>NC_138339.1:196628922-202401422 GCF_046562875.1 Panthera onca
TGTTTTGTTGGTTGGTTTGTTTTTCTTTTGCTTCTGGATGTGGATTTTTATAGTTGTTTTCAAATGACACTTCATTTTCATCAGAGAAAGTAAATTTTTTCTGCTTGGGTGTTTATTCAAGTTTTTCTTTATAGATTTGATCTGATTATTTTTTTTTTTAAATGTTTATTTATTTCTGAGAGAAAGAGTGAGACAAAGCGTGAGTGGGGGAGGGCCAGAGAGAGGGAGACACAGAATCAGAAGTAGGTTCCAGGCTCCGAGCTGTCAGCACAGAGCCTGATGTGGGGCTCGAACTCATGGACTGCGAGATCATGACCTGAGACGAAGTCGGACGCCCAACCAACTGAGCCACCCAGGCGCCCCTGATCTGATTATTCTTAAAAACATGATTTTTTGAAAATTATGTTGGAGTTATGAAGTATCTTTCATACTTTTACTTTGGTTGTTCAAAAGAGGTAACTTTATTTTAGTAAGTAAAAGCAGTGACTTTAGAGTTTGACTATTGTAGATACTATGTTTGCTAGCTGTTTTATTTTAGACATATTACTGAATATCTCTGTTCAGTATTTATGTCATCTTTAAAATGAGGATAAAAATATTTCCTTATCCAAAAAGAATTCAGTTAAATCAGAAATGTAAAGGGATATTGTAGTCATTACATAGTAAAAACTCAAAATATGTTAGCTGTCATTATTAATTCTTAATCAGTTTATTAAAGAGTTTGATACATATTTCCAAACATAATGTAGAATTGTTAATCTAATTCAAATAAATTTTTACTAGTGTATAATATTTTATGGTTTTTATATATTTGTTGGAATATTCCTTAAAATTTATATTGTTCAATATAATTGCCCCATCAAGTTTTATTTTTGTTTTCTTTTTTCAGTTAAGTCTTTTTTTCTATTCCTTGATTTTCAAACTCTGTTATCATCATATTTCAGGAATATATTTTAAAAGGTGCATTAAGTTAATATTTTTCTACCCCTTTTTGTGATATTGAATCTATTTTTTGTTTTGGATTAATTTTCTGAATATTTATATATATTACTTCTATCTCACTTAATATATGCTTTTTAGAATGCATTTCAAATACTCCAATGTATTTCTCTTTCTTTGCTTTAAGTATCTTTTCTTCACTCTTTATTCCTCTGCTAATTTGGTAATTCATCATAATGTCTTAATATTCCTAGGCTGCTTCTATTTCTTATTATACATATTTCACATGTTCTCAAATTCTAAGTTTATTTGTTACCTTCTGAATTTAACTATAAATGTAGAATATTTGAACTTTAATTTGGACCGTCTTCTCTTTTGTTCAGTAAATCCTTTCATTTTAGTTAAATTTTATTTTCCACCACTTCAATTTTTGTGTTAATCACAATTTTGTCTACATAAAGTTGCCAATTACTGTGCTCATTATTGCATCTTTCATTTATCCTATTCCCTCTTTATGAGTTTAATTCTCTCCTTCCTGAGTTTCCTATTATTGTAGTTCATGAAAACTATCTTCAATAAGATCATCTAGGTAAAATACTCTAGATTGACCAGTATTTCTCCTTATGCTTTGACACTGCCATCTATTGCTACCAACTGGATATTTCTTATCAGTCTATTTCCTTATTATACCATGGGAAAATATGCTTTATGACTTTGCTGTGGATAAATATAATTTTATTTTTTGTTCCTCATTTTCAGCATTTTAACTATCCCTTTTTGGTCTTTTTTGTGATTATCAGTCTGTCTTTTTAATTCTAGAATATTTTTCCATCATTATCTTTAAATACTAAATCCCTCATATTTCTCATTTCTTTCCTTCACAGGCCTCCAGGTGACTTAACTAAGGTTTCTATTTCCTATTTCTATATCTAATTGACAGTGTTCTTCCAAAATTCTTCACCTTGATTACTGGTTTATGGCTGTTTCAAGAGCATGTTGCCTTTGCCATTGGTAATTTTTGAGTTTATAGGTCCCAGAATAGCTGCCTTTGCTAGCTAATGAGTGCATTTTTTGTCCTTCTCTCATTGATGAGAAAACATTAATGAGGCTATAGGGACCTGCTAACATAATAGCTGTTTCAACTCTTGTTCACTGTTATGGCTTTAATTTTCGTTTGCAATTCAGTTCCTAGGGGATTTACTTTTCTTTCTTTTGGTTTTGAATATGGAATTGGATATGAAAATATATTCATATATATGTTTCCTTGTTCATTACTGAGTTTATACTGATGCCTTTTGAAGGAGCTATATGTGTATATCGAAGTTACAATATTTAAAATTTCTATATTTTTGTAAACTAAATATCAGTATTTCAGGTCAAAATAAGTATTCTCTTAATTGTTTTAATATGATTCTTGAGCAAATTTTGGATACTAAAATTAAGATATATATAAGTTATAACTATAATCTACAGGGAAATTTCCTAATCCTAAAATCTTGTTATTGCCATATGGTGAGAATGCTGAAAACTCAAATATACATGTGTTTTATATTAAATCTAAATTGGGATATTATAGAATCTCACATCAAGATTTTAGATTAGAATTTCCTTTCAATTACAATAGAACAGAAATTTCCAGTGTCTTATTCTCCTAATCAATAAATACTTTATTTAATAACATGGAAATATAAAGTTTAATGAAGTGATATGAATATGAATCTTTAATGTATGATAAAAATAAGTATCTATAGGAACATTTATACCCAACTACTCATGATCCTTCCATATTGTGTTGTACTAACTCCCTGAATAATTTTCCTTTGAAAAAAAGATTAATAAATAAAATAACAACACAGAGCACTGCCTGTGTTAGAGACATTCTGGGAAGTAGGAGAGAAGAGAGAGGAATGAGGTTAAAGAAACTGAAGAAATTCTTTGATCTGTCACCCAAATTTTAGAGTTGTCTAAGGAAATTTAGGAAACTTTACTAATTGAAATTGTTTATATTTCTCACTTCCTTTTAGAGGATCCAAAATGTAACTTTTCAAATGTCTGACTGCAGTTATGGACACATCATGTAGGCAATAAGGGAAATTTTTTTCTAGTAATCACAGCTGCTAGAGGGAAAGGTGGCAGGCAGAAGCAGCAGGGTAGGCAGCAGGAAAGCCATCTGCTTCACAGACAGCAATATGTAATTCTTTGGGATTGTTGATTAAACAAGTAGATTTGACTTTTTTTTTTCTTTGAGAAAGATCTTCAGAGATCATAAATTCAGTAAATAGGTCATTCATTATCCAGAAAAAGATCCTTTCATTTTAATTTTACTTTACCTTCTATATTAAATTACTATCTGTCTATGAGACTTTCTAACATTATTAGATTTATGGACTGTGCTGTCTTATTTTCATGTGAACTAAGTAATCAGTTGTAGACAGTCCATGTCATAGTTTCACTCATCTCACATAGAAAATTATGAGTTAGGTAAAATTGGTTAGATGCTAGTAGAGTATGTGAAATGATCATAACCTGGAGTTAGTTATCAATAATATACATTACTTATATTGGTTTCCTTACTGATTACCTCATAATTTCATCAGGAATATAAGCAGAAGAATAGTTAAATTCACAGTAGTCAGCTTGAGTGGAAAATAGATTAAAGCCCTAAGTAAAATCTTTGTGAAGGTTTTCCTGAAAGTCCCTTCCTCATAGCCAATAAAAAAGACAGAATTTGGCCCTTTAGCATCCATCCTATAAAAATGATTTAAACTTGATCATTTATAAAAATGGAGTAAAGAATGGCATGAGTAATTGAAACATAATTTCAAAACTGAATCTAGCCAAAGGATTCATTTTCCTCTCCCAAATATATTTTACAAGAGCAACAAGCAAGTGACTTGACTGGAATTTGATTAATTTTTCCACTCATTTTACTTCTCTTTATTTTGCCCAAAGCAGAGGTAATTAATTAAGATAAAATAATATGAGATCAGAAGCAATTAAATTGGTATAAATTTTCCTTAATTAAGTCTCTCAACTTGGCAGTTTATCACTTTGGCACTTTTTTCCCAGATATGGCTGAACAAATTGTCAGATATGTTAAGTAATATGGTATATCTAATATATTTATTTATATACTGTAGCATTATACCTTTTGTTAGTACAGAATAACTTCATTTCTTGTTAAAATTATTATTAAGTTAACTAATTATAAAAGAATACAAGAAAAAATAGAAACTGTTGTTTTTCAAAAAGAAAACAAATGTGAATTCAGTTTTGCCTGGAGTGTCGAAGCCCCCAATGTTTGTGATTATTTGCATCCTCATCCAAACAGATGGCATGCTTAAATTCTCCAAGCGCTATCACCTCTTTGCCTTTCCCAGTTCTCTGTCAAAGCAAACAGTAACTCTGGATAGAAAAAAAAACATAATGAAAATTATAACAAAGTAAATGATAAACTTAACTTCTCATATTTGTGTCAAAACATTCATTAGCTAATTAAACTATTAAAATATTAAGTTAATTATCTTACCAAATTAACAAATTTAACAAATGAAACTATATAAACTAATGCTAATAATAGGATAGCTGAACTTGGCTCCGGCTTTGATAGTTTTTTTCTCACTCATCTCATTTTGGATAATACTGGTTGGAAATATTTTATTATAATAGTATTTCTTAAACTGAGTTGGGTCTTGGATCTCATTGAGAATCGGATCAAAGCAGGTGCAGTTTTACTACCATGTCAGTTTATATACACAAGTCTCTCTTGTGCTCTCTTGCTTCCTGCTCCCTTCCCTTGATCACTTCTTTCCTTTCTCTGTCTCTCTGTCTCTGTCTCTGTCTCTGTCTCTCTCTGTCACACACACACACACACACACACACACACGCACACCTAATTGCTTAAAGTTTTAGGATATGTTATAGACCTCCTAGATTTTATGCTTAAACATTGATTTTAGAATTAGAATGTAAGTTAAAGTTTACTGTTTTAAATACTGCTTTTTTTTATGTCACCCTCCCCTCATCACATTACATCCTACCCCTGGGTCGGTATCAGCACATGGTTTTGTCTTTTTCATCAATCAAGTTTCAAATGCAACATGATCTCCTCAGAGTCCATTTGTCTAAGTTACCTAAGCAGAGTATACTAGTTCTTTCACCCTATATGCTTACTCCATTATCTTTTTTTACTTGGTTCATGGCATTTTTTTTTTATTTGAGGTTGTCTGTCTTGCTTATTGGATTACTTATTTGTTTTCTTTCTACCCTCACCAGATTATAATTACATAAGAGAATGAACAATGTCTTTTTTCTTAATTGCTACATCAATGACATCTCTAACAATGCCAAACTCAAGGGAATGTTCAATGAATTCTGGCTGGAAAAAAATGAAAAAGTGAATGAATGCTATTTCTCTAAAAACATCAATGAAAGTTATTAGTCATGTAGATTAAATCATTTCTTCATGAATAATTTTTTCTTTAAAAATTAAGGATTTCTTTTATAAATTAATATACTCTCACAATTTTATTCATATGCATATATGTACCTTTCTCACAAGCAATCTAGGAGTCAGGTAAATTTTTTTAATCAACAGTAACAATATAATTTCAGTATTTCAAATGACTCTGTTTACTGTAATGGGATGCTGTCCACTTTAAAAATCACTGTAGAGGTGCCCGGGTGGCTCAGTTGGTTAAGCATCTGATTCTTCGTTTCAGCTCAGGTCATGACTTTACAGTTTTGTGAATTTGAGCCCTATGTTGCGCTCCATGCTGACAGTAAATAAGTAAGTAAACAAACAAAAAAAATTAAATAATAAAAATCATTGTCAATTGATGGGCAAGAAACAAGTAATACAATGAAGCTGAAATATTTGAATGTTATACATGAAAAATTAAATTAAATATATAACCTCTATATCTGAATAGGAATTGCTTTGTGCTCTTTTGCAACTTTGTAACTGTTTTTCATTAATTATAGAAAACTATGATTTTTTTACTTGCTTTAATATAATTAGGACAAATATATCTTTGCTTTCCAATTTGCTAATACAAATGTGGGAATTAGTGATATCTCAAGAAGTGTATGTTAGGAGGAAAATATCCCTATATATTATTATTCTGCACTAAAATTTCTTAGGCTCAAACTACAGCAAGCATCAAATAAAGCCTATAAAATAAATTAATGAAACTGGAAATGAATATCAACAAAAATATTTTCAGTTTTACAATCATGCATGGGAAATTCTTTTTCATTATTTATATCTAAAAAACACAGAAGTTACTATTAGTAAACTTTAGTATTCAGAGTGTTTTTCATAAGGTATTTATAAGTGGCAGATAACTTGTTTTTTTTAATATGCACACATCATGCATTTTTGTAATAGATTTCAATATACAATAAATTATTCGAAAAGTACTATTGTATAATTTACAGGTTTTAAGTGATTTAATCTTCTGAAACAAAATCACAAAAATATTTCTGTGTGACACATATTTTTCCCTCAGTAGTCAGTCTTGAATGATAAGTCAGGAGATTTTAAATAAAGTTTTAACTGCATTTTTTTTTTTTTACCAAAAAGAAATATACAGTGAAATTAACTTGAATTACAAACAAGATATTTGATTTTGCCTGACTTTGTTTAAAATATTTATATTTATCAGAGTCCTTAAAGTTACAATCTGGCACAGTTTGGAGATCAAAAATTACTGCTTACCAGCTGCCATTAATGCAAGTATGACATGTCACCATCTACTAATCTGCTTTTTTGAACTAACAAATAAGAATCAGCTCACTAAAATCTATTTTCATGAATGTTAAGACTATTTTTGTTTAGGATTTTAAAAACCATTTGGGCATCTGATTCCAAGTGAAATGTGAATTATGCAATTTATCTAAGAAGCTTATTTTTGAGAGACCCATATGAAAAGACAAAAAGTGAAAAAGAAACAAAACAACAATTGTCACGCTCACTCTATTACCACCACTACCACTACTGTTGTTGGCAATCACAATGTCAATAACAAATCATACTTATTGAACATCTGGAAATTGTTCTGCCTCCTTGAACCCTTACTTTAAACCTAACAGCTAACTTTCATTTCTCTCTTTTATGATGAGGAAACCTAGTTTAGAGAAATGAAGTACCAAGTCAAGGTCATGAATTAGAAAGCTGGAATTTCAACCCAGGAATTTTGGTATAGCAAAATCAGATCAGCCTCCAAAAATAAACGTTTTTATTAATGTGAGCACATTTACACATTTTTCAGAATATATTTATTTTATTACATTTTTGCTTTTATCTACATATTTTTGTATGAAATTTTTGGGAACTAATAGGTTCCAATTCTTAGGATAGAAGACACCCAGAATCTCTTCACACCTAAGCATCAGGAGTTTATAGACCCAGCTGCTCTGGGATTAAGCAAATGTTTGCCTGTGCAGACTGCATATCAATTAACAGAAACCACACTGCATGAAGCTACCCTCTCTTATTTTTTAAGAATATGTTTGGGTCCCTTATTTTATATATGAGTACTTTTGGTATTTTTCTGGATGAGAGGAAGGGGTGTAAACTTAAAATGGTGGAAAAATACACCTTTGTGAACTTATGTTATATGGTCATAAATCACCACAGGAAGGCACAGCATCTCTGTTAAAAATTGGCTACAAATTTGTACTGACAAGCTTATTTATTCTGCTTCTCTTCATTATGTTTCTTCTATTCTTCTAGTCTTCCCCATCATTTATTGTAGATGATTATGTTATGCTGAAAAGGGAGAGGAAGTTGGGAAAAATATAAAATATTATTTTGGAGGAAGTTTTTTTTTTTCTTTAACTAATGACTTAAGTCATGAAAATAGAGAAAACAAAATAAAACAAGATTTAGTGTTGACAGTGTTCTCTAAGGTTTATTTATTGTATGGGAACAAAATCTCAGATTGATTATGGTGTTCTTTTTAAAGATGTGTAGCACAAATTTAAAAGGTTAACAAAATATTATCAAAAATTTTAGTGGTATAATTGTCTTAATGTGTAAGTTTGATCCAGGTGAATTCATAAAAAAGAGATACATGAAATTCTATTTTTCAGTTCACTATTATCTAACATTACATAGATACAATGTGTTAATTACGATTGTGGTATCTGCTATAATAAATTGGCATATGCATTTCTGTGGCTTAATAAAACAGAAGTTTATTTCTAAATTTGGTGACAGTCCAGTGTTGGGTTTTCCTACTCAAGGGCTGAGAGAGTTTGGTCTAGGAATTAATTAATGCACCATGGTTGCCCTGGGAAGAATTAATGTAGCCATAGGAAGGTAAAAGGGCATACAAGAAAGATTGTGAGTGGAATACATGCAGCAAGATGGAAGTGACACACTGCATTTCTTTTATGCCATGAGCTAGAAACAGCCACAGGGCCAAAACTAAACACAAGCTCGAAGAAACACAAGGTTTGAATCTAGGTAGAGGAAAACCATACATTCTGTTAAGCAGCAAGATTCTCTTCTTAAATCTCCAATTATGTATATTTTATTTGTTTTTGTTTGTATTGTGAAGTGGAAAGACTATATGACTCAACCTTTTTTTCTGTTAAGAATGAGATTAATCAACATAATAATGCCTTCTTTGGGGCCTAAGAGTACTAGAAAATATGCATTTAATATATTGCCATCATATCAGCACAAAATATTATTCCAGCAATTAATTGTTATTTCTCAATGATTGTTAGATATACTTATATTGGTTGTTTTCTCTTGTTTTCATTTATTTTATGAGATGTGATTTGAGAAGAATTGCTTCTGAATCAGTAATTTAATTATACAATTTTTAACTTAATTTGGGTGTTATTTTGAATGCAATCCTAAAAGCCTACTTTAAATCTTATAGGTAATAAAGAGAAAAATAGAACCAAGAACATTTTGAATAAAAGGTGACAAAGTCTAAAATGAATAAAAGATAAAGAGAGATTTGATATTCAAGAATCCCAGAGAAGAATTTGGTTAACAGGATAATGAGTAACAAAGCTTCCCGTCACTCTATTAAACAGGTGAACTCTTTCTTGAAGCTGTAGCAGAAATAAGGGTTTGAATAATCTTTGTGCATTTGCCAGAGCAGGAAAATAAAGAATCAAAGAGGAAAAAATACTTTTTCTAAGCCCCTAAATGAATTTCCCAAGAGATTTCAACTTTTCTTAGGAGCAGAATTAGAATAGAAAATAAAAAATTTTGCAAATTGTTGTCTGGAAAGTAGACCACCTTAAAATTTTATAAAATCAAGAAACGTTCTTCCCCCAGAGGGGATATAAATGATCCAGTTATCAGAACAGTGCCGTTACCCACTTTTAAAAAAATATTATTAACTGCGTCAAGCTTCTATATATCTAATTTTACTCCTGGGAAGTATCCATTTCTTAAGCTGTTTGCACTAATGTGCTACTTAATTGGTTTTAGCATATATGTGGACCATCAATTTTAAGTAAAACAAAAGTTAAACAAAAGACAGATTAATTCTCATGTTTAATAATAAAATATATATCGTAATTTAAAATTAGTAATAATGGTAAGTTATTGAGCAAGTGACATTCATTCCTAGCCCCAAGGGAAGAGTCCCATCGTGTACACCCCAAGGGAAGAGTCCCATCATGTACACGATAACAAAGAGCATAACAGTGCTCGCCACAAGGGACAGCAGTCCCAGAATGTCAACCCACTGCATGATCTGCAGGCACTGGAGTGGCCAAGAAAGACACAACTTACACAGACACTGGATGAAACAAGGCTTTACTCACAGTGACAGAAGACAAGACTAAGATCAGCTTCAGTAGTGAACATGGGACCCCCGTGCCAAGAGTCTGCCTCGCAGCTGCTGCAGGGAGAAAGGTCTGCACTAACCCTGTGCTGCAGGCAAAGGACCCTATTCCTTCCCCGCTGGGAAGAGATATGGCAGCGGGGCTGGCCAGGTGCTATATGAGGCACACACTTAAGCAAACAAAGAAGTGCACGTCAAATACAGAACAGGGGGAAATATTTCCAAATAAGGTCATATGCTTTGCATAGGCTCTGCCAGGTCCTTCTCGCCATGGAAGAAAATGGCTCAGGCCCCAAACACTCTTCTGCCACCAACATACTCTCTTGCATGGATCGACAGGTTGCACATGATTGCTTTTCCCAACAATCCACTCCTCTGCCCTTGCTGCGCCACTGCAAACAGCAGACAAAACATCTCAAACCTGGCAAGAATAATACTGTTTGCAATAGCATTGATTCATATGATGGGTAGTTTAAATTTACATTCATCCAGTTGATTTATTTTCTTGCACTTTATTAAATTAGGAAATACTAATTTAGGCTGGTAAGTCTGGCAAATAATGCTTGCTCAAATAATGCTCTGTATTACTGTGTCTCAGACACCCCTGTAAAGGCTTGTAGCCTGCTTTTTCTCGCTTCTGAGGATTACACTTCCCGCCAAGTTCAAGACAGGGTTGGCTATTAGTGGAGATGTTCCATGTGGCAAATTGGCTTTCAATTCACCATCGTAATTGACAGTCAGGAGTGTATGGTTTCTCAAGTTACTTGCAACACGTTACTCAAGCAGACAGGTTGGCAGACTACCCCCAAAAGACAAGAAGTGCCAGGGAGGTATATAGAAACACCTTGAAAATGCAAAACAAAGCTTCCTAAAGGACTCAACAGATTTATCACCCCTATCAAGAGGTAGTGGATCCTTGTGTTGGGGATTTGTATACCAGGGAAACTTGGTTCTCTAACTAGAAGAATTCTATTAGATTTCATGTTTTCAGTGGCCTTTTTCACAATTAATTGCTTGCATCATTTACTTAAATTAAGTGAATATGTACCTTTTGTATGTGTCAGTTTCAGTTTCTGAAAGTGAAGTCAGTGAAAAGAAGTTGTCTATGGCTCGGTTATCTGGAAGTGATTTGAGGAAGCAGAAGGAATGGGAATGAAGAATAGGAGACACCGAATACATAACAGCCACGGAAAGATTTTTGGCTTCTCAGGTAACTGCTGTAGGTGCTGGGACTCCACTCACCTGAGCCCTCTGAGCCTAGAGAAGATTGCCGGAGGGACAAGAGGCTCTGTCCCTTGTCTTCCCAGCACTTGTGCCTCACCTCCCATTCCCCATTGCTTGAAGGTTGTTGCTGGAGGTGTTCATTACCCCACGCATCAGAGAAAAGCCCTAAGGAAGAAAAGCAGAAAGATTAGAGTCATGAAGGGCATCTAGATGAGATTCTGTTTCTGTACAGGAAATAGTCCGTCACAGTTATTGATGGTGTCAGAGATGAGCTGAGAGGAGATGGCATGCAAAACAAACAAACAAATAAACAAATGACTGCTCCATTCAATGCCTTTCCATTAATTGCTGTCATCCTTTTGCAATTGTGCACATGCAATGCATACTGAAAAGTATGGAGGTGTGTTTTTAGTCATTTACACGGTTTTTACTTTTAAGACAAATAATGTTTTTAGCTCTTGCCAACAGCTTATACAACAAACTCCCCCACATCATATCCAGTGTCGACCCAAGTCCAGAATACTATTTCCCATTCACGGGTGAATGTAGCATTTATTTCATTGTCTTTTTCTTTATCTCTATTTCTATCACTATTATTGCTCTTGTAATAGTTTTATCTTTTCCCACAGATATCCCTTTCCATGGTATACACTTTGATTCTCATAAAAAACAAACAAACAAACAAACAAAAAAACACTACCAAGTCCAATGTATCAGTTTCAGAAATCCATTTCTCTGATGGCACCGTGTACATCACCATTTACATCACCCTAATTCTATCCATTTCTATAATTCTTTGAGATATTGATTCATCCAGTTCATTAACTGTGTTGCCATTCCTTGGCCCATCGCCCCCTACAAATATTCAATTTAAAATTTACTTTATTTGTTTTACATTTAAAAAAATATTTAGTGTTTACTTTTTGAGAGAAAGAGACAGAGAGCAAGCAAAAAAAGGGCAGAGAGAGAGGGAGACACAGAATCTAAAGCTGGCTTCAGGCTGAACTGTCCGCACAGAGCCTGACACAGGGCTAGAACTTGTGAGCCACAAGACCATGATGTGAGCCGAAGTCAGACTCTCAACCAACTGAGCCACCGAAGCACCTCAGAATTTTTTTTGCCTTTTGACATCCTTAACCCTCAATTTTTTTTATGGTCTGTTCTTATAACAGCTCATGTGATCTCACTTTTAAATATTCCTATATGCTGTATCCACTTCTCTTCTTATTATACTCATCTGGTGACAACAAATCCAAGGTAAGCCCCAAATATCCTCATCGTGTTTGCCTGAACTGAAAGAATTAAGCGTTGAAGCAAGAAATCACACAGTAGTCCTGATATTTCTCATTTTATAATCAGGATGCTGAAACTTAACATCTTTTTTTTTTTATTTTAATTCAGCTTTCCCATTTTCCTTTTTGACCAGTTTATCTTTCTCTTTTTTTCTGAAAATTTCTAATGGGCTCTCCTTTCTCCCATAATATCAGCTGATGTCTTTCCCTTTTAGAGAAAATACCGAATAAATTAAATGGATACTCACACAGTTTCTGAGGACCAATGTCTAAAATGCCCTGTCTATACTCCTATTTTCTAGTTTCTTTCATACAAATGGGTTTTATATCCCTGCCCCTTTTAAATGAAAATCAGTTGATTAGTGCCTGGATTCCAGCTGTTCTTACTTTATTTTTCCTGAATTATTTATTCCTCTCTCCCACATGAATCATTGTCAGCAATAGTCAACATGCTCTAATATGACCCATCTTGAAGGAAAGAAAAAGAATTAAATCAAATAGTTATCCCTGATCCTATGCCCACTTCTAGCCATTTTTCTTTCTTTGCCATCGTTGACAGAAATATCAATTGGAAAAATTCTCTTTAATTATTGACTCCTGTATTTAACTTTTACTGATTTTAGCATTAAATAAGTAACCTTTTCTCCTCCAATGAAGTAGCTTCTTTCGAAGTCAACAAAAACTAAAATGCTGTAGGTCCACTGGCTGGAAGGTGGAATTTAATTAGAATCAAATAGGGGTGCCTCAAGTGGCTCAGTTGGTTTGGCATCTGACTCTTGATTTAGGCTCAGGTCATGACCTCATGGTTTGTGGGTTTGAGCCCCGCATCAGGCCTTGTGCTACAGCACAAAGCCTGCTTGGGATTCTCTCTCTCTCTCTCTCTCTCTCTCTCTCTCTCTCTCCCTCCCCCTCCCCTTCTTATGTGAATGTGTACTCTCCCTCTGTCTCTAAAAATAAATAAACATTTGAAAAATTATTGTTAAATAACTATGAAATAGATTTTAAAGATAAATATGCATTGTTGATTCTTACTAGCAATACCACTAAAATTGATGGTTATTTTAAGGGACAAAAAATACATACAAATTAAATTCAAGTGTCTATAAATGTGTATTCATAAGATATGAAATCAAAGTACATTTGATTAAAAACAATATTGCATTACTACACTGACTCATCATATAGTCATAGGAAATTCATATTATTAAAAATTCTGATTTGTTAATAGGACACCAGAATGTAATTGATCAAAAATACAATTTTAACTATTATCTTAAAGTAGAATGATAGTCATTTTCTTGTTTTTTTGTTTGTTTCATTTTGTTTTTTATTAGCCATATATTTCTCAAATACTAAATTTACTCCTTGGTTATTTTGGAAATCTATCATAAATTTATCAAAAAGGAACATATATCCCTGTATATATTCTAAAGTGAGATATTAATACCGTATTAATGTTATCTAATGTCCTAATTTGAGTTCTTTTAATACTTGGAAGAGCATTCAATTTTTCTTTTCCAGATACATTTGAGATTAACTATTGAAAAGTGAATATTTACAGAATTGGTTGTATTGTATGCACATATAGTAAAATTTTTTAAGATAGTGTACATTTTTCAAAAAGTGTTATGAGGGAAACATAGAAACATGATATTAACACTTTGATGCCATATATAATAAATTATCTTTAATAAGAGATTTAAATGTTAACCTTTTAAAAGATATATGATAAAGGACTTCACAGAGATAAAATATTACTGCATAGAATTACTTCATGTTCTTAAAAATTATTGGACATGCACAATATACTAAAGTGACTAATGTGTACCTGTCTTTGGAGCATCAAATATAAATTTACTTAATTGCTTAAAATATACATCATTACCAAATGGAATCGTAGACGTAAAGAAGGTTATACACCTTTTTATAAGCTAAACAGAAACTGTTCAACATATCATCGTCGAAAATTGAGTGTGGGATGGTGAAGGGACTTCCTTTGGAGAGTTTGTATAATCCTAGATTTTAAAATTATTTTCACAGAACGGACTGATATTTTGAATTTCATATATTGATAGTACTGACATATACAACATTTTTATCCCTTTTGGTTTAGAGTGTTAGAATAACATGAATTTCAAATAATCTTTGACATAAGGATACGATGTTAAATGATCTAGCTGCCATCAGAATGAGAAAAGAAGCAAATATGTGAACATGCTGATAGTGACTTTTCTGCGTCTGATCCTTTATGGATGAGCCAGTTCTTTTCCAGACTGATTACTCTGTCATTCACTGGAGCCTATCTTGTCTGGGGCTGTCATGCTTGGTCTTTGACATTAACAATAAGATTAGGGCCAGCACTGATTGTCACAACAGCAGCCAGAGCCTGGAAAGATAGTAGGGACCTTGCTCTGATACAATTACATTTAAAAGGAGACTAGTAAATAAATCCCTACTTGCAATCATTCTCCAGCTACAACCAGGGTGAAAAGATTGCTAAATTTTTACACACTTTAACTTCAGAGGGTAAATGACATAAACAATGTAGCCTGACAATTATTAGATTATTTATTGATACAGTTAATGCATCTTTGTTTTGGTGGCGAAAATTTCTGTAGAAAAACTTACATTGTCTATAATAAATAAAGAATAATCTTGATGAGCTTAAATCTTCCCTTTGTACTTGGCAATATATAATTTCTGAGCATGAAAGGATGTAAGTTTTTACTTTTTCTTTCTCATTCTCTTATTCATTTGACTACTGTCTGCATCAGATAAATAATTTTTAGGGGTGCCTGGGTGGCTCAGTTGGTTGAGACCTCAACTCTTGGTTTCGGCTCAAGTCATGATTTCACGGTTTGTGGGTTCAAACCCCCACATCACTTTCTGTGCTGATGCTGCGGAGGCTGCTTAGAATTCTGTTTCACTGTGTCTGTGCCCCTCCCCTGCTTACTCTCTCTCTCACTCTCAAAATAAATAAATAAACATTTAAAAAGTTAAATAATAAAAAAAGAAATAATTTTTAGAAAATCAACAATATGAAAGGCCTGCTTTTTTATTATTTTTTAATATATTAGATTTATTGTCAAATTGGTTTCCATACAACACCCAGTGCTCATCCCAAAAGATGCCCTCCTCAATACCCATCACCCACCCTCCCCTCCCTCCCACCCCCCATCAGCCCTCAGTTTGTTCCAGTTTTTAAGAGTCTCTTGTGCTTTGGCTCTCTCCCTCTCTTTTTTTTCCCTCCCCCTCCCCCATGGTCTTCTGTTAAGTTTCTCAGGATCCACATAAGAGTGAAAATATATGGTATCTGTCTTTCTCTGTATGACTTATTTCACTTAGCATAACACCCTCCAGTTCCACCCACGTTGCTACAGAAGGCCATATTTCATTCTTTCTCATTGCCACGTAGTACTCCATTGTGTATATAAACCACAATTTCTTTATCCATTCATCAGTTGATGGACATTTAGGCTCTTTCCATAATTTGGCTATTGTTGAGAGTGCTGCTATAAATTGGGGTACAAGTGCCCCTATGCATCAGTACTCCTGTATTCCTTGGGTAAATTCCTAGCAGTGCTACTGCTGGGTCATAGGGTAGGTCTATTTTTAATTTTGGGAGGAACCTCCACACTGTTTTCCAGAGCGGCTGCACCAGTTTGCATTCCCACCAACAGTGTAAGAGGGTTCCCGTTTCTCCACATCCTTGCCAGCATCTATAATCTCCTGATATGTTCATTTTGGCCACTCTGACTGGTGTGAGGTGATATCTGAGTGTGGTTTTGATTTGTATTTCCCTGGTGAGGATCGATGTTAAGCATCTTTTTATGTGTCTGTTGGCCATCTGGATGTCTTCTTTAGAGAAGTGTCTATTCATGTTTTCTGCCCATTTCTTCACTGGATTATTTGTTTTTCGGGTATGGAGTTTGGTGGGCTCTTTATAGATTTTGGATACTAGCCCTTTGTCTGATATGTCATTTGCAAACATCTTTTCCCATTCCGTTGGTTGCCTTTTCGTTTTGTTGATTGTTTCCTTTGCTGTGCAGAAGCTTTTTATCTTCATGAGGTCCCAGTAGTTCATTTTTGCTTTTAATTCCCTTGCCTTTGGGGATGTGTCGAGTAAGAGATTGCTACGGCTGAGGTCAGAGACGTCTTTTCCTGCTTTCTCCTCTAGGGTTTTGATGGTTTCCTGTCTCACATTCAGGTCCTTTATCCATTTTGAGTTTATTTTTGTGAATGGTGTAAGAAAGTGGTCTAGTTTCAACCTTCTGCATGTTGCTGTCCAGTTCTCCCAGCACCATTTGTTAAAGAGACTGTCTTTTTTCCATTGGATGTTCTTTCCTGCTTTGTCAAAGATTAGTTGGCCATACGTTTGTGGGTCTAGTTCTGGGGTTTCTATTCTATTCCATTGGTCTATGTGTCTGTTTTTGTGCCAATACCATGCTGTCCTGATGATGACAGCTTTGTAGTAGAGGCTAAAGTCTGGGATTGTGATATGAAAGGCCTGCTTTTAAGGAAATATATTTTCCTCATATTTTATCTCAAAATATATGTAAACTTTGGAGCAATTTTTATACTTTATATTCATATTCTTTACATTAATAAAATAAACTTCCTTCCTAGTATGTATACAAACTGGAAAGAATTGTGTTACTTAAGGTTGAGATTTTCTGATAAGAGATAATGAATTATAGGAGACATGGCATGAAGGTAATGAGAGATCTTTTAAGAAAACCTGAGATCTTTCAAGAAGCAGTATTACAAAAAAATATTTCCTGTTTTCTGGCAAATTACCATGCACTTGTAGGCTTAAACCAGCACATTTATTGCCTCTCAATATCTTTGGTTCAGGAGTCCAGGCACAGCTCATCTGGATCCTCTGCTCAAGGTCTGACAAAGCTTCAGTCAAGATTTTGGCTGAGCTGTGTTCCTGTCTGGGGGCTTGACTGGCAAGAATCTGCTTCCAATATCATTTAAGTAACTGGCAGAATTTGTCCTCTTGCAGCTATCAGGGCATTTCCCTGCTGGCCATAGGCCTGGAATCACCTCCTAGAAGCCACCCATGGCTCCTTGCCATATGGTCATCTCACAGACCCTTTTGCAATATGGTAACATGCTATTTCAAAGCCAGCAAGGGAGGCTCTCTCACTCCAGCCTCCAAATACTGAGTCTTATGTAATGGAACCCGATCAAGGGAGTAACATGTTATTTATTCTATTCATTAGAAACAGTTCATAGGTTCCACCCTGACTCAGGGGTATGACCCATTGAGAATCACCTTAAGGCATATACTGCCTTATAATAATTATTTAATATTTATAAATAATATAAGGATAATAAAAATATTATTATAATTATAATAATTCATAATAATTATGAATATATGAAGTTATGTTTCATTGCAAGTTATTATGATTTTAAAATTATAAGAAAGATTAACAGATAGATAAGACAGTTTAATTGTACTCAGGATATGAATGAGATTTTAAAACAGAAGAATGTCTAGTTCAGGGAATTTCAGAGAGTGAAATTCAGCCATACTTTATGGTTGGAAGTTAGCATGTTCAAGAAAAGAGTATTTTAAACATAAAGCATTAAATCTTTAAGGAGAATTTTTGCTTATTGCATTTGCTCTTCAGATTGACTCTTTGCTTCTCTACCATGTTCTATGCCTGGGAAGTCCAAACTTGATTAACTGCATCAGTGTATGCATTTGCTGTCTGGCTTCCACTTGTATTTGGTCAAGGGACACACATGAAAAAGATCAAAGTGAAGACAGTGAAACAGAAATAATAATTTACTGTTTTAAATCCCCAGACTCTTAACTTTCACCTGCTACTCTTCCTGTTTCACAATGACCACTCTCTCTTTCTGCCTCTACAGGCCAGGGGTTAGTTTCCTGTGGTTGTTATCTGTGCCCTAAGCCTGATTAATTTCCCACCTCTTTATAAATAGTGTGACAGAGGACAAGATCTTTGGATCAGACTGTTTATTACTTACAGAGTATCTTGGATTCAGTTCCCTATTCTTCAGTTTTCCATGGAGTGGCATGATAAAAACCAAACATCTTACTTGTTCATGCAGTGGGACTACACCACAGGAGAGGAATCCTGAAATTGAAAGACTCAGAATTTATATATGGTGGTTAGCATATCAGCCCAATCTCCCTTCAGGAGAGGGAAATAAAAACAATCTTCTGGGAAGAGCAGTGAAAGTGAAGAGTTGAAATTCCCTAAAATGTAAGATAATGGTTCTGAGGGAGATAAGTATATAAATATCTATAGAACACTACCTAATTCACTTTTAGTCAACCAACCTGAGCAATGGAAACCTGAGCAATGTAGAAAGACCCATAGTGACTCCCAATGCCCTGACTAAATACAGACAGGCCCATTAGATGACCGACCTCAAAATATCCATAAACCCTAGCTGACCAAGGAGTTACTTACACTAGGACACAGGTATCAAAAAAGCCCATACTTTCTCACCTTCCCCCTTTAACTACACCCTCACCAGATTCCTGGCAGACAGTCTCTCCCTCACTATTCTCACTGTTCCCTTGTATTGTGTTCAGTAAACCTATCTCCTTTTTTCCACCTTGGATGAATTCTTTCACCGCCCACACTACTCCTCCACCTGATTGGGTCGCCCCACATTTGGTTCCCTCCATCCAATGGGGGACCCCACATTTGGTGATTCATATGGGGAGCCCACAATAATATCTAATTTCCAAGACATATTTGCTATTTAATCATTCTTTAGCAATGTTTTTCTGTGCTCTTAGGAAAGAGCAGTTATAGAGATTTGTCTTCTGACCATCTTTATTCAATTTTTAGCATTTACCCAATTTCTATTACCTACTGGGACCTGACCTGATATAGCTAACAGGTAGTGGAACTGAGACTTTAACCCATACAACCTTGTTCCAAAGACTGAGTTATTAACTACTGTGTTATATGTCCTAAAATCATGAGTATGTTCTGTTGCCTGCAACAAAGGAACTATTCACTTAAATGTTTTCTATCTGGTACACTAGCAAGACTGTGCAATTGAATTAATTATTTTAAATATCTTTCCTACAAAAGAGTCCGGAAAATATCAGCATAATAAAAATATAAATAAATTAGAAATAATAGTATAGTTCTTCACTTAAAATTATCACTCAGTGGGCTCAGCATTCCTTTGTGATTCCCCAAACTTGCATGCAAACTGCACACAAAGACATCTTCTTATTCTCTAATCTACTGTGTTTGTCCCAAGAAAAATTTTTCAAGTTCACTATACTATGTCTTTACCTAAACTATAATAGGAACAGAAAAATTCATTTCTGAATAAAAATAACATGGAATTTATCTGTTTATACGTATTGCATATGAAGGTGTGAATGAATAGGAATAAAAGTAGCATTACCCATTTTTCTGTCCTTTAGAAAATTTTTGCTAGATAACTGTCGAATTTCATCTTTTCAAACACATTTAGTAATAATTTTCACAGCCTCACTTGCCTTTAAACTGGGGCCTTAAAATTAGGTTTTGTTTAATGTAGTGTGGTTGTAATTGATGTGTGCCACCTTTAGACTTGGTCCATAAAAACACCTTGTTCTCTCTTCAAGTGTTCTTTGGTATGACACTGTCATGTCAGCTGGATAGAGAGTGAGTCCCTAAGTCAACACTTGGAGGATATCTGCCAAACTGAGTTTCTCAATGACATTGAATTATGATGTGAGAAAAAAATATATATATGTGTATACACACATACATACATTACACACACACACACGCACACACACACACACACTCACTGTTACACACATACTGTTAAGCTGCTGAGTTTTGGAAGTTGCTTTTACAGCAACAAATAAATTACTCCAATCACAAAATTTCCCTCAACTACCCTCCATTTAATAAAACAAAAAATACATTGGTAAAAATTGTAAATTAATTGTTGAGGTAAAAAGACCTCTGAATCTACATCATCATCATCATCATCATCAACAACAACAACATAGTTGGCTTCCCAAGGAGTCAAATACTTTACCTAAGAATATCATATGTGCTTTGAAGCAACTTAAAAAAACTGAAAAATCCAGAGGTATCTCTTGTTTCATTCTAGACGAGTTTATTGGGATGTCTTGAGATGAATAGTCCAAACTGACTCTGAATGATTCCACGTGAGCCACAGCGCTAACTAGCCTTTTTCAAAATGGGTTACATTTAACTCTTCCTCATCAATAGACTTTTTTTACTCTTGACATTCCTCACAAGTGCTTTTATTTTATTTTTGTCTTTTTTCATAATGTTAAAATCAAACCATCAGAAATACAATAAAGTTCAATTTTTTTTGCTTTTGTAAGAAAAATAAAATTTATTTTTAATTTTTAAAAAAATTCTTTCTGAGAGAGAGAGAGGGTGCAAGTGAGGGAGGGGCAGAGGGAGAGGGAGGGACAGAATCCCAAGTAGGCTCCATGCTCAGCACGGAGCCCAGTGTGGGGCTGCTCAGTCTCACAATTGTGAGATCATGACCTGAGCCGAAATCAAAAGTCAGATGCTTACCGGACTGAACCACCCAGGCACCCCAGAAAAATAAAATTTCTGGTTACATATGAACCATTAAACTAAAGGTTCTACCTCCGTGAAGTAGTTAAATATCTGTAATTCTCAAATATGTTAAATGAGAAGGTTCCAATCAGCAGTTGTTATCTTTGAGTAAAGGTATAATTTACATTAAAAAAACCTATGGTGGATTTTGGTTTTGTGTTTTGTTATTTGTTTTTGATTTTTGTATGAAAGCCAATGACCTCTGGAAAAAGTAAAGTCCTAAATACAAACAGACAATTACAGCCATTAATGAACTATATGTTCCAATTTGAGGAGAAAGAAGTGGATGTGAGATTTTAGCAGATACACAAAACATCATCAAAATTGAAATACTGAATGTTTATTGATGGAGATAAAATATGTTGACTGGATTAATGAGCAAGGATTACACATAAACTAGTGAAAAAGAAGACTCAAAAAAATTAAGTGGTTTTATAGGAAAACTATTCTATGCCAAGATACTTTATTAGACTATGGAGGGTTTTTCTGAAAAAACATGCAACATCGTTATTCAAATGCTGTGAAGATAGACAAGAAAAACTTCCAAATAATTCTCTACATACTGCCCTACCCAAATGCTATTGACAACAGTATTATTCTGAGTAATGCTCTGACAGAAGGCTCTGAATAGGCTTTTTCCCTTTCTAAAGAGATATCATTGGCATTTTACCCACTTTGTAGACATAATTAATTATCCCTCCCAAATAATTGAGGTTAAGTGTGTTTTTGTTTTAAAGATTACTTTAATCTCTTTCCCAATGGTTGTAGAAAGCTTGGGGAAAAGTTCTTAGGAGAATAAAATACGAGCCATTGAATTAACTAATATGCTTGATAAAATCATTTTGGTATTTACATACAATTTTAAATTATGTATCTCTTCACCTAGAGGTTGTAAAGCTCTCCTTTTGTCACTATACATTTGGAATATTTTTAGGTATAATCTCCTATTATTTCTGGTAAGGTAAAGAACTTCTGGGCAGATATCTGAGTGAGAATATGTGCCAAGTAGATATATGGGGTGAGAATATTCCACAAGAAGCAATAGAGATTTGAGGGCTCAAAGTAATACTGAGGTAGGTACATTTCCAGGATTGTTCCCAAGAACTTGAAAAACAAACAAACAAACAAACAAACAAAAAACAGAACAGAGTAGTTAGAACAAAGTGAGTGAGTGAGTGAGTCAGAATATAAGGTAGGATCAGCTCAGGTATCAGCTTCCAAATCATGGTAAGGATATTAGAATTTATTCTAAGAAATGTTGGAAAGTTTTGATACACTTGAAAGATTACTCTGGTTTCCGTATGAAAAAGAGATATTGTAGAAAGAATGTTTGGAAGGTGGCATCATCCAGAGGAGAGATGATTGTTCTTGGGACTAAGTTGTGATGAAGGTGGAATGAGAAATGCTCAGAATCTTGATATATATCGAAGGAAGAGGCAATACAGTTCCCCAATGAACTAAGCATGGATGTGAGAAACATAAGAAAGGTAGCAATTTTGTGGTTGGGCCTGAGACCTGGATGAATGGAATTAAAATAACTGAGATGGAAAAATTGTAGTAAAGGTAGGTGAGGCAGAGTAAGTATAGAATGAAATAAAAAGTTGTCTCTGGACATGTTCATTTTATCAGACATGCAAATGGAAATTTTTGATAGGCAGTGTGAACTGGGATTTAGAAAAATGGTGAAAGCTGGAAATATAAATTTTGTAGTCATCACTGTATAAATGCTATTTAAATACTTCAGTAAAGATCATATCAACTTGAAAGTGGATATAGATAGAGTGGAGAAGTCTGAGGGCTAAGCCCTTACTTCAAGATGAGAATATGAAAAGGAATGTCCAGTAGTTTAGGAGTAAACTTTCAAGAGAAGGCATTCTCTTCTGTTTGCTTCTATTTCCTTAGTAAATTGAGAAATAAGCAAGTGGCTGAAAGTGTATACCAGGGAAGGGTACTAAAGATTTAGCAAAGTGAAAAATGTATGAAATATTGGAACATAGCAGAGTATAATGATTAAGGAAATGTAAAATGATGGGCAGTTAGCACTGAGATCCCACCTGAGGCTTGTGAAATAAATTTAAAATCAGCAGAGTTGTGTGTTTTTCACTAGCCTTGTCCAACTACTTGGTATCAGATAAAGAAAAGAGAGGAACTTGAATCTTAAACTTTGTTGGTGTTTTGCCTAAAACATTCAACAGAGAGACCAAGGGATAAGCTACTTGCCTCTATATTTGAATGAGTGGTTAGAATAGTGGTTAGTGAGGGAAGAAAATGGGTGGAGAGATGTGGGGATGGAGGATGGCGGGGAAGGGCAGAGATGGTTTTGAAGCCCTGGAGGAAGTCAAAATTTTTAAAATGGTGTTCTATAGTGAGTGAGTTGGAAAGTTAAGATGTGGTATTCTGAATGTCAGATACTGGACACTGAAATTTTGAAGAGATTGCAGATATCAAAATCTTCTAGCATTTACCCATCTGAGTGGACCACTGAATGGATTGAAAGATAAGGCAATTAAAGGAAAGATATTTCGCACATGAAAAATTAAGATATCAAATGGAAACATCTATAGAGAGTGAGTATTTCAGTAACAATGGTGGGATAAATGGTTGGGAAGGAAATGTGATCTACATCGTAAAATCTCCAATACTAGCAGTGGCGGGAATAACTGGGCTTGGGGGTACAACAGTTTTGTACCATGTACTTCAGAGTGAGTAGATAAGAAGTTTAGAAACCAGGAGAAACAAACTGAAATGTCAGTAAGGGGGCCCATGCGTGGCTCAGTCAGTTAAACGCCGACTCAATATCAGCTCAGGTCCTGATCTCACGGTTTGGGAGTTTGAGCCTTGAGTCAGGCTGACAGTGTGGAGCCTGCTTGGGATTTTCTCTCTCCCTCTCTCCCTGCCCCTCCCGCACTCGTGCTTTCTCTTTCTCTCCCTCTCTCTCTCTCTCTCTCTCGCTCTCGCTCTCGCTCTCTCTCTCAAAATAAATAAATAAACTTAAAAAAAATAGGTGTCACTTAGGAGTAAGGAGGACTCTTATTCTATCCCTAGGCTTTACCTTATGTGAAGTATGGGAGAAAAGAAAAAACAGCAACAGAGACCACTTATGGAGGTCCCACAGAACACACTAAAGTTAAGTGACAACCAGGTTTTTAGGTGGAGAAACCCAAAGAGAAATAAAGTGACAGGAACATAAGAACCCTATTAAGGATATAGGACATTTTGCTGCTTATGGGATTCAGGGGGATAATGGAAGGCTCAGTGGTAACTTTGTAGGATATAACATTGGGCCAAATTAAGAAGTATACAAGACTATATACAGATAAGAGTGGTTCAAGTCTTGCATTTCTTATGAGGACTGAGACAAATAGAGATACAAGACATGATGGGGTTAATCGTGATGGTCTCTAGAAGAAAGGTGAATAATCAGTTAATATTAAGTCTTCTTTTTTGGAACTAATATCTCAGGCTGTGTTTAGTTAGTAATGAGGCAGGACATCATGGGGAAGGGGGAAGGGTATTTCTAAGAGAATGTGGAGCACTGAGGACCCATTCTTCAATCTTGAGGAGCATGGTAATAAGGTTAAGGTTGCTGTTCAAAAGCAAATAGGAAAAAAAATAAATGAATTAGATTTTGAAAAATAAGAAAATAATTAAATTCAGATAACTAGTAAAGTGACTAGGAGATATGAGTTGTTACATGCTAAAATTTAATGTAAAATTGATTTATTTTGTTTTGCTTTATTATGTTAGTCTTGGAATATTCCCCCAAAGTAGAAGACTACATATTTCTCTTTCTTCTCTGTTTTCACCTTTTTTCCCTTTTTAATTCCTTTCATTAGCTCTTGAGTTCCTATTATGTGCCAGATCCATAGCAAAGCCAATGAGTGTTATAACTAGAACACATTTCAATTTTTTTTTTCAAACTGGAAGTTTGTGCTTCTTAATCTCCTTTATCCATTTTGTCCATTGCTCAAAAGTCTTCACATTTTTCAATATATTATTCTTCCAGACATTGGATAGTGATGGGAACCAAGAGTGTAATTCTTCATAGCTTATAACACATGGTAAATTGAAATGCTGCCTTACTTATGGAAGGGGAGGAGGTGGCTCCTGTATTAATTCGGCCCAAGTGCACGAAGTGAAATTTTATCTGTCTCAACAGTGGGAGATGGGTTGTATGTATATAGGTTTTTATTTGGTGTTTAGAAGTGGTAAAGGTAAGTTGAAGCAAATGAGAAGTGGAAAATTAATTTGTCCAAATTTGCCACAAGCAAGCTCTTCTCTTTTGTAAAGGAACTTTGCAGAGCTTTGTCTTTGGGAAATACATTTGTAGAAAAATAGTCATATGACATTTTTTCCCTTGATGATTTTGCTTTCTCATAGACTAGTATACTTACATAATAAGTCCTTCTCAAATATGTTCCTACAGCTAATTCTGTAATATTAGCACAATTTTAATGAAGACATGGAGTGGACCATGTAAAAGTAACTTTTCCCCTGACCCCATGTTCAGGAAATTGTGGATTGGTGCACTACTAGGCACAGAAAAAAAAAATGTCTTGCCTATAAATTAATTTTTTTGAGAGAGAAAAAGAACAGAAAGACAGGTAGAGACACATTCTTAAATAGGCTCCACGCCCAGCATGGAGCCCCATGCAGGGCTCGATCTCACAATTGTGAGATCATGACCTGAGCCAAAACCAGGCATCAGATTCTTAACTGACTGAGCCACCCAGGCGCCCCTATAAATTAATTTTTAACCTAAATTTCATCAAGGATCACTGTATAAGTCCTTTTCTTTTTATAGATCAAGAAATAAATAATAGTAGTAAAACATTTTCAATAACATTAAGTTTTCATGTAGACATCATTTTTCATGTCAAAATTAGTATCAAAATTATAAATGCTAACCCATATTAGAGGTTACTAAAGCCCAAAATAATAGTTACTATTTAGTTGTTCAATGTCTCTTCCATTATGTACTACACTAACAAACAAAATAGATTCATGGATGTATGTTTTAATACAATATAAATTTATTAAATATCATTCATTTAAATATCAGAATATTAAGGAGAAAATCAATATTTTTTCTCTTTTAATTTAATATGTAATAATTTGCAGAAGCAATTAATGTTAAAAGTTTGATACAGAATTTTGCCGATTTTAAATTGTATCTTAAGCACATTTTATTTCAAAATTCTGTTTATCATTTTAATTAATATCAGCATAAGGGATACTGTATACTTCTTATAAAATTCCATTTTCTACAATTCCAAGTTACTTTGGATAAAAAAAATCTAAACCAAGTCTTCAAGGTTATATTGCCTCTTGAAAAATTATTTTATTTTCCAAACACTGAAACCAAATTGGGTTCTTTAACCTATCTTTGTTAAATTCCTTTGATTCCAGTTCCTTCTAATTTGCATATATTATTTTTATCTTTTCTAAACAGTAGCCAAATAACACTGCCTGAATCAGCACAAGTGTCCTTTATTATATAACAGCTTGATTTCTAATTTTCTCTCTTTACTAAATCATATTTCTGCACAAAATATTAGCTATCAACTATTTACCCAACTAACTTAAAGTTCTGAAGTCTATTAATGTGAGACAAGGAAAAACATTGTCCTTCAAAGAATTACAATATTTTCTGTACAAAGAGCTAGTAAACACTAAAAATCAAGTGAAAAATAGCAGAACATAGGGACAAATCAAGTGTTGCTGAAAACTCACAGTATGAATTTCAGAAAGCTATAATCATAGAAATGGAAATTCCTTTCAATACTGCATAAGCAGTGATAGAAGAATTCACCAGTTTTAAAATGGAATTTGGAAACAAGTCAGGAAATAACACAGAAATAGGTTAATCAAAGATGCAGATATGAAGGGGAAAAAGCCTGAGGAAATTTTGACTTGGTGAAAAATGTTGGATACCATTTTAATTTAATTTCTTTAATTCTTTTTGGATAATTTACAGTTTTTATTTTCTCTTGCTTCAATTTTGCAACTTTTTAATTTTCCAGAAATGTACCATTTCATATTGTTTTCCGTAGTTTTTGACATATGATTGTTGCACATTTTCTTTTCTTTTTCAAATATCTACTGATTTTCTAGTGTTTTTTCCCTTTCTTTGTATATCTTGTTACATTTTTTTAACTTAAAGTTTATTTATTTATTTTAAGGGAAATAGAGTGCATGCATGTGCAAGCAGGGGAGGGGCAGAGAGAGGAATAGAGAGAATCTTAAGCAAGCTCCATGCCCAGCGTGGAGCCCCACATAGGGCTTGATCTCATGATGGTGAGATCATGACCTGAGCCGAAATCAAGAATCAGATGCTCAAACAACTGAACCACCCAGGCTCCCCTATATCTTGTTACTTTCACAATATTTTTCTTGTTTCACGTGGCAAAAGTTGTTAATTTATTAATCACTTTCCAAGAATCATATTTTTGTTTTATTGAATTACTCCATGTTTTTTCTATTCCATTCTTCAAAGATTTTGTTCTTATTTTTATCATTTTCCTTCATCTTGTTATTAGTTTAATACTTAGCCCATTTAAAAAATTGTTCTTAATTTCTGATAAATGTAACAAATTTTAAAGAAGTGACACTTTGTCACATGGGATGTTTTTGTGGTGTCTTAATTGACCTTATATTTTAGTCACTTTGCAATTTCTGTATGCTTTCTTATTTAGCACAAGAGATTTTCATAATATACTTTTAATTTTAAGATTGTGTTTTTTAATAATTACTGATTTTTAATTTAATCAAAATTACTCTCAGAGGCTATCAGCTTGTATGGATTTTCTTTTCTTTTCTTTTAATGTTTATTTATTTATATTTAAGGAGACAGAGTGTAAGTGGGGGGAGGGGCAAAGAAAGGAGAGAGAGAATTCCTCCAGAGAGGGGAGAGGGAGTAGTTCCCTGTTGAAAGTGAACTGTGAGATCATGACCTGAACTGAAATCAAAGTCAGATTCTTAACCAATGGAGCCACCCAGGGGCATTTCTAAACTTTTATGGATTTTCTGAGCCTTCGCTCAAGACCTAATATGTTTGACTTTTTAAAAAAGAATTACATTTATGATACAAATTGTCCATTTAATTTTTTGTTTTCTTATATACATATTTCATTGCATTTTGATTGGATTATGTATATACAATGTGGATACATCTGATAAAACATTCTGGAGTGAATCAGCTATAAAATAACGATAGTTTAGAAAATTAATTTGTATACAAATAAACACATATTTATAAAAGTTCATTAGATGTAGATAGATATAGATGTAGATGATATTGATAAAGATATAGATATAGATATAGATAATAGATACAGATATAGATATAGATAGGTATAGATGATATATATACTACAGATGTGTCCATAAGTAGAACATGATCCTGCAAGTATGAGTTTCCATTGACACAGTACTTATACTTAAAAAGAGGACTGCTCTCCACCTTTCTCTTTCTCTCCACACACACGTGTTAAGTTTACATTATGGATATAAAAGAAAATTTGATTAGCAAAGAGATTTAAAATACAGTTAAAAAATGATAGGAACAAGGCATTGGATGGACTGTCACAGTCTGTTAAGATTATTTTACAAATAAGAGATTGAAAACTCAGAAATGTAAAACCAAATTCAAGTCTTCCTAAACAATACGTATTAAAAGCAGTACTCAATGGTTATACATTTTATTTTACATCATATTTCAATGGGTGCACTAATATTTTAACAACATTTTAGTCTTTCTTCTGCTTATACATACATGTGCTTGGTCCTGTGTGTATTTGTGTATGTATCAGTGTAAATCACTGTTCAGAATATTTTATATATTTATTCTTTAGTGGAGATTCATTTGCTTTTCTGCTGACCACCTGTTTTAGCATTTTATACCACTAAAGGAAAGAACCCTTGGACTGTGAGCCTAGACCAGAGGGACGAAATTGACTACTGAAGTCAAGATTCATTTCACCAAAATGTGTGATGACTTAGGCTTCTAAGCTCATGAAAGTAATAGCAAAACAAGATAAAGGACTATCAATATCAGGACCTTATAAACACTGAGACTTGGCAACATTTTAGATTTTTATTAATGATTATTTCCCTTGAAAATAATATAACTATTTATTACTCATATAAATTTACTGATAGCAAGAATTTAAGAACTAGACTGTATTCATGATATGCCTAGCAAGTTCCACATTATCAAGAAGAATTTGAGGACTACTAAAGGTAATGAAATTTCCCAATATCTTAAAACTAGGTAGTGGCAAGACAATTAAAAAAAAATGTTTCTACCACACTCAGGCCAGTGTTTAGAACCTATTCATGGTAATATTGAGTCATACAAATTATAATTATCTTTGCAAATGATAGGGCTTTTACTAACACAGAGCTCAGTTACTAGGTCTTAATATATAACATCCAATTGTCATGCATATTTGTGCCCAAAGTTTCCAGTAACACTGGCCATTCACATTTGTGTTTGGAGCCAGAAAATATCTCAAAAAATTAGGGAATCCCAGTTATTCTTCTCTTTCAAGTATTATTTTTCAAAAGCAAAATTTAAAAGAGTTTGTTTTTAAAGGAGATAATGGTTTCTACACAAATCCAAGACCTTAAAATCTTTAGAAAAAAATTTTGCCACAGTTTAGCCAGTTCTTTCATCATAGATATTTTATTTTCAGAAAAGCTTACCACTTACATAATTACTTTATACTTAATATTAAATCTTTATGCTACACTCTGCTTTAGTAATTTAAAGTGCTTAATTTTAATCCAAATTTTGTGTAAAACTTTGTACAATATTAATTTGACAAAGACTTACTAACTGAAAAACAATTATGGAAAAGTTTAACAATACAATTACTGTGAAATATATTAGTTGCAACATAAGATTATATATATATATTAATATAGGTAGCTACTATTGGCACATGCCCTGTAAAGGATAAATAATTTTTAGTAATGAATTGGTTAATAGTTGAGAAAACAAAAACATTTATATTTTATTCTAGTAATTATGCCAGCTAATATTTAGACTTGTAAATTTGAAACATATTTTTATATCCCAATACTGCTTATAGTAGAAAATATCCAAACTTTTCTGAAATATGTTTTTCAACATTATATATTTTATTATGGTACCAAAAAGAATTATTGAGAAAAATCATAATTATCTTTTTGAATTAAATATGTATAGATAATGCAAATTCATTCCAATGAATTTTAAGGGCACTGTTATAGAAATTGAAATAGAAAAGATAAAGATATTTCATAAACGTCATTTGGGATTCTTTTCCATATATAAGGTACAATTTCAACAGCTATTTAGACCTCAAACTCTTCAATTTATAACTTAATATTTTTCAATACTAAAGGATTAATTTATGTTGATTTTGTACTTTATGCAGAGAGTTGCTCATTGGATCTTCGTTCAACATATTACATGGATTAAAATGTTATATTGCTAATGTTTAAAATAATCTTGTTTGACTTCTCCACATTATTACCACTATTTTTAAATGCAAATACCCTTAAGTTATGTGTTCTGTTAAACAGTATAGACAATTCTCTGCCTAGAGAAATATCACTACCCACATTAGATGAATAAAATATCATTGAATTGATAGGAAGTGTTGTCACAAAGTTCCATTTCCAGGTCAGTAGTGAATAAACATAATGGTATCAAGTTTTATTTGCATGCATCTAGGGCTAAAATATCAATGAATAACCAATACTACTTTCTTTCCATACATATATGGTGTTGAATATGATGAGTCATATATGTGTATTTGTCAAAATATGTAAAAGAAAATTTAAGAACTAATATTTCAAAGCAGTCTCACCATATGTTACCTACCAGGTGAGTGTTTTAATCATATGTTCAAGGAATCATTCCTTTTTTTTTTTTTTTAATTTCTGCTTGGTTACCTTTTTCCATCTGAGCTGACAAGTATTTCTCTTGCTCATTTTCAAATAGCCAGATAATTTTTTAAAATTATCAACCTGTCATGAAACTTAATAGAATTTTTTGGAAGGGATTTTTTTTCTTCCTAGGTAGCTAGAAGCTTCTAAATATTGAAAGGAAAAAGGCTAGAAAATGGATGAAGGGCACATTGATTGTAGGGTCAGAGATGTGTGAAGAGGTCATGACTATAAATAGTGAGATCTGGAGATTTGAGTAAAGAAAAAAACAAATAAAATTCACTACCTCATTTCTTCCACATCAGTGATATTGCAAGGGTTTATATATGTTGGGACCTGGGGGCAGGTTATAGTATAGGGCCCTCGTAATATCTTCATCATTAGTCTTCTATTCTGGTATATGAATGATTGAATTTTTCATACCTTAAGTAAAATTTAATGCAAAAGCAACTTCTAGACAACTTCTCTAATTATCCCTATTCCCATTCACACTTTCAAAATATTTGCCATTTTTAAACTTCTCTTCTGTAGAAATCTGTCTCTGAAAGGCAGACATTAGGTTTCCAGGTGGTCATTTGAATCCACACAATCTGCTACCTTACCTTTCAGTCAAGTGCATCAATGTTCATATATTCTAATTACATGAGCTTTATTATTAGCATTTATGGCACGGCTTCTGCTCAAACACTTGTCACTAAGTTACCCTACATGCTTCTGAACTAATCTGTTATTTTCCAGGAGAGCACAAAGTGGTGCACACAAGTCAACTGAGTACACACTAACAAATCTATCAACAAAGTATGGAATCCGCATAAAATCCCAATAGTTCTACACATGAAATAATATGTTCTTCAGCACATTTAGTTCCATGGCTTGACAGATTAAAGTGTGAGTGTGTGTGTGTGTGTGTGTGTGTGTGTGTGTGTGTGTGTATGGAGAAAAGCTGATTTTTTTTCTTTGCTTCATGTTTAAGATGGTGCTGTAATTTACCTATACAGTCAAAATTTATCTCTTCCCTGGAAAAAGAAACCTATACCAGAAGGAAAGTGCCTACTTCTGTGTACAACTAGGCTAGCACCATCTGGTTCTGGGTATCAAGCCCGAGCGACCAGTGAACATACCATGCTCAACAATAAGGACCTCCTCAGGACTTCTGGTTTCCTTTCACGCCAGCTGATGCCCTATTACTTTCAAATATTGAAAAGGTTAGGATGCCATTTTCATTTCAAAAGGAGGCCCCTTGGCATCTGCATAAAATTTCAATATCTGCTTATCAAGGGGTAAGGAGGTAGTTGACAAGAAAAAAAAAGAAAAAAATTATATAATGAAAGAATTCTCAAATGATCTAAAACTACATATAGTATATTACTAATATTTAGTTAGTACATGTATTTGCCAGATAATGTGCTAATGAATCTATATCAATTATAACATTTAATATGCATGACAAAACATCAGGTAGAAATTATTTGTATTCAAATCAAAACCACACTCAGATACCACCTCACGCCAGTCAGAGTGGCCAAAATGAAGAAATCAGGAGACTATAGATGCTGGAGAGGATGTGGAGAAACAGGAACCCTCTTGCACTGTTGGTGGGAATGCAAATTGGTGCAGCCGCTCTGGAAAGCAGTGTGGAGGTTCCTCAGAAAATTAAAAATAGACCTACCCTATGACCCAGCAATAGCACTGCTAGGAATTTATCCAAGGGATACAGGAGTACTGATGCATAGGGGCACCTGTACCCCAATGTTTATAGCGGCACTCTCAACAATAGCCAAATTATGGAAAGAGCCTAAATGTCCATCAACTGATGAATGGATAAAGAAATTGTGGTTTATATACACAATGGAATACTACGTGGCAATGAGAAAAAATGAAATATGGCCTTTTGTAGCAACATGGATGGAACTGGAGAGTGTGATGCTAAGTGAAATAAGCCATACAGAGAAAGACAGATACCATATGGTTTCACTCTTATGTGGATCCTGAGAAACATAACAGAAACCCATGGGGGAGGGGAAGGAAAAAAAAAAAAAAGAGGTTAGAGTGGGAGAGAGCCAAAGCATGAGACTGTTAAAAACTGAGAACAAACTGAGGGTTGATGGGGGGTGGGAGGGAGGGCAGGGTGGGTGATGGGTATTGAGGAGGGCACCTTTTGGGATGAGCACTGGGTGTTGTATGGAAACCAATTTGACAGTAAATTTCATATATTAAAAAATAAAAAAAAAAATAAATACAAAAAAAAAAAAAAAAAGAAATTATTTGTATTCATATTTTGTGGTGGCTCAGAGTAAAATGACTGGGCTGTGTTTAACTTAGGTAAGAAGTGAGAAGATAATTTTTTTTAGTGTTTGCTTATTTTTGAGAGAGAGAGAGACAGAATGACAGAATGTGAGCAGGGGAGGGGCAGAGAGAGAAGGAGACACAGAATCCAAACCAGGATCCAGGCTGTGAGCTGTCAGCACAGAAGCCGACACAGGGCTCCAACTAACCAGCTGTGAGATCATGACCTGAGCCGAAGTCAGCCGTTTAACCGACTGAGCCACCCAGGTTCCCTGAAAAGATAAGTCATCTGCCTCTAGAGGCCATGTTCTAAGACAAGTATATATCTCCACTAGAAGAAAAGAGTGATGGGAAACATTTAGATTGAAGTTTTTCTCATTAGGAAGCATACATAAAAATCTGTTTCACTGAATATTCTATCACATTCATATTTTTTAAAGAAAACATGTTTGTATGTGATTCAGAAGCAATTTTTAAAATTACGATCTCTATTATTCAATATAATCAAAAGTTCTAATTGATACATTTTCTCCATTTCTCCATGTTCTTTACCTTTATATCACCATTCAAACCAATCAGGTTATTATCAATGCAAGAGAGAGGTCACACTCCAATTAGATTACCTTCTTTTATGCACATATGTGAATTATTGAACACATTTTATTTTATTTTATTAATTTTTAATGTTTATTTCTTTTTGAGAGAAACAGAGAGTGTGAGTGGGGGGAGGGCAGAGAGAGAGAGGGAGACAGAATCCGAAGCAGGCTCTAGGCTCTGAGCTGTCAGCACAGAGCCTGACATGGGGCTCAAACTCACAGACTGTGAGATCATGAGCTGAGCTAAATTTGGCTGCTTAACCAACTGAGCCACCCAGGCACCCCTTGAACACATTTTATTGATCTGTCTAATAAATGCATGGCTACCAAATGGCAAAATCCCCAGCCTTTCCCCGACTATCTCTTTGTACAACACTCAGCTTGTCTTCACTGGGGATTGTGGAAATTATGAAGAATATTTTGCTTAATTCTAACAGTCATTTAAGATCTTGCTAATAAAGAGAAACTGTGTTTGAAACTACTTCAGAATTATCAGTACTTCTGATTTAAAGCACATGCACACAGTTGTTTCATTTAACTGTTGCCAGTTATGTGAAACTTAAAACGGCAATCATTTTATGATACTGATGATCTGTGGATGAGGGATTCAGGCCAAGTTCAGGTAGGCAATTTTCTGCTCCATGTGCTCTAGGCCTTTTAATAAAGTGATTCGATGGTATTCAGCTGGCGACTATGTTGGGCTGAAGGGTCCAAAAAGGCTTTGTTCATATGTCTGGCGTGTAGGTGTGGAAGACTGGAGGCTGAGCTCTGAGTCACCGTTATCAAGGGAGCCCCTCCATGTAGTGTATCAACCTAGTTAAACTTCTCATGTAGCAATTTGGAAAGTGTTCTATGAGAGAGGAAGTTGAAAATACCCCAGTTCCCTAAGATCCAGGGAACAGCAAAACCAATACTTCTGTCCCACTGTATCGGTAAAAGCAGCCCACTTCCCTGTCCAGATTCAGGGCGAAGTAAAAGACCCATCTCGATGTACATTAGAAAAAAATAATTTATAGTTACCTTTAACCCACCAAAGTAAATAATAAGCTAAGTAACATGTTTTAAGTAGTACATTGTTTATATTCCTTATTTTGATTGAATATGTTTCTGTCTTGTTTTTACTCAAGAGAATCTGAGCATATGGACATGTATATAATTATATATCAGTTTGTACACTTTTCTTAATTATGCTAAAAAATCTCATTACATAGAAGAGAGATAGCTTTTTTTATTTGTCCTTGTAGACTGGAATAATTTCATTGCTACACCGTATTAAAAATCATAGCTTTTTAAAAAATACTAATCTTATACATTATTTCAAAAAATGTGTATTTATTCACCCATCAGATTATTCATATTTTTAAAATGTCATCTTATTTTTTAAAGTTCTTATACTATATGCATAATAATATAATTTTAGCTGCAATGATAACATTTACCCTTGCATTATTTTGAAAACCTTCCTAAGATCTTTAGCAAAATCATTGTAATAGCTTCAAAAATACAGCTCTATCCTCCTTCCTCTAATTTTGTAAAGGAAGGAAATTATTTGGTTATCAACCAAAAGCAATAGAAGCTTCTATAAATCACTTCAATTTATAGGCATCTTTTGACATTATAAAGCAAAAATATCTGCTGACAGCAGACCAGAACTACTTTATTCTGCGTGGTAAAATTAACATGCAGACCAGTAAATGGAATTTTTAGTTACAATTCATTAATATGTTGTTAAGCAATTTTTTCTGAGAACTATCCATGTACAAGAGAGTCAGCATCGGCTTCTGACAGCTGTCCCCTATATGCTTTCTGTAAACAGAAAATGAAGCAACATCCTAGGCATTCTCTCTGGAAAGACAGCTTTCAGAGCTTTATGCAAATAACATGACCCTCTAGCTGTGGCACATTCTTCAAAAAGACACCTACCTTCAAAAGTGACAGCAAGTAATAATGTGACAAACGAGCATGCAGCCTGCACACGTGCCACATATTTCACCTAGAATCCTTGGATGCGATAAAATTAACGTGACCTCCACCGCCAAGGACACTATAATCAATGGAACAGAGCCATAGGAGAAGCAGAAATGGTGGGGCCATGTCCTCATTCAGAAGGCTTTTGTTAAAGCTTTTTAAAATCAATTTCCCCTTTATTTTATTATTTTAGCCTGATATACAATCACTTATAGAATTTCTATTGTCTTCATTACAAAATGGAAGAATATTCACTAATCATCAGGAAGAAAAAGAGAGGTCATATATGAAATACTCAAGTAATTAGATTGCAGATAGGCAATATAAGACTTTAATGATTATTGATATTGAGATTAAACAGTTTGGTTTATTATTAGTATAGCCTGCTATACATTTTGCTTTGTTTTACAATCAATTTTTCTTTCCTTTTAAAGAGAAAAGACAAATGATGCACCTTTTCCTTTTTTATTGATGAAAGAATTAGGCAAAGAGGGATAGTAAGATATTTCCAACTGACTTTGCAAAAGAGTTAGGATACAAAAGAACTGTTTTCAGTGTACCCCCCACACGTGAATGCAGGAAGCACACCAGAAAAGCTTTATTGTATCTTAATTGTAGCAATCAAATTTAAGAAAAAAACAATAGGACACTTTTTCAATCTGCCTTGACAGACTTTTGGCAAAAATTAGAGTCCTCAACAAAAATAATCTTTTTGGCATCAAGCTGGGATCTAGGCCACCAACTGGTATAGACATCAAAATGCAGCAAAGGTAGATTTAGACATTTGCTTATAATTATTTAGAAGCTACTGAAAAGAATCATATCTGTACATAATTTATAATCAGAGTTCATAATTACTAAAGATATGTGGAATGTGAATAAGAACTAACAAACATTATGATTACATTTCTACTAATGGGTTCATGAAAGAAATTAAACTAAGTTCATCATAAAATTAAAAATTCATTCAAAGTGCAGAAAAAAAATTGTTTGATTCCAGATTCAAAAGAGTATTAAGCACTCGATCCTTCTATTTGTTGAATATATATGTAGTAATTAACAGAAAAAAAATCTGGGTTTTAACTGTTACTCAAACATGACATCACATGTTAGAAAAGGTTATCTATACATTCTAAGGAAACAATAACAAGTAGTTTTTGTAGGTTAGGTATGAATTGTTAATATTACTTCTAAAGGCCAAAAGGCTTTTGAAATTACAAATTTGAAAAAAAGAAAAGTAATGCTTTCCTCTATTTTACAAGGAAGCCCATCTGTTAATGTATTTCTAATTACAGGTAAAAAGGAGTGGACATAGTAAGGAGATTTGCTCATTTCATAAAATATAAAAAAGTATCTTTAAAAAAGTATGAGATATTTCAAATATTCAGAAGAATACAAAGTTAAGAGCTATTTTCTCACTATTAAATTTGACAGATATTGAATCTGATAGTTTTATTTACTGTTCTCTTCATTTTGATCAAAACTATGCATGCAAAATTATTAAAGGCAAATGCTTCCTTTTAGCCATGTTTTCTGCAACCCAGAGGCAAGCAATTTTGATTATTTTAGCTATTTAATTTAATGGTTTTGACCTTCAGGTCTTCAAATACTGTGTTTATACTGACATTTATTCACCTTTTGGTTTTAGGCAATTTCTAATATTTTCAGCTAGGGGATAAAGTTTTAGATGTCTTTCTCACATCAACCCTAAAACGTGCATACAGCTCTGCCCTGTCTTTCCAATAAAATTACATTATCACATTTGTGTGATCAATATCTAGGCTTTACATCATGACAGATTTATAGATACTATTCCCAAGTGATTCATTTTATATTATTCACGATGATTCATTGTGTAAATACTCTACATCTTATTTCTTATTTTAGCATATATTTTTATATTTATCAAGTTAATACAATTTTTATTTTCATGCTTATTTAGCTTTCTGTGTACTCATTTTTAAAATTTTTTTTTAAAGTTTATTTATTTTGAGAAAGAGAGAGTGAGAGAGAGAGAGCACATAAGTGGGGTAGGGGCAGAGAGAGAGGGAATGAGAGAATCCCAAGCAGGCTTTGCACTCTCAGTACAGAGCCTGACACGGGGCTCCAACTCACTAACCGAGAGATCATGACCTGAGCTGAAATCAAGAGTGAGATGCTTAACTGACTCTGCCACGTAGGCGCCCCTCCGTGTACTCATTTTTAACGATAAAGCCATTTTAGCCATTTCAATCATAGTATTCCTTCTTGTTACAAATCTTCTCTTCTATTTTATTCCTTTTGGACTTTTTTATTTTACATTTCCTCTATCAAATACCAGTTTCCCATTTGGAAAAGACATTTCTTTTCTAACTTCGGAATTAGTTTTATTTATCTTTATGTCTATCTCCTTTCATTCTATGAATGATAATGTTCTGTCTTTAATGTTTAAGTTTATCGATTGTGAGTATGCATAAAATTAGCTTTTTTACAAATAAATTTCTACCATAGTCCATTATGTTTTTTAGAGAGCATGAGCAGGAGAGCAGTAGAGGGACAAAGGGAGAGGAAGAGAGAAAATCTTAAGCAGGCTCCACAACCAGTGTGAGGCCCAATGCAGGGCTCGATTTCACAATGGCAAGGTCATGACCTGAGCTGATATTAGGAGTCAGGTGCTTAACCTACTGAACCACCCAGGCACCCCTGTTACAGTAAAAAATTTTAGTCATATGGTTTTTAGGTTACTGCTCACATTAAAAGCAGCTTACACCTTACAGCTTTTACATCCAATAGCTCCTTTGATCCTTATCTATGTGGAGAGGTGGGTGGAGATAATTCTGTTTCATTCACAAATTTGTTGACAAATTTTAAAACAAATTTATTGAGATAGAGATCACAACCTATAAAATCCATCATTTAAGATGTACAATGCAATGTTTTTAGTATATGCATAGATTTGTGCAACCACTGTCATGATTTCCCTTTAGAACATTTCCATCTCTCCAGACAGAACTTTTATTCCCCTTAGCAATCCCTCTCATTCACCATTTTTTCCACCTCCCAGAAACCACGAATCTACTGCCTGTTTCTATAAATTGGTTTATTCTGGAAATTTCATACAAATGATGCCACATAATAAATTTCTTTGGTGACTGGCATTTCAAGTAGCTTTATGTTTTCAAGGTTCATTCCACGTTGAAGAATGTATCAACATCAATTCCTTTATATTCTGAATAATATGCTGTTTAATAGATACGCTGTATTTTAATGATCCATTCATCCATTGATGGGCATTTGGATTGTTTCCACTTTTTGGCTATTATGGATAACGTTACTATGAACTGTTCAGTACAAATTGTTACATGGATGTTTATGGTTCTTTTATGTGTATACATAGCATAATAATTGCTGAGTCATATGGTAACTATGTTTAATATTTTGAGGAACTGCCAAATTGATTATGAAAGTGATTGCACCATTTGACATTCCCCCATGCCATGCATGAAGACTTCAATTTCTTTCCATTCTTTCCAACACCTGTCATTATCTGACTTCTTTTTATTTAGCCATTTTAATAAGTGTGAAGTTATAACCTCAGTACAGTTTTTATTTGCATTTACTAATAACTAATGAATATGAGCATATTTTATTAAGCTTATTAGGTATTTGTATTTCTTCTTTAGAGAAATATCTCTTCAAATCTTTTTTTTCCTCATTTTAAAATTGGGTTGTTCTTTTATTATTTTAGAAATTGCTGGATTTGTTTTGCTAGTACTTTTTGAGTACTCTTGTCTGTATTTATAAGATATATAGTTCAGTAGTTTTTTTATCTTTTTTATGGTATCCGTGTCTTGTTTTACTGTCAGATTCATACTGGCCTCTTAGAATTGGTAGGGAAGTATTTGCTTCTCCTCAATTTTTGGAAGAGTTTTAAAGGATTGTCAATTCTTACCTACAGTTTTTGGTAGAATTTGCCAGTGAAGACAACTGAGACTATGTTTTCTTTTTTTTGTTGTTTTGTTTGTTTGATTGATTGGTGGGAAGTTTTAAAATTACTAAATCAATATTTTCAGTTATTAAAGATTCAGATTTTCTATTTCTTTGTTAGTTTTGGTGTAATATGTCTTTCTAGGAATTTATCTATTTCATCTTAGTATCTTAGATATCTAATTTGTTGGAATTCAATTGTTTATAGGATTCTCTGATATACCTTTGTATTTCTTTATGGTAGGTATTGATGTCTCTCTCCTCTTTCATTCTGATTTTAGTGAATGCTAATATCTCTGAGTTTTTGTTTGTTTGGTTTGGTTTTATGGAATTATTGTTTGTTTGTTCTGGTTTTGATTTCTCTTCTGCAGTCTAGCTAAGGATTAGTTAATTACAAAGCTCTTTACAAAGAACCAACTTTTGGTTGATTTTCTCTATTTTTTTTTCTATTTCGCTAATTTCTACTCTAATATTTATAATTTTCTTCCTTTTTCCTGCTGGCTTTGGTTTTAATTTGTTCCTTTCTCCTAGATCATTAGAAAAAAAAATGGTCAGTTGATTTGAGATCTTTTTTTTCTTTTGAGAAGTAGTCTTTTCCATCTATAAATTTCCCTCTAAACACTGCTATATCTACATTCCATACGTTTGGTGGGTTGTGCTTTCCCTTTCATATATCTCCAAGTATTTTAGAATTCCTTATATGAGATCTCCTTGATCCATTGGTTATAGAGATGTGTGTTGTTTGACATTTACTTCTTTGTGAATTTCCCATATTTTATTTGGTTAGGTTTAGCTATTTCATAATGTTGTTTGAGGATTCTATTTCTTTGGTGATCTCCTACCTATCCATTATTGAAAATAGGGTATGGAAGTCCCCAACTAATATTGTTGAGTTGTTTATTTCTTCCTTAAAATGTTTTCAGTTATTTATTTCTTGTAATTTGGGATAATATTGTTATGAGCATGTGTGGCTATAATTATCATATCTTCAGAATGAATTACTCTATTTTATCATTATAAAATATCCTTTGTCTCTAGTAAAAACTTTTGTTGTCTGAAAGTCAATTTAGTGTATTTGCTACATTTTGCATAATATCTTCCCATTTTTTACTTTCAAACTATTTATGTCTTTGAATCTAAAGTATGTGTCTTATAGACAGCAATGTTTGGGTCATGGTTTTGTATCCATCCAATTATCTCTGCCTTTTGGAATGTTTAACCTATTCACATTTATTGTGATCACTGATTTGATAAGATTTATGTCTACCATTTGGCTGTTTGATTTCTATTTGCTATTTGCCTTATGTATTTGCTCCCCTTTTCCTCTATTGTTGCCTTCTTTCATGTTAAATAGATATTTTCACTGTTTCTTTTTAATTCTCTTGTTTTTGTTTCTTTTTAAATAAACATTTTGAGATTTGTGGGAGGGGGCAGAGGAGGATGCTAAGGGTATTACCTCATAATTTAAAAGAATAGAGATCAGGTTAATATTCATTTAATTCAAAAGCATCCAGAAACAATGCCTTCTTGTAGACTATTTCCTCACCCTTAATTTGAGTTATTTTATTAAAATAATATCTTCTGGGGCATCTGGGTAGCTTAGTCAGTTAAGTGTCCTATTTGGTTTAGGCTCAGGTCATGATTTCACAGTTCATGAGCTCAAGTCCCATCCTGTCATCCTGGAGCCTACTTGGGAATCTCTCTCTCTCCCTCTCTCTCTCTCCCTCTCTCTCTCTTCCCTTCTCTTGTATTCCCACTTTCTCTCTCCCAAAAATAAATAAATAAACTTTATATAAAAATAATAGTGTCTTTGTAATTGTTATCTCATCAACATTGTTTTATAATTATTACTTTATAAAGTTGCATTGTAATATTAAGGGAGAAGAAAATAGTTACAAAAATACTTTTGGGTGTCCTTCATATTTACCTATATAGGTAACTTTGTTCAGTGTTCTTCATTTCATGGTGCTGATTTCAGTTGAATTGTTCTTTCATTCCATCCAAAATAATTTTCTTTCTTGAAGGGAAAGTCTGCAACCTCAATCTCTCTCTCTCTCTCTCTCTCTCTCTCTCTCTCTCTCTCTCTCTCTCTCTTTGTTTTGTTTATCTTGAGGTCTTTTAATTTCTCCTTCATTTGGAAAGTATGCTTTCTGGATAAAGATTTCTTTGTTGACCATCTTCTTCCCTCCACCACTTTGAATATGGTGTCCTTATTGCCTTCTGGCCTCCACAGTTTCTTTTATATGATGACATCTTTTTCTCTTAATGCTTTTTGTCTTTGTTTTTTGAAAATTTGATATTTATGAGATTGGGTGTGGATCTCTTTCATTTAATTATTCTCGGAATTTGTTGAGTTTATGAGGTGTGTGTAGATTAATATTTTTCATCAGTTTTTCAAAGTCTTAAATCATTGTTTCTGTCCACTTCTCTCTCTCTACTGTCCCGGGAGTCTCATTATGCACTAGTACATCTCCCACACTTTCATGTGTGAGTTGGAGCATGATTTCAGTTCTTAGGTAGTTTACAACTCTGCATTAGCTTTCACATGTTGCTTGTGAAGGGACTTAAGATTGACCAAGGTGAGAGATTGGGCCCCACTCAAGTCTTTCCTGGGCATACATGTAGCCCTGCACGTGAGTGTGACTTTCTAGATTCCCTAGGGAAAATATTAGAGCTTTTCAAAGCTTTCTCTGTGAATATCTCATTTCTCAGCTCTTCCTTTTAAGTTGTGTCCATGCTCTTGATTGTATCACCAGGTGTCATAACCTCAGTCATCTGCAGTGTTAAACAAACTATTGATTATTTACAATAATTGTTGGAGGGGTAAACATTTCTCAAATGAGCTCCAGTGGAGACATACAACAGCAATGCTCTGGGAATGGGTCTTCCTCATGGAGTTGCAAGGCAGGTCAAGAAGTGGCAGTGGTCTGTAAAAGGAACCTTTGGTAACTCCATACATTTTCTGTTTGCCTTGGTAGTTTTGAGGCTGCTGGTTTCACACATCCACTGTATTTGCAATGTGATGGGTAGGAACAGGGAAGACACTGATATACAACACTACAAACCTTGCTGTTCCTACTGAGATTAAGCAGGTGATCTTGAAGAGTTCTTAGGTTTTTTTGTGAAAGCTTTTGTTTAATTTCCAGAATTCTAAACATGTTTTGATCATTTTGGCCAGAATTTTTCTTGATATCATGGAGGAATGGGTTATGGTTCATTCCTTCATTTCAGCAGTCCTACCAGTATTATTTTAAGTCATGAGTCTTATTCTATTAACAATCTCTTTCCCACCCATTAAAACATGAAATAAGTAGACATGTTTTATTCATTGATATCTAGCCACTGTGCAGATTTTTTTCTAGTCTGCTTTCCCTTACGTTCCATCCTCTTCAAGCTTGGTTTTATAAAAAGGTTTCAGGTTTGATAATAACTATAATGGAATAGTTTAAGTTGGAGTCAGTGTATACACATACAAATTTTTGTTTTTAACTAAATGTGAGGTAAAGACAAGGCACTCCCCCGGACTCATGGGTGGTATTTATTTTGATAATTTTTTCACAGAACCTCACCTTTACGGAAGAATCTCAAATCAAACCTCTCACTTAGTGCAGGTCAAATGCCATTACTGCTATGTTCAGATGCCTATTGAATTCCAGCTCATAGCCTATAGAACTTAAATTTTTCTTGAACCCCATTGAGCCACCATTTCCTTGAATTTTGCCCACCCTTTTTGTAGCTTTCTTTGACCTCAGAAACACAATGACACTATTATTATTGACATCTTTGTTTCTGTCTAATATTTGGGTATGCAATAGTAAGGCAGGTATGTAACCTTAATCTGTAACTTCCTCGTTCCAGACTTCTTTTAGTGGGAATATAATTTTTATTTTCCTGCTCAAATTCACTTTAGTAACATGCCCATTCTTACTGTATATTTAGCTGTGTTTGCCTGGAGGAGAATTTATCAGTGACATGACTCTTGTCAGACTCTTCAACGTTATTTCCTAGAAATCACCCTTTTTCACATGTACTTTTCAATTCTGTTTATGGGTTTTGGTTATACACTTGCCATTCCCTTTGAATTGTAGAAACACTTCTTGCTTTTCCAATTTTTCTTTACCTTTGAACACTATTCCTTCATGAAGTTTCTGGCAGGTAGATATAATGGCTTTTCTTCCCAAAAATAATGTAAGTATTCTTGTCTTTTATTGGGTATAGGAATTGTGCTTAGTTTGTATCTTTGTTTCCAATACATATCATCATTTCTTTTTTTTTTTTTTTTCAATTTTTTTTTTTGAGAAAGTGCAAGCAGGGGAGAGGGGGACAGAGGATCTGAAGTGGCCTCTGTGTGGATAGCAGTGAGCACAATGCACGGCTTGAATTCATGAACCAGGAGATCATGACCTGACCTAAAGTCAGATGTTCAACCGACTGAGCCACCCATGTGCCCCCACATCACCATTTCTAACTTGTTTTGCTCATTGGAAAAAAAAAAAACATATATATATATATATATATATATATATATATACACACACACACACATACATATACATACATATATGTTTTTATATATATATCAAACGTATATATACATATATATATATCCCTGCACGTGAGTGTGACATATACATATATACGTATACATATATATGACATATATATATGTATGAGCGTGACATATACATATACATATATATACATATATATACATATACATATATATACATATACATATATATGTTTATATATATGTTTATATATATGTTTTTATTTTTATATTATAAAATTATAAATTTTTATATTTATGTTTTAATTATATATATTATATATATAATATGAATATGAATGGTAACATAATAGAAGAAGAACACAAATTATTTTTCACCTGTAGTTTATTTTTATTTATTCACAGGGTAAATTAATTAGCTATATTGAAATATTTTGCTTCCTATTTAATTTTGTTTGAACAGATTCAATTGTACAGGTAGCTGCTCATTTGAAAAATATTCAGATTTGAAGTGATCAAAACATTCTATACAGAATGTGACTTATTATAAGAAATTTGACTTTGTTGTATAAAATGAGTGACTATGTGCATTGCAAAATCAACTTTAACGTTATTAGTAAATTGTTAGGAAAATAACGATCACTTGATTCAGAGAAGATAAGCATTTTCACATGAAGTATGTCATTTGAGATAACAACTCTCAGTTCACTTAAGAGCCAGGTAGATGTTTGTGATAGATTAGATTTAGAATTATAGTTTACCAGGGCAAAAAAAAATATCTAATTTTTTTTCTTATTTTTTCTACCATTTTAGAGTAGCACATATCTATCAAATATTTTTTAAAACAAAATATTCTGTAAAATATTTATTCCTAATATCATGCCTTATAATTGCTATTATTATGGTACATATTTATCCATAAAATGAAGTATATGTATATACATGTATCTATCTCTTAATCAAATGCACTATTAATATTGCAATTTTTCTCTTATATGTTACTAACATTTTTGCAAAATGTTATTCTATGGCATTACTTTTGCTATTTTTTATTATTCTCATTTATGTATTTACCAAACTGCATTTAGCTTATCCCCATTATTGGGCAATTGGGTTATAGCAATTATTTATCATAAAAAATGATGCTCTGATAAATGTTAATTAATGTATATGATTAATATGTCATATAAGTATTTGTGTATTGTAATTCTGTATATTTCCCCCAGAAATTTTAAATTTATTAGAACACATAATCCATGGTCTATATTCCATAATGCTGTGGTATGTTTAACCTATTCATATTTGTAACACATTTTCTTAATATATTTATTTTCTTGGTAAATAATCTTTCTAGATATTTGTCAGTTTCATTGCATGATCCATTAATAACTATTCTGTATTTATCAAATCTCCTATTTTATTTTAGTATACATATTCTTGATTCTCATATTGTGCTATTTCCCTTTCAACCAATTAATTCACATGTTTTTTTGTGGGGCAGAGAATAGTGATTATTGACATTCATATGTGGTTAAGTTATTCCACCAAGAACGTTTAAAATAAGTCTGCTAGGGGGCGCCTGGCTGGCTCGGTTGGTAGAAAATACAACTCTTGATCCCAGGGTCATGATTTTGAGCCCCACGTTGGGCGTGGAGCCCACTTTAAAAAATAAATACAAATTAAAAAATAAAATAAAATAAAATATGTTAGCTGGAATGACTTGCCACTGCATTTTGTCTTTTATTAAATAATATGAATTTACTGAATCTTTTACCTATACAATTCAATTTTATTTGTAATTAAGGCCATGTTTTCACAGTAGTCTGTTATTAGATATATTTTTACTTTAATATTAAGATAATAAGTCAATTGAAGCTTAGAATATAGATCAAATGTTACATAAATGGTTAATGTATTTAAAATTACACTTTAGATACTACTGAGTTAAGTGGTTAATTTAGAGCTCTGAAAACTTTTGATGTAATTATTTTTATTATTTCAGTTTTTAAAATATCATATTAGTTTCTGTAATTGTTTTCCATGTGTTTAAAAATGCAGATTTAATTTAACAAAAATGTCATTATTACTGACATATTTAAATTAATTATGTGCTTTTTAAAGCATGCACACCATAGACAAATCTATCCAAGCACTCTTATATTTAAACGAAGAGATTCATATTTAGTATTCTATTTCACAAAAAGGAACACATAATACATAAAAAATATATAGTTTTAACTTTTTTGATTACTTTTGGAATAATAATACTCATCCCTGGTTAAACCCAAGCAATTACATGCGCGCGCACCCGCGCGCACACACACACACACACACACACACACACACACACACACAATAAGAAAGAAAAAGGAAATTAAGGAAAAAATATTGCTATCCATTAAGAACATAATTTTCCACTCCAGAGATAACCATTCTATCAGGATCTAATATTTCCTTCTGATTTTCCAAGAGATCATCTGTGCAGCTGTGTAGGGAGGGGGTAAACATGGATGTGTAATGAGAATGACTCAATACTATATTCCCTGTTTCTCCCTTGCTTTACTTGATGACTACTTTTTTTGAAATTGGTTATGATTCATTGATATACTATATAGAACCTCTATTTTATTAAATCATAGATTATTATAACACTAAAAAGAAAAAAAATTAATATACCTAGCTAGTCTTATGTATAATTTTAATGGGAGCAAGTTAATATACATAATTAGTATTGTTGTACATTTTCAAATAGTTTATAATTCTATGAAATTAATATTTTAAATATGTTTATATATTTGTAAGTTTATATGTAAAATAAATTTTGACACAGTACAAAACAATATTTTTTCAGTAGATATGGCCAAATTTTTCTCCAAAGATTTTTTTAATTTTTAAAAACTGATTTTAACTCTTTAAATCTTTATTTATTTTTGAGAGAGAGAGAGTGCAAGAGGGGAGGGGCAGAGAGAGAGGGAGACACAGAATCCAAAGCAGGCTCCAGGCTCTGAGCTGTCAGCACAGCCGGACCCAGGGATCAAACTCACGAACCAGGAGATCACGACCTGAGCTGAAGTCAGATGCTTAACCAACTGAGCCATCCAGGTGCACCTCCAAAGATTTTTAATAGTTTTTATTGCCACATGGAATTAATGATAACTCCTACTTTTCCATATGGTCACCAAAGTTAAGTGTTCTTAATTCCGTTACACTGATTTTTGCCAACTACATAAAATCTAGGTTTCCATAATTTCAATTTGTATTTTTTAAATTATGAATGAATTTTAGAATTTTTTTCAAATGAGTAAGAAAGTAAGAGGTATTTTATTTATTTTTTTACATATACATGTATGAAAGGTTATTTGTTTACATATATTAATATATAAATATAAATGTATATATTACACAGAATCTAGCAAAATATTATATTGGCAATTAATTTGATCATTTGAAGATTTCTGCATAATTTATTAGTTACAATGAGTTTTCTAGGTAATTGTATAAAAAATTATAGATGCTTTATCCACAAATTTGACATCTCTTTTTAAGACCTACTTTTTGAAGTATGTTTGAATCACTTTTGTAACTTTCAAGAGTTTACAGTAGTTTATTTGTAACATTTAATATTGAATCCAGAATACTTAAGTGACTGACAATGAGTTTCGTTTAATGATAATTTACAATTTAAAGTCATTTTCTTCAGTCAACGAAAAAAATTGATTTTTTTCAGTACTGATTTGTTGCACTGAGCTTTAAGCACTTTTATTTTAACATATAACAGGTCAGTTCATCTGGGTTTGGAGTTAAATAACGTATTTGACCCTCAGTGGGGGACTTCTCTACATAGTGTTAATTTATCTGTGTGATGCCACCCTATAGTGAATGCAGCTAACCACCTATGGTGTGACTACATAATGTAAAAAGTTAATGGCTCCCTTGGGAAGTTTCATTGCATATTTGTTCTTTCATTGCATGGTAGTCCACTCAAAAAAATAAGCTATTCTTATCCTGCCGAGTATAGATTTTACTCAGTTAAAAATAATCTTTGTGACAGTTTAATCCTACTACAATTCATGACAAAATGAATATGACACATTTACTATAACTCAGATTCTCAGGAATTTTACTAATGGTCCATTTAATGTTCCATGGAGGTGAACATTTATACTGCAGGAAAGCTGGCAGCCACAATTAACAATGCAAGCTGTCAAAGTTGACAGTAGCAACTTTATTTCAAGAAGGATTTTAGCAGATTTCTCCCACTTACAAATGGGACACACAGATTCCGTGAAATAATACAGCCACACACAAGTAAGAATGAAACTGCCTATGTTGTAAGGTACATGGTAAAACTAACGCCATTCCTGAAGTTTTAATGATACAATTTGATAGAATGGCTTGAAGTCGAGGTGTAAAGGGGTAAACACGTAGTGCCGTCATTACTGTCAGAAAGAATTTTGATTAAAAATAACATTTTGTTTTCAGCCTTTTCCCCACCAAATTGACTACTTCTTCCTCAGTCATTTATTGGTAAAAACATTTGTTTGCCTGTACAGCTCAAGAAGCTATAGAAGATTAATGATAATAAAATCAGGAATGGACACTGGGGCTATAAAATAATTGCTTCCCCACCAGCCTTAGTGAGCTAATCTTCATTCCACTTTTGAGTTCAGAATTTAACATTTTGAGGTTTTTTTTTTGTTTGTTTATACACGCATTGAAGGATGTGGAACAACTGAAACTCTTATAAATTGATGATGAAAATGTTAAATGACACAAAAATTTGGGGAAATTGTGCCAATTTATTATAAAGTTAACATATACCTCCCCTATGACCCACTAACTTCACTATTATATTGTTATCCAAAAGAAGTAAATACACACACACACACACACACACACACACACACACACAACCCAAGGCTGCTTGTATAATAATCATAGTTACCTTATTTATAATAGTCAAAATCCAGAAACAACCTAGAGGTCTGCCAGTTTTGTTTACAATGCTTGCACAAACTATGACATATTCTGAAAATAAAATACTACTCAACGATAAACAGGAACACTGTCATCCACACAACAACATGGATAAATCAGGAAAACATAACATTGAGTGATATAAGACTTGCACAAAACAGTAGATAGTACATGGTGCTTGGAATTGGCAAAGCTAATCTGTGGTAAAGAAAAAAGTAATTGCAAACTGTTGCTTCTGAGGTTTGAGGAACAGAGATTGATTGAAGAGGCATAGGGAATTTTCAGGGGTGCTGGTAGTGTTCTATATCTCGTTAAAGGCTTGAGTTACAAAAGTGTATGCATTTCTCAACACTCAGTGAATAGGCACTCTTAAGATTTGTGTATTTCATTGTAGAAATGAAAAGTAGAAGAACCATAATCACTTATTGAACTCCGATTATTGATATGCATGCTGAAGATTTGGGTCGAAATCAACCCATATCTAAAACTTACTTTTAAACCAATGAAAAGTAAGATGGACTGATGGATTGATACAGAGATGGATAGATGATATAGATTAGATAGATAAATAGATAGATTGATTCTGTGTCATAATCAGTAAAATTCTACTTGTAGAATTTATATGTACAGAATATGAATGTTCACTGTAAAATTGTTTCAGTTGTTTTATGACAGATTTTATTTTAATAATAAAATGTAGATAATGAAAAGAAAATACATAAATTTCTTGTACTACCTGGATGTCAGTCTTGCCTTTATTTTAATGATACCTAAGGGTGTGATTATAAAATCATGAAAACTTCTTTTAATCTTTATTTGTAAAATGTGTTTCTTGTGTTTCTAATTTTCCCTGTATTCTTATATCTTATTTGTAGATTTTCTAGATTTTTTCTCACTTTTTTAACTTTCTTTTAGCTCATGTTGAAATACTAACCTATGTTTTGTTTCTGTTTACAGGTGTGTTCCCCAGCATAGTTTCTTTTTCTGAGATATTATTTTAGTTCTCATTCTTTATTTTATTGTTTATGCTGGAAAACATGCTCATTAAAGGTGAACTAAAAGAAAGTTTAAAAAAAGTTATTTGTATTTTATCTTATAACAATCGTTTTCTGTTACACATTTTTATATGATATTGGTTTTCCGGGTTTTTTGGAAGGAAGAATGTGTTTCAAAACACTTTATAGAGTCATAGCATTAGCATTTCTTCTTTGGCTATAATTTTTATAACTCATAAAATTTGTGCTCTCTTCCTTTCTCAGACCACCTAGCTCTTTCATATTCTCCACTCTCCCACGGCTCTTTCTTTTTACTCTTCTTTGTAACTTTACGGATCATATTTGGTTCAGTCTCCAGCACTTTTTTTATAGTGGGATATGGAATGTGCTCTGGAAATTAGCTGCTGCTGATTCATTTTGACAGTTCATAGTACTTAGACTTTTTCAGCACATTCACACCTTACCATGGCCCGTTGCGCTCATGTGTAATTGGAGGGAACCCACTATTAGAGAAGTAAGTTTGCCTGCTATACTTTCCGGTGAGTCTTTACTGGCTAAGCCGATATTCCTCTCTTCTCAGGTATGTCTCCCACTCTTGCATCTTCTGTCTCCTCCACAAAAAAGCTGATACAATGCTAGTCTTGCCCCATTCTGGTTGGATCCATGTATTTAATGTCCACAGGGTTGGCTTTTCATATACTTTGACCATTACTATATGAAAGAAGGTAAAAGGGAAATAATTTACATGTAGTCAGACTTCTCCTAGGAGTTTCAACTGTAAATTAATAGTGTCAAAAATATTTTATAAACATTCAAAATTTCTGATTTTCAGAGTGATTACCATTTGGAAATAAATTAGTTAGCTTCCTCCACCCCTTTATCTTAACATTGCAATTTCACGGTATGTCTGTGGGATTTATGTGTTATGCTATTATGAAGTGTTTTAGAGGAAACCACCCCCACTGCACCTGCCCCCCCTCCCCAGGTGGCTCAGTTAGTTAAGCAACTGACTCTTAATTTTGGCTCAGGTCATGATCTCATGGTTCCTGTGATAAAGGTCAGCATCTGGCTCTGTGCTGATAGCACGTGACCTGCTTGGGATTCTCTCTCTCCCTGTCTCTCTCTCTGCCCCTCCTCTGCTTGTGCATGTGTGCACATGCTCTCTCTCTCTCTCTCTCTCTCTCTCAAAACAAATAAACATTTAAAAAAAGTTTGTAGGTAAACTTTGGAACTAGAATATTTAGAAATAATATATTTTACAAATTTTCCAACTTCATGAAAATAAGTTTTATATTTTTTTAGTGTTTATTTATTTGTTTATTTTAAGAGTGAGAGAGTGCATGTGGAGGAAGGGCCGAGAGAGGGAGAGAGAAAATCCCAAACAGGCTCCTTGCTGTCAACATAGGGCTGAATATCACAAAACGAATGTGAGATTATGACTTGAGCCAAAATCAAGAGTTGGATGCTTAACCGACTGAGCCACCCAGGCACCTTGAAAATACACTTTACTTTGTACTTTGATATAATTTAGTAATACTTTAAAACTTCACAAGTAGTGGCATATTCTTAGAAGATCCAATCAGTTAAAATTGGTATACAAATAAATATATTTTTTTATTTTGTAAATTTATAGCCACTTATCAAAACTGGGTATGAAAAGAGTTCTCTTTCAGAATTCTATTTGATTTGAGCACAGAGATACAAAAAAGAAATTGTGGATGAGATAAAAAAGGCACAGAAAGTTGTATGAGAAAGGACTAGAAAACTAAACACAACATTGACATGATCATACTTGTATTGACAATACAAACTGAACTACACTTTTAGCCCTTTTATTAGTGAACAGTCAGAAAAATTGTTGCCATAAAAGTATTGAGAGAAAAATGTATATATTTGTATCTATAATCTGTAACCTATAATATGCATATATTTAAAAGTTAGAATAAGTGTAATTTTCTAGTAAAAGAAACAATTTGAATAGCACCAGGAAGAGTAGTATAGAACTTTAAAATGTTTAATAGTTATAGAAAGAAGGAAACAAAATGTAAGTCTGTAAAAAATTAGAATAAAATTTATTTCAGAGAAAATATTTTATCTAGATTAATATTTAATATTTCTATAAAAGGTTCCTAATTTAGTATATAATATCATGATGAATTAAAAATTAATGCAGATATTTTTACTGAATAATTATTATTAATAGTAATAATTAATTATTACTTATATAAATTTTACTTATAATTTACAAATACTGCATTATGGATAATGTTTACATTTATATATGAATAATAATCTAGCACTTAAACCTTTTTTTTGTAATTTTGTGATTTTCAAGGGACTATCACATTTTTCCCTTGCCTTTCTTTTTGTTTTTGTTTTTCCCTTACAAAACTGTACAAAGGTGATACACTAAACAAAACTTGAAAGGCATTTATTCAGCCAGAAGCAGTTACTGTGTGAGTCACCTTGCTAGGCAACTTTACCAAAAGTGAAATGAGTTAAAATTTAACTTTTGTTTGAAGAGCTACCTTATTCAATCACATAAGAAGTAAGAAAATGGGAGCTTATCTTAAGAAATAAGACTTAAGTAAATAAAAAATGAATTGGAAAAGAGAATTTTTACTCTATGTTTACATGAGACAATATTGGAAAGAGATTATCCCTAATCAGCATGATTAGCAAATCAGAAGCCTTAATTGAAAGCCAAATCCTCAAGTAAATATTTCGACAACAACAGCAGCAACAAAAATTAAAAGAAAGAATAAAAATGATATTAAGAAGCCCACACAAAAATATAAACACAAAGCTTTGGGTACAGAATACCTTTGGTTGTTTCTGAAAGTTAGAGCTGTTATATTTTAAAATAACCAAATGTGAGGTAGCATGCATATCTCAGGGGATTTGAGAATAGAGTTAGGAATTAAAGTTGAAGGCTAGAAAAAGAAAAGAAAAAAAGAAAAGTGGAGAGTAAAGGGAAAAAAGAACAGAAAGGAACACCTCCAGATACTCTTAGCTTTGCAAAATTTTCATCAAGATGCTACACCTAGTTAAAATGTCTTTTTTTCACAGATTCATCTCATACTAAACTTGCATATATTCAACCACCCAAGAAGAATACGGATATATAGGGATACAGATACATGGTACATGTTCATGTGATATATAACACAGATAAAACACTTTGCCTCATTGCAAGTCATTAATTCTGATCATTTTTTAAGTTATTTAAATTCTAGTTAGTTAATATATAGTGTAATATCGGTTTCAGGAGTCGAATTTAGTGATTCATCACTTACATATAATACCCAGTGCTTATTGCAACAAGTGTCATTAACACTGGTTATTGATGGAATACTGAAAGGAAGCAAATGCTACCAAAAAGAAACCCTAACTTGTCCCATTTCTTCATTTGAGGATCTGCAATCTTCCTGGATAGATTTAAGCAAACTGCTCATCCATTATAGATAAGGTTTAGAAATGATATGTTAAAAGACCTTTATGTTATAAAACAAAATATGTGTCCAAATTTTTAGATTGAACAGCATATTTAAATTCAGACAACTAGGTAGGGAATTGAACTAAGGAATACTAACCGTCTCTCTAACTTCCGGCCACTGTCCTGGAATGGAAGGACCAAGGGGAAAATGGCCAGAGGTGAGGTGAGTTATGAAAAGAGTTTTTAGATCATTTAGGGCCAGGACAGAAAAGACAGAAGAGTTTAATTTTTTTTCTATGCATATGGCAAAGGAATGAAAGGATTTTGAATAGGGGTGTGTTTTATATTCATGTATCAAAAATATCTCCAATTTCTGAGTGTGAGGGGTTACTAGTGTGGAAGTAAGGAGACTAATCAAAGGCAATTTCAGTAGTCCAGGTGGAAGATTATTGTGGTTAGAACTAGCTACCAAGTTCTTGAGGATTAACTAGGCTATACACACACACACACACACACACACACATACACACACACACACACACACACACACTCACACACACACACACACGGAGTGTCAAGCCAACAGGAATGGTATAATGAGTAGATATCAAATATAAAGAAAGAGAAGTGTCAGGTATGAATACTAGATTTTGGTTTTTTTTCAATATATGAAGTTTATTGTCAAATTGGTTTCCATACAACACCCAGTGCTCATCCCAAAAGGTGCCCTCCTCAATACTCATCACCCACCCTCCCATCCCTCCCACCCCCCCATCAACCCTCAGTTTGTTCTCAGTTTTTAACAGTCTCTTATGTTTTGGCTCTCTTCCACTCTAACCTCTTTTTTTTTTTTCCTTCCCCTTTCCTAGGTTTCTGTTAAGTTTCTCAGGATCCACATAAGATTGAAACCATATGGTATCTGTCTTTCTCTGTATGGCTTATTTCACTTAGCATAACACTCTCCAGTTCCATCCATGTTGCTACAAAGGGCCATATTTCATTCTTTCTCATTGCCACATAGTACTCCATTGTGTATATAAACCACAATTTCTTTATCCATTCATCAGTTGATGGACATTTAGGCTCTTTCCATAATTTGGCTATTGTTGAGAGTGCTGCTATAAACATTGGGGTACAAGTGCCCCTATGCATCAGTACTCCCGTATCCCTTGGGTAAATTCCTAGCAGTGCTATTGCTGGGTCATAGGGTAGGTCTATTTTTAATTTTTTGAGGAACCTCCACACTGTTGTCCAGAGTGGCTGCACCAATTTGCATTCGCACCAACAATGCAAGAGGGTTCCTGTTTCTCCACATCCTCTCCAGCATCTATAGTCTCGTGATTTGTTCATTTTGGCCACTCTGACTGGTGTGAGGTGATATCTGAATGTGGTTTTGATTTGTATTTCCCTGGTGAGGAGCGATGTTGAGCATCTTTTCATGTGCCTGTTGGCCATCCGGATGTCTTCTTTAGAGAAGTGTCTATTCATGTTTTCTGCCCATTTCTTCACTGAGTTATTTGTTTTTCGGGTGTGGAGTTTGGTGAGCTCTTTATAGATTTTGGATACTAGCCCTTTGTCCGATATGTCATTTGCAAACATCTTTTCCCATTCCGTTGGTTGCCTTTTAGTTTTGTTGGTTATTTCCTTTGCTGTGCAGAAGCTGTTTATCTTCATAAGGTGCCATTAGTTCATTTTTGCTTTTAATTCCATTGCCTTTGGGGATGTGTCAAGTAAGAAATTGCTACGGCTTAGTCAGAGAGGTCTTTTCCTGCTTTCTCCTCTAGGGTTTTGATGGTTTCCTGTCTCACATTCAGGTCCTTTATCCATGTTGAGTTTATTTTTGTGAATGGTGTGAGAAAGTGGTCTAGTTTCAACCTTCTGCATATTGCTGTCCAGTTCTCCCAGCACCATTTGTTAAAGAGACTTTTTTCCATTGGATGTTCTTTCCTGCTTTGTCAAAGATGAGTTGGCCATGCGTTTGTGGGTCTAATTCAGGGGTTTCTATTCTATTCCATTGGTCTATGTGTCTGTTTTTGTGCCAATACCATGCTGTCTTGATGATGACAGCTTTGTAGTAGAGGCTAAAGTCTGGGATTGTGATGCCTCCTGCTTTGGTCTTCTTCAAAATTACTTTGGCTACTTGGGGCCTTTTGTGTTTCCATATGAATTTTAGGATTGCTTGTTCTAGTTTCTAGAAGAATGCTGGGGCAATTTTGATTGGGATTGCATTGAATGTGTAGATAGCTTTGGGTAGTACTGACATTTTGACAATATTTATTCTTCTAAATCCATGAGCACAGAATGTTTTTTCATTTCTTTATATCTTCTTCAATTTCCTTCATAAGCTTTCTATAGTTTTCAGCATACAGATCTTTTACATCTTTGGTTAGATTTATTCCTAGATATTTTATGCTTCTTGGTGCAATTGTGAATGGGATCAGTTTCTTTATTTGTATTTCTGTTGCTTAATTGTTAGTGTATAAGAATGCAACTGATTTCTGTACATTGATTTTGTATCCTGCAACTTTGCTGAATTCATGTATCAGTTCTAGCAGACTTTGGGTGGAGTCTATCGGATTTTCCATGTATAGTATCATGTCATCTGCGAAAAGTGAAAGCTTGACTTCATCTTTGCCAATTTGATGCCTTTGATTTCCTTTTGTTGTCTGATTGCTGATGCTAGAACTTCCAGCACTATGTAAAACAGCGGTGAGAGTGGGCATCCCTGTCGTGTTCCTGATCTCAGGGAAAAAGCTCTCAGTTTTTCCCCATTGAGGATGATGTTAGCTGTGGGCTTTTCATAAATGGCTTTTATGATCTTTAAGTATGTTCCTTCTATCCTGACTTTCTCAAGGGTTTTTATTAAGAAAGGGTGCTGAATTTTGTCAAAGGCCTTTTCTGCATTGATTGACAGGATCATATGGTTCTTCTCTTTTCTTTTATTAATGTGATGTATCACGTTGATCGATTTGCAAATGTTGAACCAGCCCTTCATCCCAGGAATGATTCCACTTGATCATGGTGAATAATTCTTTTTATAAGCTGTTGAATTCGATTTGCTAGTATCTTATTGAGAATTTTTGCATCCATATTCATCAGGGATATTGGTCTGTAGTTCTCTTTTTTTACTGGGTCTCTGTCTAGTTTGGGAATCAAAGTAATACTGGCTTCATAGAATGAGTCTGGAAGTTTTCCTTCCCTTTCTATTTCTTGGAATAGCTTGAGAAATATAGGTATTATCTCTGCTTTAAATGTCTGGTAGAACTCCCCTGAGAAGCCATCTGGTCCTGAACAATTGTTGGGAGATTTTTGATGACTGATTCAATTTCTTTGCGGGTTATGGGTCTGTTCAAGCTTTCTATTTCCTCCTGATTGAGTTTTGGAAGCGTGTGGGTGTTTAGGAATTTGTCCATTTCTTCCAGGTTGTCCAGTTTGTTGGCATATAATTTTTCATAGTACTCCCTGATAATTGTTTGTATCTCTGAGGGATTGGTTGTAATCATTCCATTTTCATTCATGATTTTATCTATTTGGGTCATCTCCCTTTTCTTTTTGAGAAGCCAGCTAGAGGTTTATCAATTTTGTTTATTTTTTCAAAAAACCAACTCTTGGTTTCGTTGATCTGCTCTACAGTTTTTTTAGATTCTATATTGTTTATTTCTGCTCTGATCTTTATTATTTCTCTTCTTCTGCTGGGTTTAGGCTGTCTTTGTTGTTCAGCTTCTATTTCCTTTAGGTGTGCTGTTAGATTTTGTATCTGGGATTTTTCTTATTTCTTGAGATAGGCCTGGATTGCAATGTATTTTCCTCTCAGGACTGCCTTCGCTGCATCCCAAAGCGTTTGGATTGTTGTATTTTCATTTTCGTTTGTTTCCATATATTTTTTAATTTCTTCTCTAATTGCCTGGTTGACGCACTCATTCTTTAGTAGGGTGTACTTTAACCTCCATGCTTTTGGAGGTTTTCCCGACTTTTTCCTGTGGTTGATTTCAAGCTTCATAGCATTGTGGTCTGAAAGTATGCATGGTATGATCTCAATTCTTGTATACTTATGAAGGGCTGTTTTGTGACCCAGTATGTGATCTCTCTCGGAGAAGGTTCCATGTGCACTTGTGAAGAAAGTATATTCTGTTGCTTTGGGATGCAGAGTTCTAAATATATCTGTCAAGTCCATCTGATCCAATGTGTCATTCAGGGCCCTTGTTTCTTTATTGACCGTGTGTCTAGATGATCTATCCATTTCTGTAAGTGGAGTGTTAAAGTCCCCTGCAATTACCACATTCTTATCAATAAGGTTACTTATGTTTGTGAGTAATTGTTTTATATATTTGGGGGGCTCCTGTATTCGGTGCATAGACATTTATAATTGTTAGCTCTTCCTGATGGATAGACCCTGTAATTATTATATAATGCCCTTCTTCATCTCTTGTTACAGCCTTTAATTTAAAGTCTAGTTTGTCTGATATAAGTATGGCTACTCCAGCTTTCTTTTGACTTCCAGTGGCATGATAAATAGTTCTCCATCCCCTCACTCTCAATCTGAAGGTGTCCTCAGATCTAAAATGAGTCTCTTGTAGACAGCAAATAGATGGGTCTTATTTTTCTATCCATTCTGATACCCTGTGTCTTTTGGTTGGCGCATTTAGTCCATTTACATTCAGTGTTATTATAGAAAGATATGGGTTTAGAGTCATTGTGATGTCCATAGGTTTCATGCTTGTAGCGATGGCTCTGGTACTTTGTCTCACAGGATCCCCCTTATTATCTCTTGTAGGGCTGGTTTAGTGGTGACGAATTCCTTCAGTTTTTGTTTGTTTGGGAAGACCTTTATCTCTCCTTCTATTCTAAATGACAGACTTGCTGGATAAAGGATTCTCGGCTGCATATTTTTTCTGTTCATCACATTGAAGATCTCTTGCCATTCCTTTCTAGCCTGCCAAGTTTCAGTAGAGAGATCGGTCACGAGTCTTATAGATCTCCCTTTATATGTTAGAGCACGTTTATCTCTAGCTGCTTTCAGAATTTTCTCTTTATCCTTGTATTTTGCCAGTTTCACTATGATATGTCGTGCAGAAGATCGATTCAAGTTACGTCTGAAGGGAGTTCTCTGTGCCTCTTGGATTTCAATGCCTTTTTCCTTCACCAGGTCAGGAAAGTTCTCAGGTATTATTTCTTCAAGTATACCTTCAGCACCTTTCCCTCTCTCTTCCTCCTCTGGAATACCAATTATGTATATATTATTTCTGTTTACTGCATCACTTAGTTCTCTAATTTTCCCCTCATACTCCTGGATTTTTTTATCTCTCTTTTTCTCAGCTTCTTCTTTTTCCATAATTTTATCTTCCAGTTCACCTATTCTCTCCTCTGCCTCTTCAATCCGAGCCGTGGTTGTCTCCAGTTTATTTTGCAGCTCATTGATAGCATTTTTTAGCTCCTCCTGGCTGTTCCTTAGTCCCTTGATCTCTGTAGCAATAGATTCTCTGCTCTCCTCTATACTGTTTTCAAGCCCAGCGATTAATTTTATAACTATTATTCTAAATTCACTTTTTGTTTTCTTGTTTAAATTGTTTTTGATCAGTTCATTAGCTGTTGTTATTTCCTGGACTTTTTTTTTAATTTTTTTTAATGTTTATTTAGTTTTTTGAGACAGAGAGAGACAGAGCATGAACGGGGGAGGGTCAGAGAGAGAGGGAGATGCAGAATCTGAACAGGCTCCAGGCTCTGAGCTGTCAGCACAGAGCCTGATGCAGGGCTCTAACTCACGGACCATGAGATCATGACCTGAGCCAAAGTGGGCCCCTCAACCAACGGAGCCACCCAGGTGCCCCATCCTGGACGTTTTTTGAGGGGAATTCTTCCGTTGCATCATTTTGGATAGTCCCTGGAGTAGTGCAGGACTGCGGGGCACTTCCCCTGTGCTGTCTTGAATAACTTGTGTTGGTGGGTGGTGCTGCAGTCAGACCTGATGTCTGCCCCCAGCCCACCTCTCTTCCCCTCTCCTAGGGTCGGGATTCACTGTGGGGTGGCATGGCCCGTCTGGGCTACTTGCACACTGCCAGGCTTGTGGTGCTGGGGATCTGGCGTATTAGCTGGGGTGGATCAGCAAGGTGCCCAGGGGCAGGAGGGGCAGGCTCAGCTCACTTTTCCTTCAGAGATCCGCTTTGGGAGGGGCCCTGTGGCACCCGGAGGGAGTCAGACCTGCCGGAGGGATGGATCCTCAGAAGCACAGTGTTGGGCATTTGCACGGTGCAAGCAAGTTCCCTGATAGGAACTGGTTCCCTTTGGGATTTTGGCTGGGGGATGGGCGAGGGAGATGGCACTGGCGAGCACCTTTGTTCCCTGCCAAGCTGCGCTCTGTTGTCCGGGGCCCAACAACTCTCCCTCCTGTTGTCCTCCAGCCCTCCCGTTCTCTGAGCAGAGCTGTTAGCTTATAACCTTCCAGATGTCAAGTTCTGCTTGCTTTTGGAACACACTCCGTCCAGCCCCTCCGCTTTTGCAAGCCAGACTGGGGGGGTGGGGTGGGTTCTGCTTGGCTGGTGGGCTGCCCCTCTGCCCCGGCTCCCTCCCGCCAGTCCGTGCAGCGGGCACCGCCTCTCCGCCCTTCCTACCCTCTTCCATGGGCCTCTCGTCTGCGCTTGGCTCCAAAGACTCCGTTCTGCTAGTCTTCTGGCGGTTTTCTGGGTTATTTAGGCAGGTGTAGGTGGACTCTAAGTGATCAGCAGGATGTGCGGTGAGCCTAGCGTCCTCCTACGCCTCCATCATCCCAAGATCCCCATGAGTACTAGGTTTTGAACAAGTAAATCTGATGATGGTTTCATTTACTCAGTGAGTGTGAAATTACAGATCAGAAAAGAAATGAGAAAGTATCAAGAATTCATTTTGAGGTGTTTATCATTATTTTTGTTGTTTATCATTTTATTTCAACTTTTCTATGTTTGAAGATGTTCATAATAAAGACGTAGGGAAAATTCCATTTTGAGAATATAGTTGAATATTATCAAAATGTCATAAATGGGTACAGTATTTTAATTGCATAAAATATAGGATTAATGCAATGTATGGTTTAAGCCTGCTGCAGAAGGTGGAATGTGATGGAAATATATCTGGATACATGTTAAATGAGGGTATGTAATTGAAAATTGACATTCCGCAATGGTTTAAGTTATGTATGGGATATCTAAGTCAAGCTGTGGAGTGAAGAGGTGAATACATAAATCTGGAATGCTGGGAGAGATCAAAGTCTAGTAATAGAAGTGCAAGAGATATAGAGACTGAAATAGAGATACAGAAATAGTGATACAGATAGAAAGAGTGGGACAGTTGCAAACAGAGATGGAGAGCTATGGCATTCCTTTTGTCATGGCTTTGATAAATACATTGGTGATGAGAGCCTAAACTCAGTGGAAAGTGCTGTGGTGATTGTCTTCAAGGAATGATGTGATCTTGGGATGATAGGACAAATCATTGCTCTCAGCTTCCAAAGGAAGGGTTGCCATAGCTATCATAATAGATAGAAAAACTAGAATTGTGATCAGAACAGCCTGACCTATAGAAATCTTTGATGATAGCAAATACATAATCAAACACTCATAATCAAAGAGATGGCAGTCCTGAAGTTCTTACCTGTTCTATGTAATCATAAAAATATAACACATCTGGTAAACTAACACTTGATCTTGCTTACCACAATAATGTCAGTAACTTTTACCAAATTCCGAGACATGCCTTTATTGATACACTGATAAACTTCGGGGACGACTCTACAATATCAGCACAAGTCTATACAGCATTTTTCTTCTAGCCTTTAGAACAAGAGAAGTGGTAACTGTGTGCTTGGAAACAGAAACTATTCAGCGTATTAGGAATTCTTGAACTCTGGATCTGTACTAGTCCCTGGGAATATAAAATGTAACTGTAATCTAACAGAGTGAGGGTTTGTGGAATTTAGGTGAGATATGGCGTTTTTACATGATTCTACCTCACAATGGGTATAGCAAGATAATAAATTCCTACTCACATCATTTCCCAAATTCTTAGGCTATAATTAAGGTATGTATGCCTATCTATCTTATCCTCCTATTGGTTCCCTGAATCAAAGAATGAGGATCATTAGGGGAGAAATAGAAAATGGAAGTTTCTGTATTTCCCACATTTCATCAATTGTGTAAACCAAAACTAAAACCACATCTGTGGTGGAGACAAAGATACTAGAAATGGGATGAATTCTCTAAAGATAAAAAAGTAGTAGAATACAGATGGATTTTATCAATGGCTCTCTTGTGGATGGAGTATTCTGTTCCATGTGTGACTTGCTTTGGCAAACGAGATGTTAACAAATGGGTTGCAAGCTGAGGCTGGAAAAGCCATTGCATAGTAAAGCTTGCTCTTTAGCCCATTTTGTTCTTCTAATTAACCGTCATGTCCTGGTAGCCTGCAGGAGGACAAAGTGTGAAGCGCTGTGGAGAACTGGGTTACCCCATTTGAGGCCACCCTATACCATCCTACCCTCTGATTACAAATGTGTCCATGAGATTAGCAGACAGCAGTCAAGGCTGGACCAGGTCAGCAAAACCACCTAGTGGAACTTAGTTAGATTCATGAGAAATAATAGGGTTGTTGTTTTAAGCCAATAAAATACTGCACATCAAGATATGCAGTATTATTGAATAAATGGTTAACTGTCACAGGCGGTTACTATCCCATCTCCTTTATTTCACTTATTAACCTAAAGCTTGAAAGAGTGATCTTGTAATATGAAAGTGATTATTTAAGTTTAAGCAGGGAGTAACTTCAATTTCAGATATTCATCCAGACGTTGTCTCCTTACTTGAGGAAATTAAACACAAATCAAATCCCAAGCACTTGTTTTACAACTAGTTATAAAACAAGTTTTTTTTTTTATTACTATTGATCTGGAAATTCAATCTCCCTCCCTCTTTCTCTTTCTCTCTCCTCATCACCTCTGTCTCAAATACCCAGAAGTAGTTTGCTTCCACATGGCAAGAGAACAATAGATCTTCTCCATCTTACTTCTAAATTTAGAACACATTTTAATTTGCAGGGATATTGATCATTGTACTGTCCCGGGGGACATTACAGTTGTCCAGTAAGTAGTGATCTTATTCTGATAAGAAATCCACAAAGCAGCACTTCATTCCATGAAATTCTGTGATTCCATAAAAATAAATGGCTTCTTTAGTTGGTGAATATTTTTGGAAGTCCGGTGATCCGGATACGTTGAAATAACCCTCAAAATAAAAATAAGTTGTTGTATCTTGGATGTCTTATTCAGAAAAAAATAGAACAATGCAAGCAAAGCTACTTTTTATTTTAGAAACAACAACTCACATTTGGGTGTATTGTGTTGACCATTTTCTTTTTTTTTTTTTTTTTTTGACCATTTTCTTAGTTACTAAGATCCATCCATTTTTACCCCAGAAGAGGTTTGTCAGATAGCTCCAAGTGGGAAGTAGGCAGTTCTGCCATGGAACCATCAGAAGCAATGGATCCCATGGTAATGAAAATGTGTGTGTCAAATCAGGTTTCTACAAGGACCCTGTGGTGAGCTGAGCACAGAGAATAAAAAGGGAGATTCCTAGGTTTTGACAGCAAAGACTTAACAGAAAAATTACACTTTTGACAAACAACACCCTTTAACCTACAATAGGTCCAGATGGAGATTAACAACCTAACCCAGTACTCTGAGTGACAGTGTGTCCCCATACCCGTAATTATCTGATTCTCTATCCATAGACCAAACCATTGTCCACAAAAAAAGTACTATATGCAGAACAATTTCTGAAGGCAGAATGAAGCTGCATAAGCAGAAAGTTCACACTGCAACTCAAGGAATCTAGTGAGGTAACATATGTTTTAACAGTTGACATTTGTCAACTAGCAAACAAATGTAATTAACATTTGTTAATTACATCAAGCAAGTTCTTCAAATCCTCCAGGAATTAAATTTTTGGGCTTCAGCTAGAGGTAGAAAATCTATCAGTATGGGCTTACAATACTGAGTAGTTATGTAGGCGGGAAATCATAAATGCCAAATACATCTTGAAACCGTTTGGAGAAATTAGTACTGAAATATCTCCTCCAATAATCTTTTTTGATATATTGTAGGAGACACTACAGTATATATGTATAAATATTACATACAGAAATGTTTGTGAATGATGTAAGTATGTTTTTGTTTTAAAGTGGTTTTTCCATAAAAATTTATATTTAGTGTGTTTGTGATATTTAACTTTAAAATTTAACCCATAAATTAAGATCATGAGAATACCGTGCAAAAAAATTAAGAGAGAAGGAATGGACATAATTCAGAGAGGGTGGATTTAGGTTTACATATAGTTAACTGCTGAAGGTTTAAAATACCCCCTCCTAAACTTTTAAAGTTTGTCAAGAATCAATTATGTATATGTAGGTTCATGCCTGGATTCTATTCTCTTCCATTGATCAATGTGTCTGTCTCTTTTGCCAACACCACACTGACTTGATTATGATGATGATGATTTTGAACTTTTAAATGACTCAAATGATTTTAAGAATTTTCTTTTAAATTTTTTTAATGTTTATTTTTGAGAGAGAGAGAGAGAACGCGTGTGAGCAAGAGAGGGAAAGAGAGAGGGAGAGACATTTTCTTTTTTTAAAAAAAATTAATATTTATTTTTGAGAGCGAGAGAGAGAGAATGCTTGTGAGCAAGAGAGGGAAAGAGGGAGGGAGAGACAGAGAATCCCAACCATGCTCCACACTGTCAGCGTGGAGCCCAATGTGGGGCTCATGACCTGAGCTGAAGTTGGATGCTTAACTGACTGAACTATCCAGGTGCCCCGATTAAGAATTTTCTTAAGAGATACAAATTATTAGACATGTTAATAGAAATACAATGTTAAATGATGGAATTCTGAAGTAGAGTTCATGAAAAATTTAAGAAAAAAAATCCTGAATAATGCCATTTTTACCACATAATTAATTTTAATGTATTTCACTATATGGCTAATTTTCCTAGAGATGAACATATTTATTAAAATGACAATAATAATTATTTTTATCACTGATTTTAGACTTTGGTGAGTCATTTTGTGTGAGGCTCTAGTGGCTGTATTTCATGGTTCAGGTCCTCAGATTGACTAAAATGGTTTCACCATATATGTGTTTATTCTAGGGTTTGAACTGACAGAGAAGCCCATATTCAGGAAAATTTCTTTTTACAATATAATGGCAGAAAAATAAGAAAGCATGCAGTGCAAGCAAATTTTAAATTATTATTGGCTTAACACCTATTAATGTGTTCATTGGTCAAAGCATATTACATTTACGTGAATAAGCCCAAAGAGAAAGTTTAGGAAGTATATTCTTCCCATGGAAATAAAGTAGAGGGAGTAAATATTTTTGAATAATATTCAGACGATCATCATCTCTCTACTTGTTCAAGTCTCTCTGACATGCAAAATACAAGATTTCCAAAGGTTTTGCCAAAATCATGGTATCAAGTTTGAAGTCCAGGTTCTTGAAATCTTGGTGAAATCTTAATGGAGCCCTCTTTATCTGGAATCCTCTGAACCAAGAAGCCAACTTACTCCTTTCCTTCACACTAAACATTAATTCATGGAACAAGCTGCTGTTAGCCTCCCAAGGCAAACAGAAGTCCTTGTCCTTATCAATTCTGTATAGATGTTACCAGGTATCCCAACTCTGAGGGAAATGAATATTTCATCATTAGGCCCAGGTTTTGTCACAGCTCTTGGCTCTGTCCTCTAGAAGTTATTTCTCGGAGTGCCGGAAGATGGCGGCGTAGGAGGACGCGGGGCTCACAGCGCGTCCTGCCGATCACTTAGATTCCACCTACACCTGCCTAAAGAACCCAGAAAACCGCCAGAGGATTAGCAGAAGGGAGTCTCCGGAGTCAAGCGCAGACTAGAGGCCCACGGAAGAGGGTAGGAAGGGCGGCGAGGCGGTGCGCGCTCCACGGACCGGCGGGAGGGAGCCGGGGCGGAGGGGCGGCTCGCCGGCCAAGCGGAGCCCCCGAGTCTGGCTGGCAAAAGCGGAGGGGCCGGACAGACTGTGTTCCCACAGCAAGCGCGACTTAGCGTCTGGGAGGTCATAAGTTAACAGCTCTGCGCGGAAAGCCGGAAGGCTGGAGGACAAAGGGAGGGAGAGCTGCTGAGCCCCCGGACGGCAGAGCTCAGCTTGGCGGGGAACAAAGGCGCCAGCGCCATCTCCCCCGCCCATCCCCCAGCCAAAATCCCAAAGGGAACCAGTTCCTGCCAGGGAACTTGCTCGCTCCGCGCAAACACCCAACTCTGTGCTTCTGCGGAGCCAAACCTCCGGCAGCAGATCTGACTCCCTCCCGCTGCCACAGGGCTCCTCCTGAAGTGGATCACCTAAGGAGAAGCGAGCTAAGCCTGCCCCTCCAGCCCCCGTGCACCTTGCCTACCCACCCCAGCTAATACGCCGGATCCCCAGCAACACAAGCCTGGCAGTGTGCAAGTAGCCCAGACGGGACACGCCACCCCACAGTGAATCCCGCCCCTAGGAGAGGGGAAGAGAAGGCACACACCAGTCTGACTGTGGCCCCAGCAGTGGGCTGGGGGCAGACATCGGGTCGGACTGCGGCCCCGCCCACTAACTCCAGTTATACACCACAGCACAGGGGAAGTGCACTGCAGGTCCTCACCATGCCAGGGACTCTCCAAAATGACCAAACGGAAGAATTCCCCTCAGAAGAATCTCCAGGAAATAACAGCTAATGAACTGATCAAAAAGGATTTAAATAATATAACAGAAAGTGAATTTAGAATAATAGTCATAAAATTAATCGCTGGGCTTGAAAACAGTATACAGGACAGCAGAGAATCTCTTGCCACAAAGATCGAGGGACTAAGGAACAGTCACGAGGAGTTGAAAAACGCTTTAAACGAATTGCAAAACAAAATGGAATCCACGATGGCTCGGCTTGAAGAGGCAGAGGAGAGAATAGGTGAACTAGAAGATAAAGTTATGGAGAAAGAGGAAGCTGAAAGAAAGAGGGATAAAAAAATCCAGGAGTATGAGGGGAAAATTAGAGAACTAAGTGATACACTAAAAAAAAATAATATACGCATAATTGGTATCCCAGAGGAGGAAGAGAGAGGGAAGGGTGCTGAAGGGGTACTTGAACAAATTATAGCTGAGAACTTCCCTGAACTGGGGAAGGAAAAAGGCATTGAAATCCAAGAGGCACAGAGAACTCCCTTCAGACGTAACTTGAATCGATCTTCTGCACGACATATCATAGTGAAACTGGCAAAATAAAAGGATAAAGAGAAAATTCTGAAAGCAGCAAGGGATAAACGTGCCCTCACATATAAAGGGAGACCTATAAGACTCGTGACTGATCTCTCCTTTGAAACTTGGCAGGCCAGAAAGGCTTGGCACGATATCTACAGTGTGCTAAACAGAAAAAATATGCAGCCGAGAATCCTTTATCCAGCAAGTCTGTCATTTAGAATAGAAGGAGAGATAAAGGTCTTCCCAAACAAACAAAAACTGAAGGAATTTGTCACCACGAAACCAGCCCTACAAGAGATCCTAAGGGGGATCCTGTGAGACAAAGTACCAGAGACATCACTACAAGCATAAAACATACAGACATCACAATGACTCTAAACCCATATCTTTCTATAATAACACTGAATGTAAATGGATTAAATGCGCCAACTAAAAGACATAGGGTATCAGAATGGATAAAAAAACAAGACCCATCTATTTGCTGTCTACAAGAGACTCATTTTAGATCTGAGGACACCTTTAGATTGAGAGTGAGGGGATGGAGAACTATTTATCATGCTCCTGGAAGCCAAAAGAAAGCTGGAGTAGCCATACTTATATCAGACAAACTAGACTTTAAATTAAAGGCTGTAACAAGAGATGAAGAAGGGCATTATATAATAATCACAGGGTCTATCCACCAGGAAGAGCTAACTATTATAAATGTCTATGCGCCAAATACCCGAGCCCCCAGATATATAAAACAATTACTCATAAACATAAGCAACCTCATTGATAAGAATGTGGTCATTGCAGGGGACTTTAACACCCCACTTACAGAAATGGATAGATCATCTAGACACACAGTCAATAAAGAAACAAGGGCCCTGAATGATACATTGGATCAGATGGACTTGACAGATATATTTAGAACTCTGCATCCCAAAGCAACAGAATATACTTTCTTCTCGAGTGCACATGGAACATTCTCCAAGATAGATCATATACTGGGTCACAAAACAGCCCTTCATAAGTTTACAAGAATTGAAATTATACCATGCATACTTTCAGACCACAATGCTATGAAGCTTGAAATCAACCACAGGAAAAAGTCTGGAAAACCTCCAAAAGCATGGAGGTTAAAGAACACCCTACTAACGAATGAGTGGGTCAACCAGGCAATTAGAGAAGAAATTAAAACATATATGGAAACAAACGAAAATGAAAATACAACAATCCAAACGCTCTGGGATGCAGCGAAGGCAGTCCTGAGAGGAAAATACATTGCAATCCAGGCCTATCTCAAGAAACAAGAAAAATCCCAAATACAAAATCTAACAGCACACCTAAAGGAAATAGAAGCAGAACAGCAAAGGCAGCCTAAACCCAGCAGAAGAAGAGAAATAATAAAGATCAGAGCAGAAATAAACAATATAGAATCTAAAAAAACTGTAGAGCAGATCAACGAAACCAAGAGTTGGTTTTTTGAAAAAATAAACAAAATTGACAAACCTCTAGCCAGGCTTCTCAAAAAGAAAAGGGAGATGACCCAAATAGATAAAATCATGAATGAAAATGGAATGATTACAACCAATCCCTCAGAGATACAAACAATTATCAGGGAATACTATGAAAAATTATATGCCAGCAAATTGGACAACCTGGAAGAAATGGACAAATTTCTAAACACCCACACTCTTCCAAAACTCAATCAGGAGGAAATAGAAAGCTTGAACAGACCCATAACCAGCGAAGAAATTGAATCGGTTATCAAAAATCTCCCAACAAATAAGAGTCCAGGACCAGATGGCTTCCCAGGGGAGTTCTACCAGACATTTAAAGCAGAGATAATACCTATCCTTCTCAAGCTATTCCAAGAAATAGAAAGGGAAGGAAAACTTCCAGACTCATTCTATGAAGCCAGTATTACTTTGATTCCTAAACCAGACAGAGACCCAGTAAAAAAATAGAAGTTATTTCTCTTTGCATCATGCTCCATACCAAAGTCTGAAAGATTGGTTAAGAATAAAATAATTAACAGAATTAATGAATGTGCACTTTAGGGAGTCTAAGAAGCTCTCTCAATCTGATTAGTAGCTTTGAAAAATTGGGGACCAAAATATTTCTTATAATTTAAATAATTTCACTTCCTTGTGATCTGACTGGTAGCACTTCTGACAATATGGTTTTCACAGGTGTTTTAGTTTTACAAGTCCAAAAATTCAAACAATTCCATGTGTCAAGAACCACATCCTCAGTTATCATTTTTTAAGTGTATTTATTTATTTTGAGAGAGAGAGAAAGAGAGCATGAGTAGGGGAGGGGCAGGGAGAGTGGGAGAGAGAGAATCCCAAGCAGGCTCTGTGCCCTCAGTGCAGAGCAGGATGTCGGGCTCAGTCTCACAAATGAACCGTGATATCATCACCTGAGCCAAAATCAAGAGTCAGTCACTTAACCGACTGAGCCACCCAGGATCCTCTCAATTATTTTTAAAACATTACTCTCTCTAGACTAAATTATGGGTCCTTTGAGCAAATCAGCCTGCTGTGATACTGTATTTTTCTTTGGGTCCTTTTATCAAGTTAAATGGTCTATTTGATATCAATTAATTCCTTTCAGAAATGGTAACTAAAAATATTTGAGCAACATGCCTAATTTGGACTTTTTGCTTATCATATATAATAACAGTTGTATTTTATTTGGTAAAAAGTTGTTTTACTTTCAAAATCTGTAAGGTCATGGGTCTCTTAGGTTACTTCAAAATTATCTTTGCAAATTGGCACATATTTTTGTGAGCTTACCTCTATCTTATAGTAAATTATGAATCATGGCTAGTAGCAACAAACTCATTATTTTGACATTTTTGCCTCAAGATCTCCAAGCCTTTAATTGAAAATACATCAGGAACAGTTTCTGCTCTTTAAAAATCAGGAGCACAATTTCACCAAGTGTTTCGGCACTAAAGAAAATGAATCGCCATTTTTCCTACTTCTGCTATCAGTTTTCTCCATTTAAGAGAAGAATTTAAGAGAAGACTTATTCCAAAACCCACCACTATATATTCTAGCTTCTTTTTACAAACAACTGTTCTGTTTCTGTTGTCTATTTTTATATCAGCTTTTACAACATAAGAAAAGAGAAGGAAAAAAAAAGCTTCTAGCTTCTCGCAATAAATATTTCTTTTTCTCATGGCTCTACAGTTGAGCTTAGGAGTATCTGCTCCAAAGTGTTCTTCCTGGGGCCAAGGCTGAAAGACAAAGACTACTCAATCACGGCTTTTCTAGATATGGCAAATGTGCAAGGTGACATACCCAAGCACACAAACACATTAAAAACACTGTTTATGTCACATCTGCTAACCTCCCATTGGACAAAGGAGTAACATGACTGAACCCAAATCCAGCTGGTAGCGAATACGCTCCTCTCATGGAAATCAGAGAGAAGCAGTTCCCATTTTTCAATATTAATGTGTCTTAGTTCATTCAGACTGCTATAGCAGAAAACCATAGACTAGGGGATTTATAAACAACAGACATTTATTTCTCACAGTCCCGGAGGCTGGGAAGTTCAGCTAAAGGCACTGACAGATTTGGGGTCTAGTGAGAGCTCACTTTCTAGTTCATTTCTAGTTTATACACAACCATCTTTTTGCTGTATTCTCACATGGCAGATGGGATAAGGGAGCTCTTCTAGGCTTCTTTTATAAAGGCACTAAAGTCTTACATGAGGACAGAGCCCTTATGACCGAATCACTTAACAAAGGCTCCACCTCCTACTACCATTAAATAGGGGGTTAGGATTTCAACATAAGAATTTGGGGGGACACAGACACTCTGTCTATAGCATAATGTAAGTTAACAAGTCCTACTAAAAGGAAGTTGGATAAGATTATGTCTTCAACAGTAGTTTTTCAAGAGTGAAAAACAAACACAGGACAAGCATAGATATATACTAACAAATTGTCCTCCATTTGAAGTGTCCTCCATTTGCAAGTGATTCTTCTTAGCTGGAATTGTAAGAAATACAAGAGGGGGTGGGAATTATCCATCTCTATTGGTGTGATATTCTCATAAAAAATACTGTTCATAGGCAAATCATTAAGGAGTTTCCGTTGGTTTATTTTTAATATTTTCTCTTTAGCTCTACTTGTAGCAGCATGAAAACATTTCATAATATTTAATGATAACATAATTAAGCTTTTAAAAAAATTATTTTTATGCACTCTTCTTGTCCAAAAAATAACAAGATAAAACGAGAAAACAGATCTAGTGAACTGGTGGTTCAAAACAGAAGGCAAAATATATACTTAGAACTATGATGAAGGGATGCTCCAGATCACACCTGTGTAATCCACTCAAAGTTAAATAATCCTGATACGAGAAGGCAGACAGAATGCTCTAAAGGATCAAAGGAAAAAAGGAAGGAAAAAATCTCTAAGGAAAAACAAGTAGTATGATAGAGTATTTAAAGCATTCATTTTGAGAGAAGATATTAGTTATTTCAGTTATTTCAGACTCTTTAAGCAATGTTTTCTCTACATGTAGAAATCTCAAATAGTTTTCTCTTTATTCTTTAATGACAGGAATTTTACCAAGGGATATATCAACATGATCCTTTTTTTGTGTTAACCATGATGTAATACATTCTTCAAATCTGGAGACTCAATTTTGCCTATGGATCAGGTAAGTAATCTTTAAATAAGATTTTTTTCCATCTCATTCTGTTCTGTTTTATTCTTTTAGAATGTCTACTATTGGAGTACCTGGGTGGTTTAGTCATTTAAGGTCTGACTCTTGATTTCTGCTTAGGTCATGATCCCAGGGTCATGAGATCGAGCCTTGTGTTGAGCTCTGCCCTGAACATGGAGCCTGATTGAGATTCTCTATCTCTCCCTCTGCCCCTCTCCCCTGCTCGTTCGTTCTCTCTCTCTCTCTCTCTCTCTCTCTCTCTCAAATAAAAAAAAAATTTCAAAACAAAAATAATATCTATTATCCTCACTTCGGTATACCTAGATCTACCTCCCATCCAACTTGCTTTGCTCCCAATAATTATCTTTAAAACAGGATTTTCGATCAGAAATTTATAGTAGACATTAAAATAAAATAGACATTAGAAAGGTTTTTGCCAATAACCATATACCGATGTTCAAATAATTTTGACTACAAACCGTTTCTTTGATCTCAAACACCTTCATATTTTGAGAATACAAAAAAATGAGATAATAAATGAGATCATTGTGTGAGGATGGTATTTTAGGAGAAATCTTTGCTCTGCTCCTTCTACCTTTCACCATGGAACTTGGTGCTAATCCCTTCATGTCAAACCTAAAGGAGGCTTCCACAGGGGCCTAAAAACACCAAATAAATGACAAACACTGGTTGGATTGAGGTTGGTCTACAATCTGACTTCAGCCCGAGAAGCATTGAGGACAAGTATTTCTCTGGCAGCTTTGGTGCCAGAGTCAGGAAGCGTCATTACTGTGGGATTTGCTGACATGTTCATAGTTTATTGGGCAGGGGCTATGTATGAATTTCCACAAACTGAGATGTTGTCCCTTTGAGAAAGAGAAACAACAAAGCCTACAGGGCTATGCAGATGGATATAAAAATATCAGTAGTAAGAAGCTTGAAGTGAGTGAGCTGGTACTGAGGGTGGAGGACCAACTGACCCCCAGAATATATGAATCTGCAGCAGTGAAAGAAAATGGATTGGACCAACCTGGAAAAGAAAGGTCTGAACATCCTTAAAATTGTGTCCCAGGAGACAAAGAGCCATCTTTAAACTACTGTGATGCTTATAGAGAATGAAGTCAGTTTATGATAATACTAATGAAAATATAAAACTGCCATTCTCCTTGGCCATGTCTTTCCAAAGAGATCAATGGATCCCTTTGGCAAGAGATAATAGTAGGAAGAGAAACAGCCAATAAGGAATTATAAAAGCCAATAATGTTTTGTTGTTGTTTTTGTTGTTGTTTTTCCCACCTGAAGCTGCCTGAGCTGTGAGAATGGCATAAACTTCTCACTGGTTCAGTTCAGAATTTTGATTAATATTTGTGATCGAATTGAGTCTGTGTTTGAAATTTACAACAGTCTGCCATGTAAGATTAAGCAGACAACCTATAGGAATTGCCAGAATTCTTATCCAGTTAAGACTTGCTTTGTTTCTCTTTTAAATGTGAGGACAAGGGGACATTATTTCACTCAATAACCTTAGGCAATGGTGAGGTAGCAATATAGTGAAATATAAATGCATTGTGAGTCCAGCTTCCTCATCTTTTTTCATCTTTGTTATAATGTATTCTGTGTTTACTATTTCTTCCATTTGATCAACCATTTCATCTCTCTATCCTGTTTGTCTGTTCACTCATCTATATAAGAAAAATTACCATGGTTAGATTAGATAAAATTCAGACAATATTATATAAGTATAAAAAGTTAAGATGAATGGTTGAAAAGAACTTAGGTCTTTTCAAATCTTAATTTTCTACATGCTGCTCCATTTTTCTGAACTGATATCTGCCTTAGCTTTAAACATTTATAATGACAGAGCAGAGCAGACTATTTTAGAAGTAATTGAGCCAGAGGTAAGATTCTTAATAATATTCTTAGTAGGTTCTTCCCAATATTGATCTCTTTACATATTTTAACAACCAAATACTATAGATTATTCCTCTGGAACAGTATATAAAGAAGTATTTAACAGGAAAAAAAATTAACTGAACTCAGCTGTCATATCCTCATACTAACTTTTTGCAAATCTCTGAATCCTGATTTTTTCATAAGTCATGGTTTCACACACCATAGGACATGTTTCTGGCTATTATCTATGCCTATCTTAAATTATAACACATATAAATGATCTAGTACTCCAGAGAGAATTTTGGATAATTTATTCAAACATACATGTCTATTAATATGAACTAATTTCACTTTTATTCTATCAATCAGCAGGACACAGACCTCATATTGAGTTCATCAACTCCTAGAACATCAGGTATTATTCAAATAAGCTATTAATTTGAGTTCATGCCATGTTATACCATATGAATTAATGTAGTGTTTTTAAAGTTTAATTTTTTAAAAAATTGCTGTTAATTCAGCTTGCTACATTCAGACCATCAATCTAATATTGTGAAGCAGTTTTAAATACCAATTATTTTATTTAACTCATTAGTCATTCTGTAAATTTTCTCTGTATCCAGAGTTTTGAAAACAATATCTCATATTTTAATTTGATTAATTTATAAATGACATGAGGCTATCCATATAATAAAATACCAGAGACCTCACTTAACATCCATCTTGATAGTTTTTATATAAATGGTTGTATTCTATTATAGTTCACATTTTGAACATTTTCTCAGGGATATCAAAGGACATTTTTAGAGGTTTGCTAAGATAAATATGTCATATCCACAGCTGACATTGACTTTGTTGTATTGAATGCCAAATTCAGTGGATATTTTCACCTATTATCTTCCTTTACTTCATAGCAGGATTGGATACTCTTTTATTAGCTAATATTCTTTTGGTTGCAAAAGACAAAAACCCAATTCATAGTAGTAGTTTAGGACAAAAGAAGAATTTGTTGAAACTTTAATTTCTTTCTTTCTTTTTTTCTTTAAATCTTGCCTCATATTTCTAGTCTGAACCACTGTCATTTGTTACTAGAGTATTAAAATAGCTTTCTAACTACTTTCCTTTCTCCCATTCTATTCAGTGATTTCTGAGACCTTATGAAAGAAAATCATATCATTCTCCTCTCCTAATGTAAATCTCCCCAATAGCCTTTGATTTACCATAAGGTTGAACAAATTTCAAACATTTTAACCTTCTTGAACATATATCCTATTCTCATTTCCCTACCTTTCTGAATTCCAGCACATAGACCATCTTTATGCTTCTTGAACACATTGAGATGCTCCCAAGTTTTAGTCTTGGATTAGTTATTTGCTTTGTCTGGAACGGTTTGCTTCCTGATGTTCCCTTGGTTGATTTTTGTATGTTGTTCAGACCTTGATTCAACCTCTATTTTCTAACTGTCCAATATAAATTACTCTCACCATCCATTCCTTGTCAATCACTTCTTTTTGGCATACGTTATACTCTACCATTATATTATCTTCTTTATGTATTTATATACTTATTAATTTTGTGTGCCCCATAGAAACATGTAAACCAGATTGGAGAACAAATCCTGTTTTATTCACAGCTGTATCCTTCACATTAAGAAAGCAGTGCCTGATAGTAGATTGACACTCCTTAAATAAGGCACAAATGAATGTAAATACTCTGAAGAAAGGGGAGAGAGAATAACCACTTTCTCTCAACCCACTTATTCCATAATACTAGAAACAAATATCCTAGCAACTCTAAGTAACATTTATCTTCTTACTTCTTAATATTAATATATTTCTTCACCCACATCATTGATTAAGAAAAGATCAATTTAGAGAGTTTGTAATTTCCTGCCCCTCACTCCCACCACCTAATACTACCACTCTGGTCACAAATCTGTTTCTGTTCAATATAGTTCTTCTAAACATACACTGTTATTTAGTATTGTTACCCTTAGTTTCTAGAGACAAAACCAAGGAAATCTTTCTTAACTAGCTTTCTTCTACAAAATACACACTCATCATTTCAGGACAGATTCAAAGATCTCATCAGATAAACATTCAACTACTCTGTTACAGCCCCCTGATCAGCAGAGGGTGTTGCTTCTGCATTTTCATGTTAATAAAGAGTACAAAATTGTGTAGGAAAACTATGTAATGCAAATATTGTTTATTTGTAGGTCTCTTGTACTGCATAAGAACATAGATCATGAGATACTTTAGAGAAGAGACATTATTTCATTCACATTTAAAAATTATTCAGTTTTGAATAAGGGACATGGTAGGTATTCAATACAATGGTAGCACGTGTTCACTGCTTACTAAGCTCCAGGAACTCTGCTAAATGTTTTATGTGGGTTATTTCATTACCCACCTAAAGAACACTACAAAGTTCATACTATTAGTATTTCAATTTTATAGATGATATGTTGAAAGTGAAAGAATTTACATTTTTGCTCAAAGAATGTCTTGCAGATAGTAAATGTTTGAGTAGTCTGTCTGGGCAAATGACGGTGAATATTTGACATAATGCTCCTGCTCTTCTGGTGTTTACAGACTACTGGGGTGATCATACATCAGTCAAAGGGTTTTAACAATGAGTGCATAATTACACATTGGGATAAATGCACTGAATCAAAGAATGCATTACTTCTGACTATAGTCTTTGTTTTTTACATTTGAATTCATCACATAGATTACATTTATTTGTTGCCATGAGCCATACATTTATAATCTTGTCTTATATTACTTTGCAAATAACAATTACAATCCATAATAGATTCATTTTACTTTGGCCATGAATGTAAATTGGTTCCAAATTTTGGAAGTATCTTAAGGTGTTAGTTTTGTTGAAAAATACTGTGTTCTTAGATTTCATATCTGAAATATTTACTGTGTTACAAAGATTTATTATCTCTCTTCCTACATTAGTCTTTGTACTCTCAAAAAAGATGTCATACATATTTGCAAATATTTCATTAGGAGAATTACTTAAAATGAGATTTTTCTTTCTGGTATTCTTTAATTTTTAGGTTTACTTATTTTTGAGAGAGAGAGTGGGGGAGAGGTGGAGAGAGAGAATCCCAAGCAGGCTCACACTGTTAGCGTAGAGCAGATGTGCTGTGAGGTCATGACCTGTGCCAAAATCAAGAGTCAGACGCTTAATCACCTGAGCCACCCAGGAGCCCCTTTCTGATATTATTTCATGAAGAGTTCACTGAGTTTCTTAAGAGAAATGTTTTTATAGACTTGTCATTGTAATATTATTAGGAGAGTTTTGTCTTCGCTTCTTAAACTTCACACTTACCTATATTTACTCTTTAAATAAACCACTGCATGGGAAAACTGGTGAATATATATTTGACTATTACCAGTGTTTCTGATTATTGTGGTTGTTCCCTTAATCCTATTGATCTTAATCTTGAGTCAAACTTACTGGGTAGAAATCAATATGAATCTATTAAAACTGTCACCAGTGAAAATAGCAGACTGGTTTTCTGCTTAGAGTTAATTTTCTGTATAGATCTATATTTCTGGTGGATCTATTGTTTTTATTATCTTACTGATGCTTGTAATAGTAATTATGTAACCATGTAGGACAGTCTAAAAGTCATACATGCTATATGTCAAAAAAGAAATTCATTATCAGTGAGGTAAAGTATTTTTTAGGAATAAATTGTTATCTTATTAAGGAAAAATATGATTTTATGAATGAAAAGATTATTTGAGAAAGGAGAGTTTTGTCTAAGAGTTTTTTCAAATCTCATATTCTGTAAATACAGCCAAAAAGTAAAAGGTTGCCAAACAAATACATACATAAATGGACCAGATTTACCATTCAGAAGTAAAAGCAGATACACTCAGGAACCTACCTTATAACAAGTTAAATTTGCAAGGCTACGAATAAGAGAAGCTTTAGTTTGCAAATGAAATTGGCATGTATAACTTTCTACTGGAAGAAAAGCAAACTTCACATCATATGCCAAATTAATCCCTAATGAATAAAGATATTCATTAGAAATAAAACATTAAAATGTTAATAAAAACTTGAAGATAATACTTAAATATTTCAAAATCTTACAGTGGGGGAGATGGTTGTAAATAAAATCTCACCTATGCCTCCCTTCCCCAAAATATTCAAAAGCAAACTGGAATCAGAGCAGCTTTTTTTCATCTTTTTTTGCTTATTTTCTTTGTTTGTTTATTTTTGTTTTTTTAACATTTGAATTTATTTTATTGTATTTTGTATTTTTTTAATTTTTTAATATAATTTATTGTCAAATTTTCTGACATATACTGCTTTTAAATTATCCAAGCCCTGAAACTCACTTTTTAATTTTTTTTTATTTAAAAATTTTTTTTAACATTTATTCATTTTTTAAGGGACAGAGAGAGAGAGTGAGAGCAAGAGAGGGACAGAGACAGGGAGACACAGAATCCAAAGCAGTCTCCAGGCTTTGAGCTGCCAATGCAGAGCCCTATGTGGGGCCCAAGCTGGAACTATGAGATCATGACCTGAGCCAAAATAAGACACTTAACCAACTGACCCACGCAGGTGCCCTGAAACTCACTTTTAAATAAACTTACTGGATATTAGGGAAAATTCAGTTTATGGCTATAAATACTTGGTCTAGATGACTGTATATATTTTTGACAAAATACAGCATCCATTCTTGATAAAAACCCTCAAATAAGTAGGGATATACAGAACATACATCAACGTTATAAAGGCCATATGTGAAAGACCCACAGCTAATATCATCCTCAATGGGAAAAAACTGACAGCTTTTCTTCTATGATCAGGAAAAAGACAGGATTGTCCACTTTCATCATTGCTATTTAACATTGTACTGGAAGCCCTAGCCTCAGCAATCAGACAACAAAAAGAAATAAAAGGCATCCAAATCAGCAAGGAAGAAGTCAAACGTTCACTGTTTGCAGACAACATGGCATTCTATGTAGAAAGCATGAAAGACTCAACCAAAAAATTGCTAGAACTGATACACAAATTCAGCAAAGTTGCAGGGTATAAAATCAGTGCACATAAATCAGTTGTGTTTCTATACACCAATAATGAAGCTGCAGAAAGATAAATCAAGGAATTGATCCCATTTACAATTGCACTGAAAACCATAAGATACCTGAGAATAAACCTGACCAAAGAGGTAAAACATCTGTACTCTGAAAACTATAGAACACTTCTGAAACTAATTGAAGAGGACACAAAGAAATGGAAAAATTTTCCAGGCTCATGGATTGGAAGAACAAATATTGTTAAAATGTCTTTACTACCCCAAGCAATCTACAACTTTAATGCAATCCTTATCAAAATACCACCAGCATTTTTCACAGAGCTAGAACAAACAATTCTAAAATTTTCATGGAGCTACAAAGAGCCCAAAAGCCAAAGCAATCTTGAAAAAGAAAAACAAATCTGGAGGCATGACAATCTGGACTTTGAGCTACATTATAAAGGTGTAATCATCAAGACAGTATGGTACAGGCACAAAAACAGATACATAAACCAATGGCACAAAATACTAAACCCAGAAATAGACGGATAACTATATGGTCAACTAATCTTTGACAAACCAGGAAAGAATATCCAATGGAAAAATGAAAAAATGACAGTCTCTTCAACAAAGGGTGTTAGGGATAACTGGACAGCAATATGCAGAAGAATGAAACTGGACCACTTTCTTTTACCATGCACAAAAAATAAATTCAAAATGGATGAAAGACCTAAATATGAAAAAGGTATCATAAAAATCTTAGAGGAGAACACAGGCAGCAACTTCTTTGATCTTGGCCATAGCAACTTCTTACTAGACATGTCTCCAAAGGCAAGAGAAACAAAAACAAAAATGAACTACTGGGACTACATCAAGATAAAAAGCTTCTGCACAGCTAAGGGAACAATCAACCAAACTAAATGGCAACTTATGGAATGGAAGAAGATATCTGCAAATGAAATATCTGATAAAGATTAGTATCCAATATCTATAAAGAACTTATCAAACTTTACAGCCAAAAAACAAATAATCCAGTTAAGAAATCGTCAGAAGACATGAACAGACATTTTTCTAAAGAAGACATCCAGGTGGCCAATAGACACATGAAAAGATGCTCAACATCACTGATCACCAGGAAAATACAAATCAAAAACCATGATGAGATATCACGTCACACCTGTCAGAATGGCTATAATTAACACAGGAAAAAACAGATGTTGGAGAGAATGCAGAGAAAGGGGAACCCTCTTACACTGTTGGTGGGAATGCCAACTGGCACAGCCACTGTGGGAAACAGTATGGAGGTTCCTCAAAAAGTTAAAAATAGAACTACCCTAGACCCAACAATTGCACAAACAGATATTTACCCAAAGGGTACAAAAATACTGATCCGAAGGGGGATATGTACTCCAGTGTTTATAGCAGCGTTGTCAAAAAATAACCAAATTATGAAAAGAGCTCAAAATGTCCATCAACTGATGAATGGATAAAGAGGTTGTGTTTGCGTGTGTGTGTGTGTACATGCACGTGTGTGTGTAATGGAATATTAGCCATCCAAAAGAATGAAATCTTGCCATTTGCAATGAAGTGGGTGGAGCTAGAGGGTATTATGCTAAGCAAAATAAGTCAGAGAAGGACAAATACCATACGATTTCACTCATATGTGGAATTTAGGAAATAAAACAGATGAATGTACGGGCAGGGAAAAAACAAAAGAAAGGGAAGCAAACCATAAGAGACTCTAAAATATAGAGAACAAAGGGAGGCTGGTGGGGGATGGGCTAAAATGGGTGATGGATATTAAGGAGGGCACTTGTAAGTGATGAATCACTAAATTCTACTCCTGAAGCCAATATTATACTATATGTCAAGTAAGTAGAATTTAAATAAAAAATTTAAAAAAATAAAAATACTTAGATTTTAAAGTGAATTTATGTAGTTGGATATAAAGCATTGAATGAAAATATTACATATAGATATGTATGTGTGTATATATATATATATATATTAGTGTTTTTGCTCTTTGAATAATCAACATTATATTAATAATTCCTACTATTAATTCACAGAAAAGGAGGGGAAACAAATTCGGCTCATTAATTCTATCAGCAATAAATCTTAGAATCCATAATGGAATAGATGGAGGTAGTGAACTATGTGAAATTTTAAATTTATGTATCAAAATATATTATTAAAAGAGACCCTGAAAATTCCAGAAGAAAGAAAAAAATATAAATTATATGAAAGGGTCTTTTTCATTAGTAGAATATTTATAAAACATTTAAAAAGGAGACAGAAAAAATTATGTGTTGGCAGTTTACATAAAATAAAATTAAAATGGGCAAAAAACAAAAAAGGCAAGTGTTCTAGTACACTCTTTCTAGGAATTTACTGGTAGACAGAAAAGTGAAAAGTAAAGCAACATTTAGATAATGTCCTTAAAATCAAACTGCAAAATTGGTTGCCACTGGCAATGCAAGATCATTTTTAAGTTTGAGATAACACTATATACAATTAAATATTCTAACTAGAGATAATTATGAAATAATATTTGATGTGGTTTTAATCAAAGCTATAAATCATATCCCCATGTGGAGAACGTCTCTAAATTTCTTTTATATATATATATATATATATATATATATATATATATATATATATATTTTTTTTTTTTTTTTTTTTTTTTTTTTTTTTTTTTAGTAAAACAGGTAGAAGTTGTAAGTCTCACCAGGGAGCCAAGAGATTCAAACTGCTTCTATGTGATACATTCACTCATTGGTCAAATGTTACATATTATGAGTCTGATCAGTCTTTCATGTATCGTCTGGTCATATGACATTATTAAATATTTAAAATAAACCTTTCAAATAGATAAACTAATAGGATAAATTCATTAGTATGCTCACAGGTAGTTCTCGTTTAAAGTGAAAATATGTGTTATATTATCTACTATCAAAAGGGTTTTTTTGAATTTTTTATTCATAACCTAACTCTAAATTCTAGTAAGTTTGATACTTGAAGTATTTTTCTTATAAGCGATGATAACAATAATCTCTATGTTTAAAAGTTAAAAATAAAACATTAAGGATAATGTAACACTAAGAGCCAATCTAACCAAAGTAATTAATTTTTTAAATTAAGCAAATATCCCTTGCTAAAAAATTATTATATTATCTACTACAACTCTAGTTGGAAATTTAACGTATATTAATATTTTTGTCAGATGATATGTGATTCCTAAATAACAACTGATGATATATTTTCATTTCTCTAAAATTAAAGGAGAAACACTTACAGAGACTTTTCTTTGCATGAGACTATTTTCCTCCTTCATGGAAAGTATGCAAACATCATCAAAAAGTGTTACTCAGTCTTTAATTCATGATTTCCTTTAATTGTGTATCTTTTTATCAGGATTATTCTTTTTTTTAAAGTTTTTTATTTATTTTGAGAGAGAGAGAGAGAGAGACAGGCAGAGAGAGAGGGAAAGAGAGGAACCCAAGCAGGCTCCGTGCTGTCAGCCTGACAATGTGGGGCTCCATCTCATGAACCCTGAGGTCATGACCTGAGCCTCTGAAATTAAGAGTCAGATGCTCAGCCAACTGAGCCACCCAGGCACTTCCAAGGTCATTCTTAACATAGCAGTGATTCTTCCTGTTGTAGAATTCCTTTTTATACCTCAGGAAGATAGTCCAATTGTCGTTACATAACTGCTTTGTCATTACTAAAAAACTTATTGAAAATTAACAATGTTTTTTGTCTGTACCTTTGAAAGCATCATATATTTATATTTCTTCCAAGGTTACAAACGTAATTTCCACAGTTCCCTTCCACACCCTGAAGTATTGGTTAGCAGAAATTTATATGCTCACATAAGAAAATAGTTGTCTTCTAGTCTAATCCTAACACGTGTATGGCAATATAGTCTACATTGCCACTGAATATATTTTGAAGCGATATGATCTAAACCCTAGGTTTACTAAATCTTGGGTTTAGTAAAGTAAAAAGCTTAAGAAATTTCCTTTATTAAAATTAAGTGTTTCTTAATGATACTCATTTCATATCACCTTCGCATAGCTTTGTCCTGAAGAGACAGAAACAAATTTATATACTAGTTTAGAATACTTTTGTTATGGATTATTTTTTAAAGAAGCACAGTGAGCATGAACAATGAATAGAATGCATAATGTATGGGAAGATGAACAGTGAATAATAAATTTTTAACTTAAACAAGAACCTATTTCTCTCGAGGCTCAATAGTTTGATCAAGACACTGTGTTTTAAAATGCAGCTTATAACCTACCATACTGAAATAGGTAGGAGAATGTATTTCAGATAAAATGTGAATTAAGAAATCTCATCCTTTGGTTACATGTCTCAGGGAGTTGGACTTTTCCCTTTAATAAATATTTCAATCTAAAGAGAGACGCCTCAGTAAAATGAAAACAAATGACAGTGCTATGTCCAAAGAGACAGTGTATTATTTTAAAATGGATGAAATGGCCCATGCTCTGCCCTATGGCAGTTAAATGCTCAAAATGAGACAGTCAAAAATACAGTTAACTCATTCCCACAGACATGAAATTGAGTCTCCATTTTTGTTCTAATTTGAGGTGAAGAAAAGAGAGGAAAAAGAGCACCAAACCTAAAGAATATTCTTACAAAGGTTTTATGTTAACAGTAACCAGGGACACAGCATGATCTTAAATAATATCATTGCAACTTAGAGCTAACCTTATTAATTAATAGCCTAATATTCTTCATTACAAGCATTCAAAAAGTAGAAAACAATCATTAGTTATTAATAGATAACTAATTTTTAAATGAACTGTTATTGCTAGGTCTTTAGATTTGAGTTTGAAAATAAACTGGTAATTGAATATGAAACAAATATAATCACATGGATTCAAATACACTCCTGATATCTTGCAGTTTTGTTGTTTGATATGCATCAGTGATGCTAACGACATCAAAGCTCAGCCTGTCAGATTTATTTTGTTCTAATAAAATTTTTTTTCAAATTTTTTTAACGTTTATTTATTTATTTTTTTTTTTGAGACAGGGAGAGACAGCATGAACGGGGGAGGGTCAGAGAGAGAGGGAGACACAGAATCTGAAACAGGGTCCAGGCTCTGAGCTGTCAGCACAGAGCCTGACGCGGGGCTCGAACTCACGAACCTGAGATCATGACCTGACCCGAAGTCGGATGCTTAACCGACTGAGCCACCCAGGCGCCCCTGTTCTAATAAAAATTTAAAACTTCATAAAATCTTGGGACCAAATGTCCCTCAAATTCCACATTTGCCACAATATAGTAGAAGAAACTTAGTGGGGGAATATATAAATATATGTAGATATTTGGTGATAGGAATTCCCCTCTGTTTTGTTCTCACCTCATCTTTTTGTGAAACAGTATTTTTTAAGCATTAAAATGCAGCCAACATAGGCTATAGAAGTGATTTCTATTAGCAAGATAGTTTGTTTACCTTTCAGCTGTCTGTATTTGAAAAAATATGAAACTTCTGTAGAACAAATTTTATCCTTGTCCCCAAGGAGGTTATGATCCCGCAGTTAACGTAGAAGTGAAGTTGTGATGAACAAAACTTACCACACAGTGAGTTTAGTTCCGTTTTGGAAAAAGTACAAAAGGCTATGACAGTACATAATATAGAAAATCAAGCCAGACTTTGGAATCACTGGAGTTTTTCTGGAAGAATATTAATGATTCAAACAAAGGGAAATGGAGAACTAAAATTGTCCAGTCAAAAGGAACAACAGAAGAGACCTGTAAGGGAAAAGAACCATTGTGCTTTAAAGGAGTGTAATTCAGTTAGCCTGGGAGAGGTACACATCATCCAGGAAGTGAAGAACGTTTTATGGCCTGTGAAGGGATTTGGATTTTCATTCTGAGCCCAATGGAGATTTGTAAGCCACTATGTAGAGCCACAGTGGGAACCAGAGAGTTGAGTGAGTCAGTGGAGATGAGTGAACGGATGCCCAAACTGGAGGCAGGGAGACATGTTACAAGACAGCACAGTGATTTAATCTTCTTGTTAAAAAAAATCACTTCTTTTCTTTATACCAGTGGTCCTCAAGTGTCACCCTCAGATCCCTGGGGTTTCTGAGATAAATTCATAGATGGGGTCCACAGATGAATACTGTTTCTGTAATAATGCTAGAACATTATGTTTCTTCTTCATTGTGGTGACATTTACACAATGCATTCTCAGGGGAAAATCCAGTTTCATTTAGGAATGTCACTGCTAAAGCAATAAAAGTTTTAAAAATATATTAAGTGTCTACCCTTGAGTCAGGTGTTTTTCATACTCTGTTACGAAATGGGAAGTTTGCATAAAGCACTTCAGTAGCATACAGAAGTACCAGGTTATTTTGAGTGAGGTCACGTGTACGATTGTGTGAGTTGTGAGCTGAACCAGCAGTTTTTGTTTTCATGAAACATCATATTTACTTAAGACAATGACTGAGACAAAGTATGGTTTTGCAAGTTTATTTCTGGACATTTTCTCAAAATGAACAAAAAACAAAATAAGCCTACAAGTTCAAAGAAAACAATCAATTGTGCTTGTTAATTTAGAATATAATGTGTCTACACTTTACTTCTCCATTCCCAGTTCTGCTCAGGATCAGAGAATTCAAATAATTTACCCCAATTCACACTGCTGGCACATATTTGTTCTAATTTAATCTCAATTATTTTTCATTAAAATTCCCAGTATTAGAAGAGATCATTGACATACTATTGTTTTTCTATTTTCTAAAATTGCATAGGTGTCAGCATTCAGGTATTGGATGTAAGAATGAGAAAATAAACCTAACTGGCATTATTTTTCTTGAAGACACAAATATTTGGGCCCACCCTAGGAGATTCTGAATTAGTCATTGTGAGGATTTTGTTCTGTTTTTTTTTTTTTGTTTTTGTAAAGACTTTAGGTGGTTGTAATGTTTGGTCAAGATTAAAAAACAGGGGCCTATACCGTGGTTTCCATGAAAGTTAACTATGCTATATAAGGTGCAATAATAGAAACTAGTCAAATTTGATTAAATATACAGGTGCCTCAGATCCCTGTACAGTACATATGTTTTTCCTTAAATTTGTCATTGAAAGAATTTAATGTCCTTGTAAATATATCTTTAATGTAGTGATGAATTAATTATTATGTCTATGACCCAAATTATTTGGAGGATAGCTAATTTCCCAATTTCCCAAGAAGTATAAATTCTAGACTACTTCGAAAAAAGTTCTTGATGTGATTAAAAATCAAAACTACAATGAGATACCACCTTACACCTGTCAGAATGGCTAACATTAACAACTCAGGCAACAACAGATGTTGGCGAGGATGCGGAGAAAGAGGATCTCTTTTGCATTGTTGGTGGCAATGCAAGCTGGTGCAGCCACTCTGGAAAACAGTATGGAGGTTCCTCAAAAAACTAAAAATAGAACTACTCTACGACCCAGGAATAGCACTACTAGGCATTTATCTATGGGATGCAGGTGTGCTGTTTCAAAGGGACACATGCACCCCCATGTTTATAGCAGCACTATCAACAATAGCCAAAGTATGGAAAGAGCCCAAATGTCCATCGATGGATGAATGGATAAAGAAGATGTGGTATATATATATATACATATATATACATATATATATATATATATACATATGTATATATATATACATATATATGTGTATATATGTATATATATACATACATATATATATATGTGTATATATATACATATATATATATACATATATATATATGTATATATATATATATACACACACATACACACAATGGAGTATTACTCGGCAATCAAAAAGAATGAAATCTTGCCATTTGCAACTACGTGGATGGAACAGAGGGTATTATGCTAAGTGAAATTTGTCAGTCAGAGAAAGACAAAAATCATGACTTCACTCATATGAGGACTTTAAGAGACAAAAGAGATGAACATAAGGGAAGGGAAACAAAAATAATATAAAAACAAGGAGGGGGACAAAACAGAAGAGACTCATAAATATGGAGAACAAACTGAGGGTTGCTGGGGGGGGGTTGTGGGAGGGGGGATGGGCTAAATGGGTCAGGGGCATTAAGGAATCTACTCCTGAAATCATTGTTTCACTATATGCTAACTAATTTGGTTGTAAATTAAAAAACATTTTTTTAATTAAAGAAATGTACAGTTGCAAGCCACCAGCCCCAATTATATAAGTTATCAACTTTGAATCTTTACTACAAACTGTAAATTGCAGCCATACACTCCTCTTAGATTGACTGGAATACCTGAGTTATAATCACCTTAACAAAAGCAAATTTGTGGCTTACCATAGAATCTTCATTCTCTTAGGGAAAGATGCTAACTAAATTATCTCTCTATTGACAAAAAAAAAAGAAAAAAAAAATGAAATGAAATATTTCAAATTTTGATTAGCTATTTAACTTTTTGGAATGCATAGATAATATTTAAATTCCTCACAAATCTAACACTGAATGCTTATAGCTCTAATGGCATAGGATATACATATGTATATTCATGAATTACTTGTACAATACTTAAATGCATCAGTAAGTAACAGTTTTGCATTATACAACATACAAACATTCATTTACCAATAGTTTGTTGATCCATTTGCAATTCTTCTACTGTTTATTTAGACCTAATTTCCATATTCTTCCTGATATGTAAACATGCTACCCTATTAATTTAACTTCAGGATTCCAGTTCACTAGACAGCTTAATGCCCTTATTACACAATTGCTCTTGTTCTTTGTACTAAAACTGTAATTTTATGAAATCTTGTAGTAAGTATGAATATAGATTTACTAATGAAGTAAAGCTATTAATATTTGAATGCATTCAACTCCTCAGAGTGCATACTTAATGGAACATACAATCAACTAATATACTAGAAAAACTTTGAGAATGAGATTAACTATCTGTGTGTGACTTGAGCTTTTACTGAGAAATACGTTTCTATCATATTAGCTGAATATATTCTTTTAAAGAGGGTACACAAATTTAAATTTCAAAATCTAGAAATATTAGAAGGAGAGACAGATTTTAATCATACTAAAGTAAAGGAAAGTGAAGCATTTCTGACATTACAATTAATCTTACTTTGTAGAAGGGAACATTTGAGACCTTAGTTCACTGAGTATAGAGAATATGTGACAGAACTCATGGGTATGTATCACCCTAGTGGTTAAATAGCAGGCATGAAAAATACATACAAACTAATGACTCTACCAGTTTAATGTATGAAAATTCATTGAGTATCATTCAAAAGAAAATTTTAACTAAAGAATCACAGATGCAAGTTAAGCAAGTTCACAGTTCTTATTCAGGAATTATTTCTAGTGATTTTTAGTCATGTATCAATTCATCTCTTGGGGTAAAACTACCACTGAGATTTTATATATCTACATGTAAATCCATGACAGCCTCGTGTCCACCTTAACTTGTACACACAGTTGTAAACTAGGATCTTTAAAATTTTTCTGTAGTATTAAAATGTAAAATGCAACTAAATAATGTTAAAACATTTGGTTGAGTATATAATATTAGTTGCATTTAAAGATGAGGAAAGTTGGGTCACCTGGGTGGCTTAGCCAATTGAGCATCTGACTTCAGCTCATCAGATGGTGAACTCATGGTTCATGAGTTCTAGCCCCGTGTCGGGCTCTGTGCTGACAGCTCAGACCCTGGAGCCTGCTTCGGATTCTGTGTCTCCTTCTCTCTCTGCTCCTCTCCCAATCACACTATGTCTCTCTCTCAAAAATAAGTAATAATATAACTTTCCCAGTGCTGTGATGACTAAGCCAGCACAGGAATACATCTACTTCCAAAGCCTCTGGCTATTACAGGACACTGTAGCAAATCAAGTAAGGGAAAATCTTTCAGATCAATGATGACATATTAATTTTGGGATTAACTTTTAGCTCTACCATAGATTATAAGAATCTATAATGGTTTGGTTTTGCTTTTTCTGTATTTGGTATGAAGTGGTTAGTTAAGGTTATCAAAATATTTTGTATGAAGAACCAATTTCAGAATCCAAAAATGCATGTGTGATAAATGTGTTATTTCTTCTCCTTTCAAACTCAGGAATGATTCCTAAGCAACTGGTTTACCTGATAACTACATTCTCCAATTCAATACAGCTAATAAGTATATAAATTATATTATTAATGTTTTTATCTAAGGCATTGAATGTTAGGGATCAGGTGACCCATTGAGCAATTTAACTTAAAAAACATAATTTTGATCAGTTACTATGTTTTCTAATCTAATAGCTACTTTTGAATTATGAACAAGGAGATCCTATCTCATCACTCCTATTAAAGTGTTCCAAGTTCTGGAAACCATGGTTAGTGCAATAAGATAAGTAAAAGAAATAAGAGGTATACAGCTTGGAAAAGAGAGAAATAAAACTGGGTTAATTCACAGATATCATAATTTATATGTAGAAAATGCCAAAGAATCTATATAAAATATCTAGTATTACGTGAATACAGAAAAATCACAGTGTATATCATCAATATACAAAATTTAATTGTTTTCTACATACTAACAACCAACACTTGGAGTTTACAATTTAAAATAAATACCACTTCAGTTGATACTACATATTGAAAAAATTTGGACTATATCTAATAAATTATGTAGAGAATCTCTGCTGAAAAAAAGACTGATGGAAGAAATTAAAAATATGTAAATTAATGCAAAGCTATTCCATGTTGATGAATTAGAAGACTCCATATTTTTAAGATGTCAATGTCCCCAGTTTGATTGATAGATAAAACATGATACCCATTGAAATTGCAGCAAACTATTGTGTAATATTGGCAAAGGAATTATAAAGATTACGTGGTAAGGCAAAAAGTTTGGGACACCCAAAACAATACCAAAGAAGATGAACAAATTTAGAGAAGCCACACAACTCTTTTAATAATTACTATAAAGTTCAGTAATAAAGACAGTGTGATATTGACAAGGTAGTGGAAACAGATCAATACAAAGTACTGAAAGATCCAAGAAATAGACCCACACAAATATGGCCAACATATATGATTTTTTATAAAGGCACAGGGCAAATTGATGAATAAAAGAGTCATTTCAACAAATGGTACTGGAACAATTACATATGCACAAACAAAACAACTTAGATTCAGACCTTAACACCTTTCAAAACAGTTTTAGCTCACAATTTATCAGAAAGACCAAACTATAAAATTTCTAGAAGGAAACAAGAGGAAACTTTACATGATCTTGGTGATGAGGTTTCAGAGACAACACCAAAAGCATGATACATGAAAAAAAAAAAAAACCTATAAACTGAACTATATTAGAATTAAAATTTCTGCTCTATGAAAGAGATAGTTAAGAGAATTAAAAAAGGTGTGATACAAACTGAAAGAAGATGTAAATAAAACACATATCTGATAAAAAGACATTCTGATGGTTAATTTATGTGTCAATTTAACTGGCCTATGGAGTGCCCAGATTAAACATTATATTTGGACGTGTCTGTGAGGGTGTTTCCAAGTGAGATTAGTATTTCAACTGGTAGACTCAGTAAAGTAGATTGCCCTCCCCAGTGTGGCATTGTCCAACCTGAGGAGGCCCTGAATAGAACAAATGATGGAGGAAGGAAGAATTCATCCCCTTTTCAGGCCTCACTATGTAAAGAGGGACATCACATTTTGTCTTCACTGGCCTGTGGAATGGGATTTACACCATTGTCTCCCCTGGTTCACAGACCTATAGATTCAAACTGACTTATACTACCTGCTTTTCTGGGTCTCCAGCTTGCAGATGGTATATTGTGGGACATCAAAGCCTCCAGAATTGTGTAAGGCTAATTCCTCACAGTAAATCTCCTTTAAATATAGACCTATCTCCTTTAAATAGACCTATCTATTATCTATCTATCTATCTATCTATCTATCATCTATCTACCTATTTATCTATCTGTCTATCATCTACTTATCATCTATCTGCCTGTCTCTTATGGCCTACTGGTCTGTTTCTCTGAAGAACCCTAATATAGACATCTATTCAAAATATAAAAATAATTATTTTAAGAATTTAAAGACTTAAAAATTAATCAAAATTGGGCAAACTATCTGGAAAGACATCTCACCAAAGAAGATATACAGATGGAAAAGAAGCATATGAAAAGGTACTCAATATCATTTGTCATTAAAGAATTGCACATTAAAGGGGCTCCTCGGTGGCTCAGTCATTCAGCGTCCTACTTCGGCTCAAGTCATGATCTCAAGGTTCCTGGGTTTGAGCCGCACATCAAGCTCTGGGCTGACAGCTCAGAGCCTGGAGCTTTCTTGGTTCAAATTCAGTGTCTCCCCCTTTCTCTGCCCCTCCCCCATGCATTCTCTCTTTCCCTCTTTCTCTCTCTCTCTCTCTCAAAAATAAACATTAAAAAATTTTTTAAAAAGATTGCACATTAAAATAACAAGTAGATACCAGTATGACCGATGCAATTGTTAAATTCCTAAAATCTGACAATATCAGCATCTGACAAGGCTGTGAAGTAACAGGAACTTTCATTCATTGATGGTTAGAAAGCAAAATGGCACATCCAATCTGGAAAACAGTTTGACAGTTTCTTAGAAGGCTAAATTTTGTCTTTACATATAATCCAGAAATCATGCTTGTAGATATTTACCCAACTGATTTGAAAATATATGTCCACATAAAATCCTGCACATGAAAGTTTATAGCAACTTAAATCATATTTGTCACTAATTGGAAACAACCAAGATACCCTTCAATAGGTGAATGATAAAAACAAAAAAACAGCAGTACATATCTACAGGGAAGTGTTACTCAATAATTTAAAAAGCCACAGGAGCATGTGGGTTAAATATACATTGCTAGTGAAAGAAGCCAATTTAAACAGGCTGCATACTGTATGATTCCATTTATATAACATTGGGGAAGACAAAATCTACTAAGACAGTAAACACATCAGCAGTTGCTAGGAGTTGGAGGGTATATGTTGAATTGGTGAAGCAAAGAGGAATTTTATTTTTAGAAGAGTGAAATTATATGATACTATAGTGAGGAATACATGGTCCTATCCAAATGTCAAAATCTATAGAACTTCAAAGCATAAAGAATGAACCTTTATGTGTGTAAATTAAAGGTAAACAAACAAGGAAGTCAAAGGAGCTCAGGATGGAATGCAAAACGTGATAAAAAAATGTAACTGCCTTATAAATTTATGAAACAATCTCACTGAATGGGGTGAGAAAAAAAGGAGCCAAACTAATTAACTTTGAAATTGAGTGGCATATGAAAAGACTAAAGATGAAAGGAACCTTACACCAGTACAGCAGTCTGGTTGAGAAAGGTGTTTTCCAACTGCGTACAGGTAACTAGAAATACTGTTAAGATGCTCTGAGCTCTCTATTCATGGCACATGTTTAAGGATGACTTTGCCCTGCGTGTTCTTCTGTGGATTCTTCATAGACTGGCTCCACCAGTCCCTTCCAATTGTGTGGGCCATGCCTGTACTTTTGTTGTAGCTTATTCCTCAGGAGCTCTCTTACTGCTGGCATTCTTTGCTAAGCCAGAACTCCCTCTTAGGCAGGCTCCCTTCTAAAACGAGGCCAGGGTGATACTACTGCAGAATTCATATGTCGTCACTGGGATTCACTCACTTATTAACAATTCCCAGAAGGGGAAAAGGTTATTTTGCAGATGCAGCTCTTCACCCCACGGCCCCACAGGTCACTTGACCTTTCCCAAGCGTGGGTCAAGAAATAGTCCTTCATGTCGTCCAATTACCAGAACACATAGCGCATACTCCGAGGTGTTCTGTTGAAACCCTCCTCATTGTAGTTGGGGTTAGAAACAGCACCCTTTCATCCTTATCTCCTGTTTTTATTCTGGAGAAAGCCACACAGAACTCTCCTAATGAACTGTTTGGAAATCCCCCGCCACCTTTTTTCCCGTTGTCTGTCTCAAGAGTTCTTAGCCTTTATTGTGTTTATGATTCAATGGAAACCGAGATAGTGAGAGTCCCATTTTAACATCATGTTACAGTGATTTGGGCTTCTGCAGTAGAACTGCTGTTTCTCTTTTCTCTTTTGACAATAAATCGCTCACCCTAGAAAATAAAGACATGTAAGGAAATTAAAAAAAAAAAAAAAGACTTCTTGTAATTTGATCACTTGTCATTTTTTTATTTGCAATTTTTATAATTTAAAATTACAGGTACATCTTACTTTAATGTCCATTAAATTAGAGACTACAAATTTCCATTTATAACTGATATGCAAAATTATGAAAGGCTCTACATAATAAATACTTAAGCATAACTTAATGAATGTTTATATGACCAATATGGTACATTATAGATAGTGCAAATACAGGATGAGAACAAGACATAATCCCATAAAATTTCTTAAAGGTACTATACTAGATTGAATTATGGTCCCCAGAAGGTATGTCAACATCCTAACCCCTGGAACCTCTAAATCACCTTATTTGGAAAAAGCATACTTTGCAAAAAGTAATTATATTAAGGATCTTGAGGTAGGATTAATCAGGGTTATCTGAATGGACCATAAATCCAATGATAAGAGTCCTTTTAGGAGACAGAGGTGAAAGAGAGGGAGAAAAAAGAAGGCTGGGTTAGAGAAGGAGACAGAATTGGAGTGATGGATCCACAAAGCATGGTGACCAGCAGAAGGAGGCAAGGAAGGAATCCTGTTGAGAGCCTCCAGAGGGAAAGTAGTCCTGCCAAAACCTGATCAAGGTGGCAAACAGGGGAAGAGAATATATTTCTGGTGTTTTAAGCCACCCAGTTTGTGGTAATTTGTTACAATAGCCTCAGGAAATTAAAACAGTGTGTTCTTAGGGAATTTGTTAGGTTAGGCTAGTTTAAACTACTTTTAAAAACAACCATTGGGTGCCTGGGTGATTCAGTCGGTTAAGTGCCTGACTTCGGCTCAGGTCATGATCTCACGGCTGGTGGGTTTGAACCCCGTGTCGGGCTCTATGCTGACAGCTCAGAGCCTGGAGCCTGCTTTGGATTCTATGTCTCCCTCTCTCTCTGCCCCTCCCCTGCTCATGCTTTCTCTCTCTCTCAAAAATAAATAAACATTAAATTCTTTTTAATTAAAAAATAAGAAATAACCATGTGTGGCACAAACACCATTAATTTTTATGATTAATTTAACAATCGAGGGAATGTGATCAGGGTGGCAAACATCTCTTGCACCAGAAACAGGTCCGTTCATCTTTTGTCTCCTTTATTCTTGGTCCTTGCTATACTATGCAATTCATTCAGGAAAGGAAGGAAAGAGACAGTGAAGTCAAATACACTCTGTGAAAAATACCACGCATCACTTCTGCTGCCATTCGGTTAGAAGGGAATTTGGTCATAATGCACATCTAAATGCATGAGAGGACAGGGAATTCTCTATCATGTGCTTGGCTATAATCCTATAGGTACAGTTCAAGGAGAGAAACCTTCTGGTGAACTGCTAGCAGGATCTGCCAAACTAAGTGTTTGCCAAAATTAGATTTTTCCAAAATTAAAGTTAAATTAGTATCTTCAAATCATTAGTAACATCTACAGAATGTTAAGTATATACAAATATGCAGCTTTATTTGTCCTTCACATGATCTGTAATTTTCAGAACGTGCACAGGCACATTGTTCATTTTTCTAAGGCAAAATAATTACAATAAAGTAATTTTGCTAGAAATGATTCACACATTCTACTTGGAGATTACAAAGCACAAATCCAATTAGCAAATTTTCTAATTTAAAGATTCTAGAAGTGTTGAATAGTAATTTCTTGAACCAAATTACTTCTTAGACCTAATCATTACTTAGTGCATTTTAAGGGCATTAAACAATCAGAATATTTAACTATGCTTTTATTAAAATATTCAAAAGCCAAAAGTTATAGATGTACCTTAAATAATTTTAAAATATGTCAGATGAAGATAGGGAAGCATACAAAATATACTCCCTTCTAAAACAAAACAAAACAAAAAAACAGTGACTTCTGTCAGACAAATGGTAAATATAAAACTTGCTTTTCACCATAGTAGCTAATTAAATATATTGATGCATGCATTTTGAAGACTGTGTTCAGTTTCTTCTATATAAAATGACATATATTATGTCTTAAGAACCCCTTAAATGCCTTACTTAGTTAAATAGCTAATTTACAGCTTTCAGTATCATCACACATTATTTAAATTATTAATTTCAGACTTTAATTAAGCTAGTGAATGTTAAAGTAGATAAAGTGACATAGAAAGCAATGCACAAAGGATAGTGTGATGGTTCATTTTGTGTATCAACATGGCTAGGCCCTCCAATCTAATTATTTAATCAAGCACTAATCTAAATGTTTCTTCAGAGGTGTTTTGTAGATATCCCTAACATTGGCAGTCAGAATAAGTAAAAATTACCTTAAAAAAACGTGGGTGAGCCTTATCTAATCAGTTGAAGGTCATAAGAGCAAAAACAAGTTTCCTAGAAAATAAATGATGCTACTAATATCAAAAGAGTCAGGAAAGCAATACAAAAGGACAAAGAAGTCTTCCTTTTCTAACTATGTAGACAATTAGATATTAAACTTTAATCTGTATAAGTAAGGATAATCCACGTTATGATGTTATAACAGACATTTCCAAAATCCCTATGCCTTAACGCAAAAGGAAATTATTTCTTTCCTAAATATTAAGTATATTATAGCCCCAGATTTATTCTGTGGACCCAATGGGTGCTGCACTGTGTGCAATATTGCTGGTCAGGGTGACAGAAGAGAGATGGGTTTTTACAGTAGTAGAATTGCCTGAGAAATAAAGCTTTGTTGTTTTATGCCACTGAGATTTTGAGGTTATTATTATTACAGAATAAACAATTCTTTCCTGATTGATATGGATGTTATCACATAAAGCAGATTACCAATAGGCATGGCTCATCAGTTTACATGGAAGATATGCATATCAGAATTTGAAAAATTTATGCCCATTGATAAGTGCTATGCCATGGCCAAAAAAAAAAAAGAAAAGAAAAGAACTGTCCTTGGCAATAGTTTTTTACATTGCTCCTCTCATCACTGCAAAAAAAAAGAAAAAAGATTTTGAGCAGCAAAATTTTATTAAGATTGAACAATGTGAAAAAAAAGGTGTATTTATTTATACAAAAGTCACCTGGATATTATGCTAAACTTCACTATTTACTTCTCTATTTATTAGAGTTATTCAACCAGTTTAGGGCTATACTTTTAGTACAAAAGATTAGCAAAACTAAATCTCACAATATTGCACACTGAAAAAATTGTGAAAAGTCTTATGACTGGTGGTAATGCAAATTGAAAAAAACCTTTCTAGAAAATATGTTGTAGTTATAGATTTGGATAGGTGCCCATTTCCATCCCAAGACATATACCTTTGGGGAATTCTTTTATATGTAAAATTGAGACAGCTATGGAATTATTCAGAGAAGTAATATTTGTAATGATACAAAAATAGAAATAATCCAAATGTCATCAATAGAGGATGGGCATATGGATTAATTTAAATCCCACACAAGGATACTATCTACAGACAGAAAAAGAAGTGCAAAGAAAAAACAGAGAGACAGAGAGACAAACCAAGAAACAGATTCTTAGCTATAGTGAACAAACTGATGGTTACCAAAGGGCAGGTGGATAGGGGGATGGGTGAAATAGGAGATGAGGATTAAAGAGTACACTTGTGATGAGCACTGGATGATGTATATGCAAGTGTTGGATCATTATGTTGCACCCCTGAAACTAATATAACACTGCATGCTAACTCTACTGGAATTAATTTTTTTAAAGTAAAACTATAAACATAAGCATGGATAAGACCCAAACATATAACATTTAGAAAAAAAGTTACAAAATGCTACATGTAGTAAGATATGCTTATTAATAATGTTTATTTTATTTTTTTTTAATTTTTGTTAATCTTTATTTATTTTTGACAGAGAGACAGAGCATGAGCAGGGAAGGGGCAGAGAGAGAGGGAGACACAGAATCAGAAGCAGGCTCCAGGCTCCAAGCTGTCAGCACAGAGCCCGACGCAGGGCTCAAACTCATGGACTGTGAGATCATGACCTGAGCCGAAGTCGGACACTCAACCGACTGAGCCACCAGGGCGCCCCGCTTATTAATGTTTAATATGCATATTCTTATTACTCAAAAATTTTAATTTAACAATGTGGGTATCTATACACATTTAGGAAATCTATAATACAAATAGGTGAAAGTGGCTACTTGCTCAGTGCAAGCCAATTCATACAATTAGGGAAGGGCATATAAAAAATAAAAATATATAAAACTTAATTTATATATTTAAGAACTGACAGACTGTGGGGCGCCTGGGTGGCTCAGTTGGTTGAGCATCCGACTTCAGCTCAGGTCATGATCTCACAGTCCGTGAGTTCGAGCCCCGTGTCAGACTCTGTGCTGACAGCTCAGAGCCTGCAGCCTGCTTCCAATTCTATGTCTCCCTCTCCCTCTGCACCTTCCCTGCTCATGCTCTGTCCTTCTCTGTCTCAAAAATAAATAAAAACATTTAAAAAAATTAAAAGAACTGACAGACTTTGAAACAAAGCAAAAAGTCCAAATAACTGCAATAAAAGTATATACTGCAAGTTCCAAAATAGGTGATGTGAGAATTAAGATAAATTTTATTTCTTCATCAGAAGGTTTTAAGAAGTTGCAATGTGGGCAGATGTCTAAAGATATGTGGGATTTAGCGAGAATCACAAAGTAACCACACATTTGCTTTGACCTCACATTTCTGATTTGTGAAATGATTGGATTATAGCAAAGCATCTCTAAGCCCTAACCTGTTTTAACATTCTAGAATTCAGTGGTTTTATAGGGATATTCAATGTCTTGCTGGGGGGGGGGGGGTTGATTGGGACACACGGTACAGCAGGAGTGATACTTTGCCAGGTTTTGTGCTATGCTTATAAAGAAATAATGACTACAGTTATAAAACCGAAGGACAAGATTTTAAAGAACATTTTGGCACCCGTAGTTCCACAATACATAATTCACGTATTTTTCATTTTCAGGAAAACACAGTGGTTTTGCTTTGTATCACCTAAAACAAGAGAAAGACTTTGTTCAGTTAATGTAAATAATTATTTGAATGCTTAAACCTGTAAAACTCAATTTTTCTATTCCTTACCTCACATTTTAATTTGTCAATAAAATTATTCCCATTACTGGCATAGCTTTATCTCTCTCTGTCTCTCTTTTGCTCTTCTCACTTGCTTGCTCTCCATCTCTCTCTCTCTCTCTGAATTGAATACATAGATATGTATATACAGATACTTATGTACATATATGAAGCTATATCTCTGTGCTTAATTAAGCATCTTCTATAATCTACATCAAGCATCTATTCCAAATTATCTTTCTTGCAAAAATATTATTCTCATTATTCTTCAGCGTATATTTATAAATATATAGATTAATAAAATTTTACTAATGGATACCATTCATTTTTAGTATAACAATACTTATTTCCAAATGGTGATTTATGAGTACTTTATAATTAGAAATTATTGAGTCATCAAGTTGATTTTAAAATTAAATGTATTCTACATATTCTAAATCTTTGAATATCAGTAATCTTCCTTGCATATTTCAGTGATGTGCCTTCAAATTCAAAAGCTGTAGTATTTTTCTAATCCAACTCTAAGCCTGGAAAAATTTACTGCAATTTATGCTTATTTACTTTACTTAGTTCCTTATTATTAAAGTTTGTACAGAATTCAATTGCTTTTCCCCTATTAAATTTTCCATGCTCCACATCTAATAACATATACATTCATTAAAATGAGAGTTTTAAAATTTTGTTGATTTTTCCACCACTTGTGTGTGAATTCTTAACATACTGGGTTAAATGTTTATTGTTTGCTAAATTATTCCAAAACCAAAAAAATAAATAAATTAAATGTAATATACTCTTTGACCTTAAAATTTTTAATGATACTTCATGGTACTTTTCCTAAACAAGTCATTCTGTTTTTAATTACCCAGTATTAATTATTACATCAATCCTCCCTTAATCCCAAAGGACAACACCTTTAATCATCAGGTAGCTTCAAAAATTAAGCTGCGATGCTCTCATTTCCCTACTTTTTTTGATGTGACTTCTTAGCTAGAATCTTCCTTATCTTGCCTCCCCTAAGGCAATGTTACAGCAGATTCTGGCAGAAATTCAGTAATTGCTGAGGTGCTTGATTCCCTCCTGCTGATTGTCACTAAAAACAACTGAACATCATTTCCTTGAATATGTTAGTGCTACAAACTAGCTCTTTACTTTTGACAACACTCAGTTCCAAATCAGTGACTTTTTCAATTATTCTTATTCCTTCAATTTTTAATTCTTTTCTGCTTGAGAGGATTTCTGTTGGTGTCTCAATTGGTGCTTAGCATTTCTTTAATACAGGTGAGTTTATTTTGAAGAGTATTTTAGAGAAACTGTCCTTAACTGTGTTACAGCTTCATTGCTGTGCTAAATTTTTATACTTGAGTTAAAAAAAAAAAAAAAAAAAAAAGCTTGCATATTCTCTCTATAAGAGGATGAATGACAAATGCTGGCTATAGTAACTTGCAAATGTACGATACAGACTCACATATTCAAATGTCTAAGAAACAGAAATCTGTTTAATTTTGTTTAACAAAACATTTCACATATTTATTCATTGCCAGCTACTTGCATCCAACCAAATTAACTGGCTATTCAAACCAAGAGGTAAATAGACGTTTAAAACTCTGTTTTAGGCAGGACATCTTGTTCCTGGGTCACTTGGGTTTTGTCCCAAATGCACCAAAGAATTGGAGATCCAAGACGAGAATGGGGAGATAGTTTACTGAGTAGATAAGTATAGTACACTATCAAGAGTGAAAGCCGGCCACTGCGGGAGCAAGAGTGGCAGTGGCATCTAGAAGCTCTAGCCCTGTACTTTTAAGCCTGTTTTGTGTGCATGTAAATTTGGCTTTGACTGATATTTTTCATTGCCAGCTGGTGGTTATATAACAGTTTGGCTTATGCTCATGTGCTTACCCATGATGCATTCTGTTATAATTGTATTTATTTATGTACTGTATATTTATGAGTGTCTAATGAGCTTTGGTTGTGACTTTAAAGGTACTTAAGGGCAAATTGCACTTCCTGTGCACATACTCAGCTCTTAGAAGTCCCCTTGTGGCTTTTGAGCCAGCTCTGTGTCTAGGCCTTTCCTGTTCTGTTAGCCTTTAGGGGTGGCTCTGAAGGTGTGGCTGTTAACCCTTGGGGGTGGCTCTGAGGGTGTGGCCAGCATCTGCTTTATCCCTCCTCTCTCTTGTCTAACTGTCTAACAATCTCACTTAAGTTGAAAAAGAAGTTATAATGTTCTAACTACTTTTAGGAACTATGGTTTCATCTGTTTTGTGTAGTCTATCATATTACACAAGAAGACATAGCTATGAAGTTGTAATAACAGAAAACTGAAGAATATGAAGAAGTCAGAAAAAAATTGAAGACCCCCTTTAAGAAATAAGGTCTTACAACAAAAACAATTAAGTGCTATTAGTTTAGACGGGAAAAGTAGGGTAAAGTACCAGAAAGGTTTTCTATAGAAGATTAAAATTTTAATGTGAAACAGAATGTAACTACAACTGAAAATCTCTGCCTATTTCTCCCTAAGAAAGAAAATATGTATATTATGCAATACATAGAAATGTGTATATAAGCCACGTGTTTTGATAAATCTGAAATGAACATGCTCAGTCAGTGGAGCATGTAACTCTTGATCTTGAGGTTGTGAGTTCAAGCCTCACGTTGAGTGTAGAGATTATTTAAAATCTTGAAGAAGAAGGAGGAGGAGGAAGAGGAGGAGGAGGAGGGGAAAAGAAAAAAGAAATGAACAATAAATAGTTCATGATAAGGAAATTTTATTTTATTTCTAATTTTTTTTAATGTTTATTTTTGAGAGAGGGAGTGTGTGAGATGGGGAGGAGTGGGGGTCGGAGGGGACAGAGGATCCAAAGCAGGCTCTTTACTGACAGGAGACAGCCCAATGCAGGGCTCAAACTCACAAACCATGAGATCATGACCTGAGCCAAAGTCAGAGGCTTAGGCTTAACCTACTGAGCCACCCAGATGCATTAAAGAGGAAGTTTTCTATTAGAAAATACCAAATGTCAGAACCATGACTAAATAAGTAAATAAAGGCTAAGCACTTCCTAGATTTAAGTTACATAATTCCAAATAAATAAAATCTTTCTGAGGAATTCTAGAGAGGTTTACCAACATAGGTTACCATTTATTAAATAAGCTGGATGCCTAAAACTGTGCTTATTAAGAGCATAGTGTCTGTTGTTTTATTTTCTTAGAGTTTATTATTTTTTTAATGTTTATTCATTTTTGAGAGAGAGTGGGGGGGGGGAGCAGCAGAGAGAGAGGGAGACAGAATCTGAAGCAGGCTTCAGGCTCTAAGCCGTCAGCACAGAGCCCAACATGGGGCTTAAACTCACGAACCATGAGATCGTGACCTGAGACAAAGTCAGACACCCAACCGACTGAGACACCCAGGTCCTCCTATTTTCTTAGAGTTTAAAAGACACTGTCACCACTGTGCATGTTATGTAATTATTTATCTTACAAAATCAATTCAATGAAATTAAAAAAATTAGTATCTTCATCCAGTTTGTTGACTTACTTTGGGTGTTGGAGAATGATAATAAAGCAGCTAATAACCCTATAAATCATTCCCTTCATAATTTATATATTTAATTTAATTAATACCCTACTGCACATGTAGATCGGCCTCAAAGAAGTAGTCATCACTGTCTCAAAAGGAAGTACCAGAAAATATTAATCCTTAATACTCTTGAAAGTAGAGTGTATGTTGTATAGAAAAGCACAAAAACTGACTCAGCATTGAAAAGTGGTGCCTGAGTCAAAATTAGAAAGTATAGAAGTTGCTTTTGCTTATTTTTTTTACATATACATCAAAGAAACTCCGAGGCAAATAATTACCATAATTCTGTGTCTAAAATCTATGTTTTCTTAAGTATAAAAAACTCATTATTAATTAAGCAAAAGATAAATATTCTATACATTAAAAATAATTTTGTGACAGTTTTCAGTGTATTTTTTTCTTCTTTAGTGAAATATGATATAAGAATGCATTTAAAATTGGTGATGTCCAATAAATAAACAAGCAAGCAAATAAATAAATAAAATTAGTAATGTCTTAAATTCAGTAAAATAGATATTTAATGAGGGGTGCTTGAGTGGCTCAGTCTGTTAGGGGGCCAACTTCAGGTCAGGCCATGATCTTATGGCTCAAGGGTTCGAGCCCCATATCAGGTTCTGTGCTCACCCTGGAGCCTGCTTCTGATCTGTGTCTCCCTCTCTCTCTGCCCCTCCCTTGCTCAAGCTCTGTCTTTCAAAAATAAATTAAAAAAATAGATATTTAATGAATTGAATTCAAATCAGGCACATCTTTGAAGTTTCCCCCAGGTGTATATCGAGTTCTTTGGATTATGCATATTGAAGAAAAGTTTCAAGAATAAGACACTTGGTGAAATAAAATTTTACTTTATTTAAAATGAATGTGGTTCTAAAATGTAAATTTTTATTTTAATTCATTTAAAATTAGGTGCATATTTTTATAGAAAAATATCAATAATTTTATTAACCCAGAAAGTATAAGAAACAGGAATATAGGAAATAGGCTTCAAAAGTTACTGCTGACTGAATAGTGAAAGAGTTCTTTATAAAAGAAAATTTGTAAATATTTTACTTCTCAAATTAACAACTCAAGAAAGAAAAGCCACATATATTTAGCTTTTAATAAATGTTAGAATAATAGGTAAATGGTGCAAATTGTGTGCTCATAACTCATTAGGAATACAGCTTCTTGTTTCATTTATATACTGCTTATTTTGTTTTATAAATCATAGATTCTGAATAAACTACCATGTTTAAACTTCTTGCTTAACTGAAGTAATCCATGTACATTTTAGGAATGATATTTAAAATGGAGACTAAATACCAAAAGAGACTGATCAGCAAACATCCACTATCAATTACATCAGTAAATATGATTGGCAATAAGGGTCACAACTAACCTTCTGGGGATGATTTTAGGGGCAAAACAATATTACTTAATTGCTTTCCAGTCCTGCACTGATGAGGTTGTTTAAGACTTTCTTAATTTTTAATGTGATTTTAATTTTTAAAGGAACAATGCCAAGGCTTAATTATACTTCTTTGCCCTTATGGGCAGTTTTCATCCATGGATATAGCAGTATCTACAAGTGTTGTTCCTTTTTTATACACAGGAAGGAAATGAAGCCCAGAGAAGTGCTAAGTGACTAGCTAAAGGTCATAGAACTCATCAATAGAATGGCTGTACAAGTAATAGAACCACAGATGTCTCTTCTAATCCTATCTACCAACTCAAGAAATTTCCATTTTTTAACGCCTAGTTTTCCTATAAAAATGTGAACGAGTGCCGATGACTTCCTGACTGATGATGGGTTAGACAGAAAACTTATAAACTTGGAGATGTTGTCTTAGTAATTTCACTTTTTATCAAGCTAGTGCTTATGAAAAATATATTATAAAATTAAGCTCTGATATATTTAGAATTCTATCAATTCAGCATGGTATAATACCTGGACATTCAGTATTGATTCTTTTTAGACTGAATTGTACAGACATCGCCCTATCATATGTCCTTGAATCAGTATTGCAGAAATCCAATTGCCCTACCCTTAACCTTTTCACGAAGGCTGATTTTAGTTATTGTGTGTATGAGGCCTGTAAAATAGCAGTGTCCCCTTGGGAATCATGGTAATGGAAATTAAACAAACAGGTACTGAAGCAAGCTTAACAATTCAGTGTCACAAGCAGGAAAATATATGCGGCTCTAAATTTTATCACAATTAACTCCTCTTGTCAATTTGTTATACACTTCAACTTTCAATGTGAAATTTGAAATTATCTATTTACCTTCAAAAATTGTTAATGATGTATTATCTACTTGCCATGAAAACTATATAATATTGATTGGAGTCTCTTGACAGAAAAAGCATGTAAGCTAATATGTCAGCAAAGCATCCCAAAAGCAACTGATGCTTTTTCTATTGATTTCTCAACCTTGGAAAAAGACAATGAGTTCCCAAATATGCTCTGAGAAATACTCCTTAGAGAGAAGACTATATCTGCGTGCACATTATTTCAAAAATAATATTATAGTGCTTTTGAGCTCTATATTGACATGAAGTTCATTTCAAACACTGTATAGAAGATGTTAGTCTTTGTCAGAAATAAACTTACATAAATTTGTGTTTACATATTGATACTTTAGAATATGATTAGGCCTGATGTAAAACAGGGACTCTCTTGCTACTGTTTTCCATCCCAGTATGTATTCTATCTGATATTTATTGTTTTTCCCCCACATTTAAAATTCTTCTTTAATTTGTCATCTGCTGTCTTTAACTTCCATTTCATATGTAATGGGAGTTCCATTCCATATATAATGTAGTAAGAGTGTAAGGCCAGGAAAAAAATGGGAAAAAAAATCTGTATGACATTGAGCCAACATTGAGCAGGTCCCAGAAAAAGGAGGATATTAACAAAGGTGAGCTCATCTTTTCTCCCGTCATCTGTTCTGCTTTTCTTCTCTAAGCATTTGCTGAGAACTCAGGCAGTGGGATCCTGCTAAGAGTCAGAAAAAGTGACAAAGATTTAGTCTTCCTCAGAGGAATGAGAAGACAAAAAAAAAAAAAAAAAAAAAAAGGGTAGGGTGGAAATGTAGTGAGACTGAGACTAGGCATCAGTGGGTCCCCTGGGGCATTTGCACATTATTCTGTATGAGCCAGGAGAGTAAAGTGCCAAGTTTAAAGTGACTGAAAAAAAAGTATAGCAGAGTTTTCCGTTGTCTCCTGGTACTAAGCAGCCTAAAGTTGGAGTTCAGGAAGGAACAAGGAAGATCCTAGGAAACAATGACCCTTGGAGCCCAAGGCCCCTATGAGTGTAGCTTTTCAAGATACACTACTGAGGCTTGGAGGACTGAAACTAGTCTCCATCCCTGGACTGAAGGAACTCACACAGGATAATGTGCATCTTCTCAGGAGGGAGATAACATCACTGTATAGATGATGTCAGTTCCTCACAATCTCCCTGGACCTTTGCTATCCTATTCTTTACTATACTGTCTACCAGCTTCATTTCCAAATCCGAGAACCTCCTTCTCTTTGCCTGAGGGTTTTCTGTGGCTGCCAGTGCCCAGTGGTCCAGCATTAACGTGGCTGGCCAGCAATTGTAGGGAGTTAACCAGTCTCCATTCATCATAAGCAGACCTCACTTGATGACAGATGTTTTGGCTCCCTTGCCCATTGTATGAGGCATCTCTGAAACGCGTACTCTAGACTATTTCTGAGACCTCCTAAGTGGGAATAGGCTTCATTTTCCCCTTGGTGACCAGTTGGATAATAAGATCTTTTACTGGCTGACTTCCCCGCCCCTCCCTGGCTTCCTCACTCCCCTACTGCATTCCCTGGACCTCTCAAAGAACCTTCTTGCTCTCAAATTCTTGTCCCTGGTTGTGCTTATGGAGGAACTCAAACAAATACAAGTAGTCAACACTTCTATACTTTATATATCTGATTTTCAATTTTCAATCTGTTATTTCAAAAAATAATTTGGCACTAAGACACAGAACAAAGAGGAGGAAAAGTTGGAACAGACCCTGAGATAACAATAGATGCTGATTTCAAAATACAATCTTTGAAATAACTGATCTTTAATCAATTTTCAGAATACCATGACATATATTCACGATCAAAGGAAACAGGAATATGCCATCCCAAAATATGCCTTTCAACATAAGCATGGTTTTGAGTTAAAAGCACTTTTTAAAAAAAGCAGGTATAAGAAGGTGTTCTCACCCTTCCCTTTTTCTTCTTGAAAACAGGAGATAAAACCCCCATATGGAAAATGTCTTCTCTACCACAGGGAAAGAAATATTCCTGTCATCAGACAAGAAGCTGAAGCCAAAAGAATTCTATACAAACAGACCTTGTTAAAATAATTCTTATCTTCCTTTAGCTTCCCACTTAGTTTAGTTACTTTTCCACCTTTTTGTTTTTGTTGTTGTTGTTGTTGTTGTTGTTGTTTTTCAATGTAATGTAAAAACATTTAGGTTTTACCACTTATTTGGGTCTTTATTCTCTATGAAGCCTTTAGTCGGGTTAAATTTGTATCAAATTAATTTTTATGCTTTTTCTCCTGTTAATCTGTCTTGTGCCAATTTAAATTCTTAGGCACAGCTGAAAACCCTGAGAGGGTAAAAGTAAAAGTTTGCCTCTCTTACACATAAGGGTTTTGATAGTGCTCAATCTGTTACATATACATATAAAGCTTCCTGTTTCATAATGGCAAGTTCTCATGCCCAAACCCACCAGTTTTCTTAGGCTTGAGTTTGGCTCCTGCTTAGTTTTCTTGTTGTCATATCTATATTGACACTTTTATTCAGCACATCTAAAATTAGAATGGGCAGCACATGGTCTACCCTCCGTTTTCTAAGATGAAAATTCGCTTTGGGCTTTTATCCTCCCACTTCTCTTCTCACTACCGGATCCTCTATTTTCCAGAGTTGTAAAGCAATCACGCCTGCAACTGAAGCCCGTCCAATTTATATTTAATGGATATTGTTTAATTTGTGAATTTCCTATTTTGCGAATTCTCAAAGTCCCTACTCTCATCTGACTGTGCTGAGTACTTTGTAAGCATTTGATAAATCTTTTATTGCATCACTTTACTATGATGGTTAGGAAACTATTTGCTGTATTTTGATTCTCACTATATTTTTTCTCTCATAAAATAAATAAGCCTTTGATAAAACACACAGCTTCCAAAGGGATAGGAATGAAGGGGTAAGAGGATTCTCCCGTTCCTAAGACAGGCTTGTTTAAACAATTTTAATGCTAAAGAGATAGATATTACAGGTTATTCTCATTTCCTTGTTTGCTTTGAATGCATGCAGTTTTTCCTTCCCGCACTAAAATTCAAAGAGAAAATACTTTCAGACATATATTTTTTATGGATCTAATCTCTAGTAAAGTTAACTTTGAGCTTAACATTGAACACATTCCTCTAACAGTTATTGAATGCATAATTTTGTTAACCTGTTTCACCAAATGCTTGGTAGATTTATTTAATTTAAATTTTATTAACCAATAATTGAAAAAAAAACATAGTGTGTCAAATTCAAACTAACTTGACTTGAAGATAATGATTTGGTTTTCAAAACAGGCTGTACAAAGAAACCTTCATAATCCATTCTCCTTCCACTGTATCTCATGTTTCTATCTTGATTTAGAGTATATTAAAATGATTAAACACATTTGAGGTTTTATGAGTTTGATTTCAAGGAATAAGAAAGAGAGGCATACTGTATGAGCCTATTTCTTACACAACCAAGTCTCTTACTTTCTTTAGAAACAATGAACTGGAGAAAGTCACTTCGTCACTTGGACTGAGAACAGATTGAATTAGCAAATAATTCAGTTACTCCAATTTTTCATTTGTTGCAGATCCTAAAACTTACCCACCCTTACCAACAAGGGCAAATTATGATTACATTAAAAGTTTGAGAAGAAAGAAGAGATGTTATAACTTGCTTTGGCATTGTGAAAACATCCAATTGTGTATATAGCTTTTGTTTTTGTTTGGAAGGATTTTTGTTTTTGTTTTTGTTTATATTTTTTTTTTCCTTTACCAGCCCCGTACTGCTTCCAACTGCTAACCTGATGGGATTTGGGGACACATATCTTTGACTGACTCCTTGTCTTCTTCTTCACTTCATAGTAGTACCTTTCCCTGTACACAGTGTGGACTCTAATAAATATTTGATGGAGAAAGATCTACTAGTAAGAAAACCAGCTGGCAAGAAGTAGAGAGTCAAATCTATAGAATAGTAATTAGGGAGAAACTCCTTGTCAAATGTACACCCAGGCAAAACCCTGAGGAAAAAGCTTCAAAGTGATGTGAAGTGAACTCTCCCAGATAATAACAGTGACCTAGTTAAAACTGTAAAGACTGATATAAAATTGGCTCTGTAGATATTGTTCCATCTACCAACAATGCCATGTGTGACCATGTGAAATAAGTTTATATTTGGCACAACTCTTTCCCTCTGTGTATTTCTTTTCTTTTTGCCCATTTAAATGAGTTATCCTTTTCTCCCAATTAATGTTAGTATCCACTCACATCTATCCCCATGCCTCTTACCCAAAACATGTTCTGCCTAGACATATCCCTCTTTCTTTACTGCATCATGATTGACCTAGCACGTCTCATTCCATCTAGTCACAGTCAGGTGGGTCCATTTTTCTATCTCTAATAAACTACTTTTTTCCTATTTGTAGATGAGGGACTCTAGTTACATACTCCTCATATTCCCTTCCATGTGTAGAGAGCTCCAATAATACATGATTATCTTTTTTCATCCCCTCACTTAACTCCATCCTTGGAAAGTAGAGAGAATAACTTGAAAAGTTGAGTTTGAGAAGAAGCTGGGAATATGTACGCATTCCTCTTCTCCTCTTGGGAAAAATGTTGCCACCTGAAGCCCCTATTTTCCTGTTTCTCCATGCCAGAAATTTCTATCTGTATTTAAATCTGTTCAATTCACAATTTAAGGATTAGGAGAATATTTGCCCACATATGTGAACTGATCCTACAAATTAGCCTATATCAGAAAGAAAAATGATATTTTGGTCTCCATACTTTGATATCTGTATTTCTCAGTAGGTTAAGAATTTATGTGGCAAACAAGGTTGCTAATTATTTGGTGTCCCCGTAAATCAAATCTAGTTAGCAGTCCTTCCGAGTAGACAACAACCCTGTGTAACGCCAAACATTGGAGATTTTGTTGGTAGAAAAGGGACCTGCAAAGAAAATCCTTTTCCTTACTGACATGACTCTATTGCCTGAGTCAAAGTTTATATTTTATTTACAGACATAAACCAATCATTTCCGGATTTGTTTTCCAACGTTGTCACACAAACTGGAATGCTTTTTACTCTACCACACAAATAGAAAGTAAGTAAATAAGATGACACAAAAACAAAAATCTAACAAAGCTAGTATAAGAGATACAGCTTGTTCCAATATCCTCTCTTAAGCAAATGGTCATGAGTCAATTCTAACATTGGTTCTGTAGCAAAATATCTAGAACAACAAAAGTCCGTACTTATATTTACCTCAACTGTGGCCTTACCCTGGCCCTGTGCTTTCAAGGGCCTGCCATGTGTGGCCCTCCTGCAACACACATATCCACAGGGTTAGGTGTAAGTAAGGTGAATGAATGTGTAAACCCAGAATCCATACTCAAAGTCCCTTAAAAGGCCTGCTTTGGATACACACACTGACCTCAGATTTTCCTAGGTGTGCTATATGCTTGTCTTGAGTCCTAAAAACTAGGAGCAGGTCTATAAGGGTCTTCCATAAAATAAACTGGAGAGAAAAGTGTAAGAGATCCCTTAAGGAATTTGCAGTTCATAGAGAGAGAACATTTAGTAGGATACCTGTGTCTTGTCTGGAACCAAGTGAAAGCTTCTTTGGTATTTAGGTGGTCCATTATTATTTGTGAAAAATCAATAAAACTGTGTTTAGAGATTAAGCCAGGGTGGATTGCATGTATCTTCTCAGTAAAATTGAAATGATAATTAAAACAATATTATAACAAAAGACAGCTATCAACAGTAAAAGAAGTTGATGTTTTTTTTTTCTCCTTTTCTGTCTCTAAATATCAAGATAGCTCATTTCTCTTTTACTCAATTCTTTTTTCTTTCTCTACACTGCCTGTTTTGGCTTCAACAAAATATTTATTTATATGTATATGACTCTTAACTTTCTAATATCAGTAGTCATATTACATATTTTTCTTTTTTAATTATTTATTGAGATATAATTTACATATAATCAAACTGACCATTTTTAAGTGCATGATGCATTGATTTTTAGTAAATTTACAGAGTTATGCAACCATTATGATAATCCACTTTTAGAATATTTCCAGCATCCCAAAATATTCCCTCCTGGGCAATATCAGTTATTCCGTTTTCATATCCAGCCCCAAGAAAGTATTAATCTATTTTGTTTCTATAGATTTGTTTTTTAATAGACTTTAGTATTTAAAATAATTTTAGCTTTGGGGTGCCTGTGTGGCTCAGTTGGTTAAGCATTGGATTCTTGATTTTGGCTCAGGACATGATCTCATCGTTCATGAGTTTGAGCCCCACATCAGGCTCTACACGGACAGTGGGGAGCCTGCTTGGGATCCCCTCTCTCCCTATCTTTGCCCCTTGCCTGCTCCCAGGAGTGCAGCACATGCACGTGCTCTCTCTCGCTCTCTCTCTCTCTCGCTCTCTCTCTCAATAAAGAAATAAACATTAAAAAAAAAAAAACAGTTTAGCTTTATGGAAAAACTGAGGCAATAGCACAGAAAGTTCTTATATTTCCCAAACACATTTTCCCATTATTTGCAGCTTACAGTACTATTTGTCACAATTAATGAGCCAATCAATATTGATCACTTTTTATTAACTATAAAGTTGAAATCAGTGTCAGTCTTCCAATTTTGTTCTTCTTCAGTGGTGTGTTGACTGTGTTTATTGCTTTCTCTGTAACCTTCAGGGTTATTTTCCTTTTAAATCTACAAAACTGCATGGTGGTATTCTCATCAGGATTTCCTTGAACCTATAGATCAACTTGGGAAAAGTAGACAGTTGAAGAATATTGGGACTTCCAGTCAATAAACATACAAGATCTCTTTATTTATTTACATCTCATTTGATTTCGTTCATCAGATATTTATGGTTTTCTACATATATGTTATGAAGATATTTTGTTAAGTTAATACCTAAGTATTTCATATTTTGGTGCTATTATAGATGGTAGTATGTTTTTATTTTCAGATTCCAATTGTTTATTTTTGGTATATAGGAAAGTTATTGATGTTTGTATAATAAGTTTACATCTTGGAGCTTTATTTTATTCACATATTCGTTACAGGAGTTTTATAACTATTTTTGTTATTCTTTGGTATTTTCTAGACAGACAATCATGTTATCATTGAATAAAGAGATTTATTTCTTCCTTTCTACTTATATAGCTTTTATTTTCCATTTTTAAAAATCTTATTGCACTAGCTCAGTCTTATAGCATGTTTTCTGGATAAAAGTGAAAGAAAAGGAATAGGAGAGAGGAAATCCTTATTTTGTTCCCAATCTTAGGGGGGAAGTATAATTTCTCAAGGTTACATAGGATGTTATTTATACATTTTTTTGTAGGGGTTTGTCATTTTAAAAACAGTCTTTCTATTTCTAGTGTGCTTAGAGTTTTTATCAAGCATGGATTTGGGAGTTTATCAGTTTTAGTTTTGTATCATTAATATGATCATATGATTTTTTTATTGTTTAGCCTGTTGATGTAGTGGATTATACTTACTGATTTTCAGATATGGTACCAACCTTGAACACCTGGTCATGGTATATAATTCTTTTTATACATGGTTGGGTTTGACCTACTACTATTTGTGAAGGACATTGAGCCTACATTCATGAGTGATTAGTCTCTTGTTTTCTGATAATAATTTTATCTGGTTTTGTAATTTAGATAATGCTGGTCTCATAGAATGAGTTAAGAAATATTCTTTTTGGGGGTGCCTGGGTGGCTCAGTTGCTTAAGTGTCCAACTTCGGCTCAGGTCTGATCTCATGGTTCATGAATTAGAGCCCCACATCGGGCTTAGCGCCCACAGCTTGAAGCTTGCTTGGGATTCTCTGTCTCCCTCTCTCTCTGTCCCTTCCCCACCCTCTTCCTCTCTCTCTCAAAATTAACAAATAAACTTTTAAAAATAGAAATATTAATTTTGCTTCTATCTTCTGGAATAGATTGTGGATAGTTGATTTTTTTATTCCCTTTAAATATTTGTTAGAATTCACCAGTGCAAAGCTCTGGACCTAGCCCTTCCTTGTTTGAAAAGTTATTAATTATTGATTCAATTTATGTAATAGATATGAGTTTATTCTGTTTATCTCTTTTTCCTCATGCAAATTTTGATAGTTTATGTATTTCAAGGAATTGTTTCATTTCATCTCAGTTATCAAATTTGTGGCCCAGAATTGTTCATAATATCCCTTTATTATACTTTTAATGATTATGGCAAGATAGTGATTATCCCTATTTCATTTCTGATATTGATAACTTGTATCTTCTCTTTTTTCTTAGTCAACCTGGCTGTGGATTATTAATTTGAATGATCTTTTCAAAGAACCCTTTTGGTTTCCTTGATTTTTTCAATGTTTTTGTTTTTTTTTTAAGTATATTGATTTCTAGACTTTTTTTTCTTGAGCCCATTAAGCTTAAATTGCTCTTCTGTCTCTAGTTTCCTGAAGTTGCAACTTAGATTATTGATTTTAGACAATTCTTTATTTCTAATATCTTCACTTAATGCTGTAAGTTTCCCTCACAGTATTGCTTTTACCACATCTCACAAACTTAATAAATTCCATTTTCATTTTCACTTAATTCCACTTGAGAAACATAGTTGACTCGTGTGTTATTTAGAATGTATTGTTATTCTCCAAATATTTTGGGATTTTTCCAGCTGTCTTTTTTGTTATTGATTTGTAGTTTAATTGCATTGTGGTCTGAGAACACGCTTTGTATGATTTCTATTCTAGCAAGCTTATTACAGTGTGTTTATAGCTCAGAATGTGGTCTGTCTTGGTGATTGTTCCATGTGAGCATGAGAAGAATAGGCATTTTGCTGTTGTTGGATGGAGTATTTTTAAAAAATCAATTAGATCAAGTTGACATATAATGCTGTTCTGATCAATTGTATTCAACTATATTAAGTTATTGCCAATAAGTGAGAAATGCTAAGATACATCAAAAGACCATGTTGTGGAGAATGGAAAAATTGGAAAGGAGATAAAAGATCTTCAGTGAATATGCAGTGTGCTTGAATTTCTTTTCCTCCTCTGAATCAAGATGAAGATTACTCTTTTTTCATTATAGGGTTAGTTTTAATTTCTTTATATATATATATATATATATATATATATATATATATATATAATCTGTGTGTAATTTAATGAACTATTCATAGATTCTAAGAAAAATTCCTTTTTAAGTTGCCAATTGGAATATAATCTTTCTGTTACATTCAATAAAAAGAATAAAATCTTAAAAAAAAATCTTAAACTTAGAAAACATTTGAGCCAAGACATTTTTTTTTTCTTTTCAACTACAAATATATATATATATTTTTGTCACAAGCATTTTCGGATTTCTCATGACTTGTACATGTTCCCATTTACCAGTACAATTTGAAGTGTTATATATTCATATACGAGGAATGTGTGGGGGTAGTGTGTGTATCTGTGTTTGTATGAGTACGTGTATGTGATTGCTATTAGAAACTAATACAGCTATTTATAAATGACAAGACGGTTACTAGCAGACACTTTTTTAAGGGCGAAGAGTGAGAAGACTAACATGGTCATATCTGTGCCAGCAAGAGAATTCGCATTAGTTTCGCTGTGGCTGCTTTAACAAGTTACCACGGAATTGTTGGCTTTAAACAACATGCATTTATTGTCTCATAGTTCTAGAGGCCAAAAGTCTAAAATGAAGGTGTTGTGAGGGATGTGCTTCCTCCAAAGTTTCTAAGGAAGAATGTATTTCGTGCCTCCTTCAACTTCTGGTGGCTGTTGGCATTTTTTGGCACTCTTTTCTGTTCTTTGAGCTTTTAATGATACCACTGAGATCTCTTTCTGTGTTCACATGGCCTCTCCCTCTGGGAGTGTATATCTTCTCTGAATTTCTATAAAATCTTACTCTTCCTCACTATTACAAGGATTTGTCATTGGATTCATGGCTTACCTGGGTAATCCAGAATAGGCTTCTCCTCTCAAAATATTTAATTTAAACGTATTTAAAAATACATATATCTCTATATATCTATATCTATATATAGATATATGTGGTGATATTCTTTTTTTTCAACCATATAAGGTAAGATCAACATTTTCCAAGGATCAGAATATGTGACATATCTTTTTGACACCAACCATTAATAGACCACCAAAGTCTGCCCTTTGACACCCAAGCATTTGTGTTTGTCCCACATACAAAAGTTATTCACCCCATTTCAATATCCTTAGTCTTGTCCTATTATAGCATCAGCTGTAAGTCAAATATCTCATGTAAATGTTATCAGTTCAAAAGCCACAAATCTCATTATTGAAGTCATCTGAATCAAATGTGGATCAATACCAACTCTGGATCAACACCCAAAGAAGTATCTGCAAGACCAAACTCTAGCCAGGTCCCTCTGAGACCTCTTCTCAATAAGGCCTCAACCTTGGGTCTATGAAACTTGAGTAAACATTAACAGTTGCTAAGAGCTCAAGGCTATATTCCTTTTTTTTTACCTATACATATATTTTATTTTTTAAGTTTTTTTATTAATATAATTTATTGTCAAATTGGCTTATGTGCAATACCCAGTGCTCATCCCAACAAGTGCTCTCCTCAATTCCCATCGCCCATTTTCCCTCTCCCCCACCCTCCCATGAACTCTTAATTTGTTCTCTGTATTTAAGAGCCTCTTGTGGTTTGCCTCCCTCCCTCTCTGTTTATAATTGTTTTCCCCCTTCCCTTCCCTCATGGTCTTCTGTTCAGTTTCTCAAGATCCACATATGAGTGAAAAGATACAATATCTGTCCTTCTCTGACTATTTCACTCAGCATAATACCTTCCAGTTCCATCCATGTTGCTGCAAATGGTATGATTTCATTTTTTATCATTTCCAAGGAGTATTATATCAAATATATAAACCACATCTTCTTTATCCGTTCATCAGCTGATGGACATTTAAGCTCTTTCCATAATTTGGCTATTGTTGAGAGCGCTGCTATAAACATTGGGGTACAGGTGCCCCTATGCACCAGCACTCCTGTATCCTTTGGGTAAATTCCTAGAAGTGCTATTGCTGGGTCATAGGGTAGCTCTATTTTTAATTTTTTGAGGAACCTGCACACTTTTTCCAGAATGGCTACACCAGTTTGCACTCCCACCAACAGTGCAAGAGGGTTCCTGTTTCTCCACATCCTCACCAGGATCTGTAGTTTCCTGATTTGTTCATTTTAGACACTCTGACCAATGTGAGGTGGTATCTCAGTGTGGTTTTCATTTGTATTTCCCTGATGATGAGTGACGTTGAACATCTTTTCATGTGTCTGTTGGGCATCTGGATGTCTTTCTTTGGAAAAGTGTCTATTCACGTCTTCTGCCCATTTCTTAACTGGATTATTTGTTTTTCGGGTGTTGAGTTTGGTAAGTTCTTTATAGATTTTGGATACTAGACTTTTATCCAGTATGTTGCCTTTTAGTTTTGTTGATTGTTTCGTTTGCAGTGCAGAAGTTTTTATCTTGATGAGATCCAAATAGTTCACCTTTGCTTGTGTTTCCCTTGCCTACAGAGATGAAGTTGCTGCAGTGGGGGTGAGGTCAAATCCAGTTTGTGGGTTCCAGCCCTACAAAGGGCTCTGTGCTGAGAGTGTGGGGCCTGCTTGGGATTCTTTCTCTCTGCCTGCCCCTCCCCTGCCCCCACATGTGCTCTCTCACTCTCTCTCTCTCAAAATAAACAAATAAACTTTAAAAAAATAAAATAAAATGTTAAGTCCTTCCCTTGTAGTAACTTGACTAATGATAGAGTCCAACTACAAAGATGTAAATTATGGGAAGCCTTAAAAAATAATTATTTTAATTATATCTATTCAACCCCCCCCCAATAGTTATTTAGGTTTTGATATTATTTTGGTTCATGGACTCCTTTGTGAGTCAGAGTATATCTCACTCCTGAAAGATAGGTGATCTTATACTTTTTTGTTGTTTTTTACATACATTCAAATAATAGTCAAATATCTGGGAAACTTTCATGCATATCAGGTTTAGAAAGTACAATCTACAGCGATGCATGGGTGGCTCAAAAACATATATTATTGATGAAATTAATTTCAAGCAGATATGTCCTGGCAAAATATGAAACTCTATCTCTTAAAATTAAATAGTGTATTTTTAAGTACTGTAACCTTATTTTTAAGAGTAGTACCTATGCAAAAGAAAGTGCTTGCACTCAGAGCTGTGACAATTTTATATTCTTATATGAAAGCTCAGATGTTTAGATATCAATTCCCCACAGTAGAAAAAAATTACCATTAATAAAAGCCACTATTACAGTACTGCAGATTATGGGAGATCAAAGAAGAAAAATAGATTAAGGAAATCAAATGGAATTTTACTGTGAACAATTAGAAATCCCAAGTGTTTCCACTGAAATACACATATTTGATCTGTAATAATAACAGCTGGTGAATTACTCATTCAAATTTTAATTCCACAGAGGTTGTTCTACTTTTTAGTCTTTCATTTAATGGCATGTGTCTGTTCTAATCTATATAATATTTCTTATCAAATAAGTTCCCTGAATGTAATTTTTGGTAAAATAACCAAAAAGAAATTTGTTTAAATAAAATATAATTAGTGCTGAAAATAATGGGAATGTGATCATCATAAATATAGTGACCTAATTTTAATACCAGGTATTTTCATATAATTTAGAAGTCATTTTTAAAACTTATGAAGAGTTTAAATATTAAAATTTAATTTTAAAATATTAAAATAAAATTCCCCCCAGTGTCTCATCTAATATTATGCCATTAGAAGATGACATGAACATATAGTCTATTAATCCAAAACATATTTATTGTCTTTTCTCCTTCTCATTATCACTTTCGCTTTTTTAAATGTATTCATATTTTAAAATCGTTTCATTTACTGGTATAATAAAGTTCATGCAGCTTTTACCTTTTTTTAAGCAGAATTTTTGAAAAATATGTTTAATTATGCTTTAAGCATAATTTATCTTACATTGTGAATATATTTATAATATACATTTGTGAACTTTTGTACTATAAGGCAACATCTATGTCCACTCAGAGTTCATTTCAGTGACTGACTATGGGTCACGTATTCTCTTTTACTCTGAACTCCTGGACTGTTTCCTGGAGAAATGCTTCTCTTTAATGTTTATATTCTTCCCTTAATTTTTGACCTGGTTTCCTAGCACTCATTCCTGTATCTATGTAGTTTAGTGTTCAGTCAACAATTTGGGCAGTTGGTACTCCAACACCTGAAGCCTGCAAGACTTCCACTCTCTGCTGATTGATCCCTGGTAGGCTGGGAAACACATTCAAAAGTTGCCCACTTAACAAGTCTTCCAAGGCCTTTACTTTCTACCAGATCCTCTTGGGTATCTCCCAGACATGTGTGCAGTTTCTCAGTAACTAGGTATGTGTGGAGAACATATGGCTTTTTTATTTCAGGGTCTCCTGGTGAAATTGCTGATTTATCTGCACATACCCAACCAAAACCACAACCTCAGGCTATAAAAGGTTGTACCAATTTGTTTTTCCCCAAGTTCACCACTATTAGAGGACAAAGCTATGGGGTTTTGTCTGGCCCCAGATCCATTCTGCACACTCTGGGGGCAAAGCTGATTATTTGGGGGCAGGTGGCATCCACATCCCTATAAAACCATAGCTTACATCAACTATAGAGGAATAGGAGAGGCCTTCAGCAAGAAAGCCACAGACTAGTGCTATTCTTTCAGGAAGATCTCTTATTTTTCCAGGAACAAATATTTCTTAATTTGTTATCTGCCTTTGGTCTATTTCTAGAGCCTGAAAATGATAGTTTTGGTCAGTTTGGTCCAGTTTTTTTACAGAAAGGATTTCACCAACCTCTTCATAACACCATAGTGGGAAGTACCTTGATTATGACTATTTCATTTGTGGTAGACTTGTTTCCCTACTCCTCAGTGCCCTTAACCTCACATCATAGAGCCTGAGGACAATGAAGACAATGGAACACAATCCAGAGCTTGACAGCAAATTAGGTGGTTGGCCTGTGTGAATCTGTGACCTGAGGTGATGATTCCTGAAACTTCTAAATTGACTCTCATCTGTAAGTACACAGGTGTAAATTGCAATCATCTTTAATGACATCTTAACTAAAGGAAGGAAGGAAGGAAGGAAGGAAGGAAGGAAGGAAGGAAAGAAGGAAGGAAAGAAGGAAGGAAGGAAAGAAGGAAGGAAGGAAAGAAAGAAGGAAAGAAGGAAGGAAGGAAGGAAGGAAGGAAGGAAGGAAGGAAGAAGGGAGGGAGGAAGGAAGGAAGGAAGGAAGGAAGAAGGGAGGAAGGAAGAAGGGAGGGAGGGAGGAGGGAAGGAAAGAAAAAGTAAAGACTTTTGCAATGGTTTTATGCTTCTTCCAATGTTGTGTTTATTCATTGTTTCTGGTTTCGTAGAAGAACAATATTGTTTATTGATTTTCAATAAGAATCTGCTGAGTTCAAGCTTTGTAAATTAACAATTTGCATTTGTGCAAGGGCAAAAACTAGACTCTGAGGTCTGAATACATTTTTCCTAGTGAGGGATTCTACACAAAATTTACATTGCTGTGTATAAGGAGGATCAGAAAATCACTTTCTAACTGGAAGTGGCAGTGGCACAATCAATTTTCTGTAACAAACCAATTTTAAGAAACTACACTTACAAGTCTAAGAGTTATTACCATTACCTTTACAATTTTTATTTCTCAGTTAATATTAGCACATATATAGAGGTAATTTTATCTTGATAATTACACGGCTTTAAAATTTTAGTGCTTCTGAGGTCATCAGAATACAATTTTTCTCTAATTGTCTTCTCTTTTATCTTACTCAGACAGCTAATTTTGACAAATGGTTACATCCACAAAGCCTATGATTATGTAAAATAATGCAACTAATATTTTTTGTATAACTAAGTTCTGTCCAAGTAATCAATGCTGAATTTTCTGATTTCTATATCTTCATCTGATGCTTTGTATGTTACCATTTTTCCAGTATTTTTTTATATTTCCTCTGTAGTATGGTACAAACTAATTCACTATATAACTTTGCATTATTACCACATATAAATGAGCAATTATTTTAAATATAATCCTACCTTAATAATATTTAGTTTGGCCAGTAATATATTATAAAACCACGAGGAACCCAAATTCTAATTTTTGTGATCTTGCAATCTATGTTGAGAATAACCGACCAAGGTATGGATCATTTTATTTATCTGGAAAGAGTATTCTTTGCTAATGAAGATATAACATACTTTTTTAAGTACTCAATTTAGTAGGCAAAATTTTGGTAAAACCCTAATTCTAATAGTGACAATTTCTGCAGTGACAATTTTAGTGACAATAGCGACAATTTTATCCAAACAGGGTAGGTGTAGATCATTGGTTTGTTTATATAGCAGTTAGGACACATTAAAAATGAATTTTACCCATAGGTTTCTTCTTAGCTATTATGTTATTTCAGGCAAATAGACCAACTACATGGGGACACCTTTTTGAAAATATGGAAATTAAAATGGAAATATAAAAATTAAGCATTGGACTATATATGATGGGCCTTTTACTATACAAGTTATTATACCAACAACTCACGGTACCCAAAAGTCCCATCATTCATATTCTCTTTGACTTGTTCTATAGCAGTCAATCCTCTGTACTGTGGAATGACAACACCTGCTAATATAAACTGAAGATCCTTTATCAGACCATGCTGGCTGGAGTATCCTAGAGAACCACAGTAGCAACCCATGGTCAGTGGCCATAGTAGTGAGTGACCCACAGTCGGATTTATTATGTGAAATAATTACTTTTGAAACTGTGTCTTAAGTTTGCTGGGTCTCTTTATTGATAGAGATAGGTTGTATTTCTTTACATTTTGTATTATATCTTAAAAGAAGGAGAAATTTGGGTGCCTGGGTGGCTCAGGTGGTTAAGCAGCCAACTCTTGATTTCAGCTCAGGTCAGGATCTCACAGTTTGTGAGATCAGCACTGTCTGTGCTGACAGCATAGAGCCTTCTTGGGAGTCTCTCTCTCTTGTTTTCTCTCTCCCTCTCTCTCTCTCTCTGCCCCTCCCCCACTCACACTTTGTAAATAAATTGAAAAATAAACATTAAAAATAAAGAAGACATTTATTGTTAAGTAAAGGTGGTTACATTATTTTCTGATGAAGGAGAGGTAATGAGAAGAGAAGTAACAATACATAGCGAAATATGATGGGACCTAGGGATGCTGAGGAGTGATTACCAAAGACTAACTCAACTACTGAGTATTTTAGCCTTTTATGCTTTCAGTTTGCTTATCTGAAAATGTTTTTCTTTTTTGTGTGTGATATTTTCTTAAATTAGTTTTGAAAAATCTAAGATTTGTTTTCCTTTCCAATATTTTAAAAGTACTTTGAATAGGACACACTCTTGTACATTAAGTGTGATAAGAGAAAAACCTCATTTATTTTCCTCTTTTGGTGTCTTAGCCAACTCAGTTGGATGAAAATAGCAGAGAGAGAGAAAGCCTTGGACTGATGTCATCATCCCATGTATTGAGGAGAGGGAAGGAGGAAATAAAGAGCTAAATTCAACAAAATTTTCCATTAATTAAAAAAATAAACGAAACTCTAGTTTGACTTAACAGACTAAAAAGAGAAATGAATAGGGGCACCTGGGTGGCTCAGTTGGTTAAGCGTCCAACTTCAGCTCAGGTCATGATCTCACAGTTTGTGGGTTCTAGCCCCACGTCGCACCCTGTGCTGACAGCTCAAAGTCTGGACCCTGCTTCAGAATCTGTGTCTCCCTCTCTCTCCGCCTTTCCCCTGCTCACACTCTGTCTCTGTCTCTCTCTCAAGAATAAATAAACATTAAAAAAAATTTTAAGAGAAATGAATTAATTTGATGAAATTGAGATTAAACAAGGGGTATCAGTGCAGATCTTACCACATCAAATGATAATAGGGATATATTATTTAAAATCTTTATTGCACTAAATTTAGAAAGTTATTTTTTAATGTTTATTTTATTTTTGAGACAGAGGGAGACAGAGCATGAGCAGAGGAGGGGCAGAGAAAGAGAGACACAGAATCCGAAGCAGGCTTCAGGCTCTTAGCTGTCAGCACAGAGCTCAACATGGGGCTCGAACTCGTCAACTGCGAGATCATGACATGAGCCCAAGTTGGATGTTCAACTGACTGAGCCATCCAGACACCCCAATAAATTTGTAAACTTAGATAGAACATAGTCAACTTTCTTGGAATTCACAAATTGCCAAAATGGGCTTAAAAATTAAAAAAAAAGATCATAAACATATCTAACTTAAAATGATCTTTTAATTATAAAGCTTGAAATAAAGAAAACTTTGGACCCAGAAAATTTTAATAGAGAACTCAGTGAGGTCTTATGAAAAATATACTTTCAATCCTATTCAAACTGTGTCAACATATAGAGAATCAGAAAATGCCTTCTTAATTATATAATGATGCCAAACTCTAAAACTCAAAATGAAACTCAAAAACTAAAATCAAAACTCTGATAGCAGATCTAAAACATTAGAAAAAAGAAATTATGGAGTTATATATTTTTGGAATATCGATTCAAAAATGCTGGGCAAAGTATTAGCAACAAATCATATCAAACATAAAAAGGAAAATACAGTCAAGTAGGGCTTGGTAGTAATGTGAATTTGTTAACACTTAAAATCAATTGGGGCGCCTTGGCGGCTCAGTCGGTTAAGCATCTGACTTTGGCTCAGGTCATGATCTCACGGCTTCTGAGTTCAGGCCCATGTGGGTCTCTGTACTGACAGCTCAGAGCCTGGAGCTTCTTCAGATTCTGTGTCTTTCTCTCTCTCTCTCTCTCTCTCTCTCTCTCTGTGCCCCTCCCCTGCTCACAGTCAAAAATAAACATTTATTTAACACTCATTTATTAACACTCAAAAATAAATAAACATTAAAAAATGTTTTTTAATCAACTGATATAATTCTCAATGTTAACAAAATTTAAAATAAAGCATATCCACTCAACACTGCAGAAAAAAAATTTAACAAAATTCAACACCATTCATAATCGAAATTTTCAGAAACCCAGGAAGAGAAGGAAATTATCTTAATAATTTAAAAACCATATATTAAAATTAAAAAAATAACATCATACTTCATGATTATAGAATTATTTCCTCCAAGGGAAAAAAAAAAAGATACCAATCTTCTCTTACCACTTCTAGTCAGTATTTTACTGTAAGTCCTAATAAAGCATGAGAAAAGAAATAAAGAATACAGCACATAGGTAGAATAAATTTTTCTTAATTTTTAGATGACATGTTTGCATATATAAAAATCACTAAGACATCTAATGAAAAAAAAAAAGCTTCCAGAATCTTGAAAGTAAAGAATACATAATATAGGCCAATACTTAAAAAAGTTATATTTAAAAATAATCAAGGACCAATTAGAATCTGAAATTAAAAAATAACATTCTCATTAAGGAATCTACTCCTAAAATCATTTTTGCACTATATGCTAACTAACTTGTATGTACATTTAAAAAAAATTAGTTAAATTTAAAAAAATTAATAACATTCTCAGTATCATAAAGCAAATAATGACTGGCATCAATTTAATAAAATACTTGCAAGAGTAACATATCTAAAACAAAAAATATTACTGAAAACAATTAAAGAAGACAGAAATAAACGGAGAGATATATTGTGTTCTTTGGTTGGGTTTTTTAAACTATCAATTCTCCAACAATTGATTGTTATATTTAATGAAACCCTAGAGGTACCCCAGCAAACTACTTTTTTGAAGGAATTGACAATTACTTACAGTCTCAGACAGCTAATTAGGACATTTTTATTCAATTTATCATAACTACTATAAATCAGTTTGGAGGCATTTTTGGAAGTACAGAAAAAAGCTAATGTGGATCCTGGGAATGTAAAGGTGTGAATGTGGCAGATATATGAAGAGCAACTCCTAACAACATAGAATGATAATTGCATAAAGCCAGAAAGTCAAATTTGAAAAGAGACAAAATCACAAAATGCCAAAAATGTGTATTAGTACAATTTTATAGAGGGCAATTCTAGATATGCCAATTATTTAAAGTGTACATACTCTTTAATATAATCATTATTCTAGAGTTTAATATAAAGGTGTATCCAAATATGTTTTCACTTTATATTTGCATAATGGAAGTATTGAAAATAGTGAAAAATTGAAACAAATTAAATAATGTATAATATGGAGAGGATTCAGTAATAACAGAATGTTGAACATTTAAAAATTTAAAATAATTGAATATATACAAATACTTGTGTCTCTGAAACATTTCTTATATATTATTATAGAAACTGGCTATGTGAGTGAAGGTGTGTGTATTATACATGGTAATATATTCATAAATAAGAACTATTTTATGATGTATTCCATAGAGCAAAACAATTGTTACAAAATTTTTCAGGGATCTCAGAAAGATTGTTAATTTGCAGTTTTTTGTTTTCCTTTTGGGTAATCTGTATTTTATTAAGTTTCTATAAATACCATGCTACCTTTAGTAGTAATAATACATACAGGATAGTAGATCATTGGGCTTTTCAGAAATGGGCTTTGGGCTTTTCAGAAAATTTAACTATCATGGGTCTTCAACTTTGAAAGACTAACAATGAAAATTAATAAGGGAACAATTCACAAGATACAATGTTCTATTTTGTTGAAAATGTAAAAAAAATATTCTTTAAAAGTAATTGAAATATGGGTTGTAATTCATGTTTATCATAAACATTTTCCAAATTAAAAAATTATGATTATTTTACTTTGAAAACAGTGAACTTTTCTGGTTCCAGGACCAGTAATGCTTTGCCAGTCCTAAAATCTCAGTTTTATTCCTGTAAAATCTTATAGATAATTAAATCTTATATTTTTCTGAAGGGAAAACTTTAGTGTTTCAAACCTTATTCATAAGCCTTCTTTAGCAAGTATTTAGTATTTCATGATATGCATTTTGATTACTAACCTTAATCTTCTATCGTCTCTCTTATTTTTTTTGTTTTGCCCACTCTTTCTTACTTAAGCATATTTTAACTGTATTTCATGAATTTTCATATTAACCTTTTAAAATAGAGAACAATGCAACAATAGAACCTTGTATGACCTACTCAGATTAGATTAGGTTATACCATTGGTTAATATTATGCAATATATCTCTCAGATACTTTTCAAAAAGCAAAAATATAGTATGTACAGTTGGACCATTTTTATTCTCTCTCTTCTCTGTTCTTGATACTGCTTTCTGGATATTTTTATGCATCTTTGCCATCCATTATTTTATGATCCATGTGCCATAAATACCTTTATGAATAGGCCTTTGTAAACAATTTGTGTGTATGTATATTTCAAACTGCAGATACATCATGTAATTTTTTATGCAAGCTGATCACATCTGAGCAAAGTACTTTTGAGATATAACCATGTTGATAAAAAGTTAATACAGTTAATCCATTTTAACTGACATGTAATAGTGGATGATGTAATCGATGCCTGACACATATAAATAAAACAAAACTGAGCATTTATTATTGTTAATTTTATATTGCTTGGGGTTTTCTTGAATAGCAAACTGACATATTTATTGTTCTGTATATTCTCACATCAATTTGCTCATTATAATTTAAAATAATATGAGGCACCAAGTGTTCTGCCAATGCTCTTCACATTTAATGTGCATATTCTGTAAATGAAGAAACCGCAAAACACTCTGACAACCCTACCTTGCAATTATGACAGTCATTCAAGGAGCGTGAAGAAGATTATAGTGTTTGTCAATACTGTCTTTTCCTATACATACTCTTTGTTTGCTTCCTTGCTCTAACTGCTCTGCTTTTTGTTTGTTGGTTTGTTTTCTCCAAAAGAATGTTACAGAGGTATAATATATCAAGCAGTGTTAGATATCCTAGTTGTATTACTTTTCTCAAGCAGGTCCATTAAAAAATATATTTTTTAATAGGAAATCCATGTTAAAGAAAACAATTTTTAATGTGGTGCTATTTTCCCTCTGATTGGGTAGAGTGTTAGAAAAGCTTTCTTGAAAAAATTATGGCACAATTAAACGAGCATTTGCTTGAAATTGTAATAATTACCATGGGCTTGTAAATAATGTTATGTTTTAATCATCTGATCTGAGACTTTATTTTACGGTTTTTAAAAATTCAATGTCATATTTAATCTTTAGGCATTCTTCCATGACTCAACTTATGAACCTAAACTGTCTCAGCATCTCCTCTGAGCAGAGTGGGTATCTAGTCCCTCAACACCTGGTGGTTGATTTATGGTGCCATAAAAACTGTGCATTTGTTTGAACCAACATTTTTTTTTAATTTGTGTGAATCTATTTGAACCAACATTTTTTTTATTCTGAAAAAAAATCTAGAGTTTTGAAGTAGTATAAGTTAAGACTACTGAAACTCCAGTGGGAACTTGTATTAAAACTATCATTTAAAAGAAATACTCACTAGGATTACAAATTCCCTACTAGCTCTTCTCTAAATCCCCATGAAATATTTGTCCCTTGAAAAATCATGCTCAGTATCTCAGTTAATTTTCATTATTTTTATTGTTACTAGGGGTCCATAATGTAGTTGAAAAAGTAATATTGAATAGGTGATAAAACTCACTTTATATGACAAACTATTGCCAGTATAAGCTGCCATTTCTACTCCTACTACTTTTATTATAACTTCCATATACTTAAGTTCTCATTGACTTTTAAAAATACGATGTAAATTTTAAGTTAGAAAAAATTAATTGAAAATTGATTAAAATTTCCAGAGTTTAACTTTAACCAGAATATTGGGGCCTATTTCAACAAAAAGGGGCGAAATAGAAGATGTGCAAATAGTATGACTGTAGTTTCCAGGCAAGAAAAAACCGCATCTCATGGGAAGAAACCAAGGATTTCACTTGAAGAACGGGGTGTTACCCTTCAAATCTTCATGGTTCCTAAAATTGGTTACTTGATACAAGGCTGAAAAAATATCCCCAATGATCTTGGAATAAGTGTTATCGAAGGAAGCAGATACGATTTTCAAGGAATTGAGATGAGTGACTAACCTGAGAGAAGTAAGAACATCACCATAGGCATGAAGAAGAGCACAGACTCCCGTGGGACACACACAGAAAGATACATTGAAAAAATAATTTGAAGTCTCCATCTGTAGCTCAGAGAACAGGTAAGAGTCGGAGGTGAAGTTCTGAAGTCCTGAGATTTTAGTAAATATTAAAGACACAGGTTGGGAGTAGTCACAATGAGAAATCAGCCCAAAATGAAATCTCTAGTAACAAATATTTGTAAGACAAGGATGGATAAGAACATAGAGAATGAATAACTGTAGAGAGGTAGAAGGATAATACAGGAATAAAATGGTGTCACTCAAGAAGAAAAAGATGGAGAAAAATAGTGGAAACAAGACATGTTGAAAAAGTCAGAGTAAGAAAGTGTTCTTTGCATATAGAACTGAGTAGGTCGCTGGTGACTGAAGCAAGAATAGTCACTGTGTAAAAAGGAAGTGAAGATTTCAGTGGACCTACGGAGGAAAAGAAGTTCAGTGGCTGCAGAGAGCAAGATTCTGTGTGTGTGTGTGTGTGTGTGTGTGTGTGTGTGTGTGTGTAACACTTTTATTTTGAGAGAAATGAGAAGCATAAAAGCAGTCACCAAATTATTTGTTTTTAATTTAGGAAAATGAGATTTATCAGTGTTTAAAAGATATGGGTTCAGGCAGAGGAAGAACTGAATGCTATGGGAGTGGAAGAGATTATGGATCACTTATAGATCAGAGGCAGATTCTCTGAGACACTGAGAGGTATGATGGCTGAGAGTACTGGCTAAAGAGTTAGATGCCCAATGTCGAATCCTGTTTCCTCCCTCACTAGCTGTGTGATAGGGATAGGTTACTAAACATAGGCCTTGATTTACTCATTTTTTCAATTTGCTAATTTTTATTGGAGCTAAAAATAGCACCCCCCCCAAAAAAAATAATCAGTAAAGAAATGAGAAGACATGAATAGACATTTTTTCCAAAGAAGACATCCAGATGGACAACAGACACATGAAAAGATGCTCAACATCACTCATCATCAAGGAAATACAAATCAAAACCATGATGAGATACTAGCTCACATCTGTCAGAATGGCTGAAATGAACCACTCAGGAAATGAGATATTGGCGAGAATGTGGAGGAAGGGAAACCCTCTTTCATTGTTGGTGGGAATGCAAACTGGTGAAGCCACTGTGGAAAACACTATGGAGGTTCCTCAAAAAGTTCAAAATAGAACTACCCTATAACCCAGCAATGATACTACTAGGATATCCAAAGGTTACAAAAATGCTTATTGAAAGCACCCCAATCATGTGATTGGCACATGCACCCCAATGTTTATAGCAGTGCTATCAACCATATCCAAATTATGGAAAGAGTCCAGATGTCCATCAACTGATGAATGGATAAAGAAGATGTGGTATATATATATATAGAAATATTACTCAGCCATCAAAAAGAATGAAAATTTGTCATTTGCAATGACATGGATGGAGCTAGAATGCATTATGCTAAGGAAAATATGTTAGAGAAAGACAAATACCACATGATTTCACTCATATGTGGAATTAACTAACAAAACAGATGAACTTAGGGGAAGAGGGAAAACAAGAGAGAGGGAAACAAACCATAAGACTCTTATTTATACAGAACAAACTGAGGGTTTCTGGAGGGGTGTTTGATGGGGGGATGGGCTTAATGGGTGATGGGCATTAAGGAAAGCACTTGTTGGGATGAGCACTGATTGTTATATGTAAGTGATGAATCACTAAATTCTACTCCTAAAATCAATATTACACTATATGTTAACTGTCGTAGACTCTAAGTCTAAAGTTCTCTTTTGGCCAGCAAAAGAGCGGACACAGGATTAAAGTGAGAGATGGCTAATGTCCGGGAAAAGACAAGAGCCCCAAATAAGGGTCCTTGCCCCATATTTATTCATATCAGAAGCCTTGCAAACATGATGGTTGTGTACAAAGAGACAAAGAAACTAGGAACATTAACTTGGTGACGTGAGGGAAAAGGGGGTTTTGAAGCTATAGGGTGTTTGGGGTTTGGGTCAATATAAAACAAAATCCGGGCACTCGGGCAGATGGGTGGATGGTTGTTAACAGCAGACAGGAGGCTCTGCATCTGTTTATCTTAGCTAGCTTAGGGGATAAAGCAGATAGGGGAAATAATCTCAAGGTTAATAAGGCACCTTTTGTTAACCATCTCTGCTCTGGGCTGCTTTGCCTGCAGCACAGCGGTCCATAGTCCAGTCCACCAATTTGCCTAACCTGGCCCTATTCTCCTGTGAAAGCAGCTTTTCTGCTATAGTACTAAATTGGGGGTGTTTCCACCCTGAACATCTAATCTTGTTCATTTCATATACCTATGTATTGGGCACCTTTGTGCTGTTTCTATTTCAGGCCTTTGCCTCTCCCTCTCTATTTTGGGGGCTATGCACCCCCTCTCTATTTTGAGGTGCTTTTGTACTTCCCTATTCTTGGGGTGTCTTTGTAATCCCTTATTCTTGGAATGTCAATCTGGTTTACCCAAACTTGAGTGTGAGCATTCTATGACTTTGTATATCTTTATGCCTTGTTAACCCATTGGTATAAACCCAGGGGATTCCTAAGCTTATTCCCCACAGTTAACTAACTAGAATTTAATAAAAATTTGAGAAAAAAAAGTCTGAGGAAGTTTCCAGCTTAAAGTAAACAACAACAAAAAGAGATAGAAATTAAATATCATACATGATCCTAAACTGGACACTCTACCAGTGTTAAAAAAAAAAAAAATGATAAAATGAGCACCTGGCTGGCTCAGTCTGAAGAGCATCTGACTCTTGATCTTGAGGTTGCAAGTTCAAGCCCCATGTTGGGTATAGAGATTACTAAAAAAAATAAATAAATTTTTAAAATACTATATAAAAGACCAAAAGAAATGAATATGAAAGTGGTTATTTTTTTCAATGTTTATTTATTTTTGAGAGAGAGAGAGCACAAGTAGGGAAGCAGGGAGAGAGAGAGGGAGACACAGAATCCAAAGCAGCATCCAAACTCTGAGCTGTCAACACAGAGCCCGATTCAGGGCTGGAACCCACGAACTGTGAGATCATGTCATAAGCCGAAGTCAGACCGAGTGAGCCACCCAGACACCCCTGAAAGTGGCTATTAATGTAAACTGCTGGAACCAAGGCCTGATAAAGAGGAAACATTCAATAAATGCAGACTTCAGTGGATGTGAAAAGTTGGAATGTCTGGCATGAAAACATGTAGAGTAAGTTGACTTCTAATAAGTTGAAAGATAGTAGTTGGACTGTAAGAGCTTAATTAGTATTTCAAAAAATTGAGTGTGTTGTCATACGATTAATAATAAAAATGGTATTAATAACAAATATTTATAGGGAGCTAATCACGGATCAAAAGGTTTTGAAAATACTAACTCATTTAAAGTCAACAACAAGAACAACAAGAACATAAAATAAAATCCTCCACAATACTTTAAAGTTAGTAATCTTTTATGGCAGAGAAAGAAATTTGTGTGCAGAGTCGATATATAACCTACCCATGCTCACCCAGAAAACGGTCTAATAGTTCTAGGTTGCAGGAATCCAGTCTGTGCCCTTAACACCTTATTATTCTGCTTTATCCGGAGATTTTAAGACATGTTCTTCATTACTCTTATGCCCTAAATTTACTTTGGGAAGTTCTGACAAATATTGATAAGACCCGAGGATCAAAACCCCAGTACAGGGAAATCAGGTTGGAAAGCATCACAACAGTTAAGAAAAGTATGAGAAAGATAGGGCTTGCAGAGACAAAGGTATCATAAGAACAAACAATGAAAACATACAATATAACAGAAATCTCCTTCTTTAATGGAATTCTAGATTCAATTTTACCTATCTCAGAGTCAGTTGCTGAGACTTTCATATTTTCACATTGTTTTCCCTCTTTTTAGCAAATGTTATCTCGGTTATCTTGGTTTGAAAAATCAGTGCCCTTTTTAAGTACCTAATTATCATGAGCTAATTTAGGCCCTCAAAATAATATGACTTTTGTAGGAAATAAGATGCTTCCTCATGAGGTAGAAATCCAAATTTTATAGTACATTCCTTTGATTAAAACAATTGTGTACCAGCCAATTGCTCTAAGACATGCAGCATATAGGATGTTTTAATTTGAATTAAATGACTATCTCTTTCTCCACATGAAATGTTGTAAAACTCACTTCTGTAGATAAAGTGGTCATTTAATAACCATTTACTGAATGCTGACTCTTTGTAGAGTACTAGACTTTATTTTTATCAGAAGATATCTCCTCAGACCAAAGGATATTTTGCAAATGGCAATATTATTTTGCATAATCTGACTCCTGTGAAACTTTATGGCGGTGATTTTTAGAAAACCTTATTTTTTTAGGAATAAATATTTCAAGTTATCCCCTCAAACCCATTGAATATAATAATTTACAAATGTTTATAATATCAAAATATTTCAGTTAAGCTATACACTTTCTTGTCCCCATTGAAAGCTACTGCCAGGTGACATGTAACATACAAAATTCAGTGGACTTATTTATAACCCAGATATCTTGTCTAACCTCCAGCCCCTATTCAATAATATCACTGTAATGTCCCTTATGGACATCAAATAATCTCTTGCTCAATATTTTATTTTTTATAAATCTAGCTATTGCTAGAACCTGACTCAGGGCTCAGTCTCACAAACCATGGGATCATGACCTGAGCTGAAATCAAGAGTCAGATGCTTAACCAACTGAGCCACCAGGCGTCCCTCATCTGTCCATGTAATGGTCTGCCCTCACCTTTAGGATAAACTGTATTCCTACAGTAAGACCCACCATCATTTGAGTCTTTTTCTTGTTATTTACAAATCTTGCCACACCTCCTCAGAAACTCTGTAATCCATCTCTGCACAATTATTTTCAATTCTTTTAATGTTTATTTATTCTAGAGAGATAGAGACAGAATACGATCAGGGGAGGGGCAGAGAGAGAGAGGGAGACACAGAATCCCAAGCAGGCTCCAGGCTCTGAGCTGTCAGCACAGAGCCTGATGCAGGCTTGAACCCAGGAACCACAAGATCATGGCCTGAGTCGAAGAACACCTAACTGACTAAGCCACCCCTCTGCACAATTATTTTCAAATTCTCCAAAGCATTACCTCTCTCATCATCTGCAAGTTTTTATACAATTTTCTAGTCTTCTTGGATCTGTCTGCATTTCTCTTATTACCACAATTTTCTCTTACACATTCTTCAGATTATCATTCAGTTCTTGATAGAAATGTGATTCCCTCCCTTGAAGACTGGCTGGCCCATCTAGTTTAGCTGACCCTCTTATGTAATATTCTCTGCTCCTCTGTCACAGTCCTTATTATAGTTAGTTGCATTATAGTTATTGTAACAACCTCTTATCTTTGAAAGACTAAAAATCCTTTTCATGTATACTGTCCATATTTTATTGTTTCACTGTCAGAATCATCTTTGTCCAGCTCACTGTGAGGCATAAACTCAACACTCAATGGATATTTGTTGAGCTAATAGAAGAATGAAGGAATTAAATTGTCTTAGTCTGCTCAGACTGCTCTAACGAAATACCATTGACTGGGTGTCTTAACAACAAATGTTGATTTTTCATAGTTGTGGAGATTGGGAAATCCAAGATGACACACACCCAGTATCTAGTGAGGACCTGGTTTGCAGATGGGCATCTTTTTCTTCTAACCTCACATGGCAAAGAGCAGAGAATTAGAGCAAGCTCTTTTGTCTCACAAAGGCAGTAATCCTATTCAGGGCTCCAATCTCACGACCTAATTACTTCTCAAAGACCCCACCTACAAATAACATCACATTAGGGGTTAGGATATCGAGATATGCATTTTGAGGGAACACAAGCATTTAGTCCATCACCGAAATCATTCTTAATTTTGAGAACATTTTTTCAACAGCTGAAGATAGTATTCACCATCTCTATCTCAAACTTTTTAAAGAAAATGTTTTCATTTTCTTTATCCAAATTTTTAAAACAAACGCACAAAACCCACTTGAATGTGTTAGATTTTATGGACTTTCTTTGTAACTTGTGGTGCTTAGAGCTGATCTTGCTATATCCAAAGTTATCTGAGTACGGTTGACAGGTAGGAATGGTTCCCTACTTTAATATGGACACTGCAGTTGTATTAGTTCTAAGTCAAATTGCCTTTCTGACAGCCCTGTCATGCCATTGACTTATATTCCACTTGTAGTCAACTTAAATTCCAGGTCTTTTTCACTTAAACTGTTGGAAATTCACAACTCACCTGTCCTGTACTTCTGCATTTGGTTTCTGAATTTAAGTACAGCAATAAATTAGGAAATGAATTATTCAATATTGCCAGTGGCTAATATTGCTGTTCTTGTTTTCTACTCTAAAGGCATCCAGTGATACTTGTTGGTGAATTTTGAACACAGTTTTCCTTCATATTTGTTTCTATTCCACAATCATAAAAGATATGTAGGAAGTATGCTCAGCCACCAAACACTTAACTTCTGCTTTTGCTTTAGTAGGGACTGGAAATATGGACCCTGACCTTGTAAAATGTTCAGTTATCTGGTGACTCTTCTGTTTTCTTTAAGAGATTCATGTGACATAGATTGAAGCTTACAACAGTTTCTATATCTCTGCCTTTCATCTGAGGGAATCTCAATATTGTGAATTCTGAAACTGTTCTTCTTCCAACTTATACATGATGTTTTACTTTCCATTTTTATTAAAGTGCTTTCATTATTCCTAAAGTAATGCTTATTAGGACTTCGGTTATCAAAATAAATATTTTCATCTTGTTATGAAAATGTTTCAATGCTAGATGTATCTATATCTATGAATATCTAGCATATATATATATAATATACACAAGTGTGTATATATATATATAATACAATAGTATATATTAACTGAAAAGGAAAGGCATGTACATACAGACATATAATATATGCACATATGTGTGTGTGTGTGTGTATATATATATATGTCATTTATTGTATATCTCACAGGTGCCGTAATCTTTAAAGATAGATATTTCAGGAATGTCTGAATATATGAGTGATATCATTAGTTTTCTGTTGTAATTTATTAGTTAAAGCCCTTTGAATGAAATTAAAAAAAAATACAAACCAGTGGATAAAAGTTATTATTCTTGCTCTAGTTCACTAATGATATAGGAAAAAAAACAAAAATAAAAACAAACAAAAAAACTTAAAAGTTTAATTTCTGTTATAATGTATAATGGGTAAGATATTTGGTGATATAACTAGGAATTTTTTTCTTGAGATTTTCTTTTCAGTTTAATGTCTTTACTACTTTCTCTCTATATATATACTTTATGTCTTTATATATTTATATCTCTGAAAAGTAAAATATATTTTCAGCTGATTATGAGAGAATATATGTAGCACAGTTGCTAAATGAGCATTTGACTTAAATGTAATTAACAAAAAGGAGGAAAAAATCTGCTGTTTCAATGATTTAGTGAGACGTAAAAATGGGCTACATAATCTTGGGGCTCATCAATCAACCAGGAAGAGATTGTGACTTATAAATTTTCTGGAAATAAAGCTTCTTTATAATGAAATCATGTCTCTTATTTTGTTTTACTTTGAATTAAGTCTCTACTAATTGTGTAGGCTTCTTGATGACTTAGAAAAAGGAGCCAAGAATCAAAGAAGGAATACATAACACTACTGAAATAGTCTTTTTGTTGTTGTTTTTGCCATTTTCTTAGTCAAAAGTCTATTTTCAAGTATCTATATCTATTTGAATCTATAAGTTAACTGAAATGAAATTACAAAAACAAAATCAAAGCAAAATTTGCTCTGGACAAATTTAAATAGTCAAGGAAGACATTTTCTGAGGTTACTGACTTAGGGGAGAAAGGTAACTGAGCTCAACTCCACTAAAACAAGAGGCTGGGATGTTTTTAAGAGCAGGAGTAGGGGAGGTGGGGTTAGGCCATCTGTGTTTCCTAATTGGTTTTAGGAAAATGAAAAGTGAACTTTCTTACACTTTCATGTCAGGAGGCAGTTTTATAATTTGGAGTAGCCTGCCAAAGTTAGGCTTCTTGAGAAAGACATTCCTATTTTGTAAATTAGCAAGTAGCTTTGAAAAGGATTTACATTCAAAGGAGCAGAGAAAGGATTTACAACTATAGGTCTTCTAAAGCAAAAACTCTATGAAAAGGAATGTCAGGGGCCCAGAGTCAGGAAGAATTTTGTCTAAAATTTAGTCAGGTTGCAAGGAATGTTAAGCCAGTCTTGGTCAAGGAAGGTTCAAAATCTCTTTAGCCCTGTAAAGTTTTATTTAATCATTTCAACCCACAATTCTTTTCCACTTCTATTAATTCTTTGAACTAAATCACACACTGGCATTCCACATGCTAAATCAGCCTACGAGGATTTTTGATTAGGGTACGTTTTAAAAAATACTTTCATTTGAATTTCTTTCAACAGGAATGGAGTCTTAATTTCACTATCATACCCACCACTACTGAATGTTTTATAGCCATCTGATTTTCTAATTTCAGTCATTCGCTATGTCCCTAAAGGCATTTGAATTTAAAACTGCTTGCAATTCACTTTGGATTTAATACATTTACCATTGTTAGTTACTATATTAGTCGGGGTTCTCCAGAGAAACAAAACCAATAGTATGCATATACATAGAGAAAGAGATTTATTCTAAGGAATTGGCTCACACAGTTGTAGAGGCTTGTGAGACCAAATTTTGCAGAGCAGACTGGCAGCCTGGAGATTCAGACAGAAGTTGATGTTGTGGTCTTGGTTCAAAGGCATTATAGAGGAGAATTTTACTTTTTCTGGAGACCTCAGTCTTTTCTCTTATAACTTTCCACTGTTTGGATAAGCCATCCATATTATGGAACATATTCTGGGTTACTGAGGGATCATTAATAAAGACAATTAGGGGCACCTGGTTGGCTCAGTCAGTTAAGCGTCTGACTTCGGCTCATGATCTCACAGTCTATGAGTTTGAGCCTGTTGTCGGGCTTGGGGCTGCCAGCTCAGAGCCTGGAGGCTACTTCAGATTCTGTGTCTCCCTCTCTCTCTGCTCCTCCCCTGCTCATGCTCTGTCTCTCTCTGTCTCAAAAATAAAAGATAAACATTTAAAAAAAATAATAAAGACAACTATCTTCTATCAAAACTTCTTTGGTACTATCTTCTAACAAAAGCAATTATAGAAGTTATATGTAAAATTATACTTAGATTCTTGGACATCTAAGAGTGGGGCTTATTAAAAATAATAGTTTTTAAAGTAATTAGTTTAGAAGGGGACTCAATTCAAATTAAGAAAAGATTTTAGTCACTGTTCAAAATCAACTATGTACAATATTACAAGGCTCCTGTTTAATGTCATATTTTACTTTTTTCTTGTCTGTATATTTTTCTTTAAAAAATTTTAAACATCATAACGTTATATCTAATAGGGAAAATCTTAATAAATCCCAAAGCCATGTCTCCCCAAACCAATGTTATCCAGTTAGTACATAATTTTAGCAGACAGTTTGAACAAAGAAAGGACCAGCTAAGCCAATACCTATCTATATTATAAACAATGCCAGAGTATGTATGCTGTTCTATACCTTATTTTTCTGTTAGTAGCTGATTAACGTCTTTCTTGTTAAACCTAAACCTTTTGATAGGTGCATAAGATATCTTAGAGAATTGAAATTGCATTTAAACAACTTTTTTTATTATTTAACATTTTAGTCATCTACATATTATTTCTATGCTAACAGTACTGTAAGAAAACATCCTTTTGCATATATCTACAGGCTACATCCTTTTACATATGCATTTTATAATTATACAAGTTATTTCATTATATACGTTTAGTATGGAAAATTTTTTAAAAATCATCACAGGGGCACCTGGGTGACTCAGTCCTTTAAGCGTCGGACTTCGGCTCAGGTCATGATCTCGCAGTCTGTGAGTTCGAGCCCCACGTGGGGCTCTGTGCTGACAGTTCACAGTCTGGAGCCTGTTTCAAATTCTGTGTCTCCCTCTCTCTCTGACCCTCCCCCATTCATGCTCTGTTCCTCTCTGTCTCAAAAATAAATAAACGTTAAAAAATTTTTTTAAATCATCACAAAATAGAAGTACTTGGAGAGGCCATACTTTACTACTTGAAGGTTTAAGTTAACTTTGACATATTTACTGTCAAATGACTTATGTTTCTTACTTTGTTTCTGGTATTATAATTTTAGAACGGTTACATAAAATTCCACTAATTCTTATTTTCCAAATTATCAGTCTGTTAACATTTTCTGATCATTTTATTCATGAATTCTTTTTTCAGAGTACCACCATAAAACCTCTTCATCTTCGGATTAAATAAATCTCCTTAGCTAATTCCTATATTATTACGATCCAAACAGTTTAATATAAACCTTTTTGAAATCCTGTATGCTTAAACATACTTTTTCCCCCTGATCTTTCAGAAAGGAGAATTGAGGTGGAAAAAAAAAAGTTGGTTTGATCTTGATCATCTTCAGTTAGAATTTATAACTTATTTAAAATGGTTTTACATGTATGTAGCATTGTCAATATATTTATGGTTTTAAGAAATAGAAATCCAACAGTTACTAATTGCATATTCTAAAAAAAGAACTTCATTATCTGTTATAATTTTATACTTCATTAAAGCTTTTTTTGTGTGTGTATCATACTCTTTCTCATCATCAAAGAGTATCTGGAGCTCATTAACTATCTTGAAAAGACAAATTACTTTCTCTCTTTGACTACAAGTTTCTTTCCTTTTTATCTGTAAGCATTTTCCTTTCAAGATTACATTTAATCTTTTTTACCCTTTAAATGATTTACTTCTTAACTAACACGAACAACTTTATAATTAAATGTTTTGACAGAAAAAAAGCTTATCTGTTTTGCTGAAGAGCATGGATATAGATTGGCCCACTGTATAAAAAGTCTTTATCACTAACACTATGGAAATGGGAAAGCAAGAGAGATTATGAATACCAAAATAATCTCTAAGCCTGATTAATAAAAATGCTTTTAAATTTAAAATTTTAATGGACCTAAGATTTTTATATTTATTTTATTATGGGTAAGTCACAGTCACATAAATTGAACTCTTTTCCATGGATAACTATGAAAAATATTGTCATGCCTTAATCATTTTAACACATGGAAAAGAGTTCTGCCATGTTGTCAGTAATTGATAACATCTTTCTGTTTACTATTTTTTGCTCTATTGACTTTCAAGGTTATATTTTGTCTGGATCTCAGTAGCAATATGAACAACTAAATATACCAGTTTCCACAGAGCAGTTCCAATCTATGGGATGGGTGCCAAGTTAAAACAATCCAAGTTCCAGACTGGATAACAAGCTTTCAGATATAGACCACCTACTGATAAGGAAGCCGATCTCTTTTGTATATTAAAATGGATAGAAGGGCACAGATATACTTAAGTCATGGCAGTAGGAAGCTATACATTGCCCTTAACATTGGCGGGGTTTTACTTTGCACACTTGAGTTTATCTTTTTGCATGACAGTCTTTATTCTACTACTTGTCAACAAGGCAAATCCATTTAGATTTTACCAGGTGACATGCAAATAGTAGTAGTTCAGGTAACACCTCAGGAATATGCAACTTAAAATTTAAGAAGTGTCTTCTAATGTTCAAAATTATATGCTTCTGTCTGGTGATACATTATATAATTTAAGACATTAGCTCATCATTTTGTTTTTTTTTTTTTGTTTTTTTTTTCTCATTTTTTTTTTTTTTTTTTTTTTTTTTTTTATAGCTCATCATTTTGTATACTCCACCTCCCAACACACATACAATATTACCAAGGTATAATAAAGAAGAGTTGATTATTTTGCATGCGATTTTTTTTAATGTTTATTTATTTTGAGAGAGACAGACAGACAGAGTGTAAGCAGGGGAGGGGCAGAGAGCGAGAGAGACACAGAATCTGAAGCAGGCTCCAGGCTTTGAGCTGTTAGCACAGAGCTTGACAGGGGTCCAGACTCACCAACCACAAGATCATAACCTGAACCAAAGTCGGCCACTTAACCCAGGTGCCTGCCCCTCAATGCATGTGATATTAAAACTATACCTGTTTTGATCTAATGTTGATCAATTTATGGACTTTATGTTTTAGTTTATTTTATAGAAATATTGTAAAATTAATGCAAGACAGGTTATGGTATACCAACAATTCAGAAAACATTTTTGACAGCAATTGGTTTTATAATCTTCTGAGGATTTCTTAATATTCAAGACTTTACACTCTATTTATCATCTGCCTATCATCTATGTATCTACCTACCTACCTACCTACCTATCTATCTACCATGAAGTCAGTGCTTCAAAATGAATTTTCTAAGAATCAATGAAAACACTCAGAGATGGTTAAAACAACCTTTTCCGTGATTTTGGATGTTAACTTTAAGTAGGGTGTTTGGGGATTAAAAGAATAAAACAAGGGGAAATAAAACACACTTGAATGGGTCCTTAGTGGGGGATAACACAGAAATCATGAGCAATAAATGTCTAAGATTTCCTAGCAACAACACCCTCATGACTTCAGAATAAGTTAAGAATGGGAAACAGAACCCAGCATTCTATAGTTACAAGTGATCTCCACTTTTTCTTTTTATACTGGATATTTCAGGTTCTGTAATTTGTAGCTTCTTTTCTCCTAAGAGTGAATAATTCCCAAAGGACAAAATTTTCTGTTCAAACTTTTACACCTTTATTTGAATGAAGGCAATTAAGTGAGCCTATTAAATAAAAATAGCTAATATTCCTTTTTATTGTTTTCATTTATTTAGGAAATAATTAAAGGATTTGCACATAAAGAGTGGGGTTAGTGACAATTGTCAGAATAAGTTGTCAGCCTTATCATTCAGAAAAGCATTGTATGTTTCCATTCTCTTATACAGACAATGATATTTAAGTAGTCCTAGTATATGTGACTAGTAACACTCCATGGGTCACTGTCATAAGGATTATTAATTCAGTAAATGGAATAGACTTTGTTGTTGATGGAGGTGTCCAAACTTTAGAAAACCTGCCCCCTGTCGAACAGAACTTGATTAATCATAGTCTTTATTTGAGGGCACAATGACAACTTACTCTGTCAATAGCTTTATGTTTGTGTTTATGTATGTATGAGTGTGGGTGGGTGTTTTGGTTTTATGATGAGCAACCATGAAATCAACATAAACCTAAGAGCTAGAAATGTCACAATATCTACTTCTATCTACTCTTTTTATCTAATTTTGATCCTTTCTTTTTTTTAACGTTTATTTATTTTTGAGACAGAGAGAGACAGAGCATGAACAGGGGAGGGGCAGAGAGAGAGGCAGACACAGAATCTGAAACAGGCTCCAGGCTCTGAGCTGTCAGCAGAGAGCCTGACACAGGGCTCGAACTCACAGACCGTGAGATCATGACCTGAGCCCAAGTCAGACGCTTAACCAACCGAGCCACCCAGGCGCCCCTGATCCTTTCTTATTCAGTCTCCCTGCATATACCTAGAGATAATCCATTTCTCTATTTTGTTTTCATTGTTTCCTTGCATTTTTTTTATTTCATTTAAACCCAAGTTAATTAACATATAGTGTAATAATGGTTTCAGGAGTAGAATTTAGTGATTCATCACTTATATATAACACCCAGTGCTCATCCCAACAAGTTCCATCCTTGCATTTTTTAAAAAAACAGTGTTATTACAGGAGCACCTGGGTGGCTCAGTCCAATTGAGAATCTGACTTAAGGTCATGATCTCATGGTTCATGAGTTCAAACCCCACATCGGGCTCACTGCTGTCAGCGCAGAGCCAGCTTTGGATCCTCTGTCTCTCTCTCTCTCTCTCTCTCTCTGCCCCTCCCTCACTCATGCTCTCTCAAAAATAAATAAACATTTTTAAAAAATATTGTTACATATGCTTATACCTCTATAACTCTTATTTAGTTTTTATAAATGTTCTTGAATAGTTCATATATGTATGTATGAACATACTCAAGAACTTGATTATTCCATTCTCAATCATAATTAGATTGGTACTAATTTACATACACATTAATATGTGACACTATGGTCTGTTTATAGCTATATTTAATATTACATTATATAAATGTATCGCAATGTATTTTTGGTTTCCTAATTTTTGGCTGTTAAAAACAGTGATGCAATTAACTTCCTTTTTTATTCCCCCTTTTAATTTCAATTATTCTGTGGCCTTAGGTTTAGCCCTTGGTAAACCAGCATATAACTAGATTTTTAAAAATCCAAGGTGATCACCTTTTTCTCTTAGCAAGCATGATACTGTATTTTATTGTACATATGTATGCATGTATGTATGTATGCATGCATGTGTATGTGTGTTTATGTATTCCCCCTTGTTGCAAAGAATTAATGATTTCAACTTTGTTCAGTACAGACTTGCTCCTGGTTGTCTTTGTCTGAAGGACTTGGAAATTACTACCAATTAAGTTAAAATAAAGTAGTTTACTCTCTCTAAACACCTTATCACAAGATTTTTTTTACAATCAAAGAGTCCTTCTAATAAAGAAAATACAGCTTTCTAATTTTTTTTATCACCTACAGCAGCGTATTCTTGTTTTGGTCATGGTCATTTTAAAATGTCTTTTTTAGATATTCATCCTTTTTAGTAAAATTGTTCTTTCCTGGACTAACACCCTCATGGATCCAATTTTGTTGTTGTTTTTGTAGGCTTCAAACAAGTTTATATCCAAACTCAAATGTCAACATTTGACATATTTCTTTTTTTTTAATTTAAGTTTATTTATTTATTTTGAGAGGGAGGGAGGGAGAGAGGGAGGGAGAGAGAGAGAGAGAGAGAGAGAGAGAGAGAGATGGAAAGAGAATCCCAAGCAGGCTCCAAGCTGTCAGTGCAGAGCCCATAGTGGGGCTTGAATCCACAAACCCTGAGATCATGACTTGAGCTGAAATCAAAAGTCAGATGCTTAACTGACTGAGCCATCCAGGCACCCCAACTTATTTCTCAAACCATTTCTTTTTTCAGTTAGAATGATGGCATTCTAGATTTTATGAAGTTGCAATTTATATTTCAGAACATGGAATTTTATGAAGGCTTTCAACCTTGAGATCCAGGAAAGGAGCAGGATGTATCTTGTAGATTTTACAATCTCTGTCCTCAGTTTAGGTTTCTGAGATTTCAATTATCCATTTTAGAATACGTATCAGTTTTTGTTTAGACAAGATCAGCTGATTTCTTCCCTCTCTCCATATGTAGTAGAAACCTTTACCCAGGGTCTACTATAGAATTCATCTCATTATATAAGTCATTACAGATTATAAATGTCAATATAACAGATAGACCAACACCAAAATCTTTGTATTTTCACACGTCAATTTTAAATACACAATCTATTCTGTTTTCAGTGTCAAAAGCATTACTAAATTACCTAGCAAAAAGCATTTAAAATGTGCTTAAGTAAATACAACCATACACCATCATCTGGTTGAAAATAATATCAATTACTGAACATTTACATTGTGATTTTTTTCAAGCATATGCTTTTAAATCTGCTTTTAAATGTGTTTTTATACCCACCATTGTGTCCTCCATTTACAATCCTCCCACCTTCCCTGTGGTCTTCATGTTAATATTAACCACATTTGTTAATGGGAAAACTTTAACTTAATACTAAATAATATGTTTAAAGTCATATATGCATAGGGGCGCCTGGGTGACTCAGTTGGTTGAGCGTCCAACTTCGGCTCAGGTCGAAGATATGAGATATGTCTCATGAGATATGTCTCATGGCTCAGGAGTTCGAGCCCTGCATCGGGCTCTGTGCTGACAGCTCAGAGCCTGGAGCCTGCTTCTGATTCTGTGTCTCCCTCTCTCTGCCCCTCCCCCACTTGCACTGTGTGTGTTTCTCTCTCTCAAAAATAAATAAATATTTAAAAATATTTTAAAGTTTTAAAATGTCACATATGTATAACCAATTTTTTGCAGATTTACTCTAAAAAATATAAAGTTTTTTTTTCCTTTTTCATTTATTGTTGAGACAGAGAGCAGAGTGTAAGCAGGGGAGGAGCAGAGAGAGAGGGAAACACAGAACCTGAAGCAGGCTCCAGGCTCTGGGCTGTCAGCACAGAGCCCGACATGGGCCTCGAACTCACAAACCGCAAGATCATGACCTGAGCCAAAGTCGGACGCTTAACCAACTGAGCACCCCAAAAAGTATCAATATTTAATTCCTGATACTGTTTGAATCTTCCTGCATGTTCTCTTCACCTTAAGTATATCTGACTACTTCATTCCAAAGACCAGCAGTCTGTGTGCGTGTGTGTGTGGTAGAGTGTGTGTGTGTGGGGGGGGGGGGGGGGAGTACATTGCTTTGCTATTGTCCTTGTTTTAGCTCTATCTCTTGCTCTGTTCCCTCTGTCTCCTGTGATCTTAGGGCAGGAAATGGGTAACAAGAAACATTGAAGATATTGAACTGATGAAGCAAACCTGTGTTAGAAGTTTACATTTATTTATAGATCTCCCTTATCACTCATGACACAAGGCACAATAACTGTCACTAGCCACATTAAAGATCCTACAGCTTTCTAAGATCTGCTGGAGAGCAATTCTCCAAGGTGTTTCTGTACATCTTGCATCATGTTTTGTTCTGAACTATCTTTTCAAGAATGTTTGCTTATCAAACAGCTTCTAAGGTATCATATTTCTCTCTAGGTCAAAGGGAAGATTATCTAGGATAATAAAGGTAATGTCTCCCTTTAAGGCAAAGTTCAGTCAAGTTTGCTAGCAGCCTCCTTTAAAATGATGGACTTTCTGAGGCACGTGGGTGGCTCAGTTGGTGAAGTGTCTGACTTTGGCCAGGGTCATGGTCTCACAGTTCAATCACGGCATCGGGCTCTGTGCTGACAGCTCAGAGCCTTGAGCCTGCTTCAGATTCTGTGTTTCCCTCTCTCTCTGCCCCTCCCCCACTCACCCTCTGTCTTTCTCTCTCTTAAAAGTCAATAAACATTAAAAAAAATTAAATACTGGATTTTCTTAAACTTGGGGTTCCTCAGCTGTGACATAGACCCTCCACTGTGTCCTCCATATACTTGGTCCTGCTTCTACATTGGCCCATAGGGAACTAGGGGCAAAGACACTGATGTGAACATTAATTTCCTTCTGTCACATTGCTTGCTCTGATGAATAAATCCCTTTATTGCTGACGCAGGAATCTCTTTTATCTGCCCACATCTATGAGAACTGTGGCAGGCTAACGTGTTGGTTTGTAACCAGAGTAAAATGCCAGCCCTTTGACAATTTTTGACAAGGCCCTTCCTCAGTGATGCATCTCTGGGAGGGAAGAACATTCTTGTGTAGGTTCTTTCAGAAAAATGTAAGCCCTGTTACTTTTAAGCTTTCCATTGCTCTTCTCTTTTTACCTAGCCATAAGGACATTATCCCCCCTTCAGATTTCTCTAGATAAATTTGCCACTGTGTTCTGTGATGCTGGGTCTCCATGGGGCACATGTCAAGGTTCTCCCCAGAACTCCTTTGTGCTCTGTTCCTATTGCAGCACTGGGACAGCATCCAGCTGTGCAGAAAGTGCTAGTATTTGCTTCCGCCTTGGGACCTAATCTATTTAAAGGATCTACTTAAACTAACCAGCCAACTTGTTTGCTACAGTTTCAGGAAATGAGGTACTTGTAACAAACTATAAATCTCTGCACTGCTTGGAAATATTTTGTGGCGGAAAATAAAAGGTCAGCTGAATTAAACAGCAGACATGATGATGCAGTTCCTTTATATTCTGGTACAAACTCCTCATCCCATTGTGGACTAGAGGAATAGTGTGAATATTGAATTTTCTTTGCCGCCTCTGCATATATACTTGTTATGTGGGATCATCCTTTTTCCTTCCTGGGAAATGGAAAAATACCCCAGCGATCTCTACTCTAAGAATTCCTTCAGCCAATCTTTTTGTTTGTTTGTTTGTTTGTTTTCATTTTATCTCTAGGCTTTTATTCCACCAACTTTTGGGACAATTGATCAACTAGTAATTTTTTATTTTCTCCTTATTAGTCCTGTAGTCATGTGTCTTCTCCTACATGTCCTCCCTACCACCCTCAGCTTTGAGACCATGGTCAATACATTAAAATATAAGAATGTCTAATATATGGCTGAACGCAATTTCACATCCAGGTCTTTGTGAGGGCAGACTGTGAGTTTCTTGCAACTACACTGAGCTCTCACAAAAAGTAAAGGGTAGAACTAAACAATTTGGGGCATGTGTTAAGAGGACTCTATACCTGACCTCTCAGAGTTGGATGAGTCCAATATGTAGTGTCAACAACTGTGGAATAGTGCTTTTCATTCTCTGGTTTTGTTTCTGATTTCTACTCTGCTGGGAGTTGATGCTTTTTAAAAATACAACACAAATTAATTATTTGGCAAAAATAGTAAAATACATACATGGAATAAAGATCAACATTTTATCATCAGCTTCAACAGACATAAAATTACTCTGACAAATTGCTTATAAAATTTTCTCAGTGTTTGGCATCAATTTCTATGCTAACTCATGGACAGGCATAAACAGCTTAGGAAGTGAAATGAGTCTGTGTACTGTAACTTGAGTACTGCTGTGCCAGAGTATTTGCAGATATTAATATATGCAGGGTTCCACAATATCTCTCGGTATATAGAATATCCAAATGGTAAAATTTGTGTCTAAATCAAGTTAGTCTGTTTTTTTAGGCATTTTGGACCTTATTTAATATTTTATATTCCCAATAAATGGTATATTTGTAAAGGTTATTTTAATAATTATTGGTATAATACTGTTACATCATGTGATTTGTTACTGCAATATCACTAATTCCCTAATATGTATGCTGGATCTGTATCTATTGTTGCTAACTATTGCTATCTTTTCAAATATCTATTTTAAATCCTTACTTTTCAGAAAAATAGCTTCCTTTATAAAACTCTATTAAACTATAAATACAATGTTATATTTCTGGATTTCAGAGCACATTTTATGTTATAAAGAGTTAATTTACCAAGATATATCCCAAGTTAAAAAGTAGAGATTTGCGGCTGCTGTTAACATTCTGCAATAAAATTTCCTTTCCCATTAGTCAAAATTTTGGCGGGAATTTGCATGATATCCAATGTTAACATAACTGGTTGGCACTAATGACTGCTAGTCATTTGATTCTGTGTGAAAGACCCTAGAATTAGGCACAGTTCTATTAGAATTTTGAAAATGCAACTCATCTTTATTTCATAGTATTAATGAGTATTTAAAATCATGTTGCTCGGGGCGCCTGGGTGGCGCAGTCGGTTGAGCGTCCGACTTCAGCCAGGTCACGATCTCGCGGTCCGTGAGTTCGAGCCCCGCGTCGGGCCCTGGGCTGATGGCTCGGAGCCTGGAGCCTGTTTCCGATTCTGTGTCTCCCTCTCTCACTGCCCCTCCCCCGTTCATGCTCTGTCTCTCTCTGTCCCAAAAATAAATAAAAAACGTTGAAAAAAAAATTTTAAAAAAAATAAATAAAATCATGTTGCTCTTTTCTACCATTCTTTCCACGCTACCATTGAGGGTTTTTTGGTCATTATGTTTTTGCTTCGCTCTCTAGTTCTGCAGCTAAGGAGCATTACATTTCATTTTTGTTGCAGCCCAAATAATGAGGATATATTAGTAACAGCAAGGAAGTTACTCTAGATCTGATTAAATCCTTGCAGATCCCAGATTTCTTTTATATTTATAGCTACTATCTCTGTCCACTTAATCCTCCTATGCCATCTAATTTCAAAATGCGATTGTCATTCTGAGGTATGTTTTAGTTTCTCACTCCTAAAGTACTATAACATTTCCAGTCATTAAACTCATAGGCAAAAATGATGATCTCTTTGTAATCCGTGAGGCATATGATTTAATTAATAACTAATAATATAATTAAAAATTCTTCCTTTTCAAAAGATACACTCTAAAAGACAAAATCTCATGATTGATGACATTTTTTTCATTTATGTTTTTGTGGCGTATCCCAATAACATGTTTTAAAATGTTACTGTTCAGTCAACCTAGAAATATCTTTATCATTCAACAAATGCAGGATGCTAGTAGCTACTTCTTAATACAAGGAAGGTAAAAATCATACTAGATTAGGTTTAAAACTAAAACTTTGTATTCATGTTTAAATTTTTTTAATGTTTTATTTTATTTTTTGAGAGACAGAGAGACAGCGTGTGAATGGGGGAGGGGCAGAGAGAGGGAGACAGAATCAGAAGCAGGCTCCAGGCTCCGAGCTGTCAGCACAGAGTCCAACACGGGGCTCAAATTCAGACTATGAGATCATGACCTGAGCTGAAGTCAGAGGCTCAGCTGATTGAGCCACCCAGGTGCCCATAAAACTTTGTATTTAAAATTGAGAATTTGCATATAAAATTGAATTATTTATAATTATTTATTCAAATATTCATATACTAGTTAAATTAACAAGCCAGTTACATTTTTGGAGCACCTCTTCTCAGTCTCACAGAATAATATGGGCATACAGCTAACTTTAGAGGCTATAAAAAAGTAGGTATGTCAGTTTGTTCATTTTTTGTTTTAAATCTAAGCTTTCAGAAAGCCTTTTATTTGTTCATACAGTACCCTACTATACAAATCTGAGTGCGAGACACTGTCCCATAAAACAGTAATGCAATGTGGAAGTAGAAAGGACCCAGACGTTTGTATTCTTCCTGCTAAGAATTAGAACCTGGCCGCAGAAACTAGGCTTTCTCAATCAGATGCTTTAACATACGACTTTGGATCTCAAGTGAATACGATACAGTAACAGTGATGCAATTATTGATCACAGGGATGGTGCTGAGAGTCTATTGTTAGTGGAGTTAATGGCAGTGCCCTAGGGGACTGCCTCTGTGTTAGCTGGGCTCTGATGCTCACTGTCCAGACTCCCCTGGCTTCTGACATTTTTCTGAGCTTAGTTCTTCCATATTCCTATGGATTCTATGAAATTTCTGTTGATTTAAGAAAATAAAAATGATGGCACTTTGAGACACTTAAGTGGCTCAATCGGTTAAGTGTCAGACTTCAGCTCAGGTCATGATCTCGCGATTCGTGGTTCAAGTCCTGCATTGTGCTCTGTGCTGACAGCTCAGAACTTGGAGCCTGCTTCAGATTCTGTGTGTCTCTCTCTGTCCTTCCTCCGCTCACACTCTCTATCTCTCTCTCTCAAAATAAATAAATTAAAAAGAATTTTTTTAATTAAAAAAACATAATGACACTTTAAACAATGAAAAAACAATCTCCCTCAGGGGTCTTGGGGTAAACAGTACATTAATGGAATGGTGGCTGTGTTCTAGTAAGTCCTCAGAAGTTCTCATACCTTTAAATCTCTTTATTATCTCAAGCATTTATCCCTCGTCTCCCTGATCCATGTGGGAGTAATTAATTTACTTATGTCTTTTACTAGGATGTAAACTCAGTAAGCAAAGAGAACTAATGTTTCCTTAAGTGCGTAGTCCTCAGGGCTTAGGTCACTGACTGGCATACAGTGGGAAGTCAATTAAATATTTATGGGATAAATAAATGGCTTCCATTTCTGTGTAGGTTTTCTTGTGTTGAAAATAAGTCAAGGGACTCTTTCTTCCATACTTAATTTGCTACCATCCAGTCCTTCAGTATTCAATCGAAACTTAATCTACTTATATAATCTCTTTAGACTAGATAGCTATCAGATTAGCTGGTGTTTATTACAACGCCTAATTGCATCCTAAACACTCAGTAGCTGTTAATTATCAATAATAGCAAAACATTCAACCAGAATTGGGCTCTGGCTCTTTGGAAATGTTATTCATGGAGACACAATTCAAGGTTGACATTCTGAAGAGGATACACGTATGGGAGGATACTGCAATAATTATTTTTATCTTTTTATGTAACACCTGTGGTTTACTTCCAATATTATTGCTGTCGGTATGTTGGATATCATCTAGCCTCTTAGAGAACACATTTCATTTTCCTTCTGAGTCATGGACATGGATTTTAGGGAGTCACGTCATTATTTCGAATGTTATTTTGTAGAAGTAAAGTTTTCCTATCTTCTCATTAATGGTGAATTTCAGTCTATTTGTATTTGTCCTGAAATTCATGGCCAAACTATAGCAAATAAGATAAACAAAAAATTTAAGTACAAAGATAATTTTTAAAAAATCTAGATAGGAGAAACAGCCTTACTAATATTGTTATTAGTTTTAAGTAAGAATAATGTCTGCATATAGTGATTCACTGTCTTTGTATCAAGCGTAAAACTAAAACAGTTTTGACAATGTCATCAAGTCGGTTTTGCCATAGAAAATGAAAACCATGTTTAAGATAGATAGTTACCTTAAAGGAGAACGTTCATAGGATGAAAGCTGAATGGGTGCTAGTACTAGGCAAAATAGGTTAATTTAAAAAATGATTGGGGCGCCTGGGTGGCTCAGTCGGTTAAACGTCCGACTTCGGCTCAGGTCACTATCTCGCGGTCCGTGAGTTCGAGCCCCGCGTCGGCTCTGGGCTGATGGCTCAGAGCCTGGAGCCTGCTTCCGATTCTGTGTCTCCCTCTCTCTCTGCCCCTCCCCCATTCATGCTCTGTCTCTCTCTGTCTCAAAAATAAATAAAACGTTAAAAAAAATAAAAAAAAAATGATTTCTGGGACGCCTGGGTGACTCAGTCGGTTAAGCTTCTGACTCTTGATTTTTGGCTCAGGTCATGATGTCATGGTTCGTGAGTTTGAGCCCTGCATCTGGCTCTGCACTGACAGTGTGGAGCCTGTTTGGGATTCTCTCTCTATGCCCCTCCCCTGCTCCCACTCTCTCTCTCTTGCTCTCTCTCTCTCTCTCAAAATAAATAAATAGACTTAATTTTTTTAAATAAGAAAGTAAAAAAGAAATAAATGATTTCTTATTTTTGATGTTCCTCTGTTACGAGCTTATATACACCTTTCACTTTAAACATATATTAAAATCTCAGAAGATAAAGCAAAATCTTCACTGTGACTGGCTCCATATTTTTCTTAAGTAATCAATTCTTTGCCAAGCACTGCATAATGTGGAGATATGTAGCAGGGGAATGTGAGAGCATCCCTTTTTACTACCTTTGTTTATTAGGCCACTACAATTTAATGAGAACATTACTGTGAACAAGATTATTCTTTGTTTGTGTTTTATATAATTCACAATGCAGGCAATGCTTTATAATTCATCATAGATTATTTGAGCTTGTGAGAAGTTATATAAACCATATGTAAAATTTAAAATCATTATTTTTGCTGCTTTACCTTCTAAATTGATTTTTTAAATATATATGTTATTCCTTTTTTTATTTTTCAGAGAGACAGAGCTAGTGGGGGAGGGGCAGAGAGAGGGAGATGGAGGGTCCAGACTGGACCCTGCGCTGACAGCACAGAGCCTGATGCGGGGCTCAAACTCACGAGCCGTGTGGTCATGACATGAGGTGAAGTCGGACACTTAACCAACTGAGCCACTCAAGTGCCCCATTTTTATTTTTACTATTTATATACTTATCTTAATTTATTTTAATTTATCTAAAAATTTTTTAATGTTTTTATTTATTTTTGAGAGAGAGAGACAGAGAGACAGAGACAGAGACATAATTATGAGCCAGGGAGGGGCAGCGAGACAGGGAGACACAGGATCTGGAGCAGGCTCCGGGCTCCGAGCTGTCAGCACAGAGCCTGATGCAGAGTTCGAACTCCTGAACCACAAGATCATGACCTAAGCCAAACTTGGATGCCTGACCATCTGAGCCACCCAGGCACCCCAGGAGCCCTTATTCTTAATTTTTTTTTAAGGTTTATTTATTTTGAGAGGGGGGAGGGGCAGAAAGAATAAAAGAGAGAGAATCCCAAGCAGGTTCCTCTTGGTCAGCACACAGCCCTAAGTGGGGCTTTGTCAACTCAGGAAGGGTGAGATCATGACCCAAGCTGAAATCAAGGGTCAGATGCTTAATCCACTGAGCCACCCAGGCACCCCAGTTTTAAGTTTTTTTTAAATGTTTATTTATTTTGAGAGAGAGATAGTTTAAAATGCATTTTTAGTCAAATTCATTACCAAGCTCATCTGTAAGCCCCAGAAATTTTATAAAACTACTTATAACATAGAAACAAGGATTTTCTAACTCTTGAGTGATTTTGAAATTTAAACCAAAGGTGCTTTGTGAATAGGTGTTGAGAAAAGTTGAACATTGTAGTTCCATGAATATATATGTAGTTCCATGAATATATATATATATATATATACATATATATATATATATTTTTTTTTTTTTTTTTTTTTTTTTTTTTTTGAGACAGTGCACAAGTGAGGGAGAGGGGCAGAGTGAGGAAGGGTGGGGGAGAGGAAGAGAATCCCAAGCAGGCTCCAGGCTCAGGGTAGAGCCCAACTTGGGGCTGGACCCCACAACCCTGGGATCATGAGCTGAGCCAAAATCAAGAGGTGCCCCTCTTGAATATCTTTTTGATTAACTCATTGAATTAGTCATTGAGATCTCCTTTATATCACCAAGGAAGCATTTTAGTGGTTGTAAAAATTGTCAATATTTTGATGGTAAGCCTAATGTGCTGTTTGATAAAGTTGGATTTTATTTAAGAGCATAGAAACTATGTCTTCATATCTGTTTTAACCAGAGCAATATCACTAATACATCACAAAGGCACATTTTATTGTGTGTTAGTAATCCTCATTCTCTCTACTCCCAGTGAAATGTTTCCAAACTTTTGCATTCTTCTCAAGCTTATTAGGCCAATCATATCTGTTCTCACAATCTTCACAGACCACCTACAACACCACACACACACTACCACCACCACCAATGACAATGTGTACTCAGGAAATTTCCTATCTGAGTGGTCCAGGCAGCTAATCTCTCAACTTCCTGTGCGTTGATGTACAGCAAGACACGCCCACACACTCTGGTACAGACTGAATGTGCCCTGCCCCATTGATATGTTAAAACCTAATGCTTAATGTGAGCCTTGTGTTAGAAGGCAGGGTCTTCAAGAAGTGATTACATCTTGAGAGAGGAGTCCTTGTTAATGGCATTAGTGCCCTTAGGAAAGAGACATGTAAAGACACAGAAGACAGCTGTCTGTGAATCAGGAAGCACCCCGGCTACAGACAGAATCTGTCAGCACCTGATTACTGGACTTCCCAGCCCCCAGAACAATGAGAAATAAACTTCTGTTGGTTAAGCCACCCAATTTATGGTAATTTGTTATAGCAGCCTGAATGAACTAAGGCACACACTAACTTTTTCTCTTCATTTCCCACCCCCTAAGGAATATACGATGGAAGTTTATACTCCTACCTGCAGTCCATATCTCATTTTCTCAAAATTTTTAAGGAATTTTTGGCATCATTTATTTGATCTCTCCCTTGAATCTTTGTCTTCAATTTCTCTAATGACTCTTTCTCTTAGGCATAAAATGACAGTCTCTCACATTTTAAAATAGTTCTCCCTCAATTCTAAATTTCTAAATTCATCTTAAGCCATTTTCCTACATTTTTCCTTCATTTCACTGCTTTCAAAAACATTCTCTTCTCTATGCTGGACAAAGTATTTGGTATTTTCCTTTATTTTGGTCCATATGTGAGCTATGTGTCCAGTTCACCACAGATCAAAGTCATCCCCCTTATGTATTTTAATGTGTAACCTGAGTCTTTAATTCTAAATTTGATCATGGCTCATAGACTGAACCATCCAGAAACAATGTAGAATCAGATGACTGTGTGTGTGTGTGTGTGTGTGTGTGTGTGTGTGTATGCACATGCATCTGCAGGGGTGTCATCCATTGCTTATTAACAAACAAACCCATAAATTAAAGTCTATTCTGCTTCCTCTATGACTCTAGATAAAGAAGATCCTAATTTGAGACTACTGTAATAATGCAGTTTGCCATTTCACATGATAGCTTAGCCCAAAACATTCTTTAATAAGTTGAATGAGTACTTTATATAAAAGGGTGGGTGCCTGGGTGGCTCAGTTGGTTAAGCATCCAACTCTTGGTTTCAGCTCAGGTGATGATCTCACAGTTCCTGTGTTTGAGCCCCACAGTGTCTGTGCTAATAGTGCAGAGTCTGTTTGGGATTCCCTGTCTCCCTCTTCCTCTACCCTTCTCTCTCTCTCTCTCCCTCCCTCTCTCTCTCTCTCTCTCTCTCTCTGTCTCTCTGAAAGTGAATCCATAAACTTACAAAATACTTTACATAAGGGCAGAAATTGAAAGTAAGTTTCTCCATGTCACATTCATTCTGTTTATTCATTGAGTGCCTATTAAATGGCCAGATACCACTCCATGTACTTTTAATATTCCAGTAATTAACAAGAACAAAACAATACAAAAACCGCTACTCTTAGCAAATACTTTAAAAACTTACTATAATCTGTAATAAAAAGTAAATTATAAAGTATTTTAGAAGGTTACAAATGCTAAGATGGAGAAAGTAGACAGAATAGAGCAGGATAAAAGTGATCAATCATGCTGGTTACTCAATAAACCTTGCATAGGTGACATCTGAGAAAACTTCTGTAAAAAGTTCAGGGGTTTCATGTTAGTATCTAGGAAAGACCATTCCAGACAAAGAGAATACCAGGCCCTCAGACCTGACCATAACTATGTTGTCAGAGGAAGAGAGATTATTAGTCTGGATCAAGTGGAGTGAGAAATAGGCATAGGAGTTAAGGTGAAAGAGACATGAGAGCTTTGTCGTGTCTAATTGCAAATTTTTCATCTCCCAGGGCTCTACAATCACTTGAGAAATGAAGATGTGTTGTAAGTCTAGGTTCCCTAAGAAAACTTCGGACTTCAGATAACTTCATGATCGTATTCCTGCCTTTTGTATTTATTTGAATTTCTAGGCAACATTTTTGGACCCTAAATTTAAACTCTTTTTGTAGGGGCACCTGGGTGGCTTAGCCAGTTAAGCTTGAACTTCAGCTCTGATCATGATCTCAGAGTTCATGGGTTCAAGCCCTGCATCAGGCTCTCTGCTATCAGCTCAGAGCCAGCTTCAGATCCTCTGTCCCTCTGTCTCTGCCCTGCTTTCTCTCTGCCCCTCCCCACCTTGCACTCTCTCTCTCTCTCTCTCTCAAAATAAGTAAAAATTTAAAAAAAAACACCTTTTTATAGTTAAACTGAGAATAGTCAGTAATACTTCCTACAGTGTTTCAAACACTGCAGGCCACACAGTTCACACATATTGAGGACATACATGGTTGGTCTATGAGGAGTCTTAATCTCTGTATACTGTACCTTGGTCCCCATGTGCTGATGCTTTGGTGACACCCATTGGCTCTTGGGCTTGAGGCTACACAAGGTGGGTAGAGACTCCAGGCTCCCTCTGCTCTTCTCACAATGGAGAGTACCTGGAAAGAACTGATATCCAAACAGAAACCCACAAAATGTCATGTGCATTAATAAGCAAAAAAACACCAATATTCAACAACACATTTCATATGTAGTAAAATATAAATTAAAGAACATGATTTGTGTTGTGTCAGCTAACTTGACTGTGTAACCCAAACATTGGTGAAAAATAGTTAAAATGGCATATTCCGCACACATCTCATGTATTTTTCTTTTTTTTTCCTTTCCTTTCCTTTCCTTTCCTTTCCTTTCCTTTCCTTCTTTTCTTTTTTTTTTTTAAAGTTTGCTTATTTTGAAAGAGAGACAGATCTTGTGAGCAGAGGAGGGGCAGAAAGAGAGAGAGAGAGAATCCCAAGCAGGCTCCACACTGCCAGCACAGAACCTGACATAGGGCTTGAACCCACGAACCATGAGGTCACAACCTAAGCCGAAGTCAAGAGCCAGATGTTCAACTGACTGAGCCACCCAGGCACCCCATCTTTTCTTTTTTAATATTGTCTTTGAAATGGTGGGCTTATTACAAACTGAACAAAAAAATCTAAGTTCTGGGTAAAAAGATGTCATGCAATTTCTGAGAAATGATCTATGACAGATTTAAGCTGACTAATACATAAATTTGGCTCTTTAAACATCATGCTTTCATTTGTGGGTTCTGTGGCTAGAGTTCAGAAATATTAAACATTTTTTACCAGCACAAAATGGTAGAAAATTTGGCAGAAATTTCCTTTCCCATAGGATTCAATGGGAAAATGGGATAAGGAACATATATATTTGCTTCACATTGTAGGTGATTTATTCAGAAACTTATTTTTCTACTTGATAAGAGTATTCTATTTGATACTGGGGATATGATTAGATAGAAGTAAGTAGATTAGGAAATATTGACAAAATTCTGATAAAGGACTGTGGGCTTTATGGCGTTATTTATAATAAAAGACTGTCAGATAAAAGAAGCAAAAAAGAAGTGGCCATAATTGGAATTTTCCACTATTGAAGTGAGAAGGTAGCCTGCCCTTGGTAAGGAACAGTTTTGTCTTGAGTTGGATGGATTGATTCCATCCTAGTAAAAGTTACCCTGGAGGAGCCATCAATGAATCAGGCCTAAGTGTGGTTTAGGAGGTCTGCATAGGTACATCTTAAAATTTTTTTTACAATCTTTATTTACTTTTGAGACAGAGAGAGACAAATTAGGAACAGGGGATGGGCAGAGACAGAGGGAGACACAGAATCCAAAGCAGGGTCCAGGCTCTGTGTTGTCAGCACAGAGCCCGACATGGGGCTCAAACCCATGAACCATGAGATCATGACCTGAGCTGAAGTCAGATGCTCAACCAACTAAGCCACCCAGGCGCTGCTCCATATGTGCATCTTTATTCGGCCAGTGGAGACAGTGGCTCCTTCCTCGATATGTGTGGGGGCTGGAGGAACACTACTGAGACCTTTTCATGGGGTTTCCAAACCTCAGCTGGCCTGGGATTTGCTTGCTCTAGTTTGTACCATTTTCACTGCACTTGAGGGGATTTTGAGCTGACCCTATATAGCAACTTTAGACTTCTGGTTGGACAGCATGATTGGGATTTCTGGTCATAAGAGTAGTTTACTGCCATGTGTCATCTGCTCAGTATCGACCAAGGCCAGATAATTGCTCAATAATCACCTCTCAAGGGGTGTATCCTTTCAGCTGACACTGGAAGCTTACAGATCCATAAGCTTACAAGTTCACAAGTCAAATGTGTGCCTCTGGCCCAGAGCAGTGTTTTTGTGTCATAGGTTCCAATCAACAAACTGGGATGTAGCTGAGACCTACAATGCCAATGGCAAAAGTAGAGTAGTGGGACCCTGGGCCCCACACAAAAGAGCCAAGAGGCCTTAAAAGGCTGGTTAGTTTGCGTTCATGAGAAGGTGGTTTTGATACCAAGGATGCCAAGTGTGTAACCTTGTGGGACACATTATTACAGATGTCCTCCTTCAGAGTGTCCTGACAGTGGCCACTTTGCTTAAGGAGGAAGAGGTAGGGGGGCATGATAGGGGAAGAACATCTGAGAACTTCTCCTTTCTCAGCTGGGTACTATTTGGGCTCTAAAAGGTTTGAATCACTAGTGAGGACTTTCCTGTTACTAAAAAAAAACATGTTTATAATGTAAGTCAATTTATAAAGAAGTATCTTAATCTGAGAAAAAATGATCCCCACTACCTGCAATATCCAGTTAAACCTAAAAATCGTTTTCATTGTTTTGTAAAGGATCTAGGATATGCTTAGGTAGTCTTTAGTCTATCAGAAGAGAGGGTTTTTCTCTCCTTAGATAGGATGGGCTAAATAACTGTATCTTGGCAAAATTGTAATCTATCTTTTGAAATTTTATGTCCCTTCTTTGTTAAAGCAGAAAGCATGGAAATGAAATGCTTTTTACAAACTTCTTTATTTTCCAGACAGAGTGGGAAATCATCTACATATTGTATCAAAACTGAAACACAAGAGCAATTTAGATCATTTAGTCTTGATTGATGACACAGTTAAGCAGTGTGTCAGGGGGGTCAGGCTCCAGTAAGTACAGGGGACATGAACACCCATGCATGTTGTTGTCTTTTGTAGGTGAAGGCAAGGAGGTATTGACTGTTCTGGTCTAGAGGCATGCTGAAAATACAATGCAAAGATAAACTACAGCGGAATGGCTTCAGGTGTAGTTGATGACAGAATAGTGTTTTGGTTACGTATCACCAGGCAGTGAAGGAGAGCAATTCTGTTGATGGCCCTGAGGTCTTGAACAAATCAATATTATTGTCTATTTGGTCCTCTGACTGGCAGGACAGAAGTGTTACAAAGACGAATGTAGGAGATATGAGAACACTTGAAATTAAGGCTCCAAATATAGATGTGTTCTTCCTTTGCTTTTGTCATGAAATGATACCAGGGAAGTTTGGATAATGGTTTATGGGCTCTATCCATTCATAGGTCTGCTCCAATTATTTTTCCAAAGTGTGTGGAATTTTTATCCTATAGAGAGCTAAGTCTGGTATGAAGGTTTTTATCTGGGATATGATTCACATATGAGGGATCAGGCACAATTTAAATAGGAATGGACAAATTTCCTGGAATTTCAAGAATTAAGTCATTTTTGTATGGATTTAATATTATAATTCCATTTGCAAAGTAAATCTGCCCCTATTAAACTTAAAGTGGTTGTATCACAGAGCAGGAATGAATGGTTTTTAGCCTAGGGTCTAAGGCTTACAGTTAAGGCCTAGAAGATAGTGAGTATCTGTGGGTTATTTTCAATACCCATCGAATACGTGATATGCTTACTTGGGGGAAGAGGCTGAACAAAGATTGAAGGGTTTAATGTAGAAAGAGTAGCATCTGTATCTACCAGATATTGATTAGTCTGACTGTCTATATTTGTAATTAATTCACCTTGAGTATTTTAGCATCAGACAGGATATGGGTGCTTTTTTCTTCTTCAGAGAGCCCTTATTTTTTTTTAATTATTTTTAACGTTTATTTATTTTTAAGAGAGAGAGACACGAAGTGCAAGCAGGGGAGGGACAGAGAGAGAGGGAGACACAGAATCCGAAGAGAGCTCCGGGGTCCCAGCTGTCCAAACAGAGCCCGTCGACGTGGGGCTTGAACCCAGAAACTGCAAGATCATGACCTGAGCCAAAGCAGGATGCTTAACTGACTGAGCCACCCAGGCACCCCAAAGAGGCCTTATTGGTATCAACCAATTTTTTCTTTCAAAATAAAAGATGTTATAAAAGACAATGGCTTTTTATCTTCAAAACTACATTTTCCAAGAAAGAAAGGTGGGGGGGGGGGGGGATAGAGAAGAAAGAAAGAAAGAAAGAAAGAAAGAAAGAAAGAAAGAAAAGGAAGAGAGGAAGGAAAGAAGGAAGGAAGGAAGGAAGGAGAGAAGAAGACAAGAGAGAAGGCAGGAAGGAAGAAAGGGAGGGAGGAAGGAGTGGGGGTTATCTTAGATTAAGAGACTAAAAAATAATAAAAATCAGATGCAATCCATCTACGCTTGACAGGATCCTGAATCAAAACAAACAAACTGACACATATACAAGATGTTTTAGGGGCATATGAATGTAAACTAGATATAAAATTGTATTAGGGAATTTATTTTGTTATGGATAATGATATTTTTATAATTATGACAATGTATACTTACTTTTTTAAGCATAATGAATTATTCAGAGAAGAAAGTCAGGATATCACACTTTACTTTAAAATGGCTATATAGGAGCACCTGGGTGGCTCAGTCATTTGAGCATTGGACTCTTGATTTCGGCTCAGGTTATGATCTCAGGGTTATGGGATCAAGCCCCACACCCCACGTTGAGCTCCGCATTGAGCATAGAGCCTGCTTAAGATTCTCTCTCTCTCTCTCTCTCTCTCTCAAAAAAAATAAACAAATAAACGATATTTTAAAGTGTAGATAAATCTTAGATTTAACTAGGGACATCATTTTTTCCCTTGCTTTTCAGGTTTTACATGATATATTTTATTATTTAGTTCCATATTTTATTGTTTTGTGTATATTTATTCGGTCAAAAGAGCTTTTGTTTGTTTTATAACTTAGCTGCTTAACCTCTCATCTCATATATATTTCTCAACCTTTCTGAATCACCTTTTTAATTTACTATTATTTTTAACATATACTGGGTTTTATACGTTAAAGTTAGGTTTTGTTTGTGGAAAAAAACTGCATTTTTTTAAAAGTAAAGTTGTGTCATATAAAAAGAGATAATTTTCATCTCATATATCATGGTCTATTTTACATTAATACTACTGTTTAGCAAACTACTCTGAAGTAGGGGAGGGGCAGAGGGAGAGAGGGAGACAGAGGTTCCAAAGCAGTTTCATGTTGACAGCAGAGAACCCCATCAGGGGCTTGAACTCAGGAACCCTAAGATCATGACCTAAGCCGAAGTCGGATGTTTAACCAACTAAGCCACCCAGGTGACCCCAAAATTTATAATTTTTATATGTTGTGCCTTTTCAACATTATCAGGACATATGTACTTATGTTCTAATCCCTTACTTTTCATGTTTGTTTTGTTTTTAATTCACCTTTTAAATACAGACATTTTTATCATCAAACTTTTACAATTTGTGGAATCTTATCCTGATTCCACATAATACTATATTCTTAAAGATATTCATAAAGAAATTAAAAAAATGGGGGTGCCTGAGTGGCTTGGTCAATTAAGTGTTCCACTTGGGTTCAGGTCATGATCTCAAGGTTCATGAGTTTAAGCCCTGCATCTGGCTCTTTGTTGACACCTCAGAGCCTGGAGCCTGCTTCAGATTCTGTGTCTCCCTCGCTCTCTGCCCCTCCGCCACTCACATTTTGTCTCGCTCTCAAAAATAAATGAACTTAAAAAAATTGTTTAAAAAAAGAAAAATTAAAAAACTTGAATGGCATACTTCATATAAATGCCATTCTACAATTAGTTAGCCTTGTTTCTCTCTTGTGTTTATTCTAATTTTAATTATCTGAGCTTGGGTCCCCCTCCTAGCCTTTGTTAGAGAAAAGTGTTCTTATCTTTATTTTGAGTTTTTAATTACAAATGTAGTTTTTGTCTGTTCTTTTCTCTATTCTTGTTTCCCATCATTTGATCTTATTTGCATTTTATTCTCAGCAATTCCTGCACATTTCTTGTCCTCTAACGGCATCTTTCAGGTTTCTTCATGTTATGTAAGTATGTGTATAAATGAATACTTTTATACAGGAAATGAGATATACCAGGGTCCAAGTTTTAGAATCTTTTCATAATCGTCCCTCCTTTTAATATATTAAGCATAATCAAAGAAAGTAACCTTTAAAACCAGATGCAAATAAAATATTTGTATCACTTAATATCTACTTAGGTTCTCTTAAAATTCTTCCCCCATGTGGGTCGCCTCAGTGGCTAAGTTGGTTAAGTGTCCAACTTCAGCTCAGGTAATGATCTCATGGCTTGTGGGTTGGAGCCCCATGTCAGGCTCTGTGCTGACAGCTCAGAGCCTAGAGCCTGCATTGGATTCTGTGTCTCCCTCTCTCTCTCTGCCCCCAGCCCCTCTGAAAAAAAAAAAATAATAATAATAGCATTAAAAATTTTTAAAGCCTTTGTGTAAAAAAAATTCTTTGCCTATATTTTCAATTAAAAGAGGAAGGATGGTAAAAATTTTCATTTCTGGTATAGAAATCCAGCAATCTATTGATAACGTGGAGTGAGTCAGAATCATAGGAAACTCATACCTGGAAACTTTGTTTCTCTGTTTCTTCTTTCTGATTGCCAAGGAACAACAACACTAACAATATTTGTACTTTAAAGATCTGCCTTTGTCCTGGATTCCTTTCCAATTATCTATGGGTTTTGTCCCTGTTTATGATTCATCTTGAGAAATGCCTGACAAAGTGTAGGAGCTCATTAAATACATGTTAAATGAATAAGTGAATAAATTAAAAAAAAAAAAGGAAGGTATGACTCTGCATTTCTCCTTGCCAGCAAAGCTCTTGTCTGTCAGTAAAAAGTTCTTTTTATTTTATTTTATTTTATTTTATTTTATTTTATTTTATTTGAGTGTGAGGTTGACCCACTGGGGAGCTTTTTGTTTGATTAATTCTTACTCTTTTTGAGCCTCATTGCTCGTCACCTTTCAACCACCTCTGAACTACATAGTGTTGTAAAAGATTTCATCTGAGCCTCCCATTCCCCTCCATACTCTCACCTCCACCCTCTCTACCTACACCTTCTCAAAGATCTCCTTTAATTACTTCCCATGGCAACGGACTGCTTTTCTAGGTAGATTGATTGTCAGTGATTTTCCAGTGCCTTTTCCTCTATTTTTTCTGATATCTTAAAGAAATGTATAAAATATGCTTGCATGTAGAAAACAATCCTCAGCTCTGTGGTAGGTTTATAGGATTTCATTTATTTTGTCAAAGACACGCGCACACACACACACACACACACACACCGGTTTGCTTAATTAAGCAGTGTATTATTTAGAATAGTATTTAAAAACCACAAATGAGTAGAATGTGCCCTTGTTCACAGTGTAGTAACTTTGTTATCTTACCTAATTAGCAGTGTTCCATGTCTTCAAATTGCATGCCATGACAAAATTGTTTTGCTTCTATTATTGCAGAAAAATAATTCTCAATTCATTTTTTTCCTTTTCTTCTCATTTTTCAGCATTGTTATTCCAAAGGTGTTTTTTTTCTCTTTCTGTATTAAAGTCCTATAATTACAAGCTACAAACATGTAACCTGCAGCAAGCAAATAACTTAGTCACTGTAAAAGGGGGAAGTTTTGATAATAATTTTAGGTAATGTTCTGCCAACCCCATCTCTCCATTTTATGGCCTTTTACTCAAAGATTAATTACAGATGTTAAAATTTACTCATCATTTATGAAAGTGTCTATTTTTATAATGTGCTCTTTTACACCCTTTATTTGCAAATGTTCTCACAAAGCATTTATTTTACAAATCATAGAATCTGTATGTCAATGTTAAAATATTATTAGATTTTTTATATTCCATGATACACCCGAAATTTTATTAGAAGATACCAACAAAAATAGCTAAGGATAAACTTGGTGAATAGTTTTGTAAATGCCATTTTGTTTTATTTTATTTTAACATTTATTTATTTTTGAGAGAGAGACACACACAGTGAGAGTGGGGGAGGGTCAGAGAGAGGGAGACACAGAATTCGAAGCAGTCTCCAGGTTCTAAGCTGTCAGCACAGAGTCCGACTTGGGGCTTGAACTCACAAAGGTGAGATCAGACCTAATCAGAAGTCGGGTGCTTAACCGACTGAGCCATCCAGGTGCCCCTGTAAATATCATTTTATATTGAAGTGTATTGTCCTTAGGTTGAGTGTACTTAGTTGAAACTCTTCTTTAGTTAAATTTCGATTTGAAACAAGGTTAAGACAATTGTGTTGAATATAATATCTATGACTGTGAAAAAACAAATGTCAAATTTAAGATCTATTTGAATGCAAATGATTCCTAGTAATCAACATTAAATACTTTGTTTTTTCTTATTCCATAATTCTGTCTCCATATATGAATATATTGAAAATATAACTCCCATAAAATTAAGTGAAAATTCAGTTCTTCTCAGAGTATACATAAGCAGTTAGTGCCTACTCATTCCCTATAATACTATTGCCATACATTTAACTTAATTTCATGACAAATAGAAAATTTTTAAATAAACAGCTTGCATATCTGTAAGACAGAAGTTAAGAAAGGAAAAAAACTGCAACTATTCAACATATATCTCACCTAGACACACATTTATTTTCCACTTAAAAGATATTTGTACACAATAATATTAGAAACATTTATTGATTGAAACTGTATTCAACCAAAAAATTCAGTTTTAACAAAGCTTAGTTGTAAATACAGTTAGTTCACTGTGATTTAATGTCATGTTGAAAGAAATCACAATATCGCTATATTGTACTTTTGAAACTAATGTAACACTGTATGTTACTAACTGGTATTAAAATAAAAACCTTAAAAAAATAAAAACTCTGATATCTTCAAAAACAAAAAACAAAACACAAAAACGAACAAAAAAGAAAGTTACCACACAAATTGAAGCAAGGCTGTGTCAAAAGTCTTTTAGAGCAAAAAGATATATACTTAAATGTGCATACTTATATATAAATATATTATAAATATATATATGAACCTACACATTTATTTTTAATATATAAAATATATTAAATATATGTTACATGTATTTATGTATTAAAATATATATATTTACCATAAGTATATTTTTACAGGAAACTCTTATATAAAAGAATACAGAAGCTGATTTCTGATTGAGAAGGGATGGACAGAGGTCTTGTTTATTGGGTTCCCTTTTTCAATGGCTCCATGTACTATAGTTTTAAAACCACTGCTCTAAATGTGCTTTTACTATTATAATTTTAGATTGATAATGCCATAAGAGAAATGAGTGTTTACAGGCTCTCAGTCTTCTTGAGATATCAAGGGAATTGTCACTTAGCTGGTTCATGGCAGAGTCAGGGCTGGTCGCCAGACACAGTGACTCATTTATACTGCTTTTCACTTATTTTGATATAGCAAGTACTATAATAATATAAGGAACTCGTGGCCAGAATAGCAGAATCAAAATACATCACATGGCCATAAAAAAATAGTCAATTTGGATATCATAAAATAAAGACATTATTCTTCTAATCGTTTTCTTTTTTCAGGCTTTCAATCAGAATATTTTACTTATCTTCCTTCTGAGTAAATTAACTCATATTTACAAGATAGCAAATACCAACTAGTTTTTTATAGGTTTACCTCACTGGAAATTTTTGATAAGACTTTTTTAATCCAATAGAAGGAATCTCATGTCACTATTCCTTTTACTACATGTTTACTCAGGACACAAAATATATTGTTTATAATACAATATAAACAGAAATTCCAATTTTGGTATTATCCCACTTCTGGTGTAGCACTAAGTAATTAAATCAAAAGTTTTACTTTTTAAAATGTTTGTTTCTTGTTAGTATGTTGACTGAGGTTTTTTCCTTCTTTGTAGCAAATTTTGGTGCACAGCAGTTCTCTGCAGTAATGGAAAAACCAACAGATAAATGAATAATGAGATTGTATTGAGTTATGTATTTTTCATTCTCCTCTAGTTTGATATTATTGCATTTTATTGTGGCAACTAGGTTTTAACTAATTTTCCCCTTATATTTTCAATCCACTTGGATAATAGAGGCTATAAGAGTGGCATTCACCTTTAATGTAAACAAAACTGATTCTAATGAAACAAGATATGCTCACAAAAATACAGAGAAGCTTAATTTAACATTGTGCACAACTTAATAAGAAACTTTGTTTTAAGTCTTTGAATAATAACGTGTTTTGTTAAATCTTCATTGCTCTTTTGTAATAATTCCATTAGATTATTGCAATGGCTACCATAATAATTTTAGGTAATATTAGTCAAATTTTGCAAGAATGAATTCATGCTGCTCTATAAAACAGTAAGGCTTCCTTAAAGATACCGCTATCCCAAGATGTGGGAATGAATCTGACATTGGTTAAAACAAATTGACAAAATATTCCTTTGCAAAAAGTACAAGTTACGACTATATTTATATGAGTCAAAAAATAAAATTTGAATTAGTACTAGCATAAAATTCTAGTTAATATGCTTCTCCAAAAATACTATTTTAAAGGGGATTATCACATATAGAGAAAAATGTTTTGAAATGTTTTCGTGAGGTAAATTTTATTACAGGAAAAATGTAAGTCACCACTTTTCATATGTTTGATATTTTGTTAAACAAATCAATTTCTGAGTTTTCTGAAGTGTTTGATTTTAATACAACAGAGACATTTTTTTTCATCACTTATGCTCATTATGAAAAAAACTTTTAAAAGCAATATTATCAATATCTTCAGAACATTCTGTAATCAACCAATATGAACAATACAAGCTATGCATGCTCACTAGACTGGCAAACCCTTTGTTACAATTAGCTTCTACTTAAAATCCTTGTTTGTTGACATTTTGTTCATTTAAATATGACAAAGACAATGATGAAGCTGTACTATGCTCCAGCAGTTACTATCCTAATGAGGTAGGTAAGTTTATTTTACAAATTTTCAGTTAAGGAAAGAAACTAGTTAAATATCTTTTTTGATTTCATTACTGATTAATGTAACCAGTATTTATTTGTTTGTTTTTTTACTTATTCAAATATAGTTGGCACACAATATTACATTACTTTCAGGTGTAAAATATAGTGATTTCACAAGTTTATATATTATGCTATGTGCATCACAAGTATAGCTACCATCTATCCCCATATATTGCTTTTACATATGATAGACTATATTCCTTATGGTGTGCTTTTTTTAAGTTTATTTATTTATCTTGAGAGAGAGAGAGACTGCATGAGTGGCAGAGAGGCAGAGAGAGAGGGAGAGAGAATGCCAAGCAGGCTCCTCCATAACAGCATGATCCCACGAACCCTGAGATCCCACAGGGCTGGATCCCATGAATGGTGAAGTCACGACCTGAGCCAAAATCAGGAGTCAGACACTTAACTGAGTGAGCCACCTAGGCGCCCTGTTGTGCCTTTTATTTCCATGACTTATTCATTTCATAAGTGGAAGCCTATATCTCCCACTCCGTAAGTAACCAATATTGAAATTAATGTTATACAAGATATATGTATTTTCCTTAATGGAAAGCTATTCACTATGTCTAATCCAAATTCCAAGGTAAAATTTAATGGTAAGTAATTTAAACCTTTCATGTCCTTTCTTCTTTCAATATTACTTTTAACCTTCTGCTAATATGTTGATATTTACAAATGTTTATAATTCTCAATGATAAATTATTTCTTAAGGAAGTGTTATACCTCTCCAATCACCTAATTAACAAATAAATAATTAGAAGTTGCAATGAAATGACTGGTTTAAAAATAAATACATTTATACATGGAAGTACATTTCTTATGATTCTAAGAGAGAATGAAGACATCTGGAATGATAAATGCTAGTTCATGATATAATTATTCTAAGTTTTTTCCACATTAGTATTTTTTCAACATGTGTATGTTTGTGCGTGCACATGGAGGCACATATAAAGACACACACCAAAGCAGTTTGTTTCAAATAATGATGACGTGTACATTTTCAGTAGTGCCAACTTTATATAATGATGGAATATATATATATATATATATATATATATATATATATATATTTTATGTAGGCTTCATGCCCAGTGTAGAGTCCAATGCGGGGCTTTCACTTATGACCCTGAGATCAAGAACTGAGTTGAGATCAAGAGTCAGACACTTAACCAACTGAGCCATACAGGTGTCCTTATAATGATGGTGTTTTTAATTAATTCTATTTATTTTATAATATTTTATATTTTATTTATTTACTATTTATTATAATATTTTATATTTACTTATAATGAGAGAATTATAGTTAATTCTTTCATTAAAGTAATTGATTAAGCTGTCTGGGGGTGACATCATTAAGATGGCAGAATAGAGGTTCCTTTGCTTGCATTCCCCCTCAGCAACAATAACTTAGCAGCCATCCACAGACAAAAGGGCCTTTGAGGTATCCTGGTAATACATTGTGAAACCCCAGTGGAGTCAAAGACCTAGGAGCCCCATTTTGAGAAGGCAGACTTGCACCCAGGTGGCTGACTCATGCAACATGGTCCTGGCTACAGAACCAGAAATGGCTCCAACCCACTGTGGACAGGGCTATACCTGTGTTTGGCCTTGGTCTTGCTCCTAGTATCATATGTCCATGGGTCAAGAAGTCATATCTTCCCATGTGTCAGGTTATAGTCCACAGACCTCAGTCCTGGCAATAGACCCTGAAGTGACCCATGACTCATCTCTAGCCCTTCTGGACCACAATCTGGGTGTCCTTGGAGGCAAGCCTTCCAAGCTCAGTACCGCTGTAGATTCTGAAATGTCCCTGTAATTGGCTCCAGGCCAGGGTAACTGTTTTTGGAGATAATCCCATCAGCTCAAGGAACTGAGAGGAGAAGATATTTACCTGCTAAAAACAAGCTATTAAAAACTGGAAGAGGTTTTTCCTCCTTTAAATGCACAGACACCAATACAAGGCTATAAGGATCACAATGAATCAGGTAAATAACACATCAAAGACAAGAAGAGAACTTTGAGAGCATAAAATAAAAAATAAAAATAAAAATAAAAATAAAAAAACACTTATACAAGGGAATCCCCATTAGATTATCAGTGGATTTCTCAGCAGAAAACTTGCCGTTCAGGAGGCAGCAGATACCATATTCAAAGTTCTGAGAAAAAAAATCCCTGCCAACCCAGAATATTAGCTGGCAAAATAGTCCTTCAAAAATGAGAGTGATAAAAAGGCATCCAGACAAACAAAAACTAAGAGAGTTTATTACCAGTAGCCCTGCCTTTTAAGAACTGTTGTAAGGGTGTTCTTAAAGTTGAAAGAAAAGGACACTGTGACATGAAAATATATGAAGAGAACTCAAAAAAGACAGAAATAAGTGGGAAAATATTCTGAGATCATTGACTGAAAGAATGATAATATTGTGAGAATGTCCATACTATCCAAAGCCATATATGGATTTAATGCTGTCTCTGTAAAAATTACAATAACATTTTTCACAGAAATAGAAAAATCAATCTTAAAATTAGTATGGAACCACAGAAGGTTCTGATAATCTTGAAAAAGAAGAACAAAACTGAAGGCATCACACTCCCTGATTCTAAACTATATTGCAAAGCTGCAGTAACAAAAAAATACAGTATGGCAAAAAACATAAATAGACCAAAGCAACAGAATAGAGAGCCCAGATATAATTGAAACATAGGTGACCAACTAATCTACACAAGGGTGCCAAGAATAAACAATGGAGAACATGTAGCCTTTAATAAACCATGATGGGAAAATTGGATATTTGCATGTAAAAGAATTAAAGTGGGTCCTTATTTTGCATGATATACAAAAGTCAACTCAAATGAGTTAAATACTTAAAAAAGTAATACCTGAAATCACAAAACTCCTAGAAGAAAACTTTGGAAAACTTGAACCATGTGCTTGGCAGTGATTTTGGATATGATGCCAAAGCACAGGCAAAAAAAGTAAAAGTAAGTGGGACTACATTAAACTAAAAAGCTTCTGTACAGCAAAGGAAACCATAAAATCAAAATGCAATTTATGGAATAGGTGAAATATTTACAAAGTTGTATATCCAATAAGGGCTTAATAATCAAAATATATAAGGAACTCACAAATCAATAGCAAAAACAACAACAACAACAAATAATTCCATTAAGATGGTCAGGAGACTGAACAAACATTTTTCCAAAGAAGACATACAGATGGCAAAAACATGTGAAAAGATGCTCATCATCATTCACCACCAGGGAGATGCAAATCAAAGTTACTAGATATCACCTCACATCTGCTGTGATGTCTTTTCTCAAAAAGACAAGAGATAACAAGCATTGATGAGAATCAGGAGAAAATGGAACCCTTGCATACTTTTGATATGTATGTAAATTAGTACAGAAATTATGGAAAACAGTACTTAGGTTTCTCACAAAATTTAAAATAGCACCACCATATGATTCAATAATCTCACTACTCAGTATATTTAAAAACATACTATTGAATATTTCTTTCAACTTAATTATTATCCATGATCAGTATTGCTGAATGTAACTCTCACTTGTTTTTCTCTATATCCTTCACAATAATGATCTTAAGAAAACAACCATTTATAGGTAATTTCATAAAGTAGTACAGCATCTCATATTGTATATATTTAATAATATTCCTGATTAGTAAGTTAAAGCACGTATTTCATGAGTTTTATGGTTATTGTCTTTCTCTTTTGTTAATTGTGTGTTCAAACCTTAAATACAGCAGAAATTCATTTTTGTGTATTAGTATTAGAAAAATAATCAGTGGGTCACTCTGATTACATATAAAAGCAATTAGCACAGCTAATTGCTCCGAGGCCACTCATTGGATCATTTTTTTCACTTGTTTGTTCTGCTACTTGTATCAGATACCAAGGCCCCTTATGTCCATGTATGTGTTTTGTCAAAGAAAAATTTCCCTGGACATGTAAAACAGACAAGGACACCATTATTCCAGATTATTGTAAGAGGGGAGAAAAACTGAACTCAACTTGGCTGAAGCAAGGGAGAAGGTAACTTTTAAGTGCTGGGTGAGCTAGTGGAAAACTACTGGATGAAGTTGGGTAGGGGGAATTGGCCAATGTGGTTAGACCATCTGTTTAACTGGAGCTAAGGAAGCTAGATTCATACACTTTCACAGAGCCTAGGAGATAAGGGTGCCATGGTTCTTGATGATTGCCTATCGGAGAAATGACTTTCAGATGCATGAAACATTCCTGAGTTATAAAACTGGCAAGAAGCTGGAGGAGATTTATACCCCAAGGAAGCAGAGAAAGCATTTACATTTGCAAGTTTTCTGAAATAAATCCTCTAAGAAAAAGGTCAGGGGCCTAAGTTTGGAAGAACTTTGTCTAAAGATTAGTCAAACTGAGGGGGATGTTAAAGCTCTCGTGGTCAGTTTCTCTGTTCTCCATCCTATGCATTGATTGATTTGGTTTATTTGGATCACAGTAGTTTCAAAAGTATTGAAATCTGAAAAGATGAGTTTCTATATTAAGGTAAATCATAATTCTGTTGCACACATAGGTTAACAAAGTGTATATTTTATGATATTAGTCTAATCACTGAAGATTATATGTCTATTTATTTAAGTTTCTTTTACACTCTTTTATAAGATGTTTTACTTTTCTTTACAAAAGCCTTGGATATATTTTTACATATATGACAATGGATTTTTTGTTACTCTTTTTGTTTCAATTGATTTGTGTGGTGTTTGTACAGCAGTGCTATTTCTTTAAAACCAGTAAACTTATTGAATCCTTACTAGTTATAACAGAATCAAAAACTTGTCCTTTTGTCTATAAACAAAATGTTGCATCTCAAAAACCAATTTTATTTTGTTTCTTTATTATTTCTATTAATTAGAATATGTTTTGTATTTATTTCCAACTGTTTCAAGGGCCTTTTCACTTTTGTATTTTAAAACAATTTTAATGCTTCTTCTAAGAAGCAGTGTGTGTGTGTGTGTGTGTGTGTGCGTGCGCGCGTGTGTGTGTGTCTAAAGTTGTCTCTGCCAAAAGTGAAAATATACTATCAGTCATCATTATTTGAAACAGAACAGTCCTGGCTCAGCTATTCTTTATGTATGTCTCTATATGTGTTAACACATACACATGTATACACTCTAATGTCAAAAAAGAATAGAAAAACTGCCTGAAAATGATATAGTTTACAAATAGTTATTGACATGTAATCCTTGAATCGTTTTTGAAATGTTAAAATACAACAAGGCATACTGGTTGACAGTAAGCACTTGTAATCCTAGTTCGATCAAAGAGCAATTTCAGTATAGGACTATTCAAATGAATCTGGACCAAAACATAAAAACAAACAAAGAAACAAACAAAACAAGCAAAAATCTACCCAGAAATTCTAAGCACTAAGTACTTAGTACCTGATAATATTATTATTGTTGTTATAACTAATGTTGTTATTGTTTTTATTAGGCATCAGCTTTCCACTTTTAAAATTAATTTATACTCTGTTAATCCTACTGAAAAACATAGGGAAGGAAAAATGTCTCCTTTGACTCAAGAGGACAAGTTGCATCTTTAAGAAAATCAATACTGGTTTTTTTTTTTTTAATTTTAGTTATTTTACATCAAGTGCGATATTGGTTTCAGGAGTAGAATTCATAGATTCATCACTTACGTTCAACACCCAGTGCTCATCACAAGTGCCGTCCTTAAAATCCACCACCCTTCTAGTGGACTTTTTGAACTAAACTTACCAAAACTCAGTTGTGCTTCTGAAATGAACTCTGATCACAAACTTGAAATTAGGCCAAGAAGAAAAGTTAAATGAATTATGTGGACCCCTCATTTATGAAATACCAAGTAATTATGAACTCTGGATGGCGTATCCAACGTAAAGAGAGTAGCCTTCTTCAATGCCATTGATTATTTTCAAGTGGAAAAGTGTGCCCATTATTGCAAGATGAAGAATCTAAAAAATTTTGTATAAGATCCCCAAAGTGGTCAGCTGCCAAAATGATCAAAAATCAAACATTTAAATCCTCTCACTGTTGTCCAAGTTACAAGGCTGTTCTGAGAACATTATTTCCTCAAGGGTAGTAATTTAATATTAAAAATTGTTAAGAGTCATGACAGAAAGTTTTTCATAATGCTAATTAAATTTAGACTAATCTTACTTATTTTTAATTTTTTTAATGTTTATTTATTTTTGGGAGAGTAGAGACAATATGAGCTAGCAAGGGGCAGAGAGAGAGGGAGACACAGAATCTGAAGCAGGCTCCAGGCTCTAAGTTGTCAGCACAGAGCCTGATGTGGGGCTGGAACTCGAGAACTGTGAGATCATGACCTGAGCCAAGGTTGGACATTTAACCAACGGAGCCACCCAGGCGCCCATAGACCAATTTTATTTAGATCACATATATGCAGGTGGAAATTTGGACATGGATTAGGAAGTTTGAGTAATGTTGAGAAATGTTTTAAGATTGTTTTTCTGTATGCTTATTTTGCTTTATTATCCATAGTTGTTTTACAGATGATATTTTTGAATTATCTAATTCATGATTCTAGCATGCCATTAAAACATATTTATCATATCTTTTCCAAAATATATTTCATATATGTGGATATAAATGCATTGATTTTATTTTTTTAGATTTTGCTCTCAAGCTTAAATTTAATGCTAATGGGGTGCTTGTGACCTCTCAAACTTAAGAAAGTATTTATGTAGGCTTCATTCAATACTTATCTCATGATTTTAAATGGATGCATTTGACAGCAAAGAAAAAAATATTCTCATATTCTAGATATTTTTAAATTCTTAGATTTAAATGTCTGTCTTAATTTTAAATGGTGAAAAGAGAGCTGAAAAACTTTGGATATCATTATTTAAAGTACAAACAAAATGAATCGTGTATAAAACTGAGTAAACAAAATAGGACCTATCTGAGGGTAGTTTTTTATGTATTTAATATTCATATTTTATAAATACTTTTAAAAGAATATAGTAGTATAACATACCCTATGACTTATAAGGTGGGACAAAATAATTTTTTAGTAGCAATTTTCCTTATTTCTTCATCTACAGAAAATATGTCAGTGAGAAATTTAACAGAGGGACAGTTTAATGGGTGAATTCTACAACTCCTAAGCAGGTTTTTTTTTTTTTTTTTTTTTGTTCTCCACATTACAGAGGCATGACTTATGTGAAGGCCATTGTAATTTCTATTGTTAGAGTAGTAATTTGTTTTGGTGCAAAATGACTAGCAAATCTTATGCAGTCTGTGAGCTATGGCAGCAATAATAGGGAAACATTCACATGGTCCATTTACAAGATGAGGTTGCATAAAGTCCATCTGATTACTTATAAGGGGTTATTAGATAGGTCCTCAAACAAGAGTCATAGGAGAGCTATAAATTTTCAGCCATCTATTTTCAAGTCATTTTATGAGAATTGTAGTTTCATGCATATTGGACACTTCATTGTCATTGGCTTCGGAGCAAGAATAAATGGCACATTCACAGGCCAGATACAGACTTCCAGGTTCAAGCCTGCACTATTAACCGAGAAATATTAAAAAGGGAAAAATATCAATTGATAACAATCACTTTATTTTGACTCTGCAATGTAGGAATGTTAATTCACTACATGTATCAGAAGCTATTATGAAGTTCTAAAGACAGACATGTTTTGTTGTAAGAAAAGCATGTTGCAATTTATCAGCATGAAGCCTCAGCATACTGTCTGTCCTTGGCCTATTTATTGCATAAGAAAATTGCAAACATACACCTACAAAACCAACCAGAGTATTCATGTAGAACAATAAATTTAAAAGAAAGTTGCTCTTGCCATGCCAAGACACAAAAGGTCTAGGTTTCTTAGAGTGTATTTATTTGTTCATTCATTCATTCTGTTTCAAGACCTCTCGCCCGCATGGTGATCCAAAGGCAAAGTGAACTCAGAGTGACTCGTGGAACAGTGAGAATTCCTGTGGTTTGAGAGAGGCTTCCGAGTGTCATGTGTGACGGTCTACTGACAATTATCTGGGAATTGAAGCTGAAGAATCAACTGGAAGCTTTCAAAATTCAGTTGAAAAACCACTCTTAAGGCTCTACTTATTTTAATTCATTTGAGCATTAAGTTCAATCAAAAGTTGCAACTAGATGTATAAAATTAAGCCATTGTGTTTTAAAAATGCACAAATGTATATTAAGGTGAAACTACTTTAACAGCAACAAAAAAGCATTATAATAGTTGGCCACTTCTTTTATGAAGCCATCTTTTCATCACTCATAAATATACTGAAAATCTTAGTATTAGATGTCTATTAAAGGAGACAGCTTTATACTTGATATATTTGTGGCCTGAATAATTAACAGCAAAACTGCATTTTAGTTGCTTTATTGAACAATTAAGACTTCACATCTTTAAGATAGAAAGGAACAGGGGCACCTGGGTAGCTCACTCAGTTGAGCATTCGACACCAGTTCAGGTCATGGTCTCATGGGTTCTGTGAGTTCCAGCCCCACATGGGACTCTGTGCTGACAACTCAGAGCCTGGAGCCTGCTTTGGATTCTGTGTCTCCCTCTCTCTCTGCCCCTCCCCTACTCGCATTCTGTCTCTCCCTCTCTCAAAAATAAATTAATATTAAAAAATATTTTTTTTAAAAAGGAATAAACTAGTCATTTTTAAAAATAACTTGTAAATAGACTTCCAGAGAAGTCAAAACAAATAGAATGAATAAATTCAATAGAGTACAATTATTTTTAAGAGATTCAGTGATATTTCAAAGACCAAAAGAGGTTGGATGAGAAGATACCAAGAAGTTAAACTAAATTAAAATCCTAGAAGCCAAACTCTTAGAGAAAAATAAAAAGCAAATATTCTGCTGTTTTTGCTGTTGCTGGGGAAAGAAATAAGAAATTTCAGTTAAAAATTAGCTAAACTCAAAAGCATTTTTATCTATGATAGTTTATATAACCCTATATATGTATGAAATACATTCTATAAAGGATGTATTCATACACTAACCTTCAAATGTCTACCATAACATGCCAGTTGTTACTGCTGCTAATAAATTAATCAAAGAAATGTTTTATCTATTAATAAAAGAACTCTGAAAATATATTTTCTACGAGGAACAGAATGTAAATTCACTTTATCTAGTTGATTGACTCCTTTGAAATTAATACCTTTTTAAAATATTTATTTATTTAAATATAAGTTAGTTTACATACAGTGTAGTATTGGTTTCAGTAGTAAGACCCAGTTATTCATCCCTTACATATAACACCCAGTGCTCATCCCAACAAGTGCCCTCCTTACCGCCTATCACCCGTAGCACCTCCACACCCACTTTTCTCCAGCAACCCTCAGTTTGTTCTCTGTAGTTAAGAGTCCTTTACGGTTTGCTTCTCTCTCTGTTTTTATCTTATTTTTCCTTCCCTTCCCCTATGTTCCTCTGTTGTGTTTCTTAAATTCCACATGTGAATAAAATCATATATTTATCTTTCTTTGACTGACTTATTTTGCTTAACTTAATACACTGTACTTCCATCTTCGTTGCTGCAAATGGCAAGATTTCGTTCTTTTTGATCGCTGAGTAACATAATGGGTATACTAAATAAGGCACAAATCAAAGAAGTTCTAAATTGTTGACTTAAAATGGATGTACTTGTTAACTTCCCTCTCTTTTTAATATATTTAAAATTAAACAATATTTTGTTTTTATCAGTACATTAATCAACAGCAGATTCTTTAAAATATCAATACAAGTTTTAAAATAGGTAATTTATGTACTTATAGAAAACAACAGATTAAAATGCAAGATTATATATTATCTTGTCATCCTAATTAATTTCAAATTTCTAATAGGAAAAAGTGTTCCTTCCAGCTTTTACTGTTGACTCAGTAAGGACTTGGTAAACAGTATTTTTCCCATTGTTATCATGTTATCTTTATTAAATTTACCATTAGGGTAATTCAGTGAAAAGTATTGAACTGTGTAAATTTGGTGTTAAACATATGTGTGTGTGTCTCTGTGTGTGTGTGGTGTACGTGTGTGTGTGTGTATATATATATATATATTTCTTTTTTAAGTTAAACTTTCATATGTAAGAGTTTGAAGGTGGTTACAATTTTATGAACATAAAAACTGGAAAAGTCAAAGTCAAATAATTTTATTGGACCTATCAGATAAATTAAGTCATATATAACCTCCCCTCCCCTCCAAATTTGGAGAGATGTAGTAAGACCAAGAATCACATCTGAGATCAATTTACTTGGAGAATAACACATATTATAAAGCTAGAGTAAGTGAGATAGTTTTGGTTTTGTTGAAAGAATAGACATATAGATTGATGGAAGAGAACAGATAACAGAAATAGACATGCTGATATAGTGAACTGATCTTTGATAAAGATATTCAATGATAGCAATAGACTTGTCAACAAGGATGCTAGAAAAACTGGAATGTTTTCCATATGCAAGCAAATAAAGAAATTTAGATGCAGACCTTTCACAAAAAAATGGACAAAAAGTGAATCATAAACCTAAATGTAAAATGCAGAACTATAAAATTTCTAGAAGAAAATAAAGGAGAAAACCATGTTGATCATAGGCTTGATAATAAATTTTATATGTAACAACAAAAACAAAATACATAGAAGAAGAAATGGTTGTTAGTCTTTATCATTATCCTGAGAAACTTAACAGAAGACCGGGGGGGGGGGGGGGTGGGGGGGAGTTACAGAGGGGGAAGAAGGCAAACCATAAGAGACTCTTAAATACTGAGAACAAACTGAGGGTTGATGGGGGCTGGGGGAGAGGAAAAAGTGTGTGATGAGCATTGAGGAGGGCACCTGTTGGGATGAGCACTGGATGTTGTATGGAAACCAATTTGACAATAAATTTAATATTAAAAATAAATAAATAAAAATAAAAATCGAAAAAAAATAAATAAAATTTTTAAAAAAAATGAAACTGAAGCCCCCCCCCCCAAAAAAAGACAAGCTACCAACTGAGAGAAAAATTTGCAAAGCACACATCTTATAAAATACTTGTCTCTAGATTATACAAAGAACTCTAAAACTCAATAGTGGGAAAAACAAGTAACACAATTTAAAAATGGGCAAGTGATACAGACACTTCACCAAAAAAGATATACAGATGGAAAATAATCATGGGAAAAGACGACATCATTTGTCATTCAAGAATTGCAAATTAAAGCAAGGATGAGAGAGCACTACATTCTGATTAGAAAAGTCAAAACCCAAAAACTGACAATACTAGATGCTGGTGAAGATGTGGAATACCAGAAACTTTAATTCATTGCTGTTGGGGATGCAAGACGGCACAACCACTTTGGAAGACAGTTTAGAGGTCTCTTACAAAGCTTTATCTAGTGTTACCAGAAGATCCAGCAATCATGTTCCACATACAAAACTTGCAGGTGGATGTCTATCACAGCTTCATTAGTAGTCCTCCTGAACTGAAAGAATCCAAATTGTGCTTTAATAAGTGAATTGATAAACAAACTGTATCACATCTAGATAAGATAACATTATTCAGCGATAAAAAGGGGGGGGGGGATTGAATTAAAAAAGACATGGATAAGCTAAAAATGCGTCAATCTAAGAAAAGAGAATCTGTGATTCCAATTATATGGCATTCTGCAAAAAGGCTAAATTAAAAAGACAGTAAAAATGTCAGTGATATAAAACAAATATGAAACCATGCTGTCATAAAGAAATGATTAAATAAAGCAGTTAATGGGGGAGAAGACAGGTATTTCCTGCGTAAAATAATTCCAAATAATGTAGATACTCTTGTGCCAGGTTTGACCAGCAAACCCTGGAGCAGTTGATGACAGATTACTCCAGACTCTTGAATCAGAGAAAGGAGAGGGCCAGGGGGCCAAGCGCTCTAGTGGCGATGATCCAGAGCAAAGCTCTTCTCCAGTTCTTATTGAGAATCTTATCAGTGCATTTCAAGGGGTGCAGGAATGCAGGAAAGTGTGGTTTCAAAGGCAGGAACAAAGCATGCTCATAGATTTTCGGGGAAACAATACAATCAGGGCAGTGATGTACAGGCATATGTCACAGGGGCAGTGTATACATCCATAGGAAGGGGGTTGTTTTACTACTTTAGATTAAACATTTACAGAGTGGGAAAACATGTTGATCCACAGGCAAGGTCAGGTTGTCTTCAGCTTTGACAATTCAAGGGATATCGGGTTTTCTTGGTCTATCTTGTTGCTTCTCAACCAGCCATTTCCCAGGCTGCAAACATTTTTTTTTTCTTAAATCTTAGCCCGACAGGCTTGATGAGCCTCCACACTCTTGCCCTGATTGAAGGGGTGCATAAGCTTGTAGCCCTTCAGTGTATGCTCTGCATAGTGGTTCCAAAGAGTATAGTATAGAAAGAGGGGGGATAAAAGTAACTTTATAGTGAAGAAAACTGAGAAACACTACCTCAGCCTTGCAATCAAGTTCAACATCAATAGGATGGATGGATACGGCACTTTACTCCATGTTCTTTTTCCCCCAAATCCATAGGCCCATAACCCCAGTCTAATCTGAGAAAAGCAATAAATTCCAATAGAGGGACATACAACATACAACCCCTTATAACTCTCAAGGTTATAAAAGAAACAGAAAGCCTAAGAAACAGTAACAGCTAAGAGCCTAAAGAAACATGGTAACTAAGTGTAATGTTTTATCCTAAATATGATCTTGTAAGAGAAAAAGAACATTAGTTAAAAATTAAAACAACTGGAATAAACTTTGGACTTTAATTAATAAGGTATCAACATTGTTGCTCCATTCATGACAAAATGTGCCATTCTAACAAATGAAACTAATAACAGGAAAAAACTAGGCGCGAGATATATAGGAACCCTGCACTACTTTTCAGTTTTGTTTTGTTTTGTTTTATAAATTGAAAATGTAAAAAAATTTTTAAAAAACAAAGTTTATTAGAAAATACATTTAATATATTCATGAAATGCTTTCAGAAAGCATTGGTCAAGTGTTTACATATCTAATAAATACATGTAGGCTTATAAAGTTGTGAATAAATTATTGTTAAAACTGAAGATTTATTTAAAGGAATGTAGCAATTTTTTAGTTTTCAACACTGTATCTATAACAAAATGTTGGCTTATTCTTTATTGTCCTCATCCTCTGGTAATTGTGTGCTCACATACATTATTTCATTTGGAATCACCAAGTTATAGACATTTCTAAACTTATAAAGGCATAAAATAAAAAGAAACAAATATGGCACTTGGAGATGTCAATAGAAAGCTCATACACTATGTTAGTAAATGCCAGATGCTGCTGAAATGCTTTTGCCGAGATATATAAATGAATAAACTTCAATAAGGACTGGTCAAAGAGTTGCCTTCGGGTTGAACTTCGTGTGTTTATATATTGGGCTGTTTTCTTTGCTTCTACGTTTTCTGCCCCAGAGCCAAAAACGACAGTCCTTAAGTAGAAACTTGCTGTTCTTTCTTCAGTAGAAAATCCCTGTTTGATACTTCTAAATCCATCTTATTCCTTTCCATTCATTGTCAGAAGATGGGGTGGAAAATGGAAAGGAAACGCTATATACAGTCTTGTTATTATTCAGAAATTGACAGTATTTTTTCATGCTGAGAATAATTAATATACTTTAGCTTGTGTCAGCATGTGATGGATATAAATCTTTTCTGGGATTGAAAGATGCTAGTGATCTTTTTTTCTCTTTTTTCCTCTTTTTTTTTTTCTCAAATAAAATCTATGCTATGTAATATTTATTCTTAAAAGTGAAACAGCCCATAAATCTTTGTGGGATAAATTCAGACACTCAGTATTCTGATTTCCACTAGCTTTCCTTGGTAGAACCCAAGTTGATTAGTGTCACCATTAACGCTAGCTGTAGCAGTTATTTTGTAGCTTTATTATGCATCTGTAAGTATCAAACCAGTGAGAATGTCAGTTGTAACAAAGACGGCAAGTGTAGTTTTGGCCTACCTTGCCTTTCTGGTCAACTTCTAAAGCACTTACATTGAATTTGCTCTTTCCAGTTCAACTTTATTCTGTAATCCAGAATTTTACCTAATCTTTTATTTTCGGTTCCAAATATTTTCATACTAAATATTCTGTCTTCTTTATTTTATAATTTTCTTTCTATAATCACTTCTGTGATGTTCGGAAATGTGAATCTCAGACATCAAGAATAAAAATATTTTCTAATTGTGCAGATACAGGAGAAAAGGGACAACTTGCCTATGAATACAATTTAATACATATATATGGAATATTTAGTATATCACATATATACTTGTATATGATGGGTTAATGTTTCTGTAAACTAGGTTTATGCGAGAATGAAATGGGATGTATGTAATAACTCAGAAGGTTACCTTGAGTTACACTGTCTGCTGGATCAACTCCAAAGAAACAACTCAATTAAAAGTTAAGTTCAGGCCAGCAAAGTGCAAAGGGACATTCTCCCTTTGTCTCACATTTATTTATTTGTTAATTTTTTTCAAGATGAACCTCTTAATCTGCCTGAGAAAGTTCCAGTTTGATGCCGGATGCTCTGACACAATAATTGATAGTATCCCCTCTCACTCAGAAATGCCTCCTTTTAGAAGGTACAGTGTGTGGTATTACAATAGAAGGGACTCCATCAATCATCAGCGCCGTCTCATTTTCCATCACCTTAAAGGTTAAGACTCTCTCCTTTAAAATAAGATTGGATATGAAAAATAAGAAATAGGTTTTTCCCTTTGTAGTAATCTGCATTACTATTCACCCGTTAAACTTTGGTGCCTGGCATCTGGCTGGCTCAGTAGGCACAGTATACGACTCTCGATCCTGGGGTCATGAGTTTAAGCCCCATGTTGGGGTTAGAGTTTCCTTCAAAAAAAATCGATATTGGTGCAAACTCTGATGCTCCAGGTAGTATGATTAGAAATCATCCTCTAACTAAACAGCGAAGATTTTCACTAAGAATATATCTTAGCCTGAAAATTAAAACACTCCATGTCAGTCTATACTGAAGAAGAAAAATTGCGGATAGAATTTATTTCAATAAAGGAAATCAAAGTATATGTAAAAGTTTATTATAAAAAGTAATCTTTTGCCAACTTCAGTTAATTTTTGGATCTTAAGTATGTGAAAGTGTAAACTAGGTGTAGGTCACCTCGATGAAAAGCACAGGTACGTATATATTTTTTAAAATATTTTTCAAAAATTATTTTGGAAAACTTTTTCTTAAAGTCCACTTTTTGACTTTTTGTTTATTTTTTATTCTTCTAAAGTTTATTTATTTATTTTGAGAGAGAGGGAGTGAGAGCATAAGTGGGGGAAGGGTAGAGAGAGAGAGGAAGAGAGAGAGAATCGCAGGCAGGCTCTGCACTGTCAGCACAGAGCCTGATGCAGGGCTTTAACTCACAAACCATGAGATCATGACTTGAGACAAAGTCAAAGACCTGGTCGACTGAACCACCAAGGAACCCCTTGAAACATTTTGAAATAATTTCTGATTTATAGAAGATGAAATATAGTACAGACTTTTCTGTACTCTTCACCAGCTTCCTACAATGTTAACATTTTATACAACTAAAATTCCTTTTTTTTTTTTCTTTTTTTAAGTCAGCGTGGTGCCCAGTGCAGAGTTCAATCCTACTACCCTGGGATCATGATGTGAGTCGAAAGCAGGAGTCAGACACTCAACCGACTGAGCACCCTAAAGTACATTTATTAAACAAAAACATGATAGCTATTTCCTCACATTTTCCATTTTCTACTACAGTTTCTATTAAAGGACTCAATCTAGGTTACTGCATTGCATTTATTTCTCATGTCCCCATATTCTCCTTCAATCTGTGACCATTCATTCTTTTCTTGTTTCCATCATCTTGACTCTTTTGAAAATTAATGCTCAGTATTTGTAGATTGCCTTTAATTTTGGCATAGGTAGTATTTTCTCATGAGTAGATTGGGATTCTGGGTTTGAGGACGAATACCACAGGTGACCTCAAAGAATTGTATCAGGAATTACCCGCTATCCACATGTCTTAACCCTGGTGACATTAGCCTTGATCTCTTGATTAAGTGTCTGCCATAACAATTTTATTTGTCTTTTCCATTGCCATACTCAATTTATTGGAAGCGAGTCACTATGTCCAACTCATGCTGAAGGCTGAGGGGGTGGGGGAATTAACCTCCACCTCCTGAAGAGAGGGTTACCCTATAATTTGTAGGCATGTGATAAAATCGCCATAGTAATTAAAATGATTTCTGTTGAGATATTTTGAGGCTATGCATGTATTCTGTTTCTTAAGTTTTCACCTACTATTTCACAAAATCACTGGATCTTGGCTACAGCAATTATTGTTGTGCTATTCTGCTGGTGAGTTTCTCTTTCATTTCTTATACATTTATTATTTGGAATTCTTCAGAAAGAATAAATTTCCCTTATCTAACATTTATTTAATATTTTTATATCAGTATGGACTTAAAGATACTTCTTTTGTCACAATTCATACAGTTCTATTGAATTTTGTGGCTCTAATTTTTCTAGTCTGGGATACTCTTTCAGGTTGGCGCTTGGTGTGTTGTTTTTTTAACCTTCCTTATTTTATGGTTTATGATGTGTGTCCCCTTCCTCAGCCCTAGAATCAAACATTCATTCAAATAGTTCTTGATCCTTTTACTTAGAAACCAAGATCTGAGTGCAAAGATTGCTTATTTCTCTTGAGGTATCACACTGTATAGACCATCTGAGCACACAGAAGTAGAAAATTTCTGTTATGTTTCCATATCTGTGTATATACACATATTTAACAATTATTTCTATACCTATCTCACATGCGCGCGCGCACACACACACACACACACACACTCATACCATTATCTTCTACTCTGATCCAACAATAGAGGTTTCATTTATACCTTCAATTTTGGCATCACCTAGAATTTTGCTATCTCAGATTTTGCAGACTTACCACTTTGTAAGTAAAATCTTATATACCTCTGTGGTTTTTCCTTACATACTTCTCTTAAAATGATTCAACTTTTTTTCACCAAACTTCTCGACACTTACCCTTTTGTTTTTCAGGAGAATAACTGTATTTGTCATCTCCCCTTTCTCATTTATTTTCTTTCCAGAAAATAGTTTAGAATTCAGTACTCTTAAATGCCCTTTATTTAATATAAATTCTATCAGCTCTTTGTCTACCCAACTTCAGTCTATAATCTATACCCCAGGATGGCTAATTGGAATCTAAAATAGATCCTGCTCCTCTTCAATGCTTTTCTGATCTTTTCCAGATAAAATCCAAATCTCATAACATAATGCAAAGCTCACCACCCTATAGCCCACATATTTCTCTAGACTCACATCTGCCTGCCAAATTCAGGATTAATTCAAATGCATTCCTCCCAAATGCCAAGTTATTTCTCTTCTCTCTCATCCCTCTGCCCTAGCTTATTATCCTTGTGCCTGTTTAAATGATTGTATTACACACCATTTCTAAAAATTCACAAAACTGTAATGTAAGGTCAATGATCTCTCAAAATATTTTTCATATAGTCAGCACACAAATCAAGAAAGAGAACATTGCCAGAATCCTGGAACCACCCCCAGCTGAATGATATTGTCTTTATTCACTGATTCTTCTTCCTCTTTCTGCTATCTTTTTGACCACAAGCACTATGGTTCATTTTAAACTTGCTTAAGTTGAATCCTAACATTTGGATTTTACATGTGACTACACTATTTTTTCAACCATTTTGTTGCATGAAGTTAAAGTACATTTATTATCTTTCACTAAAAAAATATAAGCATTTATTTTTCTATCATACTATTGATGGACATTTGGATTTTTTCAAGTCTTGGCAATCAAAAAATAAGGATTTCTGCAGAAATGCATAATTAAATCTACACACAACACACACACACACACACACACACACCTGAGTTTGGAATTGCTTTGATATATACGCAAATTTCATTACTTGGTAGATAATGCCAGGATGTTTTTCAAGTTAGTTGTAACAATTTAGACTTCTACCAGAAATGTATACAGGTTCTTGTATACACACAAGAACATACTTCATCACACAACACTTAGTTATAACTATCTCTAGGTTTTTAGATACATAATCTCTATGGGTAGTCATCAATATTTCATGGTGATTTTGTTTTGCATTTATCTGGTTACTGTTTAGGTACCCACCACCTTTTTAAAAATTCAGAATCTGAAGCATGCTCCAGGTTCTGAGTTGTCAGCACAGAGTCCGATGTGGGGCTCAAATTCACAAACCATGAGATCTGAGCTGAAGTTGCACACTTAACCAAATGAGCCACCCAGGAGCCCCTAGGCACCTACGTTTTAATGTGTTTATTAACCATTTGAATATCCTCCTTTTGGAAATGCCTCATTATGTCCTTTGATTTATTAAAGATCTTTATATATTGTGATGTCAGCCTTTCATTGATTATAAATCTGTGAAGATCCGTTCCGTTGTTATTTAACCTTTATTAGTATTTTATTTAATGAAACAGTTAAAAAAACAATTCAGAAAAGAAACTAAGTTGATTGATATCGGTATCTGATGAGCTAATGCCATGCTGATTAGGAAACCACAAGGAAACCTTAACAAGGTTCCTCAACAAGGAAATCTTAATCATTCCTTCAAGTGTTTCTTTAAAATTTGAATTTTGGAAATTGGCTAAAAATTAAATAATTCACTAATGAAATAATTATTTAACCAATACCATTAAAATGACTTTTTCTTAGTAAATTTAGGTAAATATTTCCGTTATATATAAGAATGGCAAAATGCATTTGTGTTGTGAGGAAGATTTAGATCTCTTAATTGAAATCTCTGGTTTACGAAAGTATACTTGTGATTTGTCGCTAGTACTTAAACTGAAAAAAATATGTTGAAAAGTGATGATATGTAAATAAAAAGTTTGGTACTGAAAATTGAATAATATTTTAAACAGCTAATTTAATTGTCCAGACAATCTGTTTAAGTGTGTGTGAGCTCATGTGGTGTGTGTGTGTGTATGTGTGTGTGTGTGTGTGTGTGAAGAAAATAATACAATGGGAAGACTATATATGATATTTGTGGTTTTCTTGTGTTGGATTCCATATTAACATCCTAGTAGATTATTTAGAATTTAGGTTCATTATTTAACATTTTATACTTTACATATATAACCAGAACAGATAAAGTTAACTAAACACCGTTTTGATTTTCTTTAAATTAGATGTTTTGTTTAACAAATTACAATTTATTTCACAGAATTTGTCCATTTAGCTCGTATTACCACAAATATGGCATGATTTTGATTCGTTTTTTTCAACTTCTACATGTTCTCACTAAATATGGAAACCTGCATTAATTGGAATGTGCTTTTTAAGAGGACATGCACTTAGTTGGCACCCTTTCTGTGGAATTGGGTGAGGCTCAAACGGGACTTAGGGGTCCACATGAAGCTCAAAGTTTATTGAGTCTTTTTTTACTCCCAGGATGTCAGTCACCAATTATCTACTAACCACAGAGGTTTCCTCACTCAGTAGGAGACATTTGAAACTGCTTCTTAAACTGAACTTCTTTCAGAATTTTTGGTCACACCTGTTAGGATCTGTAAGAAAGTGCTACTTCTGTCTTTTTTCACATTTATCACTTGAACAGCTCTCCTACCTGTGTGGCATAGACTCATGATGCAGGAGCTAGTTCCTGCCTCCTGAAACAATATCAGATATGTGGTTCTATGGCAAAGGTTGCATTTTCGATTCTGTCAAATACTATATATTCATCAGTTTTTGAATCTTTTTGATCATCTTATTGCCTACTGAGACTATCAGTCATTACTTTGTTGCTTTATAAAAGCTGGAATTTTGTTTTGCCCTTCTACTTCATTTTAATCATTATTGACTTATTCAACATTGGGAAGAAAAATTCCTTTTTTCTCGGGAAAATTATTTTTACTATAATATAATGTCTATTCAAATAGGTGATAAAGCGATCTCAGAAGAAAATGATGCTCTAGCTTATCCTTATAGGCACTTAGGTTTAAAGGTGAAAAATGTTAATTTGTATTCATTTGTCAATGGCAAAATTAATACCTAATAAAATGTGTATCAAGAAATAATCTAACAGAAGTTTCTAGAAGGTTTTGTACTGTATACAGTAAAATTTATTTTATAGGCATCAACTGATAGGTATAGTTGCAGTGTAATTCTGCAATTTATTGATTGAAAAATAAAATATGTTTGATGAATCTTGATATTAATTATAAAAGAAACAAATACAGAAGGTATAGAAAAAAAACAGAAAATAATATAGAGAGCCTGAAAGGTAATTAATTTTCACTGTGACTCTTAAATGACTATAGCCCCCAAATATTCTTCCTTAGCTTTCCTGCTGAACTCAAACCGTGTAAACAATAGTAGCTAATCCACAACCGCAAATTTGCTCCCTGTACGACTTGCTGCATGATTTATGCTACCTAAATTCCCCAGTATTTTCTTAAGAGTTTCATTTTTCAGGGAAAAAAGAAAAACAACTTGACCTCTGATTAACCTCTCCAAATGTGTTTTAGGATATTCTAAGTTCCTCGGTCCTCTCAGAACACTCATCTGAACTCATTTTCTATCTATTTGCATGATGCAGTTTTTAGAAATGCTAGAAATGCCAGGACTACCAGTTTTTGGTTGTTTTCTTCCTTATACAGAGGAAGCTTCCGCATAGTGGCTAACAGCTCAAGATTCATAAGCAAATATCAGGCTCGAGTATTAAATAGCTGTTCCATTTCGGCCAAGTTATTTTATCTCTTTGAGCTTTCCTTTTCTCTCCTGTGCAAATTGGATCACATTTCATTAACTGATTAACAAAAATACATGTTGTGTTCCTATTCTGTATCAGTAAGTCTATTAGATGTTGGGTACATAACATTCATTCAAGCAGTTGTAAATCTTGACCACATGGATAATAAACAACAGAGAGAAGAGCAAATACTTAGGTTTTCCATGTAAATCCTACCCAACAAAATTCAGATATGAGAACAAAAAGACATTTTTTTTTGAAATCATATTCAAACTGACTTTGAGGTCCTATCGTCTAATGAGGGCAGGGAATTGAAACTAATGTATTATTCGGATCATGCTCCTTTCTCTAGGGTTTTACAACAATACAACTGTGGTGATAAAAAGACTGGATAATTGCCACATCTTTATCCTATCATGGATTCCTTTGATGTGCTCCTCGTCCATGCTCAGTAATACCTTGAGGTTTTCTGATATGCTGCTGCTAATGTGCATCCTAACATTCACCAGTCTTTTCTAGAACATTTCAAACCAAAACATGAAACTATCTATCTGGAGTTGAAACCACTGCCCCAGGTCTTTGCAAGGTACTGGCATATGGGTATTACTGTCATGGGAGCACCATTTTCCATCAGACCTAGAATAAATCACCACCGATCCTCCTATTCAATCTTTTCTCTCCTCAGAGGCACTCATTTGTCTCTGCTCTCTATTCACAAAGTTCTTAAGGAACTTAAGTTTCCAGAGAACAAAATCTGAGATCCCATTTTCAGTAAGGACCTTTTTTATTTTCTTCCTTCCAATTCACACATAACATCATTCACAAGAAAAAGATCTGAGAGAGGTGGCGCAAATGTCTTGTTGGTCTGGTTCAAAACAGAGAAGAAAATCATGGAGACAAAAAAGTTACTATTTAATATAACATAGTTATCAAGTATTAAGAATACCTAATATGTAGTTAATATTTAATAATACTTTAAGCAACAACTATGTCATTATGATAGTAACAGGAAGCTTTGGGAAGAGCTGTGTCTTATAAGGAATGGTCATAGAAATAATCTCTGAAGAGATGACATTTATGGTAAAAGATGAAGTGGTTTGTTTTATTTTGTTTGTTCTTCTTATCTTTTTTTTTTTTTTTTTTTTTTTTTTTTTTTTGCTTTGTGCAAGGCTGGGGAGAGAACAACTCCAAGGCTTGGGAAACTCCAAATTCTCTAAGCTGAAAAAGAATGGAAAATGACCAGTGTGATGACAGTATGTTAAACAAAAGGAAAGAATGGTCAAAGGGGCCACTGTGAGGATAAATAAGACTCGGGTCATATACGATCCTGCAGAACATGTAAAAAGAATTTTGACTCTAAGTGCTAGGAGAAGATAACAATAGGCTTAACTGAACAAGTCATATTATTTTATTTTTTAAGAAAGATTACTGTGGCAGCCACAGAGAAATATGCTTGGAGTAGAATGAGAGACAAAGCTGGAAAATGTGTTAGGAAGCTCCTACAAGTATCCAGGCCAGAGATGAGTGTGCTAGGGAAAAAATATGAGAGATCGTATTTGCAGCGCGCCTTTTGGTCACACATACTTATCACTTAAGAAATAATGAATATAATGGCGCCCTCTTCTGGCCGGATCAGGCCGGTCAGGGCGGGCCAGCTTTTGTGTGAGGCGGCAGCGATGGTGCTCAGGCCCAAGGGAACCCTACAAACCATGCTGATAAGAGGGCAACTTCAGAGGAGCCAAGATGGGCATGAGGATCAAACTGCAAAGCAGCAACCACACCAACAGACTGTTGAAGGAACTCAGTAAGTGTCAGATCTGGTAGATCATGTGCGACGTCACCATTGTGATTGTGGTCGGCTTCTTCCTGACCCACTAAGCTGTGCTGGCTGGATACTTCCAGAACCTTTCTCTGAATTTGGGGCTTGATGCTGCCAGGACCTAGGTGGTGGACTGCATCACCCCTGTCAACTTTGAGAAGAGTCTGGGCTTTGTCCACACATCAGAGCTCTTGACAGACATGATCAACACTGGAGTCATCTGTGAGGTAACTGAGTATCTGGGTATGGAGGGCCTCTTCTGGGCCTGTCACTCCACCTTTCCTGACCTAGAGAGCACTGCTGCAGCCAAGCCCTGGACCAGCACCAGTGGTACCCAGAGTGGTAGCTCAGCAGAACCCATCTGTCCCCTTGAAGAACTCTGGATGGTGGGGAGCACTCTGCTCCTAATAGGAACTATGTGTTACCTAGTGATGGTGGAGGAAGTTATAAAGAAGACAGAAATATTGCCAATGACCCTAACTATATCCTGTGTCTGCTGCAGCAGCCACCTCTACCAAACACAGATGACCATGATGATTTTCTCCTCTCATGTCTGCTCCTAGTATGACACAGCCAGTCAGAGGTACCTCAGCATGGCCACCCAAATCAGCACCAGCTCCTGCCATCCATACTAAGTTCTGAGCAATGGAGACTTCAGTAAAAATAGTTTAGTCACTCCTGACAATGCAAATAGTCACCACTGGAACCAACTCCTGTGTGAGCAATAACAACCACTCCAAAGAGCCAAGCTTTGGGAAGATGGATGAGGTCCAGCCGGAGGACCCAGGGGATGATGATTTGCAGTTTGAAAATCTCACTGGAGAGACAGGCATAGCTTAGGAGATGATTGAGTTGAGTGATGATAGTGACAACGAGCTGACTTTTGGAGAGAATGATGATGAGAGAATAAGGCCATGCCCTGCCAGGTGTGCAAGAAAGTTCTAGAGCACAACCTTCAGTTGATGTGATAGCATGCTCAGGACCACATGGACCGACTGAGAGGCAAGTGCAAGTTCTGTGAGACCAACTGCTAGGACCAAAACTCCCAGGTGACCTATGTTCTGTCCCACATTAGTATTTTCTTCTTCTCTTGCAACATGTGTGAAACTAAGTTCATTACCAAGTGGCAGCTGATCCTTCACTGATGGCATGAAATATTTGAGGACAACATTGCTGTCTACCCCAATGATCCCCTGACTGGGAATCTGGGTTTGCCTTTAGGGGTAGCCTCTAAGAGTTGAAATGTGCTGCCTGTGGGAAGGGAAGGCACTGGCCAAAGATTTCCACGTGGTCCGGGGCCACATCCTCGACCCTCTAAATTTGAAAGGGCCAGGCCTGCAGTACCTGTGACCAGCACTACCTTAACCTGTGCAGCCTCATATGGCACACGCTCTTCCATCTCGGCATTTTAGTTCTCTCCTGCTCTGTCTGTGTGAAAAGCTTTGTGGATTGGCATCCTAAAGAAGCACATAGCTGTGCACCAAAGCCTGGAAGACACCCTTTTCCACTGCCACTTGTGCAACCAGGGATTCAAGTGGGAGGCTGCGTATGGCTACCATGTCAGCAGCACAAATACAACACTGGCCTTGATGAATAGCCTGGTTTGGGGCTATGGCACCCAGCAGTCCAGAAGGGGAAGCTGCCAGTGGAGGAGTTCCTGAGTGAGGAGCTGGCTTTGCAGGGCTAGCCTGAGAACAGCAAGTACAGCTGCCACCTTTTGTGGCAAAAGTTTTGCACACACAAGTGAGTTCAACGACCTCTGGTGGATCCACACAGACAAGAGGTTGTACCAGTATACAGGGTGCCACAAGTCCTTCCAAGGCCATGCAAGCATCAAGGACCACCTGGAGACACACACAGGGGCCCCCATGTACTGCTGCTTGTGTGGCCTTGAAAGCTCCACCCTTAACCTCATGAGCAAGCATGTTGGCAGGAACAAAGGCAGCCTCTTGCTTGACTTCACCGTTGAGCAGATCTTCTTGTACCTTATCCATTGCCAAGAGGCAGAAAAGAACCTGGACAGCCGACTGGATCCCAGCACAGCCATGGGAGCTCTGATTTTCTCATGGCTGGTGTTCCCTCTTCAACTGAAGTTTTAATTTTGTCTTCTTAGGAATTCTGTTCTGTCTTATGTGTAAGGAAGAAAAAAGAAGAAATAGCACCATGGTCTGTTACTGTTTTTAGAAGCAGAGGCCCTATCATGTTTACCTCCTTACCTGTTCTTGCCCATCAAGGGCTGTGTTTTTTTGTTCTTTCGAGGCTGGTTTGGGGATCTTGTCAGGCAATTGGATTTAACTAGATCACCTCCCCCAACCTCTCAAGTTTAAGTTAACTGATAGGTTTTATGCTGCTATGAATCCAACCAACAGCCTCCCTGAATAAAGGAGGTAGAGAGAGTTTTTCACTGTGGGTATTGTTGCCAGATTTCCAACTGGGACACCAGATATGAGACAGAATTTTGGGAATGCAGTCATTCAGAAAAGACTAGTCAGCAGGGCAGCTCACCTCAGACTGCAGGCCCAGCGCTCACCTGGGAAAAGGCAGATGGGCTGGAGGTGCCTGCTTGTTCTAAAGCTCTAATCTGCTGATTGGACAGTAAAATCTTTTGACAGCTAGATCCAAACTCAGAACAAACTTACTGTTTAGGTAAAAAGCTTTGGGATGAATCCTAGCCAGCCAGAAGAGGCACCCTACAGCACCTCGATGGACAGGAAGGGAGGTTCTTCTTGTCTCCTTAGTTCCAAAGAAACTTGATTTTATGGAGTGATGGCTCAGCAGGTCAGGCCTTCCCTGTGTGGTAAAAAGGACAGGGAACCACTTTGATATAGTCAGTCACCTGGCATCTAGCTATCTCCATTGACTTTGAGTGTCCTGCCGGAGAGGTGGGGATGTTTCTGACAGCAGCAGCCTTGCCCTCATTTACATCTAGTCTCCCACCTGGGAGTGTGTTTGGTCCATAGTATAGATGAGAAGACCCTATGAGGTGGGAGAGTGGTGGACTGTGAGCCCTTCAGAATTAAAGAGACCCAAGTAACTGGTAGCACGTAGAGGGATGTGTGTTTTGTCTGTCCCAGTAAGATAACCTGTTACTTATTTTGTGCCAATTGGGCATGAGTTTTGGCAGTTCACCTTTGACCTGCTGGAATTTATCCTGATCTGTCATTCGACCCCCACCAGGAGGCACTATTGGACAGCAGCTGGTTCAGGCCCTCCCTGGGTGGCAGGGGAATGCTTGAACGCAGTCCTTGGGGCTGGTTGGCTACGTTCTTATTTGATTTTTGAGGGGGTCTCCCCAAAAGAAGATTTGAGGGAGAGGGCCCTCAGATCCCACATATTCACAGGATGGCACTTCAGTAACACACTACCTCACCCCGTTTAGCTGAGCTCTGGGAGTCCCCTGGCCTTGGGCTTAACACTGCCCTTGGTGGGACTCAGCAGGATCTCAGGGCTGTTTCACAAGCAAGTGGTTTTAATGAATTCACAAAGCCTTTTTGTACATTAATATTTATTTTGGCTTTTGTATACGTATCACCCAGCATCTCTTTTAGATAAGTGACTTCAGGAAAATGTGTTTCTCCCAGCAAGGAGCCATATTCCAGGGGACAGTTCTGACCAGAGATTTGGAAAGCAGGGACTAGAATTAGTGTCAAGTGTTTAAATAAGAAAATTCTTTACTTTGTCTCCAGACAGTCTCTTGCAGGATAAATGCAGAGAACCCTTTGGGTAATGGATGTAAGTTCTAGAAAGTTTTTTATAAGTTTGAATTCCTGGCCTTTCATCCCCATTCCTTCCTGTGATTGATCCTTCCCAAACTTGGAAAGCTATACCAAGACATATGGGCAAAGCAAAGCTCTGCCCCCATTGAACCTGGTGCCTGTCCCGCAGCCCTAAATTAATAAAGCCTCTGAGTTGAGGTGCTTGGCTTTCTGGTGGGGTGAATATTACATGGGAGGATTTGTGTAAGCGGCCACATTCCACCTTCTACACCCGCCTTGTTAAATGTTCCCTTGGGACATTCTTGTCAGGAAAGCAATGCTGAGACTTTTCATCTCTGACTGGCTTCCCCCTTTCTTCCCCACACTGACCATTAGAGATTCAAGAAGGAAAATGTGTAGACTACTGTCACAGATCTGCTAAATTTTCAACCCTGAGGGGTCGCTCCCAGGCAGTTGGTGAGGACCGATTTTTGAATGGTCATATTTGAGAGAGGAGGTGCCCACGGGAACATAGCCAGGCAGCTGAGAATGGATCACTGTGCTGGAGAAACCCTTTTCCTTAACAGAGGGCATCGTGGATGCTGTGCTGTCTCTATACATAACCTGAAACTGTGAATTTTCCAGTTTTGCCAGTAAAGCAAAAATGCAGATCTTTGAAAATTTGCCCCTATAACACTAAACAAAAACCTGAGGTCTGGTGGTTGAACAGGTGGTCTGGTTGACTGCAGTCAGATATGTGGCTGGGTCAGCAGCTCATGAGGCTCAGTGGCCAAACCCTGTTCCTCTGCAGGTCCCCATAGTCACACCTGACGCCTCCCTGTTTGGAGTCATGGTTGCTGCCTCTGCATCCAGCTCACCTTTCTCTGAGCTGTTTTACTTGAAACATTACATGGTGGCAAAGGGCACTTTGGAGTAACTGGTAGCAGGTATTCATTTTCATTTTGTTTTTTTCAACCTTCTGTTTACTTAATTTTATTTCCCCCTCCGCCCTGCGGCCCAGTTGAGCACTGCCTCCTGCTGTATTGTTCCAAGGTTCTGATTGATCTTTGAATGTCTGTTTTTCTCCCTTGGCCCCCATTTTCTTGTTCTGTACTCAAGACCAGCTGCATAATTTGCAGAGCCCTATGTTTAAAAATTAAGAATGTCAAAAGGGCAACTGTAGAGCACGAGGCTGTTCCCAACACGTTCCTTTAGGGATAAGGGTAATGCTTGAATGGCATGCTGGAATAAACAGCAGAAGCTGCTTATGGCCAGAGGAGGGGGTCTGTGTCCTGCCTGTCCTGTGACTGATTGACAGCTTACTGATGCCACCACACCACCGGGAAGTTCTGCTGTACCCTAGTATTTGGTCCTAAATTTCAAGACTCCATGGAGTCTCTATAGTTTACAGCAAGTTGGAAAAAGAGACGGTGGGGCTTGGGCCCAGGTGACCCCTAAGAACTGAATGGATAAAAGTTCCTTTTGACTTTCTTCTCTTCTGATGGATCTGTGCCCTTTTATCTCCAAAACAAGGCTTTGGGCTTAAATACCTTCTCCCCAGTCAGGTTTTGCTAGGGATCAGTTTTCTTCCTCTTCCTACTATGGAAGCCTCCTGCTATGCCCTATTCCTCATACTACTCAACTTTGGAAGTACATTTAAACGCCTATATAGATGAACGCTGATGTTGTTGGCACAGGAGAGGGCTGTACTGAGGAGGCTGTGTCCCTCCAGGAGTCCCCATACGTCCTTATCCAGAAATATCCCATTGATGAAGGCAGAGAGTGAATGGCACAGAGCATTTATTTCATTGTGATAATTCATCATACACTGAATGTCAGAATGAAAATATTTAATAATTGTTTACAATCTATTGCTGTAGTTGTTTGCATGTTTGTAAACTTTTTCCCCAAATAGCAGATGTCTAAAACCATTGAAAAACTAATCAATGTAATTTCTATATACACAGTGGTGATTATTGCTGGAAAATTTTTTTTAAATTTTATTTATTTATTTATTTATTTATTTATTGAAATTTATTGTCAAATTGATTTCCATACAATACCCAGTGCTCATCCCAAAAGGTGCCCTCCTCAATACCCATCACCCACCCTCCCCTCCCTCCCACCCCCCATCAGCCCTCAGTTTGTTCTCAGTTTTTAAGAGTTTCTTGTGCTTTGGCTCTCTCCCACTCTAACCTCTTTTTTTTTTCCTTCCTCTCCCCCATGGGTTTCTGTTAAGTTTCTCAGGATCCACATAAGAGTGAACACATATGGTATCTGTCTTTCTCTGTATGGCTTATTTCACTTAGCATCACACTCTCCAGTTCCATCCACGTTGCTACAAAGGGCCATATTTCATTCTTTCTCATTGCCACATAGTACTCCATTGTGTATATAAACCACAATTTCTTTATCCATTCATCAGTTGATGGACTTTTAGGCTCTTTCCACAATTTGGCTATTGTTGAGAGTGCTGCTATAAACATTGGGGTACAAGTGCCCCTATGCATCAGTACTCCTGTATCCCTTGGGTAAATTCCTAGCAGTGCTATTGCTGGGTCATAGGGTAGGTCTATTTTTAATTTTCTGAGGAACCTCCACACTGTTTTCCAGAGTGGCTGCACCAGTTTGCATTCCCACCAACAGTGCAAGAGGGTTCCCATTTCTCCACATCCTCTCCAGCATCTATAGTCTCCTGATTTGTTCATTTTGGCCACTCTGACTGGCGTGAGGTGATATCTGAGTGTGGTTTTGCTGGAGAATTTTTTATTATCAGAATTAGAAGCTAATGAATCTTATGTAGAAAAGAAAGAATTATTAATAGGGTCGGTAAGTTATCTAAACATTCCTTGATTGTGTCTCTGGATTTTATACTGTTTGTCAACTTTTTACAATTTGTAAACTTTTTTTTTTTAATTTATATATTCACCATTGCATTTAATTTAACTTAATTTAATTTAATTTAATTTAATACAGTAAAAATATATTAAAGAAATTTTCCATAACATAAAATCTTCATGTCTTTAAAACACATATCAGCAAACCTTTATGTCATTTGTGATTTTGAAGTCTGCACTATATAGAAAGCAACAAAAGTAAAGAATATTTATTTCAATGGAAATTCTGTTGTTTTTAAGAAGATGACTTAAAGTAACCACATTTTCAACTAATATCTTGAAATATCCCAGCAATGTTTTTGAAAACATGAGAGGGTATATTTAAGGATTATAATATTTGTTCCAAAAGGATTACCATAAAGCAAATATACGCATATTTCTCTGTTCATATTTTGTGTAAATGTATGACAAAATTTGGCATGTAAGTAGCATGTAGGGGATTCCTTATACTAAAAATCAAAGAATAAAAACCTGTGGAATAAATAATTAATGTTTTATGAGGAGTATATGAACATTTGTACTGTAACACATGAGTTATTTCCCAGATTAGAACATTAGCATCAAGGCAAAAATGGAGGTTCTCATGGCCTGTGAAACATCACGTGTCTCATTTAGAGACAACTTTGGTTTTCAAATTTGGGTAAAATGTTGGCACCCGTAGACTGATATAAGTTGTGTACGAATAGTGTATAAAGCAGACCAACCACTACAAAAGTATAAAAACTGATATGTTCAAAGCATTATAAATAAAACAAGACTGAATCCTAAAAAAAATTCAAGTAACCTTCAGTAAGGCAAGAAAAGAGAAACAGAAACAAGAAACCCAAGGAAAAAAATTAAATAATAAAATAGCAGACCTAAGTGTCACCAATAAATAATTAATTACCTTAAATGTACCTGATCTATGTATGCCAATCGAAAGACAGAGATTGACAACATGGGTAACAAAAAAACACCACGACAATTATATACAGCTTTCACCACCTCAGTTAATTCCTAAGTATTTTATTCTTTTTAACACTATTGTAAATAAAAATGTGTTCTTCATTTTCTTCTTACATTGTTCATGATGAGAGTATAAAAAAATTAAAGCGATTTTTGTGTGTTCCCTCTGTATCCTCCTACTTTGCTGAATTTGTTTATTCATTCTAACAATTATTTTGTGGAAGTTAGAGTTTTCTACATATAAGATCACATCACTTGTGAACAGAGGTAATTTTGCTTCTTCCTCTCCCATTAAGTTAAGTATGTACCACATGATAAAATGGGCTGGACTTTCCTTCAAATAATTTGAGGTTTTATTTTGGTGACATTGGTGAAATCACAAGGATTTTTTTAAAAATTGATTATAGTGTTGCCTTTGTTTTTAGATAATCTGAGTTAATTCTGTAGGCAATTTCAGATTAAGTGCAAGAGCAGAGGTATGTAGAATATTTTCTAATTACACTAATAACATTATTCCAGGCAAGAAATTATAAGCAATCAAGCCAAGACAACAGCATGAGAATGAAGAAAATTTATTTCTTGGGAAAATTAAAGATACATTTACATTAAAATGTTTAATATTTTATCTACAAGTGATAATTTTTATGATGCACCTATTGAGAAATGAGTAAGTCAATCAGTACATAAATAAACTGTGGAGAACAAAATGGAAAAAAAAAATATTGGGATAAAGTCTTCAAAAATAAAATGGCCCATGATTTCTATTAAAGTGGTACATTTGAAAAATTGTTAATAATAATATTATGAAGCCAGAGTGACACTACAAACCTTTCTTGGAGGAGATATAAAAACAACAGACACTATTGTTCTCTGCCTTATTGCTCAGCGTATTAAGTTACAGGATGGGAGTTCTATGTGCTGTCAGTCCGTAGGTAGGTTACCTGTCACAAGACAAGCCAGTGTTTGTGCTCTGAAATTTCCTTTACTCACACAGCAGTGTCTAGACATCATATATTGTATGTATGTTTTGAAATCCTGAATTCACTTACCCTATCTCACATCGTTGAATAAAAATAAAGAAGGAGCCAGACCATGGAAAATTCTAGTACTTTTTCCTTGCTCATGCTTCGAAAGATTTTTAAAAAATTATAAAATGAATACAGGCAAGCCTATAGTACACGGCAGATAGATAAAGTTCTGGATGACCATCAGTGAAAAGCAATATCAACCTATTGAAAATGAATGGGACTTAATTCCATCGAGACAAGCCTGACAAATGAAGTGAACGGGACTCAAGGAGAAATAAATACCAGGGAAGATTGACCTGTCTCACTGAGTCATGTTCAGACTGTTCAACAGCCTTGTATAAAAGTGAGTGGATCTTTCTTCATTCTTAATATTCAGACCTTGACCAGCTTCAAAAACCCATGTGTATACTGGTGCGATTACAAACATGGTGAAAATGCAAGAGCATCCTATTAACCACCTAATTTTAAACCACCATATTTAAGTTTGCCAAAGAAGTAGAAAGAAATTTTAACGAAGAAAGGCATGAAAAGTAATCCTTGCCCTGGAATTCATGAAAAACTGGCAAATATTTGGAGTTACTGACACAAACAAGTAAGAAGCGTATTGTGAACACTTGAGGCCACATCTGCAACATGAAATTCGTAAGACGCTATTAAGAAAAATGTCTCATTCCTGATATCAATTCAATTTTTTTATCACTTCTTGAATGCTTAAACTTTAAAGCCTTAGTTTTCATGTTGCTGCTTGGAACCAGGTTAGTTCTATTGTCAAATATGCATACTTTGAAAACTTCTAGATCAAGTGTAAAACCTAGAGACAAAATGATTTAATTTGTGCTAATTAATAATAATTTTCTTCCTCATTTTGTCAGTAGAATGGCTAACTTAATACCCTAATTAAACCACCACTGGTCTTCCATCTTACAATCCTTTCAAACCCTTTCATAAATTTTAAAAACCACAATACTATTTAATTTCAAACTATCAGCTAGCTACAATGCAAGTTTTCTTTCTGTGTTAGTTTCTTAGGCTGGTGTAAGGAATTATCAAAAATTTGCTACTTAAAATAATAGAAATTTATTTTCTCACAATCTGGAGGCCAAAAGTCCAAAACCAAAGTTTGGACTGTGCTATTCTCCTCCTGAGACTTTGGAAGGGGCGTATTTCCTGTCTCTCTCAGCTTCCTGTATGAGCGTTCCTTATTTTGTGTCTACATTTATGCCACCTCTGCCACTATCTTCACGTTGCCCTCTCTTTTGTATCAGTCTCATCTCCCTGTTTCACTTGTTTAATGACACTTGTCTAGAAATTGGATCTAGGGCCCACCTGATAATCCAGGATAAGGTTCCTGCTCTTAAAATCCTTAATTTAGGGGCATCTGGGTGACCCAGGCAGTTAAGCGACCGACTCTTGATCTCAAGGTCATGAATTCAAGGCCCTGGTTGGGCTCTGCATTGGGCTTGAAGCCTATTAAAAAAAAAAAAAAAAAAAAAGAAAAGAAAAGCCCTTAATTTAATCACACATTTTACCATATCAAGTAATGTTCACAGATCCTAAGGGGCACAAAATCAGTCTTTGGGGGGATACAATTTAGCCTATTACATACTGTCATTTCAATAACAAATAAGGCTCAGTCAGTTTATGTTCCCTCAAAACATTGTTTTTAACTATAATTTGTGATTAAAAATAAATTTTTCAAAAAGGAAGATAGTACTATTTAACTGACAGAACAAAGATATCATTCAATTTGAACGTAGTGGTTTTAAACTTTTTCTTTTAACAGTAGTTGAAGAAATCATTGTGTATGACCTACCTCATCACCTAGCTGTATTTGTTTCAAAACATTTGTATTGTCAATTTATGTTTTAAACAAAATAGCCCAATAATGAGGCAAAAAAACAAAGTGTAGGCATAATCTTTTAAAACAACCAAGTATATATGGTGATAAGCTAATCCTAACTTTTAACTTTTAAGGAATTTTCATTAAAAAAAATCAATTATAAAACTATTGAGGATGTTATTCAGAGGTCTTTCATAGCTATTTTATTGAATTTAAATAAAGTTCCAGGTTTGAAGGTTTTACAATAATTTGCTTGATATGATTATAATTTCTTAGTTTTTATTCATTTATACATTATCTCATTATAAACAAATTTTTCACAAATACTATGTTTAAAATATCTCTTTTATTAAATGTAACACCTCAATTTGCTTGCTTTACAAATATAAAACTTATTTTTTATTAAATTATAGCTAGATACTTTTTTAAGCATTATTAAATATATAGGCCTACTTTTTCTTCATTATGCTTAATAATTTAAGCAACTAGTTACCACTCATTTACTCTCATTAGATTTTATCTTTTAAAATTAAGTAACAAATGAGTAGACAAAACTAATGTTCTTCATCTCATTTGTTTATTTCATATGTGATGGATTAATTTATATTAAGAGCATAGTTGTGGTTTATAAGTTTATTAGTAAATAGTTCTCACAAATGCTGTAAAAGTCTATGGTAACTGCATAGAACCATTAAGATTTTCACACCTACATTTGAGTTTGAAACAATAGTTACTTAGAAAAAAATAAAACCAATTCTTTGAAGAAAATGAGAAAATCCTTAAAGAGGAAATAAACTGTTCTAAGAAGTTTGAATAGAAGTTATATTTAAATTGTATATATGTATGTAAATCTATACACATGTAAATACATATATATACGTATATTTAGACAACATTAGTTTCTTTTTCTACTTCTATGAATTCTACAGGTATTCATGTTTAGAAGGGAGGAAGGATATGTCAAGAAATAAGAATGCATCTTACTTTGGATTGATCCATTAGAAACATTGTATTGTAAACAGTTCATAACCCTGACACAGACACCACCACTGTCTATCACCATTAATAATTGCAACCTGAATAGGACAGAATGAAAACTGGTGAAAATCCCAAAACAGTAAAAATTAAAACCAGATTAGTAAAATAGTACTTAATGAGTTTACTGTGCATGTAAGAAATAATGTGCATGCTGGGAGCTTTCTCTCCCAATACTTTATGAAGCTCAGAGGTATGATGTTACAGGATCGCTCATAAAGTAAATGCAGGAGTTGTTTAACCTTTACAATGATTGGTTATTACAGTGGGGATTTCCAGACAGCAGATAATTGCTTAGAAGTGATTACTTCATACCATTTTAGGAAGATGACTTAAATATCTTTTATGATTATCAGAGGCATTTATAAGAAATAACCTAGGTTTTGCTTTTGTTCATGAAATAAACTAGATTTAGTTTTGCTTACATGGCTTTTCAAGAGGGATTTTCAGGCTTGGTCTATGTTTTCATTTTTTTTTTTTAATTTTGATTTTTAAAAATGTAATTATGTGACAAAGTTTATTAATCTGTTGGAATGCAATTTTCATGCAGTTTGTATTAGCTATGGTCTCTGCAGAATTCTGTCTTCTTAGCCTCCTATTTTAATATGAGGGATATAATGAACAATGAAAAATAAATGATAATTGATCTTGTTTCAGTGTGCTAAGTTCTATTCATTTAATGATTTATTAGGGAAAAAATATCAAAACTATGAAAAGAGAGCATGGAAATTATAGTTTTATAAAAGTTGTATTTTTTAAATTATTCATAATTCCTTGAAGTGGTACCAATGAGTGTATATGAGCATATACTCCATATTGTGTTTGGTTTAAGAAATCTAGATAATCATGCAACACTTTCTTTAACTACAATAAAATGACCTTGATGACTGTTGATTTCAGATTTTAAAAAAATAAATGGTATCTTTCAAAAGTACACCATAGTGATTCAACTGAAAAATATACTTTTAAAATATTAAGTTGATAGTCATATGTAAACTAATTAGAATTTAAAACTCTAAAAAAAGAAAAAAAGTATAAATTATATTTTTATTTTTGTGTAAATAAAAGATACACTTTTGTGTTTTTTGCCATTATTTTTCAAACACACTTCAAGTCATCCCTTCACAGTTTCAATTAATTTTCCACAGTGGCTCACAGAACTCAGGGAAACACTTACATATACCGTTTTATTAAAGGATAGGAGAAAGGATACTGATGAACAGCCAGATGAAGAGAGAGATGAGGCAAGATCTGGAAGGATCCTAAATGGAAACTCTGGATCCCTTATGTTAGTATATTTCTATATAAGTGAAGCCACATGGAAATGTAAAAGGAGTGCTTGCAATATCAAAATACCACATTTTTTGTTTTTATTTAAATTCCATTTTGTTAATACAGTATAATATTAGTTTCAGGAGTGGAATTTAGTGCTCATCACAAGTGCCCTCCTTAATACCTATCACACATTTAATCCTTCCCCCACCCACCTTCCCTCCAGCAACTCTCAGTTTGTTCTCTATAGTTAAGAGTCTGTTTTATGGGTTGCCTCTCTCTTTACCCTTCTATGTTCATCTGTTTTGTTTCTTAAGTTGCACATATGAATGAAATCTTATGTTTGTTTTTTTTCTGACTGATTTACTTTGCTTAGCATGATACTTTCTAACTCCCTCCACTTTGTTTCAAATGGCAAGATTTCATTCTTTTTGGTGGCTGAGTAATATTTCATTGTATGTATATACCAGCTCTTCTTTATCCATTCATCAGTCCATGGACATTTGGGATCTTTCCATAATTTGGCAATTGTTGATAGTGCTGCTATAAACATCAGGGTGGATGTGTTTCTTCAAATCAGTATTTTTGTATCCCTTGAGTAAATACCTATTAGTGCCATTGCTGGGTCATTGGGTAGTTGTTTTTAACTTTTTGAGGAATCTCCATACTGTTTTCCACAGTAGCTACACCAATTTGCATTCCCACCAACAGTGGAAGGTTTCTTTTTCTCTGAATCCTCACCAACATCTGTTGTTTCCTGTGTTGTTAATTTTAGATGTTCTCACAGGCATGAGGTGGAATCTCATTGTAGTTTTGACTTGTATTTCCCCGATGATGAGTGATGTTGAGCATCTTTTCATGTGTCTGTTAGTCATCTGGATGTCTTCTTTGGAAAAATGTCTATGTCTTTTGCCCATTTCTTAAACTGGATTCTTTGTTTTGAGGATGTTGAGTTTGGTAAGTTCTTGGCAGATTTTGGATACTAACCCTTTATCAGACATGTCATTTGCAAATATCTTCTCCCATTCTGTAGGTTGCCTTTAAATTTCATTGTTTCCTTCACTGTGCAGAAGCTTGTTATCTTGATGAAGTCCAAATAGTTCATGTTTCCTTTTGTTTCTCTTGTCTCCAGAGACATATCTAGTAAGAAGTTGCTACAACCAATGTCAAAGAGGTTGCTGCCTATGTTCTTCTCTTGGATTTTTATGGTTTCCTTTCTCACATTTAGGTTTTTCAACTATTTTGAATTTACTTTTGTGTATGATGTAAGAATGTGTTCCAGTTGCATCTTCTGCGTGTTGCTTCCCAGTTTTCCCAACACTGTTTGTCTAAGAAACTTCCTTTTTTCCAATGGATATTCTTTTCTGCTTTGTCGAAGCTTAGTTGACCATATAGCTGTGGGTCCATTTCTGTATCTTCCATTCTGTTCCATTGATCTATGTGTCAGTTTTTGTGCCAGTACCATACTGTCTTGACCACTACAACTTTGTGAAATAACTCAAAGCCTGGAATTGTGATGCCTCCAGCTTTGCTTCTGTTTTTCAGATAGCTTTGGCTTTTTGGGGTCTTTCGTGGCTCCATGCAAATTTTAAGATTGTTTTCTGTAGCTCTGCGAAAAATGCTGGTGGTATTTGGTAGGGATTGCATTAAATGTTAGACTTTGGGTCATATAGACATTTTAACAATATTTGTTCTTCAAAATGCCACATTTTAAACCATATAAAGATTGATAAACAATCTTGATATGATAAACTTAAACATCAAATATTTACACACTATTAAATTGATTGGCAGAAACAACATATAAATGCTCAATTCTCAGTGAATTTGGATGATTGGGTGGATGGATGAATGAGTGGTTGTTGGAGAAGGTATCAAAAGGCACTTACCTAATGTTTGAGCAGGACCTTGTGGAAATATAGAATAAAGTGATATTTTTTCTTCCTATATGCTGTCTCCTAGTTTTGACAAAACTCTTATTCCCCTAGTTTCCAAACACAGAACTTTGTATATAATTCTTATTTTTTCTCTATCTCTGTCCAATCCATTTCAATTTCTTGCTTAAATCAGTATAACATATCAATAAGATACAGAGGAAGACATATATGAGGGAAATAAGTATTTTCTAACATTAATTTATTTACCATGAGTGCATTTTATGTAATAATAAGTAGGTAAAGTTCTTAAGGTAATATTATTATATTATTATATTATTATTATTATTTTAATTATAGTATTGGATAGTGGAATTTGGTGTAAGTAAAGCCTTCTGGAAATTTAGTCCTTAGGAAAATTCACTCTAGTTTACAGTATATACAGTAACCATAATGAGAACTGTGCTTAATCTCTCAAACCTAAAACATCTGGGTTTACAAATACATATTTTTAGTTGTCTAGTAATTGTAAACTTACATACAATTTATTATTATTGCAATTGGAATTCCTAGTTAGATGATGATGATGATGATGATTGCTGTTACATAGAAATTAACTATGAAATTGCTATTTTTGCTATATACCATGCCACTTTTCCATAGTGTCCTAATAGGGATCATCTTGAATATGTCAGAAAATATATACTCTATTCTCATTTCTGTCAATAACTATATGAAATTAACCAAGTCATTTAACCTTTTGGATAACCTCTTTTTATAAAATCTGGTGATTATGCTAGGTACAGTTATTCACTATAGATGTGTTGGGCTTTAACATTGCTTATTACAAACAGATATCAGATCAATGCTTTCATACATCATGCTAATGAATCCCTAAAATGAAATTTTCAGTACATTACTCATTGGCATCCTTGTTATCGCATCTAAATTGCTCTCATTCCTGCCCCCTCTATATTCTTCTAGCTCTTTCACTTGTATATTCACATTTTAGCTGAAATGATCTTTTGCACCTGGAGTTTTCACAATGGTACTGTAAAACCATTAGCTATTTTAAAATTCCACTTCAATCTTTATACTTCTTTCTTTGCCCATTTTTCAAAGCTAAAATTCCATATTCAAAACAATAAGAGCAGCATGTCTGTGAAAGACAAATACAAGATTCTCTATTTCTTCTTCTATTTTGCACATCAGTGGAAATCTGAAAAGAGCCGCAGAGCAAAGGAATGCTAAGAAACACATTACCTTGCCTTGAATTGCAATGTATGCCTCAGAGGTAGAGACCACATAACTCTTACCATCAGTGCTCATTCATTCAGAGTGATTTAATAACAGAAATGTTTATAAAGTTGAAGATATGGCAAAAGAATGGAGGTGAAAATATGTTAAGCATTGTGTGTGAGTGTGTGTGCTTGTGTGTGTTTGCTAGAGATTTGTGCATTTCAAACTTTTGTTCTGTTTTACCATTTTCTCCTAGAGCACTGAGATAAGTAATGGTACTGCTTTGAATTGTGCGGAAAACATTAGCAATTGCACATCTACCCACAATTCCCCCTGGTCAGCAGGAATACGTGATCATACAATCCTGTCAGCCTCTTCACTGTTACTTTTTTTTTTATAATGTAATAAAAGAGTATGTTACATGTGGGATTTAGGATACATAGATAGACAGAAAAAAAGATGAGTTTCTGGTATTTTTAAAGTGGCTACTTGTATATTTTTTGCTAGATAATAATACCTCCAGTTTGCACTATTACTAGTTTTACAATACTTGAGGTTATGCTTATTTTTATGTCCCAGAAACCCTTTCACTTATAGTTGTAGAGCTATCTTAGAACTGGATGGCCAAGTGTATGCCCCTACATGTCCTATTTTAGAAAATATCGAGTTGTTCATTATTTCAACTTCGTTATGGAATATATAATTATAGATTTTTTTCTTGGAGAGAAAAATGGATTCATCAAGTATCAGAAGAGAAAACTATAAAAGAAACATATTAATGATATTAACTTTTTCTTAATCTGGGTCAAAAACTCGGTGCCAATGATTAATTTAGAAAATAATTCCTGAGGGCAGGATCGAAAAGCCAGAGGTGTAGACTAAGGAAAAAGGGAAAACCAATCCACAAAGCATCTCCAAGGTGGCCACTGCTAAGGATGACTGGTCAACAAGCTGGCTGACTCCTTTTGATGAGCTGGAGAGTTCATTTTATGGCTCTGGGCATAAAATATTTAAGAAAATTGCTTATATTTTTGGAAGTCTTAGCTTAAAGGCAGTTCTTAAACCTCCCTTTAAATTTGTGAAAGCTGGTTTTTTTTAAGTTTATTTATTTATTTTGAGAGAGAAAGAGTGCAAGCAGGGGAGGGAGAGAGGGAGAGAGAGAATCCTAAGCAGAGTCTATGCTGTCAGTGGAGTTGGACACAGGCTCAAACTCAGGAACCATGGGATCATGACCTGAGCCAAAATCAAGAGTCAGATGCTTAACCAACTGAGCCACCCAGGCACCCCTAAATTTGTAAAGGTTTTTAAACCTCAAAATAAAATACATTCATACTCTTTTCATCAAGAAGTAGAATATTAAAGTTTTGCTATTTGCTTTAAGGCAAACCTCAGGGAATGAAATAGGGCAACAATGGCAGGAAATGAAAATATTTCCCACAATGCTCTCTTCTAACCATTCTCCCAAGACAGAAAAGATACTTGACTTTGTGTCACCATAGTCTGCATTCCTGAAAGTCATATCCCAAATTCTTGGGAATTAAACTCCCCTCAGAGACATAAAAAAAGAAAAAAAAGGTAGAATTAGAAAGCACCCTTGGAGGAACAAATCAACAGGTTTGGAGGGGGATGAGGGGGTCATACCAGTGTGTTTCCATTAGGTAATATTTACCTGCCACCGATACAAACCTGCACAGACACCACAAAATGGAAGTCAGGTCTACCAAGATTACAGTGAATGCCAGGAGGGATGTCAATACATTTTAAAATTTTATGTTTCCTGAAAAATGAAGAATTGATTTTCCGCAGGCTGCAATAAGAAGTTCACCAGTGAGGGGGTGCCTGGGTGGCTTAGTCAGTTAAGCGTCCCACTTGGGCTCAGATCATGATCTCAGGGTTTGTGAGTTCAAGCCCTGTGTCAGGCTTTGTACTAACAGCTGAGAGCCTGGAGCCTGCTTTGCATTCTGTGTCTCCCTCTGTGTCTGCCCCTGCCCCACTTGTGCTCTGTCTCTCAGATAACATTTTTATTTGTTAACATCACGACTCAACCATTTTAGAGTTTATAATTTGTTTTATTTTTTTTTAATTTTTTTAACATTTATTATTTTTGAGACAGAGAGAGACAGAGCATGAACGGGGGAGGGTCAGAGAGAGGGAGACACAGAATCCAAAACAGGATCCAGGCTCTGAGCTGTCAGCACAGAGCCCGATGCGGGGCTCGAACTCACGGACTGCGAGCTCATGACCTGAGCTGAAGTCGGCCGCTTAACCGACTGAGCCACCCAGGTGCCCCTATAATTTGTTTTAAACGAAAGAGGAACCATGGTCACTGAGATACCAAAAAGAAAAAAGGGGGGGGGGGCAAGGGAAATTGGAAAGAAAGCATTTTTGGCTGCAGATGGAACATACAACTACCAGGAAAATATCACAACCTAGGGGTATGTCAGAAATTAAAATTGGGCTCCCTGATTGTATTTGTGGTAATGAAGCAGATATTTCTGTGGGAAAAATTAAGACACAGATTGTTTTCTGACCAAAAGTTTGGTTTACTGATAGTCTATATGTTCTAATATCAAAATTGAATAGTGTATGAAATGACTGAGCTTTAATATAATATTTGTTAGTTGAGGAAGCTAGTTTGCTTTTCTGAAAAATTCACACAATTTACGGACTTCTCTATGCCTTTTTTTTTGTACAGCAATGCACACCCTTTAGCTGTTTATGGTTGCATTAACTATTAAGACTTGTATAAAGAAAAAAAAAGCAAAAAGAGTAAAAGTTAATTAACCTAACAAATGAACACAGAAGAAACAGGATGCATCTACAGGTGGTAAATCATTTCAACTGTGAGGGAAATGGGAAAGCAAAAGTGATAGCCAGCTGTTCAAAGCAGTGCAAATTGTACACAGCAAACCTGAACTTGAAATCCAAGCTAAAGCTTAATGTAATCCTTTCAAGGCAGCAGATGCTTATGGGGAAAAAAAATGAGGGAACAATTTGTTGTAGAAAATTACACTGATATTATGATCTGTGATCCAGACATCAAATTGAAGATCTCTCATAGTTAATAGTCCAATATTAGGAACATAATTTGGTTGCACTGGCACAGAAAATGAAGATTCTGTATTAAAATGTGTAGTATAACCATCTGGAATGAGACCCTGTTAGTACACCATTCACCCTTAGGCAGATGCTTGACAAATTCTGTCGAGAATAACTAGACTAGGTGTAGTAAAAAGTGAAATACTTAATCACAGACCTTTTTCAGAATAAACCAATTTCCAGTGTATTTTGGAGAATATAAAGAGAAAATAAAGATCTTAAATCTACTGACAACAGATAAAGGCTATCAACAAAGCCACAGAAAAAAAAATATAGAATTAATTTTATCATTAATAAACATATAGATGAACCATGGTAAACAACAAATACCCACAATAGCAAAGCCATTAGGAGAATGAACTTGTCCTGTAGCATGTGGTAGAATTATTTGAACTCACATGAGTTGTCCTGGGGTTTTGCTAGAACATGGAGCATGATGTAATTCGGCAAGGTAAACACCATGTTTGGTGTTTTATTTAAAACACTTTTATTCCTCTTTTTCAAATTATTTTTATTCCTTCTTAAGATGTTTCACTTTGATTAATACTTTATACATATTTAAGTATCAATTGAAATGCCAAAAGAAAGCCATCACAGTATCATCTCCAAAATACTAGCACATATTGTTTTCCCTTAGGTTTTCCTGTAATTTTAATAGTTATAATGTATTTTAACTTGATTTATGGATTTTATAAAAAGTTCTAGGTGATTGTAAGGAACTTCCAGAAAAAATGTTTGTTTTTTCTTTTACCTCATTTGTCTATTTTTTGAAGGTTCCAGCATATACATTAAACATCAGAGCATAGAGTTAATGTTTCACCGCTCCTCCTAAAATGAGGAAAACTTTCAACATTTATGTGTATTTTAAATCTCAGAATACACTGTTACAATTTTGCTTATTTCACTCCTATTAATATTTCCAATGTGCTTCAAGTTTCTCTTTTTTGCATTTCATGTTGGGTCAGAACTGTACTTTAGCATTTGTTGTATTGCGTGTCCTTTGGTGGAAAAAAAAAGTTTAGTTTACTTTCTTTTTTTTTTTTAATTTATTTTTTATTTATTTATTTATTTTTCAATATATGAAATTTATTGTCAAATTGGTTTCCATACAACACCCAGTGCTCATCCCAAAAGGTGCCCTCCTCAATACCCATCACCCACCCCCCCCTCCCTCCCACCCCCCATCAACCCTCAGTTTGTTCTCAGTTTTTAAGAGTTTCTTATGCTTTGGCTCTCTCCCACTCTAACCTCTTATTTACTTTCAATTCATGTCTTTCTTTAGTTATAGACTCATGTCTTCCTATCAGTTATAGAATGCTAGGTTAACTTTTATTTCCAAGCAATTTATGTTTTCATTTTTTTATTTTATTTTTTTGTTTTCTTAATTCTTTTAATATATTTTATATTTAGATACACTTTATGATACTTAAAAGGCCATATAACATTTTTTTTTTTTTGCATTTTACTTAATACATCTGAAATTTCAGCTGGATAATGGATTAAATAGGCTTGGGAAAGTAACTATAATTTACAATATAGTTTTTCATTATGAAATTAAAACTATTTTCTCACTTCCTCTGGCCTACTATTTTCTGAATATTCAACCAAGTTCCGTTATATGCAATGCATCATTTTTCTCTGGCTTCTTTCTCATTGTTCATTTTATTTTTGTTCTTTAGCTGTTTGGCTGTGATGTACTTAAGTGGTTTGTTTGTTTTAATGTTTATTTATTTTGAGAGAGAGAAGGAGAGAGGAAGGTGGGGCGGAGAGAGAGGGAGAAACAATCCCAAGCAAGCTCAGTGCTGCCAGCTCAGAGCCTGACACGGGGCTCAAACTCACAAACCAAACCGTGAGATCATGACCTGAGCCGATACTGAGAGTTGGATGCTTAACCAACTGAGCCACCGAGGCGCTATTTTTTTTATTATTCCAGTCTGATAGTCTCTGAATTGTTAAATTTTTGAACTTATATAAATGGATCCTTTTTTCCAAACAGCCATTATATCCACATTTCTGCTTTTTGTTTTCAGAACCACACTCTGCTTTCTATTGGGACTATAATTACACACATGTGTGACCTTTGATACCGTCCCACAGGTCCCTGAGACACTGTTTCTCTCAACGATCATTTTATATTTTTCAAATTAGATAATTTCTACTTATCAATCTTCAAGCTTACCATCTGTTTCCTCTGCCATTTCCACTTTGCTCATAAGCCTATTTAGTGAATATTTTGTTATATACTACATTTTTCATTTTCAGTTTGGTTTGTTTTAAGGTATCTATTTTTGTGCTGAGAATTCTTATCTTTTCGTTAATACCATAATATAGTCTACATCCTTGAACACAGATGTATTCACAGCTTTAAAACTCTTTCCTGATATTTACAAATTCAGGGTTATTTCATGTTTATTCTCTGGTGCTTTTTTCCCTTGCAAATGGGTCATGTTGTTGTCTTTCTTTGAAATGGTGAATAGTGTGATATATTGTAGAAATTATGAACTCTGCCACATTCCTCTGAAGAATATTATTTTAAGGGGGCAATTAATCTGGCTGAGTCTTTCCTATAAATTCTCTCCAGCAACAGGTGCAGCCCAAATTTCAGTTCAGTTCCTTAAATTTAGTTTGCCTACATGAAATATGGATCATACACATGTGGTCCAGAAAGCAGTTATGGGATGACCAGAGATTATAACCAGAAATGAAGGCAAATATTTAGGTCATGCAGCAGTATAGTCATTTAGGTTTCTCACTGACAACTGCTCTCCTGAGTTTTAGGTTCCTGGACCTGATTACTTTAATATCATTGAATAGAAAAGCAAAAGTTAGAAACAAGTATTAGGTGGCCCTTTACAAAACACAACTAATGAATATATTATACGTTTGTTTTATTCCAGGAATTCAAGATTAGTTCATTTTAAGAAAATCTGATAATATAATTCATAATTATAAATTATTAAGGAAAATTTCTATGTGATCATATGAATAGGTTGGCAGTCTGTATCCTGCATCAGACAATACCCAATAAACAGGGGAAAGTCAGCCATAGATCTGTGTGCCCTTCTGAGAAATTCTTCTCTTTCTTTAGAATGTTCTGCCTCTATTTTTGTTGTTGGAAGTTCATCTTATTATTTGTCTTCTGACTCAGCAAATATGTAATTTGCACAATTAATTGAGGCACAAAGAGTTCGTTACAACCAATTTTCTTCTAATGGGGAATTTCTTAAAATTTTTATTTAAGTTATTTGACTTTATTCTAAGGATCTGGCATTAGAGTATTAGCACTTTATTTGAAATTTCACCTTATATCCTTTATCAGTATCAGTTTGAGCATCAGATAAGAGAAAATTCAAAATAATTTTGGCACAAACACATAATGATTTATTTTGTATTCTAAATGTAGGCAATCAAGAGCTCATATGTACCTACTAATCATTCCAAATTCTATCTTGACATTTGGCATCAATCATTAAAGTTGCTTCAGGGAACAATAACTACTTGAGTTTTCAGAATCACTTGCACACTACAGACAGCAGGAAGGAGGAACTATGAAGAGCAAAAGGGACCATGCCATGTATCTCCTCCTTTCAAAAGAATTCTATGTGAAGTCCTGTCTCACAACATCTGCTTACATTTCATTTGTAACACCTCATCCCACCTGCAAGGGAGGCTGGGCAGTGTATTCTTTTATCCAGTCACATTGCTGCCTCATCTAAAATCTGGGTTCTGTTACCAGGGAGGAGTAAGATGCAACTGGAAATTTCTGCCAAAACTGTTTCTTTGCAGTTTCAATCTCATTGTACTGAATGGGAATTCTTCATCTCCCTTCTAGCTAAAAGTAATTATGCTTATTTTTTTAATATTTGCTAAACATTCTGGAAGTTATATCCTATATCAAGTACTCTCTATATATGGATATAGATATAGATATAGACAGATATAGATAGATATAGATGTTATAGTTACAGATTTCTAAAATACACCGTTAAGTATGTTTCTGTATTAAACCTAATAAGCCTTTATTGCCTTTATCCCTAAAAAATTAAATATAAATTATATAATGTAAATTCAAGGATATTTACATTAGGTCCTTATTTATTCTTCTACCCCAATTTACCTTTTTTTTCCCTACATGCAAGATCTACCTAAATTGAATAGGCTTGATTATTTTACTCTATGGATCACAGCATTAGTAGTTATTTGCCTATTCTTACTAACTGCTCAAGTTCTCTCTAATATACTTGTCGTTTTAAGACCCTGTTTTAAAACCATCTACTGTAGAACATCTTCCAATCTCCACTAGCCCTTCCTGATTTCTTCCAACTCTTGGTACCTACATAATTTAACAAGCCAAACCATTCATTTGCACTTACTATATAATTCTCTGTGTGTATTGAAATGCGGGTGTATTATAAGCACTACTGATTGCAAATGCTGTGGTTTATACTATTTTGCAACAGAGCTCTAGTACAGCTTCCAGTGCATAGTAGGTGCTCAAAGTTGTAGAAATAATTAAAATGAATTGTGAACATGTTCATAGAAAATCAAAGAAGACTCAAAGATGAAAGGAGAAACCAGATCTCCAGTTCCATATTGCCATTCTAGAATTGTTTCCTTCATATTTTATGCCATGAATTAATAAATTAAATTTTATACTTTAATGACCATAGCTCCTTTTATTTAAGATATAAATCACATTTTCCTTCACAATATGTTAAACATGTTAATGATTCAACTAAATGCTAGAATGTTCATTTGTCTAACAAAATATTACATGTATTTAGGAGTGTTTTGATCATAGGATCAGAAAATTCCTTTAAATTTCAAGCAGTCTTATGTTATAAACCTAAAAGAGAGTTAGTATGTAATGAATTATAGTATTTTCCTTTCTAATATCCTTGACATTTTTAAGATTTAATATTCAACTGCTCAAGAAAACAGTAGAGGTAAAAATAATTTTATTTAATGCTTTAATGCATTTTATTTTTAATACTCATAGCTTAGGGATAAGACCATCTGTGCTATATTAGCTGCATGAAAGATTTTTTAAAAAGCAAGAATTTCCTTAAGCCTGAATATACAGGTGTTATGACTCATGCAGTGGGAATGTAGTTAACAAAGCATTAGTTTAACTGCATAATCTAACTCTCACAGAGAAGCAAAGATTGTCTACTGCAAGAATTGGGTTTTATGTTTATGACTGATGAGATTGTTGTATCAAGTGAAAGAAAAAAGCTTCACTGGTGCCACACATATGCTAGTTGCTGATAAGATGTCTTTTTGCTTGCATTATTTTTGTGCCATCTGCCTTTAATAGACTTACTTTCTATTTCTTTCTTTCTTTTTGTGTGACCATTTAGTTTTTGATGACCATTTGTTGGCATCTTGATGCAAGAATATTTATAAGAATGCAGAACCAAGTAATTTGCCAGGGAAAATTATTGTGTTTATAAAGTAATATACTCATCTTACATTTAATCATTATCATGGATTTCTACCAATAGATGTAAGTTTCAAGGCCCTTGAAACTCCTTTACTTTTCTTAAATGTTTATTTAGTTTTGAGACAGAGAGATAGATACAGAATTCAAACAGGGGAGGGACAGAGAGAGCCGGACACAGAATCCGAAGTAGATGCTGTCAGTTCAGGGCCCGATGTGGGGCTCAAACCCACGAAATGTGAGATCATGACCAGAGCTGAAGTTGGATGCTTAACTGACTGAGACACCCAGGCACCTCAGAAAACCCTTTAAGATGGGACACTTATTAATTTTCCCTTTAGTTTTCCATTTCTAAATGATTGTTAGCATCTTTCACTAGTGATTTTAATAAATATTTTAATATTAAACGCCTTTGAAAGTCACCAGGGATTTCAAAATATCTTCCGTAATATCTATCCATGGAAATGTCTTTGTGTAAGATAGATTAAAGGTTTTTTATTTTCTTGGTGTAGCTTAAGTTTTTACAACATAGCACAAGTGTATTCTGAAGAATGAGACTCAGGTGGGTAATAGAAACTTGTTCATAATTGTTCAGTTGAGATGATTACAAACTATCGGAACTAATATTAAAAATAATATTTAAAAACATAACCCAAATATCCTATAAATAAACCCACATTTTTTCAGTATACATGGACCATATCCATACACATCTCACTTTTATGAGAAAATAAATAAACTAAAGCTTCACATAGCATGGCCTATGTTGAATGCTGAGCACGCAATCTTAACACAATAAAAATATCTAGATTTCTGCCTCCAAAACACTTGTCCTGGATCCTTTGTCCTCAGATTTATATTCAGCCTCTCATAAGACAAATGCTTATACATATTGAATTAAGTATACAAAATAATGATCAGTGAAAGTTTTTAACTATGATTAGTTTCCATAATTATTGTGCTTTGAATTCAGGGATGGATAAGACCATTGTACCCTCCAGGTGCTTATAGTCTCTGAGGAGATATAGAAATATAGTAGCTGGTTTCTATAAAATAAAGTAAGATGTAAAATACAAAGTCTTATAGGAACACAGTGGAGGAAACACTGCAGTGTCTGTAACAATTGGAAATATAAAAGAAACCATGAGTCACAAATGGGAAGTATACTGCCTGAGGACATTGCAGGCACCCTGATGAGGTAGTTGTTAGTCTAGGCAAAAATATCAGCAATCTTTTATCAAAATTATTGCATACTAAATTGCTTGTCTCCAGCAGAGTTTTTAATATGCAGCCATTGCTTTAAACCTTGAGTATTTGTTTGGGTTTCCAACGGCAAACAGGTTGATTGCACACTCAAGTTAGGGCAACGCAAGTTGGGTTTAAAGGTATAAGTAGCATGTAGGGAAATAAAAAGCAAATAACATTTTGAGTTCTACTCTACAAGGCATGAGGAGTAGGAGGGGGAACTTGAACTGGACGGAGAGCTTTGCTTAGAGAGAAATGCAGCAGAAAGCTGGAATGGCAAGAGTCTACTATTTTAGTCTGTATGATGTTGCTTTCTGGGAAAAAAGAAAGGCAGCAGTGTATAAAAGGGCATCTAAAAGTGTAGAAAAAAGATATCTAGACATATTAGTAAAAACTGTAATTCATCAAGGAATAAATTTTCCTATTACCATTTATTGAAGAGACTGTCCTTTCTCCATTGTATATTCTTGGCTCCCTTGTCATAAATGAATTGACCAGACATGTGTGGATTTATTTCTGGGGTCTCTGTTCTCTTTTAATTAGCATTTTTTAAAATTCCTGATTTTTATAAAGTTGGTATGGGCAGTATTTTAGAGTGTTAAATCTATTGTAGGATAGTTAAAAATTTTAGCAATGAAGACTAGTAAATCTACGTAAAGAATGATGCAGTCTGTGTATGTCATGACTTGGAAATTTTTTGGCTGCTAGAAATGCTGTCTGGAAATAAAAAATTAAACAAAGTAGTGGTTTCTTTCTCTCTTTGAAAGAGATTTGAGGTGGGCACATCATAGCCACCCAATCTCCTGTTTGATATCACCACCCTTAAAAGTGACGTCAATCTTCAGTGTCACCTCGTGATTTAAAACGGTCAGTCCTATTTAAAGAAAAGTTTCCTAAAAATTCAACAATCGAACTCTGTTTCTTGGGTAGAATTTAATGTCATAGTGACACCTGTCTTCAAGGGAGAATAAGACAAGCATATTGTATTTTGGCCGATTGTTGCCTTGCATAAAATCAAAGTTTCTCCTAAAAGAAGGGAGGAAAATTGATATTTGGTAGGCAAATAATCACACCTGACAGGAATGCTCAAATACAAAATGAAGGTGTTACACAATTTAAATATTCCTGAATTTTGATACTGAAGGGCAACTTACATTCTAATCATATATGGAATACATTTATGAAACAAGATTACAAATTTTTACTATGCAAATCCTTTATTTTCTCTCTGAATTTTTTCTTCTGGCATACATGAAACTGCATTGTTTTCGATGAATTTAGTAAATTGAATTTTTTATTCAATATCACTGATGCATTTCTGCAATATTATGCTAAATTCAGACATACAACTAAATTTCAAATTTGTAAAATTTTAAAAAAGCCTCTTTATTTTACCTGAAGTTTAAATGCATTGACTTAAAAATAAATAAGATGTTGACTTACAATTTCATTGATGCCAATAACTGATAATTATAAGAAGAATTTCACTGATGCCATGAAATTATGAAAAATAATGCCCAGAACATTTGCCATAAAAGCGTATATTATCACCGGTGAACTTCTTATTGCAGCTTGTGGAAAATCAATTCTTCATTCTTTAGGAAACATAAAATTTTTTAATTTATTGGCCACACGTCACAATCCCAGACTTTAGCCTCTACTATAAAGCTGTAATCATCAAGATAGCATGGTATTGGCACAAAAACAGACACATAGACCAATGGAATAGAATAGAAACCCCAGAACTAGACCCACAAAAGTATGGCCAACTAATCTCTGACAAAGCAGGAAAAAATATCCAATGGAAAAAAGACACTCTCTTTAACAAATGGTGCTGGGAGAACTGGACAGCAACATGCAGAAGAATGAAACTAGACCACTTTCTTACACCATTCATAAAAATAAACCCAAAATGGATAAAGGACCTGAATGTGAGACAGGAAACCATCAAAACCCTAGAGGAGAAAGCAGGAAAAGACCTCTCTGACCTCAGCCATAGCAATTTCTTACTTGACACATCCCCAAAGGCAAGAGAATTAAAAGCAAAAATTAACTCTTGTGACCTCATGAAGATAAAAAGCTTCTGCACAGCAAAGGAAACAATCAACAAAACTAAAAGGCAACCAATGGAATGGGAAAATATATTTTCAAATGACATATCGGACAAAGGGCTAGTATCCAAAATCTATAAAGAGCTCACCAAACGCCACACCCGAAAAACAAACAATCCAGAGAAGAGATGGGCAGAAAACGTGAATAGACACATCTCTAAAGAAGACATCCGGATGGCCAACAGACACATGAAAAGATGCTCAACGTCACTCCTCATCAGGGAAATACAAATCAAAACCACACTGAGATATCACCTCACGCCAGTCAGAGTGGCCAAAATGAACAAATCAGGAGACTAAAGATGCTGGAGAGGATGTGGAGAAATGGGAACCCTCTTGCATTGTTGGTGGGAATGCAAACTATGCAACCGCTCCGGAAAACAGTGTGGAGGTTCCGCAGAAAATTAAAAATAGACCTACCCTATGACCCAGCAATAGCACTGCTAGGAATTTACCCAAGGGATACAGGAGTACTGATGCATAGGGACACTTGTACCCCAATGTTTATAGCAGCACTCTCAACAATAGCCAAATTGTGGAAAGAGCCTAAATGTCCATCAACTGATGAATGGATAAAGAAATTGTGGTTTATATACACAATGGAGTACTACGTGGCAATGAGAAAGAATGAAATATGGCCCTTTGTAGCAACGTGGATGGAACTGGAGAGTGTGATGCTAAGTGAAATAAGCCATACAGAGAAAGACAGATACTCTTATGTGGATCTTGGGAAACTTGACAGAAACCCATGGGGGAGGGGAAGGAAAAAAAGAAAAAAAAAAAAAGAGAGAGGTTAGAGTGGGAAAGAGCCAAAGCATAAGAGACTCTTAAAAACTGAGAACAAACTGAGGGTTTATGGGGGGTGGGAGGGAGGAGAGGGTGGGTGATGGGCATTGAGGAGGGCACCTTTTGGGATGAGCACTGGGTGTTGTATGGAAACCAATTTGACAATAAATTTCAAATATTAAAAAAATAAATAAATAAATTGGCCACAATACGTAAATCCAGGAGACATGTACTTGATATTTGATTAGTTTTGCTTAATAAGGAAAATTAGATGAAGGAAATGATCATGCATTCTTTTAAGGAAAAATGTAGAGTCAGGTTTACCATTCTAGCTCTGAAAATACTGACAATTTTGGGTTATAATATAGTTGATGTCACACTAAATTCCAGATTCTACTCTTACGTTATTTTATCAATAGCATGATTTTTGTTTTAAATAATATAGTATCATACTTGATGTTTACACATAGATGTGTTGGCTTTCTTTACATGGATTCATCACTTTTAAAAAATGCACGCCATCTCAGTTGTAAAATTATAGAAGGCCTTTCTGCACACATTTAGCAAACTTCCCTAAGGTTATTAATATGCAACATATTTAATTTCATTGTAGCCAGTGAAATGCTATTCCATGTGTTATTCATATTGACATATTGAAGTAGCTTGTTTTTTTTTTTTTAATTTTTTAATGTTTATGCATTTTTGAGAGACAGGGAGAGAGACACAATGTGAGCAGGGGAAAGGCAGACAGAGAGAAGGAGACACAGAACCCAAAACAGGCTCCAGGCTCTGAGCTGTCAGCACAGAGCCTGATACAGGGCTTGAGCTCACAAACCTTAAGATCCTATTCTCAGCTGAAGTCTGACGCTTAACTGACTGAGCCACCCAGCGCCCCCCCCCCCCGCCCATATTTAAATAGCTTGTATGCCAAGAAACTACATTAATAGGTAATATCCATATACCCCACAAACAAGATATTTGGGCTAAAACAAACTGAAAAAAGCTGGTTTTAGTCCTTTAATTCATCTAGGTGATAAATTTCTTTAAATATTACAGATCAATGATGACTGACTTTACCCATTTTACTAAGAGCACTTTTATTTTTTTCCATTTGTTTGACCATCATGCTGTGACCATGCCCATCTTTATGAGTCCTGCTCAGCCTTCAGTACTCAGAGGAGCTAGACAGACATGGTGGGGTCCTCTACTTCTGCCTCTTCAATACCAGGAACACATGCACTGGTTTCCTTATTGAATTCAGAATAAAAAGAGAGACCGTTTCAGTGGCAGTGGTGTTGACACACAGGTTGGCTTTGACTGCAGACTTACAAGGAGCAGGAAGCATCAGCTAAGGCTCCTTGGTGGTGGCAGCTTTCATCTCAGACCAGATTTGTGTTCTTGTTTAGAGCAGTTGTGGAGGCTTGGGCCCAAACCTAGTCCTCTGGGGCTCCCAGTACCTCTGAAACTACCCTTGTAAGCTTTTTCTGCTTTATTTCCCAGAATCGGCTTCTGATAAACACACCACAGAACTTACTTTATTTAAAACACTTGCACTTTTGGTAAGTCACAGAACATCATCCAAAACACAAAAAAAGATAATGAATAGAATTACAAGGTGTTTATATTCATACAAGTAGCAATCCATTAAAAACAAGTCCTTTAATCCAGATGAGTCACATATAAATTTGCAGTTCTTCCAAACTAAATTTATTTAGACTTATTTATCAGTGTTTGCCATCCCTGGATTACTGGGGATCGATGGATCCTTCCATTCATGGATTACTGAGGAGACCTACTATGAGAATGAAATGAGAAGAATGTTTTGAAAATAACATATGAAAAGACACATTAAGAGATGGTGTTACATATAGACAGGGGGCCCAGGTTTCCATTCTTCAAATTTCTTCAGAATATAATTTGCCAGTAAACAGGATTAAAAACGGGATTTAGGTTGGAGAGTGTGAACTCAAGACATGTGCAAAACTGCAGCTTTTATTCTCTGGCAACTTTGTAGAATTAGCTGTTCCCCTGCCTTTAGCTTCTTGTCTACCAAATTTCCTCAGCCATCATCCCAGAGGAAAGATTTTCTCCCGGTACATGTAAATCTCACACACTTCTAAAGCATTAGTGCTTTGGTGCTGATCTTGGGACCTGATATTTGACAAGACATAAACATTTATAGGCAATCTTGACATTTAAATGTTGCAAGAAGTCCTCATTTTATCCCATATCTCTGTACATGAACTGGCTATAATGTTATCTCCTTTTCTGCTTACTGGTCTGTATCCCAAATTAGCTATGTAGGGACCGTATGGGAGATCAACAATGTGGACTACTTCTATGAGTTCTGCTGGACCTAAATTAACTAGGTGTCTTCTTAAAAAAATACCTTATTCATGTGGGTGCCTGGGTGTCTCAGTTGAACGACCCACTTTCACTCGGGTCATGATCTCGCAGTTCGTGAATTAGAACCCCGCCTTGGGTTCTGTGCTGACAGTTCAGAGCCTGGAGCCTGCTTCAGATTCTGTGTCTCTGTCTCTCCGTGCTCTTCCCCCGCTCACACTCTGTCTCTGTCTCTGTCTCTGTCTCTCTCTCTATCAAAAATAAATAAACATAAAAAATTTTTAAAAAATACTTCATTCAGCAGGTAAATGTCTATGGCAGTGAGGGTTGTGTGTTAGATTGCAGGAACTATTCCAATCCCAACTCAGTAAACAGCTCAACCTTGCAAATGTCTTCTCTTAAAGTTGGTGTGCTTTACTTTATAACCTGCAAAGGAGAAACAAAATAATCTGTCTATCAGGGGTGCATGAGAACCAAGCAAGTCAACTCGTATGAATTGCCTAGTATATTGGACCTTACCTTGAAGGATTGGGACAGGTTGTATTATTCACTATATCTTTTTCTTTTTTTTTTTTTTGAGTATTTATTTATTTATTTTTGAGACAGACCGAGCTTAAACAGGGGAGGGGCAGAGAGAAAGAGAGACAGAGGATCTGAAACAGTCCCTGTGCTGACAGCATAGAGCCCAATGGGGAGCTCAAACTCAAAAACCATGAGATCATGACCTGAGCCGAAGTGAGCTGTTTAACCGACTGAGCCACCCAGGCACCCCAATACAATCTATCATTAATAAAAAGTCTATATTTTGTTGGACCAGTAATGTCTGCTTTTGACCATGAGTATTTTAACCAATGGATGTGGATGGCAATGACAATTAATTTTTGAATAGAGGCTTTAACTGTGTTTGAGAAGTTTAGATTACACTCTTACATGCCTGCCTTATACCATGAGAGCAACATGCCCAAGTACTCACTTGTTGCTTTGTCAAACTGGGTTCTGGAATGAGAGACCGGTGGAACAGACCTGACCCAGACCTGTAACTTGGCACTTAGCCCAGCTGAGCCCCGCGGAGCCACAGAAAACCTGCAGATAGAAGAAATAGAGTTACATGTTTGCTATAAGTTGCTAAGATTTTGTTTTATTTTATTTTATTTTATTTTATTTTATCTTATTTTATCTTATCTTATTTATTTTTTTATTGTTATACAAAGTTGACTGGTATAAGGGCCCCAAAACGTTACATTTTTTTTATCCAAGTTTCAGAGATTTCCTGAAGACCAACCCCAGCAAGAGCAAGAGGAGTCTTTACTTACTTAAACTAAACCTTTAGAGTGCATTTTTACTGTTTTATTATGGAACACTGAATTGAACTTTGTCTCCTTAAAAGCTCTGGAATAAGTGACTTATAACAAGCTCAATAATGAAAAGGTAGCATTTGCTGCAGCTTGACTACATAAAATAAAGCCTGATGAAAATGAAATATTAATATGCAGGTTATGTTAGATGCCGCTTCAGAGTTTTAGAAAAATGAACAGTAATCAAATGAGGGTGTCACATAATACACAGCAAGCAGAGAGCCAATTATGTAAATGAATGCCCAAGGTTAGCATGATACAATGCTTTTTAATTTGACTAATATTAAAATCAACTTGTTCTTAATGTAATAGATGGCTGTGACAACAGTTAAAGAGCACCAAATGTTTTTGTAATCCCCTGTCAAATTAGAAATGCTGTTGTGAGTGACCTGATTTCCTCACTACAGTACTTGAAAGGCTCAAAGTGTGCAATATTTCCTTGGTTTCAGAAACATTAGACTAAAATGATTCTGAGATGAAAGTCATCGTGACCAGTGCGCATCTTCCTCCTTCAACTGAAAATACGTCACAGTGAACCCTTGTTGCCACAGTGCATCTCCAAAATAAGAGCTTCTCTCATTTTGTTGAATTCTTTGAACTTGGCAGGTAAACTGAAGATACATTTTCAAATTATAAAATTTTATTTCTGACTCGATACAAAAAAATATTCAGCAGGATCTGTGTTCCTCTTTCATTTTCCTCCTTCCTAATCTACTCACCCAGCTAATACACTTTTTTAAAAGCCATTATTTGCTATTTAAAGAGACTATGGATTTAACTCGGTATATAAAGTAAATGCACATGTACACATATATTTGTAAATCTGAAAATGAAGACACATAAACAGACATGCAAAGAAACATGCAGCTCTACAATTTTCAACACTAAAAGAATGCATTATTTGCAAAATCACTGGATCACTTAACATATTTCACATTTTTTAAACCTAAATTTAGTCATGATAATATTTCATTTTGGGAGGGTGAGATCTTTATTTATAGTGTTTAGTGGTTTATATATGCAGTTGACTTTTTGTATGGAACTACAAATGTAGAATTCTCATAAGCTATTGATTACCTTCTAAGAAGAAATGACAAAATCATTTTCACCTTGACGGTGTTCTGAAAGTGTCATACTGTTTTTGTGCCAGCCTGAAATTTTCACCAAAAGAAAAACAAACAAACAAGATGAAGCAAAGGGGAGGTTTCAGGAAGGAGGCAACAAACTCCCCTTTATATTTAGACATTTATCTCTAGTGATCAAGATCTATAATTAAATAAAAGTAATTATAAAAATAAAAGTGATTGTTGCTTTACATTAACACATTTATTGCATATCTTTGAGACTGATGATGAGAACTGATAGTGGATATTTCAGGCATCTCTTCTTAATGCTTAAAAAAATGGCGAGCTCTTAGTTAATTATTCCTCAGTTTCTATAATAAGGTTTTCTGGACCTAATGATTATAATACCTCTGTATTCTATTTAAGAAAAGGAATATAAAAGTTAAAATACAAAATTCTGTACAGAGCCTAGAAGTGGCTCATTCAATAAATGGCCCTGGAGTTTACACTTCATTAATTTCTAGAAACCCATTCTGGTATATAAATAATAACTGACAAAGTTTCTGTCCAGTTATTAAACCTTCTTTCTTCAAAGAAAACATAGCGTTTTGAAGTATTAATGTGCTTAGTGAGACTTATAAAACAAAAGTTAAATATAAAAAATTTCAAAAGGGTTATGTTGATTCATTATTTTAAAATACTATTATATTCCACCAAATTTTAGTCTTAATAATGTTTTAAGTATAATTATTTGTGTCACTAAGAAGGTTAGGGGAAATAGATTCATGTTAATATGATATCAGCTTTTTATCTCTATTTGCATTTTAGTATATTATATATGAGATAAAAATATTTACATTTTAAGATTAAAATCTATTGAATGTTCAAGTTAGCATATTAGTAATGAGAGATAAAAGATACACCAATATTCATACTTCCTTTTGAGAATCACAAATTACCTTGTGTAAATCAAGCACATAAATTTTACCTTTAAAATCATTATCAGGGGCGCCTGGGTGGCTCAGTCGGTTAAGCAGCCTACTTCAGCTCAGGTCATGAGCTCGCGGTCCGTGAGTTCTAGCCCCGCGTCGGGCTCTGTGCTGACTGCTCAGAGCCTGGAGCCTGTTTCAGATTCTGTGTCTCCCTCTCTCTGGCCCTCCCCCGTTCATGCTCTGTCTCTCTCTGTCTCAAAAATAAATAAACGTTAAAAAAAGTTTTAAAATCATTATCAAATAATACTTAAGCCTATTTGAGGACTTGAGATGTTTCTCATTGTTGTATATAGATATATAAATGATAATGTATTTTTAAATTAAAAAAATGTATAAAATGTTGCTTTGGCTATTTCCATGTGTAATAACTAATATTTAGAAATAATAATGATTTGAATTCTACTTCTATGAGCACATGTTCACTACTTAAAGACAAAGGAATAGAGAGCCAATAAAATATCCAAATTAGCTGTATTATTTAGTGCAGTGGTTTTAAATAGAATGTTAATAGAATCTATAGAGCTCTACTGTCAGATAAGATAGCCATTAGCCACGTGAGACTAAATTTAAATGTCAATTAATAAAATCAAATTAAATAAAAAATTCAGTTCTTGAGTTGCCCCAGCCATGTTATAGAACATTTTCATCACTACACAATTTATACCATGCAGTGCTATCACAGAGGCTCTTCAAAATTGCCTCAAAAATCATCCCTAAATCATCTGTTGGAGTCTTCCACTAATGATTTCAAGGTCTCCCAGACACTACGACCGCATTGCTTTGTTTTTTAAAGCTTTGTCTTTATTGGCTATATGCTCATGGTTTTCATTTGCTTATTTTAAAACTAATTTTGCTATTAGAAAAAAAGTGTGGTGCTCAGTGACCTTGGAAATAAACAAAAATAAACATTTTTAAGAGGAAAATTCTTCCTTTTTGCTCAAATATTTTATTATAATATATTTTAAATATATAGAAGCATTGAAAGAATAGCACAGTGGAAGCCCATATAAATCCTGCCAATGTTTGAACTCTCCATTCTCAGTAATTGAGAAAACCATAAACAGGAAATCATTAAAGATGTTAAATATTTGGATAATACTATCGATCAAATCCAATAATTGTTATCTAGTAAACACATCCAACAACTCAAGAATACACATTATTCAATTGCAATTATTTCAAGCGCACGAAGAACATTTACCAAATTAAAACACAAACCCTGGGCCATAAAACACCCATGGTAAATTTCAGAAGGTTAAAAATATATTTAATACATTCTTTTATTACAATTACATTAAATTATCAATGAAGAAAAAGCCTATACCTAGAAAATTACCAAATATTTTAAAATTAAACACAATGCTTCTAAATAACCCATAAGTCAAAAAAGACTTAAAAGAAAAAGTTATAAGATATTTCAAATTGAATATTAATAAAACCACAACATATCAACATGTGAGGGATGAAGATAATGCAGTGCTCAGATGGAAATTTATAGCTTAAAATGCCTGTCTTAGAAAAAAGAACAGTATGACATCATTTGTGTAAGCCTCAAAATTAATACATTAGGAAGAAAAAGAGCATATCCATGCCACATAAAGTTAAAAGAAGGGAATGATAAGAGAAAAAAGCAATCATATAGCGAAAGGACAACTATTTCATAAAGTTAACAAAGCCAAAAGTTTGTTCTTCAAAAATATTAATAAAGTTGATAAACTAACCTCAAGTAATACTAATTCAGGAAACACAGGAAAAGGAGAAGTTAATACTTAAGCTCCTAACAACATGAACTGTATACGAAAAAAATGACAGATTAAATGGAAACTTTTCCAAAATAATTTGCCTTACCAAAACAAAAAAAGGAAGAAATGAAAATCTAAACAGCATTCTTTGCTTAAAAATAATTAGTTTGTACAAAAATCATATGACTTCACTCATATGAAGACTTGAAGAGACAAAAGAGATGAACATAAGGGAAGGGAAACAAAAATAATATAAAAACAGGGAAGGGGACAAAACAGAAGAGACTCATAAATATGGAGAACAAACTGAGGGTTGCTGGAGGGGTTGTGGGAGGGGAGATGGGCTTAATGGGTCAGGGGCACTAAGGAATCTAACCCCTGAAATCATTGTTGCACTATATGCTAATTTGGATGTAAATTTTAAAAAAATTAAAAAAAAATAAAAAAAATAGTTTGTGTTACAAAACTTTTCCATAAATAAGTATTGAGATACATGATTTCACTAGAAACAAAAATCAAACTTTTAAATAACAAATAAACCACTATAACATGCACACATACCTTCAGAAAATAGGAAGGTATTTTTTTAACAACTTATTACAGGAGAGTTAGCCAGATATAAAACTCTGATACTGACATCACACACACAATCCACACACACACACATGCTTCATGAACACAGGCCCCAAAAGTCATAATAAATTGTTGATTAAATAAAATCCAGCAGTATATAAAAAGGATGAAATGCCCATGATCAACTTCAATTTATCTGAATAGCCTTATAACAAGTAAACAAATGTAATAAGCACATCATCATCTTGCCACCAGGAAAGCCAGGCACAGATCTTTCAGGAACATGCCTCTGCTGTTCATTCTTCAGCCCACAAGCTGTTAGCAGCACTGCAAGCTTCATTGTCATCCAGCTTTGTGAGATGACCTCACAACTTCGGGTCAGGAGGAGGAGACTGAGGATGACTATTCTTGAACTCATAATTCCATTTGTGTCTTCAGAGCTTAATCACTTCCCTGCTTGTTCAGTTCGGCATTGTTCTTACATTACTCCTGGAAGCTGAGCAGGAGCCCACTCCACAGCCCTTCCAAAAGTTTTGTAGCCATTAAATTATCTGTATCAATTTCCCTCTTGGTTTCAACTACATAGAGTGATTACTGTTTTCTCAATCAAACTCTGTCTGATAGACTTATATTGGTATTGATATGTGAAAGCCAGATGCTTCGAACTTGTGTAAAAGCAATAAAGGGGCTCCTGGGTGGTTCAGTTGGTTAAGCATCTGATTTTAGCTCAGGTCATGATCTCCTGGATTGTGAGTTTCAGTCTTGTGTCGGGCTCTGTGCTGACAGTCAGAGCCTGAAGCCTGCTTCGAATTCTGTGTCTCCCTTTCTCTCTGCCCCTCTCTCACTCTCACTCTCTGTCTCCCTCTCTCAAAAATAAATAAATGTTAAAATTTTTTTAAAGCAACACAAATAATTTAATACAAACCTTGGCAGTTTTTGTTGGGATTATTAATCATTTTAATGATTTCATAATTACATTTTGCATATCTGCCATGTTATAATGCATATATTCAATGAGAACATAAAACATTTTGTGGGAATTTCTAGGAATGTTAGATTATTTTTGTAAAACATTAATACTTTTCATTTCAGTATATAGATTTACAATTTACTAGACATTCAACATTACTGCTATCATATTCTTTTTTTAAGTTTATTTATTTATTTTTAAAGAGAGAGCACAAGTGGAGAAGGGACAGAGAGAGAGAGAGAGAGAGAGAAAGAGAGAAAGAGACTGGGAGGGAGAATCCCAAGCAGGCTCCATGCTGAGCACTGAGCCAGAGGCGGGCCTCCATTTCAAGACCTTGAAACAACCACTTGAACCAATATCAAGAGTACGAAGCTTAACCTACTGAGCCACTCAGGCACCCCTGCCATTATATTCTTTTGGTGATATCTGCATTCATAGGTTAAAAGATCTTTAAGTTTGCTCAAGTTTCCTCATCCTTAATCAAACTCATGGATTTGTTTGTTAAAATCTGAAGAGGAAATGACAAAGCCTTGGGGAATGGGGCCATGGCATAATGAGAAAGGAAGTTCAGTGAATATGGGAATTTAAATGAACGTAATTTCTATGCTTCTCATTTGAGCTTGATTACTTCTGTTTTTGTGTCACAGGCATGCCCTACTCACTTGACATGAATGTCACTGTCTTTTTGTTTTTGTTTTTTTTCTTCCTGCTACCACTTAATTTTTCTGCCTCCTGTCCTTTTGTTTCTGGTCTGCTGCCTCATTTTTATTCATGTTACTTTGTATCCATACCTTCAATTCAACACCTTAAATATAAAACCTAAAAGAAAATATTCTGCTTTAAAACCATTGAAATTTAAATAATAATATGTGGGCTTCTGATTTGGCTTGGTCAGTCTTAGTCTGCATTTATGATCCTAACATATTTATCCAGGGTGATTCATTATTTTCTCAAGATTGCTCTGAGTTTGAGTGATAAGTTTTAGGGTCTCCCTATTAATATTTTACATGATCTAGAATGTATCCACCTCTCCAAACCCTACTTCTATATGCATTTGCTCATATATATTATTCAATTTATCCATACTGGCCTATTCCCATTTTCTCCAAAACACCAAGATCATTTCTGTCAATGTATTTTCAAAAATTCTGCATTCTATGCCTGTAGTACACATACTTCAAATCTTGTCTTACTAATTAAGTCTTGGTTTATATGTGAGTTCCATAAAGAGTCCTTCTTGATTAGTCAATCATAATTTGATCATTCTGTGTTTCTTTTTGATAACTACCTGTGTATTTTTCTCAACTAATAATTGCATACTTATTTTTATTAATTTATTTCCTCCAGTACTTTGTAAACTTGGGATTGGCAAAAGAAGTCATAACTTTTTCTCATACCACTGTTTACATAGTACCAAGAAGAGTGCCTAGAATACACAGGTATTCCATATTTAAATAAATGAAAGGTTATCCTACTACAAAAATGATCATCCAGAAAATCTACTCCTCCAGTATAAATAAAAATTATGTATTTTAAATAAACTTATTAAAAATCTGGTTATATAAGCCAAATATCAAAAATGACTTCATAGGAACAGTATAAGTGGTGACAGTTCTCTAAGAAATTGTACTCTTGGGCTTTATATATTCCTTTTTTAATATAATTTATTGTCAAATTTGCTAACATACAGTGTGTAAAGTGTGCTCTTGGTTTTTGGGGTAGATTCCCATGGTTCATGGCTTATTATATTCTTAAAGCTTTGTGTGAGGAGATAACTGTAGGGAAGACAATGGTACAATCATATATTGATGCTAACTTCCTTAATTTTATATTTATGATTATTATTGCCTTAATTTTGATATAGTAGAGTGTTATTACTCTTTATTTGACATCCAGCTGCAGGATATGTATCTATGAAATTGTGCGACTTTAAAAAAAAGGTGAATCATCCAAAATAGTTTTACATTTTTTCATTAGTGAGGTTAATAATTTTCTACTGACATTGCAATTTCAATGGTGTTCATGTGAAATCTGAAAGAGAGAGGGTTTATATATGAAGTTAACAAGAGAAATTGGTCACAAGTATAAACAGCTTTATTGATTCCTAATCATTTTTTAATTTATATTTTACTTAGTTAATATACAGTGAAATATTGATTCCTAAAGTTGTTTTCAGTTCTCCAGATGAGTCCACTCCAGTGCCCATCCCGCTGTATTATTGTTCTGGCTTTGGACTTTGGCCAGCCTGTGGTCATGTCTCTAAGGACTTGGTTTCTGCTGGATTATATGTTCAACAATGGAATTCTAACAATGCCATAGCTGCTGAGGGTTAACTCTTTTCAAAGTTTATGAGAAATTCCGTATGAGTTTTCAAGGAAACACTTGAATGTAATACTGTGACACAAAGTTGTAATTCAGATTTTCATTATTTTTCAATTATCTAACAAGTAGTGAGGTGACAACTTGGGAGCTTGCATATGCTGGTGCATTGGTTGTAGTTATTTGCTTATTGTATCAACTTCATATGCAGCTTAATCTTCCAGTTTAAACTGCTTAAAAAACACACCCAGGTATATATAATCTATGCACATACAAACACGTAATGTACTGTAGTGCAAACATCACTAAATTTAAGGCAGAGTATCTGGAGTTTAGTGCTGGTTTCACCACCCTCTAAATGTGTGTCCTTGGATATGTCCCAGAATAAACTTTCTGTATCAAAAAAGAAAGTAAAGTGTCACGACTACTAAACCTGATTATTTTGGACATCAATAAAGACTAATGAAAGCAACTGGTAGATTATAGCATATTAATATATCATTATATATATATTATATATATACATATATATAGTTCCCATTAATAATTTAAGAACAAATATGTTAATGTGGTTGCTTACATAGATCATTTATCACCTAATGTGCATTATTATAAAGTTGAAGTAAAATTCTTTGAGTTTTCTCACCAAGATAAGCATCACAATGAATACTACCATGTGATAGCTTTTACATAATTTGCTAAATTCCTATTTTCCTTCTTAACATATATTTATTTTAAACTCAACATACTTTCAAGTGTTTCCAATGCAAAGAAATGATTTCTATAAGAACGCATACCATTCTACATGTTCAAATGGTGGTTACTGGGGGCTGGAGGACAGAGGTGATGGGAAACAAGTTCTTACTGGGTACAAGGTTTCTTCTGGCGTGATAAAAATGTCTTGGAACTAGGGAGAGATGGTAACTACACACCATTTTGAATGTATTCAATGCCAATCAATTCCTCATGTTAAGATGGTTGATTTATGAATTTGTAGCTTTACCTTCAATTTTTAAAACTGTGAAAAGAAATTAAAAATATAATTGATAAATATATCTTAAATCTAAGGGAATGCCTCCTTCCACAATCACTGGGTAACAAATCACATGGTCATCTTACCTAACTTATAAACCAGTAGTTTACCTACGTCTTGGTTGGCACAGTACATTATATGGTTATCCTATTTAGAGTCAATAAAATAGTTGGATGCTATGCTATCTATTGTAATACTTCTACTTTTTCATACTAAGAAAAGTTCAGTGTTTTCAGAATTTGTAGGACTCCCTAAACGTATAAATATTTACATGAAGCTGATATCATCAAAATTAAAATTCTATGGATCTAAATATTGTCCCCAGTGTTATATGCAAGTGCAATTTTCCAATTTTCCTCCTTTTCTTAATCTGATTTTTACATTGAATATTAAAAAGATTGTATCATAAAAGTAATAATCTGTTATTTGGGTATGGTAGTAGTATGTTTTCCTTACTAATTCATATGGATTTTAACTGTGGCAGTGTTGATAATTATTTATTTGGTTGGGTAATGACAATAATTGCAAATACTTAGTTGAATGTCAGTAGATTTTACATGAGAGCTTCTTCCTGCCCCTTGATATGCCCCACAGGCCATTAGTGCATAATTGGTATTTCACAAAACATTCGGTTCTAAAATTCAAGACTCCTTTGTTATAATTTTAGTATTTTAAAGGTCTGTGACACACCATTAAAGATATGTCGCATAATGGATGTTTATGTCATTCAGTAAAATGTTTTACTTTTTAATTAGCCTACTATTAATAAAGTGGGGGACTTTTACAACTTCAGTGACCTGATTCTTCAACAAATTAATAGCTTCAGAAAATAAAAGAAGAGGGATTATTAGAAAAAGATTTAAGGTATATATCATCTAATTATAATATGTAGACCTTTTCTTGTATTTTAATTCCAAGAGATATGTATTTTTTAATGCAATAGGAGCTGTGATTGTGAACTGTATACAGACGATATTAACAAATTAGTTTAATATTTGTATAAATGAGAGTAGCACTGTGTGAATGTTAAAGTTCTTGCTTTTCAGAGACCTAACCTTAGCCAATTGAATATTATCATGTTGATATTTTCTTTAAAATACTTCAATAAAATAGTGAAGCTAACCAATTAAATGACATAGGTAAATGAATGAATGATATGCTATCTAACTAAATATTTAACTGAATGTGTGGATGAACAGATACTTTAAAAAAGTCAAAATGCTGATAATTGCTAAAGCGGTTGATGTGTAGCTAGGATTTACTAAATTTTTCTCTCTAGCAAGACTCCCAATAGAATTGAAAACAAAATGTCACGCGTTCCTGTGTGTTCTTCCCTGTGTTTTTTGTCTTTTTGTTAAACCCACATTACTATCCAAACAACCAAAGACTGCTAAACTACGAGAATAATTCCTTTTTTTTCTAATACTCTTGTCTGATGGCCTTTTCTCAAAACTAGTTGAAATTTGGATGACCCATCTTGCTATCACTATACATTTCTTCTCCAAAGTAGAACTCTCCTATGGAATCTTTCTCGTCTTACATCGTTCTGAATAAAAGCTAATACTTAAAAGTGATCTTAATGATTTTTCTCACTTATTCTATTGATGTTTGACAGAATAAAATCTGTGATAAAAAGCTAAAAAGACAAAAACTATCTTTAAATTTAATCAAATGGATTTGATATCTATTCAAATGATGGTGATATTTTTAAGTAATTCATATCTTTCATTACATTAAGATGTATAAAGCTATGAGGTATATTGGCAACTCTGAAAAAAATTTACTTGTCTATGAGTCACCAATATTTCTAAACTTCATGTTACATTTTATTTATCAGTAGTCTCTCCAAACTAGACACATATATTCTTAAAACATCACATAGTAGGAAAACTTGTTTCAGCATTTAATGAGCTCAGGGTAAAACCATGTTTGGGAAATTGAGGGTTTGATTAACCTTAAAAATGTCTTTATAACTATTTTATTTGTTATAAATATTAAAAAGGAATAAAAATGGTAAGTTTGTACTCACATACCATACAGGTCACCCATTATAATGTACATTTCAAAGAATTCAGTTAATTTACACAGTATGCAATCATCACTGCAATCTAGCTTAAGAATATTGACATCATTGGGGCACCTGGGTGGCTCAGTCGGTTAAGCGGCCGACTTCGGCTCAGGTCATGATCTCGCAGTCCGTGAGTTTGAGCCCCGCGTCGGGCTCTGTGCTGACAGCTTGGAGCCTGGAGCCTGCTTTGGATTCTGTGTCTCCCTCTCTCTCTGCCTCTCCCCCACTCACACTCTGTCTCTCTCTCAAGAAATAAATAAACATTAAAAAAAAAAGAATATTGCCATCATGACAAAATATTCCCCCATATCAGTTTGACTAAATGACTAAAGTATTAGCTCTTACTTTTCTTTTGAAATTATATGTCAAAAGATATCCTGGATGATTTCGATGCTTTGAAACTTGTTGAGACTTGTTTATGGTCGATTTGGTCAGAATAACATACTGTGAATAATTTCAACATTGTACAATATGTTGAAACTTCCTTTATGCCCCAGCAAATATAATCACGTTTAGCAAATGGTCTATGTTCAGTTGAAATAAATATTCTTGAAAATTCTGCTGTCAGTCATGTCACAGCTCCTTTGACAATAATATATTTATATTTTTTTCTGGGTAGTTTGAAGATGGTTTTTTTGATGTCTGGTTGTCTTACTATGATATGTCTTGATATTTTTATAATTATTTGGTTTATGACTGAAAGATGGTCTTCATTCCATGGATTGATGATCATGCCACCCATTCTCCCTTATTAGTGGTAGTGGTATTAGATTCAGCTTCACTATACAGTTTATAAAAACAATAGCTTCACCTGACACCACATTTCCCGAGCTTTAAGAAAAGACACAGGAGAGGAAAAAAACCAAAGTAACTGCATAACAATGATCTCCTGACTCCCGTGCATAGCATCTGATGTCCTAGTCATTTCATATTGGCTATGGGTGCTCATAAGTCTAGAGGCTGTTTATAGACAATCTCGGCTCCAGAAAGCCATGCACCATGGGATTTCTTTGGCTTAATCACATAACCCACTCAGGGAAATGTGACTCACCTCCATTCCCCAGGCAAGCTGCAACTTACTATTCTCAGTTGCTCAACACTAAATGAACCATCTCAACAAGGAATTACAGGTGCTTGGTATGCAACATAGTCTTTGTTCAAATCCTCCTTCAGCTTGGATAAAATAGATACAGGTCAACCCTGAGTAGTTCCACGAGTAAATGTCATACAAAGTATGCAAACATGGTCAAAAGTTTCATGCATCCTGGGGCTACAATAAAAATCTTAGAACCTTATTCTAATCTATGTCTTCCATTTTACTCACATCCTAATCCTTGACATCCTTGCTACAGCTTAGCCAGAAATTAAAACAGAAACAAAACAAAAGCAATGCAAAACTAAAAACCCTGAAGGGGAAAAATTACAAAATTAGAACTCTCTTGTGAAACACATTAAACATGACCATATCCCTAATAAGCTTTCCGATAATCCTTTACCAACTGGACTATTTTTCATATAACTTTACCTACGATTTCTTGCAAATTTCTACACATATTGATATAAGTATTTAACTCTATGTGTGTTTTTACCAAAGCTGTTTATTTCTTCCTTTTTCTGTTATTAGTTTCCATGGATATTATATCAGCTTGAATTTTAAGTCAACTATTCAAAGTGTGCATTTTTCTTGGAGATCATTTTCTACAGACTTTTATTCTTATTTAACTATACATTTCAACCAAAAATACTTTTTTACCCTATAGAGTTGTTAAGGAGTTAATGTAATGACTAACACACCACACATTAGTTAGTAATAATATTATTGTTTTATTTCTTCTTAGAAAACAAACAAGCAAAACTGCTCTTTCTCATATACTCTATATCTCCTTAGAGTCCTCAGAGCCCACTCTTCTGTAAACTCTAAGTTCCATCTTATCTGGGGACATAACTACAACCAACCTACAGAAAACATTTTCTTTGACACACTTCCAAATATCCCTGAAGAAGGCTACTCATCTACTTTACATGAAGTTAATACAATGTTGATCATTAATCTGACTGCTTTAATCAATTGTACCAGAGGCAATATAAGTTCCTTTTAAATTTGGGGCACAGTGTTAAAGATGGTGCCACAGTAAATAGCACAATTGGTAGTGGTGATTTTGCATTATGTAGTCAGACCATGGGATTCCATCAATTGACCTCACTATGCTGAGCTTCCAGCATTCCCAGCCACGTCCCTTAAATATTTCAGAGCACGTTGGAATTAACACATTAAAAATATTTTCTTTAGTGAAGGTATACACCCTCTCCAGGGTTTTCAGTGAGATGCATGCAATGTTAGTTTTAGTAGTTATGTTTAGCTCTGTCAGCTTTTTAGGTTGATTACCAAACATATCCAATTTCTTAGAAGTGAATGGCATTAGGGTTTCCATCTAGCACTTATTTTGTCATCATCATGGTGCCCAAACCTCCAGATAATAAATTTCCCTTTGGGTCCACACAGTCAGTCTAGTTCCCAAGATCCCCAAGGCCCTGTGAATTGGGGCCAGTGTTGATTAAGCTACTACAAGTGCTATGTCTATTGAATACTGTGGCATTGAAGCAATTTAAGTATAATGTATTTGCCTATTAGAATTGTGTCCCCCAGGAAATGTGTTGTCCTTCATACCTAGGAAATTGCCTGAACAGAATGTCATTCTGATTCACAGCAACACATGCATCAGATGTCGTATGCCAGTCAGAGTAAATCTAGTCAAGCTCAGAGGGAAGATTTATCTCCAGGCTGAATAGGAACCAATATTATAAAAATAATAAAAATATATAACCCAAATGAAAATTTCCACACTGCTGTATGCAAGTGAAATATCACAGGACACAGATTGATGTCTTTCCTTCAGATCATCAAAGTCTACTTGTCAGGTAAATTTCATAGCTTGGATTTATTCAATTCTTCTCAGAGGATAACAAATCAGGGATGTCTCTGGGAATTGGCCATGGATTGGCACCACAACTGAGACAAACATGTGTGAATATTCTTTTATTCTGATAGAAGTTCTTTGAAGAGAGTGATGGTATCCTTTCTCAGCATCATTATATATTTATGGGCTTCATTACTTTCTGTGACAATTTCCCCTCCTTTTATATTTATTACCTATTATTATATAGACTTGACATTCTGAATGGGAGTCTCTGACTGAGCCATCCGTATTGGCTACCCACAAGTTAAGTTTCAGGAATAGACTTACCAGAGTTTCCTTTTTGGTTTGGTCCCTAGAAAAATTTGTGTTTGAAAAATAAAATAATCATGGGATTGTCTTTATCACTGGTAAATTGGGTGCACATATCATTAGATCTAGTTTGGGCTCTAAAGGGAAGTCACTCTTCAATCTACTGTTGTATTATTCTGAGGAATTAAAATACTGTCCTGAGCAGAAGTCTCCCTCCGCCAGAATAGTAAGTACAGTCCAAGGCCTGGTGTAATTGCATCTGGAAAGGTAATGGCAAATTTTTGTGATGTAGAAGACATAGAGAATTTTATCTTCCTCTGATTTCCCCAACACATGCTCCCATTCACACTGATACACATGAAACCTTTCCAAAGAATTCCCCACTTACTACTCTTCATATTTACATGAAGCACACATTCAGCCAGTCTAGGCAGCCAGTCCTTCATTCCTTTATAGTCCCCTTTTACAGTTACTGTGGCAATGTAACAAATTACTTCAAAGCTTCCCTCAAAACTGTGAGCAAACTACGTCAGCAAAAATAAAACACTCATCTATTATGTTATTGGATAACACTGGTTAAGAATTCAGAAAGGCTACAGTGGGAACTTATCACTGTTCCATGATATCTGGGGTCTGAGAGGGAAGGCTCCAAGCATAAAGGCTGAAATCATATGAAGGTTTGCTAATTCACATGTCTGAAGGAAGATGCTGACTGACAGTGAAAAGGACCTTATTTACTATCTGAGCAAATTCATGCAGATGTTCCTTGTTGACTTCCTCACAGGATGGTGATTGGGTTCCAAGGGCAACTACTCAGAGTGAGGAAGGTAGAAGCTATATCCTTTTGTGACGTATCCTCAAAAGCCATATAGTATCCCTTTTGCTGTATCTAAAGGTCTAAGTAGTCCACAAGGTCAATGTCAGATTCAGTGGGAGGGAATAAAGACCCTATCTCTCAGTGAAAGAGATGTCAGTAATAACAGAAATAGAACTTGTGAGGTGGAGGAAAGGGAGAGAGGAGACTAAAACACTGGGAAATCAGTGAAAGCCTAAAAATTGGTAATTGGAATCCAAGAATAGGAGGAGAGAGGATACAGAAAGCCAATATTTTAAATGGTAATGGACATACATTTCCAAAATCTGATCAGTCTAGAAAGAAAAGGTGGATGTCTAGCTTGGCAGTCTTTCCTCTAACATCAGGGGTACCTGAAAATTTGATTTTTGATTAAATTCACCTTACAGTATTAACTCAAGGAACTATTAGGGATTTGATTACATTGGATCAATGATAACAGAGACTCCAGCCTAGGGCTATGTACTGAATTAAGCATCTGTATCTCATTGTCAACATTGTTTATCAAGTAATGACTAACTGGATATGATGAGATACAGCTGCACTAGAAAATAGACATTATTATGTATCCCTTGACAGGTTTGAAGCTAGCTCGTCACATAGCCTTAAGGGAATAATGTGACCAGCCAAAGGTAATCACTGAAGGGAAACCATGGCTTATTTGAGCTGACCTCTTCCTCAAACAATTATGTCCATCTCTTATAATTACACACATCTAGACTGCAGAATATCTGGGTTTCTGGAAATAGAGACTAGTAGTAATAGACTTTAGCTCTGCTGATTTGGTTCTCTTACTCTCAGAAAAAAGAGAATATCCTTTCTTGGCTTTTAGGGAAATAAACTTGATATGGAAAGAAGCCAGTTTTTTCTCATGAATCTGTTAATCCCAATCCATGACTACTGCTGCTTAAAAGGCAGAATGGACGTTGCAGAGTAGATTACAAAGGGTAGGGGAGAAGCACAAAAGGTAGAAAATGACTATGAAGTGCCATTTTCTCGTTGCTGCCAATCCGTAAGTGTAGTACGTCCACTGATATAAGAAGGCAAAGTAAACAAAATCAAAAAAAGTAGTTAAGACATATTTGAAGCTGTGGCAAGAAGAATAATTCCCCACACACACACAACATGTTATGCCTTAATCCCCTAATCTCTGTATAGGTTACTTTATATGGCAAAAGAATCCACAGATATGATTAAATTAAGGACCTTGAGATTTTCCTGAATTACCTTGGAGGACACAGTATAACCATGAGAGTGTTTACAAGAGGGAACTAGGAGGCTCAAGGTCAGAGAATTAAGTATGGTAGAAGCAGAAGCTGGTTTGAGTGAAGAGGCCAGGAGCCAAGCAATGCAGGTGGTCTCTAGAAATCGTGAAGGGGCAGTACGTGGATTCTCCTCTAGAGCTCACTGAAGGAATAGAGCTCTGCTGACATCTTGATTTTAGCCCCATAAGACCCATTTTTGCATTCTGACTTCCAAGAATATAAGATAATAAGGTTATATTGTTTTAAGCCACTAAATTTGTGGCATCTTGCTACAACATTAACAATAGATATAGGTACCACCAATGGAATATACAATGATGAGTAATAAGGCAAATCAAATGATATGCCACTGAGGTAGCCAATTATAGAAGTTGTGATATGGGTTGCCGTCACCCCATGCACAAACCTTTATTCAACTCTCCTTTTAAGAGGGCAAGAGACCATACTGGAACCTGGGCAAGACTGACACTAGGCAAATATAGTCTTTAATGGCATTAACAATATTTGAATCATTCAAAATAAGGAAAATGGTTGACATAAAAATGGTGATGATAATAATGGAAATAAGAAGGAGTTAAACTAAGTGGCAATGTAAGATTAAATCAACACGGGGATAATTTAGAAAGAGAAGATTGATGTGGTTGCTACAAAAAACTAGTGACACGCTGTTATCATCGGGATGGAGGAAAACCAACCCCTGATCAGGCAATACAGAAGCTAAAAGAACCTGTCAAATATGTTCCCTTCATCTTTTGGGATACACTTAAATCCAGTAATGATAAAGGATATTAAAAAAACAAGCAAGCAAACAAACAAACAAACAAAAAACAAGATATTAGAGCAGGGTACTGAATAAACTCAATCCTTCAATGTGCTAGTGTAGAAGATGAATGAGTTGAGGATCAATATCATTTCACCAAATTTCCGGCTGGGGTTCCAAGGCTGAATGCTATAGTTAAAGTTAAATAACGTAGGGTAGAAAACACCAATTTGGGAAAGAATAGTATTGATGCATAATATACTGGAAAAATACACTAACATTGAAACCTGGATGGTAAATTCACACTATGGCAGCAATGTTAGGGTGCAACTGTAGATTAACCTGCACCATTGAATGGCAGCATCACTTGAACCAGGATGCATAATTGAAATGAATGAGACTGTAAATGGGAGCAACTATCATTGATGGCTTATAGTTGGATGTTGGGTAAGTCTGAACTTTGTTTTATCGTTATGCTAAATAGAAACTTTAGGAGTTTTTGAAAGCAGAAAATTTGTATTCAATGAAAGGATGGCAGAAGTAGGCATACTACACCCAAAATATCTCTACTTGCAAGAGTCCCCACTGGCCTCTGAGAAACTAAATGGTTCCTAAAAAGTAAATGCTCACTCTTATGGCTTGAATTACGTAGTTTCTCTAATAGCATCTGCTGCCAGTTATGATGACAGGCTAAAGTATAAAATTGACTGTTAGGCTGTCATAGAGTTGGCTAAGGTTTCCTTTTATGTTCTATCTCAATTTTGAAGAAAGCCAGGCACATATTTTTCTTCTTTTTTCTTTTCTTTCCTTTACTTCTTTTTTTTTTTTTTAGTTCATTGACTATTTTTTCCTTAGAGTGTCTGAATTTCCCAGCATACTGTTACAACCTGATGATATGAGAAGTATAGATTTGATTCATTATATTAATTATATTATAGCATTGTCTTTTGCAGAAAAGAAAGCCAAGAAATTTTGGAAATGGAATGGCATATATGACTGATTATTATAGCTTATATAATATATTAATGGGATCCATTATATACAGACTAATGGTAAATTAAACCATATAAAATATAGGACCCAAATGATTCTGTTAAATTTTTAGAATAGCTTAAGCACAGCCCACAAAAGACATTCCAATATGATTATAAAGATGTATCACTGCATTCTTCTAAAAACAAAGTGTTTCAACCCTACGTGAAAATTGTTAGATTTTGGTGGACACATACACATCACGTACCTTATTAACATCTATACAAAAAGTTACCAGAAATGAATCTGAATTTTCCTGGAGTTCAGAACAAGAAGAGTTGTCTGAAAGACTTATAATACCAGCAGTGCTATTAGGGAGATCTGATGCTAATGTGGGAACATATCATCAATGATGATTTTGGGTGGCCGTTATCTTACCTGTGGGCTGTTTGTAGCCCTCCCTCTTAGAACCAGTAGAACCCCAGAAGAATTTCACTATCTTATTTGCTGAATGGACTAAATCTTATCAGGTGGTCAAAAACAGCAAGCCAGTTTACTGATGGAATCTTCCAAATCTCATTTCCACATTTTAGCTGGAACTCTATTACCATTTTGCCTGCAGAAGTTAAGAAGTAACACTTCAAAATAGGCAGAATTGAGGAAAGCAAATATGGTTGCACAGGAAAACCTAGAATCTTGTCCCTAGCCTGTGATATTTGGCTATTTAAAATCATATGACATTACTAAATATCTTTTTTTTTATGGCCAAACAAATAGACCCTCCTTAATTGGATAAATTAAAACAGTTATCCAAGGGGAATACAATCATACACATTTCTGTGGAGAACATGAGGGAGAAATATATTTGGCTATGTAGCTTCTCCAACTCCAGAAAGGAAAAGAAAGGAGGCAGTTGTTTCAGATGGAGTTTAGAATTCAAAAGCGGATTGCTTTCTGTTCCTTGGAGGCTGCTATTTGGATACATGAAACGATAAGGCATAGAGGTGCTTGGGCTATATAATATCGACAGAACAATATATTCCTGTCACAAACTAAACTTGCTAATGCAGTAAAATGCTGCTTAAGAATAATAAAGAAATCTAAAACTGATTTTGGAAAAAATTCTAGGAGGAAAAGTTTCAGGAAATGGCAGTCAGTAGCCCCAAGTGGCTTCAGATGGGTCCTGGCTGAGAAGACACAGCTCTACTTCAGGTGCTGTGTATCCTCTGACCAAAATAACAACCAAAAAAGAAGTAAACGTTTGGAACAAAGGATTTTTTTTGCCTCAATGCGTTTCATTGTGCTGTGTTTCAATGTGCCCCTCAGTTGGGTTACATGTCTCAATATCAATATAAATGTTTCATTGGAGGCAATATAGAAAAAATGCACAAGAAGCAAAATTTTGTACAGACCTATCAGATCCCTTATTACCACCAAGTGTCAGCTAAATTGAGAGTTGAAATGAGGAAATAAAACACTTGTTAGCAGAAAGGCAGCTGTACAGTAGCAGATTATATTTTGCAAAAATGATCTCTCTCTTTTCTTTGCCTATGTTTCCATTTGTATACTTTCAAGTTACCTATCTCCCAGTTCCTTTTGTTGTTGTTGTTGTTGTTGTTATTGTTGTTGTTGTGCTTTTGCCTGTATATAATCTGTTAAATTACTTTTAGAGTTCTTAATTCTATATGTCCTAGAACATCTAGATTTTTAAAATTCACTCTGTAGATTCCAATCAACTGTTACATCTTCTATGCGTTTTTTTTCTATTTTCTAATAATTTTCTGTGTGTTCTGGAACCTATTAAATTATATTTGTTTCTTCTTTGTTATGCAACCTCAATATGTGGATCACCCATGGGTGTAATTCTATTTTTTTTTCTTTGATTTCTAGTCAAGAGGTACATTTTGTGTTTGTGTTTACATGTGTGTATATTGGCGAGCCTAGTAAAGCTTGACAATGTTAGACATTTTCAATAAAGAAAAACTTTATAATCTTCAGATAATGTTATCTTCCTTTAGAAATAATTAACTTTTCCTTCTTTTAGACAAATAGAGTGATGGCTATTCTCATTAATTATAGACTGTTTTGAGTTGAGTCTGGATTGAGATTCCTATAAATCTAGGTTTACTTTTTTAAATTTTTATTTATTTATTTTGAGAGATAGAGAGAGAAGAGGAGGGGTAGACAGAGTGAGAAAGGGAAAATCCCAAGCAGGCTGCATGTCCTCAGTGTAGAGCCTGATGTGGGGCTCGAACCCATGAACCCTGAGATTATGACCTAAGTCAAAACCAAGATTCAGATGCTTAACTGACTGAGCCACCCAGGTGCCCTGATAAATCTGGATTTACTTTTGATTTGCCCTTGAGTTTCCAGAGTTTTCAACTGCAATTGTCTTGTATTTTGTGGACCTATTGCTCTAGTGCTTTTAAACTCCAATATTTGCCTAATAAATCTTCCAAAAATGTCCTGTTTGCATGTCAGAGAACTTTTGCTGATGATTTTGGTCATAGATCTCAGGTAACTCCCTTATTCAGCAAATGTATTAAGATGGGAACAAGTCATGCCTTTGGAGTTCCATATCTCCACCAGAAATTCTTCTGACATTTTTGTCTAGTCACAGTGCTACCTCCCTGGGCTATCATCTGGATCTTCAACCTCCTGATTTAATCAAATTTAAAGAATTCTTTTGGAGTAGAAGTGGCTACAGGACATAGGTAACCACTCCAATATTTCTCCGGCTCTATGCTCATGCCTCTCTAGTTCTGATTGGCACAACTAACTCTGTTGCCTTCAAACAGATCATATCTATGTTTTGATGGATTTTCTGGTTATTTTAGGTAGAAGCACAGATTGTCAGAATTTTCTGTTCCACAAAAAGAGGAAATATATCAAAGCATAATTTATTAGACTTTTTCATAATTTATTAGACAGACTTGTTAGAGCTCAATAGCATATTTACGTATAAAATAAATATATAAAACATATCCAACTGATACACATCTTAAATTCAAAAAATTATAGGAAAGAAATTGGACACGGAGATCTTATTTTCCCATCCATGCATTTTTGTAAAAAAATGTGCATTTTATTGAGCTTACAAACTCCTATATATTGGTGGTACATACTTAAATCTTTGAGCAACCAGGCTACTTTGCCCAGTATAAAATAGTTATTAATGATGCTAACCATGATACATGATGGAAGTATATAACTGTGGTGAGTTTTTGAGTGTGTGTGTGTGTTTTCTTCTTTTTTATGTATGTATAATTAACACATTATGCTATATTAACCTCAGATATACAACATTAATGAGTCAACATTCTATATATTACTCAGTGCTCACTAAAATAGATGTAGTCACCATGAGTGTGTGTTGTGTGTGTTTGTGTTTTGTCTTTAGTTTTTTTTTTCTGATGAAATATGTCAAGCAAAATGTTCATATTAGAATACAGTTGTTGCTGTTTAGAGAATGGAAAAAACCCACAGTTTTATCTCATTTGGTTGTAAAATAACTATCCCTTAACAATAACATGTATTATATACATTATTTCAATTAAGAAACATTATTCACAGTCATATCTTACCTAAAAGTCTTAATGAATAAGCCTGAGTTACTTCTTAGTTCCAGCATTTGGTTCCTAATAAAAAACAATGTGACATCTTAAGTTTTTTTCCTTATATAATAGTATTCATTGTCTCTAATGCATTTTATCTTTAGTATTTTATTGTGCAAATCATAATCATGGTATTGAAAAAAATATTTAAATTATTTTTTCTAAGATAGTATTGCATTTTTCTTACCCTTATTATCATTAATGTTATTGTTAGTTATTTTTGACCACCAGGAAAGGAAGCTTAATCAGTGACTAATTAAAATGCCTTCCCAGCTTGATCCAGTCCAATCAACCCCGGGACCAAATGTCCAGGTTTTTTATGAAGCAAACCATATTGAGTTAGACTTGAGCCACAATTCTGTACTGTGGTGTTGTGGCCCTTGATTAAATTCACAGCACCTTCCTTGCAACAGGAAAAGTTTAGTCATATGTTCTGACTTAAAGTGGGGTGTACAAAAGTCCCAATGTGGGCTATTATCTGATCCATTACGATGGCAGGCTTTTTGTTAAAAGTTGATTTGTAGGCTAATTTGGAAATTGTTAGAATGGATTATTTCTGCATGTTATCCAAAAGTGGCCTTGGGCTATTAGAAATTATGGTAGCATAATTATTATCACAGGGAGATAAATTTTGTTTGCCTGAATTCTCTTTCTGGCTATCTTTGTGGATATTCAAATTAGTGTCGTTTCTACTATTAAATAGCACATGTAGATGTTTTATGTGTCAGTAAAAAGGCAAAACAATTATTTTTAAATCATCAAGTTATTTGATCAATAGGCATTCAGATTGTACGGATCAGAGAAATAAAAATATCATAAAGCACTTTGATTTTTCTGGTTTAAATAAATGCCTTTAATGACTTTCATAATTTTAATTACTAAAGATGTCTACCTGTTCCATTAGTAAATGTATGTGCAGGAAACTCAATTACATATTACTCCTTAGTATCCCATTCTAGAATTTTCATACTTACTCATGTTTTTTTTGTTCATTTGTTTTGTTTTGGTAATCCAGGCCATTTTAGCAGATACTGTGCTCTCCCTCTCTCTATCTCCATATATATATATATATATATATATATATATATATATAGTATATATATATAAAATATAGAAAGTGGATAGAAATTTTGAATAAAAGTATCTGTTTAATGTCTTCTCATTTAATTTATTGTTCCAAAGAAAAAAATTTCTAGACCCCAAATACCATAACTGGGTATGAAAAAGAGAGCGATGCTTTATATTAATTACCTCTCAAGTACTATTTCTAAGATATATAGCATAGCTTATGCATACAAAATCAATAAACTTAAAAGAATAATCTTCCTCTCTCACTGACTACCTTCATCTACTATTTGACTTCTATTTTTTAGAGTGGATAAGTTACTCGGATTTTTATGAAGCTGTGCTAATATTATACAAAAGTTCATCATAATTATCATCAATTAATGATCTGTCCTGGCCCATTCAAATGCACTATTGTTACACATTGTCAGAAATGACAGCTTTCTCTACACAAGATGAGTGTAGAGAGAGGAGGGGTGTGGGTTTTTTCATTTTTAAACAAGTGGTTATTTTATATAAAGGTGCAGAGAGAGAATGAAAAACAGATCATTATTATTGTGGAAGGTTTATTATGTTATTGTAGAAGGTTTTGTTTTTTTCATGCACTAAACTGAAAAAAAAGCCAAATATGGCCATCTATCTAACACATGGAATGTCCAAAATATAACATAACTTAACACCCCAACTGAGGTATAAAGAGTATTTATTTCACTAGATTAAGTAGTAATTTACTGAACTGTCACAAGAAAACCTCCTTGACTGAATTTAAAAGAAAGAAAGAAACAGAAAAAATTGAGATTAGTTAACTTAAATTGCTTCTAGTTGCAAGTAACAGAAAAACTGAAAAAAGTAATGTGAAAGGGGGATTTATTGCCTGAAACAAGACAATGAGAAGAAAGAGACATTTACTTTTATTACAGTAACAACAACCACTTCTGGTGAATTCTTTAAGAGCATCTAGCATGGTTAGTTATACCCTGAAGGACATTCACCATGGTCAACAGTATTTGCACCTCTTTGGGGAAGCTCCAATGGCTCAAGTCCAAAAAATGCTGGGGCTGGGGAAGCAGAGGCCAAGAGAAATTTTGAGATCTGAGAGACCACAGCCAAGCAGGAAAAGGCTCAATACCTGAGTAGCATGGAGGTGGCCAAGGTGCAGAGGGACTAAGAGTTGAAGAAGGCCACATTGGACATCAAGGTCAACACCAGCCTAGCACAGGCTGACCTGGCCAATTAGCTTCAGGTGGCCAAGACTAAGGAGACCAAGAAGTAGCCGGTACAGGTGTGGATGGTGGAGCAGGCCCAGCAGGTGGCAGTGCAGGAGCAGGAAATTACCCCAGAAAAGAGCTGGAGGAAGCCACCGGAAAGAAGCATAATGCTACAAGCTGGAGGCCTAGCCAAAGGAGAGAAGTCTCAGCTAATTATGCCGCCAGAGGCAGAAGATGAGTGTGTATATGTGTAAGGAGTCCAAAGCCTTTGCTATAGAAGAAGGAGAGCTAGGTGGAAGCTGAACAGACAGCTAAGAAGGCAAAAGCATTCATTACAGCTGTACCAGGAGACCACTCAGCTAGGCATGGTGCTAGAGGAGCTGACCCCAGTGGCACAGTGGTCCCTTGACCTTAGCCAATATGATCAAAATGGCGTCCAGTGGAAGCGGAACTGCAGGGGTGGCTGAAATGCTCTGTAAAGCACCAAACATCCTGAGCTGCCTCCTTGAGATTGTGCAGAGACTCTCAAACATCACTCAACATCTCCCAGATGAACCACAAGCTTTTACCAACAGCCCGATCCCTCAACTTCCCCTGATGCTTACCTCCATGGCTCAAGTGGTTTTAACGGTCCCATACTGCATAGACTTCAAATGGCCTTCTTGGCATGTTCTGTGACAGTGGGGTTCCACTTGTCATGTCTCTTTGCCAAATAGCCTGTGACTTACCTTGGAGAGGAAGAATTGTTCTCCTTCCCATTCTTACATGACAAAGATGGTCAGTCCTCCAGGGGTCCCATGCCAATCTTCTGATTATCCTATTCCACTCACAGCTTACTTAACTTCCTAATTAAATCAGACTGTCTGAACCTGTTGTCTAGAATTCTTTTCTCATCAACACTGAGGAATAGCCGGGAGGTTCTCAACTTCACCTGTCAAATAAATTGTTGTTCATAAGTTAAAAAAAAAATCTGGTTAATTATTTGTAACTAATGTAATCTCCATTCAGTAACATACAATAATGAGTAAAAACATTTTATGCCATTCACTATGATACAAATGTACTATTTTGGAGGGGAACCCTCTCCCCACCTTGACCTCCATCTAATTTGGCGTGAGATAAGGCTTATTTTTCCACTAAAGAATTGAATGAACATAAAAATCCCTTAGTCTCGTACTGGTGTTAAGGTCACAGACAAATGAAGCTTCTAAGTAAGAGTTTAAGAATTTAAGTCTCAAGGAAATAACTTAAAAACAAAAGGTCAGTTTAAAATTCAGCTGCGGAGCCATTTCCAAAGCTGCAGAAACAGTGACCAGTATGGCAGCAATCTTACCGAGTAGCACCAGTTGCAAGCAATGAGAAAAAGAGATTGTTTTGGTAGTGTTTAACAGTGGCATGTCTGTGCGTTTGTGTTGCTTATCTAAATGTAGTTACCAGAGAAAACACAGGACACAGGGTTAAATTTGAATTTCAGGTAAACAAGAAATACTATTTTTAAGTATATTCCAAATGTTGCATAGAGCATACATTTCTTTTTGGTTGTTGCTGCTGTTATTAACAGAATTTCCAATATAACTGGGCACCCTGTATTTAAGTTTTTGCTAAATTTGTGATATATCCAGTAGCCTTATATTAAATGTATTTTTGTCTTATGTTAGCAGATTCTTTGCTACCAAAAGCTTTGATTTTATAAGACTTGGTACCATGAAGCTTCCGATAATAGGTACTAGTCTGTTCATTTTAATTAGAGATAGTGAGAAGATGAGAGATATCTGATATATGCTGGCTTTAGAGAATGGCAACGCTTGCTAAACATGGGCGGAACACTTTTAAAGTGTAACATCATTTAATATTGGAATCAGGATTTGGGATCTGAGCAAGAAATCTTCAATGTTGAAGTGTGTTGGTTACTTTAAATCTTGAGTAAAAGGAAGTCTGCCTATATGACAAGCATGGTACACAGAGAACTTTCCAGAATAAAAGAGAAAAGAGAACAATATGGCATTGCCAGGAAAGGTCCCGTGTCCCTACAGTTAGATATTAAATTTGACTGCTAAGCAAATAACCTAGAACCTTGGCAGGTTTAGAAAGTTGATTTCTCTCTAACAAGGTAATATTCATATGAGCAGATTAAGACCAGGGGCTGAAAAGAATTATATGGAGTACAAGAGAATCCGGTATATGAGAAGAATCAAATATCTTCTATTTTCCTTTAAGTAGTTCTACCTGATGAAAGGTAAGTTCACTTGTGAAGACACAGCTACAATGGAACCTGAAAGCAAAGTTGTAGGTGAGTCACAGGATGGCGTTTTGATCTCTCCTTAGGCAGATCTAGAAAGAAGGTAAAAAATACTCAAACTGCCAAAGTAAGGGATGGAATTAGATGGTTCACAATTAAATCCTACCTTCCCAATCTTCTAGTCGTGTGATGCAAATTATGTTCACTGATGCTGTTATGAAGTCACTTTCTCTAAATGCTGAGATGTCAACGATAAAAATGTTAATAACAATTTTATATAACCCATAGTAGTCTAGAACAATTAAATTCATTTTCACATCAAAACAACTTGTTGATATAAGTGAAGAAAATGTTAGTTATTGCTAGTCACTTCAAAATACCTATGTCAAAAGATAATATCCTGCATAGTATCAATGTTTTTAACTTTTTTGAGATCTGCTTCATGGACAAGCCTATTGTCAGTTTTTGTAAGGTAACACATGATGGTGGTGAGGATGTTGGGCAATGGAAACTCTCATTCATTGCTGATGGGAATGCAGAATAGTACAGCCACTTTGGAAGACAATTTGTAGTTTCTTATAAAACTAAGCATACTCTTACTATCTGATCCAGCAATTGTGTTCCTTTGTATTTATCCAACAGCTGAAAAATTATGTGCACATAAAAACCTGCACACAGATATTTATAGCAGCTTTAGTCATAATTGCCCAAACTTGGAAGCAATCAAGATGCCCCCTAGTAGGTAAATGGATAACTAAACTGTGATACGTCCAGACAATGGAATACCATTCAACTCTAAAAAGAAAAGAGCTGTCAAGCTATGAAAAAACACAGAAGAAACTTAAAACGTTTATTATTAAGTGTAAGAAGCCAATCTGAAAATCTGTATGACTTGGAATATATAACATTATTGGAAAGGCAAAACTATAGAGACAGTAGAAAGATTTGGGGATTTGGGGGGAGGGTAGGTAGTGAGATGAATACGTGAAGCACAAAGGATTTTTAGGGCAGTAAAATACTCTGTATGATACTATAATGATGATACATGCCATTATACTCTTGTGTAATCCATAGGATGCATAATACCAAGAGTGACCTGTAATGTAAACTATGATTTTGATGTGTCAATGAAGGTTCATCCGTTTTAACAAATGTACCACTATGGGTAAAGGGGGCGGCTAGGCATGTGTAGAAGCAAGAGATACATACAAAGGTGTGTACCTTCCTCTCAATATTGCTGTGAACATAAAACTGCTCTAAGAAAATAAAGTCTTTAAAAAAATACAAACACACGAAAACTCAACAAGGACATTACAAGAAATTAAATTTACAGGCCAATAATACCATATAATCACAAACAAATTAAAATGCAAAGTAGGTTTAAATTTGAAAATCAATCAATATAATTCATTAATTAATAAGGAGAGGTTTCTGGGGCGCCTGGGTGGTTCAGTTGGTTAAGCATCTGACTTCAGCTCAGGTCATGATCTTGTGGTTTGTGAGTTTGAGCCCCGCGTTGGGCTCTGTGCTGACAGCTCAGAGCCTAGTGCCTGCTTCGGATTCTGTGTCTCCCTCTCTCTCTACCCCTCCCCCATCACACTCTCTCTCTCCTTCAAAAATAAACACTAAAAAAAAAATGAGAGGTTTCTTAGAATTATCTCAATAGATACAGATCAACCATCCTTGAAAAAAAGAGCAGCATAATAAAAATAGAAGGGAACTCTCTTCACATAATGCTATGCCAAACAATGTTATCGGTAATAGTGAATTACTAATAGCTTCATCCCAACAGTGAAAATGACAAGCATACTCACTATCACCATTAGAATTCAACATTGTGATGGAAGTTCAAGTGAGTACAAAATATGATGCTTAAAGATTGGAAAGAAAAAGTATAACTGTTATCTTTCCTATATGAATGTATAGAATTTAATTTAGGCCAATACAGTATAATTGATCAATGAAGGTAGCAAATACACAAGGTGTATATTAAAACAATCCATTATATTTCTGTGTATGACAAATTTATAGAAAATAAAATTTAAAAACACCACTTCAGTTACATGAATAAATGTAGTAGAATACATTTATTTAAAATACAAAATTTGGGGCGCCTGGGTGGCGCAGTCGGTTGAGCGTCCGACTTCAGCCAGGTCACGATCTCGCGGTCTGTGAGTTCGAGCCCCGCGTCAGGCTCTGGGCTGATGGCTCGGAGCCTGGAGCCTGTTTCCGATTCTGTGTCTCCCTCTCTCTCTGCCCCTCCCCCGTTCATGCTCTGTCTCTCTCTGTCCCAAAAATAAATAAAAAACGTTAAAATACAAAATTTATCTTGATAGAAATCTATGAAACATTATTGAGAAAGCTTTAAAAAGATCTAAATAAAAAAGGGATACCCCATGTTATTCGAAAATCCAATAATACAAATATGTCAACCCATTTCAAAAGTGATCGAGGATTCTGTATTATCCTAGTAAGATGTCTACAAGTTTCTTTACTATCTTTTTGTTTTGTTTTGTTTTGTTTTGTTTTGGAAAAATGAATTTATAAATTTGGAAATTACTAGGTAAAAGAAAAAGGCCAAAAGTACTCAGCATAAATTTAAGAAAAAGGGAGTTGAAGGACTATCATATATCAAGAGTTATTTAATGTTTAAAATGAGGAAAAGAGTAGGGTGTGGTTGGAATGAAACACAATTGAAAGAGCAGAATCGGATGCATACACATTTGGTCACTTGTTTGGACACAGATGGTACTTTGGAGCAATTGGGTAAGGATAGTGCTTCAATCAGCTAGGCAACATTGTATGTCCGTAGGGAAGAAAATGAAATACAACTCCTATTTGACATCATTTAAAATGATAAATTATATAGGAAATGTAAAACAATAAATATACTAAAATCTAAGATAAAATAACATATACATGTCTAGAGTACGGAAACTCTCTTTATAGGATATAAGGTAACTTTAAGAATAATTGTCTTTTTTTAAGAAAAAAATATTTTAAAAATAGGTACCATGGAGTAGAAGAATATATTTGCAACATGTGTAATCAAATAAGGTGTCTAGTCCAGAATATATGTTAAGAATCCCTTCAGGGGCACCTGGATGGCTCCATTGGTTAAGCATCTGACTCCTGGTTTCTGCTCAGGTCACGAACTCAGAGTTGTGAGATCTAGCCCCACGTTGGGCTCTGTGCTAGGCATAGAGCCTGCTTGGGATTCTCTTGCTCCCTCTCTCTGTCTGCCCTTTCACCACTCGCTCTCGCTCTCTCTCTCTCTCTCAAAATAAATAAATAAACTTTAAAAAATTTAAATAAGCTCCTTCAAACCAGTAAAAAAACCAGACATCACAACATAACATTGGATAAGAGACAGTAGAAGGACATATCAAAATGGCCAATAAACATATGAAAATATTTTAACACTGCTTAATCAATGAGAAAATGAAATTCAAATTACAATAATATATCAGGTCTTGCCCCCTACTCCAGATGAGATATGAGAGAGAGAGAGAGAGAGAGAGAGAGAGAGAGAGAGAGAGACCATGAAGAGAATGTGGACTCTTTTCTTTTTTTGTAAGATTTTTTAAAGTAATATCTACACCCAATGTGGGGCCTTGAACTTATAACCCCAAGATTGAGAGTCCATGCTCCACTGTCTGTGCCTACAAGATGCCCAGGAGAATGTGGACTTTTAAGCATTGCTTGTGGGAGGGTATATTACAAAGACTCTTGAAGACCATTTGAATTAACTAAATTAAACATAGGCATAACCATTGTGCCAACAATTCAAATTTCATGCATGTGTTCTTCAAAAATGCTTGCACATGTGCAGTGTGAGAAATGTACAGTTTTTTTCATAACAACATTGTTAATAATAGTCCCTTCCAAACAATGAAAATATCAACAAGAGAATGCATAAAATTTTGTTGTATATGCATATAATAGAATAGTACACATCATGTGTCATGTGAAAACAACCTATAACCAAACTCTAGTTACACACAAAAATGTAGGTAAACCTGACAAAAATGCTGTACTAAAGAAACAGGCACAGGAGATGCTTATATGCACAATGCATATATGCATTGTGATTCCATTTACTCAATATTAAGAGGAAGGTAAATAAAGAAAACTGTACAATAGGTTTTAATCTGTGACTATACCAGTAGGCAAGATGATTATTTTCATACATTCCCACTTTTCAGTATATGTTATGTTTATATAAATATGTTAATGCAGCTGCATGCAACATATATGCATAAATACAACTGTGTGTGTGTGTGTGTGTGTGTGTGTGTGTGTGTGAATTCCATCCTTCTAAATCTCATATATCCAATATGGCACTAATATCTTTTTTGTTACTGGTACTAGAATATGAGTAATCATATTTGGTTCTGAGTGATCACATTGAAAAAAATCATCAAATCTTATCTTCTTGGATATAGCAAAATTATATTTCCTCCTGCTCTCATATTTTATGCTTCAGGTCCTCAAAGAACTTTTTTAAACCTAATTTTGTACAAAAAATAGCTGATCTTAATACTTCTTTTTTGGGATATAATTGAATAGTAGTGTAGCTCATAGCAATATCACAGGATCAGCATGAGAAGTGGGTTATAGGAGTCAGGATAAACTGGTCATGCTGAAGTTACAACCTGCTCCCTCACCAACCTTAGTGATGCATCACAGGTTTTATTTTCCCATGGTACATAACCGCCTCAGACCTGGAGGTTCTGCTTGTTTTCCTAAGCTGGGGATTTAGGCAGAAAATGCTTATCTTAACGAGTCCTTACACCAACTGTATCATGGAAGAAGCAGATATAGAAAATTATATCTCGGCCCTCAGAGGCCTCTAAACAATGCCATGGGTTACTGCCACTCACACTCCAATGGCCGGGGAAATAACATGGCCACATCTAACTTTAATATGTGTGGGGAAGCTTGGGTGCTTACAAATAGGAGCTCCAAAATATTTGTAGGAGTCCTGATCATTACAACATGGAGGCTTCTTAAATTTAGATCTGCGAATACTAGGTGCTAGGTCTTGGAATTCCCTAAAATGATTGTACCATATTCTTTTTGAATATGTTTTAAAGAGCTAGCACAAAAATATATTGTTAAAGGATGCTGTGCACCTCATATATATATATAATATTACATATATAATATATATGTTTATATATATTATATATATATATATATTTTTTTTAAATGTCTTCTAACGGCTCATAACCATGAGAAACAATTTGTCTTTTGGTGGTGTACAGTTACATTTTATGTAGTTTACCACAAACATGGAGTCCTAAATTTTTATTTTGAATTTGTCTGTTTAGATGATTACCATATTAAAGGAATAGAGATGTTGAGGATGCTGTGTTACATGATTACTTGATGGGGCAACTTGATTGCTCTCGTAATATGTTCAGTAGTTAAGATGACCTCCAGAACCATTTGCAATAGTAAATTACTGCCTTATATTCAGGTTTCTTATCCTCTTTACTCTCCTAGGCAATTAAAAATTCATTATGTTAAACTGCCCAACTCAAAAAAGTCATTGTTATGAGTTTTCTACATTGTCTTATTTCATGAATACAGTATATATCCATGCATGGTTTATGTATGATTTTTTGTGTGTTGTATTTTATTAATGAAGACTAGCTGATTAATATCTTTTCAAAATACTGTGTGATATTTAAATCCTAGATTCCCCACTTGAATTACCAGTCCCGTTTAGTATCCTGTATGGGAATCAGAGAGGATAGGCACAAAAGAAAACACATGTATAGTTCCCTGGGGTCCATTGATTTTTCCAGGGTTGGCTGTGTTGATAAAAAGCTTTTAGCTCTCTTTCCTTAGTCTCCTTATCCCTAGTCCCAGGTGTCAGATAGACTTTTGTTTTCTTTCTCATTTTGTATTTGCCTCAAGTTCTTATCTGTCTGTAGCCTCTTGCTTGTTTGCTTTGGATTCTGCTAGCCTAACGTTATAAACCTTTCAGACTGGATTGGGATTGGGTCCTAAAAAAGGTTTTGAGGCTGACGGTTTTTTGTTTGTTTTGTTTTGTTTTACCTGTATGCCACTAGTTCACTTTCAAGTGTTATGTAAACTTATTCTCATTATTATATCCTAGTGCCTAATTGTGGTCTAGCTTCCATTTCATTTTATTTGGGAAGTATATTTCAGCTTATTTTTCTTTCACACTCAGAACTCCTCCTAGATGAACTGTTAATCTGTATTATTATTGTCTTGGAAAGTGGGCTATAGCTTAATCATGATTCAGAACTATCAATATTATAGTTCAAGACTTGTTCTTCATTGCACTGTAAGACTTGTAAAGGGAAAATAATTCACTTATGTTCAAAAGGTAAGCTAATAAAATACTCAAAAGAAAGTAAAAATACATATAATTTTATCACCTATAAAAATATAAACAAAACAATGTTGCAAGAAAATATTAAATAACAGTTCATAAAAGCCATTTGAGTTCTGATTATGTTTACAAAAACCTTTGCAAAATTTGATTATGGTCAAAGATTTTATGATGAACAATTGCAATGACTATAAGTAGAAAATATATTTTCTAATATATTTAAATAATAACTAAATAAAGCTTTTAACCCCAGTATATATGGTAGCTTTATAAATGATAAATATCAGACCTGCCATGATAACAGCAATATAACTTGCCATGGTTCAAGTGAATTATGGACAAGTGTCCTTCTGTCAGAAAACTTATAATCTGGTGTGATAAAGGCATGTATAATTAACAAGTAATTTCTTTTGAGAAACTTTGTGAAAAAAATACAACAGAAAAAATGTGTTTCAAAGTAATTCAAGTTACATGGGCAGTCAGGTAACAATAGTCATCTAATGCCCTCTGAGGAAATTACACTGAAAATCATTGTCATTTTTGAAAAATAGGAACAAGGGCCAATGTTATCTGCATAATAATAAAGAAGGAGAGGAGGAGAGGAAGCAGATAGGTAAGCAGGGTCTGGTTCTTTTATGACTTTATTGAAAGTAGTAATGAGTAATGAGTTCACTTACTCTTCTAAATGAAATGGAAAATTGCTCTAAAATTTGAGGAAAAGGATTACGTGAACTGAGTTGTAATTTTTAAGACGCTCTGGTTTGTGGATTAGGTTTGACTGTGACATGGCAATAGTGAAAAAAGAAAGGCCACATAGGAGGCAATTTTAACAATCCTTGTGAGAGGTAATTAATACCATAGCAATGACCACAGCCACCTTATCTCTAATTCTAATAAATTTCAAACAATATACTCTTTCAAATGCCAGCAGTAGATAGTCTACAATAAGAGCCCAGTTGGAGAGAGACCAGCCAGCCAGCATCAAAGTTCCAGATATGTTATTGAGATCATTGCAGATCCTCTGGATGCACCTGAGATATTAGCGACTGCACCCTGGGAGGGGTTTGTGTGATTTTTCAGGCCTGAGAATAGTCAGTGACAAAGGCTTTACCTGGAGGGCCTCACAGTAGAAAGCTGCCCTCTTCACACAGACTTAGTTCATAAACAGTGCTTTGTAGAGTATGAAAGAGTCGCTATCAAGGACTCAACAACTCTCTCCTCATCCCCTGCACCCACACCCTGCTCTTATGCATATCCAGATACCTCCATTTAGAAGTCTTTCTATGGGTGTTGGGGCGAGCAGGATTTAGGAGAGGCTGTCCTCAGCTGCCACTGTTGAGACCTCCTTATCAAGGGGAGAGGAGGGAAAGTTGAGATGCTTTTCTTTATTCAGTACTCACTATTTTCCACTCTTGGCCCCTTTCCTTCTCCCTCACCTGAGCCCCAAGATCCAAAAAACTATAGGGGCCTTCTGTTTGGGACTCCTTTACAAAAGAAGGGCTAAAGAACTTGGCTATTAACAGAAAAGGTATAGACTATAGAACCTACAGGTGAAATGAATCTTATCTAAGACCAACAAAGATCTAGTGCAGTACAACTTAAAGTATGGTTCATGTACTTGCAACATCAGATTCACCTGGGATCTTGTTAGAAATGCAAATTCATGTGTTAACCCATAACAACTAGATCATATTCTCTGGGAACCAGAGGCAGGGATCTGTGTTTTAACCAGCATTACATTTGGTTCTTAGGAAGGAAAACATTTAAGATCCACTTCTAAGGCATGTTTGCATTCACTTAGGGTTAGCAACTTAATTATTTTCAGTCAGAAGAAGGAATTATTGGCATAAATATTTTCATAACCAGGGTACAGAGGTACTCTGAGGCTAAACAACTGCCCAATCCCAACAGTAAATAAATTTTGATTAACATTATTTCCAAAACATGTTTGTTTGCTAGAGGAGAAACTATATAGAATTCATTTATTGAGGTAGTATATACACATAATGAAATTTACCAATTGTAAGTGTAATAATTGATGAGTTTTGATGTATGCATATAATCATGCAATGACCACCAAGATTAGAATGGTCTCATCACCTCCAAAATATCTCCTGAGCTGATAAATCAATCATATGCCCTCTCCCAGTTTCTTGAATATCATCGCTCCTTTTCTGTTCTTACATAAATACATACGTACATACATACATCTATTTATTTATTTATTTATTTATTTATTTATTTATTTATTTATTATTTTCAGTTTAATGAATGCAATATAAATGTAAATGCAATCATTCAGTATGCAGTCTTCTGTGTCTGGCTTGAATACACTTAGTTTAATGTATTTCAAATTGAGGCATGTTGCATGTTTGAGTATCTAGTTTTCCCTATTGATTTTTCAATAGTATACAAATGTACTGATACCCTGTAATTTACCCATTCACCAGCTGATAGGTATTTGGGTTGCTTCCACATTCTGGCTATTATGAATGATATCTTCAACATACCTATACATGCTGTTGTGGAAGATACGTATGTATGTATTTCTGCATTTCTTTTAGGTAAATATCCAGGAGTAGAATTGTTGGGTTTTAAGGTAAGTGCATGTTTACATTTGTAAGATAATGCCAGACTGTTTTCTGATTGTTTTTACAGTTTACCTTTTCATCAGCACAGTATTATATTCCCAGCCAAACAATTCCCTCACCAACAATTGGTACCTTCAATTGTTTTAGTTTGGTCATTCTAATGTGTACATAGTAGCATCTCATTTTGGTTTTGATTGAATTCCCTTCATGATTAATGTTTGGCATTAAAGTATTGGGAAACATAGGCCAATTTCCTCATCAGAGATAAGGGCCATTTGAAGGATTTATATTATTGACTAGATTCAATTTTTTTTTCATATTTTGGAAGCCAGAGAATTGAGAAAAATGCGACTGTTTTAACTATCAAGAAGAGAAAACTAAATGCTGATTTCATTTTTTCCATTATAGGTAATTTTGATTAAGCTTATGCAAGCTTCCAGCTAAAGATCATGCACTCATGTTCAGTGAACTCTCACCTCAATAATTTTTATGATATTTAAGTCTGTTTTAGATAAATATTCAATGTCTTAATCCTTTTAGTTTCCACTGAATATAACATCTATGCAGTGCAGATAAACATCTTTAAATCAAACTAGAAATGGTGAGAAGCAATAATACTTTGCTTTCAAAAACATTTTCAAGTATGGCTGTTCCAATTATACCTCCACGCTCCCCCCTCCAAATTGTCATAAATAATACAGAGCATGGAACATAGTTTAGTGGGAAACTACAGGTAGCTTTGGTGTCATAAAAATTTGGTTTGAAATTCTCACTCCTCCTCTTCCTTGTTAGCTATGTGATCTTGAGAAGCAAAGTAACTTCTCGGATTCTCAGTTTCTGGTGTGTAACATGGTGAATGAGCTTTGACTCGGTGGCCCTGACTTAAAATGAAAATAAGTAGAAAGTTCCTGTAGACTATCTGCTAAGTAGTGAAGCACGATTAATACATACACATGTGTGCACACATTTACACACACACTCACATGCAGACACACACGATTTAGTTTCGTTTTTCTTCAGCTGCTCTCTCAAATAAATTATTTTTATCTCCTCCCTAGAAAGGAAAAGAAATAGGTTGGTCAAGAGTAACAACAACAAAAATAGATTACATAACTTTGGGGTTTTTATTGTCCAATATCTTAAGCATTTTCCATGTTTGCATATATTTAAGTAAGTTTCCTATGTTCACTAACAAACTTTATAAGAGAGATAATACATATCTGAGCTAAATTGTTCTTTAACTGAAATGTTATATTAAAAAATATTCTGTACTTTTTGAGTTACATTTCAGTATTTTTATTGTTTGTCAAAATTTTATATTTTCTTATAGTATCAAATAAGACAGCATTTTCTAGTGTTGTTAAATTATACTATAGATGAGAGTGCAATGATCTTTTACGAAACCAAGTATAAAGATGATAAAAATGTATATGATTTCTGTTGATGTCTGATTGTCCAATTATCTCAGAAAATTATGATAAAAAGTTCTGCCTCAGCCTTATTTTAGTGTACTCAATAGGATAATTGGAAAAATTTCTTCATATCTTTATAGAGAAAGAGAAGCATATAAAATTTGATAACAGTTGCTAACACGTCCATCTTCAAAACAAAGTAGAAAGAGACATTCACTTTCAAAATAAATAGATCATGGGGAAACTTCCCCTTGTAAACTGTTTATAAAAAAAAACCTCCACAAAGCAGTTCTCAAACCATGTATCCACACTAAATTATTCTATTTGACATCTTCCTTAGGTCCCTCAGTACATCCTCTTCTCATTTCCTGAATTTACCTCTCTTTCTCTTTTCTACTGCTTATCATTTCTATTATACTATTTTTTAAACTTTTTTAAAAAAATTTTTTTAGTTCTGTGAACTCTGATATTTTATTGCTGAATTACATCGCAATTCTAGGCTCAATGTAATCTTACTTAGCATTTTAATTTGATTGGCACATTTTCTTAAGTATTTTGTTTTTCCTCGTTGCTATTCAATAAAAGTGAAGTGATTGACAATAATAAGTAAGCAGTGGGAGTTTCCATAGACTTAGTCACCTTAAGAAGGACAAGGCTGATTTTTGGAAGAAACACTGAGAGGTGCAAGGCAGACAGAGTGATTTCCACACTCCTAAATAATACTTGTTACTGTGTTTTGAAATGTAACCACAGGGAGAGTTCAGAAACATATTAGTACAACTTCTTTATGTAACATTAATGCAAACTCAATCTGTAAAAGACTTAACAGTCTCCTAGTCAATTAGGGACACCCACCTGTATAGAGCATAGCTTTTTGGTATCCTTCATAAAGTGTCTATTCATTTTATTTCCCGTTCTTTGTGAAGATTTACTGGGAAAATATTTCAAATCCTTGTGGTTTGGGATACACCTACTTATTCACATTCACATCTCGAAAATATATTATTGTTTAGCATTTCATAATTTCCAAAGTGATATGATTCATAGTAGCCTCAGAGATTTTGAGATATAATTATATCATAATGAATTTGGACAGACAATTCATAGCTAATGACACTAATAAATAGTAGGGTATCTAAAAAGTTCAACATAAGAATAGTAGTATCTATTTCACAATATTGCTGAATTTGAAAAAAACTACTAAAGTAAAAGTGACCTATAAACTGAAAATGCAGTAAGTGGTAGTTTCTATATATGTAGGGAACAAGGGTGGGAATTCCCTGAGCCTGCACTGATGGGTTAACAAGGCATAAACAATTAGAAAGCCATAGGATGAACACACCCAAGTTTGGGTAAACAAGATTAGGCAAATAAGATTAGGTAAATGGGGCTAAGGCCACCAGTATAGGACAAGGTATAGGACAATAGCAGAAAGCTGCTTCCACAGGAAGGAAGGACTAATTAGGTAAACAGGTAAATAGGGCTATAGACTGCAGAGGGGAAAAGTTGCCCAGAGAGGAGCTAATTAGCAAAAGAAAGATGCCTTGTCGCCCCTGAGGTAGCATGCTCTGTCTGTCTTGTCCCCTAGGCCAGTTTAGGTAATCAGAGGGGAAGCCTCATGTTTGCTGTAAACACCCTTCCACCCAGCACCAGAATCTTGTTTTGTATTCACTCAAACCCCTAACAACACATACCTTCAAACCCCCCTTTTCCCCAAGCACATGAGTTAATGTTCAGGGTTTCATTTTCTCTTTGTGCATGCCCATCACACTTGTAAGCCTTCTGATCCTAATAAAAATGGAGCAAGGACCCTTACTTGAGGATCTTGTCTTCTGGACATTAGCCTCTCTCACATTTTTAATCCCTTGTCCCACTCTCTTGCTGGACAAGAGGGAACTCCAGACCCAGAGTCTATGACATCTGTATATATAGATATATCACATCTTATTGAATTTTTTTTCATTCTTCCTGAGTATAGTTGAAATTTAAAATACATGAGGTACCTGGCTGGCTCAGTTTGTTAAGCAACTGACTCTTGATTTTGGCTCGGGTCATGATCTCATAGTTCATAAGTTCAAGCCCCCATTTAGGGCTCTGCACTGCTGGTGTGGTCTACTTGGGATTCTCTCCCTCTCCCTCTACCTGTCCCGTGCATATGCTGTCTATCTCTCTGTCTCAAATGAAGAAATAAACGTTTAAAAATAAAATAAAATGAAATAAAATAATAAAATAAAGTCAATAATAAAATAAAATACCATCCACATTTCCATTGTATGTTCATTATCATAGCTTCATAGCTTTATTTGAAGTTTCTAAGACTTCCTGAACTACTTAGCCTCCAAATGAAAATATATTTATATTTTAATGTACCTAATAGTTTTAAAAGAGATAATTCCTACATTTATAAGCATAAATATTTGCTTATTTTGAGAGATACCTTATATTTTTCATGCTATTCTAATATCTTCTTATAGATATTCTGAAATGATATACAAAAATTGATTTTCTTTTAAAGTAAGGCAGTATAGGGGCGCCTGGGTGGCTGAGTTGGTTGAGCGTCCAACTTAGGCTCAGGTCATGATCTCAAGGTTTGTGAGTTCGAGCCCCGCGTCGGGCTCTGTGCTGATGGCTCAGCGCCTGGAGCCTGCTTCTGATTCTGTGTCTCCCTCTCTCTCTGACCCTCCCCCATGCATGCTCTGTCTCTCTCTGTTTCAACAATAAATAAACATTAAAAAAAAAAAAAGTAAGGCAGTATAATTTTTTGTTTGGGTGCTCTTGAAAGCATAAATATTTGAACCGTTTGCATATAGGAAACTGTTCATAAAAATATTAATAGGTTTTTTTTTTAACTTTCACTTTAAATCAAGGAAAAGTTTTTAATTTTTTTCCAATAGGTTGTATTTGACATTGTCTGATTGCTCCTTGAAGAGTTCACATAATAACAAAAGCACTTTGCATTTTTTATCTCATTTATTTGCGAAAACAATCCTTTGAGCTTGATATTGTTAGATTCATTTTCCAAGAAAAGAAATTGAAGAGCTTTCAGCAATGTTAACAAATAGATAATTTATAAATGATTAGATTGTCCTTTGAATTGCAATCTTCATGACACCAAATAGTGTATTTTATGGACATACATATTTTTTGTTTATTAGTTGTATCGGAGGTTAATTAGAAACAAAACCATCAGAAGTCAGGCAGTTGGGAAATGAAGATGGAGGTAATTGGGAGAAGAAATGACAGATGAACCTGTGAACGTGTGTGGGACTCCCAAAACCAGACATGAATCGGAATTTTGTTCCACTCTGAAATCTTCAACTTTGTTTATGGGGTGATTTGCCAGAAAGCTTGGACATTTCACTATGGAAATGGTGAAATGGACACCATTTCACTTGGACATTTCACTATGGATCACTCATTGGTTAATGAGGCTGAGGCATCAAAGAAGCCGAAGTAGAAGATTCATCAAGAGCTAGACTTGCAACACATCTGCTTTTTCTTCGAGAGAAAAAAAAAGAAAGAAAAAAAGTTGTTCAGCAGACAATTGGCAAGCTATGTCAGTTAAAACAGCTATCTTGTGCCTTGGCCCAAACTGGAATCTAAAAAAGAATGCGGCTGCTATTTCATTTCCACACAAAAAAATCTCTTGTAATCGCATATGTTTGGAAATACAGAGCAAATGTAATACTGGAAAAATACAGTTCCAGCCTAGCTATGTTGGCACATTGCTAACCTACCACAGTCCAAATCTTGTCAACTGGGTCTCTACATATACCACTTCTAGCCACATTTAACTTCTAAGTAAAGACATAAGCAAAATCATGATCATATCCAATATCATGAAACTTCTCTTCATATAATCAAAAATATTCATGATTTGAAAGATGTCTCAAAAGTTTCCCCCCAGATCTCACTAACTATCTTTGGGTCTTGTATTTTCCCCTAGCTAAGGCATATGCCCCTTTGGTATTCTTTAACTTAAATCTTGAGATTCAAGATTAAGCAGTAAAGACAATAATGTTACACAATAGGGGAGTGGAAGAGGTTAAGATAAAAATGATAAGTACACACACTAATATAACCATTTGTAATTTTAAAAAAAGAATGTTCATAATTATTGGAGCAAGCTACATATTAGGCATTATAATAAAACTCTACTACAAATGTGTGGTATTTTAGGCTTATTATTAAATATATTTGGGTTTGTCATTTTTACCTTAAGGTGAATGAAAATCTGAGGACGTATCTATTCATATGCATTGTTACTTTCACAATTTTTATTTTATTTTATTTTATTTTATTTTATTTTATTTTATTTTATTTTATTTTATTTATGTTTTTATTTATTTTTCAGAGAGAGAGAGAGACTGGGATCTAGGGGAAAGGGACAGAGAGAGGGAGACACAGAATCCGAAGCAGCCTCCGAGCTGCCAGCACAGAGCTGGATGTAGGGCTCGAACCCATGAACTGTGAGATCATGATCTGAGCCGAAGTTGGACGGTTAACTGTACTTTTTTTTTTTTTTCTTTAACAAAACAAATCGACTTTCCACAATTCCACAGTAATAAAGTGATGATACAACTGATTTGGAAGAAATAACGACTTATTTCACTAGTTTCACTTCAAGTAATCTTACGTATATTGTGTTTGATTGGTAGCCACGATTGATGGTGAAGTCCTAAAAGTGCAGTTCAACTCTATAAAGACTAATGAGGGCGCCTGGGTGGCGCAGTCGGTTAAGCGTCCGACTTCAGCCAGGTCACGATCTCGCGGTCTGTGAGTTCGAGCCCCGCGTCAGGCTCTGGGCTGATGGCTCGGAGCCTGGAGCCTGTTTCCGAATCTGTGTCTCCCTCTCTCTCTGCCCCTCCCCCGTTCATGCTCTGTCTCTCTCTGTCCCAAAAATAAATAAAAAACGTTGAAAAAAAAATTAAAAAAAAAAAAAAAAAAGACTAATGAAACAATAAGGCCATTAAAACATAAGCATCATTTATTTAACAAAACCCAGAAAAAACATCAAATCCAAGAGTTCTATGAAATAGAGTATTGGACTAAGACACTGACAGAAGCAGATGTTCAGGATTTTGCAAGTAAACATGAGTGTTTGTGGGCTTATAAAGCAGCATTCTAGGACACCTATACACTAGGTGATGATTAGGTTAAACAGAAAGATGATAAGATAGATAGATGATAGATAGATAGATAGATAGATAGATTCATGCTTAGATAAATATACAAAAACATATCCAATTGGTAAAATATAACAAAAAGACTACATCAAAGATATTTGTTTAAAATGCTGGGTGATTCTGCAACAAAGAAGGTAGCTCAAGTACTACTTTCCAAAACCCAATTAACTTCACATCTTCAGAAACTAGCTATGTTATTGAAGAGTAGTTCAGGAAAAAAAAAAAAAAAAAGCTGGCAGAGTATTTTTATTTGCAGTTTAATTAATTTGCTTATTATTAACATGATAAATTGCTGTATATGTGCATTTGAAGAAATGCTCCCTTCAATTTCAAGACTCACAAATTCAACCAGTTCTGATGTGAATACAGCATGAAGCATTTCATTGTCAAATTTGTGAACTGAAGTTTAAGTTTTGTGTAGAAATATGTTCTGGTTGTTCCCCAAATATAGGAAGTTTCACTAGGCCCATTCAAGGTATACTGATATAAAATGTCAGTAATGAATGATTTATGTATTAATATAAAAATATGAAATACACAAAATCTAATGCATTACATTAAATGTTATTCTCATTGCAGAAGCTTGTATATACAGCAACTATTGCATATTAAGATATGTGTTATTGAAGGGAGAACGTCTCTTGAGAAACTTGAATGAACTCTTTGTATTTCTGCAAGATATCAATTTGGTCTCCACTTAAAAAAAATTGACAGTCATCCTTGTTTATTTATCCAATATATTCAATATTTTAATGGCTATAAAACCACCTACAAGGAAGGAGTGCCACATGTTTATCAATGTCAGATAAATTTAAAGGGCAAAAACAGGAGAACAGAGGAAATGTGATTCTACAAACATTATGGCATGTTCAAGGAGTTGCCAGTAATTATCAGTGAAGTTTGTGATGATCTTTACATGGTATATCTGTAATCAGTTGTAACCAAAACCCTTACAACTGTAATAAAATATTTTATATTTTATTTTTCAATAAAAAAGATGAATAGAATGCACTGAATATAAATTTTTTGTAACATTATTATTTAAACTTAGCAATAATCACGTAGGATGCATTATTGGAACTGGCTACAGATAGACTGATGATACATTTTCTCACAATTTGAAAATATAACGGCACCTCTTTCATTTGGGGAAAAAAGTTTGAAATGACTTCCTTGAGACCGGCTAAAATTGTTTTAAATGTTTAGTCACTTGTTATCTTTTATACCTCTCTGAGACTTTATTTTATTATGGTTATTATTAAAAGACAGTAACAATTTAATTGTATTGTATCCCTTGCAGACAGTGCTGTCATGAATTCAACATACACTAGGTAACTTAATAAGCATGAAATAAGGGGTACCTGGGTGGTTCAGTTGGTTAAGCATCAGACTTCAGCTCAGGTCACGATCTCAGTTTGTGAGTTCCAGCCCCGTGTCGGGCTCTGTGCTGACAGCTCAGAGCCTGGAGTCTGCTTTGGATGCTGTGTCTCCCTCTCTTTCTGCCCCTCCCCTGCTCACATTCTGTCTCTCCCTCTCCCTCAAAAATAAACATTAAAAAAATAAAAATAAATAAATAAATAAACATGAAACAAGCTCATTTGTCACATTAGAAACATTTAAGTATTTATACACAAAGCAGTTACTTAAGGAGACATATATAGGATTAATAGTAGAAATCACCCTTTCACAGTATTTTGTTCACTTCAATAACAGAAAACAAGCAATGTAATCATAACAGAAATGTAGCATTCTAACTATCTATGCACATAATTTCAGTGATAAGGAACTAATGTACATTTTTTTTTTTGTAATTTTGCCCATATTGTATTTGTTCTAGCTGTATTTACTGAAATATAATTTTATGAATCTGGACTAGATAATTTGTTTTGCTTGTATTTTATGTCATTTTTATGTCACCTTCTAGATCATTATGTTGTTATTCAATTCTATAAAATGTGTTGGTATAGATTTGAATACAGTGGTGGTAGTAGAAGGAGAGAGTTAGTTTTCAAACAGGTAATTTCACACTAACTTAAGTTTACTGATGAGTATGATCTAAAGTTGTGTCCGTGAGGTTTGAAACAAAGTGAATAAATTAGAGAACCCCTCCTAGGTGTAATTGCCTAAAGCATGTGATTAATAGATTATGGGGACAAAAAAAGTTAGTAAATGTCAACAATGCCTCATGTTTCTGTTTTCGACAATAGCAACTACTGGTGTGCTGATAAATATTTAACAACTGTCTCTCCAAAGAGGAGGGAAACAAGTTTATTCAGGACCTTTGCCGATTTCCATGGTATGAATATAGAAACTATGGCTGATTTCGAGCCATGAACACAATATCACTAAATGTGTAGTTGGGAATAAATGCGCACCATTGGCTCCGTGAGGCACTGGTAGCCAGCTGCATCAGACCACTGATTGCTACTGTGTCATTTACAGAAATAAGCAAATCTAGAAGATTAATGTATTTGTAGAAAACAGCTATAAATTTTGTTTTGGATTGTTATATATGTGCAGTATCATTGTATTATTCAAGAGTCTAGCACTCAAGAGATTTCTGGTATACAGAAATAAATCTATATAGAAATTCTCTTTGAAGTCACTGCAATATTTAAGATCATCAAGGAAAAGCTTATAAAATGAAGGCATGCAAAAGCACAAAAACATTTCAATGAAAGCAGAGAAAGAGAGGGCCATAATTGACAATGAAAAGAAACATCTAGAAAGTTAGTAAACAAATGAGGTGAATGAATATTCACAAACATCAAGTGAACACAACACTTCAATCAGGAGGAAATGGATGGTCTATGGTGACAGTTAACAAACCACAGTTAACTATGAAACTGCATTTTAGTGCCCCAACGTGTTTTGCTTACATTTGTAGATTTGTCTAATAACATGTCATTATTGATGCGTAGACACTGGGTTTAGATCAATTAATAGAAGTCCTTTTTTCTGTAAAGATACAGTTAACAAGAAAGAAACAGACGAATACAAGCAATAAACCACTATGTAGAGATTCTTTTTTCTTTAAGTTTATTTATTCTGAGAGAGAGAGAGAGAGAGAGAGGGAGAGAGAGAGCATGAGTAGGGGAGGGGCAGAGAGGGAGGGTGAGGGAGAATCCCAAGCAGGCTCTGTGCTGTGTTGAGAGGCTTGATCCCAGAAACTGTGAGATCATGACTTAAGCTGAAATCAAGAGTTGGATGCTTACTCGAACTGAGCCAACCAGGCACCCCTAAACCACTATGTAGAGGTTCTTAAGACTTCGGAAAATAGGGGAATATTATCAAGTTCTTAGAAGTAGGTAGAGATTAGTAAATAAACTTTAGAACACATTTTTATAATTATTTTATGTTTTAGCCAAAATTGGGCTCCAAATCATTTTGGCTACTGATTGCAGTGAAATCAAACCCTAAAGCACATTATTTGTCCCTAACGAAAATGTTAGTTTTTTGTTATTTTTATGTATGTAGTGAATGTTGAGCACAATTCCAACATGAAGCATAGGAAAGATTTATTATACAGAAAGACAAGTTGAAACAACATATAGAATATCAAAATGAAATTAATGGTATTGGAGGAGCCATATAATTTATGAACATAAAATAACATATAAATAAAAATATAAAAAATGCAAAAGGAAAAGGAAAAATGATACAAACAATCATTAAAAATTTATAAATAGTAGAAATGAAGATTTAAACTATAGACATTAAATGGTAAAATTGCTGCAATGGGAAATTGCAAATGGAAATTACTCTCTTAGAATGTAGAGTTAAAAGACAAAAAAAGAACAAAAAAAGAAAAGAAAGCATATGGGTTCATTTGGAGAGTAGAGAAATATGATACAGTCTACATACAAATGGAGTTCCTGAAGAGAACATATTATAATTGAACATTCATGATAATAAAAATACAAGGAAAAATGATTTAGGACACTGTGATTGTTAAAATTTCTCTTAATGTAAATTTACATACATATATCACATTTTAACATTAAAATTACAATATGATGTTTTTTAAACATGGTAGAAATATTCTAAATATTATTCTAGAAAAAGAAATTAACTTAAATGTCAAGGATATCTTGAATTAGAATTGTAATGGTAAGGAATCTATGCTGATAATAACTTCTAACAGTTGCTCACATAAAATAAGTTAAGTAACTAAATGGATACTGATTGAATGTTAAAATATTTATTTAAAGGTAAAAATAATTTTAAAAATAAATTATTTTGTGAAAACAGCAAACTTTCTTAAGGAAATATAAATCTATTAACCTTTCATTACATATCAAAACAAACTAAACTTCTTATAAATCTGTATTTGCCTAAAAGTATATTTATTTTTCCTCTCTGTTTCTTGCTAGTTGAGTGAAATTGTAAGTGAAGTCTGGGTGTTTGTGTGTGCATGTGTGTGTGCATTAGAAGCAGTTTGTGTTAGGGGTGCCTGTATGGCTTAGTTGGTTGAGCGGCCAACCTAGGCTCCAGTCATGATCTCTCAGCTCATGGGTTTGAGCCCTAAATCCGGGTCTGTGCTGACAGCTCTGAGTCTGGAGCTTGCTTCGGATTCTGTGTCTCCCTCTCTCTCTGCCTTTCTCCTGCTTGTGCTCTGTCTTTCTGTCTCTCAAAAATAAATAAACATTAAAAAAAAAAAAGAAGCATTTTGTGTTCAAGCATGATGGTAAGGTGGGATTATGTGATCTAATCTAGAAGCTTGCAGATATCTGATACACCTCTACGATTCTTAAAATGCAAGAAGGCTCTGCAGTTATTTGGGCTGCTGAGTGCTTCCATGAAGTCTTATTCATGGTGTTGGAAGGACACACCATAAATCTGATAGGAGCCTGCTCATCTCTCAGTCAGTCCTGGAGTAAGGACCTGGAGAGAATTCCTCACCTGTGTTGAATGGATTCTTGCATTTTTACCTTCTAGCTCTTCATTGGTATGAGGGAGTCCACTACTGATATTGAACCACTTACTGAGCTCTTTTAGTTTTGGACTTTGTCAACAAAGCAACACAGCCATGATTACTGATGGTCACAATCTCCCCATCAACTGTGTTAAAATGACTAAAATTTGATCATTTCAAATGTGTAAATTGAAGAAGGAAAACTAAGTTCAACAAGTTTAATAGTATTGAGGCAAAATCAATGGAAAGACTAGAAAATATCTTTAATGTTAATGAGATATTCTGAAGCATACTATATTTTAAAAGTCAGCAAATAAGAGGAGATATTTTTGGTGAAAATAAAAGATAATGTCCACTTTGTAAAGTTTAATATGAATTCCACATGAATGTTTATATCTAAAAAATTGGAGACAAGATGTCCTGGAATAAATAAATGAATAAACAAACCAGGAAATTAATATCAAAGTTGTAAAAAAGTATATTCTTCCTTAAAAAGAAGAAATACCTAACAATATTAATGAAAATACCAATATGACAGAGCTGAAGTTGACCACAAAGTAAAAATAAATCATCTGAATTTTCAATACCACTGATAAAATGAAATTATTAAGCACATGGGAAAAATAAAAGATCAATGCAATAAAGCAAATAAATAAATTAATAAAAATAAAATCAGACATTAATGTAGTAGAAATAAATAAAACACTTTATCCCAAATAAATCAATACATGAGATAATTCTTTATAATGTTCAATAGAGTTTATAAAGTTTTATCTAACCTAATAAGGAAAAAAGGAGTGGGGTGCCTGGGTGACTCATTCATGTAAGCTCCAACTTTTGGTTTCAGCTAAGGTCATCATCTCACTGTTCATGAATTCCATCCCCATATGGGGCTGTATGCTGACAGTGGAGCCTTCTTGGGATTCTCTCTCTCTCCTTCTCTCTCTGCCCCTCCCCTGCTCTCTCTCTCTCTCAAAATAAATAAACTTGAAAAAAAAAGAGAATGTAATTCTGGTTCATTATGAGATCTATTAATTAATTTATTTTTTGAGTGTTATTTATTTTGAGAGAGAAAGAGAGAGAACAAGCCATTGAGAGGCAGAGAGAGAGAAGGAGAGAGAATGCCAAAAAGGCTCCACACTCAGTGTGGAGCCGACACACGGGGCTAGATCTCAACACTGTGAGATCATGACCTGAGGGGATATCAAGAGTCTGTTGCTTAACCCACTGAGCCACTCAGGTGCCTTGACATCTATTAATTTAAATGAGCCTTCTGATAGATTTAAGAGAAAGAATCATATGAAGAAGTTGCTTGATGCTAGAAATAATTTCAAAATTTCAGTACACAATTTTGATAAAATGACTCAATAAAATAATTAGTAATTACTTCTTAACAGAAGAAAGTATATAAATATATATCGATCTAATACCATTATCTAACCTAATAGATTATGCAAGCAGTCCCACTATAGTAAGAAAAAGTAACTATCAATATTTTATTGGAGGGAATTAAGCTAAAACAATTTGGAATTATTATCCCTATTTATAGATGCCAGATGATGTAATTGTATGCCTAGGAAATAAAAAAAAAATCAAATCAAAATTACTGAAAATTACTGAAATCAAATCAAAATTACTGGAAAGAATTTTTTTTAAATAGTAGAAATAAAATTAATATATAAATCAATAGAATCCATTAAAATAAAAAAACAGTTAAAATGTAATGTAAGAGAAGACTTCATTCAAAGTAGCACTAACACTTATAAGATGTCTTCTACTAACCTAAAGATAAATACAGACAAAAATATAAGCATTTTTTAAAAAGAGTCTCGAAAGACAAAACAGAAAAAAAGACAGAACTCAGAAAATGAGTTGAAGTGTGATAACACCAAAATAATAATAATTAGCAACAGAGATGAACTGAAAGTTCACAGAAAAACAAAACAAATGGTCCTTAAATATATGGAAATATGTTTAATCCCAACAAGAATAAGACAAACACTAATTAAAAGCATGCTAGCATAATTTCTAACTTTTCAAACTAGTAAATACTCAAAATGCTGACAACACTGTAGAAAAATAGGTGCTAGCTTATACTGGCAATGGGACTGCAAAATGAAAAAATATTTTGGAGAAAAACTTGGAAGTTAACCCAATGACCCAGCAATCCCATTTCTGGGACTAAATTCTGTATAAATAGTACACATTTAAACTAAAACATGTTTGTAATTTGGACCATTGTTTATGATTTTAAAAATGTTGGAAACAATAAAAGAAGTCCATCTATGAGCGGCTCATTAAAAAAAATGTATAACCATTAAATGTATATGTAACTGTAGAAAATACTGAGAAATTTCCATGTAACAGAGTATATCAGTATGGGATGATTTCATTATTATGATTTTAAGCGAAAAGTTTAAATCTCAGAAACTAAATCAAAAAGGTTGGGAAGTGATAATAAAGTCATATATATTACGAAGAAAAACAGACAAATGAAAAATAAAAGTGATGCTAGATGTGTGGATGTTTTGGTGAGGATAATTTGATAAAGTATTTTTTTTTTTTTTTTTTTTTTTTTTTTTTTTGGGACAGAGAGAGACAGAGCATGAACGGGGGAGGGGCAGAGAGAGAGGGAGACACAGAATCGGAAAGAGGCTCCAGGCTCCGAGCTGTCAGCCCAGAGCCTGATGCGGGGCTCGAACTCACGGACCGTGAGATCGTGACCTGGCTGAAGTCGGACGCTTAACCGACTGCGCCACCCAGGCGCCCCAAAGTATCTTTATACAATTTTAATTTTTGAGCAAAGTGAATGCATCATAATCAGGAAAATAGTTTTCATTAAAAGGCATTTAGAGCTTGAATAAGTTTTTTTTTTTTTTTTAAATAACAAGCTGACAAATAGAGTGTATAGTGCTACAAACTATGTTTTCCAGAAACTCTACCAAATGATGTACTATCTTTCAATACAAAGGAATATAACAAATACATATAAAAAATGAGTTTAATGGTGACATATTTTGGATGCCTAATTTGTCAATAGCATAAAAATAATATTACAAATTATTCATAAATACCCTCACGGTTGAGTTGGGGGTAGCAAAAATGCTCTTAGTTATTAAAATTAGTTATTAAAATTTTATGTAGTGAAGGTGATGACTTAAATTAATATATTGGGATAACTACAAGTAGATAGAAGGATTGAACAGGAGTTGAAAATTTTAAAATAATTTCTAGTGTTAAAAGTAAGCTAAAAATATAAATTAGTTATTGATATTCGTGCCTCAAACTTATGAACCAATAAATAAATCAATTCCTACTAAAGGAAACAATTAAATGTTTCTTAGTCTGATACTGAGAGTACAGTGACTCTATATTAAAAACCAAAAGAAAACATTAAAATTTTAATGATACACATTTAATATTTGGTATGTAATACCATAAAATAAGAAGTAAAAAAAATATGCTAACAATGTAGATGACAAAAAAAGCATAAGTATATAACGTATATGTATCAATTCATAAGGAGTTATTGAAATTGATGTGATACACAAAACAGTGGGTAAAAGGACAGAAGTGAGTCATCAAGATGTTTGTGATGCAGAATTCCCCTCCACCCCAGTAAGGACTTAGAGACGGTCACTTGCAATATATGAAAAGAGGAGAGTGATATGTCATTCACCTATCAAAGTTTGATTAAGCAGTGGATTTAATGAACTGCATCATGTGCCCCAGGTCTACATAAATAAGGGGGGAAGAAAATTAGAGAATTGTTGCTGTGAATGGTGGTGGTGGAGTTTTTCCTGACAGTAAAGTGTCCTGCAATCTTACCAACTGGCATGGCGAAGATATGTCCTCCCCACTGTATTGTGCCTGATCTCCAGTGGTACTGGTAATTCAAGAATGGGACCCACTGGGAGAGGGGATTCTACCAGAAAGAAATTCTGGAAAATAACTTCTTGTCCCATAATCTGAGGAAAATCTAGAGGAAAAGGTCTGTTGGTGACAAATGCCCAACACTAGATAATTATGCTACTTGAAAGCCCTACAGGGTTCCTGAGTAACAAATACATGAACTCTACCCGAGAACCAACACATATACATGCCTGTTATCCAGAGTGAAATAGACGGCCAAGCTAAGCCAGAATGTCAGGAATAACCAACCACGAGTATCTATAGCCATGGAAAGCTTATCAAATCAATGTTTGGCCTATTTTTTACTCTTTTTTCTTCTTTTCCAAGCTTCTCAGAAAAATAGTAAGAGCTTTAAAAAGAAACGAGGAGGCATGTCTGAATCAAAATATACCACTTATCTCTACATCAAAGAGCCAGAGTAAGTAAGAAGAAGAGTAAAATAGGAAGTCAGACACCTTTCTCAATTCAAGTCCCTGGAGATAATATCTTTCCATTGTACGAAGAACAAGAAGAAAATATGTAATGCGGTGATAAAAGATGGGCTTTTAATTTAAAACATGTAAACTGAAAGTTATGAAACTAGCTGCAAATTTTAAGTGAGAATATTTTATACAGCATAAACTTAACATTTATTAAGGAAAAATTATATCTTATCTGCACTTTTCTTTGATGAGCCTATACTTAGACAATAGCTCTGTCTATTGATGAATATGACCAAAGACTGTCCTAAACTCTAAAGCTTCAAGTTCACATCTCCTTCCACCTTATAAGAAGGCATCAAATGTGGTAGGAGAGTTAGCTGTCCTTCATTTGAATAGGGACTAAAACTTGCTTGAGTCCAAGGTGTTTACTATATGGCTGATAGCAATCTCCCAAAATAAAAACTGAATCATCTTTGGATTGTACCAATAAATACAGAAAACAATTGACAGCTTTAGGAATCATGATTTACAGTCTTTGTCTCTAAAATTTTAAACAGACATAAATACATTTTTTCACTCTGAATTTTATCAAAGAGGCTTTATTTATTTGTTTGTTTGTTTATTTATTTACTTTTCTGTCGGATGAAGCACCTCAAGAGTTTTCATTTGAGGATCTGGCATTCAGTTGTAATATGTTTACAATCTATGTAATGTCATACAATCTGTTCATATCTCCAAATCCTCAACTTTTCCAGTTCTGAAACAAGGGTAATATGTTGAAGGTTTCTAAAGTACTTTCATCTCTTTAATTCATTGCAATTTTAAGTATACCAACATGAAGAAGAGAAGATCATTTATGGCATTTTGACAAATTTAAACCACTTTTTATAATTTTATTTTACTATACTTATGTTTCAGCATTAAGATTTACAAAATAGGAGACACATCATTTTATCTGCTTGGGTTTTTGCAAAGTATCAAATTATAGAATACTCACAAAAGAGCTTAGTCACAGTTTCATCCTATCTGTGACCCAGAACATTACAACAGCTTGTGCAGCATGAAAGGGCAAGAAAGGATAAACATCCTTTGCAATTATATAACAATAAATGAACCATAGCTGATCAAGCATTATGATGGGATGTGTCTTGAGAGAATTTATTTAGTCAGTTAGTCATTTAGGAGAATTTGCACAGGGTAAATTCATTGGGCATATGGACAGCATGTGTTCAAGGACTCCCTGCAGCATTGAGATGACACATTATTTTAAAATATAGTGTACCATCCCTGTTATTATGGTGATTCTTATGAGAAAAATAAATCTATGTTTTTTTTATATACACAAATTTCCTGGGAATAAAATAACATAACAAAAAAAGGTGATGTGGAATGTATCTAAAGATATTTTTTAACTACAAAAAGTAGTGAATTAGAATGAAATTTGATTGGGAATGGCATACACTATATAAAGACTTTTTTTTTAATTTAATTTACCAGATGCCTAATGGTTTTTTGTTTTGTTTTTGATTTTGTTGTTTAGTTTTTGTTCTTTGTGTCATTTATTTTCTTTATTTCAAATCTAAGGTTCTAATTGACAATTGAAATTGGGTGTTTTCTTTTTATTATTGGAAATTCAGAACAAACATCTAGGACTACATAGTTTAACTCACTCTTGCAAGAATATTCACTGAGTAACACTGTGTGGGGTATAGACGCACTTAGATGTTTCTTCTCTAAGAGATTATGTTTGTTTTCCTTTCTTAACATATAATTCACTACTGTAATAAATCCACAACAATCAGTTAAATAAATCAAAATTTTGTCTTCAAAAGAAATGGTTCCAGAAGAATTATTGAAATTCCCAATGTACTTTTTGTACTGACTAAGAACAGTGGAAAAGATAGACTGTACATGTTCACATCATCTTAGGGAAATCTTACATTTGAAAAAAATAAACAGAGAAGCATGCAAATAAGAGAGGATTTGTGAAACCAGATATATTTTCAGTTCTGTGTCACATAGTCACTTGTTTAGTAATAAAGATCAGGCAGTGATATTAGGTATTGATATACAAATAATTCTGTGAAGAAGCCAAATCATACCAGCTGTCTAGATCCACTCGTTAAACACAGCCATGATTAAATCTATTTTATACTGATTAAATTATGCTAAAGACAAAGATAATAAAAACTTGAATCTCATTACTTTCTCATTCTTTTTTTAATGTTTATTTATTTTGGAGAGAGAAGGAGAGAGAGAGAGAGAGCTTGGGGGAGGAGCAGAGAGAGAGGGAGACAGAGAATCCCAAGTGGACTCCAGGCCCAGGCCAGAGCCTGATGTGGGTCTCAATCTCAGGACTGTGAGATCGTGACCTGAGATGATATCAAGAATCATATGCTCAAACCACTGAACCACCAAGGCATCTCAACTTTCTAATTCTTCTACTACATTCTACTAATGTCCCTTGTCTTGAGGTTATACCTATTCTAGCTGTATGATGAAAATAATAAGTAGCTGCTGCCTTGCATTTTTTTTTTTTCTTACCTGCAAGTGGAGTTAAATTGGTAGCTTGAAAAAGTCTCATGTGAGTGTTTGCATCATGAACCTGGACAAGAGCTACCAATCAGGGTTGAATTTATTGTTCTGTTGATTTTTTAGATATATAAAAGTGATTGAAAATGTTGTGTATGCCATGCCTGTAGCTGTTTTATTATGGTTAGAACAACAATATGGAGTAATATTCTCTTACTGTAAAACTATCACCTGTTTCGGCAAGTAAATCATACACATCATTGACAGACTTTTGAATTTCCAATATAAGTCATCATTGCTTTGCTTAATCATCAATTTAAACAAAATTATCAATCAAATTTCATGTTAAAACTATTCGCATCAGTCAATTACATCCATGGATACAAAAGGTTTGGCAAAACATTTTAAAAGCCTTCTTGAGAACTGATTGTCTCTAAGAATTTAGAATAAAGAGAATTGTCAATAGTTGTATATGTGCACTCTACTTCACGTATATCAGTAAAATTTGTAATAAATGTATGTATACATGCACACATTTTTCTTTCAGTGAGCTGTGAAATTGCACCATTACCCACTGTATAAACAAAAATGAGGTGACTAAGACAAGTTAGAGTGCAAAGAAAGGGAAAATTAGAAAATAAAGAAAAAGAAATAGGAGATACAAGTTTCTCCAGCAATTCTTACTCTATGGTTAATAAGAGTGAAATATTCCGTTTCAAAAAAAGGCAAATGATTCAAATGGACATTTCTCTAAAGAAGGTTTACCAATAGGGTCACCTGAGTGGCTCAGTTGGTTAAGCGGTCGACTCTTGATTTTGGCTCAGGTCACGATCTCATGGTTTCTTGGTTTGAGCCCCATGTCCAGCTCTCTGCTGTTAGCACAGAGCCCACTTCAGATCCTCTGTCCTCCTCTCTCTCTGCTCCTCCCCCACTCGCGCATGCATGCGAGCATTCTCTCTCTCAAAAATAAGTAAACATTTAAAAAAAAAAAGGTTTACGAATAGCCAATGACACATGAAAACATGCTCAATAGCATTAGTCATCAGGGAAATGCAAATTATAACCAGGAAATAATCACTTTACACATACTATGATCACTATAATTAAAAAGAAAAAAAAAATGGAAAGTAACAAGTGTTATCAAGGATATGGAAAAATTGGAACCCTTTTACATTACTTACGGAATGTTAAGTGGTGCGGGTTTCTCAAGATGTTAAACATGCGAATACTATATATACAGCAATACCACTCCTGCATCTATCTAGAAGAAGTTACCAAAGCAGTGACTCAAACAGACATTTGTAAACTAACATTCATTTGTTATGAAATTTAGATGAATTATTACAACTTATTGCCTACTTGCATGGTTTCCACATCTCTACCTCCTCTTTTCTGCCACTGTAGGTCAGTGCTCACCTCCCATCTCTCCTTGAAATTCACCCATATTTTGTGCTAAATCAGGCCTCTATGTATGTGCAGGAAAAGCCACCACAGAGATTAGATACTTCTCTATTCCTGTCTCCAAATTCCCCAATGAATACATAGTCGATAGCCAAGCAGAGGAGCCAGTGAGTGCATGCAAACTCCACTCTGTCTGCAACTCCCAAGGTTCCTATACACACAGCCAGTATATTCTCAGCTTTTAACCATTTGTTAAAAAATGTAGATGAATTCTTACAACTTATACATACTTGTATGGTATCCATGTCTCTTCTTCCTCTTCTCTGCCACAGTGGGTCAGTGCTCACATCAAACATTCCCATGGGAAATTAACTCATATTGTCTTAGGTATGAAGCTACTTGTTTGTGCAATAACCTCAATTCTCTGATGGATTCATGAAAACTTACATGATTTTGTAATTGATCCAGCTTTTTCTTATTGTTAGAATGGTATTCATGCTCTTTCTGGCTTTATACATCACAGGGAGAATCTGAAAAAAATTTTGAAACAACTGTAAACCTTTTATTTTTAGATAAATACACTGAGTTCTCTAGGTGAAAGGAGTTAGACAATGGGGGCAAACCATTTGGCTTAACTCACTCAGAAAAAGAAAAGCTCTAGACATAAGCAAAACACCATTCTTTGACATCAGTTTGGGATGCTTGAAGATAGCATTTTTTTTCCCATGTATCCGTATAAAAAAAAAATTGACTCATCAAGTTCCAATAAATGTTCTTGTAAACCATTTTCTACTTCTAGTTTATCATTTCCAGTGGTGTTTTATTGCCTTTTTAAGTCAATATCTGTCTTGCTGTCTTCATTCAGGCTGCTGTAACAGAATGCCATACATGGGTGGCCTAAAAACAATAGAAATATATTTCTCATAGTTCTAGAGGTTTGAAATTTAAAATCAGGGTGCCAGAATGGTTGAGTTCCAGTGAGGATCCTTGTCCAGGTTGTAGACCATACACTTGTATCCTCACATGTTAGAGAGCAGAAAAAGGAAGCAAGCTCTTTCATGACTCTTACAATGGCATTAATCCTATTTATAACTCCAGGGATTAAGCCACTGAGGTTTTAAAATGTATATGTGAAAGGACTAGTGTAGCCTTATTAATAGAGAAACTGATAACAAATATTGCAGATCCTCTTTGGTAGATTAATGCCACTGGTTTGGTATTCTGGAGGGAGAGGGCAAGAAGATAGATATTTCTGGATGGAAGGGCAGAGAGGCTTCTTATGTGAGAAAACACTGGTAAAACTGTCTCTCTTCTGTGATGATTTTCAAGGCAAATGAAGTGTTTACTGAGGCTGTATCTCTAAGAGAAATGGAAAGATTTCTTGGAAGGATTGGATTTCTTGGATTTCCTTCCATCCTTGAAAGGATTACCTTGCTAATGTGTTTGGCTATTATTGGAGTCTTCAGGCAAGGTATTATAATAAATAGTTCAAGAAAGAATATTGTTTTTCATTTGTTTGCTTGTTTGTTTGTTTGTTTTTAAGTGCAGAGATGAAGAGAGATAGTATAAAGATCAAAGCATTTCATGTTGAAAATCTTTCTGGTTCTAGACCCCAAAGAGGAAATTATAATAATAACCAGTAGAGCAACAAAGTTGAAAAAAAAAAAAAAAAAGGCTTGGAAAGTGAAAACTTTATAAAATATCTTAGTTGGATGAAGTAAAGCAGCCTTGTATCAAACTTCAGATTAAGAATGTGGCCTTCCAGATGGCTTTGAAAAATGTCATTAAATTGAGGAAAACAGCATGGGGGAAAAGAAACAAAGGAGTAACAGAAAGACTGAAACTTATGTTCAGATAAAACCTTTGTCTTTGGTTGCTTGGCGCACAGAACGGACAATAAACAAGAATATTAGGAGCCAACCACATTTTTCAAGCAATCATACAACCAGAAATAAAAATCCTAGTCATCTGTCAAAAATGTAGAGAATTAATAAAACCTGAACACTGAGAAAGCATTCTTGCCAACATCTTTTTTGGGACAGGCCACAATGAATAATGTGGAATGAAGAATAGGGATAGTTTTGAGTGTGAAGCCAAGGTACATAAAGGAAAGTGTCCAAGAAGACTCCTCCTGGAAAGAACATTCAAGAAATTTTCACCAACTAACTCAATAACTATACTTTCCCAACTTAAAAGTTGTTTTGTACTAAAGTCTGCGGTGGGACTCCTCTTCTTCTCCTGCACAAGTAAGTGTTTATTGTACTTATTTTGTCTTTCATTAGCAAAAATTACCATCACTTTACTGGTCATTGAAAATTAAGACAAGTATTTCCATCTTATTTTCAACAATTATCAAACCCCCAAAGGAGCCATCCTTGAGTACCCTATCTAATATTATGCCCCCCACAATTCCTTGTGTGTAGGTATAGAACCCCACCCTACCTATGCATGTCATTTTGTATGTCCTTATTCTGATTTATTATTTTATGGCACCTTTAGCAATATGGAATATATTAAGTATATTTGTTTTTTTATTGTCTAAATATCCCTCTACAAATTAAGCTTCTTGAGAGGAAGAACTATAGGTCTCCTTTCTACCACTGTATATCCATTGACTACGTAAGTGTATAAAACATAGTAAGAGCTGACTAATTCATAAATTGTAGATACTCAGATAAAATCTGCATGTTTTCCACATGCATCTGTGAGATGACTTCCCTGCTATTAAATAAAGAGAGCTGTTTATATTTTGTTTCCTAAGGTTAATTCACAATGGGGTTTCTGAATATAATAGTAATAAATATCTATGAGTTAATATGGAATTACATATCCAATACTTTTCACACTAACATTTTTTCTAACTATATTCCTAGTGCAAAATAAATATGCCAAATGTTAAGTATCCTAGGGAAATAATACCTTTATATATATGCTTTATAGAATTTCACTTTTTATTTCTAGGCTAGAATTTCTAACTAATTATGTATCAGTTGAGGTTAAATTACCTATGCAATAATTCCACCTGCCCAATGTATCATTTAGAAATGGTTACTTTATTTTTCTTTGATAATAAATAATGCATATTTAATATATAAAAATCAGAAAGTGACATTTAAATACTATACATACATAAATAACTACTACTATTATTTTGCAACATTTTCCAACCAGTTTTTAATTACTTAACAATATATTATGAGCATAGTTCTATGATGTTATATATTCTTCAAAACTATCATTTTTGAAAGCTTACTGCAATCTGTCATGTAATTTTACCATGATTAATCAAATTATATATTCTTTACGTTATAATTTCCCTTTATATAAATTACTGTTTTGGCCATATGGTTTTATTATTATGGAACACATTCTTAAAAACCTCTATCTTATATACACACATGTGTTACACATATCATGTATGTGTCAGATACATATATAAAGCAGAGAGGTATCATAAACTTTGATATCATGTATATTATAACATATAGTTGCTTAATTGTTTTAACACATTTACAACTTACTGTGTACAATTACCTGAATGGCCTGCAAACATCTCTTTTATACTAATGTAGCAATTTTCTTAAATTATTTACAGTTTTTAAGGAGAACACTTCAGTTTCATTTTTCCCCTTTCATTTTCACTCCACTGCTAAGCAGTAAGTTTGGATTTGTTTTCATATATATTGGCCTCCTGGAATTCCTCTTTTGTAAATTTATATTTCACATTCTTTTATAATCATCCAAATATTTTGGAAAGAAAATGTGAGCTGAACTATACATATACTGCTAAGATCCTTCCAAAATAAATATTTTAAGACTCTCTATTCAGAATTAATCAAGTATAGCCTAGAGATAGCAAATCAACAACAAAATTAAATATTTTAAATTTGAAAACTTTAATAACAAACTTCATTATATATTTTGGTTATTTTATTTATTTATTTATTTTTATTACAGCTTCAATGCCAAATCACTGGTCTAGCGTTTTTGGTATTTTAGGAAACTGTCTGGCTTAGCAGTTAAACAGAGGCATTTTTAGCAGAAAGGAGTGTTGAGATTAGATGCATATCAAAGAGTGTATACACATTCATTAGACAGAGTAGATGTAGAAGATAATTCAGGTTGATAAATCTAAAGGTTTTGGCATTTAGACATCATGTTTCAGAAAACAATATAAGTTTTAGCTGTTAAAACTGAAATATTAGTTGAGAAATACACAGAATAAATAGTTTTAGAGAAATCATGGTATTTTAAATCTAGATTATATTGCTCTCTCCTTTAGACTCCTGTCTGTTTTCCTATTTTAGACATTCTGTCATGTCACAAGATGATGTACAATCCCTATGCAAATTTTCTTTTTTTTATTAATGAAATAATTGCTATTCCATTCTTAGTCCTAGAATTGAGAGTTCAGTGCTAAAGCTTTGTTTAAAGAACATATTTAAAAAAATGTTGTCTTTCAAAGTGTTATTTCCTTTACTGATTTAATTAAGGAAAATTATGTTTAAGAGATCATTTGCTTATTTAAATTTACCCCAAATTTCATAATTACTTGATGTAGAGAGAAAGTATTAATTCAAATTTAATATATTCAAGAATGATCTCATTTATTAACTCTGTATGAGCCAACTTAACTTCATCATATAGCTGGCAGATAAGATACACAATATCAGCTATTTATGGGATTCAATATTTTCCAGGAAGTACAAGCATCATATAGTTTTCTGTATATCCAATTGAGTGACAGAAAGTTTATCTAAGATGAAATTATAGAGATAGGTGTGCAAAGGGCCAATTATTAAGTGACTAACAATAAGAAGTTTTTAAAAATAAATTTACTAATAAGCCACTGGAAGTTTTAAAAATTGTTTTTAGGACTTGCTTGATAAAAGATAAAAGCCAGCCTTGTAGTGTAAAAAAAGGGATAAAGATGTATTAGACTAGGGATTCAGAAGTAGATCTAGGGTGAATAAAGTTTTAAAAATGGGATTATGTTTAATTATAATAATTGATAGAATGGATTTTAAGCAGAAAAGTGAAAGATGACAATGTTCCCCCATTCCTATATTGCCAAGAAAACTCCAATCACAATGACCATTCCTCAGGAACTATAAACCATCAAGTAAACACAATAAACAAATTCCAAGTTACTAGAGATAAAACAACAGTAGACAGTTTTGAATAGTAATCAAGTTGGAAGAATGTAATAACCAAATCTGAGTTTCCATTTTTCACAGATGTTTCGCCAGAAGGCCAAGTCCTACCAGTATGGCATGTGGTAATTAGAAATCTCTAGAGAATCTGCTCTTGTTCTGTGTTCAAGAACTAAAGATGTGATTCTGAATTGCCCAGGGTTGTTGGAGAGTGAGGAAGGGACCCTAGAAAACAGAGAGCCAGAGAAGGGGATATCAAATGTTCATGTATTATTTGGAAAACAAAAAAAATCAATGATTTATACCTGAACCACTCAAGTATGGGACAGACTCACCAGATTTGAACTGAAGCTCAAGAGACAGATTTTGTTGTTTGTGTCCAAAGAAGTCAATTGTTTCATTAAAACATAAAAAGAACATAATAGATTTCAGCATTTCTTACAACATTCATAATGCCCAAGATACAATGAAGATTACAATTTCTGTATTCCAAAGAAAAAGAGTCAATGAGGCTGACTTTGAGATGATCCTTATGTTGAATTGGCACTTAAGAACTCCAAACTATTATAACCATGATGAATGACATAGAAGCAAAACGTTCATAAATAATGAAAAAACAGAAGTCTCATCAGAAAAAAATATAAAATATGAAAAAGGACCAACATGAAATAATGGAACCGAGAGATAAAAGCATTTGACATTTAAAAGACACTGAATAGGGGCGCCTGGGTAGCTCAGTCGGTTAAGTGGTCCACTTCGGCTCAGGTCATGATCTCACAGGTCCCTGAGTTTAAGCCCCCGGACAGCCTCTGCTGCCAGCTCGGATGGAGCCTGGAGCTGCTTCAGATTCTGTGTCTCCCTCTCTCTGCCCCTCCCCCACTCACACTATCTCTAAAAAATAAATACACATTGAACAATTAACATAAAAGGCAGTGAATTGGGTTAATCGCAGAATAAAGATGACTGAGCAAAAAGTTGGTAAACTGGATGATACAATAGATAGGATTCAGTCTGAAGAAAAAGTTTACCTGGAGTTTGCAATATACGTTTACAACTAATCCAAATTTTCTTTCAAATAGAACTATACAACTTTACAAGTAGTGTCTGTAGTTTAGAATGACAAAGTAATCCTAATTTCCCCCTTCCATCAATTGTGGTAGTGGCAGGTCCCTTGGCCTCTGCACCTACCTTGGTTCCTGAGTTTGGCCTTGAAAGAGTGAAGAGCCAAACTAAAACAAACAAGAGTTTATTAGAAAGTTTAAAAAGAGGAAGAAACGACACTGTCAAGATGGGAGAGCAGGCAGGCCCAGTTGGCAGCTACACTTGGGATCGGGGTAGTCTTTTCTTTTTCTTTTAATGTGTTATGGGTCTTAGGTAGGGCGGTTCCTGACTAATGTTGCAGCCAATCATCTAAGGAACCTCTCCCACCTGTCAGGAGGGGGAGTTTTTGACCCTATATCGTCCTTGTCGGAACTGTCATGGCAGCCACGCCTTGCGGGGGTCGGGGGTGGGGGGAGGCAAACCCCAGTGTAATTGTATTTTAAGGAAGCTATATTTTACTCTAGGGCAGTGGTCATAGGGGAGAGTGCATGCGTGTTCCTGGGCATCTCTCCCTGCTATCTGAAACTTGGTTTCTGCCCTTCCTCACCTGTTCCGTGCTCACAACTAGCTAACCGCCTACCCTAGCATTTTTATCATTGTTGTCATTTATTTTACTTCTCTTTAAGCATAGATAAATGAATGCATTATTGCTATCATTATTCTGAGCAACTTTTATCTGATAGAGAAGCAAGAGAAGGAAAAATAAGTTTTTGTCTTATCTTCACTTACTCCTTAGCTGCTCTTCCTTTCGTTAAGTAGATCTTAGTTTCTCACATAGCATTTTCCTTCTCCCTAAAGAACTTACTATTTCTTGAAAGAAATATTTAATTTTTCTACTGGCAACAAATTTCCTCAATTTTTTCTTCTTGAGAAAGTAATTCTCATTCACCTTTGAAGGATAATTTCTCATGAAGAAAAGTTCTAGGTTGATGGGTTTTTTTGGTCAACTGTTTTACTACTCCACTCTCTTCTTGTTCACATGCTTTCATGTTTTCTGAGGAGATGTCAGATATAATGCTTTTTTTTTTTTTTCCTCCATAGGTAAAGTGTTTGTTTTGTTTTGTTTTGTTTTCTTCTGGCTCCTTCCATTTTTTTTCCCCTGCAAAATGAAAAAAAAAAAAAAAAAAAAGAAAGCATCTTTTCTTTATTTTTGCTTTTCTGTGGTTTGAAAATGATATGCCTAGGTGCAGGGTTTTTTTGTTTTGTTTTGTTTTTTTCTTTTTGCATTTTTCCTACTTGGTCTTCTCTGAGCTTTCTGGATCTGTGGTTTGGTCTGACATTAATAGTCCTTGGATATCCTATGCTATTTTTTTCAGTGTTTGTTCTCTTTGCTTTCCAGTTTTAGAGGTTTCTATGAATATACCCTCAAGCTCAGAAGTTCTTTTTTCAACTGTATCTGGTCTTCCAATAGGGTCATCAAAAGCACTATTCATTTTGGTTACAGTGGGTTGTTTTGTTTTGTTTTGCTTTTTATTTCTAGCATTTAAAAAAATTCTTTTAGGACTTCCATCTCTTTGCTTATATTGCCCATCTGGCATTGCATCCTGCTTTTTCAATTAAAGTCCTTAGCCTATTAAGCATAGTTGTTTTAAATTCCTGGTTTGATAATTCCAACATCCTGACCATACCAGGTTCTGATGCTTGCTCTATTTCTTCATATTGTGTTTTTTGCCTTTCAGTATGCATTTTAAGTTTTTCTTTATTGGCAGACATGATGTACTGAGCATAAGGAACTGCTGTAAATAGGTCTTTAGTAATGTGGTGGTGAGATGTGGGGAGGAGAGGTGTTCTGTAAACCTATGATTAGTTCTCAGTCTTTTTAGTGAGTGTCTGTTTCTCAGTTTGTTTTTTATCCCCTCTTCCCACTTAGGTGGGACAGAATGACTAGAGTGGGATGGAGTTGAATATTTCCCTTCCCCAGGTTGCTTAGGCTCTGATACTCAAGCAAGTTAGGCCCTTGTTAGCTAGTTTATCCTGAAGGCAGGCCTTGTCAAGAACAGAGTACTCTGGTGCATTTACAGGTATTTTCCCCCTTCCGCTGCCTGATGCATGAAGGGATCTCTCTCTTACATTTGCTGTGAGAATCTGGGGGACTCAGGAAGTAAAACTCATTAAAAGTGTAGAGGATTCCCCTATGACTGTGGCTCCCTGGATTTTTAACTCTCCAAGGTGTTCACACTGAGCCTCCAGCAATTTGCCAATTACAAGGATGCAGGTTCTCTGACCCCAGCACTCTTTTCAATAGAGGTTCTACTCATGGGCCTCTGATGAAGTAAGCAGACTCCCTGCATTTGCCTTTCTTCCTAATTTAAGGGACAGGGTTTCCTTTGAGTCTTTACCTCTCTTATCCAAGAACAGTTTTTGATTTTTCAGTCTGCTTAGCTTTTTATATTTTGTTAGGATGAACTGGTGACTTCCATGCTCCTTACTTACATGCAGAACCAGAAACTGCCCAGCTAAGTTTTTGAAGCTTTTATATGTTTTCTGTTATACTTATTTCTCTAGCACAATGAATAACAGCTTAAATGCACATACTCAACCAAGCTTGTATTAAATTGTATTGTGCTTATTATTTATTTTATTTATTGTTTATCTTATTCACCAAAATGTATCTTTAGTCAGTCTAAATTGGCTTTCTATGAAATTCGAGTGTATGATTTTATAGGATATTTACAAAGCAGAAAATTGTAGTTTGGCAGAGATTCAAACTGTATCTAGCTCTGAGGTAACTGTCACAGCCTGAAAACTCTACTTCATGAATCTGTATAAAGAAAAAAAAAAAAGGAAATGAACTACTATTATGTTGAATAGGGGTGTTCAATTCATACAGAGCACCATAGATTCCAAACAATGTCTTATTCATGAGATTATGATATCATTCACATAGGCTGAAATATATTTAAGCATAGAATTCTGACCCAAAGACAGTCATAAAAATGTTTTACCACTTCTAGCGACAAATTTCATAGCAGAGGATCCTTAAAACCAAAAGTCCCTCAGTCAGTATAAGTGATAGACTGAAAAGATTCAAATTGACTGAGATTGATCCTAAAATGGATGCCAAGTGTAAATTTAACATCAAAGAATCCCATGTGACAAAGGATCATGCCAAGAAATCACAGATAAGGAATAACTTTTCTTTAAAAGACAAGTTAAAAAAATTAACTCAAGGCTACTTCTTGAGTAACTTACATAACTAAAATGAATTCCAGACCTTTTTTATTGGTTCTTCACTTTAAGCACTAAGCTGGAATCTTAAAAAAAAAAAATCTATAATTTGTATTTTTGGAGTCTAGATTATCTCTGAAACTTGCTAATCCTCACAGTAAAAATAGATGGCTTTCCTGGTTTTTTTCCCCCGTTAATATATTTTGAGTCAATTTGATGTTTTGCCCTAAGTTTGTTATTCTAAAATTTTCTGAATGATGAAAAATAACTTATACTAATCTGTTGGAATATTTTTGCTTCATTACTTCCTGGAGTTTCCTGAACATCACTTGAGAAAGTATTTACATTCATTTTAAAAACAATATCTGAATAACAGTCTAAGATTCTTGATGGAATTCCTTAGACATAATCAGTCAAGTTGAAATGATGCAGATTAATTCACTAAAATGACAGGGACTGTGATTTACTAGATTTTGTAGATTAGTAAGCAAGCAAATCCATGCACAATAAAAAATTAAGGGTAGCACAGCATAAATTGATTTTTTTTCATTTATCTTGACAACTATAGTTTAAATTATTTATGACGTGCTTCACAGTATGCTAATGAATAGCCTCTAGTATCCTACAAAATAGAATTTTGAAGTTTAGACAAGTAACTAAAATCCTGTGCTAATAAATCTTGTCTGAGAGTACACTGAGATGCGAGGGCTTTGTGAGAAATTGGTTTAAAAAAAAGTAAAGAAAAGAAAGAAAAAGAGCAGAAAACTGCTATATAGGTTGGCTTCCTTAAATAGAATTTATTTTAAAGTGTGATGTGTCCCTCTGGCATATCTGATTTCTTTAACATTTCTGTGTCCCAGAAAAGTCTAGTAAGTTCTCTGAACTGCTATTTGATTTTCTTTGCTATATTCCTCTGACAACTTTGCATGATAGAGATATATAGTGTTAGTGTAAAAGTTATCAGAGGTCTTGCAAATCAAAATTAAAGAATTGGTATCTCTTTAAAATTCATTTTGTAAAAAGAGACACTTAGAAATTAATTGTTATTTAAAATCACAATCTTATGATTTCCACATTATTTCAAGCTATTGGTTAGGATCATACTCATGGTGTGACCCTTCATTTACTCATTTTGCAAGAAAATCTGAGATGTCAAAATGTATTCTCAGTTTTTAGTTGTAAACACATATATACTTCAACACATACAGAGTGCAAGGCTTTGATGTCTCACTGAAGTGAAAATTTAATGAACTAATAAACAATCTGACCAATTTTTGAATTAGAGGTGAAAGACATACAAGCTATTACTTATTTACTTCACTTTTTCTTTGTTTATGCCTATTGAATGATTGATTTTTGGCACTTATTCAGTTTTGTACACTGAGAATGATAGGATTTATTAATATTCAAGACAGTATTTTAGGTGTAATGATACACTTATATTTTATTTGGCATTAACATACTTCTTACCCAAAGTCATTTTTCTCCTTCCTCAACACCCAAACATGTACATACTCTAAAACACACATACACACAAATAGAAAAAAAATCTAAAGAATAAAAATATTTTTTCAATAGCTATGTCTGCAATCCCGTTTTAAATATGAATTAAAGCATCAATTTTTTGTTTCTGTGGCCCATAAAACTTAATTAGTCTACCTATCACATTGAGGACTGAAGTAGACTGGGTAAGTTTACTAGTCTTGTAGGCCTGCCATAGCAAAGTACCACGGACTAGGTGGCTTAAACAACAAGAAATTCATTTCTTATAATTCTGGAGGTGAGAAGTCCAAGGTCAGGATGTTAGTAGGCTTGGTTTCTTTGTCTTGCAGCTCACCACCTTCCCACTGTATCCTCACATGGTCCGTCCTCTGTGCGCACAAGTTTCAGATATTTTCCACGTTTCCTCTACTTAAAAGGACCTAAGTCATAGTGGATTAGAGTCCACCTTAAAGACTTCATTTTACCTTAATCACTCCTTTAAAGACCTTATCTTGAGTTGAAATGTCATTTCTTCTATTCTGCTGTAGGCTCAAGTGTCTACTAAAGTTCATGGCACCCCAGACGTTGGTTTTGGTCCTGGCCCTGGTGCAATGCTACTCTGGATGCAAAGCAGCCATTGTGAAGAACATTGATGATGGTACCTCAGATCATCCCTACAGCCATGCTCACTCTTGTGACTGAAATGGACTGCTATTCCCACAAAGTGACAGCTGCCATGGACAAGAATAAAATCGTCAAGAGGTCAAAGATCAATGTTTTGTGAAAGTTTATAACTACAATCACCTCATGCCCACAGGGTACTCTGTGGACATCCCCTTAGACAAAACTGTTATCATCAAAGGTATCTTCAGAGGGGCGCCTGGGTGGCTCAGTTAGTTAAGCGACCGACTTCGGCTCAGGTCATGATCTCGCGGTCCGTGAGTTCGAGCCCCACGTCGGGCTCTGTGCTGACAGCTCAGAGCCTGGAGCCTGTTTCAGATTCTGTGTCTCCCTCTCTCTGACCCTTCCCCGTTCATGCTCTGTCTCTCTCTGTCTCAAAAATAAATAAACGTTAAAAAAAAAAAAAGGTATCTTCAGAGACCCAACTTTATACATGCTACTTGTCAGTGTTTATTCAGGAATCTCTTTGTAGCTATTGTGAAGGATTTGTCCAGCATTAAAACGGAGTAAAGATAAATAAGCATTGCTTTGTAAGTTCATTACAACCTAAATTAAAAATGAATACAATGGGGAGTGCATTGTTAGTTTCTTTTATTATAAAACCTGAGAAGGAAGGGGATAATGTTGTTCACCTGTGTTCCATTTATCTACAGTTCTGCGACCAGGCACTCACAGAGGAAAGAGAAGGCAAATGGCCCCATCTAATATTTTTGTAAGCATGAGAACTGGACTTCAAGGTGAACAGTATTTGCTAGGGGAGAGTATTTATCTTGGGAATGCTGTTAATAGTATATTACTAGTTTATGATCATTTTGTGTGAACACCCCTGCAATCTATGGATTTATGGCTAACTCCACATCAAATGTCAGGTAAATAGTCAAGTCTCTGTGGTAAAAAAAAAAAAAAAAAAAAAATGGAGAGGTTTCATAGCATGAATGCTGCCTGCTGTATGAGGTGATGTAGGACCTCATTTAGGACCTGATGAACCTACCATTCTATACCAGGGAACAATAAGTGAAGTGTAGAACAGAATGGGACATCTAAGATGTGCCAGACATCTCTGCTTTACCTATGCTTACTTACTCTTTAAAAGTTTGAAATTATTAGTATAATGTAACTTGGGTAAGATTGCTGATTCCTGTGGGTTGGATCTGGCAAATCAGTCTTTATCTAGTTTTAGCTTAACACACACATACTCACACACACACACACACACACACACACACACAACTGCAAGCTTCATATCCATTTAACTTAAATGGATATGAAATCTTCAATTTGCCTTTGGATTCGTCTTGTATTCAATAACAAATTTGAAGTTTGACTTGCATATAAAAGATGATGAGATTTTAAATGGCACAGTTCGAAAATTTTTCACAAATGTGTACAAATTTAGAGCAAAATATAAAAAGTTCTGTTACCACAGAAAGTCCCCTTCTTCTTTTTTCCAGTCAAACATTATCCTTTCCTCAACCAATGGCAATTACTGTTCTTACGTTAATCACCATGTATCAGTGTTGCCTCTTATATGAAGGAATGCTAGGTTTTATTCTGACAGATAAATTACCAGAGGATTATTGTGATCTTGTGGAGGCCTGGTTTTGGTTCTACAAAAAAAAAAAAAAAAGAAAAAAAGAAAAATGTAGATATCTGTCCTTTGTCCTACAGAAAAACCTTTAGTCCAGAGCTGACTCCTAAGATAGTCCACTTTGTCTACCTGAAACACCAGATTTTTTTTGTAACAAACTACTCTCTTTTGATGAAATTTTAACGTCAAGGGTTTTTTGTTTATTTTTTCTTTTCCCCAGCAGAGGTTGTAGCTTAAAAAAAAATTACCTCTAAACTGCTATTTTTTTCTGAACCTCTTGGATTTTTGTCACCTGATGGACTGTTAGAGTCCAAAATGGATTTGAAGAAAACGTTTGTGTAGATTTTGGGAATCCACTTAGTGACTCCCTTATTTCTAGAACTTCCCATCAACTCCTACTATATCTGATAGGTTCAAAAGCTTTGACCATTATTCCTGCATCTCAGTAAGATCATCTGTTTCTATTTTCCTTCTTCCTTTTCTATTTGGCCCTACCTGGGAAGTATTCTTAAGAAAAGATAGCTAAGTTCCTTTATTCTTTCTTACTGTATACTACATAGGGTGGTGTACTGGAACTAGCTCCCACTGTCTTGCAAAAACTGATTGTTGAAAGTTCATAAATCATGTAAGTCTGTTGACATCACACTGTTAGCTTGACATCAGTAATGGTGATTGGTTTGATGAGAGGCAAATGCTACAAATTGTTTTGGTTCCTTCCCTAAGAGCTGTTTGTTATTCACTATTATTTACTAGCTCACTGCTAATTATATGTAATTTAAAATATTTTTTCTTTACACACAAACATAGACATAAAATCTACATTTGCATACCTGCATGTAGATATGCATGTGCATATGCATATATATACACACATATAAATTATATAATATATATATTTCAAGGAAAATTTCCATAAAAATAAGGATGTTAGTATCAGTTTCCACACATATATGTGTATATTTACACACATATACACATATATGTGTGTAAATATACATATATATATGAGTTGAAATGTATGCTTGGCTATAGTCAATTTCTAACATACTGCACAATTATTTGCTTTCAAATCTGCATACGTATTTTACTCTATAAATACATAAATAGTATAAAAATTCATGGGCTGCTTATTACTTAAGGTATTCTGTTTTTATATTCTTATTTTAAATGTTAAAGTCATGATTTATTCATTTTTTCTCTTTTATATAATGAGCAGTCACACTCTTTGCTATCTTTGTACAAATAGTCACTGAGATTCATGCAAAAATAGTCTTGTAAAAGAGTAAACTCCCAATTCGCTATTAAGAATTTGTCTTAATTATAAAAAATAACAATATTTTCTACAAATAACATATTTGGTATCCTTAGTTCTAAGAAATAGTTACTAACACTATATACTTTTTGAAAAGTTTATACATAAAATAGCTTGATCTTTTAAGACCAAGTGGTTGAATATGTAAAACTTTTAGTCAATAATTTTGACTGAAATAATTAACAAATTACTATTGGTTAATATTTGAATATTGAGTATTGGTTAATATTTAAAACACTGTAATCACAAAATCTTTTTATCAGCCATCAGAAACTAATTTATCAAAAATGCTTATTTTCCTACTATTTAAATTGTAAATGAAATAGGCGTCCTTTTGTGTCAACAAGTAGGTATTGTGTTTTCATTTTGTTCTTCTAAGTTAGAAATTGCATACAAAGATAAATTCAAAGATATTTTGATTATTCTTGATCCATTGCACTTAATAAAATAAACCAAAAATGAATATGTTATATTTTTTTAATGTGTTTTTTCATGGACAAATTATTTTAGCTAAAAAATAAAATATTTATATATTTTCCAATGTTTAAATAAAAGTCCATGTAGATGGGCTCTTTTACAGCATGGTGAAAGGAGAAGGAAAAAATCTTGCTTGATAAACCATCTGCTCCTAAATTTTACTTCTGTGTGTTTGTATTTTAATTTCCTATGTAAAGAAGAGTGGAAAAAATATGTCTACCTTCTTGTCCATAAGTCCATCTTTGATATGTAAAACTGTACGGAACCATATATAGTTGGCAGAATTTCTGATCCTGGGAAAAGCACATTTCATTTCTCAAACTCTTATCAATTTATAGATGTGAGTTCAATGTCCTCTAATATGTTTACCAACTGGTCCCAAATTCACAGGTGTTCAGTTTCATCTTTAAAATATTTCTCCCTTGCAATTCATTCCAATTTTCATTGCCCCTAATGGTCTCAATTTCACAGATTTTAGAAATTCACTTTAAAGTTCCAGCTTTTAAATGATGTGCTTGTCAGCATTTAATAGCAAAGTCCATCACTTCCCTGACTTTTTAATTGATGCTTTTAGCAGGTAAGGACTCATTTTGCCCAGTTGATTTCCTGTTTAACACAAACTATTAATTTCCACTGGATTCCAAAAAAGCAATAAATGTTACTCACAAGTGTCATAAGGAATTTTATTTTTCTGGAAAAAGAGTGAAGATGGTCTTTACAGGGTGGATTTTTCATTCAGAATGTCTCACTACACATTGTGCTTTAGTCAAGTTTTCCCTTAGAGGATGGAGTCTGATATGGAAAATGAAAAAAAAAAATCCTCAATATTTGTATCTCTGTATAACAAGTAGGGTGTTGCTTAGAAGGGATCTGTTTTTACTTAAACATAAAACAAACTACTGTTACAAATTTTACATAAAGATCCATTTCCATAAGAATTCCTTTGGTTTCTAAAGTTGATAAAATTCACCTCCTGTCTATTGCTTTGCTTTCATGAACATCAAAGTGATAGTTAATAGTGCTGCACAGACAGGGCAAAGAACAAAAATCGGAAGGGGCAGCTGTGTTTGGGGACTTGTCAAATCTAAAAAACAAACCGTATATATGCTACAAGTAGAGGTTATTAAAGAGAATTTAGCAAATTTTTTAAATGCAGACATACATATATTTAGGAAAGCATGGCATAGATACTAAAACCTTTCCATTCCACAGAAATATTTTCATTATTAGCAATCTTAGATTCACATGATGAAACAAGCATATTGGATGAATATAGAAGAATAATCATACAACTGCACTGGTTTAATTATTTTAAAAATTACTAAAATGAATGTCTTGTGGATAAACTGATGCCTGAAGGAATTTTATTAATATTCTGATTTCAGAATAGATAAAACCACAATTATATTAGTAGCAATACATACTTTGTGCATGGAAAGATTTAATAAATATTCTTAACTGTTACAAGTTATTTGTGGAAATCATTGTTTTCTGAATATAGCAAATTTGTTTTCCTGAAAGTTAGAGCACGTGCATGTGACAATGGTGTTTGGAATGACTATATAGAGAAAGAATGGTCATTTGGCAAAATATCCCTGCAGAGGAGATATGCCAGCATTTACAGCTGAATCCAAATGTTCAACAGATGGCAGGCTGAATAAGGTGCAGCTGGAGCTAAAATATATTTTTTTAGAGAAAAAAAGTATATGTTGAAGAGAAGGTGATAATGCAAAAGAGGAATATTAACAAGATATGTTGAAACAATAGTGAAATAAGGTCAGTTTAAGTCATATTATTAATATTTCATGCTGAGAAAAAATAATGGGACCCTGCTGGACTAATTTCAGCTTTAATTTATGACATGACCTTTGGGCCAAAGTATGACATTATAATAAAGATATGTCTTTACTCTAAGCTAGATTTAGTTCTGTAGTAACAGTAATTTGTTTCATCATAAATCCGTATGAATATTTTACTTTAATGCATGCATTCTTATAAACCCAAGCCATCAAGACATACATTTCCATTCAATTATTCTGTGATCCTGCTTCATGCAAAATTAGATTCCTATTTTTTTTAAAAAAACTGATTTGCTACACACTTTAAATACTATAGCAACTTGCAAATATTATCAGAGCTTATGTAAATTATTTGCTGAAGATTAATACTCTGCTCCCATGTTTGTGTTATGACTTTCATTCCTTAGATGGGATTTCTTGAGAATGATTTTACATTCCCATTCTTCCAATGTTCATATTCCAACCTTTTTGTTGTTGACATTTGTCTCTGCTTTTCCAAAGGAGTAAGACGACATCTTTAATATAACCATTACTGTAGCAAGTCAAACTGGAAGCACAATTATGATGGCCAACATGATTATGAGTGAAATGGTAAATTGTGTGAACCAGTCTCTGAATATTACCAATCTGTTAGGATTTCATTTCCCTACATTTATTCTGAATTGCCCATAAACATATACATACTAATACTAATTTTTATAATTATGCTCTCAAGTTTAGCAAACCGTAATTTAACAATTTATAGTTAATGGACTATATTAAAAGAAGACAACAAGAAAATCTATTTATTCATTTTTAGAACTAATTTTGCTCTTGTTTCACAGATACATGTGTCATGAAATTCAACATCTATGCAGTTGCAATGACCAAAGCAAAAGATTTTAACAATTGCAAGTTAAGTTTCAGTTAAACATATTGTTAAAGTCAGTCTTCTTTCTATTATATTCAGCATTGTACAATTAATGGTTTTTTTCAGTTGATATCATAGTGGTTTAGAGCTTAGTTTCTGGAGGAGGAAAGTTTTTCAGACTGACCCTACCCTCACTGCATAGATTTTTGGGAATTCATTCAACCTCCCTGTACCTCAGTTTCTTTCTGTGTGACATGCCATTACTTCTATTGACCCTCAGACTCTGTTGACTCTCAGACACACCCTGGCACAGGGTGAGGGGGGCCAGATAGAAGCAGGGCTCACTGTGGGACATCTTAGAGGTAGCTACAACATTCTCCTTCTGAAAATAACTTATTTTTGGGCCTTTGTTATCAAGTGAGTATATTCTCAGAATTTCTCCTTACTTTCCTGAGGATTGTTATATAATTTATCTTATACTATTATTACTATTTCATAGTGTATCCTCTAGTATAATCACCTGGCCATAGGAAGAACTTCTCATTTTGCTACCTCATTAAACATATGATATTGTTAGCTTTTAATAATGTGAAATATATATTTTTTTAATTTTGTATTTGTTTTTGGGAGAGAGAAAGAACAAGTCAGGGAGGGCAAAGAGGCAGGGCGAGAGAATCTCAAGGAGGCTCCGTGCTGTCCATGCAGAGCTCCATGTTGGGTTCAAACTCATGAACCATGAGATCATGACCTGAGCCAAACGAAGAGTCAGATGCGAGCCATCCAGGCACCCCAGTAACGTGAAATATTTTATGTTTAACATTCCTTACTACAAAAAGTAAAATGCCTACCTCAACCTCTACAATGTGGCATTTCCATGTTTGTTTGTTGTTTCCCATTTTAATTTTTTTTTTCAACGTTTTTTATTTATTTTTGGGACAGAGAGAGACAGAGCATGAACGGGGGAGGGGCAGAGAGAGAGGGAGACACAGAATCGGAAACAGGCTCCAGGCTCCGAGCCATCAGCCCAGAGCCTGACGCGGGGCTCGAACTCACGGACCGCGAGATCGTGACCTGGCTGAAGTCGGACGCTTAACCGACTGCGCCACCCAGGCGCCCCTGTTGTTTCCCATTTTAAGCCCTATTTTACTGCTGACATCGTAATGCAATATACTATGATACCCTGTTACATCGTATTTTGAATTTCTCTCTCTTTTTTGCTTTCTTAGAAGCAGTCAAGGAAGTTACATCAAGGGACATTACAAAGATATGGTTCTGATCAACTTATCAGCTCTTCTGCATCAAGGTGGTCACTGTTCTCCATTTATTTGACAAGACCTAGTGTACCAAGAAAGGAATAAAATTGTTTAAACTGAGTTCTGAAATTGTGTCTGTCAGAGTTTCATCTATGTTTTAAATCTGAGGTCGGCAAATCTCCTCTGTAAAAGTCCAGATAGTAAATATTTAGGGCTTTACAGGACATGTCATATGTCATAACCACTCAACCCTGCCTTGAAGCAAAAAAGAACCACAGGTAATATATAAAAAACATGAGTGTGGCTCTGTACCAATGCAACTTAATTAAGAAAAAAAGGGTAGTGGGTAGTATTTGGTCAGTGGTCTATCGTTTGCTGACTCCTGCTTTAGGTGCTAAAACTTCCATTCATAATTTATTAGATAGTTGACCAAAATTCCTGTTGTAAAATGTGTCCCCATGTTTTCCATTTCATTTTGTTTTTGCTTGCATGAATATAGCAAAGTAATACTGGGGAGAACAAAATCTAATCCATGTATTTATTTCTTCAAATTTTTATAGAGAACATACAGTGAACTAGGCATTCCTTTCCATATTAGGAGAAGGAATGACTCTTGATATCAGATGACTCTTGATTTCGACTTGGGTCATGGGTCTTGCAGTTCCTGGGATCGAGCTCTGGGTTGGGGTTTTATGCTAACCGCACTGACAGCGTGGAGCCTCCTTGGAGCCCTCTCTCTACCTCTCAGTCTCTGCCCTTCCCCTGCTTGTGTGCATCCATGTGCACTCTCTCTCAAAATAAATAAATAAACATTAAAAAAATAAAATATTATCCACTTTTAAGTAGCATACATTCTAACTTGCTCATTCCAAAGGTCTTCTGGTGGAAAATAAAGAGGAGCAGGATCATAGACATTAGTCAATTGTTAGAGATAAAAAAAATGTTTATTTAATTATATATATATATATTTTTAATGTTTATTATTTATTTTTGAGAGGGAGACAAGAGTGTAAGTAGTGGAGTGGCAGAGAAAAAGGGAGACACAGAATCTGAAACAGGTTCTAGGCTCTGAGCTGTCAGCACAAAGCCCAACACAAGCTTGGACCCACCAAGTGAGAGATCATGATTTGAACCAAAGTCAGACGCTCACCTGAGTGAGCCACCAGGCACCTCTAATTATATTTTATTTTAGCAGAAAGCAGTATAGTTTGGTTGTTTGGTTGCTGAAAACATATTCCTAAGTCTGACTTCCTGTATTAAAATCTCAGACATTTGCTAGTTCATAACCTTGGGTAAATTACAAAATGTCCTATAATTTCATTTTTTTATTTTTAAAGTCAGAGATTAATAGTACCTACCATATAGTGTTGCTTTATGGATTAAATACAATAATAAATATAAATTTTTTATCTCAGTTTCTGACACTTTGTAAGCACTAAATAACATAGATATGATAGTCTTAGAAATCTATGGTCATTCAATGCTCTATTATTTTCCAAGAAAGGAATATATCTGGTCACAAAATATTTTATTATGTAAATTAAAACTAACTTTAATTTTTAATAACTACACCTTGAAATATTGTTATTGAAATCTGAATAAAATAGCTACCCTTACTTTGAATCAGACATCAAAAGAATTCAGAATAAGATATAGTTCTTTTATAGTTTAAAAAATACAGCAGAAATAAATTTATATACGTAATTTGGGTATCTTTTACTAACTCTCATCAAACTTCAAATACAGATTGTTATTTTACCTATTAAATATATAAAATATTTCCATATAATAATATTGCACAGGATTTGTAATTAGATTAAATTTTGTGAAGGTATATATAGGTTTAAAAAAAAAGAATGACCAGCCACCTATAAAATATGCCTGTATTGGAATCCCACATATATTTTACATGCATGTACACAAGCACACAAGAAAAGTATCTGGCAGATGGACAATAAAAGCTTTCTCTCTTCAAAAATAGAAAAACGTGATGCTGTTTTAAGAGACCACTTATTTGAGGAAGCTATTCTGCATTCTGTAAAATATGTTCTTTTCTAATGTTAACCTTAAAACACTAAAAAAAAAACCCTGTTTTGACCTGAATAGTTGTGTCATATTTTCTTTTTTATACTTTATCATGATATCCTATGTTGCATTTACATGAAGTTTTAAAACTCAAAAATATTTTAATTTAACTAAGTGAATCAGCCAGGTAGAGGTCTGGATCAATTGTCAGTACAATAAAAACTTGGATTGTGAGTAACTTGTTCTGCAAGTGTTCCAGAAGACAAGCAAACATGTCTCAAAAAAGCTAACTTGATAAACACGCAATGTCTTGCAATATGAGAAGTACGTGATGTTGAACATCACATGATCACAATTGAGTCAATGATCCTCTCTCTCTCTCTCTCTCTGTGTCACTGAGAGATTGTGTGTGATTGTTCTCCAATACTCAGATGCTTGTTCTCAGGCCACAGTGTTTAGCAGAAATCAGTGATTTTTCAGAACATCAGAAGGTGCCCACAACTGGAACTAGTTTATTTCTTGTCACTTCAAAGCACCAATGGACAGTCTGTTGCCTTTCCATACAAGAATAAGCTTAGGAATGCTTTGCTTCATTCTAGGTTAGACTGCCTGCAGTCTTAAAACAGCATCACTTTTTTTCTATTTTTGAAGAGAGAAAGCTTTTATTGTCCATCTGCCAGATACTTTTCTTGTGTGCTTGTGTACATGCATGTATAATATATGTGGGATTCCAATACAGGTATATTTTATAGGTGGCTGATTAGTCATTCCTTTTTTTTAAATCTATATATAACTTCATAAAATTTATAAACCCTTTCCTCTGCTGCCTTATTGTCACATTCAATACAGTATATGACAAGAGTTTATTAATACTGTACTGTAGTCAACATCCGTGCAATCATATACAATGGCCCCCATGCAGAAAAATGTTGAAAAGAAAAGCGTTAAGAAGAAGGAGATGACAACTTCCACAAGGAGTGGAAGTTAATTAGGAAATCATCAAAAAGTATGAACAGGGTATGCGAGTAGCTGAAACTGCAATATTTTTTAAGAAGTCTACGTCCACATCTTGTCTGCAGAAGAGGAGGAGAAAAAAGAAGAAGGATCCTTCACTTCAAATGAGATTAGGGAAATGTGGGGAAAAAATGTGAGAAACAGTACAAAATTTTATAGAAAAGCACCACCTGAATAACTCTGTAGTAGCGTAGCGTGAGCAATGAATCTGTTTAATGACAATCCAATGTCACATTTCCACAAAATCCTCAAAAGGAAGAAAAAGCAAGTGTCATTGGGTAGGTTCCTTGTTAAATTTGCATGAAAAGAAAGACTCCATTAAGCCAATAGATAACAAAGACTCCATTAGTGACAGTGAAAATAGTCCTACACCATAATCCTCCTCTCTTGTCTCCCTCACAGCAGCCACAAAGGTTTTCAAAGGTAAATTCAGGTTAATTTGTTTATTTTTCTTTATATTTTGCATTTTCTTTATTATTTTGTATTATATTACAGTATTTTAATCATTTTTTATATAAATATTTTTGGTTTGTGAAACAAATCACCTGAGTTTCATTATTTCTTATGGGAAATGTGCTTTGGATTGCAAGCATGTTTCTGGAATGAATTATGCTTGCAAACCAAGGTTTTACTGTATTTTTGTTGCATCTGCTGGTAAAATACAAATTGCATAATTCACAAATTTTAATGATTTGGTATTGAACATGCTTTAAACTTAAAGTCTGTAATATATAGGTGAACAGTAAGAGTTTGATTTTTCATTATTTCACTAGTTCTTACTGTAGAATTTGGACCTGTGATAGGGATTAATCTGGGGCAAGAAATACAACAGGGGACATAAAACTCTGAGCTGTGTTAGGAGAGTTGATTGAAGGAAGCTTAGGTGAGACCTTGATATTGGAGGATTAAGCCATACCTACAGAAATACCTACATTTTTGACAGTTGCTCCAAATTTTTTTCTCTTAAAAGCAAGCAACAAAAACATGTAGATTCTCCCTAAAATAAAAGATCCGGTTTTGGGTTGAATCGTGTCCTCCCAAACTTCTGTTGAATCCTACCCCCCTAGTACCTGTGAATATGATTTTATTTGGAAATACGTTCTTTGCAAGTATAGTCAAGTTGCAACAAGATTATACTGTGTTAGAATGATCCCTAATACAGCATGACTGGTGTCATTATAATAGGAGAAGAGACACAGCCAAAAGAAAGAATGTCATGTGATGACAGAAATAGAGATTGGAGTTGTGCTGCCATAAGCCAACTAATGCCAAAGACGGCCGTCAACCATCTGAAAGGCATGAAGACTGATTCACCCTCTGAGCTCCCAGGAAAAAGTCAACTCTACTTAATACCTTGATTTTAGATTTCTGTTTCCAGAATTATAACTAAATAAATATCTGTAGTTCTAAGCCACACACTTTGTGGTAGTTTGTTACAGCAGCATTTGGAAACAAACATAGATTTTGGTATCAGGAAATAGGATGCTGCTCCAACAAATACCAAAAACTGTGGGAGTGGCTTTGGAATTGGGTACTGACTAGAGGGTGGAATAATTTTGAGGAACATGATAGAATAATTGATTGCTCCGAAGTGATGGTTGGTAGATAGATGGATGTTAAATGCAATTATGGTGAGAGATCAGAACTAAGTGGAGAAAATGGCAAGGTTTCCATCTTGTTAGAAAGTATATATGATATTGTGAATAAGAGTCTTGTAGAAATAGGAATGTCAAAGCTGCTTTTGGTGAGGTCTCAAATGAAAATAAGAACATGTTACTGGAAATTGGAAGCAGGTGATCCTTGTTATAAAGTGGCACAAGACTATGCTGAATTGTGTTCAACTGTTGGGTGAAAAGCAAAACCTGGAAGCAATGGCCATGGATTGTTAGCTGAGGATATTTCTAAGCAGAGAGCTGAAGGTGTGTCCTGGGTTTGCTCTGGAGAGAACACCATGGTGTGGCTGGGTAAACTTTTGATGGAGAGATTAAATATGTGATTCAAAGACCCAATCCAGTATCTTGGTAGGAATATTGCTGGAATGGACTGAAAAGGGTAGAATAGGGACAAAATGATGGAAGGCTGTCAGACTTCTGTGATTCTACAAGTTCAAAATAGCCCAATAGAACTACTCGGTGTATGTACACGTGCTGTCCTTCAGGAAAAGGAGAGAAGGACTTTGAGGATGGTTCAGAGGCCATTAGGGTTGCAACTGTCTACCACAAGCTTAGTAGATAAGCTCACTATTAAGGACTGAGAAGATGGGGCTATTGCCCACTCAGACTAGAGAATGGGACACTGAGACATATAGCTTATTCTCAGGATAAGAATCTCAGCTCAAGATCTCAAGAAATATGTCCTTCTGGATTTCAACTTGCTTTGGACCTGTATCCTCCTTTTCCCATTGAATTCCTCCATTTTGGAATGGAAATGCTTAATGTACGCCTGCTCCACCATGGTATGTTGGAAGCAGATAACTTGTTTTCTAAGTCTCACAGGTCCACAGATACAGAGGAATTTGTCCTCAGATGGAACATACTCAGAGTCTCAGCCATACCTGATTTAGATGATTTTGAAGATGAGATTTGGGACTTTTTTGAATTGATTACATGTAAAAGAGACTTGGGACTTATCATAGATGCTGTAATGGGTTATGACCTTTGGGGATACTGGAATGGAGTAAACATATTTTTCATGTGGGAAAGCCATGGACTTTGGAGAGTCAGAGGGCAGATGAGTATGAATTGAATTGTTTCTCCCCAAATACTTTGAAGTTGTACACTCCAGTACCTATGAATGTGATCTTACTTGAAAATAGCGTCTTTTGCAGAATGAAATAATGTTAAGATGAGGTCATTCTGGGTTAGAGTAGAACCAAATCCAATACACTGGTGTCCTTATGAGAAAAGAAGAAGAGACATCTATAAAGAGGGAGAATTCCATATGACAACAAAGGAAGGATTGGAGGTTATTTGGCCACAAGCCAAAGAACACCAAGGATTGACAGCAATTACCAGAGGCTAAGAAAGAGCTATAGAACACATTTAGCTTCTGAGACCCTAAGAAGGCTGCCAACATTTGGATTTCGCACTTCTGGACTCCAGAATCATGAGACAATATATTTCTGCTGTTTTAGTCTGTGGTACTTTTTTAAGGTAGCCTTAGGAAATTAACACAAATGCATAGAACCTGTTGGTGAATACAAACTCATGGGGTGATTGCCCATCAAGGGCTCAATTATGATAAACATAAAATCACAATTAGCCCCTGCAATGGAGAATCCCCCAATAGAGCTTTATGTTCTTATATGTTAGACTCCAGATAACTAGCACACACTGACAGGTATAATGTAAGGAGGGAAAAAAACTAAACATTTTCCATCTAATTTCAGCTTCTCTACTTTTTTTTTTTAAACCAGCTGGTCACGTGATGGATGTGACCCAACTGTGAAGATGGCCCCCTTGTATTGTATAGCATCAACTGACGAATGGATAAAGAAATTGTGGTTTATATACACAATGGAATACTACGTGGCAATGAGAAAGAATGAATTATGGCCTTTTGTAGCAACATGGATGGAATGGGAGAGTGTGATGCTAAGTGAAACAAGTCATACAGAGAAGGACAGATTCCATATGTTTTCACTCCTATGTGGATCCTGAGAAACTTAACAGAAGACCATAGGGGAGGGGAAGGGGAAAAAAAAGTTAGAGAGGGAGGGAGCCAAAACATAAGAGACTCCTAAAAACTGAGAACAAACTGAGGGTTTATGGGGGGTGGGAGGAAGGGTGGGTGGGTGATGGGTATTGAGGGCACCTTTTGGGATGAGTACTGGGTGTTGTATGGAAACCAGTTTGACAATAAATTTCATAAAAAAAAGAAATCGACTAATTCTCCTACAGAAATTGACAAAATATTTTACATTTACATGTATAACAGTGATTAATGAAAGAAATATATTGTGAGACTTTTAGACATAATTTTTTGTATTTAAAACTTCTACAGAGGAATATTAGGATCCATAGGATTTTTTCAATCCAAAACATATCCCTGAAAATGAGCAATGGTATCTTTCTCCTCTTTTCAAATGTAATTTTGTCATTTAATACAGAAGTTGTCCAGTCACATCTTGGACTTTTAAGACAAAGCCCATTCAATACCACATACCTAGCAATATGGCTTAAGAAATAGTTAAATGTGAAAAAAAAAAATGAAGTGGTGCTATTCCTAAAATAACATTATCCCACAAAAAGGGTTTACTGGGGGGAAACAGTGCAAATATGTTTCAGTTTACACTCCAATATATATATAGAAATTTGCAAAGGCCTTTAGTGAAATATAAACTAAGTAACTATGTAGGAGAGCCGGCTGGCTCAAACCCTGGCTTGATTATTTGCAAATATTACGCCAGGTTTCAAAAACACTCTGTAGCAGTTTTTCCATCTTAAAATGGGAAAATGATAGGCCCTATTTCGTGGGACTGATGTGAACAGTAAATTAGTCATGTATGTAAAACACTTAGGACAAGTACTGATACTTGCACTAATTCCAAATTTATTAAGTCCAAATATTTTTAACTTCCAGTATTATTAAAAATCACCATTTTAGCAAGGATATTAAATATTATTAAAATTGTAAATAAAAAACAAGATATAAATTACTACTTAAATAATAAAATTATCAGCTGTGATTTTCTTTCTCAAACATTTTAATTTATTTTTGATTTGGTTAATGATAGCAGATTAAAACTAAGTGTTTTTTAACATTCAAAAAGTGCAAAAGATGATGTATTTAGTTTTAAAACTATATATTTGAATTTAAAAATTTATAGTAATATTATTAGCAATGTAGTTAAATCCATTCTTAGTTTTTATAAATTAAGAATAATAGATTCTCTTTTTTTTTTTTTCAATTTTACACTGGTCTTCTTTTGAGGACAGTCTAGTAACCTCTTAATTGTTCTCCATTATCCCATTTTCTATTCATACTGTATAAGCCAGACTTCTCCAGAGAAACAAAACCCCAAGGCAATAGGATATATACCTGCTCCTGTTCCCTTTAAAATGGAAGTTAGGAACAAAGGGCTGATGCTTTTCAAATTCCACATGATAATCCTTCTTAAAATTGATTTGTCTTTCTTCCCCAGGAAGTCATTGCCTTTACAGAATAAGAGAAGATTATGAATAAAAGCTTAGCAACATAAAGTAGCGTGCCTGAGGTGCCTGTGTAAGGTGTGCCAAGGAGTTCAGTGTGACGGAATTTATATTGTCCTTTGTACTGAGGGGAGTGGGGAGAGGTAAGGAGCCAAGAGATAAGACCTCTTATTACTTAGAAGAAATTAACAAATACAATCTCTAAACTTAGTGATTTAGCACCATACCTGTTCTTTGTGCACCCCTAGTTTTAATTCTGTCTCTATGCTTCTGTCACAGATTTCTGTTGCCGATGAAAATGTAAAAATATGAGATGGGAGAATATAAGGTGCTAAAGTTGGCAGTATAAGTGAGGATGGAAGAATAAACAATATTCACGTGTCGTGACTTTGTTAAATTAACATTTGTTAAGTAGAGCCCTGAGATGTCCAATGTGAGCCATTGTTAACTGCAGTGTAGAGTGAAATAGAGAAGGTTAGGACTCACAGGTCCTGGAGGTGGTGAAAGACAAGCCTCCAGGAGCCTCGAAGAGAGATCAAAGCAGGATCCTGACAGGGTGCTTTGGGGTTCCTGGGCTAAGGCTGGATTGGTCCATTCAAACCCAAAATAGGAGGGTTTTGCTAAGCTCTGCCTGGCTCTTACCTAAGGAGCACACATAGGGAAGGCCCTAGGAGGCGCTGAAGAGCGTTTATTGCTGGGCTCTTGGCATCCTGTTGGGAACTTAGAATTACTTGTGACTGCCATCCAGAGCATGTGCTGGCAGAAGGCCAAGTGGCAGTTCCAGTCCTTTGCAGGCTGTTTAGTCACACAAAGTGGATGCTGAGACAGCAATATTATGGAGTAGTTTTGCTAAGCTCTCAACAAGTCACTTAAGATTTAGATTTAGCTAAAGTTTCTCAAGAGATGTAGAAGAGGATAGAGGAAAGACTCAAAGGTGATGTTATACAGTGAAGGCTGAGGTGGTTGACATAGGAAAGATCAGGAAAAAATTAGTCCATCAGTATAGGATTTGATAAAAATTGATTTGGATTTACTTGTGCCTATGCTGAAATACCATACACACACAATTAAGCGGATGTGAATGTGTCCTCTTTAATTTATTATGAGCTCCTATAATTCAGAGACTATGATTTTTGTGTGGTAATTATCCTAGTAGATAAACACAGGGTCTGATTTTCAGTGAGGAAAGAATTAATAAAGAAATTGAACTTGTATAACATCATAGGGTACTCAAAAGTGGTGCAAAAAAGAAAGGAGTGTCTGTGCAGGCATGTTATATACTTTAGTTGATAAGGGTACAGTCTGCAATACAAAAGATCCAGCTTGAATACTATCTCTAGCATTTATTTCCCATGAATATATTAAAGTTCCCAAGGCATAACATAGTTCTTCACTCAAAAAATGGGTATCATGATAAAAGCTGCTCTCACCATTATCTCTAGGACTGAATTATATAAGATAATGTATAAAGGCACTCAGTGGCAAAACATAAATACTCAGTAAACTGATCCTAAGTTCTTATACTGGCCATCCTTTTCACTTGAACTTTATGAGACTTTAATCAATTAAACTACATTTTATAATTCTTACTTTATATGATAAATGATTTTAATATATCTTATTATGCTTGTTTCAAAGAACTTAATCCATCAACACTACAAGGAATAACAAACTATGGCATATTCAGTAAATATCAAACCATATGACACTTAGACGAGGGATTAAAACTACAAGCAAACAAGCATATATATTTAATTTCACAAACATTGTGTACAGCGAAAGAACCTAGACATAAATGAGTATATACTGAAAAATCCCATTAATATAAATATAAACTATTTTAATATAATATAAAGATCAAAACCAATACAAAATTAATCTATTAGAAGTTAGAATAATAGTTGCTATTGTGAAAATTAAAGGGCTCTTAGGGTTCTGCTTTTTTTTGTTTCTAGATATGAATGCTATTCACACAGGTCTGTTCATTTTTGTGAAAACTAATTGAACTGCATACTTAAGATTTGTACATATGGCTATAAGTATGTTATACATTAATAAAATGTTGACATGAAACACGAACTCTAAATCATAGTATTGTTAGAAAATAAACAGTTGAGTAAAGAAAATAAAGATTCTATAAGAAGATGAGTTAAGTACATTTCAATTAGTATTAATTGCAACCTTTCAAAAACAGGTTGATCATATTGTATTCAATGTGCCTAAGTATAAATGAGCCCACACATTTTAGAATGACCATCTCTTTATCAGTATATTAACTTAAGTAATGATATATTTGTTCAGAAAAGTGAGTCTACTCAAACTATCACAAACTCATTAGTGAGGATAATAATATGATTAGAACCTATTCTATTGTTTTTGGAGGGAAATGGCATTTTTTTGCACCGTCCTCGTGTGACTATTGCATGAGAACATTTTATAATTTTTTAAAAGATTCACTATTGAATTTTTATGTGTATCACTTATTATTTAAGATGTCACTCTTATTTAAAACTGTTTTTTAACATGGAAATTATTGTACAGAACATAGGATACTGGGGCGCCTGGGTGGGTCAGTTAGGCGGCCGACTTCGGCTCAGGTCATGATCTCATGGTTCATGAGTTGGAGCCCCGCGTCGGGCTCTGTGCTGACAGCTCAGAGCCTGGAGCCTGCTTCGGAATCTGTGACTCTCCCTCTCTCTCTGCCCCCTTCCCAGCTCATGCTCTGTTTCTGTCTCCCAAAAAATAAATAAATGTTAAAAAAAATTAAAAAAAAAAAAAGAACATAGGATACTGAATAAGGCTGTCCATGCCCATGTTGAAGTTTCTTGATTGCATTACTAGCTCTTGAATGTAGACACTTCCCCAAAAGAAAGTGTTTGCCTCCAGGCAAACAAGTTTGAGGATTACTGAAAAAGACTCCATAACAAATGTTATTAATAAAGCATAAGTGAATAATAATAATGGTGATAATAAATCATAATAACAATGACCTCAGAGATATGCTAAAGGATGGCAGGAAAATCATAGGGTACCAGGGCAGTCTTAGCCTTCAAGTATTTCAATAGTTTTTAATAAAATATATCAAGAGAAACATGCCAAAATTTGAGTCATGTAAAGAGATCCAAAGTGAGCATAGTAGGACCCTGGAATTACCAACTAGGAACATGAATTAAAATGCCAGTGAGGAAGTAATCTGGAGGAGATGAATTTCACACAACACTACAAATGTGGCTTAATAGATAAGTCACTTATTTGTTTATTAATTACATGTTGAATAACCATAGAGGAGAGAACCGTTAAGGGATAAAATTAGGACAACTTCCTTATTTTAATCATATTCTCTATATAACAACCTCTTTACAAAAAGGCCAACAACCATCTTAATGGCAAAGGAACCACAAGGAAACCTTGAGCCAGCTTCAGTAGTATAAGTAGCAACACTGTGTTATTATTTAAATTAGTATATGGGTATTGCAGGATTATATATAAACACTATTATGGTAGTTATCTTGGAAACCAAAGTTTTCAACAACAAAAAACCAAGATGTATATCAAGAATTTAAGTTACAAAATTTTATTACCTTAACATTGAATCAAAAACTCTTTTTCCCTTGTTTTGACTGGTAAAAAAAGGACAACAATAACAGAAAACTAGAAATAAATAAACGTAGCACCCAGACTCTGATCTCCAAATATCACTTCCCAATAACTGGTACAGGTCTGATCCAGAGTAAGCCTGGAATACTGTTTTGATACAGAGAAAAAGAAAATAATTGAAGACTTCTGATTTGATATCAAAAGTTGACTGAAAGTCAGGGGTTCTTACTATTGAATGATGAGACAGTGGTGAGTGCAAATGAGAATGAGTTCAGCTGATTGAAACACAAATATATATATATATATATTTATGTGATATTTAAATATATTCAATATTTAAATTATATTCAAAATATAATATAAATATATTATAATTATATAACATCATTAACATTATTAATTTTGCCATTATTGCATAAACATATCTGTGATTAACTGAATAGTTTGAGGGAAAGTTCTTGATGACACTTTCTGATGGAATGATAGAATTAGAAAATAAACATCATAAACACTCTGAGTGAAGTAATTTAAGCAATAATCAGCAACAGATAATAAAACTACTACTCAGCCATTTGTAATAGACAGATCAATCTGTTAATAACTGAACACAATGATGAATTATAGCATCCTTAATGGTGGGATTACCATATGTCTGTGCCTTTGGTTGTGGTACCCAAAACAGGCTTGCAGAGTGATCCTAGATCTTTTTGAACTTCTGTATTTCCTATTTTTAAGATACAGTGAAAAAAGTAGGAATAACTAGCCATAACCAGAATGTGGAATTTTCTAAGGAGACAAATCCACATTTTTTTCAGCAACAACATTGCCTGGAAAAAAAAGTTGTGTGTGTAGTGCTGGGGATGATTATAAGTTAGACTAAAATGTATGAACAAACTATGACTCTTGTTTAGATTCTGATAGAACCAAGCACACTGTAAAATGACAGCTTCAAGATACTTAGGGCAATCTGATTATGAGCACAGATGATGTTATAGAATTACTGCTATACTTATTAGAAGTTTCATGACATTTCAGTTATACAAAAAAATCATTTTTAAAATTTTATAACATTACTTACTTACTGAGGTATTTATGGGCAAATGAAACAATAAGTTGGATTTGCTCTAAATTACTTGAGCAAAGTAATGAAGAACTAAATAAATACACAGAAACATACCCACCTACCAACATGCATACTACATACTTATCTGTATAGGTGAAATGAGATTGGATTATAGATACAGTATGTACTTTCTACTTTTGTATTTTTGTGTTATTTGGGAAATTCCATAAATAATTGCATTTACTTGAGTTTTTAGCAAGGTACTTCTATATTAACAGGGATCCATCTAAATCTCTGAACACACATCCTACCACTCCTCTAATCACTCTGCTCTGTTCGTAGTGAGCATCTTGGGGTTCCTCAAACCCAGGTACACTTGCCTTTATATTTAGCATTTTCTCTAGTTGTAATGCATTACACCCCGATATTCACATGAACACTTTCAAGTCTTGGTTCTAAAATCTCATTTGTGGTGAGTCTTTCTTCTACCACCCTCGTACAAATTGAACCCTTCACTAACATTTTTTCCTATTTTACTTTCCTGTTTTAATTTTTGTATTAGGTATCACCATCTACATTACTATATTTCCTTTAAATTATTTTATTATATGAACCCTCCAATAGTATATGAATAACATCAATATAGCAATTTTCGTCTCTTTTGTTCAATTGTGAATAATCCAATACCTAGAAAAGTGACTGGCACATGATCGTTACTTAACAAATATCTTTGACTGGCTATGTCATGTAATAGAAGGAGTACAGGCTTGTAGTTAGACAAAACTTAGTTTGAGATTCAGCATCACCAGGTACCATCTAATCTTGAAAAGTAGTTCCTCACTTATGAGACTAGTTTTCTTTACATATCAAGAGCAACAGTAATAGCAATTCTTAACTGTAAGCGCTGCTAGGAAATTTAAATGAAATAATGCTTAGTAATGCTTATATACTTGGTATATAAGTTTGTAATTCCTCCTTTTATTTTCATTATCACTAGCAACATGATTATCTTCCAAATGTTATAGTGTTATTATAAGGAGTAAACCATTTCGGTGTGACAATTAATAACCAATGAAATATATATATAAGTATATATATATAAGTATATATATACTTATATATATATATATGTATATAAGTACTTATATATAAGTATATATATACTTACATATATATATATATACTTATATACTTATATATATAAGTATATAATATATATATATTATATATATATAAGTATATATATATAAGTATATATATACTTATATATAAGTATATAAGTATATATATATATGTATATATATATAAGTATATATATATATAAGTATATATATATAAGTATATATAAGTATATATAAGTATATATAAGTATATATATATATAAGTATATATAAGTATATATATATAAGTATATATACTTATAAGTATATATATATATATATACTTATATATATACTCTTTCAATTTAGTTATAATTCACTGTATGACTTGCTAAGACATTTCTTGGGAGAATGATTCAACAACTTAAAGTTAAGTAATTCTTTTTTTAAATGTTTTTTAATGCTTATTTAGTTTTGAGATAGAGACAGAGACAAAGACAGAGACAGAGTGCAAGTGGGGAAAAGCAGAGAGAGAGACAGAATCTGAAGCAGGCTCCAGGCTTTGAGATGTCAGCACACAGCCCAATGTAGGGCTCGGACTCACGAACAACGAGATCATGACCTAAGCCAAAGTTGGACACTTAACCGACTGAGCCACCCAGGTGCCCTGAAGATAAGTAATTCCTACCACGCTTACTTCATGAAAAAAAAAACACAAACATAACACACATATTTACCAGAATTATATTTATGTTTGGAAATTTTATAAGCGGAAACAGTTGCTATAAGGCTTAATTTAATTAATCAGATAAATGACTTTTAGGTATTCTGGTGGCATTTTAAGCCAACGTGCAAGAAAAACTGTTCTAAGTCTCCCAGACAGAACATTATAATTTTGGCTTATCTGGAATATTTTTGAAAAATATAGAAGACTCTAGGAAATCAAGAGTGAAAGTAATAATAGGCCAGAAGATGGAAAGAATCCACACTGGGTCTAGGTTTAAGATAAATTCTTCTAGAAATTTCAAAAGGACAAAACAAATGGAATTTGATATTTTAAGGATGAAAATGATTGATCCATATACCGTTAAAAATGAATTTCAATACAAATTGTTGTGAAGTGTTCATAAAATGTACTTTTAAGCAATGCAAGGCACATGACCTACTATTTCTGTTTAAGTATAAAACACAAAGGATGTGAAATTCTGTCATCGTGTGGTAGTTTGAGTTTCTGCATACCACTACTAGAAAGATGCAATACCACTATTTTATTTGTTAGGGTTACTACAACAAAGTACCACAGACTTCCTGGATTAAACATCAGACATTTATTTCTTTACAGTTCTGGAGGCTTCAAGTCCAGGATGATAATGCCATCAAGACACGTTTCTTTTGAGGCCTTTCTCCATGACTTATAGAGAGCTGTCTTCTCCCTGCGCCTTTACAGTCTTTCCTCTATATCTGTGTCCTAATCTCTCTTATAAGGACATTTGTTTTACAGAATTAGGGGCCACCTTAACTACCTCATTTAAGCTTAATCATCATTTTAAGGCCCTGTCTCCAAATGTCACATTTTGAGGCATTGAGAGGGCTTCAAAATATGAATTGTAAAGGGACACCATGTAGCCCATGACAATCACTATGCTTTTACCACTGTATCTTTCACCTTTGGTCTTTATGATTCACCTTTATTGTGAAAACACTGAAATATGGTGACATTGTGGTTCATTATTTTGGAGAAGTGTGCCATATATAATAGTATCTGCACTAATAAACTCACTTCATTTTTTTTTTAATTTTTAAATGTTTATTTATTTTAACAAAGAGTCAGAGTGTGAGCGGGGGTGGGCTGTGGGAGGGGGGCAGGAGAGAGGAAGACACAGAATCTGAATCAGGCTCCTGGCTCTGAGCTCTCGTGGTCTGAGCCACGAGATCATGATGGGAGCCAAAGTCAGACCCTTAAATGACTAAGCCACTCAGGTGCCCCTAAACTCACTTTAATAAAAGCAGTTAGTTGATATATTTGGATATTAGTTTCAAAAAATCATCAGAACGCCATAATTTCCATACTCTCATGATCTTTGTGAATAATTTTAGAGGGATTATTTATTAATGAACATATTTCGTGTTAAAAAATTATTTCTGATTTAACATTCTCATCTTTCTTCTGTTTTCTCCCTATATATCATTAAAAGTAAATTAAATACATTTTCAAATAGTATGCATAATATAACCTTGTTTACTATTATCTACATGTATTCAAATGTTTATTGAAAATTTAAATCAATGATCAAACTTTTCACTCTTTAAATGATGGTTTTGGTTTATTTTGATTTATCGTGTTTATTTTTGTATGATTTTTTTTTGGAACATGTCTTTTATAAAATGAAATCTATAAGCCCATAAGTTCTAAAATGAAAAGATATAGGTAAGAATTCTAAGCATTTAATAAATTACCAATCATGGAAAATTATAATTATTGTGCCATTGACTCCCACTTAAAAAGAAAGTCAAGTGACTTTCTTGAGAATAGTGATATATATTTTTTAACATATTGTACTTCCCAAGATTCCAGGAATTAACCTTTATAAAGTACAATATGATCTCTTGTAACACATTTCTAGCACCATTACAAATATACCCACATTTTTCCAGAGTATAGGAGACCACAAATATAGGTTGAATCACAATACTTGTAGAAAAATAAGTATTTTGATAATTTCACCGCTTCTCAGACTGCATGAGCTCCACCTTTCTTAAAATTTCCTAAACAACTTGGGGCACCTGGGTGGCTCAGTCGGCTAGACATCCAACTTTGGCTCAGGTAATGATCTCATGGTTCGTGGGTTTGAGCCCTGTATCGGGCTCTGTGCTGACAGCTCAGAGCCTGGAGCCTGCTTCCAATTCTGTGTCTCCCTCTCTCTCTCTGCCCCTCTACCATTAGCGCTCTGTATCTCTCTGTCTTTCATAAATCAATAAAACCATTAAAAATTTTTTAAAAATTTCCTAAACAACTTTTGGTGTCCCCAGGAATTGCTCTTGTGTGCCTGTGAACTTACCTTCTTAGCTTATTTAAGGAGATCCTCAATTTTATTCTTTTTCTGCTGCAGTCTGTTGAAATGACTCATGTTAATCAACAATTCTGTGCTGAAATATACAGTCTTGTCTAAATATGCTAAAGTCACTCATTAGCTGCTACTGGGATGTTGCCATAAAACCACCAAAGCAAGATGCCCTTCAATGCTTTCTTTTTTTCTGCTTCAGTTGTAGGCCGATTTACTCTATGCTCATAAAATGCATAATGTTCCTAATGCAAGGTCCTCTCTCCCAGAGCAGTTCTAAAAGGAAAGATACCTTTCTTCATTACTTGCTTCTATTGCACATCTTAAAAATAAGTGTTTATTGTGTCCACAGTATTCTATGGAGACTTAAAAAGCAACCCCTTGGTATCACTTGCTTTTCATTGTAATTCCTATTTTCTGAAGTCACATGAAATCATGAGCAGGGCAGGTTCTTCGAAGTGAAAGTCCCCATTGTATCAATCACTCCAGGCTAGAACCACTGGTCATATTATTATTGGATAAAACATGTGCTTAACACTTTTTTCCTTTTTAATGAGTTCTCTGTTACCTTTTGGGTCATACCACTTACAAAAGCAATTTTTCTTTTAAATGTTGATAAATAGAATTAATTGTTATCTCAGAGTACGGATTTTCTTTCCTTTTTATCTCCCTCCATCTTTAATTTTTTTGGGCATCTTTATTATCTATTCTCATGTGTGGTAGGTTAGAAATGTATCCTTTTATATAGTGTTCTGGACCAAAGTATTAATCACATCATTACATAATCAATATATAAGCAACTTGCTTAATGTGTCTATCTCCCATAAATGGAAGATAAATTGGTACTGGATTCATTATAGTAAGTGTGGTTATAATTTCGATAGTACTAGCAAATTTCTTAATGATTAGTATGATAAATAATAAAAATTAGGTAGTCTTAGTTTCTTATTTGGTTATTCAATTTGGATTCCCTTCTATCGATAATTTAACTCCTGCCTTAACTCCTCAATAACTATTACCTCTATCCTTGGCTTTATTGTGCTTTTCAAATCAGAAGACGCTTACTAGACATGATCTCAAGGTTGGCGAGATCAAGCGCACCCCGAGTGGGGCTCTGTGCAGACAGGGCTGGCCTGCAAGGGATTCTCTCTCTCCCTCTCCCTGCCCTTCCCCCACTTGAGTACAGGTGCACATGTGCTCTTTCTCTTTCTCTCTCAAAATAAATAAACTTAAAAATAAAAAAAAAACAAAAACAAAAACAAAAACAGAAGCAGATTAGACATGTATCCTGCAATTATTGAAAATCAAACCATCTACAGGAGTTGAGTTTAAGTCTCAGCTGCTGCCAGAGTGGTATTTGATATAAATTTTTTTGGATATACAGTTAAATCAGTTGAGTAAAGTGATAAGAAATCTCCCTTTCTAGATCCTTCATTCACCTTCTTTGCATGTCTTGGCATCATGGGAATATCACAGGTTGGCAGTCTTTCCTGAGTCTCTGCTTTTATATTAATTCTTAAATGTTTTTTCTTCCTAAGGAAGTTCTAGATTATTAACTGAATATTCTTTGCCAGTGCATTGTTCTTAAAACTACTGTTCAAGTCACATAAAGTAAGAGGAGAAAAGGTTTGAAAATTAAACAAAACAAAACAAAACAAAACAAAACAAAACACACATTTCTTTCATTAGAAAGAAAAATATATGCAACAATGCCAGGACAAAAGAGTTTCTCTAATTTTACATGAAGATCTTTTCTATAGTAAAATAATAAGACTATAAGCCCTAAAACCTTTAATTTCAGGTTCTGGGTATGTATATTACATGTTTGTATTTTATTTTCTTTATGGTTCAATTATCCATCCAGATGGCTTATTTATGTCAATACTAATATATGACAAATTTGTGTATTATCACCATTAAGTTTTCACCCTTAGAGACTTTAGATAAAAACTAGAGAGCTTCCAACTTACAATTCTTTGCCAAAGAATATATTTACTTTCTTGAGGTTTATGCCTTATCCTTATTACTCAGAATATATTTCATCTGTACACTGAAGAGAAGCAGATTGGGTTTACATCATTTTATCCATGATCTCATTTGACTAAATATCTATATGCATTTTCCAATATTTTTAAAATATATTAAACAGGGCTGAAGTCAAAAATGAGAAACAACAACTGTTGGTAAGAATGCGGAGAAAAAGGAGCCCTCTTGCACTGTTGGTGGGAATGCAAACTGGTGCAGCCACTCTTGAAAACAGTTTGGATATTTCATAAAAAATTAAAAATAGAGCCACCCCAAGATTCAGTAATTCCACTACTGGGTATTTACCTCAAAAAGACAAACACATGTATTCAAAGGAATACATGTTTATTGCTGCATTGTTTTATAATAGCCAAGCTATGGAAGCAGCCCAAATGTCTACTGATAGATGAATGGACAAAGAAGATGTGCTATGTGCACATTATATATACACATATAAAAGAATGGAATCCTGCCACTTGGAACAATGTGGATAGAGTTAGAGTGTATAATATTGAGGAAAATAAATCAGTCAGAGAAAAACAAATACCATATGATTCATTCATATGTGGAGTTCAAGAAACAAAACAAATGAGCAAAGGGGAACTAAAGAAAGAGAAGCAAAAAGGAAACAGACTCTTACTCTAGGGAACAAACTGATGGTTTCCAGAGGGGAGATTGGTGGGGTTTGGGGAAAATAGGAGATGGGGATTAAAGAGTGCCCTTACCATGATGAAAAACAACAACAACAACAAATGGCCAGGCAAAATAACACAAAATACATTAAATATATTATCCATATGTCAAGTATTATTTAACCCTTAATTTTAAAATAAAATTCCTTCCCTGAATTTTTCAAAATATATACATTTTTAAATTTCTTAATAGTATTGGGTTTACAGAAAAGTTGCAAGGATGGTACAGAGTTATGTACACCTTACTCCCAGTTTTTCCTAATTCTAACATCTTATGTACCATGGTACATTTCAAACATTAAGAAATTAATAATGGTATATTATTATTAACTAAGTTCCAGGATTAATTCAGATTTCACCAGTTTTTCTACTAACGTCCTTCCCAACCCTGTTTTCTATTTCAGGATCCAATCCCAGTAACACAATCCAGTAGCCAACTTTTTCAAAGAAACTATTTTTCCTCATTTCCCTTCTTAGGATCTTATAGAGTAAACTTTATAAAAATGTAATAACATGACAATATTAAGTAACTTAATGCCAAATGTAAATCAGGTATAAAGAACATTCTTTTAGTTCATGCAAATGTTTCAGCAAAGTAAATAACACAGAGGACAATCCTGCACTGTTAAAACAAAATGTTTAGTGATTCAGTTTCATAGAGTCCTTTTTTTATATTGCCTAGATAGTTGCAATAACTACAAACATTTTATGATACTGATTCCAAAAACATGAAAATAATGCTCCCCAGTGGAAATAATATCCAGATCATGGTATCTATGCTAGATTAGTACAAAATGCCAGGAGACATGTTACTATAAAATGGGAAAAAGGCTGCTGCCAAACTATGTCACTAAGACATAAATGACCAAACAATTTTGCAAGCCTACTGAAATAATAGCTATTTTTCTGCAATAATAACATTTAATTGTTTTATATCTTAATATTTAATTGCATGGACTTCATTGGAAATAGGTACATTTAAATTCACACACCTTACTTTGATTCACAATACTGTTTATCTTAATTTATCATTGCTGTTTACCGATATGCTTCAGTTATAAGAGAAGGTCAAACAGTCCTCCTCAGGGCATTTCAATCTCTGGCAACAATTTTTATTTGCTGATCATAAATGTACTTTAGATTTCTGCATTGTTATTCTATGTAATAATGTCAAGGACAAACATTCTGAAGCATGTCTAATAACATTGAGATCCATTTTCTTTCCACTACAATTCAGCACCCCATTAAATTTAAAAATAACTGAACAATTCTTTAGCTTGGTAGGGGGTATTAGATTTTCTTCAAAAGATTTTGTTTTTGTTTCCTAATTGTTCTCATTCCTCTTGGTTTGGAGAATGTCTGTGCCTAGAATAATATGAAGTATAAGAGAAAAGTCTGGTGGAAGAAGAAGATTCTACTATATTTTCTATGCTATCCTTGTTCTTGATCCTAATGAAGCAGTAAGAAAGCATAATGATTCTGGGTATAAACGATGCATTAATTAAATTTAAAAAATGTAATAATTTAGAATAGGAAATCTGTTAAAAACAAGACAACAGACCCAAAATGGAGTCGCTTGTGCTAAACTCCATGTCACCAAAGTGAGACTTAACTACAGTTTTGACTCTCCCAAAAATGGAATCTTACACTAGTCAATCAGGAATCACCCAGTTAACATCAGTTAGGTAATCTACCTGATATACCCTGCCATCCCCTAAAGAAAAATAACCTTGCAATAACCAAACTACTTTTTTGCCTACTAAACTTCCTTCTGCCTATAAATATGTTTCCTTTTGTGCAGCTCCTCAGAGCTCCTTCTTATCTGCTAAAATAGATGCTGCCCATTTCATAAATTTTTGAATAAAGCCAATAAGATCTTTAAAATTTACACACTTGAGGGGCTCCTGGGTGACTCAGTTGGTTAAGGGTCTGACGATTTCAGCTCAGGTTCATGAGTTAGAGCCCCGCATCGGGCTCTGCAGTATGGAGCCTGCTTGAGACTCTCTCTCTCTCTCTCTCTCTCTCTCTCCCTTTGTCTCTCCTGTGTGTGCTCTCTCTCTCTCTCAAAATAAATAAACTTAAATTTTTTTTTAATTTACACAATTGAATTTTGTTTTTTTAAATAAAATTATATTCTATATTCTTGTTAAAAACATTTCCTTACGGAGTACACCACTTTTAAAAAGTCAGTTAGAAAATGTACAAGAATAAATCCCTAAGAGCTATCCATTTAAACTTAAGTCAAATGTGTTCGCTGCTGTGCTTTTTTTGTAACAGATCAGCAGACTATAAAATCTCTGATAATAAAACTTGTGCATTTACTTGCCCATCATTGCATCCACATAGGAGTCCTTCAAAAGGTATTTTTTGAACAAATGGATGCTCCAGTATGGAATCCTTTGGGGAAATGTTTCAGTTTTTCATATGCATTTTATTCTATTTTGAAATATTTTTAAAAATATAGGGTGAATATTAACCATTTTCTCTCATTTATGTTGCAAATACTTTTTTCCTTCCTAATACTATGTTATTGTTTTCTTATGGTATTTACTTTTACAAATAAATTTGCTAAATTTTAACACATTGAGACATTTTAGAATCTTATCTTATGGATTTGCATTTCCCTACAGTCAACTTATAAAATTAACTATTTTAATGCATTTTCAAGTATTATTGTTTATGTAGAGTGTGAGGCCACTCATGTCAGATTCCCCCTACTTACTACTTACTAGTCATGTGATCATCTATTCCTCAATGTCCTTTTCTTTTCATATTTATATTTTTACTATTTGAATATTTTTGTACTGTTTAAGAGCTCTAAAATTATGTTTACACTTTAAAAGACTTCCAATTCCCTTAACCTATTTGTTTGAATTATCCATCCTTCTACCAAAGACTTAAAAGTTCTCTTTTACCAAAACTGAAATCTCATCTATAAATTGGCCTATTTCTGCATTATTTATTTTATTCCATTGATCTGTTTGTTGATATGTCATTTATGTACCCTTTTAATTACTTTACACTAAGAATCTTGATGCCTAGATGTTCAAGTCATTCATCATTCCCAAATATCTTCTTTCCCTTCCCCCCCTCTTTCCATTACTAAAATTAGATTAGTTTATTAACAGTTATGTTCTCGATAAAATAAAGATAACATCAAAAAAACCTGAAATTTCAATGGAAAATGATGGGGTTCATAGGCAAATTTAAAAAGAAATGTCAACTCTACTGTATTGACTCACTCAGAACACAAATATGTCATGAATTTATTGATTCATATTTTTTTGTATGTTCTCGTAAAAATGTCATTGCTTTCTTAATGTATAATTTGGTTCATTTAAAAAATAAATAAAAAATAAATTTATACTTCTGATTGCTATTTTAATGGGATATATGAAGATACTAAATGAATTCCAATAAACTGATCCTGAAAATAAAGAAAACTTAATGTCTCCATTGTCAATTACATTGACAAAATTCATGCCACTTTCATAGACTGAACACTATTTTCATTGCAGTACACACTTACTCTACACTTAGTATTTTTCAAATGTATGTGGGTACTATAAAGCAACTATTGTCTACAACTTACTTTTTCACTGAACTGTCTGACACATTTATTAGTGTTTGTCTACTGTGGATGAGCTGCTCCTTATTTAACTAATTATTAAGAAAATTGATCATGTTCGGGGTAAATATGCCTAAAATTTCTCTTGGCAACTTTCTTCAAATCAAACTTGATGTGTTTTAAATCCAGTTATCTGCACCTATTGGAACCAGTGATGTGCAATGAGACCAATACTGAGATCACAGAGAGAAGCATTTGTCCTTTCCCTACTGTAGTTCAATCTAAGCAGCAGCAGGTAGGAGCTGTTAGCTGTCCTCTTCCTACCGATCACTTGAGATTTGGTAACACATGGCATAGAGAAGAAAGGCCTGAGAAATGGATACAGACAAAAGCTGTATGTTGTACTTTTAAAATTTTAGGCTTATGAGAAGAAAAGAAAATCCTATTTGTTTACAACAGTTTAACCAAAGTGTATAAACATAGGAGGACACTGGTGCAAGCATGACCAAAATAAACAACAATATTCTCTGGTATGTATTTATGTATGTATGTATTTTTATCTACTTTTTTATTTGAGAGAGAAAAAGAGAAAGCACGCACTAGTAGGGGAGAGGGGCCCAGGGAGAGAGAGAGAGTGGCAATCTTAAGCAGGCTCCATGCTGCACATCCCTGGGATCATGAACTGAGCAGAAATCAAGAGTCAGATGCCCTTGTGCCTAGACGGCTCAGTTGGTTAAGTGTCCAACTCTAACTTTCCATCCAGGTCATGATCTCAGGGTTAGTGAGTTCAAGCCCCACATTGGGCTCTACACTGATGGTGTGGAGTCGGCTTGTGATTCTGTCTCTTTATCCATCTCTTTCTGCCCCTTCAGCACTCTCTCTCTCTCTCTCTCAATAAAAAAATAAACTTAAAAGAAACAAGAATCAGACTCTCAACTAACTGAGCCACACAGGGGCCTTCTCTGGTTTTTCATACGCATTTTGAGATATCTATTCTTTAGGAATCTAAAGGAGAGAAGAAACATGATGCTATTGCTAATAAAAGCAAAGTCCCAGCCCTAATTATATTAAGGAGGAAGACAGAATGAAAGAAAAGCAGAAACGACTGAATTTGGCATCCAAATACCTTAGTAGATTGTTTTTTAACCTGTGTTTTCTTGCACCTATTTTTTTCTTTAAGCCATATAATCCCACACATTTGATAAGTGAAATCACTTCTAGACTCTATCTCTAAAATAAATGTAAAATTTCCCCAAATTTCTGAGATTTATTAATTAGATGTATTGACACTTAAAAACTATTGTCAAGGCTAAGACATAATCTTAGGTTGGTAATTCTTACTCTAGCATGATGAAAATACAATTGGATTATAGAATTAAAACTCAATTCTTAAAACACTATTTTATTATGGTTATTGTTATTATTAATCATAATTCAGGTAATGTGTAAATGATTTTACTGGAACACAAAGTAATGAAAGACCACAAGAAGTAATACGTGCACTACTGAGAAAGGTTTTGTTCTTTTCTACTTTTTTAATGCAAAACTAACAGCAAATACATATATATGTGTGTGTGTGTGTGTATATATATATACAGTATATATATGTGTATATATATGTATGCATATATATTTAAGTTAACTGAAATGAAAATGAAAATATGAAAACAATGTTAAAAGAAAAATTGCACTGGAAAAGTTTAAATTAGCAAAAAAAATTATTCAAGGTTTTTGTTTTTGAAACAAAGCACTGAAAATTTATTAAGAGTTGATGTAGGGGATTGTAGGACATTTCCATTTGGCAATTGGTTTTGCACAAAGAAAAAGTAAGATTCCTCATATCTCTATGACAGGAGGTAGTTTTAAAATTGGAGCAAGGCACCTGCTAAGTTTAGCCTTCTGCCCTCCTACAAAAACTGGGAGATAGGGACATCATGTTCCTTGATGATTACATTTCAAAGGGCGTGGTTCCCTGGTCCCAGAGAAAGACGGTCCAGGTTGTAAACTGGCAACACCTTTCACTCTGGACAAAATTTCTTCTGTTTCTAAGGATACCACAGTTTAAAGAGACTTGCAGGAGAACATGATTAACTTTTATTGGAGAAGGTTTTATAAATGTATCAGCAAGTACACTAGGCAACTATTACTGTTCAGAGTTCTAACTAATCCTGTTTTGAATTTTAATTGTCACCCGTTGTTATTCAAATTCTGGCTGTTTCTCACATCACCAGAAACAAAAGTGATTTCTCTACATGTATCTGGTGAAAATAAGCATGTCTTCAGTTTCTCACAACTGAAAGTCAAACTAGTGTGCTTCTAAATGTGACACTTGTCACAGATTGGTTGGCTTCTTCGAAAAGACAGATGCCAACAGACTTTTTTCCCAGAACTTAAAAAGTCCACATGTACAATAAAATGAATTTTTTGCTAAGGTCTCTGGTCTATGTTTTGGTGCCCATCTGGATAAAAAAAAATGTTCCTGCTCATAAGAAGCTCACAGTCTATTGGAGTGATTCATGACCATCGGTACATATTACAATAACCTGAAAAGTAATTCCCACATCAGAAATGATCCAATCAGAATCCTATAAGAAAATGTATAGCATCAGCATATTTTGTATTGTTAAAAATATCCTGAGAATATTTTATTTATTGAGGCTGGGGCTAAGATGGATGATTTCAGAGACCACAGTTTAAAAAAAAGGAGGGTCTGGTGCATTTTTACTAAAAAAAAAAAAAAAAAAAAATCATTATTCAATATATCAGGACAAGCCAAGTAAATATTTGCTAAACTAGTATTTCTCTTAATAAAATGTACCTAGTAAAAGAAAGAAACCAATTAACTAACACTTAGCATTTAAAAAGTGTTCCCAAATTCACTTGTGATTATGAGGAATGATACTTTAGAACATTCTATTTCAGATTTAGACATGCTATATACATTTTGAGAATTGGGATAGGAAGTAAATCTGCCCTGTCCTAGCTATTTGATAAAATGTCAAAAAAGGCATACAATGATTTCTTCACTAATTGAGGCTTTAGCGATCTTTGAGTTGCCTATCCATGGACCATTTAAGAATTTTTCTTCAGGGACACCTGGGTGGCAATCAGTTAAGGGTGAGACTCTTGATTTCAACTCAGGTCATCATCTCACTGTTGTGGGCTGAGCATGGAGTCTGCTTGGGAATCTCCCTCTGTCTCTGACCCTCCTCCACTTACACTCTCTCTTTCTCAAAATAAATAAATAAAAACATCAAAAAATATTTAATAAAAAAATTAAAAAAGAATTGTTCTTCACATTCTTTCACTTAATTTTTTTTTACCCAATTTGCTTAGATTTACCCTTAGTTATAACAAATTCACAGCTACTGATAACAAAATCTGGAATCATTAATTGAAAGAATTACTGGTCCATCACAAACAGAAAAAAAGGTAATAAGTATCTATTGATTGTTTTAATTTGGTACGAGACATCATCGTCATCATAAATTGCCAGCATTTTCAAAATGAATGATTCATTCTGTTTGTACTCCAGATATTTCAGGGAGATTGATATCTTAACTAAATTTATTTGATTACTAAAACTGTAATGAATACTTGATATCTTATTCTTAAAACACCTATATTACTAAACATTTCAAAACCGAGACTTATAGAAGAAGTCAATATATTCTATGGGTTAAATCTAATTTAATTATGTCCATTATACAAATATTCTTAAAGGATAATGTTTTTAAGGTTATATCTTTGATTTCACTGAAGTTACTTAGCAAAGTCAGAGGCCATTATGCTGTAAGTTCTTTGTGTCTGTCTGAATAATAATACTGTATAACCAAATAAAGTCAGTGAAGTGTATACAATCATATTATCTAATGCTGTTTGTGATGCTTTAACACATGCTTCCTGGGAACTAAAGAAAAATGTGTCCTCATCGTAGGAGTAATAAACACAGGCAATTATGCATAATTATGGAGATTAAGTTCCAATTAAGGCTCAATTTCAATAATATCCCTATCCACAAATCTTCTCAAGTTTTCAGTGACATGAAACAAGATCAAGGTAACTCAAGATACTAATCTCTATTATGGTTAAAGATAAAATAAGTTTGATTAGGGAGTTCTGCATGTATTCCAGTATTTTAGCAGCATGGCATGTTCAAGAGCCTATCTCCATTTGCATCTATGTTTGCACAGTTATCTCTAGCAGTATTGTAGAACCAGGAAAGAGTTTTTACATCCCCAAACTCCATTTAACGTTTGAAAACATGCAGAAGATTCAGTTGTCTGCTGGCTAGCTCAGTCGGTTAAACATCTGAGTCTTGATTTAGGCTCAGGTCATGATCTCACCGTTTATTAGATCGAGCCCCAATTTGGGCTCTGCACTGACAGCACAGAGTCTGCTTGAGATTCTCTCTCCCTCTCTGTCCCTCCTCCACTCATTCTCTCTCTCTTTCTCAAAATAAATACGTAAATAAATAATCTTAAAAAAATCGGTTGTCCATCTTGTTTTACTTATAAAAATATGTTTTAAATGTCAGTTACAATGTAACCCAATGGGCCTTAGAACATTTTCAGCTTAAACCGGATATTATCTTTTCAGAACACAATGAAAGTCTTTGTATTTTATATTGGTAATAAGAATAACATGATGATACAAAACAACATAAGAAAATGTATGGTATATCATTCCATTAAGAAAAAGGAAAATAAAGTTATTTTCTTGTTTGCTTACAAAAAGCCCAGAAACCTAAATATGATTGCTATTTTCATGTAAATTCATTGTTGGAAATATCAAAACTATACAATGATTTATACGTTCTAAACTATTCTATAAGTATTAATTATTTATTGTACTACCCCTTATTTATATAAACAATATTATGGTCATCACACACATTATTTTTGAAATAAATCACTTTTGAATTACTGTGTTTTAGGCACTGATAAAAATCGTTCTGCATCTGTCCCTACTAAGTAAGTACCACGATTATCACTTTATACAGATAAGGAAACTATGGGTTATGGAGTTTAAATAATTTGACCACTACAACATAGCTAGTGAGTTATGGTATAACTGGGTTTTAAACCCATGTAATGGTCTTGTATGCTTAACAAATTTCCTTATTCAGAGTAAGCAACTATATTGCTTTAAATGTAAACATCTATTTAACTTGTTTTTCCAGTATTCTTTAAACAGAGAGCAGACTAGAAAGGGCTATACCATGTGCTCCATAGACATGTCCAAACTTCATGACGTATTTAGGACTTGTCTAAGGAGTGAATAAATTAATTATAATGGATTGTCTAACTGGAATTCTATGATCAAAAGTTTTTTATGATCAAAAGTCTTGCACCTTTACAGCAAAAGATATTCGTTGGTCTTCTCCTAACACCCTTTCCACTCCACTTTCTTATTGTTTCCTTATACAGATTACTCTCTGCCTATCACATGTGCATACACATATCCACATAACATGTTATCAACATAAACATAGTTGAAGGTGCAGGATAAAGACAAAAGAAAAGGGAAATATTTAAATGAGGGAGTTGGAAGGAATCAGAGTTCTATTTTCATATACTCACATTAAGAAAAATATTATCTTCCATAGTCTGACATTCATCTAATAAGAAAATGTAATTTCATTATTCCATTTATTCATTTTTTTATCTTTTTAATGTTTATTTTTGAGAGATAGAGAGAGAGAGAGAGAGAGAGAGAGAGAAAGTGGGGGAGGGGCAGAGAGAGAGGGAGAACCAGAATCTGAAGCAGGCTCCAGGCTCCGAGCTGTCAGCACAGAGCCTGACTCGGGGCTTGAACTTACAAACTGTGAGATCATGACCTGAGCCAAAGTCAGATACATAACCAACTAAGCAACCCAGGTGCCCCTATTTTTCTTAGTTTTTAAGTGTCTATTTATTTATTTTGAGAGAGAGAAAGAGAGAGAGAGATAGAGAAATGGAGAGAGAGAGAGCATGCATGAGCAGGGGGCAGAGGCAAAGAGGGAGATTGAGAGAGAGAGAGCGAGAGAGAGAGAGAGAGAGAGAGAATCGCGAGGAGGCTCCATGCTGTCATGGCAAAGCCTGATGCGGGGCTAGCTACATCCACAAACATGAGATCATGACCTGAGCCGAAATCAGCGATTGGATGCTTAACTGACTGAGCTACTCAGGCACCCCTGCTCCATTTATTAAAACAGTTATGCGTTTTCCTTAATGGGAGCATACTGGATAATAGCAAAAGAAATAAAAATCATACCTCCTTTATTTTTAGTGATGAATTTTTAAACTGTGAAGACATGTGGGTGTATACCACTCACAACATATAGCAGCCAAGAAAATTGAATGTTTACACAGTAAAAAATAAATTAATGAACAAATGTTTAACAGGGAGGCTGACAGTTCCTAAACAACATAAAGCCAATTATTCTGAAATAGCAGGCATTTTGAAGTGCTTTTTAGGAATAAATAAATAAAGTCTAGAACACAGTAAGATATCAAACAGAATCAATTATCTAGTAGCAACTGAAGTTAACAGATATGTGGGATAGATAGGGTTAATGCTTGAAGGTCTTCATTTTGTTCCAGTGCATTTTCTAACAACTCAATGAAAATAAAGGAGGGGTGTGCTATGGACTTAATGCTTATATCCCCCTCCAATTCATATGTTGATGCACAGCCCCCAGTATGAAGATATTCACAGATGGGACCTTTAGGAGATAATTAACATCTATTAGGTTATGAAGGTAAGACTCTCATAATGAAATTAGTGGCCTTATAAAAAGAGACCAGATGATAGGCCATGTGAGAATGCAGCAAGGAGGCGGCCATCTACCATGCAGGGAACTCTCACCAGACACTGACCCTATTCACGCTGATCTTGAAATTCTAAGACCTGTGAGATCTTCCAGAACTTCAAGAAATAAATTTCCGTTGTTTTTAGCCAACCAGTCTTATGGTATTTTGTTATGGCAAACTGAGCAAACCAAGGCAAGACAGTAAAGTTCAAGACTTTATGAAAGTGTATTTATCTTCCCCTCACATTGAACTGATAGTAAGGCTGGGTGTAAAATTTTATGTGGGAAAATTTTCACTTCAGCATTTTGTGGTTCAGTGTCTCATAGCTGCCACTGTCACTGGCAAGGTCAATGACTTCCTGAGTTTTTATTCTTCATGGGAAAATATTTGTTACGATTATATTTTTCTTATCAGAGGATTGCAGAAATTTCTTTGATTTCATTCTTTTGACACCCAGTGATGTATTTTCTTATAAGTCTATTTTAAATAATTGTGCTATTACTCAGTGATGCTTTCTTTCAATTTGGAAAATGTACATATTTTATTGAACTTTACTTAATTGTCTGTTAGATTACTTATTTTCCCTGTTTGCTCCATTCTCTCACAATGGGATGATTCTTTTCAAGATCTTGTTATTCCTGAACTGTTTCTATAACTTTATACCTAACTTTAACAGATAGATATTAACAAAAATTTTGATATTATCATAATAAATTAATGCAACATTTTTCAGAGTATATTTTACAAAATGTGAGGACTCCAAGTTTGTTAATGGGAATTATAAGAAGCAAATGATTCAGAGTCCATATTAGCTTGGGAAATGCATGGCTGAACAAAGTAATCAAATCTCTTAACTGTAGGTATTATCAGACTATTTAGGATACCATGTATTTTTGGGGAAGATTTTCAGAAAGAAAACATGCTATAGAACATGTATCTATGACAAATGTTTATTTTAGAGGATTATTCACAAAACTAGTTGTTAATAGTAAAACGTGAATCTAAAGAAACCACTTTTACTTTCTTATATGTCTTCAGAAAGCTTTCAATATAAAACGTCAATTTAAAGTTAGCTTTAAGTAGGGGCGCCTGAGTAGCTAGCTCTGTGGGTTGGGCGTCTGACTTCGGCTGGGGTCATGATCTCACGGCTGGTGAGTTTGAGCCACGTGTCGGGTCGGGCTCTGGGCTGACAGCATGGAGCCTGGTTGGGACTGTCTCTCTTCCTCTCTCTTCCTTCCCCCCGCCGCCTCCATTCATACTCATGCTCGCTCTCTCTCTCTCAAAATAAATAAACATTAAAAACAAAAACAAAAGGAAAACAATGAACTGTACTGAAATAGTACCAGGAGAGACGAACAACTCCTGTATTTAATAAACATTTAGTGAAAACCAATGGGCTAAGCTATCAGATTCTAGAGAGCAAAGATAGTCTACCACCTAAAGGAGTTCATAGTGTGCTATCAGGCATAACCCCAGTGATCGTCCTAACTTCTACATGCCATTTGTGGCACATACATTTTTCTGCTCACAGAGTCAGACACTAAGACTGGTTAAGAGGCTCTGATTAATAATAATCTTGGGGTGCCTGATGGCTCAGTTGGTTAAGCATCCAACTTTGGCTGGGGTCGTGATCTTGCAGTCCCTGAGTTTGAGCCCTCCATTGGGCTCTGCGCTGAGAACCTGGAGCCTGCTTCAGATTCTGTGTCTCCCTTTCTTTCTGCCCCTCCTGAGCTCGCTCTCTCTCTCTCTCTCAAAAATAAAAATAAAGACATTTAAAAAATTAAAAAAAATAGTCTTGCTGAGCAGATGATATCTAAATTTTGAACTGTGATTTGGCCTTTGTGTGTGAACGAAGCAAAGCTGGGAATGGGGTATGTAAACCACTCACTCAAAATGAGAATTCTTTAGCACAGCAACTTCGGAGATTTAGCTAAGATTTACTGTTCTTTTTTCTAGTTGACTTCTGTAACAAATAACCTCATCACTAGGGAGAAGAGTTTTTGTTTTGTTTTGTTTTTTTTGTTTGCTTGCTTTGCTGTGTTTTGCTTTTTTCCCCCTCATGTAAGCAGTACTCAACATCCTGAAGTAGAACTGAGTTAAATGCTGATATTCAAGTACCTTACTGATTCAGAGACAAATTTATCGCAATTTATGGTGCTATTGAAGTCATTTAGAGCAAGTGTGGCTAATTGCTTTCATTTTGTATTTGTGGTAATATATTCACTAAGTAAGGTGAAAGATTAACAGTTTATTTCCCTATATATTGGCAAAAAATAACTAGTACTGTTTTGTTTTAAAAATAGAATATTCTTCAAAAAGTCCAAATTAAAAGACTTATTAACTCTCTGTTGAAAGATGGTATAAAAATAAAAGATATTATAAAAAGATATTTACAATATCCCCCCTATTCACTTATGGAAGCCTTAGAATATAACATTTTCAACTCAAGATCTTCATCAAAGGGTACAGTTCTGTCCTAACCTCTGAAAATGTTTCACTTCAAATATGTATCAGGTATAGTCTCTCTGCCTGACCACATTATACTTAGCAGCTGGTTCTGTCTGGGTATAGTGAATTATAAAATTTCCATTTTTTAATCCCCTATCCCTGTTCATTCACTAAAGATCAGGGAACATTGGTTTGGTAGTACCAACTGATCACATCAGACATCCTTATTCAATAATTTTGTCTTTTCCATCCATGATTTGCTGTTGCTATTTAAATATCCCCCCTGGTAATCACTGTCATGAGTTCCAGACAAACTTTGTTTGTAAGAATATGTGAAACATAATAGTTTTATAAAAATTAGGAGAAATGACTTTTATGATGTAAACTGTAGTATTTCTTGGAGGGAGGAGATTTGGAGGCATGCTATTGATTTATTGAGGTCATTAGAGTAATGAAATAACCATTGAAGAATCCATTATCTTTGTATGTCTGCAGTTATGGGGGTACACAGATTAGCTTTATGACTTGAAAAATGCTTCATAATGCGGCACCAAGAAAATAGACTTATTTAAGACATTATAATACGTCTTTGATATATCCCTTGCTATTTAAACCAAGCAACATTTTATTGAGTATGTGAATTATATTTGTCAAGTAAAAAGACCAAATTAAATCTTCATTGGATTAAGATTACTTATTCAGGAAATTACATTTCTCAAGGCATGAGGCATAGCAGGGAGAAAGGTTTTATTTGTTGTAGACTTTCATTACTAGTATCAGAATATCTAATGCTGTAAAATATATTCAGTAAATTCAAATTCATTTACATACTCTTTATTCTTAAATATTCCAAAGACAGTCATGTGTCTAGACTAAAGAAGATCTAGTAAATGCCTCATATAATAATCCTTGGGTCTTTTTTGCTTTTTCTTATTACTATTTACTCCTCATCCTGAGGCTTATTTGAAGCCAGAAGGGCAGAGCAGCATGGTTTCCCATGCCTGTAGTTACTGCTTCTCATTCTGACAAATCAATATAAAATGTGAGCCTTAAACCTGATATTATCAACCACATTTTCTCAGTTTCACAGCAGGAAATAAAGTCATTTCAGAATCCAGGGCATCAAATGCATAAGTGTTTATCATAACATATTTTTGCCAGGCAAAATACTGAACTATTATTTTCTTATAACACTGTGGCTTAAAATAGTTGATTTGATATTTTTTTAAGAATATGCTGTAAAGTATATATCCCTTTTTATATATACTTGTCGATAATATCTATTATTTGAATGTAGGTCAGTCTAGTGCAAATCGTAAAAGAAGTAAAAATATGTTTTCAATAGTTTACCTTTAATGGTTTTATTGTTTATTCTATTTTTTATGCACGTCTTTTCTGTCCCTTAGCATCCATTGATACTGTAGTCTCTAGTGTATTTGGCATTTAGTAAAACTGAGCTAAGAAATAATTTGTATGAATTTTAAATAAAATGACCACAATTTTGGTACAATTTCAATCAAATCAAGGAGATATTTGACGTTGAGTGGTTTCCCTTTATCCACAATATCACGCTACAAAGATCTTTATTTATAATGTGTGTCCTAATTTGTAAAGCTCAATGTATGATTGTTAAGGATTAAGAATTCTAATATTTTGAATGGTAGGTATAATGGTTATGGCATGTATCGTAAGACAAAGAATCATCTCTGTAAATCTCTGCCTCTGTGACATTCTGAAAGGAAGGTGGGTGAATAACATCTTGCTGCTCAAATATTACACTGGATTTCAATGTCTTTCCCAGAAACAGTGTACTGGCATTTTTCAATATTGTGTGAAGTTTTTGGAGTAACCTGGAATCAACTTTGTTTGTGAATCGCAAGATCTCTATGACTATACTGAGCCAGAATTGAGAGTCATGAAAACAATAAGATGTTATCAAAATAGTGGGGAAAATGCATTTTAAAAATGCTAAATATTTCTTCCAATTCATATTGTCTAGATGGACTGGGACAGAATGAATCTAGATTTTGGGGTTTGAGAGAAGGCTTGTTTGTTTTGTGAGAGGGCTATTATCACATCATGTACAGATGAATGCACAATTTTAAATATTACATCCTGTAACAAGTCCCATTTTCCTTTTCCAAAACAGTCCCTAGGAATTTTAAGATACACAAGTTTTAGAACTGGTTTGAATGTTATGAATGGTTTAATGTTAAAAGAATTTCAGTGTCTGTAACTTTGGATTATTGATCACTCATTACTTATTTGTATTTATATCGCAATAGCAGGCAAGATCTATAATTTCCCCCAGCTATTCTGAGGAATTGCTTCAATTTATTAATTGGTTTATGTTCATGATATTTTCTTCTATTAAATGTGAAAAAATTTTCTCCTTTAATTGTATGGGGAAAACAGTGCCAAATATATACAAAAGGAATAAATCAATTTGTGATGACACTAGGTACTTTATCAGGTAGTAAAGTCCAGATGTTTCAAGTGCTGTTTGTCCTTTCTATACAGTGAATAAAAATATATTCAATAAAGAGGAAGGAGGTTTAGTGAAGAGGAAGGAGAAACTTGAAATAGCATAATAGGCCCCAAATAGCGCAAGATTATTTCTTAGAAATTGAACCAAAGTTCATCATTCAAATAGCTCTCAACAGTTTAACTATTCAGAAGGATGTTTATGTTGTGTGTCAAATATGAATACATTGGAATAACTCCTTAGACAAGCCAGATTTTAGCTCAGTAGGCATTGGAGTTGATCCAGGTAGCTGGCACAAGGCCCCAAATAAATACATGTTGAAGAATAGTACACTGAAACAGCAATGCTAAATTAAACTTGACATTCTTAACAAAAAGATTCATTATTTGTGTACTTTTGGGAAATCTGATTTGTTCCTGTAGTTCCCTTCCCTTAGTATTCTGAGCAGCTGGTATAAAATAAAATCTGTTTCTGCCACCTTAATCTATTACTCATAATTAATACTTATGAAAATACAAATATTTACAAATCACCATAATTTACTAGTTAAATTAGTTAGATCATAATTGGAAGTATAATTTGAAATCACATTATTATGCAGTTATTAGCCATTTGAAAAAATCCATTAACTTGTATTATATTACATTGCTTTTCCCTAGACCATACCCATCTTTATGTAATAATGATGTCAAAATAGCACTAAAATATTTATTAAATTCACCTCTAGGGGCCAAGCTTACACTTCAGCCTCTTCAAATTATTTCTGGATTATGTTGGAGGACCTCTAGGGGGTTATTCATGGATGCACATAGCATTCCTTTTTGATGTTCTGTGGTAAATGTCAATTTCCTCATCTAGCATACTAGGGTGACAAAGACTACAGATATCAACAACAAACAGCCAGGTATGTGGATGATGATTTAATTCCAAGGTGTCTGCCTTAGACCATCCAGACAAAGACCTCTCTCAAGAGGAGATGTTTTCGCCCTAGTAAGCCGCACTGCTTCCCATTGCTTTTTTCTTAATTCAAATTGTTCTACAGTAATAGGAAAAGGAAGTGCCTTTTTTCCCTACCAGTGGAATTCTCCATTATTTCATACCTACTATTTCATACATACATATACATACATATAAATTATATATATATAATCACAAAAGGGACTGGAAAAATATGTACATTTTATAATAAATAATTTTGCTTGTTATTCAACAAACAGGGGTTCCTGGGTGGTTCAGTCAGTTAAGTGTCTGACTTCAGCTCCAGTCATGATCTCGCGGTTCGTGGATTTGAGCCCTGCGTGGGGCTCTGTGCTGGCATCTTAGAACCTGGATCCTGCTTAGGATTCTGTGTCTCCCTCTCTCTGCCCCTCCCCCACTTGTGCTATGTCTCTCTCTCTCTCTCTCTTTCGAAAATAAATAAACATTAAATTTTTTTTTTAAAAAAGAAAACATTCCTTCACATTGTTTTTAATGAGTCAGTGTATTTTAAAGAAGTTAGACTAAAATATGACGTCCGTTAATTCAGTTGTACAAGTATTCAGTCTTGATAATATGGAAAATTGAAGAATGAAGATAATTAAGGAGTATAAATTAGAAATCTATCAAAAGCCTCATAATAGTATTTTATAGTAGAAAATGACTCAATAAGTTGCTTCGATTTTAAGAGATCAATGGCAATATTTGAAAGAGACAGCTTCACTTATCTCACAAGATAATCAACTTGCATAAAGGTACAAAGGAAGACATTATTAACAATCAATAAAATTATAATGTTTACTTTTAAAAAGAAAGAAAAGAGTATAATGAAAAGAAATTTTCATAATTTCACACTTGTCATGGAATAATACGAATTTGCTGTTGTATGGGAAATAAGGTTCAATCCTCTCATTTTGAAGATAATATAATATGACCTCAATATATTAAGTGATTTATCTAGGTTCAAATACTTAACTAATACTAGATAATTGCTGGTTTTCTGGGCCATGTTTCAAATATCTTGACTTTTAACACCAGGACATTTTTATCTATTTTGTTTTACATTAAAATAAACTATGATTTCTAATAAGTTTTGCTGGCAATATTAAGTTACAGATGGACAAAGTGTAACTAAGCTCACAGTTGAGTGCACACGTTATATTCTACTGCAACAAAAGACAAATAATTATACAAGGAGAATGTTTGATTCTAGACCAAATAGTCACAAAAGGAAAACTTATCCATGATAAAGGCACAGTACCAAAATATAAATGAGTGATGAATAATTAAATATAAGTGTCTGAGTTAAGCCACATATTTATGTATACACATCAGTCCACATAGCTTCTCATATAGATAAAAAAGGTATTTTTTATAAACATGAGAAGTTTAAAACTGATAAAGCCATTACTAGGAATTCGATAGAAGAACTTACATGACTTTACATTTTTACTATTAATTAAAATGTTTTATAAGTAGTGCAAATAAGTTTTAGAATTAAAGGGATGCCAACTTTGTGAAAGTTGTTTTTTAAATGGAAACATCTGCTTGCATTCACTTGAGATCACCTTTTTTTTTCCAAGCTGTAGAAAGGAAATTGATTTAGAATTGAATTTAGAGAAAATGTCCAAGTAAAACAGTTGTGATACATTTAGGAAAGTCTTTTCAGTCAATAAAATACTCCCTAAAGATATCAAGCACTTGGTCAAATCGAATTAACACTTTCATGACTTTAGGGAACTAAGAATTAATTAATACTTTATTTAGTAACTGACTTAGAGATTTTTTAAAACTCACTTTCATAATATATTTGATTTTAGCAAACAATAAACATCAACCAACATAAGAAAAAAAAGGAAAATTAAAATATGATATTAATACAGTCTTTATTTATTTATTTATTTATTTATTTATTTATTTATTTTGAGGGAGTGTGTGCAGCAGAGGGGCAGAGAGACAGGGACAGAGAATATTAAGCAGGCTCTACGCCCAGCTCAGTGCCATTGCAGGGCTCCATCTCATGACCAAGGGATCATAACCTGAGTCAAACCCAAGAATAGGATGCTAATCAACTGAGCCACCCAGGCATACCCATCTTTGTAGTTTTATAGGGTTTGCCTCACATAGTCTGACACTGTGTTGTTAGGTCCATGCCCATTAAGGACTGTTATGCTTTCTTAGAGAATTTGCACTTTTATCATTATATAATGCCCATCTTTATTCCTGGTAATTAATGTTCCTTTGTTAGAAGGCTGTTCTGTCTGAAAATAATACAGCTATGCCTGCTTTCTTTGATTAGTGTTAGCATGGTATATTTTTCTCCATCTATTTACTTTTAATCAATGTGTCCCCATATTTAAAGTGGGTTTCTTGTAGACAAATATAGTTGGGTCTTCTTTTTGATCCACTCTGACAATCTCTTTAATTGGTGCATTTAGACCACTGAAATTCAAAGTGATTATAAGATATAGTTGCATTATGTCTAACATTGTTGTTACTCTTTTCTGTTGTCATTTTTTGTTCATATTTTTGTCTTACACTCTTATTATGCCTTTTGTGATTTTAATCAAGCATTTTATATGATTCCCTTTTCTCTTCTTTCTTAGCATATCAGTTATATCTTCCCCCCTGCCCAAACTTCTTTGGTGGTTGCCCTAGAGTTTGCAATTAAACATTTACAGCTCATTCAAGCCCACTTTCAAATAATACTTTACCACCTCATGGGTTGTGTAAGTACTTTATGGTAACAACAACAACAAAAAAAAACTATTTACTCACTCTTCTCGTTTGTATCAATGACATCCATTGTGTATTTGCTTATGTATGTGTGTATATATATGTGTATATATATATATATATATATACACACATGTGTGTATATATATGTGTATATATGTATATATATAATATGTATAAGATATATTCTACACACACTATATATAATGCTTATGTATGTATGTGTATATATACATGGTGCCTATATATATATATATATATGTGTGTGTGTGTATATATATATATATATATATATATATATATATATATATTCTACATACACTACATATAATATATACATACATTAAGCAAATATATTACTTAAGTATATATAATTAAATATATTGTTGCTATTATTATCTTCAACTGTTATCTGTAGATCAATTAAGAGTATGATCAATTAGAGTTTTTATTTTACCATAATGTATTCTTTCTTCTATTCTCTTTTCCTTTTGTAGATTTGAGTTTCTGACTATATTGTTTTTCCTCTCTAAGTGTATCTTTTTAAAATATTTCTATATGGCAGGTTTATTATCAATAAGGTCCCTTAATTTTTGTTTGCCTGAGAAAGTTTTCACTCCCCCTTCATTTTTGAAGGATGGTTTCACAGGATACAGAATTCTAGGTTGTTTATTGTCTCAATACTTTAAATATTTTATTTCACTCTCTTCTTGTTTGTATGGTTTCTGAGAAGTCAGAGGTATTTCTTGTCTTTGTTCCTTTATAAGAGAAATTTGTTTGTTTTTTCTGACTTCTTTTAGGATTCTTTCCTTACCTTCAATCGTCTGTAGTTTGAAAATGATGTACCTATCTTTAGTTTTTCGCAGTTATTCTCTTTGGTATTCTCTGAACTTCCTAGATTTGTGGCTTGGTATTGGACATATTTGGGAAAATTCTCAGTCATTATTATTTCAAATATTGCTTCCATTTATTTCTTCTTTTGATATTCCCATTACATGTATATTATACCCCTCGTATTTGTCCCACTGTTCTTGGATATTTTATTCTGTTTTTTGTTTTGAATATTTGTTCCCTGCTCTTCAGTTTTAGAAATTTATATTGAGATATTCTTAAGTTCAGAGACTCTGCTCAACCATTCAGTCTACTAATAAACTTATCAAAGAAATTCACCATATCTATTTCTGTGTTTTTATTTATTTATTTATTTATTTTACATTTTATTTATTTTTGAGAAACAGAGTGAGACAAAGCGTGAGCGGGGGAGGGGCAGAGAGAGAAGGAGACAGAATCTGAAGCAGGCTCCAGGCTCTGAGCAAGCAGTCAGCACAGAGCCCGATGCGGGGCTTGAACCCACAAACTGTGAGATCATGACCTGAGCCGAAGTCGGATGCTCAACCGACTGAGCCTCCCAGGCGCCCCTCTATTTCTGTGTTTTTAATCTCTAACATTTTCTCTTTCTTAGGAATTTTATCTTTCTGCTTACATTGCTTATCTGTTCTTGCATGCTGTATATTTTATCCATGAGATAATATTAATCATAGCTGTTTTCATTTCTAATTCTGATATTCCAACATCCCTTACATGTTGGTTCTGATGTGTGCTCTCTTTGAATTTATTTATTTATTTATTTATTTATTTATTTATTTATTGTATACCTTAAAAGTTTTTTCTTGACAGCCAGATGTGATGTGCTGGGCAAAAGGAATCACTGCAAACAGACCCTCAGCAATGTGGTTGTAAGGTGTGCAGGGAGGGGAAGCAATCTGCAGTCTTGTAACTAGCTCTAAGTCTTTGGGTGAGCCTATGTTTCTGGACTATTAACTTCACAAGTGTTTTTCAGGGTTTTTTCTCTCCCTTTAGATGGGAGATAATGGCTAGAGTAGGTTGGAGTCGGGCATTTCCCTTCCTCCAGGTAAGTTATGCTCTGATAATACGGCAGCAGGTTATGATCTAGTCATCTAGTTTCTCTCAAGGGCAAGCCTTGTTAAGAAGAATTGAATACTCCAGCATATTCAAAAACGGTTCCTTTAACCTTCTCCTTGGTGAAAGCAAGAGGAAATTTTTCTCTGGTATTTACCGTGAGCATCTACTGGAACTCCTGGAAGTAAATTTCACAAAATTGTTTATAAATTCCTATGACTGGGACCTCCTGGAATTTTGAAAGCTCAGAGCTGTTCACACCGAGGCTCCAACATTTCCTCAATTACAGTTCAGGTTTTCCTATGGGTGATTCTAGGGTGTATCATTCAAGAGTCTCTGCTCAAGTAAGGCATGACTCCCTATATTGGACTGTGTCTCCAATCTTCAGTTTACCCTGTGACCTCATGTTTCTTATGGATACTAGAAGAGTTGTTGATTTTTTTAGTTTGGACTTTTTCCTGTTGTTAGAATAAACTGGCAACTTCCAAGTTCTTTATATGCTGAGCTGGAAACCAGAACTTTATCCTTGCATTTTGTTACCTTCTTGTTAGACCCTGTGCTACATTACAATATTGAAATGATTAGAGTGGACATCTTAGCCTAATTAACAGTTTAGGATGGAAGCATTTAGTTTTCACCATTAAATATGAAGTTATCTCTAGATTTTTTTCAGAGATGTTCTTCATGTGCCAGGTTTGGTATCAGTTATTATCATGAATGAATGTTAAATTGTACCAAAAACTATTATGGCATATATTAAAAATATCATACGTTTTTCTTTATTTTGTGTTTCTTTTTTAGTCTGATAATATGTCCAAATGTTAAATAAACTTGCATTCCCGTGATAAACCCCAATAGAACATGTTATGTCATTAACACAAAAAAATCAATTGAATAAAACTATAAATCTGAAAGAAAAACAAAAAAAATATTTACAACTAAGCTCAAACATACAGATAAAAATGAATGAAAATAAATATATCTATTTAAGAAATACATCAATAATAAAGCAAAATGTATTTTGATGGTTTCTAGAAAGGAACCACATAAAATGGAGTTTTTCATAAAGACTGAAATACACATATGGAAATATATAAAGGCAAATGCAAATTGAAAGTTTGGAATATAATTTTAATATCAGATAAGGTAGATTTTGGACTAAAAATTATTACATGGGACAAAGAATACTTTACGATGCAAAAGACTAATTACCTGTAAAGTTACAACAGTTATTAATATATCTCTGCATCTGTAATATAGTAAAAATTTCTATAAATTGGATAACTCAGGAAAATAAAAGCGAAATATATAAGCATATACTTGGGATAGAACACATTCACACATTTATCTGAAATCTGGAAACACATGCCTATTTTCAGGTGTTGAGGAAAATATTTGGAATCTGTTGAAATGTTAGCATCATCTACAGGTGAACTGCTATACTAGTTTTTTATGCCCTCAGTGTAAACTATATGTAAAAGACAGTGAGGAATAAAATCCTCCCACAGTATAAGACTTGAGATATATATATATATATATATATATATATATATATATATATATGTCTATATACATATATATATATATATGTATATAGACATATAGACATATAGACATATAGATATATAGATATATAGATATATAGATATCTGGTGTGCAATTTGCTTAAAGGGGAAATGGTCAAATATGTGTATATATCCTGCTTGATCTGAAGTGGTAATAACTTGGCTAAATGAGGAGAGAACAAGATCAGAGGACTGCACAACTATAAGACTTGAAAAATATATGTGACTGGATCTGTCAGAAAGGGTTCAGTACATAAAAATATGTGTGTTCCATTTGAATGCTTACTCAATACTGATGAGGTCCTTAATACTCAGGTGGGAAAGAGGACTTATTTTATGAAAGTCAATCAGCCTTTTTCTCAGCTATCCTACTTATGCTCAATAAGCTCATGAGTAAAGTAACTATGGTGGGAAGTATGGAGGTATTTGCCTAGGTTCAACTAGATGACTTTTTTTCTCTCCAAGGCTAAACTGACCCCAATATCCAAAAGCAGAGATCAATTGAGAGTCCAAAATGATACCATTACCCAGGGAAGCAGTAGATGGCTTTCATTCTCACTGAAAGAGATACTTTAATTGGATTTAAATGTATATCCTTTGCCAAAATGCTCTGATAGCCATGCCATCTGTTGATTTAGTGAAAGCTTTATTTATATAGCGACCATAAGAGAGAGGCATGGAACAGATTCTCCCTCACTGCGCCCAGAAGGAATGAACAGCCCTGATGAACCTTGATCTTGGACTTCTGGAGTCCAGAACATGAGACAATAAATTTCTGTTGTATAAGCCATACAGTTTGTGGTGCTTTGTTACAGGAGTCCTAGAAAACTAGTACAATAAGCAAAAGCATGATGTTGTATACTTTTTCTTTTAGGTTTCGTTATGAATAGAAGTGTATTTAGGAATGATGACTAATAGGTTACTGCCTGTTGACAGTAATCACAATTCCTGCCTTGATAACTTTTTGTCCATACTAGAGCTGATGGAGATCTCTCTTGCCTGAAAGTTTCCACTTAAAATTTTGTTATTAAAAGACACTTGTGCAAAGACCTGGAAAGTGAAATAGAAGCCAGGTTTTTCCTGCAGCAGTGGTAACTGAGCACATTGGCTTTGGCAGGTGATAGATGTGAGGTTTTGCTGGTAGGTTGTGGGCATACTCTTCAAATCCCTCGGTTGAATGCTGCGGGCAGCTCGTCTTATCTGCAGAGACTCCTAGCGATATCTGCTTGTCCTGATTTCTTAAACAGGATTTATGGATTCTTTGACCTTCTCACCTCAACATTTCTCATATTATTTTAAGACTGTAATTCCCTATATTACATCCCTGGCAGTTTGAAATACCTGAAGCAGTCTGTTTTCCTAACCATATGCACATTCCCTCAAACTTAATAAAAAAATAAAATTTAGAAATAGAAATCCTCAGATAATCCAAAAATAATGAAAAACTTTATAGAATATTACCTTAAAAGCAAAACTGTATGACCTTTAGAAGGAAAGACCTATTTTATTTTCCAAAGACAAATGCTAATTGATGTTCTGCTTATTCTAGCTTCACATTGTACTGTAAAATTTTCTGAAATCATACATATCATAAGGCATTAATGTGACTGTCATGTCAACTATGGATTGATAGTTCAGAGAACCCCATGGATTAAGCTCACTGGCAGGTCTCTATGTCTTCAAAGTGATGTTGACTTTAAATGAGAAAAGCTAAAAGCGGCACCTTACTTGGTTAGAAAATATTTTACATGTTATATTATTTCATGTGAAACAAACTGAGACTGCTGTCAAACTGATTTTATCGCCTAGAAAATTATGCTACACTTTCTATCACAATACAGACATTTATTATAGAAGCAAAGTGAATCTAGTGCATAGTTGTCATAAGATAATAACTACTCTTGGGAATTATAGATACTTGGTTAAGTTTAGTATCTCTTACCGCCTTAGGCATGTGGTTATATTATGACAAACAGCCCTCATCATTTCTTTTTTAAATATATTATTAGTATAGTATTTTAATACTATTAAATTTTAAGTTTTAAATTCCCACAATGGAGAATTCTAGCTATTAAAACAGTTTTGAATGCTTCCTAAACTCTTTAGTCTTGCGATAACTGCTATGCATTTCACAGACCGAGCAGTACAGAGGCATTCTGTTAGTCTAAATTCTCAGTCAGTCCTGGCTGCTATGTTTTCCACGAACTGCATGCTGATAAGGTTCAAATTTGTTTGGGGAGTTATGTTCAAGCTAGGTCCTTAAATGGTACATATCTTCAGGATTAGAAATAGCTGCTATTAAAAACTCATTTTCCAAATAATTCCAAATTGATGATGCTAGGACATACCTGAGTGAATGAGGATGCTGCGTTTTTCAGACCTCCATTAAGTCCATATTCTTTCACAAGCAAGTACTCAATTGTCTTTAGGGCTTTGTATTAGGTAGGATAAGTCTACGGGTTTGCATATTTATAATTAAGGCTGATTTGTTTTAATCCCTGCCACAGAAAGTCCCATATCAGACGAGTATGCTTAGTGAGGTTGTAAAAATAAAAGTAGGCAGGTTCCTACCTTAGGAACCTTGAAAGTCAAGCAAGCACAGTACACTCTTTCTCTCCTAATGATTTTGGCTATAAAACCTAAACAGAGCACATAGGGGAACTAGGTGAGAACTCCAAAAAGTAAATAGCAGCAGACATATTCAGAAGATCAGAATTTCAAATATCATTGAATTATCATTTTTCTCTGTTTTTTTCCCTCAATCTGGTCTCAAGGCAATTCAGAAACTAGACTTGGACATAAACACAATCAGAAAGAATTCCAGAAGAAGCCTCTCTGTTCAGCTTTAATGTGTAGGAAGAGATTCTTCTGGCAAGGACAGTAGTGATAGCCAAGACTCATAAGACCTAAGACTCTGTATGAGGGGAAAATTCCTCTTCAATTCAAAAAACAATCTTACCAGATTTTAGGAAAGTCCCATTGATGTTTTTCTCCCCCTGTCTTTATGCCACTTTTTCCAGAATGAAGGTGCAGTCAAGAAATTGCACACTGGTGGTGTTAGGGGGTAAATGGAGTCCCCGTTGTCTAGCCAAAGGACCCAAAAGCTGGTACCAGGAAGATGACAGCAAGAGAGGACCTAGAGAAACTAAACTCTTGGTTCATCCTTAATGAAGCATGAGTGAATCTAAATACTAAACAGAGATAAATCACTACTCTTTTCCTCAAAGTGGCTACTGACTGGTGCACATACGGGGCCGGTCAGAATATCACTGCAAAATCTTTGAAAATTGAAGTAACATTAAAACCAAAACCCATAGGAGCCTAAAAAGAATGTGTCAGCCAAATTCAGCCATGTTGATTGCCAGCTTAAAAAAAAAAAAAAAAAAAAAAAAAGGTTCAATCTTAAGAATACAAAAAAACAAGAAGAAAAAGAAGATAGGAAAGGAAGACATCAATAAAGATGATAGATGTAGGAATTATGAATAAATGAAATTGAAAACAGTAAGTAGTAGCAAAAATTCAGTGAAACCAAATTTGATTCTTTTATACACTTACAAATTTTGAACTTCTCGCAAGACAGAATGAAAAAATAAAGACATAAATAACCAATATCAAGAATGATGGTGACAATATCACTACCACAACTGAAAGCAGTATAAGGAAAACTATGAACATTTTCATGCATATGTATTTGAAAACTTAGATAAAATCAACCAATTCCTCTCATTGCTTCAATTCAATATCACACTGAAATCAAAACTAGTGCAAGAAGGCAAGAAAAAGAAACAAAACTACACCAGTTGGAGAGCAACAAATAAAATTTTCCCTATTTGTATCCAACAATGTTATCTACAAATAAAATATTGGAAATACACAAAGAAACTTTCAGAACTAATAAGTGAGTTTATTAGGTTTACTTGAAACAAATTAAACACTCGAACATCAATCATATTTCAATATACAAGCAATGGATGGCTGGAATCCAACTCAAAAATAGCATTTGAACTAGATCAAAAAGTCTTAAAATTCTAAAGTTAAAAATGATTAAGTAATGAAAATGATAAAATAAAAGAAGGACTAAATTAACACAGAGGCATTATGAGTCTATTGGTTCAAAGATTCAACATAATAAACAGCTCAATTCTCCCAAATTGATCTATAGATTTTATACAATGTCCATCAAAATCCCAGCATAATTATTTTGTAGGTATAGCCAAGCTGGTTCTAAAATGCAAAAGGAGGGCAGGGTGCCTGGGTGGCTCAGTCAGTTAAGCAGCCAGCTTCGGCTCAGGTCATGATCTCATGGTTCCTGTGTTTGAACCTCTCCTTGGGCTCTGTGCTGACAGCTCAGAGCCTGGAGTCTGCTTCAGATTCTGTACTCATTCTCTCTCTGCCCCTACCCCACTCGTGCTCTGTCTGTCTCTCTCTCTCAAAAATAAACATTAAAAAATAAATAAATAAATAAATAAATAAATCGTAAATGAAAAGCAGAAATACAGAATATTAAAACAGTTTTAAAAAAGAATAGAGTTGGAAGTCCCACACTGCTTGAATTGATAACAATATAAACTTACAATAAAAAAGACAGTGTAGTATTAGTGAAGTGAGAGACACATAGATCAATACAACAGAATAACAGAGATTCTTGAAATTTTTCTACATGAAAATGATCAGTTGATTTTTGACCAAGGTGTAAAGGCAAAAAACTATTGATATTGGAACAAGTGGACATCAGTACATATAAATATGAATCTTAACAAAATTCTAGTATTTTTACAAAAACCAACCAATAATAGATGTGAATGTAAACTTCAAATTATAAAAATTTTAAAAGAAATCAAAGAAATTTTCATGATCTAGAGTTAGGCAAAGAGTTTATAAACCTCATACTGAGGGTACAAACCATTAAAAAATTACAAATGGAAGTTCATCAAATATTAAAATCTGTTTTTTCTTCTGAAAGACTCATCCAGAAAATGAAAAGACAAGCTAAATATAGACTGGGAGAAATTATTTGCATCCAGACTTAATAAAGAACACTCAAAATCCATAGTGAAAAATAAGCAATCCAATGGGAAAAGGGGAGAGTAGACAAAAATGACTTAGACTCTTAAGCAAATAAGACACATATATATGTGGAAGACAAATAAACACAAAGAGAGTGTGCGAATATATAGAGGGCAAGTAAGTGTATTTTCTAAATAAAGAAGTAAACAAATTTCATTCATTCATTCATTCATTCATTCATTCATTATTAGATTCTAGTACATAATTATTAGACTGGTTTAAGAAATAAGAATTATGACAATATCAAGTCCTAGGGGGATGCAGAGCATACAGAACTCATACACATCATCCACTGAAACAAAAAAAATATTCAGCCAATCTGGAAACAGTTTAGCAATGTTTTTTTAATAAAATTGCCCATACACACACCATATGACTCAGCAATCCTACTTATCAGAATTTAGCCTAGAGTAGTGAAAGTTATACTAGCCTAAAACAAGAACACAAATGTTGATAGAAATTCTATTTACAAAATAAAAACCTGGAGGGCGCCTGGGTGGCTCAGTCAGCTGAGTGTCCAGCTTCGGCTCAGGTCATGATCTCACAGTTCCTGAGTTCGAGCCCGCGTCAGGCTCTGTGCTGACAGCTCAGAGCCTGGAGCCTGCTTCAGATTCTGTGTCTCCCTCTCTCTCCACCCCACCCCTGCTTGTGCTCTGTTTCTCTCTGTCTTTCAAAAATGAATAAACATTAAAAAAATTAAAAAAACAAACAAACCTGGAAACGACCTAAATGTACTTCAAATTATGAATGGAATGGATAAACAAAATGCAGTACCTCCATGCAATGGAATAATACTGAGTAATCAAAGGGGATATTTACATTTCTATACACCAAATCACTTGGCTCCTGACAGAAGGTTTTATTGATGCACACAACTTGTATGAATTTTAAAGAGTAATTGAAAGAAGCCATCTGAAAAGTCACTTTGTGATTCCAGCTACATGACTTTCTCACAAAGGGAAAAACCTAATGACAGATAACAGATCAATGCCTGCCAAGGATTAACAATGGGGCAAGTGATTGACTACAGAGGGATAACAAGAGGGAGCTTTTGGAGGTGATGGGACTGCTCTGTATCTTGATTATGGTGGTATTTATGTGAATATACACACATGTCTAAAAATTCATAAAACTCTACTCAATAATAAACTCAATTTTTCTGCATGTTAATTTAAAGAGTAATGTGATATTAATTCTATGTGAAGTGATGTTATCATTTTATTATATGAGTAATCTAAAGACTGTCAATTTCCAATTAATATTTTAGCTAGGATCTCTTCTAAGTTTCACTCTTGAATAGCCAATTATCTGTCTGACATCTCTAGGGGTCATAGGACTGGGGTATTCCACATTTATTTAAACAAAATATTTAAACTCTGAATTAACAAACTATATTCTCCATTTATAAATTTTCTCCATTCTTCTCCAATTCTGAAAAGAGCAATATCACTACCCCAAATTATATTACAGAAATAGTAAATTCATCTCGGCATCTAGCTCTCTCATCTCACATTGAATCAAACATCATATCTCCCTGATGCCACCTTCATTATAGGCACACACAGACACAAAGTCACACACACAAACATTTAATTATCTTCCATCACTAACATTTATTTTAGTCCTAATGACCTATAGTTCTTGCCTAGAGCCTTCTAAGAGGCTTTTGTATCTTTTTGCTTCATCTCTCATTCTCTTTAAATCTATTTTTTAAACAACAGGCTAAGGAATATATCGATAGTTTCTCAGACATTAGCATGCTAGAGTTTAAAGTCTTTCCATAAATTTGTACTTGGATTTATAATAAAATACACACACACAAATAAAAGGATCCATGAGCTCTTATATGATCTGGCTCATGCCAGTTTTTCAGGTATCCTTTGGTACAACTCTCTTGATTACTACTTACTAGGCTCTCTAATTTCCTTTTTTTGCATTTTCCTTATGAAAGGAGTTCTTGCTCTCTCTCTCTCTTTTTTTCCCCCTCTTTCTTTGTTTATATCAAAGCCCTCATCATGTCGGTCACTTTGCCTATAGGACATGTATCACCTTCTACACCTCAGCTGTTATTCATCACAAATATGTCTGCCTAAATAGTATTTCTGGAAAGACCCTTGACTCCTGCCTTTCAGAGAAGCAACTAATTATGTTCTTTCATGCTTACCAGTTGTTCCTTTAGAGCATTGTCATTATATGGTTATATACAATGTTGTGGATTTTTAAAATAACTGAAGTATTAGTTGCCAGTAAGTTCCAATAAGACAAGAATCACAAAGTCCTGTTTCAGCATAGCTCTAGCCACAGTGTCCCAAATCATCTGCTTTTAGTAGGTCTTTAATATTATAGTTAATTAATAGATGGATTTTAAACATTTGATTACTTTTGTTACAAATTATTGTGTTTCTTTGGAAAATACAATAGTGTAGTATATTTTGTCATTTATCTGATGTAATTTTATTAAATATGAGTTGATAATATAAATAAATTAATGCATAGGTTGAAATCTGCTAAAGCCCTTGCCAGTAGTGGAACTGCTGAGTGTCCATGCCAGTTTTCAATGAGTAAATGCTTCTGTGCTTAACAGTTTTCTTTAAATAAAATAATCTACGCTTTACAATTTAAAAATACTCATAAAAGTGAGCAATCTAGGGATAGATACCTCTTGTCTTTAATTCTATATATCCATGTTCTTTTTATTACGTATATAGCATGTCATAATGACATGGCATAAAAATGGTCTACATTTTTTAAAATTCCAACTGGAGAATTAGCTTCATCATGCCTCAGTCAAGAAGGGCAGTATATTAGTAAGGATTTTATGTTTTAAGTAACATAAAACCTAACTCAAAGTACATTAAACAAGTAGAGCATTTAATGCACATGTTTCTAAAACATTGAGAATTAAGAGTTTCAACTGGAAAGCTTAAAAACTTTCCTTTCCAGGCTTCTGGATTGTGCTGCATGGTTCAATGCTTTCACCTCCCAGCTGTTTCTTTCTGCACTTTGCTGATTTTAGCTTTAGCAAATAACTGGCCCTTATTTTCTACAAGGTATTAACCAATACTGTGGTATTACCTCTTTGCTCACCTAAGAAGAGAGAGGGCAAGATAGGAAAAGGGGAGAGGAAGGAAGGAGGAAGAGAGAGGTACAGGGAGAGAAAATGATTCTCTCTAGTCAATATACTATTGCTACTGCTATCCCTGTGATTCACTGAGATGGGACCAAATTAAGACAGGCATCCTTACCTAATCCAATCATATGTTAAAGGAAGAACCTTGGGCTGACTGGGTGACAAGTGTTATGGATGAATATTTAATACCCATAGGCTAATGGGGCCTCACTTCGAAAATTTCATTGGGAAAATTTCATTCAAACTATATGACTGTGATACAAAATGGGTGTTACTTTAGAGAAAGAAAATCTGAGAGATGCAGTAGGGAAGAAATAAATATATAAATGTTAAAATGCCGGTCTGGGTAAATGAGGCTGCCTGTAACAAATCACAGGCAATTATTTAAATATTTGATTAACTAGCTAATGAAATACTACCCGAAAGATCCTTAATTATATTTAATAAAGATGCAGGCCATCTTTTTTTTTTAATCGAGCTTTCATTAGGATAGTAACTATTTATTCAAATGCATTTGATTTCAAAAGTCCATAAGTTTTAACCCACGAGATGATTGCTTATTACTTGTAAAAGTTGCATTTATAGGGGCTTCTAGGTGGCTTAGTCGGTTAAGTGCCAGACTCTTGGTTTCAGCTTGGGTCATTATCTTATGGTTCGTGGGTTCAAGCCCCACCCCAGGCTCTGTGCTGACAGCATGTAGCCTGCTTGGTATTCTCTTTCTCTCCCTCTCTCTCTGCCCTTCTCCAGATGGTGCTCTTGCGCTCTCTCTCCAAATAAATAAATAAACTTAAAAAAAATTGTATCTATACAAAAATCATATTTGAAATTAAACATATTGTATTAGGTAAAAGTGATAATAATATTAATTTCTCCATCTCCATAAACATATTTCCCTTGTATCATTATTATGGACTATTATGTGCCATTCTACTTCACATAAAATGAATTGTATCACAGACATTCTTGCCTCGATGTATACACAGAAAATGGTAAAAAGCAAAAGACACCCATTTAATAAAAGGCGTAATTTCAATTGTTCTAATTTTGCTAGAGTAAGCTTTTTATAAAGGATCATTGCTTACATAAATAATCCTATCTTCTAAATCTAATTAACTCTGAAAGAAGGTTTTATTGTACTCTTTTATGTAGAAGACTATCCCTAGAAATGATTTGCATTATCCCTATAAACAAAGATGATGTTTCTAAGATTCCCTCCAAACAATGAGAGATCTGTTCAATACACATTAAATGGGGGACGTTTTGTACAAATAATCATTCAACACTTTGTTTGGATGGATATTCTTTCATGCTGAAGACTGGGAGTACCCTGTAGCAGCTCTTTGCCTTAAAGTTTGTAGATGTTGGTCTCACATGCAATTCAGTTTTGTTGCTATAGCAATCACTACAGGAAAAGAAAAATAAAAGAAAATTAATCTGCCTTACAGTTTAGGTTCCTAGAGTGCACCCACTATGTGGTGAGTGCAATAATTAAATCTTGTTTACTGTTTTCTCTAAAACCTTTGATGTACCTGATGATATCATCACTGCCTGATTGATTTTCAGGTAAAGGAAACAACCAAAATTAATTGCCCTAATCTTCACTCAAGGGCAACACAGACATTTTGAGCAGAAACAAATTGTAGGTGTGTGTGTGTGTGTGTGTGTGTGTGTGTGTGTGTGTTATTTCAGTTTTAAAAGGATGGAGACTTTGAATTTTCTTTTTCATTTCATTTTCTGTATTATAAGAAAACACATTCTCAGGGAGGGAAAAATTGTTGTAATGCAGAGGTTGAGATTTTGGATGTGAAGCTTGAAATGGACAGAACAAAAGGGTTTGCTCTTAAATTAATACAATTTCCCTCCTGATAGAAAATTACAGCAGGAAAGGAAAATTCTTTTCATATCAAAAAGGAAGATATAGTTTAAGGTGGACCTGATATATTAAATTCTAAAAGCAAATAATTATTAAAACTGTTTTAAATTTTTTCCTCAGATTTTTATGTAAGATTTAATACATATATTAATGATCTATAAAGTACTATATAGGACTATTCCAGAACAGCAAAAAGAAAAAAACTTAAAATGTATTACTTATGTTCTTATGACTTTATCACTGTTGTCAGTTTAACATGGAGATGAAAATTTTCACATGTCACATCACAGACATGAGTTTCTATTGATTAATCAAAGAAAAAAGTCTGTCTTTAAGAAAATAATCAACTTTCGGTAGTCAGTCCCAATGCATGTCAACATTTACTGTGATTACCTAAAACCAACATAAGATGTTCTTTCAATCCTTCAGTTAAGTGTTTCACTCATTCTTAACTGCCAATTTTCTTTTATACCCTTGAATAGTTATTCCTTGTTTTTGCCACTATCCTGTTAAATTTATATCCCTTTCATAAAATGAGATCCTAGTTTCTCACTTTCTAAACAAAATGGAGAATATTACTTATGTAGTTTCCTAATGTTTTCTATATTGCAATTATACAATTTATATATCCATGCTCATTTTATGTCTCCTTTTCTCCATGACACTGGAAATTCCTTCTTCTGCTTCAAGGCAGTCTTTGCACCTATATTCTTAACTCTCCCCGCAAACTGTCCCCCACCAGAGGTCATAGATCAGTGCAAATCTCTTCTAGTACCCATTCTCAATTTTAATCCCGTCTCAGTAGCAACCTATATCCTTTGCTTTATCAAGCATATTTCTCATAATGTTTGCTCCTAAGTCCCTGAAGAAAAGTGCATGCCCCAGATTTTTGTGTTTTCCCTAACAATATTAAATATACTCCTTGTTAATAGAGACTAATTTCTGGTCATGCCTTAAGCATTATTTGAAAATATCTGCAACCATTTATGTACCTCCCTCAGTCTGGCTAGTTATCCAGGTTAGTTTAAAGCTTACATAAAATAAATACTTTTTTTTCTCCTGAATTCATCTTTAACTAGAGGTGATTTATATTGATTATTTTTATTTAACTCTTAACTTTCCTTCACATTCTCCTTTGTATCCTCCTTCAGTATAAACCCCTCAAGTAAGGATAAAGTTTTTATAATCTTATATTGACAAAGATCAATATCAATACATTAATATACAAAATGGAATTCGATCTCTGAAAACAACTACAATAGTATATAGCATAGTTTCTGAGGCTAATTTCTATTTTTTTTTCTTATTAAGAAACTGATGATAACAATTTGAACTTATCTTTCAAAACAGCACACTTTTGAGAGTGACAAATACTCTTTTAATAATAATGTCAAAGCAACAAATTAACATCAGCAAGTAGGGTTGTCCTATAATTCTGGGCATTATATTAATTTCTCTCTAGGCCTACATGTTCTCTCATACATTTTTCTTGGTCACTGAGATTTGTATTGGGATTCCCAGTGTGAACTCACTTTACTTATAACAATTGTTTTTTCTTACATTCTTTTTTAAAGTTTAGCTTCTAAAATATTTTGCATCCATATGTAAAAACAAATTCAAAAAAAAAAAAAAAAAACAAAGGCATATATATCATGGTGTTTACTATACAACTTCAACAACCTTGTTTGGAGTATATCATGGAGAAACTGTGTCCCACAGGGTTAATGAGGTTGAGACTAACAGAAACTTTAGAGCTTGTTTTTCAGGGAACTATTTCTTCCTAATCAGCTATTGTGTCTTTTCAGACCCCCTAACAAATCCATTACCCAAGAGAAGGGGCCCAAGAACCCATCTAGTTTATACCAGCTCTGGAGGCATGCTCCCAGCCCCTTCTCCTTGTCCTTAGAGAACTTCCTGACCTCAGGGGCTGAATTTTGCCTTGTTCTGATGCTAAGTCTCTACTCCAAAGTGAGCATGGGATACATGTTAGGTATATATTTGCTCAATGTGCTTGCTACATTTTTCCTTATGAATAGTTATATTTCCCCACCCTTTTCATCAATATGTATATAATCTCCATCCTGATGATTATAAACTTGTTCTCTCCCCCTTTGGGGAGGTGGATTTGAGGCTTGCTCTCTCCTCTCCTCCTGGTTTGGCTGCCTCTCGAATAAACCCTTTTCTAGAGGCATACCTAATGTCTCAGTGATAGGTCTTGCTGTGCATAAAGGCAGCTGGGAGTCACTGTGTATAAAAGTTATTAAAATAAATAAAGGAGGAGACCATTGGACTGAAGTGTCTCTAATGTCTTCAAAGCCTAAGAAAGGAAAATGAAACCTTAACCAGAATAAATGCCACAAAATACCTTAAAATTATGAAACCTCACCCTAAGAATAACCAGTCACAAACAGCCAATTCAGCTTTCGCAAATAGGGCAGTCTCTTAAACTATAGTCAATCAGATGGTTGCCTTGCTTTGCTTCTGCTCCTGGCACTGGAGTGGTCCTAACCATTTGTGGTTTGGTGCCACCTCATTTGAAATCTATGTTTGCTCAAAGGAACTCTTGAGAATTTCAATGTGCCTCTGTTAATACAACATACCTCATAGATGAGATAATATAAGATGGCATGTGATGGCTACTTATAAAAGTCTGCAATACTCTAAATGGAAGTGAGAAAAGAGTACCATTCCAATGATTTTGTTTTAATTATTATTATATTTTGGGTGTGCTTGCCAATGAACTTTTTCCTTTCTTCAAAGGTTTTCAAGGTTTCAGATCAGAAAAAAAAAAGGCTTTCAATATTTATGTATTATTTTTATAAGTCTTCTGATTATTTTCATAGATACAGTTATAGCTAGCTACACATTTGCAGGCAACACACACACACACATATAAGCATATAAGGAGAGATTTTCTTATATATCTATTCATTTGTCTATTTAAATATTATTTTTTAAAGTTTTTATTTATTTATTTTGAGAGAGAGAGAAGGAGAGAGGATGCAGGAGGGTCAGAGAGAGAGGGAAAGAGAAAGAGAGAAAGGGAGAGAGAGAGAGAGAGAGAGAGAGAGAGAGAGAGAGAATCCCAAGTAGACTCCGCACCATCGGCACAAAGCCTGACATGGGGCTCCAACTCACGAACCATGAGATCATGACCTGAGCCAAAACCGAGTTTGAGGTTTAACTGACTGAGCCACCCAGGTACCCCTTATATATCTATTTATTTAAGTGTAAACTTATATAAAACAGATTGGTGTATTTACATCTCTGAATTTATACGGCATGATTCAATTTTTATTTGTACAGATTTTGCTAAAATAATTTTACAAAAATAATTAAATTAAGTATGCTTGCCCTGTTACCTAACAATTAGGGGCTAGTTAGTTTTCTTTTCTTTTTTTTTAAGTTTATTTATTTATTTTGAGAGACAGAGAGAGAGAAAGAGAGAGAGAGCGAGCGCACGCACTTTTGTGTGTGTGCGAGGGGAAGGGAAGGTACAGAAAGAGAGAGAGAGAGAGAGTGAAAGAGAGAGAGAGAAAGAATCCCAAGCAGACTCTCTGAAGTCAGTTTGGAGCCCAAGAGACTTGATCTCACAAACCATTAGATTGTGACCTGAACTGAAATCAAAGAGATGGATGCTTTACCATCTGAGCCACTCAGGTAACCCTAGGCATTAGTTTTTGTTTGTCAAACATACTAATCGCTTTCATGACAAGTTCAAATCTTATACACAGATTTTATTTTTGTGTTTTATTTTTTAACTGGAAAAGAAATAGTGTAATGAAATAAAATGTAATAAATTTATCCTTAAATCCATATAGATGGTCTTTCATGATTTAAAACTTTTTAAGATTAATGTAACAATATTATATTTTAATATTGAGAATTCATAAAAATATACAGGACAAATAGTAGTAAATTTGCCTTTTTTCCAAATTTTTATTAGATTAATATTTATTTATCAATAGAGCTACTTCTAAGTGTTTAGAGATTTTATTAAACATAAACATTTTTTATATCTCAATTATAAAACAAAGTAGCATGATATTCTGTTTGAGAAGAACCAATTAAGGGGCCCCTGGGTGGCTCAGTAGGTAAGGAGTCCAACTCTTGATTTTGAGTCGGTCATGATCTCACAGTTCATGAGCTCAAACCCCACAAAGGATTCTGATAGTGTGGAACCTGCTTGGGATTCTGTCTCCTTCCCTACCCCGTGCTGTCTCTCTCTCTCTCTCTCTCTCTCTCTCTCTCTCTCTCTCTCAAAAATAAACAAACTTTTTAAGAAGAACCAATTTATAAAAAAAATAGAAAATTACCTTCATGTTGAAGAAATACAGTTAATTGAAGCCACACATTTAAATGCATGGTAGGTGGGGCACCTGGGTGGCGCAGTCGGTTAAGCGTCCGACTTCAGCCAGGTCACGATCTCGCGGTCCGTGAGTTCGAGCCCCGCGTCAGGCTCTGGGCTGATGGTTCGGAGCCTGGAGCCTGTTTCCCATTCTGTGTCTCCCTCTCTCTCTGCCTCTCCCCCATTCATGCTCTGTCTCTCTCTGTCCCAAAAATAAAAAAAAAAAAAAAAAATAAAATAAATAAATAAATAAATAAATAAATGCATGGTAGGTTAATGTTTGTGCTTACTATGTTAGTCATAAAATGCAATTCTGAAAAATATACTGGAGTCTAATATATCTTGAATCAAATAATAAAAATATTGCCATCAGAAGAAATACATGAACTCTGATGGTCAATCACGTATTCATTCAATATCTAAAGTATGCTACCTATTGTGTTTAATTTGAAACCAAAGTAATTTGATAAAAAATTCACTGTGTTTTAAAGAAACAATGAAAACAAATACCAGAATTGTGCCTACATGAGGGCAATTGTGGATTGTGCAGGTTGGATGTATCCATGCTGTGGTTAGAATAATATTAACTAATTCCCTCACAAATATGTATTCATCAGCATCATGAAAGCACTTATTAATTCCCCACACACCTTACATTAATTCTTAATTAGTAACTAAAAATGTCAAAGCCAAATGGGAAATGCTGTACAAATTAAAAATAAATGAATTATTAGCATTAGTCACCAAAAGAAAACCAGAATTGTTCCTTATTACATGTATAGGGTACTGCTAACATTCATAATGACTTTAATTATGTTTGGATTAGTAAATTTATGATAATTTTTCCAATGGTGGATTGTAATTATGTATGAGTTGGTGATAAAAATAAAGAAGATGATTTGTTATATGAAAATATATCAAACTGAATATCTACATATCCATGTTAATTTTCTAATAAAAACCTTGGAGATTAAGTAACCTTTTACATGCAGAACATCATTTTGAAAAAGAAATAAATGAAAGAAGCATCTAAGGAAAAAATAAGTTTACATATTTGAATTCAAGGGTCTAAATATTATAAATCTACAATATAAGATGTATTATATTTGTCCACCTGAATAAATGTAATAATTTGACTATTTTAAATTATCTTATTTGAAGACACATAGAGGAGAATTGGCTAAAAGCCAATCAGTAAATTACACTAGAAATGAAAAATGGGAAAAAAAAACAAACAAGGCAAGAAAACTAATAGCAAAGCAATAAATCTGGAACATCTTAATATATCTGTAGATTCTAAAAACAATAAATATTAAATGTGATTATTACAAGGATATTAATACCAGAGGAAAAGAAGTATGATGCATACACTTTCAATCTTGGGCTAGGAAGGGAAGTACCTGACATACAAAACAGAGTTTTTAAAGTCAAACACTGATAAAATGAAATGCAAATGAACACTGAAAATGTATGCAGGTAAAAAAAATCTATTTAAAAAGGCAATAATCATTCTGGGAGAAAATGTTGCAACGAATTACCAACAAGAGTTTACATCATTAACATGTATTTAAGTCATAGAAAAACATTTATATATCTGTTCATATATAAATACACTTCAATAGAAATATGTATCTACATACACCACATATATGTGCCCCATAGAAAAAATAGACAAAATCAGTAGTGCACACAATTAATAAAAAATACAAAAGTCCAATAAACAAGTAAAAAGATGACATATTTTCATATATGCATTATTTATGTGTATTACATGGATCTTAATTTTTAACATTTAAATGACTACATCAAATTAACAGAAAAATCAAGCTCTGGAACACTATACATACATATTGATAACATTTACCAAATTCATTATTGTATAAGTGTGTGCAACATCAGGTTTTGCAAACCATTGACAGGGAGCATTCTGTATTTATTAACATCTCTTCAAATATCTTTGTAATTTTCATTGTGCAGGTCTTGCACTTCTCTGATTAAACTTATTGCTAAGTACTTTATTACATTTGATATTGTCGTAATGGCTTTACTTTTGAAATTTTCATTTAATTGTTACTGGTATATAAAAATATGCCTAATTTTTGTATGTCAATCTTGTATGCTGAGACCTTGCCGAAACAAGGGACTTGTTAGTTCTGGTAGTATTTTATGGCAACTTTACAATTTGAGATATTCAGGGTCATGTTATTTGTGAATAAAACAGCTCTATTTCTTTTTGAATGATTTTTAATTTGTTTCTTAACTTTTTTTTTCTTTTTGCCTTGTTGCACTGGGTAGAGCCCCAGTTGATCAGAAGTGACAGGAATCAAATCTTTGCCTCATTCCCAGTTTCAGAGAAGAAAATCATTCTTTCACCATCAATGGTAATGATAACGGTAGGTTTTTCAATACTGCTTTTTATCAGGAACAGAAAGTTTCCTTCTATTACTAGTTTGTTGCAAATTTTTATTATGAATGGATTTTGCAAAATGATTTTTGTGCACCTGTTGAGATGATCATGCCTTTCGTCATTTGTATTATAAATATAATATATTACATCACTTGATTTCTTTGAACATTAAAGGTATCTTCATTCCTGGAATAACATCACTCGGTCATTTATATACATGGTCACATCTATTAAAAATGTGTGTAATGCTTTTTATATATTGCTAGGTAAGGCTTGATAATATTTTCTTGTATTTTTCATCTATATTAATGAGGGAAAGTGATCTTCGGCTTTATTTTCTAAATTTCTTTATCCGGTATCAGGGTAATATTGGCTTCGTAGAACAAGCTGAAATGCATTCTCTCCTCCTCTATTTATTGAAATAGTATATGAAGGATTTGTATTCTTCCTTTTTTACAAAAATGTTTGATAGAATTCTCCGGTGAAAACTGCTTTCTTCTTTGTACCAAGTTTTTGTTTTTTTGTCTTAATAATGCAAACTATTATCATAGGTCTATTCGCATTTTCTATATTTTGCCAGTTTTGGTATTTTTGTCTCCTGTAGGAATTTGTAAATTTCATACAAGTTGTATAATTTTTTTACAAAAATTAAAGTGTTCCTTTATAGTTCTTTTTATTTTTTGTAAAATATTTAATTATATCTCCACCTATATTCCTCATTTTGATCATTTCTATATTCTTTCTTTTTCTACATAGTCAGTCTAGCTAATTTCTTAGTATTTTTTAAAAAGTCTTTCCAATGATCAGATTTGTATTTTGTGTTTTCTCTATTTTCTGTTGTCTGTTTCATTGATTTCTGCTCAAATTTTTATTATTTTCTTGATTGTGCTTATTTTGTGGTTAGATTGTTCTTTCTGGTAGTTCCTAAAATTAGATACTTGAGTTAATGATTCTTATTTGTTTTCTAGTATAGACCTTTGCAGTTATAAATGTCCCTCTAAACACTGCTTTAGCTACATCTCATGATTTTCGATGTGTTATACTTTTTATTTTGTTCATCTCAAACTACTTTCTAATTCCCCTTGTGATTTCGTTTTTGACTTCTTGGTTAATTTTCTTTAAAAAAATTTTTGTAATGTTTTATTTATTTTTGAGACAGAGAGAGACAGAGCATGAACAGGGGAGGGGCAGAAAGAGAGGGAGACACAGAATCCGAAGCAGGCTCCAGGCTCTGAGCTGTCAGCACAGAGCCCGACGTGGGGCTGGAACTCACAAACTGTGAGATCATGACCTGAGCCCAAGTTGGTCACCCAACCACGTAAGCCACCCAGGCGCCCCTTGGTTAATTTTCTTTTAATTTACAAATATTTGTAAATACACTTAAAAATATAGCCCTTCAGTCATTGATTTCTAATGCCATAAAGATCAGACAACATATGGAGTTAGTTCAATTTTTTAAAACTTATTGAGACTTGTTTTACGACCTTTTATTATGATTTATCAAGAATATTCCCTGTGTCCTTCAGAAAAATCTTCACTCAGCTGCTGATGTAGCAGTGTTCTTCTGATATCAGTTAGATCAAGTTGGCTAATTGTGCTGTTGGAGACTCCGATACTATTGCTGATTTTCCAATTGTTCCATCCATTATTGAGAATGTAATATTGAAGTGTCCAACTATTACTGCTAGAGTGCCCATATCTTCCTTCAATTTTGCCAGGGTTTGTTTCACGTATTGTGTAATTCTGTTGTTAGTTGAGAAGGAGTTTGTAATTGCTATAACTTTCTGATGAATTTGTCATTTTATTATAAAGTGTCATTCTTTATCTCTGACAGCTTTTTTCTTGAAACCTATTTTGTCTCATACTATAGCCATTTCATTTCTCCTACTGCTTGTTGCATACTGTACCTTTTACCATTTTAAAACTTTCAATCTGTTCATGTCTTTGAGTCTATATTGTGTCTCTTGTAGACCTCAAAAGGCTGGCTCTTGCCTCTGTTTTTGTTTTTCTTTAGTATGATTCCCCCTCTCCCTTGTGGGTAGGGTATTTAATCCATTCACAGTTTGAATATGTCATGCTATGCCTCTTCATTTTTTTAATGAAAAAAATCTATTAATCATGTGTTGTGCCCCTGTAATTGATATATCAGTTTTCTCTTGACTTACTAAAGATTTATTTTTGGTTTCAGTTTTCAAGTTTTGCTATGCTCTATCTAGATGTGAATTACTTTATATTTATTATACTCAAATTTTTTAAGCTTCTTAGATCTGTAAATTAACGTTTTTCATCAAATTTGAAAAGAATTTAGCCATTATTTATTCAAATATTTTTATTTTTCTTGTCTTTTATATTTTCTCTATTTTCTATTTTATTTTCAGCATTCTGAGCATGCTGCTATTCTTATATTGATGTACCTGATATTTTTTCTCAGTTTTCTAATCTCTTCTCATTCAGTGTTCTATTTTTCTGTTCTTCAAATAGGACAAGCATCAAGCTGTGTTGATAGCTCAGAGCCTAGAGCCTGCTTCTTATTCTGTCTCTCTCTCTCTCTCTCTGCCCCTCCCCTTCTTGTGCTCTGTCTCTCTTTCTCAAAAATGAATAAACATTATTTTTTTTAAAAATTTATACAATTTTTTAATTTATAGAAACTTGGAGATAAAAATAATTTGTCCAGTAGTAGTAGGGTGTTTTCACTGGCTATGCTTCCCATCCCATTTCTTTATTTTCTCAGCATTGTCCTTGATCCTTGTAACAGACTTGATTTATTGAGCTTCTAATGTATGGTAGTTTTTATACTAAGATGTCCTTTGAACATGGTTGGAACATACCTACACTTGCTGAAGAGGATAGCCATCTTCTATATTTAACAATTGATGAAGCCCTTTTTTACTCAGAGAGATTTATTATTACTTCTTCTCAAAAGGGTAATACCTGTTTCACAAAGATTTGGTAGGCCTAGCTGTACTTCATGTCAGGTAAGTTCATTCTGTCCAATTTGAACAGCGATATCCAAGAAACAGGGAAGAAAGAATCAAATTTCACATGACAAAAACATATACCTGATTCTGAAAGATCCTGAAACAAGCAAAACTATGTCAAAAAATTTTCTCCTTAAAGGTTCAAGTATGGGGCATGGAATAGCCATGCCATGATATTTTATCTTGTGACTTTAAAACTCATTTGTTAGGGCAAGTTTGGATTTTAGAGAAAAAAAATCACCTCATATTTAAGATGATTCAATGAACTTATATTTAAATATATTATGATTTACTTATTGAGCAAAATTGGTCATAAAATTAATTCAGAGGTATTTTCAGTTGCACAGAAAAAGCTGAATAGTAGATTGTGACATTAAATATATAATTGTGATCAGGTTATCAGGGGAGCTCCTCAGATCCCTCCTTTTGTAATGATGTTGGTTAGTACTTGTTTTACTGTCCAGAAATTTCTTTCTGTCCAACATTCCACCAGGGAAAAACATCTACACTGCATGTTCTATACCATGTCAAGAAAATTTAACACAATATCTAATGTAGAATATTTTGCTGCAAGGCAGAAGCTTGCACATTGTGATTCTAAAGGGATAAGGATTAACTAGAAATGGTAACAAATTATCTAAAGATCACCTTTATAAAACTCTTCTGCAATTTTATTTAAAATATATTATATATATTCCATAGATCCACCCAATCTTACTGAATATGAGTTTTTGATGGTAATATTTTAGAAATCTGTAATATTTTAGATAATCTGTAATATTTCAGATAATCTGTATCTGTGCCAAACACAATTGTTGAACCACATGTACAGTAATGTTCAAGAACACCTGACTTAGAAACACTGAAATAAAGATTCAACCAGGTTCATTCCATCTCAAAATCAATGATAATAAAAAATATCCCTGACTCCAACATTAATATCATATGTACCTCAAGAAGATACAAAGCTTGGCACTCTGAGCTAATATAAAGTACTCTAGTAGGACTCTATAAAATACTAAGTATAATGAATTAAAACAACTTTCTATTGTTGGTTCTTTAGATCACAGAAAAAAAAAAAGAACTGTGAAATAAAACTTTCCCCCATTTTCTAGTTATGATGAACTTACATTTAAATTAATTAAAATTTCAAAGTTATGTGGTGTCAAAAAACATAATTCTGTTTCCACAGAAAATGGACACATATATCTGTTCTCTAACAAAGGTATTTTTCAAATATGCAATTTAAGTTGTATTCTAGCCCAGCACAGAGATTCTTTGTCCAGCATAATTAGAGAAAATGATAAATCTGAAGAAAAAAAGAAAAGCTATTTTAATTTTAATAAAGAAAGATGTTATTGAATAGAAAGTACATTTATAATTGATTTTTGAATCAATTTCACTTTGTGGATATTTAAAACTGAGAGAACAGGTGCTTTTGTATAGCTCCTACTACTACAATGTGCCAATTAAAATGATTTAACTGATCAAAGTCCTCTGCACTATGTGGAGTTTTCTCACATAACATGCTTGGGGTTTCTAAATATGACTTCCTTCCTAACTGAAATTGAATCAAACTATGTTAGAAGCAATTCTTAAAATAACCATTGTAGAATAAAATAATATAAATTAAAAATACAGCACTACTTCTGTATTATAGAAAAATGCTTTTATATAAAAACATAAGTTTCTTTTCTTATTTGTATTTTTTGAGAGAGTGTGTGTGTGATAACACACACACAGGTGGGGGAGGAGCAGAGGGAGAGAAGGAGAAGCTTAAGCAGGCTCCAGGTCCAGTGTGGAGCCCAAAGTGGGCTTGAATCTCACAATCGTGAGATCATGACCTGAGCAGAAATCAAGAGTTGACCTTTAACTGACAGCCACCCAGGCACCCCTGAAAACATAATTTTCTTGTTATTCCTGGAAGATAATTAAAATTAAACCACCAGAAAGAATGACTGAATGAGGTTAAATCAATCAGTGTGTTCTTTTCTATCATTATGAAAGACAAACACTCTTAAGGATCACCTTGACCAGAAGAAGAAATCTGGATTTTGGATATAACACAATTCTTGAAGCTTTTCTTGCCTCATAAAATATAAAGAAATCTTCCAAATTTGTTTTCTTAAAAACAAGATAAAAGAAAAAAGGAAATTTGAGAAATATAGAAAATTAAGTTGTGGTCACTAGGAAAGATGGTAATTTCCAGATGACAGAATTTTGCGATAAAACTGTTAAGTAGCGAGGATCACATGTATGTAGTAAACTTTTAGCCTAAGTTTGTGCCTTTAGAGAGTGTGTAAAGCAAGGATTATTTGTAAGAAAAAAAAGATAGTATTGAAAGGATGTAAGACATCCATGAATACTTTTCTGGATTTCAGCACCACTGTTTCACTCTAATTGTTAGGATAAGTCATCAGAAAATTAGTAAAGATATAAAAGATATGAAGAATACTATCAAACAAATTGACCTCATTGATATTTATATAAGATTCCATGTTCATACAATAATAGCAGAATACTTTGTTTTTTTCACTCATTGTATATTTAGATATTTATTTTTTATTTTTTAAAATATAACTTATTGTCAAGTTGGCTAACATACAGTGTATACAGTGTGCTCTTGGCTTCGGGGGTAGATTTTCATGATTCATCTCTTACGTACAACATTCAGGGCTCATCCCAACAAGTGCCCTCCTCAATGCCCATCACCCATTTTCCCCTCTCCTCTGTTCCCCTATCAACCCTCAGTTTGTTATATTTAAGAGTCTCATGGTTTGCCTCTCTCCCTCTCTGTTTGTAACTGTTTTTTTTTTTCCCTTTCTCTTCACCCCTGGTCTTCAGTTAAGTTTCTCAACTTCCACATATGAGTGAAAACATGATATCTGTCTTTCTCTGACTTATTTCACTTAGCATAATACCCTCCAGTTCCATCCACATTGCTGCAAATGGCAGGATTTCATTCTCATTGCCAAGTAGTATTTTATTGTATATGTAACCCACATCTTTTTTATCCACTTATCAGTTGATGGGCATTTAGGCTCTTTCCATAATTTGGCTATTGTTGAAAACACTGCTATAAACATTGGAGTACATGTGGCCTTATGAATCAGCACTCCTGTATCCTTTGGATAAATTCCTAGTACTGTTATTGCTGGGTCATAGGGTATTTCTATTTTTAATTTTTTGAGGAACCTTCACACTGTTTTCCAGAGTGGCTGCACCAGTTTGCATTCCCACCAACAGTGCAAGAGGGTTCCCGTTTCTCCACATCCTCACCAGCATCTGTTGTTTCTTGTTAATTTTAGCCACTCTGACTAGTGTGAGGTGGTATCTCAGTGTGGTTTTGATTTGTATTTCCCTAATGATGAGTGATGCTGAGTATCTTTTCATGTGTCTTTTGGCAATCTGGATATCTTCTTTGGAAAAGTGTCTATTCATGTCTTCTGCCCATTTCTTCACTGGATTATTTGTTTTTGGGGTGATGAGTTTGGTAAGTTCTTTACAGACTTTGGATACAGGAATCAATCTTCTCCATGACATGTGATAGTGAAATTGGCAAAATACAAAGATAAACAGAGCAGCTAGGGAAAAATGGGCCTTAACCCACAAGGGTAGACACATAAGGGTAGTAGCAGACGTATCCACTGAAACTTGGCAGGCCAAAAGGGAGTGGCAGGAAATATTCAATGTGCTAGATAGGAAAAATATGCAGCCAAGAATCCTTTGTCCAGCAAGGATGTCATTTAGGATAGAGGAGAGATAAAGGTTTTCCCAGACAAACAAAAACTGAAGGAGTTCATTACCACTAAATCAGCTCTACAAGAGATCCTAAGAGGGACTCTGTGACTGGAATGTTGTAAAGACTACAAAGGACCAGAGACATCACCATAAGCATGAAACTTACAGATAACACAATGACACTAAATCCACATCTTTCAAAAATAATGCTGAATGTAAATGGGCTAAAGGCTCCAATCAAAAGACAAAGGGTATCAGAATGGATAAAAAAACAAGACCCATCTATTTGCTATCTACAAGAGACTCATTTTAGACCTGAGGACACCTTCAGATTGAAAGTGAGGGGATGGAGAACAATCTGTCATGCTACTGGAAGTCCAAAAACAAAGCTGGAGCCATATTTAGACAAACTAGATTTAAACTAAATACTGTAACAAGAGATGATGAAGGGCTTTTTATCATAACTATGGGTCTATCCATCAAGAAGAGCTAACAATTATAAATGTTCCTGCACCCAATTTGGAAACACCCAAATATATAAATCAATTAATAAACATAAGCAATCGGTAATTGCAGGTGACTTTAATACTCAAGTTACAGCAACAGCAGAATACTTTCAAGCTCATGTGTAATATTTACTATCATAGACCATATGTGGGCTGTACAATATGTCTTAACAGATTTCAAAATACTCACAACAGAATTAAAAGAGATGAGAATAACGAAAAAAAACCCTGGAAAATTCCTAAGTATATGGAAAATAAATAATACACACAAATAACCCATTAATCAAAAAAGAAATAAAAAAAATTAAAGTATTTTAACTGAATAAAAATGAAAACACAACATTAAAAGCTACATGGGAATATAGCTAAAGCTATATTTAAAGGAAAATTTATATCTCTAGATTCCTATATGAGAATTGAAGGTCACAAGTCAACGACATCAACTTCCAAGTAATAAACAACAACAACAACAACAAAATTAAAAATAAATAAATAAAGAAGGCTAATGAACAGAAGGGAGATTAAAGTATTCTCATTTTAATGAGGAATTCTAATAGTAGAAAAGTAGAAAATAGAAAGTAGAAATAGTAGAAAGACAATATAGATCTTAACAGAAATCAGTGAAATAGAAAATGCAAAACAATAGAGAAAAATTGATGTAACCAAAAAATGTTCCTTGAGAAGACACATCACATTTAAAAATTTTTTTAAATGTTATATATTTTGGAAGGAGACAGAGAGACAGAGCATGAGTGGGGGAGGAACAGAGAGAGAGAGGGAGACACAGAATCCGAAGCAGGCTCTAGGCTCTGAGCTGTGAGCACAGAACCCGATGTGGGGCTTGAACCCACGAACTGTGAGATCATGACCTGAGCCGAAATCAGACGCTTAAACAACTGAGCTACCCAGGTGCCCCAAGACACATCACATTTATGGTAATACTTTTTATAATTTAAATAAAAGAAAAAAGATACAAACTACAAAACCATGGTCAATATTAAACAGATAAATGAAGCAGCTTTCTAATTATTAAAAATACAATTTTTCTTTCAAACAAACAATTCTGCAAAAACTCCATCAAAGTATTGGGGGAAAAGTGACTATTTTGCAGATTTTTCTATGAATTCAGATTACACTTATAACAAAAACAAAGAAACTATTTATAAAAACAGAAAACCAGAGAATCTCTTGATGTTGATGTAACATTTACCAAAAAACAAACAAACAAGCAAAAACAGCAAATAGAATCCAGCAATAAATAAAACAGAGTGATTTTTTATGACAATTAGATTTTATCCCAGTAATGAAAGGTTGCCTTAATATTGGAAAATCAATGTAATACACTATATTAACCACTTAAAAAGAAAAAAAATTATGTATATATTTTATAACATCCTGTTATATAAGGATCAAAAATGTCTATCAATTTTTATATTAAATTATAAAATATTCTATTTAAATTATATTGAGGCTCATATTATTTACTCAAAAAACTATATAAATGTAAAAGCATTGATACGTTAAGCACAAAGTTATCCATGAGATATTTTCATAATGATGCAAGTTTTACAACATAGTGTCTTTTTTAGAAAATGTAAACATTTAGGGCTTTTTTGGCATATCTAGTCTAAATTATTATAAGGTATTAAACATATCTAAAATATAAAGAGCAGATAAAATAATACAATTCTATGATAAAAAGCATATCAAATATGAACTATCACACTAGTTTGCAAACTGCACGCCTTGAAGACATTTTAAGCTTCCTGGGGGTGCCATTGGTGTCATTTTGGAAGACGTGGGTACTTGATAAACTCTAGGCCCTACCACCATTTAACATGAACAATCCAGCTTGTATTTTTTTATAAATCAAATTTCTCTATAATTATCTTAATGCTTTCCACTGTTAAAATCCTGGAAAACCACTGATCTAATGCTATGACTCATAGCTTAGAACAGTTGGCCAGAGTGGTTGTTTCATGGCAAACATCTATTAGCCAGACACACAAGGGACCAGACCCCAAGCTCTTGATTCATGGTTCTTGGTTCCTTAAACTCTAGTTAAATGAAAAAATGTCATTTTGTTATTATTTGAAATAATTACTAAGATTAGCAACATTTGATAATTCTATTTTAAATAATCCCCATCCATTAGGTTTTTGTTTCCTCTAGTTTTTGAAAAATAAACCAGACCATTGAGGTAGAAATATAAATGACAGTTACAATTCTAGGAAACAATTACTGTTGTATTTCTGTGCAGTATATTAAATCAGTAAGATCTTTCAAATATTCAATTATCTTTGAGTCATAGTCAGTGAACCAGATTCTGTAATGATATTTGCTCTCTTTGATCATGAAGTTTTCTATTCAGTGGAGTAATAAAATAGCTTATTAAGAATATCTCCAGCTTGAGGGAAAGACAGTAATGAAACCTGCTCCTTAGATACATTATGCACGTATACCATAAGACACTGCAAAATACATTGTTTCCTTTAGGCTACCAGGTTATTACATAATAAGACACCTTAAACACTCATGACTTTATTCAACATATGTTTATGGAACACCTGCCATGTGGTTGGCAGAGTGCAAATCACTGGATATACAAAGCCAATCCATACAGGCACAATGCTTACCACCATCCTCAACCTTTCAGTTTGTGGGAACAGGAACAATGAACATGTTAATACCGAATTCAATTCAATCTGTTAAGTGCCTTATAAAATAAATGCAATGGTTATCAGCACAGATGGGGCAGGAAGTGGGAATTTCTGGCCAGAAAAACATTTCTGGAGGAAATTGCTAAACTTAGAAATAAAGGAGCCTGCATTGCTGGGCAGTATGTGTTGAGAACACTGAGCCATTCTTCCTAAAACATTGAGAAATAGGTAATATACATTTTTATATTTTCCATTTACACATAACACAGAGAGAGGTTGAGAAACATGTCCAAAGTCTCACAGTTCCTAAGGGATAGTGTAAAGTCTGGAGGCTCAACCAGGACAATCTAATACTGGAGTCCTACTTTTTTCCTACCACCTAGCAAAACACTAGAAGAGAATATTGATAGTGTGTAACAGTATAACATAGCTAGACACTCACTGAAATATAATATATGTGTGTATGTGTATATATGTACATATATATAATTATGATTACACTGACATTAATAGTTATTACCATTCTTATTACAAACATTCACATTCTATCAAATTACTTTTATCCCTTAGTTATTTCCAAATGATTATAGATAAGTGGATCAAAAAGTATTCATTGTTTCTGTGAATTATCCTGTGTGTATTGCTGTTCAAAAAATTGCTTTATTTATATTTAGATTTCCTTATAGATGTTCATATTTCTTTTACTTCTCCAACAGGAGATTTAAAGAAAAGTATGCCAGAATAGCTTATTCTTTTTTTTTCCAAGTTTATTTATTTATTCTGAGAGAGAGAGAGAGCACAAGCAAGGGGCGGGGGCAGAGCGTGAGAGAGAGGATCCCAAGCAGGCTCTGTGCTGTCACCACGGAGCTGGACACGGGGCTCCATCCCACAAACTGCGAGAATCATGACCTGAACCGAAATCAAGAGTCGGGCGCTAACCTGCTGAGTTAGCTGGGCGTCCAGGATGGCTTATTCTTGATTTAACAGGAGAAAGTTTATAAACTTAACAATTACATAAACTGGTTAGCCTTGTGTTTTTCATTTGACATGACTGTGAGGGCCACTGTTCCCTGTGGTATTTTTGACCTCTGTAAAGAGCCTCTGAATGCTGAATTCCACACCTACCCTGAGAGATATCCTTGTTCAACCTTTCAAAGAGCTTGAACTATAACTTATGAGATATGATTTTAGCCTGGTCAATTATTATCATATTTATTCCATCATAATAACTGAACATCAGGTATAATTTCCTAGACAATCTAATCTATATTTTCTCTGAATCTTTTAGCAGTAGTGCAAATTTTTATATATTCTGTGTAAATAGAAGGAGCACCAATGGACTTTTACTGTCTGCCTTCTTTCCTGGAATTCAACAAAAAGTCTCCCTTCCTGACTTTCTGAACTCATTCTCATTTTCCCTATTCTCACAAATTGCTCACTGTGAAGCAATCTTTTATTCATTTATTTTTTTACTCTAAGCGGTAACATCTTAGTTCAGTGGATAATTTAATAACGGCCACATATACAGGATGATAAGCCACTGTTGGGTCTTATGGGCTAAATTGTGCCTCCCTATCACCAAAATTCATATATTGACATTCTATGCCCCATTATCTCAGAATGTGACAATATTTGGAGATAGGATCTTTAAACAGGTAATTTTTTTAAAATGAGGTCATTAGGGTAAATCCTAATCCAATATGACTGTGTCCTATAAACATCATAGGCACATACAGAGGGAAGATCATGTGAAAACAGGGAGAAAATGAGCCAACCAGAGAGGCCTCAGAAGAAACCAAATTTGCCAACCCCTTGTACTTAGACTTCTAGCCTCTAGAGTTGTGAGAAAATAAATTTCTGTTTTTAAGTCACCCAGTATTTGGTACTTTGTTATGACAGATATAGCTCACTAATTCATTAGAGAAGGAGAATATTGTTCTTTTCAGAGTCACAGCCACTGCTTTGCTCCCTATTAAAGTTCCCCATGGTGAACAACAGCATATATGTTAGTCCTGTAGCCAGCATTCATGAATGTAATCAATAGTCATGCCAAATTATAAGCCCTGCAATAGCATTCATATTAATAGTTCTCACCAATTTGCTCACAAAATGAACATGTGAAAAGAGATCAAAGTGGAAATACAGAAGAATGTGAACTTTACTCACTCATAATTTTCAAGTGCCGATCTTTTGACTTTATCTCCAACAATTAGTGCTCATCTAAATTAAAGAAAACAATAGCCTTTAAAATGCTAGTCCTTTTGCAATGCAGGAAGATAAACTAGTGGCTTAGGTAGATTCACATTGATGTGACCACACTTGTCGAACTTCATGACACAAACAAACACAGACTATTTATATGCAGCTCCTTATGTATGTTATGTTTGTGGTATTCTTGGGCTACTTTTCACAAGTGTCTTGTAAATGTCATAGTCTAGGGGAGGTGTGCAGGCAGGAAAAGGGGATGTAGAAAAGAAAATTAGGCCCACAGGGACACCGGTTCTGATATTTCAAATTGAGTCTACTACTTGAAAAGTTCTATAATTCTACTGCCACATTACACTATGTGAGGAGTTGCTGTAGTTTATATACTGAAGTAATGGAGGAAAAGCGTAAGGATCTCAACACTTCAACTAAATGTGTGGTAAGTCTAGTTCTTAGTTTTATTTTTTCCCCTGGATATGTCATCTATTATCATAGTAAATGACAAGTAAATATCATTTATTTAAAAAAAAAAAAAAAAGAGGTTAGAGTGGGAGAGAGCCAAAGCATAAGAGACTGTTAAAAACTGAGAACAAACTGAGGGTTGATGGGGGGTGGGAGGGAGGGCAGGGTGGGAGGGAGGGCAGGGTGGGTGATGGGTATTGAGGAGGGCACCTTTTGGGATGAGCACTGGGTGTTGTATGGAAACCAATTTGACAGTAAATTTCATATATTAAAAAATAAAAAAAAAAATAAAAAATAAAAAATAAAAAAAATAAAAAAAATAAAAAAAAAAAATAAAATACGAATCTGAACAGCAGTCAAATACGTTATAAAGCATTCAGGTATTTATGCTAGTCATATTGGTTTTAAAAAAAAGGACTAGAAATAAAACAGAGACAAAGATAGAAATAAAACAAAGATAAATGAAGTTCCGAAAATGTAAGCAAAATATTTCATACATATAATAAAATATTAAACAATAAAAGCTGCATTAATAGAACACTAATATGAACAGTTGATTATTAGGACATTTTGTAAACATGCTATTTCAGAAAGGACATTTTGTAAAGATGCTATTAAATGCAATTGGAGACATTCCTATACATTTTTGAAAAATGTATGGGTTTCAAAGACATTGCTAAAAGATATCTGACTTTGGTAATTATTTGATACTAGCATATTTAAAGTTCCTAACACTACCTACATATTAAATTATTCATTTTTTTAAATGAAAACTGAGTAGAAATACATAGTTTTATTGTTTCATATATAGTGACAGGCAAAAAATATTCTTTTGTTTAGTTTTTATTTAAATTGCAGTTAGTTAAGATACAGTGTAATATTAGTTTCAAATGTACAATTTAGTGATTCAACACATACATACAACACCTGGTGCTCATCACGAGTGCAGTCCTTAATCCATATCACCTATTTCCTCCATCTCCCCGCCATCCGCCCCTCTGGTAACCATCAGTTTGTTCTCTATAATTAAGAGTCTGGTTCCTGGTTTGCCTCTTTCTTTTTTCCCCTATAGTCATTTTTTTTTTTTCTTAAATTCCACCTATGAGTGAAATCATATGGTATTTATCTTTCTCTGGATTATTTTTCTTAGCATAATACTCTCTAGCTCCATCCACATCATATATATATGTGGTGTATATATATACATATACATTCTTTACCTTCTTTATCCATTCATCAGTCCATAGATATTTGAGCTCTTCCATAATTTGACTATGGTAGATAATGCTGTTATAAACATTAGAGTGCACGTATCCCTCCCAATTAGTATTGTTGTATCCTTTGGGTAAATACCTAGTAGTGCAGTAGTTGGATTGTAGGTATTTCTATTTTTAACTTTTGAGGAACCTCCATACCGTTCTTCAAAGTGGCTGCATCAGTTTGCATTCCCACCAACAGTGTAAGAAGGTTGCCCTTTCTCTGCATCCCTGCCAACACCTGTTGTTACTTGTTTTGTTAGTTTTATCCATTCTGACTGGTATGAGATGATATCTCATTGTGGTTTTGGTTTGTATTTCCCTGATAACAAGTGATGTTAACATCTTTTCATGTATTTGTTGGTCATCTATATGTCTCAATAAATACAACTTAATTAAAGAATATATAATGTATGTATGTAAATCAAATGTTAATATTAGTGATTGTGGTTGATATATAACAAAAAAGACAATACTACTACTAATAATAAATATGTACTGTAAGGTTTCCATTGACAAACAATTCATTAAGTACTTATGGAGATTTACTTAATTACATAACAGGACAAATAATGAAGTATGTCATTATTACTTTCAACATCTTTTTAGGTGAGGAAACTGAGGCACAGATAGATGAAATATCTTGCCGAAGAAGATATAGAAAATAACAGAAATAGCAATGAAACATTATTTTACTTTCTTATCATTTATTATACATTTCCCCTATAGTAATAATAATAATAATAATAATAATATATACACATATATAAACAACTATATGTGTATATCTATATATACATGTTTATAGAGATAGATACATACATATGCAACTTTATATATAGAAAGAGTGTGCTGTGTGTGTTATAAACAGCAAATGCCTTGTTTTTGCTTGTTCATACAGTTATCTTCATTTGCTTATTAAGCTAATGGACGGAAATGAAGATACGTAAATGTGTGAATAAGGACAGATATATAAACATGCATGTAAAGTATTTATGCATTTTAACTGATACAAATGACTCCAATTGATTTTCTGTTTAAAAAAAGGAAATATGTATACACACTTTGCTATCACACTAAATCATTATAGATAATCGGAAATATTTTAATCACCAAAAAAATGCTCAAATAAATTGCATCTTGTCAATAGTCAAAATTTATAGAGAATACAATAAAAACTAGTCTAGATATGAGATTGTCTCTTATTTTTGTTCTCAACAATGAACATACTTTATATAAAAGGGATTTTATTGCTAATACACTTAATATTAGGAGTAAAAGCCAATTCTGATATTTGATATTTGTAAAACATATTTTTCTTGTTTTCATATAATTCCTTAGAGCATTTGTTACAGGCGGCAAAGTTTTCTTTGGTGTTTTTTTTAATTCCAATATTTTCTTCCTAGTTTTTGTACTGCAATGTAGCCAAACTGAAAATGATACAAACGATACAAAACTCCATTTGTTCATTGATTTCTCCTAAAAATGGACTCATGTCTTCTTTTTTTTCTTTTTTTAATGTTTATTTTTGAGAGAGAGACAGAGACAGAGCATAAACAGGGGAGGGGCAGAGACAGAGGGAGACACAGAATACCAACCAGGCTCCAGGCTCCGAGCTGTTAGCACAGAGCCCAATGTGGGGCTTGAACCCACAGACCAAGAGATGATGACCTGAGGCGAAGTCAGAGGTTTCACCAACTGAGTCCCCAGGCACCCCTCGACTCATGGCTTCTATAATCTCTTCTGATATCAACCTAGATCAGTGGAGGAGTATCACTTTGACTATCTTTGCAAATTTGCATTAAAAAAATTAGAGTATATACTTAATTGGGAGACTTCAAATTATTTTATAAAACTTTGTTATATTGTTGGACATCAGACGCATAAACTTTTGATTAAATATCAGATAAACAATTCCATAATAAATGGATTGATATGTAATATCTGTTAATTTAAGAAGTGTTTATCGTAAATCTATTTACTATTTGCTAGCTTTTAATAGTGTAATTGTTTTCCATTTATCACAATAATAATTATTAAACAACATAACTCTGTGAAGTCACATTTTACTGCAAAATGACAGTCTTTAAATCCAGTTGCTGTACTATGGAGATGGTTCATAATGCCAGATTACAAAATAACCAAGGGGGGCACCTCACCATGGGGGGCCCTCACCATGGGTGTCTCAGTAGGTTGAGCGTCCAACTTCAGATCACGTCATGATATCACCGTTTGTTCGTGGGTTTGAGCCACACATCCAGCTCTGTGCTGACAGTTTAGAGCCTGGAGCCTGCTTCAGATTCTGTGTCTTCCTTTCTCTCCACCCCTCCCCCTCTCCTGCTCGCTCTCTTTCTTTCTCTCTCTCTCTCTCTGTCTCTTTCTCTTTGTCTCTCACTCTTTCTCTCTCTCTGTCTCTCACTTTCTCTCTCATCAAAAATAAATAAACTTGGGGCGCCTGAGTGGCTCAGTCGGTTAAACATCCGACTTCCCCTGAGGTCATGATATCCCGGTTCGTGGGTTCCTGCCCCATGTCAGGCTCTGTGCTGACAGCTTGGAGCCTGGACCCTGCTTCAGATTCTGTGTCTCCCTGTCTATCTCTGCCTCTCCCTCATTCATGCTCTGTCTCTCAAAAATAAATAAATATTTTAAAAAATGAATAAACCTTTAAAAAAAATTTAAATAACTGTGGAAAAATAATACTTGAGTATTAAAGAGAATATTTTCCATTCAGGCCTCTGAATAGAGATCTCTTATATAATTAAGAGTCTTCTGCCATGAGATTCTGCAGCACAGGCTTCTGTTTTATGAAAAAGAACATGCCCAACAGAGCAAAGGAATGCAAATCATATTATACAAACAAAAGAAAGCCTGTAGATATACTCTGAAACTTATTCTAGATAAACTATGCTTTATGAATATGCCTTATTATTATTAATAATATTATGAAATGTGCCGTAGGCCTATGGCTATGCTGACGGTGCTTTTTAATTTTCTTAAATCTGATGATAGACAATGATATGAAATTGTTCAACTTCCAAAATTTTACTAAATGCTCTTTTAAGCATCAAAAATCCTCCATTTTGTCAAATTCATTCTGATATTTTCCCTGAAGGTGAATAAAATAGAATAAAGTTAAGCAATCATCCTAAAAATTGGAATAATAGAAATAAAAGTAGAGAATGTTGCTGCTGATTCTATGTGGGGAGAACTTTTTAGAACAGGCTGGAGGGGTTGAACATATTAAGAATATATGTTCTTTTGTGTTTTATGATAAAGAAAAATAAACCAAATTTTTGGTATGTAGAAGAAAGAAATTTGTATGTTGAAGCAAGGTGCTATACCTTACAGATTTGAAAAATCAATCTGTGAACACAGTCATTTGGTCTTTGATCTGTTTCTACCTTCTCTATGCTCTCAGCATGACAAGGTGAAGGAGAAGGAACATTTTTTTAATGGTAATTTTAGCATTGGTTTTTGCGTGAAAAGCCATTTTGGACATTTCAAAAAAAGTAGCAACTGAAATACTTTACCAGACACTGGAAATTTGTAATTAATGTCATATTTGAAATAAAACTAACATCATTCGAATGTTCAAAATAATGGACATATTCCCTGACAACACACATGTATGAATTATTATGTACTCTATACTTATCACTGGCAGATATGACTGCTTTCGTCAGTAAGACCTTTTTGCAGTGAGAAATTATTTGTTAACTTCCTTTGCTATATTTTTTGAGGGTACTATTATAAATTCTGAATATAAATATCATTGCAACCTTCTTTGTTCTGATGGGTATATTGATTAACTTAATTGCAATGATCATTTCACAATGTGTATTTATATTTAATCATCAGGTTGTACACTTTAAATGTGTACAATTTTATTTTTCATTTATACTATAATAAAGCTAGAAAAAAAGGTAAGAGTATTTTTCTTGTGAGGAAAAGTTTATTATCACAAATTTGACCTGCTTCTTTAATCTATACAACTGTGCTATAGGCCTGAGGGCTTTCTAACATTGAGATTTATTTTTCTATATTATATATGAGAAAATGAACAATAAAATACTATAATACCATGAAACTTAAAAAAATATTTTTGATCCTCTTCAAAAACTCAAAATAATCATGGAGAGCAATCCTCCATGTTATGATCTATAATGCACATCTAAAGAATATATTCTAATATTCTCTTGTTGCCAAATTGAAAGCTATTGGTCAGTAATATTTGTGCATTTAAAACACAAATTAAAAAGGAATTTTACCTTGATTTGTACATTTCAGAAATTGAGAATCTTTACCAAGACCATCCCACTTTATTCTATCTTCATCCTCCGCTTGGAGCATTTCAAAATGCTAACATCCTAACAGATGTACCCATGTCTTTTAATTCACCAGTCCATTTAATTTTACATGGAGCATAGTGCTTTTACAGAGCTGTGATCATGCCACTTTCTAGTTTTAACTGAGTTAATTAGTTCTCTTTGCTCTTTCATTAAAACCCAAATTCCAACACATTCTATAATGTCATGAATGACATAACCCCTTGTCTGTCTATAAAGCCTCAGATCCCCCACCTTTGCCTAATTCTAACTGCCCCCGTTGGCAAGAGTTATATTAGTTATTTGTGTTAGTGGCACCATTTCCTTACATTTTTGTATTCTGAGAAGACATCCTAATTACTCTTAAGAACCAAAGAAAAATCAGCATGCCTGCCTATTAGTAGATACATTTTCTCTCATCTTTGGAAAGAATATGTGAGCATCTGTGAGATGTATATTTTATAGACCCCATAATGACAGCTATTTTTCATGGAACCTTCTAACCTAGCAAGGATATCATTGATTTAAAAAGAAATTATGTGAATAATTCCAATTTTCTGAGGGGAAAACTTTAGAATATAAAATGAGTTAACATAAAAAATACAAAGTATGCTAATCTCAGATTTTTAAAAAATATGAATTTTATATTTGCAGGATGTATTCAGTTTTCAAATACTGTTAGAGTTTCCCCATAAGATGAATATGAAGGGAGGCCAAAATATGTTTGAGCTGGTCTATACTTTGTTAAGATTACTGAGTACAGAGAAACAAGTTTATAAATTATAAAAATAATAGATTTATAAACATTCAAAACATATGATGTCTAAAAGATCTGAATGATTTTATTTTTGGATTAATAATACCGTTTCTTTTTTTAAGGTATATTTTTAAATGTTTATTTATTTTTGAAAGAGAGAGTACAAGCTGGGGAGGGGCAGAAGGGGGGGGGCAGTGGGGACAGAGGATCCAAAGCAGGCTCTGCTCTGACAGCAGACAGCCCGATGTGGGGCTCAAACTCGCAGACTGTGAGATCATGACCTGAGCCAAAGTCAGATGCTTAGCCAACTAAGCCACCCCCAGGCACTCCAATTAATAATACTGTTTCTTCACACAAAGAATGCTATGGTCTAAATGTTTGTGTCCTTTCAAAATTTATTTTCAAAACTTAATCCTTCCTCAGTGTGATGGTATTTGGAAATGGGGCCTTAGAAAATTGATCTCTTCACAACCTTTATGGTTGTTTGTATCATTTTTGGATACTGGCATTTCATATGCACTTCCAGTTTTGTCAATGTCACACTCATATTTAATTTGATTTATGATAAATGTTATTTTAAAGTTCATTTGAGGAGGTGAGGGGTGGGCAAAATGGATGAAGAGGAGTGGGACACACAGGCTTCCAGTTTTGGAATGAGTAAGTCACAGGAACAAAAGGCACAGTATTGGGAATAAGGTCATGGATACTGTAATGTGTTGTAGTGTGACAGGTGGTAGCTACATTTGTGGTGTGCATAGCATAATGTATAAATTTGTCAAATCACTATGTTGTACACCTGAAACTATTGTGATAATGTATGTCAACTACACTCAAATAAATAAAAAATTATGTGAATACCACACAAGAACTTTTGGGAGATATTTTTACTTTTTTTGGCAGGAGTAGTCTGTTTCGTCATAGAGGAATTTTTAATCACTGACATTGTTTAGAATTACTAGTACAGGGTGATAAAAAGACTCACTTCTAGTCTTTACCATTATTATTACTTTTTTATCATTATCATTTTAAAGTCTCTTTATACAACACATCCAATTATTACTTACATTTGAGGGCAGATTGTTCCTACCAGCCCAAAAGTATTACATCTTCCTCACAACTTATTCTTTTTTGGTAGTGGCTGGCAAGCACATTTAATATTAATTTAAATCTTGATAATTTTCAGAATTACTAAAGCATGAAAATATACTTTTCTGAACCTGTGAAATAGGATATGTGTTTAGAAGGTATAATATAGAGACAAAATTAATGTTAAGATATATGTGTATATATATGAACTATATTAAATGACCTCATATATGATCAGTGTAACTGTTAGTTGTCATATTTTGTAAATTTGCATAATATAATTTTTATAGTTAAAGCATGTTTTAAAAGAGTGGATAAGTAGTATGTTGTCCATAACATTCCAAAATTTTAGAGCATTTACAATAACATAAAACATTTAACAACATATACTAATAGGAATTAGTAAATTTTGCCAATATGTGAGATCTATGGAGTACATGAATCGTTTACGCTAACATATCAATCCTTTTGCTCATCATATAATTAATTCTTCCAATTGCATATGATTTTCAAAACCATCTAATTACTTTAAGGTAGGATGTGTTATGGTTACAATATAAGACTTCTCTTCAACAAACCCTCTGCTAGTTATAGAAGCTTAGAACCTATTAAATAAATTTTAATTTTGTTACTATTTTACTATCTTAATTTTATTGTTATTTAAGCAATTCTATAAACACTAAATATGGCTTCCATAGCTTTCTTCCATCTTTTGATTTTTGGTATTTTGAAAAATAAAGATATGTGTAAAGACATTTAATTTCCCTACCTCTATGTAACTTAAAGTGGATGCATCATATTCAAAAGTGTTTCTTTTTTAATTCTCCTCCTACCATGTTAAATTTAATTATGGTAGTTCTGCCAGAAACACAATTGTAACATCATGGCTTGAGGTAGTTTTCAAATAAAAATCTTTTCTATAATACCTTTTAAACTAACTCTGTGGGTTGTAAAGTTGAAACTTTAAATAGTTGAAACTTTACTAGAAGAGAAGTTTTAAGTAGCTAAAGATGAACCAAGACAGGTTTAAACAAAAAGCCAGATATATACAGTGCCTGAATAACTAAAGTTATCCTAACATTCTGGCAGAATGGGCAGCGGAAATAGCCTTTAAAAGTAGAGAGCAGCTGAAACTTATCAGGTATATCTTGTATTGAAATGATCTACTATACTGCCAAGAAACTGGCAGCCTTGAATTGCTGTTCAGATTTGTTGTAGTTAATAATTCTGAGTGTTAGAGGGTCATCTTTGAAACATATTAACTGCACTACACTATTAAATGTCTATAGATGAAATGCGTGTTATTATGAATGAAGAATATGGGTCTATGAGCACTTAGGGAGTAATTTGGTTTCTTTTGCCATGATTTATGTGTATGCATAGAGATAACTTAATCCACAAGAGATGTGCAAGTAATTTATTTCCAACCATTGAAGTAAAACTGGACAATAATTTATATGACTTTTAATGAGATGCTGCAGCCAAGGCAAATATGACAGTGAATGATACAGAACTCTTATCACTGTACTGTTTATCTTTGGCCTGGGGAACTTGGACATTTTTGTTGCAACATCAAATTATTCCCTTTTCATATAACACACACACACACACACACACACACACACACTGAACATGCACATTTTGTCTGGTTTGGCTTTAAAAAGAAACATTAATATTCAGTGTTGGCTGTTTTTACTTATGTTGGATAGATACCATATTTCAAGGAAAAAATATAATACCACATTATCAGGTGCTGAAACAAATAAATATTGGTATACCACATTAAACAACAGATTTTATACACAAAAGATGATTTTTTCCTTTCATCCTGAGGCTGTTGTAGAATTTTACTCACAACATTGTAAAATATCTTTTCTTGTGGGCATTATATATTTTCTTCTAAGAATGATTATGGGATGTTTCTATTTTATTTTATTATAGTTATTAATATTTTAATATTACAATGAACAAAATAAAATACGGATTAATTATAATGAAATTTTGGGGATAAAACAATTCAGTTTTATATATAATTAGTTACACAAAAACAAGTGCAAATTGAACATTGTTTAAATTTCAGAGAATATTGTAGTTACTCTACTATTGTTTCTTTGATATTGATTATTATACTATTGTTTCTTTGATACTGTTTCTTTGTACTTATGATAATTTACTGAGATTATAATATATATTCAAAATCTAATGTGAAATTATACTCTAAACACAGTCTAGTTTTTTGACCTTTGATAGGATAACTTTTCATTTATCATCAAACTTGTTTCCTAGAAACCTAGATTGGCCTTCCAATATTGGTTGTGATTTCTTTTGCTTTGAATAATACAAGTTTATTTTCATTAATTAAATAATGCAATATCAGAATTCTAGTGCTGATAAAGATGAAGTGAACCTTGCAGTGTCTCATTTCCCCACAGATACAATTGAAAGCACTGGACAGACTCCAAAAATCATCTATATGAGGACTGTGAAAAATCAATTCAGGCAGATTGAAAATGAAGTCAAAACTTGAATAGAGTCCTATATAGCAGTGAAGATTTTTGTTTTTGTTGCTGTTTTCTCCAGCTTTGACCCAATGTTGGGCCCGAGTCTTGGAATTGGTCAGAAGCATGTATAGCAAAATATCTAGGGGAAACTATCTCTCTTTAGAGCAATGGAAAATTTGACTCTTATCAGCAGGAATGAGGGAGAAGTTTCTTTTAGTGGTTTAATTGGTGTTTACTTGTTTAGCCTTTATATGACAGCTCCAGTCAAGGATCTATACTTCTGGGATGTCAGTGACTGAGAAGTCACCAGAAACCTCAAGAGAAGTCTTAGTACTAAGGATAGAGGAAAAGGGATGCTATTGGTCCAAAAAGAAGGGAGAATTCACCATTGTTCCTTTCGTTTATCTCACTGTATTACCACAAGAGAACTACAGTCCAACAGTAAATACTGCACAGAAGTATAGTCATAGTGTATTACACTTACCACAGTATTTCAAGAATGGAGTATACTAATACCAATGCCAAAAAAGTAATATGGAAAAAATATTATTTTATCCCTTTATATAAATAAATATTACAATAAAATATTTGAACTTGAATCTACTCCCATTCTCTTCAACACTATTCCCATTATAATTCTTTATTTTTAGGTTTTATTTATTTATTTATTTATTTATTTATTTATTTATTTAGAGAGACAGCACACAGCAGGTGAAGGGCAGAGAGAAGGAGACAGGGAATCTCAAGCAGGCTCCACATGGTCAGCACAGAGCCCAATGCGGGGCTTGAGCCCATGAATCATAAGATCATGACCTGAGCTGATATGAGGAGTCGGATGCTTCACCAATTGAGTCATCCAGGTGCCCCTATTCCTCTTATAATTCTGTGTAGTAATAATATTATTACTATATAAATGCTATCAATACTTGACATCTCAGTTCCTTGAACTTTGTTTCTCCAGTGTTCTTATCTTTTATACAACCTCAGGTATCCATTCCTGTGTTTACACCTTAGGTGTCAGCAATCTCTCACAATTTTCATTCTAGCCACTCCAACCTCTGAATACTGCATCTTATGGTTAAAACTCACTTATTCTGATATATCAACCACTAAAATATATAACCCTATCTGAAACTTTTATATGAATTTAAGTCCCAAGTCCCTTTAATTTCATTTTACTATTTTGAGTAAACCAAAATCCAGTCCTAGACTATTCCATGCTTAACCCATATAGGTTAATGTGGCTGGAGTAAAATGCAAAGCCATTGTAATGAACAAATTGTAAATTCACAATAACTAACAAGTTGTGTCCTAATGTTTTACTAGAATCTCCCCAGCCCCTTTACTATCTTACTTCTCTGTGTTATCCCACTTAGATATTTTTTGAGGATTATCTTCTTCCCTTACATCTCTACTGAGTTTTTTTCCACTGATGACCTTGCCACCTATTTTACACAGAAATGAAACATTCAGGAGACAACATTTGCAAGCCCCATTCATTACATCTATCTATCTGCATCTGAGGCCACACTGTCTTCTCTCTTGATACTTTATTTCTCCAAATTATCTATATTTCTGGAAAAAATCTTTACCATCACGTGTACATAAAAATTGCATCTCCTTTATGCAACTCCAAGAATTAACATTGACAATTCTCCAGTTTGCCTCCTGCAACATTGTTTTATTCACTCTACTTGCACTTCTCACTATTATTCAATAAATGTTGTTTCCTTTTCAATTTTTTGCTAGTTTTCTTGAGGAATGATAGACAAATAAAAGTTGTATAAATTTAGGCTGTACAACATGATTCATTAAGGAATAGGTCATCAGTGACATCATTACTGTTAAACTCTGTTGAACTACTGTCAAGCCTCAGTTCCCCTCATTCTTGACCCATCAACAGTCTTTTAACACACTTGAATGTAAATATTGGGACCTTTCTGATAAATGACATGAAATAAATTTGTCTTCCTATATTTATTCAACTACTGTTCTTATTTGCTACAATACACAGTGTCTTTATTTTGATGAACATTAGGAAAATGATTCAATAGGGAAAACATCAGTATTACTTAAAATACCCTTGAAATAAATGTTAACAGAATTACGTATTGTGAATGTACATAAATATTACTCAGTGCATTGGTTCTTTGTTGATTTTATACTCAAGGCACATTGTTGATTACTAAGGTTCTATGGAAAGAGAAAAGGTGTTAAAGAATGGCTTTTAATAATTGGAAAAATATTTAATAGTTATCACTTGGATGTCCTTCAACATTAAGTCAATTAAATAGCAAAAAAAACGCTTTTTACTATGTTGCTCATGTTCTTGTGTGTATTTAAAGCTCATGTTCTTGTGACCTTGAAAATACAAACTTAATATCACATAATACCTAAATAGTGGATATTCTGACCAAAAGAAGCACTACAATTTAATGTCAGCATATTCCCTGAGATTATAGTGAATATATGACTGTACTACAAGTCTTCACAAAATATTATTGGAACACATCACTGTAGTTTACGTATGCAGCTAGACATACTTTCCATATACTCTAGACAATAGTATATTATCTGATAGCTTTATAATATCATACTTGTTGGTACAATAAAAAAGCATCTGAAGTTCAGGACTATAAAATCAAGGTTTTCAAATTTTTATTTTATGTTGCACATTGTAAAATACAAGATCTATCTATCATCTATCTATCTATCTATCTATCTATCTATCATCTATCATTTATCTCTATTTTTTCCATGTATATAAACATGTAAACATTCTGTATACTTCTGCAATGGAAATCTCATATATTCGATGGATATTTCACAATACACAGTTCCTGATTTTAATGCAAAAGAATTCATAACAACTTATAGTGATTTTGAAATAACCAAACCACTGGAAAAAATACTACATAACTCTTATTATCATGGGTAGAACTGTGTGTCATGCTGCATAAAAGAATTATTGAAGAATGTCACCAGATGCACTCCGAGAGAATGCATAGCCTTAATTTTAGGTTTTCGTTTTTAATCTAATGCATGATACTAAAGAATGTGCAGAACAATAAAGCCAAAATGTGGGGACAGTCTTAGTAAAGGAAATAAGTGGAAATACTACACTATAGTGATATAAAACAAAAGGTAGAAAAAAATGTTTCATTAAACAGTATCCCATAAGAGAAATTGTACCTTAACAATAAATAATGGATATAATATAATCTCAGGAAACAAACTTAATTCCTTTATATTTATAAACTCAGTTGAATATCTTCCTTTCCTAAATAGTGAAAATTCTATCATGAACTGCTATTGGCATTTCTGAACCTTCACTGTTATAAACTAAATACTAACAATACATTTGTTGATTCAATAATTTGTGTAACAAATATATATTCAATGTCTCATATGCACTGTGATATCTGCTAGACTCTAATTATTAAAAATAAGAAAAAAATAATAAAAGCAGGAAAAAGTATATTCCCCAAGTTCAAAGAACTTTAGTCTCAAACCTAGGCCAAATCTATATTAAGGTTCACATCAGTCTTTATATTAATTCCTTTCTAGGAAATTGTTCATTACTTATTATGAAATACATAATTCCAGGCAATAAATATCTCTTCAAAAATTTACAATTTAGTAACAACGTATTTCTAAATCTTTATTAATATACTTTGTTTTACTTTTAAAAAATAATGTTCTCAGATTCATAAAATTGACTTATTTATACCTTTTAAAAGCCTAAATGGAATGCTGCTAGAAATACTAATTTACATACATTGATGTAAACTAGCAAAACACGTTGAATTTCTCTTATACAACAATGAAATTCAGAAAACCACTCTATTAAAAAAAACAAAAACAAAAACAAAAACAAAAACTGCTCCTGTGAAATTTTATCCAGCTTCATTAGGCTCAGATATAGGGATCTGAACCTAAACCTTTGAACTTTTGTTTACTTAATTTCACATAAGTTGATTTCTGAGCACTTGAAATTATGCCACTCCAGCCATTGTAATCAGCCCGATACACAGTTTCATTTTGTGTTTTTCTTTCCTTAGGAGATTACTTGCAACTGAAACTCATTTCTTACTTGATAGTGGATATTACTGAATCATTCTTTAAAAAATGTGTCCTGAGATATAGAGTAACAGCCTCAGGTTCTTTGGTCTTTAACACTCCTTTTCCTTTTTTGTTAAAATATCAACTTCTAAAAGATTTCTTATATTTTAAAGAGCAACAATTTTGTATGTACCACAATGTATGTATGTCTGTTAATGATCTGTAGGAATTTTTTTTTTTTAATTTTTTTCAACGTTTTTTATTTATTTTTGGGACAGAGACAGAGCATGAACGGGGGAGGGGCAGAGAGAGACGGAGACACAGAATCGGAAACAGGCTCCAGGCTCCGAGCCATCGGCCCAGAGCCTGACGCGGGGCTCGAACTCACGGACCGCGAGATCGTGACCTGGCTGAAGTCGGAGGCTTCACCGACTGCACCACCCAGGCGCCCCAAGAATTTTTAAACTCTCTTTCTTTTGGGTATCATCATGGAGAGGATTAAAGTACTTAATATACATGTGTTAAGTCTTTCTAATACCAAATCTATCCTAAATATATTAAGAAAACATAAAAAGCATGTTTGAGTACCAAAGAGCTTTTTTGATATAAAGAGTGACATGTCAAAGTAACATTTGAGATGCTAGCTCAGAGACAATATTTTTTAATGAAAAGAGATCTTTAAAGAGTATATTAATTTCTGAATATATATCTTTCAGTTTGATATCCTTATAGGGCCTGGACAATTCTATTAAGTGATTATTATCCAGATTAAATTGTGTCTTAATTTACTTCCACTTTCTTAATATTAGTACATGTCTAAAGTAAAAATCAAAGAAGTTTTAATGTTAATCCGATTTAAATAGTCAATATAAAAATATTTCAACATAAAGTGTGGATTATTTTACTCTTTGAGACAAATTATGTGGTTTGAAGTTTAGAAAGAGGAAAACAATGATTTATAGTTTAACCAGAAGAGTGATTACAGATTTCTAGACTAAAAACTTAATGTGTGTGAAAGTAGAAGTTTTTCCACAAAGATCTGGAACAAAGTAAGAATGTACCTTGTCACTTTAACTTTTCAACATTGTACTAGAAGTACAAGATAATGCAATAAGACACAAAAAGACAATAAAAAGTATGATAATAGAGGTGGAAGAAATAAAACTGTCTTTGTTTACAGATGGCATGATTTCCCAGTGGAACATCCAAAAGAATCAACTACAAAAATCTCTTTTAACTAAATTGCTTATTACTTTGCTAAATAGCAAAGTTGCAAGATATAGGGTTAAAACACAAAATATACAAAAGTCAACCAACTTTCCTATATACTAGGAATGAACAAATGGAATTTGAGAGTTTTTTTGGAAAATACCACTAACATTAGCGCTCAAAAAACGAAATAACTAGGTATAAATCTAACAAAGTATGTACAAGATATATGTGGAAGAGAATTACAAAACTCTGGTAAATGAAAATCAAAGAGGAACTAAATAGATGGAGATATAGTCCATGTTCATGGATGACAAGGCTCACTATTGTCAAGATGTCATCTTTCCAACTTGATACATAGATTCAATAAATCTCATCAAAATATCAGTAAGTTGTTTTGCGGATTGGAATAAGCTGATTCTAAAGGTTATGTGGAGAGGTAAAAGACTCAGAATAGGCAACAGCAACTGAAAAAGAACGAAGTTGGAGGATAGACATTACCCAACTTCAAGACTATATATAAAGTGTGGCATGTGTGCAGAAATAGTGGTGAAAGAATAGATAAGTAGATCAATGGAAAGAATATGAAATTCAGAAATAGCCCCACATAAATAAAGTCACTGATACATGGTAAAGGAGCAAGGCTATATAATGGAGAAAAGGCAATCTTTTCAACATATAAGGCTGGAACAAGTAGACATTTACATGTAAAAAATAAATAAATAAATCTAGACACAGACCTTACATCCTTAACAACATTAAATAATAATGGAAAATAGACCTAAATGTAAAATGTAAAATTGTAAAAATCCTAGAAGTAGCATAGAATAAAACTTAGATGACTTTGGGTATGGTTATACAACAACAAAGGATTGGTCCATGAAAGAAATAAATGATAAATTGGACTTAATTAAAAAAAAAAAATCGGCTCTGCAAAAAACACTGTTGAGAGAATGAAAAGCCAAGCCACAAAATGGGAGAAAAGTGATTGCAAAAGACACATCTGATAAAGGACTATTATCCAAAATATACACAGAACTCTTAAAAGTCAACAATAGGAAAACAAACAACTCACTTAAAAAATGGAAAAAAGACCTTAACAGACACTTCATGAAAACAAAACAAAACAAAACAGATGATAAATAAGCACATGAAGATGCTCCAGTATTACATCCTTAGGGAATGCAAATTAAGACAATGAGATACACTACATATCTATTAGAATAGCAAAAATTCAGAATGCTGACAACACAAAATGCAGGTGAAGATGTAAAACAGTAAAACTCTTATTCATTGCTGGTGGGAATACAGAATGCTACAGCTATTTTGCAAGACTATTGGACATCTTCTTATAGAATTAAACATACTCTTACAATCTGAATCAGCTCACACTCTTTGCTATCACCCAAGGAGTTGAAAACTTCTGTCCACACAAAACCTGCATGTGGATGTGTATGGAAGCTTGATTCATAATTGCTATGCTGCCTGCACCATTCAGGTCATGATTTCCATCACCTTTAGATTTGGCGGAACTGTGGTCCTAAGCATAAGAAGTCTTCTGAATATGCTTGCATTTTTTAGTAAAACCTACACAGAGCAGATCAAGCAAATATCATAGGTAGTGAGACATCAACATGAGCTTCAAACATGGTCTGCAAGTTTTTGACCATGGAGCACATTTTGTCATAGGTAAGATCTACATTGTGGAAATTGGTTGGATTTTTATTATTTTATTTTATTTTATTTTATTTTATTATTTATTTTTGCCTGAAAATCCTCAGTAATTGGTTTGAATCTTCTAAATAAAATAAAATCTCATCATTTTGAAAATCAGTATGTCTCATTTCAAAAACAAAAACAAAAACAAAAAAACAATCCTTGGGCAATCAGATCCAATTTTGTTTTTTTGAGTACTTGGGACTAGTGTTTTTCCAATATTTCTTAAATTGAACATAGCTGATGCTTTCATACCATACCAATCTTAGGAAATAATGAATTCTTTTCTTCTTGGATTCCTTTTTGTCCCCTTTTGTAAGGCACTTACAAAACTCAGATATTACTTTTTAAGATTCATGCAATGGTAAGTTCACTATGGTTCTCTGAATAAAGTATCAGAAAACAATACTTAATTTTTATGTTGTGCTACAATTCAAATAACAGCAGTATTTTCTATTACTTGATAATTTTAAGGCAAATATATGAAAAAAATGCATTATTTTCCTTTGTGATGGGCAGTTCTTTAACATAAGGCATGATGTCTTTTATGGGTTTAATTATTTATTCTATTTATCTATTTATTAATAACTTTAAATTTTATTTTATTCTTAGTGTATCCTTTCATTTACATTTTGGGCATTTAAATAATATATTTCTCCGTTCCATGTTATTCTAATTAGTTGTTTATTTATATTGTTTATTACACATTTCTGGCTGTTGTGCGCATTCATCACTTTTCTGTACTCTAATTTTACTTTTGATTTATTAAGTTCTCTGAGGATAATTAGAATGTTTTTGCCGGAAAATAAAATAAACTATGTTTCAAAATTTTTTAAACTCTTAGGAAAATATACTATATCTCTTAAGAATTCTAGGTAATTAGTGAAGTTCAAGTTGATTGATTCACTGACTCAAAGATTTCATCAAGAGACCAAGTTGTTTCTATCCCAACATTAGTAGTGGTCCTTTCTTTCCCTACACAATTGCAAAATGACAAGGGCAATTCTAACCATTACAAGCAGAATCAGTGGCATTATGACAAAAAAAATGCATGCTTTCTTACAGCTTTTCTTAGCATTTTATTGGCCAGAACTGGCACATGTCCATTCTGCAACAAATAAGTGGCAAAAGAATTGGAAATACTTAATATTAATTCCACCCCTGAAACTGGTTGTGAAGTCAATTATTTTGAAGCACAGAGTTTCTTGAGGAAGTGAAAAATAGCTGAAGCATGTGCTATCATGATAAATACTAGATGTTTGGTAGGTAATCAATATTATCTAAAATATTTTCTTTTCTTCTTATTATTTTGCTATTCTGTTTCTCAATTTTTCTGTTAAATGATTAATTGATAGAAATCACCAGTACCATCAACATTATTATTTGTTATTATTAAAGAAACTATTTAGTTCTCATTTTCTAGTGAGTAAATTTTTTAAATTGTGAATTTCAGTACATAGTGCTATAATTATTTCCAAATAATCTGTAATAACAACTATGACTACATATTATGTGAAGATTAATTTTGGATAGCATGACTATTATGATAGATAAATAGACATATATAGATACACATATATGTAAGTGTATGTGTGTATATATATATATATATATATATATATACTTACATATGTGCATATAATAAACTATATGTGTATATATCTCTACTTGTAAAATTATTTTTATAACCTCTTAGATATTGCATTTCTCGTGTTTTGCGGTAAGTGCTGCTTTAACTACTTAATGCTTTGCAAATTTATTAGGTCTATTTAATTTCTAATTTGTAAAAATTATTCTAGATTTTATGACCTAATACAACATAGTCTATGTTAGGAATGTCTCAGAAGTGATTGAGACAAAGGATTCATTTCTCTTTCTCCAAAGACAATGATGTATTATGCAGATTCCATTGTAATGGTGACTGATTGGGAAAGTCCATTTTCTGTCCTATTTAGTTCCAGTGCTATTCTATCTCCTAACCTCAGGTGGAATCCATCCTGTCTGCTCTTCAGCAAAGGTAAGTATGATCCTAAATAAAATGGCAATTGGACCATCCACAAGCAGGAGCTCAGCACTCTCCTAGCTTTGTAGTGTTGTGGATCTTCTGAAAACAGCAATTTCTTCCTTTATCCTTAGCACACACTGTATTCCCATCTTTAGGACCTCCAGCGCACTTAATAACACATCCTCTATAATTTTCCTTTATAATATATTTAACTACAATTGGGGCCACAGAAAATTCTGGATATACTACTACGCCACTCTGGAGTTTGGTAGAACTTAAGCATTATTTGAGAGTAAGAGCTTTCTCACAACTCACCTTACATCAATACACTTATACCAACGGAACTAAGTTGCTACACCACGATAACCAGGGAGAATTTGCTAAATTTTGCTGATTACCTGAGCCTCACTCACCTAGAATCAAGGTGCAAATTCTCTTTTCCCCGAAGTAATAGTTTGTAGGAGGGCTCTTTAGTGGCCTCTGAGTCTCATACTCAAGCCAAATATTAACAAGAACTAGTGCCCACATGTTCATATCTTACTATGTTATAGTTTCTGAGAACCAATTTATTTCTCCAATCTTTGAAGATAATATTTTGTAACCATGCGAAACACAATATTGTATTGTGCCTTTTTATAGGTATGTTTAATCATTTCTGTTTTAAACTTGGATGGTGACTTTCAAAGCTAAGATATGCACCATATTTGTTTTCTGACAACACTAACCAGGAAAAACTGCAGTTTCATGTCTCACATCTATAATAACTTTGTTCAGAAGGAAGAGTGGGAGGAAAAAAAAGAAGATAAAAAAGAGATAAAGAAAATATCACATAATTATCCCACAACATTCTTCTTTGCATTAATATAAAATTAAGTATCATGGGGCGCCTGGGTGGCTCAGTCAGTTGAGCGTCCGACTTAGGCTCAGGTCATGCTCTCGCGGTCTGTGAGTTTGAGCCCCGTGTCGGGCTCTGTGCTGACCACTCAGAGCCTGGAGCCTGTTTCAGATTCTGTGTCTCCCTCTCTCTCTGACCTTCCCCCGTTCATGTTCTGTCTCTCTCTGTCTCAAAAATAAATAAACGTTAAAAAAAAATTAAAAAAATAAATAAAATTAAGTATCAAAGATCCATGTTTAAGGATAAATATTTTATTATTTAAAAAAAAATTTAATGTGTATTCATTTTTGAGAGAGACAGAGACAGAGTGCGAGCAGGGGAGGGCCTCTGAGCTGTCAGCACAGGGCCATACTCGGGACTTGAACCCATGAACCACGAGATCTTGACCTGAGCCAAAGTTGGCCACTCAACTGACTGAGTCACCCAGGCATCCTTGGATAAATATTTTAAAAGTAAATAATATACCCAGAATTTTTCCTGAGAAATATCCCCTCAGCTCAAGGAATGAATCACTGAATTCTACTCCTGAAACCAATATTGTACTGTATGTTAACTAACTAAAATTTAAATTAAAAAAAAAAGAAAGTACGACCCCCAAACTGTTTAGGAGGAGAGAAAGTTTGAAAGGCAAGTGAGCATATGCACAGGGATTAGTTATTCTGTCTGTACCATACCCCCATGGTTGACTTCTGTACCTGGATTTTGAGGTGGCAGTAGAATTGTGACCTACTTTTAGGGGTTCTTGAGAACCAAAAAATCAGAGAAACCTGTTTTATGGCAGTTATGAAGGAGACCTAGATTTCTTAGCTTTTCAGAGAAGATATTGCTAGAAACTAAACCCAAACATTCACTATAAGTGCTACAGTAACTACAGTATCAATGACACATTCACACTGATGAAGATCAAGAACAGAAGGTAATGTATGAAAACCAGATAATGTTGAATGGGCAGCATAGGAAGCCTCTTCCACCATAGTTAATGTCTAGTAGAGTCTCTGAGACTTTGAAGGATAATATCTGGTGAATGCAGTCAAGAACACTGAAATCCAACACTAACTGAACCCTTTGAACACACAGACATGTCCCGCTCCACCTTGCCGGAGGATGGCAGCACCACTTTCATGCCTGAAAACTTAGCATCTCAGGTGAAACCATGTCCAAAACCAACACATGACAGGTTCAGGATACCTTCTCCTGTTGTGGCAAAAATAACAACAAAAAGCAACAACAACAACAACATAATCGATTAACACTAAATTTCCATGGCCTGACTTGGAAAGAGTGTGCTTTAATAAATAACCCAGTCCATAATTTTCTAAAAAGCTCTTCTTTTTTTCCAAAGTGTGTCTCGTTGTCTTGCAGGACCTTAAATGAAGCAGTGACTATAATATTTATCCTGAAGAACTTTAACATTTTTTGAGACTAATTATGGCATTAAATAGGAAAATGTGTCAGAATTCAATTTTCAGGCTTAATCCTTGAATCATATCATTTAATCCAGACTGAACTTGCCAGATATAAGCCAATAATTCTGAAATCAATTTTATTCTGAAGTCAGCTATTTCCATCCACAAATTCATCATTTCAAGGCATTTGCTTTGCTCTCTGGAAAGCTCATCTCTCCCCCACTCACAGCTGTCCCTGAGCTGCTTGCTCAGAGGCCTTCTCTGATCTGCCTTCTCTAAAACAGCTATTACTATCAGCCTTTATTCCCTTGAATCTCTTACCTAATTTTTTTATAGCACTTACACCCAACTACTCTTGTTTTATATTGTTTGTTCTCCTCACTTAATTATAACTTCTGTGAGAACCATTTTGCATGTTTCATGGACCTTCAACTCTTATACTCAATGGCTAATCAATAAATATTTTTATTTAATAAATCTCTGCTTGAGCATTTCATTTGTTTCTCAGAATAGCAATGTTCTAAAAAGGATCTAAGACCTTTTTTGTAAAAAGAAAAAAAAATGTCTGGTGTTCCTCAATTCAGAAAAAATTAGTAGTTCTTCAAAGTTGACCATCCAGAAACTAAGGAATTTACCTCAAAATTTCCACTTTCTAAATTTATACTCATCTACCAACTTTTAGAAATTTTACTTCCTAGTGTTCATCTGCTTGCCCAAACTACAGCTAAGCAACCTAGTAATTTATAATACATGCAGTAAATACAGCAATATTGAGATGATGCACAGTGGATTTTTACCCTACCCAACTTAAAATTCTTCAGATAGAGTCCACAACATAAATATATGTGTCACATGATATAGCCACGACCATCTTATCTAACCTCATTTTGTGACAACGATCTTCTCTGTTCTATGATTCACTCTTTTTAAGTTTCTTTCTGGTCTTTGATATTGATGTTCTCATCCAGTTTTCAACCTCCCCATATGTTGTATATCTAAAATGCTTACTCCCTCCTATCCAAATCTTCACTCATTCATTTCCTGTTTTCCTTCTGGTTCAGCTTAAAAGACACTTTCTCTTTGCACAATTACAAATATATGATTAATTATATGTAGTATTCTCTTTAGTGTCTGTTTTTCCTACTTTAATAAGACACAGAAAGTTTTTTCTGTGTTCTCTAATCTTTGGTGAGTGGTAATTACAGTCTATAGGAAATGCTCAATAGTTCTTTATATTGTTACTAATCAACAGAAAATGCGTGTTGGGAGTCCTGAATTATTCAACTATGGCAACTGCATTTATTAAAATAAAATCTATTGCTCTTAATAGTCACCTCACTTTTGGCATTAAGATTTCTTACATTTATCAGTCTTTCTTTTCCAGAATAATGTACTTACAGTCATCTGTATTATTAACATAAAATATGTGGTGTAAAATACCTTGGAAATTAAGTATGTGATTTCTTTGTGTGGGTGATGGGCATTTGAGAGAGCAATAAACTGCATCTTCTATGCTGCCTTGGGAAAAGATGGAACTTTAACTAGAAATATGAAGCTATGTGATAAAAAGAAATGTTTACTAGCTGAACAACAAAAACATCAACATTTGTGTATGTAATATAATATGTCTTCAGAAAAAGCCACATAATATATTTTGGCAATAATATAAATATATAAAAGAGTAAGTCTATAAACAAAATTCACACTTAGATATTTCTTCATGAGGACCCTAAAGCAGAGAAAAATTGAGAGATATTTTAAAAATTAACATACAGTGGGGTGCCTGGGTGGCTCAGTCGGTTAAGCATCTGGCTTCAGCTTAGGTCAGGATCTCATGGTATGGGTTCAAGCCCTGTGTCAGTCTCTGTGCTGACAACTCATAGCCTGGAAGCTGCTTTGGGTTCTGTGTTTTCCTCTCTCTCTGCCCCTCCCCCATTCCCATTCTATCTCTGTCTCTCTCAAAAATAAATTAACATTAAATTTTTTAAATTAACATAAAGTGATTTATATTTTCATTTATTAAAATTAATATAATTTGGTGATTATATGACAAGCCAAAAATGTCAACAAATATTGATCACGGTCCTTCACCTGCATAAAGCACAGATATACTAGTTTGTTAATATGTGACTGAGACATAATCAAAATGACACTGAAAGGGTTAGTGAGAAAGGCCTGTGACTGTAAGGAATTAACTATCGCCATATTTCAGACAATATCACAACTTCAGTTTAACATAAAAAGTGCTGATTCATGAATAATTTACAATATTCAGAGCGATACAACAGCAGTGTTTCCAGATCACTGTAAATCTAAAGTGAACTATTTTAACCTAATGAGGATAACTTAATCTGCCTGAAAAGGGTATTTATGGTGTGCTGTCATAATTCCATAACTCAGAAAAGAAATATGATCCTTTCAACAGTCCGCTTTTTATTGTATCAAATCACATTATACTTTAATCAATTATGAGTTTTAGACCTTCTCACATTCGGACATGTATTGTGATTAGATGTTTGTATATTCTTCTCTCTGAGTAAATTGTGAGCAACTTAAGGAATTGAACTGTATCTTACCCATTTTTCACATTACAGAGTACTTAAAAAAACATTTTTATTTAATTTATTTATTTTGAGAGACAGAGAGAAAGAGCAGGGGAGTGGCAGAGAGAAAGGGAGAGAGAGAATCCCAAGCAGGCTCTGCACTGTCAGCGTGGAGCCCCATGCAGGGCTCAAACTCACATAACCTTGAGATCATGATCTGGGTCAAAACCAAGAGTGGGATGCTTAACCAACTGAGCCACCCGGGAGCCCCCAGAATACTTTTTATATGGAAAGGGTCAATATATTTATTTTAAATGTGGAAAGAAATAGTGTAGAATTAATGAGATTCCAAGATGCAAGTAAATTTTATTTAAAAAATTCTGTGTTTACCTTCTCTTTCTTCCTCCCTTCCTCTCTCCCTCCCTCCTTCCCTCCCTTCCTTTCTTCTTTCTTTCCTCTTTCTTTCTTACTCTCTTTTCCCTTCCCTTCCTTTCCCTCTCTCCTTTCTTTCCTTCCTTCCTTCCTTCCTTCTTTTTAAATTTAACAAACTCTTAGGTTGCAGACTTTCAGTAGATTGCAGTGGAGAGAGCTGCTCTGCTATGTACAAAACCTGGAAAAAAAATCTGTGTTTAAAATAATGGCATTATGATAGCATTATCTCTTCTTTGAATCCAGTGAAACTGAGTTGAACATAAACAGCAATTCCATCTTAATGAGCAGTAGGACAAACTCATACTGAATATAAGAATAGGAAGAAAAATGCCAAATTCAATGAAAAAAATGTATTACAGAATATGAGATGATGCAGTGTCGATATCTTATACTTTAAAAATAACGAAATACTGAGTAGAGAATTTTCCAAATTAGAATACTCTAATTAGAAATACTAGAAAAACAAAATGAAGCCCCCATTACTTGAACAGACAGATCAGAATGAATGGATCTGACCAAATGGAATAGTAGGGAGGAGCTAGTGGATGAGAAAATGGAAAACTATCCATTGACAGGGCAGAGGGATAACTGTGAATGTTAAACTCTTTTGCTGATAGTTATTATTACCAGAAAGCAAAGGCTGAATACACACACACACACACACACACACACACACCCCTGGATATGGGTATAGATATAGATGTAGATTATAGATACTGATACAGATAAATAGAGAGACAGAGAGAAACAGAGAGACAGAGAGAGGCAGAAAGATGAAAGATGGAAGACCAAAACAAAGACAGAGAGACTCACAAACATAACTTTATTCATGGAGATCATCTGAATATTTTAAAGCATTTTCCTGGTTCCTTTTTAGAACATGAATAATGATTAGCAGTGAAAAGATATGGAAGCTAAAAATAGACATAAAATAAAGAATGAAATTAATTGGAAGCAAATTGACTTAAATGACCACTATCATTTTTAAAAATGAGCATAACTTTTTAAAAAATGTGGCCAAAAGTTTTCCATGGTATCAAACGACCTAATAAGTAACTATTGTATTTTTGAATTGAGATGTTACTTACAATAAATAGTAAAAGAAAAATCACAGCATAATCACCTAGCACTGTAAAGGAAAGAAAGGTTTAAGAAAAGTAAAAGCACATTGAAAGTAACAACAAAAAAGGGAGTAGGGAGAATAAGAACATCAAAGAATGCCGTCAGAAATATTCAGACAGGCAAAAGAACCTTGAAGAATGTGGCAAAAGTAAATGTAAAGCATGAAGAATTATTATTCATCATGGACTGGCTTATACTGAGCTCTATATAGTCTTGACTTTGGGACTTAAATTAAGCATTGAAATCATTTCAAGAAATAAAAGCATTTAAGTAAATTAGAAAAAGAAAAAAAATCAAATTAAACAAAACAAAACAAAAAAACCAAATTAAACAAAACATGAGGAAGGTGTTTGTAAAATTAAACACACACACACACACACACACACACACACACACACACACTGATTGGGGGAAAAGAAAATATGAAGATTTCATAAACAATCTTATAGAAGATATTTAAATAATAATTTAAAAAGCAACAACTAAACAAATTATTGTATAATCAGGTTAAAAGAAAATAAAAATTAATAAATCAAGAGATCAAAATGTGTTAATATCAAGATACGTAATAGAACTTAAAGTGTTTTGGTTCAGGTTTTATTTAAAATAGTATTAACAACAGGGAAAAGTCATAGAATAAATTACACAAAGAAAATATAATCCATGTATACAAAATGCCAAATACAAAGCAGAAAAAAAAATTTGACACATATTCATTCTCAGCTAATTTAGTTCAAATTTTAAATTCTATACATGTTTATTTTTATATTTTATTAACTTAGTTTATTTTTCTAGTATAATATCTCATTATTTCTTGAACTTTTTGTCTTAAAAATTTTTTTACCAGTTTTTATTAGCCATTCTTGATTTTGTGTGTGTGTGTGTATGCAACTGTATTCTATTTTCTCTCTTTGAGTCCTTTTAAATGACTTTAAAAGGACAACTTGTACTACGCCTTGTACAAACAGGCATAGTCTGAGGAGTATTTTACACCAAAATTAACCTCAGGGCACACTTTTTTTATTAAGGTAAATCCAAGGTAATAAAAAAAACAATCATGCTAAAATATTTAGACTTCTTATGTATGACTACTTTTTTTTTTTTTTTTTTAATATATGAAATTTACTGTCAAATTGGTTTCCATACAACACCCAGTGCTCATCCCAAAAAGTGCCCTCCTCAATACCCATCACCCACCCTGTCCTCCCTCCCACCCTGCCCTCCCTCCCACCCCCCATCAACCCTCAGTTTGTTCTCAGTTTTTAACAGTCTCTAATGCTTTGGCTCTCTCCCACTCTAACCTCTTTTTTTTTTTTTTTTTCCTTCCCCTCCCCCATGGGTTTCTGTTATGTTTCTCAGGATCCACATAAGAGTGAAACCATATGGTATCTGTCTTTCTCTGTATGGCTTATTTCACTTAGCATCACACTCTCCAGTTCCATCCATGTTGCTACAAAAGGCCATATTTCATTTTTTCTCATTGCCACATAGTATTCCATTGTGTATATAAACCACAATTTCTTTATCCATTCATCAGTTGATGGACATTTAGGCTCTTTCCATAATTTGGCTATTGTTGAGAGTGCCGCTATAAACATTGGGGTACAGGTGCCCCTATGCATCAGTACTCCTGTATCCCTTGGATAAATTCCTAGCAGTGCTATTGCTGGGTCATAGGGTAGGTCTATTTTTAATTTTCTGAGGAACCTCCACACTGCTTTCCAGAGCGGCTGCACCAATTTGCATTCCCACCAACAGTGCAAGAGGGTTCCTGTTTCTCCACATCCTCTCCAGCATCTATAGTCTCCTGATTTCTTCATTTTGGCCACTCTGACTGGCGTGAGGTGGTATCTGAGTGTGGTTTTGATTTGTATTTCCCTGATAAGGAGCAACGTTGAACATCTTTTCATGTGCCTGTTGGCCATCCGGATGTCTTCTTTAGAGAAGTGTCTATTCATGTTTTCTGCCCATTTCTTCACTGGGTTATTTGTTTTTCGGGTGTGGAGTTTGATGAGCTCTTTATAGATTTTGGATACTAGCCCTTTGTCCGATGTGCATTTGCAAATATCTTTTCCCATTCCGTTGGTTGCCTTTTAGTTTTGTTGGTTGTTTCCTTTGCTGTGCAGAAGCTTTTTATCTTCATAAGGTCCCAGTAATTCACTTTTGCTTTTAATTCCCTTGCCTTTGGGGATGTGCCGAGTAAGAGATTGCTACGGCTGAGGTCAGAGAGGTCTTTTCCTGCTTTCTCCTCTAAGGTTTTGATGGTTTCCTGTGTATGACTACTTTTAAACATACTAAAATTAAAATTCTAAAGTAATGTCTTTAATTAGGTACTTCGTTTAATTAGTTTACTGTACTGGCTTCAAATTTTGGATCATTCACTCTCTTCAAAAGTTGGAAATAATTTTAAATTCGCTATAGTCACAATTTTTTTTTATCTTCCTTACTGGCTATTATGACAATTAAATGACTCAGTGCATGTAAATATTTTACTGTAATGAATAATATAGCAAGGCTTTAAAAATGTGAGGCAATTGATTGATTTTTATATTCAGTTTTGAAAAAGTAGTTTTTTCCTCTATACTATTCTATTTTAAAGCTATATCGTATTGTGGCTCAATACTCCCACAATAAGAAGAAATGTCACAATTCTTTATCAACCAGTAAAGTCCGATAACCTATTTAAAAGCTTAGAGTGAGATTTTAGGTTTACTTTGGACACAGAATATATTCTTGATATGGCCTCTGATTAAATGTGCTACTGACAAGTCCTCACCTCTGATGAAACAAGGAGAGAGCAGTAGTCCCAGGAGATCTAGAGGGTAAAAGTTCTTTGTTCTTCTTGATACTATTAGCAATCCCACAGGAAAGGTGAAGGTTTATCATCCTCTAAAAATGAGTTCACACAAAGGGCATTTGGTAGGAAATGTAGTAAAGTTTATTACTGTACAGTGACTACTCTTTAGAAAAATAGAAGACTTCTAAACCTAACCTTTTTTTTAGCTGAATCCTTTTAGAAATAATAAATTTATACAAAACTATATTTTCACTTGTTTATGAAGTTCATATTCCAAAATATTATATTTATTTGAAATCAAATTACAAGTAAAACGAATAGGACAATCTATAAAGTCCATTTTAACCCATAATACTCTGAAATAAGATTTTCAGTAAATATGTACATAGATGATAGAGAAAAGAAAAATATAAATGTTTACTGAGATTCTATTTTTACCCAAAGAAAACCAATCTTAGCTGAATAGTCCTCAATTAATTATAGTTTCATATACTGGAAACAACAATAGTGTAAGTTTGATATTGTGATTTATAAGAGGAATATATATTTCTATCTATTTGGTCTTCCTATGCAATTCCTGGCTTCCAGCTCTAAAAACCCTTGGAATTTCCAAAGTATGGAGAATGATAAAGGTATCTTTTATTATTCTAATGAGGTAATTTTGGTAATTTTGGGATCAGCTTGCAGTGGAGCCAACCATGTGATTACAGGTTGGGATTTTCAGTTCCATTCCTCAGCCTTCAGGGAGAGGATAAATGCTTGAGATTGAGTTCAATCAACAATGACCAATGACTTAATCAATGAAATCTCCATAAAACCCCAAAACGACAGGATTCAAAGAGATTCTTATTTGGTGAACACATGGAGATTTGGGAAAGTGGAATGATTGGGGAGAGTGTGGAAGCTCTTGCCCCACATGTACTTGCCCTTTTCTACTCTTCCATATAGCTATTCCTGAGTTATATCCTTTTATGATAAGTCAATAATCTAATAAGTAAAGTATTTCTCTGAGTTCTGTGAGCCACTGTAGGGGGGGTCATGGCAACTACCAATTTATAGCTGGTAGGTCAGAAGTACAGGTGATGGCCTGGACTTTGAATTGACATCCAGAATTGGAGTGGGTTGTTGTAGCTTCCAATTTGTAGCCAGTGAGTCAGAAGCATAGGTTATATCCTGGGCTTGAGACTAGCTTTAAAGTGAGATGGTGGGGAGCCTTATATGACTGAGCCTTTAACCTATAGAATATGATGAAAATTCTGGGTAGATAGTATCAGAATTGAGCAGAATTGACTACACCCAGCTGGTGTATCAGCATTGATTGTTGGTGTGGTTAAATTCTCCTTTATACTCACACATATTGAATTGGGTCCCAGAACCCAAAATAATAAGAAATTTTCTTCTAAGGGTATTTTTAAATAAGATGATTCACTATCTAAATATGTTTTAATAAAAATCTTATAAAATAAATAAAAGGAACTTATCCTTATACAAAATATACAGCTGATAGAGGTGCGAAGGGAAGATGGCGGCATAGGAGGACTCTGGGCTCACCGCATCCCGCTGATCACTTAGATTCCACCCACATCTGCCTAATTTACCCCTATAACCACCAGAAGACTAGCAAGACGGGCTCTCCGGAGCCAAGCGTAGACAAGAGGCCCACGGAAGAGGGTAGGAAGGGAGGAGAGGCAGTGTGCGCAACACGGACTGGTGGGAGGGAGCCCGGGCGGTGGAGGGGCAGCCAGCCCACCAGGCAAGGCAGAGCCCCCGAGTCTGGCTTGCAAAAGCAGAGGGGCCAGACAGAGTGTGTTCTGACAGCCAGTGGGACTTAACATCTGGAATGTTATAAGTCAACAGCTCTGCTCGGAGAGCGGGAGGGAGAGTTGTTGAGCCCCAGAGGACAGAGCTCAGCTTGGCGGGGAACAAAGGCGCTGGGAAGTGCCTTCTCCCTCGCCCATCCCCCAGCCAAAATCCCAAAGGGAACCAGTTCCCCTCACGGAACTTGCTTGCACCATGCAAACACCTAACGCTGTGCTTCTGTGGATCCATCACTCCGACGGGCCTGCCTCCCTCCTGGTGCTGCAGGGCCCCTCCCACAGGGGACCACCTACACAAAGCCTGTCCCTCCTGCCCCTGTGCAACTTGCAGATCCAACCCAGCTAATATACCCTTGGCCAGATCCCATCAAAGCAGCACCACAAGCAGTGTCTAAGTAGCCCAGACTACTTAGGGGCCACACCACTCCACAGAGTCCTGCCCCTGGGAGAGGGGAAGATAAGGTACACACCAGTCTGACTGTGGTCCCAGCAGTGGGCTGGCGAAAGCCATCGGGTCTAACTGCGGCCCCGCCCACCAACACAAGTTACTCCAGACAGCACAGGGGAAGTGCCCTGCAGTACCCCGCCACTCCAGGGACTATCCAAAATGACAAAATGTAGGAATTCCCCTCAAAAGAACCTCCAGGAAGTAATGACAGCTGACAAACTGATCAAAAACAATCTCAGCAATATAGCAGAAAATGAATTTAAAATAATAGTCATAACATTAATTGCTGGGCTTGAAAAAAGTATAGAGGACAGCAGAGAATCTATTACTACAGAGATCAAGGGACTCAGAAACAGTCAGGAGGAGCTAAAAAATGCTATAAATGAGCTGCAAAATAAAATGGAGACAACCACAGCTCGGATTGAAGAGGCAGAGGAGAGAATAGGTGAACTACAAGATAAAATTATGGAAAAAGAGGAAGCTGAGAAAAAGAGAGATAAAAAAAATCCAGGAGTATGAGGGGGAAATTGGAGAACTAAGTGATGCACTAAAGAGAAATAATCTATGCATAATTAGTATTCCAGAGGAGGAAGAGAGAGGGAAAGGTGCTGAAGGTGTACTTGAAGAAATCATCGCTGAGAACTTCCCTGAACTGGCGAAGGAAAAAGGCATTGAAATCCAAGAGGCACAGATAACTCCCTTCAGACATAACTTGAATCAATCTTCTGCATGACATATCATGGTGAAACTGGCAAAATACAAGGATAAAGAGAGAATTCTGAAAGAAGCTAGAGATAAACATGCTCTAACATATAAAGGGAGACCGATAAGACTCGTGACGATTCTGTCTACTGAAAATTGGCAGGCCAGAAAAGAATGTCAGGAAATCTTAAATGTGATGAACAGAAAAAAAAAATATGCAGCCAAGAATACTTTATCCAGAAAGTCTGTCATTTAGAAAAGGAGAGATAAAGGTCTTCCAAAACACACAAAAACTGAAGGAATTATTCAGCACTAAATCAGCTCTACAAGAGATCCTAAGGGGGATCCTGTGAGAGAAAGTACCAGAGACATCGCTACAAGCATGAAACCTACAGACATCACAATGACTCTAAACCCATATCTTTCTATAATAACACTGAATGTAAATGGAATAAATGTGCCAACCAAAAGACATAGGGTATCAGAATGGATAAAAAAACAAGACCCATCTATTTGCTGTCTACAAGAGATTCATTTTACCCTGAGGACACCTTCAGATTGAAAGTGAGGGGATGTAGAACTATCTATCATGCTACTGGAAGTCAAAAGAAAGCTGGAGTAGCCATCTCCATTACATGTCATTAACAAGAGATGAAGAAGGGCATTATATAACCATTACAGGGTCTATCCATCAGGAAGAGCTAACAATTATAAATGTCTATGTGCCAAATACCGGAGCACCCAAATATATAAAACAATTACTCACAAACATAAGCAACCTTATTGATAAGAATGTGGTCATTGCAGGAGACTTTAATACCCCACTTACAACATTGGATAGATCATCTAGACACAGGATCAATAAAGAAACAAGGGTCCTGAATGATACACTGGATCAGATGGACTTGATAGATGTATTTAGAACTCTGCATCCGAAAGCAACAGAATATACTTTCTTCTTGAGTGCACACAGAACTTTCTCCAAGAGAGATCACATACTGGGTCACAAAACAGCCCTTCATAAGTATACATGAATTGAAAAAATACCATGCATACTTTCAGACCACAATGTGATGAAGCTTGAAATCAACCACAGGAAAAAGTCTAGAAAATCTCCAAAAGCATGGAGGTTAAAGAACACCCTACTAAAGAATGAGTGCATCAACCAGGCAATTAGAGAAGAAATTCAAAAATATATGGAAACAAAGAAAATGAAAATACAACAGTCCAAACACTTTGGGATACAGCAAAGGCAGTCCTGAGAGGAAAATACATTGCAATCCAGGCGTAACTCAAGAAACAAGAAAAATCCCAAATACAAAATCTAACAGCACACCTAAAGGAAATAGAAGCAGAACAGCAAAGACACCCCAAATCCAGCAGAAGAAGAGAAATAATAAATATCAGAGCAGAAATAAACAATATAGAATCTAAAAAAACTGTAGAGGAAATCAATGAAACCAAGAGTTGGTTTTTTGAAAAACTAAACAAAAGTGATAAACCTCTAGCCAGGCTTCTCAAAAAGAAAAGGGAGGTGACCCAAATAGATAAAATCATGAATGAAAATGGAATTATTACAACCAATCCCTCAGAAATACAAGCAATTATCAGGGAATACTATGAAAAATTATGTGCCAACAAACGGGACAACCTGGAAGAAATGGACAAATTCCTAAGCACCCACACACTTCCAAAACTCAAACAGAAAGAAATAGAAAACTTGAACAGACCCATAACCAGCAAATAAATTGAATCAGTTATCAAAAATCTCCCAACAAATAAGAGTCCAGGACCAGATGGTTTCCCAGGGGAATTCTACCAGACATTTAAAGCAGAGATAATACCTATCCTTCTCAAGCTATTCCAAAAAATAGAAAAGGAAGGAAAACTTCCAGACTCATTCTATGAAGCCAGCATTACTTTGATTCCTAAACCAGACAGAGACCCAGTAAAAAAAGAACTACAAGCCAATATCTCTCATGAATATGGATGCAAATATTCTCGATAAGATACTAGCAAATCGAATTCAACAGCATATAAAAAGAATGATTCACCATGATCAAGTGGGATTCATTCCTGGGCTGCAGGGCTGGTTCAACATTCGCAAATCAATCAACATGATACATCACATTAATAAAAGGAAAGATAAAAACCATATGATCCTGTAAATTGATGCAAAAAAGCATTTGACAAAATTCAGCATCCTTTCTTAATAAAAACCTTCGAGAAAGTCGGGATAGAAGGAACATACTTAAATATCATAAAAGCCACTTATGAAAAGCACACAGCTAACATCATCCTCAATGGGGAAAAACTGAGAGCTTTTTCCCTGAGATCAGGAACACGACAGGGATGCCCACTCTCACCGCTGTTGTTTAACATAGTGTTGGAAGTGCTAGCATCAGCAATCAGACAACAAAAGGAAATCAAAGGCATCAAATTGGCAAAGATGAAGTCAAGCTTTCACTTTTTGCAGATGACATGATATTATACATGGAAAAGCCAATAGACTCCACCAAAAGTCTGCTAGAATTGATACATGAATTCAGCAAAGTTGCAGGATACAAAATTAATGTACAGAAATCAGTTGCATTCTTATACACTAATAATGAAGCAACAGAAAGACAAATAAAGAAACTGATCCTATTCACAATTGCACCAAGAAGCATAAAATACCTAGGAATAAACCTGACCAAAGATGTAAAAGATCTGTATGCTGAAAACTATAGAAAGCTTATGAAGGAAATTGAAGAAGATATAAAGAAATGGAAAAACATTCTGTGGTCATGCATGGGAAGAATAAATATGGTCAAAATGTCAATACTACCCAAAGCTATCTACACATTCAATGCAATCCCAATCAAAATTGCACCAGCATTCTTCTCAAAGCTAGAACAAGCAATCCTAAAATTCATATGGAAACACAAAAGGCCCCAAATAGCCAAAGTAATTTTGAAGAAGACCAGAGCAGGAGGCATCACAATCCCAGCCTTTAGCCTCTACTACAAAGCTGTAATCATCAAGACAGCATGGTATTGGCACAAAAACAGACACACAGACCAAGGGAATAGAATAGAAACCCCAGAACTAGACCCACAAAAGTATGGCCAACTAATCTTAAACAAAGCAGGAAAAATATCCAATGGAAAAAAGACAGTCTCTTTAACAAATGGTGCTGGGAGAACTGGACAGCAACATGCAGAAGGTTGAAACTGGACCACTTTCTTACACCATTCACAAAAATAAACACAAAATGGATAAAGGACCTGAATGTGAGACAGGAAACCAACAAAACCCTAGAGGAGAAAACAGGAAAAGACCTCTCTGACCTCAGCCGCAGCAATTTCTTACTTGACAAATCCCCAAACGCAACGGAATTAAAAGCAAAAATGAACTCTTGGGACCTCATGAAGATAAAAAGCTTCTGCACAGTAAAGGAAACAACCAACAAAACTAAAAGGCAACCAACGGAATGGGAAAAGATATTTGCAAATGACATATCGGACAAAGGGCTAGTATCCAAAATCTATAAAGAGCTCACCAAACTCCACACCTGAAAAACAAATAATCCAGTGAAGAAATGGGCAGAAACATGAATAGACACTTCTCTAAAGAAGACATACAGATGGCCAACAGGCACATGAAAAGATGCTCCACGTCACTCCTCATCAGGAAAATACAAATCAAATCCACACTGAGATATCACCTCACGCCAGTCAGAGTGGCTAAAATGAACAAAACAGGAGACTATAGATGCTGGAGAGGATGTGGAGAAACGGGAACCCTCTTGCACTGTTGGTGGGAATGCAAACTGGTACAGCCACTCTGGAAAACAGTGTGGAGGTTCCTCAAAAATTTAAAAATAGACCTACTCTATGACCCAGCAGTAGCACTGCTAGGAATTTACCCAAGGGATACAGGAGTACTGATGCATAGGGGCACTTGTACCCCAATGTTTATAGCAGCACTCTCAACAATAGCCAAATTATGGAAAGAGCCTAAATGTCCATCAACTGATGAATGGATAAAGAAATTGTGGCTTATATACACAATGTAGTACTACGTGGCAATGAGAAAGAATGAAATATGGCCTTTTGTAGCAACATGGATGGGACTGGAGAGTGTTATGCTAAGTGAAATAAGTCATACAGAGAAGGACAGAGTCCATATGTTTTCACTCCTATGTGGATCTTGAGAAACTTAACAGAAGACCATGGGGGAGGGGAAGAAAAAAAATGGTTAGAGAGGGAGGGAGCCAAAACGTAAGAGACTCCTAAAAACTGAGAACAAACTGAAGGTTTATGGGGGCTGGGAGGGAGGGGTGGGTGGGTGATGGGTATTGAGGGCACTTGTTGGGATGAGCACTGGGTGTTGTATGGAAACCAATTTGACAATAAATTTCATAATAAAAACAAAAACAAAAACTAAAACAAAATATACAGCTGATAAAGTCATAGCAGGGAAGAAATCTGATTGACAACTAGACAGCAATTTAGTGTTTATTTGACCTCTCTTTGGCAGAATTATAAGCTATACTATTACAGTTTATTCTCTTAACACTATGTAAGCCTTCCACAGTTATTGACATTCTACTTAAATCATTTGTTTTTTGATGTTACATTCATTAACTTTATACAAAATAGCAAAATGCCCAAAGTACATGGAAAATTACTGGCAGTAATCCATGGTTTTGAAAAATTAATTCTAATAATACTTCATTGCCATGCACTGTGTAATAGGAGTAAAATGAGCTTCATGATTTCTAGACATTCTCATGTATACATTGCAGACATTTATATATCTTTCAGTCAATTTAATAAATTTTAATCACCTTACAGAATCTCAAATCAATGATTTGGAAGTGTTTTTTATAACACCTACTCCAATAACAATGCTTAGTAGAGAGTTTATTTAATGAAATGTTTACTAGGTAATGAAAAAATATAAAACAGATTAGTATACTTCTTTTTATTTATTAATGCTTGCATGTCAGTTGAGTGTTCTTTGTTGAAATTTGAGATTGATAAAGTTTTGATATATTTTATTGAAAATTTTGATAGATTTTTATTTTTTAAGTTTATTTATTTTGAGAGAGAGAGCAGGGGAGGGGCAGAGAGAGAGTGAGAGAGACAGAATCCTAAGCAGGCTCTGAGCTGTCAGCACAGAGCCCCATGCAGGGCTTGAACTCACAAACCGTGCGATCATGGCATGAGCCAAAATCAAGAGTCGGAAGCTCAACTGACTGAGCCACCCATGTACCTGGGAAAATTGTGATAGATGTTTAAAACTTTAATATATTTTATTGGTATTATTCTTTTACTACTTCAGTTGACTATACATGTGTGTCTATATTATCCATATTCATTTATAAATATATATTAAGAGTTACTATACATGTAAACATAAATATACTTTATATATACAATGGCCTCTATTGTAACAAATGCCTAGTTTGCCTTTGACACCAGTGAGCCCAATCAGCAGTAGCATTTCCTATTGTCAGCTGTGACTTACAGGGAATAGTCACTGCTGAGCCGCTCAGGTATGCGAATTTTTCTTTATCATGATATTCTTTATTGACTAATAAATGAAGTGTCCTTTGGGTTCTGTTGGGGAATATAGTCAGATGGTTGATTTTCTGGTCTTACATAACCAATGCATTCTAACATGCCTACCTATCCCTTAAGCCTCCTATCCCCTTCCTTAATTTCCTGTCAATGGCTTTCTGACATTTCTATCTCATTTGCTGTATCCATAAATGTGTCCATCTTTTAAGGAGCAATTCCATCAATAAAACACGACCATCCTCACATGTTTTTGAAAAGCCATTAATTCCTGATTAATAAGAGAGTAATCCAATGGCCAATGACATCTAGAAATATATAAATTCTGAGACATTCTTGAAAAAGATAACTTGGTGATAAAATATAATCAACAAAATTGTGAATGAATACAAAACAAAAAATAAAACACAGGCAGTAAATGTTTAATCCACTTAAATGTATAATTATAACTTATCAGCTATTAAAACAATGGCTACCACGGAGAATAAAAATGTTGCACACTTTTAAACACTGATATAGTGATAATATTGCATATATAATTTTATAACCAGCAGCTCAAAAGGAAAGGGGGTAGGAAGACGTAAGAAAATGCAATCTCATGTTTAAATTTGACTTTCTTTATACTTCAGACCAGAAAATTAATTTAAAAAAAATAAGAGTTTTTGGTGCTTTAAAACTTGTTACATGGTGTAATTTCATATTTTAGGAAATAATTCCTAACGGAAATATTTTTATGAATTTCACAATTCTTTTAATTCACACAAAGATATTTTTAATTTAATTTTATTTTTTATTTTTTAAAATTTACATCCAAAGTAGTTAGCATATAGTGAAACAATGATTTCAGGAGTAGATTCCTTAATGCCCCTTACCTATTTAGCCCATCCCTCCTCCCACAACCCCTCCAGTAACCCTCAGTTTGTTCTCCATATTTATGAGTCTCTTCTGTTTTTTCCCCCTCCCTGTTTTTATATTATTTTTGTTTCCCTTCCCTTCTGTTCATCTCTTTTGTCTCTTAAATCCTTTTGCATTGTTGGTGGCAATGCAAGCTGGTGCAGCCACTCTGGAAAACAGTATGGAGGTTCCTCAAAAAACTAAAAATAGAACTACACTACGACCCAGGAATTGCACTACTAGGCATTTACTTATGGGATACAGGTGTGCTGTTTCGAAGGGACACATGCACCCCCATGTTTATAGCAGCACTATCAGCAATAGCCAAAGTATGGAAAGAGCCCAAGTGTCATAGATGGATGAATGGATAAAGAAGATGGGGTATATATATACAATGGAGTATTACTCGGCAGCCAAGAAGAATGAAATCTTGCCATTTGCAACCACATAAAGATATTTTTTAAGTGGTAGTGGTACAGTTAAATTTACTATTTATTGGTTCAAATTATTTGGTTCATTCCTTATTTGGGGAAGGGCTATCTGAGGACACTCACTCCAATCTGTCCTATCTGTCAACACTACCAACCTGGATGCATTCATTTGCCCTGTAAAATAAAGGATATCTATCACTGGTGGGAAAAGCAGCTGGAAGTAGCGGCTAGAGCCACCTCTTGCTGTCTCATGGTCAAAATGGCAGACTCAGCAGTCAGCTACAAGCAACAGATTGAGAATATTGGGATAGCCATACCATACTGGAGTGTTTCCCTTTTGAAGGAATACTCCAACGTTAATTCTAAAAGGTGAAGATTTTTAGTTTGTTTTTCCCAGCTTTATTGAAGTATTGTTGACATATAACATATGCAAGTTTAAGGTGTAAAACTGATGATTTCATACCCATATACTTTGGAAATTTATTACCACAGTGAAATAGTTAACACCCCTGCCTCTTCCCCAAATTACCTTTTTTTGCATTTGTGATGATAACATTTAAGATTGACTCTTTTGGGGCACTGGGGTGGCTCAATTGGTTAAGCATTTGACTCTTGATTTCCACTCAGGTCATGATCTCATGATTCATGTGTTGAACCCTGTGTCAGGCTCCATGCTGACAGCACAGAGCCTGCTTACGGTTCTCTCTCCTTCTCTCTCGGCCCTTCCTCACTTCAGAATAAATAAATTAATTAATTAAAAAACTGTACTCTCTTAATAACTTTCTAGTATACAGTACTGTTAATTACTGTCACTATGCTATATATTAGATCCTCCAACTTATTTATAACCAGAACCTTATTCATTTATAGCCAGAAGTTTGCAGCAACAAACTTGACCAACAAAGATTGTTAAACTCCTCCTTCCCTCATACGTTCCTGGGCCGAAGGTGGTCTCCTCCCCCTGCGTGTCTTGTTTGTGTTCTCCCTCTGTATCCACAAAATATGGGTATACCTTTCCAATAACTATAATTTCACCTCAAAAAATCGTTCTCTGCTCATACTCAGACACTTTCCAGCAATTTCAAATGCAAAAAAGACAAAAGTGTTTTCACAATAAGAATTAAATGTAGGGGTGCCTGGGTGGATCAGTCAGTTGAGTATCCACCTTTGGCTTAGGTCACGATCTCATGGTTCCAGAGTTCGAGCCGCGTCCGGCTCTGTGCTGACAGCTCAGAGCCTGGAGCCTGCGACAGATTCTGTGTCTCCCTCTCTCTCTGCCCCTCCCTTGTTCATACTCTGTCTCTCTCTCTCTCTCCCAAACATAAGTAAACCTTAAAAAATTTTAAATAAATAAAAAAAAAAGATTTAAATGTGAATCCCCTAGGCCCAGTGAGTGTACCAGCAAGGACAGTTTTAATTAATTAATTAATTGATAATAAATAAATAAATAATAAATCAGCCTACTCACCTTCAAGGGTTAGCTGAGTCATTTAACCAACACAGGCTTCCAAACAAATACGATAGGGAAATAAGGTGGGTGCATCAGTGGGAATATTTTAAATGATTTAGGAATTAAGAGTTGGAGAAAATAAAAGTCCGCATCTCAACAAGTTACATTTTTCCCATGAACATTTGCTTCTCCCTAATCCAGTGGACCCCATGCACAGATTTAATCTTACATATGCTAAAGGAAAGAGATATATCAATGCCTAAAATACAATACTATTATCATTAAACTTGAGTTTGTATTCTTAAAGGTATCTTAGGGTGGGCCATTTTACCCATGGAGCCAAATTAGAGCTAACTATGTTTTGGTCCCATTACTAAGTGTCAAGGGCATCACCACAGCATTTCCTTTTCTGTGGTATCAAGGAGAAGTGTTAGGAAGACTGCTGTTATTGCTGGCCTGATACGAAATCTTTTTGTCTAGAGCTTGAGTAACTGAAACAGGCAATAAATGTAATGAGAGGAGACATTAGTCTTCTGACCTTTGTTCATAGCGGATTGTTCTTTGTGTGATTAATATATCTTGTTTCCTTTCATAACAGTGCTAAAGTTGAAACCAGCATGTGTCAGAGTCTATTTCTCATCCTCATTAGATTGTTTGTAAACATTAGATTCTCAATTTTATGTGGCAATCTCCCATCCCATCCCCATGATCAGACCATAGCTTTATCACATGAGCTGGGTGCTAGTGCAATTGTCAAAAACAGCTCCAGTTCTCAGGCACTGAACAGAAATCCTCAGGGCAAAAATTGGTGTTGGTGCTCTCTTATGGCCAGTGATTCATGCTTTCAATTCATTTTTCATATCTGTCATTTCCTTACCTTTATGCAAAATGACCACTGAATTTTAAAGGAGGCTTTAAAATACTGTATCATACATTTTATTTGTGGTGATCAGAACTGACAGAATTAGAAAACAGAAACTCATTTTTATCTCCTAACTGACTTAAATACCCTTAATCACCTTTATTATTTTTTTGCATGAAATTATAATAAGTACCATTCAGTATTTCTATTTCATTAGATACTTCTAGTTTAACATGTGTTATTTTTCTCTGTGGCTTCTGGGCTAAAATGTTGGATGAGACATAGTAAGTCTTACAGAAATGCCTGATATATATTTGGCACATGATTCCTACCTATACATAAGTAGAGCTATTTATTTTAACTTAACTTTTAACTAAGATATTTTAGGTAGATACTACAATTTAAACATATATAAAGTAACACTAGAATTTTCAGACTTAATTTTTAAATAAAATCATTCTAGTAGTAAAAAGCTTTATATAGACCTAACACAGTGAGAATCTACAAAAGCTTCAGTATAGGGACATCATGATATAAATGAAGGTTCTCAACTACAGATGGAATCCCACCCCATCCCCCACCACCCTGAGACAATTAGGTAACATCTGGAGACATTTTTGCTTGTCATTGGTTTGGAGGTGCTAATGTCTCCTAATGGGTAGAGAAAGGGGATGCTGCTAAACATCCTGTAATTCACAAGACAGTACCCCTTCCTACTTTCTTCCACCCCCAAAAGAATTGTTAAGCCCAAAATGTCAATATTGTCAATGTTTGGAAAGCCTAGCATAGATTTATACGAGAGATTATAGCCAGACAAGACTTAAGCAATGTGGGGCAAACATAAGCTAAGAGGAGAGGAAGATGGGTGAAAAAGCTAGTGAAACAGAAGAAGCAATCTTAGCAACTCTAATAAAGGATATTAAGACATAGGCTGAAAAGAGATAACAAAAATGTAGAGAAATCACCTAATCATCCCCAAATGCATACATATTTAACACAAATGGTAGCAAATACAATTAATTAATTAATTAATTAATTAATTCAATGTAGACTTTTAACCAAGCAGTTTTGTTTTTGACTCTCTGTGTATTTTTACTTCCAAATTTCAAGCTTTTAGAGAAAAGACTATTTAAAAAGTTATCCAAAATCTAAATGATAAGAAGGAACATAAGGAAAATCAAGAAGCAAGAAACAATGATGAAATGCTCTATTCTCTACCAAATGTAAGCAATAAATGAGTATCTCTATTTCAAATATAATTAGTTTTTCCCCTGCAAACTATATTGTTCAGCATTTCATTTTAGTGCAGAGTTGTTAATGTGTCTTAAAAAATCCTTCAAAAACTGGCTTGGAGTTATCAAAAAAATTGGCTTGAAGTTGTATCAGACTTAGTAAGAATATTTTGATACGTTGCTTCTTTCTTATAAGCAGCAAATGGTTACTGGAATTTACAATGATAAGAATAAACTCACCTATATCTGTAACTCTAGTTCCCTTTATCTGAGATTAAAATGTGTATTTATAATTCTGTGCTTTATAAATTGAAGGTTAAATCCCTATTCAAAAAAAAAACATATACTTTCCAAGCTATATTTAAAATCAATGACTTTAATTCAGTATAATTTCAGTCTCAATTATTTTGTAGAAATTAAATTGCTTTCTACTTTAAACTGCTTACTTCTTATATTTGGCATAAATGTCAAATCATGAAAATAGCCTCCTTCATACACAAGAAAGTATTATAAGGGGTCATCCTGATCTAGGGCCAGTAGGACAAGTAAATTATCCCTGTCATTAATGCTGATGTTACAGTGGTAATTACCACACAACATCTAGTGAAATTATACTGTGAGAGTAATTTCCTACTGAGTTGATTACCACCTGGATTCACTGTTCTCTAATTGGTTAAGTAGTAGCAAGCAATAATTGAAGAAAATAGAAAATAGCTTGTATTCATTTAAGGACATACAGATGACTCAAGCCCTGAGAAACAAAAACAGATATGTACCCCCATCTGGAAGTTTTCAATCATGAAATATGTGTATATGAATACAAAAATTATAATTTCAGAATGTCCATATCAGAAGATGTACAAACAATCACCTTAGTAATGAAATATTTCTAATGGAGTTAGGAAAAGAAATAATACAACTATTGTATCTTTTGGGTAAATACCTAGTAGTGCAATTGCCAGATCATAGAGTAGTTCTATCTTTAAATTTGTGAGGAGACTCCATACTGTTTTCCAGAGCTGCTGCACCAATTTGCATTTCTACCAATAGTGTAAGAGGATTTGATTCCTTCCCCTTTTTCTGCATCTTTGCCAATGCCTGTTGTTTCCTCTGTTGTTAATTTTAGCCATTCTGACAGGTGTGAGGTGATATCTCATTGTAGTTTTGATTTATTTCCCTAATGATGAGTGATGCTGAGCATCTTTTCATATGTCTGTTAGTCATCTGGATGTTTTCTTTGGAAAAATGTCTATTCATGTCTTCTGCCCATTTCTTAACTGCATTATTTGTTTTTTGGCTGTTGAGTTTGACAAGTTCTTCATAGATTTTGGATACTAATCCTTTATCAGATATGCCATTTGCAAATATCTTCTCCCATTCTGTAAGTTCCCTTTTAGTTTTATTGATTGATTCCTTCACTATGCAGGAGCTTTTTATTTTGATGAAGTCCCAATAGTGTGTTTTTGCTTTTGTTTCCCCTGCCTTATGTCTAAAACATATCTAAAGGAAGTTGCTGTGGCTGATGTCAAAGAGATGATTACTCCCTGTGTTCTCCTCTAGGATTTTTATGGTTTCAGGTCTCGTATTTAGGTCTTTAATCCATTTCGAATTTATTTTTATATTTGGTGTAGGAAAGTGGTCCAGTTTAATTTTATGTAAGGCTTAATTCATTTTCTATTTTCTTTAAAGACTATTTTAAAGACTTTAAAGACTTTAAATCATTTAAAAACAAACCATGTAATGTGTAAAATGTAATGTGTAAAATGGAAAGATATTTCATTATGATTTTAAAAATACTTTACATGTGAAGGTACTGGAAAAACATTAAACTATTTGCCATTAGGGACTTTCAAGAACCACTAATGTCATATTAATTACCATGACCATATTGATCAAGATGACCCATGCATGTGATTTACATCTATAGCTACACTTTATTGTGTTTACGCTAAAACAATATAAGTTAAATTTTTTTTAATGTTTACTTATTTTTGAGACAATGCAAGAGACAGAGTGCAAGCAGCAGAGGAGCAGACAGAGGGAGACACAGAATCCAGAGCAGGCTCCAGGCTCCGAGCTGTCAACCCAGCGCCCAATGCGGGACTCTAACTCATGAACCATGAGATCATGCCCTGACCTGAAGTCAGACACCTAACTGACTGAGCCACTCAGGCACTACAAGTTAAATTACTGATATAACCTTTCCATGCCATCCAAACATGTCTATACCTATCTATTATTATTATTATTACTATTATTATCATCTCTGTATCTATGTATCATGGAATTACTTATATTAAGTATAAATCTCACTTTATAAACACTCTATAAAGAATAAGAGTAACATTTTTTGTAAATGATGCTAAGATACAAGACAAATACTTTAATATTTATGTTTTGTGAGAAGTATTTGGTATGATATGTAATGCTTCAGAGGAAAAAGAAATTACTTTAGCAAGCCTTGAGCACATTTTATGTATCAAAAATTAAATTAGATAATTTGTATCTACCAGATCGATCATATAGATCTGACTGAACAAAGGTCTTGTATTTAATGTTTCTTGAGTATGTAAATAATCTTAAATGTTAATTCAAATTCTTATCTTTGTAGCTAAATAGTTTTTATGGTTTTATATGAAGTAAAAAGAATTTCTACTTTAGTTTTGTGTGGTATAGTTGAGGTCCAGATAAATTTAGCATGAATTTCTACATAATAATCATATAGTAAGATATATATTAATATATTAAATAATATATATTAATTTTGAGTATTTACAATTTCAAACATTTGGTAAACAGTATTTTGTTTCATTTTTATAATAATAAAACATATGGTGTCCAACAATATATTAGGTAATTTAATAATCTTGATAAATATATCAATAATCATAAAATTTTTATATTTTGTTACATTAACCATACACACAGAAGGGTTGCTCAGGGTCAAACTTGGAGACATATGACATCATTAAAACTGCGCCAACTTGAAAATAGGTAAGAGACATGTGCATGAACTTAGGTATATCAATTTCTAGCATTATGTCTTTGGGCAAGAACTCAACCACTTTAATCCTTAATTCACCTCCCGTAAAATGAGCATTTGCTCATGCGTTGTTTTTAGAATGAAAAACATTTCATTTAGAATGAAAAACCCAGTGACTCAGTCAGTTAAGCATCTGACTTTGGTACAGGTCATGATCTAACGGTTCATGAGTTTGAGGCCTGCATCAGGCTCTGTGCTGACAGCTCAGAGTCTGGAGCCTGCTTCAGATTCTGTCTCCCCCTCTCTCTCTGTCCCTTCCCAACTTGAGCTCTCTCTCTCTCTCTCAAAAATAAATAAACATTAAAAAAACATTTATATAGAACTTGGAACTTAATAAAATGTAAATAATTGGTAGCAAGTATAAGAATAGTAAGAAAAACAAAATAGAACAAACACAAAGAAACATATCTGTTTTTATATGTTAATAAACACTTATGTTTGCATATGGGCTTATAATTACAAGATTTTTCATATATTTGAGTACATCATGACTATCCATGTTTAAATGTATGGTCTTTGTTAACCTATATCATTTGTTAAGAAAATTAATACCAACCCATGACTGACTTTATAATTCTCTTTCATTTCATGCTAAGGAACTATAGTAAAATTCTACTTAATTATAACTTAAATATAAGTACTAAGTACTAATGCTATAGAGTAGACAACATGGACATTAGATTATGTTATTTTAATTGAATATGCATTTCTTTTTTTTAATTTAAAATTTTTAAAGACAGAAAGAGAGTGCACAAGTGGGGGAGGGGACAGAGAGAGAGAGAGAGAGAGACAGAGAGAGAGAGAGAGAGAGAGAATCCCAAGCAGGCTCCATGCTCAGCATGGAACCCAATGTGGGGCTTGATTCCGTGACCCTGGAATCATGACCTGAACTGCACTCAGGAGATGGATGCTCAACTGACTGAGCCACCCAGGCATCCCTGAATATGCATTTCTATAGCAACTTGTTCACATTTTTGGCAACATTAGTCATGTTTTAATTATAATAGGTCCTTGATAATATAATAGACTTGTTTATAGTTTGAAGTTTTTAAATTGGATTCATTGAACAATAAATGTGAAAAACAACTTTCTAATTTCCAGGCAGAGGAGTATGCTGATACAGAGTTGTCACTCACTACTCAAAGAATATTCAGCCATACATGGAAAATTCACCTTCTTATATTTTGTTTTTTTTGATATAGCATCAAATGGAGTTTCAAATTAACTTTGTAGTTCAAAAAAATGATACTGTCAAAGTTTTGTAAGAACAATTGATTAGTACATACAATAGAAGGCTGACTGTTAATGTAAGAAAATTTAATTGAGAATAGCATAAAGTGCAAATTATTTCAGCACTGTGTGTTCATCATTTATATATTGTGAAAGAATAGAATTTGGGCACCAAGGGAACTTCAACATGTCAGAAATTCTGTTTGTTAAATGCCTTTGTTTAAATATAAGTTCATTAAATAATTATTTAGGGAAGAGCAGTAACTATTTTAAATACTTAAGAATTAAAGATCTATGACAGGCCTTAATATTTTATTGTCAATGTAAAGTCTCTAAAGAGATTAAAATTGTGAACTGGATCACAAAAAGCATAAAATTATTTCAGCGTGGGTCCTATTTGACTTTGAAAATGAAGTAACACAGAAGAATAAGAACTCCTCAAATCACAATCTGATTGAGGTACTTAAAAAGACATGAGCACATAATTTTATGGAGAAGTGTAGATCATTTTGATTAAAAACAACAAAATAAATGAACAGCCATTAAGACAGTATTTTATTTTCTCTGTCATTAAATCAATTGTGAAGTTTAGAATCAGTATTGCTAAATAAAAGAAAAATAGTATTTTCAGCAAGTGTATTTCATTCTATGTTGAAAATTATATGAGATAGGGAACATATCTGACTTGATTATAAAAATTAGCACTAGTACAATACAGTACCTGATATTTTTACATTTTTTCTGTATTTTTTACACCAGCATCAGAAAAAAAAGAGCATAATCCAGCGTACAAACTCTTACAACCGTTTACCAGAACTCTTTGGCACAACCCTAAAAAAGTATTAGAAATTCCACCTGAAGCAGGCAGTCCAACCTGTGCTTTTCTGGTTTGCCAATATACACTTGACATTCATGTAAATTATTCTTAGTGCATTCAGTCATGAAGAGAGCATTATCATTACTCCCCTCCCCCTGGATATTTACACACAGATACTTATCTAGTTAGGATCATAGAGAATGTAGTTTTGAAGTAAATTTTATGTGATACTATATCTTGAGCTTTTGCTCTCATCTTTATAAGTTTTTCAAAGTGTGAACTCAGTAGTCTTATAATATTGCACTGCAGTGGTTTGGGGAGTTTTTACTGAGATATAATTGAAATATAATATACTAGTTTAACATGTAGAACATAATTATTTCATATATACATATATACATACATACATACATACATACATACATACATATGGCGAAATGATCATCAAAACGTCTAGCCAACATCCATAATTACATTTTTTTCTTGGGGTGAAAACTTTTAAGATATACTCTTCTGGCAACTTCCAAATATACAGTACAGTAGCATGAACTCTAGTCACCATGCTGTATGTATATTACATCCCCAGACTTATATATAACTGGAATATTATACCTTTTGAGCATGTTCACTCATTTTGCTCACCCCCAATGTCTAATATGTATATTGATGATTAAGAATGAGGATAGGGCACCTGGGTGGCTCAGTCGGTTGAGTGTCAACTTCCGCACAGGTCATGACCTAGCAGTTCGTGAGTTTGAGCCCCACTTCGGGCTCTGTGCTGAAGCTCAAAACTGGAGCCTGCTTTGGATTCTGTGTCTCCCTCTCTCTCTGCTCTTCCCCCACTCATGCTTGTCTCTCTCTCAAAAATAAATTAAAATTTAAAAAAAAGAATGAGTATAGATTTGTTTTCCTAAGTGCAATAAAATTATTAAAGTATTTTCAGAAGTCAATGCTATTTTAAGATCACTTTTGATGCTACAGGAAGTGGTTTTGGAGGGGGGGCAATAGAAAAGCAGAGATATCAAGAAAGATGTGCCTTTAAGATTCCAGTAATATAGCATAATTCCAAGAACTAAGGAGATAGAAATAAACATATGAAAAGATGTTGGATTATAAGTATATTTTAGATGAATAATCAATATGTAATACTGTGGTATCCAATATGAGAAGAGAGTGAATGAAATGAGTAATCAAGCATAATTTCTGTACTCGTGAATTACAAAGAATTTAAAATCTGTGTGTGGGATGGGCCATTTAATGTGATGGAGATTGGTTACCAACTCCAATGCAAATTGGAGAATGAAAATTTAGGGAAGAAACAGAGTTCCTATTTGGATATGTCAAATTTAGATATAATTTGCAAATGAGGATTCACACTTATGAATTGATAAAGAATATTTAAATATTTGAAAGTGAAATTTCAGTATTCCAAATTTAGGGAGAAAGTATAATAATAGAAGAAAATTCATGTTACATTTTGGAAAAAATGCAGGTGAGATAGAAAAAGAGGTAGAAGGATACTGAGAAGAGGTGTATACCAAGGAGATTATTAGAGATGCAGAACACACACACATACACACACACACTCTCTCTTTGACTCTGAAGGTGATAGGAGAAAGATGTTATTGTGAAGGCAATGTGGATTCAAAATAAGGTTTGCTTCAATTTTGCTGATTTTTAACATTAAGAGAAATTAAGACCCATTTATGATGATGACAATGATTATAGAAGTGAGCTAAAAGGAAAATAGTATACAGTGTAATATAAAACATATTTGATTAAATTCTGAATGGACAGACACTTGTTCTTTTTTCCAAATTAAATCGTGGTTAACACTGTAGATTCAGCCTAGGCAAACACAGATATTGGCAATACTCCATTTCTGCAAAAAACACGGAAAGTTAGATAAAATACCTTTTTATTTAAGGCATTTATGATAAATATATACTTCTTTAAGCTTAAAATTTTTATATATAAGAACTTAACAGACAGAACATACAGAACTCTATCCTAGCAAATTAGTACTGAAGTTGTTAAATTCAAAGAAAACAGACTAGGAAACACAATACAACAAAACTTCCAATTAAAAAAAAAGATTCCCAAATATCTCATTCACAAACCATCATCTGCCCTGAAATACGGGCACCAATTTAAGACAGAGTTGCTGGAAGGAAGGTGGGTGGGGGGTTGGATCAAATGACTGACAAGGTATTAAGGAGGGCACTTGTTATGATGAGTACTAGGTGTTGTATGTAAGTGATGAATCACTAAGATCTATATCTGAAACTAATATTAAATTGCATGTTAACTAACTAGAATTTAAATAAAAACTAACTAAATAAATAAGTAAATAAACACAGAGATTGGTAGAACTGAAAAAAAAAACATGACCCAATAATACACTTTCCATAATGAATTAATTTCATATCTAGTGATACAGACAGATTGAAATTAAAAGAATAGAAAATATATATTGTGTAAAATATAATAAAAAGAAACAAGGGTGTGGATATACTAGCACCAGATAGACTGCAGACCAAAAAGAAAAAAAAAATTCCAAAGAAAGAATGGAAAATGAATCATAATACATAGGTCAATCTCCAAGAAGACATAACAAACTAAAAATCGTATGCACCAAACAAGATAATATGTGAAGCAAAGCGGAGAGATCATAGAAAACTACAAGTATATGTGCAGACTTCAGCACCCATCTGTCAGAAACTGTGGGAACACCTAGACAGAAATTGGCAAGTGGTATATAATAACTCATCAAAACCATCAAACTATAGGAACTGACATTTATAGAAATACTACACCCAGCAAGAGCAGAATATACATTTTTTTTCAAGGGCCCATGTAACATATATGAAAATAAGACTATCCTCATGCATAAAACAATACAAAATATAAAAGAATAACAGTATCAAAAAAGAACAGACTATCAGTGAACTATGAGACAACTTTAAGCTAAATGGCTTTTTTTTCCCCAAATAAAATCTCTAAGTCTATAGATCCAAAACAATGCACTAACACCGAAGCACAAGAAGCATATAATAGTAACATGGCCTAAGAGTTATAAATAGGCAATCTTCAAAGAAGCCAGAGAATAAATAAACTTTACTTGCAGAGGAACAAAGATACATATGACCTGTATGAACACTGATGACCTCATCACACTGACCAATTTCTCCCTAATGTCCTCCAGTCCTTTTCACTAGCTCACCCCAGTCCTCAAAATCTCTCCTGCCTTTTGTTCCAATGGAATTGAATTCAAAGTCTCTCTCCTATTGAAATAGTCTTTTAACTGCTTATTTACTTTGAGAGAGAGAGAGAGAGAGAGAGAGAGAGAATCCCAAGCAGACTCTGCACTGTCAGTTCAGAGTCCCATTTGGTGCTCAAACTCACAAACCTTGAGATCATGACATGAGCCGAAATCCAGAGTCTGATGCTTAACCAACTGAATCACCCAGGCGCCCCCCTACTGAAGTAGTCTTCCTTGCCTGCTCATTCCATCCGGAGCAGTTTTTCTCTGACATTACAAAAACATTTTTAAAGCAGAGAAAGAACAAACAAAAAGTCATTTTGAGCACTGGCTATAAATATACACATATGATATTAACAAAATTAGCAGTTTTAATCTTTTAAATGACAGATTTATTGTGATATAATTCACATTCTGTAAAATTCATCCTTTTAAAGTGCACAAATCAGTTCTTTTAGTATATTCATAGAGTGGTGGAAACATTTCGATTGAATTTTAAGATATTTTCATCACCCCAAAAGGAAACGCCAAACCCATCAGCAGTTGCTCCTAATTCTGCCCTCACCCCAGTCACTGGCATTCATGGATCTATGGATTTGTCTATTTCTGGACATTTCATAATAATGTAATCATCCCATATGTGGTATTTTTGTGACTGGCTTCTTTCACATAGCTTAATATTTTCAAGGTTCTTCAATGTAACGTATCAATACTTACGAAGTTTGTTACTGAAAGATGCTATAAAAGATTTTTTTAAGTATTTCACTAGATCTCTATTAAATACTCCCATATATTTCATTAGCAGTCTATTCCCACAGTGGAATGGCACAAACTGTTTAATTTGTATTTTAAATAGGAAAGGAGAAATCAAAGCTTATCATCTAAGAGGCAGAAGGAAGTAGTTACTGTAAAACTTGAGAGGTATGACTAAATCAAGTTAGAAGAAAAAAATAATTCAGTTTATCTCTATATGCTTTTCGCCTATAAATCCTTAATAACTATATGTTTAGTCAATTAGACTGAGCTAGTTCATTCTTGGATGAATCGAAGCAGGTAGGAAGAAGTGATAATTCTGGACACATCACCAATATCCAGTGATCCTAACACATAGGAAGTTCCTTCACACTTGAAAACACTACGAATTAAAGTGAACAATGCTCTAAAAATCACAGAGTAACACATTTTGAAAAATTGAGGAATATCAGTATTTAGTAGCAAGGATGTTTCTACTGCATTATAAACTTAAATGGATACTCTTCCACCTCATCTTAATCAATATTTTAAGTAGAACTAGACACAGTAGAATGTTCCATTCATCTTGAAATAGTCTGTGTGCAACAGCAATGATCTAATTACTGCACAGTGCTGTTAGCAGAGTAATATGCCTCTCCTAATAAATAGGAATGGTTCCTATTATGGCTTAGTATTGCCAACTCATTAATTTCTAAACATTTTCCAAACCTATACTACAATTAATCCATTCTTTTCTTTTCTGTTGTACCTTGCTAGTGCACAGATCACTGGATACCATATCATATCAAAAGACACAGCTCAGAGTCTATTTTTTTCAAAAAATCCCATGTCTTCCTCATTCTCACCTTAGTTTATTGCCAAAAATTGTCTTTCTGTTTTATTTTTTTTCCTTTTAACAAAGTGACTACATCTTTAAAAATGTTAGCATTCCATCTGGATGTTACTTCCAGTTTCATCCATTGCCTAGGTAACAAAAGAAAGTCCAGTATTATTTGATAAGGGTAAACAGAGAAGCTAGTGTAACTGATAACACACACATGGCTCACCTACATTAAAACAGCTTGTATTTCAGAGTAGCATATTCTCAAATGCAACTTTGTTTTAAGTTTAACAATGCAGCTAATGGAGTAAACAACTCATTGAAGCAACAGCTTGAAAAGCATAGCACTTGGCATGAAATCTTAGAACAGCTTCTAACAACAAAGGGGACAAATAAGTTTTGGAACAGCTGCTTCTATGATTTCTCATACCATGGCTGAAATGAAAAGCAAAGCCCACCTCCTTCAAAAGCTCTTCTCCCTTGGCTTTATACCACTGTGTTTTCTTTTCTGTCCTCTTCATGCCCTCTCTAGCGCTCTACCATTCTTTGTAATAGAAATCCAAGGTGCTTTTTCTAGTCCTAGCCTGACTGTATTTCCTAGTGCAATCAGAGACTGCACACCTGGTCTCATGTCCACTATGCTGAAGCCAGACTAGCCACACTTCCCAAACTCCTTCACTGAAGCTTAAAAAACAAACAAACAAACAAACAAACAAACAACAACAAAAACTATAGTGTTTCTTATATTCTGGGAACTTTTGTAGGTGCCTTACATGGGTGTATAATTCTCACAGCAACTGTATACAATATATACTACTGTTATTCCTATTTTACAGATAGGCATATTAAAGCACAGAATGGGTTAAGTAACTTTCCTAAGGTCACTCACTTAGTTTGTCCTGAAGTCAAGACTCAAATCCAGGCTGTCTGGATCCAGATTCTATGGTTTGACTATTATTACTGCATGCTGCCTATCACTAGGGTAAGTGTCTTTTCTTCCTATTCCAAATCCTCAGATACATTGTAGCAGGATTCTCACACAGAGAGGCTTTTCTTTCCAGGAAGCAACTTTATTCCTGCCGGCAACACTCAGTTGGGTTCGAGTACCCAAAGAACTGAGCCTCGATTGCCACATGGTGTAGTTTATATATATATAATATTATATATTATATATATTATAATTATATTATATTATATTATATTATATTATATTATATTATATTATATTATATTATATTATATATTTCTTTGTCTCCCACATATGGTTACACACAAACATGCAGTCTGATTAAGTGGTCTCATGTTACAAGGTTGTAAGGTATGTTGTCACATACACATATAGCCAGGTTGCCCTGAGATATTTTTTCTTTCCTTAGGGAGGGGACCCTACCACAACATTACTGCAAACACTGCATTGTTGATACTCTCTATACTCCCATCTTGGGGAATATCCACCTTTATTTTACTTTATCAGTGCACTCACATGGCCCATGATAAATTTTTTCATCATTTGGACTGCTCCAAAGTTCACTATAAATTGACTATCCCATGTTCACAGCACATAACCCTATGCTCCATCGTTCCCCTTACCTGTATTCACTGCATTTATACTTGCCCTCACAGCAACTTGCATTTTTCCTATTTTCACTGGCTTCTCACTCTAGCTTATATTATATGCTTATGTGGTCCATTATTTCATCTAAACTTTTTCATATTTCCTACAATATTTTTCTACATCAATCATGTGAATAAATCACATCCCAACTCCCTATCTTAGTTTTATCTATATCTGGATTGCTGAAAAACAAAAATCAAAAACAAAAACCAAAAATCAAATTGGTTGTAGTAAGAATTCATGTTTTCATTTATATACAGTGTTATATTCATGACCTTGGGCCTAATATAAGCAGTTTCTTACTGGATGACTCAAAGCCATCTCAAAAAAAATAATTTTAGGTTAGTGTGTTCTGTAACTTCAATGTAGAGATCTCATACAATTGGACAGTCTAACGTGGTCAAAAACCCATCAGAAATAAACTAAATAAATATAAATATAAATAAATCTAATCTCTTCTAATTGCTTATTATGTTGATGTGAAAACTTGAATCCTTGAGCACTTTTGTGAAAAGGACTATCAGGCCATGCTTACGTTAATGTCCTTCTCTCTCTCACCTCATCTTTTCTTTTCTCTTAATTAGTATACACTGTATGCCCTAGTCCCTCAGTTTATCAAGCATAGCTCTGTCCTTCCTTAAAGTATGTGCTCCCTCTTCCCGAAGTACCCTTTCAAGCACACTCAGCTACCTTAGCTACACAGCACCTTCACTTCTCAGCTTAAATATCCCCACAGTAGAGAAGTCTATTGCCATTAACCAGTAACGTTCAGCATAGTGTCTGGCAAAATAAACACTCAACAGAATTGGAGTAAACAGTAAAGTTAGATGAAATGACACCTAACGCACCCCTTTAGCACTCCCTTAGAACCAAACCTGCCACTCGTGCAAAATAGGGAGGTCCCAAAACAGTCACTTCCTGGTTTGGAAATGGACCTACCAATTATATTCTGGAAATCTGACCCTCTTTGCTCACTACTCTTTTTCCTTCGGTGAGTAAATATGGGTGTGAAAGGACCTGACACCTTGTGCCACCAGTATTCTTGCATAGTAGCAGTTATTCTACCCTCCTGTGGTGGCATTCTTACATGCTCCGTTTCTTTCCTAAATAAGAACTCCATGACATCATCATTGTAATCCATAGTGTAATCTATTGTGTGATCCGCTGTGCCCTGAACAGTAAGTCATTCACAGAATCACCCTGAAAGTACTGTTTAACAAATGGCCTTATCTGGCTGCCTTTCAAGTTATACGTAACATGCAGACCAAATGCTGTCCCTCTAAAAACAAGCAAACAGGGGCACCTGGGTGGCTCAGTTGGTTTAGCGTCTGACTCTAGATTTTGACTCAGGTCATGATCTCATGGTTTTTGGGTTTGAGCCCCACATCAGCCTCTGTGCTGACAGTGCAGAACTTGCTTGGGATTCTCTCCTTCCCTCTCTCTCTCTGCCCCTCCCCTGCTCAATTTCTTTCCCTCTCTCTCTCAAAATAAATATTTTTTAATTTAAAAAAATTAATGAAATAAAAACAAAAAATAGACTCTTAAAAATCCAGAAAGATTTTAGTAACATGTTCATAACATATGTACAGACACATATACTTGCCACACAAATATACCGCATGCTAAAGTATTTGGGTGTTTTCATTTTTTTGCCTTCAGATTTCCAGGTTTCTTGCCATAACTCCTCTCCATATCATTCTTGTTTCCAAGTCATATCATTTTTATAATTTGATAAATTAGATAATTGCTTTTTTTGCTGCTAGCAGATTGTCTTAGATGCTGTTATCCTCTATAATATGCTAACTTTACTTGGAGTTTTATTTATCCTTCAATGTTAGGTCTTATTAAATCCCTTTTCATTATCTACTGATGGAAGCATATGATTCATTCCATTAAATATTAAGATGATAGATTGTTTTGATAATTTTTAATGGCAAAATGTCAGTATTAAAAATTCTCGACTAGACTTTATATTTTTGTTGCATCACTGGATTTTTAACAAAGATTTTGTTTATTTATTTATAGCTGTTTATCTATTTTTGAGAGAGAGAGAATGTGAGTAGTGGAGGGGCAGAGAGAGAGGGAGACAGAGTATCCAAAGCAGGCTCTGTGCTGATAGCAGAGAGCCTAATGTGAGGCCCGAAATCACAAACCAGAGATCGTGACCTGGGCTGAAGTTGGATGCTCAACTAACTGAGCCACCCAGGCGCCCCTACACAGATTATTTAGAATTTTCATTAACATTCATAGCCGAGTTTGATTCTTAGTTTGATTTTTACCTTCTATATAAGGTTTTGGTAGTATTGAACTGCTGTAAGAAATTTCACTAATTTCCTCTGTTTCTTAGTCTTGGAATAATTCAAATGGTTTTGGTATTATAAGTCTTCTCAAGGTTATATGGGCTGTCACCTGTGAGCCATCTGGTCCTGATAAATTTTTACATGTACATGTCTAACCAGTTTTCAGCCTGTTTTAATTAATATCTTCTAGTTTTCCACTTAATATAGTTCAATTTATGTAATTCATTTTTTTCTAGGAAATCATGCATTACCTGTGATAAAGATTCCATCACTTGTGACTGAGTACTTAGTCCATTTTTAACATCGTATATTAATATGAGTACATATATATAAATACACATACATACATGCCTGTATTTGAATATGCAAACCTTAAGAGATTAATGACTTTGTTATTCATTTCTTCAATTTTAAACGTGTTTTTTATATCTATTAAACATTTCATTTTCTTAGAAATTCAATTAACTTGCAATCATAAATGGGGTTTCATCTTTTTCTGCTCCTTAAAAAACAGTTGACCAAATTTTTGTCATAAAAATGGATTATTACAAGTTGAAACAGTCTTAAACAATATACCTATCATTTAAATGTCATATTTAAGTCATAGTCCATATTGTTTTAATATTATTACTGTCTTCTCTTTTTTTTAGTTATCTGGCATCATTTTTCCACAGCTTTTATTTAAAACACTTTTTAAATGACTATAATGAGTATTTTATGTGTATATTTTATTAAATAGATATGTTTTGTATTTTTATTTTTGCACAATTTGGCAGCCTCTACATATATATCTTTATTAATATATTATATTTATATTTATAAATATATATTTATATTCATAATATATTTATTATATTTTAAATGCATATATATTTAAATATTTATATTAAATATTTATTTAAATATATATGTTTAATGTTTATTTTTGAGAGACAGAGAGAGAGAGAGAGACAGAACAAGCAGGGGAAGGGCAGAGAGAGGGGGGACACAGAATCCAAAGCAGGCTCCAGGCTCTGAGCTGTCAGCGGTTAGTTAGCACAGAGCCTGACGCAGGGCTCAAACCCACAAACCCTGCGATCATGACCTGCGCTGAAGTCAGATGCTTAACTGACTGAGCCACCTAGGTGCCCCTAAAGCCTCTATTTTTTAACAACAGTTGTCAATATCTGACTGATATAATGATTAGTAATTTAAAAGTTATATTTATTTTTCTAATGTTATATTTTAAAACTATTTCAGTCATTGTTTCCACTATTCATCATTTTCACTTGTTGAAATAGTTATTCATTTTTTTTTCTCTTGTTATTTTGGAGAGCTCTAATATAATTTCTCAATTCATTTATTATTACCTTTCCTTTCTAGTAGTTGCACACAGATTTCTCTATCATTTTTACAAACAAGATATCCACTATTTTCCCCACTATGTCGCACTGGTTCTCCCACCAAGACACTGTATCCCACCCCCTACAACCCCTCTCAAATCTGACTTTATATAGGACAGACTATTTAGGGGAATCTTTCTACCCTTCCCATCCTCCATATGTGTTGTAGGATTTTAGACTTGAGAAGCAGTCTATTTCCCATAAAAATCTTGTGATTTTCTTTCACTGTCTTCTAGGTACTGGCTTTGCCAAAAAAAAAAAAAACCCAAAAAACAAACAAACAATAAATAAAAAGCTCCCCTCAAAACAGATTGCAGTCTGATTGCATTATATTTGAAGTAACTTCACATTCTCTAGAATCTTATTTTTTTTCTCATTTTCCTTTGATTTAGAGATTTCTATCTGTGTATTCTTTTGTGTGTATGTGTTTGATGAGTCCTCTAGAATTTCAGTGATATTTTTCACCTTCAGATTTAAATCTGTTTTCAGTTGAGATAATTTTCTCCTAATTTTTTATGCCTTTGCTTCTCTCTTTTTAATTTCTGCTTTTGAAACTTTTATTACTCTTCTTTTTATGTAAACCTTGACAATTAGTGTTTTCTTTCTGTAATGCTAGTGCCTGACTGAAGTTTTGATTGCCAGGTATCCATTTCAAACAGGCGTCTACATCAAAGACTACTATCTTGAATAAACACACTGCCAGCCACAAGTCTAGGTAAAGAGTGTGTCCCTCCACAGCTGAGGCTCCTTTTTAGAAACTTTGGTTGATTTTGATAACTAACCATTTGGATCTCTCTCTCTCTCTCTCTCTGTCTCTGTTCCCACCCTTTAAATTCCCACTCTTATGTTTCAAGTTCACCTATAAAGAGTGAGACCATAAAACCCTAGGCCTCTACCATCGACCCCAATAAAAGTAGAACCCCAGGTCCCTGGGCTCTTTCTCTTTATCCTTAACCTTGTTATGTGTGCCATGTAATTTCCAGGTCTTGTAAGTAATAAATCTCTACTTTTTCAAAGTTTCATGATGGTTATTGCTGAAGGGCATCTGGCAATCATAAGACTCAGAAGGGCTGGTCCAACCACAATCTTGGCTGAGACCTGCACAAAACAATCTTTTAAAAAATGTTTTGTATTTATTTTCGAATTCTCCATTCTTTTCCCTCATGATTTTCATTTTATTGTATTTTGGCTCAGTGCTCTTAAACAAATCTGTTCTTGATCTTCTGGGTCATTGATTAAGGACTCAACTTTGACCATATTTTCCTTCACTTGAGGTATTGATAAAAAAAAAAATATCACTTGCTTTGATGCCAGACCAAAATATATTATATTTGAATCTTCTTAAATAGTTTTGTCCTTTGCAGTTTTATTCTTAATTTGTGTGCTCTTCTGATGATCCGATTAGTTCTTAATCTCTATGGGCTTAGATCAATTCATTTTTTCTTTTTTCTCCATTTGCTAGAAAATCTAGTTGTTGGATTATCGTATTACAAGTCCCAGAAAATGAAGTTGCTTCTTGCGTTTATGTCTTGGTACAGTGGCCACTCTTACACCTTGGGAATTCAGGAAGAATTCTATCTGCCCCTGTTCTACCTGAACTCTTACTCTTGGAGGTAAAGAGGGTCTCCCTACTGATTTAAATGATATACTATTTTTCTAATTCCCCATGGATCAGACAAAATTCTTTCTCTAGGTTGTAGAATATCTGTTGACCAACCCTAGGGTTCTGCTTCCACTCCTTCCTGACCCTCCTCCATGAGCTCTTTGCCATGAGACCGTCAGTACACAGGGAAGAATGCACAGTAGCTTGTGTTGTTCAGATCCCTACAGAGCCCTATTCTTCATTCACACTCATCTCTCTTCTAAATAAAGTAGGAGCTTGACAACAGGAGATGTAGATAATAGGAGATAGGTGTGGGTAAAAACCAGCACCATCTCAAAATGTTACTCATTTCTACTTTTTAATTTTCTTTTTTAAATTTATAATTTTGTTCAGTGTTTTTATTTTATTTAAATTTGGAGTACATTGCAATTACTTACCTCTGTGTCTTACTACTAAGTTTGAATTCCAAGAGAACAGTATCAATGTACTTAACGACTGCTCTATTCTGGTGCCTTGTACTCTACTAAGAATTTTGTATTTGTATAAACATTTAAAATGTCCTACCTCACATCTGCTTTCACAGGATTTTATTGGTATGAAAGTAATGCTTATTTTAAAGTATATTTAATTATTTGAATATTGGTTGATTTAACGAATATAAAATATATTCATCATTCAGATACAAAAAATATGGCTTGTCATTTGTTGAAATATGGAAATGAATAATTGTGTTAATTTTTATTGAGGAATGTTACTAAGTATAAACAAAAGTGATTTTATTATGAATTTTTAAATATTTCCCCAGTGATGAGAAAAATTTCAAATTAGTCTCTGGACTTTTTTCACTTTTGTGGTTACTAGAAACACTACATATACCACTTTTTCCCAATTTATAAAATATTTATCTTTTTGATAGGCAAGATTCTATTTAACTACAAAAATATGATTTTTGTATACTAAGATGATTGTTAGAAACAACAATCAAATGTATGACTCTTCTAACCTTTTAAGACAGTTGAAATAATGTCAGTCTTTAATATTTGCTAGGCATGTATAATGTATCTCTATGAATCTCTATGGTAACCTGTAAAGAATTATTTGTAAACTGGATAATAAAATCCTTGGAACAATATGTAATAAATTTATTTTCCATTCTGTGGAACAATGAAAAAATGTTACAAAAAGGAAAAGGTGCTTAAAATAATCAACATTTTTAAATTAAAAAGCAATCATTAAACACTGGTTATTTTACCTTTATTTACCCAAATTATGTTATTCTAATGTCAGTTACCATGGGAACATACTACTAGTAATGGTAAGCTGTTAGGGAATTGAATAGTTTTTTGCAGGTCTATAATGTTTCAGTAACTACTACTAAACTAAAATATCTAATCACATGTGAGCTATTATAATTTGTGAATTATCTCTCATTTTTTACCAGCTTTACTGAAATATAATTGACATATAATATCATGTAAGTTTAAGATGTGCAACACATTTAACTGATATACACATATTTTGCAAAATGATTACCACCATTGTATTAGCTAACACCTCCATAATGTTGTGTAATTATTAATTCTCTTTGTGGTGAGAACATTTAAAATCTGTTCTCTTAGCAATTTTCAAGTATAAAATACAGTATTATTAATTGTGATGCTGTACATTAAATCCTCACAATTCATTCATTTTATAGTTGGAAGTTTGTATGCATTAACCAACATCTTCCCATTTCCATAAGCCCTTACCCCTGATAACCACCACTCTATTTTCTGTTTCTATGAGTTTGGTTGTTTGAATTCTGCATATATGTGATATCGTGCAGTATTTGTCTTTCTCTGAATTATTTCACTTCACGTAATGCCCTCAAGGTCACTGCATATTGTCTCTTGAGAATAATGTTTCAATGAATATGGGAGTGCAGATATCACTTGGAAGATACTGTTTATGTTTCCTTTGGATATACAGGCAGAAGTAGGATTGCTGGATCATATACTGGTTCTATTTTAAATTTTTGAGTAATTTCCATACTGCTTTCCATAGTACCTGTGCCAATTTACATTCCACCAACAGTGCATGAGGATTCACATTTCTCCACATCTTCACCAACACGTATTATTTCTTCTTTTTGATGACAGCCATTTTACAGATATGACATAATATCTAATTGTAGTCGTGATTTGTATTTCCCTGAATTACTGATATTGAGCATCTTTTCATGTACCTGTTGGCCATTTGCATTTCTTTTGAAAAATGCCCCTTCAGATCTTTGCACATTTTTTACTTGGATTGTTTGAGACATTTGTTTGTTTGATTGTTTTGCTGTTGAATTGTATGAGTTCTTCATATATATTTTGAATACTAGCCCCTTATCAGATGTATGACTCGCAAATATTTTTTCCCATTCCACAGGCTGCCTTTTCATTTTGTTGATAGTTTCTTATGCTGTGAAGAAATTTCTTAGTTTGATGCAGTTCTACTTATTTTTGCTTTTGTTGGTTTTGTTTTTGGTATCTTATCCTGAAAATTGTTGCCAAGGCCCAATTTAAGGTGATTCTTCTTCATTCCTTCTTTCTCATTAGCTCCTTCCCTAGTTTTCTTCAAAAAGTTTTATGGTTTCAGATCTTATGTTTAAGTCTTCAATCAATTTCAAGTTCATTTTTTGTGAGTGGGGTACAATGTAAGCTAGAGGTCAATTCATACTTCTGCATGTGGTTATCCAATCTTCTCACCACCATTTGTGGAAGAGACTACACTTTCCCCATTGGGTATTCTTGTCTCCTTTGTCTAATATTAGTTGACTATATATGTGTTTATTTCTTGCCTTTCAGTTATACTCTACTGGTCTATTTTTATACTAGCACCATACTTTTTTGATTACCATATATTTGGAGCATAGTTTGAAATCAGAAAATATGATGCCTCTTGCTTTCTTTTAATGTGCCCCCAGAGTCTTATCTGCCACTCTCCCTGGCTTTTCCTACCCCTCAGTCATATAGGTCAGGATTTGGTACTCCACTCCAATTCATCCAAACTCATTCTTTGGTTCCAGTGATGTGCTGAAACTTCCAAGGAAACTTGAACTTCCAAATGAGCTTTTTTTTTTTTTTTTTTTTTTTTTTTTTTTTTGTCTAAGTCAGTGTTTTCCTGGGGCTCCTCAGCCATTAACAAGAAGGGCTGGAGCCTATTCATGTGCCACATCAGGATCTACAGCAAAACCTGAGGTGTGATTGCTTATTACCTGATACGTGAGTGATTGAAACTCATTCTAGGGCCCTTTGTATAAGATCTTGGATTCCACAACTCCCTCAAATATACCTCTGTCTGTGGATGCATGATGAATTTCTGTTGCCGAGGAGGGTAACAAAAATAAGGGATGTCTAATGCTTCCATGATGCTGGTCTGACTCAGATTACCACTAGTTTTGATGTTACTTTACATACTGCCTTGGGTGTTAATATCTAACGTTTACAGACTCAAACGCAATTTTAACTTTTACAAAAATAATTGTAGAAGCACAAATTTTTCAAAACGTATTACATTTTAGTTGAATAATTTATAAGTACAAGTATATGAAAAATATTTTGCATATTTTAGAATGCCTACATGTCATGAAAAATGATTATTTTTATTCATATCAATTAGATAAAACATTATTAATCTAAAGATTACTTTGTTGGAATATATTTATAATGTACTTGCCACTCATGAAATAAATAATTTATAATTGTTCTCTTCAAAACAACTTCTTAATCCCCAGCATAAACTTTACTAGCACATATATTTTTTTTTCAAGTGGTCATTTTAAATTTCATATATTTATATCTTAATCATGGCATAACTTAGTATATCAATTTATAATTTATATTAAAACATATGCTTTGGCTACTTTCATATTGAACTTTATGAAACATGATGAATACTAAATTCATATTTATTTCATAAATGTAAGGAATTGCCACAGGACTTAGTATTTAAACTTTTGATTTAACCACTTGAATTAAAATATTTTCCTATTTTAACTGACTAAACTGCCCTTAAAATGTTTTTATAGATAAAATTGCTATCAGATAAAATTCAAGGGAGTTTTAACATTTTTTTCTTACAAATTTTGATAGATATAAATCATTCTCATTAAAGTTACATTGATTTTCTAATAAGATTATTTTACTAAGACCATATTTCATTCTTTCTCATTGCCACGTAGTATTCCATTGTGTATATAAACCACAATTTCTTTATCCATTCATCAGTTGATGGACATTTAGGCTCTTTCCATAATTTGGCTATTGTTGAGAGTGCTGCTATAAACATTGGGGTACAAGTGCCCCTATGCATCAGTACTCCTGTATCCCTTGGATAAATTCCTAGCAGTGCTATTGCTGGGTCATAGGGTAGGTCTATTTTTAATTTTCTGAGGAACCTCCACACTGCTTTCCAGAGCGGCTGCACCAATTTGCATTCCCACCAACAGTGGATGGAACTGGAGAGTGTGATGCTAAGTGAAATAAGCCATACAGAGAAAGACAGATACCATATGGTTCCACTCTTATGTGGATCCTAAGAAACTTAACAGAAACCCATGGGGGAAGGGAAGGAAAAAAAAAAAAAAGAGGTTAGAGTGGGAGAGAGCCAAAACATAAGAGACTGTTAAAAACTGAGAACAAACTGAGGGTTGATGGGGGGTGGGAGGGAGGGGAGGGTGGGTGATGGGTATTGAGGAGGGCACCTTTTGGGATGAGCACTGGGTGTTGTATGGAAACCAATTTGACAATAAATTTCATATATTAAAAAAATATTATTTTACTAAGAAAACTGTGTTTAACTTAATTTATTTAGAACCATGCAATTCCAATACAAATTTATGTCTTATTATTTTAAATTCACATTTTACTACTCATTATCCCCCCTCACAATCCCCCACATGTGTGTGCGCATACACACATACACACACACAAAGAAATTGGAGAAAGCATGATGAAAATATTTAAAGAGTTTTTCAGACCTAAGGATTCAACTTATTATTCAATATGCTCACAAAAGAAATAAATAAACCATATTTGAAGTCTTTATTTGGGATAAAAGTGGCTTTCTTTAATAGCATTTTACAAAATTATAAGTCTTTCATGAAGAGCTAAAATATTGTCACTAGCCAATAATTGCCTACCTGATGGTGGATCAGTTTTTGTTCAGTACTTAATAAAGTACCGTATGTTTTATGTCCTGCCTACTCACTTATTCATTTCTAGCTTTACAAGAAGAATTGTAATTGGATAAAATTATCTGATGGCTTATGCAGAAGGATAAATGCCCAAGAGTATTTTGAAAATGTTTAAAAAGAAAAGTGAGAAATGGGTTATTTTACAGTATGACAGAAGACTTACAAAGTCTCATTGTTTAAAAAAGAGTAATATTGTTTTATATAGTATAGACAAATCCATGGACAGAATAAAAAATATCCAGCTATAAATCCTAGTGCATATTAGATTTTAATATAGACTAGTCAAAGTTATTTCAATTCAAATGAAAATCAAGAATGTATATAATAAATTGTACTTACAATGATGAGCAAACCACATAGAAGAAAGTAAGCTAATACTTTCTTGTTATAGCACAAATTAACTAAAATTTACCCATATAAAAAACCAATGTTAAAAAAACTAAAACAATGTAATGCCACAAAAACTGTTGTTTACTAGCACATCATTTAGTAAATTAGAAAAAAATGGGTAGGAAAGAAATAAGGGAACTAGGAATAAATGTATAAAACTTTAGGCTTATTTGATTGTCCGAAATGTACAATGTTTAGAATACCCACACATCAAGACTAACTGGTATTCAGAAGACTAATAAGAATTAGTGTGCTTAGAGCTTATAATGCAAAATTATGACAAAAGATTCAATGGAAGAATTGAAACAATCACTTAAAAAGTGTCAATAAAGATGGAAAGAATAAAAATGGGGTATCTTGTTAAATGACAGAAATTTTGCAAACTCCCTCAATCAGCTATGTCTCCTCCCATTATCTCACATTTCTCAACTTTTACATTCTGATCTTATTGTTGACTTTATTTTTGTAGTCATTACTTAAGCATGAATGCATTCATGACTAATACAATATTATGTTTATTTTTCACTCTATTCTTTTTATTTCATTAAGGAAAATTAAACATGCATAAATATACAAAGAATAGGATAATCAATCCACACAACAACCTTAAGCTGTCAAATCATAGACAAAACCATAGTCAATCTTGTTTATTTTATATTCCCACTCAATACCCTCACTGAAGAATATTTTGAAGTAAAACCCAGATCTACTTACAGTTTACATTTACCTATATACACTTTACATTTATCTTTAAAGAAATAAAGCCTCTTGGGGCGCCTGGCTTGCTCAGTCAGTCCAGTGCCTGACTTTGGCTCAGGTCATGATCTCATGGTTCATGAGTTCAACCCCCACATCGGGCTCTGTGCTAACAGCACAGAGCTTAGATCCTGCTTTGGATTCTGTGTTTCCCTCTCTCTCTGCCTCTCCCCTGCTCATGCTCTGTCTCTTGAAAAAATAAATCGACATTAAAGAAACAAAGCCTCTTTAAAAATAGCATAATCATAAAATTGTCATTACAGCTAACATAATAATTGCTTAATACTATCAGACATCGAGTTAGTTTCAATTTTTCAACTTTCTTTCTATACATATCCCTAGTATCCTATATCCCTCAAATGTCTTTCCTCTTCATGTGAGGTAATTTTCCTGTGGAAAAATATAAAGTGGTTTTATATTCATGCAACTGGATTCCCAGAAGGAGATAAGAACAGGATTGAAGTAAGGGAGAAGTTTAAAAAAAAAAAGCGAAGTCATAATGACTGACCACATACAGAGGGAAGAGCCACGATGGCAGAACAGCGTGGAAGTTTTTTGTGTGTTTCACGTCCATGAAATACAGCCAGACCAACACTAAACCATCTTACACACCTAGAAAACTGATTGGAGGATTAACACAACAATCTGCACAACCTGAACCACAGATTTCAGAAGGTACAGGGTGTGGAGATGTGAACTTGGGGAGCGAGAAGGCACAGGAAGGGAGGTGCTTTGTGAGCAGAGAGAGGACAGAGACTGGGGTTGGGGGGGGATATGGGAAAAGCAACCCTCCCCAAAAGCAGCTGGAGAGAAAGTGGAAAATTAGAAACAGCCATGGGACTAAACTAAAAATGGAGAAAGGAGAAAGGAGAGGGTTTAAATTCCATTAAGACTGTAAATAAGGGGAGCGCAAAGGCTGCAACTCCCCAGCTCGATACCTGGCAGTGCTCTGATGGGAAGGGCGAATCCCCAGGAACAGAGTGGGGGCCAGGATGTTCTCAGGCCACATGGGGAAAAGCGGTTCCACTGCTGGAAGGACATTTGGTAGAGACTGTTGAAGCCACCCGGTCCCAGCAGACCCCAGAGAATGGCCACATTCGCTGGTGCTGGAACAAGGTCCTTAAGGGTGAAGTCTGGTGCCAGATGTGTGTTGTGATTTTCCATAATCCCTGAAAAGCTGCTGCTACACTATCTCAAGAACTTTTTTGGGGGTGGGCTGGCACCTGGCCACAGTCCAGGGCACCGGCAGCAGCAGGGTCCAGCAAGCTTTCTTGGGTGAAGCCAACATTTGGCCATTGCTCGGTGAGACCCTCCCACAAAGGGGCAGAACGGGTCGAAGCTGCAGTCCTTAAGAAGTAAGGGGCCATGGAAAACAGCCGCATCTGAGATAAAACTCAGGAGAGAGGTACTGCCTGGGGCTTGGTCACAGACAGTGAAGAAGCAGGGAGTGGACGAAAGCTGAAGATGGAGGACGGGTGCACAATTGCTGATTGGAGAGAAAAGTTCCTATACTAGAGACTGGGTAGCAGGGTGACGCCATTTTCACTGCTCCCGCGCATCCACATACGCACCTACAAGCACTACAACCCTCCACCCCAGTAGGCTAGCAGCACCATCTAGTGGAGAACAGAGCTGTTACACTGAGCCCTGTCCAACTGGGCCAACCTCGCTCTTCAAGAACACAAGTTTCACTGCCTACTTAGTTTATAGACTATAAAGTCTGACCACATAGTCTGACTTGAGGGGAAAATGAAGTAATTTCAGTCCTGTTTCAATCTGTTAGCAGGTCTGTCCATTTTTTCTTTCTTTCTTTCTTTCTTTCTTTCTTTCTTTCTTTCTTTCTTTCTTCTTTTTTCTCTTTTACACTATTTTTTTCTTGAATACAGAAAGAGAAAAAATTCATTTTTATTTTCAATTTTTATTAAAAATATTTTTAATTTCTTACTATATTTGTTGCTTTTATGTAAATTTTTTATCTCTATTTGACTTCCATCATTCTATTTTAGTCCACTACAGTGTATTCACTGTTTCAAATTTTCAAAAGATTTCTTTTCTTTTCTCTTTTTTTTGTTTCTTTTCCTTTTTCTTGAATATAGAAAGAGAAAAAAATTGATTTTTGTTTTTAATTTTTATTAAAAATATTTTTTTTCCTACTACATTCTTTACTTTTGTGTAAATTTTTTCAAATTCTATTTTACTCCCATCATCTCATTTTAGTCTACTTCAGTATATTCATTTTTTCAAATTCTCAAACGATTTCCTCCACCCCCCCCTTTTTTTCTCTAATCTGTCAAACCACTTTCAACACCCAGACCAAAACACACCTAGGATCTAGCATCATTTATTCGATGTTTTTTTTGTGTGTGTGTGTGTTTAATTTTTTAATTTTCATTTTTTTAATTTTAATTTTCCTACCTCATTAATTCCATTTCTACCTTCAAAATGACAAAACAAAAGTATTCACCCCAAAAGAAAGAGCAGGAAGCAATGACAGCCAGGGATTTAACCAACACAGATACAAGCGAGATGTCTGAACCAGAATTTAGAATCATGATAATAAGAATACTAGCTGGAGTTGAAAATAGATTAGAATCCCCTTCTACAGAGATAAAAGAAGTAAAAAATAGAATGAAATGAAAAATGCTATAACTGAGCTGCAATCATGGATGGATGCAGCGGCTACAAGGACCAATGAGGCAGAACAGAGAATCTGCAATATAGAGGACAAACTCATAGAGAATAATGAAGCAGAAAAAAAGAGAGAGATTAAGGCAAAATGCCATGATTTAAGAATTAGAAAAACCAGTGACTCATTAAAAAGGAATAACATCAGAATCATAGGGGTCCCAGAAGAGGAAGAGAGAAATAGGGGCAGAAGGGTTATGTGAGGAAATCATAGTGGAAAACTTTCCTAACCTAGGGAAAGACACAGACATCAAACTCCAGGAAGCACAGAGGACCCCCATTAGATTCAACAAAAACCTACCATCAACAAGGCATATCATAGTCAAATTCACAAAATACTCAGGCAAAGAGAGAATCATGAAAGCAGCAAGGGAAGAAAAGTCCCTAACCTACAAGGGAAGACAGATCAGGTTTGTAGCAGACCTATCCACAGAAACTTGGCAGTCCAGAAAGGAGTGGCAGGATATATTCAGTGTGCTGAATCAGAAAAATATGTAGTCAGGAATTCTGTATCCAGAAAGGCTGTCATTCAAAATAGAAGGAGAGATAAAAAGTTTCCCAGACAAACAAAAATTAAAGGAATTTGTGACCACTAAACCAGCCCTGCAAGAAATTTTAAGGGGGACTTTCTGAGGGGAGAAAAGATGAAAATATAAATACATGCATACATACATACATACATACATACATACATACCAAAAGCAACAAAGATTAGAAAGGACCAGAGAACACTACCAGAAACTCCAACTCTACAAGCAACAAAATGGCAATAAATTCAAATCTTTCAGTACTCACTGTAAATGTCAATGGACTCAATGCGCCAATCAAAAGACATAAGGTAACAGAATGGAGAAGAAAACAAGATCCATCTATATGCTGTTTACAAGACACCCACTTTAGACCTAAAGACACCATCAGATTGAAAGTAAGGGGATGGAGAACCATCTATCATGCTAATCATCAACAAAAGAAAGCCAGAGCAGCCATACTTATATCAGACAATCTAGACTTTAAAATAAAGACTGTATCAAGAGATGCAGAAGGGCATTATATCATAATTAAGGGGTATATCCACCAAGAAGACCTAACAATTGTAAACATTTATGCACCAAATGTGGAGCACCCAAATATATAAATCTATTAATCATAAACATAAAGAAATTCATTGATAGTAATACCATAATAGTAGGAGACTTCAACACCTCACTCACAGCAATGGACAGATCATCTAATCAAAAAATCAAGAAGGAAACAATGGCTTTGAATGACACATTGGACCAGATGGGCTTAACAGATATATTCAGAACGTTTCATCCTAAAGCAGCAGAATATACATTCTTCTCCAGTGCACATGGAATGTTCTCCAAAATAGACCACATACTGGGACACAAATCAGCCCTAAGTAAGTACAAAAAAATCTAGATCATACAGTGAATATTTTCAGACCACAATGCTATGAAACTCGAAATCAACCACAAGAAAAAATTTGGAAAGGTAACAAATACTTGCAGACTGAAGAACATCCTACTGAAGAATGAATGGGCTAACAAAGCAGTTAAAGAGGAAATTAAAAAGTATATGGAAACCAATGAAAATGATAATACCACAACCCAAAACCTCTGGGACATAGCAAAGGTGGTCATAAGAGGAAAGTATATAGCAATCCAGGCCTTCCTAAAGAAGGAAGAAAGATGTCAGATACACAACCTAACCTTACGCTATGCCTTAAGGAGCTGGAAAAAGAATAGCAAATAAAACCCCAAACCAGCAGAAGACAGGAAATAATAAAGATTAGAGCAGAAATTAATGCTATCAAAACCAAAAAAAAAAAAACCAAAAAACAAACAAACAATAGAACAGATCAATGAAACCAGAAGCTGGTTCTTTGAAAGAATTAACAAAACTGATAAACCACTAGCCAGTTTGATCAAAAAGAAAAAGGAAAGGACCCAAATACATAAAATCAAGAATGAAAGAGGAGAGATCACAACCAACACAGTAGAAATAAAAACAATAATAAGAGAATATTATGAGCAATTATATGCCAATAAAATGGGCAATCTGGAAGAAATGGACAAATTCCTAGAAACATATACACTACCAAAACTGAAACAGGAAGAAATAGAAAATTTGAACAGACCCATAACTAGTAAGGAAATCGAATTAGTAATCAAAAATCTCCCCCAAAACAAGAGTCCAGGGCCAGATGTCTTTCCAGGGGAATTGTACTAAACATTTAAGGAAGAGTATATTCTCTTGAAGCTATTTCAAAAAATGGAAATGGAGGGAAAACTTCCAAACTCTTTCTATAAAGCCAGCATTACCTTGATTCCAAAACCAGAAGGAGACCCCACTAAAAAGGAGAACTATAGTCCAATTTCCCTGATGAACATGGATGCAAAAGTCCTCAACAAATAATAGCCAACCAGATCCAACAATACATTAAAAAATTATTCATCACGGCCAAGTGGGATTTATGCCTGCAATGCAGGGCTGGTCCAATATCCACAAAACAATTAATGTGATTCATCACATCAAGAAAAGAAAGGACAAGAACCATATGATCCTCTCAATAGATGCAGAGAAAGCATTTAACAAAATACAGCATCCTTTCTTGATAAAAACCCTCAAGAAAGTAGGGATAGAAGGAGCATACCTTGAGACCATAAAAGCCATATATGACAAATGCACAGTTTGAAAGTTTTTAATTAGGCAATGAAGGATTTATAGAAAAAATAAAATTATGATAACATTTCTTACAATCAACAAATGTATGTGCTTTTATTTTTGGTGTGTGTGTGTGTGTGTGTGTGTGTGTGTGTGTGGTTTTCTTTATTTGTTAATTTAGCCTTCCCAGTCTCAACTGTTTTCAAAGAGGTGAATGTTTAAGATACATACATACATATCATGTTACAGGAAGGTGTTACAGGAGGGTTACAGGAGGGGTTTTTGGAGGGGGGATGGGCTAAATGAGTAAGGGGCACTAAGGAATCCACTCCTGAAATCATTGTTGCACTATATGCCAACTAATTTGGATATAAATTAAAAAAAAATAAAACAAGTTAATAAAAAAAGAGAAAAAATATAAACATACATTTCTAAGAAGTTCAACATGCCCTAACAGCATAACCTATGAATATGATGAAAAAACTTTTGATTTTAAAATCAGTAAACCAAAATTTAAAAAAGAAAGGTGAAATAAATGTATTTCACATATAACAGAACTGAGATAATTCATCTGTAGGAGAGCTGCACTATAAAAGTGTACTTTAGGGGTGCCTGGGTGGTTCAGTCAGTTAAGCATCTGACTCTTGATTTCAACTCAGGTCATGATCTCACAGTTGTGAGAGGGAGCCCTGCATGGAGCTCTGTGCCCACAGCATGAAGCCTGCTTGGGATTCTTGGGATTCTTTCTCTCCCCCTCTCTCTCTCTCTCTGCCCCTCTTCCACTCATCCTCTCTCTCTCTCTGCCCCTCTTCCACTCATCCTCTCTCTCTTTCTCTCTCTCTCAAAATTAAAAAAAAAACAAACTTTATAAAATGTTCTTTCAGCAGAAGGACAATAATACAAATGAAAACATGGATTTACCAGAAGAATTTAGATGGTAAGCAATCATGCTATAATCACTCCTTGGGTCTAGGAGTGCTTTCCTAGCTTCTTTGGGATTTTCTACAAAAACAATCAGGTCTTTAATAAAAACAATCTTCTCTTTAGGCCTAATCAGCATAATTTCTTCCCTTTTGCAAGCGAGAACTTTTTGGTACAATGTGGAAAAAGTGTCCTGAGAAAGGATAAAATTGCCTTATTCTCAATTTAGTGGAAGAAATGTTCCATTTCTCACCATTAAGTGTATTAGTTGTGGGTTTCTTGTTAAGGTTCTCCTATGTGGAATGTATGTAATGGCTTCCTCCCAAAAAGTATAGTCTAGAAAGGGTGAAAAAATGTAATTTTACAATGCATAAATCTAACACTATCTGAATGAGGGTAAGCATATCATCAACAGTGATATGTGCCCTTGATACGATGTGATGAAAATGGTACTTTACTTCTGTGGTATTCTTCTCCTAAATCCAAAACTCCAGTGTAATCGTGAGACAATTATCATACAGGTCCCAACTGAGGGGCATTCTGCAAACTACCTGACCAGTACTCTTTAAAACTGTCAAGATCATCAAAAACAAAGGAGAGTCTGAGAAACTGTCATAATCTAGAAAAATCTAAAAACTCATGACAACAAATTATAATATGGCATCTTGGATGGAATTCTGGAACAAGAGTTGGGCATTAGGTAAAAAATAATTCTAAATAAAAATATAGATTATAGTTAATGTTAATGCATTGATATTAACTCACTAATTATAACAAATGTACAATACTAATATAATCTATTAATGATCAGGAAATCTGTCTGTGAGGTATATGGGAACTCTGTATTATTGTGTGTTTTGTAAATATAAATTGTTCTAAATATTAAAGTTTGTTTAAAACTTTTCAAAAACTATTTTTTAGTCATTATATGAAATTCACACTTTACTAGTAAAACTTTTGACAAATAATGCACAGTTTGAAAGTTTTTAATTAGGCAATGAAGGATTTATAGAAAAAATAAAATTATGATAACACTTCTTACAATCAACAAATGTATGTGAGGCTTTTATTTTTGGTGTGTGTGTGTGTGTGTGTGTGTGTGTGTGTGTGTGTGTGTGGTTTTGTTTATTTGTTAATTTATGCCTTCCCAGTTTAGTCTCAACAGTTTTCAAAGAGGTGAATGTTTAAGATACTTACATACATATCATAAAATGTTATCTAAGACCTTTCATTGAAATATTGGGAGTATCATCCTTAAAATGTTCATTTTCTGTTAAAGCATAATGTTTTTTACCCACTTGTTGAGCTATGTCACTCAACCTTAAGTATATAATTATGAATTTGATTTATCACTTAAATAATGTTTTTCTAGATATAGTTTTTTATGAAACTGTAATTTAATATTCAACTATTCCCTGCTGTACATGCAAATGAAGGAAATTTTGTAATAATAAAATAACACATTTCTTTGGGATACATTCTTTTGGGGTCCTAACCACAAATTGGAGGATCTCTTGTGAAGTTATTACTACTCTGAAATAGTGTGGCCTCCTGATATATTTATAGGAGAACCCTGAGTACAAGGTAATAGCTTTTCACTCTAGAAATGCTGGGAACAATTTGAATTTGCATATAGTATGAGCACAGTGTGAGGAAAGAGTTATTTCTTCTAGGCTCATTTAGTATCCAGATCATGAAAGGAGGTGGACACAAAGTATGTTAGAAAATAATACAGTTCTCTGCCCAAGATAGAAAGAGAAATGGACAACATGGGATAGAGGAACAAAGATGGAACACAAATATTAGGACAGAATCCGCAACGTTGGCTTTCTGGATAAAATAAAATGATGGGGTTAAGGGGTTGACAGAGAGGAAATTGATGAGCTGCCAAATTCTCAATTATAGAAGTGTAGGGGTGAGGTCATAACCATGTGGAATCCAAAGGGAACTAAGGAATTCTGAATACAAAGAAATATTTATAAAATAACATAATAAAAAAAGGTAGCTTGGTCTTCAGTGAAACAACTAAAAGATTTAGACAAGACATATACTGGAAAGTATTCCATTTGAGTATTAAAGCCCATCTCTGTCATCTCGCCATCTTCTCTGGGAGACACTCAGTCCACTGAGTCCTCAAAAGAGGGCGAAAGATGACACCTATGATTTTTAGAAATATTGAAATACAAGTATTGACAAGACCTCCCATGACCCTCAATACCCTTTTGTACACTTGATCCTAATCTGTATCTAGTGTGAGCATTTTCCAATTTAAGAATGACAAAAAAGTGTCCTTGTGTCCTACAATCTTCTTCCCTTAGTACCCAGAGCCATCATGGACCACATGCTCCAGTACGTGTGAATCTGAAAGGGAAAAATCCCAGACACTCCTGGGTTTCCTGGACCCATTTATCTGAAAAGAGCCTTTAATCTGTTCCTTTCATCTGAAAGGAGTCTTTAATCTGTTCCTTGTGCTTAGTGGAAACCAATTGTCTCCTCAGAGGGGAAAAATGTTTCTTTCACCCACTATCTCAAAACTGACAACAGTATTCTTCAAGGCAAAATCATTTAAGGTGTGATAAACACTGGAAAACTATAAAAAAATAATAAAAGGATATATTGTATCAAATGAGACAAGCCTGGCTCCTGATGCCTTAGCTAATTCCATAGTATGCGTATATTCACCCAGTAGTAAAAGACATGGCCCTGCTAAATTCTTAATGTAAAGTTAAAGGGGATCTAACTTAAGAGGTTCTCACCTACAGGAGTCAGTATCTGAAAAAAAATAAGGTACCCTTCTTCTTGTTCAAAAGAAATTCAACAGAGTGCTTTAACATTCCATCAAAATAATAGTAAAGCATTGTTATTGTTTTGTATTGGTTATTTCATGTAATTGGCTGAACTCTGGCTATAGCATGCCATCCATAGATTGACTAAATTCTATATTAATCATAGGCCACTGCCAATGGCCTAGTGTGGTTAGTCTATAGGTGATCCAAAATAGGACTGCCAAAAGCACTATCATATGGCTTATACCTTATGAAAGAAAGTACAATAATCAAATTATAAACTAGAGCTGATATTACATATATACACACTCTGAAAACTGGACTAAACACAGAGAATAGCATGTGGAACATACTCAGGTTTGCACACTCATCATGCAATTGATGATGCGAAGGTCCCTGCCTAAAACCACTATGGTTATAAAAGTAACATGAAATTCCTGGATTTCCAGGGGGAAAAATTACTGTACACATGAACAAGATCTAATGACACTTATAGAGCCTTGACTTTTTCCATATATATGAATATGTACTTCAGGGTGAGTTGGGCATAATACCATAGTACCACAGACCATCTTACAAGTTACAGATATTTATTCAACTCTCTACCACTGCTATTATGGGTTCTATAGAATGGTTTCAGAATATGAAAGTGCTGTTTTCCTAGCTGGGTGAATTGCACAGATACTAAGGCACTGAATGACAGATCTCTGTTACATGAGATGCATATGATGTACACAGATTTGATGTGATCTAAAAATCGCACTCTCTTCCCAGCTACTGTCAATCTCAACATAGTATTTTCTAAGTACACCGTGACACTTGCACCCAAATATGGCAAATATTAAGTACAGAAGTGGATTATCTAAGGACACAGACTTTCCAAAAAAAATCCTTAAAAGATGAATATAGACATACTCTGCAAGGGCCTCACTACCTAGTGAAACTCACGGGTATCCAATAGTTTTAGAATGGAAAATAAAAAAGGGAAGCCTATTTGATGTAATAAAACTTAGAGTGTCCAAACATCAACAATGTTCCCTTTTTTCTTTTCTTTCCCACTCTGATCCTGACTAAAATGTGCTACTAGCAAGGCTGACTGAATGGGCACAACTTTGGATTTTTTTCTTTTTAATTTCACAATTACATATGATGTCCATATACACTGAGAGATAATTCTGACTTTATCACTGTTACCAGTATATTCTTCCATATACCCCATTCAAACTGGTTTTTAAGCCTTCTTTTTTTTTAGGGGTCAACTTTAGTGAGAGAATGGTAAATCCTTTTTCAATTTCCTAGGTTAAAGCCCATTCTTCTAGGAAAATGATCATCTGGCTCCTTTGGGAAGTAGGTGACAGATCTTAACTAGTGAGATGAAGGACACTTGTGACCTTGACATACAGACTCAAGCAGGCAACCTCAATAACCTCGTGTGATTGTCCCAGTGGTGGCAGAGAATACCATCACTCTGCCAGATTTGTCTTCATTAAATGAATACAGTGGTGAAAAACTTCATTATCATCCCACTGCCAGAATTGACTTATGAACTACTACCAACCTGGAAGCAGCTGCCATTATTCCTGGCATAATTTGATGTGCTCAGTCTAAAGCATCAGCTCTCCAGTGTTACTGATGTTATAGGGTCTGGGATGGGTGCACACATAGAAGAAATCTTGCAAGCCCTTATTGGCAGTTCTTTGCCATTTACTTTATGTCTAGTTAAATCATTCTTTTTAAGAACATTTAATCCAACATTCACCAGAAGAAATACCATTATTGCTGCCTGACTCCATAATGTCAATCTGACCCACATAGCAGACAGTTACCTGTCACCTGTTGGACACTTTTTCCCTATTTGAATGGAGGGCAAATATTTGTATTCTTTTGTGTCTGCAAAATAGAAGCACCTCTAATGGAATTGGCTGTAAAGTAATGAAGCTTAATCTTCAAAACTGATCACTTGCACAGCAATCATTCTAAGGTCCTTCTAAGACCTTGCAGTGATTTCTAAGAATTTCTCAGTTATAATTTTGTATTATTTGATTATAAAAGCCCACTAAATTGCATAAGTTGTAAGTGCCATAAAACTAAGAAATGCTGTTAGTTATTAGAGTAAATGAAGACCCAACTAGTTTGACTCCTATCCCCAGTTCTAGTTTTTGTTATGCAACCATAACACTGTACTTAAGTGTATGGAGACAACTTTCCATCAATTTGTAAGAGTTTCTCTTATATTGGCCTATCTAACACAAAACATAGTATGCATAACCTGTCTACCTTCCTAGGAAGGACTGCCAATGACAACTTCGAGACTCCTCTTATTTGAAATTACTCTGTTCAGAAAAAGTGTCTTCTATTGTCACCAAACAATGCTAGATTCCCTCAAAGTCGACATAATCCATGTCCCTTACAAGAAGTTCTAGTGTGTGGGTGTCAGAAGAGATTAAAGTGAGAAAAGTAATCCTGAATAGCTCTGTTACCCTAAAAACACTCATTGTTTCCCTCAAGGAGTCTGAACAAGTGACCTTAGAAGTGCTTCAAAGTATCCAGTTGAGAGGTGCCTGGGTGGTTCAGTTGGTTAAGAGTCTGACTTTGGCTCAGGTTGTGATCCCACTGCTCATGCATTCAAGCCCTGCATCTGGCTCTGTGCTGACAGCTCAGAACCTGGAGCCTGCTTCGGATTCTGTGTCTCCCTCTCTCTCTGCCCTTCTCCAACTTGCACTCTCTCTTTCTCTCAAAAATAAATAAACAATTTTTTTTAGGTATCCAGTTGAAACTATCATGGATATGTGCTTCACCAGGAGACTGTATAAGAAAACAAATGGTTGTCACTCCAAAAAAGAGTATAATCTCATTGCAAAGATTAAAATCTTATGGATTCACAGTGTCACTTGTCACATGTTCTTGTTATGTTGGTCAAGCAAAACTAGTATGTTTAGTAAAGAAATGTTTAGTAGAGAAAAGGACAGCACTTCCTTCACAGTCTTAGTAGTGTACCAAAATAGAGAAATTAGAAGAGGCTTTAAGTCCTGTGGTAATTTTAAATTATAACTTGTGAGGAGAGACACTGGTTTTAATTCCCCAACTATGCTATTATAGTTTTGAATTGGTGGGTCCAGAAAGGTTAGGGTCCTGAAAAGATTCTTGATGAGAAAGATGTTAGTTCTGAGAAGAAAGCTGTTTAGTAGTTTCATGTCCCTGTCTTCTAGAGCAAGAATATCCTGGAGCAAGAAGGAAATTATTTATGTTTGGTCTTAGTACTATGTAGCAAAAGGAGAGGAAGGTTTGCCTACTTTCAGGGAAAGACATTTATGTTGGTTTCAGTTTTCACCAGAGACCCTGCCTGCCTTTCAGTTTCCCCTGTGTATATATGGGAGCAAAGAATTAGGATCTCACTTCTGGAACTCAACCTCAGTATGACATTCCAGTAGTGATCAGAGGTAGCAATGTTATGAGTCTGAGTATTTTCATGGATCTTGATAAGCACGTTATTATAAGTTTCTGTGAAAATCTTCTTTGGAATAAGAACAGAAAGAAAAATCTTTGGAATTGCAATATATGCCATCCATTGCTTTTCCCAACATTGTTTAAAAGAGTCAAGCACTCCATTACTACAATTCCAGTCCTTCCTTTGTCTCTCTAATGAAGTTTTTACCCCATCATTCCATCAAAATTATTATTACCAGTCACCTCCAAAACACTAATAACAACCAATTCTCCAGCTTTGTCTTTGTTCTGTCAACAATATTTGCAAGTTAATTAATTACCTTCTTCCGTTACAAAAACTTTACTTTGGCCTCCAGGATACTATTTTCTCCTCGTTTTCTTACAATTTAATTTTCTGCTTCTTCATTCTCTCCATTAAAATTTCTTTCTTATGTTTACTATTTTTTATATGTAGATGTGCCCTAGGCTTAATCCTAGAATTCATCACTTCCCTGTATATCCTTCCTCTCTGGTAATCTTATCTATTCCCAGTTTCAATACTATCAGTGTGATTATATGTCCCAAATTTATACCATCAACCCAGTCTGTAATTACATCTGTATTTAGATACAAAATGAACATCTCAAACTTGCCCTTAAATGAGCTTCTCTTCTTCCTTCCAAATCCAAGTCTCCCACAATTTCTACTCTCTTATGCCAATGAATTATCATTCTTAATTCTTTGAATTTGTCAGTAATAGAACATTTGTTCTACTTTTACAACACGATCATAAATCTAACCAGCTATTGGTTATTATCAGTGTCTTATTTGGATCATTACATTGGCCTTCTCTCTGTCTCTAACCTTTTTACTGTCTGTTGCTTCTTAATACACCAGACAGAGAACGCCCATTTAAGAGTGAGTTGCATCATTAAGAGTTCCCCGTTTCATCTAAAACCCTCCCAAAAAGCTTCCTGTTTCAGTCTAAGTAAATCTTGAAATCTCTGCAGTTGCTGTGAAGTCTAACCACACCTTAAAGTACATAACTGCATCCACTAACTCTGTGACCTCAGGCCATTACAATTCATGCTTTGTGTTTCTGGAATATTCTTCCCTAAGACTTATGTATGGTGATGTGCTTCGTCTTCCTCAAGACTTTTTTTATATGTTACCATCTCAGCGAGGTCTTCTCTAACTCTATTAGAACATGTAAAAGCCCTGGCCTTCCTTATCCTCCATTCCTCTCTTATTTTACACCATACCATTTTCAAAATTTGACTTTCTATATTATATTTTATATTTATTTTGTTGCCTGTCTCTTCCTTCTGAGGTAAGCTTCAGTATTTAAAACCTTACCTTAAACGTAGAGCTTCTCATTTTAATTGACTGAATGAACACAAGAATGAACAGACTGATAGGTTGCAACTACGGCTGGTTATCCCATTGCTATGTTCACATAATGATGATAACCTTTCAAGAATCTTCTCTTCATATACACACTACACAAAATTAAAGTTTCCAGGACAATTATCAGATTTGTTGAGAGAAGACTCCTTGGATACCCCAGTTTTACCATGTAAAAGGAGGAGGGTATGTTCCCCTGTGTGTTAAATGGAATTTATCATCCCACACTAATTTCACAACATGGCAAGAAGTGATTTTCCGTCGTAAATCCTGCACTTATGAGGAAGATGGCAGACGGCGGCCACCAAAAATATTTCCATTTACAGTATAAATCCAGCACTGTTTTAAGGCATGGGAAATCAATATTATTTATTGAATATTTAGTATATGCAATACAAATTACTAAATTATAATGTGCATTTTATAAAAAATCATTTATTGGGGCACCTGGGTGGCTCAGTCGGTTAAGCATCCAACCTTGGCTCCGGTTATGATCTCAGGGTTTGGTTTGTGAGTTTGAGCCCCACGTCGGGCTGACAGCTCAGAGCCTGGAGCCTACTTCAATTCTGTGTCTCCCTTTCTCTGCCCCTCCTATCTCTCTCTCTCTCTCAAAAAAACATTAAAAAAAATAAAAAATCATTTATCACAACTTTCTTGATGACATAACAATCTTATTTCTTTTTCTTTTTTTTAGAAAGAAGGAAACTGGTTCTAATATTCAGTAAAAGAATCAAAATTAAAAAAAAAAAGCAGATTTGTCTTATGAAAATGCCTATCTTACCCCTTTCTTTTCTTTCACTTATTAGCCAAATATTTGTAGAACACTCTGTAAACAGTATTATAGATAACCTTGGAGATATAAATTAAAAATACATGCTTCTTCAAGATCTTGATATCAATTCTTTTAGATCATTGCACCACTATTCACAATAGCCAAAATATGGAAACAACTCAAGTGTCCATCAATGGATATAAAAATGTGGCATATACATACAATGAGTAAAATATTATTCCATTTTAAGAAAAAAGAAAGAAATCCTGCCATTTCTGACAACATGGATGAACCTGGAGGATATTCTGCTGAGTGAAATAAGCCAGGATTAGGACAAATACTTCATGATTCTACTTATATGAAGTATCTAAAATAATCAAACTCATAAAAGCAGAGGATTCAATAGTGATTCTAAGGAATTGAATGGTGGTAGAAATAGAGAGTTTATATTCAGCGGGTATAAAGTTTCACTTATGCTAGATGGATAAATTCTAGAGAACTGCTGTACAACATAGTGTCTATATTAACAATGTGGTATTGTGCTCTTCAAAATTTGTTAAGAGGGAAGATCTCATTATCTTTATTAACACATATAAAAAACACAGAGAAATGCATTAGTAAACTATGAGCAGTGTTGGATATGTCTAGTATCTTGATTGCGATGATGGTATCATGGGTATTTTCATAAATCCATACTTTTCAAAAGTATACATACTAATTATGTGTAGTTATTTGTTTATAAATTATATCTCAATATATCTGTTCAAATTAAGAATACATGTTAAAAAGTGTATGCCATCCTGGAATAGTCTACAGAAAGTGTGTGTACAACCAGCTATACTGTAAAAACTATTAAGTTTATATAAGTTCAGTATAAGTGATCCAATATATTGAAAGATAATAAAATAAAGATTAATTAGAGAAATTAATTAGAGAAATAATTAATGGGAAAATAAGTAAACTATAGGGAGGTAAATGTTTGGGATAAGAATATCTTAGGAAAATATTGTATATGAGCAATTAGCATAGTGGCGATTTGGGCCACATAAGAGATAGAGAATGAAAACAAATCAATTTTATTGAATTAAGTGATAGGACTTGAATTTTTTTAAAAACTCCAGTTCTAAAATAAATAGCTAAACATCAAACACTAGGTAGTAAGTTCTTGATCAAGTGTAGAATCTTTTTACAGAAGCATCCATTTATCACTAAAATGAAGAAAACAAGAATCTTGAAGACTGTGGTGAGGACTGGATAGAGTGCATATAAGGTATCTGGTACAGCTCCCGCAATGGGGGTGTTCACAATATTTTAGCAGAAGACATGATCTGATTGAGGTAATATTCTAAAAGAGTGAATCCGATGGTGATGACATAGGACCGATATTTGAGGAACTGCTTTCAAGATACCCTCTTATTGTAACAAAATTGTAGCATTTTTAGCAAAATTATCAAATGAGAGAAAATAAATAGAAACAGAAGACTGGTTCCTTAGCAAAATACTATCCTCTTTTTATGCAAAAACACCAAAAATATAGAACGGCAGAAGAGGAAATAGAGAACCAGTATGTTATCTCAGCAGATTGTCCCATTAGTCACATTTTTCTACCAGCGTTTAATGTGGAACATCAGCAGATTTTTTTTTTTTAAGTATCCTGGAATAACTGCCAAAGAATCAGCAAAACTAAAGCTAAAACAAAACAAAAACAACAAAAATGTACCAGTTTAAAACTAAGATGAAATGTTTACTATATTACAATAGGCAGTAAAAAAAAGAAAACATTACACTTTGTTTATCACAACATCTTGCCTTCTAAGAATGACTTGTAAAGAGCAAAAGCCTACTACTGTGTCCATACCAGAACCTCCATTGTCTGATCAATCGGTTGATCATAAACTGGTGATGCTGCTGCTTTATAGCACAGAAAAAAACTGCTAATTTGGCTATTACTCTACTGCAAAGCAGCTGTGATCACAACCTCCTGAGCGCTGAAAATACTTCCTCCCAGACTCACGTAAAACTTTCATATGGAAAACTTCCAAAAAAGCTAAATATGCATATTTCATAATTTACTGAGATATATTTTGCATCATGCTGTTATATTCTGCAACTCAGCAAGAATAAATATCATATCCTGGGACTTTTCCACTCATAAAGTGTGTAACAACAGTCAAGTACAAGATATACCTTTTTTTATAATCAATATAGTTCATTTGAGCTTAAGTGGCAACCTGGGGGAGAAAATAAAAAAGAAGAGCATAGCTAATCAAAGGCTTCCAGAAATTTCATCTCACCCCCCATACAGTTTATGCATTTTGTTTTAATTTACATAGTATTTTCATATTCTTAATGAATTTATAAAAATTCTCATAGTTTTGTTTTTAATCTAAAGTGTTAACATGTTTATATTTGAAATATATCTCAAGGATATTAAAGAATATTGAAGCAATATTTTGGGGACCCTGATTTTGGAAATAACTACTACACATAGAAATTGGTATGTGGTAAAAGCAAGCTCTATTGTAGTGAATGATAACCAAGGATATCTTTCTGAATTTTAAAATTGAGATATTAGTGAAAACCGCATTCTCATGAAAAGAATACTCTCTCTGTTGATAGATAATTGAACCACGTACTCTTTTCAAATACTTCTTTGGTTTTTAAAATTTTTGCCTAAGTAATTAAAAATTCAAAACTATTCATAGATAGGTTAGCACCATCTCTGCATTCCTCAATTATACATTTATGGAACCGATAAAGCCATATTTATGTGTGGTAAAATTTGCACCAAGGTAGATGTGGAGATAGTAAGGCTTCAAGGTAATTGAGAATGTTGGTTGTTTCCTTTTCAGAAGACTGTGCTCATAGAAAACTCTGTAAACTTATAATTTATCTGAAGACATTAGTAGGTTTAATGGACCTAAAGATTTTAAGGTGATTCAAGTGTTTAAGTCATTGTTGCAGGCATCAATACTGATGACCCTTTTATGGTAACTTAGGTCAGGACACAAGCAGAATCTTTCACATTGCTCTGAATTCTTAATTTTTATCATAGAGATGATGAGAAATAAAAATAAATTGCAAGCAATTATTGAATCATATAAGTTTCATATCATTGCAAAAATATACAATGTATAATCACCTGATGCTCTGTGCCTGAATGTACCCTACGGTCTCCCGCCACCATTATAATAATCACAGTCTGTGAGCCTTTTCACTGACTTTATACTTAATCTCCATAAGGGTTTTGAAAGGCATGGAAACCCTCTTGCACTGTTGGTGGGAATGCAAATTGGTGCAGCCGCTCTGGAAAGCAGTGTGGAGGTTCCTCAGAAAATTAAAAATAGACCTACCCTATGACCCAGCAATAGCACTGCTAGGAATTTATCCAAGGGATACAGGAGTACTGATGCATAGGGGCACCTGTACCCCAATGTTTATAGCGGCACTCTCAACAATAGCCAAATTATGGAAAGAGCCTAAATGTCCATCAACTGATGAATGGATAAAGAAATTGTGGTTTATATACACAATGGAATACTACGTGGCAATGAGAAAAAATGAAATATGGCCTTTTGTAGCAACATGGATGGAACTGGAGAGTGTGATGCTAAGTGAAATAAGCCATACAGAGAAAGACAGATACCATATGGTTTCACTCTTATGTGGATCCTGAGAAACATAACAGAAACCCATGGGGGAGGGGAAGGAAAAAAAAGAAAAAAAAAAAAAAAAAAGAGGTTAGAGTGGGAGAGAGCCAAAGCATAAGAGACTGTTAAAAACTGAGAACAAACTGAGGGTTGATGGGGGGTGGGAGGGAGGGCAGGGTGGGTGATGGGTATTGAGGAGGGCACCTTTTGGGATGAGCACTGGGTGTTGTATGGAAACCAATTTGACAGTAAATTTCATATATTAAAAAAAAAAAAAAAATGAAAGGCATGGAAACTGCCATTTTGACTCAGAAAAACAAGAGCGGTCAGTTTAGATCCTAGATAATCCAGTCACAGAAGTAACAAACAAATCCCCTTCCTTTTTGTATCTTTATAATAAAGTTTCAATCTTCCTACATATGCCTTTGAATCCAATCAAGCTTCACACAGTCTAGCATTCTGTCCCTTCATTTTGTGCCATGTTTAACTCACATTCTGAATCCCTCCTTGCAATCTTCTCTGTTCACATAAAATTGTAAGACTGGAGGGCTGGGAGAAATGAATGAAGATAGTCAAAGGGTACAAACTTCCAATTACAAGATGAGTAAGTTGTGGAGGTGTAATGTACAGTATGATAACTATAGTTAAAATACTGTACTGTACATTTGAAAGTTGCTAGGAGTGATCTTAAAAGTTCTCACCACACATACTCTTACAAGTTTCTGTATCTTACTGCCTCTGACCATAGTTTTTTCTTTTTCTCTGATGGATATACTTATTTTTTATGGATATGCATATGTAACACTTTGTCAAAGCTTTTATCCCTACTTATCTGGAGATGCTGCCTTGACATTAAAACAATTTTTCCTTTGTCCTTCTTTCTGTACTCATTACAATGGATTGCACTTCCTCATCATGCACTTTTCTTGCCAGAGAGATTGAATACACGCCAAGGGCAAAGAGCATGACTTACACTTCTTTGACTTTTTCTTAATGCCTATCACATTGCTGACACATAATAGTGTTCCATAAATATCTACTGAATAATTAAACACAATGACTTATTTGACTGCCTTGTTATTGTCTAACTATATAGCCATTTTGTAAAGCCTGTAAGGGGAAATGAATGAGAAAAGACACATTCAAGATTTTTACTACCCTTTAAAGATACTGGGATACTATATATTAAATCCTTTCACTGGACAGAAAGTGTTAATACAGTTTCCAGAAGTTAAATTTAGCACTAAGAATTAGAAGAATCATATTATGGATGATTTTGTAAATTCTCTCTATGATGGAGGAAAATTTACAGTTAGAATATTCTATATAACATTTAAAAATTCCATCGATGTTTTTGTTAAAAAAGTTAAAAACATAACTTGATAGATTAAGTAGTAAATTTTCAACATATTATAATGATGTGAAAAGTGAAATACAAAGACACTGAATTATGCTGTTTTATCAAAATATTGAAAGCTGAATACATATAAATAAATTGGATGACAAAAAATTTTGATTATAATTAAATGATTTGAAATTATAAAATACATAAAATAGGAGAAAGGTATACATTAAAAAGTTTTTAAAAAAATAAATTTTATTTAATTCTTTATTTATTAAATATATTTAAGAGTATTTACTATTTGTCATTTGGAGCAAGCATTGGGGACAGTTCATAAAAATCAGAAATAGACTTTGCCTTTGTAAAGATAAATCTTTATTAAAAAATAAATAACACATTATAAAAAATCACTCAAATATATTTCCAATGATAATTGTTGAGTTTGAATTGTGAAACCTCTCCATTTTTAAAATTTATCAACTGAGGTATTATTTACATATAATATTATATTAGTTTCAGGTATACAACATAATATACATTGAAAAATGGTGACCATAAGTCTGTTACTGGTTCTGCAGTTCTTGTCCCAGATGCACCAAAGAATTGGAGAACCAAGAACAGAATGGGAAAATGGAGTTTATTGAGTAGATTAGTACACTTTCAAGAGTGAAAAAGGGTCACTGCAGAGCAGGAGTGGCAATGGCATAGAGAAACTCTAGCTGCATCCTTTTAAGCTTGCTTTTTGCAATTTGGCTTTGATTATATATATGTGTGTGTGTGTGTGTGTGTGTGTGTGTGTGTGTGTGTGTGTATGTATATATATATGAGAGAGAGATAGAAAGAGAATGGGGGAGAGGGGCAGAGGGAGACAGACCGAGAATCTTAACCAGGCTCCATGCTTTGCATGTGGGCTGAAGTGGGGCTTGATTTCATGACCCTGGGATCATGACCCGAGCCAAAACCAAAAGTGTGACTCTCAACCGACTAAGGTACCCAGGCACCCCTGATTGACATTTTTGATTGGCAGCTAATGTTTATATAACATTTTGGCTTATTCACATGCACCTACCCATGATGATTTCTGTTATAATTATATTTATTTATGTACTGTATATTTATGAGTGTCTAATGAGTTTTTGCTGTGAGCTTAGAGGTACTTAAGGGCAAGCTGCACTTTTTGTGTGCATGCTCAGTTCTTAGAAGTCCCCCTGTGGCTTTTAAACCAGCTCTGTAGCTAGGCCTTTCCTTAGAGGTGGCTCTGAAGGTGTGGCTGTTAACCCTCCAGGTGGCTCCAAAGGTGTGGCCAGCATCTGCTTTATCCCTCCTCAGTCACCTCTAACTGCCTAACAAGTCTAGTTACCTTCTGTTACTTTACTATGTTAATATGATATTATTGGCTATATTTCCCATGTTATACATTACATCCTCGTGACTTATTTATTTTGTAACTGGAAGTTTGTACTTAATCTCCTCCACCCATTTCACGCCACCCCCGCCACCTCCCGCAATACACACGTTTCTCTCCTCTAGCTACCGGCAATCTGTTCTCTGTATCTATGAGTCTGGGTTTTATTTGGTTCTATTTTGTTCATTTGTTTTGCTTTTTGATTTTACATATAAGTGAAGTCATGTAGTATTTGTCTTTGTCTGATTTATTTCACTTAGCATAGTATCTTGAAACTCCATCCTTGTTGTTGCAATTTGTAAGATTTCTTTTTTTTTTTTTTATGGCTGACTAGAATTTTATTGTATGTATATACTAGATATTCTTTATCCATTCACTTGCTGATGGAGATTTAGGCTGTTTCCACATCTTGGCTATTGTAAATAATGTTGTAGTGAACATAGGAGTGCATATATCTTTTGAAGTAGTATTTTAGTTTTCTTCAGATAGATACACTAGTAGAATTGTTGGATCATATGGGAGCTCTTCTAAGGCCAGTTTGGTAGGTAATGAACTCCTTTAACTTTTGCTTGTCTGAAAAACTCTCTTTCCTCCAAATCTGAATGATAACCTTGCCAGGTAGAATATTCTTTGTTGAAAGTTGTTTTTTATTTTTTGGGTTTTTTTGTTTGTTCGTTTTGTTCTGTTTTTTCCTTTTAGTACTCAATATGTCATGCCACAATCCCTTTGGCTTGCAAAATTTCTGCTGAGAAATCTGCTTCATTGCCTTATGAGGTTTTTCTTGTATTGCAACTGTTTGATTTCCTCTTGCTGCTTTTAAGATCCTGTACCTTTAACTTTTGACATTTTAATTGTAATGTATCTTCATATAACTTTAGGTTCATTTTATTTGGAATTCTCTGAACTTCCTAGACATGGATGCCTGTTTCCTTCCCTGGGTTAGGGAAGTTTTCAGCCATTATTTCTTCAAATAAGCTTTCTGCCCCTTTTCTCTCTCTTCTTCTGGGACTCCCAATAATGTAGATGCTATTTTGCTTGATGTTCTCTCAGATGTCCCTTAAGTTATCTTCATTTTTTTAATGCTTTTTTTCTTTTTGTTGTTCTATCTAGGTTAGTCCATTGCTTTATCTTCCAGCTTGCTGCTCTGTACTTCTTTTTTCATCCCATCTGCCATTGATCACTTCCAGTGTATCTTTCAGTTCGGTTACTGTATTCTTCAGCTCTGTGACTTCTGTTTGGTATGCGTTCAATTGCTGTGTTGAAGTTCTCACTGCGTTCATCCATTCTTCTAAGATCAGTGAACATCTTTATGACCATTACTTTGAATTCTTCATCAGGTATATTACTTATTTCTGCATTGTAAGATCTTTTATCTGAGGTTTTAACTTGATCTTTCATTTGGAACCTATTCTTCTGTTTCCTCATTTTGTTTGACTCTGTGTTTGTTTCTATATATTAGGACAAACAGCTACTTTAACTTTTTAAGGAGCTGCCTCATGTAGGGAGTGACCCTTCTCTTTCAACTTTGCCTTATCCTTTGGTTGTCTCTCAAACCTTTGTGATTGTCTACATTGCCTAATTTGTTCTTGATATGCCCTCATTGTTGAGGATGTGCCAAAATGTGTCGGGATCCAAGGTGAAAATTTTGCATCTACATTCAGAATGGACATTGGTCTATATTCTCCCTCCCTCCTTTCATTCCTCCTGGCATGGTTCTGTCCAGTTTTGTTATTAAGCCAATTTCGGCCAAATGAAATGAATAATGTTCTTTCCTCTTCTTTTTTCTATAAGAGAATTTTGGCAATTTTATATGAATTATTATTTATTTTTTTAATTTAATTAGTCAAATGAAACTAATGTATCTAGACAACATAACACCAGTGAATTATGAACTTAATTAATTTAATACATATAAGATCACTCACTTTATCTTATATTGGGTAAATTTTGGCAGTTTGTTGATGTTTTTCAAATTTATGTTCCACGTTTTCAAATTTATGTTCCAAGTTGCTAGTAGTATTGACTTTTGAATCTTTTAATGACTGTGGAGTTTGCAGTTACATCCCTTCTTTCATTCCTCATACTAATAATTTTTGTCTTCCTTTTTTTTTGTGTGAGACTTGATAGAGGCTTATCAATTTTATAGATCTTCTCTGGTTTCATTGATTTTTCTCTATTGTTTTTAGTTCTTTATTTCAGTAATTTTACTCGTATTTATTATTTCCTTTATTCTTGATGTAGGATTATTCTGTTCTTATTTTCCAGTTTTTTAAGTGAGAAGTTTAGGTTGCTATTTTGAAACTCTTCTTATTTTCTAGTGTGATACTTTAATGCTATAAATTCTCCACTAAGTAGCTTTAGTTGCATTCCACAAATTTGGTACATTTTCAAAAAATTTGAACATTTGTTCATTTCAAAAACAATTTAATTCTTTTTGAGCTGTGGATTATTTAAAAGTAGGATGTGCAATTTTCAAGTGATTGGAGATTTCCATCTATTTTTCTGTTGTTGACTTCCCGTTTAATTCTATTATGTGTATTTTGTATACATTTTATTTATTCATTTATGACTTGTTTTATGACCTAGAATGTGATCTGCCTTAGATAATGTTCCATGTATATTTTATTTTTATTTACTTAAAATTTTTTAAAATTTTTATTTTATTTTTGGGGGAGAGAGAGAGAGACAGAAACTGTCAGCACAGAGCCAGATACAGGGCTCAAACCCATGAACCTCGAGATCATGACCTGAGCCAAAGTCGGACGCTTAACCACTTGAGCCACCCTGGCACCCCAAATATTCTATGTACATTTTATTTGGTTTTTTTTATTTACAAAATTTTTTTAATGTTTATTTATTTTTGAGACAGAGAGACAGAGAATGAACAGGGGAGGGTCAGAGAGAGGGAGACACAGAATCCAAAGCAGGCTCCAGGCTCCGAGGTGTCAGCACAGAGCCCGGCGCAGGGCTCGAACTCACAGACCGTGAGATAATGACCTGAGCCGAAGTCGGATGCTTAACCGACTGAGCCACCCAGGCGCCCCTCTATGTACACTTTAAAAGAATGTAACCTGCTGTCTTTTTGAAAAGTGTTCCAAAATGTTAATTGCATAGAGTTGGTTGTTGATGTTGATCAAGCTTTGTATGTCTTCAGTAAATATATGTGACTAGTATTATTTATTACTAAGAGAGGAATGTTGACATACTCAACTACAAATGTGAGTTTTTGCATCTGCTTTCAGTTTTATCAGTTTATTTCTGCCAGTTTTATTTAATCTATTTTGATTATTTGTTGTTAACTGCATACACATTTTGAATTATTTCTTCCCGTTTATTTGACCATTTTATCACTATTTTTTATCCCTCTTGTCTCTGGTAATATGCTTCTATTTCATTTCTATGTTGTCTGATACTAATATGGTAAATCCAGTTTTCTTTTAATGAGTGTTTGTCTAATATATCATTTTCCTGGTTCTTCATATAATGAGTAAATTTGAATTGTATTTTCAACATTTTCAATGTTATATTATGAAACTCTGGTTTTTGTTTAAACTTTAGAGAGAATATTTGTATATTTAGTTTTGCCAAAAATTGACCTGTTTACTAGTCTTGGTTTGTCAAGTTCTAACGTGCTTTCTATAGGCTATAGTTCCAGTATCAGTTCAGTTTTCAAAAACTGTAGTACTCTTTGTATCTGTCCTGTTTGTGTGTCACCCAGTGACCTGGTTAGTGGTCCGTTTATTAACATAGTCCTCAAAGTCTTGAGTGCAGTAGTTAAGATCAGATATATGCATCTGTAGGTGAGGTTAAATTCTGGAGTGCAAAAACAATTTTAAGCAGTTACTTTAATGAGTTCCTTCATCTCCATCATTTCTCCCATACTTTTCTGTTCCCTGGAGCTCCCTTTTTTGGTCATGTGAGTAGAAACTTGAGTTTATAGTTACTTCACTATTTCATGTCACTTCATAGTTGGTAACACATCTGTGCCCTAGCATTGGAAGGGCAAAGAAAGAGAAAAAAAAGTAGCAATAAAGGTTAGCTCTGCTGTTCTGGGATCTAAGCTTTGGAAGTTTCCTTCTCTCAAAGTTTAGGCTCCTGTTGACCTCATATACTGGTTGCTGCCACTGTGGGATTATTATGGAACTGGAATATGAGAGAATGGAGAAAAAGGAGTAAAAAAAAAGGTAATTATATTACTGCACTATAAATAAGCATTTTCCTGTTTATCTCCTCAAGCCAGAGCTAGAGGACTAGAACTAAAACTTACTATGCCACTGAGTTCACTTCAGATTGTAGATCATATTACGGTCAGACTGAGTATAGCCTTTCCTTCTTTCCTGGAGGGAAAGAAATGGCAAATTCATGACCAGTTTGTTGATACTTTGGATCTTGATGCTTATTGCTGGTTCACACACTATTTACTTTGCACAGTCCTCAAATAGGCTCTGCATGTATTCTGTCCCATTTGTACCACTGTTATTAAGTGAAAGAAGCAGTTGGAGTGTGCAAAATCCATATTACCTCAAAACAGACCTGTGAGCTAGTGTTTATTAGGCTGGAGTGTCATTTGTAATGCAGTTCTCTTAAAATCTTCAGAGGCTGCCAATCCTCCGAATCCTAGACAGATATAAACACTTTTCAAATCATGATCCAGGACTCTATCTCTGCTTATTAAATTCACATTTTATTTAGCAAAATGCTTTAGTGCCTTGCCAAAAGCCACATGTCTCAGCTCTCAGCTTAGATTTTTGTACTGAATCAACAAAATGGATATAGCTGAAGTTGTAAGGTAACTTTTATTCCCCCTGAAACCCCATATTTGCAATTAACCTAGGTATTTAATGGGAAGGAATTATTTCTTCCATTATGTAGGAAATAAAAACCAGCAGTTCTTTTTGAAAGTCTTAGCGGATCAAAATCCCCTCAAGTCTTTGTGTTTTCCTGTATCCCAATATTATCTTACATAGTTTTATCCACAGCCATTGGTCAAGGTGACTTCATCTTAGGGGGAAAAAAAAAAAAACAACAACTATGCATAAAAATGCTTATGCAAGTCAGTAAGTCATATGATTAACTAACAATTATCTATTTTGAATTACTCTAGACTAAAAAAAAGGCAATAAATTCCATGTTCATACTTTCTAGACTTTAAATACCCTAGTATGTAATTAAATACACTTATCCCTTGCAAGGACAAAAAGTATCCAACCTATTCAACATCCTGGTAATATTTCTATAAATTCCTGTAAACTTCAGCATCAGTGAAAAATAATCTGAGGCCCAATGTACTACAGATAAAATTTCAGCTTATTCATTGTGGATTAAAAAGGACTTGCTATATTCAGCCAGGTATTAACATTGCACCCAAACTTACAATCAACTAATACCACATCATTAGACACATGACTTGAACAATTTCGCTTTCCTACAATTTAAATAATAGAAAGGACACATTTATGCATGGTTAAAACCAACTTAGGCAATCAAAGCAAATCAGGGCTCTTTTATTCTAGTATCCTTGGAACTTTCCTTTTCTTTCTTTCTTTCTTTCTTTCTTTCTTTCTTTCTTTCTTTCTTTCTCTTTTTCTCTTTCTTTAATTTTAAAAAAAAAATTTATTCATTTTTGAAAAAGAGAGACAGAGCATTAGTTGGGGAGGCAGAGAGAGAGGGAGACACAACATCCAAAGCAGGCCCCAGGCTCTGAGCTGGCAGCACAGACCCTGATGTGGGGCCCAAACTCACAAACTGTGAGATCATGACCTGAGCCAAAGTCGGACGCCTAACTGACTGAACCACCCAGACACCCCATCCTTGGGGGTTTATTTGGGTCAGTTTCTTAGCCATTCCATCACTCATTGCTTTTAGGTTTGATAGGATTCTATTTATGACTCTGGAGGTCATCTATCCATCCTTGTGTCAGTGATGATGGGTCCTGTAATTTAGAGATGCATCAGCAACAAATGTATTGGGGGAGAATCCTTCCACCAAGTTAAGAATTATAGACAGAACAACATTTGCTATTCAATATTTCTCTACTTAATCTATTTTGTGCTGAAAGAATGCTTGAATATTTCTCAAGCATTTTATTATTGACGGTTTTTAATTTGTTTCCCTATATGTAAGACTATATCTATGTACCCATGTATTTTAGTTGATAGTATTCAATATGTTGTGAATATTTTTAATTTCTATATTGAATTATTTTTGTATCTCAGAGCTAAGCCTGGTATTCTTTCTATGGCTATACTTCCTAATGAGTTTGTTCATATCCCTTGAAGTGGATTATCTATATCACCAGACTTTTGTACATGTACTTTGATAAAAAAAAATAAAATAATTTGGTTATTTATGAATCATCTGGAAAATCAAGTTATCAGTCTCTAAAAACCAGAATGTAGATAGACAAAAATGATGTATATATATTTTGTCACATGGTATATAAAATCTTGGTAATTTAGATATTCTAACATTTGGAAAAAATCTTATCATTTTCTATTGAAATATCAAAAGAGCTAATATTTACAGACAAGGCGGCAGATGGAAGTTCACACTCTCTCTATGTGGTAAAGGGCAGGTGAAATTTCCATAAAAAATAAATGTATTTCAACGCTTTGATAGTATTCTCTTAATTATATTCTCCAAACATCTCAAATCTATCTTGTATTAGGAGTGATATTAATCTTATATATACTTTTATTATCACCCAACTGTACCACTGAGACTGTTTCTTACTCTGCATGACTGCTCATTCTAAGTGTAAGTATAGCATAAACTGTGCTGTGATGTCCTTCCTCTGTCGGTACCCTGAATCTTTGTGTTTCTTGATGATGTTAGATCAATCAAGACATTCTTGTTGATATTCCCATTGATTCCTCTCACTACAAATACTTGGCTTTCAATGAGAGAGGTATTAGTTCAGTTTGGCTGATGATTCTTCTTTTTCCAGGCCATTCTTATCTTCATATTCAAGGACCCAAGAGGTAGGTCTTCCATCCTCATATGTGGTCCTAGCAGTAATTTGATTAGATTAAATATCTACATCAGGAGATTCGGGCATGTACTAATTAGGATGTGTGACCAAACGTTTAAAGTTTTACTCTCCATAGAAAAACCATTTTCATTTCATCATATGTATGTTTCCCTTAACGTAACTTTTCAGATAATCCTAGGTTGTCTACAGTAATGAAAAAGTGACTGTGAAAATGATTTCTATTAGTTAACAAATGACATAAAAATGTCTTCACAAATTTTTTGGCAAATTTGAAGGGTATGTTTGGTTTGATCTAACAAATATAGAATATAGAATGCATAAAAAAATTCATTTTGTAAACTCTAAAAATCACCTTACAAATTTAGGCAGTCTCCACCATGGAAGGAAATCCAGGTACAAAAAGAAAAGATACATTTGAATGCAAACTAGGAAAGTTGAGAATTACTTAAAGATTTCATTGAAAATGAAATAAACAATATTTTGATATATCAAAAGAAATTGAATAGGTTGGTCCTTAGAATTGCAAAACTGATTTGCGATCAAGTTGATTCCGGCCAAGCAACTCTATGTCACATGTTCCAGAGTAAAGACATTCAAGCATTTATATAATTTATAACATTGACGGTTCACTTGAGCAAAATTAGTACATATTATCTCAAAACAATTAATTAGCCATTTTAAAATAGTGACTAAAGTGCATAGCATTTGGGGACACTAGAGAAAGAAAACACAGAGTTAAAAAAGTGCAAATATGAAATAATCAGAGTAATGCAGTGCCAAAAATGCTGTTAATGCTTCATTATACTTTTCTGATATTAATGCAAATTATGTAAAATTTTAAGACTGATATATACTCTTAATTGGTTTGCTTTAAAGATAATATTTGTACAAGCACGATATAAATGAAGCTCTTTTTTTTTCATTTTAGCAGAAATTTTGCACTCATTTTGTACCTCTATAACTAACATTGCACAGGATGTGTCACAAAATATATATAGCTCAAACTTCCCAGAGATGCTGTGCTTACTTCCTTGCTTTAATGAGTGTTTCACTATCAAATGGATTTATTAACAGAAATAAGTACACTCTAAACAGATGGTTGTCAGAAATCTGCTTACTTCAATAAAATAATTGAGAGTTAACAAACATTTTCAGCTTGGTGTGGTATAAAGCGTCACTGCATTAAGTTGCCATAAGGAATGAGGCACATAGAGCATTTTATAAAGATAACTCATGTTTATGTAGTTTTGATTTCAGTAATATTAAATACATAAAGTGCATGTGCAAATGAGTAACTCAAAACTATAAATAATATTCATTAAACACCACCTATAATCTTCAAAGCTTACATAAACTCTGCTGAAACCCCTGTATAAATAGGATCAGCTCATCCAAAATGGGGATAGATTAACTGTAGTTTTTACTCCAAAAAATAATAAGCCAAATGTCTGAATATTTATGATTGATTTCCCTTAAAACTTTTTCTCCACACCTTCTGTATCATAAAATAAATAACTTTGAGAATATCCAAAATATCTCAACTGCAATAAAAAGTGTCAGATAAAGTGCAATATTAATCTTTCTGTATCGTATTAAAATTCAGTGTAGCTAGTGAAATGTCATTGCAGCATATGAAGGTAAGACATTATGATTAGGATAAAGCAAAGCTAGACAAACTTAACATTTAGTGGGGACAATGTTTAAAGTTAAGAATTGTGTTTTAAGTGCTAAAGAAAATTAAAGGATAAAGTAATAAAAATCACATGAAATGATTATGCCTTTCTTCTGAATGCATAATCTTTCTTTTCTAAATAAGAGATACAGTGTCTGTTCTCTGTGATTCTCTGACTTATTCTTGATTTTATTTGCCTACTCATTTAGTCTATACAACAGTGATTACATAGATACATATGGATGTAAGTACATATGTATCAATCTAAGTATTGAAATATGTGTATACACACATCTATATTAAATTACTGTGCTTAGTCAGCCTTATCAATTTCTTAGCATTATCAGTTTCATATTTTAAAGTTCCCCCATAAGACTAGAAGCTATATTAGATTTCAGTAATCAAATTTACTAATGCCTCAAAAAAGACAAAGAAAAAAAGTTGGGATAAATGAGTAAGTCTGTGCAATATATGGAGAAGAAATTTAAAAATACCTATTTAAAACATAATTCATGAAATTTATTTTGCTATAAAGGATTAATATAAAAATAAATTATTTTACTCAACTTACACTGAAAATTGCTTTCTGTTTTATAATCAATAAGAAGAAATGTAGTGTAGAGGTGCCTAGGTGACTCAGTCAGTTAAATGTCTTACTCTTGATTTCATGCCAGGTCATGATCTCACTGTCTTGAGATCGAGCCCTGCGTCGAGCTCCATGCAAGATGTGGAGTCCACTTAAGATTCTCTCTGTCCTTCTCCCTCTGTCCCTCCTCCATGCTCTCTCTCTCTCAAAACAAACAAACAAACAAACAAACAAAAAACCCAAAAACAAATACAGTCTAAATCTTTATAAACAGTACCTGGTAATTAAATTTTCTTGTAAAAAATGTAATTAGCGTTTCTCATTTCTGTGTTTTAAATAGGTCAAAGGAATAAAGTCAGTTTGAAGGCTGGAATTTCTGGTGGTGGTTGATTTCTGTATTCATTCTAAAATACTGGTAAATGTTCTGGTTTTGAGAAGGTAGGTTGAGTACCTTGTCAAAAATCAGTCTAGTGCTTTAGCTGATTTTGTTTAGGAATGTTAGAATTTTTTTTTCAAGTTAATAACTAGTAAATATAAATTTTGATATTGTTTTCTGTTTGCTCATGTACCTTCTTGGTATCCATCGTGTATCTTGCATGGAGTACATCAGATGTCAGAGGAACTACAGAGTCTGCTATAGTAATCTCTTCTGAGTAGAATGGGTAGAATGGTACTCTACCTCTGCTGTCATGCACGATTACAATCCTCCTTAACAGTTGAAACTGTGTAGTCAATGGAAGGACTATCAGTCAGCATTTGCCTAGAATGATGATCATGTGGTTAATGTGATTAGAATAGCGACAAAGTACATTCTCTGAAAGATGGTTTACAAAACCAAATAATAAAAAAAAAAACCTATCTGGCCTGCAAGAAGTAAAATGTCTTCCTGTTTTTGGGTTAATTGGTGGACTACTGAAAAACAGCACAGACCTACTCCTTTTCCACAGATATAGTTCTTTAATAACATCCTCCTTTTTTTTTTTTTAACTTCACTTTTGTGATAGCATAATGAACTTATGTTGTAGTTGCTTCATAAAATATATTCTTAGTTTACTCCTTAAAGAACACTGTATATGAATGTCACATACATTACATTAAATCACTTTTCCAATTAATTTAATTGAATATTCAATTTTTAAATAATCTAGGCAAAACAAAATACTGAGAAGAAGGTATTTTTTATGGAGGAAAAGGCAGCAAGAAGACCTGGATCTCATAAAGTGCCAAAAGCAAATGTTAAATAGAACATAGATTTGGCAAGCAGGAGACAGAGTTTATAGAAAGACCATAAAGGTTAACCAAAAGAGGTCAAAGATGGCAAAGATATAATGATCATCCACTTCTAAAAATGCTTGAGATTAAATGCTCTAGAAATGAACAAACACATCAATAATTGAGAGCTATTCCTAATTGGAAGAAAATAATGTACTAAATTAAATGTATTAAAATTTCTTCATTTTTTTTTTTGACTTGACCTTCTCTAGAGCCGAATTGGTGTAGTGCCCTGCAAAGTGTGACTGTTGGCTATAATTCAGTTTACTATGTGTCAGTGGAGCAAAAGAAATTAAAATGTTTATTTTTCATTGGATGCATGTCCTTCTGGTATTTATAATATTACACATGCTTATTGCTTTTATGGAATACAAGTTTTTAACTCGAAAATTAAATAATTTTCTTTTTAGTTATGAACAATCTAATATGCCTTGAAGGAAAGGAACAGAAATTGTGTTAGAATCCAATATTTAGTAAGGACAGATGTTTAAAATATTTGCCACAAATAATAGTAATGGTTTTCCATTAAAGAAGATGTTTTCTAGTAAAATTTTAATAGGTACTTGTATGATATAGCAATGTTATTTTCACAATATAACTGAAACCTGATATTAGTCTACTTAAGCTGAAAAATACAAATCTTAGTTACTTTCATCGTCCTTTTCCATTTAAGGCTAGTAAAAGTAAATGAAACAAAATTGTACTACTGAATAATTACTACTTCTATCTTTTGAAGTTTTACATTTTGTCTTCTATAGATATAGTTGGAAATTCAGCAGAATAAAACAAAATCATTACCAAAATATAATGTATCCTTTTGAATAATTTGGGCAGCCAGTATATTGTAAAATAAAAATATACACATTAAAATTCTGCCTGAATATTAAAACAATTTAGTAGAATTGAAATAATTGCATAATTAGTTAAAAATTTTAAATACCTAAAAGAATTACTTTGGTCATGATAATTTTTATTTATTCAATTAAATTTTATTATATATATTTTATGGTTGACACTTTCAGTCATTCTGTATTAGTGCCAAGTAGTTTACCCAGATTTCTTTCTCTTCTGTGTGTATTGTTTGTGTGTGTGAGTGTGTGTGTGTGTGTGTGTGTGTGTGTGTGTGTGTATCGTCTCTATTTGACCAAATAACTATTTCATATTATACCTTTTTTTTTTTTTACACTTACTATATATTTATATATTTGTTTTAAACTGTTTTATTGTTTGTGCTAGGGATTGACCATACATCTTTAATTTATCCCAATCTATATAATAGTTGAGTTTAAGTTTCTTCTTCTGGGTCATCTTGGAGTTTGTTTCAATGATGCAGTAGTGATGTAATAGTCACATTTTTCTAATTCTTTGCAAGTCCAGTATTTTGTTAATTATATGTTAGACATTGTGGATGTTAATTGTATTATCTTCTTTTGAGTATTATTTTGGCATGTGGTCCTTTTACTGGTGGATCCTCTTGATCTTTCCAGGTATGACCTTATGTTTTGTTCTACTGGTGTATATCAGCCTTCTTTTAGTTAGTTTTGTGCAGTTAGGTTCCAGTAATAGGGTGTTACCTATAATCTAGGATGTGGTCTTTATTTATTTAGCCTTTAGCTTGTCTTATCTGAATACCTGAGATGTTAAACAATATCTCTTCGTTCTTCATTCAGGGAATTCCAATGTCCCCAATACTACAGGACTCCTGGTATCTCTGTTAGCTATCAGACTCACAGTGTCTTCTTTCTGTTAGTCTGAGCCTTGATTTGAACATACAAAGCCCAGCTCTCAGTTAAAAAACAAAAACAAGCACAAAAAAACAAAACCATAGGAATTTAGACACAGACTTCCTCACCACCCTCCCAGAATCCCTATTCTCTGATAGTCTGTCCTGCAAATTCCACAGGTTGAGAACTAGGTGGATCAGCACAAGTGTGGTGGCGATCTCATTCTTGAGAGAGCCACAAACAAAAGATTTATGGACCTCAGGGTCAGGAGACAGTGATGAGGAGGGCTAGGAATGAAAAAAAAACATAAAGTAATGACTCAGGGAGGGGCGAAGTGTCTTTAAAGCTTCCTCCTCTTTTCCCACCCTGGACTAACCAAAGCAACAAAATAAAATAAAAAAAATCATCATTAGTACATCTCAGCAATAAATGTTGCAGGTAAGAGCCTAAATATTAATATTAATGGGAATAATATATGGTATATATATAGAATGGAGTATTACTCAGCCATAAAACAGAATAAAGTCTTGCCATTTGTAACACGAATGGATTTGGAGGGTATAATGCTAAGTGCAATAAATCACAGAAAGACAAATACCACATGGTTTCACTCATATGTGAAATTAAAAAAAAACAACAAATAACAGAAAAAAAAGAGACAAACCAAAAAAATCGTATCTTAACTACAGAGATTAAACTGACGGTTACCATATGGGAGGTAGGTGAGGGAATGGGTAAAATAGGTGAAGGACCCTAAGAGTACACTTACCGTGATGAGTAGAGAGTAATGTATAGAATTGTTGAATCGCTATATTGTATGCCTAAAACAAACATAGCACTGCCTGTTAACTATACTGGAATTAAAATTTAAAAAAGTAGGTGTTTGTATACTGCAACAGGGTGGTGGACCTTAAGGTCAAGATGGTCTTTAGGGGATAAGAGCCTTGTGGCCAACCAGCCCCAGTGATAGCACAAAAGAAAGAGAGAAGACTTGCTTCAACACAGTCATTCACCACGCTTGAGACTCTACCATCTTTAGTTTGTATCCCAGAAGCCTAAAGAAGGGGGGCAGCTTAAAGAGCCCGACCTTATCTTATACCATCAATAAAGTATACTATCCCCAACCAAAAAATATAAATAATGGGTGAAACTTTAAAAAGAAACATGGCATTTGTATAGTCTCAGTGGTATGTCCCAAATAATATTTATTAGTCCAGTGTTTGCTACTCACATATGTTTTTAACATCTATTTTAACATTTGTTTTCACCTATGTTCCTTGGTATTTCTCTCTTCCAGTGTTGTAGTTTAATTTGCCTCCCCTGAAAAGCGAGCTGGACTTACACACTTCTAATAAATATAGTGAGAAAAAAATTATAGATAGGAATATTGTATGGAAAGTGAAAATAGTAATCTGACAGACACAATCTTAATCGTGATCAGTGTTAGCATCACTAATAAAATTCACGTTGACATCATGTCCCAATTTGTATAATTTAATGAGAAGGGTACTTCACCTGTGTGAAATTTTAAAAATCCATAACTCCTGTATAATCATGAGATACATCAGGCAAACCCAAACAGAGGGAATTGTACAGAATACTTAATCTGTACTATTCTAAAGTGTGAAGGTCAGGAAAAACAATGAAAGACTATGAAGCTGTCATAGACTGAAGGATACTAAGGTGACATGACAACTAAATATAACATTATATTCTGGATTGGATGCTGGCTTAGAAAAAAAAACTACACTGGAAGAAATTCTGGTGAAATCCAAATAAAGTCTGTAGTTCAGTTAATGGTATTGTACCAATGTTAACTTATTAGTTTGGTAATTGCAGCACAGTTATGTAACATGCAAGAAGGCTGGTAATGGACATACAGTAATTTATTGCAGCTGTTGGTAACTTTTCACTAAATTTAAAGTTACTGAAAAAAAAGTTTAAAATACAAGCATATTGATTTAAAGGAGAGGATGTTCTTTGATCTCATCAAATCCTTTACATTCCCACATCAATGAGGAGGTATATTGACACAGGTATATTTTACCTCCATATATTTCGAACATTGTTCTTAATTTTTGTGGAAACTTGAACTTACTCAATTGGATTTGAGATAAAATGTGCCAAACTCTACCAATAGATTTTCAACTGTTTCAACTTGCTTTGATATTCGTAGAGCGTTCTAATTATCCAAAAGTTAAATTCAAACAAAATTTTGCGTGTATTGTTACTTCAGTTAACAATGCTGTATTGAGGCTATTTCAGTGTCATCCTCTGAATTTACCAAATAATAGAAACATGGCCAATGGTATTAACAAGTAATGCACATAAAGAATTATAACATTTATGAAAGAATTATGGTTGGTCATGAAGGAGAAAGCACCAGTTCTATTTGGTGAACAGAAAGAAGTTTTCAAGAAAATCTTCATGGAACTGTGTTTTCAAGCTAACAAAATGCATACCTATATAAAGTACAGATTTATTGTTTAATAGATTTATCATTGTAAATTTTGTTAGTTTTTTTAATTAAAATTTCTTATTTTTGGCTAATTTTTTGAAACTAAAATGGAAATTATATTCATACATATATAAACATATATGCAATTACACTTGATTTGATAAATATATATATCAATTGTTTTCAACATATGTATAAGGGATACGAATCCTATTAATAAAACTATTTTCATTTTCCTATATACTATCCTCTTCACTTTGGAACCTAAACTATAATAACTAAACCACATAATATCAATTTACTTCCATCATGTGCATTTATTCCAGAATGTGGAATATCAAAATCTTGCACTTCAAACCCCAAATTATTATATAGGGATAGAATCAGATTTCAAATAACAAAATGCTAACATGTAGAGAATGTAGTATAATATTCTACAATATAATATTTGCATTTGCTATTTTAATTAAAATACAAAACGTATGTTGTGATTACTCAAATCAAACAATGCTGGAAGGAAGGTGGGCAGGGCATGGGTTAAATGGGTGATGGGTATTAAGGAGGACACTTGTTGTGATGAGCACTGGGTGTTATATGTGATGAATCACTAAATTCTACTCCTGAAACTAATATTACACTATATTTTAGCTAAATGGAATTTAAATAAAAAATGGAAACAAAAATAATAAATAAATAAATAAATAAATACATAAAACAATTATCAAATATCTGATAATTTTCTTATTTTCTTTATCTTATTTGATGATATGTGTTCACTTTGTTCCCACATCACTCTTTAGCAGAGATTCAGAATCTCAACGTGAAATGTCTAATGCTACAAAAGATAGATATCTAGGAAAATTTCTCTAGTCGTCACTATCACAACTTAAAATATTTATGAATCAGAATAATGAATAAGCTATTTTAAGAAGTATATAATAAGGGTGGTATAGTGATTCTGATATCATAACAATAAAATTTTAGTAGCTCATGATTCCAGACTGATTTTGAATAAACTGTTTAGCATTGATTGATATTCATTACCTGAATGCCATCAGCTATCCTAGTTGATTCAGAGGTTGGTTTTATGTTGCACTCCTGAGTTTGTTACAATTTGTAACTATATTTTACCCACCTGAATTTTTTTGCATAGTTCTATGAATAATTTCCCATGTTTTTATCAATTTGATAACATAATTTTAGATATTCTTTGATTTTTATGTTGTTTTAATCATGCTCTTAGTGGGGCTTTTGTTGCATTTATGGTAATAGTTTGCATAACAAATCTATTTTTCAATTATATGTATTTGTGATATTCTCCACATAAAAACTATCTAGTAAAACTCATTAAATGTAAATAATAAAAATATTTTATACACAATGATACAGGCTTTACCTTATCATTTGTTTTAGGATTATACTGTGTTTACTCTTTTAGGAATTTATCCTTACAGGATTTTAAAATAATTGAATATCTTTTGAGAAATATACTATCAACATGTGCCCAAAAAAACCACAAAATTTTTCTTTAATGTAAGAAATATGCACAATTTACACTGAGAATGTTTACTTCTTGAATAATTCCTGTTAGGAAACTGAAATACACTGGTAACTAAAAACAATCTGCGATGTTACTTTAAATTAACAATCCATAAATTGGTACATTTTGAGATTCACTGTTACTGAAAATTTTATTTTCACTTTCTTACATTTGAAAAAATATTCCAGAAAGATTTGCACACAATATGAAGGTTTCAAGGAGAATGCATCATATATCAAGAAGTTAACTATGTATGTACATAATCAGCAGTTGGGTGTGCTGTATATCATATGCTTCAATATATAATCCTGCAACTTATTTGAAAACATAACTAAGCACATTTCAGTATGAAGAATACACATATCTTTTTGAAATTTTTATTTACTTTAGTTTTGATGCTTGTTTAAAAATTATTAGCTTGCTATAAAAATCATGTATTTGTCTTACATAAAACCTCACTTTGTGTTAAAGGTGGATATACAATTTCTCTAAGAATAAAAACATGAAATTTTTTCAAGTAATTGTCCCTGTGTTTTGAGATCTAATAATTCTCACTACTACCTCAAAACTATGGATTAAAGAACAACAGAAAAATGTAATTCTCTGAGAAACAGAAATTATTCCAAAGAGCAAACAAACAAACAAACAAACAAATACTATTTTATGTAGCTCAAATTGATATTTTAGCAGATGAGCCTTTTTAATTTTAATGCGTTGTTTTGAGCCCAATTCTTATATTTATTGATAATATAATTTTAATATGATATATTTTTTACAAACAAATAAGTAACATGGAAAAGAACACTTGGTTAGGTATTAGAAGAGCAAGATTCTTACCATATTTCTACTTTTAGTAACTATACATAAGTACTTTTAAATTATCTAAGCACCCCTCTTTGTAATTATAAATATTTGCCTTAATAGTTATTGCAATGGAGAGAACAAAAATACATTTTATGGTGAAGCACTACACATATAACAACTTTCACCCCCCCAAAAAAATTACCCTTTTTCTTTTCTTTTTCTTTATCGTATCTTTGGAAGAGTAATTTTTAAGTGGAATTTGGTATTGTATCAAATCATCATATTATTTTCTTTTTTGGATCTTGTTTATGGTATTGTATCCAAGAAATATATGCCTAAGGCAAAGGCACACTAATTTTTTCCTAAGTTTTCTTCTACAAATTTTGGCTTTATCTGACAGAAGTGTCTTTTCATTAATTATCTGATGTGCTTAAGATGGAAAGGGGGTAAAGCAGGCAAAATTGATCTAACACTGGATATTGACAGGGATATTAGTTATTGTTAACTCTATTTTTACTGGTGAGGAAGGCAAGTAAGCGAAGAGAAGGTCAATTTTCTGGGAGAATGGAGAGGAGCAATTGTCTTAACTCCCTTCTTGGACTCATTGGGACAGAATGTATTCCCATTCTTCTTTTTTTATTCTCCCACAGTGCCAGTGCCAAGGACAAATACATGTTCAGTGAAAAACTGTTAAATGGAGAGGTGATAGAAGAGTTAACACAGTCACTGGAGGGAAAGCTTAGGACAAATTCTTGACTTGGCTCTGTGAGGACAATTATAGTAATACCATATTTATATCTTATTTCAAATAACGTAACAAAAAGCGGCTTGGTATTATATTTTGAAAGCTGACCATCTAGTTATTCCTTCATTTCCTCTTTGTAAACACCAGTTCATTTAGATATATATTAATAACTTCCACTCCCCTAAAGGTTGACATTTCATATCCCAAACAGTACATTCCTATAGATTTTAGAATAACGCTAATCGATATGTCCTTCCTGATATTACCCTTAAAAACTAAATCAGATTTAACAAATACCCAAACTCTTTCCCATTTATCCCTGGTTTTTGACTCACATTTAAAAAAATTAACCCCTAAAATACCCTGAATATCTCATAATATTTCCAATGTGTTTTTACAAATTAAAACATAAAACTGACCCTGAGTTTCACATATAAAAAACATATTTCGCTATCAGAATACAGCTCCTGGCTGGCAGAAAATAAGTATACCAAACTTCAGTAAAAGGTATTGCAAAGAACATCCTGCTTGTTAATTTAAGCAATCCGATAAACTGGCCTGTCTCCTGCAAGGTGAAGGACGCTTCAGAAACCTTAATGAACATCTTTCTGAATAGCAGTTACAAGCTTAGCTGCTCACCATGGAAGACTGATTAAGTTAGGGAGGATATTACCTTTTTATCCAGTCTATCCTCTCACACACTTTGCCACTGAGATTGAACTAGCTAGTGTCTGCAGTGTAAAGATAGCATTGCTCAAAGCATATGTGTCCCGTAAATCCACAGATAGAATCGTTTATCCTAGAAGCTCTTTATCAAAGTTCTTGCCAATGATTATATAGTTGTCCCATACATAAAAGTAAGTATTACAACATATTTAGTTCAATGGAGAAAGTGATGGAAATTATTCTTGGATAAAATTCTACACCAGAAGAAAATAATGATTCTTGTATTTCAATGCATTTGAGTGTAAATTATGATTTCTCATTAGGTAAATCAAGATCCCATTATATATGGAGAGAGAAATTCAATTGTCCCTACTAGATTCATCCACATTTCAAAGTTTTAACACTTCATAGTGTTTGACAGATATAGTTTTAAACAATCTAAGTTGCCAAATAAAAGAGAATCACAAAATACTAAAAACCACATTATAAATTAAAATATATGCCGTATATTCTCTATAGAACAATAGAGATTTAAGTATTATTTGAGCTAATCTCCTTTATACGATATGTTCATCATTCTCAAGCAGGCTTTAATAACCTCTTTATATCTGTCTTTGCTATACCTGGGTAGAACTTACCCAGGTTCACCTTTCTGGTAACTGTATAAACCTATGGTAATCATTGTAAAACAAGTAATAATTTTCTGTAAACAAGCTTTTAAAATAGAACAGTGCTGATACTGGCAGAAATGAGGCCCTCATATTCTCCTTTCAAAGAAGTGTCCCTCTCATACAAAGAAAACCAATATCCAGCCTCTCATGTCAAATATTACCTTATTTTTTTTACAGTGTTTACATATGTTTAAGTAAGTCAAAACTATACTGCTTGGTTTTCTAGTTTTTCCTGTGTTTTTTTTCTTCCTCATTTATAATGGAATTATACTGGTAACATTCAAACTTTGGGTACATCCAGGTTTTAATTAATATTTACTCACATAACAAATTATAAGTATGAATCACGTTCTAGGTTCCATTCATGGCTTAGGGAATATATTAATTCAAAAAAGAAGTAGAAATCAATGTTCTTGTAAGGCTAGCATTCTATTCCAATTTTCTCTTAGATTCTATCAACTCCAGAATACCTATTTTTTTTTTGTTTTTTGAAAAGAAGTTAATGCATTCTCTCAAAAAATCAGATTAACATATTATTTACAAATAATTTCCTGACACTCATATCTTCTTGATCTTCTTTAGTATTTTTAATTTGGGTTAATATTATTACATATATTCAATCAATCACTCAGTCTGCAAGTTACTTCTTTAATTCTACATATCCAGTAAGACATGAATATCGAGAAAGTTTTTAATTGTTTTTATAATATAACATTATCATTCATGGTTTGTGCTTCTGTAAGTGTTGTTATCTTGTACCAGATAGCCTTTCCTAATATTTTCTGCTAGAGAAATCCTTCTCATCCATACAACTTAAACATTCACATTTGTAACAGTTTTCATCTTCTCCTCTGTCATATTCTTTGTGGTATATATATGTTAGCATTTATTAAATTGTATCATGATGTTTGTCTAACCCAATGATAACTTACCTTCTTGAGAATAAAGGACCTGCCTTATTCAGGTTTGGACACCTATGGCTTAATTCAGTGCTTGTAATACAGAAACACTAAAGCAAGTATTCTCATAAAACTGAATGTTGTCAATTGCTTTATGTACGCCTTAGCCTCCCCATGTTACTAAGAATTTGAAATGTGTACAAGAAATTATCTACTAATTTCACCAGTATTTTTTATATTCAAGAGGCAGATGTAGTCTTCAAGAGATATAAATGTATAGTTATAATCATAAACAAAACATGGGGGTGGCTTCAGGAAAGAAAGATCTAAAATGAGATAAATTGCAGCCATATGACTTGAAAAAATAAGAATGCGTGTGTGGGGGAAATATTTCCTGAAAGAAAAGAATAATAGTTTGTTTAGAGTCTATCCATAAGAGTCATACTCCGTGAGATCAAATGATTGTTTGGTGAATTATTCATCTAAGAGTTATTCAATGTGATAACTCATCACTTCTTGAGTATTCAATATTATGTCATGTGATATATGAACAACATGCCACACATAGCAAATGTCCTTAACTTTTACAAACCATGGAAATAGAAGACAGCAACCTCCCAGGAGAAAACCCTCAAATACATTAGTCTTAATGAATATTGTGTCATTCTGCCTGTCTGTGATGGAAGGTATAGCTTATATACAAAGCCAACAACACCAAAAAGAGCAACTACTTTCTGCCTTGTTAAGAAACGGTGCTTCCTCATATTTCTATGATTGCACATGTATTCTCTGTTTTTGTTTTTTTCTGATCAACACTGACATAATGCCTGCCATTTAATACGCACTCTTCTGGCATCAATTACTTAGAGAGAGACATAAACAAAGTCTATATGCTTATGAAACTTACATTTGAGCTAAAAAAAACATAAAACAAGCATAATTTGACACCAGTATGCGCTATACCACATATTAAAATATGGTGGGAGGATTGTGTGTGTGGAAGGCCTGAGTAATGATATTTAGATGGATGTATAAATATTGCTGCTCTTAAGAGCAAAAAGAAAATGAGTCAGTAGATATAAGGAGTATATTTCTTCAGGAAAGGTTTTGTTTGGAGATAGAGAACATTAAATATACATACTTATGTTAAGTAGAAAGGAAAGAAAACATTGAGATAAAAATTCTAATTGGAAGAATGTTACTTGTACTCAAGCAACTATTCTTCAAAAGCTGTTCTTTATTCTTCACTAATCTAAAACTCATTTCTCATACATCAGATTAAATATTAGTTATTCAAATATTAAGTGATTACACAAATTAGGTCAGATTATTTATAATCATTAATATTTCACCCTATATTTTAAAAATACCTCATGAATAGGTATAAGGAGAAATGAATGAATATTAAGCAACACATCTACATTGATCACTAACTATATATACGGTTGTCCCTTCTCCCTTATTGGGACATTTCCATCCTTTACTAACCTTTATCACCTTAGAATCTTAAAATTCAACTCAATGTCCTGTAGTGTTTTCATTAGAATTTTGTAAATACTAAATATCCCTTAAAGTGAAAATTAACCCTCTCGATTTTATTTAAAAGATTTATTTGATGTTCCAAAATTATTTCAACATTGTGGATTAAAAATAAAATTAGTCTCCAATGTAAACAACTTTAATTAATTAAAATGTTTTAAATGGAATTACACATAATTTCACAAAATCATAAACATTTAACGTAACAAAAATTTAAAATGTGTGAGTGCCTAACTGGTAACGTAAGTAAATGTTCAAACCATGAAAAGCAGAGTCATACAAGACCTAAATATTTTAGAAATAATATCACTAATTATAATCCAAGTTTTAAATGTTTATTTGTAATGTTTCATCAATATAGAAAGAATAAAGCACAGTACTCCTACTAACATTTCTATAATTTTTATACAAACTCTTTACAGAAATTTATATTAACCAACCATTTGAGAAAAGAAAAAAGAAACTAAGAACCAAAAATGAAACTAAGATTGTTTTAAATTAAGAATGTCATAAATATATGTAATTATGATAAAAATGGAAGAAATGGTTATGGTAATAAGGAAATACAAACTTTAATTAAGGGAGCAGGCACAAAAAGACTTTAAAAATCTGCTACAAAAGGCCATATTTCATTTTTTCTCATTGCCACGTAGTATTCCATTGTGTATATAAACCACAATTTCTTTATCCATTCATCAGTTGATGGACATTTAGGCATATGGTTTCACTCTTATGTGGATCCTGAGAAACATAACAGAAACCCATGGGGGAGGGGAAGGAAAAAAAAAAAAAAAAAAAAAAAAAAAAAGAGGTTAGAGTGGGAGAGAGCCAAAGCATTAGAGACTGTTAAAAACTGAGAACAAACTGAGGGTTGATGGGGGGTGGGAGGGAGGGCAGGGTGGGTGATGGGTATTGAGGAGGGCACCTTTTGGGATGAGCACTGGGTGTTGTATGGAAACCAATTTGACAGAAAATTTCATATATTAAAAAATAAAATAAAAAAAAAAAATCTGATTTACCCTTTATGGTTATCATCAAAATGAAGCACAATAAAAACAGGCCAGAATAATAATTGAAACATTTTAGTCTAATTAGATTTTTTCCTGGCAAATAATTTATTAAATCAATAGCATTGTAAGCATAAGATTTTTTTTTAAGTATAGCTGCACTTATGAGACTTTATTTTTATTTTTTTTCATGTTTTTATTTAAATTCCAGTTAGTTAACATACAGTGTGATATTAGTTTCAGGTATAGAATTTAGTGATTCATCACTTACATACAACACCCAGTGTTCATCACAACAAATACCCTCCTTAATCCCCATCACCTATTTAACCCGTTCCCCCACCCACCTCCCCTCCAGCAGTCATAGTTAAGAGAACAAGTTATGGTTTGCCTCTCTCTGTCTTTTTCCCCCCATGTTCATCTTTTACATTTCTTAAATTCCTCATATGAGTGAAATCATATTTGTCTTTCTCTGTCTGACTTAGTTTGCTTAGCATAATACGTTCTCGCTCCATCTATGTCATTGCTAATAGCAAGATTTCATTCTTTTTGATGGCTGAGTAATATTCATATATATATATGTATATATATATATATATATATATATATATACATATATATATACTCTACCTCTTCTTTATCTATTCATTAGTCAGTGGACATTTGAGCTCTCTCCATAAATTGGCTATTGTTGATTTATGGTAAACAAATAGCATTTTTGCGTAAAAAATTGGTCTGGGCTTTCCAAGGTATTGGGTGACTATAACTTATAAAACTTACTCCCATGCCTGTCAAAGACCTAAACAGAATTTTAAGTTGTTTGATGAAAATCATGGAACAAAACTAATTTTCAAACAATTGCATTTAGAAATGTACATACGGATAACAGATTTCAAATCTTTCCTATATCCTATAAAATGCCACAGATCATTTCACTGTTGAATGTCAATAATGTAACTTAGATGTATCAACAGCTGAAATAATCACCATGAAATGCAGACTTTCAAATAATGTAATCATGTTCACACTTTGCAAACACACATACACACCACAGACTTTCAATACATTAAAATTCATAAGCACAAATTTGCACTCCTCTCCAAACCCTCTGTAAGGTGTTGATACATACATAATAGCCACTAAACAGAAGAATGCTGATGCCACATCGTTCGTTCTTTACAGAATAGTTACAATAAAACATTGCTTAAATAATTTGGAGAAGATAATACAATAGCAATATTATCTCTACCCTAGAGATGCCAAGATTTTCCCACGGTCTTCAGAGACATTTTGATGTTTCAAAATGAAAAACTGCTGATGCTTCCAGGTGAGAGTGTGTCATTTAGGGTGGAGGTTTGGGCAGGAGGTTCTCTGTCTTAAGAGAAATAAATAGCTCTTTTCCATTTTGAATTTGTTCTCCAGGAGAGTGAAGAGAGATTCTTAAGTCCATCTACATGAGATAATGTGACTCAAATCCAGGTAATAACTTGATAATAACTTGACATTATTAGGTTATTGTCATGTGGACATGAAAGACTAGGGTCTCTCCAAGGTAATAAAAATGTACTTTTGACCAATTTGCAATACGAAAAACCGAGCTAAGAACAAATCAAAAGAGAAACAACTAAAAATCTCAGGGATAGGTAAGACATTATAATTTATATTCAAATAATTTAATCTTATTTTTATGCTGGATTTCATCCCTTAATAACCATGAGATTTTGCACAAATTTTATAATCTCTGTAACTGTTTCATTATACGTAAATGGGGGTAAGTGTATTTATATGATCTCTTTAGTATGAGGATAAAATGAAATAATGCAAATAAAGAGCAGTGACTCGTATAGTAAATTCTCAAGAATTGACCCCAGATATTGTTACTTATTATTACTATTATTGATACTACTAGTAATATTTTTCATATTTATACTATAATGAAGACAATTTCCATTTATGTTTATTATTATAAAACTTTAAGTTAGATGTGCTCTTTATGGGTAATTTCAGCTATGATCTTCAAAAATTTTTGATTAGTGGTTTTATTAGTGGTTTGATAGTGGTTTCTAGCATATAGTCTTCTTAATACATATTTAAGTAGAAAATCTAGTTATTTTAAAATGACTATTAACAATCCTAATGCCGCTTGGGGCACCTGGATGACTCAGTCAGTTAAGCTTCTGACTCTTAGCTTAGGTCACGATCTCACAGTACATTAGTTTGAGCCCCACACTGGCTCTGTGCTGATGGTGCAGAGCCTGCTTGGGATTCTGTCTCTCCTTCTCTCTGCCCCTCCCCTGTTTGTGATCTGTCTCCCAAAATAAATAAATAAACTTAAAAAAATCCTAATGCCTCTTTAGTACTAAAATACTAATAAATAGCTGCTATATAAGAAATTATAAAAATAAATTTGAAATTGTTGCTTATTTTGAGGTACATATGAAGTTATAAATTAAAATACAGCATTTTCAATATTAAGCCAAAAATAAAGAATTATTACAACATATTTCTAGTTACTTTACCAATACCATGTCATTTGACTTAATAATCACAAGTTTATGAGTTTCGCATTATCTTCATTTTATAGATTATTATATACTCAGAGATTAATAGATGTCCCATTTGATTCCAATCTAGAAGGTGGTAGAACTACTATTTGAATGAAATTGTCTGACTTCAAATGTAGGTTCAAGATAAGGTTACTAAATGTTTAAAAGTTTATTGTAAAGTCTTAAGAGACTGAAAAACAGAATCACTTACATGAAAGAAACACGAATTATCCAAAATGTTGTGTAGATGTGACCTGATTAATTGCCTCTGTGGAAGACTATTATATCCCTTTAAAAGTAAGTTGAAGAAGATATCCTGGTGAACTTTACTGAGAATTTAAAGGTACATTGCTCTTAAGAAAAGACTGAGTATTTATTATTGTGCTAACAGATCAACACCAGAACTAATTTAAAACCTGTCTGAAAAATATGACAACTGACTTTAGTAAATACAGAGCTGGAAGCTAACCAATGTAGTAGTGTCCCCTTCCCCACCTTTCTGAAAATCAGCCAGTTTGTCAGAAGATGCATATGAGTGAATTACTTTATAAGGCTGGTATCAACTCATTACTGTCTCTCTGACTTTGTAACTAAAAGAGCCTCAAAAGGAATGTTTTCCAAAATTCAATACAAGATAGGAAGTTTGCTCTGCTTAATGAAGCCACACCTACCCAGATTAGATATTCCTTACATAACTGAGTACTATAATTCAGTTTTATTTTAGATATTAAGTAATAGTTTCATTTTCAATACTACTAATACCCACATCATATGGAAGGATGATTAAATAGAGTCTGGTCTGACCATTGCGGGGGGCGGGGTGAGTAGATAGGAACGGCAGGAGACAAAATAAAAATATCTCATGTACAGATCCTTTAGGAAAAGAAACAGAATGAGGAAGTCAATTTGGTACTTATACCTAAATCGCAACACAGATGAGCACACCAGATGATGAACCCAGATACCAACAGAGTTTAATAAATAGTCTTTGCTGCAAAACACACAAAGTGACACAACCTAGTGGTTAAGAGTATAATTGCAACATCAAAGAGGAGTGAGAGGGCTGCTCTTCCTGTTTACACATGTATCATGTTGCACAAACCATTTATGCTCTTGAGGATCTTCCTTAGGCCTTAGTATCTTGAAGTATAAAATGAGAATAATAGTAGCTTTTCAAGGAAATACTAATCATGAGTGAGTATTAGAACCACTAGGCATTATTTTTCAAAAATGTTACTCCCCAGAAATTCTCATTTGATAGTCCAAGAGGTAGCACAGGCACTGGTATTCTCCCTGGGAAATTGTAATATGCAAGCAGTGTTGAGACCACTAGAATAGAGTTATAGTGTTTATGCTTAGTGGGTACTAAGAATGTCTTTGTATAGTAAGTGCTTACTTCGTGATATTTTTATTGCTACTGTAGCAGCATTAATAGTACTATTTATTAGTTATCAGCATAGTGGAAGTTGTTATGGGGATGTTGCTAGGAAAATTCCTTCTACGAGACTGTGTGAAGCCCTGCATCTCTCCTTAGCATGTGGGTGGATTATATCTCTGAAAATTTAAACTATAATAAATCTAAAAGTATATTATCCACTAATTTGGAACTAAAATATCTCGAGACATACAGAATATCAGAGAGAATCCATTTTCCATCCCTGGACAAGTACAGATATCCTTCTAAAAATATAAATAAAATAGATAAAATCACAAATAAGAAAAGATTATGACTGAAATAATGTCTATTATAAAAGTGTAATTTATAAAAAAGGTCATAATATCTATAATAATTTATAATGCCCATAACTATAAAAATAATGTCTAATAATACGTCAATGTATGCTAATAGAGATATTGAAAAAATAGAAAAGTTCTAATTTTAGTTTTCAACAAGAGTACACCCATGAAATTAAACAAAAATGTTGTCAGTAAACAAAATCATTCAAGTAAATAAAGATGACTATTATTAAGTTAAAAATGTCCATGCAAGTGGAGAAGAATGGCATGTTTAAATGTAATGTTACCATACCAAGTTTTTCACTTTCATGATATTATTTGCAGTTTTTGTGCTAAAAAGGAATAATAAAGTTATTTAGCACTTTAAAAAATCCTCAATAATTTCTTCTAAAATTTTACTTTTATGGTCAAAATTTTAATTCATCTGGAACTATTTTCTGTATGTGGTTTCAGATTAAGAATCAACTTCACTCTATTCCCAAACACTGTTTATCTCAAAATCATTTATTACCACTTTAGACTCATGTTACTAAGTCTATGCCACCATTTTAATATATTAAAGACTTTATATATGTTAAATAAGAATATATTCATTTGGGTTTGTGCTTAGATATTCACTTGTTTCTGAACTACTATTTCAATGTTTTTGGAGGTCTGAGATTGCACTGGGATTCCAGGTTCCGCTATGAAATCGTTAGTCTTTTAAGGTATTCTACTTTGTTACATAATTGTTCTACAATTTAAAAATGTGATTTAAACACATAAACCATACAGGCACATAAACACATATGTATGCATCTTTGTTTGCTTTATGATTTAAGATCCACTATAGATATTTTTTTAATGTTTATTCATTTTTTTGAGAGAGTGGGGAAGGGTTAGAGACAGAGAGGGGGACACAGAATCCAAAGCGGGCTCCAGGCTCTGAGCTGTCAGCGGTCAGCACAGAGCCTGATGCATGACTCAAACCATGAACCATGAGATCATGACCTGAGCTGAAGTCGGACTGTAAACCGACTGAGCCAACCAGGCACCCCCAGATCATTTTTTTAAATTAAAGATATCTTAAGGATAAAGAATAACCTTCATATAAATCTATATACAATATTAACCTTGGTTCAAAAAGAAAATAAAATGGATAATAACAAAAAACATCAAAATAGTGGCTATAGCCAAGATAGACGCTTGCTTTTTCACAATGAAAAGTTCTGGACTTCAGCAGACCTGTACTCTCACTAGATATTATCACATTCTTGAGAGTTTTTAATTTTCCACTATATCTCTTGGTGATCCTGACACTTATAATTATAAAAAATGCTTAGAGATCCAGCCACCATGTCAAAATTCCAAGCAGGAGGCACTAAAAATAAATCAGTAACATAAAAACACACAGCAACAAAATCAGCCCTTTATGAAGTGCTTCACCAGAAATCCCACACAGTATACTAGAATTTGGTTGGCCAGGTATATACAGTAAGACACTTCTTAGCTAAAATGGGGAATGGTCATTGCTAGTTTATTGTTGCCACCATACTGGTCCACAAGAACATAGGATTATCTAAGAGGGAACAAGAAAATCAGCCTTTGTCATAAACACTATATATTTATTTTTATGACTAGTAGAATATTCACATCACTTGTATTGTAGAAACATTAATGGACAATCTTATATGTAGATAAAAATTATACTTTGATATTTTTAACATGGAATTAAATTACAAATATTTATGTTCATATTGGAAAAGGTAAAAGCATTGAAAAATGTCAGAATACTGAAAAAATATAAATAGCAGGAAAAATTTTTGAAGTTAAGAACCATTTGAAATCTATACACATAAAGAAAGAAAAACTCAAGAAATTATAGCAATGAAAGACAAGGATTTTGAAGTTTGTGAACACCATCTAACATTTTCAAAACTTGGTATTTTTAAAGTAAAAAAATTAAACATAAATGGTAAAATAATATATTTTAAGTTTACTATAATGATTTTCTATGTTCCTAGAAGTTACTTTCTTCTCTGTTAGGTAAAAATATCACTCTCATTAATACTGGACACCTGTATACTTTATTAAAAGAATTACAGTGAAAAATGTCATTTATCAAGTGATGGTGACTTTGTGAATATATTGATATATATAAAGAGTAGGATCTTTTGATACTGTTGACAGCAGCTCATTTTGTACACATTTCAATTGAATGCTTACAAAAATCATGCCATATTTTATTTGAAGTGAAAAGATGAGACCAGCTGTCAAGTACTGAGATTGTAATTAGGAAATGATAGACTTTTAATCACTTAAACAGAACTATTTTTGGTTGGCAATAACATACATAAATATGGCTTAATAAAGTAAAAATATAAAGTGTGTAAAAGCAGATAATCCAAAATGAAAATAATATCTGAAAATCATCTAAATAAATACATTTAAAGTAATAGATAAAAGAAAATTAAATGATCAGTTAATTTAAAAATATGTATTTGAATTTGATTAATACAGCCTGAAGAATTGAAAAACAAAGTTTAATTTTAAGTTATCTACTTATCTATTCACCTACTTTATCTATCCATCTTTTTACACAAAAGGTTCCTCATGATTCATATCTACAGAAAAGAAAAACAAAAATAAGATTATGATAAAATGTGTCTCATTTCAGCAATAACGCCAAAAAATTTGTCAATTGTTAATTCATTAAAAAAGACATATTTCAGAGGAATACTTTCTAAAAATTAACTTTTATATTTAATTATCATTTATCATATATTTAAATATATTTTGTTTAATTTCTTCTCATGGTTGTTTTGTTTGAATTATGTTTGCTTCCAGTGGTGGGTCTATCTCCCTCCTGGTGCAGAAGGGCCCCTCCCGAAGCTGATCACCAAAGGATAAGCTAGCTGAGCCTGCCCCTCCGGCCCCCGTGCACCTTGCCAATCCACCCCAGCTAATACACCAGATCCCCAGCACCACAAGCCTGGCAGTGTGCAAGTAGCCCAGACGGGCCATGCCACCCCACACTGAATCCCGCCCCTAGGAGAGGGGAAGAGAAGGCACACACCAGTCTGACTGTGGCCCCAGCGGTGGGCCGGGGGCAGACGACAGGTCTGACTGCAACTCCACCCACCAACGCAAGTTATTTAAGACAGCACAGGGGAAGTGCCCCACAGTCCCCCACCACTCCAGGGACTATCCAAAATGACGAAATGGAAGAATTCCCCTCAAAAGAATCTCCAGGAAATAATGACAGCTAACGAACCGATCAAAAAGGATTTAAACAATATAACAGAAAGTGAATTTAGAATAATAGTCATAAAATTAATCGCTGGGCTTGAAAACAGTATAGAGGACAGCAGAGAATCCATTTATACAGAGATCAAGGGACTAAGGAACAGTCAGGAGGAGCTAAAAATGCTATAAAAGAACTGCAAAATAAAATGGAGACAACCACGGCTCAGATGGAAGAGGCAGAGGAGAGAATATGTGAACTAGAAGAAAAAATAATGGAAAGAGAAGAAGCTGAGAAGAAGAGAGATAAAAAATTCCAGGAGTATGAGGGGAAAATTAGAGAATTAAGTGATGTACTAAAGAGAAATAATCTATGCATAATTGGTATTCCAGAGGAGGAACAGAGGTGGAAAGATGTTGAAGGTGTACCTGAAGAAATAATAGCTGAGAACTTCCCTGATTTGGGAAAGGAAAAAGGCATTGAAATCCAAGAGGCACAGAGAAATCCCTTCAGACATACTTGAATCAATCTTCTGCACAACATATCATAGTGAAACTGGCAAAATACAAGGATAAAGAGATAATTCTGAAAGTAGCTAGGGATAAACGTGCTCTAACATATAAAGGGAGACTTATAAGACTTGTGACCAATCTCTCTACTGAAACTTGTCAGGCCAGAAAGAATGGCAGGAAGTCTTTAATGTGATGAACAGAAAAAATATGCAGCTGAGAATCCTTTATCCAGCAAGTCTGTCATTTAGAATAGAAGGAGAGATAAAGGTCCTCCCAAACAAACAAAAACTGAAGGAATTCGTCACCACTAAACCAGCCCTACAAGAGATACTAAGGGGGATCCTGTGAGACAAAGTACCAGAGACATCTCTACAAGCATGAAAGCTACAGACATCACAATGACTCTAAATCCGTATCTTTCTATAATAACACTGAACGTAAATGGACTAAATGTGCCAACCAAAAGACATAGGGTATCAGAATGGATAAAAAAACAAGACCCACCTATTTGCTGTCCACAAGAGACTCATTTTAGACCTGAGGACACATTCAGATTGAAAGTGAGGGGATGGAGAACTATTTATCATGCCACTGGAAGTCAAAAGAAAGCTGGAGTAGCCATACTTATATCAGACAAACTACACTTTAACTTAAAGGCTGTAACAAGAGATAAAGAAGGGCATTAAATAATAGTTACAGGGTCTATCCATCAAGAAGAACTAATAATTATAAATGTCTATGCGCCGAATACGGAGCACCCAAATATACAAAACAATTACTCACAAACACAAGCAACCTTATTGATAAGAATGTGGTAATTGCAGGGGACTTTAACACTCCACTTACAGAAATGGATAGATCATCTAGACACACGGTCAATAAAGAAACAAGTTCCCTGAATGATACATTGGATTAGATGGACTTGAACAGATATATTTAGAACTCTGCATCCCAAAGCAACAGAATATACTTTCTTCTCCTGTGCACATGGAACATTGTCCAAGATAGATCACATACTGGGTCACAAAACAGCCCTTCATAAGTATACAAGAATTGAGATCATACCATGCATACTTTCAGACCACAATGCTATGAAGCTTCAAATCAACCACAGGAAAAAGTCTGGAAAACCTCCAAAAGCATGGAGGTTAAAGAATACCCTACTAAAGAATGAATGGGTCAACCAGGCAATTAGAGAAGAAATTAAAAAATATATGGAAACAAACAAAAATGAAAATACAACAATCCAAACGCTTTGGGATGCAGCAATCCTGAGAGGAAAATACATTGCAATCCAGGCCTATCTCAAGAAACAAGAAAAATCCAGGCCTATCTCAAGAAACAACAAATACAAAATCTAACAGCACACCTAAAGGAATTAGAAGCAGAACAGCAAAGACAGCCTAAACCCAGCAGAAGAGAAATAAAGATCAGAGCAGAAATAAACAATATAGAATCTAAAAAACTGTAGAGCAGATCAACGAAACCAAGAGTTGGTTTTTTGAAAAAATAAACAAAATTGATAAACCTCTAGCCAGGCTTCTCAAAAAGAAAAGGGAGATGACCCAAATAGATGAAATCATGAATGAAAATTGAATTATTACAACCAATCCCTCAGAGATACAACCATTATCAGGGAATACTATGAAAAATTATATGCCAACAACCTGGACAACCTGGAGGAAATGGACAAATTCCTAAACACTCCCACACTTCCAAATCTCAATCAGGAGGAAATAGAAAGCTTGAACAGACCCATAACCAGCGAAGAAATTGAATCAGTTATCAAAAATCTCCCAACAAATAAGAGTCCAGGACCAGATGGCTTCCCAGGGGAATTCTACCAGATGTTTAAAGCAGAGATAATACCTATCCTTCTCAGGCTATTCCAAAAAATAGAAAGGGAAGGAAAACTTCCAGACTCATTCTATGAAGCCAGCATTACTTTGATTCCTAAACCAGACAGAGACCCAGTAAAAAAAGAGAACTACAGGCCAATATCCTTCATGAATATGGATGCAAATATTCTCAATAAGATACTAGCAAATCGAAGTCAACAGCTTATGAAAAGAATTATGCACGATGATCAAGTGGAATTCATTCCTGGGATGCAGGACTGGTTCAACATTCGCAAATCAATCAATGTGATACACCACATTAATAAAAGAAAAGATAAGAACCATATGATCCTGTCAATCGATGCAGAAAAGGCATTTGACAAAATCCAGCAACCTTTCTTTATAAAAACCCTCGAGAAAGTCGGGAGAGAAGGAACATACTTAAACATCATAAAAGCCATTTATGAAAAGCCCACAGCTAATATCATCCTCAATGGGGAAAACTGAGAGCTTTTTCCCTGAGATCAGGAACACGAGAAGGATGTCCACTCTCACCGCTGTTGTTTAACATAGTGTTGGAAGTTCTAGCATCAGCGATCAGACAACAAAAGGAAATCAAAGGCATCAAAATTGGCAAAGATGAAGTCAAGCTTTCGCTTTTTGCAGATGACATGATATACATAGAAAATCCGATAGACTGCACCAAAAGTATGCTAGAACTGGTACATGAATTGAACAAAGTTGCAGGATACAAAATCAATGTACAGAAATCAGTTGCATTCTTATACACTCATAATGAAGCAACAGAAAGACAAGTGAAGAAACTGATCCCATTCACAATTGCACCAAGAAGCATAAAATACCTAGGAATAAACCTGACCAAAGATGTAAAAGATCTGTATGCTGAAAACTATAGAAAGCTTATGAAGGAAATTGAAGAAGATATAAAGAAATGGAAAAACATTCCGTGCTCATGCATTGGAAGAAGAAATATTGTCAAAATGTCAATACTACCCAAAGCTATCTACACATTGAATGCAATCCCAATCAAAATTGCACCAGCATTCTTCTCGAAGCTAGAACAAGCAATCCTAAAGTTCATATGGAACCACAAAAGGCCCCAAATAGTCAAAGTAATTTTGAAGAAGAAGACCAGAGAAGGAGGCATCACAATCCCAGCCTTTAGCCTCTGCTACAAAGCTGTAATCATCAAGACAGCATGGCATTGGCACAAAAACAGACACATAGACCAATGGAATAGAATAGAAACCTCAGAACTAGACCCACAAACATATGGCCAACTCATCTTTGACAAAGCAGGAAAGAACATCCAATGGAAATAAGACAGTCTCTTTAACAAATGGTGCTGGGAGAACTGGACAGCAACATGCAGAAGGTTGAAGCTAGACCACTTTCTTACACCATTCACAAAAATAAACTCACAATGGATAAAGGACCTGAATGTGAGACAGGAAACCATCAAAACCCTAGAGGAGAAAGCAGGAAAAGACCTCTCTGACCTCAGTCATAGCAATTTCTCACTTGACACATCCCCGAAGGTAAGGGAATTAAAAGCAAAAATGAACTACTGGAACCTCATGAAGATAAAAAGCTTCTGCACAGCAAAGGAAACAATCAACAAAACTAAAAGGCAACCAAAGTAATGGGAAAAGATATTTGCAAATGACATATCGGACAAAGGGCTAGTATCCAAAATCTATAAAGAGCTCACCAAACTCCACACCTGAAAAACAAATAATCCAGTGAAGAAATGGGCAGAAAACATGAATAGACGCTTCTCTAAAGAAGACATCCGGATGGCCAACAGGCACATGAAAAGATTTTCAACACTGCTCCTCATCATGGAAATACAAATCAAACCACACTGAGATATCACCTCACGCCAGTCAGAGTGGCCAAAATGAACAAATCAGGAGACTATAGATGCTGGAGAGGATATGGAGAATCGGGAACCTTCTTGCACTGTTGGTGGGAATGCAAACTGGTACAGCCACTCTGGAAAACACTGTGGAGGTTCCTCAAAAAACCTATTAAAAATAGACCTACCCTATGACCCAGCAGTAGCACTGCTAGGAATTTACCCAAGGGATACAGGAGTACTGATGCATAGGGGCACTTGTACCCCAATTTATAGCAGCACTCTCAACAATAGCCAAATTATGGAAAGGGCCTAAATGTCCATCAACTGATGAATGGATAAAGAAATTGTGGTTTATATACACAATGGAGTACTATGTGGCAATGAGAAAGAATGAAATATGGCCCTTTGTAGCAACATGGATGGAATTGGAGAGTGTTATGCTAAGTTAAATAAGTCATACAGAGAAAGACAGATACCATATATTTTCACTCTTATGTGGATCCTGAGAAACTTAACAGAAACCTATGGGGGAGGGGAAGGAAAAAAAAAGTTAGAGTGGGAGAGAGCCAAAGCACAAGAGACTCTTAAAAACTGAGAACAAATTGAGGGTTGATGGGGGGTGGGAGGGAGGGGCGGGTGGGTGATGGGTATTGAGGAGGGCACCTTTTGGGATGAGCACTGTGTGTTGTACGGAAACCAATTTGACAATAAATTTCAAAAAAATTAAAAAAATGAATTATGTTTACTTCATAAACATGTCTGCTTATAAATTTTTATTAGTCCTTTATTCAACATTGCAGTTGAAATTTTTATACATTATACTACATAAAAGTAATAAAATGAGTAATTTAAAAATGCCATTATTTTATATAAGATCATATAATACGTATTATGAAGGGAAAGGAAACAATCCTTTTATAAACCCACATCTAGTTAGGTTTCCCAATGAAGGACCAGGGTATTCTCTTTATTAAAAACAAACAAACAAACAAACAAACAAACAAAAAGCTCTGCTTTTAAGATTTACCATATAATTTATATTTTTTGCTATTATGAAATTGAGCCTTTAGTATTTCATGCTCTGTAACATTTTATTGCTTGTTTATAAGAAAATACAGATTTTGTACATTCACATGTACATTGCATTTTTCTAAATACATTTCTTCCAAATATAACTGGTTTCAATTTTACTTCCCTGTTAAAAATGAAATGATTATAAACATTGTCTTCTTTACAACTTTTGCCTTCTCTTACTGCACTGGTTAAAAACCCCAAATTTTTCAATATTGGGGTTAGTATCAGTTATCTGTATTTTATAAGAAATTATAATGGGAAAATCTATTGTTTTACTATGAATTTCACTGATGCTTGATTTCAGATAGTTTTTATTTATCCACTTAAATAAATAATATTTTTTACTTTCATTAATATTTTTCATTACAAGTTAATTTTAGAATTATATAATACATTCCTATTAGATTTAACCTGTATTTCTAAAATATGTATTTTAGAGAGACAGAGTGCAAGCAGGAGAGAGAGGCAGAGGGAGGGAGAGAATCTTAAGCAGGCTCCACACTTAGTGCAAAGTCCCACACAGGGCTCTGTCCCACAACCCTGGGTTCATGACCTGAGCTGAAATCAAGAGTCAGACACTCCCTTGACTCAGCCACTCAAGCACCCCAATCTGTGTTTTTCTCAAATGGTCTCACAACGTGATAAATTTTGATAGCAGGCTTTTGAATGTAGAGCAATTCAGCCTACCATGAAATTCACCATCTATAACCCGTCACTATATGTAACTTTCTAAAAGTGTGAAAATTCACATATTATATATTAAATAAGTCATTTGGTTTTTTTTCTAGATTTTGGCAGCAAGTTTATTCTAGTTATAAAAGATGGTTTGGCAAAATCCTTTTTTTTTTCCTATTCTAATAGCATTTTTACATAGAATTACTTATGTATTAATAATAACCTTTCAGCCCTGTGCCAGGTCACAGGTCTGTGAGTTTTTTTTTCTCCTTTATCACATAAGTATTTTTTGTTAAGGTTTTCTGTATCTTCTTGGGTCCACTTTTGACAATTTATAAAATTATTATAGTCAATTTTAAATGTATTCATATCAATAATATATTATGGTAACTTTTCATCTCTTTTATCTGTTTCAATATCCCCTTTATAATTCTCTGTGATGGCCTCTTGTACTTACTAAATTTTCGTAGTTCACTTAAAAAATAAGCTCTTAAAATTATATATCTATAACATTTTTTAACATTTCTAAATAAGTCATATCTTCTCTGAATTTTACCCCTTCCTTTGTTTTTATTTTCCATATATTTAATATAGAAAATGGATTCATTTATTTTTATTGAATTCTTATGACAAAATTTACAAATTTGTATCTTTGCATCCAATTAAATTCAACATTTCCTAATGCCCACAAGGTTTTGTAAATACTTTTTTATGATTTTTAAAAAACTTTTAACGTTTAATTTTGAGAAAGAGACAGAGCTCGAGTTGGGGAGGGGCAGAGAGAGAGGGAGACACAGCATCTGAAGCAGGCCCCAGGCTCTGAGCATAGGTCCCGACACAGGGCTCTAACTCACAACCACAAGATAATGACCTGAGCTGAAGTCAGATGCTTAATCGCCTGAGCCACTCAGGCGCCCATTGTAAATCTTTTTAGTAAAGCACATGATACATAGGGAAAAGTACACAAATCCTAAGCATACAGTTTGATGAATATTCACAAAATGAACACATTGGAATAGGCACCACTCTCATCAGAAAATAGAATATTAAGAACACCTTAAAAGTCTCCTTGGACTCTTCCCAGCTAATATTCCTTCTCCAAATGTAATCATTATTATGACTTTTGTTATGATAGAGTATTTTTGTCTATTTTTGGATTCTACACACATAGAGTCATGTACAATGCCTTCTTTTCTTCTTGTCTTCATTTGCTCAATATAGTATTTGTGATATTTGTATTGTTGCATGTAGTAGTTATTCATGGTATTCCATTGCATGAATGTACCACAAGGTAGCTAACAATTTTATGATTGATTGGTATCATTTCTAGTTTTTGTTTTTCTCAAGTTTGGGATGAATACTAAGAACATGATGTGAACATTCTTCTCCATATACGTAGGTGAACTTATGATTACATTTCTGTGAATTATATACCTTATAATAGAACAGACGATTTATAAACTATACTTATTTTCAATATGTAAATCCTGCCAAATTAGTTTCCAATGTAGAATTATACGTTATATTATACAGCCTTACAATTTCTTTTCAGAAAGTTCTATAAATTTAATAAGAGACAAAGAAAATACTATAAAAATATTTAAAATTTTTTTTAATGTTTGCTATTTTTGAGAGAGGAAGAGAAAGACAGAGTGCGAGTGGGGAAGGGGCAGAGAGAGAGGGAGACACAGAATCTGAAGCAGGCTCCAGGCTCCAAGCTATCAGCACAGAGCCTGACACCAGGCTCAAACTCACAAACCATGAGATCATGACCTGAGCACAAGTTGGATGCTTAACTCACAGAGCCACCCCAGAGCCCCCTACCTTTAAAATTTTTTAAATGTTTCTATACAAATTATTTTTAATATGTGTACTATGTTTCACTAATATATAAATATATATAATTAAAACAGTCTACTTAGTGACTTACATGTTTCTATATTATTATATATTAGTTGCTGGTATCACTTGTACTTTTTCATTAAAAAAATCCCAGTATGTCAATAAATTTGAGGAAATTACAACATACTCTTAAAATAAGCCAGTACATTGACTGGCAATAGCTTTGTATGTAAGTGATTCACTGTGACTAATGGGTATTTAAAGATCCTCATCAAACATTGTTTATAAATATTCATGTAAAATATTCTGGTTTGCACATGCTGATCAAGGAATATTAGTAGTCTACTAACATGAAAACAAAAGGACTATGATAAAATCACTACAACTCTTAGGACAGTACATTTCATATAGTAGTGGTTCAATAAATTTTATTTCCTTTTCCATTCTTAAAAAATATTTATTTGGGGAGAGTGCAAGTGGGGAAGGGACAGAGAGAGAGAGGGACAGAAGATCGGAAGTGGAGTCTGCACTGATAGGCTGACAAGCAGTGAGCCTGATGTGAGGCTCAAACGTAGGTACTGTGAGATCATGACCTGAGTCAGCCAGGCGCTCCTCAATACATTTTTCTTAACGTAGTTATGGTCTTAAGCTATAGCAACTCTCTTTCATGTGAATACACTATTTTTAAAAATCAAATCTTCCTAAGAAATGTTTTATATCGAAGTTGTATTTCTATGTGGTTAATATATAATACTAAAATTTAAGGGTATGAAATGTTGAGGCACACATTTTAAAGGATTTGTCTCAAATTTAATTGGGATATTTTATTTATTTAGGTAATTAGTGTGATGGTATGACTGTTTCATCTTTGTGATTTTGTGTTTGTCAGAATATAGAATCAATTTGTAATAAGTGTTCTAAATGCAATATTTTTATTTATGCATATCCTGGCTTGTTTAATAAATGGCTTAATACATTTGGTTCTTTATTTTATCAGTATGTATATCAGATTTAATGCATGACAATTATCCTATCATAATAGCAGACTTTAACATTAAAAGTGCCTATATATAATGTGGCGATAGATAATACAACAATCCTCTCTTGGATGTGCCTAAGAATGATTTTTTTCCAGTAAGTACATCAAATTCATGAATATATTTTATAGCTAATACCTCCATACTAAGAAAAGAATAAAGAGACTACATTTATATGAAGAAATATTAATAAAAGCACTGGAGTCGTTGACCCATGTCACAGCTAATTAGAATCCATTCATGCCAGGAGGAATGATTTGTTGAAAATAAGCTTCAAAGGCACTAGTTAAGAATTTCTTCTCCCCTTAAATCTCTAATCTGTAGTACTACAGTGATAAATGCATTTGGGTGGTATTTTGTTATATTCATGTAATCTTCCCTTGGAAAAGTATAGTTTTATTTTTTGAACTTTCTTACATTTCAAAGAACAAAACTAATTACTATTTTAGTAAAAGCATTTTCTATACTTTACTAAATATTTTCACTAGAATATTGCACTCTTGAAATAGTAAGTCCTATAAGTTAATAAATTTAGGTGAGGTAAATTTTTTGGAATAAATCAATATGCTGAATAATATTTGGAATAAATCAAATAGATATACAAGTATTTTTGTATTTGTTTTTCTTAAATTGTCACTTCCATTATCTCTATATTTGTCTATATGTACATGAGAAATAATTTCATTTCTTAAGCCAGCACTAATATCAATACATTATGTGTGACTTCTGCTAAAAAATGCAATGGAAATAATTTTGATCAGTTTATTGTTATATCTTTATATATCTGTTCCTCTTTGGATGACACTAAACACTTCACTTATGGGAAATGTAGGCATTCATCCAATGATATAACATGTTTTTTAATGTCTTTTATAACAGACTCTGTGTTAACTGCAAATACAAAATGAGAATATATATATATAGTTTGTCTTTTCCAAGCTTATGCTAAACAGGAACCCAAGAGACAATGGTTTAACTATAAACCAACCATTTTTTTAAAATAAGGATATGCAGAGGGTGCTAAAGGGATTGAGCAACTAGGTTCATTTCTGAAAGTTAGCTCTTTCTAGAGTGTTAAAACATTGTACTAAGATTTGAGTAATGGTAATTAATTCTGCAAATAAGAAATCAGTGTTACAAGGGTATAGTAGGCAAATAAAACAGGATCTATTTAGTCAGTCATCAAGAAAATAATGAGCATCTACCATATTACCAGAGGTGAGGATATATTGGTAGATAGATAGATACATAGATAGAGATAAACAAGTATAGAATTGCACATGCATTGTCCCTAGGGAAAATCACTGTGAATATGCTAAGCATGCTAATTTATCTTGAGTAACAGTGTTCCCCTTTCCCCTTTCCACACACACATTGGTTGCCAATCTTGGGTACAAGTACGTGCATACTTCTCACATATGAGCTAGTCTCCATATTTGCAATTCAAAACGTTCCCTTCTTAGTATTATAAATTAATCAGATACACTTATGCAAATGACAGATTTTCCAACAGGAGACAGCTAATTTCATATTCAGCTACAAAATTCAAAGCCATGTCAGGAGTCATTACTCCCTAGTTTCCAAGATCTCAAGCTGACGCCATTTTTTCTCAATTTCTGATGTACTTTCTCATGATATGTATCTTTCAGGTTAAACAAACCAAAAAATACAATGGTGAAGGAAAATTACATAATAATGAAAAAGTTCTTCCTTAATTTTTTTTTTTAATTGACAAGCATCAAATAACAGACACTGAGCCAATCTATGGTAATGAAGACTATAGTCCAAGAACACAGATGCTTCATTGGTAGTGGAGTAGAATCCTTAGATTGCAAATCTGACTGACCCTGATTATATTTACGAGAGATTTTTTGTTGTTGTTGTTCATAGCTCTCCATGGTGATACCTGATATTAGGGACTATGGGAGAACTCTGTAAAAGTCAGTCTGCTTTACAACAGTATAAAATTACTTTAGCAGTATAAAAATCACCAGCTCTTTGACATATTTCCAGCAGTTGTCTTCACACACTTAGCTGTTCTTTCATTTCAGAAATGAGGACTCTCTTCACTAGTACCAATTTCAGAATCTTATTTGTTAGGTCCTTTTTCCTTTTTCCTTTGAATAATGACCTGGTCCTTAGAAATCATTTTTCATTACCCTCAGCAGTGAGAACTTTACTAGAGTTATATTAGCCTTCATTTTATGTCCTTCTGTCTTACTTACCCCTTTATAGATACTAATTTTGGCTCAGATTATGTCCTATATGATTTTTCTTTATGATGGATAACATCAGGAATAGGATGCCAAACTAGAGAACACAACAGGGACCTGGATGGGCACAAAAACCCTCCATTTTTCTGTTTATTTTAGACTATGCTCGGTACTAGTTTGTATAATACCTTTAGTAAGGGACAGAATTTTTCTTTTGCAAAGTGGCATAGCACTTGGTTTCTTGATCACAGGGTTTTGGATCACAGGTTATATTCAGAAAGTCCTCTCCTAACAAAGTTATATCATTTTTTTTTGTACCAAGGAGCCAAGTTCAACAAATACTCTTTTCTTATTATTATCACATCTTAACTGCTGTAAGAAGTAGTCAACATCTTCCTGTGTCTATAGCCTTTATTATTCTAAGAACATGGTCAGAATCCAAGGTAATCCAAGGTAGGCACAATGTCATTGGGTTCTGAATGTTTTGAATCAAAGTCTCAAGTACCATCTTTATTTTTCTTCTCCACTTCCATCTGCTCTATGGCTTAAGGTGGAAATAAAACTGCTGGAATCTTCAAGTTTACATACGACATAACATGTCTTATTTGAGAGAAGAAGGAAATAAGGAAGAAGTTAAAAAGAAAATAGTTTTCCATTTCTGATTCAGAAAATCTCAGGAAACTTTTTACATGGTTAAAACTTATAGTCACTAACACATTCCTTAGTTTAGTCACTAAGAAATTATGATTGGCTTAGATTAGGTTATGGATCATTACCCCGGCTTGGGGTATTGAAAATTACCATGAGAAGGAAAGAATAGCAGTGATATCACCATGAAACTTACAGTTGCCCTATTTTTTCAGCTTTATTGAAGTATAATTGATAAATAAAAATTATAATATAGTTTGTAAAACATGGTGATTAAATATATGTATTCCATATATTGTGTATTCCATATATATGTATTCCATATATTATGTATTCCAAATTAAGTTATTCAATGCACCCATCACATCACATATTTAACTTTTTTTTTAATGCAAACACTTTAGTTCTACTCTCTTAGCAAACTTCAACTATAAAATACAGTATTATCAGCTATGGTCACTATGTTATACATTAGATCCTCAGACCCTATACATCTTATAACTAAGAGTTTGTACCCTTTTACCAATTTTTCCCTATTTCCCCCCTCCTAACCCCAGCCCCTGGCAATCACTATTCTGCTCTCTTTCTGTGAGCATGACTTTCCCCCCTTTCTTTTTATTCCACATATAAGTGATACCATGCAGTATTTGTCTTTTTCTTTCTGGTTTATTTCACTTAGCATAATGCCCTCCAGATTCATCCATATTGTCACAATGGCAGGATTTCCTTCCTTTTTAAGGCTGAATAGTACTGTTTTATCTCCCCCCCACCCCGTCATCTATGTAACATCGATCTATCTTTATCCACTCATCCACCAGTGGAAACTTAGGTTGCTTCCATTTCTTAGCTATTGTAAATAATGATGCAATAAATCTGACAGTGCAGATAGCTATTCAAGATAGTGATTTCATCTTCCTCATATACGACCCACAAAATATGATTATTGTATCATATGGTAGTTTTTTACACTTTCTGAAATATCTGTATACTATTTTTCATTGTGGCTGTACCAATTCCCATCAATAGTGTATACACAAATTGCCTTTTCTCCACATCCTTACCAGCATTTATCTCGTCTTTCTTATAATACGCATAATAACAGGTGGGGGGTGATATCTCATTGTAGTTTTGATTTGTATTTGCCTGATTATTAGTGATTTGAGCACCTTTTTATGTACCTGTTGACCATCTGTATGTCTTCTTTGGAAAAAAAAATGTCTATTCATTTCCTCTGTCCATTTTTTAATTGGATTGTTTATTTTTTAGGTGTTGAATTGTATGACTTCCTTGTATATTTTAGATATTAACCCCTCATCAGATATATAGCTTATGAATATATTTTTCCCATTCTGTAAGTTGCCTTTTAATTTTGTTGATTGTTTACTTTGCTGTGCAGAAGCTTTTAAGTTTGATGTATGCTCACCTGTTTATTTTTGCATTTGTTGCCTTTACCTTTGATGTCAAATACAAAATATATTGCCAAGACCAATGTTAGGGAGCTTACTCTTTATATTGCCTCCTGAGATTTTAATGGCTTTGGGTCTTATTCAAGAATTTAATACATTTGAATTGATTTTTTATGTATGGTGTAAGATAGGGATCTTTTGCAGGTAGCTTTCTAGTTTTCCCAACATCACTTATTGAAGAGAATACTATCCTTTCCCCCATAATATATTCCTGGATTCTTTGTCAAAAATTAATTGACCATATACACATGAGTTTATTTCCGGGGTTTCTATTCTCTTCATCAAATGATTAAATAATTGTTTTAATGGATTAGCTACATATTACTATATGTCAGTTATCATGATAGGATTGGACTGTAAGAGCTAAAATTAAAAACGGATTTAGGACAGAAGAACAATGGGTGCATAGGAAACCATTAAGAGGCCACTTCTAAAATCCTGATGAGGAAAATAAGAGTGTTCAAAAAGAATGAAAGGGCGCTGGGAAGGGGACTTCAGTAATTTGCAGTTGGTATAAGACAGAAAAGTCAAAGATAACTCCCAGATTTCTGACTTGGACAATTGTGTGGTGATAGTATCAATCCCTGAGAGACTTCATGCAGAAGGATCAGTCAGAAATACTCTAACCTATTTGACACACTGGCTTAATTAATCTGTGGAACAGACTGATATGCTGAATAATTTGTTCTATCCTAAATTTAGACAGATATTTTCCTTTCGGCTAATCAGTAGAAAGGTAAAACATCACTTACAAATTGAAAGTTGTATGTAAATATATCACCTCTGTAAACAATGAGGAACGGAGTCTTCTGGTTGGTTTATTATTTTCTTCAATTATCAAGAATAATAAGTATCATGACCAATATCAAATTCACTGATAACTTTCTTTTACACATATTTTTAAAAATTCACAAGAATCTTGTGAATCTGATATCATTAGTTCTATTTTTTGACTGAGAATACTGAGGCACAGAGAAATTAAAGACACTTGTTCAGGTTCACATGGTTAAAGTGGGAGTACAAAAGAGAGCAAGCCAAAATGTGAATGCACATTTAAAGTCTCTGCTTTAATATTCCACTAACCAAAATAAACCAGATGATGGAGTCCAGAGCTAAGTCTAATTCTCTTCACCGCAAAATCACTTGGCAAGGAGGAAAGTAAATAATTTGAAATAATGAATCATTCTACCAAAGAAGTAATAGACAGACTAGAAGAAAAACCATGTATTCCTCTGGAATGGATTGCCAATAGCTGATTTTTATAACATTCTCCTCTTCAAATCACTGAAAGCACAATAGAGTACTTTGTATAAACAGGATCTTAATTGCCCTCTGATCCTTGAACCTGTTTTATAGCAGCTACTACCTTCTGACATCCGTGAGCCAACACATCTCATAAGCACACCTTCGTCTTTACCAGTAACTTGAATATCTCTAAAACAGTAAACTTAGAATATCCAATGTTTTACCATCTACTAATACATTTCCACTTGCTCAAATGATCATGAGTGTACTTTTCAAACATACCTATTTCTCCATTGACCCAGTATATATTTTTCTATCTGCAAGCACATTCTTAGTTCAGTTTGGCACCCATAGGTTTGTAACCTGAAAATCTTAAAATCAAATTACCCCTGATATTATCTTCTTGAGTTTTTTCAGTGAATGAGTTATTTATTGTTCAGTTATTGAAAAATTCCATTTTAGCAGACTGATTTTTGAATAAATACATGATTTTGAAACTTAAATTGACTCTCATATGTATTCAATCAATTAAATCTAGCCTCCATTTTCCACATCTGAGCAAGATAATTTTATACTTACTTTCTTTGAACCTCTAAAATTTTAATTCAGTTTTTTTAATATTTAAAAATTATTAATAAATTAATATTAACAGGCCATTCTCATCATCTTTCCAACAAGCTTAAGAATCTGCTGAATATACTTCTTATCTTCTCTGCCCTATTTCAAGGGAGGAAGTTATCTCTTTCCTTTACAAGGGAAATACCCAATAGTTATGCTCAGGAACTTACCCTTTTGGTCTCTGAAAGACTTGGCTCTGTTCCTTTTTGCATGCTCTGTATCATATGTTTTCCTTTTCTATTGTATCATCCCCATTGGTATAATGATATAAGTGGAACAAAACAAAATTCTCTTAAGCCTTAGATGCTCTACATCTCTGCATAGCTACTTTTTAGTTTTTTATTCTGTAATAATTTGTTGTGCTGTTTCTTTCTTCCAAACTCCAAATCATCCTACAAAACAATATAACCTGCCTTCATGCCCATTAATCCACTAAAGCTCTTTTTATGAATGTCATCAACAATCTCCAGTGTGTTTTTTTTTTTAATTTTTTTTAAACGTTTATTTATTTTTGGGACAGAGAGAGACAGAGCATGAACGGGGGAGGGGCAGAGAGACAGGGAGACACAGAATCAGAAACAGGCTCCAGGTCTGAGCCATCAGCCCAGAGCCCGACGCGGGGCTCGAACTCACGGACCGCGAGATCGTGACCTGAGCTGAAGTCGGACGCTTAACCGACTGAGCCACCCAGGCGCCCCGACAATCTCCAGTTTTTAAAATCAATGGGCCCTCTCTGTTATCTCTTACTCATACTGTCAATGTTATTTAATGTGGTTCATCACACCACCTTTAAGAACAACCTTCATCTCTTGGCAACTCTGACAATACTCTCTCATGTGTGGTTCACTGCTTGCTATCTAGACATAAACAGTCCAGACTTCTCAGAATATTTCAGTTGTGACTCCTTCATTACCTAATCTCTAAAGGTTGGTATTTCTCAGGGCTCTGTACTTTAAGTTCACATTTTTTCTCTCTACACTTTGTATTGATGTAAATGCCACCTGTGATCTGATGCCTCTTAAATATATACAAGTAAAGCACATAATATCCACATAAAGTTCTAGGGAATACATTCCTATGCACTAAAATAAAATAATAAAAATGAATTTAAAAAGTTAATCTTTACTCAGAAAAATATAAATTAACATTTCTCCTACTGCTAATTTCTATGTTAGTGCTTGTTGTTTGGCTTGAGAACCTAATATAACTGCCTGTGCTATTATATTTTCAATCCATCAATGGTGAAAACTAGAAGTAATTTTATAGTAATTATATTAAACTACTTATCTTGATATTAAAATATGTCATTTAGAATCCAAATTACTATCTCAGCCAGTTGCAAAAAACATAGTTAATTGTCATTCTGAATAAAACAACATAAGTAAATTTTCATTTTGAAAAATTCCTAGAAATATATCCATTTCCCTAACTGAAGATCTATTCTTTTTCTATTATCTGAAATATTGGATTTACAGCTAACAAAAGCTTCTAAACTAAAAGCACTGTCATAGTTAATTAGTGAGAAAATACTAAATGCATAGACAGTTTGATTTTATTTTGTTATTTCTCTACACATGCAATGATACTAAATATTTCAACTAATAACTTCTGAAGGGAAAAATGGAAATTCGATAAATTCTCATTTTCTTTGAATTGAAAATGTTTAGACTTTCTCACAAATGAAATCTTACATCATTTTTATTGCTAATTATCTTTAAATTAGCAGCATCTAGGGGAAAATTATTTCATTTGGAATCCATACTGTTATCAAAGCTGGTTGTGAAATGCTATAATGCAGTTAATCATGTGTACTCTGAATGTTTCTGTCCAGTTAGAGACAGAATGAAGAATGATAGAGCACTTATAAAAGTCTATAATTTTAGTTTAGGCAGTTGCAAACAATGGCTAACACTTATATTACTTACTATATACCAGACTTGACTCTCAATGCTTTTATGCCAGTTATCCTGTAAATGCTTCAGATCAATTCTCCAATGTCTTTTCAACCTTTGGGAACCTGAACTGCTTGGACCATACCTGTGGGCTTACTTATATTTGGTTTCTAATAGGATTTAACGAATGGGAAAATATGGCACAATATAAAAAGGAGTGAAGGAGCAAGGGGAGAGTATATGTTTCGCTAGCTTCATTTTAGTGCGATCAATTTGGACTGGTTGGGTGCTGTAATTTGCAGATCTTCTCAAGGCTGCTTATCTATACAATTGTCTCTATAGAAGTTACTGTAGGAACTGTGCATTCCCCAGTCTTTTCACATTTGGAGTGGCAACATCTCCGCCATCACTGGTCCTAGGGTACTGAAGTATCCCTTGTGAGTTTTTTTTGTCCTTCTCATACATTTGAATAGTTGTTTTTCCCTCCTCATTGGTACAGCCATGTGTAACTTAGCACCTTAATCTCTACCAATAATCATTGGGATGGGCACATTTCACCTCCATTTTGCAGATGAGAATTGAAGCAGAGTAGGTTTAGGTCACGCAGCTGGTATGTGGTAGAACTGGGATTCACGTCAGTTAATTTAAAAATAAAAAAAAGATTTATTCAACAACCGCACAGATTCAACACATACATGCAACACACAGACACATCCTGAAATATTACAGTCATGTCAACATTATAGGAGCATTTTAATAACTTTCTATGAGAAAAAAAAAATAGCCTAGGAGTAGACCATTTGCAATGATCATTGTAATCCTTCTAATAATATTACTTGGGAAATATTTTTAAATGAGGACATAGGCTCATGAAAGTGACCAAATTTGGTCAAGGGGTCATATTGATTAAGGTTTTCTAGGGAAGTTTGTAATAAGCTGACACAAACCCATAATAAAGGACATGGCTACATTAGTCTTTTGTTAACCACAGCAGATATTAGTATAAAGAATGTGAGTGTTGCAGGAAGAAAAGTATGGAGTATCTCACCAGAAGTGTACAGACCTATGGGATTCTGCTAGCAAATGTCTCCAGGGCAGGAGAGGATCCTGCTGAGTATATGGGACTCTGGATTCCTACTTATGGCAGTCTTCAAAAAATTATTTTCCAAGGGACAGGGATCCCTCTGAACTTCTAAATAATTAACAAGATATGACTAATGAAAAAAAAGCATAAATTCACTTAGATACCATGCACAACTAAAAGTTGTTTTCTGTGTTGAAGAAAAGCAAAGTGCTGCAAAAAAAATATGATTTCTCAATGAAATCAAACTCACAATTTCAATGAACCAGTCATCTGCCTACTTGTGGCTACTAATCCTGACAAAATCATTGTTTCTTGGGCAGACTTGCCTCTCCCTGGTGACTGACCCTCCTACCATCACTCTGGGTTCACTGTAAAGGGCACAATCCTTCCTCTAATGTCTCTCATTGTAACACTATGAGACTTTTTGAGTGTTTACTGAAAATGGGAAGAAATTATAACATAGGTGATAATTTAAATTCCCTGCACAAGCCTTTGCATCATATACAGTCCAATTTCTTTTAGTCTTTGCTTGTCTATATATTTATATTAAACATGCAACAACCCCAGAGGATAAATTAATTGTTTTCTAGTCCCAAGATAAGACTGAACCTTTAATATCAACATTTTCTGTCATAGCAATGAGTCATCACTTGTCAAATGTCTTTTCCTTTTCTTACTCTATATTCTCCCCCTAGGTATTCTAAACCATGCCCAAAGAAAATATATTTCTGGTCTAGACATTCAAAATCCCTTCAGTGAGTTTCATATTTGTATATACAAGTCTATAGATGATTGCTTCTATTTGAGGTCTCAAATTTACCTTGCATCAAACTATTTAAATACAACATCATAGTCTCCTAACCCTTAAAAATGTTGTCCTCTTCTGGGGCTCCTGTGTGGCTAGTTGGTTAAACAGCTGATTCTTGATTTCGGCTCAGGTCATGATCTCACAGTTCTTGAGATCCAGTCCCCTTTCACAAGGGTGAGGACAATATTTTATAAAGATTTACAAGGCTTAAATATTTTAACAATATGTGCATACACATTTTGAGGATTTTTTTGGTTAGTTTTTCATAGATATTCTATAAACATGGTGATATAAAATACTATTTTTTTTCAACTTGTCAGCTTAATGTGAACTTCAGTTAGATACCATTTTCCCCAATCCTGGAAGATCTTTAAAGAAACTAGAAAATACTGATATAAGAAAAAACTAATATATAATTAACAAAATAAGACTTTAGGGTGGTAAAGGCAAAATTTTACTTTCACTCTCTTAGAGTTTTCCAGCTGGGCTTGAGAATTAAATTGACGTAAGACAGATTAACAGGAGAAATGCATACAAATTTCTGTAACTTTTACATGACAGAGTTCTCATAAAGAATGAAGGAATTGCGGAACCTATATGCTTTTATAGTAGGCTGAACAAAGAGAAATTATGGAAGGGTAATTATCTATGTAGAGAGGATAAAGGAAGATAAGAATTATTTTGAAAAGTTCTGTTTGTATAGAATTATTTATACATAATTCTCTCTGTCTCAGCTTCTTGTTCTAGATAAGAATGTTACTTTCTTCTGAAAAGGGAGGACATTTTTCACATAGGCATTTCATCTCTTGCTTTTAAGAAAAAGAAGGAAGGTCAGAGTGTTTTTCTCACATTCACTGTTTTTGAGTGCTTTTTACTCAAAATAATGTTTATGTCAAAGTGACATCTGTTGGGATAGCATATCCTGTCACCCTTTGTCAGCAAGTAGGGAAAGGTTTCTATGTATATGTTCCCTTGTTTATAGAAGAATACTAACTTCTTTTTTCTAGAAATGCCATAGAAGTGAGATATAAAAAAAGAGGTTTATTTCTATCTCCAAATACAAGTTACTTTAAAAACAATAACATTTATAGTTATATATGTTTTTCCCAGTATTACATTATAAGTACAAATGAATTAATTTTGGAATATGTAACTTTATTCGACTTAAACAATTACTCTTGCTAGTGTATGAACACTTTATTTTGAAATTATGACTATAATTAAATATCTAATCTTTAACATTAAAATGTAGTTATATCTTAAATTTATTAAAAGAGATGTAGTGATAAGAAATATTCTACAGAAGTGAAATCAAATGATACTAACATAGGGAAAAATAAACAGATAAAGGCCTTGTTGTCTGAAAATGAGGTATGGGCTGAAGTCTACAATCATATTTGCAAATATTTCTTGTAAATTCTTAAGTTTAAAGTTCATAAGACTACACAGAAACATTACAAAATGTTTAATTATAGAATTTAATACAACTACATATTAATTATACATCAATAATTTATTAAAGCATTCTACACCATGATTTTTATAATATTTAAACGTGCCTAGAGCTATATTTACTGGTATTTTTTGAAAGGTAATGTCATCATTGTTTGATCATACAGCTACTCTAGGTCTTTGGAGGATAAAGGGAAGGAACTGAATTTAGTGATGTCTACTATGTTAAAAACACACACACGTACACAAATTATGATAAACTTTTGCTTAGATGGAGGCAATCTTGAGCTTATCTTGAGTATCTAATACTAATTTTTTTCCTTTACACTAACTTTTAAAGTTTTTATTTAAATTAAAGTTGGTTAACATACAGTGTAACATTAGTTTCAGGTATACAATAAAGTGATTCAACACTTCCATAATCACCTGGTGCTCATCACAACAAATGCACTCCTTAATACCTGTCACCTATTTCATCCATTCCTTCCATCCACCACCCCTCCATTAACCATCAGTTTATTCTCTATAGTTAAGAGTGTGTTTTTTGCTTGCCTCCCCATTTCCCTCCCAACCTCTCTCTTTTTTTCCCTTTGCTTGTATGTTTTGTTCCTTGAATTCCACATATGAGTGAAATAATTTGGTATTTGTCTTTGTCTTACTTATTTCACTTAGCATAATACTCTCCAGCTCCATTCATGTCATTACAAAAGGCAAGATTTCATTCTTTTTGTGGCTGAACAATATTCCATTGTATATATAAACCACATCTTTAACCATTCATTAGTCAATGGATACTTGGTCTGTTTCCATATTTTGGCTATTGTAGATAATGTTGCTATAAAGATCGGGGTGCATGTATCCCTTTGAATTAGTATTTTTGTATCCTTTGGGTAAATGCCTAGTAGTACAGTTGCTGGATTACAGGGCAATTCTATTTTTAACTTTCTGAGGAACCTCCATACTGTTTTCCAGAGTGGAACCTCCATACTGTTTTCCAGTGGCGGCTGCACCAGTTTGCATGACTACCGACGGTGCAAGAGGGTTCCCCTTTCTCCACATCCTTGCCATCCTTGTTTCTTGTGTTGTTGATTTTAGCCATTCTAACAGCTGCAGAGTGGTATCTCATTGTAGTTTTGATTTGCATTTCCCTGATGATGAGTGATGTTGAGCATCTTTTCATTCTTTACACTACTGACTAATCTGTTGATATACAAATATTCACCTAATATGTAAAATGAACAGTGTGAATGTATGAAGGTGATACTAACAGAGAATAAGCAAGAGGCAAAGAAGAAAGTGAATGAAGGAGAGAGAGAAACATAAGGAGAGAAAGAAATGGAGGGCAAAGAAAAAAACACAGCTCCAACAATCAAATAATGGGAGAATAAGTTGTATTTAACCAGTCTCTCTATAGGACAATCTTCATTGTATATCTAAACACATGAGACTTTCAACAAAAATTCTGTTCTCACTGCTCCTCCCTTGTGGAATCCCAGGGGAAATAAAGTTACTTAAAACTCTCACTTGGTAAAGGCTTTGCAAGTATTCCCAAACACCAATGTTTTTGGATGGATCTTCAGCTACTCCCACTGATCCAAATTACCCTCTTCCATAAACAACCATTCTTGTATCAAGTAAATAGAGAGGAAAGAGGCATTCCTAGGAAGTTAGTTGCACAGATATGATTAATTGAAAAAAACACAACTTTTCTATCTACTGAGCTATTGTTAGAAAAAAAATATTCAGTTTACTCTTTAGGGAACTCTAAGTCTAAAGAGTCTATCATTATTTAAAACATTTTGCAACAATTTGAATGACAAGCCTTTTTTCCACAAAGCAAACCACAACCAAGTTAACAGTTTTTATTTCTGAAATCCCAAGGATTGTTGACTTTGTACTCCATGAAATTCATTTTCCCTATATTTCACATATTTACAGTAGAAGTTAAAGTATCATATGCCTTTTACCCTGGTTTTAAACAAAGTTGTTATTTAATATTTGAAAATAAGATGTATCTGATAATTTATAAAACAAAGGCTTACAGAAGGGCTATGATACACACTTAACATTATGCTCTTAAAAAAAATATATGTAGTTACATAGCTTCCAGCATTGCATTTGTGATTCAAAAGACATATGTAATTTTTTATGCAAAACCATCTATTCAAAACACAATATTGGGGTGCCTGGGTTGCCCAGTTGATTAAGCTTCTGGACTCTTGATTTTGGGTCAGGTAATGATCTCATGGTTAGTGGTATCTGGCCTAGCTTCAGGCTCTGCGCTAACAGCATGGAGCTTGCTTGGGATTCTCCCTCTCCCTCCCTCTCTACCCCTCCCCCACTCATTCTCTCTCTCTCTCTCTCTCTCTCTCTCTCTCTCAAAATAAATAAAATTAAAAAACCCCACAATATTAATCAGAAAAATGTCTTTTTTGTATTTAAACTTCCCAAATAAATCACTTTATACCTGTGTTCGTAGATCTTTAGAGTTCAGTTATCATTAAATAACAGAATGGTTAAGGCTATGAACTTCAAGTTCAGAGTAGCCTACTTCAGGTTTCAAATAAACCATTTGCTAGCTGTGAGTTTTCCATTAAATTACTTACCTCTTCAACACTTCATGAGGCATGCATGTAAAGTGTTTAGCCTTCATTGCATGGCATATTACATGTTCAATGATATTTGAAGGCACCATTAGTATCATTTTAAATGTAAATTATTGACACATGATAAATATAGCTACAAATGTGTTTTTCCTTTTGCTAAAAGTAACAGATTGGACAATTAATTGGACAATTAAATCTCAAGCATTTTAAGAAAACTGAATTTCAGAATCAATTTCAGTGATATTATATATATATATATATATATATATATATATATATATATATGAAGCTTGAAACTTTATTTCATGCTGTTGAACTATGATATGAAATCCTTTTCAGTATAAGAAACTAACTTCATATTCTCTTTTTCTACTAAATCAGTTTGAAATGATTCTTTGGTGAAACAATATAAACAACTCTTTGGAAAAATATGTGGAGAATATATATATTCTATAAATGCATGTTACTTTTTTTTACTTCTCTCTATTTTTAAAAATTAATAGATATTTGGAGATCTGGCAATGTAGCATCTGAAGAAAATTAAATCCAGACAATGTTAAAGGCATGAAAGCCTGAAATTCCTACCCTAGTGTGAAAACCCTAAAGACTTTTTCTATCACCATTTTTTTTTCTTCAGAATATTTTCTGGAGCTAAGTAGTTATTTTAAGCATTCTTCTTTATTGGTTATGTCCTACAGTGAATTACTGGGAAAACTATTGTTTTTGACCAGGTTAGCTAACATTTTCTTCACTGAATTCTATCAATTTTTTCTAGGATTGGGGAACAATCCACTCCTTATCATTTATTGCTCTCAGAACACTGATAACACCCATCAGTGATTTATGGATTATAATTTCAAATATGCAGTCAATTTCTACCATATATCACATTATCACATCTGTATAAATAAAGCAATAGAACTAGGAGAATGTTATGACACTTTTGAAGCAAGCACTTACCAAAAAATTATTTAAGTCTAACTTTAAAGTCAAATTCTTTCTTTTTTCCCACAAAGTCTCTCTCTTGCTCTCTCTGTCTCTCTCTCTTACTCTCTCTGTCTCTGTGTTTCTTTCAGTCTCTCACATACACACATATACAAACACACATGCATGTACTGTAATAGTGTGATAATGTAAAAAGCAAAAAGCAGTCGGACTGTCTTAAATATGTTGATGCAAATGATTACATTTTATAAAATATTCAAAGCCTTCAATCTTGTCCATTGTGGTTCTATTTATGTCCCTGAGACCGATAATAAAGTACCAGTATGACACTAAATTTTCAGCATTCAAGTGTCAAAAAAAAATCTTCAAAGTCAAATGAACTATAAGACAAATTCATGTTTAGATAAATAAAGTGAATGTAACAGTCGATCATGCAGAAATGCAATTAATTGTGCTGCATGAGTAAAGAAGGTCAAAGACAAGCTGTTTGCCTTTGTCAGCATTTTGAAGACACTGAAAATTCCACACCACCTAAATTAATCAAGGCCTATTTTCTTATAATATTACTAAATTCACACTACGTATTGCACCATAATTTCTGTACATAGTTGCCACTATTAATAACACTTCATCTGTTTATAAGAAAATAATATTTTCCAAAATTATTGTAATTGGATGATCTAGAAAATGTGTACAGCTTTTCTAAAAATATAGAACTATTATTTTATCATTTAAAAGAATTCTGTCTTTCCCTTTAATAGTAAGCCTGATCACTTTGACCTGAAATTCTTTTAAGTATATCATTTGGAAACTAATACATGTAGTATTCAATAAATAAGCTATATACAGTATTATCTGATTTTTTAGAAGGGATTATCTACTGTTGTACAGCTCTACTTATTGTGTGAATAAATCTTTTTATGTTTCACTCCTCAAACAGAAAATTAGAAAATCAGTCCCATGAAAACATAGATAACAAGTTTGACTTGGAATTGTACACATTTTACATATCTATATATTTGTTGATGAAATACAGTCCGTATACATAATACTTATGTAATATAAAACTGTTTATTACTGTTACCTTATATTTACTGTGCTTACTTTCTCCACGAAATTGAGATCTCCTGTGTATCCCTTGCTAACCCAATTGGTCAGCAGTAACCTGGACATAAGGACTAAAATAGAAGAGATTAATGTGACATCCCAAGTTCATTTAAAGATATACATTGTAATCCAGGCTAAAATTCCCACTGACCCACCATGTCCTTATACACATAAAAGAGCAGGAAAGAATATATGGTACTTTAATGCTTATTTTTTTAATGCTCTCACTTTTATGATCAACAAACTTTAATATTTCTTGGAGACATGATTAAAACTTTAATTTTGTATATCCCAAGTTGCCTAATTTATAAATGGCAAGAAATCTGTCTCCTATTAGAGATGTAAAAGATATCTAAAAAAATGTGGAAAACAAAGAGTACTTTAATGGAAAAACTGGGGCACCTGGGTGGCTCAGTCAGTTGAGCTTCTGACTCTTGGTTTTGGCTCAGGTCATGATCCGAGGGTCATGGGATCGAGCCCAGCGCTGGGCTTTGTGCTGAGCATGGAGCCTGTTTAACATTCTCTCTCTTTCTCCCACTGACCCCTTTCCTGCTCGTGCTCTCTCTGTCTCTAAAATAAAAATAAATAAATAAAGGATAAGCTATATAATGTTAAGATATACAAATAAAATCTGCATACAGACTGAGGAATATTGAGTACTAGGCTGCGGTTAAGACTGAATTCATTCTAAGTGCAATACCTTTCATTGAATGTCATATTTATAGCAATAAATGGGGAACAGAAAAGACTTCTACAATGCTTTTGTGTTCTATTCTTTTTCTTTTTAAATGTTTTATATTATGAAATATATCACAGAAAAGAGTGTTTAAATGACAGTTATTGAAATCAATATGAGGCATATTTTTCTATAGTAAGCCTCTATCTTAAGAAATAGAGATTATCATAAAAATTTGCATAATTTACCATTATATAAGCATATTAATAAATAGACTGATGTGTACTTATGTAAGCACCATGACTTTCTTGTTTTGTTATTTGAATACCCTTTTAAATAAAAAAAAATTATGTCCTAAAATAAAGCCCAAGTAATCATAAGGCATTTTAATTTCCATGAGTTTTAAGGAGAAAAATTTGACATATAAATTGCTATTGGGTAAGAATGTATAATGTGAGAGCTTTTTTTTTTTTTTTAATGTTTAGTTTTGAGAGAGAGACAGAGTGCAAGAAGGGGAGGGGCAGAAAGAGGAAGACACAGAAACTGAAGCAGACTCTAGGCTCTGAGCTGTCAGCATAGAGCCTGACACGGGGCTCTAACTCAGGGACCAGGCCGTGTGATCATGAACTGAGCCAAAGTTGGACGATCAACTGACTGAGCCAACCAGGTCCCCCTTGAGAGCTTTTAATCAACAACTTTTATAAATCCTATAGAATAATAGAGTTAGTATTTATAAACCCTAAAGAGCAAAGCTTATGTACTAAATCTTACAAGATTATTTTTCATTTTAAAAATCATTTTAATTCATTAGACAATTATGTAAAATTGTTTTCCTTTTCCTTTTTTATTAACAGTACGTTTATAAATCTAATCTTTTGTCTGAAAGGGTAAATTCCTGAGGCTTCTCACAATGTTTATTTGTTTTTTTTATAACCTTGGAAGCATACTGCACATTCAAGCTTGAATATTCTATAAATTGCAGATTAAACCAAAATTATAGCCTTAAAGTAGTTGAAACCTTAATAATGGCTGAGATAAACTGAATTAAATTAATGTGATTTAAATTAAATTAAATTTACTTTTACAAGATACAGGTCATGAGTATTCATGCCTTAGAAAAACAACTTTGAATAGTAGTAATCATGGGATATTGTATCAAAATATATTTGAGTATCAATTGATGCTTGCCATTTTGAATACCTAAAAATCCCCATTTTTGGCATATAAACTGTAATGTAATTTCAAAATTTGTCCATTTGGGAAATTCCACGTATTTAAAACATTGTATACTAAGTATAGTTTCATTTCAAGATTTTACATTCTACCTAAAATCTCACTGAAATAGCCTAAGGAATATAAATATGGGGAAAACCTACCGGAAGTTGGACACAATGGTTTCATTGCACAAGTCGTAGTTTAACACAAAAATATACAAATTCATCTTAAAAGACGTTTCCTTGCTATCCTGAACTGAGTCATGTAAATTTCTGATGCTCAGGGCAGCAGCAGTTGTGACTGACTTCATGAAGGGTATCAGACACTTGGAACTGTGTTTTCCCATAAAGATCTCAAAAAGGAAATCTTTTCAATTATCGAAGGGACATATAACATATGTATTTTGTCAAAAAATGGAAAACATATTTGTCACAACATTGTATTATAAAGGAGTATAGAGTCAATTGTCAAGTATTTCCTTTTTCTTTGCCACCAATAATTCAAGATCTGACTTAGATAAAGCCAACAAGAAAGTAATATGAAACAGATGGGAATCTGTAGAGGGTCAAATTAAAACTTAGAAAGAGATTTAAGAAATTTCCTAATTTCCTAACTATGAATTTTCCTAAATTCATAGGAGGAGCTTCTAAAAAAACATTGTGTAAAATCATTGAACTTCTTTGCAAGTGACTAGAATTCCCTTAAAATATACTAGTTGAATCATCTACTTGGAAACATGACCTAGCAAAATTAAGCTACGATATTATTGTTATTTTACTAAGAAAAATTACATGTAATACATGAAAAGTGTTACTCTACATGTGCATTCATATACATGAAAATAATTGACTAGGAAAAAACTGTAATAAGAACCTACAAAATCTCTGACAAACCCACCAACCCATCTACAGTTCTAATTCAGGGAGGAGACCTGCAGTTTTAAAGAGGAAAACAAGACTTAGTTGGTATTCTGGTGTGCCACTAAAATAGATCACCTTAATGACCAAGGACTTATTTTCCAAACTTCTAGGAAGTTTGACTGCTTATGGCTAGCAGCTACATTTTTTTTTCTGGGTTATAGTCTATTACGAGGAGCTGCTTAACTAAGATCATGGCCAATATTCAGGGCCACCCTTATCCAAGATTTATTGATGGGAGATATAATAGTCTTATGCACTTTTTCCAATTCAGGACATCTGTTAAACACTAACTTAGTTTAAAAGCAGCTTTTAGAGAAATATCTGCCTAATCATTGGGAATATGACTGTTGTATCACACATGATGTGTCTATGCTTATCTTGATGTTTACCTTGCCAAACTGTCTTCCAAAGCGGTTGTCCCAATTTGCATTCCTACCTGCAATAAATAAGAGTTCCTGTTGTTACACACCCTCACCAAATTTGATATTTTCAGTGGTTAGGGTTTTTTAGTCACTCTAAAGAGATTTCTTAATTTTTTTTTAATTTCCTTAAAGTATGTTGACCAACTTTTTGTGTCCTTTTTCCATACTGAATCTTAAATATTTTTATTAATGAAGTTCTGTTCAGACTTTTTGTTTTGTTTTTTGTTTGTTTGTTTGTTTGGGCAGATTTTTTTTAAAGATCTATTTCTACAGTTTGGTACTATTTGTACTAAATGCCTAAAAAGATACACTTATTATTTGCCAAGTGCTACCTATCTTTAAAATGCCAAATGATACAAAATTGCCAAACTGCAGTAAGCAACAGATGGCAAAAACAGACTTAAAATTCTTCATTTTTTCTCAGATTTTCACATTTGTCTAATTTTAATTTCTCCTTTCATCTGAAAACATCCTCTGTTATTAATATTCTCATTTTATTTTCTTTCTGCATCTATCATGCATCTAATATAGAACAGCAATTCATTCTCTCAAAACTGAGAAAAATAAATTTGTAAAAAATCATGTTACCATCCTAAATCAAGACTTCTTCCATTTCCCATTTTAATCCTAACTATCCCACATTAGTATGTCCTCCTATTCCAACTCCCTTCTTCAATCTAGCCACCACTACATTTCAGACAAATATTGTGATAAGCAGCACATAGTATGAAATCAACCCATTTAATAAAAACTTAAGTGTATAGTACATTATTGTTAATGATGAGCAGAATACTACACAGTAGAATTCTAGAACTTTTATTTCATGACTGAAACTTTATACTCACTGAACAGCAACTCCCATTTATCCTTCCCTCCCCTACTGGCAACCAACATTCTATTTTCTGTTTCAATGATTTTAACTATCTTAGGTATAAGATAGATATAAGTGGAATTATGCATATTTACCCTTCTGTAACTGGCTTCTGCACTTAACAGAATGTCTGCAAAATTAACCCATGTTGTAGCATAGAACAGGGTTTTAATATATACATATATATGTATGTATATGTATATGTATATGTATATGTATATGTATATGTATATGTATATATACACATACATGCATACAGACACACATATATGTGTATATATGTATATATGTGTATATATGTTTGGATAGTATGGACATTTTAACAACAGTAAGTCTTCCACCCATGGACACAAAATACCTTTCCATTTATCTGTATGTTTTAAAAATTATTTTCAGCAATGTTTTGTAGTTTTCAATGTACATTTATATATATATATATTCCACATTTTCTAATCCTCTGTCGATAGAAATATGAGTGGTTTCTATTTCTTGGCTATTGTGAATAATGGTGCAATGAACATGGGAGAGCAAACATCTCTTCAAGATTATGACTTCAGACCTTTTAGATAAACATCCAGAAATGGTATTGCTAGATCACATGGTAGTTCTATTTCTAATTTTTTGAAGGATCCTCTAGACTTTTTTCCACAGTGGTTGCTCCAGTTTACATTCCCTGTAGTAATGCACAAGGGTTCTAATTTTTCCACATGGTTGCCAACACTTATGTAATATATTATATATATACTATTAACCTCTTAGTACATATATATTGAAAATATTTTCTGCCTTTTCATTCTGTTGATTTTTCCATTTTGCCTTTCATACTGTTGATTTTTCCTTTGCCATGCAGAAGTTTTTTGTGTGATATATTCTGACTTATCTATTTATGCTATTGTTCCTTGTGTTTCTGATGGTCATACCCAAGGAATCAGTGCCAAAACCAATGTCACAAAGCTTTTCCTTTATGTTTTCTTCTAGGAATTTTACAATTGAACATCTTCCTTAGTCTTTATTTTGACTTGATAACTGTGTATGGTGTAAGAGGAGGGTCCAGTTTCATTCCATTGCACGTATATTTCCAGTTTTCCCAGAATCATCCTCCCTAATGTGGCAATCTTGTTGTAAATCAGGAGACCACATACGTATGAATTTATTTTTGAGCTCTCAAGTTTGTTCCACTGGTCTACAGGTGTGGTTTTTGTCCAGTATCATACAGGTTTAATTACTGTACCTTTTTCATATGTTTTAAAAATAGGGAAGTGTGTGTCCTGAAGCTTTTTCTTCTTTTGGTCAAGGTTGTTTTGGCTATTTGGGGTCCTTTTTAGTTCCATAGAATTTTAGGAATATTTTTCTTTGTGTGTGTGTGTGTGTGTGTGTGTGTGTGTGTGTGTGTGTGAAAAGTGCCATTGAAATCATGATAGAGATTGCATTGAATCTGTACATTGTTTTGGGTAGTATGGACATTTTAACAACAGTGAGTGTTCCAAGCTATAAACACAAGATACCTTTCCATTTATCTGTATCTTTTAAAAATTATTTTTATCAGTGTTTTGTAGTTTTCAGTGTACATGCCTTTTGCCTCCTTGGTGAAGTTTATCATTAAGTATTTTATTCTATTTAAAAAAATTTAATGTTTATTTATTTTGAGAAAGAGAGAGTCAGAGAGAGAGAGACAGAGAGAGAATGAAAGCAGGGAGGGGCAGAGAGAGAGGGAGACACAGAATCTGAAGCAGGCTCTGGGCTCTGAGCTCCTGACACGAGGCTCAAACTCACAAACCATGAGATCATGAGCCGAAGTTGGTCGCTTAACCAACTAAGCCACCCAAGCGCCCCAGTATTTTATTCATTTTTATGATATTGTAAGTGGGATTGTTTTCTTTTCTTCTTTTTTTTTTTCTTCTTTTTTTTTTTTTGGAACTTTGTTCAAACATTATGAATTGGTCCTTTGGTTTTCAAACTCACATGTCTCACTGTCAAATGAAGGCAGCAGTGTTTCAGGAATAGTCATAATCTCAGACTAGTCAATTACTAAACTCTTACAAATTATTTCCCAAAAGTTAAAGTTTTCCAATATTTGTTGTTGTTGTTGTTGTTGTTAAAAAGAGTCTCTCATCTCCCTCACATAGTCCATTTTGGCTTGTCCTGTGTCCTGTCTGAAGACACTGTCCAGAGGCTGCTAGTTATGGTCCATCAGTGCATCCTACAGGTCCTCGCTCTGGTCCATGAGCTCCTTGTTGGCTTCAGTCACATCCAGCTGTGGCATGAGGTCCTCCAATGTGTCATCCCCAGCTTCTTCATATGTCTACATAGTGCTCTGAGTGTAACAAACTAGGGACAGTTGTAGCTGTAGCTGCCTCTGTTCTGGTCATGCCCCAGTGGGTGTAGTAGTTCTGCTACTGCTGGTAATGGGGGTTGTAGCTGTTAAGTATTAACTCTGATTCTACCTCACTGACTTCACTTGGCTCACATGGGGATTGCCAGACTCCTCAGCCACACTGGTTTAGATGCCAGGCTGACTGCTCCCTGGTACTCGGTCAGGGCTCACTTCTGTTTCAGTAAATCTGCAACTGTGACAAAACCATAGCCTTTAGACATATCTCTTTGGTCCAAAACTGCCCTGACTCCCCAAAAGGAGGAGTAGACTTTGACGAAGAATTCATACAATATGCCATCATCCACATCTGGGTCAGGTCCCTCACAAAGAAGAAATACTCAAGGCTTGTTTTCTGGTTGTTTCCAATAAGTGTCATAGTTCAGTTAAAAACGTTCTGCCTTGGCAAAAAAAAAAAAAAAAAAAAAAGCCACAGCTTTTTACTCTGTATAAAATGAAGGTAACCATTAAGGGCACTGCCAGTTCCATGATTCTATGAACCCAGATATGCCAGCCTGGTACAGCTGTAAGCTAAGTAAAGGTGTAGGTCCTGGAAGGGGCTTCCCATTAATTTCATGCAAATGCTTCTTGGCTGTGGCCAAATCTGTGAATTTTTTATGAAAAAAAGGAGCCAGCTAGGATTCCAGTGAAGTGGGATCAGATAATTTTGATGCTCATCATTGTATCCCCCTAGATGGCAGGGATTGTGGAGATGAAATTCTTATTCATGTAGAGCTTCAACTCATCTATACACAGGCTGGCCTCTATGTTTACAGTCTGGCTGGGATTGTGTGAGCTAAAAAGGCCTGCATGGGCTCCATCCCTTGGTCTGGAGAAAGAAGAAATGGGCTTGTTTTCTTAATTTATTTTGTTGTATAATTCATTATTACCATATAAGCTTCACATTATTTCTGTATTGTGATTTTGTATCCTTTGACCCTACTGAATAGGTTTATTAGTTCAAATAATTTCTTTTGTGGACTCTTTGTGGCTTTCTGTATATTAATTCATGCCATCTGTGAACAGAGAGGATTTTATTCTTCCTTTCTGATTTGGATGCCTTTTATTTATTGTCTTGGCCTAATCACTCTTGCTAGGATTTCCAGTGCTATGTGTTTTTTATTTAATTTAATTTAATTTAAATTAAATTAAATTTAATTTAATTTTACTTTATTTTATTATTTTATTTTATATTTTATTTTTATTTTTTGTTGTTTTCATTTTATTTTTCATCGTGATAAGAGTACTCTTCAATCCCCTTGTCCCATTAACCCCGGTCTCCCACCCTCCTCTCCTCTGGAAGCCATTAGTTTGTTCTCTATAGTTTAGAGTCTGTTTCTTGGTTTGTCTCTCTTTTCTTTTCCTTTACTGTTTTTGTTCCTTAAAATCCACATATGAGTGAGATCACATGGCATTTGTCTTTCTCTGGCTGACTTACTTCAATAAGCATTATACTTTCTATCTCTATCCATGTTGCTGCAAGTGGCAAGTTTTCATTCTTTTCAATGGCTGAGTAATATCCCAGGTTTCTATCATGAATGGATGTTGCTCTTTGTCAAAAGTGTTTGCTATGTCTGCTGAAATGATCATGTGGTTTTGTCCTTTTTCTTTTTGATGTGATTATCACTATGGTTGTTATGAGAATATTAAACCACTCTTGCATCCCGGGAATAAATCTCAATTTATTGCGGTATATGATTTTTTAACTATATATTGTTGGATTCAGTTTGCTAATATTTTGTTGAGAACTTTTGCATTTATATCCATGAGAGACACCAGCCAATGGATCTCTCTCTCTCTCTCTTTTTTTTTTTTTTTTTTTTTTGTGGTGCCTTTATCTGGTTTTGGTATCAGGGTAATAATAGTCTTATAGAATAAATTTGAATGCATTCCTTCCTCTTGTATTTTTTTTTTTTTTTTGGAATCACTTAAAAAAAGTGAGCATTGATTCTTTTTTCATTATTTGGTAGAATTTGCCTGTGAAGCCATCTGACTTTTGTTCACTGGGAGATTTTTTATTACAGATTCAATTTCATTGTTAGTAACTGGTCTGTTCAAATTCTTCTATTACTTCCTGCTTTAGTGTTGGTAGGCTATATTTTTGTAGGAATTTATTCATTTCTTCTAGTTGTCCAATTTGTTTGCATTTAGTTCTACATAATATTCTCTTAAAATTGCTTGTATTTCTGTGGTATTGGTTGTCATTTCCTCTTTCATTAGTAATTTTGTTTATTTGAGTTATTTCTCTCTCTCTCTCTCTCTCTCTCTCTCACTCTCTTTAATGAGTCTTGATAGAGCTTTATTAATTTTGTTGAATTTTTCAAAGACCAAATCCCGGTTTCATTAATTTGTTCTATTGTTTTTGTTTTTTGCTTGCTTGTTTGTATATCATTTATTTCTGACCTAATCTTTATTACATCCTTCCTTTTTCTGGGTTTGGGACTTTTTTTTCTAACTCATTTAGGTACAAGGTTAAATTCCTTATTTGAGATTTTTCTTCCTTCTTCAGGTAGGCCTGTGTTTGTATAAACTTCCCTCTTAGAACCACTTTTGCTGCATCCCAAAGATTTTGGACCATTGTGTTTTCTTTTTCTCTTTTTAAATCATTAATTGGTTGATTGATTGATTTTTGTTTCAAGTTTTTATTTGAATTCTAGTTAGTTAATATATAGGGTAATACTGATTTCAGGGGCAGAATTTAGCAATTCATCACTTATATGTAAGTGCTTATCACAACAAGTGCCCTTCTTAATACCCATCACCCACTTAGCCTATCCCCCGCCCACCTCTCCTGTAGCAACTCTCAGTTTGTTCTCTATAATTAAGAGTATCTTATGGTGTGGGGTTCCTGGGTGGCTCAGTTGTTTAAGGGTCCAACTTTGGCTCAAGTCATGATCTTGTGGTTTGTGGGTTCAAGCCCCACATCGGGCTCTGTGCTGACAGTTCAGAGCCTAGAGCCTGCTTTGGATTCTGTGTCTCCTTCTCTTTCTGCCACTCCCCCTGCTGCTCTCTCTCTCTCTCTCTCTCTCTCTGTCTCTCTCAAGAATAAATAAATGTTAAAAAAAATTTTAAAGTCTCTTATGGTTTCTCTCTCTCTCATCTCCTTTCCCCACATTCATTTGTTTTGTTTCTTACTTTCCACATACGTATGAAATCATATGGAATTTGTCTTTCTCTGACTGACTGGTTTCACACAGCATGATACACTCTAGCTCCACCCACATCATTGCATATTACATGATTTCATTCTTTTTGAAGGCTGAGAAATATTGTCTGTATACACAACTTCTTCTTTATCCATTCATCAGTTGATGGAAATTTGGGCTCCTTCCATAATTTGGCTGTGGTTGGTAGTGCAGCTATAAACATCAGGGCAGCGTGCCACCTCAAACCAATATTTGTGCATCTCTTGGATAAATACCTAGTAGTGCAATTGTTCAGTCATGGGATAGTTCCAATTTTAACTTTTGAGGAAACTCCACAGTATTTTCCAAAGTGGCTGCAAGTTTTCTTCTTGTTTCTATACATTTTCTCTGATCCTTTCTTCTCTTGCTCTCTTCCATGGTTTGTTGGCTTTCTTTAGAGATACACTTGGATTAATTTCTGTTTATTCTTTGCTTATCTATTACTGGTTTTTGAATTGTGGTTAGGTTTGTACATAACATCTTCTGCATATAGCACTCTATGTACGTTGATGGTCACTTAAGTTTAGACCTAAGTTTTACTCCTCTCACTCCTAGAATTTATGTATATAGTGTCATATTTTTCCCACCAAAATTCCTTTTACTTTGTTTATTTATTTATTTATATTTTATTTAAGTCCAAATTGGTTAACATGTAGTGCAATAATGGCTTCAGGAAAAGAATTTAGTGATTCATCAAACACCTAGTGCTCATCCCGACAAGTGTCCTCTTTAATGCCCATCACCCATTTAGCCCACCCCTCCACCAACACCCCTCTGGCAACCCTCAGTTTATTCTCTGTATTTAAGAGTCTCTTATGGTTTGCCTCCGTCTCTGTTTTTATCTTATTTTATCTTTCCTTTCCTTCCCCTATGTTCTGTTTTGTTTCTTAAATTCCACATATGAATGAAATCATATGATATTTATCTTTCTCTGACTGACTTATTTCGCTTAGCATAATACACTCTAGTTCCATCCATGTTCTTGCAAATGGCAAGATTTCATTTTTTTGATCACTGAGTAATATTCCATTGTAATATATACCATAACTTCTTTATCCATTCATCATTCGATGGACATTTGGCTATTACTGATAGTGCTGCTATAAGCATCGGGGTGCATGTGCCCCTAAAATCAACATCTTTGTATCCTTTGGGTAAATACCTAGTAGTGCAATTGTTGGGTCATAGGGTAGCTCTATTTTTAATTATTTAAGGAAAGTCCATACTGTTTTCTGGAGTGGTTGCACCAGTTTGGATTCCCACAAGCAATGCAAAAGTGTTCCACTTTCTCCATATCCTTGCCAACATTTGTTATTTCCTGAGTTATTCATTTTAACCATTTTGACAGGTGTGAGGTAGTTTCTCATTATGGTTTTGATTTGTATTTCCCTGATGATGAGTGAAGCTGAACACCTTTTCATGTGCCTGTTAGCCATCTGGATGTCTTCTTTCAAAAAGTGTCTGTTCATGTTTTTTGTCCATTTCTTCCCTGGATTACTTATTTTTGGGGTGTTGAGTTTGATAATTTTTTTATAGATTTTGGATATTAATCCTTTATCTGATATGTCATTTGCAAATATCTTCTCCCATTCCATTGCTTGCCTTTTATTTTGTTGATTGTTTTCTTCACTGTGCAGAAACTTTTTATCTTGATGAGGTCCCAATAGTTCATTTTGCTTTTGTTTCCCTTGCCTTGGGAGACATTTCTAGTAAGAAGGTATTGTGGCTGATGTCAAAGAGGTTGTTGCCTCTTTTATCCTCTAGAATTTTGATGGTTTCCTATATTACATTTAGGTCTTTCATCCATTTTTTTTTGTATGGTGTAAGAAAATGGTCCAGGTTCATTCTTCTATGTGTCACTGTCCAGTTTTCCCAGAACCATTGGAAAGAATTTTCCTGCTTTGAAGATTAGTTGTCCATAAATATTTGGGTATAGATCTCGGTTTCTTTCTCAAGATTAGGGAAATTTTCACCTATTATTTTCCACATATATTTCTGCCCTATTATGTTTCTCTTCTTCTTCTAAGATCCCTATAATGCAAATATTATTACCCTTGATGGAGTAAAATGATGGAATTTCATTTATTGTGTTCTTGATCTCTGATTGGTTCTTTTCATCTCTGTGCTAAGGGTCTCACTGATGTCCTCCATTCTTTTCTCTAGTCCAGTGAATATTTTTATGATCATTATTTTAAATTCTTTATAAGTCATATTACTTTTACCTGTTTAACCCTGGTCTCTTGCTGCGGTTTGGACCTATTCTTTCATTTGGAAGATGTTTCTCTGTCTCCTCTTTTTGTCTAACTTCCTTTATCTGTTTCTGTATATTTCTCTGTGTTAGGAAAGTCAGCTAATTCTCTTGCTCTTAAAGATAACAGCCTTATAAAGAGGTCTTGTAGTGCCCTGCATTGCAGTATCTCCTTTTCTCCAAGACCTGGGTTTCTGGGAGTGTCTCCTATGTGAGTGGTGTGTGCTGTGCTATTGAGTCTTGGCCTCTTTTTCCCTCAGGCCAGTTGTCTTCTGAGTTTCTTCACCTATTGTGGGTATGCAGTGGTCTGCTTGCAAAAGGAGAGTTGCACCCACCACTTCCAGAACTGAAGTCCTGCAAAATACGTGGGGTCAGGAAATGTGGTGTTGTAGGGTTTGTGCAGGTCTTCTGGGGAAGGGGCTCAAAGTACTGGGACTCACCCACATGTGACTTGGAAGGATGGATGTGCTGAAGTGTAGGTAGGGGACCAGGCTTGGTACAAGCAAGTTAGGTAAGGAGTGTGGGCTCCATGCTGATTCCCACAGGTGGCTATTGTTTATGCTGGGGAATGGGGAGGGGAAATGGCACCTGCTATCTCCTTTGTTACTGGAGGGGTTTCCCTATGATCCCTGTCTCTCCAGGCCATGCTTTGGGATGAGCAAATCACTCTCCTTGCCATTTGCTCCCAGAGTTTTTCAAACTGCTGGTTCTATGCTGTATCTGCACTGGCTGTTTGTTGTGCTCTCTTTTTAAGAGCAGAGATTCCACTTCCTAACATCCACACAGCTCTCCCAGAGTTCCATCCACCAATTTTGAAATTTCCAGGCTTTAAGTCCTACAGGTTTTAAGAACTAATGAAATCTGGCCCCTGTCACTTTCCAAGGCATATCTTATGGAGATTAGTCCTCCCACCTCATGGGCTCCCTGGTGTGAAAATCAGTTTTCTGCCCTTCTCCACACTACTGGTTCCCTCCCCACTGTAGATGTCCTCTGCCTGTTTTGCTCCCAGTGTCTTCACCCTTCCTACCTTCTTTGATATGGCCTCTTCCTTGCCATTAGTTGTGGAGTTTGTTCTACCAGTCTTTGAGTCCTTTCCTGGGTTATTCATGCTGACAGAGGTGTTATCTAGTTGTCTCCCTGGGATGAGTTGAACTTGCAGAAATTTTTCCCTTTTTTTTTTTTTTTTTTTGGAAGCAGTTGAGAAGAACTGGTGCTAATAATGCCTCTTTAAATGTTTGGTAGAATTCATTAGTGAAGCCATCTGTCCTTGGGCTTTTATTCGTTGGGGGATTTTGGATTACTGATTCAATCTCCTTACCAGTTCCAGAAACTTACTGGTTCTTTTTTATATTTTCCATCTCTTTGTTGAAATTTTCATTTGATTTATTCATTGTTTACACAGGCCTGTTGAGCATCTTTATGATGGTTATTTTGAATTATTTTTCAGATAACAAATATATATCTGTTTCTTTAAGATTTATTTTAGGTAATTTATGTTTTACTTTTGATAGGTTCGTTTCCCTTTTTTTCTTCACATTCCTTGTAATTTTTTGTTGGTATCTATGTATTTGAAAAAATAGCCACTGGCTTGGTACAGGGAAATACCTTTACCATTCAGTTTAACTAGAGATTCTGGGGACCCCTCAAACTGTAGATGTGTCTTCTCTGGACTTGTGCATGTAGATTCTTGATTAGAAGGATTGGCTGATCTTTCCTTTCCTTTCCTTTCCTTTCCTTTCCTTTCCTTTCCTTTCCTTCCCTTCCCTTCTGTTCCCTTTCCTTCCCTTCCCTTCCCTTTCTTGTCTTTTCTTATCTTTCTTTCTTCTCTCTCTCTCTCTCCTCTCCTTTCTCTTCTTTTCCTTCCCTCCTTCCTTTCTTTTCTTTCTAGACCTTATGATCTCTTGCTCCCTCTAAAGTTTGTCGACTGTACTCCAAACCAGCGGCACACAGCACACTACCCAACTCTCAGTAGCCCCCAGGTATCTGGATTACTCTGAGTCCCATCAATGCCAAAGTCAGGTTAGCCAAAAACTAGTCCCTTAAGCAGTCCCCTGAAAAGCTGGAACATTTGACATATGCTCCATCCTTCGCTTTCCTGCTGGGAGGAGAGGCCCTCAGGCTTTATCAGCTTGTCTGCTCTATTGCAGGTCTGCTGGAGCAGCAATATGCTGCCCAGATCTTTTTTTTTTGTCCCCCTTTTTTACTTTTCAATGACCTCCAAGCATTTAGAGCATGCTAAATAGATCCCATCCACACTCTGAAACAGGTGAAACAGAAACCGGTCCCTCAGGTAGTTCCTAGAAACATCAGGATATTGTATGGTCTAGTATTCTCTTTCCCACCTCAGGGTTAGATTGGGAGGTAGAAGTTTCTTCCTGGTCACATGGTACTGTGCTCTGGGGAGGGGCTATGGTGAGCAGGGAGGGGCCACGGACTTTCCTACCAGCTCAGTGAAGCTGGTTTTACACTTATCTTGGGTATATAGGAGTCCTTTAATTAGATTCTGATTTTTTTTTTCACAAAAAGAAGTGGTCTATGTATTGTCTCCATGGAAGGAAGGAGAGTCTTAGGTTTGTTATTTACCATCTTGCTAATGTCCCAGATTAATATTTAAAAAAATATTGTCATGTGTTCATATCTTTCTTGATAAATCTCCTCCCATTTATTATATATTCCATTTATTATGTTACAAATAATACATAATTTGCAATATAAATTTATAATAAATAATATAAATTATTTTTATAATAATATTAGTAATATTATTACTTCATCATATTATTTTTCTCCCATTTGATCTCAATGCTATGTTTAGGATATTTTTATCAATGTGAAAAACCATAGTAGACTCCTTAGCTAATTATTTTTAGAACACAATATACCTAACAGTGGTTTTCAAGTTGTTTTCCTCACTAATTCTGAATAACTTTTGAAAATCTATATTCCTGTCTCACACAATTTCATTACGATAGTGGAAAATAAAAACATAAAATTAGCATAAATTTAAATTTTACTATATTTTATATAAAATATATTATTGATGTTTTTAAAATGTGGTAGCTGAATATCTGAAGTTGTTTGGTAGTATTATGTTAAATTATTAGTAATAACAAAAATGTATGTGGAATAGTGACCATAGAGTCAGCTACATAAACTTTTTTTTAGAATCCTCAAAATAATGTGAAAAACACAAGTATTTGTTAAATTATCTTCTAATTCAAAGTCTTTTAGTCTAAGTTATAACTGATTACCTGAAAGGCATTTTAAGCAACAGGATACAGTATTCATATGGGTCTCTAACTACACAGACATCTGTTAGGTAATAAATCCAGGCATAAACAGATCATCAAATTGATTCAGAAGTTACATAGAGGACAATCTTATGACCCAGAATTCTAAATATCCAGAAAGTGCAAAGAGTACCCAGAAACTATATTTTATCAATAAAATTACTGAGTAATTGTAATATAAAAACAGCAGAGTTTGATATAATGCAATTTAAATGCAGTATATTAGGGCATAATTTAGTTGGAGATATGTTTGGAAGATAAGATATGTATAATAAGTGAATGTGAAGTTATAGATTTTTAAATGAAAAAGATATAAGATATTGGTTACTTTGCCTATGAAAGCATATGAAGCCTGCACTGTTACCTAAATAATTAAGAATATCATTTATTAACTATTATAATACAGAATGTAAAGGGAATTATCCCTGTTTTAAAATAACAAATGTCAAAATATGTAATATGCTTTCAAAATTAGCGAAAATATTATTGTGATATAAAATATATAAGCCAAGGTAAAGTACAAATATATGTGGAGTAATGACCATATAGTAGGTGCTCAATCATTTAAACGCTAACACTTTAGATCATAGTAACTAAACAGCCAGTCTGGACAAGTTGGCATAGAGTTATCTATTCCTCCCATCATTCACCCTCCCACAACCAAGTATCTCAGTAAACCATTGAACTAATGCAAGGGGCAGCCATAAAAGTATTCTGAAAAACAGGAGAAAGACACGCTAGTTAGGAACCCCAGGACTGGAGGAACGACATTCAGGCAGGGCCTCCTATAACTGGTCTACCAAAAGCTGAAGGCTCAGCATCTTGAGTCTCAACCTTGCAAAAGAAGCTGGCCTAGTTAAGCTAATTCCTCTATCAGGCTTAACTGGGTGTTCTCACATGCCCAAGTGTACCGCCAAGACACATCAACCAAAAGCCAAGCTGACAAAAGCTGCCACAAGCACATCACCTTGTTGCTTAGATCAATTCAAATGCAGCAACGTATGTAGGTTTAACATAAAAGGATGAAAATGATATATCATGAAAAAACATTAATTGCAAAGGAAAAACATACGTGATTATAATAATATCAGATAAAGTAGACTTCAGAACAAAGAAAATCACTATAAGCATAAAGGGACATTACATAATAATAAAAAGATCAATCTATCAGGAACACATAATAATCTGAAGTGAGTAAGCAGCAAACAACAGAGCCTCAAAATATATGAAGCAAAAACTAATAGAGTTGGAAGAAGCAATACACAAATCCACAATTATAACGAAGGCGTACATATCCTACTCTCACCAAATCATAGAATTATGACAGAGGAAATCAGCAAAAATATAGAAGATCTGAGCAACATTATCAACCAACATGATTTAATTGACATATATAGAACACTCTACCTAAAAAGCAGAATACATTAGAAAAAAAGTTAAAACACTCCATATCCTTAGAAATAATATAAACCACAACAAATTCAACAAATTTTAAAGAAATAGAATAATATAGAGTACATTTTTACCCGTAATGGAATCAATAAAGAAATATTGAAATCAATATATAATATAGAAATCAATATATAGATTGATTTCTAAATATAGAAATATATTTAGAATATATAGAAAATATAGAAATCAATAAAAGACATCAGTAAAATCTCTAATAATTTGGCAATTAAACACTTCTAAATAATCTATCAACGATTAAGTGTGAAAGGAAATAAAATATTCACAGAATTAAAAAATGAAAATGTAACGTCAAAAATATATGTGATGCAATTTAATGTTGAAAAGAATATTTACAGCATCAAATTCTTACACTAAAATAGATTACATTAAAAATTACATTGAAAAGATTTACATTAAAAATATTTACATTAAAAATTCAATATTTAACTTCCAGCTTCAACAAACAATAAAAGAAAGAACAAAAAAGCAAATCAAGTAGAAGGGATGAAATAAAAAAGATAAGATTTTTTTTTTTAATTTTTTAATATATGAAATTTACTATCAAATTGGTTTCCATACAACACCCAGTGCTCATCCCAAAAGGTGCCCTCCTCAATACCCATCACCCACCCTGCCCTCCTGCCCTCCGTCCCACCCCCCATCAACCCTCAGTTTGTTCTCAGTTTTTAACAGTCTCTTATGCTTTGGCTCTCTCCCACTCTAACCTTTTTTTTTTTTTTCCTTCCCCTCCCCATGGGTTTCTGTTAAGTTTCTCAGGATCCACATAAGAGTGAAACCATATGGTATCTGTCTTTCTCTGTATGGCTTATTTCACTTAGCATCACACTCTCCAGTTCCATCCACGTTGCTACAAAAGGCCATATTTCATTTTTTCTCATTGCCACGTAGTATTCCATTGTGTATATAAACCACAATTTCTTTATCCATTCATCAGTTGATGGACATTTAGGCTCTTTCCATAATTTGGCTATTGTTGAGAGTGCTGCTATAAACATTGGGGTACAAGTGCCCCTATGCATCAGTACTCCTGTATCCCTTGGATAAATTCCTAGCAGTGCTATTGCTGGGTCATAGGGTAGGTCTATTTTTAATTTTCTGAGGAACCTCCACACTGCTTTCCAGAGCGGCTGCACCAATTTGCATTCCCACCAACAGTGCAAGAGGGTTCCCGTTTCTCCACCTCCTCGCCAGCATCTATAGTCTCCTGATTTGTTCATTTTGGCCACTCTGACTGGCGTGAGGTGATATCTCAATGTGGTTTGGTTTGTATTTCCCTGATGAGGAGCGATGTTGACCATCTTTTCATGTGCCTGTTGGCCATCTGTACGTCTTATTTAGAGAAGTGTCTATTCATGTTGTCTGCCTATTTCTTCACTGGATTATTTGTTTTTCAGGTGTGGAGTTTGGTGAGCTCTTTATAGATTTTGGATACTAGCCCTTTGTCCGATATGTCATTTGCAAATATCTTTTCCCATTCCGTTGGTTGCCTTTTAGTTTTGTTGATTGTTTCCTTTGCTGTGCAGAAGCTTTTTATCTTCATGAGGTTCCAGTAGTTCATTTTTGCTTTTAATTCCCTTACCTTTGGGGATGTGTCAAGTGAGAAATTGCTACGACTGAGGTCAGAGATGTCTTTTCCTGCTTTCTCCTCTAAGGTTTTGATGGTTTCCTGTCTCACATTCAGGTCCTTTATCCATTTTGAGTTTATTTTTGTGAATGGTGTGAGAAAGTGGTCTAGTTTCACTCTTCTGCATGTTGCTCTTCAGTTCCCCCAGCGCCATTTGTTAAAGAGACTGTCTTTTTTCCATTGGATATTCTTTCCTGCTTTGTCAAAGATTAGTTGGCCATACTCTTGTGGGTCTAGTTCTGGGGTTTCTATTCTATTTCATTGGTCTATGTGTCTGTTTTTGTGCCAATACCATGCTGTCTTGACGATTACAGCATTGTAGTAGAGGCTAAAGTCTGGGATTGTGACGCCTCCTGCTTTGGTCTTCTTCTTCAAAATTACTTTGGCTATTCGGGGTCTTTTGTGGTTCCATATGAATTTTAGGATTGCTTGTTCTGGTTTCGAGAAGAATGCTGGTGCAATTTTGATTGGGATTGCATTGAATGTGTAGATAGCTTTGGGTAGTATTGACATTTTAACAATATTTATTCTTCCAATGCATGAGCACGGAATGTTTTTCCATTTCTTTATATCTTCTTCAATTTCCTTCATAAGCTTTCTATAGTTTTCAGCATATAGATCTTGTACATCTTTGGTTAGATTTATTCCTAGGTATCTTATGCTTCTTGGTGCAATTGTGAATGGGATCAGTTTCTTTATTTGTCTTTCTGTTGTTTCATTATTAGTGTATAAGAATACAACTGATTTCTGTACATTGATTTTGTATCCTGCAACTTTTCTGAATTCATGTATCAGTTCTACCAGACTTTTGGTGGAGTCTATCAGATTTTCCATGTATAATATCATGTCATCTGCAAAAAGTGAATGCCTGATCTTTGCCAATTTTGATGCCTTTGATTTCCTTTTGTTGTCTGATTGCTGATGCTAGCACTTCCAACACTATGTTAAACAACAGCGGTGAGAGTGGACATCCCTGTCGTGTTCCTGATCTCAGGGGAAAAGCTCTCAGTTTTTCCCCATTGAGGATGATATTAGCTATGGGCTTTTCATAAAAGGCTTTTATGATGTTTAAGTATGTTCTTTCTATCCTGACTTTCTCGAGGGCTTTTATTAAGAAAGGTTGCTGAATTTTGTCAAATGCCTTTTGACAAAGTCAAATGCCTTTTCTGCATCGATAGACAGGATCATATGGTTCTTATCTTTTCTTTTATTAATGTGATGTATCATGTTGATTTGCGAATGTTGAACCAGCCCTGCAGCCCAGGAATGAATCCCACTTCATCATGGTGAATAATTCTTTTTATATGCTGTTGAATTCGATTTGCTAGTATCTTATTGAGAATTTTTGCATCCATATTCATCAGGGATATTGGCCTGTAGTTCTCTTTTTTTACTGGGTCTCTGTCTGGTTTAGGAATCAAAGTAATGCTGGCTTCATAGAATGAGTCTGGAAGTTTTCCTTCCCTTTCTATTTTTTGGAATAGCCTGAGAAGGATAGGTATTATCTCTGCTTTAAACGTCTGGTAGAATTCCCCTGGGAAGCCATCTGGTCCTGGACTCTTATTTGTTGGGAGATTTTTGATAACTGATTCAATTTCTTCGCTGGTTATGGGTCTGTTCAAGCTTTCTATTTCCTCTTGTTTGAGTTTTGGAAGTGTGTGGGTGTTTAGGAATTTGTCCATTTCTTCCAGGTTGTCCCGTTTGTTGGCACATAATTTTTCATAGTATTCCCTGATAATGGTTGTATCTCTGAGGGATTGGTTGTAATAATTCCATTTTCATTCATGATTTTATCTATTTGGGTCATCTCCCTTTTCTTTTTGAGAAGCCTGGCTAGAGGTTTATCAATTTGTTTATTTTTTCAAAAAAACAACTCTTGGTTTCATTGATCTGCTCTACAGTTTTTTTTAGATTCTATATTGTTTATTTCTGTTCTGATCTTTATTATTTCTCTTCTTCTGCTGGGTTTGGGGTGTCTTTGCTGCTCTGCTTCTATTTCCTTTAGGTGTGCTGTTATATTTTGTATTTGGGATTTTTCTTGTTTCTTGAGATAGGCATGGATTGCAATGTATTTTCCTCTCAGGACTGCCTTCACTGCATCCCACCCAAAGCGTTTGGATTGTTGTTATTTTCATTTTCGTTTGTTTCCATATATTATTAATCTTCTCTAATTGCCTGGTTGAGCCATTCATTCTTTAGTAGGGTGTTCTTTAACCTCCATGCTTTTGAAGGTTTTCCAGACTTTTTCCTGTGGTTGATTTCAAGCTTCATAGCATTGTGGTCCGAAAGTATGCATGGTATCATCTCAATTCTTGTATACTTATGAAGGGCTGTTTTGTGACCCAGTATGTGATCTATCTTGGACAATGTTCCATGTGCACTCGAGAAGAAAGTATATTCTGTTGCTTTGGGATGCAGAGTTCTAAATATATCTGTCAAGTCCATCTGATCCAATGTATCATTCCGGGAACTTGTTTCTTTATTGACCATGTGTCTAGATGATCTATCCATTGTGGCAAGTGGGGTATTAAAGTCACCTGCAATTACCACATTCTTATCAATAAGGTTGCTTATGTTTCTGAGTAATTGTTTTACATATTTGGGTGCTCCCATATTCGGCACATAGACATTTATAAATGTTAGTGTTTCTTGATGGATAGACCCTGTAATTATTATATAATGCCCTTCTTTATCTCTTGTTACAGCCTTTAATTTAAAGTGTAGTTTGTCTGATATAAGTATGGCTACTCCAGCTTTCTTTTGACTTCCAGTAGCATGATAAATAGTTCTCCATCCGCTCACTTTCAATCTGAAGGTGTCCTCAGGTCTAAAATGAGTCTCTTGTAGACAGCAAATAGATGGGTCTTGTTTTTTTATTCATTCTGATACCCTATGTCTTTTGGTTGGCGCATTTAGTCCATTTACGTTCAGTGTTATTATAGAAAGATAGGGTTTAGAGTCATTGTGATGTCTGTAGGTTTCATGCTTGTAGCAATGGCTCTGGTACTTTGTCTAACAGGATCCCCCTTAGGATCTCTTGCAGGGCTGGTTTAGGTGTAATGAATTCCTTCAGTTTTTGTTTGTTTGGGAAGATCTTTATCTCTCCTTCTATTCTAAATGACAGATTTGCTGGATAGGGGATTCTCAGCTGCATATTTTACCTGTTCATCACATTGAAGATTTCCTGCCATTCTTTTTGGCCTGCCAAGTTTCAGTAGAGAGATCCGTTACGAGTCTTATCGGTCTCCCTTTATATGTTAGAGCACGTTTATCCCTAGCTGCTTTCAGAATTTTCTCTTTATCCTTGTATTTTGCCAGTTTCACTATGATATGTCGTGCAGAAGATCAATTCAAGTTAAGTCTGAAGGGAGTTCCTGTGCCTCTTGGATTTCAATGCCTTTTTCCTTCCCCAGATCAGCGAAGTTCTCAGCTATGATTTCTTCAAGTACACCTTTAGCACCTTTGCCTCTCTCTTCCTCCTCTGGAATACCAATTATGCATATATTATTTCTCTTTAGTGCATCACTTAATTCTCTAATTTCCCCTCATACTCCTGGGGTTTTTTAATCTCTCTTTTTCTCAGCTTCTTCTTTTTCCATTATTTTTTCTTCTAGTTCACCTATTCTCTCCTCTGCCTCTTCAATCCGAGCTGTTTGTCTCCATTTTATTTTGCAGCTCATTAATAGCATTTTTTAGCTCCTCCTGGCTGTTCCTTAGTCCCTTGATCTCTGTAGCAATAGATTCTCTGCTGTCCTTTATATCGTTTTCAAGCCCAGTGATTAATTTTATGACTATTATTCTAAATTCACTTCCTGTTATATTGTTTAAATCATTTTTGATCAGTTTGTTAGCTGTCCTTATTTCCTGGATATTTTTTTGAGGGGAATTCTTCCGTTTCATCATTTTGGATAGTCCCTGGAGTGGTGTGGAACTACAGGGCACTTGCCCTGTGCTGTCTTGAATAACTTCCGTTGGTGGGCGGGGCCGCAGTCAGACCTGATGTCTGCCCCCAGCCCACCGCTGGGGCCACAGTCAGACTGGTGTGTGCCTTCTCTTCCCCTCTCCTAGGGGCGGGATTCACTGTGGGGTGGCGTGGCCCGTCTAGGCTACTTGCACACTGCCAGGCTTGTGGTGCTGGGGATCTGGTGTATTAGCTGGGGTGGGTAGGCAAGGTGCACAGGGGCGGGAGGGGCAGGCTCAGCTTGCTTTTCCTTTGGAGATCCACTTTGGGAGAGGCCCTGGGGCACTGGGAGGGAGTCAGACCCGCCAGAGGGATGGATCCGCAGAAGCACAGCGTTGGGTGTTTCAGTGGTGGAAGCAAGTTCCCTGGCAGGAACTGGTTCCTTTTGGGATTTTGGCTGGGGGATGGGCGAGGGAGATGGTGTTGGCGAGCGCCTTTGTTACCTGCCAAGCTGCACTCAGTTGTCCGGGGCTCAACAACTCTCCCTCCAGTTGTCTTCCGGCCCTCCCGTTCCCGAGCAGATCTGTTAACTTATAACCTTCCAGATGTTAAGTCCCGCTTGCTGTCCGAACACACTCTGTCCGGTCCCTCCATTTTTGCAAGCCAGACTCAGGGGCTCTGCTTGGCCAGCAGACTGCCCCTCTGCCCTGGCTCCCTCCTGCCAGTCTGTGTAGCGAGCACCACCTCTCCACCCTTCCTACCCTCTTCTGCGGGCCTCTCATCTACCCTTTGCTCTGGAGAATCCATTCTGCTAGTCTTCTGGCGATTTTCTGGGTTATTTAGGCAGGTGTGGGTGGAATCTAAGTGATCCGCAGGACGGTTGAGCCCATTGTCCTCCTACGCCGCCATCCTACCAGAACTCCATGAATATCTTTTTAGATTTCTGTGATTTGGCTTTTCACTCTCTTACTGCTATCCTTTGATGTATAGAAATTTTTAATTAAAAAAATAAAAACTTTTAATTAAAAATGAATTAAAATTTTTAACTAAAAAAATCAAATAATTATTTTATGATCGATACTTTAATGGTCTATTTTTAAAAATTTTTTTTTTGAAACTTTTTTTTTACCCGAAGTTATAAATATAACGTCCTGTTCTTTTTCTAGATGTTTGTTTATATTTAAATTTTATTTCTATAATCCATCTAGAATGCACTCCTATCTAGGAGATGTGAAGTATAGGTCAAATTATTTTATTTTTCCATTTAGGTATGTAATTGTTCAATCAACATTTATTGAGCAGTCATTTTTGAGTGATCTGCACTGGTATCTTGGTCAAATATTAATTGACCACATATATGCTTATCTTTATACTCTCTATTCTGTTTCATTACTTTATTTTTGCATTTCTTTTTGCCAACAAAACAATGTCTACATTCTTATAAAAAGTCTTGATTTCTTACAGTGTAAGTCCTCCAAGCTTATCATTCAAGATAATATTGGCATTCTAGATCTTTCACTTTCTATATAAATTTTCAAGTGTTTGTCCATTTACACAAACACATACAATTTTATTGGGATTACACCTAATATATAAAAAATTTTAAGAAAACTGATTTCTTAAAAATATTAAGTCTTCCAAAGAATAAATATGGTATTGGTCTCCATTCTTTAAGCTCTCCTCCCATTTTCCTCAGGAATACTTTGTAGTTTTCAATGTAGTGATTTTTCACATTCTTCATTAGGTTTATTTCTAGGTATTTAAATTTTGTGTATTGCAAATGGAATTGTATTTCAATGTAAAATCCCAAATGTTGGATGCAGATATATAAAAAAAGAATTGATAATTGCTTATTGACTATCCAGCAACCCAACCTCTTCATAAATTCACTTATTAATTTTAATGATGTTTGGAAACTGTTTTGATATTTCTATGTATGTTATAACATCAGCTAGTAATGACAGTTTTGATCATACTTTCATATGTTTATAACTGTAGTTCTTTCTTCTTGCCAAATAGGAGTATAATAATGAATATATTAGTTTTGTCCTTCATTTCATGGGAAAATATTCAATTTTTCTCCTTTAAGAAGACGTGTCTTGGAAGTATTTTGAAAATAATGTTTCAAGATGAGGAAGTTTCTTTCTGTTCTTAATTTGCTTAGAGATTGCTGAATTTTATCAAATAATTTTTTCTACATCTATTTTAATAATTAATATAAATAAAGAAATATAATTTTTCCTTCAAAATTTGACTAGTAAAGCTAACCAAATTTTGTTTTTTTTTTTTTAATATTAAACCACCATTGCATTTGTTGAGGTTAGATAGCAGACATATGAGCATTCTTACCACATTTCTTTCAACTATTCTGCATGCTTGAAATATTTCAAAATAGAAAGTTAGGGGGAAATTGAATATGAAGTACATGGGAAAGTAGAGCTACTCATTCTTCATTAGTGTACAGTACACATGTATACATTAAGTACATTTAAGTAACTACTAGGGAGAGCCATGTATTATTACATCACAGAGGGACTAGCCCTTCACAGCATATTGAGAAAGCAGACCAGAATTCGCCTTTTCTGCAGGCAGATATAGGCAAAAGAGAATATGCAAAGTTTGGAAACATCCATATATTTTATTTTTTCTCCCACACATAAAAAAGTTAAATCACACCTCCTCTCCTAAAGAGAAGTGAATGAAGAGATGAATGGACTCCTGAAGTGATGTGTTTTTGAAATTCTTTCATCTGAAAATTTGATGAAATGTAATATATGTTCTCTCAAAACAAGGTTATCTTACATGTTTCAACAGCATCTTAATACATCTTAAATACATAATCTCTCTAAACTTGGTCTCCAACTCTACTGGTGAGATTATAAGTAAAGCAATCATCCTTGAAACATTTCTCTAATTTGAACCCTTATCTAATTCATCACTAAAAGTTGGTGCTAAGTTTACCTGCCAAATAATGTTTCACTAAGTTACTTTGTAATAGCTCATGTAAGATTTTATAATGAGTAAAGCTATATAAAAAACACAAAATCAATTTTAACAACATAGAGATGCCCAAATTTAGAATACTGAAGTCTTTCCCATTATGAGTGCTTCAGGGATAGTATTAAATTCCCTTTCATGGTAGACTTGAATCCAAAGAAACAAAATGGCAACATTCTTAAGTGCAACTCGTATGTCTGGACCATTTCCAATTATCAGCAAGGAGTGGTCATTTTTCATGATAAGTAGTTTTCATTCCTTTACTTTTCTTCACTTACACCATTTATAATTACACCTCTAAACAACCTACCATCAGTCTCCCAGACTATGAATATAGCCTCCTAACTAGTCTACACTAGTCTGCTCTGATTCTCTCTGGAGCTCATTCTTTTTACTGTGTCTGAAAGCCTCTTGAAATGCAAGTCAAAGTATTTCACGATCCCAGCTTAAAGTCATCAAGGCATCTCATTGCTCTTAATACAAAGACAGAATACATTAAAGTAAACTAAAGCTTTTAACTCTTAACATATTCTGTTACTAGTCTTATTTTCAGCTTACCCAGTACTGTTCAATGCTAATTCTATATCTCTGTTCAGTCCTTCATCCTTACAGGCTCATTGCTGAGAGATAGGAGAGGGGGGCAACATATGAATGGAAGGAGGAAATTGAGGAAGAAAAGGAAAGGTAAGGGAGAGGAGGAAAAGAAGAAACAAATGTAATCATGGGTAGTGACTGCAATACTTGAGGTATGAAGAAAGGTCTATGTAAGTTCAAATGCTAAAAAAAAAGAAAAAATAGGCAAACACATATTTTAAATACTTAAAGAAAGGCTAATGCCTTTAATATGAAACTCATTGGATATCTGCTCAAATCCACTTGATCTAAAATCAAATTTATGTGAGAAATCTGATAGATGAGCAAAAAATATGTCAGTGATACAATGAGTGGTAGATATCTTTCTAGCAGTGGCTCCAAGCAATTCTTGCTGGCATTATAACTTACCCAGTAGATTTTCTAATAAACTGAGCATTAGTATCTTGCCTCAGTTCTTAAAGGTATGTCCATTTACATTCAAAATTAGCTCTCTAATCTTCCACCCTTCAATCCTTTTTTATGGTAAAATACATCACACACACACACACACACACACACACATAATCCCTCCTCTGTATCAGAGTTCATAGCAGGTTCTTTGTTGAAAACTCAAAGGTAAGATATTTAATCATGTATCTTCCAAAGAATGTGCTCAAGATCTTTTTGAAATGTGCTAGGGATGTAAGACTTCCTATCCCAGATAGAGTACTACTACCTTTTTTTGAATCCATCCTTCTTCTTTTTTTTTTTTTTTTTGGCTAGAAGTTAATGACTCTTACTCAAGGGAGTTTTATATAAAGCAATATCCCTTTCATTTTTATGGTCATCTTTAAAATTATGAAGAAAAAAATAAAAGCAAAAGTAAAGAAAGGAGAAAAAGAAAATTTTAAAAATAGAAAGGAAAAACTTGATGGATGTTCCAAATTTTTCATTTATTTTCACAACATGCTAAACAGAGCACAGAGACACATTCATAATTTTAATTGCCTAAATGACATTAGAAATTCCTGGTTGCCTATAAAAGATAAACTCAAATAGTAACTGTGGGTCACATATGTAGGTTTAATTTCCTAAGCTTAATAATAAAGAATATAACCTATTCATCTTTTGATTGACCATCAAATTGGAAAATAGTTACCATACAATTTTTCTCACTATGTGAGAGAGACACTGTAATGAGCTATTTTTCTGTGTCATATTTAATTGAAATCTGGAGCTATTTAACTTCTATGTTTATATTCTTGACTGCTGATTATAAAAGTTTGGCAAATAGGCTTATAGAAGATGCTAATCTAAATGTCAAAATGTGTGCTGGAAATTAATTTTGATTTTCATTGAAGTAAACAGTTTTTCCAGTCTTTTTTATGGCCAACATCACTCATATCAGGAGCTAAAAATTTAATACCCTTAAAGAATATCCAAGAAAGAAATTGAGAAATCATCTGGAAAATACAAGGAAAAAACGACTGCCTCAAAGAAAAAATTTGAAGAGGATGAATTTTACTCATATTACTCAAATTTCTCATTAATTTGCTCAAGTGTCCATTTAACTAAGTGAGTGTTATCTGAATTTTTAAGTAAATTATTTAGCAGACATTATATTTTTATAAAATATATATAAGAAGAATAATGCTTCAAACAGACACTAGCATATTTTCACAGAGCCACTTAAATTAAATAAAAATTCCTTACACTAGATGAAAGGACCCTGTACTTTGGGAAATGCTGTGTAACTTTCATAGTACCTAGATCCCTTCATTTTAAGGTGTTCATGCAATTATTCCTTGCTACATTTGGGATTAAATATGCACATTAGAAAAAAAAAGAAAAAAAACTATCCATTTTCTTAGATAACCTCTTGCCTTTAAAGTAAATCCAGCAATTGGTTTATTGTGTTAAATGTAATATGATCTTGTAAATAAAGAATCATAACAAATCTGAATTAGAGACCTCTTTAGAAGACATACCTTGTAACAATTCCAGGAATAATCTTGTAAATACATATATTTTAAATCTGTATCATACATAGTCCCTAAACAAGTTTGCACAGAAATTAAAAAAAAAACAAACAAAAAAAACCAAAAAAAACCCAAAAAACAAAAAACAAAAAACAAAACAGTTGGCTGAGTTCCTGCTACTAGAATGTTCAAAAAAACCCTTGGTAAAAATCAGAGTGGAAAAGATATTATTTTCTCCCTTTTTTGGGAGGTTGAAGTTGGCTTAATCAGTACTTTAGGTTCTGACCTAATGATGTGAATTTCAGGACCACTGTACAGTACACATGCATTGTGAAATATTTAAAATGTTAAAAAAAAGTTGAAAAAATGAACATACCATCATAAAAACCTACAGAATATAATCACCAGAGTATCAAATTATATCAAATTATCCCCCACACTCCCTCAGGTCAAAGTCCTACTGTATCCTTAACTGCTATTAACTTTCACGTACGCTTTCCAACTAATGGAAAAAAAAGAAGTATGATTTAAGTTAAAGCATAAAGATAAAATATCATTTATGAGACGATGATAAAGAAACTGCCACATTTATATTTTAAAAAGCCTTTCTACTTTGAATGACTCCCTTGGAAACATGATTCTACATAACAGAATCAGGGAATTATAAATTATATGCTATGTTTTTTAATAAAAATAATCAAATAGAATTAAAGTGGTTAGGAATCATGTTTCTATAGATTGGGAAGACAACCTTTACACTCCTTCCTTCCTTTCCTATATAGGAAGTTGTGCATCCATTGAAAAAGAGATTTTCATGACCCCATTTTCACTGGGCAACTTTCTCTACAAATAGCAAAGGTCTAGTTATTATTAGCAGTGCCCAATAGACCTACAGGTGAAAGGATTATTGAATACAGCATACATTTTGTTAGGAAAAGGTACTAGAGAGAAAAATACAGCAGCAAGGTTATTATAAAAATATGCTTTTGCTTAAAGGTAAATTGTAAAAAAAAATTTTTCTTCTCTATTTTAATTTGGTAATCCTGGGCATATTTTATGTGCAGAATACTTTAAATGGTGAGGAAAACGAGTGTAATTTAACAACTAATAGTTTTTAGAATAGCCTTTTAAGATATTTTTTTGTTGGTCTCTTGAAGTTCTACCAGCTGGTTTGCAATTACAGAAATGCTATAGAACGTATCACTCTGGGACAGCAGAATTACTGGAAACTTTAGTAGAGTAGGATCAAAGGCTGACAAGGGGCTCTACTTAGAAGATAAAGAAAGTACAATAGGGTTGTGAAAAGTTTTATTTGAGATCGTTTTCTTATTTCTCAAAGACTGAATAAAACTTGTGAAACATCAGCAAACCACTTTCCTCTGACCTGGGCTTGATAAGCCAACTGGTGTAGTTTAATAGTTTGATTTGTTGGTAATAAAAAAAAAAAAAGGAAGAAGAAGAAAAGAGAAATAAGCTCACTTTGCCATATCAGGTATGTAGTCATGTCAGGAGATAGAGTGCACTGTTTATTAAAATGTGCTTTCAATCATAGAATTCTTATACCCCATATGTCATTTTCTTATAATAATTATAATAATAATACAAATGGAATTCATATTAATAAAAGTATTAAGGCAAATAGAATTTACATTAAAATAATATAAATTATTTCTACAGAAAGAAATTGACTAAAATAAGATGCATATTATATAACCTTTAGTCTAATCAGTCATAACATTTTTTACCGATAAAACATTTGGTGGATGTCCCTTTCCTTTCCTCTCTATTTTCCAACCACCTACTGAAAGGTATCAACTCCTTCATAACGGATCCATCTATTTATTATTTAGACTAACTCTCCTGTTCCCATTTTAATTATCCCCACTTTCTTCAGCATATTGAAGAATGTTCTCTCTAAAGCACTTTTATAGAAATTTAAACATCTCCAATACTGGAAAGCAAAAACAAGACAAAACAAAGCATGTCTTCACTTCTAATGTGTCCTAATTCTCAGTTTCACGCCTGTGCTTCCATGTTAGCAAATGACAGTTTAGAGAGCATTCTATACCACCTGTCACTCTGTATTCAACACCATTTCTTTACTCACTGATTTATAACTTCAGTCCCATTAATCTACTGAACTTCAGTTGTCAAGGTCATTAATGACACTTTTATTACTAAATCTGAGAAACATATTCTTTTCTTACTGCAACTCAGAAGTATTTTTCATTGTTCAGTATTGCCTCCTTACCTCTAATTTTTCTCTCCTATTGGCTTCCTTGACACTATTCTCCTATTTCTCTCGCTCTTTCTTCTCAGTATTTTTTATGAGTGCCACAAGCCGTACTGAAATGTTAAATGTTGATTTTCCCAGGTCTTTTCCCTTATCTCGTTTCACTTCAAAGCATCTACTCTTCTTGTCAAGGCGATCCATTCTATGAATCTACTTTCTACATGATAATAGCCACAAATCTACATTTCAAACTCATCTCCATGTCTCATGAGTTCAACAATTACATATCCTGGTTTTTGGCATCTGAGTGCCACATGGCATCTCCGATGAGAGCATAAAAAAATATTCATTGTCTTTTTTCTCAGAAATGATTGTCCAGGATTCTTTAAGAGCTGGGTACTACAATTCACCACTATTCATGGCATAGATAGTCTTCCATCAAAGTCTTGTATTGAATTTGGCTTTATCATCTAATTCCTCAAATATTTGGCTTTCTAGCTGTCTTAGTCCATTCCAGCTGCTGTAACAAAAATATCTGACACTGGGTGGCTTAACAATACATGCAGTTCTGGAGACTGGGAAGTCCAATATTAAAGCATTGTCAGATTCAGTGTCTAGTGAGGGTGGGCTTGCTTCCAGGTTGACAAACAACTGTCTTTTTCCTGTGCGCTCACATGGGGGAAGGGACGGCTCATGAGGGTCTCTTTTTTTAAGTCGCTAATCCTATTCATGATGGGTCCACCCTCATGACCTAATCATACTCCAAAGGCCTCACCACAAATATTATCACACTGGGGACTATTATTTCAACATGTGAATTTTGGAGGGATACATTCAGTTTATAGTACTAGCTCCAAAGTGTCTCTGATACTTTGATCTAAAAATCATCAGAGGGGGTATTGTATGGCCATACAACACTATGGAGCTTCATTGTTTTTATTTTGACTCTGAGGCAATTATCAGAAAACAGATTTCAAAAATTTGTGTTAAGAAATGTATGCCTTCCAATTTGATTCTTTTCTTAACCCTCAAATCATGTACAGAAACCTGCAGTAACCTACTTTATCTTATGGCTTGAGGCAGATGGAGGACTAGTGGAGTAGATGAATGCCCAGTATACTGTTTCTTTCTCAAATAATCTAAAGTAAAACTTTCTGTAGCACATATCATCCACATACCCAGAGCTTCTCTCAAATTTACCATCCTGAGAAGATAACTGTAGAAAATAATAGCCTAATAACTTACTCACTGAAGAAGTTTGGCACCCCTATCAATAATTTTCTTTTTTTAAAAAATATTCCATTAATCAGGTACTTACAGGAGAAAAAACGAGCTGTAGAGATTAAATATCCAAGAAGAAGATAATAACAAGAACTAAATAACCTAATTTAGAAGGAAAAAAAGATAATTTAAGAAATGGGATATATAACACTTTTTTGAATTAGTATTCTCAACTAGAATTAAAAATATATTGCAATGAAAATATATCAAAGAACACATTTAGTTCTTATATATTCAACATTTTTACTGTCCCCCAAATAATTCTGAGAGAATAACTAAAAAATAAAGTTAAGTTGGGGCCCCTGGGTGGCTCAGTCAATTAGGCATTCAACTTTGGCTCAGGTCATGATCTCACGGTTCGTGGGTTCAAGCCCCACATCAGGCTCTGTGCTGACAGCTCAGAGCCTGGAGCCTGTTTCAGATTCTGTGTCTCTCTCTCTCGCTGCCCCTCCCCCACTCACGCTCTGTCTTCCTCTGTCTCAAAAATAAATAAACATTAAAAAAAATTTTTTAAATAAAGTTAAGTAAATACCCCCAAACATAATGTAATTTGTAAAGTTTTAAAAAATATTTGAGAAAAGTTAAGTCTCCTAATCTTCTGAAACTATAATTCCTTAATAAAACATTTTTTTTTTCATGTGTGTGGTTTAGTCCCTACCTATCTCTCCTTCCTCACCTCTCACAAGGCTAGTTCTTGACATCTGTGCTTCAGCCAAACCAACCTTCTTTTATCCTCATGCTCTTCCCACAAGGACTTAAACATGCTCCTGTTGGAAAGTTGTTTAAGAACTTTTCTTCCAGATTATCTACTACTTATATTTCTGATTGCAAATCATATTTCACATCCTTAAAAAATAAAACCCTGCTTTTATGAGTTTGGTTACTTTAGATCTCTCATATAAGTAGAATAATGCTCTATGACTATCTAATTTCAGTTAGCATGTCCTCCAGTTTCATCTATGTTGTAGAATATGACAACAGCTTTCCTTTTTTGTGGCTGAATAATATTCCATTTTATGTATACAACTCAGAAAATTAAAATACAATAGTGTTTTTCAGATTGGGGGGAAGGGAGAATTGGGAAGTAGCTAATTTAATAGGTAAATAGTTTTACTCATGCAAGATGAAAACAATTCTATAGATCTGCTGCACAATTTTATACATATAGTAAACAATACCATATTTTACACTTAAAAATTGTTAAGAGGGTAGATTTAATGTTATGTGTTCTTACAATAATTAAAAAAATGTGTAAGAAAATATACTTTGAATTTGGTTAGCAACTTAAATATTTTTATAATTTAAAAAATATTATCCAAATCTAGAGGGACAAAAAGCAGAAAGAAAACAGCAATCTTCTTATGACATATGACCCTAATACAAACTTTCATGGAACCATGGACCTATTCTCAGCTCTTGCTATGGGTACTATCTTATGCTCCTTTGAGGATAATCATAGCTTAGAATTTAAGGGAAAAGTCTCTAAAATTAAATTGCCTTAGTTCAAAACCTGGTTCTGCTGTTAGCTCTATAAACTTGAGCAACTCACCTCACTTCTCATTCTCTGTTTCCACATTTGTAACATGAGTATAGTATTAACATCTATGTCATACAGTTGTCATCAATTATAAAAATAGAAAGAGATTATAGTCAGGTCCAGCAACAGTAAGTGCTCAATAAATGCTAACTTCTACTATAAAAACAATTAGCTTATTTTATAGAATATATAGAAAACATACATAATATATGAGCATATGGATAACATCTATGTCATACAATTGTCAAAATTATGAAAAAATAGATATGTATGTAAACTGATTATAGTTAGGTCTAGCATACAGTAAGTGCTCAATAAATGCTAACTACTACTTTTTAAAAAAATTATTATACAGTAAGTGCTCAAAAAATTCTAACTAGTACTTTTTAAAAATAATTAGCTTACTTTACATTATATAAATATATATAACATATATAATAGATATTAATATAACATATACATATATTTTATGTTTTCTTTGGAATATGTACATTCCATTGACTTGATTCTAAGAAATATGAGAACAAAGATAAAGTTTGCCTTGGCACACAATTTATATGTTTGGATCTTTTCATTGCTATTAACAAAAAAAACGATCATTGTTGTCCTGAAAAATTTTTTTAAGTTCATTTTGAGTTTAGAAAGTCAAGAGGATAGTGCAAGATAGTGACCCAGAAGGCTAACGAACATCTCTCCTCCCATAGATGAGCCCCCTAATGTACAGCTACACGTGGAGCAATTCCCTCTGAAAGAAATCTAGAAACTATCTGAGTGACTCCTACACATCAGGCAATGGGGAAAATACCAACTTTCAAAGGAGTAAGAATGGTTGAGGCTTACTCTTGACATAAATACCATGGTGTCATATAATCAGAAACCACCAACTCCCAGTTTTTCTCTGAGGAGCAAAAAGTCTGGAACAAACATCTATCACCCCAAATTTTGAGAATTCCACCTGAGGAACAGGCCCCCCCAAACACTTAGCTCTGAAAGCCAATGGGGCTTGCATACATGAAACACAAGTCTATAGCAAACAAAAAGCAGTTCCTAGTGAGCAAGGAAGACCTTGTGACTTCCCCTCCCCAGGGTCAGTGCAGAGGGGATAGGCATAAACACACCCATCTCCCAATATTTCCCTGAAAGAGGTCTAACTGCATACTTTACAAGCTACTGTATAAAGGTCTAGCTTCTAATTTAACATGCAACTAGGGGCCAGCTGTGATCTTTCCTGGAACCCAGGGAAGTCAGTAAACACTTTGAACAATAGATAGATCATCCAGAACAGAAACGTTCACCAGTGAAGTCTACCGAACATTTAAAGAAGAATTACTGGGGGAACCTAGGTGGCTCAGTCAACTGAGCATGTGACTTTGGCTCAGGGAAGGATCTCCTGGTTTGTGAGTTTGAGCCTCATGTTGGGCTCTGTCTCTCAACAATAAATAATAAACATTAAAAAATTAAAAAAAAGAATTAATGCCAATCCTTTAAAAACTTCTCCAAAAAAACAGAAGAAGAAGGAATTCTTCCAACTCATTTTGAGAGGCTAGCATTACACTGTAACAAAAGTCAGACCAAGACACCACAGAAAGAAAGAAAGAAAGAAAGAAAGAAAGAAAGAAAGAAAGAAAAGAGAGAAAGAAAGAAAGAAAGAAAAAGAGAGAGAGGAAGAAAAGAAAGAAAGAAAGAAAGAAAGAAAGAGAGAGAAAGAAAGAAAGAAAGAAAGAAAGAAAGAAAGAAAAAGAGAGAGAGGAAGAAAGAAAAAGAAAATTACAAGCCAATATCCCTGATGAACATAGATGCAAAAAATTCCCAGCAAAATACTAGCAAACCAAACTCAACAGCACACATTAAAAGGATCATGCACCATAATCAAGTGTGATTTATTCCACAGATACAAGGATGTTTCAACATTTGGAAGCAAATACATGTGACACACCACTTTAAAAAATGAGTAATAGAAATCATATGGCCACTTCAATAGATGTAAAAAAGCATTTGGCAAAATTTAACATCCTTTTGATAAAAATGCTCACAAACTGAGTAAAGAAGGTACATTATCTTAAGATAATAGAGGTCATATATGATAAGCCACAACTAACATCACACTCAACAATGAAAACATTTCAAGATCAGGAACAAAACAATTATGCCCACTTTTATTAACATAATACTGGAAGCCCTAGCCCAATTGATTAGGTCAGAAAAAGAAATAAAAGGTATCCAAACTGGAAGGTAAAATTGTCTCTATTTGCAGATAACATGATATTATACATAGAAATTTTATATACAGAAAACTCTAAAGACTCTACCAAAAAATTTTTAGAATATATACATTTAGTAACATTGCAGGATACAATACCAATATACAAAAAATAGTTGTGTTTCTTTACACTAACAATGAACTATCAGAAAAAGAAATAAGAAATCAATCCATTTACAATACCATTAAAATGAATAAAATACTTAGGAATAACATAACCAAAGAAGTGAAAGATCTATACAGTGAAAATTACAAGATATTCATGAAAGAAAAAGAAGACATGTATGAATGAAAACATATTCCATGTTCCTGGATGCAAAGAATTAATATTATTAAAATGCCCACACTACTTAAACCAATCTACAGATCCAATGCACTCTGTACCAAAATTCCAATGGTATTTTTTTTTCACAGAAAAAGAAAAAAATCCTAAAATTGTAGTCACAAAAGACCCAGAAAAACCAAAGCAGTATTGATAAAGAGCAACACTGGAAGCATCACACTTAGTGATTTCACACTATATTTCAGAGCTATAGCAATTAAAACAGTATGGTATTGGCATGAAATGAGATGCATTGATCAAAGGAGCAGAATAGAAAGCCCGAAATCAACCAATGCATATATGATCAATTAATTTTCAACAGAATATCCGTATGTACACACATGAGAATACCATGGGCTTTTCTATTCTTTGGACTTCTAGGTATACCTATCTGATCACACACAACATCCTTCTTCTCCTTGGACCAGCATTATTTTCTATCTCTGTCTCTCCAAGTGAGCATGGATTGGCTAATGCATCCTTAACTCTATTAGGTATTGGTCATGGTCCTCACATCTACTTAGTGATGGTTTCCTTAGCACTTAAATTAACCCAGACTTAGCTTACACTATACAATTGCAAAATGCAATTGAATCTTCTGTTTTGTGGATGTATTGATTCTTACCATGATTTATATTGCTGATATTGAATTTTGATCATTTTTGAAAATTTGATAAAGTGCCTAGGTCAGAGCTCCTTTGCCACAATATAAGTAGTTTATTTAAAACAAAATATGCATAACATTTACTAATTCATAGGACATGAAATGTTCTATAAATATGGAACCATTTAAACAGATGGACCTATCTGATTCCTGAAACTTACTTAATTTTGCATCAAGTTTTGGTGATTCTTTGTTTTTTGGTTATTGATAACTATAAAAAGGAATAAACTTTAATTTGAATTTAATTTTTAAAAGTTGTAATAAAAAGGCATAAACTTTAATTTGAATTTAATTTTTAAAAGTTGTATTCTGAATAAATATCATTTTGGAATGATAAAACATATTTGTTTCTACTTATGCCATTAATAATTACTTGTATTATGTCTGAGTGAGAACTTTAGACCTTTGTTAACAATTTTTACCAGAAAGCTATCAGAAATACTATTATTCTAAACAAAATTTGCCTATTATTCAGTTCTTTCTCAGTAGTTTTATAAACATTTATTTAGTTTTTCAAAAAGTCTTAAGATAATTATTGAGTTAGGCTTAGTTCTGCATATTCATTTAATGTACTCATTAGTTAAATGTCTATTATATAGCAGCAAACTATTTTAATATTATTTTGATTAGTATTTATTTTAGTTTTATCCATCATTCAAAACACACTTGCGTAGTAAAGGAAAAATGATTAATGTATTATGATTCACATATTTGACAGATTACATGCATTCAATAAATGTATGTACATGTATACAATATATATACCATTACAAATTTATTTTGCAAGCATTTCTATGTTTATGATGTCTAGGCAGAATTCTAAGTGCTCTGAAGATATTCATTTAATCTTTATAATAAGCCCATGAGGTAGATAATAATTTTAGAGATGAGAAAATAGACACCAAAGGATATTAAGTAGCTCCCACGGCAGTTCTGCAGGCACAGCGAAAGAGCCAAAACTCAAACCTGTATTCCAGTTCCACAATTCATGCTTTTAGCTCATTACCAAGGTGCATCTCAGCTAGGCTAAAATATTTAAGACAAATCATTTTATATTCTTAGTTCCTAGTCTATTTTTTAATCTCCCAGTCTCTTTGTGTGCTAAATAAAGAAAATGAGTAGATATTTTTATTAAGATTTTACCTATGTGTATTGATCTATAACTTCTTTTGGTTTTATTCTTTCTGGTGCATTGTGGTTTCAGTGTCATGAAAAGGCACCTTTTTTTTTTTTTTTTAACTCGTTTATCTCTTTTTAACTCCTTTATCTCCTTCTAAATCCACCTTTCTCTAGCTGCAACTGAGACTAGGTCACACCTGAGGAAGGATGGAGGCACAGAAGCCTGATTCCTTTTTCTTAAGAGTAAAATTATACTTGGGCATCTATTTCCGTTTTTGTTCTCACTTTAGGGGTGTAAACACTAATTGAACAAAATTATGATGAGACCCAGTGAAAACAGGCCTAGCAGTGCCAAAGGGATCCTCAGTTTATTTCTCAGCTCTGCTTAAGACACCAAGATGTTGCACATGGGGCTTAGCACCAAATCCTCCTTAATGACAAACTGTGAATTTGCTTCCTCTGCAGAGCTTCTTGTTAATCATGTACATCAATGCCAAACAACTGGTTCAAACTCCAGGTGTTTATGATCCCAGGTAATTCTCTTTTCATAACTTGCATATAATTACACATATCCTACTTGTTAATCATTAGACTTGGGATTTACACATATTCAACACAGCAAAAAAAAATCATAGTCATTTATGTGAGTAAATCACTGAGTAAAATTAATGAAACAAAGGTTAGATCCCTTTAAAGTACATGATTTTACAAGCCAAATTTCTGTATCATGAAAAAAATATTTTTTTTTTCATTTCTGGATCTAAATCCCATTTACTTAGAGTTTTTGGTGTAACATTATAGTGAAATAAAGAAACTCTGGGATTTTCACTAAACTATAATACGTTTAAGAAATAATACAAAACATTATAATAATTATTTATTGAATAAACACAAGAAGTTTTAATGAAGTATAATTTTGGTTGTTAAGTCTATTCAAAAAGCTGTATTTACTTTGTAAGTAAAATTTAATGACGGGCAAAATTAACGTTTCAAAAACTTAAGATACAACAATAAAAGAGGAGAGTGACATCATCTTTTGTAGACAGAATGAGATCATTTTAACTAGAAAATGTAGAGAGTGCTTTATTTCAGTTAATTAAGGCCAAATTTAATATTCCAAATGATAAAATAGTCAAGTTTTGAAAAAAAAACATTTGAAAGGAAAATATAATAAGATTACTGTTTTAAGGAATATTATACTTTAACTGTGTGTAACAACCTCCCACCCTTCATATCTTTCAGGGTAGGATCCCATTCATAGGGATCCCATTCACAAAGTGCCTTGAGTTGGCACTTTGAGCAAGGTCTTCCCCTCTGCCTCCCTTTTGTTTTCCTGAGCACACTGACTCCTTCCTAAACATTCCAGTGACAGTACTAAGCTTCAGTCCTTTATGACAAAATAATACATAAATATTGTATTTTACTTTATTTGCCAGTTTGTGATCTTCACATCTGGAAAGTAACTTATCTGGGCACAGCAATTTGACTCTTTCTGTCTCTAGAATGTGTTTGTTTTTAGGTAACATGCCACTGCCTTCTTATACTGATTGTTAAAACTGTACCAATTTTAATACTTTGAAAAAAATTTTTTTATTACAAGCATAGAGAATGATTTCTAGTCCTTTGAATAAAAATAACATTTTGGGTGAGAGATTGTTTTGTTAGCAAACTAAAAACAGTGAGCTTTATTAATTTTATGATCTTATTTATAAATTACTAAGATGTATTTTAACTTAAACCTTTGATTATGGATTATATTCCATTTACTTTTTTCCTTCTAAAGCTTCCATGATCACAATTTTGATCTGTGCTTAATAACTTATGATTAACAAATTTATATTATTTTATCTCTATTAATTTTTTAACATTTTATTTCTTTTGTATTTGACTTTTGAAAACAAAAATTTGCCATGTGAAATTTTTAATGTTTCTAAATAATTACATTATGGATCAAATATATTTATTTTAATAGACATAGTGCTACTCAACTATTTTTTAAATAAATGTATAAATGCTTATTTCATAAAAGGCCACTCTTTTTCACTTTTATTTCTCTCTCTTTTATTCTCTCTCCAGTCTTTAGCACTTCTACTGAATTAATAATTAGGAAAAAAATCACTATTTTTATTTCCAACATGAAATAATGCAATGAATGTCACATATAGATTTGAGCTTCTATTTCAAACAAGGTAGAAAAGATAGTAATCCATGTATCTTATTTTATTTTTGACTCTTATGGTACCAGGAAGTAGAGATTAAGAGAGCCCAGTGTTGCCTGGGCAAAATGATAAAAAGAGGGGCTTGTACCTACCAACAGGGGGAGGTATGTAAAAAGTACAATCCCTAAATTGTATCTTCAGTTTGCTCAGCTCAAAATATCTGTAAGATTTATTCCTATGAATCTAATGTCCAAATGATAATATTTAATAAAAGGGGATTAGAACATTAATTTCTTTCCTACCTGTGATGGCACCATTTGGGGTTAAGATACAGAGATTCCCTTATAGGATATTCTGCTTGGAGAGATGAGGGATCTAGAAAGTATCACATACAGAAAATTTAAAGGGTAGTATTAGATGGCTCTCTAGTAATTTCAAGTTAAGATTTTACTTTTTGTGTTCCCAACAATCATCCACCTCTCAGTATGGATAAAGCAGATGCTGGATTCATCCAAACCTATAAACTCATTTTGACATATTTCTCATATATCACCTGTGACAGACTACTTCAGGCAGTCTGCAGGGAGCAGCAATTAGGGCAGTAAGTAAGGGCCTCGTGGCTTTGTAAACTCTGCTAATAGTATCAGAACAAAAAGATATAAAGATATAAATGGACCAATAAATGAATTTGGCTACCATGTCAATCTCATCCTCAGAACCCTGGAAAAATGAGACATGCTCAGTGTTACTTGCACTAAGTTCTGTAGGCAAGGAATTGCTAAGGTCTTCAACATCAGAGCCCAATGTATCTGTACTAGACTAATGGGCATTCATAGGCATAAACAGTTCTCCATATGTGTACTCCCATACATCTCTTTATTCCTCCTGCCCCACAAGCTCAGTGTTATCTTTTCTTTATTACTTCTTGATGTCTTAGGCTCTGCTTGCTCAGATTTTCAGCCTTCTCCTAAATTTGGTTTGCCATTATCACTTTGTTGACCATATTACTCATGGTTTTTCTCTGTGCATCCTTTCTTCTCTAGCTTTGGCAGGTAAGTGTCTTATTCTCTAGTTATTTCACAGTTCATAATCCTGTTAAAGAGAAACTATTGGTTCAATACACATTTCTGAGCCAAGCCTAACAGCAGTAACCAAAATGAAGGCAAATGTGCTATAAAACATGGTCGTCAAGGACTTCCCATGGGGAACTCCACATTAAGCATCTTCCTTTGGAGGGTTTGGGGACATAGTGGATCGCACAATTAATATATCTATGTATTTTATTATATATTTATTATATATGTACATATATTTATTATATGTACATTGTACATAAATATACAAAATATACTTATTATATATGTACATATATTTATTATATATGTATTTATTATATTTAATTTATTTTATTATGTATATTATATATGTATTTATTATATATGTATTATATATGTATTTATTATCTATGTATTTTATTATATATGTAGTTTTATATATGTGTGTGTGTATACACACACACGTCTTGTGTACACACGTTAAACATGTATGCATATGTGTATATATTTACATATATAAATTTAAATTCTTATGCAATTATTACCTAAATTCTTTCATAAATTCCTACACAAGTTCTTTCATGTTAATAAAATGACTCATCTAAGTTTAGACAACTTGTAAATAGCAGAACAAGTAACTGAATGAACGTTTTCTTTGTTTTATACAGATATTTTCCCCAGACATTTTTCAAACCCAGAGTTCCAAATGTACTCCATTAGATTTCATGGATTTTATTACCAATATACTTAATCATCACATAGTTGTATAGGCTATTAAGTGAAATCTTATTTTTCCTACTTATATGTGTTGCATTTGTATAACTGCAGAAACATTGAAAAATGCAGTTGTATAGAAAATTAAAACAAATCACCCATAATAGTTAACTCAATGTTAATTACAATAAAAAATGTATTGGTTTTGTTTGTTGTATAGGTAAATAAAGACATATTATATAATTAAGAAACAAAAGAATATTTATAGGCTACTCTTACTTAGAAAGTAACACATACTAACAAGTATGGTCTCGTGTTGTTACATTGTTACAAAAATGTGTTAAAGGATACACAGGAAATTTTTATATTTACAAAATGACTTTATATAACAAACAAAAACTTCCCATATTATTCCCAATTTGCTTGGCAGTTTTCTCATTGTGTCCTCATAAGTTAAAATTATGTGCACATCTAAAATACGGTTTTGTTTTATTTTAAAAGTCATAAAAGGGAATTACTGGATAAAATTTCATAAACATTTTAGAGATTTTAATGTGTATTATGAAATTGTCTTTCCTTAATTTGTACCTTATTTACAATCTCATCATTATGATAAAAATATCTAAGCAAGATATTCTGTCAGCACTAAGAGCACCATTGGCTTTAAAAAAGAAACAAAAAGCCATATTCAGAATTTGGTAAAGATTATTTAAACAATTATTTGACATATTTATTATATCTTGCATTTATATCCCCAGAAAAAATATGTGCATTTATGTGCAATTAAGTTTATTCTTTTAGTTACTACTGTGTTCATATAGGTTGATTACCTGTGAAGTTTATTATTCATTTTCTTTAATGCCATGTACTATATGATAAAATTATCACTGATTTAGGACTGAAAAAAAATATAAAGAAAGAAACAAAACAATAAAAATAATATAAATAAAATTAAAAATAAAGTGATGATTGACATTCAAGGTGAAAATTTTTCTCATTTCATGCCTTCACCATAACACGGATGACTAATTTCATGGATCAGAAAATTTCTCAACTTCCTCCAGATTGGAATCTTTCAGGCAATTGTCTTATTATTTAAACTAGAGAAAGAAAGTAAGATAAGCTCAGATTTCTCTTTCTAGAAAATTCTCTAGTCTTAGGATCAGTGGTGTACTGAGAGTCCGCTCATATAAGTTTATGAGTTATTGTGATATTTTCATGAATTTACTAAATAATTGTTGAATATAGCTGTTATTAAAAATTCTACATACATTTATAAATAAACTATGATAAAACAAAGGTGATATTCACATGTCATCAATAATTATTTTACTACATTTACTATTATTCTGTTTTTGAAATATTTATATTCATATTATACATCTATAAATTTATATCAGTTACATATGTACATTATATAAATATATTTATATATCTTATATATGTATGACAAAAATATTATATAAACCTTGTTATTGCACATTACTAACCAACTCTGCATTCGGACACATCTGCTGGTAGCTTGAACCAGCTATGGGCGCTGTGTCTATAATACCACAGAAACCAGGAAACACTGAAATTTGATTCTTTTTTTTTCCTAGAGAGAAACAAATAAAAATACCCATGTTGGTAGTGCTATTGCTGGATGATAGTATTTTTATTTGTTTCTGTAAATGTTTAAACTACATAAATTTTATTAGGGAATATGTGTGTGTGTGTGTGTGTGTGTGTGTGTGTGTGTGTGCACGCGCGTGTGTATAGTGGTTTGCTGATGAATGGATAAAGAAGATGTGGTTTACATATACAATGGAATACTACCTGGCAATGAGAAAGAATGAAATCATGCCATTTTCAGCAACGTGGATGGAACTGGAAGGTATTATGCTGAGTGAAATAAGTCAGTCAGAGAAGGGCAGATATCATATGTTTTCACTCATATGTGGATCTGGATAAACTTAAGAGAAGACCATGGGGGTAGGGAAGGGGAAAAAATAGTTACAGAGAGGGAGGGAAGAAAACCACAAGAGACTTTTAAATACAGAGAACAAACTGAAGATGGACAGTGGGGTGGGGGAGAGGGAAAATGGGTGATGGGTACTGAGGAGGGCACTTGTTGGGACGAGCACTGGGTGTTGTATGTAAGCCAATTTGACAATAAATTATATTAAAAAATACACATGTTGGAAAAATACATTTAATCAAAATTTGTTGCTAAATGTATTAAATGCATTTAATCGTTGCTACTGCTATTAATGAGATATGGATAAAATGGCATATGTAAATAAATAATAAAATGAAAGGAGAAACTTGCAAGGACCAATGATGATATTGTGCTATGTGCTATGAACTAATGAATATGAACAAGTTGATTTTTCCACCTGCAGTTGAGAGAGAGAGAGAGAGAGAGAATTTTTGTTTCTGTTGACCAATTTTATACACTTAATTATAAAACTTAATTATAAAACTAGTAGTTTAAATGTCACCTTAAGGATTTAAAGTTATCTGGAAGAATGCATTGTGTCCATCATGATTTTAAACACTTATTGCATGACTTAAGCTGTTTAAAACCTACATACAGATGACAGCCAAAATGCTGAAAATTAGTTTCCAAATAATAAATATTGTATTGATATTTCTTGAAATTATAATACCAGGGCTTTTGTGTGCTTTGTGCTATTTCTCTCTTTCTTTTAATTCTCCGTGGTTCACGGAGTGAAGAAGTAGCAGTGTATAGTAGAGAGATGTCTGATGTCAGAGACTAGAGTGAAACCTCAGGAGATAGGCTGCACTACCTTTCAAAAAGGCTATTGCATTCACTTAGTGTTTTTGCAAAAGTGTGTGTACTTTACTAAAGAAAAAGGAAAAAGAAAAAATCTATAATCGCTAATGTCACTGGGGAGATATATTCTGAGGATGCACCTAGTTAGTGTTATGGTTGCCTAGGATAACAGGGAGAAAACAATGACTGGGAGATAAACTCAGATACTGCTGGAAGACTGAAATTACTTTCAAATGTAGCAGAAACTTTTACTCCACAGTATGCAAAATCACTGAAGGAAATATATAAAAAATTAGTGGTAAATTTTGGAGACAGTAAGAAATGAGTTGGCATTAAATTTCTTGCCATGACACAAAAACAGACACATAGACCAATGGAATAGAATAGAAACCCCAGAACTAGACCCACAAACGTATGACCAACTAATCTTTGACAAAGCAGGCAAGAACATCCAATGGAAAAAAGGCAGTCTCTTTAACAAATGGTGCTGGGAGAACTGGACAGCAACATGCAGAAGAGTGAAACTAGACCACTTTCTCACACCATTCGCAAAAATAAACTCAAAATGGATAAAGGACCTGAATGTGAGACAGGAAACCATCAAAACCCTAGAGGAGAAAGCAGGAAAAGACCTCTCTGACCTCAGCCATAGCAATCTCTTACTGGACACATCCCCAAAGGCAAGGGAAGTAAAAGCAAAAATGAATTACTGGGACCTTATGAAGATAAAAAGCTTCTGCACAGCAAAGGAAACAAGCAACAAAACTAAAAGGCAACCAACGGAATGGGAAAAGATATTTGCAAATGACATATCGGACAAAGGTCTAGTATCCAAAATCTATAAAGAGCTCACCAAACTCCACACCCGAAAAACAAATAACCCAGTGAAGAAATGGGCAGAAAACATGAATAGACACTTCTCTAAAGAAGACATCCGGATGGCCAACAGGCACATGAAAAGATGTTCAACGTCGTTCCTTACCAGGGAAATACAAATCAAAACCACACTCAGATGTCACCTCACGCCAGTCAGAGTGGCCAAAATGAACAAATCAGGAGACTATAGATGCTGGAGAGGATGTGGAGAAACGGGAAACCTCTTGCACTGTTGGTGGGAATGCAAATTGGTGCAGCCGCTCTGGAAAGCAGTGTGGAGGTTCCTCAGAAAATTAAAAATAGACCTACCCTATGACGCAGCAATAGCACTGCTAGGAATTTACCCAAGGGATACAGGAGTACTGATGCATAGGGGCACTTGTACCCCAATGTTTATAGCAGCACTCTCAACAATAGCTAAATTATGGAAAGAGCTTAAATGTCCATCAACTGATGAATGGATAAAGAAATTGTGGTTTATATACACAATGGAGTACTACGTGGCAATGAGAAAGAATGAAATATGGCCTTTTGTAGCAACGTGGATGGAACTGGAGAGTGTGATGCTAAGTGAAATAAGCCATACAGAGAAAGACAGATACCATATGGTTTCACTCTTATGTGGATCCTGAGAAACTTAACAGAAACCCATGGGGGAGGGGAAGGAAAAAAAAAAAAAAAAAGAGGTTAGAGTGGGAGAGAGCCAAAGCATAAGAGACTATTAAAAACTGAGAACAAACTGAGGGTTGATGGGGGGTGGGAGGGAGGGGCGGGTGGGTGATGGGTATTGAGGAGGGCACCTTTTGGGATAAGCACTGGGTGTTGTATGGAAACCAATTTGACAATAAACTTCATATATTGAAAAAAAAAATTCTCGCCATGAGATTTCTAGTTGTTATAGAGTCAACAGTGCTAATGATGATCAAAATATAAATTATTGAAACACCAAAATGTTACAGACAGTTCAACCATACTGAAAATTATGAATTGTGTTATCTCTTGAGTGTTCTCTTATATTTCTCATATATATATATATATATATATATATATATATATATATACACACACACACACAACATACGTATATATATTGGCCTAAAAACATTTTTTCTTGGGGTGCCTGGGTGGCTCAGTCTGTTGAGCATCTGACTTTGGCTCAGGTCATGATCTCACGGTTTGAGTTCAAGCCCCACATTGGCCTCTGTATGACAGCTGAGAGTCTGGAGCCTGCTTCAGATTCTGTGTCTCCAGCTCTCTCTCTGCCCCTCCTCTGCTCTCACTCTGTCTCTCTGTTCTCAAAATGAATAAATGTTAAAAAATAAATAAATAAATAAATAAAATAAAAGTATTTTCTCTTTTAAAAGCCTCAGTAACCTAATTAAAATGTAACTGTTCTTTCATCTATGAAACATAATCTATCTTTATTTCATTGGAATTTACCTTTTTAGTTTTAAAAATATAAATTTTAACATATAACAACTGGCCAGAATATATTTTATAACTTTCAGGTAACTTTAGCAGGAAGAAATTGAAGAACAGTATACTAAAATAGCTGCTGTTCCATTGAGAATTTAACCCAAAGCACATGCCTTGGGGACATGGCTTACAAAGAAATAAAATTATTTATGTCATATGAGTTTATAAGTATAAGAAGTGATACCTCATAGTTGCTATTCAGTGGAAAGAGCACTGAATGTAAAATAAGACCCCGTTTCCAAGTCCTAAGTATGGCACTTACCTATGATATGGCTGTGGACAATTAATTTAAACTCTATTTATATACTATAATTGAAATAAACTTTCTCTTAAGCTTTGTTTAAAGAATCTTATATGTGGAAGACTAAGTAAAATTCTATGATTATTTTACGATAATCATATATCACTTCTAACACCTCACTGAAGAAACTACACACATTCAAAAAACACGAAAGAAAGAAAGAAACCAAACACATTCTACACCTGGCAATAAGAATTCCATTATTTCCCACAAATTTTCCAAGAAGATAAAAACTTATTCCTTATTTATTAATAATTATTTATTCCTTATTTATTAATTATTAATAATTCATACGTGAAATACAAAGGCTTTGAAAATTCTTGCTGAATAAAAAAATACTGGAATTCATAGTGTAAAACTCTAATAAAAAAGACTTTTAATATTGAATGTATTGTTAGGAAAATTATAAAGAATTACAACCATGCTGTTTAAAATTTTCCTAAAATTCAGTGCAGAAGATCCTTGATAATTAAGGATTGACAATTCTGATTGTGTTAATAGTGGGGATTCTTTTTATTTTTTATGGTAGGCGTAATTGTAAGGATATACCTGACAATGCCTATTCCCTCTTTCTTCATTCAAATATTAATCTAGGTACCATGATAAAGGGATTTTGCAGGCTAATTGAGGTGTCAAATTCACCGAAATTATGATAAAAAGAGCTCAATGGGTCTGAGGCAATAGGTGAACCCATTAGAAGAGAGTTTTCCCTGGTTAGTGGAAAAGGAAAGTGAGAGAGAATCAAAGCATGAGAATTTGACAGACTGTGGCTGGCTTGAAGATGGGGGGCATGGGGGCTGGAAGCACATATGACAAGAATTTGGATATCTTCTAGAAGATGAGAGTAGCCCAGGGATAACAGCAAACAAGAAAACTGAAACCTCTGTACCAGAACATCATGGAAGTGAATTCTGCTAGCCATCTGAATGATTTTGGAAACATATTCTTCCCCAGAGACTCCATATAAAACTCCCACCCAGCCAACACATTGACCTCAGCCTTGTAAAATCTAAACGGAGATTCAGTGGAGTTGCCTGGTTTTCTGACCCACAGAATTATTAAATAATAAGTGGTTTAATTTTAGGCTGCCAACTTTGTTGCAATTCAATAAATTTATTGAACAAATTTTAATCAAACAAACATTAATCAAATAAGAAAGTTGCTCTCTGAAGAATAAATGCATTAGCTGAGGACATAAAATACATAAACAACTACATAGTAAGAGAGAAAGGCATTCTAGAAAATATCTGAAGAAAAATGCTGTAGATGCAATATATTGGTTTGAAAGAAAAAATGATGAGAGTTGGTGTTTTAGTTTTAAGCTTCAGAAAGAGCAATCAGGGTTGGATATGAAGATATTTTTACAAAGATAGTCCAATAAAATGCTAAATTGAATTTCATACATCAATTCAAAGTATTTATTAGTTCTACATTTCTAAACAATAAATATCCTGAAGAATTGTGAGAAATACAATGCAAAGGTGAAATTATGTATGCATTGAATTATTATATGTGTGGACACTATTTACAAAAACAAAAACAAAACAAAACCCAGAGCTCTACACAATTTTTATCATTGGAGTACCTTATTAGAGGAGTATTCCTGGAAGAATAAAATAGAAATATTACAAAATAGGTTGGAAAGGGAAAAAGTATGTCCCCAGGAAACCAGGTGAGGGATCTTATTGGTAAGTGAAATGTGGCCTTAAATATATGTAATCACAGAACAAATAGGAACAGAAAACTTTGAGAGATATCACAAGGTTTTTATTTAGAAAAAAGCAAGGAAAAAAGGAAAGGTAGAAACTATATATGTGTGTGTGGACAGGGAGAAATACTGTTTTTGAAATCCTGAGTCTAAGCATGCAGGCAGGAAAAGAAGAGCATCATATTAATTCAAATGTAAGCAGATGGGAGAAGTTTGTTTGCAATATAAAGAATGGATAGTTTAAAAGCAACTAATGCAATTTTCAATGGGTTATTCAAACAAAAAATGTGTGTCATGTCTATGAAAGTACAGTTTTGAAGTTCTCAGAGTTGAAATTCTTTGAACTTCCCTGGAGTTATGTCCAAAATCTTTCATTCTAGAAGGTACCTGGGTGGCTCAGTTAGTTAAGTGACAGACTTGATTTCAGCTCAGGACATGATCTCAGGGTTCTAGAGATCAAGCCGTGTATCAGCCTCTGTGCTGACAGCACAGAACCTGTTTAGGAGTCTCTCTCTACCTCTCTCTCTCTGTCCCCCTCTCATCCTCAAAATAAAGAAACATTTGAAAAAAAAATATATTTTTTAATTCTATAATGAATAAAATTCAATAAAAGCTATCACACTGTCATACAGGATTAGGGAGACAAAAAGTAGTGTTCAAGACTCACAAGATGAAAGGATCCTGTTAAATAGCCAATCATTTCAATTTGAGTCCTTGAAAGACTTTCCAGGAGTGAATTCTAACTGAAAATAGACTGGGTCTTACAAAGACGGAAACCCACCCTCACATATTAGAGTATCTGATTGGATTGAAATCTCTAATTAAATTATTGAGCAAGAAGTTGGGCAACCACGGTAAGGTTTTTGCAATCTCACAAGGGTGGAGATATAAAAATTGGAGGTAAGCATTGACCAAGACACAGGGGAATTATAAACATCCAGTCTTTCTATTATGATCACTGAAGGAAAACATCAGGGAATCCAGAATTGGAAAAATCCTCCAAAGTTTAAAAAATTTAATATGACTTCAGATTGGATTAGAGAAGAAAATATTATCATAGAAAGTTTTTAAATATCTACACAACAAAAGTTGTAAAGGTATTTAAAAACTTACTATGATAATGGGTTTTAAACTTTGGAGGATTTTTCTAATTCTAGATTCCCTTTACTTATGTTACTCAGCCAACAACAACAACAACAAAAAGAAACCTTGCCATTTGCAATGATGTGGATGGAACTAGAGTGTATTAGGCTCATTGAAATAAGTCAGTCAGAGAAAGAGAAATACCATATGATTTCACTCAAATGTGGAATTTAAGGAACAAAATAGATAAACATAGGGGAAGGGAAGAAAGATAAAATAAGATAAAAACAGAGAGGGAGGCAAACCATAAGAGACTCAACTATAGAGAACAAACTGAGGGTTGCTGGAGGAGAGGTGGAGTGGGGTTTGGGCTAAATGGGTGATGGAGAATAAGAAGGGCACTTGTGATGAGCACTGGGTTTTATATGTTAGGTGATGAATCACTAAATTTAAAAAAAAACCCAGTCTTTACAATTTTTAATACACAGTGTTCAATATTCAATAAACAAAATAAATTGACCCAACAACTTAAATAAAATATAAAGACATAATGAATAAAAACAAATAAGCAAATATTCACTATTATTAGTAAAATAAATATACCCTAAATTATCACCCTAAAAAAATAATAAATAACCTACACCTATAACACTTTCCATAATTCAACCAGAATATTATTAAAGGCCCATGTTGTGACTGAATTTTTTTTCTCATGATTAAAACCAAACAGAGGAGCTTGGCTACTAATTAGCTGTCAGGGACTCTTCATGCTTCTACTTGGTTTCTTTTTACTGTCATAAAACGTTTTTTATGTTTTTTAGGACAACCATGCCCTACTCTCTGGAAGTCTCCTCTACTATTCAGGTCAATGAAATAATCCCACATAATCAAGCTCAAAAGTGAACAATTATGTCAAGATATCAAGGTGTCAATTGTAACATAATATTTCAAAAGTACAGTCATGACCCAGCTTTGAAGTTATGGTTAAAAACTTTTAATTATCCTTACCAGGCACATTCACCAACTGTCTTGCTTATTAGTATCCCATATTTTGAGAGTGGGTACTAAAGAACTAACGACAATTTTTCTACCTTGGAGATCATGAAATGTTTCAAATTAGCCAGTCCTCAGAAAGCCTGGTGAAATGTAACTACCCTACCCCATTTGCCATATATATATTCTGCCCTCTACAGCTCAAGCTTGCTAGTGACACTGTCCTTATTTATAAACTGCTGTGTGATCCTGAGTGGCAGCCTTCTATGGTTGGAAGCTGTATGCAACAAAGAATTCAGTCTTTCATCTATCCAAGTGTTAGTGTGTTGTATTTCGTCATAAAATTAATTTTTAAATCTTATAAAACACACAATAAACATGAGACTGGTACCTCTCATAAGTTACCCAAACTACAAATGAAACAGTACGGTGTTATGTAGAGGTGGTTTTATTTCCAAATTTATATAGTAAATCCTAAAACACACACTATTTTTTAAGAAGCATAAATGTCAAGAAGGAGATAAAGTGGAATCAAATAAAATGTTTAATTAAAATCAGAGTACACAGAAAAGGAGGTAGAAAAAAGAACACATGCAAAGAATTGAAAACATTTACAAAGATGACAGATTTTACTACAACTGCATCTATAATTCTTTAAATATAAATGGTGTAAATATGAGTTAAAAGACAGATATTATCATAATGGATTTTAAAAGTAAAGACTTAGGGCACCTGGGTTGCTCAGTCGGTTAAGCATCCAACTTCAGCTCACATGATCTCACGGTTCATGAGTTTGAGTCCCACATCAGCTCTGTGCTGACAGCTCAGATCCTGGAACCTGCCTCCTTTTCTGTTTCCCTCTCCCTCTCTCTCTGCCTCTCCCCCAGTCACACTGTGTCTCACAAAAATGAATAAACATTAAAAAATAAGTAAGTCAAGACTCACTTATGTGCTGTTTACAAGAAACAACTTAAACTACAAAGACTCAGGTAAGAAATGGAGGATGAAATATATACCATGCTATCCCCATTCAAAAGAAAATTGGAATAGCTATGTTAATTTCAGATAAAGTGACTTTAGAACAAGAAAGAATATCAGAAATAAAGAAGTATATTGCATAATGATAAAGAAGTCAATTCTCCAAGAAGACATAACAATCTTAAACATACATGCATCTAACAATGAAGCATCAAGATGCAAGGAGAAAACTGATAGAGAGAAACAGACAAAAACTGAAAGGAGAAATAGACAAACTTATTGTTAAGAAAGTTCAATATAACTCTCCCAATAATTGACACCTTAAACAGGCAAAAAAAAATCTACAAGAGTAAAGATTACATGAACAGTATCAGGAATAAACTTGGTCTAGTTGACATTGATAAAATACTCCAATGAGAAAAAGTAGACTATAGATTCTTCCCAAGCATATTTGGAACATTTACCAAGATAGACCACATTATGGACCTTAAAACACAACTTATGAACATTTAAAATAAGGAAATTCACAAAGTGAAAAATATTATATAATTCCACTTACGTGAGCTAGCTAATGTAAAATTCATAGGAACAGAAAAGCAGCATGGTGGTTACAAGGGATGATGGGGAGAGAAAAATGGGAAGTTGTTTAGTAGGTATAAGGTTTCACTTTTGCAAAATGAAGAGCAATGAATGGTGGTGATGCTTTCACAACAAAGTGAATGTACTCAATGCCACTGAACTGTATGCTTAAACATGGTTAATTGTTTGTTTGTTTGTTTGTTTATGTAGAGAGCAAGCATGCAGGCACATATGCGAGCAGGAGAGGGGCACAAAGAGAGGGACAGTGAAACTCAAGCAGGCTCTATGCTCAGTACTGATGTGAGGCTTGATCTCATGACCATGACATCATGACCTGAACTGATACCAAGAGTCGGATGCTCAACCGACTGAGCCATGCTGGCGTCCCATGTATATGCTTAAACATGGTTAAGATGGAAAGTTTTATATGTGTATTTTAATACAATTTTTTTAAAAAAATGAGTAATTGCTAATGATCTCACAGACACTAATAAATAAAAAGGCAATAACACAAACAACTCTATGCCCATAAATGTGATATTGTAGATGAAATGAACAAATTTCATGAACATAAACTACATAAACTTTATTAAGAAGAAACACCTAACCTGAATAGTTCTGTCTGAAAAAGAAATCAAATTATTAACTAAACTCATTCCAATAAAGAAAAAAAAAAATCCCATGTTTTAACTAGTAACATTCACCAATATATAAGGATGACATAGTGCCAATAATACTAATTCTACAAAACCTCTTTCTAGAAAATATAAAACAAGGTATTATTTCCCAATTCTTTTTTTTTTTTAATTTTTTTTAACGTTTATTTATTTTTGAGACAGAGAGAGACAAAGCATGAACGGGGGAGGGTCAGAGAGAGGGAGACACAGAATCTGAAACAGGCTCCAGGCTCTGAGCTGTCAGCACAGAGCCCGATGCGGGGCCCGAACTCACGGACCGCGAGATCATGACCTGAGCCGAAGTAGGCGGCTTAACCGACTGAGCCACCCAGGCGCCCCTATTTCCCAATTCTTTTTATGAAGCCAGTATTACTCTATTACCAAAATAAAAACATTACAGGAAAAGAAAACTATAGAAATATATCTCTTGTGAACACCAACATAAAATCCTTAACAACATATTAGCAAATTAAATCCAGTAACATGTAAAAAAAAGTCTCAAACAAGTGGGGTTCATTCCAGAATTGAGGCTGGCTTATCATTCATAAAGCAATTTATGCAGCTTACAATATTGTCAGAGAAAATTACAAGACCATATAATCATCTTGATAGACAAAAATTGTCAATAGTTTAACACACACTTATGCAAAAACTAGGAGTAGGGAAATTTTTCTGTCTAGTAAATAGTATGCACAACGAACCTATAGCTACTACAATAAGTAATGGTGAGTGATAAATGCCTTAGGTTCAAGAGCCAGGCATGCATATCCACTCTTACTAGCCCTGTTCCACATAATATTGAATGTCTATTTTGTTCGAAAATACAAAAAACAGAAAACAAAAGTTCAATGAATCCAAAGGAGATAAAAGATGAAAAGAAGTATACCAAAGCATATTATAATCAAAATGTTTTAAATAAATGATAAAAATAACATCTTAAAAGTAGGCATTATATAGTGATAAACAAACATAGTTTGATAGCAAATTTGATAACTTAAAATCTTATACCTAGGGGAAAAAATACTTTAATTCAAGAATGAAAGCAAAAATAAAAACTTTTTTTCACTTGCCAAAAACCATTGTGAGCAAACTAGGACTACAATATATATTAAAGTAAGTATTTCACACAGGTGAACAATGATACTGGATGGGCCTACATGAAGAAATGCAGACACCTGGGAATATTAAATATGTGGGAAAATGTAAAATATTTGTTCATTATTTTAATCTCCTCAAGTGGTTATTAGGTTGACTAAAAACAATGACATTCTATTGTAATGTTTATAACGCATGCAGAAATAAAATTAATAGCACAAATGGTGAGAGGGGAGAGATGAACAAAAGTAGGTGCATGGTTTTATACTATTTGTGAAATGTTATATTATTGATTTTTATTAGGTTTTTAATTTTAATTCCAGCATAGTGAAGACACAGTGTTTTATTAGGAATCTAGACCATGATTATTTAATAATGCACATTGTGAACTCTAGAGAAATAAAAAAAAAATATAATCAGGAAATAAAGGAGAAAAAGAAATCAGGTATAATATTTATTATGAGAAAAGTAAGGTATTTTGGATATATTGATGGATATACAGATAATATACAAAAATTTATATATATATATATATATATATATATATATATATATATATATATATCTTATTTATGTAAAACAAGATGAACAAAATTAAAAATTCATGTCACTTTAAAAGATCAGAATATCGCATTGAAAATTTTACTTCTTCCTTACCAGTGTGGATGCCTCTTATTTCCTTTTCTTGTCTGATTGCTGGGGATAGGACTTCCAGCACTATGTTGAATAAAAGTGGTGAGAGTGCACAACCTTGTCTTGTTCCCAATTTTAGGGGAAAATGTTTTTCACCCTTGAATATGATGTTAGCTGTGGGTTTTTCATTTATGGCCTCTATTATGTGGGGTATGTTCCCTTGAAACCTACCTTGCTGAGGGCCTTTATCATAAATGGATGCTGTCCTTTGTCAAAAGTTTTAGATTTCTCAATTTTATGTATAATGTTGCCTGATTTGCAAATACTGAACCACCCTTGCATCTAGGGAATAAATCCTACTTGATTTTGCTGAATGACATTTTAATGTATTGTTGGATTTGATTTGCTAATATTTTGTGGAGGATATTTACATCCATGTTCATCAGAGATACTGACCAGTAGTTCTTTTTTCTTCTTCCTTTTTTATTTATTTTTTTTTTTTTTGATAGTGTCTTTTCTGGTTTTGGTATCAGGGTAATTTTGGCCTCAGAATGAATTTGGAAGCTTTCCTTCATCTTCTATTTTTTTGTTTTTTTGAATAGTTTGGGAAGAATAGGTATTAACTCTTCTTTAAATGTTTGGTAGAATTTACCTGTGAAACTGTCTGGTCCTGGACTTTTGTTTATTTGGGAATTTTTTGATTACTCATTCAATTTCATTTCTGGTAATTGGTCTATTCAAATTCTTTGTTTCTTTCTAATTCAGTTTTGGGACTTTATGTATTTCTAGGAATTTATCTATTTTCTCTAGATTGTCTAGTTTGTTGGCATATAATTTTTCATAATGTTCTTTTATAATCCTGTGTATTCCTGTGTGGTGTCAGTGGTTATTTCTCTTCTTTTTGATTTTGAATCCTTCCTCTCTCTCTCTCTCTCTCTGTTGTTCACTGTCTCTCACTCTCTGTCTCTCTCTCTCTCTCTCTCTCTTTTTTTTTTTTGATTACTGTGGCTAAATGGTTATAAATTTTGTTGATCTTTTCAAAGAAACAGCTTCCAGTTTCATTGATCTATTGGTTTTGGTTTTGCTTTGTTTTTGTTTGTTTCTATTTTTTTAAGTTTATTTATATACGTTGAGAGAGAGTACCCACAAGAGACAAGGGGGGGAGGGGCAGAAAGAGGGAGAGAAAGAATCCCAAGCAGGCTCTGCACTTTGAATGCACAGCCTAACTCAAGGCTCAATCCCCAGAACTGTGAGATCATGACTTGAGTGGAAATCAAAAGTTCGATGCTAAACTGACTGAGCCACCCAGATGCCCCATGTTTCTATTTTGTTTATTAATGCTCTAATCTCTTTTATTTCTTTCCTTCTCCTGCTTTGAGGTTTTGTTTGTTCTTCCTTTGCTAGCTCCTTTACGTATAAGGTTAGATTATTTATTTGAGATTTTTCTTATTTCTTGAGGTAGGCCTGTATTGCTGTAAACTTTCCTCTTAGAACAGCTTTTGCTGCATCCCAAAGATTTTGGACCACTTTGTTTTCACTTTCATTAATCTCCATGTATTTTTTTTAAATTTCTTCCTTGATTTCTTGGTTGACCCAATTTGTTGTTTTTAGTAGCAAGTTATTTAACCTCAATGTATTTGTGGTTTTTCTAGATTTTTTAAAAATTGTCGTGGGTTTCTAGTTTCATAGTGCTATGTCAGAAAACATGTATGGAATGTCTTCAGTCTCCTTGAATTTGTTGAGATTGTTTTATGGACTAATAGGTCATCTATTCTAGAGAATGTTCCATGTGCCCTTGAAAGAACTGTAATATGTGGTTTAAAGATGGACTGTTCTGACTATATCTGTTAGATCTATCTGGTCCAATGTGTTTTTCAAAGCCACTGGTTTCTGGTTTTATTTTCTGTTTGGATGATCTATCCATTGATGTAAGTGGCAGTTAAAGTCACCTACTTCCATTGCATTACTCTCAATTACTTCCTTTATGTTTATTATTAACTGTTTTTTTTTTTTTTTATTTGGGGACTCCCATGTTGTGAACATAAATATTTACAAGTGTTGTATCTTCTTGTTAGATTGTTCCCTTTATGATATATAGCACCTTTGTCTCATTAGTTTTTGTTTTAAAGCCTATTTGTCTCATATAAATATTACTTCCCTGACTTTTTTCTTTTTGTTTCCTTTTTCATGATAAATGCCTTCTCATCCCTTCACTTTCAATGTGCATTATGTCTTTAGTCTGAAATGAGTCTCGAAGATAGCATATAGGTAGGTCTTGAGTTTTAATAAATTCCATCATCTTATGTCTTTTGATTGTTTAGTCCTTTTACATTCAAAGTAATACTGACAGATATGTACTTATTATAATTTTGTTATTTTTTTGTGGTTGATTTTGTATTTCTTCTTGTTTCTTTCTTCTTTTGGTCTCTTCTCTCACAGTTTGCTGGTGTTCTTTATTTTTATTTTTATTTTTAAAGAGAGAAAGAAGGGTGGAGAGAGGGCCAGAGGGAGAGAGAAAAAGAATCCCACAACCCCAGGATCACAACCCAAGCCAAAATCAAGAGTTGGGCACTCAACCAACTAAGCCGCCCAGGAGTCCCTGCTGGCTTTTAGTGATATACCTGGATTCCTTTCTTTGTTTTTTGCATATGTTACTGTTTTTTGATTTGTTGTTACCATTAGGTTTAGGTACAATATTTTATGCATATAGCAGTCTACATTAAGTTGATAGCTGCTTAAATTTGAATCCATTCTTTACTCCTCTCCCCTCTTTCATCTTAGGTATATGGTGTCATACTTGCATCCTTTTTACTTTGTGAATCTCTCGAATAATTTTATATATATCCTTCATTTTATTGCTTTTGTGCCTCCTACTTTTATTACTCTTACTTATGGTCCTTCCTTTCTACTCAAATACTTTCCTTTCTACTCAAATACTATTTTAATATTTCTTGTAGAGCTGGTTTAGTGGTCATAAATACCTTTAATTCTTGTTTGTCTGGGAAACTCTTTATTTTTCCTTCTATTCTGAAAGATAGTCTGGTTGAATAGAGTATTCTTGGCTGCAGGTTTTTTTTTTTTCCTTTCAGCACTTTGAATATATCATGTCACTCCCTTCTGACCTGAAAATTTCTGCTGAAAATCAGCTCATAGCCTTATTGAGTTTCCTTTGGATGTAACTGAGTTTTCTCTTGCTGCTTTTAAAATTCTCCTTTTCACTATTTTTTGCCATTTTAATTACTATGTTTCTTGCTATGGATCTCTTTCAGTTGATTTTGTTGGGGACTCTCTGTGTCTCCTTGATCTGGATGTCTGTTTCCGTCCCTAGATTCAGGAAGTTTTCACCTATTATTTCTTCAAATAAGTTTTATATCCCCATTCTCTCTCTCTTCTCCTTCTTAGATCCCTATAATGAGGATGCTATTATGCTTGGTGATGTCACTGAGTTTCCTAAGTCTATTTTCCATTATTATTATTATTATTATTATTATTATTATTATTATTATTTTCTATCTATGTTCAGTTTGATTTCTTCCTTCAGGTCATTGACCCATTCTTCTGCTTCCTCTAGTCTACTATTTATTCTCTCTAGTGTATTTTTAATTTCAGTTGTTGAGTTTTTCATCTCTGAATGGTTCTTTTTTTTTTTTTTTTAATGTTTTCTATCTCTTTGGTGAGGGTCTCCTGAGGTATTTCTCAAAGTCCTGTGAGTTTATTTAAATTATCTATCAGGCATATTACTTACTTCTGTTTCATTTAGCTCTTGCTCTAAGTTTGTCCTATTCTTTCATTTGGGACATATTCCTTGATCTCCTCATTTTGTCTAACTTTCTGTTTGTTTATCTGTCTTAGGAAAGTCAGCTACCTTTCCTGCTCTTGAAAGTAGTGGCTTTATGTAGAAGAGGTCCCATAGTCCCCTGCAGTGCGGTATCCCCTGTTCACCCATACTTAGCTCTTTAAGGATGTCTCCTAAATGTGTTATGGGTGACGTACTATTGTGGCTGAGCCACTTTTGCATTCAGTCCAGTCATGTGCAGTGCCTCTCTTTGCCTACTGTGGGCAATGTTGGTCCCTGTGTTGTTAGTGGGCCAGTCTGGGGCCACCTTGGTCCACACCAGGCATTTGCCAAAAATGCAGCAGCAGCAAACTTCAGGATGCTTTCCCTGTGTTTTCTCCTAGGGAGCTTTAGTTGGTGGGTGGGGCCTGCTGTCAAAGCAGATGTCTGCCCCAGCCCACTGCTGGGGCTGCAATGGAACTGGCGTGTAAGGTTATCTTTCCTCCCTAAGGCAGGAGTCACTTTGAAGTGGTGGTGGCCTCTGCAGGGACTGCTTGCATGCTGCCAGGCTTATGGCATCACTTTGGATGGTATCTGCCAAGGGTGTCTTGGAGGGGGCAGGTCCACAATAGAACACAAGGCTGAGGTGTGTGGTGTTTGCAAGGTCTGTGCATGTCTGTTGTGGGAGTAAACCTAGAATCCCTTTATACTCCTGCCACATGGCTGGAGGGAGTGAATCCACAGGAGATCACAGGGGCAGAGTATGTCATGCCAGCAAGGTCTTGGCTGGTCCACTGTGAGAGGGGACCTGCAGCTGCCTGGTACATAGGCTGCCTGAGTTGGAGGGAATGGATCTGCAGAAGAGTGTCGGGGTGGGATGTGCAGTATTAGGAAAGTTTATGTGGGTCTGCTGTTGAAGGAAACTTGGAGCTGAGTCCTGGATGGAACTGACATGTCCACAGGAGAATGTAGGGTGGAACATGGTATCAGCAAGTTAGATGGAAAGTGTTGGTACTGTGCTGGTTTCTGCAGGTGTCTTTGTCTCTAGGCCGGGGGTCAAGAGAGGAAATTAGTGTCTGCCAGTGCCTTTGTTTCTGGAGAAGTCTCCTAAAGATCCCTGCCCCTTCAGCACATGCTCTGAGATTAGTAAATAAATGTTCTTCCTGTATAACCCAGGTGTTTTACTAACAGTTGGTTCTGTGCTATACCTCTGTGGAATTGTTTGTTGTTCTGTGTCTTTAAGGGCTATTACCCTCAGGCTCTCCCAGAGCTGAACCCATTGATTTTTAAAGTTCTAGGTGTTAAGCTCCATTTATTGTAAGAACTGAAAAAATTACATCCCTCTGGTTTTCAAAGCCAAATGTTATGGGGATTTGTCTTCTTTGTGCAGGTTCTCTTTGTCTGGGGTGCTGGTGTGAGGGTCAGTTTCTCTTCCCTCTCTGCACTTGCAGAATCCCTCCATCCTGCAGACAATACTATGGGTTCCTTTAGCTCCAGATCATGTCTCCACCCTTCTTAACCTCTTCAAACTCACCTCTTCTCTACATTTAGCTGTGGAGAGTCTGTTCTGCCAGTCTTTGGGTCATTTCTGGGTTATGTACACTCATGTGGGTGTTATCTAGTTGTATCTGTGGAAAAGGTGACCTCAGGATCTTCCTACTCTGCCATCTTCTCCAGTGATGGTAATTGGAAAATACTAAGTTTTAGAGTATTTTTTTAAACATCACATTATATATTAATTCATTTCTATTCCTTTCCACTTACTAAATGTAAGGCTTATTATCTTTATGCATCAGTTTCAACAACTGTAAAACGTACAGAGTTGCATAAGAATATTTTAGGAATAAAATAAATAAATATATATAAAATTGTTATGCCCAGAATTCATGATCCCCAAAGACCACCAGGGAGCCGAGTCTGATGCAAAAGCAAAGAGCCTTTATTCGAGCTAGCTCGAGCTCAATCCCCTACCTGCACCGACGCAGCGGTGAGAAGCCGGGGAGAGAGAGCGAGTTATAAAAGCACAAAGGTTTTATTGGGGTCTAGGGGCAGTTGGTGAGGTAATGGCTGTGGCCTCAGCCGATTGGCTGGGGAAGGGTCGTGGCCTCGGCCGACTGGCTGGGGAAGGGTCGGAGTCTTGTTACTCAGGTCGCTGGGCGTGTTTTGATCAGGAAGTTTGAACTGGTGAGCGGGAGGTTACTCAAGGGGAGGAGGCGTGGTCAAGGTGGAGGACACAGAACAAGATGGAGTCGGCTGTTGTAGGTCCGCCCTTTCAAAATCTCTTAAAATATTAATGTGAACATAGTAATAATAAAATAAATGTCAACTAAAGTTTATTCCTTCAACAAAAATCACTATTTTCTTACTGTGTCAAGAGATGCACACAGATATGACATGTTTATGGACCTCATAATCTATATTGGCTCAATATGTTTGTCTATTATTATTGTATGAGAATTTCTTGAACTTTTGTTGCTCTTCTTTGACAAACCATGTGCCGTTGAAGACAGGAAGTTGTCTTTTTCAAACTTTCTATATTTTGAAGATTTCACTGAGTTTTGCATATAAAAATGTGTAATTAATATTTTTGAATTAATTTGTGAAAGACTGAAGCAATGGCAATCTTGAGGCTAAAAATAATGTCCAAAATCTGTCAGGATCTATTAGATTTTTAAATAATAGCTGCTACTATTCTGTATCTAAAAGAACAAAAACCTCATTTTGGAAATAGAGAAATAATGGCACAGAAATATTAAAACATAATATTCACAGTCTCAACACAAGTGAGATAAGAGTAGTTAGAACAAAGGTTTTCTTTGACCTAGATTATTCATTCAATAAAATTTGTTGAATACTGTCTATATATCAAACTCTTTCCCTTTTACTTTATTTTTTATCATTACTCCAAATAGAGTTATATTTTTAAAATATGCTACATGGTCTTAGAATTGCATAGAGATGTCTTCTATCTTTCCAATAAATTTCATCTGGCCTTTTGATAACTGGATGGGCTTAGGAGTATATAGGTTTTAAAAGTTCTTAAGTGTTGAGAACATATATACAATATAATAGTATTTTATTTATAGCTTCTCTTTTACATTAAGATAAAAAATGCAGAACTAAATCAATTTCTGAAAAATTAGCACAGGGCAATTCAATGACAATATCTCAAGTTAAATATTGATTCTATGCAAGAGATGTTTCCTCGTAAAGACAAAATAATAGTGGTACAGTTTCTACAAATAAAATTTAATTTTATAGTGTGTATTTTAACATAGTATGTTGTATCAATGAGAATATTCTGTCCATACAAATCTCTAAACAAAAGAGTTAAATAAATCATAGCTACAAGTTAATTTCTTTAATTTGTTATGACTATTTAAAAAAAATCAGTATTTTCAAAAGATTTATTAATTTTTCATATTTTGTTCTGGTCTTAGAACTTGGAAAATGTTGCCCAATGGCATTGAGCTATACTAATTTTTATCATTTAATTTGGTTTTCTAGATTGCACTTTTTCCTTTTAGATACACATCCCAGTTGCCATTTCAATACAACATGAAATATATTCTAAAAGTTGTACAGATTCATTTCATTTAAAAGGACACAGAAATTGAAGTGATTTAAACCCTGTGTTATCCTGCAAGATTTATAATTCACCTCTTAGGGGTTCAGTGTCACTTGTAAAAGGACATGGTAATGAATCAAGGGATCAAAAGCCTAGCACTTTCAATTTAAAAACTGCTGGAGGGGTGCCTGGGGGGCTCAGTTGGTTAAGCATCCAACTTCAGCTCAGGTCATGATCTCACGGCTTGTGAGTTCGAGCCCTGCATCAGGATCTGTGCTGATAGCTCAGAACCTGGAGCCTGCTTTCAATTCTGCGTCTCCCTCTCTCTGCCTCTTCCCCAGCTCACACTCTGTCTCTCTCAAAAATAAATAAACATTAAAAACGTTTTTAATTACAAAATGCTGGAAATACTTTTTTTCATTTTTTGTGTGTTGTGCAGCAGCAGTTTAAGCTTACTAAAATGAAAATTATAAAATTAAAGATGGCATGATTACCAAGTGACAATCCACTGCCACAATATGTATGTACATCATCATGCTTCAGAAGTTCTTGCCCATATCACCTTCAGAGTGCCTATGCATGCATCCCCACAATCTGATATGCTAAGAGTCCAAAAGAGTGATCTTAATGAGCTCTTCACTATGATCCTGTGTTTCTCAGGATTCCTTGACAGAGATTCTTTTCCAAGAAAAACAAACAAACAAACAAACAAACAACCACAAAGTCCTAATAGGGCTCCTTGAAAAGACAAGTTGAAATATGCATACATTCTCATCCAGTTACTTTTCCTGGGGTGCATTCCCAATAGAACATGGTATGTTTATACCAGAAGATAGGAACAAAATAACATTATCCACTAAAGCCTAAAACAGCACACAACTCAAATGTCCATCATACATGTGGTGCAATTCTGCAATGAAAGAAAAAAATCTGACGAAATTATGCAATAAAAATGAGTAAACTACAAATGCATGCAATCACATGCATAGATATCACAAACATTTGGCAAGCTGAAAATAATTCAGATACCAGAGTATATACCAGTATGCTTCTACATATAATATCCAAAACATGCAAAGCTATATACCGTACTGTGTCAAATACAGGAAAAGTTGGTAAACTATACTATTAAGACTTGGGCATATTTTTGTGTGTGTTACATTTCACACACACACACACACACACACACACACACACACACACACAGTTAAAAGATTTTTAAGAAGAGGGAAGTACTAAAAGTAGCTGACAACCTGTATCATTTGTGTGAGTTTTGTTCACTTGTGGCTATATTTTATTAAATATTATAATATTACCAGGATATCTGGAATCAGTTAATAATGTAAACCTCAAGGTACAATAAGGAAACAAATATATAAGCAAGAGTCAATAGGTCATGGAGGCTTCATGGTTTATTTACTTGATGGCAGAATATTTTCACCGGCCATCCAAATTCTTTTGGTTTCTGTACTATCTCATTTACAGTGTCAGATGAAAAAGCCTCTCCCAAGTGGAGGCCACTTTGGCCTCTCTGTGCATGCATTCTCAGAATTGGTCACTTCAACTCAAAATTTACTTGTCTACAATAAAGGGGATAAACTAAAACTTTATCCAGTTATTGCTTCTAGATCTAAATCCAGGATCTAGGATATAGTACAGTAATCCACATGCAAAAGAAATTTTATCTACCTGCAACAGGCAATTTAGCAATTACAATAAAATGTCTTATTTGGAAAAGGGAAGGATTAAAACCAAAAAAGGGAAATTATCCATTCAAGGTTTTTTTTTTTTTTTTCAGTGTAGTTGTGTATAAAAAACGTAAGGTCACAAGCTTATATGATTTCCTGAGGGAGAGAAATAGCAAGGAAACCTGACGTGATAGTAGATAATTTTTACTTGATCAGCTACTTCATTTGGCAGCCTCTGGTTTGAAAATAGGAAGGGCTCTTTTTTTTTTTTTTTTTTTTTTTTTTAACATTAACACAGCTGACTTGGAATTGAGAATTGTCTTTTTGGAGACTCTAGTTCTTTGGATACTCACTTCCTGAGTAAAAGCGAGAGGTCAGGGATATTTGGATTACTTCAGCAGTTCAACAGTCAAACGGGTATTGTTAGTCAACCTTTGGATTTCTTTGGCAATACTTAAAACAAAGAAATTATCTGGCAGGGGTGTCAAATCTAAAAGGATATAGAGAATTAATATATGGGGAGCTAGCCTGAAGTGGGATAAGGAAGGGATTCAGATCAAAATGCAGCCTAGCACAGAATTTTAGAGCTCAGACAGTTTGGAGTATCTACATGTAAAAGGCTGGTCTCTGCAGGGTGTCAGAGAATACTCAAAATAAAGATGTCTAAGAGGAAGGGATGGCAGTCCAGCATAGGCTGCAAGTTCAAGAGAGGTAAGGAGGGTAGGCAGACAGAAAAGGGGGTAGGGATGATGATGAAAAACTGGTTATATTTATGGGCTTAGGGGATGTTATGGGTTGAATTGTATCCTCCCAATTTCTATGTTAAAGTCATAATCCCCAATACCTCATGATGCAGCACTAGAGTCTTTAGAGAGCTGATCCAGTTAACATGAAGTCTTTAGAGATGGTCATAATCTAATATGACCAATGTCGTAAGAAGAGGAAATTTGGACACAAACATGCAAAGAGAGGAGACGATGTGAAGACTCAGGGAGAAGACAGCCATCTGTAAGCCAAGGAGTGAGGCCTGGAGCAGATCCTTCCCTGGTTGTCCTTAGAAGAAACCAGCCTTGCCAACATTTTGATCTTGGACTTTTAGCCTCCAGAACTGTGAGAAAATAAATTTCTGTTGTTTAAGCCACTCTGCCTATGGTATTTTCTCATAGCAGCTCTATTAGTTGAGTAAGTAAATACAGTAAGGATAATTGGAACCAAGTTCCTCACTGTCAGACAAGGGAGGTGTAACTGTGGAAAGGGAAAACTAAATGAAACCTGATAATTTTGGATTAGAATTGGAAGTAACAGTACAAATTCATATAAGAATATATATGTAGTTCCTGTCCAGTATCAGAGGGCCTGCAAACTTCAATATCACACCTAGAACCTAGAACTTAGCTATGAAATACCACCCTCTTTAAAAAATAGAACAAAAAAAGGGGTGTCTGGGTGGTACAGTCAGTTAGGCATCTGACTTCAGATCAAGTCATGATCTCAGGGGTCGTGAATTCGAGCTCTGCATCGGGCTCTGACTGGAGTCTGCTTCGGATTCTGTCTCCCTCTCTCACTGCTCACTCTCTCCCTCTCTCTTTCTCCCTCTCTCAAAAATAAATAAACATTTAAGAGGAGAAAGCAGGAAAAAGACCTCTCTGACCTCAGCCGTAGCAATCTCTTACTCGACACATCCCCAAAGGCAAGGGAAGTAAAAGCAAAAATGAATTACTGGGACCTTATGAAGATAAAAAGCTTCTGCACAGCAAAGGAAACAACCAACAAAACTAAAAGGCAACCAACGGAATGGGAAAAGATATTTGCAAATGACATATCAGACAAAGGGCTAGTATCCAAAATCTATAAAGAGCTCACCAAACTCCACACCCGAAAAACAAATAACCCAGTGAAGAAATGGGCAGAAAACATGAATAGACACTTCTCTAAAGAAGACATCCAGATAGCCAACAGGCAAATGAAAAGATGCTCAACGTCGCTCCTTATCAGGGAAATACAAATCAAAACCACACTCAGATATCACCTCACGCCAGTCAGAGTGGCCAAAATGAACAAATCAGGAGACTATAGATACTGGAGAGGATGTGGAGAAACAGGAACCCTCTTGCACTGTTGGTGGGAATGCAAATTGGTACAGCCACTCTGGAAAGCAGTGTGGAGGCTCCTCAGAAAATTAAAAATAGACCTACCCTATGACCCAGCAATAGCACTGCTAGGAATTTACCCAAGGGATACAGGAGTACTGATGCATAGGGGCACTTGTACCCCAGTGTTTATAGCAGCACTCTCAACAATAGCCAAATTATGGAAAGAGCCGAAATGTCCATCAACTGATGAATGGATAAAGAAATTGTGGTTTATATACACAATGGAGTACTACGTGGCAATGAGAAAGAATGAAATATGGCCCTTTGTAGCAACATGGATGGAACTGGAGAGTGTGATGCTAAGTGAAATAAGCCATACAGAGAAAGACAGATACCATATGTTTTCACCCTTATGTGGATCCTGAGAAACCTAACAGAAACCCATGGAGGAGGGGTAGGAAAAAAAAAAAAAAAAAAGAGGTTAGAGTGGGAGAGAGCCAAAGCATAAGAGACTCTTAAAAACTGAGAACAAACTGAGGGTTGATGGGGGGTGGGAGGGAGGGGCGAGTGGGTGATGGGTATTTGGAGGGCACCTTTTGGGATGAGCACTGGGTGTTGTATGGAAACCAATTTGACAATAAATTTCATATATTGAAAAAAAAATCTAGTAGGAACTATAAAAAAAATAAAAAACATTAAAAAAAAAAACTTTCAAAAAATTAAAAAAAAAATAAAACAAAAACAAATTCCAGGCCTCTTAGAAAAACGACTGACTCAAGGTCAGTGTCAGGAAAAGAACAAGGTGAATTTGAAATATCTTATTGTGTACAACACAGTAGCTAAGAGATAATATTTCAGTGATCTGGAAAAAGAGTTGCTAAAAAATATAGTTAGCATGTATAACTGCAGTGGCTTAAAAAAGGCCTTAAATATGTTGATTTATTACAGATAATTTAGGTATTTTACTATAAATAGAAGCCAGGAACCCCTTTAAACTTGAAATATTAATCAAAGTAAAATTAGAATGAAGTCATTATTCCATACATAATATTTAATTAAGTAGAATTATATATATGGGTGTTATCAAATCCTGGGTATTAATTAAAAATAATATAGCAAAATTTATATATGATTTCACTTTATATATGATCAGTTCGATGCATTTATAATAAAATTTCAGTCATAAAAATCAGTATGTTTAAAAATCCATTTTAATTCCATGTACATAGCATCTTATTGCTTGCTTATACATAGAAGAGTTTAAGGGACAATTTCAGGGGTGAATAGCTAACTATAAATGCATCTGGTTCATCATTTTCCTTCAAAATATGTCTCAGTTGTCATATATATATGTATGTGTGTGTGTGTGTGTGTGTGTGTGTGTGTATTGATGTGTTGATATAATTGAGGCCATAAGATATCAAATCCTGAGTGTTATCCATTTTGAAACACATAGCAATAATTTTAAAATAAAATAATTAAGTATATGCAAACTAATTATGAAAAAAATACAAAAGCTGCTTATTTACTAATATTGAGAACTTACACCAATTATTATATTTTAGTTTAAAGAGATTTTCATCACTCTGCATAGTATGCAAATAAAATGTCTCATCATTTAAAAATGCTTCTAAACCAGTAATTTTTGTAAATTATACAGTATTTTAAAATTATTTTTCCCAAGGAAAACCTTTTCAAAAAAAAAAAAAAAGGAAAGTCTAGAGTTAAACTAAAATATAAAATGGATTGAAATGGGAAATAGTTTTGTGGATTCTAAGAAGCATATGTTAAAAAAAGAAAAAGTGATTTTGGTAAAAGAGTGAATCTCTGGTAGAATTACAAAGATTTTTACTAATGACAATTTTCTTTCTTTTAAAAAATATTTATTTATTTAGGGGCGCCTGGGTGGCTCAATCAGTTGAGCATCTGACTCTCGGTTTCAGCTAAGGTCATAATCTCATGTTTCGTGGGTTTGAGCCCCACATCAGGCTCTAAGCTGACAGCATGGAGCTTGCTTGGGTTTCTCTCTTTTCTCTCTCCCTCACTCTCTGCCCCTCCCCCACTTGTGCTGTCTCTGTCTCTGTCTCTCTCAAAATAAATAAATAAACTTAAAAAATTCATTTTAAAAATGTATATTTATTTTGAGAGACAGTGTGAGCAGGGGAGGGACAGAGAGAGGGAGAGAGAGAGAATCCCAAGCAGGCTCTGCAATGTCAGTGTAAAGCCCAATGCAGGGCTGGATCTCACAAACCATGAGATCATGACCTGAGCTGAAATCAAGGGTCAGGCACTTACCCGACTGAGCCACCGAGGGGTCCCAAAAAATTTCTGTTTTTTAAATTCTAATCACTGCTACTATCTGTTATTACTTTTCTGGAATATTTTCAGATTAATTTCAGGTATTTTTAAATAAATACCTGGTCATTATACCTTATTGTTGCAAGCTTGTCTGCCTTACATAGTGAACTGTGTTTTTCACTTAGTGATTCTTCTGTTCCAAATATAAAGAATAACTTATAATATCAGGACTATCGCTAATATTTACTCCCCTAAAAATGTAAAAAATAAATGTAAAAATGGATTTAGATATTAATTTATATTATTCTGTAACAGATAAATGTGTTTTGGAACACTTAATGATTTTTGATCCCCAGCAGTTGCCAATCCTTTCTATATCTTCGCTCCCATGAATGGTTAATGCTGTGTTACTAACAGCTTAAATCAGAAAATTCTAGGCTCCTAGAAAAAACCAAATTCCCATCAAAAACTTTATTTTGGAATTTGTTGGTTTACAGAAGAAAATTAATTTGATTTGTTGATATTAGAAAAGTCCTCAAAGATAAAAGCAAAAGATATATGATACTGATAAAAGTTTTTGAAATTCTCCAGACAAGAGGAAGAAAATAAGAGTTTGTAGATTCCTTCAGTAGAACCTTAAATTGACTCCATAGTTCATTACGGAGATGAAACACTTGAAAACACTTGAAACAAAGGGTTTCAGTTCTGGCCATTACTCCAGTGTTTTCAACTTGAAAGAAGAAGAGCAAAGCTCTCTGCCTTCAAAGGGCAAGTATGCTTATGCAGAGGCCATTTCATCATAACTGGTATAGACTAAAGATAGAAAATACTGCCTGCATTTTCTAGACTATGTAAGATTCCTTGGGACAGTCTACTTTTTATGGAGAATGAGCTAAACCCTCCAATTATAATGAAGTTTGAATTCCTGCAAAACATACTAATGTAAGGCCAGAATAATTACAAAACTTAGAAAAATAAAATGACATAAAAATTATAGGTATATAAATCTGGTTATGCTTCCTAGCTTCCCCACCCATTTCTTTCCTTAATGTCCTTTTTCTCTCTTCCCTTGGAGATGGCAGCATGGCCAGAAGCCAAGGAAATGGTAGGGCCATAGGAAAGGTCACATTAGCCTCAAGAAATCAATGGTGGAGCCAGAAATCAAGGAGGGGACTAGCATGGTTAGGATATATAGGGTTATTTAAGAAATAAATAAATATATTGGAGATAATGGGAATCAGATTTCTCATGGTCAGAGAAAGGCTTTATAAATATGGGAAAAGAAGAAGAAAACTATGAAAAACAAACACAATAATACAAACAAATTCCTTTGATGTTAGATTGAAATTAGAGGTGCTGATGTGAACTCACATATATTCAAGATAGGATAGACTGATAAATGGTTGATAGATAGATATAGATATAGATATAGATATAGATGATACAGATATAGATAGATATAGATAGATACAGGTAGATATATATATATATATATATATATATATATATATATATATATTTATGTGGAACTGTATATACTGATATGTATACATGTATATCTCCAACTGTAATTCACCGTAAGTTTCATGTGAGCCTTTTCCCTCCCATTGTTATTTGTAATTTCCTTCTCTGAGAGAGAAAAACTTGGCTATCATCTGCAATTCGTTTACTTGTTTACTTACCCCTATATATGTATATATACATATATACATCTCAAGAAGTTTCAGAATAGCTAATCCATATTCATATGTAAAACACACTAACAATTCTTTTTTGGCTTTCACATTACAATTGCCAGTCAAAACACTATTTTCCAAAATTGCTTAGGGTCAGCTTCTTTTCCAGCAATGTGACTGATAAATTTTCCTTCACAATTTCCTTTCTTTTATATTTATATCCTTTATACTGACTACTTCCTTTCAGGATAATCTTCCACTTCACCACTTCTCTCTTGATTTCTGTTTGATCTTAATTAAACCATTAATTAAATTTCTATGACAGTTATCTTTTTTTTTAATTTGGTTGTTTGAAAAACTCCATTTATCATTTCTGAAAAACTCCTGACCTTTTAAAATATTTTGACCCCATTCTATACATCTTTGTTTTACTTATTTATGATTTTTTTAATGTTTATTTATTTTTGAGAGAGACAGAGCACGGGTGGGGGAGGGGCAGAAAGAGAGGGAGACACAGAATCTGAAGAAGGCTCTAGGCTCTGAGCTGTCAGCACAGAGCCTGATGCAGGGCTGGAACTCAAGAACCATGAGATCATGACCTGAGCCGAAGTTGGGTGCTTAAACGACTGAGCTACCCAGGTGCCCCTATAATGTCTTTAATTACATTAAGCATGAATTGCTATACTCTGAATCAGATTATTTCAATATCTCCAGTTTCTATTGGACTCCTCAATTTTATACTTCTGGATTGTATTTTTGTATTTGGCTGGATTATCCCTCTTTTTTTCTTGTATTGTGAACTCAAAATTGTTTAACTTTAGGGGCGCCTGGGTGGCGCAGTCGGTTAAGCGTCCGACTTCAGCCAGGTCACGATCTCGCGGTCCGTGAGCTCGAGCCCCGCGTCAGGCTCTGGGCTGATGGCTCGGAGCCTGGAGCCTGTTTCCGATTCTGTGTCTCCCTCTCTCTCTGCCCCTCCCCCGTTCATGCTCTGTCTCTCTCTGTCCCAAAAATAAATAAAAAACGTTGAAAAAAAAAATTAAAAAAAAAAAATTGTTTAACTTTATTAGTAGAAATAACTTGTTGCTTACATATAAAGTTCATTCCTCTAGAAGCATTTCAAAATCTTTCAACATGAATGACACTATAGACACAAACAACACATACTTATTTAAATAAAATGTCAGACTTAGCATATGTAGAATTATATACATTAGGGTAGTTTGAATTCTGATATTTTTTCTCACTGAAGGATAACCTTATAGATAGGAATTCTCAGATCTTATTATTTTTTTTAATAGCCTCCACTCATCTCTAAGATCAACACAAACAAGTATCCTCACCAGCTATAATTTCAAGGTTTGATGTCTTCATCTTTTAGAGGTTCGTATTTTATTTGTAGTGTCTCTGATTCAACCTGCCATTTTATATGTGCATGAGGCTTTATCACCTCTCTGCCATATGTGGATTATAAAGCACAAGCTCCGAATCACCAGTGTTAGCAGTGTGAAATAAAAATCACATTCACGGGGGCATCTGGGTGGCTTAGTCTGTTAAGCATCCAACTTCAGCTCAGGTCATGATCTCAGGGTTTGTGAGTTCAAGCCCCTTCTCAGGCTCTGCGCCGACAGCTCAGAGCCTGGAGCCTGCTTTGCATTCTGTGTCTACCTCTTTCTCTGCCCCTCTCCTGCTTATGCTCTGTATGTCTCTCTCTCTCTCTCAAAAATGAACATTAAAAAAAATCACATTCATAGCTCATACACTTCTTTTAAAATGTAATTTTGCAAGTTTCTGATCTGTGCAAGATTCCCTGCATGTTTATTATTACTTTGGAAAAGAAAGGTTTTCTAGAAAATCTGCTTTTTCTGTAATTGTATATATTCTTATTTGGAGGTTTCTCAAAGTATGTGGTGACTTTCATTTCCCAAGTAACTTTTTTTTCCTCACTCAAGTTTCGTGGAATAAAAATTCCAACTGCTATCAATTTGATTTCTTTTTAATTTATTATTCAAATTATTCATATGGCCATAGATAAATGAGAAGTCTTTAATCTTCTCAGGTCTTAAGATAATTAAGAGTTAATGTTTTATAAGGCAGTGAGTGAAAGGTACAAATGTTCAAGGAAAAAAAAAACTTGGTCTGAAATATTCAATTTACAATATTAAGAATAATCAGATACAATGCAAAATTTTTGAGGTGGACATGATGAGACCATTCCTGAAATCTTTAAAATTCTGTGCTTAAGTACAGATTTGTTTTTCTTCATATTTCATCATTTTCTCATAAGAAGAAGACAAAAAAAAAAGTCTCCCTCATCAAACAAGAATCTGTTTTTTTCAATGGTGTCTTCTTTTGAGAAGTAATCACCTTCAAATATTTAGAAACTATAGCATTCAGTAATAATATTGTGATATTTTTCTTTTTTTAAGTTTATTTAAATATTTTGAGAGACAGAAAGAGATAGAATGTGTGATCAGGGAAGGGGCAGAAAGAGAGGGGGGAGAGAGAATCCCAAGCAGGGCCAATGCAGTCAACGCAGAGTCCAATGCAGGGCTCTATCCCATGAACAAGATCATGACGCGAGCCAAAATAAAGAGTCGGATGCTTAACCGAGTGAGCCACCTAGGTGCCCGCTTTTATTTTCTTTCTTTTTTAAAAAAATTTTTAAACGTTTATTATTGAGAGACAGAGCGTGAGCAGGGGATGGGCAGAGAGAGAGGGAGACACAGGATCTGAAGCAGACTCCAGGCTCTGAGTTGGCAGCAGAGCCCAATGTGGGGCTTGAACTAACAAACCGAGAGATCATGACCTGAGCTGAAGTCGGAGGCTTTACCAACTGAGCCACCCAGGCACCCCAGCCATTTTTATTTTCTTATTTGTGGTTTCTATATGTGAGCTTTTTCTATTTTCAACAGACATATTACAAATCAGCAAGTACACAGAGTTGAATATAGTGCAATGCAAGACAGAGAGAAAGGATACACTGGACAATGAGAAATGAAAAATTGGATGGGATTAACATCAAACTCTGAATGAAGAATAAAATATTAGTGAATTTGGAAATGCCACAATTAGAAATTTCCAAAAAGAAATACACTAAAAAAATAAAATAAGCCTAACAAATAAAGAACAAAGCATCAGTCAGCTGTGGGAAAATTTCAAGCAGTCTGATCTACATGTAAACGGAGACCCCAAAAAAGAAGAAAGGAAAAAAAAATATGAAAAGAAATAATGTCTAAAATAATTTCAAATGTGACGGAAACTATAAACTGATTGATACAAGGAGGCCAATGCATAAAAAACATGAAGAAAACATTACAATCAAGTTTCATATATAGACAGGTAGATAGATAGATACAAGATACATACATATACATATTTGACTTTCCCCTATTATATATATATATGTATATATATATACATATATATATATAAAATCAAGTTTTACCTATTAAAAATAGGAAAACAAAACTAAATTATTATCTAATAAGCCAATAAAGAATATAATAGTAACAACAATCTCTCCGAAAAGGCTGAAAAAATATTAACAGTCAAATTAAATATAAATGATATAAATACCCCAATTAAAAGGCAAGGGTGATCACACTAGGAAAAAATATCTACTATATATTACCTAAAGAAATCCTATTTAAATATAAAGAAAAATCTGTTTTCAAAGAAAGGTTGGGAAAAGATATAACATACTAGTATCAGTGAAAAAAAATCCAAAGGAACATATAGGTGTATCCAACATAATAGATTCCATAGTGAAAAGATTATCACAAGGAATTAAAAAGTATTTTCATACAGTTATTTTTTCCTTAAGGCGATATAGTGTGTGAAGTAAAAACTGATAAAACTGCAAAGAAAAACAGATAATCCCACAATTATAGCCAGATTCAATATCTCCTCTCCATAAGTGAGATAATGATCTAAAGAAATTATAAAAGAATGTAATGACTACCAATCGACTTGGCCTAATTAACATTTATAGGAGAAACAGCAGAATGCACACCTTTTCAGGTACACACAATACATTTACCAAGATACCATGACAATGACATGGGCCATACAACAAGCTTTGATCATTAAAAAATATATATTCAAGTCACACAATATGTTCACTGATCACTATGGAATAAGATTAGAAGTAAGTAACAGAAGTCTGGAAAATCCTCATTATATAGAAAATAAATAGAATAAGTCTTATTAATCCATGAGTCATTTAATAAATTGAGTAATTCATTTAATAATTTGTGCAATTATTAAATTGAAGTAAAATAAAATGCATTATATTATAATTTGGGAATGCAGCTAAAGCAGTGTGTATTGGGATGCTTACAGCACTGAGCAATTATATTACATATAAAAAACTTCTTAAAACAATAACTTTCAATTGCACAATAAGAAAAAACAAAAAGGAATAATAACACAAAAATAAGTACTTAATATGAAATGATAAATAAGAACAGAAAGAAATGAAATAGAAAACAGAGAAACATAATATAGAAAATTAACAAAATAAAAATTGGCTATTTGAGAAGATTATGTAGTGAATAGAATTCCAACCAGAACTAGGAAAAAAATAAAAGACAGGAATTACTAAATACTAATATCAGGAATGGAAGAGAATGGTAAATCCAGATGTACATTGACCATACATATATATTAAGTTTATTTTGAAAAAGATGCCAAGGTAAATTCACTGGTGCTGGAACAACTGGATAGCAAAATGAAAAATAGTAATAATTTTTTTTCCTTATATTCCACAGTGTACAAGAATTAGCTTATATATATTTTTTTATCATATGCCTAAATATAATACCTGAAACTAGGGGTGTATGTATGGCTCAGTCGGTTAAGCATCTGACTCTTGATTTTGGCTCAGGTCATGATTCCAGGGTCGTGGGATCAAGCCCTGCATTGGGCTCTGCACTGACAGTGGAACCTGCTTAGGATTCTCTCCTTCTCTCTCTCTCTCTCTTTCGATAAATAAATAACTAATTAAAAAATAGCTGAAACTATAAATTTCGGGAAGATAGCTTGTAAGAAAACCTTAATGACCTTAGGATTGACAAATATTTCTGAGTTATAAAAAAAGTAAGCACACCTAAAGCACAACCTATTAGAGAAAAAAATTGATAAATTAAACTTCATCAAAATGAAGAACTTTTGCTCTTTTTATAACTCTGTTAAATAAAGGAAGAACCAACCTAAAGACATAGAAAATAAAGGAATGCATCCATAAAGAGCACTCAAAACTCAAAAATAAGAAAACAATATTTTTTTCTTAATTGGAACAATAACTGAATAGACAATTCACCAAATAAGAAAGATAGGTGAGAAATATTCACATGAAAAGATGCTCAACATCACTAAATATTTGGGAAGTACAAACTGAAACCCAAATGAGCTATCTCTAAGAACCTATTAGAATGACTGAATTTAAAAGTCTAACTATAACAAGTGTTGTCAAGGATATGGAGCAACACTATTGGCAGGAATGCAAAATGGTATCATTTCTTTGGAAAGCAGTTGACAGCGTCTTAAAAAGTTAAATATACACTTACTATATCATCTAGCCACTACAGTACTAAGTGTTTACTGAGCAGTAATGGAAATATTTGTTCAAAGACTTACATGTGACTATTTATAGCTATTTTCTTTGTGATAGCCAATTGTTGGAATCAATCAAAACATCTACCAACTAGGGAACAGATGCATAAACCATAAAATGGAAAACAAGTCAGCAAGGAAATGAAAGGAATATATACATACTAAGTAGATGGATGAATTTCTAAATAGCTATGCTGAGTGGAAGAAGCCAGAGAATATATTATTCCATTTATATAAATTTTTGGAAGATGCAAACTAATTTATGGTCAGGTCAATGGTTGCTTGTAGACAAGGGCTAGTTGTCAGGGAGGGATGGAGAGAAAGTTTAAACGATGCACAAGAAAACCCATGGGAATGAATTTCTTGGTTGTGGTGATTGTTTCACAAATGTATACATTTGTCAATATCAAATTTCACACCTTAAATATGTGGCATTTATTGCTTTTCAATTTTATCACAATGAAGCTGTAATTTCAAAAAAAGTAAAGATATAATGAGATAGAAGCACTTTATTCTCTCCTTCTCTTGTGTATCTCTCACCTCTTTGTAAATTATTTCATAGTAATGAAGGGACTCAAACCTTGTATTTATGCCATGCTCATTTAATACTGGTTTAATAATTACTTCTTTTAAGAGATAAATAATCATTAACTAACAAATGGTCAAGCAACACCTTGTTGCTCACTGTTATGAAACATGCAAGTCTCCACAGGCATATACCCACATATTAAGATAAATAGTTCCTATTTATCTAGTGAAATTGAATGCAGTTCAGTTTGGAATAACTTTCTGGTTCTGATCAATTATTTCACTAACCCTAAGATTATTTAACTGGTTGTTTTAATCCATTAAGATTACTATAAGAAAATACCAGAGACTGGTAGTTTAGAAACAACAGGAGTTTATTTCACAAAGCTCTGGAAGGTGAGAAATCTCAGATCAGGGTGCCAGCACTATTGTGTGAGGGCCTTCTTCCTGTTTCATAACCAGTGCCTCTTGCTGTGTCGTCACATGGCGGAAGGGCCTGGGGAGCTCTGTGGGGTCTTTTTTATAAGAGCACAAAACCCATTCATGAAAGTTATATTCTCACAACATACACACCTCCCAAACACCCCAACCTCTTAATACCATCACACTGAATATGAAGATTCAACATATAGATTTTTGGAGAAGCCAACATTTAAACCATAGCACTGGTAAGTTTCTAATTATATCAATATGCAACATGGTATGATTTAAGATCATGATATATGTTGCCAATGAAAACCAAGAATGGTATACATACACATATATTTATGCATATATGCAGATACATATTTATACTACATGAATAGATAGTTGGATACACTAGATACTTCCACAAAGTGAAGAAAGCAACTAAGCTAAAGATTCATAAAAGACAAAATAGAAAAAGTTATGTGCATGGAATAGCAATGTTCAAAATAGTTTTAATTTTCCAGACAAAAGTATCTAATTTGAGTATAACAAATGTGCCTTAAGTTCATCTTACTCAGAATGAGGTTGATACTTGTCCCTGGAAAACCAACAAATATGATATCCTAGAATTTTATTATGTCTTCTCTGGATAAGCAATCCTTGGGCAAAAATAGTAAATTTGTAAGGTTTTTAACACCAGCATATTGTCATTTACCTTGAATGTCTGGTATAATGAAACTCAGCAGCCTGTGACATTCTTAGGATACACAGTTAGTGTGACTTAATGAGGTCACATTAACCTGAATGTGCATGTTACAGTAAGTTAAGCCCCCATTCTCCCTGACTGCACGGTGTTCTATTGTTAAATTTTTTTTAATGTTATTCATTCATAGAGACAGAGCGTGAGTGGGGGAGGAGCAGAGAGAGAGAGGGAGACACAGAATCTGAAGCAGGCTCCAGGCTCTAGGCTCTGGGCTGTCAGCACAGAGTCCAATGCAGGGCTGCAACCCATGAACTGTGAGATCATGACCTGAACTGAAGACGGACACTTAGCCAACTGAGATGTTCAGGTGACCCAACAGTATTCTATCTTTTAATAATTCATCCTACCAAAGTACCATGGACCTCTCCAGTAGATGCTTATTTTCATCCCATTAATCTTTCCTGGATCTTACTTTAGCCACCTAACACTCTGGTTCTGCAGCACTGTAACTAGATACAATTGGTCACAGTTTTTGATAAAAATCAAGATGGTTATTAAATGGTTAAATAGGAAACAAATCAAAGGAAATATTTAACATTACATTACAGGTAGTATAAGAAATTAAGGAGTCCTGTGCAGTGGAGAATTTCTTTCTTGTCATATTAGTGGAACACAATTTTATATTAGGCCAGGAAAAAAAAAAGATAGATTAGACAACCCTTCTCCATGTTGTGGATACCTCAGGGAAAACAAGAGTATCAGCATAGAAGCACTGATAGAGAATTAGAAAAATCATTCCCTGGGGCAAAAGAAGGAATAGTTTTATAGAGTTTTTTTTTTTTTTAAAGATCAAATTATCCTATGTTTCAGATTTGTATGTATTTTATGTATGTGTGCACCTGTGTATGCACACATGTACATGTGCGTGTCTGAACATATTAGAGATAGGAATAGAAAGAGTGTCATATGCACAATCAAATAAAACAGAACTATACTCGAGGGACTAAGACTTCTGCTATTTGGATAAGAAAATAAAATAGCCAATAGTAGTAGACAACAACCCATTTTTACATAAAATAGTAACCTGTAAGAGAAAAACATTGTATAATACCAATATCATATACAAATAAGACCTGCCATACACAAAACTATGATTGTACTAATTCTTTTTATTTTTCTAAATGTTTATTTATTTTGAGAGAGAGAGAGAGAGAGAGCATAAGATGGACAGAGAAAGAGGGAGAGAGAGAATCCCAAGTAGGTTCCATAATGTCAGCACTGTGCCTGATGTGAGGCTTGAACTCACGAACTGTGAGATCATGGCCTGAGTGGAAATCAAGAGTCAGTCGCTTAACTGATTGAGCCACCCAAGTGCCCCTGCACAAATTTTATTTATTTATTTATTTATTTATTTATTTATTCATTCATTCATTCATTCAATTTATAATTTATATCCAAGTCAGTTAGCATATAATGCAATAATGATTTCAGGAGTAGAATCCAGTGATTCATCCACTACATATAATATCCAGTGCTCATCCCAACAAGTGTTTTCCTTAATGCCCCTTGTTCATTTAGCCCACCCCCAACCCAAAACCCCTCCAGCAACCCTCAGTTTGTTCTCTATATTTAAGGGTCTCTTCTGTTTTGTCCCTCTCCCTGTTTTTATACTATTTTTGATTCCCTTCCCTTATGTTCATCTGTTTTGTACCTTAAATTCCACATATGGGTGAAGTCATATGATTTTTGTCTTTCTCTGACTAATTTCGCTTAGCATAATACACTCTAGTTCCTCCCATGTTGTGGCAAATGGCAAGATTTCATTCTTTTTTGATCCCCTGCAAGAACTCTTGCTCACATTTTGTTTACCCTTATAAGTTCCCTAATCACCACCACCTTGTTTCTCGGCATGAAGAATATATTCCCCCAACCTGCTAATTTTGAGCTAGCCACATAACTGGCTTTGGCCAATGGCATTCACATGGATGTGATGTATGACATGTCAAAGCTATAATTTTAGATGTCATTACTTGGTTGAATATGCATTGCTACCTTAATCCATCCTTGAGCGTTGGCTTTCTGCTATGATAATAGGATGAAAAGACGTTAGAAATGAGTCAGGTTCAATCAGTGTGGCCAAGAATTACCCAGGCAATACAAGTAGAGCCATATCAAGTCATATAATAAATTCAAGAAATAAATATTTATTGTTTTAAGCCCTGATTTTTTTTATTAATACTGGAGCAGAAGCTAATATGTCTTAAAAGAGAAAAAGAGATGCTGGAAGTAAAGAAGATGCTAGAGTACTATGCTTTTTTGTTCTTTTCGTAAGTTTTATGTATGTAACTGTTCTATTCACTGTATCCAAATCTTGCCATTTAGATATACTATTTAGCACATTGTACATAATTTATTCCAAAATTCTGGTTAACAATATAACATATGTTGGTATGTTCCTTTGCTTGTTTTAGATGATTTTGCAATATGGACCCAAAGTAACAAGTTAACAAATCTCCTCAAGTATTGTTAAGGAAAGATATATGAATCCAAAGATATGATGTACAGTCAAGAGTTTGATGTTATGCATGTGGAGGCCAAGTTAGCCATCTCCTTTACTATAAAATGGAATCTTAGTAAAGGCTTACTTTTAGCTGGACTTGAAATGTCCTCTCCTCTGCACCATTTAACATTAAATTACAAGTTATAATGCACCTTTACTATCCACTTCTCTAAATCATTACTAAAATTACTAAATCATTACTCTAAATCATTTTTTTTAATGTTGGAATTGGCAGTTAATGATTCTCTTCTCAATGTAACATTTAAATCAAGAGAAAATAGTCTGACTAAAGGGAAAAAATGGTTAGCCCTTTAAGGTGCTAATTTTTTCGAACTCCCTGATTAATATCTGCAAGAGAAAATTTCTAATATACCATGTTTGTCATTTACTAACACCTAAAGTAGACATATTATAGAGAAAAAAACTGTTAGTTGATTCTATAATCAAAAAAAAGTTTTCCTATTTGTATTACAAGTATGAATTAGAATTTTATATTTCATGATTTATATGTGAAACTGAAATGTAAAGTGCAGTTTGTAATATTTGATGCACAAGAGGAGTATCAAAGCTGCTCATCTTTTTTAAAAAATTTTTTTGATAGAGAGAGAGAACATGTGTGTGCACACAAGGAAGAGCAGAGAAACAGGGAGAGAGAGAATCTTAAGCAGGCTCCATACCCAGTGCATGGCTGGACATAGAACTCGATCTCAGGACTGTAAGATCATGACCTGAGCTGAAATCAAGAGTCTGACTCTTAATTGATGGATTCACCTAGGCACCTCAAAGCTGTTCATCTTTATCCACAAACAGTACTTGATTTAAAGTTCTATTATCACTAAGCTTATCAGCAGTTTCCAAAATGACCAAAATAACAGTGTCCCCTTCCCAAACATCCCAAACCTAAAATAAATAAAGAGAAAGAAAAAGGAACTGACTGAAACAAAATATATTTTGAGAGTAGACCTATTCCTATAAGAGGGTGTTAGTACATATTATCATCTGCCATTAATCCCCTGTGGCAAGTAGAGGCTACAAAAAAATTATGGTTTAATGTTCATGAATCATATTACAGAAGAGATCAAAAGCTATTATAATTATAAATATATTTTATTCATATTATTTCCTAGAGGAAATATTTGAGGTTTAAAAATATTGTTGTTATGTGATTCTTGGTGTTCTATCTTTTTTTTTTCTTTTCCTTTCTGATTCGTATAACCCAAGAGCTTCATGAAGTTTCCTTAGCTATGAATTTAAATGTCTCATCTATTTTTCTTCCAAATGTTTTGCTTTTCTGTGTTAACCTTTTTATCCATCTATATTTAGCTTGGTCTGTAAATAGTAAAAGTGCTGACTGAACTATCTCAAAGGAGAATGAAGAAAATAAAAATGGACCTGAAAATCAAGAAAATAAAGGAAATGCTTTTAACTCTTTGCAGTCATTCTTAAAATAGTATTCAATAGTGAAATAGCACAAATTCAGAGATAGGCTGTCTTCTAAAATGACAGTGTATGGGAGTATTACTTGAAGAATAATGAATCCTTATCATTTGCCACAGCTTTAGAGAATATGTAGCCTAAATTCTTTCTTTTAATTTTATAGGAAAAAAAAATCCATGCTCAGAGAGCTAAAAGTCACATAAATAGTTCCTTGATAGATTGATAAACATCAACAAGATATCCTGATTTCTATGGAGGCATATTTTCAGTTTAGAAATGTTCCTTGTAGTTGATTCATGTATTCTTAAGAAAAACTTGACTAATCATTCAGAATGGCATTTTACATTATGATATTATTTCATTTACTTTCATTTACTTTATATATATATATATATATATATATATATATATATATATATATATAGTATACAGGATGAATGTAAGTAATTTTATAGTACTTTTATTTAAAGAGAAATCATCAGGACTTCCAGTTTCTGGTCAGACATGTAACAAACTTGGAAGTTCTCACTTCCTTCCTGCCAACAGGAAAAAAATCTGTACAAACTGAAAATCAACTCTCTTTAGATTCATCAGAGGATTGAAACCACAGTGCAAAACTGCCATACTGAAAACTTGAGATATAAATTTCAAATATAAATAGAATCACAGCTCACTAGGGCCAGAAACTGTCACTGAAGCTAGAAACTGGTAGGAACACTTAAACTGGGTAATTGAGTAAATGATAGGAACTAAGTATTGACTACCTTAAAAGATTGAAACTCTTGGGGGCCCTACCAGATGTCTCCATGCTTTTGTGAGTTTTACTACTGGAAACTCCACCAAATTCTCAGGGTTAAAAAGCAGAGAAAAATCCCTCATACTTCCAGTAAGCATAGTAGAGAAGTAATCATTTTTTAAAAAGCAGAGCGTGCTTGTTCTCCTTAACGAAGATCTTCCTTCAAGAAAATCTGTTTTGCCAGAGCTTAATTTAATTGATGTGGGTTCTGCCAGAGCCTAATCAACCTGGCAAAGTAAATACCTAACCACAGCCTGCATATGAATATTTATAGCAGCATCAATCTTAAGAGGCAAAAATTGGAGATAACCAAGATGTCCTTCAAAAAGTGAGTGAACAAACCATGATACATGCATACAAAGGAATATTATAAGAGGAAATCATCAAGTCACAAAAAGACATGGAAGAAACTTAAGTGCGTATCGTTAAGTGAAAGAAAAAAGTCTGAAAAGCTATATAACTGTATGTTTCTGTCAATATAAAATTTGCCCTGGACAAAGTTAAACAGGTAGGAAAGACTTATTCAAGCCTACTGTAGTAGAAGAGAGAGACTGAACTCAACTCCAACTGAAGCAAAAATCAGAAGCGTCTTTTAAGCACAGAGGCTGTCTAGTGGAAATGTACTAGAGGAAGTCAGAGAGGAGGCAGGTCAATGAGACGTGTGCAAAACACTGAGTTACTCTTGAGTAAAGGTTATTTCTGATCAAAAGTTTTTCTCTTAAATTAGGCCATCTGTGTTTGTTTGGTGCCCATGGAAGTTAGGCTCCTACCTTGGCACAGGAAGACAGTGTTACCATCTCCTTCCATGTTTACATTTCAAAGACATGGTTACCAGATTGTTAATAAAGACATTTCCTGGGGTTACAAAACTGGCTAGAGGCTGGGAGAAAATGTACAAATGTTTCAAATTGGCAGAGAAAGAATGTACAAGTTTTCTAAAGTAAATGTTCTAAGAAAAGGAAGGGTAGGGGTTTATAGTCGGAAAGAAACCCGTCTAAAAATTAATTTAAGCTGAGGAGAACATTAAGGCAGCGTTGGTCAATTACAACCATATGACATAGTGGAAAGATCAATAGTTGCAGCGGCTATAGGAAGATATGTGAGAAGGTCAGGGATGAACAGGTAGAACACAGGGGATGTTTACAACAATGAATCTGTTCTATATGACAATGACACCATAATGATGTATACAAGATATTTCACAGAACTATACAATGCAAGAAATGAATAGTAATGTCAACTAGGGTATGTAGTCAGTAATAAAATATCTGTATCGGTTCATTGATTATAACAAATGCACCATACAAATGCAATATGTTAACAGAAGTAACCAGGTGGTGAGGGGACAGGGGAATAGAGAGGAAACTATGTTTTACTCAGCTTTTCTGTAAGCTTAAAACTGCTTTGAAAAGTAAAATTTATTTTTTAAATCATAATAATATTTTATATTACCCAATGGTTTCACGTCACTACTTTTATCATTCATTTCCTCAGTGTAGTATCAGATGTATCCTGTTTGCTGTTTATCATTTGGAATTAAATTATACTTAGATAAAATATAGAAATGCATTGTATACAAATATTAATAGCATAATAACTTTGAAAAAAGTTTAATAAAAGTTTTATTTCATATTCTTTTTTATGATATTTGTAAAATATACTTATTTCTTGTGTTCCATGTAAAAATTTCCCTTCTAAAGCTTACCTTACATGAATTAACTTATTTTTCAACCAGAATTACCTATCATATCATCAGTTTTGAAAAGAAACTGTTCTCTTCAGTGAGTTTCTGTCTACAAATTATGGATTGATAAAATCTGAATTATTTTTTCAAGGACAACTTGTTAAGTCTTCTCTTCTACTAAGTTATACACAAAATGTCAATTTAGAAAAATGCTTGCTTCCTGTAAAATTATCTTATTGCATTCAAATGTAGCTACTCAAAATTTTTAATTATGAACACTTTAGGGTGTGCTTTCTCTAAGATTAAAATACATTAAAAAAACTTTTATACTGAGATAGGCACGAAACAGACTATTTTATAATTGATGTTTGTTAATAGGGAGTAAAAATTATGTTTTCATGTCACTATAGGTCCAACTGTTGGTGACAAAGACCCTCCAGAAGGCCACTAAAGATGACATTCGACAGCCCTTGGATTACAAAAACATGATGTATTACAAATGTATTGCAAGAGATTGTCTACACTTGGTGAAATCAAACACACTTTTCTCCAGAAAGTAAGGATAACAGGCTAAAAAAAAACCCATAGTAACAGCTTCTCTGAACCTGAGTTTTCACCTGGAATACGCATTTGGATTTGTCTCTTCCATCACACTATCAGAAGAATAAGTTTTTAAGCCCTAATTCTTTGTCTCAAGTGTAGGTATATTTAAGAGATGGCAAAAACAAACAAACAAACAAACAAACAAACAAACAAAAACCCACTAAAAGTAGCCCTTTCCTTTGATTCTTCTTAGCTCAGTGTTGTTTTTCCAAATTATTGTTAGTTATGTAAGATCAATGGAAATCATTGCATAAAATGCCAATTCTTCATAATTAGTAAAATATCTTTTTATCATAAGTTTCAGGCAATTTTATACATGTTTTTCTTCATTGTCACCACTCAGTTTATCCTCAGTGGGAAAATAACATAAATATATTAAAAAATTCAAATTCCCACCAAATGGGATGGGTTTAATGGAGTACTACTCAAAGTTATGTCTCTGGGGTGGTGTTATTTTGCAAATTGTTTGTTACAAGTTCTTGATAAGGGATTTTAAAATTTCATATAATGTGAAAATTGTAGATAAATTATGATTTACTTTTATAGCTTTTTGATATAGGAAAAGTTTTTCTGATAAATATAAAATACACTGGGTTTCTACTTTGTATATTTTTAGTTTTGTGTTCCTAGTAGCTTATTTGTATTTTAATTTTATCAGCACATTGTAAATTAAAAACAACAGTAGATTGCTGTTTAAAAGGCAGTTGTTCACTGGTTAATTTGCCTCTCAGTCTTGTAGAGTTTTGAAGAACAGAGGCCCTGGAGTCAATTTCCAAAGTTCAGATCCCAAGTGTCTCCTTCCTTTCTTTGAGACACTGGATAGTTACTAAACTGTATCTCTCTCATGATATACATAAGGCATTCAGGTCTGTGCCTGACATCTGCTAAGTAATCAACAAATGTCAGTGACATCTACTAATGTTATTTTCTCAGTCAACGATACTTTCTCCCAAGTGAATCCTCCCATTCAGTTCTGCATCCTGGTGTGAGAAAAAACAAACAAACAAAAAGCAAACAAAAAATCCATATAACCCAAGATTTGTCCATAATTAACTTCTAGAATTGTGAGGACAGGCAAAATTATAATTATAAATTGAGACATTATCCCAGAAGAAATAACTTTGAAATTTACAGCCACAAGTAATAAAAATAATACCTTAACCATACAATAAACTATGCTTTAGATGACTAACCAAATAAAGTTATCAGACTTTACTTACAAACATAATAGCTGTCTTTCTCAGTATATTCAAATAGAAACAAGGAAACTTTATGATTTTATTCAGTCTTATCGATCTATGGCAGCTTAGAGTGCATGGTAGTTGGAAGTATCTCAGTAAAGGTTTATTAACCAGATAAATAAACAACAAAGTATATGAATATGATAGGCTTACAGATATCCCTTCTTTTCTTCTCCATTGGTAGCTCACCTAACAGCCAAAGAAGGGCAAAAACTAAACTCAGAATTCCCTGACAACAGTTTTTGTTCATACTTTTTTGACTGTTAGAGAATTTGTGTAGAACTATGTAAGACATCTTCCGGCAAATTAATTATAACAAATAATAACCAATTAAGCCTCTGTGACTAAAACAATGTGCTTAAAGTATGGTCTGCAGACAACCTAAAAAATTATAACAGAAATAAATTAAGCATGAATATTCCAAGCCTTTAACATTTGAGAAGAATTGGTATCCAGAACTCTATTTTGGAAATGATATAGTCTCATTTCCTTATAGTTTAATGTTATGTATCACATTAACCACTGTTTTTTTTTTTTTTTTCTAAAATATCGCCTTTATAGCAATCATTCTACTTATTGTTGTTGAAGGCCAGAATTCTCAAAACAACGTGACAAAAGCTGTGGACTCACACTCAAAAATAAACAAATAAATGTATTCTTAAATATATTCATAAAAATTACCTTAGTGTTTAATTTCAAGGGATTCATGGAGTCCCCAGAAAAAAATGGATCCCAAGTTTAATAATTCTTGTTTATAAGACTTTTTAAACATCCTTCTGTTCTATTCCCTCACACAATATCACTTTTTCTCTCAAAAGTGTTCTTTTCCATTGGGTTTAAACTTACATTTATTTTCTCATATTCAGACATATGCTTAAAGATATAATTGTGTTTAAAATATGGTTTGATAGGAATTTAAAATGGAATCTTTGCTCTGTTTTAATATTGTTTCATATATTGACTTTTGAGATACCTGTATGTTTTGAATATTTTAACGATCATACTTTTTTTTAAATTTTTTTTGACGTTTATTTATTTTTGACAGAAAGAGACAGAGCATAAACAGGGGAGGGTCAGAGAGAAGGAGACACAGAATCTGAAACAGGCTCCAGGCTCTGAGCTGTCAGCACAGAGCCCCACGCAGGGCTCAAACTCACGGACTGCGAAATCATGACATGAGCCAAAGTCGGCCGCTTAACCGACTGAGCCACCCAGGCGCCCCTACGGTCATACTTTTTAAATTCTTTTTCTTCTTCCTTCTTTCCTTCTTCTATATTTAAGGGCATTAGTTCTTATTCTTTTTTTTTTTTTCTTTTTGATTTTTTTCCTCTACTGATTTTGAAATTGACATTCTTTTCTTTCTGTTAGTTAATACTGTAAATGTTTCACATCCATTCTAATAATGTATTAAAAAATTGATTCATTTCATTCTTGTAATTCAAGTATTTAAAAATCTGTAAAAACTTTAACTTTAGTCTCTACCTTCTCACATTCTCTATTACTGTTGGAATTTTAAACCTCAATGATTTTTCATTAATCTATGATTTTACAGGGCGCCTGGGTGGCTCAGTCATTAATCATCTGACTTCGGCTCACGTCATGATCTCACAGTTCGTGAGTTCAAGTCCCACATAGAGTGAGCTCAAAACCTCCTCAGGTGGACATGAGCCCTGCTTTGGGTGAGCACGAGCCCTGGGTGAGTCCAGCTTTTCTCTTTCTTTCTCCCTCCATGCACCTTGTGGGATTCTTTCTCTCTCTTTGCCCCTCACTCACTTAAGCCCTCTCTCTCTCAAAAAAATAAAAAAAAGTTTTTTACTCAATATTTATACATGAACAGTCATATCATTTATTTTCAGTAATATCATGGGTTAGCCAGTTGTTAATTTGAGTTTTCATATCTGGAAATATTATTTCACCTTCATTCATTAATGCTATTTGGCTAATAGTAATTTGGAGAGATTCTCCTGTTGACTTATGGTAATAAGGTTGCTGACAAGAAGTCATTCTTTCATGAGTAATCCATTTTGTTTTGTTTTGTTTTTATGATAGCCATTAAGATTTTATTGTTTTGGGGAGTAATCTGCATTTTTACTATTATGCATGCTCATTATTATTATTGTGCATTTGAATCCTTTAGAGATGACTCACTTTCTTTCAATCATAGGAAATTATGTACTATTAGATTTTAAATATTGTTGTTCTCCATTTTCAACATATCTTTAAAAACATTCCTACTGGACATTTGACCTTTTCTTGTTATTTTCTGCTTTACTATGTCTCTTTTGTAATTCATACCTGTAATAATTCTGCCCCTGGTATGTGTATTTGCTTTTGATCTGTCTTCTAAAACAAATTCTCTTTCTAGATGTATTTAGTCTAAGTGTTAACATGTCTATGGCAATTTTCCATTTATACAATGGTTTTTATTCTAATACACCTATTCTTTGCTCATTCTGACATGTACTTGCCTTATGGTTTCTACTACTTCCTTTGTCTTATTTACATTTTAGACATTCTTATTTTGGAAACCATTTCAATTTTTTATATTGTTTCTTGTATTTAGTGAGGAAATTACCCAAGTTTTTGTTGCTTCATCTGTAATTTTTTTTTCTTTGATTCAACTTCAGTTGAGTTGATGGAAGACCCAGCAATTTTCTTTGGTGTAGACACATATGAGATACCTAGTCTTGATGTAATATTAAGAATAATGTCTTAGGTTGGAATTACTGAGCCAAGCATTTGGTGAGATTTGGGGCCCAACATATGTCTACTGAAATCTATTCCCTATTCACTTTTTGAAGAGTAATATTATTATTCCCAGCTTACTTCTGATCAATAACAAGAATATTTGCAGCTTCCTAAGGGTGATGGGTGGAAAATTTATAATCCATTTCACAGATGTGACAGAGATTTGCAAATCTACTTTATACAATTAGCTCAGCTGCAAGCTCAGTTTCAGCTTTCCCTTTTGGCAAGAGTCTAGGAATCATCTCCTGCCATCCATTATAATTAAACTATCAACTCCACAATCAATGTCTTCTGCCTTTTAAAATCTTGTGAGCTACTCAGGTTCAGTTTGTGCTCATCTGATAGGGTGTTCTTGTTTATTTTTTCTACTTCTACATTACTTAAAATGTAGTATTAGAAAGTATCCAGGATTTTATGTGTTTTAATAAGAGAGTTCTAATTCAGCCCCCTGTGCCACAATAGCCAGAAATCTTCATTAGCCTTAGTATATATAATACTTTACTTGACTGTAAAATTATTTTCCTCAATATATGTATAAATATGAGAAGTTAGGCATTATCCAAAGTTTTACAATTATTTTAAATCTCCATTGATTAGCATATCAATAAAGTTATGTTCCCCCCAAAACATTGGGTGTTATAACTAAATACTGCCTAAAAATGTATGAAGATAATTTTTAAGGATTAATTCATTAGAAATTAAGTGTATTTATGATATCTGTATGAAAGTGAAACTTTTGTTCAAATATGTCATAATATATTTGTGTGAAATGTGTGATCAAGAAAACTGAAAAAATAAAGTGTCAAAGTAGCTCTTCTTTTAAATGTAAACCTGTTGCTTGTCAGATTTTCATTCTTAATATTATATGGCTTTATGTTTTAAATGGAAGAAAATATTAAAGTGCTATAAAAATTTGTGTTCTGGGGTGCCTGGATGGCTCAGTTGGTTGAGCGTCCGACTTCGGCTCAGGTCATGATCTCGCAGTCTGTGAGTTCGAGCCCCATGTCAGGCTCTGTGCTGACAGCTCAGAGCCTGGAGCCTACTTCAGATTCTGTGTCTCCCCCTCTCTCTCTCTTCCCCTCCCCTGCTCATGCTCATGCTCCGTCAAAAATAAATAAAATAAACATTAAAAAAAAAATTAAAAAAAAGTTTATGTTCCTAACTTTTACTTGTGCAATCTCAAAATTGGGATATACAAATTCTTTCCAAATCTGCACCATATATCTGCATATCATGAAAATAAGTTTCATGCAAATATTTAGGTAATACTGAATTTTTAAAATTTTTGTCACCCAAATTTTATTATGATATATTTTATCTTGATACATTTGATTGTACCTTTTACTTGTAATGTTTATAGACTCATGCAATCTCAAAATTGGAATACACAAATTCGTCCCAATTCTGAACTATAAATCTGCATATCATGAAAATAAGTTTCATGCAAATATTTAGGTAATATTGAAAGGATACATTTTTAATTTTTGCCAGCCAAATTTTATTGTGATATACATATTAAATGTATGTTTTCAAACACATACTAAACATGCTAGAAATCTGTATCCTATTAAATGTTGTTGAGATATATTAATACATTAAAAAATCTATAAATTAAGTATTGTTCCATGAAAAGTATGGAGGCTGAATCTTTTCAAATCAACATGAAATACCACTTAATACAATTATCTTCCTCTATGCATTAAATCATGCCAATTTTATTATAAATACAAGTTATTAGATTTATGTTAATTTAAAACTTTTTAAATATTTTATATAAGACTTGACAATGATTTCAAGTTATAATCTATGACAATAAACAGTTTTAATAAAAGAAAATAGTGAAAGTTTTTGCATATTTATACTTTCCCATTTGTGTTATAGGTGTAATAACACTTCTGGAAAGAAAAAAAAGAGGTTTAGTTATGTGAAAATTTTATGCTAGTTGCCTTAGTATGAAGGAATAGAGGAAGAGGAAACGTGTCTGTTAGTACCTTAAAGATGTATGTATATAACACATAACTTCTTTAATGTAAATCACTAATTTTATGATTTCTGGATGGCATAATTCAATCAACTCAATTATTTTTCAAATGGCATTCATTATTACTTTATAGTAGGATAATTATTAACCTCTATTTATCTAGCATACTGCTATTTTATTTTGTTACATTGTTAGAAATGAGTAAATAAAACAAAGGAGGTCCATCAATGATAGTCTTTTGAGGTTGTGTCTAACAATGAATAAGTAGAAATGACAAAGGATATATTTTATTCAAAACTGCCTGTCTTCCCAGTACCATGGCTATGGATCCTTCATAGCTTTTCCACCTCATCCAATGAGATCACATGCAATATTGTGTGTTCTGTGAGTATATGTACTTTTCTGAAAAGTTGGATTCCTATTCTCATTAGAGTTTCTAAATGACCTAGAAATAGAAAGAATCTTCCTAACCCCACTTAAAAGGGCTGACTAAATCAGTATAATTGTAACATTCTATGTGATTATGTAACCAAATCAACTTCAAGAGTATTTAATCCTACAGGATTAGAAAAATACAGGATAATAGTTCTGATTTAGGTTTAGGGTTGAGGAAAGGCAGAAATGAGATGTTTCTGGTTGAGAAGAATATTGGAAAAGACATGAATTTACATAATTGTAAAAATATATGCTCTTAAATGTACACATTTCAATATAATGTTTCCTCTAAGCATCTCTGCAGTTTGTCATGAACTTTGTCATCACATGCCACCACCTTTGTTTTGTTGTTGTTGTTGTTGTTATTGTTGTTTTGTTTTTGTGTTTTTTTGCATGTAAGTGAACATAGAATGTCACACAAAATCTGGGAAGAGAGATGTGGACTGAGAGAACATCTGATCTAACTTTTTAAATTTATATTTCAGAATTGAAGATTAACTTAAATTCCCATTGACAAAAAACTAGAGATAAAATAGAAGTCAAAATGAAAACAAAAATAGAAGCTATTCTGCTTTCACATTTGTCTTTTCACCTCACTGTCTTACCCTGCCTAGAAAAATAACAGAAATCACCCCAGGAAAATGTTCATAGGTTAACTGAACTGTTACTTAATATTTGCCTTAGCATTACCAATGGTTCCCATAGCAAGGGATAAAACAGAGACCTGTTTCCTAATATACCTAGAGTAGTGTTAAAACAATACTGGCCTCAGGCAAAATCACAAACTAGGATCAGTCTGTGGAGGCTTTAATTTATTTTGCCAGGGGTGTTTTTCCATTGCTCATTATCTTCTCCTGACAATCACATTAGAGTCCTTGAATTGTTGATAAGGGTTTTACCCCCTGGGTAAAGTCTCCCAGTAATTTAAACCTCATAGTCATTGTACAACATGGAAACCACCAGAGACTACTGTAAAGTCATGGCCCAGAATTTTTCATATTTTATTGTCTTAGTGTGTCAATCTATAGTATACTTCCGGAGAAGTTAAATGGATTAGAAAGTCTTTGCATATACTGCTGAAAGATCTCTTACTTGGTGATTGGCAGTGGGAAGGAGATACAATAAAAAATAATTAAGGAACAGAGGAAAAGTATATAGGGGACTTCAGATATGGGCCATTGGGTTTTTGTAGAAAAATGCTTGTACAGAATAAGAAACCTTTTTAAAAGTGAGGCACTGGTTTTTAAACCTACATATATGTTTAATATGTTTAATAATAATGATGATAATATCATTTACTGAGTACTTACTATTCCAGACACTCTTGGCTACTTTTAATCTATAACATAATGCTGGCAATATTTATTTATACTTATCCATTTTATAGGAACACATAGACAAAAACAGTAAATATTTTAAAAATGAAAACATTATTTTGCCTGGGGCATCAGAAACAGCTTTCAAGAAAAGAAGATGTTCTAAAGAAAAATAAGATAAAAAGAGGAAGGCAAACCAGAAGAGACTCTTAAATACAGAAAACAAACTGAGGGTTGCTGGAGGAGCATTGAGTCGGGGGATGGGCTAAATGGATGATGGGCATTAAGGAGGGCACTTGTTGGGAAGAAGACTGGGTGTTATATGTAAATGATGAATCACTAAATTCTACTTCTGAAACCATTATTACACTATATGTTAGCTAACTTGGATTTCAATAAAATTTAATTTTTTTTTAAAAGATGATGTTCTTAGGATTTTCTTTAAGGAAGAACAATAAATACTTAAGTGAAAAGATGAAGTAGTAAAAAGGGAGGAAAATAAAGAAAACAATCTAGATGGAAAGAGCAAAATGTACAAAGGAACTGGTTTGCAAAAGAGTATACAAATTATTCAAAATGGCTAGGCTGCAAAATAAGGATGTAAGAAAGAGCTAGGGGGATTTTATATATGCAGCTTTCCAGCAATTACTAATAGTGATTCTGGATTTATTAAGAAGAGAACAGAATTGGAAGAAGCTAAGGGATCGCTCAAAATAAAAAGAAAGCCTGAAGAATCAGCCCCAGAAAATGGGCAAAACCCAAGGAAGAGAGAGAGCAGAGAATACAGCCACTCACACAATCGGTCTGGACATACTCAACAAGAAACCAAACGCTATGTTAGGCACTAGAGTTTAGAGAAAATCCATCACTACTTAATCATTTCTACAATTTTAGCTCTATTTCTCCAATCCTTGATATTGATGCACAACATTGAAGTAAAACAATTATATGTGGTTTTCTTTTTATTTCTCATATTCTTTTTCTATTCCAACAACTGGTATTTTCTCTACAAACTAATTACCTAAAAATTCCCACTATAAAAATTGTGTTTTACATTTCAGATGCAGTGAAAGCTGTTTTAAGAGGGAAGTTTATAGTAATATAAGCAATAATAGGCTTACCAGAAGAATCAAGAAAAATCTCAAATAAACAACCTAACCTTCACCTAAAGGAGCTATAAAAAAGAACAAACAAAACCCCAAACCAGGAGAAAGAAGAAAATAATAAAAATTAGAACAGAAATAAACAAAATAGAAACAAACAAAAAAAAGATCAGTGAAACCAAGAGCCATTTCTTTGTAAAGATCAACAGAATAAACCTTTAGCCAGACTCAAAACAACAATAACAACAATAACAACAACAAAAGAGAGAGAAAGAGCCAAGGAGAACTCAAACAAAATTGGAAATGAAAGAGGAGAAATAACAACTGACACCACAGAAATATAAAAAAAATTAAAAGAGAAAACTATGTGTCAACAAATGAAAAACTATATGCCAAAAAATTGGATAACCTAGAAGAAAAGGATAAATTTTTAGAAACAGAGAACCTCCTAAAATTGATTCAGGAAGAAATAGAAAATTTGAGCAGACCAATTACTAGCAATGAAGTTGAATCAGTGATCAAAAACTCCCAACAAACCAAAGTCCAGGACCAGACAGCTTCACGGGTGAATTTTACAAAACATTTAAAGAAGAGTTAATACCTACTCTTCTTAAACTGTTTCAAAAAATATAAGAAGGAAAGCTTTCAAATGCATTCTATGAGGACAGCATTACCCTGATACCAAAACCAGATAAACACATTGTAAAAAAAGAGAACTACAGGTTGATATCTCTGACGAACTTAGATGCAAATATCCTCAACAAAACATTAGCAAACCAAATCCAGCAATACATTAAAAAAATCACTCAATACAATCAAACAGGATTTATTCCTGAGATGCAAGTATGGTTCAACATTCACAAATCAATAAACATGAAGAGAAAAGACAAAAGCTATATGATCATTTTGATAGATTAAGAAAAAGCATTTGACAAAGCACAACAGCCATTTATGATAAAAACTTTCAACAAAATAGATCTTCTGGGAACATACCTCAACATAATAAAGGTCATAAATGAAGAACTCACAATTAACATCATACTCAATGGTAAAAAACTGAGAGCTTTTGCCCTTAGGTCAAGAAAAACACAAGGATATGCACTCTCACCACTTTTATTCAATATTGTACTGGAAGTCCTACCACAACAATCAGACAAGAAAAAGAAATAAAAGGCATCTAAATTGGTAAGGAATAAGTAAAACTTTCACTATTTGCTGATGACATGATACTATATATAGAAATCTGAAAGAGCTCTCCCCCCAAAAAAAACTGTTATAACTGAAAAATAAATTCAGTATAATAACAGGATACAAAATCAACATACAGAAATATGACACAATCCTAAACACTGATAATGAAGTAGCAGAAAGAAATTATGAAAACAATCTAATTTATAATTGCACCAAAAATAATAAGATACTTAGGAATAAACTTAACCAAAGAGGTGAAAGACCTGTATTTTGAAAACTATAAAGCATTGATGAAATAAATTGAAAATGACACAAACAAATGGAAAGATTTCCCATGCTCATGAATTGGGAGAACAAATATTATTAAGATGTCCATACTACCCAAAGCAATCTATAGATTTAAAGCAATCCCTATTAAAATACCAACATCTTTTCATAGAACTAGAAGAAAGCATTCTAAAATTTGCATACCATAAAAGACCTCAAATAGCCAAAGCAATCTTGAAAAAAAAAGAATGAACCTGGAGGTATCACAATCTCAGATTTCAAGATATATTACAAAGCTGTGGTAATTAAAACAATATGGTATTGGCACAAATAAAAATACATAGATCAACAGAACAGAATAGAGAGCCCAGGTATAAATCCATGATTATATGGCAAATTAATATTCAACCAAGGAGGCAAGAATATGAAATGGTAAAAATACAGTCTCTTCAAAAAACGGTGTTGGGGAATCTGGATAGTTAAATGCAAAAGAATAAAACTGGACCACCTTCTTACACCATGCATAAAAATTAACTCAAAATGAATTAAAGACCTAAACATAACAATCCTAGAAAAGAGCACAGACAGTAATTTCTCTGAATCAGTTGTAGCAACATTTTTCTAGCTAAGTCTCCTGAGACAAAGAAAACAGAAGCAAAAATAAACTATTGGTGGTGCTTGGGTTACTTCAGCTTAGGTTATGATCTCACAGTTCATGAGTTCCAGCCCCACATCAGGCTCTACTCTGATAGTTCAGAGCCTGGAGCCTGCTTCAGATTCCATGTCTTCCTCTCTCTGCCCCTCCCCCACTCTCCCCTCTCTCTTTCTCTCTCTCTTAAAAATAAATAAACATTAAAAAAATAAACTATTGGAAGTACATCAAAATAAAAAGCTTCTATATTGCAAATAAAACAATCAACAAACTAAAAGACAACTTACTGAATGGGAGAAGATATATGCAAATGACATATCCTACCTATAAAGGGTTAGTATCCAAAATATATAAAGAACTTATACAACTCAACAACAAAAACAAATAATCCAATTAAAGAATGGGCAGGAGACACAGATATTTCTCCAAAGAACACATCCAGATGGCCAACAGACACATGAAAAGATGCTCAGCAGCACTCATCATCAGGGAAATGCAAATGAAAACCACAATGCGATATCACATTACACCTGTCAAAATGGTTAAAATCAAAAATAGAAGAAACAACCAGTTTTGGTGAAGATGGGGAGAAAAAGTAACCCTTTTGCATTATTTCCAATAGCCAAAATATCAAAGCAATCCAAATGTGCACTGACTAATGAATGGGTAAAGAACATGTGGTATATATATTTACAATGGAATATTACTCAGCCATAAAAAAGAATGAAGTCTTGCCATTTGCAACATATGGATGGATCTAGAGAGTATAATGCTATGCCAAATAAGTCAGTCAGAGAATGACCATAAAACTACATGATTTCACTCCTTTGTGGAATTAAAAAAATAAGACAAATGAGCAACAACAACAACAAAAAGATGAACAGAAAAACAGACTCCTACATATAGAGAATAAGCTGGTGGTTGCCAGATGTGAGGAGGGTGGGGGATAGGTGAAAAAGGTGAAGGAGATTAAGAGTACACTTGTCATGATGAGCACTGAGTAGTGTATAGAATTGCCGAATCACTACATTGTACACCTGAAACTAATGTAACACTGTACGTTAATGATACCAGAATTTAAAAATACCCCAAAAAATAATATTTCACAGATATATCAATACGCTGATGTTCCTACTAATTTAATTTCATCTTACTTTTTCTTCTGTGTTAGTAAAAATAATTTATAATCATGTACTTAATATCATATTTAAGAAACTAGAACTAGATATTAAGATTACTTTGTTATAATTTTAATCCTTTTGCATTCATTTTTATTATTTATTAATCTGTAAATGGGAAACTCTTCTTAAAAATTCTTCAAATAATTTTCTTATCTTCAAAATTCTCATGACTTAATTTCTTTTCCATAAGATTAAAATAAATTTTGCTTGCTCTGAACTTTTCTTTGTTAGAAGTACTAAGGTCCAGACACAATTCACTTGCCTTTGAAAAAAATTAGGTAATAGCAATAATAGGTCCTCTCAATATCAAAGGGGACTCTAGCTATCTAAGCTCTCCTGAGACATTTTAGCATTTGGGTTTTGATATTTGACAATTCCTGAGAGTATGTGTCTTAGGAAAATAAAATTGTTAAATTTAAATGTTTCCAATATCACCTACATAATACTAAAAATATCCAAATCATCTTTCAATTGTATAGAAAAATAAAATTTATAATGTACAAGTGGTTTAAGCATCACTAAGGTCAGCAGAATAAATAGATTATATGATACTGATTTTCTGATATGAAGTTTAATAAATGGAGGTGACCATTGTCTAAGGTTAATAACCAAAACAAATAAGGCCATCATTATTTAAGGTACGAAATTTGGCTTAGATACACTGGGTAATTACTGTATTAAGTTATGAAAAATTATCTGTGTGCCTGCTCTGAACTAAGTCTTCATCTTAACAAAACATCCAGAAGTGTATCCCTCCCTCCCTGGAAAGCATTAAGAGCCTTCTGGTTACCCTACTTATCTGATCAAGCTGTTTAACAGTTGGGTTTTTCAATTTTTTTTTTTAACGTTTATATATTTTGAGAGAGAGAGAACACGTGAGGTGAGCAGAGGAGAGGAAAAGAGAGAATCCTAAACTGTCAGTGCAAAGCCCAAAGCAGGCCTGATCTCACAAACCATGAGCTGAAATCAAGAGCTGGAGGCTCAACCAACTGAGCCACCCAGGCACCCCAGTATTGGGTTGTTTCTAACACAACACCTTAAAATATTTCTAAATAATATGCTCCTTTGTTCCCTCATCTTACATTATCCAATACATTGTTTCTTAGAGTCTCTTTCTAGACATATTCCAAAGAGTTTGCCTATGCCTACCAAAGGTGCCATGCCTACCTTTTCATGACACATGTTATTATCTTTTTGACTCTTATCTCTCCACTAATCTGTTCTTAAGGTCACTATTGGCCTTTATATTGATAATATAATAGGACCTTTCAACTCTCAGTTTACTTAATCTTTGTGCATATCCCTCATGCTAAACTCATGCTAAACTCATTCATTTTCCTCACCCTATTATAGATAGGGAAAAAAAAAAAAACACCTCAAAATGTAATAAGACCTTGTAATTCTCATAATATTCAGTAAGAAGGAATGAGAACAGTATTAATATGCCAGATTCTGGGGACAACACACTGTGATTTCTTAATACATCCAAATTAGGGCCCATATAAGACCTACCAAAACTTGTCTTGTGATCAGAAGAAGAGGATGAGTTTCATAACATTCAGGTAATGAAGATGAAACATCTTGAAACTCATCAGGAGAGAGAAGTAGACTGTAGGGTAGTAAAGCGGTAAATTTCAAAAGGGTTATTCCAGAAACTTATATTTGAAAGGGGTCCCAATATAGGTCACAGTGATGTCCAATAAATACAAATTATTTTTTTATGGTTTCAACTTTTAGAATAGATGAATATAATTATTCTGAGTATGTAGAGTGTTTTCCTCTTCAACTACAACTAAAAAGGTTTATTCTTTTACATTCTCCTGTGTTTCCTTCATTATCTTCTTGAAGGATAATGAGGGGAACTTCCTTTCATATCTATATTATAAATACATATTAAATTCATTACCTTATCTCCAATCCCAATGCAAACAACATACATCAAGTCACATTATCCCTTGCTTGGACTATTGTGATGACCTCCTTCTTGTTTTCCTTAAATCTGTGCTTACTCTTCAATTAACACTTTCCAAGCAGCAGCTCAAGAGTATCTCCTAAACACATAATCTAGAAGTTGTTATTCTCTTGACACTAGCTCTCTTTACCACACTTGGAAAACATTCCAAGCCCTTATTATGGCCGGGAAGATTTTATATACTTTGGCCTGTGGCTTCCTTTTCAAGTTAATCTTATTTTTATTCTATTTTTCCTTTACCTAGTGTATTTCAGTTACTCTAGCAACACTTAGTTCCTGAAAGCCAACTTTGGGCCTTTGGAATTATGTCTTTATTCAATTCAATTAGGGAACACTACCTTAATTCCCCATGCTTATTTTCTCAAGACATAGGGTGTTCCAGTGTAAGTACACTAACATAATTTTTTTGTACCCAACATTACAATAAATACAACTTTCTTCCTTAAGAGGTCAGCACACCAGCATTCATTATTATGAGGGTTATAATGACCACCATGAATATGATGATCTAAATTGCTTATTAAAAATTCTATTTTGCAGTTATTAAGCTTAAAAGTTTTAACTGTTCATATTTTAGCTACTTTAATTTTCTTCATATTCTTTGGTGATAATATTTTAAAAAACACATTAAATCATCATCATGGTTAAAGAGAAGTTCTCAAAGTAACAAAAATGCTGTATTTTTTAATTAACAAATACACATATGTCTTGGGCTATATGTGTACATAGACTGTTGTGTTGCCATTCATACTTTCTGGAGGCCAGAACTATGAATCGAAAAAAGAAGACAATGGAACTTTAAGATCAGATAGAACAAAATAAGTTGAAGGAATATGGATATATTTGTATACATTTAATACATAAAACCTTTATAATCAAATCTTTTTATCAACTGTTTTTTGTTATAATCGCTTTGTTCTTATATAATTATTGTGATTCATTCTACATGAGTATAAATCAAAGCCAATCTAATATTATTAAGAGAACAAGTATTTCCATTTACAAATGTTTTAATATTTACTTTAGGATATTTCAATCCAACTTAGAGAATTATCACAGTTATATATATATATATATATAAATATATATATCTTTACGTATACATATATGTTATCTATCGTACGACTTTTTATATATTCGTTATCATGCAAGTTTTCTTTGTTTTTTAAAAAAGTTTTTTGCAGATTAATTTAAAGTCAATAGTGACTTAAGCTTAAGTGTTAGCAATTGTCGGACTGAAATCTATTCATATATTTGGACAACTGAGGAAAAATATTTAGTTTATACAGAGAAAAAATATTGTAATGACTGCTAACCTTGCAACAATAAGAGCAACATACTTCGTATGCTGTCAAAAAAGATAAAAAAGAGAGCAGTATATTTTGAGAAGATCAACTTATTTTTTGCCCAAGTCTCCATTTCATATTATTTAAAAATATATGCAACACCTACATTACTCAGCCTCTAGGCATTTAAAGACAAGAAATGGCTATGGCATATGAGATGGAAGGAGAAAAAGGAAAGAGTCTATTTGTGTCTACAACACAAGAAAATGAATTGTAATGAAGTTGAAATGGTTGTCTTTAAAATAAGTTTTTTATACTTTTTCTGACTCTGCATAGGTAGATTTCAAAAACCTCAGCTTAGAGGGCAATGAAGGACACTTCTGATTTTACCCAACTGGAAAGAGAAGGTCATTTTGGTTGCTGAGAATGTGTCAGAGCATAAGCAGAAATTGCTGGCTATCAATAGAAGCTTATTCTCTTAACAGTAGGTTGGGAAACTTGACTTATTTATCATTAATATATTAATTAATATTATTAATATCTTATTAAGATATTAAAATATAAATGCTGAAACACAGAGGTCTTAAATGGCTTGCCCAGTTTAGGTACTGTGTAAGAACAGAATAGAGTTATTTTACACCTGGGACTAAGAAAACTCTATGCTAATCTCTGAGTATGCTTCGAGGGCTGGTACTGACCCCTGGCCAAAATAAGGATGAGATGTGCTAACTTGTGATTAGTAATGCACTATTAAAAATTTGAAACTCCCCTGGAGTTTAGATGCATGGTTTGCACATTACAAACCACTTTCATAGCTGGGCTTGATAGCTTCTTAACCAATGAGGTATAAAACATGCCATAGTAAACTCATGCCTGAGCTCCCTGAAATGGACAAAAGATGAAGTGTATACCATGTGACTAAGACACTAGCTTCTGTGCCTACAAATATTCAGGAAACTTCATGACTGTTTACACTTTCTTTCTCCTTCTGTGCCTTATCATTTATATTTATTAAAGCTTCATATGAGCATAAACCTGTGATTTGCTGTGACTCCTTTCAGTTGTCCAACCCTGTATAATCAATGGAAGCAATGAATCATGAGAAAAAATAAACATAATGTAGTCCTTATTATTTAATATACAGATTTTTTTTTTCATTTACCTTTGGGAAAATCAACTTAATTTAGAAATTTCTAAATTAGCCTAATTTTAAAATACATTTAGTTATGAACTTTTAAGAATGAATAATTCATGATGATGAAATGTGTTGTTCTTTTCTACAAATATAAAAATGATAGCCTACCTAAACTAAGTAAATTGCTGAATTATGTTCTGAAAAAATGTATGAATAACAATATATGTTAGAATACATTATCCATCTCTCTCTTGAAGTATGAACTTAACTGAATAAATTCAGAAAGATTTTTTTTTCAGAAAACATACTATTAATCCGGATTCTACATATAAAATGGAAGAAAATGTGTTATGTCAAAACTTTAGAGCAAATACATTTCTGAATATTTATCTGTAGAGTGACTCTATTCATTTAGAAAACAATTATACTACTTTTAATGGATTGATAACTGAACAAAAGTTGGAATTATTAGCTTTATTTAAAACACTATTTTCTAACATAAATAGTAAGACAATTCCTTAAATAATTGAAAAGGATAATGGATATAGAGAACAGTTATTTGCCAGCTAAATCTTAATGATCATAAATTAAATTGTCCAAACATATGATTTAATTAGACTTCTATGTATACAGATATTCAGTATCTTTTACCTATTTAAACATTTTGTTAGTAATTACAATTTTTTATAAAGTGTCTTTCTTATAACACAAGACATTATAGTGATCCTTCAATGAATTTACAGAGATAAATTATTTTTTATGTGGGATATTTTAGTAGTAAAAACTACATAATTATAATATTCTTCATGCTTCTCATGTAAAAATATCTATGGAATAATAAGTATTTGAAAATTAAATGAATTCAAGAATGAATAAAAACTTCAGGAAAGGTATAGCTTTGTTATTTGGCAGAGGATACAAACCTTTAGTTTAGCAATCAGTTTTGAAAGCAGGTTTTAAATAACATAGGCTTTAAAAGTTTTGAAAGCAATGCTATAGCAAAAATTGAAAAGAATGCCAATCAAAACTGAGATCAAATCACTTATATATAAATCCCTAAGCACACTGCTTTTTTTTTTTTGTTTTGTTTTGTTTTTAATGAAACCCTCACAGAATCCTTTTTTCAGGCTCAATACTGCTCACGCAAAGGGAACCAAAGTTCTCCAAAGAACAGTGGCCTATAGAATATCCCTTTATTCTGAACATTCAAAAACAGTTCAGTTCCTTTATTCAACTCATTTTATTTGCTACTCCTACTGGTTGTGTGTCTTTTTCCTGTAATAACAACCATCAGTTATCCACTTAATATAAAATTCTACCTTGAGGTCATGTCTAATTCAATGTAATTGAAAATAATTCTCAGTCTATTGGTAATTTCAGCTCAGACAACAATTGCATCCTATGAAGAAGAATGCAATTCCCGCAGGCTCAAGCCCAAGGAAGCCTGAGGCTTAGATACAATGAAGATTTTTTTTCCCTGCTTTTTGTATTGTTTCTTGCTAAAATAGCATGCTTGTCTAAGCCGTCTAAATGTGTAGATCGATAGACAGAAAGGCTTTCACTTGATATGTCACAGAGGTAGACAGCATCAGCTCTAGTCACAGTTCCCTATCTTGACATATTTGGTTTCAGAGGTATCAGAGCTCATTTGCCTTTTATTGACAATAAAGAGGAACAAAGGAATTTGAGGCTTATTGGAAAAATAAAAGACCACAGGGAAGTATATATGTATGAGAAAAGATTTTGTCTGTTTTGTGCAGAATTATAGAATTAATTATTCACTTTCATGAATTTGAAGTCTATATATGAAAAGAAGGAAAACTTCACTTATCATTTATCACAAAATGAATGAGACATTAACAATGACACCTAGTGGTGCAAGAGCATTGCCATAAAACCTTCATTAAAAATGTAGTCTAAATTAATCTGACACTGTCTTGGTTTAACATGCATGACCTATTTCACATTGTACTTCAGTGGGGTTGCACATATATGAAAATGTTTAGTGTAGCCTGAATGTGCTTCTCAAAGTGTTATCTATTCATTGCTTGCATCACAATGACCTAGGGTGCCTGGTTCAAATACACAATTTAATCCTTCAAGGTAAAGGCCAGAAATAGCCATTTTTAAAAGGTCTGCAGATAATTCAAATATATACAAATGTCTGAAAACTATAAGAATAAGAGAATGACAGAACAAAGAGCACTTGGACAGAGAAATATGTTATGTAGAGAGAATGTACAGTTCTTACCTTCATTCTGAAGTATCATATAGCTCATTTGTGCATGTGTGTGTGTATATACATATATTTCTGTTGTCATTTCTTTTAAAAAAATATTTATTTTGAAAGAGAGCGAGAGAGTGTGAACAGGGGACGGGCAGACAGAGAGGGAGAGAGAGAACCCTAAGCAGGCTCCTGACCTAAGCCAAAATGGAGTCGGCTTAGATGCTTAACCAACTGATCCACCCAGGTGCCCCTCTGTTGTCATTTATAACAAGGTAAATAAAAATGAAGTTAGTGTCATTTCAGTCCTTGAGGGGTTCACATTCATAAAAAAGAGGTAAAAGGACAAAGAGTTATAATATTTATGTAAACAATAGATAGGCAAAGGAAGGAAAGACCATATCTATGTATAACGTGGGAAAGATTCCTTCTGAATGCTACATTTGAACTAATTTCTAATGACTGATTAGGAGTTTGTCAGATGATGACACATAGCAAGAAAAAAACAAAACAAAACAAAACAGGTAGATGTAAGACTTAAACCTGCCATCAGGCATGGCACATCAAGTAAATAGTAAATCTTGAAAATGAACAAAACGTGATCTGCAAGAGACACAGAGTGACAAAGAGGGATGAAGCTGCATGCTGCAACATGGTTCGATCTTTTTGAATTACATTCAGTTCCCCGAACCTAGCGGTACATTTTGTTGAAATGCAGAGATCCTTTTATTTGTATAAATACATAAAGATAGAAAGATAGGTAGACAGGTAGGTAGATGATACATAGATAGATGATAGATAGATAGATAGATAGATAGATAGGTACGTAGGTAGGTAGGTAGTAGGTAGAGATAGATATAGATAGATACATAGATAGATAGATGATAGGTAGATAGATAGATAGATAGATAGATAGATAGAATCTCCAATACATGGTTTGGTACTCAATAAATTCACTTGGAAAATCACTGTTCTTTATATTGAGAGGTTACTAGACCTAAAGTTTACCACAGAAGTAATAATGGATGTTCATAAATAACTTACTTTTATAGATTTGGCCAATTTTTGTTTTGCTTTGCTTTTTATGTAGTTTTATTTTATTTATTTTTAATTATTTTTAAAACTTAAATCTAAGTTAACATATATTGCAATAATGATTTCAGGAATGGAATTTGGTGATTTACATTTCATCACTTACATATAACACCTAGTGCTCATCCCAACAAGTACCCTCCTTAATGCCTGTCACCCATTTTGCTCAGGCTCCCAACCATGCCCGTCCAGCAACCCTCAATTTGTTCTCTGTATTTAAGAGTCTCTTCTGGTTTGTCTCCCTTTCTGTATTTATCTAATTTCTTCCCTTCCCCTCTCTGTTTTATTTCTTAAATTCCGCATATGAATGAAATAATATATTTGTCATTCTCTGACTGACTTACTTCACTTAGAATAACACACTCTAATTCCATCCACGTTGTTGCAAATGGCAAGATTCCATTCTTTTTTGAACACCAAGTAATATTCCATTGTATATGTATACCACTTCTTTACTCATTGGTTAATGGACATTTGGGCTCTTTCCATAGTTTGGCTATTATAAATACAGCAGCTATAAACACTGGGGTGCATGTGCCCTTGGAATCAGCATTTTTGTATCCTTTGCATAAATACCTAGTAGTACAATTGTTACATTCTAAGGTAATTCTATGTTTAATGTTTTGAGGAACCTCCATACCATTTTCCAAAGTGGCTGCACCAGTTTGCATTCCCACTAGCAGTGCAAAAGGATTCCTCTTTCTCTACATGCATGCCAACATCTATTGTTTCCTGAGTGTTAATTTTAGCCATTCTGAAAAGGTGTGAGGTGGTATCTCATTGTGGTTTTGATTTGTACCTCCCTGATGATGAGTAATGTTAAGCATCTTTTCATAAGCCTGTTAGCCATCTGGGTGTCCTCTTTTGAAAATTGTCTTTTTATGTCTTTTGCCCATTTCTTCACTGGATTATTCGTTTTTTAGGCATTAGTTTGATATGTTCTTTATAGATTTTGGATACTAACCCTTTATCTGACATCTCATTTGCAAATATCTTCTCCCATTCCATCAGTTGCCTTTTAGTTTTGCTGATTGTTTCCTTCACTGTGCAGAAGAATCTTTTCATCTTGATGAATTCCCAATAGTTTATTTTTGCTTTTGTTTCTCTTGCCCCCACAGACATGTCAAGTAAGAAGTTGCAGCAGCCGAGGTCAAAGAGATTGTTGTCTGGTTTCTCGTCTAGGATTTTGATGACTTCCTGTCTTACATTTAGGTCTTTCATCCATTTGGAGTTTATTTTTGTGTATGGTGTAAGAAAGTGGTCCAGGTTCATTCTTCTGCATGTCACCATCCAGTTTTCTCAGCACCACTTGCTGAAGAGACAGACAGTCTTTATTCCACTGGATATTCTTTCATGCTTTGTCAAAGATTAGTTGGCCATATGTCTGTGAGTCCATTTCTGGGTTCTCTATTCTGCTCCATTGGTCTATGTGTCTGTTTGTGTGCCAATACCATACTGTCTTGATGATTACAGCTTTGTAATACAGCTTGAAGTCTGTAATTGTGATGCCTCCAGCTTTGGTTTTCAACATTACTTTGGCTATTCGGGGTTTTTTGTGGTTCCATAGAAACGTTAGAATTGTTTGTTGTAGCTCTATGAAGAATGCGGGTGTTATTTTGATAGGGATTGCATTGAACATGTAGATGGCTTTGGGTAGTATCAACAATATTTGTCTATATATTTTTTTTTTTAATTTTTTTTTCAACGTTTTTTATTTATTTTTGGGACAGAGAGAGACAGAGCATGAACGGGGGAGGGGCAGAGAGAGAGGGAGACACAGAATCGGAAACAGGCTCCAGGCTCCGAGCCATCAGCCCATAGCCTGACGCGGGGCTCGAACTCACGGACCGCGAGATCGTGACCTGGCTGAAGTCGGACGCTTAACCGACTGCGCCACCCAGGCGCCCCTATATTTTTAAAAATATTTGTTCTTCCAATCCATGAGCATGGAATGCTTTTCCATTTATTTGTGTCCTCTTCAATTTTTCTCATAATCTTTCTATAGTTTTCAGTGTATAGATCATTTACCTCTTCATTAGGTTTATTCCTAGGTATTTTATGGGTTTTGGTGCAATTGTAAATGGGATCGATTCCGTGATTTCTCTTTCTGCTGCTTCATTATTGGTGTATAGAAATGCAACCCATTTTATATCCTGTGACTTTTTATATCCTGTGATTTTATATCCTGTGACTTTGCTGAATTCATGGATCAGTTCTGGCAGTTTTTTGGTGGAATATTTTGGGCTTTCCATGTAGAGTATGATGTTTGTGAAGAGTGAAAATCTGACTTCCTCCTTGCTGATTTGGAGGCCTTTTATTTCTGTTTGTTGCCTGATTGCTAAGACCAGGACTTCCAACACTATGTTGAGTAACAGTGGTGAGAGTGGACATCCCTGTCATGTTCCTCACCCTAGGGGGAAAGTGTTCAGTTTTTACCCATGTAGGATGATATTAGCTGTGGATCTTTCATATATGGCCTTTATGATATTGAGGTATGTTCCTTCTATCCCTCTTTTCTTGAGGGTTTTTATCAAGAAAGATGCTGTATTTTGTCAAATTACTGTTTTGTTTTTAAATAGCTCTTTTGAGGTATAATTAACATACAAAAACTGGACATATTTAATGTATACAATTTGATGAGTTTGGAGATATGCATACACTAGTGAAACCATCACCACAATCAAGGTAGTAAGCATATCCATCACCTTCAAAAATTTCCGCTGGGCCTGTCATTTTTTTTTTTTTTTTTTGTGATAAGAACACTTTACAGGAGATTGTTCCTCTGAACAAATTTCTATGTGTACAATACTAAATTTTAATTATGTTAATGGTATACACGTTGTTCTACAGGAGGTCTCTAGAACTTATTCATCATGTATAGCTAAAACTTTATAACTGTGGAACAACAACTCCCCATTTCTAATTCTCTCCAGTTCCTGGCAACCAACATTCTACTGACTGCTTCCATAATTTTGATTCTTTCAGCTACCTTATATAAGTGGAATCATGCAGTACCTGTCTTTTATGACAACTCAATTCACTTAGCATAGGCCTTCTAGGTTCATCCATGCTGTTGCATATGACAGGATTTCCTTCTTTTGTAAGTCTGAATAATATTCCATTGTATGTATATACCAAATTTTCTTTATCCATTCATTTGTGGATGGGCATTTAGTTGTTTTCAATGTCTTGGGCTACTGTGAATAATGCTGCTATAAACATGAGAGTGCAAATATCTCCTCAAGATCCTCATTTCAATTATTTTGTATATACCCAAAAGTAGGACTGCTGGATAATATGGTAGTTTCACTTTTAATTTTTTGAGTAACCTGTATACTTTTTCATAGCAGCTGAATCTTCTACATTCCCATCAACAGTGTACAAGAGTCCAATTTCTCCACATCCTTGTCAACACTTATTTTCTCTTTCTCTTCCTCCTCCACCTCCTCCTTCTCCACCCATCGCTTCCTTCTTCTTCTTGATAGCTATCCTAACAGATGTGAGGTCATATGTCACTGTGGTTTTGATTTGCATTTACCTTATGGTTATCAATGTTGGAAATCTTTTCATATACCTCTGGCCATTTAAATATCTTCTTTGGAGAAATGCCCATTCAAGCATTTTGCCCCTTTTTTAATTGGATTTTTTTTTTTTTTTGCTATTGGGTTGTAGAAGTTTATTACATATTTGGATATTAACCCCTAATCAGATATATGGTTTGCAAATATTTTCTCCCATTTTGTAGGTTGTCTTTCCATTCTGTTGATCTTCCCTTCTTGTGCAGAAGCTTTTTAGTTTGGCAGAGTTCCACTTATCTAACTTTGCTTTTGTTGCCTAAGTCTTTGGTGTCATACTCAATAAATCATTGCCAAGGCCAAGGCAAAGAAGCTCTTCCCTATATTTTCCTCTAGTTTTACAGTTTCAAGTCTTATGTTTAAGTCTTTAATCCATTTTAATCCATACTGGGTTGATTATGCGTGTGGTGTAAGATAAGGGTCCAATTTCACTCTTTAACATGCTGATACCCAGTTTTACCAACACCATTTGCTGAAGAGAGAATATCCTTTTCCTTTTGTTTATCTTGGGACTCTTGTTAAAGGTTACTGCCAATGTTTTTAAGCCCTCTAAAAAACCCTAAATATTTGGAAAGAAATCATGAAGGTACAGCCTTTGCTGATCAACAAATTGTATCAAAGGAAGTACAAGGTGTGTTGGGGTATAAGAATGAAGCACCAGCAAATAAGGCATGGTTAAAATGTAAAGATGGAGCCGGAGAGGAAGGTAATAATCTCCTTGTGAAAATTTCAAAATGTAGTGCCTGATTTATTTAGTTTTCACTTGAAAACAGAATGCCACAAAATACATTTAAGTGTCCAAAGAGTCATGTTCATGTTGACCTCATTAAATAAAGAATTTTGATGTTTACTGAACCAAAATAAATGGGGTCCAAATTACAGTTGAGATTTCAGATATGGTAAGAGGTTAGTATTGGGTTTAGGGAGGAAAAATGTAAACCCCTCACTGCAGCATTTAGACCCTCCATGGTCTGATCTGAATATATATTTTCTATAGTCTTTCTCTTTCATAGCTCCAGTTACATTGATTAAATTTCTGTTTCTCAACCATTCCAACTTTTATCATTCAGATTGTTGATCAAACAGCACCACTTCTGAGATTCTTTCCCTAAATGTTAAGTAGCCTTGTACTCAGTCAATTTCTATCCAAAACCTTTCCTACAGAATTTATCATTCTACTGCCTGCCTTGAAGTATACTTGTATACATGCACATGGTGAAAGCTAAATGTATAAATATTCAAAAAAAGCAAACAAAAATAATATTTATCACAGTCTAACTATTAGAAGTTTCTAAATGTTTTTACTGCTATTATTGAAATCCCTCAAATTATCTAGAATCAAATATATTTTAATTCCATTAAAATAACTTGAAAATAGAAGCAAAAAATATAACTTACGTATGAAAATAATGTAAAAAATAGAAGTAAAAAGGAGTAGATTTATATTATTTATAAATATTGATATTAAATGTGAATAAAATGCTAAAAAGTGTAATTCAATGGGACATAAAGAAATTCACCATAAACCTGTTCTTATGCCTGAGCTAGAACCACATCAAGCTTAAAATATATTTAATATTTGAAAAGTTTGAAATAAAATCAATAGCATTAATGTATCAAAAAAAAACCCAAACAACATAATTTTCTTGCCAAAAGTTTAAGACATTTGATAAAAATGTACCATTTATTCTTACACAAATAAATAAGCAAGCTTGTGAAGAAGAATGCTTACAATTTACAAACTTGTGTAAGAAAAGAATGAGAGATAGAAATGCTGGACATGCAAGGAGGGAAAAACTAAATCACATCTGAGTTCCAGACTAGAGCATTAGTGGTAGGTAAGAAATAGGCTGAAAAAACTGAAGAGATTAGCCTCAAGAAAAGACTTGCAAGGAGGGAAAAACTAAATCACATCTGAGTTCCAGACTAGAGCATTAGTGGTAGGTAAGAAATAGGCTGAAAAAACTGAAGAGATTAGCCTCAAGAAAAGACTTTAAATTTTTTTTTATTAATTCAACCATTATTTTACGAAATGTATTGCCCAACCAAGTTTGTAATTTTAAACTAACTGGTTTGCATTATTTTAAATGAAATAGTTATTTTAAATGAAATAAGTTTAATAATAATATTTCAATAATAAATTTCAATAATAATTAAAAAATAATATTTCAGTAATAGTAAGTTTTCAGCAATAATTAATATCCTTTGAACTAAAGGTAGCATTGAAGAGCTGACAAGTATTACTTATGAAAACAAGAAAGAGAAAACTAACTTAATGAGTACCTATTATGTATTTTACAGTGTTCTGAGTAGTGGTTATTTGAAGTGCACAAAATAGTTTGAATTCTTAGGACAGAAAATCAAAAGAACTGAAAGAGAAAGTAAGTTCAGTTCAATTCTAGAAGAATTTCTAACTCTGCTAGAGGAAATTTACTAAAGGAATGTAAGAGAGTTTCAATAGATAGAAACTATTAATACAATTCATCATACATAATAGAAATCTAAAGAAAAAAATCTGGATTATCCCCTTCGATGCCTAAAAGGAAATTTATGAGAACAAGTATTTCTTTTTTTTTAAATGTTTTTTTAATCTTAATTTATTTTTGAGAGAGAGACACAGTCTGAGCAGGGGAGGAGCAGAGAGAGAGGGAGAAACATAATCCGAAGCAGGTTCCAGGCTCTGAGCTGTCAGCACAGAGCCTGATGTGGGGCTTAAACTCACAAACTGTGAGATCATGACCTGAGCTGAAGTCAGACACTAACCCCTGAGCCACCCAGGTGCCCCGAGAACAAGTATTTGTGATAAAAACATCTAGAAATTAGGTATGTACTTCTGTATCATGATGATTAGATAGAAAAACAATAGATGACAGATAGAAGTGAAAAGTGATAAACACAAAAAGATACTGACACTCAAAATTCAGAATCATATTTAATTTGATAAAATCAGGAACAAATCTTGAATGCCAATAATCTCATTATTTAGCAAATATTGGTGTCACTTGTCAAAATAATTAGACATGAGTAAAAAACTATAGGGTTAAAAATTAGAAAAATAGTGGTAAATCTGTCTCTATTTTCATATACGTCTATATATCTGAATATCCTGAAGGAGATAATTGAAAACTAATTTCACAAAATCAAGTAACTCATTAAATAGGGGCATGTAAAACTAAAACACAAAAACAGCTGCATATTGATTTATATATATAATAGACAATAAACATATAAATATATAGATGTATATATAAATGTACAGATTTTATCTAAGCATATATATAATAAAATCTAAAACAAGCTAGATATACAATAAGATGAGGCCAGATGTATATAGAATAAAGTAAAATAAAATATCTTGTCATAAACCTATTATAACTTACGCAAAAACTATATGAAAAATAATATAAACGAGTCAGAAATTTACCAAAAAAGACATTAAAAAATGGAGAGAAAAGCTATATTTTTGATACTCTAGGACACATTGATACTTAGTTTTGCTCTAATTTAATACATGTACCATTATGCTAATAAAAGTGACATTTTTACCTATAGATCTAGACAATAAAAATATAAAGTCTGTACAAGCATACAAATAATAAGTAGCTGTAAAAAATATTCTGGAATTAGTATTACCAGTCAGTTATTAAAACATTTTATAAGGGGGGGTACCTGGGTGGCTCAATTAAGTGTCTGTCTCTTGATCTCGGCTCAGGTCATGATCTCACCATTTGCAAGATAGAGCCCACATGGGGCTCTATGCTGACAGAGTGGGGCCTGCTTTGGATTCATTCCCTATTTCTCTCTCTGCCCCTCTCCTGCTCATGAGCACCTACAGACAGACAGACACAAACACACACTCTCTCTCTCTTTCAAAATAAAGAAATAAACTAAAAACAAAATTTATAGGGGTGCCTGGGTGGCTCAATCGGGTGAGCATCAGGCTCTTGCTTTTGGCTCAGGTCATGGTCTTCCAGTCATGGGATCGAGCCCTCTACAAAGCTCCATGCTGAGCATGGATTCTATCTCCTTCCCTCTGCCCCTGTCCCCCACTCATTCTCTCTCTAAAAAAAGAAAAAAAAAGAAAAAGAAAAATACTCAAAAATTTGTAAAACCTCCTTAATCAGAACAACATTGTGGTATAGAAATAGGTGGAAAGATCAATGTAAAAAAAGAAATTCCAGAATCATTATGGAGTAACTATGGAAACATAGGAAACACAAAGGTAGCATATTAAATAAGTATGAAAAAGCCTTTTAAAAATTGGTATTGAGATAATTTGATATCTATATATACTCTTGAAATGATAAAACTGAATTTGTTCTGCACATTCTAAACAATTAAAAATTCCAATTGAAATATGAAAATTTTAAATGTAAGTAATAGTGAAAGCATGTTTAAATTCATTTGTAGTTGGATACTGAAGAAAAGTTCTAAAACTCTAACATAAAACCCAGATGTAATTAGAAAAGTACCTTAATAAATTTCACTACAGGGGAAAAACAGCATGAAGAAAACTACCATAAGCTAAGTGAAAAATAAACTGCAGACTGGTATCAACTTACATCACAATCTAATAGGTCAACCAAAAATGAAGAAAAATAAGATCAACAACATAACAGAAAAGCTAACAAAGGGCTGGAACAGATAAATTCTCGATAATAAAATGCAGTAGTCATTAAAATATTTTTAAAAATACAAATTAAAATTGCACTGACATATAATTTCTTACACACCCAAATGACAAAAAAATTTAAAAGTTGGGCAACATACTCTGTTAATGAGTCTATAAACAGCATACTTTGCTTGTGGGAGGGCAAAACTACAATAAAATGGAGAGTATTTGGATTCTGTGTCTCCCTCTCTCTGCCCCTCCCCGGCTCATGCTCTGTCTCTCTCTGTCTCAAAAATAAAATAAAAACATTAAAAAAAGTAAACATAATAAAAAATAAAGAAAGTGTAAGAGGAAAAAGTAACTGCAAATAAAGCTCCTGCTTACGGGCAGAAGGAGAGTACGTATTAGAGGAACTAGTGGTGGAAATCATATTTCTTTTATGTAATTTTTAAAGTTGGTATTATGTAGGTGCTATCTGTCATGGAAACACACAATTATAACTATGAAGAGAATATTCAGTCCCCCCTATGTGAAATCAAACTGAAACAAATTATCCTAATTTTGTATCAATTTGTGGCATGACCATGCAGAAAAAGGTATTTTTCAAGTGACTTTAAGACCAACTTTCTAATTCAATGTTTCTAATGAGATTTATTCTAAAGACAAAAGGAATCACAAAGATATCTTAAACTTTATGTAATTGTTTGTTCTAGCTGTACAATTGGTATTGTTATTTCAAAGTCACTGTCATTGTTTTTTAAGATGAAACAAATAAGCAATTGTGTCAATATTTTTAAGGAACCAAAACATATAATGTAAGTATAACAGACATAGATATAAATTACAGTTAAGTGAAAACTGTGTAGTAGTAAGGAAGAAATCACTTAGACATAAACAATAAGTAGTATTTCTTAGTTCTGTCCACTAAACAGGCCCAGGGAGTTTTATTCTTTTAAATAAAAGTGACTCAATTAACATATTACCAAGTGAAATGCAAGGACATCATTTATATTCTGATTAGAACAAAACAAGAATGCCAGGACAGAGAGCCTGGGTGGCTCAGCCAGTTGAGCACCTGACTTCAGCTCAGGTAATGATCTCAGTTTGTGAGTTAGAGTCTTGCATGGGGCTCTGTGCTGACAGCTCAGACCCTGAAGCCTGTTTCAGATTCTGGGTCTCCCTCTCTCTCTGCCCCTCCCTCTGCTCGCACTCTGTCTCTGTCTCTCAAAAATAAAAAAAGGAGTACAGGGAGAATTTTTTTAAACAATCAGAGAAACTAGAATGTGGGGCTGGTTTTAAGTGTTATAAAAGAACTACGGCAGTGTTAACATTAGAGAAATACAATCTTTTGGGTGGTGGTGCAAGATGGTGGTATGAAGAGAAACTGAATTCTCTCCACCCACAGACACATCAAATCTAAAGCTACTTATATAAAAAAAATGTCTCTCAAAAAGACCCAGAAACTAGTTGAACAGCTCCTACATAATAAACAATAAAGGAGCCACACTGAGATGGGTAAGAGAGGCAAAGACTCAGTCTCACCAAAAATCCCACCCTTGGCACAGCAACCTACAATTGGATGAGGTCTCACAAATCCAGAGGTTCTCTATAAAGAGTGAGGGGTTTGTGCACATATCAGCATCCTAACCCCTGGCACCTGCAACAGAGAGATGAGCCCCTAAAGCATCTCACTTGAAAACGAAAAAGGGTGAGAACTTCAACAAATAGATAGAAAACATAAGAAAGTGCCAAAAAGAAAAAGACATCATACAGCTGAAAAACACACTAATTGAACTAAAACAGACACTACAGAAGTTCAATAGCAGACCAGATGAAACAGAAGAAAGGATCAATGATTTTGAAAACAAGGCAGTGGAACTCACAAAAACAGAGAAGTAAAAAGAAAAAAAAAAGGACCTATATAAGACAACATTAAGCAGGATAATATTTGTATTATAGGGGTCTCAGGAGAAGACAGAGAGAAAGGAGCAGAAAACGTAACTGAAGAAATAATGGTTGAAAATGCCCCTAACCTGGGAAAGAAACAGACTTCCAAATCCAGGAAGCAGAAGAATCCTAAGAAGATGAATCCCAAAAGATCCACACTTCATTTTACCACCACTCAGTCAATTACCACAACTCATTTACCTCCATCTGTGATAAAAAATTCTGCCTTCTTTTATGCTATTCTGTATTAATGATCCAAACTAACAAAAGCCAAATCTTCCACCAGTGTTATAATTATGCCTTCAATAAATCACCTCTTTTTCTTTGGCATCATTATTTTCTCATCATATTAGATAATTCTCATTATTATACCAATATGAGGTAATTTTCCTCATTTGTAAAACATATACCAGGTTTTTTTTCACTTCCTGAAGTCACCACTCTAAATCACTGCTTTTCTTCACTATAAAATTAAAGAAAGGGTGGTCTCACTGGTTACCTTATTTTTATTTCCCTCCAATTTACTTTTGAACCCATTCCAAACAAGTTATTTCATCCTACTAATAAATGATGGAGACTTGATGCAGCAGTGTAGGTATTGAAGGTGATGGATTGTTTATATATTTAAAAGGTAAAGATGATTGGGTGGGGATTTTAAAATGTGAAGATCAAGAATGCCGGATACAGCTAAAACCCCAGCCATGCTCAAGCCTTACATTTTCAGTATTCACTAAGGACTTCTCACCCCCAGGATCTGCATCTTTTTGCCTGAAGGCTTTCTCTGAAGGCAATTACAGAGCACTGAGAGCAGCCTTCATTCAATGTCCTGCTGGAGATGATATACAAATCCTCCAATTATCTCTTTTATAAGTGTGATAACTCTAAGAAACATTTTCTTTTCCATTTCCCATGGTTTCCCTGTGGAGACAGTTCCCAAAGCTGGCTTTCAAACTCAGATTTTATTTGCTGCCTTCCTTTAGATGGTCTTATTTTCTTACTCTTTGTCAGTGATTAGTAAACATTCCAAATAGATTCTTGCACTCAAACCCTTGTCTTGAGGTCTATTTCTGGGAAAACTTACACAAAGATATATTGTATTTTTAGGTTTTGAGAACTAGAGAGGATAAGCTGAAAAGACTGAATCCTTAAAATTGAATTTACTGTCACAAGCAGAATTAAAACAAATAAAATGTCACATGTACTGGCAGCTGAAGAGCATACATTGCACAAATTATTTCCACATTTTAAACATTATACTAAACATCAAAGGGGATAAGTATTGGACCCTGAGGGAGTCTCCATGTGAGGTCCCTTGGGGTACAGGATCACTTGAATTTCTATGATAGTAGGGCAGCAATATCTCCAATATTTTTAGGGTAGAAACAGTCACTGTACTTGTTGCATGCTGCTGCAGACAGACTGAGCTATATGAAGCACTGTGAGATTAAACAAAGTCTGAGAAGGCTGGGAAAAGTGCTGCCAAAGGTTTAAAATGGTGTGCTTATCATGAGTACAGACTGACAGTGTTGACAGCTCCAGATCTTGTATGGGAAATCTATTTATTTTAACCTCCCTTGTCATTGCCTACTCAGCCACTTCTCTGCTGCTATAAACTCTCACTTTTTGTTAGATATCTAGACAGGCAAGTGAAAAAAATGAGATTTAGAGTTTTCAATAAAATAGTGAAAGTTCAAAGCATTGCACTGGCACCTTTGTTTCTGAAGAATTTTCTGCTGCTAGATTTGGGTGGAGAACTGATCTCATAATAAAACTGGTAGGGAAACACTTTGGCAGAGTATATCCATTGGTGTCAGGGCATGGACATGGACACACATACACACACACACACATTCACACACACAAAATGATATGTGTTACCAGTCATCACTTATTTTCTCGTATCTAGAGAAATTTGGTACTAATGCTTGGTCTCTGTTATTTGATGACTTCCAAATACCTCTATGGCAACTTCAGTTTAATTTTAAAACAAAGGTATTTGTATCATAACCTAAAAAAATGTAGGATGAATAATAACAAACAATAAATAGATTTCTTTTAATCAATTTCACTAAAATAAGAATATACATAAAGATATACTTGATACTTGAGATCACAGCTGATTAGAAAACAAGCAATTTCAATAAAAAGGGGAAAGGAGCCATTATAAGCTTACTTTTTGCATGACCTCTAAATTAAACAAAAGATTTTATTTTCCCAAAGCCATAATGTGATATTTCAAAATGAAATTATGTGGTAAAAGTAAGGAAATGATACATAAAGGAAGTTATGAATATTCATTTATATGTATATGAATATTTTAAAAGTATGATTGTTGAGGGGCACCTGGGTGGCTTGGTTGGTTAAGCAGCCGACTTCAGCTCAGGTCATGATCTCCTAGTCTGTGGGTTCGAGCCCCGCATCAGGCTCAGGTGCTGGCAGCTCAGAGCCTGGAGCCTGCTTCTGATCTGTGTCTCCCCCTCTCTTGCCCCTCCCCTGCTTGCTCTCTGTCTGTCTCTCTCTATCAAATAATAAACATTAAAAAAAAATTTTAAAGTATGATTTTTGAGTTAAATTGTCCCCTTGAAAACTGTCAATTCACAAATTAAGAAATAAAGGAGATTCAGAGGGAGACTGGGCACATGTATTAGAAGCTATGTTAAAATAATTAAAACACTAGTATAACAAACAAAAGTTTTGCCTGGAAATTCAAAAACATTATTAATTAGAACTTTTTGGAAAAAAGTATTTACAATAAATACAAAACCTACTTAACAAAGGTGTTCAAAGGTGGTATTTTAAAAATGTAGGAAATTAACAAGAGTCAAAATGATTTATTGTTCTAATAAACGTATCAAAATTACTGCTTCCCCTTCCTTCCTTCCTTCCTTCCTTCCTTCCTTCCTTCCTTCCTTCCTTTCTTCCTTTCTTCCTTCTGCTCCTTCCCCCCTTCCTTCCTTACCTCCCTCTTTCTTTTTTATTTTGCTTTCTTATCTACAATATAAACAGTTCTAAAATGTAGGTGATTTCAATAATGAGCACCAGTGATCTGTACTTGTTTTGAGTGTCTGTTCACTGACACTAATCAATACCCCATGACTTCCTTAGAGTAAAATGTCAATACTAGTCCCTGTTTATAAACAGATAGAGAAGCTGGGCTGTTTCATAATGGACTGAAACTATGTCTGGGGAAACCTCCCTAGTTATGCCATGTTGTTAGATACATAGGCATAATGTAATACAGGCTAGAAATGAAAAAGCAGCTGATGGATGGGTGTATTGGCAGAGACACTTTCCATTGTATCCACAGTAATCAGGACAAGCTCTTGCACACATCTGGATACCCAATACATCCACAGGATGAATGAAAAAAATGAATGTGGAAATACATCTATTCATCACTAATCCATGTGCACCAAAAGTTTCAATATTCCATCTGGGTTTACAAACACCATCAATTTGCTCTTTGAAAAACTTGAAGGCATGTGAATATTATATTATATCATATTGTTTATGTTATATTGTTTCATTTTTTCTCATAATTAATGTGTTTGTTTGGTGGCCTCTTTATATGTTAGTTCATGGCTAAATCTACTCGATCCCAAAATGAATTACATTAATAAAATTACCGAAGGCCGAATTAATTACAATGGTTATGAGGACATTAATCTAGGATTATACTAGAACACCCAATCCTACCACAATAGGCACTGCTGGAGATGCTGCTTTCCCTATCACTAAATCATCACCTAGCAAATGATTTTACCAAAACCATGCATAAATGATTATGCATAGGAAGAATTGTCCTCAGTTTATTTTACAAACTTTGTGGGTTACAGTTGATATACTTTCCCAGGATTCAATACCAAAATTGGTGTTGAATCTTTCTACATCAGTATTTGTTTAATGTTTATTCTAGCAGTATATGTGTGTATCTTAGCAATAATACTTTTCAAAAAGCACAAAGTCTCTCTCCATTCTCAGGAAATAATTAGGCTATAAATAATGTTAGTTAGGAGTTTTACTATAATTTTTTAATGGGGAATAAATACCTCTTAATTCATTATGTTAAATATTTTATGTACACTCATCCATTAAATTTTAATGGAAATATATTTAACACCTATGAAAAACAAATATCAAAAAATACCTTTTTCAAAAAATAATTAAGGCACAAATTGAGCAAATAAACTTCGCTTTTTTTTAAGTAAAAGTAAAATAAGACAATGTGCAAAAACTATTTCCACAAACTCCAAATGTGATAGATCTGTCTTGTTAAATATTTCTTAAGCAATTTTTAATTGACAACATATGTTAAACATCACAGAGCAGAGTGTGAAGCTCTTTGCATCTGTCAGAGCTTCTTAGAGTTAATTCCTCTTTAATACGTTTGCTTCTTTTGTATTGTAGTATGCTTTGTTCCTGTGTGTCAGTTTCCAATGTTGGTGTTTTATGAGAAATAGGTAAATACAATTTTGGCAACTCTAAGGGAAGTGATTCTAAAAATATCTTTTTGAAAACAATGATTCATAAATTGACAGCTATTAGAATTGAGAATAAACCATTAATTTTACAAAAGTATTCAGTTGCTAAATCCAAATAAGGATTTAGGTAAGATGTACCCAGATCCCTACTTAAACTTGTATAGACCACACATAAGAAAGAACTTATTACTGGGGGAAACTCAATGATTAGTGTTAGTTTTATTTCCATTAACTTATTGCAAAGCAGTTCTAAATTTGACTTTATGCCTCATGTGTTCCATGTGTAATAGTATTCAATTAGATATCCTAAGACATTTTGTAAAAATGTTCACTAATTAATAATGCACAAACCCATGAGTTTATTAGAAATCAATATACCTTTCCTTTTGTCTTCCCCAGTTTGGCCTCCATGCCACAAGGCCCTTTTTCCTTCCACACAGTAGAACTGAATTGAATTGGAAGAACTGAGGTAGAATTGATATCCTAGTGAAGGAAAACATCACTAAATGACACTATACATATATTATCCTACTCAAAGGTGTTCTGCCTTTTCCCCCAGCACAGAAAGGTTTTGCTGACATCAACAGCATAAGAGGTGTTGCATCTCTCATTCCTCAATTTCTAACTCATCAATCAACCTCTGTTTCATCACCACTGCATTGTAGTTTCTCTCTAGGTCACTGAAATTATTTCAAAATTATGTTAAATTATTTCAAACACCCTCTCTCTCTCTCTGTCTTGGTTAATACCAATTCAACAACCTCTGTCCAACTGTCTATTTGTCCCTTTTGCATCTCATCTTCTTCTCCCACCCTTGTTTCCTCTCATCCCTGATAAGGTATTGGTTTGGATACATTCCAGTGGCTTTGTAGAACACAACCATCCCAGCCAGCTGGATGGCATATGGAGCATAGTAAGTGAGCGTTTTTCACTCTAAATGGTTGTAATAGGAGCAGTCCCTTTTAATATTTCCATTTTCATTACAGGCAAAGGCAACGGATACTATGAAGAGATTGGGGATAGAGAAGGGTTGAAATTTATACCATGAAAGCATACTTGTTGGGTTGGGGAAAAAAAGAAACCTGTTGGGCAACAAATGAATACAGTGGTGCGAAATATAACAAAAGTATAATAGGTGAAGGTATAGGAAAAAATAGATGAGTTCTACCTATGAGCAAATGAAAAAAATGCATGTCATGAATTTTCTGAAATACTTTTCTTGAACTTGACTGTCTGATTTGGCTTAGTAGGTCTGTTAGGCAATCAGTTCATTTTTAGATAGGCTCAGTGCAGTCTAGGCATTTATTAATATGGCATTGCTTATTAGCTGAATGGAAATATATAAGGCAATCAATGCTTTCTTTAATTCATTTAGTATTTTTAAAATACTGGATATCAAAAATAGATTCTTGCTTAAATAGTATAACTTTATTACCTATATTTCAATTACATTTCAATTATTTGCAAATAAAACTATATTATGAATAACTAACTTAAAATTAAATATTAGATTTTTCATCTTTCAAAGTAAAGCTGTTATTTTAATTCATTTGTGAAACTATAGTTTACATCATGCCAGAATTTTATGTATCTTTTCTTTATATTACAAACAAAAGAAAAGCGAAGGATTTGATCATTCAGAATTTTCTTTCTTTGAAACTGAGTATAGGCTCCCCCAGTATGTTGTTAGCTTTATAGTTCTGTCAAGTGAAACTAAAATAATGGATTTTGCATAGAAACTTTAGTATTCAGCACAATGAGCAGAATCTATAAGAAAAATAATGCCCACAATAATAAAAGTTAATTTTGACCAAACCTGCTATAAAATATTCTACACTTTTAGAAAATCCTGTATTTCTAAAGCATTATATTCCAAAATTAGTATATCCTTGGATGACTGAAAAAACCCAAAACTTCAGTTCAATATGAAGTAGTATAAGCATTCTTTCTATCAGGCTTTTTGTTTGTTTGTTTGCTTTTGGTTTTCCCAAAAGAGAGAACACCACTATGAGATATGTTATTAGGACACATATTAAGATATAGAAAAGTGAAACAGTAATGCATTGTGGTTTTAAAAGCCCAAGAAGAACTGTATGTTTAGCCATGGAGGAGAGAGCAGAGATAAGTGGCTACAGCACCCAAAGCTATTCCAAACACAGCCGGGACCACTATCAACTAGGACAGCCTCCTATCTAGTAAAATACTCAGCTCTTCTCTGGGCCTGGATTTCACCTCTTGGAGCCTCTTTTATTTCATTCTGTGTTCTGCCTGTCAACTGTTCATACACATGTCATTTTTACACGTGTATAATACAAGCGTACAGGAGCCATCTTAAGGCCAGTTCCTGCACTGTGTGACATTTAAAAGAAGCATAAATTCAACATTAAACCTTTGAAAAGTACTTCAGTAGTTTAATGTAAATTTCTGTCAGATGAATAAGGTATTACAGTAAAAAGAGAAACACATCTCTCTTCACTGTTGTACTTTTTCTAACAATGTTACTCATTCACCTTCTTTTTCCTCTTTCCTCCTCTATATACTCCACTTCCTCAGTTTCTCTTTTTTCACATCTTATAATCTGTCACCTTTTCTCATGTACAGATGTATGGTTTGTTCTATCATTAGCTTGTTTACCCAAGGCTAAGTGGTTTCTCAGAAAAGAAAAACATCCTTCCTCTTTAGAAATTCGGGGAAGGGACTGATCCCAAAAATTCATAATGTGTTGCAATTCCCTATAAATTTCCCTGTAACAGCCCTGACATACTTCCCAAAAAGTGGGTTGCAATGTTTACCTTTAGTACCCCTTCCAACCCAGAGAACCATAATTTTTTCCTTTATTTATAAAATGTTTATTGATCTAAAGAAATTGCTTTAATTTGAAATTATGACTAAAATTAAATTGTAAAATAATATATATAGTATAATCCTAAATTTAAAAAATGTATTTGAATGTCTTCACTTCATTGGGGAAACAAATTGAGTGGGGTATCTATTTTATAGTTTATGTCCATTTTTACTCAGAGCATATGAAAAGTGGATATAATTTAATTTTATTCTCAATGTTTGCTATTTCCTCCAACACTGAATTAAAATTAGGAGACATATAGTCAAATACCAACAGTGTCCTCTGAATAAATAACATCTGGATTGACCTTCAGACTCTTTTTTTTTAATTTAGTAGCAGTGGCCTTTTTACTCCAAGCATAATTTTACTTCCAATGTACCTTTTCGTGGTTCATGGTATTTTTAATTAAATATATGCATAGTGGTTCATAGTATTTGTAATTATATATATATATATATATATATATATACACACATATGTGTGTATATATATATATATATGTGTGTGTGCAACATGAATTATCAACTGTAAAAAAGAAAAAAAAAATTCTTTAGAATATCCTTCTACCATACAGACCATATATATGCCAAAACCTGCTCATCACACTGTAAAAGAGAGCTCTGGACACCTGTAAATAAAAATATTTACTAGTATGAATATGTGATAAGAAACTGTCTTAAATATTTCATACCACTAATATTATGTACTATCCAACAGTGGTCTTAGGTTCATTTGCCTTCTCACAGCAATCAGATTTGTCATCATCTATGTGATTATACTACTTTTACAAATTTCTCAGTAATATATTATGTTCCTTGTTTTCATTGCAAGTCAGTCAACTTTAAATTCTATTTCCTTACATTTGCTGAAAAATTAAACTTCAATAGATTAAAAAGTGAAAACATTAATTTTTACAATTTACCAAAATAACAATTGGCCTACTAGCTGAGCCATTGTGCTTTCTTAGCAAATCATGGGAAAATGATGACTGTATCCACTATTTGATAATCGGTTTTTAGAACAGGTAACATTTATAAATAGAAATAAAATGGCTCATTATCAAATCCAATTATTAGTTATGCTTTGGTTTCTACACTTCCTCTTTTAGCTCCTTATGTAAAATCATCACTACTTTAGTTTTTTTTAATGTTTACTTATTTTTAAGAGACAGAGAGAAACAGAGCATGAGTGGGGAGGGGCAGAGAGAGAAAGGGAGACACAGAATCTAAAGCAGGCTCCAGGCTCTGAGCTGTCAGCACAGAGCCCAACGTGGGGCTCGAACTCACGAAGCACAAGATCATGACCTGAGCCGAAGTCATATGCTTAACTGAATAAGCCATCCAGGCGCTCCTAAAATCATCACTTATTTCACTCATTTATGCCAGTCCACTGACATCTACAATCCCATGGAAATCTGTTCATTATTTATATTTTCAATACTAGACAGTTTAGCAATTACATTATTATTTACTTCATCATGCCAAAAGTTAGTCAATAACACAATTATTACATTACAGAAGTACAAATTTACTAATGGAAAATCCATTAGCCTAGATGACAGATTCTCAACTTTGGAGTCATACTGGAATTCCCTGGAGAGTTCTCATAAATACCAAAGAATTAGTCCCGTCAGAAATGTTTGCGGCTGTTCTAGAAACCAATTGACCAATACAATGCTTGTATTGTAAATTCTAAGGGCACAATTATTACTAAAAACATGAGGGGGTTTTATGAATATAATAATGAAGTATATATTGCAATTTTTTGAGACACTTTTTCATAATATTTTCATCTAAATCTATCCAGCCACCTATCAACCACTTGATACCCTGGCAGGAAAAAAAACAAACAAACCAAACCAAATCAAACAAAACATACATCATTCATTGAAAAATTATTTGATTGGTTGACCTTAAAAATACATTTAAAAATATAGCCTATTGCTTACATGAACTTAATTTTATTTTGTTTACTTGGCTTATCTTCTTGTAAAATATATAGGTTGCCAAAGGATTTTGAGTAACACAAGAGACAGAGGAAGATGATAATGTGGAAAATATATTTATTGTAATCAATAATTAAAGAAGGGCAAATTGAATCAAATTAGCAAATATGTTTATTATTTTATTTTATTTAAAATTTATTTATTTATTTTGAGAGAGAGAGCAGGAGCAGGGAAGATGAGAGAGAGAGAGAGAGAGAGAGAGAGAGACAGATAGAGTCCCAACCAGGCTCCATGCTATCAGTGTAGAGCCCAACATGCGGCTTCATCCCACGAACCACAAGATCATGACCTGAGCCAAGATCAAGAGCCAGTCGCTTAACAGTCAGTCACCCAGATGCTCCAATTAGCAAGTATTTTTAAAAGATAATACTTGATGTACGCAAAGATACAGGACCAGTATAAGGTCATAAAAGGATGGTGGGAGTACAAAAAGTTGGACAACTCTTTTATCAATAGACTTGTTAATAAAATATCTAAAATTGCATCTTTTCATTCAAAAACTGTAATTTAGAATTTAGGATTAAAAAATCCTAAAATTATAAAAGAAAGAGAATAAAAAAATCTTAAAGGCAAACAAGTTGGTAAAAATATTATTTATCATATCTAAGTTGGGGAACTAATTAAATATCCAAAGACAAAATAATAAACATTGGTATATTTACTCAAAGTGTTATGCGGCTGTTACCAGTAATCTTAATAAGAAAGTGCTGGGGTGCCTGGGTGGCTCAGTCAGTTAAGTGTCCGACTTCGGCTCAGGTCATGATCTCACGGTCTGTGAGTTTGAGCCCTGCGTTGGGCTCTGTGCTGACAGCTCAGAGCCTGGAGCCTGCTTCGGATTCTGTGTCTCCCTCTCTCTGACCCTCCCCTGTTCATTCTCTGTCTCAAAAATAAATAAACATTAAAAAAAATTAAAAGAAAAAGAAAGTGCTTATGTTTTATTCTTAGAGATAAAACTAAAGACAGAAAATTGTATGTATAATTGTATAACAAGTATGTAAAGATATACAAACACCATGCATAGAGAAAATGAAGAAAACATTTAAAATTTCTTTACAAAAATTTTTCCCTAGATATAAGACTGATAGTTTTTTATTGTCCTTTCTCACTCTTAAGACTTATTAAGAGTTGTAAAATGTTCATCTTTACCTTTATAATAAGAATAAAAATAAGAAAGTAATTATGTTATCTCAAAGAAATAATACTGAATGTAAAGATACATTTCCTCAGAGATCTTAATTTTCCATATCTGCTGTTTCTGTTGAAACTTCTGCAATGACAGTGTTATTCCCCAAAGATGACAAAATATTTTAGGAACTAGTGATAAAGTTGCAGGAAGAAAAAAGGATTGAATGATTCTTGAAATACATTCCATAAAAATATGACTATATAATTTATTATCTAACTTTGTGGTTTAGTGTGGAATAGGTAATAGTAATAAAGAATGTGGGACTAAGGTTTAAATTGGGATTGTCTCAGGAAAGGTTTAATGTTCATTTTACATGTGAACCCAAATAATGGCAGAAACATCAAAAAAAGTAATTATTAAACATTCTGTTGGTCGCGTCTTTAATTTTTCTTCCTTTATTCATTTGCAACCACACATTTCTGTTTAATTTTAAAACTACCACTTACTATAATAAAAATATATTATTTTAATGGATGAGGTAAAATTATTTCTCTGATAATCACATGAAAGAACTTTTTGTGTTTGCAAAACCCTGGTTGCTCTTATATCATTTTGTCATTTTGCATTGTTTACCTCATACTTGATAATACTTATCACAGTTAAGTCACAACTTTATTTTTCCATAATGTTATATCTTTTGAAATTTATAGTAGAAATTTCTGAAAAGTTCTATGAGAATAATGACACTTTTGGGGTGCCTACGTGGCTCAGTCAGTTAAGTGTCTGACTCATTTTCAGCTCAGGTCATGATCTCATGGTTCATGAATTCTAGCCCCTGGAATTGGGCTCAGCGTCGATGGCCTGAAGCCTGCTTTGGATTCTGTCTCCCTCTTTCTCTGCCCCTCCCTACTTCTCTCTCTCTCAAAAATAAATAAATACACCTTTTTTAAAAAAAGCCTTTAAAAAGAAAGGACACTTTATATTTCATCAATGATGTGAAACAACGAAATATTTGGAAACATTCTTAAAGATAGATTCTATCATAGTGAGATGGATAAAAAAGGCAGTATAATTCTGACCTTGTCTTTGGTTGTCAATACTGAAAGTTTAACTTGCACAGCAAAAGCATCAAGCAGGATGCCAACTCAACAAGTGTTATTGCTACTGATTTTCTCGGGAATGAAAATACAATGAATGAAAAACCTATCTTACATTGTTTTTCAATAAATTTTAGCTTTCTTGTAAAATCTGTTCTCTGGGGGCATTTTATTCTGTTTAAATTATAATAGTTTGGCTGCTGACTATTACTGCAGCAACTTTTAAAATTGTATGTGTTGCTATAAATTGCCTATGAGTCAGATTCATTGCAAGGTGAGGAAGGGCATTCTGAATGCCCTATCTGTTTTTCTCATCTAATCCAAACCTAAAATAAAACAAGCACTCATGCATTTTACTTGCTGCATCCAGCTTTAAAAAAAATACCTACCACTAATTTCTTCAAGAAAATAAGTAAAAGCAAGAGAAAAACATGTTTTATTTTTTCAGGATTAGCTAGCATTTTTTATAACCTTGTGGAAAGTGTTCTGATTAGCATTGACCTTCCTTTTCACATGGAGAATTGTGCTAGCCAGGTAGGAAATGAAGTCTCAAAGGTAAAGTAACAGGTCAGTAAAGTCAAGTATTTAATCAGATAATGGAAGCCTATGTCATTAATAAGTGTGTCATTTGCTTCAATAAAGGCATCACTTTAAGAAATCAAATCAGTCCTTTAATACCCTGCATAACTCCCACTATCTCACCCCACAAACTCTTCTTTGATTACCCACTCCCTTTAATTGTCCTTTCTTCTAAACTCTTATAACACCACTGTCTTCATTCCTCATTTTGACTTTAAGTAGAAATTCTATCATATAACCATGTACACACTTTTACATACACTTAGTTTGCTTAGCCAGATTAAAAGTCTCTTTAGGACTGTAAATGCATCTTATTGCCAGGTCTCAAGAAAACAGAGACTTCTAAGTTGCCTAATAGCCTTACTAGAACCAAATGGATCTAAGTTAATATGATGAACAAAGAAATTTTGACTGGAGTATGTAATACTATATTCCTGAGTAAGTGAAACTTATGCAATTATAATTATACAAACAGCCATATTTTGTCAGCTGATTATTAACCCCGGTAGTTGTTTAAATGTCAGTGAGTGGGGGAGTATGGGTGGCTCAGTCGGTTGAGTGTTCAATTCAAGTCATGATCTCCTGGCTTGTGAGTTCGAGCCCCATGTCAGCCTCTGTGCTGACAGCTCCAAGCTTGGAGCCTGCTTTGGATTTTGTGTCCCTCTCTTGCTCTGCCCATCCTCCCGCTCATGCTCTCTCTCTCTCTCTCTCTCTCTCTCTCTCTCTCTCTTAAGAATAAATAAGACATTTTTTTAAAAAAAGGTCTGTTTCTAAAATAAATAGATCAATAAATAAATAAATATTGATGAGTGAATGAATGACTGAAATGAAACACAATTTAACTATCACTTTTATCATTATTGGATATGACCAGCAAAAATGAATAAAAGACAATTCTGAATGTTCTCAGATTCAGAATGCCTTTTTTCATCTTTCTAAATTACAGGATCTAGGACAGCATCTCATATATAATGGGAACACAGTGCAATAGAAAAAAACACTGAACCAAAATATTTTGGTTTTTGCTTCTGTTTCGTGGTCTGTTGTTGGATGGGTCATGTTACTTCTCACACTGTTAAAATAAACAGAATACATTCCTATTATTCTTATAGCCCTGAATCATATATATTCGCTAATAGGTTTCTTTACATTTCAGCTTCATTCTCTTCATATCAAAGGCCACATTTGGATCCATCTTAAAGGAATATGACATTAAAGTTAAGCTTGTATCTGCCCCACACTGACAGGCTAACAAAACCATGCTTGAAATTACGAATAGATTTATGTTTCCTCTAGTATTCTGTGACATATCGCTAATGCTGACCCATCCTGTCTTCTTGTATTTCAGTTTTGAAAACTCCTTTTGTTTTCTGACTCCACATTCATCTATCACTTGCCGGTTCTGTTGCTGAAATTTACATTCACGTTATGTTTAGCCTTGAGTTCAAGGCTAATCATTGATATGTGGTCAATTCGCACATATCAATTATTTTATGGTTATCAGACCTTGATTTCCCATTCAAGGATATTGAACTCTTATAAACTTTATTCTGGGATTGTGTTTTTTTTTAAGAGAAATATTCATAGGGTAAATGAAGTACATTAGTATTGAACTATCCCATGCCCCCATGATTTTAAAACTCTCTCCTAATGTTATCTCATTGTCTATCCCAAGAACTCCAAAAATATTCAGATTTTTACCAAATTTATCATTTTCAGCAAAATAATGACATACATGTATACATTATGTTAATTTATGCATGTGCTTATGTTAATATATATGTATAAATATCTGTCCATGAACATATATGTAAACTTACATTAATGAGAATGATTTTTATATATGGATTGCCAACTAGGTCTCATACCTTTAGTATGGATTTTATTTATAAATGGAGAAGCCCAAGTTACCTATGGAATGTTTAGCTAATAGAACTTATGTAGAAAATATAATTTTCCCTACAATGTGTCTAATTCTAAGGAAGAAAGGATTAAAATTCTGATTTTTAGTCTGTTATCAAGACAACTCAAATGTAAACATGTTCTGGTTTTGTTTTGTTTTATTTTAAAAGGAAGTATGCATTACCTTAATATTTTTTCCTTCCATTTTCTATATCTTACAGATGTAATATAATGAAAATGTGAAGGGATTATATTGTTAAAAAGTAGACACCAGGCCCAAAATGGACTCAATTATTCTAAGTCCCAAGTCAGCAAACTGATGTTACAGTTTCAGCTCTCCCAGTCGTGGAACCCTAAACCAGTCAATCAAGAGTCACCTGAACAGCACTAGTTAGGTAATCTGCCTCATAGGTTATCTCTCATGCCCTAGAGGAAAGTAGCCTGACAATAACCAACTCACATTTTTGCCTACTAGAACTTTGTTCTCACTGCATTCTCCCACTCCTTTTGTAAAAGTGTTTTCATTTTGTACAGCTCTTTGGAACTCCTTTCTATTTGCTAGGTTGGAGGCTGATCAATTCAAATCAATTTTTGCTCAAATAAATTCAAAATTTTTACTATGCCTCAGTTTACCCTTTAACTATATCTAATTAAAATATTTGCTAATATAGAGTTTATGAACCACTTTCATATGCACTAACTCATTTGATTTTCATAATTCTGAGTAGATTGATAAAATATAATTATATTAAAATTGTAAGTGAGGCAACTAAGAGGTTAAGTAGGCTAGCATCACAGAACCAGTTAATAGAGAACCTGGAATTAATATGAGTGTTTCAGTTCAGATTTATTGTTTTAATTTAAAATACTATAAAATTATTAGAATGACATACATAACTATACACATACATTAATTCAACATTCATTTAGAAAACATTTATTGTCTAATATATATAGAACATTGTTAAAAGTACTTAAGATATATCAGAAAGTAAAAGAAGTCAGGTTCCCTGTCCTAAAAGAGTTTACAATTTACAGGAGGAGAAAAAAAATGAGCATAATAAAAAGAACATTATATAGTAGAATAGTTGCTGATATATGCTACAGAAGAGATTTAAAAATATATGAAGGATAAGGAAGATTAGGAGCATTTCTTATTGTTGATGGTACAATTTTCAGGTCCTCTGCCCATTTTAAATTAAATTATTTGTTTTTTAGGTGTTGAGTTGTACAAGTTCTTTATATATTTTGGATATTAACCACTTATCAGATATATCATTTGGAAATATCTCCTCCCATTCAGTAGGCTGCCTTTTTGTTTTGTTGATTGTTTCCTTTGCTGTGCAGAAGCTTTTTATTTTGATGTAGTTCCAATAGTCTATTTTTGCTTTTGTTTCCCTTACCTCAGGAGATATATCTTAAAAAAAAAAGGTACTACAGCCAATGCCAAAGAAATTACTGCCTTAAGTTCTCTTCAAGGAGTTTTACGATTTCAGGTCTCATATTTAGATCTTTAATCCATGTGGGGTTTATTTTTGTGTATGGTATAAGAAGGTGGTACAGTTTCATTCTTTTGCATGCAGCTGTCCAGTTTTCCCAGCATCATTTATTCAAGAGATTGTCTTTTCCACATGGCATACTTTTGACTCTTTGTCATTGATTAATTGACCATATAATTGTGGGTTTATTTCTGAGCTCTCTATTCCCCTGTTCCATTGATCTTTACTGTTAAAATGACCGTACTACCCAAAGCAATGTGCAGATTCAGCGCAATCCCTATCAAAATGCCGACAGCATTTTTCATGGTAAGGAAAAATAATACTAAAATTCGTATGGAATTAGTGAGCCTTGTCGGCTCAGGTGGTTAAGCATCGAACTCTTGATTTTGGCTCAGGTCATGATCTCATGGTTTGTGGGATCAAGCCCCACATTAGGCTCTGTGCAGATAGCATGAAGCCTGCTTGGGATTGTTCCTCTCCCTTTCTTTCTGCTCCTCTCCAGCTTGTGTGTGCTCTCTCTCTTTCTCTCTATCTCTGTCTCTCTCAAAATAAATAAATAAACAAGAAAAAAAAATGTATGGAGCCACAAAAGACCCTAAATGGCCAAAGAAATCTTGACAAAAAAAGAACAAAGTTGGAGCTATCACAATTCCAGATTTCAAGGCATACTACACAACTCTAGTGATCAAAACAGTATGGTATAGGCACAAAAACAGACACATAGTTTGAGGTTGCAATTTTAATTAGCACTGTCAAAGTAGAACTCAGTGAAGAGGTGGCAGTTGAGCCCAAATATCAAGTGAAATATTTAGTCATGTAGCTATCAAAGCTTGTCTGGTCTCTTTGAAGAAAAACACAGAAGCAATTGGGTTGTAGCAAGTTGAGTAAGTGTCATAAAATATGTAAAGTAAGGCAGAATATGTAGAGTTGTGTAGAGCAGTTTATAAATGTTGACTTTTCCGGGACACGTGGGGAATATTACGAGTGAGGTCAATAAACCATTATATGGTAGTAAGCGATTGAGATAAAGTGGCAAAAATCATTTTACCACTGGAAGAAAACAACTTAAAGATAATGCAAAATCAGATTAAATCAATTATATGGATAGTTAAATTTCATAAAATTATGACATTAGCATTAGAATGAAATGGAGACAAGTCTTAAAATGTTGCTGGCATGCATAGAAGAGTAACTTGGAAGATAAAGATGTCTGCATTCAAAGAGGGTCTGTGAAAGTGTCTGATAAATATTTGTTGAATAAGTGGCACTAAATGTAAACGTCTAGTTTTTAAGTGTGTGGGGGAGGAAGTTCTACAAATAGTAGAGAAGAAACTTACTCCATGTCTACACCCAATTTTATGAAAGCCATCGAGGAGGAAAGAGTCATCTCTTAAGAGGGCTACAGGAAATCATTTTCCTAAAGCAGTCTAGGGTAAACAAACTATAGCACATAAATTCTCAATAGCAGTTTACTCTTTTAATCTAACTGGGCTCTCACGTCCCTATTTCACATTGTTAGCAGAGGACTCTGATCCCTCCTATCAGTTGGATTCTTCCAATGTGTAACACCATCATTGTTAACAAGGGCCTACTAAGATCATCTTGGAAAAAAGAATGAGGATCACTGAGGGACGCTGTACATTATTTCAGCCCATATTCCATTGGTTAGAAAATACTATAAGAGGTATTATTATCCATACTTTAAGGATTTATATTGGATAATCTCTAAGATTCTTTTTAATTTTGACAAGTGATGCTGGATTTTTCAATAAAAGGCTGAGCACATAAAGTGTAGATGAAAAAAGGGATTGGCATGAGATGAGATGAGATGAGAGGAGATGAGATGAGATGATTAAATAAAACCTTGAAAAAATTTAAATAAAAACTTTGGAAAAAAAGATGAAATGAGATAGATGAGTTGAGAAGAGAAAGGGTAGGAGAAGGGCACTCAAGAGAAAAATGAAGCATAAAAGTAATTTTTTACTACATATGTACATGAAGAAGAAATTCTCCATAAAATCATTTTTAGAATACCAGTGTATAAAGAACATACTCAATAAACATAAAATTTAAAAATTTATTAACTGACTACTTACTAAGATTAAATATTTTACACTAATATGACTTGGGATGACCAAAAAAGTCTATCGAATATAATTATGCCATTTCATTATATATTTGAAATAGCACTTAGATTTTCTAAAAAATTTATCTTATTATTTTTTTTAAATATGAAATTTATTGTCAAATTGGTTTCCATACAACACCCAGTGCTCATTCCAACAGGTGCCCTCCTCAGTACCCATTACCGACCCTCTCCTCCCTCCCACCTCCCATCAACCCTCAATTTGTTCTCAGTTTTTAAGAGTCTCTTATGTTTTAGCACCCTCCCTAACCTCTTTTTTTTTTTCCTTCCTCTCCCCCATGGTCTTCTGTTAAGTTTCTCAGGATCCACATAACAGTGAAAACATATGGTATCTGTCTTTCTCTGTATGACTTATTTCACTTAGCATAACAATCTCCAGTTCCATCCACGTTCCTACAAAAGGCCATATTTCACTCTTTCTCATTGCCACATAGCATTGCATTGTGTATATAAACCACAATTTCTTTATCCATTCATCAGTTGATGGACATTTCGGCTCTTTCCATAATTTGGCTATTGTTGAGAGTGCTGCTATAAACATTGGGGTACAAGTGGCCCTATGCATCAGCACTCCTGTATCCCTTGGGTAAATTCCTAGCAGTGTTATTGCTGGGTCACAGGGTAGATCTATTTTTAATTTTTTGAGGAACCTCCACACTGTTTTCTAGAGTGGCTGCACCAGTTTGCATTCCCACCAACAGTGCAAGAGGGTTCCCTTTTCTCCACATCCTCTCCAGCATCTATAGTCTCCTGATTTGTTCATTTTAGCCACTCTGACTGGCGTGAGGTGGTATCTCAGTGTGGTTTTGATTTGTATTTCCCTGATGAGGAGTGATGTTGAGCATCTTTTCATGTGCCTGTTGGCCATCTGGGTGTCTTCTTTAGAGATGTGTCTATTCACGTTTTCTGCCCATCTCTTCTCTGGATTGTTTGTTTTTCGGGTGTGGAGTTTGGTGAGCTCTTTATAGATTTTGGATACTAGCCCTTTGTCCGATATGTCATTTGCAAATATCTTTTCCCATTCCGTTGGTTGCCTTTTAGTTTTGTTGATTGTTTCCTTTGCTGTGCAGAAGCTTTTTATCTTCATGAGGTCCCAGTAGTTCATTTTTGCTTTTAATTCCCTTGCCTTTGGGGATGTGTCAAGTAAGAAATTGCTGTGGCTGAGCTCAGAGAGGTCTTTTCCTGCTTTCTCCTCTAGGATTTTGATGGTTTCCTGTCTCACATTCACGTCCTTTATCCATTTTGAGTTTATTTTTATGAGTGGTGTAAGACAGTGGTCTAGTTTCATCCTTCTGCATGTTGCTGTCCAGTTCTCCCAGCACCATTTGTTAAAGAGACTGTCTTTTTTCCATTGGATATTCTTTCCTGCTTTGTCAAAGATTAGTTGGCCATACTTTTGTGGGTCTAATTCTGGGGTTTCTCTTCTATTCCATTGGTCTATGTGTCTGTTTTTGTGCCAATACCGTGCTGTCTTGACGATTACGGTTTTGTAGTAGAGGCTAAAGTCTGGGATTGTGACGCCTCCTGCTTTGGTCTTCTTCTTCAAAATTACTTTGGCTATTTGGGGTCTTTTGTGGTTCCATACAAATTTTAGGATTGCTTGTTCTAGTTTCGAAAAGAATGCTGGTGCAATTTTGATTGGGATTGCACTGAATGTGTAGATAGCTTTGGGTAGTATGGACATTTAACAATATTTATTTTTCTAACCCATGAGCACAGAATGCTTTTCCATTTCTTTATATCTTCTTCAATTTCCTTCATAAGTTTTCTATAGTTTTCAGCATACAGTTCTTGTACATCTTTGGTTAGGTTTATTCCTAGGTATTTTATGCTTCTTGGTGAAATTGTGAATGGGATCAGTTTCTTTATTTGTCTTTCTGTTGCTTCATTATGAGTGTATAAGAATGCAACTGATTTCTGTACATTGATTTTGTATCCTGCAACTTTGCTGAATTCATGTATCAGTTCTAGCAGACTTTTTGTGGAGTCTATCGGGTTTTCCATGTATAATATCATGTTATCTGCAAAAAGTGAAAGTTTGACTTCATCTTTGCCAATTTTGATGCCTTTGATTTCCTTTTGCTGTCTGATTGCTGATGCTAGCACTTCCAACACTATGTTGAACAACAGCGGTGAGAGTGAACATTCCTGTAGTGTTCCTGATTTCAGAAGGAAAGCTCTCAGTTTTTCCCCATTGAAGATGGTATTAGCTGTGGGCTTTTCATAAATGACTTTTATGGTGTTTAAGTATGTTCCTTCTATCTCAAATTTCTCAAGGGGTTTTATTAAGAAAGGATGGTGAATTTTCTCAAATGCTTTTTCTGCATCGATAGACAGGATCATATGGTTCTTATCTTTTCTTTTATTAATGTGATGTATCACATTGATTGATTTGTGAATGTTGAACCAGCCCTGCAGCCCAGAAATGAATCCCAATTGATCATGGTGAATAATTCTTTTTATATGCTGTGGAATTCAATTTGCTAGCCTTATTGAGAATTTTTGCATCCATATTCATCAGGGATATTGGCCTGTAGTTCTCTTTTTTTGCTGGGTCTCTGTCTGGTTTAGGAATCAAAGTAATACTGGCTTCATAGAATGAGTCTGGAAGTTTCCCTTCTATTTTTTGGAATAGCTTGAGAAGGATAGGTATTATCTCTGCTTTAAATGTCTGGTAGAATTCCCCTGGGAAGCCATCTGGTCCTGGACTCTTATTTGTTGGGAGATTTTTGATAACTGATTCAATTTCTTCACTGGTTATGGGTCTGTTCAAGTTTTCTATTTCTTCCTGTTTGAGTTTTGGAGGTGTATGGGTGCTTAGGAATTTGTCTATTTCTTCCAGGTTGTCCAGTTTGTGGGCATATAATTTTTCATAGTATTCCTTGGTAATTGCTTGTATTTTTGAGGGATTAGTTGTAACAATTCCATTTTCATTCATGATTTTATCTATTTGGGTCATCTCCTTTTCTTTTTGAGAAGCCTGGCTAGAGGTTTATCAATTGTTTATTTTTTCAAAAAAACAACTCTTGGTTTCATCAAAATTTATTTTATTAAATGATATGTTCTAAAAGCAAACTTATTTTCAGTATTTCATGTTAATAAAATACTATATTTATTATTTAATGATTGCCTTGATATTGAAAAATAATTTGAATGTAACAAACTAAAAACAGATACTGATTTCTGATAGGTTTTTAACAGAAGTGATGGGTCTAATTTATTAATAATTGCTTTATTAATTACTGGAAACAACTGAAACAACTAATGTTAGACCAGTTTTTAGAGTGTTCCTTTTTTTATATAATTTTTTAAAAATGTTTATTTATTTTTGAGACAGAGAGCCAGAGCATGAACAGAGGAGGGGCATAGAGAGGGAGGGAGACACAGATTCCAAATCAGGCTCCAGGCTCCAAGCTGTCAGCACAGAGCCTGACATGGGGCTTGCACCCACAGACCGGGAGATCATGACATGAGCCAAAGTTGAACACTCAGCCAACTGAGCCACTCAGGAGCCCCATAGAGTATTCTTGATTTCTGTCTTGAAATTATCTCTAAATTCGGGTATTTAGATATGTCCTTAGTAAACAGACACAAATATACTAAAGAGCTCCCGTGACATAATGCAGCAGACCCTTCCAAATCAAAAGGTTAACTTTTTCCATCAGTTTACTTTCTTTTTTTTTTTCTTTATTTTTTTTAAATTTTTTTTTCAACGTTTTTTATTTATTTTTGGGACAGAGAGAGACAGAGCATGAACGGGGGAGGGGCAGAGAGAGAGGGAGACACAGAATCGGAAACAGGCTCCAGGCTCCGAGCCATCAGCCCAGAGCCTGACGCGGGGCTCGAACCCACGGACCGCGAGATCGTGACCTGGCTGAAGTCGGACGCTTAACCGACTGCGCCACCCACGCGCCCCCATCAGTTTACTTTCAATTCAACTATTTCACATTTTAGAAGGATGCAGGTGGTAAGATAGCCCTCTTCATAGCCTCCAGAAATAAATCAAGAAGGTCGAGCTTGAAAAGTTCACAATTATATTAAATATACTGACATCCAAGAAGGACTAATGCGATGAAATAATGAAGACTATAACAATTATAATGAAAAAGGTAGAGGAAATTAATAGTAATCACAGCATGTTAATGCAGATACTAGCAACTTCCTTTTTTAAACAATGAAAAGATTATATTATAAAGGTAGCTTAGATTGTGTGTGTGTGTGTGTGTGTGTGTGTGTGTGTGTAACTCAAAGAATGGTGCATCTTGATCAAATTTGGGGGAAATTTTCTATTTTCAAAAATCAATTTCAACTGTAAAATTTCATGGATAAACATATCAGTTTATATAACAAAAACTTTGGACTCCATAACACCCAGATTTTTATTCCTTTATGTAACAAATATAAAGAAGACTAAAACTCAAAGCTGCTTCAATAAAGTAGCAAGATTTCAGAAAATGGTAAGACTTACAGTTTCACAGTTTCACCAGTCCAAATAAATGTTTCTGTACGTGTGTGTGTGTGCATTTTTGTGTACACAAATCTAGGCATATATGCCTGCCTATATCTATCTATCTATCTATCTATCTATCCATCATCTATTTATACATTTGTGTATATATACACACATGTACACACATACATGCATGTGTTTGCATATACATTCATACACACACATACATGTGCCCTTTTTACAATATACTGAGGCTCTGGTACTTATATAAAATCATTGTTGCTTAAGATATAGAACTAGAATTGAAGATAAATCAGGAGAGATATAATAGAATTTGAAATCTGCTAAGAAGTAAAATCTTTGGGGAGAGGGACCAATTTCCAACACCTCACACAGATGCTCACAAGATAGCTGTTGGCTGAATAAATCTATATATTTCTAATATAAACTGATTGTCATAGGTGTCCCATATCATATCAAATAATGATAACTTTTCTTCTTCTTTTTTCAATATTTTTACTTTTCCCTCCTTTGTCCAACTGCAAAATATCCATTTTTATAATGTGTAAACCTGTTTTAAATAGTATTGAAAAACCTATAAAATATCATAGTATATAACTAATATTTAAGCAGTTCAAGAATATCAGAAGATGATAGGATTTAAAGTATGACACAGACATTATTCTTATAATACGGAAATTCTGAGTATGCCAGATTAGAAGTTGCTGGAATGATTAAGTTGCACATTTTACATGTTTAAAAAGAATGGGAGCATATTGAAAAGAACTCCTAATTCTATATTAAATTTAATTTGAATTTTTCCAACCAAAGAGATCATTTACTTTTAAACTTTTGCAAATATGCTAATTTCTCTACTTCCACATGGGGTGCTTTTCCCTCCCTAGTGTATTGCACATACCTTCCCTTGCTAAAACACAACTGATTATTTCAAGGTTCACTTTGTCCCGGTACCTTCCACATATTTTATCATAGATTTTATATTTCTCCATCCATGGAGGGGAACATGTCACCTAACATAAATTACATGCAATTAATTACACTGAATTAAAACATTCAAATTCACTTTGTTGAGAACAGCTAAATTATCTTGTGTGCATTGGTAGGAGGGTCCAGGTACCTGGGTTTATTCCAAGGTAAATTTCTATAATTTACTGATTGGACAAACTTATATTAGTTAATAAACTACTCTCGTTTCTTCATGTGGAAAGTGACCATTTTAGGAATTGATGGCTAAATGCATTCAAAATATAATAAAATGCTTATTTCATAATCAGAAATGTGGTCACTTAATTTATCAACCAAAGTAAAATAATTTAATATTGAGTGTGGTGCTCTTAAAAATTCTGTTTGAAAAACAGGTGTAAACTGGGACCATCCTAAGAAAACTAGGATATATGAACAATTGTAAAAAGTGTGCAATAAATGTAAATTATATCAGTAATAATGATGATGTTGATGTCATATATTTTTAAATCTCAGCATCCTTTTGGAAAACACTCAAAATCATGAAACGTACTTTTATTGCCATGTATGAAGGCCTTGGTGTTAATCACATACAGATTTGTCTGTTCCTTATTTGTTTACTTATTTTTTTTTAATGTTTATTTATTTTTGAGAGAGAGACACAGAGCACGAGTGGGGGGAAGGGCAGAGAGAGAGGGAGACACAGAATCCGAAGCAGGAAACAGGCTCTGAGCTGTCAGCACAGAGCCTGATGCAGGGCTCGAACAATGAGCTGTGAGATCATGACCTGAGCTGAAGTCGGCCACCCAGGTGCTCCTGTCTGTTCCTTATTTACATACACACACACACACACACACACACACACACACACACACAAAATTTATATACATCTTTTATAGATTAATATGAGAATTAAATGTGAATATACATTCAATTATATATATATAATATATGTGTGTATGTTATATATTACATATATATTACATGTGTGTGTTTATAAAGAGACACTAAACCTTGCAAAGTGCCTGATAGAAATCATCTGTCTTTGTTTTATTTCTTTCTCTACTGAGTCAAGTTAAATATGTAGCATATCTCAGCAATGCTTTTTCAGAATCAATGATGATTTATTGCAATTATGTGTAAACCATCTGGTTCAGATTATTGTCTTTTACGGGACTTCAAGATAAGTTTAATTTAACATGCTAAAAAAACAATCAAAGAACAACCTGTGAATTGTAACCTTGTTATGGTACAAAAGTTCATATATTCCACAAAAGAATTAATTTAAGTATAAATGTATATAGCAAACTCCCCATAACTTTCAGGATGTTCCTGCTATTGACAATAAATAATTTTCAATGAGAATGTGGCAAATGTACTCAATTAATTCCTACTTGCATGCTACCTATTAGAAAATTCTTGAAAAGGAGTAGCAAAGTGGTAAACAAAAGCATTTAAATAGATATGTCAAGTGTCTTATTCTAATTCCTCTAATTTAAATCCTGGGTTGTATCTCCAGGATACATCTCCATAATTATACCATTTGTAAGAATGCTGTGACTTTTACTGTCTATATTTTATTTTTTTGCTTGTACAGAAAATGTGTTATACAGACTTAACTAGATATTTTAGCTTCCCATTTTTTTTTCTTTGCTTACTATCTATCCTTAATTAGTTTAAGAACTACTGTGAAATTTGATCATAATATTGTTTTCCTAGATTCTTGTATTAATCTTGAAACTCCATAGGTTGGGGGCTAATTCCTTTTATACTGAGAATTTCTAAATCTGATTAGTTTTAAGGAAAAAAAATATTCCAGTTGAAATAAGTGAATAACTGGAATATTTTCTAAAACATCCCCAATGAAATTGAGCATCTAGTATCAAATATAAAACTTAAACTAAATTAACAACTCAGGCAACAATAGATGTTGGCGAGGATGTAGAGAAAGGGGTACACTTTTGCCCTCGTGTGAATGCAAACCAGTGCAGCCACTCCGGTGAACAGTATGGAGTTTCCTCAAAAAATTAAAAATAGAACTAGCATAATGACCCAGCAATTGCACTATTAGGTATTTATCCAAAGGATATAAAAATACTGATTCAAAGGGTCACATGCACCCAATGTTTATAGCAGTATTTTATCAACAATAGCCAAATTATGGAAAAAGCCCAAATGTCCATTGACTGATGAATAAAGAAGAGTTGGTATATATACACAATGGAATATTACTTGGTGATTAAATAGGATGAAATCTTACCATTTGCAACAACATGGATGGAACTAGTATGTATTATGCAAGGGAAATAAGTCAGTCAGAGAAGCACAAATACCATATGATTTCACTTATGTGGAATTTAAGAAACAAAACACACGAACATAAAGGAAGGGAAGGAAAAATAAGATAAAAACAGAGAAGGAGGCAAGCCATAAGTGACCCTAAAATACAGAGAACAAACTGAGGGTTGCTGGAGGGGACGACGGTGGGAGGATGGGCTAAATGGGTGATGGGAATTAAAGACGGCACTTGGGATGAGCAGTGGGTGTTATTTGTAAGTGACGAATCACTAAATTCTACTCCTGAAGCCATTATTACAGTATATGTTAACTAAGATTTAAATAAAAATAAAAATTTGGGGTGCTGGATTGCTTGGTCTATTAAGCATCTGACTCTTGGTTTCAGTTCAGGTCATGATCTCACAGTTTGTAAGTTCAATCCCCACATCGGGCTCTGTACTGACAGCTTGGAGCCTGCTTTTTTCTTTCTCCCTTTCTCTCTGCCCCTACCCCGCTTGCTTTCCTCTCTCTCTCAAAATAAATAAATAAAATACATAAAAATAAATAAAAATATGAGTAGAAATTAAAATTAAAAAAATGCAAATACAAAATAAATAAAGCTTAAACTAAATTTTGAAGTAATGTCCCTGACACTATCTAAACCAAATATACAATCAAGGCATGGGGGCAACTGTGCCCCATTAAAAAAGAGAGTTAAAAAAATTAATTACTTGCTTTAAAATCATGAATGTGTCAAATAGGCCTATTGGAGCATTTATTTTCTTGTTTGAAAATCATTGGCATTTTAGAGTTATCAATATCTGGCATTCCTCGATCTGAGTATCACATTATAAATTTCCATGTAAACATAAGACTCTTTGCTATAGACTAAATGTTTATGTCTCCCTGAAATTCATATGCTAAATCCTAACCCCAGGTATGATATTAAAAGGTGAGGATTTGGGGAAATGATTAAGTCATAAGAGTAGAGCCCTCATGAATGGAATTAGTGCCCTTATAAAAGAGACTACAGAGAACTCCCTTGTCCCTTTGCCATGTGAGGCACAGTGAAAAGGCAGTCATCTGTGAAGCAGACATCTAATCTTCTGGTGCCTTGATCTTGGATTCCTAGTCTCCAGAACTATGAGAAGTAAATTTCTGTTGTTTATAAGCCACCAATTAATGGTACTCTGTTTAGCAGCCTGCATACACTAGGACACTCTTGTAAAAACCTAAATTATAATTGTGGAGAGGTTAAAAAATACCCCGTAATGTGTCAGTGTCCTGCAAATGGCTAAACACTGTGGGAAACTGTGAATGGTTATATTTAGAAACAGAGCCCAGTGCCCTGTTTCATACTGTGTTACACAAAGGCATGGGTGTATATAACTGCAGAACTATGGCTTATTTTTCTGATTTCAAGCACACCGGCAGTGATGATGGCTTTGATGTCTTCCAACTAACAGCAGTATTTGCATGATGTTTTTCTTTTTTAAATTTTTTAATGTTTACTTATTTTGAGAGAGAGAATGAGTGAGAGAGAGAGACAGACAGCGCAAGTGAGGGAGGGGCAGAGTGAGAGGGCGACACAGAATCTGAAGCAGGCTCCAGGCTCTGAGCTGTCAGCACAGAGTCTGACATGGGGTGGAACTCACAAAACACGAAATCATGACTTGAGCCAAAGTCGGACTCTCAACCGACTGAGCCACCCAGGTGCACCGCATGATGTTCTAATATGAGTGCTTTGTGTTAAGCATCTAGGATAAATACAACCCTCAAATATAACAAATCTGTCTATTTGCTTCATGGAAGTTAACATACTGAACACTCTTAGTTTTTAGACATTGTCTTATAGAATAGCTTTATTTGTTTAAGTCACTGGCTTACATGCTTTGTAAATATAAATAATTATTGACTTTAAATACGCTGCCAGCTTTAAAGTCTTACCAGAGACTTACAGGGGGCTTTATTGATCAACAGTAGTGACAGCTGGCTAGAGAGTGACACATCCCTATCAGTCAGATAATTAATGTGCGCTGAAGCAAACTGACAAAACTACAGATTGTACAGTGTTAAGAAGAAGAAAATTCAGATCTCTTGCCTCAGGACACTTCAGTATAATTAACCTAGGTTTCCAAATGCCAAAAGATTTACTGCAAGCTTATTATAATCTCTCAGACTGACAAAATCCAGTGCAAAGTCATTTTATTCTTTCAAGACACCCTAGACTGATGGTATTAAGCATAACCACAATACCTTAATTTCATGTTCTAGAACTTCACTCACCTTCATACTTGCAGTTGTAGAATACAGATGGAAAAACTTTTCTGTTCTCTTATGCCTTCTCTCTTCTTTTCTTTGAGAATCCAATTAACCTGTTTCAGAATAATTAACTTGAGGAAATAATAAGAAATAAAAAGTAACATAATATTGATTGAAAATAAAATATTTTATTTATAGTTTTAAAAGTTAAGAAAAAAGTTAAAAAAGAAAGATTTTCCAGTAAATATCCAAATATAGGAAAATATGCATATACAGTTATATATACATGTACATAGGCAATTATTTGTTTATATAATCTTATACAGTATAATTTGCTACTTCTCAGTATTTTCTCACATTTCTTCTTACTCAGTTTGAATTCTCTTATCCTTCATTAATAACACTCTTGTTCATATCCCTTCAATTGCCTTACCCTTATTTCATATATGTAAATTGCAATCCCAGTTAAAGCCAGCTCTCAGCCTACTCCATGACTGTATACACACATCTGAATAAACTTGGAAAATGTGAACTTGTAGACTTGCCTTGCTTTAATTTCATGATCACTACCCTCCAGTGAGACTTAATGCTTCCTGGCAATCATATATATTTACTCAGTCTGAGTCACTTTCTTTCATTCCTATCCTCTTGCACTATACTTTCTGTTTGTCCCCTTTTCAAACTTTTAACAACTCTTGCACTCTCTTCACAGTTGATGATTTTCCTCTCTATTTCACTTATAGAAGCAGTTTCTCTGAATCATGCTGCTATTTATATCATCTTAAAAGGGAAAACAAAACAAAAAACCCTCTTAAAAACTTTATCCCTTATACCAAAACAGATTGCATTAAAATCAGCAATGACATCCATGTAGATAAATGCAACGGCCAATATTAGTAAATATTCATTTCACTTAAACTATTAGCAGAATTTAATACATACAGTCTCATTCTCCATCTTGGAATAACTTTTTATATAGCTGTCAGATAATATATATTTGTGACTGCCTTGTTGCTTCACTGCATATTCATTTGAATATTTTTTCCTAACTCTTTTGCATTTGAACTGTTAATGGTGGCAACTGAAGGATTAAATCCATGAACTTTAAAAAAACATCCTCACTCCTTGTCATGGTTAATTTTATGTGTCAATTTGATTGGAGCAGGAGGAATGCAGATATTTGGTTAAACACTATCTTAAGTGTGTCTGTAAGAATTATGTGGATGAAATTAACTTTTGAATCAGAAGACTGAGTAAAGCAGATTTCCTTTCTCCATGTGGTTGGGGCTATAAAAACTGTTGAAGTCCTGAATAGAACAAAATGTCTAAAGAGGGGAGAACTTACTCTCTCTGCCTGATTGTCTATGAGCTGAGACATTATGAGTCTTACCTTGCCCTTGGACTTCAATTTGAACTTGAATGAACTTAAACTATTGACTCTCCTATACTATTATCTACTGAGAAATAATTTTTAAAAATTGATTAAGATTATTAGGTGACAAATCAAGTCTTATATTAATTGGGCTTCCTTTAACAAGAGTATTCTTATATAAGCTGTCATATAAAATAAATATCATAGGAAGATATTCCAGAGAATTGAAGTTTATTTGAGCAGAAAGGGAAACAGTCCAACTTTGCTTATTTGACCTGGTTACCATGGTGAACATCTGATGCTCAATCTTGCTGGGGATCACTTGAAGGTAGCTTGTTTTCTTGTTGTTGAATTTTAAGATTTCTCTGTATTATCTGGATAAAAGTCCTTTATCAGATGTATCTTTTGCAAATGTTTTCTCCCAGCTTATGGCTTGTCTGCTAATTCTCTTGAATTTGTCACTGACAGAGCAGAAGTTTTTTATTTAAATGAAGCCCAGTTTATCAATTTTTTCTTTTGTGGTTGTGTCTTTGGTGTTTGTGTTTTTTGTGTGTGGTGTCTTTGGTGTTGTCATCTACGTTTCTTTTCATGTTATCATCTAGGAAATGTATTTATTTATTTATTTATTTGTAAATATATATTTACATATATGTAAATATATATGCATATATGTATACATGTATTGTATATGTATATGCGTATATATGTTATGCATATATTAATTATATGTGTATATGTGTATATATGTATACATGTATTATATATGTATAATGTATATATTACATATTTTTGCATTTGACATTTAAGTCTATGATCCATTTTGAGTTCATTTTTTTAAAAGGTGTAAGATCTGTGTCTAATTCATTTTTTTTTTTTACATGTGGATATCCAGTTATTCTAGCACCATTTGTCAAAGAGCTTATCCTTGCTTCATTGTATTGTCTTTGCTCCTTTGTCAAAATTCAGTTGACTTTATTTATTGGGTCCTACTTCTGGGGTCTCTATTCTCTTCTACTGACCTATTTGCCTATTTTGCCAATTCCACACTGTCTTGATTATAGTAGCTTTACAGTAAGCCTTAGTGTTGCATACAACAGTCCTCCAGCTTTTTGTTCACCTTCAATACTGTGTTGGCTATTCTGTGTCTTCTGCCCATCCATACAAACTTTACAAACAGTTTATTCATATCCATGAAATAACTTTCTAGGAATTTGGTTGGAATTTCATGAAATTTATAGATCAATTTGGGAAGAATTGACCTCTTGACAATCTGAGTCTTCTATCTATGAATATAAAATGTCTCTCTACTTTTTAGTTATTTGATTTTGTTCATCAGAATAAATGGTGTTTCCTTATTTTAAAAAAAGAACACCAATATAAAGGCAGCTGCACAGTTTTCTGGCCATTAAAACTTGGGTTTCTATGTTTCTGAGAAGAAATGGTGAAAGGATGAATTTTTTTCCTAATGTTAGATGAACAGCTTGGCCAAATTCCGATAGAATTACAATAGTGAGCCACCAAATCTGTTTGGTCAATCCAATTGTCTTTGATCTTAATTGATGTTACTCTTAGATCTGACAATTACTGATCATCAACTTCCTATTTCAGTGTTATTGTCATCTTTCATCATTTTTAAATGAATCTACATCATAAATATTGAGAATGTGAAAATTTATTTCAAGGGCATTTGGTTACAAGGTAACACTGTATGCTAAATTGTTTTTATGGTATTAAAAGCTAGTATCTTCTGGATGTTGGAAACATACATTTAATTTATTAAAAAAATTGTCCTTTACAATGGAAGGGAGAGTTGTTGAGCCCCGGATACAGAGCTCAGCTTGGCGGGGAACAAAGGCGCTCCCAGCGCCATCTCCCTCACCCATCCGCCAGCCAAAATCCCAAAGGGAACCAGTTCCTGCCAGGGAACTTGCTTGCACCGAGCAAACACCCAACGCTGTGCTTTTGTGGATCCATCCCTCTGGCAGGTCTGACTCCCTCCCGGTGTGCAGGGCCCCTCCCGAAGCGGATCACCAAAGGAAAAGCAAACTGAGCCTGCCCCTCCCACCCCCTTGCACCTTGCCAATCCACCCCAGCTAATAGCCAGATCCCCAGCACCACAACCTGGCAGTGTGCAAGTAGCCCAGATGGGCCACCCCACCCCATAGTGAATCCTGCCCCTAGGAGAGGGGAAGAGAAGGCACACACCAGTTTGACTGTGGCCCCAGCGGTGGGCTGGGGGCAGACATCAGGTCTGACTGCAGCCCCGCCCACCAACGCAAGTTATTCAAGACAGCACAGGGGAAGTGCCCCGCAGTCCCCCACCACTCCAGGGACTATCCAAAATGACGAAATGGAAGAATTCCCCTCAAAAGAATCTCCAGGAAATAACGACAGCTCATGAACTGATCAAAAAGGATTTAAACAATATAACAGAAAGTGAATTTAGAATAATAGCCATAAAATTAATCACTGGGCTTGAAAACAGTATAAAGGACATCAGAAAATCTCTTGCTACAGAGATCAAGGCTCTAAGGAACAGCCAAGAGGAGCTAAAAAATGCTATCAATGACTGCAAAATAAAATGGAGACAACTATGGCTCGGATTGAAGAGGCAGAGGAGAGAATAGGTGAACTAGAATATAAAATTATGGAAAAAGAAGAAGCTGAAAAAAAGAGAGATAAAAAAATCCAGGAGTATGAGGGGAACATTAGAGAACTAAGTGATGCACTAAAGAGAAATAATATACGCATAATTGGTATTCCAGAGGAGGAAGAGAGAGGGAAAGGTGCTGAAGGTGTACTTGAAGAAATCATAGCTGAGAACTTCCCGGATCTGGGGAAGGAAAAAGGCATTGAAATCCAAGAGGCACAGAGAACTCCCTTCAGACGTAACTTGAATAGATCTTCTGCATGACATATCATAGTGAAACTGGCAAAATACAAGGATAAAGAGAAAATTCTGAAAGCAGCTAGAGGTAAAGGTGCTTTAACATATAAAAGGAGACTGATAAGACTAGTGACGGATCTCTCTACTGAAACTTGGCAGGCCAGAAAGGAATGGCAGGATATCTTCAATGTGATGAACAGAAAAAATATGCAGCCGAGAATCCTTTATCCAGCAAGTCTGTCATTTAGAATACAAGGAGAGATAAAGGTCCTCCCAAACAAACAAAAACTGAAGGATTTGTCACCACTAAACCAGCCCTACAAGAGATTTTAAGGGGGATCCTGTGAGACAAAGTACCAGAGACATCCTACAAGCATGAAATCTAAGGACATCACAATGACTCTAAACCCATATGTTTCTATAATAACACTGAACGTAAATGGACTAAATGTGCCAACCAAAAGACATAGGGTATCAGAATGGATAAAAAAACAAGACCCATCTATTTGCTGTCTACAAGAGACTCATTTTAGACCTGAAGACACCTTCAGATTGAAAGTGAGGGGATGGAGAACTATTTATCATGCCACTGGAAGTCAAAAGAAAGCTGGAGTAACCATACTTACATCAGACAAACTAGACTTTAAATTAAAGGCTGTAACAAGAAATGAAGAAGGGCATTATGTAATAATCACAGGGTCTATCCATCAGGAAGAGCTAACAATTATAAATGTCTATGCGCCGAATATGGGAGCCCCCAAATATATAAAACAATTACTCACAAACATAAGCAACCTTATTGATAAGAATGTGGTAATTGTAGGGGACTTTAACACTCCACTTACAGAAATGGATACATCATCCAGACACATGGTCAATAAAGAAACAAGGGCCCTGAATGATACATTGGATCAGATGGACTTGACAGATATATTTAGAACTCTGCATCCCAAAGCAACAGAATATACTTTCTTCTCAAGTGCATATGGAACATTCTCCAAGACAGATCACATACTGGGTCACAAAACAGCCCTTCATAAGTATACAAGAATTGAGATCATACTATGCATACTTTCAGACCACAATGCTATGAAGAGTGAAATCAACCACAGGAAAAAGTCTGGAAAACCTCCAAAAGCAAGGAGGTTAAAGAACACCCTACTAAAGAATGAATGGGTCACCGAAGCAATTAGTGAAGAAATTTTAAAATATATGGAAACAAATGAAAATGAAAATACAACAATCCAAAAGCTTTGGGATGCAGTGAAGGCAGTCCTGAGAGGAAAATACATTGCAACCCAGGCCTATCTCAAGAAACAAGAAAAATCTCAAATACAAAATCTAACAGCACACCTAAAGGAAATAGAAGCAGAACAGCAAAGACAGCCTAAATAGAAGCAGAACAGCAAAGACAGCCTAAATCCAGCAGAAGAAGAGAAATAATAAAGATCAGAGCAGAAATAAACAATACAGAATCTAAAAAAACTGTAGAGCAGATCAATGAAACCAAGAGATGTTTTTTTGAAAAAATAAACAAAATTGATAAACCTCTAGCCAGGCTTCTCAAAAAGAAAAGGGAGATGACCCAAATAGATAAAGTCATGAATGAAAATGGAATTATTACAACCAATCCCTCAGAGATACAAGCAATTATCAGGGAGTACTATGAAAAATTATATGCCAACAAACTGGACAACCTGGAAGAAATGGACAAATTCCTAAACACCCACACGCTTCCAAAACTCAATCAGGAGGAAATAGAAAGCTTGAACAGACCCATAACCAGCGAAGAAATTGAATCAGTCATCAAAAATCTCCTAACAAATAAGAGTCCAGGACCAGATGGCTTCCCACGGGAGTTCTACCAGACGTTTAAAGCAGAAATAATACCTATCCTTCTCAAGCTATTCCAAAAAATAGAAAGGGAAGGAAAACTTCCAGACTCATTCCATGAAGCCAGTATTACTTTGATTCCTAAACCAGACAGAGACCCAGTAAAAAAAGAGAACTACAGGCCAATATCCCTGATGAATATGGATACAAAAATTCTCAATAAGATACTAGCAAATCAAATTCAACAGCTTATAAAAAGAATTATTCACCATGATCAAGTGGGATTCATTCCTGGGCATCAGGGCTGGTTCAACATTCGCAAATCAATCAATGTGATACATCACATTAATACAAAAAAAGATAAGAACCATATGATCCTGTCAATCGATGCAGAAAAGGCCTTTGACAAAATTCAGCAACCTTTCTTAATAAAAACCCTCGAGAAAATCGGGATAGAAGGAACATATTTAAAGATCATAAAAGCCATTTATGAAAATCCCACAGCTTACATCATTCTCAATGGGGAAAAACTGAGAGCTTTTTCGCTGAGATCAGGAACACGACAGGGATGTCCACTCTCACCGCTGTTGTTTAACATAGTGTTGGAAGTTCTAGCATCAGCAATCAAACAACAAAAGGAAATCAAAGGCATCAAAATTGGCAAAGATGAAGTTAAGCTTTCACTTTTTTCAGATAACATGATATTATACATGGAAAATCCGATAGACTCCACAAAAAGTCTGCTAGAACTCATACATGAATTTAGCAAAGTTGCAGGATACAACTTGTACAATCAATGTACAGAAATCAGTTGCATTCGTATACACTAATAATGAAGCAACAGAAAGACAAATAAAGAAACTGATCCCATTCACAATTGCACCAAGAAGCATAAAATACCTAGGCATAAATCTAACCAAAGATGTACAAGAACTGTATGCTGAAAACTATAGAAAGCTTATGAAGGAAATTGAAGAAGATATAAAGAAATCGAAAAACATTCCGTGCTCATGCATTGGAAGAATAAATATTGTTAAATGTCCATACTACCCAAAGCTATCTACACATTCAGTGCAATCCCAATCAAAATTGCACCAGCATTCTTCTCGAAACTAGAACAAGCAATCCTAAAATTCATATGGAACCACAAAAGGCCCCGAATAGCCAAAGTAATTTTGAAGAAGAAGACCAAAGCAGGAGGCGTCACAATCCCAGACTTTAGCCTCTACTACAAAACCGTAATCGTCAAGACAGCACGGTATTGGCACAAAAACAGACACATAGACCAATGGAATAGAATAGAAACCCCAGAACTAGACCACAAAAGTATGGCCAACTAATCTTTCACAAAGCAGGAAAGAACATCCAATGGAAAAAAGACAGTCTCTTTAACAAATGGTGCTGGGAGAACTGGACAGCAACATGCAGAAGGTTGAAACTAGACCACTGTCTCACACCATTCACAAAAATAAACTCAAAATGGATAAAGGACGTGAATGTGAGACAGGACACCATCAAAACCTTAGAGGAGAAAGCAGGAAAAAATCTCCCTGACCTCAGCCACAGCAATTTCTTTCTTGACACATCCCCAAAGGCAAGGGAATTAAAAGCAAAAATGAACTACTGGGACCTCATGAAGATAAAAAGCTTCTGCACAGCAAAGGAAACAACCAACAAAACTAAAAGGCAACGAAAGGAATGGGAAAAGATATTTGCAAATGACATATCGGACAAAGGGCTAGTATCCAAAATCTATAAAGAGCTCACCAAACTCCACACCCGAAAAACAAATAACACAGTGAAGAAATGGGCAGAAAGCATTAATAGACACTTCTCTAAAGAAGACATCCAGAAGGCCCACAGGCACATGAAAAGATGCTCAACGTCACTCCTCATCAGGGAAATACAAATCAAAACCACACTGAGATATCACCTCACGCCAGTCAGAGTGGCCAAAATGAACAAATCAGGAGACTAAAGATGCTGGAGAGGATGTGGAGAAACGGGAACCCTCTTGCACTGTTGGTGGGGATGCAAACTGGTGCAGCCACTCTGGAAAACAGTGTGGAGGTTCCTCAAAAAACCTATTAAAAATAGACCTACCCTATGACCCAGCAGTAGCACTGCTAGGAATTTATCCAAGGGATACAGGAGTACTAATGCATAGGGGCACTTTTACCCCAATGTTTATAGCAGCACTCTCAACAATAGCCAAATTGTGGAAAGAGCCTAAATGTCCATCAACTGATGAATGGGTAAAGAAATTGTGGTTTATATACACAATGGAGTACTACGTGGCAATGAGAAAGAATGAAATATGGCCCTTTGTAGCAACATGGATGGAAGTGGGGAGTGTTAGGCAAAGTGAAATAAGCCATACAGAGAAAGACAGATACCATATGGTTTCACTCTTACGTGGATCCTGAGAAACTTAAACGAAACCCATGGGGGAGGGGAAGGGAGAAAAAAAAGAGGTTAGAGTGGGAGAGAGCCAAAGCACAAAAGACTCTTAAAAACTGAGAACAAACTGAGGGTTGATGGGGCACGGGAGGGAGGGGACGGTGGGTGATGGGTGAGGGCACCTTTTGGCATGAGTACTGGGTGTTGTATGGAAACCAATTTGACAATAAACTTCATATATTGTAAAAAACAAAAACAAAAACAAAAACAAAAAAATTGTCCTTTAGGATGTTACATAACTATTTTGGCTCTTGAATACAGAAAAAGGGAAACCTTAACCTTATTGCTTATTTGCAACTGTAGGATACACAATGTTACTGGATGTAGCAATAGACAGACTTTTTTGTTTGTCTTTGCCTCATAATATTGCCTAGCTTATGTCATCACTGAGTGTTAAAATTTACTTAGTATCCAAAAGAACTCTTGAGGTGGTACAGAATACAGCTATGAAGGACTACTATGTAAGATATTTTGTCCAATATGCAAAGGATTACTAGAAGAATAACTGCTTATCTTACCCCCCACTCCAGCTTATCCCCCCCAACTGCCCACCGGCCATTTTAACAAGTCATCAGCCAAATGTTTTATATAAGTTGAAAAAATAAGACGTGTTACTATTATCACTGTTGTTGACAGATTAAAGACCAAAAGAGCTGGCCCATCTTATGCCCAAGCAAAATTATTCAAAGCAGTAGAAATAGTCAAATCTGTTAGAACAGATCAATAACAAATCTTTAAGACTTGGAAATGTTGAGGGGAGCATGGATGGCTCATTTAGTTGAGTGTCCAACTTCGGCTCAGGTCATGATCTCGTGGTTCGTGAGTTCAAGCCCTGTGTTGGGCTCTGTGCTGACTGCTCAGAGCCTGGAGCCTGCTTCGGATTCCATGTCTCCCTCTCTCTGTTCCATCCTCCCCCACCCCTTCACGGTCTCTCTCTCTTCCTCTCTCTCTCTCTCTCAAAAATAAACATTAAAAAAATAAAAGACTTGGAGATGTTGAAGCTCAAACAAAGATGATGCTTCAAATACTGATGTCTGTTAATACAGAATGGTTACACCGTAAATACTTTCATCACATCAATCAACCAATGGATCTGCCAACCAGCCAATCAGCCAACCAGCCAAACTGATGGCTTTCAAGAACTTTTAAATTACAGCAAAATGTAATCCAACTAAGGAAAACAAATGGGCCTATAAGTGCAATTCTATCAAACAGAATTCTACTTCTCACTTTATCTTGTTTGCCTCACAGTTTTGAGGTAAAAATTCCAAGTTATTCTCACTTTATAATAAAACAATTCATATCTCTATGTATACAGCCATGGTGTAATTCTTTTGATAAAGGAAAGGGATACTATAATTTTCATACACAAATTTGATAACCATATCATATTTCTAAAAAGTTAGCCAATTATCCAGAGAAGATTAATCCAAATCTCCTAAAAAACTAGAAAAGGTTGTCAGTCGATTGATTTTAAAAGGTGTATTTTTCATTCATTATTCTTCCTTCACCAGCATCCCTTAACAGAATTTACTATACTACTATTTCAGGAGGTATAAACAAATAAACACATACTGCTACAGCATTTGACGAAATCATAATCTCACTGAACTATTTTAGTATTACTGTGTGTGTGTGTGTATATGTGTGTGTGTGTGTGTGTGTGTGTGTGTGTGTGTGTAATTACTAGTAAGGCAAATGTTTTCTACCCAATCTGTTGAGAGCAACTTCGATTCAAAGTCAATTTGGAATATTCCAAGTTTCAGACCTCATCATATAGATAATTAAGCACATAGTTTTTCAAGAGAAAATTGTCAACATAGTATTTGAAATTCGTAGCACTGCTATGATTTATGTTTGAAGACAATGGTTACAGAAATCTAATCATAATATATTCAAATAGATGCTCATATTTATAATAAAGAGATTTTTATCTACTTTCAGGAAAAAAAAAGACCTTGGGACGGGTCACAGAAGTGAAATTAAAAAGAGAACATCATTGTTCGGAAAGTATCACAATAAGACATGCATAATGTGTTGCCACTGTGATTCTATCACCTGGAGAAGTGGACCTGTGTCAAATGTACTAACCTACTAAGTGCATAGAAAAAGTATAACTCAAGTGCCAAAGCTAAACAAAGAAATACCTTTGGTACAGGTCATTTGAGACACCTTTGCATACCGCAGATTTAGGCATAAGTTCCCTGAGGACAACACTTAAATCTCTAATGGTAGCTGTTGTAGTATCCAGTTCGTCTTAAGAAAAGGGATTAGTTGCTAAGTAATGTTCTGGTTTTAAAACTATTTTTTATTAAAATGTGCATGTATGAGTGAGTGTGTATGTGTGTGTGTGTACTTAACTTTCAAAGTACTTTGAAATGTTTCTACCATATATTATTTTCTTACATGTTAACCTAGATACTAACAATCACTTGAACAAAATATATTGAAATTTGACCTAAGTTTTGTTGAAATTTTTCTGCCATTTTTATTTCAATTTAACCTAAGTGATGATGAATGGTATCATTAAACATATTTTTATATTCACCATAACTGAAATAATATAGTACACATTTATTCTCAGGTGGAAGTTGCAATTTTTAAATTACCTTTTAAAAATTATATATCACACATTCTTTTCTCTTAACCTTTTCTAACATTTAGGATGCTGTCAATCAATATATTCAGAAAACAATTCTATTTTAATGTCAGCTTAAGATAATCCAATTTAAGTAAATCACACCAAATATCAATAAATGCATTCCAACCACATATTAGTGACTGGAAATATCATGCTGTTCTAGGTATGTTTCATTATAAAAATTTACTTCATTTGTTTTTTATTTCTACCAATATATCATTTAAAATTTTATTTCATAATATAATTGATTATGGAGCTTTATATTATTTTGATAAGGCATAAAATGAAAAGGGTAGGTGTGGGGCAGCTAATTATTATATGGGACTTGGACAACACAGCTACCATTCATTACTCCAAAATTCCTCCTCAGTGTCATGGTGTTGCATTTAAATTTTTTTCACTTCCTTTTACTGATTATTTCACATACCATAGAATGTAATAAGAGAAATTCTTACGTGAAGAATTCTGGATATAAAAACTAAAAAAAAAAAAAAAAAGGTTAACCAATCCACTAAATTTACTAACTGATTCCTTGAATACTAGTTAGGAAACACTTTTCCTGTTATCATCTTGTTTCATACCTAAATCTCCAAAGTGTTTAACATAAATAATAAATATTAATATGTCAATACGCTGTCTGCGGTATTTGAGACCTAGTTAGCATTTTTATTGAACTCCTGTGTTAACATTTTCAGAAATGGACTGTTATTAATTACCAATTTAAATCCATACTTTGATACCATGGGTCACTATTAAATGGGTCATTTCAGCAGTAATAGCTCTTACTGAGAGCAATACTTCAATTTCAGCAGATTTCAGTGTTAATAATTAAAGTGTGCATGTACCACAACCTATTTGTCATGGTAACTAGACAGCATAAGACATTAACAGGATTCAGTTCTTGATGAAAGACACCATTCCATTCCACTGCTATTTTCAAAAGCACTTCACTTCTCTTAATCTAGTCTAATTAAAGGAAACGGGTTATTTACCTGTCATGTAAAAATAATAATTTCATATCTTAACAGTAATCTGGGGAGGTATGATTGCTAAATTTGCTAGTGGACTCTAGGAAATGTACCATATAATTTATTGTCATTGTTTTGTTAGTTCTGCAAAACCTATCACTGGCATCGTTAAGGACTAGGAGCATTCCTTTGTGCATATCCATCATCGACAATTCTCAAATGTAAGATGCTGTACAAATTTCGTTATCTCCAGCTTTTATTTTTCTACATCCTACCTTGCATTCCAAAGAGATGACCAGAAAATTTGAGCAGCAGGATATGAATGAGATAACAGCTCTGAGATTATAATTTTTGTCTCTATTAGTCTAGATGTAGTATCTAGAAAAAAATTAACTAATCTCCCTGAGCCACAGTTTTCTTGTGAGTGTTATTTAAAGTGTTCTTCTGGCTTTGGAGTTCTATAAAGCCACATGTTGTTTTACTGCCCTTCATATGTATTGTGGCATTTTTTACAAAGTGAAGGTTTGTGGGAAGCTTATGTCAAGCAGTTTACTAGTGCTATTTTTCCAATAGCATTTTCTCATTTCATGTCTGTGTCATATTTTGGTAATTCTCACAATATTTCAAAAATTTTCAATAATTTTATATTTGTTATGGTAATCTGTGATCAGTAATCTTTGATGTCATTACCATAATTGTTTTGGGATACCACAAATCATGCCCACATAAGATGGAAAATTTAATTGATAAATGTTGTATGTGTTCTGACTGGTCCATTGACTGGCCATTTTCCTGTCTTTCATCTTCTCCTCAGGCCTCCCTATTTATTACCTGAGACATAATAATTATGCAGTTAAGCTGATTATTAACTCTACAATGGCCTCTAAGTGTTCAGGTGAAAGAGTTGCACAATTCTCACTTTAAATCAAAAGCTAGAAATGATTAAACTTTCTGAGAAAGGCATGTCGAAAGTAGAGACAGGCTGAAATCCAGGCCTCTTGCACCAAATAGCCAAGCTGTGAATGCAAAGGAAAGCTTCTTGAAGGAAATTAAAAGTGATACTCCAGTGAACACACAGATGATAAGAAATCAAAGCAACCTATTTCTGATATAAAGAAAGTTTCAGTGGTCTGGATAGAAGATCAAATCAGCCACAACATTTCCTTAAACCAAAGCCTAATCCAAGCAAGGCCCAAACTCTCTTCAATTCTATGAAGACTGAAAAAAAAAATTCTATGAAGACTGAGAGAGGTGAGGAAGCTGCAGAAGAAAAGTTTGAAGCTACCAGGGATTGATTCATGAGATTTAAGGAAAAAAGCCACCCTCATGAACACAGAAATGCAAGGTGAAGCAGCAAAGGCTGATTTAGGAACTAAAGCAAATTAGCCAGAAGATCTAGCCAATATAATTAATGAAAGTGGCTACACTAAACAACAGATTTCCAGGGTATAAGAAACAGCCTTCTTGGAAGAAGTTGCCATTTAGGACTTCCACTGAAGGGAGAGGTCAATGCCAATGCCTGGCTTCAAAGCTTCAAAAGAGAGGCTGCTGACTCTCTTGATAAGGTCGAATGCATCTGGTGACTTTAAGTTGAAGCCAATTCTCATTTGCCATTCTAAAATTCTGATGGCCGTTAAGAATTATGCTAAATCTACTCTGCTTCTGCTCCCTAAATTGAACAACAGAGCCTGGGTGACAGCACTTCTGTTTATAACATGGTTTAATACAAAATTTAAGCCACTGTTGAGAACTAGTCCTCAGGAAAAAAAAGAAAAAGATTCCTTTCAATATATTATTGCTCATTGAAATTGTACCTGGTCACTCAGGGCTCTGATGGATATGTACAATGAGGTTAATGTTGTTTTCATGCCTGCTAACTTAACATCCATTCTGCAGCCCATGGTTCAAGGAATAATTTTTAGTTTCAAGTCTTATTACTTAAGAAATACATTTCATAAGACTATAACTGCCACAGACAGTGATTACACTACTGGATCTATGCAAAGTAAGTTGAAAACCTTCTGGAAAGGATTCTCTATTTTAGATGCTTTTTAGAACATCTGTGATTCATGGGAAGAGGTTAAAATATTAATATTAATATTAATACAGGAGTTCAGGAGAAGTTGATTTCAACTCTTTTGGATAACTTTGAGGTGTTTGTAGCTGCGCACTGAAGAAAAAGTTCTCAGACACTTAGACTGAGTGGACGTGCAGGGCATCCTCCACCAGAGAAAGAGCAGCAGCAGCAAACTGCACATGTTCTCCAGGTATAAACATCAAAGAATGTCAAAGCATGGGAGGAAAACACAAAGAGCCCCCAGACATAGACCAAACACACATCTGGTGTTTACATGAAAGTATGTAGGGGAGATGTGCAGTTTCAAGGACTTCTAGGCAATTACCGTCGCTCTGTTCCCTAACTGGCTCCGGGGGATCATGTGGCTCTGGAACTCATAGTGCTATAGCGTTCCACAGCCTTGAGACCAGAACATCATTGATGTTTCAGCAGTTATCCTATCCACTTTCCCAGGGCTTACAATACACTCTCTAAAAATAACTCCATAGGTGTTAAAGACTTCAGTGGCAGAAGTAACAGCAGATACAGTAAAAATAACAAGAGAACTAGAATTAGAAGTGGAGCCTGAAGATATGACTGAATCATCATAAACTCATGATAAAACTTTAACAGCTGAAGATTTGCTCCTTATGGATGATCAAAGAAAATGGTTTCTTGAGATGGAATCTACTCCTGGTGAAGATACTTACAAAGATTGTCGTAATGACAACAAAGGATTTAGAATGTTACATAAACTAGTTTGATAAGCAGTGGCAGGTTTTGAAAAGACTGACTCCAGTTTTGAAAGAAGTTCTAATGTGGGTAAAACACTATCAAACAACTTTCCAAGCTACAGAGAAACTGTTCATGAAAGGAAGGGTCAATTTATGAGGCAAACTTCATTTGTTGTCTTAATTTAAGAAACTGCCACCTCAACCCTCAGCAAACACCACCCTGATAAGTCAGCAGCCATTACATCCAGACAAAACACTCCAACAGCAAAAAGATTATGATTTACCAAAAACTATGATAATGTTTATCATTTTTTACAAATATTTTAAATTAAGGTATGTACATTTTTTATTAAAAATAATGCTTAGCATACTTAATAAACTATGGTATAATGTGAACATAAATTTTATACGCACTGAGAAACCAAAAAATTCATTTAACTTGGCTTATTGCAATATTTGCTTTATTGTGGTGGTCAAAAACTAAACTCAGTATCTAAAAGGTTTGTTTGTAATGTTATTATTGTATGATAAAAGCTAGAATAATGTTAGAGTTAAACAAAAATGATCTCAATTCTAGAAAATGTACTTTGACTTCACTTGATAAACATCATTACATATTATTGTATAATACTGTGTATTAATGAAATGCTTTCTCAATCTTAAATGTATTACTATTCTAAGGTATTTAAAATGAAGTTAATATAAAATATTTCAAATCTTCTTTATCAAAAACAATTATTTAATATCTTATATGAAAAGCACAGAAAATCTGTGAAGAATGGTAGGTGGCTTAAAAATAAGAATGACCCTTTTCCTTAAGAAATTCACACCCCAGGCTCTTTGAAGAGAAAAATGATTTTAAGTTCATACATACATATGCATGAATACACACAGTTTTCTATTTTAAACTATAGCTGTGCTATAAAATGAAAAAGAAAATTACTAATGTGTTCCCAATTGCCAATACTTTATTAGAGCTGTGAAGAAAACACTATATTTTTCATGGTCTTTTAAATGTATTTAAATATCATTTTTATGGCACATCCATCAATCAGCTAGCCATAACTAAAATATCATGAGGTCAGCCATCATGGCCTTTTTAATCAGATTTCTGAAGGTAGAGAGCCTTATCTCCATACAACTATAAAATTAACTATAAACCATATACAAATATACAACTATATAATTGTGCCTGTTACTACTAGGTGAGGGTAGTGGCATTGGTGTTCATTTGGCCTCACTGTGCAGATTTGTTTCTAAAAGAACTATAATTTTCTTTGTGTGTAGATTCTTCTCTCACTCACCCATGTGCCTTGCTAGAAGCTGATGTTAACTTTAGTTCTATGGGTAGGCCTGATTAAGACAGGCTTTTTCAAACTTAGCACTACTGACAATGTGATCTGGGCAATTCTTTGTTATGGAGGGCTGTCAGGTGCATTGTGTAGGTTGTTTAGCAATATTTTTGGCTTCTACTCACTGGATGCCAGTAGTGCTGCCCTAATTGTGATAATCAAACAACATATCCAGATATTGTCAAATGTTCCCTGAATAGCAAAAACACCCTCAGGTGAGAACAACTGGTCTAAGGACACTCTAAATATTCTTGCCAACGAATGGCTCAGAAATAGTCAATCAGATACATGAGGCTTCTGGGAAGATTCTGGGAAAAAAAGAAAAGGTTCAGCATTTCTAAGAGGGCACAAGGGGGAAAGGCCAATTTTCTTCTTCCTTTGAATACTGCCTTTTCTCTTCTTTCCCTGAATATTCTAATATCTAGATATAATACCTGGAACTGCTGCAGTCATCTTTCCATAAATTTAAGGATAGAACCAAGGTTAAGGATAGTGAGTGAATATATATGGAAAGATTCCAGAATACTAAAGCCATCAGGTAGTTACTGAATCAGCCATCATTTAAGCCCACCATCTGTATCTTTAGTAATGGAAGTTATTTCCTTAGTCTTCAGTCCAACATGAATTAGTGTTTTGTTATTCAGAGTAAACTTTTTATTTTTATTTTTATGAGAGAAAGATAATGCACATGCACACACGCTAGAGGGAGAGGAGCAGAGAGATTCCCAAGCAGGCTCCACACTCAGTGCATAGCCCGATGTGGGGCTTGATCTCACGACCATGAGATCATGACCTGAACTGAAATCAAGAGTGCTATGCTCAACTGACTGAGCCACCCAGGTGTCCCCAGAGAAAACACTTTAAAATGTTACAATAAGGAAATATTATAAAATTTGCATTGAGTTTTACAGATCTTTTCTTTGGATTTTTCCCCCTCTTTGATGGTTTAGAACTTTCAAAAGCTCACATTAAAACTATCTTTTTTTTCACTTTATTTGGTTTTTCAGATTAAGCAAAATGAAATAAATATTTTGTTATCAAAATTAGCTGATTAATAATAACTTGAAAATCCGTGAGTTAGATACAAGACAAATTTTTTTTAAAAAAGATTTTCTCTTTATCAAGTCTGTGGAGCAGCATAAACTGGATTCAGTAAAAACTAATTAGGCAGTAAGGTAGTAGTTACTTATGATGTAGAGGAGAATTTTTTTCCTCTCACAGCTTTGATTCCCGCCCCCGCCAAATGACAGCTGTTTTCAATCTGACTTCAAGGTTTGTAACTTACTTTTCTGGATTAGTTCAAAAACATATTGTTGAAATTCAGATACATCACAAGCCACTCTACTGTAGCAACATGAATCATAGCTCTTCATGGTTTCTAAGCTTAAAAAATGAATTTTGAGGAAGATGAAATTCCCTTGTCTGTTGAGTAAATTGTGACCTTTAACTTAAAAGAAGTGCTGTCCTCCATATAATATGGTTTATCTTCTTTATTCCAAACGAATAAAGAATAGGAAAATTTTACTTTCCTTATGCCTATACAAGTATATATATATTTTTAATAAAAATATTTTATTTCACTGCTTCAACGAATAACCCTTTTTAAAATGGAGGGCTGATTCATCACCTAAATGTTGCATGAATCTAACATGAAATCTCAGAAATGTGGAGATCAATATTCACAATTTTTCTTCTTCATGCCTCATCTTCATCAAATATGTATGCAAACCTATGTATATTCACAAACAAAAATATAAAAAAAGACCAAAAATCTGTAGTATTCATTTTATTAATGTATTGCTGAAAAGCTCTTGAGAAGGATAATCATTTTTTAAAATTAGTATAGATCTATAGATTTAAAATTGCTACATATAAAATTGTTACATATTCTCTGACCCCACCTCTTATTCTTCCAGATTGTATCCTCTAGTGTCCAAACACCAACAAAATGTTTGATATATAGCACTTACATGCATTAATAATTACATTTTTCACTGTCTCTCACCTCTTTGAAAACTTCTTTCTTTCAAACCTAGGGCATAGTCTGGTCATTGTTTATAATAATCCCCTTATAGGGAGGCAAACCATAAGAGACTTTTAAAGGATAAAGTGAAGGTTGATGGGGGTGGGGTAAATTGGTGATGGGCATTAAGGAGGGCACTTGTTGGGATGAGCATTTGTATTGTATATAAGTGGTGAATCACTGGATTCTATTCTTGAAGCCAAGACTACATTGTATGTTATCCAACATGAGAATAAAAATAAATAAGTAAATAAGTACATAAATAAATAAATGAATAAAATAAATAAATAAATAAGTAAATAAATAAATAAATAAATAAAATACCATCACGTCCCTTGTCTCTTCTCTTTATTCTCATTTTGTCATATCTGCTGCGTAGAATCACAATTTTAGCAACATCTGATCTGAGGCTACTCTGACCCTCCATTAATTATTTACATGTGGAAAGAGAAATAGAACCAATCTATCTATTGTCTCTTTAATTGTGTAATTATGGACACTGAGCCCACAATTCACTTCTGTATTCCTTTCTCCTCTACTTGAAAACTATTTCACACTCACCTCTCCTCTCTCTCCAAACCTTCATCACTTCCTCCTCTACTCTACTCCCAAGTGACAATTTTGTTTCCCACTCCCTCCAAAAATTAAATAGAAGACTCCAGGGGATGCCCACTATCATTTCTACTCATCATCTAACATCATCAGCCCTCGGCATTCTTCAAAATTATTCATTTTACATTCTGGCACATCTAACCACATGGCAAATCCATGCTTACAGTTATCAGGCCAAAAACCCTGAACTCATGAGTCTTTTCTCTCTCTCACACTTTACACTGCATTTGTCAGGATATGCTGTTGGTTCTACCTTCAAAACACATAAAGAATTTGACCTCTTATTAGCGTCCCCATTTCCAGCAGTTATTTTTTTCACTGTTGTATTTAAATAACCTCTAGTGTTCTCCCTGCTTCCATTCTTGTTCCAGGAATTATATTTTCAACACAGTTGGTATAGACATTATTACATAAGCTTTCCTTGAACTCAGTGAGTTAGCCTAATTTCTTTCTAATAAATTCTTCCTTGTATTCTTTATATATTTTTTCCATTTGAGGATTTGAAAAAACTTTATTTTACTTTTGAATAATTGTCTTACCTAGCTCTTTCAGTATTTGATCAAGTGACTTTTCTATGATTATTTCTCTAGCTCTAATTATACTGCACATATTTCTAAAGAGTATTTTGTTTTATGTTTACAGCATTGCACATTTTTAGCTATTTTAATCTTTAGTAGTAATAGTTTTATTTTTAAACTTTTCTAAAATATCAGATTGTATTTCTATACTAATCAGAACATCATCTTAATATCAAATGTTATAAAATATGGCAAATAGTTATTTTTTAACTACTAAATCACTACTAAATATCTACAATTGTGCTAGATTCTGGGGATATATTGGTTTACAACACAGTGTTTCTGATCTCAAGGGAAGTTTTATGACAAAGATAATTTAATAGTTACAATAGAATATATAATAAGTATTAAGATGCATCTTTTTCAGTAGAATTAATGAATTACAGTGTTAGGATGCTTATAAAAAATAAGCCTTTTGAATTCTACACTAAAGAATTACAACTGCTTTGGACAGAGGAAGAGGAGGAGGGAGGGCATCATGAGCAGGCAGCAAACAGATAACTCTGTATTGGGAGATGACACAGTATGTAAGGGAGTCTCAGGGGATGAGATGGGAGAAGCAGGCTATTCTAGCTCTTATCGGCTCTCTAGCAGCCATCCAAGACTGAACAAGATAATGAAAACTGTTTTTTTCAATATTTCCTATCTGATTTCTTTATTGTTTTCATAGATAATAGCCTGTGTTTCTCCTCTATGAATATTTTTGGTTATCTATTACATGTTACATCATTTATTTCAGATTACAGCTTTAACACAGTGGTTTTCTGCATTCACAACGAAACATATTGTCCTTCCCATAATCTTTACTGTTAATGCTCATAATTAGTCACTTTCTCTTTAATGGATTCAGTAAAAACTAGCACTTTAATCACTGCAAAAGAAGTGCCTACAAACAGCCCAGAGCAAAGGGGAAAAGTTGTAAGCTACAACAATTTTAACTGATAAAGGAGGCACAAGGGAAATACAATCTTTATAAGTTATGAATAACTTGTATTTCTCATATCTCATTGTTTTTATTACTGTTCAATAAAACATTAATGGCTAAACTATTAACATTTATATCATACCATAATTGAATTGTGTGTTATTATGTCATATCATACTAAACTATATAATTGAACTGTGTGTTATAATGTCATATCATACTAAACTATATATAAAACCCCTACTTAGCATCTGAGAAAGTGAGACTACCATTTACCCCCATAAAGTAAATCCCTAGAATGGGAAATTGTATCATGTAATTTGCATTTTTTGTTTTGCATTTCCTGAGATGTGAGGTTCAGATACATTTAGAATGCCTTATAAAAAGTGAACTAAGCAAAGAAACAGGAAGCAGAATCATACAATGGTCACTGGACAGTGACCAAAAAGCTTGGGTTCAGTCTCTGACTCTCTTATTATACATATAATCTTTGATAAATCCCTTCCTATTTCTGAATGTTTTGAGCCTGTATCAATAGCTATGAGGTCATAATGATAATTCTCAAAGGGTTTTATACAACCTACACTTAGTGGCACCCATTATTTGTCTTCTCTAGGCATCTGGTCTCCTTTGTTTGCTGTACTTCTTCCTCTGTACACTAAGAATAATTTGATGAAGACTGTCAAGGTGATGCAAATACATCAATTATTATGTTACAGAAAAATTAAGATAAAATGCATTTTATTCATATACAAAAACATAATATCAATAGTTATTTCTTTTATAAAGGAAACTAAAATTTTGCATATATTCCTTTGAAATGCACATTTTGACATGTAATAATATATCTTATATTATTCAGCATCTCTATTAGTTATGGAATAAATATCACTGTAAAGACTCTTAAATTCTGATTAAGAAAAATACATATTGTTAATAATGATTTGCTTGGGCATTTAAATCTAGGTATATTACTGAAAAGACTTATCAGACATCAGTAAAAGCTGTACTTCTCATACTGTGACTTATTTATTTTGTAACTGGAAATTTGTACCTCTCAATCCCCTTCATCTCTTCTGCCCTTCACTCCCAAGGCCTCTGGCAACCACTAGTTTGTTCTCTGTATTTATGATTCCGTCTCTGTTTGTTTGTTTGTTTAGATTCCACAGTTAAGTGAAATCATATGGTATTTGTCTTTCTCTGATTTATTTCACTTAGTATTATGCCCTCTAGTCAATAATATTGTAGTAATGTTTTATTATGACAGATGGTAACTACACTTGTCATGGTGAATACAGAACTGTCGAATCACTGTTGTACACCTGAAACTACTATAACATTTTATGTCAACTATACTTCAGTAAAAATAATCAGCAAAGGCAATAAGTTATTTGCATTTTTAAAAATTTGATTGTTTTTCCAAAACCCATGTTATTTTTGAAATTTTTAATGCTGCTGGAGTCCCACATTTCTAAAAAAGGTATTTATTATGATGGCCAAGTAGCATTTATTCTTTTTTCTTTTTGAGTTTATTTATTTTGAGAGAGAGAGAGAAAGAGAGAGAGAGGCAGAGAGAAAGGGAGATACAGAATCCCAAGAAGATTCTGTGCTGTCAGTGCATAGTCCAATGTGGGCCCTATCTCAGGAACCTGCAGATCATGACCATAGCCAAAATCAAGAGTCAGATGCTTAATCCACTGAGCCACTCAGGTGCCCCCTCCCGCAAGCAGCATTTATTCTTTTTTTTTTTTTTAATTTTTAATGTTTTTATTTATTTTTGAGACAGAGACAGAGCATGAACAGAGGAGGGGCAGAGAGAGTGGGAGACATAGAATCTGAAGCGGGCTCCAGGCTCTGAGCTGTCAGAGCCCAATGCGGGGCTCAAACTCACGGAGTGTGAGATCATGACCTGAGGTGAAGTCAGACGCTCAACCGACTGAGCCACCCAGGCACCCCAAGTAGCATTTATTCTTGACACAATATAAGAATATTTATTTTTGTTCATTATGTTGCATATTCTCACAACATTTTTTTTTTTTTTTACCAATTTGAATACCAAAATCATTGGGTCTCCAATGTAACATCTCCATGTTACTATTTTCAGACAAATGTTCTTCTTTCTTAATTGTATCTATTGGATATATTCTGACTATGGATTATATAAAAACTTGGTGTACCACTGGAGTGATAAAAATGGCACTGAGAAATGACATGTATTGTAAGTTGGATCCTCTTTAGCATCACCCTTAAAATAACTCTTTCATTTGCAACTTTAATGGATTAATGTGTTGAATACACAGGAAAAAGAGTCAAAAATATTAGAAAATATATTTTATTAATCATAAGTTTTGGACTAATACAGAGCAAGAATTACAAGAATTATAACCAAAGCAGAAATCTTTACTAAGATGTGACAAATTTGAAGACCCACACAAACATATAATAAACTTTCCTTTGTCTTTTAATTTTCAGTTTACTAAAATAAAACATGTCTGCTGATGTTTGAAGATATGTTTAGATTCCTTTTGTCATATAAAGTAAACTGAAAAAAAACCCTTCAAAATTAAAAACAAAGTTTTTTTTTTTTTAATTTTAAACTGTATATTGTCACAGGTGCTGAATACATTGTTCTTTTCTTCCAAATATTTTATAGAGATTTAGCGAAATGACACGTCAGTGTTTTCTTTTTCGTTTTTTCCTATGGCTGCTCTTTCGCCTTTATCGTTATAGGAGTCTTGCATGAATCAAATAGAGATCAAGCTAAAAATCCAATTTGACTGATAGGCACCATTATAATCCCAAAATTGCCTTTCTCCTTAGGTGACACTAAGTGTTCTCTAAGTCAAAACAATCTGGCTTCAAAATCTTCTCAAGAGAGATCCCAGAATTCATGAAGTGAATGTTAAGAATACTTCATCATGTTTTTTACTAGACAGGCATAGGAACATCATACTGTAATGGATGACAGTACTAAATAATCTGATTAATGGTGAGGAATAGCTCGATATATCTTTTTTATTATGTTTCTTAGAGTTGTAATAAACCATCTATTCTATAAAAATTTAAAATCTCACTTAAACACAATATAATCACACAGGAAAAAAAAGTGGCAGTAGACATCATGGTTAGGTGTTACCTATCCACAAAGAGTAAACACCCATTCCAAAAGAGTGAGATGTTAATTTAATTCTCAAATTTCTTTCACAGCTAAGGCTCAGAGGGATTACATGTCATAACTGTCAGCAAAATTAGAAGACAAAGTAAACAAAAATCACCGACCAGATCCCATAGATTGAAGCTAATGCAAGAATGTAAGGAAAGAATGGTTTCAAATACGATTTCGAACTTTGTTATGAATGTAGGCTAGACTGAATGAAATACTTTTGACCAAGTTTCACAACTTCAAACCTATTGAGATTTTTTAATGCGATAAAACCACTTAACATGAGATCTGTTCTCCTACAAAATTTTAAGTGTACAGTACAGTATTATTAATGATCGACTCAATGTTGTACAGCAGATAGACTCAATGTTATACAGTAAACAACAGTTTACTCATCTTGCATAACCAAAATTTTATACCTGTTGAGTAGCATATCCCACTTTCCCCCCACTATAGTCCCTGGAAATCTCATTTTACTAGCTGTTTCTATGATCTTGACTATGATATTTGACTCATATAAGTGGAATCATGCAGTATTTGTCCTTCTGTGTGTGGCTTATCTCACTTAGCATAATGTCCTCCACGTTCATCTGTGCTGTTGCAAGTGGCAGGGTTTCCTTTTTATTTAGGGCTGAATACTATTCCATAGTATGTATATGCAAATTTTATTTATTCATTCCTCTGTTGATGATGAACAATAGTTGTTTCCACATCTTGGCTATTGTGAGTAATGATGCTTTGAACATGGGAGTGCAGATACTTCTTCAAGATCCTGATTTCAATTCTTTTGTATATATGCCCAAAAGAAGGATTGCTGGATCATTCTATGTTTAGTATTTTGAGGAAACTCTGTACAGTTTTCCACAGTGGCTACACCACTTTATATTCCTACTAAAAGTGTACAAGCATTCTAATTTCTCCATATCCACATCAACACTTGCTATCTTTGGTTTGTTTTTGTAACAGCCATCCAAACAGATGTGAAGTAATATGATTTCGATTTGCATTTCCCTGGTGATTAGTGATATTTGGATCTTTTCATATAGCATTTGGTTATTCGTATATCATGTTTGGAGAAATTTTTATTCAAGCCCTTTGCCCATTTTTAATCAGCTGGTCATTGTTGCTATTGAGTTGTATGAGTTCCTTATTTATTTTGGATGTTAACCCCTTATCAGAGATACGGTTTGCAAATATTTTATCCCATTCCATAGACTGACTTTTCATTTTATTGTTTCCTTTGTTGTGCAAAGCTTTTTAGATTGATGAAGTTCACTTGTCTATTTTTGCTTTTGTGGTTTGTTTTTGGTGTCATATGTAAGAAATCATTGCCACAAAAATGTCATGAAGTTTTTCCCTCATTTTTATTGTAGAAGTTTAACAGGTTCAGGTCTTATGTGTAAATTTTTAATCCATTTTTTTTCAATTTTTGTGTGTGGCGTAATTGCATCCTGCATTTGGATATCCAGTTTTCCATTTATTAAAAAGACATTCCTCCCTGTGTATTTGTGGAATCTTTTTATATGTATATGTTTATTTCTGGGCTATTTTGTTTCACTTATCTGTATGCCTTTTATGATAGTACCGTGCTATTTTAATTACTATAACTTTGTAATATATTTTGAAATCAGGACATGTGATGTCAGCAGATTGTTCTTCTTTTTCAAGATTGTTTTGGATATTTGGAGTCTTTGTGGTTCTATACAAATTTTAGGATTGCTTTTGCATTTCTTCAAAAAATGCCATTAGGCTTTGATAGGAACCAAATTGAACCTGTAGATCTTTTTAGGTAATATGGACATTTTAACAGTATTAAGTGTTCTAATCCAGAACAAAGGAAGTCAAAAATTATTTTTAATTCTTTCATCAATGTTTTGTATTTTTCAGTGTACAGATCTTTCATTTCCTTGGTTAAGTGTACTTCTAAGTATTTTATTCTTTTTTGATGCTATTGTAAAAGGGATCATTTCTATAATTTCTTTTTTGGTTATTTGTTGTACAGAAATGCAACATTTTTATGTTTATTTTTTTATTCTGTAACCTTACCAAACTACTTTAGTATTTCTTTTTTTTTTTTCACATAGTATCATGTCACCTGTAAACAGAGATCATTTTACTTCTCCCAGTTAGATTACTTTTATTACTTTTTCTTTTTAATTGCTCTGGCCATGATTTCTAGTACCCTTGTTTAATAAAAGTGGTAAGAGTGAGCATCCTTGACTTGTTTCTGATCTTGGAGGAAAATCTTTCTGTTTTTACCATTGAGTATGATGTTAGTTGTGTGTTTGTCATATATGGCCTTTATTATGTTTAAGTATGTTCTCTCTATACCCAGTCAGTTGAGTGTTTTTATCATGAAAGAATGTTAAACTTTGTTTTTTGTATCTATTGATATGATCATGTAATTCCTACCATTCAATCTATTAATGAGATATACCACATTAACTGACTTGCACATATTGAATCTTACATGCCAAAGGTAAATCTCCCATGGTCATAACTTATGATACTTTAAATGTATTGTTAAATTTGGCTTGCTACTATTTTGTGGAGGATTTTTGCATCTATATTCACCAGAAATATTGGATTTTAGTTTTCTTTCTTATAATGTCTTGTATTGTGTTTTCCTGTAGTCTGGCTTTGACATCAGGGAAGGAGTGGTTTCATAAAATGAGTTAGGAATTTTTTTTTTTTCCTCTTCAGTTTACCAGTAAAATCATCTCTTCCTGGTTTCTTCTTTGTTGAGAGGGTTTTGATTACTGACTCAATTTTCTTATTTGTTTTTGGTCTGTTCAGATATTCTATTTCTTTATGATTCAGTTGTGGTATGTTGTGTATTTCTACAAATTTATCCATTTCTTCTAGATTATCCAATTCCTTATAGCTTTGTACAGGTGTATAGCATTTGAAGAAGGAGCCATCTCTCTTAGTCTCTCTGGACTGGTTTCAACAGTGAAGACCTTCACAAATCAGTGAAGAGATTCTGCCCAGAGAATCTGGTAGCCTTTAAATAGCAAGCTACCCATCCTTTGTCCTTTGTTGTTAGCCAACCCCACCAAAAAATGCCAGTTCTATCAACACTCTGGGTCAAAAGAAACAAAAACTGACCCCATAAGCAGTTCATTGAAAGTCCAAGGCTTTGAAGGTATGTTTCTCTCTTCTCCATCCCCTCCATAAGACAAACTTCAGTTAACCACCTTATCCTGGTCCCAATCAGTGTTGTACTGGACCACGGCAAGCTGTCCTCTCCTTTCCTGTGTTCTTAGGTTCCTAAGTCAGAACTATGCCAGTTCCTTTAGCACTCAGTGTGAGGAGAGACAAATTTCATCCCATTTGGCAGCTCACTAGAAGGTCAGGATGTTGGATGAATGTTCCACTCTCTCTGTTCCACTGTGTAAACTCAAAGGCCAAGGTGGTTTCTCTTGGTGTAGAACTGTGCTAGCTTTGAATAGAGGCTGGCATGGTAAAGAGAAATTGTACTCTTCACTCATTTCAGTGCAGCTATTCTCAGGCTTGTGCTTGGCCAGAGACTGAAACTTCTTGACTACATTCTAGACTTCTCATAAGGTAATTTGGTCTATGTATTGTTGTAAATTGATGTTTCTATGGGAAACTAAGGCTGAGGTTTCCTCTTCCATCATTTTGCTGACATAACTCCCTATTTATCTTGTTTTTTCCCTTTCAGCCATAAATATTCACTCATGTGATTTTTTGTGTGTTTGTACCTATGCTATATTATTAAAAGATAAACTGAGGCATATTAAAAATTGTAAGAGTTTATTAAGCATTTATTTTTTCCACTTGGGCAACACCAAACCAGAAGTGGTTAGGAGTATTCTACCCACAAGAGCTAGAGGAAAGATAAACAGAAAAAGTGATGGAGCAAAGAAAGAAAATAATTTGATTGGCTATAGGTTAAAGCCTAATTGGCTGTTGTGATTGTTTGTCCTTAGGTATCTGCGTGTAAATGCTATGAGGCAATTACATGCTTAATTTTGGTTTGCTTACATAGGCCGATAGGGCACTTGGGCTACCTCAGCGTAAGAAGGCACTTGGCTTCCTTGTTTAATTTAGTGATATAGAAAAATATATAAATTGTATGCTCTTTAAAATCAAACATATTTAAAAAAAATTTATGCTTGAAATGATACATTCATTTTCTGGTTCACTAAATGTAACTCATTGATTAGCTACCTTTCACCTGAATGAAACCAATGTGAATTACCAAATGTCATAGTCATCTGAATCTTTACATATTTTATAATAAGAACTTTTCACATGACTGGGGATAATTAGATAAAATTCATTCTCTCCTTAACTAAATCTTATTGCCTGTACATAAAAGAGGACTTAAGTTGCTTATATTGTTTTGCACTATAGTTTAATGGCATTGTGTTTTAAAAATGTAGAAAGTTGTAATTTAAGCATGAGTATTACAACATAAAATAATTCCTGCTATTTAAAATGAAGGTTTTACTACAAGCATAATTAATCTTTGTTTTTAACTTAAGTCTATAATCCAAAATGTGTAACAATTAATAACTAACATATTCTGGGACCTTAATCTCTTGTGTGGACATTCAAAATATATTCACTTTTCTCCAGGGCTGATGAGAAATAAATTTCAATTAAATCGCTTTGTAAGAATTAACTGATAATCAATTTTTTCTTACAGAAAACATTTCTCTGGAATTATCTAACTTTACAGGACTCACTTCTCTTTACATTTACATGAAAATACTTTTACTTTTGATCAGATTTAAGAAAAAAGTTCAGTAGTTTGGGGATATATGAATGATATAAAAAGATATGAAGTACAAATCTGGTGCCTGCATTTTGTTGGATAATAAAAAAACCTAAATATGTATTTTTCTCTAAGTATAATTAAGTGTGCCAACATGGAATTTGTGTTTCCTTACAAAGGTACAGATATAATTTAATATAGAGTATTATTTTTTAGGGTTTTTTTTTTGTATTTGCTACAACCTATCTTACAGCAATGTTAGTGCGATGTTAGCATAAATGATATTATCTGTCTACCTATCCAAATTTGTGATATAAAGCATAATATAGTGAATCACAAATGAGAATAAGAAAATAATTTCTCAAAACAATGTTTCAAATACTATAAACTTATACATCTACTGAGAATGAATTATACATTCAAGAATTTTGTTAGAATATATAAAATATGCAATTCTGATGGATTTAAATTGCCAAAAAGGAAGCAAAATTTTTTTGTATACCCATATTTATTTATGCACCCATTCATTCAGGGAATATCTATTGGTAGCCACTCTGTGCCAAAAACTGCAAATTGATAATATCTGATGGGAAAGGTATCAATAAAGTTCTGAGTAGATTATCATTTTCTGGTTTTGTAAAATTTATTTTATATTATTTTTCCTAGTCAGAATTTTACCCACATGATCATAATCTTCTGCCTTTTCCCTCCTAGTACTGGAGATGTGGATACTCTCTGAATATTTAAAAGGAAAGAATACCATGGGATTATTAGTTCATTGGGCAGATAATTGATATGTCTGCTCTCAACCCCATGCCTCTCTTAAACTTATTTTCTCTGTTTGACAACCTTATCAACTGTATTTGTTTTTAAGGCTAATGACTCTTTTTAAACATATTAAGAATACTTAATGAGGCTCCTTTCTGGAAAATAAACCTTTAGGTTGTAATAACAAAATATGGTACAGATTCTACATTTTCTGACCAATGATGAACTTTAGTAATCGTGTTACCCACCTCATTTTATTCTAGGCTTATTATGCTCAGTGTGTTTTATTTAATACATCACTTTCCATAGTGCTTAGCAATTCATTTGTTCAATGAGGATGTGAGTGCCTAAGCTCTAGTTGAATGACTGACTAACCAGCAGAGGCTAATTATTTCCTTTAGTTGAGTGCGAGAATTACAATGTAGGCTGAATAATAGAATTCATTAACATTGTAAAAGAACTAGTACAATATAAAAGGAAAAAAATATCATGTTTAAAAAATAATTAAAAGTGCTTAGCAGTGTGTTTAAAAGTGATTTTGAATAAGATTATACTTAATAGAGCACTTTTAATTACTGTATCTAATTTAAGAAATATAAACTTTTTAAAAAAATTGATACATCTAAATTAAAAAAAAAACAACAGTTTTTGGAGACCATTAATTTATCTATTCAGCGTGACTGCCTTCTATGTGGCAAGCATTCTTCCCAGAATCTCAGATATGTTAGTAAACAAAAGAACAAAATTCTTACTTCTTGAAGCTTATGTTTTAGCCAGAGTAGATATTAATAAATAATAAATATGATAAGTAAATTATAAGCTGAGTACCATGGAAAATAAAGAAAACAGTTGTAAGTAAGAAAAGTCGGGAGAATTTGGAAAGAAGATTTCAATGTAGTGAAATGGGTAAATCAAACTAAGATAAATATATTCTATTCAACCCTAAACATCAATATGAAGTGCTTTATTTTGCCTGCTTTTCCATAATAAGTTGATTTTTTCCTCATTCTCTACAGATTGCTCCAGAAATTTATGTTTCTTCATTTGGGCCTACATAGTACAAGGAAGTACAATGAACAAACTTTCTCACCATATAAGCCCTCAAAACTTAGCTCAGCTTTATCTGATTTTTCACCAATTTAAAGAGTCATAAAAAATACTTTGTATCTTGATGCTAGGTGAATGTCTCTCATTTACCTCCTTTCTTCTCTGTTTTCTTTTCTAGTGTATTCTTTCCCAAAATGAAATGAATATATTTCATTTCCCCAATGAAATGAAAAAAGATTCATTTCATTTCATTTCAATATATTTACATTATCTATTGACTATTAAAACTCTACCTGTGGCAATATGGCACTCCTCTAAGACCCTCTCTCCTAGAAAAGCCAGAAGAATCTCCAAATACCAAAGATTAACATATAAATCATGGTATTTTATTTAATCCTCCCACTTATTAACTGCTTAACACATGAAACAGTAATTTCAGGATCTGTGTGGGGAATTGGGAAGCTTAGCCTATATACTTTACATAGTGTATATATAATTATATGTAATGTATTGTTTATAATAATTCTCAGCATTATTTAAGGTATGGTATACATTAATGGTGGGCAGTGAAACATTTCCTAACACCAGATCCATGTTTTTAGCTACTGAAATCAAAAAACATGGTAAATCTTTGAGACTAAAGAACCACCTCACTAAAAGAACGATCTCTTTTCAGTGACTGAAATGATTTAGAATGGACCTTGATGTATAAAGGGTTAGTGAGACTTAATACTCCACAGGTGCACTGCCATCTATCTGAGGAGGATGGAATGACAACCAGGCATTTGCATTCAGATTGCTTTTTCTTTTTCTTTTCTTTTTCTTTCTCCTCCTCCTCCTCCTCCTCCTCCTCCTCCCCCTCCTTCTCCTCCTCCTCCCCCTCCTTCTCCTCCTCCTCCCCCTCCTTCCCCCCCCCCCCCCCCGCCATCCTCCTCCTCCTACTCTTCCTCCTTCTTCTTCTTTTTTGTGGTGCGTTTGAGGAGGGGTGGGAGGGCTGTATTTTTGTTTGTTTTTAACAAAAATACAATAATTAGCTATTTTTATGTGCCCTCACTTATTAAAAAATAGCTTTTCAGTGTTTTGATGACAATTCATCAGTGAATGAAAATTCTGAAGTCTCAAATTATATCCTTATATTTTATTAAAATTGGAACTAAAGATATTCCAGGAAAATTTTTCAAATGTGTTTATTGAATACATTTGAAATTTATCTATTCTCATGTGGTCCTCAGTAAAAATGGTGTGTGGTTGTCATCATCCCAACATTTTCCTTTTTACATGAGAGCTTTACTCAGGAAAGTTAAGCCAGGGAATCACTCAAGCCAATATATTGCATGATACTTCTATGAAAATCTATATAGGTAAACAGTTTTCTCAGCATTCACCAAATAACTCTGCAATTTATGACAGACATTTATGCTCAGATTTTTTTTGCTATTAAAAACTAGGGAATTAGAAATGTACAATCATATAAGCAGAAAAAATAATCATGTTCTATTCATATGTGAAGTTTTCTTTTTAAAAACATAATGTGCTTTGCTATCTATCATCATATTGATCATTAGAAGTAGCATGTGGACAATTGGGCCACCATCATTTCATATATAATATTTCAATATATAATATTATACACTAAAGTAAACAGAGAGTACTAGCCAGATATAACAAGTTCCCAAAATTCACAGCTATCAATGTAAATGTGGCATTAGTAAGTGTGAAAGGAGGCAATGAAACAATCTATGAATATGCAGAAATTATTATGGTGACAATTTGAAAATCTTTGACTATGATTGTATATAAAATAATTTTTACTTTCAGTGCACAGAACCATTAGACTATTATTATTTTTATTTTTTACTTTTTATATATTTATTTATTCTTGAAAGAGAGAGAGAGAGAGACAGAGTGAGAGATGGGGAGGGGCAGAGAGAGATGGAGACACAGAATCTGAAGCAGGCTCCAGGCTCCGAGCTGTCAGCACAGAGCCCAATGTGGGCTTGAACTCACCAACCACAAGATAATGACCTGAGCTGAAGTCAGGCGCTGAACCTAGTGAGCCACCCGGGTGTCCCAGACTATTATTGGTTTCTTAAAAATGTGAAACTTTAACATACCTATTCTAAAAAAATTCAAATAAAAATTGGAAAGATTTTTTTTCCCCCAAACACGATAAAATTTTGGATTGTAGAGAGCCACAGATAAACTACCCTGGAAGGTATGTGTTTATATTATTCTGACACTGCCTGTGACCAAGCTTCCATATGCAATGACACCATTCTAATCCAGAAAAATGACATATCTTTAGTTTCTAAAACATGTTCATCTTTATATTTATTTCTATCTGATAGCTTGAGAAGATCCCTAGAAAGGAGTGAAGGTTTCGATATGTTCCCTCCTAGCACTTCATTCCCCACCCCCCCCTTTTTTGGTTAACTTGTGATAAAATTGAAGCTCACGAATTTAAGTGAATGCCAACAGAATTAAGTTTCTCTACTGCTCATCAGATGAATTTTTCCATTTTATCTTTTAAGCAATAATTACCAAACTTCATTAAACAATCCTTAGGTGATCCACAAAGATTCTAAGAATTCTAAAAATACAAACCATTTTGCTTTCCTAAGAAGAGGAGATACATTTCACTGACTGCTAATATCATACTTTCTGAAAGGTCCCTTAATAGTATCCTAAATAAATTTATTGTGTATCAAGTTTGGGTTTTTGCTACAAGGTCTGGTCATTACGCAATGTTTGGCAATACTGCAAAGCTGTTGTTGGTCCATACACAAAATATATGCATGATCATAAAAGAATTTCTTCAAATTTGTCCCAAATGGCCCTCAGTTGTCTTGATTTAGACATAGTTTATAAACTTGTTTTAAGTAGGAAAGAATTTTATTAACAAGATACTGAATAGGTCATAGAATCATTAGACAACATGGAGCACCAGACTTAGAAAAGGACAAAGCCAAATTATATCTGGTTAAAGAGATCAGAAAACATTAGACAGTTTAACTAAAGTGTTGCCACTGAAATTGTCACCTTCAAGTATTGTTATTTCTTTTTTGCAGCTATGCTGCAAGTTTCATACCCAATAGCTTTTCTTTATTCTTAGTAATGAACTCTAATTATTTTTTGCTGAAAACCTTTATTATTATTATTATTTTACTTTATTTAAATCCAAGTTAGTTAACTCACTTTGGGAGTAGAATTTAGTGATTCATCACTTACATATAACACCCAGCGCTCATCCCAACAAGTGCCCTCTTTAGTACTCATCACACATTTAGCCCATACCTGGGATAAACTAATCATTTCCCAGCTTCCCTTGCATTCATTGTAACCATGTATGTTTTAGCTAATTAGAAATCAGTGGAAGAGCTATAAAGAAAATTTTGAAAAACTCCTTAAAGAATTCTTTTTCAGCTGCCTACTACACACTTTTTGTCCTGTCTTTTTTCTGTCCTACTACATGGAATGCAAGTGGGATGCATGGAACACTATTCTCTCCATCGTGAATCATCCTTGAGAATGGATGACACATGCTGAGGAGGACAGAACAGGAAGAGAAGGAATCTGGTTCCTGGGGTTTATGGAACCATCACACCAGGCTCACAGTCTTCTATCTCCAAACTTCTTTCATTTGAAATAAAAAATCTTTGTGTGTTTCATCTTTGCTTATTTTTTTTTGAAATAAATTTCAAACTATATCCTGCTCAGGATTTGAAATTCCAGGAGAGAACGTTCAATTCTTAGAGCTTTTAAGTGCCCATCCTTCACCTCATATATGACAAGGTTATTTCATTTAGAGCCCCATGTACACAGAATATAATCAAGAACAGGTGATATCCTAAATGAAATAGATGAAGTTGGGATGCTCTTAATATAAAAGAGGAATGGATACTTCATAGGCCAAATAGGTGGGTGGATAGATAGATGAAAGACAGATATAGATGATAGATAGATAGATAGATAGATAGATAAATGATACACACACACACACACACACACACACAGATGGGGTAGATAGATAGATAATCTCCCTTTGGTCCTCATACAAAGAATACTGTTTAAGTAACATATGAGATCTGCAGAATCATTTATGAATTTATATTGAACAAGCTGCTTCTAAACCAGCTCTCACTGAAAGTAAATGTCATTACCATGAAGTGCCTTAAGTAATAGTAACTCCAAGAAAGACAGTGGTAATAATATTGCCCAAAGAGGTAGATTTGAAAAATTGCTTTCAGTGAAGACCTTATAGGACCCATATTCTTCAGGAAATTTGTAAGAATGCATTTATCTAAACTGAGAGTTCTAATTTATTGCTATTGCCCAACACCAGGAATGGAATCACTGTGTGCTGGCATAAAATCTTTAAAGAAGCTGAACAGAAAGTCGTTTCATGGTATTTAGTAAAAATACCTTTCGATTATGAGTGACTTATCAGGTATTACACAACTGATTTTACATATATTTTGACACTAATCCTACTTTAGGCAACTTTATGTACATTTTATAGATACGGAAACAGACCAGTATGGTTATATGTATTTTTCCCATGTCACAGAGTTATTTGGTAGGTGGAAGAACTAAAATTCAAACTTAGGTCTATTTGATTACAAATATTCAACTTTCTTTATCAAAATGCCTCTCTATGTTTCTCATGAGGTGAGGAAAGAAAATATTTGAAAACATGTAGGACTCTTGGAGTTCTTAGGAACTGACATTTGTGAATGGAACAGAAGTCATATATGTATGTAAAACAAGTCAGACATCTTTCCCTCAGTAATGTATTCTGCATTCATGAGAGTAGACTCACTCACCTGTGTACAGTGAGCCATGATATGTTACTGATGTGCTTGGAGCCCAAAATAGTTTGGAGTCCCCCAGCTCACTACATCTACCACACAAGCACCCTCTCCATTTGCCAACATATGCTGGACACATATTTTGTAGGTTATGGTGTGAAAACATTTGGGCAACACTGCCTTCCACTAATTGGAATGTATTTCTTAGGCGTTCTTGTTAGGGTTGCAACATGTAGTAAATAAAAATACATGATTCCCACTTAAATTTTAATTTCAGATAAAGAACAAATAATTTTTCACTTAAGTAATGTACACCCCATGCAATATTTTGGAAGACATATTAACAACAACAACAACAAAAGTTCTTACCTGGCATCCTGTATTTTATCTGGCAATCCTGATTCTTACAGATTTTTCCTATGCCATTATGAAACTCAGTTGTTTTTATTTCAGTCACTAATAATGACCTCAATTTCTAAACTGTTTCTGGAAGTTAAGTGCAAAACCAAAGTAAGTCCCTATAATGAAAAGGGATAATACCAAGATGAAGCACCATGTGTGAAACACAACCATAAATGTCTTGGTCATTAGTCTTGTGAGTAAATTAAGGTCACATTGCAATATAATTTTTTAATTTTTTTTTAAATTTAAGATTTATTTATTTTTTTGGGCGGGGGAGAGAGAGAGAGAGAGACTGAGAGCTAGGGGGAAGGGACAGAGAGAGAGGGAGACACAGAATCTGAAGCAGGCTCCAGGCTCTGAGCTGTCAGCACAGAGCCTGCGGACATGGGGCTCGAACTCACCAGCCAGGAGATCATGACCTGAGCTGAAGTCAGATGCTTAACCGACTGAGCCACCCAGGAGCCCCTATAATTTTTAATTCTCAGGGACACATCACTTAATTACTGGAAAATTATCTCTCGTTGTGTGTTTCTAAGGTTTTTAAGAAAATGACGCTGCATTTTAGCTTATGTTTGCTCAGAACAGTAAGATAGAGTTCCTGGGCTCTGAGACTCTTCTCCTGAACCCTGATTCTGCCTGTGCTACTGCCTGTGCTATAGATCACCCTTGTGAGCCACATGAGGTTATCCTTCGCTGAATTTTGGGGAGATGGAAATGCCTTTCATTTTCTATCCTGTGCCCAGCATGGGAGAGATCTTTCCCTCTTTGCTGAAGAGTGTGGTTTCACACTCTTTTAAGAACATTATAAAGCACTTTCAGTGTGCTCCAAGGTCTGGATTACTTCATTTAAAATAGCACCCGCCATGGGAGATGTAAATCATGTCTCCTTTCAGCTGCATCCAGCTCACTTTATCTCATTTTCCATCTCTTCTTCAGTAAAAGTAAAAAACAAAACAAAAACAAAAAACCTTTCAGATCTCACTTTAATCATTCATGGGTCTGTGTTTTTGGTCTGTGGAAATCTGTCTGAATTATAGAAAAAAAATATATACAGGAGCAACATTGTTTTAATTCATATTTTAAAATAAATATAAATAAACTTAAAATGAAACTGCCTATAATTATTATAATCTTTTATAATTTTATGCAGAAAAATAATTTATTCAGGCAAACTTTTCATTAATAATGATTTTTTTAGTTTTATTTTTACATTAATAAAAGCCAACCAGCTCTCCCCCACCTCAAGAACAAAGATAAAGACCACGTCAAAGGTAAATTCTGTTCCAACTTTTAGGGAGTTGAAAACCGCAAATTATATGTGACACTATTTTCCAGTTTCTTCTCTCATGAAGTCAGAAAAAATCTTAAGTTCCTTCTCACCCAAGGCTATTTTGCTATGCATATAATGAAGCTATACCACATATACAAGACATCTTGTTCTAATCTATTTATATTAGATTTCCATTTTTCAAAATATCTATATTTTGAACTTCACCAACTACTATATCATTTAATAATCCTTTAGTTTTCTTAACTATACAAATAGCTCTGTGTTAATATGCAGCATTGTTCAGTAGTAACCTACTGCATGAACATATTTCATTAATATTTATTTTTTTTCTTTTCCATAGCTAGGAAAAAGACTTCTGTGCTGCTCTCAGAAATTGGTTAAAGTGTCCTAAGTGTAGGAAAGATTATTTCCTACAAAGATATATCCAATTCCAAAACTCCCTTTATTAAAAGAATGGCTCAATGATTCTTATAAAATTTCAAGGCAGGAAGCAGGAATTAATTTCCCAAAGCAATGTAGATTTTTAAAAAGCAGTGTATATATAAAATATATATAATTATATACCATTATATATACCATATATATTATTATATTTATAATTATATACTATTGAAATGTTCAATATTGTAAATTGGAAAGTATTATGACTTCATTCATGTCTTCTGCAAGGGCAACATTCCTGTGATTTATCCCATATTCCTAGGCTTTGAGTACAATAGGCATGTCCCTCAGTGAGAATAGCGTCTTGTGGAAAAGCTAAAAATTAAATAAAGAGTTCTAGGTGTTTGGTGGAACAGAACATACTATTATGAGGGTGCCTGGATGGCTCAGTCAGTTGTGTCTGACTCTTGATTTTGGCTCAGGTCATGATCTCAAGGTTTGTGAGTCTGAGCCCCACATTGGGCTCTGTGCTGACAGTGTGGAGCCTGCTTGGGAGTCTCTCTCTCCCTCTCCCTTGGTCCCTCCCTTGCTCATGTGCTCGCTCTCTCAAAAAATAAATAAATAAATAAATAAATAAATAAATAAATAAATAAACAAACAAAAGAACAGACCACTATGAAGACCTACAAAAAGAAGGCACATACAAGCTAAAGATCCTAGATCTCACTAAGAAATATACATTAATGATAAAATAATTTAGATTAGACAAAGATCATTTCAGAAAGATGGAAAAAAAGTTATACTTGCAAAGGCTCTGATAATAGAAATAAGGTTCTTATAATATTGTCATGCTAGCATTAATAGCTAATTCAAATTATCAGTTACTTATTTTTTTAATGCTGCCAGGATATTGTCAATCTATTTATGATTCAGTCTAAAAGTAATAATTTGAAAAAAAATTTACACTTATATATAGAAATAAAATAGAAATCAATGCATTCCTCCTTGATATAAACGCATTATACTATGTTGTTAGTGAAGAATTCATGTTTTATGTATGTGACATATGCTATTTTTAATTGAGTATTTTCTTAGAATCCTTTTTGACTAATCTCTGAAGTGTTTATCTCAGTATAGCTTATTTTGTTCATTTTATATGGATGTCTCTGTGATGCTCTGTCTCAACTCTTCAGCTGTAACAGTGGGATCAGTTGATATATTTTTAAAAAATAATTTGAAAAAAGATACTAATATATAAAAAGATACTTCTGGCAACACATTTATAAGATAATATCTTGAAACACATGAATTTGTTTAATTTTGTTTGTTGCTTCTTATTTTTAATATTTTTTAATCTTTATTTATTTTTGAGAGAGAGACAGAGTGTGAGCGGGTGAGGAACAGAGAGAGGGGGGAGGCAGAATCCGAAGCAGGCTCCAGGCTCTGAGCTGCCAGCACAGAGCCCGACGCAGGGCTTGAACTCATGAACCGCGAGTTCATGACCTGAGCCGAAGTCAGATGCTTAACCAACTGAGCCACCCAGACGCCCCATGTTGCTTCTTTTTAATACTAAATAAGCTTAAAATTATTTACATCTTTCCCCCCCCGCCCCACACACACACACCTTCCAATACAAGAAGAGTTCTACTGCTATGACCTGCTTACCATTTGGTGAAGTTAATCTATTTGTCTTTTAATATGAGCCACCCTACTTTGAGTTTTCTTTATCATAACTATGACTAAACTGCTTGTTCTTTGGTGTGTTTATAAGACTTCTTCATGAACATTCTGATATCTTTAGAATTGGAGAAAAGTGTTTCCCTTGTGCATCCAGTTTAATAAATCTAGCCACAGTCCCCGTCCTGGCATGCAAGGTCCTATACTCACTAAACTGAGCACTAGAGTCTATGTTGTAATTCTGATGTTGATTATGAGACGATATCAGTACATTTTATCAAATAATCTGAGAGTTCAACTTTTGATGAAGGCTCTGTAGAAGCAGCACAACCCTCCTTAACTCCTTCACTCAAATTCTGACTGTAGTTATTTAGCTCGGCAGTCCCCTCTCCTTTTTAACATCTTCCCCTTTTCCTCAACAATCTCAAAATCATAGTACTTTACTTGGTCTTTTTCCCTATTTTTTAAAACTTTCCTTTTATAACTTATGTGAGTGATAGCAAATGATTTTCTTATAAAGGCTTTGGACACTTCTGAAGAAGTTAACCAAAGTATCGATGAAGTTTCAGGGGAGTCCTAGGCTTATGTCTTACTGGTCCTTATAGATGATACCATTTTGATGAAAACTGTCAACAGGTAGGATTTTGTGTTCCGTGGCTCTGTGGAGAGCCAGGCAAATTGAAGTGACAACTTATAATTTTAGAAAGATGTCCAGTGGGCAGGTAGGCTGAAGGCAGAGGTGGGCTGGGTGAAGATGGCAGCAGCCGTAGGAGCCAGTGCACAGACTGTGGCAGATTTGTTGTTGGTGAGATTCAAATGACCACGTAATACAGCTGTGCTGTATTTGTCAGGAAACATATCAAGCTTTTTATTCATGAAAATACCCATTAAATGGAAGTTCAAAATCCACTTCTGAGAATGAGAAGATACAACATCTCTACTAGAACATATGGAAACTTTTGAGTGGCTGCTGTCTGCATCACTCTGCAATGGATTTAATTTTAAGAGAGCAGGAACTCCCAATGACTATCTGTCTATTTGATTATATATCTAAGCCAGTTTCTTTGAATCTTTTTAAAAATATAATTCTTTAAGGTACATGTAACAAATGACCTGAGGATTCCAATTAGGTACTTGCTGTAGGATTGCTCTGAGGGAGTTCCTGCTTTTTGGAATGATGTCATCTGTTTGCAATGGAGCAAGTAGCTCAGGCTTCATGTAAGCCTTCAGTGCCAGTAAGTGCATCCCCCTGTTGTCACTACGGCTGCTGAGAAACACTGCTGTCCATGTATGGCTTTTGACTTGTGTTTCCAGGTAATATACTGCATCTGGAACTTGGGCTTCATATTTACACCCTGGTATGGTCTGAACTTTTGTGTTTCCTCAAAATTCATAGTTGAAATCCCGATGCCCTTTATGATGGTAATTAGGAGGCAGGGCCATTGGGAAATGATTAAGTCCCCTCATGAATGGGATTAATGTGATAATTAAAGAGACCCTACAGACCTCTCTTGACCCGTCAGTCATGTGAGGACACCTCAAAAACTCTGTGACCCAGAGGAGTGCCCTACATGACCATGCTGGCACCTGGATCTCAGACTTCCAGACTCCAAAACTGTGAGAAATAAATTTCTGTTTTTTTAAACCTCCAGTCTGTGGCATTTTGTAATAACGGTCTGAACAGACTAAGACACATCCTTTTCCTACTTTTCTCCTGAGAACTGAGTGAATCAAAGGCCAATTCCTTCAAATTATGGTCTTCCAAACAAAAACAAAAACAAAAACTTCTTGTCTTCCTCCTTGAAATTAAATTCTGTGGGTCTGCTCAGTCTCCAGTGCTGATGAGCTTCACAAGCAGGACAGAGATGTCATCACGTCTCAGTCATCTGTGGTGCTGCTCCTACCATAAGCCTTATCCTCTGTGTCACCTAAATTTCTCCCCAGCATTTATTCCAGCTTCCTCCAGTCTGTTTAATTTTGATAAGGAAAACAAACAAACCTAAAAAAAACCCACACATACTTCAAGATAATTTCTTTCTGAAATACACAGGCATTGAAAGAGGTGTAAACATTTATAGGTCACAATTTATTTTAACAAACAATTGTTTCTAGAAATAATTTAAATCTTCGTTAAATCAATGGATGCTTGCATTTACGATTCAATTAGCATGAATATATTTATCTTACAGTAAATTTCTAGTTGGGATTGAAAACTGAGAATTAAGTACTTGATGAGGCTTTCAAATCAGTTAGGTCACATAATATAAACTACAATTTGGAGCATAACAAAAACTATTAGTGAGAGCTAACCTTTCTGTCATATAGCTCACAAAAACCATTAAGTAGAAATACACTAAAGTATTCTACAGCAAGTTCCTTTTTCTTTAAAGGATTTATATTACACAGGTTTTCTTGTTCTTTTTTTTTTAGTAATGGTAACATAATACAATATTTACTAATCATACATTGTTACTACTGGTGTTTGTTTTGCTTTGACTTGGCTTCCATATTAGGCAATATTCCACTCTTGGAATATTTCAAAGCTTGAATTCAATTGACTTTCATTGTCATTTAACTGATTAACTTAAATTTCATGAGAACACTTTTCACAGTGCTGAGACCCAGAATTACAACAGCTCTTAAATATCATTTTCTGGCAACAATTGACACCTACTGCATGGTTAGCCTTCATGGTAACCACACTTTTTGCCTTCATGGATTAGTTTAAAATTTAAATTGAGTTGTCTTTCATTTATGTGCTTTTGGGGGAAAAACTGTTCCCTTAGATACAGTTAAGAATTGTTTTTTTTTTTTTCAGTTGCAGAGATTATATTAGTTTGGATAAATGCTAATCTGTTAGACGATGATACTCAAAGTAAAATGGTTTGTATAAAATGCATATCCTTTCATTTAATAATGTAGTGCAGAACCCGGAAAGATTTTTCAATAAAGGCCATATGGTCTCTGTTATTGCTACTCAATTTTACTGTTGGAGCTTAAAAGTAGCAGTAGACAACTAAATGAATGAGCATGGCTGTGTTCCAATAACACCTCGTTTACAAAAACAGTCTGTAGACTATAGTTTAATTAGTTAAATAATTAAATAATTAGTTTAATTATTAAATTAATAAATAATTACTAGTTAAATAATTAGTTTAATTATTTTAAAAATTAGAATAATGCATTGCTTTATTTGTTTAATACTCTCTTTAGTTAAGACTACATTGCAAACTATAGTGGCCCCTACAAATAATCTTCACAGATTTTAATTTAGTTTATATGTATAAACATACATATACAACATAATGTATATACATTATAACATATGCAACATAATGTACATACATTATAACATATACAGTTATGTGTTATATACAGTATATGTTATAATGTATGTACATTATGTTGCATATGTTATATGCATGTTATATGAATATGTTAATGTATGTACACTATATTGTATATGTTATAATGTATGTACATTATGTTGCACATGTATTCTTTCATGCAATACACATCATTTCCTTGTTCTAAGTTCCCTATATTTTATTGAGATGTCACTTTTATTGCATATTTAGCTTCCACTTTCAGCTTAATTAAGCATTTTTTCTAAATTGTTAGAGTATTTTGAAGTAGCCAAGCCTAGATCTATTTTATAAATTATTGCTAGTAATAGTTATAATAATCAACAGTTCATGTAGAATAACTGAAGAGCATATTCAAAATTAATTTTTGTATCTGCCAATTTTCAAATAGTCTAAATTAAATCTAATTATTTTAATTGCATTTAGTTGGCATTCCTAAATTTGATCTTGAATAACTTTAATGTCAAATGCAATACAACATCAAAAAGATGTTCAATTTTGGAGAGATCTAAAAAATATAATATTTATTCTTTGATTTAGCCCAGTGTCACTGCTATCAGAGCTTTTGAAATCATGTCTCCTCACACCAACACAAAAGTATATGCTCTGCTTTTATTGTCCATGAAGTTTCAAAATGAAAACAAAATATTATCACACTTCATGGATACAATGTACGTATATGTATGTAATGTATGTGTAATGTATATATAAATATGAGTGTGTGTATATGCATCCAATTCAATTCAATTTATATACATATAAACTGAAATAATGCGAATTGTTTCATATTGTAAAATATACAATAGCTACCATGTAAACCTGCTGGAAATACTGCCTTAATTTGCAAGCAATTCCAGGAACATGCAGTAGAATACACAAAGAAACAGAAAACTGAAAAAAATTTTGGCACTATCCAGAAATCACATGTTGTTACAAAGATTCTTGAATTCTTACTGTCTGAAAGGATATGAAAATAACCTTAATCTGGTTTCTTTTAACTTATGTGCTTTCACTCTTCACTTCCTCCCTGCTCACATAATCAGTGTCCTCTAGTGATAGTAACATCCACAAAAGTTCAAAGTATTTTGGTGCAGGTACAGTTTACTTAAGTGCAGCACCTTGAGTTATATGGGTACCCATGAATTCTTTGGTACTTTTCTGGTATATGTATTTTGAGATACATAGGCCTTCTGAAGCCCATGGTGTCAGGGCAATGCCCTTCTGTGACTAAGTCTAAGGGTGGACTTGACTATCAGTAGAGTTGTTCTTTTGTGGCCCATTTGGGGCTGCTCATGCAGCTGTTTTATAATAATTCCTATGTCTCATCATCTATGGTCCTTGGATTTGCTCTCCCTTTGAGTCTTCCTTATCTTTTATCCCTCATGATCCTATCTAAAGAGAATGTCAGGCAGTATGCTTTTCTGAGAATTCTTAGCCTTTTCACGACATTGCTGCCACTGCAGAATAAGGGTACCACAGCTTACTTTAAGAATTAAACAATCCCATGGGGCGCCTGGGTGGCTCAGTCAGTTAAGCGTCTGACTTCGGCTCAGGTCATGATCTCGCGGTCTGTGAGTTTGAGTCCCGCGTCAGGCTCTGTGCTCACAGCTCAGAGCCTGGAGCCTGTTTCAGATTCTGTGTCTCCCTCTCTCTCTGACCCTCCCCCGTTCATGCTCTGTCTCTCCCTGTCTCAAAAATAAATAAACGTTAAAAAAAATTAAAAAAAAAAAAACAATCCCAGACTTCTGTTATACATTTTTGAGGTTTCATTGGTAATGTAATTTCCTCAAAGTCCATTAATCTGGACTCATTTTTTTTCAACCGCTCATGTGAAAGTATTAATACTCAAAGACACTTTCTGGGCTTAATTCTAAATTGCAAAGTTTCCCCTTTTATTTACTGTGTTTTCAGCCTGCGGTATCTCCTTCTTTGCCACATGTTGTTCAAACAACTAATTAAATGCTATACATTTTAGGATATCAGTTATATCAATACGAAACAAACATCAGGGTATGGGCTATTCTGTGTTAATAAAAAGAAACCAACCTACAATGGCTTTTCAAAAAGTAAAAGCTGATTTCTCTTGCCCAGAATAGTCCAGGCTAAGTAGTCCAGGGCTGATAGGGTGGCCATTGTCACCAGCACATGACCCCGAAGGTTGTTTTACTAGTGCCACTTCTCTGCCAGTAAGAATAGAAAAAGGAGTCCTAAGGGGGCATTACATTTTAAATTTAATTTGTGTGTATATATATATATATGTGTGTGTGTGTATATGTGTGTGTGTGTGTGTGTGTGTATATATATATATATATATAAATTATATTTTTAGCCTGGTTCATTTTTTGTTGTTGTAATTATTTTTTTGCTATTTTTGCTTGGAAACTGATTAGTATTTCTTTTTCTTGAAAATTTAAGTGCAAAAGAAAAATGATGGATGTCTTATTTTAAAGCCAAATAGTGAACATTAGTGGTTACTGTTTATGTTTTTGGAAAACCATCACCTTTCATTTGTCACATTTTGTTCTGCTTCCTCAAGTTAGGAAGTGAAAACACACTCTTCCAGCTTTCCTTGAGGCTTCACATTCAGAAATGTGACAATTGTCAGTCAGATGCACCTGTTCAAGGTGTATGTGTAGAATATTCACAAGAAAGGTGTTTAAGAATTTCCCTTTAGGAAGTGTGGTGAAGTACAGGGAGAGGCACCTTTCTTTCAGAAGCAGTAATGTCAGAGGTTGTGGCAGAATTAGCCTGTGCCTCTGTTAGTGGAGCAAACTGAAAATCCTTGCTCCCTCACAATGCCAACCAATATCTTGGAGCTGACACGTGTATTTGGTGAAATTATGTCTTGAAAGTGTTAGGGAAATGTAATAAAAACAAAATCTTCTTTCAAACCAGGAAACCTCTCTACAAAGGTAATAGAGAAAGAAAACTATTTTATTATTGAATAAGCATTCAGCCAGAATGTGATGCATATCACAATCTGCTAAGAGAGTGCAAAGATAAAAAGAAATCTCACCTTGTATGTATCCAAATAGATAGAATTCATTATATACATGTTCTTGAGAAAAACAATGACTAGTCCTCAAGGAAGAGGATTTGACAGCACCATTTGTCACACACAGTTCATTCATCCTAGATACACCTGGTATTGTGGTAACCATCTGTGTTAGCTAATTGGCTTGATCCAGAGGAAAAACAAACTTCTCCTATCTCTACCACAGGAGGTAGTTTTGCAACTCAGAGCAAGGATGCCCACTGGAATTACGCTCCTACTCTCTCAGAGAAACTGGAGATAGAGGTATTATCTTCCTTAATGTTTGCCTTTCAATTAGATGGTTCCTGATTCCATAAGAAGGCATTAGTGACTAATAAAGCTCACAAAAGATCTATATACTTTCAAAAGAATTTATATATATTTCAAAGGGAGGAGAAAGTACTCAATAATTACAGTTTCTAATGTAAATGCTCTAAGAAAAAGAGAGGATGAGAAGTCTCTTCCATTATATTCAATAAGGAGAATTAAGCCTTGTTTTAAATTGTATTTGTGCGAACAATCTGTAGTCTGTGGCCCTAATTCCCTTGACCTCCTGGAGTTTCTGTGAATTAACTCATATATAATGAAATACTTCTAGCTTAAACTTTTTTTTTTTGCAAATATGGATTATCTTAGTTGTAAATAATCATCGTGATAGCCATAGATGTTATTTAATCCTAATGGCAACTCCAATTTATACTAACTTATTTCTAGAGATTATAATATTTAAGGTCAGAGACACTTAGATTAAATATTTTCTGCAGTATCTAAATAGACAGTAAGTATTTGACCTGGGATGTGAAACCAGCTGCATTTGATTCTACACTTTTGCTCATAGTCACAGTATTCTTTAGTAGGTGTTATTCTCAAACCTATTTGATTACAGATCACTTAGAAAATGATAATACACCAAGACTTTCCTATATGATCAGTTTCCTCTCTTCCATTTAAAAATAATTTAATGATAACAATAAATATCCATCTGTAAGTATGTTTAGCTGGAAGAGAGAGATAGATAGATAGATAGATAGATAGATGATAAATATCTAGATAGATAGATGGATAAGTGATACAGTCTCAATGCTAGAGGTGATTATGTTCATTACAGACACAGTCTATAATTGTTTTATCCAGAGTATAAATCACATAACTAAATGTAACCTCACCTTCATATTGGCATTTAGAAAGTGTGGACAATATGAATATATAATGGAAACTGTGGAAAAATTAAGAGTTATATATAAATACATACATGTTTTCATCTATACTGATAGTCTATACTGTTTGGTACACGGCATACCAGAATATTACATTTATTTTCTTAACTTTGCTGCCAGTTAGATGTTGTTATGTAACTCAAAAAAATGTGGGTAGCTTAGAAGGACATTTCTAGGAGGGATATCCCTGAGGACGTGTTGTTTCTTCTCCTTTGTCCCACTACTTGGAAAAAACAGATGTCATCCCAACCCACAAAATCAAGGCCATACCTAAGGAATTGTGAGAGGGAATGAATGAGGGTCCCTGCATACTTTGTAGAGATGGCCTATCAGCTCTGGTCCACATGACTCCAGGTGACCTCATGAGCAAGATCTAAACTTTTTTTTTACCTTGTTTAAGCTACCATTATTGAGTGATTTCATTCTTCAAGAAGATCTATATGTAATTATAATCTTAATTCCACAGAAATCTCTCACATCCCCCCTCCCCCCCATGACACACACACACACACTAAAATACACAGCTCCCTCACTATCAATATCCTTCAACAGAGTGGTATATTTGCTATAATTAACGAAACTACATTGATACATCATCACCCTAAATTAATAGTTTCCATTAGAGTTCACTCTTGGTGTTGTACATTCTATGAGTTTTGGCAAATATATAATGACTTGTACCCATAAATGTAATATACAGAATAGTTCTACTGCTCTGAACCCTGTGCTCCACGTGTTCATCTCTCCCTACCCTCTACCCCCTGGCAACATGACTTTTTACTGTCTCCATGGTTTTGCCTTTTCCAGAACATCATATAGTTGCATTCAAACAGGATATAGCCTTTTCAGATTGGCTTCTTTCACTTAGTAATACGCATTTAAGGTTCTTCTATGCCTTTCCATGGCTGAATAACTCATTTCTTCTCAGTGTTGACTAATATTTCATTATCTGAATATACCACAAAATTGTCCATTCACTTACTTAATGACATCTTGATTGCCCAAGTTTGGGCATTTATGAATATAACCACTATCGACACCCCCTATACAGGTTTTTAGGTGGACGTAAGTTTTCAAGCAGCATTTTGATGGCTAATTTTATGTGTCACCTTGACTGGACTATGGAAGGCTGAAATTGCTGTTAAAACATTTCTTGGTGTGCCTGTGAGAGTGTTTCTGGAATGGATTAACATTTGATTCCCACTGGGAGCCAAACTGAACAAAGAAGTGAAGGAAGGGCAAATTTTCTCTCTTATTGAATTGGGACTTCTATCTTTCACTGGCCTTGAACATCGGTGCTCCTGGTTCCCTGCCCTTTAGACTCTGGGACTTATACCACTGGCTCCCCTGGTTCTCAGGCATGTGAATTCTGACTGAATTATACCACTGTCTTTCCAGGTTCTCCAGCTTGCAGAAGACAGATTGTGAACTTGTCAGCCTCTATAATCATATGAGCCAAAGCCTGGAATAAATTTTCTTTTCTACATATCTATGTATCTATCCCATTAGTTCTGTTTCTCTAGAGAATGTAACTGATACAAGTGTGATTGCTGAACTATATGGAAGAGCATGCTTGGTTTTGTAAGAAACTGCCAAACTGTTATCCAAAGTGGCTGTATCATTTTGTATTCTCATCATCAATGAATGGGTGTTTATATTACTTCACATTTTACATTGTCAGTGTTTTGGAGTTTTGCCATTCTAATAGGTGTGTAATGAAAAAAGTCAATATCCCAGTTCAAGGGCTGCCAACTAGGAGGAATTCTCTTACTCAGAGAAGGGTTGGGCTTTTTGATTTATTCAAGCCTTCAACTAACTGGATGAGGCCCACCTACTTTAGAGAGGACAATCTGCTTTACTCACTCTATTAAGTTAAATGTTAGTATCATCCAAAAATACTATCACAGAAACACTTAGAAAAATGTTTGATCGAATATCTGGACAATCCTTGGACTGGTGAATTTGCCACATAAAATTAACTATCAGAAATTTCTATCTGTATTTCTTCTTTGACTCACAGACTGTCTATGTGCATATAGATTATATGCTTCTAAATTTATTGAGATTAGTTTTTGCATATAGCATAATGTCAAGTAGTGTCCTGGACAAAACTGCATCTCACACTTGTTGGATTTAGTCTTCTAAATTACCACTTGCATGGCTTTCTTTTTCCATTCATTTACTTTATACACCTCTGTCCATTTTTAAAAGATTGCCTTTAGTAGATACCATGTAGTTGAGTTTTATTTTATAAGCATTCTGTCTTTTAACTGGAGAAGAGAGTTCATTTTCATTTAATAAATTTAGTAATGATTAAATTTATCTAGCACTTTTTTGTTTTCTATTCCTCTCTCGATTTTACTTCTTTCCTTTGTTCACCTGTTCCTTCATTCTTTTCTAATATTTAATTTTGCCTTTAGAATTCCATTTTGTCTATTTGCTATACTTTACATTATTTTAGTGGTTTCTTGGTAGTTACAAAATACAAGGCATATCATTTTCACAATTAATTTGGTTTGGCTTTATGCTCTTTCTCATAAACTTCAGATACCTTGCATCTATTTAGGTTCATGTATGCCCCCACCTATCATTCTGTTTGTTTGTTTGTTTGTTTGAGTTATGACATATGAGATAACTACATTTAAGAACAACCTTCCCAAGACAATGTTTTACACACACACACACACACACACACACACACACACACACACACATACACACACACAGAGTAAAACCTTGGCTTGCAAGTAATTTTTTCTGCGAGTGTTCTGCAAGACAAGCAAACACCTCTACTAAATTTTAACTTCACAAATGAGCAATGTCTTGCAATATGAGTAGTAAGTGATGCTGAATTTCACATGATCACAACTCAGCCAATGGTTCTCTCTGTCTGCAGGATTGTGGGTGATCATCTCCCATTCTTGGATGCTTAGTCTCAGGGTGTGGTGTTTGGCAAAAAATCAGTGAATTTTCAGAACGTTGGAAGGTGCCCACAACTGGCACCAGTGTGTTTTTTGTCACTTGGAAGCACCTATGGACAGTCGTTTGCTTTTCCATACACAAGTAAGCTTGTTAGGAATGGTTTATTTTAGGTCATGCAGGCTGCCTTCAGATATAGACCCTTTCCTCTGGTGTCTTATTGTCCGTTACCTTAAATGTAATGAGAAGATGACAATGACAAGAGTTTATTAATACTGTACTGTAGTCAACATCCATGCAAGCGTATACAATGGCTGCCATATAGAAAAAGATTTCATTGAGCCAATAGATAGCAGTGATTCCGTTAATGATACTGAAAGTCATCCTGCACAATAATCCTCCTCTCTCTTGTCTCTCTCACACCAGCCACGAAAGTTTTTAAAGATAAGTGCAGGTTAATTTATTTTTCTTTATATTTTGTATTTCCTTTATTATTTTCTATTACACTACAGTGTTGTAATCATTTTTATATGAATATTTTTGGGTTGTGGAATGAATCATCTGAGTTTCCATTATTTCTTATGTGGAAATTCATTTTGATATACAAGTGTTTTGGATTATAACCATGTTTCTGGAATGAATTATGCTTGAAAACCAATATTTAACTGTATGTATGTGTATATATAATATACATACATAATATTTTATATATTTATATATTTTATATATTTATATATTATATATAAATTTTCTTATTTGTATATATTATATATGTACATATTTTGCTTTACAGAGTCTGCATTTCAAACGGAGCAAGATGTTATATAGTGTTTTATAAACATCTCATTCTCTTCTAAAATTAGGAATAAAACAAATAATATAAAATATATGTTCATAACTATATATATGTATATGTATATATATATATAATAGTTGAACAAGTTGAATAAGTCAAATAAGTTGGCCACAGATAATATTTTGTACCTCAAACAAATTTACAAACAAATCATGAGTATTAATAAGTAAGTTTTGTGATGCTGAATCATGAAATCAATCTATAAAAATCATATTGATTTCTACATATTCCCACAAGAAACAGCAAATATAATTTTAAAAAAATATGCCATTTACAGAGCAGCAAAAATATTGAAAAACATTGAAGAATACATAGAAGACAAGTGTTTAGAGTTTGTGAATTAACCTGTAAAGGTTTACTAAGAAGCATTTAAAAATCTAATGAAATGAAAGGATATATAAAATGTCATTAATACTAAATAGCACAGAGATGTCCATCTTCTCAAATTATTCAATCTATAAAATGCAATTCCAACAAAAAATTCCAATAGTTTTTTTTTCTATTCAGTGAAAATTGGCAATACTAAAATGTGTCTAGGAATACAGATGGCCAAGAGCCAACAAAACATTTTTCATGAAGAACAGCACATTATGAGGATTTGCTACATGATGGATCAAAAGTTATTTTCCAATGTCAATAGAACAGTTTGCTATTTGCACAAAACTAGACTACAGAGCAAAATATAAAGCCCCAAGTGTACATGGAAACTTCACATATAAAAAAGGTGACATTACTAATAAAAAAAAAGTACTTTAAAATGAAAACCAAGAAAATTCTACTGATGTTACTAATTACATGGAATACTAGTGTTCTTTAAAAATAATTTAAAAGGAAGAAATATGTTGTAAGAAGTTTAGAGGAGAATTGGAAATAGGAAGAGGCAAATATAGACTTTATTTTTTAACCTAAATATTATAAAGATAGTATATATCTATAATATTCCAAGTATTATTATTCCAAACACATGATTCTGTATGTCCTCCTTGGATGACCCTAAATACATTATATTTTATAATTCATTTTACAGATGCTAGAAATTAAAACTCTAAAACATGATCTGCCTGGTTCCTGTTACAGCTAGTATGTAGTAAGCTGGCCCTGGAAGCTGACTCTATAACTCTTCCTACTCTTGAGATCTTTGCCATATAACTAATTATTTCCTACCTGGCAATTGCACCCTACTTCCTGAGAAATAGGAACCTCCAACTTTGTGGGGATTAGTTTTGTTTTGTTTATGGTTTTTTTTGTTTTTTGGGGTTTTTTTTTGTCACTGAACTAAGATATTTCCACCTAAAACCTCACAAATCCTAGCAAATTTACAAGATAATACAGTTACAGTCAAGAGATTTGAGAATACCTCTCCTAGCAGCGGGGTTCACAAGGTAGGTTCTGAACTCTACTCTATCCACATTCCTTTTTTTCTGCCAAATACATCACAGTAAAATGAATGGGAGTAATGCTTATACCTTTCAATGTCCGAGGAGTTCATACGGAAAGAAACTGCCTGTGGCAATGCACTTTTGTGAATTTTTTTTACCCTAAATCTTTCAAAAATGTTAACCACAAGAAAAAAATAGTATCCTTCAAATGTCTCTGCAGCATTAGGATTCTTACAGCCTAATGCAGTAATATTGCTAGAGTTGTTATTTCTAAAATTTTAGAGTGGGAACAGCAATAAAAAGAGCAGTTCAACTAAAGAATGAAACAGGAAAAAAAAAGTAGCTGCTTCTCTGAATGAAAGCAAGAAAACACTGCTCACTGGTTACCTATCAATGCTCACTGAAACAAACCATTACTCTGCATATAATGTAACAATTTTCAAGTAACCAGTGCTCATTAACACAACAAATCCTTTAATGTGTCAAACATTCTGCTAATACGGTATTTTACCTACCTACAAGGAAATTATAGCCTGGTGACAGAGGGAGACTTGACTGAGCAAAGAAGTAGCTTGTAACTAACTGCCTTGAGACGGCAAGTAAAACTTCCTAAGGCTGGCACTAACAGATTTGAACCTTGTAGTGAGAATAGAAGAATGCCAGGAAACTGTTAAACAACTTTCAAGGTAATTTTTCAGGCACTATATTTGAAATTAATATGGAAGAAGGAAAAAGGAGGGTAGAAAAGAAGGAAGCAGAAACCCTGGGGTGGGGAGCTGAAAGGGTGATGGGCATTAAGGAGGGCACTTCTGGGATGAGCACTGGATGATATACGTAAGTCATGAATCACTAAGTTGTACTCCAGAAACTAATACTACACTATATGTTAACTAACTTGAATTTAAATAAAATCTTGGAAGAGGGGCGTCTGGGTGGCTCAGTCTGTTGAGCAGCTGACTTCAGTTCAGGTAATGATCTAGCAGTTCGTGAATTTGAGCCCCATGCCTGGCTCTGTGCTGACAACACAGAGCCTGGAGCCTGCTTCAAGTTCTGTCTCTCTCTCTCTCTCTCTCTCTCTCTCTCTCTCTGCCCCTGCCCTGCTTATGCTGTGTCTCATATCATTTGTATATTGTATATCATTTGTATCAATGTAGGTGAATTATAGGAGGAAAAGGCTAATATCTGGATTGAGATACTGGAAACAGTCATTTTGTGGTTAGCTTGGATGTGCAGATAGAAAGATGTGACATACCTTTAAAAAAATTTCAAGGTAATTTTTCAGGCACTATATTTGAAATTAATTTGGAAGAAGAAAAAAGGAAAGTAGAAAAGAAGGAAGAAAAAAGGCAGAAAGAGGCAATATTCTTAAAGGCTCCGATGTTGACAGATACCATGTTAAATCTTTTTTTGGTTTACAGCCTTCCTTCCTCTCTCACTCATAATCCACTCAGGAATGATGGTGAGGCTGAATCTGTAGTAGAGTTCCACTAAATCATCCTAATTGCCTTCTTTTCTGTTAGAACAGGAAATGTGCCCCTCCAATTTAAATCTAATTCCTCTGTCCATGATTTGAATTTTATTTTCTCTACTTTCTTTAGATTGTCACACTCTAGAATTTCCCTTCCTTCTCTTCCTTTTTAATGAACTCTAATAATTGGATTTTTCCCTACTGCATTACGTAGCCCTAAATCTAATATGGTCAGCGGGTATAACCCCCTTTTCTCACATCCAAACCCCTTTTTAACCTGTTATCATCTGTCTCTTGCTCCTGTGACACTAGCAACTTCCATTCCCACCAAGATACTAAATTATATCTAAGTTGCTAAGTTAATGAAATTTGAAAGTCTGCTAATTTACCTCCTATCAAGTCTCAACCATTTTGATAACTTCTGAATACTTCGTGTGTGTGTGTGTGTGTGTGTGTGTGTGTGTGTGTGTGTATGACACAGTATTACCCTTTTTATAGTTTCTTTCACATGCTTAAATTAATTTTTGCATCCATGAAATGATGGGAATTTCTCAAGTTTCTACCTAAAGATTTCTATTCCCCCTCCCACAGTGTACTTCTTCCCTAGAAGAACTAGAAGATTAAGAGTTCTTCCCTAGAAGAACTAGAAGATTAAGAGTTTCAAAGAGCAGTCACCCACCAAAAAAAAAAAATCATAAATTTATGTCAACCAGAAAAATTCTCCTTTGATTTTCAGACTCATACATCCTACTCATAATTTAACATCTTCCCTTGGACTTTAAACTAAACATGTTAGAAAGTATACTCTAAACTTCTCCACAACAGATCCCATTTCTCTAATATTGTTTACAATTCTTACCACAACCTCTTCAAATGTAACAGGTATCATCTTTGACACTTTTTTCTCCTGCACTCCATCTCCCAAAGATCTTCATCTCCCACTATGTCGCTGTCAATATGAATACCATCCTCACTTTGGTCACATCAATTGTCTGATGGTAAAGGAGATGCTGGGCTATGGCTGCTGCTATCTCTCACATGCTATCTATAAAATTCATAATTTTATTTCTTTTAGATTCATCCTTTTCTCATAATCAACCCATCTGATAACTGAACCTTATGTTCTGCAAGAGAAAGTCTTAACTGTTTAGGTCAGGTATTTATGCATTCTGTGGCCTGACCTATTCCAGTACAAACACATCTGCTCTGGACTTTTATATGTCTAGGATTTAAGTGTAAGTAGGTTCTTTTCAACATTTTCCTTCAATGTTGAAAAATCTATGTAAGAGTGTAAGACCAGGTCCCAAACTAAAAATCCAAACTCATGCACAAATCAAAAAGGGATGAAGAATAGATTACAAAATCCTGAATAATTAATTACCAACACTTCATTGAACTCCTTTGGAACTAGTGCCTATACGATGGTGAGAGGTCAGTAAAACATATTCAGGTAGAACTTCATGCAATTATTTTTCTTTTTTTTTTTAATTTTTTCTAACGTTTATTTATTTTTGAGACAGAGAGAGACAGAGCATGAATGGGGGAGGATCAGAGAGAGGGAGACACAGAATCTGAAACAGGCTCCAGGCTCTGAGTTGTCAGCACAGAGCCTGACACGGGGCTCGAACTCACGGACTGAGAGATCATGACCTGAGCCGAAGTCGGGCGCTTAACTGACTGAGCCACCCAGGTGCCCCAATGCAATTATTTTTCTTAAAAGCACAGTTATTTATTTTCCCTGTCTTAAATTTTATTCTAAAGATATATACTTCAGTTTGAAATAATAAAAACAGTATCTGTCCACATATGTCTTTTCATTCCTAACTAAAATTTCAAATTTAATAAATGCATTATTGGGGCTCCTGGGTGGCTCAGTTGGTCGAGCAACCAACTTTGGCTCAGGTCATGATCTCACAGCTTGTGAGTTTGAGCCCCGCATCGGTCTCTGTGCTGACAGCTCAGAGCCTGGAGCCTGCTTTGGATTCTGTGTCTCCCTCTCTCTCTGCCCCTAACCCACTTGCATTCTGTCTCTGTCTCTCTCACAAATAAATAAACATTAAAAAAAATTAAAAAAATTCATTACAGTTTTCTCCCAATCACACTAAAGAATGTCAGATTAGCAAAGAGTCTATCTATGAAATGGATTTAGGGCTTGTCTATTGTTTTTATTCCTTTATAGATAAAATATTTAAAAAAATCACTTCATTCAATGATAGTTTTCAGAATTGTATAAAGCAAAACAAGATGATTACAGATAAAATTGAATAGGCTATATTAGAAAAAAAACAATGTTTTTTATGCAATGTTTAATGTTTAATATGTTTCTAATTGACTGGTTATATGTCTAAATTTCAACCCAATGAGTGAGGAAGAAGTTTCCCAGAATTAAGTGATTTATTTTTCTATAAATAATCCTCAGAGTAATTTAATATGTAAGTAAATATTAAGACTACATATATTGTAGTTGAGGATAGAGAGAACAGACTAAAAGCTGTTGTGTTTGGGGCCAATGTCTCTGCTCTGAGAGTTAGTAAGGGCACAGGGCAACATTTTGGTTAAGAGGGAGAACTGCCTATGGGTATGTAGAATATATATATCTGGGAATAAAGAAGGGATCTATCCTAGTAATCTTAGATTTGACTTTGTCTTGTATTTACTTTCAATATCTTTGAATTTGTAATAAATGTAAGCTCTACTGAAGACAAAAACAATTAATTATTCTTCACAAGTAATTTGGGAACCATATACATTTTACTAAAGGTGTGGGGGCGCCCAGCTGGCTCAGTCAGTAGAGGATGAAACTCTTGATCTTGGGGTCATGAGTTCAAGCCCCACTCTGGGCGTATAGCTTACTTAAAAAATAATACAGGTTTGTAGTATGACTAAGAAGGTTTAACTCACATATTAAAACAAAACAAAACTAACTTGAAACAAATAAACAAAAAAGAACCTCATAAAATCCCGAATAGATACTTCCTCCTCAAGTGTCATCCTTAGGCACCAGTCACTGCGTTCACCTCTCTGGACTGATATTTTCCCCAAGAAGCAGTTACATTTTTCCTGGCCCCTGTCTGTGAGGACACTATCTCCAATTTGGGTTCCTTCAGTATCTTTTGTTCTTTTTCTTTATCATTCCTCTCAATAAATAAAAGACAAGGTATGAATTTTGAGGTGAGGACTGGAGCCTACAAATATCGTTCTGTATTGTTTGAAAACAGACATTTTCATACATTTTGTTTTCCCCTGGAAGAATGTTACTGACTTGAAGAAAGGATCTATATCTCTTTCTTCTTTTTATCCTGTTGACTCTTCATACATAAAAGGCACTCAATGCATTCTTCTTAAGTAAATGACCTCATTAATAAGTGCAAAATTAAAAAGTAATTTAAAGCTTATGGAGAAAAGTCAGTACAAAAAATTGTTTGAGAAAAGGAAAACTGCTTGTACTGACTGGGAAAGTTTCACTTTCTCTGGGTCCTTCTGATACTGCACTACTTTGTTAATTTCACAAAGGCCAGCATAGTACTTGTTCAAATGAATTAAACTGAACAGCTTCAAAGTTTCAAATATAATTGATACATTTATACACTGGGATCAATTGTCTCTTTAGCGAAAAAACTGCTCGTATGCAAGATAGAAGGAATATTCAAAACAAAACATATTTAAATTCCAAACAGCAGGGACTTCAGAATGAGCATAACATCATCATGATATTATCGCAGAACTGACTGTCTGAATTTTTTTTTTTCTTAGCTCTAGGAATTTGTTATAATGAACTTTCAAATCCCCTTTGGTAACTCACTATTAGAGATTATTTGAGTCTGTACAAGTCATTACAGGATAATAATTCTGAGACTGTTTGCTAGTGTTGTTTGTTTTCTTTTGTTGTGCTTTGTTGTGTTGTGTTTTGAATTGCCAAGCAAGCAACTCTTTTCTACTTATTTGGGATTCACTTATAACAAAATATTGCCCAAATCTATAAAAGCCCATAAGTAATGATTTTTTTTCCTGATTAGGGATTTATTTTATGATAAATTCCTTTTGTTTTTGTCATTGGCATGAGTTTTCAATTTTCAATGTTTAGCAAGGAATCTACACAACTAAAATGCACTTAGTTAATAAAAGTTATAATTTGCTTTTATTCACTTTACAATATATTCTCAGCATTCCCTCATGTAATTAAACGAATCTTATAAAGGGATAGGTACTATTTCCTTCTGTGGATGTTAGACAACACACTATGCCTTGACCTCCACACAACATCTACTAAATCAGAGGCCCCAGGTTGGGTTCTACGAATGTTTTTTTCAGAGAAAGTTTAACAGTTGATTCTCATATGAATCCCTGATTAAAAATCAGTATTCCTAAGCCACCCTTTAAAGGAGACAGAGAAGTAGTAATATCAAATATTTACTGTTTGCTTCCCATGTGCTAGCTTTTGTGTGAAATCTTTAATGTGCAGTCTTAATTAATCCTTACAAGCACTCTGTGTGGTAAGTATAATGTTTTATCCTTAGATTTCAGGAATGCAAAATAAGTTGCTCAAAGAAACATGACTATTGAGTGTCAGATCTGGGATTCTTCCACAACTTTACCGAGTATTTTGTCAAATGGATACATAACTAATAAAAATAATCCAAGGTATTTGGGTATTTAGATGGTTCCCACTTTAGAGTATATTATATGTTTGTGTTATATACAAATATTTTCAGAATCAGATTTATCTCTCTTAAGATAAATTTCTAAAACAGATTCATTTTAGAGTACATTCACATGCTAGAATATCTCTAAAAGTTTTATTTTCCTTTATATTTTAAGGCATGTAATATGGCAATTGTTATCATATTGTTTTAACATAATTTTATTTATTAACAGTGATGGTTGTCGGAAAGTGTTTTATTTTTCCATTATAAAATGCCTCTATATGTCATAGACGCTGTGCCAGCCTATGGGCTAGGCATGGTATTAACAACGGAAAGTCAGATGGTACGAGAGATGGACACAGGACAAACAGATGTGATAACAGGGAGCCACTATCACTGCACTTGGTGTGAAGGGGCAAGAGAGAATGTGATCATCAAAACAGAGGAGGGAGGAAAGGGAGAGGGAGAAGAGAGGGAGAAAGAGAGAGAAAGAGAGAGAGAGAGAGAGAGAGAGAGAGAGAGAGAGTCCCTTAATGTGGAGAGTATCACTTGACAAGAAACTTGGATACATGCAGTCAGCCCAACAACCTGCAATAAGAAATCAGTAGGAATAAATGTCTTGACTCTATTTCTCTCACTCTCTGGTCTATTTCTACCTGGACCTTCAATAGAATTAACCCAATCCAAGGCCAAAGATCAGCAAACCTATTTTCCTGCTTTCTCTGGCAAACAGAAAGGTGGAAAGTGACTATGCAGAGGCAAACAAAAAATACACCACACAAACCTTAAGAGTCGCATTCTCAACCATAAACTGAAATTCCCTAATCAGCATTTTCAGAAGGAAAAGAGGGTTATGACAACAGAAAAATAAACTGGGACTTCAGAATTCTCAGGTTAAAACCAGACTGAGTTACAGATAACTAAATGTTTCCCCCAGTGTAAACACTGTCCTCTGCTCTCATCTTTTAATAAGAAATTTTGTACAATGTAAGGTAAATAAATATATAAAGTAAATATATAATATAGAAGGTAAATATATATTAGATAATTCATCAAGGTAAAGAACAAGCAAAGATATTAAATCTAATAAACATTTCGTAAGAATTTAAAAATATATTTGCTTTGAATACAGCAATCAATTTAGATAGAAAAAAATGTTTAAAAATAGAAGGGTATAAACTCTAAAACAGCAAGTTAAATCTTGATGATCTTGTATTTGGCAATGGTTTCTTAGATATACTAAAAGCACAAGCAACAACAATAAGAATTGATAAAGTGGACATTAAAATGTAAAACTATTATGAAAGGATGCTAGCAAGACGGTGAAAAGACAACTCATAGTATGGAAGAATATATTTCCAAATCATAATCTGATAAGGCTCTAGTACCCAGAATATATAAGAAACTCTTACAGCTCAATAACAAAAAGAAAAACATCCCAATTAAAAAACAGGCAAAAGACACAGACATTCATTTCTACAAAAAAGGTATACAAAAGGCCAACAATTGCAAGAATAATGGCCAACATCATTAGTCATTAGGGGAATATAAATCAAAACCATATTAAGATACACTTCTTACTCAGGAGGATGACTACTATCTAAAAAACAGAAAATAACAATTGTTGGGGGAGTGCAGAAAAACTGAAACCATCGTACATGGCTGATGGGAACGTAAACTAGTGCAGCTGCTGTGAAAAGAGTTTGGCAGTTTCTAAAAATGTTAAACATATAGCTACCATATGACCCTGAAATTCCATCTTAGGTATACATACCCAAATATCTGAAAACAAGAATTCAAACAAAAACTTGTACACAAATGTTTACAGCTGTACTCATTGCAATAGCCAAAGTTGGAATAACCCAAATGTTCATCAACTGATGAGTGAATAAGCAAAGTGCAGTATATCTATACAATGGAATGTTATTTAGCCATTAAGAAGAATGAAGTATTGGTGCACGCCACAATATAGCTAAATCTCAGAAATGATAGACTAAGTTAAAGAAGCCAGACACAAAAGGTCTCATATTGTTTTATTCCACTTATATGAAATAAACAGAATAGGGTCATTCATAACAGACAGGCAAAAGTAGGTTATTGATTACCTGAAGAGAGGAAAACAGGTAGTGGCTGCCTAATTGGCATGAGAATTCCTTTAAGTGTTATGAAATGTTTTTGTACAGGTAATGATTTTGAATGTACTAAATGAATCGAACACTTTAAAATGTTAATTTTATATTACCTGGACTTTACCTCAACAAAAATCTTAAAAATAAAATAAAATTTATATTAGAATGAATGAAGATGTCATTGTATAATAATTCTAAAAGACGTTAGCCACTGATATAAAATTATGTTATTTAAAATGTCATCCACTCCAACAAAGCATACTTAATTGAAATAGAGCATATCTGTTTATCTATTTTAAACTTTACTAAGATAAAATATCCTTAAGGAATATTAAAAAGATCAAAGGTCAAAATAGCATATATACCAAAAGTTCTCCTTAGCAGATTATTGTGCAAACAAACAAGCAACGTATAGAGAAGGACATATTCTAATTTAAAAATGTTGTGTTCATCATCACCTAAATTTTCTGTCTACATACTTATGTTCATTATAGCCCTAATCAAAATTATTTTCTTCCTTACTTATTATTCTTATATAAAAGTAAAGAATCAAAACCTTTCATAAAATTACAAGTTCTAACCTACCACTGCAGTCCATTTTTCTGTTGTAAGATGTTGGGCTTTCAATTGTCATACAATAAGAATGTCAGCTCTGCTATTTGCTTGCCTGGTATCTATGGGATATGCACCTCTCTGTAATTACAGCATAAAATACTAAACTTAATAGAAGTTCTCAATGAATTCAGCATGACACAATCTAGCCTTTGATCAAAGCTTGCTGGAAATGTCCGAAAGCTCATACAATTGATTTGTTAATTTCCAGAAGTCTTAAGCTTTATTTATACAAGAGTTTATTTATCCAAAGACATTGTATTTGGATCATATCATCTCTGAACCTACAACAATCAGTTTACTGAATTATTTGATAATATGCCCTCAAATTTGTCAGAGTGCAGCTACAAAGAAATTTTTAATTTAAAAGGTCTTTTCAAAACTACTCAAGTACTTTGCCTATTTTAGTGTTCAAAATGTTTTATATAAGTATTTCCAAAAAAAATGGCTGATAAAATTTGCTGCTGACAAAAACTGCCTGTTCCAGAGGGATGTTTATCTTTCCTTTAATTCTTCTACAGAATACCCTGAAACTCCCTTCTCTCTTATTTTACCGTGGCTTTCAGGGGAAATTCAAAATTGAAGTAGTAAACAACTACAAATTACTATTTATTTTCCAATTTAAGTTGTCATCTGATAGTTAAATAAAATATTTATTTGTATTCTAACTGCTCATGTATATGGTTCTGTCTCAGATTTTGGACACAGAAGAAAAAATAAATCAAAAGGAAAACAAAGAGGCAAAAAAGGTAAAATAGTAAAATTTAAAAGGGAAATAAACATCAGTACATCACTACAAATAAATATTATTATATTACTGTGAAATTTATAATCATTAAACATCTGTTATTCACGATCTTAAAATCAATTGACTTTTTTGCTGATGTTATTTTCTGCATTCACAAACTGATTTTGTGAATAAAACCATTATTTTATGTTTATTAATATAACACTATTTTAACAGGTTTATTGAGCTAAAGTTGACAATATAATAGTAATTATACATTCACATGCAGTTATAAGAAATAACACAGAGAAACCCTTTGTAAATTTTACCCATAGTAATAACTTATAAAACCATAGCACAATATCACAAACTCATGATGTTGACATTTTAAAATCCATTGACCTATTTCAGATTCCCCATTTTATCTGTCCTCACTTGTGCACATGTGTGTTTAATTCTATCTAATTTTATCACGTGTAGGTTACCATATCCACCAATAAAGACCTAAAACAATGCCATATTCCCAAGGATCCCTCTTGTTCCTTATAACCAACCCATGTCTCTCTCAATCTTGTATCTACTGAAACCCATAAAAACCACTAATCTATTAAACTGTTCTCCACTTATATAATTTTGTCATTTTAAAAATGTTATATAAATAAAATCACATGTTACCTTTTTGAATTGGCTTCTTTTCAGTCAGAAGAATACCCCGAAGTTTCAAGTTGGTCATGCATCCATCAATCACGTGTTCCTCTTCACTGCTGTGGATATATAGAATTCGGTTAGCCATTAACCTATTAAAAGTCATCTCTGTTGTTTCCATTTAGGATAATATGAATAAGCTGCTATGGGCATTCGGGTACAGGTTTTTGTGCGAACATAAGTTTTCATTTGTCCGGGATAAATGCCAAGAGTAAAAGTGTTAGGTCATATGGTAATTTCATGTTAAGTTTTGTAAGAAATTGTAAAACTGTTTTCCAAAGTGGCTTATACATTTTCACCAGCAATGTATGGGTGATCTAGTTTTTCTATATCCTCTGCAGCATTTTTCCTTTTAATTTTAGCCACTTGATAGTTTTGCTGTGATAGCTCATTGTGGCTTTAATTTACATTTCCTTATTGCCTATTGATGTTGAATGTATATTTATAAACTATAAACTCTCTGGAAAATATATAAACTGTTGCCAGCTGTATAAACTCTCTGGCAAAATGTGTGTTCAAGTCATTTTTCTATTTTCTTATCTGTAGGTTTATGTAGTTTTCCGAATTTAAGAAGTTTTCAGCCATTATGTTTTCAAATATTCTTTTGTCCCCACTTTCACTTCTTTTTCTGAAACTCTGGTCAAACATTGTATATTTTGTTAATGTTCCATACATCCTGCAGTCTTTTTTCATTTTTTTAAAATGTATTATTTGTTTGTCAAATTGGATTAATTTTATTGATGTTTCTTTAAATTCACTGCTTCTATTCTCTATCATCTTGATGCCACTAGTGAGCCTAATCAACAACATATATTTTTAAAAATTTTCTTTCTTTGCTGAAATTATCTACTTTGTTTCAAGAGTATTTGTGATTTCTTGTTGAAACATATTTATGATCATTTTTTCAAAGATCCCTGTCAGATCCCTATATTCACTTCAGTTTTCTTCTTCCCTGCCAACTTGTGGCTACACTTACAATAATGTGATTTTTCTTTTAAGCCAGGAGTTTGAGTTGTTTTCAGGAGCAGTGTCAGTCCACTGTCTGCATAAAATAGATAACATGCATAAAATACTGCCCTACAAATTTTTCTCATATTATTGGCCTTCTCAAAAAGACTCTAAACCTTTTTTTTTCCCGCTTTTATCACCCCTTACACACACACCTCCACACAAATCATTGTTTTCTTCTTATGAGAACAAAATTTTAATGTTACAAGTATTCCTCAGTAGCTCAATGCAATTCACCTTGAAAAGCCTTCTGGTGACTTCATTACTTACTATCTATGTAACCTTGTACAAGTCTTTAACCTCCTGCTGCCTCAGTTACTTCTTCAGTTAAATGAGGGTAATAATAGTGCCTATCCAATGGTAGTTTTCAAATGTTAAACAAGATAAATAATTTAAATATGTCAAACATGTGCCAGACACTGCTTTAGACACTGGGCCTTCAGCAGTGAAATAAACAGACAAAATAAATTATTGGCATTTTGGAGATTTCAGTCTAGTTGGGAAAATAATGAATACCCAAACACTGTTAACAAACAAACAAATGTCAAGGCTCAAAGACACAAGAAAAGTAGTAAGTGGATGAGTGAGGCCTGTGAGAATGCTAATCGCCTTCATTTTGGAGGAGTGTACTGAAGTACATACTGAGTGACAGGATTACCCTCACAAGTCCTTTAAGACCTTTATCTTGCAGATGTCTTTCCCCACTTCTGCACTTTTATGTTTAATTAAAAGTAAAGGATAGCCAATATTTATTGAGTGCTACTGTATAATAAGTACAGTACTCTAATTTACACATGTGTAATCTTATTTCATTTGTATAACACTATGAAATAGTCTTTAAAGCAAATTTCACTTCTGTAAAAGTTTCCCCAATAATCCCAGGCTGATTTAAAATTTTCTTCCTTCCTCTATTCTGAATATTAATCTAAGCTTACATAGGTTTTATACAATTTATATACATGAGCTATGATAAATAAAAAATGATGTAGTCAGTGTGAGGATGATAATGTTGAGAGGATTCATGCCATTATTCCTACCTGAACAATTCCCTATATTATATTATATAGTAATACATATATTATACTATATTAGTATATTATACTATATTATATTGTAATATATAACTGAAATACATAAATGTTTTTATTTCATGAAATAAAGATCATATGTAAGTATTTGTGTTATTTCTTAACTAAAATGCAAATTGATACTCAATGGTATTTCTAATATTAATAAATGTATAGTGATTTTTTTATACTAGAGAATAGAAGTAACTCCAAAGTTTCACTTAAATTTGGACTGAATTTTAACTTTTAAATTCAGAACCTATCTAAAACCCTATAAATTAGAATTGGTACTTTTCTAAGTTAGCAACACCATCATCCATAAAACAAAGGGCAAAAACATTCAGCTAAGCATTATGCAAGTTCAGAAATGTTTTAACTGCAAAAAGAAAGTCCACTTAAATGGCACCCAACCCTAATTAAAAAGGCTTTAAAATGATGTAACTTAAAGTGAGAAAGAATTTGTACAATTCAGTATCAAAAACAGAAAATAACAAAAGGTCCCTAACATAAAGTCGAAGAAAATATAACCTAAATTATCATAAATATAATACTAACTTGAGCTAAATTATTTTTTTCCAGTTTTAAGGCTAATTAGGAAAGTTTCTAAAGGTGAGAACAAAGTAACATTATCTTTTAATGACTTTAAGTATAGTTAAAAGAGAAAAATTCAATGAATAAAAAAAGTATGCAATAAAAATATAGTGCAAATATACTAAAGGAAAGTGAAATGCTGCTCTTTGTTATTCCTTTATATATTAGATATATTAAAAACAGTAAAATATTTGAAAATAACTTGTCCATAAATATGGGAATATGAACTTGTTGTCACCTAAAAAAATACAGAAAAGAAAAGACATAAAAAATATTCAGACTAAATATTTATTTTCCATAGGTTATGTGCCAGGAACCATGCCATGCAATGATAGCATGGTAAAGATGACTCTTTTGATTATTCATTGCATGATATGTAAAGTAAAACTACTTTAAAGAAGGAAATTAGAATAGTAGTGAGCATATGATTTGAAGAAGATGCATATAATGCTATGAAGGCTTATAATCGGGGGATACACACTGATCTTTGTGAGAAATTGGAAACGAATCCAGATATTCTCTGAATAAGTGATGTTTGAGTTGAATTGAAAGGATTGAAAAAAAAAATTAACAACGATCAGCACAGTTTATTTCAGAGACTAATAACACACTTTGAACCATTATGTTTTTTCTGAAAAAATCTTCACCACTGGACTGTAATGCTTTTTTTAATATGTGGAGAGCTTCAATAAGTGTTTCCTACCCTTTTATGCAAGTGAAGCCACAGAACCATCACTTTAGGGAGTCCTATGCACGCAGAATTGTTGTTGAGACAGGGGAGATATGGTAAAGAAGAGGAAGAATGAAGAAGAAGGAAATTATTCTTCCATCTCCAATTTTAATAAAGACTAAACTAGATGATAAAGAAAAAGGTCAGAAGGTCATTATGTCCCTCTAAAAATAAATAACATGTTACAGTGATTTCTAAAGCCCTGATGCAAAGGTTTTAAATTAGCAAGAAGATAGAAAAGTGATTGAACAAGTAGGGAGGTGTATTGTTCAATATAGGGGACAGACATAGATTAAATAATTATTTTGCCTTATGGCAGAGGTAGATACCTTCATGCCCTATGTAAATTATAAAAGACTGACCCCAAAAGACTGAATATTTTTCAAATGAATTTGTTACATAAAAAAGACTCAGTTTCTTCACTATACAAGAAAAAGGACTGTAAGAGAACATGAGACTATAGTCACTATGGCTCTTGCATGAACTTAATTTCTACACCTATTTTTCACAGCCTTCTTTTGCCCTTGACCTTAGCCCTGGTCACTACTCCACTCCCCTTACCTTGCTAAACATAAATTACCAAATCAACAAAAGTTAAACTGCAAAAATGTTTCTTCTATCTTTGGATAACCATTTTTGACCAACTATCCATGAAACTAGATTAACTTAGACTGACACCTCTGTCTAAAGCCCTATAAATACTGTGCTTTTCTTTTTATTTTTCCCCAAATTAGAACATTCCTTTAGAGTCATCTTATGTTGCAGTATTCTAAATGAAAGACTTAGGCTTAATAATGCTATGGTTGATTTTCTCCCACAAAATAGCACTTCACTCAAGCTCTGTCACTAGGTCATACAACTATTGCTCATTTAACCTTATTTTGCAATGGGAAAATTAGTACAAATAAAAAAGAAGCCACCTCTGTTCTCTTTATAACCATCTTCTTTTTTTTTTGGTGTTTGCATTCTGGTTGATAGACACTAAGAAATCAGCAACACATTGTGAAGAATATCCTCCTTGCCTTTTTCTGTGGGGGTCAAAAAGTTATAAATAAAGTACCAATGTTAATTTTAATAATCCTAAAGTGGGTATGCTCTATTAACAATTACTTGCTTTCTTCTAATGTAAGGAAATGGGAATAACATATATCCATATATTGCCAATGACCAAATTCTGTGAAATCTTATTCAAAATGTTAAATTTAAAATTTAGATTTAAGATTACCTTTTTAAGAAATGACAATTCATTAATATCAAAATATTTTCATGATCTGGAACTAGTATCCAAAAAAGTTATCTGTCTGTTATACAACAGACACTTTATAACAGTATTGTTAATTCAAGTATTAGATTAGGGAATGTGGATGATATACACACTGAACAGTCTTTTAATCTCTTTTCAACAATTAAACACAAGATGGATCAGTGGATACACAAATCACATTTCACAAATTAAAAAAAAAAAAAAACATTTGGTAATTTACTTTTTCTTTACTTATGATTTGTTTAAAAAAAGATCAGAATGCAACTCCCAATTTATCTTTAAAGGTCATATTTTCTGCGGGCAACTGGGTGGCTCTGTCAGTTGAGTGTCTGACTCTTGATATCAGCTCAGGTCATGATCTCAAGGTCACGGAATCAAGCCCTACATGGGTTCCACAGTCAGCGGGGAGCCTGCTTGGAATTCTCTCCCCTCTAGATCTGCCCCTTCCCAACTTGCGAACCCGATTTCTCTTCCTCTCTCAAAAATATAAGACATGTTTAAAAAATAAAGGTCATATTTTCTGGATTAGAATCAGAGATAAATCAAATAACATTCTCAATTGATAAATGAATTAACAGATTTAAATGATGCTATTGTATTTATGGTTATCATACAAAAGTAGATAGATAGCTTTTATTATTTATTCAATATATTATTTAATGATTACATTAGTACAACTATAAGATTTTTTAAAACTCCCCAATTATTATAGTGTATTTATATCAAAATTATAGGAAACATTTTATCACCAAATAAATTTAATATGCAACAGTACCTATCAAAATGTTTTTCAGTCTATTTGCAGAACAGAGCTTACAGCTGGATATGTACACCTAAATTAGAATGATAAGTCAGACCCTACAACATTTCAATAGAAAGCTCTTCTAAATATCATTCATAAATTTAATAAATGTTATTTTCACTAAAGAGTTATCAGCAAAAAGACTATTCAAAACTATGACTATTGTCTCCAAGTAATGAATGAGTTGGCGTTAGTTGCCTGACTCAGTTATGTTTTTGTTTTCAGTTCACTGCTATATCTATCTGAATTGAAAATAATGTGACAGGAGTTATACTGCCAACTAAAATACCTTGTGTTTTTTTTCTTTTCAAAGTATTTTGTTACAAATTATACTCTAGTTTGCTACAAGGTCAATATAATTTGTAAAAAGCTCTGAAATTTTTAAGCAAAATAATGCCTTGAAGGAGCATAAGATGGTGAGATATTTGATGGATTATCAATAGTGTACAAGTCTTATATGATCTTTATAGAGAACTGAGGTGGACATTAGGAGGTGATTATCTTAGCACAATTCTACAGCTAGCCAGCTGCATAGTGGTAATTCTTATAGTCACTTTTTTCCTTATTTTATACCTAATATAAAAACAAACAAAAATAAAACCACAAAGTGATGACAGCAAAAAGGTAAACTAGCCATAAACTTGCCCTCTCCCCACAAACACACCAATACAACAATAATTCACAAATTCCCCTTGTGAAAAATCAGAAATTAATTGAAACACACTTGCACCCTAGGATGATGTGAAATCAGACTCACCAAAGTCAGGAGGGAGTCAGAGACCTGGCTGTCACTGCAATGCCACACCCAATCAGGAAAAGACTCGGACATCCTAGCTTTACCAGGGAACAGAAGAGGTTGATTCATATCCAGTGCCTCAGCTTTCTAATAGAGTTTCCCAGAGGGCCATCTTCTGTCTTGCCAGTCTTCAAAGCTGTGAAGCATCTAGCAAAGTCTAGTAACCCAGGGAAGAATACAGGTGATAACTCTGGCTGGTAAACACCATTGATCTTATCCTCGGCTCAGCGCAGAGCAAGCAGATGACCCAGCTCTCAGCACTGTGATTCCTTCATATTCAAATTGGCAAAAAACATTATCATTATATTTATTTAGTGTGATCTATATTGATAATATTCTACAGAGATTATATGGAATTCTAGAGACTTCTATAGAAAATATGTAGGAAACTTACTAAAATTAACTTGGCAAACTACGCACCAAGGAAACTAGCATCTACATGTACAAGATTCTCCAAGAAATGTGTTCAAAAGGTACAGACATTCAATTACAAGATAAATAAGTACTAGGGATGTAATGTACAGCAAGATGATTATAGTTCACATTGCTGTGTGATATATATACAAGTTTTTAAGATAGTAAATCTTGAGTTCTCTTCACAAGATTTTTTTTGCTTCCTCTTTTTATTATATTTATATGAGATGTGGATGGTAACTATACTTATTGCAGTAATAATTTCATATATATATGTATACATATATATATATGAAGTCAATCATTATGCTATGTATATACCTTCAAATTATATTGTGATAGGGGCACCTAGGTGGCTCAGTTGGTTAAGCATCTGACCAGCTCAGGTCATGATCTAGCAGTCTGTGGGTTCTAGTTCCACATCAGGCTATGTGCTGACAGCTCAGAGCCTGGAACTTGCTTCAGATTCTGTGTCTCCCTCTCTCTCTGCCCCTCCCCCACTCATGCTCTGTCTCTGTCTCTCAAAAATAATAAATGTTAAAAAATATACAGTGATGTATGTCAATTATATCTCAATACAACTGGGGGGAAACCTCTAAAAGTGAAGATCTGCAGTTTTAACTTACATTTTATGAAGATATTTTGTTTTGAAAAAATCAGCTTAGTATTTCTATACTTAAACCATGAAGTCCTTATTAAGAACTAGAGGCTTTGTTTGTGCTGAGGAGTCAAATGTGGAAATCAGTTACATTTGGGATAGAGACACCAACTGACTAGAGAGGAAGAACACAGTCCTAAAAGCACACATTTTACAGGTAATGTGGTGTATGCCATAAGAGATGCATTTAGCACAAAAGCCCAGATAAGATGGCATGGATTCTGTCTTGAGCAGAACAAGCAGCTAGGTAAGTCCCATCTAAAAAAGTGGTATTTGAGGTAATATGCCATACATGTTATTTTTTAGAAAGGGAAATTCTTTTCATAAAGGAACAATCCTGTTTGCTGCTCTAGGCCATTCTTTCAAAATTATTCTCATTAGCATGAAAATACCAAATATAATTTATATTTCATATAAAATATATTTAGAAATAGATGCTGGCCTCCAGATTTTTGTACCCTCTGGCCCAGATGACACTTGGAATTCAGAAGTTTTCAGATCTTAGAAAAGATAATATGAATATACAGTAACATTCTACTTGTGCACCACTAGCTCCCCGTCATGTGTATGAAGTCTGGGGCAACACCCTGCACTTAAACATATTGATTTTTCTGTGCAAAAAGTATGGACATTCACAATGAGTAGGTATATAAAAACTTTGAACACCTTCACATCAGTTCAGTTTATGTTTTGCCACCAATGCCCATGCCACAAATTTAAGGAAAAAAAAGTATTTCTGAGATGTTTAGACTTTGTAAATGATAATAAGGGATTGCAAATGCGTAAATAATTGGAAGGTTTAAAGTGAGTAAGTTTTGACTCAGTGTCAAAGGAATGAATAAAAGGCTTTGCATCCATGAACAAAGTGAGAATGGTTGTTGTATTTTATATGGTGGAATTTTCTCTTTTGTAGGAGGCCAACACTTTTATTGGTACATAGGTATCAATTGTACTTAGAGACATGTACACTTGAGCCAAAAATGGTAACAGACATAAAAGCCAGCTACTGCAGGCAAAGGCTCACTTAAACACATCTTTAAATACTTTAGTTTAAATACTAAAGAAATAAAGAAATGGCCATGACTTTACTATGGCTTTTAGAAATGGTGTGTTCACTGTGAAGCTGAGGACAAGAAGTCATGTTTGAGAACTCACGGTCTAAAGATATTAAAAATGCAACTAGCCCTATCAATGAACTCATCATTGGAGGTAAAGATAACCATTTACGTTTCTGAATAATTTTGAAAATAGTCATTAGGTAGGATCAACATATCATTGATTTTAAAAAATCAAAGAGATCCTTCTTTAAGTTTACTATCTAAAATCATCTCAAATCCAAAACAATGTATGAAATGCATAGGAGAATCAATTCTTTGTTACTATTCAAAAGTTCTGAAATGTAGGAGTTCCTATTTATATTTTTAAAAAGAAGTGTTTAAATTTTAATCAGGCTTACCTATACAAAGTCGTATATGTAGGTATAATCAACACTGGTGTAGAGATGAGAACTGTCACTTACTTATAGAGATTGTACTCAAAGTCGAAACCAATACCACAGAATCAGAGAAAGAAAGCTAGAATTAACAGAAAATGTTTTTTTAAGTTTATTTATTTTGAGAGAGAGAGGGTGGGGGGAGGGGGACAGAAAGAGTGAGAGAGAGAACCCCAAGCAGTCTCCACACTGTCAGCACAGAGCTGGACACAGGGTCCAATTCCACGAACCTTGAGATCATGACCTGAGCCAAAATCAAGAGTCAGTGCTCAACCGACTGAGCCACCCAGGCATCCCTAGCAGAAAATCTCCATTTAATCTTATTAGCAATGATTCCAGAGACAAACCATCAAATACTAGGGGAAGGAAGTTTAGTTACCTGATTACTTATGACATCATTAGAGAGCTTTTTCTAACGAAAAATATTTTCTAAAAGAAAATCTTTGGGGCTTTCTGAAATTAATATAGATGAATCAGATGATTATGAGTTTTAATCATAGCTTCTCCACCGTCTAGTTATGTAATTTTTATCAATGTATTTAATATCTCTGACCTCAGTTTCCTCAGCTGATCTAACCAGAATAGTCTTCTCACAATTTCCTTTCTGTGAATTGAGCAAATCTGTAATTCTAGCATAGGATCTTCTTTTTTTTAAGTTTATTTATTTATCTTGAGAGAGAGAGGGAGAGAGAGGGAGGGAGGGAGAGAGGCAGAGAGAGAGAGAGAGAGAGAGAGAGAGCGAGCATGCGCACACAAATGGGGTAGGGTCAGACAGAGAGAGACAGAGAGACAGAGAGACAGAGAGAGAGAGAGAGAGAGAGAGACAGAGAGAACCCCAAGCAGGCTCCACGCTGTCAGCACTGAGCCTAACTCAGGGCTTGATCTCATGAACCATGAGATCATGACTTGAAAAAAATCAAGAGTCAGACGTTTAACTGACTGAGCCACCCCAGAACACCTAGCACAGAATCTTTGTTATAAGTAAATATAAATATAAACAATATAACACTGGTCACAGAACACAGTAAGCTCTACATAAATGATATCTGTTATGTATTAATTTTATCTAGAATTAGTAACTACAATTATTTTCATATGTCAAATTTCAGTATGTATTAAGGTTTGACAGCTCTCATAATTCCCCTAATATTCTCTCAGATCACTAGCTGACTTCTGTTCTAATTTTTCCCTGGGATGGAAGACACTACGGTATGCAATTAAAACTAACATAGAACCTTTGTGTTTTCCTGGATGTGATATCCACCAATTCTCTCTCCCACTCCTCCCACAGGCAAACTTTTCTAGAAATAGTAATTTTCTAATTTTATGATCATGACACACAGTAAAAAGTTTCTTTTTATAGCACATAAGAGTACTATTCCCCAACATACAATACTCTTCCCCAACACAAAACCTTATGTAAATAAAACAAAATGTTCTTTGAAACATATGCACTCTCAAAACTATTATTCTATCCCACCTTAAGAAATATTTTAATTAATGTGTTCTACTGAAAGTTTAAAAACCCACTGCCTTAAGGAAAATAGATACAAAAACACTCAAACAAGAAATTGTTACACTGGATTTTAGTAGTAATAAGCAGAAATTCATGTTACTTTTGTATTATTGTCAAATTTGCTAGATATACTGTTTACTACAATGTGTATCAATTTTATTATTTTAAAATAAAAGCTGTAATATTTCCCACTTAATAAAACTTGTAAAACACCAGTCATACTGGATGGGTGCTTATTGAGTACAGAGTATATATAAAATGACATAAATGAACTGATTAAGAATGACATGGACCTAATTTAAGCATTGTTCTTTCCTATTTAATACTAAATTAAAGAAATAAACTTTGAGAACAATATTCTATTATATTAGACTTTTTATATAGGCAACAGTAATTATATTTGTTCATTATTTATTAGATAATTTCCTGAAACTAACATCTTGCTTCAGGAAGTTATCTACACTGAAGTTATGAAATTATTAGTGGGGGAGTAAAACATGTCAGTTGTGATTCTCTCCTCCTAAGACAGAATTACTCTTCCCAGTCTCATGCCCAGTCAAACAGCATACCATCAGGTGGTGTATAGCTTCTGACATTTGTTGAAAAGTTGCTATATATAAAATGTGACTGAAGCTTCAAATAACAGAATGCATTATGCCTCTTCTTCCTCAAACTACCTAGTAATTTTTCTGCAATGTGTCACATTGAAAATTTAAAATAACCAGCCAGTCGTAAAAAAAATGTTATGGAAACAGATATAGATTATATACTTTAAGACTATTTAAACAAAGATATCAAAATGCAAGCAAAAGCATTTTTGGTATTTTTTGAAGCACAGGCAGGCCTCTAATGATTTGCTCAAGGTCACATCATGGACCACTGAAAAATTTAAGTTTGATATTGAGTATATCTGCCACATTGTCTTAGGATCCAAAAATTCCACCTTATTAAGAGAACTACTTCTCAGAGAAAATATGATTTTAATATGTACGGTAAAGCTAAAAGAAATTGTACTTTTTTTCAGTCTTATTTGAAGTGTATCAATTCTTTGTTCTATTTTATAAGTGTATGTAATATGCATCATTTATTTTTTAATTCCAACACTTACGAGACATTTACATTAAGCAGACGATGCCAAAAACAATGTCCATTTCTTTGACAATTCTTTGTCTCTAACAAAATATGACCAGATATACTTTCATATAATTTAGCTTAATGTCAGCTGTTTCTATTTCCTATAGGATTTACGTAAAGTACAGGTTTGTGGAGTTAACCTCAATAATCTAACCGGGTGAAGTTATTTTCATTTTATTTATCTCCATTTAATAAGATGAACCACAGCAGGGCTCAATTATTTTTATGTCTCTTCAAATCAAAAACATTAAATGATATAAATACATGGGCTGAAACATTCTGAGTCACTGGAAAGCAAAACTACTGCATAAGACACATAAAAACTGTGCACCCCATGACTCTTAACAAAATGATGAATATGTTTTAATGCATGCATGCGTCATATACACAATATAAATATTAAATCACTTACCATCATTCTTAATTTAGAATTGCCTATTAATCCATGAAGTTCAACTGTCTCTGAAGACCTAAAACTTTCAATATTTGAGTAAGTCTCTGACTTAAATTGTCTGCTTCAGTAATTTCATTATGTTAGGTGTCTCCACATATGCATAATTCACAGAAAAATACTTGAAGTAGGAAGCTGTTTTGTCTTCAGTATTCAGAAGATTAAGTAAAGATGGTTAGATCAATGGAGATGATCTAAGGAAAATATAAAAGACTTTCTGTATTTCACAGCATCCTTTAAAAAAAATCTAAATTTCCAAAATTGCTAAACTCAGCATTTGAAAAGAAGATGGATTCATTCTAGCCACAGAGAGGAGATACAAGAACCAGTGAACTGTGTAAACCAAGTAAAACCCTGTCTAAAACTCCACGAACAGATTTTTTTCACCTGTTCTTACGGTGAAGCTTACCAGGGTACAGTGGGCATCTAGCCAGAAGCAGAGAGGCAGCAAGAAAAGAGAAATGCAAGAGGAGAAAAAGTAATTCACTAAAACAAATTTACTGGAAACTTTTGGGCAGCTGCCAACCAGGATAAAAGCAAAGCAGAAAAACAAATTATATCAACATACCTTTACCAATGGAAAACAGAGGTATGAAAAAGGTAATAATAACCTTCTCCAAAAGGTATTAGAAGTCCATATTTTTGAATAAAGATTGGCAGTCTCCAAAGGAAAACACAGTTGTGATGTTTTAACATATCTTAAGATGTTACTTAAAACCTGAACTATATTTACCCATAAACATTATATAACAGGTGACAATTAGATTATAATGCCTAACGCAAGTTCCATCAGCAATAGTGCATGCAATGGCTATAACTGTCCAATGGTACAGTTGTCTCTATGTGAAATGGCATATCTAGGAGAAAGTGTGTTCCCATCTGGAGAGACCAAGATCCTGTTTTCTATTGCTACGGGGTATAAGGAGGATTTCTGCTACTAGGGGAAATTTTCTATGAAAAGTGTCTTCAAGACATGAATCTGTTTCCTACAAGGTAGGCTCTGAGAACAGAGGAGCAGATATTGGGCACTGTTAGTGGTTACCATGGGGTGACCTGAGGACTTAACGTTGAGGAGTATGAACAAGATCTTCAGAAACAGCTTTAGATAGCTGCCATTTTTATCTTTTTTTTTTTTTTTTCTTTTGGAAGGGGGATGCTTTGATATTTTTTTTCTGCCTGCCTTATTTTTTACATTTTCATTACCTCTCTCCTAAAACTATAGTATGCTTTTCTTCAAAACATTGTAGAAAATTATACAGCACATAGCATTCCTTCCTTCCTTGTATCCCTGTCAGGTACACAGATATTTCTACACTTATTTATTGCTTATAAAAGGAGGTAAATAGGTAAATAGTAAATTTATCTTACTAGACACTCCTCTTTTTTAAATTAGAAGTTTTAATAAAGATAACTTTGGAACATAAGTATTACATGAATGATTATATTGCATTAACAGAATATTGCATATATAGAATTTACTATGTTTACATGTTCACAGGAATATTCAAAACAAAAGTATCCAAAGTAGGGGAAACTAACAGAAAATAAAAGTTATTTTAGATTTTATTAGATTTGTTTTTACAGGTCCATTTTAGCATTGACTCACAGTCTCTGGGGATAATATTCTCTTCCTGGTATGGGGAGGGTACATTTTCCATTGGGAATTTTATGATTTGCTTTTAGGTAGAAAGTAAAGCAAAGAGCTCTTCTGCCATCTGCTATTTTCCAAGGACCTTCACTTCAGAATAGTCAGTATGCCTGCAATCAATTAAATGTTTATGTTTCCCCCAAATTCATATGTTGAAATCCTGACCCCCCAATATGATAGTGTTATGAGGTGGGGGACTTTGAGAGGTAATTAGCTTATGACAAAGGAACTTCCATAAATAATATTAGTGCCCTTATAAAAGACACCCAAGAGAGCTCTCCAGACCTCCTTCTGTCATGGGAGTATACAATAAGAATCCAGCAGTCTGTATCCTGGAACAAATCTGTCACCAGAAGTGATCACACTGTCACTCTGATTTCAGACTTCTAGCCTCCAGAACCATTAACATTTCTGTTTATAAGCCACCTTAATCTATGACACTTTGTTATAGCAGCTCTAACTGGCTACGACAGAAATTTGTATCCAGAAGCAAGATGCTGCTTTAATAGATACCTAAAAATAATATGGCTTTGGAATTGAGTAGTTGGTAGAACTCAAAACAACAGGGAGTCTTCTAGCAAGACAGTCTTATGTAACAATGTAATCATGGGAGGGATTTCCCAGTTCTTTTGTCTTATACTATTGTTTAGAAGCAAGTCACTGGTCTCTTCCACACATAAATGGAGAGGATTGATTATAAAAGGATAGGATCCCCACCTAGGAGATGGGGGCCTTAGGGGGTCACCTTAAAGTCTGTTTCACCCTTGTCTTTTCAGGTTTTCAGATCAGGATAATGCTGGCCTCATGGAATAAGATGAAAACTGCTCCTTGAACAATTCTTTTTATTAGCATTCTTATTTTACAAGAGAGACAGTGGGGGAAAGGGGCAAAGGAGGAGACAGAGAGAGATACAGAGAGAGGGAGAGAGAGAATCCCAAGCAGGATCCACACTCAGGGTGGAGCCCAACTCAGGGGTCCTCCCACAACCCTGGGATCATTACCTGAGTCAAAATCATGAATCAGATGCTCAACCAACTGAGCCACCCAGGCACCCTCCACCTTTTTGCTAGAGAGAGACAGTTCAAGCATTTTTGTAAAATTGTCATAAATCTTTCGTAGATATTTGGAAGAATTCACCAGTGATGGCATCCGGGCATGAGGTTTTCTTTGTTAGGAGATTCTTTGTAATGACAAATTCACTTTCCATAATGAATATAAAAACAGGTTATCTATTTCTTATTGAGTAAACTTAAATAGCAGATGTGTTTTAAGAAATTTTTCCACTTCACAAAATTTATTTTATTATAATATAATTTTAATATCTGTAGTATGTGTAGTAATGTACCCTCACTCATTTCTGACATTGGTAATTTGTATTGCCTCTTTAATTTTCCTGATTAGAATGACTAGAACTTTAAATATTTCACTCATCTCAAAGAAACAATTTTTGGTTTCATTGTTTCTTGGTATAAATTTTGTTTTCAATTTCATTGTTTTTTATGTTTCTCTTTCTTATTTCTTTTCTTGGTCTTACTTTGAGTTTAATTAAACCTATGATTATAATAAAATGATTGTTTCTATTCCTAGCAATATTCTTTCTAAAACCTTTCTTTTCAGATATTCAGAAGACCTCTCTATGTTATTTGGTTAGAATTAACATTATCTATTTTCTCCCATTACATCACTTTTAATCTATTTGTGATTTTATATTCAAAGTGTGACATCTGCCTTTAACTGAAAAGTTTAGAAAATTTTATATTAATAAGGCTGGTTTAAATTTTCCTGTCTCTGTTTTTATTTACTTTATCTTTTATTTGATCTCATTTTCCTCCTTTACATATTAGATTATTTATATATAATTTAACTTTCTTATTTTTAGTGATTAAGTTATAAGGATTAAGTTTAAGGATATATCTTTAACTTAACACAAGTAATCAATCTCATACCACTTAACTTATACTGCATTCTGCAATGGTATGGGACTCTACCTTTTCATCACATACTTCCCTCTTCTCTCTCCTAATCTCTCAGCTTTTGTTTTACTTATAACTATGTAATAAGCCCCACAATACATTATTATTTTTTATTTAAACAATCAATTATCATTTATAATGATGCAAAAAATAATGAAAAAATATATTTACCCATACTTTTAACTTTATCTACCATCCATTTTGGAAAGATATTTTTTCTGGATATAGAATTCTACATTAACTCTCTACCAACATCCATCTCTCATTTCATACTTTAACTGTGTTGTCACTTTTCTTACTTGCAGTATTTTAATAAAAACCTGCTGTAATTTATTTTTCCTCTGTATACAATATAACTATTTTTTTAGTATTTTCTCTTTTTCAGTTTTTATTTTTAATCTTAATTGTGATGGAATTTAGTGTAGATTTCTTCATGTTTAATTTGCATTTAGTATGTTTATTAGGTCTAAAGATTTTGTTTTCGTCACATTTGAAAGCAAACCAATCTCTACATCCAGTATAATATTAGTGTCAGATATACAATTTAGTAGTGCAACACTTCCATACAATACCCAGTCCTCATCACAACAAATGTACTCTTTAATCCTCATTACCTATTTAACCCATGCCCCCACCCACTTCCATTCTGGTAACCATCAGTTTATTCTCTATAGTTAAGAGTCTGTTTCTTGTTTTGCCTCTCTCTTTTCCCCCTATGATAATGTTTGTTTCTCAAATTCCACATATGAGTGAAATCCTATGGTATTTGTATTTCTGACTGACAAGTTTTGCTTAGCATAATACTCTCTAGCTCCATTCACATTGTTGAAAATGGTAAGACTTCATTATTTTTGATGGCTGAGTAATATTTCATCACACACACACACACACATACACACGCATACCACATCTTCTTCATCAATTCATCTGTCAATGAATATTTGGGCTTTTTCCATAGTTTGGCTATTGTAGATAATGCTGTTATAAGTATCAGGGTGCATGTATCCCTTTGAAATAGTATTTTTGTATTCCTTGGGTAAAGACATAGTAGCTAAATCATAGGGTAGTTCTATTTTTAGTTTTTTGAGAAATCTCCATACTCTTTTCTAGAGTGGCTATACCATTTGCATTCTGACCAACAGTGCAGCAGCGTTCCCCTTTCTTCACATCCTTGCCAACACCAGTTGTTTTCTGTGCTGCCATTCTGACAGGTGTGCTATAATACCTCATTGTAGTTTTGACTGCATTTCCCTGACGATAAGTGATGTTGAGCATCACTTTTCATATGTCTGTTGGCCATAAGTATGCCTTCTTTATTCATGTCTTCTGATCATTTTTAAAAATATTTTTAAATGTTTTTATTTATTTTTGAGACAGAGACTCTCTGCTCTGACAGAGAGAGTCAGAGCATGAACGGGGGAGGGTCAGAGAGAGGGTGACACAGAATCCGAAGCAGGCTCCAGGCTCTAAGCTGTCAGCACAGAGCCTGATTCAGGGCTCAAACACATGAACTATGAGATTATGACTTGAGCCAAAGTTGGATGCTTGACCGACTGAGCTACCCAGGCGTCCCATTCTGCTCATTTTTTAATTGGATTATTCATGTTTTGTGTGTTGAGTTTTATGATTTCTTTATACATTTTAGATACTAACCCTTTATCATCATGTCATTTGCAAATATCTTCTCCCATTTAGTAGGTTGCCATTAAGTTTGTTGGTTGTATCTTTCACTGTGCAGAAGATTTTTATGTTGATGAATTCCAACAGTTTATTTGTGCTTTGGTTTCCCTCAGGAGACATATCTAGTAAGAAGTTGCTAGAGCCAAAGCCAAAGAGGCTACTGCCTGTGTTCTCCTCTAGAATTTTAATGGCTTCCTGTTGGACATTTTGGATCTCATATTTAGGTCTTTCATCTATTTTGAATTTATTTTTGTGTAAGGTATAAATTAACTAAGTTAACTTTTTTTTTAAGTTTATTAATTTTGAGAGAGAGAGAGAGAGAGAGAGAGAGAGTCAGAGAAAAAAGGAGAGGGTGAATCCCATGCAGGTTTGGTGCTGCCAGCACTGAGCCAGACGTGGTGCTTGAACTCAAGGACCATGAGATTATAACCAGAGCCAAAATGAAGAGTCAGCCACTTAACTGACTGAGCCACCTAGGTGCCCCTAATTAAATAAGATTTAATAATTTAATTATTTATTAGGAAAAATAAATGCATTTGTTATATTAAATTTACTTTTACTGATGAGAAAGTGCAGAGTTAGAACTAATCCTGAATATTATAGAAAAATAAAAGTTGAATATAAGAATTTTAATAAATTCTAATAAAAAAGCAAAAAAATAGATTAAAAATACTACCAGTTTTTCAGTAATAAGGCAACAGAAGTTAAGAAACATCTCAAAGGAAAGAGAATGCTCTGAATGGGAGAAGGAAGAGAAAATGTTTGGGAACAGAAGATATATGGTATTTTGTTTTTGTTATAAATAGAGACCAATATATCATTGCAAAAAAAAGAACTGAAAAATATAGTTTACTGTTTTAAATAATTTTAGATTTTTAAAAAGTTTGTTATTTTGAGACAGTGAGAGCACAGCAGGACAGGGGCAGAGAGAGAGGGAGAGAGAATCCCAAGCAGGCTCCATGCCATTAGCACACAGCCTGACTCAGGGCTCAATTCCACGAACCATGAGATCATGACCTGAGCCAAAATCAAGAGTTGTATGCTTAACCTACTGAGCCACTGAAATACTGCTCATTTTAAAATACTTTTAAAAAGCAACAATATGTACTGAAATTTTTTTTGTATTCCCTGGTTTTGACAGGAAACAATTTCAAGTTTTATTGTATTTTTTATTCAGTAAATCAGATATGCTAAAAAAAATCATTGTAATGATAAATTTTATTTCTTTTAGGTAAGAAAAACATTTTAGAACAAAAAAATTACCTCTAAATTGTTTTCTTTAAAAATATAATCAAATGCTATACTTTGAAAGGTTAAGTTTGATTAGAAAGGAATTCAATATTTTAAATATTGTTCTATAATACCACAACTTTAAAATTATGTAGATGATCTATTAATTCTCTATTTCCAATTTTTATCATGGTCATCATAGCATACGGACCTGGACTAAGAAGATATATTCCTTCTACAATTCTGATAGAATATACAATAGAGAGATATTATAATTATATTTTTCTATAAGAAATGGCATGCAAAGTCTTAATATTTGTTTCATTATGTTTACATTTATTACTAAAAAGCCAAAATACCTTATTTTTCAGTTTCATATGTAGTGTGATTTGTGCAAGTAAAACTACTTCTGATAAAATTTTGCTACCAATTTATCTTGAAAAGAAATTCTTGTCTAGTCACTCCCTTTTAATAACTTTGGCACCTTGATTTTTTCATGCAAAATATTTTACATTCAACACATTTGAAATAACTATTGATGCCTTTTTCCCTGCAAAGGAAGAATATTAATCCAAGGGCCTTTTTTTTTAAAGCCAGAGAAAAGAACACTTAAAAATTATTGAATTTTGCTAGGTCTTAACTTCATAAACTTTATTATTTCATGGAATTAAAAATGATAGCACAGCATGCCCAGTGATATTCATTATAACAGCAGTTGCAGAGGGGTGAAGAATATGTTAAAGCTGTTTTCTATCCTCTAGAATTTGAAATGGATAATGCATTTGACCCTCTCAACACAGTAGACTCTCTATCCCCAGAGAGCACTTTCACTGGCTTGTTAATCTCTGCCTAAGTAGTAACCTATGCACTAGTATAATAAAGATCAAGTTGGTTAAGTATCACTGGTCCTAGTTTAATGCATAAATACTTCTGGCAACAAAGATAAAACCAGAAAATACCCAGAGGTATCTAAGCAACTGCAGAGTGAAGATAAAATTATTCAACTTAGTGGAACTGTTGAATTTAAGTCCAATATAGAAATTTTATCAGTTTATCCTGAAATAAATTGAAAAATGTAGTACTTCAAATAATATATCGTAGAATATGAAGTGTTTAACTTGCTGTTATGGGTGTAGCTGTCTGTAGACTTCTGTAATAATCACTGAAAAGAGAAAGTAAGTGATGAATCTTTCAGAGATATGACTGCAATTCTTCAAAAATACCTTGAAAGAAAGTCACTGCTTACGGTTATTTAGTGTTAACAAATATTTCCAGCTATCAAACTATTAACCATTGTGCACAGGCACACACTTAGGCCTACTGAAATATAGATGCCAATTTTCAGGTTTATTCCATGTGAAATACCCAGCTTAATAATGCTAAAATAATTATTATCAGAAAGTGAATTGTTCAATCTTAAACATTTTGGGGTACATAGGAATTAAGAAATCAGATATTTGATCATTAAAATTATTTCCTGACAGTTTAGTAATATATTTTTTCCTTCACTTGAATTTAGTCAACCATATAAAACCACATTCCAACACAGATGTGTTTCTGCCAAGCCTACTTATAATAATGATTCAACTTTAGAGATTCATAATTCCTTTAAAAATGTATTATTTTTACACTAATAATATATATTAAGTACAGCATATTAAGTACAGATATAGGAAATAGATCTGGCAGTTCTTATCATCCCCATTTTATTGACAGGAATACAAAGAGCAGTAAGAGATAACTGAGATATTCTCAGGTTCCCAGAGCTATTTATTGATATGAGAAAACCTAATAATCTCCTCATTGTGTTACACTCCCAGTTAAGAATAACTAACTGGAAATGATTAATTATTCATACAACAATACAAGCACAAGTGTGCTTTCCTAGGAGAAGCATATTTCTAAGGAAAAGCACATTTTTATCAAAGGGATGGCTGAAAATCTTAGTCATTCTAGTTTATATTCTTTAATGATTACATAAAGAATTTGAGATAGAATTACAGCCAACTTTTCATTTTGATTTAAAAAACATCATTTGGCAATTGAGCAGTCTATAAGCAAATTGTTTATCCTCTCCTTTAGGTTGTACTAAATATACATTAAGTGAAGTCCGTGAATTCTGAAGAAATGTGCGTATACTTTGTGATGAGTTTGGAATTGCTACAAAATTCAGAGGGCCCAACATTCTCCACAAGTTAATGAAAGAGGTAGGGGCCCCCTCTGCTCCACAAAGACATCTAAGATGCTCCCCCCCCCCTTTTTTTTTCTGTTTCTGTGTGCCATACTTGTAATCTTAGTGTCAATTTGCTTCCAATAGTGTATGCCTATGGCTCAGCCTGGAGAACTTCTCATGAGCCACTGGGACAACTAGCCCTTACCTACAAATGTATAAAGCTGAAAGTGCCTATGTGTTTCTACTTCAGAGTATGAAAGATGCTCTCGTGATTCCATGCAGGACAGCTTTTAAGCATAAAGTTCCTTTGCCGAAATCACCCTGAAATCAGACTTATCCTGACCTTTCACTTTCACCTGGCTTCTTCCCCATCCTTGGCAAACTGCACTTACTGTCTTGCCAGATTTTCATATGTCAGTTGCACATGAGTACCTATTTCAGGTTGTGATACCCAGCCAAAAACAGTAAAAAATTCACAACTATTCCAATATAGCTGTGGACCTAAGCATTGTCTCTAAACAAAGACATATTCTCCTGGGTAGTGCTCAGGATACTGTCAACTTTTATCTTTTTGCTTCTCCACTGTCCTATGTGTCAAGGGTGACCTAACTGCTATTAAAAAAAAAAGTTAATTTTCTTCTGAATTTACTAGATTTCATTGTTTATATTCAAGTTTTATTGGCCTGGCAGTCATTCTACACCAACTGAATTTAAAAGTTTGCTTTTAACCAGAATATTCCTTTTGAATTATTTGGCTATGACATGGTGGAAACCTTTAAGAACAGAAATTAGTAGCATGGATATAATTTCATATAAAGAATCCTGATCAATACTTCATTTGAAGTAAATTTTTTAATTATACCCAAAGGCTGACATTGATGATATGAGATACTTTGCTAAATCATTTAAACTTTTAAAGAATTAAAAACATTTCATAGAAATTTTTTTTTCTGTTTTCTTTTTTTTTTTTCATTTAATAGAAATTCTTGAAAGAAACCATCAACTTTCTTGCAGATTCATTGCACTGAGGACTCTTGCTCATGCTTAGACCAGAATGACACTATATTGGTTTAATTAAAATAACTTATATTATTGGTCTAGTCATTTCTAGTAATTGCATACCGTTATTCATATTTTAACAGAAGAAGTAAAGGAAAACCAAAGGAAAAAAAAGATTTCAGGTTGTTAAAAGTTACATGATAGTAAGTAACTCAATGAGGTCTTGAATATATGGATTTGATTTATAAATTCAAGGAGCTAAATTTCAAGAGGGATTATTTAAGCAAAAACCCAAGTAAAGCAGATAAAGCAAATTTGCCAATAATATCCAGATGAATGAGAGAAAATGTAAGAGTTACAGTCTGTTCCAACAATATAGATTTTACATATGCAACAGGTATGCTTCTTGATGGCGACCTCAAGTGTAACTCTATCGTATATTTTAAAATGCTTATACTTAAAACACAAATTCAAGCCTTCCACCTTCAAGGTTGTGAAGAAATTAAACTACATTGTTACTAATGGCTTTTCAAACTCTCCTTCCTAGAGGCTTTCAAAGCCCCAGGGTCATATTTAAAGCAAACTTTAGGAGATTCATAAAGACTCATTTGCCCATTAGTGTTACACACAAGAGGCTCATTGTCTTAGCCTTTAGGATAAGAGTGGGTAGAGCAGCTCCGCTGTTCACATGCCATGGTAGGCAGACAGGGAGTTGCTGGTGAGACTTGAACATTAGTGTCCAAAATACAGCTTCTTGACTACATACACTTCTTTGTTCTCTTGGTATATTACCAACCAGTGAGTTGGTATATTACCAACCAGTGAGTTCCTCCACTGTTTTCTGGGCATAACAACTATATTAGTTTTCTAGGGCTGCCATAACAAAATACCACAAACCAAGTAGCTTAAAAAAAACCCAGAAATTTAGTAACACCTGGATGGCTCAGTCGATTAAGGATCCAACTCTTTTCAGCTAGGTCATGATCTCACGGTTCATGAGACTGAGCCTTGCATCGGGCTCTGCGCTGACAGCACAGAGCCTGGATTCTCTCTCTCCCTCTCTCTGTCCATTCCGCTCATGTGCAAGTGCTCTTGGCTCTGTGCACACACCCAGTCATTCTCTTTCAAGATACATAAATAAACTTAAAAAAAAAAACAAACAAACAGGAATTTATTCTTTTGCAGATAGAGGCTAGAAATCTGAAATCAAGCTTTTGGCAGGGTCGGTTCCTTTTAAAGGCTCAGAATATGTTCCATTCCGCCTTTAGCTGCTGGTTATGGCTATCAATCTTTGGTGTTCCTTGGCTTTTACATAAATCAATTCAATCTCTGTCTCCATCTTCACATGATGTTTTTCCTGTATGTCTCTTTCCTTCTTATAAAGACACCAATTATAGGTATTGCATTGTATTAGTATTGGGTTAGGGGCCACTCTAATGACCTTGTCTTAACTTGATTACATCTATAGAGCCCTTATTTTGAAAGAAGGTCACATTCACAGACACTAGAAGTTAGTACTTCAATATGTTTTTCTGGGAAACACAATTGAACCCGTAACAACCACCTTCAGACTTAATTTCCATCTGATTAAACTTCTCCCCATCTTCTTGTACTGAAAGACCCTCCCACTACATTTCTTCTTCCCCTCAATGAATACTTGCATAATTGTTTGAACAAGCTCAGATTTTACACACACACACACACACACACACACACACACACACACACACACACACCAGCAGATGAAAAGAGTAACTAATTAGATGTGTATAACAAGGATAAAAAATAAATTCTGAAATCTCCAAAAGAGAATATCTGATCATTAATATACAGAAAAACATGTTTGCATAAAATAAAAATAGCAACTTGACATTTACTAGCACTGACCCCAACCTCAAGGGCAGGAATATAGATTATTAGTTATTTATAATCATAAAAAACACGGACTGATGAACAACTGAAAGCTGATGAAATATGATAAACTACTTATGAATAGTTACTAAATTAAATATTTCATTGAATTCTGTCTAGAAACAGTATTGATCAAAGCTTTTCACTTGAAAAGAAAGAAAAATGTTTTCTTTCTTTCTTTTCTTTCTTTCTCTGAGATATGTCCAAGTATGTATATATTAAGTAAATCATTCACTTAGCAAATATTTGTTGTGTACCAGTTATGTGACAGAGACTATTCTACTTGTCACAAATAGAGAATCATTAAAAAACAGACTGAATAATTTCCCCATGAAGCCTACATTATACTTGTTAATATTTAAATAAAAACTGTAAATGATATAAAATGATGTCAGAGATGAGCAAGGAAAAACAACAAGGTATACAGAATGTTCCAGGATTCAGGGAATTGGACATTTAAGGGAAAAGATAACATTTGAGCCAAGAGGTGAAGAGATATGAGGATGTTAGCTTTATTGATATGTGGAGGAAGTTTATGTATCTTGAAAATAAATGTTCCTGGAATGTTTAAGAATCACTGAAGAGCCTACATTGATAGGGCAGAGTAAGTCAGAGAGTAAAGGATTTAAAATATGAGGTAAAAGAGTCCTCTTGGTCACTATAAGGATTATGCATTAATTATACTTTGCATGAGTTGGGAAGCCAACAGAGGTATGAGCACAAAAGTAAAGATTTCCATTTTACAGGGTTATTCTGCCTACTTTGGTGAGAATAAACTTTAGAAAGAAGAACAGAAATATTATAATCTGTTAGGAGGCTATCACAATAATCGAGATAGAAGAGTAGAGGTATAACAGTAGAGGTGATAAGAGGGTTTATGGTCTAAATATAACTGAAGTATGAGATAAATTTGTGGAAAGACTGGATTCATGACATGAGGAAAAGAGAATTTAAGGAAATTTTTAAGGTTCTTGGCTTAAGCAACTTAAAGGATGTGGTTGACATTATATAGAATTAAAGGTTGTGAAAGGAACAGGCTTATGGGGGGAAACATATCGTACAGTTTTAAACATGTTAAGGTTGATATGCCAATTTTACTTCCAAATGAATGTGTCAAGCAGTTGGAAGTAAATGTGTAGCTCAAGAGGTCTGGGATGTAGATATAAATATGCTAGTTGTCAGTGTGGACAGATAATTAAAATCATGATGCTAAAGGAGATAGTTATTCCAAAAAATGCATGTAGACAGCAAAGAAAAGTGTTTCAAGACCAAGTCCTTGCATCTTTTTTTTTTTTAATTTTTTTTTTTAACGTTTATTTATTTTTGAGACAGAGAGAGACAGAGCATGAACGGGGGGGGGGGGGGCAGAGAGAGAGGGAGACACAGAATCGGAAGCAGGCTCCAGGCTCTGAGCCATCAGCCCAGAGCCCGACGCGGGGCTCGAACTTGCGGACCACGAGATTGTGACCTGAGCTGAAGTTGGACACTTAACCGACTGAGCCACCCAGGCGCCCCCTTTTTTTTTTTTTATTTTTTTTTCCAAGTCCTTGCATCTTAAGGAATGGAATCTTAAAGAGACTAAACAACTGAGGAAAAATCTGCAAAAGATACTGAGAATTAACATCTAGTACTAAAGGACCAAAAACATACTGGTATTGATCTGGAAACCAAGTGAAGAAAGACCTTGAAACTGAAGGAAAAGTGTTATCAGAAGTGTCAAATGTTGGTTATAAATAATGAAAGACAAAATCTAAGAATTGTCCAATGGAATAAGCAATTTTTAAGTCAAATTTTGATAGAAGCAGTTTCTGTGCTGTAATATAATCAGAATGGGAGAAGTGGAATTTGAGATCATAAGTATAGACAACATTTTCAAGGAGTTTTGTTGCAAAGGATAGTGTAACAGATAAATGAGATTGATGGCAATAAAAGCAAAGGGTCTGCATTTTACCTTACTTCAATCTTACAATTTAGCTTGCTGCAATTTCATTAATGCTAGTGGAAGACCCACCATTACTGGGTCAGAGATAAAAGACAGTTTATTATTCACAGCAATAGTAGTAGCTATAGTTTCAGCATTTTTATGTCTGTCCTCTGAGCTTGAATTCTCATATGCAGGAACTTGAGTTACAGAAGAAGCCTGAACTTAAGGAATCTGAGTCTTTTATAAAAGGCTACAAGAATGTTTTCCCTTTGCTCTGGCAGGAGACATGATCATTATTGCCCAAATCTGATTCCCATGCAAACATTCCTGTAAAAATAACCTGGAACAAATAGCCTATGCTTCATTTTGCAAGATCTGTACAAATTGGCAGACTCATAGGAAATTGTCTCCTAACAATGAGCAGAGGATTTTCCTTAATAAAATATAACTGTATCTTTGTGTGTTGATACACATAAATTAATAAGGATGGAAATATTTATGATGCAAGGAAAAGAGTACATTTTTAGAGTGATTTGCTTGAGTAGATACAAGTACATGAAACAATGTACAAGTGAATTATTTGGACTCGGGTACCTCTACCAATAGATCGTCCAAGGTATTAGTAAGGAAGGCAGAGTACATATGTGCACATATTGGTAGTGGGTTACAAGTATACCTCTCAGATATTACAGGTTCACTTCCATACAATGGAAATAAAGTGAGTCAAATGAATTTTTTGGTTTCCCAGTGCATATAAAAGTTATGTTTACACTATACTAAAGTCTATTAAGTGTGCTATATAGCATTATGTCTGGGAAAAAAATGCACCATACCTAATTAAAAAATACTGACTGTGGGTCACCTGGGTGGCTCAGTCAGATGAGTATCTGACTCTTGATTTCAGTGCAGGTCATGATCTCACAGTTGTGAGACTAAGCCCTGCATCAGGCTCCATTATGGGAATAGAGCCTGCTTGGGATTCTCTCTCTCCTTCTCCCTCTCCCTTCCTCCCTCCTCCCAACCCCCTCCCCCCCCCCCCCCACGTTCACTCTCACTCTCCCTCAAAAAAAAATAAAATAAAAACTAAAAATAAAAATTTGGTTGCTAAAGAACTCTAAACATCATCTGAGCTTTCAGCAAATCATAATCAATTTGCTAGTAGAGAGTTTTGCCTCAGTGTTAATGGCTGCTGACTGATCAGGCTGATGATTGCTGAAGGTAGCTGTGGCAATTTCGTAAAATACAGCAACAGTGAAGTTTGCTACATAAATTCACTCTTTCTTTTATGAACAGTTTTTTTCTGTAGCATTCAAAGCTGATTGATAGCATTTTGCCCACAGTAGAATTTCTTTCAAAATTAAGGTCAATCCTTTCAAACCCTGCCATTGCTTTATCAACCAAGTTTATGTAACATTATAAGTCTTTTGTTGTCATTACAACAATCTTCACAGCATCTTCACCAGGAGTAGATTCCATCTCAAGAAATCACTTTTTTTTTGCTCTTCCATAAGAAGCAAACCTTCAGCTGTTAAAGTTCTCTTAAAGGATTGCAGGGGTGCCTGGGTGGCTCAGTCAGTTAAGTGTCCAACTTTGGCTCAGGTCATGATCTCACGGCTTGGCAGTTCAAGCCCTGTGTCTGGCTCTGTGCTGACAGCTGGGAGCCTGGAGCATGCTTCAGATTCTGTTTCTTCTTATCCCTCTGCCCCTCCCCTGCTCTCTCTCTCCCTCTCTCTCTGTCTCCTTCAAAAATAAATAAATATTAATTTTTTTCAAAAAGGATTGCAGCAATTCAGACACATTTCAAGCTCTATTTCTAATTTTAGTTATCTTGCTATTTCTACCACATCTGCAATTACTTCCTCCCCAAAAGTCTTCAACCCCTCAAAGTCATCCATGAGAGGTGGAATTAACTTCTTCCAAATTTCTGCTTATGTTGATATTTTGACCTCTTCCAAAGAATCACAAATGTTCTAAATGGCATCTAGAAAGGTGAATCCTTGGCACGCCTGGGTGGCTCAGTCAGTTAAGTGTCTGATCTTGGTTCAGGCCATGATCTCATGGCTTCTGAGTCTGAGCCCCATGTTGAGCTCTGTGCTGACAGCTCAGAGCCTGGAGTCTGCTTTGGATTCTGTGTCTCCAACTCTCTCTGTCCCTTCCTCTTTTGACCTCTTTCTCTCTGTCCTTCTCTCTGTCTCTCTCTCAAAATAAATAAACATTAGAAAGGTGAATCCTTTCCATTAGGCCTTCAATTTACTCTGCCAAGGTCCATTAGTGGAATCACTATCTATGGCAGCTATCGCCTTATGAAATGGATTCCTTAAGTAATAAGACTGGAAAGTAAAAATTACTTCTTGACCCATGGGCTGCAGAATGGATATTGTTTTAGCAGGCATGAGAACAACATTAATCTCATTATGTGTCTTGTCTTCATCAGAGTTCTTAGGTGACCAGGTACATTGTCAATGAACAGTAATGTTTCAAAAGCAGTCTTTTTTCTGAGTGCTATGTCTAAAAGTGGGCTTAAAGTATTCAGTAAACCATGTTATAAATAGATGTGATATCCTATAGGCTTTGTTGTTCTATTTACAGAGCATAGTCAGAGTAGATTTAGCATAATTCTTAAGGCACTTCAGATTGTTTGAAGTGATAAATGAGTATAGGCTTCATCCTCAACTTAAAGTCACCAGCTGCATTAGCCATTAGCAAGAGACGCAGCCTGACCTTTAAAGCTTTGAAGCCAGGCATTGACTTCTCCTCCCCAGCTATGAAAAGTCCTAGATGGCATTTTCTTCTGATAGAAAGCTGTTTTTTTCTATATTGGAATTCTGTTCTTTAGTGTAGCCACCTTCATTAAGGATCCTAGCTAGATCTTTTGGGTAACTTGCTACAAGTTCCAAATCAGCACTTGCTGCTTCACGTTGAACTATTATGTTATGGAGAGAGCTTATTTCCTTAAAAATCACAAACCAATCTCTGGTAGCTTCAAACTCTTCTCCTGCAACTTCCTTACCTCTCTTATCTTTCATAGATTTGAAGAGAGTCAGGTCCTTGCTCTGGAGTAGGCTTTGGATTAAGGGAATGTTGTGTCTGCTCTGATCTTCTATTCAGACCACTAAAACTTTGTCCATTCCAGCAATAAGGCTGTTTTATTTTCTTATCATTTTTGTCTTCACTGCAGTAACATTTTTAATGTCCTTCAAGAACTTTTCCTTTGCATTCATAATTTGGTTAACTATTTAGCACAGAGGTGTAGCTTTTGTCCTATCTTGGCTTTTGACATGCATTCCTCACTAAGCTTACACATTTCTAGATTATGATTTAAAGTGAGAGATGTGTGACTCTTCTTTTCACTTAATTACTTAGAGGTCATCATGGGGTTATTAATTGGCATAATTTCAATATGTGTTCAGGAAATAGAGAGGCTCAAGGAGGAGAAAAATAAGGAATAACAGGACAGTGGAGTAGTCCAAATACATGCAACATTTATCAATTAAGTTTTCTGTCTTACATGAGCACATTTCATGATGCCCCATAACAATTACAACAGTAACATCAAAAATCACTGATTAAAGATCACCATAACAAATATAATAACAATGAAAAAGTTTGAAATATTGCAAGAATTACCAAAATGTGACAGAGATGCAAAGTGAGAAAATGTTGGAAAAATGGTGTTGATAGACTTGCTCAACAGAGGGTTGTCAAAAACCTTCAATTTTTAAAAAAATGCAATATCTGCAAAGCACAATTAAATAAAGTGGAGCACAATAAAATGAAGTATGTCTGTATAAGTGGTACTGGGAGTTGGTAGAAGTTGTATTCTGATTGCTCCTATCTTCTCAGTGAAATAGAAATTAAGATAAACAGCTGAGAATGAGATTAGATATGATGCACAAGAAGTTTTGGAGACAGGAGAAGATATGAAAGGGTTATGCAGGAAATGTACAGATATAAGCTCAGAGAACCTAGAAGCAATTGCAGCAGATGTGGCTATGGCTGACACAGTTACTGTACTAGATAGATACCTTCTCTTTTCTTTCCCACACCTTATGAATATCCAGCAGATTCTCTACTTATATAGAGTTTATACCTTTCTTTCAGTTTTGAATTGCATTCAGCCAATGGGAAGTCACCAAAGGAGATGGAAGAGACAAAGAAGTTAGGCCAGCGTATTAATTTCTCAGGGACCCTTTTAGTTGTCTGGTGTCTTAAAAGTGGAAGTCACTACTCCTCTTAAGACAGACTTTTCATTTGGCTCCCATTAACCTTTCCCTCTCCTTGACTTTTCAGGCTTAGGCTTGGTAAAATGTTTGCTACCACTAGTCCTAGACTACAGCATTGCCCATTTATGGTTAATATCTACCTTGTATACATCTTTGAATCAGTTCCTTTACTTGAAAAAATAAAGTATCCTTATATGAATTTGTTATCTCTTTCCTGTTGGAACCTCAATAAGAAAAATACGGATGTGATTCTCTTGAAATTTTGTTCACTAAGTGCATTTATAGAAACTCTTTAAAGTTGGGATGAGTCCAGGCATACTAGAGTTAGTGGGCTAAATGGTCTATATAAGGTTAATCTGTCATGCTGTCTATCAACTGAGTCCATTCTCTACAGTTTCCCTGTACATTCTAACATGTTCAGTGTCCTCCAGAGACAACTGCTCCTTCAAGCTCATTACAGGACTTGTGTTAGTGCTAGCATGGTAGCAGAAGTCCACTGAGAAATCTGATAGTTTTACCAATTGCTTTCTTGTCCTATATAATCCATAACGACCTTCTTTGACCTTATTTAAAACATATTTATTTTCCTAATATTTCCCAACAACATGTCTTTTTTTCTTAAAACATCTTTAACCATGTAGCAAGATTTTATCATATTTTATTTTTCCCATCTATTAAGTCCCTCTTTGCATTCTTCTTAACAGATTTTTAATCTTATCTTCCAACCTCATCCTCTATTCTTCTGCACCTCTATTCTTCAAAATTCTTACTGGAAGACAGGTGTGGCTCAAAAGTTAGAGTATCTTGGATTTGAATTCTAGACCTGACTTTTGCTATGTTTGTTTATTAGTGCGTATATTTAACTACTCTGTTTTCCTCATTAATAAAACACTTAACTCAAAGTGGTCTTATATAGATTAAATAAGACAATACATATAAAGGGCACATTACCAAACAAGAAATCAATATATGTTAGATGTCTTTTCCTTTTTATCTATCCTTAATTTCATGGTTTTCTACATAGCTAAACTTCTAATATTAGTACAATTTAATAACAGTATTTGCAACATTCAGCATAGTTTTAACATCCAACCTATTTTTACAAGTACCATAAATGTATCATTAAGAATTTAGTAAAATTTCAAAAGGAGTTGTGTTTGCAACTAAAATGCCATATCTATATTTTGCTACTGCAACATGGGTACTGGTGAGAAAAGAATAAGGGATATTCTTACAACTAAGTAAGCATCTGAGGATGGTGGATATTTTAATTTGAAAACTAAATACAGTGCTAGATCAAATTAAGAAAAATTCTTTTTGATGAGATGAGGAAAAAAAAAAGCACTGGTAAACGTATCATAAAAATATGAGCTTAAATTTGAGAAAGAAAACTTTGCTTTGGGATGTATACATATAAAAGATAAACCAACAACAAAAAGTTGTCTTTTTTTGTCTATCAGTGTTTCATGGTTCCTTTTTAATACTGTGCTGTGTGAGCTCATCCCAGCAAACAAACACCAGCTGAGCTTTTTCTGAAATAACATAGCAATGTAAAGTTTGACTTAAAAAAGGACTGGATTTCATTCTGTACGTGGAGAAACTTCCTAAAGTAGTAGAAAGAAAATGACAAGAGGTTCCACCTTGGTCTTCATACTTCAAAATGAAAAATTCCATTTATTACTAAAGCATAGTAAGAAGGGTTCAAGAGTAAGATTGACATATCTGGATTATATATATAAATTTTAGTTGAATGTTGAAATTGTAAGAATCAAGATGCAGGCAGTGCTTTTCTTCAGCAATAGTTCCAGAATATAAGCTTTCAGTATTTAAAACTCACTAAAAGAATGAAGTTTTTATACTCCACAAATAAAATAGATAATATTCTTCTGTTTATGCTGATTCATATTTACCTGGGTTTAAGAAAGTATTTATAAAACTGAATTAAAACTATTTAATTTAGATAATGTTGCTGATTTATTAGTACTATTTTACTTCTGGGAAAAGACAAGTTACTACTAATTAGAAAAGATTTAAGAAAAATAAATTATGTCACAATGAGGTTTTTGCTTTGCTTTCTTTTGTTTTTTGGTAATTGCAATCTAGAGACAACAATCCAAAAATACTCATAAAATAGAAATACAAAGGAAATATAAATTTATAACAATTTAGTTTTATTCCTTATTTTCCTAAAAGAATAAATCTCTTTGTAAATTTAAAATTAAGCATTTAATAATCTCTTGGATGCTCATTTTATCACATCAGAATATAATGCCAAACCCATGATCCTGACTTGCTATTATCAGTCAAAAATTATTTGTGAATTCTTATAGTGTGAAGGCATTACCTTTTCTGATGTATGCTTTTTTCTTCAAATAGACCAACATTCTTTGATGTCTAAAATTTTCAAGGAAAGTAGATTGTCTATGTTCAAATAATAGTCAATTAAGCATTAAATACTAACCTCTATACAAAACCTTAAAAAGTTGTGATATTCTTTTGCTCCCATGTAGCTGTGTGATGTTTTACATGTCACTCAATCAGCTGAGTTTTAAATAATTCATTTATAAAATGAGGGAAATAGCTTAGATTATTTCTAAAGTACATTTCAGTTAAAAATATCATCAAACTGAAAAAGAGAAAGTCAAATTGTTTTGTAGAAAGAAACTTTGCAGTTTTGCAATGTGAAATACATTTTTAAAGAAGAATTATATATATATACATATATATGTATATATATGTATGTGTGTATATATATATATATTAATCTGGTTTAAAAAAAAAGTGCATTTACTGTTAAGTGCAGTAATTAAAAACATCTAACTGGGAAGGAATGCACAACAATTTATTGAAAGTCTCTATAAGGAAGACTAGGTTTCAGAATCATTCCTCCACCACCTTTCTTGTATAATCAGAATACTATCCATGGCACTTGCAGTAAGAAACAGGAGAGTTATTTCTGGAGAGATAAACAGAGAAGCTCTGGTATGCTGGACCACAAGTCATCACACGGACTATGTGTAAGTCTGCAAACTCAACAGTGAGGAGTTAACCCCACAGCTTGGTTCCCCTCAGAGCTGGTGTCATTTATAAGTATAAAATACTTACAGTCACACAGGGCCCACAGTCAGAAGGATCTCACTCTTGGTTTAATGCTCTATTTCTGCTTTATTAAAATGCTTAATAATTTTTTATCAAGCGATCCCCTAAATTACATAGCTAGTTCTGCTTCCCCGGCTTGCCACCAAGTCTTGGTAGTCTGATTTACAATCTCTGTAAGAGAATGCAGAAAACTTCTCATTGGGGAAAATTATCTAGCAGGAGAGCAAAAATCTTCATGATAATAAACCTGAGGGTTATCCTTGAAATGGCCAGGACACTGCCGAATCAGCCTATAGACAGGGACTGACATTAAACAAGTCCCTCTACTACCATATACGCATAGCTTCAAACAATATGTTAGTATCTCACTCTCACATATGACCAAGAAACCAATAATTACCCAATATTGAAGAAAATTCTCAAACACAGAAGAGAGTTGCCAAGACACACAAAGCAAAAAAAAAAAAAAAAAAAAAAAAAAAGAAACATTTAGATACAGGCAAAACGCAGGGAGCATATTTTTAAATATAAAAAAATACCCCAAAACATGTATACTTCACCTATGAACTAAATCACACATTGTAACTTAAAAAAATTTAATGTTTATTTATTTTTGAGAGAGAGACAGATAGAGGCAGAGCATGAGCAGGGGAGGGGCAGAGAGGGAGACACAGAATCTAAAACAGGCTCCAGGCTCTGAGCTGTCAGCACAGAACCGATGCGAGACTGGAACTCAAGAACCATAAGATCATGATCTGAGCCGAAGTCTGACACTTAATCGACTGAGTCACCCAGGCACCCCATCCATACACATCGTAATTTTAAAACGTAATTAAAAAGAAACATTCTGAGAGGAAAAAAAATAAGATCTTGGAAAAAACATGATAGCAGATTTTTAAAAATCACAAGAGATATTAGAATGCATAACCACTTATCTGCCCAATAACAGAATTTTAAAAAGGCGCAGAGACAAATAAGAAAACAATACAAAAGACACAATGTGAAAATAATTAATGAAAAGAAAAACAGAAATTGAAAAGAAAAAAATTCCCAAGAAAAATGTTTCAGAAGTGAAAGAGAAAATTTTTCAAATTAATAAACTCCAGTGAGCACCCAGTATAACATTAAATATAAAAGAAAAAATACTTCATTCCAAGATATTAGGTAATTAAAAAAAACAAGTTAGTGATTAGTAAAATACCCTAGAGAAAATAAAGTATATCATCAATAATCAAACTATCATAAAATTTCTTAAGAACAAAAATAGAAAATAAAAGAAAATGAGACAAAGATTTGAACGTTCCGAGGGAACATAAGGTTTTTGTGCAAAGAGAAAATATCAAGTCAGGAAACTACAACCAAGGGATTGATTAATCATACTACATAGAACAAAAATATTAGTAAATGAAAATATATGAAACATGAAAAACAAACTAATGTGTACCAAAACTGAAATCAAATACTTATACACTATGTAGGTGAGCTATGATTTAAAACTGCAGATTGTAATAATAGGAAAACAAAATATTGATTGTGCTACATATTCTAATCTAATTATAATGGGAGTATGACAGAGGGAAAGTGTGATTTGGGGTTAGATATGAGAAAAGGTATTTGATACTAACCTTCTAATGTAGAAATGTCTATATTAGACATAAGCAATACTCAAAAAAAATCATGTGTAAAATTTGAAGAGAAAGGGAGAGAGAGAAGGGAGACAGGAAGGGGGAAGGATGAAAAATACAAAGGAGGAAAAACATGGTCTTTAGAAATACAGAGATAGCTACCTGAAAACACAGCAAAATATTTGTGATCCATTCTGAGGGCAATGAGACTTAGGACTGGAGAAGACTGTCCTGATTTTTTATTGACTGAACATAGTATTTTTGACTATCTATCTATCTATCTATCTATCTACCTATCTATAGATAGATAGATATACAGTGGTTTCTTATCTCCTCTCTGGTTAATTCCACATAAATTAAACATTTTTCAGATGTAATTTTATATGATATTTATATTTATCACTTTAACACAGTATCAAATTTGTTATTCAGTGGGTCTTGAAATTTTCAATACTTGTGAAACCACTATGCATATAGGTATGGGTACATAAACACTTAAGTCATCTAAAACTACTCTACACAAAGAATTTACAAGATATGCAAGATGTAAAACATTTGTTTACTCTGAGAACTTAATTATAAGACAAGTACTTGACTTTCTTAATTTCATAGACCAAAATCACTTAAAAGTTCATAATTGAGGCAAGGCTATAGTTACCACATTAAACTCAAATAATAAACAAGTCATGTTTAATAAATTAATATTTTAAGTATTTAGAAGAAGAAACACCTGAAATTCACTCTTAAAACATGCTAGTGTCACACAAAGATTTCAAAATTAACAATACAGTAGAGAGGAAGATGGCTGCAGAATAAGAGGACCTTAGGCTCAGCCTGTACCATGAACACAACTAGATAACTATCAAATCTTCCTAAATACCACAAAATCAACCTGAAGACTGACAGAACAACTAAACTCCACAACTAAAGGGAAAGAAAAGTCCAATTTGAAGAAGATAGGAAGTGCGGAAATGTAGTCTAGGGAAGAAACAGATTGTGGGTGCTGCAGAAGGTAGGTGCTATGGCCCTGGAGAAGGGTGTAAGAGAGAGGAGCACACAGGGGAAAGCACAAAGGAGAATGTTACCCTAAAGCCATTGGCTTGGGGAATAAGAGGGGTTGGATTTTGTGAGTTATTGCAACCAACAGAGCTTAAAGCCTGAAGTTATAAAGATCAATGGGCTTGGTTGGGATAGAGCCATGAGGATACTGTGCTTCTCTTGGAAAGAAGGCAGGCAAACAACCCAGGGGCAGACAACATGGAAACAGCAATCTGAACAGTGCCTGGGGCACAGAGTGGGGAGATTATTCACTCTTCTCAGAGTGCAACCCTAAGAAGCAACTTTCACAGAGACAGTTTTCTGGGAAAAAAGGAGCTGATGACCATCATTCCCCTCCTCTACCCCACAGCATAAACATGGAGCCACTTGTTGGGAAGCACTGCAATGCCAACACTGACTGCCTAACTTACTTACACCAAGACCTCACCTCCAGCACTCTGCACTCTGGTGGGACAGTCTCTCAGTCTCAGAACAGTGGGCTCCTACCCAAGAAGACCAGCAAAAACAAACAAACAAACAAAACCCTCCTCACACCACATATCAAAACCACAGAGTTCTACAGGGCCTAAGTTAAGTTGGAGGTGGTGTCAGCTCATCTCACAATTAGTCCAGGGCACACCTCATTAAAACTCGCTACATTCAGGCCAGGACCCAAACACTGCCTATAACAGGCAAGCAGAGCCTCTGTAGATGACTGGCCTAAAGGAAACAGCAGTGAAAACATAACAGCAGAGTGTATGCAGCATACACTGGAAAAAAAAATCCTGATGCACAAGGACCTGGACACCACATCATCTCTTCTTCTTAAGGTCATTACTTTCAGCATCAATAGACATAACTGTCTTTTCTAACACAGAGAAGAAGCCAGAGAATTACACAAAATGTGAAGACAGATGAATTTATCCCAAATCAAAGAACAAGATAAGGCCACCATGGCCAGAGATGGAACAGAAAGAGATATAAGTACATACCTAATGAAGAATTTAAAGCAACAATCATAAGGATACTTATGGGGCTTGAGAAAATAATAGAAGACAAAAGGGAGACCCTTCCTACAGAGATAAAAGAGTTTCAAAAAAGTATCAGTCAGAAATAAAGAGTGTATTAAATGAGAATGCAAACAGGCTTGATGCAATGAATAGCTGGCTGGAAGAAGTAAAGGAACAAATTAGTGACATAGTCGTATGTCATTAAGTTCATACATAAAGTAATGGAAGGTAATGAAGGTGAACAAAAGAGAGGAAGAAGAATTATGCAACATGAGAATAGATTTAGGGAACTCAGTGACTCCATCAAGCATGATAACATTTGTATTATAGGAGTCTCAGAAAAAGAAAAGAAACAAAGGGGAAAGAAAATTTACTTTAAGAAATAACAGCTGAAAACTCCCTTAATATGGGGAAGGAAACAGATGTCCACTTCCAGCAAGCATGAACAACTCCCATCAAAATCAACAAAAGCACGCCAACATTAAAACATATTATAATTAAATTTGCAAAATATAATGGTAAAGAGAAAATCTTAAAAGCAGCAAAACAAAAGAATCCTTAACTTACAAGGAAAAGCCCACAAGTCTAGCTGGAAATTTCTTAACAGAAACTTGGCACAGCAGAAGGGAATGACATAATATATTCAAAGTGCTGAATGGGAAAAACCTGTAGTCAAAATACTCTACTCAACAATGCTATCACTCAGAATAGAATACAAAGAGTTTACCCAACAAACACAAAATGAAGGACTTCATGACCACTAAACCAGCACTGCAAGAAATATTAAAGGGAACTCTGAGTGAAAGGAAAGACCCAAAGTGACAAGGACGAGAAGGAATCAGACAAAATCTCCAGAAACAATGACAGAAGAAGTAATAAAAGGGCACCTGGATGCCCCAGTCAGTTAAGTGTCCAACTCTTGATTTTAGCTCAAGTCATGATCTCACCATTTGTGAGTTCAGGCCCCACATCGGTCTCTGTGCTGCCAGTATGGAGCCTGCTTGGGATTCTGTTTCCCTCTGTCTCTGCCCCTCCCCTGCTTGCTCTCGATCTCTCTTTCAAAATAAATGAAAATAAACTAAAATCAAGTAATAAAATAGCAATAAATACATACCTAGCAGTAACTATGTTGAATGTAAATGGACTAATGCTCTAATCAACAGACATAGGGTGTCAGAATAGATAAAACAAAAACGGAAAAACAAGATCCATCTATATGATGCCTACAAGTGACTCGTTTCAGACCTAGATACCTGCAGACAAAGTGAAGGGACAGAGGAAGATTTATTATGCAAATTTATGTCAATAGAAAGCTGGAGTAGCAATACTTATATCTGACAAATTACTTTAAAACAAAGACTGTAACAAAAGTCAAATAAGGACACTATATTATCATAAAGGGGACAATCCTGCAAGAAGATATAATAATTTTGAATATTTATGCACCCAACCTGGAGCATCCAAATATATAAGACAATTAAAAACAAACATAAGGATCTAATTGATAATAATACAATAATAGTAGGGACTAACACCCCATTTATAACAATGAACATCTCATCTAAAAAGAAAAGAAACAAGGAAAAACATGGCTCTCAATGACACACTGCACCAGAAGAACTTAAAAGACATATTTAAAACATTTCATCCTAAAATAGAATACACATTCTTTTCAAGTGCACATGGAACATTATCCAGAATAAAACACATATTAGATCACAAAACAGGCCTCAACAAACACAAAAAATTGAAGTCACACCATGCACCTTTCCTGACCACAATGTTATGAAACTAGAAGTCAACCACAAGAAAAAATATAGTAAGACCATAAATACATGGATTAAGCAACATGCTACAAAACAATAAATGGGTCAAATGAGAAATCAAAGAAGAAATAAAAAAATACATGGAAACAAACAAAAAAATGAAAATATAACGTTCAAAACATTTGTGATGCAGCAAAAGCCATCTCAAGAGGGAAGTATATAGCAATACAGACCTACATAAATGCACAAGAAAAATCTCAAATAAACAACCAAAAGGAACTAGAAAAAGAAGAGCAAAGTCTAAAGACAGCAGAAGGAATAAGTAAAAGATGAGACCAGAGATAATGATATAGAAACTAATCAAACAAATACAATAGAAAAGATCAATGAAACCAGGAGCTGGTTCTTTGAAAAAATTAATAAAATTGATAAGTTTCTATCAGAGTTATCAAAAAGAGAAAGGAGACAAATACATAAAATCACAAATGAGAGAGGTGAAATAACAAGCAAAAATTACAGAAATACAAACAAATAAAAGAGAATATTATGAAAAACTAAATGCCAACAAACTGGATAACATGGAATAAATAGACAAATTCCTAGAAACATAGAAACTATCAATTGAAACAGGAAGAAAAAGACAATTTGAACAGACCAATAACCTGCAAAGAAATTGAACCAGTAATCAAAAAACTCCTAATAAAGGCAGTCCAGGACCAGATGGCTTCACAGGCAAATTCTATCAAACATTTAAAGAAGGGTTAAGACCTATTCTTCTCAAAATATTCAAAAAAAAAAAAAAAAAAAAAAAGAAAAGAAAAGAAAAGAAAAGGAAGGAAAATTTCCAAATTCATCTAAGAGGCCAGCATTATACTGATACCAAAAGCAAATAAACACACCACTAAAAGAGAGAACTACAGGCCAATATCCCTGATGAACACAGATGCAAAATTCTCAATAAAATACTAGTAAAAGAAATCCAACAATACATTAAAAAAATCATTCACCACAATCAAGTGGGATTTATTCCGTAGTTGCAAGGGTGGTTCAATAGTCACAAATTGACAAAACATAATACATCACATTAATAAAAGTATAAGACCCATATGTTCATTTCAAATTTGCAAGTAGCACTTGATAACATCCATTCAGGACAAAAGCTCTCAACAAAATAGGATTAGAGGGAACATACCTCAACATAATAAAGGCCACACCTGAAAAACACACAGAGAATGTCATCCTAACTGGAAAAAAAAAAAAAAACAAAAAACAAAACAAAACAACAAAAAACAAAAAACAAACAAAAACAAACAAACAAAAACTGAGAGCTTTTCCTCTATGGTGAAGAACAAGAAGGAATGATCCCTTTCACCACTATTACTTAACATAGTACTGGAAGTCCTAGCCATAGGAATCAGACAAGAAAAAGAAATAAAAGGCATCCAAATCAGCAAGGAAGAAGTCAAACTTCCACTATTTGCAGATGGCATGATACTCTATATAGAAAACCTGACACTCCACCCAAAACTGCTAGAACTGATAAATGAATTCAGTAAAGTCACAGGAAACAATATCAGCATACAGCAATCTGTTGTATGTGTTTCTATACACAGATAATGAAGCAGCAGAAAGAGAAATTAAGGAATCAATCCCATTTACAAATGCACCAAAAACTATAAGATACCTAGGAATAAACCTAGGCAAAGCATTGAAAGACCTGGACTCTGAAAACTATAAAACACTGATGAAAGACATTAAAGATGGCACGCGCGCGCGCGCGCACACACACACACACACACACACACACACACGGAAAGACATTCCAAGCTCATGGATTGGAAGAAAAAATATTGTTAAAATGCCTATACTATCGAAAGCAATCTACACATTTAATGCAATCCCTGTCAAAATACTACAGCATTTTTCACAGAGCTAGAACAAACAATCCTAAAATTTATATGGAAACACAAAGGACCCCAGATAGCCAAAGTAACCTTGAAAAAGCAAAGCAAAGCTGGAGGTATCACAATTCTGGACTTCAACTTAATATTACAAAGCTTTAATATAAACAATATATATAAAAGGTGTAATCAAAACAGTGTAGTACTAACACAAAAATAGACACATAGATCAACAGAACAGAACAGAAATCCAGAAATGAACCCACAACTATGTGGCCAATCAATCTTTGACAAAGTAGGAAAGAATATCCAGTGAGGGGAAAAAAAAAGTCTCCTGAACAAATGGTGTTGCGAAAACTGGGCAGAAACATAGAAAAGAATGAAACTGGACCATTTTCTTACACCATACACACAAATAAATTGAAAATAGATGAAAGACTTAAATGTGAGACCTGAAACCTAGAATCCTAGAACAAAGGCAGTAAACCTCTTTGCCACTGGCTATAGCAACTTCTTACTCGATATGTCTGCTGAAGCAAGGGAAACAAAAGCAAAACCAAACTGTTGGGAATTCATCAACACAAAAACCTCTGCACAGCAAAGGAAACAATCAACAAAACTTAAAGACAACCTACGGAATGGGAGGAGACACTTGCAAAGAGCATGATACAGAGCTCTTTGTATCCAAAATACATAAAGAAATCATAAAACTCAACACCCAAACACAAATGATCCAATTAAGAAATGAGAAGATGTGAATAAAGAAGACACCCAGATGGACAACAGACACATGGAAAGATGCTCGACATCACTCATCATCAGGGAAGTGCAAATCAAAACTACAAAACTACCCCACACCTGTTAGAATGGCTAAAACAAAAACATAAGAAACAACAAGTGTTGGACAGGATATGGAGAAATAGGAACCCTTGTGCACTGTTTTTGTGAGTGCAAACTCCTGCAGCCATTCTGGAAAACAGCATGGTGTTTCCTCAAAAAATGTAAAACAGAACTATCTTGTATCCAGTAACTGTACCACTGTGTATTTACCAACAAACAAACAAACAAATAAAAAACACTAATTAATAGGGATTCATGCAGTCCTATGTTTATTGCAGCAGTATTTACAATAGCCAGATTATGGGAGTAGCCCAAGTGCATCAGTAAATGAATGAATAAAGAGGAAGACACGCACACACACTGAAATATTATTCAGCCATAAAAATGAATTAAATATTGCCATTTGGAACAACACTGATGGAGATATAGAGTATAATGCTAATGCTAAGTGAAATAAGAAGTCAGAGAAAGACAAATACCATGATTTTATTCATATGTGGAATATAAGAAACAAAAAAATGAGCAAAGGGAAAAAAGTGACAGAGGGAGAGAACACAAACTAAGAACTAGACTCTTAGCTATAGAGAATAAACTGTTTACCAGAGGGTAGATTTATTGTAGAATAAATGAAATAGGTAATTGGGACTAAAGTGTACATTTGTCATGATGGGCACTGAGTAATGTACAGAATTGTTGAACCACTATACTGTATACCTGAAACTAATGTAACACTGGATGTTATTATATTGGAATTAAAACTAAAAACTTAGTAAGATAAATAAGTAAGTACATAAATAAATAAATATGTAAATATATAAATAAAAAAGCATTTAATAAAAAAAATAGCCATTAAAGCACTGGGCATAACGGGAACAATACTGATAACAGAATTCCAGGCTTTATCATACTTTGTAAAATGGTTTTGTTTTAATGGATTTCTTGTTTCATTATTTTATCAACTAAACTAAAATGGTTTCTGATTTCTTTGCAGGTCTTGGGGTGTGTATGGCATTATAAGTCTCCATATCTGAACCAAATTTTTGGTGTGGGCCATGGTCACTGCAAGTGACCATGATATTAAACTACCTCATGTCTATATTAGTTTACTAATTTCTGTATTAGCAAGTTTACTAATTAATTATACTTTTAAATTAAAGAATGAGGAAGTCTAGTCAGTCTGTATTTTTTTTTACTCTAGAAAGAGTGCTAGTCATCAGAATTTTGGGATCAGCTATTTTAGACTAGTGTTTTAGTGCATTTCAAATCACATTTCATAAAAAGGCCTTCCTTCTTACATATTACATCTGTTTCTGTTTACATATTACATCCCTTTGGGACTTCCCAGAAATTTTTTCTTCAATCACTGAAATAAGGTATTTAAATAAATTAAATAAATACATTATTAAGTTAAATAAAGAAGAACAGAAATAATTTAATTATAGGCAGGGGTACTGATAAGAAATATAATAAACAAGATAGTTAGCTTAAAAATATCTAAGAAATGGAAAAGACAATGCTACAATAGATGATTCCTGGGCATTAGTATGTCTTAAGCACTAGGTTTTCAAGAGGATTAAAAAATAACCAAGATTTACTGAACATATATAAGCACCACACATTGAGATTCTTTATGAACGTTAGCTAATTCATCCTTGAATTGATTTTGAGGTGTTTGTTTTTATTCTTATTTTATAAAGAGTTTGAGACCCAGAGAATTTCATTGCCTTCAACAAAGTTTTATAGCTAGCAAGCGATAGAATTGGGCTTCATATCTACATCTTTCTAAATCCATAGCCCATACATGAACATAACTGTTGAATTCGTCAATTACATTACACTGTGCATTAAAAATAACAAGAACACTTTTGCACCCATAATTTTATTTTAAATGTCATAGTGACTTGAGTACAGGATAATAGAAACTGCAGGATAATGTACCAAACTGCATGTTCCCTTAACCATTCTATGTTCCTCTCAACTCTTAATCAAGTATCCACAGATTTGGAAGGGGCTTAAAGGATCAGCTAATAGACACTCTTCCCTGGGCATGATAACTGATATAAAGCATCCTCTAAGATCAGTGCCTTCTTTCCCTTTTTTCTTCTAGGTACTATGCATCTCCATTTTGCAAACCAATGATCCTTTTGTGGTGTATGCTCTATGATGCTAAAGAATATAAGCAAACAAACACTTAACATTTTATAAATAAACTCATGTACTTTTTTCTAAGTGAATAATTTGTAAATTTAGCATATGAAACTAAAAGCAATTTTGTGATTTACTGGAATTCATTATGCTAACCACAGTGTCCACTGTCTACTTTTATCCCTAGGCAATTTTACTCCCCTTTTGTTGTGTTCCATTTAGTTTTCTCTATCATATGTTTGTTATCTGTTAGTAAGTCATTGCAGCCTGTTTTTCAGCTTTAGGGGAGGACAAATCATTTGGATTACTATCATAATTTGGGAAATATAGTTAATATGACTTTGTCAAGATGGTGTAAATAAGGAGAGTCACACCAGTCCCTAAGTTAGTCTCTCTCTCTCCTTGTTTTATTTGTTTTATATAGTGACTTAACTTGAGCTTAGTAGAAGAATACAGAAAAAAAAGCTGCAAAAACCATACTTTATATCATTGGCAGATTCTCCAGAGACTGACTTATTAAATACATATATTTATTTTTATATCTGAGGTTAAAGACTAAATTTACCACATAATATTCATATTTCACATGTACATTTTGAATTGTAGACAATTGGTCAATATGGTTCTTCTGTACTTTAATCTTTAGCAGAAATCTGTCTGTAGTAAATTGTCCCCATTTAATTTCAATTAATTCTATACAATAGGGTCCAATGCATTTTGACCTTAGTCTTCAGTTAGGGATGTATAAGATTGGTAATGTATATAGTATTTTCATTAGGCACTTACATGTGCAAGTGTTAATTATTAAAAAGAAAGAGAAAACAAGAACATATGATGCAAATATGATACTGCTTACCAGATATATAGTAGGATATAATTGATGATTTGTCTAAAAATCAAGTTACACTAGACAGTTCCATATCTATTTTAGTGGCATGTCAACATTGTGGCATTATATTACCTTTCATATAAAATTTCACTGTTCTAGAAGTAAATGCTGCCAATTTTTTTGTTATTTTTGAGTTATTGTTTTGATCAGTTTATTATTTAAATGTAATGCATTAAAGTTAATAATTTACATAATGGGGAAAAATACTGGAAACCAATTTTTAGTATCAACTATGTGACTATTTAACCTTGAACTCAGTCAATATTCTTGGGATTCCATTTTACTGAGATTTAGAATCAGAGTAACAGACCTACCCTGCTAGATACAATGGGATATTGTAGGGAATAGTTACATAGCATCTGTGTTAGTTGTATATTTATCAGAGATAGTAAAAGAGGAGCTTATAGAGCTTGAAAGGTAGGAGGTGAGTGCATAATGAGGAATAACATAATTAAATAATTAAAATCTAAAGCAATGGGTGTATTTAGCCTTGAGGGTAAAATATTTGACCCTGTGACATCCAAGTTTGCTAGAATCCTAACTGTCTTATCATGGTTGAGATGTAAACTGAAATAAAATGATGAAAAGCTAAAACAAACAAACAAACAAACAAACAAAAACGAAACAACCAAAAAAACTAGAATCTGCAGATCCTTATTTATTATTTATAACTTCCTGACACCATATTTCACAGGAGAAGCTAGGATGGCAGTGTGGGAAATGTTGAATTTAAGTAGAAATAGTCAATTACCAGGTGCATCTAGGATGAACTACATTTGGGAAATGGTGCTGTTAAGTCCTTCTCTGTGAGGGCTAATTATTGTTTACCCTAAGAACATGTATACAATGGCTTGTGTCTGCTCACCTATGAAAGGGGTAAGATTTCTCTTTGCCTTTGCAATCTTTTAGGGTACTGCCTGTGATGTATGCTACACTCTGGCTTAATGCTTATTCCATAATAAAACTGTTTTTTTTTTTTCTCTACTACCTTTGTGGAGATGTTTTTTTGAATTGGGAAAAGATTTCATTTTTAATCATACCTGCCCAACAAACAGCAATATTTGTGTGTGTGTGCACATGTGTGCACACATATCTGCCCATTTGGGAAACTGTCAAAGAAAAAATGAGAATACTTGTATATTATTATATTGTATTCAGTTTAAATGGCTAATTAATTCTATTAGCTATTACATAGAGAACCCACTGTTCATGGATAATTAGCTAACAATTTGATATTATACTTCTATTTTAAGGAGGTATATAAAATAAACATTCTCCTTATTTTTTAACATGTATGTGCCAGATTTTACAAATGTTGCCCAAAGCCACAGTTATTATAATCCACATTTTAAATAGTCCCATAACTTAACAGCTATCTATTGTTTAATTAAATTTCTGGCTCAAGATGGAGCTGTTCCTGCCCAACTTGCCACATCAACAAACTGAAACTTAGAGGACTTTTGTGTCCCTATAAATGCTGGAAATTATGTAGTGATTATTCTTTCTACAGAAAAGCAAAAAATATAGGATGGCTGTAGGTGGGATTTTAAAATCTCAGTAAAAGTTGCTAATTTGAAACCTAAGATGGGACATAAGTAGAAAGGCTGTTTCTAAGGTCACCTTCTGTTACCATCCTGAATTAAATGCACTTTGGGATAATATGAAATATTGCACTAGAAAATACACTTTGGAAAAATTCTAGTTGTATGTAACAGTGTGAGACAATAGGCCACGTTTTCTAACCAAAAAACAAACAAACAAACAAATTTGGAGGGGACAGCTCAAGAAATAGTAATGTGTTAAAATCTCTTTAAACATCTAATATATATATTTTTAAATGTTTATTTATTTTTTTGAGAGAGAGAGAGAGAGAGGGAGGGAGGGAGGGAGGGAGGGAGGGAGGGAGACACAGGATCCAGGCTCTGTGAGAGTCTGACGCAGGCGGGGTTTGAACCCAAGAACCTTTGAGATCATGACCTGAGCTGAAGTCGGACACTTATGAAACTGAGCCACCCAGGCATCCCGTAAAATCTACATTTTTAAAACACTGGAAAGTTCCCAGTGCAAATTACATGTTTACCATACTTTTATCTCTTCCTCAGAAAAATCCTATTAAAAAGGGGGATGGGACAGATGGCTCACATCTATTGTTGATTTTATGAACCTTTTAAACTCAACTTACTGCATATTTTGCAGTGATCTGAAACATCTTTCACCAATACCTATTTGCATTCAGTTGCCATTTGCTCAACCTATCAGGTATTTTTCCATGACTTTCTTTCTAAACTAAATGAAAATTATCCTGTGGACTATTTAAACCTTGACTATCTCTTATTTATTTATTTATTTATTTATTTATTTATTTATTTATTTATTTTAGAGAGAGAGTGCAAGCAGGGGAGAAGGACAAAAAAAGAAAGAAAATCTTAGGAGGGAGAGAGAATCCATGCTGAGTATGGGGCCTGATGTGGGGCTCGATCCCACAACCCTGGGATCATGACATGAGACCAACTAAGAGTCATTCGTTCAATAGACTGAACCATCCAGGCACCCCTCAGATTTATTTTTAAAAACTGGATTTTATTATTTGATTAATGATCTTATTTTACTTTTTGATGAATGGCATGTGACTGAAATGGAATGATTAAATGTAACCAAATAAAATGTCAGTTTACAACATCTTAAGACCTAGAATTATCTCTGAGCTCCCTAAGTCTCAGTTTGATTACTTTCACACCAAGATTCAAATGTTGCTATAAAAATAAAGACAAAAGACAGTCTTGGGTAGACTATCCACCACTTGAATTAAACTTGCTGATACTTTTATCTATCCGTTAAAGTTTTCAAAGGATAGATATATTTTCTTTCTGAATTGTAGTATGCAAATAACTATTTTGTTTCTGTAAAATCTCACATGTATAGCCCCAACAATGTTTTTATGGGGTTGTCACTTGGTTTAATGAACACAGTTATGCACTGAGGAGTACTTAGTTCTGTCATAATGTGTCATATTATCAATTCCATTATAAATGTATCAACTAAGAAACTGGTATCAGCAGCAGGATAGTTGTTCTATTATAAAATTAACTTTCGGATCCAAAAAGGCCACGTGAAAACTAAATGTGCCTATTATCTAATTTAGTGCACATTTATTTGCACTAAATGTGCAAATAAATTTATTTCATTTTGATGTTGCTTATCAAAAATTTTATGTTTATTTTTTTCAATGTTTTTGGACGTTAAAGAAGTTGAAAACTGCAAAAAAATTGTTTTTGAAATTTTCATTAAGTTCTTCGCAAGAAAGGCAGAATTCAAGGAGATATACTTTTAAAACATAATTAGCATTGATTGAATCTGTACATATAAATCCTAAAACACAGTCTTGTGATACTTCCCTAAGAGTCATTACCTGTAGGGCCACTTGAATTTGACTGAAAACATTTAAAATATATTGCCAATAGTTTAGTGATATTGAGTTAGGTAAAGGAAGTAGAATAATACCTGCTGCAGAGAAAACAAGCAATTTTGAAACAAAAATTCCGGGTCAGGAAACTAGAAATTTTGGAATCTACCTGTTAGTGCCTAAATCAGTGTATTGAGAATCTATCATACCAATTCTTTAACTTTTGCTAATATTTACTTTGAAAATTTAAAATAGCAATAAGCCAGTGGTTCACCTGACCACATGGAGGGAATATGACACTGATACTTCAAAAATATCTATTTGGCCAGCTGACCTGATATTTAAAAACTATACCGCATGTCATACTGAAATATACTGGACAGCCATCCCTCTGCAGAATAGCATGATTGGAATAAAAAGGCCAATACAAATTATGTTGTCTCACCCTAAATGATTTGTAACTTGCAAAAAGAAATGGAGCAGTCATTCCAATCTTTATTGGTATCTAATAGATAATCAGCACCTTTTGAAATTATGTTATATCACGATAATTACAAGTTTCTAATTTTAAAATAGATGAATTAAAATGAACATACTTTTTAAACTTGTTAATATGTGAAGTTTTTAGCAGGCAAATAAAAACAAGAAGGGAAATTTTTCATTTAAAAATTATATGTCTGTATGGTATTTTATTTTATTTTTTAAGTTTATTTATTTATTTTGAGAGAGAGAGAGAGAAAGAGTGTGTGTGAGAGGGCGAGAGGCAGAGAGAGAGAGAGAGAGAGAGAGAGAGAGAGAGAGAATCCCAAGCAGATTCCATGCTCAGCACAGAGCCCAATGCAGAGCTTGATCTCATGTACTGTGAGATAATGACTTGAGCTGAAGTCAAGAGTCAGATGCTTAACTGACTGAGTCACTCAGGCACCCCATTTATATGGTATTTTAATGCAATGAGCATGCATTACTTTTATTATTAGAGAAAAGAGAGATATATGAAGAACTATGTGAAAATTGTAGTATTCTATATAGTATTTTATATATTAAGGGACATAACTATATAGTTTTGAAGGAATTTAGAACTAAATGAGACTGCAAAGGCTTTATTGGGAGGATCTTGCATGAAAATTTGCTCTAGATTTAAGCAATATGGAAATTTTATCCCATAATCAGAGAAGATGAGGTTTTAACCTGGAGCCTCACTCATTTTGAAAGTCATTCCAAGGATGCATTGTTATTATAGGAATATCTGGGTTTAGCCAGGTTGTACCAGTGAAATGAGATTCATGCCCCAGAGGCAAACATTGAGGAAAAAAAAAAGAAACATATTTTTTTTAAGGGAAAAAAGCAGATCATCTTTAGGAGGGCAAGATACATTATGTTCTTGACCTAAGAAAGCTATAGGATAAAGGCTCTTTGCTGAAGGACAAATGTAGAAAGAATACATGGCAAAAAATATTATTTTTCTATGGGAAAATAAACTACCCAGAGACCTAACAAAACTCAACTGACCACAGGGGGCCATTCAGTCTGAGACAGATTCCTACAGCTAGAGAAGCAGAACTAAAGTCAGTCAAAGGCCAGAGATCCAATCAGAGAAATGTCAGTTTGAAAAATAGTGAGAAAAAAGTACCATGTAAGCTTGGAGTTTCAGAAGCTCCTTGGCATTTGCCTGGATAAAAAAGTTAATGGCTTTAGCAGAGCTTTTTTTTTTTTTTTTTTTTTGATGAATAGTTTCGGGGAAGAACTGGCAGATAATAATGGAGTAGGGAAGGAAGTGAAGAAGCAGTCTTTGGTGATGGGAAGAGAAGGGATCCAGAACAATTGTGGAGAACATTTTCTTCATTTTATTAAAAGACAAAGTTGAACACACCAGAAAGATAAAAGCAAGATGGTAAGCTGAAAGTGGAGAAGTAATTGTAAGGGAAAGAAGGTACCAAGTACCAAGTGCAGGTGCTAAGTCAAGTTGAGGACAGTGGAAAACTAGGATGTGTAGGGAAAAGTAGTAATCACAAGGCAGTGCTGAAAACCACAAATTTGCTTTCCAAGTTATGTATGTCAGTACATAGCAAGAAGTCGTAGTTATGATAGAGGGCAAGAGGGAAAGGAAAGCTCGGATTTGAGCATTTACAATAATTAACCTAAAATCTAAGTAAAGAGGAGTATGAGGAAAATTTGCAGCTGAGGAATTGAGAAAAAGTTTTTCTAGTGCATCTGGATAAGTTGGCTGTCTTGATCAAGTTGGAGTATTGGGAGGTTGTGAGGGAAAGGTGGGTTGTAAACCACCTAACAAGCTCTGTAATTCAATATAGTTTACCAACAGTGTTAGTGTATCTTCAGTTCATAATGGAAGATGTGGAGCTTCAACACAGTACATGTTTGATTGAACAAACAGTTAAACCAAAATAAAGTGCTTTATTACTATTAATTAGTATTGTCCTGAAAATAAACCTGTTTGTAGCTAAGTTTCATGAAAAAGTACCACAATCTTTGTTAATATAATAATAAAAACCAGGAGGGGATTTTTGTTTGGTTTTTGTTCTTTTTTTTTTTTTTTTTAATACAGCATTAGCTTTGCCATCAACTCTATGGATTTTAGGCCACATAGATCTTTTAATGGGAAACACAGACTATAAGCTATCCAGTTACTTGCTAATGATGTCAAATTTGATTTCCCTGCCATTCAAGTAGTCTCAAAAGTCTGCTGACACAGCTGATATTTGAGAACATGAGGAATAGGTTTCCTCTTGTTTCCTTAAAATTTTCCAAGATGCATTCTTGTATTCAGTTAGTTCACTGGAAATTATATACCTGAACCACATTACTGTCCCACCACCACTACAAAATGCCTCTACGGAATAACCTTTATTATTTACGCTTAGTCTTCACCCAGAGATGCTATTAAAGCAGAAAAAAGAGAAATGTCCCTTATTATTAAGAATATAATTGATTTGACAGCTCACTGAACCACTATGCAAAAGTGTCTAAGGCAGATCACTCTAAGAATCCTACAGGTGGAGGTTTTATTCCTCCTGATGGCTTACTTTAGTTTGGGCTACTAGATAATTAAAGTTCCCTCACATTTCTTTGCCCGGTTTGCTCAGTTCCTGAACTTCTGCCCTTGTCTTATCTTTCTTTCTTGGTTTTTTTTTTAATTATTTTTTTCTGTATTTAATGTAAGCCTTCCCAAATTGATTTTGTAACTGACAATCTATCCATAAAAAACATAGTAAATCAGCTAATCATTCCTTGAATCAAATTAGTCAAATAATTTTTATTATTTATCAAAAAAAATAAATTATTTTTGACTAAAAAAGTTTAATTCTATTGGTTTATTTTTGCATTGTTAGTTTGTATCTAAGTTTTTATTTAAATTCTAGTAACATACAGTCTAGTATTAGCTACAGATATACATCATAGTGATTCACCACTTCCATACAATTCATGGTGCTCATCACAAGTACACTCCTTAATCCCCATCACCTATTTCACCCATCCTGCCAGCCCTCTAGTAAACATCAGTGTGTTCTCCATAGTTAAGGGTCTGTTCCTTGGTTTGCGTCTCTCTCTCTCTCTCTCCCCCTGCCTGCCTTTGTTTTCTTATTTTGTCTCTTAAATTCCACATATAATTGGGACGCCTGGGTGGCACAGTCGGTTAAGCGTCCGACTTCAGCCAGGTCATGATCTCGCGGTCCGTGAGTTCGAGCCCCGCGTCAGGCTCTGGGCTGATGGCTCGGAGCCTGGAGCCTGTTTCCGATTCTGTGTCTCCCTCTCTCTCTGCCTCTCCCCCGTTCATGCTCTGTCTCTCTCTGTCCCAAAAATAAATAAAAAACGTTGAAAAAAATTAAAAAAAAAATTCCACATATAATTGAAATCATTTGGTATTTGTCTTTCTCTGACTTGTTTCACTTAGCATAATACTCTCCAGCTCCCTCCACGTTGTTGCAAATGGCAAGATTTCATTCTTTTTGATGGCTGAGTAATATGTGTGTGTGTATATATATATGTGTGTGTGTGTGTGTGTGTGTGTGTGTGTGTGTGTGTGTGTCACATCTTTATCCCTTTATTTGTCCATGCACACATGGCCTGTTTCTGTAATTTTGCTATTGTGTATAATGCTATTATAAATACTGAGGTGCTGTATCCTTTTGAAATAGTATTTTTGTATCCTTTGGGTAAAGACCTAGTACTGCAATTGCTGGATCAGAGTAGTTCTATTATTAGTTTTTGAGGAACATCCATAATCTTTTCCAGAATAGTTGCAACAGTTTGCATTCTGACCAACAGTGCAAGAGGGTTTTCCTTTCTCCACATCCTCACTGACACCAGTTGTTTCTTGTGTTGCAGATTCTAGCCATTCTAACAGGTGTGGGGTAGTTTTGTAGTTTTGATTTGCACTTCCCTGATGATGAGTGATGTCGAGCATCTTTCCATGTGTCTGTTGTCCATCTGGGTGTCTTCTTTATTCACATCTTCTCATTTCTTAATTGGATCATTTGTGTTTGGGTGTTGAGTTTTATGATTTCTTTATGTATTTTGGATACAAAGAGCTCTGTATCATGCTCTTTGCAAGTGTCTCCTCCCATTCCGTAGGTTGTCTTTAAGTTTTGTTGATTGTTTCCTTTGCTGTGCAGAGGTTTTTGTGTTGATGAATTCCCAACAGTTTGGTTTTGCTTTTGTTTCCCTTGCTTCAGCAGACATATCGAGTAAGAAGTTGCTATAGCCAGTGGCAAAGAGGTTTACTGCCTTTGTTCTAGGATTCTAGGTTTCAGGTCTCACATTTAAGTCTTTCATCTATTTTCAATTTATTTGTGTGTATGGTGTAAGAAAATGGTCCAGTTTCATTCTTTTCTATGTTTCTGCCCAGTTTTCGCAACACCATTTGTTCAGGAGACTTTTTTTTTCCCCTCACTGGATATTCTTTCCTACTTTGTCAAAGATTGATTGGCCACATAGTTGTGGGTTCATTTCTGGATTTCTGTTCTGTTCTGTTGATCTATGTGTCTATTTTTGTGTTAGTACTACACTGTTTTGATTACACCTTTTATATATATTGTTTATATTAAAGCTTTGTAATATTAAGTTGAAGTCCAGAATTGTGATACCTCCAGCTTTGCTTTGCTTTTTCAAGGTTACTTTGGCTATCTGGGGTCCTTTGTGTTTCCATATAAATTTTAGGATTGTTTGTTCTAGCTCTGTGAAAAATGCTGTAGTATTTTGACAGGGATTGCATTAAATGTGTAGATTGCTTTCGATAGTATAGGCATTTTAACAATATTTTTTCTTCCAATCCATGAGCTTGGAATGTCTTTCCGTGTGTGTGTGTGTGTGTGTGTGTGTGTGTGTGTGTGCGCGCGCGCGCGCGTGCCATCTTTAATGTCTTTCATCAGTGTTTTATAGTTTTCAGAGTCCAGGTCTTTCAATGCTTTGCCTAGGTTTATTCCTAGGTATCTTATAGTTTTTGGTGCATTTGTAAATGGGATTGATTCCTTAATTTCTCTTTCTGCTGCTTCATTATCCGTGTATAGAAATGCAACAGATCGCTGTATGCTGATATTGTTTCCTGTGACTTTACTAAATTCATTTATCAGTTCTAGCAGTTTTGGGGTGGAGTGTCAGGTTTTCTATATAGAGTATCATGCCATCTGCAAATAGTGGAAGTTTGACTTCTTCCTTGCTGATTTGGATGCCTTTTATTTCTTTTTCTTGTCTGATTCCTATGGCTAGGACTTCCAGTATTATGTTAAGTAATAGTGGTGAAAGGGATCATTCCTTCTTGTTCCTCACCATAGAGGAAGTGCTCTCAGTTGTTTGTTTTTGTTTTTGTTTTTTCGAGTTAGGATGACATTCGCTGTGTGTTTTTCAATATGGCCTTTATTATGTTGAGGTATGTTCCCTCTAATCCTATTTTGTTGATGGTTTTTATCATGAGTGAATGTTATTAAGTGCTTTTCTGCAACTGTTGAAATGATCATATGGCTCTTATACTTTCTTTATTAATGTGATGTAGTATATTGAGGGGATACTGACCCTTAATCAGATATGTCATTTGCAATTATCTTCTCCCATTCAGTAGGTGTCTTTAAATTTTATTGATTATTTTGTTTGCTGCACAGAAGCTTTTTATTTTGATGGATTCCCAACAGTTTACTTTAGCTTGTGCTTCCCTTGCCTCAGGAAACATATTGAGAAAAGAGTTACAATGTCAGATGTTGGAAAAATTACTGCCTATGCTCTCTTCTAAGATTTTTATAGTTCCAGGTCTCCTATTTAGGTCCTTAATCCACTTTGAATCTGTCTTTGAGTCCTTTTTTTGTTTTGTTTTTGTTTTTTGACAATGAGTCTGGCTAAATAAAAGTTTATAAATTTTGTTGATCTTTTCAAAGAACCTGTTTCTGGCTTCACTGATCTGTTCTAATTTTTGTTGTTATAGTTTCTATTTTGTTTATTTTTGCTCTAATCATTATTATTTCCTTCTTCTACTTTTGGGTTTTGTTTGTTTTTACAGGTTATTTACTTTGAGAAAGAGAGAGAGAAAGAGAGAGAGAGAGAGAGAGAGAGAGAGAATATCTCAAGCAGGCTTCATGCTTTCAGCTCAGAGCCCAATGTAGGGCTTGATCCCACAAACCATGAGATCATGACTTAAGCTAAACTCAAGAGTTGGTCGCTTAAACACCTGAATCACCTACATGCCCCTAATTTTTTTTTGCATATCCATTACTGCTTTTTCTTTATTTGTGGTTACCATTTCATTTATATATAACATCTTCTTCCTATAGCAGTCTCTATTAAGCTGATAGTCACTTAATTTTGAATGCATTCTTTAGTCCTCTCTCCTCTCCATTTCAGATATTTGAGTCACATTTTGTATCCTTTTATTTTGTATTTATCTTGAATAATTTTTTACAGTTACATGTGTCTGAATTGTTTTGCTTTTGTACTTCCTAATTTTCTTACTCTTACTCATGGTTTTTGTTTTCCACTCACAGAGTCCCCTTTAACATTTTTCCGCTTAACATTTCTTGTAGGACTGGTTTAGTGATCATTAATTCTTTTAACTTTTGTTTACCTGGGAAACTCTCTCTCCTTTTATTCTGAAGAATAGTCTTGCTGGATAGAGTATTCTTGACTGCAGATTTTTCCCTTTCAGCACCTTGAATATATAGTGCCTTTCCTGGCCTATAAAGTTTCTGCTGAAAAATCAGCTGATAGCCTATTGAAGTTTCCTTTGTATATAACTGTGTTCTTTTCTCTTTCAACCTTTAAAATTATTTATCACTATTTTTTTTTTTTTTGCCATTTTAATCATTATGTTTCTTGGTGTGGACCTCTTTGGGTTGAATTTATTGGGGGATCCTTCTGTCTCCTGAATCCAATTCTCTGTTTCCCTCAACAGATTTGGAAAGTTCCCAGCTCTTCAAATACATTCTCTGCCCCCCTTTCTCTACCTTACTTTCTGGGATCCCTATAATGCAAATGTTATTACATTCAATGGTGTCATTGACTTTTTTAAGTCCATTCTCATTATGCAGTATTGTCTTTCACCTGTTCAGCTTGATTACTTTCCATTACTCCATCCTCCAGTCACTTATATATTCCTCTGTTTCCTGTAGCCACTGTTTATTCCATCTACTGTATTTTTAAAATGTTTATTTATTTTTGATAGAGAGACAGAATGCAAGCAGGGGAGGGGCAGGGAGAGAGGGAGACACAGAATCTGAAGCAGGCTCCAGGATCTCAGCTGTCAGCACAGAGCCTGATGCAGGGCTTGAACCCAAGGACCATGAGATCATGACCTGGGCTGAAGACAGCGTGTCAACTGACTGAGCCACCTAGGCTCCCCCCATTTACTGTATTTTTTATTTCATTTATTGAGTACTTCATTTCTGATATGTTATTTTTTATCTCTCTGTCAAGAGTCTCACTCATGTCTTCTGCCCCTTTCTGAAGTCCAGTGAATACCTTTATGATCATTACTTTAAATTCTCTGTTAGGCATATTACTTATTTCATATAGATCTTCTGCTGTGATTTTGTCTTGTTCTTTCATCCGGGAAATATTCCTCTCCCTCCTCATTTTGTCCACCTCTCTGTGTCTGTGTTTCCAGCATGCTTGAAGTGGGTGAGTTCTCAGGAGAGCTCAACAGCAGGATACACTGGTAGCATGTTAGGTAGCAGGTGTCTGTGCAGCCACTGTTCCTGCAGGTGACTCTGTGTTCATGCTGGAGAGTAGGGCAGGAAAACAGGGCCTGCCAGCTCTTTTTCTCAGAGAAGTACCCCAACATGTTCTGAAATTCATATACACAGATCTACCTCCCATTCCCCTAGGCGTTGTGTAAACTGTTGCTTCTATGTTACCTCTCTGTGGGCTGCTGTCTCTTTAAGGTCGGGGACCCAGATATTACCCTCCAGGCTTACCTACTGAGTCAGCTGACTTTTAAGCTACAGGCTCCAAGTGCAGCTGGTTATACAAACTCAAGAAATTTGGTCCCTCTGTTTTTCAAAGCCAGACATTATGGGGATCTGTCTTCTCATGTGTGTTCCCTGGTGCTTTCCCCTCTCCATACCTGCAGTTCCTCCCTCCTATGGGCAGCTCCTGATCACAGTTTCTGGTCTTCCTAACCTCTCAGATGTGGCTTCTTTTCTACATTTAGTTGTGGAATTTGTTCTGCCAGTCTTCTGATTGCTCTCCAGTCTGTTAACTCAGATGTGAGTGACATCGAATTGCAAAGATGGGATGGGATGAGCTTAGGGTCCTCCTCCTCCACTATTTTTCCAAGCTACTCTGCTTTAATAGCTATTTATAAAAGTGAATAGCTCAGTTAAATCAGTATCAGTTGTTTTAACCTTCAAAAATTTAACAGTTCAAGGCATGAAAGGGTAAGAGATAGGAGAGGAACAGCATCTTTGACAGGAAAAGAGAAAACAATTGGGAAACTTAAGGAAGCCAAAACAATTTGATTATTGATTTGAGCAAACACAGGATCAGCAACTTAAATCAGACTCAAATAAGTCAGGGATCTTAGTATCAATATTTATGAAATACTTTCAACAATAAAGATGATAAAGAAAGAAGCTCATATGAAGCAGAGATGGCATAGGAACATTAAGGACAGGTTTTCAGCATTTTTCTTCCTGCATTGGAAGTGATCCTCTGGCTTAGAATGATGTCTGTAAGGGCCCTCACATAGTGGGGCACACTTGTGGTATTATTTATATCCTAGAATATTTAGTAGTTTATGTGACATTCTGCAGAAAACTAGTTCTATAGATTCTCAGTTCTATATACTAGAATTGACAAGTACAGGGACATTATGCCAAGGATATTTCATAGATAAATTCTTTCCCCAAGTAAGTATCCTCATTTGTCTATTTACAAAGAAGTCCTATTTCTAAGAAGATAAAATTTAGCCACTTTCCATCTTTCTTTTCCCTGGGGGCGTCCTCCTGGTGAAGAGAGTGAGTGGATCATACAACAGAGAATTTAATTCCTTTCCCTTACTAATACATCACAATTTTGCCTTCTTTTAGTACTTGTGTTTAAAGTTGTAAGAACAAACAAGGGACACTAATTTGAAAAACAAGACCTATGTTAAATTTGGAGATAGAAAAAGCCATAAAAATGGACTGGAGAAATCTGATTACTATGTCCATAAACTCAAAGTATTCTTCCTTGTTTTTCATTACTCTGTTGTCCTTTCCATGGCTTCAGTTCTTTCTACAACATCTAAAGAGATATTAAGTAACTTTCCCAATATGACCATTATGTTATTTAATAGTTAATCAACACAAACTCAAGGTCTTCCAAATTAGAAAAAAAAATGATTTTTTTTTCAGTTTTTCCTCTTCATTGAAATATCTCATATGCTATTTATCTCAATCTTGCAAACCAATTTATTACATGACTTATTGAAAAAAATTCATCCAGGGGCACTTGGGTGGCTCAGTTGGTTAAGCATCCAACTCTCAATTTTGGTTCAGGTCACGATCATAGGGTTTGTGAGATAGAGCCCCACGTTGGGCTCTGTGCTGACAGCATGGAGCCTGCTTCGGATTCTCTTTCTCCCTGTCTTTCAACCCCTCCCCCATTCTCTCTCACTCTCAAAATAAATAAATAAACTTAAAAAAAATCTATCTGAATCTAACATACTCACCACCATGTTGGATTTCAAGGACACAATGTAGAGTAAACTATATGCCCTGCCCTCAAATGTAGATTTACTGTATTTGTAAAAAGTACAGTAGTAAGCAAAAAATATTATGGAGGTACATATAAGGGGATTGTACCCTAGGTCTTGATGGTTAGTGTAGGCTTTCTGAGGCCAGAAGTTAGTCAGTTAGGATGGGGAAAATTATTCCATGCAGAAAGAGCAATAAATACATCAGCTTAGAAATGAGAAGAAAAGATCAATGTATTAGTATTTGTTCAATATAGATTGAACAAAGTATGTGAAGAAAGAGACAGTATGAAGTAGGAATGGACAAGTGATAAGAAGTTAAATATTAAAAAAAGTTTGAAGAAAATGCCAAAGACTTGGGAATTTATTCTGTAATCAACTGGTAGTCTTTGAGGTTAAGCATCACAATGTCATGACCACATTTATTTCTTAGAACATAAAGCAAAGCTTCTGTCTTCAATAAATGAGGCACTGGGTTAAATACAATTAAATACAATTCTTTAATTCAAAAAACTGCATGGTGATATTAATGTGTTGACATTTATTACCAATGTCACAGAGGGAGATTTATTATGCAGTGTTTTCCAATCCCATTTGACTACAGACTTCTCCATCCTCTTCCAAGATTATGATAGCCAAGAATCAGTGTTTCCTACTTTATATGAGAAAATCAGTTGTTATATAATATAGAAATAGATTGAATATAAACATTACTGGAATCAAGAAAATTGGAAAAGAGTTTGTTGCAGTAATACAATTGAGAGAGATTTTAAAGGGATGAACTTTAAAATCATTGATATTGGGGAAGATAAGATATTGGGGAAGTGGAGGAATGTGTACATGGATTTGAAAGACAGTAAGGATGTGGAATTTAGAGGAACAGAATAATCTCCAAAGGGAACTGGCATAGGTTATCTGAAATACTTTTCCAGATAATTTGATAACCTCTCCTTCAACACTGCCAAGAATCAGTTGTCAAGGCGTGATACAACTTTATGGGTACCAGGTTGTGATCATGACTTATGATCTCTTAGCCCACCTTGAGATAAAAAGTAACATCTAATAAACCAGTCACATCTAGACACACTGACATGTTCTACATCTAGACAAAGAAGGTCTTATTCTCATTCTGTCACCCATTTCTGTTTTCCACTTGTAGGTCCTTATCTAAGACGTGTAATTCTTCCCTTTATCCTTACGAAGAAACTATCTTGGCTTTAACATTACTATCCCATCCAGTTTGCCATAATATAGTGCAGTAAACATAGAAATGCCAAAGCTAAATAACAAATAGTAACAAATAGGGTATTAATTATGCACCATATGCTGTGGCTTTAAACAATTTAGATATGCTGGCTTTACTGTAAAAAGAGATCTGGGGGTGGGGGGATGGCATTATATGTAACATTAAATTGTTTCTTATATTTTTATCATGGATTGCAGTAAAGTACCCTGAGTTGGTAGGTTGCTGACCTAAAAGAAATATGACAAAAATTTAGTGAGTCAAAGAATCAACGGGGTGGATAAGTAAGAATGAATTGTAAAATCATGACCCCAAGTGATTTCATGCTTTTGACTTTTCTTCCTCCATATATGATATCGCTAAGACATAGAAAACTGAGGGAACAAAAGAGATGTATTTCATTCTGATAAATATTGAGAAACCTATTTTGAGGTTAATGCATTGCTACTATTTAAATTTTAAAATATGGTGTGCTTTGCAAAATTAAGGGGTGCCTAGATGGCTCAGTAGGTTGAGCATCTGACTCTTGGTCTCAGCTCAGATCACGATCTCACAGTTTATGAGTTTGAGCCCTGTGTTGGGCTTTCTGCTAAAAGCATTAGAGCCTGGCTGGGATTCTGTCTCTACCTCTTTCTGCCCCTTCCCTGCTCTCTCTCTTTCTCAAAATAAATAAAATGGAAAAAAAAGTAAAAAGTAATTAATATTCTAAAATAGTAAAAACAAGTGCGTGAATTTCTAAAGTGAGCACAAAAATAAAGGTAATGGGGCATTCTCTGGCAAAACTGTAATAATAATTACAATATTTAAAAAATATCTTTTCCCACTGTTGAACAAATACGTCGTATCTGAGAGATGGGGAGGAAGCAGCTTCTAACCACATATTTATTTTGTTTAATAGATACCTTCATTTTAAAACTGTATTTTGTTTTAAAGTGCTCTTCAGAGTACTATTCCCTGGGAGAAATTATTCATAAATGGCACTAATGAGTGTCAAGCTGCATTTCAAGGCATTTTGAAAATTGTCCTATTAATTAATAGTGTAATTAAGCTTTTGTCAGTGACATATCATATTTCTGACAGGAATAGATGGCCTGTGTAAGTCAGTGCCAGGCAGTCATCCAGGCAGCCACTGTGTATAATGGATGGGAGCAATTTAGTGCAGGTTTACAGTGATGGGACCACCTACGTGAGGAAGGCTGGCAACTTGCATACACAAACAGTACTTTGCACTGTACTTCGGGAAATAACTGTAGCTGAGATTGATGTGGCCCCCTCCGTAGGATGACACATTAGCCTTTTACCATTAAACCATAAATAGTGTTTCTCTGTGCTTTTGTGACAAAAATGTCAATTAGCTTCCAAATTTCATTTGCATTTAATTTTTTTTCTAATTCCATTTGCATATTAATGTGAACATGGTTCAGAACTGTTAGATTATAATACCTCACTAAGGCTAATAGGATGTAATACACACTTATTGAGGGTAATAGTTATATGTATTTAAATGTTCCTCCCCACCACAACCCATCTATTTGTGTAAGAGTTGTGCCACTGTTTAACGTCTCTTGAATATTAGTGTGTCATATACAGTAAGATTTAAACTTGGATACAGGAAAATTATTTTAAAAAAATCTATAATCTATAGAGAAAAAAGACCTAAGTGCACTAGCATCAGCACAACTAAATATAAATAATTTTATTCTGGTCCTCCCTCCACAATAGATCTCTATTAATTTTAGTATTAATAATTTACATTCTGGCTACAGCTATCAAGGTCTTAAAATTGAATGATAATCAAATACAATGATGGAATTTCCTTGGTAGAAACATTTTACTTCAGTGAAGCTCACAGGTTTAGAATGACTTTTTACAGAATAACTTTTTGCTCATATTTTTTTAAAATTTTCTGATACTTAATAATCAATTTTATTTTAAAAATATACTATAATAAAAAATATAAAAGTGTATTTTAATTGGTATCATCTATATTTAAGGCTCTAGTTTTCCAATATATTCCAAGGTTTAAATAGAATTATAACATGGCTAATTGGCACTAGTTCAGAAATCAGTGTTACCATACTTAGACTCAGACTTTTTAAAGCGGAAAAAAGACATTAAAGATCACCCAGCTCAACCCACTTCATTTTACAGATGAAAAAACTGAAGCCTGAGAGATTATTTAACTTGCCCAAGGTCATGTAGCTAGTAAGTGGCACAGAGAGAACTAGGACCTGACAAGTTCCTAAGAAGAACATGTTTTTTTCAGAGGTTATTTTCAGAGGTTGTTTTCAAAGTTAGTTTTTTAAGGATATCAGTTTAGATTTAAATGGAAATATAAAGATTAAATAAGCAAAATGACAGAGAGAACAGAAGAGAGGAAAAGAAAGGAAAAAAAAGCAACAGGGAAGGAGGGAGGGAGGAAGGAAGAAGAAAAGAAGGAATGAGAGGTGACACAAAAAATGTATGATGTTGTAAGGATCTTACTTCAATGCTTTAAGATACCTCATCAATTTGATAAAGTGGACTGCTCATCTTTTCAGACATGGATTGATTGCATAACATTGTATAGTAAATCCCTAACTTACAGACGAGGTGTGTTCCAGAGTTCTATTTTGCAACTTATTTTTTAAACCATTTTAGTCACAGGAACAAGGTTACACAGGTCTACACTCAACAGTTTACATAACCTGTAGTGAACTTTAAACACTTGTAGTAAGAAATACCAAAAACCAGGAATAAGAATCACTTTGACACTTGGAGTGAAGAGTTAAGAGGAAATTCTAGCAGGCTCAGAAATGTGGGTTGTAGGCAAGTTAATAGGTTAGCAATCCTTCAAAGAAATACTCTTTAACAATTTGTCCCAAATTTCTTTAAAGAAAACATTGAGCCCTCGTGAGAAAAGGCAGAGAGGAAAAGCTGCTGATGGTGGCTTTGGCCTTTTTTAAATTCATCTTTATGATTCAGCTTTTTTTTCTGAAATTTGGATATCCCACTCAGCAAAATAATGCCCTTCTTTTAACCCAACTCATCTTCTCTAGAAGGTAGTTTAGATTTTGTTACATAAGCATTCCTTCTTTGAAGAGTCTTATCACCCAATAGAGTTTAGTAAAGTATGTCCTCCAGTCACATAGCACTTACACTAATAGAAGTTTCTAGCAATGGCTTTAACATTCTTCAGAACAATATTTAGATGATAGTCTTCTGTGCTGTATTATGATCCTTAGTTCTTTTCCACATATATATATATATTCATTACTTCTCAGAGTTACACTATGTGGTAGATATTGGTATTACTGTCATTTTATAGATAAGGAAACTGAGGCACAAATATTAAGCAGATTGACTAAAGTTACATAACTAGTAGAAAGCAGAGATGAAATTAAAACCATCCAGACCACCTAGTTCTAAGAGTCATGGAGAGATAGTATTACCAGCTCCCTGTTGGAAGGGGAGAAGATTAGTAAATGTAGTGTTAAATTAGAGAAGTGATAATGATTTTCTTTTTATTATTGTTCTCCATTTTCTATCTTCCACTTCTGTGGAATAGAAAAAAGTCATGGTAGAAGCAGCAATTTATCACAAGGGTCAAGTGGCAAAGGTTTTTCTCTCCTTTCCCCTTTTTGGAGGTGGAAAAATCAAAAGAAAATATCCTGGAAGAAGGAGAGGAACTCAACATTATAGGGGTTTTCTTGTCTTCTGAGGATACCTTTGTGTTACAGATTGAATTATACTCCCCCCCCCCAAAAAAAAAAAAAAAAGGTATGTTAAAGTCCTAAACCCTGGTAACTCAGAACGTGACCTTATTTTAAAATAGGGTCTTATACAGGTAATCAAGATAAAATAAAGTCATAGGGTGGACCCTAGTCCAATAAAGATAGTATTCTTTAAAAAGGGGGCAATTTGGACAGAGACAAACAGACACATAGGCAGGATACATTTGAACATGAAAGCAGAGACTAGGGTGATACATTTATGGCCAGGAAACACAAAAGGTTGTAATAAACCACGAGAAACTAAAAGAAATGTGCAGAATAGATTCTCCCTTACAGCCCTCAGATGAAACCAACTCTGACACCTCAGAATTCTAGTCTCCAGAAATTGGAGACAATTTCTGTTGTTCAAGCTACTCAGTGACAATGCTTTGTTACAGCAACCCTAATAAACTAATACACCTTGAGAGCCCACCTCTGAGTTGTATTGATGGAGGAAACCCACATAGGACATAGTGGGTGGGGAGGAATGAAAGTCATACATCTAGATGTGGAAGATATGAGGATTTCATGTGGCCATTGAATTAGGGAAATTTTATTATGCAAAAGTTAAACAAAATAATTGAAAAGCAAAGCAAAAATCTGCTGTTTATCCGGGATCTTAAAATTTAGTCACTCATTACCCTAATTTTACTCCAACTATATGCATTATGTTTTAGCAAAAGTCTTTTTATGACATTCACATCAATATGTACCAGGTGTAAATCTTACTCTATGTTTGGGAATGTGACAAAGATCATAGTACTTCAATGTCTAAAAAAATAAGTCAGACTCAAGGTCTGTCCCATCTGAACCTTAGAATATTCATTATCGGTTTTATGATCAAGTAAAGTTTGGAGTATGGGGAGCATCTTTCTGGGAACTCATAAGAATACAGGATATTTATTCAGAAACAGAGGAAGACTACTACCCTTCAGTCACTGATACCTGTATTTCCCAAACTTAAATAGTGCTTTGAAACCGGAAGTTAAATAGTTTACCTGCTACTCTTGAACAAAGCACATTTTGCTGAATTTGAGAAATACATATAATAAAATTTCTATCTGATGTCCTGTCAGCTCCCAGAGTAACACCAGAAGACAGACTTGCACAAAGATCTGAGATGAGCAGACTAGTGACTCTTGTTCTATCTTGAAGGTTCCTCTCTCCATATAGCTGCTTCCAGTAGGCCCAGCCTCATCCTTTGTATAAATCTTTTCACGTGGCTAGCTTTGATTTAGAAATCTCTCCTGAAGGAAACTGCCCTGGGAAGGGAGTGGGGGTCTTAGGAAGAAAATAGGAAGTGAAAAAATAAAAACAGTGAAATACCCTGTCACAACTATCTCATTGTCTGCTAGATGTTTCCACTTCTAAGAGTCCAGAGTTCGATAAAATCAACAGAACCTAAAAGAACTCCTCACATAGCACCAACTCCACCTACGAAGGCAATACCAATTTGTCCCATCACATGTTGGGCACCGTGATACACCCAGTTCCCTAAATCAGACAACTGCTTTTATTCTTGACTCTTACTTTCTGTAACTCCATATCCAACCAAAAGCCAAATCCCTACTCTGCTATCTCCTTCAAATTCTGTCTTAAATCTACCCATTGCCACTACCTTAGTGAATCATTATTGTTGATTGGGTCCTGCACCATGTGAACCATTCAATACCTGAACCTATCAACAATACCATTCAACAGCTTACCACACCCCCTAAATGGCCTCTGTGCTTCAAATGTTGCCTCTCCAATCCATTTTCCACATTTTGTTGTTTTAAAACATCAAATTTGATCAGAGAATTACTTTGCCCAGGATTCCACAATGGCTTTGATGGTTTTCAGGGTGAAATCCAAAACTCCTTTTAACGCACACAAGGCCCTTCATCATCTAGTTCCTGGTTACTTTTATGCATTTCTATCTTACCACTATTTTTCTCCCTACCCTACTCACATACTTCATAACTCATGTATCCAATTTACTGAACTATTTTTATTATAAGCATTTTCTGGAATTTCTCTTGCCTCTAAGCTTTTGAAAGGCTATCCTTCCCCGGAGTGCTCCTCACTAACCCACTTACATCTCCATTTCATTTTGTCTCACTTCATTAACAACATTTCACCCTTAAAAAATCAATAGAAACATCAAGTCTTCTGGAAGTTTTCCGTGAACTCCTAACATTCTGGGTTAGAAGAACCTCTTATGTGCTCAGATCACTCTGTGGCTTCTCATTACTGCATCGTGCTGTGTTATGATTATCTGTTCCCTTGTCCATCTTCCTCAGCTAGATTATAAACCCTTCCAGAAAATGATGATGGCTTATTAATCACTACATCCCTGGTGCCTTATAGAGTTTTGTCATTTAGCAAGTGCTAAGTGTTGAACAAATGACTGAATACCCCAAGGGCATATGTGAGAGTTACACAGGTAATACAGGAACTGCCTATTAAACTTACTTCATTACCATCTCTTTATAGGAATCTTAACATTACTCTATCAAAATAGTTGAAATAGATAAACAAATGAATCCATTTCTAAGACTTAAAAAAAAAAAGGAAAGGGGATACCATATGTAGTATAAAGAGTTTATTGTTATTAATCTTTTTTTCTTGTAGTTTAGAACCCAAAATAACTTTATTATGCTAAAAGTCTTGCAATATGACTTTTTAGATATCTCTAATGATTGGTTCTGCACTAAATGCATAAAAAGAGCTCGGTATCCATTTGGTGAATATCTAATATGTTTAAATTAAATTGGCAACTCATTATAGTGACTAAGACATAGAATTACTTTGTCATAAATTATAGGTAATCTGTATTTTCACATTAACTCTATTACCAGTAATAGAGTTTTAATGTGGTACTTACACTTTGATAAAAGAGAAATCGTGTTGTCACTAGAAATATGTAAGACGTGGAGAGAGAGAAAAAAATGGGGAAGTCAGAAGAAAAAAGGAATGAAAGATGTGGAGGAGAATGAAGAATTATAGAAAAAAACAGAATGAGTAAAAATATAACAACAAAGAAAGGAAGGAAGAAAAAGGATGGAAGAAAAAGTAAGAGGATGGGCTGCAGAAATTGTAGGAAAATATGAAATAGAAAAATAGAGAAGGAAAAAGGGACTACAACAATATGAAATGTATATGGATCACTGTTATACTAAGAAAAGGAAACGATGCAAACACAAATGCATGTACCATCCATGTAGTTTAAACAGGAAGTTTCACATGGCCAGCAAAAAGGAACAGAAAGATATCAATTTACGTTTCTGAAAAAATTTATAATGATTATTAAGAAGCTTATACTATAGCCTGAAATTACTACAAAAATCATAGACCATAGTTCTACTCGTTGTTCAAAGGGGTAAATGCCTCTCCTTCTCTCTCCAACCTGGGCAAAGGGAAGAGAACAGTAGGCAATGCTGTCAGGTTTGTGTTTATCAAAGTGAATTCCATGTATCTTCCTTAGTGGTGCTAGTTCTCCAGTAACAAAATACATCCAGAGTGAGGGGAAGGATGGATGTGCAACATACTCATTAGCTTAGACATTACCAAAAAACATGCTCAGTGGTCCCATTTTATAGAAGCATTTTTCTCCTAAGGACATAGTATTTTATTTCCCCAGTAGATTTTCTTTAAACCTATTTTATGTGTCTGTAGTAATGCCTATGGAATTCACTATTTGAAAATCTTGTTAGAAAATAAAGGAAAGCTTCTGTAGTGGATTTTAGGAATTGGACATTTTGGAAGCTCATATTGAAAAGAATAAGGAAAAGGGACTTTCTGACTCTCTTTTTATCTCTCATATGATTAATTTTAATTCTGCAGTATACAAGAATGGAAAATGCAAAGTACAAACTTACAGAAGACAGAATAAATCACAATGTTAAGAGAAAAGAGCTGTGGATAAACAAGAGAGGAACTGATTGAATGGCCTAACGTATCACAAATTCAGAGACACTGGTGTTAAATTGGATTTCTATAAATATGGCTGTTGGTTCAAGACCTTAAGGGCATAAATTTGATAGGAGATGAAAATAGTCTACATTTTCAAATTTTCTCTGCTAGCTATAGTCAAAGTTTCAAAAATTCATATACATAAAAGGGGAAAATTTGAGTTAGGAATGAGTAAAATAGTATTTGGAAAATTGTCCCTATCATCCTTAGAAGAATAAATACCAACATTCATAGTTGTGGATTCATTTACTACCATAAAAATTTTTATGTAAGAAAATTAATACCAACAGATATACTGGGCCCAAATCTTCCATTTTACATGAGGAGATACAGTTGAGATAAATGTGTTTTGCAGGTGGTATGGGAGTGGAGGGAAATAGGGTATCTGGAGGGAGGGATATGGAATTATATACAGGTTTTTGTCCATCATATGCTGGTCCTTCTTCCATACTCCTCTCATTTACAAAAAGATTTGTGAGAAGGAAAATTACTGGTAATAAACATAAATACTGTATACAATGATCTCCTCACTCCCAACTCCATAAAAATAGCCTACCTTTTTGTGTTCCAAGGGAATAATTAGGATAAAAGAGTATAACAATATTTTCTAAATTATCCTGTCCTCTTGAGGAAGAATGAACATTAGCAAATCAGCAGACAATTCGCTTGGGAGACTTTTCAGTCATAAATATTCACTTCAGGATTAATTCTCTGACCATTCACCTATTTGTCATAGCTTCTTAATTAAGGCCTTTAATTGAGGAAATAAATATATCATGATATTGAACAGGTATGCCTTCTAAAGCCTTTCCTCCAACCTAACCAGATCTAACTTTTAAAATTATCATGCCATTAAAAGAATGTTTCCACAGAAAATTAGAAAAGTAATCTTCCAGCATACTTACAGCTTCTTCGGAACAATATTATATTCGTATTCACAGTTACTTTAAGCTTTTCTTACTTCTACCTCACTTCTTTTTTTGTACATTACCACTATCCTAACCAACTTATGCTGTTATTAATTACATACACACTTGTGTGATTCACTACTTTGGGAGTTCTGTGAACACCAGAAACACTTTTAATTCATTTTTCATCCATTCATCTTTTTATTCTGATGACTTACACAATCCTTTTCAAATGTTATTTGATTTACTATTATTCTGATTTAATGTGCTTAAATATAACATAAACATAGCATAGTATCCAGGTAAAAACAGTCAATACTTATACTATACCTAGTATATTAGTAAATGATAGCTGAAACATGATTTTTAAAATGAAATATGATTTATTTTTTCAACCACAAACTTTAATTAAGTCTTTGGCTAAACTGTTTCCAAGAATAATGATTTAAAAAGATGAGAAATATAAACTACACTAGAATACCACTTATTTTTCTAGAAATCAGATTTCAGGTCTCTGAAATGTCTCTGACGTAGCTCTTTAGCTAAAAGTTTTAATGGACAAGGAACAATGATTTTAGTGATTAATAAACACACAGGCAACCTTTGAACTGGGACAGGATGCTGCCTACTGAAACTAAAGAATGAAGAACTGCACTCTGTAACAAGTGTTAGGGAGGATGTGGAGAGAAAAAACCCTCTTGCACTGTTGGTGGGCATATAAATCCACAGCCACTGTGGAAAACAGTATGGAAGTGCCTCAAAAATTTAAAAAAATAGAAATACTATATGATCCAATAATTCCAGTATTGGTTATTTACCCAGGGAAAATGAAAACACAAACTTGAAAAAGATATATGCACCCCTATGTATATTGCAGCTATTATTTACAATAGCCAAGATATGGAAGCAACCTAAGTATCCATCAATAGACAAACTGATAAAAAAAAAAATCTGAGATGTATATATATACATATAAATATATATATAACGTTGTGCCATTTGAGACAACATGGATGAACTTAAAGGGTATTAGGTATGCTAAGTGAAACAAATCAGACTAAGAGACAAATACCGTATAATTCCACTCATAAATGGAATCTAAAAAAATAAATAAACAAAAAGCAGAGTCATAACTATATACAGAACAAACATGGCTGTCAGAGGGAAGGAGGGGATGGGAGTTGGGGAAAATGAGTGAAGGCCAGAGGGAGATACAAGCCTCCAGTTATCGGACTAAAAAGCTGAGCATAAGGAATATAGTCAATGATACTGTAATAGCAACGTAATAGGATAGATTGTAGCTATATATATGTGGTGAACATAGAATAATGCAAAAACATGTCAAATCACTAAGTTGTACACCTAAAACCAATGTAATACTGGTGTCAACTATACTCAAATAAAAAATAATAAAAGACAAAATAAAATAAAATAGAAATACTAAAACACAATGAAAACAAACTGCACTTTGTGGTTACTGGATAACTGGTAAGAATGCATACTATTTATTGTCCTTCAAGAAGTAGAGACTAAAACGGAATTACATATCCAGCCAATTAATTAAGAAATATATCTGTAGGGAAAATGGAAAGAGAGCTCAAGGTAACTGGGAAAGCTGTCACACCATGATGCAACTCTGACCCTTTGAAGAAAAGAGTGAAAGAGAGAATATAGGATGAAAGTGTCTTAGACTGGAGTGTGGTTCTTAACAATTGTGACAGGCCAAATGGGAATCCTTGAGGCAAAGTTATCCACTGGAAGAATTTGTCCAACTTTCCCAATAATGAGCTTGTCCTGGTATCCCTGCTAAGCTCAAGTCACTGGTTAGGAACCACTGTGAGAAATATGGTCTCAGCACATTAGGTTATGTATTTCAGAAAGCAGTAACAAGAATGTCTGATTAATTATGGTCCCCACAGTTGAAGATCTGAGAGCAACATTCACTTGGCTGCCACACTGTTAATGACACAGTGGCAGTGATTTTCAAATTTAAGGGGTGCTAGTGAAGAAGAATAACAGTGATTGATAAAAAGATGGACATTAGGGGTGCCTGGGTGGCTCAGATGGTTGGGTGACCAACTCTTGGTTTTGGCTCGGGTCATGGTCTTGTGGTTCATGGGTTTGTGCCCTGCATGGGATTCTCTCACTCCCCTTCTCTCTCTGCCTCAACCCCATGCTCTCGTGTTCTCTCTCTGTGTCAAAATAAATAAATAAACTTAAAAAAAAAAAAGATGGACATTACAACAATGGTATGGTTTGAGTGGAAACAAGAATTCCTAGAGTGCTGGTTTGTGTAGAGGCCCTGGAATCTAACTCTTGATTTCAAATCCAAACTCCAAACTTGTTATGTACCTGTGGGTAAATTAATCAGGCTTACTTTTCCTTGATTTTCTCCTTTGTAAAATAAAGTTAATTATTGTGCCTCTCTTCTAGGAAGTATTATTATTCTCTTATGTTGTTAACACTGAAAGGCTCTTTGAAGGTGATGCCAGTCAACAACATATATTCTCCATGGTTAAAGCCCACACTATTATGAACTCACCAGTTGGACTGTTTTATGTGTGAGGTGGAAATATAGAATGGATAAGGAAATCACCTCTGCCTTCACAAGAAATACAAAGGATCAAAAAGAGTTATCAAGATTCTTGCTCCAAAATACATTTAGGCCCATGGATTAAGTTAGTATACATTAGGTTCCATTCCCAATATGTGTAAATATGTCTGTATATATAAATACAAATATACATATACATATGCATATACACATATGCAAGTACACATGCACATATATGTATGTATACATATCTCGAGCTAAAATTATATTTACAACAAAATCACAATAAGTGATCATTTCATAAATAATTTTAAGCACTGAAAAATACTAGACTATATTTTAATAATATATGAGATGCAATACTCAAACACAAATAAAACAATTCATATTAGATTTCCGTAATAAAATGTCAAGGTTTTGCTTAAGGAGAGGTAGGGCACACACACATAACACAGTGGACATTTTATAATTTATATTGGGGAAAAGAATATTGAGTATATCATATATTGTGTATCCGTAGGACATGACAACTTTTCACTAAGTGAAACTATTTCTGCATTGTAGGACAATTAACATTCCCCCCCCCCCCCCACACACACATATTTTGAACCACCTATACGGAAGACACTCCTTTCAATTGAGAAAAATACAACACAGTACTCATCAAAGAGAGCATTCAGGTTTTATGGGTCTTCAGGGTTATATAACGTGGGGTCTCTCATTGGAAAAAAAATGGAAAACTTAATTTTCAAGTTTGTATTTATTTGCAATGAGAAAATAGATCACAAAAGTTAAAAATTCTACAAAACTGGCAAATCAACAAAATAAAATAGTTAGAAATTAATATTTTTGGCAATTATCTGCTTTATTATCATAATTATGTTTCACACTACTATATATAACTTCACAACAAAGTGATTTCTGGTTTTATATATGCTCAATCTTGTTTATGCTCCACTATTTATATCATAAGAAATTCTCTTCTTACAATAGGGTTTCTCACCCTGCAAATTCATTCACTTTGCTGGAGGAGTTAGCACAGTAAATGATAGAAATATACCTAGAACCCTTCTACAGTAGAGACAAAGACAATGAATTAACTATACATGGAAGTTTCTATGAACCACATAAATATAATCTATTGTCCCCACCCTCAAATGACCTCTAATTCATTTTCCTGTCACGTAGATTCATAAAATGCCTAAAGTTTCTTTAGTACTGCCCATCAGAGGGGAACTGTGATGGAAAGAAAAAAGAATATGAGAAACAGTAATTCTAACCAATTGTGATTAAAATCTTACTTTTGAAAACTTTACAAAAACATATGACCTTATAAAAGCATTATCGGAAGAACCTTATGCAAAAAGCTGCCCTTAAGATCAAGATATATGAACTTCTTAGTAAATCTATTTCATTTCAAAGAAAAAACGTTTTTCCCCAAACAGAAACAACTGCATATCTTTACTTATTCTAAAAATGTATGTGACTTTTATATTAAAAACTCATTATGACTATGGGAGGTAAATTCCCTCGACAACTATATCTTAATTATACTTTTTCTTTTTTATTGTCTAAATCAAACTTCTAGATTCTAGACACTCTACCAGTCTTTAGTTACACTCTGGAATTTCAGTTATTAGGCCATATATTTGCTCAGCAAAATTACTGGTGTTTCAGAAGTCTTCATAAAATATAAACTTTTGAATTCTAAAACAGCATGATATAATCTATCTTTCTGGAAGATAATTGATCTTCTTAGAGAAAATTTATAACTTGACATACACAATGATTTTAATTTGCTTCTGTTCATTGTCAAGTTTACATTGATGAAGGATCCTGAATTTTATCTGTCCTTGCCATCTATTTTGGTTCTACTATAAATAAATTCCCAAGTGACAGATTAACACATATGTATAGGTGTGTGTGTGTGTGTTTGTGTATATACGTGCACATATATATATGCCTGCCTCCCATCAAAGTTAGACAAATGTCTGTTTCCTGCCCTGCTAATGTTATATTCTAAAGTCATAATTGTTACGATAAAGGTTAATTAGTTCATAGTCAAATAATCTATTCATCATGTAATAATTCCTAACAAGACAATCTAAGAAATTTGATAGTTGTTCAGTACTGTTTCTAATTTAAAATGAAGCCAGAATACAGAAATGAATACTGAATATAGTATAAAATATATTATGTCTTGAAACATACTGCTCTAATAAAACATCTGCTCATAATGCTGTTTCCTTCTGTGAAGAAATAAATTGAAAAAACTAATCATATAAAAAATACTGCCACTTTGAGGAGTAGACTGGCCCATTTTTTTCCTCCTGCAAATTGGGAAAAGATTGGAATTGTTTTACATATTTCATAGGGTTCTTAGTTGCAAACATTTGCACTTCGGCAAATACCACATGTTAAAAATTAGACTAGCAAAAAAACACTTATTCTATCAACACCTTGTTGTAAGTGTGAAAGACAATTAATTTAATCTATAAAGTACTTCCTTATGCTTTGGAATCCTATGGATTAATCAATGTTAAAAAGCTATATTCTGTATCACTGACAGTTTGTGTGTAGCTGCTAAAGAACTTCCTTTGTCATGAAGGAATCCAACCTTTCAGGATGTTTACAAATTTAACTGAGCATTTTGACACATGCATAAACTGGTAATTTGGATTATAAAAATACTTAGGGAATGTTATAATAGTGATAAATATACTTATAGGGTATAAACTATATAGCAATTTTGTCACAATTTCTTGGCAAGAGAGAAATGGAGTACTAGAATTAATTTTTGAGATCAAAACATAATGAATACCAAGATTCAGGTATAGCAATGCCAAGTCACCTGAAAGAAATATAATCATCTTACTAACTCCCTGTGTTTAACCTAACACAAAAAGTACATATATATTGTTAATTAGACATATTAATATACATTTTTTAAAAACCTATAAAACTGGGGAGTAACCATTACTGACTGGACTTAGAAATGAGGAAAAATCAGACACTGAGGCAAGTGGTCTTCATATGTGGCAAATGAGCATGTTGGTACAGTGCAGTACAGTAAGAAAATATTTGAGTTCTGCTAACATGTATTTATTATTGTATCATTTTAATCTATGTTTTAGAGTATATTTGTATATTTTATAATAATTAAAATACATTAGTATATTATATGAATTAATGTAAACATATTCAAGTGAATATTTAAAAATGACTCAATAGAAGAGTGTAAGATAAAAACATTTAGATAGGGGTAGCTGGGTGGCTCAATCGGTTAAGAGCTCAACTTGTGATTTTGGATCAGGTCATGATCTCGCGGTTTGTGGTATTGAGCCTCACGTGGCGCTCTGAGCTGGCAGTGCGGAGTATGCTTAGGATTCCCTCTCTTCCTCTCTTTCTGCTCCCCTCCTCTGCTCGTGTGCACGTGTGCACTCTCTTCCTCTCTCTCTCAAAATAAATAAATAAACATTTTAAAAAATTAGGTAAAAGTCAGAGACATAGTAGCCCAACTATGTCCAGAGGTTTAAAGAGCCTTAGTTAATAAAAAAATACATGTGGTCATATTCCTTAAGGAATGCCGTGCCTATTATGAAATGGGTGATCTTAACTTGGTATCATGCTAGTTCAAACCACAGCCATGGTTCTCTCTACAAAATTCCAAATAGACGTTCTGGTCTCACTAATCAATTCTGTGACTTTAGTAAATATGCATCAACCCAGGAAAATGTAACCAAACTCAGTGCCTCAGTGTTTTCACAATACATTTTGTCAGCAAAACACCAAAGAGGGGGGTGCCTGGGTGGCTCAGTTGGTTAAGTGTCCAACTTTGGCTCAGGTCATGATCTCACAGTTCAGTTCGTGAGTTTGAGCCCCAACTCTGGCTCTGCGCTGACAGCTCAGAACCTGGAGGCTGCTTCAGATTCTATGTCTCCCTCTCTCTCTGCTACTCCCCCTCACTCCCTCATGCTCTCTCTCTCTCTCTCTCTCAAAAATAGATAAACATTAAAAAATAATAAAAAAGGAAAACACCAAAGGGTTTTAGACCTTGTTAAATTTTCCAAATTGATGAGTGCCACATGTCAACTTAAGAAAAGTAGGCTGCTGATTTTGTCCCCTAAAGTTTTCACCTTAAATAACCATGTGAATACATGAATGTATATAGAAGACTGATATACTAATGTCGTCTAATAATCTTTTTTTGTATCCATATCCTTGTATAGTCCCCTCCACATTGACACTTGGCTTTGATATTTGCTTTAGTCAGTAAGACATTAGAAAACATATTACAAGCAGAGGCTTGAAACCTACTTACACATTGGGGCTATACCTCCTATGCTACTGGCTGGAACCCTTTCACTGACCTATGAAGAAACCTGTGCTAGCCTGCTGGGTTGCATGGCCCAGTCAATAGCCAGAACCAACCCAGACATGTGAGTAAGGTCATTTTAAGTCATTCATCCCTCATCAAGCCCCAGAACATCAAAGCCCAAAGTTATCCCAAGACTGACCAGTATAATAATGTCTAAATCCAGATGAAAGTGTTGATTCACAAAATTATAAGAAAATAAAAGGATTACGTTTTTAAGCTTTGGGATGCTCTCTTAGACAACCATTTATACCTAAAACAAAACTCTGGAAGTTTGCTAAGAAGAGAAATGCTATGTTAATTTCTAATCCTAAAGTCAAAAGTAGAGTTGAAGTAAGTCTCTGAGAGAACAACACTTCTCTTTCAAGCTGGAAAATAATGTAAGAAGTGTGTGTGTGTGTTGTGTGTGTGTGTATAAAATATAATGATATGATTATGGACTGAAATGGTATGCAACAATTGCTGAGGTATGTCCTGGGGAAACAAGATGCTATGGTAATTATCATTTAATGGTCATACATTTGTCCACAAATGAACAGAGGACATTTCTCTAGACAGTAATGGGAAACTTACCAAGAAGTTTAAAAGGCCAAGTTTATTGAAACAATGTGAGAAGTTTACTTCTGATTATCAAAGGAAACCCCTATGAACCAGTCAGTCAGTATCCCAAGGGGTAATAGTATACCACACCAATGATATCTTGACCAACAATGTGACTAAGAATGGACACACAGACAACAGTTGAACAAACAGTAGAAAGAGCCAGTCAGAGAAAAAGATAATACAGTATTTCCAAGTGCATGTGATTTCTTATAATCAAATAAGACTACTTATATAATGACATTATTTAAAATGCAAGCACTATCTCAATGCTTTTGTTTTATTATATAATTATCACAGAATTCCTCTGTTCACAAGCTCTTAGACCTTCAGCAGTTGCTATAAATGAAGGGCTAACTATATAATCATTTGTAGCTGTGAATAACTGACTATGATCAAATTCTTATAGTTTGATCTTTTAAATATTTGCACCTAACAAACCTAACATCATGATGTGTCTTCCAAAGTGAATGAAACAAATGAATTTGCATGCATGTGATCCTATTTTCGAACACACACAATTATGTAATTTCTTGTTTTTTAAAGATTTATTTTATGTTTAGAGAGAGAGAGAGATAGAGAGAGAGACTGAGATAGCACAAGTAGGGAGAGGGGTAGAGGGAGAGAGAGAATCTTAAGTAAGTTCCACGCTTGCTCAACGCAGAACCCAATGTGGGGCTTAATCTCAGGATTCTGGGATCATGACCTGAGCTGAAATCAAAAATCAGATATTCAAATGACTGAGTCACCCAGGTGCCCCCAATTATGCAATTTATAAAACAAATATCTCCAGATAACTAAAGAACATTTTCATTTCAAGATACAAATGGAAATCTTCTTTTAATCTTAAGATATCTAAAGATAAAATCTTTGTAGGAGCAAATTAAAATGTATATCTAGGGGCGCCTGGGTGGCTCAGTCGGTTGAGCATCTGACTTCGGCTCAGGTCATGATCTCATGGTTCGTGGGTTCGAGCCCCGAGTCAGGCTCTGTGCTGACAGCTCAGAGCCTGGAGCCTGCTTCCGATTCTGTGTCTCCCTCTCTCTCTGCCCCTCCCCCGTTCATGCTCTGTCTCTCTCTGTCTCAAAAATAAATAAATGTTAAAAAAAAATGTATATCTATATGACCATATAATAAACATGTAAATTTGAAAGAATTCTCTTGAATTCTACCTTTTAACTCTTTAAGATAACTTGAATTTCTGACAATTTAAAGCTGGATTATTGGCCACATACCAAAGAGAACTGAGATAAAGATCACGAAATTGCAGACAATTATTTTATAGATAATTTTCTAATTTTGAGCATGATTATGTTTCTGATAATATGTTCAGAAATACTTATGTTTATAGAATGTTATCTATATGTTCAATGGTTTGGAGAATGGATAATGATGGAGTTCTAGTAATTCTGTCTCCTCTCTCTATATATATTTTTTCCTCTTACATATTATATACAAGATATATACATATAATACATAAAGATAATTTTCCTCTTCTATTAGTCCTGTCTTATTCAGGACCAGGCAACCTAATGTGGAAGTCTGAAAATGAAAGATGATGTGTGGACTTCCAGGACTGCTATTACAGGCCCCAGTGTAACATCTTTCCTTGATACCACCAGGACCGTGAAACTGAGCCCCATATTTTCTTTTTCTAGGCCACTCCACAAGTATATCAAATGCTAAGTAGCAGTGTGGAAAAATAATGTGGCAGAACTTATTTCTTTATCCACTCTCTATTTTCAAATTCATATATAAGTTAAAACAGACCACTTGGAGGGTTCATAGTAGAATGGACTTAAGTCATTGGGCTATCCGAATAGGAATCGACAACTTAATTGAATACGTTAACTAATCTGAACAGATTAACTTTTATCCAGTATCTGTTCCTCATTCACTGCTATTAGGGAAGAGAAAGACAACCAATATTTATAGAACAAACTGCATATTTCTCACTGACCAGTGAGGTTTACACATATTTTCTCATTTAATTCTAATAATAATCCTTGATACATACAACATAATTACTAAATTTACAAATAAGAAAAATTATGGGGTGTCTGGGTGTCTCAGTCAATTAAACGTCCGACTTCAGTTCAGGTCATGATCTTGCAGTTAGCTAGTTCAAGCCCTACATCAGGCTCTGTGCTGACAGCACGGAGCCTGGAGGCTGCTTCAGATTCTCTGTGTGTGTCTCTCTCTCTGCCCCTCCCCCCATTTGTGCTCTGTCTCTCTCTTTCTCTCAAAAATAAATAAACATTAAAAATTAAAAAAAAAAAAACAAGAAAACTGAGGCTTAAGAAGATTATTTTGTTTTTGTTTTTTCATTTTTACATGGTAAAAGTTGTGTAACAGATATGGTACATTAGTCTGAAACTTTAAGCTAGGGTCTTTCCTACCCTACTCTTAATCTCCCTAGGACTTTATTTCTCCTTTAGCAGACAAGGTTATTGTATGGTTATTGTTACTATCGTTGTACTAAATTCATCTATAGGGAAAATACCATAAATAATATTGAACAACTTGTGATTTTGAGTATACATGAACTACAATTCAAAAGGTATATCTTGTGCATATTTACATTTTAATATGATTTTAAGTCTTAATGCAAGTAGTGGATATTTTTTCTCCTATTTCAGATAAAAATTATTGGGCTATTATTGGGTTATAAGGATGGTAATGGTGTGCCTTTATTCATTTGTGTTTGTTTGTTTGTTTGTTTATTTATTTATTTATTTATCCAGTGAAAGCCACCCTTATTTTCCAGTGAGATTCCACTGTAATTAAAGCAGCTGCTTCTACTTACTATGAAATATGCTTTATGATTAGATCATTGTTGCAATTAAACACACATAGTTGTCAAATATAAAAAGCACTTACAAAATTTTTTGCTTAGAGATTTGAATTTTAAAGTGATTCACTGCTAGAGTAAGGTAAATTCTACAAGACACACTAATATTTTAATTTTTTTTAACATTTATTCATTTTTGAGAGACAGAGTGTGGGGGGGGGGGGAGGGGAGGAGCAAAGAGAGGGAGACACAATCTGAAGCAAGCTCCAGGCTCTGACCTGTCAGTACAGAGCCCGACACAGGCCTCAAACTCATGGACCAGGAGATCATGACCAGAGCCGAAGCTGGATGCTTAACTGACTGAGCCACACAGGCACCCTTACAAGAGACAATAATGTTAAACAGCTCTAATATCTGAGGCATCAACTTATAAAATGTTACTAATCTTAATCAGTTCAGTATCACTGATGTTAAAACACACAGAATATAACTGGACATGTTAATTTTAATGACCCCATCTTAATACTGAGAATACTGAAATTCAATTAAATTCTGCTACATCATCCACTGTGATCATTTCAAAAAAATCTTTAAAGAAACAGTTAAACTATAGAAAACCATGTATAGGAGAAAACTGAAATGAAAACAATAAGCAAGCAAACAAAAAATATACAAAATGATCCCATCTCTGAGAGTGGATCTTGAATTCTTCTGACAAAATTGCCAGCTCAACTTCCGTTACTTAATTAAAGGGAGGTGTTAAATTCAGGGTCTATAGTTGGATTCTCCACTACAAAATGAATGCCCTGAAACAGTCTAGAATGATTCATGTGGTATGGCATTAGTGGGGGGAATCATTGCAAACTCTCATGTTTAGCTGAATTGTAGATAAACTGACACAATAATAATTACAGATACATGTGTCTGCATGGATTGGTATACATGCATAGATCTTCTGTTTCTTTCTGCTGAAAAGTCCCAGAACCAAAGATACTCCAATAAGAATGAACACAAACGGTGCCCAGATCTTGGTTTCCAATAGAATTCACCTATAAAAAGAACCAGGGCTTCTTGGACAATCGCTGATTTCAGGGCTGGGCCACAGGATACATGGGATCAACACAAGGTATTCAAAATGACAGAAATAAGGAAGAGAAAGGAATGAAGGAAGAGAGGGAGGAATAGAAGGATAGGACATGCCAAAAGGACAAAGGAACCAAATGAAAAGAATGTCCAGTGGCCAAACCTAGAACCATTTGAACAACATAAACAACTAGGATCTGTAAGTTCTTTTTTTTCCAATATATGAAATTTATTGTCAAATTGGTTTCCCTACAACACCCAGTGCTCATCCTAAAAGATGCCCTTTCAATACCCATCACCCACCTCCTCTCCGTCCCACTCCCCATCAACCCTCGGTTTGTTCTCAGTTTTTAAGAGTCTCTTATACTTTGGCTCTCTTCCACTCTAACCTCTTTTTTTTTTTTTTTTTTTTTTTTTCCTTCCCCTCCCTCATGGGTTTCTGTTAAGTCTCTCAGGATCCACATAAAAGTGAAACCACATGGTATCTGTCTTTCTCTGTATGGCTTATTTCACTTAGCATCACACTCTCCAGTTCCATCCATGTTGCTACAAAGGGCCATATTTCATTCTTTCTCATTGCCACGTAGTATTCCATTGTGTATATAAACCACAATTTCTTTATCCATTCATCAGTTGATGGACATTTAGGCTCTTTCCATAATTTGGCTATTGTTGAGAGTGCTGCTATAAACATTGGGGTATAAGTGCCACTCTGCATCAGTACTCCTGTATCCCTTGGGTAAATTCCTAGCAGTGCTATTGCTGGGTCATAGGGTAGGTCTATTTTTAATTTTTTGAGGAACCTCCACACTGTTTTCCAGAGTGGCTGCACCAGTTTGCATTCCCACCAACAGTGCAAGACGGTTCCCATTTCTCCACATCCTCTCTAGCATCTGTAGTCTCCTGATTTATTCATTTTGGCCACTCTGACTGGCATGAGGTGATATCTGAGTGTGGTTTTGATTTGTATTTCCCTGATGAGGAGCAATGTTGAGCACCTTTTCATGTGCCTGTTGGCCATCCAGATGTCTTCTTTAGAGAAGTGTCTATTCATGTTTTCTGCCCATTTCTTCACTGGGTTATTTGTTTTTCGGGTGTGGAGTTTGGTGAGCTCTTTATAGATTTTGGATACTAGCCCTTTGTCTGATATGTCATTTGCAAATATCTTTTCCCATTCCGTTGGTTGCCTTTTAGTTTTGTTGATTGTTTCCTTTGCTGTGCAGAAGCTTTTTATCTTCATGAGGTCCCAAGAGTTCATTTTTGCTTTTAATTCCCTCGCCTTTGGGGATGTGTCAAGTAAGAAATTGCTGTGGCTAAGGTCAGAGAGGTCTTTTCCTGCTTTCTCCTCTAAGGTTTTGATGGTTTCCTGTCTCACATTCAGGTCCTTTATCCATTTTGAGTTTATTTTTGTGAATGGTGTGAGAAAGTGGTCTAGTTTCAACCTTCTGCATGTTGGTGTCCAGTTCTCCCAGCACCATTTGTTAAAAAGATTGTCTTTTTCCATTGGATATTCTTTCCTGCTTTGTCAAAGATTAGTTGGCCATAAGTTTGTGGGTCTAGTTCTGGGGTTTCTATTCTATTCCATTGGTCTATGTGTCTGTTTTTGTGCCAATACCATGCTGTCTTGATGATTACAGCTTTGCAGTAGAGGCTAAAGTCTGGGATTCTGATTCCTCCTGCTTTGGTCTTCTTCAAAATTACTTTGGCTATTTGGGGTCTTTTGTGGTTCCATATGAATTTTAGCATTGCTTGTTCTAGCTTCGAGAAGAACGCTGGTGCAATTTTGAATGGGATTGCATTCAATGTGTAGATAGCTTTGGGTAGTATTGACATTTTAACAATATTTATTCTTGCAACCCATGAGCACGGAATGTTTTTCCATTTCTTTATATCTTCAATTTCTTTCACAAGCTTTCTATAGTTTTCAGCATATAGATCTTTTACATCTTTGGTTAGATTTATCCCTAGGTATTTTATGCTTCTTGGTGCAATTGTGAATGGGATCAGTTTCTTTATTTGTCTTTCTGTTGCTTCATTATTAGTGTATAAGAATGCAACTGATTTCTGTACATTGATTTTGTATCCTGCAACTTTGTTCAATTCATGTACCAGTTCTAGCATACTTTTGGTGGAGTCTATCAGATTTTCCATGTATAATATCACGTCATCTGCAAAAAAGTGAAAGCTTGACTTCATCTTTGCCAATTTTGATGCTTTGATTTCCTTTTGCTTTCTGATTGCTTATGCTAGAACTTCCAACACTATGTTGAACAAGAGCGATGAAAGTGGACATCCCCATCGTGTTCCTACTCTCAGGGAAAAAGCTCTCAGGTTTTTCCCCATTGAGGATAATGTTAGCTGTGGGCTTTTCATAAATGGCTTTTATGATATTTAAGTATGTTCCTTCTATCCCGATTTCTCGAGGGTTTTTATTAAGAAAGGATTCTGAATTTTGTAAAATGCATTTTCTGCATCAATTGACAGGATCATATGATTCTTATCTTTTATTTTATTAATGTGATGTATCACGTTGATTGATTTGCGAATGTTGAACCAGCCCTGCAGCCCAGGAATGAATCCCACTTGATCATGGTGACTCATTCTTTTTGCATGCTGTTGAATTTGATTTGCTAGTATCTTATTGAGAAATTTGCATCCATATTCGTTATGGATATTGGCCTGTAGTTCTCTTTTTTTTACTGGGTCTCTGTCTGGTTTAGGAATCAAAGTAATACTGGCTTCATAGAATGAGTCTGGAAGTTGTCCTTCCCTTTCTATTTTTTTGGAATAGCTTGAGAAGGATAGGTATTATCTCTGCTTTAAACATCTGGTAGAATTCCCCAGGGAACCCATCTGGTCCTGGACTCTTATTTGTTGGGAGATTCTTGATAACTGATTCAATTTCTTTGCTGGTTATGGGTCTGTTCAAGTTTTCTATTTCCTCCTGGTTGAGTTTTGGAAGCGTGTGGGTGTTTAGGAATTTGTCCATTGTTTCCAGGTTGTCCAGGTTGTTGGCATATAATTTTTCATAGTACTCCCTGATAATTGCTTGTATCTCTGAGGGATTGGTTGTAATAATTCCATTTTCATTCATGATTTTATCTATTTGGGTCATCTCCCTTTTCTTTTTGAGAAGCCTGGCTAGAGGTTTATCAATTTTGTTTATTTTTTCAAATAACCAACTCTTGGTTTCATTGATCTGCTCTACAGCTTTTTAGATTCTATAGTGTTTATTTCTGCTCTGATATTTATTATTTCTCTTCTTCTCCTGGATTTAGGCTGCCTTTGCTGTTCTGATTCTATTTCCTTTAGGTGTGCTGTTAGATTATGTATTTGGGATTTTTCTTCTTTCTTGAGATAGGCCTGGATTGCAATGTATTTTCCTCTCAGGACTGCCTTCACCGCATCCTAAAGTGTTTGGATGGTTGTATTTTCATTTTTTGTTTGTTTCCATATATTTTTAAATTTCTTCTCTAATTTGCTGGTTGACCCATTCATTCTTTAGTAGGGTGTTCTTTAACCTCCATGCTTTTGGAGGTTTTCCAGAATTTTTCCTGTGGTTGATTTCAAGCTTCATAGCATTGTGGTCCGAAAGTGTGCATGGTATGATCTCAATTCTTGTATACTTATGAAGGGCTGTTTTGTGACCCAGTATGTGATCTATCTTGGAGAATGTTCCATGTGCACTCGAGAAGAAAGTATATTCTGTTGCTTTGGGATGCAGAGTTCTAAATGTATCTGTCAAGTCCATCTGATCCAATGTATCATTCAGGGCTCTTGTTTCTTTATTGACCGTGTGTCTAAATGATCTATCAATTTCTGTCAGTGGGGTATTAAAGTCCCCTGCAATTACCACATTCTTATCAATAAGGTTGCTTATGTTTGTGAGTAATTGTTTTATATATTTGGGGGCTCCCATATTCGGCGCATAGACATGTATAATTGTTAGCTCTTCCTGATGGATAGACCCTGTGATAGACCCTGTGATTATTATATAATGCCCTTCTTCATCTCTTGTTACAGCCTTTAATTTAAAGTCTAGTTTGTCTGATATAAGTATGGCTACTCCAGCTTTCTTTTGACTTCCAGTAGCATCATAGATAGTTCTCCATCCCCTCACTTTCAATCTGAAGGTGTCCTCAGGTCTAAAATGAGCCTCTTGTAGACAGCAAATAGATGGGTCTTGTTTTTTTTATCCATTCTTATACCCTATGTCTTTTGGTTGGCGCATTTAGTCCATTTACGTTCAGTGTTATTGTAGAAAGATATGGGTTTAGTCATTGTGATGTCTGTAGGTTTCATGCTTGTAGCGATGTCTCTGGTACTTTGTCTCACAGGATCCCCCTTAGGATCTCTTGTAGGGCTGGTTTAGTGGTGATGAATTCCTTCAGTTTTTGTTTGTTTGTGAAGACCTTTATGTCTCCTTCTATTCTAAATGACAGATTTGCTAGATAAAGGATTCTCGGCTGCATATTTTTTTCTGTTCATCACATTGAAGATTTCCTGCCACTCCTTTCTGGCCTGCCAAGTTTCAGTAGAGAGATCTGTCACGAGTCTTATCAGTCTCCCTTTATATGTTAGAGCACGTTTATCCCTAGCTGCTTTCAGAATTTTCTCTTTATCCTTGTATTTTGCCAGTTTCACTATGATATGTCATGCAGAAGATCAATTCAAGTTACGTCTGAAGGGAGTTCTCTGTGCCTCTTGGATTTCAATGCCTTTTTCCTTCCCCAGATCAGGGAAGTTCTCAACTATTATTTCTTCAAGTACACCTTCAGCACCTTTCCCTCTCTCTTCCTCCTCTGGAATACCAATTATGTGTAGATTATTTCTCTTTAGTGCATCACTTAGTTCTCTAATTTTCCCCTCATACTCCTGGATTTTTTTATCTTTTTCTCAGCTTCTTCTTTTTCCATTATTTTATCTTCCAGTTCACCTATTCTCTCCTCTGCCTTTTCAATCCGAGCTGTGGTTGTCTCCATTTTATTTTGCAGCTCATTAATAGCATTTTTTAGCTCCTCCTGGCTGTTCCTTAGTCCTTTGATCTCTGTACCAATAGATTCTCTGCTGTCTTCTATACTCTTTTCAAGCCCAGCGATTAATTTTATGACTATTTTTCTAAATTCACTTTCTGTTGTATTGTTTAAATCATTTTTGACCAGTTTGTTAGCTGCTGTTATTTCCTGGACGTTTTTCTGAGGGGAATTCTTCCATTTCGTCATTTTGGATAGTCCCTGGATTGGTGGGGGACTGCAGGGCACTTCCCTTGTGCTGTCTTGAATAACTTGCGTTGGTGGGCAGGGCCGCAGTCAGACCTGATGTCTGTCCCCAGCCTACTGCTGGGGCCACAGTCAGACTGGTGTATGCCTTCTCTTCCCCTCTCCTAGGGGCGGGATTCACTGTGGGGTGGTGTGGCCCGTCTGGGCTACTTGCACATTGCCAGGCTTGTGTTGCTGGGGATCTGGCGTATTAGCTGGGGTGGGTCGGCAAGGTGCAAGGGGGCAGGAGAGGTAGGCTCAGCTCGCTTTTCCTTCGGAGGTCCGCTTCGGGAGGGGTCCTGTGGCACCAGGAGGGAGTCAGACCCGCCAGAGGGATGGATCCTCAGAAGCACAGCTTTGGGTGTTTGCGTGGTGCAAGCAAGTTCCCTGGCAGGAACTGTTTCCCTTTGGGATTTTGGCTGGGGGATGGGCGAGGAAGATGGCGCTGGCGAGCACCTTTGTTCCCCTCTAAGCTGAGCTCTGTCGTCTGGGGCTCAACAACTCTCCCTCCCGTTGTCCTCCAGCCCTCCTGTTCTCGGAGCAGAGCTGTTAGCTTATAACCTTCCAGATGTCAAGTCCTGCTTGCTGTGGGAACATACTCCGTCCGGCCCCTCCGCTTTTGCAAGCCAGACTCAGGGGCTCTGCTTGGCCGGCGGGCCGCCCTTCAGCCCTGGCTCCCTCCCGCCAGTCCGTGTAGCGTGCACCGCCTCTCCGCCCTTCCTACCCTCTTCCGTGGGCCTCTCGTCTGCGCTCGGCTCCGGAGAATCCGTTCTGATAGTCTTCTGGCTGTTTTCTGGATTATTTAGGCAGGTGTGGGTGGAATCTAAGTGATCAGCAGGATGCGGTGAGCCCAGTGTCCCCCTACACCGCCATCTTCCCAGAAGTCTGTAAGTTCTTACTTATGTAGTTTAGATAGATAAATATAAAATTTAAATGCATAAAAAGGGAGAGGGAGTGAGAGAATCCCAAGCAGTTAGTTCCATAGCCAGTGTCAGCTATGTCTGTTAACAACCGTAGTTAGATTCTCCAGTTCCAGTGAAGCCTTCAGATGACTGAAGCCTGGCAGACATCTGATTACAAGCTCATTGAGAGACCTTGAGCCAAAACTGCCCAGAGAAACTGTTTCTGAATTATGGACTCACCAAAATTCTGGGGAATAATAAATGATTATTTTTGTTTTAAGTCACTAAATTTTGGGGTAACTTGTTATAGAGCAAACAATTCATACAGCCTCCATAATTTGTTGAAGGCTGGCTTTCTGAAAAGTTTGACCAAGAGAGGTTTTGATTTCATGGACACTAAATACAAGTATTAAGGTGGTATTAAGTAAATATAATTTTCTCTTTTTTCACACTGTCTTCCAAAACAGAGGTAAATAGTGTATTAGCAAGAGGAATGATTATGGAATTCTACAAAGCGAAACAGACGAAATGGAAAAGCAAAGACCTATAGGCAGTAGCTTTTCATGATTTCCCAGTGAAAGAGCTAGCCCTCTATCTAATCAACACAAAATGCAGTTCACCCATGAATAATAATTTGTCCACATACACTAAATTTTTCTATTAGTTTCTTTGACTCTTGCATTTAATTATGCCAGGATAACCAAGAATCATCAAACAGTTAAGGGAAGTTCCTAGAGATTTAAAACCAGTCAAAAATCAATAATGAAATAAAGAAATTTGGAGAAAATGAGAAAAATACAGGAATCAGTATGATGTTTAAAAATTATTCTAAAAAGACAGTGTACCCAGGAAACAAAGGAACACTTTTCTAGAAATGAAGATTTTAGATAAGAAAAAAGTTATAAGAATTTAAAAATAAGCAAGTAAATAAGTAAACAGTAAATGTGAAATATAAACTTGAAATTATCCTCCACAAAATAAAACAAAAGATGGGATTAAAAAGAGAAATGATAGGAGAATTCTATCATTATGCTTGATTAAGACAATTCAGATTTCAGGAAAAGAGAAAGGGAAAAATGGAAGTAAAGTTAGTATCAATATAATAATATAAAAAAGATTCTCAATCTTGAACAATAGAAGTTTTCAGAGTAAAGAGCCTTCAGATAGTCCAGCACAATAAAGAAAAAATCCATATCAAGACAAATCATTGTGAAATTGCAGAACAGCAGGAATAAGAGAGAAAATTCTAAAAGCTTCTGGAGACAAAGATTTAAAAAAAAAAATAGGTCACCAGCAAAGAGAATACAAGCAATTGTATTTTTTATAGCAGCTGTAGAAACCAGATTTATGAAGACACTGTAAGCTTAAGGCTTCCAGCAGCCATTGTGTCTCCTCACAGAAAGAACCTGTCAGAATGAACATAATTGAAGCAAACAAGCAAAACATGCAAGAGGAACATCGCCTTCTCATGATATGACTGAATCCCAAATTCTGCAATATTTAAGGTTAGTTTCCCTCTTTGGAGATGGGAGTTGCATGCAATAATTACCTTTTTTTTTGGGGGGGGGTTAATTTTAGTTGGATTTCTGTCAGTTGGAATTGAAGTCCTCTGACAAATACAAGTAGATTAATTACCACCACCATCACCACCACCACTACTACTATTACACACACACATACATGTGTGTATACACATATGTAAAACATTTACCTCTATTATGCATTCAAAGCTGAGAACAAACTGAGGGTTGATGGGGGGTGGGGGAAAGGGGAAAGTGGGTGATGGGCATGGAGAAGGGCCCTTGTTGGGATGAACACTGGGTGTTATATGGAAACCAATTTGACAATAAATTATATTTTTAAAAAAAGAATGTTTATTCCATATAATATAACCCAAAGATCAAAAACAGGACCATCCTGGGAACCATCGAGAGTCTTATTTCAGATGTACATGTTGAGATAGAACCACAGATATTTCATAGGTCTTTGTGAACCTACATGGAGAAGGACATGAGGATTGGTAAAGTGAACATGAAAACAATATGTCTTAGGATGAGATTCCCAGAAGTCAAGCCTAAGATGGGAATTTGTAAAAAATGTGATTTTTATGGAAATCCTTTTGGAAAACAGCCAAAAAGCTCAAAAAGCAGAACAGTGGGGAGCAAGCCAACCAAGGGTGTGATCTTAGGAGAAATCCTCAAGATGGTATAAATTTTGCCTCAAAATTGTCCTGACCTGTGCCAAGAAATCTGAAATTTTTCAGTCCCACACCTCTGATGGAGGCCACCTAAGGATAATGTAAAATTATAGGCACTTCAGGTTTTCTGGGCTTGTGGGGAAAGCAAGCTTCAGGAGCTACAGGTACTGGCTGTTGAAAGCAAAGAAACTCTGAAGCCACATGATCCACAAACACATGGTAATAAAAACAATGAAGAACTGAGACCATGTGGGTGAGACACTTACACTGGCTGCCATACATGATAAACACAAGAGCAAAGTCCCTAGGTCATTTAGGCCAGACACAAATAAACTAGTATTCTAAGTATGAAATGAGTAAAAACACAATAAATAGCTTAGGTCATCTACATCAGATTTAGAAACAGCATAAAAGAAGTTTGTGAGAATTCCTACCTGCTCCCTATTTGTCTGTCAGTATGCTGGAGGGTAAGTGGTTAACTGTCGATGCCTTGTTTTCCCATCTCTTATGTCAACTACAATAGGGTCTGGCTGACAAGTGGTTGCTCCTCTTAATTTCTGAGTTAACAGGAACCCTTTTTTTCACAATGATGCCTCCCAACCCTCTCCCACATGCCTATCCTATAGGAGTTCTCAAATTCATAATGTTTGAAACGAAGCTCGACCTCCTCACACAAGAAACTTGTTCTCTCTAGGTCTCTGATCTTGGCAATTTGAACCATGAAACCCCAACTGTTCAAGTGAGAATTGGAAGTGCGATACTTGAATTTGTCCTCATTATTGTTCAGGTAAATCTGGTCTCCCTTTATCCAGTCTTCCTTCATTTCAGTGTTCCCCATGACTGAAAGAGACTTTTTCTTTTCCTTTTTTGTTTTTTTAAACACATATCTGATCACATCACTCCTCTAATTAAAAATACTCACTGGCTCCCCATGATCTTAAACTTCTTATTCCCTCCCTAAGATCCTGTTACACTCTCATATCCCAATTTTTGACATGCTTATCTCACACTCTTATGTTGTAGCATACAGAATGATTTTCAGTTTACTGATTTCATAAGACTCCAATTCTGTTGGTCCTTTGTATATGCTATAGTTTCAGCTGGAAATAGCTTTTTCTTTTGCCTTTCCTTCCTGTCCTATGCAAACTAATTTCTCTATACCATCCAAGTATTTAAGTAACCTTTCCTCTGGGAACTCTATCAATTAAGATGTGTTTAGTTGCAACCCCATGGCCTTCTTACCCTAATCATACTTTTATTTTATATTGTATTTGATTCTGTACTTCTCAGTCTTCACAACCAAATTTTAAAACTCCTGAAAGCACAGAAAGTGGCTGATTCTTCACTGGGTCCCCAATATTCAACATAGTGCCTAACACAGATCCATCACTCAGTGATTCTTTGAAAGAATTAAAACAAATTAATAAATACCTTAAAAATCTTTTTCTGGTTTTATTTATTTAAAAATGTAATTGCAGTATCCTTTTTAAACTCTTTTTTTCTTTTTCTTTGACTTTTGTCAATGTTAGCTCCTGGAGTAATCTAGTATCACTGAGCAATCTTAAATTTAATTCTGCCACATCAGCCTCTGCCTAGAGTAAAATAAATTATAGAAAATATCATTAGAGTTCTTAATAGATTTGAACACTTTTCTAGATAGTTCACAGCTTGACAGGCATTTGTCATAATCAACAGTAGACACTTCCGTGCTTAAAATTACTTTAAAAACACCTCAAATAATCTAATGTCCAAAGAACAAGGAAATGCAAGTGGCAACAACAAAGTACTCACGTTAAGTTTTCAGTGTTTATAAAGCTGCAAAAACTGTTGATGGGTGAGCTTTTCTTTTCATTCATTATACACAATTCTCTCAAAGTCAAGCAAATATAAATATGTATATATATATATATATATATATATATATATATATAGGGTTATGAAAGAGGGAGCTCTATTCTGCTCTTTCAGGAAAGCAATGGGTTGTTAATTTCAGCTATCCTGAAATCGTTCTTACAGACCTTTCCATTTCCCCAAGCACACACCACCCCCCCCACACCATCATAACATCATGCTGCCCTGGAAGACAGAAAAACTCTGCAGCTAAAGAAAGGTAGTACTGGGTAGGCTCACTTCCTTAGCAATTTCAACATGAAATACTGAAGAAAGTTTACTTTTGTACAAACTCCATTTTCATGGAGACATCAGAGACTCGTCACGTAAGGCTTGTATCACTAGAGTGGGAAACATTGTGCCTGATCATTCCATATTGCTAAGCTTCCTGAAACAAAGTTGGGGCCTTAATCTCAATTAGAATACCTTATCAAAGATTCTACTTACTAATCCTTCTGAAAGACAGAACAGCCTCACATGTACATTCACATTTTCATGCCAGACCTCCAAATCTAGTGCCAGGAGAGGTCCTAATTTCAGTTCAAGGAATTGATTTACCTTGGAATTTCAAATATTAGCATAATCATTCAAGATCTATTTTTCTCGCACAGAGAGATTCCCTATGAGAAATTTCATAGATCATAGGGAATTTAGAACATTTCGTACATTAACTATTCCCTCTTCCGAGGCACAAGTGCCCAGAGCCCACCGTTGGTTCAAACATAGTTACACCTAGGATGTATGACTTTCCTCCTGATTATATCCTTCTCTCCTTTAAAGACATCTCCTTTGCACATTATGCTTTTCCCTCTTTTTCCCTTACTGCCATGATTAACTCCAGATAAAGAAGACAATCATAATACTATGCTCTGCCAGTATACTTATTGCTTCCCAGAGATCCAAGGTAAGTCCAGTGGCACTCCTCAACACTCTTTGCTTTCGTTGACCTCCAAGAAGAATGGTATCTTCTCCTTTCCTTAGGGGAAGGTGGAGGGTGCAGATTAAAAAAGTATAGAGAAGTTTCTAAATATAGACTTCTATTACCAAAAATAAAGATTAAATTTTGGAGAAATAAAAACATCATCCTGGGGCGCCTGGGTGGCTCAGTCGGTTAAGCGTCCGACTTTGGCTCAGGTCATGATCTTGCGGTCCGTGAGTTCGAGCCCCGCGTCGGGCTCTGTGCTGACCGCTCAGAGCCTGGAGCCTGTTTCAGATTCTGTGTCTCCCTCTCTCTCTGACCCTCCCCCGTTCATGTTCTGTCTTTCTCTGTCTCAAAAATAGATAAACGTTAAAAAAAAAAAAATCAGACAATAAATAAATAAATAAATAAATAAATAAATAAATAAATTCTGTTCCAGAATGGATTAGTTATTTGACAAGTAGCATAAAACATTATTTACTTATCCTTGAAAATACAACACCAATAGTTCAGATGCATCTAATTTGATTAAAATGTGAATATAATATTCAAGTTTATTCTCATCTTTTCATGCTAAACTTAATTCTGTTATGGGGCTTCCTTATTCTTTTCTATTATTCATAGCAAAGGACCTTATTTATAAATGCCCTCATACTGTTTTCCTGATGAAGATGAAAGTTACCTAGTGAACCCAAACTCAAGCACTGATCTTCCTGATATTCTAACTTACTCAGGAATTTGGCTTGTGTCAAAATTCAAAGTGCCAGAATGCATAAAATACACAGCTAGAAATCAGTCTGGGGTATGCTCTAGGAGACAGAACAGAGAGTTCTGAAATCCATATAGAGAAATGAAAGCAAAAACTCTCTCTAGAGTTCATGTTTTATTTAATTGGTAATATTTCAGCAGGAAGAGAAATGATGCTGTAAGTTACGTTCTATCAATGAAAAATAAATATTTTATTTTGACAGTACTATATGACATATAAATGTAGAAAATCACCTTTATCCTCATTATATTTAGGTCAAAGCTTCTGACTTTTTAAGAAGAGCTTGAAATACATTTATTCAGAAGTATACAATCATTGATACTCGTTAACATTTTACATTTTCTGTGTCCTACTTGGGTAAAATTAATTCTTATGATTATTAAATCACACACTTGAATTTCAAAACAAAACAGAACAGCAGAAAGATATAGCCATTAGCCAATTCTATTGAGGGAGAAGAAAAGTAAATAGCTATACTCCAAACAGTAGGTACCACCAGCAATCATAAGCACAGGAAAATTGACATTTTATATTTGTATAAATGTTTTTAAACATTTTCTAAATTTACTTCATTTTAATTCCAAAATTAGTTAATGAAAGTTAAGAAGTCTGGGTGATATTTTGCCTTTTGATTATTTTACAGTACAAGAATTGAGGTCTGATATGATTAATTTACTGACAGTTACACGATTCACAATTAACTAAGTTTAGATTCTAATTCACATCCAGTGACATCTGGTTCAATGTATTTTCAATTCTCCAGTATAAATATTTCCTGGCATAAGAATTCTTTAGGACACTTGTTAAAAAACACAGATCCTGCACAGATCCTGAAGCCCCTTCCCTTAAGATACTGATTCAGTATGCTGAAAAAATAATTGAGGTCTCATCCCTTACTACCTTATGAAATTAACCTGAAATGTAGAATGTTTATCATAGTTTCTATTCATGTTCATATTAAGCTAAGTAGTCTTATTAGGATAATACAGCGAAACATTTGCTGGGCACTAAGATTGTCAGAGCAGAAACTGAGACAATAAAAGCAGAAAGATGAGGAGGTATTGAGGGACACCAAAATCCAGATGCCCTCATGCCTAGATCTAATCCAAATTCAATTTTCAAAAAAGGATAAGACTGATCCAGAAAGAAAACAAATGGAAGTATGCATTTTTACTCTTTCAATACAAAAATTAAACAGACTTTTTTTAACAAAAATTGAAAGTACAACCATATCTATAAAGTAATTTTATAATACAATAAATAAAATATACCAACATTTAATTACAAATACACAAACACTTTATACAAGGTACACTTAAATAATGCAAATTTCTGTCATTAGAATATAAATTTTATGAAATATTTGTAACTGTACATAATATTACGGTACAAACAAAATTATATTGTATTTCATACCATACAATGATTATCTTTAGGAATAGAATTGTTGTCCTTGGCTATTATATGACTAACTCAAGGCCTAGCATGGGTTGCTTCATTTTCATTTGATGCAAGTGGAAGGTTTACCAAGTTTAAAAGGAGAATCTAGGACAGTATTGACCAGTGGTTCATCCAAATTACAATTAGAGATTTGCCAATACTGTTAATCATTTGAGATGTTTCTTTCTGATACCTTTAAGATTACACAGAAAATAAAAAGTAAATATAAGAGTAACAAGTGCTATAAGCCTAAGTAAAAATAAATTATCACTTATATTTTGTCAGGGTTTAAATTGACACTTTCTTAAATATGTTTGATGTGATTTTTTGTTTTCCAGCCAGAAGCATATAAAATTGAAGAAGTATTTTCCTGGAGTCTCTTTCAAGTTACAGACGACCTTGATAATGACAACAGGTTGGATGGTATTAAAATTAGTAACAAAATAAAAATTTGCCCCTTAAATTACACAGGATTAGAATGCAACAAAACTATCACCAACACATACTGCTACACTGTAAGGAATACTACACAGTAAGGCATAACTATGTAATAATCAAGTTTCATCTACTTTATTTATTTCAATATATCATCTACTCTACCAGAATGAGGTGCTAATTACATAGGAAGCAGGAGGTCTAGATTCTGGAGCCAAATCTGAGTTTTATTATGAGGTCACCTTCAATAAACCAATTATACTCTCTATATCTCTGTTTCCTCTTATGTAAAATAAGGGATGGACATCGGGAGACTGCAGCATTGCAAAGAACTGTATATACATTATACATTATTTTACTTAAAATTTACAAAACCATAAACAGTAGGTTCACTGCAGAAATGGCCCCAATCCTCCACTTCTTTTGCAATGGGGCCCTCTGCTCATTCTTTAAAGGATAACATCTGTGCCCAACTACTTGAATCCAAGTGAACATGGTTTTTCTTCTTTCGCCAACAGAAATCACAGTAATAGAGTATTAGATTCAAGCCTAGGCCGTAAGACACTTAGAGTAGTTTTATTCACTCAAAAAGATTCTAAAGGAAAGAGGAAAAGAAGTCTAATCCAGGTTGAAAGATGATGTAAAGCAGAGATAAACAGTCAAGCTGAGGGTGTCCTAGACCAGAGAGTGTCCAAATGACATGCCAACTGATTACAGATATACTAAGTGAATGCAAACACAATGATCCAATTTCAGTCCAGATCAACAGCACCATCCTGATGACCACATAGACTCCTGGGTAATAACAAAAGATTACTGTTTTTAAAGCACTGAGTGGTTAGGTAGTTTGTTACCCAATATTTTTATATCAATAAATAATGGATACATCTATAATGAATATATGATCCCTTTCTCACCTCTCATTTTATTGACTAGAAAACTAGAACTAAGAAATAATTAACTAGCTCAACATTAATAAGTAGAAAGTTGTCATCCTAATCCATATACTTTCTACTACAGAACAGGGTATATCCATTTTTTATGGGCTCTTATTAATGCTTACCAATAAAATTATGACAAGGCGCAAATGTCCTTCAAAAACTATGGAAAAAACATATAAATAATCATTACTTTTACTATCTGATTCCATACTCCATCAAAGATGCATATATATATATATATGTATAGAGCTTTTTTTTTTTTAATGTAAATTCAAGTTAGTTAACATACACTTTAGTCTTGGCTTCAGGAGTAGAACCCAGTGATTCATCTCTTTCTCTTACATATGACACCCAATGATGATCCCAGAAAGTGCCCTCCTTAATGCCCATCATCCATTTAGCCTATCTACCCACCCACCTCCCCTATAGCAACCCTCATTTTGTTCTCTATATTTAAGAGTATCTTATGGTTTGCCTCCCTCTGTTTCTATCTTATTTTTCCTTCCCTTCCCCTATGTTCATCTATTGTGCCTCTCAAATTCCACATGAGTGAATTTTGAGAAATCTGTGTTTCTCAAATCCCACATATGTTACCTTTCTCTGACTTATGTTGCTTAGCATAATACACTCTAGTTCCATCCACGTTGTTGCAAATGGCAAGATTTCATTCTTTTCATTACCAAGTAGTATTTCATTTCCATTGTGTGTGTATATGTCTGTGTGTGTGTATGTATATATATATTCACATATATACATACACGCACGCATATATATATATGTGTGTGTGTGCGTGTGTGTATACACACACACGCACACACACACACTGGAAAAAATATATATATACATACACACATACATATATCACATCTTCTTTATCCATACATCAGTCAATGGACATTTGGGTTCTTTCCATCATTTGGCTATTGTTGATAGTACTGCTATAAACATCAGGGTACATTTGCTCTTTTGAATCAGCATTTTTATATCCTTTGTATAAATACTTAGTAGTACAGCTACTAGGTTGCAGGATAGTTTTATTTTTAACTTGATGAGGAACCTCCATGCTGTTCCAGAGTGGCTGCACCAGTTTGCATTCCTACCAACAGTGGAAAAGGGTTCCCTTTTCTCCACATCCTCACCAGCATCTGTTGTTTCCTGAGTTATTAATATTAGCCATTCTGACAGGTGTCAGGTGGTATCTCATTGTGGTTTTGGTTTGTATTTCCCTGATGATGAGTGATACTGAGCATCTTTTCATCCGTCTGTGAACCATCTGGGTTTCTTCTTTGAAAAAGTGTCTGTTCATGGTTTTTGCCCATTTCTTCACTGTTTTTTTTGGGGGGGTTGGTGGATTTGGTAAGTTCTTTATAGATTTTGAATACTAACCCGTTATCTGATATGTCATTTGCAAACATCTCCTCCCATTCCGTCCGTTGCCTATTAGTTTTGTTGATTGTTTCCTTTGCTGCGCAGATACTAGCAAATCAAATTCAACAGTACATTAAAAGAATTATTCACCATGCTCAAGTGGGATTTATTCTTGGGCTGCAGGGCTGGTTCAATATTCTCAAATCAATCAATATGATACTCCACATTAATAAAAAAAAGGATAAGAGTCATATGATTCTTTCAATAGAAGCAAAAGAGGCATTTGACAAAATACAGAATCCTTTCTTGATAAAAACACTCAAGAAAGTAGGGATAGAAGGAACATACCTTAACATCATAAAAGCCATATATGAGAGGCCCACAACTCATATCATCCTCAATGGGGAAAAACTGAGAGCTTCCCCCTGGGATCAGGAGAACAACAGGATGTCCACTCTCACCACTGTTGTTCAACATATTACTGGAAGTCCTAGACTCAGCAGGAATGAAAGGCATCCAAATTGGCAATAAAGAAGTCAAACTTTCACTCTTCACAGATGACATGATACTTTACATGGACAATCCCAAAGATTACACCAAAAAACTTCTAGAGGTGATACAGGAAATCAGCAAAGTCGCAGGATATAAAATCAATGTACAGAAATGGGTTGCATTTCTATATACCAATAACGAAGCAGCAGAGAGATATCAAGGAATCAATCCCATTTATGGTTGCACCAAAACCATAGGATACCTAGGAATACAATTAACCAAAGAGGTAATGGGACGCCTGGGTGGCTCGGTCGGTTAAGCGTCCGACTTCAGCTCAGGTCACGATCTCACGGTCCGTGGGTTCGAGCCCCGCGTCGGGCTCTGGGCTGATGGCTCAGAGCCTGGAGCCTGCTTCCGATTCTGTGTCTCCCTCTCTCTCTGCCCCTCCCCCGTTCATGCTCTGTCTCTCTCTGTCTCAAAAATAAATAAACATTAAAAAAAAATTAAAAAAAAAAGAGGTAAAATATCTGTATGCTGAAAACTATAGAAAGCTTATGAAAAAAATGAGAAAGACACAAAGAAATGGAAGAACATTCCATGCTCATGAATTGGAAGAACAAATATTGTTAAAATGTCAATACTACTCAAAGCATTCTACACATTAAATGCAATTCCTATCACAATAACACCAGCATTCTTCACCGAGCTAGAACAAACAATCCTAAAATTTGAATGGAACCAGAAAAGACCCCAAATAGACAAAATTATGTTGAAAGATGAAAACAAAAGCTGGAGGCATCACAAGTCCGTACTTTAAGCTGTATTACAAAGCTGTAATCATCAAGAAAGTATGGATTGGCACAAAAACAGACACACAGTTCAAAGGAATAGAGAATTCAGAAACAGAGAAATATATGGCCAACTAATCTTCAACAAAGCAGGAAAGAGTATCCAATGGAAAAGAGACAGTCTCTTCAGTACATGGTGCTGGGAGAACGGGACAGTGACACATAGAAAAATGAAACTGGATCACTTTCTTACACCATACACAAAAATAAACTCAAAATGGATGAAATACCTAAATGTGAGACAGGAAACTACCAAAATCCTACAGGAGAAAACAGGCAGCAACCTGTGAACTCCGCCGCAGCAACTAGGTACTTGACATGTCTCCAGGATCAAGGGAAATAAAAGCAAAAATGAACTATTGGACTACTGGGACTTCATCAACATACAGATCTTTTAAAAGTTGAGGGGCATTGCTCCAGATGTGCTTTCAGTTCCAAATGATGTATATATATGATCTTTTAGTTTCTTTCTCCTGAAAGTGTGTATCTCTCTGTAGATGGGCCTGAGGAAAGACATTACTAGCAAGAATGGGAAAAATATAGATATGTAACACATGGTTGGGTGGGTTACATAGTAAAATGAGTAGGAATTAATTTCTCGGTGCTCTAACAAGTGAAAAGGATTTATAATGCCTTCAATATCTTCCTTTCCTCAAGAACTCATCATACTAATTGGTTGTATTATGTATGTGCATGCACAAATGTGTTGGTATTAAATTTAGAATAATTAAAATCTTGGGGCAAAAAATACATTGTTAAATGATTTCTTCAAGATTTGTGTTATATATTCTTATGGCACTGAATGTACATTTCAGGATTTTATTACATTTAAGACACTCCTATACTTGTTAGAAACTTAGCCATTAAAATTTCATGTATCATACTTCACTATATTTTATTATAAGACACCAGACTTTGTTCTACCCACCACTAGGAATTTGCTTTGGTTACTTTGTGAGAGATTAAGGCTTTTCTCTGGAAGTTAGCCAGATGAAAGATGTTTGATAGCCTAGATTAAATAGATGCATATTTATACACTCTGAAACTAGAAAGTTTAGAGGGAACCCTATTTTCTGATAAGGTAAAACAAGCTGATAAGATAGTAGTAAAACAATTAAACTAAAACAAATTCTGTGAATACTTGTGCATTTATTTAACAGGTATTTATTGAGTATATATTTTGTGACTTATAAGGTGATCTCTATAGCTATTAAAGATTGCCACTTAAAGAACTTAAAATACAGGAAAGAGATGATACTAATAACTAGGTAATTTATCCGTGAACAATTTTTTCTTAATGTTTATTTATTTTTTTTTAATTTTTTTTTTTTTAACGTTTATTTATTTTTGACACAGAGAGAGACAGAGCATGAACAGGGGAGGGTCAGAGAGAGGAAGACACAGAATCTGAAACAGGCTCCAGGCTCTGAGCTGTCAGCACAGAGCCCGACACGGGGCAGGAACTCACAGACCACCAGATCATGACCTGAGCCGAAGTCGGCCACCCAACCGACTGAGCCACCCAGGCGCCCCACTTAATGTTTATTTTTATCTTTTTTTTTTTTTTTCAACGTTTTTTATTTATTTTTGGGACAGAGAGAGACAGAGCATGAATGGGGGAGGGGCAGAGAGAGAGGGAGACACAGAATCGGAAACAGGCTTCCAGGCTCCGAGCCATCAGCCCAGAGCCTGACGCGGGGCTCGAACTCAAGGACTGCGAGATCGTGACCTGGCTGAAGTCGGACGCTTAACCGACTGCGCCACCCAGGCGCCCCAATGTTTATTTTTAAAGAGACATAGCACCTGTGAGTGGGGGAGGGGCAGAGAGATAAGGAGACAGGATCTGAAGCAGGCTCTGCATTAACAGCAGAGAGCCCAGTACAGGGCTCCAACTCAAAAACTGAACCGTGAGATCATGACTTGAGCCAAAGTCGGACACTTAACCTAATGGACCACCCAGGCACCCCCTCCCTGAACCATTTTAAAACAATGCTTACCTTTTATTTCCATTATTTAAGTATTTCAGAGGAAAGTTTTTGTCTTACTTATCATGATAATAAAACCAGATTACAAGTTAGAAAAATTGGGACTTACTTCTCATTATCCTGTGATTTGTTTTATTATCATAACCAGGTTAATACTACTACATATGCATATACTATATAGCAAGATTGTTGCAGGAACAAAATGGGATGATATGAATGAGGAGTTGTTAAATAATATACATTATTCAATATATTCTTATCTCTTCCAAATATATTATGTAAAATACTTGACTTGCCCAGAATTGTCAAATAAACTCAAATTTAAAAATGCGTCTTCCTTATTAAAATAGCTATTTAATCCTAAAATGACACCTTCTATTAAGAAATTCCCAGGACTCCTGGGTGGTTCAGTCAGTTAAGCTTCCAACTCTTGCTCAGATCATGATCTCAGATCAGGGTCCTGAGACTGAACCCTGCAATGGGTCTCCACACTGAGTGTGGAGCCTACTTAAGATTCTCCCTCCCTCTCCACGCCCTATCCCTCTACCCTGCTCACTCTCTCTGTCTATCTAAAGTAATAAAAAAAAAAAAAAAATAGGGGCACCTTGGAGGTTCAGTTGGTTGAGATGAGACTTTGGCTAAGGTCATGTTCTCATGGTTCGTTATTAATTCTAGTCCACATCAGGCTCTTCGCTGTCTGCATGGAGCCCAGTTTGGATTGTCTGTCTCCCTCTCTCTCCACACCTCCTCTGCTCACTCTATCTCTGTCAAAAATAAATATTAAAAAATGACAATAAATAAATAAATAAATAAATAAATGGCACATGGGTGGCTCAGTCAGTTAAGTGTCTGCCTCTTGATTTTGCCTCAGGTCATGATCTAGGGTTCGTGGGTTCCTGGGTTCAAGTCCTGCATAGGGCTCTGAGCTGGTAGTACAAAGCCTGCTTTGGATTCTCTCTCTCTGTCTCCCTCTCTCTGACCCTCTCCCTCTCTTTCTCTCTTAAAACATTAAATAAATAAATAAGTAAATAAATAAATAAATATTTTTAAGAAAAGAAAAGAAAAGAAAAGAAAAGAAAGGAAAAGAAAAGAAATTCTCCAGTGAGTTACATGTTAGAGCTTTACTTGCTCCCAGTGTCTCACCAGGTATAAATTCTTCCTCCTATTCTAAACTAAAATTTCTTCCTTTCTAGAGTAAATCAACAGATGGAAGGCATCCATGGCTTTCTAGAAAGTTGATCCCTATAAACTATAGAAGAGGGCAGAGTGTCCAATGCTAATGCATAGTAATTTTTTTTTCTTAACATTTGGTGGGGTAAAAAATAACTTCTCTAGTTATCATTTCTCTTCTCACATTTGTGACAGCCCCATCATCAGTGACATGACATTAGTGTTCAGGGTGTCCATCATGAGAAAATGCATTATTCATTTACATTATGAATGAACTTTTAAAACAAAAATGTCATAGATGGTCTGCAGAAACTGAAGAAAATATATCTAATTATACAAAGAAGCACTGACTGATATATAATGCCATCTTTCACATTTTTCATACATGATTTATTAGTTACAGTAGTATTGCATGTGCATTTTTGTTTTAAGACAAGATACCTTTCAATACAAGGGACAAGGCAGGCACACACACATACACATCAATGAACATTTATATACAAGAGCTATTTATTATTAATACATTGTCTTCTGTAGGGAGACTTTGGTAATTAAAATAGAGAGCATCTAAAGAGCATAAATCCTAATTTTTGACAACTTATTTAAATACTGTGTTTCCAGTTTGATCGTAACAATTAAGTTTTAGTGGCTAAGTTTCCAATTGTGATAGGAATATTCCTGAGATGTAACAGAAATTCGCTGATGGGTACACTCTATGCTGTAAGGATACAGAACTCAAGTCTTCCTGAATAAGTCATTTAATTGTCAATCTCTTTTTCTTCCCCAAACTTTTAATTTTCATTTTAGTAAGAAATGTATTATGAGTTTTATCAGACATTCTGACAGAATGCATACATAAATTTATCAAATATGAATAAAGCATATATAATACACATATATATTTCATAATAAGAATAAAATTAACTATGTACCAACTTTAATTTGAAGAATTAGAACCAAAACAGAAAGAGGGAAAAATGATTAAAGTCTGAATGAAAGTGCCTCAAATAGGCTTTAAGTTAGGGCAAAGAAAACAGGAGCTGGGTTTCCCAAGTATCAGTTAGTCTGAGTAAAACTTCATTGAGTTTTGATAATTATCATTATTGTTTCTAACGTCATTAGCTTCCAAAATGTGGGTTATTTCTAATATTTTCTTAAATTTTTAAGGATTTATTTGGAGATTTTAAAAAAAATCTCACTCAACTAAATAATGATAGAAGTAATGGTCTTTTGCTCTTTTTATCTTCCACCCCAAGCACATTTTAGGCTAGGCAGGGAGCAGTTACCACCAAGCACCAGGGATAATGGAAAATGTAAACACACCAGATTAGTTCTGGAATCAAAAGGGCACAAAATAAGGGTCAGATGTGGAGGTTATTCTTTCTGCCTGGCAGTTAGTGCCCTTTACCATATTTCTTTATCATCCTTATCCTAAAATTTCATTCTAAATGTCATCTTCTCCATAAAGCTAGCTTTATCCTCTTAGCCAGAAACTATCAGTTCCTGGACATGAGGAATGAAGTCTAATTCATCACTCTGTTCCTTCCTGCCTTATCCATTGTAATTGTTCATTTGATGCAGGGTTTTTATAGGAGTTCCTAGCAGTCTAGGTTTCTAGCTTTCAGAGCATATATAGAGTATTAGTGTTTGTTTTGATGTGGAATTCATGCATATCTTTTTGTTCTTTTATCTTATAAATGATAATGACATGAATATTTGCTGTCTATCCTTCCCAGTACTGTGATTTTCATGATAACAGCAATCATGTTGTTTTAATCACCATTGTATACCCTTCACTTAACACAGAATCTTGCTTATAAAAGGACCTCAGCAAACACAGTATTTGTTAAATGGGTGAACTTAGGGTCAGGATGATGATATCTTGCAAGACAAAGGGAGAAAAACAATTCCTTAAAGATCAAATGCTTAACCTCAAAAAAAAAAAAAAAAAACTGTTAAGATATGTGTACATATCTACTTTCTATCATACCCAACTGCTTTTCAATAGCTAGGTTATGTCCAAATCTTTCATTAAAGTGTATGTTTGTCTGGAAGTTGAAAAATCAAACTAGCATGATATCAAAGAACTATGGAGTTTTCAAAGTTTTATAAAAGCTTAGTCTAGAGAATAAATAATAGGAAGGAAAAAGAGAAAGAGAAAACTTTTTGGACTAAAAAGGATAGGAATGTCATTCTGCCTGATCAGAAATAGGACTCGGGAGTACCTGGCAAACTCTATGGTAGGTGCCAACACATCAGAGCTCTGTAACTTTATGAACTCCCACTGAAACTAGATCTTAGACACTGGCCTTGTCAGTTTCTCCAGAGTTTCCCACGACTTTGGGTAAATGCTGGCATAGTAGCCTTCAGATTCAAGGGCCTTGAGACTCGAACCAAGAGGATATCAGCAGTCAGCCCTGATTTTCCACTTCCGATTTTTTTTAGTGCATTTGGCACATACTGACAAACAAGAATCATGGTAACTTTCCAGGTCCGGTAAGGAAAGGCATATTGCTCAACATAAATGGTACCATCAAAAATAGCTGAGACATATAAGTGTTATATACTTACAGATATTGTCTAATCACAATGAGTTACCATTTTAGTTAACTTTTCAGCTCTTTTTATCTTACAAGCCACATTGCTTCCCATGAAAAGTTTTGTTTTAAAACATTTATTTTGAAAATTATTTCTATTAACACATACTATGACAAATATATTCTTAAAGTGTGGATTTAAAACTGTGATCTTTCTTTGAGCTTTAGTTTCTGTTCTAGCTTTTTATTGAACCTCTAATTAGAGTTACAGAGATACTGTTTGTTTTGGATATATCAGTCTCTCTTCATACATGTGTATAGGAGAGACCTTATATGAACTATGCAAACTGAAAAATCACTGTTAAAATAGAAACCCCACTACAGAAATCACCCCCACCCAGTTCAGTTTTCTTGTCTTTAGATGATTTATTTGACTCTATGAAATCCTCATGTTTATTCTACTCAACACAATAATACTTTTCTTTTAGTTAAAACTTCTCTGTTAAGCCACGAACAACTTTTGTTGGATAGTCTTATTTTGCCCTTCAGAACCCCCTCTTCTAAGTCTGTGACCCTGAGGTTCTTACTCTACATGATTTTTCATGAATCATCTGGGAAAATTTCCAAGAGTGTTGAAGCACAGCCAGGAAGCTGAGGAAATGCTGAAGAGAGCTGGAGAAAAACTGCTGGGAGGGTCAGAAGAATGTCAGAGAAGGTCGGGAAACATCAAACCCAGAAAGGCTCCAAACACATGCCCTGCGGTCAATATCATGTCACAGACAAAGCTTCAAAAATACCAAGGTTAGAAAGCTACTTTGCATTACTTTTTCTCTCTCTCTTCATTAGCTTTCTTAACATTTACTATTAAGGAGACGAATAGTACAGTAATAGAAATATACTAGCAAGAATGTTATGGCCAGATAATAACTACTTAATAATAAACATAACGACTACCAAATATTGAGAATTCTCTGTTCAGCATTATATTGATCACTTCACATACATAATCCCATTCCACCATTCCATAGTATTATCATCACACTTTTCTTTTTTTTTTTTTTATTTTTTTTTTTCAACATTTTTTATTTATTTTTGGGACAGAGAGAGACAGAGCATGAACGGAGGAGGGGCAGAGAGAGAGGGAGACACAGAATCGGAAACAGGCTCCAGGGTCCGAGCCATCAGCCCAGAGCCTGACGCGGGGCTCGAACTCACGGACCGTGAGATCGTGACCTGGCTGAAGTCGGACGCTTAACCGACTGCGCCACCCAGGCGCCCCATCATCACACTTTTCTGATACAGAATCTGAAAATAAAAGAACTTGTGTTAATTTAATAAGGTTACTCAACCAATGAGAAAAATTCAGAAACAGGTGTACTAGACCACAAAGTTCCTTTAGCCGTGTTATGGCAGAGACTTTTGCAATTGTCTAATACTGCAAATATACGTGATTACTAAATTAACTGTAAGTATAATGTTACTTTTCTTTCCTCCTATAAGCCAACTTTAGCACAATAAGAAAATATTCACCTTATGCTGGTTTAAAGAAAGGTTAAATTTGTTTCAATTGTTAAAAAAAGATCATATCCGTAATACTGATATGGGTAGAATTATTATCCTAATATCTAAAAAAACTCCAATTATAATAGGGAAAAACACTAAGCATATATAAGCATAGTAAATGACAAATGATTTGAAACACTCTTAAATTCTACAGAATTACTGAAGATCTTACTTGCATGATATGCTTAAAAATATTCTAAATATCTCAGGGAGCTGAAAACAAAACAACAGTACACTCTCTGTACCCATTTGAGCAAGTGTTTTTACACTACCCAGAGCCAAATATATGATTTAAAAAGAGCATGAGCCATTCCCGGAGGTAGAGGAAAATGAAGAACCCAAATTTTCTTCCCTGTTTTATTCCTAACATCTCAACCAGTAGAATATAACAGACTGTTGGTAATGGCTTTAAGTTGAATTACAAGGCTCATTTTGCTACAGGCACACTGGTTTTTGCTTCGTTCCTCCAATTCTCTTGTTTTCTCTTACTTCTAAACCCTTATATGTGGTTCTATGAAATATCTCTTCCTTAATTCTTTTCACTAATTGAACTATACACTCTTCCTCTAAATGTCAAGACAAATGTAGCCAGCTAAGAAAAAATTCCATGATCTATATCACATCTCCATGATTTAAACACTCATTAATACCATAAAACATTAATAGCATAAATCACAGTTTCTGAAGTATATATTTATTTGCTTAATCAGGTAGTTAGCACCTCTCTTCCATAAGCTGAAAGTAATGTGTGAACAGAGATGATGCAGGAGGCAGAGTAATGGTCCACAAAGATGTCCATGTTCTAATCCCTGGATCCTACTAGTATGTTACATGGCAAAGGGGAGTTAAAATTGCAAACAGAAATATGCTTGCAATCAGCTGACCCTAAAATAGGGAAACTTCTGGAATATCAAGGAGTGGAAGTTATGTGTTCACAAATATCCTCAGAAGTGAAAGAAGGAGTTGGGAGAATCAGTGTCAAAATGATTCAGTGTGAGAAAGGCTAGACCAAGCATTACTGGTTTGAAGATGGAAGGTGGTCATGAGCCAAGGAATACGGGTACCCTTTAGAAGCTGGAAAAAGCAAGGAAATGGTTTCTCCTCTGGTGCCTCAGAAACGAATGCAGCTCAGCTAGCAATCTGGCTTTAGCCCGATGATAACATGTTAGACTTCTAACCTACAGAGCTATGTGATAATATATTTTGCTGTGTTTAACCACTAAGCATGTTGTAATTTGTTTCAGCAGTCATAGAAAGAAAATAGTAGATATTATTCCCAGAATCTGGTGCATGCCTGGTACATGGTGTTTGATACTATTTGTTTAATAAACAAATAGTTAATAAACTTGAAGGATGTGCTATGTCAACTGGATGGTACTGAGGTCCCAATATTTTCTTCTCCTTCTATTTATAAATTAACTTGAGTCAAGAAACATTAAAAACACACACAAACAGTATTCTGTGGTTTGAAAATTATAGGTCACATTCTAAAGCCTGCATGCATGGCAGATTTAGAACGAGAGTTTACACCACCCACCTTCACCAGAGCTTTGTATGATCAGGCTCTCTGAGTGTGAGCAGTGAGTTAATGTGAAGGGGACATAGCTGGCCAAGTACTAAAACCTCTTTTAGAAGCCAAATGTGATACAATTTTTGCCTCAAATTAAAGGACTCCTATTATCTTGGAGTGACTCTACCTTCTGTTTACAAATTATTTCACTTCTGTTTTGTCATTTACAGCAATCCTGTAGACTACCTGTTTCTAATCTTATTTTCATGTCATTAACCAAGGCTCAAAACATGTTATTAATTAAGGGTCTGTCCTGGTAAAAGTGTATGAAAGGAAGGTAGAGCATCCCACCTCAGAAGGCAGTAGGGAGGATTATTTCATCCCTGGCATTTTTTTTTTACATGGCCTGTGCATGGGGCACTGGGGTGGCTCAGTCGGTTGGGCGTCCGACTTCAGCTCAGGTCATGATCTCACAGTTCAAGAGTTCAAGCTTTCCATCGGGCTCTGTGTTGACAGCTTCAGATTCTGTGTCTCCCTCTGTCTCTGCCCCTCCCCTGCTAACACTCTCTCTCTGTCTCTCAAAACTGAATAAACATTAAAAAAATTAAAACATAATAAAATGGCCTGTGCGTGACAAAAATAAAAAGCAGACCAACTTTCTTTGGCTTGACTCTGTTTAACTTATCTACAAGACGATGCTCTCCCTCCCTATCTCCCTCTGTGGCGCTATAATGTGGGATTTAAATCCAGGCTCACTGAACTCAATATCCACTTTTCTTCAGTCACATCATGTCTTCTTTCTGGAATTAGGTTTCCTCTGTTCAAATTCTTTTCACATGTGAACATTACTTGTCCTTTCTCTGCCTCATTTTCATTATCTATAAAAGGACAGCAACTGTATCTCAAAGGTAGTTCCTGGATTTAATATATGAAAAAAATGCATACGATAGCATCTGTCTTAGAAAAGCATTCTGTACATGTTAGCTCTTACAAGAGCTTTGAAATTGTCCCTGGAAAAACTTCTCAGGAAGATTATGGTGTGAGGTTGGAAGAAATATTTTCCTAAGCTATATGAGTGACTGTTGAAATAATCCTATGAAGTATGCGTAAAAATAGTTTATCTAACATGACTCCTAAAAAAAATGAGTTGGACACAGTTCATGAGGTCAAGCCTTGCGTCAGGCTCTGCAATGACAGCACAGCACAGAGCCTGCTTGGGATTCTCTCCTCTCTCTGCCTTTCCCCAACATGTGCATGCACACTCTTTCTCTCTGTCTCAAAATAAATTAATAAACTTAAAATAAAATAAAATAAAATAAAATAAAATAAAATAAAATAAAATAAGTTGGATTAACTAGAAGGTTTTAATTTGTTAACTAGTGTGTTCATATTTTAGGACAAAGCCAACTCATTTGAGCCAATATAACTACATCAAGCTCCATTTATTAAGCCATGTGACCAGGGTTCAAATCCTAACTCTACCACTTACTATGTGTGTTAACTTTAGGCAAGTTAACTTACCTTTTGATGCCTCTATTATGTCACCTATAAGATAGGGATAATGATACTGACCTCACAGGGTTGCTGAGTATTAGTAAGTTCGTACTTGAAATGCACTTAAAAAATAGTGACTGTCATATATGTGCTCAATAATTACTTATTTTTATTGTAATATCCCAAGGTGATCTTTCAAGAAATATTAATTATGTGTTTATTTTTAAGTATTTAATTAAATTCCAGTTAACATACAGTGTAATATTAGTTTCAGGTGTACAATATAGTGATTCAATATTTCTATACACAACACTATGCTCATCATAAGCACACTCTTAAATCCTCATTGCCTATAAAAATGATGGTTAGATGCCACACAGTAGGTGGCAATGCCTTCCCCATATATATGTTGTCAGGACCAAGGGCCTCTTTCATCCTTGTCAATCAACAGGAGTGCTATAACCTTCTCTCCTTTACACATCACAAAATCTTAATTATTTGAACACTAGAGACATCAGTGGATTTCTAATGGTTAAATACCTAAAACAACAACAACAAAGTAAATAGGATATACTCTTCAGAGCCATGGTCACCTACCACAAAGCAGACTTAAGATATACTTACTTCACATATTCCCCAGCTAGTTAAGCTACAAAGGGAATTCTAAAGGTTTTGTTGTGGAAGTTATAAAATTAAAACTATGGCAGTGGAATATTCATGAAGCCTTTTGTTTCATTTTCTGGTATATGAAAATAACTTTCAAAAAGTTAAGTGGAATGCTTTTATTTATTTCCTGTCATACATTCTAAATGGCCTTTAAAAGTCAGTAGCTGTTACTCAAGAATAATGAGGTATATTATTCTCTCAATGCACATGTAAATCTCCAATTAACACTAATGGTATTTATGGCAATGAAAACAAAAAGAAACCTACTTCAGTGTCTCAAAATAATCTTTATTTTTGATACCTACCTTTTTACCATCTAAGTGCAGTCAAGCACATATAAACAAATTAGTATTAAGCATCAATTTGACACTTCCATTCATGTTGACATTCTGAAATACTGTCTTTAAACAGTAATGCGTTTTAAAGCAGAGATGTGACTTTAGATTTAAGAATTTATATGTCTTTCCCATCTCTGCCATTAATATTAAAATATAAAAAAATAAGCATACACAAGTATTACTTGAGAAATACAAAAAAGGTGAATTTTTAAAATATGTGTGGCAAAATATTTTTAAGAACAGTATTTCAAAAGATTATCTTTTTATGCACATACATAACTAGAATCCTAATATCCCCTTAAGACACAATCATATATCCTTCTTTAGTAAATACTTTTTCTTAGATTTCTATAATTATAGTCTTAATCATATAGTGAATTCTTCCTAAGAAGAAAGCGTTTAAATGGAAAAGTGAAATACCATTAAGATACTATTGAACTGAAATAGCATCTTAAAGAATATATGTTTAAGGTATTGTGAAACTGCCTGAAAGAGATAGGAGAGCACAACTGAAATAATTATTTTTATTATTCTAAATGTAGAATGATCTACAGCCACCCATAGATCTTTGGTAGAATTTGAAACTTTAACATAATTCTTTTTTTTTCTTAAGTTCATTTGTTTATATTTATTTAGAAAGAGGCAGAGCATGAGCAGAGGAGGAGCAGACATAGAGGGGGAGAGAGAGAAGCCCAAGCAGGCTCTGCCCTATCAGTGCAGAGCCCAAGGCGGGGCTCAAACTGATGAACCATGAGATCAAGACCTGAGCCTAAATCAGTAAGTGGACACTTAACCAGCTGAGACAACCAGGCACCCCTGAATCTTTAAGATAATTCTACAAAGACACTGGACTACACATAAAAGTGTAAGTCCCTATGTAGAAAAAATAAGCCCAGTATAACAGATTTCAATCAAATAAGAATAAAGGGTATGATAATATACAGAAGGAATATGTTGATATAGCCCAAACCTATTAATTTGTTATGGCGTTATTTACGTTTGAATGCCTGAATAAACATATCTTCCAGAAAAATTATTTAAAGCAACTATAGCAAGTAAATAACTTATCAAAACATAGAAAAATATAGTTCCTAATAAAACCGAACATTCCCCTCTAAAAATCTTGACTAATGAAGTAAAATTGTCTTCAAACTGAGATATTTATCTAACATCCACTCATATAGAATACAACCATATCTAAACAAAGGTTATCATTCCTTTCTAGGTAAAGAGAAGTTGACATTTTAAGAAGCTAACTTATTAAAACAACAGGTAGGTTTTATTTTACATGCCCATTCATCTAAGAAAATTTTATTGACTTCTTAGAGATTAGGCCTAGAACAGTGCCCAAACCACAGCAGGCACTTGATAAATATTTTTTAATGAATAAATTAACTAAATTTTGGAAATCCTATTTGTAACATCAGAAATGTACTTAAGTCTCTCCTATACCATGTCTCTCAGTGTCAGGCAGTAGGTAAATATATATTAGTTGGTTTTATAAAGCTCAGCGCAGAGCCCGATGTGGGGCTCAAACTCACAGACTGTGAGATTGTGACCTGAGCCGACATCGGACACTTAACCGACAGAGCCACAGGCGCCCCTATATACACAGTTTTTGACTGCACAGGGGATCAGCACTACTAACCCTCTGCTGTTCAAGGGCTAACTGTATTTCCCATACATTGAAATATTTTGTTATTTAATTACCCTAAGATTTCATTACTGGTCATTTCTTATTCCCAACCATGCTAAAATAAGTCTAAAACAAAAATAAAATGGAAAAGAATGATGGAATCACCTACAAAGATGATATAAAAAGAAACTGATCCTCTCTCAGCTTTCTTAGTGTATTGCCAAAATTACTGCATCATCTTCCAAGAATGTATTATATTCTGCCTTTGGATTTCACTGGGTAGTTGAAAATTCAAATGTCTTAATTTATCCTTTTAATAGAAAAGTAAAGAAAATTGAAATGAAGACATTTTACAATTATTATATGAATCAAAATGAATGCAAAATTATTCATGAAGCACTGTTGACATTAATCATAATAGTTAAATTGATCATATAATTCTATAAATCACATAATGAATAATGAAAAAAGAAAATCTATAAATCATATAATGAATAACTAAGGACAAACAGAAAATGTGGTATTTATTTCCAGTTAGCATTTTGGTGGGAAGAACCTCATCATGCCAAGGACCATTCCATTTCCCTAAAAAGAATATATGGCAATATTCATTCATTTCTATTTCTCCTGGTATGCTGAGGGTTAAATAACCACTATATGATCCCAAAAAGTCATAAATGAAATACACAATACTGGATATTTCAGAGATACTGTCTAAAAAAATTTAGGAATGTCTTATATGTTTTATAGTCATTCATACTCATAAGCATCCACACAATCATGAGGTCCCAAAGACTCTCAGGAAAGTTTCTCAGAAGCCTCTCAACAGGCTTAGTATAGAAATTATTATGCATCTAGGGGCGCCTGGGTGGCTCAGTCCATTAGGCGGCCGACTTCGGCTCAGGTCATGATCTCGCGGTCCGTGAGTTCGAGCCCCACGTCGGGCTCTGTGCTGACAGCTAAGTCTTCTGATTAAATCAGATTCCCCCCCCCCTAATTTACAAGGCAGTCTTAAAAAAGAGGCTCTTAATTGACAGTGGATTTCAACTGTGACAAAAATTAAGCAAAAAAGAGGGATGGGATGAAGAAAAAGACACATTAGGATGCTAACCTGGGAGGAAATCTGTCCTAGTGGGGTTTTGGCAGTAATTATCCACTACATGCTTTTCCAAAAATACGAATGTATTGATTTTTATGAATCTTCAGGGGGAAAAAAAGTAATTCATCTTCACTGGATTAAAAAAAATAAGATCTATTAAGACTACTGATTAATAATGACAGATATTGTGAAATTACATAGTAACCACCATATTTTTTCCAGTCAAGATGCATGTAATTTCTGTGCAGTGAAAATAACTCCAAAGGTTAGACTAAACACTCTGTTGGATTTCAACCCATTTTGTATTTCATCCAGAAATTTATCCTATAACTCCTTTATTATATTACAGGTAAACACCTAGTGTGTCTTGGTCTTTGAACAACTTTGAAAATCTTAATGGATCTCCTATTAATGACTTGAATAAAATTTTAATACATACTCATTACTTATTTTTAGGAATTATGTTCTTAACTTTTGGGAAATTACACTTCAATAGTTTTAGAGTTTGTCCTGTTAATACACCCAAGGGAGTAACCTGACAATCATTTTAAAAGTATACCTTATGGGAGGCTTAAGCCCTGACACATATTTTCTTATTCCAGAGTAAATCCCAAGTGGCAGAACTTTAACTTTCTGAGCTCATTTATCTTTTATTTATTTTTTTCTTCTCTAATGATTTTCTATCTTTGTTTTTGTTTCTGTTTCAATCAGGTTCAAGAATTGGTTTTCTAAGTAAAGCCAATGCCTGCTAAGCCCTCGGGATGTCTGGCTTGCTGGGACCTAATCTTTCACTTCCTCAAAGACCAGAAACTTTAGCAAATTTGGGGCATCTCAAAATGAGAGTAATTCACACATAAACAATACTATATTAAATTTTCAGGACAGTGGTTAATACTCTGGCTTAGTGGTTGCCCAACTGATTTATATCACTCTAGGTTTATAGTACAAACTCAAGGAGGTCTATACTCTGCTGCATCTATGTAAACAATCAGGCTAAAAAAATAAAGCCAGCCTTTTTTTGCAGTCAGGAATAACTTTTAGAGACTTTTATAATCACAATGGAGAAATATTTACACAATTCATTTAAGTATCCAGATTTGGTGAAGTACCTTATTATGTTCAGATTTTTGTGTGATTGATATAAATATAATCATTCAGTGGGAAAAAAATCTAATGATTTAGTTTTATTATACTGTAGTGTAATAAATTATTAACTAGTTTTGTATCTAACCTAGTAATCTTATACTAACATTTTTTAATTGCCTATAAATAGCACTTCAAATGCTCTCTGAACCAATTTTAATATCCAACTGGTTTCCTCAGCAATTAGTTGAATAAACTCTTTGACACATATTCATTATATATTTATATGAGAATCATGTTTCTCAATTTTTGAATATTATATTTTAAGATAAAAAAGCATATGAATATTTGTCCCTATTCTCCCTACAGTAAGACTATTCCAAAGACAATTCCAATACTATTTTAACCACATTTTCATATCATATTACTTCTAATAATTCACTGAGAAAAGAAATCAACTTATTCTAAATCAGGTAAATGCAATTTGACTGTTTGGAGGCAGCCATAAAAGAAGGTAAAATTGAAAAATAGCATGTATTGAGCTTTTCTATATACAAGACACCTTAAATTGTATTACTTCTTCTAGTCTCACAACTATGTGAGATTAGTTTGCATACATCCATATATTCTGCTAGGTAACTGCCTTATATTGCCTATCCTAATATTCATCACATACTATTGCAGTTAATTTTAAGACTATCTTTCCTGCTAAATTAAATACATCCTGTGGGAAACTTTATGTTATTGTTCATATATGTATTGTTCATACAGAATTGATGTGAAGTGTATTTTATTCAATAAATTTTAATTGAATGAATAAATGGGTAGATAAGTCAATAAACATTAAAATTTATAGCTAGATTTAAACTAAAAGTGTGTGTTTTGATCAATCCTAAGAGTGGTCTAAATAATATTATTATAGTATAAATAGATGTACTTCCTGGTAGAGTTGTAAAACATGAAATTATATTCTCCTTCATCCCATTGTTTTCTATGATGCTTTGTATCTTTATTTCATTTTGTTTTCAGCATGACCACCCATCCTCAAGCGCCCATGAAAAGCTTATGCATGATTAGAATCAAAGCTTCAATGCCCAGAAGCACTGGTTCAAGCCCTGATTCATCAATCTCCTCCAATAGGTCATTTTAACCTCTCTAGATCTTAACTTTCTCTTCTTCAATCTGAGTATAAAACTGTCTGTTTTAAAGTATTGTAGAGAAGAAAAAGTGAAATAACTTATATAAGTACTTAACATAGAGACTAATAGAGATGTTATCACCAAATAATGCTCTTCATTTATAATTCCCTCTTGATAACCCACAACCAAGGACCATAGGCTCTGCCAGAAAACGCAACCTGGCTTACCATCATTTACTGCCAATTTTAGACAACTATTTAATCACTTTAAATCTCAATTTTCTCAAATTCAAAATGAGGGAAGAAGAGTAGCAATTCAGAAACTGGCCAATGTACCAGAATCATCAGTATTACATGGAAATTTGTTAGAAAGGTAATATTTCATTCTCACCTCTGAACTACTGAATCAAAAGTTTTGTATTTACAAGATTTCAGGTGATTCATAAGCATATTAAATTTTAAACATCTCAAACTAAATTAAGCCATCTTTCTGCTCCCACTTCTGAAAATATGAAAATATTTAAAAAATAATATCCATGTTATTATATTAGCAACACTTAACATTTTAAACTTTTTAATTATATATCATTCCAGTTATCAACTGCTAAGTTACAATCTGCTACAAAGCTTGGTGGAATTAAACCACAACTATTTTATTCTGTTGGTAAGGAATTCAGACAGAACACAGAAAGAATGCATTGTATCTGCTTCACAGTGTTTGGCGACTTCACTGGAAAGGCTTAAATTGGTTGGGGTTACTTGAATGACAGGTGTTGGAGTTATCTGTAGGGTTCTTCACTCACAAGACTGACACTTAGTCTGGGCTAACTAGGAGATTAGGCATATCTGAATTGTTTATTGAAATGTCTATGTGAGGTCTCCCAAGGAACTTGAGCTTCTCTCAGTAGTCTAACCTCAGAATGGTGAGCCTTCTCTCAGTAGTCTAACCTCAGAATGGTGAGTCAAGCCATGACATCTCAGGGCTTGAAAAGAAAATGTTCTTTAGAACCCAAGGGAGAAGCTAAATGATCACTTCTGCCTTAGCTTTATTTCCAGTGTATTCAACTATTCCAAACACTAATAGATTTTCCCAATTTCATGGAAAGAGAATATGAATCCTCCATTTCCATAGAAAGGGTCAAAAATTAGCAGCCATGTTTTTAAGCCTAAATATTAATGATTTTGTTTTTATGGAAATGCCTCTCAAAAATGTTCACCAAAATGACTTCTGAAGAAGGATGAAATAGACAACAGTGGCAGTTCTCGGGGTAATGACATCACCAAGATAGTAGAAAAGGAAGTTTCAGCCCTTATTCTCACACGGAAATACAATTTAACAATGATATGAAGACTAAAATACCTTTATGAGAGGTCCAGAATCCAGTTAAGTTGCAGTAACTCTGATGGGCACAAAACCAAGAAAAAATGCACTGAAACAGACAAGAAGAACAATTTCACCTTAGCCACAAGAGTCCCTTCTCCTAGGTGGCAAAGCTCAGCATGGAGAGAGAGCACCTTGAGCTGTAACTTCCTCCTTACAGTGAAGAGAGGGAGAGACGGGGTATGTAAATGGCTACAGTCCCCTGCCTTTCAGTGGGCTCCCTAAGGGGATGGCTTCTATCTCATCTAAGACAGAGCCCTTAAAGAATTAGCATTGTCTGGATTCTGGACAGCTAGAAAAAAGGAAAAGGGGTGGGAGGCTTTTAATTTTTTTTAACGTTTATTTGTTTTTGAGACAGAAAGAGACAGAGCATGAATGGGGGAGGGTCAGAGAAAGAGGGAGACACAGAATCTGAAACAGGCTCCAGGCTCTGAGCTGTCAGCACAGAACCCGATACGGGGCTCGAACTCACAGACCGCGAGATCATGACCTGAGCCAAAGTCGGACGCTTAATGGACTGAGCCAACCAGGCACCCCATGGGGTGGGAGGCTTTTGTAGCAATCTTTAGAAAGAACAAAACTTGAGGTATCACACTTCCTAATTTTACACTATATTACAAAGCTATAGTAATTAACATAGCATGGCATTGGCATAAGAAACAGACATATAGATCAATGGAACAGGATGAAGCCCAGGAATAAACTAGCCGATATAATGATTACCTGATCCTCGACAAGAGTGACAAGAAGAGGATGGAGAAAGGATATCTTCAATAAATGGCGTTGGGAAAACTGGATAGCAACATGCCAAAGAATGAAATTGAACCTGTATCTTATACCATACACAAACGTGAATTCAAAGTGGATTAAATACTTAGTTAAACTAAGATCCACAACTATAAAACATCTAGAAGAAAACATGGTGGAAAAGCTTCATGACATTCTTTTCTTACTCTATGATCCAGTATGGGATATATACCAGAGTACACACGCCTCAATGTTAGGTGTACAGTTGGTCACAAGATAAAGTGATAAAACAATTAGTTCAAACAAGTGGCAAGCTAGTAGGGACTACATTTTGAGACAAGCAGTCTTTTTAGATTTCCCCAAATTCTAAGTGTTTATTTGTAACCCTCTATTAAGATATTCTAATACTTACAAAGTTTTAGAACCCAATCTTCAAAGATATTACTAATAACCAACCAGATATATAGTCAGAATTTATATAGTGAATTTCACTCTATTAATAAGCCCTGTGAAGTTTTAACCATAGGATTCTCATGTCAGAATAGCATGATTATATTCTTCAACCTGTGAATCTTATAACCTTAACTAAATCCTATGAAGATAAGTAGGAATTTAATAAACAACAAATTCTGGTTAAAAAATTTGAAATTATTTACAATCAAAACAAAAGGCAATTTCCAACATAACATTATGTAACAGCCAGAGAAATAATTTTAATATGAATTTTTCCAGTTCATGTTTGTCTTCTTTAAACCATATTTCCAATAAATTTTATTTTGTATAATTTCACTTTTGAACCTATAAATATTGTAAATATATGGTGTTAAACTGTAGAAGCAAATATAGCTGAAAATCAAGTGTATACATTTATCCACAGCAATTACAAATATGCTTCAGTGTATCCTTTCAGGAGAATCTAAGACATCTTAAACCCTTCCCCTCACTAAATATAAGTGCCTAATACCTTCCATGTCTGATTTTGTGCATTAAAAGCAGGTTATTCAACTGAAGCAAATCCACAGCTATGTTAATTTCTCTGAGGATAAAAAAAAAGTCTGTTGAAGAAGATAAACCCTTTCCTACTTTTCCTTTTTCAGATCAAAGGAAAATATACCTTTTTATTTTTGAAAGCTTATATGAGAGAAAGAATTATAACCACATATTGTAAACTGCATATTAAATCACAGAGTTTTAAGAAGAAAACAAACCTTCTTCACTGCTTGCATTAACATTTCTACTGTTTGTATTTGAATATTTTTGCTGATGGGTTAGAAAATAGTGTGAGTTATATATAGCTGAATATCAAAGGAACAAAAATGATGGAACAAAACAAGAATTTCCAGAAGAGCTGTCAGGAAATATTGTCACTCATTATCATAGGAGCAAACATTTTACTATAGACATATTATTAGCCTTCTTTTCTTTTTAACATAGCTCTATATATTTTCAAGGTGACTTAGAATCATGATATAATTAACTCTCACAAAATTCTCATGGTGCCAATACATGTACATGTTATTTGTTATCAATTACATGTTGGTGGAAACTACCCATGAATACCTTTTTCTATTTACCTGAAGTAGAATTTCTTTGGACTTTCAAATTCAAAAGCATGTTTTCTCAATCAGGTACTAATAATGAGTGCTGATAGGAAAGTAAGCAAACGAACCAAGATGACTATTATTAGGTTTTTGGAACACACCTTCTTTTTTTAGAATTACTTATTTGATAGAAATGCATTGAATATTGTGCTAGGTAAGAAACAAAATATTAAAGAAGTTATTTTAAGTGTTTTTGTTAACAATGCTTACATAGGATTAAAAAAAACAATTATAAGGAGAGAAAATAATGTATGTGTACAGTTAAATAGATTTTTTCATTCAACAGATCATTTATTGTATGATTTACATCATACAATACATCATATTGTATGATGATCATTACATCATGTAATATAATTTATGCTTTTTAAAATTTCTTTCCCCAGATAAATACAGTACTTTCTAATGGAAACTGGAAATAGGTGATGACATGGAAAAGATAAAATCACTTGATGTATAATGAAGTGCATTTCTAACAATAAATAAAAGGGGATAAATGACTTTAATGCCTAATGCATTTGGGGCACACTGTGGATGGCCAATATATGTTTGTGGAAGAAAGTAAAGCATGGGGAGAGGAAGAAAAAGGTTATGGTCCTTGCATGAGAGTTGTGAGAGCTTGTGTCCAATATGCCGCCATTCATTTCTACCCTCTCAGTAGACACATGCCATTCCTCCATTAAACACTGTCTATCTCTCCACCCTCTGGATCTGGCCTAACATGTGACAGCTCTGAAAAATCAAATATGATGTACGCGACCCAGGCCATGTAGGCCTAGTCACTGAGAGGACTGGTATCTTCCTCCAAGCTGTCCTGTAAATACTTTCCTTTAGAAACCAGCCACCATGTAAGAAATGAGACGATACTGAGACCATCAAGCTGTCAGCAGCCCAAATGGAGATTAAAACACCATGTGTTAAGAGATAAAGGAGTACCAAGGCACCCATCATGTGAGTGAAAAATTTTATATTGGATATCCAATGCAGTCCAGGCTTCAGATCCAGGTATAGACTGCAATTTCATGTGAGATGCTAAGCTAAAACTACTCCCTGAGCCCAATTAATCTAAATGTCAAAGAAAAATAATAAATAATTCTTATTATTTTAAGCCACTAAGTTTTCATGGGATTTGTCACTCAGTAACAGATATTTAAAACAAGAGCCTTGGGGCTCCTGGGTGGCTCAGTCGGTTGAGCATCCTACCTACTTCAGCTCAGATCATGATCCCACAGTCTGTGAGTTTGAGCCCTACATTGGGCTCTGTGCTGACAGCTCAGAGCCTTGAGCCTGCTTCAGATTCTGTGTCTCCCTCTCTCTCTACTCCTCCCCTGATCATGCTCTATCTCTCTCTGTCTCAAAAATAAATAAAAACATTAAAAGAAAATTTAAAAAAATAAATAAATAAAACAAAAGCCTTGTTCATGTTCAGATATACCACGAAACTCTGATAAACTCCATTCAAACTGACTCATGTATACATGTCTTTGCTTTAAGGGATGTATAAAGATTAAAAAGTGGCTAAAAAAAATCATAGGGACTAGCAAATAAGGCTAATGAATTTCCCCTAACCTCATTATCCAAAAGGGGATGCCTCTTTTGGAAAGATATTGGCTATTATTTCAATATAGAACTTCATAGAAATAAAAGTAGAAAAGACTGGGCAACCGAGCAGTACAGACTTAATCCTGCAAAAAGAGTTGTGGGGTGGGGGTAATGGTTGAAGACAGTAAGACAGTTAGCCTACCCTTAGAAAAAATATATAAAACATTACATACAGGTTGGTCTTGTCACTCAGAAGCACTACCTGTTTAAGAACTATCTAAATTATACTCATAAATAATGCTTATGATGGACTCTAAATCTTAGACTTTCTAAATATATTTTAGTCAGGTAACATTCTTAGGTACCTAGTAAGAATCTCTAAACAGTCTTCAAGACAGATAGCAGCTCTTGAGGTACATGGGTGGCTCAGTTGGTTAAGTGTCTGACTCTTAATTTCAGCTCAAGTCATGATCTCTTGGTTTGTGGGGTAGAGCCCTGTGTTGGACTGTGTGCTGACAAAGCAGAGACTGCTTGGGATTCTCTCTCTCCCTCACTCTCTGCCCCTCAACTTCTCTCTTTCTCAAAATAAATAAACTTAAAAAAGAGCAGCTCTAGTTATTCTTTGAGAATTTTTCAAATCTGTACCATTCCTTAAAAAAAAAAAAATTCTCCACCATTCATCTCTTCCACTATCAGCCCTTGTAATTATTCCCTGTACAGTAGAAGGAACTAATTCCTTATGGCTCATGGGTAACACAAAAAGATTAGAAAATAATGCACACCACGATAATAGCTAACCTTTATTCAATAAATATTACATTAAAACTATGTTAAAAAATTCCCACAGATTATTTCAATTAATTCTCATAACTCTATAACTAGTATTATTTGTACTTACCTCTATAAGTGTTTTAATAGGAATACTTAATTTACAGATAAACAACTAGAAAAAAATTAACAAGTCACTTGTCCAGAGATGAAGATATTGACTGTGTTAGGATGTGAATCTAAACAATCTGACTCTACAGTGTACCTCCTATTTTGTAGAATATATCAGTTATAGCAATTAATAGAAGGTCAGATCATTGCTAAAGGCACAAAACCCTGAGGGAACCTAGTGGCTACTCCTATAGGATTTTGAAACTTCCCATCAATAAGCTCTTTGCCACTTAAGTATACTTAAAGGTATGCAATTCTGCAAACTTATGTGTGAACTTTATCAAGTTTACAAAACAAAAAAAATATAAGAAGTAGCAGCAAGCAGAGTGGGAAGAGGAAAATTACTACTTTATATAGATAAGTTTAATGTGTGCATTTCAGAGGTCAAATTATGTTAAACACCACATTCAATTAATTTTAAGATGCACTTTGCACATTCAACTTAATATTCATATAAATATGGTTCTTTTATTTAAATTTTATAATTACCATTGAGGGTTTTTTAAACCTATAATAAGCTTCTTTAAATTAGTTTTGATGTCACAGCTTAAATTTAATGGAATATTTAAATGTCAGGGCTGGCTTTATGGATGTAGAATATATGCAGTTTACATAAGATCCCATGTGTAAAGGGGACCCACTCTTGCTTTAACATTCTGGTGTCACTGTCTTAAAATTCTTAGTAAGTTTCAAAAAAAGCCACATATCTTCATTTTACACTAGGCATCAAACTTAAGTAGACAATTTTGACCACAGTAATATCTGGCATAATTATTGATGTGTGATTTAGTAACTCAGACTTTGAACTCAAATTTTGTGATTTCTGGTATATTCTACTTGTGTCATATCGCTACTTTGCATTAACTACTTTCTGGATTCAGTAGCCTGGAAATTATCATATACTAGAAGAAAGGTGTTTATCACATTCCAGAATCCTCAATCACCATGCATCTCTGGATAAAATTGACACTACTTAAACAGATGGAACTACTAATTTGAAAGCAAGGAACATACGGTATTTCTCACTGTCCCTCATTATAAGAGACATACCTCATTTTAGACCTAAGTGTAACTCCATCCCACACAGACCCGATGTTATCTGACATTTATTATGATAAACTATTTACATCAGAAATGCTACATTATGAAAATAAGGCTACAGAATATCTCATTTATACTTAGACATTAATCATACATCTTTAAGCCTCCTACATTAAACTTCCCATGTGTTCTTCATTCTGTTTCTTTACCCCATATTTTTCCTGACCTTTACTCTTGGACATCTGAGAAATTTAAAGTAATATGTTAAGTCTATGTTTGTGATAACATTTTGCCAAATATACATGATAACCTATAACAGAAGGAATATCACACGTTGTGAAAAGAAGCTGTATTTTTAAAGTAGTGACTATAAAACCAGCAGTCATAACCTCTGGTGAAACTCATTTAATGAGCTCTTAAAACATTGTATTTCCTAATTTTTTTTAATGGTTTATTCTGGAACAGGTATTTGCATTCTTGAAAAACAGTAAAGATATTTTTGTTTTTGTTTCTTGAAGAAAAAACTGAGAACAGCTTTGAAGTGGGTTGTGAGAAAGGGACTTGTGTCTTCTGCATCTTTGCAGAGACATCCCACTAGTATTAAGTTATTTAATGACTGAAGTAAGAATCACATTAACAGCTGTACAGAAAACATGGAGGAAGATGGAAGTTAACTCGACATGCGTCCCCAAAACAAAATCGACATGCGTCCCCAAAACAAAATCCTCACTCCTTATATTTACCCATATGTCCATCCTTACACAATTACCACATAATGTCTTGATGATGCAATGTAACAAATCTTAAAATAAGACCATTCAAGTTATTCAACTTGAATGTCATTCAAACTCCTTTTTGGGTCTCCCAAGTCTTTAGGTATGTTACATATTTTATAATTTGATTCTCAATTTGAAAAGTAAACCTGATGGAGTTGCAAATGTGACTGCCCAAGAAATATATAGTTCTATTTGGGGGGAATTAACTTCTTAAGAATACTGAGTCTTCCAGGGGCACCTGGGTGTCTCAGTTAGTTAAACAGCCGACTCAGGTCATGATCTCATGGTTTGTGGGTTTAAGGTCCATGTGGGGCTCTGTGCTGACAGCTCAGAGCCTGGAGCCTGTTTCGAGGATTCTGTGTCTCCCTCTCTCTGCCACTCCCCTATTCGTGCTCTCTCTCTTGCTCTCAAAAATAAAAAATAAACATTAAAAAAAATTTTAAAAATACTAAGTCTTTCAAAACATGAATATGATGTATCTTTTCATTTACTTAGGTCTTCTAGTTTTGTATTTTTCAGTTTATACACCTTTTACATAGTGCATTACATTTATGCCTAACCATTTTATGTAGTTTTTTTTTTGCCATTGTAAACTTTTGTTTGAATATTTTCCTTTTCAAATTGTTCATTGCTTCTATTTAATAAAATTAATTTTTGCTATATCAATTTTGTATTTTGCAAACTTGTCATTCTCAGTTTTTCTGTAGATACTATAGAATCATTTAATACATGGTCACATAATCTATGAATAAAAACGACTCTTGATTTCTTAAGTCAATGATTTCTATATATCTTGATTGGCTTATTACACTACTCAGAACTAATGTCAAAAGAAGTGTTAAGAGCATGGGGCACCTAGGTGGCTCAGTTGGTTAAGCATCCAACTTGGACTCAGGTGATGATCTCGCAGTTTGTGAGTTCAAGCCCTGCATCAGGCTTTGTGCTGACAGCTCAGAGCCTGGAACCTGTATTGGATTCTGTGTCTCCCTCTTTGCCCCTCCCCCACTTGTGCTGCCTCTCACTCTCAAAAATAAATAAACATTAAAAAAATTTAAAAAAGAAGTGGTAAGAGCAGCTATTTTTACCTTTTTCTTGAAATCATATTTAGACTTTTGCCATGAAGTTTAATGTTTCCTGTATGATCTTTTTGTAAATGCTATGTTACAAGGTTAAGATGTTATTTGTAGTTAATATGGATGAGGATAAGGATGTGTGTCTAGCTTTATTAAGTGATTTTACTCTATTTTGAGATTATGATTTTTTCTCCTTTACTGTATTAGTGAGATGAAGTATATTTATTGATTTTCCACTATTAAACTAACCTTGCACTCAGGAGGTATATCAAATTTGCTGGAAAAGTAGTATTTATGTATTATTAAGTCTAATTTGTTAATTTTAATAGGATTAATTTTAAAGGGTTTTTTGATATTCATCAAAGTTATATCTATGGTTTTATTTTCTTGTGATATCTTTGTCTAGACTTATTAGCAGGGTAATTCTGTCCTCAAAAAGTGAGTCAGGAGTGTTCACTTCTCCACTATTTTCTGAAAAAAATATGTAAGATTTGTGTTATTTCTTCCTAAATATCTGGGAGAAATTGCTAGGGATGACAATTAAACCTGGAGTTTTGTGGTGGAGTGGGGCAGAGGAAGGTTTAATTATGAATAATTTTTTCTTATAGATATAGGGATATTCACATTTTCATTTATTTTTTGTCTGTTTTTGTGGCTCCTGTTTTTCAAAGATGTGTTTATTTTTTCCAAAATTATTGAAATGGCATAATATTATTTATAACCCCTAATCATTCTTTAATGTAAAATCTATAGCATGTTCCTTCTATTGTTTCTAACATTAATAACTTGTACCTTATCTCTTTATTTCATAATCATTATTCCTAGAAGTTTATGACTTTGATAAGAAATCAGCTGTTCATTATATTGAACAGTACTCAGTATTGAGTACTGCCTGTATGTGACTAGTCATTTCTACCTTCCTGCATTCAAGATCCAGGTCTTTTTCTTCAAAGTTTGGTCATGTTGTACCTTGCTTTGTAATGTCCTTGTATTTATTTATTTGGAGTTCTTTGACCTTCTTGGATATTTATGACATTACATCTTTCATTCAATTTGGGAGGCTTTCAGTCATTATTTCTTCAAATATTCTTTCTGCTCCTTCTCTCTTTTCCTTCTGGAACTCCCTAAATGTACATGTGGTCCACTTTTGATATCCTATAGGTCACTTAGACCCTATTCACTTTTCTTAATTTTTTTTTTTTTCTTTCTGGAGTTTACTCCTAGTCCTCCACAAAGGACTAGAGTCACTCCAGGAGAAGGAATGTATACTTAAAGAAGTAAAGGAATATGTGAAAGTGGCTCATCAATACAAAACATCAGTAAAGAAATACAAATTTTAGAGAGCTAAAGCTGAACATACTACAAGGAACCGGGATGTCAGTGACCATGCATGATAAGGAATATAGTTTCTGCCCCTTCCCTCTCCCCACAAAAATTGGAAAAAGTCACTGGACAACCCCAATGTGATGGCATTATGAGACAGGGACATCAGGAGGTAATTATACCATGAGGGTATAACGGTATTAGTGTTCTCACAAAAGAGACCCAGAGAGCTTTCTCATTCTTTCCACCATGTGAGACCACATCAAGAAGGCAGCTTTCTATGAGCCAGGCACTGGGTACTCACTAGACACCAAACTGGCCAGTATCTGGATCTTGGACTTTGCAGCCTCCACAACTATAAGATATAAATTCTTGCTGTTTATAAGCAAGACATCCCTGTCTTCTTCCTGACTATAGAGGAAAAGCTGTTTTTCCCACTGAGGATAATAACTGTGTGTCTTTTATATATGGCCTTTACATATTGTATAAGTTCCCTCTATCCCTACTTTATTGAGGGTTTGTATCAAGAATGGATGGTGTATTTGGTCAAATTTTTTTTCTGTATTTATTAAGAGGATCATAAAGTTCTTATCCTTTCTTTTATTAAAAGTGGTGTATCACATTGACCGATTTGTGAATACTGAACTACCTATGCAGCCCAGTAATAAATCCCACTTGCTTGTGGTGAATAATTCTTTTAATGTACTCTTGGATTCTATTTCCTAATATCTTGTTGAGAAGTGTTCCATCTGTGTTCATCAGGGATATTGGCCTATAATTCTTTCAGTAAGGTCTTTGTCTGGTTTTGGAATCAAGGAAATGATGGCCTCATAGAATGAGTTTGGAAATTTTCCTTCAATTTCTATTTTTTGGAACAGTTTGAAAAGAATAGGTATTAACTCTTCCTTAAATGTTTGGTAGAATTCCCCTGGGAAGCCATCTGGCCCTGGATTTTTGTTTGTTGTGAAATTTTTGATTACAGATACAATTTCTTTGCTAGTTATGGGTCTGTTCAAATTTTCTATTTCTTCCTATCTCAGTTTTGGTAGTTTGTATGTTTCTAGGAATTTGTCCATTTTTCCAGATTTTCCAGTTTGTTGGAATATAATTTTTCATAATATTTTCCAATAAATGTTTATATTTATGTGGTGTTAGTTGTGATCTCTTCTCTTTCATTCTTGATTTTATTTATTTGGGTCTTTTTTCTTTTTGATAAGTTTTGCTAGAAGTTTATCATATTTATTAAACCTTTCAAAGAAACAGCTTTTAGTTTTATTTATGTGTACAACTGTGGTTTTTGTTTGTTTCTGTATCATTTATTTCTGTTCCAATCTTTATTATTTCTCTTCTTCTGCTATCTTTAGGCTTTATTTGTTGTTCCTTTTTTTAAATTTCTTCTTAATTTCTTTTTTTTTTTTTTTTAATTTTTTTAACGTTTATTTATTTTTGAGACAGAGACAGAGCATGAACGGGGGAGGGTCAGAGAGAGGGAGACACAGAATCTGAAACAGGCTCCAGGCTCTGAGCGGTCAGCCCAGAGCCCAACGCGGGGCTCGAACTCACGGACCATGAGATCATGACCTGAGCCGAAGTCGGCCGCTCAACCGACTGAGCCACCCAGGCGCCCCAAATTTCTTCTTAATTTCTAAGGGGTTAACCCACTTATTCTTTAGTTGGATGTTCTTTAACCTCCATGTATTTCTGGTTTTTCCAAATTTTTTCTTGTGGTTGACTTCAAGTTTTTTATAGCACTGTGGTAATAAAATATGCATGATTTAATCTTTCTGTACATATTGAGGGTTGTTTTGCAACATAGTATGCGATGTATTCTAGACAACAATCCATATTTACTTGAAAAGAATGTATTCTGCTGTAGGATGAAATGTCCTGAATATATATTAAATTCATCTGGTCCAGTGTATTATTCAAAGCCATTGTTTCCTTGTTTATTTTCTGCTTGGAAGATCTGTCCATTGGTATAAATGGAGTGTTAACTTCCCCTACTATTATTGTATTGCTTTCAACGAGTTTATGTTTTCTATTTATTAATTTATGTATTTGGGTTCTTCTAAATTGGGGGCATAAATATTTACAATTGTCAGATCTTCTTGCTGGAAAAACCCCTGAATCATGATGTAATGCCCTTCTTTAACTCTTGTTATAGTCTTTGGTTTAAAAATCTAGTTTGTCTGATATAACTATGGCTACTTTGGGTTTCTTTTCATATCCATTAGCATGAAAGATGGTACTCTGTCCCTTCACTTTCAATGTGCAGGTGTCTTTAGGTCTAAAATGAGTCTCTTGTAGGCAGCATATAAATGGATCTTTTTTTTTTTTTATCATTCTAATATCCTATGTCTTTTGATTGGAGCATTTAGTCCATTTACATTCAGAGATATTATTGATAGATATCAATTTAGTGCCATTGTATTACCTATAAAGTCAGTGTTTCTGGAGAGTTTCTCTGTTCTTTTCTAGTCTTTGTTGCTTTTAATCTTTTTTTCCCACTCTGAGCGCCCTTTAATATTCCTTTTTTTTTTCCTTTTTTTAAATATTTTTTATTTATTTTTGAGAGACAGAGTGCAAGTGAGAGGGAAAGGCAGGGAGAGAGGGAGACACAGAAACCGAAGCAGGCTCCAGACTCCAAGCTGTCATCACAGAGTCTGACATGGGGCTTGAACTCACAAACCACGAGATCACGGCCTGAGCCAAATTCGAACACTTAACTGAGTCACCCCAGCGCTCCTGAGTCTCCTTTAATATTTCTTGCAGGGCTGGCTTGGTGGCCACAAATTCCTTTAATTTTTGTTTGTTTTGGCTACTCTTTATCTCTCCTTCTATTCTGAATGGGAGCCTTGCTGGACAGAATATTCTTGTCTGCATATTTTTCCCATTCAGCACATGGTATATAATCATGTCACTCCCTTCTGGCCTGCCATGTTTCCGTAAAAAGATCTGTGGTGAACCTTATTTGTCTTTCTTTGCACATTAAAGACTTTTTTTTTCCCCTTTGCTGTTTTGGGATTCTTTTCCTTTTCTGTGTATTTTGCAAATTTTACTATAATATGTCTTGGTATTGGCCAGCTTTTGTTGATTTTGATGGAAGTTCTCTTCAGTGTCTGTTTTCTTTGCCAGATTAGGGAAGTTTTCAGCTATAAGTTACTCAAATAGAACTTCTGCCCTTTTTTACCCTCTTTTCTTCTGGGATTCCTAGGATAGGAATGTTATTATACTTTATGGAGTCACTGAGTACCTAAGTGAATTCACAATCCAATATTTCCCTTTCCCTCTTCTTTTCAGCTTCATTATTTTCCATAATTTTATCTTCTGTATCACTTATTCATTTCTCTGCTTCTTCCATCCTTGTCAAAATGTGCAGCTGGTTTTGCATCTCAGTCATACCACTTTTTATATCAGCCTGACTAGTTTTTAGTCTTCATGCATTAAGGGACTCCATAGTGTATTCTATGCTTTTCTAAAGCACAGCTAGTATCCTTATGAATGTTGTTTTAAATTCAGGACTATTACACACATCTGTTTTGATTAGATCCTTGGCCACGACCTCTTTTTGTTCTTTCTTTTAGGATGAATTTCTCCATCTTGGCATTTTGCCTAGACCTGTCTTCTGTGTGTTAGGAAAACCTGTTATGTTTCCTCCTCCTGAGAGTAATGGCTATATAAAGAAGAGGTCATATACTATCTAGGGCCTGGAGCTTCAGGAAATTTATTTTAGTGTGTTCTATGTGCACTCTGCTGTCGTGTTTTGGCTGCTCTTTCCCCTATGATTAGTCCTCTGCAGAGTTTCACCTTGCCTGCAGTAGGGAGTCTTTGGACCCGGTCCAGTGTGTGGCAAGTTTTAGCTAGGTGTGTTTTGGTCTGCTTGTATGAAAAGGCTAAATCCTATATGCCCTAGAACTGAAGCTTTGCAGCACTCTATTATCAGTAGAGTTGGTACATGCAGGTGGCTTATGCTGGTCTTCTAGGGGGTTACCTGCACTGGTTCTCAGACCAATTTGTCCTAATAAAGATATACCTGCAGGGTGCATTTGGGTGGGGCTTAGTGTAAGTGGATCTAGCCTCCACTGGGGTGCTATGTTGCTCACTGAAGTCTGTCCATGCTGATAGGGATGTAAAATGACATTGCCCGACTTTCTTGTCCCCAAAGGGGGCATACAAGCCACCACTGTTCAGGAAGCCATAACAGAAGAGGAAACAATCACCCCTCTTATGTTTGAGAGTTTTGTCAAAACCCTGCCTCCATCCTGTATATGTCCAAGCCATCTGTTTGCCTGGCAGCACAGTCCTCCTGTGTTTTCTCTCAGGCGCATGGCTGGATTTCAAACTTCCAAATTTTAGGAACCCAGCACAGCACGGACCCACGCTGATCTTCTGGGGCAGGGTCTCGCTGCACTGTGGCTGGTGCTAGTTTGTCCCAGAAAACTAGTCACACAACCACACAGAAGCTTCGAATTTATGGTAAAGCTCAGGCAAAAGCTGGCTTCCAGGTTAGCTGCATTCAGCAGGGGCCTCTGCTGCTATGCTAATTAACAGGGCATCCACTGTCTCTCCCAATGTGATCCCAGGAATCGCCAGACAACACTGTCTACTCCTGGGCTTCTGCCCTCCTTCCCCATAGGAGCACAACTAAGCCCACCAGGCAAAACCCCAGTGATGGCGTGGACTTCTAAAACCTCAGACTCTCAGGGGCGCCTGGGTGGCTCAGTTGGTTAAGCGTCCGACTTCAGCTCAGGTCACGATCTCATGGTCCGTGAGTTCGAGCCCCACGTCGGGCTCTGTGCTGACAGCTTAGAGCCTGGAGGCTGCTTCGGATTCTGTGTCTCCCTCTCTCTCTCTGCTCCTCCCCCGTTCATGCTCTCTTTCTCAAAAATAAATAAACATTAAAAAAAAAAAAAAACCCTCAGACTCTCAGATCTGCTGCTTGTAAAAACTTGCAATAATCATCCTCTCTCCTTTCTCCAATGTTTTTTCTTGTGCAATCCCCTGCATGCTGCTTTCACTCTTTGTCTACCTCTCCTCACTCCCTCCCCACCACCGCACCTGCAATTCTTTTCTCCCCCAAGTCAACTGTCTGCAGCTCCTACCTTCCACAATGTGGCTATTTTCCTCCCTCTAGTTGTGAGGTTTGTTCTCTCAGTTCTCATATCAATTTATTGGGTGTTCAGAATGATTTGATATTTGTCTAGCTGTATTCCAGGGATGAGGCAAGCATAGGATCCCCCTAGTACTCTACCAATGTAACGTTACCTTTTTGGGGGTGCAATTGTGAATGGAACAGTCTTCTTAATTTCTCTTTCTGATCCTTCATTTTTAGTGTATAAAAATGCAACAGACTTCTGTGTATGTTAGTTTTCTATCCTATGACTTTACTGGATTCATTTATCAATTCTAGCAGGTTTTGTCTTTTCTTTTTTCTTTCCTTTTTTTTTTTTTTTTTGGTATATTCTTTAGGTTTTCTATACATAGCATCATGTCATCAGCAAGCAGTGAAAGTTTTACTTCTTCTTTACCAATGTGGATGCCTCTTATTTCTTTTTCTTGTCTGATATCTGTGGCTAGGACTTTCAGTACTACATTTAATAAAAGTGGTGACAGGATGTCCTTGTCTTGTTCCTGATGTTAGTGTAAAAGTTTTCAGTTTTTCACCGTTGAGTATGATGTCAGCTGTGGGTTTTTTATATATAACCTTTATTATGCTTAGGTATGTTCCCCCTAAACCTACTTTTTGGAGACTTTTTGTAACGAATGGGTTTTGTACTGTGTCAAATGCTTTTCCTGCATCTATTGAAGTGATCATATTACTTTTATTTTTTATCTTGTTGATGTGATGTGTCTTGTTGATTAATTTGTGAATATTAAACCACCCTTGCATTTCTGGATAAATCCCACTTGATTATGGTAAATAATCTTTTTAATGTATTGTTAGATTCAGTTTGCTAATATTTTTTTGAGAATTTTTGCATATATGTTCATCAGAGATATTGGCCTGTAGTCTCTTTTTTTTGTAGTATCTGTCTCTGGTTTTGGTATCAGGGTAATGCTGGTCTCCTAGAATAAATATAGAAGCTTTCTTTCCTCTTCTGGTTTTTTTTTTTTTTTTGAAATAGTTTGAGAAGAATAGGTATTCACTCTTCTTTAAATGTTTGATAGAATCCACCTGTGAAAGTTTCTGGTCTTGGACTTTTGTTAGTTGGGAGTTTTTTGACTATTGAATCAATTTTATTGTTGGTAATTGGTTTGTTCAAATTTTCTATTTCTTCCTTATTCAATTTTGGGAGATTAAATGTTTCTCAAAATTTATCCATTTCTTCTAGGTCGTCCAATTTGTTGGCACACAATTCTTCATATTCTCTTCCAAACTTTTGTATTTGTGAGGTATCCACTATTATTTCTTCTCTTTCATTTCTGATTTTGTGTTCTCTCCTTTTCTTTTTTTTTGAGTCTGACTAAAGATTTATCAATTTTGTTGATCTTTTCCAAAAATTAACTAACTCCTGGTTTCAATGACCTGTTCTAGTGTGTGTGTGTATGTGTGTGTGTGTGTGTGCGTGCGCTGTTTTTTGTTTCTCTTTATGTACACTTTAGTCTTTATTATTTCTTCTACTTGTTTGGAGTTTTCTTTGTTCTTTTTCTAGATCCTTTAGTTATAAGGTTAGATTGCTTATTTGAGATTTTTCTTCCTTCTTGATGTAGGTCTGTATTACTATAAACCTTCCTGTTAGAACAGCTTTTGCTGCATTCAAAGGTTTGGGGCCATTGCTTTGTTGTTGTTGTTGTTGTTGTTGTTGTTTATTGTTGTTGTTTATTTGTTTGCATTTGCCTCCAAGAATCTTGTCAATTTTCTCTTTGATTTCTTGGTGGACTCATTCATTGTTTAGTAGCATCTTATTTAACTTCCATGTATCTGAGTTCTTTCCAGATTTTTTCTTATTGTTGATTTCTAGTTTCATAGCCTTCTGGTCAAAAAAGATACATGGTATGACTTAAATCTTTTTGAATTTGTTGAGGCCTGGTTTGTGAATTATTTTGTAATCTATTCTGGAGAATGCCCCATGGGCACTTGAAAAGAATGTGTATTCGGTTGTTTCAAGATGAAATGTCCATCTTGTCTAATGTGTCATTCAAAGCCCCTGTTTCCTTGCTGATTTTCAGTTTAGATGATTTACCCACTAATGTAATTAGGGTGCTAAACACCCTTACAATTATTATATTATTTGATTACTTCCTTTATGTTTGCTATTAGCTGCTTTATGTATTTGGGTGCTTCCATATTGGGTGCATAAATATTTGTTGTATCTTCTTGTTGGATTGTTCTTGTTAAAATTATGTACTATCCTTCTTGTTTCTTGTTACAGATTTTGTTTTAAAGTCTATTTTGTCCAATAAATGCATTACTATCCTAGTTTTTTGCGTCGTTTTCATTTGCTTTCATGATAAATGCTTTCCATCCCTTCACTTTCAATCTGCATATGTCTTTTGGTCTGAAATCAGTCTCTTGCAGGCAATATACAGATGGGTCTCACTTTTTTATCCATTAAGTCACCCTATGTCTTTGATTGGAGTGTTTAGTCCATTTACATTAAAAATAATGTAATTATTCATAGGTATGTTCTCACTGGCATTTTTTTACTTGTTTTATGATTTATTAGTTAGTTAGTTAGTTAGTTAGTGATTCTCTGTTCCTATGTCTGTTGCTCACTTCTCTCATGGTTTGCTGGTTTTCTTTAATGATATATTTGGATTCTTTTTTTTTTCTTAAATCTTTCCATATCTATTACAAGTTTTTTTTCTAGTCACTATTTGGTCTATATATAATATCTTGTGCATATGACAGTCTATATTTAGTTGATGGTTGCTTAAGTTTGAACCCCTTCTAAAAACACTAAATTTTATTGCTTTCCCCTCCTATATCTTAGGTAGATAGTGTCATGCACTACATCCCTTCATTTTGTGAATCCTTTGAGTGATTTTTATATACTTAATTTTACTGCTTTTGTGCTTCCTTCTTTCCTTCCTCCTAATTATCATCTTTCCATTTCACTCAAAAAGCCTAATTTAAGATTTATTGTAGGGCTGGATCAGTGGTCATGAATTTCTTTAACTTTGTTTGCCTGGGAAACTCTTTATCTCTCCTTCTATTCTGAATGATAGCCTTACTTGATAGATTATTCTCAGTTGCAGGATTTCCCCCACCCCCAATCCCAGCATTTTGAATATATCATACTATTCCCTTTTGGCCTGAAAATTTCCTGCTACAAAATCAGCTGATAATTTCATGGGGTTTCCCTTATATGAAACTGTTTTATTTTCTCTTGCTGTTTTTAAAGTTTTCTCTTTATCACTATATTCTGCCATTTTAGTTACTATGTGTCTTGGTGTGGACCTCCTTGGTTTGATTTTGTTGGGGGCTCTCTGTGCCTCTTGGATTTGGATCTGTTTACTTCGCCAGATGTGGAAGTTTTCAGCTATTATTTCTTCAAATAAATTTTATGTCCCCTTTTGTCTCTTCTTTCTGGGATCCCTATAATGCAAACGTTGTTGTTGGTGATGCTGTGACTAAGTTCACTCAATCTATTCTTATTCTTTATTATTTTTTTTTTCTTTTCCCCTGTTCAGCTTGTTTGTTTTCCACTATTCTGTCCTCCAAGGTACTGATTCATTATTCTGCTTCTCTAGTCTACTATTTATTTCCTCTACTGTATTTTTAATTCCAATTATTGAATTCTGAATCTCTGACTCTTTCTTATGTTCCCTATCTCTTTGTTGAGGGTAGCACTGAGATCTTCCACTCTTTTCCCAAGTGTGGTATCTTTATGACCATTATATAAGGCATGCTTATCTCCCCTGTTCTTTCATTTGGGGCATATTCCTCTGTCTCTTCATTTTATCTAACTCTCTCTGTCTGTTTCTATTTGTCAGGAAGGTCAGCTATGTCTTCAGCTCTTGTAAGTAGTAGCTTTCTGAAGAGGTCCTATGGTGCTCTGCAGTCCAATATCCTCTGTTCACCAGAACTTGGTACTTCAGGGGTTCCTCTATGTTTGTTCCATGCACCCTGTTGTCATGGTTGATCTGTATTTGCCTTCAGTCTGGTTGTCTATAATGGCTCTTTTTGCCTGTTGTGGGCAGGCTTTGGTCCCTGTGATGTTAACAGGCTAGTCTGGGGCCACCTTGGTCTGAACCACCAAAACTGTGCCACAGCTGCACAGTTGTGGTCTCAAAGAACTACAGGGCACTCTCCCTGTATTGTCCCCTGGGGGGATTTCATTGGTAGGCAGGGCCTGTATTCAGATCAGATGTCTGTCCTAGCCTACTACTGGGGCTCCAGTCTAACTGGTGTGTGTGTTGTTATCTTCCCCTCTTCTTGGAGAAGGAGTCATTTTGGCATGGTGCAGGCCCCTATCAGGGCTGCTACCACATTGCCACTCTCATGGTGCTGTTTAGGATGTTTTCCTGCCAAGAGCTGGGTTGGAAGGGACGAGTTCACAGAAGACAGCAGATGACAGGTGTGGGGTATGTGGTGTTAGCAAGGTTAGCTCACGTCTGCTGTGGGATGAGACTATGCACTGATTTGGAGAGCTGCTGAGGCTGGGATGGAGGGGGCTAATCTGCAGAAGAGCATGGAAGCAAGGCTTACTGTTAGCAAGTTAGCTGGAGAGTATTCGTGCTATGCTTGTCCATGAAAGTGTTCATGAATCTAAGCTGGGGGGCAGGGAAAGGAAATGGCACCTTCCAGCTCTGTTGTTCTTGGAGAGGTATGCTGAAAATCCCTATCCCTTCAGCATAGTCTCTGAGATTAATAAACAAATCTCCCTCCCACATACCTTACACATTTTTCAAACTGCTCTTCTATGCTGTATCTCTATGTGTCTGTTTGTTGTGCTCTTTAAGGGCAGGGACTCATTTTCCTTTTGTCCTCAGGCTCTCCTAGAGCTGATCCACTGATTTTTATAGTTTCAATCAGTGTCAAGCCTGACTGATTGCAAGAACTCAAGAAGGTAAGTCCCTCTGGTTTCCAAAGCCAAATGTTATAAGGATTCATTTTCTCACTGCAGGTCCCCCATGCCTTTGGTGCCCAGTGGATCTGCCCTTTTTCCTTCTCCATGCTTATGGTGGTCCTTGCTCCCTGGACAGTTTCGTGAGTCAGCTTGGTTCCTGACTGTTTGTCTGCCCTCGCTACCATTTTCAATGTGGCCTCTTCCCTACATTTACATTCATTCCCTACATTGTGGAGAGTCTGTTCTTCCAGTCTTCAAGTTGTTTTCTGGGTTACACCAGGCTTAAACTGTTATAGGTGCTATCTAATTGTGTCCCTGGGAGGAGGTGAAATTAGGATCTTCTTACTCTGCTACCTTCCCAGAAGCAAGAAATGATAATTACTGACTTGATAGAGGTATTAGCTAACTCTACCATAGCTGTTAATCATATTACAATATATGAATATATCAAATCAATACACTGTATATCTTAAACTTACACAATGTCATATGTCAATTATATCTCAGTAGTAAGAAGGAAAGGAAGAAAAGAATAAAGAAAGAAAGAAAGAAAGAAAGAGAGAAAGAAAGGAAGGAAGAGAGAAAGAAAGAAAAGAAAAGAAACGGAAAAAAGGCAGAAAGCAGGTAGGCAGGCAAGCAGGAAAGAGGAAGGGAGGAAGGAAGGAAGGAAGGGAGGGAGGAAAGAAGGAAGAGCATGGACAGAAATTATCATTATGTGCTCTTAAAATAGTAATCTCATTAATTAAAAAGGTTAACTTCACAAAACATAAAACCACTGACCCATAAAAGGCACAATCACAATGAATTATTATCTATCCATTATTATTATCCAAAACACTGAGAGGATCCCCTAACTAAAATAAACCATAAAAATAAACCTGAGCAAAATGCTTAATAATCAAATCCTAAAGGAAAAAAATATGGCCATCTAGGCCAGTATATAGTGAATGATAACTAGAGATGTACAAAAAAACCCCAAAAATGAGTTATATCTTCCCTATCAGATTACCAATGTCATAGGATAGATTACATAATATTGTGACAGAATTTCTGGGAAATAGGTATTCTCAGACATCTCTTGCTGAACTGAAAATAATGAAGCATATTCAAAAATCTTTAAGTGAACAATCGTTCTTATAGAAATCTAGCAAAAAAAACCAACACAACAACAACAAATATATGTCTATGCCTAAACTCTTATAGTAATGAGCCAAAAAGCATTTTTCTTATTAATAGAAAAAAAAGGACATACAACACAATAATCAGAAGTCAGTTAATGATGGAGTCTTTAAAATATTATGAATTCAAATATGGATCTCTACTCAGTCATTAATAAAAAAAAAAGGCATATGCCTATTGTCTGTTATTAATTACCATGTATTTATCATGCTTTATATTATGTTGAAAATATACGCTGAGTATATGTATGTATTTATGTATGAAAGTAGTAAGTGAATGGAAACAATGCACACAACTTGTTAAATATGGCTCTTACAAATGAGGAAAAAATAAGAAATTTTATGTCTTAGTCTATAAACATTAATTATTTGAAGCTTTAGATAAAGAATGTATTTATGTATGGCATGTTAAAAATGTGATTTTATTTATTTATTTATTTATTTATTTACTTTTATTTATTTATTTTTTCAATATATGAAGTTTATTGTCAAATGGGTTTCCATACAACACCCAGTGCTCATCCCAAAAGGTGCCCTCCTAAATACCCATCACCCACCCTCCCCTCCCTCCCACCCCCCATCAACCCTCAGTTTGTTCTCAGTTTTTAAGAGTCTCTTATGCTTTGGCTGTCTTCCACTCTAACCTCTTTTTTTTTTTTTTCCTTCCCCTCCCCCATGGGTTTCTGTTAAGTTTCTCAGGATCCACATAAGAGTGAAACCATATGGTATCTGTCTTTCTCTGCATGACTTATTTCACTTAGCATAACACTCTCCAGTTCCATCCATGTTGCTACAAAGGGCCATATTTCATTCTTCCATCAACTGATGAATGGATAAAAAAATTGTGGTTTATATACACAATGGAGTACTACATGGCAATGAAAAATGTGATTTTAAACATCATATTGAAGTATAAAAGAAATGTGCTACCACTACCAAACTTCTTTCTATGTTCCAAGAATACAGCTTCTCCAGACATTATTCTCGCAGAGAATATGTGCTCCCACTCTTCCAAAGTAGGAGAAAGTGACTTACTGGTTATCTATCAATTAATCATTCACTCCCATTCAATAAAATATTTGTTGAGTTCCACTCTTTGTAACATTGTGGTAGATGCTGTGGATAAAACAGCAGAATAAACTAAGTCCCCACCTCATTTGATTATAATCTATTTGGCAAGATAAAACTTTTATAAAAATAGTGATTATAGACTACAAATAATCCAATAAAGAGAAATTTAAAAATGTGATTAACAAAGATACAGGTAAAACCACTTTAAAGACAATGGTCACTTGTGACATTTGAGAGAAATCCTATAGAATATGAATAAATCAGCCACTGGAACCCAGTGAGAAAAATATTCTATATGGAAGGGAAAATAGTGTAAGGACCTATAAATAATGACAGGTTTGGCTTGTTTGAGGAATGGAAAAAAGGCATAGTGAGGAAAGAAAAGAGTACTATAAAATAAGGTTGCAGAAATCAGCGGAAGTCAGATGATGCAGAATTTTAAAGGTTATAATTAGGAGTTTGAAGTTTATTCTCAGGCTTATCTTCCAAGTAGTGAGTATATCTGGACCAGCTAAATAAGCTAATGGCACTTCTTATTTGTTTGGTTTAAAATAGGCACATGAAAGTATGCTGCTTTGAGTTCTGATGATGTGATTTTTAAGTTTTTGTAAGGGTAACAAAAAGGTAAATTATAGGCCTAGAGATGCCAGAATGGTAATAAAGTCAGGATAAATATTTCTATCTTCTGTTTCCTATCCTCTGTTTGGTTTTGAAAATTCAGCTAAAAAAATAAACAATCAAAAGACTTTTTATTTTCTTTTTTTGAAGAAAGCAGAAGTAGTTTTTAATATAAATTGAACTATGATCAGCAAAAGAACTCCTCAACATTTTGATTAGCTTACTTATGTTTTTTCTGATGTTATCTATTTTATCTTAAAAACACTACTGCCATCTATTTGAAATAAATTGTTGTCATTTTGTGTAAAAATAACTTTAAAAAATAGCCCCTGGAATGTAAACACAATATAAGAAAGAAAGAGAAAGAGAAGAGATTTTTAAATTGGGGGAAAAAAAAGTTAAAATGGAAATACTTTAAAATATAACAGGAAAAAAATTTTATAATAATATCTTCTAAATCCAAAGTAGAAAAATTTTATGTTCCAAGTCCTTCCTGGTCTATTCTCTTACTAACTCCTTTTTATTTTATATTTCCTTCATCCTTTTAATCTTTTTGGGAGGGAGGGTCTATTTTTTTATGTTTTTTTTTTTTTTTTTTTTTTATTTCATCAGTCTATGTAGCCTTGTCTATTTTGTTTAAAATGTTTTTTCTCTTTTCTTCATTCATAGTTTTTGAGTTTATATTTAAGCATTTAAATATGTTCACTCTTTTATATATGTAAATATACACACACGCATTTACACACACACACACACACACACACACACACATACTTCTTAAGAAGTTGTTTTTTCTTTCTTTTCCAGTATAATTTGAATAGAAAAAAAAAAAGGTGACACTTGTTTCCTTCTTACTTTACTCGCCTCTCTTTCACTATGTGCATATTTCTCTTGGACCTATCATTTTGCTTCCTTGAATCCTCTTACACTTCTCCAGCTTATCTAAGCCAGACCTCTGATTTCCTTCAGGTAGCTGTCCTTTGCCTTACTCTCCTTTCTCATTTACTTTTATCCTGGTTATCCTTCTCTGTTCCTAAGAGTAGCCTGCTATGTGTTCTTCTCCATTTCACTTTTCTAACATTTGTATACTTCTTCAGTTTGAAAATGACTTTATGTTTGCTGATTTTTTTCTTTTACTTTTGTGTTTTTCAAATTCTCAAATTTTTCTTCATTTTATTTTTTTTGGAAAACATATTTTTAATAGCATAAATTTGAAGTAGGGAGAATAATACCAAACATTTTACAGTATTTTCTATGCACCAGGCCCTTCAAGGTATTTTATATACCATCTTAGTTCAATGACAGTATCAGGTCATTTCAAATATTAAATCCATTTTAAGGAGGTAAACATTAAAGCACAGAAACGTTGGGTTATTTCCCTGATGTCACAATGCTAGGAACTGATTTTGCCAGATTCAAACTGTGTAATTTAACTCCACAGTCTGTGCCCCCAATCATCGTTATATGGCTTTTTTTTTTTTTTTAAAAACCTAAACTAGGAGTCTAATATTCTTTTTTCCCTATTTTTCAATGTTAATTGAAACTAAATAAAATAACTACACCACAAAACATTTCACTGAAAGAAACTGGACTCTTGAAAGAGTCTCCTAAAAATAAGGCGCCCATTACTTGTCACATATAAGACAGATTTTATACTCGATTTGTAGGATGTTGTTTTTTGAAAGTTTCAGTAAAACTATATAATACTTCAGTTTAATAAATAATAATATATTTCTCCTAATTACACTATATTATTACTTTTTACTTTTTTTGGAAAAGTTATATTTAAAACTAATTATTAAACCAGATAGATGTTCTTTGCTAAATGAGGGAAAAAGAGATTCAAAATGGAGTGAAATGACCAACTAGGCAAGATTCAAGGGCAAAGTTAATGAAAACCACCTATCAAGAATTTAGATAGACAGAATATACAAAACAAAGTATTTGTTAATTTATTGCAAGAAAATTATTCAACATTCTAATGAAATGTAAAAATGAACTATTGAGCTGATGACATCAAAAATAATAACATACACTACTAGATATAGAGCTATCATGTTTATAAACATGATATACCTCCCTGTGCAAATTGATTCTCCTTTATGAGCATGTTTCCTTCCAGCCAGATTTATGCATTGTGTTAGCTTCTTAAATTAGTGGACTATGCATGGTCTTAAATATTACCATTTAAGGGGACCTCAGATAGTCACCTATATATTTCTATTTCAGTCAATTCTTTTGGCTTCTCAGTTACCATCTATGGTAATGTGCACTTAATTACTTTTATTCTGGGAAGCATTAAATACTAAGGTACTATGTATTTTATGTTAGACCTGATGATAGATGATGGATATTAGAGACGAATTAGATGTGAGACATAAAAGAATCCTCAAAGGCCCTTATTTATGACTATCCAAAATTCCACAAGAATATTGAATTTAAAATAAAGAAAAGTCATTTTATCTGTGTTCTTAAAGTCCTCTACATGTATGGGAAAGAATGGTGAAAGCCTATGTGAAAATTTTAGGATAATTATAAGGAAGAAACATGCATGAGATTTAAAGTAGTGAAAGGAGTATTATTTAAGTTTGACACTAGACAGAAAAATAGATTCACTAAATGCTACATGATACTGGACACGAGGGATATTTTTGAATAGAATTTAAAAGGAAGAAATATTGGGAAAGTGGTACTTGAAAGGAAGGGGTATTAAGAAAGATTAGGACCACATTCTTAGTAGTACAGCTTTTAAGTGTCTTTTTGCATAATTGCCTTTACGTGTCTCAGCAAGTACAAGGGTAGCACTTTATTATTTTTACCTGACTTAATCACAAGGTTTTCAGAAGCTTTCTCCTAGTAATCCAATTGTCTCCTCATTAGATTTACTTCATTTGTGTTGCATTGTTTGGAACATAGTAAAGACATTTGTGGCCTTAATAGCCTCTGCCCACATTTGTAACCTCTGTCAGTACCCCCTTGTTTCACTGGCAATTGATGAACATATTTATTTGGACCTACTTGAAAAACAGTTTGTGTATTTCCAAAAATTATTTACCCAGGTTATATCAATCTAAATATATATTATTTTTTACTATTCACGGAGAATGTAAATATTTTTTAAAAAGAGCTGAACTATTGACAACATTATTGGCCATGAATTTTCATTTGGAAAAATAGTTGGTTTATCTTGCCTTCAAAATCTCATCCCCTCACCAAACTATTATGAATCATGTCAAAAAATGTCCTTGTCTCTTAATATCTTTAATAAATTTTAATTCATATAATAAATTTAATATAAATAACAATTCATTCTATTTAAGCTATGTATTTGTCAGTGTCACTTCAGTTATCTCTTTGACAATATTGACTGATTTAATTAATTGACTAATTAATTAAATCTCCAATCTTGCTGCACAAAGTATGTGAAGCAGCATATAGCCTATATTATGGTCATAAAATCCCATTACTGAAAAAAGATTATAGATCATTTGTCTCATTTATAAAAATAAGAAAGCACTGGCCCAGAGATATTAAATTATTTTTTTCAGCATAATTAGTAGTAGAATGTGAACTGGAAACTAGTTTGTCTAACTTACACTTTGGTGTTGTTTCAAAATCCTGAATATAAAAAATAGTTTAATTTTATACATTTTACATTTGATACATCTATATGAAAGGAAGATTTTAATATTTCCTGATAATGAAAATGAATAAGATGATGACAATTAGCAATTTTTTATGTAATCTGAGATGACAGAGTCATAAAATATTTTTAACTCACTGTATAGTTTTGCTACACTTGTGTCCTTGAAAGGTGTCCCATGTTTATTTTAATATATGGAAGGTATGAATCTCTGGCCTTAAAATTAGGTGTGTAAGATATTTAACTTTTTATTTTCATACTTCTGAACTTATTTTTCACCTCAGTGTTTATTCCATTATAGGAAACTAAAATTATTCAATTTAGAATTAATGTCCATCATTGAACTTTATTCAGGATTTGCCCTAGTTTTTAAGAGTTGCTGTTAAGTTCTGGGGAGGATTACTCACAGCCAAGTCCTGGGGAGAAACCCAGAGTTCTTTATAATCCACTGTTCATGCTGGCATATTTGATAGCATTTGCTGTTAACAACTCATTTCTGCTGGTTCCTTTTACGGCATCTAGCCATCCTGGCATCCATGGCCTTATTGGCAATTGCTTATGTGCAGCACATGTAGTCTTAAAGTTTGTGAGGACTTTCAAAATCTGCTTCAGGCCTGTCTTGTAAATGACACCGCATATCCATTTTCACATGCCTGCTTTATCACCAGGTTGTTCCAAGGAAACATAGGGGATTTACTTGTTTGCTTTATTAAGTTTTCTGAGCCAGGAAAAAAACAAGTTCTTTAAGATTTTTTTTTCTCCCATTCTTTTCACTCCACCCCACCACCTATTCACAACCTGCTAGCTCTCCTTGAAATTAGTAGGATAAGAGTCTAATCTCAAGAATTTCCCAACAGGTCTAGCTCCCTTGCATCTGTGACTCTCCTTCTCTATCTTGGCCTATGAATACCTCAAAACATCAAAAGACAAGTTTGTGATGTCCAGGATAGTTTTATGCCAAATTATTGTCCCTGAAAATTAATTGCAAAACACAATGTTTTGAGTATCCTTTCCCACATGCTTTATTTAAGTATTATTTACATACCATAAAATTCCCTATTGTTAAGTATGTAATTAATTCAATGACTTTTAGTAAATTTTTGGATTTGTACAATAAATACCACAATCCAAAAGTAGAACATTTCCATCACTCCAAGGGACCTGTGTATGGACTGCACTGCACAATCATATTCCGGCCATTTTCAAGTCCTTCCTAGTTTTTAATTTCTACATGATTCTTTTACAACTCCACTACATATTGATTCAGCTTCTCAGAAAGCCAGGGATGAATGAAGAGCTTCTCATAGCCCTGTATAGATTTCTAATTTCTGAGACCTCACTGTTAAATTTCCCTATAAAAATTACAACCTAAAGCTAGTTGAGTCCCTTGTCATTCATGTTCATCAGCTACTGAGATTGCTATTCTTACTGATCAGGCAGGTGTACTTTCTTCTCCAATCCAAAACAAGCAAACTCTATATAGCAACAAGCCTGCTAGTTTTTCTGGCCTGTACCATCAAACTCTGGAGGGAAGGTATTTAGGCAAGAATACCACAGGCTCTCACTGTTCAATTATTTTAGTAGACTTTCAAGACTAACAGTCTCAATTGTTGTAAATTTTTGATCAACTTCCAGAGCTCTGGAATTGTTGTTATTGGCTATTTTGTCCAATTTTAAAGTGGGTTACTAGGGAGAGGTTTTGCTGAGCTCCTCACTTTGCCAGACTGGAAGTTTGTCCCAACTATGAAAATCTTTTTTGAAATCCAAAATTTGAAAACAGACCCTTTTTTCTTCTAATCATTCTTTACCTTAGCCATAGTCTAGGACATCCCAAGTATTGATTGGAACAGGCAGAAACACTGAGGTTGGGGGCAAATTCTGGAATTTAAAGAAATGGAGATTTAAAAAATCTATTGTGAAGGTAACACAGAAATTTTTGATGTTCTCTCTCATGCTATAGAGATCCTTTTTTTTCTTAGATTCTGATCAATAAGAAATTTCACATTCAGCATCAATGTACCTTGATAACCAGGTCCTGACCTGAAATGGTTGCCTTTCCCACTAGGTAATGATCTGGACCTTTCCATAAAACATCACCACACACTGTCCCTGTCAGTGCACTCAACACACAGAAACTCTCAGTAAATAGAAACCAAGGAAAAAAACCGTTACTTTTGATTTGGTAGAAAATAGTAGATGGGGAAGATAGAGGCAAAGGTGACTCTGATTTAATTTATTGTAAGTGAGCATTGGTTAAAAATCTTTAAAAAATAATTTAGCTTACTGTGTCATTTCTGCACATCATGCTTTTATAAAATTTACCTGAAAAGTATAAAAATACATTTTAACAAAAAATGAAAATTAAAGGAAAGTAGTAATACATGCAATACAAGTGAATTCATGAATTAAACATCATTCAAATTTATTCTTCAGTTTCATAGTTCAATGAATCTGAACTTTCATAAAGAATTTCAGAGAAATATTTTTGATGGAAATATTCATAATAAAATGAGCTTTTCTTAACAGTACATCAGGATATAAATGAAAATGGTGACAGTTTTATAACTCTGTTTCATAAAGACATTTAATTTTTATATTGTAACTAAATATTTTTTAGGACTAAAAAGAGTGCTTTATTGTCCTATTTTAGACTCTAAGTTATCTAATCTCCTAAAATTGTCTGATCCCACAGTACACTGAAACAATATCTTTCAAAGCCTAAATAGGAAATGATGCAGGTTTAGAAAATCCTGCTGCTAGGCAAGACAGCTGTAGCTCTTTACAAAATCTCTCAAAGACTACTGGGACAAAGTCACACAGCATCAATGGGTTGACGGAAATCTTTATCTCATTCTTTTTGGGTAGTTTTAGATTAAGAAGTTCTATCAAAAGGCCCTTGCTGTTTTAAATTATAGCTCATAGTAAGAAAAAAAAAAAAACAAACCTCCCTGATTTCTCTTTTGGTTTACCATTTATATTAGAAAATTCAATTGTCTCTTATACACTTGGTTGCAGAGAACACAGTAAATTTCTGAATATCTTGCTAGCTTGCTTCATTAAATTGTTTTTCTTACATTTTGACTTTTTAAGTATTTAAACAGGTAGCACTGTATATGAGAAATAAAGAAAACTTCTCAAATTTTATATATGAGAAAAACTGTTTCATGCACGTATTTAATTTGAAGAACAATTTAGGTCCATTCAAAACCATTAGATTCTTTGCTCTGACATTTAGTTATAGAATAAATGAGTCTCTTTCCAAAGAGAAGTACCTTTCTTTGCTTTTTAAAATTATCTAAGAAAAATTCACAACAGAAACTGAATTTTCTAAAATACACAAAAATGGCTTCATTGTTTTGTGTCTAATAAGTATCAAAGTGCCTTGACATTTGTGTTACAACAGTAACAACCTTCTTTAAAGTCACCAATGTGCTTTGGTCTTAAAAGACCATAAATGTTTATATGCCACTGTACAGAACTGCTCAATGTGTATATTATCCACACATACACACACAGAGTTCAAAATAAAAGGCCGTTTACTTTGCACAGTTTCCACTAGTGGTGGAGTTGCACATGCACAGGATTGTTAGATTTTACTTCTGTTAGATAGGAGAGTATTTAAATCCGGTACATATTGCATAGTACAGTGGTTTTAGTCATGGGAAAACTACTAAAAATCACAGATGAACAAGAAATTAGTTTCAACTGGCATGTGGTAGGGTCAGACATTAATATTTTTAATAAAGTCTCTCAGATTTTAATGTGGAGCCAGATCGGAAACCACTGGTCTTGATTTTAGGATTGTTACAACATAATCTTAATACCATAAATACTCAATATAGGATATTATTTAAGGAAAATTTGCCCTCGTCCTTCCTATCAGCTACGAACTTTTCATCCTACACACTTTTTCCTAAAGGTAGGAAAACCTGTGACCTTTTTTATCACTTAAATTTTACTTAAAGGCCAGAACGTCCTGAAGAGTCTAGTCCTCCTCTTTCCCTTTCTTACATCTAACCCTGCTGCCATGTGTTTCTCTTTAATTGAGGATTTCCCAAGAAAAAACTACCTCATATCATTCATTCCAAACGATGAAAGGCCAGTAAAAAAAAATTCATTCTTCTCATTTCAAGCTCCAGATTTTAGATAAAATAAATGTGTAGGCATCCATGGAGACAGTTACATATTATTTTACATATCCTATCAAGGAAAAAACTGCATGAGTAATTTATTAATCATTCCTGCAGTGAAAATGGGTTAGCAGCATCCAATGGGTTTGAGTTTAACGTGAAAATATAACAATGATCAGAATTAGTGAAATGGAAATAATTGCCAGTTATTAAAATGCAAATAACCTAAGCTTTCATAAAATTATATACTATAATGATCAGTAACTAATACCAAAATTTGTTTATGCTTAGAGTAGGCATTTAATAAATATTCATGAAATGAATGCATATGAACTTAAATGTCAGTGAACAGACTATCAGTTCAGCAGTCAACAGAAATAGCAAACTGAAGCATCTACTTATTTAGAATATGGGAGCTACATTCTCACTCTATCACTTTTTAGTGGGGAAACCACAGGAAAATACTGCACTCACCAGTTCCTCCAAACTAGCTCAGCCAGACTCTGAGGAGTATTGTGAGGCTTAAGCAAAATCCGGCAATATGAATGAAAGCATTTTTGTAAAGTGATAAGTACTATGCAACTTTAAGATATTTTTAATTTGCAAAAATATTAGTGGCCCAGTACTAGTGAGTTTCAGAAATATTTGTACTATCTTACACTATCAACAGAAGCTCTACCAATGAGGCAAGCTTACTTCTTGGAACTTCCTTTAATAACATTAAATTTCAGTGTTTGTATTTCTTACAGATAATTCACATATTGCATTATTTTTAACTTTAAAATGTATTTTTAAATTGTAAGACAATAAAGTATTATACTGAATTGATCCTACTATACAAATAATAATCACATTTAAATCATGAATGAAATTCCAACATTTGTGAGAAACAACTAGTAACAACTGAGCATATAATTTGCCATTTTCAACAAATTTACGACAATGATAATCTAAAACCTATTAAATGATAGCCATTACTTTCATGTTACATGATGCTTAGTCATTTTTCATAAATACTGCTTTGGTATTATTTTAAATAGCTATACTTTGTTTTTTATAAGTATTCCTCTTCTTTTAATCTTTATTTTATTTTTGAGAGAGACAGCAAGCATGAGCAACAGAGAGACACAGAAAGGGAGACAGAGACAGTCTGAATGCAGACTGATGCAGGGCTCTAACCCACAAACTACAAGATCATGACCTGAGCATAAATCAAGACTTGGACAAACTCAACCAACTGAGCCACCAGGTGCCCCTAAATAGTGATATTTTTCTAATATTTTTCTTCTTTATTTTCAGTTCTCACTTTTTGATTTTTCTGTATCTGTAACAATCGGAAATGCTATTGGTACTTCCTGCCAATATCTTCTAATAATAAATCATCATCACTTCTTGTCCACAAGTGAATAAAGCAAACACACACACACACACAATATAAATTTGTGGCTTGTGTGCTGATATATGAACATACAAATAATCAATAACGATATACAGCTTCAGCAAATTTTGTAAGACCTTAAATTATTTTCTACACACAGAGTATATAATTAAACTAATAAAAATGACAAGTACCTAAAAAATGTTCAACCACTGGGGAATTCACTCAGAGTTAAAAACTATTAGAAAATATTTTGAACATTAATAACAATACAAAATATCAAAACTTGAACAAATGTAGCTAAAAGTGAAATGTAAAACCTTAAATGCACACATTGAGAGGAGAGACTGAAAAGTAATGATTTAATTTGTCTCTCAAGAAGCTAGCAATGGAGGACAGCATTAAGCTCAGAAAAACAAAAGAAGAAAATCATCAAAGAGCAGAAACCACCCCATGAGTGGGGTGGGGAGGAATAAAGTCTTCTGACTATCTAAGAAAGAGTAACATCAATCTTACACAAACTCATCCAGAAACTGGTAACAGAAGAAATATTCTACACTTTTCTGAATCTATCATGGCCTTAAAAAAAAAAAATGACAAGAATGTCACAGGAAAAGAAAATTACAGACTCTATCACCAAATTCACATAAATATCCTAAACAAAATATAAGCTCATTAATTCAAAATAAAATATTTTGACCAAGGAGAATTTGTTATAGAAATACAAGAGTAAGTGTAGTTTAATATTCTATGTTAATAAACAATATAAGTCTTCATATTTACAGAAAAAAATGGAATGAGTTTAAACAGATGAAAAAAAAACTAACAAAATTTAACACCTATTTATGATATACAACAAGTCCTTAACAACTGAGAAATATAAGGTAACTCACAAAATCATATGAAAAATAACTGCAAAAACCTCACAACAAACATCATACTTAATGGTAAAAGAGTGAACACTTTTTCCCAAAATGATAAATGAGAAAAGGATGTACCTTCTATTAAATACTGTACTAGAGGTTCAAAGCAGTAAAATAAGGGAAGAAAAATCTTTTAAAATCACAGAACTGGAATAGAATAAATAAAACAGTGTGTACAAGGAAAACCCAAAAGCAAATCTATAGATACACCTGCTGGGATACTACAACATGAATATTTCCATTTCTCTGAATGGTCAGAGCTTTCACAGCAAAAATTTCACTGGCTTTAAAGGATGACTGAATGGCAAACAAGTCCTGGAAATTAGAAATAATGAATGAACCCAGAGAGATTTGTAGGTTTATTCTCCCTGGAGCCATTTATTTACTCTCAGACTATGATTGGATAAGGGACATTCCCCTCCTCATCCTGGAGAGATGCTGTTAACTCTATAAAGATAGTGCCCATGGTCCCTTGAAGGCTCAATCTCTCTCAAACTCAGTCTCCCTCTCCTTCTGTCCTTCCCTCTCCTATGTCCCCTTCTCCTTTGCACTTGAGGAGAGGAGGTGTAGTTGTACAAATATAGGCTCCAAGATTCATAATTCTGGGGTTCCCTTCCATATAGCAGATCCACTCTCCATATGCAGAGCTTATCTAATTCCTGCCAGTCACCCTCTGGGGGAAAATGTGGTATGAAAAATTGGTGCTAAAATATTTTGTAGGTAAATAATTATTTGCTTCTGACCCAGAAACCTCATATTTATTGTAAGGAAAAAGGAAAGAAAGAAGAAAGAAAGAAAGAAAGAAAGAAAGAAAGAAAGAAAGAAAGAAAAATTTTATTTGAATAAGTGAATTTAACACGATTGCTGAATATATAATCAATATCTAAAAAACAACTGCATTTCTATGTATCAATAATAAGTGCAAAGTGAAGGCTAAAAAAATATAGCATCAAAATTACTGAGTGCTTAGAAATACATTTAACAAAAGGTATGCAAGATTTCCGTACTGAAGACTATAAGACATTTGTAAGAGAAATACTTAAGATACAAATGAATCAAACAGGTATATAGCATGCTCATGCTTTAAAAAACTCAATATAGTAGTTGTCTCAACTCTCTTCAAATTAATGCATGGATTCAACTGTAATTGTGGTTGAAATTCAAGAAGTTTTGGTCAAATCTGAAAAACGGATTCTTAAATTTACATGGAAATTCAGAGGGCCAAATAGTCTAGGCAACCTTGAAGAAGAACAAAACCAGAGTACCTTTACTACAATATATGAAGAAAACACATGACTAAAAATTGCAAGAAAGCAATGTAGAACTGCAATCCTCTGAAAAATAAATACAAAATTATATAGTATATGGTACAAGTGAAGAATGCAGGCTCTGGAAAACAATGTTCAGGTTTTGAATTTACAGTGTGTCATTTACAATTTTGTGACCTTGGATAAATTATTAACTCCTCCAGGACTTAAATTCATATCACGTAAAATAATGCTGAAAATACTAGTTCTTTCCTAGGATATTGTAAGGATTAAATGAATTCATACTTTATGAATTGCATAAAGTATTATGAACAGTGTCTGCAACATATAAGCACCCAATAAGCATTAGAATCAATACTCAAGAGAAGAGGAAATAAGCTATATGAGAGATAAAGGGAGTGGAGGAAGGTTGATGTGATTGGAACACTGCGATCACAGGAGAGAGTGTTAGAAGATTATGCAGTGAAGGAGGCAAATGGTAATGGCTGCTCCTGTTGATCATGATGAATATTTAGGAATTCAATATAATTGTGATTAGAAATGGAAACAATAGTATGCACATATTAGAAAGTTTTCAGGCTTCTGTGTGGAAAATGTGGTTGTGAAAAACTGGTGAGAAGAGTATTAGTTATAAAGTTGTTGTGTAAGTCAATACGAAAGAGACTAGTTTAGTGGTTTTCAGTTGAATTGGTGAGAACTGGCTTGATACAGGCTATATTTTGGAACCAGAGCTAGTAGGATTTGCTGATAGACTGGATCTGCATAATGAGAAAAAGAGAAAGACCAAGAATCAATCTGTTTTTGGTGTTAGCAACATGCAGAATGGTGGTATCGTTCAGCAAGATGCAAAGAAGGATCCCCTCCTCAGAAGGAGATTAGGCAGGAGTGGGAATTTAATGTTTTAGATATACTTAATATGGATTCTGTATTTTGTACCCAACTGGGACTTTTGAACAGATAGTTGGACACTGAAGTCTATATATAGCTCAAAGAAAAGATTAGGGATAAAGATTTGCATGTGCAATAAATAGCATTTAAAATAATAATGGCAATGATGATTATAAATGTTTAGGTATACATTCTTCTTCTGGTCAGCCTCTGTGTCAGAAGCTTTTTATGCATTATCTCATTTATCTCTCAGAAATGATTGTAAGGGATTGGTTCTATTTAGTATCCCTTTAAAATAAGAAAATTAAACCTAGAGCTGGAATAATTTGCACATGATCACAAATAAGTAACAGAGCTATGATCTGAACAAATGATACTCTGACTAAAAGCTTTCTTTTCCAATTACGTTACATTTTTTAACATCGTTACCTCCTCAAGTCAGAGAATAGAAATATGGCTTTCTAACAGCATATTGGTATTTTTTGCCACTATTTTGTGTCTCATACACTTATGTCACATCTTACAAAAAAAATAAATATTAGAATTATTTTGCATTAAGAAAACAATAGTTTCTCCCCATATAAATTTATATTTTAATATTAACCTGATATTTTATAATCTTATAATGCAGTAACTCTCTGTCCTTGAAGAAGAAACCTGAAATGGAACTATATTTTTTACTAAAGAGTGTAACCTAAGCAGTGGCGAAGTACCATCACTAGGAGTAAAAATCATTTATTACACTGACTAAAAGTTGTTTCTTTTCTTACATTATGAAACACTTAAGATTTTAGTCAACTGTGCATTGAATATGAATTCTCTCTTGTGAATCCATCACCCTCCCATTTTAAACAGTTTATTCCCTTTGCAGATTCTCTTTTGTGGTCTTTTTGACACACATTTTCACTTTAGCGGAGTCTCTCCTGAATCTGATTTTTTTTTTTCATCTGCATAACCAAACTTCATCTCAACTCTCTTTAGTTAAATCAATAGCTGAATTTATACTTTCTACCAAAAATATTGACCAACTCTGATAAGGTAAGTGCTTGGAGAGAAATAAACTTCACACAGCACATCTATGAAGCCCAGGATATTTTTCTCTGTCTTACTCGTTTACCCCATCCTCTTTATCTCCCTTCCTTTTTCCTAATTGTTCAGTAAAAAAGAGTTAATTCATGTCTTGGAAGTGACAGAATGCAGCCAGGGCAAGGTATGGTGAATAATCAGCATCTGTGTAGGGCTTCCTTTTACTGAAAGATCCCACTGGGAGCAGTGGGATACAAGCAGACACGGTGCTGCTAACCTGGAGGAATAATTGTAACCTGGCTACAAGGCTGCAGTTCTAGATCTTAAATCCTTTAGATAAATGCTGCCGTAAGGAGAAGTAGCCAGGATACAAAGCCCTGTAAACATGATGCTTTTCTTTTGAAATCTGAAGGACTCCTGAGACTCCCAGGTTTGGAAGCCCTTATCTAAGTGGGAGTATTGCTTCTTTTAGGATATTTTCTCGTATATTTTGATGGGTCTGTGTAGCCACTTCTTGGCAGTCCTTATACAACATACCAAGCTGAATAAATGAAACATTTTCTACAGTTCAAAGCACTTAAATACAAAATACTGTGCAATTATATTTCTATTCTGAGGTGTGTGTGTGTGCGTGTGTGTATATATATATACATATATATATATACATTTTTTTAATGAAAGATTTCATTGGAATGAGTGAATATTTGAGAATAAGGAGCACATTTTCAAATAGGAAGATAAACAATTTGATGTCAAAAATGGTTTTCATTTATCATATTGCAAAGCAGTTGTCTTTATTTCCGTTTACCTAGGAAAATAAAGTATTTCAGCTCTAGTTTTAGAATTTCATCACGCAATTCACTTGTATAAGGCTTTTATAAGCAATGCATAGGTTATTAGGTTATTTTCCAGAGAGATATTGTGCTACAGTTCGTTACGTGTAGGAAAAGAAAATTTAAAAATCAACATCCATTTACGCCCTGGTTAGAGTATGAAAATGCAGCATAGTATTAGGAAAATATTGTAGGCTTACAGTTAGACATACCTGAGTTGAAATTTTATTGCTATCAATTACTAACTGGTTCTAGGTGTATCCCTTTAACAGCTCAGTTTGCTTAACTCTAAATTATAAGAACACATATTATTTAAAAATTTTTGGATAATAATGTTAATTGGTATAGACTAAATGTGTCCCCCTCAAAATTCATATGTTGAAACCTTCCCTATTTCGATGGTATTTGAAGATGGGGCCTTTGGAAATGATTAGGTAATAAGAGCAGAATCTTCAGAAATGAGACTAGAGTCCTTTAAATGGAAACTACAGAGAGCTCACTTATCCCTCCCACCACAGAAAGAACCAGGAAACAAGCCTTCACCAAACACCAAATCTGCCAGCACCTTGATCTTAAACTTCCCAGCCTCCAGAACAGTGAAAAATGAATGTTTGCTATTTATAAGCCACCCAGTCTATGGAGGTTTGTTTTAACAGCTTAAACAGACTAAGGCAGAAATTGTTACCAAAAATGGGGTACTACTCTGACAAATCCCTAAAAACGTGGAAGCAGCTTTGGAACTGGGTAATGGGTAGAGCCTGGAAAAAACTGGAGGTGCATGCTGGAAAAAGCCTACATTGCCAAGAATACCATTAAGAGTGATTCTAGTGAGGAGCATCTGGCTGGCTCAGTACGTGGAGTATGGGACTCTTGAACTCTGGGTTGTGGGTTTGAGCCCTACTTTGGGTGTAGAGACTAGTTAAAAGTAAAATCCTGGGGCATCTGGGTGGCTCAGTTGGTTAAGCGTCTGACTTCAGCTCAGGTCGTGATCTCATGGTTTGTGAGTTCCAGCCCCGCAGTGGCCTCTGTGCTGACAGCTCAGAGCCTGGAGCCTGCTTTAGATTCTGTGTCTCCCTCTCTCTCTGCCCCTCTCCCACTCACATTCTGTCTCTCTCTCTCAGAAATAAATAAACATTAATTTTTTTAAATAAATAAATAAAATCCTAAAAAAAAAAATTCCAAGAATGATTCTGGTGAGAGCTTAGAAAGAGAAAGTTTCAATTGTTTTAGGGAATACCTAAGTAATCCTGAACACAATATTGCTAGGAATATGTATGGTAAAGGTTATTCTGATGAAGTTGCAGGTGAATATGAGGAATATGTTATTGGACAATGGAGGAAAGGTCACTATGAGGAATATGTTATTGGAAAACGAAGGAAAGGTCATCCTTGTTAAAAAGTGACGAAGAACTTGGCTAAATTGTCATGTTCTAGTGTTCTGTGGAAGGTAGAACTTGAGAGCAAAGAAACTGGATATTTAGCTGAAGCAATTTGTAAGCAAAGTATTGCAAGAGTGGCCTTCTTCTTCCTGATTGTTTACTGTAAAATTTGAGGAAATAAAAGACTTAAGGTGGAACTGTTAACCAAAAAGGAATGAGAATATAAAGATTTGGACAATTGTCAGCGTATCCATATTGTAAAGCATGAGGGTATAGCCAAATAATCACTTGATCAGATTAGTCAACCATCTCCATTAAAGCCAGAAATTATTGTTCAAAACAATTTCTATTGTTCATAAGCTAACCAATCTATGGTAGTTTCTTACAACAACTCAAAGAGACTAAAATAGTAATATATCTATTGTAGAACAGATAGTACTCATTCAACATACACTTTCCCACTTGTCACCACTATTGCTTTATAACTGTAATTGCATTCAAGCATACCTTGCCCAATTGTTTTTAATCAATTGTTCTCAATAGTTTTCTAAACACTTTGGAACCAAGTTTGTTGAAGTAAAGTACTGAAATCAATAATACCCTGTCAAACTCTACAATTTTATCCTTTTAAAATAGGTATACCTATAATAATATAATACTTACATGTATGAAATCTATCTTTGTTTAATTTAAGGTGTTCAAACTTAACCAGTGTATAGGTATACAATGAGAAATTTAAATGTTTAGTTATTTTTCCAAATACAAAGTAAAATAACCCTTCATTGATGGTGGGATTTGCCAACTTTTGATGTTAACAGCTTTGTCACTTCCTGACAAGGGTGGTTCAGTACCCAATTTGTAATGGAGCCCACAAGATGAAAGTTACTTTTAAATACATGTACAAGTAGTGTCAAAAGTAGTATTATTAAAATAAATGTGTTATCCTTGGAAAAATATATATATATAAATCAAGACAAGCCACACTGTAATTAAAAGCAATTAAGCAAATGAAAACAAGAATATGAGTCCTAATGGTATAGTCAGCCCTGGAAGTTGATGTCCTGAGGACTGTGTCCCAAACACATCACTGCTTTAAGCAGATGAACATTATATATATTGGAACAATTTTTCTGGGATGATAGAATTTGTTTGTTTATCTATGCCACGTCTAATTTAGGCTGTGTCAGCACTAGTAGCAACTGAACAAATGGATTTATTATTAGTATTAATTTTTGGCCTACAGAGAGCTACAAGTGATCCAGTTCTGTTATTGTAAAACGTGTGCCTATGACTAACATAATTCATTGATACTACTATTTTTTTATACCTTTTAGGACTACAAAACTCTAAAAACTGATTAAATGTGTAGCAATTTAATCAGCCTACTTTCTGTACCTAAGTAAAAATGTGCCTTTGGGATACATGTGAATCTCTTTAGCCCACATACAGTGAACCATCACACTTTGATGATGGTATCCTACTATACTACTTGAAGTAAGTAAAAATTCAGGGAAAAGAAAACTCTGTGGCTTTCCAGTCAATATGCCCTAGATATTATGATATTTCAGGATGTGGAAATTTATACCAAATAAGGGGAGGAAAAGAAAAAAAAATGAATTTTTCCATTTGCCTTTAGCATGTAAATATCTGTTGTTGTTTTAGGAGGGGTTTTTGGGGCTGGTTTCAGCAGGAGAGAAGTTGGCAATTAATCTTAAGTGTGTCAGTTTCAAAGGAAATTATTTCGGAATGTTTCTGCGGACAACAATTTAGTTTCAGTAGACCAAAAGCTAACATATTTCTCTGGATTTTTGTAATGTTTATTTATTTTTGAGAGAGAGAGAGAGGGAGAGAAAGAGAGAGAGAGGTAAGGGCAGAAAGAGAGGGAGACCCAGAATCCGAAGCAGTCTCCAGGCTCTGAGCTGTCATCACAGAGCTGGACATGGGGCTCAAACTCTGAACCATGAGATCATGACCTGAGCCGAAGTGGGCCACTTAACCGACTGAGCCACCTAGTTGCCCCTGCATTTTTTTTTTAAGAGAAACCCAAAGTATCCAATCTTAGGGTTTTATTCTATATCTTATAGGTATAATCTAATTTGCAGCCTTTTAAACTACATAAAATATTAGGCCGTACCTAGATATACTAAAAATGTAAACAGATTTTAGCTTCAATTCTCCACATTTCCCATTCTCCCAGCATTCCCAGATGGGCAGCTTTCATGACATATAGAGTACTTTTGGGGTCTTCCTTTCTCTTGTTTGCATACCCTTAATTTATTCATTCTATGATATAAATTGAAAAAACCCTCATAGATATTTCCTTTGCTTTTCAACAGATAAACAACAACAACAACAAAAAAGGGTCTAAGTGATTTTAAAGCATTATCCATTGTATGTTTCTGATTGTTAGTCTGTATGGATAGGGAGGTGGATATGTTTAAAGATATTAGTATAACTTTTTCTAACACTCTTGAAATTTAACATTTGTATTTAAAATTAAATAACCTGAATTCTCTTTCATTTTGTATAAATTGCTTCCCAGGAAACAGTATCTTCCCATAAAGATGAGAATTACAATAAAAGTAAAACAAGGAAAAAATATAAATCAAGCAAAATACAAAATACAGCAAAAAAAGACATCTGTCTATGAAATGCCTACATGATAGAGGAAATTTTATTCTCCTCTCAAATTATTATGTTTATTGCTTTACTTCTTCACATATTTTATGTTTACACCTCTTCTCAGTTTCAATTAAATTCATTTTCTTATGCTGATTAGTCAACATGAAGTGTATTTACTATTGAAACAATCATAATGCTAAATCAAATATTTCTAATAAAGCTCATTTAGAAGTGACTAGAACAGTAGTGATTGGCTCCATGTGTCCAAAGTAAGGCTTTTCTCAAAACCAGACATCTGGGACTGACATAACTTTCTGTTCAACTGTTTTATCTTCAAATATCATTTGAAAAAAGTTATGATGTTTTTCTTTCTAACTATTCATCACATCAAAATAGACAACATACAAATCCACTTATAGACTATTATAGTATTATTTATAGTATAGTATTATAGTATTATTTATAGCATAAATAATACTATTTGTTATTAAAAGGCCTGTTTACAGGCCTTTTGCTTGATGATATTTTAGCAGTTTAATATGTGCATTAATCTAATTTCAAGAGCTTGGATTTTGAAGGAAGAAGAAGAGAAAAAAAGTGCCAATATCAAATATTTTTTCTGATCCTATTAAGACTTTGGATAAATGAAGGTAATTTACCAAATAATTTCAACGTATTGTCTATCATCAATATCATCATTGTTGTCATCATTATTATATTTCCCATTCTCTATATAGTTCTTGAGGAATGACATATTTTAACAAATGCTCTTTCATTTAACCTTACAATGGCACTGTAAAAATGATTATCTTACAAAGCAACTAAAACCAAAGAAAGTTTTTCTAAAATGCAACTGTGCAAGATAATACAACTAGGAAGTAATAATATTGTGTTTTAAGACCATGACCTCTAATTTTAATGGCAGAGAATATTTGTGACACTAGGTGTTAGCTTTTTAATATCTATATTTTATTATAATCCTAGATATTTGCATGAAGTTTCTTGGTCAGAGCAGATTATTATTATTTACACACAGCAAATAAAAACTGTGATTCTTTTGTGCCCCAATTTTTACTACTGATGTGGTACAATGAAAACCAGATGTCAATGTACATATACAAGGTCTGTATTGTAAGTGAGGGACCAAGGAAAAAAATCTGAATTTTATATAGGAAAGAAATCACAAAAAGATAGATCTAGACATTTACATAGGAAAGTTCTCCCATCCCCTTCAGAGAGTCTTTTTTGGAAATGTAAGGTGAAAGATCCTGGACCTCACTCTTTGGAATGCAAATGTATTTCTTCAGGAGAGATGTAATACCAGTGTTTCCAACTTCACAAGCCAGGGAATGTCTCCTGTTCCCAGTCACACCCCCTTGTGAAATCAGATTTATATTTCTGAAGAAGAAAATGTCTGTATCTTTCCTACTAGCTAATGAGTTATAAATTAACTTGTATCCCTTGTCTTTTAGCCTAGGTCTGAAGTTTCAGTAAAATTTGCTCAAAAAGGCCTGTATATAAAGATAAACATATTTCCTAAACAGCCTCAGACCCGGGCTGATTTTGTATTTTCATGGCAAAAGTATACCATATATTAAAAAGAGTAGCAATTTCACAGAATCTAAGTCTCTCATAATTTGCAAAAGAAAATATCTTTTTTAAAAAATAATTTCAAATAGAGCAACTGAATTTGTTATTTTTAATTGATATTAAATTACTAACTTGTAATTAAGATAATAATATGTAAATGAATGATAAACAAAGATAAGATTAGGGCAAAAAAAGAAAAGGAAAGATATATGCAGAAAGTACCAAACATTCTATTCTCTCCAAGGTATTTTTTAGCTTTTTGAGACCAAAGCTACAGAAGAGGATAATGCCATGCCAAGATGAGGATGAGGCCCTAATAAATCACTTAAGAAAAAGTAGTCCTTGTGATTTCAACAGCTCTAAGAATTCAGATTATTAACACTTCCTGAAAAATAATCTCTTATATTGAAAAGTCATCTAGCATTATTTTCTTGATAATAATAATCTGATCTCTTGTTACTGGGATTAGTTCTCTCATTCATTAGATTTTCCATGTTAAAATAAACTCAAATTGCATGGTTTCACTTAACATGTCATCAAGATTTGAGGTAAGCATCTTTGCTTTTAAGCATAGACCTTTTAATCTATACGCATAAAAACAAGCAGCAATAATAAAACAGTTAACTGCTAACTTTTGAAACAATTGCAAAAGAAGTCATTCAAAAGTAATGTGAAAGCATTTCACATTTCATGTGTATTTTGTAAAATATCTGTATCCTCTATATATAATCTGGTGAATATATTTTGTTATGATACCATTTTTGTTATTTTAAAAATAATTTCTGGATTTCCATAAAATGTCTTGATCTCAAAGTGAATGATTCCAGAACATCTATTGTTCTTATACATAATCATGTTCAGAAAGACATGTTTAAAATAAGCCTATTTTACTAAAATTGAAACTCTACTAATAAATTGGTCATTATGCTATTTCTTTAATTCATACTTTACATAATGATATGTCATTCATGTGCTAGGCAGTTTCACACTATAGGGGAAAAATCTCTACTGCTTTATATTGATTCAGGATTTCCTTTAGAGTTCTTATGTAAATGGTTAGCAACTCATTTTCACAAAGGTGGAATCCACTATTGTTTTATCTCCAAAATACTATCTATTTTTTTTTTCTTTTTTAAAGAAAGGCAGATTGCTAATGCAGCACCTCACTTGGATGAGTCTTGGAAGCTTGACTACCCTACATTCTCCTCCAAATGGATCTTGAGAGCTTGTCTGGAGGTTCTAGCACAGGAACGCAGCTACTCTTATACCCCTGACCATGAACATTCCTCTTCTCTCAGCAAAGGCCGTCTTCTTCAACTGACCAAGTGCACAACTTCTGGAAGGGTGTGGGGTACATATGGAGCGGGGAGGGACAAGGGATGCCCACCTAGCCAGCCAGATAAACCAAATAAACCCTGGCAATCAATGGAGTGACAGATGTTGCAGCCAGATTGCCCTGACATTCCCCAAATCCCAAAATTTTAAAACGTCTTATTTAGTAAATACTGAAAATAGTTTCACTTAATCTAATTCATTTTCAAATGAAGCAGGTAAGTAATAATTTATACATGTTAATTGAGAACAAGATATTGTCTTAGCAGTAGCAAAATGAATTATTAGCAAAATTCAAAGACTAGCTCTGGCACTGATTGCCTGGGGCAAGTTGACTGCCCTAAGTATAATTATATATGTGATAACTCTTGATCATGTAGTTGAAAATTTAGAAGCAGGAGTTCTTAAATGTCTCTTTCATTTAAATTCTAAGATCACATTACTTATAAAAGTGTCCCATATAAAAGTATGGCTGTTCCATTTTATACAGGCAAAATTCTGTAAACTGAAAAAGAATATAATGTTATTGATAACACTGAACTATTCCAAAGCTACCTGTATTTACACTTTTTAAAAAAATATTTTAGTAAGTCCATTTTTGGTCAGTGGAAATTTGCAATGGAACAGGGTGGATTAATTTCCTTCCTTTCACACGAGAGTGCCAAACCTGTGAGAAGTTGATTGAAGAATCGATATTTATAATGGGAGAATTGGAAGACCAAGAGGTGTCAGGAAAAGATGCTCATGCTGGGAGGGGTAATAGGTATCAATGAACATCAAGGTATCCACTCAACATCAAGTGCAAGTAAGCAGGCTAAAGGGTAGTTGCTAGGAGTCTAATTAGGAGCAAAAGTCACACAGAAGAGCAAGGTTTGGCCCGGGGTGCATAAAATGGAAAGGAGGAAAAATTTGATGTCCTAGTAGGTAAGACTGGGTAATCTTCTAAATTAACTGGTAAACAGAAATAGGTATTATAACAATTCAGTTTAAAATATTGGGAGGAAATATTTTTAATGTAAGAAAAATAATATACAAAATGCAAAATATAATTATGAAAGGATGATGCAATAAAAAAATTTCATAGCAGAACTCACAAACTTGAATTTTGCTGCACATAAGCATGTTGAGATTTATTCTCAGTGACCCCCTTCTCCCCCACCCACACACAAAAGTATATAGTTGCCAACCTTTAAAAGCTTGAGACTCCACTTAGAAAAAAAAAAATTACACTCTTCAATGGATCCCTATTTTATTCAGAAACAAACTACATTCCTTATGATTTACTACAGGAATCTGTAAGAATTGCCCATACCATAACTTTACTTCTCTAACTTCATTGCCCATTTCTTTCACTTTGGTGTAGTCACTTTGGTTTTCTTGCCCTTCCTTCAACATATCATCTTATACACTAATACCTTCTTCCGTCTATAGTTCTTGACCCCAGATACCAGCACTGTTTCATGTCTTTGAAACAGATCTTTGTATATTCCTAAAGTTTTGGAAGACCCTATAACATCAGAATTATATTACCTCATAACAATATTTGTCTGGATCCCAGGAGCACACGTGTCTTTTACATGAAGCATTCATTCTTTTTTTACTAAAGTCTCCAATATTTCCTTTTGTTCCTTGACATTGTTTATCACCAACCTTGCACTAATTTCTTTCTTTCCTTTTTCAAACATTAAACAGGAATTTGAAGTATCTTTTGTGTCAATATATGAAAATATTAAATAGTAAGGAAAAACAAGAGAAATTAGGGAGGTGAAAAGTATTTCTCTTTATCTAACTTTAATATGCACTTGAATCACCATTATGAAACAAACATTGGATAGTTCACTTATTCTATTATTTGCTGACTTTTTGGGAAATTGAACTTGAGGTCTCTGAATATAAATTATATGAATGGAGTATTAGAAGTTTCAGCTGGCATCGTAGGTTGAGACCAAATATTAATAATTAAAGAAAACTTAAATTTTATACCAAAAAGTTTACAATTAATGTTAGATGAGCCTCTGATAGAAACTTGACACAGTTTGTTTTAATAATTTCTATTCCAATTTATTTTTCATCAAAGCTTTTAGTTTTAGCTTTTTTTAATGAAAGATGTTCCTTTTAAGTTACAGGTGCAGAAAAATTTGTTCTATACATTGGCATCTTCAGAGATGAAAAAATTCCATTTATTTATGCCTACATCAAGTCCTAAAGTACAATTCTGAGACGAATCCTACCCCAGAATCCCTTCCATTTCCTTGTTTTACCAACAGATGTTCTGGAATTTCCTTAAACAAAAATTGGGTTTCAAAGTTGCTTGACCATGATTGAAACTAAAGTGAAAGAAACATTAGAAATTATATATACCAAAAAAGTGATAATTTTTCTATTTATAAAACATTCATAAAGAATAGCACTGACATGTTAATAATTAAACAAGATATCTGTTACAGAATTTGGGATTTAACATATAGTTTCTTTAAAATAGAACTAGCCTAGGGGCACCTGAGTGGCTCAGTCGGTTAAGCATCTGACTTCCACTCAGGTCATGATCTCACAGTTTGTGTCTTTCTAAAAACAGTTTGTGAGTTCAAGCCCCATGTCCAGCTCTGTACTGACAGCTCGGAGCCTGGAGCCCCCTTCTGTGTGTGTGTGTGTGTCTCCCTCTGCCTCTCTCTCTCTCTCTCTCTCCTTCAAAAATAAAAATAAACATTAAAAAATGTTAAATATAACTAGGCTAATATTAACTTGAATTTTTCTTATTTAATAAATTGTCATGAAATGGGGAGGAGGGCCAGCATAGGTAGATGGAAATTAGAACTCACTGAAGATATTCGGAATTGGCAGTCATAAATGCTGCCTTCAAATTAAACAATAAAGCCAATCATGTAGATACACATGTTTTTAGTCAAGAGATGGGGGATGCAAGAACACAACAAATTAAGGTAGAAGTCTAATGTTCAATGATGTATTTAGATACCCGTAGGCTATAGAGAATGTCAGAATCCTCTTGTGGATCCACAGTGCAAAATATTACACTGACTAGTATTATTAAATCATTGAATTTTAGGAGAGGGAACATTCTTAGTAGTATTTACTTCAATAACTTCACATTCAAAAAATTTAGATAAGCAAACTGACATGAGGCCAAGAAAACTGAAGAAAAAACCACCATGGTTAAAAGAAAGGTCACTAGAATGAGATCTTAGTTCTAGTCCTTGTTTCATGACTCATTAATTATGGAATATTACACGAGTCATAGTTCTATATGTTTGGATTCTCTACTGTTAAATGGTGATTATTATGCCAAACTACCTACATCAGAGGCCTGAGAGAAAACAGATGATACCTTCAGTGGGTAATTAAAGATACTTTAATAAAGGGATTATGTTTCAAAGACTTGAATAGAGCTAAAGGAAACACTGGGAGTAAGTGAAACATCAGGGACTTGTTCCAGTACCATGACTGAGTTTCTAAAAACTGGATAGGGGCACATGAGAAGGAAAAATATTCACTTTTAATATTTTCTTCTTCATATTTTCCTCCTCCATATCTTTCCCATTTGTTCCCTAACCACGCCATTAGAATACTAGGCATATATTTATAAGCTAATTCATCAAAAATATGAACGAATGCCTGACAAGGGAGCCAAGAATACTCAATGCAGAAAAGATAGTTTTTTTCAATAAATGGTGCTGGGAAAACTGAAGCGTCGCATGTAAAGAATGAAACTGGACCCCTATTTTATACCACTTACAAAAATTAACTCAAAATAGGTTAAAGACTTAAGTGTAAGAGCTGAAACAGCAAAACTCCTAGAAGAAAACATAGGGAAAAAAGCTCTTTGACATTGGTTTTGGTAATTATTTTTTTGGATGTGACACCAAAAGCATAAGCAACAAAATAAGAAACAAAGAACTGAGACCATATCAAACTAAAAAGCTTCCGCAAAGCAAAAGAAAAAAAAAAAATCAACAAAATTAAAAGGCAACCTATAGAATGAGAGAATATATTTGCAAACCATCTATCAGCTAAGGAGTTAATATCCAAAATATGTAGGCACTCATACAACTCAATAGCAAAAACCCCCCCAAATAATTTGAATTTAGAAATAAGCAGTCGGGGTGCCTGGGTGGCACAGTCAGTGAAGCCACTGACTTCGCCCCAGGTCATGATCTCAAGGTTTGTGAGTTCCAGCCCCGTGGTGGCCTCTGTGCTGACAGCTCAGAGCCTGGAGCCTGCTTCAGATTCTGTGCCTCCCTCTCTCTCTGCCTCTCCCCTGCTTGCACTTTGTGTGTATGTGTCTCTCTCTCTCTCAAAAATAAATAAACATTAAAAGACATTTTTTAAATAAAAACATAAAAATAAGCAGAAAATCTGAACAGCCATTTCTGCAAAGCAGACATACAAATAACCATCAGGTACATAAAAAGATGCCCAACATCAATGATCATCAAACAAATGCAAATACAGACCAAAATGAGTTATCATTTAATACTTCTTAGAATGGCTGTTATCAAGAAGACAAGAGATAACAAAAGTTAGCAAGGATAAGGAGAAAAAGAAACCACTGTGCACTGTTAGTGGGAATGTAAATTTGTTCAGCTAGCACTGTTACTGGGAATATAAATTTGTTCAGCCACTATGAAAAACAGTATGTAGATTAATAAAATAATAAAAACAGAGCTACCATATAATCTAGCAATTCTACTTCTGGGTATATAGCTGAAGGCAACAAAAGCACTCTCTCAAAATATCTGCACCCCCATGTTGACTGCAACATTGTTCACAATAGCTAAGATACAAGCTAAATGTCCAATAATGAAAAGATGGAGAAAAAAATGCAGTATATATATACACAATAGAATATTGTGTGTATAAATACACAATATACAATACACAATATTCAACCATAAAAAGAAAATCCTGCCGTATGTGGGAACACAGATGTACCTTGAGGGCATTATGCTAAGTGAAATAAGTCAGCCAAAGACAAATATTATACTCTCACTTATATGTAGAATTTAAAAACTGAACTCATAGAAACAGACAGCAGAATAATAGTTGCTAGGGTCTGGGGATGGGAGAAATGGAGAAGTGTTGGTCAAAGGGTACAAATTTCCAGTTGTAAGATGAATTAATTCTGAGTATCTAATGTATAGTATGGTGACTAAGTTAGTAAAACTGTATTGTATACTTGAAAGTTGCTAAGAGATGTTAAATGTTCTCACAGCCACAAAAAAGAAAAAAAAAGCAATTATGTGAGATGATAGACGCATTCACTTACTTTATTAAGACAATCACTCTAGAATATTTTTATGTATCAAATCACCACATTGTATACCTTCAACTTACAGAATGTTATGGATCAATTATACCTCAATAAAGATGGAAAAAATATACCATGATAATGTGTCACCATTATGAGTGCAAACTAGGAAATTTGTACAGTACAAAAAAATAAAAGGAGAGAGAGAGAGAGAGAGATTTCTGGATTTCTAGCCAAATAATTTGAGCAGACAAAATCACCCAATTATTTATAAATTATTTATATTTGTTACAGGGAAGTAAATGCAAGCCCAGTAAAACTCTCCAGAAGCTATTTATCTGTAGTTTAAGATATTGAGATCTGTTAATGACCAGCTTGTCTAGTCCCTACATTTCACAAATAGGGAAATATGTATAGAGAAGCACACAGAATTTTTTAAGACACAGCTAGAGCCAGGCTCGATGTTCTTCTCAGCATGATATATAGCCTCTTTATTTAGGGCAGATGTTATAATATTTCCATAGTATATAATGTTTGAGTTTTAAAACAGTGTTTGAAAATTTCTTTTTCAATGAAGCAAGTATAAAACAAAAAAGATTAATTCAAGTTTATTTTAGAACTGGGTTATTTGACTAAAGCAAAGAAACAGCAAACTGATTGTTTTAATTTCACAACCTTGTTATTTTCTCCCAAGACAAAATTTTCCTCGTGTTTAAGTAAGGAAGTTTTGACACTGTATGCATCTATTCCCAAGATGGGAACAGCCACTTCCACTATTTCCTGGTTAATGATCAGAACAAAAGGGGTGGGAAATTATATAAATCTATTTAGAAAATTCAGGATTCCATCTGTTCATTCCGGGACATGATGCTTCCTTCCCTTCCTTAACTACAACAGCCTGTTAGATGTCAGGCTGACCAAAAGAAGGCCCAGAGCATCCAAAATTAATTCTTGATTCAGCCATCTAGATTATTTTGTTCGATTAAAAGAGTTCTGGATCACAAGGATAATAATGACTACGTAGTCAAGTACACTGTCGGTCAAATCTATAATGGGCCAAAGTAAGATCACATTAGAACTCACATTAGAACATGTTTTTGTTTTTGTTTTTGTTTTGTTTTTGTTTTTGCCTTGAATGGACTACAGCAGATGAAATGCTTTCATGTGAGTAGGGAATGATTAAAAAAAAAAAAAAAAAAAAAAAGAACGAGGTTATAACTATTGGAATGAGACACACTGACTTTTACCAGAAAGGAGAGGGAAATGCCTCAGAGCGGTGTTTTAGACCCAGAGAAGTCTGAGGGATGGAAAAACACCAGTCATCTATCTCTTTTAAAATTCACAAAACCTTCATTAATAAAGGAAAGCACTCGAGCAACGCTCCCAAACCTTGCTGACACTTTAAGTTTAATCTCTGCCATTCTCTAACAGATTTCACTGACCACGATTTGATCACCGTCTTAATCTGAAACATCTGTCAGAAACAGCAAGTGAGGGTACCCAGCCTCTGTACTCACCACACATAACATAGGTCAGCTCCTCCAGATGTTATCTCCATGCTGATTCCCAGTCATAACAGAGTCGGTCTGTGAGGTGGAAGGATTCTGTTCTGCCAGCGCATACAGCCAGGGTTAGATTCCCGCAGCACACGCGGAGGGCTGTAGGTTCGCGGCCTGAGCTTGTGCGGGTTGCTCCCCGGTGTATAGCTTTGGGGGTCCCCGCTGGGCGCAGCTTTGGCTCTCTACACCTGGGCGAGTCTCTAGGGCGAGGCACGGCAGCACTGTGACTCTGATTGTGCAAAGTGGGGAAGTCCACGAGCACAGGGAATTGTACAACAGTGTGAGGCAAACTGCTCACTGACAAGCTGAGGAAAAGGAGTTCAGCGCAGCCCCCGCCACGAGCGCGTTTCTCGTCCTGGGACTGCCTACAGGCACCCGTAGATCTCTGGAGATCCCGCGAGATCAGGCATCGGCTGGAAAGTGTGGTTGTGGCTGCAGCTCCTGCAACCATATGGCGCCTTTCGCTACGCATTTGCTGAGGCTCTTCCACAGCCCTCAGGACTGGCACTTCAAAATGAAAGGTTCAACTCAGATATTTGAAATGCACTATCCTTCCAGAAATCACATTGGAGGCTTTGTGGTTCCTTCAGTGTCCACTGGTTCCCTCAACCGATAGTAGGCCACCCAGAAGAAGCCCTAACAACTGAAAACGTAGTCTTTTCAGGGTGACCAGGTGCTCCATCAGGGCGTACTTTTTGTGTGGAAGAGCAGGCAGTCCTCCTTGTTGGAAACGATTTGCTTCTTACTTGAGGTTGTAGAGATCTTCAAATATTTAGGTAAGCACTATCAGTAGATTATCTAGCCCTCAGGTAACCGGAAAGAACTTTCCAAAATGAGGCTATCTTTGGCTATTTAGGCAATCTTCCTGAAAATAAAAACAAACACATTATTCATGTGCATCCTACGGGGAGTTATTCCTATAATGGAAGTTACTCCGTTAAAAAAGTTTCATGGAATTTGTCTCTGACTTCGGATGAAATTTTCAGCAGTACAACTTTGGCACTAGAAGGCATTCAGTTCAGGTCAGCTTCAACTTCTTATACGGGATTGTTATGAATGATAGAATTGCCCTAAACTTGCCCTGTTAGTCCATGATAGAGCCCATGCAATTGCTAAAACAACTTTCTCAATATGAATTAGTACTTTGGAAAAGGTGGAAATGTTGGTACAGAAATTTAATGAGAAAGTCACATGGCTTTTTAAGGTAGACTTGGGTGCTTTATGGGATTTGTTTGGTTCATTTTATCTAGGACATTGAGGTCAGTACCTAAATTAGCCTCACCCTGCAACTTGGAGACCTGTTGACAGTTGCCTTAATTAAATGTTATGGGAGACAATTGAACAGATGTGTCCCAGTCTCTGTAGGACAGATAATCAGAATCATTGGTCAAGTGGCATGCTTATGACACAATATTATGTGTGTCTGTCATGTTTCATGTTTATTTATATCTTGTAAACAAGACATTAATTTACCTTCATTAAAAATATTTTTTTTCAGTCCATCTTTTCAAGGATGTTTGCATAGTGCACAACGTTGGAAGATACAGTGCCTTCCTTCAGAGGAAGAGACAAGTGTGTTTTCCCTCTAGTATGATGACGATGATGTCTTCCTTCAGAGAAGAGGGTAAGCATGCTTACTATCCATTAAGAGAGCCAGTTTCCATAAGCTCACTATTCCTTTTTTGTAACGCAGTCCATTTTATTTGCTGGCATCCATCTATGCCATCCCCATGGGCCCTGCAGGAGTTAGGGACAAGGTGAACTAACGTAAATATGTTAATGCTCATTCTGCTTTCTGTGCCATGAGTAATAAAGGCCTTGGTCTCAGACTAGGAGTCTTAGGTCTTCAGCCAACATCCATGAAAATGGGGCAGACTAACACATTAATTTGCAAATAGGGTAAAATCTCAGGCTTTTTACAATTCTTGGCATCCTGGGTCATTTATGGACTACCTATTTATCTTGAAAAATAACATGATTAAATTGTCCCTTCACTGAATATTTAAATGCATTTCATGCTGAGAATCTCTTACAACTGTGTGTTGTATGTGTGTGTAAATATATAAAGATTGGTAGGATTATCAGGCTATGAGTTATAAAGTTGCAGAATGCTTTCAGAATCCTAGACCCATCAATCAGCAATAACAAAACAGCATGCTTCACCTTTAAATGGTGACACAATGTTTAGCTACCTCGTTAAGACTGAATGTGAATAGTAATCTCTAATCTTTCCCCAGACAACCTCATTTAATATTAGAAGCCTTCTCTCGTTAAAACAACTTGGTGAAATTCCCAAGAAAGGGATAAAGTTGGTATTTATACAGTTCTATTAAAATGAAGGTCAGGTTTTCAGCCAAAGAATCATTAGGAGCAGGCCACTAGCCCCTGGAAACCTTCACTGCCTCAGATCCATTATGGAGCTGATTAGTAGCAGGAACTTTATGTAATAAGTCTCATTACCCCCATCTGCTGTATATCCTCCTCCTCCACCTCCCCACAATCCACATATTTTGTTCCACAGAAATTGTCATTTTTCTTGGTTGTATGCCAATTTGCTACTGTAATGAAAATGTTCCAAAGTAAATGCCATTCCCAGGACAGGATGCCATATAAAAGATAGTGACTATAGACTCTGTGTAGTAGTTGGACATCAGAGCTTATAACAAAGATTTGCATTTCTAGGATTTCAGTGATTAAATCATCTTAGATGTAGCAAAAGTGAAAGATAATTTTACTCCTTTAGATGTCCTGGAAGGAAGAAGAGGTAAGGGGTGGGGAGGGAGATGTTTGTTGACAAGCTTTCATTTTTTCCTAATATTCCCTGGAAGAACATGAAACACCAACATACACAGTAGTGCTCCTATACTTTTAGGATTAAAGATGAAAGGTGACTTTCAAATGTTTTTCTGTGGTATCCTGTTCATTATCTAATCCAAAGAAAACATTTTATTGTACCATAACAATTTATTTACTTACTGTTTGGCTATACTGGACTGTATTTGGCTTGGAAGTAGACAATATATCTTTTTTGCATTTTTATATCAGTTTCAAGAATTTGATTTATAACATCTGGAAACTTGAGAAATGGTTTTTAAATGAATGAAGTTTTGATTTTAGAGAGCTATAACTTGTTTTGTTCTGTGATTCCACTGACATTGTACAGTTTCTGTCCATGATGCTAGTTTGGACAGAGAGAGATGCTATAGGACAAAATGAAGGAGAACTGTCAGTAGCCACATTGAGCTGGAAGCACTGTATCTCAGAAGATTTGCTATGGATACACAAAGCTATAATCAAAGAGAAAGACTGAGAACAACCACAACAAGAAAAGACAAAAGCCACCAACCAACTAACAAAAATAACAACCCGTAGGCTTTCCTATTCCCATTCCACCCAAAAGTTTGAAATCAAAAGCTATAGGAATCAAATTTTAAACTGAAAGACTGAAGCAATGTATTGGATCATATTTGAGATAGAGAATGAAAATGATACAAAGCAGTTAATACTTGCTTGTTGAGCACTCAAGATTTGAATGTCCAGGGGCACCTGGGTGGCTCAGTCGTTAAGCAGCCGACTTCGGCTCAGGTCATGATCTCGCGGTCCGTGAGTTTGAGCCCCGCGTCGGGCTCTGTGCTGACAGCTCGGAGCCTGGAGCCTGTTTCTGATTCTGTGTCTCCCTCTCTCTGACCCTCCCCTGTTCATGCTCTGTCTCTCCCTGTCTCAAAAATAAATAAAACGTTAAAAAAAAAATTAAAAAAAAAAAAAAAGATTTGAATGTCCATAAACATAGAAATATCCCTGCCTTTTAGGGAAAGCTTCAGGGAAGACTCTCTTGGAATGGACACAATTAGCCTGGCTGTGCCTATCACTGAGCTAAGCCAGGAATAGTAAATAATCATGGTTTCTCCTAGTTCATTCAACAGACAAGATCTATCTTTCCTTTGTTCTTTGAAAGAATACAAGGCAACTCAAGGTAAAGAATATATCAGACTTAAAAGAGAGAGTTTGTAGGGATGCCTGAGCATCTAACTCTTGATTTCAGCTCAGGTCATGATCTCACAGTTGTAAGATCGAGTCCCACGTCATCAGGCTCATACTGACAGCGAAAAGCCTATTTGGGATTCTCTCTGTCTCCCTGTCTCTCTGCCCTCCACCACTGGTGCTTTTTCTCCCTCCCTCAAAATAAATGGATAAACATTTAAAAAAAGAGAGAGAGAGTTGTTTTAAGTAATTTAACATGGTTCATTTAAAACAGACACTAATTAAGTTATAAGCATGGCTAGGAACAAAAAATTTTCTTCTGGAATTTCAGCTCCCCACATTAAGTCTTTTCACTCTTAATAGCAACATCTATTTCTCTTTACTTATTTTCCATCCTTTTGTCTCTCTATAATTCAGTTCACCTATTAACCTGATTTTCAGTTGACAAGTCTTACTAATACACTCCACCTCCACTGCCCACCTTCTGTTAAACACATCCGTTGAGATTTTTATTCCAATTAAAGTATTTCTCAGTTCTGGAATGTACATTTGGTTGTGTAGCACAGATTTCAGTTTACTAAAGAAAATCTCAAACTAGTCATTTATTTTCTTGAAGATGTAAACAGTCATCTTAAAATCAATGAATCTAGATATATTTGGGAACCCAAGACCAGACTGTGTCACTCCAAAGATGTATGTTTGCTTTCAGAAAGGCATTGTAGGGCTCTAACAATACTGAATCAATTTAATGTACAAATTAAAAAAATTTAAACCTCACTCTCAGTTCCTGAAAAGCTAGTTCATTTTCCGTATACTGTCACCTCCAGAGTGTAACTTTTCAAGGTTAAAACTACAATTGTATGAATATGCCTATGGTGAGGGGAATTGGAGCAACAAGGGAGTCATAGGGAAGTAAAAGTTATTTGGCCTTTCTTTGGCATTTCCTCCTAACCTATGTTAATATTGAAAGCTCTACTCAGCATCTCTGTTTTTCAGTTGCCTCTTTGAAAATTTGCTGATATGTGTGGTGTAAAAATCCCCCTGCAAATCAGAGCTCATTCCTCTGGGTTTCTATCTTCTAGATCCTGCCTAGTAGTTCTTCGTTGGCCTATAAAGCTTTCCAAAATTGTCAGAGGGGTTTTTAAATTATTAATCTGCTCTTTAAGTTTTCCTCAGAATTACATAATTTGATATCAGCAGAAGTCCTGAATTAGATTTAAAATATAAATCATAAGAGGGGTGCCTAGGTGGCTCAGTTGGTTAAGCATCCAGCTTCAGCACAGGTCATGATCTCATGGTTCCTGAGTTCGAGCCCCACGTCAGGCTCTGTGCTGACAGCTCAGAGCCTGGAGCCTACTTCAGATTCTGTGTCTTCCTCTCTCTCTGCCCCTCCCTCATTCACACTCTGTCTGTCTCTCTCTGTCTCAAAAATAAATAAACATTACTTTTTTTTTTTTTTTAATCTAAATCATAAGAGAACAAATTGAAGAATTATAAAGCTTATTTATAATTACAATGGCATTATCTATCTTTGGGATATTATAAATTTTTAGATAAAAATGGACCAAAAATTATATGAAAGTGTACTAATTTTCACTTGTGTCATAAATTTTAAAAAAATCAAAAGGTTTCACATAGCGCATAAAGGTGGCTTGGAGCAAGATGAATGGGTAAGGCTCCCTTGATTCAATAAGAATAGCACTTCTATTACATGTCCATACACAAAAGTTCCTTTGAAGAAAGGGTTCTTCTGCTTAGACATAATAATCAGTGATGTTTGCAGAGGTGTTAAGAATTTCTAAGCTGCATAATGACAGTAAAATGTTTTTCTATTTCATTACTGTTGTTCTAATATATGCCATAGTACCTGACACGTTAAACGTTCTCAGTCATATTTAGTGAGTAAAGGATTGAATTACTCACGAACTTTGAAACACAGAATGTAATATCCACAAAAATAATTGTTGAAATAATTTATAATTTTTAATTATTTAATTTTAATTAAATTTTATTTAAATTTTAAAATTCATATTTTATAGATTTTATTAGTATATGACTTACATACCAGAAAGGTCATCTTCTTAAAATTAACAATTCAAACGTTTTTAGTATATCACCATATGGTTGTTATTTATGGTTTTTTTAAATTTTAATTTCAGTATAGTTAACATACAGTGTTAAATTAGTTTGATACAATACAGCGATTTAACATTTCCTTAAATCACCCACAACAAGTACACACCTTAATCTTCAACACCTATTTCACCCATACTCCCACCCAACTCCCTTCCAGTAACCTTATTTGTTCTTTATAGTTAAATCTTGGTTTTTGTGGCTTTTAGCCATCACCATTTGGTTTCATGGTTTTTATGGCTTTTATGGTTTTAGGCACCACCATAATCTAATTTTAGAACAGTTCATCATGCCAAAACCAGAATTTGTACCCTTTAACAGTCACTCTTTGTTCCCTCTCATCTGTACCTACCCAGTCCCCCAACCCTAGGCAACCACTACCTATTCCTTGCTACCTAGATTTGCTTATTTGGATGTTTGATACAAATAGAATCATATAATATGTGGTCTTTTGTGATTGGCTTCTTTCACTTAGTGTAATTCTTTGAGGTTCATCCATATTGTAGCACATATACCTTCATTTTTTTTTATTGCTGGATAATTTCCCATTACATGGATATGCACCATTTTATTTATTTATCAGTTGATGGACATTTTGAAATACATATTAAAACTATAATTAGATACTTATTCAGACCCATCAAAATAGCTATTTTTTAAAAAAGGCAATAAGTGTTGAGGAGAATGTGGAAAAATTAGAAGTCTCATATGTTGCTGGTGGGAATATGAAATGGTGTAGACACTTTGGAAAACAGCTCGGCAATTTCTCAAAATATTAAATGTAGAGTTACCATATTATTCAACAAATATATTCCTAGGTATCTGCTCAAGAGAAATAAAAGTGCCAGTGGAAACCTTGTGCACAAATGTTCACTGGAACATTATTCACAAGAGGCAAAAGAGTTGTAATGGCCTATTTTGGTCTTTTAATCTGCATAATTGATTTTTTCATATTCTTTTCATATCTGTATTTTTTACTGGCATAGTTACTATGATTTTATTTCAAGTTATCTACCCTAAACTGATTTTGGCTGCTAATTAACCTAATGTAGCAGTGTTGGCTTTTTTAAAATTTATTTATTTTTCCCCCCAGTCTAAACTAGCTAGTACCTATTGCCTTTATTCATTTATTGACCAATCACAAGTTTTTGCTGAGTATCTACTATGCATTAAGAACTGTAGCAGTTATATAAGATCAAAATAAACCTAAGAATCTATGAAGTCATCTACTGGAATGTCAAGTACACAGGAGTCACTTAAAGAAATTTATTACGTTCATAAATGAATACATATGCAGCCCAGGTGTTCCAGGGTTAAAAGATTTACAAAGGCAACTGTACTACACAAAAGGATATGCAAGGTACTGTATAACAACAAGACATTTCAATCAGTCCTCTTTTCTAAGACTCATGGTATTCCTAGTGGTGAATATGCTGTTTCACAGTTTGAGATTCTTTGCCAGTTTTGCTGTGATTCATAACTAACTTTCTACTTATTTTTTTCATGTTTTACTCTTTAGCTTACTGTCTTACATAAATGCTCATATGGTAATATCAAATTTGAAGCTTGATAATCAAATATTTAATTATAACAAAAGTGTGCCTATAACTGATACTATTTTTGTTAAATTGGGGCAAGTTTCTTTTTTAGAACACTGACAATGGGTCATTTTCTGTGCTATTAATCCTTTTTGATCTTCTTTTTATTTCAATGTAGACAATAGAACTGGATTTTTTCCACATATATGACACATATTTCACAATATGTTATTTTAAAACTGCAGTTGGCCAGGCACATGAAAAGATGTTCAACGTCGCTCCTTATCAGGGAAATACAAATCAAAACCATACTCAGATATCACCTCACGCCAGAGTGGCCAAAATGAACAAATCAGGAGACTATAGATGCTGGAGAGGATGTGGAGAAACGGGAACCCTCTTGCACTGTTGGTGGGAATGCAAATTGGTGCAGCCGCTCTGGAAAGCAGTGTGGAGGTTCCTCAGAAAATTAAAAATAGACCTACCCTATGACCCAGCAATAGCACTGCTAGGAATTTACCCAAGGGATACAGGAGTACTGATGCATAGGGGCACCTGTACCCCAATGTTTATAGCGGCACTCTCAACAATAGCCAAATTATGGAAAGAGCCTAAATGTCCATCAACTGATGAATGGATAAAGAAATTGTGGTTTATATACACAATGGAATACTACGTGGCAATGAGAAAAAATGAAATATGGCCTTTTGTAGCAACATGGATGGAACTGGAGAGTGTGATGCTAAGTGAAATAAGCCATACAGAGAAAGACAGATACCATATGGTTTCACTCTGATGTGGATCCTGAGAAACTTAACAGAAACCCATGGAGGAGGGGAAGGAAAAAAAAAAAAAAAAGAGGTTAGAGTGGGAGAGAGCCAAAGCATGAGACTGTTAAAAACTGAGAACAAACTGAGGGTTGATGGGGGGTGGGAGGGAGGGCAGGGTGGGTGATGGGTATTGAGGAGGGCACCTTTTGGGATGAGCACTGGGTGTTGTATGGAAACCAATTTGACAATAAATTTCATATATTGAAAAAAAAAATAAAACTGCAGTTGGCTGAGAGCTTAATTCAAAATGCAGCTCATTTATGAAGACCATGTTGGTGGGATGAACTGCATATTTTAACTTAGATTTTTTACAAATAATTAAAGATAAGGGATATATTCACAAATTAAGCTCTCATTTAAATAATCAACCTATAATGTATTGCATAAAAATAATCTTATTAAAAGTAATCTTGCTGACATTTTAAAATTTTGAATTACAAACCTAGTAACAATAATTAAGAGTGTTGCTGTTGTTCCAAGCATTGTACTATGTACTATAGTATAATAATAGATCATATCATTTCATTCTAATAATCCTATGAGGTATTATTAGTTTCATTTTACCAATGAAGAATTCAAGGCTTAAAAGAGTTATATATTTTTCAAGGTCAAATAATTAGTGTATGACAGAGCCCAAGACTGATGGTTTGAATCATATAGTTATACTAGAACAGATTTGATTTTTTTAAGAGTTATAGAATATATTCTTTTGTATTTCCTTGATTATGCTGTTATCAATATCAGTCAAATAAATTAATCGTATTTGAGTGCCTGAAGACAGGGACTGCACCTTTTCACCTGTTTTTAGCCTCAAATTCCAGCAGAATATGGAATAATGCAGCTAACTTTGATGAATACCGTTTAGATACAAATCATTTAACATCTTTTTAGTATGGGAATTTGAAACTTATCATAAATATCTCCTTTGAAAAAGGGCTTATGATTACTTGGAAAATAAGGAAAGATCACAAGGGCTTGTTTCCAAATATTTGTTCTTATAAATTCACATGTGGTTTAACGGTCTCTTGATAATTAATTTTACTTAAGGGGAAAGGGTAAAATGAAAAAGTGGCTTATGAGAAAACTATTCTTATTATTGTAATCCAGTGCTTCCCAAATATCACATTTTATTACTTCAGATCTTTTAAAGGCTAGATTTATTTTCCAGATTCATAAAAAATTAAGTTACTTTTGATAGGATCCTCCAGTGTAGGTACTAAAGGTTTTAATTAGCATGGAAATTACTTCAGAAATTAAATTGTAACAATGAACCAAAGATCTTTAAAATTAACTGGAAGCAAGTACTTAGTGCTTTTAGAGACCTTTATATCACAGCAAATGCATAGTAACTAATTGGCTATCTTAATACTGTAATTATTGTTTTCTGCTGAAATTATCTTCATTAAAATAATCTCCAAGAGAAGAAAAATAACCATGATATCCCGTATCTTCCTTTCTAGTATTTTTTATACAAGGTAATAGAAGCAGTCAAGCATTATCCTTCTCCTTTTTCTTTAGCTAATCACTAGAGTAAATTTGATACTTAACATTTCTTTGCATGTCTTTATACTATTTCTACTTCCGAATTTTTTTATTAAGTTTATTTATTTATTTTTTGAGAGAAAGAGAGAGAGAGAATCCCAAGCAGGCTCCAAGCTGTCAGCAGAGAGCCTGATGCAAGGCTCAACCTCACACAAAGCATGAAATCCATGACCTGAGCCGAAACCAAGAGTCAGACACTTAACCAACTGAGCCACCCAGGTGTCCCACTGAATTTTTTTAAAGTAATTATATTTTGCAGAATACCTGTCATTCCCTAGTGTAATTTTCAATTCAACATCATGTTTTTGGAATTTATCTGTTCTGATATACTTTGTATATCACTTAAATTCTGTATATGATTTACTGTAAAATATATACTTTATTTGTCAATTTTCCTATTGTACTAAGTTATTTTGTTTTAACAAACAATGGTCTGATGATGAATGTGTGAGAATTTCTCTGTAGGATCTTTATTCATAGATAAGGTGGTTCACTATCTTTCAGTATTATCAATTTCCAGTTTCCCATCCCAAAAATTTGTACAAATTCTGAATTCCACTAGTATCATCTAAGCATATCTCAAAAACTTAGATTTATTATACAGTTTAAGTATTGCTAGAGATTGCTAAAAGTCTCATATAAAATGATTTCTCAAGGTTTTGATTTGCATTTTCCTAATTATTTAATGAGGCTGAGCATCTTCTCATATAAAACTCTCTTTTGGATGAATCATTTGTTCATTTCTTTTATTCAATTTCTTTTTCTTTTTTCTTGTTTTTTTGTTTTGTTTAGTTTTTTGTTTTGTTTTTTTTTTTTTGCTTGTGTTAATATTTGGCAAAATAATTTGTTCCATTCTGAGGCATATAATTTTACTTTCCTTATGATGACATTTTGTAAAGAAAATTTAAAATTATTGTATTTAAGTTAATCCATTCTCACCTCAGTAAGCTGTGTTGTTCTCTATAATTTTATTGGGGACATAAGGTAGTCTTCTATAATTTATATCAGTTTCAAAGATTTGATCTTCATATTTAAGGTAGTTTCAATTGTATAAGGCATATATTTAATTTTTTTTTCTGTAAAAAAACTGATTGTATCACTATCATATTTTAAATAATCCAGTCTTCCTCCATGGATTTGAAAGGACCCTCTTTGATATATTCATTGATTCATGCTTTCTAGTAGACTTCGTTGGAAAATATTTGGGGACAATCATGTTTTACTCCTCACATGCAACTCTTCTGTCTCCATTTCATAAGAGGAAAAGGATCTTTGATCTTTTCCTTCCTAAAAGGTATTCCTCAGGTCATTTTTTTTCTCAATTTACTCACCTAGACATCGTTAATAATATGTAAAATAGCAATAATAGAACCATGCATACCTTTTCATTATTTTGATGTGAAAGCCTATTAAGTGTCATCATTAAGTATTATGACTAGTCTACTTTTTAAAAAAAAACTTACTGTGCTAAGAGCACTTCACATAAGACCTACCCCATTAGCAGTTTTTTAAGTGTACATTATAGTTGACAACAGGTACAATGTTGTTCAAGATCTCTAGGGCTTATTTTATCTTGCTTTACTGAAACTTTATGTCCATTGGTAATCTTCCAGGTCCCCCTGACTTATTCCCTGGAAAACCACCATTCTACAGTGGCTTTTATTCTATGGATTTAACTATTTTAATAATCTCATATAAGTGAAATCATGCAGTATTTGTTATTCTGTGGACAGGTTTATTTTAATGTCCTCAATGATGTCACGTATTATAGGATTTTCTTTTTTAGGGCTGAATAATGTTCTGTTATGTGTATACCACATTCTTTAGCCATTTATCTGTTGATAAGCATTTAGGTTGTTTCCACATCTTGCTATTGTGAATAGTGGTTCAGTGAACATAAGTATACATATATCTCTTTAAGATCTGGATTTTAATTCTTTTTTTTAATTCATTATTTATTTATTTTTAATATGCATCCAAATTAGTTAGCATATAGTCCAACAATGATTTCAGGAGTAGATTCCTTAGTGCCCCTTAACCATTTATCCCATCCCCCCTCCCGCAACTCCTCCCGTAACCCTCAGTTTGTTCTCCTGAGTCTCTTATGTTTTGTCCCCCGCCCTGTTTTTACATTATTTTTGTATCCCTCCCTTATGTTTATCTGTTTTGTCTCTTAAGTCCTCATATGAGCGAAGTCATATGATTTTTGTCTTTCTCTGACTAGTCTCACTTAGCATAATACCCTCCAGTTCCATCCACGTAGTTGCAAATGGCAAGATTTCATTCTTTTTGATTGCCGAGTAATACTCCATTGTATATATATACCACATCTTCTTTATCCATTCATCCATTGATGGACATTTGGGTTCTTTCGATACTTTGGCTATTGTTGATAGTGCTGCTATAAACATGGGGGTACATGTGTCCCTTCGAAACAGCACACCTGTATCCCTTGGATAAATGCCTAGTAGTGCAATTGCTGGGTCTAGGGTAGTTCTATTTTTAGTTTTTTGAGGAACCTCCATACTGTTTTCCAGAGTAGCTGCACCAGCTTGCATTGCCACCAAAAATGCAAAAGAGATCCTTTCTCCACACCCTCACCAATATCTGTTGTTGCCTGAGTTGTTGATGTTAGCCATTCTGACAGGTGTAAGGTGGTATCTCATTGTGGTTTTGATTTGTATTTCCCTGATGATGAGTGAAGTTGAACATTTTTTTCAGGTGTCAGTTGGTCATCTGGATGTCTTCTTTGGAGAAGTGTCTATTCATGTCTTTTGCCCATTTCTTCACGGATTATTTGTTTTTGGGGTGTTGAGCTTGATAACTCTTTATAGATTTTGGATACTAACTCTTTATCTGATATGTCATTTGCAAATATCTTCTCCCATTCTGTTGGTTGCCTTTTAGTTTTGCTGATTGTTTCCTTTGCTGTGCAGAAGGTTTTTATTTTGATCAGGTCCCAGTAATTCATTTTTGCTTTTGTTTCCCTTGCCTCCGGAGAGTGTTGAGTAAGAAGTTGCTGTGGCCAAGATCAAAGAGGTTTTTGCCTGGTTTTTCCTCAAGGATTTTGATGTCTTCTTGTCTTACATTGAGGTCTTTCATCCATTTTGAGTTTATTTTTGTGTGTGGTGTAAGAAAGTGGTCCAGGTCCATTCTTCTGCATGTCGCTGTCCAGTCTTCCCAGCACCACTTGCTGAAGAGACTGCCTTTATTCCATGGGATGTTCTTTCCTGCTTTGTCAGAGATTTGTTGGCCATACATTTGTGGGTCCATTTCTGGGTTCTCTGTCCTGTTCCATTGATCTGAGTGTCTGTTCTTGTGCCAGTACCATACTGTCTTGATGATTACAGCCTTGTTGTATAGCTTGAAGTCCGGGATTGTGATACCTCCTGCTTTGCTTTTCTTTTTCAAGATCGCATTGGCTATTCAGGGTCTTTTCTGGTTTCATACAAATTTTAGGGTTATTTGTTCTAGCTCTGTGAAGAATGTTGGTGTTATTTTGATAGGGATTGCATTGAGTATGTAGATTGCTTTGAGTAGTATCAACATTTTAACAATATTCGTTCTTCCTATCCAGGAGCATGGAATCTTTTTCCATTTCATTGTGTCTTCTTCAATTTCTTTGATAAGCTTTCTATAGTTTTCAGTGTATAGATTTTTCACCTCTTGAGTTAGATTTATTCCTAGGTATTTTATGGTTTTTTGTGTAACTGTAAATGGTATTTATTCCTTGATTTCTCTTTCTGTTGCTTCATTGTTGGTGTATAGGAATGCAACCAAGTTCTGTGCATTGATTTTATACCCTTCATGAGTCAGTTCTAGCAGTTTTTTGGTGGAATCTTTTGGGTTTTCCTTATGCAGTATCATATCATCTGTGAAGAGTGAAACTTTCACCTCCTCCTGGCCAATTTGGATGCCTTTTATTTCTTTGTGTTGTCTGATTGCAGAGGCTAAGACTTCCAATACTGTGTTGAATAACAGTGGCAAGAGTGGACATCCCTGTCTTGTTCCTGACCTTAGGGGGAAGTTCTCAGTTTTTCCCCATTGAGGATGATATTAGCATTGGGTTGTTCATATATGGCTTTTATGATCTCGAGGTATGATCCTTCTATCCCTACTTTCTTGAGGGTTTTTATCAAGAAAGGATGTTGTACTTTGTCAAATGCTTTCCCTCCATCCATTGAAAGGATCCTATGGTTCTTGTCCTTTCTTTTATTGATGTGATGAATCACATTAATTGTTTTGTGGATGTTGAACCAGCCCTGCATCCCAGGTATCAATCCCGCTTGGTCGTGGTGATTAACTGTTTTAATGTATTGTTGGATCTGGTTGGCTAATATCTTGTTGAGGGTTTTTGCATCCATGTTCATCAGGGAAATTGGTCTATAGTTCTCCTTTTTAGTGGGGTCTCTGTCTGGTTTTGGAATCAAGGTAATGCTGGGTTCATAGAAAGAGTTTGGAAGTTTTGCTTCCATTTCTATTTTTTGGAACAGCTTCAAGAGAATAGGTGTTAACTCTTTCTTAAATTTTTGGTAGAATTCCCATGGAAAGCCATCTGGCCCTGGATTCTTGTTTTTTGGGAGATTTTTGATTACTAATTCAATTTCCTTACTGGTTAAGGATCTGTTCAAATTTTCTCTTTCTTCCTGTTTCAGTTTTGGTGGTGTATATGTTTCTTGGCATTTGTCCATTTCTTCCAGATTGCCCATTTTTGGCATATAATTGCTCATAATATTCTCTTATTATTGTTTTTATTTCTGTTGTGTTGGTTGTGATCTCTCCTCTTTCATTCTTGATTTTATTTATTTGGGTCCTTTCCTTTTACTTTTTTATCAAACTGGCTAGTGGCTTATCAGTTTTGTTATATCTTTCAAAGAACCGGCTTCTGGTTTCATTGATCTGTTCTACTATTTTCTTGGTTTCAATAGCATTAATTTCTGCTCTAATCTTTATTATTTCCTATCTTCTGCTGGTTTTAGGTATTATTTGCTGCTCTTTTTCCAGCTCTTTAAGGCGTAATGTTAGGTTGTGTATCTGAGATCTTTCTTCCTTCTTTAGGAAGGCCTGAATTGCTATATACTTTCCTGTTATTACCACCTTTGCTGCGTCCCAGAGGTTTTGGGTTGCGGTGTTATCATTTTCATTGGCTTCCATATACTTTTTAATTTCCTCTTTAACTGCTTGGTTAGCACATTCATTCCTTAGTAGGATGTTCTTCAGTCTCCAATATTTGTTACCTTTCCAAATTTTTTTTTGTGATTGACTTTGAGTTTCATAGAGTTGTGGTCTGAAAATATGCACGGTATGATCTCCATCTTTTTGTAATTGCTGAGGGCTGATTTGTGTCCCAGTATGCAGTCTATTCTGGAGAACATTCCATGTGCACTGGAGAAGAATGTATATTCTGCTTTAGGATGAAATGTTCTGAATATATCTGTTAAGCCCATCTGGTCCAATGTGTCATTCAAAGCCATTGTTTCCTTGTTGATTTTTTGATTAGGTGATCTGTCCATTGTTGTGAGTGGGGTGTTGAAGTCTCCTACTATTATGGTATTACTATCAATGAATTTCTTTATGTTTATGATTAATAGATTTATATATTTGGGCGCTCCACATTTGGCACATGAATGTTTACAATTGTTAGGTCTTCTTGGTGGATAGACCCCTTAATTATGATATAATGCTCTTCTTCATCTCTTGATACAGTATTTTAAAGTCTATATTGTCTGATATAAGTATGGCTACTCCAGCTTTCTTTTGTTGGCCATTAGCATGATAGATGGTTCTCCATCCCCTTACTTTCAATCTGATGGTGTCTTTAGGTCTAAAGTGGGTGTCTTGTAAACAGCATATAGATGGATCTTGTTTTCTTCTCCATTCTGTTACCCTATGTCTTTTGATTGGAGCATTGAGTCCATTGACATTTATAGTGAGTACTCAAAGATTTGAATTTATTGCCATTTTGTTGCTTGTAGAGTTGGAGTTTCCGGTAGTGTTCTCTGGTCCTTTCTAATCTTTGTTGCTTTTGGTGTGTATGCATGTATGTATGTATGTATGTATGTATTTATATTTTCATCTTTTCTCCCTTCAGAGAGTCCCCCTTAAAATTTCTTGCAGGGCTTATTTAGTGGTCACAAATTCCTTTAATTTTTGTTTGTCTGGGAAACTTTTTATCTCTCCTTCTATTTTGAATGACAGCCTTGCTGGATAAAGAATTCTTGGCTGCATATTTTTTTTATTCAGCACACTGAATTTATCCTGCCACTCCTTTCTGGCCTGCCAAGTTTGTGGATAGGTCTCCTATAAACCTGATCTGTCTTCCCTTGTAGGTTAGGGACTTCTTTTCCCTTGCTGCTTTCATGATTCTCTCTTTGCCTGGGTATTTTGTGAATTTGACTATGATATGCCTTGTTGATGGTCTGCTTGTGTTGAGTCTAATGGGAGTCCTCTGTGCTTCCTGGATTTTGATGTCTGTGTCTTTTCCCCAGTTAGGAAAGTTTTCTGCTATGATTTGCTCACATAGCCCTTCTCCCCCTATTTCTCTCCTCTCTCTTCCTCTTCTGGGACCCCTATGATTCTGATGTTGTTCCTTTTTAATGAGTCACTGATTTCTCTAAATCTTAAATCGTGCTCTTTTGCCTTAATCTCCCTCTTTTTTTCTGCTTCATTATTCTCCGTAAGTTTGTCCTCTATATCATTAATTCTCCTTTCTCCCTCATCCATCCTTGCCACTGTGGCATCCATTAATGATTGCAGCTCAGTTATAGCATTTTTTTTTCATCCTGACTAGTTTTTACTTCTTTTATCTCTGCAGAAAGGGATTCTAATCTTTTTTCGACTCCAGCTATTATTCTTATTATCGTGATTCTAAATTCTGGTTCAGACATCTTGCTTGTATCTGTGTTGGTTAAGTCCCTGGCTCTCGTTTCTTCCTGCTCTTTCTTTTGGGGTGAATTCCTTTGTTTTGTCATTTTGAAGGGAGTAAATGAATTAATGAGGTTGAAAAAATTAAAATTGAAACAATTAAAATAAAAAAAATTAAAATTAAAAACACACAAACAAAAAAAATGGAATAAATGATGCTAGATCCTAGGTGTGTTTTGGTTTGGGTGTTGAAAGTGGCTATATAGAATAGAGAAAAAAGAGGGGAGAAAAAAAAGGAAATTGTTTGAAAGTTTGAAAAAATGAATACCCTGAAGTAGACTATAATGAAATGATGGAAGTAAAATATAATTTGAGAAAATTTACACAAAAGTAAAGAATATATAGAAAAAAATAAAAGAAAAATATTTTTAATAAAAATTAAAAATAAAAATCAATTTTTTCTCTTTCTGTATTCAAGAACAATAAAAGAAATAAAAAAGATAGAAAAAACAACAGGAAATAGTTTGAAAATTTGAAAAAGTGAATACACTGAAGTAGTCTAAAATAAAATGATGGAAGTAAAATAGAATTTGAAAACATTTACAAAAGTAAAAACTATAGTAAAAAATTAAAAATATTTTTAATAAAAATTGAAATTAAAAATGAATTTTTTCTCTTTCTGTATTCAAGAAAAAGAAAAGAAATGAAAAACAGAAGAAAAAAAGAAAAAAAAGAAAATGGAATAGAGAGACCTGCAAACAGACTGTAATATGACTGAAATTACTTCGTTTTCCCCTAGAAGTCAGACTATGAAGTGCTTTATAGTCATAAACTAAGCAGGTGGTTAGACTTCTGTTCTTGAAGAGCGAGGTTGGCCCAGTTGGGCAGGGCTTAGTGTAATGGCTCTGTTCTCCACTAGCTGGCACTGCTTAGCTTACTGGGGTGGATTGTTGTAGTGCTTGTAGGTGCATATGCACATGCGCGGGAGTGGTGAAAATGGTGTCACCCAGCTACCCAGTCTCTAGTATCAGAACTCTGTTCTCCTCGATCGGCAATCACGCACCTGTCCTCCCTTTTCAGCTTTCGTCCACTCCCCACTTTTACACTGTCCATGACAAAGCCCCAGGTAGTACCTCTCCTGAGTTTTGTCTCAGATTCGGATGTTTTCCCTGGCCCCTTACTTCTGAGGGACTGCAGCTTTGACCTGTTCCTCCGCCCTGCGTAGGGTCTCACTGAGCAATGGCCAAATGCTGGCCGGACCCAGCAACATTCACAGGACCATGCTGCTGCAGATGCCAAAAGACTACAGCCAGGTGTGAACCCGTCCCAGAAAAAGCTGGTGAGACAGTGTAGCAGCAACACCTCAGGGATTATGGAAAATCACCACACACACATCTGGCACCAGTCTTCACCCTTAAAGACCTTGTTCCAGCACCAGTGAATGTGGCTGTGGCCGGTCTTTGGGGTCTCCTGGGACCAGTTGGCCTCACAGTCTGTACCAAATGTCCTTCCAGCAGTGGAACCGCTTCTCCCCATGTGGCCTGAGAACCTCCTGGACCCCACTCTGCTCCTGGGGATTCACCCTTCCCACCAGATCACAGCCAGGTATCGAGCTGCAGAGTTGCAGACTCTGTGCTTGCCCTGTTTACAGTCTTAATGGAATTCAACCACTCTCCTTTCTCCTTTCTCCTTTCTCCTTTCTCCTTTCTCCTTTCTCCCTTTTTAGTTTATTCCCTGCAGCTGTTTCCAATTTTCCACTTTCTCTCCAGCTGTTTTTGGGGAGGGGTGTTTTTCCCGTATTCTCCCCACCATCTCCGTCCTCTTTCCTCCCGCCAAAGTACCTCCCTGCCCTTTGCAGCTTCTCTCCCCAAATTCACTTCTCCGTGCTGCGTACCTGCTGAATTCTGTGGCTCAGGTTGTGCAGATGTTGTGTTAATCCTCAGATCAGTTTTCTAGGTGTGCAGGATAGTTTAGTGTTGGTCTGCCTGTATTTTGTGGAGGTGAGACACACAAAACTTCCATGCTGTTCCACCATCTTGACTCCCTCCCAACTGGATTTTAATTCTTTTGGATGAGTAATGAGAAGTGGGATTGCTGGAGCATATGCTAGTTAAGTTTTTAATTTTTTAAGGAATCTCCATACTGGTTTTCATAGTGGCCACACCATTTTACATTCTAGCAGTAGCATTTGTGGGGTTCTAGTTTCTCCACATTCTAGCCAAAACTTGGAATCTGTTGTTGTTGTTGTTGTTGTTGTTGTTGTTGTTAGCCATCCTGACAAATTTAAGGTGATATCTCATTGTGGTTTTGATTTGTATTTCCCTAATGATTAGTCACCTTGAGCATTTTTTTATATACTTTTTGGGCATTTGTATGTCTGCTTTGGAAAAATGTCTATTTATGTCCTTAGTTCATTTTTTAATCAGCTTATTAAATGTTTTGTGCTACCAAGTTGTAGGAGTTCTTTATATTTTGGAGATTAACCTCTTACCAGATGTTTTTAGATAATCTGGCAAATTAAGCAATTATATTTTATTCTAATTATCCTGAGAGTTTTTTTCTATAATTTAAGCTCCAAGTTATCAGGGAGATTCTCTTCTATGTTTACCGTATGTAGTGCCTAAAATTGTGATTTCATGATATAAAGTTGACCTACGATATATAGATATTGATTTATTAACTAAATATCCTTTAAATTGTATTTAGTGTTTTTCCCATCTATTAAAATAATCGTATATTTTTCTCCTTTCACCTATTAAAATGGTCTTTTAAGGAATTTCCTCTTTTCAATTGTTGAACCATCTTCAATATGAATTACAAAAATAAATACATTATCGGTGTGTGTGTGTGTGTGTGTGTGTGTGTGTGTGTGTTTATCTGTTTGTGTTAGTATTTTATTTAGCAGTTTTTTGTTTTTTTTTTTTTGTTTTTTTTTTTTTGCACTGCATTTGGTTAGATTGGTTTATGTTTCATTTTCTTATAGTGTCAATATCTGGGTTTGGTTATAAAAATTTTTATTAGCCCAAAAGAGAAATTTGAGCAGGTTTTCATCTTTTCTATTTTAAAAAGGATTTGTATGAGTTTGGAATGATCTCTTCTCTAGGTTTAGCAGAGACTATTAACAGTCTCCTAATATGCATTCTCTTCCTTTTCCTCAGCAATATAATTTTACCTGGGTATATGACAACTCAGGGTAAAGACATCATTTCCCAGTCTCTCTGGCAGCTAGGTCTGGCCATGTCCTTAAAATCTGGCTAGTGAGATATAAGCAAACGAAGCCTTTTCTGGCATATTTCCTTTAATGATACCTGAAGACTCTACTCTACTGCCCTTTCTTTCATTCTGCTGCTTTGAATGTGGATGTGATAGCTACAACTCCATCTTGATGTATGAAGAAGATTGCCATATCCTATAGATGAATTAGTAGGAAGCTGTAAGCATCATGAGTCCTTAATGACTGAGTATTGCCATACCAAGCCTGAACGGACTACAGTTGTAATTTATGTCAGCTTTTATCCTGCTTGAGGTTCTGTACTTAGAGAATTGGTTTCATGCTGCCAAGTATAATGACCTAACTAACCTGGAAATGAGGGGCTATGTTTAACAAAACCTAAAACAGATACGCACACACACATATACATATAAAAAATTGGTGTTGGCTTAGTAGTTAAATGTTAAATATCAAAAATTCAATATGAGAGGCTAGAGAGCTAATGATTCTTGTTAGGCTAAGTAAAAGATTTGGTAAAACTGACTCATACTACCAAAAATTGAAGCCAACAAATTTTTCAGCATGGGGAATAATAAAAGAAAATATTCAGAATATTGATATGTGTTGTTTGCTTCTTTATAGTTTTAGCAAAGCTCCCCAAAGAGATGAATTTATATGACAGATAACTAGTGTGCAAAGCAAGCCTCCATGAAAGAGAATACATCTCTTCTTACAATGACAACGTCTGCCTGAGGTCTAAAAACTGAGATAAATGAGAACACCATAATTTACAGTCTTAAAGTGTTTGAAAATCCAACAGCTTATGATTCTCTCAATTAATTAGTTAGAAGAAACACCGTATGAGCAGCATTAACAGTATATTAAAATTATGTAACACCATACAAAAGGTTAAGAGATGGCTAACAGATTCAGGAATAAGATTATAGGCTTCCAGGGAAAGCCAGTAGTTCCATTTAGATTCCAAGTAGATTCATTAAATTGAGTGAGATAGGTAGAGTTTAGATGCTTAAAACTGATGTCTAATCATTGTCACTCCCCATGATTAATAGGCGAGAAGCAGATAAACTGAAAACCAATTATGCTATTGAGAAGTCTGTACTACCAAAGAAAGCACACATCCATTCTGCAAAACGCCTTGTTCCTCCTAAAAACTTCTGGTCCCTCAAACTGCACTAGCTATGTAGTATCCACAGATTGTGTGACCCCTAAAATAGGCATTGAGTAAATGACCAAAGAGGATGATACACAGAGGTATTAGATGGACTAATGTAGAAAATTAACCCAGCCATTTTGTTTCCAATTATGTCTTGTCACAAGGTCAACTAGTCCTCTGCTACAGAATAAGGAGCTATAGTAATCATGACATGTTCATGATCAGAGAAGATGTACCAAGATATAAAACTCAAAACACCATCTTGGCCAGAAATCATCCTCAATTCTGCTGTTGTTTACTAGAGGTTCCTCTATTTTTCTTGTACTTCATCATCTGAAAAGAAGAAAAAATTCTCTCTATAATTCAGTATTTAACTGAAACATATATTTGTCACAAAGATGATCTGTAGCATAGGCATCTTAAAACATGCTCTGAACTGTATGGAAAGTTTTAAGACATTTGTGGCTTAGAGGATGTTTAGGAAGAATGAGATCATTCATTCATATATAAATGGTAGCTGAATTTCACATGACAAAATGAGATTATCCATCAGTATATATAAATATGATCATCATTAACATGATAGAGAAATTGTTGAAAAACAAATTACATGTTGAAGAAGATAATACAAGAGAAGCAGAGGATTGAAAAGAAGTATATATAAATATTAAAGTAGCCGGAAAGATTTATATCATTTTAGAGTTTTATAGGAAAGTGTTGCAAGTAGGAGATGCTTGTTTATATGTTCAGTATAACACATAGCACAGAACACATGCTAGGCAGAGTTACAAGTTTAAAGAAAAATGTGGTTTTGAGTTTTTAAAGATCCAGTCTTAGTATATTATATTCCTTTCATAATGAAAATACATCTAAGTTACATGTGAAGTTAATTTTTTAAAAAGTGTTAATCAAGTATAAGAGTAGTAAAAAGGTATTTAAGTCTCTGGAACGCTGTTGAATTCTTATGAGTTGATGGGGGGAAATAATCATCATAATTTAAGCCTTCATGAAAACATGATGATTAAGTTTTTCCATGTCTACATTTATTCATTTATTCTGAGAGGAAATATAATATCTCTCCATCAGAAGAACTTTAATTACTCACAGATAATCTTAGCTTCACTTGTTCCCCTTGCCCCAGTTTTCCATAGGATGATGTGATATACATCAAATGTACTTGAATTGATGGTGTAGCTTGTACCACAGAAGAAGATAAAAGTATAAGACTTGGAGGTTAAATAGACCAACTTGTCACATCTGCTGGTCTTTAGCCAGAGGGAAACAGACTTTATTCTCTAAGTAAACACATTTCTATGGAAGGATGGGGAAGGTCTTTACCCTGGAATATAAACAAATGACTCAGAGACAGATAAGAAATTTGCTTGTGGCTATCTTATCTTATAAGCAAATGTCATGTCTGACATTCAATAATGAAGCCTGGACAATGCAGAAATTTAAAAAATTTTATGGCCAAACAGCACATTCATTTACAAAGGTTCAAAAGCCTGATAAAGCCTAGTTACATGCAAATTAACATTTAACTGTTAAAAGAGAAATGAAATTCACTTGAACCAGGAATAAATTAAGATAGGATTAATAATGATAGAGATGGAGACAGTATTGAAACATAAATATAGTAGAAGAAGGGAGGATTCTTTAGCATGTTCACATGTAAAGTACTCTCTACCATGATGTCTTAGCCAACATCAAATAGAAAGAATTCCTCTTACTTAGGAATTGTGAGATAGTTGTATTCCTTGTTTGCATTGGAAAAGAAAGCCCGCTGATAATGAGTAGAAGAATTTTTGAGTGTTTTTTTGTTGTTACTGAAACTAATTGAGTCTAGTTAAAACTGAAAAAGATGTTTATTTGCAGTTACCTAACAGAGCAAGTCAGACTATTATTTCTATGTATTTGAAATAATTTTATTGTCAGGTAGATTGATTCATTCTAATTAATTTAGCAAAGTAAAAAGAAAATATCCAACCTGGAGTGTTAAGATAATGTACTTACATTATCAGTACAAGTTCACTAAAGGAAGCAGCAATCACTCTAGATATTTTGAGTAAGAAGACATTTTGTACAGATAATTAGATATTAACAAAATTGTTCAAATATCTACAAGAGCAGCCAAAACTGAGTCTCCAGGATGAGTCCTGGAAAATGAGAACAACAGACTCATGTAGGAATCCACTATTATTGGATTGTCTATGAGCCTATGACACTAGTCATGAGATCAAGAACAAAAAATATATAGTCTTATGTTGCTATTGCAATTGCCTCTCAGCATCCAATTTTAAACTGGAATTCTGTAGGAAAACTTCCCCATCAATTTGCGTACAGAAGAAAAGAAACTGAAAAAGTACAGAAGATAGCTTCTGTTTCATTCATTGTTTGTTCCAAATCTTATGAGAGTTCATCTAAGGGGTACACATTGATTTTTACCTGGAATGTTAGTTATGGAGTTAGGTTTAATAGCCTTGGTGGTATGTGAAGCCACTTTTTTTATGATTATTTATTTATTTTGGAGAGAGACAGACACACAGTGTGAGTGGGGGAGGGACAGAGAAAGAGGGAGACACAGAATCCAAAGTAGGCTCTAAGCTCTGAGCTGTCAGCACAAAGCCCCAACACTGGACTCGAACTCACGAACTGTGAAATTATGACCTGAGCCAACGTTGGACGCTTCAACAGCTGAGCCACCCAGGCACCCCTGTGTCAGGCCACTTTAGAAAATTATTGCATATCTACAAAATGTTATTACTTACCCACTGAAATGTAAATATCATAAGGGCAGGAAGGCCCGTTTTTCTCTCCATATCTTCATCCTTAAGAACACTAACTCATAGTAGACACTCAATAAATATACGTTGAACTAGTGCTTATTTGTTGAATACCTAATGTCTAGTAAATTATATGGTACACACTAACTAAATATTTAGTATTGCTACTTTTTACTAGATTTTTACTTTCTCATAATATGTAGCAAATATACACATACATAACACATACACACAATTTAAAAATTTTTTTAATGTTTATTTATTTTTGAGAGAGAGAGAGACAGAGTGTGAGCAGGGGAGGGCAGAGAGAGAGGGAGACACAGAATCCAAAGAAGGCGCCAGGCTCCTAGCTGTCAACACAGAGCCCCATGCGGGGCTCAAACTCAAGCTGTGAGATCATGACTTGAGCTGAAGTCGGACGCTCAACCAACTGAGCCACCCAGGCACCCCTACACAATTTTAAAACTAAGTTGAGAATATCATCCTAATATCTATGTTAATGTATTTACTAACTGATCATTTAGTATCCATGATGCCTCAAAACTAACTTTTCATATCCTTTCTGTTCCTAGTCCCTTTATCAAATTCTTTCTCTTCCATTGATACACTGTCCCTCAAAGTTTTAATATGACCTCTCTGCTGCTAAATTTCTTTTAAGTGTTCATCTCCCCTTCTAAATTCTTCAGATGACTTGTAACCTACTTCTACTCCTTATACCTACCATTTCCAACACCCTCCTCTCATGATTCATTGCTCATTATTGCACCGCCTCAATATCTCAGATCTCCACTAAGGCTCCTACCTGCAGCCTATCACTGAGTCTTGACATTTCATTAAAGTGATAGTGATCAGCTAGCTTATGCTCTAGAAACAGGTACCATGTGGTTGTAGCCTTCTATTGCCCTATCATTAGGAGCTGACACTGCATTAAGGAAAAACTTCACAATCCAAAGTTCACTTTCCTACTAAATATGATATGCAATAAATGGTGTAGTATAGATCCTTTCATCTTATGTCTCCATTGCAGTAATTTTATACTAAAACTTCTTTGCTATTTTGAAGTGGTAATTTAGATAAGCAAGTGCTCCAGAAAGTTCCAAAGAAGTAACAAAGCCATATTTCCATTTTCTGTTCTAAGAAAACCATGTGTATACTATTAAATGTTGAAATGCAAATTTTCTAGCAGGAATTTTATTAGTGTACCTTTAGGAGAAAAAGAGTAAGAGAAAAAAAAAAAAAAAAAGAGGCAGATCTGGGCAGATGAAGTTGGGCTGGAAAACAGTCTAGATAATGAACTCACATAATCCCATAGGGAATTCTAACAAAATAACCCTGCCACGTTGTTCTGTTTTGCAGAGAGGGACAAATATAGGTCCATTTTATACCCTTTGTTTGCTTTGGTGTAGTTTTCTCTAACCTGATACTGCATCTTTTGTTAATTGATACATCCAGTTGAGTTGCTTTTCTAATTTTTCCTTTTTCATTTTCCAGTTTTCATTTAAGGCTGTGTAATGGATACTGTTACATGCCACCTAAATCTCTATTCAACACTGACTTAATTCCCCAGTTGCTGAGACTGTCAGCAGGCAACTCTCAGAGTTTATTCCTTTTTATAAATTGTTTTTAATTAGAAAGAGTTGCCTCACCCACCTTCCCTGGATGTCGTATCCCTAATGACTGTTTAGTGAGAATATCTGACGTCTTGCCTTCTTTGTTCCAATGTAGAACATCTCTGAAGAGCCATCCCAGTTTCAGAGCTCCCTGTGGAGTCATATGAGGTCATTGTGAAACTAAATCACAACACTACTTGTCTTTTTACCCCAAACCCTCCTCCCCATTTCCCACAGATGTTTATCCCAAAATAAATATATTCCTAATAAATGTCCTGCCTGCATAATAATCTCAGTCTCTGAGTTTGTTTTCTAGGAAGTTCAACCAACAAAAGATCAAAATGTTTTCAGACTTAAGAAGCTCCTATAATTTGATATATACTGCTAAATAGAAGTATTTAGTCAATAATTATGTCAACTAGGATTGTGGCACTAAAAATAGAATTTCAAAAGAAAACCCTGTGATGAAATGTTAAACAAGGTCATGTAGACTAAATTCACCATAGAAATTCAGAAAAGCAGAAAATTATTGAAGGGTGTCATATTCAGAGAGATTTTTATGGAAAAGAAATATTGAGCTCAGCCTTGATAAGTGGACAGGATTTTGATAGATGAGAGAAATGAAGAGCATTCCAGGCAAGGTGTACATTGTTGAAATGAGCAGTGAGGCTGGTGAATTTCTGCTATTCATTATCCATCAATCTGAGACTGACTTGGTAGTACTTGGAAAGGTGGCAGTCAAATAGCTCTTACTCAGTTGTTTTAGAGTATACTTTTATGATTTTTTCCCTGAAAAGCCCTTAAGTTGATTGTGTCTCTTATCACAGTTTCTATGAAATCTTTAGATTTAATGAGCTTATTACTGGTTTAAGTAAGCTGCCACTGGAGAACTGTCAACCTAAAATAATCTCACATGTTCTCATTTGGAGAACTCTCCCAGGAAATGGATGATCAAGGAAATGATTACCCTTAAAATAAAAGTGTTTAGTGAAATTCTAAAGAGAGAGTGTGTCCATACTCAACAAGACTATGTCTTGAGCATAGCTAAATATATTCAGATTGACATTAAAACATGGGTAACCTACAGAATCAGTTCTGACATACTCTTTATATATCAAGTTTTGGTATCTTAAGTAGTTTACATTTCCAAATGAAATTTGGTGAAGCTCTGTCCTGATCTCCAGGTACAGAAAAAGGGGTCTATTCGGGCAATTCAATATTTAACATTTTATTTTTACCTATTCTTCTTCCATTAGTTAAATAATCATTTTAAGATTTATAAAACAATAGTCACTATTGTTAGCCTCTGCTTTTTAGGACATATATAAAAGTGGAAAAACTTTTAATCAGTAATAATGGTGCACTATGGTTCACATTCTTAAAAAGGACATAGGAAACAAGAGGCTGCTGTGACATAGGTAAGGCTTTATTATATAATGCTTTGAGATCCAAATCATTCACTCGGTGTCTCCCTTGAACAAATAGCTAAAGCGCGTCAGCCACAATACTAAAGTTAAGCCATGGTCCAAAATAAGTCATTACCACCTCATCTATCACCAGCTAAATATAGTCAGAGAATTAAGATTAAGAAAATCTTATCCAAAGTCTGCAAGACAAAGAATGGCAGCCATTTCCACTACATTCCTCTTTGTCAACACCATTGAAATAGGCGTCTGCCTTTTGTATCTGGTTGGTGAGTTAGGCAAGTATTAGATAATTTTATTACATATTATCCAATTTATCTATCTAGCTTAGAAACACCTTCAGAACCCCTGTATACCTTTGTCCAAATGCATAAATCTAATCCTCAGCTACTTTATATAGAAATTTTAATTCAACTGAAATCAATGCAATACAATAAGCAGTAATAACTATTCACAGTGTGAATACTATTTGCACAGCATTCTGTGGATGTCATGGAGGGCAAAAAAAGTAAAAATAGGGGCGCCTGGGTGGCTCAGTCGGTTGGGCTTCCGACTTCGGCTCAGGTCACGATCTCGCCGTCCGTGAGGTCGAGCCCCGCGACGGGCTCTGGGCTGATGGCTCGGAGCCTGGAGCCTGCTTCCGATTCTGTGTCTCCCTCTCTCTCTGCTCCTCCCCCGTTCATGCTGTGTCTCTCTCTGTCTCAAAAATAAATAAAACGTTAAAAAAAAAAAAAAAAAAAAGTAAAAATAAATGGAACTTACATTAATTAGACATTCTAAAGTTCACTTATACAATTCCACAATCTAGGCTTTCTGACATAGAAAAAAAAAAAAAACACTAAGTACACATTGTTCTACTTCTATGCAAGCACATTGAAAATTGCCTTAAATGCATGATTATTTATACCAAAAATGTTTTTTAAGTAACCCTTAAGAATGTGGGGAAAATGCATGTAATAATAGAAACAACACTTAAAAGAAACCCCAGTAGGCTGTATTATTTACTATTTACATCAATGCTATGAGTTAAATACTCTTACTATTTCTGTTTCACAGGTGAGAAAACTCTAAGAATATAGATTAAATAAATTTCTCAAGATAATAGCACTCATAAGTATCAGAGCTGGGATTCAAACCTAGTTTCTCTATAAAATAAAGATTTTTTTAAATGAGCCAATTCATTTATAGTCTAACACAAGGCATTAAGTGATTTATCATAAACTATAAACTATAGTGCTGGTTAGTAGAATCATTGATAGATAGTGGGTCTCATGTTATAATCCAAAGATTTTGTTTTGTTTTTGTTTTTGTTTTCTATGATGTTGCTATTACTATATCAAGCAATAGAAATTCAAAATCCTATTCCCACATGTGTTACTAGGTATTTAATAATGTTTGTGGTGATGAAGAAATGATAAACTTAATGTTTCATGTGTTCTCTAATTTGTTTCTTGGAAGTCTGTATCTCACTGTTGGAATTTAGAGAAATTCTGAATATAAATTACTGCTGCTGATGGCTTATTTTCCACTTGAATGGATTATATTGATATGCTCAAAAAATGGAGCATCACTATGGAAATAAGAGAACAATTTTGATTACCTTGGCATGGTGGCCATTAATCTTTTATATTAATATAAATCAAGAAACTGTGTAGTTGGATATTATATAACTTATTATTTTAGGAATACAGTGATTCCCAAACTATTAGAAAATTCCCAGAAATTAATATGAGATCATTATCATTTATGTATGTGTTCAGAATAAAAACTTTCGTGCAATGTCCTAATATCAGCCTCACTTGGAGAAACATAAAACATGTCTGAGTTTAAGATATGTTTCCCCCTCCTTTCAAAATTAGCTTATACAAATCCCATCTATGAAATAGTGTGTGTTGTTTGACAAATCTAGAGTTCCCTTACTCCTAATTAAAATTCCAAATAAGAGTTGATTTTTTTAAATGTTTATTTTTGAGGTGGGAGCAAGAGGCAGAGAGAGAGGGAAACAGAGGATCCAATGTGGGCTCTGTGCTGACAGCAGAGAGTCTGATGCAGGGCTCAAACTCAGGAACTGGGAGATTGTGACTTAGCTGAAGTCGGATGCTTAACCAGCTGAGCCACCCAAGCATCCCAGGTTGAGTTTTTGAAACAATATGTGTTTCCTTGATATATCCATTTTTATATACATACAATCCATAAATTCTAATTTATCATGTAATATAATACAATGTCACTTTATTAGAATTAAACTTTAATTTTCAAAGGCAAAAATTATGGCCTGTCCTCAATGCTTTTAACTATCATTCTTGGCCTTTAATATAAGCTTTTTTCATCTTCCCTTTCTAGTCATGCTCTAGAAAACATTATCCATCACATTCTCCACATTGTCTGAAATAGCTAAGGGCTATTGTGTTTATTCTTATAGTTTAACTGAGAAAGAAATGTTGACCTACCTTTTAATTTAGTAATGAAAATTCTTTCTTAAGCAAGTCAGAGAGCTCCTTATGCATATTTGAGTTTGGTAGATGAGCATTATTTTTGAAATTGCAGGTCATAAAGGCACTTTGGCTTAGTTTCATTTCTGACAATTGATAAAAAGGGATGGTAGAAAACAAGCACTGTGGGATTTTTTAAAGATGGTAACTGATGACTCAAACTTCATGTCAAAATATCCTTCAAGAAGATGGATGATAGATGACACATGATCTGCAAGTTACTGCTCAGAAATCTCTGTTTCACCGCAAAAGTTCAGTTCTCTTAAAGTTGGTTTTGCATGTATGCATAACATTTATAAATATTCATAAACTAGATTGAATATAATTTCTTAAATATTGTATATTCTTACATCATTTCTGTTTTATAGAACAGAATAATTATACAAAATACATTTTTGGAAATGTGTAACACTTTTACAACCTATTTTTTAACATTTCTAAGATACAAATCTATACATATGTACATGTATAGTAAATTCAAGATTATTATATAGTAACATAGAAAGAAGGAAACTTTCCTCTGTCATTAGAGAGAAATGTATGTTTTTTTTTTTCAGGGATTTTTTTTTTACTTTCAATGAAAATGATGGTCTAAAATAAGATTTAATTTTTTAATTAAATTTTCCTAAATAAACAGACTTTTACTGTCTGTAAAATGGTGAAACAGCACTTTCTCAAATCACTATATTCAGAAATGATAGGAAGATGATGCTGCCTCTTATTAGATTGATTCCTGGCCCCCCATGATATAATTGTAGTACTTGTGATTTTACGTCTCATATAATGTAGGCATTTCTAAAACCTTGTCTAATTTCTGTCATGACTGTTTCATACTGATCAAAGGAAACTTTAGTTTTTTAGTCCTTTGTATGGCCTAACCCACTTCTTTGCGTGGCTTGTCAGCTGGCTTACTAAAATGTGTCAGTGTCAGTCTCAGAATTATATGAAGTGTTGCCTTATCTCTTAACAGTTTTTCCCACACCATGTAGAATATGAATTCAAAGAGTTTACCTAGAGACTTTCTTAAGACCTTTTTTTAGTTTTTCTGGCTTCAGAGCAGTTAGGAGATAGTACAAAAGCAACTAATAGTGATGTGTCCTGAATTCTTCAGGTAAGTTACCCTACCTTGTGCCCAGATGAAATGCCAACAACTTCTGTAACATGTACCATAAATGGGGACTTGCTATTTGTGGTAAAGTTGAGTACAACTGGAGATTTCTCAAGCTTAGATCTAATGCAGAATGAGGATAAGTGATAGGAACACAGAAACTGAAATTGTTCAGATATCAATTAAGGTCTCTAGAAGAAGGATGAATTTAAAAAATAAAAGTGGTTCAAGTCAGGAATGACTAAAGGTAAAGACTTAATCTAAGAGCAGGAATAAAATAGACAAATCAAGTTCAATTTGAGGAACTTGCAACAATATCAATATTGCAACAGGTGCAAATAAGCAGAAACAAAATGGTACTCACTAGAAGCTATAGTGCTGTTTGAGATACTTTAGTCATTTGGTGTGCAGGTATTTCTTCTTCTGGATGATTTCAAATATCGTCAGACAAACTTCTGATGAATCTCAACTTCAGTTGAGATTGCTTTACAATGTGCAAATGAAAAGCTTGATTTATTGAATTAGTTTCCCCCTGCTTATGCTTTAAAAATAACAAAGGTTCTCTGTAATATCCTTTACTACTAACAAGATAGAATATTTTGTGTATTCACTAATTTATTTTGTTTTGTTTTGCTATTCCTGGTTTCTCAGAGAAAGAACTTATGTTTTCACTGAAATTGTCCAGAAGGTCTGTGACAGCATGAACAGAACATTCTTTCCCATCTAGTTTCCATAAAAGGGAATTGCTGTTCTCATTAAAATAGAGCCCCCTCAAAAGTTCTTCCTAATTCCTTTGAATCACCTCTTAGTAGTTTCAGTTTTGCTTTCTTAGATGTCTTTTTTTTTCGCAAATATTTCTTAATCAAACATTTTCCTACTGTTTCAACTCCTAGTTTTTCCAATAAACTTTGTTTTTTTTTTTTTTTTTTTGTAAAACAATTCCCAGATCACTCAAAATTAGCATGTATAAATACCCGTGTTTGTATTCAACATACAATGGCAATAGTAATCTTTGGCAAGAATCTCCACATTTAGGGGGTGGTAGTTAGTTGCTCTTCATACCATCACTGATGTTTATGACCCAGCAGTATTGACTATTATTATCTGTGGTTTGATAATTTTACAGAATAACAAAATATAATCATTTTTGGCATTAATCTCACATAAATTGATCACATATGCTTGGAAAGCTTTGTCACCCCATTATCTTGAACATTCTAATTATTTCATATGACTGAACATATTTATAATGTTATTAGTAAAACAGAACCACAAAGGGAGGATGGCAAAGAGTTGTGTATTAGAGACTAAAGTCATGGTTATTAGCTAATTTTCTGTAAAGATTGTGACTTTCTTAAAAAGCCATTTCCAGAAATCTGTCCTTCATAGTCTGGGCTTCACTTCCAGGAGAGCAAATAAGCACGCCAATTTCTACTTACTACTGACCTTTCGCAATTAATCAGTTCTGGGTAGCACTAAAATCATGTTGAGAGGTAAACAAGATGACTCATAGGCTAATCATTATATTTTAACTCTTACTAAAAGTAAAAAATCAGACCATCCTAAAAGGTTTTAGGATGACAGAACACTGACAGACAAGTAATTGTGTTTTTAAGCCTACATACACAAATTTTTCTTAATTCTAATTGCAAAGCATTGAAACTACATAGTAACCTTTATTTTTATTGCTTCCTCTAGTCTTATACATCTTAACTTTTCATTTCCAGGCTCACATTCTTCATAGACATGCCATAGTAATTTCAAACCAACTTGAGGCTAATATAATCCAGTACGTTCCACAGGTGCAGCTATAACAGCAACAGAAATTCTTAATTGAGTCATTATTTCTCTCTGAAATCTTTTCTTCCACCTAAGTGCAAAGTGCGAAAATAGTGAATGATGCTGCCACCTGCAAATCATAAGACCCAGAAATCTAGGTGTGGTCACTATTCTTTTCTCTCACCCATGATACTCAATGAAGTTTTATATTCAGTGTTTCAAAGAGATTACTAATACATTCATTACTCTCCATCTAGTCAGCCAACACATTTATTCAGTTCCTCCTCATCTCTGCCTTTGAAGTTTTCAACAGTTTCTTAACTTGTCTTACTATCTGTATTCTTTCTACCAGACTAGTCTTTCAGCTTATAAACTAATTTTCTAAAAAATGTGACATTAGTCCCTTGTTACCACCACTGTGGAAACTTTCAGGATCTTCCATGTCACAGATGGAGACTGCAGCTTTATTTCTGTGTGAGTACTTCTCAATCTGGTCTTGGCCTTATCTCCCCAAACTCAGCCCCTGTCACTTTATCCCTCAGATAGTTTTCTTTAGTCATAACGAGTTATGCCTTTCCCAGAACATACCAAGAATTTCCATGCTTTTATTTCTTCAAACATATTGCTGTTTTCACTCATTAATGTTCTTCCCAAATTACTTACCACAACCATTTTAAGAGAAGCCTTGCAACTCATATAAGACTAAAGATTGAACACATCTCCGAAGCTCTCTCTGTGTTGCTTGTTAACAAACTCAACATTCTCTCTTTGTGTCATCTTATACTTTGAGAAGACTTCAATTATAATATGTCACACTCCACTACATTTTTGTCTGTCTCCAAATGATTATTGTTTCTTGAGAGAAGAAGTATGTCTTGTTTATTTTTGTATGCCCATACCTAAAATAATTACTGGCAGTTTCTCAATAATACTTTAAATTGGATGAATGAGTTAATTAATGAAAGCTATCTTCTCTAGCTGAACCCTTGCCTTATAATTTAGTTCTAATAGTTGGATGACTGTCTTTTTTAATACATATGAAAAGTTTCTTCCTTGTAACTTGTTTAATATTCCTGTTTTTCCAACTCTAGAGCTCTACTTTATACCCTAATATTTCTTGTGAATAAAGTTTTATTTTGTATCCTCAGTATCTATAAACAGAATAATGTTTGCTTATATTTATATAATTGTCTGAAACTGTCTTTAGCAACATTTTGTTTTTCTATTGGATGTCACTGATATGTAACCATATACCTGTTTTGAGTCTTCTCATTGGCCTTCAATAGAAGTTATATTTTGTATTCCCCCCGAAAACTTATCCAGTGTCTCAGTTCTGTTTTTGTTTTTGTTTTTGTTTTTATCATTTATGATTATCATCCCTCTAAATCCAAGAGATATATATTACCTATTAGGTTGTGAGGATATGCAAATAAATAATTTGGGAATGTATCTACATATATTTGGAGATTTAAAAATCCAAATAGCATACAACCAGGTGGCTGAAAAGTTGCAAAAATTTATTTCTGTTGAAAGAAACTTGTCTTCAATAACAAGATGATAGCTTTTATTTTAAGTTTATTTTGAGAGAGAGACAGAATCCCAAGCAGGCTCTTCACTGTCAACATAGAGCCCAATGCGGGGCTCAAACTCACAAACCGTGAGATCATGACATGAGCCAAAACCAAGAATTAGCCGCTTAACTAACTGAGCCTCCCTTTGTAGGGCCCACAAGATGATGGCTATTGAGGCACCTGGGTGGCTCGGTTGGTTAAGCGTCTGGCTCAGGTCATGATCTCATGATTCATGAGTTCCAGACCCTGGTCAGACTCTGTGCTGACAGCTCAGAGCCTGAAACCTGCTTCAGATTCTGTGTCTTTGTCTCTCTCTGACCCTACCCCACTCATAATAATTAATTTAATTAATTAAATTTAATTATGTGTTATTAATTAATTTAATTATGTATTGTTAATTATTTAATTAATACATTTAATTATGTATTGTTATTTTTATTCATGATATAGTTGATATGGTTACACCAGCTTGTGAACATTAGTCAATGTTGGCTGAAGATACATCTTTTTTCTTGTTAAAACAGACAATGCTAGGGGCGCCTGGGTGGCTCAATCGGTGGAGCGTCCAACTTCAGCTCAGGTCATGATCTCACACTCCGTGAGTTTGAGTCCCATGTCGGGCTCTGTGCTGACAGCTCAGAGCCTGGAGCCTGCTTCAGATTCTGTGTTTCCCCCTCTCTCTGCCCCTCCTCTGCTCATGCTCTGTCTCTGTCTGTGTCAAAAATTAAAAAAACAAAAAAACAAATAGTCAGTGCTAGATGTACATAAAAATACATAAAGTCCATAAAGACATTATCTTAAAAATAAAATAATTAGAACATCTTCTTTATATAATTTTCCAGAAGGCACTGAATTTTTTTATTATATAATTTATAAAGCTCTTATAAATTTTGCTTTAACTATAAGATTCATAGTATTTAAGTCCACCAGAGATAATTCTTAGGGAATTTAGAGAAGACGAAAGGCAAAAATAAAAGTAGAAATTTCTTTTAAAATTTAACTCTAGGGGAACCTGGGTGGCTCAGTCAGTTGAGTGTCTGACTCGTGCTTTTGCCTCAGGTCATGATTACCAGGGTCATAGGGTAGAGGCCCATGCCAGGCTCCACACTCATTGTGGAGATTCTCTCTCTCTTTTCTGCCCCTCTCCCCTGCTTGTGATCTCTTTCTTTAATTTTCTTTATTTTTTTAGCTTAAGTAAATAAAACTTAACTCTGATTTTTGGTATTATTTGTGCAGTACTATTACATTTTAATTTTGTTTGATGTTTATTAACTAAACTTAAGTGACTGATAAAATTTTATCATAGAATCTTATATATGGAAGAAATTTTAATGATAATGATCCTTTATCAAAAAGGATGTTTATTACTTTATCTTAATTTATAAAGGTTCTAAATTAAAATACTCCATCTGTGAGTGTTTGGAACAGCAACAACAAAAACGTACGCTCTTTGTGAAGGCTGAGATGTCAAATTCTCACTGATCTCCTCAGCTTATGAAGGAAGCTAAATAGGAAGTCTCTGAAGGACACATGTTCTAATAATGACTGGCTCATTTTTGCCAGGGTGGAAGGATCACAGCTTAGTTCTCCAAGATACTTATCTTTTCTGCCAGATACATGTTCACAAATGTACCTTAGAGATTTCTGACAATCAGCATAATACCACCATGTTTCCTTTCTAGACTAAAATAATTAGATTAGATTAAACATAAGTTATATATTGCAAGATCAAATCAATATAAGTCTGTGATGATGATGGGTGAGTATGTTTCTCTAGTTTAAGGATCTTCTTACAAGAATTCTGCTAGCCACTCTCAATTCAAAAGGTTTTCAAGCCCTGAATAAGTCCATAGTTGACTAAGTATCCTTGATTCATTTTGTCAGGATTTTGGTTCATCAGATATCCCTGACCCTTTAGTTCTATCAAGTGTCCTTTTTACACTCAAATCAAAAAGCTCACTATCTCTTCAGCAGTATCCCTCCTTACTTGATTATGAGTTGGTAAATTTGCCACTGGTGAACACCAGAGGTAGTGTCAGTTACAAAAATGCACCTGACCTGGTTGCTTGAGACCATGGAGTGTTCAAAAACAGAGCTATAAATAATAGAAGAGAGATTGGGATAAGGTAAAGGTATTCTTCAATAGTTGCAATTTGTCATAGACAAATTGTATCAAATACACCAAGAGGACATTAGGAATTAAAGAACAGGAGATGAGTGCCAAGCCTGCCCAGGGAAGCACCTCATTAGTCTATAGACAGAAGATATCATAGACAGGAAAAATGGACTGCCTCTACAAACCATGGTTAGTGGTTTATATTAGGATTTCTTCCTAAAAAGAAAAATGTCTTTTTGTCTATGTACTAGGATGGAAAAGAACAGTATTTAGAAAAATAGTCAAATGGAAGGCAATGTGCTGATAAGTTGGCAGATGATCAGATGAGGAATCTCCTATTCTTGGAGGCTTGTATCTCTTTCACAAATGAGTTAATGCATATGTATACTTTGGTTAAACAGTATAATCGACATAACAATGGATATGTGGAAATTATCTGTGAAGGCATAGAAGTAGTAGTAGCTAAACCTGCCTGAAATAGTCTCATAGAGGAGTTTACACTTGATTCTGAAAGATGTTTTGTTTTGTTTTGTATTGTTTTTAAATAGGCAGAGATATCTCAATTTTATTCCAGAAAATGAAAATAACTTGTCCAGATATTAGGTGGAAAACCATTGTATGAACAGGGAACAATGGAATTATAGTATGAATTGCTTAGAACTGAATGGTTAAAGCTGAGATTGGAAGGAATAATAGGTTCTAGTTCATAAAATAATTGGTCAACTGTACTTTGGAGTTTAAATTGTATCTTGCAGCTGACAGGAGCCAATGAAGGCATTTTAGTAGAAGAGGTGGTATAAATTGGCTACAAATGGAGATGATACAGGCAATGAGGCAAGTTAAGAAGCTATTCCAGGGCACCTGGGTGGCTCAGTCAGTTAAACCCCTGACTTCAGCTCAGGTCATGATCTCACTGTTCATGAGTTTGAGCCCCACATCAGGCTCTATGCTAACAGCTCAGAGCCTGGAGACTGTTTCAGATCCTGTGTCTCCTCCTCTCTTGGCCCCTCCCCTGCTCTCTCTCCCTCTCTCTGTCTCTCAAAAATAAACATAAAAAATTTTAAAAAAGGAAGCTATTCCAATTGTCCCAAAGAAAAGTGATAAAGATATTATACTAGGAGTCAGTTGTAGAGAATAACTTAATTTTTATCCATGTTTAAAGAACCTGCTTCTCCCTAGTTTTGGTTTTCTTATATGCACAATGAAGTGTTTTGAACTCAGTGATTATGAATATTTTTCTAGCAAATCAAATTGATTTCCCTTAAAATCTACTGAATGGATAAAAAGTTGAATTTTGGTTGAGATGATAGAGTGAAACCCCCAAATTGGTCTTCTTTTCCCAGAGCAGTCCTTGTGGCATCTCTGAGAACCTAATGCTCATAGATCCAGTTATAAAACCACCGGATTAGATAATTGCTAAAATCCTTCCAGTTCTATTGTGTTATTATTCCTTGAGGATGTGATTATGGCCATGATTAATTTCTATTTTTACACAAGGTGAATATTCTCAACAATAATGTCATTTACTAACTGTGAAGTGTGGTAACTTACATAAGGGAGTGAAAAAAAAAAAACAACAACAATATACAGTGATTTCCTTTTTAAGTTTCTGATTACACTTTTTTGTAATTTGTCAGTGAAAACACTTCAAGTTAAATCTACAACTGAGTTGTTTTACTGATTGTAGAGTAAGGCAGTTCAGTCAAGTAAGGATTAAGTGACCAGTATCTGCTCTCATAGGCAAAATTATGTGTGAAAGAGGAAAGAAGACTATTACAGAGCCATTCTTGCAGGTAATTACTATATATTAAGACCTATTATTTATTAAAGTCTCTCCTAATTTAGTCCAAACAAAGCTATATCACTATCAAATACAAGGTTCCCTGTTATACTCTCTGAGGATGATGGCAAATGATTTCAAGTGATAAGAGAATAAACATAGGTACTCAGCACAGTCCAGTTTCTTCCACTTGAAATTTATTAATTTGATGTTTTGAATCCTATTAATTTTGATATTTACAGTGATTTTAAAGTCCAAACTTTGTATAAGCTTTGGTTACCAGGATTTTTATGAACTATTTTTCTATTAAATTATTAAAATATATTTTACACCATATATTTTAATATACTTTTTTAAAGTATAGAAGAGATGTTCAGGATACATAAAGGAGAACTGAACCATGATAACTTAATATGATAAATTTAACTTCAGTTCATGTTTTGGAAAATAAAATTTTTTAACATATTTTAAGCAAAAATGATGGAAGCAGGATAAAAAATATGAAGTTTAATGTGAGTATTCATTCTGTTGAGTGAACAAGTAGAATCCACAGAAAATAATCAGAAAACAATCTATTAACCATTCTGTCATTCTCCATTTATCTTATTCTACAAGACTAATTTTTCCCTGTCTTTCTAGAGTAAAACTAGAATAGATCCAATATTCTGATGATTTTCACCTAATTAAAGATTATTTAGATACTTCTCATCATAAGAACAACTTCAGTTCAGTAATTAACATGAATATTTATTCTGGTTTGTTGTTTTCAACTCTTTTGTTGATGTCTAGTTAACAGGAGGTATACAGCTCTAGGTGTTTTCTTTTGAGGTCTTCTTATCTCCTTAGCAAACTGTATTGAAGAGTTCTATAACAACCCATGCTAGCTCCTTCTTGTTCATAGTTACTGTTCTGGTACATAGAGTACATGTTCCAAGGATACTATGCTCTGGCAAACTATTAGATATGGGACCAACCCTAACCTACCTACCTCTCCTCCTTCCATAGCCAGCTCATTTATAAAGCTTTCACATTATTTATATGTATTAAGTCAGCGGAAGTCCTAGTTCCAGGTTCCAGGGGACATGGAGATGTGCCTCTTAGCTCCCTGTCAAAGGGCAGACTTCTTGCCCCAGTGGTCATTACACAATTTCCAGCTGTTGCATATTTCAGGGTTTGCCTCTACTTCATAGTACCACTTTTACCAAGGGGATACCCCTTGCCTGCATAAGCCCTAAGTGTACAGATACAACCATTTTAAGCCACTGCAGGACAACTCTGACAATCTATATTATTATAAAGAGTTCCTGATGGGGTTGACAGGTTTTACAGGACCTACATAGCAGGATGACTTCTACCCAATCCTGCTTCCTTTCCCTTTGTTTTCTATAAGAGATATCCCTAATATACGTCTCGTAAACTAAACTTTATCAGAGCATGTACTGTCAGAGAACCAAACCTGAGATATTTCTGAGTTAGTTTTACATTCATTTTGTATTTTAGCATCTATTGTTTTGAGGATCTAGTGAAAATTAATACCAAAATGGTTTTAATTATCATTGTGTGCATGTGCACCTATTTGTGTATATACTTACATATCACTCAAATGCCCAAATATTCTGTACACTCATTTCTTAGAACATAATTAAACTTATCCCACCAAGTTCCAAATTTCTTTAATTGCTGAGGTCTTGGTAACTTGTATGTAGTCCTGTGTAGCACTAAACCCTTTGTATTATAATTGCCTATTCATTTCTTTTTATCCTAACAGACTGTATGATGAACAGTCAGTTATTTGCTTAGATTATGTGTTCAATAAAATATTTTGATCAAAGGAAAAGATATAAAATAAATGTCATATAAGCTATTATTATGCCTTAACTAATGGAATTTTTTTACTAAAACTCAATAGATTGTGTGCTATGAGCATGAACTTTATATTTTTAATTTTATAAGAAAAACTTACGTATACAATCATGATACAATAATTTGACCATGAAGTTTTATTATCGTAACTAGTGTGATACTACATCTTCATTAACAAAATTTCTTTCTGTTAATATTTAGTGTCTAGACTTAGCTACATCTGTATCTTGATAGATATTATGAATTTGGTAAATAAGCTAATAATTATGCCATCAATATTATTTTGGATTAATATGTAATGTTTTCTCTAAAAATGTCTAAGATTTAACTTAGTTTTGTTTTCAGAGAAGCATACACAGCAAATCCTCGCCATATTCATTAGGGTAAGCTAAACTGCTGTAAGACTTGAAAGTATAATAGCTCAAACACAAAAGTAGTTTATTTCTTATTCACATAACTAGTCAAGTTTTAGTTAGTTTTTTTTTAAGACTTTTAAGCAACTTTTCCAATTATTGAATAAAAACACAGCCTTTCCTTTGGAGGCTCCAACAACTTCTGAGGGTGTTGGTGTGGCCAGTTTTAGAAGTTTAGACTGATTCTTGTATTCTTGCAGACAATTTGCAGTGTTCAGTAAACTGATGCTAATCTCAGGGAGCGGCGCCTGGGTGACTTAGTCAGTTGAGCATCGGACTCTTGATTTCAGCTTAGGTCATGATCCCAGGGTGTAGAATAGAGCCCTCTGTTGGGCTCCATGCTGGGCGTGAACCTACTTGGGATTTTGTCTCTGTCTCCCTCCGCCTCCCACCCCTGCTCATGCATTCTCTCTCTTAATCTAAAAGAAAAAAGAAGAAGAAGAAGAAGAAGAAGAAGAAGAAGAAGAAGAAGAAGAAGACTCCTCCTCCTCCTCCTCTCACAGGGAAACTGTAAGAAAAGCTGGTTTCCAGGTTCTAATTCTGGGTGTTTGTTTCTGTAAGTCTGAGTTGAGGTTGGAGAATCATTAGTTTTAGCAAGTGCTTGGTTGATTCTTATATTAATTTAGGACACACTGTATGGATAATAAGAAGACAGTGGTAGGCAGAATTCTAAGATGGCAAACTGAGTTGTACACACAACTTCTTTCTCATTCAGCCAAACACTGGAAACTCTTGTGAAGGGATTTTGCAGAATAATTAAGGTTCCAAATCAGTTGACCATAAGCTAAGGAGATAATTCTGGTGGGCCTGACCTAATTGCATGAGTTCTTAGATTCAGATAGTTTTCTCCAACTGGTTGTAGAAAACTGTAGGTTGTAGTCAAAAAGGCATTCTGTATGGTCTGAAAGAAAACAAACTTCCATGTTGTGAACTGCTATAAAGATCACATGGAGAGGGAATGTGACTAACCTCTAGAAGCTGAATGGTCCACATCAAGAGCTATTAGGAAAATGGTGACTTCAGTCCTATAACTACAACAGTATGAATTCTGCCAACAACCTGTGACTGCTAAATAAATAATTATAAACTAGGTGGCTTAAAACATCAAACATTTGTTATTTCAAAGTTCTAGAAGCCAATAGTTTAAAATCAGTATCACTGGGTCAAATTAAGTTTTCACCAGAGGCTAACATTCTCCAGCATCTATAGGGGATAATTTGTTCTTTGCCTCTTCCAGATTCTGGTGGCAGCCAGAATTCTTTGGCTAGTAGCCACATCACTCCAATGTCCAAGGCCAGAATCTTGAATTTTCATTCTTGTCCATCTTTACATGGCCTTCTCCTCTCTGTGTGTGATTTTTATCTCCCTCTGCCTCCTTCTTGATTGCAGAAGGGACCGCCTGAATAACCTGAAGATACATAATCACATTTGCAAAGACTTTACCAGATAAGGTAACATCCCAAGATTTCAGTGATTGGGATGTGGCTAACTTACCACAGCTAGTGAGTTTAGAAGAGCCTGAGGCCCAGGGAGAAGCTGCAGTCCCAGCCAGCATTTTGGTTTCAGCCTCATGAGACTTGAGCAGAGAATCCAATCAAACCATGCCTGACTTCTGATCTCTGACTGTGAGCTAATGTATGTTGTTTTAAGTTGCTAAGTTTGTGGCTATTTGTTACACAGTAATAAAAACGCCATTACATACATGATGGGATTTCTTGAAGTATTTAAGCTATGATCTTTCCCTTTCTACAAAACTTCTTTTATGTTACTCAGTTCAATAAAGAGTAACTTCTTTCATTCAAAAGTGCAGTTAAGAACCCTGTGAGTTTTCAGGGATTCTTCCTTCTGCCTTAAAATCTTTACCCAAGTAGTCCTCAAACACAATGCATTGTATTTTTTTAATCTTTAAATCTCCACCTTTCTCTACATTACTACTGCCACAACCTTCATTCACATTCTTACCATTTTTACCTTGGTTGTTTAAATAGCTTCTTAACATCAATATGTATTCCCTTTGACTTACATTTAATCTTAACAAGGCTGACAAAATGATGTATCTGAATATCAGCTATAATCATACCACTTTCCATCTGAATATCCTTTGCTACCTCCCTATCAAATTTAGAAGAAAAAAAAAACTGAGCTCTTTCTCATGAATATGTACAATTTGTATGTATTTTTAAAGTCAAATGGAGAAATTTAGTTCCTGGTACAAAACCACTTTGAGCTCCTGAGCATATGAGGCATTATTCTTTGTAGTTAAATGTACCTCCATGAAAGAATGTGAGAAGCTTGTGCACAGGGCATCCTCTGTGGTTATCACACTTTCCTCCACCTCTCAGACTCACCTGGTTAACTGTCAGTATTTGCATGCTCAAGTCACAAATAACCTTTTCTCTAGACTCTTCCTATGCTATCCCCATGATGGAATAGTCACCTCTCCTTTGCCTCCATAGTTCCTATATCACCTTCACCTAATATTTACTTACCTAAGAGCTGTGTTCATTATTTTATTCTATTAGCTGTATTCACTGCTTAATACAATGTCCAGCATATAGTTCTCAGTAAGTGTTTATTAAGTGAAAGAAATTAATAAATGGGTAACTCCTGAATATCTGTTGGATGTTTTTTTCTAGTTGACTTTTGAAGTATCTCTAACTTATGAAATATTGGTCCTTTTGTTTTCATTTATTTCTCATTCTTTTCATTGGACTGAACACAGTGTATTGTAATAGTTTGTTATTGGTCAGACTTCTATAACTCTGATGTTCAAGAAAGATGGCATTTCCTTTCGCTATACACTGTCAGCATTTAGCAGGAAGTCCTGTGAATGTTAAGTATTTATTACATAGTTTTTACTTAATAAGTGATAATGAAAGGGCGTAATTTAAGAAAGAACCAAGGAAAGAATAAAGCAGAGAGAGAGCTAATGAGTGATTTGGGGAAGTTTTGATGTTTAAAGGAAAATAACATGTGATGTGGTTTGAAGTTGGAAATGTGAACAATTTTTGTTTTTTTGTTTATTTTCATTTCTTTTAAAATGTACATTTATGGGAGGAAACGGGACTCTTGGTGGGAGGGGATTGAAAATATAATAAAGGAACTTACAACTAAAAGATCAAGGTTGCCAAAATGAGGCAAGAAGGTATAATCAAATGCACAGAAGGGGATACTCTCCCCTTGAGGAAAGTTTAAAGGTAGAAAAGAAAAAAACAATTGAGAAAAGTTTCAAGAGATGGCCTCTATTTTCTTTTTCTTTTTGTTTCCTTTTTTAAAAAAAATATTTATTTATTTTGAGAGAGAGAGAGAGGGAGGGAGAGAGAGAATCCAAAACAGTCTCCATGCTGTCAGTGCAGAGCCTGATGCAGGGCTTGATCTCATGAACCTCATGAATCTCAGGAACTATGAGATCATGACCTGAGCTGAAACCAAGAGTCAGATGCTTAGCTGACTAAGCCACCCAGGCATCCCTATTTTTTCCAAAACAATAGTCTGCTGTGAGTAGGGGTAGTCTACTGTGAGTAGGGGATGTTGATGAGATTCCTTACTTAAGAACAGGTGCCTGGGAAAGGTATGAAATAGTTTCTTTGGACTGAATGAAAGCAAAATCCAGTGATTAAGTGCAAAAGAATGGAGCCCAAGATTCAGATACTATCTGCAAAATTAAAAGGAGTAAGTTCCTACATCCCTCTAAATCTTTGCATTTAGTCTTTCTTCTGACAAGTCCTTTCTGTTCATGTTTGCTAGATGAAGCATAATAAAAATATGGTTTTCTTCACATCATTTGTTAAAATAAGGACTGCATTTCTGATATTATCATAAAAATTTAGAAGGTATTTACTTAATAAGTATTCTAAAATAAATAATAAAATAAAATCTATCTTATTAGTTGGGTTTATGTAAAACCAAAAAGACCGTTCATCATGTGCACACATACTTTTCTTACTATATGTTACCAAGTATTAATAACCTATATTCTAATTAAGAGATGAAATTTAATGTAAAGATAAAGAGAATAGGGAAAATTAGAAAAAAGAACATGGGTATTATACTTACCAGACAAGAACACATGGGGCTACGCTTATTGGTGTATTTTTTTCATAACTGGTGCCCAAACGTATCATATAAGCTCCGTTGAGTTCTCCTCAGTCACACTTGGCAAAATTTTAGGAAAGAACAGGATGCCATTTATTCAAAGGACTGAAGGGAGACAGGAAAGTCTCCAGGATTGATCTTTGAAGATCCAGGGTTGATTAATGAAGTTATCTGTACTAATGTGCAACAATGTTGTGTCTCACTGCACTGACTTGATATGTAAAAAGCATTTGAGACCAATATGTTGATTGAATTGTAAATGATATTAGAATATGAATTATTGGGACTAGATTAGGTCAATTTATGTACTTTCAATCGTGTTTCAATGAATTTTTATAATTTGCATTTATATTTGTGGGTATTTGACTATCGTGGGGTATATATTTTATGCCTATTCTACAGTGATAATTATTCCTATCACAAAGAGCAGCACTTTTATCAAGAACTTCGTAACAGACTCGGTGCTACAGTTCCTTCATTAAAATTACTGAGTAAAATTGTCAATACTTCCTTTATCAACAAGGATTTTAAAGCCACTATTTTTCACTTAAGAAAAGTTTCCCATAAAAATTAACCATTTCTCAATTTTAAAATCAACTAATTAATTAATGTACTAATTAAATACATTGACACATTGAAATAATGTTATTACAATTAATATTCCAAAATATTGTCCTAGGACTCCTAGAAATTTTAGAAGAGTAGGATTTAGCAAACCTGTCTCATAGACCTGACGTTGTCATTCACGCAATTCAAAATATCTTGCTGAGCTGAATGTTCCAAGACTGTGGAGTTAAATAAAACTCAGATCAGTAAGTAAATAACCCATAGTTAAGAGAAAGCATGCAGAAAATAAAGATGAGATGAAAGCATTTTAGGCACAAAACATGTGTAAAAGATAAGCCACTTATTAATTTATTCAATAAATATTTAGTAAATACTATGAATGACAATCTGTTTATTAATTTCTTGAACAAATATTTATGCCCCCATGCCGCTAGTTGTTGGGGAAACAACAATGGGAAAAACACAATCTCTGCCTTTGGTGCCAATAATTGCAGTTCTGTGGTATAACTGTAACATTTCAGAAATTGCAAATAGTTCATTGTTGCTGTAGCATACACAGTAAAGGGTTGTGGCAGGAGCTGGGACTGGATAGATGAGCAAGAACTTTATAATGAATGGTCTTAAATAAAATGAAAAGGTCTTGATATAGGTCTTATTACTTCCATGGATAATGTACCCTTGAACATAAGAAAAAATATCAGAATTAATAGGTATTTAAGAACCAAAAAGAGATATGCACTTTGAATGTATGCTAGCATAGTAGGAATAAATGCAATTATTTAATTAAATAAAACAGTTTAATATAGATGTATATTATAACATATAATATAAATCTAATTAGTACATTATTATAAATAGTATAACGTTATGCATATAAATATGTAGAATATAATATATATAATTGTTAGAATTGGGAAGATAAAAGTTCAAATGGAAATGTCAGGCTTTATTTATTAAATGGTGTTAGAGACTATCAAAATACCAACAGCATTTTTCACAGAACTAGAATAAATAATCCTAAAATTGTATAGAACCACAAAAGACCCCTGAATAGTCAAAGCAATTTTGAAAAAGAAAAACAAAACTGGAGGTATCATAATCCTAGATTTCAATATATACAACAAAGCTGTAGTAATCAAAACAGTATGATACTGGCACAAAGATAGGCACATAGATCAGTGGAACAGAATAGAGAGCCCAGAAATAAACTCATGATTATATGGCCAATTGATCTTCAACAAAAGAGGCAAGAATATGCAGTGGGAAAAAGACAGTCTCTTCAACAAATGGTGTTGGGAAAACTGGACAGCTGCATGTAAAAGAGTGAAGCTCGATTACTTTCTTATACCATGCACAAAAATAAACTCGAATGGATTAAGGACTTAAATAGGAGACCTGAAACTGCAAAAATCCTAGAAGACAGCACAGGCAGTAATTCATCTGACATTGGCCATGAAAACATTTTTCTAGATATGTCTCCTCAGGCAAGGGAAACAAAAGAAAAATAAACATTGGGACTGCATCAAAATAAAAAGCTTCTTCACAGCAGAGAAAACAGAACAGTCAACAAAAAGACAACCTACTAAATGGGTTGAGATATTTGCAAATGACACATCCAATAAAGGGTAAAGAACTTATACAACTCAACAGCAGAAACAAATAACCCAATTAAAAATGGGCATAAGAGGCAAACCAGAAAACAGACTCTCAACTATAGAGAACACACTGAAGGTTGTTGGAGTGGAGGTGGATGGGGGAATGGGCTAGATGGGTGATGGGTATTAAGGAGGGCACTTGAAATGAGCACTGGGTGTTGTATGTAAGTGATGAATCACTACATTCTACACCTGAAACTAATATTACACTGTATGTTAAGTAACTGGAATTTAAATAAAAACTTAACAAAAGTAAATAAAACTTTCATTAAAAATGGGAATGGGGCGCCTGGGTGGCTCAGTCAGTTAAGCGTCCAACTTTGGCTTAGGTCATGATCTCACCGTTTGTGGGTTTGAGCCCCACGTCGGGCTCTGTGCTGACAGCTTGGAGGCTGGAGCCTGCTTCAAGTTCTGTGTCTCCCTTTCTCTCTCTGCCCCCTCCCTCTTGCTCTCTCTCTCTCCCTCTCTCTCTCTCTCAAAAATAAATGAACATTAAAAATTTTAAAAAAGGTAAAAACAGGCAGAAGACATGAACAGACATTTCTCCAAAGACCTACAGATGGCCAAAAAACACATGAATATATATACCTCATCACTTACCATCAGGGAAATGCAAATGAAAAACACAATGAGATATTGCCTCACATCAGTCAGAATGGTTAAAATCAGAAACACAGGAAACAAGTGTTGGCAAGGATGTAATGGAAAAGGAACCCTCATGCACTGTTGGTGGGAATGCAAACTGTCCAGCCACTGTGGAAAACAGTATGGAGAATTACCAAAAAATTAAAAATAGAACTACCTTAGATGCAGTAATTCCACTACTGGGCATTTACCCAAAGAATAGAAAAACACAAATTTGAAAAGATTTACGCACCCCTATGTTTATTGCTGTGTTATTTACAATAGTCAAATTATGGAAGCAGCCCAACTGTCCAATAAATGAATGGATAAAGAAGTGGTCACACACACATACACACACACACACACACACACACACACACACACACACACACACCCTGTGGAATTAGCCATAAAAAAGAATTAACTCTTGCTATTTGCAACAATATAAATGGATCTAAAGAGTATAATGCTAAGTGAAATGAGTCAGAGGAAGACCAATACCATATTATTTTACTCATGTGGCATTTAAGAAACAAAACAAACAAAAACAGAGACAAACCGAAAAACAGACTCTTAACTATAAAGAACAAACTGATGGTTACCAGAAGGGTGGTGAGCAGGGAGATAGGTAAAACAGGTTAATAAAATTAAGAGTACACTTATCGGGGCACCCAGGTGGCTGATTCAGTTAAGTGTCCCACCCTTGATTTCAGCTTGGGTCACAGTCTCAAAGTTTGTGAGTTCAAGCCCTGCATCAGGCTCTGCATTGACAGTGTGAAGCCTGCTTGGGATTCTCTCTCTCTGCCCCTCCCCCACTTGCACGTGCGCTCTCTCTCTCTCTCTTTTCCTCTCTCAAAATAAATAAACTTGAAAAAAATGAAAAAAAAATAAAGAGTCCAGTTATCAGGGCACCTGAGTGGCTCAGTTAGTTGAGTGTCTGACTGCTGATTTGGGCTCAGATCATGATCTCACGGTCATGAGATCAAACCCAATGTCAAGCTCTGGGCTGACAGCACAGAGCCTGCTTGGAGTTGTCTCTCTCCCTCTCTCTCTGCCTCTCCCTGGTGCACATTCTCTCTCTCTCTAAACAAACAAACAAACAAACAAACATTTTACAAAAAGAGTACACTTATGATGAGCCCTGAGTAATGTATAGAATTTTTGAATTGCTATATTGTACACCTGAAACTAATATAAAACTGCATGGTAACTATACTGGAATTAAAACTAAATGGTGTTAGATATGCATGCTACCCAAGTTTTAAAAGTAAAGACTAGGTCATGGAGAATTCTCACTGTACACTTTGTAGCAAAATAAAAACCAATAATACCAATTTAATATAAATATGAAGAGAGTAAAACTAAAATGTGGAAGTAGGAAGAAACTTAGAAACTTACTAGAAATAGGTTTGCCAATTTTCTTGTATATGACTTTATGTGTAATTTGATAAAAAAGAAAATACATTTCTGAAACAATTAAGAAACAGTCAGGAGTCAGTCTTTTCTGTATAAGTTCCTTTAAGGAGGCAAGAAATGCATAATATTGAATCAATTTACAGAATAAATAAGGTAACAAGAAGGAAGCCATTAATTAGAAGAATATTGGAAAAAACTTCAAAGTTTAACCGTAGACATAAAGGATTGATTACATTGAAGACTGTATCACAAAACAAGCTGATTAGAGGAGTGACAACAAAAGACATTAAATAAAGAAGAATTATGTCATTTTTCCAAAGGTTTTCTGTATCTGTATGATTAAAATAAACAGGACCACAAATAATAGAATCAACATTATATTAAAGATGCTTGAAAAAGAACTGGGACACAGCAAATGTCATATGCATTGCCTTATAAAGCAACCACTGTTAGCTCAGATATAACATTCTGATGCAGAAGAGATAGCACATGCCCAAGGGAACTGTGGGAATGACAATGTGAAACACAGCACAGCAAAAGAGGGCATGGGAGTGATTAAGATGAACAGCTGTCCCTCTATTAACAGAATGTGAATCAGTTGATTTAGCTGACATGGCTCTTTCCTTTCTGTCATTCCCCAGTTCACAAGTATCCCTCCTGCTCCCAGTTAAAGGAATATCAACCTTGGAAAAAAAAAATTACTCTTCCTTCATGATAAGCACTTCTCTCTTGTTAAAGCATCCATAATAAAAAGACTTTGAGGCAAGTTCAATAATAAGACATTCCTATGAGATTGTAAATACCCTCTGATGTTCCAGTTTTCTACTTCCAAGTATATTTTAGCTTTTTCCAAAAGGAAGAGATCTATAAGGGCACAATTCAAATTTAATAGAGCAGGAAAAGGCTGTATATTTTTAGGTCAGATCACCATGCCTAGAAACAGTTTAATTAGCTTACTTTTATTTAATGACCCCTGATTGGTATCCTGCTATGCCCAATGTAAATACTTCTTGTGTAAGTTTTCAGTCTTATATTTTTAGAAAAACACATCTTAATTAACTTAATTACTGTTCAATTCACATAGAAAAGTAGAGGAATTATTAAATAATCATTTGTTGAGGCAGACTAAATGAAAATGCATGGAATTGGAGTTAATAAACTTAAATTTAGTTTAAACACAATCTGTAACCAAGTATTTCATCTTACTTGGGTTCCTTGTCTTCTCTTGGATTAGTTGAGAGGCATGAGAATATAGAGGCTAAAAGAACAGTATCAAGCTGGATTGTGAGTTTATATACTTTCTCCATAACTAATCAAATAATTTGAAAAGTTACTTGCTCCCTTTGAGCTTCAGTTTCTTTATATATAATATTGAAGTAAAATAACAATATTCTATCTTACAGAGTTTTAGGCAGTGGTATGTATATGTTAAATAAGGATAAGGGGAGGACTTACCTCCATAGTTAAGAGAGATATCAGTTTGTTCAGATAAATTGTTCTTTACGGTGTGTTCCCATAAGCATTTGTTCAATTAATTATTTTTGTTAGTGTGATAAAAACAAGGGGGTTTGAGAACGCCTTATGTTGTAAACAGTATTTTTGGTGTAGTGCAATGTAGGGAATATATCAATGAATTTCATCATGTTTTCAAAAGGTTGTTTTAGTTATTATTGCCAGATAACAAACTACCCCAATTTAGTGGTATAAAAAGGTTTTATAATGTTTATGGATTCTGTGGATAAGGAATTCTACAAGGCATAGCAGGTATGGCTGTGTCTGTGCCATAATGCCTGGATCTCGGTTGAGAAGATCTAACTGACTAGGGATTACTAACAGAGGTTGGTTTGGTTACTATCACTGTGTAACACAGCATCCTAATCTTAATGTGTAAAGAACCACAGTTGTTTGTTTTTGTTTTTGTTTTCATTAAGCTCATAGTTTCTGTATACCCAGGATTTAGAAAGGGAACAACAGCTGGAAAGATTCAAAGGACTGGAGGATCCATCTCCAAGATATCTTTGTCACTCATATGGTCAGAACCTGGGCTAATGGCTGTAGGATGGGCTCCACTGGGACTAAGAACCAGAGAGTCCACGTGTGGCTTCTTCGTTGGCTTATATTTCTCACATCATGGTGGCCATGTTCTAGCAAGACAGTATGAGAGGGGATTTATGGAGAGAGCATCCTGAGAGAACCAGGTGGCCTTGGCAGGCACATAATGTCAATTCTGTTGCACTTTTTACTCCAGGCATTCACAAAACAGCCCAGATTCAAGGGTCTGGCCATATGCTCCACCTTTCAATAGGAGGATGTTAAAAATTTGAGGGGCAGAGGCACCTTGGTAGGGCTCAGTCAGTTGAGCATTCTATTCTTGATCTCAGCTCAGGTCTTGATCTCACATTCCTGAGATCAAACCCCACATCAGGCTTTGCACTGACAGCATGGAGACTGCTTGGGATTTTCTCTCTCCCTCTATCTCTCTGCTCCTCCCCTGCTCACTTTCTCTCTCTCTCTCAGAATAAATAAACATTAAAAATATTTTAAAAACCACTGTTATCCTTCCTAATCTGAATTTATGCATAATTGCTACTTCAGTTTGCAGTCAATTTTGAACATTCAAGTTTATAGATCATTTTAATCTCCATTTAGCATTCCTTTCACCTTAAACTCCTCAACATGTTGAAAAGTAAACTCATCAATATTTCTTAAAATCGGCTTGTTCTCTGGACCTCCTTTAAAAAAAGCATCATGGGGGCACCTGGGTTGCTCAGTTGGTTGAATGTCCCACTTCGGTTAATATCACTATCTCCCGGTTTATGAGTTTGAGCCCCACGTGGGGCTCTATGCTGACCGCTCAGAGCCTGGAGCCTGCTTCAGATTCTGTGTCTCCCTCTCTCTCTGCCCCTCCCCCACTCGTTCTCTCTCTCTCTCTCTCTCTCTCTCTCTCTCTCTCTCTCAAAAATAAACACTAAAAATTTTTTTGATAAAAAAAGGTATCATGATTTTGTCAGGAAACTAAACTCACTGAAATTCTTGACATTTATCTAGTTACCTCCATATTCATTCCATCATCAAGTATTTTCAAATCTTCCTTCTTAAAATACCTTCGTTACCTGCCCTTTTTCTTCCATTCCCATTCAGTTAGTTCACATCTATATCATATTTTATGGAGATTATTAAATAATTTTCTTACCATTCAACCAGCCTTTGATCACTCCTTCCTTCAGCTAACCCTTCACTTTGCAAAAATATTTGACCTAAACAATGGAATATAAATATTAAGCACCAATTAAAAAGCTTCTATTTATTCCAAAGTTTACAGAATAAATTTAAGATTCATTTTTCTCAGCGCACTTTCATTGGAAACTTTGTGTCTAACCTTGTAAGTTCTGTTATTAATATATGATGTGAATGATTATTTGAATGGGCATTTGGGAACAGATACAGACATAGAACCAGAGAAAATACAAGCAATAGCCCCAGGCTCCTGCAGAATCAAATTTACTCCCGTTGATGTTTTAAGACTACATTGATGCTGACCTTGAGTTGAAAGAGACGCTACTCTCAGAACAGCAAAATCATGGCCAGATGGAGCCCAGTTGACAGCAACTTTAAAATCCATTCATTTAACCTTGTCCAGATTAAACTCCTATATGCTCCACTCAAGTCAAGTTTGTCTGCACATTGTTCCTCTCTTACAACAAAACCCATTCAGAGTCTTTTTTTTTTCACATTTTCAACATACATCAACTCTTTTCTCTCTACTTTTCATTTTGGCAAGCCAGAGGGTTTTCCATTTGTATAAATATTAGCAGTTTCTTAATCTTGGAAATCTTGGAAAAATAATGCACATATTTCTATTCCAACCCCACACCTATTAATCAGATATGGGACTAGTTCTAAAAATCTGTATTATATCAACTGAAAATCTGAGATTTTCATCAACCTCAGAAGATTCTAATGGTGCTGACCAATGCCAGGCAGCTATTAGGACAAAATGTTCTGAATATAACTTAATAGGCCTCTACTCACAATGATGTTCACATTTCAGTTTTGTCAGAATCCATCTCCATCTTATGAAGATGAAATTGTATACTCCATTATCTGACATTTTAAATACTTTCTAAGATAGAACACTGTAGTGAAAGGGACAGTCAGTAGTCTAGGGAGAAATCAAATAATTTTACTTCTGTTTCCAAGTTGGTTTAAGCACAATGAGTTAAATTCTTTTCTGAGCATACTTTTTTTTTCTTCTTTTTTTTTTTTCATTTGAAGTACAGGAATGATGATACCTACCTCCTTATTTATTAAGTGTATTGTGAACATAAGTTGAATTAATGGACTTACAGATGAAAAATAGACTTGAAAAAAAGTGCAAACTTTTGGGGAACCTGGGTGGCTCAGTTGGTTAAGTGTCCAACTTCGGCTCAGGTCATGATCTCACGGTTCGTTAGTTCGAACCCCCCACATTGGGCTCTTTGCTGACAGATCCTCTGTCCCTCCACCCCCGCCCTTCCCCCACTCATGTGTTCACTCTCTCTCTAAAATAAAAATGAATAAACATTTTTTAATATCTGAAAACTTTGAAGTACTAAACATATAATACATATTTAGAAAATTACACTTATTCTTTTACTATTTAAACTATGCTCTTACCTATTTCTTTGTTTATTTTATTTTTATTTTTTGGTTAATTTGTTGTTCATATTCTCCAATGGATTATAAATTTCTCAAGGGAAAAGATTTAGATTCTTCAGCCTGCAGAATTTTCCCTTTTTCTAGTATTGGCTAACTGTCTTTTTAATATTGACTATATAGCTGAGATTTGACAAAACTAGACCTGTTTATGTGGAATTCTTTACATCCTGGTACATGTGCATGTTCATGCTTCTTGATCCCAGTGATAACTTGCTTCCTTTTCTTTCTGCTTTTCTTTCAGTCTTTTTTTTTTTTCAGTTTTTAATAGTATTTTCATTATGAGATTTTCTTTTGAATTCAAAGTAATATGTACTCATTTTAATAATTCAAACCATATGGAGAAATATAAATAAAAAGTTAATCTTTGGGGCACCTCGGTAGCTCAGTCAGTTAAGTGTCTGACTTCAGCTCAGGTCATGATCTTGCATTTCATGAATTCCAGCCCCACATCAGGCTCTGTGCTGACAGCTCAGTGCCTGGAGCCTGCTTCACATTCTGTCTGTCTGTCTGTCTGTCTGTCTCTCTCTCTCCCCAAAATGAATAAACATTTTAAAAAAAAAGTTAACAATCTTCCCACCATCCTGTTCTAATTATATTTCTTCTGAAGTTAAGTGTTAAATCTGTTGTATTTCCTTTCCTATCCTTCTGCAAGCTAAATATATGTGTATATGAGTGTATATAGGGGCAGAAGGGGTGAGGTTCAAAGTGGCATAATACTACACATTGGCGAGCACAATATCAAAAGTCTACATAACAAGGCAGGTAAAGCAGAATGTGATGTGACTCTGAAATAAGACAATATAAGTGGTGGGGAACTTATTGCAGTTTCTTTTTTTCTAAAGGAGACAGTCACCATGTGGGAATATAAACCCAGGATGTCCAGATTTTCCAGCTTTTCAAAAGACAAAAAAGCCCCTTAATTTCGTGTAAAATGTCCTAATTTTTAAAACTTTGTTAAGACTACATAAATACATTTCTAAGAAGAATCACAGCTCTTTTTTTTTTTAAGTTTATTTATTTTGAAAGAGAGGGAAAGAGCGAGAGAGTGGGAGAGCGACAGAGAGAGAGGGAATCCCAAGAAGGCTTTGCACTGTCAGCATAGGCTTTGCACTGTGGGACTCACTCACCCACCGTGAGATCATGACCTGGGCCAAAATGAAAACTTGGACACTTATTTACTTATTTGGGTTTTTGGTCTTGTGGTTCAAAATTACTTTTTGAGATTATGTCATATTTTTTTCTTAAATGACTCCTAACATTTGGGTATTATAAAGAACTTATTTCATATCTATTATAGGACAGAGAGGAATCAGTACTGCCTGAAACCCAAGGCATAGTGAGATATTATTTAAGAATGAGGCTATTACAATATTGAACCAAAAAATTCAGCTAGGTCTTTACTGATTCACTGAAACTACTAGACTGTGGATCATCTTACTTCTCTACTATATGAAAATATTTAGACACCTTAGTGAAGAATGATTTGGACCTCCTTTAGCTGAAACTTTTACTCATGCCATTAAAAATGAAAGCCACCCCCCCAACAGAAATTTCAACACTGTTGCAGGTTTCCAGAAAACTTGGGTTATTGGTAATAGAATTACAGTTGTAATACAGGTAGATCCTTAATTTAATATTTTCCTTTTATGCAGTATACAGCTACATCTGTTCTTTGGTCTACTATCATTTTGCCACTGTTTTTAAATTTATGTGTTTTGAATAAATTCCTTAGACAACTAATAGCAGTTAAAAGTTAGTGCATTTTTAAAGCATGAAACTAATTAACAATTAACCTTGGGGGGGGGATAACTTTGTTACTGTTAATATTTCATTGACACAATAACAAAACATGTTGCTATTTATAGAATTTGATGTACATTTTGTCAATATAAAATAGTATACTTTTCTTTATGGTTTAGTTAGTGCTATCTCATGGGTAGAATTCCTTTTGCAGTCAGCACCTATTCCATTTGTTTTATTTCTTTTAGACTTTAAAAGAATAATTGCAGAATATATTTAAAGAACTTTCATCAAGATGTCTTTGAAAATAAAAATAAAAACCAATTCAAAACTTCTCGAAATGGTTTTCTCCCGATTGCTTCTGTAATTCTGTGCTTCTTTATTCTGTGCTGATTTTCTCTTTTCATAGATCTCCTTTAGGCTACCTTGGAGCATGCTTTATGGATCACTGATTCTGCTGATTGTTTTTTCTCACCAAGGTCGTTAGTGGGACCCTTCTGTCTGAGTCTCCAATTGTCACATAGACTTTCATCTCACAATTTTTTTCATCTTACATTTTGTAATCCTAATAACTGTGTATTTCCTAGGATCCTCAACTAGAGAGCCTAGATATGAGGGTTTGTAGTTTTTTGTTTTTTGTTTTCCAAATTGTTTTCTGTATTATTAATTATGCTAGTTCCCTCCTTATTATTAAAGTGAATAATAGCTAATATTTATTGAACATCTATTATGTTCCAAGCACTGTAATATTTTTTTATATAATTCTTATTTCATTCTATCTCTCCAACAACCCTAAATTGAAGGGATTGCTATTATCCATTTATTTATGGATGGGAAAATTCAGTATGATGTTGTCCAAAGTCACAAGTTAATAGACATCAGAAATGAGATTTACACAAGAATCTGGTTTTAGACCTTGTTTCACCTACCACTTCTTTTCACTGCTTAACTTTACTATGTTAATTCTATATAATTCTACCAAAACCATATAATTTAATGTTTTTCATAAGTTGATCTAGCAATGTGCTTACCCACCAGTAGTTTAAAAAAGGTAAAGAAAGAGCAGAATTCTTGAATCAAAATTCTAAAATTGAAATATAGTTGTTAGATTTGGTAAAATAGCTACTGAGAGAAGGAAATGAAGACAAATAGACTCAATAAATACTCTGTGTCCCTAAAACATGAATAATTTGTATTTAACTTATTTGGTTAATTCATGGTCATTTATGATATAAAGTATTATTTTAAATTATTTTTCAGAATTATTAAAAATTTCTTACAACGTAATTTTCTTTATCTTTTATTGAATAAGGAAAAAATGTAATTTATTTATATAATAACTAATCCTTTATTATATATACCATATGCTGTGTCTGCAAAATCACAAGAAGAGGTATTTTCTCCCTGTTGGGATGAGTATTCATCTTTGGAAGAAGTTGGTCCTAAACACAGAAGGAAACATGTTAAAATTAGTAGGTAGGGAGAGATGCTTCTCTTTTTACCTTATGCCAGGTTAGTGGAAGAAAGAAATAACCTATGACATCACGGAGCTCATAGTCTAGTAGGGGAAATTGGGAAGTGTTTAGTTCACCATGGGTCTCATAAAAAAGGCTTACCCAGAGATATTGATGCTGAAGTTTTATCATGTGGATGATGAGTGAGCAAAACAGATTGAGATTAGGGGGTGATTTGCTGTGGAGCGAACATTTTGTACAGTCACAGGGATGAGAAAGCATGTGGTTTGTTTTGCTTAGGTATTGAGTCTAAGGATGTGGTTGGTCAGGGTCAGCTCAGGGTACTTTGTATTCTTTAATACCTTTATTTTATTAGTAGCAGGGAACAACATCAAGATAAGATGGCATCTGCTACACTGTATCCAATAGAATAATTTTTAAATAGTGCTGTAAGAATTACCATTGCTTTGTTACATGTTTTATGTTTTAATATATTTAGTAATAAAATTCTGGCTTCAGCACTATTATTCCTGTCAACCTCACCAAAGTAATTCAACATGTTTTAGATCCTTAAAATATAAGAACCATTTTGTGTGTATATGACATTAGATTTTGTACTAAGTCTCTAATTCTTCTGACTCTCCCTGCCCTGTGCTCATCAATTTTTGCATGGTTGACTGGGTTCTTCTCTGAATTGTCTTTTTAAGAAGTTGATGAACTAGGGATTTTTAAAAGTAATATATTTGAGATTTTACCATTAAAAAATTTTTGCTCTTTGAATTGAATGTACAAACTTAATCAGATTATTAATGCTATTTTACTGAAGCTCTAATAATGCTAAAATCTCAAATTAGGAGACATAAAGATCCCAACAGATGAAAAGCCTAGTGCAAAAATGAAAAAAAAGTGTGTATGTGCATGTTATAGGTGTGGGTGTGTTTGTGCATGTTTGTTAGTAGTAAAAGTATTGCATATTAGTAAACAAAGAAATGGAAGAAACGTGTACTATTTTATGGTGCAGTAAAACCTAAGCATGGAAGCCACATGCATATATCCAGATCCATAGAAATTTATACAGAAAATAACATGACATCATATAACTTGGCCTATTAATTATATCTACAGATTGTAGTGTACTCTTCAGGTCTTACTTTTCTCATTCCCAGTCAGCATCTATAAAGTAGACATATATTCAATTTGAAATTTATTTTATGGGGACCCCTGGGTGGCTCAGTCAGTTAAGTGTCCAACTCTCGATTTCAGCTCAGGTCATTATCTCACAGTTCATGAGATAGAGCCCTGTATCGAACTCGACAATGTGGAGCTTGCTTTGGATTCTCTCTCTCCCTCTCTCACTCTCTCTCTATCCCTCCCCTGCTCATTCTCAATCTCTCTCTCTCTCTCTGTCTCTCTCTCTCTGTCTCTCTCTCTGTCTCTCAATAACTAAATAAATAAATGTAAAAAAATGTAATTTATGTTGTGATCAAGGTAAGTATAACATTTATTCCCCCTTATTTAAATCCACCCATATTGATCCCCTACCCAATATATGAAAAGATGCACAGCTTTCATTCTTAGGTGATTAGTGGTGGAAATAATTACTGTTTCTGAAGAGTTCTTATTCACTCATAAAGCTGTAGAGCCTTCAGTACACTAACCTTTTTATTCTTGTCTGAAATAAATGAGGGACATTTCAGCTTATCAGGGTATTTATTGGTGAACACTGTTCTAGATACTCAGAGTGAAATGATGAATAACACACAATCCTGGCTCTCAAGTCTCTTACATGCAAGGTCAGAGTTTGGAAATGTTCTATAGAGCTGAAGTCGGAGAACCACTTGAAAAATAATTTAAAGTATATTATTCTGAGGGACAGAATCCATAGTTATCACCACATTGCTCTCTCTTTTTTTTTCAAGATGGCTACAGATTCTTTTAAAGCATGAGGACAGTAGATTATTATATCTCCACATGATAACATGGACAACCTAAAAGCAGGGGTTCTGAAATATAATAGAATTAGAATCTAGTGGGTCATATGGAAAAATGTGCCCAGTTTAGAAGGTTTTAAGTAAGCGAGAATAGAGATCCTAAAGCCAAAACTTTATTAATGTCATAACAATCTACATCTGTTCATTTGAGTAATTCATTCCAAATTTTTAAAAAAATAATAAGACCTCAAAATATAAAGTCAAAGTTGACTACTGAAATTTGATTTTTGTGCCATATTTCTAAAAATTATACAGTAAAGCATAACCCCAGGACCACCACATACCTACTCTGTAAATTTAGATAAATTCCTTTTTAAACTTGAATTTCTTTATTTAAGAAAATAAAATTAAACTTGTGAAAATTGTAAGAAAAAATATAAATGTAAGTGCATTAGATTGTACACAAGATAGAGAATCAGTGGTATTCTCTAATTGTGTATTTGAGTTCATTTGTTTCAGGGTTAAGGAGCCCCTTTACACACACACACACACACACACAGAGTTAATTTGACATAATACTGTTCTTTGTTAAAAACAAAGATAAGCCAGGGACTCCTGGGTGGCTCAGTCAGTTAAGCATCTGACTTTGGCTCAGGTCATGATCTCACAGTTTGTCAGTTTGTGAGTTCAGGCCCCGCATCGGGCTCTGTGCTGACAGCTCAGAGCCTGGAACCTGCTTTGGATTCTGTGTCTCCCTCTCTCTCTGCCCCTCCCCTGTTCATGCTCTGTCTCTCTCTGTCTCAAAAATAAATAAAACATTTTAAAACTTTTTAAAAAACAAAGATAAGCCAGTTAATTCGTTATATACCAAGCTTCAGTGGAAAGACTGAGGAAGTGTGGAATTTAAGCATGGTTTTGCAAACACAGTCAAAACTTTACAAATGCCCTTGCCATTTCTTCCATTGCTATACCCTGCAGACTGTGAATTTAAGAAATTTTATTTTTATTTCTATAGGTTTTTAGTAGCTTCAATATAACATGCAAAATAGCAGTCCTGTCTGTAGAAATTTTCTCTTAAAACTCCATTTCTCTTAAAAAAATTTGCAGATTAGCCGTTTTCTTCCCCCAATAAATAGGAACATAAATATAAAAGTACCAAAAGGGAAACACTACTTCGCTTTTATACCACCATCTGTTACATATCACAGTCTATGTGTTGTGTTAACTGAGGGAAACTGTATACTGCTGAAATGAGCATTGTTTTTCCATACTCTTTAATGAAACTTCACCCAGTTCACTGATTTTACTCAATAAATAAGTGGAAAAGAATGTTTTATAAATCATAAAATTGTATATATTTACTCTATAGCTTCTCTGTGGCCTAAGATAACTTTAAATAAAAAGGCAAGCAATATGGAGGATTCTTTTCTTTTCTTTTTTTTTTTTTAAGTTTTTTTGTTTGTTTTTTGAGAGAAAGATAGAGCACAAGTGAGGGAGGGACAGGGAGAGAAGGGGGAAGAGGATTCAAAGTGGGTTGTGCGCTGACAGCCTGAAGCAGGCTTGAACTCAAGAACCATTGGATGATGATCTGAGCCGAAGTCAGACACTCAACTGACTGAGCCATCCAGGAGCCCCTGGACGATTATTTTGTTTCAAGACAGTGCTATATTAATAAAAATGTAAGACATTTATTTTTTGATTATTTAAGGAAAACAAAAGCCTTTAAAATATTAAGTGTGCAGGGGCGCCTGGGTGGCTCAGTTGGTTGGGCATCTGACTTCCACTCAGGTCATGATCTCACAGCTGGTGAGTTTGAGCCCTGCCTCGGGCTCTGTGCTGACAGCTCGGAGCCTGGAGCCTGCTTTGGATTCTGTGTCTCCCTCTCTCTCTGCCCCTAACCCACTACATTATGTCTCTGTCTCTCTCAAAAATAATTAAACATTAAAAAAAATTTTTTAAATGCTAAATGGACATTCAAGTTGTCCTGATTATTATGGAATGTCTATTTAATATTGGTAATAACTGAGAAACTACATTTGCTGGGTGTTGTAGACTCTGTCTAAAGTTCTGTTTTGTCTAGCAGAAGAGCGGACACAGGATTAAAAAGAGAGATGGCTAATGTCCGGGAAAAAGACTAGAGCCCTGAATAAGGGTCCTTGCCCCGTATTTATTCAGATCAGAAGGCTTACAAAGGTGATGGGTATGTACAAAGACATAAAGAAACTAGGAACGTTAACTTGTGGATGTGAAGGGGAAAAGAGGATTTTGAAGATATACAGTGTTTGGGGTTTGGGTCAATATAAAACAAAATCCAGGCAGTGGCAGATGGGTAGATGGTTGTTAACAGCAGACAGGAGGCCCAGTGCCTGTTTATCTTTGCCAGCCTAGATGAGACAGATAGGGGGAATAACTGCAGGGTTAATAAGGCACCTTTTGTTTTGTTAACCATCTCCACTCAGGGCTGCTTTGCCTGGAGCGCAGTGGTCCAAATTCCAATTCACCAATTTACCTAACCTGGCCCTATTCTTCTATGAAAGCAGCTTTCTGCTATAGTACTAAATTTGGGGTGCTTTCACCCTGAATAATCTTGTTATTCCTATGTATTGGGCTCCTTTGTACCATTTATATTTCAGGTCTTTGCCTCTCTCTATTTTGGGGGGCTCAGCACCCCCTCCCTATTTTGGGGTGTTTTGCACCTCCCTATTCCTGGCACCTTTGTGCCTCTATATTCTCAGGGTGTCTTTGCACCTCCTTATTCTTGGAGTGCCAGTCTGGTTTACCCAAACTCAGGTGTGAACATTTTATTGACTTTTTATTTCTTTGTGCCTTGTTAACCCATTGGTGTAAGCCTGGGGGATTCCTAAGCTTATCCCCCACAGCTGAGTTTTTATTCACATTTGAATTAATCTGTAATTTTGAGCATTTGATATAAATGCAAAATTTATAGTAATGTATGAAGTTTTCATATTTGAACACATACATGCACACATAAATAAACATAAACAGCAGGTGAATTGTTTTGAAATAACTTTACGTTTTATATAATTAATGGAATTAATAGCATTTATGAGGTCATGTGGGCAATGTTAGAAAGTGGTATAAACAAAAAATGATTACTTTATCCTTGATAATTGTATAAGTTATTTGTAGAGCAGAGTACATGATTAGAGGAAAGATTTACCAAACAAAATATAATCCAGTATGTCAAGAGAAAGAGCTTCTCAAAAAGCTTCATCTATATCCAAAAAAACAAAAACAGAAACAGAAACAAAAAACAACAAAATACCAAAGAACAAAAAACAAAAACAAAAACTCGGAAACAGCATAATGGATAGAAGTTTACGTCAGGCTTTCTGTCTCACCTTTTTTTTTTTTTTTCCTTCTCATAGTGAATTCAGTCATGTTAAGAAGTGAACTGATTTGAGCCATAACCCATTATTTTTCATTCCTTCTATTCTGAAAATAACAGAGAAATTAAAAAAAAAAAAAAAAAAAAAAGACTATGTAGTGTCATGTCCTGCCTTTGCCACTTATTTGTAGTAGTCCTGAGGAAATCAACTAAATCTATGGTCCTTACACTTAACATTCCTTAGTGGATTAATCAAGGTTTTCAAAAACAAAAAAAACAAAAAACAAAAACAAACAAAAAAACAGGCAGAACCAATTGGAATAGTAAATAGAAAAGTGGAGGGAAAGAAAGAGAGAGAGAGAGAGATTGATTTATTATAAGGTATTGTCTCATGTGATTATGGAGAATTTCCACAATCTGCCATCAATAAGCTGGATACCCAGGAAAACCAGAGGTGTAGTTCTCTCCTGAGAACCAGAGAGCTCATGGTGTTGATTCTCATCTGAACCTGAAGGTCAGAAAAAGGGGAGCACTGAAGGGAGAATATCAATGTCCTAGCTCAGGCATTCAGACAGATAGTGTGAATCCTTTCTTTCTCCACCTTTTTGTTTTATTGGTGTCCTCATTGGATTGGATAATGCCCACCCATATTAGGGAGGGCAATCCTGTTCACTCAGTCTACTGATTCAAATGGATCCAGAAACATTTTCGTGGATATACCCAGAAATAATGTTTAATCAGTAATCAGATACCTAGGCTTCATGCCATCCAGTCAAGTTCACACATAAACACACATAATGATGAGGAATACTCATTGCAGTTCAAGTCCTCATTGCTGTAATCAGTCATGTGGTTGTAACTGGTAATTGTAACTACCTTTTTTCATTACACATTCTGTGGCTTTATGTTGGGGGGCGGGGAGAGGGAGGGGTGTGTTTGCCTTCAGCAAGTACATTAGCTGGTCATGATTTTTACCTGGGGGTATTGACCCAAAACTTTATTCCTCAAGTATATGGGTCATTAGTAGTCCTGCCTAGTTTGGGTTGTTGTAGTTTTCTGTTGACCTTAATCACAGAGCATGGTAACACTGAGAAATACCCTACGCTATCTCCTGTATTCCAGACATACTTTTTCTTACCTCCATTGTACAGTAGAACATTGTATAGTTCAATTTCTCCACTGATAGACAAGATCAGTCACCTGAGCCAGCACAGTAGCTATCTTCTTTACTTAATTAAGAGGCATGAGCAGTCTAAAGTGACTGGGCAGCAGTCTTAAGTTCCAGTTCAATAGAATCATGTTGAGTCTCCTGGAAGCATTCCTCCATTTGAAACGAAGACTTCAGGACCAGAAGAGGATAAGCTCATGGGAAGAGGAAACAAAAATGGTAATAGTAAGTGGTGTAACTCCCATTCCCATCATTTGATTCTGGGACCCATGAATTTTGGCTATGAGACAAATAGCACCATGTATTAGATGCTGATTCAGAGCATATAGAGCCTTTTGGAGAACCTTGCCATGACCCTGTGAGGTAATGCCACCTGGTTCGTGCTGTAACTAAATCTTGAAAAGGCCATTCTACAAAAGCAGCTGCTCCAAGATGGTGAACAGTAATGGTAAGGACAATGGATTCCATGAGTATGGGCCCATTGCTGCAGATTTTGTTTGTTTGCTTTTTTCTTTTCTTTTCTCTTCTTTTCTTTGTTTATTTCTTTTTTTGTGTGCTGTGAAGTGAATTTCTTGATCAGAGATAATACCATGTGGAATAATTTGACAGTAGATAAAACATTCTGTAAGTACATGGACATGGATGTTAGTTTGGCAGCACATTGTGTGTAAGGAAGACAAATCTATATTTAGAGTTAGTGTCTATTCCAGTAGAAAAAGTGTGTCCTTCCCATGGTGGAAGTGGTCCAAAGTAATCAACTTACCACAAGGTAGCTGACTGATCTTTCTGTGAAATAATGCCATATCAAGGACTTGGTGTTAGTCTCTGCTGTTGGAGGATTGGGAACTCAGTGGTAGCTGTAGCCAAGTTGGCTTTGGTGAGTTGAAGAACATTTTGCTGAGCCTCTGCATAACCTCCATCCCTGCCACCATGGTAATGTTTTTCATGAACACTTTGGATAATGACAGGGATAGCTGGAGAAAAAGGTTGGCTGGTATTCACAGAATGAGTCATCCTATTAATCTAAGTATTAAAATCCTCCTCTGCTAAGGTTATTCTTTGGTGAGCATTCACTGGAGCACAAATATCTTCATATTTTTTAACTATTCAGAAAAGCCAGTCCATATACTTCACATATTTACACCATTTTTCCATTCATGTTTCCAAGTCCCTGACCATCCAACCAAACCATTGGTCGGTCATAGCCCATCAGTCAGTATATACTTGCACATATGACCATGTATTTTTTTAAGGAAAGTAAACAGGTGCACTGCTCAAAGTTCTGCCACTAATAGGATTTCCTTTCACAAATTTCTTTTAGGGATGTCCCAGAAAAAGTTTGTACAGCTTGAGTTGTCCACTTTCAGATGGTACCTGTGAATTGTGTAGAACCATGTGTAAACCAGATCTGAGTCTTATCTTCCTCTGTCAACTGATCATAGGAAATTCCTCATGTGGCCATAATGCAGGCAGGTAGAGAAGGCACTGTAGCAAAAGGAGAGATCATGGGCATTCGTGCCACTTCTTCATGTTACTTACTTGTCCTTTGAGGGGCTGGTCATTCGTGATCACATGCATACCATCTCCATTTGATGACGCAGTGTTGCTGTGCACATCCAGCTTTATGGCCTATGGTGGTCAATCTCTACTAAGGCCCAATAGCAGGTCCAGACCCCTTTCTAAAAGGAGAGATTTGTCAAGGATGTCATGGTGTTGTTTTAAAGTCCTAGAGACCTGCTCTGCAAGTCACCTATGGGACGGCCAAAGACTCCAAATATCATTCCTATTTGTCACTAACAATTCAAGCACTATTCAATCTCCTGGATGATATGGCCCAAGGTACAGAGCAGCTTATTTAGCAGCCTGGACCTATTGTAGCACCATTTCTTATTCTGGGCACCACTTAAAACTAACAGCTTTTAAAATCTTTCAGTAAGTAGGCCAAAGTAACACACCCAAATGATGAATATGTTGCCTCCAAAATCCTGAGAGCCATACTAGGCATTGTGGCTGTTTTGTTTTTTGGTTTTGGTTTTTTGTTTTGGTTGTAGGAGGTGCCAGATGCAACAAATTATCTTTCACCTTATATGGAATATCTTGACATGCCCCACACCAGTAGACCCCTAGAAATTTCATTGAGATAGAGACCTGTGAATTTTGTCAGACTTATTCTCCAACCTCTGGCACACAAATATCTTACCTATAAGTACTACCACCAATACTTAATTAATATGGTTCTACTTCTTCCTCACTAGATTCAACCAACATAATGTAGTCAATGTAATGGACCGGTGTTATATCTTGTGGAAATAAAATATGATAAGGATTCTTGTGAACTAAATTATGACATAGAGCTAGAGAGTTGATATATTCTTGATATAAGGACAGTATGGGTATATTATTACCTTTTCCAGCTGAAAACAAACTGCTTCTGATTGGTTTATTGACAGGGAAAGAGAGAAAGAAAGGCATTTTCTAAATCAATAACTGAATACCAGATACCTGGAAATGTGTTAATTTGCTCCAACAATGAAACCACATCTGGTATACCACCTGCAATTGAAGTCCTCACCTAGTTAAATTTAGGATAGTCTATGGGGCACCTGAGTGGCTCAGTTGCTTAAGCATCTGACTGTTAATTTTGGCTCAGGTCATGATCTCAAGGTTCATATGATGGAGCTTCAAATCGGGCTCTGTACTGATAGAGTGGAGCCTGCTTGGGATTTCCTCTCTCCCACTCTCTTTGCCTCTCCCCTGCTCACTCTCTCTCTCTCTCTCTCTCTCCCCCTCTAATTCAAAATAAATAAATAAACTTCAAAAATTAGAATAATCTATTGTTATTCTTCAATATCCATCTGTCTTCTGCACAGGCCAAATAGGGGAGTTGAATGGGAAAGTGGTGGGAATCACCACTCCTGCATCCTTCAAGACCTTGATAGTGACACTAATCTCTGCAGTCCCTCCTCAATGTGGTATTACTTTTAATTTACCGTATTCCTAGGTAAAGCAGTTCTAGTGTCTTCTATCTAGTCTTTCTCACTCCATAGCCCTCACTCCATATGTCAGCGAACCTATGGGGGCCTTCTGCTAGCTGCTGAATATATCTTTTTTTAATAATGTGTTTGGAAACTGAGGAAATAACCACAGGGTGTGTTTGAGGTCTCACTGGGCCCACTGTGAAATGAACCCAAGCTAAAATTCCAGTGATCGTCTGATCTCCTTAAGCCCCTACTGTGACTGGTGAACCACAGTGATGTTTTAGTCTCTCAGAATTAGCCATTTTAGAGCCAGTGTTTGTCTAGGAGTCCCCAAGACGTCTGATTATTTCCTTTTTTCCCCATGCACAGTTATCCTGGTAAAATATTGTAGGTCCCCTTGGGAAACTATCAGAAAGACTGATAGTTTAAATTTTTGGCAGTGTATTGGGGTCTTTCCTCAAGGCAAACCCATTCTCTCCTTCACTTAAAGGGTTCTGGTTCTATAAACTGGCTCAAGTCTGGGAAGTGATTGAGGGACTGTGACTCTTTTTATGATTCAAGCTAGACTATTGTTCACTTAATCTCATGATTTTCGGTTTATACAAATCGAATACAAATTTAGTTGGCTTTATACCTATTTCACTTATAGGACCACCAAGATTAGTTCATGAATGCCATAGGTCTATGTGAGTCAGACTTTTCTGATTGCTATTTTAACTCTCCTGTCTATAAGGATACCACTCCCAACTTTCTTTTGGTGGATGAGTGCTGCCACTTGGCAAAATCTCATCAGAATTTAGGGACTTCATGTCTCCAGCTTCATCAGGGTCTTCCCATATGGCACCATCCTAGTTTACAGGATACCATTTTTTCCCCCTAATCAGTACCCTCACTTTAAAAGTAAACACCCTGCCAAGCTGAGAGTTGAATTTGCATTGTAATTCACCCAACCACAGGATGAGATTCTTTATTTGATTTTTTAGCAATCTCAATCCTGCAGCTTCAGGAGATAAGGGTGTCCCTCAGGGCACACATAGAAGCCTTCAGGTAATTTTTTATACTACTTAAACTGGTAATTCAAACTTCCAAGCTCATCCTTGCTTCTTATAAGTGGTAAATTAGGAGTATCCCATATAGTTATTTTGGATATCTCTGTGACTAGTTTATATAGTGGACTGCTAGGACCCTAATTAGTATTGGGAATAATTGTTTTTGTCTTAAATCTAATCACATTAGTCAATTTTAGAAACCTTAAAACTGAGTCAGGAAACTCATCCTAAAAATTCAGTGCCTGTAGAACCACTGTAAGTACCAAAATTTGTAGTAGAGTTCTCTAGAGAAGCAGAACCACTGCACTTCATATATAAAGATAAAACTTCCAACATGATAATTTTAAAGTTTGACTACTAATTTCTTGAAACACTCTTGAACACGAATGAATTCACATGAATGAACTGCTTTGATTCATACCAAACTGCAGAAATGACTTTGAAGTCTAAAAGGTCATGCAGATTCTACATTGTTTGCCAGAACTTTGAGCCATCAGGAAAGATGTTCCACTACTCCAGTACTGCCGTTCTGAAGATATTATATGTAAACTCTGTCAATAATTCCAGCTAATCCCATATTTCTAGCCAATTCTTAAAGGTCCCAAACATAACAATAAAGAAATTATCTCTGATTGAATACTCCAGTACCATTTCACCAACTCTCAAACAAATCAAGTTATCACCAGCCATTCCAGACAGGTCTTCTTAGTTTAGCTATAAAATATGAAGCAGAGCTGAGACATTCTTTCCGTGTCCTAAGTCCCTGACTCACAGAGTCCATAATGATAATAAAATGTTTTCTGTTTTACACTAGTAATGTTGGAGTTGTTTGTTAGGCAGCAATAGTAACTTGAACTAAGTTTGTTACTTGGATGTGATACGGTTCATAACAAAAATTTAAATGCATGACTTCGGGTTTGTGACCACGTGGTAGGCAGAATGTGGTATTGTGGGTATTTGTTTTTAGTTCAATATAATTGACATATATTAGTTTCAGGTTTACAACGTTATGATTCAATATCTGTATATATTGCAAGATGATACCACCATAAGTCTAGTTAACATCACATAGGAACATTTTGTTTTTTACAGTGAGAACTTTAAAATCTACTCTCTTAACAACTTTCAAACATACAATACAGTATTATTATCTGTATTCACCACATTGTACAATACATCCCTAAGACTTATTTATTTTATATCAAAGTTTGTACTTTTTGGCCACCATCCATTTTGCTCACCATCTACCTCCCACCTCTTTTTGTAGGTTCCACATGTAAGTGATGTAGTATTTGTCTTTCTCTGTCTGACTTACTTCCCTTGGCATAATAACCTCAAGGTCCATCCATATTGTGACAAAGAGCAAGAATTCCTTATTTTTATGTCTGAATAATACTATATCGTATACATATACCACAGCTTCTTTATCCATTTATTCATCAGTAAACACTTATGGTACTTCTTTGTCTTGGCTATTGTAAATAATGCTGCATAAACATGGGGATGCATATATCTTTTGGAATTAGTGTTTTCACTTCCCTTGGATAAATACCCAGAAGTGGAAATTCTGGGTTGTATGGTACTTTGAGGACCCACCATACTGTTTCCCATACTGTTTCCCATAATGGCTACACCAATGTCCATTCCCACCAACAGTGCATATCCCACCCTTTTCTCCACATCTCACCAACACTTGTTTTTGTTTGTTTGTTTGTTTGTTTGTTTGTTTGTTTTTTAAAGCCATTCTAACAGGTATGAGGTGATATGTCATTGTGGTTTTAATTTGCATTTCCCTGTGATTAATGATGTTAAACATCTGCCATGTATCTTTTGGCCATCTGTGTATCTTTTTTGGAAAATTGTCTGTTCAGATCCTTTGCCAATTTGTTAATCAGATTGTTTTGCTGTTGAGTTTTGTATCAGTTCTTTTTATATTTTGGATATTAACCCATTATCAGATACATGATTTACAAATATTTTATTCCATTTAGTAGGTTGTCTTTTTATTTCGCTGATCACTTTCTTTACTATGTAGAAGCTTTTTAGTTTGATATAGACCTACTTATTTATTTTGCTTTTGTGTTCTTTTCTTTTTGTGTCAAATCCAAAAAAAATCATTGTTAAGACCAATGTCAAGGAGCTTACTGCCTAGGTTTTCTTCCAGGAGTTTTATGATTTGGGGTTTTGCATCCAAGTCTTTAATCTATTTTGAGTTAATTTTTGTGTATGGAGTAAGAAAGTGGTCTATTTTAATTTTTTTGTATGTTGCTGTCCAGTTTTCCCAACACCATTTATTGAACAGACTGTCCTTTCTCCATTGTTTTCTCTTGGCTCCTTTGTCATAAATTAATTGATCCATATATATGTTAGTTTATTCCTGGACTTTCTATTTTGTTCCATTGATCTGTGTTTGTCTTTATGCAAGTACATTAGTATTTTGATTACTACAGCTTTGTAATATAGTTGAAATCAGAAAGTATAATGCCTCTACCTTTGTTCTTCTTTCTCAAAATTGCTTTCGCTATTCAAGGTAGAATATGCTAGTTTTCAAAACACTGTTAAAGAAAAAAAAATTAAGCTAGTGTCTCCTAAAATGTTTCAGATTGGGGAAAAAAGTTCTTAAAAGTATGTTTCACAGTTGCTCTCTCTTAAACAGTAGGATATCTGAGAATCTTATAGTGGTAGTCTCTTGGTAAACTCAGACAGAGCTAAGGTAAAGAAGAGTTAATTTCAAGATTTCTGGATTTGGCTTTTGTTAAATGGATTGAATTACAAATAGTTTCATAAGAAACTCAGTTTTTTAAAAATTATAGCCACTTGGACTATAGACACAAAGCACAATATGAAAACATTCCAGTAGACTCTCAAACTTCAATGGGCACAAAGGAGACTGATAAAATTATTCAATTACAGACATTGGCCTATTTATTATAGAAAAGGAAGGATGACTAAGAGGGCAGAACCAAGAAACCAGAAAATATAACTGAAAGGAAGCAGGACTGGAACCTGACTGAACATATCTGCTTGATTTGATGGCAGATTTGCTAGGACTGGTGACTTCTGTGTGCCTTCCCTCTTTCCATTTTGATTAGGGGTGGCTATTATTGTTAAACAATGCCTTTTCTTCAAATTTATGTTGACTACAAGGGGAAAACTAATTGTCTCTTTAGTTCATTGGTTTTCAGATTAATAGAGATTGTACCTGAAAAATAAAATCTGAGGAGGTTCTTACACATTCTGACCTAATTGAGATAAAGAGATTCTCAACCACAAACCTGAGCTAATGTCATAAAAAGATTGGACTTATGGGGGATCCTGCGAGGGAGGAGTTTATTTTACACATAGGAGATATGTAATTAAATTGTGGGCAGAGAGTAGATTTAGAAGCTTTAAAAACTACTAAACATTCTGTGATACATTTTCCACTGAGAGACTGAACTATATTTCTTTGCCTTTAATTGGGGTGATCTTATGCCTACTTTGACAAAGAGAGTATGGTAGAAGTGATGCTGTGTGACTTTTAAGGCTAGATCATAAAACATCATATAGTTTCCATTTTGTTTGCTATAAAACTGAGCTGAGTACCACCCCAACTGTAGAGAGGATATCATGCTAGAGTGTCTGTGTTAACATCTCTGAACATCAGACCCAGCTGAGCCAAACCCTTCACTGACCTGTATCAAGACATCAGGCACATAAATTTTAAAAAAGCCTTCTTTGAGGTAGATCTTCCAGCATCAATTCTGCCACCCTCAAATCACTAAAGTCATCCCCAACTACATTAGAACATAAGAAGGTAACTGATGGGCCTCTTCAGAATTGTTCAGTACTCCTCCAGGTGGTGTTCATTATGTGGTAGTATCCCTACTTCAGGGTGTAAGTTTGAGCCAATTACGCCAATCATCACAGCATTTCTGTTTTGTTGTTGTTGTTTTCGCCTTAACCCTTGTCATGAAGACTTGAGAATGGCCAAGTTGCTACCTCAAAAACAATCTCTGATGAAATGTATTCCTTTAATTAATATTGGAACATCAATACCAACATAGCCCATAGTATCTTGGTAAGAAGAGAAACATTTAGAGAATTTATTTAGGAATAATAATAATAATAGACTCTTCTTCTACTCTTATACCTGTATCCTCAGTACATATTCCTTGACATGGGAGGAATAGGAGCATATATAAGTTACTAATTTATAGCACACTCCATATTCTGCTAGAAAGTATTAGAACATCTCAATGTGTTGTCACATTGCTCATGCTATTATTTGCTTTTCAAAAACCATACCAGCATTCTAAAGTAAAAACAACTTGTTTCCACTAATAAGGTAAATGTTAGAAAGTGTGTTTCATGGATAGTAGCTCTGTACTGTGATGTGAATTACTTTTCATAAATAATGATATATATCATAGAGATCTTCAATAAATGTCCAGATTATAATAGTAGAAAAAGAATGAGAATGAGAAAAAGCAAGTAAAATTACAAAAAAAATTGCTTATCATGTGAAAGGCATATGACTGACCACTGTAACATATTGGGAGCCTAGTGCTAGGGACTAGCTTCTGGAAAACTGTGAAATAGCTGTTTAAGCAAAGGTAAGGATACCTACAGTGAGAATATCTTATATTATTGAGCTCATTTGCAGCTGGAATTTTTCTCACACTTAGATTCTTTGTTGCTGTGTAGGGAAGGAAGAAGGAAAACTGTTTCTGAGAAGCATTGAATACCTCCACAGTGATTTGCAGTTCACTAGGGAACTGCTTACATCACTAGGGTCCTGTAAACAAGCTGTAAATTACATACTAAATATGTATTGATTTGAGTCTACCAGAAGCATATCCAAATACTCACTTGAAAACAAAATCTTTATCCCAGGCTTCAAAGGTATTTCAAACATCATACTTGAAAAGGATATGTAAAATATATCAAGCACAGGGAGAAAAAAATAGAATGATGGGAGAGAAATACTGGAAGAGAGAGCAGAGATACATAGTTTATTATACTATAGACTAAGAGTATTAGAAGATTGGGATTATTGGACACAAATTTTTAAAAAAACTACGTTTACCAAGTGTTAAAAACTAAAATCAAAATCAAAGCTATGTACAGAGTCCAATGACATTTTAGACATACGGCAATGAAAATTAAAAATGAAACACTCACTGGACAGTTTTAATATCCCATTTGACACAGTTAAGGAACAAATTAGTGAACTGGAAAACAGATCAGAACCATTATCTAGGAGGCAATAACAAGAAAGATAAATAGAAAAGAGGTTAAAGGATGTGGAGTAAAGTATAAGGTCACAGTTGAAGTCAGTTAATAGTGTCATACTTAAAATAATGCTGAAATGAAATAACTAATGAGCTAGAAGTCAATAATGATCAAAAACATATTTTGCAGCTAAATATAACAAATTCAGATAAACAAGAATAGAGAGTTTGAAAATAGCAGGCACTCATTAAAGTAATATAAATATACATTAGCAAAGTAATTCTAGGTGAAACATAAGAAGAAAGAGTTAATGCATTATGGTAAATATGTAGGTAATTGTAAATTAATATTGACCATCTAAAGAAAAAATTATAATGTCTAGTGGTATTAAAAAGAATAAGATAGTATATGCAGCAACAGTATTACATAGACGAGAAGTAGATGTAGCTAACCTGGTCTATCTGAAAGGAAAACAAAATGTAGTGATTAACTTTATACTTTGATAAACTAACTGTACATGTTGTAATTTCTTGAGTTATCACTAAATGAATAAGAAGAAAATGAATTGTCTTTTCTATAATTAAATAATTATAAGGAAGCAAGAACTGAATGTAAAGGAAAGATACATAGGAAGAACAAACAGAAAAGTGCAGATGTAGATGTTAATTTTAACCCATTAGTAGAGTATACAAATTAACTAATTGGGTAAATTTAACAGAAAATTTATCTAACCAGATAAAAAACAAAATACATTTTTATTTTATTTTTTAATGTTTATTCATTTTTTGAGGGGGGAGAGGGGCAGAGAGAGAGGGAGACACAGAACCTGAAGCAGGCTCCAGGCTCTGAGCAGTCACCATAGAGCCTGACACAGGACTCGAACCCATGAACTGAGCCAAAGTTGAATGCTTAACTGACTGAGCCACCCAGGTGCCCCCAAAGTGCATTTTTTAAAACAATATTGCAGAAAATATAAGGGTGGAGAATTTTGTAACAAAAAATAGAAAGTATGTGTAAAGAACCAATAATAATATGTAATAAAAATGGAAAATTGCGTGAAATAGAGAATAAAAAACAGAGAGGGAGGGGCACAAGAAGGAGGAAAGAGAGAATGCTAGTGTTTGTTGTTGTTGTTGTTGTTATTTATTTCAGTAATCTCTATACCATACATGATGCTCAAACTCATGAGCCTGGGATTAAGAGTTGTATGCTCCTCCAAATGAGTCAGCCAGCTGCACCCTGGAAAGAGAGAAATCTAAAGAGTAAGAGACAAATCCCCAATCATATTGGGAGATTTTAATTAATTTCTTCTGGTAATTGACAGGAGACAAAAATAATTAGGATATAAAAGAATTACACAACACAAATTACAAATTGACTTAATATACATATATAGAAAAATGCATCCAGTAATGATAGAATAGCCATTCCTTTTATGTACCCATAAAACATTTATAAAAATTGATCAAATATTTGACAATATAGAAAGACCAAATTTCAGTTAGCTCAGCACCTTGTTCAATAAGGTTTTTGTAAAAACTAATAATACTAAAAATTTTTCATAAGCATAAAAATAAGAGTGAATGTACAAATTAACAATATTAGCAATGAGAAAGGGATATCACAACAGATGGTGAAGACATGAAAAATAAATTGTGCGATATCATGAAAAATTTTATGCCAAAGTGTTTGAATATTTGAGTTAAATGGAAAAATACCTAGGAAAACAATTTATATAGCCAACTCATGAGTAAATGAAAATGAATACTTCTCTAATCTTTGCAGCATTCAAATCAATAACCAATTTTTCCACAAATAGCACTGAAAGCTAAAAAACTTCAACCAGAGATTTCTACAAGGCATTTATGGAAAAAATGATTTCAAAACTACCAAACTTTTCTAGATAATATTAAGAGGTGTATCTAGCGTGGATTTTACTGCAGTAACACACAGTTATGCAAACTGTTAGATAACTATGTTTATTCCTTTATAAACTTATATACCTGTTCTATGGATGAGTAGGGAATTACCACAAACTTGACCACTTAAAACAATACCTGTAGAAGAAGAGAAAATCAGAGGATGACACTACCTGATTTCAAGTCTTCCTATAAGCTACAGTAATTAAGACATTGTTATATTAGAGTAAGAATAGCCAAAAATGTAAATGGAACAGAGCAGAGAGCCCACAAATAGGACACAAACATATTTATCTGATCTTTGACAAAAAGAAACAACAAAGGCAATTAAGTCAATGGAGAAAGAATATTCTTTTCGGCAATCATCCTAGAAAAAAAATGGACATCCGCAAACAAGAAAGTTCATCTAGACACAACTGTCTAGACCTTACCACATTCATAAAAATTAACTCAAAATGGAATATAGATCTAAATGTAAAATACAAAACTGTAAAACTTTTGCAAGGTAACAATGGAGAAAATGTAGGTGATCTTGGATTGAGTGATAACTTTTTAGAGGTACAATCCATTAAAGAAGAAATTGAAAATTGAATTTCATTAAAATTAAGTCTCTATGGAAGTTACTGTTAAGAGAATGAAAAGAAAAGTCACAGACTAGGAGAAGAATATTTGTGAAGTATATATCTGATAAAGGACTTGTATCCAAATATATAAATATTCTTTAAACTCAACAATAAAAAAAGACAAAAATAAGACCAAAGATCTGTACAGACACCTTACCAAAAAGGGTACACAGATGTCCTATAAGCATATGAAAACATATTCAATATCATACGCCATTAGGGAATTGCAAAGTAGAACAACAAGATACCACTGCACATCTATAAGATTGGCTAAAATCCAAAACTCAAGAAATCACCCAGTGCTGGCCAAGATGTGGAACAACAAGGACACTCATTCATTGCTGATGGGAATGCCATAGCCACTTCAGAAGACAGTTTGACAGTATTGTACAAAGCTAAACATAAACTTACAATTTGATCCAACAATTACATCCTACATATTTGCCCAAATGAGCTGAAAACTTATGTACACACACACACACACACACACACACACACACACACATCCCTTACACATAAATGTTTTGTGTAATTTTCAAAAAATTGGGAGCTACCAAGATGTCCTTCAATAGGTGAATAGATAAAACTTCAGTACATCCATACATTGGAATGTTACACAGTGATAAAAAGAAATTAGCTTTCAAGCCACAAAAAGACATGAATAAAACTTAAATTCATATTGTTAATTGAAATAAGCCATTTGAAAAAGTTACATGCTGTATGATTCCAACTAAATGACATTCTGGAAAAGGCAAACTATTATAGAGATGGTAAAAACAGTCACTGGTTTCTAGGGGTTTGGGGGAGAGAAAGGGATAAATAAATATAACACGGGATTTTTAGAGCAGTGAAACTATACTGTATGGTACTGTAATGGTGGATACATGATATTATGCATTTGTCAAAACCTAGAGAATTATACAACACAAAGGGTAAACCCTGAAGTAAACCATGGACTTTGGTTAATAATAGTTTGTCTGGATAGGTTCATCAGTTGCAACAGATATAGCATGCTAATACAACTATGAGAGTTGAGAGAGGGAATGCTCTGTACTTCATATGGAATATTTTCATCAACCTAAAACTTCTCTAAAATACAATGTTTGTTAATTTTTAAAAATTTCATTTGGTTTATCTGTGCAATAAAGGAAAACAATACTGAATTGAAAAAAAAAAACACATCCTCATCATTCTGTAAGTCAGAAGTCCAGGTTCTGCATATCTGGGCTCTTTGTTTAGGGTTTCACCAGGCTGACATCAAGGTTTTAGCCATTTGTGTTGTTAATCTGGAGTCTGGGGTACTCTTCCAGAGTCATTCACATTGTTGACCAAATTCGGTTCCTGATGGCTGAAGAACTGGGATTCTTATTTTCTGGCTGGTTGTCATTCAGAGGTCACTCTTAGGTACTAAATGCCACCCATATTTCTTACCACAGCCAGCAGTGAAAAATATGTGTCACATCAAATCCTTGATATGTTTCAAATCTTTGTCTTTGTATCTTTTTAATCAGAAAGAGTCCCTTAGATCCAGCCCTCCTAAAGTAATCACCCTAACTGAAAGCCAGCTGCTTTAGAAAACCGATTATATCTGCAAATTCTCATTTGCCATAGAATATAACAAAAGCATGGAAGTGATAGATCATCATATTTATAGATTCATCCCATATTCAGCAAGAGGGAATTATACATGAGTGATGATCATTGGGTGATCATTAATAGAATTCTACACACATTACACATCACACACATAAGAATCAAGGTGAGAGGTTTATGTCAGTAATGGCTGTATCTAATCCACACAGTCATTTAGGTATTCAGGGTCACAGAGTTTCTGCCATCTTCAGTGTGTGGTATCCCAGATTTCCCTGGCATCACTATCCTAACCAACTAAAAAGAGAAAGAATATGATGGATAACACACTGGTAGAATTATGGCTCAGACGTGGAAGTGGCACACACATATTTATGTTCATTCTGTTGGGAAAAGTGATATTGGTCATATATCAGTGATGTATCCATTAATAAAACTTAGTAAAATTAGAAATACCATCTAGCTCTATATCCAGAATGAAATGGTAATATATTTATATGGCTACTGTCTTAGTCCATTTGGGCTGCTCTAAGAAAACACCAGAGGATGAGTAGTTTATAAACATCAGAAATTTATCTCTCACATTTCTGGAGACTGGAAGAGCAAGGTCAGGGTGCCAGCATAGTCAAGTAAGGACCCTCTTCCCAGTCAGACTTCTCATTGTATGGTCACCTGGTCAAAGGGGCTCTCTGGAGCCTCTTTTCTAAAGCACTAATTTCATTTTTGAGGGTTCCAGCCTCATGACTTAAGTACTTTGAAAAGGCTCTATGTCCTAATGCCATCACAAACCCCTCCCAATGTCATATTTGCCAGAGATGACCAAAACCATGTATCCACTTCCATATGCTTTTCTGCAGTGTGACCTTGCCAGTTTTGCATCAAGAAATTACACTTATTTCTCCAGCCCCTTGAATATAGCAGATCCTGGGACTGCTTTAACAGATAGATTAAGAAAAAATGTCACCTTTCTAGTTCTGGGGGTAGTTCTCAATCAAATTTGCATCATTACACATTTTGGAATACTGACTTTTGAGATGCTTACAGCGGGAACAAATGTGGCATTCTGTGAAGCCCAAGCCACACCATGGGACCATGTTTAGGTACTCTGGTGGAAAGCTCCAGCTGAGTCCGCAACTGCCAAACAGCACCAACTGCCATGTCAGTGACCTTTTTTGATGACTCTAGCCCTACCTGCCACCTGACTATAATGGTTGAGAAGGCTAACAAGCAAGACCACTTGGGCTAAGACAACTCATACACATACTCAATACAATAATAAATGATTGTTTTAACCTACTAAATTTTAGTCATGGCTTGGTATGCAAGAATAGATCATAGGAACAGAAATTAGTTGTTGGAATGAGATACTATTATTAAAAAATACTCAATGTGGCATTAGTATTAATATCAGGCAGTGTGCAGAGATCTGAAGGCTTTGAGGAGACTAGAAGAAAAGTAAGACATTTTTATTGGATGTTGGAGAAACACATGAACCGATTGTGTCAAGTTGCCTGGGCTGAGGGTTCCCAAGATTAGGTATTATTTCTGGGCATCTGTGAGTGTGTTTCCAGGTAAGATTAACATTTGAATCAATGGGCTCAGTAAACTAGATTGTCCTCCCCAGTGTGGGTGGGCATCATCTAATTCATTGTGGGCCTAAACAGAACAAAAAAGGCAGAGGAAGGAGGGGTTTTTTTGCCCCTTTTACTTCCTGCCTGCCTACTTGAGTGACATCCATCTTTTCTTGCCCTTGGACGAGGATTTATAATACAGTTCCTATGGTTCTCAGGCCCTTGGACTGGGGCTTACACCACTAGTGTTCTTAAATCTCTAGCTTGCAGATGACAGATCATGGGCCTTTTCAACCTTCATAATCACATGAGCCAATTTCTCATAATAAATCTCTTCATAGGGGTATATATTATTATATTGAGATCAACCTATATTTATGGAGATCTCTCCCTAGATAGACAGATGGATAGATAGATGGACAGATAGACAGACAGACATAGATGTAGATCTTATTGGTTTTCTCTGAAAAATCTTTACTAATTCAGTCATATTGTGTAGTATTAGAAGCTTCACAAAATACTTGCGTGCAATAACATGGAAAATAAAAAATATGTTTAATAAATTGGTGTCTCTAAAAAGATGTGAAAACAGTAACTTTCATCTCATATGATCTTCTGCAATGTAACTTTGACACTTTTCTATCAAGATGTAGATTTTGTTTTTCAATCCTCTTGAATCTGAACAGAGTTCTTGAATCATTATGTTGTATACCTGAAACTAATGTAAGAAAAAAAAAAGTACAGTTACCTGGTAAATGACCATAGGACACTTTTGACAAATTTAAGAAAATATTTCAAGATATGCACTTGTGGTTTCATAGAAAAGACTTTAGTCATAGGTGCTTATTGGTCTATGAAGCAAGCTTGAAAATTGTAATTGGAATGATCTCATTCCAAACCAGAGCTATGTTCTCAAAAATATTTGTTTTCCTTTTGGCTATTAATAGTTTTTAACTGTACAAATTATTTATACATATCTAGAGATTTCTTGGATTTGAATGATTTTTTTAAAAAGTTTATATTTATTTTGAGAGAGAGTGCACATGCGGGTTAGGGGCAGAGAGAGAGAAGCCCAAGCAGGCTCTTCACTGTCAGTGTGGAGCCAGATGCAGGGCTCTAACCCACAAACAGTGAGATCATGATATGAGCCAAAATCAAGAGTTGGATACTTAACCGACTGAGTCACCCAGGCACCACTGAACCATTTTTATAGCTGTGATTACCAAGTAGTTCCAACCACTTATTAAAGCTCAATCTTACTTTGGTGATTATATAATTACACCTCACCACTATGCTGCACACATACTGAGATCAGGAGCATGTGGTAATTGCATAGTAATAAACAGGATTTAGCCCTAAAAGGCCTTCCTAATTTTATCTGTCACAGAAGGAACAGCTTTATGAACTGTGGAGTATTTAGAAGGAAGTGGGAATTCAGAAATCTCCAAGTCTCATGAATATTCCAAGGTACACTTACTCCAGTTGCATTTCACACTTTCTTAATCCCATTCTAGAACATGAACTGGAATCTCCACAATGCTGAATCATTTACATTTCCCTGACCATCTATTCTGAGCATATCCCTTGTCTGGTAACAATTTTTGTATGATTAGGATTGATTGCAAATAATAATAATTATACTGCCTACTGTAAGCAAAAAGGATTTTTTTTTGGAATTATGTGAATTATATCACAGAATTTAAAGGAAAAATAGCCATTTTTAAATAGGAAGTGAGCTAGGTAGCAAAATTTAATGCATGGTCTCTTTAGGATATCATTGTAGAAATGGATTTTAAATTTTTTTCCAGGCATGTGTACCTTATTAATGATTAAATTTAAGGGATAGAGCATCTAGTTAGCCTGGCTTTGTGAGGTGTACATAATTTGGTATAGTGGAGGGTTATTTGGCAGTTTGATTAATGGTTCAACAAGGAATATATGTAGTGAGAATATGGATGTTCTCAAACCAAGACAAAGATACTACAAGAAGCAGAAAAATGAATGCTGTTTGTATAAAAATAACAGGAAACCATCAAAACCCCAGAGGAGAAAGCAGGAAAAGACCTCCCTGACCTCAGCTGTAGCAATTTCCTACTTGACACATCCCCAAAGGCAAGGGAATTAAAAGGAAAAATGAACTATTGGGACCTCATGAAGATAAAAAGCTTCTGCACAGCAAAGGAAACAATCAACAAAACTAAAAGGCAACCAACGGAATGGGATATTTGCAAATGACAAGATATTTGCAAGATATTTGCAAATGACATATCGGACAAGGCGCTAGTATCTAAAATCTATAAACAGTTCACCAAACTCCACACCTGAAAAACAAATAATCCAGTGAAGAAATGGGAAGAAAACATGAATAGACACTTCTCTAAAGAAGACATCCAGATGGCCAACAGGCACATAAAAAGATGCTCAATGTCGCTCCTCATCAGGGGAATACAAATCAAAACCACACTCAGATATCGCCTCACGCCAGTCAGAGTGGCCAAAATGAACAACTCAGGAGACTATAGATGCTAGAGAGGATGTGGAGAAATGGGAACCATCTTGCACTGTTGGTGGGAATGCAAATTGGTGCAGCCACTCTGGAAAACAGTGTGGAGGTTCCTCAAAAAATTAAAAAATAGACCTACCCTATGACCCAGCAGTAGCACTACTAGGAATTTACCCAAGGGATACAGGAGTGCTGATGCATAGGGGCACTTGTACCCCAATATTTATAGCAGCACTTTCAACAATAGCCAAATTATGGAAAGACCCTAAATGTCCATCAACTGACGAATGGATAAAGAAATTGTGGCTTGTATACATAATGGAATACTACATGGCAATGAGAAAGAATGAAATATGGCCCTTTGTAGCAACGTGGATGGAGCTGGAGAGTGTTAAGTGAAATAAGCCATACAGAGAAAGACAGATACCATATGTTTTCATTCATATGTGGATCCTGAGAAACTTAACAGAAGTCTATGTGGGAGGGGAAGAAAAAAAGGTTAGAGAGGGAGAGAGCCAAAGCATGAGACTCTTAAAAACTGAGAACAAACTGGGGGTTGATGGGGGGTGGGAGGAAGGGGAGAGTGGGTGATGGGTATTGAAGAGGGCATCTTTTGGGATGAACTCTGGGTGTTGTATGGAAACCAATTTGACAATAAATTTCATATATTAAAAAAAAGTTGCCTACTACATAACCTAAAGATGGTAGCATAAAGAGAGCAGAATATTAGGAATAAGGAAACAAGGTTGTGAGACATAGATCTAATTACTAGATATGCGATATCAAGAGACAACTTCTCTGAGACTCAGTGTTTTTTTGTTTTTATTGTTTTTATATTTAAAGTACGATGGCTAGAATAGTTGATCTTTAAAGATGATTTCAGTTCTAAATATCTATTTTTTTTCATTCTTAATAAATAATATCATGGTAACATGACTTGATCATTACTAATTACTTTTCAACCTTAGTAAAATATCTGGCCAGTATTGTATAGAGATATGTTTGAATATCAGACTATATACTCTAGTTACATATGAATGTGCTTACTCTCTTTGTGAATCACTGAGAAAAGAGTAAAAGTCAGTCCTAGGAAAATGTTCACATAGTTAAAAGTATTTTTGGTGAGACTTGTAAATTTACTTTTGGTGCTCTTCACCTCTCAAATTCTTGCCGTCCAGATACTGGCCAATATGTCCTACTAGTCCAAAAAAAAAAAAAAAAAAAAAAATTCTGGCTCTTTCTCTGCTGCTCACATCCAGTATCTACATTTTGTCACAATTTTTATGACTGTATTTTTTTTTTTCTGATTGCTGACTAATGACCAAATAATTCTGGATACTGATTTTGACTCAGTGATCATCTATGTCTTCCTGATTTTTTTTCCTATTATCATACACATTGGCAAACTAGAGTCCTGTTTCCAGACAGTATTGTCAGCAAAATTGTGGTTTGGATTTTGTTAAAACAATGTGCTCACATTATATTTGGAAGGTGAAAAAAAAAAAAGAAAGCATTATTTTCCTCTGGCCTGAATGGTAGTATGTGGACTGATGACAGCCCTGAAGTTTGTAGTACTTCCCAGTAAAGCTCCTACAAATGGATGGTTCTGCTGCTTACGTGCTGAAGGCGGTTAGTAGATCATCTGCTACTTCTTAATTTTTCAAACACAAGATTCCCTAAACTAGAAAATTATGCTCTTCTAAAGTGTTTTTTTTTTTCTAATAATAAATCTGAAGGTCTTTATCTAGGTACAAAAATTAATGACAAAAGCTAGGGAAAATACCATGATATGTCTGTATCAGAGACTGTCTTGAGGGTCAGGAAATCTCGATTCTTTCGATAATATGAGTAATAAGACAAGATTTCTCTCCTTTTGCCAACACTAAATATTTGCCAAAAGTTTTTTGGTTATTTCTTGACAGTCTCCTAATCTTGCTTTCAAAATATAATCCACCTACACCCTTTAGACTTTGAGCTTATGTTTAGATCAAAGACCCACTTTTCCCTCCAAAGTTAGTTTATTTTCATGATTTATTACAACAATCCAGGAGGGAACAATTTAACCACTTTGCTCTGTTAACTTTCTGCAGTTCTTACTGAGCTTATGTGCTTGAACTCAGCTGGTCATTTTCTTCTCTTCCTCCTCCTCTGCCTCCACTTTCTGTAAAAATAGCTATTTTTACATTCAGTATTTCTTTGTATATTACTGCTAACCTCAGTATAGCCTTAATAATAATCCATATTTTGGTCTTAAAAGTTCTCTCACATAAAATTCACAGAGGGAAGTATAGAACTATTCCTTTGTGAATCATTAAAATGACTCTGATATTTTCATTAAATAAAGGAGTCAGGCATCTATTAGATTTTAATCTGTTTTCACAATGTCATAATCCCTGATTACAAATTGATTATTTCATAAATAGAAGTTATTGTCTGTCATGGTTGAATAGGATAGGCTATTTTTTATTAAGGAAGGATCAAGTATGTATTTTTTAATGTAGTCATGTAAATATTTGGAAATTTTATACCATCATTTATTGTGGGTATTTTAGCATATTTTATAACAAATTCACTTCTTAGTTTTCCAAGACCATAATTCATTATTTGACAGCTTAATCTCAAGGAAAGGGAAAATTTCCTAAGTTTATCAAACAGCTATTTATGAATACATCATTTAGGACTCTGTGGAATATCAACAGATCTGTATTATCAGGATTCATAAAAGCTCTGGACATAAACATTTCTGTTCCTTCAACATGGCCCCAGTGTGGGAATTCTGCCTACAAACTAACATAAGTTCGGAATGCTAGCCATTCATTATAATATCTATTAGCTCAGTCTTATTTTGTGTGAACTCATGGAACTATAGATAAACTTAACATTAAACATCAAAGTTAAGAAAGAGTTTTCAGTTATGATAAACTGATTATGTAATTGTATGTCCTATGTGTGTCTGTGTGTGGAGAGAGACAGGGAAATCAAACAAACTGTTTTGAATGAATTGACAAGTAATAATAATTTAAAGCCTCAACTGGATAGAAATTCAAGATCTAAAGATGTTGTAAATATAAAATCCTATTTAAGTACAAACACTGTTAATAACAACATGAAACAACTATTTTGAGGTTGATTTTTGTTTTCTTTGAGCTTAACTTGATTTTTGATGGTGGTCATAGTGTATAACATACATAACCACATTTATTTAAATTCATATTATTCATATTATTAATTAATATTATTTATTCATTCATTCATATTATTTATTCATATGTCACTCATACATATATGCAATCATGGTTTTACTCTTCCTATTGGCAAAATAGATCTGTTTTTTATTCTCTTCTTTATTCAGTCTAAGATTGGCTTTTTAAAATATGATTTTTGATTTTATTACAAGTATTTCATTGTTAACTGTTCATCACTAATAAATTGCTTACTTTATACATTTTAATGTATTTCTAGTGGAGTTAGATTCCAATCATATAGTAAAATTAATGGTCAGTTGTAAGTAGTTTGTATTTGTTTGATTCCCATAATTTATCCAGCCAGGCTACCTACAGTATATGATATATATTCACTACAGACTGTAGAAGAATATTTACAGAAATAATGGAAGCTGAAAGAAGCTCCTTTTTTATCTTAATATCTTTAATAATATCATTTATTTTTAAAGTTTTTTTCTCTTATTGAGCTAAATGCTTCAATTACTGGTAAAAATGAATAATTATAAAATATTATTATTGCTTTTTCTATTTCCTGGATTTATTTTGTTTTAAACTATTTATTCTGCTAGGGAAGATACTCTATCTTACTTTCACATAAAGGAGCCCCTATTGGGTTATAGGGGTTATTTGAATTAGACTTTGGAATGGTCATTCACGCTTTTGTTATTTTAAGATTAGATTAATGCAATCCTCTACTGGCTTCTGGCCCAAGAGGAACCTACATAAACTCCACCTGGTACAAAATGTTGCTGCCAGATTCTTTTTGCAAAAGGCATCAGTCTAAATATATTTTCGTATTCCTTTTCTGTTTCTTATCCAAATTATAGATTACACAATATATTATTATAAAATGACTCTTTTTCCCTGAAAGGTTTTAGTGATATTGCCTCACTGAGTATTAGTAAAAGAAAATTTTAAGTACTCTTAAGCAAACTTGTTGTTAACCTCAAAGTTAAAAGTTAGTTTATAATCATCTCGTAATAAAGTCTTGTAAAGGTGTTCTTGCCTTCATTTATAGAATAACTTCAATAAATGTGTGTTTTGATATTCCAGATATATGTAAAGTTATATCTCAATAAATTAGTTATGTTTCAATAAAGTTATATCTTAATTAATCTTTTGTAAATACGAAAAAATAATTTAAAAATCTTGTTTCAAGATTATTGCTGTTGCATTTACAAATTGCTTTCTAAATTACCAGAAGTCATGTTACAGGAAACTGTGACTATAACACTATTATTATACATTGCAATATATAGTCCATATTTAAGTGTTATGTTTAATGCCAAAAAAAGCAGATCAAATTACCTAATTTTCATTTGGGGGCTGATTCATTTCTGTAAGCAAAACATGCTTCAGATAAGCTCAGTATCAAAATATTACTCTCCAGAAAAAGTATGTGTATATGTATTAGTGGTTAGATATATATATTAGTGGATACACACACACACACACACACACACACACACACACACAATACATACATACTAGAGGTTAGGGTTACAAGGCAATTTGGGGGCCATAATATCACTTATAATTTAAGAAAGTAGATGTAAAGTTTACACAATTGTAACATAAACCAATATGTTATGTGGGTTGTGTAAATATGCATAATACAACATAAGGAAGAGGAAAGACGAAGGTTTGTAAAAATTATATGCAGGATTTGATTGATTCTTGGAAGATGAGAAATTATAGGCCAGAACATCAGTCAGTGAAAGGTAATTCAGGATGAGTTAATAATGATATGCATAAAGATGCAGAGGAAAAAATATCTAAGAAATAAGAAGTCACATAGTTTGACAGGTATGTATGTTTGGAGAAGGGAAGTAGAGGAAAGAAAAAATAGATTTATTAAAAAAATATAAAAATATTAAAAGCCCTTAAACACTTGATCAAAGAAATTAAGAGAAAGTTTGTGAATAGGATGGTGGTGGGATTAATATGAGGGTGAAAATATTAAAGTAATGATACCACTAAGGACATTATTGTGTGTCATTACAAATAAGTAATGATGATGGCATGTGTTAGGACCAAGAATAAAAATCAAATAGCAATAGCCTATATATTTAGAGGTGCATATACTTTGACGGATCCTAGTACATATGTTAAGTTTCCATAAGTTTTGGTTCATAATTAATATTAAAAATTACTATTACCTGATTTTTTTTAGGGGAGTGAACTGAGCATCAGAAAGCTTACATAATGTGCCCACCTTCACTTCCCTTAATAGATTATCAATATTAGCAGTCAAATTCAGGCCCCACTAATTTCTTAGTCCAAATGATGTCTTTGAGATAATTCCTACCTAATTTAAAAAAATATATATAATAAATTCTTGTACTTTCTTTAGAAAACTATTATTTTGCCGTTTTAAAATATCTTTGTTATTTCAATAAGTGGGTTTTATGCCATGTTACTACTTTTAAGTCCTCTCAGGGGAATAAAAAAACAGGCTACTGCTTAAGGTCTGGGTACAATCCCAGGTATTCAAAAATATTTATCAATTTTTTTTATATAAAAATAAGTTCAAATCTCATATTATTCTGTTTGCTATGTGTCCTAAAGAAAGTTACACACATACTATATTTCCACCTTCATAGAATATGATTTTATAAAAATTACTTTCATCTATTAACATGTCTGTAAAATGTTTATATTAAAATTTGCTTTTTTAGAACTCAGACCTCTAGTTAAATTCTATACATGAAAGGACTGTTCTGCCTACTTTTTAAATAGCAGCCACAAATATGTCACCGAACTGGGGGTAACAGTTCTACATAATTTATAGACTGAAGCTTGAGGATGTGTTGCAGTGTAAATCTTGCTCAGCAGGACTAATGAGATATTGACCGCTTCCTCCTTGCTTCACAGTGCCATTATTTTGTACCCTACAATGGTGATAATGCATAACAATTGGAGATTTTTATCCTTGACAAGGTGGAAATAGTCAAATGATCATCGAGAAAACTCTTTGCCTGGTGGCCATATCAACCCAATATTTACATAACAAAGAATACTATTGCTGAAAAATAATTTGACAACGCACTACATTTAAATACACAGAACTGCTTCTAATAAATTATTAATTCATTTACCTGCCTAAAAATGTCGACTAAAATTAACAAATTACTGAAATTCAAAAATCATTCTCAGTAATTTAATAATGTTAGCTAATGTTAATTTTATAGCTCTTCATTTTTTAGTGAAGAACAAATTCCATTTCATGGGAAATTATTTCTATGTATTTAAATTATAGTGTAGTTAAAGATATTTTTAAACAAGGAATTTTGTAATACCAAATTTATTTCTGTTCACATACTAGTAGCAATGTTTCCCAGAGAATAGTTTACTCACATCTAAATAAGGCTTCATTAATTTATGTTCTGCCATAACATTTTCATTAATCTAGTTTTTTTTAATAAATACTTTTAAAACAACTAAGAATTTTTCAATCAGTTGCTGTTCATACTATCCACTTTCACCCTAATCAAGATTTTGCTTAACCCTACAACCCAGCAATTACACTACTATTATTTATCCAATGGAGACAAAAATGTTGATCCAAAGGGGCACATGTACCCCAATGTTTATAGCAGCACTGTCAACAATAACCACATTATGGAAAGAGCCCAAATATCTGTCAACTGACGAATGGATAAAGAGGTGGTGTATACATATAATGGAATATTACTCCGGATCGAAAAGAATGAAATCTTGCCATTTGCAACAACATGGTTGGAACTAAAGGGTATTATGCAAAACTAAATAAGTGAGAGAAAAGTAAATATCATATGATTTCACTCATATGTGGGATTTAAGAAAAAACACCCAGATGAACATAGGGGAAGGGAAGGAAAAATAAGATAAAAACAGAGAGGGAGGCAAACCATAAGATGCTCTTAAATGCAGAGAACAAACTGAGGGTTGCTGATGGAGTGTTAGGTGTGGGGATGGGCTAAATGGGTGATGGGCATTAATGAGGGCATTTGTTGGGATGAGCACCGGGTGTTATATGTAAGTGATGAATCAGTAAATTCTACTCCTGAAATCATTACACTATCCGCTAATTTGTATTTAAATAAAATTAAAAATTAAAAAAAAAAGATTTTGCTTAAATTTAAAATTTTTACTTAAGTAAAATATGGTGTGTATTTGTTGCCATTAATAATATAAGACTCCAAGAGATACATAACATTTTTTACTTAAAATTATTACTATTCAAATAAGAATTGTAGAAAACTGTTATATAAACTAATTGGTACGGTTATGCCTTGTGAAATTTTTCCATTATTTATCAGGTTGCTTATAAGGCATTCAACTTTAGAAGTCATTTTTTGAAAATTCACTTCATTGTGTGCATCTGTTTATGAGGGAGAGGGAAAATTATAAAACACTACACTGAAGTTTTGTGACTAAAGTTTACTTTTTCCCCTTAGTTTCGTATAAAAAAAGAAACCATTTTAATAAGAAGAAAATAAAATTGCATGAGAAATATTTAACATACCTGAGAGAATATTCAAGCATCTCATTCTTAAATGTACAAATTAACGAAGTTTAATCTATTTGATAAAAAAGTTACTTGTTTCTTTTTGTTTGGTTTAGTTTGGGGTTTTCTGGTTTGTTTTTTAAGTTTGTATTTAAATTCCAGTTAACATACAGTGAAATATTAGTTTCACATATAGGATTTAGTAATTCAACGCTTACATACAACACCCAGTGCTCATCACAAGTGCCCTCCTTAATACCCATCACCTATTTAACCCATTCCACAACACACCTCCCCTCCAGTAACCATCAGTTTGTTCTATATAGTTAAGAATTTATTTCTTGGTTTGCCTCTCATTCCCCACCGCCCCCCCCCCCCATGTTTGGTTGTGTTGTTTCTTAAGTTCCATATGTGAGTTAAATCATATGGTATTTGTCTTTCTCTGACTGACTTATTTCACTTAGCATGATAACTCTAGCTCCATCCACATCATTGCAAATGGCAAGATTCCATTATTTTTGAGGGCTGAGTAATATTCCATTGTATGCATATATCACCTCTTCTTTATCCATTCATAGTTGATAAAGATTTTGGCTCTTTCCATAATTTGGCTATCATTGACAATGCTGCTACAACCATCAGGGGGCATCTATCCCTTTGAATCAGTATTTTTATATCCTTTGGGTAAATACCTAGTAGAGCAATTACTAGATTGTTGGGTATTATAGCCTACTATAAGAAGATTTTACTTTATTTTTTAATTTTAATTTTAATTTAATTTTGTATTTATTTATTTGTTTATTTATTTATTTATTTATTTTGAGAGAAAGAGAGTGAGACAGAGCACAAGCAGGGAGGGGCAGAGAGAGATGGAAACAGAATCCAAAGAAGGCTCTAGGCTCTGAGCTGTCAGCACAGAGCACAATGAAGAGCTCAAACTCAGGAGCTGTGAGATCACGACCTGAGCCAAAGTCTGACACTCAACTGACTGAGCCACCTAGGTGCTCCAAGTAGTTCTATTTTTAACTTTTTGAGGAACCTCTGACTGTTTTCTACAATGACTACACCAGTTTGTAATCCCCCCAACAGTGCCAGAGGATCCCCCTTTCTCCACATCCTCACCAACATCTGTTCTTTCCTGTGCTGTTAATTTTAGCCATTCTGACTGGTATTAGGTGATATCTCATTGTAGTTTTGATTTGTATTTCCCTGATGATGAATGATGCTGAGCATCTTTTCATGTATATGTTGGCCATCTGAATGTCTTCTTTGGAAAAGTATCTATTCATGTACTCTGCCAATTTCTTAGCAGAATTATTTGCTTTTTGGGTATACAGTTTTATAAGTTTTTTATATATTTTGTATACTAACCCTTTATCAGATATATCATTTGCAAATATATTCTTCCATTCAGTAAGTTGCCTTGTTGGTTGTTTCCTTTGTTGTGCAGAAGCTTTCTATTTGATGTAGTCCCAATAGTTTATTTTTGCTTTTGTTTCCCTTGCTTCGGCAGACGTATCTAGTAAGAAGTTGCTACAGCTGATGTCAAAGAAGTTACTACCTCTGTTCTCCTCTAGGATTTTAATGATTTCCTATCTCACATTTAGTTCTATCATCCATTTTGAATTTATTTTTGTGTATGGTGTAAGAAAGCCATCCAGTTTTCTTTTTTAAAGTCTAGATTGTCTGATATAAGTATGGCTACTCCGTCTTTCTTTTGTTGACCATTAGCATGATAGATAGTTCTCCATCCCCTTACTTTCAATCTGATGGTGTCTTTAGGTCTAAAGTGGGTGTCTTGTAAACAGCGTATAGATGGATCTTGTTTTCTTCTCCATTCTGTTACCCTATGTCTTTTGATTGGAGCATTGAGTCCATTGACATTTACAGTGAGTACTGAAAGATTTGAATTTATTGCCATTTTGTTGCTTGTAGAGTTGGAGTTTCTGGTAGTGTTCTCTGGTCCTTTCTAATCTTTGTTGCTTTTGGTATGTATGTATTTATATTTTCATCTTTTCTCCCCTCAGAGGGTCCCCCTTAAAATTTCTTGCAGGGCTGGTTTAGTTTTTGAATTTTTGTTTGTCTGGGAAACTTTTATCTCTCCTTCTATTTTGAATGACAGTCTTGCTGGATAAAGAATTCTTGGCTGCATATTTTTCTGATTCAGCACACTGAATATATCCTGCCACTCCTTTCTGGCCTGCCAAGTTCTGTGGATAGGTCTCCTATAAACCTGATCTGTCTTCCCTTGTAGGTTAGGGACTTCTTTTCCCTTGCTGCTTTCATGATTCTCTCTTTGCCTGAGTATTTTGTGCATTTGACTGATATGCCTTGTTGATGGTCGGTTTTTGTTGAATCTAATGGGAGTCCTCTGTGTTTCCTGGATTTTGATGACTGTGTCTTTCCCCCGGTTAGGAAAATTTTCTGCTATGATTTCCTCACATAACCCTTCTACCCCTATTTCTCTCTCTTCCTCTTCTGGGACCCCTATGATTCTGATGTTGTTCCTTTTTAATGAGTCACTGATTTCTCTAAATCTTAAATCATGCTCTTTTGCCTTAATCTGCCTCTTTTTTTTTTGCTTCATTATTCTCTATAATTTTGTCCTCTATATCTCTGATTCTCTGTTCTGCCTTGTCCATCCTTGCTGCCGCTGCATCCATCCGTGGTTACAGCTCAGTTATAGCATTTTTTAATTTCATTCTATTTTTTACTTCTTTTATCTCTACAGAAAGGGATTCTAATCTATTTTTGACTCCAGCTAGTATTCTTATATCCTGACTCTAAATTCTGGTTCAGACATCTTGCTTGTATCTGTGTTGGTTAAGTCCCTGGCTGTCGTTTCTTCATGCTCTTTCTTTTGGGGTGAATTCCTTCGTTTTGTCACTTTGAGGGGAGAAAAGGAATTAATGAGGTAGAAAATTTGAAATTAAAAAAATTAAAATTAAAAAAATATTAAAATTAAACATTAAAAACACACACACACACAAAAATCGAATAGATGATGCTAGATCCTAGATGTGTTTTGGTCTGGGTGTAGAAAGTGGTTTGAGAGATTAGAGAAACAAACAAAACAAAACAAAACAAAAAAAAGGGGGGGAAGAGAAAAAAAAGGAAATCGTTTGAGAATTTGAAAAAATGAATACACTAAGGTAGACTAAAATACACAAAAGTAGAGAATATAGTAGAAAAAAATTATAGAAAAATATTTTAATAAAAAGAAATATGAATTTTTTTTGTTTTCTGTATTTAAGAAAAAAGAAATGAAAAAGAAAAAAGATAAAAAAAGAAAAAATATAAGACAAAAAAATAAATCGTTTGAAAATTTGAAAAAGTGAATACACTGTAGTAGACTGAAATAAAATGATGGGAGTAAGACAGAATTTGAAAAAAATTACATAAAAGCAAAAAATATAGTAATAAAAATTAAATAAAAATATTTTTAAAAGGAAATGAAAGTAAAAATGAAGTTTTTCTCTTTCTGCATTCAAGAAAAAGAAAAGAAATGAAAAAGAGAAAAAAAGAAAAAGAAAGAAAAAAGGAAATTGTTTGAAAATTTGAAAAGGTGAGTACACTGAAGTAGACTAAAATAAAATGATGGAAGTAAAGTAGAATTTCAAAACAATTACACAAAGGTAAAAAATGTAGTAATAAAAATTAAAGACATATTTTTAATAAAAAGTTGAAAATAAAAATGAGTTTTTTCTCTTTCTGTATTCAAGAAAAAGAAAAGAATTGTAAAAGAGAAAAAGGAAAAAGAGAGAAAAAAAATTGAATAGATGAACCTGCTATCAGATTGAAGTAGGACTGAAATTGCTTCATTTTTCCCTAGAGGTCAGTCCATGTAGCTCTTTATCGCCTATAAATTAAGCCGGTGGTGAGACTTGTGTTCTTGAAGAGCGAAGTTGGCCCAGTTGGGCGGGGCTCGGTGTAACAGCTCCACTGTCCACTAGATGGTGCTGCTAGCCTACTGGGGTGGATTGTTGTGGTGCTTGTTGGTGCACATGTGCATATGCGGGAACGGTGGAAAATGGTGCCACCCAGTCTGTTCTCCCAGATCAGCAATTGGGCATCAGTCCTCCGTCTTCAGCTCTCGTCTATTCCCTGCTTTTCCACTCTATGTGATCAGGCCCCAGGCAGTACCTCTTTCCCAAGTTTTGTCTCAGATGCGGCTGTTTTCCCCAGCCCCTTACTTCTGAAGGACTGTGGCTTTGACCTGCTCCACCGCTCTGCAGGAGGGTCTAACTTAGCAATGGCCAAATGTCTGCTGCACCCAGGAATGCTTGCTGGACCCTGCTGCTGCCAGTGCCCCGAGACTGCGGCCAGGTGCCAGCCTGCCCCCAAAAAAGATCGCGAGACAGTGTAGCCTCAGCGTTTCAGGGACCATGGAAAATCACAACACACATCTGGCACCAGGCTTCACCCTCAACAACCTTGCACCAGCACCAGCGAATGTGGCTGCATTCCGGGATCTGCTGGGACCAGGTGACTTCAACAGTCTCTACCAAATGTCCTTCCAGCAGTGGAACCGCTTTCCCCGTGTGGCCCAAGAACCTCCCAGACCCCACTCTGTTCCTGGGGATTCACCTTTCCCACCAGAGCACCGCCAGGTATGGAGCTGTGGAGTCACAGCCTTTGCGCTCCCCTTGTTTACAGTCTTAATGGAATTTAAACCCTCTCCTTTCTCCCTTTTTAGTTTAGTCCCTGTGGCTGTTTCCAATTTTCCACTTTCTTTCCAGCTGCTTTTGAGGAGGGGTGCTTTTCCTGTATGCTCCCTCCCCCCCAGTCTCCATCCTCTCTCTGCCCACAAGAGGAGTTCCCTATCTTTCCAGGCTTCTTGCTCCCCAAGTTCAGCTCTTCGTGTCACATACCTGCTGAATTCTGTGGTTCAGGGTGTGCAGTTTGTTGTGTTATTCTTCCAATCAATTTTCAAGGTGTGTAGGATGGTTTAGTGTTGGTCTGGCTGTATTTCATGGACACGAGACACCCAAAAAGCTTCCATGCTGTTCCGCCATCTTGGCTCCTCCCCCCGCCCAAGTTTTCTTTTTTTCTTTCTTTCTTTTCTTCTGTTTATTTATTTATTTATTTAGCATGCCTCCCAACACCATTTGTTGAACAGACTGTCTTTTCTCCATTGAATATTCTTTCCTGATTTATCAAAGGTTAATTGACCATATAGTTGTGGGTTCATTTCTGGGTTTTCTGTTCTGTTGATCTATGTGTCTATTTTTGTAGCAGTACCATACTATTTTGATCAATATAGCCTTGTAATGTAACTTGAAGTTGAGAATTGTGATGCCTCTGGCTTTGCTTTTTTTTTTTTTTTTTTTCAAAATTGCTTCGGTTATTCAGGGTCTTTTGTGTTTTCATGCAAATTTTAGGATTGTTTGTGCTAGCTCTGTGAAAAATACTGGTGGTATTTTCATAGAGATTGCAATAAATGTGTAAATTGCTTTGGGTAATATACACATTTTCACAATATATGTTCTTCCAATAAGCATGGAATGTCTTTCCATTTCTGTGTCCTCTTCAATTTGTTTCATCAGGGTTTTATAGTTTTTAGAGTACAGATCTTTTTATCTCCTTGTTTAGTTTTATTCCCATGGGCATCCTATGCGTTTTGGTGCAGTTGTAAATGAGACTGATTCCTTGATTTCTCTTTCTTCTGCTTCAATATTTGTGTATATAAATACAACAAATTTCTGAATGTTGATTTTGTATCCAGCAGCTTCACTGAATTTGTGTGTCAGTTCTAGCTATTTTTCAGTGGAGTCTTTTGTGTTTTCTGTATAGGGTATCATGCCATCTGCAAATGGTTAAAGTTTGACTTCTCTCTTGCCTATTTGGATGACTTTTTCTTTTTGCATTGTCTGATTCCTGTGGCTAGGACTTCCAGTACTGTGTTAAATAACAATGGTGAGAGTTATCTTCATGTTTTGATATGTTTCAATATGGAGCCATCTTACAGAGCTGAAGAGCTAGAGAGTAGAAGCCTCTATGATCAGGGCTGTCCACTAGTCCCAGGATATAAAACAGAAAACTAGAGAAACTACTTAATTTTTCCAGGTGTTTTAGGACAATGTTGAGAATGAAGAGTTAAAAGGGCAACATTAAGGAAGAAAATCTTTTCTTTTTTCCCTGCCAAGAAACTTCGGCCACTCCTTGGAATACTTTTAAAATACTCACCTCTTTGCCACTGCTCCAATATCACCTCCTCAGTCATCTTAAAATTCTTTCATAATTACATAAGAGAGTTCCCCATTACTCTCTTCTGCTTGCTTACTCTTGTCCAAGATGGCCTTCACACGAACCTCAGCTTGACTGAATGTTAGACAGGTTTCTTTCTCATTTTAGGCCCCTGGCCTCTCTTTTCCTAAAGTATTTTCTTTAGAAAACATAATTGTGAATTCTCTCTGTGCCCCTTTGAGATATTTGTTAGTCTTTTTAAAAAAGCCTCTTCCAGTTAACAACCTAGGAATGTCTTTCTCACAGACATAGGAGACATCCCTTTGAAATGTAATCATCAAGAAAGAAGTGCTCCTACCTCTCATCTCTGTAAGGTAGACAGGAGCCTAATTTCCATGGCAGCCAATTAGCAAACACAAATGGTCTAATCACAGATAAAAAAACCTTCAAACTCAGTTAATAACTCCATGTATTCCACACATCCCTCTGATCAGCCTCCTCTCAAATATCTTCCATACTTTTCCACTAGTTCATCCCAACTCTTAAAAATTATCTCAACCTTTGTTTCAGTAAAATTGAGTTCAGATTACTTTGGCCTCCTTCCTCTATTGTAGTAGCCTTGAAAAAAATCTTCCTTGCCTGTTTAACTTAGTCTAGTGCAATTTTTGCATACTCTTAACAAGACTTATATAATTTACTTGTTCACTTTCTGAACCTTCCACTTGAATGTAAATATTATAAGTGAGACAAAATTTTACTTCTAAACCATCGTAGGTTTTCAGCTAGAACTTTTTAGACAGAATAACAAGAGAAAAACAAATAGTTTATTAACATGGATCACACATCATATGGGAGACACCTCAGTGAAAAGGAACTCAAAGTGGTGGCTTTGAACTCTGGTTTACATAGCATTTTCAACAAAGAACAATAACTTTGTAGAGAAAAGACGAAACAAAGGAAAACAGTTTTAGGTTTTCAAGGGTGGCAAAGTGTGTAAGGAAAATAGATGGGAGGAAACTAATGGAGTAAGTTTTTTGTTTGTTTGTTTGTTTTTGCACATTCCTCTGGTATCATCTTTTGGTTGATACAAATCTGTCTCTAGCAAAAGTATTTTTTTCTGGGTTGAAGCAGAAAAGGACATTGGGATGGCAGAGAAAACTCTCTGAATTTGCTGCTTCTTAATTGCCTTTAGCTCAAAATATTTTTTTGTCAGAGACATATGTAGGGGTGACATATTCTGGTTTTCTTCAACACTGATGGTGGTAATTTATGTTTGGCTCACTATGGTATCTTTACTTCCTAGAACAATGTCTAGCACAAAGTAGAAATTAAAAAGAAATTCTCACTGAATGAATAAATCTTGTGATTATTTTTTACCATTATATATCCCATTTCTTAGCATATAATTAATGTGTAATAAGTACTATCAAATACACATTTTAAGAGATATTTATTAACACTGTTAATAAATAAAAGGCAAAGGAAACTGTGTATGCAAAGGTATTTAGGTGTCAACAGCATACCAGGGATGGAGTAATTGCAACCAATTTATTGTAGTCAAAACATGGAATAAAAACAGAAAAGTATAAAAACAGAAAAGTATAAAGTATTTATGTTGACTAGACCAACACCTTGAAAATACATACTTGAGGTTTTCATCCTTTAGGCTATGTACAGGTGCTAAATGATTATAAATAATAATTATATATAATGATTATAAATAAATAAATGAATATAAATATATAATAATAATGATTATAAATAATGATAAAGGAGATCTCTGTTTAGTTTTGCACATGTGAATATGTGTGGGCCTGACTCCTCCATGATTTCAAACCAACTCAAGTCTTAACATTTCAGACCTTTTAAAGAAGTAAGCCTCATTTTATGCCCGCTAAAACAGTGTCATACTGCAATAATAATAAGCAAGGTGGATTTCCAGTTTCCTTCTATAAGCAATCAATAAATATCTTTCCAACTCTATCCTGCCTTGTTCTGTACGGCACTGTCCTACGTCAGAGTTGAAGAGACTTACTGACTTCTCCTCAGAGGCAAGACTTTTCCTTGCCCAGCATATTATTAAATTCAGCCCCTAAATAAATTATTATTTGAGGTGTTTATATCTCCTTCTGTAGTAAAGTGTTTAGATGTTTTTATGGGATCAGTCCCTACAAGTTTTTTTGAGTACTAATGAAATCAAGCTTTCAGGATGTATGTATAACACTATATACAAAGAAATACAAACATTTTTTTAATAAAAGAGTTCTATTTCTTTAAAAGTTCTTGAGGTGTAGCTATGTTGTAGCCAATTAAAAGAAATATGACACTTCTGGGGTGCCTGGGTGGCTCAGTCGGTTAAATGTCTGGCTCAGGTCATGATCTTGAAGTTCATGAGTTAGAACCCAGCATCAGGCTCTGCACTGATGGTGTGGAGACTGCTTGGGATTCTGTCTCTCTTTTCTGCCTCTCCCCTGCTTGTGCATGCATTCTCTGTCTCCCTCTCAAAATAAGTAAACATTTAAAAATATGACACTTCTATGTTTATATCAAGTATTTTGTGTAAATATTAACATTTTGGCATTAACACCATCCCAAAACACAAATTTAAATAATGAAAATATGTTAGGTTTGAGAGTCAGCTGGTATATATTTTATTATGAAAAGATGTCTGACGGGAAGTGCAGAATCTCAGATTTAAGCATATATGTAACATTTTAATGAAACATGCTATAATTATGGAATTTCCTAGAAGATATTCAAAATGGAACATGATTGCATCTTTAATATTTACAATGAGCCAAATGCATTTTAAAAGGAAAATTTAAAGAATGTTAAAATGCATAATTTTTATCACTTTTTAAAAATAGTTTTGGTAATTTAAAAAAATGTTGGGATAAGTAAACTATATTCAAGGACAATATGTATAAGAAGGGCCAAATGATACAGAAACAAAAAATAAAATCTGATTTAGCATAGCATATAAACAACTATAAAACAGAGTCATTTTAATTTAAATTTAGTCCAATCACAATATCACTCTGACTATTTTAAATAATTTCTCATTATTTCTTTACCCAAGGTTAGTTATTATTGATATTTATTACATTTATAACAGTTTTTTTTAAAGAAGCTTCATTTTATACCTCCCTCTGATGTTCCTAAAATATATGACAATCCATAGTATACAATAAATAAACAGAATGTCTGGCCTGTGGGTATCTTTCTGAACTTACCTCCTGTGGATTTCACCTCTTGCCCACTCAACAACAGCCATACTGACCTCTTGCTAATCCTTAAATATACCAAGCATGCTTGTACCTTTTCAGTTCCTTAGTCTCAGCCTTGAAAGCTCCTCATCCCATTTATTTTTCACTTTATCATGTCTTTGCTCAAATGTCACCTCTTCAGAGTGACCTTCAGTGACTCTTTACCGGAAAGATCACCCCTATTTCTCTGGGTTCACAGAACTTGCTTTATTTATCTTTGTAGCTTTTATACCACTAACTTCATCATATATTTATTGTTTATCATTTGCTTTTATCATCCCCCAGTTAGAATGAAGCTATAGGAAAGTTGAGGCCTTATTTAGTTTATTGCCCCATCTTTGGTACCTATAGCAGTGCTTTCACAAAATAATTACTCAATAGTATTCATTTAAGAATTGAATGAAAAATCATCAACAATTTTTAATTGCTTCTGTCTCATTTAATCTTTATAGAAATAATCTAGTATAGGCATTATTCCTTTTATAGATAAGGAAATTAATTTATAAAACTAAAGGGAGCCAACCCAGATTATACAGTTTATACATGTTGTATAGCAGGGAGAACAGTTTTGGGTACAGATCCTATAAGTACAGATTAGGACATACTGAATTACTTTACCAGTAGAAAATTTTGTTGGAGGTGTCTAATAGGGAAGTGGATATAAGAGTCTGAAGCTTAGGAGAGAGAACTAGTATATAGTAGAGTATAGAGAGATTGTTACATATGTGACATAATAATGGAATTTGCTAGGAATCTGAGTATGAGAAAATGAAATTAGCAGGGAAATAGCAACCTTTATATGTGTGAATAGACCATAGATTCAACTTTTTTAAACAGAAGAGTTTACATTTTCCATTCTTCCTTAAAGAAGTATTATAGTGTACAACTCAGAAATATAGAACTTATGCTAGATTCTTCTGTTTTCATTTCTACCTAGTCAGTCATTAAATATTTTGGATTTTATTCTCCAAATACTGTCCAAATCAACCCTCTCTTACCCTATTTCCTCTACTTTGGCTGAACTTTTATCATTTCTTATTTTGCTGTCTGCAACAGCCTTCCAACTTACCTCCCAATTGGTATCTAGTCTTATTCCTAAAGAATTTTTTTCTTCACTAAGTAGAAGTTCTTATTTTTACTAAATAAGCCTTAATTATCTTTCTAAGCCACAGTGCACCCCTGGTGCAAATTGTTCTGCAGCTCTGTCTCAGGCAGCAAAGGTATAACCAACTCCATGCCAACCACCAGCATATAAACCTTTCAGCTTTGCAATCTGATTTTAAGTGCAGCATTCATTTTTATGCAAAGGAAAAGCAGTGGAGGATAGAATAAATGTGGTACAACCAGTATGTAACCACAAACTTGAGAGTGAAGGGTTTCACAAAAGGAATTTGTATATATGCTCAGGCTGTGAATGATGCAGTGTTGTGTTCCTGCTGACACATGGATCTAGGATTTGGGGGGCAATTCAATGATAGTAAGGATGCCTTAGCCTCTGACTATTCTGGGAGATCTCAGGAGGTAATGATGCTTCAGGTGGGCTAACCCAAGTGGACAGAGAACCTATATCTACAAAATAAAAAGGCCTGGTTTTGGAAAGGCTGAGGGAGGACTATTTTGTTCATTGCTCTGTTCCCAGTGCCCCACACAGTTCCTGATACTCAATAGGTGTTCAATAAACACTGCATTGAAAGGAATCAGTTTGATTCCAGCTCTTCTGCCGTGTGAGAATGAGAAAGTAACTTGAAGTCTCTGAACTTGTTTTTGCTGTAAAGTGAGCATACAGCGAGATCATGCAGGTAAACCTGCCAGATAAATTTTAAAGCAAATCACAAATGAGAAGGATTAACAATAGAGCTGTTTTTGTGATGTGATATTCATTCTAAAATATTTCTAGATCTAAATATTAACTTTCATTATTAAAGAGTAGTGTCAATTTCACAGTAACATTTTTCTATTCCATAAAATAGATTATACAAGTTATAAGAATATATATTATTCATGGAATTCAACAAAGCTCTTTTAATTTGTAGGAAAAAGATGCAGGCCATGAACATTTTTATTTTTCCTCAGTTATCCCCCCTACATAAAATCCTCCTCTCCACAGATTATAGGCCATATTCTAAGGCTTTGGCTTTGCATGCAAAGTATTTCTTGTTCTGACCACTGTTCTTTGCACCTTCATCTCTCTTTTATACTAAACATTATACCAGCAGGTGAGGGAGACTGCGTTTGCACCATTAATCTATAATGCCCTTTCTGCTCTCCTATGACTCAAATCTCTATAATATTTCAGGTGAAAAAAGATTGCCTTATGATCATTGCATATTGCTTTCCATGAGCTGTATGTACTGCAAAATATTGGGAGCGGTAACCATTGTGAAAACCTAACATAATTTCACGTATGGCAACATGACATAATTTTACATCTAATGTTTACTAACTGCATAGATAGCTTTTTAAAAATCTTGGTATTATCTTACTTTGTTCCTTGGAAAAATCATTTAACTATAATCCAAGATAAGTCAATGTCCTTCTTTTCTAGATAAGTATTTCTCAAGTAGTATTTCACTGGACATCACAGGAATTTACATTTAAAAAATTCCATGGTCATATATGTTTGGGAAAGCTGTGTCAAACAAAAAATATATTTTTAAAATTCCAAATAATTCAATGTACTGAGTCATATAAACATTTTTGAACACAGGACCCTGTATGCAAAAATACTATCTTGCGGAAATACTGATGAAAACCTTTCAATTTACCTTTATAGGAAAAAGGGGCAAAAATAATTCTGCCTTGAGAAATATAGTCCTAAGTAATCCCATATATTTAAATATGTGCCAGTGTCTAACATTCCAGTTAGAGTGTCTTTGTATTAAGATTTTAGTTTCTTTTAAAATATTGCCACCCTAAGAGAAACTCCAGTTTATGCCTTACTAGTTATGTATAGTCTGTGCTAAAACTGTCTCTGAAAGTAATGTTGAAAATCATTTAGATGGATCATGGAAACCTTAGACATTTGAGAAGATGCTGCTACTCTAACAACAACTGAAATCTGGTAGCAATAACAACAAAAAGGGTCAAATAGCACTACTTCAACATTTTTCTAAGGGTCAAAATGTTACAACAGTGGAAAATTACAAGGCAAGTAGCTAGTCTTGCCATCAGATCTCCCTAAAAAATTGCTACCCATAATCTGCCTCAAGAATGAAGTCATTTGGAGTTAACCATTATCCAAAATCTATTTACAAGTTAAGAGCTCTCTAAGCCTCCAGCTATGGAACCATGACAGTATAATAAATGGTGTGCATTGCCTTTGGAAAAATGAAGGTTACTTACCTATAAGCCTGTTTTTCTGACTATGTATCATTACCTATCAGCCATTAGAAAGCCACTCATCGCCCCAGAGCAGTTAACTTGCTGATTGGTTTCTGATTATTATATTTCCTTGGGCAGCTGATTGATTCTTATCATTCCACCCTCCCCCCCCCCCCCCCAGTTGCCTGCAAAAAAGACTTGTTTACTATGATAATAGTACTTTCTGCCAGCAGGGGGAGTTTTGTAGTTTTCTTTCAAATATTGACACTATATAGCTCCTTTGCCAAGAGGCTTAAACTGTGTTCCAGTGGTAATGGCAGTGATGGTTCATATGTACTAAGAAATAATACTAGATACCCTCTAAAACGCTTTACATGGAGCACAATGTCAGCTTCACGTCATCATAGCAGTATTCTGACAAGCTTGGCATTATCGTTACGATTACCAATGATAAACATAATGTGCCTTCAGTTAATCATCTAAACACAAGCATCAATCCTTTTTTATTCCTAAGTCTGTTGCAGAAGGTTACTTTTTAAAAATTAAAGTTTATATTATTTTATCGAAAAGATTAGTAAGTGGGATTATTACTACTGAATGATACTTTTACAACAAATCAAAGAAAGAACAAAACTAGTATAGGCAACTAGGATCCAGAATTTTGAGTCAATGAGAATTCTGTTCTGCCTAATATGCCTTAAATCTGCCTACAAAAGTCCCTATTTTTCCTGATTATTGCTACACTAATTTAAGTTAAGATAGTGTCATTTTCACACATCTACTTTTAAAATAATATACAAATGCAAAGGGTAATAAAATATACTATCAGTTTTGTGTGACTTATCTTATCAGATTACTTTGTTTAGTGACAATAGCTGACAAAATAAACTAGAGTATGGAGCATTGTACGTGAGACTTGAAATAAATAACCTGTATTATAATTCAGGGAAAATAACAATAGGGCAGAGTGCTGAAGTGAGGAGTTATGTAAAATGAAGGGGAACCATGAGTGCACTGGGCATGTGAAGGGATGTGTTAAAAGAGAAGAATTCGAATGAGGAGCTAAAAGGAAAACTTCTCTCATCTCACAGCTTTGCATAGAACAGTGAAATTCCAACACGCTCATAGAAATTCAACAATTATCATTCACTGACAAGACACCTTTGTCATCAGTTTCCTGAATATTCCCAATAAAAAATCTGTCATGTTTTTGTGCCCTATTGACAATAAAGATGACATTTCTCTTTTCTTTTCTCAAAGGTTACCTTGCTCTTCATATTTTTAGCTGTTGAAAGGCAATATAACTCTAGTTGAAAAGGATGATAAGTTTAAAGCCTTACTGAAAACTAATTAAGAGTTATTTTTTTATATAATTCTTGCCTAAATGAAGTAAAATCTGTGTGTTCTATTATAGCAACAAATAATTAGTAACTTTTTAAAATATGAATTTAACAAAATATTTAAAGGGCTGATAATCTAATAGTTGCAAAATTAAAATTAGTTGTGGTAACATAATTGCAGATTGATCACCTTTTTAAATTTTAGATTTTTGGAAGAAGTGAAACATATAAAACGTATAATTTTGTCTTCTAACATGGTGTAGCTATATTATAAAAACCATGATAAAATTGATCAGCATTTTTGTTAGTTTATGGTAAGCTGAAGCACAGTATTTCCTTAAATAACTTTATTAATATTTTTTGGGTTATTAATATTGTTTCTGGGAATATTTTACTTAACAGGGACAAAGTAATGAACTAAGTAGATGTGTTCTGTCTCTAGGGACCTTACAGTCTAGAGGAGAATACACAGTGAAATAACTATCAAATGTTATAATGTGGTAAGTACCATCCATATAAGACAATTATGAGGTGTTACTGGAGCATTTACCAAGGGCCCTAATCTACTTTGGGGTTAAGTAGGAAAGCTCCTTGAGGCAAGATCTAAAACTAGCTTAGGATGGGATAGTATTTGCTTTTTCATAAAGTCTTAAAGGAACTTTAAAACTTTGAACACTATTCATTTGTAAGAGACATATTTATTGAGTAGCTGCTATGTACTAGGCATCATGCTATGTGCTAGAAATGCATTAGTGAACTTGATGGACCAGTCCTTCCCTTCATGGAGACTACAGTCTAGTGAAGAAGAGTAAAGAGCATCCCACTGTCAATCAGGAAGTTTGTGCTGGGTTTAGAAACCATTCTTTCTGGCTAAAAAGCACATTTTTAAAGACTCGTACAATAAATTGCCTTTTTGTCACCTATAAATGATAGAATATCACCCATTAATGATACTCTGATGTAAAATAAATGTACTGAAGACATTTCTTCATCTGCCCTCTATTTGTCTATGAATTGTGATTGTGCCCCTATTGAATATAGGTATTGTCAAGGGAGAGATACATAGACATATAAAGAGAGAAATGATGTTTGGTTTCTCTATAATGTAATAATCATATAATTTTTTTAAATATCATTAAACACTACTTATATATTTTCTTCCAATCATCAACAGACTTACAGAAAAATTCCTTACCACATTAATATGAAAAAGGCACTATTGGCATGAAAGAGTCCCACCCAGAAACTTTACATAAAATTACAAGTAATAATTTAGTAAAAATATTTTGAGCAATGTTAACATACCAAATATTATAATAAATATAGTACAGAAAAAAGGATAAGGACGTTTCTGTCTGCAACTTCTTTAGAGCAAGAATCTCATAAATGTCTATTTGATGTAAGCAAGAAGGAGTGACATCTTTTTATTTGCAAATTTTCATATTCTCCACTGTAAACTTTTTGAGGTCAGAGATTTTGTCTCATTTGTATTTATAGCATTATTACTAAGCAGAATTTTAGCATACAAAATTCTGTGCAATAAATATTGTTTGGATGTTTGAAAGGAAAAAATGGGGGGGAAGGAGAGAGGCAAGAAGAGAGGAAGGAGAAAGGAAAATAATTTTTCATTATGTAACTCATTTTAATCATCATCATTTATTAAGTAAAGCCAAAATACTTTGATTTCTCTTCTGAATTTCCCAATAGAAAACTCCCTAAATTATAAACTTCCGTGCTAACCCAAAGGAAAAATATGAACATAGTTTTGAAAAAAAAGAAATTCTTACTATAAAATTAATGGTATAGTAACAGGCTTTTTTAGAGAAGTTATTTACTCCTACAATAAATGGCCTCAAGCTTCTAGATAATGATCTTACATTTTTTTATGTCTGTTGAAACTACTTTTTGAAGTTTATTCTTGTTATATAGACTTGTCTAGGTGAGAGTCTGCCTATATCTGCTTCTCTCATAATCAGGATATTTAAAAAAAAATTGTGTCATGCTATCATAATTATGTACCATCAGATTGTGGGTGTTGGACCTTCTTGTAACTATGATTTTAGTCTTAAATGTCTAGCTCATAAACTAAACTGTGATTTAGTCTTAAATGTCTGGCTAATTTATCTCTTAGTTTGAACTGCCTCAACTTTTCTTTTTTAACTTACAAGACTGTTAACACATGTTCAGTAAAATTACATTTTAAAACACATTCTTCATATACCATGAAAGTTCAAAATCACATATAGAGTCAATGAATTAGACAAGCTCTGTGTTGACTGAAGACAAGCTAAGATGTTAACCAGTTAACCAAAATCGAAACAGACACTGATGTGCAGTTTTGCTCAGAGAGCGCTTTCTCTCTCTGGTAAATTTAGGAAGGAACACCATACTTATACACCCCAAAATAAAGTGAATGTTTTCATTAGAAATAGGTTAAAAATATTGATTGTGATCTTGGTGATCACACACTCGGTGATCAAACAATTAACAAATTATTTAATATTCTCATTTTTTAGAGCACTCTGGAGAACAAAGGTTTTTAACTATGGCTCACAACCAAGTTACTGACATATTTTCATCTTATGGTTAAATAATATGTACTATTAAAACTGAAATAATATCAAGCAATTTTCACCTTTCACCAGAAAGTTTAATACCATATGTACCTTTAATTGCTGTCTGCATCCTATATATTTTCTAACATTCTAAACCATATCTTATTGCCCAAGGTAGCTAATTAAAGAACATCTAAGTACTACACATACATGGAAGAGCATTGAATGCTCATGAACACTAACTGAAGTAAATATCTTTATATATCTTTTATGTATTAGAAAATTTTGAAAAGTAAGAGGAAATGGAGAAATAAATCCTATAAAGCTTACACTCACTTGCAATGTAACTTTAGAAGCTGTAAAATAGCACTCACTTAAGAAGGACATCTGAACTATAAAGTATCAGTCCACTAAAAGATGAGATTTGCTATTCTATAATATTACTACATTCTATGGGGTTTTCTTGATTTGTGTGTCACTGCCCATTTAGAACACATGCATTTCCCTGTATAATTATTCTATCTGGTATTAGAAACATGTATTAGTGGTAGGAGTGCTACTGGAAGTATTTTGGTTTAATAAAGATTTTGCTTCTCTTGTCTCAAATATCATCCATTTGCTCATTCAAAAAATACTATTGAATACTGAATCTGTGCCAAGCTGTTGGAGGCACCAGAAACATAACAATGAATAAAATCGGAAAAAAATCTGTGCCCTCATAAAGCTTAATTCTGGAAGGGTGCAGGAAATAGACAATAAATATAATACATAAAGAAAGCATATGCTGTGTTAAAGAGTATTAATTGCTAAACATAAAATAAAAGAGAAAAGGGATATGGGAAAAATTAGGAATTAAATATTTTATATTTTTTTACTCAAAATTGAGCAGTAAGACAAACAGTGTTTTAAGTAATGAGATAAGAAACTTCATTCTGGTGGGTAATCCATTCAAAATGAGTTCTTTTAAACACAACAACAAAATAAGAACACACAGACACACACACACACACACACACACACACACACACACACACACAGAAAAGAATAATTAAACCCCTACTATGTTTTTTTTTCTTTTTTGGATTTGGATGTGAAACAATTGTATGCAGAAGAAAAGGAGATTGTTGTCAGGAAATGTGGGTGTATTTCTCATCTAGAGGTATCTGTGTTTCTCTAAGCAAATATAATCTTTTTGATCTTCGGTTCTTTAGTATGATGAAGGGGTAAACTGAATATTCTCTTAAATATATTATAAGATTTTATTGTGTGAGTGATCCTCCTACTCACAGTCTTTTCCTGGCCTCTAATTTCAGTCAACTAACACCCTATGAGGGCATATGAGTGCAAAGTGAGTGATTTACCATTTATCTCCCCAGTATGATTTAACTGATCTGGCCAGCTACAAGTGCGGCCTTCTTCCCTTCTTTATAAATTATATCTGATTTTCATGACAGGAAAACTTCCCTGAAATAGGAAAGCAGTTCTTTAAAAAGGTGGGTGGAAGGGGGGATGTCTTCCCTGAATCTCCATATGAGCTCTCAAAGAGCATTTGTAAAAGAGGAGTCACACTTCTAAGTATTAAGTGAAAACTAAAGTTAAAACCCCAAGAGACTTCTAAGGCTGAAATTTCATGCACAGAGAAAGATAATGAGGAAGATATTTTATTTTAAGTAAAAATAATTTCCCAGTTCTTTCAAATCATATGACATATTCAGCTGCCTACTCTGACTCTTCATAAGGCCTACTCATGGATAAGCCTTGACAATTGGATTTAAGAATGCCACATTTGATTGCAGTTTCTGTGATTACATAGAGAACAATGAGTAATATATCAATTTACCCTATTTCAAGAATCCGCAAGTAAATGGAGACTTACCAAATTTATCTGTTAAGAAAGTTAGCATCACAAATAATTTTATGGTTAAAATCAGTATGATATATCAAAGTACCATAATTCCCTTTTTGGTTTTTATGTAAAATGCTTTTGTAATAGCTATACTTAATTAAATAAAAACAAAGCTACTTGATTCCATCAAACCCTGAATTTGTAAGGATATGTGACTGTTTTAGGATTTATTAAGGTGTTATTTTCTTGAGTGAATGTCATGATTTCACATTTTTCAGAGTCTTTGTTTTAAGTAGCTTTTACATATGAGGAATTAGATTAGAAAAAAGAGGGATTATTTTTTCAAATCTTTGTATCTAGAAAGTTTATATGTCATTTCAGATAATCACATTTAAGCAATGCAACATAAGTAGAAGTGAAGTAGTCAATGTTTACTGTGCCCCACCACTTACATAATTTCACAAAGTTATAATACAAGAAAAATAAGTGATGATAGTGATGATATTCATTTACTCATTTATTTATTCATTCATAGTATTTATGAGCTCCCCAGGTAGGAGCTCTTATAGGTCAGGATGAAGTGGATAAAAAGAAGAAACAAGATCTTGCTTGTGTATTAGAGTTTACATTATATTGAGGGAAACAGACATCATATACAAATTAATAACATAATTTAAATTACTGACATATTTTCTTAAGAAAATAAACAGGCTAATATGATACACAGTGGTAGGTTAAAGGGGAGAGCAACAGAGTGGGTGATTATGGAAAGCTTCCATAAATAAGTTTCGTTAAAGCCAGAATAGGACTGACCATTAGTCTAGAAATTCCCCCAACTTTCAGCCATATCTACACGATCACGTCATCTCAAATCTGATTGTACTTTAAAAACATGTTGAACCATTTCTATTTTGTGCCCTGATGTTTCACAAAATTGAAAACCTTTCAAACTACATGTAATGAAAAATATATATAACATGGCATAATGCTATATAATATGAACTGAAAAGCATAGATTCATAGTCAAATGACCCCAAGATAACATAAATAGCAATGTTGTCCCGAGATGTGTTAAAACTCAAAAATATGTACAGAAACCATGAATAGTATGCATACATCTTTCTGATAATATTAATAAGAGCTATGAAATTTTACTATGTTTCAGATTCTGAATAGAAAACTTATTTTCACCAGATCATATCTGTATTTTATGCCATGTAAAAAAAGAAGAAAAAACAAAAAAAAATTATCTGTGCTTTTAAATCTTGCATTAAAGGATTAGATGAGGGTTAGGTCTGGAGCTAAACCAAAACAAAACTCTTTGTCTTTTAGTTTCTCAGTCATTTGATTTTCATTTGAAGAATTCTAAGGAAGTAGTTCTCTACTGTATTCAAAAGTTTGTTTTTGTTTTTGTTTTTGCTGTAATATAACTAATATCATAATACACTGTTATTGGCTGCCTGGGATAAATTTCAACACTTTAAAAAAAATTTTTAACATTTATTTATTTTTGAGAGACAGAGAGAGAGCACCAGCAGAGGAGGGACAGAGAGAAAGGGAGAAAGGGAATCAGGAAGCAGGCTCCAGGCTCTAAGCTGTCAGCACAGAGCCCAATGCAGGGCTGGAACCCACCAACCATGAGATCATGACCTGAGCCAAAGGAAGTCGGATGCTTAACCAACTGAGTCACCCAGGTGCCCAACACTTTCTTGTATCAAATTATTTTCTCTGGACAAAATATTTAAATTTTATAACCCTTTTATAATGAAAAGAAAGCAACTGAACTCATTAGCTAAAATCCTTAAAAAAATGTGTGTGAACAATTTAAGCTGAGTGTTTTGGAGAACAAGAGTATAAAGATTGCATAGGCTAGATTGAAGAAAGTCAGTATAGGATGGACTGAAAGCGATTCTAGGTGTAAATAGTAGAGAACACTTAGCCTTGTTAGTATTTGTATAGGTATTTTTATTTTGGTTATAGTTGCAGTTAGCTTTTGAAGGGTAAACTTGTAAATCCATTCATTCTATAAGTCTTGTGATTTTTTTAAAAATTTTTTTAACGTTTATTTAGTTTTGAGACAGAGAGAGACAGAGCATGAATGGGGGGAGGGTCAGAGAGAGAGGGAGACACAGAATCGGAAGCAGGCTCCAGGTTCTGAGCTGTCAGCACAGAGTCCCACGTGGGGATCGAACTCATGGACTGTGAGATCATGAACTGAGCCGAAGTCGGACGCTTAACCGACTGAGCCACCCAGGAGCCCCATGTCTTGTGATTTTTAACGTGAACTGAAAGAATGAGTTTTTTTTCAAAGAATATGCATTTATTTGGTGATAATCCTAAAATGCCTGTACTTAATACGAATTCTATTTTGGTTCCTTTTTTAGTTTTGTTCTTTTGAGGAATTATGAGAGAAAATGGGCCTAATAGTTTCTACCTTTTAACTATAAAGCTAGCTTGTTTAAATGGAGGCTATCCACCCCCCCCATATCTAAATTAGGCATATAAATCATGATTGCTTAGTTAGTATGCTCATGCATGTGTACTATTTTTTCTAACTTTGACTTAAAGTTGGTTGCGTCCTGCATAGGACAAACTTCTTATCTTTATAACATAATAGCTGACAACTGGGAAGAGAGTAACCATGCTGCTTATTTAGTATTTCAATTCTACTTAAAATTTCATAATTTAAATGTAACATTCATTGCCTCTACATGTAGTATGAACATACTTTTAACCATTCTACTCAAAGGATCTTCCCCAGTGATTTGTTCTGCTGCATAAAAATGTATCAATAAATTAAAGTTACTATATTAATGAAATCTACATAAAAATTATTAGGATAGATAATTCCCTAGGTATCAATGACTGAGAATAAAACAAAAAGAATATGGAAGATGAAAGTTGAACTGAGAACAAAGTGAGGAGATTTACCAAAAGAAATTAATATTCATAGGATTAAAATAATACGTTTTTTTCTCAATTATTGACAGTAATGTTAGAATATGGCCAATAGAATTTTTTCTAGAAATGACAGTGAGACTATGCAACTAAAAATTATATGGATGATAGTATATATTTAGTGTCTACTGTGTCTGAAAGTAAGCTAATATTTTAACATTTATAATGTTATTTAATCCTCATTAGATTGATATACAGATTAATGGATTAATATACTTATATAACAGTTGTTATTGTTAGTCAGTAGCAAACAATACATGTAAAGATAATAACACATAATATTACGTAGTAAACTCTTAATAGAAGTTATCTCCATGAGAACAATGTAGCCCAATGGTTGATAATATAAATACTACAGTTAGCCTCTGAGCTCTGTCACTTTCTTACCCTGTGATTTGGGACAAGTAATAGTACCTGTGTGTATCTCTATTGTTTTATCTTAAAAATGAATATAATTAAAAAAAATATTTTTAATGTCTTTATGTATCTTTGAGAGACAGAGAGTAAGCAGGGAAGGGGCAGAGAGAGAGAGAGAGAGAGAGAGAGAGAGAGAGAGACAGAATCTGAAGCAGGCTCCAGGCTCTGAGATGTCAGCACAGAGCCCGACGTGGGGCTTGAACTCACAAGCCGTGAGATCATGACCTGAGCTGAAGTCAGACGCCCAACCAACTGAGCCACTCAGGTGCCCCAAAATGAATATAATTTTATAATCCATAAGATTATTTTCTCAATAATATAATTTTAAATCATTATTATTTCTAAATATTTCCTGTTCTTTTTTTTACAACAAATAATAAATTTAAAATATATGCTCATTTGGTTCAATAATATATATATGATTTTTATATATGTGACTTATTTTTAATTTTTTTATTACGCTGACATAAAATTGACTAACTATTAAGTACATTCACATTGTTATGCAACCATTGCCACTAACAATATCCATAACTTTTTTCATCTTCCATATCCATTAGTCAATAACTCACTCCCCTACCCCCTGACAACCACCATTCTACTTCATGTCTCTATGAATGTTACTACTCTTGGTATCTCACATAAGTGGCACTTACTCTTTTTGAAAAGGTTTTCTTAGTTAATAAGTTAACTTTATGATTTTTGTCTATTTTGCTAGTTTTAAATGATGTATTCCCATTCAAGATAAACTTTAAAGAGAAATAAAAGGAATCAGTGGAGTCAAGCACCCAGTCTTTAAGTCACCTATCTTGAACTCCTATTCTTATTTAGAAAACATTTACATCCCTGTAATATCCTATACTTTCTTTTATACTAAGTTCTTATTTAAATAGACATAATAAAACCGCAATGCTGGATTTTTAGAAGGTAATATTTCCATCAAGATGTTAAACACCTGGTCTCTTTGGTAACATTTCCAATGCAGATGAGGCCAAGAAATTACTATAAACACATTAAGATTGACAGAAGAAAGAAACCAATAAAAACAAACACTAGTGAATTGAAATCAGTGGACGGCTTGCTCCTCTCGTCTTGCCAAGTAATGCATTATTATTGGATAGTTCATCACTGTAACAAATTGTTTTTTTGAAAAAATTGTATGATGTAGAAAAGGAGACGTAAGAACAGTACAACTTAGGGTTAAAAAATTCTCTTTGGATATGGATTCCAGAGATACGCTAACTCCAGTAATCCTGACGTATGATAAGGTCGATAAAATATGAGTTTCTTTGAAAGATAGTAGTCTTTTTATTTGCAAATTCACCCTGAGGCCTCTGGTAGGTCAAGAAAATTTGTTTAAAGAGATAGCCTTCTGAATATAGGGTCCAAAACAAACTGGGAATGCTAGTTTGCTGCCCTGTCCAGAATTCATAATCCCACTATTGAGGATACTGGATCCAAGGAGCAGTACATTTCTCTACTCAGGGAAGATAGAACTTATACCAATTCAAGGTAGCACGTTATTGAAAGTTTGCTGCAAAGCAACACAGTATATATGGAAGAGTGTTGCTAAGCAGCACACCTCATCTAATCCACTGCTGAGATTTTTTTTTTTTGCTAGTGCAATGAGAAAATAACCCAACATACATCTCTCTTAAAGCCTTTACATATGTAAGTTTACACAAAGCAGAATCATTTTAAGTATGAAATGGAGATATTAAAAAATGTGAAAAATTCTACCACAATTTGGAGACTGGAAGTACTATATGGTTGATTGATTCACTTCTCTAAATGTCAGTTTGACAATCATGGAAAATCAACCACTATTAACGAAACACAATGGCAACACTGAGAAAGAGTTAGAGTTGATATTCTCAATACACAAAGATCTGGTATACATAGATAGGAGAACCTTTAAAACTTAACCAGAAAGAAAATAGACATGACTAGACGTAATAGGAAAAATTTTAAAAACAAAGACTGGTAAGTGTATTCACAATATCTAGGTACATGGTACCTAGGTAGATAGGTACGTGCTTCTGTTGCAATGACTCTTTTCTCTGTGTTCATGTAGTCATCTCCTCTGAGATATAGAGTGTATTGTATCTTAGGTTGCCATTTCACAATATTGTTACTTAGACATAGAAATTTGCTTTCTCCCAATTCTAAACATTGGAGGTCCAAGACCAGGGTTCTCACAGGGTCAGGTCCTGGTGAGGACTCTTTTTCTGGCTTGCAAATGGCCACTTTCCGGGTGTTCTCCTGGCCTTTACTTCATGCATGCACATGGAGAGACAGAGATGGAGAGAGAGGAAGAGAAATCTTTTCCTCTTTTTATGAACCCACCAGTCCCATTAGACTAGGACCTTACCTTTGTGACCTCATTTAACATTAAGTACCTCCAGAAGTCTATCTCCAACTATAGTCATGTTGGGGTTAGAACTTCAACATATGAATTTTGTGCACAACAGGTAAACAGTTCATAGCAGAGTAAATATGCTAGCTGCCTACTTTGCATATCCTCTTAGGTATCCTAAAGATAAGACAATTCAAAGGTAAGATAAGACAATTCAAATTGTGCTCTTAACTGAATTATTTATAATATTTTATCCCTCTTCCTTTTCTCTTTCCCACTCACATCCCAATAAAAAATCCACCAAAAGTATCTTTGGAAATATTTACTTCTTTCCATTTACCTGTTCCAAGTGTTGTTGTTGTTGTTGTTGTTGTTGTTCTTGTTCTTGTTCTTGTTCTTGTTCTTATTCTTATCTCCCATCAAGATTATTGCCATGGCCTGCTTCCTCTATCTCCATAGAACTCTTTCAAAAGATATGTAGAAAGAATGGTTTTCCTAATCTACAATCATTATGGCATTCTCCACTGTTAAAAAATAATTTCAATGTATCTTCATTGCTGTGAGAACAAAGTTTCAGTTCCTTAGGTTAGCTTATTATTTATACTTTGTAGCTTTATATTATTTTGTTCTTACTTATCCCTTCAGACTTATATTGGGCCACAACCCTTTATATTCTACATTGTAAACTTTCTAAATAACTAAGTTCCTGATATTTTATTTTCATGTTTCCAAACTTTTGTAATTCATATAATTTTATAACCTGTAATGCTGTTCCCCTACTTTCTGGAATACATTTTCCATTCTCCCTTTTATTTGTATAGTTACTGAACTCTCAGGTTATAGATGTCCTTTCTTCTGGGAAGCATTAGCGACTCTCTCAGCTTTGGCTCTGCTACTCATATTATGTCATCCCATAGTATCATCTACACTTCACAGCTCTTAAAAAACTGACTTTGAATCACTTCATGAGAGTTTCTTCTTCTATACTGTAAGCTATGACAGAGAAGGAATCAGTTTAGTCTCTTTTTTACTAATGTACCCACAATACTTAGCACACTCTCAACACGTGTAATACGTATGTATAAAATAAACACATTAACTATACAAATGGTCAAACTAAAGCAAAATGAAAGAGTACATTATTTTTTTCTATAAGGAAATATTCTCAACAGTGTTATCATTAAGTAACAGTTTAAAAATGACATTATTTTATAATACTGATATTCTGTGGGGAATAAGTTTAGGAATTCCTTGAGCTTGCACCAATGGGTTAACAAGGTTTAGGATGAAAGCATCTGAGATTTGGTAAACCAGGAAAAAGCACCCCCAGCATAGTACAAAAGTGTAGGAATGGGAAGCCACAAGATGAAAGCATCCAGGGTAGGTAAACAGGGAGAAAGCACCCTCAGCATAGTACAAAAGCAGAAAGCTGCTTTCACAGGACAGAAGGTCCAGAATAGGTAAACAGGTAAACAGGGCTGGAGACCACTACAGCAGGGTGAAATTGCCCCCAAAGGAGCTAATTAGCAAAAGAAAGGTGTCTTGTTGACCCTGAGGTAGCATGCTCTGTCTTATGCCCTAGCCACAAACAACCATCTGCTTGGCACCACAATTTTGTTTTATATTGATCCAAACCCCTAACACTGCATATCTTTGAAACCCCCTTTCTCTCACACATATGAGTTAATGTTCAGTGTTTCATTGTCTCCTTCTGCACATCCTTCATGTTTGTAAGCCTTCTGATCCTAATAAAAACGGAGCAAGAACCCTTGTCTCCTCCTGGACATTAGCCTGTCTCACACTTAATTCTGCATCTGCTTTCTTGCTGGACAAGAGAGAACTCCAGACTCAAAGTCTGTGACAATATTCTTTTTTGAAAACAACATGAATATATTGTAGGAATTTTAAAAGTTCTATCCTTAAAATAACTTCCTTCTAAGGAAATCTATCCTGAGGAAAAAAAAAAAAAGAAAGAAATTGCAAATAAAATCTTTGAGAAAAGATGTCTATTTTTTCATTGTTTATAACAACAACAAAAAAAAAGAGAAGACTTACATATATTTTTTAAATATTTTTGTTTATTTTTCAGAGAGAGAGACAGAGCCAGAGTGTGAGTGGGGGAGGGACAAAGAGACAGGGAGACACAGAATCTGAAGCAGGCTCCAGGCTCTGATCTGTCAGTGCAGAGCCCGACATGGGCCTCAAACTCGCGAACTGCAAGATCATGACCTGAGCTGCAGTCGGACGCTTAACCGACTGAGCTACCTAGGCGCCCCGAGAATAGCTTATATACTAAACTAAAGGACTATTTAAGCACATGGTGATACATTTGTAGAATTGAATGTTATACAACATAGAAATTATGTTTTAAACAGCGCTGAGTGGCTCAGTAGGTTGTCTGACTCTCAATTTGAGTCACGTGGGGCTCTACAAAGTCAGTGCAGAGCCTGCCTGGGATTCTCTCTCTGTCTCTCTCTACCCCACCCCAACTTGTGCACTCTCCCTCTCTCTCTTTCAAAATAAATAAACACTTTTTAAAAACTGTTAAAAAATAAATTTGTTTTAAAATAACTTCCACTGTTCTTGATGAAATCTTGAGTTAAACAAGCTACAAATGTAATCTATTTATGCAGGATCTAATTTTTTTAAAAAATGTGACTTGTAGGTATGTACATATGGGTACGTGCAATGCATACACACATATTCTTGCATATAAGAAAAGGACCAGAAAGAAAATAAAAATTAGAAAGAAAATAGAATATTAATAGTTGTTTATTGTTAGTTTGCAGTTAAGTTTTGAATTTCTTACATTTTTTCTTTGTAATTTTCTGTTTCCTAGTTCTCTATAGTATAATGAGCCTGTATTCATAGAAAAAAATAAATAAGGGAAGAAAAAAATGCTTGGACTTATAAATCTCTATCTTTATGACATACCTCTGAGCATGAACAGGCATCCTAATTTGGGGGAATGCCCTGTTGTGCAGACTCTCACATCTCAGTCTGGAATGCTTACACAGACTTGAACCTTGAACATGACCTAAACTTGAACAATCAAAGCTTTGAACTTTTAATCCATAGGGAAAGATGAAAAGACATCATTGGCCAAGTTATTCCCTATTGTCCCAAAGCAGTATGTGCAGGAGCTTAGTGGTGATGTCAGAGTGATGACTGACTATAGAGCACCTGGCAATATCTTAGCCAAAAAAATCTGCAAGACCTAGGGTGGGTTTTATACTTACACTATCTCCTTTTTTCATCTTCTCTTTACCATTTATTTTCTGTACCTGTATCCTTTTATCCCTTCAATTCTAGAGCTAACCAGTCTCTTTACAAATAATTCCGTCTCTCCATATCCAGAATTTTCACTTGCAATCACATGCCCTCAGTAATAACTTAGTTTTTTATCATTTCAAATAGGATATACCTTAATAGGGTGAAATACAGGGAAATATAATTGAATGTTTCACAGTGATATAAACAGTTAAAAAATCACTGAAAGCTTTTTCAACAACTTACTGAAGCCATATAAATATAATCACAGTTGGAAATAAGTTTTCAACACAGAAACATATTTCAAAATGATGAGTTGAAACATAATCTTTGCACAATTTGCAAGTTCTAGTACTTTTGTATTGAAAACGCATAACGTATTTACTCTAGACTTTCTGTATGATGACCTAAAATATTAAGCAATCCTAACTGGCATAATTTTCCTACTCTCTCCAGTAACATTTTCACTGAAGACTTATTTTATTTTCATTGGAAAGGCAATATAAAATGTTCCCATTACTTTGATATGTGCTATAACTATTATATCATTATATACTTATAGATATATAGCCTCATACCAATAAAGTAGATTGATTATAGATTAGAAAACAAATACTAAGCAATAAATAAGTAAGATATATGTCAGGTCAAGAAAAAGAAATCAAGAGCTACTTCAAAGCAAGAAAAGGTTTTGACAGTATCATTTTACACTAAGCAGATGTCTGTTTAAATCTAGATTTTCTAATTTCCTTTGTTAAAGAGACATAGTACATAAGTGATAGAACTTAAATTCCAGAACCAATGAATTTCTATCCAGTTACATTTTGTGAGGTTGTGTTATCATTTGCTTCTTTTCTTTATCCACTTAGCTTTATCACAGGCCACTGTCAAAGTTTGTCAATTGTCAGGTGAATATAAGTGGAAGGTATATTAGAGGAAAAAGATTGGTGTACATATCTTAAGTGAATCTATGAAAATATGTTAGAGAAAAAACAAAACAATAAATCATATTATTAATTCACATATAGTGGTATCTTATCCAATGAAGGATATACAACAATAAAAATTATATTTCTTTAGGTTACATTAATAATCCAAATCTGAGTGTATAATAACCAAAAGGCTTCCTTTAATTCACAATTACATAGTATAAGTTTTTAAAATATTTTTAAATTTAGTATTTTCAATTTTTATGAATGAAAAAATTTATTAGGATATATGTAATAACTTTAACCCATGTGTCTATCTTTAATATATCTCAAAATAAGACAAAGCAGTTTTAAAAATCAGATAAGCATTCTTTAATCATGAATAAAATAATTAAAATCATAGTACAATTAAGAGGAAAGACATTTATGAAATGTCGATTGATGGTCTGTTCCATGACAATCATTGTGCTAAGCACTTTACTTCAGTTTTTTTCTTTAGTTAACCTGAAACCCTGTGATGTAGATATTATGTTCATTAAAGATGAAGAAACTAACATACAAACTTAAGTGATTGTTTTAAGCCAAAGCCGAATTCAGCAATTTTAAGTAATTTGAATTCAGGCATGCTTGAATTTTAAAAGCTGTATCTACTGTACAAAAATGATTCACAGGGGAAATCTTGCTAAAAAACCTTAAAATAAATTATATGTATATATGTAATTTATTAATATATAATGTTAACGTAAGTTATTAATACATAATGCAATATAATTGTATAATAAAAGTAATTATACAATAATTATATATAATAATTATATTTAATATATATCATTAATATATAATATACAATTATATATTATTATAGTGTATGATATAATTAATATACATTAATATATAGTGTACTCTTAATTTTTTTTTAATTTGAAAGAGAGTGAGAGATCATGAGCAAGGGAGAGGTCAGAGGGAGAGAGAGAGAATCTTAAGCTGGCTCCATGTTCAGTGTGGAGCCCAATGCTGGGCTTGATCCCATGACCCTGGGATCATGACCTGAGCTGAAAACAGGTGTCCCACACTCAACCGACTGAGCCAACCAGGCTCCCCCAAAATAAATTATAAATAAATGAAAGTTCAGCTTATTATGCTCTTTGTATTCAGCCAGAAACACGATTTAAGTATAATATATCTTTCATATTGAAGCAACTTCAAGTGTGTATATATATATATATATATATATATATATATATATATATATATATAAAACAGTCTAGTCTACTAATGAATGTTTTATAGACTTCAGGATCAAGTTAGTAAACCTTTACAAATGAAAGAAATCAGAAGTTGCATTTCTCTTGTATGCATCTCTACTTGAGAATCCAACATCTCAAAAGCAATTATGAGGGATTTTCTATCCACATTTTTTTTTTCACATGACTCAACTGTGAGATATACAAATACAATGAAATCTGTTCCCAGTTTAAATAGAAAAAAATGCCACAAATAACTAAAATTATAAATATCGAAGTATATTTAGAGTTGATCCATTTATATAAATTGTAAATACAAAATGAATTACATACTTTTCTGAAAATATGTACCTATATGGATAGATACTATATATACAGATAGTTAAAATAATATGATACATTTATTATATGCATACGAATACAGTATGAAGTCTAGACCTGTGTATAAGGAAACTATTAACAACAAAATTTCACTCAGGGGCTCCTGGGTGACTCAGTCGGTTAAGCGTCTGACTCTTGGTTTTGGCTCAGGTCATGGTCACACGGTTGGTGAGTTCAAGCCCCTCATCAGGCTTTGCTGACAGCGTGGAGCCTCTTTGGGATGCTCTGCCCTCCTGTCTTTCTCTGCCCCTTCCCCACCCATGGTCTCTCTCTCTCAAAAATAAATAGATGAACATTTAAATTTTTTTTTCACTCAAAGATTATTAATAGAGTTGAGACTTGAAATTTAGCTGTCAACTTAATTTCCTACCCAAACAGAATCCCTTCTTTAACACCCCAGTTTTTCCTTGAATATATTCACTTAAAGGAAAATGCCACTGCAAGAAATTGGCAATTCCACTGTTGTACAACACTTAGTTTTAGACAATGCTTTCTCATAAAGAGTGAACAAAATTTTCCTTTCAATAACTTTTATTATTTAATCTGTTTTGCCCCTCTAATAAACCCTAGAGTAATTATGCATCTACTTCTATTAACACATATTGTATAGCTTTAAATATTTTCTTCTGTAAGATAAGTGTTCCAGTTTACTAATTCTTCATGTGACAATTTCTAGTAATCATATGATTTATGCACCTTCCTTTAATTACATTTTGAATATAAAGGATGCCATAAAATGGGATGCCCAAACTGGATGGAGAATTTCATATGTTGTCTAATGAACACAGACCTTTGAAATCTCTAAAGTCTCTAAACATTAGAATACATTTAAACATGTTACTTAGTTTCATTTTTAATTGCATTTATACTATATTACTTTTTCATGCAACAGACTTCCCTTGTGCTACTAGTCTTCCAAAATGTATTTTATATGTACTTAATAGGTAAAAATCAAAACTAGTCTACATTTTTCTCACATATCATTTTTAGTTTTTACTTGTCCTCAAACTTGCAGACTTTGGAATAGGCTGTTTTATGTCCAGTTGTTTTTTGTATCTTCAACTTGATAAATATGTTCTCTAGGTTTTATCCAAGCAACTATTTAATAAGACAGAGTCATAAATACATGCTTGAAGTATCTATGCTTAAAACCCATATCTATTAAAAAACAGGGGTAAGTTTAAGCTCTCAATTAGCCATAAATTGCAAAGGCAGCCAGAATAAGTTTTGTTATTTCAAGTTAGGGCAGATAAAAATTATTTACTGTGTACTTTCTATATGTCAGACACTTTGGTATTCCTTCTAATAAGTAAACTATTCAAGTTCCAAATAATTAACATTTCATCTCTCCCTTTAAGCAATTTATTGATAAATCATACCAATAATCAATAATCATTGGCCTATGGTTAACAGACTATTAGTCTGTAATCACTAAGATCAATGTTTTTCTCTATTTCACTATTTTCTGTCTCTATTTTCTCATTTTATATACCTTTTCATAATCTTCAAATTTTACTTCAACAATATCTAAACATTCTCTCATTAAAACATTTCTTATTAAAACATTTTTTATATTCTCTTATTAAACCATTTTTAAACAAATAATGTAAAAATACTTTAAACAGAGGTGGCTGGGTGGCTTAATTGGTTAAGTGCCCTACCCTTGATTTTGGCTCAGGTCATGAGCTCACAGTTGTGAGGTTAAGTCCATGTTGGGCTCCATGCTGACCATAGAGCCTGCTTCAGATTCTCTCTCTCTCCCTCTGCCCTTCTCCCCCACTAGTGCTCTCTCTCTTTAAAAAATAATAAAATAAAATAAAATAGATAAAATTTAAATTAAAAAAAACTACATTACCTTACTCAGAAAGGATGTTTTCATAATTAATGAACTAGATTTACCTCTGTAAGATGAATCATTTCATTGACTGTATACTATCCCTTCTCTAAAGGAAAAAATCTATATGTTTGCCTTTTTTTATTCTATACACCATCCACTTTTTGGCCATTTCATTGTCCATTAACTTTCTAATTAGCAGTTCAAATGAAGTAAAATAAAAGAAAATTTCAAAGTGCTGACTACCTTGGAAAACTAATACAGACAACTGACCAAGACCCAAGACCCATGAGTTTCATCATTATGATAATTTACTTAGAAATTTTTCATCTTGGGGTGCCTAGGTGGTTCAGTCGCTTAAGCATCTGACTTCGGCTCAGGTCATGATCTCATAGTTCATGAGTTCGATCTCCATGGCAGGCTCTGAGTTGTTAGCACAGAGACTGGAGCCTGCTTTGGATTCTGTGTGTGTCTCTCTCTGTCTCTGCCCCTCCCCTGCTTGCTCTCTCTCTCTGTCTCTCTCTGTCTCTCTCTTTCAAAAATAAATAATTATCAAAAATAAAAAAGTAAAAAAATTTTCATCTTGGGAGCATTTTTTCCCTCAAGATTAGAGGCAATTTACTCTACAATTATATGCATAATTATCTCAACCATGTATGTTTTCTGTTTAATTGGGTAATAAATAATACAGTATTGTTGGACATCATGGAATCTAGATACTGCTTACTGTCCATTTTACTTTGTGCTTGACAGATAATTGTTACCAATGGAAACATGAATTAATCTCAAGAAGAAATCAGTTTGCTCCTAAGAACCAAATTTACCTGATTTAACAGATAATTATCTAAATTCTTACTCTTTTGTCAGCACAAGTATATTGAATAACAAAAGGTGATAGGAAAATTTTATTTTCCTGTTTGAAAAATTCAGGTGATAGAACTTGAATGGGTAAGATAATATGTTGTTAAACATATTAATTTTAATTATTTTCGCTATTGAGTTGATACATTGAGATGATTTACGATGAGATGATAATTATATTTGCAATACTATCAATTAAATTATATGAAAAAAAAGAAGATGGATAGTTCTTCACAATTGCTTTGAGATTTTGAAAGGGAGAAACTTTGCTAATAAACATTTTTCAATCAGAAAATTTCCCCAGTAAAGATGAATAGGGTAAAAATACGACTTCCTATTTCTTTCATTAAAGTTATTATGGCATGATTATTATGTGTTATCTGTGTAGTAAGGAGAACAGTATATTCAAGGACACGGTTACTTCTCTAAGGTCTTGCCATAAGTTACAGGACAATAAAATGTGGATATAAAATATACCAGATGAGAAGGTGGTTAAATCTCTGAGGTGTGGAACAGCTTAAATCTCTTCTTAGACATAGAACCCTTGTTGCAGTTTCAAATGTGAGATTTTTAACAAGCAGACGGTATTCTGTGTTTTCTTTTTTCATTTTCTAAAAACACATGAAGTTTAGCTGCATAAAAGAAAATAAAATAACCGAGAAAGCCTCCAGTGAACATCTTAGAAGCCAAAACATCAGCAAGAACTTGCAAATGAACTATTAGAAACTTTAAAAAAAAAGTGTGTAATATAAATGTTTTATATATCATGAGTACTTTGCTTTTAGTAGCATACGCTTTAAACTGGACTATATGTGACCTTTCATAAGATGTTGTATATACATACATGTTTCTGTTAAGGAATTATTAAAAGTGAATAATTCAAGTTAAATTTATTCATTGGAACTCGTATTGGTTTGTCAACTGCATGCAAGCTACTGGGGTGGGCACTGAGGGTATGGTAGTGAACAAGATAGACGAGGTCATTGCCCTTAAAAATTATGGTCATGGGCGCCTGGGTGGCTCAGTCGGTTAAGCGGCCGACTTCGGCTCAGGTCATGATCTCACAGTCCGTGAGTTCGAGCCCCACGTCGGGCTCTGTGCTGACAGCTCAGAGCCTGGAGCCTGTTCCAGATTCTGTGTCTCCCTCTCTCTGACCCTCCCCTGTTCATGCTCTGTCTCTCCCTGTCTCAAAAATTAAAAAAAAATGTTAAAAAAAAAAAGTTAAAAAAAAAATTATGGTCATCACGCAACAGATAACCAGATCTGCTGGAGGAATAATCACTAGTTCTGGTAACACAAATGACAGTTTCTCTGCATTTAAGTGTATACAGTAAACTCATAACAGTCCTGCAGCTTATTTCACATGCATGGCATACACATAAAAGCTCAAAGATTGAAATAAATATGCTATAATTGGAGGATGTTGGGAATACAAACCATACCTATTTAGTCTATCCTTTAAATTACAATAAGTATATTTACTAGAGAATTTGGTTCCTCATCTGACTCCCAATATTAAGTTTGTAGGCATATTCTTTAATTAAAATGCCTAACCCAGACTATTTTTGTGGTTATCATTTGTATGGCAGGATTTCAGATCATTCTTTTCATGAAACACTTTTAGATTTGATTCAACAAATGAATCATCCTATCAAAATCATATCTTCATAACTATGCAATTTAATATTTTAAACACTCAATGTTTTTTACAAGAGTTACTCTTATAAGATGGTGCTTCTTCAGAGATGCATTACAGAAAGTTAAAAAATATATAATTAACATGTTTTGAAATGCTAATATAAAAAAATACTGTGTCAAAATATAGTCTGAATTATATATAATTATATTATGTGATTTATATATATATTTTGTATATGTTTTAATGAGTCACTGAGAAAGATGACAGTCTAATAGAAAATCGTGACAAAGACAAGAAGAGATTTATGTTACTTTCACACTATAACCTTATGACTTTAAAAATGATAAGTTACATCTAGATGTGCACAAAAGACTGTTAAGAGGTAAAGTAGAATGGAGAAAAAAATTGTGTAAAATAAAACTAAAAAAAAAGAAAGCCAATATAAATTAGAGACATACATAATAAAAAATACATAGAGGCATACTCACCAAATAAAATTGTGATAATTTTTCTCTTTGTAATATAGGGTCCAAGATGGTAGGAGTTTTAACTTTTTCTTACACTAGAATACCTCCAACACCTAGGACAGTTCTCAGAATATAAGAGGAGCTCAGTAAGTTGTTTAATAAAGCAATTAGAACTATTTTATATGGACTCCATAATTAAATTTCTCAATCCATGACACAATTTCTGTATTATTTAACTTGCTCCTTACATTACTCTCCCTAGCAATTTTCTCAACCCCCTTTGAACATTGAGGCCTATTATTCTGTTTTTCCCCTTTCAGCTTTCTCTTCTTCCTTTTTAACTTGCATTAATACTTACAGCTTGTCATTTAAAGAACTGGCATCCTTCTTTTACCATTACATTTAACTAAGCAGCTTCATTGTTTTTCTGTCCCACCAGTTAGTGAAAAGTCCTTCCACCCCATCAACTGAAAGTTCTGTCATCTGTAATATATGCTTTAGAATGTCCCTACCGCAGTGCTGAGGACTACCCTAGAAACCTCAACACAAAATCTCAAAAACAGCTTCCTAAGTTAACTCATGATCTTTAACATCAGCTATCCTCTCAAGGTACTCAGTTGTCCTATTGCATATGCATAGGTAGTACTCTCCTTAGATCTGAAGAGCAGCTCTTTTAAATTTTAGTCACATCTCTGGTTGCTCCACCCTTCTTTTCTCTCTCTTGAACTCTTTTCACATTACTGAGAAAATAGAAGGGAACAGAGGGCCTCCCTCCTCTTCTTGATACAAAACACACTTTTCTTTATTTACCTTTTTCCACTTCCTTGGTATATGATAGAAAAGATTATTTAAAAGCTAGTATCATCTTGTACCATTTTTCAGAAACATCTCTCAATAAATTTTGACACCTTTCCCTTCCTAAACCCCTCCTAAAAAACAAACAAACAAACAAACACACTCAAGTGTTTTCCCGTTTTAAGAAATATATTCATTTTCCCCCTATATTATTTTCCACCACATCTCTGTCTTTTTATTTTTAATATATCATTGTTACTTCCTACAATTCATTCTCTGCACAAACTATTATATTTTTGTTTTTACATCTGTCAAATCTATAAAAACTACTATGCTAGCAGTTTATTAATAACCTTCTTGTTGTAGATGTTGGCAAGGGTGTGGAGAAAGGGGAACCTTCTTACACTGTTGATGGGAATGCGAACTGGTGCAGCCACTCTGCAAAATAGTTTGGGGGGGTCCTCAAAACGTTAAAAATGGAACTACCCTAATAAGCCAGCAATTGCACTACTAGGTATTTACCCAAAAGGTACAAAAATACTGATTCGAAGGGACACATGCACCTTGATGTTTATAGTTGCATTATCAACAATAGCCAAATTATGAAAAGAGCCCAAATGTCTATCGACTGATGAATGGATAAAGAAGAGGTGGTGTAGATATATACAATAGAATATTACTCAGCCATGAAAAAGAATGAAATCTTGCCATTTGCAATGACATGGATGGAGCTAGAGAGTATTATGCTAAGCAAAATAAGTCATTCAAAGACAAATACCATATGATTTCGCTCATGTGGAACTTAAGAAACAAAACATAAACATAGAGGAGGTAAAGAGAGGCAAACCATAAAACAGATTCTTAACTATAGAAAGCAAACTGATGGTTATTGGAGGGGATGAGGGTGTGGGGATCAGTTAAATAGGTGATGGATATTAAAGGAGGGCACTTGTGATGACTTTATGTAAGTGATGAATCACTAATTCCTACACCTGAAACTAGTATTACACTGAATGTTAACTAACTTGTATGTTTAACTAATTGAAATGAAAAGTTGGAAGGAAAAAAATTTTTTTGTTGTTGTCAAAAAGAATGCTCATTTGATATCTTAGACTTCATTCATTAGAGTGCTTTCTTCTTAAAACATTTCATGGCCTGCCCTCTCATAGCTCCAAACTCTCCTGTTCCAAACTGTCCCTTCAATGTGTATATGGTTTGGGGTTCCTGGATGGGTCAATTGGTTAAGCATCCAACTCTTGATTTCAGCTTAGGTCATGATCTAGCAGTCATGAGATCAAGCCCCGTGTCAGGCTTGGGATTCTGTCTCTCTCTCTCTCACTTTGCCCCACCCCCCCACACTCATGCTTTCTTTCTCTCTCTCAAAAAAAATGTGTATATACTTCTGCATACTGTTGTGTAAACTGTTTTAATCAGTCTAGACATTCAGTTTGTCATTTCCCATATTCCTTTACTAATTAAATTATAATCTTAAAGTTCTTAATATTTTATATATCTTCTTGTCTACAGTTCTACATATCCTATTGTCTCCTGGAATTATCTTCTTGTGTGTGCTTTAGACACTTTAAATTCAACATTTCTAAAACAGATCTTGTTTCCTTTACACTGAAATTCATATTTCATTGTGTCCCCTATACCAGTGATTTTGAGTTACACAAGTCAGAAACCATGGAATTATTTAACCATTGTCAGGAACTCTGAAGAGTGTGGGAATTTATCTTATTTGCATGCTAACACACCAATCTCTTACTGTTTTATGGAAATTGGCAGAGAATGTGTGACTCCTGGGACAGAGTCAAAGGACTTTATTACCCAAGACAAAAAAAACTAGCCCAAACTTCTAGTTTTAACACCAGTTCTCCATGACCTTCCAAATTCCATGGAGACAATGTAGATCACTCTAGATGGATGTCTGCACCCTCAGTGGGTTGTGTGAAAGAAAACAGAGGAAAACTGAGCTTAATAGTGTGAGGTAAGCATTCCTGCACTTTGTAGGAAGATGATATCTCATCCATAAAGATTGCTTTCTGCAAACACAATCCTTGGCCCAATGTAGAATGCCTCTTCCAACAACCAATCAATCACCTACTCCAGTTGACTCCAACTCCTAAATATCTTTTAGCTTAATCCATTGGTGTCAATCTTCATTGTTGCTACCCTATTTCAGGTCATATCATCTCATCTATCACTAGGATTATTGAAATGTCTGTTACAGATCTCCTTGCTTATCAGAACTCTGCCTCACTCCCCACATCCCTGATGAATCTCATATCTGGAGCCAGACTACCATGATAAAAATTAATTCTGATCATGCCACTTTTAGATTTATTGTTCTCATTGCCCTCAGGAAGAATTGACAGCTTCTTAAATTAACTGATATTAATGTCTTTCATTATTTGGCATCAGCTTACATTTGTAGATAAATTTATTTCACTGCTTCTCCTTTACCATTTCCTTTTCCGTGTAACAATAACTCCCATACATTAACTTCCCTCATTTGCCACTGCCAATTGCTATACTAAACTATTTTCTATTTCTGTCTCTCAACTCCAAGCCTTTGGGTGTATGTTTTCATTTACTTATTGTGCCTACTCAATTTCTACTTGTAATTTTTTTATTCACATTTTTTCAGGTTTTAGCTTTAAGGTCATGTCTACCAAGACATTATTATTATTAACCTGCAAGTAAGTAACACATAGTACCTCTTCCATGTGTCCCAGTTGCAACTTGGGCTTTCCAATTCAGAGCATACTACTAGTCTTTTCACCAGCCCATATCCCTCACTGAGATCTCTTTGGAGACCAGGGACTCATCTTATTCTTTGAATCATGCTATATACTCAACAACTCATTTCTTAATAAATATTTGTGTAAAGAGTGAAGGAAATAAGTTACAAATATTTGTGATGATTGAGGTTTCCTATATATTAAAGATTAATGTTCTTTGAAGGAATGGACCAAATTTTATTTGACTTTCTGTTGGCGCCCATGAAGGTGATGCCTAACATGTGCAATTGCTCCTCATTGTTTGCAAATTTTATGTTTGTGTATTTATACACTTGCTAAAACTTATTTGTAACTGCAAAATCAAAACTATATTTTGAAGTCATTCATGAACATGTGCATGTAAAAAACAGCAAAACATATGAATCACTCGGTGCACCCATTACCACATGAGATCAACATGGTTATTCTCTGTCTTCTTGGTTAATTTTTCACATTGTAAATAAATGTTCTTTTCAGGGTCTAGAGCACCATGTTTTTGCATTTTTGTGCATTTTTCTTCATGATTTTTTTCCTATTTAAGCTTCCTCCAAGTATGTGCTGTCTAGGGTTCCTAAATGCAGTTAGCCCGTGATGTGTCTTATGGAGAAAATGCCTGTGTCAGATAATCTTCCTTTAGCATGAATTATAGTGCTATTGTCAGTGAACTCAGTGTTACTGAGTTAACAACACTACTAAACAAGGTGTCAAAACAACTAAACAATGTACTAAACAAGGTGTTAAACAGAAACACACATAAAACAAGGTCATGTATTTATTGGTCAATGGAAATATTGTGACCAGAAGCTCACAGGAAGCTAATCTTGTATTTTCCCTAACAACAATGAACTATTGTTTGCTAATTCAGTATCTCTGGTCCTTTATGGAACATGATTATGGTAAATAATGAGAATGTATTGTAATTATTTCTTCATAAATCTTTTACAATTAATAGTTGAATGAAAAGAAACAGGAATGAAGAAGGAAGATGCTGAAGGTGTGTCTCTGAAATTGTACTATGAGGTATATAACTTGTTCAGTTTTTGTTTAATGATTTGTGTGAAGATGAAAACACATATTTGTGTAATTGGTAGGTGATATATATCTGTGATATAATTACACAGAATTCAAAATAATCTTAATATACTGAGGAAGTTTATCTTAAAGTCTCCATATCAGTTACCTCAGATGATAAGGAAAAATCTTTACAATTTTTGCATAAATTTACCTGGAAGTTTAATTTGACTTAACCACAAGAAAAATAGGAAGAAAATGTGTTGAAATCACATAAGATAAAATTTCACTTGAGCTTTATTGTGCTGCAGATTGAAAATCCAGAGAAACTGTGCTCTAGGGCTTTAATCTTTAAAACAGGTACCAAATGAAGACATTCAATTAATTCACCATGTCCTGCTTTTCTAACTGGATATATGTAATTTTTCATGTTATTAACTTAAAATCCTGTTATCTATTATTGTATTTCTCATCTCTTTTTTCACAGTTCTAACTCTGCAAGAAATGCTAAATGCAAATGACAAGTAAATAAAAACATACTGTTAATTGCACTTCATAGACACACCCAAAAGACACCTAATTTGCCAGGAAAACTTCTGGTTGTTCCCTTAGAATCAGTGTGACCTTATCTAGATGTATTTTAAGCTAATAAATTGGTTATAAAAGCATAACACCTTAAGAATATTCTAAACTTTCTAGCCATATCCCAACACCATTTCAGATGAAGATATAAACTGCATCTTAAGTAACCAATATTATCAGTCTTTGTGAAAACTACACTGCATATATTCAAGTAACATCGTCAGGATGATTGTGGCTGATTATTTGGTTTGGTGGTAACAAATGATTGTAAGGAAATGCACTATTTGTCCTAACAATCAAAAGCTTTCAAGTATACCTAAATTTTTACCGATCCATAGACAGAGCCTTTGATATTAGATTTTAATACCATTCATCTTTTGCTTCAAAGTTAGCCCAACCCTGAAAATGCTCCGTTTACCCTCCCACTTCCAGGCTTCCTGTTGGACTATTTTAAACTTCTAAGCCTCTTTACAAAAACTTTAAAGCAGTTTAACTGTCTGTGAAGTCAAGCTGAGAGTAGAGAAAGAATATATTACTTACTTTAAAATTCAGCCTCTTGAGGACTCTGCTTAGGAATCTTTAAAAGAAACTTCAGTTTCTCTATTCTTGGACTAACCACCATATTTTATTTGGGGAAGTCTAGCCATTTCAAAAAAGGTGGGACTTTTTTGGAGCACAATGGCCATGTTCTTTAAACAGATAGATCATTTATGTTTTTTGAACTATAGGTTATTTCTACCTTCAGCATGACTAAATAACCTTTAATATGGTGTTATTATTGTTTTTTAGAATATGCAAGATTCTTTAGGGAATCATGACCAGTTTCAAAATATATGTAATATTCATAACAGGATGACAACTATTATTCATTCCCAAATACTTTTAACATTAGTGTATAGTGCTTATAGTGAATATATTTTCTTTTAGTTCTCGTTAGTGTAGATTAAGCCAATTTATTTTACCTATACCTATATTTATTAAAATAAAGACGTGGCAAGGAATAACTGACATATGTGATAGTATCCTATAAAGTATCAAAAATGTAATTTATTGCCTTGAGAAGAAAGAACAAAGCCATAGACCTCATTCTCCCTGATTTCAAACTATATTATAAAGCTATAGTACTTAAAACAGCATGGTATTGGCAACAATAAATAAATAAATAAATAAATAAATAAATAAATAAATAAAAATAAAACCAGACACATAAGCCAGTAGAACAGACTAGAGAGCCCAGAAATAAACCCATGCATACATGATTAATTTACAAAAAAGGAGCCAAGAATTCATGATGGAGAAAAGACAGTCTTCTTGATAAATGGTATCAGGAAAATCAGGCAGCCATATGTAAAACAATAAAACTGGACCACTATTATGCACCATACACAAAGATTAACTCAAAATTAATTAAAGCCTTGAACATAAGACCTGAAAACATAAAACTCCTAAAAGAAACATAGGTGGTAATCTCCTTGACATTGGTTTTCATGGTGATTTTTTTTAACCTAATACCAAAAGCAAAAGCAACAAAAGTAATAAAAAGCAATTCAGACTACATTAAACTAAAAAAATCTTATGCATAAGCAAAGAAAATCATCAATAAAACAGAAAGACAACCTAGTGAATTATATTATTTCATTATGTCAATATATATCAATATATTATTATGATAAATCATAAATCTGATAAGGGGCTAATATCCAAAATATATAAAGAATTCCTGCAGCTCAATAGCAAGAAAGCAAACAACCTCATAAAAAAAATGGGCAGAGGATCTTAATAGACATTTTTTTCAAAGAAGACATATAGATGACCAACAGGCACATGAAAAGATGCTCAACATCAAAAATCTCCAGAGAAATGCAAATTAAAACCATGGTGAGATATCACCTCATACTTGTTAGAGTGGTTGTTGTCCAAAACACTGTTTTGAAATAAGTGTTGACAAAGTTGTATAAAAAATGGAATCCCTGTACACTGTTGATGGAAATGTAAATTGGTGTATCCTTTTTGGAAAACAATACGGAGATTCCTCAAAAAATTAAAAATAAAAGTATTATATGATCCAGCAATTTTACTTCTGGGTATTTATCTGAAGAAAACAAAAACACTAATTTGAAAAGATATTTGTACCCCGTTGTTCATTGCAGCATTATTTATGTTAGCCAAGATGTGAAATAAGAAATTGTAGTGCGCGTGCGCGCACACACACACACACACACACACACACAGTAGAATACTCTTTGGCCATAAGAAAAGAATAAAATAATAAAATCTTACCATTTGCAACCAGATGGATGGCCCTAGAGGCCATTATGCTAAGTGAAATAAATTAGAGAAATAAGGACAGATACCATATGGTACCCCTTATATATAGAGTCTAAAATATGTATGTATTTTATATAGTTAATATATATTTTTAATATCGAAATAAATATAACTGAAACTAAGCTCATACACACAGAGTACAGATGGGTGGTTGCCAGAGGTGGGGGATTAGAGGTGGGAGAAATGCGTATTTTTTTAGTTTAAATAAATTAAAAAATAATTTTAAAAATTCACATTGCACATATTTGACAGTGGGTTAGACAGAAAAAAAGTTATTTAACTGAAAAATGCATCAGAAGATATTTTCTATAACATACCCTATGAAGAGAAAAAGAAGGAAAATAGAGATAAAAGAATAAGAGATGTGAGGATATAGTCAGAGGTCAGAGACCATAGGAAATGGGTAAGGTAAATTAAATATGTGAAGTTATAATTGCTTGTAATTTTCCAGAATGAATGAAAGATATCAATCTTCAGATTCAAAATACTCAGTTAATTCCAAGCAAAATAAATTAAAATGAATCTTCTCCTAAATACAATATAAAGAAATAGTACAGCACCAGAGATAATAAGAAAAAAAAATTTAAGGGGTCTGAATACAAAGTACTTTAAAAAATGAAAATAAAAAATATAATTTATGTCAAAATTAGTGTTTAATTTGAAAATCCTTAGGGCTAAACTATTTAAATTGTATAAGATAATTATATTGAATATCTTTCTGTAAAAGTATTTGCCATATAATTTTGTTATTATTTTTTAGAATTTTTCCAAAAATATATTTTCAAATGTGATCATTATACAGTATAAAATCATATCTATAACTATGCTGATAATTTGAACATTTTTAGAAAGTAGAATATTTTGTTCAATATTAAGAGACTTTTACATTTACAAATAGTGCTTTATTTTAGCATTGATTTCTTTCAGGAAAATTTTCAGGACTGATGAAAAGTAGTTGAACAGTTTTGCATGGGAGATGCCGCTGTAATTTTTGGAGAAGAAATTGATATAGATCACTGTAAAGTATAAATTATGAAAATATGTCACAACATTTTTATCAGTTAGAAGAAAATCTAAAATTCTACTGTCAGTAATTTTTGGTCCAAAGTTTGGAGAACAAAAAAAATTAACATTACCATATAGTTTTCTACATATTATAGCTAGCAGACTCTGAGATTACTATAAATATGTTGATACATTTATATTTGATATTAATTATGTTTCTTTCCCCCGCTTCTTTTTTTATCAGAAATGACTAAAATATACAACTAATTATGTGATTATTAAAACCATATTTACTGATACAAATCTTATCACTTTGGCTTAATTTTTCAAGAGCAAAGTAATGAAAATAAAAATAAAGATTCTTTTTTTTTTTTTTGACGTTTATTTATTTTTGAAAGAGAGAGTGAGAGGCGGAGGGGCAGAGAGAGAAGGAGTCACAACAGAATCCGAAGCAGATTCCAGGCTCCGAGCTGTCAGCACAGAGCCCGACGCGGGGCTTGAACTCACGGAGTGTAAGATCATGACCTGAGCTGAAGTGGGACACTTAACCGACTGAGCCACCCAGGCGCCCCCAAAAATAAAGGTTTTTATTTAGAAAGGTACATGTATAGAAAGGTACATACCCATACCAGTGCAGAATTTCCAAGATAATCTTTAATAAACAAGTGCAATGAGGGTTTGAGTATGTGTGCTTTAAAATATCGCAAAATGAAAAAAATAAATAAATAAAATACCACAAATGCCATAGAGTTGCAACAACTAAAACAGGGTTGTCAAGGATAAACAGGTTAAAGATCAGATCACATATGAGAAATCTTTATCTGGAAATATTTAGGAATTCAACATATGATAAAAATAGCTACTAAAGGTAATATTAAAAATATGAATTAGCTAGCAAATGCTTTGGGTGAAATTGGCTATTGCAAAATAAATCCACCTAATTTTTAATGGTATAATAGATTCTAAAGTTTATATCAATTATTTTGAAGAACACAAGATATATATAAGTAAATATGTATCTACTGAATGCCTTCTTATATGTGAGTTTGTATTAATTTATGAATAAGAGGGTATTACTTCACAGCAATAGAATGAAGAGTAAAAATGAAAAGTAAAAGAAAAATGACTGGAAAAGAATGAAAGTTAAATAATAAAATATGTTTGTGGTTTTTGTTGTTATTTTGAGAGAGAGAGAGAGAGAGAGAGAGAGAGAGAGAAAGAGAAAGAGAAACCCAGCAGACTATGCGCTGACGTGGGGCTCCATCTTAGGATCCGTACCTACGTAAGATCATGACCTGCACGGAAACCAAGAGTCAAACACTTAACCGACTGAGCCACTCAGGCACCCCAATAATAAAATATGTTTTAAATTAAGTGTCAAATGAATTACAAAAGGTTTCAACAAATATGAAATATAGGTACAATGTCCTCATTGTTTGAAGAATAAACACACACACACACACACACACACACACACACACAAATTAAAAAGCAGTGGGACTTCATAGGAATAAAGAAAAGTACTAAAAGATCAATGGAATACCCAATAATTATTTGTTGAATAAACGTATGATAGAAAAAGAAAAAATACTTAAGTATTATCAATGATTATTTTAGATCATTGAATTAAAAGTGATCTTAATTTTTTTGATAAAGTTTCTAACTTTTTAAATCTTTAAAGTGATAATGTATTGCCTTTTATAATCATATAAGACTAATTTTTAAAAGGCTGGGATGAGCTTATTGATTTTTTTTTATATCAGCCCTTATTCAAATCACAATTCATACATTTCACTAAAACGCTCTGCAAGTATTGCTTTTAGGTCCAACATAGCAAAAGGGTTATCAATGAGTAAATGGAGTTAAGTACTTGCTTGCATATTTGAAAACTTGTCAGGGTGACACAATTTCAAACTTAAATGAAGTAATGGAAGGCATACTGGAGATCACTTAGTATAATTTCCACCATTTCTGAGAAAACAGAGCCAGTGTGAGGTGAAGCACTTTATCCAATATGATACAATTAACAAGTGATAGGAAGGGGAGTGGAATGTAGGTCTCTAAACTCTCAGCTCTATATTCCATCCTTCACTATGAAAACATTAGTTTCAGCTATTAGCAAGGAAGTGTATGTTTTATGTCTAATATAACAAGGTAGCTCAAACAAATAATTTTCAGCATAAAATTCTTTTGAAAAAATAAGTTGGGAAGATCTTTTGTTTGAGCTTCAGAATAACTGATTGGGATTTACAATGAAAAGGAATTCCCGCTTCATTATAGCATTGCTCTAATGAAAGTAGAACTTGTCCAGGACAATAACTGAACGTGATCACATATAATTTCATTTTAGGAAGGAGCTAAAAGCTAAGTAGACAATCTCCTGCTTACTATATATATTTTTTCTGCTTCACTACACTAATTGTTTAATTAAGTAAAATGTGTATTATCATCAGTAGCTTATTTTGAGATGCAGCTATTAGAAACCCAATGTCAGGGCACCTGGGTGGTTCAGTCGGTTAAGTGTCCAACTTGGGCTTAGCTCATGATCTCATGGTTCACTGGTTCAAGCCCCACATCGGGCTCTGTGCTGACAGCTCAGAGCCTGGAGCCTGCTCCGGACTCTGTGTACCCCTCTCTCTCTGCCCCTCTCCTGTTTGCGCTGTCCTCTCTCAAAAATAAATAAACATTTAGAAAAATTAAAAAAAAAATAAAGCCAAGTGTCACTCAGTTTCAATTATTACCTCTGATAAACCACATGACTCTATCATTTCCTTTGCAGCCTGGAAATATTTTTTTCTAATCTTTATAATTTTTTTCAAATCATATATTTTAATATTATTTTGTACTACTTTAATATAATGACATAATGCTTTAGATATTAGAATATAGTAAAATCCTCATATAAAATCCTTGTTGGAAGATTGTAGCAGGAGACAGCAACTACTCCTATACCCGTGACAGAACAATCCTCTATCTGGAAGGGAAGGTCCGTTTTCTTCAACCTGGCAGGCAGCTTCAGGAAGGATGCACAGGGAGTGGTAAGGGAGGAAGGGACTGCCTATCTCACCAGCCAGATCCGATGAATCAATGCTGGCAATCAGTGTGGTGACAGATATCGCAGCCAGATCGCCCTCACATCCAAAAATGCTCATATTGAACATCCTTTGTATATGCACTTTTTGAGGTTCTGATGTAGAATTTACCAATAGATTTTAAAGTAGCTTTCTAATGTGTCTAATCTAAACTCTAGTATTAAATAGAAGTTGAAAATATGTTTCAAAAATACTTATTTTTGAGAAAAATTACTTACTAAAATGTTCAATCAGTATACCAAATGAAAGTATTATAAAGTTTTCATCATGCTTTAAAGCTAATGCCTTACAAGTGAGAGGTATAAAAACTGATATCGTTTGTGCTTATTGAGCAAAACCTAAGTTTACAAAAAGGAATTCCATTATTTTTAACTTCCTCTTTTATCTGTTTACTAAAATAAATAAGATATTGCTACAAATAATTGTAACTAATATGCTATAATAATGTCGAAGTATGCATGGAGGAGAAGCAAAAATAACAGCACACACACACAAAAAAAGAAGTTTGATTTGTTCTGTCCGTTACCTAGCAAGAGGTATAAAATTTAATTTTCACACACACAAAAAAAGTCCAAAATTTGTTTTGTCATGCACAAAATTATTTCAACATTATTGAACTGGTGCAGAAGTCTGAAAGTGACCTTGGAGCAACTGAAAGTCCCTTTTAATGTGTCTAGACAGAGAACAGGAGCACTTAACTGCTGAGAGAAGGTCACAATAGAGACAGTAGTGGAATATGAGCTCTAATCACTACTTACCACCATCATGCTAGTTTCCCCTGACAGAAACTTACACTTACAAACCACTTCTTCCTTTACCTCTGAATGATTTTTATGCTAAGTTTTGATTGGTATAACTATACATTCATACTATCTGTTGAATAAATGTGATAACCTAACATAGCAGATCCTTTGATACAATTGAAAGTACTGATATTAAAAATGTATAACATATACATGATGTTTCATTCCCTTAAATGTTTTTCAGAACTCGCTAGGACACATTAAAGTCACTAAGAAAATATTGTCTTTTAGCCCTAACTTCTTTCTGAAATAAAACTTCACCTTTGAAGATGAAGCTGGAAGTTGATAGGGATTGAAAAGTATTTTCCTTCGAAAGTAAAAAAGGCACATATAAGAGGTTATAATACCTGCTTGTTGTTTTTTCTTTTGAACACATTTATAACTTGAGTTTCAATTTCATCATCTATAGAATGAGGACGTGGGATAGTTGATCTCTTATGGCCTTCCAAGAAATAAATTCAGCGAAAAGCTCCATCTTTTTATATATCTGTATAGTGTAATATTTTTTAATTACTCCCATTCTACAGGGGGAAAAAATCTTTCTTAATTGACATTAACCTAAAGTTATGGCCCTGCTGATGTATCATATCCATTATCCAAGCTTTAAAAGTCATGTAAATGAAGATTCCAGAGATTCCTGTTTTTTTTCATATGAAGATAATTATTTGGGGTTTTCTTGTTGTGGGGCGGGGGGAGGGTTGTGGTTTTTGGTGTGTGTGTGTTTTTGTGGATTTTATTGGGTTTTCTTGTTTGTTTTTTGCTTGAGGAGAAAACTATAATTGGCATTTGATTGTAATAAATTTAGTTCTTATTGGTTAATCTTTTTTTCATTACTGTTTTATGGAGGGGTTCTTTCTTTAAAATAATTCTAGTCTCTGGGCGCCTGGGTGGCTCAGTCGGTTAAGCGTCCGACTTCGGCTCAGGACATGATCTCGCGGTCCGTGGGTTTGAGCCCCGCGTCGGGCTCTGTGCTGACAGCTCAGAGCCTGGAGCCTGTTTCAGATTCTGTGTCTCCCTCTTTCTCTGACCCTCCCCCGTTCATGCTCTCTCTCTGTCTCAAAAATAAATAAATGTTAAAAAAATATTTTTAAAAATAAATAAAATAAAATAATTCTAGTCCTGTTGTTTATTCTAGTGTTTACAGGTAATTCAGAGAACCTTTCTTTAATTGGTTAATCAACTGAGAGATTTACTCTGACTTCATAGGTGCTGCGTGACAATAAAGGATATGTTTTAAAACGGATGGGAAGAGTAGCATGTGATGCCCCTTCCATTCTCCTGTCTCTGAGCCACCCTGTGCTTCTGTGCAAGTTTCTGACAGTCTTGTGGCTCCCAACAAGTGGATTTATGCACTCCAGGAGGGTGAGTTTCACTTCTTCCCATTCCTTGTTTCTCCATGAAGCAGTGTTGACTAATTATTAGGGCAAGTATGGCCATATGGAGATGTAAATGTGGCTTTTCAGCCCTACTGCCTGATGCCAGGGATTTCATATGTCTCAAAAAATTTTGCCTGAACTTACAAATGTATATAAAACAGACCCTCCCTTTTTTGTTTCCTCTTTAACTCTTACCACATATTGACCCATTTTCATCTGGGATAGTGGAAGTTTAAATTCCATCACCAGACTCCAACCAGCTACAAAATTCTGTGCACCTGAACATTCACATTCTCGTATTATTAGGGTGTTGTTTTCTGAAGGGTAGGCATAGCATCTTAAGTTACCCTAATTCTTACCTGTTTGCTTAGAGTTTAGCAATGCTTATTGACATTTTTTTGCAGCTATACACAAAAAATTATACTTCTGTGATTAATCTTCAATGAAGAACCAGATACTTTCTTTTTATCTAATTGTTCATAACTTAGTATGAATCTCTTACTTTTTTCACATAAAGTGTTTTTTTTTTGAAATTCCACTTATTTAATTATTAGATATTATTTGTTCTTGAGCACACTAATATATTTTTGTCACCTTTCCACCTTATAATTGAATTGTAAAAGTATAGTTTGAAGTGAATCTTAAAGATTAAGTTTTGACTTGCTAAAACCACAGTTAGAACAACCCAGGTAGTGCAGGTAGCCTGCTCAAAAACAAAGGCTTGAGGAAGCTTAGAATAATCAGAAATATTGATGCATCATGCCAGATAAGCCCACCCTCCCAAATGGCTGATATTATGTAATATATGACCCAGAGTACAAAACATTAATCAAATAATTGTAATGATGTGCCATTAAAAAGCATATCATTATTAAAGGATATGGATCCATGTGATATCCATGCAATAAACATCAGTCTTAACTTGTACCAAATTCTTTCTTCTTGCCTAAGATATTAAAACCACGACCCTATCACTTCAGTTCTGAAAAAAAAACAACCTCATCTTTATATTTATTAATCTACAGGAGATTTACCCTTCTTCAACAATAGAATCATACTGTTTCAGACACAGAAATATATACTCTTCTGCAAGCCACAGGACAATCAATAGAAAACTCCACTGAGTGTTTCACTGGCTGTTTGCCAGTCTTTTAGAGGAAAAAAATGTTAACTGATGTGCAGTATGATATCAGTTTCCTTTCTTAAGGAATATGAGAAGCTCTCCTCCAACCAACATTGACAAAAGACTCAGACATCTCACAATCTAACTTTATAATATACTCTCTCCAGGGACATCAAGAGACTTTGTCATACAAACATTTGAGAATAGGTAATTAATGGTAAATTTAAAAAATCAAACTAGAGATATACTGAATGCTGAAAAGAACAATGGAACTTAAAAGTGACAAAACTGAAGAATTTTTTTCATACAAAATAACTCCAGGTTAGAGATACTGGGTAATATAAGTTAGCAAATGTAAAGACTCATCAAAAACCACATATATTTCAGTTTGTTCAAAGTGGCCAAGATATGTAAAAAGAGAGCAATTTATTGTTTTCCAAAAGTTCTGCAACAACACACATAGACAAATGAGGCAAATTAAGTGAGAATATTCTGTGCATTCTGACTGGGAGTTATTTGTATTCTTTAGTCTGGGGAATGAGATGGACAAACACATGCTAGCACTGAAAAAATTAATGCTATCTTGCCGCTTACCTGTGATTTTTTTTAATCCTAAGACTTTAAAGTGAAAATACATGTCTCATTTTATTTGATAAAGCAGAAAGTAAATCTGTCCCATTTTATGACTCAATGATCATTTTAGAAGTCATGTTCATTTAGTTTGATTTAAAAAAAACTTAAATATTTTTATTTAAGCTTATTAGAGTATAGGATCTAATAGTTTCTATATTCTAAAATCAAACATAAGTTCGTTATTAAAATTATCTCCTACAAAATACTTTATTTTTAAAATATAATGTACTACATAGAATTCTAGATATCTATGTTGAAAAATTAAAAGCAAGAAGAAAGGAAAAAGAAGGGAAGAATAGGAGAGAAGAAGGAAGGAGGGAAAGAAGGAAAGGAAGGAAGGAAGGATGAGGTATTTAGGATGTAGGTTTTACCCACATTTTCCAGACAGCTAAAAACATTCATTTAGTTCATTACTTGCAACTTGATTTGTTTTATGACACCACAGGATGCCAAGACACAGTGCAATCAATTTCAACTTATATAATTTACATGTCACCTGCAGTCTTTCAGAAAACCCACTTTAGGCAAAACTGGCTAAAACTGTGTTAGGTCAAGGACTCGCCAACATTTCTCATATTTCCTAAGAGACTTAATTCCTCACAGCCATCTTTTTGACCACAGTCCATTGGATGCCAGACACGCGAAATGATGGTGACAACAGGAGAGATGAATCATTATAATGAAATAGTTGGCATTTATATGTGTTCATGGTACACGGTATGTTTGGTCCTCTATAGGTATACCTTTATTAACTTATTTCAGAAACCCTATGAGAAAATTACTATTATTATTTTCATTTAACATGTGAGCACATTGAAGTTTTGAGAGTTAGAAGTTTAGCAAAGGCAGAATGTTTAACGGTATTTTTTAGTCTCCATCCCGGAATCTAAAATGCTAGGTTCTGGGGCGCCTGGGTGGCTCAGTCAGTTAAGCCTCTGACTTCACCTCAGGTCATGATCTCACAATTCATTAGTTCCAGCCTCAGTCTGTCTCTGTGCTGACAGCTCAGAGCCTGGAGCCTGCTTCAGATTCTGCGTCTCCCTCTCTCTGTGTTCTACCCCCACTCACACTCTGTCTCTTTGTCTCTCTCTCTCTCTCTCAAAAATAAATAAAGATTTAAAAATAAATAAATAAATAAATAAATAAATAAATAAATATTAAAAATATTAGGTTGTGATACTTATTTCAACAAAAATAAGACACAAAAGTGCTATATAGATGTTGAAAGAATAATGGCAGCTGTCTTTTCTAATATGTTAGCAACAACTTCATAGAACAGGATGTACACATTTACTCTAGATCTTGGAATGTGAGTAGTTATATGAAGAGTGGGCTAAAATTTTGTGATTCTCAACATTCTAATACCTACTGTAATTCAGCCACATGTTATGGTCTTAAAAATAAGTTGCTAGCACTTACTTAGTACTTACTGTATACCAGGAAAATGTATAAATGTTTTACATGATTTAATTCCCGTAACAGCTCTATAAGGTGTATGTTGTCATCATTCCTGATATATAGATGAAGAATAATAAAGGTTAAGTAATTTTGAAAAAATAATATAGTTAATTATATTATAGAGACCATCTACTCCAGATTCTCGTATGCCACTATGGATTTAAGAGGGGAAAATTAACAATATGCAGAGTAACTTGCATCAGTAAGATGTAGTATTAAGTTTATTGGAAATTACAGAGAGTAAAAAAAGCCCAGTGCAACTGAAAAAAATACAGGAATTATATGTGAATTACAAAGAAACTTGTTTTTATACAAATATTATATAAAAAAATCCAGCATGCCTTACTGGATATTGGAATACCATAATGTCTATAGACATACATATAAAAATAAATGTTATTGATAGTCATCACATAAATAAGGATTGTGGGTGGAAGAAATCATTAGGTCTCTTACAAAGGAAATATAAACCCTTATTTTGAGGAGCCGTTAAGTTACTTGTAATATGCAATAACGTGAATAGGGTGTGTGTGTGTGTGTGTGTGTGTGTGTGTGTGTGTGCGCGTTACTACATTCTGCATGAATATGAAAGGAAGAGAAAGAAGATGTTGATGAAAATGAAAAAAAGACCTAAGATAGTTTCTCTTTCTTTCTCTCTATGGGGGTTAATTGGACATCTGTTCCAAGGGACCACGCATAGAACTCAATTATGTCAGAGGCCATAGAACTAAGCTTGACTTTGCAGTTGATGAAATGGAATGTACAACTATATTTGGGGCAACCTGAAGGGAAGGGTCACATCATTTGTTCACTGATATGTTCCTGAAACTTAACACAGTGCTCAGCACTCAAAATATGTAAACACAAAAATTAATGCATTCCCAAGAAGTAAAAGAAGTTTGAGATTCAGAAATATGTTTCCTGCTGCTATACTCTAGAATAATTAGGTTGGAAAACAGGTGAATCTGTGTCATTCTTTAGTCAGTATGACTGAACAGAACAATCACAATGTTCAATTCTGTTAATATAATCATCTTCTTGAGCTTTCTTCTGACATAATGTTATACACAGACATACACAAGTATAACTTTTGTATATAATTAAATTATTTTAGGGGCACCTGGGTGGCTCAGTGGGTTAAGTATCCAACTTCATCTCAGGTCATGGTCTTGCAGTCCATGGGTTCAAGCCCTGCATCAGGCTCTGTGCTGACAGCTCAGAGCCTGGAGCCTACTTTGGATTCTGTCTGTCTGTCTGTCTCTCTCTCTCTCAAAAAAATAAACACTGAAAAAATTTCTAAAAATATTTTTAAAAAATTTTAAATGTGAATGCTTAAACATACATATATTTTAATAGAAATATTTTATGCAGATTGAAACATAATTTAAATAAAGGATAATTGTAATAAAACAATTCAGAGAATGATGTTTACATTAGCTTGGTTATATTATTGTATGAATAACATATACCAAAAATTAAATTTCAAAGAGGAAAGAAGTATTAATCGATAGAGAAACATAAAAATTAATAGGTTGATGTTCAGTTTTTCTCAATTTCTGATGTGTTATTCAGTGTGACTATTTTCCATATTTGTTTTCTTCCTAGTCATTACATATTCAAGAATAAAATATCTATTTTTACTCCTTTCTCACCCCTAATAATTGGCAAAAAATTTGAAAAGAAACCCACTATCTAATTCCCACAGTTGATAATCCTTACAGATTTCTTTTGCCTCTGCTTATGTCATGCTTCTTCCTGAGGCTGAATTGTGTATAGAGGGATCAATTACAGAGAAAAGCTGGAATGACAGTCTTAAGTCTTCTGTGGCTTGATTATATCTAAAGTTTCTTAGTTAAGTCAGTGAGACACTCCCTCCAGGCATGGATCATTGTATCATGAGCATCATTGGAAGAGAAAGAAAGACAGGAGGGAGAGAGAGGGGAGAAGGAGCAATGATCCTTGCACTTACTGTATAATTTGGTATCTGTACCAACAGTGGACACCCGATAATTTTTAAATAGGTCACAGATGTTTGTTTCTGCTTAACAGCATTGCTTAGAAAAAAATATATTAAGACATATTCAATATGTAAACAGTGTTTAAATCATGCTCCCTTTTTGAGGATACTGAAAGATAAAGAACAATTATGTATATAGTGATGTAACTCTATACATATATATATATATGTATAGAAGATATATACATATATCTTCCAGAAGTTTTCAGAAATTTTTCTATATCCTAAAGTAAGAGATAAGTTAATGGACAATTTGCATGTTAGATTTTCTAGTTGTATTTATCATTTAAATATTGTTTAATTCAGCTTTATTCGTTACATGTTTTATCAATTTTAAAAAACATTTTATATTATATTATATTAAATGAAGTCATTTAAAGTTGTATAAAGTCATTTTCAGTACTAAGCCATTTTATTATTGACACTTTCTAAAAGTAAAATAAGTGAACCATAAATAAAAGCACAGAAATATCACACATAGACATTAAAATAAATGAATTGATTATCATGGGTAAAAATGAATAAAAAAAAGAAAAGAAAACTACTAAAATCAGGGAAACCTGATGGTTTCTATTTCTTTGCATCATAAAAAGCTTTTAGCAAAGTACCTGGCTTCCTGATCTTGACAAAAACCTTATTCAGAAAATGGGAAACTACAGCTAGCAGCTTATGTCAGTCAGAATGAGAATATGAGACAGAAAAACTCCAGCTGTTGTGTATATTATATTTGTAATGAGATAATTTGTTATGGCTTATTCTTTACCACAGCAGTCACCTAATTCAGACAATGGCTAATGGATGTCAGAATTCTGGTAAGAGATCCAAAGACTCAAGTAACATGAAAATTGAATTCTATTAGTTTATTAGACTCCGAAATGACAAAAAATATTTTAAAAGGCTTATGAATGATTGAGGTTATCCAAACAGTGTCAGCCTATTAATGCTGCAAGTCTTCTATAACAAAAAGCTTTGGATCTATAATACTGTATTTGATACCACCTGGGATCTAAAATTTGCAGAAAGAATTACATCTAAAAATTCCAAATGCAATTGACTTCAAAGATTGAACCTAAGATGAACTTGAAATCTTAGGTAACTGGATAATTTGTTCCACTTCCTTTCCTCTGATGCTCTAAAAAATGAAATATTTTAAAATATGTTAGACAGTCTTTAAAGCTCAATTTAAAAACTGTTTTCCCACAACTAAGATAATAGTCTCGAGGATTCTAATGTGAAGTTCAGCCACTTGACTATAACAAATACAAACAGTCATTTTTTGTGTGTGTGTGAAATAAAGTATAAGTAAGTGACCAGTGAAGACCAATTCAAACCAATAAGATAGAAATAACTATATAGGTTTATATATAAAATTCATTACATTAATTATGAAAAAAATTGTTAATGTTAGCAGATAATCTGCTTAACCTATTAACAAATATATAAAAACATTTCCTTATGCTCTTAAGATAATTTTGTTTGTTTAAAAATACCAAATTTACAGAACAATTTGTTGAAGGCAGCTATTATATTCAAATACTTTTATTAGTAAAGATTTATTCTGTTTTTGTATCTGATTAATCATGGTATGTAAAGGACTTATGAATATTCTCTTCCAGTCATGGAACGCTTACCAGAGACTTACAAAGTATTAACAAGTCTGATCTTTTGTAAGATTTTTTTTATATAGCATATTCTTCTACATGCAAGAATACCTTGCAGATAAGACAAAATTAGAATTGCTCATACAGGTCTGGCTTTGTCAGAATATTGTATGAGAACTAATTAGCCAAATTATTTGTTTGTCTTAAATATTAATAGAACTTGGATATGAAGTTCTATGGTTGGAATTATATCCTAAGATTATATGTTTATATGTAAAGAGAGAGAAGGTCTTCTGATGGCCACAGAACAGGAAACAGACTCCATACCCACAAACATGATCTGAGAGTGCCCCCTTGAAAAGGGTAAGTAATATGAAGTAATATATTGAAATGGGACTCAATAAATATTTCCTGGATGAATGAAAAAATAAAACTCCTGTGTTAAGATTTTATACACAAATGTATAAATCAATCACTCCATCATTCTTATGTGATAAGCTCCATGAAAAGCATACTATAAGATTACTTATACTACATATGTAGTGGTTTCATTAAAAAAAGTTACACAGTGCTATAAATGTTGAAAGTGGAGTCACAATTACTCTTCCTCATATATCCTATGATGTCCGATACATGCATTTCTGCTACAACTCAATGTACAAAAAAATTACTGAAAAATTTTGTGTTCTGCAAATTTCCAGTCTAAAAATGTCAGGACTAATGCCTAAAATGGGTTTGGAACCGTTCACTCAAAAATTATGTGATCATATAACCATAACACTATGAAAAACAATAATTATCCTAAAAGAAATACTAGCATAGTTAAAACATGGTAACTTTCTAGTGGATGCAAAAATATTCAGTAAACATAAGACTTACACGTTTAAAAAGATAAATGGCTATCATGAAGAATGTAGGCTGCTGAGTTCTGGAAACCAAGGCAAAATACACAAAGAGGAGGGAGATCTTCAGAATAAACATTCTAAAGTCCAAGGAGGCCAAAAGAGATTCCAGGAAGAACAAGGCATAAATGCCATTTGTCTGTATAGTATACAGCCTTCTTCTGATTCTTCATTGCTACTTGGTGGTGCCAAATATTTTTTTTTTAATTTTTTTAATGTTTACTTTTGGGAGAGAGAGACAGAGTGGGAATGGAAGAGGGGCAGAGAGAGAGGGAGACACAGAATCTGAAGCAGCCTCCAGGCTCTGAGCTGTCAGCAACAGAGCCCCATGCGGGCTCCAACCCATGACCTGTGAGATCATGACCTAAGCTGAAATCAGATGCTTAACCGACTGAGCCACCCAGGCGCCCCTTGGTGGTGCCAAATATTAATGTATGGGGACAAATGGTACGTGAACCAAAATGACATTTCATTCCTTCACTTTGTTTCTTGTTTACCATTTACATAAAACTAATCAGCATTATGGAAACACTCATTGTAGAAGTACGTAATTTACTTTGTCCTTATAGTATATTAATGTGTATTTGCTGATTTTCTCCCTGATAGAGATTAGCACATTTTTAGATATTAAATGAAGGCAATTTTGTTTCACCAAAGAGCAAACTATGAATTTTATTTTATTGATCCTATATCAATTTTAGTATTCAAATAAAAACAAACATTTCTTATATGCCCAGCCTTAGAAAAGATTTCCAGAAACATGCACTGAATAGAATAAAATTATAATTTTTAATGTTATGCTTAGACTATAATGTTATTTTTCTGCTAAAAATCATTAGCAAATAAAAGTGATAATATTTTTTGGAGAGTTACTTGTTTTTTAGAGATGTTTCATATTCATCTGACAAGATACTACAATAAAGAATGTTATAAGCATAGGCTTCAATGACAGATGCATGATTAACTCTGAAGAGCAAGGTTCTTAGAAAAAAATTGCTGTCTTTTTGGATTTTGTAATGAATCAGGTTTTTTCTAAAAAATTTTTTATTGGTTGCAAACACTTCTGATTTCCATTACATATTCATTATTCTACGTATTATATTTGCCTGTCCCCCCCAAATTTCTGCCTCACTGTCTTTCACTCTCAATTTATAAATTCATTGCTGTAACCACTGAATGTATATCTGATGAGTAGGTCTAGGAACATGTTTTCAGTTAAACTGAATGGTAGAACACAAACAAACAAAAAGCATAAACTTTTCTGTAGCTGAAAAGATAACCTCTCAATTTGAAAATAATAAAGAGCACAAATTCTTAATTGACCGAAATTGTTAAAAGTTCATTCTCACTTTAAAAAAATTTTTGCCCATATTTATTTTATATAAAATTATTTTCATTCATTATGGAAAATCTATTACATAATTTTAAATTATTTAGAATCTTTAAATTATTAATAATCTTAAGAGTGCTTAGTAATAAATGTTCCATACATGCATACATGATTTAACAAATATATAGATGGGAAAATTAGATTCACCAGGTATCTATGCAGTAAGTTTTTCATATGCTTATTTCATGCTACTACAGTGCTTTAGTCCTTTTCTTCCATTATTTTCCCACCCCCAGCTCTACTAGGGTTTCATTTTAGCTGGTAAACGTTTATAAATGTAGTATAACTAAATTGTTTTCCAAAGACATATGAGTATTTTCATATGCATCCTCTTTAATATGTTTAGAATACTTTTTACATGTCTACTTACACATCAGTAAGTAACACCAGTAGCTGTGTTTTAGTCTATATTGAGAAGTTGCCCTAAAAGACTAAATATGTAAACAATTGTCATGTAACTCTCTTCATCATGAACAATGTATGGATTAGGGATGGATAAAGGCATCTAGATCAATTCAAGCTGTGAGATCAGAGAAGATATGGAAAACCATCAGTTTTATACATTGTCAAATTAAATACGTCAATTTCAAGGAATTTTGGTGCAGTAGCCTTAGTTGTTCAATTTCTTTGAAAAAGACAAGTTTTATTGATTAGGCATCATAGTCAGGGGCAAGCCCCAAAAAAGTGCCAATTGATTTTGTAAGAAATACTATGGAGAGTGAGTCACAACTTCAGCTGAAGGTTAGTCAATACAGATGAAGCAAATGTTTGGAGGTACAAAGTCTCTTATGTGAAGACAGAGGAGGAACTAAAACTTTAATTTGTGTTTTGAAAGGCTCTCTGAGATTATTTTGTTCTATGTATTTCTTAAATATTTAACGTGACAACAAATACATCAAATATATTTGTTTTTCTCAAATTTCTTCCTGTTAAATGTGTTAACTCCTACACCAAAAGGTAATTTGACCACATGTTTAAATTAATTCTATTAGTGAGTAGCAAATAGAGGATTATTTTATAGCTTAAATTCATGAACATAGACTATAGATTGCAATATTCTGGTTTCAAACTTAGGCTTTACATCATATGACGATTTAAATTTGGATCAGATTCCTCATTTCCCTGAGACTTAGTTTTCTTATTGGAACAACTGTAAAAGCAACAACAAAATGGTGCTAATCATAATTACCATACATGTTTGTTTTGAGAATAAAATAACTTGCTAGTAATGGTAATACTTTCATAATGCTTATTATTTTCCAGAAACTGATTTTTGTGTGTTGTATGTATATGCATGTGTATGATTGTTTAACCCTATAGGTAGTTACCATTTTCTCCAATGCGTAAATATTGAAATTAATAAACGGAATTGTCCCAGTCTCAAACAACCAATATTTGGAGAGGCAGGAAGTGAACACAGAGGCTGGCTCCAGAGTCTGTCAAGTTTCCCACCAGAAAACTAATTGTATTAAGGACCTTGCTTATGCCAGAAAAAAATTAAGTAGTTAATAAATGTTGGTTCAAAAGATCAGGATAAGATAGAAGAATTCTGGGGACATGGAAACATGGTAACCTGATCGTATGTTTCTCTCCCTCCACTTTCACTTTGAATCCATTTTTCTTTCCTGATTCAGAGGATTCCAAGGGTTCTTAGGCAGCTGTCTGCATGGGAGAACCTGGGTTCTGAGGGACTTTATGCCAGTGTAACTGGTATGTGTGGTCTACTCAACATGCTGATGAAAGAATTTAAAGATGGAAGGCAGCAGATCCAGAGAAGGGCTGACCATCAGAGAGCTGTACCTTCCCAAATGAAAACACTATTGTTGCTGTTGTTGTTGTTGTTGTTGTTACTCTATTTCAAGGTGTGTGTGTGTGTGTGTGTGTGTGTGTGTGTGTGTGTGTTATTCCCAGTTTTATTTTACGGCGTTTGTATTTATTCTAATTGATAGAGGCTGGAGTTATCTAGATCATTTGTAATTTTCCTTGGTTGACTCATCAGGGCTCACTCAGGTATGATGGATGGTATTGGCAAAACAGATGGTCAAAGGCAAACTGTTTCTATATCTGTGTTATTTTACACACACACACACACACACACACACACACACACCCTGAAATAATACAGTAACTGAATAAATGGAACATAAGTGCCAAATAAGAAATCTTGACATGGAAGGCAAATACTATATAGGAAATTCTAATACTGTAGTTTTTTAAAGTCAAAGCTAACAAGAACTTAGTGTAAGACACATTATTATTTTTTGTAATTAATCCTAAAAGAGAATAACTCTTTCCATTTAACTGTGACATGTCATCAACTATAAGATTCATTTCAATTTCAAAGAGGTTAAAATGCAAAAAAAAAAAAAAAAAGTCCAAGATTAAATAATGCATGGTAACTTGCTAGCATTATCTTTTTTTATTGAATGCAGAGTAACTTAGGTATTTATGGACAGGAAAGTGAGGAAAGGAGGACAATTTTTTTCAAAAGTTTCAGTTGAGAAGGGCGATATTTAAGGAGGAAAGTAGGAAAGTGATAGCATTTTAAAGGTTTCAATTTAAGATAACTAGAACACATAATGATGAAAACTGTATCTTGACTTCAGAAAGAATTATAATCCTATTTTGAAGTAATAGTAGACTATTTGTATAATTAATAGTATAAAAACTAGTAAATTCCAGAAGTCATCTGATAATAATGAATTATAGCTCACTTTTTGCTATTTCTTTTTAAACTCAATTTGTAAATATGAAATATATTGTACTTTTTTAGTTTAAATTGAAAGTATGAGGTAGAAAGGAATTCTAAACACTAAAAATTAAAAATACAACAATCTTGGTAAAACTGTATCTTTGTGTGTTGAAAGTTGCATAAAAAGTTTTATTTTCTAAAATTAAAAATTATTCTTAAACATGGTAATAAAAATTATATTTTCCAATTATTATGGCTATAAAATGTGCCAACATTAATTATTCCTGAAAATAATAGTCATCAAATTAATTATGTTAAAAAAAGCAAAGTTATCCATCAACAGTCTTTATTTCATATAGATTTAGTGTTTTTGAAAGGATACCATTCTTTCTAAAACTGTTTATTCAACTAGTCCATCAAAGCAATTATTTTTTGGTTGTAATTGCTTTGGTTAAACTGATCAGTCATGATTCATCTTATTTCACTTGTTCATTTTTGTTTTAATATAATTTTCTTTATATTTTATGTAATACTTATCTATTATTTCATTTCTGTCATGACTGGAAACAGGCTATTGCGATACTGTACTATTTCACCAAGTTTTATTTTGCCTTATATTTTCCCAGACATTTCTTCACATGGAAATAGAGCAGGTGGATATGATTATTACCATTTTTAAGATGCAGATAGTGCAACACAAGCATGTTACCTAATCTTCTGAGAAGCGAAAATTAGCACCCACATCTTTGAACTCTTTATTTATTCTTTAGCCACCTTAAAAGATACTGTCAAGTTATACAACAGCGTATTTCAAGTTTGGGTGTATATATAATTAGGTTGCAAACACTTGAAGTCAAGGATATGTTTTCTATTTTTTTCTTCAGTTTTCTTTTGACAGCTGAATGATGTCATGCAATGAAAATAGAACTGGCCAAGTCATATTGATATGCCTGCACGTCACTATTCTATTTATGTCACAGATGTGTTTCAAACATTGATTTGATTGGAACCCAGAACACTTTTTAAAAATATAAATAATATTATCACTGATATATTGGTTTACTTAAGTCATTAAATATCTCAGAGATATAATAGTGAGGTCTGTAATATTTTTTTTGCCTCATTAGGTTTCTTTTCTCAATGATTTCTGTATCTTTGTACTATTGCAACATAAAAGGCAACTTACCCCCTATTTTCTTCCTTGTTACCTCAAACTAAAATTCAAGATTAACTTGTAATCATCAGGTATCAAAGCCAAATACATTTGAGAACCAGGTCACTTTTTTTTTTCTTTCTTTACTTTCTCCTTTGTTCTGGTCCACCATGGAAATTTGTGATTGAATAATTCTTACAAATGCCAGTAGTATTGAACACTTAAATGATCCAGGATGAAATTATAGTCTATTCACTGATATTTAAAACACATGCTGACTCCAGTACACCTGTTGCTTAGAGTAGGATGTATATTATATATAAAGCTACTCTTGGACTATTTTATCTGTGAGCCATGTTTCCTAATAAGCCACTAGAGAACAAAATCTGCTAAGTCTCTAAACAACTTCCTGAATAAGACTTCTAGTGATGTTTGCAGTAGTAGCTGCTTTTATCAGGAAATCAGTGCCTTGTTCTAAATATGATTGTACTGCTGAAGGGATATGTGTTGCTCTTTAGACATAGACCTGTGATGGGAAGGGGGAAAGAAAAGACCTAAGGAACAAGTGTTTACTTCAGTCTCCCACAGTACTACACTGTGTACTGCCTCAAGCTTTACTCCCCCAGGTTGTATGTTGGTTACTATGGGAGAACGTTGGGCCCATACCTATGTTAAGGTGGAGTCTCTCCACATCCATTATATCGAGGCACACATTTGACTATTCTAGTGTACAAAACTTGACAAAGAAACAAACTGGCTTTGATAATATCAACAGCATTGCTCCAGTGTGAATTCTTCCTGGAGCTTTGTTGGAATTCATATATGAACAAAGGATTTTAATTTTGTCAGAAAACTCAACCAATATGAATCTGAAGGATTTGCTCCACAAATGTCTCATTTCAATAATAAAAACATTATAATGTCAATTGCTAGATATGGGAATTTTTTTATATATCAGAATAGTTTCCTGATATCACAATACCAGAGTACGCTAGCGGAATTTTTATCCAAGGCTTAGAAGAAACTCTCTTCTTGCCTGACTCCAAATTAATTCATTGTTTCTTTTATAATACAGTGGTGAATGATTCTGTGTTCTACAAAGTTGGCAGAATTTTTTTTCATAAAAAAACTTTAGTATTCTACTTAAGATAATAATAAACAATTAGCTATTACCCTCTGCCTGTGAGATTTATCGCTTTTAACTGTTGGAAACAAATTGGAAATTCTTCCCTATTTTAGAAGAGAAAAGAAGTACAGTTTTATCTGCAATCAAGCTTAGTAAAAATGACAGTCACTGCCATTGTTGTTGTTTTTTTCCTCCCTAAGTGACCTGCCTTTTTTGTACCCTACCTGGATGACAGTAAAGACACTGAATTATACTCCTTTGTTTTTCTTTTGGGATACTGAGGAGATGACTTCCGTGCTAACAAAAATTCTACAAAATAGAAAAATGAGAAATTATCAAGATATAATGCAACATAAAAAGTATGAAGAAACTCACAGGTGTGTTGTTCCCTTGTTATAATTATAAGCATTATTGCATGGGAATAAAACAATCTCAGCCTTACTAAGCCATACTCTCAGAGCAAAGGTCTGTTAAACCCTTATGTTCAAATGAAGGAAGGATTTTTTTTTTAATTTACATCTAAGTTAATTAGCATATAGTGCAATCATGATTTCAGGAGTAGAATCCAGTGATTCATCCCCTACATGTAACACCCAGTGCTCATCCCACCAAGTATCTTGAAGAAATGATTTTTCAAATGGCAAATGTCTAAGAAGCCTCCTTGACCTAATATGGCAAGGTTATTCAAAGTTCTCTGGCACCTTGTTTTATCTCTAATTTGTTTCCCCAACACTTTCAGATCAAGATTCTATTATATAAACACTGAAAATCTTGGAAAATGTCAGAGAAATGCTTTATACATATTCATATAAGATAAACTTAGTTGTTCATATTTGGCTCTTCTATCATATGTCTCTGTCGCAAGATGGCCTTTATTTTCTCCTGCCTCAATGAAATAACTCGGGGGCAATTTCACAGTGCTGTCTTTAAGCCAGTGGCTATTAAGATGCTTGTGGTGCAGTAGTATCCAAACCTGTTCTGTGGAGCCTTGGATCCCACTGAAATGAATCAATGTTCCAAAACATTGCTTATAACATCAACATTTGGTGGTGTGGTAATGAAAAAAAATACCCAAATGTGCTGTCAAATTTTAACACATTGGAGACCATAACATGTAACTTAAACTACAAGGTTATTTTGCTTTTGTGCATTCCCCAATAAAGTTCCCCCTACTATCTCTGTGAATATATTTGAAGATCTTATAATGTGTAGTGATTAGTGAAGTTGAAGCTCTTCCCTAATCTTTTAATGTTTTTCAATTCCTGTGTGAGCCTTTTAACACCTTCAAAATTAACCATAAAGTCCTTTATTGAAGTATTCACCTAACGCACCCAATTAAATAGTAAATAAAGCTGAGACATAAGCCTTAAATAAAGCTAAGACATAAGCCTGTTGCTTATTCTTGTCAACAGTTAATGGTCAGTTTTACATCTACCAAATACAAATAGGGTAGTCTTTATGTATAAAAATTACATGAGCAGTTTTAGCTTTTCTCATTCATTGATGTTATTAGAAAAATGATATAAATTTGAATGTACAAAGTATATTTGTTTTAAATTATTGCGTTCATAATTTTTGTATACGAAGGTCTCTGTAAGAAGTTTTGCTTGGAAAATTAGGCATCAATCTTTATATGGGACGGAAGGGGAATGGTGCCATAGTAAAAAGAAAACTAAAAGAACTGGAGTGAAGAAGCTTTGATCTACCTCTGCCTCTAATGTCACTCCTTTTGTGGGCTTGGGAAGTTGCTTTTTTAGAATAGGCACAGTTAAAATAAGACATAATGTGGCCTTGCTACTTAGGCATTAGCAGTCTGAAGTTGTAGCTGTTTCAGGATCAGGCTATTTATTCTGAATGAGGCAATATTATAAATGGTGTCTTTTTCTATTAAATTGATTTACTAAGAAATAAGTGCAGGGCTCCTGGATGGCCCAGTCAGTTAAGTGACCAAATCTTGATTTCGGATCAGGTCATAATCTTAGGATTTGTAAGTTCCAGCCCCGCATCTGCACTGTCACTGCAGAACCTGCTTGGGAGTCTCTCTCTCTGCCTGTCTCTCTCAAAAGAAATAAATAAACTTTTAAAAAAATAAATAAGTGCAATTTTTTTTCTTTGAATGATTCTCAAATTTCTTTATGTAGATTTAATCAATTTTAGTATTTATCCAGCTATAGCTATGGAGGACAAACTTCAAGATGACTAATAAAACCCAAAGTTTCATAGCTGACAGATAAGGAAGACTGCAGTTTGGACAAGCCCTCAGAGTATAATGTGGGAAGAGAACTACTGGGGGAGAGAGAAAGCATGTGATTGCAGCCACAGTTATTGAGGAGATTGGCCTTTTGGGCAGTTTTTTCATAACTTGCCCTATTTTAAGATAAAAGTGATTATTTGATTAAAAAACTAAATTGGGAGGATATTATGTAATGCTGTGTTAAAAATCCATTTAATTCTTGATAAAATTATTGCACATTTTTGAGACAGGCATTTGAGGCAACCATCTAGGGTCATATTGTCTATCTCCTGTGTGGCCTACTGACACAAAGTGATGACAAAATCTTTTGTGTTACTCCCAAAGGGCTAAGAACTTCTAACTAAGAAATCCTAACTCTCATTAAAGCTGCTTTCTTTACAAGTAGTTAGTTGACCTCTAATGCACTCATTGTTTGTTTGTTTGTTTGTATTCAGTTAAAAAAGAAAGAAAGACAAAAAAGAGAGAGAGGGGAAGAACAAAAGACAGAGAGAAAGAGAAAGAGAAAAAGAAAAGAGAAAAGGAAAGGGAAAGGAAAAGGAAAAAGAAAAGAAACCAAAAGGAAGAAAACAAGTCTGTCATCCTAAATAATAGGATGTATATCAGGAATATTTAAGAACTTGAGCTTTTTACTGTAAGTCAATATTTCAATTAAAAATAAATTAGTCCTTGACAATAGAACATTTGAAAAATATGCTTTGTTATGTACTTAAAATACTATATCAACAATTAAGAAAAAGTTGACAGAATAAATCAGTGTTGAAATGTATCTTAATAGGTTTTCTTCTGGCTTGTTTGAGGGTTTCCTTCTTCCTCAGTGCTAAAGTATGAATATTTATTATTCTTTATTAGCAGTCCCACTTCCCACTCTCCTCTTTAAAGTGACTGCTTTTAAGCACTCTCAACAATAGCCAAATTATGGAAAGAGCCTAAATGTCCATCAACTGATGAATGGATAAAGAAATTGTGGTTTATATACAGAATGGAATACTACGTGGCAATGAGAAAGAATGAAATATGGCCTTTTGTAGCAACGTGGATGGAACTGGAGAGTGTGATGCTAAGTGAAATAAGCCATACAGAGAAAGACAGATACCATATGGTTTCACTCTGATGTGGATCCTGAGAAACTTAACAGAAACCGATGGGGGAGGGGAAGGAAAAAAAAAAAAAAAAGAGGTTAGAGTGGGAGAGAGCCAAAGCATAAGAGACTGTTAAAAACAGAACAAACTGAAGGTTGATGGGGGGTGGGAGGGAGGGAGGGTGGGTGATGGGTATTGAGGAGGGCACCTTTTGGGATGAGCACTGGGTGTTGTATGGAAACCAATTTGACAATAAATTTCATATATTAAAAAAATAAAATAAAATAACTTCCTTTAAAAAAAATAAAGTGACTGCTTTTAATCTACACTAGGCAAGAAATCCTTATAATCAAAGTTGTTGTCATGGGCAAAATACTGAGTGAAAAGGCTGTGAGTAAATATGTAAAGACTTATTTTATTAGTAAGGTCCACAGAATTAAAAATACCAATAATAACTTTTAATTGAAATTTTTATTGTTTATTCAAAAATATTTCCTAAGTAATTGGAACTGATTGTAACTCTAGCACAGTGTAATGAAAATTTTCCAAATGCTCCATATGACCTTTCTCTTGTTCACAGACTAGTTTTTTTTTTTTTTTTTTCTCCACCTCCATGTTGCTAACCATAATTCTGACTCTGCCAGAGTAGAGGGAGAAGAGTGAGAAAAAGATTTTACTCCAGTGGTACCATCTCAATGCAGCAAGTATTTAAGGTAGACTCACCCTGTCATGATATTTTAATTTTGTATTTTCTGTAAGTGCTGATGAGGCATTTTCCTCTAGCTGACTATTCCCCTCTCAGCTACTGTTGTTTTCCAGAGATCAAGTCTATACCAGTTCTCTGTTTTTTGGGATTCCATAATCATATCCCTTAAGTGGTTCCTTCGGCAGATTGTAAAATGAGTTAAGCTGTTTTTTCCCCCATGTGGTATCTCTCTATATTTTCTTGGGCTTACCTTCAATCAAATAAACTATAGGAGAGAAAGCTATTCCCCAAACAGCGATTTTACCTAGCTCCATTTCTAAAACATCTAGATAGCTCTTTTCTTATTCTCCAGATCAGGAATCAGGAAAGTAGCATTCACCAGGCAAATCCAGTCTACTGCCTATTTGTGTAAAGTTTTATTGGTATACATACCATTTATTTATATATTGTCTGTGACTGCTTTTTCACTATAAAGGCAGAATTGAATAGGTGTGACAGAAATCATATGGCCTGCAAATCTAAAATGTTTACTATATAGCTATTGCTGAGCCTGCTCAGACACTGAGGTTGAAATTAAACTTTAGTCCAGTGTATTCTGAAAATATCCCAGGGCACATAATGAGCCTTCTGGATGAGCCCACTGAAGATTCATTGGGAGGACTATGGACACTAAGTAATCCTCTCCAAACATCATCTTCTCATATTCTCTTTCTCCACTATTTGTGAGTTTTGAACAGTGTTTTAGATACTTGCTTTGGCTTATCCAGAGGGTCATCTATGTTAGAAGTTATTTTAACACCTAATATTTAGTAATTTAACACTTGAGTAGAAACCTCCAGATTGATATCTTGTTACCAAAAAAAAAAAGTATTTAGTAAGATAAACCACCTCTTACCTCTCACTTTGTACCTATTTAATCCTATTAGAGTTTTTTGTGAAGAGCCAATTATGCTTTGTTATCTTTTTTCTAAAATTTTCCAAATAGAGTTCTAAATTTTCCAAATCGTCATTCACATAGAATGAAGAATGACCTATTTGTAGAATTAGAGAAAATGATAGAGCACAGATGCCTCAACCAATTACTTTTTAATGTTTATTTATTTTTGAGAGAGAGAGCACAAGTAGGGGAGGAGCAGAGAGAGAGGGAGACACAGAATCTGAAGCAGGGTCCAGGCTCTGAGCTGTCAGCACAGAGCCCGACGTGGGGCTTGAGCTCAGGAAACAAACCAAGAGATCATGACCTGAGCCAAAGTCAGACACTTAACCGACTGAACCACCCAGGCCCCCTTGCTTTCTCTATATTGTGTCTGCCTAGTCTAACTAACAGTGGGTGGTATTCTCAGGTCTTTCTCCATTTTTAAGGATATGTGGTCAGACTCTGTACATTGTACAGGAAGATCTAGAGACCAGTTCTCTAATCTTCCCCAGGTGAGAAATGTGTGTGAAGGACCCTTCTGGGCATGTTTCTATGTTGTAGTCATACGCATCCCATCAGGTGGTCCATCTAAGAATCAAGATTTGAAAGGAATGTAGCCAGGATAGGTTCTCTAAACTGTTCTTATCAATAATAAGGCTGATCTTTAAATCTCTGTTTGTTATTTTGCTTCTTATTTTGGTCTGTACTCAAAGGAGTCATTTCACAATTTAACATAGCCTTATTAGTAGTAAATAGAAGAAACTCAATTAGAGTCAGCTCTTACTTTCATTATTATAAGCCATAGGCCCTGCTTTTATACGTTAGAATTTGAAATTAGCAAAGGGAAAATATTATTCAAGATGAATTTAAATCTTTTCTTCCTTTACCTTTTCTCTCCCCTTAATCTCTCTTTGCTTTAAGCTTAATATTTTTAAAGTAATTTTGGAAGATTTTTAAGTCTTCTAGACTGAATAGGCCCTGACTAGCTTTCACTTGAAATTTCTAAGATCACCAAAGGCTACAATTTGAATATTATAAATGAATATGTTACACATGAACATAAATATATGTATATATATTTATTATATAAATTGTGACATAAAAATCCTTATTGATACTTACAACATATATATATGTGTGTGTGTATATATATATATATATATATATATATATATATATAGAGAGAGAGAGAGAGAGAGAGAGAGAGAGAGAGAGAGAGAGAGGCCCTGAAACAAAGAGGTTGACATCATATGTTCCTGGTAGACATGAATTTCATTATTTATTGCTGCAAGTAGTGTCTTACACCTTAGGGCATTCTATGCAATTTAGCACATTACAAATTGCTGTTTCCAAAGAATTTTTTTTTTAATAAACTTAAAATTAAAGCCAGATAAATGTTAAGGTTTTGGAAAGTTGACAGTGCATTCTTATAAATGGCTGACCTTTTTTTGTGCTTATCTGGAATAAAATGGATCTAATAATCTCTTGATTGCTTGCAAATCTCTAAATCTAGTCACTGCAGAAAGAAGTGAACACTGGTTCAATCAATATCTTATCCCAATATGACTGACAATAACACTAACTTTTATCTAGGAGAAAAAAATAAAAATAGTTCATGTGTTTGAGTTGCCTGAACTACTTTATTCACAGCTAGCATCTCTCTTTTGAGATGCTTTGTGTCTTACCAAATTGCCTAAATACTTTCTAGAATAAAGTAAGACACACACATATGCTCACATGCACACAATCACATTTGTTTCCACACAAACTGAATAAAATAGGCATTAAAAGAATGCCTCTAACAGCAATTTAGTTCACACAAGGAAGACCCTTCAAAGAAAAATATAATAAAAAGCATCAGTGTTGTATGTCCCAGTTTTAAAATTTTATGTTGCTATCTTAAGGTTCATTTGAAAAATTCTCTTTTACTATCACTCAAACAGTTTTTTGAAAGTGAGGCAAGAGTTACATAATGAAATAACAAAACAAAAATACATTGAATCTTTTCATCTCAGAGCCATAGGTGTTCATAAAAGATCTGATGTTAACACCTTATTTAACACTAGAAACAAATTCAGTGTTGTGATTTGACCAAAGTTGTAGTCCTAGTCTTGCTGACTTTCGAGGCTCTATTCTCCACTACCTGATTCTCACAAAAAGTCAGCAAATACAATAGGGAACTGGTGATATTTATGTCAATCATATCATTATTCCCAGATTTTCTTCATTAGCATTACCAAATGTTTCACTCAACTGTTTTCCTTCCATCTTTCCCAAGACAACAATTTCCTTTCCTTGGCTAATGAAGCATCCATAAGTACACTTGGGTCTATCACTAGAGTTTTCTGGAAACTGGCATTTTAAGATAAGCATACAAATAAAGGGATATGGCTTCAGAGCAAGATATCTTGGCAACATTCAGTTTTTGTCTCATATAAAGGAACATGGCTTCCTTTCAGGAAGCTGTACTATAATACAGAAATCACATCAATTATGAAAGCCTTCTTTTTAGTCTTCATAAATGCTACTTTAAGAAAGACTGTTCTCTATTTTCTCCTCCTAATAGCTGTACAAAACTTCAGCTTGGAACAATTTGTGGAAATGATAGCCACAAAATAGCACTAAATGTGTAGAGACAGTTTAATAAAATATTGTCCATTAGAAAAACTTAATATAACAACTTCATAAGAATAATTTTTAAATGCACGCCAATGCATTATCTAAATAATGGTAAACATTATATGTGTTCTCAGTTTATTCCTTTTGTACCCAGATGTCTCTAAAATATCTAACAAGACATCTTTATTTCCTTTGAAAAAATAACCTTTAGAAGAGGCAAAAATATATTATTATTTTAAAAATTAATATTAATTTCTAGATGGCAAATGTAACCTCCCATCATCTTGTTCCCTCAGATGACAGTGATAAAATAGAATGAATTGGTGATGTTGAAGATTTGCAAAGAAAGCAGTTTGACTTCATATCCAAATGTTTCATGACATGTTAAATAAAATATGAACTGTTTCGTCCTTACTAATAATGGAAATTGATTAGAACCTGGCTTAGCTAACACTGCTCCAGATAGATTACTCTTTTTGAAGTAGAAAGAAAACATCAATTCAAATTCACATTTTTTCTATCCCACAACCTTTCCCCTTCATTGCCCCATTCCCAGATTGCCAGTTTAAACCACAGATTCTTGAATAATTTTATGTGGACAGCATCACCACTATATCCACTTTTCAGAGAGATATTAATATGCCAAAATGTGAATTTAGTCACAGTTACGACATTGAGTTCTACTTGAAACTGGGTAAAGGTAAGATAATCTTTTGCTCAGTTATTACTTCCCATTTACTACCTTAATACAATGATCAATCCTAACAGTGGAAGTACTAACACCTCTACCACATTCCACCAAGTGCATGGATTATAATGAAAGCAGCAGAATAAAAATATGTAGCAGGATTTATAATCCAGTCAGATTACAAAGAAACATTTTCTTGGAAAATAATTTCCTTATTTGTTAAAATCTGTTCTTCCTTAATGAATTTCACCACATAAGGTAATAAAAATAATAATAATAACACTTAGACCTATCCAGTAATGTCAGTTCGGCCTAATACTTTCTTTGGCATTTTTGTATAATTTACTCTGATGTTTAAATGAATCATGTAGAATTCTTATATTTTCCGAGTTCTGGCCCCACCTGGTATGCCTCCTAACCAAGACAGTGACTGGCTGGCTGTTTTGTGGATATGTATCTAACATGTCTTGGTGCAGAGCAAAAGTAGTGAGGTATACAAATCCATGTCTTCTGGATTCTCTTTCTGCTTCAAAATGTTACATCTGGCCCTTGGCTTGAAAAAAAATATGCCTGCGTTCAAAACTAGCATCTAAGGTCCAAGGCACCTGCCTCTGTTCTTCATGATCCTACATACAGTAGTCTCTTCACCATGACCACAAACCCTCCTCTACCTCCATGTTCCTTTAGGGCATATTAGGAAATTTAGGGTCCCTGCACACCACATGCCGGCCATGAGGAACAAAGGTCACCTAAATTGCTTTCTCCTAACAAAACCACTAATGATATCCTTGCACGATTTTGAAAATGAATTTTTCTTTGAAAATTTTCCTAAAAGCTTACAGCCAGTATTACCATTAGCTCCTGTATCATCAGGGATTTCATGCCTTGTCCTTTCTCCCTTTCTACAGTATACTAAGATAATAAATGGATTTGTCATTTTCATTCCTTTCTCATCATGTTCTCTTTATTCCTTTCTTGGGCAAATAGTAAAACTATTATGCCAGCTGGCCAGACTTGAAAATCCTTTATTTCCCAGAAAATGTCTGACTTTCAAGTTTCTTGTCTATTTTTCAGGAGGTCAGAAACTGAATATTTACCTTTTTTTTTTTCCAGGCCTCTCTCCACTCAGAGGCTGACTAGGAGGGCATCAACACTAAAAGGCATAAATAAAAATACAGGAATATATTTAAATTCACTGTCTTATTACATAGTTTTATATCCTTTTATTTTATTTTTATTTTTTTTACATTCATTTATTTTTGAGAGACAGAGCATGAGCAGGGGAGGGGCAGAGAGAGGGAGACACAGAATCCAAAGCAGCTCCAGGCTCTGAGCTGTGAGCACAGGGCCTAACACGGGGCTCAAACCCACAAGCTGTGAGATATGACCTGAGCCAAAGTTAGACGCTTAACCCTGAGCCACCAGGTGCTCCTATGTCCTTTTAAAGTGTATAAAAGTAAGACAGCATCAGTCATGATAATGTCTTCCCAACCTTTATATTTACAAAAGTTTGGTTACTTTTTTGTTACTTTTACAAGCTCCTACAAAAGGTCCTATATAAGATGTTAGAGGGAGTTTTATGGGTTTAGCATCTTTTTTGTGATGCTTGCTTCTAAAATTGTGTTTACTGGTTGAGAATATTACACTTGAAGTTATTAATTTCTTTACAACAAAACTGGCACCCAGAGTAATATATATACAGAACAAAAAGTTGATTGGGTTTTAGATTTTGGCCAAATCATAAGCAAACTCTAGCTAGATATTGGGCTTATACCAAAGAGTACCTAGGGATGACAAGCAATATTAAGAAAAAGGGCCTCATGGGTATCATAGTTAAGAGCTAGTAAGTGTCTATTAAAATCGAAATCTTAAGCCAGTAGAGATAAATAAAATAGTTTATAAAAATAAACAATATTAATATTAATTAAAGCATGATGCTCTGATGTTTTGGTCATCTGGATCTTGTTCTCTGGGTCTCAGGCAAAATGTTCAGCTTTACATAGTTATTTACATGAGCCTAAAGGTGTCAGCTTCTGGAGAATTTCCAAGAATTCACAATTTAATGTCTCCACCCAGAACATGCCTTCATTGTATGAGGATGGCTTGTGTCTCTTAAATAAATGGTTGTGACTCTAACGACCAACCCGTCTGAGTTTTGTTCAGATATTGGAAGTGTCCTTTCCATAGAAGTTTGCAGGCTGTCTTTCTCTGATTTCTCTTCCAGTGTATCAGGTCATTAAGTGCTTTACAAAGTTCCGTTTCAGAATTACATTTGTTCCTTCTAACTTTCCTGAAGATGGAGTATAATTTGAATAGTATGACTTCTAAGTAGCAAGACTTTGTAATTCTCCAACACTAGTCACTCGTTATTGGTGCTTGTTTCACTGGAGAGATAGACTGAAAACCCACAGATTGGGAATGAAGTAGTATTTTTGCTAATATTAAATCTGTAACTCTTTATTAAGTAAAATTGTGAAACTAAGAAAACATGGAACAAATATATTTAAAATTCTTTTCAGGGTTTACTTTATGAAACTCATTTGAATGTGTTCAAAGTTACCCTAAGACTGGGCCACTTGTCCATACCCCATCTTTATAGTTTATCAGGATAATGGTGATGACAGATGAGACACAAAGCAGATATTCTTCAGCATTTTAGTACCTTTGCCCCTCACTACAATGTTAGTTTACTGTACTAGTTGTCCTTGCCATGATAGAAAATTCAATATAAAATTGTTTCAAGTTTTTGGGGGACTGCAAGTGGCTGATCTGAAAGTGCCACGGTCAGGGCACCTGGGTGGCTTAGTCGGTTGAGTGTCAGACTTCAGCTCAGGTCAGGATTTCAGGGTTTGTGAGTTCAAGCCCCACATAGGGCTCTCTGCTGTCAGCCTGTCAGTGCAGAGGCTGCTTCAGATCCTCTGTCCCCTTTCTCTGCTCCTTCCCCTCTTGCACTCTCCCAAAAAAATTAAATATTTAACAACAATAAAAAAACTGAAATTGCCATAAATTATTATCATGTTATATAAAGCCACATTTCTCCCACTATTTTTTTTAGTTGTGTACCAGTTACTGGCATTACGTAACAGCTTTTTTAAACTTCTTTAAAGAATTGGCTTCTTGTAGTGTTAAGGGGACCAAGATCTTAATTAAAGCTCCTGTCTTTCATAATGATTACCTAAAACATTTTCCTTTGCCTTTAAATTATTGCTTTGTGTTCAGACTTCTAATTTATAATGACTATATACTTCAAAAGTATCAGGGCAGAAAGAGTTCTTTAATCTATCAGATATTCTGATTTGGAATTCCTGGTGATATCAAGAATGTTTGCTGTTTCCAAAGCATAACAAAAATCACATACTATATGCAAAACATGTCTGCTACTACAATAAATGTTAGCTCTCTTATCTCCGCTCATTTGCCAAGATCTAGGGTATGCAATGTGTTCTGCCATCTGGGCTGATTCTGTTTCTAGTAAAAGGGGTCATATACTATGGATAAGTTGAATTGTTTTGATAAATCCTGAAATTTTCCTGTTCTTATCATAAGACTCATTAAAAGACAATAGTATATCTTAGTATACTAAGATATATTCTCCAGGACAGTATAAAAATAAATATGTTTGGAGAATGGACAACAATCCTTGGCAGAATCCAGCAGTTATTTGTTTTCTCTTATTCTGATTATGGAAATAAAGTCCCATGATTTAAAGGATTACATTAATACTTGGAAATGTGTGAAGGAGTAACAAAATGTTATAGGAGATAAACCTATTATTGATAAATATTTGAGATTTTAAGTGAACAACAAAGATTGCTCAGCATGAGGAACCATCAAGTTTAAAGGAAAATCTGAGTCCTGATTCATAGAATCTTCCATTATTTAAACTGAAGCTGTTATTGATATGAAACAGAGTGGGTAGGCTTTTCCCACGAATAAAAAGAAATGTTATAATAAACTATTGGTGTCCACTGATTTCCATGAAGTTGAGTCAGAATACCACAGACTCGTTTAGATCACTTATTCATGAATGGATGGGAAGTTATCGAAGACCTCACATTAAATCATAAAATGTTTGCTTCTGCTTAGGGGTTCAATCACTGAAAACCTGGTTAAATTATACATACACATAGTGATTCGAGAAAAGTAATGAGCCTTTTGCTTGCATTGGTGAAAAATCTAATTATCTCTTGACCAGAATGAAAAAAAAAATTAATGGTGTGACGTCTGTCATAATTGAAAGATTTGCATTATTTGAATATGTCCTGGGATAAGCCATACCCTTAGTTTTGACAAAGTGTAACTTTTCCTTAAAGCATCATTTTCTTTTTGAGCTTATTAAAGATATGGAATGAATTTTAGACATCACATTATCAATAAAACATAAGAGGTGATCCATATGTAGGATAAAAGAATCATAGGAATATTTAAGATGATTAAGTTGGAGACTTGTGAAAACCGGTGAATGTCTTAGTAAACCTGTAAGTCATAATACTGCAGGTAAATTTTAGACCTTCCCAGGAAAAGGCCAACTAGTACTTAATTAACTTCATAAGGAGGACATTAAAAAATAAAAGCAGAGTGCAAATATACAGTTGTAAAATGTGTAGACTTGAAGATGAAATATTACTTGGTTCAGTATCATGGAAAACAAGAGATTACAATTTATGAACAAATCAGTATCTTTTTCTGTGTGTTTTGTGCCTTAAAGAAAAAGAGTATGACAATGATTGGTACAAATGCAAGTTGTTTGTTTGTTTATTTGTGTGTTTGTTTGTTTTTCTACTAGACCTTGAATGATTGGTTTGTTCCTTCTTTGCTTCTCATTTTAGGGGAAAATGTGTGAGTTGGGTAAGAATATGTATGAGATGATCTAAACTTTAATATATTTAGCAACAATAAGTCTGTTAATATCAGCAGAATATTTGCACCATAAAAAAATCTATGAACTGGAGAGCTTCATTTTTTCCTTTAGAACAAGCAAACTAGTAGGTCATTATTCGAATTACCTATGACCTGATTATGAATAACAGAGTCCTTGGTTTATCTAAAGAAAGAGGTGTCCATTTAAACAGATAATTCCATTTACAAAATAAATTTATGCCTATTAAGTTATCAGTGTGATTTCACAAGAGAAAAAATATCCTTTGGTTAGAAGCACACTGGTAAGATTTATTGGCTGATGAATGGGTAACATCTGAAGTTTGTTGTAAAAAAATTTCAACTTTCTGAGTAGTCATTCTTTCCTAGGGTGAGATTGTGTGATAGTGGCAGAATTTAAGGTTAATATATTATACTACATGATATTAATAAAAAAAACTTCTATGATTGCTCCTTAACATTTACAGCAAGTTCTCCTGGAGAGTTTAAGAGAAAACTGAATTGTTTGGTCCCCTTTCAAAGTCCTGCATCATTTACCCACATTATTAATAAACTTCATACTTTAAAAAATTTCCTTTGTCAAAATACACTCTAAAAAGTGTCTTTGTAAAGTAGTTTCAATTTCTTTTGGAAGTTTGTTCAAAAAAAATTTTAAAGAAAAACCTTTTAGATTGTGTCCATTTTTTTTTGTTCTAAGACACTTCTCAAATGAATAATTGTGTTCACATAAAAAATTTCCCCAAGTGGACTCTGTAATTTTGAAATTTTGAAATTTAGAAAGATAGTTGACCAAAGGCAAAGCTTGTCCTATAAAGATGCCAATGTGACAAGCCTTTTGGGACTTGTTGGCCCTTGGTACTGAGTCAAAAGACAGATTTATTGTGTCTATTTTTATCTTCTTGTCTATGAACTTTCTCTTATAAACTCACAACAGAAAATGAAAAGGACAGTCCAAGAGATAAATGATGATGCTGTAGTAAAAGGACAGATTTTTACTGACCTGAAGTCCAAGGAAAGGTTTTTAAAATTGATGAGATAAGCAGGAGATTACTTTAAAAACATTTCTTTTATTTCTAGGAGACAAAATTATCTCAGAATTGGGGAACTTGATAAAGGAAATAGGTCCTCAGACTCAAAGTGGGACCCTACTTCACCATCCCAGTCAGGAAGAGACTCCAAGCAAGAGAGTTATGGGGCTTTTCATAAGAGAGTTAAGTTTTAATAACCATTTTAGCAAGACCTCCAGGTTGTCTATGTTCCACTACTCAATAGTAGTTAAATTAGCATAATAAATAAATAAATAAATAAATAAATAAATAAATAAAAGCCTACCTGATCAGGTGGTGCTGAATGTATTAATTTACAGCATCAAGGGAGAACTACACCTTGGTGGTCTTAATAATGATTCAAAATAGGGAGATTAGGAAAAAAATATTAATGAGGTTTTGGGGTATGAGTTCAGTGGATTTAACATAGGTCATCCAAGGCAGGGAACTGGTTGGTGAAATTTGTAACACAGTAGTTTAGAATTGGTTGACATGTAAAGATGTAGGTCTTAAGCCTAAGAAAATCATGATGTTCATTTCTCAGATAGCGAGTGTGAAAGCTACTTATTTTGTAGAGAACAACAATAAGACGGCAAAACTGCTTAGCAAAATGTGATAACATTTAAAGATTTTTAAAAATTCCATAATTGATAAAGCAATATTACCTTCTTTCTAATTGATATTTATTAAACGATGTATTAATGCTACATTTTATTTTACATGAGTTCAGCCATTCAGCCTCATGATTCTTGGAAACTTTGTAAAAGTAAAATATGATCAAATCAGTTTGTGCAGCTTGACTCTAATATATCTTTCATAAGAGATGTAAAGAAAACGTCTGTTGTGTGATCCAAAAAATTTATTCTTATCAGCTTGACAATTGTAAGGAACTTCTACTGAAATTTTCTTGCTATTTCAATATCAGCTAAAAAGAGTTAATTTTTGTATTATCTTTTTTATGACATTTTCAATGGAATACAATAGCTGTTGCTTCTTAATAAGCTCTGACATTCTCCATCTTTCTTCTAATTTGTTTTAAAGGCCATCTAAATAATAGTTCTCTGTTTCTTGTATTCAAAATGGAAATGTACTATAATATATACTAACTTTTAGATTTTATATTATCAAAAATACATCTGACTTCTTGTCTGATTTAATAATTCTTGGTTAGTCAATATCTGAGAAACAACCCAAATAATATTTGAATAAATTACACTGTGTCCTATCCTTGTGACCCACATCTCTGTAATGATTCAAATACTTATATGCTTCTCTTGACTGTCACGCTGTTGACATTTCAGATTTCCATGAGAACAATATGTCAAAAGATATTTAGGGTGAATGAAAAGTTGAATATCCAAAGCAAATATCTGAAATAATTTATCTACATTATAATGTCATACTATTATATTTCTGAAGGCATCAGACTCTATAGGATTTTACTCATTTATTTTAACTATAATTATTTTCATGTTTGGTTTCCTTGAAACGTAATTAACATTAATTTTTAAAAATTCCTTAGAACATAAAAATATGTAAATTTTGTATATTTAAGGACCCTACCATTTTTATCTGAATGATAAAAATGCATAAGAAAACATAGATTTAAGTTTTGTTTGCTGTTTGATTTATGATGGTTTTAAAGATATATAATAGTATTATTTAGTTGTTCTATTTATTATAAACAATGGTTACAAGTGACATATTTTCATATTTTAAATGTTAATAATTGAATATTGAAAGAAAATTTCAATTAATACATCATGACAAATGTAATTTTTATTTGTTTTATAAGACTATTCTTCCAATAAAATGGAAACTCCCAGCTGAGGCAAAAAGGGAAAAAAATGCTTGTAGAAATACTTCTTTTGCTGTTATTTGCTTCATGCTTGTAATCCCATAGCTTCTTAAAAGTGAAAGTGATAAATTACTATCAGTCTATGACAGGTTTTTGATATGTCCCTTTGTACATGAGAAACTAAGTTGAGACCACCTGAACTCATTTCTCTTGGGATTTTGAGCAACCATAAAAAATGGTTTTGTTTTGGACTTGGTAGGGCTCAGAAATGAAAATGCCATTATGTTGAGGACAGCACATCAATCTAATTTGCTACCTGGATCTCCAATCTCATCCTTTTCCAGTTGAGACTATGTTACAATATACAAGATAATATCAGTGTTACTTCATACTTGAGTAGCATTTTCTAAATGACTTTTATATTTTATTAACAGAATTGGGACATTAAAAGTGATTTACTAATTCATATGGCTACTAATGAATTTATCTAAAATTGCAGAAACAAAAGGATTGCAGTATATGGATGCTGTGGTGTTTTGTGAGTACAGTTGATATACCAGCCAAGATTACACCAAGGACATCCCCAAAAGGTAAGGAATAGGTAGAAACAAAAGGTACTATTATGTTTTGTTTAAAAACATGAAAAATAAAGTCTTTGATTGAGTAGCAATCTTATGTAAAGGTGAGAAAAAATATTGTTCTCTTGATTTCTGTTATATCATTATCATAAAATACAGATTTCCTAGTTCATAGGAAAGGGGAAATATCTATTTCCTGCACTGAGAAAAAGAAACCCTCATGCACTGTTAGTGGGAATACAAACTGGTGCAACCACTGTGGGAAACAATGTGGAGGTTCTTCAAAAAACTAAAATTAGAACTACCATATGATTCAGTAATCACACTACTGGGTATTTACCCAAAGAAGACAAAACTTTAATTCTAAGGGATACATGCACCCCTTATGGAAGCAACCTAAGTGTCCATCATGCAATAGATGAATGGATAAAGAAGAGGTGGTGTGTGTGTGCATGTATGTATATATACACAAAATGGAATATTATTCAGCCATAAAAAAGAATGAAATCTTTGCCATTTACAACAACATGGTTGAATCTGGAGAGTACCATATGACTTCACTCACATGTAGAATGTAGGGGGGAAAAAAAGAGAAACCGAAAAACAGACTCTTAATTGTAGAGAACAGATGGTTACCAAAGGGGAGATGGGTGGGGGGATGGGTTAACTAGGTAAAGGGGATTAAAGGTACACTCATCACTGTGTTGCTCAGTTGGTTAAGTGTCTGAATCTTGATTTCAGCTCAGGTCATGATCTCATTGTTCATGATATCGAGCCCTGCATTGGCCTCTGCACTGATAGCAGGGAGCCTGCTTGGGATTCTCTCTCTCTCTCTTGCTCTGACACTCCCCCACTCACACTCTATCTCTCAAAATAAATAAATTTTAAAAAATAAATGGAATCATATTATATGAATTTAATAAGAATTGCAACTTTGAGAAATTGATACATAAAATTCTTCTTAGAAAAGAAATCTCAGATTTGATAAGAAATGTACCATAATCTCTTTTTCAATTTATTTAGACATTACGTAGGTTGCTTGTCATGCATGAATATAAATGTTTGTCTTAATATATTTATCTAAATGTATTTAATGAATCTGATGTTATTAAATGTTCACACACACACAAACACAAATGTTTCTAAAATTGCATTAATCTGCCATCCCTTTTTTTTTCTGCTGGATGAATTTCTATATTCTAGGCAAGAGTTCTGTTTAATCTGAGATACCTAAAGTCTTCAGACTTTCATGCAAAATTCTGTGTGTGTACATGTATATCATGAAATCTATAAAAGATAATAAACCAATAATAGTCTTAGAATCAGTAATCTCTAAACTCTGGGCTGATGAATCTCTAATCTCTAAACTCTAATCTCTGGGCTGATGGCTCGGAGCCTGGAGCCTGTTTCCGATTCTGTGTCTCCCTCTCTCTCTGCCCCTCCCCCGTTCATGCTTTGTCTCTCTCTGTCCCAAAAATAAATAAAAAACGTTGAAAAAAAAATAAATAAATAAAAAAATAAAATAAAATAAAATGACTTGGCTATCCATTCTAGAATATGGATATGAGGGGAAAGAACTGCTTAAATTGGCTGAAGAGTACAGAGGTTTCTTAGAGAGCATTGTTCCTAGGAAATGCTTTAGGAATGCTTCGGTCACCTGAATCTCAGTTCTTTATATTAGTCATGGTGCCCTCAAAAGACAGCACACTCGGGGCGCCTGGGTGGCGCAGTCGGTTGAGCGTCCGACTTCAGCCAGGTCACGATCTCGCGGTCTGTGAGTTCGAGCCCCGCGTCGGGCTCTGGGCTGATGGCTCGGAGCCTGGAGCCTGTTTCCGATTCTGTGTCTCCCTCTCTCTCTGCCCCTTCCCCGTTCATGCTCTGTCTCTCTCTGTCCCAAAAATAAATAAAAAACGTTGAAAAAAAAAATTAAAAAAAAAAAAAAAAAAGACAGCACACTCGACCTGTGTTTTTAAACACTTAATTGAAGCAACTATTTATAGTGTTGTGGATGGAATTAAGTGGTTTCATAAGAGGTTTCAAGCCACTCAGGAATTAGTAACAGCCAGAAACTATTTCCAAAACTGAATCCCATTGTGAATTTAGTCACCTATCAGAAGCTATAGTTCTAGGGGGATGCAGCTACTTTAAGACCCACATGATATGATATATATATACATATATATATGTGTGTGTGTATATATATATATATATATATATATATATATATATATATATATATATTTGTAGCAACATGATATTATGCTAAGTGAAACAAGTCAGACATATGAAGACAAATAGACAACAGATAATTTTACTTACATGTGAAATCTAAAGGATAAAATAAAGAACAAAAACAGAAACAGAAACAAAACAAACTGATGAATGCCAGAGGTGAGGGATGTGTAGAGAAATAGGTGAGGGGGATTAAGAGATACAAACCTCTACTTATGAAATAAGTCATCAGGACGCCTGGGTGGCTTAGTCAGTTGAGTGTCCAACTTCATCTCAGGTCATGATCTCACAGCTCTTGGGTTTGAGCCCCATGTTAAACCCCACATTGAACACCATGTCAAGCCTCAAGTTGGGCTTTGTGCTGACAGCATAGACCTTGCTTCAGATTCTCTGTATCCCTCTCTCTCTCTGCCCCTGTCCTGTTCACTCTCCCTCTCAAAAATAAACATTTAACAAAATGTTTTTAATTAAAAAAAATTAAAATAAGTCATCAAGATGAAAAGTACAATAGAGGGAATATAGTCAATAATATCATAATAATGTTTATGCTAATAAATGGTGACTACATTTATCATGGTGAGCCTTGAGTAATGCATAAAATTATCAAATCACTATGCTTTACACCTAAAACTAATATACTATTGTCTGTCAACTATACTTAAATTTAAAAAAAAAAGAAAGAAAGAAAATATATGACCATTTGGTTACTTCCTGAAAAAAAATGATCATGCCTACGTGAGGAGACCATCACAAAATTCTAATAGTTGAGGCTCAAAGAGCTTCCAGGTGTGTGAACATACCCATGTACTGAGAGAGTGATGCACCTCAACTGTATGGGGACAGAAGCTCCAGTGCTTTGGACTCTTTCAGACCTCAACCTACATATTTCTTCATCTGGCTATTAATTAGTACCCTTTATCATATCCTTTAATAAACTTGTAAACATAAGTAAGTGTTTACCTGAATTCTATGAGCCACTCTAACAAATAGTCAAATTCAAAGGGGAGGAGGTCATGGGAACCTTCAATTTGTAGCAAAGTCAAGACAAAAGTTGTAGGTAACCTTAAGACCTATTACTTATGATCAGCATCTGTAGTGGGGAGCAGTTTCTTGGGACTGAGCCCTCATCTCCAGGTGGATAATGTCAGAATTGAATTAAATCATAGGGCACCCAGGTGGTATTGCAGAGAATTGCCTGTGGAACTTCTTGCGGAAGAAAAAAAAACAGAAGTGGATGAAGTGAAACGTTCTATGTCAAAGTAAAGGAGGAACACGGCAGGAGAGCTGTAGGTCCTTCCAATACAAAACCCAGGAATCTGCATATTACAAAAATACCAAGCTGAATTTCTGCATTTAAAAGTTTGGAAAATTAAAGACACACACCTGAAACACCTCCAGTAAAAGAGCTACACTTTGTCCATCTTTGTTTAATCAAAAGATTTTAACAAAGCTTTCCCAAACAATGAGCTCTTTACTCCCTGAGATGAATTACACACTCTTCTTAGAACCTGTCTCATACTGCTGGAGCTTTTTAAATAGCAGGATTTTCTTTTTCTTATTCTTACAACTTGCATGAGAAAGTATCTTTAACACCATTGTTAAATTAGGTTTCTGCTGTCTATATTTCATCTTATAAAATGATTATAAACTTTGATAAAACACTAGTATCAACTATGATTCCATTAAAAGTGTCCTAATTTCATAATACAGTTTTCAAAAAGTAATATTGTGACTTTCATTTAAATACATAAAATATGGGTATTGAAGAGGGCATCTTTTGGGATGAGCACTGGGTGTTGTATGGAAATCAATTTGACAATAAATTTCATATATTAAAATAAATAAATAAATAAAATAAAGATATGTTAGTTATTTTATTTAGTTCAATAAATGAAGGAACCAATAAGGTGTGAAAACTAGTCCAAAGAACATTTGACAACTTAGTTTAACAAAGAATATTAGGAAAAGATTTTTGGATTATATATAAAACTGGTTATTGCCCAACAGGGTCATAAATTAGAATCCTTATTATTATTCGTCCCAATGGATGAAAAACACTTCCATCTCTACTGGTCAATAATCTACAAGTTAACTTCTTTCCTTATAGAGTTGTGTAATAGACAATTAACACTTCAATCCCAGCACTCTGCTGACAAGACACTTAGCATTCTGTTTTCCTATTTATGAACTATGAATAATTTTTCTGACACTAATACCCATCCCTAGTATAAATGTCAAGTCAGGAGCACCTATAATAATATTTGGGGGCACTTTATAATTATTTGGATACTGTAACTAAGTTAAAACTCCACTAGATGAAATTTATTTAGAGATATATTTAATTAGGATACATATATTCATCTCTTCTTATATTAGAAGTTGTAATGGAAAAAATCACAAGCAGGAAATGAAGATGAAATATCAGTAATTAAATTTAAAAAATAAAATTTAGATCCCTGTGATTGTAAAAGATCTTGAAGCACTAAGTGGTGATGGGAACCTCACTGTGACTATAAAGGTAAAGAAGTGTAAAAGACAACATTGGTCTCAACAATCTCCTAATACTGATAGTTGTTTAAATAATTGCCATGCACCCAAACACAGTAACACAACAAAGAAATAAAAATATCATGTGGTAAATTAATGTCATAGTGTGTAGCCAAACACTAAAGAAAATTCTAAATGTAGAAGCCAGAAAAACGTTCTGAATCCAGTAGAATTTGAAATGAGACTTGTACAATAAAATTTAGATTGTAAGAGAAATTCTGGAAGGCAGTACAACGAAAGAGACAGAAATAATTCATGTCTACATTCACTCCCAAATATTATTCAAATGTCAGTTCTATACTAGGTAGGTGTCTATCTGTCTATCAGGGTATGCCGTGTCATATTGATATTAAGGGTTTCTGTATGTGTATCTATACACACAATATGCACATGGATACTTACACATTCATGTTTATAATATACACCCATATCCTGATCAGAATTACATTCTACCATGTTTATTAAATAGTATCTTTAAAACACTCCAGAAGAAGCCACAACAATCTTTTCATTCAGCTATACTTATTTCTGATCAACACAATGTATTTTTTTGATGGACATAATCAATGTTAAAAATTAATTATTGTTAGTGAAGTGAGTGGTGTTTAAATTAAGCCTTTCAGTTAGAAGTGTTGTGTAGATCCATCTATCCTTACCCAAAGAGTATATATTAGGATTTGATGAGCCCATTATTTATATTCTTTGAGGTGACGCTTAACATTTAAACCTGAAATAGTACTGCATTTGCCACTGACTAGAGGATTATTGATAGTTACCTTTGATTGTATGGTTAATTGACCATCACAAATAGTATACTGTTTAATTTGATTCTGTTGCACCTTCTATGCAATGAGTTGATGGAAGTAACGAAAATGACAGAGTCTTGCAAGTGAATGCTAAATTGTTTCGGATTTTATTTGTTTGGGTTTTGCTAACTGATAATAGGTAAATGACAATTTGATTTGGGGCTTATTTTCATTGTAGCATATGAAGTTAGGAGATACAGATATACTATGTGTATATATATATCTTTCATTCCCTCTTAGTATTAAAGGATATAGTTATTTATGAAAAATAGTAATATAGTGCCTCTGTCTTATAGCAGTTTACAACAGAATAAAACAATAAATTAACAAGGTGTTATTACGGTGATGAGTGAAGTTCTTTCTTAAGTGTTCATATTTAAGTTGAAGGATGAGAATGATAACTATATTGCTATCAATATATTGGGAAAATTGGGGAACTATATTCTGTATTTCAGAGAGAGCATGAGAAAGACAGAAAAAATATTGTAAAGACCTTTAAACAGGAAGAAAACATGACACAATCCAGAGAATGTCAGAGGGATTTAAGACAAGAAAAAAGTCAAGAGAATGGAGAGCACACTAAAAGTCAGCAGGTGAATTTGAGTTTGGAATTGCAAGGCCTTGCAAGGCTTGTTTAAAATAAGGCACAAAATTAAATATTATTGTAAGTAATATTAAGCATAATCCTGTAAAAATTTCAAGAGAGGCATTCATATGATCTGTTTGGGATATAAAAGGAATACTCAAGATGATCTAGAATGAAGGACTAAAGAAGAGAAAATAAGGCAGTAGAGAAACCAATTTAATGGCTAATAGTAATAGTCATTTAGACATTACTAAGGTTGAAGAGGAAGATGGATGCAAATATGTTTTGAGGAGATCATTAACCTAGGTGTTGAATTCACCAAGGATGATGATAGAAGTATATAGGAAGATTATGAACCATAAATATTCCTAAGAAGGAGGCCTCTTTTCCCAAAGTATATGGTGTCAGAGAAGTAAATGTCTCCTGCTTATGTGTGTCACTGGGGAAAAAACATCATCAAAGAGTAGCCACATATCATGTTAAACAAAGGGGTTAAGAGAAGTGTGAGAACTGTGTGAGGATATCTTAGAGTTTTTTAATCAGTGAGGAGGAATTTCAGAGGACACAACTGGCAGTTTGTATAGAGCTAAATATTGGCAAGTGTTCTCAGGTTAATAACAATACTGAGTAATATGTAGATAACAATTGATTGTCAAGGAGACTTATACTTTAAGTAATCCCTAAAGAAAACAATAATACAAGATCTAATGAATTTGATCTTGGTAGAAATGTAGAGTACAGGTTTCCTTGAAGACACTCTGAGTGACCCATTAAAAATTGCATGGAAGGCTCACACAGGAATGATTTGGGAAAAGATCGTGGAATACCTTAAATGTTGGGGGTAAACTACTTGTTTAATAAAAAGTTGTAGCTTTATATGCGGGCTTTTTTAAAATCTACCTCATTTTCAGGAATTGCTGGATGTGCAATACAGTAGTACTTCTTTTTACAAATTTTAAAAACAATAGAGAAAGAGATGGAGAGACAAAGAGGCAGGAAGTAGAGGAAAATCCAGTATTATAACTATGGCATTGTGAACTTTGGATGGCCGTATTCAGCAATGAGCAAAAACCAAAATGTTCCAAAGAAAGAATGATGAAGCAGACACATTGAAAGAAGCAAAATGGAGAGAGAGGACATCATCTCTTCATAGCAGATCTCTAATCTTTGATCCTGTTCCGGAGACCCAGCTCCACTGCTAGCCTTGCATATTCTTTCATTACATTTCCTGTTTTTTTTTCTTAAAAGTTGTTTAAACTGCACTTCTTTAACTTGCAATCATAATAATCTTAATTCCAAAAGTATCACACTGCACTTAAAATGAAATACAAAGCCTTTTTCATGACCTCATGACACCATCCGGTCCTGTCTTCCTTTCCCAACTCATCTTTTACCAGTATCTTCCTCATTCTTTGCGGCAGAACAGATCATCTCTGCTTTCCAGAGCCTCAGAGTTAGTTTTTGTCCTGGAATCTTCACACTGTTTTTTTACACTTTCTCTAGAATATTTTGCTTCCAGTCATTTTCTTAGCTGACTTTTTTAGAGAAACTGACTAGGATGTTAGGAGCTTAAAAGGCCTTTTCCTGGCCACCATTGCAGAATAACTTTTACATTATCACTCTACATCACCTTACTCTCTACATTTTAAAATTAAAATTTAAAGTTTATAGTAGTAAAGAAATTTTATGGTTTATATATTATTGTTTCCATGTAACCAAGAGTAGGAAATAGACCATAATAAGCATCAAATGTTTATTGAGTGAATAAATGATATAAACTTAAGATATTATGAATTTTTATAGGTATTTAGCAAGAAAATTACATGATTGTAGTTATTTTAAGAAGTCAAAGAAGTTTTAGTGCATAAAGTATATTATAAAATAGAGGAATTGAAGTCAGATTCATTAAAAAATATTGCAATAATTGAAGCCTCAAGAGATGATGGTCATACATGGAGAATATCAGTAAGACAGAAAATAAAATAAAATAAAATAAAATAAAATAAAATAAAATAAAATAAATAATACATTCCCAAGAAAGAGATGACTAGCTATTAAAAAGCACCTATTTTCTCTGTAGTTTTTAAAAATAATTTTAACGTGTTATTAATAGATAAGAATTTTTTGCTTTAAAGAGATTCATTATATACTCCTTTTAAATAAGAGCTTATATATTCTTGGAAGAGAGAAGATAAGAATTTTATGTGTGCATTACTGATGTAAAACAAAGGCATGCTGTGTTGTTCTCCTAGAAAACCTATAGAGTTACAACAAAATTTCAAGTCTGCATGCTTTTGCTTTGAACTCAGCAGACATCAGATGTGCACTGCATTTTAGAAGAGCCATATTTTTATTGAAGAGGTAAACTAGACACTCCTTATGTAGCCATGTAAGTAAAATGTGGAAGATGTAAAAGTTACTTCAATTAAGGAGTTCAAGGAATTACAAAGCCATTTTGGGTACAGTGAACAGTGAGAAAACAAGTCTATGAGCAAAGTTGGAAAAGAAAACAATAACAAAAAGTTTTGATGCAGGGCTTTGCATTATAGTGGTAGCTGGTTAAAGAGATCAATAAGAGAGAGTAACATAAATGAATACTTTTGAAAGTATAAGATTAGAAATCACTGATAATAATTATTAATATCCAAAAATTTATAGCAGCCAACCACCCCTTATTTTTTAGTAGAGAAGTGTTGTGTCCTATGAAGAGTGAACATGGAATCCTTGGAGAAATTTGAGTATCTGTTTGGTCAAAGAAATGGATGGAGGTGTCCATAGAAAGTGGAGGATTAAGGAGATTAAATATATCAGAAGTCCCAAAGAACATAACGTCAGGATGCTGGGGTACAACATCTGGGAAATTTTTGACACTTGAGTTCAGATATCTGTTGAGGTCCAATCTGATTCCTTGCCTTTTGTTTTTATCCTTTCAGTAGATCCCTGGACTCATTTTGTTTCTGTTTTGGTAATGTTTGATAAAACATCTCATGCTTTTACTCTCTTTCTTACTGCTTCTGAAAAAAAAATGCACAGATAATTTTGCTTGAAGTTTAGCCATTAGCTATTGCCTGAGTTCTTATTTCTGTTTTTAACTTTGACTCAATTGCTTACCAATTTTTGTCCTACTCTCATAAGTCTCTATTAATTCTCCCCCAACATAGATACATACAGACATATATTTTTTAGTTTTTATTTTTTTAATGCTTATTTATTTTTGAGAGAAAGAGAGCCAGAGCATGAGCAGGGGACAGGCAAAGAGAGAGGGAGACACAGAATCTGAAGCAGGCTCCAGGCTCTGAGCTGTCAGCACAGAGCCCAGTTTGGGGCTTGAACCCATGAACTGTGAGATCATAAGCTGAGCCAAAGTTGGACACAACCAAATAGGCCACCCAGGCACCCCATACATATAGATTTAAACCCTTCTGACATTCTCTTAACTAATCTTGTGAATTATTTTCTTCAGTAACTTGCCTTTTTGAAAACTGAGGGTGTAATACAGACAGAACCCTATTTAAAACTTCTCTCAGATGGTTATTTTCCTTATGATTATTTTCCATGTTTTAGGATATCTCAATTTTATGCTGCCTTTAAGATGTAGGATAAAGAATAGCTTCCCATAAAGTTCTTCCTAAATATCAGACACTGTAACACATGCATTACATGTATTTATTTATTTTTTAAATTTTGACAGCATCCCTGCCAGGTAGATTATATTATTATGCCCTTTTTACACGAGAGAAGACTGATAAATGGAAATTTAAATCACATGATAAAGACAAGAGTGAAACTCATGCACATGGTTTCAGAGTCCATTTTTTCCCTCAATATGTTATGTTAACAAATAAAAGACTTAAAAAATAAACACTGAGATTAATACAGACAGAAGTTACCTAAGTCAAGGAAAAAAATGAGGGAGGATCAAGTTTGATAAGAGAGCTAACATGCTTGTATCAAAAGCACAAAGAGCATGGCAGGGACAGTCCATTTACCAAGGCATTATTGACTGCTAAAGTACTTGACTAAAATTAGAACAATATTGAAGAAGGAAAACCTTAAGTAACTTATCAGAGTAGCATGTTTTTTTGAATTATCATTAAGAAGTTAATTTGGACTATACAAATTGGTATACAAATACCAATCACCACCATGATCACAACAAAATATATATGTTAAAGATGCTGTTGCATAATAAATTCCGGGGGATTATCTACATAAAGAAGTAAGGGGTATTGTTGCATAATTTTAATTATTTTATTTAATAACACTACATGTTTCTATTTATGTAGTAACAGTTAAAAATGGACATGTTTGAGTTTGAGATAAAATTTGATTAAAAATTTAGTTAACGTATGTTAAAAGTACACTAGAAGGGAAATGGCAGAAAAGTACAACTTTTTATGAATAGAATGGAATGAGTTTTGGTTATCAGTTAAAAAATGAGCCTAGTTTTGTCCTAAAGCATCTGATTGTTTTAGAATGTAAAAGAGGACACAGAAAGACAATATTTAAGTAGATAACAGAAAATTATAGTTTTCAGAAAGTAAATTATTTGCCTTGCTTTATAGTAACTGAAAATAAGTCTAAAAGCAGCATAAATGTGTGTGTGGTTTTTTTTGACAAAGTTTTATGTTCTTATTCATAAGACAACTTAAAAAGCAAGAGGAAGCTTGCAAATTCTTTAATAAACCAAATAATAATTTGGTTTTCTTTCTGAGAAAAGTGATCTCAGTCGTTAGTTCTACCTTAACAAGTGGTAGTAACGATACATTTGCTATGATGTGCACAATCTTTTCAGAGAGAAGACTTCATGTCTCACAAGAATGATTACTTACCTTCTGCTGACTTTGCCATGCCCTTGATTGTGAAAGAGCTAAGATTTCTTAAATTGTGTTACTTTCTGTGTTTATTTAAAATATATTGGAACTTTGATTAAAAAGTAATCAAACTATTTTTTCTCAGTGATTACAATCATGTTTAATCAAGTGACCAAATCTCTGTAGGTAACTCCCTTGACTTTGCCTTCCCAAGATGAAACTCCAAATTTAGAAAGAAAAAAAATAATGAGTGTACCTTTCACTTTTAAATAATTTCTGTCCCATCAAAAAGGTAATCCTAAAGTCTCAGTTTTATTGTTTTGTAGATTACCAACAATTTTATATGTAACCTAGTAATCGGATTCCAATATTTGTTTCTAAAAGTATATTATTCATTTCCCTCCAAATGCTTTCAAATTCTTATGAATGAATTGAAAAAATATTTGACATATGTTTATTCTATATTCTTATAAAAGTCATGCTTTTAAATTTTGGAAACCATACTTTGACAAATCTGAAACTTTAGGACTTATCATTCAATGGCAGTACTTTCATTGAATATAATCATTTTTTCTTTAGAATCTATTTTCCTGAGATGTCCAAGCATCTTTGGGTCAGAACTCCATCTGTTTCTTTTTAGGCTTTATAATCACCCACTTAGAATATATGCCAACTTCCCTAAGACAATAAGCAAAACAAACAAAAAGAACATGTTTTTACTTATTTTAGAAATAACCCTATACTTTATCAAAGCAAAACAACTAGTATCTACAAAGCTTAACTGTATTAATCTTCTGTTGCTGTTGTAACAAATTATTTAATGGTTTAAAACAACACAAATTCATTTTCTTGATAGGCCAGAATTCCAATGTGCGTCTCATTGAGTTAAAATCTAGGTGTCAGCAGGACTATGTTCCTTCTGGAGATTGTAGAGTAGAACCATTTCCTGATCTTTTCCAACTTGTAGAGGCCACACACACTTCTTTCTTTAAATTTTTTTGAATTTTTTTTAATGTTTATTCATTTTTGAGAGAGAGAGAGAGCACCCGCGCACGCCTGAGTCGGGGAGGGGCAGAGAGAGAAGGAGACACAGAATCTGAATTAGTCTTCAGGCTCTGAGCTGTTGAACTCATGAATCATGAGATCATGACCTGAGCTGAAGTCAGATGCTTAACTGATTGAGCCACCCAGGTGCCTCAAGATCACACACATTTCTTGATTCATGATGCCTTTCCTCCATCTTCAAAGCCAACAACAGTGGATCGTTTCTTATCATATTTCATTACTTCTTACATTCTATCTGGCTTTTCCACTCCTAAGGAAATTTGTGATCATATTAGTCATATCTGGATAATCTAAAATAATCTCCCTATTTATTTTATTTTAATTTTTTAAAAATATTTATTTATTTTTGAGAGAGAGAGACAGACAGACTATGAGCGAGGGAGGAACAGAGAGAGAGGGAGACCCACAGAATCCAAAACAGGCTCTAGACCCGGCGCTATCAGCACAGAGCCTGACCCAGGGCTCGAACCCATGGACTGGGAGATCATGACCTGAGCCGAAGTCAGATGCTTAATGAATTGAGCCACCCAGGCACCGCGTAATCTCCCTATTTTAAATGCAGGTGATTAGTAATCTTTTTTTTTTTATTTTATTTTTTTATTTTTTTTTTCAACGTTTTTTATTTATTTTTGGGACAGAGAGAGACAGAGCATGAACGGGGGAGGGGCAGAGAGAGAGGGAGACACAGAATCGGAAACAGGCTCCAGGCTCCGAGCCATCAGCCCAGAGCCTGACGCGGGGCTCGAACTCACGGACCGCGAGATCGTGACCTGGCTGAAGTCGGACGCTTAACCGACTGCGCCACCCAGGCGCCCCAGTAATCTTAACTCCATCTGCAATAATTCTCCTTTCAACGTAACAGATCATATTCACAGACTCTAAGAATTAAGACAAAGACATCTTTGGAGGGGAAGGGCATTATTCTACATACCACACTAACTAAAATAAGAGGTTGAGTAATTAACTCATACAAAATAAAGGTGTTCTAGAAGTGTATTCCATGGTAAAGTGAAGAAGGTTGGGGCACCTGAGTGGCTCAGTTGGTTAAGTGTCTGACTCTTGATTTCAGCTCAGGTCGTGATCTCAAGGTTCCTGAGTTTGAGTCAAGTAGGCCTCCTTGCTAACAGCACAGGATCTGCTTGTGTTCTCCCTCTCTCTCCCTCTGTCTCTCTCTGTCTCTCTCTGTCTCTGTCTCTCTCTCTCTCTCTCTCTCAAATAAACAAAGGGGCACCTGGGTGGCTCAGTCGGTTAAGCGTCCGACTTCAGCTCAGGTTGTGATCTCATGGTTCATGAATTCAAGCCCTGCATCAGGCTCTGTGCTGACAGCTCAGACAGAGCCTGGAGCCTGCTTCAGATTCTGTGTCTCCCTCTCTCGCTGCCCTTCCTCTGATTGCACTCTGTCTCTCTCTCAAAAATAAATAAACATTAAAAAGATTCAAATAAATAAATAAACTTTTAAAAAGGAATGCTGATTGATTCATTTTTTTTTTTCATTTACTCACTCAGAAGCAATGTATTATAGCAGAAAAGGCTGGGATGTAGTAGTCACGAAAAAGGAAAAATAGAATTTGAACCCTAATTTATTTCTTATAGGTTGTGTAATAGTGGAGAATGATTTAGTCTTTTTGGGTTCTGTTTTCAGTTTTTTAATCAGAACAAAAATGAGGTCAATTAAACCCACTTTAGAGTGTTGCTCTGAGGACTGGGTATGATAATTAATATAAAGCACTCACCAGCTGCTAAGGAAAATTAGTCAACAAATGTCAGGTATTAGCAGTGTAGCATAGTGCCTCCCCTAAGTTGATTTTTGGTAAGTGGTATTTGTTCATTAATTAAATAATTTACTTAATCTTTTACAATTTCAGAAATATTTTAAGCTCTTGCTATGCAAAACTAAAATATATAATATATCACACATAATTTCTAAAATATTAAAATAGCACTGTTTGGTATGACTGAAAAAAAATCTAGCATTGATATTTTATTGCAATTATCACCATTTCTTATTTTATGGTCTTAGGAAATTATTCACACACACAAAAAAGCAAAAATTAGCAGGGTCCAATGGGAAAGTTAAGAAGTGTTAAAATTAAAGATCTCTTAATTTTCAGACAACTGAATTCCTTGTGAAGATAGTATTTTATTAGGTCTATTGTGAATTTTTAAAAAAATGAGTTGCCATGGCATCGTGAGTCTCCAAATGCTTTATAGTTTAACACCTCCTACCTTGTATCCATAAATTAGCCTCGGCAAGGACTTTGCTGTGTTGTCAGTACCGTCTTCTAAAATCAAGCATTCATATCACTACTGGTATTGTAAATTTACTTGTGGAAAACTAGACCTTATTTTACACGATGGATAAATTACAATTTTTAACATATATTTACTAGTTTAAGATGTAGATGTATACAATATATTAACTTGCTCTAAGCTTTTATATTATGAGATATAAAGCTTTATTTCTTTTCACAATTTATAACTTAAATAATTTATATTTCCAAAAGTCGACTCTCTATCACAGTTGTTCATTTTAACCACAGAATAAATGAAATTTTGTTTTTTTACCCTTGTTCAAAGAAAATCTTACAATCTCTGAGGAAGCTGTTTCCCTGAAAGTTGATGTCCAAATTCCTGAAAAGGGCCAAAACATTTTTTTTTTTATTTTAGCAATGTTTGTTGAAAATTTTATTAATTATTTTAAATGTTTATTCATTTTTGAGAGAGAGAGATAGCATGAGCTGGGGAGGAGCAGAGAGAGAGGACAGAGGATCCAAAGCAAGATCTCCTCGGACAGCAGAGAGCCCAATGTGGGGCTCAAATTCAGGAACTGAGAGATCATGACCCGAGCTGAAGTTGGAGGCTTAACTGACTGAGCCACCTGGTGCCCCTGTTGAGTATTTTAAACAAAATGTTCAAAATAATATTATCTACTTTAAACAGAGTATACTTTGAAATTATTTTATCTTTCCTGATGAATAAACCATGGTTTACCAGATTGCACTATAATGCAATATAATTTGGTAGGCCTCTTAAGCTGCACAGAGGTATTTTCCTTTATTGAGAAGTTACCAATTATTATTTCTCTATTGTCTCAAAACCTTTTTGATTTAGTTGAAATAGTACAGGTTACTATTCAAATAAACAGGTCTTCAAATAGTCCAATAATAATATGAGGGACAAAGAATAATTTACCTGATATTTATAGGTCTCAATGTTAATTTATGATATACATTTTTTTAATGTTTATTTATTTTGAGAGACAGAGATAGTGAGCGGGGAAGGGGCAGAGAGAGAGAATCCTAAGCAGGCTCCATGCTGTCAGCACAGAGCCTGAGGTGGGGCTCGTACCCACGAATCATGAGATAGCTGAAATATCAGGAGGCAGACATTTAACTTGACTGAACCACCCAGGTGACCCTATGATATAACATTTTAATTCAGTATTATCTATTATCTAGGTAAACCTGCCTTCACCTATAGGAAGGGTCTTTGACATCAGTCTCAGTATTCTATGTTAAAATTCTTTACATGTATAAATCAGTTTTTCAGTGCATGAGGATCTCCTTAATAGGGCAGAGAATCATTACAAGGTTCATCCCAATGGGCAGGGACTGAAATTGATTGTATTGCTAGGGAACTAGTACTAGATTGACTTGGGAATATTTCTACACAAGTTATATGTTTGGAACGTTAGGATAAGCAAGACATCCAGTTGTCCCTCTCCTCAAAGACATTAAATCAGACAAGTAATCCTGTAATAAATGAGAACGGAAAGGTAGTCAGTTCTCTAATTGGTGAATACTGCCTGATTAAGAAGATTCATATATGCCATACTCAGATATGTGAAATAACTTTTCCTGATTGTCTGGAGGAGTGATTCTTAATGAGGAGCAATTATGCCTTCAGCAGGGAACATTTGGCAGTATCTAGAGACATTTTTGTTTCTCAAGACTGTGGAAATGACTATGCTACTGATTTGATATTGAGCAGATAGAAACCAACGATACTGCTAAACATCTAACAATGGGTAGGATTCACACGAATGATGATCCACTCCTAAATGTCAGTAAAGCTGCTTTTGAGAAACCTTGATCAGAACAGATTCAAAGTTTGACATTATTATATTGGTATTCTATTATACCACCTGATTGTGATAGTATGTTGGAATTGGCATAGGCAAGACTGTATTTAATGCATCAGATAAACCAGACACTTGAGTGCCCTGAACTAAAGATGATGAAGACATGGACAATTTTGAAATATATGGGAGCAAAGTACTTAAATATACTTCATAATTAATTAGGTTAGGCCAGAGAGTGAATGAGGTTTGTGAATGTACCAACAGAATGGCTGGTAGCTAAAAGATTCAGGAGAAGAAGCAAATTTTGAGAAGATTTTTAGTAGATTTGAGATCTAACTATCCAATATCCAATTGATATTGAAAATATCCAATAGATACTAATAGAATTCAAAACAAAAAGATCTGACATGTTTGTTGAATATATAGCTCTTATCATAATGCCTAGCATACAGTATGTGTTCACTGTGTATTAGATGAAATAGTAATACTATTTTATTCTTCATCCCTCTACCTGGAAGAAACAAACCTGAGATTCCACAAACACATTTGGGAACTACTAGACTATTGGTATTACTTTGCCAAAATTTTCCTAGCTACTCAACTGGCTCAACTCTGATTTTCAGCTGCTTTACAGCAGCTTCTCCTTTCTGGAGAATCTTTAAACATATACTTTCAGGTATTTACCATCTTTTGTATAATCTTTATTTAATCTTTAGACTAATGCTATCAAGATCACCATATTCCTCGACCTTGACCCTGAATCCATCTGCGTTATGACAGTCCTCACTTACACATCAAGGCTGTCACTATAGCACTTTGTAAATGACACTTCTGTATTATAATTGTATGCTTCTTATATACTTACATACTTTTTAAAAATTGACTATAAAGACTTTTGTGATGGCAAAGTAAGGAAATCCATTCACAAAAGCAATAAAGTTCTGGAAAAATATTCAAAATCATATATTTAAGGAGTCTAGAAATTAACCAAGGGCTTGTGATAATGTGAGAAGTGCTTATTCAAGAAAAACTGCTGAACATTGGTAAGAACAACAATTTGTGGCCTTTTAACTTGCTCTATTCACATCTGCTTCTGCCAAGATCCACAATAGTCTTAAATAGCAACAGCCTTATAATTATGGCAGCTGTGAAAATGAGCAGCCCTGTAGTTACTCAAGAGCATACAGGAAAGGATCTTCTCAAAAAATTTAGCTATTCTTAAAATAGTTAGAATTAACCATTCTTTCCCCCATGGAAATGTGTTGTCATCCTTGTCAAACAATAAGTTAACTGTAGATATGAGAGGTTACATCTGGAAATTCTATTCTATTCCATTAATCCGTCTGTTCTTCTGCCCAAATCATACTGTCTTGATTAGTAACGTTAGAAATCGTAAAATGTGAGTCCTGCACCTTTATTCTTTTCAACATTATTTTGATTATTCTTGGTTCTGTGAGTATAGATATGAATATGAGGATCTGATTCTCATTTTGTAGAAGGCTGTCAGCTGAGATCTTGATAGAAATTGCCTTGAATCTATAGATTCAGTTTTAACAATATTAAGTCTTCTGATTCATATGTATGAAATGACTTTCCATTATGTAGATCTTTAATTTCTTTAAACAATGTTTTGTAGTTTTCCATATATAAATTTCCTTGCTTATATTTATTATTAGTAAACTCTTTTGCATGTTATTGTAAATATAAACTTTTCCTTAATTTCATTTTTGGAATGTTCATTGCTATTGTGTAAAAATACAATCAATTTTTGTATATTGATCTTGTAACATGCAACCATATTGAACTCAGTATTAGTTCTTGATATTTTTGTGGATTTCCTAGTATTTTACATATATATGTATAATGTATATATGTAAGCACATATGTATGTGTGTGTATATATATACATATATATGTATACACATATGCAATCATGTTATCTGCATATAAAGGTTTGTTTCTTCCTTTACACTCTAGATGGATTTTATTTCATTGTCTTGCCTAATGTCGCAGACTAGAACCTCTCATTCAGTGTTGAAGTGGCAAGAACTGACTTCCCTGTCTTGTTCCTTATCTCAGTGAGAAAGCATTCAATCTTTCACTACTAAGTATGATATTTACTGAGTTTGTTTTTTGTTTTTTGTTTTTGTGTTTTGTTTTTTTGTAGATGTACTTTAATAGGGTGAGGAAGTTCCCTTCTATTCCTAATTTTTTGAGTTTTTTTTTATCATAAATTCATGTTGAATATTGTCAAATGAATTTTCCGTACCTATTTACATGAGCATGTAGTTTTTGTCCTTTATCCCATTGATAAAGGATATAGTATGTCCCCTTTATCTAGTATATTATACTAACAGACTTTTGATGTTAAACCAACTTTACATTATCAGGATAAAAGCTACTTGGTCATGATGTATAATCTTACTTATAAAATATGTTGCTATATTCAATTTGCTAGGATTTCTTTTAAGGATTTTTGCATCTTTATTCATGATCGATACTGATCTGTAGTTTTCTTATGTTAAGAAATCTTTTTCTGGTTCTGGTATCAGGGTAATATTGGCCTCTTGAATGAATTGGGAATTGTTCTCTTTTGTTTTTTAGAAGATTTTGTGAACAATTGGTATTCTTTAAAGGTTTGATAAAATGCATCAGTGAAGCAACCTTGTCCTGGGTTCTTTGTGGATAAGTTTTAAATGACTAATTCAATCTTTTTATATCTTATAGGTCCTTCAGATCTTCTATTTCTTTTTGAGTTCTTTCCAGGGGTTTCTGTCTTTCTGGACTTGTGTCCATTTCATTTAAATTATTTAATTTGTTAGCCTTGCATTGTTCATAGTATTGTCTTATAATCCTTTTCCTTTTTCTAAGGTCAGTAGTGATATCCTTTCTTTCATTACAGATTTTGGTAATCTGAATTTTCTCCATTTTTTTCTTAATCAGTGTAGTTTTATCAATTTAACTTATCTTTACAAGGAAACTTCCTTTTGTTTTATTGATTTTTATATATTCAATTTATTTCCACTACCATCTTTAATATCTCATTCCATCTGCTGTTTTAGGTTTATTGTGCTCTACTTGTTCAGGCTCTTAAGGTGGAAGGTAAGGGTATACTTACGAAATATTTCTTTTTTAAGTATAGGAATTCACAGACATAATTTTTTCCTGCTACAGTTGCTGAAGCTGTGATCTTAAGTTTTGGTATATTGTGACACATTTCCATTAATCACCAATCCTAAACTTCTTTCTATAATTGATTTCTAATATATCTGGTTTCAGAATATAATTTGTATGATTATAATCCTTTTAAATTTATTAGGCCAATTTTATGGGTTAGCATATAGTCTACTCTGGAAAATATTCCATGAACTCTGGATAAGAATGCATCTGATGTTGAGTAGAGTATTCTCTATATATTTGTTAGTGGAATATGGAAAACATAAATGTAGGGCTTTGAAATATCCATTATTACTGATAAATTGAGTATTTTTTCCTGGAATTCTATCAAGTTTTATATTATGTGTCTTTGGATACTGTTGTTTTATTTTATTTTTTAAATTTCAATTCCGCTATAATTACATACAGTGTTGTTAGTTTCAGGTGTACAATATAGTGATTGAACAATTCTATACATTACTCAGTGCTCATCATTATAAATGTATTCTTAGTCCCTGTCAGCTATTGCATCCATAATCCCACCTGCCTCCCCTTTGGTAACCATCAGTTTCTATATATTCAGTCTGTATTTGTTTGCTTGTTGCTTTTTTTTGGGGGGGGGGGATCCTTTCTTTTGTTTCTTAAATTGCACAAATGAGTGAAATCATTTAGTATTTGTCTTACTCTGACTGACTTATTTCATTTAGCATTATACCCACTAGATCCATCCATGTTGTTGCAAATGGCAAAGAATTCATTCTTTTTATGGCAGAAGAATATTCCATTGTGTGTATATTTCACATCTTTATCCATTCATCTATTGATAGACACTTGGGTTGCTTCCATATTTTAGCTATTGTAAATAATGCTACAATAAACATTAGGGTGCATATATATTTTTTTGAATTAGTGTTTTCGTATTCTTTTGGTAAATACCCAGTAGTGGAATTACTGGATCATGTGGTAATTCTATTTTTAGCTTTTTGAGGAACCTCTGTACTCTCTTCCACAGTGGCTGCACCAATTTGCATTCCCACCAACAGTACATGAGGATTTCTTTTTCTCCACATCCTTGCCAACACTTGTTGTTTCTTGTGTCTTTTATTTTGTCATTCTGACATCTGTGAGATGATATCTCATTGTGATTTTGATTTGCATTTTTCTGATGATTAGTAACGTTGAGCATCTTTTCATGTATCTGTTGGCCATCTGGATATCTACTTTGGAGAAATGTCTGTCGGTGATTTCTGCCCATTTTAATTGGATTATTTGGGGTGTTGGTATTGAGTTGTATAAGTCGTTTGTATATTTTGATACTAACCTTTTATGGGATATGTAATTTGCAAAAAGCTTCTCCCCTTCTCCCATTCAGTAGGTTATCTTTTAGTTTTGTTGATTTTTCCTTTGGTGTGGAAAAAAGCTTTATTTTGATGTAGTCCTGATAGGTAATTTTTGCTTTTGTTTCCCTTGCCTTAGGAGAAATATCTAGAAAAATGTTGCTATGCCTGATGTCAGAGAAATTACTGCCTATGCTCTCTTCTAGGATTTTATGGTTTTAGGTCTCATTGTTAGGCCTTTAATTCGAGTTTAGTTTTGTATGTGGTGTAGAAAAGTGGTCCCGTTTCATTCTTTTGTATGTAGCTTTTCAGTTTTCCCAACATCGTTTGTTGAAGAGACTGTATTTTTCCCATTGTATATTCTTTCCTCCTTTGTCAATGATTAATTGACCATATAATTATTGGTTTATTTCTGGGCTCTCTATTCTGTTCTGTTGATCTATGTGTCTATTTTTGTGCCAGTACCATAATGTTTTGATTACAATAACTTTGTACTATAACTTGAAATCTGGGATTGCAATACCTCCAGTTTTGTTCTCATTTTCCAAGATTGTTCTGGCTATTCTGGGTTGTTTGTGGTTCCATACAAATTTTAGGAGTATTTGTTCTAGTTCTGTGAAAAATGTTGTTGGTATTTAAATCTGTAGATTGCTTTGGGTAGTATGGAAACTTTAACAATAATTGTTCTTCTAATCCATAAGCATGGAATATCTTTCCGTTTGTGTCATCTTTAATTTCCTTCAACAATGTTTTATACTTTTTAGATCTTTCAGATCTTTATAGTACAGGTCTTTCAACTTCCTTGGCTAAGTTTATTCCTGGTATTTTATTATTTTTGTGCACTTGTAAGTGGGACTGTTTTCTTAATTTCCCTATCTACTATTTTATTGTTAGTGTATACAAATGCAACAGATTTCTGCATACTGATTTTTATATCCTGAAACCTTACTGAATTCATTTATCAGTTCTAGTAGTTTTTTTTTTTTAATTAGAGTCATCAGGATTTTGTATACATAGCATCATGCCGTCTGCAAATAGTGAAAATTTTACTTCTTTACCAACTTGGATGCCATTTATTTCTTTGTCTTGTCTGATTGCTGTAGCTGCAGCTTCCAGTACCACATTGAATAAAAGTGGCAAAAGAGGACATCCTTGTCTTGCTCTGTATCTTAGGGGAAAAGTCTCAGTTTTTCAGCATTGAATGTTATGTTAGCTGTGTGTTTCTTCATATATGGCCTTTATTATGTTAAGATATATTCCCTCAAAACACACTTCATTAAGGGCTTTTATCATGAATGGATGTTGTACTTTGTTAAATCCTTTCTCTGCATTTATTGAAATGATCATAAAATTTTTATACTTTGTCTTGTTGATGCACTATATCTGTTTGACTTGTGAATATTGTACCATCCTTTATCCTTGATTGTGGTGAATGATTATTTTCATCGCTTCTCAGCCTTTTGGCTAAGGTCAAGTGTGGTGAATGATTTTTTTAATGTATTGTTGGATTTGTTTGCTACTATTTTGTGAAAGATTTTTGCATCTATATTCATTGGGGATATTGGTCTGTAGTTCTCTTTTTTTCTGGTGTCTTTATCTGGACTTTGTACCAAAGTCATGCTGGCCTCAAGAATTCGTTTAGATACTTTCCTTCCTCTGCTGTTTTTTATGGAATAGTTGGAGAAGAATAGGTATTAACTCTTCTTTAAATGTTTGGTAGAATTCACCTATGAAGACTTCTGGTCCTGGCCTTTTGCTTGCTTGGAGTTTTTAAATTACTGATTCAATTTCATTGCTGGTACCTGGTCTGTTCAAATTTTCTATTTATTCCTGATTCAGCCTGGGGAGGTTATGTTATTAGGAATTTATCCATTTCTTCCAGGTTGTCCAATTTGTTGGCATATAATTTTTCATAATACTCTCTTATAATCCTTTGTAGTTCTATAGTGTGGGTTGTTATTTCATCTCTTTTATTTCTGATTTTGTTCATTTGAATTCTCTCTCTCTCTCTCTCTCTTTGATGATTCCAGCTAAAGTTTTATCAATTGTGTTTATGTTTTCATGTATTTCAGGTCTTTCCAGACTTTTTTCTTGTGGTTGATTTCTAGTTTCATAATGATATGATTGGAAAAGATGTGCATGGTATGATTTCAGTCAAATTCATGGTATGAATTTGCTGAGGCTTGTTTTATGGCCTAATATGTGATCTGTTCTGGAGAATGTTCCATGTGCATTTGAAAAGAATGTGTACTCCACTGTTTTAGGATGGAATGTTCTAAGTGTATCTGTTAGATCTATTTGGTTCAATGTGTCATTCAAAGTCACTGTTTCCTTGTTGATTTTCTAATTGGGTCATCTATCCTTTGTAAGTTGGATGTGAAAATTCCCTACTATTATTATATTACTATCAATTACTTCCTTTATCTTTGGTTTTAACTGTTTTAGGTAAAAAAAAAAAAAAAAAAAAAAAAAAAAAAAAAAAAAACCTTTTATGTATTTGGGTCCTTTCATGTTGAGTGCATAAATATTTACAATTGTTATACTTTCTTGCTGAATTATTCCCTGTATGATTATATAGTGCCCTTTATTGTCTTTTGTATCAGTCTTTGTTTTGAAGTATATTTTGTCCTATATAAGTATTGCTACTCTGGCTTTCTTTTCACTTTGATTTGCTTGATAAATGTTTTTCTATTCCTTAATTTTCAACTACATGTGTCTTTAGGTCTGAAATGAGTCTCTCTTATAGGCAGCATATAGATGGGGCTTGCTTTTGCTACACATTTGGTAACCCTATCTATGTCTTTTGATTGGAGTGGTTACCCATTTACATTCAAAGTAATTATTGATAGGTATGCATTTATTGCCATTTTGTTACTTGCTTTATGGTTGTTTTTGTAGTTCTTCTATGTACCTTTTTTGCTTTCTTCACTCACAGTTTGCTGGCTTTCTTTAGTGATATATTTGGATTATTTTTCTCTATTTTTTTGCATATCTACTGCCAATTACTGATTTGTGGTGACCATTAGGTTTATATATTACATGTTATACATAAAGAAGTCTATATTAAGTTGATGGCTGCTTAAGTTTGACCTCATTCAAAAAACACTAAATTTTTACTCCTCCCTCCCTCCATGTTTTAGCTGTATGGTGCCATACTCTACATCCTTTTGTTTTGAATATCCTTTGACTAATTTTTAAAGATATAGTTAATTTTACTGCTTTTTTGCTTCCTACGTTTCTTACTCCTATTTATGGTCTTTCCTTTCCACTCAAGGGGTCCCCTTTAACATTTCTTGTAGGGCTGGGTTAGTGGTCATGAATTCCTTTAATTTTTGTTTGGAAATTCCTCTCTTCTATTCTTAATGATAGCTTTGCTGAGTGGAGCTTCTTGGTTGCGGGTTTGTTTTTTGTTTGTTTCAGAACTTTGAATATATCATGCCACTTGCTTTGGCCTGTAAAGGTTTTTCTGAAAAATCAGCTGATAGCCTTGTGATGTTTCCTTTATATGAAATGGTTTCCTTTTGTCTTGCTGCTTTTATGTTTACTTATTTTTGAGGCAGAGAGAGAGGATCTGAAGCAGGCTCCTCACTGACAGCAGAGATCCTGATCTGGGGCTCAAACTCACAAACCACTGCGATCATGACCTGAGCCAAAGTCAGATGCTTAACTGACGGAGCCCCCCAGATGCCCCTTCTCTTGCTGCTTCTAAAATTCTCTCATTTTGCTATATTTTGCCACTTTAACACTATGTATCTTGGTGTGGACCTCCTTGAGTTGATTTTTGTTCAAGGCTCCCTGTGGCTCCTGGATCTGGATTTCTGTTTTCTTCCAAGATTCAGGAACTTTTCAGCTATTATTTCTTTAAATAAAACTTCTGCCTTTTCTCTCTTCCCTCTGGGATTCCTATAACGTAAATGCTATTATACTTGATGGTGTTCCTGAGTTTCCTTAATCTATTTTCACTTTATCTAGTGTATTTTTTATTTCAGTTATTGAGTTCTCCATCTCTCTCTTTTTTTTAATTGTTTTCTATCTCATTGTTGGGGCCTTGCTGAGGTCCTCTACTTCTTTCTCAAGTGCAATGAGTATCTTTATGACTGTTATTTTAAATTATTTTTCAGACATATTACTTATCTCCATTTTGTTTAGCTTTCTTCCTGTGATTTTGTCCTGTTCTTTCATTTGGGACATATTTCTTTGTCTCCTCATTTTGTCTAACTCTTTGTGTCTGTTTCTATATATTGAGAAAGTCAGCTACATCTCCTGCTTATTAAGTAGTGGTGTTATGAAGAAGAGGTCCTGTAGTGCCCTGCAGTGCAATGTCACCTGTTCACCAGAACCTAGCACTTCATGGGTATCTTCTGTGTGTGTTGCCTGCACCCTGCTCTTGTGGCTGAACCAAGTTGGCCTTCAGTCCAATTGTCTACAATGGCTTTGCCTTTTGTTGGCAGCATTTGGTACCTGTATTGTTAGTCAGCCAGTCTGGGGCCACATTGTCCTTGAGTTGAGTCAGACCAGGCCATTTGCTAAAGATATGGTAACACCAAACTTCAGGGTACTTTCACTGTGTTGTCCTGAGAAGCTTTCATTGGTGGGTAGAGCCTGCAGTCAGACCAGATATCTGCTCCCAAACCACTGTTGGGGCAACAGTCAGAATAGTGTATGTGGTTATCTTTCCCTCCTCAGGACAGGAGTCACTTTGGAGGAGTGCTGGCCTCTGATGAGGCTGCTTGCACACTGCCAGGCTTGTCTTGCTGCTTTGCATGGGCTTCTAGTCTGGCTGGAGGGGGTGGGTCCATAGAATAGCCAGGGGGTTGGTCTGCTGTTAACAAGCTAGGTGGAGAATGTTTGTGCTTTGCTGGCTCCCTCAGGTGTCTGCGTATGTAGGCTGGGGGGCAGAGAGGGGAAATGATGCCCAGCAGCTCCCCTGTTCCTTCAGAATTTTCCCAAAGACTCTCACTTCCCCAGCAGATGCTCTGAGACTAGCAAACAAATCTCCCTCCAGAACACCGCAGGCACCCTCCAAACTGCTGCCTTCATGCTGCATCTAGCATGGCTGCCTTTTGTGCTGTCTCTTTAAGGGCAGGGACTCATTTTCCCCTTGCCGTTAGGATCTACCAAAGTGGGTCTGGCTGATCTTCGAAGTTCTAGGTGTCAAGCCCCACCGAGTTCAAGAACCCACAATGACAGACCCTTCTGGCTTTCAAAGACAAATGTTATAAGGATTTTTCTTCCCAGTGCTGGTCGCCAGTGCCCAGGGTGCCTGATATGGGGTCTGTTCCTTTCCTTTCTCTGTGTCCACGAAACCCCTCTCTCCTGAGGACAGTCATGTGGGTTAGTTTTGTTCCCAATCTTTGCCCTTTGATGTGGCCTTTCCCCTACATTTGGCTGTGGAGAATCTGGTCTGCCAGACTTTGGGTCATTTCTGGGGTTATTTACACTGATGTGGGTGTTATCTAGGTATATCCATGGAAGAAGGTGAGCCAAGGATCCTCTTTCTCTGCCATCTTTTCCATAAGTCAACAGGATCCTTTTTTTTTTTTTTTATGCATATGTTGTTTGTGGTTTTTAAGTCTTCCTGATGAATTAACCCGTTTATCATTATAAAATGTCTGTTTCTAATAAAATTTTTTAAGTTTTAAATTTCAGATGTTTGTATAGCCACTCCAGCTTTCTTATAGTTCCCCTTCATGTGATCTTTTTTTCATCCTTTTACTTTCAACTTATTTGTATTTTCAGTCTACAGTGTTTTCTATAGATAATACATTGTTGCATCTTCTTTTTTATTCAATCTGACTAGTTTTATCATATCTTTGTATTGTTTTTTTCTGTTCACATTAAATGTTATCATTGATATATTTGGATTTAAGTTTGATGTTTTCCTTTAAGTTTTTAAAGTAAAATGCCTTTTGGCCTACATTTCTCTTTAACTGATTTCATTATTAGGTTTTTGTTTTGTTTTGTTTTGTTTTGTTTTGTTTTTGCATTAAGTGAATATTTTTTAGGTCATGCTTAAATTCCTTTAATTTTTTTCACTATATTATTTGAGTTATTTTGTTAGCTGTTCTAGGTCTTAACATAAATCATAGATTATCAGATTTAATTTCAGGTTTATACTACCTCATTTCCAGATAAATATAGAATTGTTACTCTGTCTACCTCTATTCCCTCTTTTCCCTTTTTGTGAAAATTTTGTTACACATATATACATATATATGTATATATGTATGTATATATACACACACATATATATATCTCACAATCACAATACAGTGTTGTAATTATCACATTTTAAAATTTTATATTATGAAGAACCTGAGGGATGGAGGAAGGAGAATAGACATATATTTATAGGTTTTGCTGTGTTAATTTCCTTATTTACCGACCCTATTGTCAAATATATTTTATTTCTCTTTGTTATAGGCCCAATAATGCATTGGCATACATATTATTTTACACAGTTGCTTTTCAAATTAGTTAAGAGAAGAAATGAGAAATATATACATTTACCTGTATTTAATTTTGGCCTGAGAATTTCCTTTAGTGTTTTTTCTAAGGCAATCTACTGGCAAGAAATTTTCTCAATTTTTGTTTATCTGAGAATATTTTTATTTTACCTTCATTTATGAAAGGTGGTTTTGTTGATTACACTATTCTGGTTAACAAGTCTTGTATTTTGTTGTTATTGTTTTCTTTTAACAATTCATTTAGTTTTTATCCCACTGACTCAGGTCTACATTGTTTCTGATGAGAAGATTGCTGTTAATCTTATTGAAGTTACCTAATGACAATAAGTCATTTATTTATTTTCCTGTTGCTTTCAAAAATTTCTCATATCTTTGTCTTCCAACATTTTTAATATGATACATGTAGGTATGGATCTCTTTGTCATTTATTCTACTGGAATTGTGGAGCTTCTTCAATGTATATATAGATTAATGTTTCTCAAAATTTGAGAAGTTTTCGGTCATCATTTTTCCAACTGTTTTTTTTTCCATTCTTTCTCTCTTCTTCTAGTATGCCTATTACACATATGCTGATAAAGCCACATTTCCCTGAGAGTATTCATTTGGTTTCACTATTTTTGTGTTTTGTTTTGTTTTTCAGTTATTCAGACTGCATGATAGGTCTTCATCTATATTCAAGTTACCCAGTTCTTACTTCTGCCAGCTCACAGGTACAGTTGAGCTCCCATACTTACATTTTTTAGTGAAAATATTATACTTTTCAACTCCAGAATTTCCCATTTTGAAAAAAGAATTTCTTTTTAATGATAGTTTTTATTTGAGAAACATTGTCATTAATGCTTTCCTGTGTACTTTTTTTAAACATGTTTTTTAGTTCTTTGGATATATTTATAACAGCTGCTTTGAAGTTTTTCAGTGCTAGGCCCAGCCACTGTGCTCTGTCACAGAAAGTTTCTGTTGCTGGTTTTGTTTGTGGGTTTCTTTTTCCATTTTAAAATATTTCCTTGTACACTTCAAACTTCAATGTGAATGTTGTGGTACATGAATTATATCTTAAAGGAAAAAGAAATTAAGAGTTAAAAAATTAAGTTTTTTAGAATTAGAACATCAGTCTAGGTTTTTCATGGTAAAGTGGTAAAATCCTTTTTGTAAAAATCTTATTTAAGTTTATTTTTTATTTTGAGAGAGAGAGCAAGCAGGGAGGGACAGAGAGAGAGAGAGGGAGACAGAATCCCAAGCAGGCTCCATGCTATCAGTGCAGAGTCTGATGCGGAGAGTAAATCACTAACTGTGAGATCATGACCTGAGCCAAATTGAGAGTCTGACGATGCTTAATGACTGAGCACCCAGGCGCCCCAGTAGAAATCTTAGTTTTCTAATACATGCTATTTTGGGAAGTTATTTTAGCTACTCAGTCTTTCTTGTTTATTTTGAGTTGTAAGATAGAAATGAATTTGTCAAAATTCAGAGTGTTGTGAATAGAAATATATGGGTATGGGATTTTTTTTTGGAATTTCTAGCAAGGGGAATAAAGCTCTTACTAGAAATAATTTTCTTATCTACAAAATTAGTATATTTTAATAGATAATCTCAAGTTTTATGCATAACTGTATGTAACTCAACCTGTATGTAACTCAACATAAATAATAATGTTATTCCAATGATTAAGTAGCCAGCTGTAGATTACTTTTTTCCCAAGATATATTTCATTTTTAAGCTCATTTCATTTTCATTATAGTTCTGAAGAAGAAGAAAACAAGAGGTTTTAAAGATACCTGCTTGACTAACACTTGTCTGTTTATCAAATTGAGAAATAAACAGGTAAGTACACAAAGTTTTACATATTGTGTCCAAAAATCATTCAAAGCAACCCTGTGACTCCTCCCTCCCTGAAGTATTTTCTCCCATGTTCTTTCTCAAGCTTTTTAAAAGTTAAGTTTAAAATAATTTCTAAATGGTTTAAAACTCAAAAGAATTTGCATATATAGTACAGAGAGCTTGTTTTTTCCATGCACCAAGCTTCCTCCAATGATAGTATCTTGCATAACCATTGTACAGTGTCAGTTTTGTTTAGCTCAGGCTTCCATAGCCATATACAAAGTTGTTGATAATGGAAAGGAAAATGTACAGGTGTTTTGTTGATGCAGTTGAAGCATGATGTTGGCCTTGTAATAAAAATTAGAGTAATTTTAATTTGCCTCTCAGGTTATATCCATATTTTCATTGGATAATTAGGGCAGCAACAAGGACAGAATTCAGCAATGAACTAAGAGAGAGAAGAGAGTGATTTAATTTCTAAATTCATTACTTTGGGACAGCTTATTTTCGTCAGCAATAAAATGTGTATAAATTTCCTTGCCAAGTATCCTTAACATGATTGTTTGGAGGATGAACATTGGTTTAGTGACATACTTGAAATGTTTATAAATTCTAGGATTAATGTTTACAGGAAAGAACTGATGATCATTTGACTCATGTTTCTACACTGCTCTCTTACTTTGTAGCAAATCCATTGAAATAAAGGTAATAATATTTGAATAGTCTTTGTAAACCACTTTATAAATTACTAGTTGAATATGTACAGTAACATCATATGTTATGTATTATAATTCCCACTTCATAGATGGAGGAATAGATTATGTAAGTTTCTCAAGCTCATGAAAACAATGAGTGATGGATCAAAAATTTCAATCAGACCCTTTATTTCTCTAATGCTACTGACAATGGATATGTCACAGAGGCAGAATTAGAGCCAGGCAAGTGAAGTAAAGAAGTTGCCTTCAGTAAAAAATTTAATGGGATGCTAAAAACTCAGCAATCAAGATAAATATTTTAATGCAGTGTTTTAAGGTAATAATCAATACAAAATATCCATGGTTAAAAAAATATCAAAATTTGAAATAAAGGCACATCTTATGATTGACTTTTAGTTTTGCCTAAAGTTCCTTACTTATATGTGTCTGCATGGCACTGAATGTGTGGTTTGTATATTGGACTCTGGAGTTGTGAAGCTTGGGCACAAATTCCTGTACTTACTCATGGCATAATAAGCACATAATCTCACCTCTATAAGCCCAAATGTTCTCACCTATAAAATGTTTATAACATTATTGCTTCCTTGATAGGGTTTATAGGAGGATTAAAGAGACAAAGTGCTTGGTACATTTTGTGGCAATTTATAAACATTCAATATATGACATACAGTTTTAGCTCTTATTTATGCTTATAGTTAAATATAGCTTGTGTAGCATATATGAAAATACATAATGCAATACATATATGTAAATAAATGCAAGCACATACAGATGCACTACACACACACACACACACACACACACACACATAAAATCTCCAGAAAAACATGATAAAGGAGTGCAACAACATGAAGATTATTCAAACTATTGGCGGTTTTAAGACCATCTTCCCAGAATCTTGGAAGTGTTTCAAAATAGGAAGATTAGTGAAGGATATTTATTGGGTTTGAGATTAAGGACTGGATGATTTTGAGGAGAGCCTGAAAGAGGAAAAAAAAAAGTTCTTGGGATGGTCAGAGTTTGACACAGTATCTTTGGACTGGGAATCACAGAGAAGAATGAGCCTGGATATGAGTGTTGGTGAGCACATGATTAAACCTGACAGGAAAGCTGTTAGTTGTTTTACATACCCATCTCCCAAGAACAGTTATCTCCTACAGCAAGTTCATGTCACTTTTTATTGTTATTAGCATTGCTTAACACAGAGGCAGGAAATATTTTGTTGCCTTCATTTTTCTCTCTTTTTCTCTATATGTAAACATAAACGTGTCTTTATAAATGTATTATACACACACACAGATAATAAGTAGGCAAAATCTTTTCAGTTGCACTATACAGTAATTTAAATGTGGTACTTACTGCTCCGAGTGAATCTAAAATCATCATCCTAGTGCTTGGGACCCTGTTAGCAGCCACTGCTCCAGTACTGTTTGTTTTCCATCCCCATAGGTGCAGCAACTTCACTGTATAGTTATGCTGTCTTTTCAGATAAGATGACATTTATTGTGCATTATCAAATTTATCCTAAACTTAGTTTATTATAACCTGTGATACCTGACATTTTAAAAAATTCATTAAAATACATATACAAACAACTGACTATCTTTGAAACAAAGGGTGGTTTACAAAGTTATTAATGAATGTTTATGTGTGTGCTCTTTGTAGTTAGCTGGTGTATTTCTAGAAACCTACTACTTAGCCTGAATTTTATTGTGTTCTTTTGAGGAATATTTCTTAAACTGAAATTAGCTATATATTTTTTTTCTTAATACTGGCAGCCATGAAACTGAAATAGCAAGTCAGTGACAGGTAGGAAAGACGTAACAAAGCTTGGAACCCAGAGACCAAATTTCAGTCTCTTAACCTTATTTGCAACAGGAACTAATATGTATCTTGTTATTGCTATTGAGCTAGAGAACAAAGAGGTTAAAAGATAATACTATCTATGCTGTTTTATGGTCTTGCTTTAAAAATTTATATTTTAAAATGGCTTATATTTACATGTTACTAAAACCACAATGAAGTGATGGAAAGAAATCACATAAGTTAAATTAGACGTCTTGGAACTTTTGTAGAGTTTATTTTTTTTATTTTGAAGACTACTATGCAGCTCTTCTTTGTTAACTGTCATTATCTGAAAGCATGAGAAAGTGTACAAAAGTTCTTACATTACTGTGCCTTTCTTTTACAATTGCAATTCATAATATTCCCATAATTTGTAAACATAGGCACCTGGAGGGGCATAAATCTTCACCATATCACATAATATAATCATAGGAAAAGAGAGAAATAAATCTTACAACATGACCAAAGATAACAACACTTAAACTAATCCACATAAAATGTTCTTTTAATTTTGATTTTTGTGTTTGTGGTCATGCTGAGAAAAATGATACTGTACTGATGATAGACAAAGCACACACATGAAGAACTTGAGAGAAAGATTAATTTGTTATTGTGTTATTATTAGACGACTATGATCAAATCACACATATAAAACACAACACTCAGAATTTTTATTGATCGAGATATTTCACAAACCACTTTTCTAGTTGAACGTAAAGTAATAGGAATTAATTACACGATATCTAGAAAACGATTTCAATTATTAGAGGAGCAGTACTCTCACAGCATTTGCAATGTTTACTAGTGCTACATAGGCTTATATTTTTAAGTCCTAATTTATTTATTTCTATTCTTGGGGGTTGGGTAAAGGGCAACCATTTCTTTCTTAGGTTGAAGTAATGAGAATTCCTAATAGCACTAAGGAACAAACAGTGAAAAAAGGAGAAAGGAGGAACAAGGAGACAATCTATGTGAGAGGAAAAGAGGGGACAGCGGGCAAATAGAGCTGAAGTCATTAATTTTCTATTCATATATATTTACAGAGCATGTGAGAGACTATAACCTCAGTATCATAGACTATATCTAGACTATATAATAGCACTATAGTGCATATAAAATAAACAATGCATGTCATCAAGAAAGAATGTCTTGAAGTGTTATTTTTTTCACTTATGGTCTTTTCATATGACATTTAGAAACAGTCACATAACTCAGTAAACCATATTTATCAAATAGCTAATTTTGTTCCGCTACCAAGAAAAAGAGTCCCTAGTATGTATTTTTCTTCAATTTCCTATAAGAGGTAAGTTCTGGCCACAAAGGATTTTGAGATCCACAAGGGCAAAAAAAAAAAAAAAAAATTAGGTTACATTGAACTCATGTTACAGGATTCTAGAGCTAAACCAGGAAATACAAATTTTCCTTGTTGGATTGGAAGGCTGAAGGTGTTACACAGGCCTGTGAGGTCATTTAAATTTAGAATTTATCCTATTTAAATGGATATATTACTTAAATAAGTATAAAATCTGAGTAGTTGTTTGAAAATAGAATTGGATTTGAATGGGAAACAAAAGGAAAAAAAGAAACAATTTAAAAGGAAATTTGAACAGATTACTGAAAATGAAAGGATGTTTTCCATAAGACATTTCTAGGAAATACAAAGTTGATGTTCCAAAAAGCAGCAATGGTCATAGGTATCCTATGGCTTCATTTATATGATCCTCTAGAAAAAGAAAAATTTAAAAGAAAAAATCTGGACAGTAATTGCACTGGCTGAGGATAGGGAAAGGGATGACAGTGAGGTAAGGGAACTTCTGGGGGTAATAGAAATATCCTATATTTTCAGTTTGACATTACTGTCAAAACTCAGAGAACTTACAAAAAAGGGTAAACTTTGTTTTATGTAAAAGTATGCATTCATAAAAATTAAGAACTTTTAAAAGGATAGTGAACAAATATTAAACCCTGATTAGTGATACAATCCTACACCAAAATATTTGCAAAGTTTACTCCTAGGTAATGTGCATGGTGAGTTGGTAACAGGTGGGAAATGGATGGTACTCTGACTTTTTGCGTTATAAAATTTCAAATTGTTTCATTTTATTATAAGGCTTTATATTATTCAATTTTAATTACAATAAAATAAATGGGGGTAGTAATGACATAATGATAGTTTAACAAATATATTGAAAGTTAGAAGTTGTTGAAATAGTACAGTAGCTTTAACACCATGTGATTGATAGCTAAGGGAACTTAGTCACATAATCACATAACCTTAATGGTTTAACCAAAAGAATTAAAGTAACATCAACATAGGTGTCTATGGGGGAAAAAGGGGTTACAATCAAGCTCTTCAGCCTTCTCTACCATTTTCCTCCACTCACTCTCAAAAAGATATTGAGAGACTTCAACATTGGTAGGACTTTGATTGCTCATGGATAGAATTATTATTACAAAAAGACAAGTACATGATTGTGGCTTTCTCTCCACTTATTTTTGTTTGTTTGTTTTATTTTGTTTTTCCATATGGCTAAATCAATGGGATGAATGGAGTGGGACCTGTTACCATCCATAGATTTTTTTTTGTTCACATATATATTCTGTTATGCCATGTCTTCAGATCCCAATCTTACGTAGCTCTCTGTGGGTGTTAGTAGATCATTATGTGGAATTATAAGGACAGAAAGTGTGAATTTTGGCATCAGCATAAAATACATACTTCATCAAGTTTTAACAAACAGTTTGCATTGGAGTATTGGGCCTAAGCTTAGAAATAATAGAGTGGTACTTGAAAAAAACATCCATTGTGTTTAAAGTGTCTTCAGATATCTCATGAGTAGATATAACTCAACCAATGCAAGAATTAGGTATCACTGGCATCTCTGGCCTTAGTACATGTAATAGTACCTCAATACTAATCAAACTACATTCATTTCAAGTCATATATTGAGAATCGTTGGTCAGCTTCTGGGTGATAACTCTCTATGACCTATGGATTTGTCAATTGAAATAACAATAGGCAAGGCCAGCCTGATCAAATTATATATTAAAGGTAAAACCTGTAATCTTTTACTTAGATATAGATCTGGAGGTTTAGAGGAGTGGTTTTTAACTTTAAGTTGCCATATGATAATAAAATTCATCACAAAACCATATAAGAAAGGAGCTCAGGTAGGGTAAGGGATGAGTTCAAGGGCCAGAAAAATGTTGTAAACAAATTACAAGAACCTACACTGGTATTATATATATTTTGACAACAAAATTATGAGTCTATTTAAAATCTTCTATATGTTTTTTTTTTCACTTAAAATAATCAAAATCATTGGTATAGACATGGTCTTAGATTAATTTTCTCCCACCTCCATCCCTGCTTTCTCTAATGTCATCCTCTTGATGTTTTTCTAAGATCTAGCCAGATTGATTTTTTTTTCAATTTTCAGGCATACAAAATTTTCTCTTGTTCCAGAAAACTACCCATATTTGCTTTTGTTTTGTTTTAGATCCTATTTATAACATTTTTTAGAGAAAGCTTCCTCAGACCTCAATATAATGTAGGTTCTCTTGAATATATTCTCTCATAATGTCATCTGTTTACTTCATAGCACTTACTATAATTGGTAATTGTATTTGTGATGTATTCTGTTTTTTTTTTAATTTAATTTTTTATTTTTTTAAATTTATATCCAAATTAGCATATAGTGCAACAATGATTTCAGGAGTAGATCCCTTGGTGCCTCTTACCATTTAGCCCATACCCCCTCCCACAACCCCTCCAGTAACCCTCAGTTTGTTCTCCATATTTGTAAGTCTCTTCTGTTTTGTCTCCCTCCCTGTTGTTATGTTATTTTTGTTTCCCTTCCCTTATATACATCTGTTTTGTCTCAAAGTCCTCATATGAGTGAAGTCATATGATGTTTGTCATTCTCTGACTGACTAATTTCACTTAGCATAACACCCTTCAGTTCCATCCATGTAGTTGCAAATGGCAAGATTTCATTCTTTTTGATTGCCAAGTAATACTCCATATATATATATATACACACACACATATACACCACACACACACATATACACATATACACCAATGTATACAATGCATTGTATCGTATACAATACACACATACACACACACACACACACACACACACACACATACACCACATCTTCTTTATCCATTCATCCATCGATGGACATTTGGACTCTTTGAATACATTGGCTAATGTTATAGTGCTGCTATAAACATGGGGGTGCATGTGCCCCTTCAAAACAGCACACCTGTATCCCTTGGATAAATGCCTAGTAGTGCAACTTCTGGGTCGTAGGGTAGTTCTATTTTTAGTTTCTTGAGGAACCTCCATACTGTTTTCCAGAGTGGCTGCACCAGCTTGCATTGCCACCAACAATGCAAAAGAGATCCTCTTTCTCTCCATCCTCTCCAACATCTGTTGTTGCCTGAGTTGTTAATGTTAGCCATTCTGACGAGTGTAAGGTGGTATCTCATTGTGGTTTTGATTTGTATTTCCCTGATGATGAGTGATGTTGAGCATTTTTTCGTGTGTCGGTTGGCCATCTGGATGTCTTTTTTGGAGAAGTATCTATTCATGTCTTTTGCCCATTTCTTCACTGGATTGTTTATTTTTTGGGTGTTGAGTTTGAAAAGTTCTTTATAGATTTTGGATACTAACCCTTTATCTGATATGTCATTTGCAAATATCTTCTCCCATTCTATCAGTTGCCTTTTAGTTTTGCTGATTGTTTCCTTGGCTGTGCAGAAGCTTTTTATTTTGATGAGATCCCAGTAGTTCATTTTTGCTTTTGTTTCCCTTGCCTCTGGAGACGTGTTGAGTAAGAAGTTGCTGTGGCCAAGATCAAACAGGGTTTTGCTTGCTTTCTTTTCGAGGATTTTGATGGCTTCCTGTCTTACATTTAGGTCTTTCATCCATTTTATTTTTTTGTATGGTGTAAGAAAGTGGTCCAAGTTCATTCTTCTGCATGTTGCTGTCCAGTTTTCCCAGCACCACTTGCTGAAGAGACCGTCTTTATTCCATTGGATATTCTTTCCTGCTTTGTCAAAGATGAGTTGGCCATACGTTTGTGGGTCCATTTCTGGGTTCTGTCTTCTGTTCCATTGATCTGAGTGTCTGTTCTTGTGCCAGTACCATACTGTCTTGATGATTACAGCTTTGTAGTATAGCTTGAAGTCTGGGATTGTGATGCCTCCAGCTTTGGTTTTCTTTTTCAAGATTTCTTTGGCTAGTAGGGGTCTTTTCTGGTGCCATACAAATTTTAGGGTTATTTGTTCTAGCTCTGTGAAGAATGCTGGTGTTATTTTGATAGAGATTGCATTGAATATGTAGATTGCTTTGGGTAGTATTGGCATCTTAATGATATTTGTTCTTCCTATCCAGGAGCATGGAATCTTTTTCCATTTTTTTGTGTCTTCTTCAATTTCTTTCATAAGCTCTCTATGGTTTTCAGTGTATAGATTTTTCACCTGTTTGGTTAGATTTATCCTAGATATTTTATGGGTTTTGGTGCAACTGTAAATGGGATCAATGCCTTGATTTCTCTATCTGTGGTTTCATTGTTGGTGTATAGGAATGCAACCTATTTCTGTGCGTTGATTTTGTACCCTGCAACTTTGCTGAATTCATGAGTCAGTTCTGACAGTTTTTTGGTGGAATCTTTTGGGTTTTCCTTATAGAGTATCATGTCATCTGCGAAGAGTGAAAGTTTGACCTCCTCCCGACCAATTTGGATGCCTTTTATTTCTTTGTGTTGTCTGATGGCTGAGACTAAGACTTCCAATACTATGTTGAATAACAGTGGTGAGAGTGGACATCCCTGTCTTGTCCCTGTCCTTAAGGGGGAAGCGTTCAGTTTTTCCCCTTTGAGGATTATGTTAGCGTTGGGTCTTTCATATATGACATATATGATCTCAAGGTATGATCCTTCTATCCCTACTTTCTTGAGGGTTTTTATCAAGAAAGAATGCTGTATTTTGTCAATTGCTTTCTCTGCACCTGAGAGGATCATATGGTTCTTGTCCTTTCTTTTATTGATGTGATGAATCACATTAATTGTTTTGTGGATATTGAACCAGCCCTGCATCCCAGGTATAAATCCCACCTGGTCATGGTGAATAATTTTTTTAATGCAAATGTTGGATCCAGTTGGCTAATATCTTGTTGAGGATTTTTGCATCCATGTTCATCAGGGAAATTGGTCTATAGTTCTTTTTAGTGAGGTCTCTGTCTGGTTTTGGAATCAAGGTAATGCTGGCTTCATAGAAAGAGTTTGGAAGTTTTCCTTCCATTTCTTTTTTTTTGGAACAGCTTCAAGAGAATAGGTGTTAACTCTTCCTTAAATGTTTGGTAGAATTCCCCTGGAAAGTCACCTGGCCCTGGACTCTTGTTTTTTGGGAGATTTTTGATTACTGATTCGATTTCCTTACTGATTATGGTTCTGTTCAAATTTTCTATTTCTTCCTGTTTCAGTTTTGGTAGTGTATATGTTTCTAGGACTTTGTCCATTTCTTCCAGATTACCCATTTTATTGGCATATAATTGCTCATAATATTCTCTTATTATTATTTTTATTTCTGCTGTGTTGGTTGTGATCTCTCCTCTTTCATTCTTGATTTTATGTATTTGAGTCCTGTCCTTTTTCTTTTTGATCAAACTGGCTGGTGGTTTATCAATTTATTAATTCTTTCAAAGAACCACCTTCTGGTTTCATTGATCTGTTCTACTGTTTTTTTGGGTTTTGATAGCATTAATTTCTGCTCTAATCTTTATTATTTCCTGTCTTCTGCCAGTTTTGAGTTTTATTTGCTGTTCTTTTTCCAGCTCTTTAAGGTGTAAGGTTAGGTTGTGTATCTGAGATCTTTCTTCCTTCTTTAGGAAGGCCTGAATTGCTATATACTTTCCTGTTATTACCACCTTTGCTGCGTCCCAGAGGTTTTGGGTTGTGGTGTTATAATTTTCATTGACTTCCATATGCTTTTTAATTTCCTCTTTAACTTCTTGGTTAGCCCATTCATTCTTTAGTAGGATATCCTTCAGTCTGCAAGTATTTTTTAAATTTCCAAATTTTTTCTTCTTGTTGATTTTGAGTTTCATAGCGTTGTGGTCTGAAAATAAGCACAGTATGATCTCGATTTTTTTTTGTAATTACTTAGGGCTGATTTGTGTCCCAGTATATGGTCTGTTCTGGAGAACGTTACAGAGGCACTGGAGAAGAATGTATATTCTGCTGCTTTAGGATGAAATATTCTGAATGTATCTGTTAACCCATCTGGTCCAGTGTATCATTCAAAGCCATTGTTTCTTTGTTGATTTTTTGATTAGATGATCTGTCCATGGCTGTGAGTTAGGTGTTGAAGTCTCCTACTATTATGGTATTATTATCAATGAGTTTCTTTATATTTGTGATTAATTGATTTATATATTTGGGTGCTCTCACATTTGACACATAAATGTTTACAATTCTTTGGTCTTCTTGGTGGACAGACCCCTTTATTATGATATAATGCCCTCTGCATCTCTTGATACAGTCTTTATTTTAAAGTCTAGATTGTCTGATATAAGTATGGCTACTCTGGCTTTCTTTTGTTGATGATTAGCATGATAGATGGTTCTCCATCCCCTTATTTTCAATCTGAAAGTGTCTTTAGGTCTAAAGCGGGTCTCTTGTAAACAGCATATAGATGGGTCTTGTTTTCTTATCCATTCTGTTACCCTATGTCTTTTGATTGGAGCATTGAGTCCATTGACATTTAGAGTGAGTACTGAAAGATATGAATTTATTGCCAATATGATGCTTGTAGAGTTGGAGTTCCTGGTGGTGTTCTCTGGTCCTTTCTAGACTTTGTTGCTTTTGGTCTTTTTTTTTTTTCTTTTTCTTTTTTGTCTTTTCTCCCTTCAGAGAGTCCCTCTTAAAATTTCTTGCAGGGCTGGTTTAGTGGTCACAAACTTCTTTAATTTTTGTTTGTCTGGGAAACTTTTAATCTCTCCCCTTCTGTTTTGAATGACAGCGTTGCTGGATAAAGAATTCTTGGCTGCATGTTTTTCTGATTCAGCATATTGAATATATCCTGCCACTGCTTTCTGGCCTGCCAAGTTTCTGTGGATAGGTCTGCTGCAAACCTGATCTGTCTTCCCTTGTAGGTTAGGGACCTATTTTCCTTTGCTGCTTTCATGATTCTCTCCTTGCCTGAGTATTTTGTGAATTTGACTATGACACGCCTTGTTGATGGTCGGTTTTTGTTGATATAATGGGGGTCTTCTGTGCTTCCTGGATTTTGATGTCTTTCCCCAAAGTGGGAAAGTTTTTTGCTATGATTTGCTCACATAACCCTTCCATCTCTATTTCTCTCCTCTCTCTTCCTCTTCTGGGACCCCTATGATTTTGATTTTGTTACTTTTTAATCAGTCACTGATCTCTCTAATTCTCAAATTGTGCTCCTTTTGCCTTAATCTCCCTCTTTTTTTCTGCTTCATTATTCTCTATAATTTTGTCCTCTATATCGCTGATTCTCTGTTCTGCCTCATCCATCTTTGCCGCTGCAGCATCCATCTGTGATTGCAGCTCAGTTATAGCATTTTTTAATTTCATTCTATTTTTTACTTCTTTTATCTCTGCAGAAAGGGATTCTAATCTATTTTTGACTCCAGCTAGTATTCTTATATCCTGACTCTAAATTCTGGTTCAGACATCTTGCTTGTATCTGTGTTGGTTAAGTCCCTGGCTGTCGTTTCTTCATGCTCTTTCTTTTGGGGTGAATTCCTTTTTTCTTTTTTTTTTTTTTGTCATTTTGAATGGAGAAAAGGAATTAGTGAGCAAGAAAATTAAAATTTAAAAAAATTAAAATTAAAAAAATATTAAAATTAAAAAATTAAACACACACACACACGCACACAAAATTGAAGAAATGATGCTAGATCCTAGGTGTGTTTTGGTCAGGTGTTGAAAGCGGTTTGACAGATTAGAGAAAAAAAAGTGGGGGGGGAGGAAATCGTTTGAGAATTTGAAAAAAATGAATAGAGTAAAATGAGATGATGGGAGTAAAATAGAATTTGAAAAAAATTACACAAAAGTAAAGAATATAGTAGAAAAAAATTAAGGAAAAATATCTTTAATAAAAGTTAAAAATAAAAATGAATTTTTTCTCTTTCTGTATTCAAGAAAAAGAAACGAAAAAGAGAAAAAAGAAAAAAATGGAAATCGTTTGAAAATGTGAAAAAGTGAATACACTGCAGTAGACTAAAATAAAATGATGGAATTAAAATAGAATTTGAAAAAAATTACACAAAAATAAGAAATATGGTAAAAAAATTAAAGAAAAACATTTTTAATAAAAATTGAAAATAAAAATGAATTTTTTCTCTTTCTGTATTCAAGAAAAAGAAAAGAAGTGAAAAAGAGAAAAAAAAGAAAGAAAATTGAATAGATGGACCTGCTACCAGATTGAAATGGCACTGAAATCTCTTTGGTTTCCCCTAGAAGTCAGACTATGAAGTGCTTTATAGTCCATAAACTAAGCAGGTGGTGAGACTTGTGTTCTTGAAGAGCGAGGTTGGCCCAGTTGGGCGGGGCTCAGTGTAAAGGCTCCATTTTCCACTAGATGGCGCTGTTGGCCTACTGGGGTGGGTTGTGGTGCCCATAGGTGCATATGCACATGCAGGGGAGTGGTGAAAATGGCGTCACCCAGCTATCCTGGGTGCTCTAGTATCACAGCTCTGTTCTCCTGGATCAGCAATTCCACACCCATCCTCTGTCTTCAGCTTTTATCCACTCCCCACTTTTTCATTGTCCATGACCAAGCCACAGGCAGTACCTCTCCTGAGTTTTGTCTCAGATGAGGCTGTTTTCCCCGGCCCCTTACTTCTGAAGGACTGTGGCTTTGACCCGTTTTCCCCCTCTGTGGGAGGGTCTCACCGAGCAATGGCCAAATGTCGGCTGTACCCAGGAACGCTTGCTGGACCCTGATGCTGCCTGTGCCCCGACACTGGGGCCAGGTGCCAGCCTGCCCCAGAAAAAGTTCATGAGACAGTGTAGCAGCAGCTTTTCAGGGATTATGGAAAATTACAACACACATCTGGCACCAGACTTCACCCTTAAGGACCTTGTTCCAGCACCAGCTAATGTGGCAGTTCTCTGGGGTCTGCTGGGACCAAGTGGCTTCAACAGCCTCTACCAAATGTCCTTCCAACAGTGGAACTGCTTTCTTCCTTGTGGCCCAAGAACCTCCTGGACCCCACTCTGCTCCTGGGGATTCGCCCTTCCCACCAGAGCACTACCAGGTATCGAGCTGGGGAGTTGCAGCCTTTGCGCTCCCCTTGTTAAGACTGTAGTCTTAATGGAATTTAACCCCTCTCTTTTCTCCTTTCTCCCTTTATAGTTTAGTCCCTGTGGCTGTTTCCAACTTTCCACTTTCTCTCCAGATGCTTTTGGGGAAGGGTGCTTGTCCTGTATCTCCCCCCCCCCCATTTCTGTCCTCTCTCTTGACCTGCAAAAGCACCTCCCTGCCCGCTGCGGCTTCTCGCTCCCCAAGTTCACCTCTCCATGCCACGTACCTGCTGAATTCTGTGGTCAAGTTGTGCCAATTGTTGTGTTGATCCTCTAATCAGTTTTCTAGGTTTGCAGAGTGGTTTAGTGTTAATCTGGCTGTATTTCATGGACATGAGACACACAAAAAACTTCCATGCTGTTCTGCTTTCTTGGCTTCTCCCTGATGTATTCAGTTTTTAACTAGCTTTCTTTTAACTAACTGTAAGCTCTAGAAACTATGAATCTGATTGCTGGCTTTGCTACCACTGAATCCTTAACCACACAATGACTGCTACCTTGTAAGCACCCAATAAATGTTGAGTGGCTGAATATTCTGTTATTTATGTAAATGCCATCTTCTTGAGAGTAGATATTACCTTGTTATGTGTGTAATTCCAGGAATTCCTAGTACAGTATTTTACATATTGCTCTTAATATGTGAAAACTGGTAGCAAGTTCAAAGTACACAGCAAATCATCATCAATTAATTAGTACTCATTAAGACCCTCCTAGGTGGTTGACACTGAGTTAATCATTGTATTTGTAGATTTCACTTTTCTGTTCTGTAAAATTAAGGTTGTGCTAGGTAATATCAAAGTTTTTTTAAAGCACTTGCATTCCTGACTTTTAAACTATTCTGCTTACCTGTCAATGTTAATTCCATTAATTTAGAAAGTGAAAGCCTCTTATACATGATCTTCCTTCAAGGAACTTGTTAAATAGAAGAGTTAAATAGGACAAGGAAATCTCAATTTTGCCATAAAAGGTTTTAACAGTTTCTCAAATTTGAGGAAGAAAATGCCTGAATAATATTGAGAGTACAAGTTTGATATTGAAGATAAATATACCTTTTGACTAGACTTCTTAGAATATGTTAAAATTAAAATTAGTGGAACTGATACTTACATGGCAAAAGACTTGTGAGGTAACTAAGGCAATATTCTAGTGAAAGAGAAAAGTAATTGACAAACTCACGTTTTCTCACAAAGCACTTGTCTGATACCAATTTTATAGCACATATAATGTTGCTTGATGATATTATGTTATCTTTTGCACACCTATTATCACTAAAATTTTAAGTTGATACACCATCATATTTTTATTCCAAAATTCATCTAAAAGAAAACTCTAAAACTATGTTGAGGAATGACATATTGTTTCCTCAGAGTAAAAATAATAGATCATTTCTAAAATGAGAAAAAGCAAAATTAATAGAATATATCTCCAAAATTGAATATCTTTACATATCAGCATTCATGATGCTATTTCAAAGAAGAAATAATGTCATACTTGAAGGTCAAAATAAAAGATAAGAGAAACTCAGACTCATTAACATCTCAGAACATTTCTGGAGCTGATTTAATTAAAGATCATAGAATAAATTGTGCACTGTTCCTCAAAGATAATGCTTTTATAAAAACCCTAACATACGTTTAGCCTTTATTTATACTCACAAGTTTAATTTTATGTATGTGGAATTTTTCACATGCTAAAGAAGATCATATTTACAAATTAACAAATGACATGATTTAAAATATGAAATCAAAAGTTATATTTGTATTATGTATCTATATGGATATGTACTCTAATATATGGCTCAAATCTCAATATTCCAAATATAGAAGGCAGATCCCATGGAAGCAAAATTAAGTTTCAGTAGCCATTCCAGATTATAATATTTGATTGCTTGGGTTCATTTGGCTGTTTTCCTTCTTATAACACCATACTTTACTTTTTCCACATGGAGAATGCTGTATGCAAAGTTATGTCTAACATAAATGAGCAACCTCATGTCCTACATTCCACAACATATAAACAAAACTTAATACAGCTACAAAATATTAGGTCCTTCTTATGCTTATTTTACATCTTTAATGTTTCTTTCTTTCCTTTGGAGGAGGCAAACATGGAAGGCAATGAATTGAGTAATGGGGGGAAATATAGAGGATTTTATAAGAAGTCCTAGTGAAATTATTTCTTTATGAGACCTGAGATTCCTAGTTACTGCTATATTCTCCTGCTGGATATGGCAAAGAAAGTGGAGGTTGGGCAGGGTGGCTGGAAAGGGGATAGAGAAAGAGATCACTAACTGAGGATGATGTTTTTAAGTATGCTTATCTCTGTTTACTCCTAAGAATACATATTGTCAATAAGACAGATGGCTATGCAATATTTTCAAAAAACAGTAATATGTTCCTCCTCCTCTGAGAACATGATTCCATGAACAGTTCTACTTCTACTTTGCAAACTTCTCAAGATATTCTTACAGAGGTTCTTCTGCAGAAACTCACCTGCACCATGGTAATTTCTCCAAGGTCAACCCATATCTCGTAAAGAGATATTCATATGTGAGGTTCACAAGGCTTTGGATAATTGAAGAATGCCTTCATGAAGGCACAAAGCAATGGCAGAATGATCAATATCTAAATATTCCTTGCAATCGTGCTGATAGGAAAGAAAACTCTTTAGCTTAACATTTCCTAGAATCCTGATATTTCTATTTTATTGCAATAAAATACTATATAAATTAACCAAACACAATCTTGCTTAGAGAAGAAGATACTTCTAATGTTGGGTAAGCCCTAGAACATAGGGGATAGTATGTCGGGAAGGAAAAGTGTTGAGAATGAAAGTACAATGACCCTTAACATGGATTTGAACTGTGTGGATCTGCTTAATAAGTGCATTTTCCCCATAAATTCAGTACAGGACTGTAAATGTATTTTTCTCTTCCTTATGATTTTCTTTATAACATTTTTTTCTCTAGTTTACCTTTTTGTAATAATGCAGTATGTAACATATAATGGATAAAATGTGTGTTGTATATGTTATTAGCAAGGCTTCTGGTCATCAGTTCGCTTTTAGTAGTTAAGTTTTTGGTGAGTTGAAAGTTGTGCATGGATTTTTTACTGAATTGAAAGTTTGTGCATCTAACCCTCATATTATTCAGGGTCAAGTGTAGTTGGTATTAAGGTTTCAAACTAAAGCATTGCCATTAAAAGTTTGACCCTAGTATCTACCCATATCTGATGCCAGGAGCATAGGATAGAGAAAGAGCACCATTTTTGTTTGTTTTATTAGAAGGGACTGATGAAAATTTTCAAATATAGCAAGAGTTTGAGGCCCAATAAAAACCTGGCTCTTTTGTTCTTGTTCTTATTTTATGATAGAAGGGATAGCACTCTCTTGCTTTTGAGAGTAAAGATTAAAGTTAGATTGATGAGACTGTTTCCAGGTATCATTCCCACATCATGGCTTGTGGTAAGGTGTCTACTCTATAATTAGAATAAAACTTGATTATGTTCAGTTTTTAAGTGAATGGAAGGCAAAATAGAGGAAATGGAACATATCAGTTAATAAACACCTATTCTGTACCGTATTAGGGGAGATACTCATCTTACTCTATCATTACAAAGACTCTTAGAAGAAAATGCTATTGTATTTACTTCAAGAATAATAAAATGTAACTCAGTAATTTAGATTCAGTAACTTATCCATATACCCACAGCCATAAGGATAAGCTATAAATCAAACCTAAGGCTAAATGTTTCTAAAATCAAACTCCATTTGTGAGAGTACACTGCCTTTCAGGGTCAACTACATAATTTGCAGGGCACAAAGCAAATTGAAAATGTGGTTACCTTGTTCAAAAAACAGGAAAAAAGCGTCTCTAAAGATATTAAAATATACAGCTCTTTTCTTTTTTTTCTGTGGTCTTTTCCTTGATTTGTCACAGTGTTTTTAATTTGTGATTTAATATTTTTCTAAATTAAAAAAATGGCATGAATTACCTATTTATCTTTATATTGTGCAATGTGATTTTAACAGGGAAATATAAGAGCACTTAATTTATATTCAGAATCACCAAAAATATATTATCTGTATGTTAAAATTCATATATATATATATATATATATATATATATATATATATATATAGTGGAAATGCTACACTAAATTTACCGAACTGTTCTCATGTTCTTCATGATCTGTGTATGGTCTATCAACTCTCCAAACTTACTGAAGATTAAGGAAGGTGTGAAAAAAAAAAAGGAATCATGGCATACTTTATCTTTCTTTTTTGTTCTATGCCTTTATTTTCTGGATAAGTAGTTAGCTAATATGGGAAGTAACATAGGTAATAAACGATATGATAGGGTTTCTTGATGGTTCATGTTAGTTAGAATGCCATTACTTTCTGTGGTTGAAGCAAGTTATAATATAAATGAAAAGTATAGTCTCTCTTGACCTTATACTGGCGTTGAGTCTCACTGAATTTCCACACATTTTGAGTCTTACAGAATTCTCTGCTCATGGGATGTCACAGCACTACAGTCCATGTGTGTATGAGATAATGCAGGTAAAGTTGACTTGAACATGGTAAGCACTCAACAAGGAAGCTGGTATTATTATGACAATTATTATTTTCCAAACAGTTGAAGTGGAGATTTGTCTTCTCAGTGACGTTTCATAGGTATCTTTAAGACAAGAACAACTAACAAAATGACTAGTCTAAATATGTAAACATGCTACATTTGATTAAAAACCCTAAATTTCATTCCATATGTATGCCAAACTGTGGTTATGAAAGTTCATATGAAAGAGTTAACAGAACAAACTCCTTTAACATTTTTATATAAAAGGAAGACAATAATGTTGTAACACAGTGTGTATTCTCCAGATATGATGAGTTTATTATTGATACTTCTGTGTTCTCAGCAGTTCCTGAAAAGCTACAAGAGTGTGTACATATATACATTCTTAAGACTTTGGCTTCCTATAGAAGGCTATGGAGCACAGTTATATCCAAATTGAGTCCACTGAGTTTCTTCTAAAAGCGAATAAGTAAATATAATCATGACATAATTTCATTAGAAAGAGATAAGAGATGAAATAACTGCCATTCTGCTATTAACTAAATGTACATAAAACTTTGCAGTAGAAAATATTAAAAGTATACCATAAAGAGGTAATATACTTAGGAGGGAAATAGGAAATAAAAACAAAGATTTAGAGGAAGGTATTGAAGGAGAAGTAATGATAAAGTTAAGGAGGGAGTGTGTAGCCCAGAAGTGTTCTTGTAATTTTATTTTTTGGGGTTTTATACATCGTGAATAATGAGAATTTATGAAGGATTTTGGTAAATGGTATTTATCAGCATTAACCACTTGTTGCATGTGACCTACATAGGCGCCTGCCTTCTGGACAGAGATAAAATCAGTTAGGCCAAAATTAAATTATGTTTAGACACATACATTTTGGGACAAACCCAGCCAACATCAAGAGGTTGTATTGAAAAAGAAATAGATACTGGTTAATACTAACTCTTGCTTCTCATAATGCTACATACAATTTTCCAATATCATAAATATAGACAAGAAGTATAAGTGATCAAGAATAGTTGTATTCATACTTTATTAAGGATGTGCAGAAAAAATGGAGTACAAATCAACAAGGCTATAAGAAAATTGTGTCATATAATATCACAGTGTACATATTTATTTGTACAAACTAGTATTTTTAGTTTTTTTAATGTTTATTTTTGAGAGAGACAAAGTGTGAGTGGGGGAGGGGCAGGGAGAGACAGAGAGAGACAGAGAGACAGAATCTGAAACAAGCTCCAGGCTCTGAGTTGTCAGCACAGAGCCCGATGCAGGGCTCAAACACACAAACTGCAAGATCATGACCTGAGCCGAAGTCGGATGTTTAACTAACTGAGTCACCCAGGCACCCTGCACAAACTAATATTAATATATATTTTAAAATATATCCCCAAGAGATTTGGATTTATTTCTTTTTATTCTTTGCATATTTATTAGTGGTTTGTGATTTGTGGTTACCATCACAATAACACTTTCTCCATATACCATTCTATATTAAGTTGATGGATGTTTGAATTTGAACCCATTCTTTACTTCTCTTCTATCCATGTTTTAGGTATATGGTGTCATATTTTACATCCTTTTATTTAATGAATACCTTGATTGATTTTTTATAGGAAAATATTTATTTTTACTGCCTTTGTGTTTCCTACCTTCATACTGTCATTTTTTGTCTTTCCTTTCCACCTAAAATTTCTCCTTTAATATTTCTTATAGGGCTGATTTAATGGTCATGGACTTCTTTAGTTTTTGTTTCTCTGGGAAATTCTTTATCTCTCCTTCTATTCTAAGTGATAGCCTTGCTGGATAGACTATTCTTGGCTGTAGGTTTTTCCCTTCCAGCACTTTTAATATATCAAGCCACTCCTTTCTGGCTTGGAAGGTTTCTACTGAAAAATCTGCCTATAGCCTTATGGGATTTCCTTTGTATGTAATTCTTCTTTTGTTTTCCCGCTTTTAATATTTTTCCTTATCACTATATTTTACCATTTTTTTCTTTATTAACTTATTTGCCATTTAAATTGCATTATGCCTTGGTGTGGATCTTTTTTTGGTGATTTTGTTGGGAGTTCTCTGCATCTCCTGGATCTAGATATCTGTTTCTTTCCCCAGATTAAAGTTTCCAGCTATTATTTCCTCAAATAAATTCTCTTTTCCCTTTTGTCTCTTCTTATTCTTGGAGTCGTATAATATGAATGGTAATTACATTTGATCGAGTCATTGAGCTCCCCAAGTCTATTCTCGTTTTGCATAATTCTTTTTCTCTCTTTGTTCAGCTTGATTATTTTCCATTACTCTGTCTTCTAGGTTATTAATTTGTTCCTTTGATTCTTCCATCCTTCTATTCATTCCATCGAGAGTGTTTCTCATTTAGTTTACAAAGTCCTTCATCTCTGCTATGTTATTCCTTATATCTGTGTTAATGGTTGCACAGATGTTCTCCACTCTTTTCTCAAATCACTTGAGTGTCCTTATGATCACTGCTTTAAATTCTCCAGGCATGTTCCTTTTATCTGTTTCGTTTAGATCTCTGGCCATGGCTTTGTCCTATTCTTTCATTTGGGACAAATTCCTCTGTATTCTCATTGTATTTGAGTTTCTTTACCTGTTTCTGTGTTAGGAAAGTCATTACATGTCGTGTTTTTCAGGGTAATGACTTTATAAAGAATAGGTCCTGTAGTGCTGCGCCACGTAGTGTCTCCCATTCCACAGGGCCTGGAGCTTCCAATAATGTGTCTGGGTGTGCTGCAATTGCTTTGCTGTTGTGTCCTTGTTTCTTTACTGCTCAGGCTAGTGGTCTGCAGAGGCTCCTTTTTCCTGTTGTGGGCAGTATTTGGCCCCTGGCCTGAATGTGATGAGTTTTAACTAGGTGTGCTCTGGTCTGCTTGTGAAATGAGACCTGTCACAGCCACCACTGGAACCGAGGTCTTGCAAAATTTATGGGTTGAAAGACACAGTGTTGGCAGGGGTTTGGGATGGTAATCTGGGGAAAGGGTCCTGCTATGCTGAGGCTAAGGCAAGTATAACTGGGAATGACAGTTCATCTGGAATGTGGGGTGGCAGGGCTTGGTGTAAGCAGGTTAGGTAGTGAATTTTGAGCACTGTCTGGTTTCCACAGGTGTCTTTGTGTTTATACTGAGGGATGGAGGAGGAAAATGGTGCTGGCCAGTTCCTTTGTACCCTGAGGGGTCTTTCTGAGAATATTGCTTCTCTGACATGTGCTCTAGGATGAGCAACTAACCTCCCTACTGTGTGTTTCAGGCACTCTTTAGATTGCTTCTTCCAGGTTATATGCCTGTAGGGTGTTTGCCCTGCTTTTTAAGAGCAGTCCCAATGTCCTCTGAGCTCTTCTAGAACCAAGCACACTGACCCTTTAACTCTAGACTTTAAGCCCTGCTGGTTGCAAGAACTCATGAAATTCAGGTCCTCTATCTTTCCAAGCCAATTGGTAACAGAGTTCATTTTCCCTTTGTGCTCATCTGTCTCTCACCCTTCTCCATGACAGCAGCTCCTTCCTCACTTCAGTGGCCACTACCTATTTCTTTTACAAACCACATTTCTGTACTTCTTACCTTCTCTGATGCTGCCTCTTCTCTACCTTTAGTTATAGAGTTTGTTCTGTCAGTCTTCATCTTGACTTCTGAGTATTAGGGACGATTTGATAGTTACTTCATTATATTCATGGGATAAAGAAAACCTAGAGTCTTCCTACTTTGCCTGAATCACTATTTTGAAGAGATATGTGTACTCCCATGTTCCTTGCAGCAATATTCACAATAGCCAAGAACTGGAAACAATCTAAATATCCATATAAGTGAATGGATAAAGACAACTTGGTATATATTTATATGATTAAATATTATTCAGGCATAAAAAGACATTTTTGCCATTTTTGATGTGGATTAAACTTGAGAGCATTATGCTAAATGAAAAGAAAAAAGAAAAAGTAAATATTGTATTATCAAAGATACAAACTTTCCATTATAAGATGGATAAATGCTAAGAATCTGATATATAAGATGGTGACTATAGTTAACAATACTGTATTGTATATTTGATTGTTCCTGTGAAAGGAGAGCTTCAATGTTCTCACCATAACAACATAACAACAAAAAAATGGTAATTATGTGAGATGAAGAATGTGTTAACTAACTTAATTGTGGTAAACTTTCCTGATATATACATTTATCAAATCATCACATTGTACACCTTAATCTTACACAATATTGTAGGCCAATTATATCTCAATAATCCCACGAAGAAAACCGATCATGTGTAAATAATTTAGACTATTTTTTCATTAAGGATATAATATGAATAAAAATAAAGTTCCTCTTTTCAAAGATTATAAGCTTAATTGAAAATAATTCTAAATTGAAGTAGTTAGAAATTTGTTGAAGCTTACTAAATTAAGAGGTTAGGGCAATAATTATATGCTTTCAATCAGTTTAAAGGTCACAAGGATTGCTTGAAATATTAAAAAATACGTAACCCAGAGACAATGTTGAAATAAATGGAAATTTTGTAAAAAACCTTTCAAATGATTTTTCAGATTTTGTTTTAACTTTATTACAGAGAAGATTCAAGGAGATTGAAAAGCAATCAAATAGATTCATTCAAGATGAACATTATTTTCCTTATTTCTTATGCCCATATAAAAATTAGAGTAAGATAATTGCTCAAATACTCTCTATAGTTATCTTTAATTATGTGGGTCTTCAATATGACTTTTTAAAATTATGTTTTTTTAATATTACAATTACCTCTAGGCATTAACTTTATATAACCAATTTAGAATATGTTTTTATGTTCAATAGAAAATATCTTTTAGAATGGAGGTATATGATACAAAGGTAACCATAGTTTTCTTTCACTGTAGTATAAGAAAAACAAACTAATGTGCATTTTAATTTTTCAAATAATTACTTAATTTGAAATGCAACTTTACTACAGAGACTTTGCTATGGAGAGTGTAGTAAAACCAGTAATAACTTTTTTATTATAGCCCACTAATTAAAAATATATTTATAACAATAAAAACATATTAGTATTTCAAGTAGATGTATCTCCACTTGTGAAATATTTAAAGGAAGCTATGTTGAAACACTTAAGTGATGACATTTCTGTAACTGCACTTAAAATGAAATTCACAATTAAAAGTATGACAAATATTTAACCACATTATTCAACCATATGGTAAAAATGTATATTACAAAAAACAGAGATATAGGCAATTGATTAAAGCTGATTAATATCAAACATTTCAAAATAATATAAAACAAAATGAGAGATCAGTTTAATATTATATTTTTGTTTTTAAAATCAGAATATAAAGATAATTTCACTTACTTTTATTGCTAAGTAAATAAAGAATTTACTTTAAAATAACATTTACAATTTAAGATTAATATTTATTTCCAAAAGCTTTGGAAAGCTTTTTTTTTTGTTCTTAAAATACTTTAGGACTTAGTTTCACAAAGTTTAGTTTGTTCCTATATAAATCTGGTTATTTTATTCTTTCTATTTTTTATTGGAAAATTTGATACAAATAGTAAATTAACATTGTTTTTATGGTGCCTGATGATCTTGATATACATGTTTTAACAAATTGATGACAAAAGTACACTCAAAATTGGAAAAGATTTACTTATGCCTATTATATTTTCTTAATGATTCTTATCAGCTATCAGAAATTTATATATTCATCTAGTTAACTACAAATAAGGAAATGAAAAGGAGGTTTTATTACTTTTAGTCCTGTCAAAGCAGGAAATCTAACATTATATGATTTTAGATTTTCATAATAACTAGAATTCAGAGTATCAAACTGGGGGCATAAAAATATTTTTTGGCTACAAACTCAGTGGTAAGGCTAGATTGATGACTGTTTATAATAGCAATAATCCCTGCAAAATCAGTCATTAGCCCAGTTAACAACTAATTTGTTGGAGTGTTAACTGCCCTTGGCCTTGCCTCAAGCTGTTAGCAAACTGGTCATTAACTGCTGGTTACAATTGATTTCTTGGGGCTCTGTTTAACAGAAATTTGATTTCAATTCAACACCCACAGAGGCTAATTTTGATTCAGTTAACAAGTCTCTTTTCTTAAGGTTAGCCTTGATACAATGTCGTTCTTCTATGATACATCAAAAGACATTTCCCCCAAATCAATGAATATGTGGCAGAAGTGTGATTGCTCTATAGGTTATTAGATAAATGTTTGTGTTTCCACATTCAACCTATGTGGCAGGGCTGTCAGACAATACAGGACAAGAAAACCAGTGAAGAATAAAATGTCTTCATTTTAATATGTTCACATGCTACACATTTCCCAGGGTGCCCCCAGTAAATGAAACCACAGTATATACCTCAAGACTTATTATATTATTCAGCCAATTAATGGTAACAAAAGCAATGCCTAACAATAGTTAAGTATGAAAAATGTCTTAGTTCACTATGAATAATAACAAAACCCCAACATGTTATCATGTTATCCTAGTTTGATTAATCAATCATGTTTGATTTCCAAATGAAAACCATCATTTATATACTTCCTCTGAAGTGTGCTATTCAGTGTAACACTTAAATCATTCATTCATTCAAGTATTTATTATGATCTATGTGATAGGTATTGTTGTTTGTATTTGAATAAAACAAAGATAATTTGAGGAAATTGAATTTCTAGTGGGATTAGCAAACACAACAGTAAAGATAAAATGAGATAAAAATGTATATTCAAAAACAAGTACTATAAAAGGAGGAAGAATAGGAAAAGGAGTATAAGGAAGTAAAAGGAGTGGTTATGTTGGAGTTTTAAATTAAACATAGAGTGGTTAGGGTAGGCTTCAGTGAAAAATAGTTTCAACAGAAATGTGAAGGAGGTAACAGAGTTAGCCAGGTATATATTGGGAAGAGAATAATCCAAATAGAAGAAATAGCCAGAGCATGGTTCTTACTTGTTCTTTTAACGTGATAAAATATACATGAAATGAAGTTTACCATATGCACCATTTTTAAATTTACAATTCAAAGCATTAAGTATATTCACAACTTTGTGTAGTCATCACCACTATTTCCAAAATGTTTCATCATCCAAAACAGAAACTCTATAACCACTAAGCAATACTTTACAATTAATTATCCTATCCCAAGCCCCTGTTAAACTCAATTCTTTTTTCTGTCTTTATGAATTTGCCCATTTTAGATACTTGATTGTAAGTGGAAATACATAATATTTGTCCTTTTTCACAAAACATGTTCATGAGGTTCATCTGTTGAAGATCTGATTATATTAGATATTCATTGTTTTTATGGCTGAATGATATACCAATGTTTATCTGTTTATCTGTTGATGGATAGTTGGGTTGTTTCCACATTCTGGTTATTATGAATAACTCTGCTATGAGCATTGGTGTACAAATATCTGAGTCCCCATTTTCAGTTCTTTGAGGTATATAACTAAGAGTGAAATTGCTGGGTAATATGGTATTTCTATGTTTAACTTTGTGGAGGACTTACCAAACTATTTTCCACAGCAGCTCTCCAACACTCCTTTCTTTCTTTCCTTTCCTTTCCTTTCCTTTCCTTTCCTTTCCTTTCCTTTCCTTTCACTTCCCTTCCCTTCCCTTCCCTTCCCTTCCCTTCCCTTCCCTTCCCTTCCCTCCTTCCTTTTTCCTTCCTTCCTTCCTTCCTTCCTTCCTTCCTTCCTTCCTTCCTTCGTTTCAAATAATAACCATTCTAAGGGATGTGAAGTGCTAGGTCATTGCAGTTTTGATGTGCCTTTCCCTAATAACTCATAATGTTTGACATACTTTCCTATGCTTATTGGTCATTTATATATCTTATTTGGACAAGTGTCTATTCAAGACTTTTGCCCATTTTTGAGTTGGGTTTTTTGGTGTTGTTGAATTGTGAAAGTTCTTTATATAGTATGTATATCAATCATTTATCAGATATATGGTTTTGAGATATTTTCTCCCATTATGTGGGTTGTCTTTTTTTTTACTTTTTTTCATAGTGTCCTTTGGCGCACACATGTTTTTAATTTTGATAAAGTTCAGTTTATCCTTTCTTTTATCACGTGTGATTTTGATGTCATATTTTAGAAATCACTGCCAAATCCAAGATTATGAAAAATCTCTCTTCTTTTCTTCTAAGAGTTTTATGAAATTTAGCTATTTAATCCATTTTGAGTTGTTTTGTGTATATGGTGTAAGGGTCCAACTTCATTCTTTTTTGTAAAATGAGGGTCCAACTTTATTTTATTTGTTTACTTTTTTTGCATGTGGACATGCAGTTTTGCCAGAATCATTTGTTGAAAAGACTGTCTTTTCACTATTATTTGGTCTTGCATCTTTGTTGACAATCAACTGATTATGTAGGTAAGGGTTTATTTCTCTGGTTTCTATTCTATACCATTGGTGTATATGCTACTACCACCCACTTTTGATTACTATAGCTTTGTAGTTAGTTTTGAAATCAGGGAAATCAAGAAATATGTCTTTCAACTTTGTTTATCCTTTTCAAGTTTTTGTTTCTGTGGGTTTTTTCTTCTGTTTTGTTTGCTATCTCTAGTCCCTTGAGTTTCATATCGCTATGGACTGAATGTTTGCATCCTCTCAAAATGTGTATGTTGAAAACCTAATCCCCAGTAAGATGGCAATTGGAGGTTGGGTCTTTAGAAGGTAATTAGTGTTATTACACATCATAAGGATGGGATCCTCATGATGGTATTAATGATCTTATAAAAACAAAAAGTTGTGAGATCTCTCCCTCTCTCTCCCTCTCTCTCTCTCTCTCTCTCTCTCATGCACCCAAGGAGTGGTATCAGGACATAACCAGGAAGAGGGTCCTCACCAAAAATTTGACCATGCCAGCACCCTAATCTCTGACTTTCAGTTTCTAGGATGTCAGAAATAGATGTTTGTTGCTAAAGTCACCTAGTATATGGTATTCTGGTATAACAGCCTGAACTGACTAAACTGCATATGAATTTTTGCAAAAATTTGTCTATTTCTGCAAAAAGTTGTCATTGACATTTTGATAGATATTGCATTGAATTTGTAGATCACTATGTGAAGTATTGAGATCTTAACAATATTAAGTCTTCCAATCCACAAATATGGGTTTTCTTTCCATTCATTTGTGTCTTCTTTAAATTTTTCAGCAATATTTTATACTTTTAAATGTAGAGGTCCTTTGCTTCTTTGGTTAATTTTATTTCTAAATGTTTTATTATTTTAAATGATACTGGAAAGGCAGTTTTCTTAATTATCTTTTTGAATTGTTCATTGCTGGTATACACAAGAAGAACTGATTTATGAGTGTTAAATTTGTATTTTGAAACTTTGTTGATTAGTTTCTCAGTTCTAAGGGTTTTATTTTTTGGATACTTTAGAATTATCTATATATAAGATTATGTCGTCTGTATACAGAGAAAATTTTACTTCTTCTTTTTCAATTTGGATGTATGTCTTTTGTGTATTTTTCTTTCCTAACTGCTTTGACTAGAACTTTGAGTACTATGTTAAATGAAAGTGGTATTAGTGGGTATCCTTATCTTGTTCCTGATCTTAGGGGAATGCTATTAGTCTTATACTATTTATGTGATATTAGCTATGGATTTTTAATATATGGCCTTCAACACATTGAATAACTTCCCTTCCAGTCCTAATTATTGAGTATTTTTATCATGAAGAGGTTTTGGATTTTGTCAAATATTTTTTCTTCATCAGTTGAGATGACCATGCATTTTTTGGCTCCTTCATTCCATTAATGTGTTATTACACTGATAGATTTTTGTATACCAAACAACTCATGAATGTCTAGAATAGAAACCAGTTTGTCATGGTGCATAATCATTATAATATGCTTCTAGATGTGGTTTGCCATTTATTATCTTATTGGGGATTTTTGCATCTATGTTCATAAGGAGTATTTCCTGTAATTTTCTTTTCTTGCAATATATTTATCTGGCTTTTATATCAAAGTGGTTCTGGCATCATAGAATGAGTTAGTAAGTGTTCCCTTCTTTTCAATTATTTAGCAGAGCATGGGAAGAATTACTAATTCTTCATTAAGTGTTTTGTAGAATTCATCAGTGAAGTAACCTGGTCCATGGGTCTTATTTGTCAGGAGGTAGTTGATTACTGATCACTCTTTTCTATATGATGAATTGTTTCTTTCTTACTGTTTTCAAAATTCTCTCTGCCTTTGGGTTTTAACTCTCTGCCTATTTTTTTTTCAATGTGCATTTCTGTAGGTTCATACTTCTTGGAGTTGTTGTTGCTTTGGGTTTCTTGAGTATATGTATTCGCATCTTTCATCGGATTTGGGGAATTTTCAGTCATTATTTCTTCAAATATTTTTACTGTCCCTTTCTTTCTCTTCTCCTTCTAGGACTCTTATGAAACTTATACTGGTATACTTACTTGTGTCATAATTCTCTTAAACTCTGTCTTTCTTTTTTCTTTCAAGTCTTCAGACTCGATCATTTGAATTACCTTATTTTCAAGTCCACTGATGTTTTCATATACTTGCTCAGATCTGCTACTGAACCCTCTTGTGAAAAAAATTTTTTTTAGTTATTATGGTTTGTGGCTCCAAAATTTCTGTTTGGCTCCTTTTTATAATTTATATCTGTTCATTTATATTTCATTTTTTTATATATCATTTTCCTGATTTCCTTTAGTTTTTTGTCTATGATTTCCTTTAGCTCATTGAACATATTTAAGATAGTTGTTTTAATGTCTTTGACTAGAATTTCAAATGCCTGGGTTTCCTCAGACATAGTTTTTGTCATTTTTTTCCCCATGAGTGGGTCATACTTTCCGGTTTCCTTGTTATATCATCTATATCTATATCTATACCTATATCTGTATCTGTCTATAAATATAGATATATAGATACACACACACACATACACACACATATTATTTGTTATTGAGAAGTGAACATCCAGAGTATTATAATGTAGTAACTCTGGAAATCTTATTCTCTAACTCCTCAGAGATATTTTATTTCAATTTGCTGAAGTCTGGAGCTATCTGTTTGTTGTTTTGTTTTGTCTTGTTTTGTTTTTAAAGTAAGGTTTCATACCCAGCACAGAGCCCAACATAGGGCTTGAACTCTTGAACCAAGAGTCATATGCTTAACCGACTAAGCCACAGTCTGCTTAGGTCTTGATCTCAGGATTTGTGAGTTTGAGCCCCTTATCAGGCTCCGTGCTGACAGTACAAAACCTGCTTGGGATTCTCTCTCTCCCTCTCTCTCTGCTCCTCCCCCACTTGCTCTCTCTGTTTCTCAAAAACAAATAAATTAAAAACAAGATGTAAGCTGAGATGCTGAGATTAAGAGTCAGACAGTTAAACGACTGAGCCACCCAGACACCCCTGGAGCTATCTATTCTTGACTTTCCCAAACTGTTTTTGCAGTGGTTCTGATTTGTTGTGTGAAGTCACTGAAGCTTCTGTTCTGTTATCTTTGTGGTCTGCCAGTGACTAAACTAAGATTTCCTTAAATGTTTGGGTCAAAAAAGGGAAAAAATACACTGGCTCTTTAACCTTTTTTGAGAGATGTCTCTGGGTCAAGCTACTGTGGCCAGAGTGTTGAAACCAAGGCATACTTCTATACCAGTCCCTCAGGGTACTGCTGTACTAACAAGTACACAACTCCAAATTTTCGGACAACAAGGGCCCTTCTACCTGCCCTTATACCAGCCAGCTGCTCCCAGAGCTGAGGTACTCCCAGCTGCCAGCTTTTACAGGCCTGAAGAATAGATATGGTGACTTGTTCATGGATACCACTGTCTTTCCTTAGAGTAGCAATCTCTCCATGCATCCAAACTTTCCTAATTGTTATAAGTGTCCACCTAAGTACCAGAGTTTTGAGTTATTTGATTCCAGTCTCTCTTCCCAGCTCATTGGTACCTTTGGTGGAGGAACTGACCCCTAGAACTTCCTACCCTGACATTTTAGATAACATCACTCTAGAGAAAGTTAAGAAAAGAATATGCCGATGTTAGGAAAGCTTTATTCCACCTCCTGACTTCCAGCCACCACCTCCAGAATTAAATTCCTTCAGGAGAAAAGCAGTCTCTATTGCCAGGCTCATCTCTCTGGTTTTGCTCCTTTCTAGCATTTTTGTCTGGTAATTCTTTGATTTCCTCTTAACTCTGCAGTGTCTTCAATTACTCAGGAAGATTATTACTGTTGAGTAATAGTTCTCTGAGTGAGGTTTGTGTCAAACTATTTACTCATCCTTATCAAAGAAAGAACTAACTCTATGAGTTTTCAATCAAATCTTTGGTTTTATAATTATTTAATCAGAAAATTAATCTAAATTGCATATAACCATGACACATATCAGTGGATTGTCCTAAATACTCAGGGCAATCATAAATGCTCTTAGTAGGAACTGTGTATACATATATATATACACATATATATATTTACACACACTATCTTTGGTATTTCTTCGCTAGTTTGATTTGGAGTTTAAGTCCCCAACTCTTCAGACTATCATTTTACTTCATGTTCTCTGATACTACAGAGCATAAAACAACTATGAAACTTATCACAAATTAATGCAGTGGCTCAGGGGGATATCATTGGTTAAAAAGTTAATGGGATGAAAATTTTGAAAAAGATTAAAAATTGCAGCTAATGTTATCTAGGTAAATGTTAGAAAGATTATATTTCTACCTAGAATAAGAAAGAAAGCCATATAGTGCTTATTCTTCTTCAAGTTATTATTTTGCTGGCGAGAGAAACATAAAGGTTTATTCTATACCTTTTACATATATCTGAATGTATAAAGAAATTATACTATTGATTTCAAACTGATGTGTGTATCTCTGAGTAACTTTCAGCTCACTATTTTTGGTTTTCACAAAAATCCTACTCTTCAGATAAACTCAACACCTAAATTGCAGATGCCATACATTTTAAACTGTGATGCTGTGATCAGAAAAATCAGCATCACTAATTATAGAAGCAGTCCTCTGGCATGTAAATTTGAGAGGGCCATAATATTCTATCTTCTCTGTCCTGGGAGTTAAAGATACGTTACATTCTGTGATGGTAATTTAAAGGCAGCATACAAATGTATGCTTCTCGATTCAGCATATCTCTTTAATTTTATTAATTTTTGTCTTATAGTATTCCTATTCTTTTGGATAGTAAAGCTGTATAACTTCTTTTAGTTTTTGCCTGAAGCAAAGTGCTAGTATTTGATTTATCTTCTGTACTTGTCTTTCTTTTAACAATATGAACTTTTTCTCAGACAAGTGCAATGCTGTGTGTGACCCCACAGGGAAATAGTTTTCTTTTTAAGGAATGTATACAAAGTACTTAATAAGTCATGTCATTCCATGATTTACTGTATATTATATTTTCAGTGACTACAGTTAACTTTCTTGGTCTCTAGATGCCAACATTTTAATAAAAACAAGACATTTTCAACAAAATGTCAGAAACAAAGTGATCAAAGTGCTGTGGGAGCAGTTTGGCAACAGTTTGAGCTTTGAATTTCCTATTCAGTTTCCAAAACATTCACTTAAAAAGCATTTATTGAAGCTGAACTGCCTTTATCAGCCTGATCAGAGCTCCATAAAGAGCATGCATGATTCAACTGCCTTCCCAAGCTTTAAAAAATATAACTTTGATATATGCCTCACAAGTGCAGCACAATAGTTTTCATGCTCACGTTTGTTAAGATTTAGTGCAGCCATTAAAGAACAGAAGGGCTCTTTGGTGGCAATCCTCAGACACACCAAATATCCCAAAGCAAAACCTTCTACAAATCAGAGATTAAGGTACTGACAAAAATTTCCACTTGGTTGCAGTTTTCCCCTTTAAACCTTATATCAGGAGTGACTATCTTTTCGATCAAATCTCTCAGGGAGGTGAATAGATAGGTTTTTTCCTCTTGGAGGAAAATATCAACTGAAAGATAAAAAGTGACATTTTATGTGCCTTGTCCAGGAGTCAGTCGATTTATTTAAAAAACGGTGTGTGAGCCTGACCTATACATGAAGTTTGTGGCATGTCTCTCGTCAAGTATTGATCACTTAAGACTTTACTGTTTGCCTACTGCAGTGTAGCTAATAATCTCTTTTTATTTAGTTTGTGGCTTTGAATTCTTATCGTGGCTTTTCTGATTTCTCTGGGACCTATTAGATCTCGCTTTTGCTGTGCAAATGGCTATGGAAATTAAGCTTGCTGAAGCACTTTTCCTGGGCAAACACTCTTTGTTTTCCATCAGTTCATGTGTCAAGTGGTTTGCATGCAGATAGGGTACATTTGGAAGCAGCAGGGTGCCATCAATCTTCATGACTTTGCTATACACACCATTTCACCTCTACCTGTTTCAGTGGGAGATTGTAAAGGATGGCTGAGCAATCAAGCTATTCCCCTTGACTGACATCAGGTATTTCTATCTAACTCACCTTAGCACTTTGGGGTCAATGCTGGATGCTTAGAAAAATTGGGCTCTAGGTGATATGATCAAATGTTGTCCACATTTTGATATATTTGCCAATTCTGTTAGCTTTCGAAATTGTGTTTTTGAATTTTATCCACAAATCAGAAGCAAAACTGAATTTTGTTCGCTTGTTTGTATACTCTACACTCATTATCATCCAGAATTTCGTGCATGATATACAGTAACTGTTTTATTTTCTGTATGACTTCATTGAGTTACCTGTCATGGAATTAAGAAGAAACAGTAAGTTACAAAAAATGAGCCATATTTATGAGGGATATTAAATAGACTTAGCTTTTTTTGCATTCTATCATGATCTATAATAAATGAATTAAATTTCAATCTTTTCAAGGTAGTTGTTGATACAGATTGAGGAAATTATAATATGTATAACAGTAAAAAATCTCATTACACAAAATATTCTTGTGTGTGTGTTTGTATACATGGATGTTCTTGTATATATCTCTATAAACCACACATAGAGATATTTTATGCTATCATAGATCAAGTTAGTGAATTGATAGTGTTCAGAATTATACATCACTATTTAGTGTGTCTGTTACTCCTATTCATAGCTCAAAAAAATAACTCAGTAGTAATTTCTAATTATATTGGCTGTATGATAGTCACATGTTTTCATTTTTTTTAATTAAAATGATATTGCTATCAAAATTTTAAAGGAACTCCTTTAGATAGAAGAGTAAAAAAAGCAGTGTGTTTACTTTTTAATTTACAACTTACATCCAATAATCATCTGCATTTGCTAGCCCAGTTTCAGTGTAATAGAACCGTATTACATATGATAAACATGAATGGGAATAATAGGAGAAGAAGGTAAAATGTTAACAGCTTCACATATTCTAATCAATAGTGAAATAGAAATATCATCCCAAATTAACATAGAATTCTTTAGTACTCCATGTGTTCCAATGCTTTGGTTTATATATATATATATATATATATATATATATATATATATATATATATATATATTTGTAAGTATATATATGTAAGTATATATATGTAAATATATATATGTAAGTAAATATATGTTGTAAATATATGTAAAAAGAAAACCTCTCAAATATTCTTAATTTTGAATTGATGACTAAGTTAGATGTGAAAAACTGTATGTTAATGTGAGTTTATGTTTGTAGACTCATTAATGCAAATATATAATTAATAATGCACCCCTACTGAAAAGAAGAGCTACCAACTAGAATCTTTTAGATAATATACTTTAAAGAATGCATGCCACTTATGTCACATAAATGACTGCATTAAAAATGATAGTTCTTAGTATTAAAAATTTAAACACTCTTAGAATATATATATTTCCTTTTATAATATAATTTAGCCCTGTTGTGTCTAAATTGATTTCTTTTTTCTCTCTCTTTTTTTTATTTTTATATTTATTCCAGTGTAGTTAAAATATAGTGTTATATTAGTTTCAGGTGTACAATATAGTGATTCAACAATTCCATGTATTACTCCTTGTTCATCAACATAAGTGTACTCTTAATCCCCTTCACCTGTTTCATACCCGTACCACCACCCACTTTGCCTCTGGTAACCATCTGTTTCTCTTCTATGCCCAGTCTGTTTTTTTGGTTTCAATAGTTACATTATTAATCAATAGATTCAAATTAATAAATATTTACTGTCTGTAGTTAAAATGTATAATTTTTTTGCAATGCTGTTGTTACCTTTTGCATCTTCTTTTATTAGTACTTGGATATCTAAAACTGTGTCTATCTATTATCAATCCCTTCCTTGAGGACTCCTTTTCCCTTTCATTTGATACTCTAAGTCTGATTATGTGATAACAACAGGGAGCAGTCATATTCTCATGAAACCTTTGGACATAGATGATTAATCCAGAGATGTGCAGTAGGTATAAGCTGAACAATCAGTTATTCTCTAGAAATTTGCCTACTAAGTAAGCCACAGAATAGTCTCATTTTTTGGTGAAAATTAACTTTTACCACATTCCAAGTACCTATCTGATATATGGTAAGTGGCAGTTGTTATTCTTATTTTTGTTACTAGTGATTTAGAGAATAGGACAGTTAAATTGTGGTTTTAACCTGCAAATGCTAGTTTTATAGCAGCATTTAAAGCTTTTCTCATGTCCTGCAGTGGGAAAGCAGAAAAAAAAATGAGGCTCATGCATAGGATTTAAAAGAAAGTTAAATTTCCAAACAAAGCTGATCTGCTACGTGAAGGTCAGGCCCTTGGTTGGGAAATAATGGGACATTAACATGAGATAGGGATATCTAGCTTGATTCCTTAGATAATCTTGGATATCCCAATCCTTCTGAACCTATTGGTCTCACAGAAATGGTCATTCCTCCACATTACTCACTAGCATACACTCTTGCCTAAGATATTGCATAGTACTGCAAGGGTGCATAACCCATTTCCTAATCAGGATCTTTCCAACTTCCCTTTAGGCCTACAACTAGCATTAATTTATAGCACTCCTTGCTGAAGATATGCTGGACCTTATCAGAGAAGAGAGGGAAAAGGACTGAAACTTAAATGATCTGCAAAACTTAACTAGTATGTACCACTAGCAACTAGGAGAGTATGTGAGGGACTGAATTTTGAAGTTCTTTCATCCAGAGAGAATTTATTGATTTAGGAGCACTGACCTGTAATATAGGATTTAACAATTTAGAAAACAAGCCCAGAACAATGTACAGGTTTGCTACTAGGATAACTTTATAGAAACATGAAAAAAGTGGTAGCCTACTCTAAGTGACATTGAAATGTCAGAATTGACATTTCATACAGTGAATGAAGAACTAAAATAAAAAGAAATTGGGCTGAGCAGAGTGGCTACTTTATGTAAATGCCTAAAACTTGTGATAATTATGTTGAAGATACAGTTAGTATACGATTTAGCATGTCAATTGGGAATATGCTTGTGAGAAGGGCAACAGCATCACCAAAGTTTGATGATGTGTCTCCTTGTAGGTCACTCCTGACCATGTGAGAGGCCATTACAGAAGTAGGCTTAACTGAGAGCAATCAGGATGATAGATAGGACTCTGAACCAATGGTACTTAAGTATTGACAAGTCAAGTGGATGCAATTATTGTGATGTATGGCAAGGTCAAGAGGGCAACAAATGGAACCTAACCTAAGTAAAGTATTAGAAATAGCATCTGTGGTTGTAGAGCATGACACCCCAGAGAAAAATAATTGGGTACCCTACATGGATCCTACTCCTATTTTTTAACATTCAGTAAAAGAAAGAGTGACTGACCTGGTGGCTAAGGATATCACCCAAACAAAAGTCAGCATCTCTGCCAGTTATTGGGACTGAAACTCTTTTTGGACTCAGATTCTGTGATTTAAGAGTTTGAATCTCAGGAGGAAGGATCCTGCAATACCATAGCAAGTGTAATCCTCAGATAACTATGTGCTGCAAAAGGGGAAATGCTCAAATGATTTTAGAACTCAAATTCCTTGAATAACTAAAGATATGGAGAATCATAATACCATCTTTATTAGATTGGGCATGTTTATTCCATGTAATAAATGGAATTGTGTCCAAGATTTGACTTTCATTGTCACAATTACTTCTGTAATTCACCCAGTGGGCATTTTCCTGGTCCATGAATTTATAACTAGAATAGACATAATTGGTAGTTTGTACAGGGTCCTTGGTGAAGAGAGTGAATTAGAAACAAAACAAATAAAAACCAGTATTTTTCCTCAGGAGATTATAGAATATATTGCCACTTTTGAGTATAAAGTAGGCAGGGATTATAGTTTGGGTCATATTTTCATTTAATTATGCAGCCAGATATTGAAGAATGACAGTAGATTATCACAAGGATAACCATGTAATATCCCCAATTGCAGACACCACAAGAGATGTGATGCTTTTGCTAGAGAAGATTAACATAGCCATGGATAACTGGGATGTGTCCTTTCATTTTCTGAATATGTTTTGTTTGTTTTTCTCTCCTTATCTGAAAAAAAGATAGCAGTAGTTGTTCACCTGGAATGGGCAACAGTATATATTGTATGTTAACACCAGGGGTTTTCTAATGACTCTTTCACCCTTTGTATTGATGAGTCCAAAAGATCAATACTGCCTGATCATCCCTCAGAATATCACATGGGCCCTCTCTATTGTTGACTTCCTGCTAATCAGACTAGCTGAGGAAGAATGGAGTACCAAGTTAGAGATATTATGGCAAGCCTCTGAGGGTGGGAGATAAACCCTATACAGATTTTCCTACCAAATCAACAAAATGTTTAGGAGACCAGTGGTCAGCAGAAGCATGTTTTGAAACATCCTCCAAAGGAAAAATTAGCAATCTTACGCTTGTAACATGAAGAAGGAACACAATGCCTCATAGGCCTCTTCATGTTCTGGAGGCAGCATATTACACACCTGGAAATACTGCTCATACTGTATATTAGGTGATATGAAAATCTGCTAAAAGGACTCTTCATCAGGCACAGGCAACAGTGAAAGCAGCCTTCATGCTTGAGCCCTAACTTCCAGCAGACACTGGTATTAGAAATATAAATGATAGGAAAAGATTCCACGTGGAGTTTATGTGTATCTTTGATGGGAAAACCAAGTTTAGGAAGGCTGTCAGCAGACAATCTTCAGCTATCAGTTCCTTTTTGGATACCTCAACTTCAGAGAGCTACTTCCCTAACAGCACATTCCTCTTAGGGCAACCCATATCAAATAATGGATTGGCAAAGGTGTATAAACCCAGACAATTCTAAAGGAGTTGATTAAGGCTGCCATTAGGTATGCATTGCAGCACAACTCCATCTCAGGGCTGACTTCCTGGGGAATTTCACTGGCAATAACTTTCTGAGTTTTTTTCTTTTAATTTCTTAATGTAGTTGATTGCTTTAATTGCTTTTAAGTGAAATTTATAAACAACCAAAGATTAATTTATAGTAAGTTCAATTCTATAAATTAAGAATAAACTCAAGTTTTCATATAGTTGGATTTTGTTTGCTAACATTTTAAGATATTTGCATTAAGTTTCCTTTGTGAAATTGGCCCATTATCTTACTACTACTGTCCTTCTTAGGTTTGAATTTTTTTTTTATTGTAAAGTGATTTGGAAGAGTTCTCTTTTTTTCTATTTTTGGGAATAATGTGATAATTGATTATTATTATGTAATTTTATATTTTTAATAATATTATTGATAATGTTTAATTATTGGTTTAAATGTTTTTCATAATTCATTGAAAAGTCATCCTGATCTAGAGGTCTTCCTTGGAATATTTTAATTATTTAATGTAATTTAATATAATTTTACGTTATTTCTGCTATTTCTTTGTACTTAATTTAGCAAGAAATAATTTTCTAGAAATTTGTTTCCTTAATGGTTCAAATGTATTTGCATATTTTTTATAATTCTGACTATATTAATGTTTATAGCAACTATAATTCATTTTTTATTGGTGATATTGGTAGCTATGCTTTTAATTTTTTAAGTTTATTTATTTATTTTGGGAGAGAGAGAGAGAGAATGTGAGGGGGCTAGGGACGGTGAGAGAGGGAGAGAGAGAGAGAGAGAGAGAGAAAGAGAGAGAATCCCAAGCAGAGCCCAATGCGGAGCTCAGGCTCAGGAACTGTGAGATCATGACCTGAGCTGAAATCAAGAGTCTGAAGCTTAACTAACTGACCCACCCACAAGGTCCACTTGTGCTTTTTTTAAAAATCAATCTCTTCATGTTTGTATTAATTTTACCAGTTTTGTCAAAGTACATATTCTCTTTTTGATTCTATTATATTTGAGCTCTAATTTATTATCACTTTGAGTTCTAATTATTATCACTTTATATATTACTTTATATTTGAGTTCTAATTATATTATTATTATTACCATTCTTTATTATCCCCTTTTACATTTTTTGAGTATTTATTTTGTTGCTTTTCTTAAAGTTTCTCCTTGAGATAGATTGATAACTTAGTAATTTTCATTATTTCTTCAGTAGTATTAGCCTTTAAAGTATACAAATCTCCTCTATTTTTTTATTTATTTTATATAGGACTATTATAGTTCTTATATGTATCATTTTGCTTATAGTGTATTTTGAAATATTGCTAATATTCTTATGACTTATTATTCAATCTTTATTTACTCAGAATTATCTTTTAAGTTTTCTAAACTTATGGGACTTTAAGTTATCCTTTGCCACTGATTTTTATCTCCGTTCCCTGTGATTTGACAACATGCTCTTTGACAACATGCTTAATATTCAGTCCTTTGAGTTTTGTTCACTCTTACCATATGGAAAGAGGATATCACTTATTTGTAATCTTGTAAGCGTTATCTTTTAAGTGGTATAATTAATCCATTTATATTTAACATGTTTGCTAATATATTTGGATTCTCAAACTATGTGATTTTTATTTTTACATGTTTTCTATTATTTTTCTATTTCTTCCCATCTTTTGGACCGATAGAATTTTTTTATTGTTATTTTAGTTTTTCTCCAACATTTTACAGGATGTTTCTACTATCTTCTGTTTCTAACATCTTTTATATTTTTCTATTACTTTGCTAGTTTTACTAGAAATCCTATAATCTATATTTAATTTATTGCAAAAAAAAATGTACCCTCTTGCAGAAGACATGAACAGACATTTCTACAAAAAAGACATACAGATAGTTAACAAACACATGAAAGGGTGCTCAATACCACTAATCATCAGAGAAATGCAAGTCAAAACCCCATGAGATATCACCTCACACCTGTCAGAATGGCTAAAATCAAAAACACAAGAAACAAATGTTGACAAGGATATAGAGAAAAAGGAACCCTAGTGCACTGTTGGTAGGAATCCACCTGCTGTGGAAAACAGTATGGAAGTTCCTCAAAAAACTAAAAATAGAACTACCATAATCCAGTAATTCTACTACTGGATATTTCCCTAAAGAACACAAAAACATTAATTTGAAAAGATGTATGCACTCCTATGTTTATTGAAGCATTATTTGCAATAGCCAAAATATGTAACAGCCCAAGCATCCATCAGTAGATGAATGGATAAAGAAGGGATAGTGTGTGTGTATGTATGTGTGTATATATATATATATATATGTGTATATATATATATATATATATATATATATATATATATAATGGAATATTACTTGGCCATGAAAAAGAATGAAATCTTGCCATTTGCAACAACATGGATGAATCTAGAGGGTATAATGCTGAGTGAAATAAGTCAGAGAAACACAAATACCATTTCACTCATATGTGGAATGTAAGAAACACAAAACAAATGAACTACAGAAAAAAGAGACAAATTAAGAAACAGACTCTTAACTACAGCAAACAAACTGATAGTTACAAGAGGGGTGGTGAGTGGAGGATGGGTGAATTAGGTAAAGGGGATTAAGAGTACACTTATTGTGATGTGCACTGAGTAATGTATAGAATTGTTGAATAGTATAGTATTGTACACCTGAAACTGATATAACATTGTATGTTAAGTATACTAGAATTAAAAAAAAAATACCGTGTAGCTGGATGATGCAAAATTAGAAAACATTTAAATCTATTTAGCCCTTACATCAAAAAAAAAATCTTTCTCAACGTGGTGCCTGGGTCCCTCAGTTCATTGAGTCTCCAACTCTTGATTTTGCTTCAGGTCATGATCCCAGGGTCATGGGAATGAGCCCTGCATTGGGCTCCATGCTCAGCATGAAACCTGCTTAAGATTTTCTTTCTCTCTCCCTCTGCCCCTCTCCTCCGCTCATGCTCTCGCTCTCCAAAATTAAAAAAAAAAAATCTTTATCTTTTTTCTTTTAAATTTAGAAGTAATCATTAATATTATTTTATGTGGTTAATGTCTATTTATATTTATGCCTATACTTATACTATTCTTATTCTTCATTTCTTACGTATTGGGGACTCACTCCATGAGCATTGTCTTACTGCCTAAAATATATCTGCTAAAATTTCTTTTAGTTTGGGTTTGTTGGTGGTAAAATCTCTCAAATTTTGTTTGTATGAAAATATCTAAATTTTCTGTTTCCATGGAAATGTTTTTTCTGCATACAGAATTCTAATTTACAATTATTTCTATTGGTACAATAACAATATCATTTTGCTGTCTTGTGGATTCCTATATTTTAATATGTAACTGATAACTCCAATAGTTGAAGTCTTTTCATGTCTGTTCCTACTGTTACACACATATGCACTTACATTTATTTTATGTAAATGAATATATATGTGAATGAACACACATATATATTTATATTTATATATATTTGTAATTCTGCTTGTGTCTATGCTGAGTCAATCATTCTCCAGGAAAATTGTGTATTAGAGCATTTTAGGGCTCATGAGGTAAGGGCAACTCTAAGGAGTATCTTTGTTTACTTTTGTTGCCAGGCTTCAGAAGGCATTAAATTTAGAAACTGTTTTTTTTTTTTTAATTTTTTTTTTCAACGTTTTTTTATTTATTTTTGGGACAGAGAGAGAGACAGAGCATGAACGGGGGAGGGGCAGAGAGAGAGGGAGACACAGAATCAGAAACAGGCTCCAGGCTCCGAGCCATCAGCCCAGAGCCTGACGCGGGGCTCGAACTCACGGACCGCGAGATCGTGACCTGGCTGAAGTCGGACGCTTAACCGACTGCGCCACCCAGGCGCCCCTAGAAACTGTTTTAAACTAAATTAATGGCTTGATGATTTTTTCTCTGCCTAAGGTGAACTTGAGGTTACTGTCTACAGGAGAGACGCTATATTTACAACTTCTCAACACCATTTTTCCATGCTCTGATTAGTATCAAAGAAACTTATGCTTAACTTTAAAGCAACATTTCCTGAAGGAGGATGGTGCAGTTTTATTTTGGGTTCACCCTCACATTGAAAGTCATCATTAGTTTCTTCATTAGACTCCACAATTTAGGTGGACTCTGAAATTTGTTCTCTCATCCTTGTATCTCCCTGATCTTGAAAACCAATTGTTCAAGTTCCCCATTTGCCAACTAATTTGGGGACAAAACCAGCTTCAGTAATCTGCTAATTTCTTTGATTTTGATCATCACTGATATTTTTGGCCTGATAACTTTTTGCTATCTTGCAAGTATTGTAATGCTCATAAAAGATTTAAAACTTATTTCATCACGTAATTTCCATTATTTTCAGTAGAAGGTTTGAACAGAGTATCTTTCTACAGTAATGATTTTTATATATGTTTTAAGATTTTTGAAACTGTGATTTTTTTCTTAATGCCCAATCAACACTTCTAAATATTTCTTTTATGTATAAATAAAATGTGTACACTGTCTCTTCCAATAGAGCTACTTCTACAGAGGTGAATGATACCAACTTTGGGCTTAATGCTGATCTTAGGTTACCTAGGGTATATCTTCTATTTAAGACAGATTACAAATTAGATCTGAATTATAAGTGAACATGTTCTTTAATTACTTCAAAGAAAAAAATATAAGCTAAATTCTCATCCTAGTAGTATTCTACATATCTTTTTCATTTCCAGGGTAGTGATCCTTGGGAAGATAAAAGCTAACATAATCATAGCTAGTACTTATAAAGAACTCATTAAGTACAAGACTTTCTAAATGTTCAGTCTTCACAAAATTCTCCAAGAGGTAATGTTACCACATACCCCCTTCTGCAGATAAGGGAGCTGAGCCACTTTAGGTTAAGTGTTGAGTTCCAGCTTACAGAGTGCATAAATCAGGGAGCCAGCCAAGAGGCAAACTGTTCTGGTGTCAGAGTCCAAGACTAACAATGGTACTGCCCACTCACCAGCACCCCCCTAAGATAATCTCAGAACATTACAGGATAGCTAAACAAATTGTGATTCTGGCATGCTGATCTGTGTTGTGTTTTACCTTAACATAAATCTCCACATTTGTGCAGACTGGGAAAGTAAATCAATGTCAGAACAGCCTTAAGAGCCAACTACAGTTGCTTTATGACTCCAATGCAGTGATGATATCAACTTCCAGCTGCAGTCAAGTAGAGATTAGGATCATTACACCAAAACTTGTTTTTCTTTGCATAGCACTGACCATGTTTTAAAGACAAATCATATGCCACAGATTTATAGAATTTTAGACCTGGAAGTGGTCCCTGGGATTGCCCATTCCTTCCTTCTCATTATAGATGTGAGGATACTGATCCCTACTGAGAGGATCTTATTTCAAAGCCATGCCCTGTTTTTATTCCCGGTCTTCCTGATTCCAGTGTTAGCTTTCTCGTGTGCAGTCTTCTCTTTATTAATGCCTAATACCCAGCAACACTTCTAAATATTTCTTGTATGTGTAAGTAAAATCTGTACACTATGTTAGGAATAATGTTTTACATGGCCATTAACTCAAACTTGTTATTTTTGTCATTCAGTGTTTCATATCCTAATTAATTTTTCAAGTTCTTTCATCCATTTGTAACAGAAATAAATTAAATCATTCCACAAGAATTGTATATATGTCAATTATCCATACATCAATTAACAGTAGTTGTTTTATATACTTTTAAATCACAATGTTAGGTAAATTTTTATTTTTTAGAATCATTTATCTTTGTAGTGATTTTTATCCTATATAAATATGAAATAGCCTTTTTGGATCATTTTCTGTTTTTGCTGTTGTAATTGTGAGGACTTTTTCACTTATGTTTTTATTTTTTACTTCTCCTAGGTATTTTGATATAGAATATCTAAGTCTTCACTGAAAGGTAAATAATAGCTTATCTTTTTTGAATAGAGGATCCCTAGAGGATCAATATCCAGCTAGGGCTGAGCTCTAGCTCATACTAAAAAAAAAATATCTAGCTTCTAAGGAAAAAGGAGCAAGAGAAGAGTTTCCCACTGACCTGGCTTTCTCTAATTAATAATCGTATAAGTTGCAATGAGGTTTTCCTTCCATTCTTTGGTGGAGTGCCATGGACTCTTTACCCTCCATCCCTCAAAAAATGCCATTGTCAATTTTTGATTTTCATTATTCAGTAAATACTTAAACTTATACACTCTGCTTCCCACATCAATTAATGTTTCTATATAAATACTCTTTTATATTTTATCTCTATATAAATGTATAGGCATATGTGTACATATGTGTGTATATGTGTATGTGTATATATATGTGTACATGTATGGATATCTATATGTATGTGTGTGATCTCAAGGGATCTGACACATTGAAGTGAATACAACTCTTTATGGGCTGCCATTTAACAAATGATTTAACGTAACTATTAACTTTATGTTCAGAAAAATGCTCCTTTATACAATATATGTTAAATAAAATCAACTCATTTTTTTTTTGTTTTTCATATAAAATTTGAGAATTAGGTAACATATCTGATTCTGAGTCTTATCATAAACTTTAACAGGGTAATATAAATGTTATTATTTATCAACAAATATTTTAGCTAATATTTTTTACTGCTAAATATTCAACAGAGAATTTCCACTGATTGTAATAATCTTATATTTACTACTTAATTAGTTGGTTTAAATTGGTGGAAATAATCATATTTTAATAGTATTCATGAAAGTTTTCTATTATGAGTCACTTTTCAAAACAGTAATAATAGGCCACCATATGATTCCTGTTGCATATAATTTTATTTATTGAGTTATTGGTAGGATTTTTTCCAGTCTTATAATCATCCAGGTATAAATAATTTTTTGTGGAAGGATGATAGTTCATCTGGGTACGTAGAGCATTTATTGAAGAATACTGAGGTTAGAATTTCTTTGGGTTAGTAGTAGATTATTTGGTCAAGTCCTAGAAAAATTTTGATGAGGCAATTATACTCAATAAAATAATTCTAGTAGAATTATTGGTATGTCTGCTGAGTGTGAGGTGTATAAACAGAAGAAATAATTGATATAGGGCGTGCCTGGGTGGCTCAGTAGGTTGAGTGTCCAACTCTTCATTCCAGCTCAGGTCATAATCCCAGGGTCATGGGATAGAGCCCCCTGTTGGGCTCCATGCTGAGGAGCCTGCCTAAGATTCTTTCTCTCTCTTTCTCTCTCTCTCTCTCTCTCTTTCTCTTTCTCTCTCTCTACCCCTTTCCCTGCTAGTGTGCACTCTGTCTCTAAAAAAAAAAAAAAAAAAATAGTTTATATGGTTTACTTTCAAAAACCAACTTGGCGGTGATACAGGTTTTCTAAATGTAAAATCAAGTGTCCCATCTGTTTCCATCCATTCTCTAAAATATTGTGATTTTATGGTATATATATTGTGACAAGTAGCACACTTGTTTATGTTTATTATATACTTTATTTTCAAAACTTGTCATTGATTTCTATAAAATATAGAACAATTTATCCCAATATTTTTAGAGTAATGATTTAAATTTTCAAAAGTAATTTTAAGGGTACCTGGGTCGCTCAGTTGGTTAAGCGTCCAACTCTTGGTTTTGGCTCAGATCATGATCCCATGGTTTGTGGGACTGAGCCCCCATTGGCTCTGTGCTGACAATGCTGAGCCTGCTTGGGATTCTCTCTCTCCCTCTCTCTGTCTGCCCCTCCCCTACTTGAATACATTCATGCTCTCTCTCACTCAAAATAAATAAATAAACTTTAAAAAAGTAATTTTAAAATAATACATTAATAAATAACAATCTACCTCATATCTAGATTATATTTTGAACACCCCTCCTAAAAATATTTTTAAGATATGAATACATAAATAAAGCACTTTAAGTAGCAACATGAATTAAATCATTAAATTTCATTTGTGTTGTTGATTTTATTGAAATAATTGACAATAATTAAAAATCAAAGATCAGTTTAAAGAATCACCATAAAATCTTAAAACTCCAATATAATATAAAATAATGTTAGTACATTATTCTTTCTCACTATTTGTCCTCATGGTTTTTTATTTACATATGAATAATTATGGGTTGAATACAACACTTGTTTTCTTCACAATTTTAATTTGAATAATTATATTATAATTCTAATATTGAAGTATTAGTTAATTTATAATTTTATAACTGTAAATACATAGACATATTTTTAAATGAACACACTTTGTTACAAATTCAAAGATATTACCTGTAAAGTAGTGGATATAAGCAAGTGCCTCACTGCCTTATTTAGTTTAAGAAACTAATTCAATCTTCAGTAATGCATTTATAGAAATTATTGGTAAAAACACACCTGCTTATAGACAGGTGATGCTATTTGCTTATAGATGAGGGGTAGGATCAAGATTAAAAAGACAGCAATAGACAATTTGTTCTGAAAAGTAACTGCCCTGTTTTTTTTTAAACTGCTGAAGGGAGCTCATGGAAAATAGATGAAATGGGTAAAAAGTCAAGAATAATTAAGAAAAATGATAGTGTTAAATTGAATGAAGGAAATGCATCTCCTTATATAATCTTCTCTTCCCATTTTTCTCCTTTACTTTTAAATGTCATCCCTATACTCAAATTATTTAGGATAGTGCTCCAAAAAGGTGAATGATTTTTAGGTAATTTTACATACCCCTTTGATAAAGTTGATTGGATACTTTGTTAAGTATAGCTTGTTTAGATTGTGAGTCTACTTTCTGTGACTTAAATGGATCAAAATTAATAAAATAATTGAGGGATATCAGCTTTCCAAGGGGAATAGCTTAATTTATCTTTAGATTTATTTTCCACCTCATCTTACAAAATCTTTTTTTTTTTGGTAGATTCTGTTGTATATAATTTCTCCATTTTACATGTATATTCAAAGTAATACCATAATGAGATATGCCACAGAATAATTTATACTTTCATTACAGTTAATTATACCAATCAGTTATCCACATATTAGGTAAAATTTTATTTTTATTCTTTAACAAACATTAAAACCACACATTTTTTAATTTACCGTTTTCTGTAATGCATTATTTCAGGTTGAAATAATTATATTTAGTCAAATCATATTCCTCTGTTTTGGTAAAAAAGAATATCAGTGTACACATTTCTTTGAGTACAGAGACTTGGAATAAAAGATATTTAAAAAATAAATTTTTGTAAGCTTTTAGAAGACAAAAATATATAATTTTAAATCCCAATATATTAACTTTAAAATTTTACCAAAATGTCAGGAAATTTAAAAAGTTTTTAATTTTTTAATGTTTATTTATTGTTGAGAGACAGAGAAACCCAGAGCACAGGCAGGGAGGGGCAGAGAGAGAGGGAGACATAGAATCTGAAACAGGCTCTAGGCTCTGAGCTGTCAGCACAGAACCCAATGTGGGGCTCAAACTCGTGAACTGTGAAATCATGACCTGAGCTGAAGTTGGATGCTTAACCAACTTAGCCACCCAAGCACTCCTCAAAATTCTTTAAAAATGAAAATTTTATAACAGATGAGATGCGAAGCCACAGGTAAATTGGCAATAAACAGCAAAAGAAAGTTTCATGGCAGTGTCATTTATTTCATTAAATATTTATCAGCACTTATTAAAAAAGTAGTGAAAGAGACAACAGAGATACAAAATGAGAAAGATATGCCCCATCTCTTATGTTTTTCAGGTTCCTAATGCATAAATATACATTTTTAAAACTATATTTATATGTAAGTTTTATAAAAAAAACACATTTTTTAATCCATAAATAAACAAACACATCATACATTTAGATGTGTTAAGAAAATCATGATAGAAGAGTCAAAGTTTGAACTACATTTTCAAACAGGAATACGTGTTTACCACATAGTAAGGAGAGCAGTTATATTCCTAGCAAATAAATTGTACACAGAGACTTAGCCTGAATCAATGGAGGAGTGTGTTTGACTGAGAATAGAGTGCAAAATCATGGACAGAGAGAGAAAGATGAGCAAAGTGGCAGACAAGAATAAAACAAGAAACAAGACAAGGGAAAAAAAAGTGCCTTGCACTTCATGGTGAGTAATTAGTTTTTCTGTGTTAAATAAAGAGGTATTTAAGAGGTTTAAGAGTATATATTGCACTCGAGGTCAAAACTGGCAGACAAGTTCAGAACATGTTACAAATACACCATAATGCAGGTGAGAAGGGAAAAAAACCTGAAGTATACCAATAGTGAGCAAGCTAGACAAAAATAATAACAATGATCCTTGCCCAGAGGGTGTCCTTGGAGCCCATATTGGCTTCTCTCTGATTGGACTGAGAGAAAAAAATCCATTAATAACAGAGAAAAAACAAATCCTGTTCATTTCTTTTAAATAATAGTATTAAAAATAATACCTCAATTAGAGAATGCAGATGTAAGTTACATTTAAGCCTTCATGGTTGCAGGTCCATGTATCTTTGCTTTAACTATAGCTCTAGCTTCCTCCTGACATTCCAGAGTAATTACTGATAGCAACACCCTCACTCTTAAGTGTCACAGTTTAATTGATAAATTATATGGTCACCACAGTCATAAGTTATACCTGTACATCTCTACATATCTTCTCATTTTACATAGTATTAAAGTCAAAGGGGAGACATCTCAAACTACGAAAAGTTAGGGGAAAAAATGCGCTGAAAACAAATTTAATGTTTAGTCCAGCATTTGATTAACTTTGTGACCTGGACAAAGCTAATGAAATTTGAAAAAACATTCAAATTCAGGATTGTTTTTCCTTTTGACTGAGATATAAGCACATGTTCTATGACTTCACACTGGCTGAATCTTCTTTTCAACAAGTTAGAAGGTGAATGCTGAGATCTTGCTGCAACGACACTTCAGTCTTATCAGTAGGCAACATTTTCAACTTTTTCTTATAGAGCAGTCCAATGCCATAACAAATTTAAATCTTAAATAAGGATCTAATGTGTGTTCAAATATTTAAGTATATTTTTTCTACAAGTTAAAACATTTTAGGAACTATGTAGTTCAAGGCATGTGATTACTACAGGTGGCGACATCACTTTTATAAGTGGTGTTCTCATCTTATTGATTTACTTTAAAACTGCTTTACTGATAAAGTTAGATTCACTCTCTACAAAAATATATATGTATATTAATTTATAAACGTACATCATTCTTGGGGCACCTGAGTGGCTCAGTTGGTTAAGTTTCAGACTCTTGATTTCGGCTCAGGTCATGATTTCATGATCTTGGGGCTCCTGGGATCAAGCCCCACGTTGGGCTCTGTCTGACAGCATGGAATCTGCTTGGGATTCTCTCCCTCTCTCTCTCTCTGCCCCTCCCCACTTGCATTTTCTCTCTCTCTCTCCCCTTCTCTCTGTTTCTCTCTCTGTCTCAAAATAAACATTTAAAAAATATATATCATCCTCGTGAGTTTATTTTGAAAACTAAATCTTTATTTAAAAATTTGCAATTTCTATTTTTGTTAAACACAGCATAGTACAACAAATGAGTATGGAAATAAAATTGTATAATATAAATCATTGTACTTAAAATGCTTAAGAAATATTATTTTAGCATATCATGCATGATTATTCAATTTTCATCTTTAATTAATATCATTGGTAATGACCAGTTAATATCATGAAAACTTTTCCAGGGGAAAGAAAATTTATCCCTTTTGCAGATAACAAATTCCAAATGAAACAAAAACTGTCTAAAGGCACTGAATAACAAACTAGTAGAGACACATACTGAAAAGAAGTTGAAGCTTGGATAAAAGGGAAGTCACTGGATAAATTTGTGTGTGTGTGTGTGTGTGTGTGTGTGTGTGTGTGTGCGCGCGCACGCATGCATGTGTGGGATGGGTGCATTCTCTTATGTCCTTTAGCCTAAGGGGGGGATATACCTTTTAGCTAAAACTTAGGAAGAAAATCTATAGTCTCATTTCTTGGGTACTAGAGGGCAAAGTTAAGGCAGCTATAGGTGTAAGGGTCTGAATGTGTTGAAATCCAAATTCTCAGTGTGGTAGTATTAGGAAGTGGGGTATTCCAGAGATGCTTGGGTCATGAGAGTAGCTCCTCTCATGAATAGAATCAGTACTTTTATAAAAGAGATCCCAAAGATCTCCCTAGCCCTTTCTACCATGTGTCAACACAGCTAGAAATCCCTGGGCCCTCCCTGAACATGAAATCTGCTGCCAACATAATCTTGCATTTCCTATACTCCAAAACTGTGAGAAATAAACTTCTCTTGTTTATAAGCTACCTATTCTACAGTATTTTGTTAGGCAACCTGGATGGATTAGTTTTAGTGTGAACCATGAACTTAATCAGTCGTGTTAGCATGAAAATAGCCAACATGAACCAAAGGGGAAGGAGACAGGCAGGAATGAAAGAAGGTTATCTGTTGCAACCGGCACAACAAACACCGAGATCAGGGTCCTGAGGGTAGGGGAATGTCAGAAAAAAAAAGAGAAGAGAAGAGAGTTTGGGAATAGGAGGGTCCCCTGGGCTGATGGCCCAAGTGACGGCTTTATTGTTGCTGTACACAATCTTTTATAGCAAGAATCTTATGGATCAGGTCATTCTAAGAATAAACAGGTTTCACATGATCGCTGCCAACCGAAACATTTAGTTCTGTGTACCTTGTGAACTTTCTAAACGGGTCACAACAAGACCTTGTTGATAGATTGCTAGCAAAACACAGTTCCCATGTTTGTTTCTCTTTGACCCGGGGTAGAAAAAGGGGGGTAACATTACTGCCAACACCCGCAGACCACAGGCTTCAGGAATTAACTTTCTCAGCCTTGACAAGGCTTTCGTATGCCCTTGCAAGTGGGGGAATGGGAGGGGGAACCACCGGGTTGGCTGAGTCAACAGGGAGTCGTTGCTCGACCCGGTCTCAGCCTGGCACCCAGGTCTGGCCTTCCACAGTTATCAGACTTGTATTTTTTTTTAATGTTTATTTTTTATTTAGTCTGAGAGAGAGAGAGAGAGAGAGAGAGAGAATGTGAGGGAGGGACAAAGAGAGAGGGAGAGAGAGAATCCCAAGCAGGCTCCACACTGTCAGCACAGAGCTCAACCAGGGCCCAGTCTCACAAACCATGAGATCATAACCTGAGCCAAAATCAAGAGTCACACCCTTAACCAACTGAGTCACCCAGGTGCCCCTGCCAGATTTATATTTTACAGGATGGAACCATAGAGCTATTTGGCTAAGAATATGCAATATTCTTTAAGATTAAGAGAAGTTCCTCAAAGGCAATTCAGAGGTAATGAGAACTGCTTCCTCAGTTTCAAAAGGGGAGGCCATTGCCTGGATTCAATAGGTCAGATGACCCCTACTCAAAGCTGTTGGGGGGGGAGGGTCTACCCAGCAAAGCCAGAAAAGCATGGCTACCTCCACCTAGGTTTTGAAGGATGGGATATGCTGGAGCTACAGACATGTGACCCAAGGCAGAGACTATAACAAGGACCAAGCGACCAGTAGGGCAATGCCCAGTGGATCCATAGTGTTGGGCTGCCCCTGAGACCCAAGCAGGTAAAGCCACCAGCTTGTGATTCCAGCTCTGGGGAGCCACAGAGAGTAGCTGCATGAGCTGTGCCCAGCAAAGCCAGGGGGTTTGAGGACACCCCAGCATGTCTAGAAGGGAGGACCCCTGCCTCAGTGGGCCTGGAATTCACAACATCCAGTTAAAGAAGATTATTTTGAGCTTTAAAATTTGATGCTGTTTCTCTGTTGAATTTTGGACTTGCTTGGGGCCTGAAACACCCTTATTTCCTATTTCTCGCTTTTGGGATGGGAATGTTTACCCATTCTATCCCACCAGTGCATTTTGGAAGCACCTAACTTGTTTAATTTCACTAATTCACAGCTAGAGAATAATTTGCCTCAGAATTAATTGTACCTTGAGTCTCACCCATATTTGATTTAGATGATATTTAGATGAGACTGATTTTAAATTTTTGAGTTAATGCTGGAATGAGTTAACACTTTGGGGACTGGTGGGGTAAAATGAATGTATTTTGGCTGTGAGAAGGACATGAATTTTGGGGTTTGGGGTGGAATGCTATGGTCTGAATATTTGTGTCCCCCCATCTCCAAATCTTAATGCTCAATATGATTTTTCAGGATGAAGGGCCTTTGGGAGGTACTTAGGTCAAGAGGATGGAACTCTCCTGAATGGGATTAATGCTCTTACAGAAGAGACCCCACAGAACTTTCTCTGTCCTTCCTCCATTTGAGGATACAGTGAGAAGGCATCTTCTAAGAAGTGAGCCCTCATTAAACACTGAATCTGCTGGCACTATAATCTTAGACTTCCCATTCTCCAGAACTATGAAAAGTAAATTACTGTTGCTTATAAGCTAACCATTCTGTGGTATTTTGTTATGGTAGTCCAAACAGATAAAGATAATAGGAGCTGGGAAATGAGGGAAAAAAACCCTAGAAAGGAGTGTAAAAGAGAGGGACATCCCAAATTCTAAAGGTACATTTGGCTCAGATTTCTGGATGAATTACACATATTTGTGGCAGTTTCCATGTAGCCCAGAAAAGGCTTAGGCTAATATAATTGAACACAGACAGCAGCTGCCACCACTTTACCAGGGGCAGAATTTATTATTTGAATTCAGCCGGTTGTTTCTAGATTTTGTTCATGATACTTCGTAGAGACACAAGATTCTTTCATGTTCCTCCAAAGATTGTGTGTGTGTGTGTGTGTGTGTGTGTGTGTGTGTGTGTGTGTGTGTGTGTTTCTAGTTGTATGATTATAGTATCTGCATAAATGACCTCTCCTAATATGTTTAATTTAGAATAGTTTGTTTTCCAGTCTTCTTGAATTTTTTAGAATATCTGAGATATTGTTTACTGATATTATGACTACAGACATCCTTCTCTTTTTTAAATTTTTAATGTTTATTTATTTTTGAGAGACCGAGAAAGACAGAGTGTGATGGGGGAGGAGCAGAGAGAGAGAGAGAGAGAGAGAGAGAGAGAATAAGAATCAGAAGTAGGCTTCAGGCTTTGAGCTGTCAGCACAGAGCCTGACATGGGGCTGGAACTCACAAACCATGAGATCATGACCTGAACCAAAGTCAGATGCTTAAGTGACTGAGCTACCCAGGCACCCCTTATAGACATCCTTCTAAAGTTGATTTTAACAGTCATTTTACTGTTTTGGTTTTTAGGATAAACATTTTTGCATCTTATAAAAGGTAATATTCTATTCCTATTCTATTCTATTTTTCATGGAATTATCCAGAAAAACTAATCTTTGTCAAATGGCATTACAGAGTTTACTGTTAAAGATGAATTTTCATCTTTAATTTGTTGGAGTCACAGATAGGTGGATATCCTGATAATCTATCTATGTAGCTAAATTATACTCTGATAATAAATTCTGCCTGGCACTAGTAAGTAACATCCTATTTTGTAATAATGTGAATATTTCTTAATATTCAGGAAACAACATTTATTTTGGTCCATTTTTATTGACTTTATTGAAGCATAAATTACCTAAAGTAAAATTTGCACATTTTAAGTGTATAATTCAATGGATTTGGAAAAATTTATACAGCAGAATAACTATCAAGTTGATCAAGTTTAAAACTTTTCTATCATCATATGAAATTCCCTTTACTCCTTTGTTGTAAATTATTGACTCCAAATCCATGTTTTACACACCACTGATCTCATTTCTACAATGGATAAGTATATCTAATTCTAGAAATTCACATAAAGAAAATCCCATGGTAGCAGTCTTGGCTTATTTTGCTTCGCATACATTTTTTGACTTCAGACACATAGTTACATGTGTCAGTCAGTAGTTCATACTTTCTAAAATTACTGATCAGGATTCCATCATGTGAACATACTATATAGCTTATGTATCCTTTTGACTGTTGATGGGTATTTGGCATTTTTTTCCATGTCAACTATTAAAAATATAATGGCTGTAATTATGCATGAATATATTGGACAGATGATTTTATTTCTTTTGATAAATACCTAGGAGTGTAATTATTAAGTCATTACTTAAAAATTGTGTCATTGTGTAATTACTCTTGCAATGACAAGCATTCTAAACGAGCATTCATATCTAGGCAAATCTGGTACTATCAATATTTTTAGTTTTAGCCATCTAATGAATGTGAACTGGTATCTCATTGCTCTTTATTTTGCATTTCCCTTGTGACAATTTATGTTTAATATTTATTTACTTGTTTACTGACTATCATGTATAATGTGTTTTCCTTTTTGTAGTGTCTGTTCAGACTTTTACTCATTTTTAGATTTTTAAATTTCTTAATATTTAATCATAAAAGTTCTTTATATATTCTGAACATAAATCCGTTGGCAGATATATGCATCAAGAATGTTTACTCCTACCTGTGGCTCATCTTTCTATTTTTGTAGTAGTATTTTTTGAAGAGAATGTAATTCTAATTTTAGTAATTCAATTCATTATTTTTATATGTTAATATTGTATTCTGTCTAAATAATCTGTGTCTTCCCCAAGGTACAAAAGATTTCCTCCTGTACTTTGCTCTAGAGATTTTAGAGATTTTGCTTTTATGCTGGGTACTTCAGTCTTTATATTCTTTATTTTTGTGTATGGTACAAAGTGAAGTAAGGGATAAGGCACATTTTCATTCTATCTAGTTGTAATAGTTAAAAGTTTGTTGATGGGACACCTGGGTGGCTCAGTCGGTTAAGCGTTGGTCTGTTGAATTTGTTCAGGTCATGATATTACAGTTTGTGAGTTTAAGCTCCATGTTGGGCTCTGTGCTGGCAGCAAGGAGCCTGCTTTGAATTCTCTCCCTGCCCCCTTTCTCTCATAAATAAACAAACAAACATTTTAAAAAGTTCGTTGAAAAACCTATCCTATCTCTGGTGAATTCTGTTAGCACCTTTTACAGACATCTATTATAATTTACTTTATTTTTAAAATTTTCTTGGATTTGGATCAGAATATCACCTTAAAAATGCTCTCTTTCTTTCTTTCTTTCTTTCTTTCTTTCTTTCTTTCTTTCTTATTCATTCATTTATTCAGTCAGTCAGTCAGTCAGTCATTTGGGGAGTGCAGCAAAGAGTTTGCTTGATTTATTGTGAATCTTCCATGAATTTTTAAAGAAATTCCGTTCAGTAATGATTCTTTCTAAAGCAATCAAAGAGAACAATTGTTTACTATCAAATTCTTCTGTTTCCCTTGTTTTTGCATACTGGGTTTGTCAAATTCTTAGAAATGTTTACTAAAATCATGCATTTCTAAAAAATTTTCTCATATTTGGTGTCTGTGTTATTTGGCGTACACAGTATTATATGTATTCCAATTTCCTTAAAACCTACACCTCTTATCTTTATACTAGTTATTCTTTATACTAGGTAGTGTGTTTTTTAAGTTTACTTATTTATTTTGAGAGAGAGAGAGAGAGAGAGAGAACAAGCAGAGGAGGGGCAGAGAGGGAGGGAGAGAGAGAAACCCAAGCAAACTCTGCACTGTCAGCGTGGAGCCCAATGTGGGGATGAACTCATGAACCTCAAAATCATGACCTGAACTGAAACCAAGAGTCAGACGCTCAACCAACTGAGCCACCCAGGTGCCCCTATGCTATTTAGTGTTATTAATTTAAATTCCCTATGTCTATTTTTTTTTGTATTCAAAGAATATTGTATTCATGGGCTCATCCACATAGATTAAAACTTGATTTACTTTGTTTTAATGTATTTTTTAACTATATTATTTTGCATGTTATTTAAGATGGCTAAGACAGATTCTTCTATGTGGTACACATAGGCAAAATTAAGGGTCAGTTTCTCATAGAATTTTCTATCCCAGGTCTTCAAGATTCTTTTTACATAGTTAATCTTATTTTAGGAAACTCATGCCATTTCTGTCAAATAACAGTCCTTCTCTACTTTAAAATTGCAGTCAAGAAAAAATTTACCCAAATATAAAGCCTAGCCCCTTTCTGGAGTTATGCAATTCTTTCCATTGACCAGTTAATTTCTGATGAAATCCAACCACTCAGTATCTCAAATTTTTCTCACATTCTGTTTATTAATCAGTTGGAAATGTTAAATACAAGTCTCTGGATATTGATGTAGAAAGTAAATTCAAGAATTTTGCTTTTATACACTGTCTGACAAACTTCAATTCAGACATCTCACCAGAGGCTTCAGGAATATTCAGAAGCTCAACAGACTCACAGGGCTTCTGTTCTCTCAGTAGGGTTGACATCAATTTGCACTAACACTGAATGTTCACAGGCTTTTGAATACATCACAGGCAAGAGTCTATACACTGACTACCAAATGTTTAATTTTAATACTCACCTTGTCCTTCTTTAAATATCTCCCCTCTTTAGAATTAAAAGGGTCTCAAAAAGTCATTTGGGTTTTTAAATAACACTGGATGAATAAAAGTTCTCTTCAAAAGGTTAAAAGAACCCATAACTCTTTGAATAGAGAAAACACAGATGATCTCTTTTGGTAATTGTTAAAGGTCATGTTTTAATCTAGTGCCTCCAACTGATAATAGGGAACAGCCACAAGACTATAGCTGAAGGTCATAACATCACACTGAACTCATAGTATATTAGAATAAAATCAATTAAACATGGTATTTGTCTGCTGAATTTGTTGGCTCTGACGAAGTTCAAACCCCCATATTTGTTGTGCATATTTTTAGAGTGGTATGTATTGAATCTTTTGAGGCAATTATAATAACAAGCAAAATAAATTAGATGGATCACAATATAATTCAAACGTTTTAATATTTGTAAATATTACCTTTGACTTCTATAGTATAAAAACTTGTTTTAATACAGGGCACCTAGGTGGCTCAGTGGGTGAAGTGACCAACTTCGGCTCAGGTTGTGATCTCACAGTTCGTGGGTTCAAGCTCTGTGTCGGCTCTGTACTGACAGCTCAGAGCCTGGAACCTGCTTCAGATTCTGTGTCTCCCTCTCTCTCTGCTCTCCCCCGCTCATGCTCTGTCTCTGTCTCTCATAAATGAATAAAGATTAAACAATTTTTAAGTGTTTTAATATGTATTGACCATGAAATAATATCTTGACAAATTTTTTCATTTAAAAATTGATTTTTAATATTTTTCTTCCTTCATAATGTTTGTTTCCTGCCAGATGAAATATATAATTAATTGTTCTGATAACAACTGTCCAGAGAGATATTAAAACAATTCAAACTTTAATGCTCTGGCATTGCCTTTCTCTTGACACATCTATAATGTTGGACTAAACTCAACCTAAAAACTAAAATTATCTTAGAGTTGTAACATGATACTGATATAGAATTCCATATTATTCATAGCACATTAAAATATTAAGATTAGAAAAGTAATCAAAATTGATAATGCCTCAAAATACTTGGTAATTTGTTGCACACCCAAGACAAGGGATCCAATAATTTCACTAACGTATAATTTTTCTTTATAATAAACCTTGTGAGACAGGTATTTTTATGACAGTTTTTAAAGAGGTCAAACTAGGGTTCAAACTAGGGTTAAATTATATGTCAAAGTTTACCATATGATTTAAGACTAGATAAGGACTAACACAGAGATCTTCTTAGTTTTCCTTACCTGCCTTGCTCTATTGCACTCTATCCCTTCAAAGATCCATTTCAAAGACTGACTTTAGAGATTCAGACGATGCTCTGAAAGTGTAGGTCAAAGAGCACGTGCAGAGTGGCTTGTGGGAAGGGAATTTAAAATGAAATACTGATAAAAGTGACATAATGAAATTTTCTCCAAAATTTAAGACAGAAAAAGAAGAAGGTAATGTAAATAAGATGAAATTATTTCCTTTCCTCCTAATCTTCATAGTTTCAGCTAAAATACAACACTTTAGAATTATGATGGTTAGTAAGGAAACAACAAGGAAAAACTTGTGATGAGAAGATTTTCTCAATTTTATTGCTAACAAGAAGAAATGCATTTGTAGGATTGCTTATAGTTGCCATTCATTTTGGAGAGATGAACGGAAGAGAAAAAAACAAATATTTCTACTAGGTGTTAGAAACTGCTCTAGACACTTAAAACTGTTATCATTTTCTATTGATTAGTTACATGTTTCATAGGATTTTACTTAAATTATAATATTTTATCCTCATAAGAAGTCAGAAGAAATTGAGACTCACTCACAAGAGTCACTATTAAAGCCAGTTATGTTTTTCCCAAACTTTTCATTTAAGGGTTTTAGAGACCAAATTCTGAAACCTTATATAAGGAAAATAGGAAACAAATTCTCACAACAAAGGATAGTGGCTGCAATATTGTGCTAATCTTTCCCACTAATGGCTCTGTCACCATCATCTCTCATGTTGTAACGTTTGTGCCAATGCATTCTTGTCTTTTTGGTGGGATGAAATTAGATTTTTAAAAATTTTTACTAGGGAGTTAAGTTGCTGCAACCTAATTACACCTTGGTCTAAATGTATTACTTAGAGGCAGATTTGATACAGCCCATTTTTATTATGCTTGTGACTTTTTTTTTTATTTTTTATTTTTTAATATATGAAATTTACTGTCAAATTGGTTTCCATACAACACCCAGTGCTCATCCCAAAAGGTGCCCTCCTCAATACCCATCACCCACCCTGCCCTCCCTCCCACCCTGCCCTCCCTCCCACCCCCCATCAACCCTCAGTTTGTTCTCAGTTTTTAACAGTCTCTAATGCTTTGGCTCTCTCCCACTCTAACCTCTTTTTTTTTTTTTTTTCCTTCCCCTCCCCCATGGGTTTCTGTTATGTTTCTCAGGATCCACATAAGAGTGAAACCATATGGTATCTGTCTTTCTCTGTATGGCTTATTTCACTTAGCATCACACTCTCCAGTTCCAACCACGTTTATGCTTGTGACTTTTAATTATGAAATCATTGATATATTTATATATTTTGTCTGTTTTCTTTGATTTGTCACAGGACTCCAAATTTTAAAGACTGCTAATAAAGTAATATTAGTACCACTACTAATAAAAGCTCTTACCGACTAGATTCCTAAAATAAAACCAGTAAGAAATATCTACTCCCAATAATAGGGATATATTTTGTATTGGACTTACCCTTCTACAGAAACAATTATAAATTCTGAATAAAATATAGAAACAACCTTTTGAGGTAATAAGAGTGAATAGGGGCAGAGACAATCAAAAAGGACTCTACTGTGGAAAAAAAATTATACTGGGTAAAATTTCTATAAAGCTTTTTGCCTGTATACTCTCCATATCAAGGAGTACAAGATGGATAGACCAAGAAAACAACATATTTTTACTTGTTTGAAGATCCAGAGATAGATTTATGGCATTCCTACCACATCTAGAAAATGAGAGAAAAAAAAAAAAACGAGAAACAGACTCTTAACCATAGAGAACAAACTGGGGGTTGATGGAGGGGTGATGGGTGGGGGCAAATGGGCTAAATGGGTGATGGGTATTATGGAGGACATTATTGTGACAAACACTGGGTGTTGTATGTAAGTGATGAATCACTAAATGCTACTCCTGAAACCAATATTACACTATATGTTAACAGACTAGAATGTATATGAAAACTTGAAATAAATGAATAAATAAATAAATAAATAAATAAATAAATAAATAAATAAATTTATTTATAAATAAATAAATTTATTTATTATTTATTTAAAATATAGATAAATTATTGACCGTGTGTCTAGATGATCTATCCATTTCTGTAAGTGGAGTGTTAAAGTCCCCTGCAATTACCACATTCTTATCAATAAGGTTGCTTATGTTTGTGAGTAATTGTTTTATATATTTGGGGGCTCCCGTATTTGGCGCATAGACATTTATAATTGTTAGCTCTTCCTGATGGATAGACCCTGTGATTATTATATAATGCCCTTCTTCATCTCTTGTTACAGCCTTTAATTTAAAGTCTAGTTTGTCTGATATAAGTAAGTATGGCTACTCCAGCTTTCTTTTGGCTTCCAGTAGCATGATAAATAGTTCTCCATCCCTCACACTCAATCTGAAGGTGTCCTCAGGTCTAAAATGAGTCTCTTGTAGACAGCAAATAGATGGGTCTTGTTTTTTTATCCATTCTGATACCCTATGTCTTTTGGTTGGCGCATTTAGTCCATTTACATTCAGTGTTATTATAGAAAGATACGGGTTTAGAATCATTGTGATGTCTGTATGTTTGTAGCGATATCTATGGTACTTTGTCTCACAGGCTCCCCCTTAGGATCTCTTGTAGGGCTGGTTTAGTGGTGACGAATTCCTTCAGTTTTTGTTTGTTTGGGAAGACCTTTATCTCTCCTTCTATTCTAAATGACAGACTTGCTGGATAAAGGATTCTCGGCTGCATATTTTTTCTGTTCAATACATTGAAGATCTCCTGCCAATCCTTTCTGGCCTGCCAAGTTTCAGAAGAGAGATCAGTCACGAGTCTTATAGGTCTCCCTTTATAAGTTAGGGCACGTTTATCCCTTGCTACTTTCAGAATTTTCTCTTTATCCTTGTATTTTGCCAGTTTCACTATGATATGTCGTGCAGAAGATCGATTCAAGTTATGTCTGAAGGGAGTTCTCTGTGCCTCTTGGATTTAATGCCTTTTTCCTTCCCCAGTTCAGGGAAGTTCTCAGCTATTATTTCTTCAAGTACACCTTCAGCACCTTTCCTGCTCTCTTCCTCCTCTGGGATACCAATTATGAGTATATTATTTCTTTTTAGTGCATCACTTAGTTCTCTAATTTTCCCCTCATACTCCTGGATTTTTTTATCTCTCTTTTTCTCAGCTTCCTCTTTTTCCATAATTTTATCTTCTAGTTCACCTATTCTCTCTTCTGCCTCTTCAATCCGAGCCGTGGTTATTTCCATTTTATTTTGCATCTCGTTTATAGCGTTTTTCAGCTCCTCCTGACTATTCCTTAGTCCCTTGATCTCTGTAGCAAGAGATTCTCTGCTGTCCTCTATACTGTTTTCAAGCCCAGCGATTAATTTTATGACTATTATTCTAAATTCACTCTCTGTTATATTATTTAAATCCTTTTTGATCAGTTCATTAGCTGTTGTTATTTCCTGGAGATTCTTCTGAGGGGAAATTCTTCTGTTTGGTCATTTTGGATAGTCCCTGGAGTGGTGGGGACCTGCAGGGCACTTCCCCTGTGCTGTGGTGTATAACTGGAGCTGGTGGGCAGGGCCACAGTCAGACCTGATGTTGATGGAGGGGTGATGGGTGGGGGCAAATGGGCTAAATGGGTGATGGGTATTATGGAGGACATTATTGTGACAAACACTGGGTGTTGTATGTAAGTGATGAATCACTAAATGCTACTCCTGAAACCAATATTACACTATATGTTAACAGACTAGAATGTATATAAAAACTTGAAATAAATGAATAAATGAATAAATAAATAAATAAATAAATTTATTATTTATTTAAAAATATAGATAAATTACCTATTGTAAATATTCTCAAGGATAGGGTGCCTGGGTGGCTCAGTCAGTTAAGCATCTGACTTCGGCTCAGATCATGATCTCCGTTTTCGTGGGTTCAAGCCCCGTGTTGGACTCTGTGCTGACAGCTAAAGTACCTGGAGGCTGCTTTGGATTCTGTGTCTCCCTCTCTCTCTGCCCCTCCCCCACTTGTCCTCCATCTTTCTCAAAAATACATAAACATTTAAAACTTTTTAAAAATAAATAAAAATAAATATGCTCAAGGACTTTAAGAAATATGTTTGAGATGAATTAACATATTTAGAGCCTCAACAGATAAATGATAATGCTAAAAAAAAGACAAAATGAAAATATTTTCTTATTAATAGACTATTTTTAGAGCAGTTTTAGGTTTACAGAAAAAATTGAGCAGATTGTATACAGATGCAATATACCCATTCTCACATCTCAGTTTTCCGTATTTTTAATGTCTTGGATTATTATGGTACATTTATTAAAACTGATGAAACAATATTTTGCACATTTTTATTAACTTAGGTCTATAGCTTACATTAGACCCATTCTTTGTGCCAAACAGTTCTGTGGATTTTCACAACTGTATAATTTCATGTATCCACCATTACAGTCTCATATAGAATAGTTTCACTGACCTAAAATTCCCTGCATTCCTTCTATTCATATGTTTCTCACTCTCTCCAAATCCCTGACAACCACTGATCTTTTATTACCTTTGTAGTTTTTCCTTTTCTATAATGTCATGTAAATGGAACCATATATATTTAGTCATTTCAGACTGGCTTCTTTCACTTTACAGTATTCATTTTTGATCCTTTATGTATTTTTGTGGCTTGAAAGCTAATTTCTTTTTCTCACTGAGTAATATTTCTTTGCCTGAATGTACCACAGTTTGTTTATCCATTCATCCACTGAGCAGCATTTTATTTTCTTGCTGTTATTTGAAATTATGAATTAAGCTACTATAAATATTTGTGCACAGTCTTTTATGGACAAGTGGAAATTTTAAGAATAAAAATTACAGTAGCTGAAATGAAAACTAAAATTAGTAAATGACTGTAACAACTAAGAAAGACAGCAAAATGTTCAGTGAATTTGAAAACAGACTTACAGATATTAATGGTTATGAAGAATGAAGAAAAATGATTGAAAAAACAAAAATAAGGGGTGCCTGGGTGGATCAGTCGGTTAAACATCTGACTTCGTCTTAGGTCATGAACTCATGAACCGTGAGTTGAGCCCCATGTTGGGCTCTGTTCTGACAACTCAGAGCCTGGAGTCTGCTTAATTTTCTGTGTGTGTCTCTGTCTCTGCTCCTACCCCACTCATATTCTGTCTCCCTCTTTCTCTCAAAACAATAAACATTAAAAAAATTAAAGCAAAAACAAAAAACAAGCATCATGCTTCTATGAAACAATCTCAGTTTTTTTAAATTATATTTCATTAGACCCCCAAATGAGAGGAGAGTAAAATTTCACTGGAAACCATTTGAAGAAATAATAATGGAAACTTCTCCATTTTGATGAAAAACATCAACTTACATGTACAAAAAGCTTAGTTAATGAGAGGCAGCATGAAAAAAAAATTAAGAAAACATTTAGGCATTTAAGAGCCAAACTAATTCATGATAACTGAAAAAGAGATCTTGAAAGCAGCTAGATAAAAATGCAACATTACATAATGAGAACAGTGGTAAGAACAATGTATGAATTTTCAACAGGGGCATGGAGGTCAAATGACAATAGACAAAGACAAAGCTTTTGACTTTGAAAAGTCAACCCCAAATCCTCAATACAACAACAACAACAACAAACTACTTAATATATGAGACTGTAATTCAGATATTTTCAGAAAAAATAAAGGCTGAGAGAATCTGTAGGAGCAGTCCTAACACTATAAGAAATGTTAAAGGAATTTCTTCAAAATGAAGGGAATTGATTCAACCTCAGATATACAGGAATAAATCCCAAGCACAAGAAAGAGTAAATGTAAAGAGAATGTTAATGGAAATAAGAGTACAAAGATGTGAAGTAAATGAGTTACAGCATTACAAGCATCTTATACTTTGAGTGAAGTGGTATAATATTAAGTCTAAGTAGTACACTTACACTGTAATTTGATCCCTATGGCATCTACCAGAAAAAAAATCCTAAAAAAATAAAATCAAAAACTAAAAGTAAAAATTAAGTGGAAAGAGATATACAAAAATCAAGCAGTAAACCAATCCTAAATACGTTTTTTCTTAAAAGAAATCTGAATATATACAAAGGCAAAACATTTTGCTTTCTCTTTCTTCTGTTTTAACTTGGTCTTCTAATCTCCAGCATTCCTTCAATTGGGGAAATTTTCTGATAATGTTGTCAAATTAATTTTGAGGTTAAGTTTTGTTAATTTTTGTTTAGAGCCCTCTTGTAACTAGTTTATGAGAAATCATTTTCTTACGAATATTTACACTTCAGATGAATAATACAACTGTGCAACCATATCAATATAAAATGTATTAAAATGTTAAGTGTATTATTATTAAATGTTTAAGGAATTTTAAAAAATATTTTGAAACATTGAAATTTCTCTTGCAAAATTTTTACTCTCTTCTCTGCTATAAATCTGAGAAGAGAAAATGACTGAAATATGCTTTTCTCTACAAAAATTCTGTAAAATCTTTGAAATTCAGCCTCTGATATTTAAGTAACTTAGATATAATTATTCTGTTCTCAGAGGTTTATATTTAATGTATTCTAGTATCAATTTTTATAAAAATATGAAGCTAGTTTGACTTCAATTCAAAATGCAAATCTAAAGTAGTAACACTTTTATTTCATTAAATGTAAATATGATAATTATAGTAATTCTGATATTACCTTTTGAAACATGAAGATTTATGTAGAAATGAAAACTTTGCTACAGAACATGTAGAATGACTAATTTTAACTATAATTAATTAAATACCACTCAGTACTTAATACTTTTTATATATTATTTCTTACTCTTATATTTTTCAAGTGTATGTAGTGTTATTGTCTTAATTTTACATTCTATCCATTGCTGACATTCTTTTTCATCATTGGTCTTAAGGCCAAAGCCTTATCAATTCCATTCATATATTTATAAAAATAGCTTAGCCATCCCTATTCACCCTGTTAACCCACTTGCCCAGTTCTTCTGTTCTAAATCCTAGATTGTTCACTTTCAGCTCCCACATCATATGAACCCCATATTGTGTGTTTTAATATTCCTTCATATTTTTCCACTAATCAAACATGTCCAGATCATTTACCTAGTTAAAAAGTCTTCCATTTCATTCCATTATCTTAGTTGATCCAGATTTTTGAAAATTTTCTTGCACACAAGATTAGTCGTAGCCCAACTAATAGTCTTCCCAAAATGCTTACATCCTAATCCCTGAAATTTTTGTATATGTTACTTCTACATGGTTGAAGGGACTTTGCAGATGTAATAAAAATAAGGATCTGAAAATGGAGAGAGCATCCTGGATATTCCAGGTGGATTCAATGTAATCATAGGAATCCTTATAAAAGGAAGCCAGGAAACCAGTCACTAGATGTGATGATAGAATCAAGAAGCTGGGATGATGTAAGAGATCATAGTCCAAAGAATACAGGTGATTGTCATATGAAAAACGTAAGTAAATGGCTGCTCCCTAGAATCCTTCAGGAAGACCGCAGTTATGTGGATATCTTGATTTACTCTTCTGACTTCCAGAACTACAAGAGAACAAATTTATATTAAAAAACCACTAAGTTTGTGATAATTTGTTAGAGTAGCTATAGGAAACTAATACAGATTTTTGGCACCTGGAAATGGAGTAGTGCTGTAACAAAAACCTTCAAAGTATGGAAGTGATTTTGGAACTACATAATGAGCAGAATCTGGTAGTGAAATGCTAGGAGAAAAAAAGATGATTGTAAACAGACTGTTAGTAGAAATGTGGAAGTTAAATCTTTGCTGGTGAGAGCTCAGAATAGGATGAGGAGAAAACACACTTTCAAGAATGCTCTAAAAGCTGAAAAAAGAAAATGGATTCACCCTTCAGAAACTCTGGAAGGAATTAACCCTAGCAACATCTTGATTTGAGACCATTAAGTCTGATTGTAGAGTTTGGCTTCTAGAATTGTAAAATAATACTTTTTTAAAAAATATATTTATTCATTTATTTTGAGAGAGTGTGTGTGTGGAATGTGCACACACGTGTGGAAGCAGGGAAGGGTCAGAAAGAGAGAGAGGGAGAGGGAGAGAGAGGGATAGAGAAAGAGAGAGAGAGAGAGAGAGAGAGAGAGAGAGAGACCCCCAAAAAGGCTCCACGCTGAGCATGGAGCCCAATGTGGGGCTTGACCTCACAACCATGAGATCACAACCTGAGCCAATATCAGATGCTTAACCAACTGAGCCATCCAGGTGTTCCTAATATAATAATTTTGTGTCATTTTGAAGACACTAAGTTTGTGTTTATTTGTTATAGCAGCAATATAAAACTAATACAAGACTGAAAGCAGTTGTTTTCAATTTCATTCCCAAATCTAATGCCCTTTCAACTTATTTCAAGTAGTGTAAGAAGAAATACTAATCTTGTAGAGATTGATGTTGCTTTCACTGGGAGCAACTGGGATTTCTGGAATTAAATTTGGTGGAAAAAGAACTTGATAATGTAGGAATTTCTATCATGTTTAGCAAGAATTTTACTTTGATGTAAAAGTTGATAGAATTTAAAACCTAAATTGTATTAAAGTAAATATATTTTGATTTAATCTTGTTCATAAGGTCCACTTAAGACTGTTCTTTGCTGTCCTCCTAATAAAAGAGGAAATTTGGCCTTTTCTGTAACTCACACCTACTTCAGGTAGGTCAATGGTGAGGTCATTGCATAATACATCCTATTCTATACTTGATTATATTACATGGAGTTTCTCTTTCTATATTTAATATTTTATTTCTTAGCCCAGAAAATCCTAATGATTGTGAAGAAAATCTTTTTGTTTTATTTTTTAAAAGGTACTATTAGTTATAAATTACCATTGTCTTAGAGTAGTTTGAGCTCTGCACATATTATGTCAAAGTTGTCAATATAGAGATTCATGAGACAATTTATGGGACACGGTGTAATTATTTATCATTCAACCCACTGTAATTAAATCCTAATATAAGTCTGATAAGCTATTTTAAATACAGCCCCAATTGGCAACTCAATAATGTGAAAGAAAGCATGCTTTCTTCACCTGATAACAAGCAAGCATCAAGATTTAGTACTAGAGTACTAAGCCACTTTTTGAGCAAAAAAATAGATAAAATTATTTTTTAAACAAAAAGCAACTAATGTAGGGGCACCTGGGTGGCTCAGTTTGTTGAGTGTCTCTTCATTTCAACTCAGGTCATGATTTCACAGTTTGTGAGATTAAGCCCCATGTCAGGCTCTGCACTGACAGCACAGAGCCTGATTGGGATTCTCTCTCTCTCTCTCTCTCTCTCTCTCTCTCTCTTTCAGCCCTTTTCTAGCTTTCTCTCTCTCAAAAAAAAGTAAATAAACAAACTTAAAAAAAAGTAACTCCTGTAAATTATATTTATGTGCCCAGGATATATGGTTATATATTTGGCTTATATTGTGATTAACATATTAGAAAAATAACAAATTATAGGAAGGAATAAAGTCTTCTGTCCCATGCTTGTTATCTTTGATTCTTATATCCTCTGCTCTTTCCTCTCTTTCCACTCTAACAGAAATTTTTCACTGGCTAAATGTAATGGGCTTGCAAGATTTCTATAGTAAGACTTCACAGTCATTTAAAATTGCAAAATTGGTCCAATACACCAGCTTCTACATTTACCTAAACTTTCCCAAGCCATCATAAAAGTCAGTGAAATATATTTGAATATATTGTTGATGTTCTATGTAAATGTAAAATAAAAAAACATTGCATCGTTTTTAATTAACATTTTTGATATTCTTTTCCAATATATACCTCCAATACAGTTGTTAACTTCTAAAAACCTATGACAGAACTTATAGTCTCTATTACCATACTTCCTGTAGCAGTATCCACAATGAAAGTGTAGGTTATTTTAGCTAAGCATCAGAAGCTTCAGAAGCTTCCTTCCTAAATAACCGCAGTGCTATTCCTCATATAGATACTCTGTAACACCAGAGTGAGCTGTTTTGCCAATATATAGTTTCAGCCTAGTATACAGTGCTTCATAAATGTGGAAGGGTGTATCTGCTCTATTTCCTTTCCCTTTCTTTCTTACTCTTCCCCTCTCTTTCTTCCTAAAAATGTAAAATTATTTGTTAAAGACAACTTTACAAGAGTAAATTGTACAGAAACATTAGTGAATATTAGAGTCAGTGTTGTCTTCATATAGGCTTGTTCTAAGGTAGTGACACTGGCGATCTCAGAATGTTTACCTATAGTATTTAAACTCCCAAAAAGGAGTTTTGTTGTTGTTGTTGTTGTTGCTGTTTTTGTTGTTGTTATTGTTATTGTTGTTGTCTATTGCAACCAATGAAACTAATAATCTGCACAGGAATACCAATATGTTTCTAATGATCTAAACAAATTGTTAGTCTTTATTTATCTTTGAGCCTCTACAAATGCTAACAGAACTTATTAATAAGCTGCCATATACTGACAGAGACAAAAATATCTGTAGCAGATTATAAAAATAATAATATAAGAATGCCAGAAAACTAAGAACATGCACTACCCTACCACTGCAAACTTGGCCTCAAATGAAAATATTTACTTGGCCAAACAATTTTGAAAAACAATCTTAAAATCCTGAAACCCTCACAGTAAAATGCAAAGCGATGCTCTAGAGAAATATAAACAAAGGTAAATAAGATAAGTTGATTTCAGTGGTCACAGAGAATAAGGTTAAAAGCTTAGCCCTGGAGACAGTCTGAGGTTCTCCGTTCTCTGCCATTTCTTAGTTGGCAGAGGCAAGTTATTTACTCTCTGTGTACCTCAATTTTCACATGATGAAATTAGGATAAAATCAATACCTGCTTTATATGGTTGTTATGAAGAGTAAGTGAACTAATAGTTTATAAGCACTTCAACACATGCCCTATAATACATGAAGCATCATCCACGATCCAAAGACTTGAATGGACTTTACATGCTATCTCTATAGGAGATAATGTTGGGCAAGTAGATTAAAAAATTCATTATAAACAACAGAAGACTGAGGGAGGAGTAGGAAAGTAGTCTTTGTGGAAGGAATGTTCTTTTTGCCAGTTAGATAATATAAAAAAAAGCGCCCTTCATTGTGGTCATTTGGGGTAAAAAAAAAAGTTTTTTAAGCAAATCATAGTAAAAACATATGTACCAGTTATATCTGTCTACAAAATTATTTATTTTTTTGTTTGATTTGTGGTCTATTAGCATACAGATATAGCCATAGCTCTTGTTGAGGATATACTTATAATTTTATTTAATTGCCTTAGGTTAGCTCTGAAATGTAAATAATATATCAGTGAGCAGAGATTAGTGCAAGAAGCACTAAATGAGTAGCCAAGAGACCTGAATACTAATCCAAGCTCTAAACCAGCACCAGCAGTGGGACTCCAGGCAAATTACTTCAAATGTAAGAGTTAAGCTGAATTAAATATCTCCCAGTGTTGTATGATTCAATGTTTTTGATGAATTAGCAATACTATTCCTATTACTATGGATACAGGTCAGTGATTTAAAATACAGTTTAAAACACTGCTTTAAAAACCACAAACTGAATTATTAACACAAGTCTGTGTGCTTTAGTTATCTGACAAAACAATGCAAGACTGAAAATGTATAGACATAAAAGCCTTTACTTTCAGACATGTGTTGTTTTTTTTTTAATTTTTTTTAATGTTTTTATTTATTTTTGAAGGAGAGAGAGAGAGACAGAGCATGAGTGGGGGAGGAGCAGAGAGAGAGGGAGACACAGAATTCGAAGCAGGCTCTAGACTCTAAGCTGTCAGCACAGAGCCCGATGCGGAGCTCGAACCCACAAACTGTGAGATCATGACCTGAGCCGAAGCGGGACGCTCAACCGACTGAGCCACCCAGGCGCCCCAGACATGTGTTGTTTTTAAAACTTTTTATAGCCTCTTCTTGTATTAAGTGTCATCTTGATTTTTCATCAAGATACTGTGTTTTAGTAATGACTTAAAATGACTTCACAGGATTTTATCTTATGAGTAATTAGAGTTATCCAACAATTTTGTCTTAAGATAAATTTGCGTAAGACAGATGTAGTCTTCTTTGAGTGAAATATCAACTTTAAACACAAAAGGAATTGCTTCTACAGAGTATTACATTTAGGGCTAAAACATCCAACTCTTTATATATAACTCTTTTGTTTGCTTACATATAAAAACCCACAAATAATAAGGTATTTACTTTTGATAGAGATAGACATATCTAATAATCTATAGAAAACTACCTTGTAAATTAAAAACATTGACAATATACAGCTATTAAACATTTAGGAAGATGGCATATTCTTTAAATATACATTGATGTATCTACATATGTTCTATATGTGAATATTTCCATTTATTTAACTCCAGTATCTTAGAATTACAGTTTCCCTGTCTGCTTTATATAAACAAAATAATCCAATCCATCAGCTGTCTCTACTGTATTGACCAGTATAGACTTCCCATTCAAGGAAGATCAGTTATCCATTGCTAAAATAATGCTGCATAACAAAGCACCCAAACAGAGTGGCTTAAAACAAAAATATTTTATTATTTCTCATGGGAAATATGGGTGGGAAAAGTAGTTGTGATGATTTGGCCCATTCTGCAGTAGATTTTAGCTGGGCTTATTCGTTCATTTGAGGTTGGTTGGCAGTAGACTATAGACTATGACTGGCTGCTAGAATGGTCTCTGCTGGGACACTTGGCTCTTTTCCATGTATCCTTTACATTCTTATAGTATTCTAGCTGTCGTCTTATGGTTATGATGGAAATTGAAGAGGAAGCAAGCCACTCAGGCAACGGGCAGCAAAAGGGCATGGGCACATACTTCTCAAGCGTCTGTGTGTCTCATGCTTGCTAATAATAACCAGTTGGCCAAGCAATTCACATAGATAAGCCCAGAGTCAAAATGGAAGGGCACTGAAAGTTACAGTATTAGATATAGGGAAATCTTTAATTGACACAATTAATGCCACACAGTAAAAAAATTTTGAAGGTCACTGTGAATTATATGAATTTTAAGAGACACCTGTGCTCCAGCAAACTAAATCATTAAACTCACTTTGCCTTCTTAATGAATGCAAAAGAATGAATCCTAAGTATAGTAATTTTATATTTTCTTGTTATAAAATAATTGACATTATAAAAATTAAAAACATGAAAAATTTCTTATAAATCCATACTCACAATGATGAAAATCTTACAAATATTTTAATATTTTTTTAACTATACATGTGTATGATTACATGGTAAAAAGAAAATTGAGGATGTGGTATATATTCACATTTGTCATTTTTATACTTTGTATGTATGTACATAATGTGTTTATGTGTATATAATGGTTATATATACATATATTTTATATATCATGTAAATATGTGAACATGCACATGAACATGTATACATGCGTACACACGCACACACCCTCACACACCTATGTATTCTCATCATAAACGTTTCTCCACATAATTAAAACTTACTGTGGGGCTCCTGAGGGGCTCAGTTGGTTAAGTGTCCGACTTCAGCTTGGGTCATGATCTTGCGGTTTGTGAGTTTGAGCCCCATGTGGGGCTCTGTGCTGGCAGCTCAGAACCTGGAGCCTGCTTCGGATTCGTCTCTCTGTCTCTTAAAAATAAACATTAAAAAATTAAATTAAAAAAAACTTATTGAAACTCTCCTTTAATTCAACAACACATTTACTAAACTGCTTACTTATTAAGCAATGAACCATGGGAATCTACCCCAAAAACCAAGAGCACAGTTTATATACTGTATGTTAGCCAGTTTGACAATAAATTATATTTTAAAATAATAAAAATTTAAAAATTAAAAAGGAAAAAATTAAGAAACATAAAATGTTTACTTATTATGGGATCTTAAAGTACTTTTAATTTAAACTATTATTAATAAAGCTATATTATATATTTTTATACATGTTTTATGGTTCTAATTTTGTTTCAGATATCCTAGACGTTGGATTATTGGATAAAAATGTAAATGTTGAGGGGGCTCCTGGGTGGCTCAGTCAGTTAAATGACTGAATCTTGATTTCAGCTCAGGTCATGATCTCACAGTTCATGAGTTCAAGACCCTGCACTGGGCTCTGCACTGACAGTGCAGAGCCTGCTTGGGATTCTCTCCCTCTCTCTCACTATTTCCTCTCTGCTTGTGCTTTCTCTCTCTCTCTCAAAATAAATAAACTTAAAAAAATTAAAATATATATATATTATATAAATGTTGATGAAGTTGTTAACATATGATATTATATTGCCCATGAAAATGGTCTTATAATTTACCCTTCTAACAACAGTATCTGAAAATACAGGCTTCCCTTTACTCTCATCAAAGCATGGTACTTTAAGTTGCCAATGCCAGAATCAGATTTTTCTTCTTTTTTTACAATCTTTACCAGTTGTATAGTTTTTGTCAAATTACTTAAACTTTGCTTCAATTTCCTCATATGAAAAATTGGTATGCCTCTGTCTACCTTATAGAAAGGCTTAGTGGGTGCTAAAAGAAGTGAGCATATTTTGCTCAAGCAAAATTTTTCCTGAGCACATTTTCAGGTGCAAAGCAAGTGTTCAAAGATGTTTTGTATTTTTTACCACTGACAGTACATTTGTAGATTTGTATCTGGTATGAGCTGGGCATTTAAGTATTTCAAATATTTTTCTATTTAGATGTCCCTCATTTTCTTATCAACATACTAGAGCCCTTTCTACCAAGTGTGTCAAATGCATAACAATGATTTTTTTTCAGTTTAACATTTAAGCCTTGTTTACAGTGTTTTTGTATGCAGAATTTTTGTATTTTTGTGTCCAAATAGATTGTTCTTTTCAATATCTTTTTTCTTTTTTTCTTATACTTAGAAAGATCTAAGGTGAGATACATATATACTTTATTACTATCACAAAATAACTTTTTATATTAAAATTATAAGTTAATACATCTAGATTTTTGAGTACCATAAGGGTATCATTTATTTACTAATTCTCATAGAGATCTTGATCATTACAAATTATCCCTTATAATGAGTTTAAGACAATAAGTGGCAAAAAAGAAGTTCTTAGTGTATGTTAGCAATATATTTATAAATATTAGCTGTTGACCAAACCCTTACTCATTCCAAATGTTTCTTTTATAATATCCTAAATTATTTCCCCACAAAGATTTTAGAAAATTGCTACCCTACACAATTAAAAACCAAATAGGATTGGCAGGGAATAAAAGGATAAAACGTATGAAACAAACTATTCCAACTCAGGTTACTTAATCTGTGGCTGTTTCTTTTACAACGAGCTGATTGATTCAGTGAAATGTGAGAAACAGAACAAATGGGGAACCATGGGTTTTACTTCTCGAGGAAAAAAGTGACATGCAGTCATTCACATACGGAGTATAATGCTGTCTCAGCTTATCATGGCCTGGCCATGCTCTCATGTAAAATGTTTATGGATACATACCATGATGCAGATATAAAATACAGGACTTGCTGGGGAAAAAACTTCCTAGCCGAGGACACCTGATACACAAACTCATTATCCTTTGCTTTAGGCCGAGCACTGACAGTCTATGAATGTTATAGCCAAGTTCCAGTAGAAAGGCATCCCATCTACATAACACCTTCTATGTTTTTAGTTTGAGGGGGAGCAGGAATTATCCATGTTAACTATGTAACAATAAAAACTGCCTAGTCAGAGAACTTTCCTTGTTAAAAACAGAAAGTCTTGTGAGCACAGTAAGTAGTCCTAACCCATTCTTCTTCTGAACGAACTCAGACCTGTTGAGCCAACTCTCTGCTAAGCCACCCAAAGAAGGGAATGGACCTTCAGGACCCCGAACATGCTGATTGAATACATGCATTGCTACCCACACCTGTGGCTTTTAGGAAAATCAATTCTGTATACATCCAAGAATATTCTGTATCCATAAAGCCTGCCAAAATTATATGATTGAAATAATACCACAGTCAGTAAAAGAAAAAGAACTTGATCATCTCACAGAGGGCTTATTAAAACAATGGTGCTATTCAGTATGGTTCCTAAGTGTTATAACTCTGCCTGGCCCTTGAAGGCCAGTGTTTTGTTTTTGTTTTTTTTTTTATTTTGTTAATGTTTATTTATTTTTTGAGAGAGAGAGACAGAGTGTGAACAGGGGAGGGGCAGAGAGAGAGAAGACACAGAATCCAAAGTAGGCAGCAGTCTCTGAGCTGTCAGCCCAGAGCCTGATGCAGGGCTCGAACTTACAAACTGTGAGATCATGACCTGAGCCGCAGTCAGATGCTTAACTGACTGAGCTACCCAGGTGCTCCTTGAAGGCCAATGATTCTTGAAGTTTCCTGAAACTTCTGTGGATGGTAAAGGCTTAGATAAGGAAGTAGAGACCATTATTACTACCTACCCACCCCTTACTTGTGAGTGTGTTGTCAATACTGGTATTTTGCTTTGGATATTGCAGACACCTTCCTCCCTTCCTTCCTCCCTTCCTTCCTTCCTTCCTTCCTCCCTCCCTCCCTTCCTTCCTTCCTTCCTTCCTTCCCTTCTTCCTTCCTTATTCTCCTCCTCCTCCTCCTCTTTCTTCTTCATTTTCTTTCTTTCTTTCTTTCTTTCTTTCTTTCTTTCTTTCTTTCTTTCCTTCTTTTATATTATGTAATGCATTTGCTGTTGAGCCATGTAGAAAACCATAATTACTTTTCCCTTTCTAATTTCCTGTTTTCTGTGGTGCTAAAGTATGTCTCCTTTTATTTGTTTAGTTATTTTATTTTATTTTATTTTATTTTATTTTATTTTTTTAATGTTTATTTATTTTTGAGAGAGAGATAGAGACAGAGTGTGAGTGGGGGAGGGGCAGAGAGAGAGAGGGAGACACAGAATCCGAAGCAGGCTCCAGGCTCTGAGCTGTCAGTGCAGAGCCCAATGCGTGGCTCAAACTCACAAGCTATGAGATCATGACCTGAGCAGAGTCAGACACTTAACTGACTGAGCCACCCAGGCACCCCATTGTTTACTTTTTTTAAATAAAACTTTTCAAAATTTATCCCCAACTGCCATGTTCCACACCCTATTCCCTGCCTGTTACAATCCCCTATCATTACATTTATTAATTTTAGGTATTCTCAATTAAATATTCTTGAAGACATCTCTTAGAAACTTCTGACTTTCCTTGATCTGGATAATGTTCTCTGACTCTGCTATTCCACTCTTACTCTGATGTCTCCCTTTATTTTAATCCTGAGTTGTTCCTTCTTTTCTTTCTTGTTTCGAGCCCAGTGTCTTCCTATTTATTGTTTAGTTTCCTCATCTTGGTGAAGCACTTCATTCATTAGTTTTCTTGTAAAGGATGCACAGAATGAAAATCAAAATAATGTGTATGCCTAAAAATATCGCTAGTTGATTTTTATACTTATTTTACACTTTTGTTTGGTATAGAATTCCGGATTGGAAATTATTTTCCCTTATGATTTTGAAGACATTATTTTATTTTCCTTAACTTCTGGTATTACTGTTGATAAACCTGAAACCCATCTGCTTGTTGATTTTTAGTATATAACCTTTTTTTCTCTTCTTCTGTGACTTTTAGATCTTTTCTTTATTCCCAGAATTCTGAAATTTTCATTGATGTTCCTTGATTCAGCTTTATTTTCATCTTTTTTGCTCAGCTTTTTAGTGAGTCCTTCAATCCAGAAACTCAAGTGTTTTGGTTATTGGAAATTATTTTAAATTTATTCTTTGATTATTTTTCTTTCTACTATTTCCTCTTGTCTCTTTTTTAGAACCCCAGTTTTACAGATATTACATCTTAGGAGGGATTCTTTATTTTTCTTACATTTTCTTCCTGTTTTCCTTTATTATTATTATTATTATTATTATTATTATTTTGTCTTTTTGGTCTTCTGTTTGGGAGATGTGTTTAGCTTGATCTTCCAATCCTTTGTTTATTTAGCTTTTAATTTCTCCTATCACATTTTTAATTTCTGAGAGTTTTTTTATGTTTTCTAATTACACCTTTAATAGCATTGTATTTTTAATTTATGGATGCAATATCTCCCCTCCTCTGTCTGAGGATATTAATGGCAAGTTGTTTTTGTTGCTGTTTGAGGTTTTCATTTTCCTAAATAGTCTCTGTTTTACCAAGTTGCTTTTTCCCTTATTTGTTTGATAGCTTCTTGTCAGTCATTTTAACAGCTTTCTTCAGGTATCTAGTCATCTTTGGTTATCTGCTCATATTTAAGAATGGGAACCAAAAAACTAATTGAAAGCTGTGTGTGTGTGTGTGTGTGTGTGTGTGTGTGTGTGTCCACTTGCATTTTAAGATTACAGGTTGGACTACTTATGGGAGAAGTCCTGGTGTCGGTTTCTTCAAGTCTTATTCTTGAAATGGTTAGGTTCCCTGTGTAAGATTCTTCTAATATCTTACCTGGGGAATATGACTCATTATTTTGGTGGTCCAAGAGGAGAAAAAAAAAGGCTGGAAGTCTCTGCATTTAGGTTATAAATGTTTGTTTAGTGCCCTTGATTTGAGTATAATACCCTCTTCCTCAGTTCTTTCTGATGCCTGCATATTCAGAGATCTTGATTTTATTCATTCATCACAATAAACTTCTAGTTTCTGTCAGGATCAATTAGGGATATCTTTGTAGCTATGCAGATTTAGGGAGAATACCTGGGAGCCTGTTTTTTTTAAAACCTTTTATTATGGAAAGTTTCTAGCATAAATCAAAATGGAGACAAGAGTATAATAAACTCCCATCTTCCTAAAGCCCAGCTTCAAATACTTATCAATATTTTTTCCAATTTCAAATACTGTATTTTAAATACACTTATAACTCATATTTTCATACTCAGCCCTGACTTTTCCCCCTCTTCCAGAGGTCCTGATACCCTCAGTTGCTGAGCTTTTTGGATTTTCTTTGGTATAAACTGGATTGTTTTTGTTTTTGTTTTTCTGAACCATTATAACTTTTACAGTACTTACCTCTGAATTGTGAGTGTATTAGCAGAACTGCATTTGATATTTTGCTTCGGATATTGCCAATGCTTTATTTCTTATAGCCTTCCAAAAAGACAACAAAAATAGGATTCCCTGCCTTTAGTTTGGTATGCCAGCAACCTATTATCAATAAGTTGAGGGAACCCTTATACAATATGAACTATTGGTTGCTGTATGAACATTCTGAAGATAAATTGTTTACCCTTAAGCTACTAACTACAAACAAGCTGGCCCAAAACCAATTGGTGTCTTTGGAAGTTTGAAATAGCACTTTCTACATCTGGGAATTTACTACAACTTTTATACCAAATAACTAGATATCTAAATTTTAAAGAAGCTGTAAATACAGTCAAGGCAATGATAAATTAAATTCTTCCCTGGAGTCTCTTAACTTTTTTTTTTTTAACCCTAGGAAATTGCAAATATTACTTGCCGAAATTAGGATGGCTAGAACATTTGTCATCAAGACTCACTTGGTATTTCTACAGTTTGAATTGTGGCTTCTTATGTGTCTTTAGTAGCTGCTAACTGGTAACTGGTCTGTTACAGGATCTTAATGGAAACCTATTCCATCATTTTTAAAAAGCTCATTATTACCATAAGTGAGAGAAAGACAAATACCATATGATTTCACTTATATGTGGAATATAAAGACCAAAACAAATTGGGGTTCAGGCAGATAAGCTTCTGACTCTTGATTTTGGCTCAGATCATGATCTTGTTGTTCATGAATTTGAACCCCACATTGGGGTGGAGCGTGCTTATAATTTTCTCTATCTCCCTCTCCTTCTGCCCCTTGCCATCTCCCTCTCTCTCTCTCAAAAATAAATAAATGAATGAGTGAATGAATGAATAAATAAATAAATAATTGTTTTTGTAAAAAGAACAAAACAAATGAGCAAACACCAAACAGGAATAGACTCATAAATTTAGAGAATAAACTGATGGTTGCCAGAGGGAAGGGGATGGGGGAATAGATGAAATAGGTGAAGGAGATTAAGAGGTACCAATTTCCACTTATAAAATAAGTAAGATATAGGGATGGAGAGTGCCACATAAGGAATATAAACAATAATATTGTAATAACTTTAGTGACTGATTGTAACTATACTTCTCAAGGTGAGTCTTTCATAATGTATATAATTGTCAAACCACTATGTTGCATATCTAAAACTCTTTTATGTCAGCTACACTTCAATTTAAAAAAAATTTTTTTAAGTCATAGTTTTCTAGCCTTTCTCACTTTGAAATGGGTCTCTCTGATTTAAAATCATATAACATGGGACAAACCCTCAAAGGTTCCATTTTGTTAAGAAAATTATGCTTCTGATTAACAGACAAAACTGACTCCTAAAACCTTAGCCATTTTCATAAATATGTGGCTATGTACTTGTTAAAAACAGAGATAGGGTGTCTGGGTGGCTCAGTTGGTTAAGCGTCTGACTCTTAATTTCAGCTCAGGTCATGATCTCCTGGTTTGTGGGATTGAACCCTGAACTGGGCTCTGTGCTGATAGCATGGAGCCTGGTTGGAATTCCCTCTCTCTCTTCCCTTCCCCTGCTTGTGCACACCCTCTGTCTCTCAAAATAAATAAAAAGTAAATATGAAAAAAACAGAGATAATATCCTTACAACCTGAGGTTGTTAGGATATAACATCCTGAAGTGGATGAACCAATAAAATGCTGCTTCATATTAGCAATGAATTGCAAATAGCAAACATTGAATTCTTTCTATAATGGCCTGAACGTCACATGATATTCTTTGCTATAGACAGACTTACCTATCAATACATTTCTATAGACATATAGATCAAAACAAATAGCTTAACTATGTGATAAGGCTAATGGTCCAATAGGCACTGAATTACTAAAATACCCATATAGGATTTCTTTCTATAAAAACAGATACAGCCTCATGTAGTAAGTCTTTATGTTGCACATGTGTAGGCCCTTATAGAGTGAACACATTTAAAGAAAAACATTCAGGCTGAGAAATCCAAATCAAATATTTTTGGCCATTACCTTTATAGCCCACTAGATTAATAATAAATCTTATCATAATAATGAAACCATAACAATAACTACAATGCCCAAAGGAAAATTATTTTTAAATATGTTAGTCATGTTGCCCTGCAGACCATACTATCTGCCAGCCATATCAGCTTCTCTAGCAATAACCTCCATAAGAACATGCATTTCAACTCTTAAATTATTTTTGTCTTACATAGGATCTTACCCTTTTTGTCTGGAATGAGCTCTCAGGTAGCTGAGAGTCATTGGGGATTATAAATGTGCATGTTTGCACTCTCTCCCTCTCTTGCTATCTCTTTTTCTTTCTTTTTATCTCCCCCTCTTCCTCTCTCCCTCCTTCCCTACATGATTCCCACACCCACCTTTGCATTGGCCTTAGAAGATAATTTTATAACCTCAATGGAAAATTGAATAGTCCATATTACTCAGATCAAAAATACCTGGATAAACATGAATTTGGAGACTGATTTTTTTTTTCTGGTGGCTCTATAGGCCCTTCTTCTGATTGCAGATGTTGTTTATGACTAAAATATTGTGACTTCTGTATCTTTGTGAGCCATTCCCTCCAGAAAAAGAAAAAAGGAATTTGACACTTCCCTCAAGGGGATATCCTCCCTCAGGGGGATATCCTCTATCAGGATGGATAACAGGTTTCAATTGGTTTGTGAACATGAATGACAATTGTAGGAGAGTAGGGAATGAATGAGTAAATAACTCTTCTTTCCCTATTACAGATGTAGATGAACTGCCACAAATGATCTTCCACAGCTGTTCCAAAACTGACCTCTTAAAGGTGATAGATATAACTACTCTGACCAAGCATTATGGATCTTATTGATATTTAAATATCAGGAAATTACAGAAACTTCTCTGAAACAGAAATCATTTTATGACCTAACCTAGTGATCGATTGAAATTGCTCAATCTGGGGGCGCCTGGGTGCCTTGGTCGGTTAAGCGTCCGACTTCAGCTCAGGTCATGATCTCACGGTCTGTGAGTTCGAGCCCCGCATCGGGCTCTGTGCTGACAGCTCAGAGCCTGGAGCCTGCTTCCGATTCTGTGTCTCCCTCTCTCTCTGACCCTCCCCAGCTCATGCTCTGTCTCTCTCTGTCTCAAAAATAAATAAACGTTAAAAAAAAAATTTGAAAGAAAAAAAAAATTGCTCAATCTGAATTTGCTCAATAAAAGCAAAGATCAGAAACTGTCTTAAGTTCTAAGACTCCCTCTTTCTAAGAAAGTTGCATCACTAACCAGAGTGCTTCCATTGCTGCATAGTCTGATAATATATTCTGCCTCCCAATTCATTAAATATGTGTAGCAACACTTTGATTATAGCTCTTCATTGAAATATAAGTCATACTGCATATAGGCTATAAATGGCCCTCCTAGATTTTAAGATATTATAAGTTCAAGGCAGAGTGTGTACTTTACTACTTATTTGTTTTTGAGTTCTCTATTCCTGCTTTGTATCTTCTCTTAGTTCTAGTGGCATACATCTTAATCCCTTGCATAATACCCAATCAGTTAAGCATTGCTTCATGTTTGAGTCCTAGCAATTCCTGAGACAAAATACCTTTGGGCCTTGAAACCCTAAATACTCCCTTTTCTATCCTCTCTGACAGAACTATTATAACAAAGTGTTTTAATTTGCAAGAAATGTCCACATTTTACTAGAGAAAAAAGTACAGTCATTGTGAATCAATAAATCAATATTGGAGACTTATTGTGATTTTTTTTTCTGGTCCATAGGGGCCACTTTGAGGGGTTGGAGTAAAATTTTCTTTTATAGAAAGATTTTCCTACTGCTATTCATCCTGAGTCAAAAACAATGAAAGGCTTTTTGTGTTTGGGTGAGGGCTACATCACATTTTGTCTAAAGAATGGAGGCTCTACACTTTGAGGCTCAAAGATGGCAGAGGTGTTTCTATGGATATAAGATAAACTATACCCTGATGTTAATGCAGGAGTAAGTGGCAACACCATGCATTTTTCCCCCACTGGTAGTCAAGTTAGTAGCACCATCAGAATTTGGTGCATCAGCTTGAAGAGTAGTTGTTCTCTAAAACACCTTATATATGTGGTACAGTTAGAGAGATCTTCCCTTTAAAGAGTAATGTCAATCCATGGTTTTGGAGTAGGGGTCTCATTATTTGTTACCCAGACAGTTGATCTCAGGAGAACAGAGATGTAGTGAGATCAGCAACAGATGAAATCAGAAGTGATGAGCAGAGAAGTATAAAGTGGCTAGGGCAAATGGCTGACTAAGCTGATCAATAGGCAAGGTAGATTTATAGAGTATGTTAATATTCCTCCTGGTTAAGAGATCAAAAATAGCATCTCTCCAGCAAGTTCCATAACGTGGAATGGTGCTGAAGACACCAATGTAGCGTATGAATTCCTATTCACTCAGTCAGTCCCAAGGGGCTCCTCAGGTAGTCAAAGTTTCTAAGACAGGGATGCCTTCCTCCATCACTGTCGCATTTGCTTGGTTGACACACACCACCAACAGTCACAGGGTAAGAATTATTTCTCTGAACCTGGCTTCAGTCATGGTTTATGCTGGGACTAAGACACACAGGTCACTCTGAAACACAGAGTTCTGGGATAAAACATATGAACCTGGGCCACTTTCAGGCCCAGGAGGGCCTTTCAGGAGGGCCCTAAATTCATACTCCTATTGCTAAAGGCCAATTCTTGAAACCTCCAGTACATAGGTCAGTTAAGACAGAGATTGGGTAATACTCTGAAAATGCAACTTTAAGCAGCACAGCTCAAAATACAAGGTAGCCACTAAGCAATAGCTCAAAGAGTACACTTACTTGTCAGCTGGCAGCAGAACTAGTAAGCCACACAGACAAACATGTAAAAGACCCCTTATATTCTGGACATATTACTCACAGAACTCACTGACTATTGTGAACATCCTACAGATACAAAATGGACGCCCACCCAAAACTTGATTCTATGATGAGAATGATAACATACACACTGTAAAAGATTGTAAAAAGGTTAAGACTTTGTAGGGAAAGAAGAGTGGCTCCCAAATGGGTCCAAAAATAATAAGGAAACTGGCTCAAGGTGGCTGGGGGTATGGCATGAGTGAGAATTTCCCAAAGGCAGGGACTTTTATGATTTGAAATTCTCACAGGTGCTAAATGAAGGAGCATACAAATTTTCTTATCAGTTTTTCCAGAAGTGGAGCAAAAAGGGAAGAAAAAGGAATGAAGCCTAAGAGCTGTCAGTATCAAACATTAATAAATGGAATCATACTCTTTATTAATCCACATATTCAATTACCCTCCACTTATTTCCTTCTACATGGCAATCTGTGTCTCTGTTTTTTTAATGATATTTTTACTGTCTCTATAGTTTTGCTTCTTTTATTGTTTTAAAGAAATTTACTTGTTTATTTTGAAAGAGAAGTGTGTGTGCATGTGTGCACGAATGAGTGGGGGGGGGGGGGGGGGGGCAGAGAGAGGAGAGAGATCCCAAGCAGGCTCTGCAATACCAGCGTGAAGCCCCATGCAGGGCTCAAACTCATCATCCGCGAATTCATTACCAGAGCTGCAACCAAGAGTCTGTCCTTAACTGGGAGTCCTTCACCCCCAGTTTTGCCTCTTTTAGAATGTATTTTTAGGGGTGCCTGGGTGGTTCAGTCGCTTAAGTATCCAACTTCGGCTCAGATGGATGAGTTAGAGCTCTGTGTTCTGACAGCGCAGACCCTGCTTCAGATCCTCTGTCTCTCTCTCTGTCCCTCCCCTGCTCTCTCTCTCTCTCTCTCTCTGTCTCAAAAATAAACATCAAAAATAAAGAATGTCATATTATTAAAATCTTAAGAGTATATAGCCTTTTCAAATGGACTTCTTTCATTTAGTAATATGAATTTACGTTTCCTTCATGTTTTTCCTGGTTTGAGAACTCATTTTTCATTGCTGTGTGGCACTGTATGGATGTACCACAGTTTATCCATTAACCTTATCGAAGGACATCTTGGTTGTTTCCAACATTTAGTAATTATGGATGAAGCTTGTGTAAACACTTGTGTGCAGGTGTTTGTGTGGAGATAAGATTTCAATTCATTTAGTAAATATCTAAGAACATAAATTCTGTATCATATGGTAAGAATATCTCTGCATTTGTGGGAAACTACAAAACCATCTTCCGTAACAGCTGTACCATTTCTCATTTACACCAGAAATGTATGATAATAAAGTAACCAGTTTATATTGTCGTTTTAATTTACTTTAATCATTCACATTTCTCTCTCATACAGACAATTTGAATCATTCTCATTATCTACATTTGAGTGTATACCCTAGTAGTATGCAAATATGCATTCTTTCAACATCTAAACTTCTACAGGCATCTAAACAATCTGCACTGGGAAAAACTCACATTCATCAAGGACCATTATCAACACTGGTGCAGAGGCCTCACATATTTTTCATCACAATAAACCTTTTGAAATAGACATGATAATGAAATAGAAACTTACCGAGATTTAGTGAATTGTTTAAGGCCATATAGCTAAGTGACATTCACACCCAAGGATACACAGCTTCAGAGATGATGCTCTTTTCACCTCATCCTACAGCCTTTCCACACTAATGATGAGTCACTCTCTCGTGGATTTGAAAAATGTTCAAATGCAGGAGAAGTAAATTAGATTGGAACTGTAACTACATACATAAGTAGAATTGATGTGTGTCTACATCACATACATTAACTTTACAACCACACCTGAAGCAAACTTCTTTTCCTGGATTTTATCTGGGCTTCCTATGAAGACTCTCCTTCACTCTCTTTTCCACCCTAGTTGACCAGTCATAGAGGATCATCTCTTTATGATACTCACATGATATTAACAGCTATTCAGCTTTTGGAGAACAAAGTTTGGTGTAAATGTGGTAAAAATTTCTAATAATTTCCCGCAAATGGAATAATGTCATTAATCAGTATTTTTAGAGGCTTTATCTAGAAACTGAAATTAATGTCCATGGACTAAATGTAGTCAGTAGAACATATCATTTTTCTTCCACTGTATCTTAAAGATTGGACCTGAAAAAAAATCAATCAATTGATTTCACATATAAATCCATGTATCTGTTCAAAAACAAATCTGTCAAAACCCTTCCCATGTCCCTGAATGGCTGCCAGTACTAGACATATACACTGCCGTCTACCACAGTCCCCACCTCTTCAGGTTGCTTCCTACAGTATCAACTGTCATTTTTTTTATCTCTACTTTGGGTATTTGTAGTATATTAGGATGAGAGTTTGATGTATTTATATCTCTACCAAAAGTTGCAAAACAAGTGATATACCACAAGGCTGATGTTACATGAAGAATTGGGGGGGGGGTGCCTGGGTGGCTCAGTGGTTAAACTTCCGACTCTTATTTCGGTTTGGCTCAGGTCATGATCTCCTGGTTGGTAAGTTCAAGACCTGTATCAGGCTCTGCACTGACAGCATGGAGCCTGCTTGGGATTCTTTCTCTCCCTCTCTCTCTGCCTTCCCCTGCTCCTGTTCTCTCTCTCTCTCTCTCTCTCAATCTCTCTCTCTCTCTGTCCTTCTCTCTCTCAAAATAAATAAATAAACTTAAGAATTGGGGAGAGCATATTTGTTTCTAGACATTAAAAAATCCCACATATTTAATGCACATCCAAATACCGACATTTGGATTTGTGGTCTCTATTTTACATGATTCCATGTTGTTCACTTATTCTTTATTTTAAATCATGTATAATACTATATAATATTCTATACTATACTGTTTTATACTAAATAAACATTTTTACATTTGCATAAATTTTCAAATATATTGATGTTATTGAGAATTGGTGTTTATATGTTGGTTTGTAGTAAAGCATTTAAAAAACAAATAATGAACTATGTGCTCTAAGCTCATTTAAAATGTATTATTTTTGTATGGATAGTCTGATGGAAATTTCTCCATATTTTAGAATTTGCAGGCACATGGATTATTTTTCACAGTTCAGATTCTCATAGCATGTTTATTCAAATGTTTTACATGTAAAACACAGATTATATACTCAGAAACTGCACACAGTTGTGTCTATTCATATTGGTGTTAATTAACTTATGGCGGCATTAAGGTTAAGAAGTTTAGCCAAAATCTCTTTGCGCATCAAAATGCTTATAGGAGATAACCAAGAGTCAGAATCACTTTTTTTTTTAAAGTGCTTTTCACACTTAATGCTACAGTGCTTTTTAATCATTATCTACTAATATTCAAAATAGGTACCAATATATGTAAGTGGTTTCTCAATCATGTTCTTAATGTTTGTATTGAGACATGCTAATTTAGTTCACAAGGATACATATTTCATCTTTTTAACCTGTATTATATCTTTTTTTTCCTCCAGAGTTTGTGATTACAAAAGTAAATAAAATCTTGTACACTGATAAGATGTGTGTTTTCACATGTCCGTATCTCTTAGTTTCAAATCTAGAGAAATGTTTTGATTATTGAATCCTTGTCGCAATCTAAAGAAGTTCATGCCAACAGTCATTTAGTCTTCAAACTTTTCTGATCTTTAATCAGTAAAATTTCTTAAGTAATGAACCCAAAATATGTATATGTAATTGTTTATTTTTAAAATGCTTTATACTATACTTGAATTGTTGTGTTTTTTTTTATATTATGGAAGATAACCAAAGATATAAGTTAAAATGGATGAGATAAAAGTAACATAAATACTTTAGAATATTTTAAAAATCTTGTTGAATTTAAATCTTTGGTGTAACGTGGGACTTATTCCATTCTATGTATCACCACACATGTGTATTCCAATTTACTTTCAAATCATGTTGAGTTTATTATTAAATAATGGCAGCATGATTAAATATGCTTTATTATATTTTAAAGTTTTGGCATAAAACTTTGTACTTCAGAAGTTTATTTTGCTAATTGTTTTTAATGGCTACTAAAAAGTAGATTTCATACATAAATGGGTCCAAATGGAAGTACATTATTAACTGTGTTTTCTAAATTATAATAATCAGGTTCCAAATCAATCTAACCATTATGCAAATATTTTTGTTAAAATCTGTCTGGTAAAGTTTCATTCTCCCTAATGTCATTTGATTGTTCTTATAAACTAATGGGAAATGCAATGTTTTTTTTGTTTTGTTTTTATATTTAGAGCACATCTTTCTTTGAAAGACTTAAACACATTAAATTATTTGTTTACAATTTTTTAAGTATATGACTATGAGAGGGCTTTTATAAATGACAGAAATATTGTAAATAACAAAGTGAAATACCAAGGAAACTATTCTAAGTAACTATTTAAAATTTTCTCTCTTCATAAAATGTGTTTTACTAAATAAAGCAAAACCATTATTTTCACACTCATTTAAAAACACCATCTGAGGGGCGCCTGGGTGGCTCAGTCTGTTGAGCGCCGACTTCGGCTCAGGTCACGATCTCGCGGTCCGTGAGTTCGAGCCCCGCCTTGGGCCCCTGTGCTGACAGCTCAGAGCCCGGAGCCTGTTTCAGATTCTGTGTCTCCCTCTCTCTGACCCTTCCCCATTCATGCTCTGTCTCTCTCTGTGTCAAAAATGAATAAAAACGTTAAAAAAAAAATTTAAAAAAATAAAAAAATAAAAAAAATAAAAATAAAAACACCATCTGAATCTTAGAATGATGAAACATTGTTTAAAATGTTAAGTAGTATGCTACAAATTGTCATTAGTTTTACACTGTAATTTTGCTGATGATTCCTTATACAAATATTGAGAATGTTCAACTTTGTTACTTTCTTGTGGTCTTGTGCTTATATTCAAACTATGTTTCATTACAAAGTCCTCTATATCCTGTGCTGATTTTGTGCATGTTAGACTAGTTACATGGTACATCTGTAAATTATAAGCAGAAACAGGCAAACTATAATATGTGGAAAACAATTGACAATTGTCAATGCTCCCACATGTGAAAAATTCTACCTTTCTCTGCTTACCATAAATGATACATCACCTTCTTATGAGATAGGAGAAGGCAGTAATATGAATTCATGAACTAAATACTAGTAAAGTTTAATATCCTTATGTTATCAACTATATATGTGAGAGAGAGAGATTTCTTTTTCTGTATCACAATGCCTAATCATGCTCCATATTTGGGGTGTATGCTTCTAATCAGTGGTGTGCTAGTCTAGACAATTAAATAAGTGCATCATTTCAAAATCCTAAGCTAGAACATATTTTTGAGCTATTATTAAAAATAACACAATTGTAAAATTCTCAGGAAGTTTACCTCATTTTTGTATTTTCTCCCATTAGACCTAATAATATGCATTAATATGCATTTGACAGTATAGGGTCCATTCAATATTAATTGATAATTCAATCTAACATATTGGTAAGGTATACTCCCAAATCATAGATTTTTAGTTAGTTGCATATTGAACTGGTACAATACAAATGTCTGAGAGGATCTTTGTTATGCATATATTATTTTTAGTAATTTACAAGCTGTGCAATAATCTACCTTTCCCAGGAGTAATTTCTTCAGCAGCTGACTTAGAAGACTTCTAAATAATTCAAAATGATTTTTTTCAGGAAAGAAAAATAGCATTTTAAATAAATACTCTTTAAATTTTGATATGGTTGCCAACTACACCAGATTCACCTTGATATATCAAATCGAAGTGTAGTGATAGAGACCAATGATCAGTATTTTTAACAATCTTCTCTAGGACATTTTTAAGCAGACTGAAGGTTAACAAACACTGTTTCAAATGGCTTCAGTATCATTTCAAGTCAGAGCTTAGTGTATTGCCCATTTTTTTATGTGACGAAGCCAAAAAGGAACTTAACTCACGCACTCTAACTCCAGAGCTGGTGCTCTTTAATCACTGTTATTATGTCTCCTGATGGACTCACCCTAGAATTCTTGCATCCCAATGATTTTTAAATGTTTTCTCTTAAATTATACCAAAAATTTCTGCTATCTCATTTCATATCCTGGATTAGTCCTTTTAAATTAATCAACCCAACAAATTGCTGTACATACATTAAACTAAGAATATTTTTAAGTGATCCAAAAATGACCCAATGTGGACAGATTAAGACTGATTTAAAGGTTTGTTTTCTTTTTCTTGGTGAAGAATTCTCATAATAGTCTTATGTACCAGAATTTTGCTCTATAAAGAATGTATTTTTGTAGTTTGTGTACTGAACAAGTCATTCCTAATGGTTTGGCATTCTGTTCTAGGAGCCTTTTGGACTTTTCTTTGGTTCCTGACTAAATGTAGAATAAGCCTGTAGAGCTTCCCCTTGCAAATAATCTCCCTCTGAAGAGGGCAAAGGACACTGGAGAGTTGATCCTGATGTAGAGCAATCAAAGTAGCGACCACTACTCTCTCCTAAACTTTCATTCCAAGCATACAGTCCAATGCCTGCATTAACCTAGAGATCATTTTTTACTCTTAGGTGCTCACCTTGTCAACTGTCAGCAAAACAGGTCCTGTTTGGCCCCATATCACTTGATGTCCCTGCCTATCCAAGTTCTTTGTTCACCTAAAATTTAATCTTTCCTTTAAATTATTCTGTTATATTCTACCATGTTGTATTGTGTTGTGTTGTATTATATTGTGTCAGTCTTTTATATCAGCCCTTAGTCCCTTCCAAATTGCCAAATGCAACATATTTAGACAAATTAAATTGTGCTAATGTTCATGGAAGAGGGTCTAAAAAGTTAGTAACAAATCAAAGGTGATTAATGTATAATGGAATAAGTAAGCAGATGAGAAACACTGGGCTGTAAGGTTCCTTCACAGTGTCTCAGATTAAAGAGATGCATCTTAACCATAATGATTTGAAAAAAAAATCTAATTATGTAGCTTAAATTATTAGACAAGTAAATAGGATAAATTGATAACAGTTTGATGAAAGAATGGAGGATATGCATCATGTCTCTTGAAAGAGTATTTTGGGGATTCATGCTAGTGTCTTCCTGAGTAACCTGGCTTATGGAGACATTATATCCTCCTTATAATAGTATTTTTCATATTGAAAATACAAAAGACCAAGTGGTTTTATAACTTACTTCAGTAAATATATCATTTTATATTTAATTCCCTTTAAGAATACAAACTTAAGAATTTTCATCTTAAAACATACTGAATACAAGAAGGATGTAACTAATATGTAACTAAAACCAGACAATCAACTTTAGGTCATATGTATAAATGGTAACTAGAGAGGGGCGCCTGGGTGGCCCAGTCGGTTAAGCGTCTGACTTCAGCCAGGTCACGATCTCGCGGTCTGTGAGTTCGAGCCCCGCGTCAGGCTCTGGGCTGATGGCTCGGAGCCTGGAGCCTGTTTCCGATTCTGTGTCTCCCTCTCTCTCTGCCCCTCCCCCGTTCATGCTCTGTCTCTCTCTGTCCCAAAAATAAAAAAAATAAAAAAAAAAAAAACGTTGAAAAAAAAATAAATGGTAACTAGAGAAAGGGCTCCTAATAGATGAGTAACAATTTACTTTGTATCCACATGTAAATATTTTGACCAAATTATCTGTAGACCATCTATCTATCCATCTGTCATGTATCTATTGCTATCAAAAAAAAACACTTAACTAGATATTGAACTTAGAATGCCTATTATATGCATCTAATTTAAGCTAAGAGAAAAATAAAGTTTCCTCATTGATTACATATACATTTGTAACATTTTTTTCAACAAACAAGGATTAAATACTCCTTTATATTTTATCTATATAGACTCAAAGAGATTTAAGTTTATTTAAGCAATGTTTCTTTAAACAAAGAAAGTTCATTTCACATACTTTGGAATATCTATAAATATTTACAAACTTCTTATTGATTTTAATTTATACAAAATTAAAGAATTTTTTAAAATTTAATAATGAGGCACTTTTTTTTTAACTTAGTAGTTTGTATCAAATAAGTTTTGAGCAGTGTGCCTGCAATGTACCTAACTGTAGTCAACCTACCTTAGACAGAAATCAGAACTGACAGATAACTTGTGTTATTCTGTGAATTAAGGAAGATGGAAATGGTATATGAGGTTGAGGGGATCAGGTGTAGTCTATCTACCCTGAAACTTCAACCTAATGAACAGTTATGATGAGGTTGGCCCATTTTATCTTAGGTAGTAATCCAAACCCAGATTTTAAAAAGTCCATCTTGTCACCAGCAATTCCTATAACACATAACTTTAAGCAGTTTATATATACACTGAGTAACACTTAATTCAATCATTTTTATTCTTAATCACAGAGCCTTGCATTCTTATGCAGAAAATAATTTTTTCTTAAATGTTATTTTGTAAATCTTTTTGATATAATTTATATGATCTTGCTAATGAAGAAATTCAGGCAAGGCTTTTCAGGCAATAGGGTACTTTTACAATAGAATCTTAGTGCAACTGTTGAAATATTCAAATTTAGAGCAAGTTCAAAATCTACTGTTGTTTAAAGGGAAATTTGATATACCACTTTTCCCCCCTTGTAAACATTTCTGTTAATTACTCAGAGTTTGAAAAAGCTTTACTTCATCCTTGCAGTTCCCTGGAGCTAACAATCCGTGGCTGGGTTTAGTAATCATGGTGGAATGCCAGTTACACTGCATGATGAATGAAAGATCTGCTACAACTGTCACAAAGCAACAAAAGTCGCAAAACATTTAAAAGCCAGAGGCTTAGAATTAGATTTCTCACTGAATATGTAAACAAGACTTTATATCTCAAACTTATCTATAACAATGAGAAGTATGTTCCCATATTAAAAACTACCAAAATTGTCATATTGTTTGATCTTCACTAGAATTTCATGTCAATGCACAAAGGAATAGAGAACACACTAAAAAGAGAAGTTGCCATTATCATTTATTTATAGAATTAGAAAGATTAGTATACCTTTCCTGTATTCTTGGAAATGCCTAAATCAATGTACATATAAGTAGGTATATATACTATACAATGTTAAAATGACTTATCTAAAGAGTATTTGGTAATCTTAAACATTTTCAAATTGAGTTAGGGAAGGAGCAGGGAAATTTCAGTGATAATTAGAAGATGTTTAAAGCACATGTTATTTATTGCATAAGATATCAAAAATCATAGAATTTTCCATTATGTGCTTATTTGGAGAAAATAATCATATGTTTTTCCCCTCACTTTTTTTTTTTAAATTACGTTAGCTACTTTAATACAAATCTTATTTATACTCAAGAATCTACAAGTGGAGGATTCCTTGTTATGTGTCTTTTTTGTGGGGGTAGGACATAAATAATCCTGACAGATTTCTGAATCTTTCTCAGAAGAAATTTTACATGGGCCTTTTAACATGTTTTAGCCTCTACCTCAAAAAATATACACACACACTTCTGTGTATACAATTTCTAATTTAAACTGACAATGTAAAATTCCACTAAAAGATTATTTATGTATGTAATTTTTCACAATAGTAAGTCTACACTGTAACTCTTGTTTTTCTTTTGTGTGTGAGCCATGTTTTGTGTGTTTCCCCAAAGACCTAAATAAATCATAGAGGAAATAAAGTAAAAGTTGTAGAGAAGAAAATGTAAACAACTTTCAGGAAAATTTTCATATTGCTAAACACATTGCTTTTGTCATTATATTTGATGACATTCAAGCCCAGGGGTTTTAAGGAACTGTCCAAGGTCATGAGCAGAATGATAAAGCCCAGATTTGCATTTTGGGGATATATATTTTGCATGGATTGTTACTTTCTCAGATAAGCAGGTTTACTGGTGTAAACTCTTATACCTGCATAATGTGACCCTATGTGGTTATGTGCAAGCAAATATAGTCCATGATATGTATGTATGTACATATATATATATATATGTACATATATATATACAGTACACAATTATCAAGCCTTGAGAAACCATTGGATAAAAATGGATTCAATATAAAAGAAAATAAAAGTCAAAAGCAAATTTACAAATTGATTGATTCCAGATTTCCTGACTTGAGCTCTTATCTTTCATGTCATGCATGTCATGCTCTATATTATTTCATTCAGTAAACATTGACTAACTTTGTTCCTACCATGAGCCAAAACGTGGCAATACGGTAAAGTTCATATTCACTGTGTTCAAAGTGGACTGTGTATTCTGCCACCCCCCCCCCATTTTAAGAGAATGAAGTATTATTAAATTTTGAAATTAATAGGGATTGAATATAGTTTGTTTGATTTTAGAGACAAACTTCATAAATGTAAAGCTTTATTGCCTAAAACCTGGAGTGAGAATGGAATATACAATGCCAGAGATAAAAGCCCTATACGTTTACTTGATTAATTACTTGAGAAAAACCTCCATTTGGCTTGGAAATTTTTAACACCCAATGCAAAGAGAAATTTTATGTTAATTTATATGAAATATGCAAAAGTTATAAGTATATTAGTTATTCTTCACAACTAAAATGACTTCTGGTAGTTAGATCTGGAAAAGCTTTCTTCAGTGTGTCTTTATATAAAAGACATTACAGAATAGAATGTAAAATATAGTTAGCAATTTTCATAGAGGATGCACAAGAAGTTTTATAAAGCAGTTTCTTATTTGTTTGTCACTGTATCTAGAAGAAAATAAAATGCTTCTGGTTTGTAGTCATTGTAGTGTTTTAAATTTTATAGATTTTTCTTTAATACTTAATAATTTCAATTATACTAACAATGAGAACATTCATTCCTTTTATTTAGCACTTGTAACACATACTATAATACAAACCTTGAAACTCTTCTTATTTCTCAATACATCCAAAATAATACTGATATCAGTAAAAATACTCATACAGAAGAGGAAATTGAGAGAAAAGTTTAAATAGATTACATAAAGTCATATAGCAAGAAAGTGGAAAGCTGCAGTTTTCTCATTGGAGGGATGGATGGATGGATGGTTGGATAGACAGAGAAATAAAGAGGTATCATCTAGGGATGTAGTCATCTAAGGGCTTGATTAAGATGGAAGCTTCAAGATCATTTATTCACATTGGACACTCTCTTCCAAAGGCAATGGGAAAAGTGGATTCAGGGCCCCAGGAGGTATGCATTTCTATCTTCATATAGTAGTAAAGCCTTGTTTCTTCACGTGGCCGCCCAATGTTGTTTTTCTACATGGTCTCTTCAGTATGATAGTTAGCTTTCTTACACAGTAGCACAGAACTCCTGAAATCACAAAAGGAAAATTTTCTGCCTCAAAATATAAACATATAAATGTTACAGTGACCTTTTCCATAGTATACTGGATACAATAATCACATGGCCAACCTAGCTTCAGTGTGGAAGAGTCTATACAGAAATTTGAATACTGGGAGGTATGGCTCTTTGTGGGCCTTCTTTGAGAGTAGATGACAAAAATGACCAGTTCAGATAAGAAAGGAGAAGGGAGAAATAGAATCTACCTGAAGACTAGTAATGATACATTCCTAGGGAAACAAGATATTGTGAAATGGGGTGGCAAAATTTATTGGGATCCATTATTCTAACAATAGCCACATTAACCTTATTATACTAATTTACTTCAAAATATCTTCTAAATTCCATATTGATTTCTTGACTCATGAGTTTGAAGTGTATTACTAAATTTCCAAATATGTGACACTGGAAAGATGTCTTCATTTTCATTGTATTACTACTAATAATAATAACAACAACATCAACAACAGTAGTGCCTGTAGTAATAATGATGGAGGTAGTGAAAATAACAGTAGTAGTTTCTAGCTCAGTTGAATGATAGTTGAGTCCTCTTAAATTTGTTGAGACTTGATTTGTGGACCAACATATAGTTAATTTGGGTAATTTTTCCATGTGTACTTGTAAAGAGTATATCCTCTGCATTGTTGAGTGCAATGATGCTTACTCAATTAGGCCAAATATCAAATTGAAGCTGTCCAAACCTTCTATTTATAGGCTGACAATTTTCATTTCTCTATAAATTACTGAAAGACACATTAAAGTTTCCTATTCTTGTATGTTTGTCTCTCTTTTCAGTTCTCTCGAATTTTGCTCTATATTTTGAGGTTATATTATTATGTTTATACAAATTTATTAGTTTTATGTCTCTGTAGTGAATTAAACCATTTATCATTATAAAATGACTCACCTTTCATAAAATTAATCTTAAAATTTATTTTGTCTAGCATTAATATACCAGTTTCTTTGGGTTAGTTTTTGCATAAGTATCGTTTCTATCCTTTTACTTTCATTTAATTCATTATAGTGTGCTTTTTATAAACAGCATAGAGTTTTTTAAATTTGTTTTTCATCCAGATACTCTTTGCTTTTCCTCAATTTGTATTCCTCAGCTATATACATTTATGGCATTTAATGTGTGCCTATCAAGATTCTGAACCAAACTACTCATTCCATTATTTAAAATGAACCCCAAAGATAATATGAAAGGAAATAAGACATTGTGGTCTAAGAAGTCACTTGGGTCACAAGGAAAACTGCTTTGAACTTATGTATATTTGGGTGGTGGTTTTGGCCTAGGACAGAAGACAATGAGTGAATGAAATACAAACAATTACCCCCTTGTATCTCTCCTATCATTAACTTGGAAGAAACAGTATCTGGCCCTGCACCTGATTTGTCTTAGACCTGTTTGTGATACTTTATTAACAAAGCCAGTACACATTGTCCTGTCCTTTTGAGCAGTTGAGTGGATGACAAAATGGATGTTGCTTTCCACCCTAAACAAACCCCCTGGCCTGATAAAAAATAATCTAAAGACATTCAGCACCAATGTTGCTTTTTTCCTCATTAGCAAAGGATGAAGCCTTGACTAATAAAATGTTTTGTAGGGTGAGGAAATGACTGACTGATTTTATGGTGCCAGGCGGGAGGGGGTGTCTTCAAATTAGAGCTTGTTTTCTCCCTACCGCTGAATTAATTGGCTGTCCCAGGCACTGGGTCCTGGGCTTTGCCAATATATATTGGCTGAGAGAAGAGCTGATATCTCCAGAGGACAATGAGCTCCAGACTGAAGTAACAAGATATATTATTAGCACAATCATTTCAAAGGAAATATGTGTGTGTGTGTGTGTGTGTGTGTGTGTGTGTGCGCGGGTGTGCCCACATACACACACAACTACAGTCTATCAAAATCAGAATTACTAGAACTGAAAAGTCAAGAATTTAAACTTGGAGAAATAAACATACTAAAAGAGCTAAGGGAATATTAGCGTATGAAATAATGATCTGAAAACATAAACATCACCAGTTAGAAATGTGAGAAATGAAGTGTACACATTAAACCATTCCTCTTTAAGAAGTATTTTTCAGACTATTCTCTATTTCAATGTCATTTCCCCTTTTACTAGCTATTGTATCTTTGACAAATTACTACTTTGTGTTTCAATTTCTTCATATGAAATACTGATAATAATAGTGGTTACATCATAGATTTATTTTAAAAATTAAAGTATTTAGTATGTGTAAAACTGACTCTGGTATTCTTGACATGGAGTAGGATCTATAAAAATCGTATACCTTATTGTTACCATTATTATTGTTTAAATCTAGGGACTGAAAAAATAACAAGATATTTAATATAATAAGTAATATGCATGAAATATTAGAATGTGAGTATGCTTATAAAAGGACATGTAATAGAGAAAACTGGGGATTATTAGATATATGAGAGAAATATTTGTATTTTATTTTTCTGACCATAATATAGTAAATATATATATTAATTTTAATAGATATATAAATCCCAAGCCATTTCAATTTTAGGAAAGGGCTTCCTTAATTACTCATAGATCAAGAGCAATTAGAATAGTAATGTAAACACTAAGAACTAATTATAATTACAATATATATTAGAACCTGTAAGATTCAATTCAAGCAGCACAACAATTTGTATAGACTTCATCATGTTTTAGTAATTATTAAGTTGAAAATAAATGAGCTGTGTTCCCAATTTAATAGAGAGAAAGAAAGAAAAAGGGAGAGAGGGAGAAAGAGAATGTACCCATTTTACCATAAAGATTAGGATAGTTTGAAAGTAAAAGGAAGGGCAAAAGTACTATGAAAACACTAAATGTAAGAATGCTGATGCAGCTATGTAAGTAATACATGAGTAGACTTGAACACAATTGTGAGTGATAAGATGGAACTCCTATAAGATTTCAACATAGTCACAATATATATGGAGACTTACTAAAAGTGCTTTAAAATATACAAAGCAAAAACTGATAGAACAAAAGGAAAAATAGACAAATTCCTAAGGCTAAAGAAGATTCAGCTAGAAAATTTTAATAATTAATAAAGGCTGTGTGTCAGATACAGGAAAAGTGTGTGACCCCTGTTGGCCACAACATAAAAGGTTCTCATGCACTCACAGACTTTTTCTCCAGGAACATAGGCTCATAAGACAGATTGTGAAGTATCCCGAGAATGCTGCTTCTGAGGATTCAGGTGGGGAGGGCAACAGCAGCCACTGCTAAAATTATGTCCAGGCCCATCTCCCCTCTCTTCCTACAGAAAAAAACTGCTTTAATCTGTAGGGTGAAGAGCAAAAGAACTGTGGCCCTAAAAACCCTCATAGAAACCCATGTCATCAGGAGAAAATAGTAGCCACTACCAAAGCCCTTGTCAGACCCATGATCTCATCCCCATTCCCATCACCCGCCTTGTATGGAAAGAGGTAGAAAAAAGAAAACTCAAAATGGGTACTACATCTTAAATATAAATTGTAAAACTATAAGACTTATAGAAGAAAACTAGGAGAAAATTTATGTGACATTGAGTTTGGCAATGACATTTTAGATATGACACCAAGATCACTCTATACAGAAGAAAATCTTAAATTAGATTTGATCAAAATTGAAAATGTTTGCACTGAAAAAGATACTGTTAAGAAAATGAAAAGGCAAACCACAGACTCCAAAAAAAGTATATTTGCAAATCACTTATCTTGTAAAAGAATTGTATCCAGAATATATAAAGATCTCTCAATTCTCAATTAGAAAGTATGTACAATTTTTATGGGACTTTTGTTTTTTATTTTTTAAATTAAATTTATTTTAACATTTCAGTTTTATTTTTTCCAAGTTATTATTTAAATTCTAGTTAGTTAACATATAGTACGATATTGGTTTCAGGAATAGAATTTAGTGATTTGTCACTTACATATAACACCCAGTGCTCATCACAAGTGCCCTCCCATCACCATTTCACCCATCCTCCACCCACTTCCCTTTAAAATATACAAAGGGAATTGCTTTAAAATATACATAGCAAAAATTGACAGAACAAAAGGAAAAATAGACAAATTCATAAGACTAAAGAAGATTCAGCAATGGATACATACACACACAAACACACACACATATAACACACACACACAGTGGATATATATATATATATATCCATTCTATACTATTTTACAGAGTGGCTGCACCAGATTGCATTCCCATCAATAGTGTCAGAGGGTTCCCCTTCATCCTCGCCAACATCTGTTGTTTCCTGTTTTGTTAATTTTAGCCATTCTGACAGGTTGAGATGGTATCTCATTGTAATTTGATTTGTATTTCCTTGATGATGAGTGATGTTGAACATCTTTTCATGTGTCTGTTAGTCATCTGGATGTCTTCTTTGGAAAAATGTCTAGTCATGTCTTCTGCCCATTTGTTAACTGAATTATTTGTTTTTTGAGTGTTGAGTTTGATAAGTTCTTTATGGATTTTGGATACTAAGCCTTTATCAGATATGTCAGTTGCAAATATCTTCTCCCATTCCATAGGATACCTTTAAGTTTTGTTGATTGTTTCCTTTGCTGTCCAGAGGCTTTTCATCATGATGAAGTCCTGGTAGATCATTTTTGCTTTTGTTTCTCTTGCCTCCAGAGATGTGTCTAGTAAGAAGTTGCCACAGCTAAAGTCACAGAGGTGGCTGCCTGTGTTCTCTTGGATTTTGATGGTTTCCTGTTTTGCACTTAGGTCTTTCATCCATTTTGAATTTAGTTTTGTGTATGGTTTAAGAAAGTGGTGCAATTTCATTCTTCATATTGGTTTCCAGTTTTCCCATAACCATTTGTTGAAGAGACTGTCTTTTGTCCATTGGATATTCTTTCATGCTTTTTTGAAGATGAGTTGACCATATAGTTGCGAGTTCATTTCTGGGTTTTTTGTTCTGTTCCATTGATCTATGTGTCCGTTTTTGTACTAGTATCATACTATCTTGGTGACTACAGCTTTATAGTATAGTTTGAAGTCTGAAATCATAATGCTTTCAACTTTGCTTTTCTTTTTCAGGATTTATTCAGCTATTTGGAGTCTTTTGTGGTTCCATACAAATTTTAGGATTGTTTGTTCTAGCTCTGTGAAAATCACTGGTAGTGTTTTGATAGGGATTGCATTAATTGTGTAGATTGCTTTATTTAGGTAGTAATGAGCCTGGAAAGCTTTCCTATTTCTTTGTGCCCTCTTCAATTTCTTTCATAGGTGTTCTATCATTTCCAGATCACAGATCTTATACACCTTTGGTTAGGTTTATTCCTAAGTATCTTATTGTTTTTGGTTCAGTTGTCAATAGGATTGATACCTTGATTTCTTTTCCTGCTCCTTCATTATTGGCATATAGAAATGCAACAGATTTATGTACTTTGATTTTATATCCTGTGACTTTGCTGAATTCATGCATTAGTTCTAGCATTTTTTTTTTTTTGGTGGAATCTTTCAGGTTTTCTACATATAGTACCATATTGTCTGCAAATAGCAAAAATTTTATTTGTTCCTTGCTGATTTGTGTGCCCTTTATTTCTTTTAGTTGTCTGATTGCTGAGTCTAAGACTTCCAGTACTATGTTAAATAGTAATGGTGAGAGTGGACATCTCTGTCTTTTTCCTGATCTTAAAGGAAAATCTCTTCACTTTTTCCCCATTGAAGATGATATTAGAGGTGAGTCTTTTGTTATGTGGCTTTTATGATGTTGTGGTATGTTCCATCTGTACCTACTTTGTTGGGTGTTTTGATCAAGAATGGATGCTGTACTTTGTCAGATGCTTTTTCTACATCTATTGAGATGATCATATGGTTCTTACCCTTTCTGTTATTAATATGGCATATCACATTGATTGATTTGCAAATATCAAACTACCCTTGAAGCCCAGGAATAAATTCCACTTGATCGTGGTGAATAATTCTTTTAATGTACTGTTGGACTTGATTTGTTAGTATCTTCTTGAGAATTTTTGCATCCATGTTCATCACGGATATTGGCCTATAATTCTTTTTAGTAGGGCCCTTGTCTGCTTTTGATATATATATATATATATAGTTGATATATATATAATTATATATATAATTATATATATATATATGTGTATATATAATTATATATATATAATTTTGAGTGAAGAAAAATCCCAGAATAAATAAAACCTGACATCCATTCTATAAAAAAGCAACCAATTCTAAATAATATATTTTTCATCACATACACATACGTGCCACAATACTCACACAAAAAAGCAGTGGAAGGTAGGGTGAGAACATAGATATGTAAGTTATTGGTAGATACCTAGTTATTTTGAGTAGTGGGTTCATGATTGATTATAATATTTAAAATAAATTTTAAAAATAGGGATATATGTAAAACAATACTGGTAAGTATATCATTGCTATAGTCCAAATGTTTGTGTGCCCCAAATTTCACACATTGGAATCCTAATACCTAATGTGATGATAAGAAGTTGGGGCCTTTGAGAAATGACTGGGTCATGAGGATGGAAACCTGATTGGAATTAGTGCTCTTATAAAAAAGACTCCATAGAAAAGAGAGCTCCCTGGCCCCTTCTACCAAGTGAGGACATAACAAAAAGGCATCATTTAGGAAGTAGGCATTCACTAAACACTTAATCTGCTGGTGTCATAATCTTGGACTTCCCATCCTCCATAACTGTGAGAAAAAATTCTGTTGTTCAAAAACCACCTGGTCTGTGGTGTTTTGTTATAGCAACACAGACAGACTAAGACACTTATAGAGATAATAAGTTTAAAATAATAAACTTTAAATAACGATGGATAAATAAAGTTTTGTGTAGTTAAAACACAGAATACTATTTTTCCATTAGAAAGAAATGTTTATATAGCAACATGAATGAATTTCACTAACTGAATATTAGTTGAGAAAAGAAATCCCCAGAAAAATGTCTACTGTAAAATGTATGACTACTGTATTTATGATGCTATTTATTTAAAATTTAACGTAATAGACTATTATGCATATATATGTATATATATATATACACACATATATATGTATACACACACACACACACATATATATATATATATATATATATATATATATATACCATCAGTATATGCAATAAATGTAAGAAAGTAAGTAATGTAAATGATCTTTTTGAAACTAATGAGAAGCTATTTCTTTTGGGATTAAAGGTAGGGAAGAGAATAATGGAAATGAAGTGGTATATATAGTTGACTCAATTGTATTTATAGAATATTTTATTCCTTAATCTGGAAGTGTGTAGTGTTCGCTTTGGCAGCACATATACTAAACTGGAAATGTATATATAGGCATGTTTCATCTTCAATAGGCAATACTTTGTTGTTAGTTGAAATAGTATTTTTCTGAAATATGTCAGCATATATGTATGAGGGAGAGGCACATAGACAAAGAGAGAAGTTATTAAGAAGTAAATATTCACAATTCTGTTTGCCACTATGAAATTATTATAATTACTCAAGATTAATACCAAAGAAGGAAAAAAGTTAAGACAGTAAATGAGATAAAATATTATATATAGTTAGATTACTCATTAAGGTAGTTCTGATGTATCAGGTATCTCATTTTTATTTAATATTCAGAGTAAATTTATGTGGCAGGTATTTTAATTCCCATTTTATAGTTGCAGGATTAGAATTCAGCAAAATTAAGCAGTGTTCCTCCGCTCTGCAATTCCTGCATTTTCCTGTATGATTGCTTCACAGACGTGATGGAGCTATCTAGTGAAGTGGCCATGGGCACGCTGATTTTATGGCTGTGGAAATAATAGGGTTTAATTTCAACCATTAGTATATGAATGAGGAGAGAGATCAAGAGAGGACTTTGGGTTTGAAAATAAGATTTTGGTACATGTTAAGGAAACATTTTTATTTAAAAGTGGGGCTAAACTGTCCTGACAAAAATGAGGCAACGGGTATGTATTACTAGTTTATTTTTATCTCCTAAATTTAGCCTTGTGTTTTGCATTTTTCCCCCTTTTGAAGATCTTGTGCAGAGATGAACACAATTAAGTCAAATACTGTGTTTTCAACCTCTCTTCTGAGAGGTTGCTTAACTTTTGGAAAGCTGAAACTACTAATCACAATGTTTCCAAGATACCTAACATGGCCCCCAAAGACTTAACATGTCTTTGGATGTGTTTATAGCTGTTAAAAAAGAAAAGTTCTCTCCCAGAAAAATGAATGGATTCCCTGTTGGACACTAAATAGATACCACTTTAAGGAAGGTATTTGTTTATTGCTAATCAGAAATTTTGTGGGGTTCTTTTTCAGTGCCTCTAGCAGCAAAAGCTACCTAGGAGCTAAAATACAGCTACAGCTGGAGCTAACTTCCACTCATTCATCATTGTCACTTCATGAATTAGGAGCCAGCAGACCATTTCTCTTATTTTACTTTAGCTAGCTCCTTTTCAGAATGAGGTAAGGTTCATAATGCTCAAATATGATAGTTCTTTTTCTAACCGATTATTTACAGAGTACTTTTATTCTGTATCATCCTATAAACTCAAGCTTTTCAAAAGGAAACTAAGTTTCGAGTGGTGTTTTTGTATAAATATGTGCATGCATGTTAGTAGGACATTTGGCCATGACTTTAGCTTAACACTTCAATATCATCACACAGCCATGACATTTTTATTAGATGCATTTTAACTTCTCCAAAACCTGAAACAGCTCTCCTTTTCTGTCATTCAAATAATCATATTCAAAGTAAGTCCTTTTAAAAAAAATGCTAAAGATTCATACTTTTAATTTGCCAAAACTTTTTAGACATGTTAATGGTAATGGATGAGATGATTATGTCTACTGAATTGCCAGTAGGATAGTTGATCACCTCATCATCGGAGGGAAGTTTTTCCTTAAAATGGATTGTGTTCTATCAATTTATTCTCTTTCAAGAGTTACAGGCATTAACCTTTGGAATGACCATTACCCTTTAATTGGCATTCTTATACTATCCAGTGTATGATTAGCCTTTGTAGACTGTGTCATTAAAAGTGGCAATTATAATTTTCAGGAAATTATAATACTATAACAAGTTGGGATCATCTTTTCAGCCCCCCAAAGCCACTAATTAGCCATGTGCTTAGATGTGCACATATTTAACCATGTGCAAAAGATAAAATGAAGCTTTGTTGCAGCAAATTATTTTCCCTGTTTTAAACTATTACAAATACAGTTATACATCCACATAATTTATAAAGTCACAAAACATAATCATAACAACCTTTGACAAGATTTCCAGAGTAAGGGAAAACACAATAGAAATAAAGTCTCCTGGGGCACCTGGGTGGCTTAGTCAGTTAGGCACCCAACTCTTGGTTTCAACTCAGGTCATGATCTCATGATTGTGAGATTGAGCCCCACATCTGGATCCCATGCTTGGCATGGAGCCTGCTTGAGATTCTTTCCCTCTCTCTGTGTCTCTCTCTCTTTTTTCCCCTCTCAAAATAAATACATAAACTTAAATACCTATTAAACAAAAAAGAAATAAAGTATCTTATAAAATCTACTTAAGTGAAATGCAAACTTTTGGAATGTTTTAATGTAAAACCTGTGATGAGGTTGTGAGACTATATAGGTAGATTTCCTAGATTATTCACCACACAAAAGTCAAATTTTCCAGTGTGAACAGGTGGAATGAGCGTTGTAAAATTGATTGAAAATATTGTGGCCTCAAAATAACATAGATTCAGATACTTAGATACATACACTAGGATTTTTAATTTTAAAAATATATCATTATAACCCCAGTATAGTGATGCTTATAAGAAAAGATACATTTGTAAACATGTTCAACCAAGAGACACAGAATTTACCAATATTTTTGCAGATTAATTTCCACATTCAATTTAATAGAAGGATTCACAAGATCAGTGTTGAACTAGAAGATTTGCATAATGCATATAATTTGGCATAAATATTTAACAGGCTTGATATAAATATTTTTAAATAATATGTTTATGTAGTTTTCTAAAAAAATTAATAACTTTGGCTTAATGTCATGGTTTGGTCTCTGACCTCAGTTATAAACCCAGAACAAGGATAACATTCTCTGAAAGAATGAGTTTGCTATGGATTTCATATTGTTGACATTGAAGGATACTTAGTAAACCAACTCATGGTTGAATGGCCTTCCTCTTCTGGTCACTCTTGTAGAAATCATATATTTTTATTAAAAAGATAAATCTGACCCATCATCACTGATTTCAACTCCTTTAACTTTTCAGTCTTCACAGACTTCTTTAATACTCAGAGAAAGGATATATTCTTCTCCCTTTCAGAGTTTTTCCAAAGTACAATAACTCATTCTGACTTACCTACTTCAAAATACTGAATAAACTAAAGATAATTCTATCAAAGATTATTGTTGTTGCATTTCATAATATAACTAAAAGTAAAAATACTATAAGACTCAATTCAAATAAGAAGCACTTCACAGAATTCTCTTTATTTAACAGACAGAATTTATGTCATAAAATCATTATATTGAAAAAATTAAGACAAACCTCTGAAACTTAAGCATTTAAAATTAGGGCATTAGGATACTTTTTGCTCCAAATTACAGATACATTAACATATTCCTGACAAAATGTGTCCATATATCAAATTACAGATTTTTTTTTAACATTTATTTATTTTACAGACAGAGACAGAGCATGAACAGGGGAGGGGCAGAGAGAGAGGGAGACACAGAATCTGAAACAGGCTCCAGGCTCTGAGCTGTCAGCACAGAGCCCGACGCGGGGCTCGAACTCACGGACCGTGAGATCATGACCTGAGCCAAAGTCAGACGCTTAACTGACCGAGCCACCTAGGCACCCCCAAAATTACAGATTTTTTTAATGTTTATTTTATTTTTGAGAGAGAGAGACAGAGAGAGCTCACATGCATGAGCAGGGGAGGGGCAGAGAAAGAGAGAGGGAAACACAGAATGTGAAGCAGGCTGCAGGCTCCGAGCCATCAGCACACAGCCTGATGCAGGGCCTGAACTCATGAACTGTGAGATCATGACCTGAGCCAAAGTCATTGGCTTTAACCAGCTGAGCCACCCAGGCGCCCCTAAAATTACAGATTTTTTTTTTCCTTTGGGCAGACAGTTACCTTAGAAATAATCTGTATCCTTCTGATAATTTAAACATGAGGATACTGAAACCAAAAGATATTTAGTATTCATCCAAATTTATGTGGATAGTTATTGTGGAATATGAAACAAACCCCAGGGGTGCCTGAGTGGCTCAGTCGGTTGAGAGTACGACTTCAGCTCGGGTCATGATCTCATGGTCCGTGGGTTCGAGCCCCGTGTCGGGCTCTGTGCTGACAGCTCAGAGTCTGGAGCCTGCTTCGGATTCTGTGTCTCCCTCTTTCTCCGCCCCTCCCCTGCTCATGCTCTGTCTCTCTCTGTCTCAAAAATAAATAAAAACATTTTTAAAAATTTTTAAAAAAAGAAAAGAAAAGAAACAAACCCCAGGTAGTCAGACACTTGAATGTAAGTAATACCTCTACCTGAAATACCATTAAAGTTTTAATCAAGAAAGAGATGACTTATGTTGGCCCTTAGACATTGATAGAATTTAGCATGAAAAATAAGATATTTCTTCACTGTTTAGCAAGTTTGTTATTTTAACAAAGAAAAGCAAGATTTTTTAGCACTGAAGAAAGTCTCAAGAACATTCTCAATGCTTTATAATAGTTTATTGATCAAAAGATGAAACAACTATACACATTATTTAGTTGGAAAGATAGGGATATTTATGTTTATTGTCTGTATCTTCTCAGAGCTCTTGAAAAGTTGTACAATTAAATTCTAACATTTTTGTCAGCCATCTGACATTGGATACCATATAACCTCTGTTCAAAAGTTACTTGTATGTGGCCTTTATTTTGTTGAGTTAACTTTTTTCTATTCTTTATTGAGAGCTTTATCATGACAGTACCAATTTTGTCAAATGCTTCTTATGTATCTATTGAGATGATCACGTGACTTTTATCTTTCATTCTGTTAATGTGGTATGTCATACTGATTGATTTTCGTATTTTTATTTTTTTTAATGTTTCTTATTTATTTTTGAGAGAGAGAGAACTTGTGCGCACAAGTTGGGGAGGGCAGAGGGAGAAGGAGATACAGAATCTGAAACAGACACCAGGTTCAAAGCTGACAGCACAGAGCCAGAGTTACAGGGCTGGAACTCACCAACTGTGAGATCATGACCTAAGCCAAAGTCACTTAACTGACTGAGGCACCCAGGTGTCCCTGATTTTCATATTTTGAACCATCCTTGCATCCAAGGTTCAATGTCCCTTGTTGAATTTGGTTTGCTAGAATTTTATTGAGGATTTTTGCATCTATGTTCATCAGCAATATGAGTCTATAGTTTTCTTTGGTGTCTTTTTCTGGCTTTGGCATCAGGGCAATATTGGCCTGGTAAAATGAGCTTGGAAGTGCTCCCTCCTCTTTGATATTTTGGAATAAAGGAAATGTGGTATATACATACAATGAAATATTGTTTAGTCTTTAAAAAGAAGGAAATCCTGCAATAGGCAACATGGATGAAACTTGAAAACATTATGTTAAATGAAATTAGCTCGTCACTGAAGTACAAATGTTGCATGATTTCATTTATAAGAGGTATCTAAAATAGTCAAACTCATAGAAACAAAGAATAGAATAATGATTGCTGGGGGCTGATAGGAGAGGAAATGGGGAGTTGCTAAACAACATTTCAGTATTTTAGTTATGCAAGATAAATAAGTTCTAGAGAGATGATGTACATCATTCCTATATATAACAATACAGTATTATATACTTTATAAGCTGTTAAAAGTGTAAATCTAGTGTTTTAATACAATAACAGAAAATTTATTTGTACCACTTTGAAAAGATTAAAATTATATAATGTGTGTGTGTATATATACATATATATATATAGTATACATATATATATGTATATATATATCAATTTCTATTCTATATATGTGTGTATATACATTTTATTTTTTTAATATATGAAATTTATTGTCAAATTGGTTTCCATACAACACCCAGTGCTCATCCCAAAAGATGCCCTCTTCAATACCCATCACCTACTCTCCCCTCCTTCCCACCCCCCATCAACCCTTAGTTTGTTCTCAGTTTTTAAGAGTCTCTTATGCTTTGGCTCTCTCCCACTCTAACCTCTTTTTTTTTTCCTTCCCCTCCCCCATGGGTTTCTGTTAAGTTTCTCAGGATCCACATAAGAGTGAAACCATATGGTATCTGTCTTTCTCTGTATGGCTTATTTCACTTAGCATCACATTCTCCAGTTCCATCCACATTGCTACAAAGGGCCATGTATATACATTTTATATTCACATTTACTAAAGTGCGATTTGGTCAACATTTTTTGAAAAAGAACATCTCTAATTAGTGTTCGAGCAGCAAAGCATTAATTAAATGAGAACCACATTTCTCTTGTCATCTACAAAACATAAAGCAGTTTCCATACTCTATAAATTTTGCCACAGTTCAATATTTGTGCTGAGTTTGTGTTCACTGACAGTATTATATGGGGACAGCATAAAGGACATGTAGTGGAAAACAGGTTGGAAAGACTCTCGACTCCATAATGAGAAAATAAATAGCAAAGATATTCAGCAATATGAAACAAATGTTTGAAAGTACTATTTTCAGTCAATTCTACCTTGGAAATTTTACCAAAGATAAATTCTACATAAGAAAAATAACGTGTATGCTTAAAAGTGTTACCAGAGTATTGTTTTTTTTGCAATACCAAATATGGGAAACTATGTAAATGGATAAACATGAAGAGTTTTAGACATTAACTCAGAAGAATATTACTGAATTAACTACATAAAATTTTGTCCAGTTGGACACATTCTATAAGGAATGACTTGGCAGAGGGCCAGCAACAGGTGTAAACCAGGACTGAACTAGGCAAACCAACACATATGATTACCCTAAATATTGTGCACCTTTTAAAAATGATGTTAAAAAGTAATAATTGGTTTGGAGAAGCATTTATGTTGTAATATTAACTATATAAATAGTAAATTCAGAATGATCGCAAATATATACATTAAAATGGCACTCTATCATAGAAATATCTTTATAGCAAAAATATGAATGACTATATTTCTTTTCCAATTCTGTATTTTATGTTTTATATATTGAATATGCATTGATTTGATTAAAAACACATAGTAAAAATTATAGCTCTATTTTAAATCTCCACAAGATTCACTAAAGAATTAGTGTGACTTGTTCAGAATTTTCACAGAGATAAAATTAATTTTAAGCTATAGAGGAAATAGAGAATAGCATAAAGAATATATATACTCTGTCTTTTTCCAAGTTACATAATTCAGAATCACCCCAAATGTTTAACAGCTTAGAACGCTGAAGAACTGACATTAAGCCACATTTCAGAACCATTAAAAAAACCAACAATTTTTCTACAAGTGACCTACAAATAGATAAAACAGATTACAGTTTTATTCTAGGGTATTAACAGTTTCTAGAGAATGTCTGGAAAGTATATTACTTTTAGGCCATTTGGAAATGTACTTTTATTATTTCACTACATTGCTCAGTTGGATGCCATCCTTTAAATGATAACTCACTAATAATTACCTATTATTCATAATTAATTGATTTTGGAAAAAAATCACATTTTCTCAGAGTATAGTTTGTATAAGTGAATGAGGAGGGTTCATCTAATTGAATTATACAAAAAAATGTCATCTTCCATAAAGAAACTTAACAGCAAGAGAGTGGATAAAGCAAATATCTCAAAAAGAGGAAATATGCCACCTAATTTTCAATGTGTGGAGCTGCAGTTTTTATAGGTTTAGGAGTTTTTACTTCAATCACATTGAACACACATAAAAATTACTAAAATATTTTTAAAGGACAAAGAGCTTCTCAATAGCAATACAAGCTACTTCAACATTTATGTGACAACTCTCATATCTAAGGCTCAGTTATTAACATTTATGAAGACTAATTAACTTTAAGATCAGATTAGCTAATTCACAACCTTAAAAAACTTGATCAGGATTTTCAGAAGTTGTATTTCCAGAAAACACAGAGTTTACAGTTACTTATTTTCATGATTCTTGAAATAATAACAACTGGAGTCAAAATCCAGTCTGCCTCCACAGCAGACTTTAGGAATATCCCCCCTTCTATAATTAGCAAGCATGACAGAAGAAATTATTACAAAATCTCCAGAAAGACAAAAGAATATAACTAGTAGTCATTGGATACCTGCTATTGCAGGCATAAAATTGTAATGAATGGTTTTCATTCACCATAATCCTTTCTGTAATCTGTAATCCTTTCTGTAGTCTTCCCCTTTTGAAGTTGAATTTACAGGGTCAGAGTGATTAAGGATATCTTCTAAGATGCACTCCTAATAAGAAGCCTGAGGCAAGTCCACATTGTTCAAATTCAAACTTAGTAATATTTTTATCCCGTTACTTTCATAGAAACTTTGTTGTTGCAGTTCCCAACATAGATTGGATTTTCTATTCTCATCCAATGAACTCCTCTCTGTATACTTTAGAAAATATTTAGTCAATAAATAACACTTAACACTTATCTCTATTATTTATGCAATTTAAACATCCCCAGAAGCCAATAGATAATTAGTTCCTTTAAAATAATTCTACTAAATAAAACTAAATAAATAGAGGAAAAAATTCTCTGGACAGAATATTGATTCTAGCACTTGTGACCTCCTCCATTCTATTATAGAGCATATTGTGTTTATTACATCATTTATAGTTAATCTTGTCATTTGAATTGAGCTACTTTACAACTTTATTCCAAATGTACCACCATGTTGCTTGATTAAAAGAAATAAACAAGAAGCTTGATATACCCTTTCTATACTAATTTCTTACATACAATTCAATAACATAGAACATGCCTATCAAAGAGAAAATGCAGTTGATTTTTCACAGTTTTTTCCCCCTTTTTTTCCATAGCTTGAAAACTATGGTATGTTTCTTTGTAATGAATTCACTTGCCTCTCTCCAATTTCTTTTCCTCGGCAACAGTCCAATGAGTCTTTATCTATTGCGCCAGACAGCCATCTTCCCAAATCACCTAGAGATGTGAGTGATAACCCTATCACTTACTAGACAGAAACATCAAAATTCTGGCCACCATTCACCAAGATAGCTTTTTCTTATCTGAAGCTATCCATTTATAATGTGTAAGGACAGAGCTTGCTTTCAGTAATGCAGCTGGTTATAGCAACTAAGAATAGCACAAGCTTCCTTCCAGATGATGTAGAGTAACTCACCTTCATCAAAATCAACTAGAACCGGATGTTTGACTCCTGAAGGACAATTGGAAAAAGCGTGTATTGAGTATAAAACACTCAGAAAGACTGAGTCAAGTAACTAACTGAAATGTATTTTGTAGCCAGATTTCTAAATAGGTATGTTTCGCATCTATAAATAGTTTAACCAGTTTATAATTTATTGTTTAGCAATGCAAGTAATTTTGCAGTTTTCATTACTTAGTCAAAAAAAAAAAATAGAAATAAGTATATAGAATTAGGGAATAAGTTAAATATGTTTGAGCAAAACTGCAGTTTTAACGCAGTGAAATAATTAAATATGTACTGTCTTATGCTATTTCTGTATGTCTTATTGCTATGTCAAATAACGTATCTCTCAAACTGGATTTTTTCTTCTTGACATTACCTAGTGTTATATAAGCAGTTATGAGACCCTCCACAATATATATTAATCCTGAATAAACCATCAGGATACAAAGCTTACTTTGATGATTAAGGTAAAAGAGATTATTCTCTTAGCACTTATTTTTATTTTTTAATATAAAATGATTATTCTAAGTAAAATACAAAATATCCGTAAAATTGATATATTTTCTTTTCTCAAACACTTATCTCTCTCACATATTCAGATGTTTAAAATAAATACAGAAAGAACATTTTACTCTGAAAGACAAAGAGCAACAACAGCACAAATTAACACTATGCTTCTGTAGTCTTTGCATCATTGTTTCATTCAGGAGTCTGACAAGTCAAGCAAAACTGAGTGATCCATGAACAAATGAACAGCATCCGGGAAGCAATAATATACACATAGTAGCATGCAGACTTTGGTTTGAGTTCCATTTTCTACATCTACTATTTTATGTCACTTGTGTATTTATGGTCTAAATTTCCTCTTTTCATCTTTTTATCTGCAAAATGGCAATGATCACTTACTTCAATTACAACCAAGAAGTAAATCATAAGACATATAGCTATGTAATCATTTAACCCACAAAAGGAAAAATAAGTGTCTCAAAAAGTCTTTTTTGACAATAAAGAAATTATTCTTTAAAGTATTAAAAAGTCATTAATAATAAAACCATGCTTTAGTAGCAGTATCAATAAATCATTTAGCATTTGATATTTTAATTTTTTTACATATACTAACGAGTTTCACTAGAACTCTACACATTATAGAATTCTATAATGTGTAATAGAAAAAAAATCTAGTGGTTGGCTTGTTTAGGAATAAACGTTTGTTTTGTTTATGTTATTTATATTAGTTCTCATTATATGTTTCAGAGGTAAGACATCAGGATAGCTCTCTTCTTGTTCATCATTTAGTGACCCTCCTCTTTGAGGGCACATCTTATATTAAATATATCTTGTAAAAGACACTTAGCAACTAAACCATTTTTCTTTTTAGTTTCTAAGAAAGTTGAGGAATGATTTTAAATACATATATGTCCTAGGGGAGAATTATTGCCTACGTTCTGGGCCTCCCTCTTTCCTATAAACATTGCCAAAGGACATTATCTCCTTGCCAAAGATCTAGAAGCTAGCTTTTATTTTCAGCTCTAATGGTCTCATCTGGATCCTCATCCCAGGAGCATTAGCCGACAGAGACCCCATGCTGTGATTCATGCTGTTTAATGCCAAGTTGATGGGTAATAAAGTTATCATAATCCATAATTTAATTATAGATGATAGTCTCTGCTCTGATTGTAACACTGAAACTGTGGCTTCATTTACACTTCTGGGACACTTCACAAATGATTTGGGCTGATCTTTGATACAGGGTCAAGGGTGGAGAAATTTTTCGTATAATTGCATTTTATTCTATTTGAAAGAACATTCCACATTCAAATTGGATTTATTTTTGAGTTGACATATTTCTACTTTCTATGGTAGTGTAAATTTTAATAAGGATTTGTGTAGGTATTTCCTCTTTGCCACAGATACTTAGGTTGGACTTACCATCTCATTTGAATATAAAAAATGCTTCTTGTTACTGCTGCAAACCTCAAAAACAAAAACAAAATATATTGTTTTCCTAGAGAAATTAGAAGAGGTGCATATTTGGAAAACGATTTTATTTTCCTAGATTGTACTGTTCTCATTCAAGTTTCATATCAGTTCATGAATTTGCTAAGGCTGTTCACTTAGCTAGGCATAGTGCCCTTCTCCTTTCTTATCTTCAAATGGTATCCAATTCTATCCCTTCTCCTCCATGAAGCTTTTTCTAGAAGAAACTATAGTACACACTAAGTTTACATGCAGCCTGTATTAGTACTTACTAGCTCTGTGACTAACACATTCACTAGACCTTTCTGATCTCTCTAAATTCTCACAATGATGGCAGTTAAATATCTCTCAAGTAGACATGGTAACTAACCTAAATAATACTCAGACATATCTAGCAACCTTCCACAAGGACTTAATACAAATACTATGGCATATACTGTTTTAAAAATCAAGTAGCTGGGTGGTGGTTTTAATTATTTTTGTATGTGAATATATATTTGGGGGTGGTTTCAATATATATATTTATAATAGAAGTTATGTAAGAAAAATGCTTTGTATTATCCATACTCTTCCTTTCAGAGCTAAGATTAGTGGTTTGTGTTTTGTTTTGTTTTGTTTTTTTTTTTGTGGAAATTCTTCAGATATTACAATTATATTTAGAAAGGTAAACCAGTTGACTATGAGAAGCAAGAGATTATAAAGAATAGGATTTCCTTCAAGTATTTTAAAGAGTATAATAAGTATCATATGTGAATAAAAGATTCAGGTCTTTTGTGATCTCATATATCAATGTTGAACATGTAATCAGAATTTATGAAAATTGAGTGTAAAATATTGATTAGATTGTACTAGACAAAGATATATAAGCCTGCAGGTAGTACCATCATGATATAGAGGAATATTTACATTAAAAAAAGTTAATGTATTTCCACACAGAGTACTTTATATAGAAAAAAACATAGGTCACTCAACATTAATAAATATTTAAAAAAAAGTCAGATGTTGCCCTTGGTGGTTCCAAGGCCAAAAACAAAGTGCTTTCTCTCTCTTTCCTTTTTTTTAATGTTTATTTATTTTTGAGAGACAGAGAGAGAGAAAGAGTGTGAGTGGGGGAAGGGTAGAGAGAGAGAGGAAGACACAGAACTCAAAGCAGGCTCGAACTCATGAATCATGAGATCATGACCTGAGCCAAAGTCAGATGCTTAACCAACTGAGCCACCCAGGTGCCCCTGTTTTCTCTTTTATTGATAACAAAGATATTACTTATATTACTTGTATTAGTTTATTCAAGTTAAGAGTAGCAGACACATGTAACATTTATACAAAAGGCCAACAGCCATTATAGTTATGCATAAATTCTCATTTGTAATGAGATATAAATATATAATATGTATAATATATGTGATGAGATATAAATAAATATCACACATTTTAAATTGTCACACTAAAATTTTATGTACGTATAGGCATGTTCTCTTTTAAGGCATGTTCAAAGGAAAATAGGAGAAAATAAAATGGAAATAAAGAAAATGGAATTCACAAAAGGAGAGAATATTAATGTGGTTGTCTTTCTTTTGTTTTTAGATTATTGGCTTTGAGGTATTGTATGGAGCAATAATTCAGTTGTAACGGAGTACCTGGGAGAGGGCCATGGCTTCTGGAGGGGGTATCTGAGATGGAGCAAATTTCCCCCCCACAACTCAAGCTCCCAGGGATGAATGGATTAGGACTAGGAACCTTGGGACACCCCCACCTCCAATAGGAAGAGGGGAGTTGGGAAAGGGTTGAGAATTTTTAAAAGAAGGAGTGTTGGGGTGCCTGGGTGGCTCAGTTGGTTAAACATCTGGTTCTTGACCTCAGGTCATGATCATGGTTTGTGTGTTAGAGCCCTGCATGGGGCTCTATGCTGGAAGTGGGGAGCCTGCTTGGGAGTGGCTCTCCTTGCCCCTCCCCCACTCATGTGCTTTGTCTCTCTCAAAATAAATAAACTTTAATTAAAAAAAAAAAAAAAAGAAGAAGAAAAGAAGAGTACCTAGAGGGGGTCTGGAGGGAATCCTAAACGCTTGCCTACCTGAAGTATTCCCAATTTATATCTGAGATAGAATTTCCCACTCTAGTATTATTCCTGGCTACATTGTATACCTAAAACAGACTGTGCTCACATCATTAAAATGAAGTCAAAATTTGATTAACCATGTTTAAATTTTAGATATGGTTTATGGTGAATGTCTACAGATAATTCTAAAATAAATGCTAGATTTCATGAATTCTCTTTTGCCTTAAAATATTCAAATAACTTTTGGAGAAGTTCCCAGAACTTACCTATCAATTATACCTATTACCTATAAAATTATAAATTTAGTTTATTTTATTATGGTTTTATTTATATTGCAGTGAGGTCTATATTCATGTCACTCAAATAATTAAAAAAATTAAGGTTTACATCCTAAAGTAATGTATATATGCAAATATTCTCTTTATATTTAAAATGCCATGTTCAAAATATAAAGTATGTTTAAATATTGTTAAAATAAATTTAGGGGAATATGAAATAAATAAATAAATAAATTGATATTTGTTTCACCTTTATAGGTATATCATAAAAACATTAGGTCACATATAATCTGGAGAAAAATTCCATAAACTATGATGAAATTTGTAAGAATTTTATTTAACAGATTAGTTAACATTAGAATATCAATTAATAAGTGGATACATCTATGAATAGAGATGATAGAGCACGCTTTCCACAAAAAACTCTAGAAAAAAATTAACTTTCATTTTAAAATTAGTTAGAATTGCAAGTACACACTAGTAACACATAATCAACCACTTTGTTTCAGAATCATCCACATTTTTTAAAACCTAAATGTAGACATATACTATATTAATGATTTATAAATTATTATTTAATGTTTATCTTCCTCTAAGTGTTTGGGAAAATGAATAGATCATTTTATTCATTAAGTGTTGTACATTGATTTATAAAATAAATTTAAAAGCTGAAAAGAGAAATTTTATAGCAATATACAAAAAATGGTAATAGTACAAATTACCAACTTGAAGCTAAAAAGTAATTTTCTAAGAGCTAAATCATAAATATCAAGGATATCGAGGGTATAATTTCAAAATGTTCACCAGTGTCTCTTTTTCTCATATCTGAATTATTTTAATATTTTCTCATTTCAATTTTTGGTTTCTCTTTTTTTTTTTTCTTTTTGGAAGGTAGAATGCTTTCTCTGGTTTTAATGAAATAAGCAGATAATTTTCTTCCTAAGGTAAATAATGCTATCAGACAAATATTTCAAATATTGAAAACTCAAAGGTATGTAGAATACCCTTTCTTATTGTTTGTGACACAGATATAACAAAAAACCCTCAATGCTACACATATTAAAATATACTCATTCCTTCTGTAAATAAGGAGACCAAACTGCTCAGTTTTGAGTGATGTTCTTTTCTTAAATATAATCACATTTTGAATTTCATGTAATATAAGCTGTGAGCTAAATTATAGTGATAATCACCAACAACATAAATATTGGTGTAAGTGGGGAAAATAAAATAATATAAAAAATTAATATATGCAAACATAATTTGGAAATAAATAGAAGAAAATATGAAAAGCTACTTCAACCTTTATTTCATTAGCTGGTCACAAGGGTGATGCGTTACTTGTAGCTACCTTTCCCAACTATTTATTTGGGTCCTTTTACCCTGCAGAGGACTTAAGATGCTGGAGTTTTTTCTTTCTATTTCCAAAGTGTCTAAAATCTTGGTAAACTTGCCCATATGGGGTTTCTGTGATCTTCCTTTTACAATGTCCAATTAATATGACAGTACTAGAAATGACTCCAAAGAATTTCCAGGATACTGCACATAACCTCCCTGAGACCTTATATGATAGAAATTCTGATATCTATTCATAGTAAGTATCAATCACAATGACCAACAAGTTACTGTTTCTCCAGTGAAATGAGGAATTCTACCCAAAGGGTGGTGGCTGCCTCAATTTTTAATTCCATAAAGTTATATTTTGTAATTAGGTCCCTGAGTAAAGGCATTTCTTCCTTAGGTTCTAAGTCCTGAAACCCAGCAGATTCCTGGGTTAAGATGACCGAGAGAAAATTTTGTAACTGAGCCAGATGCATTCTCAATTTTTCTTTGATTCTCTTCACAAGACATTTTGGCTATGGAAAACAACAGAAGTATATATGGGTTTCTGATTCAAAGAACAATATCATACTCTGTAACCTAAAACTTGTAAGGTTTTTATGTTTTTATGGCAATTAACAGAATCTTCAAAAAGCTATGCACAATCAGTAAATCAAATTGTGTGTGAGTAATATGGAATATGATAAAATCAGTAAATCCAGTATGTGTTGGTACATACTGCATCACTTTGCTGCAGAATTAGAAACTGTACTATATGGTATACCAAGAAGATGAATGCAGTATAAAGTTAGTCAAAAAATTATGTGAATAAACATGGCTTATTGAGAAGAAAAATGTTCTAGAATTTGTATCTCTGATACTGAGGAAAAACCATTGCCTTCAATCTGTGATTTGTGGCACATTTACCTCTGTAGAATAATACCTACCAGAGACAAAGAATAGTTTACTGCTACTAACCAGTTGGGTATTCAAATTTGGGCCATAACCTTGCTATGAGAAATTTCTGCTGTTGCAACTATGCATTGTCCCAGTCCCATGGCTCATTAGCCACTTGGTTCATCAACCTATTGAGTAAGCATGTGTGTGGCTGAGGAAAGAGGTTGATTATAGTCTACCAGGTGGTCACAATGTCCACCAAATTATCAAAAGCCTTTCTAGTGGGTATACTGTGGTAGCATTCATAGTAATACATACTATCACACTTGGTGTTTATTCTGATAAGCCCATTCACATAATTTTGTTTAGCTATCCTCATTACAATCTTTCGGTCTTGCTTTTACAAAATCTCTGACCAGCAAATGAGTCATAACTTCTGTATAAAGTAATTATATCTTTACATAGATACATTTATCTATAGTAGTGTATTTACTGACTTTAGACAGTAATGTTTTTAAATCTATATTCCAAAACATTTCTTTCCCTAGAATCTTTATTCATCATTTCTTCCATTTGCATTTTAAAGATTTGAAGTTTCATTATCAATCTTATTTCTGTCAGCTTTATTTTCTTTTAACTTAATTTTCTTCTTAATTTTTCATGTTTTACTTAATAAAATTCAGAACAAGTACTTTAAGTTTATTCGGATTACAAACTTTTCATGATTATTGATATTTTATCCAATTTGGAATTATATATTCTCTCTTCCTTTTAGCAGTTTATTTATATTGCTGATTCATGTGGTAGTTTTCCTATTACCTTAAGTGCTGATGATCAAATAATAATCTCGGTGCACCTGCACCTCTTCCTGATTATTTAAAAACATTTAAATTCTCTATTTCATAAGTTCAGGTCTTCAGTTCTCTGAACGAGAACAAGGGAGCTTGACCACATACTTTATCTCTGGGTACTTTCTGCATCAGTAAACATTTTCCAGTTAGAGTCTTGAGAAGTATGCTCTCCCCTTGAGGCATATCACTCAAGTTTAAACTTGTTCTATGGTTAGAGGTGTGCAGATCACTTAGATAAATTAACGAACTACTAGCAGACTTCTGGCTGTATATTTGGTTAGCAAATTCATATTTTTTCATGTTATCTTTAACTTGTTTTTTTAATGTTTGTACCACACTTCTAAAGAGCACCTGAGAGATGACAGATCATGTTTTCTACCATCCATATTCAGATTTATACCTTGTTGCTTTTGGTCATGGAACATTGTTATCATTTGATTGAGTCTATGGAACTATAACGAAGTCTGATAGAGAAAACAAAGTAGAAAGATTTTGAAAAAACATTTCTCCAAATTCATCACAACTATATTACAGCTTCCATTACCCATTTTTTCCCCAGGAAAACAATCCTCACTTGTCTAAATTCGAAGGCATTAATTTTATGCTTTATTTTTTTTTCTTTTCTTTTACTCTTGTCTTACTTCTCATGATAATGTATTATTGGTTTAAGAAATAGGGAAGTTTTTGGAGCTTAACTGAAATTTATTCCTAGGAGATAACTCTCAAAATATTTTGTGATAGAATTAAAGCTCTTAGAAAAGTTAAATCTAAGCTGCTTTTGGTGAGATTTAAAAATGAAGTGTTTAATATTTGGTTTATTTTTTTTAACTTTATTTGAAGATAGTTTTCATGAATCACTACAATTAAATATTTCAAGTACCTGATATTTGATGAGGTTTGAAGTGTTGGGGTTTGGAGCCAACGGCCAAGAAAGAATTCTTGAGATGTCGTCTTCAGTGCAAAAAGGTGGTTTTATTAAAGCACTGGGACAGGACCCATGGGCAGAAAGAGCTGCATTACAAGTGTGAGGGGTGACTGATTATATATTTGGGAGTTGGGGGAGGTAAAGACAAAAGAAAGTTACCAAAAGGGTTTTCATATGCTAAAGAAGATTCACAGGATCTTGGAGGCCTACCTGTAGGCAAGCTAAAGTTGTTTTCTCTCTAGCAAAGAATTAACATTAAGACAGTGGGGGTTCCTGGAGGAATGTTGTACTCTGCCTGCCTCAAGTATTTGTCAATGGACTGCAAGTTGTAAGAAAACTTAATTTTATCTACATTTCCTTCTGCCTTTGTTTCCCACATCAATATTGATCATTTTGCTTTATAAATAAAATTTCATTTTTCCATGGAGAATTCCTGTTCCTCAAAATGGAATAAATACAATTAATTGAAAATAAATTATTCAGAGTAAAACAAAGCAGTCACTCTATCAAAAAATTTTTATGACTCATTATTTTTGTTGTTTCAAGTTTTTATTTAAATTCTAGTTAGCAAACATATAGTGTAATATTGGTTTCAGGAGTAGAATTTAGTGATTCTTCACTTACAAATAACACCCAGTTGACAAAATTTTACTTAAGAATGTATTTTGAGGGGTGTCTTGGTGGCTCAGTCAGACAGACAGGCATCCAACTCTTGGTTTGGGCCCAGGTCATGATCTCGCGGTTTCATGGTTTCAGACCCCACATTGGGCTCTGTACTAGCAGTGTGAAGCCTGCTTGGGATTCGCTCTCTCTCCCTTTATCTGCCCCACCCCCACTAGTGCTATCTCTGTCTTTCTCAAAATAAATAAACTTAAAAAATAATATATTTTGAGTATTTTTAGAATGATAGTAAGAATTATTTTTAGTTTCTTAAACACAAAGGTTAATTAAACAAGTTAATTTAGATCCTTTTGACTGATCCCCTTTAATTCCATCACAATATTAGTCTATAATTTTCATCATTAGAAAGCATGTATTTTATATATCTATGGTTCAGGTTTTTTTTAAATAATAGTTCCAGATTGATATTTCAAAAGTTAATAGGAAAATATTCCTAATAGTTTTTTTTTTGTAGTAGCTAATGAATATGTGTAAATGCTTTATTAGAATTAAATAGTATTTTTCTTGTAAATATATTCCACATAAAAGACATTTGGAGAGCCTTAGAATTAAAGACTAAAATTTATAGCCACTTCGTTAAGTATAAACTGGAGAAGTGTTCAGTACTTGAAATTTATTGCTCTATAATGAAATTATAATTCATGTACGGCATTTAGGTGGATTTGGAATCATTGAACTATACAATTTCTAACCTATTTCAAACTTCTCATATTCACCTACACTATGTAAGTTCTCAGGAAAGTAAAGCAAGACACTAGAGATGTTATATGGGGCATTTTATCAAATGCACTGAATTACTAGAGGCTAGGGAGAAGGGAAGCTCCCAGTATCCTAAAATATATTTAGAATTTTCCTATAGCAGCTTGTACTAATTTATACATTATGCAAGGAATTTTCTGGTTTGATTTGGTTTGCCCTGAGAAAATTAATTCCAAAACCATGATATGGTAAAAAAAAATAAATGTTTATATAAAATTATGTAACTGTTTTATGTGCAATGAGTCAAAATTAAAACTTAATTCATAGTATATCCAAGTGATACAAATGTATTCATTCCAAATATTTTCTTCTTTATATATGTCTTCATAAGTATTCAATTCAGCTTGAATTGAAGCTTACCTTCAATAAAAAAATTTAAATGGCCTTCAATATGTCAAAACAAGACAAAATAAATCTCAACATGTTGTGTTATCTTTAGATGTTTCCATCTACTTCTTCATGTATTATACCCTACTGATGATACAAAGAAAAGTAAAACATAATTTAATCAACTTAAAGTCACAGTAAAGTAGGTTATGAGAGTACTAACCAAATCATTTTGTGGTAGCATACAAGCACTGTCAGAGAAGTTTAAAATGAACTTACTTCTTCAAGGAATCAAAGAATTGGAAGATGAGATGTTGGAAATAACTCATCAGGGTTTTTTGAGAAGGTAACAAGTGAAATAAAACTTGAAGTACAGATAAGATGTTAACAGACAGAAAAGGAGGCATTAATCCAGAAGGGATGTCAGAAAGGAAAGCATGGTGACAGTGGGTGTTGGATGAGTCCAGTTATATAAAGGAAATATCACATGACAGTTGCACAATACAGATTTGAGACATTTATTATATATCCTTAAAGACGAATTTAAGTTTGCTTATATATGCAAATAAGGAAGCTAAATACTACATCAGGAAGATTATATTGGCAACTATGTCTAGGATGAATGAACATAACAGGAATTATGTTTCAGTAGTTTTCAGTGAGCTGGAGAAAATTAGGACCTGAGATGATTTGTTGGTAGTGGCCTTAGAAATAATGGAGCAGATGAGACTTCATGGAGGCAAGCTGTGCATAACTGGACAATTAGTTGTGGAATGAGAGAAAAAAGAATAAAAGTGGTTAATCCCAGAACAAATGACTATTTTTTTATAAATGTTTATTTTTGAGAGAGAGAGAGAAAGAGAAAGAGAGAGAGAAGAGGAGGGGCAGAAAAAGAGGGGGACAGTGGATCCAAAGTGGGCTCTGCACTGACAGAAGCAAGCCGGATGCGGGGCTCAGACTCACCAACCCGGAGATCGTGACTTCAGTGAGACAAAGTGGGGTGCTCAATGCACTGAGCCACCCAGGCTCCCCTCTAGGTTGTATTTTTATTATCACCAAACTTAAAATAATTTCCAATGGCATCTGTTCCCTGTGTATTAGAGTTATCTGGAAAAGAGAACCAATAATATATTTACATATATAATATAATATGTAATATTATATATACATGATGATAATATCTAATATATTAACAAAATAATATAATGTATCTTTAGATTATGTATATAAAATGCTGTCTGCAGGCAGGCTGGAGACACAGGAAAGCTTATGGTATAGTTCTGAGAACTGCAGTGCCAATCGTGTAAGTCCCAGTGTCCAAAGGCAGGAGAAAATAAATGGCTCAGCTCCACATAATCAGAGTGAGAGCAAATTTACTCTTTCTCCACATTTTCACTCTGCAGGCCCTCCATGAGATGATACCTACCCACATTGAAGAGAACAATCTATTGTACTCAATATGCCAATTAAGATTCTAATCTCATCCAGAAACATCCATACAAACACACCCAGAAATAATGTTAGATCAAATATCTTGACGTCTCATGATCCAGTCAAGTTGATACATGAAATTAGCTATCATAACATGGGTAGATTGGAAACGCATTGCCTAATTTTCAAATATTTCTAGGTATATTTTGAAATTATTTTTTTAGTTTCACTGGTATTACTGTATATAATTTAAGTCCTTAGTACTTTGTTGAAATGTTATTCTATGACTCATTATGTGATCAATTTTGGTAACTTTTAGGTGCACTTGAAAATAATGTGTTCTCCAGCTGTTGGATACATTATTCTATATGTGTTAATTAGGGTTAAGTTTTTAAATCATGTTGGTCAAATCTTCTGTCTATAATAATTTTAGGTCTACTTACTCTGTCAAGTTCTCAGAGAAGTACTGAAAATAACTCACAATGGTTGTGGAATTATCTATTCATACTTTTAGAAATGGCAATTTTTACCTGATATATTTTAAAAGCGTGAATTTAATTGCATGCAAATTTGATTTATTTATTTTCCTGGAGATATACCTTTTTATCATTATGAAGCATTCTAATAATGCTTCTGTGGAGTCTACTTTTACTATAATTAATATAGGTCTCTCAGATTTCTTTTGGTTACTGTTTGCAGAGAATATCTTTTTCCATCTTTTCAATTTTGATATTTCTGGATATTTACATTTAAGGTGTGTCTCTTATGAGTAAATTTTTTATAATCTGATCCATCCCAACAATCTTATTCTTGAAGCTTCTTTATAAGGTCAGAAGTATTATCTGTCTTCATCATTCATCATATACTCTGTGCATGCAATATACCTTACATATAAGAAATGCTAATAAATGTAATTGAATTAATATCTAAATACATAAATCATGAATTTCCATTCCAGTTAGCACCAATTATCACTTCCTTTATCACTGTTTTTTTCTTTTTTTTTTCCAGATGATAATCAGTTCTCCTTATTTGTCCCTATGCTGCTTAAAGGCAAGTATTTTGTCAAATAATTCTCTACCCCATTTAATATTGAACTCATTAACTATCTGTCTATACACAGATACATTCATATGTGTATGTATATATGTGTATATACATATACTGGAATATGTACACATCTCATTTCCTATTTTACATCCCTATCTAGTTCCAAAATTAACATCAGATTCAGGTAGTGGAGTTTAGGTTCATATATTCATAAAATCTACTTACTAGCTGCACAACATAGTATACTTTTATAATATACACTACTTACTAGTTACAGAATAAATTAATGTTAAGTTATGTCCTCATGCATCACAATCCAAGTAGTGAATTTTTCTGTTTAAATTTCCTAGACATAATAAAATGAATAACATATTATTTAGGGTGATCTATTAATATAAAGTGAAATTTCAAGAAACCTCATGAGAGCCTATCAGAAAATACAGAAATAGTATGTCAAATTTTTTCTGAAAGGGTTTAAAGTAGTTCATTATGTCCTACTAGATAGCATACTTGAGTTTTTAATGGAGTCATTGTTAATAGTTTATATTTAAGACTGTGATAGGTAAATTTAAACATAAAAACATTTTAATTAATTAGGTTTAACAAAACTATATTACATAGTTGAAAGTTTGCTTTGCTGTTTAAAAGATGGTGATACTTGTGTATAACTTAGAATATCCAGTATGGAATTTGGACACGACATGCACATGCATCATTTATATTTTGATTACATTCTAAGTGCTGACAAGGTGCTGTGTTCATGAATAATTCAAACCATCTAAAAGAATGGGCTTTTTACATTCCATTCCAGAGTTTTGTTTTTCAGACAGGATGTCTTAACAATGTAAAACATGCGTTACTGATGGAATATGATTAGAAATACACTGTGATTTGACAGTTAACAATTATTCCCTTATGTATGATTCTTACAGGCTATATAAATGATATAAAAATTTGTACAGTAGCTCAAAGTATAAGTCACAGACACTTAGAAGGCAGGCAATATGTGAAATTTCTTTCGTATGCAAGATAGAAGAAAACTGAAGTATAGGAGCATAGCATTTTAGTAATTAATTTGGCTTCAATAAACATTTGGGAGACTGGAAGAGGGACAGACAGACAACTAATCAAAAAATATCTTATGACTGACCCCTCCTAAGGATGATTGGGGCTTGATCTACCTGAGATCTTTAAAATGCATTTTAGAATAATCCCACTTAAGGACATAGGGGGAAATATTTATCTTTTGCCTTTATTCCCTAGTGGTTAAGGACAGTATTACACATTGAAGCCCCTAATATTCAAGACTCTATATGTGTTGGTGTTTAGTGGATTCCCACAGGCATTCCACATAGATAGATAAAAGAGGTGAGAATTTCAGGGGATGGAAGTAATAGGCAGGAAAAAGCTCAGGCTGAGACACTGTGCATTTTATCTGTGAAGCTTCCCAGAAGGCTACTTCAAAATAGTTGCTTCAGTAGTGCTAGGAGCCAGAAAAAGCCCTTAGGTTTACATTGTGCCAAAAGGTGACCGATGAAGTTAATTATTCATACCACTCAACTCTATTAAGTCCAGTCAACCACAAAGCCTATTCAAGGTGGTAACCCAATCCCTTAAAAGAAATAATACAAGTCAATTAATAGAAAAAGAAACCAAATAGTGTCTTCTTCAACAATAGCAGATGTCCCCCAGGTAATGATTAATATTTGTCATCTTTTTTTTTCCACCACCCATACTGAATTCCCCTCACTTTTGGGCTTTATTTGGGTTGGTCAAGATTATTTACCAGTGTGGATAGACCCAGATCTTTTTTCCCAAAACTTATTAGCCCATATTTGCTTTACCATTGTCCTGTGACTGTTTCAATTGCCCATTTGCAATTATTACATGGTAGGAAAGAACCAAAAGAAATCCCAGTAAATTCCCCAGTTTCAGATGTATTCTTATCTTCCTCCACCATGTAGCTTATGGCTCCTTATGGTAATTGGCCATTATCCCCCTCAATATAGTAACTCTTTTTGTTTGTTTGTTTGTTTAATGGTTGACTGGAAGGAGGAGTCCCAAGTGGCTGAGTAGTAGTCATAATTTCAATTTCTATGCACCCCTTACCATGTTCTGTTGAGGAAGTATTTTGCCAGTAGGAACAAGGACCTCTAATCCAATAGATTGTAAAATAATGGCAGGGCAGGGGGAGGGGGTGCAGAAAGCACAAATTCTCCAAGTTAATTTTTTTAAGTTATTGTTAAGAGGAACCAATGTGATGTTCATATCCCAGTTCCCAGATTCTTGTATTGTAGCTGTTAAAATGTTAAATGTCACTATTTATCAGGAATTGGCAACACACCATATATCCATAGATTGATAATCCAAGCTAGTGTCTCAGCTGAGTCTTTAACAGTTATTTCACTCTTCTATTAGGCCAATCCCTTCAGATATATGGGATCCATTGTAAAATCAGTGGAAATCATGATCATATACTCATAGTCACATAGCCCTTGTAAAATAAATCTCTTGTCTGAGTCAATGTTATATGAATGACCATGCCAATTAATTAGACATTTGTAAGTGTTTGGTTGGGAGACACATAAGGGTCAGGAAAGGTAAACTTACATCTGGAGATAAGACCAGTTCTATATTAAGGACAAATCACTGACACTTGAGGATGAAAAATATGTCTCCAAAGTAATCTACCACTAAGTGACAGACTTAAGTCATCAAAAGATAGTACCTACTAAGTACATGGCATCAATCTCAGTTACTGGCAATGTGCAATAAATTCTGTGGTGTCAGTATTTAGAATAGCCTTGATAAGAGGGAATCCATGTTATTAAGGCCATACCTGGCCATAACCTCTGCCACCATAGCCAACCCATTTATATGCCCATTGTGCCAGCACTGAGGTGGCTGAAAATGAAGCTGGCTGACTTCTAAAGAATGAGTAATGCTGGCCCCTTAGATTCAGATTTCCTCTTCTAGAGGTCATTGACTTGTAGAGAAAAAGAAAAAAAAAAATAAGCCCACTTTGTCTTCTGTCTTTTACCATCCAGATGTCTCTTCCTCAGACTTCCTCTCATTCCGTTTTCTAATTTTCTTCCTTCTGTCACTGAAAATGTACCAAGCCAATTGTCACTATGCAGGAGTCATGTATATCAAAACCTCAAGCTTCTCTACATCTTTCTCCATACAAAGAGAACAAGTAAGGGTATATGTTTCAACCATCCCATCTAGGAGGCTATTCTTCCTCTACGGTCCTTAGAGACACTCCTGAGTGAGATTTTATTGTGGCAGCAATATATCTATTCTTTTGATTCTCATTACTGTTGAAGCTTGAGATGAATGAATTCTCCAGGTAAGTGGTTATGCAGCAACTGTTACGGCTATGTCATTCTGCTCCAGAAAACATACTACTTCTAATATAGCAACTGTGATTGAGACTGCCATTTGGTAAATTTTGTGGTAGTTCATCATCATCTGCCACAATCCAATTGATTTTTCTAAATCCAAGAAAAATAATTAAATGGGGTGCCTAACTTCAGGGGGGTTGGAAGAGTTGGCAGTCTGTGATACAGCTCCTGAAGGTGGCCTGGACACTCATAAGGGCCAAGTTCTGCAACTTCCTGAAAAAAGAGGAAGACGGAGGTAGCGTAGGAAGACTCTAAGCTGGTCTCCCCCCATGAACACAATTATATAACTATCAAATCATCCTAAATACCCCCCAAATTGACCTGAAGACTGATAGGAAAAACTCCACAACTAAAAGGAGAGAGACCACATCAAAGAAGGTAGGAAGTGTAGAAACATAGTGTACGGGAGAAATGGATTGCAGATGCTGTGGAGGGGAGGGAGCGGTGGTTGTGAAGAAAGGCAAGAGAGAGAGGAGCACACAGGGAAATGCACAAGGAGAATGTTTCCCCAAAGCCATTGACTTGGAAAATGATAGGGACTGAATTTCATGAGTTCTTACCACCAGTGGGACTTAAAGCCTTGAGTTTTAAAGACTTGGCTTGCCTACAGCCCAGGAGACACTGCACTGATCCTGGAGAAAAGGCAGGCAAATAACCCAGGGGACAGACACCATGGAAACTGTGATCTGAAGAATACCTTGGGCACAAAGTAGAGGAGATTATTCACTCTTCTTAGGGAATATCCTTGAGAGGGAGTGTTCATTGAGATACCTCTCCAGGAACAAAGTTGCTGACCAGTGCTATTTTCCTCCCCTGTCCCTCAGCAACAGAACCACCTGCAGGAAGGAGCACAGTGCAGAATGGTTGCCTAACTTGCTTACACCAAACCCCACACCCCTGTGCTCTGGTAGGACTTCCCTTCTCAGTCAAGCTTACCTCATTCCCAGAGTAGAGGACCCTCCTCCAGAAGATCACCATAAACCCCTGCCCACACCACATCTTCCAACCAGAGAGTTCTGCAGGGAGTCAGTTCTGATGGAAATGGTGTCAGATTTTATTTCATAAGTAGACCAGAGCACATCTAGTAGAAATTCACCACACAATCATGGCAGGGACCAAATACCGCTCACAGTGGGCAAAGAGAGCCAGAAGAATGGCCTAAAGGATAGAACAGCCAAAATACAATAGCAGAGTGCAAGCAGCACACACTGGGGCCACTCACTGAAGCACCAGGCCCTGAGCACTACATGACCTCTTCTTCATAAGGCCATTACTTTCAGGAGCAGGAAAATAACTGGCTTTTCTAACACACGCAAGAAGGCAGAGACTTAGACAAAATGCCAAGACTGAGGAATTTATGAATGAACAAGAACAAGATAAAGAATGAAAGAACAAGATAAGGCTTTAGCCAGAGATCTAAGTGAAACAGATATAAGTAACATGCCTGATGGAAAATTTAAAGCAACAATCATAAGGGTACTCACTGGGCTTCAGAAAAATTAAATAGAAGACATCAGTGAGACTCTTGTCATGGAGATAAAGGAATTAAAAAAGAATCGTAGATGAAAATGCAGTAAATGAGATTGGAAACTGATTTGATGCAATGAACATCAGACTGGAAAAAAAGGAGAGGAATGAATTAATGACCTAGAAGACAAAATAATGGAAAATAATGAAGCTGAAAAAAAGAGAGAAAGAAGAATTGTGCAACAGGAGAATAGACTTAGGGACCTCAGTGACTCCATCAAGCATAATAACATTCATATTATAGGAGTGTCAGCAAGAGAGAGAAAGGGGCCAAAAATTTATTTCAAGAAATAATAGCTAAACTTTCCTAATCTGGGGACAGAAACAGACATCCATATCCAGGAGGCAGGGAACTCCCATAAAATTCACCAAAAGCAGGCCAACACAAAGACATATTGTAATTTAAATTTGTAAAACATAGTGATAAAGAAAAAAAAATCTCACAAGCAGCAAGACATACGAAGTCCATAACTTACAAAGGAAGACCATAAGTCTGGCTGGAGACTTCTCAAGATAGAAGGGAATGGTATGATATATTCAAAGTACTGAATGGGAAAAATCTGCAGCCAAGAATATTCTATCCAGCAAGGCTATCATTCAGAATAGAAGGAGAGATCAAGAGTTTCCCAGACAAACAAAAACTAAAGGAGATTGTGACCACTAAACCAGCCCTTCAGGAAATATTAAAGGGGACTCTTTGATTGCAAAGGAGAGACCAAAAGTGACAAAGACAGGAAAGGATCAGAGAAAATCGCCACAATGACAAAACAAGTAATAAAATGGCACTAAATACATACCTATCAATAATGACTTTGAATGTAAATGTACTAAACACTCTAATCAAAACACATAGGATGTATGGAAACCAATTTGACAGTAAATTTCATATATTAAAAAAAAAATAAATAAAAAAAAAAAAAAAACACATAGGATGTCAGAATGGATAGAAAAAACAAGACCCATTTAAATGCTGCCTACAAGAGTCTCATTTTAGACCTAAAAACACCTGCAGATTGAAAGCGAAGGGATGGACAAACATTTATCACATAAATGGATATGAAAAGAAGACAGAGTAGCAATACTTATATTGGAAAAACTAGACTTTAAAACAAAGACTGTAACAGCTTGAAGTTAAAATATATAATAATATATAATAATAATTATAATGCCCATATTGCAGATAGTGGTGTGTGTGTGTGTGTGTGTGTATATATATATATATATATATATATATATATATATATATATATATCCAATATAATGGAACTAAATGACAATACAATAATAGGGGACTTTACCACCCACTTACATCAATGGAGAGATCATCCAAACAGAAAATAAACAAGGAAACAATGGCTTTGAATGACACACTGGACAAGATGGAATTAAAAGGTATATTCAAAACATTCCATCCTAAAACAGCAGAATACACATTCTTTCAAAGTGTACATGGGACATTATTCAGAATTGTGGGGAATAAGCTAAGAATTCCCTGAGCTTGCATTGATAGGTTAACAAGGCATAAAGAATTAGAAAGCCATAGGATGTATACACCCAATTTTGGGTAAGCAAGATTAGGTAAATAAGATTAGGTAAATGGGGCAAAGGCCCCCAGTATAGGACAAAGATATAGGAATAGGGAATCTCAGGATGAAAACATCCAAGATGAGGTAAACAAGATTAGGTATTCAGGGTGGAAATACCCCCCAACTTAGTACAATAGCAGAAAGCTGCTTTCACAGAAAGGAAAGACGAAAATAAGTCAACAGGAAAACAGGACTTTAGACTGCAGCAGCATGAAGTTGCTCAGAACAGAGCTAATTAGCAGAAGAAAGGTGCCTTGTTGACCATAAGGTAGCATGCTCTGTCTTTCGTATCCCCTAGACCAGTTCAGATAAACGGAGGTGGTGCCTCATGTTTGCTATAAACAACCTTCTACCCAGCACCAGAATTTTGTTTTGTATTGACCCAAACCCCTAACATCGCATATCTCCAAACCCCCCTTTTCCCCACTACCATGAATTAATGTTCATGGTTTCATTGTCTCTTTGTGCACACCCATCAGCTTCTAAGACTTCTAATCCTGATAAACACGGAGTAAGGACCCTTACTCAGGGCTCTTGTCTCCTCCCGGACATTAGCCTCTCTCAAATTTTAATCCTGCATCCCACTCTCTTGCTGGACAAGAAAGAACTCCAGACCCAGAGTCTACAACACAGAATATATCACAAATTAGGTCACAAATGAGGCATAAACAAATACAAAAAGATTGAACTCATACCATGCACCTTTACTGACCACAATGCTATGAAACTAGAAGTCAACATCAAGAAAAGATTTGGAAAGTCCACAAATACATGGAAGTTTAACAGCATGGTACTAAACACCAAATGTGTCAACTAAAAAATCAAAGAAAAATTTTAAAAAACATGGACACAAATTAAAATGAAAAAATGATTGTTCAAACATTTTGGGATGTAACAAAAGCAGTCCTAAGAGGGAAGGAATATAGCAATACAGGCCTCTCTTCAAGAAGCAAGAAAAGTCTCAAATAAACAACCTGGCCTTACACCAAAACGAGCTAGAAAAAGAAAAACAGAGCCAGAAGAATGAAGGAAATAATAAAGATTAGAGTAGAAATGACATAGAAACAAAAAATAAATAAAAATAACAATAAAAATAAAAAAGATCAATTAAACCAAGAGCTGGTTCTTTGGAAATAAAATAAAATCAATGAACTTTTAACTAGATTTATCGAAAAGAAAAAGATCCAAGCAAATATAATCACAAATGGGAGAGGAGAAATAATAGCCAAGACCACAGAAATAAAAACAATTATAAGAGAATATGAAAAACTATATGCAAACAAATTGGACAACCTAGACGAAATGGATATATTCCTAGAAACATGTAAACTACCAAAACTGAAACAAGAAGAAATAGAAAACTTGAACAGACTGATAACAAGCAAAAAAATTGAATTGGTAATCAAAAAGCTCCCAACAAACAAAAGTCCAGGGCCAGATGGCTTCGCAGGTGAGTTCTACCAAACATTTAAAGAAGAGTCAATACCTGTTCTTCTCAAACTATTTCAAAAATTACAAAATGAAGAAAAACTCTCAAATTCATTCTGTGATGCCTGCATTACCCTGATATCAAAAGCAGATAAAGACAACACTAAAAATGAAAACTACTTGTTCACCTCTGATTAACACAGATGCAAAAATTCACAATTAATACTAGCAAAGTTAATCCAACAATACATTAAAAAAATAATTCATCATGGTCAAGTGGGATTTATTCCTGGGTTACAAGTGTGGTTCAATATTGGCAAGTCAATCAACGTTATACACTACATTAATTAAAGAAATGATAAAAACCATATGATGATTTCAATAGATGCAAGAAAAAAATATTTGACAAAGTACAACATCCATTCTTGATAAATACCCTCAACAAAATAGGTTTAGAAGGAACATACTTCAACATAATAAGGGCTGTATGTGAAAAACCCACAGCTAATATCATCCTTAATTGGGAAAAACTGAGAGCTTTTCTTCTACAGTCAGGAACAAGACAGGGATGTCCACTATCACCACTTTTATTGAACATAGTACTGGAGGTTCTAGCCACAGCAATCAGATGACACAAATAAATAAAAAGCATCCAAATGTCAAGGAAGAAGTCAAACTTTCACTATTTGGAGATGACATGATACTATATATAGAAAACCTGAAAGACTCCACCAAAAAAACTGCTAGAACTGGTACACAAATTCAGTAAAGTCACAGGATAAAAAATTAACACACAGAAATATGTGACATTTCAACACACCAATAATGTAACAGAAGAAAGAGAAATTAAGAAGTCAGTCTCATTTACAATCACACCAGAACAATAAGATATTTAAAGACAAACCTAAGGCCTATACTCTGAAAACTATAAAAAACTGATGAAAGAAATTGAAGATGACACACAAAAAAATGGAAAGACATTCGATGCTCATGGATTGGAAGAAAAAAATATTGTTAAAATGTCTGTACTACTCAAAACAATGTACACATTTCATGTAATCCCTATCAAAATACCACCAACATTTTTCACAGAACAGAACTAACAATGCTAAAATTTGCACAGAACCACAAAAGACCCCAAATAGCCAAATCAATTTGTAAAAAAGAAAGAAAGAAAGAAAATCTGGTGGCATCACAATTCCAGACCTCAAGTTGTATTACAAAGCTATAGTAATCAAAACAATATAGTAGTAGTGTAAAATTGATGCATAGATCAGTGGAACAGAATAGAAAATCCAGAAATAAACCCACAATTATATGATGAATTAATTTTAGACAAAGCAGGGAAGAATATCCAATGGGAAAAAGATACTCTTCAATAAATGGTGTTGGGAAAACTGGACAGCAACATGCAAAAGAATGAAACAAAATCACTTTCTTACACCATACACAAAAGTAAGTTCAAAAAGGATTAAAGAACCAAATGTGAAACAAAATCTTGAGGAACACAGTCAGTAACCTGTTTGACATTGGCATAGCAACTTCTTTCTAGATATGTCTCCTGACGCAAGAGAAACAAAAGAAAAATTAATTATTGGGACCTCATCAAAATAAAAACCTTCTGCACAGTGAAGGAAACAATGAACAAAACTAAAAGGCAACCTATGAAATGGGAGAAGACATTTGCAAATGAAATACCTGATAAAGGTTTAGTATCCAAAATCTATAAAGAACCTGTAAAACTCAACACCCCAAAAATAAATAATTCGATTAAAAGATAGGCAGAAACATGAATAGACATTTTTCCAAAGAAGACATACAGAGGGACAACAGACACATGAAAAGTAGCTCAACATCACTCGTCATCAGGGAAATACAAATAAAACTTCAGTGAGACATGATCTCACACCTGTTAGAATGGCTAAAATTAACAACACAAGAAACAACAGGTATTGGCAAGGATGTGGAGAAAGGGGAACCCTCTTGCACTGTTGGTGGGAATGCAAACGGGTGCAGCCGCCCTGGAAAACAGTATTCCAAATATTTTGAGATTCCACAAAAAGTTAAAAATATAACTAACCTACGATCCAGCAATTCTACTACTACATATTTACCCAAAGTACAAAAATACTAATTCAAAGAGATACATGCACCCTAGTGTTTATAGTAGCATTATCAACAATAGCCAAATTATGGAAAGAGCCCAACTGTTCATCAACTGATGAATGTATAGAGACGATGTCGTGTATATATATAATAGGACATTACTCAGCCATGAGAAGAATGAAATCTTGCCATTTGCGACGACATGGATGAAGCTAGAGAGTATTATGCTAAGTGAAATAAGTCAGAGAAGGACAAATATATGATTTCACTCCTATGTGGAATTAAAAAACAACAGCAAAGCAAATGAAGAAAGGGGGGAAAAAGCGAGGCAAACCGAGAAACAGACTCTTAATTACAGAGAACAAACTAATGGTTACCAGAAAAGAGGTGGGCAGGGAGATGGGTTAAATAGTTGATGGGGATTAAGGCGTGCACTTGTTATGATGAGTCCCGGGTGCTTATGGAAGTGTTGAATCACTGTATTGTACACCTGAAACTAATATACTGTATGTTAACCAACCGGGATTTAAATAAAAACTTTAAAAATATTAAATGGGAATATGTTAGACACATTGTCATTGCATATTTTCAGTCTTTGATTGAGGCACTAACTTCTTCCTTTCCCTGCAAGATGAAATATTTCTTCAGATTACTATCTTGACCAAGTGTGGGAAAGTTGCAGTCTTCCACTTTCCCTTCCTACTGTTATAACTCTTATTCTATAAGCCAGGTAACCAATGTGATGGAATTATAAAATATGAGATAGTTATACTTGTCTGAAAATAAAGATCTAAGGATAAGAAATAGAAGAGACAACATCATTTTATAGAATGTTGGATTTGGTATTCAACTAGATCCCTTCTGGGTGAGATCAAATGCCTAGTAGGAAAGTACAACATCATTTCTATGTTTCAATCAACATTGTGATATGTCCTAAGTCAATAAATTGACTCAATGGTCTAAATAAGCAGAGATATTTTATGTTAAATATTAATATGACAAACATAGCATTTATTGTAAAGTGACAGAAAAACCATGCATGTCAGGCATAGATATAGATCAGTTTGAAACATTATGGCAATTGATGAAGGATTAAAAGTGATAGTAAGAATTATAATGTAAATGTTAATATTTACATGATACTCTGAAATACTGGGTTTTGATTTGAAGAAAAGCAAAACAGTTGTTTCATAAAAAAAAAACCATTCTGAAATACATGATTAAATATATTCTTAATACCATTTTCAGTAGTATATAGGTGATAATTGTTTAAAAGTAGTTTAGTAGAATAGTAATTGTTATTCAACTTTATAATTAAAAATGAAAATGTAGTAAGAATATAGGTAGCACTTTTTTTCATTATCACCATTAGAAGTCTAATTAAAATCCTCTTAATGATGTTTTAAAAAGTTATTTCATATATATCAAGAGAAAATATCATCTTAATATATTCTTTTTGACTAGATATGTATAGTACACTTTCAAAAATCTCTTTAAATTGACCTAAATCCACTATGTAAAATATTTTATTTACTTAATATGTATGGCACTAAATGTATACTTTGCTAAATGACCAAGTAAGAAAAACAATTAAAAGTCAAACTGCTGACTTTAATAATTTTACTTAAGTATAGAAAAAGAGAAAACCACAACATTTTAATTTTACAGAAAACCATTTGATATAAGTGTGATTCTTTCATGCTCAGGTAGAAACTACTTGTCAAGAAGTCAGATGCTATGTCAGGATTTTATTGTGTTTTTTAAAAATAACTTGTAAATAGAAATATAAGCTGCTTTACTCTGTCCATTAAATACTAGAATATATACCTAATATTTATGCATATCCCGTTCATATCTGTTGTTTCTACAAAATTTTCAATAGAGCCTTAAAGCTGTTGAATACAGGTTTAATTCCAAATTTCATTTCTTTCTGAATTGCACCATCCTTCAGCAATGCATCATCATCACAGGTCATTGCACCGATGAAATTAATCTGATAAAACACCTGTGTGACAGAGAAAATGATATATTAGTGTGATTCATCATTAATGTACATCATCAGCCCATGATCTATTAGTGTATTGCTCAAAGGATTGTGTCATTAGGAAAGAGTGAGTTCCTAGTGTTAAATTATGGTGTTGAAGGCAGTAGTTAGAGCCTAGTATAACCCAGGAGGCAAAAAGTAGATGTGCTAATACAAAATCAAGTTCTCTGAACTTTCTTTTTTTTTTTTTTTTTTTTTTTTTGGCTTTAAAGTGTCAGATTTGAATTTTTGCTAATAAGGTTTTACTTCTTTAAGGTGAAATTAAGTTTGCCCTTATTACTCATCTAATATTAATTGCATACCCATCCTCTATAAATGATATCATTTATAAGGCTGACTTGCATCACTGGTGAGAAATGTAATTTTATTTGAAAATGAAACACATAAGAATTTAAAATATCTGAAAAAATAACTCTGCGGGGTTGTTTTTCCAAGCATTTATTTAGACATAAATGTGCCAGAAATTATACCTTACCTGATTAGCTCATGATATTGAGCTTAGAGATTAGAAATTGCCCTGAAATGCCTTTGTTAATGTAATCCAACCTGGAAATTTAAGATTATTTTGTTCAAGATTAAAGATAAGAATAAAAGTAAGATAAAAACATAACTGCAAAATAAGTAGTGAATCTTAAGAATTCAGAATTTTAATAAATTATTTTTAGTATAAACTTGATGAGTTTGCTCTTCTAAATTAAAATAACCTTAAAATATAGTAACTGTATTATTTTGAAAACATATTAAAAACATTCCTTTCTCAAGAATGTTTGCTTAGCGAGGCAAAGGGCTTTATCTGTTTAATCATTGTTATCCACTAGATATAGAATAGAGAGCAGCAAATGTTAGGCCCTCAATTTGTTCTCTAATTAATTAATTAACTCAACTTAATAACATTATGTAACAGATTCAGATTCATCCTTAGGTCATGTATGCATCCTTAGGTCATGTATGCATTTAAATAACTTCTGTATATACATGGTTTGAACTACAATTTAAATAATTCTATTTCAAATATTAAAAGTACCATGGTGATATTGTCATTAACTTTCATATCTATATCCAAAGATAAACTTGCTTATATTTTTTCATTGTAGTTTTATAGATTAAGAAACTACCACATAGTCCATAAATGCATAGTGTGAGTAAAATTTTTATTAAGATGACTCATAGTATAAGCAAGAACTATTAACTAACCTCATTGGGACTTTCAGTCCAGACAAGATGAAACAGCCCCATTTTCTGTTTTCCCCCTCATTAATTTCAATTATAAAGCCTTGGAATAATGCCAGGGGTAAGCAAAGGAAAGGATTCAAAGCTGCTAAGATGGAGGCTAAGTAGTTTGGGATCCCTAGATTGGAAGAAGAGCACAGTGGCTAGTGATGTTATGGCCTCCATTCACCAGAAAGAAACCTTGACCCAGCATTTCCCCTACTCTCAACCTAGCAGCAGAAGACATCCCGAGTAGGTCCATTCTTCCACAGAGCAAATGGTAGCCCTGCCAAAGACTCCAGGTGAGCCTGTAGATCATCAAGAGATCTTTTAATAGTAAGTGACCAGGGAAGGCCACCTCCTTCTCCACAAAGCCTGAAAATCCCCTCCTGGTGGGATAATACCAAGAGAGATAGCACTGCCAAGAGAGACAACAAAAAGCACTCTAGTCTGGGAAGCCTCATTAATCTCTGATTCTTCCTTCCTCTCTACCTCTCACTAGGAGACATAGGGTATGCAGGAGGAAGCCTGGGAAAAAAAAAACAGGACAAATAGCCCAACCTGAAAGTGTTCTCCATCCCTTACAAGCAGGAGGAATTCCATTCTGAGTACCTGGCCAGGGAAGCCCTCACCAGCCTGATACTCCTTTCCCTTAGGGAAGGCACCAAGGTGAGTTAGCATTCAGTGTTGGAGATTCTAAAACCTCAATGTAGTCTTAAAACCATTCCCAAATTCAACATGCAAATACTTGGATAAGGTATCTTTACCTCCAGGTGTAACAACTGCCTAGATGTAGATTCCTCACAGTTCTGTTAATGTGTAAATAAAATGTCTGACCTTTGTCCCTGGTTCCTGGATAATGTGCATATCTTTGGAATTTCTTGAGTGATAGGAGTGTCTTTGTCATTCATGTGGCCTCCTTATACCACAACTAGAGGTATAAGCTAACAAGGTGCCTTTGGGTGGGTTTATGCTAATGACATGATTCATGACGGGGCTGGACTTGCCAGAAAGTCCAACCATAGGACTAGACCATTGGGATCTTGAGCCAAGTGATATCAATCTGACCTCTGAGGAAGGGAGGAAGGCCAATTTTGAGTTTGAGTCATGTGATCAATGATCTGATCAATCATGCCTACATAATGAAACATCAATAAAAACTCTGGATACAGAAGGTTAGGTAAAACCTGGTTGGCAGTACTCTGTGTACTGTCACACATCAGTGTGCCAGGAGGTTAACCTGTCCTGACACCATGAGGAGAGGACAAGAGAAGCTTCACATTTGGAAACTTTCCAGATCTTGCACTATGCATCTCTCCTGTTGGCTGGTTCTAACCTTAATCAATTTGTTATAATAAAACCAGAGTCATAAGTTAGCATTTTCTTGAGTTATGTAAGCTGTTTTAATGAATTCTTGAATCTGAGAAGATAATGGGATCTCTCAAATTAGAAGTTAGCTGGTCAGAAGAGAGTGGTCTGGGGACCCCTGAACTTACAGCTGGTGTCTGAAGGGAATGTAGTCTTGTGGAGGACTGTGCCCTTACCCTGTGAGGTATGGCTTAAATCTTAGCAATTGGTGTCAGAAGTCATTGCAGCTAGCCTAGACTTTTTCTTTTATTTCATATTATTATGTCCAACTCCCATTAATATCTCCTCTTAAATAGCTCAAAGCCACCACCAGTTGTTCAACCCATTCTAAATAAATTCATGATCTTTTCTTCCTATATCTTCCCTTCTTCAGAGATACCTGTATTATTGAATGACTCTACCCCCTGTTGAGTACTGCAAGAAACACAATGTCATTCTTAACTATTTCCATTCTTTTGTCCATTCCTCCAAATATCCAATGTACATTTATGATCTGAAGTTTAACTATTTACCTCAAATCTATTCACTCTAGCCATTTGCGTAGTAATCATAATAACCCAAGTTACTATTATCACTCATATGGATTTCCATAATAGACTCCTAGATTATTTTACTTCTTCACACTTTCAATCTATATTATTTTTTTAATTTTTTTAATGTTTATTTTTGAGAGAGAGAGAGAGAGAGACAGAGCATGAGTGGGGGAGGGACAGAGAGAGGGGCAGACAGAATCCGAAGCAGGCTCCAGGCTCCAAGCTGTCAGCACAGATCCCAACACAGGGCTCGAACCCACACACTGTGAGATCATGACCCGAGCTGAAGTCAGATGCTTAACTGACTGAGCCTCCCAGATGCCCCTCAATCTATATTCTAAAACCAAAAATAGGGATTTTCTTTAATATAAAATTCTAATCATATCAACTTCGGCTTCTTTTAGGTACACTTAAATTCTCTAATGGTTTATAATAAAATAAAGCCAAAACTATTAAAAGAGGACTGAATATCCCAGCATGAAATGGTACACTCCATATAACTACAGGCTTATATCATACCTTATGTCCCCTTTCACCATGTGCTCTAGCAATACAGAACTTCTTATAGTTCTGGAAAGTTCTAACTTCTTCCTTCTGCAGCACCAATTTTCTGCTTCTACTTTCCTCCTCTGGTAGTGTTCCCCCTTTCTTCTTCATCAGTTATCTCCTATGCAACAGTAAGATTTCAGCTAAGGCAAAATTTATTTAAGGAAAATTTCCCTGATCTGAATCTAATGCTCTCATGATACATATGTATTTTCGTCGTAACGCTTGGCATGGTTGTATCTTTAATTTAATTTTCTTATTTGACTATTGTCTCTCCAAGCAGAATGTGATCTCTCTGAGACCTGAGATCATGCCTATTTTCCTCAATATTTTGTGATCAGTCCTTAATATTTGTTGAATGACCAGTTTAATAATTTAATATAAAGTATGTTCTTATTGTCTATTTTTAATAAATAAGAAGTTAAGCAAGTATATCAATTAACAAAAGCCAAATTATATTCTCATATTATCAAAACAGTAAACTAGCATATACTAATATTTTATAAAAAAATAACATCTTTTAACATTCTAAACAGAAAATCATATATGCAAGAAACAGATATGATGGTTTTCTGTAAGACTGGATTTGGTATAAAGTATTATTTTATGACAAAATTCAAATATCAGCCCTAACTCCTTCAATATGATTGAGATCACCTTGTCTTTTAAGATTTAAGTACAATTATTACAACCTCATCCAATGCATTCAAAGGAAATTTACTGTCCTTCCAAATGAGTGTGGGAATTTTTGGAGGACTGACATTTACCCTTAACACCTGTTTCCACATTCATGATGTTCCTGAATTCTCAATTTCAGCTTTTATGTCTACCATTTTGCATATGTTATTTTCCTTCTACACAGTTTCACAACCCCTTTCCCCCCAACAGGGTTCTTCTATAAATCTTTCTCTTTAAAATAACACTGACAGTGTTTGGCTGACTTTTACTTAACTAGGAGGTTCCTTTATATTAAATACTGCCCACTTATCAGATTTGCATTGAAAACATTGGAGTCTTTGCCTTTCTCGTTTTGCTCTAATCTCTGTCCTTTGCTGGGCTCTATTTAGCTCTTCCCCTAACATCATATTTAATTCTTTTGAGCCACAAACAGTTTCGTATTGAAAGGGAAAATAACCCTTGCACAATTTTACATTATTCTCAAGTAGTTTGATTCAGGCTCTATTGATAAACCCTCTCTTCCATGAACCTACATATTGTCCTAACTTTTCATTCCTATATATCCCATAAAGTTATTCTATTTTTAAGAGACAGTCTTCTTCTCAGGAAGAATTATCACTTTAGGAATGATGGGCTTTTCAGGCAGAAAGGAGAAGTTAATAATGAAGCCAAAAAGACTTACAAGAAAGTGTGATGTGACTGAATTTCATTGAAACCAAAATGAAAAAAGTCCCCCAATTAGTTAACACTGATATATTTGTGAATAAAACAGAAATATTGACTCAACATCATTACTACAAACTAGAAATGCCTAATTCTACTTTCCTGAACATACTGAGTTTTTTAAATGTTAGTTTTGCCCCTACAATATGAAATTGTCAATTTTTTAGTCCATTTGGTCTACCATAACAAAATACCATAGACTGGGTGGCTTATAAACAACAAAAATGTATTTCTCACAGTCCCAGAAGATGAGAAGTCCAAGGTCAAGTTACCAGCAGATTTGGTATCTGATGAGAGCCTACTTCCTGGTTCACAGAAGGTGGTGTTCTTTCCATGTCCCCTCCCCACATGGCAGAAAGGGCCAGGGAGCTCTCTGGGGTCTGTTTTATATGGACAACAATTCCTTCATGAGGGCTCTGCCTCCTAAGAGCATCACTTACAAATACCTTCGCAATGGGGATTAGGTTTCAATTTATGAATTATGAGGGGACATAAACATTCAGCCAATAGCATCATTACATATCTTCATGCTATCCTTCATTATTTTAGCACATATAAGTCATAAGCAGTTAGTTACCAAAATAATAAATACAAATCCATTTTTTTTAATAGTATTAATACATACTGATGATGTCACTTGTTATAATTTTATTTTCATTTAACTGGTAAATGTGTTATTCATATTATTTTTTCTTAGCTCCTAATGCAAAGATAATTTTGGAGAGCTATAGATAAAAGTAGCTGGTTTTAGAAGAGTGACACAAGCACACAAAATAATTGTATCCCAAAGGACTAACTTTAAGTTAATACTAAAAGTGATTTAAAGGTTTCAGGAGTCCCAACTTCCAAAATACTCTTCTTATAGTAATTTTAGGCTTTTGGCACTAATATTGATAGGCATTTTAGTGGCAGAAATATTTTCAACTGAAGCTCGATAAAAATGGATATAAATCAATGTGTATACTTTGCTAAATTTGGCATATTAAACCACTTTTGGATTTAGGAAGATAGATTTAAATCTTGAAATTCCAGAGTAACTTTCCTCATACTTTTAAATGCATACTATCATAAAAATAAGGAATAAGATATAAGTAAATAAAAATAAGACCATTTTTCCTGATCCAATAAATGACAAGGCTCTTAAATAAACAGAAAATTGTGTGAATGATCTTCAAAGCTTTGACATTCAGCACAATAATTTACATGAGATTCCAGAGTAGCTGCCAGTATGAAAAAAGAAGAAAAGGAAGAAAACTGAAGGCCTTTTCCAAATAGTACAGAAAAGGTGAACTATAGAGAACAAACTAATGGTTACCAGGGAGGAGGTAGGTGGGAGGATAGGTTAAATGGGTGATGGGGATTAAGGAGGGCATTTGTTGTGATGAGCCCCAGGTATTGTATGGAGGTGTTGAGTCACTATATTGTGCACCTGAAACAAATATTACACTGTATATTAACTAACTGGAATTTAGATAATTTTTTTTTATAAAAGAAAAAGTGAAGAATGCCATAGGACAACATTCCTGGAAGGCAGGTTGAAATGATGTGTGAAAAAACTTGAGAAATCTACATATCTGTTAGTGCAGCAATTTCACTTTTGGAGATGGAAATTTTTCTATAGTAAACAATGAGGGGGAAAGTCAAAGATTTATGCACAGATCCAATAGAAAAAAGGTTTTTTTTAATAAATCAAACGTTAAAGAATAAATTTTGGTGACATGTTACATATAACAATTTGATGTCAAGAGATGTAAATATTGTCAAATGGTACATAAATAATTCATTTAAATCAGGTATGACAACAGTTACACATGTGTTTCATCACATATGTGTATATGTGCATCAGCTATACTACTATGTCTCTGTATGATAGAATTATGGAGTTTCATTCTTTTTTCTGAAAATCTATGAAAAATCATGAATTGATTTTATATGTATATTATATTTAAAATAGCATATAAAAAGTGATAAAACAGTCTTATTTTTAGCATTTATATAGAGCTGTATGGCCTACTGGTTAATATTTACCAAGCAGCTACTGTGCACTAGGCAGCGTAGAGTGGCTTTCTATATATATAATCAACATATATATTATTTATACTTTTGTGGTAGTGATTCTTTTTTCTCAGATACAAATGCTCATGTTACAAAACACTCTCATTATACACCTTATTTTTTTAATCCCCCAAATTATCCTAAGGATAATTATTATCCCTGCTTGACAAAATGTTTATTAAATTTTATGTATTATTTCCAATCTTCATTAAATAACAAAAGGTAAATAAAACTATCACAACTACATGGATATAGAAACTAGAATTCAGAAAGCTTTAAAAATTGCCCAGGGCCACACATCTCTAATCATGATAAAAAATTGATCCAGAAAAAAAATTGAGCCAGAATATCTCTGACTTTATAACCAAATATGAGTACCAAATTTTTTACAAAGAGAAAATAAAACAAGGAGAAATAGCAAGAGACTCATGGTCACAGAGTGATTCATAAAATGCAAGGCAAAGCAATCTGGCTTTATATTATCTAAAGACAAAGTCAGTTTTACTCTGGCCCTTTGTGAATGGGGATAAGATTAAAGAGACCCAGGGGCGCTTGGGTGTCTCAGTGGGTTAAGCATCAGACTTCGGGTCATGTCATGATCTCGTGGTTCACAAGTTCGAGCCTGGTGTCAGGCTCTGTGCTGACAGATCAGAGCCTGGAGCCTGCTTCAGATTCTGTGCCTCCCTCTCTCTCTGCCCTTTCCTCCATCCCACTCTGTCTCTTGCTCTCTCAAAAATAAATAAACACTAAAAAAATAAAAAAAAAAAAAAGTTTAAAGAGACCCAGAACAACTTTCTCCAGTCAAATTGAACTTTTCTCATATTCTCATTGCCTTCCCACCCAACCCGTAGTCCTTCTAGACCTGCAGGACAAGTGTAGGCAGTCAAACTAACCCATAACACATCCAGTTTTATCATTTCTAGTCAAGTATCTTATCCTCTCTGAATCCCATTTTCCCTTCATTGTAAAATGATGTTTACTTCATTGAAGTAGAAGAATTTAGAAATGTGAAAAAGAACAATGCTTGGCATAGAGGAAAAAAATGAGCAAAATTCCTTGATGGTAACCGTAACACTTTTATTTTGTATCAGAGGCAGATTGGTACATGCCTTATCCTCCTACTTGGCTACATGCTCCTCAAGAAAATTCAGTTTTGTTAAAAATTCATGAACATCTCTTAAGGGTCAAGATGCATATCAGTCATTGGAGATTTACCAAAAAAAAAAAAAAAAAAAAAAAAAAAAAAAAAAGGTGGCATCTCCGCTATGAAATTCCTCACAGTCCGGTAAGAAAGAGATGCCTTTGTAATCTTCGTACTCCCAGCACAGTGTTGGTGATAACACATCATGGAAATACTACTCTGCAGATGAACAAAGAAATGAAATAATTGGTTATTTAGCTTACTTACTATTATACATCTTATTAACTGGTTGTCAATTAAAGATCAAACTTTAAAAAATAACTTTTAAACATACACATAAATATTCTTGAGTTTTATATCTATATATATATATATATACACACACACACATACATATATATATATATATACACACACACACATACATACATAGATATACATATATATGTATGTATAATGAATAAAGCAAATTTCTCAACAGGAACTTAGCCCAATAACCGGTTCATGTAGTCTCAGTTACTTTGAAGGAAGGCAAGAAGAAACTGAGAAATGACCTATTATTTCTAATAAAAGTTTCATTGTTGACACCTTAAAACCTAGCTAAATACTTTTGGATAGTGACTGGATATGGGCTTTGGACAAACTTACCTCAAAATTATCGCTCTACCTTCTAGATGTGTTATTGAGGATGATGAATCAGTAACATTACCCATAACCCCACTCACAATTAAACCAGGATGCTACCAATCATCAAGTGTTTAACATATCAGGCATTATGTTGAATAGAGTAAAACCTTGGATTGTGAGTAACTTGGTCTGTGATTTTTCCTCAAGACGAGCAAACATTTCTAATAAATTTTAACTTTTATAAATGAGTGATGTCTTCCAATAAGAGTAGTGTGGAACTCTGAATATCATATGAGCACAACTGAGCCAATGGTTCTTAAAATTCATTTTGATATGCAAGTGCTTTGGATTACAAGGCAGATTTCCAGAGCAAATTATGCTCGCAAACCAAGGTTTTACTGTACTTACATACTATATTATTTAGTACTCATTAAACCTTTGAAATAAGTATTATTAGACCACATAGACAAATTGAAACCTAGGGAACTGAGTTAATTAGATTCAGTACCAAGTCTGCCTGACTTCAATGGCCAGGGGCTTAACTACCAGCAACCTGGGGCTTCCTGTTGAGTTCAGTTCCCTTATCAATAAAGAAGAGGTGATTTGGTTAACAGGTTTGTTGAAATAATTAAATATGTCAAATCATATGAAAGGACTGGAACACCTGATTGATACTCAATAGGCCAATGGGAAAATAAAAATATATAGCCATGTTGGGTGTGAATGCTGCAAGAACCCTTATGATCGTTCTATCCCTTTTTGGGTTGCCAATAAGTAACCAACTGGAAGATTCAGTAACTTACGAAGAGCTCAAAAACTTATTGGTGGCAAAACTAGTAGAAGCTGTATCTCTTCATAGTGTGGACCTTGCAATAGTGAAGTACGGTGAAAAATTGAAGGAGATACAGAGTTGAAACAGATAGCAATATTGCAAAAACAAAAAATGGACCTCTGAAGAATGATAAAGTGTAGTTATTTAGCACTGAGACAAAAATGCAACTTAGCAATTCTCCTTAAGCATACAAAAGTTTAATGTCATGTATGAAATGATTATTCTCTTTTCCATTGAGAATTTAAAAATTACAGTTAAATTGAGCAAGAACTCTTCAGTTAAATTTAAAAGCCTGTTTTGCTAAAAACTAGAGCAGGTTAGTAGGAGAGATCTTAGAAATACTCTCTTTTAAAGTTCCAAAGATCAAATGGATAATGATCTCCCTGAGATGAATTAAACTCAGTGTTATCTACACAGTGGAATAAATATGAAACCATCTGAAGCTCAATATTTACTAATTTGTATTCTGCCAATATACAGAGTTGTTTTAATTCTTAGCTCCATTATATTGAAGTTTTGATATTTTGTATAATTATGAGAAATCTTTAAAAAATTCAAGCATTTTAAATAAGCCATTTAGCTTTAAGATTTTCTCTAATACTATTACAGGTGAAATAACTCCTACAGGTGAAGATAAAATAATGGTTCCATTTTACTGTCTTTTAAATTCAGTAATAATGGTTTGTAATTATAAAGCATCTCTCTTCCATGGAGCTTAATGTGTTTTATGGACATTGCTTCATTAATCCTTCCACCTTCCTTTTAAGGTGGGTATCATGGTTCTCATTATACAGATGGAGAACCTGAGGCACAGAGAAGTTAATTGATTTGCCCAAGGTCACACAGCAAGTAAGTGACAAGGCTGTGCCTTCTGACTCACCATCTAATGTCTTGCATGCCAGGCCATTCAGCTTTTCCAAATGGGGAGAAATAATCCATTCATTTTTATCAAAGTTCAACTCCAGGCTGCTAAATTCCTTGGGGCAAAGTTGCATAGTGCAATTTCACACTATGGCATTGGCACATTGTCAATTTACACAGAGGAGAGCTCATACTGAGCTACAAGGTTACTAATAAAAATAGAGAAGAAAAGAGATCTAAAAATGGCTCTCTGAGATGTCTGAGTTTGTGCTACTAAGAACTCACACTATCCTTCTCAAACAAGCAGCAGCATAAAAACCTGCAAGCTTCAGATATCAAATACTAATGATTGTAAATGTTTTGAAAACATTTTAAAGGTAATAAAACAAAAGCCTTAACTAGGTCATAGAAAAAGAGTTTTACAGATGTGCTTCATTTATTTATGCATGTGTATTTTTATTGATTTGTCTTAACCACACAACCTCCTCTATCTAGTCTTTGCAAAGCATTCATAAATAAGCATCCTCATCCAAACAAGACAAATAACCAGCACATTAAAAAGTTATCGCTTCAAAACAACAGCAAAACACTACGTGAACCCACTATCTAATCTGCACAATAAATCGTTCATTGTGTAAAACCTGAAGGAAGACATTCCAGACACAAAGGTTGTCTGATTATTTGATATCCCAGTATCCTATCTAAGTGAGCAGCACAGAATATCGTTTTCTCGGTGGCTAAAGATGCAATAACACCATTCAGCAGCCCATTTGTACTGCTTAGCCCAAAATGGAAGGAATTCAGAGAAATGCTGAAATGTAGCTTTCTTCACTCCAAATAAGTCTCAGAAGATTATTGTCATTAATGATTTTTTTTCTTCTGAAGCATAACCAACCAAAAGCTGTAGAAATTCTTAACTTGATTTAATGTCCTGTAGACACCACAAAGTATAGTGAAAGTAAAAAAAAAAAAAAAAGTAACAAAAATCCTTTCCCATAAAACAATATTGGTGTTTAATGAGAGAATGGCCTCCTCCATGCAGTTCTCACAGATTTCCAGTGGGTTAAAATTTCAGTTCACTTCTGCAGGTACTAAAGAACAACCATTACCTGTCTGTATGAGGCTGACATGCCAGAGCCTCTGAAATGGATTATGCCTTAGTGTTCTGAGATGTATTTGGTCAAATCTCTCCCTATAGGCTTAGAACTACCTGGCACTCACTGTAAGGTTAATTGATGGTTATTCCCTATCTCTTAAGAAAAATATGAAAATAAACCTTGCTTCTCAACAACTCGCTCTCTTAGTAAACTCAGTGAGGGTAAGAATCTTTTTGTTCACTGATGAATCCCAAAAATCTGCAACAAAGATCTCAGTAGACATTTGTTAACTGAATAAATAAAATGAAAAAAAAATTATTGTTAAAAACAAAGTCATGGAAACGCCTGGGTGTCTCAGTTGGTTAATCATACTACTCAGTTTTGTGGGTCCAAGCCCCACATCATGCTCTGTGCTAACAGTGCGGAGCTTGCTTGGGATTCTGTCTCTCCTTCTCTCCCTGTCCCTCCTCCACTGTCTCTGTCTTTCTCAAAATAATTAAATAAACTTAAAAAAAAAGTCATGCAATTATGCATATGTATGTTAGAAAGGACGTTTTTACTACAAAAGAATTATAAGGTTTCTGGAAGAGTGTTGTCTCCAAACTTGTACCAGCTATTATTCATTGTTTCTAAATCTCATACTGGTTAAGAGTCAGGCTGGGTTTTAATCACAATTCTAATACTTAACACCATGTACTGCACAGCTTATTTAACCTCTCTATGCTTCAGTTTTTCTTCTCTACAATTAGAATAATCAAAATGCCTACTCCATATGGTTATTGGGAGGATTAAATGAATCAGTGTATGCAGAACTCATATCAAAATCCCTGAGAAGTATTAAGTGCTATGTAAGTGTGAGCTGTTATTCTAGGAGAGGCCTGCCTGTTGATCATACTTCAAATGATGTTATTAAGTCAAAATTAGGTTTCATCATTGTTAACAATGTTTGTCGTCATAGTAGGTATTAATAGAACATTAACCCCTCCCTCCTTTAAGGCAGATGTTTCTGCTTCTGTCCCCCTCTCCATGACTTCCCTCCACTCCAAAAATAAACAAGCAACAATTCTCACATGTATAGGAATTAAACTAATGTAAATTCTTAATGATGTGTAAAATCTGAATTTTATGCAAAATATCTCCTTGGCAAGTCCCTAGGTTTCCTGGTTTCCTAAAAACCAGGCTCACTGCTTTTTTAAAAAGAAGAAAAATTAGGCTTGAACTCAAGAATATATCAACTGTGATTCTTGGCAAGAATGTATATCAAAGTAACCTTGAGAATGTGTGCTTATCAGCACTAAGACATGTCTTGTGGCTTTGGTTGCTGCTGTTGGGTCATAAAAAAGATTTTCATCTAGAACCCATAAGCTTAACATAGTTTCTCCCCAAAAGAACCATTTACCTTCAAATTTGATTTTTTATTTCTTTCATACAATATCAGGCTAAAGTAGTTTCCCAGAGAAGCCACTTGCTTTGGATCTCCTAGCTAGTCCTCCAGATGAGAGGTGTTTATCAGGAGAACTGTCAGGGCAGGGCCAATATTTCAGACTTTTAAAATCACCAATATCTTTTTTTTTGTAACAACTACCACCAAAGAAAACAAACAAAGCAAAGAAAAGGGAAGGAAAAGAAAGGAAACAAAAGCAAAGGAGAGGCCAAATAATAAACTATTACAGGAAATGTCATATTTAACTCTCCCATAATGATGAAAGTATAATAGGAGTTGCCATTCAGACTTATTCAAGTATTTCACCTCCACTCTTTAGCTGGCAATAAAACATCTTCTTAGATGATGTCAGTGACTGCCAAGTGCCCTCACAACCTCTCTATCCAGCTTGTTTCTTTCCAAATCTCAGAACTAAAACCTCTGTCCTGAAAGTCACCCTCAGGTGTTCTTGAATCCTCTCCTTCCCTTCTACTTGACATATAATCCAGTAGATAACTCCATAAATTCTATCAAATTTATTCTAAATTGTATCGCTTCTCACCATCTTTACTGTTACCTCCCTAATTCAAACTCTATTATAACAATCTCCTAACTAACCTCTCTGCTTCTACTCTTGCCTAACTCATAATCCATTCTTCCCAGATATCAAATGCATCGTCCATCCATTTAACATGTCCAATGGCTTCCCTTTACATTTAAAATAAATCTCAAACTCTTTATTCTAGGCTACAAAGTCCAACATAGCCTAGGGCTGTGATATTTTATATTATCACTACCATGCTCTGCATCAACCATGTAGACTTCCTTTCTGTTCTTTGAATATTCTAAGCTTATTTCTATCCCAGGGATTTAGGATTTGTTGATTTTTTTTCACCCTGAAATGTTTTTGCCTAAAATCTTCACATGACTGGCTCCTCATCATTCCAGTTTCAGATCGAACATTACATCCTTCCACATGTCTTCTGATATCATCCACACTAAGGTAATCTCCACACACCCTATCCTCCTATTCTGCTTTATTTTCTTTATCCCTATCTTATATATTTATTTACATTGTTAACTATTCTTCTACTTGAATATAGATCAGAATTTTGTCTGTCTTATTCACTACTCTATTCCTAGGTCCTTGACAAATAGCATGCTTTTTCGAAATATTTGCTGAAGAAGAAAATGGATAAACAAATAAATAGAAGTCCAGAATCAAAGAAAGCTAGGGATATATTAAAGATTACCAGTCGAAATCCTTTATTCTAGAGATATGGTAATAAAATAGTTTGCCTAAACTAGTAAAAGTAATTAATATCCTATGTGTGTCTAAAATCCTAGACATTTCCATTAGCCACACTGCCTCATAATTTTGTAAATGTTGTGTTGGAACTACAAAGGCTACCAAGTAAATCATACAATTGCCATAAAAAGAGACATCAAAAACTCACTATAAATTAATTCATTGTGTTTCCAAAGCCTAACCTGCCTTGGAAGCCCCATTTAAGTCCCAACACATCAACATATTCCTTGTAATTATTCCATTATCTTTCAGTGGATCAAAACCTGGACATTCTTTAAGTGCCTAAAGATATAGCCAAAAGATAATAAAAAAATCTAAAGGAAATATAGTATGTCACATTAAGATAATTGTTGTGATAAAAAATAAAGCAGGAAAGGGGGATACAAAGGGCCTGGGAATGGGGTGTAAGGCCAGTTTTAAATGACATAAGCAAAAACCTGGAAGAGTTATTTGTGAAAAAACTTTGTGAGATTTTCAATATTTTTTAATAAAAAAAATAAATTCAATGTTAGTTGTTATCACTACTGTGGAATGCAACCTTTATTTATTTCCAAATATGTTAGAGAAAATTTTCTCATCTTTTACTGTAAAAAGCACAGTTAAATTTAGCAAAATCTATATTAGTCAAGTTAATGATTGAGTGTTGGTATATCTCCCCTGTTTTTTTATAATTCAAATGAGTTTGGATTGTTAAAAGTCAGGTTTTTTTAATATTGCATGGTTTAGATTTGGTTTGACAACATTCTTTTCCTTCCTCTGAACAGTCCCAGTCCCTTCCCGTCCAGTCAATTTCAAGTATATTCTATATACTTTATGAAGCCTCATAAAACAGCTTAATGGCATAGGATAGTGAAAATGTGAAGATGAAATATGGTACAGATTATGATGTTTATAAAAGATAGTTAAAGATTAATCTAGCAGCCTCAGATGTCTTTAAGAAATTGGCAGTCTTATGGTGAAATAAACACACAAACATAATTTGAGGCAAAACTTTTTTTATTTAACTTTTTTTTTTTTTAACTACACCAGCTATTTACAAAAAGGTACCTCATTCTGTCTTCTGTCTCGCATTATATTCAGTATGCATCAGGATGATACTCCCGGGAGAATTTTCAGGATTATTCATTCTTTGAATAATGGCTTGTATGTGGGCTTCAAAGAAATGCAGTAGGAGTGGGAAGAAAAACATTTTCATTTCCAAAGGAATGTTCTGAACTTCCCAGGGGACACTGAGAAAAGATCTTGTTGAACTGAGGGACACTTGACAGCCACTTAAGTAGCTCAGTACATTCACAGTAAAAACTGTTTTCCCTCCTTCCCATATCCTAGTTTTATGCATGACAACAACTTGGTATTCAAATAATGCATAATCTCACTTATAGTACAGGGAATTCATTAATGGATAATGCAGAGAATAAGTGATACAATGTCAACCATAGAAAAGCAAAGCGCTCCCTTGTGGCGGGATAAGGTTTTATTCAGTCTGATCTGAATTAAAAGAGTTTTGAGCCCCTTGTCTGCTTAGAGACAGTTTGGCTTTTAACAGGAGCTGCTGAAGAAATGTAGAATTTTGAAAATGGCAAATATATTTTGATCAGCATTAAATTCAGGGCACTACTACTTCTGCTACTCACTTATCATGAGTCTGCAATACCTTTCTTGGCCAAAGGAAAAGGGGTTTAATTCAGTGAGAAACAGATGGCTTGAACATGCAACCACAATGCACTTAATCAGCTATATATGCAAAAAAAAAAAAAAAAAAAACCAAAAAACAAAACAAACAAACAAACAAAAAAACCTCTTCCTTTGTTTTTACTTAATGGTTTGCAAAAATTTTAAATATGAATCTAATGGCATGAGCATATAATGCACTATTATCCTGCACATAAATCTTGAAATTCGATGGAGTAAAGATGGCAGAACTGTTAGAATTTTTTTACATATAAATAATTGATATTAAATGTGAACACATAAGAATTCATCTTCTTTTGTGTTTTGCTTCTAGTTAAGTAGAACATTTAGGGATGGAATCTAAAGTCTTTAACAAGTTTTATTATGATTTTCAGTGGTTTTTGGAATACTGTATTCATGCAGGTAATGGATGACATCTATAACAAAAGTGTGTTCTTTTTTTTTTTTTTAAATCATAGATACAGTTTTCTACTCTCAGAGATTTTCTTTCCTAAATGAACACAGAAGTGTTTCTTATAAAGAGTGCAGATTTTGATCACTGGGAACTTTACCCACTGGTTGAATGATTGCATCTCTCATTATCATCCAGATGTTAAAATTTTCTCTACACTGTCAAGAATTCATAAATCCATTCAGTCATTCATTAATTATTTTAATAATTATTTTAACAATTCATTGAGTGCCTACTATATACCAAGTTCTGCTTTCAATGTGGGTAATTCAGCATAACCAAGGCAGACGTGGAAACACCATTAGGATTTTAAGAGAAGATGATCTATGTAGATTGGTGGGAGAAGAACCAGAGAGACTATGAGGAGGCCAGGTAAAAGCATTTTTTCCATAGACGTGGTGGTGGCTGGGGCTAGAGAAGTGGCAGTGAAAATAAATGGACAGAAGTGAAACTGACAGAGGGGGCAGAGAGAAAAACAGATACGTGATTCTGGTAGTCATTGTCAATGACTATGTCAGGATATACTTTTTGATTCACAGAGATATATTTTATACTTGAAGTTAGGAAAATAGGATAGGGTATATTAGGAAGAATGATTAATGATAATGAAATTAAAGCCAAACTGGAAGGAACTCAAAACATAGAAATTAGATAAAAGTGATAAAAACTAGAAGTAGAAACCAAAAGAGCAGCTAGAAGCAAGATGGAAACCAGAAAAGTCAGATAGTGTTTCTTCCATGAGGAAATGCTTTAAGAAAAGAGTGTCTAGTAGTATCTAATGATGTGAAGAGACTGAACAAATAAAATAAATAATTAAGGCTTTGATAAAATAAATAATTAAGATTTCAATAAAATAAACAAGGAGATCTGAAAGAACAAAGTTTTCATTTTATAAGCTGATGCACAGCAGGGATGACAGCCTCCAAAGAAACTGCTTTAAAGAGATTAAACAGAAAAGGGGATTTATAAAGCTTTTGCAGATGAAGCCATGCTAAGGACAAGTAGGAGTGATTCTGGAAAAATAAACTGCAAGTCTTTAAGCATTTTGACATACAAGCTTTCAGCAAAGTAAGTCACCGATTGGGGTGGGTAAGAACAGAAGGATCCCTGCAGGTTCCTTGAGAACTATACAGGTTGTTATTTCTAGTTACTACTTTAATTTGGGGTGGTGTGGAATTTTCCAACTGGGGTAAATGGGGCCTAGGAAAATGTTATAAGAATAGGAAGACTCAAGTGGTTTCAGGGAAATAGTTTTTCATCTGAGTATATTAGTTCAGTATATCACTTAGATGTCATTGGTAACTTTGACAGAAACAGCCAGATGGAATATATGGGGAAATAAAGTAAATAAGAGTAAGTTTTATTAGGAGTTTGGAAAACTCTTTTGAGAAAGTTAACTCTAAATTAGATGTGAGAAAGGAATAGTTAGAGCTGCGTTTGTATATAGAATGTGTACAAATGAGTGACTTATATTTTATGTAATTATTTATCATATATTATAATGTTTTCATTTATTATCATCAATATATTATTAATTTATTATTTATCGATTGATACGACTAACTAGAACATGTGGAAATGAAAAGCTCCAGTGGAGAGGAAAATGTTGAAGATAGAGACAATAATCAACGGTACAAAGTTTAGGAGGTGGGAAGGAATAGAATCAAAACAGCAGATAAACCATCTAAACTTTATTCTGTCAGAATAGAAGGATGATTGCAAATGGAAATTACTTTAAAGTTGGTTCAAGAAGGCTTGGAAATCCCAATTTGATGACTTCTATTTTGTCTATGATGAAAAAACAAAAAAAATCATCTGACAAGAGTGAGTGGAAATAAGGGAGATGAGACATAAAAGAAGGTTGAAAATTTTTGGTATTGTTACTCAGGAGAATGGAAGAAGATGCTGGCAAGAGAAACAGAGTAAAATTGATTGGAAATAATGAAGGCCCAATAAATATTAATCACCATTTATATTATGGACCCAAATATTCAGAGAAGGGATTATTTTTTCCAATTTTATTCAGTTTCTTGGACCATAGATTGCAAAAGTGAATGGCTGAATCTATCTATGGTAGGAGCTTTGCCAAGAAAGAATAAAAATGTTGCTTTTTCACATGAGAAGGGAAGTATCTCTCTAACAAAAGTAAGAAACCTCCTTTCAAAAAAAGCAAGTGGTATTATGTACCTTGGTAGGGTGAGAAATACAAATAAGTATGTCAGAATGGATGAAAGTGAAAATACTCAAAGGAAGAAAGAAATGATGATGTAAAAACTGGAATAGTAGCTGTAAGGGATAAATAAGATGAAAAGAATGGAAAACATATTTGAAAATATAAATAAGATAAAAAGGCAGAATATCATGAGCTCTCCCCCAGAATCAGTCCATCTGACATAATTTTGCATATTATTTAATTATAAGTCTTAAGTCTCGTTTGGGGATTGGCAAACTGAAGCTCATGGGACAAAATGAACTGTCAACTATATTTGTAAATAAAATTTTATTGAAACACATTTATGGCCATCTATTTGCAATTGTCTATGGCTGCTTTTGTCCTACTATGCTGGAGTTTAAAAGTTGCAACAAAAATCATATGGCCCTCAAAACCAAAAATATTTGCTATTTGGAAATGTATTTGCTGATACCTAATCTTAATTATAACCGAATATTTACAGAGTAACAGATTATATTCAGAATAAAAACTTTTAGATGTATAATTAATTCTTCAGACAAACTTGCAACTCATTCATTCAATAAATATTTTTTAAGCCCAATCAAGGTATCAGGCTATTTTCTAGATACTGAATATTTAGTAGTCAAAAAATGGGGGAGATGTATATACTTAACAAGTTTATGTTTTAGTAGAAAGGAAAATTCGGCAAGTACAGTAGATAATTAGTATTAAATACTACATAGGAAGTAAAAAATTGGTGAGAAGAGGCATTAGTTACTTTAGATGGGCTTCAGAGAGGCTTCCTCAGCATAAAAAAGAGATCCCAGTAGGCTAGAGCCCATTCCAGACAGAGGGACTAACTAAAGACAAGACCCTAAAGCTAAAACAAGCTTGACATATTCAAGAAATAGGAAGCAAATTCTGTTCCCTGGAATTATCAGACAAACAAGAGAGTAGCTTTAGAATAGTTTAGTCAGATAGATAAAAGTCAGTTCATGTAACACTTTGTAAATCGGGAGAGCAGACTGAATTTTACTTCAGTTAAAACAGAAAGCCCCTGAATTATTCAAAGTAAGTAAAGAGGTCTGATTTAGTTTGAAGTAGTCACTGGCTGCTATGCAGAGTTGTAGGGGGAGAGGTGGAGTATGGATTGTAAGCAAAAGACTAGAAATAGGGAGACAAGTTAGAAAGCTCTTGCAATTTCCAAGGTCAGTGTTGAAGTGGTGTGGATTTAGGTGGATGGTAGGAGAGATGGAGAAAATTGAACTGTCTAGATTTTTTTAAGTAATGGAGGTAATGGCATTTGCTGATGGAATGAAGTAGGGATGAGAAATATAAAGGAACAAATAATAACTCTTTTGGTTTTGAATGAGCCATTTAGTAGATATAGAAATATAACCCCATTTAGCACATTATTAAAAACTGGAGAAGATATAAGTGTGGAAAGAAATCAAGTGTTCCCTTTTGAAAATGCCAAGTTAGACTATTTTATGTCCTAATGGAGAAGTTGCATAATTAATCTGATATTTATCCACAGTTTCAAAGAGATTGGTGTTGTATTGGAACGTGTGAAACTAGATAGGCTAAGCTCAAAATTATGCTAAGATAGAAAACAGGAGACCCAGAATGGAAAATACAACATTTGAGTCAAGAGAGAGGATCTGTCACAAAAGATGGGGTAGGAGTGCAAGAGGGATGGCAGACAAAATGATGAATTTTATGTAAAGGAAAGCAAAAGAATAATGACTTAAAAAGAAAAGAATCACTGTTTTTGATGCATATGATAGAGAAAGAATAGAAACAGAATTGAGGTTTGAATTTGGAAAAATAGAACTCTTTGATTTTGATAGAGCTGAGGGGATGGAAGACAGATTAGGGTAGATGGAGGATAGAAGGTGAGGTGAAATGAGGTCATAGTTTCTTTGGTCAAATTTTTCAAGAACTTTTTTTTAATACAAGGGAACAAAAGGGTAAGATGATAGGTAGAGGATATTGAGTCAAGGGATATTGTTAATATAGAAAATTCTAAAGTACGTTGTATTCCTATATGAATAATTCAGCGAGATATTAAAATATTGATAATGGGGACAATTGAGCAAGAGGCATTCTGGAGAAGAGGGAGACTTGTCTCTATAGCAGCAGAGGAGGAGATGGCCTAAAACTATAGTTAGGACAGTTCTTCCATTGTAAAAGGAAAGAAGATAAAGATATGAATAAGGATTTTCACAGATTGATGCATTTCTGGGAGGCATATGAAGTAGCTCTTGTCTGATTACTTCTGTTTTCCTCATAATAGATGAGGTTGCATCATCAGTTGAGATTTTCTAGCATTTCAGCACAATCTTGCTCCCTGTAATGCTATTTCCCATATCAGAAGTGCTATAACACCAGAAATCACATTTCCCAGACATCCTCACCATCAAAGTTTGGGGATGTGTTATCAATGGGAAGCCCCCAGTGCTGGTAAGAAGAGCAGGAAGCAACAGGGTTTTTGAAAGAGCAAAATATAAGGTTGGGTTTCTGTAGCTACTGGGCCAGAGTAGTGCCTGTTTCTTCAGGGGGATAGTCATTTCCTAAAGTTATTGACTTCCAGGTAACGCAGCCTTCCCTTTTTAAACATTTCAGTCCTTCCAACAATTTTGCAGCCTATTTCCCTCTACAATCTCTATTTTTTTTCAATTTTTTTAACGTTTATTTTTGAGAGACAGAGAGAGATAGAGCATGAGCGGAGAAGGGGCAGAGAGAGAGGAAGACACAGAATCCAAAGCAGGCTCCAGGCTCTGAGCTGTCAACAGAGAGCCCTGTAGGGGCTTGAACCCACAAACCAGGAGATTATGACCTGAGCCGAAGCCGGATGCCCAACTGACTGAGCCACCCAGGTGTCCTCCTCTACAATATCTCTTGATGCTTTAAGTATATAGAGTGGTAGCTTCTGTTTTATTACCTGAATCCTGACAGTTGCCACAGTGATGAAGTCTGAGGAAAAGAAGGTCTGAAATAGTCATTGAGAAGGGCAGTATACAATGCTATAAAACAAGCCTCTTACACTTGAAATAAGACAGAGTTGAAGAATATCAACCACTTAGCCTCTTTCTTTCTGCCCCTGCTATGATATGTGATTCATTAAGCAACTTCAGAAAATCACCCGAGTATCATGGAGCCTAATTTTGAAATCCCCAGTAAATGCTTTACTATTCCATAAAACACTAGCAACATGTTTGCTCACCCAAAATCTGAGCCCTGTCAATGGCAGAATTTCTTAACTTATTAGACCATTTTACTTTTTAAGCAAAATAATTTTTATAGATTCTTAAATGTGCCATTCTATAACTTTTCTCATTGGTTGTATTTGTTTTGTGATCACTTTGAAAAAAATGAATTTCTTCTTCACATAACAGCCCTTAAATATTTTAGGATACCTATTATGAAAACTTTTTTTTAATGTTTACTATAAAATCCTTCCAGGTCTCTCCTTTTAGTCAATGGTACTAAGTCTACTCAATATCCTGTCTTCTGGCCCTAATCAGGTTGGTTAATACCCCTCTTAAATCATGGCAGCTGGAATTGTATAAGTACAGTATGAACAGCCTGGAAAAAATTGACAGAGTTGCTTCCCTTACATCTAAGTTTACATCAGCATTTATTACAAACTTAACTGCACTGATAAATATATCCGTAACAATCAATTAATATAGCTAAGATTTTTTTGTTGTGTTTTTGACTATATAATCTCTATATTTATAAATTTAGTTTTTAGACATATTCAAGATTTACATTGATCTGTAGTTTTGCTTCATTGGATTTGGCTTCTTTTTAGACCTTTTCTTGGATACTCCTTCAGTCATGCACCATATTCACCATTCTACTGCATCTAATTACATCAATTGGCAGATTTTATCATCACAGCATTATTAGTTTCATCCAAATCAATGTCTAAAATATTTATGGATGATTACTCTAGGATTACATTGGAGACTTAAAATCTATGTACATTGTTTAAAATATGAATGCATTGTTTAGGACTATCGGAAGTAAGAGCACATGCAGAATAGAAAACCTAAAAGATGGAGGCAAGTGGAGAAAAGTATGGGCTGAGGCCTATGATGGTAGTGAAGAACCACAAGAGTAAGGAAGGGCACTGTATTATTTGCTAGGGCTGCATAACAAAGACTACAGGCTGGGTGGCTTAAAGAACAGAAATTTATTTTCTCACAGTTTGGAGGCTGCAATTTCAAGATCAAGGTGCCAGCAGGGTTCATTCCCTGTAAGGCCTTTCTCCTCAGCTTGCAGATGGCCACCCTTTTGCTGCCTCTTCACATACTCTTTCCTTCATGTTTGTGCATCTCTGGTGTGTCTAAGTCTCTTCTTCTTGGAGGAATAGCAGTAATTTTGGATTAGGACTCACCCTCATGGCAATCATATTAACTTAATTATCTCTTTATAGGCCTTCTATCCATACAATCACATTCTGAGATATGGGGTGAAGGCTTCAATGTATGAATTTTGAGGGAACACTATTCGGCCCACAGCAAGTAATTATACTGACAACAAAATATGAGACTAGAGAATTACAGAAACAAAAGAGAGAAGGGAAGAGGGAAAGAAGTGGGGAGAAACATTGAGATTAGTAGTTTAAGCAAAAAGGCAGAGGTAGAAGAGTGATTAAGGACACTGAAAACATAAACTGACATCTGTTTAGTTTTATAATCTCTATGGCATAATGCTTGAGCAGGCTTGCAACATTTCCAAGGCTAGAGAGCAACTCTGGTTATTCCTGTTCCATACCACTGCCCCAGATAAGAGTCAGAAATTCTCTGCATTCTCCTATAAGCTTTAAAATGTTCTAAAATTTTTCTGAATAAATGGTATTTTATAAGCATTATTAATTCCAGTACTCTCTTAAGATGCCAAAGCTCATCCTGTCCCTCCCTGTTGCCAAAAATGATCAAAAATGTTAGATTTTATCTGATTTGAAATTTCTTTAGTTTTGATACTATTTATGTTCTCTTCTTGAAATCTACTTCTCCACTGCCTTCCTCCACCCTATACACTCCAATTTCCCTTCCCGTCTTTTTTACTACTAACTCTCCATTTCTCCTGACACCTCTTAAAATTGAATCCTTGAGAGTTTCATCTTTAGGTCTCATTCCATTTGTATTAGTTTGCTGATTTGGCCTCATCTGCTTCCAAGGTTTCACCCTTCATTCCTTGTGTTACAGGCCCACAGAGTGCATGATTTTTCCTTAGGAGATCTCCAGTTAATTGCTCCAGTGTACTTAAAACTAAATATATTCAGAGTTAAACTCATTTTCTCTGTTACTTTCTTACTTATGTTCATACCTGCTATGTTTCCTGTGTTACTTTTTCTGATTAATGAGTCTGTTATGTACTTAATGGCTCAGGTTAGGGGAGTCATTGGGTAAACATCATCCCAATGGTTGTCCACTCTCATTGCTATTAGAATAAAATTCAAATGGCTTACTATGGTGTCACAAAGACACATGCATGACTTGACCCTTCATCTCAGACATGATCTCCTATCACATTCCCCCTCTTTTACTGCGTTTTATGTACATGGGAATCTGCTTATCCTTAAGAAGATATGCCGGTGCCTCGGAGACGGTAGGCAGCCTCACCACGAAGCTGAACATCTCTTTCCCAGCTACTGGCTGCCAGAAACTCATTGAAGTGGACGATGAACGCAACCTTCGTACCTTTTAGGAGAAGCGAATGACCACAGAAGTTGCTGCTGATGCTTTAGGGGAAGAATGGAAGGGTTACGTGGTACGAATCAGTGGTGGCAATGACAAACAAGGCTTCCCCATGAAGCAGGGTGTCTTGACCTATGGCCGTGTCCGCCTACTGTTGAGGAAGGGGCATTCCTGCTACCGACCACGGAGCACTGGAGAAAGAAAACGCAAATCTGTTCGGGGTTGCATTGTGGATGCCAATCTCAGTGTTCTCAACTTGGTCATTGTGAAAAAAGGGGAGAAGGATATTCCTGGACTCACTGATACTACTGTGCCTTGTCGCCTGGGGCCCAAGAGAGCTAGCAGAATCCGCAAGCTTTTCAATCTCTCAAAGGAAGATGATGTCCGCCAGTATATTGTGAGAAAGCCCCTAAGTAAAGAAGGTAAGAAACCTCGAACCAAAGCACCCAAGATCCAGCGTCTTGTTACTCCACGTGTCCTCCAACACAAACGTGGGCGCATTGCTTTGAAGAAGCAGCACACGAAGAAAAACAAGGAAGAGGCTGCAGAATATGCTAAGCTTTTGGCCAAGAGAATGAAGGAGGCCAAAGAAAAGCGCCAGGAACAGATTGCCAAGAGACGGAGGCTGTCTTCTCTGAGAGCTTCTACCTCAAAGTCTGAGTCCAGTCAAAAATGAGATTGTTGTAAGAGGAACAAATAAATAAGATCAGACGTAAAAAAAAAAAAGAAGAAGAAGAAGAAGAAGATATGCCAAACTTTTCCCCATCTTAGGATATTTGATCTTCCCCTGACTATTACTCCACAAGATTTTCAGATGACTTATTTGTTCTCAACATTTGGATCTCAGCTCAAATGTCTCTCATTATGAAGATCTCTGTTCAAATGTAACCTTCTTAACCCACAATGTCATCACCATTTGTCACTCTCTGTCCTATTATCTGCTTTATTTTCTTTATAGCACTTATCACTTTGGAATATCAGGACTGGTCTGTCTTGCTTATTAAAATCTAATCTTGCATTTCCATTTTCACAGTACTAAAGTAGCTCTTAATCATGTACAAAGTGATGTCTGAAATTTTTACCATAGTATATAAGCCCCTCATTATCCTGTCCTACCTCTCTCCATCTTGTTTATTTTATGTTAATTGCCATCCTTCCATATAGAAACCCCTTTCACTTTATGCTGCAGTTATTCACAATCAAGTTTACTGCATGCCTAATATCCAAAGTCTTCTATTTACTCGACTTAAGCTTAATATTCTTATCCATAAACTGGGGACAAGGGAAGAAGTATGAGATGGAGGAAATTTTTTATTTCTAAATTTGCTCTGATAACGTAATAATATATGTAACGTGCTGTGTATACGGACTGTCACATAATAACCACTCAATAAAAGCTAGCTATGATTCTTGTGACTACTCCATTCCTATTGTAATGCTGGTAGAGATAAAATCCATATAGCTATTATGGTGATTGTAACTTTCAAATAGTTTATCTTCTCAAAAAGGGCAATTTTGTCACTGTTAGCACCCTACTTAAAATGTTCTCAAGTTTTTTATATTTCCACATCTGCTCCATAGTGACAAAGTGTCAAAAGCATAAGTTGAAAATGTGACAAATATTGCATTTTCATTAAAATATAACATTTCAAGCCAAAGTGCATTCACATTTACAATATGTTTACTTACATTTTTTCTGTCATTATGAAATGACACATGACTGTGTAATCCCAAGAAAAGTGAAGAATATGCATAGACATATAAATATATATGTATATAAATTCTCTATTAGCATTATAATTTGATTTCTTATTACAATTTGTTGTTATACAGTACATTACTACCATCCTACTCATATTACAAATTTAAACTACTTAAAACAATTTAAAATTTTGTTTTGATAATATGGACAGAATATTTCGATAAATTATGATTAGTAAACTTAATAGTAGGGCATTAAATTATAATTATTAACTTATCAAACTGGGCAGACCTGAAAGGAACATTAGATCCATTTCACATAATACCTTGTATAATTTAAAACTCGAAAGGAGAAAACAAATATTAGGATAATAGTGCTCGAGTCTACAAGTGGTCTTTTCACTTTATTGATCCAGTGAACTAATCAGAATCATTTTTATTTTGTTTTCTTCTGTTAAATAAAAGCAGGAAGTATAAGAGCCATATGATAGTTACTAACATAATGAACTGGGGCTGTCTAGCACAATGGGTCCATTGTATTTGCCTCGTAACAAAGTACTGGAGAGTTCATTCAAAACTGTATAAGCCAGGTGGCATACTAATTTCCACATCAATATATCATTGAATACACAGTAATAGAACCTTAAGGCAGATGGTGTTTTGAAAAATCATTACACATGGGAAGTCTCTTATCTGTAAAAAGAATGTCTGAAACATATCTATTTCTATAATGTAAAAGACCACAAAATCCAAATCCTAATATTAGAGCAAAAACTTAGAAGTTATGCCATTCAGTATTCTTCCAAATCACAGAATTCTGTCACAAAATTTTGAAAGGTTCTAGCTCATCCTTTCTTTAAAATCTTTCAAGGATAAGTAATTTGGCATTCCACATGTAATCTCATTTTTTAAAAAGTAAAAAAACAAAGCAGAACTTATTATAAAACTTCCTTTTAAAAGTTGAATTTAAAACTCCCTTTTAGTTATTCTGTATGTTTAATTAGGTCTTATTCCCTTTCCAGGAGCAGCCTCTTTTTTGCTCTGATAATGGATTTCATGCTCTAATCTCTTCTAACTCAATATAATTGCTTCTAGTACCTACGATAGTATTTACTTTTCCCCAATTCCTAGGCCTAGTGTTACTCTGGTTGCAGCACTATGGAATTGTTCAGTTGGTTCATATCTTCTAGGAGAGAACAAAATACAGCAGAGGTATCTTGCATACTAAAGTGAGACCATACAGAATCACAGAAACAACAAATCACAAATCTAAAACCATATATGTATATTCCTCATCATTCTGTTTTTCATTCTATCCTATAATACTCTAGTCAAAATTTCTCATGAACATTTCCAATAATGGAGAAATTTTTGACTCCAAAGGCAATGATTTCTATTTCAAGCAATGAAGCTATTTTTGAAGTCTTTGTTTTTAGTGGGAATCAGATATTCTTTATCTTATATATTTAATTAATCTTGCTTCTGATATTTTAGTTCCATAGCATAAATGTACTTGCTTTTCACATGAGAAATATTCAAATATTTAAAAATAGATAGTTATGCCCTGCCTCTCATTCCCATCTCTCAAATCTGCATTTATTTTATTTATTCTAAACACATTTTATACAACCTAAGAAAACAGTAGCTTTCTGATAGTAAATCACTTATATTTAGCTAATGGTCTAATAAAACTATTGCTGTTTATTCCTACAGACTACACTTTTTTTTCACTCATGTATTCTTCTGTATTTTCAGATTTTCTCAGCATCAAAGTATTGAGATCTAGAGATATAATATTAGGATGTGAGTTTGGGAATATTGACAAAAGAAGCTATTAGATTCACTTTCATTCCTACAGATATATCTTAGACCCTGTTTCTCCAAGTCTCATACATTTCGCACTGGTGGGTCACTGATTGCTTTATTCTTCCATTAAATTTGTATTAATCATAGTCTTATTTGTATGCCAATTATATTAATAGTATAAACAGGAAATAAATCAGAACTCCCCCCCCACCCTTGGCATGCTTTTATATCATATTAGAGATGATTTTTTTTTTTTTTTTTTTGGTATTACTGCTTAGGGTGAGGTTACAATAGAGAAGGGAGGAAGAGAAGAAGGAGAGAGAAAAATAAGTTAATAATAATATAGTATAAACTGCAAAAAATACACTATAAACTACAAAGTTGACAAAAATTATGAAGTTAGGACACAATGACTTAGATTAAGTAAACTCTAATTTAATCCTTGCAGTTCCATTTGACCCAGCCTAGTTTACCAGAACTAAGTATGGATGGCCAGCATTCAGCTAGTAATACATGTTCCTTTAGTTCATCTACCAAAATACCTGGGTTTGAATTTTGACTCTACTAGCTACTGTTTGTGTGAACTTGGGTAACTTTTTAAAACTCAGTATCTTTATTGAAAAATGGAAATTAAAGTCACTACCTCAGTAGTTTATTTTAAATAAAGTATCCATGTAAAAAGCTTAACACAGTACTTGATACATAGAAATAAATCAATAAAGCAGCTTTTCTATCATCATCATCATCACCATCGTCATCATTCTTTTAAAGTTTATTTATTGAGAGAGAGAGAGCACTCAGGAGGGGCATAGAGAGAAGGAGAGAGTGAATCCCAAGCAGGCTCCACACTGTCAGTGCAGAACCCAACACAGGGCTTTCAGACTCATGAACAGCAAGATCATGACCTGAGCCAAAATCAAGAGTCAGATGCTTAATCTACTGAACCACCTAGGCACCCTATCATTTTTCTTTTACTATTTCTTCAGGACCTTTCCTTGGGTTGCTATGGCATGATGGAATTTGGACATTTACTATCCTACCTATGATGGAGACAGCCTTAATGTTCCCTTCAGCATGACTAAACTTTAAACACATTTCCTTCTGATTTGGGGTCTCAAACTACCTTTTCTTAAGAGTTTTTGCTTTAGAAATTTGCAATTATAAATTCTTTTTCTTCCCCTTTGAGAAGTAAATTCTTTTCTCAGCATCTTATAAGTTTTATAGCTCAGGAATGTCTTTCTCAAGGGCCCAGGAGCCATCTCTTTAAAATGTAATTATCAAGAAAGATACTATCCATATCTTCCAGGATCTGAGGGAATGTAGAAACCTAACCAATAAGGAACAATTAGAAAACAGGTATGACTTAATCATATTCAACAACCTCCCTTCTAATAATCTCCACTGCTTTTACACTATGTCACCCTACCTTTTGTTTCTGCAGACTTGAGTTGAATCTCTCTCCCTTGTTACAATGGTCTTTAATAAAGTTTTTCATCCCTATTTAGCACTGTCTGATGAAATTCTTCTTGGACAGATTACAACCAGATACTGAAACTTATAATGTAGAGTTCAAGTGTAAGCTTAACCAGAGCTTTTCCTAGGATCCCAACATTCCTGGGTATGTCTGAAGGACTGGTTGTGCATGTCTGTTTGGAAACTATTTGTATCACAAACTAAGCTGCTACTTGGGTAAACATTATGCTAAGAGAAGAAGGAGAAAAGATCAGGAGGTTGATGTCATAACAATGCCCCAACTAAGGCAGGGACCGTTTTGAGTGCATGATGGCACAATTCACACTGACTTCAGACTCATCCCTAGTCACCTCTTATTTGAGTCCTGGGAACTGTAAATAAATTAGAAAGAACTAGTTCACCAACAATTCTGTACGACTCTCAAATATCCTTGAAAGTCAAAGATATAAACAGAAGTAAGAGAAAAATACATCTGCACTTGTATGCAAAAAAATATATAGTATGACCTAGGTAGGATGTCAACTTAATAGCTGCATGAGTGGTTTTAGTGGCAGAGTTCAGAAGGCTGCCCACAAAGTAGTAACATTCCTGGAAGGTCAACACAATGAACTTTTGGTAGCATCAGCAGGTGACAAAATTATAGACAATTGCGTAACATGGCACATATCTGACTTTATACGTATCTGAAACTTCTGAATTAGACATAAAAAGCAAAGAGATGGAATCAAACAGAAAGAAAACAATAGATATCACATTGTATCTAAGTAGCCTGTACGTATGAGATGGTCTCTAGAATCTCCCGGAAATAACTAGCTAAAAGTTTTCTGAAAAAAAAAATCTACTGATTACAAGATAGAGAAATAATTATTGCTACTGTTAATATGACACCATTGTCTTTATCCTCAGACAGATTTGGGCAGATGCCAGTCATATGTGCAATCTTTTCCCCAGCATATCTCTCAGAATCTAATTCTGGTTTTATAATATAGGTCCAGAAAATCAAACCACTTTTTAAACAGCTCCTATACAGTTAAATTTTAATTTGCTCAGTGTGACTTTGCCTTTTAAATAAAAACTTCAATTAGGAAATATACATACATGTATATATATGTGTGTAACTTCTTAAGGGTCCTCAGTTATGTAATCAGGAAATCAAAAAGAATGAGATTATATTACAGATTTCATGAAGTAGAATTCTTCATTCCATCATGGATCAGTAATATACAGTAGTCATTGGGATGTTTATATCTTTAGATTCTTAATCATGACTTGATATATCCCTCCAGAAACATAGCATGCCTTCCAGATATCCCTGCTTTCTTATTCTTAGCAGAGACAATAAGGAAATCCTGTCTACCTGGTCAGATTAGCATTTTTTTCCCCACAGTTCAGATTCTGTGAATTTTCTGTGTTGTTCTTTTGACTTGAAGTATTACTTCTCAAAAGAGCTGAATTTACCATTTCTTAAAATGTGTACATTATTTGGTTTCAGTAGTGTATATTTCTTCTGCTTTTTTTTCTCTCCTATGGCAACCAAAAGGTGTCCTGAATTTATAATTGCATTTGCAAAATATTTTCTAAGTATTTCATTTTATTGAAGGTATCTTCATCTGTTCTTAATAATGTAGAAGTTCCTACATCTTGTCACTTTCTTTTAAATCTAGGGACTAATTTAACTTTAAGGCACATATCTGATTAGTGAGCCCCTTATTGAGAAGATAAATGTAGCACATGCCTTTATGATCATGGAACAGTTCCCTTGATGTCTATATCTCTTAGGTATCAAGTTAAATTGGTGTCTGTCATGGTTTCCCTTTGGAACTCCTGCTATTCCTGGGCAGTTTCCTTCTCGGCTTCTTATACTATATTACTTCTGATAAAGTATTACCCCTCCATTCTGTGCTAGTTTCTGCTAACCTAGTGAAATATTAACAATTGCAACATATTTGTTTGGTTAGTATTAGCACAGTTTCCTTTGGAAACAGAGTGAATCCTTACCTGAATATTCCAAAAGTGTTTAGTGCTTATGTTATCTTATTTTGCAAGTATACATGTGCACTCACACACAGGCATGCATGTGATTGTGTATCGTACAAATTAAAGGAAATCTGAAGTGAGTGTTTTAGTTTCTAGAGATTTTACAGAGAACTAATGCTAGAATCCTAGCAAATTTTCCAGTACAACTGTACAGCCTGACTCAGAGAGTCACCTAAGTACACTTATGCTTTAACCATCCCTGGTCAGTCCAGCTTTCCTCTACAGAATAAATTACCTCAGCCTTTCATTTCACTCTCCCACCTATAAATATTTAATTAAAAAATACTATATGCACAAACAAATAACTTTGGGGGTCAACAGCAACCTCACTGTGATCTAAAAATGTATAGTATCAAAAAAAAATCACCTAGATACAATCTTAGGCTGCATAAATGAATAACAAGAATTTGGTAGTTGATTTTTTCAGCATATTGTGTGATATCTCTGACCACAGCTGGAGAATCCCACATGGATTGCACTATTTTATAAGATACATCTTAGAGCACCTTCACAATAGGCAATCAGAATTATCAGAGCTCGTAACATCATGTGAGAAATCACCCATAAGGACCCATTTTTTCATTCTTTTATTCATGTATTCATCAAATATAGGTTGAGGGAAAGCTGTGTGCTATGGCCTTTTCATTCTCATAGGAGAAAAAGGAAATCATAATATAACAAAATGCAATTAACATAACAATATGTTTTGTTGTGTAAATACAGAATATTTTCATATTATAAAAATTATAAGTGTTTTGAAGAAGAAGAAAGCAAAGAAGGGAAAATAACATGTTGGGAAGGAGTGACAATTTAAAAGGTCAGAGATGACTTATGAACACGATGGCACCGTAAGAAAGAAGGACTTGTGAATGGTAGTTGAACTGCTTTCCAGGCAGGGAAGAGCACCAAAAAGTAAACATTTCATAAGGCTGTAACTTATCTGCAAAGGTTGAGGGAAAAGAATGAGGACTATGTGGCAGCAGTGATTGATGCAGACAGTAGAGACAAGGCCAGTGAGTCAAGGGCCTAGGAAGATAGATCTTTGTAGAGCCTTGCTGGCCATTTCTAGGACTTTGGCTATTATTCCAAAGTGAGTGAAATGGGAGCCATAGGAGGGTTATAAGCAGGAGAATAATGTGGTCGGGCTCCAGTTTAAACAAAACCATTCTGGTTGCTTTGATGTAAATAGTCTGAGAAGATGAAAACAGAGAAATTAGTTACAAGGTTGTTGTAATAAAAAATCAAGACATAATGGTTCATTATCACCACTGTTGATAAGAGGAAAAGTGGTCAAATGTGGTGGATACATTCTGAATACATTTTAAAGACTGAGTCAACAAGATTTGCTGATGTACTATATATGGGGCTTAAGGACAACATTTTAAGTGTGAATATTTACAGCAAGTCCCTGATTTGTATTGTATTATGGGACTGAAAATTACCCTGTAAGCTGAAATCATACAAAGCAATATTTTTAATTGAAGCATAATTGCAATATTCTGTTAGTTTCAGGTGTACATCATAGTGACTTGATACTTTTATACATTTTGAAATGATCCCCACAATACTTTTAGTTACCATCTGTCTTAGTAGTCAATGGGAAAACTTACAATTGTTGTATGACTTCTAAAAATTTTTGTCAAACCATTAAAAAGTTTGGTAGTACAAATTATAAATGTATAGAGAAATTAAAAACTCATATGTAAATGCTAATATTTATGTAGTGCACTGTAATTTAAAAATGGGAAACACTGAGAATTAAACTGTCTTTTTTTTGTGTGTAAAAAAAAAAAAAAGACTCATTTATACAGTTTGAACAATGGTTGCCTTCTTCTCATCAAATATAAGCTTGGATCAGCTCCCAACATTTTATCCTTTGAACTTTCAATGTTGTGAAATATCTCCAGGAGTTTCTTAAATGTGGAGATTTTGCCAATGTCTGTGCCTCTGATGTATCTTCATTCTTTTTATCACAACCACTGTTTTCAGTCATGTTAAGTTTGCCTTCACTAAATTTCTCTGGCTGCAAATCTAGAATTCTCAAATGGTGGCAATGCCAGCCTATGTATGGTCATCCATTTAGTCTACAGCTTCGTTTATATTTGATTCCAACTTCATTTTCAGGGGTACCTGGGTGGCTCAGTGGGTTGAGCTTCTGACTCTTGATTTCAGTCATGAGCTCCAGGTTTATGAGTTCAAGCTCCGTATCCAGCTCTGTGCTGACAGCAAAGAGCCTGCTTGGGATTCTCTGTCTCCGGTCTCCCTCTCTCTCTTTGCCTTTCTCTCTCTCTCTGTCTCTCTCTCTGCTTCTCTCTTTCTCTCAAAAATAAATGCATAAACTTTAAAAACGTTTTTCATTTTCAGAACACGGAGTTTTTATTTCATTGCTGCACTTTCATCCTTTTTGGCCAGTTTCCTCTATTGATTATTCTTTCTTCCAACATGCCACCTTGGTTTATCACTAGGATATAAGGAGGCAACGCAACTGCTCGCATTGCTGTCTGTGCATGTACCAAACAACAGTTGCACACTGATCAATCACCAACAGACTGAAAGAAGTAATGCGGATGACAAATCATGGTGTGCATTTGTTATTTGCATAATTTGTGCACTGAAGAGCTAGCAGCGAATTTGGTACTTAATGCAATTAACTATGATTAATCTACCGTTGTAATTAAATTTACACCTTGTTTCTGGGGGACTGGTGTTATTTAACTAAACCTTTATACACTGAAATTAATGCATATCACAAGTTGTATAAAGTGAGGATTTCCTGTTCTCTGGACAAGAGTCCAGGAATCTAGGAGGAACCCATTTGCTACTTGTAAATATACAAAGTGAGAAATATGTATGTAGTCCAGAAATGCAGGTGAAAGTTCAAGATAGTAATACTTACAGGTAGGTAAAATTCATTCAAAGCAAAATAGGGCTTATAAAATAAGCATGTCCTTATTTCTGCATTTGAAATGTATGAAGTTAAGTGCAGTTATGTATACATTCATCATTTATTTGACCATTAATCATTAATTATTTTACATGCATTTATGTGCTAACAGAGACAATACGAGCTATAAGAAATAAGCCTAAGATGAAGTTACACATACTTAATGTGTCAACAGAACTGAAATTAAAGATACAGTGTCTTTCTTTTTTCTACGCAACCAGTTTTTACCAGTCTAAATCTACACTTCATTTTTTAAGTTCCCAGAAACCAGTGATAAATTCACATGGGATTTCTCTCATTCTCAGCCCTCTGTAGCATATATTCCCCTTGTTTCACAGTAAGTGGTTTAAGATGTAAATTTTTGGCAAGAAGGGAGGATATGATGTAGCTCTAAATAAGATACTAGATGTGTCGTTCTTGAAATATTACCATTTTAGTAACTAATGTATGTATAACCAAAAATTGGATATGATTTGGGGCACCTGAATGGTGCAGTCCGTTAAGCCTTGGACTCTTGATTTCACCTCAGGTCATGATCTCATGGTTTATGGGCTTGAGCCCCGCATTAGGCTCTGCACCGGCAGTGCAGGGCCTGCTGGGGATTTTCTCTCTCCCTCTCTCTCTCTGCCTCTCCCCTGCTCATGCTTTCTCACTCTGTCTCAAAATAAATAAACTTTTAAAAAAATTGGATATTATTTAAATGTCTTCACGCCTTGGGTTGAATTCATATATAATGTTTCCATCTGGTGCTTAATAACACAAACAGCATGGACACAGCTATCCCCTTTATGTACCTAGCACCAAACATATACAAGAAAAACACTAATTAGTAAAAATTTACTTATTTCTAGAACTTCATAAGTAACTGTATTTACTATTTCACTTAGTCCTTAGAACCTTATGAAGTAGAATTGTTAGAATTTTTATATCTTTTATGCATATAAAAATAAGTCCTAGAGAGATTAATTTGGGAGCATGCTATTAAATGAAGGGACTACTGTTCAAGGCAAAGATTGATTGATTCAAGAGCCCATGCAAATGTCTTTCAATTCAACAGGAAAATATGTCACTAAAATAAATCATTAATGTCAGACTTGGCCTAAATGTGTATTTGAATACATACATGTAAGTCCTTACTTTCATTAGGTTCTAGTGAGATAGCAGATACATTTGTATGTACTTAAGAATGAATATATAATTGAAAGGAAAATCATGGAGCTATACCACCGGTTTGCTGGACATTTTAGGGAATTTTCCTAGAAATTAGGAGGCAGGGAGAATCAGATTGTCTGAGAAATAAGAAGATACAAAGCTGGACAAAAAAAAAAAATAGGGGTCTTGCCTGGGTGACTCAGTCAGTTAAGCATCCAACTGTTGGTTTCAGCTCAGATCATGATCTCACCGTTCCTGAGTTCAAGCCCCATGTTGGGCTCCATGCTAACAGCAGGGAGCATGCTTAGGATTTTCTCTCTCCCCCCTCTCTCACTGTCCCTCCCCCACTCATTCTCTCTCTCTCTCTCTTTTTCTCAAAATAAATAAATAAATAAAACTTTTTTTAAAAGGGCCACACAAAAGCCATATACATGGGAACTCTTTTTCAGATAAGGATTGCAATATATAGTATTAGAAAAATCTGAAAATAAAATAACTGAAACAACTTAATAGAAACATGAATAAACAGTCCAAGAACAGCAAATATGTATAACATATAACCCCCAAAATGCATTGAAAATAACCTCATTAGTATCAGAAACAATTTAAAATAATAATGATTGTTGTTGGAATGATGATATGAGCAAAAGTTATAAGATGATTCCTTCATTCTATCTGAATTTGTTTTGGGTATGGGAACTGGCTCTATCAAATGTTGCTGGTGAACATGATAAGCAGTCAACCAATGGTGTATAGGCATACTGGCTGTCTCTATCAAAATTTAAAAGCATGTACCCTTTGATTCAAGAAGTTATTCATCTAGACATCTCTTGTAGACAAACCTGCATATATACTTAAGGGTGCTAGTTGCAGTATTTTTCATACAAAAAATAAAATATGTTATAATTATAGTATAGAATGCTATGCTATGGTTAAAATGAGTGAGGAGTGTATCTATATACTAACATGAAAGACAATCCAAAGAAATTTTGATTAAAAAAAGACTGGTTACCTAAAAGCATATACAGTTCTATTTATGTTTTTTAACCTTGAATACAGAAACACACACAAAAACCTAAACATAGAAAAATGTCCAAAAGGATATATATCAAATTATCATATTCCTTGCTTATAGGAAAAGAAAGCGTTCAATGTTGAGAATATTTAGTCACTTAATTATTTTTTATTTCCATATATCTATATTTACAGGTGTTTTAAAATTCATCAGGAATTAATGTTTTATAATTATAACCATAAATACATTTTTGGAAAATTAAATTAAAATATAGTATGTGAAGGGTGCCTGGGTGGTCAGTCAGTTGAAAGCCGACTTTGGCTTCAGTCATGAACTTGCGGTTTGTGAGTCCAAGCCCCACGTTGGGCTCTGTGCTGACAGCTCAGAGCCTGGAGCCTGCTTCAGATTCTCTGTCTCCTTGTCTCTCTGCCCCTCCCCCGCTTGTGCTCTTTCTCTCTCTCCCTCAAAAATAAATAAGCATTAAATATATATTATATATATAGTATGTGAGGTGATAGATGTGTTAACCAACCTTATTGTGGTAATTATTTCACAATATATACATATTTCAATCATCACATTGTACATTTTAAACTTATGCAATGTTATATATATCAATTATATCTCAATAAATGTGGAAAATTTTCATTTTACTAATAAAATATTTTTGTAAATTTTCTCTGTGACCATTAATACCATATTTCTTGCTAAAGCCTATGTATCTGCATCATGTAGGTGAAGATAACTATAATGATAATACCTTCTGTCAAGCGGTTGATAGAAATAAGGGGAATTTCTTTATCACCTTCAAATATAGTTATTTAACTATGGATTTAATTTATAATAGGTGAAATTGCAATTACTAGTTCAACCGTTCTGTTTAATTACATTTCTGACTACTATTGTTACTAAAACCTACCTATTGTCCAATATGTAATTCTAAAATTACTCCCTGAAACTTTAATGATTAATGATATTAATGTCAGTATTTAGCATTTCAATGCAAGACTTAAATACATACATGATTACTACACTGTTTTGATATCAATTAAATTTGTTATGAGGGTTCCTAATTCTAAGGGTTAAAATTACAAAATAAATATGTTGACATTTGGGGATATGGATATATGAGGATGTATTGTGTATGCATGTATTTAAGAAAGAGAGAGAGAATACTCTAACTACTCTCTAAAGAATAATCTAAAATATAAAAATATTTTCTAATTTTGGTTACTGCTTTGTTCATTAATAGCTTTGTACTATGTAAACTAGAATTCATATTTTATCAACTGATAATATTTCTTAACCTTTAATTTTATTTCTAAAACTTACTAGAAATACACAAACATATAGGGAAATTTATCCAATGAAATCTGAATCAGTTTAATGTGAAAGAGTTTATGTTTCATAAATTTAGTTTCAGGAAACATAATCAGACAACATATATGTTTCAAAAATTAAATACCTGCATTAACCTTACATTTGTGCTGGGTTTTGTGGGACTTGAGACATCATTCTATAGCCAAACAAAATATTTTTAAGGACAAATTTAACTTAGGCACAATTGCAAATTTTAGTCCAAAGATATTATCTGAAAATAAAGTAGATTAGCCTGCTCTATCTCAGCAAGCATTACCCGTATTTCTCCATCTCAGCATTCTTCCTCTTTCTGTAAAAGTGGTTATGTCTCCTTTTTCTTTAATACACATGAAAGAAAAATATCTTCCTTACTGACTTCTAAACAGGAAATTTGAATGCTGAGTCTCTGCCAAGATTTTATTCGTAATAGCATCATATTGTCTCTGATGTGCTTACAGTATTAACAACTTGCCATAAAACAAGTTACGGCTCAAAGGCTTAAAATCCACTCCCTGTGAAACATACCTGCTGATGACTCACTCTCAAATGATGTAATTTTCAGGGTTATTTGATTTCCCATATTGAACATTTTATATTGGATCCATCTTTTAATCAGAGCATATACCATGTCTTATCTATGAATTGTAACCAATAAGTGTTTGCATATTGATTGTTCACAACTCAAAACACATTTTTCTCGTGAAATAGTAGTTTGGTTTCAGGATATTGGGCACAGAAAATCCTATAACGTGGCTAAAAAAATGCAGTAATATTAACAAGTTTCATTCCTGAAACCAGAATCATTTGGTATAGGAGGTAAGAAATGAAGGGGAAGAAGGACAAAGAGAAATAAAAAATTTGCTACATTTGTCCTAGTCTAAAATCCTGTCTTTCATCTATGTGAGGTTGCTGTCTGAGTTTGAGAACATTACTTAAGTTTTCTGGTCTGAATCCTAAAAATAGATTTATAATACTGTATCAATTATTTCTAGGATTATTAACACATAATGCATTTTGATGTACTTTCTTAAAATTTTTATGTTTTCTTCCCTAAATCTTCTCTCCATAAATGAAAATTTAAAAAAAATCAACTATGTTGAAATATAAGAAATTCCCTTACTTTGTGGATGTAATATTTGGGGGATATTCTTTGCTTAGGAAGCTTGATGCATTATTTTCTAGAGGTAGAATATGTATCAAAGAAAAAAAATATTCCTAGTCTTCCTAGAAGTTTGCATTTCAGTTACAATCATCCCTGGATACATCCTTTAGAATTGGTGTAATATATACCTCCCTAAATGTGAGAGGTGGCAAGGGTGACAGAGATTGAATAACCTTCAAAGTTAGAAATTTAAATACGGTTTGTTTGACCTCCAAGCATTTTTAGAGCTCATATGAGAACTATCAGTAATGCCAATGTACTTTGTATTCCACCTCCAAGTGTGATGTTAATCTCAAAAAATCATCATCATCTACATAACTTAAATAAAAAAAAATCATCATCATCTACAAAGTTTAAATTTACTTGAAAATCATACAGTAGCGTTTGAGAAAGAGAATCAACATGAAGAATATGTTTCGTAATAATGAAAATAAATCTCATAACAAGTGTGATGCTTGCTGATTCTGGCTAAACACACTTTGGACAGTGTTTTGGGTTTTTTGTTATTTCAGCTTGGTTAACTCACACAAAGCAATTTTATTATTGCCACTTATGGTTGCCTTTTTTCCCAAATCACACCTCTGGCTTATAGCTAGGCACAAAGAGATTGAGAGGAAAAAACAGGTGTTAATAAGAGTGAAATGTGAAACTCTTGAAGGAGATCAAACTCTTTAACAGAGTAAATGGCCTATGGCACTATCTATGGATAGTTGTTATTTTGATTAGAGCATGCATCAGGCACTTTAGAATGACAGGAGGAGTACATCCCAAGGTTGTTTTATGATGCACAATGCTCCATTAAAGTCAGTCCTTTGGAAATGAAACAATGTAACTTTGTAAGATTTGATTCTGGTTCTAAAGTGAATACATTTCAAGCACACTGTTTTCTCCAATCGTCAGTGTCGTGTATCTTTCTGTTTAGTCACTTTTTTTATTTAATCATCTTTTATGCATATTCTGGAAATTGGAGCTTGCAAACTATTCATAGTTTATTGTACTAACAAATTATCGTTAACTATAAAGATCTTTTGGCAGCTTGGTAGTCATTTTAAGTTTTTCTTACAATCAATAAGATGAGAGAGAAACTGACTCACCAGTAAGCTTTTTTAGTTCTACAATAAATACTCACAATGAATGTACAAACAGAATCAGGTTTGGGCCATAAAAAAGGAAATGTTTCCCTGTTGTTTTGTTGTTGTTGTTGTTTTAAAGGTGACTTTCCTTTTCAGATTCTTATTATCTTTACTAAAATTTAACACATCCTAGAAATTCAATAAATGTTTCTTTTTGATGAAGACAAGGAATGTTGTAAAGAATGTCAAAAAGATTAAAACTCAAACTCCCTTCTAACTGAGAAACTTGAAGCAGAAATTTTTATATCTATATCAAAAAGAAAATGATCCCCTAGATCTTCTAGAAAAGGTTTGGATCTCAGTTTGTCATATCCTATCAATCTTTATACACTATAGATTTGTAAGTTGATGTAATGCATTGATTATATTAAAATTCACATTTGCTCATGTTCTTTCATAGAAACAGATTAAATATTAAAATTTCAAGATTTGAGTATGGTTTTGGCAGTGTTTACAGTTTTTCACAAAGATGAACCAAATGAAAAATTGTTTTGTCTTGACTATATATATACATGCATGTGTCTTGATTGAACATATATATGTACATATATATGTAAGACAAATATATATTTGTTGTTTCATTAGTTATCCTCTTGTATGTGACTATTTCTGAATTTTAAGCTTTACCGAACCACACACAAATGTGTTTCCTTAAATTCATAGTATAAACTGGATGTGTGGGAATATTCTGGAATTTATATATCAACATTAACTGTTAACTTGTTAGGAAACAATACATAGTGCCTCTGTAATGCTGAAAATACTGAAATTACTTTTGATTTCTGAAGGCCAAAAATGTCTTAAGATAATACACATCACAATATTATCATCAAATCTTAATTTGAGCTTCAAATGATAATACTTATCACAATCATCAAATATATTCACTGGACTTAAGTACTGATACCTTGACCATTTCCCAAAATCACATTTACTCTCACAGGACAAAGTTTTGCCTCTATTTAACAATAGTAAACATTAAACTCTGTTATTAATCATTGACTCCTTACTCCTTTGTTTTTTCCAAAATGTAACTCTGTTAAACAGTCTCATTTTTTTGTTAAAAAGTATCTTCAGCTACTCAATTTTGACTGGTTCCATTTTTTTCTATTCATAATCATCTCAGTAACCTCTCATCTGGAAATGACTAACCATATTCATGCCTCTCCTCCAAGTTCTTACTATATTTTCCCCTTTCCAACCAGATTTCTTGAGAAGTTAGTCAGTATCCATTGTTCCCACTTTCTTGTGTCCCTTAGGTCCTCAACAGCAGTCTGGCCTTGGCCACCACCACAATTCTAAAGCTGCTCTCCTCAGATTTACTAATGATCTAGAATTGAAGGTGATCTTTTTGGACTTTTTTTTTTTAAGAGTGAGAGCATGAGCTGAGAAGAGGGGCAGAGTGGGGGGGGGGCAGAGAGAGAGACAGAGAGAGAGAGAGAGAGAGACAGAGAGAGAGAGAGACTCTTAAGCAGGCTCCAAGCTCAATGCAGAGCCTGCCACAGTGCTCAATCCCACAACTCATGACTCTGGGATCACGACTTAAACCAAAATCAAGAATTGGATCCTCGGGACACCTGGGTGGCTCAGTCGGTTGGGCATCCAACTTCAGCTCAGGTCATGATCTCATAGTCTGTGAGTTTGAGCCCTGCGTCAGGCCCAGTGCTGACGGCTCAGAGCCTGGAGCCTACTTCTGATTCTGTGTCTCCCTCTCTCTCTGCCCCTCCCCTGCTCATGCTCTCTCTCTGTCTCAAAAATGAATAAAAACATTTTTTAAAAAATTTAAAAATTAAAAAAAAAAGAATTGGATCCTCAACCAACTGAACCACCCAAGTGCCCCATATCTTTTCGGATTTCAGTCTATTTTGACTTTCTGAAGCATTTTAGTCTTATGACTAAATTCTGTGGGGTCAGTCTCTGCAAAAGTCACTTGTAGTATTATTTGTGCATACTTTTTTAGTCCTTTAACTTTTTGCATACTCTTTTGTCACATAAAATGGGGTTAGTGAGACCCACTCATTGGTTAGTTTGGGTGAATAAAGGAGATAATATATAAGGAGAATATCTTATAGTACCTAGCGCATATCAAACAATGTTAATTATTTTTACTTTCTAAAGTGATCTCTACATTTAACTTCTTTCACTCTATTTTTCTTTTCACCCAATATATATATTTTATTCTATACATATAATTCAGCTTTAGATGCTCATCAGCCAGACTGTCAGGAACACAGCTGTTGTCAACAACAATTTACTGCTTGCTGTAACAAGGGAGATTACTTAATGTGATAACTGTGGGCTGTCTTTAATAGGTAGTAAGTTAGAAAGGGTACTTAGGTTTTGTGCAGGAGTTAGGTATATGAGAGTTTGAAAGGGATGGTTTAGATTTTGTAGACTGCAGAAGTCAGTATTCTTACCTTTAAAGCTGTAATGATAAACAAAGACAACACAGATAAGTACAGAGGTTATTTATTCAGAGCTTGTTATAGCATGGGAGTCAAAGACAGTCACTTGAGTTTCAAAGTGGCAGGTGTAGGAATACTGGAAAAAAAAGGGAAAGCTTCAAATATCTTCTGACTTAAAGTTATTTGCATCAGGAAGCTGGAGGCACAGTAACTAGAAGTGGCACATTGTATGTGATTAGTTTGGGATCATATTTGTTTTTTTCTGGTTGGTCCTGAGTTGGAAGTAGGGACAATGATTATGGAAGCTGGGAGTCACTGACTGTTCTGGACTGATTACTATAGAGGTTGTAGTTTGGCTTCCTGCTCTGGTTGCTACAGAAGTTGTAGGTTAGAGGTCTATTGTCATTTAGGGCCTGGCCATCGTCCATTTTTATATTCAGTCTCTCAGAACACATGAACTTGTGCAGAGTAAATTTCAGATCAATTTGTTTATGATCATCTTGGACCATATATCTCTAAATAAACTGCTGGATTTTTTTTATTTTAATATTTTTTTAATTTTAGAGAGAGAGAGCATACACAAGGGGTGGGGAGAAGGGCAGAAGGAGAAAGAGAAGAGAGAGAAAGAGAGAATAAATCTTAAGCAAGCTTCATGCTCAGTGTGGACCCCAACACGGGGCTCAATCCCATGACCCTGGGATCACAATTAAATTAAGAGTCAGACACCCAACCAACTGAGCCACCCAGGTGCTCCTAACCTACTGTTTTGTTTTGTTTTGTTTTGTTTTGTTTTGTTTTGTTTTGTTTTGTTCTTAACTTGACTTTAGATATTTTGTAAGAACATTATGGTTTCGGTTTGACTTGGTTTACAATTTTAAAGGTCATGGTGTTATTATACAAGTTGTGGTTTATTTTTCAATTCTCAGGTCTCTCCTAACAGTTTAGCAAACAGCAGGGTCAGGTTTTCACTTATTACAAACTACAAATCAGATCTATCCATCTGGATATTTCAAAAGTATCTCAAAACAAATAGATACATTTTTTCCACCTTCACCTAGACAATATTTTTAGTCTAAGGTTTAACTATATTTTGCACAGATAATTGTAATATACCCCTAACTGGTGTACAATTCCAGTCTCCTACCACTTCATTCTTTCCACCTTCAAACTACTAAAATTATATTTTTAAAATCATAGAGTTTGCTTTAAAATATATAGTGAATTCTGTATTTGATACACAATAAATCCCAAGCATAACATACTCTTCGTATCCTGGTTCAGCCCACTTTTCCATAGCCTCCACCTTTTCCTGCCCTATCCATACCCTGAAGGACCCGAATATTTCCAGAGTCTGACCAATGCTTTTACAACATTGTTTATTTGTTGCTTTGATTTGATTTTCATCTGAACCTTCAAGGTCCAGAGTAATACAATCTCTTCATTAAGCCTTCTAAGATAAAATTAATTGCTTCTTCTTCTGTGTCCCTAATGCTATCTTAGTATTCCTTCAGTATACCTATCACATTGTAATAATATGGGGCCATGCTGTATCAGATGTCCCCTTACCTTATTATTCCCACTGTACAGATGAGGAGATAAAGTCTTAGCAAATAGCTCGTGAACTATCTCAAACATTTTGTTGCCATAAGTAAATTTGCTCTCCAGTTTACTGCCTTCAAAGCTGTTATATTTACTAGCATATTCCTCTTGCTCCCCGTGCATTATAATTAGAGATGTAGGCATAGGTCTCTCTCCCGCTATTGTATCCACTCCTCCGTTGCAGGAGTCAGCTCTTTTCCCTGTCTACTTTCAAATGTCCTGTGTTACTTATTATAAAAAGCAAAAATTCAACTGCCACAATACTTTCAGGCATTTTCTCATATGTTCATATTAAAAATTATAGTCTGTTTCTTTAGAAAAAATATATATCCCATGTGGAAAATTAAGGAAGCACATTCAATTTTTAAAAAATGAAAATTACCCATAATCTTATTACCAATAAAAAATTATCAACATGTGTGTGTATCAAATATATATTTACATACTTAAGATAATGCTGTATTTAAAATTTTGTGTCTTACTTTTCTGCATTTCATGTTTTATCATATATAAGATAAAATTATTATAAACATAGTTTTATTTTTGTATAATAGTCTATTCTATATAGTATTCCCATATATGGTTATATTTAACTAAATATTATGTATTTAAATATTTAATTTTTTATTTCCCAATTTCCTAGTATGGTAAATAAAGCTGAATAAAAATCACAGTGCATAAATATTTGGCTGAATGTGATTACCTTTTAAAGCTATTTTTTGTGCAATTACAGTTAACTGGCAAAAGAATATGAACATGTTAAAATATTTATGTCTGAGTTGTCTTCCAAAAAGAAGCATTATAATGTGTATTATTTCACCACATTTTTTATTAAGGTACAATTAACATACAACATTTATTAATTTCTGATATGCAACATAATGATTTGCTATTTGTGTACATTGCAAGATGATCACCACAATGTCTGGTTAACATCCATCACCATACAGTTACAGAAATTTTTTTCTTGTGGGGAAAAATTTTAAGATATACTCTTTTAGCAACTTTCAAATATACAATAACAGTATTAATAACTATAGTCACCATGCTGTATATTACCACCTAATGACGTATTTATTTTATTACAGGAAGTTTGTATCTTTTAATTCTCTTCACCAATTTTTTTCACTCCCACCCCCTGCCGCTGGTGACAACCAATCTGTTCTTTGTATTCTGTATCAATGAGCTAGCTTTTGTTGTTGTGGTTGTTGTTTTAGATTCCACATGGAAGTGAGATCATGTAGTATTTTGCTCTGTGTCTGACTTATCTCAGTGTAATGCCCTCCAAGTCCATTCTTGTTTTCTAAATGGCAAGATTTAATTCCTTTTTATGGCTGAATAATATTTCATTGAATATATATATATGGAATATGTAGAATATATATCACAATTTCTTTATCCATTCAACCACTGGTGGACACTTCGGGTGTTTCTGTATCCCAGCCATTGTAAATAATGCTGCAATGAACATGGTGATGCATTTATCTTTTTGAGTTAGTGTTTTTGGTTTTGGGGGATAAATACCCAGAAATGGAGTTGTTGAAACATATAGTGGTTCTATTTTTAAATTTTGGAGGAACCTGCATACTGTTTTCCATAGTGGCTGCACCAGTTTACATTCCAAAGTGTATGAAGGTTCTCTTTTCACTACATCCTTGCCAACAGTTGGTATTTCATCCTTTTGATGATAGCCTTTCTAACAGATGTGAAGTGATACATCATTGTGGTTTTGATTGCATTTACCTGGTGATTAGTGATGTTGAGCCTCTGTTCCATCCTTGTTGTCCATCTGTATATCTTTTTTGGAAGAATATTGACTCAGATCATCTGCCTATTTTTCAATTAGATTTTTGGGTTGTATGAGCTTTTTATATTTTTTGGATATAAACTCCTTATCAGGTATACAATTTGCAAATATCTTCTTCCATTCAGCAGGTTGCCTTTCAATTTTGTTGATGGTTTCTTTTGCTGTGGAGAATCTTTAGCTTGATTTAGTCCCAGTTGTTTATTTTTGCTTTTGGTGTCAAATCCAAAACATCCATTGCCAACACTGATGCCAAGGAGCTGACTGCCTATGTTTTTTTCTAAAAGTTTTATGGTTTCAGGTCTTACATTTGAATTTTTACCCCACTTTGAACTAATTTTTGTAAGTTTATGTTGTAAAAAAGTGGTCCAGTTTCATTCTTTTGCATATGGCTGTCTAGTTTTCTCAACACCATTTATCAAAGAGACTGTCTTTTCCCTGATTGTATATTCTTGGCTCTTCTTTCATAAATTAATGAGCATATATGCATGGGTTTATTGCTATTCTGTCCCACTAATTTATGTGTCTGTTTTCACACAAATACCATACTGTATTGATTACTAGACCTTTCTAATATATTTTGAAATATTTCACCACGTATATATGAGATACATGTATTCAAATTTTGAAAATGTAATGATGAATTAATATTTAATTATTTGATCTACATTTATTGATAATGTTGAACACTTTTTTATCCTTGAATTATTTGGCCTTCTTTCCCATAGTAAATCTTATTATATTTCTTTTAAACATAGAGACGCCTGGGTTGCTTAGTTGGTTGAGTGTCAGACTCTTGATTTCGGCTCAGGTCATGATCCCATAGTTCATGAGATCAAGCCCTGCATTGGGCTGTGCACTGGCAGCATGGAGCCTGCTTGGGATTCTCTCTCTCCCTCTCTTTCTGCCCCTCTTCCATGCTCTCTCTCTCAAAATAAGTAAACATAATTAGCTTTCCACGATTTTTTCCTTATATACTTCTATTCCTTGACCAATATTTAGCCTTTTTAAAAGTCATTTATAATGTGTAAAATAAGCAGGTTTATTTTACTTTCCTCTCTATTGAAATCTAATGCTCTCTAGTCCCTCAACCTCCATTCTGTAATTTATGGGTTAAAAGGTCAGAAAGAAGGGTTCAAAAACTTCTGGCTTTCTAGTGCTTCTTTTAAAACATTGTTTTTGCAATAATTTCACCATTAGTTTACAACTCTTACTTAAAATTCCTGTAATCTATGAAAATCTAGGTTTTTATCCCTTTTTTATCTTCTATTTTTCTTATCTGTCTGAAAGAACCATCATCTTACTATTTTATTTTCCAGAAAAATCCTACTTTATCTTCTAGGATTAATTAAAATGTCATTTACCATGTAACATCTCTATAAATTTCTTCAATCCAGAGTAAAAGCCTCTTCTGTGTTTTCATAATTGTTTATCTTTCTAGCCCCTATGCTCAAAACAATGCCTGTCAGAGAATAGGTGTTAATGATTTTTTTTAATGGATTAGTTTATATCAAGCATATTATGTAACCTTTATTCAGAATTGTGTTCTTTGCAATTTTGTGTGTATATTCACATCACATACCACAGATACATAAACCTTTTCACTCTAGATGGTGAATTTATTAAACATAAGGACCAATGTTATATATTTTTTTCATATACTGCATGTGATAAATGTTTCCAGAGGAAAAGCTCTAGCAAACACAAATATATGTGTATGCTCAAATATACACACTCATGTAATCAACCTGTGACACACCTGAGCCAATATTGGAATTAGTCACTCAAGGTCAGCAGAACATCATGAAAGTAATAATAAATCCAGACCGAATATTTGAAATCAGAGGTAAGGAGAGACAAAAATTAAATCATCCTTGATTGGTTTAAAGCTGGATTTTTAGTTAGGACTCTTGGTTAGCAATCAACAGAGATATTGGAACAAAAGGCTAGCAAGTATCGTTGTAACATTATCCTAATTTGAACCTAACTCAAAGATATTATTTTTCAAATTCTCCACTACTTCTCCAAGTAGCTAGCATGAGTCCGCTGACAATCTATGAACTGAATATAAAGGGCCTTTCATCGGAAAATGTGTGTAGCTTCAGACACAAAATCTACAGATATTTGGACAGTTTTAAAATCTGATTTTTATAGCTTTATGCAAGATTACATTATGTGTGGAGAACCTGATAGTAAAGCAGATTAAATAACAGATACATGATCAAATATAAACTCTGTATAAAACAGTTAATGTTCAAAGATGTTCCAATTAATTGATCAATGCAAAGTGATGTTCTGAATTTTCAAAACAGTACATTGCACTTTGGTCCCTTATTGTTCAAAATGATCAAAATATTCAGGTAAGGCATGGTACCCACTCCAGTTGGCATCATTTATTCCCATTTTGAGTTATATTTTGCAATGAAATGCTAGATAGAAGTTGGATATAATTTTTCCATAATATAAATAGCAAAATATCTTCCCTGTTAGCCCATAACAGAGAATATTCATATCAAAATGAACCTGTTTAATAAGAAGTGTAGCTGCTTTTATATACTTTTATGGCAGTTTGATCATATTTTGGCAAAATCAGCCCTGAAATAAATCTGGTATATGTCTCAACATAAAGTGTTAAAGCTGAATAAAAAATTGCACAGATCCAGTTTTCTCAATGCACAATTTTAAAAGTGATGCTCAGAATTATGCAGAACTATGCTGCTTAGGCATTTCTTTAATGAATCGGAGTGAGTGATAGTGCTTTCTTATAAACAAACAGGCACATAGAAACAGTAAAGTGGAAAGGAGGATTCAGAGAATTGCATTATGCTAATCCCAAGAAACTAATTCTTGTGATATAGTACAAGAACAGTCTATATCCCATTCACTTCAAATAAGAAAATATACTGCAGAGGCCATTCAGAAGTTACTGTTACTTCAAAGTACATTTAGCAAATCAATGTAATATGTGTTCACTATTTTGGCAATGTGGATTCTATGGGTGTTGTCAAATTTCCAAAACTCCACCAATTCATCTAGAAGAGAAGGCGATTTGTTTTTTAAAAAAATAAATGCAAAATTAAGGGCTCATCATTGTAGTTTCATGCATAAGATAGTAAACAACAGAGGATGCATAGATACATTTATTTAAATTTTATGTGGCTTTGTTACTGAATGTAGTTTTAAATATCAGTGTTATATCCTCTTTTTAATGGAAAATATAGCACATAAATGGCTCAATAAATATTAATTTCATTAAATGGAACATGTTAATTAGGTTTTCCTTTGAAGAAATTTATAATGTCTGATTTTAAATATATTATGATTATATTTGTATGAGACCGCCATAATTATTGTATAGTATAATGTATCTTAAGTAGGTGTATGTTTTATTTATTTGATAATTAAATTATGATTCCTCATTCAAAGTGGAATCATTTCAAATATGAAACTTTATGTTTGATATAATTAATATTGATTGTCTACATAAGATGTGTGTAATTTAGGATAGTAAAAAAACTCAAATCTTATTGGCTGTAGCAGAAAAACATGTATTCAGCCCAATTGATAATCTTTATTAAATTGTTTATTAAAAATAATACATTTACTTTAAGTGTACCTTATGGTCAAAAAAATATATATAGAGAGAATATTATTTGAGGTCAAGTACCAGACTTAATCATCAACTGTGATTTATTCTTTTATAATTTCTCTTGCAGATAGCTTTCAGAATTGCATTGGAGGCTGAGTTAAAACATTCTGTTGAGGGTATACAATATTCTAATCATTCAGATGTAGGGAAATTTTGCAAACATGCTTGTTTTTATCTCAATTTTTTTATTAAGGAGGTATTGTGTAATGGGATCTATTGTTCTAAAGTGACTTTATTTATATAGAATGCTGAATATGAATATATTCTAGAGAACCAGATGCTTGTAGGCAAACCTTACTTTGTCTAATTATAATATGTGACCTTAAGATAGTTACAAAGCCTAACAATATGTAAGTGTATTTGTCTTTAAATCCAGGAATAATAGAATCTTTCCAATAGAATTTTTTAATATGTTATTTTCAAACGGTTAAAAAATATGACCTTCAAAGAAATATAAAATAAACACTTGTCAAAGTTGATATTTAACTTACTATTTAATAATGGGAGCAGTAACATGTTATGACCAGGTTAAAGAACAATTAAGTGTAACTGTAGAAGTAGATAATATAGATATGAAATTTGATAGATAGCTGGGTAAAATGCAAAACTGATTAATGTCCAACAAATCTATATGCCATAATATTTAAGGCTATCTTTTCTACTGGACAGAATTATTTACATCTCTACCAGTCAAAATTCCACAAGTTAACCACTGCCCTACAGAGTTGAAAATCACCAGTAAATAAACCTAGCACTGTACTACAAGAATGCTTAGTAATCTCTTTTACCTATATTAAAGTTGTGGCTATTTTGTTTTGACAGTTTCTCCTGGTTGTGGTCAGAATCTCCAAAAATTATTCTTGTTCACAAAAAGCTGATCTTATTAGAATTGGCCTGATTATTTGCAGAGGTAAAGCAAGGATGTTATTTAACTCAATAAAACTTCCTGACTTTGTTCTGTAGATCAAACTTGAGTAGTTTTGGCAACCAATCGTGCCAAATAACTAACTTCTGTGTGTAGAGCTTCACAAGGAATCATACATAGATTGGCTCTCAAAATTATGACTCACTCTTTATTCCTGAGGCTAAGGAGCCAAGCCCAATGCACACTCTCCATTAGACTTCAACTGTTACATCAATATATTTGGGTAAATTTCCCTTGAATTGAGATTCTTTAAGATTTGTTAAGGTCCCTAGGTTACTAAATATTGAATTTCTTACTAAGAAATTTACCTGTAAGTTCTAAATATATGAGACTAAGTCTTAATAATCCAGGTAACAAGTCAGATTTCTTGGGAGGATATTTTAGAATTTGGCTCCAAATATTAGGTTGATCCCTATTTATTAATGTGGGCTTGTCATACCTGATTAAATGAGGTTTTTCTCATATGTAACATTCCAATTATAGCCTTGGTTGCATTAGTAATTTGTCCAATTATACTCTGATAAGACAGAGGACAGAACTGGAGGCAAATAAGTGATTACCATTATAACTAAAAAGACTCAGCAAAACAATTGTTTTTGATTTTTGAGTAAATAGTGAAAATCAGAAATTAGAATGGTCCTTTTCAGTTTTAAAAAGCACAATCTACTTAATTGTGGATTAGAGATAGTTTTTAAAAAAAGAAAGGAGTGGGGTGCCTTGGTGGCTCAGTCGGTTAAGCCCAAGTTTGTCTCAGATCATGATCTCACTGTTTGTGAGTTCAAGCCCTGCATCAGGCTGTATGCTGACAGCTCAGAGCCTGGAGCCTGCATTGGACTCTGTGTCTCCCTCTCTCTGCCCCTCCCCTGCTCATGCTCTGTCTCTCTGTCTCTCTCTGTCTCTGTGTGCTTTCTGTTTCTGAATCTCTCTCAAAAATAAATATTAAAAAAAATGAGCTGCTTGATATACCCATATAAGGTAAAACATTAAAAATAATGCCAACAGTATTCTGGGACTTTCACTGGATTAAGATGGACTTACTCTTCCCCACATGAAACAATGAAAAGATCAGAAAAGATTTTTACCATAAATAGCTTTCAGAATTTGAACAACTCGCAGAAGAATAGGGGACCCAGAAATGGACCTACAAATGTATGACCAACTGCTCTTCAACAAAGCAGTAAAGAATACCCAATGGAAAAAAGTCTCTTCAACAAATGGTGCTGGGAGAGCTGGATGGTGACACACAGGAGAATGAACCTGGACCACTTTCTTACACCGCACACAAGAATAAACTCAAAATGGGTGAAAGACCTAACTGTGAGACAGGAAACCAACAGGGGCGCCTGGGTGGCTCAGTCAGTTAGGCATCCGATTTCGGCTCAGGTCACGATCTCACAGTTCATGAGTTCGAGCCCCACCGTCAGTCTGTGCTGAGCATTCAGAGCCTGGAGCCTGCTTCAGATTCTGTGTCTCCCTCTCTCTGCCCCGCCCCAACTCACACTTTGTCTCTGTCTCTGTCTCTGTCTCTGTCTCTGTCTCTCTCTCTCTTAAAAAAAAAATTAAAAAAAAAAAAGACAGAAAATCATCAAAACCTTAGAGGAGTAAACAGGCAGCAACCTCTTTGACCTCAGCTGCAGCAACTTCCTACTAGACACCTCTCCAGAGGCAGAAGAAACAAAATCAAAAATGAATTATTGGAACCTCCTCAAGATAAATGCGTCTCCACAGCAAAGGAAACAATCAACTAAAACTAAAAGTCAACCTACAGAATGGGAGAAGACAGTTGCAAATGACATATCAGATAAAAGGTTAGTATCCAAAATCTATAAACTTATCAAACACAGCACCCCAAAAACAAATAATCCAGTGAAGAAACAGGCAGAGACATGAGTAGACAATTTTCCAAAGAAGACATCTAGATGACTAACAGACATATTAAAATATGTTCAACATCATTTACTATCAGGGAAATACATATCAAAACCACAATGAGATACCATCTCACACCTGTCACAATGGCTAAAATTAACAGTTCAGGCAACAACAGACATTGGCAAAATGCAGAAAACATTTTTCCACTGTTTGTGTAAATGCAAACTGGTGCAGCCACTCTGGAAAACAGTATGGAGGTTCCTCAAAAAATTGAAAATAGAACTACGCTACAATCCAGCAACTGCACTACTAGGTGTTTATCCAAAATATTAAAAAACTGTTGATTCAAAAGGGCACATGTACCCCAATGTTTATAGCAGCACTATCAACAATAGCCAAATTAAGGAAAGAGCCCAAATGTCCATTGACTGATGGATGAGTACGAAGGTGTGTGTGTGTGGGGGTGGGTGTGTGTGTGTGTGTGTGTGTGTAAAGGAATATTGTTTGGGGATCAAAAAGAAAGAAATTATGTACTAAGCAAAATGAGTCAGTCAGAGAAAGACAAAGTTCATATGGTTTCACTCATGTGTGGAATTGAAGAAACAAAACAGATGAACATAGGGGAAGGGAAGGGAAAATAAGAAGAACAGAGTGGGAGGCAAACCAAAAAAGACTTTTAAATACAGAAAACAGGGTTGCTAGAGGGGAGGTGCTAAATGGGTGATGAGCATTAGGGAGGGCACTTGTTGGGATGAGCACTGGGTGTTATATGTAAGTGATGAATCACTAAATTCTCCTGAAACCAATACTACACTACATGTTAGCTAACTTTAACTTAAATTAAAAAAATAATAATAATAATAATTTGAACAACTGGAAGCTTAGGACTGATCCCTGAACAAAGAACAACAAAAATGAGCCCTCTGAATACTAGCTTATGCCCTGACACAAGTGAGTTTTTTAGGCTCTTGAGATGTAACTACAGAAGCACAGGTCAGAGTGATGTGATTGCTGGCTGCAAAGAGCCCATGAGCCATGGAATGGACATAGCCTTTAGAAGCTGAGAAATACAAGTTAACAAGGTTTTCCTAGAGTCCCAGGAAGCATGCTGCCTTACTGACATCTTTATCCTAGTCAAGTGAGACCCAATTTGGAAGTCTGACTTCCAATATTGTAAGATAACAAATTTGGGAGGTTTTAAGCCACACATTTGTGATAATTTTTTACAGTAGTAATAGAAAACTATTTTAAAGTTTTATAAATCAAGGCAAATAATATCCACTCTTCTCATACCTTTTATAACTTGCTATACTTCCTCAAGTTATGTCTTTTGTTATACTCTTACATATTCTGAGACAATCTATATCTATCCCTTAGGACAAAGCTATTTACCCTTGAAAAAATTAAAATTCTTTCTATTATCTTGCATGCATGGTTTTATTTCTTTGTCATTATTGCTTTCTGCATACTTTAAACTACCCACATGAATAACTTTTAATCAGAATAGCTAACTTTTAATTCAGAGAAAAGTGGGAGATAGAAAGCTTAGAACTGTGCTATAATCAAGTATTTTAGCAGGTTAGCAAAGCTTCAAAATATACCTAACACGACTTTCTGTAGTTGTAAACCTCTTCTTTACACCTCTTTTAAAGTGGTAAAAATGAACATATTTGTTAATGTGACTAAAAAAGAAAACCACTCTATAGCACCTAAAAATAAGAAAAGAGAGCACATAAGTTTAAATCTATGCTTCATAATCAATGTTTTAGTGTTCACTTTTCCTAAGAGATTACTCAGATATCCACGATTATTCATTAATTAACTCACTTTAATAATTCAAGGTTTTAAGTTAACTATAGTCTTGGAAATAGTTTAGGCTGACAAATTAAAAATAGTGATGTAAAAAACCTATTATAATTATTGTGTTATGATTTATATTAGCTTACTTGATCAGGTAACTAGTATAAAATATGTAGGAACTCAAATGTAATTAGAATCACTTTTCATTTAAAGCAAATACAAATTTGTTAAAGACAAATAAGCAAATAAATAAGATATACATGTGTATTATCCTCAAGAAAAATACACATAGCTATTTAATATTTTTTAAGACACACAAAATTGTTATACCAGTCTAAAAATTTATCTTAACTATGAACATAGATTCTGAAAATATTTGTGAGCCAGCAGTTGCTCTAGGGATTGTTTTTCCTTAAAATACTGTATACTTAATATATTCAGATTTGATTTCTTTATCCTCTGAGAATTTGGGAATATTTTATTTACTTAAGCAGTTATTAATACCAATAAATCAATGAAAACAGAGCTCCTTTCATTTAAGAGATGTAATAGTTGGAAAGCGTTTCACACTTACACAAATGGGAAAATCTCTCAAGTACAAACATGCAGATTTATAGACACGTAGAGTTTGTTGTTGTTGTTTGGGGTTTTTTTTTTTCTTGTTTCAAGTTTTTATTTAAATTCCAGTTATTTAACACATAGTGTAACATTAGTTTCAGTAGAATTTAGTGATTCATCAGTTACACAAAGCACTCAGTCCTCATCCCAACAAGTGTCCTCCTTAAAACCCATCACCCATTTAACCCATCCCCTTTATCAACCATCAATTTGTTCTCTATAGTTAAGAGTCTCTTATGGTTTGCCTCCTTTCTTTTCATTTTCCCCCTTCCCCTTTGTTCATCTGCTTTGTTTCTTAATTCCACATCTGAGTGAAATCATATGGTATTTGTCTTTCTCTTACAGACTTAATATGCTTAGAATATACACTTTAGCTGCAAATGGCAAGATTTCATTCTTTTTGATGGCTGAGTAATATTCCTTTGTATGTATATTTATCACGTCTTCTTTATCCATTCATCAATTGATTGACATTAGGGCTCTTTCCATAATTTGGCTATTGTTGATAGTGCTTCTATAAACACTAGTTTGCATTCCCACCAACAGTATAACTGGTGCAGCCATTTTGGAAAACAGTATGGAGGTTCCTCAGAAAGTTAAAAATAGTACTACACTAAGACCCAGCAATTGCACTACTAGGTATTTATACAAAATACAAATTGTATTACTTTTTGAGATTTTTTCTGGGAGGAAAGAAAAGGAAGGGGAAGGGAGGGAAGGGAAGGGAAGGGAAGAGGAGAGAAGAGGAGAAGGCGAGGAAAAGAGGAGGGAGGGAGGAAAGGAGAGAAAGTGGAAAGAAGGAAGGAAGGAAGGAAGGAAGGAAGGAAGGAAGGAAGGAAGGAAGGAAAAGAGAGAGGGGAGGCGGGAGAGAAAGAAAGAAAAAAAAACATGGCTGGGCCCAAGAGCCCTTGAGGTGTTTGTTGGGAAACAGTTTTCCCTGTGTATCTCAAAATTCTTCAGCACAGTCAATAACTTCTCTATGCACTAACAGTCCAGGATATTTATAGAGCTAATGGCCTTGGAAGATAGGGTGACTCTTACCCTCAAGATCATGTTACAGATCTGTTTGCTGTGGAGGATAAGGAAGTGAATACCTCTTCAGGTCAAAATTCAGACAGGTTTGCTAGAAGGCACTGTAAAAGATTAGAATTATCTGAAATTGTGTTTCCTTAGCTCTGATACTAACTCATATGTGTGGAATTCACCTGGCTGTGTTTCTGCATCATCGCATTGACTTGGGAGCAAGAGAAACCATGCAAACATGAAGTTGATGCTGCCTGCTGTGCTATAATAAAGTTCTTTTCTGTGATCCAGGAATTTCAGATCTTCCACCAGCATCATTGAAACGAGGTTGGCTAACTTGGCCAACTTGTTAGCTTGTAGGATAAAATCTCACACCCTTCTCTACTCCTGACAGGGCATTTCTTTAACCATGCAGTTTCCTTGAATCTTCTAGGTAAGTTTTCTTGGGCATCGTCATGGATTGTCCAAAGTTGTTAAAGCACTAAGTTTCAAAAATACAAAAAACAATGGCCTTATTTAAAAAAATATGGCCTTAGGTGATTTTCCGTTTCTATAGTATTAGATTTCTTTCAATTAGTAAGTATACATACACCTTGCCACATCACTCATCATCCTGAAATAAGGTATTAATGAAATATTTAATGCTTTTATTTGTGAAAGAGAAGGAACTGGGAATCCAAAAGTATCTACTCCTAGTGAAAGATTAATTGTAACTTGGGAAATATTTTTTTTAATGTTTATTTATTTATTTTAGAGAGAGAAAGAGATGAGTAAGGGGGGGGAGAGAGAGAGAGAGAGAGAATAGTTTCTCTAAGGAGGCTACTATTCTTGAGGAATCAAGTAGAAAATCACTTCCTACTCCAGAAAGATTCCCTCTATCTTTCTTGCCATGATACTATACTCATGTGAGTTTTTCTTAATGTTCTTTTGCCATCTTTTGCTGAATCATGCATTCTTCCATTTTGCTTAGAATCTTAAAATATTTGCAAATAGTAAAAAAAAAAATCTGACACTACAGATGTATTTAAAATATAAAATAATATCCTGCTCCAGTTCTCCCCACTCCCTTTTTTCTTCCTTGTGAACTATTTTAAATAATTCATTTACAAATTATTTGCTAGTGTCACCTACAAGTTTAAATAATAGGCTTATGTGCTATTACTTGGTATGTCCATTATAGACCTTTAGGTCTATTTTCACCTGACTACATGTAACTTTCCTGTTTTATAAGTTATCCTCTATCTCCACATACTATGTTTAAGTCCCAAGAAAGCAGAAACTTATGTCTCTTTTTTTTCACTGCTGTATTCTTAGTGGTAGAATAGTGCTTGTCACTCAGCTTTTGTTTAACTAATACATAATTAGCAAATAGATCAAAATTGCTCTCAGAACAATCCTCAAACTTTTTACCCTCCAATTTTTGATAGTGTAAGTATTTTTCTTATTCTCCCTTTAATTAAATTTTCAATTTCAATAATATACCTAAATTAAGTGCTTTACTTCATGAACTAGAAACTCCTGGTCTTCAAATGATGAAGATTCTCATTTTTCCCCCTCAGTTACCTCTTCTCTACTATAGATTATTGTTCCTAAGCAATATAGTTATATTCATAGTCTTCATTTTGATGGTTTCAGAATTTATATCACTGTTTTAGATATAATCTATGAGGTACACAGTAATAATTCCACTTGGTTATCTAAAAGTAAATGCAAGAGTTTAAAAAATTATTGCAAATCACACAGGTTAGAATAATTGTTAAGATATGGATCCTTTATACTTGTGTCTTTATTTAGTTATTACTCCCTTAAACACTCTGAGGCTGTCATTGTATTTTGCCTATATTAATTTACAGGCAATTGATTTATATATCCTATACCATTCTCTTCTGTGCTCTGACATATCCTATACCCTACTACCAGTTTGTCTCATCAACTTTCATAGTTCTTCTATTTGTCTTTAGTTACAAACTCCAGGTATTTCATACATGTCCAAACTATTGTTCTTGTTCATATACACATTATAAGCTCTAAAAGGTTGAAGCCATATGGCATTTTGAAACATAGCACCACGCACCATGCTTCAGTGACAATATCACTTCCAGGTATTTTGTCAGTCTCCCATGAAAACAAAACTTAAGGAAATTCCTTCATAACACAACACAATAAAATCCATTCATTTTAGAACATTAGAGATTTGCTTTTCACATTTAAGTGATCATCTGTCTTGAAATGATTTTTATATACTAAATGAGCTAGAGTTCTTTTTGTTTTCAATTAAAGGATAGCTAGTATCTGAAACTATAAAGGATCTGAGATATTACCCTATGTGCAAGTTAACAAGTTAACCTGCTGCAAGTAAACATGTGACACCACACACACACACACACACACACACACACACACCACACCATTTACCTGCAAAGCATCTTAGTAGCACATGTTCCCACACAGAGTGATGTGATGATGTTCAGACATACCTACATATGAAGTGGGGTTTGTACCATAGTAGAGGATCCCTAAAAAGATGAAGCTTCTATCTATATGGAGCAGCTGTCAGATCTATACATTTGTCTTTCTAAAATGAAAAAGAAAATTTTGCTTTAAAAATAGACAAATCATCCTTAGATAGAGAAAAAGATTTCTAGGTTTATGTCCTTTGGAAATTATGCCAATGGATTCAGGGGAGATGAATCTTTAAATCTCTCCTGAGCAGTTCACTATCTCTAAATTCCAAGGAATGCCTGTCATTTAATACTAGACTGTGCTGCAATATGAAAATATTCATGAAGCATTATTTCCCAACAATAATTTTTTCAAAATTAATTAGTAAATAGTCATCCTTTCCCCAGTGTTCTGCAGAGCAAATTGGTTGTGTAGCATATTTGCATATGAGCATGGATCTGTTCTGGATTCCCTAGTCTATTCAATAGTTTTATTTCTATTTTCACATTAATAATCTAATGTCACATTGTTCACATTAATCCTGTAACATTTTATAAAATCCTTATGATAAATTACATTACCTGATAGGGCAAGTTCCCTGCTTCTTCTTTTTTTTTCAGGATTCTTCTAATTATTTTTGACCACTTATAATTACAAAGAAAGTTTATAATCATTTGGTCAAGTCCCATGAATATTTTTTTTTGAATTTTATTGAGATTGAATTGAATCTATGAGTCAGTATTATAAGAATCAATACTTTATAATATTTAATAACCTTATTTATAAACATCACATGCTTTTTCATCTATTTCCTTTAAATTTAAAATATTCAGGGGTGCCTGGGTGGCTCAGTCAGTTAAATGTCTGACTTCAGCTCAGGTCTTGATCTCACTGTTCATGAGTTCGAGCCCCACATTGGGCTCTGTGCTGACAGCTCAGAGCCTGTAGCCTGCTTTGGATTCTGTGTCTCCCTCTCTCTGCCCCTCCCCGGCTCATGCTCTGTCTCCCTCTCTCTCAAAAATAAACATTAAAAAATACTTTAAAAATAAAATAAAGTATTCAAAATATAAGTAATTGTTAGGTTAGATGAACATCTCAATTCTTTATCATCAATAAAGGGTATAAAAAATTGAGGCTTATTCATTCAGTGGAACCTATATGACAGTGAAAAATAATGTTACAATTGCCCACATGAACGAAGATTAATCTCAACAAATAATACTGAACAAGAAAGACAAATTTCTGAGAATAATACAATTTTAGTATGAGTATGCCCCATGCCATATTGGGGATAAATTGGGTAAATCTGTCAATCCTGTTTTCAGGTTAGTAGTTGACTTAGTATCTCTTTTGCCTAGTCCTATAGTAAGAGGACTTGACAACACTACACTTCATCCTAGACTCATCTGGCAGTTGAGGGGACCATTTGTTTTCACTTGGTGTCTTTCTCCAGAGGAAAACAACCTTTTCATAGCTTCATGATAGGAAGCAGTTTTGCAATGAGGAACAACATGCTCACTGAAATTAGGCTTCAACCTTCCCACAGAAACCGGGATCTCCCTTGATGTTTCAAAGAGATGACTCCCAGATTCCTGAGAAAGACATCCTTGGGACATAAGAAGTGACAAAAGCCAGTTAAAAAAGGACCTCTCTAGTCTTCAAAAGAAAGTATATACATTTCAAAGAGATGGGAAAGTGCTTACAACTGCATGTTTTCTAAGGAAAATGTTCCACTAAAAAAGAGGAGAAGGAAATCACTCCCTCCTTTTCTCTTTTCTTCTCCCTTATTTTCAACAGATAGTATTACACCACTTATTTTTAATTTGTATTTGTCCTTTAAGTTGTCATATAAAATACAAGATGCCCATTTAAGTTTGAACTGCACATAAATATCTTTAGTATAAGTATGTCTCATAGTACACGTGGAACAAATTTCATAAATCTGTCAATCCTCAATCCAGGATAATTGTTGACGTAGTATAGAGGGCAAAATTTTTGTCAACACAATAGCCCAAGTTAACTGTATCAGGCAGAACATTCCACAGCCACATCCAGAAAATAATAGTTTTCAAACAGAAAGAACAGACTCTGTTTTCCCATTCAAGCCTCATTTGTGAAAGCTGTGATACATAAGGATTCCTAAGAGGAGAAGGTAGGTAAAGGCAGCTAGGATCCAGATGAGATTCCAAGATGTTCCACACAAAGAACCTTATGCAAATAGTAAATAAATTTTTAGATGGAGATCTTAATAAGTTAAGAGGGGGACTTCATCCCAACCAAAAGGGTCAGGGGGATGGCACTTAAATTAATCAATTAGTGCAAAATAATTTTAAAGGTACATGCCTATTTTATATTGCAGCTATTCAAATCCAACTAGAATACTTAAGATGAAGATCATTATCTCTGTGAGGATGAAAAGACTAATAAATTACTAACAGCCCATCCCAGGCTGAACATAGTTTATACTTGTTCTTTGATATGCAGTTAGAGATGCTATTTGCAGACCCTAATCACTTAAACTTAACAATTATTCTTAAGACTTTGCTCAAAAACACTTATTTCATTTGTAATTATAATGCTTTACCTCAAAGATCTTAGAAATTGCTATTATTTGTCTAAAGTTAAAATTCCCTGTTACTTGCATCCGTCTTATGAGTTTTCAATATAAAGGCTTGTGAATAGCTCTCTTGTATATAACCTCTGCAATCTTGCTTCTTAGATTCATATTACTCAGTTGTTGAGAAAATTGAATGGTGACACTTTTGAAACTTGCATGCACCTTTATTTAAAAAAAAACTGTTGTCATCATACAACATTTTTTGATTAACAAATAAAAACTCTGGGCTTTCTTTTTCTCTTCAATAGACCATAAAAAGTAAATTATGGGTCCATCACTACATCTCCCAAGGGAAAAGCTCTAGAAATCTCAGTAGGATAGTACTGGAATTAAACTGCCATGAAAAGAAAAAAAGTAGTATATAAATCATCAAATCATATTTCTCAGTTAAACTCATACACATGCAGTTCATATATCTAAATCTGGCCACGAATGCTACAGTTGGTTGGAATATTTCCATGCCTCAACAACCTACATATTAAATTGATTGATCACTTAAACCATCTCCTGCTTCCTTTGATCTCCCATCATTTGCTATAGTGTTTGATGACTGATATCACCAGCAGGGGTACATCATCTAGACAGAATGCTAGCCTAGAGAAACAGGGAAAAGAAACAAAAACGTGTCTGTCAAAAACACATGATCAAAAAAATGATATTTTACAGGCATATTATCACTGTCAGCTAAATGAAGAGGTAAGTGAAATAAATGCGATCTGAAATTAGAGATGAAAAGAGATTCTACGACTTAAATTTTCAAAGACAGAACAAATACTGAGGGTAAAATTATTTGTGGAAGCCACATTGTTTTACAGTCCAAAGCATAGAAACAATTTTCAGATAATTCATATCTTCACTCTTCTATAATATTTATGCAGTTTGGGAGCTGAGTGGTTTGTTTGTGATTTAATACTCTTCTGCTTTTTTTTTTCCTCTGAATGTAAAACAACAAACAAAAGCTACCATAAGATCAGAGCATTTTGGATCAGCATATCTGAATATGCCTATCAATGCCTATGTTTTCTTATCAGTTACACCAATTGTTTTCCACTGTATATGAAGGGAAATAAATTACACCATCTGGATTTCTCTTAACAGAATACATTCAAAGAGTAGTTTAAAATGTAGTTTATAGCTTAATGCCCTCCATAGCAATGATCTGAGATAGCATCCTACTGCTATTTTTAATTGCAACTCTTGCAGGGAAGGATTAAGCATCAGTATCAAAGTTACAGAGTAAAATAGGTCAGTCTCTTATCCATGGGTCCTTACACCATGATGCTGTTTACCATTCCTACTATTTGTCCTAAAACACTCGCCTCAGCCTTTATTGAAGAGCCCTATTGCCCAAAGATCTCAATTAAAAAAGAAAAATCTAAAGTAAACATTGTACTTCTTAAATCTTTTTATAGAAAAAAAAGTTCTATATTTTCTATTTCTATGTTAATTTAAGCAATCCTGTATCTAGAACCACTGTTTCTATTTTGCACCAGAGTGACAGGCACTATGACCTCACAGGTCTTTTGCCCCTCCAATTTCTAAGATTAAACTGAATTATAATGACAAGTTATTTGTGCAGAAACACTTAGACTAATGAAAAAAGCTTGTATTAAACCTTGGATTTTCAGAGTGCAGTTCCTAAGAGAGTTGTTGCCAACGTTTTATCCCCAGCACCTTCTCTCTGACTAACTCTTCTGGCTACTCAGCTTTTCTTGTGTCAAATACATGAGTTTCCTCTGCTTCTCTCTGCCCTTCAGGAGTCCTCATCACTTTCATTGTGGTGAGTTATTTGAAATACCTTACTCAAAAAACTTGCTTTCTCTCTTCTTCCGTTGTTTTCATGCTAAATCCTAACCTGGGTTCAGAACATTTTTCAGTAATCTGATTAAAACCCAGTGATATTAAACACAAGGGAGAGAACAGAATATAAAAGAAGTCAGATAACCTAAAGGAGATAAATTTCAATCTATTTTTAAGCTTATTAATAATGTGGGGACTGCCTTCTCCCACATGAATGTACTTCTAGGATTTGCAGCACTAAGCCAGCGGGAATGTTTCGCTTTGATATGTTTTGTCTTTGGGCACTATGGTCCCACAATTGGAACACCTCAAAACTTCAGTAGCTATCATATTACTTCCTTCAATTCTCTTCAGTTTTCCTGGACCTCCTAGAATACTTGTTCTTTATTCCTTCTTTAAGTGAAGTGCTATCCTGGGTTTTGGGGGGTGGGAATCCCTGTTAAAAGACAAAATTGGACTGAGTACATTTTAAAGATCTTACTGGTTTTATTCAATGATCCATGAGTCAGGCAGCATCCTGACTAGGATGTACAAAATGAAAGGCTCTGATAGGCGGGAGATGGGACAAAGAAGTTACTAGCAGAGTAGATTGTTTCAAGCAGAGTCACTCTTCTTTGGGAGATGGCAGGGGTCTATCAGGCACATTACCTCACTAGTGCTGACCAGGAAATTCCACACTGACCAGTTAAGATTTCTGGTAGAGAGTGAAACCACAATTTGGGTAAGTAATGAGTCCCAGGTAATAAGTCTGCTGATGTAGGTTTAGCACAAATGACTCCATTTTGTTTTTGTTGTCTCTTCTTTAACATCCCCTATCATATTTAGAATATAATTCTCAATTTAGCTACTAAAAGTTCCCAAATCTATTTAGATTAAATCATTTGCATAGTTTACCCTACACTTATTCTGATTTTTTCCATGAAGGTAAGTAACAAAATTAAGCTTCCTGCAAACAAAAACATTTTCCCCATTTTTTCTCCTACCTCCTTAGCATCAAACATATCATCGTTCTCAATCTTAAAAAAATTATCTTCCTTCTCACATATTAGTTATAAAAACAAAAAGCATTAACATTATTATAAATATGAAGGATAGGCCAACAAAGAAGTGATTGTTAGCAGAAGAAAATGAATAAAGGTCTTCCAGAGAAGATGTTAGGTCACACAATTATGCAATTTGTAAGTATGTATGAATAAAGTATATTGCTTTGTGTCACATTAAAAAGGATTGAATTATGAAAGATGTCCAATGGTCTCATCAGACATATTTTCCTTTATTTTAAATTGTGTTTATTTAATTTTGTGTTGTTCATATAGGATGGGTCCTGGGACTGGGAACATTGCATCATAACAGACTCCACATATCACACCTCGTCAAAAACTACCAATCCAAGATCTTACAGCATAAATTGCAAAGAAGCAGGATCTATGATAGAACTTGAAGAACTCTGTTCTTGTTTACTTATTTGAAATTGGTTTCAAATATACTTACTAAAGAAATGGATTAAGGAAACTTTTCTCTTTCTAAACAAGTAAAGTTACATGTAGGATTCCCTATATGGCAAAAAGGGTGTATGAAAGATATTTAAAATGCTTCACCAAGTTTGAAAAAAACTTGACTCAAAGATAGTGTTTATCAGATTAAGATTATTAGTTTACATTTTGTTCTATTATTTGCTTATTTAAAAAATTTTATGTGGGACACCTCGGTGGCTCAGTAAGTTAAGCATCCAACTCTTGATTTCAGCTCAGATCATGATCTGATGGTCATGAGATTGAGCCCCATATCAGGCTCCATACTGGGTTTAGAGCCTGCTTAAGATTCTCACTCCCCTACTCATGTGCTCTCTTTCTCTCTCTAAAAAATAAATAAATAAATGAACAAAAAATTAAAAATTGTTTGTATTTTATAAGATGGTAATCCATTGTAGAAATAGTGCCACAACAGAGTACCAAATATAAGCATGAATGTCAATGAGATAAGCAAGGACATTTTTTTTAAGTTGATCAAATGCTATTAACAACTTTTCTATAGAGCTTCACTCTAGATGTTCTAACACATTATCATTTGATAATTAACATATTAGTTCTTTGATTTCTGAGAATACGTCTGTTAGACAGCTTTTCTTCTACTTTGATGGGCAGTTATTTTCTGCCAATTTAGTTTGAAAAAAAAATTCTTACACATGTCATTTACAACAATTTTTGAGGGAAGAACCTATAAAAATTGAGAAAAAATGGGGTGCCTGGATAACTTAGTCAGTTAAGTGTTCAACTCTTGATTTTGGCTCAGGTCATAATCTCATGGTTCATGAGATCAAGCCCTGCATTGGCTCTGTGCTGACAGCATGGAGCCTGCTTAGGATTCTCTCTCCCTCTGTCTCTTTGCCCTCCCCCCCCCCCAATAAATAAATAAACTTTTTTAAAAAATGAGAAAAATAATATTAGAAAAACACTACCCCTTGGGCCTGTTAGAAATGCTTCTCAACTTTGCTACTATAATGAGAACTCCAACTCACACTCAATAAAAGTTAGCCTGAAAGTTGTCCTTCACTGTAACAGATGGCACTCAATTTGACCATTTCTAACCAAGATATCAATTTGCTTCCCAGAATGCTGACAACATAGAAAGTATACAAGGCCAAGCATCTATGAATTGAACATACAGTGTGAAGTGGAATGAAGGTGCTCAAGGTACTCATTTGGAACTATTATCACCTGACCCAGCAAAAGCACTCTGTATGATTTTCCTCTGTTTCCTTATCACTATGCAATTGATAGGAGTATATGTAAGCACAGTAGGCCATATTTATAGGCTTGAAAGCAAAGGGCCAGACATGCCTAAGGTTTATGGAGATGCTGTAGGCAACTATGCAATTATCTAATAATTAGCCAAAGTCTGGGTTTGGAATTCACTGTTACCAAGGTGACCAACCTCTCAAAGACAAAGAAACAAATAATTATTTGGCTTGACTAATGGGAAAAATACTCTGTGCACACAGGTCAACTTTCATTTCTATTTCCCATACACAGTATTATACAGCTTAATTTTACCTATGATAAAACTAGGCAAAATGCCTTGACCTGGCCCTCACATTCACCTTGTTCACATTTCAAGATTAGACCACCAGTGGATTACTCTTTTACATCTTCACTTTTATTTTGACTTAGCCCTATCTCCTTTCAACCTAAAATATTGCCTTTACTAAATATAGACATGTATATAACAGAATATATTACAAATAACTTGAGCTGCTATGAATGGTCAGTTTAGATATATCTATCTCCATCCATATCTATCTATCTATCTATCTATCTATCTATCTATCTACCTATCTGTCTCTCTAGATTTATTGAAGATGATTTTATATCCTTCGAGTATCTTTATAGCCAATCTGGAAACATCTCTAAACTAAGATACTTTATTTACATCTATATTTTATCTAGTAAGCCCAGAAAATATCATTGTATTAATTTGCTGAACTAGGAGAATCTCGGGTGACATTACAAAAGCAAGGGATAATAGAAACAGACAGTGTTGATGCTTAATTCAAACACTTGTTTATTTTCTTCTTCTTTTTAATATGCTTATTGATTTAAAACTAAAAAACTTAAGTAACAAAGTCATATATCAATGGAAAACACAAATTATTAAATAAAGGATGCCAAAAAGACATGAAAATCAATTTATTGCACACCAGTCTATTTTTTCAAAGATCCATAATTTGAAGGCAAATGTAGTATAACTGTAACTAATCATCCCACACATTGGTTTTGTTTTCCATTAGTTCAGTAATATGCTGAAAAAGATAAATACAAAAATCACACCGAAAGTAAATTAACTTTCATAAGAATAGTGCTTTAAGATTCTAGTCTTCCTTCCATAGATAGGGTATAATTTTACCCTAAGTGATTAGATTTTATTTGGATCATGACACTCTATTATATGAATTTACTCTTCTAATCTGTCAGAATCATTGCTCTGAAGTTGAAAATATTCATATTGATACAATTGCCTTAGGCCTTTGTGAAATAACATTTAGTTCTTCTGAATAGACAGTAATTTATTAAACTGGGTAAATATTATATTATCAAATACAGAAAATGGCATATATGATTAAAAATATAATATCCTAAGAGTAGCCAATTAGTTCAGAGGCATCATATTATTTTTATGAATATACTTCTGATAAACATGTCACTTTAGCATCTGAGAATTACTTATATTATTATTTCCTTCCTATCATTATAAATCAATATTAATTAACAAACTATAGTATGACAGATTCATATACTGGTTATTTTTAAGGATAAAAGTTACTCTGATCACTTAAGAAACAGATTTCTTATTTACTTTTTAAGATTATTGTTCTTGCTATTGTTAAATCAAATTACTTAGTAGTCTACAGTATGATTAAGAACATTAGTTAACTGTATTTAAAATTAAAGATTTTCTGATTATTCATGATACAATCAGGTTATTTATTTATACCTTTAAAGTTATAGTTATATAAACCTGGGAATGTTCACATCATCCTTTTAGTCATGACAAATACAATAATATAATGCATTTATTGAACATAGAATCTCTAAGTAGTACTGATATGTTGCAAAGTTCAATATGAAGTTAAAAATTTACTTATGGAAACTCTCTACTCATTCCTTCATTGCATAACCAAGGATCATACATAATGCAATAGCGCAATTGCTAAGAGTGGGATTAATCAAATTAAAGTTTAAGAATATTGACTGTCAATTTGTTTTAACAGTTTTATTATAGTAACGGTCTTCAATTTGGTAACTCTACTTTAAAATGAAAACAAACTGATGCTTTGCTATATGTTTAAATTAAGCTTGCTACTTTGGCCTTGACACATCCAAAATAAGAACATTATTCAACACTAGCACAACGTGTTCGTATATCAGCTAGAACTATTGGAGCCTGGTGTCCTCTGTAGACATTGAACACAATTACTTGATGAGTGGAAAGGTGGTTGTTTTTCACTGACTTGAAAGGGCATATGCAATAATTAAAATTTTGTTTGAAAAACTGACTTCACCCTTTTGAACCTGGCTTGAGAAAATGATGACTCAAGCAGTCTTCAGTGGAATTGCTTTTGGACACCCTTAGCTAGATCTTAGTAAAAGTTCCTCTGCTCCTTCATTTGACAAGTGAACTACAGATATTTTCTATTGCACATAGATCTTTTTATTCACATTTGCAGACAATGGTGAATGCAAAGCAGAAGTAATAAATATCACTTGCTAAATTTCAAATCTTTTTAAAATATTTATTCATTTCTCCTATTTTTATAGATATATAAAAGAGAAGTCAGGCTGCTTCACACTGCTCTACCACCACCATTACCATTTGTATATATTTTGTGAATCAAATGCAGCATTTTGTTTGTAGGTTTTAAAGCCTGACAGTCAGAATGTACAATTTAAAATTATTTAATTGGGAAGGCTCTTGCTAAGCAATTTCTAAATAGTCTATGCAAAGCTCTCTCCATTTTTGGGGATTTTAATGGTAAATTAAAGTAACTGTCAGTCCATTGTGGTCATCATCACTGATAGTTTAGAATAAACACCACAGGGAACATTTCATATTGTGGAAAAAGTCAGAATGCATGACCATACAATTACAAAGTCAAAAAGGTGTCTACATCTTCAGGTAACTACAAAAAAATGGAATATTTCTAAACCTGACATATACAGCAAGAGTTCCCTGAATGCCTAATTACCTGATAATATTGAGAGTTTCTAAGACTGTAAAAGTGCTATTGAGTGCCTGCCCCTTAATAGCAGGGAGTTGCTCCTTTTTGTCAGATTAATGTGAATCAGAAAAACTACTTTGACTGTCTTCTCTGCACTAGGAGCATCTCTCCTGCCGTAGCACCTCATTCCCTGAAAATGTACACCCATGCAAAGTCCTTCTCTACCCCCTTCTTGGTCAGGAGCACTACTCAGCTGTTGAGCGGATCACTGTCTGCAGTGGTGCTAAAACCACCAGAGACACTGACACATAAGAGCCTCAGCAGTTTGGCAACCCCATGTCCCCGGACCTCATTTACTCCTAGCTACAGCTTCCAAGCCAGTGCCATTTCAAGGGACATTGACATAGCAGCCAAGTTCACAGGGGCTGGGTCTCCCTTGGTAGTAGTGGCTGGCTCTGTGACTGTGACTGCGACCGTGTTTGGAATCCTCATCATTGGTTATGCCAGGAATCTTTCTCTGAAGCAACAGCTCTTCTCCTATGCCATTCTGGGCTTAGGTCATGGGGCTCTTTTGCCTGATGGTGGCCTTTCTCATCTTCTTTGCCATGTGAAGGAGCTTTCTCCACCTCCCATAGGTTTTTTTCCCATGTCTTGTCTGTCCTGTATGTTCCTTTTTCTATACCTCCCAGGCAGCCAGGGGAAAGTGGCTGGGTCAGTTTGACAGAGGGAAGACAGACAAATACTATATTAATAAGAAAAAGAAAGAAAGAAAAACTACTGTGGTTTTCTGATGCATTGAAGTTATTGACTCTAAAAGCTGAAATCAGAGAGGAGAAAAAAACTTAGTAAGAAGTTTTATTATTTCATATCAAAGTCATCTCGGTGCCTTTTTCACCACTAGGAAGATCTCAAGAGTGTCCATGCAATATAGGTATTTTAAAAATGAAATTTAGGAACTATGTGCTCATCAGGAAATGAACACAGAGGCAGCAAAAAATTATAGACACCATTTTTTAGCGTGGCTGCTCACTGAGAAATGGGAGTACTGGTCATACAATATGCAAAGCCTAAGAGCAATGAATACAGAGATTATGCCCAATAATTTAGATTCTATTTTGTTTTTACTTTTTTCTATACTGAATTTTTCTCTGTCCCCTTTCATCTCAGCTGTCTGATAAGCTTCCTAATATTCTTTATGTTTAAACTGAAGTATTTGTTCATTATTGGGGCACCTGAATGGCTCAGTCGGTTAAGTGTCCAACTCTTGATTTTGGCTCAAGTCATGATCTCATGTTTGTGAGATCGAGCCCCATGTCGGGCTCTGTGCTGACAGTGTGGAGTCTGCTTGGGATACTCTCTAGCTCTCTGTCTGTCTCTCCGTCTCTCTGTCTCTCTCTCTCACTCTCTCTACTCCTACACTGCTTAAATTACTTCTCTCTCTCAAAATAAATAAATAAACTTAAGAAAATTAAAATGAATGTCTTCAATTCCTATTTGCAAGTCCCCAATTCTTACCAAATAATATTTCACATAAGTCACTGGATGAAGCTTGGAATTCTACTTCTGTTGTAAGACTATATTTTGTTCTTATTTAGTGTCATCACAGACACTAACTTATTCTCTGATTAGACCTTGATCTCATAATTTAACAATGAAACCTCATATTACTTTTCAGTAAACTCTCCAGTACAATCAGAAGTAATCAACAAATCCCTTATTCCTATAGGCCTCACCCACCATAACAGTTAAGTGCAGCCATATTTCACTAATCACTTCATCTCAGGCAACAGGGGATAGCTTAAGTAAGCATTTGTCTTTGCGCACTGTGGATTATCTGTGTCTCAGTTTTCCAAATATTATGAGGTCAATATTTGCAATCAGGTTGTATAATCATTTTCAAATTTATAAGATTAATGCTTTATGTCCTGGGGCCACTCCTTATAATGCATGTGATAGTTGATGACCTGTTACTATAACTATTCTTGATATTTCACATAGAAAGAAATGAGTTAAAATGGTGTTGTCTGCAAGGATGGGCTATAGAAGCAAAATAATATTAGCAATTACTCCTTTTTCTTAGAGAACTGATTCCCAAAAGGAAGCCAGAATAATCATCCCTATATCATCAGCTAAGAGGGTGTGATCTGAACATTTTCTGTCTTTTAAAAATTATTTTCTTCGTGCAAATTATATGTACTTGAGGATGTTTTGCAAACCGTATAGCAGAACAGAAATGCTATGTCGCATGATTATATATAGCACAGTACTAGAAGCTTCTGAAATTCCATGGAAAATTACAGTTAACTCCTGTTTTGAAATATAATGTGGATGCAGTCATTGTAGAGGAAAGATATTAGTTCTCAATATCTTCTTTCATTAGAAAGGGAAGATTGAATAAAATCACTATGCAAAACTAATTGTTTTTAAAGTTAAATAATAGAAAAAAACCTAAATAATATATCACATATTTTCCTGTCATGCAAGACAATTTAGTCTCTAAATGTCATTACTGATGATAAAAGCATTTTTAAGGTCAACAGACAGCTCCACTTTCATAAAAACATCAGTATTTTGGGGAAAAAGAAAAGGAATCTGCAGAATTCCCAAAACTAAAACTATTGGTATCCAAACTTCTATGAAATGTTTAATGTCAAGAAGCACTGTTACTCTGAAAGTATGATCCCTAGGTAAGGACTGGAGCACACAAAACAAAATCAGAAAGGGGAATTTTTGGTTACTATTTTTGTCTCTGATCAATGGAATTTTAAGCTTAAGGAAGATAAAAAAATATACTCAGATAAAATTAAACATATGAGTGGGGAACAGGAATTGAAAACAAATGAAGATTGTGATGTGACTAATAATTTTTTTGATGAAAATAATAGGAAAAAGGTAAAACCTTTCATATTCCAGATATCAATGTTTCTTTGTATGGGAATTTTAACAAAAGAAGTATTAAAACAACTTCATAGAAAATAAAAAAATAGTTAACATTTATTGAAATCATCTGACATACTACTCACTTCACATACCTATAACTACATGAATAGTATCTACATATGTACACATATATACACACACATATGCAGATACACACATTTGGTGGCTTAGAGTTCAGTATCTTAAAGTTCACAGCTATGTGAGAGTTGATACCAAAATTCATGGGCCCACCCACCGGGTGAATCTTGAGAATGATTCTAGTATATGGAATTCATAACAGAAATATGATAAAAGAAAATGAACTTTCTCCCCCAAATAACCCATCCATTATTTGGAGTACGGGTGTAATAGTAAAAAATGATAGATAACATAGATAGATATTTAGATAAATAGATGATAGAGAGATAGAGAAATCCACAGGCATAAAACATCCTAAAAGTTATTCCAAAGGAAAGAAGGAAAAGACTAGGTAAGAGCTGTGGAGTATTATCATGTGGCCACAAGACAGGATGCTTTAGGTAGGCAGAGTGTGTGTTTTTCTACCACAGTTAAAAACATATATGTAAATTGTTTTTGAAAAAAGGAAATTTTCAAATATCTGCATGTCCATGTAGCAGTTCAACGAGCTAAACACAAGATTTGCAACACTGCTAAATTAAATAAACAGTATGTTTTAATGCACAAATTATAAGAGGAGACAATCATACATTGGACTTAATTCTGACCAAAAATACAGAACAGACTAGTGATAGAAAAGTGAAATAAATACAAGTAATAGTCATATCATCACAGATACTAAAATAGTAAAATTAAGAAATCTTCAACAAACAATATATTCCCTTATTTAATTGAGCAAAAGAGCTTTCTAAAGATTCAGATAAAATATTTGAGTTTACCTAAGAAGTTTTTTTTTATTTCAAAAGAAAAAAACTGACAATAAGTTAAAAACACCAACAGATGTAAAATTTGACATGGATATTATCCTTCAAGTAACATATCCATGTTGCTATAAAGACACCACATCTTAAGAGCAAATCTTCAAAAACTATATGTAGATCATATGATCAATAATAAAACAAAAAAATCAAACATATAAGTTCACCTAGAAAGAATCTTCTGAGGTCTTAATAAACTGTTACATAAAGGAATATTATCTAATTTAGAAGTGCATATTTTTAGAAAGGAATGATAAGGAATCGTAACTTCTGGGTGGATGATAAGGATAGCAATAAGTCTTCCAAAATCTTTACGTTGAAAAAAGACTTCCAGATTGTTACATGTGCAATGCCAAACTTATACCATTTGAAGAATAAAGTTAATAAACATTAGTGATGGTTATCTAATTTTGAATTAATTGGGGGGATTTTTTAACAGTATTATATGAGAAATATAATGCTATTTGCATTTTCATATGCTGATGGATTTGGTTTGGGGTAGACTCCAAACAAATCTTTTGAAGCAGAGGAAAAAAAAATTAAAAAACACAATCCTCTTTTTATCACCATAGTGCAGCAGAAAATTCAACACTTAATAAGTTGCTACTAAAACCTTAAAACACTCAAGTGTTTACCATTTACCATTAACCCAGGTGAATAACCTCTGATAACAATCTTCAAATATGTAACTCAAGAGTCTTCCTTTTGCTCTTATTGCAAAGGTGACCATAAAAACAGGCCCACATGGCAGATCTTGTCCATAGTTATTCAGAGACATTAGTCTCTGCCACTTTCTAAATATGATATTCAAGTTTTCCATAGTCTTCTCCGTCCCATAAAACTGATTTTACGGGTCAGAGGAAAACTCACATTAGTGAGTGGGAACTAAAAGCATATCTTTGGATACTGTGAGAAGATAATGGGGCCTGGAACTTCAATCTTGACAAGGAAACAGGATGACACTGACTAGAGGTGGATGCACTCTGGGTGAAGTCTGGGACTAGGATCATGTTTCCTCACAAGTGAAAGGAAACAAAAGAAGATCCAACTGTCTCTTCAGGTTTGGGTCCATAATTCACTATTTGCCTTAGAAAAGGGAGAAAACAGAACTAATTTCATATCCAGAAGCCTAGTGAATCTGTACTGTTGAAGATTATTATGCAGTCTCCTTGAAGGTATCTACAAAGCAATATTGCCTCTGAGGTGTGGTCCCTGGGAAGTAGCTGGAGTGTGAGACAACTGTAAAATTATTTGTGGAGAAAAATGAACATAAAGAAAGGAAAACTTATGTGAAATGTGGACCTGCAGAACAAAATTACATCATACAAAAAGAAACCCAAAGCCATGCAGAAAAACCAACAAAAAATAAATAAATTTCACAATGTTGAATTAAAAATACCAGAATGCTGTGAATATATTAAAATAAGTGTACTTTTAAAGCTCAGAGTGACTCTGAAGAAAATGGTGTCCATAAAACAAGATCAGAAAATAAGAAAAAGAAGAAAATTGTTAGAACAGAAAACAATTGAAATGAAAATAAGATGAAAGGATAAATAGTAGTTTGAGAACAGGGAAAGAGAGAATTAATGAATCAAAAGTTATAATTGAGATAATCATCCAAGGCATTACAAAATGAAAAACATAAAAGATAGATGGAGTAATTATGAGTTATATATCATGGAATTTCCAGTAAAAGAGAATAGAACAGTTGGGAGAACATCTGAATTCAAATAAACAATGTCTCAAAATTTTCTGTAATTAACAACAACAAAAAATGCATTAGAATGAAAATATATGCCACTGCTGTATAAGACAAATAAACATAAGGATAAAAAGCATGCTTAGGAAAAATAAATTAGAAAATAAAATCTCAAGGAAAATGGGAAAATACTCAAATACTACCTGAATTAGAAATCTGTTATCTGAAGTAGGACATCCTATCAGAACAATACATAGAATAGTTAGGATAGTGAAAGAAAATAAATCACAGTATTTGCCTCTATATCTAGCTAAATTAATATCGAGAAAGGAAACAAAACATTTTCACCAATAGAGTTTATAACTCCAGACATTTGTTGAAAATTTACTAAATGAGGTACTTGGGCAAGAAAAGATGCAAACACACTAAAAAGTGAGGAGCAAAAAATAATAGCGGGCAAAACATAAATAAAACATTTCAATAAATTAGATTAAGTATACAAAAAGTATAAAGCATAAGTATAAGGCTTATAAAATAAATAAATTATTTTCGTTTATTTTGAAACAAAGTAGAAATACAATTTTGTAGGACAAAAAGGACGGATAGGGAATATTTGACAAATTTTATAACATGCCAGCCTCTTTAACATGAATGAAGTAGAAAAACATTAAAAAATAAAGTATGTTTAAGAGGTAGGAAAAGTTAGTAAAAGTATATAAGTGGAGTGTATAGTTTTCCAGCTTTGTAAAAATGAAAGGAGAAAAGGATTAATTTTTAATCCAATAGGACACAGAAAAAAGGAAGAATAAAAAATCCTTGATAGTGTTTAGATTTCTTCAGACAAAAACTGTATATATATTTTATCACATACTTCAGTATGTCACAATAGCAATAATGGAAAAGTTACTGGAGAAATTTCCAATAGTAAAACAATTAAAATGAAAAACATATTTGTAAACTAAAATGAATGTATAAAACCGTAATTTATCAGATTAAAACAGTACGCTGGCTTTAAGTTTCAAATACTATTTGAAGAATAGTCTATTTGAAATTAACTGTGGTGCATGTGGAAAAAGATCCTGTGAGTTATAATTGACCACAAGTCAATAATAATTTATAAAAATTTTTTTTTTAATTTTTTTTTTTTAACGTTTATTTATTTTTGAGACAGAGAGAGACAGAGCATGAACGGGAGAGGGGCAGAGAGAGAGGGAGACACAGAATCGGAAGCAGGCTCCAGGCTCTGAGCCGTCAGCCCAGAGCCCGACGCGGGGCTCGAACTCACAGACCGCGAGATCGTGACCTGAGCCGAAGTCGGACGCTCAACCGACTGAGCCACCCAGGCGCCCCAATAATTTATAAAATTTTTAAAAGAAATAACAACATAATAACCAATGCACAATGTAAATTAAGTAACAAAAGATTCATAACATTTATTCAGTTCTTAAAATGCTTCAGGAACTAGATCAAGCACTTCATATATTATACATTAGCTCATTTGATTCGCACACAACCCTATGACACATGTGTTACTAATAATTATCATTTGTATTGTGCAAAGAAAAAACCAAAATACAGATTGTTAAGTAACCTAACCAAGGCACACAAATATTAGGTGAAGAAACCAAGAATCAAACCTAGGTAGGTTGGTTCCAAAGTCTGCAATCTAAACCGCAATGCTCTATGGCCTTTCATACTGTTATCTCTCACTAATTGCCAAGCACCAGTATCTTCACTTTTAACCACTATACTATCCTCCATTGCATAATGTGATTCTGCTTTGTTAAAAATACAATGTGCTGATTAAAGGGATTTTGGTGGATTAAAATATCTCTCCCTCTTTCTTCCTTTTCTTTCTTTCTTTCTTTCTTTCTTTCTTTCTTTCTTTCTTTCTTTCCCTCCCACAAGATGTGAGATCAGCCATCTTTCCTTTGGAATCTTGGATGATCCAGCAGCTTTCTTTTACTGGTATAATGTATCCTCTGAGGACCCTGAAACCTTCATTTTGCAAGTAAATACAGTTTAGCTTCCTTGAAGATGAGAAATCATGTAAACAGAGACATCACACAGATGAAGAATATCCAGACACCCAGCAAAAGCTCCAGACATATAATTGAGATCATCTGTGTGGGATCATCCAGTCCCAGACAACTGTCACTGCATGAGTTAACATGGGCAAGATGAGCAAAAGAACCGAGCCCAGCTTGACCCCAGCTCACCAAACCGTCTACTGATAGAAAAGTGAGCAAAGAAATGGTGTTTTTTTAGAGCTACTAAGTTTTGCAGTGGGCTTGCAATACAGGGAATTTATCCTAAAATTTTATGAAGTCTTCTGTGATTTTGCTAATCAGATACATCTTATATATCGAATCTATTTCGGAACTCCACAACTGCAAAATATCTTTGACAAGATATGTCTATAGGCTGATAATCATAATGATGATGTATTCAGATACATATGCAGGTAAAAAAAAAATAGCTGCTTTAAACTATTATCCTAGACTCAGAAACTCCTGGAAATATGACCCAGGACTACTGCCTCCAGAAATAAATGTGGAGTGATATGTTATCTGTGTTTTACCAAGCTGGGCAGTTGCATCTAGCTACCAATTTTTTTAAATATTTTTAAATGTTTATTTATTTTGAGAGAGAGAGAGAGCACAAACAAGAGAGGGGAGGAGAGAGGGAGAGAGGGAATTCTAAGCAGCCCTGCACTGTCAGGGCAGAGCCCATCGTGGGGCTTGCACTCATAAACAATGAGATCATTACCTGAGCCAAAATCAAGAGTCAGATGCTTGGGCTGCTTGGGTGGCCCAGTTGGTTAAGCATCCGACTTCATCTCAGGTCATGATCTCATCGCTCGTGAGTTCAAGCCCCATGTTGGGCCCTGTGCTGACAGCTCAGAGCCTGGAGCCTGCTTCAGATTCTGTGTCTCCCTTTCTTTCTGTCCTTTTCCTGCTCATGCTCTGTCTCTCTCTCTCAAATATAAGTAAATGTTAAAAAAATTGTTTTTAAATAAAAAGACTCAGCTAGGCGCCCCTAGCTGTCAGAATTCTTTATTGTGATCTGCTGACTGGTGAACTGCAGCTGTGATGGGAGGCATATGCCTTTATGCATACTCCTTGATGGCCTCTGTGACATGCAGAGTATAATAAATAGGAAAGAAATGGCAGGGATAGATTTAATTAATTGAAATGAAAAGAACTGTCCTCAACCCTGTCTTTTATAGAAAAGTGCACCTATACAGTGAAGACACCTGCAAGTTCTGCTTGAGATGGAGCCTCACCTCCCAAAGCAACTGCAGGTCAGAGTGCTGTATTGCCTATTGCATGTCATTCAAATGGAAGCAAAAATTTCTTGTGAATTTTCATGGATTCTAAACTTAGTATCAACTGAAATTGAATCAATGGCTGTGTCACAGGCAGATTAGAGGAAAACATGGAATTGACACAAAGACCCCTCTTCAATATAGCAAAATATTTATGAGGTAAGAGGCAACATGGGAAGAAAGGAATGATAAAACTTTGATCCCTGGGCGGTAACCTGTCCATCTGTGATCTGAGATGGTAAAAATTTTGCCAAGGAAATTATATGACATACTTGACTACAATTGAATAGGAAAAAAAGAGGCAAACAATGAAAATGACCACCCCTGCCCAAAGATACAGTGACTATATTGGCAAAAATTAAACTATTAACTAGAGAATAAAAGATACAGTGACTATATTGGCAAAAATTAAACTATTAACTAGAGAATAACAGTAAAAATTTTAAGATCAGTACTTGGGGAAAAAAAGTAATGATTCATGTTGATGTTCCAGTAATCTTTTGAAGATTGGAAGATAATTGAATTTAATCTAATAATTTGATGCTTGGACATTACAGAATGAAGACATCTACTTGGAGTGAGTATCTCCTAAAATTAGTTGTGGTTTTGTCATTCATCCCATTAATGACCAATATGTGACAGATATATCTTCTTCAAAATGGTAAAAGGCAATCAAGCAAGTACTCACAAGAAAGAATTGTCCTTGTCTCCTCTTCCATGTTAAAATGGAACATTTCTATTGAACAATAAAATGCTTATAGTGGCAACTTTATTGGATCAGTTATACAGTAATCAAAATAGAGTTGTCCCTGATGACATGCTCCTTCCCCAAACAATGTTGGTGTAATAATTCAGAGAAACTCCAATCTTTCTATTTAGGGGACAAAAGAGCATTACAATATAGTAAAGGATTAATTTCTCAATATTTTCTGTAAAGTTTGAGAATGTGTAAAAGGTTAGAGCAATTTTTAAAAGGGCAAAAAAAGAGAATGGGAAATGAAGCCTAAGGATAATGGTTGAAAAAAGAAGGCATATTAAGTCAAGTAGAGTTGTGCTGCCATGTTTTTAAAAGGAGAGAATTAAAATGGAAAAAAAATAGATACCCACAAAGCATCTACCTTAAAAGTCATCTCCCTTAAAGGATCTTGTTATATTCAATCTATCCTTACCTGGATGACTTTAAAATAGGAAAAAAGAAAAAAAGAACTAAATAAGAGGGCTGAAACATGGTGCAAAATTAATCTCATCTGTGAAGTCTGACTTACTCCAGGAACTTGTTACTGTTTTCCCCAGCATGATCTTAAGGCTATGTTAAATTTTTAGGTTGAATACCAGGGCACGTGGAGCATTTCCTCTTTGGCTTGTTGGATAAAGGTAACTAATATACCAGCATCCCTACCTATGGCAGTGAGGAGACCCTACAGGGACTTTGGTAGGATTGGATAGTTATGAAAATGCTTTCTTGAAAAGTATTCAATGAATGAAGTTATTCATGAGTGAAATACAATTGCAGATCAAAATCCTGGAAGCTGAAAGGTATTTACCTAAATTCATGTTTCACGATAAATGTGATCTAAGTGGCAAACATTGCTGTTATCTCCTTTAGGTCAAATTTCAGGCAAGCCTATCCTCATTCTGAATAAATTGGACATGTAAAATGAACCATCCTAGGCTTATTTGTCAATAAATATTAGGCAATATAGAATTCCCAAGGGCAGGGGCACCTGGGTGGTTCAGTCAGTTGAGTATCTGACTTCAGCTCAGGTGATGATCTCACAGTTTGTGAGTTTGAGCCTTGTGTCAGGCTCTGTGCTAACAGCTCAGAGCCTGGAGCCTGCTTCAGATTCTGTGTCTCCCTCTCTCTCTCCCCCTTCCCTGCTCGTACTCTGTCTCTCTCTCTCAAAAATAAATAAACATTAAAAAATTAAAAAAAAAAAAGAATTCCCAAGGGCAACAAAAAATTTCAACTTTGACATAAGAAATGGTAGAAGTGAAGGTAATAATATCAATGTACCCTATAGCAATTTGAGTTTGATGAATGAGAAAGGAAGAAGGCTTGTGAAGACTGATGTAGACTAACAAAGAATGAATAATGTAATGCAGTTGATAGGAGTATCTGATATAAACTATCCAAAAGATGCAACAAGCTAATGGAGACTGATATACTGTGATTGATTGTGTTGATGCTTTATTTTCATACTTTCAACAGAAGAAAATAAAACTCACATTTGCCTTTACATAGGTAGAAATTCAACACATTTTTACCACATTGTCAAAGGTATTGTCATGTACTATTATACTTTTATCATGTACTATTATACTTCTGTGAAGACAGATTTGAGCATGATATTGGTGAAGAAAAGACTGAATTATTGGGTTGTTGGCATTATAGTAACAGAATGAGGAAAAGAAGCAAAAAAAACCCTTGATAACAAAAGTTACACATAAGTTTCATAGAGAATTGTTAATAGATTTCAAAATTTCAGAAACGGTCTAAGACAATAAAATTTTGAAATGCATTTGGTGCCTCAAGAGAGCTTTACAAAAATAGGAACAAATTACTGTTTCTGAAGAATTTGACTAGTAATAAGACAGTCCAGCATTTAATGAATATATTTAATTCTTAATTATACACCCTCCTAATTTTGGGAATTTTATTGCCTATTTAAAATAAGCAAAGTGAAAGAAGAGCTAAGTGGACTAGGAAAAAGACAATTCAAATGGACATCTGAACAGAGTTTCATATTGTGGGATACAGAAAGTGCTGTAGCACAGCACTTGTGCTAGGCCACTGGGACCATAAGAACCAAATGAATATATGACGTTAGACATTTTACCAACTTGCCAACATACTCAATGAACTTTGTGACAGAAGTCAGTTTATGCTTCCCCAAATCCTTGTTATAGGCTACGATGATAATAGACTGCTACGTATTCCTCTTTCACCAAAAACTATTCACGTGGTATTGGGCTCTAGTAGAGACAGCACCCAGCAACTAAAGGCAAACAGGATAAAAATAATGAATTTACTTTCTTAATTATCTCGCATGGGATTCGTGGCTGGGAAAAAGGTTAGAATAATTCAGAGAAAGTGTGTCAGAAGACCAAAGGGAAACTCTGAGCCTATGATGAAGACAATTGAGACTCTCATTGGAAGTTTCCAAAGAAAGTTCATTTATCAAGTGAAAATTGTGTGTGTGTGTGTGTGTGTGTGTGTGTGTGTGTGTGTGTGTCTAAGTGCTGTATAGATATATTAATATGTGTTTATCTGTATATATATACTGAATACTGTAGCTGATGCCTCAGGAGAATCATCACATAATATGGCTACCATTTGCATGACAATTAACCAACCCTAGGATCTTCTTTCTCCATATGCCATTGCTGAATGACCTACCTCTATGGTTTTTTTTTTTATAAAACAATGCAAGCAGCATGATGTACCTGTGACAACACTCAGAAAAAGGAATTTCAGCAATTCAGCTGGTGGAGGAAAAATATTCTTGGAAAAGTAGGAAAGGGCAAATTGGTACAGTAGGTTAAATTACTTGGAGTAGTACGTTCAGCTTTTTGTACAAAATCTGGGAGTTTATTCTAAGGAAATATGTGTGGATTTTAAAAAATTCTAGGGCAGTGGTGATAGCCTGCCTATGTGTTTGATTAAGTGAGTCATAGACAACTGGATACTTAAAAATACCAACTTGCAGAGATCTCTAATTTTGGAAGGACTTCTGGAATCCCAAGAAAGGAAGAAAAGGTAGTAGATGTGGAATGCTCCCTAAAAAACCTAGCAGAAAATTCTAAAGGAACAAGAATGGGATGTTTCGAAAAATATTTGAAGTAGCAAGCTGAGTATAAGAGATGAGTTTCCATAGGGGCAGTTCACTGAAAGAAGATATATTTCTTTGTTCTCAGTTGAGGTACCAATAGTTGCCTATGACTCTTCAGAATGATGATAAGAAAAGATCTTTTTTTTTCTTTTTTTAACTTGCGATGGAATGAATTCCACAGGGAGAGTCCAGCTGATTATTATCAGGCAGATCATTTTGAACCATTACTTAAAGCTTCTGGAGGATTTCTAAGGGTTCTGATAGGCATTAGTACATTCTCCACTTTTTTTGTTATTGTTGTTGTAAATGTCTATACTGGAACAATGGTCAAAATGTTACAGAAATATAGGAACAATTTGAATCATTTCAATTTGGAGCAACCATATATATTTTCTCCTCTTAAGGGACCTACTTCACAATGACTGTGATATACTGATCTGCTAAAAGCACCATATTATTTGGAGATATTTCTTTCATTCTCACCTTCAGAGTGGTGCTTTGAAAAGAAATTGAAAGGGTCAATGAAAACATTTGCTAAAAAATGGAACACGGAACAAAGAGCTTATCTGCATTCAGGTGACTGGTTTTAATGCTTAAATAGGGAGGATATAAAAGGAATATTTTTGGGTGCAGAAATGGGGAATGCATATGTAGCAGATGATGTCATAATACAAATCTTTGTCTTTTCCACTTGACATTTTTTTTCTGTTGTAATATAGTATCCCTTGGTACCAAGGCCTTGATTCAGTTTGTTGGCTCCTATTAAGAGAGACATTTTGGCACATGACATTAACTCTAAGACTCTTGTAGCACTTATTTCAAAAGAATTGTTGGGTTAGATAGGCCTTATGTTGGCAGCTCTGACTTTTTTTTGGTATGTAGGGTATCTGTGGCTCACAAATCCAAGAATGAGAATGGATGAAAGAAAAGACATTGGTACAGTTACACCTTTTCCCAACTTTATGGTTGTGGATTGTGCCTGAGCCCCTCAACCCAATCCAAGTAGAAAGTAGGTAAAATTTGGGGATAATGAAAAACAGGTAAACAGTAACTTAAATAAAGGAACTAGGAAGTGAGTGATAATGTCAGGAAAATTGCTAATGCTTTGTTCCCTCAAGAGTGACTCAAGGCAAGAAAATGACAAAAGTTAATTTGGGGTCCTTGGGGAAGACCACCAGCAGTTTTCTCCAGAAAAAAAGTCATTGCACTAAAGACGAATTAGGAATTTTGCCAAAAAATTCTTCTTGTGTAATTCAGAGGGGAAAAAGTATGATGCATCACTCACTGATGACCCTACTGCGTCTTTGTCATTTGGAACCTTCTTTTAGTTAAAGGTTTATAGGCAGTGTTCACTAATCAAGTTTTTATGCTGAAAGAAGTATTATATTTACACTGCACAGATCTATGATTGTACAATATTTGATCACCTGTGCATTAAATAACCACAAACCAGACTGACACACTGTTAAAGTTGTTGCCAAGATATGAGGAATGTTATATTGCTGTAGCTTATTTGGTATGCCAGAGCCTTCTCTGCTGTTCTGAATATAGTAAATGTGAATGTAATGAGATCAAGAATAGGAACTGAAAAGAGGTTGATGATAATGAGGGTGTTAATATTATAGAGAAGGTGTAGGTCCATACTCACTGATGTTCTCTTCTAGAGCCCCAAGCAAATTCCCTTTAGGATTTCTTACAGTACACATAGATTGAGTAGATTCTGGCAAAGAATATATGTGATTAATGATTTACTAATAACCTCAATATGACGTGGGGTATGTAAATACAGTTTCTCTAGACCATACTCATGCTTAATAGTGGCAATGCAAGTGTAGTGGTGAAGTCAACACTGACCACAATGATCTTGAAGGGATTCAGGAACTTTTAATTTATAGTAAAGTGTTTTGAGCCAAGCAGAAATAGCATTTTTGGAAGCATGCCACATGTTGAAAAGTATATACTGTCCCAGGTAGAAATTTTAGAGGGATTACTTTGGCAAGAAACTAGCCAAATTTGGCAAGACTTGGAAAGATGATGAACAACAGGTATGTGGAGCACAAATATCCCTAAAATAATTGGGCGATTTTCCTGAGTAACGTTTTGGGAGAAGGTGTGATCCCTTGTTTAGAATGGGTATCTTATGTAGATGACTATGGAGTCAAATATGTTGTGAGGAGAATTCCTGGGTATCAGGGAAGTCCAGGCTAGAGGAACTCACTCATAGAAAAAATATCAACAGAACAAGTTGTGAAGAATGTCCGAGAAGCATTGACTAGGAAAGGCTTCCTGGTAACACAATTGGTAGGAACAAGGCAAAATATAATCTGTGGTATGTCATCTCAATGGGAAGTAGATGAATCATTGTACACAATGATACTTAAAATATAGTATTTGTCAGAGGTGATTGTTTTTAAATGGGTTATGACTGGGAGCACAGACTTGATAGGCCCCAACCAAATTCAATGAACTTTTTAATAATCACTTATCTTATTGGAAGACACCACTGATATATTGTGACTATATATTTGGTGTACAAAACATTACTTTAATAGCACATCTACTGGTGTTTGGTATAAAAAAGGTATGTTGGTTGTTTGAAAGACACTGAGTAAAAAAGGATATATTCCAATGAGAAATCACAGAGAAGAATATTATTTAAGAAAATTGATTTTCAATCTTTAATTGATGTAGCTCACATGAAGATTGACTTGACTGATCAAAAATTTACTGTTCAAAAGAGATATAAAAGGGTGTTAAAAAGTATACGTGATATGGCTGTATCCAGAATTTAGGGGTAAACTGATGTTAAAGTGTTAACAGTGGGTCTGAATTCACTCATACCAAGCAGCAACTGATAACATGACTCTGGATTTACCTTCTTGCCACTCTGTTCTGGAATGTGTTGACAATCTGAACGCTTATGTACCAAGCATATTATACCTGGTTATCAGAAATGTTTATCATTAAACTCCATGAGTGAGTTGTGGCTACTCTTGAAATGCAAAAGAAGCTGAAGAGGGTCCAGACACCACCACTCAGGGAAGCAACCCTTTCCATTTCTCACTTAACTTTTATATCGATTTCCCATAAAGTTCTTCTAGCAGTTTAGACCAAGTGGTGGTGTCTGGACCCTCTCCAGCTTCTTTTGCATTCAAATACAGCCTGTGCCTTAGAGAGCCTGGAGAGCCCTGGCTATTATGAGACCCATGGATGCACTACTATTTTGTAGTTTGATATATTCGGGAATATATCAGTCAAAGTTTTTTTGTAACCTAATTTTAGAAGTGAAGTCCCATAAATTTTGCCATATTCTATTTGTTAGAAGTGAGTCATTACCAGCCTACAAACAAAAAAGAGAGTTATATATAATAAGGGCATGAATACTAGGAGGGCCAATCACTGGGAGCCATCTTACAGGCTGCCTGCAACATTTGTAATAGAAAATATTCAAGAATCAAATTAACATTTGCTAGCATTTGTCTAGAAGTGTGTTCATATAACTTCTAAGTTCTTTGCAGTTCTTTATTTCTATAATTTTATAAGTTGATGGCAGAGTTAAAAACATTTTAATGCATTTTTAAAAACTGTGAATAGATCTTTATATTTTTTTTAATTTTTTTAAATTTTTTTATTTATTTTTTATTTTTTTATTTTTTAATATATGAAATTTACTGTCAAATTGGTTTCCATACAACACCCAGTGCTCATCCCAAAAGGTGCCCTCCTCAATACCCATCACCCACTCTGCCCTCCCTCCCACCCCCCATCAACCCTCAGTTTGTTCTCAGTTTTTAACAGTCTCTTATGCTTTGGCTCTCTCCCACTCTAACCTTTTTTTTTTTTTCCTTCCCCTCCCCCATGGGTTTCTGTTACGTTTCTCAGGATCCACATAAGAGTGAAACCATATGGTATCTGTCTTTCTCTGAATGGCTTATTTCACTTAGCATCACACTCTCCAGTTCCATCCACGTTGCTACAAAAGGCCATATTTCATTTTTTCTCATTGCCACGTAGTATTCCATTGTGTATATAAACCACAATTTCTTTATCCATTCATCGGTTGATGGACATTTAGGCTCTTTCCATAATTTGGCTATTGTTGAGAGTGCTGCTATAAACATTGGGGTACAAGTGCCCCTATGCATCAGTACTCCTGTATCCCTTGGATAAATTCCTAGCAGTGGTATTGCAGACCTTTATATTTTTAGATTATTCCCCCCTCAATAAGAATATAGACCTAGGAGATAAGAATTCAAAATATTGTTTCAAAATTCTGTTTTTGTAATTTAAAATATTTTAAGCTCCAATATATTCTATAAATGTATTTGAAATGAAATTTAAAAGGCTATTTACAGAAACTTATAGGTATTATCATGAATTGTCCTAATTTGGGAGGAAATCTATCCGTTTGATGAATTTATTTTTTAATGATGTTTTTCAAAGCAAAGGTTACAAAAAGACTTTGACTTCTGTCTGGTTTGCTCTTCCTCACTTCCTCATTCCAAACAGCTTTCCAAAGCAGTTTTTGATTAATTGGATTTTATGATGGTAGAATTAGTATGTACTAATTTTGTAATTATAAAATGTCTTACATTCATTTTTAGCTACCTGAGAAGAACTAAATGTCTTAGTGCAGTTTACAAAGTCTGAATTAGGGCCCTGCAATTCTAGTGTACTTCTAAAATGAATGAGCCACACCAATTCATACTCAGTCAAAATAAGCACTTGTTTTCAAAATCTATCCTTCCTATATACAATTTTAGTACTATTATTGCTTAACCTAGTTAAAGGCACAAAACAAGCATTTATTAACTGTAAGTACCTAGTTTTTTTTTAAATACCAGATTTCTCTAAATAAATTTTAGCTTATTTCTACTGTAATCCACAAAATTAAGTTATTTCAGGAGTAATGCAAACACATAGGAACATTTTTCTTTTAAATAATAAGGAAAATGAATTGAAGAATGTGTGAGACTCATTACCTGTGGTTATTTTGCAATTCTGGAAAGATTCAAAAGATATATATATTTTTTAATCCTCTAAATTGACTTCTCAAAGTCCATAAAAACTGGTGGCTAAGTTACAGATATTTGAATAACTGATTCAGGGCAAATATTCCAAATGACCTCATTATGTTAAAGTAAATAACATACTTTATTTCACCTTTATTACTCTAACCAGGATATGCGCAGGTGAAAGTCACACTTATGATGTCTATACCATTACCTTTTCTATATTAATATATCCTGAGTTTAAAAACAAAACAAAACAAAAACAAAAAACAAAAACAAAAAACAAAAAACCTCTCTGCATTTCTAAGCCTTTTCAGTACAAAGTATACATCTGTGTGATTGGTTGCTGGGTGAAGAGGTTGCATAGATTACTAGATCAAGCCACATTTTACATCCAAATTAATGTCACAACTATAACAAATTGGGATGCTCAGCTATTGTCAAACAATGTAGGGCCAAGGTTGGCAAATTAGTTAGCATTAGCATATAGACCTTTTGGCAGGAAAGGAAAGCTTTTTACTTGAAGCTGGGCATTCTGCAGGATTTGTCAACTCGCATTTGCCACTGGTCTCATTATCTCATTTGTCTTATTTAGGCTAAATTGGCAGTTATGTCTTCATGGCAAATGTTTGTTTTCACAAATGAGCAATGAAGCAGAATCTGGGAAACACAACACTAAAACAGCTTTACTGCAAGTTTTTAAGATATTTCTAGAGCTGCATCGTTGATCTATAGCTATAGAAAATTTTCTTTAGCCCCTGCATTTGTTTTATATTATAACTTTGTGGTTATCAGGACTTCTATTCTAAGGACTTCTAAGATATTATGGCCAATTTGGTAGAAAACCAAATGCAAAGAAAACAATAAATGCTACATCATATGCATTTTTCATAGGATTATCTAATTCTATAATCTTACTTTAAGTCACATTCTTTATTTTCCAAAGTTTGTTTGTTTGTTTGTTTCTATAGAATCCCAAGCAGACTCTGCACTGTCAGTGCAGATCCCACCAGGGGGCTCAATCCCAGGAAGTGTGAGATCATAACCAAAGCTGAGACCAAGAGTTGGACACTTAACCGACTGAGCCAGCCAGGTGCTCCAAGTCACATTCTTAAAATTAGAGTTAAAGTCTACTAGACCATGCTGTCATTCTTTTACCCCAAATCTTTATAGGCTTCATAAATAATTCCTTAAAGGAATCATTCCTCAAATTTACAAGCAAACTATTTATGGGCAATAAAAATAATTCCTTGTGAAAACAAAATAATGAAACCCTTTCACTAAAATGAATGATAGAAAAGTACATATTCCTGAGAAGTAAATGAAAATAGTCATTCTCTCTGTTTTGGATTTAAAATGTGGCTATTGAGATACTGTAAGGAAATTCACAGTTTGATTTTAATATTCAAGAAAAGCCTTGTCCTTTGGTCACAGGTATTAATTTCTATTGATTCTTCCTCAGTTTATGGATATATAAACATCAAAATTCCATTTCCTTCAGTGTCAGTGATAAGAATAGAACATCACCTATGGATTGCAGTAAATACTCCGTGTTGGAAACACTAATAAATAAAATACTAGCTTTAGTGGGCATAAGTGAAAATATATTGAAATACTCCTTCTAAATTACTCAGAAAATGTATTTCCAAATATACAGGAAATAGACCATTTGTAATTATTATCACACTTAAAGGTATAATTGCAATTTTGCCAATTAATATGGAAATGTAACCTTATTTTAAAAATATAATTCCTTTACAGCTCATTTAAAGATATTTTTGTAAGGTTTTGTTTTGTTTTGTTTGTTTGTTTGTTTGGCTTTGTACATTTTGGTTTCAGTGAGGTCTGATCAAAACATGTGGGTAAATATTGGCTTATGTGAAGTATTCTGCTTTATAGAATCTCTGACAGATTAGCATTTAAGTTTGGGAAATGAATATTGAACTCCTTTTCCTCATCCACACCATGCAGAGCATTGCACTTCAGAGTATTGCCATCCCAAATGTGTAATCTAAAAGCTACTATAGGGATGCCTGGGTGGCTCAGTTGGTTAAGTGTCTGACTCTTGATTTTGGCTCAGGTCATGATCCTACCGTTGTGAGACTGAGCCCCACTTTGGGCTCTGTGCTGAGCATGGAGACTGCTTAAGATTTTCTCTCTCTCTCTCTCTCTCTCTCTCTCTCTCTCTCTGTCTCTGCCCCTATCCCCTGTTCACACACACTGTCTCTCTAAAATAAATAAATAAGTAAATATAAAAAATATCAATAATTATCAAACATATATTGGCAAACTCTCAATAAGCAGTAATTACTGCAATAAAACTTAGGACATGGTAATAAATTTCTAAAACTTATTTGGTAAGCTCTATTTACTTGAAATAGATCTAAAGTAGTATTAAGTTACCATTTTGAAATGGAATCCACTTTTTAATGAACTAAATAAATTACTGTTTAAAAAAGCTGAGGCATAGTTATGCTCACTTCCATACGAACCAGTGGCTACAAAATATCTAAAATTGTGAGACCAAAATCATATTTTAATAGAGTAGTTGTATATATCACACAGAAATGTAATTTTTTTGAGGTCAGAACAAATTGAGATGACAAATTTAGGAGAATATGCAATTTCTAAAGCTGCTATAAATCCTGAATTTGTATACCTCTGAGGGGGTGTGTTGAAAATCAGTGAATCTGCACCTGTGGAGGGTAGGTACCAATATAAGAATTCACCACACATAGAGTTAGGAATGGAGAAAGATCTATACTATAAGAAAAAGTTAACTGAAATAATTTTGAAGACAGAAAGGAAAGAAAATTTATCTCTTGTGTTCCAGGTTCTTGGTATAAGTAAAATAGAAATCGCTTCTCTTGAGATTTTATGGCAACTGGCTAAGTATGGGAATTGAATTTTCAGTTTGTCTGGTTCAAAAAATATGAAAGAAAAAATAATTTAAACCAGACTAGATTTGTATTTCCTCCAGGTCTCAGGCAGAGAAATAAAGAAAAAAAAAAAAAAAGACATCTTCTGTAAGAAATCAAACTTAAAACCAAACCTCGTAGAAACACCATAGAGATATAAAAAAATAAAAATACCAATTAAAAATCATAAAATATTATAAGAACAAGTCTCCATAAATTATATGCATCAGGGAAAAGTAATTTAAAAACTAGATATATAAATATTGTGTGTTAGAATTATTGCATATTATGTTAGGCTGAATACTGGCCTCCAAATATGTTGACATCTGTTCCCTGTAACCTGTGGATATGTTACTTTACATAGTGAAAGGGCCTTAAGATGTGATTAAGTTGAAAATTTTAAGATGAAGACATTATGCTGGATTATCCTATAATCACAAAGGTCTTATAAGGAGTAGACTTACAGACAGAGGAAGCAATGTGATAATAGAAGCAGAGACTGAAGTGATAAAGCTATAAGCCAAAGAATCACAGAATACCAGCAGCATTTAGAAGCTAGAAGATGCAAAGAACAGATTTTCCTCTAAAGCCACAGAAAGAACCAGACCTGCCAACATCTTGAATTTAGCCCCTTAAGATTTATTTAAGAATTTTAACCTCCACAACTATAAGAGAATAAAAATGTATTGCTTTAATTTACTTCACTATTGTAGTAATTATCTCAAATTATTGTGATAATTGTTATGGTAGTAATAGGAAATTAATACACATATATGTGAAATAAGAACACTTAAGAACTTAAGTTATTAGAATATAAATTGAAAATTTCCTGAGGAGAGTATACTACAAATATGTATATGGGGATTTTTGTGGAGGAAAGCCCACTAAAAACCAACTAGTAAAGACTTTCAAAACCATAATAACTCAGAATAAAAATTCTACATGAGTTAAACAGCAGAAAAGACACAGCCAAAGAAAGAATTAGTTGCATGGATGAACCATCTGAAGAAAATACAGAACATTCAACATAAGAAGTCAGAAATATAAAATAATGTAAAATACAAAAAAGTTAAAGTGCTACTGGAGAATAGGATGAGAGAAGGTAATACATATTTAAATGTAAAATAGTAAGAGAGAAAATATTGGAAGAAATTTTATATGTGAAATTTCTAGAATTGATGAAAGTCACAATCTCACTTAAGAAATGATCAGTTATGGGGCACCTGGATGGCTCAATTGGTTAAATGTCTGATGCTTGATCTTGGCTCAGGTCATGATCTCACTGTTGGTGAGATCAAGCCTTGCATCAAGCTCTGCACTGACAGTGTGGAGCCTGCTTGGGATTCTCTCTCTCCCACTACCCCCACTCTCAAAATAAATAAATAAACTTCAAAAAAAAGAAATTATTAGTTATAAATCACTAAAAACAAATACAAGACATTAAAAAACAGCCAGGTAAGGGCACCTGGGTAGCTCAGTCGGTTTAATGTCTGACTTAAACTCATGTTATGATCTTGCAGTTTGTGACTTCGAGCCCTGCATCGGGCTCTGTGCTGACAATACAGAGCCTGGAGCCTGCTTCAGACTCTGTCTCCCTCCCTCTCTCAGCACCCCTCTGCTATTTGTGTTCTCTCTCTCAAAAATAAATAAATAAACTTAAAAAAAAACAGCCAGGTATTATTTAAGGCAGATATATGCCTGAAATCTGTCAAAACACGATATGTCAAGAATATTATAATATAGAGAGGGTCAATGTTTAGTCATACAGAACCAAAAGTCTGTTTTTGGGGTGCCTGGGTGGCTCAGTCAGTTAAGCGTCTGACTTCGACTCAGGTCATGATCTCACGGTCCGTGGGTTCGAGCCCCGCGTCAGGCTCTGTGCTGATAGCTCAGAGCCTGGAGCCTGTTTCAGATTCTGTGTCTCCCTCTTTCTCTGACCCTCCCTGTTCATGCTCTCTCTCTGTCTCCAAAATAAATAAATGTTAAAAAAAAAAAAATTTAAAAAAAAAACAAAAGTCTGTTTTTAACAGCAAAAAAGTAGAGAACAGAGTATCAAAGTATAAGTTCAAACATAACTTTTATAATATATGAATTACATTATATTATATAATAAATACATACATATGTATTATGTATGTATATAATGTTATATATAATACATCTGTATGTATATAAAATATATTTATTATATATTATACATATTATATATTATGTATATAATACCTAACATAATGTACATTAATTACATTATATTATATAATGTGACAGTCAAAGGATGAGACAAAGTACTTGGATCCTTTAATTTTTTTCCTTATTTAAATGTGAATGGAATGGGATTTTTTTTTACAGGAGAAGCCAGAATAATATGACAAAATATCAAGGACAATGGCATTTATGACCATCCATACCCATTACCCCAAATTAAAGCTTCTTCCTTTTTCAAATCTTTTTTCATAGCACCAGAAAATGTTAAGAATATTTTCTGGGGGTGACTTGGGGCTCAGTCAGGTAAGCATCTGACTCTTGATTTCAGCTCAGGTCATGATCTCACAGTTTGTGACTTCAAGCCCCGCATCGGGTTGTGCACTGACAGTGCAGAGCCTACTTGGGATTCTTTGTCTCCCTCTCTCTCTGCCCCACCTTCACTTCTCTTTCTCTTTTCACTCTCTGCCTCTCTCTCTCTGTTTCTCTCTCTCTTTCTCTGTAGAAAATAAATAAATAAACACTCTTTTTTAAAAAATGAATAGATAAACATCTTTTTAAAAAAGAATATTCTCTGGCAATCCCTATCAAAATAACACCAGCATTCTTCCCAGAGCTAGAACAAACAATCCTAAAGTTTGTATGGAACCAGAAAAGACCCCGAATAGCCAAAGAAATCTTGAAAAAGAAAACCAAAGCAGGAGGCATCATAATCCTGGACTTTAAGATGTATTACAAAGCTGTAATCACCAAGACAGTATGGTACTGGCACAAGAACAGACACTCAGATCAATGGAACAGAACAGAGAACCCAGAAATAGACCCACAAACGTATGGCCAACTAATCTTTGGAAAAGCAGGAAAGAATATCCAATGGAATAAAGATAGTATTTTCAGCAAATCGTGCTGGGAAAACTGTACAGCGACATGCAGAATGAACCTGGACCACTTTCTTATACCATACACAAAAATAAACTCAAAATGGATGAAAGACCTCAATGTAAGACAGGAAGCCATCAAAATCCTCAAGGAGAAAGCCGGCAAAAACCTCTTTGATGTCGGCTGCAGCAACTTCTTACTCAACACATCTCCAGAGGCAAGGGAAGCAAAAGCAAAAATGAACTATTGGGACCTCATCAAAACAAAAACTTTTGCACAGGGAAGGAAACAATCAGCAAAACTAAAAGGCAACCAACAGAATGGGAGGAGGTATTTGCAAACAACATATCAGATAAAGGGTTAGTATCCAAATCTATAAAGAACTTATCAAACTCAACACCCAAAAAAACAAATAATCCAGTGAAGAAATGGGCAAAAGAAATGAATAGCTGCTTCTTCAAAGAAGACATCCAGATGGCCAACCAACACATGAAAAGATGGTCAACGTCACTCATCATCAGGGAAATGCAAATCAAAACCACAATGAGATACCACCTCACACCTGTCAGAATGGCTAACATTAACATCTCAGCCAACAACACATGTTTGTGAGGATGCGGAGAAAGAGGATCTCTTTTGCATTGTTGGTGGGAATGCAAGCTGGTGCAGCCACTCTGCAAAACACTATGGAGTTTCCTCAAAAAAATAAAAATAGAACTACCCTACAACCCAGCAATTGCACTACTAGGTATCTATCCAAGGGATACAGGTGTGCTGTTTTGAAGGGGCACATGCACTCCAGTGTTTATAGCAGTATTGTGGACAATAGCCAAGGTATGGAAAGAGCTCAAATGTCCATCGACGGATGAATGGATAAAGATGATGTGGTATATATATACAATGGAGTATTACTCGGCAATCAAAAAGAATGAAATCTTGCCATTTGCAGCTACGTGGATGGAACTAGAGAGCATTAAGCTAAGTGAAATTAGTCAGAGAAAGACAAATGTCATATGACTTCACTCATATGAGGACGTTAAGATAAAAACAGATGAACATAAGTGAAGGGAAGCAAAAATGATGTAAAAACAGTGAGGGAGAGAAAACATAAAAGACTCTTAACTATAGAGAACAAACAGAGGGTTGCTGGAGGGGTTGTGGGAAGGGGGATAGGCTAAATGGGTAAGGGGCATTAAGGAATCTACTCCTGAAATCATTGTTGTACTATATACTAACTAACTTGGATGTAAATTAAAAAATAAATTATTAAAAAAAACTAATATTTTCTGTATTTTTGCTCCTATACATTTCTTATCATTCAACTCTGCCTTACAAAATACTCATATCTTCTACCCAAATCCAGTAATCTTTCTAAATCTAACTTGCCATGTTGTCCATGATTATCTGAAAACTCATGAGCACATCTGTTATAGACTAGCCTTGGGGAAAACAAAAGTAAAAACCAAAAATAATACAACAAAACAAAATATCATTCATAATTCTCTTACATTAGTTTATGAGTAATTTATTTCTCACAAGAGACAGATGTAATGTAGAGGTTGCACCTATTGGCCATTGACTTACTGAAGCAGTATTAAGACCTATATGCCCTTAAGAGAAACAAATTCCCTTTATTCAATGAGTGATGAACACAGGTGATATATTTAGATACCTTAGGAAAAAAGTTTTCCTTCTTAATAAATTTGCTTATTTCTTTGAATAAAAAAATCTATGTCTCAGATGTAGCAAAATTATATGATTGGATATAACAACAAGCCCTTAAATTCTGTCCTGAATAAAGCATTAAGAGGAGATAAAATGTGTTATAATCTAAAATAAATTTACATTTATACATGTAAATCTATCCTTTCGCCACAGTGCAGAACACCAGAGAAAGGGCAAATGCCTTTTTGAACCATGAGTAGTTTACCTTCATGCAGAGGACTAGATGGAGGATTATACTAGTAAGACCTCTCTATGCATGTAGCAAGTGAAAGCTTCCTGTCTTTAATTTCCAGTTTGTTTTTTTTTTTTTTTTTTTTTTTTTTTGGTAATCAGAAGACTTGATGTACAACCTTGCCTGAAAAGTAAAGTATATATCCTTAATTTAAACAGCTCCTATGTCACTATCTCCTGCTCAAAAATACTGTACCCTAGTATCCCATACATATATTATCTTGTACTGTGGTACAATTCATGGGTGAGAATGGCACATCTTATGCTTAAAATATTTCCCAATTTTCTGAAATTTTAGTATTCCAAATTTTAAAGAAATCTCCTTTGAAACAGAGAACTGTGTATTACAACAAGTCTCTGCAGTTAAAAGTTGCTGTCAAAGAAGCATTAATTAAATTTTGCATTAATTTGGTGGGGAATCATATCCACCTTGTGAATACTGGCTTATGCCTTTTTTTTTCATTTCACCTGATTCCAGAGCAGTTTACGATATTAGCAATTGCTTGATCGATCTATATATGCTACCTAATAACACTAAACATTTAATTTAACATGAGGACTGTGAATCTAACTGCAGAAATTAATTGTTCTAATTGCTGAGATTCCTCCCTTCTTCTGCAAACACCCTCTTCTTTTCTCTGCCTCTCTGTACCTCACGTAACATCCCAGTATAAGCAGGCATAATTTCATTCCACTGCCTAAAAAATGGGCCCATAATTAAAATTATAAATAAAAACTATAATTAAAAATATAAATATCTTTTAGATGATTAGGGTCATAGCACAGACAGGTAAATGAAGAAGTTATATGAGAGATTCCCCATTATTTTTCATCTGACGCTAGTTGGAAGGAGTTGTTTCCATGTGGGTTTGCTGTGAAGGTGTCTGTGGTGGTTGCTGGTACCCATGTCTCCAGTCACAAGGAAAAGCCTAATCAGCTTTAGGAAAAACAAAGCCAAAAAAGATAGATAAAGGCAAAGGAGGAGAGTGCTAAATTCTAAACTCTGGATTCAAGTTACTGGGATTCCTAGGGCTCCCAAGTTGTTGGCATTCCCAAAGGAGGACTTACAAACTCCTCCTTTGATTCTTTGAGCTAACTCAGTATTTCTTAACTGTTTTTTAAGCCAGCTTAATTTAGACTTACTTTACTGGAAAACTAGTTAAACTTCTGACTAATAAACATGGGCAGGTTTTACAACTGATTTCCTCTGCATTTTTTATATTTATATTTTACACCATATAAGCATTTAAATGTCATAATTAGCTCTCCCTTTTTAAGTAAAGATGTTTAACTCACATATACATAGAATTTGACAGTAAAGAAAATATTTTCCAGAGAAATAAAAGTATCTACTTTTCATTAAGCTTCATTCTAAGGGCAAGGTGGTAAGTGAAATATATTTTACTTTATCTTAATCTTTAGAGCAACCCAATGATGGTATTATTATCACTAAGAAAACATGGGCTCAAAGAAGCTAAGGGAATTGCCCAAATTCAATCTTTGACTGTCTGCCTTGCACCAGAGCTGTGTACTTAAACTGCTGGAATCACTCATTTTCTGGGTTCTCCTTTATGAAAAAGAAAACCTTTAATGAACCAGTGCATCAGCTTTCTCAATACCTTCAACAAGGTGCATTAAAAATTATGGCAGCTGACATAAGGCCAATGATGTTACTCAGTGAGACAGGTCTTTATATCAAACTTGGGAATAAAAAATCATAAGGTAAACTATAATACATGTATAACATTTATTTATTTAGAAAATGAGTAATTTATTATGTCAGTATTGTCACAGTGATAGGAAAGTTTAAGCAGATGAATGAAATAATAATAGAGCTTGCTATTTCTCTTTATTCCCTTTCTCTTCTCTCTCTCATTCTCTATCCCTCTATATTTCTTTTCTCTCTCCCTCCATCTATTTCACCTGGCTTCTTCCGTTGTTATAATCTAATACATACAAAGTATATATACCTAACAACTTCCTGGTTTACATTTTATAGCATCAGCCAAAAAGAAAAAAAGGTTTACTTTAAATAGGCATATTAAACTGAAAGCAATTGTAATGTATTGAGGCAAATACAAATTATACATGAGTAACAGGAAGGTAAAATACATGACCTAATATAATTATGTATATCATATATGATATATACATCACATGAATCATCGTGGTGTAATCTAAGCTGTGCTGTCCTATAAAATTTACTGCAATGATGGAAATGCTCTATTTCTTCTCTGTCCAATTAGATAGCTACTGACCATGTGTGACTTTGAGTACTTGCAATATGGGGAGTAAGACTGTGGGGCTGAATTTTTAATTTTGTAGCAACATGTGGCTAATGCTTACTATGTTGAACTGTGCAGATAAAGAGGAAATAAATTTGGAGGGAATTGATTCATAAATATCAATAGAAATATTGGCTTTTGTGGTAAAATTTTAAATAATTATTCTGTCCTATTGAATGAATATGCTAGTTTAAAAGGCATTTCTGAGTTGACAAACTGAAAATGTTAAATATAAAACCACTTAGAAAATAAGTGTATGCCATAGATTCTAATATAACTGTGCTAATTTTTAAGACTACAGATATTTCAGAATCTTTTACTATGCAATAATTTTGCATCTCTCTCTGTTTTTATTTGGAGGGGACCTGAATTGTTAAGTAAATAGAAAAAGTAAATAAGTAAGTAGAAACTGAAAATTATTTAATATCCACTAGATATTTTAAAAATATCTTGAAATAAATGGGTCACTTCTCAGGATGAAGGTATTAACTCTTCCTATTTAGCATTATCCTATTTTATGCTTGATGAAAGTTATTTTGTAATGATAGGCTTCTGCTCTACATTTAGTATTAATTTCCTAAGAAAAGGAAAAATGTACTCAGAGAGAAACTATATACAATCATATGAAAAGAAATCTCAAAAAAGGGTCATCTGAAATGCTCAACACTGTACAGGACAAATGCAGATATGAAAAGAATGTTCAAGTTCTTAGCTGTTCACAGCTTTCATTTTCTGATTTAAAAGTCTTTGCCCTGAAATCACTATTTGAATCACAAAGAAATGTTCCCTAACTGCATTACAGATTCGGAAAACGCTCCTTTAATGTTGGCTGAAGCTAAAGACAGGAATCACTAATTGAGCCATGTTTTGTATTTATGTGTCAACTATGTTTGGAAATTGAACTGGGACTATCAAGTAATTTCACTTAGGCCATTGGAAAAGCTATTGGATATTAAAATGTTTAGTCACCAGTGGTTTGGTTTGAATTTAATGCATCTGTGAGCTAGAAGTTAACATCTTTGTATCCTACTACTAATCTCCTGAGAAACCAGATTTATTTATTTCCCCATTTTAGTTTCAAAGGGGTCATTTGTTCTTGATTAAAGACAAACATTGATCCTTAAATTAAAAAAAAAAGTTCTCTAATGTCTGGTACTTGGTTTCCCACTGTGACTTTTAAATGTGAAAATATAGTTTAGTCAAGCAGAAAACCTCTTTACAGAACCAATTCTGCCCTCAGTATCAATCTCAACATGTTGGCCTTTTTTGAGAAAGCACTCCACTTTCCACAGCAATGAAATTGTTCTTGCTATCATAGAGATCCTGATATTTCCTTCCTTTTATTTCTTAGTCTTTACAGGGTTCACAAGTTGTTGAATTCTTTTTCTTTTCCTTACAGTTAAGATGTCCCATCACCAATGTTACTGCTTTCCTTTTCTGCACTAAGAAAGAATATGTTGCTGATGTCAGTAATCACAGCATTTGAAAAGTAGTTTAAAGAGTAATGCTGTGCTGTGCCTTGTCACCAGCCTGCTACATAAGGAGTTAGCCTCTGCAAGTCCCCAGGTCTTATTAAGGAAAGTGTGTAGAAAGGCAGAGCTAACCCTGCTATGTATACTCCCGCTCTATTTTATCATAAGGATTTTACATTACTGCAGAACATGGCGGCAGAGTTATAAATAAACCAACAGTCTGTGACTCATGCTAAAGGACAATAAAGCATCTGCACCAGACACAAAGTCACCTTCTTGTTCTATTAAGTTATCATTCCAATTTTCAATTCAGGTTTTCTGGGGCTCTTATACAAGATTTTCCCCCCTCGTGCTCACACATTTCCTTTTATCTTATTTTCCTTTCCCAACATTTCTGTCAAAATTGCTGAATAGTAGAACTTATTTTATCATGCTGCATTTCAGAGGTACATCTTTGGTTTTCATCACTGTCCTCTGTCATCCATGTATTAATTCCTCTGCTAATTCAGTCCACAAATAAGTTTTGGTAACCTGCTATATACCATGTTTTGATGTAGGTAACAAAAATATTATGCATGAGCAACATCTTCTGAAAAAGAAATATCCTTATAATGTACCTGTGAAAAAGTGATCACCTATAGTATAAACTACTATCCACCCAATAGATTGGAATATGCAAACTATCTGAGTAGTTACTAAATTTAGAATGATCTTTGAGGCTTTTAACAACCAGGTTCTTCAAGCCTCATTTCAGACCTACTGAATTAAACTCCCTGTGGGGTGTTGGCATATATGCTGTGAATAATGAATCCAAGGGATTCTAAGAATGCCATTTGAAAACCACAGTTCCAAGGTTTTATAGAACTTGTATTTTTATTATGGTGAGTACAGCAAACATACATGATAAAACACGATCTAGGGAACAAACACTAACATTGAATTATAGAAATTACCTTGTAATCATGTAATCCATGATTCCAGATGTTGTATTGGCATCATATGCTATGGTGCTTCCAGAAAGAGAATTGTATTTAAGTATATTTAAGGAAAGAAATCTGGTATAGAATGGCCCTCTCCACCTCAGATTCATATGTTGAAGCCCTAACCCCCAATGGGGCTGTATTTGGAGATAAGGACATGAGGGGGTAATTAAGGCTAAATAAAATCATAAAGGTACAGTCCAAATATGATAGGACTGGTATCCTTATGGGAAGAGGATGAGATACCACCAAAGATACCTCTCTCTGTCTCCATGCAAGCAAAGAGGAAAGGCTATATGAGGACACAGTAAGAAAGCAGTCACCTGCAAGACAGGAAAAGTTTCACTAGAAACCAACCCTGCTGGCACCTTGATCTTGGACTTAAAATCTCAAAATTGTAAGAAAGTAATTTGTTTAAGCCACCCGGTCTGTGGTATTGTTATGGCAGCCCAAGTAGATTAATGTCTTAAAGCTACTTCTCCTATTCTGTGTTTAGAGGGGACAGGAAGAAACTACATCTGAGTGAATTATAAGTCATTCATATCGAACATAGTTGGGCCAGTACTGCAGTAGTTGACAGAAAAAACAAGCTCAGAGAGACATGCCATATATCAAATGACAAGTCCTAGCATACAACAGATTGCTGTTATAGGTCCATCATGTCAGTAATGAACTATCAAAGCTGACCATACCAACATTAATTAACTCAAAAACATTAGTATCAGGGGCACCTGAGTGGCTCAGCTGGTTGAGCATCAAACTTCAGCTTAGGTCATTATCTAGCGGTTTGTGAGAGTGAGCCCCACATTGGGCTCCCTGCTGTCAGCCTATCAGTGCTGAGCCCACATCAGATCCTCTGTCCCCCTCTCTCTCTGCCCCTCCCTCACTTGTGCTCTCTCAAAAATAAATTAACATAAAAAATAAATTAGTATCAGTTTCTGTCTTAATTCCTGGAAAATTCCTTGTGGTTCTTTGAGAGTCGCTACTAATACATAATATTGTGGTCATGATATTCAACAAGGGGAAAACATATGGCTGCAAAGTGCATAGCACTACAATTAGACAGATGATCAATTCATGGCAATTAGTAGATTGGTCATTCACCTTCAAATAAGGAAATGAAACTTAAAAGAAATATCAATACCCAGAGGGCAGCACAATTTATTGTGCAATATTTTATGAGCCTTTTATTTCTCATATAGTTAAGTTTATTATTATTTTGTGACAGAATAAGATAGATTAGAGAAATAGCCTGCCTTATATCATGGCAGAGAAGAGAAAATAGTTAATTATTATTTATAGAACACCTATAATGTATTATGCAATATAATAAATATTTTATATTCCAGAGAATCAGTATAATCTTAAAAGTTAACATAGGCCATTACTGCAGATAATAACCCAGGAGAGTCTTAAAACTATTAGTATACAAATTTATTTTACTAAAATTCTATGCATGTATTTGGTTACAGACAGAAAAAGGAGTCATTTTCAGCAACATACTGTAGTTGCTGTCCTTAAAGAAAAACAATAGTCTCGCTATAAAATACACAGAAATGGTAGATGACACATAGCTAACATTCTGAAGCAAAAATAATTTTGCCTGTTTTCTTCAATGCTATTGAACAAAGGAGTTGAAAACTTATGTCTACATGAAAAGCCGCACATGGATATTTATAGCAGCTTTATTCATAATTGCATAACTTGGAAGCAGCTAAGATGTCCTTCAGTAAGTGAGTGGATAAATAAGCTGTGGCACATTCAGACAATGAAATGTCATTTAATGTTAAAAAGAAATGAGCTAGCTATCAAGCCATAAAAGACATGAAGGAAACTTAAATGCATATTAGCAAGTGAAAGAGGCCAGTTTGAAAAGGCACATATACTGTATGATTTCAACCATATGACATCCCAGAAAAGGAAAGCTATGGAGACAGTAAAAAGATCATTGGTTTCCAGGAGTTAGGGGAGAAGGAGGGATGAACAGAGCAAATAGGATTTAGGCGGAGCACAGGATTTATTCTGTATAACACTGTTACTGGTGAATACATGTCATTGTGCCTGTGTCCAAGCCCACTGAAGGTACAACAAAAGTGAACCCTAATGTAAACTATGGACTTTTGGTGTTAATGGTGTGTCAATTGTAACGGAAATACCACACTAGAGATGAATGTTGATAATGGAGGCAGCTATCATATGTGAGAGCAGGGTGTGTATCAATAATCTGTGTACCTTCCACTCAATTTTGCTATGAACCTAAAATTGCTCTAAAAGATAAAGTTTATTAAAAATGTCCCCCAAAATGATAAGTACTTTAAAATGTCAATTATATTTATTCAAATAACATGCTACATATGTATAAACATGCAGATAAAAATGGGAACAGTAGCTATCTCTAAGGAGAGAAGGATATAAATATGCTTCAACTATAACTGTGAAGATGAAATTTTGTAAGCTGGGTGCTGGTTTCATGTGTGTTTTTTACATCATTGGCTATATGTTTGGATGCCTGAAATATACACAAACACAATAATGAGAAACATAGAAAATACTGAGGATTATATATGTGGAAATAGAAAGTTGTAAATGAAATACCCATAATAGGCACCTGGTGGCTCCTCGGTTAAGTGATGGACTCTTGGGTTTTGCTGAGGTCATCATGATTTCGCTGTTTGTGAGTTCAAACTTCCTATCAGGCTACGCGCTGATGGTGCAGAGCCTTCTTAGGATTTTCTTTCTCCCTCTGTCTCTACCCCTTTCCTCAGCTTGTGTTCTCTTGTTCTCGCTCTCTCTCAAAATAAATAAACTTAAAAAGAAATGAAATGAAATACCCATAAGAAACAACTTCCATTCTCAATAAATATTATTACCCAAAGTCCATTCTATGGTTGATCATAGCCAGGGTTCCTTTATTCTCTTTCTTCTTATTCTGCTTACCTGGCTTGCCTGATCACAGTCTCCTTCTACAGTTCCCTATATACTACTCCTTCCTTCATTATACCAGGTTGTTTAGCTTTGTTGCTGTCCCTTCTTCAAATGCTGTGCACCCAAATCTACTATAGAGTTAGGGAAACAGATAATACTCTAAATAGCAGTCCTTGTTTTTACCCATACACGTACATACACACACTCCCACACATGCACACACAAACACATTGTTTACAAAAATAATATATGCATATGTATGTATTCTGTTTACATATACAAGAAAATGGATCTTTTGCAAAGCATAAAAACATTTTACATTATTCTTTTTTTCCCCAGTATCTAGAAAATAGCTCACTATGTGACAAGGCCTACCAAATAAGTGGTCCCCTGACATGACTGGCATGGCCTGATAGACCAGTGCCTTGACAGGCTGGCTGCTTGAAAGGCCTGTTACTCACATCTACACACATAGTACATTACTTCAATCTTTATATATATATATATATATATATATATATATATATATAAAGAAATTAGTTCAAGAAGAGAGAAAACATTATAAGTCATGGTAAAAATAAGAAAGAAGCTGGGGGCAGAAATGCTGCTCAGATAAACCTTGTCAGTTACCATAGAAAGCAGTCTTCTTTAAATTTTATTCAAAAGAGTACTAAAATAATTTATTTTTGAAGCTTAAAATAAAAAAGATTTACATAATATGCCTAAGCTGTGAATAAGAGAGAGATGCAGTTCATATACAAGCAGGCTGTCATAATTATGTTTGCTTTTAGAATGCATGTTCCTACAAAACAATAATCATGCAGACGTTTGTGCCATTGGCTGTTTTCCTGATTCTTCTAATTCCACCCCCATCTCTGATTGCCACAGACTAAGTGAAGACCACCAACAGCTCTCATTTTCTGGTGGTGTCTTGCTTTGTGGCACTCAGAAATTGCTTTTGGTGTTTTGTTGTTGTTGTTGTTGTTTGTTTTCATTTTTGTTTTTTCTCTCAATCTCAACCCAGAAGTACCTGGTGTGGGGTTAGGTAAATTGTTGATACAAAATAGATTCTAGTTTAATTAAGAGGCATTTGCTAAGGCTTCTGTTGGCTTCCTTTGCCCAAAGGCTGTCTACTCAAGAACACCCTCTCTTAGAGGTTAAATACCTACAAATTATATGTTAAGTAGTAAACACTGAGCACACTAAACTACTGAACATTATTAGGTCTCTTCAAACTTTCGCTAGGAAGTTAGCTTAATTTAATTTAGAATTTGAATAGTTTTTATGGATCTCTTTCAACGTTTTCCCACCATTCTCTATTTTTTGGCTTTGCTTGCAGTTGTAGTTATTTCAAGAGATTAATAATCAGATTTTATCCACAGAATATACTTTTCCCTGTATATTTTTTTACAAGCATGTAAAAAAAAAGTATGAACTGCCAGCTGAATTTTAAGGTATTTTGAAGAAAGAAACACTGAATATTCTTATCCAACAGGGATATTTTGCTAATATATGAAGAAAAAAGTTTGGCTGCAGCACCCAGGAAGATATTTTTGGATGATTTGAGAACACTGAGGAAAGTGAATAGCAAATGCACAAATTGACTTTTGGCTGATGTACTTATATTTTCTAAATATGACTCTTCCTGCTCTTTGGAAAATGCCATTTTATGAACTGAATTTGAACTCAAAAGGTTAGCTCATTAAAGGTTAGATCACTACCCAAAAGAGTTTAAGAAAATAAAAACCTCTGCGTTGTATATATCATAACTCTTAGTAAAAGGGAAAATAGTTCAATTTAAGGAGAGGTTTCAATATCCCGTGTCCTTTTACTGCTTTGTTTAATAGATTCTCTTGTATGTGTGTCTATGAACTAACTTGAGGCATATTCAGAATTATATTTAAATCACTTCATATATTTTTCTAATTGCAGCAACTACATGTACTACTCTAATAAGGCCAAAGAATATATAACTAATGTCATTATAACTTTTTCTCTAACCACTGTTTTGAGAGACAACATAACAAGTATAGTCTTTTCATAACCTCAGAGAAAGAGACACATTACACTTCTGAGAACTCAGAACATAAGATTTGGCCTAAAAGAAATGGATGGTAACAAATCACTTTACGCTGGGATTATATATTTATTGGTCTCTTTAACTTCAAATGAGGTCAGAGGTATATATTTCTGTGCACTGTACCCAAGTGAGTGTACATGGATTGTGGATTATATTTGTCATTTTCAAATATTATGATATGAAAATCTTTCTAAATGTTGTCCCCTTACTTTGCCAAGTCAAATATGGTACACCAGTTCTATGGTTCTGCCCTGACATAGAGCAGTCACTCAGTAACATAATAAGAGGCAATTTCTATTTCAATAAAAATGAAATTCTTAGTCACAAGAGGTAAATCTTACAAAAAATATATTAAAAATATAGGAATGGGTAAACTAAATACAAGTTGAAATATAAAACTAAGAACTGCTTCATTGTCTTCAACAGGTTCCTTAGGATCTCTTGGCTTCTATATTCTTCTTTATGTCTCCTTTCCATATTTTCTTCATAACATCCTATTTTTGTCTTGTCTGCTTTTTTTTTTTGTCGTCTTTTTTTTTCTTTTCAGTTCATGTAAGTAACTTTCGGGAGTAGCATATCTTTTCTTTTTAATATCTTCTTGTAACAGTAGATTTTAAAGTCCCACTTCTTACAAGAGACTTCCTAGACTGAAAGAAGTTGAGCCTTGTTTATTTACTTTTTCCTAATTATTCAGCTGCATGACAACCAATAAGGTATTATAGCTAATTTTTAATTATTATAATTAATTAGAAATAATTTTAATTATTTCAAGTTGTTGATAGTACTCAGCTCATTATACATTTTTTTTTTGTTTTTATGTTGTCCTAACAGGGTATTAACATCCCTTTAATTTGGGAGTCTCAGTCTTAAATGCTTTGAGAGGCCAAGCAGATCAATCCATACATATATATGCAAGCTCGTGTAATACAGAGTGGTGCAAAACCTGGAGAATTAGAACTTGATGTTCTTTATAAAATTTTTCAAATTCAAATACCTAGAAAACATTATACTAGTCAAATCAAACATAAGGGACTGTTACCAGTTATATACCCCTACTATAAAGTAATTTATAGAGGAGCAAATAGACTCATATGCAATTAAACATAGACACAAACACTAGTTTGCTTACCTCAAAAAACTAAAACTTCAGTTGAAAACTATCTTTTTATGTTATGGTGAAGATCTTTAATCAATGTTAAAATTAAAACAAAGTCTCCCATATGATTACATATAGTTCATACCAAAAAATATTTGAATATTAAGTTATAGACTCTGGTTTGATTTGCATGATAGAAGAACTGGCAAAAAAAAAGAATTATCTATTGGAATAGATTAAGTAAGGGGAAACATTTAAGTTAAAAAAAAGTATTTTTTCACAAAATGGGTACTACCTACAAAAGAATATTATTGATGCTGAACAGTAGCAAAAGGCTAGGAAAAAAGAAAGAATCCTGACTAATGCAGCAGTTACAATCAAAGATAGAGTATCGTTTTTGCCCAAGATTAGGTGCTACAGTTAAAAACCTAAAGTGGCATCTTTTGCATGTGTATGTCATCTTACATTGAGTCGTTTGTCGTTTAGGCAACATTTGCACAACTGAGAAGATACTATCAACAGTAGTGTCTGCCAATAAGAAGGAAAAGTAGAGAAAAAAAATAAACCAAAACAGCGGTATGATTTCCTCAATATCATAATCTAAAGGATGGCTTCTCAAGAAGAGAGCGGAGGAGTGTCAGAAGCACATTGGGGTCTTTCTCAAATTATATGAGCAGAGGCAATATTCAGCCAGGAAGCATCTGTGGATTTGCTGGTAGAGATAAAGGAAGCTCATAGATTCTATTTAGCACTGATACATTGAACACCATCCCTGTCTGAATAAACCTACACTGATTACATATACCCACACATAAGCTCACGGTTATGCTTGTATGTGCTCTTATGTCTTCACACATACATGTTGCTCATACATCCTCACGCATGCACACTCCACTCACATTTATTCACATGGTCTTTCACATGCACACCTGTGTGTTCAACCACACTCCACTCCAATGTTAGTAGAGAAACACCAATCAAAATCCTATAGAAATTAAAAATACTTCTTCAAAATTTCCCTTTGAAGAAAAAAAATAAACATCTTTAATTGCCAGCAGATGGATTATAGACTTAATATTAACATGTTGAGAGGTTTTCAATTACTGTAATATTTACTAGCATTTTTTCAGTCTCTATTTAGCCACTTCCTTCTATTTGGAATACAATTCCATTTTCCAAATTTGTCTAACTTCAACTTATTTTAGGAAAACAATTATCCATCAAAATTAGGTAGCTTTACAATGATGATTGTACAAAATACAATGTTTGCATATTGAATTTTCCATCTAGGGGGGAGGAGTTGAGATGGTGGAGCAGCATGGAGACCCTGGGCTTGTCTGGTCCTTGAGATGCAGTCAGATCAGCACCAAACCATTTTGAACACCTAGAAAATTGATCTGAGGATTAACACAACAATCTGCATAACTTGAGCCACAGAACTTGGCAGGTATGCAGTGCCGAGAGGTGAACTGGGGGAGAAAATCTGCGGAGAGTAGGGAGCAGTTTTTGTGGAGAGACGACAGAGAAAGAAAAGGGGGAGAGTGCAGCACACCAGGATTGTGCAAGAAAAGCACTCCCCTTGAAGTAGCTGGAGAGAAAGGGAGAGAAAGAGTGAAAACACAGGAAACTGAACAAGAAATCTGTTCCTCAAAACCACTGATGGGAAGAAAGGAGAAGGTTTTAATACCACCAGGATTCTATAAATAGTGAAGCACAGAATCTGAAGTTTAGAATCTCAGTGCCAGGTGGTGCTCTGGTGAGGAAGCAGGGATAATCCCCAGGAGAAGGCAGCAGGGTCTGAGTGGTCCACATGCCACATGGGGAGAAAGAGTTACCCTGCTTGGAGTGCATTTGGTAGAGACCATATGGCATCCCCACAGGCAAAGGTCCCAGTGGACTCTGGAGAGCAGCCATGTTTGCTGATATTGGGACAAAGACACCAGAGTGCAGTGAAACCTGGCACCAGCTGTATATTGTAGTTTGCCATAATCTCTGAACTTCTGCCATTGAACAATCAGATAAACATTTTCTGGGGTAAGCTGTCACCTGGCCATTGCTCACACAACCCCATCTGAGATAAAACTCTGGAGTGAGGTGCTGCCTGGCAGGGGGACAGTTTGGACACATAAAGGGTAGAGGCAGGGTAGAAGCCCAAGACAAAGGAGGGGATCTTGATCTCTGGTCAGTGAGAGATGAAATTCCTGTGTCAGAGTCTAGAGAGCTGGGTAAAGCCATTTCCACTTCTACCATGTGCACGCATGCATGTGCACTCACACGCACACTGCGCTCATCCACCCCAGTAAACTAAGCAGCGCCACCTAGTGTAGAAAGGAGCCATTACACCAAGTCCTGCCCAACTGTGCCCTCCAGGCGCATCCCCTAGAAGAACAGCACAAGTCACTCTACCTACTTACTGTACAGATTATAGAAGGCTTCATAGTTTCAGTTCTAGGGGAAACTGGATATAACTTTATTTGGGTTTTATTCTGTTTGCAGTTTCATTTATTTGTTCGTTTTCTTTGCTTCCATTTTTGTTTAAATTGTTTCTTTCGTTTTTTTTCTTTTTTTTTTTCCTTTTTTCCCCCCTTTCTTCCTCATTCTTGGATATAGGAAGAGAAATATTTATTTTTTTACTTTATTTTTTATTTTTTAAATTTTTATTCTATTTCACATTCTTTATTTCATTTTATTATACTTTATTATATAATTTTTTTCTTAATTTTTAAATTTTTTCTTACCTTTTTTATTTTCTTTCCCTTTTTTTCTCTATTCCATAATGCTTCCTTCAACAAGCAGACCAAAACACACCTAAGATCTAGCTTCCGTTATTTGATTTTTTGTTTTCTTTTTAATATGTTAACTTCCAGTTTTTACATTATGATTTTTTTTTCTCTAAAATAACAAAACAAAGGAATTCACCCCAAAAGAAAGAAGAGGAAGAAATAACACCCAGGAGCTTAATTGACCACAGACGTAAACAAGATGTCTGAACTAGAATACAGAACCATGATAATAAGAATACTAGCTAGGGTTGAAAAAAGTGTAGAATCCCTTTCTGTAGAGATAAAAGAAATAAAATCTAATCAGGACAAAATTAAAAATGTTGTAACTGAGATGCAATGTTGAATGGATGCCATGATGGCAAGGATGGATGAAGCAGAGCAGTGAATGAGCAACTTGGAAGATAAAATTATAGAGAATAATGAAGCAGGAAAAAAAGAGGGGAACAAAGGCAAAAGATAATGATACAAGGTTTAGAGAATCCAGTGGCTTATTAAAAAGGAATAACACCCAAATCATAGGAGTCCCAGAAGATGAAGAGAGAGAAAAAGGGACAGAAGGTTTTTGTGAGCAGATTATAGCAGAAAGCTTTCCTAATCTGGAAAAGGACACAGACATCAAAATCCAAGAAGCACAGAGAACTCCCATTAGATTCAATAATAACCAACCATCAACAAGGCATATCATTCACAAAATAATATGCAGACAAGGAAAGAATTATGAAAGCAGCAAGAGAAAAAAAATCCTTAACATATAAGGAAAGGCAGATCAGGCTCATAGCAAACCTATCCACAGAAACTTGGCAGGCTAGAAAGGAGTGGCAGGATATAGTAAATGTGCTGAATCAGAAAAATACACAGCCTAGAATTCTTTATCCAGCAAGACTGACATTCAAAACAGAAGGAAAGATAAAGAGTTTCCCAGACAAACAAAAACTAAAGGAGTTCGTGACCACTAAACCAGGCCTGCAAGAAATTTTAAGGGGGATTCTTTGAGTGGAGAAAAAAGAGGAAATGAAACATAAAAAATCAAAAGCAACAAAGACTAGAAAGGACCAGAGAACATCACCAGAAACACCAACTCAAAAGGCTACACAGTAGCACTAAATTCATATCTTACAGTACTCACTCTAAATGTCAATGAACTAAAGGCTACAATCAAAAGACATAAGTATCAGAACAGATAAGACACTAAGGGACACCTGGATGGCTGAGTTGGTTAAGCATCTGACTTTGGCTCAGGTCACGATCTTGCAATTCATGAGTTTAAGCTGCATTGGGCTCTGTGCTGACAGCTCAGAACCTAGAGCCTGCTTCAGATTCTGTGTCTCCCTTTCTCTCTGCCCCTCCCCAGTTCTCCCTCTGTCTCATTCTTTCTCTCTCACAAAAATAAACATTAAGAAAAAAAAAGAAACCAAGACCCATCTATATGCTGCTTACAAGAGACTCATTTTAGTCCTAAAGACACCTGCAGATTGAAAGCAAGGGAATGGAGAACCATCTGTCATGCTAATGGTTGTCAAAAGAAAGCTGGAGTAGCCATACTTATATCAGACAAACTAGATTTTAAAATAGACTGTAACAAGAGAGAAGAAGGGCATTATATGATAATTAAGGAGTCTATCCACCAAAAAGATCTAACAATTGTAAATATTTATTCCCCCATTATGAAAGCACCCAAATATATAAGTTGATTAATCATAAACATAAAGAAACTCATTGATAATAATACCATAATAGTAGAGGACTTCAACCCACTTACAACAATGGATGGATCATCTAAGCAGAAAATCAACAAGGAAATAATGGCTCTGAATTGCACACTGGACCAGATGGACTTAACAGATATATTCAGAATACTACATACTAAAGCAGCAGAATACACATTCTTCTCAAGTGCGCATGGAACATTTTCCAGAATGTCACATACTGGGTCACAAATCAGCCCTCAATGAGTACAAAAAGATCGAGGTCATACCTTGCATATTTTCAGACAACAATGCCATGAAACTAGAAATCAACTGCAAGAAAAACTTTGGAAAGACCATGAATACTTGGAAATTAAAGAGCATCCTACTAAAGAATGAATGGGTTAACCAAGAAATTAAAGAGGAAATTAAAAAGTACATGGAAGCCAATGAAAATGAAAACACGACAACCCAAAACCTTTGGGATGCATCAAAGGCGGTCATAAGAGGAAAGTATACAGCAATCCAGGCCTTCCTAAAGAAGGAAGAAAGGTCTCAAATACATAACCTAACCTTATACCTAAAAGATCTGGAAAAATAACAGGAAATAAAGTCCAAAGACAGCAGAAGAAGAGAAATAATAAAGATTAGAGCAGAAATCAATGATATAAAAATAAAAATAAAAATTAAAAAAATGGTAGAATAGATCAGTGAAACCAGCAGCTGGTTCTTTGAAAGAATTAACAAAATTCATAACCCCCTAGCCAGATTGATCAAAAAGAAAAAAGAAAGGACCCAAATGAGTAAAATCACAAATGAAAGAGGAGAGATCACAACCAACACTGCAGGATTTTCCATATGAGACACTATCAATATTAAAATTGATAATTTTTATCATTAAAGATAAAAACTTTTCTCTCTCTCTCTCTGAAAACTACTCACCTAATACACTGTCATTGACCATATAGAACGTGTTAGCTCTTTTTAAAAATAATTTTTAATGTTTATTTATTTTTGAGAGAAACAGAGACAGAATGCAAGTGGGTTGGGGCAGAGAGAGGGAGACAGAATCTGAAGCAGCTCCAGGCTCTGAGCTGTCAGCACAGAGCCTGATGCGGGGTTCGAACTCATGAGTTGCAAGATCATGACCTGAGCCAAAGTCGGACACTCAACTGACTAAGCCACCCAGGCACCCCTAGAAAGTGTTAGATCTTAAAATAAGTAAAAGCAAATGGAATATGGGGGTTCTAATCTTTGAGTTAAAGAAGGAAAGAGAACATACTAACATTTACTGAGATCTAGGTACTGTGTTGGACCCTGCAATGGGTGCAATATATACATACTCTTATTTGGGCAGACCAGGGTTTTATTCTTGCATCTGGGGCAAGCAGCAATGCAAACTTGAGTGCCAGTTAATTGCTCTAGCTCAAAGCTATGTCCTTTAAAATTATAATAAAATTATTTATTAATATCATAATTTTATTGACAAAATGATATTATTATAAGTATATGGTCTATGGCAGGGCCTGTCCTTTCTCCAGCAGGCTTTAACATAGTCTAACATTTATTTTTCTTTTATTTCATTTTAATCTAATTCTCTTTTAGGGGGTTAGACCAATAAAAACTACATGTCATTAGTTCTAAGTGCCTGTCTTCACTACAACCTAATGTAAAATAAGTAAAAATTTTATATCCACTATTGTTTATAAAGTTCTTTCACAAACATTATATTGATTCATTTATGTAACTGAGATCTACAATATGCAAATAATTGTGGAAGAGCTTTTGAGTTTAGAATTGCCTGGTTAAAGAAAGAGGTGGTAATTTTTGGAGGCTTAAGGAGCTCAATGTTTCTCCTTCAACTTCTGAACTGACAGTCACAAGTGTCACGCAGATGGAGGTCAAAATATGTTATACTTTTGGTAAAGCTGAACTGGAAAATTTGTCTTAGATATCTAGACACAAGGAGGAACCTTAACACTTTACTGCTGATTAGTGTCCAGATTGTTCCCCACATCATAAGCATAGCCTGAATTGCAAATTCTCCCATCAATACAATCCAGAAGCCCTATTATGGAAGAGAGAACACATATTCAGAAAATAAGCCTCTCCAAAAAATGAAGATCCAGAAAACCTAAAATACTCTATGTTATAGAACGAATATTTGTGCTCCCCCAAACTTCATAGTTTCAAGTCTAATGCCCTATGTGGTGATATTAGGAGGTGGGGCTTTTGGGAGGTGATTACATTATGAATGCAAAGCCCTCATGAATAGTACCAGTGTCCTTATAAAAGAGATACCAGAGAGTTTCTTTGCTGCTTCCACCATGTAACGTTATAGTGAAAATAGGGCTGTCTATGAACGAGGAAGCAGTCTCTCACCAGACACAGGAATTTTCCAGCTCCTTATCTTGGCCTTTCCAGCTGCCAGGACTGTGACAAATACATTTTTGTTATATATAAGCTACCCAGTCTGTGATACTCCACTATGGCAGCCCTAATAGACTAAGAAATATAAGAACTTCCTTCTCCCAGACTCATTAATTGACTAAGTTGCCCCTTCAATGGCAGGTATGAAGTTTCCATGAAGTTGCAAAAGGAAAATAAGATTTCTCTCCTACTTGATGACTGAATATTTTAAATGTGTTGTTGTGAGAATTAAATAATCTACTTTATATTAAGAAATTAGCATTAGTAAATGTTAGTTAGAAAATGGCAATTATTTTTAAATAGACAGTATGGCCTTTGGTGGGGGAAAACACTGTTTGGACAGAAGTAGATTTTTAATTCAGGATTTTTTCTTTACTATTTGACCATGAGCAAGTTAGAGGATTTTTTTTTAATTTCCATTTATAAAATTGGGAACTAACTTCCAGAGGATTTGTGAATATTAAAATAAAAATAAAACAGAGAAGATATATGTAAATCATTGAAGCTGCAACATGACATCCATCCATCAATGGTAACAGTTATTTTGACCCATAAGTTTAAATTTGGCAGTCTGCCTGTAGAATCAAGTATCATTTGTTGATTCATAATAAACTGTCATGTATTCTTAGATCAGCTACTATTCAGCAGGCACTGTTCTGGGCATATGAGTTACAATACAAAAATAAACATTAAAAGATCCCAGACTTAGAGAAACTCAGATGACAGACAGATTTAATTGTTAGCTATCATAAATATAAATGGAATATAAATATACAAAAGATCTCACTCCATTCTTCAAATAATCAAGATTACTCCCTGGTAATTTTATATGAGTAGTAGACTTAATTTTCCTCACATACATACCAGAAAGATAAAACAAACACACATGAGTGCATGCATGCTTGTACACACACACACACACACACACACACACACACACACACACACACACAGAGTACAGAAAGAAAAACCATGAAACTAAGCCTCTCCTTATTTGCTTTTGTTAGAAGTGGATAGGTTTAAAAAAAATGAAAGATTTTTATGGTTCCACCTAAGACTCAAGTTTGGAAATACATGTTGTAGCCAAATGCCAAATAGATAGTGGAAGTAAAAGACCTCCCTCGCCCAGAGAAGTGAAATGAGACAAAAGTAATAGACTGAACAGCAAAGATATTTATTCCTAGTTGAAATGTTCAGCAGCAGAAGTTCTATAAAGAAATTCCAGAACATGGGAAGAACAATGGGATAGACATCACCAGAGATAAGTCAACATGGTAGCTAAGCAGATATGAGGCCAAAGATAATAGGGGATCTTAAGATATGTCCTCAATTCTGATTAGCTTTGTACAATCTGCAGACATTTGATTATGTTCCGTATCTTATGTTTTACCTGCTTAACAAAACTTAAATAATAAGGGCTAAATAGCTTCTAGATAGTTTTGTCTCTAGAATATGAGATTCTGCCTTTAGAAAATGGATTTAAAATGCTTCTCTTTATTTAGATCTTGCACCTTTTTAACTAAATGTCATATTGAGAATTATATAAATTTTATCAAAATAAGTTCAATTTGTCATTTCTGTTCTTAGTTGATTGTTTCTAGTGCAGCTAAGAATATTTAAGGCTTCTTTTTTTTCATGGAAAATAAACACTACTTTTATTCTCCTTTATTTTTGCACTAAAAAGATAGCATTTTCTTTCTTCCTCTTAATAGGCTAAAAACATTATTTCTTTCTGTATTCAAGGAAAGGGAAAATAGGGGTGCTTGGGTGGCTCAGTCAGTTAAGCATCTGATCTCACAGGTGGTGAATTCAGGTCATGATCTCACGGTTCATGAGTTCAAGCCCTGCATCAGGCTCTGTGCTGAAAGCTTTGAGCCTGGAGACTGCTTCAGATTCTGTCTGTCTGTCTCTCTCTCTCTCCCCCACTCTGCCCCTTCCCTCCTTGAGCTCTCTCTCTCTCTCAAAAGTAATAAATATATAAACATTTTTTTAAAAGAAAAGGGAAACTATACTTTTTTTCACTCAATGATTTAAGAACATTGTTTTAATAATCTATTGAAGTCTATGAAAAACAAAACAATACTGCATATTAGCAGAAGAAAAAAGTAGAGAATAGGTATTTAGTGAATGAGACAGTGAAATAAATACAAGAGAGAAAATCTGAGTACACGGGAGAAGGAAAAGAAGTGAACTACATTAATGGTAGTATTTCCCAACTGGGGGGCTTTGCTACTTACATAGAAGCTACCTAAGAAAGGAGAGGATCAGCTGCCAGGTGAGTAAATCTAGGACTCTTTCTGAGAAAATGGTTCATGTGACTATTAGTCCTAGGAGCTGAGACATCATTCACTAGTGCACCTGTCCTCACTTGACTTGAGAATTTCCCACCACCTGCTACCAGAACCTTTGTCAGGTGACTCTCCATCAATATCCAAAGAAGACCCCCCTCCAACTCCATCTGTTAACTTGCTTATTTCCTGTCCATTGGAAATGACCCAGTCTATGCCATGCTTAGATTCTTCTCTGTCTTCTTTTTATAACCAGATGTGAACTCTATCCTTCTAACATCCAGAAGAGTCAACAGCCTCAGGAGGAAGTAGAACCCTGTGGACCAATGGGAATGGTTTGGGGAAGAACCAAAACTGGCTTTTGGAGGTAAGATAAATGGAACAGATTGAAGGATACCTCATTACATTAGCACTTGAAAACAAACAGACAGCAATTGTAGAGCCTCCAGCCATTTTACCAACTTATTCTTCATTATAGACATCATCTAGGATACTCTGGATTAAGCAAATTACAGCTGCCTGCCAGGAACACAGCCCAAAACACCCAGCATTCACTGTCAATTTAATTAAGTTCCAGGTGGAGCACAACAGAAAGTACTTGCAGATCTACCCATCTACGAACAAAAGGCTTAAATCTTTGGCTTCTTTGGCCCAAAGGAGACAAGAGTAGGATTTGCTGCAGCTCTGGGGGAAGGGAAGGAGCTGGAAGCCTTACTTCCCATATTGGTACAATACTACTGAGAGAGACACCCAACACTGGGCCTGCCATTTGCAGCTCTGTGTCTTAGGAAAATACTTTTTTCCCCTGATGATCATAACAATTAACACAGGAGCAAAAAATTCGTCAAAATTTTGTAAGTTTGATTTGTGATTGTGTTTGTTTACATTTCAGTAACAGGCATGAGAGACAAGGCACTGTCTTCCCTCTTTGGGACAGGTTCACAGAAATATCTCATATGGTTGTGCAAATAAAGCTTGTATAGTATTCAAGAAAATCTATTATTCGGTTTTCTGAACTTGGCTGTCAAATCAGATTCCACAGAATAAAAATGTTAACTATCAGCCCTAGCACTGCACATTCTCAGTTTTGAAGTTCAATGAAACCTGATTGACCTGCTTTGGGTGAACACTAGCCAGTCATGATGGCCAGGGATGAAGTCAAATTTATCTGGACCATAGACACCGAGAATGCAGAGGATATAGATTCCCATAGAGACATCCTTTAATTTAAATAATAATAAAAAAAGTTCTCAACAAATGGTAGATAAACCATTCTCCAGGAAGTAAAGACTTAAAGCCATTAAAATGTCAAATGGAAATACAAAGAATTAATGATGTATTAATTAGAATCACATTTTAAAAATTTGATTAAATGTCTCCAAAGTTCATGCGGAAATTAAATGTAAACAAGAAAATCTTGAAAAGTGGAATAACAATTTGCCATAGTTGACATTAGAAGTCATAATAAGTCACCATAATAAAACATAGTATAGTATCAGTGGAGAGAGAGGCAAATAGATATATGAAACAGAATCTAGAAATAGATCCAATTAAGATATAAATGAGGAAGGTAACATGACAGTAAAAGGAAGGGGTAAATATACAGGTAAATTAAATGGGCCAGCAGATGATTCATTTAATTTTTTTAAAATGTTTATTGATTATTGAGAGTCAGAGCAAGACAGAGCATGAGCATGGGAAGGGCAGAGAGAGGAGACACAGAATTTGAAGCAGGCTCCAGGCTCTGAGCTGTCAGCACAGAGCTCTACACCAGGCTCAAACTCACCAGTTGTGAGATCATGACCTGAGCCAAAGTTGGAAGCCCAACTGACTGAGCCACCCAGGCGCCCCAGCAGATGATTCATTTGCAGGAAAATAAATTACATCCCTATTTTGCACAGTAATCAAAAAATAAAATCTATATAGATTAAATATCTTAAGATAATAACAATAATAGAACAATAATAGAACAATAATAGAACAATTATAGCTAATAATTATTGAGTTCACAATTTTCCAAGCACTGTTATAAAGCATTGTTATAATCTAGCCAATTAATATTCCAACCATCTTTATTTTACAGATAAGGGAACAAAAGTACAGAGAATCCAAATATTTGCTAGTAACTATGGAGTAAGAATTTTGGACCAGAGCATATCTTTTGCACTTAATTTTTATTCTAAATTATTTCTTTAAATTATTTATTTATTTATTTATTTATTTATTTATTTATTTATTTATTTTAAATTAATTATTGTATTCTAAACCTATAAAATAACAAGAAAAAGATATGAATATCTTAGTATCTTTAGTATGGTAGGAATAGGTATTTTTCTGAATATTAGGATTCAAGAAATGTTGAATTTCTTTATTTCTCTAAATCAAAATTAATCTCCTTGGAAACTCTATTCAGAGTAGTAGGCAATTCAATCAGTGATTGGAAAGAAGGGATCTTTCTTTTCCTAGGGTCTTTGGTTTTGTTTGTTTTCAATGTTTATTTTTGAGCAAGACAGGCACAGAGACATAGCACAAGCAGGAGAGGGGCAGAGAAGAAGACACAGAATCTGAAGCAGGCTCCAGGCTCCCAGCCATCAGCACAGACCCGGTCACGGGGCTCAAACCCTCAACACGGGAGATGATGACCTGAGCCAAAGTCGGACACTTAACTGACTGAGCCACCTTCTCCTAGAGTCTTAAGGGTGACAATCTTTGTATTAGTTTCTATTACTATATAACAGGTTACCACAAATTTAGCAATTTAAAAGAACACAAATTTCTTATCTCAGTTCCAATGGGAGAAAAGTCCAGGCATAGCTAAACTGGATTCTTTGTTCAGGGTCTCACCAGGCTGAAATCTTAACCTTAGCTGGACTGTGTTATCTGGATTTGAGGTACATTTCCAAGCTCATCCAGGTTGTTGGAAGAATTAAGTTTCTTGCAGCTGTAGAATCAAGGTTCCTATTTTCTTGCCATAAATTGGGGTCACCCTCAGCTCCTAGAGTTTCCTTTAAGATCCTAGCCACGTAGCCCTCTGACAACATCAACATTGATTTTTCTTCTTCAATGCCAGCAGGACAATCTCTCTTGGTCCACTAAGATTGTGTCTTATCTAATATGATGTTATCACATAACATTTCCCCCCACATTGGTCCACAACAAAATCTAAATGAGGTTGATTTCTGGGCACTAGGCAATTTCATCTTTTGGTACTGTAACTCATATACAACATAGGAAGTGAGAAAATCCAAACATTTAGATACCAACTTAAGACAGAAAAGGAATGATACCTCTTATTCTCTCTAGTTTTTTATACAAATATAATCAATTATAAACAAATAAACCCTAGATTATCTCTCCAGATAATTAGGGCATATAACTAAAAACATATAAAGAAAAAGATCAAAGAACTGACTAAAGTAAAAATATTCCTTTGGTAAAAGACACCGTAAATAGTATTGAAATACAAAAGACAGACCACTGGAAAAAATATTCCTAGTTTACATGACAGAGAAATACAAAGAACAATTTCAAATTGTAGGAGCAAACAGCTCTTACAAATTAATAAGTAAAATAACTCAATTGAAAAATAGTAAATGTTATGAACAAATAACTTACAGAATAGAAAATGTAAAAGGATAATAAACATATCGTAAGATGTCTGGCAATACCAGAAGTCAGGAAAATGCAAATTTAAACCAGTAATGAAATATCATTTGTCACTGTTGCACTTGAAAGGTATAGAAGAATAAATATTCTTACACATTGTTGGTGGTAGTGTAAATTATAGAAATTTGAGAATTTTCAATTTTTATTGACAATATTTATTAAAATTTTAAATATGTGTACTTCTAGAACCAGCATTGTCTTCCGTGAAATTTCTCTACAGATATGAAAGCATCAATAATTGAGAGATACAGGAATGAGTGCAATTAATATAAAAATTCTAGTACAATGTTGATACATTGAAGATCTGTATCTTTAATCAGATCTTCCTCAACTTAACGATTGGGTTATGCTCTGATAAACTCATCATAAGTTGAAAGTATCATAATATCAAAATGCATTTAATACACCTTACCTACTGAACATCATAATTTGGCCTAGCTTACATTAACATGCTGAGAACACTTACATTAGCCTACAGTTGGGCAGAATCGTCTAACGCAATATGAATATCTCATGTACTTCACTGAATGCTGTGTGAAAAACAGAATGGTTGTGTGGGAGCAGGATGATTCTAAGTATATCAGTTGTTTACCCTTGTGATCACGTGGCTGACTGGCAGCTGTGGCTCACTGCCATTGCTCAGCATCGTGAGAGACTACTTTGTTGCGTATTGCTAGCCCAGGAAAAAATTCAAAATTTGAAGTACAGTTTCTACTGAATGCATATCACTTTCACACAATAATAAAGTAAAAAAGTCATGGTGTGAACCATTGTAGGCCAGGAACCATCTATATAGAAAATGGCTGCATGTGCACTGAATTCATTTTATAGAAAGCTATAAACTATTAAAAGTAACAAATGTTTATCTAATGTATATCAATAAGGAAGGATGTCCATGGCATTTTTTTCCCATGGGAACAATTAAGTCAAAATGTTTTAAATATAATCTCATATTTTTGAAAATGAAACAAATTAAACAAAAGAAAAATTTTAATATGTGCATATTTGAACAAAGGTACCATTTTGGAAAGATACAGTATATACTAAAAACAAGCAATTTTTGTTCTATTTCTTTATATTCAAACAATATAAGTGCTTTTAATTTTTGCAGGACTATATTACTGCCATGTAAATCTCATTTATCATTAAATATAAATGACCTTGATGGAAGAAAATGTTTTGCACTATTTCTCTCCTAATCTTTAAAATACTTGCTTCCGTGATTTTGCTTTCCATGTATTTTGCTTTTCCCTTCTGCACAAAACAGCTTTCTGACCACAATGCTAATGGCTCTAAGTCACCTAAGACTATTTCTACATTTCCCACTGTATGTTACTTTTGTTTGTGTATTATTTTTTAGTAAGTTAAGTATTGACTATTTCATAAAATATTAGTTTTTGAAAAGATATACTAAATATATTAGACAAGAGAGGTGAAACTACTCTGTTGAATGATTGTTTTGTGCCACAAAACTTGCTAATTGCTTTCAATGTCCATAAACTTGAAATGTATTCTTACAAACTCTTATCTATAGAGCAGTCAGCAGACTTTGCATACTAATATAAATAGAGACAAAAAACAAAAACAAAAACAACCCAGAATAAATGAATTTGACTTGAAATAGAGTTAAGAGGGAGATCCAGAAGCAACAGGAAGGGACCAAAATCTGTTTATTCTTACATAAATTGGTCATTTTCCCTTCAGCAGGCTGTTTCCATTCTGCTTTCTTAAGCAGACCTGAAGTAAGATGTGATTGTGATGCCGTTATGATTCTGAAGGCAGTGTACAGGATAGTGCCTTATAGAACCACGTAAGTAAAGTTACATATGTCAGTCCTTTTCACAGTCAGCTAAAAATAATCCCGTTTATTTTCTCTTGACACATTTTACTCCCATTCGGAAGATTCTTATTGGTGTTCTTTAGCTTTCAACACTATTTCATGCATGTAAATTTGACAGTCAAATGATTGTTTTTATATCGACTTTGTCTACTTGGACAGCCAAAACAAAATGCCATAGAGTGTTTGGTTTACACAACAGAAATTTATTTTATCTCAGTTCTGGAGCCTAGGAAGTCTAAGAACAAGATTCAGCACGTTTGGTTTCTGGTGAGGCCTGTAGCTTTAGACAGCCACCTTCTTGTTGTTCCTTCACATGGCCTTTCCTCAGTATGTGGAAAAGGGGAAAGAGCTCTCTCTTCTTCTTTTTATAAGCCACCAATCTTTTGGATTAGGACCCCACCCTTGTGACTTCATTTAATCTTCATCATTTCCTAAAAGCCTGATCTCCAAATATAGTTATATTGGGGATTAGGGCTTCAAAATATGAATTTGGAGACACAATTCAGTGCACAGAACATATGAATGGAACATTTATTATTTTATTTCACTTACTTATTTCAAAGTAATTTCTAAATATCTATTACAAACAGAGAACGTGAAAGATACAGTGGTGTATACAATTATACTATACACAAGATATATTACTGTACACAATTATCCTATAATGCAGTCACTTTATGTAAGTCTATTTATTCACTCTTTAATTTATTCTTTCAGTAAACATTTTGGAAGCCTATTCTAGGCACTATGAAACAGAAAACTACAGAATATTGAGTGAATAATTTTAATATTTAAAATTTTGGAAAAATTTGAGATGTTTGTATTGTCAAATCAAATAAATAGCCACTGATATGTTTTATCATCTGCTGTATAACCAACATTCTAAGATGTTTTGAAGAGTAAAAATGGCAGCATATAATACAGACTTTGCCATTAAAGGCATAGTATGTTCATTAATCTCTAATATTCCTGGGAATAATTACTAACTAACTCAGTTATCTGTGGGTCACCATAGTGCTGTAAAATGAATTATCACAAGACTTCCATGGCAATAGACTATTATTTTTACTCACAAGCCTATATCTTAGCAGCTGGGCACCTCTCCGGACTGAGTTGGGCTCAGTAGAGGCCATCCATGCATCTGTGATCTGTTGTCTAACTATTCAGTTACACTGATCTTAGGTGGAGTCACATGTAGGCTTTCAGCTGGAAAAATTGAACTGACTTGATTCTACTTGATGCATCTCCTTGGGAAAGACAGCCAGGTTTGGTCTCAGGATGAAAGCATGAGAGCCACAGAAAAAGTGGAATGAATCATGCAAGACGTCTTAATGGTGAGTCTCAGAACTAGCACAGCATCATTTCCTAATAGTCTATTATGTAAAACAAGTTACAAGGCCAGTCTAGATTTCAGGAGTAAAAAAGATGAATGCATCAGTTGAAATAAAGAAGTAAAAAAGCACATTGCAAAGAGTGTAGATGTTAGGGTGGATTGGTGGGTAGGTGAAGAATTGGGGCCAGTTTTGCAATCAATCTGCCACACCAGCATACATAAAAATAGGGGGTGGGAGTAAACGTTAATCATTAATCATTTCGTAGGTAAGAGAAATCACCAAGTGAATCCACAAAGTTACCCAAGTTAGTAGGTCACAGATACTAAAATAAACTAAGTCAAGAGAACTACTTAAAACTTAAACTGTCCTGTTGTCAAGAATGGATGGAAACAGTTTCAGATTACATACCCCTCTTCCAGGTACATGCACACATGTCAGTATTTTCATACATTCCCTAACCATTGGTCATTCTACTCAACTATATTATGACAAATGTAATATTTATAATTAGATGTAATCTTTCTGGGTTTTTTTCCCTCTTCTCAGGGGAAACCACAATTCCATTTCCTATTGTCACCACCCTAGTCAAATCTACCATCATCTGTTGCCTGCACTTGCGTCCTGACTTTGAATACAATTCACTACATGGGAGCCAGAGCAATCTTAAACACACACATGCACATACAATTTAAGTATTGGCTATTGCTTTTTAATATGTACCATCTTTAATATGGCATTTCGTAACCTGATTTTTGCTTCAGTTACTTAAAGGAGCCTTATTCAAACTTTCCTCAGGACATTAGTACATTCTGTTCCTTCAGGGTAATGAACATTTCATATTAATTCTTCAGATTTTAGATGTATCTGTATTTTCCTAATCTTTTCCACTTGCTTGAATAGAAACCTTTCTATATGTTTATACAGATCCCCATTATTATTAAATAACATTTATTATAATTTGAAGTTATATTCTTAGGTGATTCTTTGATCAACATCCACTCACCCTTTCTCCCTACGAAACATACCCCATACTGTAAGCTTCCTTAGAACATGAAAAGTCTGTTTTGCTTAACATTTTATGTGCCTACCCAATGGCTAATGATGTGGAGAACAAAGGCAAAAGAAAAAATTAAATTTTCTTACAACTTACAGCCCACTGACAAGTCCTTGAGACAGGCAGAGTGACCTTCCCCAAGAAGCTTAGCTGCCTTGATGTTAAGACTTTACTGAGGGCAAAAGGCAACCTTAGCTTAACATTAGCCCGACCTCTAAGATCCTGTAAGTCTCCTTTCACATATAAAAATTCCTTTGGAAACTTCCTTTATCTCTACCTTCCCAAGATATGTGTTAGCAATGATCCTCCAAGCATATGACCCACTGACATATATTTGAAGGGTCTCATGATTAAGGTTTTACCGGATGGTAGTAAATGCCCTTATCCTAACAACAGCTAGCCCCTGAAGGTCCTTGCTTCCAAATTCCTTAGAGACTTATGTTATCCCTAACCGACCCCCCCCCGCCCCCCGCACAGCTTCAAAGTACATAATCAGCCATTCTTCACAGCCCCAGTGCAGCTGCCCATAGGTCCCATCCCTGTGCTTTAAGAAAACCACATTTTTTTTTGCAACAAAGACATCTCAAGAATTCTTTCTTGAGCATTCACTCAGGAGCACCAACATTTTCACATTAGCTAACACATAGTAAACATTCAATAACCCTCATTGACTGGATACACAAATCGTGTGTGCATATTAAAGCTTTCAAGATTAGCAACAATAAATTTTCTCTTCCTAAACCATGGCCATCAGAACCTGATTGCACAATATAAATATTCAGGACTTAACTAAATATCAAGCTACTCCACCTGTTTCTCCGTTCAGTTTTTGGAGTCACTGAAAGAAAGTTGCCGTGGAGGTTCATATTGGGCATTTCATAACTCTGATATAAAACGTTGTATCACGTCACTGAAAGTTTGAGTTTGAGGTTTGTTATTGAATCATAGTCTAGACTATTTTGACAAGTACAGATGTTAAAATGTATAAAGTTATTAGCAGGCTTTTTAATAAATAAGCATGCAGTTTATATTTGGACATTCTTTTTTGAAGAAGTAAATTATCTAGGTATATTTTAGATTTTATTTTAAGTTTCTACTTCACTGGGGCACCTGGGTGGCTTAGTCCGTTAAGCATCAACTTCAGCTGGGGTCACCATCTCGCAGTTCTTGAGTTTGAGGCCCGCATTGGGCTCTGTGCAGACAGCTCAGAGCCTGGAGCCTGCTTCGGATTCTGTTTCCCTCTTTCTCTGCCCTCAGCTGCTCATACTCTGTCTCTCTCTTTCTCTTTCAAAAAAATAAACATTAAAAATATTTTTTAAGTAATAAAGTTTCTACTTCAGAATCACCAATCTCTAATTTAAAGATTACAGTCATAATCTTTAAAAGAATACTAAATGCCATAAGCACTAAGTACATTTTCTCTGATTAGAGTTAACAAATATTCCTGTGATAAAGAATTATCAACTTTGCTACAATTTTTATGTTCAGAAAAATTAGCTCAATTAAATCTATGTCATCACTAAAATCTACAATTTTTCTTCAAAAAGCTATTCATTGTGCAACTGTAGTTTAATTAAAAAAAAACTTAGATATGAACCACTGAAAACTCTAGATTTAAATTTCTTTGGACTATGTTATCCTGTCTATCTATCAGGGCTCTCTTATTTGATTTAAGTTATTTGTGTATTATATTCTCTAATGAGGAATTTACTGTTTTTATTTTCAAATACTATCATTTTGTCTTATTTGACAAATTTACCTCTTAATTAGTGTGCCCACAGAGAAAATCTCTTAAGTTCCCCTTCTTTGATTTTCATGTGTAGTGCTTTAGTATTTGGCACAGAATCCATATCTATAGAAGATCATTTCCTTTCTTTAGCAGCTTATCTTTTCCCCTCTTTGCTTCCAATGGTTTTATAAAATACAAAAGGTTGCTTTCAATTATACACTTATAAAACTTTTTAGAACTATTTATGTTTATGTAATTTGAAATTTCACTTCCCAACTTGAATCCTTGAATCCTAGGACCTAGAATTTAATCTCTAGTCTATGGCTTGCAGTCATCCCTTTAGTCAATATTAAACATGATGACAGAGGAGGCAAAAGTGGGGTGCAGGCAGTTCCACATAAAATTGCATGCTGATTGATTGGCTGGAGAGGGGTAATCTCTGGGTAAGTTCTTATTTAACATTTTAAAGCACGGTGTTTTATCCAGCTTGAGAAAGGAAGAATTTAAAATTGGTTCTTTAATGTTTTATAATGTGTTCAGCATGTCAAAACACTTTTTTTCTAGAGTTCAATTCTTTTTTAATTAAGTCAAACTAATATTCTATAATAACTTCATAGGGATTACTTTAAATGTATTTTATGATGTGATTTTATAATTAATTATAGGTGACTCTATGAATTAACTGCCTGTGATTTTGAGCCATAACATTCAAACACACGTTGATTCTAAACAATCTGATATTTACACATGATTAGCCTTTGTTACAGTCTTGTTTAAATTAGCTAAGTGAATGAAAAGAAAAGAGTTTTAATATTGAAATGTTAAAAAGTGTACCCATATAAATAATCATCTATATAGACATGTAAAGAATAGCTCTTTAAAGTAAAAATTTATTTGTTCTCTTGTGGGCTGATACCAAAGCTCATTATTTAAAAAAAGAAAGAAAAGATTTAAATAATTACTTAACCCTTAAAAAAAGTCCTCCAACAGTTTTATAGGGTTTTTATCAGTTAAAATGGAAAAAAAAAAAAGGAAAAAAAACTTAATCACTATCTATAAAAAAAAAAAGATACCCATGTCTTAAATATACAGTCATTATTGAGATTTGAGTTCAAAGGAAAGCTAAACCTTCAAATGGTAATCTATTGTATCATTTGCCCTCTTTATATAAAACTAAACTAGAAATTAAAATAAGATAAAATGAATAAAATCTAAAAGAGTTTTTATTTTTTTCCACAAGAGGAAATTAACTTGCTAGAGATTTCTACACATTTCTTTATGTAATCAGTCCAAGGAACTGCTAAGAATAAAGGGGAAGATGGAAATGGCAGTCCAACAATGAAAATAATAATAGTGAATCTTGTGAGGCTTTTGCTTTTTTTTTGTTCCACTCAGTATCAGTGAAGAATGATACTCTGCCCTGTGATCTTTATACTTTCATTGAGTTGTTATAAGCTTGTTTTCCTTCTAGTTTGCCTTTACACACAGCATGATTGACATATATCTATATCTATATCTATATCTATATCTATATCTATATCTATGTATCTCAGGCTCAGCAAATTTGAAATATTTTGCCAACATTTTATAAGGATTGTGTTTTTACAGTTTATTACCAAAAACACAGATAAAAGACCTGAGCCAAAATCAAAAGTCAGTCTCTTAACCAAGTGAGCCACCCAGACACCCTGACCATGCTATTTTTAAGATAGGGATAGAAGGGTGCCTGGATGGCTCAGGTGGTTGAGCATCTGACTTTTGATTTTGGCTCAGGTCATGACCCCAGGGTTATGGGATGGAACCCTACATCAGGCTCTGTACTGAGAGTGAAGCCTGCTTGAAATTCAATCTCTCTCTCCCTCTGCTCCTCACCCCCATTCACATTCTCTCTCTCTCTCTCTCTCTCTCTCTCTCTCTCTCTCTCAAATAAAAAAAAACAGGAATAGAGATAGATAAAGACCTGGAATGTGAATGTGGATATGGATATTATAGACATAAATGTAGATATGTATGTGCAAGGCCAAGTATCTCCGATAATTCCAAAAACCATTACCACTAGAGATTCCAAAGAAATTAGTATTGGCTTCGCAAAATAATTGACCTTTAGCAACAGATATACTTATTTGAAGACATAAATGAAGAGTTTAGACAAACTTCATACAATATTTTCACACTTCATCAATGTATTATAGTTTCCCAAGCAATACCTGTTATTTTAACTGCAGAAATATCTTTCTTCTTTTGGCTATTAGGAAGCTAACTAGAAATAAGTATTAACTTTACTAAATGATGATGATGACAATGATGATGTGGTAATGACAACAATAATAAAGGTTAGTGTAAAGGTGGCTTATAGGCAATGAACTTGAATAATGGAAACCTGAGTAAGGTAGCCGGGCCCACAGTAACCCCCTGGCTGAATACAAACAGACCCATTAGGCAACCCACCTCCAAATATCTGTATGCCCTGACTGACCAATGGATTACTTACACTAAGGCACAGTTGCCAAAAAAAGAAAATTCCACACATGCCCATACCTCCTCACCTTCTCCCTTTAACTACAGCCCCCACCACTGCCTCCTGGCAGTCTCTGCTTTGCTGTTCTGCCTGCCCCTCCCTTGCCTTGCAGTGTATTCAATAAACTTCTATCTCCTTTGTTCTGCCTTGGGTGAATTCTTTCACTGCCTGTGCTGCCAGCTTCCACCCTATAGTGTCGTCCCACATTTGGTGGCCCCCATCCAATCAGAAGACGCTACAGTTAGAATTTATTGAGCCCTTACTCTGTACTGGAGACAGATTATTTTTAACCTGCATAATCTCAATTCACACAACAAAATTATGATGCTGGTTTTATGAGTAATAGCATCAAAGACTTCAAATAAGGGAACTGGAGCTTATTGAGGTTTTAAACCTTGTCAAAGTTTAAATACTTACTTATAAGATCAGGTTGTAAATCATGATCTATCAAAATTTAGAGCACAAGACTTTAGTAGCCCTTTTGTATGCATTATAAGCATACTAGTAAGTCCTCAAATTGTGTAGCTTAATTTCAAAAGAAAGCAATGGGCAGATTTAGCCTGAAAACATGCACATTTTTTTTCTTTTAGTTTGTCATTACTATTAATCTAGTAAGCCTAAATATGGTCTGATTACCATAAGTCATTAAGCTGGAGTGAGGACACTTACGCACTCATTTGTGACCATCATCATGAATCTGCTGCACGTTCAGAACAGGTAATAAAGTCAACATGCTATTACAGGTTGTCTACTTGCTTCTACTGGGGAATCATCTTCAATTTTACATCACGTTCAGTTAGATAATTTAAAAGATGCAAAACAAAGGTCCCAATGCTTAAGATGTTTTCCTAGGTGACACAATGATATCAACTCAAATACAGCTCCAGTTTCCTAATGTAGATTTCAGTGTATGTCTATAACACAATTATTATACATTTTTGGAACACAATTAACTGTAAAATATACTTGTATTTTATAAATAGTTCCATGCTTCAATTTTTCTTAATATAATGAGTCAGAAATGGTTTTGGTGGCTCTATCACTTTAAACTGTTTAGACTTTTCTATAGCTTTCTCAGGTTCCGGATGTGAATATTATTACTACTAATCCTACTTCATGTGATGATCTGATTAGAATGTGTATTTGTTATTTACCTAAAATGTGTATACTCAAATCATGCACATAATAACCTAAAAATAAAATAGTTAACTTTCTTAAAATTCTCAGTTTTGTCTCAAACTATTATTATTAAAATTTAAAGGAAAAATATTTTTAAGTCCTTGATATCTATCTACATAGATATGTAGATAAATCTCTGATGAACGAGTCTTTGGGTCCTCTTTTCAAAGCAGCACACAGTTTCAAATTGGAAACCTCCTCAAACAAGCCATTTATGCAGCTTCTCTGTACCATCATCCTTTTAAACCAAAGGAAAAAGAGATACCAACTTTCAGACAAGACACTTAGCATAGACTGATGTTTTCTATTAAGACAAAAATAATATACTATCTATAATTTGAAGTACAGAGAAGAAATTAGATGGATTTTAATGTCATCAGGTTTTTTTTTTTTTATTCTGGTCTTCAGAGCATTGAAAATGTCTTCCTTCATTGAGAATTCTCAGCCTCCTCTTAATTATAATAATAAAAAATAACAATAACAAAAACAAAAGTATAAGTAATCCTTTTGAAATCTTACTATGTGCCAGGCACCCAGTTAAACACTCTACATACATTATGGCGTGTAATTTTACCCCAGGGCTATAAGGAAACATATACTATTATCATCATCTCTAGTTCATGGATCAGAATACTGATGGTTAGTAATCAAAATATATATAAAACTAAAATTTTAATCTATGAGTGTGAGACAACATAAATTACTTCTAACACTGCTTCTCTTCATAATGCGTGTAAAATTAGTCATTTATTATGTTGAAGTTTTTCACTTTCCTCATTCATAACTTTTAGAAATTTTTTCCAATTTTTTTACTGATTAAAAACAAAATATTTTGTTCCTGTTGTGCCAATATATTTTTTTCTTCTAATTATAAAAAAGTATTAATTTTGGGGTGCTTGGCTGGCTCTGTTGGTAGAGCATGTGACACTTGATCACAGGGTTATGAGTTCAAGCCCCATGTTGCGCCTAGAGTTTACTTAAAATATAAAAGAGCCTTAATCCTTAAAATAAGTTTTCAGTTAAGCAAAGACATTTGTTTTTGTCAAATTGTAGCATTTGCCTAGTTCTTCAGTTACCATCTTCACAAACCCATTATTATAAGCTTAGTATATCTGTACTACCAGAAACACATTATACAGTTGCAGAAAGTCCAATATACGGAGACCCTGGGTGTCAGAAGGTATCTTATGGGATTTAAAAATCTTATCCTTATGAAAATTAGTTATTTTTAGATAGTTCTCAAATTTTTCCAACAAAATTTTTCTAATTTTATTACATTCAACTTAAGAATAATGATATTAGAAGAAGGCCATAATTCAGTCTCATGTAATAAAAGTCTTTGATAACTTCATTTTCAGATATATTTTAATGGATGCTAAATGATATTTTGGTCTTTTGCTTCCTTAAGCGTGAGCTCTAGCAGTCTCAAACCAGGTTAATCTTTCCTAAAATGGCTCTGTTACAAATAATCAGTCTAAAGTGGGCTTGGAATTGTTCTTTCAACATGAAAGTATTGCCTCTTGAGCATTTTCTGCTTTGTCTTGGAAATTTTCCTTTCCTGTCTCCTAAATGCTTTGTTTGAGCCAAGATCTGAGGCATATATTCAATTGAATTTTAATGGATTGGGAGAATATCTTCTCTAACACTATCTTTTAACATAATGACAACATAACCCAATGAGCATTGCTTGTAGTCAGAAGTCCTGGCGACAGATAGCAAGTATTACTGTAGTGACAATTACTGCCTCAAGTCACTCCTACATACGTTTGAAGAGCCTTTGCTATTTTTTTCTACCTCAAATTACAGCTCTTAAAATTACAGAAAAGCACTACTTACAATTCTAAATGCAAAGAGATAGAAACATTTCTATCAGTTAGGGTTTTCTTGATACCCTCAAGGATTTATTAATAAAAATATTCTAAGAGAGCAAACAGAGGGGTGCTGGAGGGGTTGTGGGAGGAGGAATGGGCTAAATGGGTAAGGGGCATTAAGGAATCTACTCCTGAAATCATTGTTGCACTAGAGGCTAACTAACCAGGATGTAAATTAAACAATAAATGAATTAATTTTAAAAAGGAAAAAAATATCCTAGAATTTTCTAGGTTCATAGGAAAGTTTTAAATCCTAGCTGATAGCTATAATAAACTACAGGATTTTTTTTAATGTTTATTTACTTACTTTTGAGAGAGAGAGAGCATGAGCAAGGAGGGAGGGGGTGGGCAGGAAACAGAGAATCCCAAGCAGACTCCTTCCCACTGTCAGCATAGAGCCCAGAGTGGGGCTCGAACTCCCAAAGCACGAGATCATGACCTGAGCTGAAACCACAAGTCGGAGGCTTAACCACCTGAGCCACCCAGGCACCCTTAACTATAGGAATCTTATGCAATACAGGGTCCTAAGCCTTAGTAGCTCTGAGGTGAAGTCCAAGATTATGCTTTTCAAAATGTTTCATGGAAGATAATTCTATTTATAACAATGACAGAATAGCCTGTAATAAACTTATCTTTCCTACAGATAAAAATTAAAGTCTCTGGACAAAATATTTTTAAATTTCTTAAATGTTTATTAATTTTTGAGAGAGAGAGAGACAGAGTGTGAGCGGTGGAGGGGCAGAGAGAGAGGGAGACCCAGATCTGAAGCAGGCTCCAGGCTCTGAGCTGTCAGTACAGATCCCTACACAGGGCTTGAACTCACAAACCGTGAGATCATGACCTGAGCTGAAGTCCAAAGCTGAACCCACCAAGCCACCAGGGACCCCTGGACAAAATATTTTTAAAAGCACAACTTTATGAACACTCTGGGGAGTGACCACAAGCAGAAGGAGACTGGCAGTCCTACCTTGGAGATGAGTAACAAATTTGGTACTATTTGCAATTATGTTATTTTTTGCCTGAGGGCCCTCTCCAGTGGGCCTGCCTGGGAGAGTTGAAAAGCAGTGGAAACTGTAATCTTACAGACTTGGGGAACCAGATGGTGGTGTTTGTAGATTCCAGAAGTGGCTAGAAGGTGAGAGGGAAAATTCCAGAAAGAAAATGCTACTGAGGAGGAGATACAAAATTTGCATATAAAACTCTGCCCACTTTCTTATATGAGTTATATATATTCTTTGAGAAGTTTCCAGGTTCCAGTGTACTCAGCAGAAAGCAATGGCTGGAAGACTAAAACTACAGAGCAGAGAATTTAGCTTTCTGATTACCATAGGAGGAACAGAGTGTAGCATTTGAGTTCAGCCAATTTATCTGCATGACATTCTTCACAGGAAGATAACAGAATACAGATCTGTACTGGATTATCCATAATATTCGAGCTACAACCTCCCTACAAAGAACTCTTTTGGTCTAAGTGAATTTATTTTTTTAGATGTTAAATAAGAACTAAAATGAATTTTACACAAACTCTTCAAAAGTGAGGAATGAAGAAATATACCATGGTTCTTTATAAGGCCAGCATAATCTAAAAATGAAAACAAGGCAAAGATAATAGAGAAAAAGGAAATTTTAGACATCTGTTCCTGATAAACATAGTTGAAAATATTAAAAACTAAAGCTCTCATTACAAGAGAGCCAGAGAATTGCAGAAGATCTGGTCTCATCTCTTTATAAACATACTAAGGACAGACCTCCTGGCATATACTATGTTATTTGCTTGTGGAAGAGTTCTTGCCTATGGAATTTTTTTACAAGATGTAACTGGTGTAGGATTGCTTCTGATATACACTGGGGTGAAAAATCAGATATCTGTGTCAGCTGAATGTTCTAAAATAAAATAATTAAAATCATTTTTTCCTAGATACTTCAATTATCATCCAGGTTTAGAAACCACTGTATTCTTAGAAGATTAATCCTATGAATCATGGCCAGTTGGCCCAGAAGGATTTTAGTTGCTCTTAGGCAGTGACTACACATCTAACCAGAAAATTAGAGAACAGTTGTTTACACTAAAGTCTTCTCTTATATTGGCTGCTAACACTCCTCTATATGATCTAAGCAGAAAGTCTCCACTAACAGGAAATTTCTTTTTCTTCTTAGCTGCCTCCCAACTGCTAATGTCGCCATTTTTCACTTACTGATGAACGTATAAAATGCCTGGTACTTTTATTATTTTACAATGTTTAAGTTGTCTCTACCAAACTGAACACAATTCTTTATAAAATATAAAATTAAGTTACTGTTTGAATAGTTAGTCATTATTCCATTAATTATGTCATAATATGCTTATAATTTTGCTCAGTGCTTTCATGACACATCATTTTATTAAAAGCAAAGGAACATTGAAACACTTTTTTATTCTCTTACTTTAAGAAAACAGTAAATTGCAGCCCCAGGAGTTTTCATCACAATGAAGTTAACATTTTAAAGCTCTCATTATTTGCCAGTCATTGTGGCAAGGGTTTATATACATTGTCTCAGTTAATCTTCAAAACCACAGTATAACTACACATTTTATTATCTCTTTTCTCAGCAAGGCAGAAATGATGCAGTCTTCAGGTGATTCTAACATACTCTGATAACTGTGAACCATTAGTTTAGACACAATATGTCAAATTTGCATGTGATTAATACTTCTTAGATAAAAACAGAGAGCCATCTTCTTTTGAAAATAACACATGTGACTTACATAGACATCAGAGGTATAGAATCATGCACTTAAATTTTATTTCAGAGAAATAAATCTAAAAATATATGAACAGTTCTACATCCATCTGATAGACACAATGATTTGGGGTCACATATTTGCAGTCATTTTCATCAATTACATAATGACTGGTTATACTTTGCTACGAGTGTTTGTGAAAGCAAAATCAGTCTGCTTTGGAGGTCACGGAGAGAAGCAGAGTTAATTGTCTTGGACAAATCGATCCTGTAGCACATGGGTCACTTCACATTTGTGAGTCAATCAAAACAAAAGCAGAATTAATAGTCTGACTCAAGAAGTGCCAGTATGTCTCAGATACCACATGGAAAGAACTCTGGGAAGAATTCTTCTGCTGAACAAATATTCTTAAGGTAATCCACCAAAGTACCAAACCATGACCATTTCAGCAGGAGTGAAATAGATGGAAGGAGTCAGGAAACAAAATCCTATTTGATAAATAAGTTGCTGTTCAAAAGCCACTTCTGAACAGAGGATTGATGGCTCTGATTCAACTAGCAGCCCCTAATAATAATATTTCTCAATGTTTAGGATCTAGTCACATGGAAACGCAAAAAAGGAAAAATGGCTCTGGTTTCAATAGCTCTATACATTAATGTTAATCTTTCATTTCCTTGGGAAGCTTTCAAAATTATCTGCTAAAGCCACATATCAAGGTAAAATAAAGATGTGTATATAAAAGACTTTTGTAAACTGAGTCAATATTGCTCAAACACACAGGTTGGTAGACTAAGGCCAGTAGAGAAATCTAGGCTAGTTGCCTGTTTCTAGACATAAAGTTCTATTGGAACATAACCACACTCATTCATTATGTATTGCCTGTAGATGCTTTCATGCTGCCCAGACAAAGCTGGTTAGTTGCAGTAGAGACCATGTGGACTGCAAAGCCCCAATTTTTTATTATGTGGTACCTTGCAAAAAAGTTTGCTGACTGTTGTATTGAACAGAGTGACATATCAATATTTAAAGACTACACAATGTCAGAGGAAAGGCTTCTACACACTTGTTATTTTAGTATGTAGGGATCTCCACTTTAAACGACCTCTTGACCTGCACATTACTTATTTTTTTCTCATGGTGAAAGAATGAGTTACCTGCTTGGTAAGTGATGTTCATTGGCCTATGTTGCTACACTGGATGGAGCTAATCCACTAAGAGGCTATAAATCCTGGGTTTTCAGGCTTTCTCTTTTCTTTACATTTTTGTTGTTGTTGTTTTAAGTGCCAGATTTATAACTGCATAATCCTGGATAAGTGTAGATTTTCATTTTCCTGAGGGACTGTGCCGTAAGCATGATTGGGAGATTGGGAAGTATCTGCAAGCCTACATGTTTCTCATTACCAAGACCAGTTCTTGACCAACTTTATCAGTCAGAAAAGTAATATGCTGGACTTTCATGTTATCATTTATTTCTTTCAGAACTGTGATTAGGAAGAGGGGTGTGATATATTTGGCATTTATGTTTCAAAGAGCTCCAACATATTAGTGTCACTTTCAAATTATTTATATCCTTCTGGAGAGACAGACATGTTAAACACATAGAATCCTATCTCAGAAACATATAATACTAAAAACACATACTATGGAACCAAAACCAACATGGGAAGTGATCCCTTTGAACTCAGTATGCATCACTAAATAAATATGAGACTAAAGTATTATCAGGCATGTGGAATATTTGCATAATCCAAGTAATAAGCTTGACTCAATTTGTTATTTATAATTTAGTCATAGTTTATAGAAGATAAGCCATCAATTTAACTACTCCATCATTATATAAAAGAAACAGCATTATATTATAATCAGTGCCATGTTGGTAAAATAAGCTTAGCACTAACAGATCACTAGCAGTGATAATTTCTGCTCATTAAATATTTTTTTTAATTTAAGGAAAGAATCTGGACCTCATAGCCATTAAAAAGCATATCCACAAGTCAGAAATATGCAGAAGCATGAAACTATTGGTGGGAATGCAAGCTAGTATGGCCATTCTGGAAAACAGTATGTAGGTTCCTCAAAAAGTTGAAAATAGAGCTACCCTACGACCCAGCAATTGAGCTACTAGGTATTTACCCAAAGGATACAAAAATACTGATTTGAAGGGGCACATGCACCCTGATGTTTATAACAGCATTATGAACAATAGCCAAATTATGGAAAGAGCCCTAATGTTCATCGACTAATGAATGGATAAAGAAGATATGGTATGTATATGTGTGTGTGTGTGTGTGTGTGTGTGTGTGTATTTATATGAATGAATATTACTCTATGAATGTATAAGGATATGGTGTATATATGTGTGTGTGTGTATATATATATATATATATATATATATATATATATATATGTATATTACTCTGCCATCACGAAGAATGAAATATTGCCATTTGCAAGGATGTGGATGGTGATAGAGTGTATTATCCTAAATAAATTATGTCAGCCAGAGAAAGATAAATACCGTATGATTTCACTCAGATGTGGAATTTAAGAAATAAAACACATGAACGTGGGAGTAGGGGGAAAAAACAAGAGAGGGAAGCAAACCATAAGAGATTCTTTTTTTTTTTTTTCTTATCTTTTTAGAGAAAGAGATCATCTTAAGCAGGCTCCACACACAGCATGGAGTCCAATGTGGGACTCGATTCCATGACCCTGGGATCATGCCCTGAGCCAAAATGAAAAGCTGGACACACAACCAACTGAGTGAACCAGGTGCCCCAAGAGACTCTTAACTATAGAGAACAAATAGGGTTGCTGGAGGGGAGTGGGCAGGGGTTGGGTTAAATGGGTAATAGGTATAGGAGGGCACTTGTGATGAGCACTGGGTGTTATATGTAAGTGATGAATGTAAGTGATGAATACTCTTGAAACCAATACAATATATGTTAATTAACTAGAATTTAAATAAAAATTTGAAAAAAACCAACTTTTTCCAATAATAAGGAAAGCAAGTTTTTAACAAATGCCCATGGAATATGTAAAATTTTTCCATTTATTAGTCCAATAAGAAAAACTCAATAAATTCAACACATAAAAAATTATATTAGACCACTTTATCTCACAATGAAGCATATAACTAAAACGCAATATGAAAAGATAGTCTTTCCACCCTCCCCCCTAACTCAGTGTCCTTGAAATATATCCCAAAGCCCCTGGGAAAAGAAAATAACAGAGTTGAAATTGCAAGCTATCACAAAAAAATGAAGAGAACTGCAAAACTCCAGAGAAACACTTTAGCACACTCCAAGAAAAATTTCTAGCTAGAATCAAATGAGTTCATTAAAAATAAGAGTTAAAGTATGAAATGATTGAACAAAACAAAGAATGAGTTTAAAGACAGTAAAACAAAGGATATAATAATAATATAATAGAAATAATATAATAATATAATATAATAATATAATACAAAAATGTTAAAGCCTTCAAACTTTTAAATTATTCTTATTATATGAAAAGCTGATTCTTTTCAAATGTCAGACTAGGCCAAATTTGAAAAAACATTCAAGAGAAAAAATTAGAAAGGGTAAAAATTAAGTTGCTTTTGGAACTGAGAAGGTGAAAAAATTTGGATATAAAAAGTTTTCTTACAATATTATATGTTAACAAACACAAAGAGCAAGAAGGAAACTCTTGATTTGATATTTAATGTGTATAATGATTTTTGTCTCTGTTTTGGAAACCCCCAAACTGACAGGGGCATCATGCTCTTGGCACTCTCGATGATTAACTGCAGGCTTCTCACTTTTTCTTCTAATTTGGGATGATGGACACTAGGGCAAAATTCCAATACAGAGCAATCAGATTTCTTTTCCTGGGAAATCGATTCTTAAGCTGATAGATGCAAAGGTGTTTAGCACTGACTTGCTTTCAGAAAGGCCTACAGAAAATCTCCAGGAGCTCCTGTGGCTAAGGTCTCAGGGCTCTACCTAAAAGTGTGTTTGTTCACTTCTTTTTAAGTTTTCAGTCATTCCAATAACCTTCCAATAAAATCCTTTTTGTCTTTTTCACTCAGCTGAGCCAAGGTACGTTGTTGCTACCAAACAAAAGAACCTGCTGCCAGAAATCTATGAGAGATGAGAAATATCAGATTTCAGGGTCGGCTTGTTGCTTCTGATATTTCTAAGCAACTCAAAATAATAGAATGACTATTTCAACTCTCAGAAGTTTACCTCAAGTAAGGAATAAAATGTAAAGCTTTCATGTGATTCTCCTGAAGGAATTACTTACTGCTCAAATGGGGCTGGGATTGACAAAAAACCACTTTGGAACATAAAACAACAAAATACACCCTCAGCTAAATTCACAAACATTTTACTTCTCTCTGATGAATGTTAGAACATTACTTTGGAAAGGATGGAAAACTTGAATGATGCTACGTCAGAGGATGTAGAAGGTGAGTAAATTTCTCAACCCTATCCCTTTTCAGTACTAATGTATTCTGAAATTACCATTGCTTCTCCTCCTGTACTGGAAAACTTAAACAATTTGCTCCATTTGTCAATCCTTTTCTCATTGAGCTTTAATCAGAATTTAATTCAAAATGGCACTCAGGATGAAGTGAAATATCCGGAGGGAAGAAAAAGGTCATGTTCAAAAAGTACTTCCAAGACTTTCCTAATATACATGTTTAAAAAAATGGAAATTTTACAAGTGCAGTGCTTGAGGTCATTAATCAAAGATACAATTTTTAAAATTATTTCTTTGCTATAGGTACACATGCTTAGTCATGTGTATATTTTCACACACACACTTACTCACATGTAAATAGACTCTGCATGTCATATGATAGTTTGAAAATCTAGCTATAGTTCTTTCCGTTGGCTGAGTTGGGTAATATAAATCTTTTTTTTTTAATGATACCTATTTATTATCTCACGGTTCTGCAGATTAGAAGTTTGGTGTGTTTGACTTCTGTGCTCACAGGATTAAAATAAAAAAGTTGACTGGCCTTGACTGATGTTTGGAGGCTCTAAGGGAGAATCCATTGCCAGGCTGTTTAAATTGTTGGCAGAATTCAGTTCTGTACATTTATGAAACTGAGGTCCTCATTTCCTTGCTGACTGTCAGCTGGGAGCTTTTCAGCATCTTTAGACCACCTGCATTTCTTTTCATTTGGCCCCTTTCATCTTCAAACCAGTCATAAGGCATTGAGTTTTTCCAACATTTTGAATCTCTTTTTTCTCCTTCTGCCTCACCTCTTCTCTCTATGGATGGAGAAAATTCTTTGCTTTTAGGGCTCAGATGATTATATTGGGGCCACTTGGATAGTCCAGGCTACTCTGCCTATTTTAAGTTTTTATCCCTAGTTACAATCGGAAAGTCATTTTTGCTTTGCAATAAAATATGGGAATTAGGGTGTGTGCACCTGTGTGGGTCATTCTGCTTACTGTAGTATTTTATGGGAAGTTTGAGAAAGGCAGTAATAAAGATTACTAGTCAACTGTTCTCAGTTTTGAATTCAATATTAGATGTTTATATTTTAACTATTGGATTTGGTATCATATAATGCTACTAAAGTCGAGCCACCATTCAAAAGGATTAATTATGTTACAAGAATGCAAGTGTTAGAATGTACATTTCAAAAAAAAAAAATAGAAGAATCAGTAAGACTACAAGTTGTTTCAAACAATACAAACTAGCAAATCAAAATTATATCTAGGAGTAAGAACAAATACTTTTTTAAAATAAATCTGTCAATTTTATGGATATAAGAACAATTTAGTTTGAACGGCTTTTTGACGTTAGTCGACGAAAAGCAGAAAAAACAGAAATGTTAGGATAATGATGAATTGAAGTTTGAACTAAAATATTTAAATAATTTTTAAAGGGATAAAATTAGTATTTCAACAATAATAGGATCACTATTAGATCTATATGGGACCAAAACAATTTGATCTTGAAAAAATATTTGGCACACTCCAAGATAATCTTTGAAAAAATTTTAAAAGAGATAATAAATATTAGAACATATTTTTATTTTTAAATGTTTTTGTACATAGCATATATGTATATATGTGTGTATATATATACACATACACACATATAATGGATTATTATTCATCCATAAAAAAAGAAAGAAATCTTCCCATTTATGACAACATGGATAAGCCTTGAGGACACTATGCTAAATGAAATAAGTCAGACAGAGAAAGACAAATACCATTTGATCTGTCTTATATGTGGAAACACAAACCAAAAAACAAACAAACAAACTTATAGAGAATAGATGATTGGTCAGAAGTGGGGTGTAGAGGTGGGAGAAATGGGTAAAGGAGATCAAATGGTAAAAAATAATTATACTAAAAATAGAATTTTAAAAATTGTACCCTGATTCCCTTAGACACTATATTACTTTTTCTTCCTTATCCTCCAATCTCTATCCTCAGTGACAGTAATAAAATACTTATGATGAACATTTCATAACATAGTTCTATCCTTCAGTATGGCTGTTGTCACCTTCAGATCAGCATGTTTTCATCTCAGTGTCAGTAGGTCTCAATGAGCACATGCCCTAAGCCAGAACCATTGTCATGAAAACCTTCTGGGAAAAGGGGACCAAAAATGACCACAATATCAGCCATTGGACTAATGAGTGAAGAGAACTAAATAAATCAAGAAAAATATATCACATTCTTAAAACCTAGCTATGAAATGAACACATCAGTCTTGAACACAGTTCAAGATATAAGAATAATAAGAAAAATGGCCAGTAAAAAATCAAAATGGATGCTACAGGACCCATGTACTTTATTAATTTACAAAGCAAATCCCTTTGGTATTTACTATAACTAATAGGTAATGTGAATCTTACCCAATGTGTAACACATGCTCTTGTGGCCTTGGAAGTTTATAAATAATATAATATAGAGGGGTGGCTTGGAAGTCTGCAGAGATAGAGATATTTTATGTCTTTTGTCCTATATGGTCTTTTCACCCAGCCCAATCTCTATTCTTTCCAGGCTCACAGGCTTTGACCATTCTTTCTCTTTCTCTAGGTAAGTGATAGATAGATAGATAGATAGATAGATAAATAGATAGATAGATAGAAATAGATATGGAATACATAAATATAGATATATATGATATATATGTATATAGGCATATATATATATATGTGTATAGATATATATATATATGTTGATTACAGGAAGATAAGAATCTTTGAAACTTGCTCTATCACTGTTCTCTCTGTACTAGAAATGATGATAGTAGAGCTTTTAATCTGATGGGGATTTCTGTTCTTAATTGTAATCAGAGGAACTTTTAGCTATAGGAGCTCACATTCTTCAGAAGTGAGGTGTGTGTGGTCATCATGATAGTCCTCAGCCTACTCTCACTAGTCAGGACTTCGGGAATGATATGGCATGCAGAGCACTCTGGCAGTCAATGGATTCCTAGGAATGAAAATCAAAGACAACTAAGTTTCTTGATTTGTAAAACCAAAGCAATTCAAGATCGACCAATAATGCTGTTTTGACTTGAATCACAACCATAAAAAGGTGAAAACCTCTCAAAAAAATCCCATAATTGACTTCATTTATCAGTCCTATGGTCTACCTGTAGTCTACTTTGATTGTAGGGGACACTGGGTCCTTTACAGTGCTCACATTTCCCATAGAGAAGTTAATGAAAGAAACATAAAAGTAAGGGTTTTGAGAAAATTATCTTAACTCCAAGATAACTATAGTTATTAGAAACCTAAAATATTACTGTGAGGAGCAAATTAGAGTAGGAATTTGTGGGAGTAAGAAGTTTGGACCCTTGACTCTAATGTCCGATCATTTTTCCAGTTCCTGAAAATACAACAAAAATGCATATTCCAACATTGTTTCCTAGCCTATAAATGATATGGTACGAAGAAACAACTGGAAGTCAATGGAGGAGCCCATCCCAGCCACGTTATCATTATCGTCATCATTGGCATCACTGTCATCATTCTTAGGGAAATATAAATGACTGATTTAATTATCAAAGGCTTGAAAGTCACAGGTGTAATAGCAGTCTTGTTCAGTCCAGTTCAGTTCTTAAGATGGTTAGTAAAATCCTTGTATATTCCTAGAGAATAATATAAGATGGAAACTAAATAGGACTGCTGTTACAAATATAACTAAATATGGTGTGATAGGTAAAATAATCTTCCGCTAAGCTGTTCATGCCCTATCCCCAGAGTCGGTTAATATATTACATTCCATGGTAAATGGGATTTTGCAGATGTAATTAGGTTGATATGGAGAGGTTATCCTGGATTATCCAGGTCGGCCCAAGCTAACCACATGAATCTTTAAAAGTGGAGAAATTTCCCAGGTTGATAAAAAGAGAGCTATGAAGATGGAAACAGGGTCAGAGAGACACCATGTTGCTGGCTTTATAGATGGGAAAGGAAACCATGAATGAACTAAGGAATATAGGTAGTCTCTAGAAAGTGGAAAAGGCAAGGAAGTAAATCCTCCTCTAGAGCCTCCAGAAAGAAACAGTCCTGCCTACACCTTGATTTTAGCCCAGTGAGGCTTATTTTGGATATCTGATGTACAAAATTATAAGATTTTTAAAATGTAAGTCACTAATTTTGTTGTAAGTTATTATAGTTGAAAATGGCAAATTGATATTGGCCTCTGATTTTTGAAGTGAACTATTGTAATTAATACAGCCTCTGATATTTGGAATGTAGCTATTGATGAGGATAACACATTCCACCAAGTACACAAAAGCTACCAGAACTTGTTTGCCTTTTTTACCAAATGGGAGAGCAGATTTTAATCTACCACCTCAGTGATACATCAGTTCCTGCACATCATTCCTCAATATGGTCCACAGAGTCCAAGACCCTCACCATGCCATGGAACAGTATATTGGTCTGCCATCCTTACATTCTCATGCTCCTAGGATCCAGAAGATTATTGGTAGAAAAAAAAATGACAGTGTGACATGGGTATATATGGTATACACATTGCTGCTTATTAATCCTCCTTGCACCTAAGAAACAGGTTCAGTTGTTGAAGACTTTGGAGGCAGGCTATAAGATATTTCCTTATGGAAACAATTTTCTGAATAACTCACATGTTCAGGCTTTAAGAACAGTCTAAGGGTCCCTGTGTGGCTCAGTCAGTTAAGTGTCAGAGTCTCTTGATTTCAGCTCAGGTCTTGACCTCAGGGTTATGAGTTTGAGCCCCACATTGTTCTCTGCACTGGGTATGCAGCCTACTGAAAGAAGGAAAGAAAGAAAGAAAGAAAGAAAGAAAGAAAGAAAGAAAGAAAGAAGAAAGGAAGGAAGGAAGGAAGGAAGGAAGAGAAAATATAAATGAGAGTCTAATATAAGAGAAAGATCTTGTACCATCCCATGCTTCCGAACAAGAGTCTTTGAAATGTGGCTTTACCATCCGGTAGACCCTACAAAGTGAAGACAGTGGCATCCGACAGTGTTAAAATGTCTCAAACAGGAGAATTATAAAAGAGAAACCAGAGACTTTTGACCAATTTCACGTAAACTTCAGCAAGAATATCTTCTGCTGTTGAAAATATCTCTGGAATTGCTTTAGGACTTCAGTAGAAACTAAGTATCTAACCATTTGGAAATTATATGACCATGTTACTCAAGGTGCTCACCACAAGGTGGTGCTAACTAATCTAATCAACATTTCCATAATGTCAATAAGTCCTGTAACACTGAATCAAAAATTATAAAAAGGACATGACTTGTATAAGGTTTGAAAGCATGAATGTTTCATGTGTGCAAGTTTGCTATCTAATATGTATACCCCTGAAAAGTGGTATGCTTCATGGTGAACTTACATTGATGGCTCAAATCCGTGATAAAGATGATGAAATTGAGAGGTCTTTTTAATTACGGCTGGATGAGTATGCTGGATACTTATTCTAAATTTGATCTTCTCTCCTTCACAGTCGTGGTTTTACAGAGTGATTGGATGTCACTCTAGGATGCAGTATCTGTCCTGATTTGGTGACCTGCATTTGGCACTTTATCTCCTGTAATCAGTGCGTGGGTTAACATTCTTAGTTTCAGACAATAGAACTCTGCAGGTATTTTGATAAAAAGATTATTACAGTTTATGAACAGGAAGTTTACAAAGTCATTTAAGAGCTAGCGAAACCAGATCCTACTAGCAACAACTTCCAGAAGCACACTGATCACTCAACTGGAAAGTCAGTAGCTGCCATTCCTGCCACCAGACCCAGATATCACTGCTGTCACCCCAATAACAAAATTGATTTTATATGTTCTGAATGTTCCTCATGTATTAACTTCCATATTATGGTATTCTAGAGGTGAGAAAAGCTTTGAAATATAATTTTATTATTATTTTGATTCTATATGTGAAGAGTAGAATTTATACTATGGTAAGTTATCAAAATACAGGAATCTGATTTTCAGATTTTGTTTTCCAAATGCCATTTTCCATTAAAAGGATCTAGGTCTCCTTGAAGAAATAGCTAATTCTAGGGCCTGGATAGGAAATATGTAAGAGTCTGGAACATCTTGTAATGCCAGAAAGTTAAGGAAGTACAAGGAGAAGGGAAGAAGAGGAAGGAATGGGAGAACACAGGGATCACCTGAAAGCACTCTCAATAGACAAGCAGAAAATATTTGAGTAAAAATTTAAATAATGTAGTATTGGATTATAACTCAAATTATGAAATAAACATACGTGAATCCAACATGACACTGAATAAATAAAGAGAAAATCTTTCTTAGAGAAAAGTTCTAAATATTATGTGTCATCACTTCACCCTTCTCAAGAGGAGGAGCTTAATTCTCCTGTTCTTGATTGTGGGTTGAACTTAATAATTTACTTCCAAATGATAGAGTATGCGAAAAGGAAAATAGTAAAGTGAAGAAAGCTGGCAAACACTACTTTAATCAAGTGATCAAGGTTGGCATCACCAGTAATAAGTCATATCGATATCATGAAGCATCATAAAAAAAAAAAACATCAGACAAACCCAGTTGAGGGGATATTTTAAATACTGACAAATATCCTTCAAACCTGTCAAAACTGTAAGAAACAAGTAAAGACTGAGAAACTGCAATAGGACAGGAAAGGCTACAGAGACATGATGACTAAGTGTAATACGGTATCCTGGATTGGATTATGGAACAGTAAAATGAAAATAGGAGGAATCTTGGTAAAATGTATAGTTCAGCTGACAGTAATGCACTAATGATAATGTTCCAGTTTTGACAAAAGTTCCATGAGTATGTAATATGTTAACATTGGGAGAATCTGTTTGTAGGCTATAAAGAACTCTGTATATCTTTCAAATTTGCTTTAAAACTAAAAGAATTTTAAAAGGAATCTTTTTTTAACATAGACATGGTCTTCCAAAGATTTTATGCTGCCACAGTATTTCTTTAGTATGAAGGATACAAAGAATAGAGAATATGGTTTGAAGGGAAAGGTTCCAGACACCAAAAGAAGCAGGTCAATGGTGAGACATATTAATGTTCAAGCACTATAAAGAAGATCTACAAATTCTGCTGTTGATTCTAGAACTAACTGTAATTCAAATCAAGTCTTTATTTTTAGATTACATGAGATGGAGCCCACAATGCAACCTGTTGTATATTTCTGATATCAAATTTCATTACTAGCATGTGTAAAGACTAAAACCCAAAATATCTGCACCTAAATAAACTGTATATATCCATCAGCCAGAGACTAAGAGGAATGTACAAAATCAACAGTTTAGTACATGCTATAGTAAGATCCCACAACATAGGAAATTCTGGGGTATCCCAAAAAGTAGCCTTAGGGAAGGGGTACTAATAAAGTTTGGAGGACAGAGTTTAGTTATGAAATGGTCTTTTCAGAGGTTGTAAGAAATTATAAACTAAAGTTTTGAGAATAGTCAGCGATCTTGTCTTTAGAATACATGAATCCATGAGGAGTTGCTATACCATTTTCTTGGAATATGTGTATCAAATGAACTGGAAAAAGTTTAAACTTATTCTGTGATGAACATCCTGGTTTGGTTTGAAATCCTTCATCTGTTTTATACATTATAATGTAGTCCATTTGGAAAAGTTGTGGTTTCTGTTACTTGTCTCAATTCTTCCTGACACCCTAGCTGTCAAAAGGGCTATTTTTCACTTTATCAAAGCCAACCAACACAGCAGAAGATTAAATAATGAAGTAAAATGCAATTTTTAATGCTTTGAAACAAATCTATTATGTATGCCAGGTGCTGTTCTATTCAGTCTGAATGTTTTTTTAATCTGCAAAAGTCCTTGTAATTGTATGTTGCCATGATTTAGGACAGAATTATCCCAGAACAGTGTTTATAGTAGTAAAAGTCTATTTTGCTAAATTGCTCGCCTATTCCATAAGCCATACAAAATTGCTTTTAAAGAATTCTAGAAATTCTTCAAATATTTTCTTATAATAAGCTATACCATTTTTAAATATGACTAAATCAATGCATAATATATACCAATCCTTTATTTGCCTTGCAAATTAAGCCTTATGTCTTCTTCTTATATTTTTATTAGAGAAAAATTCACATTAGCAAACTTTAGTTATATATTTAGCATGTCCAGCAGCATTTATTTAATAAATTTACAATTCCAAGCTCAAAGACAGTATGTTTTATACTTATTTTGGCACAGTGATTGACAACTATGTAATGCTCAGTAAATATTGTTAAATGTATGATTGCATGATAAGTGATTGGAAGTGGTCATGTGAAGAGAAATTTGAGGTACATTCTCAAATGATAAAGCCTAGGAAACAGAAGACAGAAGTAGTAAATAAATTTATTTAATACTTGCTTTGTAATTCTTACCAATGTTGTGATTTTTTAAAAAAGCTTGTTAGTGAATATTGAAATTATTGTAGTCATAAACCATATGACAAGTTACAAAAAAGAAAAGAGAAGAAAGAAAAAATACCCTGTTGTATTCAATTAATTTTTCTTTGGCTAAAGACAAGATTATAACTAACCCTTAGAACATTTTGTTTAAAATGTGTGTGAAAAATATCTGAATAACTGATCCCCTTTTCCTATCAATTTAATTAAGCCTGTAAAAAAAGAAAAACTAATTTACTGTTCATAGTAGAAATAATAATTAAGAAGCCAATATTTTCCATAAAGGAAAATATGAGTTTTTCAATAAGCATTTGATTCCCTGAATTCCAGAGAATATGTAATGTACCATCTTTACTGTTTTATTAGTTTGGTTTACCCATGTAAATTGGTTCTCTCAGGAAGAAGTCTTAATTGAGGCATATATACTTTTCTCAATCTTAGAATAATTATCTTATATCTTATAATTGAATAACTATCAGCATGCAAGCAAATATTATCCTTAAGTTATATTAGAGCACAGTAATCAAGCCCCATGCTTACTATTAAAAATTAAATATTTCCAATAGTTATTCCTCTGAAATCACAAAAATCCTCATAATTTCACATTTGCCTTATAGCTCATTATAACTTCCCCTTGTCAATAGTCTCAGCATAATTGTAACACAATCCTAGAAACTTTGTTCCATCTGGAGCATAACCTATTGTTCCCCAACACATTACAAAACTCATTAAGCAAAACTCTTGAACATTGGAACTCTCTAACCTCTTGACTATTTTCTCAGGCTCACCACCAGATCCACATATATTTAATGGCAGCTTATTTTCTGATTTCAACTTAATTTAAAAATAAAATTATGTTAAAATATTATATTTTTCAAAGTCATTTATCTCTTTGACCACTGAAAGGAAGCCTGTTGTTCTGACCAGAAAGCCATTGATAAACTTCCAGGGTTACTGAGTTTAAGCCCTTGAGATAATACAATTGTGCTCTTTTATGACTTTTCCCCAGTACACGGAGATCTAACGTGTGGAGATATATTCCCCATGCCCTCATGATACAGTGCATATTAGTGAGGTTTTATTGCCTAGATGTTTATCTAGAGATAAGACCTAAGAGGTCACTGACTCCTTATCAGGAGAATAGAGTCTGTCCTCCAACTCCGGCTGTAGTAGTGAGACTGAACAGGGTTCAACCTCTCTTTTTTAACTTTAAACCACAGAATTATTTTATATATGTTTTCACACCTGCCAATTAGTGGAAAAAATTCACACATTTTTTACCCATCACTATAGAATACACTGAATAATATTATAACTGCATCTTATTTCATAAACCCTTGCAAATATCATCATCATAAATGTGGCATTTCTATACAGATGAAAATAACCATTAACATTAATTTGTCACTACTATAGTAAACATTTACCCTTCTTGTCTTTTCTTTTTTTCCACACAATCCAATGTGGAAGGCATTCTCATTACTCCTAGTTTATATGCAAAGAAAATGATGTTTATAGAGGTTAGCTAAGTTGCCCAAAGCTAAATAGCCAGTAAAAGGTTAAGTCAGGATTTGAATGTTAGTATTGTAGGTACAAGTGCAGGAATTTAAACATTACCAACTGAAACAGTCATCAAAACTAAAAGGCAACCGATGGAATGGGAGAAGATATTTGCAAATGACAAGTTGGATAAAGGGTTTGTATCCAAAATCTATAAAGAACTTATCAAACTCAACATAAAAAAAAAAAACAAAAAACAAGTAATACAGTGAAGAAATGAGCAAAAGACATGAACCGACACTTTTCCAAAGAAGGCATCCAGATGGCCAACAGACACATGAAAGATACTCAGCATCACTCAGCATCAGGAAAATACAAATCAAAATCACAATGAGATGCCCTCTCACACCTGTCAGAATGACAAAAATTAACAACTCAGGAAACAACAGATTTTGGCGAGGATCTATAGAAAGGAGAACACTTTTGCACTGCAAATTGGTGGAGCCACTCTGGAGAACAGTTATGGAGGTTCCTCAAAACTTAAAAATAGAGCTACCCTATGACCCAGCAATTGCACTACCAGGTATTTACCTAAAGGATACAAGAATACTGATTCAAGGGGCACATGCACCCCAATTTTTAGAGCAGCACTATCAACAATAGCCAAATTATGGAAAGAACCCAAATGTCCATCAACTGATGGATGGATAAAGAAGTATATATATACAATGGTGTGTGTGTGTGTGTGTGTATACATACACAATGGAATATTACTGGACAATCAAAAAGAATGAAATCTTGCCATTTGCAACAATGGGATGGAACTAGAGTGTATTATGCTATGTGAAATAAGTCAGTCAGAGAAAGACAAACATATGATCACTCACTCATATGTGGAATTTAAGAAAAAAATGGATGAACATAGGGGAAGGGAAGCAAAAATAAGATAAAAATAGAGACTCTTAAATACAGAGAACAAATTGAGGGTTGCTGGAGGGGTATTAGGTGTGTGTGGGGGGGGAATGGCTAAATTGGTGATGGATATTAAGGAGGATATTGGGATGAGACCTGGATGTTATATGTAAGTGATGAATCACTAAATTCTACTCCTGAAACCATTAGAAAAATAAAAAATAAAATAAAATAAAAATAAAAACAGCACTACCAGCTATGCAGGTTGTTCACTGACAAAGAGTAAGTGGGACCTGTAATTTTCCCTTCCCTCTGCTCACCAAGTCAGGAGCTATTGTGCAGGAATCGCATCAGCCTGGAGGATGGTAGCCCTGGCTATTATTCAAAGGTTAAAAAATATGTTCAAGATTGGCCCTTATTAATATAGTTCACAACATCTAATGAGTCAGCATCCAATACCCTTGGTACTCTTCCTCACTAGTTCTTCCCCATATTTAAAATCTCTCATAAGAATCTGTGTCCTGTATTCCCAACACAGTATTTCAAATTTGATATTTATTAATTCATTCTACCAACTGTAGCGAAGCCACAAATGCACCACAGGTGAAATGACTTACTGCTGTAGCCACAAATGTAGCTCTGTGGGCCCTGACTTAACATTCAGTGGCTTTTCCATCAGAGGAAACTAGACATATGAATTCTTATTTATTAAAATGTAAAGCAACAGCATTCAAATTTCCCCTATACCCAAACAGTAGCTATAGTTTTAAAAGGTGACTTTACAAGTGATATTCAGAAAATGCAAAAAAAAAAAAAAAAAGAAAGAAAAAAAAGCCTTACTCCGAACTCATTTGTATCAGCAAAACTTTTAAAGTATACAGCACTCAAAAGCGATGATGATCTAATAATTAATTTGAATTAAAGACAATCTAACTATTTGAACAGCCATGCTATGAACTGAAGTGTTCCTGACCTCTGAATATTTATTTCACTACCTTTATTAGTCACCACTATTTAAAAATGTGGGAAAATTATATCAAGTAACAGCATAAACATCTAGTTGGTGGCAGTTATTTATGAACTTAGACCATGTATTTTAAAGATTTATCTGTTTTCCCTAATTATTTTTATAAGAAATATCATTGACTTTTCATTTCAATTAAAAAATCAGAAAGTATTAATACAGCAAAAAGAAAGTAATCTTTGTATAAATCTTTCTGAGAGGAAATTTTTGTTCTTTAACCTTTATTTATGTACTGCACTATATTACTTAGTGCCCATTGTTACAAATCATCATCTAATTATGTTTATTACACAGTAGACACAAATTTCTCTGTGTAAACACATTTTCAAATGTGGAATCAATTTTTCTGGCTGTAAATCAACATTACCAACTGATCATCAGTTCAGAGAACAGCTGCCAGTTATTAAGCATCTATGAGGGAACAAGCCCTCTACTGTGTGCTGTGTATGTAAACTCCAATGCGTAGCTAGAACTACCTGGCAATGTTTATCAGTGGGAAAGAGTGCCTTTTCCTTTGTGAATGTCATTCTGTTAATATGGTACCTTATTCTCCATTTATTTTATGCTTTTATCACTTATTTTTGAATGTTTCGAAATGTTTGTCTCTACAATAGAAGGCTAGTTATTAAGAACAAGTAGCCCTTCCCTGATTTTCTTTAAAATCACTGTACATCATGTATATTCATAATACTTCTCTGCATTTCTTTGCCAGCAGACACAGAGGTAGTGGCAAATGTTTTGTTTCAAGGAATAAAATTCAGTTATCAAGAAGAGAAACATCCTATTATAATTGAAAGGCTCAGATTCCCTTGACATAGATGAAATTCAATGGTAACTCTACTTCATTAAACCACTGTAGATATAGCCTGGCTTGGGTGGAGAATTGAAAATGATACATTTTGGGAAAGATTTTAAGCAGGCATAACTTAATGTTATAAGTTGGGTTTACTCCAAGGTACTGAAATATTTATGTATTGTTTCTTCCTGCTATCAAGTAGCTTGCTATATGTGAGTGTTATTTAGACACGTAATCACTGATGTTAGGTTACTAAGTTACTGTGCAAGTAAGGAAAGTTGAAATCCTTTTGCTTTATTATCAGTTGAATTCGATGCACCCTTTGGCTTTCAGATAACATTCGTACTGTGCTCCAATAAGAATAAGCTTTAACTGAGCCTCCAGCGACCCACACAGATGTGATACACAAAAGGAACAGGGTTGCTTGAGACGTCGCTTATAGAGGATGATTTAGTTACTGGCACACTTCAAAGAGCCATCCCATTAAAAGATGGGCAACAAGAAAGCAAAAGGAGAAAATTACTGTAGGAAGAAGGGTTAAAGAAAAAGGCAGGAAATATAAGGGAAGGACTTCTACATTCACAATATCTTTATTATTTTATTTGGTTTAAGAAATGAATCCAGTATAAAATCATAAAATAACAGTATGAGTTGGAAGCAAGATCATTGCAATTATAATCATGATTATCATGATAAATTACTTACAGGACAATGAGAAAATGTTTGAATTTTAAGTGATATGCAGTATTGTAAGAACATCCAGGTTACCATTTATTTTGCTCAGGAAAGAGTAAGCATATATTGCAGAAAGGTAAATCTCTCCAGTTTAACTTATTTTCAGAGAATATTTTATAAACTACTTTTTAAATAAAGTCAAGATTTTTTAATGTAGGGTATTTAAGAAATAAAATAAGTCATATTGTGATAGATATCTGTTTCTTTTGAAGAGTATAAAATCATTAATCTTCCCTTTTCTTTTTTTTTTTTTTTTTTTTGTTGTTGTTGTTAATGAATGTTAGTGACAGGTTCATAGACTAAACCTGTAAGTAGACAAAAGTTCCATTTGGATTTGGTCATACTGCTTAGTATATAAGAGAAGTTGTGAAATTTCTTTTCATTTATGTATAATTTAACCTATGTCTTTAAGGACAGTATATCATCATGAAGGAGTATATATCCAAAAATTAATCAATCCGTTAATTAACCAAAGAACAAAGTTGTTTCTATTTGACATTAACTGAAACATTCTATAAAATATCAAGTTTATATTTAAAGGTTCTAAGTATTATTCCTCCCATGCAAAAAGTTGCTTTTTATCTTATTTTTAATATCTGTGGTATCTTTTTTGCTAAAGTGTTTTGTGCCCTTTTATTTAGGTCAAATTTGTATGTGGTTTCCTCTCTTTTTTAATATTGAAGGTTTCATGGTCAACACAACAACATAAAACTTTTCCTAATTATTCAAAATAGTTTTGATCATATTAACATATGAATTTAAATTTAACACATTTTAGCTTTAAACACTAACACAGTGGTCTCTGTGTAAGATTAATCATAGAACCTACCTCAAGAACATTTGAAGTTGGCTCTCTCAGTTGTTTAACTTTTCATTTATGGTTATTTGTACTAATAAAAATGCAGCATCAATCGTTTCAAGCTACATAAAACTACTTCCCTATGATCATAACACAATGCAAATGTTCTCTATTTCCTGAAAGCTCTTTTTTCCTGTCTCACCTCTTCATTTCCTAAAGCACAAGCCTTTTCATTTGTGCCTGTTGGGATATGAATGATTCCTTCATAGGTATACAGGGTATTACAGTAAAAAGATAACACTTTATGGGGTATATAAATAGAACTCTGATTAAATCCTGACTATTCTTTTTAACAGCTGCGTGACCCTGAGCAAAGAACTCAACTTCTCTGATTCTTAATTCCTAGATGTGTAAACGGAGATAATAACACCTACCCCAAAGGTAAATGATGTAGCATAATTAAAACATCAGACAGAGCACATCAGTAGTGAGCACTTCATAAATACGAGTTCATTACTGCCTCCCTCCAACTACTTTATATCAAGTTCTCCTAAGATAAAGCAGGAGCTTTGCTGGTGCCCCCCCCAAAAAACAAAAACGTGTAATGACACTTGGGAATATATTAGTCATTCATTTCATATTCATCATTGTGCATATGGTAAAGATTTTTTTGACAGGCCTTAGAAGTCAGAATAATAAAATCATACATTTAAATTCCATAAGTATATTTGTTGCCCTAGGAAATGTTGATGTTATGTGACTCCGTATATTGGGATGCAACTACAAATTTAAATGATAATTTTCTATGAAATCTTTGGAATGTGACCTCTTAAGACGCAAAATTCCGAAGTCTGCCTAATTATTTGACAGAATATTAGAAATAGAGCAACCTTTATACACCTATTTCAAATTATTATTTGTGACATACACAGATTTCAAAAGTAAGCCAAATGCCCAGGAACACATAACTATTCACATACAATGTAATAGACACTGTACCAAATGGTTTGGAAACCTCAAAATAAGTCAATGATATAGACATTTTTAACCTTTGACAAATTGGACAAATTTGGACTTAGAGAGAGAGAGAGAGAGAGGCTTTAATTAGAAAAACTCAATATTGCAATAGGGAGACTGCTGTAATCTCAGAAATCTGTGACCCTCTCAAATTCAAACAGAACAAGGTTTTTATGATAGGATAAAACAGAGACAAGCACATATAAGCAGAATCTTTGGTGGGGAAACTGAAAATGACCACTAGGATCTGATAGGAAAAATGTCTCCCTGTGATCAGCTGATTCCCAGGAGAAGTTGACAAAGTAGGCATGCTTCACTTTTGTTCTTGATCAGGCTTGGGACCAAGCAGAGTTCAGGGGTCTGTAGGTAAAAGAGAAACCAGACTAAACTTTGGTAGAGGCAAAGCAGGGGGTAAAGAATGAGCAATGCTTAACATGTATTCACTTTCTTTTATTTCTTTGAAGATTGTTAGGACTGAATTGTATTCCCTTAAAATTTATATGTTGGGGCCCTAACTCTCAGTGTGACTGTATTTTGAGATAGAGCTATAAGCAGGTAACTGAGGTTAATAAGGTCACAGGGTGGAGCCTTAATGTGACATGATTGCTGTCCTTGTGAAAGATCAGAGTTCTCTTTCAGGTGTCACAAGGGAAAGGCTACCTGAGGACACAGCAGGAATGCAATCATCTGCAAGCAGGAAAGACAGCCCTCACAAGGAACCAGATCAGTTGGCACCTTGATCATGGACTTTCAGACACCATAACTGTGAGAAAACAAATTTCTGTTGACTAAGGTACCAAATCTGTAATATTTTGTTATGGCAGCCCTAGCAGACAAAAACATGAAAAAGTTGAAGCCCCAAGAATTTAAAGATTTTGCCCCATTTCACAATCTAGTATGAAGGGGAATCAGAGAGCATGCCCTGATCTGTCCGATAGTGGTATCCATGATATACCACCTTGTCACATTACCTTTGCAACTAATGAATTGCTGAATTATTTAAACCTCATTTTTTGTTTCTTAATTCGGATCCCAAATTATTATACCATAGCTGCCTTGATATGATATAATGGTAAAGTCCACTTTACTCCAGGATTCTCTTTAGAATATTCGGCTGGCAATCCTTGGACAATGTTGCTCTCTCTACAATCTTACTCCATGCACTGGAGGTTCCATACCTTTTATGAATCGGGGATTTTAAGTCTTTTTTTCTCACTGAATAGTCAGTAATAAGATTTAAGCAAGGTTGCTTATGTAGAGCAAGTATCTGCTTTCACTTCAACTATGTTTATTTAGAGTGATTTTAGGAAAATCATCGGAAAAAAACTAAAAATATCTCCTATTCATGCTATGCCTTGGTGCCTCCATGGATTTTTAAAAAGTGTATTAATTATATCTCTACTATTTTTGCTTTCCATCTTTCATTTGTCTTATGGATTAATATGATCTTTTTTTTCTCATGGATGTAAGATGTTGCTTCCTGCAATTTCAAATGAATAGTAGTGATATTAAAGAATTTATGTGTTTGTTTCACTGAGAAATTATTTACATATATCTGTTACTGTATATTAAAAACAATTTTCTCTGAGAATGAGGTTAAACAGTACACAAGATCATAATGGGACATGTTTTGTGTAGAAAAGTCAGCATTTGCCTAAGGCCTGCGGTTCAGGATCATATGTATTTTGCCTTCTGCACACAATGAGCATTTTAATTTGTGGGTTTTCTTAAACAGGAAAATAAGTCATCAGATAATAGAAGTTAATTTAAATAATAGAAACTGTATATCAAGACTGCATGACTCTTACCAAGTGAGAGTAAGAAAAAAAATAACGTAAGGTGCTTTCCACCTAGGACAAAAATTTTTAATAGCTTTGAGATTCCTTTGCTAATCCAATAAAAGCTTACCCTAAAAAATGACATAGGTGCATAACTATAATACCATGCATATAATTGCAGTGGATTTGTAGATTCTAGAATTCCTATATCTGTAGGAAGTTTTATCTTTTTTTTTTTTATGAGAGAGAGTGAGTGAGAGAGAGAGAGAGAGAGAGAGACCGTACTTGTGCAGATGCACATGAGCAGGGTAGGGGCAGAGGAAGAGGGGGTGAATATTAAGCAGGCTCCATGCTCAGCACAGAGCCTGACGTGGGGGTCAATCTCATGGATCATGACCTGAGCAGAAATCAAGAGTTGGAAACTTAACTGACTGAGCCATCCAGGCGCCCCTATCATTATGTTTTTAATCTTGTCATTTAACATCAAATCTTCTCCATGTTGAAAGAGATGTGATAATTTAGGCAAAAAGTAAATATTTGATAATATTTGTTATACATTATCTTGTCAGGATGAGAATAAAATACGACCTCATTTGATATTTAATAAAATCTTATTCCACTCCAGAAATTAACAGATCAAAATTGCATTCAGAAAAGTTTTTCAACGTTTTCATCTGTAAAAAGTAAATATTCGATCCAGGGGTGCCTGGGTGGCTCAGATGGTTGGGCATCCAACTTCGGCTCAGGTCATGATCTCACAGCTTGTGAGTTTGAGCCCCGCATTGGGCTCTGTGCTGACAGCTCAGAGCCTGGAGCCTGCTTCAGATTCTGTGTCTCCCTCTCTCTCTGCCCCTCCCCTGCTCATGCTCCGTCTCTGTCTCAAAAATAAATAAAAACATTAAAAATTTTTTAAAAATAAAAATAAATAAATAAATAAATATTAGATCCAGTGTGTGTGTGTGTGTGTGTGTGTGTGTGTGTGTGTTTACTTTTATATGTATATAGATAATATGTGTGAGCACTAGGAACATCTTGTTTCCAGTGTTTGGTCATTGACACCAATTCCTGACACAGAATCCCTAACTTACTTGGAGTTTCATGCTTGATGTCAGTTTCTTGTGTTCCAGTGAGGTGATTCTTGGTGGGTTCCTGGATGGTGGCTGGTTACCAAAATGACCAAGCAATGTTTAGAAGCTTAGAATTTTCAGCTCCAGCCCATTCTCTAGAGAGGGGAGAGGGGCTGAAAATGAAGTTAATGATCTATCATGCCTATGTGATGAAGCTTCCAAATAAGCTCCCCAAAATACAACAGGGTTTGAATAGCTTCCAGGTTGTTGAACACAGGCAGGTGCTCGGTGAGTGGCAAGGCCCTCAGAGTACATGGAAGCTCCGTGTCTCTTCTGACATACTTTGCCCTACACATGCCTTCCATCGGGATTTCATCTGTATCCTTTATCATATCCTTTTACAATAAAGTGGTAAACAATAAGTAATTTTTTCTTTTTTTCTCAAATCTGTGAATCACTCTAGCAAACTAATTAAACCCAAGGAGGGGGTGATGGGAACTTCTAATTTATAGCCAATAACTCAGAAGCATGGTTGGCAACCTGGACTTGTGATTGGCTTCTGAAGTTTTTTGGGGGGTAGCAGTCTTGTGAGTCTGATCCCTTAACCTGTGCGATCTGACACTAACTACAGGCAGATAGTGTCAGAATTAAGGACACTCGGTGGGTGTTGACAAATTGCATGATGTGGGAGAAACCTCCACACATCTCATGCCAGATGTGTTGTAAGAATAATAGTACTGTGAGAGTAAACTGAAACACAGAAGAAGGACTAGAGTTTTCCTACACTATAGATTATATACATAACTTAAGCCACTTAAACTGTAGTGGTTATATGAAAGGATTTATTTGTTCAGGGTATCATTTAGAGGGGTGTGTGTGTGTGTTGAGAAAGAGAGTGAAAGAGAGAGAGAGAGAGATACATGTCATATATATCAATTGATGATGTAAGAAACTAAAAAAAATATACAGGTGAAATCAGGAATTGACATTGGCTAATAAAATCAGAAAAGATCATTAAAGACTAATATAATCTGAGAAGGATATCAAATATTGCTTAGCTACATGACTAGGACATCACTTTGCCAAATAGCATAGTAAATTCTCTGTTTTTATTTTACTCATCTATCAGTGACTTGGACCCAGCTCATCCTTCTTTACTCTTGACTTTCCTAATTGGCTTCCATGGCACACTCTCTTAGTTTTTCCCTTAAGTCCCTGAAGCTCCTTTTTAGGCCCCTTTTCTGGTTTTTCCATATCCCCTCCATCTCTAGACATTGATATGTTACCTCTTTAAGCCTTAATATCTCTTCCTTTCCAAGCTATACTCATTTTTTAAAATATGGTCCTCATGTGGTTCAACATCAACATCACTTAACAACTAGTTAGAAATGCAGATTTTTCAGGACCACCCAAACTTTTAGAATCAGAATCTGGAGTGGGGCTCAGGAATCTGGGTTTAACAATCCCTCCAGGTGGTTCTTATAAGTGCTGAAACAAGAAGCTCTGCTCTGGGTAACAGCATCCATACCTATTGCTCTAAACTATTTACAGGCTGGTGATTCCAGTATTTAATATCTACAGCCCCATCTTCAACTTTAATGCCTTCAGACTAAAAGTTTTAACTACCTCATTAAAACTTGAATTGGGATGATCTACAGGCTTCTCAAAATGAACATGTCCAAAATTAATTCCTGAAATCCTCTCTCTCCCCCAAACAGTTCCTCTCATGGTCTTCTGTAGATTTATTTGTCTTCTTCCTTTGGTCCAGCCAAATCTTTTGGATCCATTGTTGATTTCTGTCTTTTTCTCATTTCCCACAGCAAATCTATCGGCCAATTTTCTAAGCAATAATTTCAAAATTCATTTTGCCATTTAAACCACTACCATACTCTCCAATCTGTGAAGGACTAAAGGTACTGGGCAATTAAGGAAATGATTTAGTTAAGGCTGATGCAATAATGAGAATGGTCATTAGTGAAGAATATCTCAAAGAAAAGGAAGGGTGCTTGGGATTGTGTAGAGGTAGTTAACAAGGGAGTCCTTGTTGAGTCTTATGAAAGCCATAGGAGAACAGGGTGGTTCTTTATGGTTGCCCATGTTCCAGAGCACAAACAAATGAGAGGATTTCTTAACTGTTGCTGCTTTTCAGGAGCACAAGTCTTAGATAAAATTCAGCATTTTCAAAGCCATCATCATCCCCCCTAACAGGATAATGTAATAGCATACACCCTGACTCACTTCATCCTTACTCCCCATCTTGTCTATTATATTTGCAGATTGATGGTTTGAAAACATAAGTAAGTCATGCTATTCTTCTCTTTACAATCCTCACATGTCCTTCAAAATCACATGTAGGAAAATCCAAAATTCTCATCATTCCCTAAAATATCACCTGTTGTCAATCTGACCCTCAAGTCACTGTCCTATACCTTACCAAATTCTTCAGTTTTTCCTAAGCTCCAGATGCTTTACAGTAGAAGGTATTTGCTCTTCCTGTTTTCTAAAAAGCTCTTAATCCACGGGGCTTATCCACTTATTTTTTTCAGATCTCTGTTCACACATCATCTTATTGGGCAGGTCTCTCCTAACCACCCTATAAATGAGCATCACTGTGTTCCCCACTCTCTTTATCATTCTCCTACTCTCTTTTCCATTTCTTCAAGTAATTTTCCCCCTCTGACATACATGTAATTTTGAGGGGAAGAGGATCTGTTTACTTCTCTCCCTCCCCAATTTCAACATAAGTTCCATGAAGGCAGGGACTTTTATTTGTTTATTACTTATCTCTAGAAACTTTCAAAGTCCTTAGAATATAGTAGAGGCTCAATAATTATTTACTAAGTGAGTTAAATGAATAGCCCATGACAATTCACCAATATATTATGTTAAGGCAGAAAAAAGAATCTATGATAAATCAAATCTTAGGAAAATAAACATAAAAGTGGCAAGAAAAACTGATAAGTAATTCTATGCTCATAAATATCTATATAGAAATGGATATGTAATTTAAAATATCTTTAAAGCTTTAAAATAGAAATAAATACATAATTTAGCTTTAATCTAAACCTTTATTCATTAGCTCTTCATAGTCTGTGGTTCTTGATTCATATACAGCAAAGAAAAAATAACAAAGAGCACTGAAGATAAATAATGAGAAGCAAGAGGATAAAAAATACACAGTGGCACCAACACATGGAGAAAGTAAAAATACTTCAGTGTCAATAATGAAGCAAAAAATAATTGTTGAATGCCTACTATATGCCAGTTCTTTCCTTCAAAGAGATTGAAGTGCCTTGGGATTAGACAATACAAAGAGTAATCACAAAACATGAAAAGTAACTATGCTAAGTACAATTTGAAATTCTTGGTATGTAAAGAGATATGAACAAGAACCCAGCTTAATTAAATGACTTTACATTTCCAGACTGAAATATATTATATGCCAAAGGACTGAAAGCATATATATGGTATAATGTCTTACATATGGCAGAGAATTAATTTATTAAATTTTGATAAATTTTCAGTAAATACAGTAGTTTTTAATATTACATGAGGAATCATAAAGAATATAAGATTTGTTGAGAGACAGGCAAAATTCTAAACTGAGTAATCAAATAGAAGGATTATTTGTCAACATTTAGAAATAGCTATTACTATAAATGAGAGGATTTTCATTTGGAATAGCAGTCCCAATAAACCACTTTCATTGTTGTTGTTCTTATTAGACTGATAGTCTAGGAAGAACTACTGTATATACGCACACACTTATTCATTATAATTAACCTCTTTATACCACTGCTGCCTCTTGGCTTTTATTACTCTTTAGACCATGACTAACCTAGAAAAGGAGAAGAAATGCCCACTCATGTTTACTTTATCAAATCATAGAAACTTAAATTATGTCAATGATAAAAATTATATATATATATATATATATGTGTGTGTTTGTGTGGACAGATAGATAGATAGATTCCATCAAGATAGTGAATGGACTCTATACTAAAGAGTATTGATTCAATATCAGCATAGCTGAATCTTAGAAAATATACCACTGAATTTTATTATCTTTTTTACATTTAATACCTTTATCAAAAATTTAATGTCCACTAATATCTTCAAACAAACAAGCACATAGCTAAAATTAATACACGTTGTATATCTAGCCAGCATGCTAATGACATAAAACTGATAAATACTTGCTAATATTATAAGTTAGATTCAAGATTTCTTGTATGTCACCACACTAGACATAGTCTCAACTAATGACATCAATTTTTATACAAAATATGAAGTATGATTTAGAACTATGCTTTTGAATTACAGTTCTGGTGCAAAATTTCCACATGGTTCAGAATACTACTAGATGTGAATACTAAAACCTTAAGGTAGGTATCTTAGTCTTTGACTCCTTACAGACCTTTTGAAATATAGTACAATATTTTGTGCAAAACAGGTATTCCTTAACTGATTACCTCAGATCAAAAAACATAAATGCCTGCTACTATCCAGGATAAGTAGACATGCCACATTTCACTCACAATGATGATAAACTGAAGTGTGTGTAGAAAATGAGTGCCAACACGTGAAGATTGTGAAAGCCATGTATTTTGAAAAATCCTAGAAGGAATTAGGAACCTTTATACTGGAAATAAATTTTGTAGGTGGAGTAGTATAAACATTCTCAAAATTTAATTTAAAAACAAAAACTGTCATGTGGAAGAGAGATTAGATTTATTCTGTTTACTTTCAAAAGGCAAAATTAGGGCCATGTCTAATTTCTGACCTTTAGAATGTCCCTAAACAGAACTGTCTCCTTTTACAGAGCAAGAGTCATATCAGTAGAAAAAATTCAAAAGCAGACACAATTATTTTCTGTTATTGTAGAGAGGCTATTGCATTAGGTTGGAGATTGTACAGGGTGACCTGCAAAATTATTTTCAATTATGTTGTTTTATAATTATATTGTTCTAAACTGTTGAGGAACTGGAGTACTAAGCCATTGAGGAAAGAGACTCTTGTGTTAGCAGCTTTTATCGTTTATGACTTTTAATCTTGGTACTTTCACATGCGACATAATTAACCCCTTTACACTAATGCTACCACTTATCTTTTATTACCTTTAAGACCCTGAGGAACCTAGAAAAGTAGGAAGGAACATTTCTACTCATGTACTTGGGAACAGATCATAGAAACTTGAATCATGTCAATGATATAATAATAAAAATTCTACTAATAATATATGTGTAGCACATTTTAATTTTTAGTATGCCTTCACTTTTCAAAAAAAAAAAACCTTACATATAGTAATAATAGTGTATTGTAGAGTACTAACTTCACATATTAATTGTTTCTGGATTCATTTTTACCTTTTTTCTTCGCATAATGAACTATAATATATACTCTCAGAGGGCCTAAAATCCTCCCGCACTTTCTTTGATGAGAATAGATGAGAAAAACTGCTAATTTGCTTTGAAGTTAATTTTTGTTTCACCCCTAGATTCTAAAGCAAACTGCTAAGATATTTTGAAGATCTTCCAGGTTATGCTGTGAATATTTTATAAAGTAGCAATTGAAAGTTTAAAAGTAAACATTTTTGGAAGGAAAAGATCAGCAGTTCGATTTCAGCGAAACTGATTACAATCACAACTGGCAGTTTTAAAGATATTTAATATAATCATTGGCCTTTGCAAATAATAGTGGTTTAAAGATTACCAATATTCTACTCCAAGAAATACATGTATATGTTAAATGAATTTCTACAGTAGTTTCTTTCTAGTACAGTAGTCATTCATTCATTTACTCAGTTTCTTTTGAGTGTCTGCTCTATGCTAGTCATTGCTTTGGCATTAGGGGTAAAAATAGGAACAATACATAAGGAATAATAGAACATGAAAAGATCCAGATGCAAAAGAAAGCATAGATCATCTAATGAAACCAAGAAAATCAATTTGGTTGGGGCACAGAATGTGAATTAGAAGCTGATGTTAGAAATGAGACTATTGGGGCACCTGGGTGGCTCAGTCGGTTAAGCATCTGACTTTGGCTCAGGTCATGATCTCATAGCTCGTGAGCTAGAGCTCTGCTTCTGACAGTGTGGAGCCTGTGTGGGATTCTCTCTGTCTCCCTCTCTCTCTGCCCCTCATTCACTCGCACCTTATCTCTCTCAAAAATTTAGAAAAAAAAAAAAGGCTTCATGCTAATACTACTAAAAAAAGAAATAAAACTGCTGCGGTGAGGAGGGGTAAGATTATGAGTAAAATTGCCTATGATATGAGGTTCAGAGATAAGTTTTTTAATCAATAATGTAATATGATTTTCATGTTAGAAAGATCACTGTAGAAGTCAAAATTGGAAACTTGCATCTGCTATGAAATATGAGTTTGATTACCCCAACTCTATGAAGGAGGAGGTATAGCAGAGGTTGGTGGGGAGAAGATATTGATGTGGAGTGGGAGTCAACATTAAAGACAAAGAAAAACTAAGAGGTCAGAGTAGAAATCCAGGTTAAAGATGATGGTGTCCTGTGTAAGGAGGGAAAACTGTTCCCTTCTTCCCTTCTAGATTCTTTGACTAGTCTAATAATTAAATTAACATAAGATAAATTAACAGGAGAAAACAAATTTAACTTCATATTTACAGGAGCCCCATAAAAAATATTATGAGACTCCAAGGCAGTCAAGCAACTGAGGCTTCTATGTACGACCCTGAGCTAAGGGGAAAGGGAGTTGAAGTTCATGGATTCAAAGGGGAGGAAGTCAATTCACAAGAAGATGAAAAGAGTTGATGTTTGGTAAAGACATGCTTGCCATGGCATGCACATAAATTCTTGTTATATAAAAAGTTGTCTCTGGCAATAGCTCTCTTCCTGGGACATGCTCCCTGTCCAAATTCTTTTAGGCAATTAAGGGGGAGGTAAAAAGCTTTTCCTGAATTTGCCAGGTCTTAATTGCGTTCAACTCAGAACAATCCACTTGCCAAAATGGCACATTTGGGGGGGGGGCATATTCTGCTCCCCCTCACTTGGGTCACAGAATTAAAAGAGGTTAGTGGACATAACTGAATAATTTAGAACAGCACAATTCAATAGAAATATGATGCAAGTTGTTTAGGTAGTTTTACATTTTCTTGTAGCTACATTAGAAAAGGAAAAAAAAAACCAAGTGAAATTAATTTTAATAATAACATATTTAACCTCAAATATAATCATTTCACAAGTAATCAATATAAAACAATTCCTAAGGAGATATTTCACATACATTTTTGTTACTAAGTATTCAAAACTCATATCCCAATTCAGACACTAAATTTTCTATCAGAAATACTTTATCAATACTTACATTTCATAAAACTTGAAAAGATTGTTTACATAGTGTACTTCTTCAAAATGTACATAAAAGTTTTCCAATAACTGAAACAAGTATTGTGATGTTGTCACTTATAAAAATAAATATGTCTTTGGTCTTCATCCCCATTTTTGGAACAGAACTCCTAAAATCCTTGGAATTTCCTAAGTGGTAAGAGCTATAAAAGTGTCTCTTATTATGTTAATAAGGTGACTTTTGGAAGGAACCAAAGGATGGAGCTTGTTGCCAGAACCAGTCATGTGATTAGAGGTTGTAACTTTGAGTTCCACCTCCCAGATTTCCAGAAAAGGGAGGAGACAACAGGTTGCACTGGTTGCCAATAGCCAATGACTTATATTGGCTGTCTGTGTGAAGAAGCCTCCACAAAACTCAAAAGGACAGGATTTGGGAAGCTCCCAGTTTGCTGAAATCATGCAGATTTGAGGAGAGTGGCAGGTTCAGAGAGCATGAGAGCTCCATGCCATTTCCCCACACCTTGTTCTATGCATCTCTTCATCTGGGTGTTCCTGAGTTATAGCTATTCATATTAAATTTATAATCTAGTAAGTAAATGATTTTCTTATTTCTGTGAGCTGCGTTAGCAAATTAATTGAACCCCAGGAGGAGATCATGGGAATCTCCATCTCCCAGTTGGTCAGAAGCACAGGTGACAACCTGGACTTGTGACTGGCGTCTAGTCTGTGTGTGTAGGTGGGGGACAGCCTTGGGAACTGCACCTTATCCTGTGGGATTTGATGCTATCTCTAGGTAAATAGTGTCAGAATTGAATTGAATTGTAGGATACCCAGCTGGTTGTGGAGAATTGTTGGTGGTGTGGGTTGGAATTGACTGACAAGAACCTTTAAGTGTCAATTTAAACATTTAAATTTAAATTGAGAAAAATTCCATAAAATCTAAAATTCAATTTTTCGGTTTTCCCTGATCACATTTTAGTTGCTCAACAGCTGTAAGTATTGGCTACCATATAGTATATTGGCTACCGAATAGTATAGTGAAAATTTAGAAGATTTATAGAAAGAAAAAAAGAACACTTGGTGTAAGAATAGATATGGTGGAAAAGGAAATGGAATGGCCAAGTGTTGAGGCCAGGTGTTCTGACTTGGGCACTTTAGTGGATGGTAGACTGTTTCAGTGCGATAGAGAATGTAGCAGGAGGAGCATTTGGGTCAGATTAAGGGAGACCAGAATGCTGATAAATACTGAACATAATTTTGAAAGAGAGATTTTTCAGAATATAAGCTTTTAACTTCAAATTGAATTGTGGTGCAGTGCATACAAAATCTCTAGCACATCTCTGAAAGCTTGCAATCAATAAACTATTGTTTAAGGAATAAAATAATACAGTTGCCGTTGCTTTGCTCCATTCTGACTAACAATGTCCGAGCATTACTATATTTAAAAATGTGAAATCAGTGATTTTTCCTTTTGTTGTCTTCTCATCTGCCTAATCATTAGTCCTTTCTATTCTTCATTCTAGAACATTATCACCAATTGTTTTCCATAAAGTTTTTCTTCATAAGAAGAATAGTTTCTGATTCTAAATCCTGAAGGGCATTCAGAGAATTAAAGCACATTAATACAGTTAGAGTTATATTGCATCTTTCATAAATAATTTATGGGCAAACCTACCTTTTAGGGTAAATTTACCAAAATGAACATACTATCAAATCAGTCAACTTAATTTGTAGGAAGACAAAAAAAAGTATGTAAGACATTTCATGTATCAATTTTTATGAGTTTAAATGTCATTAATTGTAATCACTTTTAATCAAGACAATGAAAAAATAGGGGTGCCTGGGTGGCTCAGTTGGTTAAACATCTGACTCTTGGTTTTGGCTCAGGTCATGATCTTGCTATTCATGGGATCATGCCTCACGTCAGGCTCTGCACTAACAACACAGGGCCTGCTTGGGATTCTCTCTGCCCCTGTCTCTCTGTCCCTTCCCCTCCCCTGCTCATGCTCTCTGTCTCTTTCTCAAAATAAATAAATAAACTTTTTTAAAAAGACAATAAAAAATGTCAAAGATAATTAATATTCATTGATAATTATATACGCAGACACTTGAAAGTTTATAATAGTAAATCCTTTTAACAAATGTATATATTGTGATGCCCATTTACAGGTGAAGAAACTGAGGCTTGAATTAAGAGCTAGAATCCAAGTCTACATGACATTAAAGTTCATTCAGTATTTTTTGGTCCTTTTTGGCTGGTTCATTGGTTTTTGTCAATAAACTTTTAATTTTAGAATAGTTTTATATTTGCAGAAAAATTCCAAAGATAGCAGAGAGTTTCTAAATACCTTAATAAATGCACTAGCTTGTATTAGTAGAGCATACTTGTCACAAGTAATAAACCAATATTGATATATTATTGACCCCAAAGTCTATAACTTTATTCAGAATTTTTTAGTTTCTACCTAATGTCCTTTTTCTGTTCCAGGATCCAATTCAGGTTACCACATTGCATTTAATCATTATCAAAGAAAACACAGAGCCAGGCAATAGTTAAAACAGTAAAATAGATTTTATTCAAGAACTACTGTCATAGGAGAAGAGTCCTCAGTGCATAACTGGGTTTAATCCTGAATATGACATGGCAACTGGGGATTTGTAGCCAAGGAGCAAGGTGGACATCAGTGGATGGAAAACTCTTAAAAGGAAACATGAGGGGTAAAGGAAGGATTCTGATTAACAGGCCTTACAGGATTCTTGCCAAGGCATCCAGGTTGATTAGATCATCTGGGGCTTGATAGAGGATGAAGAATTAGATCAGATATGGTAGGGGATCAGATATTGAAGTTGGGGGGGGTGGGGAGTTCCCTCTGACTGACTTAATAAGATCCTTGCTATAACTTGGCAGTACAGATCCCACAAGTACAGACACCAAGGCCCAGGTTAAGGCCTAAAGGGCTTAGAGGAGCCTAACTAGAATTAGGTTGGGAAGGGAGTCTTGGCATCAGCCTGTATGTTTAGGCTACTCTTGGCTATGACGGTTCTTAGTCTTACCTTGCTTTTGATGACTTTGTCCATTTTAAGAAATGCTGATCAGGTATTTTATAGAATGTTCAATTTGGATTGTTCTGAGTGTTTCTTACATTTAGAATTGGGTTATGCATTTGTGTAAAGTTCCATTTTCATCACAGCATATCAAAGGTGCATATTCTCAACATGACTTGTCATTGTCAATGTTGACCTTAATCACTTGGCTTAGGTAGTGTTTGTCAGGTTTCTCCACTTACAGTGACTTCTCTTGTGCTTTCCATATTGTGATCTTTGAAAGGAAGTCACTATGCACAAGCCACCGTGCAGTAGTAAGGGTTAGGCACTACCTCATTAGGGTGTAGTATCTACATAAATTATGTATATGTGATATTCTTCTACATTCATTTATTTATTTACTCATTTAATTATTATTATAGTCTCATGGATATTTAATTTTTCCAGCTTTGTCCACTTAGAGCTCTTTGTCCACTCAGAGCTTGATTCCTGTGTCCCGTTGTCTCTTTGACAAACCCACATCACAGGATGTGTGTGTGTGTGTGTGTGTGTGTGTGTGCGCGCACACACACACGTGCGCGTGCAGGCTTACCATTTCCTTACTTTCTGGTGCAGTGAGGTGGTCCAGGCTCATCTTGCTTCCTCCCCAGACCTAGAATCAGCCATTCCTCCAAGGAACCCTAGTTCCTGTTTTTGGAGAATGGTATTAAAAATACATATACGGCCAACCGACACATGAAAAAATGCTCGACATCAGTCATCATCAGGGAAATACAAATCAATACCACCTTACACCTGTCAGAATGGCTAACATTAACAACTCAGGCTGACGAGGATGCAGAGAAAGAGGATCTCTTTTGCATTGTTGGTGGGAATGCAAGCTGGTGCAGCCACTCTGTAAAACAGGATGGAGGTTCCTCAATAAACTAAAAATAGAACTACCCTAGACCCAGCTATTGCACTACTAGGCATTTATCCAAGGAATATAGGTGGGCTGTTTCAAAGGGACACATGCACCCCCAATGTTTATAGCATCACTGTCGACAATAGCCAAAGTATGGAAAGAGCCAAATGTCCATCAATGGATGAATGCATAAAGAAGTGGTATATATATATACAATGGAGTATTACTCGGCAATCAAAAAGAATGAAATCTTGCCATTTGCAACTACGTGGATGGAACTGGAGGGAATTATACTAAGCGAAATTAGTCAGAGAAAGACAAATATCATATGACTTCATTCATATGAGGACTTTAAGAGACAAAACAAATGAACATAAGGGAAGGGAAACAAAAATAATACAAAAACAGGGAGGGGAACACAACATAGGAGACTCTTAAATATGGAGAACAAACAGAGGGTTGCTGGAGGGGTTGTGGAAGTGGGGAATGAGCGGCTAATTGGGTAAGGGGCATTAAGGAATCTACTCCTGAAATCATTGCACTATATGCTAATTTGGATGAAAATAAAATAAAATAAAATAAAATAAAATAAAATAATAAAATAAAATAAAAAATACATATATTGGGGGGCGCCTGGGTGGCTCAGTCAGTTGAGCATCTGACTCTTGGTTCAGCTCAGGTCATGATCTCATGGTTTATGGGTTCCAGTCCTGCATTGGGCTCTGCACTGGCAGCGTGGAGCCTGCTTGGGATTCTCTCTCTCTCTCTCTCTCTCTCTCTCTCTCTCTTTCTCTCTCTCTCTCTCTCCTCCTAACCCACTTGTGCTCCCTCCCTCCCTCTCACTCTCAAAATAAATAAATTTTAAAAAAAGTTTTAAAATTACATTTCTGAGTTCTAAGTGTGCTTGCTACTACTGGGATGTTATGCCTCTAGATCCTGTAAGTTGACAGAGTCAGAGAATATATGTGTATACTGACCAGTGTATATACACATATTTGTAAATATTATGTGAGCATAATTTTTACCATCTGTGACCCATGGATCTATTTTTTATTATTTATTTATTTATTTATTTATTATTTTTATTTTTTATTTTTTTCAATATATGAAATTTATTGTCAAATTGGTTTCCATACAACACCCAGTGCTCATCCCAAAAGGTGCCCTCCTCAATACCCATCACCCACCCTCCCCTCCCTACTACCCCCCATCAACCCTCAGTTTGTTCTCAGTTTTTAAGAGTCTCTTATGCTTTGGCTCTCTCCCACTCTAACCTCTTTTTTTTTTTTTTTTCTTCCCCTCCCCCATGGACTTCTGTTAAGTTTCTCAGGATCCACATAAGAGTGAAACCATATGGTATCTGTCTTTCTCTGTATGGCTTATTTCACTTAGCATCACACTCTCCAGTTCCATCCACGTTGCTACAAAGGGCCATATTTCATTCTTTCTCATTGCCATGTAGTACTCCATTGTGTATATAAACCACAATTTCTTTATCCATTCATCAGTTGATGGACATTTAGGCTCTTTCCATAATTTGGCTATTGTTGAGAGTGCTGCTATAAATTGGGGTACAAGTGCCCCTATGCATCAGTACTCCTGCATCCCTTGGGTAAATTCCTAGCAGTGCTACTGCTGGGTCATAGGGTAGGTCTATTTTTAATTTTTTGAGGAACCCCCACACTGTTTTCCAGAGTGGCTGCATCTATTTTAAGCTAAACATGAGTTCCTACTCATGTCTAACTTTAACCCATTACCACATGAATCATTATGACCTGCTCCCTTTGCTCATCCCCCTCTCCAACAGTGATGACTCTGCTCCACTATCTACAATCTGTTTAGTTATTTTTTCAATTCTAGTACACTTGTATAGCAGTTGCAGAGTTGTTAACCTGTACCCACATGTGACATGAGTTTATCAATTTCCAAATTTGACCATTCTAACAGGTATGTAGTAGTATCTCATTGTTGTTTGAATTTTCATTTCCCCGAATGCATATAGCGTGGAGCATCTTTTCATATGTTTGTTTACCATTTGTATATTTTCTTTGGTGAGTTAAGGTCTTTGGCCCATTTTTTAATCATGTTGCTTGTTTTTCTTATTGTTCAATTTTAAGAGTCCTTTGTATGTTTTAGGTAAAATTCCTTTATCAGATATGTCTTTTGCAAATAATTTCTCCTAGATTGTGGCTTGTCTTCTCTTTCTCTTAACATTATCTTTTGCAGAGCAGAAGTTTTTAATTTTAGTGAAGTCCAGCTTACCTATTATTTCTTTCATGGATTGTGCCTTTGATGTTGTATCCAAAAAGTCATCACAATTCTCAAGGTCATCTAGATATTTTCCTATGTTATCTTCTAGGGCTTTTAAAATTTTGCACTTTACATTTGGGTCTGTGATCCATTTGAGCTAATTTTTGTGAAGGGTGTAAAGTCTGTGTCTGGATTCATTTTTTTTTTCTTTTTGCATGTGGATGTCCACTTGTTCCACTTCTGGTTTGCATGGTTTCTAACAAAATGTTCACTATGATTCTTATCCTTGTTCCTCTATAGGTATTTTCACCTCTTGATCTTTCAAGATTTCTTTTTCATCTTTGCTTTTCTGCAGTTTGAATATAAAATAACTAGTTTTTTTTGTTTTGTTTTGTTGTTTTGTTTTTTTGGGGGTGGGTGGGTATCTAGATATGTATTCTGCATGATGTTCCCTGAGCTTCCTGTATCTGTGGTTCTGTATTTGTCATTAATTTGGGGAAGTTTTCAAACACTGTTACTTAAATTACTTCTTCTGCTCTATTTTCTCTTTCTTCTCTTTCTGGAACTCCAGTGATCCATGTTACCATGTTACACTTTTTGAATTTGTCCCACAGTTCTTGTATGTTCCATTCTCCACCTCCCTCAACCCCCTCCTCAATGCCCCCTCCCAACAGTTTTTGATTTTTCTTTCTCTTTGCATTTCACATTGGGAAGTTTCTTTTGGTCTATTTTTAAGCTCATTGATTTTTCTGCCCCTGACCTGTAATCTTTACAACTATTTCACTAGTGATCTAGCCCCCAGATCCTGCCCCAAACTCCCACTCTTCTCCCTGGCTTCAGACTTCCTGTTCCATGAAGATCTATGAAGCCATGACCTCAGCTGAGTCCCCCCTCCCCACCACTTATATGGGACAGCTAAGATAAAAGGGTCGGTCCGTGTGGAAGAAATGCACTCCGCCCAGGTAGAATAAGGCACTTGCAAAATCTTTTCCCCTAAAGAGTACATCTTTTTATAGAAAAAGTTCTGAGTATATTTCACCATGATTATTCTTCCCCTTTTCCTGATAGAGCAATGAGGGGATCCTTCTCTATTTTTCTCCATTAAAATCTGATGGGATTCCAAGATGAATCCATGGAAGTTTGGGGGCCCCAGTAAGATTGCAGCTCCAAATGAGTTTCTCAGTGTTATGCTAGTCAAAACTCAGCCTCTAGCCTCATCAAAGTAACCTTTTATCTATTCCTACCAGTTGATATCTCCAGTGACTGCTGCTCAGGCTAAGTAGATCTTGGCTGTGTCCCTCTGGATGCAACTGTCTCTCCAGATTTCAGAATAGACATTTTTTCCCTGTCACACCTCAGATTTCTGATGGGTCTAAAATAAGTCATTGTTTTTTCCTTTGTCCGGCTTTCTTATTTTTGTTGTTTTAAGTATGGGAGTGACACATTCCAGACTGACACATTGGAGCTGAAATAGCTGAAACCAGTAATTTAGTTCATTCAGTTTTTACTTGCCCCCTGTTTAATTCAACAGTTTCCTGAGGTTGCTTCTTCTAATATGCTATTTAGAGTTATATCTAGCTATGTATAGGCTTTGTAATTCCATATACATAATCTGTTCAATGCTTTTACTTTCTTTATGATGTCTCCATCAAACTTCCACATCTGTTTCCAAAACAGTCACTATCTAAAGCTTAGTTCCAGTTTCCTTTTATTCTGACCATGATATGCTGAAAAATCTGTCCTTATTCTCCAAATTCCTGTTTCAGTTGAAATGTCTTGTTCTTTCTTTTTCATGTCTCATTGTCTAGAAACTAATCTTATCAGTTAATTAGGCAAGTTCCTAATTTGTTCAAGTCATTTATTAAAGCTAAATTCACCTTGTTCAATAAGTTCAAAATCATATATGTGTGTTATGTGTTACATACATGTACATATAGTAATTGTTTTTAAGCAATGTAATGATGAGTATCAAATTTCATTTTCTTATTACACAAATTTTAGTCTCTATACTCAGAAAGCATAATCCATCACAAACATATTGACAAATTACATAGATTGGCTAAAAAAGAAGATGGTAAAATCTTAATTGCCTCTCTAAATTTCGTAGACTAAGATTACCATGTGAGCCAATTTATTACCTATAATTTAAGAAATTCATTATAGTTATTTAATATCTAAAAGACATTGTTACCTATTTAACTTTTATATGAAAATTTTTACAATGAATTTTGCTGACTCTAAACCATGAACAGACATGAGAATGGCTGCTAATAATTTGCTGCTTCTTCATATTCTACATTCTGCCAATAACTTCCAACATTTCCTTAGTGTTGGTGGCTTCCATACCAGTGAAGAGTGCTTTCCTCCTCTTTCTTCTTACTAAATGTAGTTACCTACTATGTGAGAATAAGCTACAATTTTGACTTCACTGTTCATGTAAAGCACCCTGTGTAGAGAGTTCAGTTAGCTTAACATACTTATTCCAATTACTTCTTATTTTAACATCCCAAGCAGCTGCCCGTTGATTTGCCTTGCTATCAGTTGGCACTCAACAATCTGTAGATGTTAGCTGAACCTTGTGTGTTCATCATTTTATAATATTTGTAGCTCATACCATCATGCTGTATGCCTTAAACTTATACAGTGATATATGTTAATTAGTTCTCACTAAAACAAAAAAAAATCTATATCTGAAATGCAAAGTAATTAGCTAGTCAGAATAAAAGTTATTTATGAGAAAAATTGGAGCACAGTTATTCCCTTACTTTAAACATTGAGAATAATTGACATTTCATTTTATACTATCTTAGTGTTTCAGATGTATATAGTTGCTGTGTTTCATCGATGGTAGAGATTGGCTTTATGAATGCATGGCTTCTCAGTTGTACAGAGGGAGCATCAATTTTCTACTTCACATTTAAAATAAAACTTAAAAAATAATTTGCCCTGAAATCATTACTTGAATTTCAGATTCTAAAATAAATTTTAAACTGCTATTTTTTAGTCTACTGATTTACTTTCATGGAAGTTGTTATATGACCATGAATGAGGACAAGCAGATAGCAACATGTTTTCTTATATAGCTCATAGTCTACTAACTTTAAACTTACTTTGATAAAATCAAAAGCGCAAGACTCGGTTTCACTTTCAGTAGGAGAGTTTATTATTATCTATTTAAATACATAGACATCATTAAAATTAAGTAACAGATGGGCAGTCTATGGCAACATTTTGAGCTCTGGAACCCAGTAAGTCGCCCTAGTGCTAGGTTATTGGCATCTCAATCGTGTTAAGAGAATTAAATCCAACTTGCAGTTAAACACCAAATGGCTCTTTATTTATAGTTTACCTGCCTGTTCTACTACAACAAGAAAGGCAGAACTTCTGCTCCTCTCTTTGGTAGTCATGCAAGATCAATCTGCGTTTTAATTTTGAAGGATTTGTTGCTGCATAATTTAGAACTAGGTATACATGATAAATGAATGTTCTGAAAAAAGAGGACAGGTAGTAGTCTCTGACAAAATATTGAAAGAGGGGATTGAAAGATTGTGTGTCTAAATAATTCTGTTTATACAGGAGAGAGAGCACAGTAATAGAAAGGTGATATGGCTGCCCCACATCTATTTAATTAGATATAAGCAGATTTCAATACTCATTGTCCCGAATCCTTATGTATTTTTCTCATTATATCTCACCACCTTCTCATTTTAAGTCAAATCCACCTTATAATCAGAATAAATTAGAAACTATCAACTGTCTCATGTTTATATTAAATGTATCCAAATGTAAATATAGAGAATTTTTCTGGAGGTCATTTTTTTGCAAGTCTTTCTTACAAAGTTGACAAAAATTATTAACTTTTAAAAATTTTTCCTGTTTGATACTTAAGCAGCTTTCTTGTTAATGAATATTTGTAATTAAAATTACATAGAGGCGCCTGGCTTGCTCAATCAGTAGAGCATGTGACTCTTGATCTCAGGGTCATGAGCTCAAGCTCCACATTGGGCACAGAGATTACTTAAAAAAATAAATAAATAAGAAAATAGCATAGCATATGCTAAAACAATAAAATTACACATGTAGAGTTCTGCACAGTAACGAGGTTGACTAAAATTCCACATTTTTTCAGGGTAAGAGAAATAAGACATGGTTGCCTGCTATCCTTGGAAATAACTACCCTTGGAATAACTGGACTTTGTCCAGTTTAATTGGGCAATAGTTGAGGGAAGAACTGCACAGAATTTGAAATGATAAAAAATGTTGAGTGCAACTTCACTTATTTTACCTTTTTTTAACTGCACTAACTTAGCTCCTCCCTCATTGTAATCTTTCAAGTGGTACCATGATATCACTGACTCAAATCAGTAGAGGATTAAGCTCTTCTAACAATCAATCAATCAATTAATTAATTAAGATAGAATCCAGGTCTGTGGATTGCCATAGTATCTGATTTCTTTTAATTGGTCATTCAGTTACTTTTTAGGACTAACAGTCAATTTAACTGGGAACTTATCTGCAGTCAATCATTCAAATCTTCCAAAAATATTAGATAGTGCAAAAGGAGATAGGTTTTCTTACCCCTTCATGCTCTCAGTTCTGAGCTTAAACCCTGACACTTAGTCTGTGCTCCTTCAGTATTAGAGAGCTGCTGTAATACCTAGGATAGAAATCAGTGTTGTAATCCTTACTCTGACAATCAACATCTGTGTGATTAAACATAAACCACTTAAATTATTTGGATTTTAACTTTATTAGCTATAAACTGATCTCTCAAATATATTTAAAACCTAATACTTTAGTATTTTATCAGCTTTCATTTCAATTTGTACTCATGGAGAAATTGTTCCATTCATCACCAAAACTACATGCCACTTGCAACTTGGCATTTCTAAAATTTGTGGTCAAGATTTTGTCTTTGATTAATGAAACTATCAAATACTGGCACTATTTATAGAGGTGAAAGGGCGATAACTACAGAATGAGTCTTGCATACGTTACTGGGGGCCAAACAATGTAGAACTACTTGATTTTTTTTTTACCTTTGAAACATAGGGGATTATTCAAATTGTATCTACATTTTTGAAAATTACAAATATCTCTTCTGCAAATCCAGGGAATGTAATCATGGGCACCTAAGAAAGAGAAAACAAAGCATTCTTTTTCTGATTTTAATTGCTTACATTTGGCCATGATGCATTTATTGTAATGAGGTTTAATACTTTAGTGCCTCAAACAGAATGAAGCATCTGGACTACACTTTCAAGAGATAGTAGGTAAGATCTCATGAAGATATAGGAACAATAGAATATTACTAAAATGTTCCCCTTTTTGCTTGTTTTACTTATTCAAAATTGTACTTATTGTCTTTGGTTTTGTTTCAAGGAGTACACACTAGCTCTTGGTAAATCCACCTTATCATTTTCCTATGTATTTTACACTAGTTATCACACTATTGGATAATATTTATGAGACTATCTAAAGTTTGTGAGAAGACAGCAAGTTATGTCAAATGTGGGATTCCTATCAATTTTTATCTAGCTACAGTAAGTTGTGTCTTAGACTGTCTGTCTTGAGATTCTTAATAAGAGCTGTTTTGGTGCCTAATATATTAATCTGTAAAATCATACTACTAATACTGCTACCATTTATTGTGAGTATTAAATGAGCTAAAATACATAAATTTAATAGTATACTCTTAATGTATACTTCATCATTATTTTAATAAGAACACAGCTGTGATGAGTGCTTGAGGACTTTAAAAACTGCGCCCTGAATAAAAAGTGGCAATGCCACTTTAATAGAATGGTGTAAAAAATGTTAAACCACTGTTCATTAGCATTTACTGATATTCTTGCATCCTAAGTTTTTATGTTTGAGTACAAAGCCTGCACTGTGTATAGAATCCCAAAGAAAATCAATGGCTTGTCTAGGGTACAGTAATAAAGACTTAATTAAATAGAATATTGCCATAATCTGAATGTTTGTGTGCCTCCAAAATCCATACTTGAAATCCTAATGTTCAATGTGATGGTATTAGAAGGACTTTTGGAAGGTGATTAAGTCATGAAGGAAGAGCCTTCATACATGGGATTAATGCTTTCATAATATGGCCTCACATGCGCCTCCTACAATGTGAAGATACAAGAAGTCTGCAACCTGCAAAAGGGCCCTCACCCAACCAAACTGGCACTCTGATCTTGAACTTCCAGCCTCCAGAACTGTGAGAAATTAATTTCTGTTTTTTTATAAGCCACTCGGTGCATGATATTTTGTAATAACAGCCTAATCAGACTAAGACAAGCACTACTTAATTTGGGCTTTCAACATTCCCTGCTGGAGGCCGGGAAGCTGCCCCCTCCTCCAGGATATTATGGATCTTGGAATAAATGACATACATGTACAATGGATCAGAAGTTTATTACTCATATAGTAAACAGCAAAATTATTTTGCAAGGATTCAGGCTCCACGTGGGGAAACAGGAAAAGTGAGGCATGGTCAGATGACTCTGGCTTCGTTTGTGTTTAGAGGTTGTGACTGGATCAGAGTTCATGTGTAAGCCAGTATTCGAGCCAAGGGAAATAATACTAGGGCTTTCTTATGGACTTTCCCTGATGTGGGGCAAAAGGGAGAGCATTAGCGATGGGGCCTGAACGCTGTCAGTGGTCAAACATCAAAAATGGGGTCTGAGTCTATTCCAAACCTGAGCCAAAAATATTTTGTACTTTACTTAAAAAAAGAAAATGAGAGGGGCGCCTGGGTGGCTCAGTCGGTTAAGCGTCCGACTTCAGCTCAGGTCACGATCTCACGGTCTGTGAGTTCGAGCCCCGCGTCGGGCTCTGGGCTGATGGCTCCGAGCCTGGAGCCTGCTTCCAGTTCTGTGTCTCCCTCTCTCTCTGCCCCTCTCCCGTTCATGCTCTGTCTCTCTCTGTTTCAAAAATAAACGTTAAAAAATTAAAAAAAAAATAAAAAAATTAAAAAATTTAAAAAAAGGTTGTTTATAAAAAAAAAAAAGAAAATGAGGAAGTAAATGTATCTTAAGCAATAAGAAGCGGCGGAGAAGCAAATAATTAACGTACATGGAGTAGATGATTCCTCAGAAAGTGGCTCAATAATAAACAAATGAAGATATGGCTGCCCTTAAGGTTGATTAAAAAAATGTAAACGACAAATTATTTTCCACTTAGTGGACTGGCAAAGGAAAATTAATCAAATGAATAAAAATACAAAGTCCTAGGGGCTCCTGGGTGGCTCCGTGGGTTAAGTGACCGACTTCGACTCAGGTCATGATCTCACGGTTTGTGGGTTCAAGGTCCACGTCCGGCTCTGTGCTGACAGCTCAGACCCTGGAGCCTTTGAATCCTGTGTCTCCCTCTCTCTCTACCCCTCCCCAACCTGTGCTCTGTCTCTCTCTCTCTTTCTCTCAAAAATAAATGAACATTAAGAAAAAAAATTTTTTTTAAATAAAAAATCCTGTATTGTCATGGTTAGGTGAAGAATACCTACTTGATAGAGAAAAATAAAGGTTTCTCTAGAATAGTAGTATTCATTTATATATAAAAAGAAAAACACGAAAACTTATTAACAATAGCAACAAAAACTCAAATATAAATTTAACAAAAGGTATATATTCTATTGAAATTAAGTATAAAATCTTACTCTACATGTTTGGGAACAAAACCAAACCACTGAACAAATGGAGAGAATTTCCATGTTTCTGGATAAGAGTTAAATAATAATAATAATAATAAATACATTATCTCAGAATTAACATAACCATAGTTATGTTTAAATAAAAATCTGCTAAAACTATGAAAACAACTCGAAATTTGGCAAAATCCATAGACCTAAAGTACAAGTAAAGTAGAAGTAACCCTTCATTTGGTATTTTATCATATAGAAATAATGTAAGTCTGTGGTCCAAGCTAAATAGTCATGATTTCACTTTAGGAAAGAAAACCTGAAAACAATTAATAATGAGTGGATAAAGTGTCATACCTAGAGTGGAATATTGTACATGTATCTAAATGAATGAGTTCAATACTTACCTGGGGCTTGTATAATGTGCATTTGAAATGAGAAATATTAAGTTTCAAATTATGCAAAGTGAGCTCATATTTTTTGAAAGCAAATAAATACAAGATACATTTATAATACTACTCTTTATAAATATGGAAAAATTATGGACTCAAATATACTAGGTTACCAATGTTATTTATACATTGCCCATGAAGAAATGGTGAGAAGCTGGAAAAAAAGATTTCTATGTTTATCTTATTTGAATTACTTAAATCAAAATTTATAAAGGGAAAAATACATATGCATAGTGAAAAGTTCTAGAAAATATATGCTATACTTAAATATCTTAATATCTCTGAGGAAAAGATATGATAGTGAGTGCTGGGGTAAGGAAAAATAAGTTAGAAAAACATTCAATTTTTATGTAATATATTTCTATATTGTTTAAGGTTTTATGAGAATATATTTACACACTTTAAAAAATATTGCATAATTTATAGGAAAAATATTCACATTAGTAACTAATCATACAAAAAGAACTTTAAAAAAGCAAAGAAAAATACTCTGAAATTAGATTTTTTTAAACTTTATTACATTTGTGAAGAAGTTGTAAAATCTTTAGTAAGTAGATTTATTCAAGCCTCCAGTTTTAATAGTCATATAAAGGTCTGCAAAGTCTTGAAATCTACTGGAACCATGGTCAAATGGTTGAATAAGCAGAAACTGTTCTGTTGGAAGGAACACATAACATTCCTGCAGGAAATAAAATTCTAAGAGGAAATATAAAACTATATATTAAAACTGAAATTGAAGTTTCTAAAAACTTAAACGTTAAAAAGAAATCTCTATCCTTATTACCTGCAAAACAATAATAGAAAAAAAAAGAAAGGCATCTTTTCATATCTAATGAAATGAACGCTGAGAGAGGTGATAATAATGTGATATACAAAATTAATGTAAATAATCACTCTTGACCTAGAGCTCCAAATATTTGAACCACTAGGTAGTTTATATAATTGGTTAAATGCTGATATGTGGTTTATGATTTCTAAAATTGATTCTGTAACTTTAAAAAAATCTTTCTTTTATTACTGTCTATAGCCTAAACTCAGACATGTGATCTCACATTTCCTCTGATATTCATTTTAAGAAACCTCTTATAATTTAGCTAATGTATTAAGTGAATAGAAATGGTTTCCATTATTTTGGTCTCAGCAAAACACCACACATTTCTGACTATAAGACTACATAGTAAGTTGCAATCCTCTGTAATAACTATTGGCTAAACTATTGGCTTCTTTATTTGTTCTAAAAATGAAGCAAATAAACATCAAAATGGAGGCAAGGATAGGAGTGGACAGTTTACATTAAACTAATACAGATGTTGGCTTAACTACCCAAAAGAGTCACTCTCAGCATCTTTACATATTCAAGTTATTGATAATCATACTTTCTTCATGATAATTTTTTATCTCTGAGAGTCCTTAAATCATTTAAAAATGTAATTGTCAGGATGGGGTTAGGGAAAAATCCTCCCTTTTCTTACAGAAGAAACTGATTAATGTAAAGTAACATAGGCTAATCTGAAAGAAGTAACATAGGCTAATCTTTATATTTTTATGATAGTCCCTATATACTTTACTGTAGAATCAAAACGAAGCCCGCCACGTTTGTTTCACTACCGGAGCAGATTTAGAAAGATATAAATTAAAGATGGAATTGGAAGATTTTGTAAAAATAAATCTTAGCAATTTACACAGCAGCCTCAGAGTCGCATTATAAACAGTATTCCACTTTATCGTTCTCCCAAATTTTCTCTTGAAAAGTATCAGATGTTATAGCATAATTTGTGCCTATTTTTGGCCTATACACTTATATCATCTTGTCAAACAGGAAAAGGTTTAGGAATTTGAATTGAGTGAAGACATTTTCAGTCTCTGGTTGCTGCAACTTTTCACAAAATGTTGTTACTTTTAATTTCCAGGGACACTTTACAAGCCATTTGCCGAGCTTGCACATTTGAAGCAGCATCTCATTAGGTAAACTGCCAGTACTAATATTCTCTATTTATTTGTTATAAACGTTTGCATCAGTAGTAGATAGTAACTCATTTTGATTTTTGTGTTTAAAGATTTGGCAGATGAAATAAAATGAACAAGGAGGGTATCAGACATAAAATTTAGTATTTATCATAAACTCAGAAAATCTTGAATATCATGTTGGCAACTTTGAGACTTTTATTAACTTATAACACAATTATGACATTGCTCTTCAAATGTTCTGTCTTTTAAGATATAACTTAGATGTGATTGGAAGTTAAAAATATTCTCCCTTTGAAATTCAAGTTGACCTGAAGAAACCAAAAACATTTTCCATATGCCTTGCCTCCCATTACATTTGCCCCATTTCTGTATAATTTTTAGTTAAAGTTATGCAAGAGAATCAGATCGAATTTAAAGTAATAGATAACTATCTCTTTATGCAAAATCACTTTTGTGTTACAGTAGTTATATGTAATTCGAATCTTGTTCTTTGCTTAGATATGAAATAATTGAAATTGTAGATAATGGGAAGAATTTCTTATGAGTTCCTTTTACATATGTTTAATTGATATATGAGTCTAAACCTAAAAAACTCCATGAAGTAATGAGATGATTTTCCACTCATTTTAATGATCATACTTTTCCTTTTCCAAAATAGAATTCAAAGGTCTGCAATAATACTGTATGCTAAAATAAAAAAATTAAAATGTTTTTGAAAATTGAACAAAACATTTAGTGTTCCTTAAAATGAATGTATCAGAGGGTGCCTGGGTAGCTCAGTCAGTTAAGCCTCAAACTTTGGCTCAGGTCATGATCTTATGATTCATGAGTTCAAGTCCAATATTGGGCTCTCTGCTGTCAGGAGACATCCAGCTTTGGATCCTCTGTCCTCTCTTTCTGTCCCTCCCCCGTGCATTGTCTCTCCCCCACCCCCTTCTAAAAAGTAAATAAATAAGAACTAAACAAAATTTAAGTAAAATGAATGTACCAGAAAAAAAGTAAAATGAATGAATCAATAGTATTTAAAAATTAATTAATAAATGATGTAAGTGCATTTTGTTATGAAAAACTCATAATTGAATAATTGTCATCATAATTGAATCAAATCTACAAACTATTACTTTTTAATTTTACAACTCTACAAAGTAACATGTATTTAGATACATTGCCTATGTGTATCTAACAATATTAGACTACATGTGGACTTGCATTAGAAGATCATGTGCTTGGGACACCTGGGTGGCTCAGTAAGTTAAGTGTCAATCTCAACTCAGGTCTTATCCCAAGGTCTCGAAGTCAAGCCCTATGTGGGGCTCCATGCTCGGAATAGAGCCTGCTAAAAAAAAAATCATGTGCTTTAACAAAAAATTAATAACTTATTCTTTTTAATTTAAGCTAAAAATAAATAATATTCAGCATAGTTTTCATTGTTTTTGAGCAGATATATAATATTTCAAAAAACATTTTAGTTGTATAATAAAAAGATGTAAGACACACCCATGTATTGACCCCATGCCCCATTAAAAAGACAAACAAATGCTATATTCTCTTTAAGTTTTCTTCTAGCCCATTCTATCCTCTTCCTTCTCACAGGAAACCTTCCTTTCAAACTGTTCATATAGTATCCCCTTATTTTTCTTTATAACCTTGCTGTATATGTTTGTTTCCTGAAATAATATATTGTATCATTTTAACTTTTAAAAATTTACATAAATGCACTCAAATCCTATGTTTTCTTGAAAACTTTCTTTGTTCCCTCAAGCTTATAATTATGGTATCTATCAACTGATGTTGCATATAACTGAGGGAAGCTCATTTTATCATTATTCTCAACTGCATTTGTAGAATAATATTTTGTATGATAAGTTAATGTTTTGTAATTTATTTATTCATTCTTTTCATGGATATTGAGTTATTTCCATTTTTCAATCCCTATTCCTAGGATACATGTGCAAGATTTTCTGTAGGTTATATAAATATGGGTGAAAATGGATATATATATATATACATATATATACACACACATATATATGTATGTGTATATAGTACAGAGTATATATATATATTAAATAACATGAATCCAATTGTTTTAAAATGATTGCACCAAGTGGTACAGCAAACAGCCCTTTGAGGGTGTTTCCATTGCTTCTTCTTTCACCAACACTTGACATTGTCAGCCTCCTATGTTTTCTAGACTTGCATGTATAAATTTCTCAGTGTGGATTTCTTTTGCATTTCCTTGATTATCAATGTAAATGTAAATACATGTGACACATGTAACTTATGAAATTATAACCATAAATAATTCAGGTTTCCTCTTTCCTGATGTCCTCATGGTTTTGATCATTTTAATCATGTTTTTGATTTATGTTTTTTACATTTTTATCTAATTTTACATTTCTTTCATTTTACTTATAGAATTTCTTAATGTAGTATAAATACTGATTCTATACTAGATATGTGTGTTACAAATATTGTTTGGCCCTTTGTAGCTTATCTTTTCAATTTCTTTAATAAAATCTAGTGAGATTTTATACATCTGTCTAGCTCACTTTTAATTACAATTACTTTGTTCTTGGAATTAATCTTTTTATAAAGGTTTTAATTATTATCAAAAAGTTGAAAATCATTTCCTATCATTAAAAAAATTCTACATTTACTTCTATTTCCTTTTTTATTCTTTTTAATATATTTGTGACTTCTCTCTTAGAATCTTAAATAGGCTTCTGATCTGCTCCTTATTTTCTCAGGGACTTTTTTTCTCTCACTCGTGGTGCTTTATTCTGGGTCTGTGTGTTTGTGCATGTGTGTGCTTGTATGTATATGTGGTGTGTGTGTGTGTGTGTGTGTGTACTAAGCTTGTGTTCATAGGTTTTCGAACTAAATATGTGAAACCAATCTGAGGCCTGATTGTGTTGGGCTTTTTCAAAGTTGATTTTCTATTGATTCTGATCTACCCTTTCGATCTGATCACCACCAGGCTGCTGTAGTGATTTCTGAGCACTCACACAGTGTGAATTCAGGTTATAAACCCTGATATGATTACCTGTGTCCAGAGTTGTGGAGTTAGCATATTATAAAACATGGTAAATTATACCTAGTAACCATTTGCTGATTAAATGGTAATATGTGTCTAATGGGTCTTAGACTCTATAAACATTGGCCACCAAAAGTGCTTAGCCAGAACTTGCCCTTAGATACTTGAACCCTGCTAGAATACAATTTAGTCTGCTTTTATATCTACAAACTGTTTTTATATGATTCATCTCTAAAAGAAAGATTGTCTTGGCTCAACGTGAAAGAAATTTCTCTTGTCATATAATGAGGAAAAATATTAAAATCCTTCTTTTAATATATGAGTGTGGTAGATGGGAAAATATGAGCGTTATTGTGGCTTACAGAATTGGATCTATGCCAGAAAGGGTATTTCATGTTATTATTTTCTGTTTCATCTTATGCAATATTGCTATTCCTTTACTCTATTACCTTAAGCTCTCTAGTCTTTGCTTCTGCTATTTTCCTTCAGACACCATACAGAGACAATTTCAATGTAAAACACTGTTTAAAAGCATTCTAGAAAGGTATTAGCAGTCACTATGTCAGCACTTAATATGAGATTTTGAAGGTAATTTTTAACCTTTTCATCTTCTAAATTGTAGGTTGTCTTATTAAAAATGCTTTCTCTCTTTCTTCTTTCCCCATGAAAGATCCTGTTTTTATTAAAAACAAGAGAAGGTATCAAACAATTCAGAGATCCTCATTCTGTGCATTCAGTATATGACAGGGAAAGTGATATTATCACAAACGGTGACTGCTTATGTTCATTTATTATGCAAAAGGATCCAGATCATCAGTTTCTTGTTGAAAATTGTAAAAGCAGAAAAGGTTCAGAATGTCATAAAAGCAAAAAAAGAGAGATATTTTCATGAATTCATTGACCTTTCCATTAATATCATAACAGAGCATAATCACTAAGGCTTTTAAATTAGCAAGGTTGCTCAATATAGAGGGACGGCTTGAGAAATCTCAGGGGTTTATGTTGCCAGAACAAGATCCTGACACTAAAAGTAAAAGGGTAAATGAGAATCATGTTTAGTGATGACCTTTCAGTCCCACAGCTGCTTATCACATATCTTGTCTTTTTGCCTTACTGTTGCACTTTAGCTTATTAAAATTAATTGTGTTCTATTTTAGATGTTAAGAATTTTTAGCTTGTAACCTTCGCTATTGAATGAACAGTAATATTTTCTTTCTATATTTTTGATGTATGATAATAATTCCAATTATGTAATTTAAACAAATATACTAAGTAAAAGAGATCTTGTAATTTCATTCAAAAATAAAAGTTAAAAATTAAATTAGAATTGAAATGTGAGAAAACAAGTTCCAATAAGGAAGGAGTTTTTGAGTAATAAAAAGAATAAAATAAATAAGGTTATACAACAAATACATTTCCTACAATGGACATCTAAATGAATTTTTGTAGATATGAACTGATTTTTTTTCTACTGACATATGCTATGTATTCAGAGAAAAACCTTCACCCATTCTGATTAATAATGTTATTGGGAATGCTTTAATAGTTTACTTCTTGGTGTCTCTATCCATAAGGAAGTAGGTAGTCACTGGGAAGTATGCTGTTGAAACTCCACTGTAAATGAACAATGTGTTTTGTCCTTTTTTAAAAGAAATGATTAGGCACTTAATAGGTCTTGTCAGATGAAGCTTTGTTATCTAAATTTCTATATTTCTACAAATTTAAATATGTATAATATATTTAAATAGTATACATATGGGCTGATGAAGGGAATTTTTATGGCAAAATTTTTCAGTAATATATTTGTCAGTAATGTATTGATTAGTCTGAGCTCTATGACTTTCATAAAGTTTGTGTATAGTAAACAAAAATTATATGTTTTTCATATAAATATGGTTATTTAAACTTTTCAGCATCTACAGGAGCTATGTATCATTTTTATTCTTACTTCACAAGTGAAGAAACTGGGACAAGAAAGGTATGTCCCAAGCAGAAATGCTTACTTTGGAGTGGAGAGACAATTATTTTCCTTCCAATTCAGGACACTTTTGAGAGTGAAAGTAAAAAAAATAAGTTCAGCAAGCATAATCAGAGACTGCCCTAGGACACTCAGATGCATGGTTACTTTACAATAACCACATGGCAGAACTAGAACAGAAACCAAACATTCTGATAGCATAGCTGCACCCTTAAACTCTATTCTGCACTGCCTGTAAACTATTGTCATTAACTGATGAGTCACACTTTGCCTTCTGTTCTGTCCAGCAGACACAACATGTACTGGTTACCAACACCAGGGTGGAACACCATCTACATGAAGAATAGCAAAGATCATCACTAGGCCAACCCCCAGGAGTAGAAGTTGAAACACTTTTGCCTACTGTATCTTGGTATCTGAGTCACCAAGAAAACACAACTCAAACACATAGAGAAAAGACAGAGCAAGATTAGCTTCAGTAGAGGGCAACAGTCTTCCATGGCCAGTGATACGTTCCCAACAGCTGATGCAAGATAATTGGCCTATACACATCCTTCTAGTGCTCTGGTAGAAGGACCCTATCCTCTTGCCACAGGGTCGAGATATGGTAGGGGAGTTGGCCATATGTCATATGCTGCATATGCTTAAGCAGAATAAAAGAGTATGCATTGAGTCTGAAATAGGGGAAGATATTTCCACACATGGAGACAAGCTCTTCACAGGCAATAAGGGCTTTTTGTGCGTTGGTAAGGAAGTGTTCCAGGCACAAGGCTCTTATTGGGCAAGCCTAGGAGGGGCAACCATGAGAGGTCATACCATGGCTGCTTTCCCAAAATGTTCTCTTTTGTTTGTGTTTTTATAACCTAAAGACTGACATTTATTGAGGCCATGTGATTTGCGAAAAACTGTGCTCAGTGGGGACCTTCATCTTTAAACAAGGAGACCATGTGTTCATATAACTGAATTTCCATTCTTTTAGAGAGGAGATACAATGGATTTTTTTTCAAATGAACCAAAAGTAAATGGAGAATATGACATGATGATGTTAGAATAACATGGGCCTTTAATATTAAGATAGGATAGCCAGGAAAAACAATTGAAAGTATGACACTTAAGCTGACATCAGAAAAATGGGGTGCTCATTATGAAATATGTCAAGAAGATTATGATCTGGGAAGAGGTATAGCTGGTACAAAGGTTCTGAAGTGAAAAAAATTGGGTGTGTTCAAGGAACTGAAGATAGAGTGACTGAAACCAAGTTAATTAGGAAGATTGAGTGTGAGTTGAGTTTAGAAATCTAGACAGATGCTTTAAGAACACAATAAGGCATTTGATTTTACTCTGACTTTAGGGAAACTTTTGAATGGTTTTAATTCTTTCATTAAAAATGTTTATTGAACATTTACTATGGGTCACTCACTGTGCTTAAGTTATGTGAAGAGTTAAAAATGCTAGTAAGGAAAGAGAGTAAAATTGTAAATAGAGTGTTTAGGATAGGCCTCATTGAGACCATGAGATCTGAATAAAGACAAAACTGGGTTGGAAGAGAGCCAGATGGGTATTGGAGTAGGGGTGATGGGGACATTCTGGCCAGTGCAAAAGCGTTCAATTGAGAGGATATGTGTTGTGTTCTGGGACAAGCCAAGAAACCTGTTCTGGAGTAGAGTGGGAGGGGGCAGTAACAAAGTAAGAGTTCAGAATGTGATGAGAGAAGAAAGAAAGAGGAGGAGCAGATCTTGTAGAGCTTTGTAAGCAATTAGAAAGGCTTAGGCTTTTACTTTGATTGACATGGAGATCTATTAGCAAGGTTAGAAGAGAGAAGTAGTATGATTTGCTTTACATTTTTAAAAGGTTACACTGACTGCTTGGAAAGAGAGCAGGTGAAGCAGGGAGAACAGTTAGGAAGTCGTAGCAATCCACCTGAGAATCTGATTTCAGTGAAAGAAGTTAGGAGGAGTCCAAATTTTAATGGAACTTGAAAATTGACTCAGTAGTATTTTGTATGAATTAGATGTAGAGTATGAAAGAAAGGAAGACATTTAGAATCTTAGACTGAAAACTGAAAAATATAGTTTCCATTAACATAGGTGCATTAGACTGTGTAAAGGAGGTTTGGCAGTATGTGCAAGATCAGAAGTTCAGGTTTGGGCATGTTAATTTTGAGATATTTATCAAGCGTCATGGGGAAATGTTAGTTAATGAGATATCCACTAATATCTTAGACAAATGTTAAATAAGCAGGTGGATATATAAAATCAGGTGATTGCTTTTGTTGGAGATACATAAATCTGAAGCCTGATGGCATACAGATGGTATTGACAGTTGTACAAAGAATGAAATACATCTCTAAGGGAGTGATTACAGAGAAGAAAAGAAGATCCTGGGCACTCTGGAATAAAGGAGAGGAGAGCAGCAAAGGAAATTGAAAGGAATGACCAGTGGAGGAAGAAGAAAACCAAAAGGAAGTAGGATCATAGAATAAATTTGAAGAAAATGTATCCCCAAGGATATAAAAAGCAGGTTGAAAGATTAAGCAAATTGGGGATTGGAAACAGACCATAAGATTTAGTAGCATGGAGGACCTTAGTGCCCATGACAAAAACTATCTCAATGAAGTTAAGTAGTTGGAGTGAAAGTCTGATTGGAATGTGTTTTCAATAATGGGAGGAGAGGCATTTGAAATAGCACATTGAGTAAGTATAATATTTGCAAGGAGTTTTGCAGCAAAGGCATACAAAAAATAAATGAGAAGGTAGTAGATGGGAAAAGATGGATCAGGGGAAAATTTTGGTTTGTGTTTGTTTTGTTTGTCTCCTTTTATAAAGATGGGAGAACTAATAACAAGTTTGTATGAGTTCTAATAGACAGGAAAACTGTGATATTAGAAAAGAAGCACCAATTTTTAGCACAATGTTTTAGAGTAGAGAGAAGAGATGAGATTCAGTGCCAATGTTGAGAGCCTGATTGGATTTCAAAAGAATAACATGGGACATGGTACATAATATGGTACAGATCCTGGTACATGGGTAGATATGATAGTGGGAGTTTCAGGGAAATTGTGCTAAGTTACCTGCAGTTTTCACAGAGAATCAAGGTCACTAGTAAGAATCAGTCTAGGGAAAATGTATTTGAAGCTTAAGATGAAAGGAATGAAATTAACACTTAGGAAATTAGGAGAATGAATTAAGGTATGACTATGAGCAGCTTTGAGAATCTATTTGATGTTTATAATCATGACTATAAAGTGACACCAGTCAGAATGGTCGTATGTTTTTATCTATACAATTCATCTTCATTGGTACAAACATGGAATTATTGGAAAGATGGATTTAATTGGCTGTGATTTTTCAAAGACTGTACAAAAAACAAGGGAGGAGTAAAAATGTAAAATGTATCTGAAAGGTAGTGATTCTAATGATTGATTATGGGACATAATCTGTAAGCAGAAAAGAAAGAACATGAAGAGAATGAAGGAAGTGAAAAGTTTCAGTAAGGTTGAAAAGATTGTTAAAATATTCAATGAAATGAGCAGAGGATGGGATACATCAAGTATCCTTCAAGATAATGAAGGACTTGATGTTTTAGACAATAACAAATTCTAGTATATCCCTCTTTTTTAAAAAAACTAGAATATTTTTAATGTTTATTATCTATTTTTGAGAGAGACAGAGAAAGTGAGTGCACAGGAGCAGGGGAGGAGCAGAGAGAGAGAAAGAGAGAGAGAGAGAGAGAGAGAGAGAGAGAGAGAGACAGAATCCCAAGAAGGCTCCACACTGTCAACTTGGAGCCTGACATGGAGCTCAATCCCACAGACCATGAGATGATGATCTGAGTAGAAATCAAGAGTAAGATGCTTAACTGACTGAACCACCCAGGCACCCCAAGCGTATACTTCGGAGAGTGACTCAGGTAGGGTGAAGGATGAGATCAATAGGAGAGAAATTCGAGAAACTGAAAGTCCATGTGTCAGATCACTGAGAAAGGTCACCAGAATTGTGTTGAAGAGCTCATCAGCCAAAGGTTAAAAAGGTTAAAAAATGGAGAGTCCATTAAGGGATTGGTAGTAGACAAGAATGAAACATAGCAACTGAGAGACGCAGACAACATGGATTCCAAGCTAATTTTTAGAGAGAAATGATGGGATAATAGTCTGGAAATGGAATCAAGGAGTAAGGAGAATGAGGCTGTGAGGAGCTTAGGAAACAAACAAGCAAGCAAGCAAACAAAACAAACAAACCAAAAAACCACCATCAATTGAGAAGGCTGCAGGTAAAGTAGTGTCTTCTAGGAGAGCAAGAAGATGAAGGCTTCTGAGAAAAGACTAAGGATCTAGAAGATTTGTCTCCAGAGAACATAAAGGAAGGTTTTCAAGAGTGATAGTGAAGGAGTGAAAGGAAAGGATTAGAATGTAAGAGCCTTGGAAGTTGGGGACTGATTAAAAATTAAGTCCTAGTGAAATCAAGGCAGATAAATGTGGCAAGGCCATTAAGTGTTAGATTACACTGAAAGTCTGGGAGTCTCTCTTGGTTTATGTCAATGGAGGGGAAATCCTGAGGATGCATAGTTTTAGTCTCAGTATTTGGGATTGTTTTTGGATGCAGATGCTAGGAGAAGTGGTCTTGCCCTAATGTGTATGTACCCTTTGACCACTGTTGGTGGTGATGAGGAATGTGGGAAGAAGTTTGTGTTATGCCAAGTCTGTGGGGAGCCTATTGACCCTGTAAATGAAGGGAATTTTTAAGGGGAGAGGGATAGTTTTATAAATGTGGTATAAACTGTTTTATTTTTGTCACAGGTCCATCTGACTACCCAGGGAGGATTGGTTGGGACCTAGAGAGGAAAAGAAAATGTGGAGAGATCACTATTTGTCTACATGAGAGATGATGACGGCTTAGATTAGGGTGCTAAAATGAAAATGGAAAATAATGGATTGATTGTATATATGGGCATGTTTTTTTGCTTTGCATAGTAGTCCAGGACCCTAAAAATTGTCACGCAAGTTGAAACTATGCAAAGTAATCTTAATAATCAATGGAGAAAATTATTATTATTCTGTAACATTTAAAAATGCTTGTCAAAGCAAAAAATTCATTTCCACTTTCATATTTGATTTTGCTACTGACATGTAGGAGTTCGGTGAATATCTTGAGTACTAATGCATTATCAAATATATACCTTACAATTTTTTCTCCCAAGGTTGCCTTTTCATTTTGTCGTTGGTTTCCTTTGCTGTGAAGAAGCTTTTTAGTTTGATGTGATCCCCTTTGTTATTTTTGCTTTTGTTGCCTGGGCGTCCGGTGTATATCCAATACATCATTGCAAAGATGAGTATCGATAACATTTTTCCCTGTGCTTTCTTCTAGGATTTTTGTGGCTGTAGGTCTTACATTTAAGTCTTTAGTCCATTTTGAATTGATGATGTGAAAACAGGGACCAATTTCATTCTTTGGTATGTTGACATCCAGTTTTCCAACACCATTTATTGGAGAAACTACCCTTTCCCCATTATAAATTCTTGGCACCCTTGTCAAAGATTAGTCAACTCTTGGGGCACCTGGGTGGCTCAGTCGATTGAGCGTCCGACTTCGGCTCAGGTCATGATCTCATGGTTCGTGAGTTGGAGCCCTGCGTCGTGCTCTGTGCTGACAGCTCAGAGCCTGGAGCCTGCTTCAGATTCTGTATCTCCCTCTCTCTCTCTGCTCCTCCCTTGCTCACACTCTGTCTCTCTCTCAAAAATAAGTGAAGATTAAAGAGAATTAAAAAAAAAGAAGACAAGATCCCTATTATGATTAAAAAAAACAGTCGACTCCATATACTTGGCTTTATTTCTGGACTTTCTATTCTGTTCTATTGGCCAATATATCAGTTATTTTTAAGAAGTGACAAAAATAAATGAAGCATAATTCCTTCCCTTGAGGTGCTCTGGAGGAGTTTATACACATACACACACACACACACACACACACACACACACACACACACACATTTCTTACATTTGGGTAACATGATTTATTTCAGCTATCAGCCTGTGATAAACCAACACAATTCGATATCCCTACCTTTCAATCAGGGATCAACAGATATTGATTCTTGATATTTCCACCAATGCTATACACTCCTATGAGGCACTGTCTAGACAAACTGAACTCTATAAAAATATGTGAAGACTGAAAACACTCTGGATCACATAGAAGTCTACAAACATATATAGCATTTTTATATTATTTTACATTCAGGGAACCTGTAAAAGCCTGTAAATGCTATGTACACAGGCACAACAACAAAAAAAAAAACCTTAATATTTTCTTGTTTCCTGTCACTAGATCAGCCTTCTGAAGCATTATTTTATTCCTGTCACCTCCAGCTTCTATACTCTATAGCCTTATCATTTATTACCACATGATGAAATGCTGTATTAAATTGGCTCTTTAGTACTTAGTGTTCTCATCTGTTAAATGTTCATGTATCCCTGAAGCACCTCCCTACTCTCTTTTTGATCCAAACTCTTCTTTACAACAGGCTTCTTAATCCTTCAACTCCTTCGTATGGTGAGGACTTCACATTTCCTGTTCTTCTGCCTGCCTGGAAAATATTTTTCCCTATTCTTTTTTTTTAGTTTATTTATTTATTTTGAGAGAGACAAAGCATGAGTGGAAGAGGGGCAGAGAGAGAGAGAGAGAGAGAGAGAGAGAGAATTCCAAGCAGTCTCTCCACACTGGCAGTGCAGAGCCCAACACGGGGCTAGAACTCACAAAACTGTAAGATCATGACCTGAGCTGAAACCAGAGTCAGAAGCTCAACTGACTGAGCCACCCACGCACCCCATTTTCTTCCTGTTCTTTTCCTATTCTTAAAAATCTCAATTTAAGTATCAACTCCTCAAAACAATTTCTCAGATATCAACCCAGACTAATTAATTTTCTCTCTCACAGCAATTTGTACTTCTCATTTAAAAAACTTATCAATAGCAATTAACAATCATTCATTTATTTGTTTCTTCAATATTTGTATAACCTTGTTTATTTTAAACCCTATGAAGGCAAGGTGTGTGTTTGTGTTGACTGCTATTGCCCATTCTGAGCAGAGAAAGGTGAGCTCATACTTTATATAGATATTTATGTAAGAGAAGGAGGTTAAATTAAAGAAATGTAGAAACAAATGGAAGGAGAAAGGAAGTATTTACCATTCTACTTAGTACCCTCAGGACGGTGGGAGATCCCACTAAAGAATTTACATCGCAATGCAGTAAGAACAATGGGTTAGACTGTTTTGCCATATGGTCCCATAGCATCTCTTTCTACTGCTTTCATACTCAGTATATTTGAAATTAATTGTTTATTGTTCATTCTCTCCAGTGAATTTTATGGTTCATGGGAAAAAGGACCCCCTTCATCTCCTTTACAAGTTTATTCCCAGGGCCTAGCACTGTATCTGACAAAAGTTGTGATTGAATTGAATTATTAATAAAGCATGATTTATAATCTTTTGTTAATTAGATGATCAAGTTGCCTACTCAGAAATTAAATCCTTAGTTAAATCTGTTCTTTAGCCTCTTAATCGAAATGGGCTTTCATGTTTTGTATCAGTTGATTTAATAAATGATGTGTTTGTATATTCATTCATTTCAATTGTCAGGTCATCAGACATAACCCTTTCACCCACTATTTATTTGCCTCTCTAACCTTCAGAAAGGAGGATGTTCAGAACAGCTTAATCAGGTTTTAGCACAAGAAAGTGGGGACCTAATTTGCCCTCTTGGTGCATATAAACAAGTAGGGTCTTTTAATCTACTATCCCTTCATCTGACATATAAAGTTTGATAAATGGAGCCATAATTTTTGGAGATTATAACATTCATTATCCTTTTTGCTTATCTTCAGTAGCAGGGTTTTTTCCCTTTTTCAAGAGCTATTTTCCTTTTGGCAAGGCTGTTTATTTCTCACAGAATACTTTTAAAGCAAATGTCATGTGGGGATATCACCAGGTAACCTTAAAGCAAGGCTTTTTTTTTTTTACCGCAACTTTATTTTATGGAGTACTTTTGGAGGAAAAGCCATCTCAAAGCACTGTCAAAATTGGAAACAAAACAAAAGTCACACAGTCAGAAAAATCAATGATCTTTCAAATAATCCAAGATTAAATCAAATCAAACTAGCTTGAAGCTTAAACTTTAAAGCCAGTCAGAATTTGGCTCACCTGAGAGGCCCAATAGAGACTAACTTCTGGACACTTGTGTTGCAACAGGAGGCATCCTCTGGGTAATAATTAATGATTTGTCCAAAGTCTGAATGAACATTTAGAATCAGCTTATAAAACAAACGGTGGAAAAAAAAAAAAAGAGCAAACTAAGAATTCAATTTAGAACTATGTACTTTGTTTTTATTAGTCAATTTAAAATAAGAGCCTTGTTTTTGAATTTTGCTTTGCATTTAACAGTGATTAGATAGGATTGTCTCAGCTGTAAAGAGTCAGCCAAAGAGTTTCTGTTCTCTTTGCTCAAGAGCAAAATTGCTTTACATGTGATGTCCAATGATAGAAAAGAAAAACATTACTGGAAGCTGGAAATTTGTTCCCATCCTCTAGACAATTACCAGAATTAAATAAAATTAAAAATATGTGTTCACAATATGTCTAGAATACATTTTTATTGTTTATATATGATCAAATATTTTGATCTGCTTTAAGCATATAGATCATTGATAATAAAATTACATACATCAGTAGATTATAAAGAACAACTTGTAACTGAGAAGTACCTTGTTTGGAATAATATTTTCAGCAACCTGGTATATACCCTATAACTTCTTTTGTATATGTTAACATAATATCAAAAAATACTCATGAATATATGTATGAGAAATATTTTCATAATAATTTAATGCCAGCATCAATAATTCTGTTCTTCTTATTCCATAGATCTGACTTTATTGGTATCTTTTCATCAGTTACTATAGTCTCTTTAGTTAGGAAATAAATTTCTAGACCAAAAATTTATTTAGAACCAATTTACATCTTCATAGAGTAAGTTTTATAAAATAGACACTCTAGCTATCAAGAAAGAACATTATTGTTGTTGTGGGCAAAATAATAGCTCCCCAAATGTGTCTGCATCTTAATCCTTGTGAATATGCTAATTTACCCAGGAAAAGTGAAGAAGAATCTTAGATGGTTGATTATCTTGGGGTTATCCAGGTGGACCTAATTTAATCAAGAGGTTTCTTATAAAAGGAAGGCAGGAGTGTCTGGGTCAGGAAGGGAGGTTGGTAATGCTACACTGCTGGTCTTAATGGTGGAGGAAGGGGTCATGAGTCAAGGAATGCAGGTGACTGGCTTCTAGAAGCTGGGAAATTTAAGGAAACAGATTCTTCCCCGCCGAAGTACTGCGGCTTTCCTGAAAGTTCCATTTGAATTCAGTGAAACCTGTTTCAGAGTTCTGACCTCCTGCACAATAATGAATTTGTGTTGTTTTGAAGCCACTAAGTTTGTGGTAATTTGGTACAGCACTAATAGAAAACTAATACAATTGTCTAATAAGAAGAATAAAAGTTTTAAGAATAGTACAGTATTGAAAGCTTGTTTGCTATATGCTAAGACCTATGTGAAGCACTTTTCAGGAAATATCTCCTTTCATATATACAATAACACTGTAAAATACTTATTATTAATTATTATTCCCATTTTATAGATGTGGAAATGTGTCTTATTGAGGAAAAAAATCGCATCTAAAACATGCAAAATTAACAAGTGGAAGAGGTGCGATTTGAACACATAAGGATCTAATTCTTCTAGTCAAATAGTACGGTTTGAGAATAAAAGAAAATTCTAGTAGTCTCCTTTAATCCTAAATAACTTTGGCTCTTTTATTAATTATGTTGTTCTTAAAACAGCTTGGATACTAAAAATGTCTGGCCGGATGGAATACATGAATCACTAGAGAACTGAATGTGACTTTCTTTTTATTCATTTAACACATCCACAATGAGAACATCCACTGTAAGGTATTTCAGAACAATTGTTCCTTCCTTTATAAATGTTTGTTCTTTGGGCAGGCACCATGCTGGAACCATCTGTTGCCGTGCCCCTGGCTACAGTTGCTCAGTCCAGGATTGGACACCTGTATCAAATTTATTCATACAGTTGTCCCTTCCGGGAAATTCAAATTGGTGTTGCAAACGGCGTACTTGGTCTCTCCCAGACTGAATGGTCCTGTAACATGGACACTAAGGGGCACTCAGTAGCAGTCCATTTCACCAGGAGGACTAGAGAGATAAAGAAAACTCTTCTGCCAAGAAGGAGGAAAGGATTCAGATTAAACTTAGAGAAACAGTGTTAACATACAGGAAGAACATTCAAATTTTGCCTGACCCTGGTTCTAGTATATTACTAAAATGCAAAATATTACTAAATGTTTGTTCTTTCCCTTGGATTCTTTGAGATGCCCTCAAGGCCTTATGACAAAGTTTCACTTAAATCATCTTCAGTGGAGTTATCTTTCTTGCAAGATGATCACATTTTGATCCTATTGTGCCAGACCCTAGACATTATAATTCACCATCCCTTCTTTCAAAGAATTGATATTCTGATGAAGTTGATTAGAACACAATAAAAAAGTCAACATTTTATGTAACATAAAAGAAAGTGGCATTTATCAGTATATTTTAGGCCACCAGTCATCCATCTTGAAATTATCCAGAAAATCACCATTCAGTTCATGGCAACTGTCACTTTTTTGTCTTATCTTCCTGAAGGCAGACATTCGGATAAAATTCTAATACTAAACATATAAAAACCTCCTATTCTGTGTCTTAACTTATTACCCATGTAATACAGTCAATCATATTCACTCATCAGTTTTCCAATTATGTTTCCCGTATTTGATTAATTTCCTCATTAATGTAATAATTGGTGATCATAAAAATCATTTTCTTACTTCATTACCATGACATATAATTCCTGCTGCTTTCATATCATCATCATCTTCCTGTTCAGCCTCTAATCAATTTACCTTGAAAAAAACTGTTCTAGAAATATTGACTTCATATACTTTAAAAAAAAAAAAAACATAAAAGCCACGGATAATTTATCGGTTTGTCCATTTTCTTCTGATTATTTTATGGTCAATGTGACACTTGCCTCAGTTTCTCCTCCACAGGCCTCAGGTTTTCAGTATACTCTACCCTTTTCAGTGTACTTAACCCAGGAGGGAGGGTTAAGCTTGAAGACTGAATTTCAGATTTACACTTAGAAATATTTTTAAATCTCACAACATTCTCCTTAGTCTAAACCAGGAGGATTTCTTGTCCTGTGGACTACCGATAAACTTCTCACCCATTCAACTTTAAGTTTCAGCTGTTCATGACATAGTTTCCATCAGCGTTTTACACATTTTCCTACAAAGTTGTTGTAAACGACTTTGTGGGACGTTCCCACATTTACTTGTCACCTATCGTGCATACGTGCCCTTTGTCCCTCTTATGTAAAGCACATCACATGTTGTTTTGTGTCCAAGCCATTTATTGAAATGGCTTTTCCCCAACTGATTTTGCAGTTTTTGTGAGCAGATGTTGCTTTTATTTGTTAGTAAAATCTGCCAATACACAATCTCAAAAGTAGTGGGTGAACAGTAATTATTTATTCTAATGACACACTATTTTTCTAAGACTCTATGTCACTTTTCCAGTTTACCCATCTTCCCACCTTCTGCTTTATTTGGCCCTAACCTTCCCTTACCTTTCATTTAGTCTTTTATACCACCTTGCTGGTTATTTACCAATGTGGCTACATAAAACTTCATAGGACTGTAGAGGTTATTTTAAACATTTAGTTTTTCTCTTTTTTAAAAAAAGCACAAGCTGAATCTTTTCCAGGACTCAGTTACAGAAATATGTCCTTGTGCAAATACATCTGTGATCTATGTACAAATGAATCACTTCATTTTTAAAAGAATGCTTCATTATACTTTACACAAAAGCAATATGGTGCTCCATTTTCTGTTTAAGTTCAAACTATTATCATGTTACTTTTGATATTGTGCATTTTATTTCCCAACTCAAACTGAAATATAGTCTGGATTCATATTTATTGTAGATGGATAAGTAGAATAGTTTTTGGTGTAGTGGCAGACTGGAAGAGGAGAAATTGGCTTATCCTGTTTGGGTCCATCTGATATTGTATACCACATTTGTAAAATGAATTAGTCAGAAGATTAATTTTGTGTAGGCTAAGTAGTTCCTTGGGAAACAATCCAATATAGGGAAATAGTTACTTCATTTAGTAAGACAATCAGAGGTGGAGAGTGAAGTGTTGGTCAATACTGATCTTCTGGCCATGTCTGTCCAAACTCTTATTACTCCCAGTTCCACAAATGGAGTTTAAACCTGAAGCAAAAAGTTAAATGAATGTGACTATATGCACACCTCATGATGCAGCAATACGTTTCTAACTGTATTTCTAACAAACACACATACATATGTTAACCAGGAAATAAGTACTAAATGTTCTAACAGCACTACTCAGAATAACCCCAAATTTAAAACTAATAAATTCCTATAGAGAGTGGAAATGGTGAATAAATTATAGAATAAGTATAATACAGTGATGAGAATAAACCATCCACTGCCTTACTTAATAATATAAATCAATTTCAAGACCCAAATGTTGAATGAAAGAAGCCACACACAAGAATACATATATCTTCTTCGATTTCCTTCATGTCAAATGAAATAATAAATGTGAAAACAACCTGTGCTAGAAGCCTGGATGATGGTCCCCTTGAAGAATTGCATAGTGACTTTAAGGTGTAATGAGAAGGATTCTGGATATATTTCAGAAATGCTGATAATATTCTGTGTCTTAATCTGAGTGCTGATTACACGAATGTGTTTAGTTAGTGAAAATTTGTCAAGTCCTATTAGGATATATGCATGTTTCTATATGGATATTATATTTCAAAAAAAATTAAATATTAATTAATATTGAGCATCTAAAGGTTATATTCAAATGAAATATCTTCATAGATTTGTTTTGATTACCTGTACCAAAGCTATATGGCACCTTAATTTTGCTTCTCTATTTTCTAGGTGCAAGTCAAATTTTATAGCTACTATCTGTGTCATATCACTAACTTCATATAATGCTTACAGGTTCTAAGAAAAATCTATGGGAATTTTTTCCAGATGATTAAGTGAAATGCCGCTATATGCGAAGAAGCCTACTTTTTTCTCTGTCTGTTAAACTCTTACTCATCTTTGAAGACTGAAACTCAGTAGTCACCTCCTTTGTGAAATCTTATCCATTTGCACCACAGGGCAAAAGCTGTTCCCTCCTTTGTGAGCCTCGTATGGTGTTAATAACTGACAGCTTTTAAGGCATTGTGTTGGGATCACATCTTCACAGATCCGACTTCCCTACCAGATTGTGAATTTCTGAAGGGCAAGGACATCCCCTTTATGCATTCTAGTTTTACTGGCACTTAAAAAATACACATATAATATTTTTTTTAATTTTTTAATATATGAAATTTACTGTCAAATTGGTTTCCATACAACACCCAGTGCTCATCCCAAAAGGTGCCCTCCTCAATACCCATCACCCACCCTGCCCTCCCTCCCACCCCCCATCAACCCTCAGTTTGTTCTCAGTTTTTAACAGTCTCTAATGCTTTGGCTCTCTCCCACTCTAACCTCTTTTTTTTTTTTTTTTTTTTCCTTCCCCTCCCCCATGGGTTTCTGTTATGTTTCTCAGGATCCACATAAGAGTGAAACCATATGGTATCTGTCTTTCTCTGTATGGCTTATTTCACTTAGCATCACACTCTCCAGTTCCATCCATGTTGCTACAAAAGGCCATATTTCATTTTTTCTCATTGCCACGTAGTATTCCATTGTGTATATAAACCACAATTTCTTTATCCATTCATCAGTTGATGGACATTTAGGCTCTTTCCATAATTTGGCTATTGTTGAGAGTGCCGCTATAAACATTGGGGTACAGGTGCCCCTATGCATCAGTACTCCTGTATCCCTTGGATAAATTCCTAGCAGTGCTATTGCTGGGTCATAGGGTAGGTCTATTTTTAATTTTCTGAGGAACCTCCACACTGCTTTCCAGAGCGGCTGCACCAATTTGCATTCCCACCAACAGTGCAAGAGGGTTCCTGTTTCTCCACATCCTCTCCAGCATCTATAGTCTCCTGATTTGTTCATTTTGGCCACTCTGACTGGCGTGAGGTGGTATCTGAGTGTGGTTTTGATTTGTATTTCCCTGATAAGGAGCGACGTTGAACATCTTTTCATGTGCCTGTTGGCCATCCGGATGTCTTCTTTAGAGAAGTGTCTCTTCATGTTTTCTGCCCATTTCTTCACTGGGTTATTTGTTTTTCGGGTGTGGAGTTTGATGAGCTCTTTATAGATTTTGGATACTAGCCCTTTGTCCGATGTGTCATTTGCAAATATCTTTTCCCATTCCGTTGGTTGCCTTTTAGTTTTGTTGGTTGTTTCCTTTGCTGTGCAGAAGCTTTTTATCTTCATAAGGTCCCAGTAATTCACTTTTGCTTTTAATTCCCTTGCCTTTGGGGATGTGCCGAGTAAGAGATTGCTACGGCTGAGGTCAGAGAGGTCTTTTCCTGCTTTCTCCTCTAAGGTTTTGATGGTTTCCTGTCTCACATTCAGGTCCTTTATCCATTTTGAGTTTATTTTTGTGAATGGTGTGAGAAAGTGGTCTAGTTTCAACCTTCTGCATGTTGCTGTCCAGTTCTCCCAGCACCATTTGTTAAAGAGACTGTCTTTTTTCCATTGGATGTTCTTTCCTGCTTTGTCAAAGATGAGTTGGCCATACGTTTGTGGGTCTAGTTCTGGGGTTTCTATTCTATTCCATTGGTCTATGTGTCTGTTTTTATGCCAATACCATGCTGTCTTGATGATGACAGCTTTGTAGTAGAGGCTAAAGTCTGGGATTGTGATGCCTCCTGCTTTGGTCTTCTTCAAAATTACTTTGGCTATTCGGGGCCTTTTGTGGTTCCATATGAATTTTAGGATTGCTTGTTCTAGTTTTGAGAAGAATGCTGGTGCAATTTTGATTGGGATTGCATTGAATGTGTAGATAGCTTTGGGTAGTATTGACATTTTGACAATATTTATTCTTCCAATCCATGAGCAGGGAATGTCTTTCCATTTCTTTATATCTTCTTCAATTACCTGCATAAGCTTTCTATAGTTTTCAGCATACAGATCTTGTACATCTTTGGTTAGATTTATTCCTAGGTATTTTATGCTTCTTGGTGCAATTGTGAATGGGATCAGTTTCTTCATTTGTCTTTCTGTTGGATCTTCCAAGAAAAAAAAAAAAAAAAGAAATGCAGAGAGGTACTAAACTTAAGTCCAAAAGTGAAGATTGTTTCCCCCATCACGTGAGTTGTATTTCTTTTTTACTTTTTTTTTAAGTTAGCAAAAAACACTTTATTTAGTTACTGTGCTGAAAAATATGCTGTGTCCACAGCATACACTGAATATATTGCAAGGATTACTCTTCAGTGTTGTAATTTCAGACTGAAGTGCAAAGCTTCATAACCAACCAACTCAGTTTTAGCACTAAAGTTTGGGAGAAATAAGTCAATAAATTTTATGTTTCCAAAAGAAAAAAAAAATACACATATAATAATAATGTAGATACAACTTCAACGGAAAATTTTGGAAACCACAAGGAAAAGAAGACAGGACTACTCTGAATTAAGTCATATCAGCAAGGAACTAAGTACTTTTTTGAACCACATGTTTTGTGGTTCTTTTAGAATTACTTTTATTGATTTTCCCTTTGTCATCATATCGGTCTACAGGGATGGAATTTCTAGGAAGCAGTTTTAAGAAACCTGTTGCTGTGCTGCAGAATGAATGGATGTTGTTGAGGATATTGTTTGTCAAATCACATGCTGTCTTCACATTATGACACCTCCCCTCCCCCCCCCAACCAAAAAGTGTCTGGCTTCCACCCTAACAATACTTCGGTTTTCTCTGAAAACTGAAATATGTTAATCTTCTGAACATTATAAATCATGTTCCTTATAACTTCCTCTATGCATATTCAGGTATAAAGTATAAATTATAATCTGTCTTCAGCAAATGTCCAAAATTCATTACACTCGTTTTATCCAAAGGATAGCCCCTACACTGAGCCAAGAAATAAAAGCTTCACTTCACTCTGAGGGGTAAAAAGCTTTGTAATTATTAAGTAGGATTAAGTGGTGGCATCTGAAAGTCAGAGATGGAGGTTCATGTTCTAATAGAAAAATGTAGAGACAAGGGATACATTTAGAGAAATAGACCAATAATAATATTAATAGCTAAATTCTATTGATTGTTCCTTCTCTAACATTTTACATTATTGATTTCATTTAATCTTCATGCAAGATTTATAATACCTTAATAACAGTTTTATGACTTTTATTATTCCCATGTTATAATTGAGGAAAAGCCTTAGAGAATTCAAATATTTGTCTAAAAATTACAGAACAATGCACAGCAGGGGTGGGTTTAAAATTCTCCTGAATAATCTAAGGCATGAATCTTCACTGACTCTACTGTACTGTGTTCAACAACAACAAATGAGTAAATTTTAAAGATCTAGTTGACTTTATTAATTCATGAATTGGGCATATCCCTTCTAGTAAGTAGAGGGGCGCTCCAAATGGCTACAGGAAAGAAAAGATTTTTAAAGGTAGAGAGGTCATGGAAAAAAGGAAATTATTAACAAAGAATCCATTGTTTTAGGCAAGGTCACCCTCCTAAGGGGAATGGTAGGGGTCTATCAGGAAATTTTCTAGGGCTGACCAAGAAATTTCCATGTTGACTGGATAAAGATTACATTTCTGTGGAGTTGAAGTTGCAGTTAGGTTAGGTATTAATCTTGGTTTATTGACTTGGGATCTTAACCTAAGTGATTCCATTTTAGACCTGTGGTTCTTCTTAAGAACTGCATCGTATTAAGAAATATTGAGTGTCATAAAGACATGTGACACATTGTACACGTGGTTCTTTAGACTGGAACTTGTAACTTCTATAAGTTCTACTTTAAAATATTTTTTTCATCTGTTTTGAAACTATGTAAAATATCTTAAATGATTTATAAAACTGGGGTGGAATGGCATCATGAATAAAAAAATACAATGCACACACATGAGCAAACACAGAAATATGCAGACTCTTTTAGGCATACAAATATAAACTGCTCAATGAGAACTTGAATAAATGGATATTATAATAAATTTATCAGTTATTTCTAAACCCATTTGTAAGTTTAATGTAATTACAATTAAATTTTATGAAAGATTTTTGGGGGAAGACATGGAGAGACTAGTGTAAAGTACATTTAGAAAATGTGCTGACGCTCTGGAAAGCAGTGTGGAGGTTCCTCAGAAAATTAAAAATAGACCTACCCTATGACCCAGCAATAGCACTGCTAGGAATTTATCCAAGGGATACAGGAGTACTGATGCATAGGGGCACCTGTACCCCAATGTTTATAGCGGCACTCTCAACAATAGCCAAATTATGGAAAGAGCCTAAATGTCCATCAACTGATGAATGGATAAAGAAATTGTGGTTTATATACACAATGGAATACTACGTGGCAATGAGAAAAAATGAAATATGGCCTTTTGTAGCAACATGGATGGAACTGGAGAGTGTGATGCTAAGTGAAATAAGCCATACAGAGAAAGACAGATACCATATGGTTTCACTCTTATGTGGATCCTGAGAAACATAACAGAAACCCATGGGGGAGGGGAAGGAAAAAAAAAAAAAAAAAAAGAGGTTAGAGTGGGAGAGAGCCAAAGCATTAGAGACTGTTAAAAACTGAGAACAAACTGAGGGTTGATGGGGGGTGGGAGGGAGGGCAGGGTGGGTGATGGGTATTGAGGAGGGCACCTTTTGGGATGAGCACTGGGTGTTGTATGGAAACCAATTTGACAGTAAATTTCATATATTAAAAAATAAAAAAAATAATAATAAAAAAAAAAAAAAGAAAATGTGCTGAAAAATAAATGTTTGTTAGCATTTATCACATGTAATTACAGAAAACTAAAATTTAAAAAATAGCGAAATAGTTGTTTCAAATAGCAAATTAACAAAGATTTTTAAATGTCAATCTCAATGTTTTATGTGTACAAATTGGTAAAAATTTTCTGAATACAAATTTAGTAATATATAATAAACGTCATAACCGAAAGCCTAGTAATTCTCCATTTAAGATTAAAACCAAGGAAAAGAATCAATAATTTGAAAAGTTTTCTTCACAGAAAGGTACTTTATTACCCACATTTTATAAAACTATTAGAATTAAGTTTTTGATATACTAATTTTAAATTTCAGGGGGACACAAACATTCAGTCCATAACAGATTACAAGGGTCAAAGTGATTGGAATGACAGGATCTTTTTGGTGGGGCTCTGAACATTGGGAAGAAATGGAAACATGATGCAATCAGATTGGGCAAGATTTGGGAAGGTTATAAAACCAAGCCAAAAATCTCACGTGGTTCCCAAGTTCTGAGTTAGCCGCCTCCTATGTAGAAAAGTTCAGAGTTTCGGAATTTTCCAAGAGGATCAGTGGTTGTTTTGGGGAGAGAAGGCATAATGGAGAGTCATTTGACCAGAAAAAGCAGAGGCAAATACTGGAGCAAAAGCCTCACTGATAAAGGCTGTCTTCTTAAACATTGAATTACATTAAGCTTTTTAAAAAATTATTAGGCCATATTACACTTTAAAGAATTAATGTTTGGGGCACGCTGGTGGCTTAGTTGGTTGAGCATCTGACTTCGGCGTCATGATCTTGCAGTTTGTGTGTTCGACCCCCCCGTGGGGCTCTGTGCTGACAGCTAGGAACCTGGAACCTGCTTCGGATTCTGTGTCTCCCTCTCTCTCTTCCCTCCCCTAGTCACGCTCTTTCTTTCTATCCCAAAAATAAATAAACATTAAAAAAAAATTTAAAAACTGGGTGAGACTGGGTGAGGTTTTGATACAAGCAAACCACATATAAAATAGAGTTCAATAGCCAATGAATTCCTAATGTAGTCTATATTATGGTAATCAAAATATATTTTTGATCCCTATATTTGTGTTGAGTTGGTATTAGCATATGCTGAAATGTAATTTTAGTTTAGCGGATTTTTACTTCTAAATAAAGTAAATATCATTTTTTATAAGATTCCAAGAAATAAGTAGGTCTTTAAAAATATTTTTCATAATTATCTTTATGCTGCATTAACAAAAAGCATCATGTTGCATATTTTGAGGATTATTTCACATCTGCTTTTTCCCCACAAAACAAACCATTTGGTTTTTTGAATTTCTACCAGCCAATGCAAACACTTAAATCAAATTATGATAGACACCAATTATGTTAGGAGAGGATCATAAGCAATTGTAGCATTCCAGGAACTTTGGCCCTGACTGAGAGGAATACGAGACAAACACTAGCATTAGTAGGCTCAGAAGGAGTCTTTATTTCAATAATCTAATGATAAAGAACTTAAATATGTGACATAAGTGAAATAGGTGAAGTCAATACAAATACAAGATTTTTTTTCCTAGATTTGACTCTAGATAGTCAAAAAAGCATGTCAATGTTGAATTTCTCATAAAATGCTTGGAGGCATGAACTCAGTCCCTATAATTCTGATGTTTCCTGGTAAGTTAGAAAGTATGACTTATTTGGGGTGCCTGGGTGGCTGTCAGTTAAGCATACGACTTCACCTCAGGTCATGATCTTGTGGTCAGTGAATTCAAGCCCCACGTCTGCACTGACAGCTCAGAGCCTGGAGCCTGCTTTGGATTTTGTGTGTGTCTCTCTCTGCACCTACCCCACTCGCACTCTATCTCTCTTTCTCTCTCTCTCTCTCTCTCTCTCTCTCTCTCCAAAATAAACATTAAAAAATATTTTAAGCATGACTTATTTATAACAGGCATTGTGTAATCTGTAAGTATTTTAGCATTACGTTCTCACAACATCAGTTGCTATTTTTACCCTGATTTTACAAATATATAAAATAAGTGGCAAAGAGTTATAGGTTTTGCCTTGGTCGCCCATTTATTTTTATCTACAAAATTATTTACTTTAAACAAGGTATGTGCAGAAATTCTATAATTATTAGTGTCAATAATTATCAGTATCAACCACAGCTCCCCTATTCAAACAAGACTCTTACATAAACAAACATCCCATTCTACCCTTCTAAACAGGTGACTTGCTTTGATCCAGCTGCAAATGCTCATATTGTTAAAAAGGAACCCACAGACCCAAAATGGCATCACGTAGCCAAGTCATCAAATTGAGACGTAAGACCTAATCTAATTGCAGTTTCAACCCTCCTGAGAAATTTAAGTCTTAGCCAGTCATTTGGGAATTTTCTGATCAAACAATAAGGTAATCTGTCACATGAACCCTTCTCTACCCCCTCTATAAAGGAAGATAAAACCTCCTACTCTTCCTGCTAAGGGAAAATCATCTGACCCGAAAAAAATCCTTTTCTTTCGCTAATAACTTCCTTGCACCACCTTCCTTCCTATAAAAACCTTATATTTTGTATAACTCCTTGGTGTTCCCCTTAACTTGCTAGATAAAATGCTGTCCATTTCATGAGTCATTTAATAAAGCTAGTTAGATTTTCAAATTTAACTGGTTGAATTTTGATTTTTAACAATATATTTCCAAATAGCATTTTGAGAAGCAGAGTCTCCAAAAATATACAGATACTGTAAAAACTGGAATGAGAAAGATCTGGGGTTTTGTTTGTTTGTTTGTTTGTTTGCTTGTTTTTAATTACCTTCAACAGTCAACTTGACATCTTTCAAATGTACTGATTAAACTGATAGGGATTTGCACACACTCACCACCTTAGAATTAATTGGCTCCGTGTTAAATGACATACTCTGACAAACTCTGTCACAGAATTTTGAACCAGATTTTGGTTGGGGGCAGAGGGGACAAACAAAGACACAAAGAAAATGACAACAAACCCAGAGACCATCTTATGTAATATGGGAATGTAGTTTACTATAGAAATTAGGGGCTAACAGGAAGAGTTGGGTATGCAAAAGTCAAGTCAAGGAAGCCATTAAATCATTACTGAAGGTCAGGGAAACTGCCATTGAGGTCAAAAGAACTCAACATATAGCATTAAGGTAGGTTCACCTGAGAGGTTTGCAGGGAAAAGGAGAAATCTCATAACTTCCCATCATCTGTTTTATTGTAAACAGTGAGGTGGATGATTCTCAGGAGCTCTTGGGGAAACCATAAGCCATGTCACATTGCCCAGACATCTGTCTGCAGTTGACTTTGGAAGAAGAAGATTTATTTTCCACCTTCAGTATATAACTCAAGTACTTTTTTTGGCAGAGTCTATCCTGGAACTGTACAGAAAAATGGATGTTAAGAAATGTACTTACCGTCTTCTCCTCTGCAACCTTAGAAGGAAGCACTGGTGATAGCAACTTGCCAACAGGTAATTCAAATGGTAAGACACAAAACCCTTGTGTCATTTTATCTGTCCCCTTGTGATTTTTCATATCTGTCATATCACAACCTCCAACTGATATCTTCTAATTTAAATCCTGAAACATAGTTACCCATTAACACACTTTTTGCTATATTGTAGGGAAATGGAAGAAAGGAAAATGATTGTTTAATAGAGATAGAGATAGAGATAGAGATAGAGATAGAGATAGAGATAGAGATAGAGATAGAGATAGATATCTCAAAGCATAGAAGAAAAAGTGTATAACTACTACGGTCTTCACTTCTTTAACTTATCTTCTGACCAGAGTTCATATTTATAACTTCCTTTTCCCTACCTTTCAACATACTTTTGGCCCTCAGCCAATACTTCAACTGGTCATGGTTATTTTTCTGGCAGAAAGAGAGGAGGTGACCCAACTTATAATTTCTGAAGAATATGTGCCATTAGCAGTCTTGCCTGTATGCAACTGCTTTAGTTGCTTATTTATGTTTATCAATGCATTTGGGGGTACTAGGAACCATCACTAGTTCCAGCCATAGTCATCCTTGACCTCATGTCCCTCATGATATCTCCTATCTCCCCTGGATAATCAAGATCTGTCATACCAGCCAGTACATTAAATCTTTTATGAGCCTGTTGGTTCTAAAGTAGCCAAGGTGTAAGCAATCTTCCAATTCAATGGAATTTGTGTTGAGTTTCCTGGTTGGAAGCATTCCTTCTTTGGGAACCAGAAAAACCTAAATTTGCAGGGATGGGAAACAAACATTTTGCAGTAAATTATTATAGTTACAGCAACCAAAATCACTTCCATTTCCACACCTTGACTCCTAAATGTAAGTAGCCTGCTATGAGAGAAATGATACCATATACTGATCACAAATTCAGAACATTTTATGATCTAGAATGCTCAACCTGACAGATGCTGTCACACAGCACCATAACTGAGTTTCTAATAGCCATTTCATTGTTCTATTAGGTCAGTGGTCAGATAATAGATATTATAACAATAATAAATTTGATGGATACAAGCACATTGCCATGTTCACTCACTTTTAGTGAATTCCTTAATCAGAGGATATGTTGTATTTGTTCTATATTAGGAATGTCACCCATAAGTCCACTAATGGTATACGGAAGAAACATTGCAGATGTGAAGACAAATCCATATTCAGACTAAATGTCTTTCCCAGGAAAGAGAAGTCACTGCTCCTGCCATGAAAGTTTTAGTCTATTGTAAACATCCTCTCTTGTGGTGGCTGGCATATCCTCCAGGGGTGTCATTTCTTCATTCAGCAATATGGTAGCCAGATCAGCATTGGTAAGTGAAACTCAATGCTGGGAGCTCATCCCTATGGAATGTCTGAGAAAACAACCTGCAGATATCCAAAGAACAGGTCATCTTGACAGCAAATTACTGAGAACTTTCTCTACAGTGGTTGCCATTTAGTGAATATTCACAATGAAAAGAAATATTTTGACACCTTGTTGCAATTCTGAAAGGTCTAACCATATACTTTTTCCTGAAATCTTCTTATCATCAATTTTAAATCTCATTTCTCCTAAGTCCTTAGCCACTATTCTTCAGGTCCTTCCATGAGTGATGCTATAGTGCTGTAGGGCCACTTTCAGATCGTGCCAGCATATTGTGCAGAACTATCTGTTGTCTGGGTCTCATTCTGTTTTGTTTTGTTTTTTCCCAACTCCATCAATGGTTTATAGGGAGATCTCTTTGAGATTGTACTGCAGAGAGAATGGGCAAGGTATCAGAACTAGAAGGCATGGGAGTCAAAGTCACTTGTTTTTGCAATTTACATATGCTTTCAATATCAATCTTATAGATAGCACTTCCACTTGATGGTGGAGAGTTTCTGTGCATTTCCAGCACCATGGCTTGAAAGGTAAGATAACATTACCTTTGTTAGAGGCAACTCAATTCATATTGTAATGTAGCATCCCATGGTTAAGTATAAAATCTCTACCAAGGTCTCCTAGTAAACCAAAAGCATTATGCACCTTCTTAAATTTAGGAGATTCCAAATGAAGCAAGTTGTCTTTGGCCTTACAGGAAATATCTTGACATGTCCCAAACTAATGAACCCCTAGAAATTTCAGAGATGGTGGATCCAGTTTTGTTTTATTCTGCTTCATTTATCCATTCACCAATTCAATAGCAGGGTTTATTTATCATCTATATATCTTTTCTGTCGTAGTAACTTCAAATCTTTGGCCAACTAATTTTAAAGCGTTGCTTATTTTCCTATTAATGAGATTTAAAGAGTCTTTACGTATTCTGGATACAAGTACTTTGTTTGATATGTGTTTTGCAAATATTTTCTCCAAATCTTATCTTTTTATTCTCTCACAAAAATTTTAACTTTTATTAAATCCAATTTCTCAATTATCTTCTCTAAGAATCTTTTCCTTATCTATTTTAGTTCCTATAATAATGAATTTATATATCTTTAAAAAATAGATTGTGCTTTATCTAATAGGTCTAAGAAATATTTACCTCATCAGATGTCACAAGGATTTCCTCAGAGGTTTTCTTCTAGTCGTTTTATAGATTTAGGTCTACAATCCATTCTGAGTTAATTTTTGTAAAAGATTTTGTGACATGGTTTGAAGTTATTTCTGTTGCTGTTTATGGATATCTAATTATTACAACATCATTTGTTAAACAGATTATTCTATATCATTGGATTGCATAAACACCTTTGTTGAAAATCAACTAGCCATATATCTTCAGGTGTATTCCTGGAACTGTATTCTGTAGCTTTTATTTAAGAGTCTTTCATACGCTGTCTTGATAAGCATAACTTTATAATACATCCTGATTAAGTAGTATGAATTCTTGGCCTTACTATTTAACTGTTTGGGATATTCTAGTTCCATTGAGCACCCACATAAATTTTTAAAATAGCGTATAAAACTCAACAAAAAGTCTTAATAAGATTTCGATTGGTTTGGATTTTGATTGGTTAGGATTGAATGTTAAGATTCATGTGGTAAAATCGATATTCTAACAATACATATTCTTCCAATCCACAAATACGATATATATTTCAAGTACTTAAGTCTTCTTTAATGTTTCTTATTAGTGATTTGTATTCTATAGCACATAAGTTCTACATATATTTTCTTAGATTTATACCTAAGTATTTAATGTATTTTGTTACTGTTATAAATTATACATTGCAAATTCCAAATACGGAATCTCCACATTTCCAAATAACCAAAAATATAATTTATTGCTTACATTAACCTTGTGTTCTGCTATCTTACTTGAAGAACTTACATGAAGGATTTCCTTTAATATTTCTTTTAGAGCAGTTCTTCTAACAAATTATTTCATTTTTTTTAATAGTGGAGTTGTTTCACTTAATTCCTGAAGTACGGAAAGAGATGTAGATGATATATATATAGGTAGGTAAAAATATGGATGCTGAAAGGTCTATGTTTTTAGACCTTTATTAGAAGTCTATGTTTTTAGACCTTTAGATATAGATAGATGCACATATAGACATAGACATGGATATGGATACAGAATTCTAGCTTGGCATATTTTTTTTCTTTAGCAACTTAAATATGTCATTCAACTGTTTCCTGGTCTCTTGGTTTCTGATGAGAAATCCAGAGTTATTCAAATCCTTATTCCCCTACACATAATCTATTTTACTCTAGGTGCCTTCAAACATTTTTCTTTATTTTTGGTTTTCAGAGGCTTGATTATGATGTGTCTAAGCATAATTTTCTTTAAATTTGTCCTTTTTGAGATTTGTATCTTGAATTGGACTTCTTTAGTCTTCAAGCTGCTGTCTCTCACCACACTTGGGAAGTCTTCCATCATTATTTCTACAAATATATCTTTCTGCCCCACTCTCTCCTCTCTTCCTAGAACTCCAATGACATAAACTTTAAACCTTTTTAGATTATCCCATAGGTTCCTAGGTTCTATGCATTTTTTCAATCTTTTTGTTCTTTGTTCATTTGATTGGATGTGTTCTGTTAATCTTACTGAAAGATCAGTCCTTCTTTCCTTTGTAATCTCCATTCATCATCTAGTGAAATTTGTATTTTAGCTATTGTAATTTTTATCTAATACTTCCAATTAGTTCTTTTTAAAAAAATATGGTAAGAATACCCAACATGAATTCTACCTCTTAACAAATAAAGCCCATATACAATATTGCTAACCATTGGCACTACACTATACAGCAGATCTCTAGAACTTATTCATCTTGTATAACTGATACCTCTTATCTGTTGAACAAAAACTTCCCATTTTCTCCACCCCCCCCAACCCCAGGCCCTAGCTACCATTTTATTCTGTGCTTCCATGAGTTTGACTATTTTAGATACCTTGTATGAGTAGAATCATATCATATTTGTTTTTCTGTAACTGGCTTGTTTCACTTAGCATAATGCCTTCCAGGTATATCTTTGTTGTTGCATATTGTAGAATAAACTTTTTTAAAAGGCTGAGTAATATTATATTGTAAGTATATACCATATTTTCTTTATCCATTCATTTGTCGATGGACATTTGGTTTGTTTCCAATCTTGGCTATTGTGAATAATGCTATAATGAACATTGAGAAATATTTCTTTGAGTTCCTGATGTTAGTCAATGCTTTTGGACATATACCTAGAAATGGGATTGCTGAATGGTATGGTAATTCTATTTTTAATTTCTTGAGAACCTCCCTGTACTTTTTCCTTATAGTTTTTATATTTCTGCTGATAACATATATCTTTTCATTAATTTCATTTGTATTTACCTTTAACTCATGTAGCATAGTTATAATAGCTTCTTTAAATATTTTTGAGGTAATTCCAGATTTTTAGTCATCTGAAGATTGACATCTATTGATTGTTTTTTGCTTTCAGAATTGGTCACATTTTCCTGGTTTTTTGTATGTCAAGATATTTTGAATTGTATCCTGACATTTCAAATATTAGGTTGCTTGGAATCTGGGTCCTATTGCAATCTTGTAAAAAATTTTGATTTTGTTTTGTTTTGGTTTCTTCACCAGTTTTAGCAGATAATCAACCAATTTACCTTCAGATTACAAATTCTGTCTTGCCTTCTGTAAGAAGTGGTTGATGTCAAGGCTTTGCTGAACTATTTTGGCTCTGTTCAACACATTCTCCACTCGGAAATTTGTCAAAGACTTGGATCATGGTTTAAATCTTATTTCAGTTCTGAATCCTTTTTTCTATGCCTCTTAGGGTCTATCCCTCACATACACAGCTCAGAGGTGAGTCTAAGGTTTTCTGGGGGAGCATACACAAAACCAGAGTATCTCCTTCTTCAGATCTCTCTTCCCTGAAATTTCCCCCATACTCTCTGGTCCACAAGGCACATATTTACTGATACCTCTGTCAAGGAAGATCATATTCTTTTCAAAATTTAGCTACCCACACCATTGTTCTGCCACGCAGCTCCAACACAAGGCCCTCTGGCCAAAGTTGTGAGAGGAACCCAGGGAAGCAAAAACAAAGGAAACTAATCACCTTGTATATTGTTACTCCATGTTTTTCTTTAAATTTTAATGTTTACTTATTTTTGAGAGAGAGTAAGACCGCAAGCAGGAGAGAGGTAGAGAGGGAGTAAGGGAGACACAGAATTTGAAGCAGGCTCCAGGCTCTGAGCTGTCAGCATCGAGTCCGATGTGGGGCTTGAACCCACAAACCATGAGATCAGGACCTGAGCCGAAGTCAGATGCTTAACCAACTGAGCTACCTAGGTGCCCCTTGTTTCTCCATGTTTTCACATTCTCTCCACCTGTGAAATCCATCTACCTTTTTGTTAACTCTTCAGAGAGGAGGGGTGCAGTCTCTCAATTCCTTGGGTAAGAAGTTAAGAGGACTGAGTAGTAGATCAATGCAATTGGGAAGCTGAAGCTTTAGTGATTTGGAAAAGAATGATTTTATTGGAGTGGGTGAGATGGAAAATTGAATCAGTTTAATATTTTATTTAAGAATATAATATTTTACAGGCACCTGGGTGGCTCAGTCAGGTCTGAGTCTGACTCTTGATTTTGGCTCAGGTCATGATCTCACAGTTTTGTGAATTCAAGTCCCATGTTGGGTACTGTGCTGGTGATGCAGATCCTGATTGGGATTCTTTCTCTCTCTCTGCCCCTTCCCTGCTCACACTCTTTCTGTCACTCTGAAAATAAATAAACTTTAAAAAATAATGTAATATTTTAAATTATAAAAATCGGAATACTGTCATCATTTCATATATGATATATTTATTTTTATTTTTCTTAAACATTTTAAAATTTCATGCTTACTCACAAATTCCTTACTTTTGTTGGGTAGTCCTTTGAGATTCTGAGACTATAATGTAAGACTCTGACTTGGACTGCCTTATCTGTGAAGAAAGCTTTTGTTTACATTTTTTCATATACCTTTACCTTTTTAAATATTCCACAAAACAGAAACCATTTATTATTTTTAAATACAGCTTTCCTAAAGTTGTTTACAATGTATAATAAAAATAATACTGAAGAGCAGTCATAATTCAGCCTTGATCACAAGAAAGCAATGGTAAAACTTAGCTTGATTCTCATATGTTGAAACTTAGCACCACAAATAGAAAATTTAGAGAAACTAAAATCTTATCAGCTAAAAGAATTTTTTTTAAGCATCTACATCCTAAAATTGTCACAGTGATTCCAAGGAAGATAACTGAGGATTTCTCATGCAAACATAAGAGGTAAAAATTTCCTGCACACATGTGTCTATTGAGAAATCTATATCAAGACTCCTGGAAGTCTATTGGATAAAGCTTGCCTCTGTAATAAATATGTGTCTCCATTGTAGAGTCATCAACCAGCATATTGAAATTGCTTCTTCCATGCCAAATAACGGTTTTTGCCAAGAAAGAAAACCCTGTGCAGTCATTGTTATCTCCCCTCAAGTCCTCACCTGGTGTGAGTATGGCTCAGAGCAGCTGCCTGTTCTTCCTGAACTCCACATCCATCAAATCATTCCCGCTTTCCATCTGCTCACCTGCTGCACTGATAGCAACAAAAGTTAGTGGATAATGTTGATTATCTGCCAAAAACAAGTAAAGACATAATTTTGCTCTAGGACAAAATGTGATTGGGACACAAATGATTTTTTCTCTGGAAGTTCTCTACCTCTCCTCTCTTCAGTAATCCTTCCAGCCTGCTTTTTAATAAACTACCATTTTGTTGTTGAGAGTGGGAGAGAACATGAAGTCCTTCACTGATGGAGCACTATGCTCCTTTTTTGATCTGCCATAGTCCTGATTAAAGAAAAAATAATAAATATATATATATATGTATATACACATATATACATATATATACATACATATGTATATATATGTATATGTACATGTATATATATGAAGAATGTGTTTGGACAGTATATGACTGACCAGAACAAGAAAGTTCAATTTGATTAACTGGATACCCACTTCCTGAAATTACTTGATAGATCAGAGAAATGTAGTAAAATGATAATTTATTTCCGTGTTCCACTTTGGCAGTGTTTAAATAGCTTATTTAAATCTATTTTACAATTCTTCCTGGAAACATCTATTGACAATTTAAAATCAGATTTAGAGATTTGGGGAATTAAAACAAAAATAGATTCATATAAACAAAAGATATAATGCTGAAATTGAGAATTTGGTTGAAAAATGTCTCTATGTTCTCCTATATGATTGAAGTTTCTGAAATATGCTAATGTCAACAATCCAGGATATGAAACAAATAGTTTTTAAATTACAAAGAATGCCTTTACGATTTTAATTAAAAAGTGTCACAAGAATAACATTTGAAATCTTGCTTCAGCATGTGTATATATATATATATATATATATACATGTATATATATATGGAACACTCGCAGAACAAGTTACTTGCAATCCAAGGTTTTACTGTATATATATCATAAACATTCCTGTCATCAGAGGCAAAAGCAGACAGTACAGCTATGCATGTATTTTCTCATTCTCTTCTGTCATTAAGAACCTACATATAAATAAGGAATCATACTGCAAACTTCTTTTGTGACTTGTTTTGATATTCAATAAAATATTGTGTTGGTTTTCCAATTTAACAATGCACATATATAATTTCACATTAACATGTTTCATTATTTATTTAACTGTCTACATAGTGGTGAATATTTGGCTCCTTGACAAACATTAAATAGTATAAATAATACTTATAACTATATATACAATTATAACATAATATGTGCATATACTTTTGATTATATGCTATTTTGTATAACATGATATTAAAGGTGGAAGTAGAAATCAAAATATGTCAATTTAAATACTAAGAGATATTAATAAATTGCCCTTTGGAAATCTATAATAATTTATACATCTATCAGCACTCTTTCAATATATCCTTTGCTAAACATTTCCATATATATAGTGAAATGTTTTAATATTTTACTGTTGTGGTTAATTTACCTTTTCATTGATAGTTTTAAGGTTAGATGTATTATCATAGTTGGACTATTTTTATTTCTTCAGTGAATTGCCTGCTCAGATCTTTTGTCCATGTTTATTGTAATTTTAGAATAATAATAATTATTATATTAATTCACAGAAGTATTTTATGCATTATACATACCTTTTTATGCATGTTATAAATACTGTATTTATTATAAATCTGATGCTTGTTTCTTTTAACATTATTCACGTTAAAAGTTTCAAATCATTAATATATAACACACAAAAAGGCCAAATAATATTAGTATATTTCTTTCTAGATCTAGTTTGGTAAGGAATGTTTTCTCTACCCCAATAGTGTATAAATATTTTATTTGATATTTTTGGTTGTTTCAAGTTTAAAATTTAGAATTTTAAATTATCTGGAATTTGATTATTCGTATAGTATGAGAAGGGTTGATAGTTTTTAGTATGAAATTCCACTAGCTAGCCAATTAAACCAATATAATAGTAAAATAATCAATTCTTTTCCTTCTGATTTGAAATGCCACAATTTAATATATAAAATTTTCTATTAATGCACAGAACAATATCTGGACTCTCTCCTCCATTAATTAATTTGCTACTTCTGTAGTAGAGTCCCTCCTTAAGGAATGTGGTGAAAACCTCACCACAAGGGAAGGCAATCTGGCTATGTGTGCATAGGTGACATTCCTCATGACTCTGTAACATAAACCACCCAATCAGACTGTATGTCTGTATATCACCATGTTTGGGAGACAAAGAAGTAGAAATTGTATAAAAGGCTACACCCCACTGTGCCCGGGGCTCAGTTTTTTGGGTATGAACCCACTGAGCCCACGCCCGCACCAATGAAGTTGCTTCCTGGAAAGAAAAAGCCTCTGTGTAATGATTCTCTGTGCGAACCTCAGTCCTGTTACATTTTGGGGGGGCTCGAATCCAGCAGGGGGAGACGGTGTTTGTGGGTACAAACCTCAGGGCACCAGGATAAGTGACCTTGCCTGGTGCCAGTGGACGGCTTAATCCACAGGAGACTAGGACCTCCCAGCGGCGCCCCAAGGCAAGGGCCCTGGATGCACAAAGGAACCCGGTGAGGCCCAGAAACCACCTCGGGGAGCGCCCCCCATCAGACTGGTAAAAACCTGGGTTCGTTTTGGTAGACCTGCCCCTAGGAGGAAGAAGGGGGGCCTGATAACCTCCCAGAGTTGCCTGAGTAGTTCTGTAAGGAATAAGGAATGAAACCGCAACTCTAAGGCACTGGGCAGCAGGCTGGAGTTGCCCTGTGACTGTGTGTGAAACAGACAGACAGCAGAGAGGTTTCGACCTAGCCAGGGACCAAAGCGAGTCCCGATCTGCGGTTCCGTGGCCACCTCATTCGGCTTAAGGTGGCGTCAGACTTCCTCAGGAGTCTGATTGGGGTCAGGGAGTAATACTGATCCTGCCAATACTAAGAGGTGCCTGAAATGTCTCTGAGAGGAGAGCGGCCAGAAACAGATGAAGCGAGTGTTGTCCTCTCCAGATTAGTCCCTCCCTTCCCCCTTTTTCCTCTTTTGTTCATAAAAGTTGTCTGTTAGGGGGAGGAAATGGGTGGAAAGCAGAGTAAACTGATTCCACTAGAGTGTATGTTGAGGAATTTTAAAAAGGGATATTTAAGAGACTACAGTGTGAAATTAACTTCCGGAAAGCTCCAGACAGTCTATGAAATTGATCAGTAGGGATGGGCTGGCCCTCTGAGAACTCACTTGATAAGGAACTAGTTGGCTGAGTGTTCAGGGTCATTGTGGGGGTTCCACCCTGACCAATTTCCTTACATTGACCGTTGGCCAGACCTGATACTATCCCAACTGCCTTGGCTAAAACTCTGTATGGAAGAGAACTGTAAAGTTATGATGGCTCAGGCCTCAGTTTCCTCCAAATGCCAACTAAATAGTAAAAAACCCGTACTATCGGGAGAGCCTGAGGGGATCCCACCACCATATGCCCCAACATACCCCTCACTGCCTGCCACATGCATCTCCAGCCACCCTGGCTTCTGAAACCCCACCAGAGCTTTTCCCTAGGCCTGAGGCCTCACCACCTCTAGAACCACTGGCTTCTCCAGATGTGACGGACTCACCCGGACCACGGGTCCTAACCCCATAACACCCCTCCCAGAAGGAAACTAGAAGATCAGGCTAGTGGAGACAGTCCCTCTACAGCAACACCAGGGAGCCCTACAGATGCCACTGAGGGAAACTAGGAGACCTGTCTATTATGACCAGGAAGGCCAGATCTGAGGAGGCCAGCATGTTTTTGTGTCAAAACCCTTTACCACTATGGACCTCATAAATTGGAAGCACTTACTCCCTCCTAAATGGAGAAGCCCCCAGGCTATGATTGAACTAATGCAGTCCATAATTCAAATCCATAAACCTACCTGGACAGACTGCCGCCAACTCCTCCTGACCCTCTTCAACATGGAGAAGCATTGCCAAATTACTCAGGCGGCCCTAAAATGGCTAGAGGAATATGCCCCGGCTGGGCCACTAGACACCCAGGCTTATGCTTGGGCTCACTTCCCTGGGGAGTACCCCAAATGGGACCCAGATGACCCAAGTGTAGATGGAGGGCTCACAAGGACTGAACAGTATCAAGAAGCCCTTCTAAATGGCAAGGACCTGAGGAGAGCCCGAGCCAGTTCTATGAGAGACTATGTGGGCATTTTGTCTCTATACCCCCTTTAATACAGAACCACTCAGTAATTAGCAGATGGTCAATGAGGCTTTTGCAGGTCAGGCTGAAGGAAACATCCAGCTCAAGCTGCAAATGCTAGAGGGTTTCACTGTCATGAATGCTAGTCAGTTGCTGGAAGTAGCAACTTAGGTGTCTGTCAACCATAACCAGGTGGCACAGAGGAAAGAATGCCAGATGATGCAGAAAAGGGCAGACGTGTTAGCTGCTGCCTTTGTGGAGTGTTTGGAATGCTCCTGGAAAGGTGCCCCACAGGGTGGGGCTGGGGCCAAAAGGGGGAATGGTGGGGAGGATCACCTTGCCCAGGACCAAAGTTGGGACAGAGTTAGCATGGTCACTGTTGTCAGAAAAGCCAGTAGAAAAATGAGTGCCTCCTGCAGCTGGGTAATTCTTAGCAGGGTCCCAAGCAGAAATAATGAGCCCATGTGGTCCAGGGCCGGTACCAACCAGCATCACGGCCTCATGGGGTCACCGAAGATGATTTTGTGGGGCTAGCTGCCATGGAGGACTATGAGGAGGACTAGGACAGACTGGGCTCTCTTTTTTTAAACCCCCAAGAGCCTATGGTCCAAATGAATGTGGAGGGTTGACCCATTGACTTCATGGTAGATACTGGGGCAAAATACTTGGTGGTGACCCAACGCTGTGGGCCCCTTAGAGACAAGCCACCATTGTGGGGGCGACAGGAAATGAGACATGTCATCCCTTTCTGCTGCCTCAGCAATGCAGTTTAGGCGGCCATGAAGTCATCCAAGCAGTACCTCCCTGACTGCCCTGTGGCTTTAATGGGCCGTGACCTATTAGGAAAGCTGCAGGCCCAGATAACTTTCAACTCCCATGGACAAGTTGCTCTGATGCTGTGAAAGCCAGAAGCAAAGATTATGACTCTCATGATTCCCTAAAGGGAAGAATGGCATCTCTACAGTCTCATGCAGTAGCCACAACAGGGACCTGAGCTGCACTTCAGAGTACCGGGGGTGTGGGCTAAGGACAACTCACCAGGACTGGCCTGGAACATACCTCCAGTATGTTTAGTTCCAGAACTAAAGAACATACCTCCAGTGTGTTTAGTTCCAGAACTAAAACCAGGGGCAGAGCTCACCTGTCAGAGACAATACTTCATCCCCTGCAAGATACATATCAGGATCCAGAAGCACCTAGAGAGGCTCTTAAAGTATGGGATCCTCTGGCCATGTCAGTCACCTTGGAACATGCCCCTCTTACCTGTCCAAAAGCCCAACACAGACGACTATTGGCTGGTTCAGGAACTGCAAGCAGTAAACCAGGCCACCATCACCGTACACCCAGTGGTTCCGAACCCCTGTGTACTTTTGTGGCTCATCCTTGCCAAAGCCACCTTCTTCACCTGGTTGGACCTCAAAGAGGTCTTCTTCTGCATCCACCTGGCCTCCCAGTGTCAACCAATCTTCTCTTTCCAGTGGGAGAGTCCTGCAAATGGTAATAATGGTCAGTTGACTTGAACCAGATTGCCTCAGGGGTTCAAATACTCCCCAACATTTTCGGCACTGCATTAGCCTCTGACTAAAAAGCTTTCCCAACAGATCAGTATGGCTGTGTCCTGCTTCAGTATGTGGATGACTTGGTGCCAGCTGGGAGGTCCTGGGAGGATGGCAGGGAAGGGACTCAGCAGCTCCTTACCCTCCTCTGGGAAACTGGATACAAAGTCTCAAGGAAAAAGGCCCAAATCTGTCAAGAGAAAGGCAAATATCTTGGCTTCCACCTGTCCCAAGGGGCAGAGCCAACTCGGCCCAGAGAAGAAGCAGGCTGTTTGTTCGATCCTGGTCCTGTCAACCCGACACCAGATTTCTTCTGGCCACAGGTTTCTGTAGAACCTGGATACATGACTTTTCAGTCCTGGGAAAACCCCTCAATGAGGCTACAAAGGGGGGGATAGAGGGAACCCCTGATATGGGAATCAGTACAGCAAAAGGCCTTTGAGGAAATAAAGCAAGCCCTCACTAATGCACCTGGTTTGGGGCTCCCAGACGTGACCAAGCCTTTCTTTCTGTATGTCCATGAGTGCACTGGCATTGCAATGGGAGTCCTAACCCAGATGTTGGGGCCATGGCATCAACCAGTGGCATATCTCTCCAAGCAGCTTGACTTTGTTGCCCAAGGCTGACCACCTTGCCTATAGGCATTTGCAGCCACAGCCCTCTTAGTGTCTGAGGCTGGCAGGTTAACTGTAGGACAAGTATTGACAGTCTGAGTGCTACACTCAGTATTGAAATTAATAGAAAACAAGGGACAATACTGACTAACCAATGCCAGGATAGTCAGGTATCAGGGAATGCTATGTGAGAACCATGCATTCACCTAGAAGTAGTGCAGACTCTAAACCCTGCAATCCTACTGCCTGTCTGGCCAGTCAACCAGATCATGACTGCATCAAAGTCATGGACGAGGTGTTCTCCAGCCGACCAGACTTGAGGGACCAGGCCCTCAAGGACACCTATGCTGAGTATTTCACTGACAGTAGCAGTTTTATAAAAAAGGGAGGGGGGATCATGGTGCTAACCTGAGCCCTCCACCTGGCGGCAGGGGTACGTGTTAATATATACACAGACTAAGTATGCCTTCACCACCCTCCATGTACATGGGGCTTTATACAAAGAGAAGGGTCTAATAACTAAACTCAGGAGAAAAAGATATAAGGTATGGTAAGGAAATCCTTGAACTCTTAGATGCTGTGTGGGCCTCTAAAAGAGTGGCAGTCATGCATTGTCGGGGACATCAAAGGGGAGACACCACGATTGCACCGGGAAACTGTAAGGCAGACCAAGAGGCAAAACTTGCAGCCTCCAATGGGACAGTGGAATCAGCGGCTTTAGCCTCCACATGGTTCCCTAGTCCACTGGCAGAATGGGACCCTAATCACCCACAACATGAGAGCACCTGGTTTAAGACTGAAACATGGAAGCTACTTCCCAGGCGGATGGTGGAAATGAAGACAGCTGATTGGCAATTCCTGAGGCCCTGGCTCCAGCTTTCGTCAAACAGTTCCATCAGGAAATCCCCATTGGCCAGACAGCTCTCGAGACTACATTGAGCTGACATTTCTACATCCCTTGACTCTCTGGCATAACCCAAGCAGTATGTGAGCAATGTGAAATGTGTGCCTGGAATAACCCACGTCAGAGACCCAAGGCCACCCCTTGGGTGCAGAGTGTCAGGGGAGCCCCATTTGAAAATATGATGGTGGACTTCACTGAGCTTCCCCGGGTCCAAGGCTGTAAATATCTGTTGGTCTTTGAGTTCACTTTCTCAGGCTGGGCAGAAGCTTTCCCTGCCCTCCCAGAAAAGGCACAAGAAGTGGCTCGACTTCTTCTAAAAGAAATCATTCCTCGATTTGGGATCCCTATCACTATGGGATCAGATAACAGGCCAGTGTTCATGGCTGAGGTGGTACAGCTGGTGGCAAAGGGCTTAAAGATCACCTGGAACTTACACAAGGCATACTGACCCCAGAGCTCCGGGGTAGTGGAACAAATGAATTGAACCCTGAAGCTGAGAGTAAGTTAACTATGTCATGAAACCCACCTACACTGAGGTGTTGCCAATTGCCTTGTTAAAATTCAGGTGTAGCCCCACTAAGCAGATGGGGTTCGCCCCTTATGAAATCCTTTATGGGTGCCCTCCCCCCATCATCAAGGGCATAATGGGGACCTAAATGAGATAGGCAGTCTAACCCTAAGGCAACAGATGCGGGCCCTTGACTCTACACTACCTTATACCACTGGGTTAGGGAGCCATTACCTGTGAGTCTGACCACAGATGCTCACCCCTTTAAACCAGGAGATGCTATATGGATGAAGGAATGGAATGTCCAACTCCTAAAACCCCTCTGGAGGGGCCTGTTCACTGTCATTTTGTCCATCCCTACTGCAGTAAAGGTGGCCGAGTTGGGTCCCTGGGTTTACCACAGCAGAGTGAAGCTGGCATCTTGAAACGGGGGGTGCATTCCTGATCTATCAAGGCCATGCAAGTTGACCATATGGAAGAAGCAATCTGCAAGTCCAGAGGCTCTGGGAGACTGCAGCCCTTCTTTAGTCACTCCAGAAGCTGATATGCATAGCAGAAGCTTGAGGAATCAACAGTCTGGTGGAACAAATAGACTGTCCTTATTTTCTATATCTGTTTCTTTACTGTGATGCACTGTCACCCCTTGTTTCTCACTATTATTGTGATTCTTGCTCTACTCTTTGCCACAGAACTGGCTGAGGCCACCCCGGCTGGCTAGAAGTGTGGTGAGAGGTTTCTGTTAGCAGAAACCTCTGGATAGGATGCTTCTTTGTGGTATTGTTTGCTTCTAATCCGGACCCCTTCTGTAGACCGAGATTTCTCATCATGTGACCCATGTATTCACATAACCAGGTCAGGCCAGGGAGTCACTTGGACCTTACTATGCCATACCCACTTCCTATGCAAGGGAGAAGTCCTGGGGACCTGCAGGCACAATAAGACCACCTATTCTATCTGCCAACAGGAGAGTCAATGCACTTGTTTTGACCCACAGTAGTCCCCAACTGAGGAATAGTTGGAAGTCTGACACTTCCAGGAGGGGTGGAATTAATCAGCTAAACCCAGGTTACTAATCCCCACCTGGTACTTTTTGACATGTGTGCAGCCATTAACAAAAAACCCTTTGTTGGTTCACAATTGAGGAGATCTACCATGGGAATAAGATTATAGGCTCAATGACAAGTATATGTGTGAACAGGCCCCATCCCCATCCACATATAATGGTGATCGCTTGGCTTATGGCCCCATTGGAGCTGTGTCTCGTGGGCCACTTGGAAAGGTAAAGATAAGACAGCACTCCTCCAAAAGGGGGCTGCAACCTCCAGCTGTAAATTAGGAGCCTGTAACCTCATTAATTTCACTGTCTTTAATCTAGGAGACCCCAAATGGGAAAACATCCTCAGAATTGGTATGTATATGAGGAAATAGAAAGTAGCCCTCCCCCCATCTCCACCACAAGAAACCTGTTCCTTACCTTAGCAGAAACTATAGCCCAGACCCTAAAGATCTCTTCTTGCTATGTGTGCAGGGGAACCAACATGGGGGATCAATGGCCATAGGAGGCTAGAGAATTAGATTCCCATGAATCTTGTAATGGAACAGAATACCCCAGTCCTACTACCAGGATTTGGCTCCTCAGAGCCTCAATTATTAGCAAAACTGCCTTGCTCAGTGGGAAGTAACGTTCACTGTCTCTGTTAGAACCTTAATGTGCCTAGGGCAAAGATTTTATAACTCAACCGCCTAGGAAACCCAATGGTGGGGGGTCCCCAGATCACCTTGAGCCAGATCCCCCACCCCTTGTCTAACTTCTCTCATCTCTGAGAGACCTGGGAAAATGTCAGTGCAGTCATCGAATGGCCAGCCCCAGGATATACTGGATATGTGGAAGAACAGCCTATACAGTACTTCCCTCAGGGCTGGTTGGGGTAATGTGTGCTAGGAACTATTCATCCATCTTTCTTCCTGCTCCCACTTGCCAGAGGAGAACATTTGAGAGTCCAAGTGTAAAGGGACAGGGAGACTCAGAGGAAATGGCATGCCCTACAAATTGGCAATTGGAAAGATGATGAATGGCCTCCTGAGCATACAATCCAATAATATGGCCCTGCTACCTGGGAAGAGGATGGGTCCTGGGGCTACCGCACTCCCACTTACATGCTAAACCACATAATCAGACTGCAAACAGTTGTAGAAATTATAACCAATGAAACTGCCAGAACTCTTAACTTACTAGCCAAGCAGCAAACCACAATGTGCAATGCTGTCTATCAAAATCACTTGGCCTTAGATTACTTGCTTGCTTCTGAGGCAGGAGTTTGTGGAATGTTTAACTTGAGCAACTGCTGCCTACAGATAGATGATGAAGGAAGAGTCATAGAGGAGATCACAGATCAAATGAGAAAGGTTGCTCCTGTCCCAGGCCAGACCTGGAAAGGTTGGGACCCCAGGGAGTTATTTGGAGGATGGTTTTCAAGGGTGGTTATTTCTGGAGGGATTCAAAACCTTCATGGGAATTATCCTCTTGATTTTAGGAGCTTGTTTAATCCTATCTTGCCTAGCTCCCCTGGTTATACCATCTGTCTCCAGCCTCACTGAGGCAATGGTCAAAAGAAAAACAGCCATGGATGTGATGATGTTATGGAAATATAAACCTCAAAACCAAGATGATGCTCTTGGACCCAAAAGAGGAGGGTCTGAGCAACAAAGGAGGGAATGTAGTAGAGGTCCTCCCTAAGGAATGTGGTGAAAACCTCAAGACAAAGGAGGGCAACCAGGCTAGGCGTGCATTCATGACATTCCTCAGGACTCTGTAACTTAAATCACCCAATCAGACTGTATGTCTGTATGTTACCATGTTTGGGAGACAAAGAAGTAGAAATTATACAAGAGGCTATACCCTGCTGCACTTGGGGCTCAGTTTTTCAGGTATGAACCACTGAGTCCATGCTGGCACAACTAAAGTTACTACCTGGAAAGAAAAGCCTTGATGTCACAGCTCTGTGTAAACCTTGGTCCCACTATACTTCCACTTCCAGTGTTCCAGTGGAACTCTACCAGTGTTTCTGAATGTGTATATTGATAAAGGGAAGTCATTTCTCCTCTCATTGTTCTTCCTATAGATTCCTATTATGAATAGGTTATTAATTGTCTTATAATTTCTATTTTTTATTACATTATTGCAGAAATACAAGAAGCCAAATAGCATTTCAAATTCAGCATTCAAATTCTCTTAAAAACCCTTTTCACTATCATTAGAATTGAATTATAAACAACAAAGTGTTTAAACATAAGTTTATTTTCAGTTTTGTGAATGGAAATATTTTTGGTATTCACCATTTTCTGCCTTAGGGAAGGATTGTTTTTTTCTCCAACTGCTATATTAGTAACAAATTTGAACAGTAATGTCTTTTTAATTGATATTCTTGTATTTGTTTAATTTAGACGTATTAAACAAAACTCTTCAGAGTAAATGGTAGGCTTTCCATTTAAACAAATAATTTCTAAGTGAATGTTTTCTACAATGTGGGACACAGAACAGAACACTAGATATGGAAGGTTTTTATCAAAATGGAGTTCCAGGACTCTGGAATGTTGGTAAATTCCACAAAACATATCTCTTCTAAGTCTGGTGACATCAACTAGCATATTAAAAGTTTGGTAATTCTTGCAAGAAAGTAATCACTTCTCACTTCTCACTTATCAAACTTATGTAAGCACTGATTTTTCTTCTTTTCTTTATCTTTTCAACCTTTCCCATCTTCCTTTCTCCCTTTCTTCTTCCCTTTCTCCTTTTCTTCCTCCCTCCCTTTTTTCTTCCCTCCTCCCTCCCTCCCTTTCTTTCCTTCTTTCTTTCTTTCTTTCTTTCTTTCTTTCTTTCTTTCCATGATCCTTATTAGAATATTTTAAAATAGAATTGTGCCAAATCCTCTTGGGAAATGTTTTCCAAAACTCAAGCAAAAGTTAAAGCTCTATTAATATCCGATTAAGTGTGAAAAATGTGATTACCATCTTTTTGAGAGTAGTTACATTCTCTTAACCATGATATCTTAATTATTTATAAAATCACTGCACAAAAATTAAGCTCTCTGGGAGTAAAGACTGTTTCCTGTTTTGCTCTTCACTTGATCCCCAGCATCTACCACAATGCCTGACACTTAAGAAACAATAAAACATGGTGTTAGGGAAAAATCTGTTTTATGATGGCCAACAGGATAAGAGAATTTCAGTCCCTGCCTGGAGACTTCCCTTCCTGGTTCTTGTTCCCACCCTGCTTGCCTCAGGGGTCAAATTACTACTAATGAGGGATGTGGAAGTAACAGACTATAAATTGTCCCCTCTGTTGATGCTCTGGTCTCAGACCTCTGGAGAATGATCTCCTCTGAGCCCACCCGTATAAAATAAACCTCCTGCCTTCCATGATCTCCGAGTGCCGCTTGGTTCTTCTGCCGGGTGATCCAGACCAGTTTCCGTAACAGTGGCAGATTGAGTAAAAGGATAAATGACTAAATAAATCACAGAATCATTGATTCTTAAAAATGATAAAATTAGAATTTATGAAAAACTATATAAAAATATATTTAGCTGTATTTGATGAAACAGCTCAACCAAAAATTAGAAAACTTATATTTTGATATCATAATGTGCATTATAATTTGTAAACTTTTTTTAGCTTAACAATGTTGCTATGGTCTGAATGTTTGTGTGCCCTCGAAATTGACGTGTTCAAATCTTAATGCACAATATGATGGGTATTAGGAGGTAGAGTCTTTGGGAGATGGCTATGTAACCCAACTAACATGAGTTTGCTCCTTGGTGAGTTACAGATAGAGACTACATCAAGTGGAGTTGTCACACAAAGGAAACTATTTACAGCAAATAAGGAGATCATGGAGAATTAATTCAAAACCAGACTTCCCCAGTGGGGATGAGTTAGTCTCTTTTATTTATGGTTAGGATGAATATTCAGAAAGGCGAACTTTGTGATCACAAGTAAAGGGAGGCATAAGGTTGCACAGGTATTATAGGAGCATCTGATGTTATGTTAATGAAGCTTTTACTCCTCCAAAGGTGGAGACTTTAACATTACAATGAAGCAGAGTTAACTGTGGGACAAGAAGAGGTAACTGTGGGACAACTAAGGGCAGCTTCAAGAGCCAGTATAAACTAGATGGGGTCAGGGCCCCTGGGTGGCTCTGTAGGTTAAGCATCCAGACTCTTGGTTTTGGCTCAGGTCATGACCTCACAGTTTCAGGAGTTTGAGCCCATATTAGGTTCCAGGCTGGCAGTACAGAGCCTGCTTAGGATTCTCTTCCTTTCCTTCTCTCTCTGACCCACCCCAACTCATGCTGTATCTGTCTCTCTCAAAATAAATAAAATTTGTTATAAAATAAAATAAAATAACATGACATGACATGACATAACATAACATAACATAACATAACATAACATAACATAAAATAAAATAAAATTTAACTGGATAAGGTCTTGGGCTCCTTATCTTGGGTAAGGAATGTTGAGCCTTGCTTGCCTTTGAAACTGTGCTGGGAGTTTTCAGGCTGATTCATCATCTCTGATAAGGGTTATTTCCCGGCCTGGTATTAACTGTTAGTTTTTGCATTCCCTTTTTTCCCCTTAAAGTCCTTTTGCATTTAAGTGCTGCAAGAAGTGTGCTAGGGCAAGTACAGCTGGTAAGGCATAGGATCACAGAGAATAGGTGGGGCCTACAATGACTTTTACCTCTAACTCTTTATGCTTACATGTAGGTCTGAGAGTGGAGCCCTCACGAATGGGATTAGAGCTTCCTAGCTCTTTTGATCATGTTTTAATACAATGAGCCTGAGTGAGACTTGGAGGAGGATCCTCATCAGACCATGTTGGTGTTTCAGGATTTTTTACCACAAGACCTGGGGTTCATTGTTGCAGCTTTGAAGAATGAAGAGGTAGACACAAAATGAGCAGCAGGCAAAAGTTTATTAGAATATAAGGTTAGAAAGGAAGAATAGTAGGAAAGCTCTCTACAGAGAAGACACATTCGAAAGTGAATGCCTGAGGACTATAGGGGAGGGTCCTTGTTTTATAAGGTTCTGGTCAGCCCTCCCCCTTCCCTTCTCCCTTGTTCCTTCTCAGGTTCTACTCTTATTGGCTTGATAGCTCTAGGTACTGGGTTGTCCATTCCTGATGGACTCATTTCCATTTATGAGGGTTGGTCTATGGCCATATTTAGGTCTTTTGTCAAATTCCTGAGGGGAAACTGAAGGGGAGTAGGTACCTTCTGTCACATTTTTAAGAGGAACCTTACGCCTGAGGGGGTTTGCTGTGGTCAGACACTCCCAGCATTGTTCCAAAATAGGTGTTTTTCCCCACCCAGGGACTCAGGCCCTAATCTTTCCCTCTCTGCCTACTGAATCCTATCTTGTCCTATCATACTGGTACCCTGAAATCAGACTTTTAGCCTCCAGAATTGTGAGAAATACATTTCTATCATTGACAAACCACCGGATCTATTGTATTTTATTATAAAAGTCCAAACAGACTAAGACAAATGTTCCATAAACATTTTCCAACTATTTAAATAATTATCTACATAATTTTACACAGTTCAAACAATATTGAAAATTAGGAATTTATGGGGTGCCTGGGTGGCTCAGCTGGTTAAGCCTCTGACTCTTGATTTCAGCTCAGGTCACAATCTCACAATTCGTAAGATAGAGCCCCAAGTCATTGGGGCTCTGCACTCACAGCGTGGAGATTGCTTGGGATTCTCGCTCTCCTTCTCTCTCTGCCCCTCCCTTGGTCATGCTCTCTGTCTCTCAAAAGTAAATAAATAAACTTTAAAAAAATCAGGAATTTATAATAGTTTAAGTAGTCTTCCATTACTGAGCAGATGGCTTGTTTCTCATTTGTTATCATAATAAATACTGCTGGAGTGAACATCCTGTTCATAAAGAATATTTACAAACCTATCATTATTTCCTTTAAAATTATAAATGGAAATGCTACTCAAAGTGTATGAATATTTTAGAAGCTTTGTTACATGCTGTCAAATTCATTTCTAGAAGGATTGTGGACCAAGTTATCACCAGCTAACACCAAAAGAGTGAGTTTTACTGAACTAACATCAAAAGATAGAATTGATTTTATTCTCTGTCATTTTGATAGAAAATTGGCATTTGCCACTATTTCAATTTATATTTTGTGTACTTACTAATATACAAAAGTCTTCTTATGTTAAGTTTAAATCTTTATATATTGCTAGTATTCCTGACTTTGATATAACTATTTCTAATTTTTAAAAATTTTAAAAATTTAAAAATTTAAAAATACTAATTTTAAAATTTGTATCATTTTCTTAGGATATTTGTATATTGTTATATATTGTGACAATAACCTCTCATATATTATGCACTTAAAATTTTTTATTAATATTATTTTATTTGTGGCGCTTTCTGGTATACGGAATTACATGATTTATGAAGCAAACCTCTCCATGTCCTCTTTTGTGCTCTTTTCTCCTTGCTGTTATGTTTAGAAAAGGATATCTGATTGACCTAGGTTTTCTAGTTTTTGTGTGAATCCCTATGTTACGTGTTTCTCTTTAGTCCATCTAAATTTAATTCTAGCTGCTGTTGTAAAATAATGATATTATTTGATTATATTTCACATAGATACATTTATTCAGAATTCCTGTTCAATAATTCATCTTTAACCACTAACCTGTAACATCATTCCTATCATTATTTTTCTAAAACTGATGTGTAGATACACATTCTGGGGTCTGTTTTTAATTCTTTCATTTTACCTATCTACTTTGATACATGTATAACGCCTCTTATGATAAGTTTATGTGTATATGCCTTTGTATGTTCCAAATTCCTCTTCGTTACCTTAATAGTATTTCTTACATATTTATCATTTCATTTATTTAGCTCAGTGTAAATCAGTACCAGTAGATCAATTTTTTAACATATACTACTTTTTTCAAGGTGAGTGTTACTTAAGTTCTTTGAAATCATCTTGTATATGAAAATATAGTTTTCTTCATATTATCTGTTATTTCATTTTCTCCTTATTTATTAAGTTCATATTTTTAAATTATCTTAGTATGTTATTTCAGAACCGTGACTATTCCTTCTCAAATGATAGTCTACGACAAGGAAGGTAGGTAGGAAACAATTCTGAAACAAAACTTCTATAACAAGAAAACTCTAATGCTGATTATTTACTTTCTTTCATTTCAAACTCCTTCATTTTCCTGTGCTGGATGCTAGAGCATTTAACTGGATTGCAATGTTCACTGAGTATATGAAAAACAATAATAAAAACTCAGATTCTACATTGGCAAGTGAGCCAGTTGTACTGCTTATCTTTCACGTTAATGAGATTCCACTAACCTCTGAGTATTCTTTCAAATTATGACTCAGGAGATACCATCTGCTCTCATCCAGTCAGTCTTGTCATTTTACCACCCACAAAAATATATACCTCCACTGCTATCAACAAAAAATTATCTAAGCTTTTGCCTTTTTAGTCTTCCTTTTCTGTTTTATTTTATTATTTTCAAGCAAAGACTTATAAGCCCCAGACTATGTTGTTCGTAGTTCATGGCCTTTCATTCTAGGATTTATTCTTCGTGTTTAACTAGTACAACCTTTATTATGAGATTATATCTTGTTCTTGTGCACTAATTTTCCATAGCAAATGACCCTGGAATTTGTTCTTAAATCCCTGAGATTTGTGATTTCCTTATATCCCCTAGAAATAAAAAATTCGCATCTGTTATTAAGTGAGGGCTTTAGCTAATAAATTTCTTAATTAAGAAAAGGTCACAATTCATTAATTATCTAGTCATAATGTGAGAAACAATACAACATATTGAATCCTGTCATTTTTAGTATAATTCTTTCCTTAAAAAAAGTGATTTTAAAAGCACTTATTTATCAGAAGCTTCATTATTGAATGTAAAGGATAATGTAACTTCCAAAAATGTTACCACACTTCCAGGGTATAGCTTACACACTGGGAACATTCTTTTTCATTTCTCTGATGATTTCAGTAGATAATAAAGCAGAACAACTTCCATCAAAATATAACACTGTGTCCTTGAATATAACAAAAACAACAACAATGAAAGAAAACTATCACTTTTCAAAATGGTAAATTGGCTTTTAAATATATTTTTTAAAATTCACTGAAGTCTCTAAAGTGGACAGGAATAAGATAAACAATGACCTGTAGGGGGAAAATCAAAGACTGACAGACACCACTGCTCCTAACAGGTGCTGCTGCTGTTAACAAACCACCTGTATCCATCAAAAGTTGATTCACAAAGATTGAAGACGAGGTCTCAACCCTGATTGAAATGAAATGTCAGCAAGGATAAGAGAAGAAAGATGGAGATCGTATTAAAAAGAGAAACTATGTTCAGAAATAAGCTTTGGGACATACAAGAATCTAAAATGGCATCTATATCCAGCAGAGCAAATTCATGGGGTCTAGAAAACTAGGTTAGTTTGTCTTTTTGAAGCACTTGTTGAATTCAGAGTTGAATCTGAACATAAATGGATTTAAAAGAGAATCCTTTTTATTGATTTCCAAGGTAAGATGACATATGAGGAAGAGAAGTAGAAAGGAATAAAAATTGCTAAGGCTGTAAAAGCTTGTTATTTTCTTTCTTTCTCAAAGTTTTCAGTATAAGTATAAATTATATACATTAATCTACTTTAAGAAGTTGTTTGCAGTATGCCATCCTGAGAAAATTGGCCATTAATTTCCTTGATTTTCTTCATATCAACTCCTGCCTTATTCTGCACACCAGAGACTATAAAATGACTAGGAGTTCAGACTCCCACTGACACCCCAATTTGGACACAAGGACAAGAGATTTAGATTTTTAAGGAGGCAGTGGGGGATGCTGAAAAAAACATTGCATTAGTCCTGAAAGTGTAGGTTTTCATTTCAACTATGACAATTCAAGCAGTGTGATCTTGAAAAATCTCACTCTCTGTGAACCTCACTTTTCTCAGTTATAAAATGGGGAGAATAATTCCTAATGTTTCCCTGATTAACTCCAAATATTGGATTCAATTTTTAAATTATGTGGGAATGTGAAGCACAGTACAAATTTGGCATTTTACTATTTTGGAATGTACAATTTTAAAAGTCTATCATCTCACTGTCTCTCATGTAATCAACCTTCTTTCAATCTCACCTTGTAAACCGTCCTCAGAGATCACTTCCTGGTGTGTAATACCATACCAACCTCACCGCTCAGCTCAACTCCAATTAGGGTACATGACAATTCTTTCTCCTCTATATCATTATCTTCACAGTTCTTTTACAATGATATATTTTCCCTTAAATTTTCTTAGATACCTATATCCTTTGTTGAATTAACTGGTACTGCTTTTTTAAATATCCAAACCAAATTCCTCAGAGTATTGTTCAATTGAATTCATTTTTTAATTCATTTTCTCTCTTACACTCATTCATTCATAGCTTATAGTCTCCATCATAAAAATAACAGTCAACATAATGAGGGTAAAAATCAAATACTCTACTGTATGAACAAAAGATTATCTTTTCTATCAGTTCTATGCCAAAAATGCCCAAAGAAGAATCATAGAGTATATTCATGGAATTTACCTCTGTGAATTCAAAAACAAATTCGCACTAAATGAAAGTAAAAGGAAACGATACAGTTAGCTCAAGGGATAATTTAAAACATCAACTGATTAATATTCAATAGTTAGGACACTTCTTAAAGCACAATTTGTCATAAAATCCATCCTTCTAATGTTTACATTTAGAATAAAATTAAAAGAAATATAATTTCACATTTTAGAATATTAATGGAAAATGAAAATATTCTCCAATGCTCATATGGAAGGTGTTGAGAACTAAGTTAGGAAATTTCCTACTTAAACCTCAATTTTATTAGTTAAAAATGATACAATTATTTTTCCAACATACTATGTATGATGCTATTGTTTAGAATTTTTTTAGAAAGATGTGAATATAAACAGACCATTAAAATAATAAAAGCTAACAATTTTTATGTATTATCATGTCTCAGAAACTGTTCTACTTTTCTTCATATTATCTTAAGTCTTATAAAGTTCCCTAAACTTTATTATCATTATTATATATATATATATATATATATATATATATATCCAAGCTAGCCAACAAATACACATGTATATATGTATGCATGTATGTATGTTTGAATCTAAGTTGGATGAATAAATACATACCTTACATTACTTAAAGAAATTGATGATAATCAAATCTTTGACATTAAAAGATGATGTCATCCATGTTCTCATTGTCCAGAAAATTTTTCAAAATGCCTTTGTTTCTTCATTGGCAATACTATGACTATAGCTCCTCAAAATTACTTTTAAGGTTTAAGATGGCCCCGTTAGTAGATAAAAATTATATCCAGATTCTGTGGACAGCAACTATGCCTACAGAGATTAAGCATGGGCTGTAAATTGTGTGGAGGCGAACACTAACTCCTTATAGGATTACACTGTATACACCAAAGGAAATAATATATCAACGCTAAGACAATGAGGCACAATTAAATACACTATTGAACATAATAAAATGTTAGCTCTCCTTATCAGTTCCATACCAGGAGACCCAAACAAAAAGTAATAAAAGATAATAATGTCAAGTTGAAACAACGTGAGCTCATGGGAATGTAACATAAACTCCACCTTATTGTGTCCCGGTGCCCATGGGCTGGACATTGGGGTGAGTTACAAAGAAATGATGAGATCAGTAAGTTACCATGACACCAAGAGCTGATGGTACTAGAGAAATATCACAATTTTTAAAATATAAACACAAAATCAATAAACATGTAGTATTATTTATACTAGAGTGTTCCTTTGGAAAATTTGATTCCCTTTTCTCCAATACAAACCTTTGGGTCTTAAGTGATTCCTAGAAGTACATGCCCACTACAAAGGGTCATCTTTAATGTTATTCTTTCCTCAACAATATTAAAATAATATTACAACCATAATAAATATAGATCATCATCAGAAACCTTGAACATCCAATTGCCATTTCCTTCAAACTTAAATAAAAGAAAAACTTTTATAAGTTATCCTTTTTTTCCTCTCCCAAAAGCCTGAAAACAGTATTTGAAAAGAAGGTGGGTTAAGATGGTATTATTTCAGTGAATGTATCATTAAATTAACAATTACTCTGACCATCATCCAAATTCATCCAGCACCCACATTATGCTGCTGTGTGCTACATAAATACACACCCACTACCTCATGGGGCTTTTCTTTGTAATGACAACAAGTGCTCTGTGTGTGTTTCTGTAGACAAGTAAAAAAAAAAGAATGCAATCAATAATACATTCCAAACTATGTTTTTTTTTTAAAAAAAAAAAAGCACTTCAGTGGTCCCTAGGAAAGGCTATTTTACTGTATTTTGAGAAAATGCCCCTTAATCTCAAAATTTACCCAAATCTCTCTTCTATGTTTGTGGCCTTCAGAGAAGTGAATGCATAAGAGAACAGTTATATATATGATCCACTGGGAAGCAGGAAAGTATAACTGCTCTCATAATCATTTCCTACCAAAGGAAGGAAATTAAACTTTGCTAATATTCAACATATGGACCATAGCTATTGTCTTTTTAAATTCCATCTATCAAGCGGTCACACATTATAAAATAGGTTATTTATGCTGAAAAAAAGTTTAGTTTTACAGCAGCCACGCACTTAAAACCTCACCATCCACTTTCAGTATATAGCAATTTATTGCAGTTTATGCATTCCAAGTTAAGGAATTTTCAGATTATTCTATTTAATTTTAACCAAACTAACAGTCACAAAAATTGATAAACATCTTAAAAGCTTCCTACCCCTCCTCCTGAAACGCAGATTGAGATGAGACCAATTATGCAAGCATCAGCTCACAAGAAAATGACAGCACTGACAGTCATTTACATTTTCAGGTGAAAATGATTACAACTTAATCAGATATAAAATGAAGCTGTTCACAGAATTCAGAAAACTATTATCTAGAACACTATTTGAAGTAGGGATTTTTGTCCACTGTATTTAATAAGAATATTATATTTGAAATTCTTTTATTGCATTATTTTTAGTTCAGTTATTTTGCAAAGAATTCACTGCAATAATTGCACTGTTATTGATGTGCCTAATTGTATAAAGTCGACACCTTTAAAATGTAGTTAAATCTTCATCATAATTTGCTAAACGATAAGGATTGACTAAGAAACTACTTTTTTCAAAAATAAACTTTAAAAAAAGAAGAAAAAAGAAACTACTTTTTTTCCACATAGACATTTACAGTTATCCAGGAGGAAGAGAAAATGGGTTATACAACTTAAAGATAGATTACACATTGTTCCTTTATGAAAAAGGAAAGACATTCAAATTTATTGACCTATCATTACTATTTTGATAGACACTAATAAGGTAGAATATTATCAACAGTATAACACCTATCAGTTCTTGAAAAAAAGCACATATAATCTGCATATCTAAGAAAAATGGAACATTTTAACAGAGTCAGAAGGTAAATGCTCTTGGAAAGAAATGTGTGCCATTTAAAAAGTATTTAGAAAATAGATACTATTTGGAAATGTTTCCTTTGTTATGTCATTTGGTTGTTGGTAATGACATATGTGCACCACCCATTTAAAAAACTTGTATCTGTACACTTAAAAAACAGACAAAAACTTTAAAATAGAAGTTTCTAACTTGTTAAAAAAAATCTTCCAAAAACTATCAGTTTGTAAAAAAATATACAAAAATTTGAGACATTGTGATTAGTTTGAAAGAACAGCTGATTTGTAACAAGTTTTGTATAAGTTTTCAATGAAACTAAAAGAAAAAATGAATTCTTGTGAAATTTCTACCAAAATAAACCTTAGTGAATGTAATTTGAAAGTGACTCAAGATAAAATCTGAACAACCACTGATATGATTCTTCTATTTGATCTTATATTTTGAGTTATCTTTATAGCATTAAGAAATATTCAAGGGTGCCTGAGTGTCTCAGTTGGTTAAGCATCCAACTTCAACTCAGGTCATGATCTTGTGGTTTGTGCGTTCGAGCCCTACATCGGGCTCTGTGCTGACAGCTCAGAGCCTGGAGGCTGCTTCAGATTCTATGTCTTCCTCTCTCATTATTGCCCCTTGCCCATCTAGCCCATTCACCCACCCAACACCCCTCTAGCAACCTTCAGTTTTTTCTCTGTATTTAAGATTCTCTTACGGTTTATCTCCCTCTCTGTTTTTATGTTATTTTTGCTTCCCTTCCTTTATGTTCATCTGTTTTGTATCTTAAATTCCACATATGAATGAAATCATATATTTGTCTTTCTCTGACTTATTTCGCTTAGCATAGAGTGTATTACTCTAATTCCACTTACACTGTTGCAAATGGCAAGATTTCATTCTTTTTGATCACCGAGTAATATTCCATTGTATATATGTATCACATATTCTTTATTCATTTATCAGACGATGGACATTTAGGCTCTTTCTATACTTTGGCTATTGTCAATAGTGCTGCTATAAACATTGGGGTACATGTACCCCTTCGAATCAGCACTCCTGTATCATTTGGATAAATACATAGTAGTGCAATTGCTGGGTGGTAGGATAGTTCTATTTTAAATTTTTGAGGAAACTCCATACTATTTTCCAGAGTGGCTGAACCAGTTTGCATTCCCACCAGCAGTGCAAAAGGGTTCCTCTTTCTCCACATCCTCACCAACATCTGCTGTTGCCTGAGTTGTTAATTTTAGCCATTCTGACAGGTGTGAGGTGGTATCTCATTGTAGTTTTGATTTGTATTTCCCTGAAAATGAATGATGTTGAGCATTTTTTCACGTGTTTGTTAGCCATCTGGATGTCTTTTGAAAAGTACCTATTCATGTCTTTTGCCCATTTCTTCACTGGAGACAGACTAATCTTTATAATACTGAGATTATTAAATGGGTTTTTTAAAAGAAAGAGCAAATAGGATGGTAGGGTAAGAGAAAGACCAATTTGAGCAGAGTGGAAACAAAAGCAGAGTTCAAAAGTTCAGTGATTCAAGACAAATGAAACTCACAGGTTGAAATTAGAAACTGAATAGAAGAAAATTTCACAAAAAAATAGGACGATAACATTATCTAAAGCATTGTTTCATTTAATTGTAATGACTCAATAGACATGTAGCCCAATAATATCTCCATCTTACATTTAAGGAAATAGAAGTGTCTAGAGACCACAAGTAAATGATATACAGTCACCAGGAAAAAAGTTCTTATTAGAAAATTGATGCCCTGGAGCACTTGGGTGGCTTAGTCAGTTAAGCATCCCACTTCAGCTCAGGTCATGATCTCACGATTTGTGAGTTCAAGTCCCATGTCAGGCTCTGTGCTGACAGCTCAGAGCCTGGAGCCTGCTTTGGATTCTGTGTCTCTTTCTCTCTCTGCCCCTCTGCCACTCATGCTCCATCTCTGTCTCTCTCTTAAAAATAAGTAAACATTAAAAAATTAAAAAAAAAAAGAAAATTGATGCCCTATATTTGGACATTTTGGCTTCAGAAAAATAGTCAATTAACTACATAAAGTTTAAACTTCAACCATTTTAAATAAACGAACTATACAAAATGTGTCACCCAGTAAGCACTCAGTGTTAAATTAATGGTGTTAAGATACATACATAAGTAAAATGCTTACTAAATCTGATTAAATATAAATAAAATAAAATGAAAAAATTATAGAAGATGTATAATATTAAATAATCTATTCTGATCTTTTTTGGTATGCTAATAAAGATTTTTTGAAAGATTTTTCTGAAATGTCTGCTAATAACTTCTGTATACATACATTAGTGAGAATCACTTTAAAGGAAAAATGGCCTGCCCTCTTTTAGTACCATGTTTATTATTTTTTTATACGAAGAAAGTCACATACAAAAAAATCTCCACCTTTAGAAAGCCATAGTGAATTGCATCTTATTAATAATTGGTTTCCATATAATAGGCCAAAGAAGTCTAAGATCATTTATTTATTTTTAATTAAAAAGCAAATTGACTGAACATAATTGAACTTTGAAAATACACTTAAATCTGATTTTGATTAGTGAAATCTTTCTCATCAATAATTTAACTACTAAATTGATAAATCCCAAAGCATTTCTTTAAAAATCTCATTAGCATGCCTACATTCTCTTTCCCCTGTAACTCCTGTTTAATTATAGCTAAGTCTTTATTCAGATGCAACCCCAGAGAAAATTTTTAAAAAGTAGTTCTCTAGCAGAGATGAGATCTAACTAAAGGTCACATGAAATTGTACAGGAAGCCTAGGGGATGCTAGTGGTGATTTTAGACAGCAATGGGTGGGGAAGTGCTTCTTCCCAGGTTAGTGAGTGTCCAGAATATGTCATGCTGGTTGAACTTGCATACGCTTTCTTCTTCAGGAAATAAATTTAATATTGACTGCCAATCAATTAAGTACTTCTTTTTCTCACTTTCTCTGTCAAATTATGGTTTTAATTGCTTCTTATAATTCATTATATAAAATATAATGTATCCTGTTGTAGTCCTGTACATTTTTTTCTAGGGATCTTTATTTTTATTAAAACTTTGATACACCTGCTGAAATCCAGTAAGGAAAAAGTTTAAAGAAAATAAAAGATACCATGAGATAAATGCTCCAGCACTCTAGAGCACAACACTAAATATCAAATCTTTATCTGACACATCTTGTGTCTTTCTGCCATTGGCCTCTGTCTTCAAACTTCAGCTTTCTACTTCTCAGAAAAGTAACAGCTTGGAGTCTGATCAGTGAATGCAATCACGTTTTGTTCTCAGGTTTGTCCCTCATTGAACTGCTGAGTTGTATGTAATCAGCCCAGCTTCCCTTAGATCAACTTGACCATCCCAGAAACTAATGTAATTTGTTAGACCACTCCTAAATTCAGTCTCTGGGGTCTCACATCACACTGCAACCTAACCTCTGCTCATATTAAAAAATAAAGGGATTCAATCTTGAATATATATAATCTGCACTCATATAACGATTTTTCTCAAGTCCTTTTGAAATGTATTTAAATATTTTTACATGCAACATTCTAAAATATGTAATTTCTACATTCATTCACTTTTATCTTGTAACTGCACCTATTTTTTTTCCAAAAGTAAGCAAGGAATAAATACTACCTTAAAGACACAGAATTTTTACTTTTCCTAATGGTATTTGTTTTTCCAGTGTAACAGTTATCATTTATCGGCTTTAATATGCTTGCAAAAAAAGCTTGGATTCAAAATCACAGCCAAAAATTAAAGCAGCTTCTAATATCAGTCTATTAAAAAATTATAATAAAGTAAAATGAAACAAAACAATGACGTGAGGAGTCTGGAGTACTTGCTTTGCAGCTCAAATAATTATCAAAGGAGGTGAAGCAATGTTAATTAGTATAAACAACATAAAGGTGCAAACATTTCAAAATAAAACTCCACATGCAATCACTTTTTAAGCAAAATTGTGTCTCTTTTAGTTAGGGTAAGGGAAATATCAACAGATACAGTCTCCCTATTCCTAAACAGCCCCTAAATTTCCCCTTGTTGTCAATATTTGGAACAGATGATTCACCACCTTTATTTCATGAATTCATACCCTGATATCCTTTTGCTGAAGCAAATTCCCAAATTCATTCTTCTTTTACTATCGCTTAGTGAAGCTGAAGAAACTTTATAAATTCCTCTTACTGCCAAAACTGTAGCTAGTGCCCTGGACTCCTCAGTTACATAAGCTAACCAATTCACCCTTATCTCTTTTTGCAAAGATTGAACACAGTTCAAACTTGTTTTTTTTTTTTTTTTTCTGTTTTCTTTCTTTTTTTCACATACGAAGAATAGAACACTGAATAATGTATATCAAATTGTTAAACTATTTCATACTTCAGGTCCTTATACAATGTCTGAAGATGGAATTTCTTAGAAAAATATAGTCTCGTGTAGAATTTATACAAGAAAGAATTCCGTATCATTCAATAATGCTTTTTGCAGTGCCAGTACATGTCAGAGTAAGATCTGGATAAAGGTTTGATATTTGTTTTTAGTCTGGTACTTTTCTAATGACCATATTGCATTAAACTGCTACATTTAATTTATTACCTAGTCCTAAATCTAAATAGAGTAGTAGAATATTAGATTTGGGGAAGACCATGTAGATGATCTAGGACTATTTCCAATGCAAGTAAGATGTTATTATAATGGATAATGTGGCATGATATGATATGATATGATATGATACACTATGATAATATTCCTGAAGAAGATCTACTCTCTACTTGGGAAATCCAAGTCATAAATGTAAGTATTTCAAAGAGTAGACAATGACTTTCTGAAAGTTATAATTATTTGAGAGTGATTTTACCTATTGAACTTATAACATTTCTTTATGGCATTCCAGCCTTGGTTCTCTAATCTCTCTAGAAGTGATTTTTTAACTATTTCAATATAGGGTTCACTCATATACCTTCACACTGTGTATATTTTCCTCTGTTTCTGGGATTCTCTTGAACGCCTGTTTGATAAAGTCCTTCAACTCATTCTTCAAATTCCAGTGGGTTCAAATATGTAGTCTTCTGCCCAGAACCCCTTCCCCACTCCTGCTAGGAGGAATTAATCCCACGGTCTACTGTGCCTCCATGGTCATTTTCTCCAAGGTTCCTATAATTTCTGTGTCATCCGTTTATCGTTTCTGAATCAGAAGTAACAATAAAACAATGGTAATCTGTAACTACTAAAATAGATCACAATCTAAGCTAATATTTTGTATTTTGTGGGAACATTTATTTCCTGATTCTTTCCAGGTACTTTCAGGAGGTAGGGGTATTAGCAAATGGTCTCATAGATAGGTGTTTATTGCAAAGTTAATCAAAAGTTTTAGGAGAATAGAAAACCATCTCTACCTTTTCTCTGGTAGTTAGGCTTCATGGATATCAAGGGATCCCTTAAGGAAATTCAGGAATTTTAAGAATTTATGGCATTTTATCATACCTTCAGAAATAGGCATTCTTTGCTTCCTTCTCAAATTCCTCATACTATTCATTTCTATTTATTTTCTTCCTGTTTTCTATTCCTTCTTAACTCTCTGTATCTGTTGTAGTTTAAAAAAAAAAGGAATATGACTGGTTTAGTTAATTACTATTGATCTATTCAATATACAATTAATTCACTGTCAGGCAGAGTTCTCATATCAGGCTACTGAAGAAACCATAGCTACCAATTTCCAGAATATATATGGCAGCTTTTGGAAGGATCCTAATTCCTGTTTGGGCAACTAGAAGTGAATCATGTGACACAAAGCATGAAAATATGTATGCAAAGATGTTGGCTTCTTTCTTCTGGAGAGTGATGCAGGGGTGGCATGGAACACCAGGTTTCATGTGCTGTCTAACAAAACATATTTATAGCTTTTCTAGTTCACATCTGTCATAGACTAAATTAAATAATTATTCGCCAATTTAAAATTTCCCAGCCATCATAGTGGTTCACCTTAATTAAACCTTTTAAAAGTGGCCATAATTAGTGTAATGGGAGTTTAATATTTAAAACAAAACACAAATAGCCACAATTGCTCAACTCCCCAATTCTCCAACCCACATTCAGAATAAAAGGCTCCTTGGTTTTAGTATGCCTACCTTGGATAGATTTGACTATTTAAGACACAATAGCAATGTTTTTTGTTGTTGTTGTTGTTGTTTTGTTTTTTGATATTTGGCTCATCATAAGGTTGTCCATTCTTCCCCATTGTTCCTAGGCTGGGGAGAAGGAGAGTAGAGTTGCATCTCCGAACTTCAATACGATAGTATGGATTTCATGTCAAACACAGTAGCACCAGTCAGTCTATGTATAAGGTTCAGACCACTTAAGTGCTTTCTCGTTTTTTTTCTGTAAGAGCATAGCAATATTAATACCCACTTCTCTTCCTCAAGGACCAGAAATCGAGTTCCTATATGTATTGGCTTCCCCCCCACCCCCACCCCTCATAGTACTAACAACAGAACAGGGGATTAACTAATGTCAGTCGAACAAATTTATCTTACCTGGGGACACAATTTTTAAAAAGTGAAAACTTCATTCCATATAGGTACTGCTGCTGAAGTAATCTGATCTTTTGATGTATGATTGTGAGACCAAACTATGTAAGGGGAGAAAAAACATCAATAGTGAAAACTTGGCTGCACTTCCTTCATTTTTTCATTTCAGATGTCAAAATTATTAATCTCACATGGAATTGTAAGGGATATATACAACACTCCACTCCTTGATTATGTGCTTTCTCTTGTTAATATTGACATGAGGAAGATAGATTTTTATAGTGGGTATTGATTTAGTCCTAGGTACCTCTCGATCATGGCTAGTAGGCCTTCCAGTTGGCCATGTAAATCTGTAGTTAATCTCTTCTTTAATTATTTTGCAATTTTTTTTGATTCTAGCTTTTTTTTAATTTTGTTCTTAATGTTTAATTTATAAAAGAAAGCAAAAGGACAAAATGATGGACATAAACACAGTGTATAATGCAAGTAGGTGAAGTTTCCTCTCTGAAGAAACCCTGTTTACACTTAGCTATATCCTCTATTACTTCTTGCTGGAAATGTAATCTTTTAGTAGGAGGAGAATGACAGACAACTCAAATTCCAATTCCTCACTCAGGTAATGTGGGAGAATCAAGTACAAATTACTACTACGAAATGTATAATATATCAAAATGACTCACAGAGAATGGCTGGAACAATGTAGGTTATTTCTTGATTGCCAGGGAAATATTATTAAATAGTGAGGAATAAAAATTGAATAAAAGGTATTACTCATCACCATCATCTTCATCGTCATTATCATCATGATAATAAAATTTCCTCCCTCTCCCAGGACAGTTTACACAGTAACAAATTATATCCAACTGATATTGTGTAATCACCATGGTTGGTAAATGGTAAAGGGGGGGAAATGGCACTAGATAATCGAACAATTAAAGAGAATTTAGAAAATTGGTGGGAGGGGGGCATCAAGAAAAGGTAGTTCTCTGATAATCTCTGCCTAATACCTAGACTTTATGCTAAAGAATTAAGTTTGAAAGTCATCAACATTTATTTTGTATATAAAATGCCAAAACTTGTTTGACTGACTTTGTTGACTTGTTTGTTGTTTGTTTGGCTTAACTGACAGATTGTGTCATATTTTTTTCTGTCAGTTTAATACATTTGTCAAATGGCTCTAAATTGGAGAGTGCTTGCCTTGTTGAATTTTTGCTCACTCCTGAAAAATGACACAATAGTGACAGTCTGGCCATAAATATACTGTTGAATAAATCTAAGAATATGCATGTTCAATATGAACTCAGCTTTAAATAATAGACTGTGAGCACTTAAACTCCAACCAGTCCTTATATTAATATTCCTACCAGAGCCCTTTGACTAAATAAAATCTAAAATTTACTTCCACACAATCCCTGAAAGTAAAGTTATTGGTTGATATGCCACAGTCTCTTTACAATAGGCCATGATCTGAATATGAAAATTATTTACTAAAATAAATGAAAACTTCAAAGTACTGTAACTTATTAGGCATTCCTCAAAGGTTATTTGCAATTACTCTCTAATAGCCCTAAGTGTATGGCAGAAAATATCTGAGAACCAGCAAATAGAATCATAAGCAAGAGTTGACACTGTAGTTAAAATTTTAGAAAAGTATTTATTAAACCAAAACTTGCTGTCATGGTACTTACTTCTGTAATATGTAAAGACAAGTGATATATACTCATGCACACACAATGCAAAAAAAAAAAATCCTCTGATTTAATACCCAGGAACTTTGCTCAGTCAGGTTTTAATTACTATGCACTATTTTATAAATTAAAGTGATTACTTCAAAAAATGTTGGACAATATTCCTTTGACTTTGAAAAATTGTATCTTTAACAATACACATATGAATGTAATGGTTGTAGTTTTAAATACAGAGATCCTAAGTCTAAGGATAAAATTAATTTAGTTTGTTATAAAGTGAAAATGTAAAATTCAAGTCTCCAAAGAATTTTCTTCAGGTTCTCTCAAACCACCCACAGATGTTAGAGAGCTCTGTGCATACAAAATCATGTTAATACATCTTATTTTTAAAGGGTTAAGTACCTTCCTGGAGTAATAAGTTTTCTCTAAATAAACAGACATTCATTCAAGGCATGTGGTGATCTCTTGAAAGGGGAAGAAATGCTCTCTGGACCATAAGACACTAAAGTTTGTGTCACACACTGCCCTGATGATCTCAAAAAGAGAGTTGTGTTTCAGTTTAAAGACTTTTTGGGACTGTGTGTGGACAGATGTCTCGAGTTCTGGTTGCACCTCCTTCTCCCTAGAACTCAGGTCTAAGCCCAGAAAAGCTGAGCCTTTTTTCAGTTTCTCCAACAATCTTGTCACTGTCACCCCAAAATACACCACACCCCCAATAACTGTCAGTGGGGTCCCTCACCAAATGCTTGTCTTTTTTTTTTTCATTTGCTCATTATATGCCCTGAGTTTCCTAATCAGCTAATCTGTGTATATTTTGCATTTTTCTAGACTTCAAGACTGTTGTTTGTACCTATGCATTCTAAGTTTTTCCTATCTCTGGAAAACATGTCTGAAGAAGATATTGGATAATTATTTGTTTATTCATTGGAGCAAGTGATAGTCTAGCTTTGTGTTTTGTTTGGGTGCTGATATAAAAAGGGTAAAAGCACATATAGTCTTTTACTCTAACACCTTGAGCAACTCCACAACCTCTCATTCTTTCTTATGTAGTTTCTGCTGCTGTTATAGTTTCTGCTTTGTTAATGAATTCCATGGTTTCCTTGTATTATGCCTTTCTGCTATTTACTCTTATATATAAATTGCAATAAATTCTTCAATATTTTCTTGCAGCATTTATCCTTTATCTTTAAGAATACACATACACTAGATCCTAAGCTTAATGATAAAATTGATTTTATCATCTTGTTATTTTATTATATTTATCATATTTGTTTATAAATAAAACTACATTTTATATCATTAAACTGAGATTAGTGCTCAATGATCTATGTTTATGGGATTGGTTGCCAAAATTCTGTTTAAATCAATATTCATACTTACTATCAAGAATTTAATGGTGTACATAAAAGTAGAAGCTAAATGTTTCAGTTATGTGGGTGAGAACACAGGTGTTTCCATTTAAAATTTTGAGAAATTTTAATTTACTTGCCTTACTTGAAAGTAATAAGACTATCTGATTATTTGTAAATCCACAATATTCCATTGTGCAGTTAATTTATTTCAGCATGGGAGGAATACACTTTAATATTACTTTTTAATATAGTCACTTTTTATTGCATCTTTGAATGTCAAGAGTATGTGTATGTGAGAGGTGAATTGGTGCCCGATACGTATGTTAAATTTAAGAGACAGAAACCAGACAGGTAGTTTTAATTAACATATAGGCTCTTTGGTGGTGGGCTATAAATGTAATAATAAATGTAATAACTCTGGAAATGTTTGCACATGAAACTCCAGAAGCAAACCTCAGGTAATCTCAGAACCTGTGGATTTGAGCAGCTCTGGACTCAGGAGAAGCAATCATAGAGCCTTGCACTCCCCTGCCAAGTGAACTGTGTTGGGGAGGAGAATGCAGAATCAGTTGTATTGTTGCAAAACAACAAGACTTGAGAAATTTTAAACAACGGTTGACCTGAATGATAATCTTCATGATTTTTTAAATCTCACAACAGCAACTCCCAAGTTTATTTTTCTTTCTTCTTTTTTTAAACATTCTCCTCTATGGAATAGATTGACTTTGACAACTGAAATATTTTCAACTGTATAAACATAAGCACTTTATATAAACTGTCTTCTGGTGAATAGTATGCCTAGATCTCTAGCAAGGTGAGGAGAGAAAAATGTATCTGAAAATTGCTATCCTCCTTTATCTCTTGAAACCATATTCTTTATCTGACATAGTATGAAGTCTAAGTCAGATATGACAGCAAAACCCAATAAATTGAAGAGAATAAGGAGAGTTGGGATAACTTGTTATAGTATTAGCTCTGGCAGTGTTACCATTGCCTTTCAATTTTAACATCTGCACAAAGAGGAAAATCAGAAAATCATAAAAAATGATGGTGAGACTATTGCATCCGAAGATCGTACAGTATCTATGTCAATCCTATAAACAAGAGTTGTTTCAGTGGAGTGTCATAACCTACAAAATACACTGTTTTATTAATAAATAATCCAATTTCCTATGAAGAAATAAAAGACAGTTATTGCCATAAATCTGAGCATGTAATCATCACAATAACTACATGTTAGTGAGTTCATTCGAATCTGATAAAAAGCAAGGACACTTGGAAATTTAATTGTTATGTGCAGCTTTATCACAGCACAAGAAAAAAATCCAATTGACATTTTCCACACTGAATTTTACTTGACAGTCTTCCATTTGTACTTTTCCCATCTACATTGAGGATGGAGGCCAGAAATTAGTAATTTGGAAACCACCTTCACAGGTAATTACCATTACACATAGGGTTTATTTTTAAGAAATCATTTTTATTCCTTTTTCACAACCAAGTAATCAAGCTAGAAAAAAAATATTTAAATCATTTTAATGATCAAAACTATTTTATCACCATACACTAATATATTTTAATGGGGTGATAAGGGTAACATTTTTGACTTCTGGTGTCAAATTTTGGCCAAAGATAAAATATGTAATTTGCATATCTCTGGAGGTAATTTTAAAAATATAAATAGAATATTAGTGCATCTTTATGCATTCTAAAATTAAATTTATATTTGATGCATGCTTATCCTAAGTCAAGATTTTTTTTGCTCTACTATAACATTTTAATTTTCATGTTGTGCTAAATATGTGAAAAAGTCTATTCTTTGGAAATACAAAGTCTCTAAATATTTCCTTAAATACCAACTATAAAATATAGGGTGCATTTTTTCAATTTTAAATGCTGCTCCTGTCTTATTTATTGTGGAAACCTATATTTCAGCTTATGTTACAGAAATTGCACATATATAATTTCATAAATACTTATTGCTGGTCCTCTAAAACATGTTGTAGGTAAAATAGCTAACTTGTGATAACTACCAGTTAATGCTTAATGGTACCCACACCTTAAGTCATTTGTAATTTAATGGTTTATATCACTGAATCATTCCTATCTTACCTAAAATTAAAATATAACTATTTACATATTAATATCACATTTCTAGCATCAGAACAGAATTAATATTATCATTTTACTAACTTTGAAAACATTTATAAAGCTATGAAATACCAATATTTTTATTTTTTCATTAATTTGTGAAATATTTACCAAAAATTAATTAAGCACTACTATAATGAAGTAGCATGGATTTAAAGATTGGTAATGACAAGCAGATTGCAGTGCAAAGGATTCATGAATAAGTATGTAAAAAGAGTGGACACTACTCATTTATGTCTCCTTCATTTCTGCTGGAAGCCTGCCAAGACATTCTTCTTTAATAAATCTCATGGAGAGTGAGGTATCCACAGGGCACGGTTGCCAGAAAACTATGGATTCTCTTCCTTTTATACCAGGTGCCAGAAAACTATAGTCCACAGGTGAAATCTAGCCCTCTACCTGTTTTTGTAAATAAAGTTTTATTGGAACACAGCCATGCCTGCTCATTTACATATTGTCTGTGGCTGCTTTCACTTTACAGTGGCACAGTCTAGTAGTTGCACTAGAAACTATTATGGTCCATAAAGCCTAAAGTATTTATTATCTAGTTCTCTAAATAAAAAGATTGGTGACACCTATTTTATATTATTAAATTGAGGAAAGGACTATATTAATGCTAAATGGTCTACATAATACCATCCAAGGCAAGCACTTACTGTGTTAGAGTTGCATTATTCTATTTCTATTTCATTCTCTGCGGTCAGATCCAGAGCATGTTGGGTGATGGCCCACTAAACTCCATTTCTTTGGTTGGGACATGGGTATCCATCCCTTATTCCTCACCGGTTTCTAACTCTCACTGATACATACAGATGTCACCTTTTTAACATAGCAACAGCATATCCCCCTCCAACAAAAAAAAAACAACTACAAAATGAAAACAGGAAATATTATTATGGCAACATTGTTTAGAAAAACCAACAAGCCCAACTGAGTTTTGCAGCTCTAGAAGGAGTTGAAGGGCTTAATTGCTCACTACTTAATTTTAAGGCTAGAACTATGCTTGACATAGTGCCTGTGCCTGACAGGCATTTCTCTCACTTTTAATTCAAAATTTCTTTTTTTAAATGAAAGAACATTAAGGATGATTTGTCTGGGTATTCAGCCATTGAAAAGGGGATCGTGAGTATCAAGACAATGATAGTCTATGTATGATAAAGAACATCATCCTCAGGAAGCAGGCTCAGTGCCAGATTGACCAGAAGTATATTTGCAACTTTGATTTCCACCTGGCTATTTGTGATAGCCCTGTGCCCAGCTTCACTAGGAAACAGACAACAGTAGCAAGCAGAGCTCGACAACAAGATATGATAAACGGGGGCTCAGCTATCTCAGTATTGAGGGTCTGGGCTATCCCACCTGAGTAGTCATATGGACCAGCAAATGTGCTCATGACTGGTGAGAGGAATATACAATGGTGGTACAGGAGAGGGGTGGTGCGTATCACCTGTGTCCTTGAGATCAATTGCACATCAGGGCTGTGTCTTTCTAAACCTTTCCTTGTAAGTTTCCCAAGATACAATACAAGACCAACAAGATTTCCAGAAAATCTGTTTCTAGATGGGACAAATTTATGTTAAGAAGCTGGTAAGTTTTAGCTACATTTACTGTACCAGATAATATGGTCCTGTCTAATATCCTCTCTTTAGGGACAATTAACCCATCCCTTATTTGCTGAGGGTAACAGTAGCTGGTTGCTCACAGCTTTACCCTTCATTTGGAAAGTGCCCTTGACTGCAAGGCACTACATCATACTTCATGGTTATGCCCTCCTGAGGGATACAGTCGGGGGCAATAGAAGAGGTACATGCCAACTCCAAAGTGTCCCATAGATTTGATTAAGGTGTGATTTGCAATATTATAGCATTTCCCTCTACCAAATTGTGCCTCCATCACTTCCTTGTAGCTGTATATCCCATGAACACATCCCAGTATTCTTCCTGCATGTAATTCTGCATCTCCGAGTTGGTTTATAGGGAGCTACTCTAGTAGTTCTTGATAAATTTATTCTTGATAAATCATAAGACCTTTATTTCTAATTCTGCTACATCCCCACAGACTTTAAAGGTCTTTCCCAAGAATGATGCCTTAAATTTGGCTGAAGTTCATATTTTAAGTTATTGTTGTTTGTTTTTTAATGTTGTAAGAATACAAGTAAGTGCATGGCTCTCTGATGTTTCCTGGATATCCTATGGAAACTTACCTTAAAAAACATGAACATTTTGTAATTCATACAGGAACACCATGAAGCCAGGAAGATTTTTTTTTTAATTTATTCTAAACCAGAGGCACCTAGGTGGCTCAGTAGGCTAAGCATCTGACTCTTGATTTCATGATCTCACAGTTTGTGGGATCGAGCTGCGCTGTCAGTGCAGAGCCTACTAGGGATTCTCTCTCTCCCTTGCTCTCTGTCCCTCCCCAGCTTGTGCACTTATTCTACCTCCCACCCCACTCTCTCAAAATAAATAAATAAACTTAAAAAAAATTCATTCTAAATCAATGTGTTAACATTTTGAGTGGTAAGAATGAATCCAGGAAGACATAGTCTAGGTAGGTGGTAGTAGTTTAAACAAAACAAAACAAAACAAAACAAAAAAACCAGTAGTGTTAATTAATAGAAGTGGATGGACTCAAAGTATATTTAAAGGTAAAAAAAAAAGTAATTGGTGATCTATTAGGTGGGGAGGAAGTGGCATGTTTCCATGATGACTCCTTTGGTCCTGGGACATACTACCAAATAAATGGTCCTATTCACTATAATAAAGTATATGGAAGAGTATACATGTTAGAACTGTTGAATTTGATGATTTTTAGGGTATGCAAACAGTATTTCAAAAGATTTTTTTAGTTTATTTGAGACAGAGCAAGCATGAGCGGGGGAGGAGCAGAAAGAGAGGGAGAGAGAGAATCCCAAGCAGGCTCCACACTGACAGTGCAAAGCCTGATGCAGGGCTCAAACACACAAACCATGAGATCATGACCTGAGCCAAAAACCAAGAGTTGGATGCTTACCTGACCGAGCCACGCAGGCACCGTATAAATATCATTTTCAAGCAATTGGTGCATAAACTGATCTATAACTCAGAGGCAACATATGGCTAGAGATATGCATGTGGGGCTCAGAAGTATTTAACTGGTAAATAAATAAATTTGTGAATGAGATTACCTATGGAGATAGGACAGAGTGAGAAGAGAATGTGTCTGAGATTCAATTTTATGGCATTGTATCATTTAATGAGCAGTAAAGCAGAATGTGTCTGTATGGGTATGATAGAGACCAGAGAAGGAGTTGGGAGGCAAGGATGCTATCATTATGATTAATCAATTTAAAATATACAAAGTGTGTAAAACAGAATCTAGCACCTAATAAGCCCTACATACATGTAAGCTATGATTGTTATTGAATGGAGGAGAGGATGGTATAAACAATTCATGAGCTTCATGGAAGTGATTCTTTTTACAAGAGGTTAGGGAAATGACAGTCTTAAAGCAGCAAAGGTGAGTAAGAAGAATACTAACCCATTTTCCTACAATGACATATATGATGTTTGAGAAAATCAACATTTCCCACTTTAAAGGCCCTGGGTGAGGAAATGTGTTCTGGGGGGAGTCTCTGAGAAGGTGATGTGACTATAGAGGTGTCTGGTGATAAAGAAGAAGGCCTAGTCGAATGTTGGAAAGGATAGGGAGTGGAGAACTCGGAAGTATAGACTATCATCAAGATGGTCGTGCGGATATGAATTAGGAGCCTGGAGACATATACTTTGGAAATGGAATTGGAAGTAAGATTAAAAATAGGCATGATGGGTTTAATCCAGACTGCTTTTCTGAGGAGAGATGCCATGGACCTCACGGAGTAGAGCGCTTTGACATGCAGTAGCACCTCACCTTTGGCTCATTAGGACCAGGATGAGGTGACATGGCAAGTGGTTGCTATGTCTGCATCCTGATGGCTTCTGGGATTGTCGGCTCCAGTGACTATAGACTCTGTACTAGAGGGGAAAATATGTATCTAGCGTTTAATGTATTCATTCCCAGTCATTCAAACAGGGCATAAAACTTAGGTTAAGGACAAGGAAAAGGTCTTTTGAGACAATGAGAATGTGGATTTTATCTGCCTGTTGTAGGTCTCTTTTGCTTCTTTTATTTTAATCTTTTTTTTTAAGTTTAACTATTTATTTTGAGATAGAGAGCATGAGAAGGGGAGGGGCAGAGAAAGACACAGAGAGACAGAAAATCCCAACCAGGCTCTGTACTGTCTGTGCAGAGCCAGATGTGGGGCTCAATCTCATGAATGTGAGATCATGACCAGAGCCAGAATCAAGAGTTGACCATTTAATTGACTGAGCCACTGACTGTGCCCCTCTTTTACTTCTTTTGTCTCCACAATCTTAGTCTCCTAGGATTACATAACCTTTTCTCTCAATGTAGGCAGAGTAAGAAGAAAGATTTCCCTAACTAAATGGCAAATGAGAAGGTAGACACTCATCTTCTTTTAAATTTCTTAATTTATCAAACTCATAAAATAACAGTACTTTAAAAACTGTGTACCAGTGGTTTGGCAGAAATGATCTATTCACTTTTAATTGTTATATCACCATGAGTGATAATGATTAGATCTTTTTAATTTTTTAATACACAAGAAAACTGAGACTAAAACACACAGTACAACATGTCTTGGATAACAATGGTTGGGTTTTTTTTCTCCATTTGGTTTCCCCTCTTATAAGTCCTACGTGACACATCAGTAATGTTCTCTCGAAAGCCCCATCAATATTATCACTTGAATCCCCTTAACCATTGCTATACTATTACCTAGCACTAGTATCTGGATTGTCCTGCTACTATATATCCCACTGCCCATTTTTATCCTTCAAAAATTCAAAACCTATTTGATCCAGCCTCTAATAGTCATTATATCTGAGTGCTTTGTGATGATAAACGCCAATTCTTTGGACATATCCATTGTCATGTTTCACTTCCAACAACCTCATAGGCATAAATCCATTTGACTCTTAATAAATCACATCTTCCAAATCTGATTTTATCTAATGTTTAAATACAAATGGGATGACAATTCCTGATTTTCCATTTCATTTCCAGTCCGATAATAATTGACTCCTTTACTAGCCTGAAGTCTATTGTCAACCAATTTATTCTTGGTCCACATGGCATTTAGGAATATAACTTCTAAATCCAAATGATCTATACTTGAATTCAAAATTATGTAATAACTTTGTTCCTGAGTTCTCTTATCTAAAAGTGGAGAGAGCTACTGCATAAACTTGTGTTAAATGTAAATGGAGATAATGAGTGTCAAGCATCTTAGACAGCCCAGTACATATGAGTCCCCTTCAAGACCCAAGGACTAAATGAGATAATTCTTATGAAGTATTTAATCAGTACCACACAGTCAGCATTCAACAAATGCTATATTCTAAAATCAATAACACTAATAATAGTAATAATAATCTGTCTATGAACCCAATAACATTTACCTTACAAGATGTTCTCAAGGTTGGTGATAAGTTCTATGAAACAGCCACCACAGTGCTTGGTTCATGGTGGATGTCCAATAATTAGCAACCATTATTAGCACCCTAGTCTCTCTTGCCTCTAACTATTTTGTTCATCAATATTGTCCCTTTATGCAAAAAAAAAAAAAAAACAAGAAACAAAAAACCCACAAACCCCCAAACAAAAAAAATAAACATAACAAAACAAAACACATCTTGAGTTTTATTTGGGAATTATAAAAGTGAAAAAAAAAAATTAAACCCACTGCAAAATCATGTTGTCATAACTTTAATTGGGACTTTATCTTTGTTCTAGAATTCTTTTATTAAGCCCTGAGACTGATTCTTTATAATGTTTTTTTTTCAGTATTTTTACCAGAAATTGTTGCAATATTTTTTTGATTTTTATTATTTTTTTATAATTTCTTTTATTTTTTATTATTTTTATAATTTACTTTTTAAATTTATATTCAAGTTAGTTAGCATATAGTGCAACGATGATTTCAGGAGTAGATTCCTTAATGTCCCTTCCCTTGTAACCCATCCCCACTCCTACAATCCCTCCAGCAACTCTCTGTTCTCTATATGTAAGAGTCTCTTATATTTTGTCCCGCTTCCTGTTTTTACATTATTTTTGCTTCACTTCCCTTATGTTCATCTATTTTGTATATTAAAGTCCTCATATGAGTAAAGTCATATGATTTTTGTCTTTCTCTGACTGACTAATTTTGCTTAGCATAATACCCTCTAGTTCCATCCATGTAGTTGCAAATGGCAAGATTACATTCTTTCTGATTACCGAGTACTTCTCCATTGCATATATATACCACATCTTCTTTATCCATTCATCCATCGACGGACATTTGCGCTCTTTCCATACTTTGGCTATTGTTGATAGTGCTGCTATAAACATTGGGGTGCATGGGCCCCTTCAAAACAGCACACCTGCATCCCTTGAATAAATACCTAGTAGTGCAACTATTGGGTCATAGGTAGGTAGTTCTATTTTTAATTTTTTGAGGAACCTCCATACTGTTTTCTGGAGTGGCTGCACCAGTTTGCATTCCCACCAGCAGTGCAAAAGAGATCTTTCTCCTCAATCCTCGCTAATATCTCCTGTTGCCTGAGTTGTTAATATTAGCCATTCTGATAGGTGTGAGTAGTATCTCATTGTGGTTTTGATTTGCATTTCCTTGATGATGAGTGGTGTTGAGCATTTTTTCATGTGTTGGGTGGCCATCTGGATGTCTTCCTTGGAGAAATGTCTATTCATGCCTTTTGCCCATGTCTACTCTGGATTATTTGTTTTTTGGGTGTTGAGTTTGATAAGTTCTTTATAGATTTTGGGTGCTAACCCTTTATCTGATATGTCATTTGCAAATATCTTGTCCCATTGCATCAGTTGCCATTTTGCTGATTGTTTCCTTCACTGTGCAGAAGCTTTTTATTTTCATGAGGTCCCAATAGTTCATTTTTGCTTTTGTTTCCCTTGCCTCCAGAGACATGTCGAGTAAGAAGTTGCTGTGGCCAAGGTCAAAGAACTTTTAGCCTGCTTTCTCCTCGAGGATTTTGATGGCTTCCTGTCTTACATTTAGGCCTTTCATCCATTTTGAGTTTATTTTTGTGTATGGTGTAAGAAGGTGGCCAGGTTCATTTTCCTGTATGTCGCTGTCCAGTTTTCCCAACACCATTTGCCCAAGAGACTGTCTTTACTCCATTTGATATTCTTTCCTGCTTTACTACAGATCAGTTGGCCTTACATTTGTGGATCCATTTCTGGGTTCTGTAGTCTGTTCCATTGATCTGAGTGTGTTTTTGTGCCAGTACCATACTGTCTTGATGATTACAGCTTTGTAACGCAGCTTGAAGTCTGGGATTGTGATGCCTCCAGTGCTGGTTTTCTTTTTCAAGATTGCTTTGGCTCCTCGGGGTCTTTTCTGGTTCCATACAAATTTTAGGGTTATTTGTTCTAGCTCTGTGAAGAATGTTGGTGTTATTTTGATAGGGATTGCTGATTCCTTATAATGTTGATGATAGGTGCTCAAAAGGTTTGTTTTTTCCATGCTTTAATTCATCCCATTAATTTTAAGGAGATGACATTTTTTAATAGACTAATTTTAGAGCAGTTTTAGGTTCACAGCAAAAATGAGAGGAAGGTACAAAGAATTTTTATATACTCATGCCCTGTATATACATAGCAATTTTTTTACATTGCTAAAATATCAAGTTTAACTGGCATGACTTCACCAATATACATCTGCATCATCCAAAATACTTCGGTCTTTACAATAGTCTTTTTTCCTTTTTTTATGTTCTCAGAGGCATTGATATACTGCTGCCTGTTAAGTTTCTTTAATTCCATTTTCTTCTTCATCCTCTGGGGACCTGCTCCTTCAATTATCCCTGAACAGTGTAAAATATCTAATCCGTACTGAACTGGTCTCTAAATTTCACTCTCCAATGTCTAAATCTCTGAAATATCTTCATATGATACTTTGGTTTCCTTCTCCTCTTTTCAATCTCACTTCCAATTTTTTTAAACAATTGGTGTGTACTGACTGTCTTTATTTTGTAAACTTTTTTTAATGTTTATTTATTTTTGAGAGAGAGAGAGAGAAAGAGTGAGCAGGGCAGGGGCAGAGAGAGAGGGAGACAGAATCTGAAGTAGGCTCCAGGCTCTGAGCTGTCAACACAGAGCCCGACATGGGGCTTGAACCCACCAACCATGAGATCATGACCTGAGCCAAAGTCAGATGCTTAACTGACTGAGCCACTCAGGTGCACCTTGACTGTGCTTATTTAATCACCAACTCTCAACTTCTTAAGAAACATTTAACATATTTTGGTTTCTAAGGAACCTCCTCTTTCAAAAGTTATTCATTACCTCTTCATTCCAAAACTCGGTGTTCTCTCAACCTTTCCTCTCCCTAGAACTCTCTTTAGCATTTGACCACTTAAAACACTCAGAAAAATGGCATAAGGAAAGGCATAAAAACAGGGAAGCATGCATGTGCTCTAGGAACATACCCAAATTTTGTCCCTAAATTTATAAGAACCAGGAACAGGAGAATCAGTTAGAAAAAAAAAAAAAAAAAGCTTCTACCATGAGATGTCACTGTCTAAACACTTATTATGTACAAGGCTAGGGATCAAGCTTGCATTTAACCTGGTTATGTGTGTATATGTGAAATTGGCATAATTAGCTCAAATCAACAAAAAGTCGACAGTCATTACTGAGCTGGCTGGTTTTCCTTTCTGTGACTTCAATATTATTGATTAAAATAACAAATTAAAATGAACGTGAAGAGACCTGTGAAAGACACTCAGCACAGCTGGAAATATGACAGCAGTGAGTCATCAGAAGGACAAAACTTTTAAACACTGTTCTTAGAAATATGACTGCATCAAATTATCCTTGGCAGTAATTGATTACTAGCAACTGACAATTGTTCATACCATATAAAATCATCTACCTTAGTGCTCGATATGGAAAGTCTGTGTCACATTTATATAGAACTAGAATAGTAGATGTAAGGATGGATTTCAGTAAAATAAGCAGAAATTTCTGAGCAAAAATAAGCTCCTTACATCAAAAATCAATCTTCATGTGCTAAACACAAATGCCGTCTTATCCTGAGACAGGAGAACATGGAAAAAATGTGCTCCATAAGTTCATACAGAGCAACAGCTATACGAAAGTCTTTTGTAAACACAGGATGTTGAGTCTGTGTAATGTAAGCTAAATGAAGGTATTTTATACCGTTTGAGAGATAACACTTCAGAAAAATAAGCATTAGTTGTACAACAGTGTACTTCTTTTACTTTTGACTGGAAATTCATTCTAAGCAGCATTTAAAGGACACAAAATAGTTTAATATCTAGGAATATTAAACCATTGGTAAAAGGATTTTGTGCACTTGAATCAATGACTATAACGAATGATGATTTGTATTGTTTAAGAAAAGAGTGAAATTTGAAATGAAATTTAAAAAAATAACACAGTGATTTGGAAACTGACTAATGGAATTGTTAATAATTGAATGATTGTTTTTGCATCATCTTAAAATTTTTGTTTAATTTCTTCTAACTAAAGTTTACTAATACTACCTGAGATTTGTAGAATACACCTGGAATGCATTTCCACCTATTTTAAGATGAAGCTAAAATTCACATGAAGTTATGGTTTTGACATATACTTGTACTTTTCCTAATATATATTGAAGAAACATATAACTGTGAGTTTTTAAAAGTACATGCCACCTAAAATCATCTTGGATAGAAACTAGTTGTGAGGGGAGAGGGAAATAATTCTTTAGAAACTGACTGTCGTAGTCAGGTTGGGCTGCTATAACAAAATAACCATAGATTGGGTGGTTGAACAACAAACATCTATTTCTCATAATTCTGGAGGCTAGAAAGTCCCAGATCAAGTTGCTGACATGATTCGGTTTTTGGTAAGAACCCTCGTTCTGGCTTGTAGATGTCTAACTTCTCACTGTGTGCTCATATGGTTGAAAGACACAGTGCTGGTCTCTCTTCCTCTTTTTAGAAGAACACTAATCCCAGCATATGCTCACTCTCATGACCTCATCTGCATCTAATTATCTTCCAAACCTTCACATACAAATACCATCACATTAGGGGTTAAAGCTCTAGCTTTAACATATGAATTCCGTGGGGGACACAAACATTGAGTCCATAGCTCTGCTTTCCATATATTTGAAGAAATACTCAGTTAACAGTTTAATTGCAATGCAAGCAAGAATTTTTCTCATTATAGCATCAAAAATGATATTATAACTTTAAAATTTATGTCCAATTCTACCCTATTATTTTTGTGCCAAGTGGAGTTTGATGTATTATGCAATTTTCCTATTATTTGTACACCACATTTGTTCATTTTTCTTAAGTAGTCTTCATGCCCAGCGAGGACCCCAACAGGGTGCTTGAATTCACAACCCTGAGTTCAAGACCTGAGCTGAGATCAAGAGTCAGCTGCTTAAATGACTAAGCCACCCCAGCACCCCACATCACCTTTCCTTTTAAACTAGGTTTAACATTCTAATCTCTGTCATCATTCCACAACATAATACTATCGAACTTAACAAATAAGTCTTAATATCTAGTAACAGAGTAAAGTCCAAATGTTCTCCCAGTTTTATTTGATTATCCCAGTAATGTTATCAACTGAAAAGTGGCTCAACTTGTCAATAACAAGTGGTGGTGGAGGGAATGAATCTGGAAAAGTGAGTAATATTATACCATGGAAGTGACTGAGGACAAATGATGAACATGAAACTGTTAAAACACAACCACAAGTTTTTCATAATATGAGATTTTATTTTTAAGTCACCTTATTGTGATGTAATTTGCATACAGCAAAATTGTCCCATTTTAAGCGGAAGTTTGATAAGTTTGGACAAATGTATACACCAATGTAACTGCAACTCCAATCAAGAAGTATAACTTTTCACATCCCAAAATTGTTCCTTCAAGCCTTTTACTCACACTATAAATAATTTTTGCCTATTTGAGAATTTCATATGAATGGAATGATATAGTACATTTTTCTGTCTATTTCTTATTTTCAGCATAATGTTTTTGGACTTCATCCACAGTGCTTTTATATCAGTTATTCATCTCTTAATTGATAATTAGTATTCCCTTTTACAAACACAGCACAATTTGTTTAAGAATGAACTTTTTGATAGACATTTTGGACTGTTCCAATTCTGAGTTATTATGAATAAATCTATTCCGAAGCATCATCCTCAAGTTTTGGTGAGAAGGTAAGTTTTGCTTTGCTTGGGTAAATACCCAGAGTGGGATTGCTGGATCATATGATGGTTATGTTAAATTTGTAAGAAACTGTCTAACCCTTTTCCAAAGTGTTTGTGCCATCATGTGCATCAACAACGGATCATACAAGGGTCCAGTTATATCACAACCTCACTAAACTTGAATTCTTGGTCTTTTTAAAATTTTAAGCTATTGCAGTAATCATGTGGTAGTATCTCACTGGAGTATTAATTTACATTTCTTTGATGCCTAATAGTGTTAAACAGCTTTTGAAGAGTTTCTTTCATGATGTTTCTTTAATGTCCTTTGCATATTTTTTTTATTATCTTCTTATTGGATTCTAAGAGTTTTTATATATTCTGGATGCAAGTCTTTTTTCAAAGATATGAATGCACATATTTTCTGCCTATCTGTGTTTTGCATTGTCATTTTGTTAAAGAAGTGGCAAATTTTGAAGAACAAAATATTTTTTTTAATTTTGACAAAGTTTACTTAGCAATCATTTCTTTCAAATTTCGTGCTTTTTGTGTACTGTTTAAGCCACTTTTGCCTACCCCAAACATTTTCTTCTATGTTTTCTTCTAGAAGTTTTATCATTGTTGCTTTGACATCTGGGTTTACCACTCATTTTGAGTTAAATTTTACATATTGCACGATGTAGAGATTGAGATATATATGTACTACTAAAACCATACCACATTGTTTCAAAGTTATTCTTGAAATAACTATTTCCCTATTTAATCACCTTGGCATCTTTCTGAAAATCACTTCATCATGTATGCGTGGCTGTATTTCTCTAATCTCTACATTTATGCCCATCCTATTGGCATAATCCTATTGGCATCCTATTGGCAAGACCATAATTTCTTGTTTAATTTGACTTCATGGTAAGTTTTAAAATTGAGATATTTAACTTCTCTAACACTGCCCTTTGCATTTACGATTCTGTTTGCTGTAATATTTCATTTTCAAATACTTATAGATTCTAGAAGAAGCTTATAAATTTCTACCAAAAAGAAAAAAAAAAGCCTGCAGGGATTTCTCTTGGGATTGTACTGAATCTATAGATCAATGGGAATAATGATCACGTTTACAATACTGAGTTTCTCAATTTATGAACATGGTATATGTCTTACTGTGATGGTTAAATATATGTGTCAACTTGGCTGGGCTACAATACCCAGTTGTTTAGTTAAACTTCAATCTGAACGTGACGATATTTTCAAAATGTTATTCAGTTGTAATCAGTAGACTTCTGAGTAAAGCAAATTATGAGTGTACCTCATCCAGTTGAAAGCTTTAAGAAAAGCACCTTAGGTTCCCCAAAGAGGGAGTATTCAAGACTGCCTTCAGATTCAAGACTGCAATATTAACTCCTGCCAGAATTTCCAGCATGTTGGCCTGTCCTGCAAATTTTGGATCCACCAGCCCCAACAAATGAGCGAGCCAATTCCTTAAAATAAATGTCTTTCTTTATTTACATACATCCTATTGGTTCTGTTTTTCCCGAGGACCCTGCCTGATAAATTCTTTTTTCTTCCCTTTTTTTAGGATTTAATTTCCTTCAGAAAATGTTTTTAAATATGCACTGTAAAAAATGTTACACACAGTATTTAAAATTTATCCCAAAGCATTATATGTTTTGATGCTATTGCTATTATTTGTTTGTTGCTAGTATAAAGAAATTCAACTGATTTGTGTTATTTTCAAATTGCATTATTCAATTTTTCTAAATCCACTTGTTTGTTTAGTTATTATTAGATGCTCTAGGATTATTTCTGTGTATGAATATTCTTTTCTACAAAACAAGACAAATTACTTTTTTATTCTGAATTGTATACGTTTTATTGCTTTTTCTTGTTAATCCAGAAAGGCTTCTAATCCAAGCCTTAGAAAAAAATTATCAGTTCTTTATTGTGCTATGAGAAATGATTCATAGGAATGAAAATAAGATTGATACTGAGAAGAGAAAGGATAGTATTAAAGAAAAATGTATGGCCATATTTGATTCTACAAACAACTCAGACTTTTTCATATATCTTTACATACCTAAAAAAAATAGACAAATTCAATATAATATTTCTACAATAATTTTAAACCACTTGATTATATTTTTGCATCTCTTAAAGATGTATTTTTGTCCATATCAGAAATCAAATATTTACCAAATATAGACAAGCATTCAAAAAGAATGCATGCTCTTTTAACTTCTGAGAACTTTCTAAAAATAATGTAGCAGTGTGATAAAAGGCAGAAAGAAAGCAAATTTTTCACGTGTGATTTATTTTCAAAGTTGATCAGTAATCATCATCATGCAAAAAAAGGCAGAATACTGTGACACAAGTGGGTCAAGATAAAAAAAGAAAGAAATAGCAACTGTTTGTACAGCATAGTCTCTTTTGATCCAGGCCGTGGGTGTCAGCAAAGGGCACTACAGCCTAAGAGTTACAATCACGAACCAAGAGTCACATCACCTGGTTCACACTCTGTCTCTCTTACTCCTTGATCACTCTTGATTCCTGTGCTTCAGGTTTCTTCATATGTAAAATTCAGATAATTATTGTGTCAACCTCATAGGGTTATTATGAGAATTAAATGTGTTGTTATTTGTAAATGACTTAGAAGAGTGCCAGAGACATATTGAACTCTGTGTGCATGTTTGTTTTAAATATAATTTTAACTGCATTCTACTTTGTGGAGAAGGCATATTATTATATGCTTTAAGGCAAAAGGATAATAGTTGTCTCAAGAATTGTTTCCATGAGTGGTTCAAGAAGTGATATATTTAATTATAGAAAAATTACAGATTTTACTATACAGAAAAGCTTCTTAGTCCATTTTACAGGGTAGTATCACAAAAGAAAAAAATGTTACTAATATTTTTCATCATTAGGAAAGAGCTAAGGGGCACCTGGGTGGCTCAGTAGGTTAAGTGTCCAACTTCAGCTCAGGTCATGGTCTCATGGTCGGTGAGTTTGAGCCCCGCATTAGGCTCTGTGCTGACAGCTCAGAGCCCGGAGCCTGCTTAGGATTCTGTATCTCCCTCTCTCTCTTCCCCTCCCCTGCTTGTGCTCTCTCTCTCTGTCTCTCTGTCTCTCACTCTCTCTCTCTTTCTCTCTGTCTCAGAAATAAACATTAAAAGAAAATTAAAAAAAAAAAAAAAGAAAGAGCTAAGATTCTCCATCAGCACTCTGTGTTCTTTCTTCCTCTCGCCATTCATTACAACACAATCTCCTGGTCCTCAAATGGCAGCTAAAATGTGTCTTTCTCAAGGAAGTCTCTGATACATGTCTTGTGAAGTCTACATTCTTGCCTTTATCGCCCTCATCACAACTGTAGTGAAATAATTGCTCCTGTAGTTATTCCTTTTACGTCTTTTTCACAACAAAATTGTAAACTGCTCAAATACAGGAATCGTTCTTGTTTGCAACTACGTCTCCTGTTTCATCAGTGTCTGACATGAAGGATCTGTAAGTTCCCTGAGAGAATTGATCTAGCCTAATCTTTTTATCTCTAGCTTTTGAACATATTAGAGGATGCAATAAATATCTGTTGTATGAATGAATAAAAAACTTAACATATAACAAAAATGATAAATTATTATTTTTTGGTAAATCAAAGATATTCTGAAAAGTTACAATATAGATTTTTGGTGCTGCACTTTGAAAACATTGCCTTAAGTCACTGTCCAGCAATATAATCCTAGTCAAGTTCTCTGGCATTTACTTGATGTCTTGAATATGTGTTTGTATTAAGGACTAAGTGAAAGGCAGAATTTTGTGATAGTCCTCAATAGTTTGGCCTCTACCAAACCTCAATAGTTTGGCCTGTACCAAAAGTACATATATGTCCTTCCAGTAATTCAATAAAACACTAATGTTAAGTGCTGCTATGAAGATATTCTGCATATGGAATTAAGATTCCAGATCAGTTGACCTTACAACAGGAAGATTATATTTTGGAAGGGTTTGTAATCCTTCAAATCTAGAGGTTGGATTCTGGAGGTTGGGGAAGTGATCAGAGACCTTTGAAGTATAAGGAATTCCATGCGGGAAAGATCCTGTGTTGCTGGCTTTGAAGATGATAAGAGACCAGTGGAAAGGAATGTAGCAGCCTTTAGTAGCTTAGAGTGAACTTCAACCAACAGCCAGCAAGGAAACAAGAACCTCAGTCCTTTAGCTGCAAGGAACTGAATAAGCTTGGAAAAAAAGTTCTTTGCCAGATGCTCAAGAATATAGGTTAACCAACATCTTGAATTTTAGCCATTGAGATCCTAAGAAGAAAACCCAACCACATTGTCCCCAAGCTTCTCACCCACAGATTTGTGAGCTAATAAGTGGGTGCTCTCCTGGGACACCTGCGTGGTTCAGTTGGTTAAACGTCCAACTTTGGATCAGGTCATAATCTCATGGTTCCTGAGTTCAAGCCCCATATTGGGCAATCTGCTGTCAGCGCAGAGCCTGCTTGGGATTCTCTGTCCCCTCTCTCTTAACCTCTCTCTCTCTCTCTCAAAAATAAAAAAAAAACATTAGGGTGCCTGGGTCACTTAGTTAAGCGTCCGACTTCGGCTCAGGTCATGATCTCATGGTTGGTGAGTTTGAGCCCTGCGTGGGGCTCTGTCTGACAGATCAGAACCTGGAGTCTGCTTCAGATTCTGTGTCTCTTTCTCTTTCTCTGCCCCTCCCCTGCTCGCCTCTGTATCTCTCTGTCTCTCAAAAATAAATAAACATTAAAATTTTTTTTTAATTTTTTTAACGTTTATTTATTTTTGAGAAGAGAGAGACAGAGCATGAGTGGGGGAGGAGAGAGGAAGAGGGAAACACAGAATCTGAAACAGGCTCCAGGCTCTGAGCTGTCAGCACAGAGCCTGATGAGGGGCTTGAACTCACAGACCACGAGACCATGACCTGAGCTGAAGTTGGACGCTTAACCGACTGAGCCATCCAGGCACCCCACATTAAAAAAAATTTTAAATAAATAAATAAATAAAACATTTTTTAAAAAATTTAAAAAAATAAATGGGTGCTCTCCTAAGTCATTAAGTTTATAGTACTGTACTTTATTATGCATCAGTAGAAAAAGTTTGTATCTCTATAGAAACAAGTAGATTTGGTACAAATGCAAAGAAAAGTTGTACAGGACTCAGATGAATTAAATTTGCCTGACCATAATTTTCTAAGACTCAATTTTAACTGTGTAATAATAAAATTTATTTTAATAAATGAATAAAATTAAACAGTTACAGTTTAAAAAAATACATTTTTACATTTCAAAAAATGAAAAAGAGCAGTTTATTAAATTACTTTGTTATAAACATCCTATAAATTAGCTAAACGTGACAATGTTAATGGAAATGAAGGTTTTGAAACAATATTTTTAAAAGAAACATTAAATATTTGGCAGGGGTTTTGCTATTTATGCATTGGTACAAAACACATGCTGATTTCTTTTATATGCCAGAGAGATAATCCAGATTTACAGATCTCGAAAGTTTGTTTCCTTCAACATCCCTTGACCTTCGTCTCTTCTGTTTCTTGCGCTTGTTTGAACCCAGCCATTCCATGTGGAAATCACAAAGGAGAGAGAACAATTACAACCCCCGTTGTGTTTAAAGATCAGATCGGCGACATTTTTCTGTGTCCTCTTACAGAAAAGGTGAATCTGCAACCTCTACACCATGATGACAATAATTCCTCTGTGTCACTGAAACAATCCGTATATTCTGAGTCAGGGAAGCTGCAGGTGGAAGAATCAAGAAGAAGGGCGAGGTGAAGAGGAACTTGGATTTTCTTCAGCCGTGCGACAGCTGCTACACTAAGTACAATTCCCAGCACTTCTTACTTCTTCTTCATAATGTTTTTGGAGCAATACTGAGCATGTCTTGTACACCCGAGTCCCTAGCATTGTCTCATGTTGCTTTATTACCATAATAAGCTTGTGAATCACAGTAACTAACTCAGTAGGGCTCCTATGGCGAATTCATTTTCATAACCTGTTTTGTTGTCACAAATGTGATCCAAAAGGGTGCCAAGTCAGCAGTTCCTTGCTGCTTATTAATATAGCACATTGCAGAGATTCATTTAAAACTTCAACAGATGTAATATAATGAAACACTTATAATTACAATTATGCTAACACTTAATAATAATTGGGCCTCTGTGCCTATATTTCATTTTGCTCCAAAGACAATTGGATCTTTTCAAAAGTAGCTAACCCCTCAGCAGGTGTTCTGTTTAAAAAGCTGGCATAATTAAGTGAGAAAGAGAAAGTGGATATGGCATAAGCAACAAGTGAGCAACAGAAAGGTAGAAATTAAAGTGATTGGGGAGCTAAGTTGTTCTTAAAGAGAAAGCAAGGTTGCAAAATGAAAATCAGGAGGCTTAATGACAGTATATAAACACATAGAAGTATGAAGTAGCAAAAATGTGTCTTCTGATTAGCACAGATTGTTACCATTAAATTAATAATTAGGGTTATATGTCAAATGTAAACAAGCTCTACATAAACAGCTCATCCTAACTCTGTTCTTGAAGGCTTAGTAATGGCAGAGATTCTAAGTAGCCATTCTACTGATTAACATAATACATATTTTTCTTTAGTGTTTTTTGTAACTTTTTTTTTTTTTTTTTGAGAGAGAGACAGAACGTGAACAGGGCAGGGGCAGAGAGGTTGGGAAACACAGAATCTGAAGCAGGCTCCAGGCTCTGAGCTGCCAGCACAGAGCTGAATGTGGGGTTTGAACTCATGAACCGTGAGATCATGACCTGAGCTGAAGTCAGAAGTTTAACTGGAGACACCCAGGCGCCTCAACCTATTTTTCAATCAGACCACATTTACCTCTGTTATAACATCTATATCCTGTCACAAACATAGCTGCAATATAAATTTATACATCCAATATGCATAAAATTGCATACAAATAATTCAACTTTCTTCTCCAAATGTAAAATATATATTTCATATTTTTAATAACTCAACAATTCTTTATAATGTGATCTCACTGTGGGCTCACAATGAAACATGTAGTTTTATTTTTTTAATATTTATTTATTTATTTATTTTGAGAGACAGAGAGAGAGAGCGAGAACAATCAGGAGAGGGGCAGAAAGAGAGGGAGAGAGAGAATCCCAAGTAGCTTCCTTCCTAACAGCACAGATCTCACAAACCGTGAGATCAAGGGTCAGATGCTTAACTAACTGAGCCAAAATCAAGGGTCAGATGCTTAACTGAGCCACCCAGGCTCCTGAAACATGTAGTTTTAAATGGAATTCACTAAATGATGCTATCACTTCCACATGCTTATTTTTAATTTTAAGTAAATAATTGAGTAAGTATCACAGAGTTTTAAATTGGTGGTAAAACACAGTGAAAAATAATAAGTAGATTTATATATATATGTTTTAGGAAAATATATTTGTAAGTACCCACAATTATTCTTTAATGACCTAAGCTAAGTTATGGTCTACTAGCTGCTGGATATCAGACAGCCTTCCTTCCTTTGGGGGAATTTATCCTCTAGGAAAAAGCATATGATAAATATATAATGATTAATTGTGACAACTGCTGTGATTACAATAAAAATAATATTATGTAAGAGAATAGCCCCAGGGATCGAGTTTAGAACAGATGATCTGGAATGGGAGTTTTCACAAGGAGCCACTGTAACCGAGCTGAGGTTCTTAGAGGATATTTGGGGGTGAAATGAATGGGAGGAGATAATTCCAGGCTGAAAATATGCACCTAAAAGTGCTAAGAAGCAGATCAAGGTAGACATAGCAGAGTGTGCACAATCTAGGATAAACTTGGAAATATCGGGTGAGTTCAAGTGATCAAGAATCTCTTAGGGCAGCTTAAGGAATTTGGGATTTTATTTGAACTACATTGCAAGGTCATGAAAATATTTTAAGTATATGGAAGACGGCGACTATGTAATCTTTTGCAGCATCATTTTGGATGCTCTGTGGAGAGGGTACTATGAGATCAATTCAAAAGCTACTGCAATAATCTAGGTGAGTAATGCTGGCTTAGATTAAACATTAGACATTAGGTCTTTGGGAACTGTAACAGACATGAGCCTCTAAAGTTTGACAAGACACAGGAAAATTATTCTGTTAGTGATACAAGATTATTTATTTCTGTACTTACAAGTTTTTATGCCTTGTCTTGTTGTATAAGGTTCTAATGTGTAGTTGTATTAAAGATATTGTTGACTAACAATAAAAGCAAAATCATGGTGAACACTGAGCAAAAAGACAAAAGGTAGGGGCTTTTGTCTGGCTCAGTCAAACATCTGACGTCTGAGTTTTGATTTTGGCTCAGGTCATCATCTCATGGTTTGTGAGTTCGAGCCCTAGGTCAGGCTTTGTGCTGACAGTGCTGAGCCTGCTTGGGATTCTCTCTCTCCCTCTCTCTGCCCCTCCCCAGCTAGCACGCGCTCTCTCTTTCTCTTTCTCTCTAGCTCAAGATAAATAAATAAACATTAAAAAAAAAGACTAAAGGTAAAGACCAAAAATGAGAAAAATTCATTAGGTTGTAAGCTATACTATTTTGTATATTAACTCAAAGGGTGACACGATTTGTTTACAAAATTTCTAGAAATTAATAAAATACAGAAACATGATTCTGTTTACAAAGTAAACCATTTTGAAAATCCTAAAAGAAATTAAAGAGTTTCTCTGTTGAAAAAAAGAATTCCTGATACTGATATTCAGTGTGAAATCCCTCATATGAAATTCTCAAATAAAAATCCTACGTCCAGAAAAAAAATGACCACCACAATACCATGGTACTTGCATCGAGTGTACTATGACCAGGCTTATTATTTCTTCTCCAGAATTAATTTTGGGCTTGTCTTAGCCGCTATTTCAAATAAATGGTCTCTAAATCTCAGCACAGACTTAAGTCTGGCTCTGCACAGACCATTACAAATTCAAGTGAATGGGCCAATACTGAGGAAAGGCCAGAAAAAGTAAAAACAGAATCCTTATTCCTCATAGGGTCCTCCACATTGTGCTGAAGAATGTAACTATTATCTGTAAGGGAAACACTCAGTGCAAACCTGGACCTAAATATTGGTCAAGAAGAACACAGTGGCGATGGCAGCTGGACATGTTAGAGAGAGCAAGAATTGTGCTCTCAGAGGGCCTGGCTTTGCATACTGGGTTTACATTCAGCAGTGTTTTAAGCTCTCTGAGCTTCACTTACCTGGTTTTAAAATGCTAATAAGACTGGCTGAACATAGCCGTCATGAGGATTAGAAATGACGCATGCAGACTATCATTACAGTGTCTGATGCATGATAAGCACTTAACACATCATGACTATTTTTCTTTACTTACTTTAAACAGAAAATAAAGCTTATTTAATGTTGCTTCCAAAAGCTTAATGCTTGCAAAAATAATGCCAGTAAAATTGCTGATCTAATGAAGTTGGCAAGTCACAGCACATTTTGTTTTACTGTAAGATACCAGGGACTAGGAAGGTATTTTATGCAGTAAATTATCCTAGTATATAAATACACACTGATCATCCCACCAATTTCTGAAAAGTCACTCTCGGGACAGGAACAATCACCAGATGTTGTTACCACTAAAGGAAAATTAAGCAGAGTTATGGGGGGGGAGGGTGGGGTGGGGTGGGTGGGGAGGACTAATGCAGTAAGGAAGTGGTAAGGAGGGAACACACATATAAAATATAATAGCAATACATTACCTGCTTTACTATAAAGCACACCATTCATTTCAGATCAAATTATGTGCTGATCTTTGAGTCTGAGAACAAGGAGTATATTACAAATTCATGTTTTGCCTTTTTTAATTTCTCTGTGATATTTTAACATTGGTTTATTAATTTTAGAAATCAAGAAATTCATATATGTATGGAATTATATATTAACCATATAAAATAAATGTACAAGAAAATAAACGTATATACCATAGTATCTTTTGTGCACAGTTTCGATGATCTTGGATCACATATATTTAGTTCTGAATTTAGCAGACTCAACTGTTTCTGTCCCAGGTGCTGAACATCAACTGGGTCTGTGTGTCTACTGAAATCTAGAATACCTGACTGCAGATTCTGCAAGTTGGTTTCACTCTTCAGCTACCCTTCAGGCTTTGTTTACAAATATAAAAACATTAAGGATAATGCAGTATGGAATTCTTAAACTTCCTTTCAACATGCTTTCCTGAAATAACACTAATTTGGAAAATACATAAGCTGGTAGGTGTAGGTGCATTTGGGTGCAATGCTCTGCCACTTTTTATCATTCTCTTATTCATTATGAATACTTAAATATACGTTGTATAACGTTCAGAGGTAAATGTAGGTTCAGTTCTTTGGAGTTATTTTTCCAATCACAATGCATCAGAAAGATATCAAAGATAACAATAGAAGACTAGAAAAGTATAAATTGTAATGTTTGGGTTTATGTTAATCTTGAAAGAGAAGAGGAGGAGCGAGTTTCTCTAAGTAGATACTTTGATAATAAATAGAGTCTTGCTAGCAATTATTGCTGCAATATTTTTCAATTTTCTACTAACTGCTCACGGAAAGCCAAAAATAAGAAATAGTTTGAGTGCAGAACAGTAGAGCTGACAGTCGACAGGTTTTCACGATCTGGGACAAATTTTCAGAAAATATAAGACCTATGGGCCTGGATTAAATAATGCAATTAGGGTAAATTGTTCAGATAATATTTTGCCCCTCCTCTTCACCTATTCCCTGGTTAAGAAGTACAAAGTAAAAACTAACCAAGAAATTAGTCATCTGACCACAGGGCTGTGCTCTGAGGCAACCATGATGCTATTGTGAGCTCAAATCCCACTCCAAAATTGCCATTGTCATATACAATCGGCCAGGACACTTTGGAGGCAAGGAAATGAGAGAGGTACCTTGAATTTGAGAGTTTTCTTTGTCAAAAGTAATTTGTTTTTGGCAGTCAGAGTAAGAGCCTTGCTCTATCCATACTGGGATCAAAGGGGCAAGGAAAATTGACAGATGGAAAGAATCACCATTTATCAGAGTATTATGGAAAAAGCTCTCAGATGAAAATTAAGCCATATGCTGATGCACATTGACCTACAGTCCAAGTCTGGTTCAGAGAAAAGGCTTCAAGAGACTGAGATGTGAGCCAACTGAACACCAAACATCCATTTGGTAAGAAGCAGATTCTGACAGGTGACTCTCCACTCAAGGATCAGTAAATCAAGGATAATTTAGGATTGAAAAACGACTCCCCTTCTTTGTCTGCGGCGTTTCAAGGTATCCTGCTGAAAGTAGTCAATATCTTTGCTGTATTGTCACATTCTCACAGTGCCCTCTACTGCCTTTTTGGCAGGCTTGGGGACAACAGTTGGTTGACAGCTAAAGGATGTGCTTTCAGATATGACAGACCAATAAAAGTAATGAGTAGATTTCCTTTTAAATTGTTCTTGATTACTAGAATATATTTTAAAGCCACCCTAGTGCTTGTAAGCAGTATTTCTCTTTCAGTCCTAGGGCAAAGATCCCTCATGAATACCTCTCAGAATATTCTATCCAAGTAAATTTAAAAAGAAAAATTACCCTTCCATTGGATGATTATTAATTTATTTTAAAAATTACTTTTTACCAAGTTAAAATAGTCTTTTAATTGATGAGTTAATTGATAGGTTAACTCATCTTATAGTTAACCTTATATAACTCAATTCATAGGTTAATCTTAGCTACATAAAAATAAAATGTGCATACTGCAGATTATGAACCCCAAAAAAGCAGTATTCCCTTCCACTAATTGTTGGAAACTATCATTTTGCAAATCAATAAGTGATGCTAGAATGCTTTCACTGAGAAAGTCCAATTTGATGTAAGAATTATCTTTTTAAAATACAAATGTTTAGAAAGAGAAGAAATTGAGTAAAATAAAATTTTCAGAAAATTGCAAAGACAAATGAAACAGATGAGAAAGGATTTAAAACAAAGCTCATGAGGTGGTGGCAGAACTTTTTTCTTATTCCCACAGTTACATCTTTCAAACTCAACTGTTGGGTCTCAGGGGAACCTGTAGTGACTTAGCAAAAACCGTACAAAATAAAGAAGTTATTCTGCACAAATTAAAAGTGTATGCTTTAAGTGCGTTTCCTTTAAAGAAATCCTGTAGTAAGTTAACATGAAATGGAGTTTAAAAGATACCATAGAATTGAGTATATATAAGATTGTATCCACAATCACATTCAGTATCACAAGCCAGTTTCATAACACACAAACACAACAGCAGATAGTTTTACTCTAAAGTTTGTTTCTTGTCAAATCACATCTTGGTATTTCTTTTTATACAGAGTAAATGCAAGAACACATGTCAAAGTGAAAAATAATGTATTTTATACCTGGTTTGGGTTAAAAGTACAAATTTATCAATGAATATTGAAACTAAAAGTAGAAAAAACACTACAATTTGTTCTTTTTCCAAAGCAGAGACAGTAAATCACACAAACACATAATTTGTTCTGTTATATATTGTAAAGGTTATGTTTATACTACGAACTGTGAATGAGATTAATGAGTTTTCTCAGCACAGTAAACCTCCTCCACAGAAACAGAAGCTAAATTGTAATAAATCATGGGTTTATGTTCACGTATTTATGGGATGGGAAAGATTTAGAGTTCCTCTGTACAGAAAGCCATCCCAAAGTAAAAGAGAAAATTATGGCGTCTGTAACATAAAGGTAGACAAACTGGGGCAAGCTGAACGTTGTGCATTCATGCACTTTAATAATGTCAGTAATTTATTAAAAGTAATTATAATGGCACAGTTTCATGGTTATACTTCACCAGAAGTGACAAAATGCTAGTTCAATATGTTAGTTACCTTCACATGATTATGTATCAACACAAATTAAATTAGAGCTGTCATTTTACTACATTTCCCTTCAAACTAAATACTACTTTTTTTCCAAAAATGTGTCAGCAGTATTACAGGTGACATGGTGTAATTCATCCACTATAAAATATCTCATTATTATTTATGCCAGTAACTGAGTCTCATATCCCTCTCTAATGATAAGGTTTTGTTCTTTGGTTACAAACAAAGGAAAAAACTGTAGTTGTATTTGACTATCTGGTAAGAACGCACTCAATGAAATTTATTTATAAATAAAGAGGTTTAGGGGATGAATTTTGTGGACAAACATCTTGAAGAAAATCTAGTACCATTTTGAAGTGAGTAGTATATCTGCAATTTGTGAAATCCTCCTGGAAAAATTAACTGAAGCCAAATGCTGAAATACAATTATAGCAGTACTAACCTAGATGCCAAGATCTTTGTAAATTTTACTTTGTTCATACCTCTAAAAGATTCAGTATTGGAAAAAATAGAGTGACCTTTCTACTCAATATCTTGAAAAGAAAAAAAAACAATAGAATCTGATATATTCTGCTTCTGGGAATGTCATTCAATCTGGTTCTAATATGATGTAATGCTAAGAAAAGAGGAAATCATGTTTCAAAATACATCAAGATCATTTCAAGTGAAGGATTGATAAATAAAACAACTCTTATGAGAAGATCAAGAAAATAATTTCAGTCCTGACAATTAATGATGTGGTAATCAAGTTCAATAAAATATCATAAGGCATGGAATGTCATATTTTAGGCATTTCAAATGGGCTGCTTTTCTCATCTGTCTTCAGAAAGAGATCAGACAAAGCACAGAACTAAAATTACAACCTTCTGTTTTCACAAGTGAGTAAGCAGTCTTTGTTAAAATATACAGCCTTAATTAACTAATCATGGAGTAGGGACTTTCTGATGAAGCTGGAAGTTACTCAGATTGAAGGCAATATAGTTCTTCTAATATAGATCATATTAGGTCTTTTGAGAAATTTGTGTCCATTAATGGATGAATAGACACTCATATTACTAAAATATTTTAATCCGTCAAGTTTAAATATTTCCAAATAATATATTGAATGAGCACTACTTCAGAGAGAGCCAAAGTACAAAAATTAATAATGCACAATGCTGTCTCTAAAGTAGTGAAAAGTCCAAAAGTGAAGATAAGATTAATCTAATATGAAAGATTTTGATATCTGCTGAAATGAAAACATTTTGCTTTAAATAATATGCAATCTCAAAAAAAGAAACCATACTCTATATTGATTTCTAAGCTATAATAAATAAGCAATTGACAAAAGGTAAACTATTTCTGATTTGGCCCTTTCTGACACCATATTATTGACAAACATCTCAGCCTATATAGTATATAAAGTGTTATATGTCACATTTTCACATACTCCCTACTTTTACATATTTTTTTATTCTCCCAGTGCTGGCAGACTATTTCCTACCAATAATTGATAAGTAAGTAAGTGATCATTTTTATTTTATTACAGAAACCTTCAAAAGTATCCACCTTATTTCCAGTGAAATTGTTCCCTTTCTACCTGAGCACAGAAAAACAATAAAATTAGTGTTAGTTGCATACTTCAGTAGTTTGTTCACACTTGCTCAGCATTTTTATATTGGCTTGTTAGGAATCATATTATTAGGAAATTACAAAATACCAGACTCAAAAAATAAGCCAATCAGTCCACTTACTCTTGCCTTATAAAGTCATACTATATGAGATGAGGTCAGAAGTAAGAGTATTTTGGCTTTAGCTCTTTCTTAAAACTTAACTCATTTACTGTCAGTTGTATTTAGAAACATTCTACATCTCATTTCTAAGAACATTATCGTGTTAGATAAAAGAAACATAAATTTATTTAATAAATTTAATAAACAAAATTTTATTTAAAAAAAGAATAATGCTATGACCACAGCAAAAGAACATCAAATCATTTCCCCATTTACAGATGACATAGTTATGCTTTATTAGGAATTAGTTCCAGAACACAAAAGCTAAGGAAAATTAAAATGTTGTTAATGAAGATTTGGAGTTTAGTAAAAGAGTGTTTCACAGTTTCAAGGTGAGTTCAAATCTGTACAACATTCAAGGTAAGTAGCCGTAACAAGCTTAGAATAAAATAAACAGATAGGCCAGATAATGCCAATTCCATGGCAGAGGCATTTATTTTCATTCATTTTTAAATGAATTCAAATCTTCACACAGCAAAAACTTTAAGCACAAATAACTTTACTAATGAAATCTACAAAGAAGAAATAAAACAAAATTTACTCAAATCCTTTTAGAATATAGAGAAAGTGGAAATATGTCCTAACTCATTTTCTGATGCCTTAATACCTTAATACTACAACCTTAACACCAAAACATAATAAAAGATTATCAAAAAGTATATATATATCCATCATAAATATAGATGAGAAAATCCTTGAAAATGTCAGAAAATAAAATTCACCAATACAGTAAAATGTAATACAACATGCCCAAGTTATGTTTACCCCAAAAAGGCAGAAATGGTTAACTCATAAAAAGTAATCAATCGTTACATTAACAGAAAAATGAGCACAATTACATGGTCATCTCAGAAGATTTTTAAAAATTGCATGACAAAATTGAAAACTTTTAGGTTTTTCAAAAACCCAGCAAATTAGAAATGAATAAAAAGCATCTTTAAAAAATTTCTGTCTAACATAGTTAATCCTAAAGGATTTAGTGCTTTTCTCACAAATACCTTCAATGAGGCAAGGAATTATTTTCTCCACACTTCTGTTTACAATTTTACAAGTAATGGGGCACCTGAGTGGCTCAGTCGGTTAATAGTTCGACTCTTGATTTCGGCTCAGGTCATGATCTCATGGTTCGTGGGTCAAGCCCCACATTGGGCTCTGTGCTGACAGTGCGGATCCTGGCTGGGATTCTCTCTCACCCTCTCCCTCTGCCCCTCCCCTGCTTCTGCACACTCACTCTCTCTGTCTCTCTCAAAAATAGATAAACAATAAAATTTTACAAGTGACCACAACAAAAAGCAAGAAAAAAAATTTTTTTAAATAGAGTAAAGATAAAAGTGAAAAAAATATAACCGCCCCTATTCACAGATAGGATTATTTATATAGAACCCTAATGCATAAAATCCTCAGGGATCTACAAAACAACTAAACTATAAACAAATCCTGAAATTTCATGGGATACAAATTCAATATGTAAGAATCAATTTAACTTCTATAATTTAGAGCAAAGTAGAAGAATACAGCTTAAAATAATTTTAAAAGTGTTAAAATATAAACATGTTAGAAAAATTAGGCTGTAGATGGACAAGTTGTCTGTATAAAAATCTACAAAATGTTGTTAAGAGGAATTTAAAGAGACCTTAAAACATGGAGAGATATATCAGATTCATGGATTACAGGGCTCAAAATGTTTAAAAAATATCAGTAAGATTTGATGAATCCTAAAATTCATATGAAAACATTGAGGTGAGTACCTAGTATATATAGAGAAATCCTGAAGAACAAATTTGGAGAACTTGAAATCAAGATTCAATACAAAACTAAAATAAAACCAAATAAGGAGAACCAAATAAATAAAAGAAAGAAACAGAACATAGGGCCCAAACAGAAATAGTCTCAACATTGTCTTTCCACTATGGCACTCAAGAAATCCAGTAAGTAGAGGCAAATATTTTTTAACAAATTGTACTAGAAAAACTGAATGTACATATGGGGAAAAAAATTCAGACTCCTATATCATTCTACACACAAAATTATTTTAATAACATTGCAACCTTTGGTTAAGCAAAGTATTCATAGACTAGACATAGAAAAAATAAGAAAAGAATAAAATTAATCAAACTTCACTGAAATTAAATACTTCTCTACAAAATACGTTTAAGAAAATAGACAGGGGCGCCTGGGTGGCTCAGTCGGTTAAGTGGCCGACTTCGGCTCAGGTCATGATCTCACGGTCCGTGAGTTCGAGCCTCGCGTCGGGCTCTGTGCTGACAGCTCAGAACCTGGAGCCTGTTTCAGATTCTGTGTCTCCCTCTCTCTCTGACCCTCCCCTGCTCATGCTCTGTCTCTCTCTGTCTCAAAAATAAATAAACGTTAAAAAAAAAAAAAAAAGAAAATAGACAAACTATAAACTGTGAGTAACATGGAAAGATGGGAAAAGTCTTAGCAGTTTGTTACAAAAGTATGTATAGGCAGTTTGAGAACAGGTAAAACAAATATATTGTGGAAAAAATAATGATTATTGACACTGGAAGGTAGAGGGACGTGGTTTATTGGGAAAAGCTTCTGGAGTGAGGGACTTGTTTTTTATCTTGACATGGACATAAAATACAACACTCTATGCATAATCATCAGGACCTAATCATCAGGAAATATCTATTATCCCAACTGAGGTACACTTTACAAAATCACAGGCAGGCCCATAGTCCAAAAATGTCAACATCAAGAAAGGCAAATAAAGATAGCATGTGTTCCAGATTTAAAGAGCTTTAGAAAACAAGGCAACGAAATACAATGAATGCATCATCTTGGATTGGTTTTTGGAGCAGGATAAATAGTTATAAAATATCATTAGAGCAATTGATAAAATTTGAGTATGAACCAGGATATTGTAATAATGACAACTTTCCAGATTTTGATAATGAACTGTGGTTATGTCAGAGAATTTCTGAGGAAATATATATTGAAATATTTAATTGAAATATTTAAGAGTTCATAACTTTTAAATAGACAAGAAAAATGTATGTGTATATAAGAGAATAATAAAGGAAGTGGATATTTTCTGAATTGTGTAAAAGATAGACTGTAATTTCTTATACTATTTTCACCAATTTTCTCTAAATTTAATGTTTCAGAATAAAAATCACATACACACCAATCTAGGAGCAATAGGAAATAGGGAACAAAAAGGAGTGCATTGGGGTGATAGAAGGCTGAGAGGTAATACAGCAGAAGCTTACCGTCTTCAGCGCTGAGAACACAAGATTCCTTTTGTTTTAAAAGATGCAGTTGTTATCCAGATGAAGATAGTGGAGGAAAGCCTTGGAGAATATAGTGAGGAAAAAAATAACTCGCCATCTGGAGGATGACTGTACTTAGAAGAAGGTGCATTTGCTTTTGAATTTTATTTAACAGAATGATGTCTACTACAAAAACAAAAGTACAGAGAATCTCGAAGTTTCAACTAGAAAGGATTTTCTTTAATGCTATATGCCTAGCTCAATATACACTGACAAAGATAGGTCAGTCTTAGTCCATATCTGCTACTTAGTACTTGATATATATCTAAATTTTATGTGTATGAATTTTCTTATTTATAAGTAAAGCAAGAAGGATATCGGATTCCTGGAATTTTTATGAAAATGTAATGACAATTCATATAAAATATTATAAAACATTAAACACATTAATTACTCAAATCATTAATGATTAACTAATCAACAACTAAGTATTATATGAGATGTCATCATGCACCTTTATAAATATAAAAATTATAGCATCTCCTGATATTGATAGATACAGATAGATAATATATATCATTAGATTCCATGTTACATGGCATAAACACTTGCAAAAAGTGAACACAAATTGCTAAAGGAAATTTTTATTTAAAGCTTTTCACATAAGGTGAGATCTTTAAACATAACATATAATCATGAAGACATACTATCTTAATTTTCTTAAATTTTCTTCTGTCTATTGTGTTTTGAATATTTTGTTCTGTGTTCCATTGGCAAACAATTTTGCAAAATGCAGGCAGCTTTGCAGATATTTTTCAGGTAGAGAATATATTTGAGCTGCTGTCTTGGGAACTAGGCCATTTTTATACAATGAGTTGCTGCATATGCTTTAAACGTCAAGACATGCTCTCAAAACTGTATAGGTTTTTCATGAAGTCTAACTTAAAACATTGTCACATTTTTAATTCTACACACGCTGATTTATGAACAATAACAGTAGATTTTCTTGACACTATTTTCTGACTTTTAAAACTTGATCTAACATTTCTGGTTAAGTACATTTTCTATTGTCTTCCATGGGATGTCAATAGTTCTAAAACTTTATTTTAAAAACCTCAGCCATTATATATATTTGCAAAAATCATATAATGTAAAAATATGAAAATTCAGTCCTGACATTGAATATGATAAGCACATCTGTGTATGTATATATCTACGTGCATGTATAATGAAATCCACAAATGTCATAAAATTTCAGCGGGTTAAGAAACTCACACTGAATGCTTCATAAATCAGTGATAATAATATATATAGTTACAATATGAAAAGAATCTTTGGAATAAATCAAATACATATGTAAACTATGAAAATGCCTTTTAAAATAAATGTAATATTCTTTATAATTGTGAAAAATAGTGAGCTATAATTTCTGGTTTTAAGTAACATTTTATAAATTAAGGATTTAGGATTTGATCCTGTATCAGTCTTTTATAATGTATACCACTATCTTTCATTGTTTTCTGCTTAGAGCCACAGTGTTTATTTATTTTGGTAGTGAAGATGACTATATAACACAAAAATCTATTAAGGTTTATTGAAATTTAAGTGACACATGGAACATAAATTGATATAATGCCTAGGAATTTGTATATCTATCTAATTTTAATGATTAATTAGGTTATTAATCACCAACAATGATTTTCTCTTCCACTTATTCAAATTAAAGAAACCCAGAGGATTAAAATCTGATTCCAAAGCTGTACACTGTATATTATATAGCTATGCATGATACATTGTAAAATGTTTGAATACAAGTGAGAAAAGTAAGACAAAGAGAAAAGAAGGAACTTAAATTAAGAATCATCAGTGATACGTACATTGCACATAATGGGCTGCATGGGATTCCTTACACTTTTACTTGGGGTCCAGGAAGCAACACAGTTATCAGTAACGTGATGTATAATCATCCATCAAATAAATGCAAACTAATTACTTGGCAGATATTTGACTTTTCCTAGGATTTAAACCAGATAAATTGATTTTTTTCTGAAGACATTGTAAAAAGAACTTTGTGATTCCCAAAAGAGGTCAAACTGCTAGTCTGTGAAAGCCCTTCAAAAAGGGGCTGTTTGCTCTCTTGCTCCTGGACTATTCCCTTCCTACCCCTTGAGAGACCTTTTAAAATGTAAGTCAAATCCTTTCTTTCCCAAATCCTCCAATGATATCTTATTGCATGTGGAATAAAGTTTGACCTCCTGAGTTCTACAAGGTCCTATATGAACTGGTCCTTGCCTGAGTCTTACATACCATCTTTGAGCTGGCATCGTTTCCGCTTCTCCCACTCAGCCTCTTAAATGCTCTCCTTCTTTCTGATCTAATAATTCCAACTCAATAGAGAGTAGTGTTGTTGCATTTGCGCTACTCTTTTCACAGAGGGCTTTCCACCCAGATCTTCACATGCATGACTAATTCATTTAATTCTGGCCACTGTCCAAACATTACCTCCCCTGAGAGAACTTCCTCACTGACCCTGTCTGACGTGATCCCTTTCTGCAACCCATACTCTTTGGTATAACACCCTGTTTTTATCACCTTCGCAGAATTTACAATGTGATAATGAATATGTGTGACAATGATTAGTACACTTATTTTTTACTTTTTACTTATTTGTGATTTTGTGATGTATCTCCTCTCCTCTCAAATATAGTAAAGCATGGCCCAAGAAGCTGTTATGTCATTGCTATTCCCCACACTAAGGACAATGTCTGGTTCAGAGCAGGCATTTAATAATGATTTTTGAGTGATTCAAAGAATGGGAAACTAGGGGCACCTGGGTTGTTCAGTGAGTGAAATGTCTGACTTTGGCTCAAGTCACGATCTCACTGTTCATGAGTTAGAGCCCCATGTCAGGCTCTGTGCTGACAGCTCAGAGCCTTGAGCCTGCTGCAGATTCTGTCTCCCTTTCTCTCTGTCCCAACCTCACTCAATGTTCTGTTCTGTCTCTCTTTCTCTCTCAAAAATAAATAAACATTTAAAAATAATAATAAAAAAACAAAGTTGATAAAAAGAATGGGAAACTAATACAATATGAGTTGAGTACACAGTTCTCTGACTTCCTTGATAATATAAGAATAGAAATAAAACTATCCAAAGGAGTAGTTTTCGATCCTCAAAATCAGAGGATTCTGCATTATGGACTAAAAGAGTTGATGAATAACTGTGTGGTTATGATGGTCCTTACACCCTTCAAACTGAGTAAATTCTTTGAAGTCTCTTTCATCTCTTGGTTTTCTCTGTAAGATTTCCTTGGAGAATAATGCTTTTGCCTGTTGAAACAACAAAAATGACAACACCACAGCAGTGTTTAAAAACCAATGATCTCTACTAGTGGGTGCAGCGTACATAACCTTATGGCAAGCCTCCCTCAATGTTTTTTCTTTTCAACTAAAATATAATAGCTGTTGAGCAATATTGGGCTAAAGATTACCTCCCTGACAAATCCTTTTAAGGAAACTATTCTATGTAACTGTTCAAGTATAGAGAACAAACTACTAACTTTTTTATAAAAATTGTAGATCCATCCTAGAACACTTGACTGAATATAAGGTCATCACATGTTTGTTGGAAAGAGAGCCAAGGAAGTCCACGCTAGTAGAGGTAGTTTCCGCTTACACAGATAAATTAAAATTGAAGGCCCATTTCTCCAACACAAGATGATATTAGTTAATAGTTTTGTTTTCAGGCCATCAAGCAATGGATAAGCTTTGAGAAGTGTCATTTCATTTAGTCCTCACAACAATCCTCTGGAGATAGTATTATTATTTCCATTTTACAAAAAATTCATGTAATTTGAATCCAGAGACATTGCTTCTGACCACACTGCTATCATGTAATGTAAATTTCTTTCTTTTTTTTTTTTTAACAGACTTTATTTTAATTATTTTTTATTTAACTCCAACACAGTTAACATATAGTGTAATAATGGTTTCAGGAGTAGAACCCAGTGACTCATCACTTCCATATAGCACCCAGTGCTCATTCCAACAAGTGCCCTCCTTAATATCCATCACACATTTAGCCCATCCCCCCCCCACCACCCCTCCAGCAACCCTCACTTTGTTCTCTGTATTTAAGAATCTCTGATGACTTGCCTCCCTCTCTGTTTTTGTCTTATTTTATTTTTCCTTCCCTTCCCCTATGTTCATCTGTTTTGTTTCTTAAATTCCACATATGAGTGAAACCATATGATATTTGTCTTCCACTGCCTGACTTATTTCACTTAGCATAAGACACTTATTGTTGCAAATGGCAAGATTTCATCTTTTTTGACTGCCAAATAATATTCCATTGCATATTCCATATATATATATATATATATATATATATATATATATACCACCTGTTCTTTATCCATTCATCAGTCAATAGACATTTGGGCTCTTTCCATAATTTACTGTTGTCAATAGTGCTGTTGTAAACCTTGGGGGTGCATGTGTCCTTTCAAATCAGCATTTTTGTATCCTTTGGATATAGTCTAAATTTCTTAAAAACAATTTTAAGCAAGAAAAATGGAGGAAAATTGATTAGTAATTATTAACTACAAACCTATTAAAAGTTGGGAGAGTAGTTTTTTCAAAAAGTATCTTTGACTCACATAGATAAATTAGATCTTATACATGATATTTATTAACAAGAATATTCACTTAATCCAACTTCTATAATTAAAGAGATTATAATATTTATACATGTACACAGGCAAACATGTACACACACACACACACACACACACACACACTATATTGTTTTTCAGGAAGACCTGTATAAACATGTTTCTCAGGCAGTCTATTATTTCAAATCACCAAGAAACGCATTAAAAAGGATCATCAGACTCATACGTATTTATGGAAAAATTCATCAAGAAAGAACCCTAAAGAACCTCCTTCTCATGGCAGCAAAGGAGGACATGATTCCAAAGAGAATCATTAACTGGAGATCTGTATTGCATGTATAGCTATTGAGAAGTGTTTTTATGAATATCTGTTTGTGAAAGCATGCTGAATAAAGGTCAATCTAAAACGTACTCATGACCATCCCTCCTGTTAAATACTAGTGTAAGTAAATTAGGCTTTCCTTAAGACCCTAAAGACATTTGGGTTAAGATTATGATAAACTAACAGATGCATAATTTTGAATGAGTAATATACATTAATGCCAGGACTCCTCCAAATTCTACTTACTCCAAGATGCTTCCTTACCAGGGTCAAAGTGGTAGATAAGTGGGAGTCCCAGCCAGATGCCAGAAGGGTTTTCTATGACAGCAAGAGCTAAAGTGAGGCCAAGAAAGACTGGATCATAAATTATAGCTACTGAAGTTTTCAGCTGCAATTGCCAACAGATAGTTGTAGCAAATAAGTACCCAACAGATAGTCCTGCAGAGTAAGGGAACTGGACTGCTCCCACCTCGCCAAGTACCGCTTTCTCCTCCCACCATAGAGTTCATAAGGCAAAGTTCTTCTCCAAAATACTCAGATATTATAGTGGGCTATAACTATGGAGGAAGGGTAAATGAGTAAGAAATCTTAGAGATGATGATTTTTATTGTCTTATCATAGAAAACTATTTAAGTGATCAATTTACTACATTTTAAAAAGATGGGACCAAAACTTAAACCCTTTTTTTCTTGTAATAGATATCTGCCAGCTTAAAAAAAAAGACAGGATTGGTTCAAGACAAAAACAAAGAAGTCAGTTTACTTTTGTAAATAAATTTTGCAATCTATCTCAATATTTTTATATTAAAATTTTTATAAATCCTCATTTTGCAGAGTTTTATCCTGTGAGTTCAACCTCAAACAAGCTTAATTCTAAAATTAATTCTAAAATCTCCACTTTGAATTTGACCTTTTGTCAAACATTAATGGAATTTCCAATTCATTGCTGGGCCAGGGCCACAATAATAAAAACCCCAAGTTAGCCTATACAGAAAGCTTTCCAATGAGTTCACGTTTTTTCATAATGGGTATTTGATAAGATGATCTTCAAGACATCTTTCTAATCTGCTGGCTTTTATTTATCCTCCAATTTCCAACACAAAATTTACCTGATATAACATTCATGCTATTTTTAATATAACCAACATTTACTAACTTTATATTATGTACAAAACACTCTGCAGATAGAAAATACAAAGATAAATATAATACAGTACTATATATCTATTACATATATCAAAGTGGCATATGTTACTGAATATATGGCCACAAAAATATGCAAGAATAACGTTGGCGCACCTGTGTAACTCAGTCAGTTTTCATCGACTTTTGATTTTGGCCCGGGTCTCGATCTCATGGTCTGTGGGACTTAGCCCTGCATCAGACTGTGTGTTGACAGCATGGAGCCTGCTTGAGTTCTCTCTCCCTCTCTCTCTACCCTTCCTCAACTTGCATGCATTCTCTCTCTCTCTCTCTCAAAATAAATCAATATAAAATAATAATAATATAATACATAAGGGCTGTTATAAAGTTTAAAATACTTTGGGAGCAGAGTGGGATGAACAACAATATTGCTTTGGATGCTCAAAGGTACTTCAAAATGTAGGTGACTCAGAGTTGTATCTTAGACATAGATTAGATTTTAATAGTCAAGTAATGGGAGAAATGTTTTTTCAGACAATAAAAGTAGCTTGTGCAAAGGCACAGTACCATGAAGAAAATGTGTATTTATAGAATACCAAAAATTTACCATGACCAATGCATAGGAAACATGACAGTGAGTGACATTAGATACAATTGGAACAAAACCTATTGATAAGACACATCCAATCATCAAATGATATTAGATGAAGGACTGCAAATTATTTTAAGACGAAACAAGCAAGTAACATTCCCCTATTGATCGAGCTGCCTGCATTCTGACCTTTCTCCCAAGCACCTTTAGTCTTTCACCCATGTGAGCTTCCTAAAATATAAAGCTATTAATAATAGGCACATTTACTTTGTAAAAGTGTAAACCATCCTAAAAACTCCCCATCACCTAAGAGACGACTAGGTAAGGCACCTTTAAATACCACTGACACTTCACAAACTGGCTAAATCAACTTCTCCCACTAAACTGTCACTTTTCTCTTTGCCACTCTAGCCTGAGGGCGCTTTGCCATTCTTGTACATGTTTCAATTCAGTCTAATTATCACTTCCTCTTTCCAACTCTTCCCTGGTGCCTTTTGGTGGTCAGTCATACCTCTCTGTCTGCTCCCACGAAGGAAGGTCATTGGCTGCTAGTCAAACATCTTATGGAGCTTATTACAGTACTGAGACAGATGCTTGATTAAATAACCACAAAGGTCATTTCCAACTTTTTATCACTTTTCTACAAGCTATTATGTATGCATAAACATTAGCCACATCAATCAACAAACCCAAATACAACTATGTTTCACTTAATTTCACTTTTATCTTAGAACTTTTTGTGTCTTTCAGAATGGTGGCACTATGTTTTATATTAGAGAGGTAAGTGTGTATTACTATAGATATATTAGTATATTAGGTATGTCATCTATATCATGTAGTATAGTGTATTAGTTTGCTAAAGCCATTGTAACAAAGTACCTCAAGTGGGGTGGCTAAAACAACAGAAATATATTTTTTCACAGTTCTGGAGGCTCACAGTCCAAGATCAAAATGTCAGCAGGGTTGGTTTCTTCCCAGGGCTGTGAGAGAAAACCTGTTCAGTGCTTCTTGTGGTTTGTTGAAACTCTTTGCAATTACTTGGCTTGTAGAAGCATCACCAATCTCTGTCTTCATCTCCACGGGCATTCTCCTTGTGTGCATATTTGGATGTTAATTTCCTTTTTTCCTAAAGGCACCAGTCATGTTAGATTATCCTACTTCAGTATACCTCCTCTTAACTGATTACATCTGCAATGACCCTATTTCCATATAAGGTCACATCTAAGATTTAGAATTTCAACATGATGAATTTTAGGGGGGCACAATTCAACCCATAACCCATAATATAAATATATTATTAACAATACAATACTATCTAGACCACTAGCCAAATATGTTATTAACAGTACAATGCTATCTAGACTAATTGGTATATTACTAATTCTATATTAGATAATAGCACCTATACTATTATGATATATATATATATATATATATATATATATATATACATATATATGGCACATAATATGTGTCTATACTACTAACATATTAGAAACTATACTAGTAAATTTTATAGTACATAAATAGATGATAGATAGATGCTAGGTAGGTTATCGATGAGAAGTATATTTAATCAGCCTATTGGCCTATTCTGGACAAAATCTATAAGCTGGCTTATTTGTGGGGGTACCCTGAAAAACCTATCCAAAACAATTTTTCCTGCAACTCTCTTAATATACTAACTCTTTACAGGAGAAAACACAAAATATTAAGAATTGTAAAATATTAATAGCATCTTACTCAATGTGTTTCAACATTAATATAAAAGTTTTTCTTGGTAAAATTTCAATTGTATATGTATTTTAAAGATACAACTTTCAAAGTTGCAATTCTATGACTAACACTGAAGAAATGGTAGAGAACCTCCATTCTTTCCTCTTGTCCTATTTCTCTTGTCCTATTCTTTCCTTAAAGTCATGCACAAATTAGGGCCTGGGAGGCTCAGTCAGTTGAGCATCTGACTCTTAGTTTGAGCTCAGGTCATGATCTCAGAGTTCCTGAGTTCAAGCCCTGCATTGGCTCCACGCTGTCAGCTGTTTGGGATTCTCTCTCCCTCTCTTTCTGCCTCTCTCTCCACCCCTCCTCTGCTCACTGCTCTCTCTCAAATAAATAAATAAATAAATACTTAAAAAAAAAGACACGTACAAATTGGAAATATTTGCCAATACATATTTAGACTCTGTTCTCTCCTTTTATACTGGTGAAGTGATCAATCTTATAATGGTAGTTTAGAATACAGGCAATATGAAGTATGAGGTCCTGTACGTAAATGTGTGTGTGTGTGTGTGTGTGTGTGTGCGCGTGTGTGTGTGTGTGTGTGTTTGCCGTTTGCTAAAACCTATTTTAGTTAGAAGTCCAAAAATATTTAGTGAAGTAAATAGCATTATATAAATCCAATCAAGTGTTGCACAGTGACAGTGTTTCTGTGAAAACATTCTGTGCTTTCTTTTTTCATTCATAGCCTGGCCCCTCTCCCCTACTACCAATCTAAATTGTCCCTGGGATCCCGTCAGAGTTCACAGAAGTATTTAAGTGTAGAATCTATGTTGTTTTTAGAATTACTGCTTTCATACAAAAACAAAGCTTTAGGTAGGGGTGTTTATTAGAGGCATCAATAAGTAGGCATGAATAGGTCAGTAGCTATTGGTGACTAAAACAACCTCCACGGTAGTGGGGGCAGGACTGAACTTTCCAATACTTTAGTCACATGACCAATTGCCCTGGCAATCATCCCCTACCATCTTTAGGGGCTTTCCAAAAGTCACATCATTAACATAAACTCAGGGGTGGTTGAAAGATGCTTTTTATAAATGACAAAAGATCATCCTTTTATCCCTCCAGAGCTGTTTTGAGAACTAAGGACAAAAACCAGATATTATAACAAAACAAATATTATGGCTCTTAATAAGAAACTACAAGGGTTTTAGCGGTCAGGCCAGGACCAGAGAAAAAAGACTAAAATAGATATTTATTATTATATCACAAAATCACGCACACATATGCATATGCATATAATGTGTATATGTATGTATGTATGTATGTATGTGATCATATACTCCTGGTAAGTTGGCTCTAATTGCAAAAAACCTGCAGTCACTTCTACATTCCAATGTAGGTTCCAGTGGGGAGCCCTACTATATCTGATTGAATTGTTTCTATTCCTGGTTCTGCTTATTAACTTTCCTATGCCTATTATAACAGGGATAATAATATGATTGTATGTATTAAATAATAGCTATAAAGTGGGAAAATAATCTTTGGTGTAGTAAGAACTCAATAAATCAGTTATCATCATCATCATCATCACCATTATCACCATTTTTTAAAATAATACAAACCAAAATATTTGCAAGGCTTATCTTTACACATTAGAATTAAAACTTATTATTTTATATATTTTTAAATCTTCTCTTTTCCAGGTCTTTACAAGGATTATTAATTACATTAGCAGTACATAAAATAGTGTTTTGAAATGAGATGAAAAGAATCCAACAGTACTAATCCAAAATATTAATAAGCTATAAAATATGTATTAAAATAATACAACATTAACTCCATTTCAAACCAAACTGTATAAAGTAATTATTGAATCCATTAAATATATTTATTGACAACTGACAAATATGAAAGTGACACAAACATTACTTTCCACTAATTGTCTTCCATTTGTTGATAGTGGCTCTAAGAGCCATATAATGGTTTCCAATTGGTATTTTTCTATGGCTTTTATTTTTGGGCAATTTACTCTTCTTGAGAAAATACTTAAAAGGACTCTCTTCCCCCCTTTTAACAATATTTACTTTGTCTTCTCATTTATCTGAGGTTAACTTTGCTGCACCAGGATTTACGAGATAGCACTTACTTGTGTATATCTTTATAACCCTTTTATAGTCAACTTTTCTGTGTCTTCTGATTTAGGATTTCTCTAAAAGGAGCATATATCTGAATTTCAGCTTTTACCCAATGAAAGACTTTTTTATCATCTAATATGGAGTTAAGGCTTTTTACATTTGTTGCAAATGCTGACAATTTGGACTGTTTTGCACCATTGTCTTCTGACAATTTGCTTCACTTTGCTTTTACTGTCTTTTGACTGTTGTTAGATCAATTAGTTTTGTACTTCCCTTAATTTTCATCTTCAGAGTTGCATATTGTATATTTCTTCCTAGTTTTTCCTTCAGTTGTTAACATTTAGTTTTACTTTTTTTTAAGTTTATTTATTTATTTTGAGGAGAGAGGAAGAGAATATGTGCATGAGTTGAGGAGGGGCAGAGAGAGAGGGAAAGAGAGAGAATCCCAAGCAGGCTCCATACTGTCAGCCCAGGAGACTGATGCAGGGCTTGAACTCAGGAACTGTGAGATCATGATCTAAGACAAAACCAAGAGTCAGTTGGGCACTTAACCAACTGAGTCACCCAGGCACCCCTGTTAACATTCATATTTAAATCTACATTTTTTTCCCTAATAAATGCTAATATTAATCAATGCCTTGCTCTTGATCCAGAACAAGGAAGGCTGAATGGCCTATACTTTAGTTTCTTATGAAATTGTTCTCTGCAGAATCTCATGCATCTTTTGCACATTTAGTTCTAATTTTTATTACCCATAAAACTATATTAAACTTATTCTATTTTCTTTATATTTTACTTCTTATTTTTTATTGTTAGTACTTAGTAAGTATATTACAACATTTTACCAATGTGTGTTCTCATTGACTTTTTGTCTTTTTTTTTTCCTTCAGCATTCACTTTTTCTTCATTTGCAGAAATGCATCTTACAGAGTTCTTTTACCAACAGTCTCTGGGATTAACCTTTCTAAGTAATCACATAATTTTCTTTTCTCAGCGATTGTATCTGAAGAACAGTTTGCTGTCCTGATACTTTCTTCTGTAGAGAATCTGAAATTGTCCTCTCTGGTGGACTCCAGGATTTTCAGTCTGTCCTGATGTTCTGTGAATTTACTATAATGTGTTTATTCCACACATGGGGCTTCTCAACCTAATCATTCATACATTTGTTCACTCTGGAATAATTGAAGATTTTATTGTTTCTAATATTTCTTCTCTAGCATTCACTTTATTTTTCCTGCTTATTCTTCTTTTAGAAGTATGTTACAGAATGTCATAATAATCTCCTTGTCTCCTTATTCCTGTTTCCTGTCTGCCATCTTTTTATCCCTCCATACTGGTTTTTGGGACATTCTCTTGCTCTGTCTTTAAATTCACTAAGTATCTGTACAAAGATTTCTTTTTTGTTTTTTAATTTTTTTTAACATTTATTTATTTTTGAGACAGAGAGAGACAGAGCATGAACGGGGAAGGGTCAGAGAGAGGGAGACACAGAATCTGAAACAGGCTCCAGGCTCTGAGCTGTCAGCATAGAGCCCGACGCGGGGCTCGAACCCACGGACCGTGAGATCATGACCTGAGCCAAAGTTGGCCGCTTAACCGACTGAACCACCCAGGCGCCCCAATGATTTCAATCTCAATGTTTCTCAGCTTCCATCTATCTCATCATGGAACCTATAGAAAACACTAATACTTGTAGGGCACACTTGAGTAAAAGACAAGCCTGCTCATTCTACTAATTTGCTTTAAATATTGAACATAATAACTGAGGTCTTTCAATAATGTCTCCAAGATTTATAACTAGTATTATTTAACCAGCCACAGTGACTAATATCTTTAGGTACTCAAAATTGTAGTAATAAGGTTTTTTGACTTAATAATAAGATTTTGTGGTTTATCTATACCAACTGACATGTGATGACATGTATTCATCGTGTTTTTAGAAACCAGACCTTTATATTTCTCTTGTTGTAGTAATACCAAATGTTGACAATTGCCATGCAGGCTAATTAAGAGAATTGTTCTGCAATATGTGTGCTATTTGGACTTCAGCTATTAACTGCAAGACATTACAACTAGTGCTCAAATGAATACTCTTGTGATGTCCTCATAAAAGAAGTTTAAAAAGTTTAAATCTCTTTCTGTCTATAAAGGATAGTTTTGTGATCATTTGCTAGTATAATTATATAAGGCTTGGCACTATTGCTGGTATAACTACATCATTGCTTTATTTGATAAATTTCTGATAAACTGTTTAGCTTGAAAATTAATTGTTGAGTCACACTAAGATACCTTTGTGTAGCTTATTTTTTGTTACTTCTTACCTCCTTCCTTCTTTCTTCTCTCTTTTTCTGCCTCTTCCTATTCCCCCCACTCCTTCCCTTCTCTTTCTCATTTCTTTGTGTCTTTTCCTTGATTACTACATTTACTTATGACTTCGATTATTGAAATCAAAATGTTCATTATGCTTAGACTATAAAAATATGCAAAAATTAAATTATTTTATATATAAAATACTTAAGTAGAAACATTTCTGGCTTCAGAAATCAGTTTTTTAAATGATAATGTTTTAAAAAATTGTAATGAAGATATTGAAAAATCTAGCATGGTTTAATAAAATAAAAAAATATTGAAGTAGTAATTTTGTTTAATTCAATAAATAATTTTATAAAACCACAAAAAAGTAATGGTATATTTGTATATGATAAGGTACTTAAGAAGCTCATTTTATTTATCAACAGCTAGTTTTTAGAAATAAACAATGTTTCCATTCTAAAAAATAGTTTATTATGAAATTCTGCCAAATATCAAACTGTGGCTAATTTTTAGTTTCAAAAATTAGTAATGATAAAAGAGAGAAGGATCAATAGAAAAACTGGGAAATGAATGTACTCAAGCATGTTCTATTTCAGAAGACTTAAGTTCAGATGTTGAGAATAATAATTGCTAGAACAGTTCAACAAAAATTCTAAACTACAAAAAAATGTGCAGGATTAAAGAATAAAGTATATAAAATATAATACAAAACAAGGAGTGTCTGTAACAACAAAAAGTACAAGTAATTATCAAACTAAGTGATATATTTAAGGGAAAGATGGGAAATGAGGCCATGCAGCACAGCCAATATAGAACATTCTATAGTGTCAGGGACTAGGCACAGAGTCACATGGACAGAAATATAAATTATGCATTCAGGAATTTTATAGAGGAAGACATGAACATGTTCTAACATAATTTCAATGGTTGTGAAAGTATTTTAAAATTAAAATTTATGATCATTTATATCTTATAGTAAATTATAATTTACTAAAAGAACCACAGTGGTGGGAAACTCTGAGCTTATTTATTCTTTAACTATATATTGATTTTTTCTAACTAAAATAATTTTATTTTTTTAATAACTGTATTTCTCATTTCCAGATTTTTACAATGTTTTATGCATGTTTTGTGGGAGGTATCTCATCCCAAAACTCTCTGAATATTACAAATCACTGCCACTACCATCAACTTAAAAGCTTAGATTCACCCAAAACCTCTGAGCATAGGGCCTGTGCATCTCTTACTCTCAAACACTCTGCCCAAGATTAGGGTTGAAAACCACAATTCCTAATATAGACTTTTCAGGCCCTTTAATCTTGTTCTGCTTTCTTTAAACTCTGCTGCAAATTTTCCTAGGTTAAGTCTGTGGACTTTTCATACAGTAGTACTTCACATATATTCTATAGTTTTTGTTTGTGAGCTCATCTTCAGCAGTAATCATCTTTTCACTGTGTCTTTGTAGGGTGTTTCTACTATTACTTTTTTCCTTGTAAGTTCCATAACACTGCTGACAATTGTTGATTTACTAGAGGTTTAAATGTCATTATGAGTTCAGTTGCTACCAATTTTAAATTTTATTTCTATTTTGTTCTTTGTAAAACTGACAGCAAGTGAGAGTTATGTTTTTACTCCTTAGTGGTTGATTCCCCTATATTTCAGCCTAGATTGAGATTTGTCTTCAGGTGAGGTCCTAAGATAGACATTGTTCTAGTCCTTAATTATAGGGAGTGTAGCACCATTCTGGCTTCTGGATTTATTCAAACCAGTTTTAACTGTGGGCCCCACGTGTGTTTTAAATCTTATGCCTAATATCCATATTTACTTCTTGTCCCTCTGTGGGCTCTGTGAATTTAACTCCTATTCACATTCTGGATACCCATTTTCTTTCTAGTCACCTGGGGGTTTTCTTTTCTTATTTTTGAACATGGCTATCTCGTAAAATTAAATGAAAGAATATTCTAACATGTCATGAATCAATTATCTTGGCTGGAAATCTTGAACACTGACTTTTTAAATATAATGACACACTATGATCTAAAACAATTTTCTCAGATTAGAGAAAAGAACTTTGCTTGTTTTATTCTTGAAAGTCATGGTTTCTCTGAACATATAAACTAAAGACCCAATGTTATCCTAAAACTGACAGACAAAATTTTTAAAGAACTTGGAAATAAATTATTTTAACACATTAGGCTATTTATGTACTCAGAAGTATGTGTAAATATATTGCTGGAAAATTTAAAACACTACAATATTTTCCTGAAATGTGATCTGATTTTTACCTAAAATCCAAAATATGAAGTCGGGTACCATTCACATTTTAAGTGCAACTTTTTAGTGGTTTAATAAAGCAATCAAGAATTTATTAAGCTCTCAGGAGGCTTCTATGTTTAAATATTGAGGTTTATTTTTATAGTACAAACCAGATCCTGAGGTTGCTATAGTAATGGTCAAACAACAACTATAGATAATGATATTTTTGAGGTAGGATAACAAAAGAGACTTAATTTGCTCATGATGATTATATTTTCCTCTCTGTCCTGGTTGGAAATAAAATCCTAATTACCTTATTTTTTAGTAAAATATTAGAATATCCTTAATAATTCTAATTTATGTATTACCTAAAGTTTGCAAAAAACCTTTTCTGTTGGAAATTTTGTATCAATCTGAAATTTAATTCCCATCTTCTTATGTGAAATAATTCTATGTGGTTTAGACATTTGAATTTTTTTAAATGTAGAACAGTTTAATAATGAATCTGTTATGTGACTGCTTGTGTTTTATATGCATTCTCGAAAAAAGGTTTTTTATAATAGCCTTTCACTCAGAACTATTCTTGGCTAATATGATTGTCTTTAATTCACAAATCTTTTTTCACATTGCCTGGCCTTGCTTCTTTGCCTTCTATATGTGAATTCCTTACAAATTTAATATTTTTCTCTTAACACTACACTCTACTTCTGCCTTCAGTACTTCTGATTCCCAATTATGGAAAGCAGACTTTGTCAGCAACAAAGCACTAAGAATTTTTAAAAGCAAGGGTAATGTTTCAATAGCCAAGTCTTAGCTTGAGGAGTTAAAATTTGGAAGGCATGCTTTATAAGTTCTGATATTCTATCAAATTTTAATAGTTTTAATTGCCTAATTATCTGCTCCAGTGCAATAATAAAGGCTTTTAATATTTCATTTTCTAGTACAGGAAAAGGTATTCCAATCTGTGCAAGAGAACCTTCTAACCCTCTGTTGAATATTAAGTTGAAGTTCTTTCATATAATCTTGCACTTTTGTAAGCTGGCTCCATCTGTCATCTTACTTTTGTCCCCTCCATTTTCCTCCTTACCCAAATGTTACTTGTTTATTCAAGGAACACCCTCGTTTTCTTTCCTTTATCTTTTTGTCATTGGCAGCTCTGCTTTTTATATCCATTTTTATACTCTTCAATAAATTCCTCTATCTCTGTGTGTGTGTGTGTTCTTTAATGCAGGCAATAACTTCGTTTCTAAATCGTATATGCCTCCCCATGCCTCTGAAAATTTTGTTCTCTACTCCTGATCTTGCCATAGCAAGATCCTTAATCTGCCTGTCTGTGCTGTACTGAATAGTTAGGAGAGAATCAATGCTTTTTTTCTGGCACTGACAGCAAGAACTGCCTTGGGCACACTCAGCAGAACAAGGGACCATGAGGTCAACAACAATAAGAGGATTTAAAGACAACTTCTAGGCTCAGAATTTCTACTTAGGAAATTCTGTGATCCATTTTGGGTCTTCTGTATTGAATTGATCGATCTATGAGAAGTATAAAATAAATAGGAAAAATTATCTTATTTATTTACAACTTCAGGAATTTATTCCTCAAACCACGAGTGCACAAGAAATTCCAGGGTTTCATGCACAGAAGTACTGTCATGAATGTTCAAAATATTACTATTTTTGTACCCAAGATCAGTACTCTCAGTTTCTGTTTCCCACACTGGGATCAGCCCATCAAGTTTATTCAGCCTCATTCTTTATTTAGGTCCGATCTGCTAACTCTAAAATTTTTGACACTTCACAAATGAAAATGAAAATGTTTACTTTCAGTTTCATTATAAGGTAGCAAAAGAACTAATCAACAGTAATTAAGGCTTTAAATATTCTTTAGTGATGATGTTCCCATTATACTCAGCTTGGGAAACTATGTAAAATCATTTTTCTTCCTGCAAAAAAGGTAATGTTCAATCGAGAAAATTTGTGAGAAACCAAAGCAGCCACATTTTTGAAAATCATTTATCTGTAACATAATATTTTTCTGTAGAAAAAATTAATGTGTTGCAATTCACAGGAAAATATTAAACCTGAGTGACAGAATTTCATGAGTAATACTACTATCATTAATGCATTTCAATAACACATCTCAATAATTATTAACTACATTACTATCTCAACCTAATCAAAATTCTTTTGTGACTTAGGGCTAATGAAAATGACAGGGTAAGACTTACGACTTAAATCCACAACTGGTCTCAAAATTTGATTTAGTTTTATTTATACTAGGAATAAAAAATAGAGGCTATATGTCTCTTGAAATAATACATTTTACAAATAAGCATCTAAAGAAGAAAGTTTCACAAGAAAGAATCTTTATATGCTAAAAATATGCTACACCAAGCTTAGGTGTTTTTGCACCATGCCCGGATCATTATTTACATGTATGTTGAAAACAGAGAAAAATAGGTTTCATTTGTTTTTGAAAAAACCTTTAGTGGTAAAGTTTTGTGACAGGCACAAGTTGAAAATTATAGCATAAATGATCCAGAATAAAACACCAATCAAAGGAATTTGGTTAAAAATTGAAGTAGAGCATCTGACAGGAAATGATGTCTATTATGGTTTTAATGATCACAACTCTTGTTAGTAATACAGATGGAGCTCGTGCTCTGACAAAACAAAGCATTCACACTATAAAAGAAAATATATTTTAGGAGATGACAACTTATAAAATATTTTATATTTTCTTTGAAAATGTTTTAAGTTGGTAACATTAACATAAACTAAATGTATATCCTTTATGCATTTTCAAGCCATCTCTCTTCAAAAAAAACTCTAAAATATTCATTTACTTAACATGTGCATCAATTTGTTCAAAAATCATCTTATGTGTGTCACCTTTCTTAAGCTGAACTCCTTTAAATCAGTGAAGATGAATTTAAAAAAAAGTAAACAAGCGATCACTTCTAGAATTAGGCATAGCTGGCTACATTAGAAATGTATAAGAAAGAAAATAGAGCTAATATCTTAAAGGAGCTTAGTCTTACCAAAGAAGTGATTTTTGCAGTTTCGTTATCTTATTACAAGTATTTGTATGTTTGCTGGTATTCCTGTAAGTGTCGCAATAGTTAACTTTACACCTAACCCACAGTGTGAGCTGCAGGGTGTAGTGGTCGCTAAGCAACCCAACCAGAAGAACATTAAGTACCAGACTCTCCTCATTTAAATCTGTGTGAAAGCTAGAGAAGTGAGAGATTTTTATGGGCAGAACTTTTCAAGTTGATTTGGCTAAACTAAGCAGCCTGCAATTTGTATGCCTGATATCTTGTCAGGTTGGCAAAAGCCAAAACAGAAATTGCTTTAGAAGGTACTATTACTTCTGTGAGGAAAGGTTTTCTTTAAGGGGTAGACTAAATTTTATTCCTAAGTAAAAGGATACATTTTTCAAATACTATAGAAAGTTCATATTTGGTATATGAATAAAAATTCCTGTATTGCTTGACATTCTGAAAATAATCATTTTAAGGCCATTTATTATGCAGTTAATATTAACCCAAACCAATCTTATATGTAAGTAGAAAATCTTTACTCTTCTTTATAGACTTCCATACAGAAAATTTCTATTTCTACTAAGTTCCCGAAATTAATAACTCAAGTTAAAGAAGTGGATATAGTTTTAGTTAAAAAACTTACAAAATATTTTTATTTTTTCATCCCTATTGTGACTTTTAAAAAAGAATTACTTCCTTGTTTGAATGTATGATTTCATTAACTATGTATGCATCTTCCTAGCTTATAATTGCCTGTTTTAGGTTTTATATGAATATAATCGCATTACATATTCTTTTATCAATTAATAACTTTTCCTTAAATAATGTTTGTGAAAACTATTTGGATTTTTACATGAACTGTAATTTACAAATTTTATTACTATGTATGACTTCATTATACAAATGCAACTCTGATATAATTATTTGGGTCACATTAATAGATAAAATGGATAAAAATATTAATAATTTGTCTATCTTGGAATGCAAATTTAAGGTGTTTCCAATGTGATGGTATTAAAGACAAATCTGCTATGATTCTTGTATATATCTTCTCTCATACCTGTGAACGTGTCCTTCCGGGTATGTTTCAAAGAGTAGAAGACTAGGTCATAAGTGTGCAAAAACTTTAATTTTACTAGACTTTAACTTTACTAGGTAATGACAACTCTCTTTCCAAAGTGTTTCTACAAATATATACTCCCACTGCAATAGTTGAGCACCTATTAGTTGTTCCAAGGTTACCCTCAGATTAAAAAAAAAAAATGCCAACCTGGCAAATCAATGTATCTCATTGTGGTTTTAATTAATATCTTCATGATTGATCATGGGAATGAGTGTCATTTAATGTATTTCTCATCTGTGACCTGCCCCTTGGGAGACTATATGAACATTTAAATCTTCTCCATTCTTACCTAGCTGCACCTCCTAGGGCTGTTCCTCCCAGTATCAGGATTATACTCTGTCCTACTGAATGAAGGGTGAACACAGTGTGGGTGTAAACTGTGTGTCATTTCTCTGCACAGTATTTTAAAGCCCACTTGTGATTTTCGTAATTCTATCCTCTGTCCTGAGACCAATATTTCAGATGGGTGCTCCAATAGCCAGGGTTCCTAAGTAAGACCGTAGAGTAGGGTTAGAGCCCACCTGCGGTAGACATGCAGTGTGAGAAATTAAGGTTTGCTGTTTTAATCCACTAACGACCCTTAGGAGCTTAAAAAAATATATTCTGGACACTAGTCCTTGTTGAATTAAACCTTTGAAAATATTATATCTCATGTTATTTGTTTTTCATTCTTTTTGTGGTGTCTTTTGATGGAAAAAAATGCTTAAGTAGAATTTATACGAATTTGTCAATCTTTGCCCTTCTGAATAGTCCAGTTTAAAAATCCTTCCCTTTCCTGAGATCCTTATATTCTAAAAGCATTGATGTTTACCTTTCACATTTCAGTAGAAATTCACTGTAAATATATCAAGCCTAGCAATTTGTCTGCTTGTTTGGTTTTGTTTTGAGAAATGTTTGACTACTACTTTTTAAGTGACTATAAAATGGTTATAATTTCTATTTTTCCTTAAGTTTTAATGTTATTTTCTAGGAATTTATTAACTTCATATACACATTTAAATTTATTTATTTTTTTAATGTTTATTTATTTTGAGAGAGAGACAGTGTGAACAGGGAAAGGGCAGAGAGAGAGACACAGAATCTGAAGCAGGCTCCAGCTCCAAGCTGTCAGCACAGAGCCTGACGAGGGGCTCGAACTCACAAACCACAAGATCATGACCTGAGCCGGTCACATGCTTAACCGACTGAGCCACCCAGGCGCCCCTACACCTTTAAATTTATAAGCATAAAGTTTTTCATAATATCATTCAATATTTACATGAAATACCTATATTATAATGGATTTTTGCCTTCTTTATTTTATATGAATTTAAGTATAAGCTTATCATTTTATTAGACTTTTGTATAACCAACTGTGCCTTGGTTAATCTTTTCTTTTGAATGCTTGCTTACTTTTTAATGAATTTCTGCATTTATATTATTATGTCCTCAACTTTAAATTTTGTTTCAATTGGTATTTTTTCTAATAGCTTGAAATGGATGCTAACATCAATTTTTCATTTTTCTTCTTCTCTATTTCAGTAATTAGGTCTCAATCACAAGTTTTATGTATAACATTTCATTATCATTAAGTTCAAAATAAGTTTTATTTTCAATTTTCACTTCTTTGTTTAATTCCTGGGCTATTTAGAGGTGGGTTTAATTTCTAGCATTTTTTCTTTTAGATATTATTTTCTAGCTTAACTACATTTGGTCACAAAATTTTAGTTCTTTGAAATGTGTCAAGACATTTGCATGGACAAGTATATGATCAAATTTTATAAACATTCAAGGTGTGCTTAAGTAAATATTTATTTCACATTTGTGTGCAGGGATAATGTAGAAGGGTAAGTAGATAGATATATTTTTATTAGGAAAATTTTTGTGAATTTTAATATTTAAATTACATCTATACTTTCTAATATTTTTACATGTTTTATCAATTTATCAATTACTGATAGTGGAACCATAGTGGTATATTAGAATGTCTAACTATGATTTGTTATTTCTTCTTATATTTCTCTCAATTTTAATTTCATTTATTTCAAAGCTGTATTATTGGTTGCATAGAATGATAAAATATTTTATCTTACTAGTTACTTGAACTATCTCTCACTTAATGTTCTGCCTTAAAATAAAATTTTGTCAAATATTACAGTCCTAATAACTTATAAAAGAATGAAAATGAACGTAGCACCAGACTTCCCAACAATAATGAAATAACATTTCCAAAGTACAAAAGAGTAAAACTATCAGCCTAGAATTAAAAGACATGGCAAAACTCTTAAGAGTGAATGTCAACCCAAAGCTATGAAAATTTACCATCAAGAGACGTTCACTAAAGGAAGTACTACGGTTTTAATTCAACAGTCAGGAAAATAGTCTGACAAATTAGATATTGGGTGAAAAAATTGAACAGATAAAACTACATAGCAAATGCATAGGCAAACTTTATAAATTCATCTTGGGGCACCTGGGTGGCTCAGTAGGTTAAGCATCTGACTTCAGCTCAGGTCATGATCTCACTGTGAGTTTGAGCCCCATGTCGGGCTCTGTGCTGTCAGCTCAGAGCCTGGAGCCTGCTTCAGATTCTGTCTCCCTCTCTCTGCCCTTCGCCCACTCATGCTGTGTCTCTCTCCCTCTCTCAAAAATGAATAAACATTAAAAAAATTGTTTTAATTAATCTCTAATTCATAATGTTAAACCACAATATTTTTAAGTTTATTTATTTATTTTGAGAGAGATAGAGGGGGGAGGGGCAGAGAGAGAGGGAGAGAGAGAATCCCAAGTAGGCTCCCTGCAGTCTGCATAGATCCTGAGCTGCTTGAACTCAGGAATGGTGAGATCATGACCTGAGCCAAAATCGAATAGGATGTTTAACTGACTGATTCACCCAGGCGCCCCCTAACCACAATAGTTTTTGTTTAAGTTCCAATTGTTATACATATTCTGTTATCTTTATATCTCCTACTAACTCACATATAGTAGGAGATCAAAGACTGTTGCCTAAATTTATTCAGTAAGCAGGCAACAATGTCATTTTTTTCAGTACCAATTTGCTTATAATATAATACTTGGTAAATCTTGTGAGCTCTTGAGAAAAATACATGTTTATTCTTACTCTTTGCATTCACTAAGACTAGACCTTGCCTAGCACAGAGCATTTTCAATGGCTGCTATTTGAATAACTGAGTGGTTTAATAAATGAATTTTATAATCCCATTAATCTTTCAACATCAGACTATAAACTATTGGATTTTGTTCTGCTTTCTAATGGTATTACTCATGAAGAGCTACTGTGTGCATTTTTGGCCTCAAATTTGTAGTACATTCTCTCCAAAATGCCCTTGTTTATAATACGTTTGGTATAACCACTCAGGCAGCATGAAACAAGGCTAGGACAGAGTAGTGAGGCTGACAACCAGGGAATTCAGATCATTCAAGCAGAGAGAAGCTGAAGGCATAGGATTACACAGTGAGTGAGGTGATGTCTTATAATAACTAATGGGATCCTTTGGTGAATGACATCAAAGCCACTTGGCAAAAATTTTAATTTTTGATAAAAATCCCATAGTTAAGGTGATCTCTGGATAAAAACAGAAGCAGAGTCTGAAAATAGTCCTAAACAATAGGGCATAACCATTCCAATACAGAGTCACCTTGAGCAAAATAACAGAAAAGTGACGGAAAATCAGTGGTAGTGTCTGGAAAACTCAAGAGGAAGAAAAACCAAACCTAGCCAGGGAAGAACATTCTAAAATTCTAACATTCTGCTATAAAATTTTCCCAGTTTCTAATGAAATGTTATAAGAAACTCATATCAAAAACCTGTATTATTTAGAGGTAGTTCCTTAAATTAACTCTGGAGAAGAGTTTTTACTTACCCATTTATTTATGCATTGGTAAAACTATATTTTCTGAACACTTACTAATGCTAGGCAGTAAGAGCATGACAAGTTTCTTCTAAATCTTTCACTGTGTAAGCTTTATCACCTGTTAAATAGGGTTAGTATGCTCTCCTCACTGACTTGCCTTAAGGATTAAATGAGTTGCTCCATCTCAGTTGCTTAAGGACAGGTCTTCGTACATAGTAAGCATTCAATAAATGCCAGCCAACACGAAAGATACATTCTGCCAAATAAGTGAAGGAATAGCACTGAACGATTTTCTGTGTGAAGCTCTTTTTTGTCTTTCCAAGTCAAAGGAAAGTTGAGAAATGAAAAACAATGATAATTATTATAATAATAATTATGAACAAAAAGACTAGGTAACAAAAAAGAAGTATTTCAGAATGTTCTTTAATTCCACCTATTCAAATGTTTTTCATTCTCCCTCCTTGAGACAGAGTCTCAGTGACTGAAGAGAAGATTTTAATCTTCTGTGAAGATATCAGCTAAGAACCTCTCTGTACTCAAAATATTTTCTGTGGAAATTGTGCCCCAGCTCCCTATGTTTAATTTCATTGAGCATGGAGAATGACAGAAGAGGCTTGAAGAAGATCAGAAATAAGAATTCCAAGAGGACAAGTAAATGCTTCACAACTGAGAGGCACTAAGTATGGGATCCCGGTCAGCAGGTATTATGTACACCCCCACTACGGGCTTCAAAACATAAGAAGAACAAAAATCATGAACTTTATGAATGGTCATAGCTTCGAACTCCCGTCTTTCACTGTTTTGAATTGTGTTTTGTTTTGTTTTGTTTTGTTTTGTTTTTATCAGATAGTAAGTGCCTGGGAAGGAAAAAAGAAAGCTGAAACAACATGGGTTTTCTTTTACCAGGTGAAAGTTATTGATAATAATAGCATTAGAGTCAAATGTCCCCACTCCCAGAAAAAAAAAAAAAAAAGATCCATAACCAGAAAATACTGAGATAGATGGTAATAGTATTTGTGAGTAATTTGTGTAATTATTGTCAAGATTAGTGATAAATTGAGTTGCAGTAAAGGGATTTTCAGCACTGAAGATCTCATTATTATGATATTTTTACAGGAATCTATGTTAGATTATTGTTTAGGACATATATTTTTCTAAAGCCTATAAAGAGAGTTAGAAGGCCATGTCTATTCTATTCTGTTTGTTCTATTCTGTTTGTTCTCGGATGTATCCTCCACTTATCAACTAAAGGATTTTTTTTTTACCTAGGTGCAACAAGCGTTTGATCTTGTCCCAGAGAAAATAAACAACAACTTCAATCTTCTTGGCTGACAGTTGTTTTAACTGACCTTTCAGATCCTAGCCTGGAACAAGGTCACGTTGTTGCATTTAGTTCCAACATATGTTTATAAAAAGTGAAGAAAATCTATAATCTTTCCTGAGTAAATACATCCATAAGCAGGAATTTACTAGTTATCCACTTGCACTGTCACCTGAATCTATAATTGTTTAAGAGTCACCTTGTCATGATGCTGGCCAGGAAGAACTCGTTATCTGCCAGCCTTAAAGTTACCCAACAAATGAAGAGTCAAGGCCAACCTGTGGATGTACACCATACAAAGTGCATAGTACCCAACCTTCAAGGTACAATGTGAAAGAACTAAGAATTGGAAGGAGGCTGAGACTAGAGTTTGGGGAAAGAAACCAGTTACAAAGCAAGAGGTAATAAAATCCTGAATGTAATTAGTGGTGGCTCTTGCCGTGGAGATAAGGAAAGGGGTTAGATCCCACAGAATCTGAGGATTTCAAAAATTGATCTAAGAAGAGTGGAGAGAAAAATGCAAAGATATCCACATTTCAAGTCTAAAGTTCTAAGAAGGAAGAAAACGGAGCATGAAGAAAAAAAAAATAGTAGGAAGACCATTAGCTGAAACTGGGCATGAACATTCTTATTGTTGGCAAAAATTTATATTGTATGGACTTGGTATTTTAAAAAGGTCAAAATTCCTTCAATTGAATAAGAATATGGAAAGGAATGAAACTGGAATAAAACCCCTTTTGGTTACAAAAAAATGTGTGGCTATCTGGTAATAAAAAGTAGTCTTTTATTAAAAAAAAGTATTTATTTTAATTCCAGTTAGTTAACATACAGTGTTATATTAGTTTCAGGTGTACATATAGTGATTCAACAATTCCATACATTAGTCAGTGCTCATCATGACCCCCATTACCTATTTAACCCATCCCTGTACCCCCTCCCCTCTGGTAACCATCATTTTGTTCTCTATAATTAAGAGTCTGTTTCTTGATTTGTCTTTCTCTCTCTTTTTTTCCCTTTGCTTATTTGTTTTGTAACTTAAATTCTACATGTGAGTGAAATCATATGGTATTTGTCTTACTCTGACTAATTTCGCTTAGCACTATACTCTCTAGCTCTATCCATGTCATTGCAAATGGCAAGATTTTATTCTTTTTAATGGCTGAATACTATTCCATTATATATATGTATATCACATATATATATATATCATATATATACATATATATGATATATATATTACTTCTTCTTTATCCATTCATCTATCAATGGACACTTGGGCCACTTCCATAATTTGCCTATTGTAAATAATGCTGCTATAAACATAAGAGTGCACATATGCCTTCGAATTAGTGTTTTTGTATTCTTTGGGTAAATACCCAGTTGTGTGATTGCTGGTTCATAGAGTAATTCTATTTTAAACTTTTTTCCACACAGTTTTCAAGAGTGGCTGCACCAGTTTGCATTCCCACCAACAGTGCACAAGTGTTCATTTTCTCCACATCCTTGCCAACATCTGTTGTTTCTTGTGTTGTTGATTTTAGCCATTCTGACAGGTATGTGGTATTATCTTATTGTAGTTTGATTTGTATTTCCCTGATGGTAAATGGTGATAAAAATTTTTTCCATGCGTCTGTTGATAAAAGTGGTCATTTTGTAAAACTTTCACAATAACTTAGAAGATTAATAAGAATTATTCCATAAAAGTTTTAAACATTGATAATGTTACTGAAGTGAAAACCTTCCAAAATTACTCCTTTGAAGAATTATCATTTGGATACAGAAGTTCTAGTGTATACATTTAGAAAAATAAATTCTTTGATTTTTTTTTGCCAGTCTTCATGTTCTATACATGTGTGTATATTTAAAAAAAATGGATATTCTAAGAGCATTGTCAAACTTTGATGGTTATTTTTTTTTACCACAGCAGATACTACTAAAAATAATGGCACTATAATAATAGAATTCATAGGAACTCAGTGAAGAGGGAGTAACAGGTAAAGAAATATACTTAGTTAAATATACTCAATGCTCAAAATTCTCTTCTCAGACACTACTCCTACCAGTATACAAATTCCTAGTAAATCTGGGTGTAAAAACTTGCATTTGGAAAAATATATGGAGAAAACAATAGTATTTACATCTGGAGAGCAAACAATGTAATCTAGAAGAAAAGAGAGTTAAAAGAAAGGCATGCCTTATCAATGGGTTGTGAAAAGAGGGTTAACCGAACTAGATAAATAAATAAAAGTAACATCAGCTTCAAATTCTAAAATAATATTCATCATGAGACAGAAACAGTACACAGCATGGAAAGACCTCCTAGGTTGATGGATACAGTGAAAACATAAAAGTTTTTCAAAAACAATTACAGTAATTTCATGCTCACAAAGTGGATGAGGGGAAAAAACAAAACTTAAGCTCCGCACGATGGCTGAATGGGGAAGAGCCCGTTACCCTGCCACCCATGCTTGCGGGGTTTACTCTATTACTGCCTGATGTATTCGAGCATACCAAATAGGTATAAAATGATGGTAGATGACCTCCTGTGGGATTCTGTGCACAGAAATTGGAGGATGAATCAGCCTGAATTGAATTGTGTTTCTGTCTCCCACAGATAAATATTGCATACTAAATCAGTTTCATTGTACTCACGTTGCCTTCCATTTAGCTTAATACATGCAGTGTCAAGTTATTTCAAACAGTACAGTTTGACTCTACGTACATAGTTTGTCTAAGGTAAAAAAAAAAAGAAACCTTTAAAACAAACTATAATGACATTGTTTTCCCACTCCCATCGTTTTTCAGGGAATAGTGAGAAAAACCTGAGAGCTGGAGCACCAACTTAATTGGTACTTCTAATATCACTTAGAGGCATGAGAAGCCCAAATTCTTCAAATTCTAAGAGAACCTACTAAATCATTTCATTCAAAGAATTCTGCGAACTAAGATACTCTTTGGTTACTGTCTCAGTCAATTGGAATAAATCAAGTTAGGTCATATTTTCCAACAAGAAGTTTCACTAGGCTATTATAGTCCTGAAAACGTTGTCACCTATACATCTCACATCAGAGACACATGTTTTTTGTGTGTGTGCAGAACTGTTTCCCTATCTCTGAAGACGTATAGTAATAAAACAGTGTGTGTACACGTGTATATATGTGTGTGCATGTAATAGATGCACAGTCTAGTTTATCAGCAGGGTAACGAATGCCAGATATAAAGATCTTGAATAAACTTATAGTAAACATGTAATACTACCTGCTCTGCTCTCTTTCCTCCTGAAGATATTTTAGTGAACACCTAGAGAAAAGGTGAGGGACAGGTAGAAGGGAAACTGGTGATAACTGATGCAAGAACTACAGTAAATTCAACTCACTTACATTGGTCAGGGAATGACCAGTAAATTCAACTCACTTACATTGGTCAGGGAATTGGATATACTGCACTAACAGAGACGTAGAATAACAGGGGTTCAAGAAAATTGGAGTTTCTTTCTTTTCAATGTAGATTCAGGTTGATATGGAGACTGTGACACATGAATTTATCTATGGTTGAGGTGCTTTCTCTTTTCTTATATAACATCCCTCTCTGGGTGACCTGACTTTACAATTTAAAATGACTCAACACCAAGTGTGCAATCTACATATTGGGATAGGGGAAAGGAAAAGGTCATGTATGATGTGGCCAAACTTTAAGGGCAAAACCCTGCAGAAAAAAAAAATTTACTTATATAACATTGGCCAGAAATTAGTCACATGCCACATCTGGGTTTGAGGATTCTGGGAAAGATAGTCTTCATTCCAGGCAACCTTGTACCAGGCTAAAAATTGAGTGTTCTATAACTATAAGGTACATTGAATGCTAAGACTCATAGTAATCAATCCTATTATTCTAATAAAAAATTCTTATGTAACAATTTCTTATTGTCCTCATTCTACTAAGATTTATAGATCTTATGAGAAGTGGTATGATACAACTTTTTAGAAAATCATCTCTGAATACATGTACACATCTGTTGATTGAATCCTGGTTCTGCTACTTTCTTGCTGAATCATTTCTTTGTACCTTAATTTCCTCATCGGTAAAAAAAAATGGAAATAAATTTCATTAAGTTCCTATAAATATTAAATATGTTTTTCGATTCAGACACCTGGGAAGCTCAGTCGGTTAAGTGTAGGATTCTGGATTTCAACTCAGGTCACGATCTCACGGTTTGTGAGGCTAAGCCCCATGTCATGCTCTGTGCTGACAGCATGGAGTCTGCTTGGGATTCTCTCTCTTCCTCTCTCTCAAAGCACCTCCCTGCTTGTTCACTCTCTCTGTCTCCTGTCTTTCTCAAAATAAATAAATATTTCTTTTAAAAAACTTTAAATATGTTTCTAGATGTTCATGCTTAATACTGGACACAAAAGAATGCAATAAATTTAGCATGTAGAATTATGTATCTGCTTTTCTCTAGAATGTTTTTTGAAAATAAAATCCTTTTTGGTCTTTTATAATTTTTCATTTTTAATGCCTATTTATAGATTTCTATTTTACTTTCTTAAACCTCATACTGTTTAATAATGCCAAATATACAATTAAATCAAGACCGTATAATTTTTTTTCTTAAATTGAAGTTTTTATTAACAATTTCTAACAAAGGTATTTTTTAAAACTTTTACATCCAAATCTATAAACGATGTCTTCATTAATTGGCTAAATAGGTTTATCAAGTAGCTTATTCTTATTTTTAAGTGTTAACTTTAAAAAACTCTGATTATGTTTAAAAAACAAAAACAGACTGCTTTAGACAACAAGAAACTAATAACTCTTTCATTACAAACATATGGCAATAATAAAGATTTGTGAGTATTTACCAGAGCACAACACAGCTTGAGGAATACAGCTCAGAATGCTGAAGCCATCCTGCTGAAAGAGAGTCAGATAAAATTTAAGAAATTATGTGGAGTATAAATTATAAGCAAGCATTAAACACCACAAACCCGTGGCAAGTAGCTGATGTTCTGCAAAAGCACAGGGCTAGGCAGTAGTAATAGAGTGTGCAATTCGTGCTTGAGCATGTGGATGTACTAATATCAAAGAGAAAAAGCATTATTGCCCCACGATGGATCAATAGTGAATGGATTTTATGTCCCAAGACAGAAGAATCAGAGAAAAGACGCACACTGGGAGAGCAAAGAGAAGGAAAAGAAAGGCAAAGAGTAAAATAGTATAGGTGACGAATCAAGTTTGATATAAAAATTTTGGATATGAAAGGGGAAAACAGAAATAGAGATAGGAAATGAGAGAGAGAGAGAGAGAGAGAGAGAGAGAGAGAGAGATGGGAGAGGACAGACACATGGAGAGAGAGACAGAGAGACAGAGAAGCAGGGGAAAGATGTCACAAGAAAAAGCAAAATGGGAGATCTCTTTCTGAAAATGCAGGCCTGAAAATAGAAACTAAAATGCGAGACGGATCTCACTCACAAAAGACTTACTCTCCTGAGCTCCTGCCTCTACTGACATTCTAATAGTGAATAGGCCTTTTTGAAGTTTCTTCTCATCTGTCTCTCACAATGTGAGTCCTATGCCATCCCTCAGCCTTGACGTCTTCCCTCCCTGTTCATATACACATCAGTACTTGGATGACCGCTGTTGCTTGGGAAATCATAGCACCTTGGACACATATGTCTGTCCATGGCAGGTAGATCTAAATTGAAGCAATGGATACAAGTACTTCAAAAACATTGACATCTATAGTCTAGAACTGCACTGTCATTTACAATCTAGAGCTGTGCTGTCGACATGTCAACCTCTGGTCACATTTGTCCAGAAGCACTAGTCCAAATTGAGATGTGTTGTAAGTACAAATCACATACTAGATTTTGAAGACTTAGTACCAAAAATATGTAAAGTATTTCATTAATGTTTTATATCGATTGCATGTTAAATAATATATTTTGTTAATACTTAGATCAAAATATATTATTACAAGTCATTTGTTTCTTCTTTAAGTATCAATACTAGAAAATGTTAAATTACATATGTAGTTAAAATTATTATATTTCTATTGGATTGTACTGGTCTAGAACTTTACCCACCACAAGGCAAAGTTATTTGCCTTTCTATAAATTAAAAAAGAGGGGCTTTGTCCTAAGTAGTCGTAAAAGCCTTATAAGTGCCTAGACTAGCACATGGCCCAAAGTGCAATGGTACATGGTTGCACTGGCCAATCAGCACCCAAGCCTCCCCTTTATCTAAGGAATTAGGATGTATGCAGCCCAATTTTGCTAAGCCAATTATACCAATCACTACTTCTTATACTCTTCAGTCACATTTTATATATTCTTCCTTACCCATAATAAATAACGTAACAGGCAAAATGAAAATTATAATTTATGCTATATATAATAGTATATATGATATATACCATATAATATATATTATATATAATATATATGAAATGAAAATTATAAATATATATATACTATATAGATAGTATATATAGTTATGCTATATATACTCAGAGTCAGAGTAAAGAATTTTTTTAAATATTCATTGAAAAATTTAGGTAGTTGACATGAATTGAAATGAGGCATAGAAACTCATGTATCCTAGTCAACATGAAATATCTGGGAAGGCAGTATTTGATGGCCATGTCAGTCAGTAGCAGGAACGTCCTATGGTAGATAAAGTATTGCATTTCATTCATTATAACTTACTTTTTTTCATACTTTAACACGTTTGAAATCAAGATGCATCTTATGATTGATGGCATTCTATAATTTTTGTCAGGCAGACGGCGTTCACAACAAACTCATCACTGCCCGTGCATGCACACACATCATTGTTACTTGCGGCATGATAATATAACTTAAATGTCGACATTTTCATCTCAAACTATTTAAGAACCATCTGGGGAAGGAATATGAGTTCTGTTTATATTTTGAAAACCTTCTACAGACACATTCTAGTATGATAAACCAGCAGCAACAAGTCTTGTAGAATTGGCATCCATATCATAGAAGAAAATTCTGGAGACAATGCAGAGCAGCCTGAAAAAATTATCTATCATCAACTATCTTAATGGTCCAGGAGACAAATATTTTGGGAGACAAAAATAGGGACATTAATAAAACAGATGAACAGTAATTCTGGCTCCTCATGTAAAGAACTTTAAAAAATACCTTATCCAATTTATTTCACTTCTATTTCCCATTCATTTATTCACCAAGGTGATTTGAGATAAAAATCTCTATGTAAGTCTGACAGACCTCTTTTAAAAAGTATAAAATTACGGTTTCAAATTATAGTAATTTACTGAATGATAGTTTAATTTACAACTTTTTTCTTAAGGTTTTAAAATAATGATACTTTCGATTGGTATCATTAAAATTTTAATGAAGTAGGATGCTTAAATTCTAAGATTGAAAGGAGGCCATTCATTGTCAGTGATAAAATACCTAGAGTCTCTTTGAGATCACCAACTTTAATTACTATGCCTTGGGATCATTTTGTGGTTCTCAAGAAAATATCAAAATATAATGTTTGTACTTCATCTTATTTCATTGTCTTAGACAGGGTTTATTGGTTTCCCAACACAAGGAAGGAAATTATTAGAGAATTTGTTTATCTTTTAAAAATTTTCTTTGCTATCGCCTCCCAATTTTTGTTACTGTTCATTAGTTTTAGTCCTTTACCTGGGTACACATTCATAAAACCAATTCTTACTCTATTAATTATAGACAGGATTTATTGAAATTTGATATCTGACTCATCTCTCCTACTGTCTCCTCTCAATTACTGTTCATTGTGTTGTTTTTTACACTATATATGTTTACAATATTTACATTCCCAAACTACAAGTCGGTCTGCTGCCTTTTTTCTATATGTTGATTAAACAAATTAAAAAGCTATATACAAAATCATAATAGCATGCTTAAGTAACTGCTTTCTTCTTCAGGATCAAGTACTATGACTGAACCCATTAACAAAAACAACAACATAAAAGTATATCAGTTAAATTTCTGTCAATTGCTTTAAAATCATACTGCATTTTTTTTGGCATAGATAGATAAGGCTTTTTTAAAATAGATTTTTCTTTTTGTTAGAATTATAGATTAACTTTCATCCTGCTTATAGGGGGAAAATGTCTTCACAAAATTTTAACTTTCCTTGAAATGCAATGTAACACCTTTTTGGAGATATGTTTTATAGATTTCTCTTGTTTCTTGCTACCTCTTTAAAATTCAGCACTTGAAAAAAATTTTACTCCTGGGTTTAGTGCACTGTTTCTTTAATTTAATGACTTCCCGCTTTGTGTGTGCGCGCACACACACACACACACATATACATACATACACATTTAAACTTTCATTAGTATATGTGTTTATCATCAAGTAATTTTTTTCGACAAGAGTCTATGAAGGGTAGATTTTATGAGTTTCTTTGTGCTAAACATTTTTAATTTCCTGTCCTTAAACCTAATTTGTTTGGTGTTCCAGAGAGTGTAATTGGCTTACTTAACACCCTTTCCCAGCTCCAGGCTCCCTTGTTGGCTCCTAATATAAGGCCTGAGAGAATAAAAATCAGTACTCAATTCTCAGCTTCCTGGCAGCTATGGATGGCCAAGAAATGCAGTTACATTTGGTGGACCTAAGTGAAATCTGGCTAGCAGAGGGACATATCTAAAAAAACCTTTGTTCTCTAACGAAATACAGATAAAAAGATCCAGCTGGTATGGCATCTCTACCCTTTCCTTCCCACTTACTTGCTTGCACATTATTAGGAAGAATGGTCAAGAAGATTGGCCAGCAACTAATCTTTGACAAAGAGGAAAGACTATCCAATGGAATAAAGACAGTCTCTTCAGCAAGTGGTGCTGGGAAAACTAAACAGCGACATGCAGAAAAATGAACCTGGACCACTTTCTTACACCATACACAAAAATAAACTCAAAATGGTTGAAAGACAGAAACGTAAGACAGGAAGTCATCAAAATCCTCTAGGAGAAAGGAGGCAAAAATCTCTTTGATCTTGGCCGCAGCAACTTCTTATTCAACACGTCTCCAGAGGCAAGAGAAACAAAAGCAAAAATGTACTATTGGAACCTCATCAAAATAAAAAGTTTCTGCTCAGCAAAGGAAACAATCAGCAAAATTAAAAAGCAACCAACGGAATGGGGGAAGATATTTGCAAACGGCATATCAGATAAAGGGTTAGTATCCAAAATATATAAAGAACTTAACAAGCTCGACACCCAAAAACCAAATAATCCAGTGAAGAAGTGGGCAAAAGACATGAATAGACACTTCTCCAAAGAAGACATCCAGATGGCCAACCGACACATGAAAAAATGCTCAACATCACTCATCATCAGGGAAATACAAATCAAAACCACAATGAGATACCACCTCACACCTGTCAGAATGACTAACATGAACAACTCAGGCAACAACAGATGTTGGTGAGGATGCAGAGAAAGAGGATCTCTTTTGCATTGCTGGTGGGACTGAACACTGGTGCAGCCACTCTGGAAAATAGTATGGAGGTTCTTCAAAAAATTAAAATAGAACTACCCTACGACCCAGCAATTGCACTACTAGGTATTTATCCAAGGGATACAGGTGTGCTATTTCAAAGGGGCACATGCACCCCAATGTTTCTAGCAGCACTATCAACAATAGCCAAAATATGGAAAGATCCCAAATGTCCATTGATGGATGAATATTGATGGATGAATGGATAAAGAAGATATATATATATATATATATATATATATATATATATTCAATGGAGTATTGCTCAGCAAAAAAAAAGAATGAAATTGTGCCATTTGCAACTACATGGATGGAACTAGAGGGTATTATGCTAAGCGAAATTAGTCAGAGAAAGACAAATATCATATGACTTCACTCATATGAGGAGTTTAAGATACAAAACAGATGAACATAAGGGAAGGGAAGCAAAAATAATATAAAAACAGAGAGGGAACAAAACGTAAGAGATTCTTAAATATGGAGAACCAACAGAGGATTGCTGGAGGCATTGTGGGAGGAGGGACAGGCTAAATGGGTAAGGGGCACTAAGGAATCCACTCCTGAAATCATTGTAGCACTATATGCTAACTAACTTGGATGTAAATAAATAAATAAATAAATAAATAAATAAATAAAGGGTGGCCAACATCTAACCAAATACCCATCGTTGATCTGAAATTGCAATGGAAGTAGATGCTCTGTTTGTTGCTTTGTTTGCTAAATCTGGCAACTCAAGGGCATCCTAAGATTAAATACAAACTCACACACATTTGTAAGAGATCTAGAGAGAAAAAGAGTACCCATTGTGTGCCCTCTGGCATTGGCAGCCAAAAGTTTTAAGTAGTATAAAATTAGATGGAATGGACTAAGTAGTTCTGAATGTTCATTTCTAAGGTGAGTCAGCTCCCAGAAGCTTTTAAATGCTTGAACTTTAGGAGAAGCTGAAGGAGACAGGAGTTTGAGTGAAGAAGAATGGAGAGAACCAACTTATCCATTTTTCAGTCTTCTAGTTCAGCAGTGGGTAGCTCAGAAAAGAGGCGTACATTCTCCTCAAGTAGAAGGTTCCTGTATGAGAAATATATAATATATCTTAAAGAATATACTCCCTGTTCCTACACATTTTTTTCAGTGCCCTCAATATAAAGGGGAAGATAGTAAATTGGTTTTGATGTATATTTTATAAAATAAGGAACATAGGGAATAGTAGAAATCAGTGATGTTGCACACAATGAATGAGAAGGGGCTCCTGGGTGGCTTAGTCAGTTAAGCACCTGAATCTTGATCTCAGCTCAGGTCTTGATCTCAAAGTGGTGAGTTCAAGTCCTGTGTTGGGCTCTGTGCTGTAAGTAAAAGAAAACATTTGTTTTTCAGAAAAGTAAAACAAGAACATTAACCCACACAATATTTCTTGGGCATGGAGAGAGGCAACATCGGTTTCATAAGTGGCCAATCCATTTTTACTGAGTTTATAGGGTTCAATGTGAGAAAACAGAACCCTGTTAAAGTAGGCTTTCACTCCAACCAAGTTTAGTGTTTTGTGTATGTGTGTTTGAGTGTGTGTGTGTGTGTGTGTGTGTGTGGGAGTATGCATTTACTCAAGCACATGCATGTTTCAGATGGGGTGAGCATTAATTCTATATGGAACTATAAACTATATCTGTATATGTATCCACTGCATATGGCCAAACTGTAGGTACTTTGTGTTAGGGTTTTTAAAGGAAGAAAATTTCATATAAAATTATATTAAGCTACAGAATCTTTTCTGCTTCTAAACAACATTTAAAAACCAGGCTATATGAAACATCTTCAGAGGAATGACCCTTTGTTTTGCAGTGAAAGAAAATCTTCTGGGTTATCACCCTTGCTGCAAAATATCACAGAGTCTGTGAAATAAGAAAGTCAATATGTATTAGACAAAGAGAAGAAACAAGTGTATAGAGAGTGAACAGGAAACCAGCGATGAGGAAAACAGCAGGGGGTTGCTTGTTGAGCCCAGTGACCTTTTTCTATTCTTAATACATTGAAGATTGTGTAGATTCAAAAAAAAAAAAAAAAAAAAGATTTCTTTAATTCTTTAGTTTTAGGTATGCAGATAAGGATTTTTCTCTCCTCTATTTTCTATTTAACTTTAGTAATTTTCCCCATTGAGGTTATTATGCTTGTAAATTCAACTCAGTGTAAGCTAAATAGGAGAAAATAATAAGTATCTTGAAGTTTTACCCACTACTATTTATAAAACTCTCCAAGAACTGAAAGTATTCTTCCCCTAACAAGTAATACTATATTCACCAAGGGAAATGAAACAAAGCTTAGAGTGAGTCTTTCAGCCTATTAAACATTTAATAAGTAATAAGAACCTATCAAAGTGTGGACTATTTTTTGCATTATGACTGCAGACAGTCACTTCCCAATTTGATCTGCAGAAGCAAGGAAGAAAGCTATTGTGACAGAAGAATCAAATATAAAGTGACCAAGAATAGCTGATTTATTGTGTTTGACGTTTGTTAATATGAACTTTCAAGGACTGGTCATGAATGCAGACAGTTTTGTACCATTGTCTATGTATGTGTCTCTAGCTCAATATCTCAAAATATGGAGTTTCTATTTCATTTCCAATGTCTTAATAACCACTTTGATACATTCATTAATCAGATCTCTGGATTGCAATTTGTCTTGTCTTGGGATATCAGAGACTAAGACCAATACAGGAGACATAAAACATAATTTGATAATTCAGAATGCCTCTCATATTCTGCTTGTCAAGACTGGCTAAATTCACAGAATCAAACTAGAACATTTCAGTGATAGCAAGCTTACAGTCCACTTCTACCAGGGGCCTATCACTTGCTTCTTCATTCCACCTTCCAAATCTAGCCTGTCTTTATAACCTTCTGAGAGTAAGGCACATCTGTTAGCATCCTGTGCTGTTCAAATCAAATTATCCTCACATGTGATAGGTAGGCATAATTCAAAGTTGACCCCTAGATTCCTGCTCCCAGCTGTCATGTCTTGTATAATTCCTTCTCCTTGAGTGTGGGTGGGACCTACGAATATGATGAACTATCACTGACATAATTATGTGATATTTATGTGAGATTTCATGATGAGATAAAAGGACTTGGTCTAGGTAGGTCTGTCCTAATGAAAGATGTAGTCTAGACTTTAAATGTAGTTTAGACTTCTCCACATCTCAAGCATTCTCTTCATGGCTTTGAAGAAGTAAGCTGCCGTGTTGTGAGTGGGCTTCATCTTCAGGCATTGAGGTGGCCTCTGGTTCCAGAAAGGGATCCTCAGCTGACAGCCAGCAAGCACAGAGGGAACTCAGAAATACAACCACAAAAACCAAATTCTGCCAACAACCTGAATGAGCTGGGAAATGGATTCTTCCCTGGTCAAGCTTTCAGATGAGAACACAGCCTGCCACATCTTCGTTTCAGCCTTGTTAGCAGAGGACCCAGGGAAGCCATGCCCCAACTTCTGACCTACAGAAGCTATGAATTAATAAAAGGGTGTTGTTTTAAACTGCTAAGTCTGCATTTGTTATGCAGCAATAGCAGACTAATATAGTACATGACTTTTAAGCTAGGGGCATCATAATATACACTCTGGTTGGCTGATACTGTTTTAAGGGCTCTGAAAGACTTTGAATGTTGGATGAGGTTAATATAAGGTCCTAATGTAAGGTTGAACATGTAGTACATGCTGAATAAAAGTTGTATATGTGATTAATTAAGTGGTTAAATTATAATAAATACTTTATACTGCAGATTAGAAAGCACTTTGAGATACATTGATTTTCAAATGATAAAATATTGATAGGAGTGTTACTATTAAACACACATTTTAGAAGTGAGAAAAGTAGTTCACAAGAGGTAAGTGACTTGACTAAAATTACAGCATTGGTAAGTGACAAAATCTTCCACCATAATCTCTTTACCTCTACTAAACAGAGGTATTGAGAAAATAAGGTGATGGAAAGACATTTGAAAATAAATAGGATTCTGATTAATTCATGAAAGCAAGTAGAAATAACATCAAGAAAATCATTATTGGGGCATGTTATCTAAGATCTTTGAGTTTCAATTCCTTCATATATAAAATGAATTAAAATAGTATCAAACTCACAGAGGGAAGAGCATTCCCATAATTGTATCTCTTGTAGACTGATAAAAAGAAAATGAAAAATATAGGGTTTTGACATTTTACAGCTTTTCTAACCTTGAAACATGCCGTCTGTATAGATATCTTCAAAAAAAAAATAAAAAATAATAAAGAAAACTAAATCTCTTGTGAATGTAACTTTTAAAATAAATTTTACACACTTAAAAGAAAGCAGTGTTAGAAGCCATGGGTTAAAGTTTTCTTTTGTTTTTAAACACTTTACTTGAATGTTCAGTAGGGGGGTTGTGTTGTTTACAAAAGTGTTTATTAGCTGTAAACTTTTGTATCTATTGCCCCCAAAATAACATAAAGTGTGGGGTTTATTTAAAATGACAATAAAAACATAACATAGTTCTGATTTAACTATCATCTTTAGAATTTCTAAAGCAATCAAAATCACTCTATAATATAGGAAAGGACTGGGTGATTTCTCAAAAGATCTTTAATTTTCTGAAAGGAGGTCAGGATGTATCTCTTCATTAAGTATTGGAAATAAGCCATTTAGCAAATAGCTTCTTTAGACACTCTCACTAAAATAAGTTTCTCCTTAAGAATGCAAGACAGAACATCCCCATATTTGTACCACTTAAAGAAAAATATTAAAATACCTTCACAAAAATTTTTCTACCTTTAAATGGCTTGAGAACTGACAATATATTTCCAAAATTTACTTTCTATTTTCCAAGTTGCATATACATTTTTAAAGCCTAGTAATTACTTTTGATAATTCCAAAACAATTCACTTCAGTTGTTTGCCCAGAATAACTCCATTGGACCTTGAATAGGACTTCCTGACAGATACACTTAGATATGAAACATCTTGCAACATGACTGACAGATTCTCATATATACACTAGAGCTACAAAAAGTAGATGTCATTTTCTGGGGCTGCAAAAAAAATGGAGTTTAAAATATCTAGTATTAAATTTAACTAGCTATATTCTTTACTGTCACATAAAATTAATACATTGATATGTTGATTCATACATGACAACTAACATTACATTCTATTCAGAGGAAAAAATAAAATTAAACTATTGATGTATGTTTATTTTTTCATCACCATGTGCTGGGAGTATTTATGAAAAATTCTCACTTTTTAAAGCATTTGGGTTTGTCTCTTTTCAGTAACTATGTTCAAAAGATAAAATATTTGGAGAGAACCAAAAAAATTAAATTTTTGTTCATTTACTGTAGTTTTATGATTTATGCCATCTTATATGGGAATATAACAAAATGAGTTATCCACCATCACAGATACTAAACTCACACAAGATGCCTTTACATAGGTTTTCACACAAAGCCATAGTTGTTCTTCCTATGATGATGGTATCTTTAAACACAAGAAAACCCTTATCTCCATCTACCTTCACCAAATAACAAAGAAATTGTGATTTTTATCTGTCTACATTTTTCTATTTAGTAACATAAGCTTAAAATTAATTATATCAACTATCTGAGGGAGGGAAATAAAGGCATGTATGCAAGGAGGAAAGCTTTAATTTTCAGAGATTTGGAAGGAGACTGAAAATGATTAAGAAGATACAGGCCTTCTGTGCCTCCAGGCAAAAAGAAAAGCTACGTGTATTCAGAGTGCCTTGAACTTAGTGTATGTTGACTGTGTGTCTTGACTGATAGCATAGAATTGCAACATTGTCATAAATTACATTAGCAAGTGTAAGTGATCAATTGTGCTTATATATACATACACATACATCAATAATTAGGCAGACAGCAATAAAACAACACCTTTAGTATTTTATTGGGTGGTTTTTAAATGTTGCAATAACTGCAACACACAGATGAAGATTTCTTATAAATAAAGTTCTAGAAACTAAAAAGAATACATTTTCATTCTCACACATATATCCTAAAAAATCTACGATAGATATTGTTGAGAAGGTTAAGCACCAGGAAGAAACTGAGACTTCTATATAACACTAAGATCTATTATTTTAAAAACTGAACAATTTCCTACAACAATTAGCAGATCATTTTACTGACAAATTGTTACTTTTTAAAAATCTCTTTATCTCCAGGAGAAATTCAATTAGGTGCTTTCAAGTCCCCATTGCCTGAACAGCAGTCTCATACACCTTGTCCCTGTCACAGTGCTTGATATTATCTAGAGGTGAGTGACAGAAAAGTCCAGGACTAACAAAGGCTCTCTCTGTTCCTGTCAGCAAGCTCTGGTATATCTTTCTTATTGGAAGTACCCAGGAGCTTTCTCTGCACAAGTAGAGTCCTAGAATAGGTAATAGCTGTCTCTGTTTTTAACCATTTGTATTCCTGGATGGAAGCACATCTCTCCCGTTATCATGGAAATGCCTGCCCCCTTTTGGCGAAAAACCAGCAATTTAATTTACATTAGAAAACAAAACCATAACATCCTGTCTTCCCTCTACATGCTTCTGTCTTAAATAATAGCACGAGCAGTTCTCAAAATGAAGAAAAAACGAATTATCATGATGCAGAATTTGAGTTCCAAGTAGACTCCTAACTTCTGTTGTTCTGCCGAAGTAGGAGTTTGGAAGGACCACATGATTTTAGTTTCAGTTTCTGGATGAAAGAGAAAAAAAGGCCTGCGTTCAAAGAAGCTCAAGTTTAAATCTGCATGTCTACAGGCATATATTTAATACTTTTCCCTGGACTCAGATAATTATAAGAATAACAATAATAGTTGGAAACACAGGTGTAAGAGGTTTATAAATTAAATGTCCAGCTAAAAATGTGTGCTCATTTAAAAACTAATTTTATGAATTCCATAACTCTTAAAGGCATCATAAATTAATACTGCCTAAAATAAAAAGAAAAATAGTAAGTCTGTATCAGTTGTTAATTGATTGCTTGATTCAAATACTGTGTTCAAGGAATACTGTTTCATGAAAAATATAGAATAGAATGTGAAGAACAAGAAATACCCAAGCACAAAAATAGCTGATTCAATCATGAATGTGAATAATCAAGGAAGTAAAAAGAGCTGATGTTTTGGGAGAAAAATAGAACAATTTAAAGTGAGTGTCATGTTGGTCAAACGCTAACCTTTGATTCTGTGATTAACAATGAGAATTAGGTTGCAGTTCCTATTATACAGATAGAAAAAAAGAACAACTAACACTTCTTGCTTTTGTACTGAAAAGGTGATTGTTTAATCAAGAATGACTTTGGATTTACTTGCCTCTTTGTGGTATACTCAGTACCTATGTTGAGATTGGATGGCATAGCATTTCTTTTAGAGACAAACTGAAAAAGAAATGGTAGGTTTTTTTATTTTAAAAAGCTTGTTGGAAAAACCTCTGCCTCTTGACAAAGCCAAGATACTTTATTTATCTGTTTAATCTGATCTAGTAAATATACAACAATACTTTCTGAAATCTTTCTGTATCTCAAGAACTTATCATTTCAATAACTCCTTGTTTTAATTTGCTATTGTTTATTAACAGTCAGAATCGTATTTATGTGGTAGTAATGTCCATTATCCCGAATCTCTCTCTCTCTCTTTGTCTCTCTTTCTGTCTCTGTCTCTGTCTGTCTCTCTCTCTCACACACACACACACACACACACACACACACACACCATTATACTCAGAAATAGTCTATTTTGTAGGAACATAAACCTGATTCTGTCTCCCACATTTTACCTTGAAGGAGTAATGCTGTTACAAGCTAATCAAGATGAAAAGATGGCCTTCAGGTTTTCCTCAGTTTGACTAGTCTTTAGACAGGCTTATTCTTGACTCTAGGCCCTAGCTCCCTTTTCTTAGAACATTTGTTCTAAGAACGTGTTCTTAGAACATTTTCTTAGAACCTTAAAAAACTTGTAATTGTAAATTCTTTATCTTCTTCTTTGAGATGTAAATCTTTTTTAAAGCCTCTTGCAAATTTTACAACCCAGGAATATTTTTCTCGAGGACCATACTTTTCAAATATATTCATCAAAGAAGATGGCACCCCAATCTCTGTTTCTGTAGGCGAGGAGGAGCCTAACTTCTGTAGGTAGCCTTGTTCCAGATTGTAAACCTACTTCTTGGCACAAAGGTAAGAAAGCTTAGTTTTCCTTTTGATAAGGCCAGTTAACAAATATGGGTGGCCTAGGATTCCCCCTCAGCTCTTAAGGACTTCAGCTCTTAAACACTTTCCTAACCTTCCTTTCTGTGGAGTTTTCTATCTGTCCGCTCTATTACAATGGTCAGAATAAAGTCTTCCTCACTTGTTTAACTTCTACCATTTCAATGTTTGCTTTGATAAAGCCAAAATCATGGTGTTAGGAAACAATGTCTCTTAGTGTGATGTGGGATGATACTGTAATCTTTGTTCAACTTCTCTGTTGACAACCTCTTTCTGAAACCCTCTTTCCATTTGTACCTAGAGATTTTTCTTAATCCTTATCCCTCTGGGGATTTATTCTCTCATGTGTCTCACATTCTAAGGTACAGCTGGAATTCCTCTTATTTTGAAGGTGTGTAAATTTTCAGAGACTCTTAGGTATAGGTTGCTAAGACCCAAGAAGTAATTAGATAACATACTTCTTTTCACTTGTTAATCTTTTCTTAGAGTGATCTTTCCTAGTCTTTGATCCTTGGTAACAGCAAGGCCATGAGGACCAAGATTAGAATGTATGGATAGGGTATTGAAACTTCTTTGTCTCATAAACATTTTGACAGTTTGGTGAAGCCTATGAACCTCTTAGAATATTTCCATTTAAATCCATTAAAATAAAATACTTACAAATTAAAATTAAAGCCAATTATTTTAAAATACAGTTACCAAAATGTTTTAAAAAATTGTTGTATACTAATACATTTGCCTTTTTAACACTGTAAATAATAAAATATAATATAAAACAAAATATATATAAAATATAATAAAACATAATTAAGCAAACCTCAAAGTGGTGACAAGTGATATTTCAAGATAACCACAGCAACTAGGCAACCAGAAAAAGAGATTTAACTTCATTGGTATATATCACTGGTATATATCAACAGTTTAGCTGATTCTACAGTGTTTGTTGCTGTTGTTGTTATTGTTGTGTATTCATAATTGAAGGAAGTGTTAAATTCCAGTTGGTGGTTAGTGGGGAAAAGAAAGATGTTTTATGTTTTGTTTTTGTTTTTGTTTTTTTCCTATTCAACTATATGGATAGCCTGGCCTAGAGTACATGGACCAGAAGAATGTTCTGATTCTAAATCAGGACTTCAAATGAAAACTTACAGCCATACAAGCCCATTGTGGCTTTTCCCCATTAGTGACTATGTGTAGGAGATTGTGACTGAATCCCTATAGAACTAAACAACAAATCCCTTCCATATCTTCCTTATAACACAGAAGCAGTGCTAGAAAGAAAATTCAAAAGGTTGGAATTCCAGCACAATTTAATCACATGTTATTTTTATTAATCTCTGACTGCGTGCGCATAAAATGTCCTCACTCATCAGACTATGCTAAATTCCAATGCCTTAGGGACAAGCTATTCACTTTCAGTGGATATTTTTTTTTTTTAGTGGGAGATAGGAAAAGGCCCCCTGAGAAGGATTTTTTGCGTAATGGCAGAGATAGGGATCATTTACTTAAAGTGTTCTCTAACCTTTTAAACACATCGAGTTTTAGAAAAACTTCCATAACAGCTGTATAAAAGTGAGTTTGTTTATATATTAGAATGGCATTATGCATTTCTCCTAAATGCTGGTTTCTTTGCAGTTCCCATATTGAATAGATTTTTGCAATCATAATTTTGAATAGACTTTGAAAAAAAGATAAACAGAAATACAGCTAATGAACCCTGTAAGAAAGAAGTATTATATACTTTTAATCTTTGCTATTATCAATTTATGTTTCATTCTGACACCAAGAACTATCAACCTTATTAAAAGCAAGAGGACTAGGAATTTTTTTTAAGGGAAGAATTCTCAAACCAATACAGGGTAGAAATAGTAATTCTTGAATAGAGGCTTCAACAATACCAAAGGTAGGGGGGAAGTGGCAATTAAAATTAAACCTAATGCATTTAATCTTATGTGACATAAACTCTGCCAAAATTTACTATCATGAGCCTGAATTATATTGTTCTCTGCAGTGTTTAATGCTTCCGTGCTAATTCTTTTGTGTTTTATAAAATGCCAAAGTTTTAACATTTTTCCCTTTGAAAATTACTAAGGAGATGTATAGAAACACAAATAACTCAATCGGCAATTGTGTTTATCAGAGAAATCAGGAAAGCCCACACCACTCATTCCCATCAGATAATACCTAGATTGTTTCTTGAAAATAGAGTCATCTGAAAAACAGACTCTCAAGTTCGGACATAGGATTATTTCTCTGCGTCAGGTGAACCAACAATAAAAGGATTTGGCCAGCAGACTACCAGTTTACCACCTCTTGTTGATTTGCATAAAGCACACCAGGGTTAGAAAGAAAGGAAAATTGAGGGGGCATTTTTGGTCCCGCAGCCAGCTCATTGACATAGAACACCTCAGTCTCTGATGCGGAGAGAGAAAGGACCACTGTGTGCATTTTGATTTGAGAGCCTCTCAGATTATCCCTTGACCTAACTCCACTCAATCAAATGCCAGGAATCGAGGGAAACGGAGGTTATTATAAAGAACAAGGCAAATCAAAGCTGCATCACTGTGCTTTCTGTAGACAAGAGGCAGTTCCACCTTGTGACTTTAGTACAACAATAAGAGCTTAATAAAGGGGAAATATTTGAGAAGTGACAACAAGACAGATGCACTTTGCAGTATTTTTTTTGGTGGAATCATTCACCTGGGTGCAGCGCTGGTCAGATGCTGTCAGCTTCTAATACACCTGGAGACATCAATCAGAAGCAAATATATTGGCAATATACGAGCCAGGAAGCCATGTAAAAATGGGAACAAAGATGGAATTGTGAGACCTCCCAGGATTTATCCAATTGAGCAAGTGAAAAAAAACAAAAAAAAGTAAACATATGCCAGTTACAGCAATCTAGCTCCTGAGTAGAATCACTGGTGGTAGCCCACAAATTCCTGGTTTATTTTTATTTTTATTTTTTTTGATGTTGTTTGTCCCTTGATCTATTATTACCCTCAGGCCACTGGCTTAGGTGAGACCAATTACAACTATGATAAGAGGTGTCTAAACACTTCTAGTTAAGTGTTCAGACTCAACAACTTACTTTGACCTAAATAATATATCTTCTGCATGTACAATTGTTTATTCAGACGCTAGAATTCATTTTTTGCTTAAGATATCAGTGTGGCTCATCAGTGCATCGACGAAGCAATTTTTGAGTTAATGGTCTATGCAGTATCCACAAGTAGAATTATGAATTTTTGAAATGTAGTAAAAGAGTATCTTCCTTCTGAGACATTCAACTTCTGGATATCATAATTATAACTCCAATGATTTAGAGAGAAAATTAAAACTAAATATCTATACTCTTGATCTGAGAGTCCATGACTTAGTAACAAATAGAGGAAATCAAAGGAAATAAATAAACCTACCATTCAGGGTTAGAAATCTCCTTATTCATGTTACCCTCAGAAGAAGATGCATGCTTTTCTGCCTATCAGCCTCTTACACAGTTCCTGGCCCACAGTTTGTCATCGTTAATACAATAACAAACGGGAAAAGTCAATTCATAACAGATTTTTTTATCAGAGATAGAAGAAGCAAACTATAGCAAGCATATATGGGATACGTAAATATCACCAAGGAAATTAACTTCATACCCCATAATGGTTTCCTAAATGAAGTGTTTACAAACTTTCCTTAATGTAAGCTAACAGTTCTTATATGTATCTATTAAAATTTTGCATCAGACATTGTACCATTTTTCACTCTGAGAAGGAGTTTACTTATCTTTGGCCTGTTTTTGTAGTAATGACATGTGTTCAATTCATTGAATCCTACTTAGTTAAGAAGTGTACTCTAATGTAAAATAAGTAGACTTTTGCATACTAAGAAACACGGCATATGTGATTGAAATTATTTGCTGTTAACAAACAGAAAAAAAAGGAAAAAAAGAGAAGTAAAAAAAGCTTTTCATCTAAGTGTATTTGTTTAGTTCAATGAGACTATTAAAACATTAAAATTCTTTAGTATCAGTTTTTAGTTATTCTCTGTGTTAATTGTTTGCACTTATATACCAACATAATATTGTTTTCATATTCTTGCACCTTTTTTTTCTAAATAAAGCATATGTCACACAAAGAGGCAAATATATTTTATTTTTAAATACAGCATCCTTCTTACACATGGTATCCAGTTAATAATTATCAGTTTAAATGTATGCCAAGTCTTTTATGCCATTGCCTGAAATATCTGTCTCCTCCAATCCCAATCCAACTGGAAACCCATCTGGATACACTTCTTTTATGTTTCAGTGTTAAATTTGTATAAAAACACCATAAAGAGACCCTTTTTTCCTCCACTGCAATCCAAAGACTCTTCTTTTCTTTTGAAATTTTTTTTAGATCTGAACCTATCTTAGTGCCTGGTGGAAGCTGAGACTTTCTAGAGAGTCTGCAACTCCCATATCACCAGAAGTGGGGCTTTTTCCAAGAGATGTTTAGGGCCTTGGGAACTCACTAATTCTTTAGTTCCCTAGTCAAGTTTCGATTTCATAATCTACTGCTGCTTTTTCAAACTTTAGTAATCTCTTGAACATGGCCACACACCTTCCATTTCACAGACAAAATAAAGAGAAGATATCAAAGAGAACTCTCACCAACCTCAGCCTTTCTTTTTCCAAGTCTTCCCATGGATCTGCCAGGTCACACCTTTCAAAGACCTTTCTCAATGTATCTTCAGTTTCTTTCCAACCCCCAGGACATTGAAGATCCTTTTTTTTGTTACTAAGTCATGGACTAACCCTCAGTACCTACCTTCTTCGAACCTTTGACAATGATTCTATATTTAATGCTCTCTTCCTTTTGCTGTCTTTTTTCTCCCATGTCTGATTGTTCCCTTTCAGTTTCTTTCTATTCCTTCTATTTCATAAATATTGGTTTTCTTCAGTCAAAAGAAAAATGATGAGATGTAAAAATATGTGCAACATAGTTTTCTTCTAATTAGTAATAATGCTTATAACCGATGACAAGTTCCCAAAAATGTTGAATTCTGAAATTCTGTACTTTATTTCATATGTACTCCCAAAGTTCTCCATCACCATCATTATCAGAATTATTAGCCCAAACTGTCATTATCTTACTTGGAATATTAAGAACTTCCTTCCTGTTTTCCCTATAAATCCTGTGGGCACCTGTAATCTATTTTATACACAGAACCCGGATTAATATTGGTAAAATACAACCCAAACATGCCCTACACACACACACACACACACACACACACACACACACCCCCCATCACTTCAAACTCCTTTTTTCTAAGAAGAAAGCCCATGGTTCTTAACCTGACCTGCAAAGTGCTATATGGTTTCTTTTGCTTTCTGCAACTGCCTCACTTCACACAAGTTCCCTGTGCTCTCCGGACTCTTGTTGTAACTAGTCTGCTGTCATTTCCTGTAACATGCCCTAGTTCTTTACAGTTACTGCAAGATTTGGCAATTAATGTTCTACTTCTAAGTGTCCTCCTCCCCTTTGACCTACTTAACTCATTTGCATTCCAATTTTGCTGACGCATCACTTCTTCAAGGCAGCTCTCCTACCCTGACTTCTGACCAAGTTAGATTCCTTTACTTACATTGTTTTAGCACAGTCTATCTTTCCTTTGTTGCATCGTTGCAGTTTGTAACCATGGATTAATTTTATGGCATCATTTATGTATTTACTCAAGCCAGAAATTAAACATCCAACAAGCTATTCCTATCTCTTCTGCTCCCTTAATTTCTCTCAAATCTTGCCAACTCTTTCCATGCTTACCATGAAATTTTACCCCGATTACCTCTACAAATTAGCAAATATTTCCCCTGTTTCCAGTCATGGATTATTTAATCTAATCTCTGTTCCTTAATCAAAAATAACCCTTCAAAAACAAATCTGATCTCTTTCTTCTCTTGTTTAAATCAGTGCAAAGAAGCACCATCGTCCCCAGAAATAAAGTGCAAATGTTTTAATTTGGTTTACAAAACTCATTGTAGGAGAAGTTCTTCTCATCTGTATTTATTCCCCACCTATCACTTGATATCAAATGTCAAGGGCTCCCATGCTTCCCTGCCACTGATTCCATTCATTCTGTTTCCTTACCTGCCTATCATTTAGGCATCTCTGTGGGGTTGTCCTCCTTGTTTGCGGTAGTTTAGCTGCTCTTTCTCACGTCAGATTTCTCAAGGCAGCTGAGTTTTGTTGCTTTTAGTCTGATTCCATAGAATACCTGGATTTTTTATAGTTTATCTATCTATCTATCTCGGTATCTATCAATAATATATCTAAACACACACACATATGTATATATACGTATACGTATATACGTATATATGTGCATATGCATGCATGTGTATGTATGCATGTATACTTTAAAAAATTAATTTATATAGTTCTCCTTTGTCCTACAAGGCAGTAAACTCCTAGAGGGCAGGGTATACTTTATTCACTTTTGTTCCCCCAAGGCATAGAATATGTATTTCTTAGACATTCATTAATATCTAAGTTTTTTTAAGATAATAAAAATTTTTAATATAACAAATCGAAGGGGTCTGAACACCCAATTCCAACATTTGGGGGGAAGTTTCCCCTACACCACGAAGCAATTTTCAGATACCAGATGGATAACCTATAGTACAATTCAGTTCCTACACTATCTCCCCAGACATAGCCATAGTGTTGCATCCCACGGGTTAAGGGCTCAGTGCTCACTTCTTCAAGACTGCCTGCCCTCTGCTTTAGATGCCAAGCACAAGTCCAGGTTGTACTTCTGAATGACTAGCTACAGAATGGAGGTTCCCTCAAACTCTTCTTTGGGTTTGGTTAATTTGCTAGAATGGCTCACAGAAATCAGAGAAACATTTTGCTTACTAGGTCACCAGTTTATTATAAAAAGATATAACAGAGGAAGAGCTAGAATGAAATGATAGATGGAGAAGGTATAGGGAAGGGGTCCAGTGCTCCCACACTTTCTCTGAGTGTGCTACTCTTCTGAGTGTGCATGTCTTCAGCAGCCTGGAAGCTCTCCAAACCCTATCCTTTTGGATTTTTTAGAGGCTTCGTTACATAGACATAACTGATGAAATCATTGGCCATCAGAGATTGATGTAACCTCTAACCTCTCTCCCTTCTCCTGCAATCAGGAGTTAGGACTTCAAGTTCTGCCTGTGTCATCACATGGTTGGTTCTCCTGGCAGCCAGCCCCCAATCTTAGGTGTGGTCCAAAAGTTGGATCATTAACATAACAAGAGACAGCTTTATCTTTCTCAAAGTTTAGGAAATTCCAAAAGTTTTAGAAGCTCTTAGCTGGGGGGCACCTGGGTGGCTCAGTCAGTTGAGCATCCTACTTTTGATTTTGGCTCAGGTCATGATCTCAGGGTTTATGGAATGGAGCCCTGTGTTGGGCTCTGTGCTGACAGTATGCAGAGCCGGCTTGGGAATCTCTCTCTCCTATTTCTCTGCCCCTCCCCTGTGCATGCTCTGTCTCTCTCTCTCTCAAAATAAGTAAATAAACATAAAGAAAAAAAGAAGAAGCTCCGTGCTACAAAAGGAGATGAAGAACAAATACATATTTCTTATTTTAAATCACAATATCACAAAATCCATGCCCTATCAACGAACTTTTATTGTGATAATGTATATACTCATCTAATGCATTATGAACTTTTTGAAAACCATAATATTAATATTTGTAAAACTTTATCAAATGCAAGATAACTTCACTTGCAGTATCTCATTTGACTTTCAGAACAAATAAGATTGATGAAGCAGTCATATTCATAGCAAATCAATATTGCTATCCTCATTTTTAGAAATGTATAACTGAGACTCAAAGTGGCAAAATAACTTTTTCAAGTCCATATTCTATTACATATTAAATTCAAAACCCATTTTTTGAGTTTTAAATTACATACTTGTTACTCTATTTGATTCACATGTTCCAACTATTTTGCAAATTTAAAAGCACTTGGCTGGGTGAATTGCATACAATTTTTTGAATTAATTAATTAATTAATTATCTAAATGAAAACATCATTTTTGTGTTAATATTTTATGATTATTAGAGGAATATAAAATAAAATATGGTGGACTTAATTTTCTGGGAGCTGGAACTGTACAAGGAAAAGTTTAAAGTATTGTAAAATGAACGACATATAAAATGGTATTTAACATTTTTTTTGGAAAAGATCAAGAATATGAAGAAAATAGGAAGTGTAATGCAGGATGCAGAACTTTGTTTCATGTTAGAAATTTAAAAATTGGTTTAAAAGGTTATATATCAGATTTAACTTTCCTTAATACAGAAGTTTTCCAAAACAAGTCACAGTCTTTCAGACAGATCTATTTCCATTGTAAAGTGAGTTTATATTTAAAATCATAGTGGGGCGCCTGGATGGCTCAGTTGATGAAGGGTCTGACTTCAGGTCAGGTCATGATCTTGAAGTTCATGAGTTTGAGCCCTGCATTGGGCTCTGCGCTGACAGCTTAGAGCCTAGAGCCTGCTTCAGATTCTGTCTCCCTCACTCTGCCCCTCCCAACTCATGCTCTGTCTCTCTGTCTCTGTCTCTGTCTCTCTCAAAAATAAATACACGTTAAAAAATTTTTTTAATAAAACAAAATCACTGTGATTTTATGGGATGCCTGGGTAGCCCATTCAGTTAAGTGTCCTACTCTTGATTTTGGCTCAGGCTATGATCTCAAGGCTCATGAGTTCGAGCCTTGCGTCAGGTTCTGTGCTCATGAGACAGAGCCTGCTTGGGATTCTCTCTCTCCCTCTCTCTTTCTGCTCTCTTCCCTTGCTCTCTCTCTCTCTCTCTCTCTCTGTGTGTCTCAAAATAAATTAACTAATTTAAATAAATATATATATATATACACATATATACACACACATATTTACACATATATATGTGTATGTGTATGTATATATACGTGTGTGTATATATATATATTTAAAAGCTTAGTCATTTTGTACCCTGAAAACTATAGAATGCTTATGAAAGAAATTGAAGAGGACACAAAGAAATGGAAGAACATTCCATGCTCATGGATTAGAAGAAAAAATATTGTTAAAATGTCTATGCTACCCAAAGCAATCTACACATTTAATGCAATCCCTATCAAAATGACACCAGCATTCTTCACAGAGCTAAAACAAACAATTCTAAAATGTGTACGGAACCAGAAAAGATGCTGAATAGCCAAAGCAGTCTTGAAAAAGAAAATCAAAGCTGGAGGCATCACAATCCCAGACTTCAAGCTGTATTACACATCTGTAATCATCAAGACAATATAGTATTGGCACAAGAACAGACACATGGATCAATGGAACAGACTAGAGAACCCAGAAATGGACCCACAAATGTATGTCCAACTAATCTTTGACAAACAGGAAAGAATTTCCAATGGAAAAAAGATAATCTCTTCAGCAAATGGTGTTGGGAAAACTGGGCACCAACATGCAGAATGAACATGTATCACCCTCTTACACCACACACAAAATTAAACTCAAAATCGATGAAAGACCTAAATGTAAGACAGGAAACCATCAAAATCCTAGAGGAGAACACAAGTGGCAACCTTTAATCTCAGCCTCAGCAGCTTCTTAGTAGACATGTCTCTGGAGGCAAGGTAAACAAAAGTAAAACTGAACTACTGGGACCTCATCAAAATAAAAAACTTTTGCCCAGCAAAAGAAACAATCAATAAAAGTAGAAGGTAACTGACAGAATGGGAGATGATATTAATAAATGACATATTGGATAAAGGGTTAGTATCCAATATCTATAAAGAATTTATCAAATTCAACACCCAAAAAACAAATAATCCAGTGAAGAAATGGGCAGAAGACATGAATAGACACTTTTCCAAGAAAGACATCAAGATGGCCAATAGACACATGTAAAGATGCTTAACATCACCCAACATCAGGGAAATATAAATCAAAACACCATGAGATGCCACCTCACACCTGTCAGAAAGGCTAGAATTAACAACTCAGGAAACAACAGAGGTTGGCAAGGATGTGGAGAAAGAGGAATCCTTTTTCACTGTTGGTGGGAATGCAAACTGGTGCAGCCATTCTGGAATCTGGAAAACAGTATGGAGTTTCCTCAAGAAATTAAAAATAGAACTACCCTACGACCCAGCAATTTCACTACTATATATTTATCCAAAAGATACAGGAGTGCAATTTTGAAGTGGCACATGCACCCCAATGTTTATAGCAGTGCCATCAATAATAGCCAAGTTATGGAAAGAGCCCAATTGGTCATCAACTGATGAATGGATAAAGAGGTGAAATATATGTATGTATATATATTAATATTACTCAGTGATCAAAAAATAATGAAATCTTGCCATTTGCAACAACATTTATGGAACTAGAGTGTATTATGCTAAGCAAAATAAGCAGTTAGAGAAAGACAAGTATCATGATTTCACTCATATGTGGAATTTAAGAAACACTACAGATGAACATAGGGGAAGGGAAGGAAAAAATAAAATAGGATAAAAACAGAGAAGGAGGCAAACCGTAAGAGACTCTTAAATATAGAGAGCAAACTGGGGGTTGATGGAGGGAGGTAGGTGAAGGGATGGGCTAAATGGGTGATGGGCATTAAGGAGGGCACTTGTTGGGATGAGCACTGGGTGTTATTTGTAAGTGATGAATCACTAAATTCTACTCATGAAACCAATACTACACTATATGTTAACTAACTTGAATCTAAATCTTAAAAAATCATAGTGATATAAGATTTCATAAGCCTGTAAAGCAGTATGAGCTGCACCTGCATTTATGTATCTCTGTTCATGTAAGTATAAATGCAAATTGTAAGAATAAGAAAATTATACTTGACCTTGAACAGTGCGAGGGTTAGGGACACTGACCCCCTCATGTAGCTGAAAGTCTGTGGATAACTTTTGACTCCCAGAAAACTTAACTACTAATAGATTACTGTTGACCAGAAGTCTTACCCATAACATAAACAGTCGAATATACATATTCTGTATTTGTATTATATACTCTATTCTTAAGCTAGAGAAAAGAAAGTGTTATAAGAAAATCATAATGGAGAGAAAATACATTTAGAGTACAATACTGTATTTATCAAAAATTCCACATATAAGCACAGTTCAAACTCAGGTTGTTCAAGGTTCAGCTGGGTATGCAATTCACATTTGTTGTAGCCTTGTTTTTGTAACAGTGGGAGATGACCATAATCTCTCATCCTGGTGAACACATAGAGCATCATAAAGGGCCACTCCCACAAAGAGTTTTCTTCAAACATAATGAGAGAATAAAATGGACAATACGATCAACTTTAAATTACCTTCAATAACATGGCAAGAATTGTTCACTTTAAAAATGAAACCACCGTCATTAACTCTTATAAGTGTCTGCATAACCCTCATTATTGCTGAAATAAAAAGAAGTGGAAGAAGAAGAAGGAGAAGGAGAAAGAGAAGAAGGGAAAGGAAGAGGAGGAGGAGAGAAGGGAAAATTGAAGCCTTTCTTGTCTTTAGATTATACCCTGAGGTAGACTAACTGTAGTCACATTTTTAAAAAAGTAAATGTTTTTGACTCAAAAGAAAGGAAGGAAGAATAAAAGCAACAAAAAGAACATGAATTGCTATGTATCATTAGTTTACAAATATGTCTTAATCTTTTATTTTAATGATTTAATGGGATGGGACAATGTTACTTTAAATATTTTACCCAACAGGCTACATATCTTGGAAAAGCAGAATACTTCCGATTGTCAGGCATAAAAGTTCTTTTTTCTGCTCTATTATACAAATGCCTTACAGGATTTATAATAATTACTTAATATTATATTATTTAATATATTTGAGTCTACTTCTCAAGAAGTAAGTATGCATTTTATTAAACTGTGTACAACTGTGTTCACACAAGCAGTTTGAGAACAAATATATAGGATTAAATGGTTATACATACATAAGCATTTCAAAAGATAGTAACTCTTTTAAAAAGTTAGCAATAGCCCTTAAATATACTCTGGGGGCACCTGAGTGGCTCAGTTGGTTAAGCATCTGACTTCAGTTCAGGTTATGATCTCACGGTTCGTGAGTTCAAGCCCCGCATCAGGTTCTGCACTGACAACTCAGAGCCTGTAGCCTGCTTCAGATTCTATGCCTCCTTCTCTCTCTGCCCTTCCCCCACTCAGTCTGTCTCTCTGTCTCAAAAATAAATAAACATTAAAAAAATAAAAAATATATATACTCTGAAGACTTGCATTTCATTGCAAAAACTGTAAATGAGAAGCTTTTGATTCTAAGGCTTAATGTCCATATCATGCAGAAAAGTTGCAACTTAGATACACAGTTGTAATGTGGCCAAATACACAGTTAGTGAGTTTATGAACAGTCAAAGAACTCTGGAAACAGCATACACATGCTGCTAAATAATGCAATTTCTATTTCTTGCTTAGATCACCCAAGAGGTCACTGAACAGAATTTTTCTTTGTTGCCTATTTTCTGTGGTAAACAAGGCCACACTGAAGAAGAATGTAAACATTCCCCAAAGTTCTCAATTAATACGTTTGGCATATTATTCCATTATTTCATGTTAATAATGGGTAACTTCATATGCTATTCTAATTTACAACTTCAGGAAGACTACTTCTGCAACAGATCTAACAGGGATCCACCCACTCCCAGTGCTTAACTGGATCAATTTTATGCAGAGTTAAATTCTTTATATTGACACCTGTCCCATATTATGTAATGCCTATGTGCTTGTGATTCTTTCTTTAACACCAAGCACAATTGGAAAAAAAAAAAAAAGTCGACGATTTGAAAGTTTGCTATCCATAGGCTCCAGTTCTAAATCCATCCTGTAGGACGCAGGGCTTCTGCACACTCACCCACCAACCTACATGAATCAACTCAGTCCCATTTTTAATCATTTCCTAGCACAACTCCAAGTTTACTATTCCTGCTTATACTTGCTTAAACCATACCTAGGATTCCAATTCATAATATTTACTCATACAATATCTTTTTTTAGTCCTGCAAAGCCTGAATTGTTTGGGCAAGAATACAGTTAAGAATTAACAGGCAGTAGCTATAGCTGAATAGCTGAAAAATCCTAGGAAGCAATACATATTCTAAATCATGTGGACTTTGCTAGAGTAAATCCCAGTAGAACAAAAATAACTACTATTGACCCATAATTCCACTTGACCTATAGTGATTCATGAATACCACTCTGCGTCTTAGATGTGTAGTTATTCCCAAGTTTGCTCATTATTATCCAACTCACCCTGAATCGTCTCTCCCTTGACTTTCTTCACTACTTGCAAAACTATATGCAACTTTTGGTCAACAATTCAATCTTATTCTCTCCAATTTGTTTCTGGGTTTGAAACTCCTGATGGACAAAAGTCATAAAACTCTGATGAATGGGTCACATATAATCTTTGCTATCAAACTATAACTGGTCCTTTATTTTTCCTCATTAAATATTTTCATTATTTTTGGGCTCATTTGAGCCTTCTTTATAGCAGTTCTTTTCATGTTTTCAGAATTCCTCCTGTTTTCAGTATATTCCTGCTTGACTCACTAAGATAATTTTGCCTATTCTCTGGTAAGACTAAAATCATTGGAAATAATTTTCACAATGTCCTTTTTATAGACAAACTCAACACCTATCAGCAAATACTTATCTGTACCTTTATATATTACTCTTCTTAGGCCAGAGGTAACCCTTGACCCCAGACCTTCTTCCTATCTGTCTTAGCAAATAGACTGTCTCTATTCCTCTTTGTTCAACAATAAAAGTATTCTATGATCCCACATAGGAATTAAAATGCTACATCAAAGAGAGAGGTACAAAGAACTTACCAAGATCACTATCTCTACTTTGTAACACCTAGTCTAGGATTTTTTCATCATTAAGAGGTCTACATATACTACAGAAAGTCCATTCTGGCATTTCCAAGGAGCTGCCAAACAAGAATACCTAGGAAAGTCTGTTACTGAGAATACAGGAACTAGAAAAAAATACTTCTTACAATTCAAATTTGGTTTCAAAGGCAACATGTTTGAAGTTCAATTTGCTATAAAATGTCTAATTAAAATATGAATCTTAATAAATGGTGCTTAAGGAGTATTTATTATGCACTTTTAATTTTGGTAATGCCATCTCATTTAGAAAAGCAGTTATAAATACATTATTATCACTTGAAATTTCCAAGATTTCACATTGTGATCGGATGAAAAATTCAGATTTTTTCCCCTCTCAGTGTACACCAGTGTATAACATGGATATTACTCCCATGTTAACTCATAATGTCCTTTATTCTTTACCCCTATTCTGATATTAGTTCTTTCCTTCTCCCCAGCCACTATCACAAATTTCCAACATAATTCTAAAATAATTTTCTATTTTACACAACCCAATCCATAACATGTTCAAACCAACAGATATCACCCTCTGAGAATCTTTTATGCACATTTACTAATGGCCAGACCTGAGTAAATCCATTATCTCCTTTATTTAATTCTAGCCTTGCTAGGAAAAGTATGGTGATTGTATTAATCGGTCTCTGTACATTTTCAATTTCACTTAATTCAACAAATACTTATTCGTTGCCTCTATCACTCAGTTCTCATCACATGGTTGAGCACAGGGAAATAAAGGAAAAATGAGATAATTCCTCTTTTTGAGAAACATTCCTTGTGCTAGGTGTTAGACACATGAGCTAAAATAGAAATCAATATCGTTGGACGTATGCTAAGAAAGGAAGAAAAAACCTGTGCATGGCCTTATAGGCATGCAGATGAGGAACATCAGCCAGCCTGGGCTGAAGCTTGGGGAGTGTCATGAGAATAAAAGGGTTCCGTTTAGAAAGATGAGTGCAACCAGGGGAAATAGTCCAGTGTGTTTAAGGAATTCTAAATCCCTTCAACCTAGGTAAGAGTTGAGTCTGTGCAAGTAGAAAAAAGATTGGTTCTAGAAGTATTTGTCCATATCAGTTTAAGAAAAGGAATCCAAGTGTCAGCATTCTTGATCAAGAAAAGAGAAGAGACTGGATCTTGGACACGAGGACTTTGATTAGAAACTTCCAAAGTAAGGTGCACATCATGCAATAAAATACACAGTTTTAAAACATAGGATAGATATTTGGGTAGAAAACACGTATCTGAGAAAATCTTTGTGTAAGTAATAAATGAATACGTGATTGTAAATGAGATCACTCATCTGAAAGAGGTGAAATAAGGATAGTTCAAAGATAGAACCCCAAGGAATTTCAGCAGAACGTTTAGGAACAGAATGAGGAGGAGAAATCTTGAAACAGCTTAGAAAAGCACTTGAGAATAAGAATAAAATCCAAAACTGATTATGCCGCAGAAGGCAAGAATGAGACTTCAAGAAGGCTGTGTAGAAGAGGACTTCATTAAAAAACACAGAACAAATGACACTGAATATCCATATGATCTCTATTTAGAAAGATGTTTTCTAAACATAAAAGAAAGTATGTAAATTTCAAAGAAAAAATATAAATGTAACTACAAAAAGTAAAAAGAAACATGTACCGCAAAAGAATAAATACATTGAAGATACTTATCAAATCAGGAAAAACACTAAGAACAAATATAACATGTGGTTAAAATTATATTACTGTATAAAAATTCAACATAAGTGAATAAGGGGGAAAATCTTTCCAATAGAAAAATAGGCAAAAAGCGTGAAGAGAAATTTAATAGAAGAAGATCAAATACTAAAAGTATATTAAAATGCTCCAAATTACCAGTAACCAAATAAATTCAATCTGAAGCAGGAATAAGGTAACATTTTGCCTATCAAATTAATTAGACTACTTCATTACTGGCTAGTGTGTGGTAAGATAAGACATTTCAAACATTGATAATTAAGAGCAAACATTCAAAAACTTTTTAAAAAACCATCTGGAAAAATCTATCAAGAGCCTTAAAAATGTTCATTTCCCCTTACTTAATTCCACCTGTAGGGTCATATGCTTCTAAATGGTAATAAATACTTAGGAAAAAATACATTTATTTCTGGTTTGATAACCAAAATAAAACTTATAAATAATAGGAAATATAAATTAAATGAACCGAATGTCAGCATAAATTATGACACTTTTAGATAAAAGAATTATTGTAAACATAAATATTGTTTATGTCAAACTTTTGGTGATTGTGCAAATAAATTTTAATTGGCTGTTCATTGAAACAGTAGGAGAAATGTAGAGCATATTTTTAAACGGATATGGATTTTTTCCTGTGGTGGAGTGAGGATTGTTTGCGGCAGGAAGTCCCAGTTGAGCTCTCTCTCTTTATGGAATGCAGATATATCTGGGAACTTGGAGACATTTGTAAGGTGGACCTATCAGAAGCCTGCTCGGGAATATTCCATTCTAAAATAATAGGAATATTGGATACTGAAAACTTTTCTTTTTTTGAAAATGGTTTTCCAAATTCTGCTTCTAGAATGATGTTTGTCACTTAAATTTTTTAATTCCATGAAGTCACAAGTGTGCCCTAAAGTAATGCTATTATTCTAAATAAGTAGTGTAAGGCCTAAATAACAACAATTTGGGAAAAATCTAAATAAGTGTTATGCTTGAGAGCAAATAACATTCTCTCTAGGTCTGAGTGTAGCTTTGAGGACCTACAAGATGGTATCTAATAAATAAGAAGATATTTAACAAGGGAGACACATTAGTGGACACCAGAAAGAAAGCAGCATATATAGCAGTAAAGGAAGATGGCAGAAGCACTTAGTCCCAAGGATTTGACCATAGCTTGTATGGACATGTTCTACTGATTCCCAGAAAATACTGGAAGAAATGTTTTCAAAATCAAAATTTCTACAACTACCTAAGAAATATATTATACTAGTTTCTTACTGCTGTTATAACTATTCAGCATAAACTTAGTGGATTGAAACAAAACACATTTATTATCTTACAATTCTGGAGATCAAAATGGTTCTCACTGAGCTAACAGAAAGCTGTTGACAGGGCTGCACTCCTTTGGGAAGCTCCAGGGGAGAATCTGCTTCCTTGCCTTTGTCAGCTTCTAGATGCTTCCTAATTGAGTGATATTAACTCAGGGTCCCATTCCATCATCAAAGCCAATAATCATCTGTCTAGTCTTTCTCATGATAACATCTCTCTGTTTCTGACTCTCCTGCCTACCTCCCTATCATGTAAAGACCTTTGTGATTACATGGAGCCTATCTGGGAAACCCAGGATTATTGGATTATTATTGCTATTTAGCAACTTTAATTCCTTTTTTGCCAAAACAGGTTCTGAGGATTAGGATTTTGACATCCCTGGGGGACAAGTATTCTACTTACCCCCACACAGTTTACATATTGTTTGACCTAAACTGTGTGTACTACAGTAAAATGAAAGTCTTCAGGGTTATTAAGAAGAAGCAATTGTTGGTTGGACTTGGGCTAGTAACAAGGTTTTCCTTTTTCTTAGTGATACCTAAATAGCTTTGTCTTGCTAAATGGCATAAGATTCTGGACAGTTTTAAAAAAGGAAGTATTTGAGAGGCAAGTTGAATCCATGTAAATGGAGATGTTGAGCAGAAGATTTTGATTGTAAGATATGTGTATATCAGCTATTAGGGTGGAGAATTTGGTGAAAGTGCAAGATTTTAAAGAGATTGTTGAGTTATATATAATGTGATCCAAATTTTCATCTATCAATAGTCTGGGAGTCATATTTGTTTTCCATTGCACATAATCAAATGTTAACGTTTTATAATGGGAGAAAGAATGATGCCCAATGAAACCCCCATATATTTGGGTTGCAAATATAAATATTGCTTTCAGGCTTTTGATCCCAAGTGCTCCCCAAAATGTGGTTCACAACCAACTTTTTCTCTGTTTCTGGTTGTTCTGGTGTGTAGCACATAACTTATGTCTGCAGCCCCTGAGAACACTTTTCGGTGATAATCCTATTGACAACCATACAGAAATTTCTACATAACCTATTATATGTAAAAATCCAATAGCTTATCCTCTTTGTGTTTATTATACATTCACTAGTTCTCTAAGATTTTTGTTGTCTTTCAGAAATAACTATTTTAGAAACTCTCTAAAATTTTTAACTTTTAGAAACATCAATTTTTTAATACCTCTCAGGATATTGTTATTTATAACTATCTATTCCTGACGAATCTCCACTAAAAGCGTTAAAAGTTTGATCCCTGGTGTGCAGGCTAGTAGTACTTGCTAAATAAAAGTACCATAACAATACTTATGTATATCAGGATATGATACATTCTCATTAAGTGTATCTCTATGCCTTGAGCACATGCTCAGATATGTAGTGTTTCTAAAAACGTATAGATTAAAATATTGACAGACCACAGTAATACATTTTTATTTAACCCAGCAGCTGATTCGAGTTAATAAAAAATATAAATATTTCCCTGGATTAATATAATATATCTCTTCCTCATCCAGATGGAAGCCATATTATGAAGTACCTCCTTGAAGAGACTTATACACATTAGGACTACAAACTGGTCTATAATACAGATATGTAATAGAATTATGATTAGTCTTATTTTCAGTATTGTAATAGATAGATGGAGTAGTATACTATATTTGATTATAATTTCATATTTGATTTATTTAATTATTTCAATTGAATAATGTTAATGGGTTAGTAAGTCTTTTAAAAAATCCTATCTGTAGTCAGAAATATTTTTATCAAAATCCTAAAAATACAAATAATATAGCACAAGATGTAATTATTTAACAATATCTTCACACACACCATTTGAATATGCCTTTTTTCCTTATGTTCCAAAGAAGCTCAAGTGAGATTTTCATCTATTTGCATCATGGATAAGAGATATAGCTTAAACAGAAAAAAACGTGTAAACTGTTTGGAAAAGGAAGATGCTTGTGGCAGAAAGGGTAGCATGCATGCTGGGCAGGTGAATAGGTTTGCATATTTAAATATTTATACAGTTATTAAAGCCCGTAGAGTTATAAAAATAAGTTCTACTTAATTGGCTATGTATCTCTAAAAGAAATACTCAAGCATGTTATAATGCCTTCTGCTTTATATAAAAAGTTAATCAATATCTTTATAGAGAATTGGTTAAATTACTCCCCTGCCAGAAGACCTTTGTATTTTATCTAACATAGCACTTAAATTAACAATTGTAAAATGAACAGGAGAATACACCAAGATTATTGCGCTGTACCTTCATGTGCTAGGGTACTTTGTGTGATATTTCACTGCAAAATCAGCAAATCAACTCAATGCTATTCAGTAAAAATGAATGGATGAAGATCAAAAGGATCTCTTCAATCCAGTGTTCTGGAAATGCGTGATTTTTGCATTTGCAACGACGCATTGTGATGTTAATTACTTAAAAGAAAAGGACAAATAAAAGCACTGTATCATTTTAATTCTTATAAAATTCTCCTCTTCAAGTTCCTGGTTGTTTCATTGTTATTTATTTATTCATTTATAACACTCAAATACTCAAATTAACACAAATCCTTGCCAAGATTAATTTAATTATTTATATCCCAATTTCTTTGATGGGAAAATATGGATGATCATTATTCACATCCAGAAATATTAGAGCTAAGGAGTCGTAATTATAAAATCACGGTGTGTATCACTTATGCCACTGGCTTATCCGCTCAGTACCCCTTTCTCACACCTTCCAACTAAGTTTTGCATTTTAATAATTGATTTTAGAACAGCAAAAGTCGAAAGGAATGAAGTTAACCAAAAATCCAATGGCAGAAAGTAGTAGAATAATACGATTCTTGTGTTTTTTAGCATTCAGTGTGTCTGCAAGATTCCCCTTCCTCTGTGTAAAACGGGTTTTCTACATTACAAGCTCTATGTATCCTTTCTGAATAGACTCTGAAAAGGAGGTTCAGATAAACATTGAACAGTGCCACAGTCAGGACGCAAGTGTCGTGCATTAACATTGGTGTTATTTCGTCCTAGTTACATAATTATGCCAAGAGAAATTGCAACTGTTTTTCATTTGGCAATTATAGTTACCTAGGATTTTTTAGAACCAAGTGATAAAGGGAGATAGAGAAGGAAGAATAAATCATTGTGAATCCAATCAGCACAGAAAAATTGTAAATTGGAATTAAATTTGGACCACATGCCTGAAAAGATGGTCTTCCACCTAATGTAAAAGTGCTATTTGGCTATCTATTTTCCATGGAAGTCCACAGTAGCAGAATTGTTAAAGATTCACACAGTGGTCTACTACGTGGTGCTAGGCATGTACCCAATGGCGGTTCAATAAAGAGTAATTATTGCTGCTATTTCAGTACGCTAAAGCAGCCTCAGAACATTGTATAATCAATGGAAAGAGAGTACAAATTACATTAGTGGATTTTAAAATTATTATCTCGGGGCAAGAATGGCAAGGAGTAAATAGAGCAGATACCTACCGGCGCGGCATTGCTAAGGGGTACTTTCAGGACAGCATGAACAAAATGTCTACCATAAGTTCTAGATATTGCAATCCTTCCCTGCCCACCTTTGTTGGAAATAATATTGACCTCTCTGCAGAGGGCATAGGCAAATTCAAGCTCTTATTTTATTTTCTGTGATAATAGAATAATTAAAAATAAAACAAAAATCAAAGAAAGAAATATGGAATGTTAATTTAAGAGAAAGGAATAGATAGATGGATGAAAAGAAGGAAGAGGAAGAAAATGGGGAAAGAGAAAAAATGATAGAAATATCCTTTGGAATCCCAGTGTCTTTTGGAGAGAGGTACTCTACTGGCTGTGGGTGAGGGGCAATGACTCTTCCTTGTGGAGAGATAGTTCACATCCTTTGATCCCCATGTAAAAGATAGTGACACCTTCAATCACTATGAAAAACAAAACTATGTGTAAACATTTCCAAATATAACCAGGTGGATGCCCGCCCCCCCCCCCCCCCCCCAGCTTAGGAACCACTGCAGAACTTTGTAACTCATGAAGCTCCTGTTAAAGTAAAAATACACCAGAGACCCATGGCACATGACACCACTGGTTCGCAACCTTGGTTGCACAGTAGAATCATTCAGAGAGTTTTTCAAATTCCCAAAGCCAAGGCCACAATCCTGGTCAATTATATCAGAGTCGGTGGAGGAAGAACCCATATATCAATATTTTTTAAACATTCTCTTCTCCAGGCCAGTAATTTCAATGTTTTAAACCACTTCAGTGACCCACCCTTCTGCCTAAAACTTTAAAATCGATGAGTTGGCTTATAACCAAGTCAAAACCGTAGTACCCCTTCCACCTGTAAGTCTGGGACTAATATTTTAATGAGTGTAACAAAAGACATTAACCATTTATTGATAGCCCATTATGTATCAGAATCCTGCTAACTTATATAAAATATACATATATGTACATATGTGTGTGTATTATATATATATATACACACATATATATGTGTGTGTGTGTATGTATATATACACACACACACATATATATGTGTGTATATATATATATAAATATGTCAGTTCTCAAAACCAATCTGCAAAGCACAAATTACCATTCTGTTTGGTTTTTTTTAAATGAGGAAACAAGTTGTAATAATTGACTCATTGAATATCATGTGAGTAAAAGATTCCAGTTACAAACCAGTTACAAAAGAAACCAGTTACAAAAGATTCCAGTTACAGAAGGCTATTCACTTCTTTCTGTTTCAGAACACGAAGTAACGCTAGGAGAGAGCAATTCCATGGGAGAGATGCCAGCAGGGGCCACAACCAGAATGTGGGGAGACGGTGCCCCTGAAAAAAGAGGAGGAGGAGAGGAAGTGGCAGGCTATGCTGGCTTCTGTCTTTGGATCAACAACTCCTATAATTAAACTTGGTTTACATAGTCAAGTTTCAGCAGTCAAGACCTAACAGGAGGTAAAACATAAAAATAGTGAAGCATGAACATGAATTCTATAGAGTTCATGAAAGGCAGAGATTGGGAGTAGGGGTGGAGGAAAGACAGTATTATCAAAGAGGTGCATTTTTAATTAGCACTTTCTATTTAGATTCAGGGTTTATAATATACAAAACATAACTCAAACCTGTAGAGAATTTTCCTAAATAAATAAAGAATCCTAAGATTTCTAATTTTCTTATCCCAAAATGAAAGAGACACTAATAGTATGTAAATGTAATGGGTACAGAGGTCAAAAAGAAGATGAGTTGTTAAGGAAATAACAGCACCACAGAAATAAAGTCCCTGGGGAGAGTAATTCTAAATACTATAAATATGTTTCATTTTCAACCATTTTATTGAAGCAAAAGGGGAAATGGTATACAGAGAGGAGAAATAAAGGCTTATAACATTCACCTGCATTAAAAGAAAGGAAAAATCTGCAGAAAACATTTCATTATGACACCTCACAAAAGGTAACATGTTCTGCTTCTTTTCATTATAATAGAAAATTAATGCCATATTTTGTTTTTAAATTATATGTGTTCTAGATTTAAAGGTTGTTTTATTTTTTCCAAACTATATATAATAATTATGGTATACCCCCACAAGTGCCGCATATTCATACCAATCTGTTTTGAATTCATACATTTTAAGAATATGATTAAAAATTAAACTTATTCATATTTTCTAAAGCATAAATCAGGAAAATTATATTTCACCATTTAGCTCCTTTACTCCTTGTTTTGGTTTCTTTCCTAAAAACTATTTGAGAATGTTATAAAGTATAAAGAGGAATTATGGGTTTTAAGTTTATTTTTGTAAATAGCATTTGTTTAGTATTTTCTTTTTATTGTATTATGTTAAGTGATTAGGAGTTTAAATTTTTAGTTACAAGCATATTTTGCTTAAATTAAAATATTTTCAAACATTTTGAGCAATATATTATAAGTATCTACAAAAAAGGATTTGGGAAAATAAATGACCCACAAGAATCAGCTACAGGCTTGGTAATCAAATCCGTAATATCGTGCCTTGAAAAGGAATCATGGGCTGCATACTAAATATCTGACATTATTTTTCCTACTCCCAAAGAGAATATGACTTTCCCCTGCAAAACATTCAAATTGTAGTTTGTATCCAATGCTCTCAGACTCTCAAATTGTTTAAGACTTTAAAATTTAATCAAGGGATTCCTTAATGGAAGCTAGGAAGAGCAACATCAGAAATACATTTGACAAAAGGGTAACAAATTTCTACTTAATTATTTACAATGGCCATATACGGCTACAGAGAGACAGAAAAGTAGTCAGACTCTTGTGCATCAAACTCAGCTGTCTGAAAGAACAAGGGCATCAATTCGTCCTCACACCATGCAAACAGTTTTCAAGATTGCATCTTGTTGATCTTGATGAAATTACAGGACTAGGATCTGAAGCTTCATGCTGGTAATTTATGGCCACAGGTCACTCAGAATTGAATGTTTTCAGGGTACAGAGAGCTAGCTTGTCATTTGCATGCATCTCATTTTACCACCTAAAACATGTTTTTCATCATTGCTACAAGCCACTACTTTTTCATTTTTTTCCTTCTCTTTAGTTCTCTCCCTTTTTCTCTTTCTGCCCATCTCTATCGCTTGCTCTTTCTATCTTTCTAGAATAAACTAGATCTGTTTTCCACTGAGTCCAACATTATAATAAACATCCACAAAAAATGATAGATTAAAGCAATTTAACTTACTTAGTTTAGGCCAGAGATTTTCTGTTGTTGCCATAGACTGAACTAGAATTATGGTATGAATCAAATATTTCAGTTGTTTTATTGACAGGGAAACATCTTAGCTTGCATACTTTGGATTATGCATTCATTAACTTTCTCTTACAAGTAATTGCCCAGGTTTTCTGTTACTAAGACACAGAGGTGCATTTTCAGACCGATGTTTCCTATCTTTGAAATTTTAGTATATAATGCATTTGTTAGCCTTGATATTATTAACTTTGAGTTATAATATATATGAGATTTTTTAAAACCTAAATAAAAAAAGTGAGGTCAGAGGTTTCTTCAAGAAATGTCATTATAAAAAAATCCATAGGCCTCTGAAAAACTGTTTCTTGAAGAGAAGGTATCAACTTAGTTTTTACAATTAAAGGACACAAAGATTAGGTAAATTTATATGCATTTCTGGGTTGTAAGCTTTATTTGCATGAGTTAAGCTTTCTGAACACACGAGTGTTTAGGAATTTTTATAAACCCAAATGTATATAATACCTGAAATGTCCCAGTATACCTTAAAATTTGCTTTATTTTTAGCTTATGTAAGGGATGAAACTGGAGACCCTTGTGGCACATTAAATACAAGATGATTCCATGAATAGGATTAATGTAGTGATGGGTAAACTATAAACTTGCAATTAGATTGTTAGGAAAAATATATAATTAGAAATACTTGTGGGGATTTTTAAAATTTTCTAAAAGTTGTGAAATCATTGAGTCTTGGAGTTGCATGTGCCATCTATAGGAAATCCCTTTTACAACATCCTGCATGAGCATGCAGTCACGTTGAGAAACTAAATAGAAAATATAATTCATATCCATAATTAAACCTCTTTTATTGTACATTATGTAGCTTGGATTATTTATAATATTTAAGAACTTTTTATGTGCCTCTTACCAAAGCAAAAGTAAAAAGCAAAAAGGTTTCCTTGGAATCTCCTTATTTCTTGTTTAAGGTACACAGGAATATGAACTAGAAATCTCGCATTTCCCGCAGTTAAACTCGATATATTTTAGGATTTATGTTGGCCCACTTAAAATTTTTATAGTAGATTCAACATCCTGTGTACAAGATGTTAATAGTAACTTTCTTGGTTTCAGTTAATGCTAAGTGGTCAGAGCCAGGTTGCAATTCTCTTCACCATGGCAGCCATCTCAGCAAATTCTACTCTTTGGTTTTGAAGATTCACTACCACAGCAAATTTGAAAGAAACTGGTATAAGATAACTGAGAAACATTCACACTTGGGATAAATTTTTCTCTAGTTCTGCAAGAATTCCTAAGCCATTCTGTCATTGGGGGAAACATTAGGAAGTTCAGTTAGAATGAGTAGCAGTGGTAGATACAAAAGTGTGCAAGAAATGATAGTGAAAGAAGCATTTTTTTATATATTTCAAGGACTGTGCGAGGTCTGAGGTATTACCCTTTTTGCAAACTAACATATTATCAGTCTGTCACACTTTCATAGATGCTGTCAGAAGATGTGAGACTCCTGCGTGTGAAACAAGACATTATTATTTTATTCCACACTACACAGGAGACAGTGTATCAGTTCCCCTCGCCCCAGCTCCCTCCCCCATCCCCCACCCTAGATTCCACCGAGTTGAATTGAAGCAGAGTTGGGTTTAGGTGGATGTTATATCATTTTTTTAGTGTCACAGCTAAAGAACTCTGACCTTAGGAACCCCCAATCTTTTAAAAGGAGCCACTAGCAAACTTGTCCACACTCTTCCTGAAGGGAGACGTTCTCTTTTAAACTGGTCTTCAAAAAAACCTGTCTACAACATTGAAGGGAATGTTTTGAATTTTCCAAGGTTGTTTGCTATACAAAACATCCTTTGAGTTGAGTTTGGGACAAAAGCTGATACATGTGCAGAAATGTCATGGAGAATTGTCTTCCAACATTGATATGTGAGCCTCTCTAAAACACACTGAATATCACTTCATTTTGATTGTGGGATTTCAAAACTAGTACAAGCAGCTAAAATTGACAAAGCTGTTACCATAATCCAGAGAAACCTAAATATTTCATATGTATTTGTCACCAAGGGTTGTGAAACCCTTCCGTTGAATTTATCTGAATTTTGTAATTATAATTTGCAATAATTTTTCCTGCTCTAATACTCTTGGGACAATAACAGGATCAGCATAACTGATAGGTAAATATTCTAATTGAAACATTCATCCATTTTGCATGAAATATAGCCTTGTTATAATTAAATTTGTCCTGACAGTTCTAGAAATCGGTAGATAGTTTTAGTCTTGAAATGTTTCCTTTTTCTCTTTCTCATACTCTTTTTGACTGTAATAATTTATACAATATTAATATAATATAGTGTAATATACTATAAATAATTCAAGTTTTCCCCCTTCTGCTGAATATCAGGAATCGATATTTTAAACTGAAGTTTAGATCTTTGTGTCTATCCCCATAATCTATGGTGCTCAAGTGACCAGCACAAAGTGAGGACAATGTCTTTCATATTCACTCAAGTTAAATTGTTCAATAATCTACTGACTTGTGCTGCTTTGAACTGTCAAAGCCCTCAGGAATTTTAAGAACAAGAACTTTCATTTAGTTATTTGTGGTCTCTGTCATCACAGTTTATTATATACTGTTTTTTTACATTTTATTTTATTAACTTTTCTAAGTAGGCTCTCTACCCAATGTGGGGCTTGAACTCATGACCACAAGATCAAGAGTTTCATGCTCTACCAACTGAGCCAGTCAGGCACCTCTTTTGGGACTTATTTTAAAAGTAAGTGTGGGGCATCTGGGTGGCTCAGTCGGTTAAGTGTTGGGTTTGGCTCAGGTCATGATCTCAGGGCATGAGTTTTAGCCCCGCGTCCCACTCTGTGCTGACAGTTCAGAGCATGGAGCCTGCTTCAGATTCTGTGTCTCCCTCTTTCTCTGCCCTACCCCACTCAAGGTCTGTCTCTCTTTCTCTCTCAAAAATAAATAAATATTAAAAAGTTAAAAAAAAAGTGAGTGTGGGCACCATGATAATAACCCACGCATTGGGAGAATATATTTGCTTCATATCTAATCAACAAGAATGAGTTGACAGGAAAAAGATACCAAAAACTAATAAGAAAAATACAACCTAATGGAGAAATGGGTAAGAGTTATAAACAAATATATCATAACACAAATGGTCAATAAATATGTGAAAATATGCTCAGCCTTAGATAACACAAAATTCATAATTGACACTACAATGAAATAATATTCTGTACCATTAATTTAGCAAGAATTCAAATCTGTAAGAATATGAAATGCCTGCACACTTCTGCTCACTCTCCTATACTGCTTGTGAGTCAAAACCATTATAATCGGTCTAGAAAATACTTTAATGACCTCACATAAACAAGTAAACCTTGTACCTTTGTCCCGAGAAACGTGAAAAAGAACACCATAGAAGTGTAGTTTTTAATGTCATACAACTGGAAACATTGTATTATACCAATGGACATCAAAATTGTAAAAATAAAAATGTATACTTATGAAAACATACTGTAAGGCAAAGCAAAAACTGCAAATTTTTTAAAATATGGTACATACATAAATAATATATTACAAAAACAAAGAGCATGATAAAACAAATTAATTTGGAAATTTGTGTGTGTGTTTTCTCTTTTTCTGAAATAAAAGCAAAAAGATAGAATGGTAAAAACCTACAAAAACATTGGGAATGTTCCCCTTCTTTAAATGGAGAGTGAGTTCATAGATCTTTAATTATTTACTTTTTTTTAAAATTTTTTTAACGTTTATTTATTTTTGAGACAGAGAGAGACAGAGCATGAACGGGGGAGGGTCAGAGAGAGAGGGAGACACAGAATCTGAAGCAGGCTCCAGACTCTGAGCTGTCAGCACAGAGCCCGACGCGGGGCTCGAACTCACGGACCATGAGATCATGACCTGAGCCGAAGTCGGACGCTCAACCGACTGAGCCACCCAGGCGCCCCTAATTATTTACTTTTTTACTTTATAATTTACACATTTATCTAACACTTTTTGTTTACAACTATTTCATAATAAAAAATGGGGTAAAAGTCAACCTGTAAAAGTGTAAACATGTAAAAGTGGTAAAGGAATGGTAGATAACTGATGTCCCCTCCCCCACCATACACATACATGAGACACAGAGACAGAGGCAGAGATGGGGAGAGATGGGGTAGGGAGAGAGAGAGGGGGAAAAAAAAAGGAAAGAGATTTGATTTGGTTTGGTTTGGCTAATAAAGCAGGTATATTCCCTCTGCCAGTGTCATAAAATGTTTTGGCAAATCTTCCATATTTAACCTAATCTTTATTGCAAAAACTTATGAGGTTTTTTAGACTAATTGTCCTTGACTTTTGAGCCTTAATTCTCTCAAGATGCATTTCCTTCTTCAACCTTATGAAATTAAAAATTAAGAGGAGTGTTGAGTAAGAAGTTGCTGAGGGCAAGATCAAAGAGGTTTTTGCCTGCTTTCTCCTCGAGGATTTGGATGGGTTCCTGTCTTACATTTAGGTCTTTCATCCATTTTGAGTTTATTTTTGTGTATGGTGTAAGAAAGTGGTCCACGTTCATTTTTCTGCATGTTGCTGTCCAGTTTTCCCAGCATCATTTGCTGAAGAGACTGTCTTTATTCCAGTGGGTATTCTTTCCTGCTTTGTCAGAGATTAGTTGGACATACACTGATGGGTCCATTTCTGGGTTCTCTAGTCTGTTCCATTGATCTGAGTGTCTGTTTTTGTGCCAGTACCATACTGTCTTGATGATTACAGCTTTGTAATACATCTTGAAGTCCGGAGTTGTGATGCCTCCAACTTTAGTTTTCTTTTTCAAGACTGCTTTGGCTATTTGGCATCTTTTCTGGTTCCATACAAATTTTAAGATTGTTTGTTCTAGCTCTGTGAAGAATCCTGGTGTTATTTTGATAGGTATTGCGTTATATGTGTAGATTGCTTTGGGTAGTATTGACATTTTAACAATATTTGTTCTTCCTATCCAGGAGCATGGAATACTTTTCCTTTTTTTTGTGTCATCCTCAATCTCTTTCATAAGTTTTCTATAGTTTTCAGTGTATAGATTTTTCACCTCTTTGGTTAGATTTATTCCTAGGTATTTTATGGTTTTTGGTGCAATTGTAAATGGGATTGATTCCTTGATTTCTCTTTCTGTTGCTTCATTATTGGTGTATAGGAATGCAACCAATTTCTATGCATTGGTTTTATATCCTGTGACTTTGCTGAATTCATGGATCAGTCCTAGCAGTTTTTTGGTGGAATCTTTTGGGTTTTCCATATAGAGTATCATGTCATCTGCGAAGAGTGAGCAAAATCTATAGAGAATTTACCAAACTCAACACCCAAAAAACAAATAATCCAGGGAAGAAATGGACAAGACAGTAATAGACACTTCTCCAAAGAAGACATTCAGATAGACACATGAAAAAATGTTTGTCACTCATCATCCAGGAAATACAAATCAAAACCACATTGAGATACCACCTCACACCTGTCAGAATGGCTAATATTAACAACTCAGGCGACAACAGATATTAGTGAAGATGCAGAGAAAGAGGATCTCTTTTGCACAACTGGTGGGAATGTAAATTGGTTCAGCCACTCTGGAAAATAGTATAAAGCCTCCTCAAAAAAATTAAAAATGGAAATATCATAAGACTCAGCAATTGCACTATTAGGTATTTATCCAAGGGAGACAGGTATGCCATTTCTTTTTTTTTTTTTTTTTTTTTTAGAAAGGCAGACTGCCACGTGCAGCGCCTCATTTGGATGTGTCTGGAGTCTTGGAAGCTTGACTACCCTACGTTCTCCTACAAATGGACCTTGAGAGCTTGTTTGGAGGTTCTAGCAGGGGAGCGCAGCTACTCGTATACCCTTGACCGAAGAACGGTCCTCCTCTATCGGGGAAGGTCGTCCTCTTCGACCGAGCGCGCAGCTTCGGGAGGGACGCACATGGAGCGGTGAGGGAGGAAGGGGACACCCGCCTAGCCAGCCAGATCAGCCGAATCAACCCTGGCGATCAATGGGGTGACAGATGTCGCAGCCAGATCGCCCTCACATCCAGGTATGCCATTTCTAAGGGATGCATGCACCCCAATGTTTCTAGCAACACTATCAACAATAGCCAAAGTATGGAAAGAGTCCAATTGCACATTGATGGATGAATGGATAAAGGTGTGGTATATATATACAATGGAGGATTACTCAGCAATCAAAAAGAAAGAAATCTTGCCATTTGCAACTACATGGTTGGAACTAGAGGGTATTATGCTAAGTGAAATTAGTCAGACAAAGACAAATATCATATGACTTCATTCATATCAGGACTTAACGATACAAAACAGATGAACATAAGGGAAGGGAGGCAAAAATAATATGAAAACAGGGAGGGGACAAAACATAAGGGACTCTTAAATATAGAGAACAAACAGAGGGTTGCTGGAGGGGTTGTGGAAGGGAGGATGGGCTAAATGGGTAAGGGGCTTAAGGAATCTACTCCTGAAATCATTGTTGCACCATGTGCTAGCTAACTTGGATGTAAAGTATAAAAAATAAATAAATTATAGAAAAAAAACAAAGAAAACAATTAAAATTAAAAAATTAAAATTTAAAAATTTAAAAAAATTAAGGGGCGCCTGGGTGGCTCAGAGCATCCAACTCTTGATTTCTGCTCAGGTCATGATCCCATGGTTTTGGGAACGAGCCCCGCGTTGGGCTTCATGCTGAGTGTGGAGCTTGATTGGGATTCTCTCTCTCTCCTTCTACCCCTCTCCTGTGCTCTCGCTTTCTCTCTCTAAAAAAAGAAAAAAAAATAATACTATTAATGCTTTCAGGTTTGTCTGAATTCTAGGGAGGAAAAAACATAAAATTATAGTTAGCTGTGGATTTGGAGATAATTTTTTGGATACTGATTCGAGTGACCATAGAACTACCTTTGAAGCAACTGGCAAGCTGGCAAGCTTGCTGATTCCCTCTCCCATGTATTTTATTTGCCTCGTTGTATGTTTACTAGTTAAAGATGATTTACTGTTTAGAGTTTATCACATATTTTCTTTAAATTTGGAGTATATTCTTGTAATATTGATTTTTCTCTAAGATGTCTCCATGCTGCTTTAGGTTTTACTAAGGAACAGGAGAATGAGTAGAGAGCACTTAGGTTTCAGAATGCTGTGGATAAAAAAAGGAGTACTTTAATTGTTCTTCCCTTTCTTTAAAAAAAGTGGGAGGTTACGTCAAATTTAATTTTTCAAGTAAATTTGATATAGTGTTGATGCTGTACAATACATCTGTTTTATAGACTAATCAATTATTAATCACTGAATTTTAAAATGACTTGCAAAACTACATTAATATTTCATAAAACTGCTGAATTTTGTGGTATCTAAATACATATGTTAGACTTTCTGTGGGTTCCATTGATGACTGTTTTTTAAAAGAACTCCATATGCCAATGTTTATATGTATGTTAATATTGGATATCACTACATTAGATAATCTGGGGCTCAAGCCTTCATGTTACTGACAATTTTCTAACTTGTAGAATTCAATACACCATTATTACAGACTTTCTTAAAACCACAGAAAATATGTAAATCTTCATGTCTGTGAAAATGACATTCTCAACATCATCATAAATAATATAAACTACATAGAATTTTCATTCTGATCTACTCTTTTATCTCCAGATTTTAAAATAGAGAGGAAAACTAGATTGGTTTTGGTGAGAATAGGTTTTACATTTAACACTATTTTATACCAGTTATTTGTGACTATACCTTTAATTTTAAGTCAAAATTATACTTTAAATGCCATTGTACAGGGTAAATATGCATGTATTTGCCAAAATTATATTTAAAGAACATTATAATGAAAATATAACCATTTTTTCTGATAATAAAATGTGTAACACTTATAGCTGCCAGGTAAAATACATACATGTGTGTTTAACTACTCATTAAGTAGTAAAATTGTATTTATTCTTCTTTGCTTTTTTTCCCAGAATTAGAAGAAAACAAGGGGTAGATTTGAATATATATATATATATATATATATATATATGTAGAGTTGTTTGAATATATGTATATATACATATACATATGCATATATATAGTTGTTTATTTGATTTGCTTTTGCCCAACACACTAGATAGTACTTGTGGTACAAAGAAAATATGAACTATGGATTTTACACTCAATATGTGTATGTGTAAATATCTGCATATTTCATATGTATAGACATATATAAATGTATGCATATATACCTATATGTGTATATGTTTACGTATGTGAATAGATAGTAGCATGTATGTCAATGTTTGCATATGATGAACATAATCTAAAGCAGAGATTCCTGAAATAAATTATTGTTGCATAAAACATGAACATTCTTATAATGAGTTAAGCTCAAATCACTTATTTTTTAATCTCTGCAAGAATTCTGTAAAAACTACTATCAATGTGAAAATGAACTGTCTTCCCATAATCCTTTGAAGAGACAAATACAGAAAATAAAATGTAAAAATTTTGGCTTTACTGTTATGTTTTTTGTAAGGTCAAACACTATTACCAACTCAAACTTCACTCTTTTTCAGTTATAGGAAATCCTTCTTAATGTATACGAATCGCTATTTGTATCCCTGCAACAGGACAGAACCCCTCAATATTAGGCTCAAAGCTTTTCAGTGAACATACTATGGTCCCTAGTCACGAATCCTGTGGTCCACAAGTACAACTAGCTCTCCTTTGGTTTGGACAAGATGATTCTAAGCTTTACTATAGCTGTACATTTCTATGGGATTCTGGTATAGTCAAATCAGTGTGTTTTCTATCAAGTTCTTATATTACCTATATCTTTCATGCATGATAACTTATTTTCATTCTGAAGACCTATGTGTTTTTTCAAATTCATTGGGGCTGCTTTTATATAACAACTAAGTTCATTGTATTATAGAATTGTAAAATCGTGAAAAGATTTCTGTTTTCACCCCCATGGTTACTGCAATCCTTCAATCCCCCGCTTTTTGTTTTCTGAAGTATTAAATGGTCTCTGCCTCCAATTTCATCATACTGTCACTTAATTGATTTTTTTTCTAAAACACAAGTCTGATCATATTAGTCTTCTTAAAATCCTGCAATGGTTCCATTGCCTACAAGCTAATATCCACATATTTCAACATGATTTAAAGGTACTTCATTGATCAGGTACAAACCTCCCTGCACCTTCCTTTCCAATTATTTCCCAATTACACTTTCCACTTCTGAAGTACATTATGCCTCTCTACATTTGTTCATGCTGTTCCCTCTGAATAGAACACCTAACCCAATTTGTTCCTCTTATTTTTCTTTCAAGCTTCAGCTCAAGCATTACTTCTAGAAAATAGCTCTTTGATCCATCTGAGAGGTGGAAGAGACATAGCCCTTCTTGTTTTTCTCTAAAACCTCAAATTTACAACATTCATTCAGCTACCACTATGCTATGTTTATTTTTCCATTTGCCAAACTTCAATATCAGTATTTGTTAAATTATGTGCCTTTTTTATTAGATTCAAAATACCTTTAGGGAAAAGTCTTCATCTTTGTATTACCAGACCTAGAACAGGGATGAAACATAGTAGGCTCTCAATTGATGCCTATTGAAAACACAGAATGAAGCATCCACACTAGAATATAAGCAACATAAGATGCATAAAAATATGTATTATACAAATGATTTTATGCATTTACATTAATTTGCCTATTATACATTTATAGGAAAACCAGAGACAGTATAGTTAATAACTTTATAATTTTCTAAAGTTCTTATTATAAATACAGATTTCTGAGTCCTAAGAACCAAAATTTGTATTTCTTAGGTCTGTGGAACACAGAAATCTGTATTTTGGCTAACTCCCAAGTTAAAATAAATCCTTATAAAATACTGCAAGAAAAAGTGAGGTAATTTTTTTTAATAGGCTGGTTGACATGAAGCAAAGTCTTATCTTTGTTTTCATAATGAGCAGAGTTGAATTATGGAATTCTAAATCCCTGAATCTTGGTTTCCTCACATGCCAACTTAGCTGTCTCCCAATATCTTAAGATGGCACGTGTAATACTTTTTCTTCTAAAAACAGAGTTGCTTAATACTTTTAGCAGTCATAGTTGCTTGATGATCTAAGCATTAAATATGCTCAAATGAAATGCCCCTTCTTGAATTAAATCTCTGTTAGCAGAATTTGCTGAAGGACAATCAAAAGTTTGCATAATAAATGAATTTCTCTATCATATATGCTATATACTTAATTTTATTAATAGGTTTCAGTAATCAGAAGATAAGTTATGGAGCTAAAGTCTCTATGAAACTGATAATATATGAAATATATGGCATACTTCTTCAGACATATTTACTAAAATATTTATATCTGATCCATCTTCCTAAATCCAGTTATCATACAATTAGTGGAGTGAGATAATGTAAGCAAGAATTATATACATATATATATATATATACATATATATATATATGTATATATATATATATATATACATATCTTTTTTTTTTTTTTTTTTTTTACTATGTAGCCTTCTCTTCTCAGGGGCATATATGACTTGCCGAGAAGTTTGTATTTCTGTATGGACACTCACACACACACACAAATAGTCACATACAACTTCTTGTCTTAAGTGCCATATGGTCTCTTTTTAAATCTTTTGTCTCCCAGATTGTATAGACTTTTACTATTGATTTAGCTTATCTAACTCATTTTCAGAAATGAAATGAGTTTTCTGATTAACTTGACTCATTCTTAAATGTATAGATTAAATGCCCCTTAATGTGTCTGCTCACATCTGGTATTCCAGATGTTTGCTATAATAATCATATAAAAATCGACACAGCATTTCCAGGGCCATGAAAAACACTGAAGAATGAATAAAGGCAGAATTGTATCTCTTCCGGCATATGATTCCCTAGAAATTGGGTATTCTGTACTGCACACCCAAATCAATTCAAAACCCCAAAACCTAAACAGTTCTAACCCAGACTTCAACAAACTAGAGTCCTAAATAGCATGAGGTAAATTTCCCATTCAAAGATTCTTCTCAGTACAGAAATCTTAACATAATAATACCCTTAAAGGAAGCATCTTTAAATATTTTCTTTATAATGATGATTTTTTAAAAATCCAGAACTGGTGCTTGACAGGGTATGGTGCCATCTGGGCCAGACAGACATGACCAGGAGGTTAGACATCCACATAGAATTGGATTTTAAGAGAAGATTCAAGTTACATGTATTAAGAGAGAGGGTGATGACACATAGGTGTCACCTCAGCGGTGGTTGCTCTCCGACAATAGATTGCGACACTGATGCATTGGGCAACACAAATGTTTCTGGGTAAGTAGCAGTTAGATGTTTTAGGATGTGAATGTGGCACAAGGATTTATAGTGCGTCCTTGTATTTCAGGAAATTTCTGAGGCACAGAAATTTATCTTCAACTTACCTGAATTAAGAACTGAGATTCCCAACATGAACGCTAGCAAGAATTTCTGAGTTCATGGCTCTACACTGTGCAACTTCAATAAGAACTACTAGGTATTTTTATATATTTACTCTTCATTCAATAATGGTCCTTTGTACAAAGCCAAACTAAAGAGTATACAGGTAAGTTGAAAATTTTTAATATAAGTACACTCTGACATACTGAAATGATGGGTGTAAATAATCAAGACAAAATTAATAGTAATGCAGATTTCAATTGTAATTAAAACAAATTCGGGGGAAGTACAGAATGGGGAAGGCAAAATCTAACAAAAATATCTGGAAATATTTTCATGTCTATATGAGCATAATATCATTTGATGTCTCAAATTCTAATACAATGAATAATAACCAATTAAAAGAACTATGGCTTTTAGATCAAGTGAAGCAATATTCCACTATGTTTTACATACCTAGTGTTTAATTCTGGATATCTTTGTTACAAAGAACATTGGTAATTATTATATGTTGAAGAGAGCAATCAGTTTAATTCAGTTTATCACACATCAGCACGTTGATAATTTGCAAAACACTTTGCTAGATGTTATAGAGGGTCTAGAAAGCATTATAGGAAATTCAACCTGTAGAAGTGCAACTATACTTACCCAGAAAAAAGAAGATTTTGTATGAAGTGGAGTCAGGTTTGAAGGAATATATTACATTTCCTTTGAATGTATAAAGGACCTAGTGCCCAGGGCAATGACACTCATTAAAAGTAACTTCATAAAAAAAGAAACTGAATGGAGTATCTTATGAGGTAGTAATTTTCCTATTAATCTACATGTTCAAATAGAAGACTGGTGATAATATTTAGGTACCTTAAAGCAAAGATGGGGCTGCATGTTATGTTTGGTGGAAAACTGCAATTCAAAATTTTGTTTCTTCCCAGCTCTTATGGCATGTGCAGAAACAGAACCTAAGTATTCTGTCTTTTATTCTTTCAATATACTCTGACTTATCTGGGTGATACTTACCAGCCTGCCTCATCTCCTTCAGCAAGTAGATAATGCATGAGAGCCACTTCATATAAAAAAAAAATGTATATAGGCTGTGAAATGTTGCTCTAAGTATAATGTTTCTTGGAGAATAGCAATACAATGGCTTACCTCTTCCAGAAGGATGGAAAATGATATATCTAATGTGAAGGACCATAAGGAATTTGGAGAAGAGGATGTTATTTGAAACCTAACTAAAACAAACATTATTTTATTTACCATTGTGAAAACAATGCTTATGGCGATACTGTTTCTGATGTCTTTAGACATCATAATTAGATTGTACCTATATGTTCTTCTTTTACTTATATTGTACTATAAACATTATTTCTTTTTTTGTTCCTACTGTGCTGGGAGGACAATTTGGGATGAGAATTTAATAAAATGTGTCCTATTTGCTTCTCTATCGGCTTTGAGAACAATGTAGGATATAAAAACATGAGCAACTTCTGATATACTTGTTTCATTTTGAATAATATGAAGGCTTAATAGGTGCTTGATAAGATTCTGAATATATCATATAAATTTTCTCATTTAAGGAAGTTTCAATTACATAATAGGATAGCACTTTAATCAATATCGAAAGAAAAGCTCATTTTCACCTAATGAACATACCAAGCTCATTGGCCATCATTTACACTCCTAGCAATGTGCAAGGTAATATACTGTCTCAAAATAAATTTAAGAATGTTCTTGACACAAGTAATTTAATATTTTCCCAAGAGATGGAGGTTATATCCACAAAAATCATGTTAGCCTTAAGGTATCCTTGAAAGTGACCAAGGTAAAGCAATCTTTCACTAACTTTCATATAATTACAAAAGACAGGTTTTTTTAAACAAATATCTGGATGATAAAAATAATTTTGAATGTGAAACATTTCAACTGTGCTTGAACACTGCATATTCCTTATATACTAGTTTCTCTACGTTAGTAGATGTTTTATATGACAGTTTAGCTGACCTATGATGTCTTTGCCAAGGAAAGATGTCCTGGTAACTATTTTGTTCTACTACAGAGATGTGAAAATGGCTGCAAAAGAATTCCAAGCAGCTCAGACCTAAGGATATTGGTAACAAAACACTGAAAACATGCTCGTGTAGCAGAAGCAGTTTGAAAGTTCTTTGTCCTTGCCCATTATCCAGCACTTAGAGTATAATCAGTTTTATAAATGGAAATGATGTACTATAGGTGGCATACTGCTATTTGAGAGAGTTCTCAAGGAGTTTTTCTTTACTTCTAAACTAATTCCACATAAGTCAAGGGCTTGAGTCACTGATTATAAAGTGGAAAACTATAGAAATCCTAGCTTAAAGAAAATAAAGATGATCAATTTGTAGTTGGTGTAAGTCTTTGTATATGTAATATTTAAAGTCATCCTCAAAAAGTATTTTAGAAAATGAAGACTAAAGTTGGCTAATCTATTTTGCTCTAGAATTCATTCTAAAATGGGTAAAAAACATGAAAAAAGAAATAAACTGTTGGGAATCAGCTAAATTGTATCTCAGTGAAGGCAGTTTTCATTAGCAACTTTGAATGCTGACCACATATGTATTTTGGGAAATAATTCACACTGAGTAAACATATATCCTCAAGTCGCATTGTGTATATTTTCATTCTTTCTATGAGTGGTTAGTTACACATAAAAAATTGACATACACAAACTTTATTAGTAAGATAATTATAGCATTTTGTCCAACAACATGACTTAAGTGAAGCAGGTCAGAAAAGAAAACAGAAATATACTAATGATTTACATGTAGTAGAAAGAATGCTCAATCTTGGTCAAATTTTTAACTATTCAAGTAGGTTAAATATTTTGGATATTATTACCTTTGTCTGTAAAGTATAGAAAATAATATGTACACTACATAACTCAATGTCATTGCATGTTAAAAAAAGTGATTATAAAATAAAGTTGTTAGAAACTGTAGGAAATATAACTAAGTGATTAATCAATGAACAGAGAGAGGTTGAAAAGGTTAGTCTACTTGAAGTTTGTAAATGTGCAGGTATCTTAGTTCTATTTGAAGAGTATGTGCTTCTTACAGGAGTCAGGTTCTGAAGGAGCAAAATCCCACTCTCAGCAGCCTCGGATAGTGAGGGGTGAGCAAGCGATCTCAGTTTATTGACTCATAATCTTTCTTGAGACTTTGAATCTGGAACAAGAGGCCCCTGGAAAGGTATAGACTGCAATTTGTTTTCCCAGCCTCTGTGTCTGGCAGTGGTGGTGGGAACATTGAATGTTTCAGGAAAAGAGGCAGGGATGGGAGAGTGAGGGCAGATACGTCAGAGATGTAGGTTCTCTGTGATGTTCTTGGGGTGTGGGCCTATCTCTGGTTCCCACAACCTGGTGTCCCCTGGCTTTAGCTCATCTTCTGATCAAGTTCTCCAATCTCCTGGTGGTTTCCAAGTCCTAACATTCTTCCAAAATGCATTATTTACTGCATGAGAGAGTCAGAGATGATTTTTGCTGCTTGCAATAAAAAACCCGATTACTATGCAGTGAATTCATCAAAAGTGTGTGTTGGTACGTAGCATGGCTGTAGTAATTTGATTTGTGCTCTCTTTTGAGGATTTAAAATACGATTATTGATTTCATGAGTTCTTCTTCATTCCTAGAAAATACTCCTTTCTTTTTTTTGAAGTTTTTATTTAAATTCCAATTAGCTAAAATAATAATAATAAATTCCAGTTAGTTAACATACAGTGTAATCTTAGTTTCAGGTATACAATATAGTGATTTGACACTTCCATACAATACCCTGTGGTCATCACAAGTGCACTTCTTAATCCCCATCATCTATTTACCCCACCTCCCCACTTCTCCCCCCCCCCCATCAATTTGCTCTCTATAGTTGAGTCTGTTTCTTGGTTTGTTTGTTTTATTTCTTAAATTCCACATATGGAAAATACTCCTTTCTTTCTAGCTCTCTGATCTTATATTTATTTATTTTTAAAGTTTATTTATTTTTTTAAATGTTTATCTATGTTTGAGAGACAGGGCAAGCAGGGGAGGGGCAGAGAAAGAAGGGGAAAGAGGATCTGAAGTGGGCTGTGTGCCGACAGCAAGACAGCTGGGTGTGGGTCTCAAACTCACAAACCTCAAGATCATGACTTGAGCCGAAGTCAGATGCTCAACCACTGACCCACCCAGGCACTCCTAAAGTTTATTTATTTACTTTGAGAGAGGGAGTACATTCACGAGTGGGACAGAGGCAGAAAGAGAGGAATAGAGAGAATCCCAAGCAGGCTCCACTCAGTGTGGAGCCCAACACGAGGCTCGACCTCACAACAGTGAGATCGTGACCTCAGCTGATATCAAGTGTTGGATGCTTAGCTGACCGAGCCACCAGGCATCCCATTCTGATCTTTTAGATATCCTAATATGATAATACTGTACTGTGGTGGTCTGAGATCTCTTCTATGATGCCTTACCTGAAACTTCCATATTCAAGACATTCCATATTTCCTTTTATAGCCCAAATCCCTATCAGAACTTATATTATGGTAATTACTGTCCTAAAAAGAGCTAGCTAGAAGTGGTATACACCAAAATAAGAGGGTTGATGTATTAGTAGTAATGTGTATTTTAGTGTCTACAGTTGTTCTACTTTTCACTGCAATACAGTGCTTCTACCCTTCACTTGTGTAATGGAATTGATGGTATATTTCTGAGGACTGATTTATTTGGCCCAGTTTATATGAATTGATTCATTTTGGAACATTTTACAGAATGGTTGGTATCAAAATAATGCTGTATACAGAGCACATAAACACATTATTGAATGAAGAATGAACTGAAAGATCATAAGTTCTCAAAGATGATGCTCACAGCAAGAGGATTAAATTGCATAAAAATCAAGTCACTACTCTGAAATACATGGTGTAATAAAAGCTTGAAAGAAAAATATGAGATGAACTCAATTTCTCAGCCATTGCCATGAGTGTAGATGCGCATCCTGCTGTTATGTGAACAATTACAATGCCTGGAGGGAACTGAATGAATGCTGGCACCTATTGGTAGACAGAATAAAAACCCAAGCTTCTTCTCCTATCACGAGGCTCACATGCCATATGCTACAAGCTAATGCATTAAGTTGGCATAATGAGGAAGATAACATTTTGCCATTGCTTGCTTACACTGCTAAAACTGGAACACCATTATATAAGTTGCCTGTAATTCACTGCATTTCCTTTGTCATGAAATTCTTAGAAATTTGGAAGAACACAAGTCATGTAGAAAATATACCAGTCGATTCACTTGGTTAAGAACGTAAGGTACTTCGAACTTTGGCCTACATATTATTCTTGCCATTTTCTTGGAATCTTCCAAGCTACATGCTGTACATTGACCACTGATATCTATATCTATATCTATATCTATATCTATATCTATATCTATATCTATATCTATATCTATATCTATATCTATATCTATCTATCTATATATATATATTCCCTATGTATCTTTTTTTATATAAAGTAGAAGAATGCATAGAAAATGTGCAGAAATGATATGGAGAATCTTATTTTCACTTAGTGGATTATTCTTATAAATATAAGTTAATCATATAATTTCAACATCAATGTTAACTTTATGGCTATATTCTCAGTATAAGAGAGGTGTAAAATGTCTGGGGGTAGTTTAAGTTTTGAAGCAAGGGGTCAGTGAATGCTTGACTACTGACTGGCAATTGATACATAAAATGCTTGAAACTTAGAAGTTTGTGTAACCAAATATCATTATTTCTGACAAATCAAAATGAGGATATATGGAGGGAAAATGAACATTTACCTCAAATAAAGAGGAAACAAATTTAGTCCTTCTTTCCAATTATTTCTGACAGAAACTACATGGATATCTCTGAAAAAATAAACAAAAAGGGTAGGGTGGGATGAAGCTACCAAGAGCAAAAAAGAATAATGTGCATGTGATTATTATATCCCTAGAGCTCTCATCAAATCAGCCAGTCAACAAAGTGTTTTGCATTTGACCATGCACTGTGGGATATTCAAGAAAGTATAAGACACATTTTTTTCTTTGTAAGAAGTTTAAATTTCAAATAGGGTGCCAACACATACAGAGTTAAAATAGTAAAAATAAAACCTCAATAGAGAAAAATGATATGTAACATAAACGGAATACACCAAACTAGTGTGAAATTTCCAAAAAGTTGGAAGGCTTAGTGCCGAAGATTGGAGTTTATTGTCTCATGAAGGGTGTGGAGGATATGGATAGGTAAGAAAAGGTATTAGAGAATGCCATGGAAAGGCAGGCCAGAATGAGCAAACCCATTCCAGTATCAAGGAGCATGCTTTGTCTTCAAGAGAAAGGAGTTGTACTGCTCAATGAAATGTCACAGGATAATTTGATATATATTTGGTTAGGAAGGAGCAGATAGCTCATGGAAAATAATGAAAAAGAGCAGATATGTGGACTTGATCTGCTGGATAATAAGGAAATACAGAAGAAAACACAATTTCATTCAAAACCAATACATATTAATGTAATTCCCAGCTACTCCCTGGCCAATGTTCAGGATGTTATCTAGCCAAAATAATTTCCCCCTGCATAAAGCAGTTTCAGAGGAAGGAGAGGACTCCAGGAGTTCTATCATCTAGGATAGCCTAACTATTATTAATGTTGTTTAATGGTTAGGTATTCTAGGTGCATCAGCTAGTATCAGTGTGTGGTTTCTTCATCTTTAAAATGTTTTCTGCCTTGCTTAAAAGGTTATTTTTAGACATCAAAAAAGTGAAAAATAAAATATGGTATTTCTGGGTAAGATGAAGCTGTACATTGACACTTTTAAACTTTGATTTCTCTGATATCCTACCTCCTACACCAAAATGTGTAGCAACAGTAGAAAAATCCATGAAGAGAGATTTTTAAAAGCCCAACAAAATAAGCTTTCCCAAGTATCAGATACAGAATATAAATGTAAAGCAATGAGTAGAAGTAAAGCCACATACTTCTTGGGTTTGGGATATCAGTGTAAGCTGGGAAAGCCTAAATTTCAGTCTAAGTAATAAAAATGGAAACTGCACCATATAAGATGGGGGGAAGGGAGGTGCAGAGATAGGCTCACCTCTTAAAACCAGAGCTGAGGAGGATGTCTACTGATAGTGAAAGGAGCTAAAATAAGTTAATGCCAAATAGGACCTACAATTTTGCTTTATCAGAAATGATGAATCTGACAAGTAGATGGACAAAAACCCAACTTAAGACCAGAAACTAAAACAGTCCACCTCTGGAATGGCATTTGAATTTACTATATCCCCAGTGTCATTATAGGATAGGAGCTCCAAGCTGACATTTTAAGAATGGGCTCAGTGACAGCTCAGAGCCTGGAGCCTGCTTCAGATTCTGTCTCCCTCTCTCTCTGCCCCTCCCCTGCTCACATTCTGTCTCTCTCTCTCTCTCTCTCTCTCTCTCTCAAAAATAAAATTAAAACACTTTAAAAATTTTTTTAAATTAAGAATGGGCTCAGGATTATGGGCCTTATAGGTTAATTGGAGGCATTTAAATACAGTATTCAATATGGCTTATTCTAAAGAGATAAAGATAGGGAAAGAAATACTGCTCTAATCACTGTCACATACATACCACACAAGATGAACCTGAAAAATCAAAATGTTAACAAACACAAAAAATGAAAAGCTAGCAAATTAAATGAATTTACACTACATTAAATAAAAATAATATGATAATATGTAAAAACTTTTACATTCTTATATTTAGTATCATTCAAGAGCTAAATGAGAGAATAAGATTCAATAATTTATTTCTGCAAAAACAGTGCAGAAATGAGGTAATATCAGACAACTGTAAAAAAGCCCATTGGGAATATTTGAAAAAAATATGAATATTGTAAACAAAAACTCAGGATAAATTCCAGAATGCCTAGAGTTGTGGTCCACTATGCTAATTGGACCTGAAGGTTGAGACAAGTATTTTGAATGCTTTGGAAGGATGCAGATATGCCAAGAGGTGAGAGATTAAGCCTTCAAAAATTTGGAGGTTGCCATATCAGTGAAGGGTTTCAGTAATCATTGGTCTGCCAGTGATATCCTTGCAAGGATATCCTTGTAAGTCAGTGGTTCTTAAACTTGATTGTTCATTAATATCATCCTCAAAATTTCTGATTAGTTGGTCTGAGTTGGAGCTCAAGAATTTATATTTCCAAAGACATCCCTGGTAATGCAAAGTCATGTCATCTGCAGCCGGAAGCAAAACACTATTTAAGAAGCAGACTTTGTAATCTATTGGGCACCAGCTGAGGTTAGGTGCCTGACCATGTGACATCAATGAATGTTTATTATCACACACAGAGACTCATAATGTCAGGTGCGTACAGAAGCAATTCATCACTTGGTGGAAACGATATACTTAGGATAGAGTCCTTGAAGTTCCAGAGGACATAAGTAAGGCACATAAATAGGAAGCCCAAACTCTCATGTTCTCTACCTCTGTCTCGCTGCTACCTCTCCTTCAATTTTACACCTATAGTCTCCTAGAGGGATCCCTAAGGGTCACTGACAAAGGTGGATACTATTCAGCTGTAATTTACAGGTAAGAGGAAAATTGACTACTTCCAAACCACAATCCCTTTTCAGGGCTGGCCCTGAAGATAGTGAGCAGGAAGAAATATTCTCCCAGTGGGAAGAACGGTACACTGTGCACACTGGACATTTTGGGGGGAAATGGCCTTCAGTACCAATGTACGCTAACTCCCAGTCAGGCATGGATGGCCTACCGTTTTGCTCAAGATATTTGAAGGACAAAGTTGGGAAAATTAGAGTCAAGGGAAAGTGACAATGAGTTGGACAGGATATTTCTAATCTCTGTCTACCAGTCTCTCTCTTCATAACCTCCTATGCTTGCACAGTGGGTCCAAGAAGAGATTGCACATGGTAGCAGGGTTATAAACTATATACGGGTTCAAGGACATATGTTCATTATCACCACCTATAAACCTGCCAGCAGAAGAAAACAACTCTGAGCCCTTTATCTTAGCACCATTCCTCAAAGAGACTTCTGGTGCCAGGTTGAATATATTGGACTCTTTCTACCCTGGAATGTGCAGCAATTCATTCTTACTGGAATTGACACCTACCTCAGATAGAAGTTTGTCTTTCTTGTCTGCTGCAGGGCCTCTGAGAACATTATCATCTTAGGACTAAGAGAAACTCTGACTTATTGGCATGGGATCCTGCACTGCATTGCCTTATACCAAGATGTCAATTTCATGGCACAAGAGGTTGAACAATGAGCTCCTAGTCATAGAACCCACTGCTTCCACAATATGTTATGTCACAAAGACATAACTTGACTAATAGAATAATGGAATGGACATTAAAGTCACCACTATGAAATAGCTCAGATTAATATATCTTATGAATCTGAGTTGCAATTTCCCAGTATTTTCTTTGAACCACCAGCTTACATATGGTGATAGGTCCTCAGAAGCTTGAATTCTTGGGTCTAGGAACAATGAGTGGGAGTAGGATTGGCCCCTCTAAACATTACTCCAAAAGAACTACTTGAGAAACAAAAGGGCAAGAATAATGAAGATTTTTGAAGATTTTGAAGAACAAATTTGGGAAGACTCACTCTACCATATCAAGGCAGTGTATCATCAGTACAGATTGACAAAATAGAATGGCATGTTGGCAACATGGGAAATGACAGATTTGACTTTACAAAGCAGTAAAGAATAAACTTTCTACATAGTAGAACTAGGATGATTGGTCGTTCACATGGAATATATAAATTTGGATTCTTCCCTCCTATCATATGACAAAAATCCCCACTCCAAGCAGACTGAAATTTAAGTCAGAAAAGCAAAATGTTCAAATTTTAAAAGAAAATATGACTTTTTCAGATTCCATATACAAGCAACATAATACAGTATTAGTCTTTCTCTGTCTGACTTACTTCACTTAGAAATTAACTTATTCATTCATAAGTTTTTAAAGAGAAGATATGACCACAGGATAGGGAAAGGTATCTTAAAGAAGAAACAAAGAGCACAAAATGCACAGGAAAATAATTATAAATGTGACCACAATTAATTTACTTTTCGTCTAGATAGAGATATCAAAAACAAAGTGACAAGAAAAGCTGTAATCTGAAAGAAGTACTTATAAACATATATAAAAAAATTGCTTGTTGTTAAGAACAATTCACACAGAAGGAAATCTGAATGAGCAGTCAACACAAACAAATCTAACACCACTAGTGTCCACAGAAATGAAAATTAAAACACAATTAGATGTCATCCTCACTATTATTATATGGGAAAGAACTTCCAAATACTTGACAATGCCAAGAAATATCAAACATGTGGAAAAATAAAATTAGGAATTGTCTCATATTCCTAATGGAAGTGTAAAATAACAGCATCATTTGAAAGTAATTTGGCAATATCTAGAAAAGCTTAAGAGGCATTGTATCATTTAGCATGATGTTCACATATAAGTAACTGTAAACCAGATTACAGTGGTTCAATCAAGCAAAAGGTTTGTCTCAGACATTAAAATAAAAATTATCTGGACAGACATCCAGGGCTGGAGCAGAGGCTAACAATGCCCTCAAGGAACCAGACCTATTTTGTCACTCTGCTTTCCTTAATGTGTGGCTGCTGCAGCTCCAGAATCGCCACAGTCCCAGGCAAGAGAAAGGTTAGAGATGACTCAATTGAGTCATCACTGCTAATTTATGCTTATATTGCAATGGCCAGAACTATCTCATAACTTAGCTACCTCTAGCTGCAAAAGACAGGGGGATCCAGAATACTTTGTTTTTCAAACTCTAAAGTAAATTTTCAAACTCTAAAGTAAAGGTAGCCAAATGTAATACACACACACACGCACACACACACATGATGTAATACACACACACACACACGCACACGATGTAGGATATAGGAGATATACATTTAGAGAGACGATATCCTAGTGTGTTGCTACTCAATGTGTTCTGTTCTGTTCTCCATGAACAAGCAGCAGAGACATCACTTAGGCATTTGTTAGAAACTTATCATCTCAGGCTCCATCCCAGATCTATTGAATCAGTATGTGCATTTTAACAGGAGTCCCAGGTGGATCCACATGCAAATTAACACTTGAGAAGCACCACTCTAGAGAAAGCCCTGGACGTGTAACTGTATACTGCGTCTTCCAGGGGAAAGTGGAAATAAGTTAAATGGCCATCCATAACAGAACATTGGACATATTCGGAATTCAGAAGATTGCAACAAATATCGAACATAAATGTATTTATTCAATAGAATCATTTACAGGGCAGTTGAAATGAATAACTAGATGGACTGGTATTAATCTGGACAAATACCAAAAGTATAATATTGACTTTAAAAGACAGGATACAAAACTAAATCAATGGCATGATACAATTTGTGTATCTTTTTAAAGTACAAAACAATATTTCATATGGATGCATACAAACTTATTGAAAATATTTTAAAATGCATGGATGAAATTTGCTTTGCAACTTCATAATGCTGATTAACTTGAGGTAAAAATGGAAGAAAATGTGATTGAAGAAGGGTACAAAGTGGGTTGAATTGAGTCTCTTGTATTTTATTTCTTAAAAAACCTGAAGCAACTCTGGCAAAATGTTAAGAAACGTATGTATATGTTTGCACTGGTGTCTGCAGAATTATTCTCTAAACTTTTTTATATATTTAAAATATTTCATAAAGTGTTTTTAAGGATAAAATGAATCCAGATAATTTTTTGAAAGGATAGTAATGGTGTAACTCTTTTCACACTGGCAATTTGTTCTGAAATGATTTAGCAATAGCTGGGTAAAATGAATACATTATTTATGAAGATTAAGTAAGTAAGCATTAGAGCAACATTTGTAACTGATTTTTATGATAGTGAGTCCAGAATATTTCAATGAATTTGCAGCTCTCTCCCGGTAATAACACAGTTAGGCAACTCAAGAATATATCTAAATACATGCACACATATTTATAATAAGCATGCTTCGAAACTGCTAAAGATGAATAGAAAAAAATGTAGTGAAGCTGAATATTATGCCTGTTTTTGAAAGGAATCTGAATACTCTTAGAACCTATATGCCATTCTTCCAGCCTCTTGTAGTCTCCTCTCCACCGAGTGCTTTGACTTTGACAGTGATGTTTATTATATGCTTGCTCCTGTTCAAAACAGTATATCTGTTTTGTATATTGAAAAATTTACATCCTGGTTCTTGTCATTAGGTTTCCTTCATTTTTAGTACACAACTTTCTCTGTGTTTTTAGTGTTTAACGTTAACTCTAGAAATAGCATATTGTTTCACACTGTAGAAAACAATTGCTTAGCATAGAACACTCCCAGATAGAAATAAGCCTTGTTAGTAAAAGGATTGTTCACCTAGTTTCTGCCATATACACCACTTTCATGTTTGTTAGCCATAAGACAAGTAAAATAACAGGAACAACATTTAGTGACATGCCATGAAGACATGAAGACACATGATTGAAAGTGGCACAAGCAGAGTTTGAAGTAATCCCATGCGATTTCCACGCTCTTCTCTTTGAACATTTCTCTATCTGCACAATATACAGAAATTAAAGCTCAGAGACTTGTAGCTTCCTATTAAAATATGAGATTTTTAGTTTATTCTCACGTTGGCCTCATGTACTTACCATTCCTTGTCTTCTCCCCATAATAGATGTCAAGATAGTTTATCAGAAGAAGCTGATCCGTGGCTCCTTGGTCATCTTCACCTGCATACACAAGTGCCTGAAGCTGGAGCATCCAGAGAGTAATTAGACAGAGAAATCTGGCAAACTTTTACACTGGTGAACCAAGAAGGAAAAAGCTAAATTGTCATTAGTTGCACATAATATATTTCTATTCCTGGTAAATGCAAAAGGACCACTTAAAAACTAATAAGCCTAATGAGTATTCAGTAAAATAGTCAGATACAAGGAAACATACCAAAATAATAGCTTTCTCAAATGCCAGCAATAATCAGTTAGGAACTCAAGCGCGCGCACACACACACACACACACCACATACACACAATTTAAAGGAGAAAAAAACTCCTACTGGGTACTTAGGAATGAACTTCAGAAATTAGAGAAAGGTGCAACTGAACAAAATAACAAATAGTAAAGAAGTATTAATTTTAAAGTCTTAATAAAAGGTACCATATTCCTGGAATAGAAGAATCAATAATACAAATATATCAGTTATCCCAAAATAAACATGATATTTCAATGTAATCTTCCAAACGGTAATAAGAAGTATATATACAAGTGCTGACATGGAAATACACTCCATGCATATTATTAGTTGAGAAAAAGCAAGATGTAGAATAATATCTGATCCTGTATCAGTCAACTGAAGTTGTATATACATAGAATACATAGAATCTGCATGCATTTTTCTTCCTTTCTCTGTGTGTGCATTTACACAGGAATGGAATAATCCACACCAAACTCTTAATATTGGTGATTGCTGAGAAACAGGAGTCAGAAAACTTTTTATATATTACGTTCTTCTGTTTTTCGTGAAATTTGTATGATGATCATACTATATTTGAAAAAAGAGAATAAATCAACAAAGAAGCCCAAAGAAAATATGTCATATTGGGGGGCACAAAATAATCATTTCTAGGAACCTCTGGTTACTTACAAATCTGTTTCAAGAAAGGCAGTAAGGTATGCTGAAATGACTCCCTCAATGATGTCAACATCTGGGTCCCTGAAACCTGTGAATAGATTACCTGATATAGTAAAAGGGACATGCAAGTGTGATTAATTTTAGGATTTGGAGATGGGGGGGGGGGTAATTCTTAATTATCCAGATGGGCCCAGTGTAATCACAAGGGTCCATACAAGAAGGAGGCAGAGGAAGATTTGGCTACAGAGAGAAGGGGACGTGGAGACAGAAGCAGACATTAGGTGAGGCAGCCACGAGCCAGAGAATGTCAGCAACCTCTAAAAACTGGCAGAACCCAGGACGGGATTTCTCCTTAAGGCGCCAGAAGGAATAAGCACTGTCAATATCTTGATTTTAGCCCTATGAGAATGATTTTGAACTTCTAGCCTCAAGAAATGAAAGGGAATATATTTGTATTGTTTTAAGCCACTAAGCATGTGGTAATTTGCTACAGCAGCGATAAGAAAAGGATGGGAGAGAAAAAATGCACAGAGTCAAATTTGGTCCATAGTTATAGTAACCAGGTAAACTGCATAGCCAAAAACCTATAAGTTGATGAAACTATAAGTTGATGAAACTGATGAAACTTGCTTGCAGTGCCAAGCAAGAAAGAAAAGAGAATGAGAGTGAGAATCACCACGGTATGGGTAGAGCCAGTGTTTAAATCACAAGTAGAAAATTTAAATAAAAGTCTGGGATAAGACTGAGTCAAAAGTGAAAGACCAAGATGGTTATCAGGTCAGTCAGTGGATTAACAAACAGGTATTGGGTGTGTCTTATGCATAAGCTTCAGATGGAAATGTAGTGAGAAATGTACTGTGTCTTTCAGAGTTTGCAGTTAGGGAAAGACAAACCGCTGACTGATTTTAGACTGTTGTGTGATCTGATCACTCGCTTTGTAGTATGATTACTCTCTCACCATTGAGGGAGATGGGATTGAAAAGACAACAGTAACCGCAGAAGAACAGAAGCTTATGCCCCATGTGGAAGCTACAAGAAAAGCCTAGATCAGAAGTGGGAAAAGTTAGTGTCAGAGCAGCCATAGGAGTTAAAGGTCAAAGGAACGAACTGTACCATCACAGCTTCTCGGGACCTCAGAGGCCTCTCTCGATATGACTTGAGGCTTGTGCTGGGAGAGGGGGCCTGGCATTGCAGGTGTCCCCAAAAGAATGACACTTCTTTTCTACTAAATAGAGCATTATACCGTATGAGAAAGAAAAACAAAACCAAAATATCACATTGAACACATCAATGTCAAACTAAAATTCTCTGCCAAGCTAATGCCAGTTTGCTGCTGATCATTCCTGTAACAGTGTCATTGATCAACTACGACCCTCAAAATGGAAGCATGAAGAAAAATGTACACACACATGCACACACAAATATGCATGTTTGTTTTGTGCAATATTAGGTATTCTATTAAGGTTTTAGAAAAAATAATCTACTTATTCAATGTCCACATTTGTTTTCATCCCGTAGTATTGGTTTTAACATATAAACTTTTGTGATGAGGGTGCTGTGGTCTTGTTAATCTGTTCCAAAGCCATTTTCAGTGTCAGGCACACATTATACACTAATTGGATTCCTGATGCATCTTTAAAAACTAATTTCAAAACACTAAGTAATCAGAGGCTTTGTCTTCAATACAAGACATTGCATCAGCAAAAAGTGTTTATTACTCAGCCACCTGTGTTCCTCACAAAGCAATTTAAGCAGACACAGTCCCTGCCCTGAGGAACTGTCTAATGCCAATGCCATTTTAACATTCAAAGACATCAGACAACTACGAGCTACAAACGTTATTAAAATATAAAAGAACCCACTTCATAATGTTATTTGAATCAAAGAATGAGCTAGTATTTTATTTGGGGGAAATGACATGAGAACTTGCTAAATACTCAATAAATATTTGTTGAATTAAATAGTGCATACAACAATCTTATTTAGAGTCAAGTGATGGAAAAAAATTAAAATGCAAATACGGTTTCTTGAGTAGACTATGTTATAAATGGCACACTCCATATGAAGTGGTCTTTAGATAGTTTATCTGAAAACCAGGTTCTTATATACCTTTATACAAATTCCATTAGTTGAAGACCAGATTAAGACAAAACTTGAAGACAAGATCAAGAAATATTACCATCTAGGGGCACCTGGGTGGCTCAGTAGGTTAAGCATCTGACTTTGGCTCAGGTCATGATCCCATGGTCTGTCAGTTTGAGCCCCGCGTCAGGCTCTGTGCTGACAGCTCAGAGCCTGGAGCCTGCTTCGGATTTTGTGTCTCCCTCTCTCTCTGCCCCTCCCCCACTCATGCTCAGTCTCTCTGTCTCTCTCTCTCTCAAAAATAAATAAATAAACATTAAAAAAAAAAAAGAAAACAGAAATACTACCATCTGTGTATCCGTTTTCACCATAGAATCTGGCATATAATATAGACTTTGCAGAAATGTTAAGGATTACTAAATGAAGAGCATACAATAATATTGGAACCAGTTTTCTACAAGCGGAAAAGTTCCTGTTTATTCCTTCTTACTTCTGATATTTGTGGAGGATTATTAATATCCTTCAATAGAAAGAATTGTTAGATCACTCTGGCTTTCCTAATAACACTTTTCCATAATACGGATTATCCCTCTTGACTTCATATATGCCACTACAAGTGTTTCTTCAGTAGCAAAAAGAGGGATTAAATGAATTTCCAGCTGAGTCCATTTTATGAGACCGTCATATATGGATGTACCACACAACTCTAGGGGAGCACCATTTACATAGAGAAAGGAATATAATTGTAAATTATACCCTGGAGTTGTGTATTGTGGTAGCCCTGAGTGAGCTAAAGTGTACACATGATTTTCAGTATAAACAATGACTTTTCTCACAAACTGATGTGTGGAGCCATCATACCCTGTCAAAGCAATCTATACACTGGAACTCTCAGTCTATCTTCCACCATCCAAGTGTTCTTTCAAAATACAACTATTTTTCAGGGAGCTTGGGTGGCTCAGTCAGTTAACTGTCCAACTTCCACTCAGGTCATGATCTCACAGTTTGTAAGTTTGAGCCCTGCGTCAGGCTCTGTGCTGACAGCTCAGAGCCTGGAGCCTGCTTTGGATTCTGTGCCTCCCTCTCTCTCTGCCCCTCCTCTGCTCACACTCTGTCTCTCTTTCCCTCTTCCAAAAAAAAAATTTTTTTTAATTCTAAACACAACTTTTTCCTCCTTCCCAGTGGAGAAACAGATTAACAAATAAACAACAACATTAAAATACTATGGCATCCGGGGCGCCTGGGTGGCTCAGTCGGTTAAGCGTCGGACTTCAGCTCAGGTCATGATCTCACGGTCCGTGAGTTCGAGCCCTGCGTCAACTGTGCTGACAGCTCAGAGGCTGGAGCCTGCTTCAGATTCTGTGTCTCCCTCTCTCTCTGACCCTCCTCCGTCCATGCTCTGTCTCTCTCTGTCTCAAAAATAAATAAAACATTAAAAATTTTTTTTAAATATTATGGCATCCTCATACATCTGTTCTAGGGAAAAATAATTACTTCCATCAAGCCATGGGATCAGTTTATTCAATAAAGTTCTGAAATCAGAACTCATTGAATTAAATTCACTTGTTCTAATCAATTTTAAAATATTGATGATCTATAATCAGATTTGTTCTGTGATATGTACAAGGTTTAGAAAAATATCCTGAACATAGTTTCTGCCTTTAAAGAGATTTCTGGGAAAATAAGAATTAGCAAAGTACATAGAGTGAGTTTCATTGCCAGATCTTTCACTATCAAGACACTTAGGGAAACTCTCGTAGGACATACAAGAGAGAATTTTATATAATCGATTATATTATCTTAAATTTATATCATATGTTTTTCAAAGTATACTAGAAATATATGGCAGATGATAGATAGATGCATAGATAGATAGACGACTGACACCAACTCCTGGCAGAAAGAGAAGGAAACAGAATCAACACAAATAACTACAAACAAGGGTGCTTGTGTGGCTCAGTCAGTTAAAAGTCCAACTTCAGTTCAGGTCATGAGCTCGTGGTCCATGACTTACAGCCCCACATCAGGCTCTGTGCTGACAGCTCAGAGCCTGGAGCCTGCTTTGGATTCTGTGTCTCCCTCTCTCTGTGTCCCTCCCCCCACTCTCTCCCTCTCTCCCTTTCTCTATCTCAAAAATAAATAAACATTTAAAAATTTTTAAAAAATAACTACGAATAAATAAATCAGATTCGATTAAAGTTTCATTTCACACCTACCATAGTAGGCTGAATAATGGTCCCCAAATTTATAAAGTCATAATCCTCAGAACCTGTAAGTGTTACCTTATTTGGAAAAAGCATCTTTGCAGATGTGATTAAATTAAGGAACTTTAAATAGGGAGATTATCCTGGATTATTAGGATGGGATCTAAATGTAATCACATGCATCCTCATAAGAAAGAGGCAGAGGGAGAGAAGAATGAGAGGAAAATGAGATGTGAAGACAAAACAGATGCTGGAAGATGCTATGTTGTTTAACTGAAAGATGGTGAAAGATGCATGAGTCAAGGAATACAGTCCTAGAAGCTGGAAAATGCAAGAAAATATTTTCTCCCCTAAAATCTCTAGAGGATGAACAGCCCTGGTGAGACCTAGGTTTCTACACTGTGAAACATACTTCAGACTTCTGACCAAAAAGACAGGAGATAACAAGTGTTGGCTAGGATGTAGAACACAGGGAACCCTAAGGTATTGTTGGTGAGAATAGGCAGCCACTATTGAAAATAATATGAAAATTCTTGAAAAAATTAAAACTAGAACAACTGTACGATCCACCAACCTCACTTCTGGGTATATATCCAAAGTAAAGGGAACCAGGATCATCTAATAGATGTCATTGCAGCATTATTCACAATAGCCAAGCAAAGGAAACAAACTAAGTGGCCGTCAGTGGATGAATGGATAAAAAGATGTGGTATATATGGTGTGTGTGTGTGTGTGTGTGTGTGTGTGCGATGTATGTGGTGTATATATAATATATATATATATATATACGTATACATATATAATATACATATACATACATGCATATGTTACATGTTATACACATAATATGGATTCATATATATATATATATATATATATATATATATGAACATGGAATATTGTTTAGCAATCGGAAAGAAGGAGATCCTTCCATTTATGACATGGGATGGATCTTAAGGACATCATGCAAAGTGAAATAAGCCAGGCAGAGAAAGTCAGATACCATATGATTTCACTTATATATGGAATCTAAAAGAGCTGAATTCATAGAAACAGAGAGTAGAATGGTGGTTGCCAGGGACTGTGGGATTGGGAAATAGGGAGACATGGGTCAAAGGGTATAAACTTCTAGTTAAATGATGAATGAATAAATTCTGGGGATCTAATGTGCAGCATGATGATTATAGTTAACAATAATATATTATATACTTGAAAGTTGCCAAGACAGTAGATCTTAAATGTGCTTAACACACACAAAAATGTTTATTAAATGAAGTAATGGAGATATTAACCAAATTATTTCACAATATATAACTGTATCAAATTATTACATCGTACACCTTAAACTCTCACAACATTATATGTCAAGTACATCTCCATAAGGCTGGAAAAAAAAATAAAGATTCTAGACAGGTTTGGGTGTACTTTCAGGTGGGAAGATAAAGATGGTCCCAGTCTCATAAAGACAAAGCTAAAGCAATGAAGAGAAGTAGTATGTTTTAAGATAAAGGTGAGTTAACTTAAAACTTGTGGGCTATTAATGGCAGTTCTACCTGGACTTTTAGAGGCCTCCCTGCTGCTCAGACTTACTCACTATAACACCCCTCAAAACCTCCAGCCACACACAAAAAGTTTCTTATCCTGGACATGCAAATGAATCTTCAAGATCAGTACCCCTTCCAAAATAGATTGGCCCTTTAAACAATTCCTATATTGATTTTCTTGAATTGCCAGTGAAGTTATATTACCTGGTAGCACAAGACCATCTACATTAATTTTCTCTCCTTACATCCAAACATTGCTATTGAAACCATTGCCACCACCCCCCTACATTCTAAACTACAATTTGTGGCATTTGTATGTGACTTATAATTGAGAAATGAGCAGGATGATAGATCCAGAGGTTGAGATTTGCCACAGTTTAATGATCTGCCCAGGTGCAAACCTAGCAATAGATTTTATCTGTTCATTTTTTTTTGTCAACTTAGTTGTTTGTTTGTCTGTACAACTCAGCAGAGGTTTGACTTTTAACTTAAATTTAGATCCCTAAACATCCCTGAAAATGTCTTTAAAATGATAGCACTACAATCTGGCATTGAAAAAAAAAATGATACACAGAAAATTGCCTGTCACACACCAAGCAATGTAATCAAAGTTGGTAGAAATTGTCAAATTTCTCAGTATAGGATAAACCTTTTCAAAATCTGGATTTTGTGCAGAACGGATTCATACATGATGAAGAACTATGACACAAATACCAACAACTATCAAAAAAGAAAGTATTTTGGCAGATTGAGACAAGAGCCATTTAATTTTCAATAATATTTAAATTAATTGTAGTTAAAAAAAAGAATTTAGCCAAATAGGAACTACAGACAGAATCATGCTATTGTTCAATAGTATTGGGAATCATATATTGAGGATTAAGGATACTTACATAATGACGCTTACAGATATTACATAGAAGTGTATCATATTGCTATAATGATCACAAATTGTCTGAAGTGATTCACAAAAATCTTTGTACCCTGAAAGTGAACTAGGTATAAGATCAAATTCTAATTGTGACATTTAAGAAGAAAAATAGTTAGGAATTGAAAAGATAGTATTATTTATTCTTGATTCATTAGAAGTTTGGTCTTTAACAGAGTACATTATTCAAAAATGGATTGTGCATCCTATAACTAGGTGACATATTGGCTTCAAGAAAATATATATGACAGTAAAATCATGATTAAATGTTGTAGCTAGATTTCACCAGTGTTTCAAGAATTTAGGAGCCACAACTCATTGGGGTCAGTCTAGTGTTGTTAGGAAAATTAGTGAAAGTTTGTCAAGAGATTAAGGGTCTCATGAAAAGGGTCAGGAGTATGAGGTTCAACCATCACTCTTCCCATTGGCAATTTTTAGGAATTAGGTTTTAATTTAGTAAAGAATAATAAATTCCCATTAGAGTTATCAATTGATAAGTGGTCTTATGATTCTGAATGCTACCCTCATATCTTGTAGAATAGTGAATTTGAGAATTCCTAGTTTAACTCTTTCAATACCATACTTGAAGATACTCTGTTGGAAAGTGGAGTACTTCTGCTAGAAGATGCCTATTCTGGGTAGTTTTCAGGAGAAGGTACACTAACATGGTTTTTCCCACTCTAGGCATTGGTAAATTAAGCATTGTCCTTAGACTGTATCCACTCTATCTGGTTATTTATGGATCTGAAAAGGAGTACTTTTAAACTTTGGACCTTATAAACATATAAAATACTTAGTTGTGAAAGAAAGAATCCACATTTTGGAACGATATTTTGGACCCATAGAAAACAACTTCAAATAATCAGCGATAGAGATATTATATTAGTGACCATTAACTCTTAAAAAATTGTTAGAGATCCTAGGCAAGTGTGACTAAGAAAAAAATGGTTCCATTGGTCTTTCATCATCAAAAAACTGCATCACCCTTTGTTTGGCTCCTTTGTGTCCCAAGCTGTTTTATAAGATTGTTTCTTTGCAAGTGAGTAAAACCTTGGTTTGCGGGCATAATTCATTCTGGAAACATGCTTGTAATCCAAAGTACTTGCATATCAAAGAGAATTTCCCTAGAAGAAATAATGGAAACTCAGATGATTCATGCCACATCCCCCAAATATTCATATAAAAGCAATTACAATACAGTAATATAATACAAAATAATAAAAAATATAAAATATAAAGAAAATAAATTAATCTGCACTTATATTTGAAAACCTTTGTGGCTGGTGTGAGGGAGACAAGAGAGAGGAGGGTTATTGTGTAAGATGATTTTCACTATCATTAGCAGATGCTGATTACAGTACAGTATTAATAAACTCCTGTCGCATACTGTATTTAATGTAACTGGCAATAAGACAGCAGAGGAAAGGGTCTATATCTGCAGCCAGCCTGACCTAGAATGAAGCAAAGCATTCCTAAACTTATTCTTGTATGGAAAAGCAAAGGACTGTCCATAGGTGCTTTGACGTGACAAAAAAACATACTAGTGCCAGTTGTGGGCACTATCCAACCTTCTGAAAAATCACTGATTTCTGCTAAACACCACAGCCTGAGACCGAGCATCTAAGCATGGGAGACAATCACCCACAATCCGGCAGTAAGAGAAAGAGAAAAACTATTGGCTCAGTTGTGATCATGTGACATTCGCTGTCACACAGTACTTATATTGCAAGACATTGCTCGTTTAAGTTAAAATTCATTAGAAATCTTTGCTCATCTTGTGAAAAACTCACAGAACAAGTTACTCACAATCCAAGGTTTTACTGTACTTACTACTATTGTTGCCCAATTTCCCATTGTCACCAAAAACCCAGGCATGAGGCAACTGAGATAAGCCTCAGCATTCACAATATACATTCCCAGTCTGTAACCCAAAGTTCAAGTGAAGCAAAGTATATGGACAGGTCCACCAGCCATTCTTTGCTATGTTGCAAGAACACTGATCAGATGTCTAGTGTTCTAGTCCAGGTTAATATTTCTTCTCCATGAGAACCTCGTCATCTCTGCTGGCTCCTTCTCTCCACACTTTCTCTAATAATTTCCATAATCTGTATTTTCCTAAATAGCTTGAAAAATATCTATAATCTTCAGTAATCTTATAATCCTGTTTTTATACACTATGAAGCTGCGGAAGCCTCTTGCTTTTTTAATACTTTATTTATTTTTGAGAGAGAGAGAGAGACAGAGTACAAGTGGAGGAGGGACAGAAAGAGGGAGACACAGAATCTGAAGCAATCTCCAGGCTCCAAGCTATGAGCACAGAGCCTGACTCAGAGCTTGAACTGAGGAGCAGTGAGATCATGACCTGAGCCGAAGTTGGATGCTTAACTGACTGAGTCACCCAGGCACCCCAGGAAGCCTCTTGCTTTCCCTGGCAGATTGAATCTTCTAAAAAAGATCACCCTGCACAGCCCTTGTCTTTTCTTCTTTTTTTCCTTTCCCTGTTAAAATGTTTTCTTTTTAACAGAGTAGTAAATATCCATAGACTTAATAATAGAGATCTAGAAAACTGGTTATAAAAAATAGATCTGTGGTTCACATTCCTTATATATCATGCCTCTTCCTCAGAAGTAGCATATTTCATATTTATCTTTTGTTCTATATTTTATCCACATTTATTCTTTTTTTTAGTCTTAGATACTATTTTCCTAATTTCTTGATTTAAAAAAATTTAAATATAATTATCTATTAAATTACATCTACAGGTGTTTGGGGGTTTATCTCTCTTAAATCTAAACATCCACCATAAATCTCATCCCCTCAATGTAACCATGACAAAAATTTTGGTTATATTGTTTTCTATGATGGCCACTAGCATTATCCTTTAATTGTTGACTATTATTTACAGCTGAGCTATGTCATTTATTAGTATCATATTTCCTTTCTTATATAATTTCTTTTGTTTTACTCATAATTAATAGTATAGTTATTTTTCATTGGTGAGGATTTTTTATGCTTTTCCATAATTCATCCCCAAACTCTTCCACAGAAATAAATATCTCCTTTAATACAGTCAAACACATCAAAGTTTCTATTCATTTCTTTTCCTTTTTTCTTGGACGAGGTTTCACAGGAATCCTCTGGTTCCAATGAGTCATTTCCTTTGTATATCTGCTGCATGACTGTCATTCTGGGTGTTTCATTCGTGCTGGTCTCCATTTCTCAAATTAACAGTTCTCCACAAATATTTCACATTCCTTGGCTCTCAGTTCCTGTTTAAGAATGAAGCACAAATAATCCCATGCATTGGGGTTCATTAACAGGTAGGTGATCATTATCCTGTAATGATCAGCAGGGATCCAACAGCCTAGTTGGGTATGTGTAGAGCTTTCCTCCTGAGTATCTAGGTTTTCATTTCTCAGAGAGAAATTTTCCAGTCTCACACTGACTGCCCCCAATATGGAAGCAAGTTCAAGAAAGACGCTAGGAGTACCCTGTTAGGTATGTAGACTTTCACTTAGTCCTGTTGTTCCTGTACGTAGTCCTCTGTTTCAACATCTCCGGAGACAAAATTCACAGAGTTCTTTCTCACTTTGCAGGATGGATGAGAGAATCTTTGATAACTCCAATAAGACAGCGTTTCAAACAATCTTCTGGATTTTGGCCACAGCAGCACACCTTTGTTATAATCGCCCCTGAGCCTTTTCATGATTCAGCCACATCTTGACTATCTTCTTGAAAGCTTAGGTGGCAGTTTTCTTGGTTCTGCTGAACTTTTTCCACATTCCAAGTTCAAAACATTTATTGATAGATACCTTCTATTATCTTTTACTATCTTCTTAGCTCTCTTTTTTTTTTGGTCCATATGTGTGCATGACTTTTAAAACTCTCTAATTGTTATATTGCTGGAGTTTCCAGAGAACATGGAGATAAAAGCATGTGCTCAACCCACCTGTTTAACTGGCTCTCTGCTGCTTTTGAAATCAATTTCTCATTAGTGAAAATTTCCCTCTAACTGTTGTCCTCAGTACACTGCAGTGCTCTTCATTTCTTGCTTATTATAAAGCCGTGAAGGTTTCATCTCCTAGGAGATGGGCAGTACCTGGATGCAGTTTTGCCATCTTCAGTACCAATCACCTACCTGACTTTAAGGTAATCTGAGATTAACAGTGTTTCTGCCTCCAGCCATCAAAACAGGAACTTTTAAGTAATGCAGAAATTATCCTTATATGTGCACCAACTGAAAAGAATTCTTTCTCTGAGTCTGTAATGGCTTAAAGTTGAGTCTTTAAATGTACAGAATTCATAGATGACTTTTTATGGAACTTTTGCTTTCCTAAAACATGTTCTGCTGAGTCTCTGTTGGCACTTATTTTCTTTCAATAGGCACAAATTTGCACCTCTCTTTTCCTCTCTGAGAATCTCAAGTGTTGATGCTTTTAGGAATAAGAAGATACTCATAATACTGTAAAGAGCTACACAAATGTATTAACTGAAAACAGGGCGTCAGAATCCCTCCTAGAAAAGTAATGATCATTGCTGAGCAAATTACGCTGCTGAATCTATATGGGGAAGTAGGAATTTCAAGCTTGGGTTGTGGGAAAAAACAACAGTATTAGCTAAACTGCTCTGCGTTAGTCAAAAAGAGGAATTTCTTTTGCACCTGACTAATGAAGGAATTGGAATGATAGGAGGCGGGAAGAGCTTGGGAAAAGAGCCAAAAAAGTTGTGGTTATCTTGTATTCATTTGAACATAAACAAGGTCATAACCTCTATCCCTGCATTTTTAGGAAGGGAAAGAAAAATGGAATCAGGGAAAAGTAAAAACAGGACATAAATTCTATCTTTAGTGTTTTACTTCTTTAAAAAAAATCTGAATTAAATATGGCAAAATGGTAGGTCATATTAGATTACATCATAGGCATATAAGTAATCGTGAGTGTCTTTCTGTGACTTTCTGTATGCTTGAAATACCTCAAATTTAAGAAAAGGCAACATTGAAAGAATATGGCTAGGCCTTCTAAATTGGAAAATCATATCCATTTCACAATTAAGGAACCAGACCTATGATTGAAAGTTTATAAACATCAGCCTGATCAGAATGTTCACAGATCATGAGACCTAGGTCTAGGACTTATTCCAACATCTGTCCAAAGTTGGCCTTCTTCCTCAGAGTCAAATGAAGGGAAAAACAGAAATTAAGAAAGTAGAAAAGAAGTATCAATTATATTCCATTACAAAAAGGAAAAAAAAAAGTAGAATTATCAAAGGTGAAATAGATAGTAGAGAATTTCCAAAAAATGGGATATTCTTTCCTTTGTACCATGTTACTCTATGCAGGCAGATTCCCAGACTCTGCTACATTTGCCCCATCCCCTACTTGTGCATCTACTTTTTGTTATTTTGTTTTCTATGTCATGTCTTATTTCCTCATCTATTTATTCACATGTCTTATTTCCTCACTAAGACTCTTAATTATCATTTATTATCATTTCTGTTTTGTCTTTGTTAACACAGAATTTTCTAAACTTAATTGGGGATTCAAGGATTTTTTATTATTATTTTTTTAAACCTGGGATCCTCCTCATTATCCCACAGTTCTAGTATTTCATGGAATACACCTTAAAGATGATGATTAGATAATTCCCTAAGGCACATTCAAGGGCTAATATTAGATGATTCCATCATTTCCTTGAAATATTGCCCCTTCCTGTGCTGGTGGTGGATATTCTGCTGTAGCTTATTAAACAGCAGATGCTTAGGTATCCTGCTGTCATCCAGGGAGCAGGTTTATTTTGTAGCAAGTGACACTTCCAGATGGTGAACTGGATGCAATCTAGCAAGCTGTTGATGAAAAGGCTCAGGAAGTAGTGTAAGGCATTTGTGGGTAGTCCAAATTTCATTCAAAATTAGATATTAACATCGTGTTTTACACATTCAAATGGTTTGGAGCTTAATGCCAGGGTCCAGCTTTGTCCATTAAGTTCATAAAGGTCACGCTTCATCATTAAACTCAATACATTTCCTCCAGTAACATGTTATCTTAGTAGCGGATTTTGTAAATAGTTGTCATTTCTGTCTTACAAATTAAAAAAATGCCATACTCCGATATTAATAGACATATGACCTTCTCTTTTAGCTTATCAACATGTAGCATTTTATCTACTCTGCAAAGCAAGTTGGATTTTTTTTGTATTTCTTTACTTTTACTTTTGTATATTTTCAAATAAAATAAATTATTTATTAACCTTTTTCTCAGCTGATTTTTCCTTCTAAAATGATCATTCAAAAATGATAATATACGGGGCGCCTGGGTGGCTCAGTCGGTTGGGCATCTGACTTCAGCTCAGGTCATGATCTCACGGTCCGTGAGTTCGAGCCCCGCATCGGGCTCTGTGCTGACAGCTCAGAGCCTGGAGCCTGCTTCGGATTCTGTGTCTCCCTCTCTCTCTGACCCTCCCCCGTTCATGCTCTGTCTCTCTCTGTCTCAAAAATAAATAAACATTAAAAAAAATGATAATATACGAAGAGTATATCAAATTATATAGTTTAAGTGTCAGTGTTGTTGTCAGCCTAGAACAATAGAGAGCAGAAGGCATAAAAACTAAATTGAAGGAAACATTAAGTAAACAAGATCATTACATCATAAATGAAAGCACCAAGGACCCATTTTAGAAACTGAGTTATTCTGAAACAAATTCTATGGCATTAGCATAGTTTTTGTTTTTGTTTTTGTTTTTGTTTTTGTTTTTCTACTTTTCCCCTTTTTGCTTCACAGAAATAGTACTCTCAGGGAGCCTGGTGACTCAGTCAGTAAAACATGCAACATCCACTCAGGTCATGATCTTGCGGATTCATGAGTTCAAGCTCTGTGTAGGGCTGTCTGGTGTCAGCAGGGAGCGCGCTTAGGATCCTCTATCCCCTTCTCTCTCTCTGCCCCTTACCTGCTCGCGTATGCTCTCTCTCTCTCTCTCTCTCTAAAATATAAATAAAAATTAAAAAAAAAAAAGAAAGAGTTTCTAGTTGTCTCATAGCAATCCCTTTTCTAAATAATTTATATTGGGTTATGCTCAACTATATTGTTCTAGTTTTCATAAATCCAACAGGGTTCAGATTAAAGAAAGTAGCTTATTAGATCTGAAGATGTGGCTTAAGAATTTACCTTTGTAAATGTCATGATCCAGGTATATAGTATCATCCACATGCAAAGTCGTTTAGTTCCAGATAAATAAACCATGAAAAAAATGCGCTCTGGGTCTACACAGAAGAGAAAACGTATAAAACTTACTAGAACATCGTGTAACAATTTACTTCAAATATAGCAGCTTAAAGCAGCAAATATTTTGTTATCTCACAGTTTCTGCTCATCAGGATTCTGGCCATGGTCTAGCATGATCTTCTGATTTAGAGTCTTACTAGGTTAAAGTCAAAGTGTTAGGAGTGGCTGCAGCCTCCTCTTAAGGCCCACGTGGTTGTTGTCAGAGCTTGTTTTCTCTCCCAGTTGCCTCGAAACAAGACGGTTGGCTTCTCCTAGTGTTAGTGATCCAAGAGAGAGCAAGAGAGAGTACCCAATAGAAAAGCCAGAGGCTTTTTACAACCGCATCTTGGAAGTGACCTCTCATCATGTCAGCCATGTTCTGTTCCTTGGAAGAGAGTCTTTAAGTCCTGATCACACTCAAGAAGAATGGATTACACATGAGCATGGATACCAAAAAGCCATGGTCATTGAGGGTCACCTTACTGGGTAGCTACAATAATATGTTTTGCATCTTAAATGACTGAAATAAATACTATTTTGAGTGACCTTAAATATTTTTAATACATAAGATCATTAGGAAGTAATTGAGGCATACAGGTTTTGAGAAAAGGAATTAATATCCAAGAAAGTGTAAAAAACCAACAGTCTCTTGAGGTAATTTTCCATTCTTTATGTAAACAGACCTAACTGTAATACTAATAGAGATTTGGCTTCATATAATTCTACACTGGGAAAAGTAAATTGTTCCATCTGTGAGATTTACCTGACTCCAAAGGGAAACATTTATGCATGCAAACATTATATATGGACATATATCTTACGGTAAGTTGTAAAAATTCTATTTGATAAAGTACCTTTGTAATTATCCACTACTTTTAATGCACAGAGCCAAAACAATCTTACTTATTATAACAGTGTAAGAGGTTAAAGGCTTTTTGAACAGATGTTTTATATTTCATTATGAAATGTGTTGTTCTTAACAATTTAAAGATTTATGTCAGTATTGTCTTATTATATTTAATAATTTTATTTATGGTAGAAGAAAACATATTTGTTCCTTTGAACAAGGAGAAATGATAAGAGATTTTAAACTATCTCTGATACATAAAATATCAACAATGAGTTGACAGCTAGAAAGATGCCTCTCTTTTTCTCCCTTCGATCATATTTTCTCTATTAGGTTTAAGAGTTCCCCTGAAACTATAATTTACATTTTATACCATTGAAAGGGATTAATATAAAGCTATTTACATGCAAGAGAAATTTCAGGTCATTTATTAATTATTATATTTTCAGTTAATAAAATCTATGCTATGAAAGAATTCAAAATATGAACTCATAAGAAATGTGTAGAAAATAAAAGTTGCTTTACAAAGTCATTTTCCAAAATCAATACAGCCTCCCACATTACAGATTGACACTCATCCTTTTTCAAATAATCCTAATTACCATCTCATATCTAAACATTGAAAAAGTAACCTATTTCAGATCAATATTTCATGATAGATACTTTTAATGATAGCTATCCATACCACACAGCTTTTGTTTGTTAAGCTGACACAGAAAATTAGCTCTGCTTTTTCTTGCTTATGATTTGCACTTGCACATGAACCAGATGGCAGTAAGAATCAGATAAAAGAATAATAAACTTAAGCTAGAGAAATTGAGATGGTTTGAAACAACATATCATTTCAAAGATATAAAAACCCTGATGGTTAAATCCTTTTCCTTTTGCTCCTTGCACGAGCTGTCTAATGCATTTATTTCCATCTACCTTTATTGGAGAATCTGTCCATTAAATTAAACCACGGAAATGCAGGGCAGATGAGTCTTCGTTTGGGGAACTAATAAGCCCACTAAGTCATGAACAGGACATCAGATGAGCTGTAGTTTTTCACCTTTCTCACACACCTGGGAGGCATTATACAATTTTTCCTGTGAAGGGGACTTTTTTCCTTGTCCAGAGGAAGTACTTTTCTTACACAGGCTCTAAATAATGAGCCACTTTAAGGTAACTCTGCGTGGAGGGACTTACGTAGCAGAAGTACATCACAGAATGTGTGCTGTATGAAACCCAAGCTTATTACTTTGATGTACCAAATGATGACACAACTCAAAAAGTCCTAAAGCTCTATCTGTTTGGCATGCAATGAAGTAAGTGACAAATAAAGATGTTCTAATATAGTCTTGCTGTCTCCACGTCAAGGCCTGCATGAAGCAGAAACCTCCTTCTCATAAAAACATCTTGTGAGACACTGGCATGAGTGTGGATCCTTGTGAGATTATAAATATGTCCTCACTGCATGAGAGGTTAGCTTTAATAGCACATTAAATATAGTTAATAAGAAAGCTGTTCTGCCAATGGATAAAAAGAACCTAAGAGGTTGAACTAGTGAATAAAGAAGAGCAAGAGAAGAAAATTTAAGATGTCAGTTATTCTAAATTCAGTAAGTAGAGATACTGAAATATGTGTGATATAACCTATATATCTGAATTAATCAAATACTGATACAATAAAAATGAAAGAATTATATGGAAAAATTCTATTTTTTTATTGTTTCCAAATTGTTCAAATGTACATTTTGATAAATTAGCTACCTATTTCAAATTTAAAAAGTCATCCCACAATTCTGGGAGTCTGAGGAAATGTGTGTGTGTGTTAAAAAAAACACAAACCATTTTCAGGTAAGAACTAAGAAATTAGAGTTACTAAGATGCCATTTGCTAATAAAACCTGATTTTTGTGATATATTTAAACTGCTTCACGTAATTACTGGCTCCACATAATTATGTGAAACAATTCTAATATGTTTCATTAAATTGAAATAAATAAATAAAGTAAGTTGAAATAACTAACGGGGTGTGATAAGTTATGCACGAGTATTTCATTAGCTACTGTTAGTGTTTTTTGTGTAAATTGTAGGTTAAGTTCCGACAAGCTGGAGAAAGAACGCCAATAGGAAGTCAAACACATGCACCTTCTGTCTGTATATTTTCAACTTCAGATAACATTTCTTATATAATAATTGACTTCTACTTATACTTTTAATAATAATCATTTTAAAGCACCTATACAAAGGTAATATTGATGAACATCATCCTGAGCTGAGAGAAAAGGATTGAACTGAGTCAACATACACTTGACAGAATTAAAGATCTATATTTTTCCAAAAGTAACTGGCTTAAAACCAAATTTCAAAATTCTGTCAATAAAAATAGATTAAAAATTGAAATTTGTTCAACAAAAACAGATTGAATTCAATAGTCCTTAGCATCTTGAATTTAGTGAGAAATAAGTAAAAATATAAACCTCTGTTAAGGGCACCTGGGTGGCTCAGTCGGTTAAGTGGCCAACTTTAGCTCAGGTTATAATCTCAAGGTTCATGGGTTCGAGCCCCGTATCAGGCTCTGTGCTGACAGCTCAGAGCCTGGAGCCTGCTTCAGATTCTGTCTGCCTCTGTCTCTGCCCCTCCCCCACTTGCACTTTCTCTCTCTCTCTCTCTCTCTCAAAAATAAATAAATGTTAAAAAATAACCTCTGTTATTCATTTTTAATATTTTTAAAGACACAACCTTAATAATGAAGATTTTGAATGTGTCATTATACCTACCAGTTTATAAAACAAAATTGAACACTGTTTGGATTATGTTAATAGTTGGTCCAGTCTCACATAATACTCCATTCACCTCCTGCACGTTCTAAATTTTGGTCAATGTAACATATAGGTGCAATGCCCTTGAGAAAAATAGCACCGGAATGGGGAAAAAGGAATTACCTGAATAGCATCCCATGTCTTCCAGTAAATTACCACATGTAGAGAAATAGACTGTAGTATGGAAGTTATCACTGACTGCTGGAAAAGTGAGTAATATGTTTACTTATTCACCAGTGCCACTCGCAAAGAATATTTGGAGTATGTTTTGGTGAGTGTATCACCTGTCATTGTGCTTCAGAGAATAGATAAACTGGTGGAGTTTTTCAATTGAAAGCACAACAGAGAACCAATCTGATATTCTCTTTTCTGATGTTCTTTTTTCTTTTGATAATGTTTGTATATGTTAACTATGTCTAATATATTTCATTGAAAATTGTAATATTACTTTGCATTTTTTTGCCACATTGAAAGAAAACAAATCTCTGAACAAATCTCTCTTGTTATTTTGTAATAATAAAAATCAAGACAAATTATGCCCAATATAAAGCCTCATAATATCTTAAAAAATGAAAGGTAAATAATAACATTTGTATAAAAATTAAACTGCTAACTTATATTAATTACAGTATAGGCTCAGCTATTGTAAAAAATTAAATTGCAAAATTCAAAATATAGTGATATAAAGGAAGAGAGTATATATATTTTCTCTCTCATCACACTCCAGAGATCAGTGGCAGGTTCAGATGATTCTACTCCAGGAAGTAAACAGGGTTCCAGTTTCATTTCACATTTAAAAAAAAATTTTTTTTATTGTTTTATTTATCCTTGATAGAGAGACACAGAGCACAAGCAGGGGAGGGGCAGAGAGAGAGAGGGAGACACAGAATCCGAAGCAGCCTCCAGGCTCTGAGCTGTCAGCACAGAGCCCGATGCAGGGCTCGAACTCACCAACCGTGAGATCATGACCTGAGATGAAGTCGGACGCTTAACCAGCTGAGCCACCCAGGCACCCCTCATTTCACATTTTTGCTTTGCCATTGCCAACGTGCTATTCTCTTCTGCATTGTCAAATGTGACTCAGTGCTTTTCCACACTGTAGCCTGTGGAGAGAGAAAAGGCAATTCAAATAAATTTCATTTAACAAGTGAGCTGGATGTTCATTCATTCCCATATTATACTGAAGGAAAAATGTCATAACTAACTGCAAGGGAGGTTGAAAAATGTCTCGACAGTCATGTGCCCAGCAAAAATCTACTGTAATGGAAGAATGGGTTTGGACCAGCAGTGAATAAATAGACCCAAATGCATGGGTCCTTCCTTATTCCCACATGCAGATTCATTCCACAATTAATTGCATCTGGCTCAGTTTAGGATCTCTTAGTGAAGTCTGGTTGTCTCCCTCAAGCCTATAAATGACTCTTTGCAACCTGATAATGTATAAACTAATAGACAATTTATATGACTACCTCTCAACCAAAATGTAATAGCATGATACATCAGTCCACCATATGCAAATAACTGGCTTTGGTAATCAGAACATTTGGTCTGGTTTCATTAGCAGTAAATTTCTCTCAGAAAACACGAGATTTTCATCTTATTTTATTCCAGTCTTTTTTGTTGTTGTTGTTCAAGTAACCATTCCCAAAGACTTCTTCTAGATATATACCTCAAGTCTATCAATTCTTCTACTTCCTGGTTCTGGACTAGACTCATCCACTCTCCAATGATGTGAAGGTATCTAAATGAAATATATCTTGAAACAATACAGTTGGATGATAAGGCAACACCTTCATCTGAGCTTTACCACAGACTAGCTCCCTTTTCTGTCTAAAAAGTTTAATTTGGAGGCTGTGGAGATAGGTTGCAAGTGACAATCTCATCTTCTGCTATTTAGGATAAAAAGGCAGTTGGTATTTTAATACTTTTAGGGCCCAGAATAATGCTTGCTCAGTCAATATGATTGCTGATTGTAGGCAGAGATTAGCAGTGCTATATTTTCTTCTATATAGAATTGCAGAACTTTTCATTTCTTGCCTGATCTCAGCTCTCTTTACCAGTAATTTTGCTAAAACAACAAACAGCAGCCAAACACATCATTCGTCTGAATTTTTTAAACAAATTCCAGTAAAGCTACAGACGTGTAAGCATATGGTCTGCCACTGAGATTATCACAGGTGATAGCTTTACAAGTGTCCCACTTGTAAGTTAGCTGTGTCCCAATGTAAGTTATCATCTTTCCAGTCAGGACACTCATGCACCCTTTTCCACTTTCTTATAGCAATGCCTTGCCACATGATTTGGTTTTTGTTTAGTAGCATCTCACTTCCAGTTATGCTTTATTGTACTTTTAAGGACAAAGTTGATTACAAATAAACCACAAAATACACTAGTTTAAAAAGGAGTTATTTCTCTCACACATGCAGTTTGGGAGTGGTTCAGACTGAAAAGCATCATGCCTCTGTGACGTCCCTTCTATGAGGAAACCCAGGTTCTTTCCATTCATTATCCTTTCTTCCCCTACATAATTGATTTCATCTTTATGTTATTTGCAAAAGAAGTTATTTGCAAGACATGTCTTAGCCTATGGAAATAAAAACATCTCATTGAGGCAAGCAACCTCCTTTTGAGCAAGACAATCAAATGTTACACAAATTACATCTACTATCCATACTCCATTAGAGAGAATTTGGTCCCTTGGCCACACTTACCTGCAGAGAACCCTCCAGACAGATTCCTCTTCACTGAGGGACTTGTAAAGGGGAATTTCTGGAGTGTTGTCAGCAGATGTATTCCAGCTGTCATGTTTTTATTTTTTTCAAATATTGCCTCTGTTGCAAAGAGTTATTTTGTCTAAGACAAGCCCCATCCAGGACAACCTGTATGCAATGACTAGTACACGTAGGGATATAGCGTCTGGCTCCCTCACAAAAATTGAGGACCACTCTGAAAGCCCATTCAATTTTCAAAGCCACAATGGGCTCAGGCAAAGCTGGGTTTAAGCATGGCTTCTCTGACTGCTCTTATTTCCTTCTCTGCTTCCATAGGCATTGATCCCAAGTACCTTCCTCAACAAACATCCTGCACACTAAACTCCAACTCAAAGCCAGCTTCCTGAGGAACCCAATAATCAACAATGATAAAGTATTTCATTTAATTAATGCATATATAAATTTATCTTTCTATAATTTAGCTAGCCACATCAAAGCAAATATAATAGATATCCTTATACATGCCTTCCACCTCATTCAAACTTTCCATCAATATAGAAATTTTTCCCAAATAAGGAAGTTATCCCCTATCCTTGTCTTTGTGACTATAGTATCAAATTGAATAAAGAGAAGGAGGAAACTACATAGCTTTAAATATTTTAGTGTATATTCTCATGGGTCCTTAACAACATATTTATTATATCTGTATTCAAAAGCTACTACCTGATAGGAGTAACCAGCCTGCCTCTCATCACTTCATTCCAAATTCGTGTCAATTTAGTAGGCAATGGTAATACTCTGACCCTCTCTGCTTCTATTTGTAAGTACTAGTTTTCGTTTAAATGGTTCATGCCAAAGCCAATACATCATATATCACTAGAGACTAAGGAAGTCTTTCGTCAGCCTCGTAAGCGATGCTTGTAAAAGAAAGAAATGCGCACAGAGGAAAGAACATGAGGTCTATGAGGGCTCACAAGACAAGGAGGATTTAGCTTGCTCCTTCCCATTGTTGAGGACAAATGAATAGGGGAGAATGAGAGAGGTTGCTAGTGGGCACAGGGGTGACTTTCCTTCTGGCCAGGGGAAAGATGTTCCCAGAACAGGGGGAAAAACAAAAGTGAATTCACTCCTGCTAGTTGGAAGATAAGACTTCATTCTGAATAGCCTGTGTCATATTTATCCTCCCATTACATTTTTTGAGGCAAATGAAGGCCAAAAATTTAATACATTCTACATTACATAAATTACCACAGTGTGTTTTGCTGTTTTGACCTTTTCAGCATTCCTTCTATAATTTGATTGGGCAGCTATCATACTTGCTTTCTGTTTACAACATTTAACCTGAAAGGAAGAGAGATATTGAGCCAAACAAGGAAAATACTAAAATAACACAGAGACTTAATTAGAGGTATAATGTGCTGCAAGTCAGGGGACCAAAATGCCAGCAAGTCTGGAACTGCCTTGTGAATTTCTTGACTGACAGAAGCAGCAAGAGAAGTGAAAGTGATAAGTAAAATGAGGACAACCAAAACCAATTATTGGTATTATTTAAAGGTCATTTACATTAGAATTTTCTCTAGTATATTAGATGCAATAATAAAAGTGTTTCAAAAATAAATTCACAACTGAGGAATGTAAAATGTACTGAATTTACAATAAAATAGCTTTAAATAAGATTTGGCAGAATGGATCCAATCCATCAGGTGGCATTTCTTGAGCATCTAGAATGTATAAAATGTTGGGCTGGGAACTGAGCACAAATAAATATATTACATATTTCAAACAGCTTACAATCTCCAGCTGAAGTTGCAGACAATGAATGTGTACTGACACAAATCCATACAAGTGAGTGATTTTCCCCATGGGCTTTCAGCAACCTGAATGAAGAAGTAGCAGCAATAGGCAGTTGGATTGATTGAGGGTTGAACTTTGCCAGTCCGTGTAACAGAAAGATTAAGGAAAAAGGAAGTTGGGGTTGCTTGTAAGATGGTGGTTTTAGTGAGTTCTAGGAGTATGATGAATGGAATATACTATGTGAGGTAGGGGAGGAAAGACACAGTGGACAGTTAAGAGAATATACGGTGTTGTAAAGGAGGAAGCAGAGATTAATTTGGAAACCAGTGTGGTAGAAATGCCGTGAAACTAGTGCCTACATTTCTGATGTTGAACAAGAAAGACAGGGATTTGAGGCATCATAGCAGTAGCTGATTTTACCTTTGTGAATTCTCTCTCAGAGAAAGAATTATGAGAAAGGTAACTACATCAGAGTATGTGAATCTTAATTTTTGAAAGATAATTTAAACATAAACTAATAAGAAAACTGTCTTTAACCCATCCAAAAGCCCTAATTACATTCTATGTTTTAATTAGATAGCTTATATCTTTAATTTATTATAATCCACTACATGTGCAATGCCTGCTGTTGTGAAATAGGACTCTAAAAAGTATAAAAATGAGTATAAAATTAGTTCTGCCCAATATACCAATACCCTTACATTCAAATTAGTACTACTTTTCAAAGTACCCTGAGTCTAGAACCCAAAATGGTACATGGTTCAATGATTTTAAATTTCCTTGGTTGATGATATTTCTAAATCATTGATTTATGATTCTTAGGTAAACCAAAACAGGTGCATGCTTTAAAAAATAAGACATAAATTAAAAAAAAAATCAATATTTTCTAGATTTGCTGGCCAGGAATTTCAATGTTCCAAACTTCTGAAAATAATACAAAATATATTCTAGTATTTTATAATATTGCATGGTAGTAGTGTAAGTACTCTGAAGGTCTTTCTACCAAAAAAAAAACCCACCCCCCCAAAAAAAACAAAAAAAAAAAACAAAAAAACACAAACCCCAAATTCCTAGTTAAAACTGACAATATTGTGTGCTAGCAGGCTTTCAAGAGGAAAAGGCAATCTCTATAAATCCTATTCTCAAAAGATGGGAGTTAAGATTCCTTTTCTCAGAAGATGGAGTAGATATACTTTCCCTTATTTTACCCTCTAATTACATCTAAAGTCTTAGACATTACAGATAACAAAAACATAAGGATTATCTGAAAATGTAGAGAGAAAAAACTAGCTAGAGACCAGGGGACCCAAGGAACAACAGGTGGTATGTTCGTAGGGTTTCCTTTTTGCTTCATATATCCATGATTTCGAGGTGAAGAAGTCAGCAACCCAGAATACCAATTGGTGCAGATAAATTTAAGAAAGCCTGTTCTAGCTAAAAGAGCAAGAAAAGTGCAAGATGGCAAGACAGTACTGTTAAACATTAACTGCTCTACACCAACAAAATACCACAGGAAACAAAGAAAAACTGTGGTCCCATCTGTAAGAGTGAAGGCTTAGTCAGGACCTTGACTTTCACTCTTGCCAGGAACTGACAAGACAGAAACTTCTTGCCAGTGTAGTGTCAGAGAAAACTAAGTAGTAAGCTAGAACTTTGTCCCTGCTAGTGCTAACATTCACCCCCCACCCCCACCACCCCACTTCACCCCCACTGCCTAGCAATAGCAAGGTCCTACTCCTCTTCACTGCTAGGGAGAGTCAAATGGGAATTTTAGAGCTAAAATATACAACATGCAAGATAAAAAACTCAGTGGATGGACTCAACAGCAGAATGGAGAGTATAGAGGAAAAATCGGTGAATTTGAAGATAGTACAGTAGAAATTATCCAATCTGAGAAAACAGAGAGAAAATAAGGGGGAAAAAAAAGAAGAGAGTATCAGTGACCTGTGTGACTATAAAAATTTAATATTTATGTCATTAGAATTCCAAAAAGTGAGGAGGAAGAGGCTGAAAAGAAACCTGAAGAAATAATGTCTGAAAGCTTCTCAAATTTGACAAAAGACCTAGACTTACAGATACAAGAAACTGAGGGAAACACACACACACACACACACACACACACACACACACATGCACATACACACCAAGACACATGATGATCCAACTCTGAAAATTCATGATAAAGAAAAGTCTTGAAAACAGCAAGAGTGAAATAACACCTTACCTACAGATGTAAAGCAACTAGAATATCAGGTTTTTCATTGGAAATCATGTAGGTCAAGAGGCGGTGGGATGACATTTTTCAAGTGCTGATAGAAGGGAAATGTTGGGCATCTGGGTGTCTCAGTCAGTTAAGTGTCCAACTTCAGCTCAGGTCATGATCTTGCAGTTCATGAGTTCGAGTCGCCCCATGTTGGGCCCTGTGCTGACAGCTCAGAGCCTGGGGCCTGCTTCTAATTCTGTGTCTCCCTCTCTCTCTGCCCCACCCCCGCTCACACTCTGTCTCTCTCAAAAATAAATAAACATTAAAAAAATACAAAGGAAAAAAAGAAAGGAAATGTCAACACAGAATTCTATATCCAGAGAAAATTTTCTTTAAGAATGAAGGGGGTATTGGGGCGCCTGGGTGGCTCAGTTGGTTAGGCTTCCGACTTCAGCTCAGGTCATGATCTCGCAGTTTGTGGGTTTGAGCCCTGCATCAGGCTCTGTGCTGACAGCTCGGAGCCTGCAGCCTGCTTCGGATTCTGTGTCTCCTTCTCTCTCTGCTCCTCTGCTACTCATGCTTTCTCTCTCTGTCTCTCAAAAATAAAATAAAAAACATTAAAAAATAAATTAAAAAGAGAATGAAGGGGGTATTAAGACATTTTCATATGAAGGGAATTCAGGAGAATTTATCACCAACCTAAAGATTGGCTAAAGGAGGTTGTCTTTTTTTTTTTTTTTAACTTTATTTGTTTATCTAGAGAGAGAGAGAGAGAGAAAGTGCAAGCAGGAGAGGGACAGAGAGAGAAAGGGGAGAGAGCGAGAATCCCTAGCAGTCTCCACACTGATAACACAGAGCCTGACACAGGGCTGAATTCCAAGAACCCTGAGATCATGACCTGAGCTACAGTCAGAAACTCAACTGACTGAGCCACCCAGGTACCCCTAAAGGAGGTTGTCTTAAGAGAAAAGAAGTGATACAAGAACTCTTAGAACATTTGGAAGAAAGAAATAGCAGAAAGAATAAAATAGAGGCAAACACGATACTTTTTTCTTCTCTTCAGGGTTACAAATTTTGTTTGATGGTTGAAGCAGAAACTTAACACTGTTTTGGTTATAAGTGTACATAGGAAAGAATTTTAAGGCAATTGTATTATGAACAAGTGGGGCAAAAGAGCAGAATGATAGGTTTCTACATTTCACTCTAGCTGGCAAAATGTCAGAATGAATCTACAGTGATAGGCTCTGTATGTGTTATGGAATACTATAGAGATACACTCAAAACAATCTCACCAACAATATATGAGAATTCTAGTTGTTCCACATTCTTTTTGTCTATTAGCATATGCCAATCTCTTTAATTTTAACCATTCTAGTGGGTGTGAAATTGTTCTCTTGATTTCAATTTATATTTCTCTAGTAACAAATAAGTTTATGCCTTGTCTTTTTGTTTCTATACCATATATCACGATAAGCAGTGATATTTAATTTTGATGAAACACAATTTATCATTTTACCATTTTATGCCATTTTGCCTTTTGAGTTCTCATAAGAAATCATTGCCTAATCCAAGATAATGAAGGTATTTTCCTATGTTTTATTCTACAAGCTTTGTAGTTTCAAGTTTTTACATCTATATCTAGAATCATACTCGAATTAGTTGTTATGTGTTGTATGAAGTAGAGAGCAAGATTCATTTTTAATAGATTTTTCAAATTCTTCCAGTAACATTTGTTAAAAAGTCTTCTCTAGTCTCCATTGAATTGCTTTTGGTTCCTCTGTTCAACCCCAGTTAAGTCTATTAATCAACTTTCTATTCTGTTCCATTTATCTATTTTCTTTCCTGTAACAATACTCAATGGTTCTGAGCACTTAACTTTTACAGTAAATATTGAAATAAGGTAGCATGAGTCTCTCAGCTTTCTTTTCAGTCAACATTGTTTACTTTTCTAGGCCCTTTACATTTTCTTAAATATTTCAACAACCGTTTGTCAATTTTTCCCAACAACTCTGTTGGGGTTTTGATTGAAAATGTATTCATTTAGGGGCACCTGGGTGGCTCAGTTGGTTAAGTGACTGACTTCAGCTCAGGTCATGATCTAATGGTTCATGAGTTTGAGCCTCACATCCGGTTCTGTGTTGACAACTGAGGGCCTGGAGCCTGCTTAGGATTCTGTGTCTCCCTCCCTTCCCTGCTCGTGTTTTTTCTTTCTCTCTCTTTCTTTCAAAAATAAAAAATAAACACTAAAAAAAAGAAAAAAAATTTGTTCGTTTAAAAATCATTTTGGGGGTGCCTGGGTGGCTTGGTTGGTTGGGCGTCTTGATTTTGGCAGGTCATGTTCTCACAGTTAGTGGTTTGAGCCTCACATCAGGCTCTGTGCTGACAGCTCAGAGCCTGTAGCCTGCTTCCGATTCTGTGTCTCCCTCTCTCTGGCCCTTTCCCACTCATGCTCTGTCTTTCTCTCTCAAAAATAAATTGATTTCAAAATCATTTTGGATTGAATTCTCATCTTAACATTTAGTGCCTTCCAATCCATGAATATTGTATATTGCTCCACTTACTTAGATATCCTTGGGGTGCCTGGGTGGCTCAGTCAGTTAAGCGTCCTACTTGGGCTCAGGTCATGATCTCACGGTTTGTGGGTTCAAGCCCCACGTCGGGCTCTGTGCTGACAGCTCAGAACCTGGAGCCTGCTTCGGATTCTGTGTCTCCCTCTTTCTCTGCCCATCTGCTGTTAGCACTCTGTCTTTCTCTCAAAAATAAATAAACATTTAGATATCCTTAATTTCTCAGCATTTTTTGTTTAGCGATTTTGTTTTTTAGTTTTTGTTGAGGTGGTCCTCACATTTTTTGTTAAATTTTTCCTAATATTTTAAGGTTTATGATGCTATTGTGTCTCAGTCAATTATTAATAACAACATCAACTCAAGAGCAACAGCAATAATAAAATACTAACAGACCTTCAGTTAGGCATTTGCTATAGAAAAATTTTTTTAAGCTTATTTATTGATTTTGAAAGAGAGAGAGAGAGAGTGAGTACGAGCAGAGGAGGGACAGAGAGGGAGAGAGAGAGAGAGAGAGAGAGACAGAGAGAATCCCAAATAAGCTCCTCACTGCCAGCACAGAGTCAGAGGTGGGGCTTGAACTCACGAACCCTGAGATCATGACCTGAGCCAAAATAGAGTTGGAAGCTTAACCAACTGAGCCACCCAGGTGCCCCTAGAAATATTTTTTGATAATGGGTTATCTTATTTCTTTACCCTCCTTGAGGATGGATTATATGAAAAAAAATGAGAATAAAACATTTCATTTGCAAATAATGCAATTGAATAAACCAAGACAAATATTTCTAGAAGAAAGTTGCTTTAGGAAAGCAAAAAAATAAAAAAATAAAATTTATAGCAACAGACAAAATTGTATTATGAAAAGGCACTGGTTTATTTAATGGTCAAAAGACTAGTATACTGGCCTATGCTGTTGCACTATTAGCAGTTTTAAAGGCACTCTATTTTCAAAGATCACTAAACCACAAAGTAAATATTGCTATTTAGAAGTTCAGGGAAATTATTGTATATGTTCCTTCTGTAGAGGTGGAGTGGTATCGTGGAAATATTTATGCTTTGAAGACCTGGTTTATGGCTTGAATTGTGCTCTCCCATAAAAGATATACTGACGTCCTAGCTCCCAGTACCTTAGAATATGACCTTATTTGGAAATAGATTCCCTGTAGATGCGATTAGTTTGGTGAAGATGAAGTAATACTGGAGTAGGGTGGGCCCCTGATCCAATATGACTGGTATCCTTATAAGAAGACAGTCATGTACCTACAGAGACCCACAAGGAGAATGTCAAGTGAACAGAGAGGCAGAGATTGGAATTATGTAGTTGCAAGCGAAGGAACACGAAGATTATCAGCAAACCACCAAAATCAAGGAAGAGGCAAGGAAGAATTCCACTACAGATCTCAAAGGAAGCATAGCCCAACTGACACACTAATTTTCTACTTCCAGCCTCCAGAACTCTTAGTTTTCAGAACTCTTGAGAAAATCAAGCTAACCAGTTTGTGTTAGTTACAGCAGCCTTAGCAAACTAATATTTATGGAATACAGATTTTTATATTAATTCTGTGGTTTCCAGTATATATGACTGTGGTACTTAACGTGTATGCACGTTTCTTCCGATGCAAATTTTGGAGAGTGAAATCTACTTCATAGTTTTGTCTTGTGAATCAAATTAGAGAATCTATAAAAGTGACTCAAATACTCTCACACCATAGCAAGCATTCAACAATTTCGTTCCTTATAATTTATAACACTGCTGTTTGAACAGTGGGAGAAACATTGTTAAATGTGGATCCCTTAGCCCCACCCCAATTTTACCAGCTAAAATTTCTGGGAGTATGTTTTATGAATTTATATTTTTAACTTGTTCCTAAGGTGATCTTTGTCTACTTCAGCCAGTCTACTTCTAGTTCTATTTTGGGGTGCCACTTATTTCAATAAGAATGGTTTCATTATTGATCTAAAAACTCCTTATATCTGTAATATGGAGTTATTGCTTTCAAATTTAAAGCACTCTTAACAACTAGAATTGTTTTCTTGACTTTATTATCCCTTTAAAAGAAAATCTATCTTCCCCCTGGACAGTAGTTTGTATACATTATTTCGTAAACTGGGGTTTTCAACCAAAATTCTGAAGTTTGCATATCAAATAAAAATCTTAAAAAACAGTGTTTCAAAGTTTCTAATGGTCCATCAAAAGAACCAAGAATAGTTTATTTAAAAAGACTATGAAGTGGGTGCCTGGATGGCTCAGTCGGTTAAGCCTCTGACTCTTGGTTTCAGCTCACATCAGGATCTCAAGTTTGCTGAGTTTAAATCCTGCGTGGCCACATCTCACGTTCTGCACTGGCAGTGTGAAACCTTTTTGGGATCCTCTCTCTCCCTCTCTCTCTGCCCCTCCCCTGCTCTCTCTCTCTCTCTCTCTCTCTCAATATAAATAAATAAACTTAAAGAAAAAAAAGAAGACTATGAGGGGCACCTGGGTGGCTCCATTGGTTGAATGTCCAACTCTTGATTTCAGCACAGGTCATTATCTTTCAGTTTGTGAGACTGAGCTCCTGGGTCATCGACTCTGCACTGACAGTGCAGAGCCTGCTTGGTGTTCTCTCCCTCCCTCTTTGCTGGTCCCTCACTCCCTCTCTCTTTCTCAGAATAAATAAATAAAATTTTTAAAAATAAGTAAAAATCAAAGAGACTATGAAATAAATTTGGTTACATGCATTTCACAGATTTGAATTTGTAGCTTCATTGACATTTTCTCGGAAATTTTTGTACTGTCACAATAATCTTTATATTCTTAAAGGTTTTTATTAAAGTTTCTAAATTTTGTGGGTGTGTGTCTTATTTAACTTTCTTTATCAGCTTAATAACTGATTCTATCTGAGGTGATGATGGGGGGTCAGTGCATTGTGCCTGTTATAAATTATATTTTTAGAATTTGTATTTTTATTGAATTATGGAAAAGCATATAAATGGCATAGACCCAAAAGCAATTTTTGAAAAGATGAAAGTTAGTGATAAAAACAGTCATATAAATATTACAGTCAAGACTTGTCATAAATAAGTAGTGAGATAGATGCCAATACTGATGTAGATTATGAGTCTGTGTGAGCTGGAGAAAATAAAACTGAATATGATAATTTTATACAAATAGACTAAAATGATTGAAAAGTCATAGGATTGGAAAGTGGATTATATTACACTAGAAATTCATTAACTCAAGTTTCAATATGTTATAATTTATGAAAATTTATAATTTTCAAAGCAATTTTAATTTTGGTAGACTAATCACATTTTTTTCTAGAACAAATACTCAATATTAATTCCACTGTATTTTGACAAATTTATCATGGTTTAGGTACCAAAATTAAGGACATATCAAAATGTCCATGACAAAACAAACAAAATATAAAGAGGAACTCATAAAATATTAGAAAAACACACAATCATATTAGAACACACTATTTCAATGCATTTATAATAAACATTACCCTTGGAGAGAACACAGAATGGAGAACTAGCAAAATTCCTTTATCAATGAAAATATAAATGGTAGCAGATACAACATTTTACATTTTAATTAGACCACTGATGTGCAGAATATGAATCAGCTCTTGGCATATATGATTATTAGGTAGAAGCGTTCAACAATTTATAGTCAATTCTCATTATTCCCAGATTCTATATTTGTGAATTAATCTACTTCTTAAAAGTTATTTGTGACCTCAAAATTAATACTTTTGGCTCTTTCTCGGTCATTTGTGAACATGCTCACAGCAGCAAAAAAGTTGGGTCACCTGGCATCCACATTCTCAGCTGAGCTGATAGGAGTAGCAGCCCCACCTTCTTGTTTCTGCTGTCACACAGAGATGGCTGGGAAATGGTAACAGTAGCTGGTAGTGAAGGAAAGTGCAAGAGGCTCCCACTCAGGGATGAGGACTGAATTCTAACGTTGGCACCTGTTCGTGGAGAGGTCTTAAGTCACTTATTCCCGAACCACATTTTCTCTTTTACACGAGAAAAAAAACGAGAGAGAGAATCAACCAGGAGGAGTTGTTTTTAGGATTCAAGATTACGATCTATGTGAGTTATGTATATATCTATATGTTACATACTTCCCCTGGGACAATGGTCTCGTGTTTGTGAATTCAGCGTTTGGCAACTTTCTAGAAGATAACTACTGTGCATAACAAGAATTAACCGTACACATCTCCCACTGAAAAGCTGTAAGAAGGGAGAAAACACTTACACATACACTATTTTGTGATCAACTATATAGATTGCGAAGATGTGTTGTATGGAGCAAGTATCTTCCAATTTAATATGGAAGGTTGGACACATGAGTTTTTACTTGTTCCCCAAACCCACTAAAATAATAGTTAAGAGATAAAAATGTAGATACACGGAAGGAGGAGAGAATAGACAAGATAGGTGCATACATTTTGGGAGATTGAAGGTATATGATTTGAAGTAATGGATTAGAGAAGAGAAGGCTGAAAGTATCAGAGCAATAAAGGCAAATCATCTTCCTTTCAGAAAGAGGTCCCCTCTCTAATCAACAAGATAGAAGGAACCTGAGTCCCTGGACAGTTTCTAGGAGTAAAGCTACTATTCATTTTGGACAGTCTTCTAGTCTGCTGGCTGTCTATGGAGAGGGGAAGAGCTGGCTGAAAGGAATAGTATCTCCAGGTCCCTTTCCCCGTTCCAGCAGGAGACGGGAAGTTGATTCTCTTGAGAGACTGAATCAAAAATACTCTGAATAAAGGGAATTAGGACTTAGCTAAGGGCAGGGGTAAAGCACCACACTCAAATAGCAGATATTGACTAAAACTTTTAAACTTAAAACTGTACAATTCTAGTCTTTCTCTAGGTCTATATATCAGGCTTCTCATATAAAAAATTAGAAGGCTCCTCTCTGAGGAAATGATAAGCCAAAGAGTAAAATCGACAAAGGTTGATAGATAGGTGTCTCTTAAGAAAATGGTAAAGTCTACAATTTGATAAGAACCCTGCGAACACTAAGCTTTTAGTTAACTTTTTAACATTTACTTCTAAATTTAAAGTGGCAGCCAAGAAAAAAAAAATACCACAAACAGAGGATAACAAAGCAAACAAACAAAATAGAAAGAGGAACTCATAAAATATTAGAAAAACACACAAAAAAGCAATGTTTTTGATCTGAAATTAATATTACCCATATTAGTTATCTAGTGATGATTGATAGATTATCTTAAAGTTTAGTGGCTTAAAACAACAATAAGCCACTACACTAATAACAACAATGATAAATGGGTGATGGGAGTCAAGAGGTACAAACTTCTAGCTATAAAAATAAGCAGATCATTGGAATATAATGTACATCATGGCAGCTATAATTAATAATACTGTATTGCATGTTTGAAAGTAAGAGAGTAAATCTTTAAAGTTTTTACAAGAAAAAAAAATCCATAATTATATATGGTGATAATGTTAACTAAACTTATTGTAATGATCATTTCCCAATATATATAATTTGAATCATCATGTTGTACACCTCAAACTAATATAATAGCGTGTGTCACTTATATCTCAATTAAAAAATGAAGAAGCTTCCAGCTGATTTCTAGTTCAAAATGGCAAAGAGGTCACACACCTGTCTCCTCCTTTTCTCCATAAATACTAATGAAATAACACTCAAAAACTCAAAGAGTGCAGTGCTGAGAGTAGTAAGAGGGAATTCTTCGGTATAACAGAGAATCTGGAAAAAAATAAACATTGGCTATCTTCCACAGTTTCTTTGGGTTAGGAGTTTGGGAACAGTTTAGCAATGTGGTTCTGGCGCAGGATTTCTCATGGTGTAACAGTTAAGATGTCTGAAACTTCAGTCCTCTAAAAGCTTGAATGAGGCTACAAGACTACTTCACTTGGTTGGCAGGTTGGTGTTAACTTTTGACAAGAAGCCTCAGTTTCTCCCCCTGTAGGCTCTCTCCCTAGGGCTCCTTGAATGTCCTTATGACACTGATGGCTGGTGTACCCCAGAGCAAGTAGCCCAAGAGAAGCCAACACAGAAACTACAAGGTCTTTTAAGGCATAACCTCAAAAGTCATAAAGTCACTTCCTCACAGTATTGTATTTGTCATACTGGCTAATCATTATTCATTGTAGAGAGGTCTACATAAGGGTATGGATACCAGAAGACAAGGATCACCAGAGTTCATTTTGGAGAACGTCTACTGTATCATCTGTAAGAGAAAAAAGTAAATATCAAGTTAAAGAAAAAAGAACAGCATACTCCAAAAAGGAACTCTCTAAAAATAAATTATTAGAAATTAAAATTTAATGCAAATGCTAAGGGTCCAATGGAAATTTTAAAATAAATTTCAGGAATTAAAATTTTAAAACATTTCCCGATGTTAGAACTAAAAGGAAAATAATTGGAAAGTTTGAAATACATGAGTATTGCGACAAATCGTCTAGAAAGCTGCCTAACAAGAATTCCTCCCATCTCTGTATATTCGTGAAACTCCTTTTGTCATGTTAATGAGTCCACTTCCACTCACTCTGAATATAGGCTGGCTCTGAGATTTGCTTCGATCAACAGAATTTGGGAGCAGGAAGATCAAGAATAGGAAGGTGGGGGAAAAACCAATTTCCAAGCTGGCTATTGATTTTCAATTAATAAAACATTCAGTTGCTTGTTTATGTAAGACATTCTGAAGAGGGTATGAAACTACCCATATCCCCACAGGCATATGAAAATGTCACATGATGTCCAATATTGGGAGAAGTAAGAGCAAGTATTTATCTGCTATCTCCTCCTCACATACTATCTTTTAGGGCTTGAAGTTCACCTCATGAAGTATGAACTTTCCTACAATCCTAGGTTGTTATTGATGCCACTGGACAGTAGTTACTAGGGAAGTCAGAGCCCACCACCAGCACTGCTACCCAGCAAGGATGTTCTTTATTTGACCCTGGAAATAGTGAGCTATGAGAATATCTAGGCATTCAATAGGACAAGACTCGACTGCTGCAGACGATTTGCTGTCTCCACAGCAGGTGCAGTGGAGGCCAGGCTATCACTTCTAGGACCCCTGAGACAGCTAGTGGTGTTAGGAGATTAGGGGGACAATAGTGGCAGCTAAGTATCTCCATTTTGTAAGATCTCAGTTCGAGAGGCAAATGGGACTTAGCAAATTTGTTGGGAGTTCACATAAATTAGGTTTCATCCCTTGTACCACTCAGATTTGCTCACATTCTCCATTAACAATATGAAAGTAAGATTGCCATGCTACTTCACCAAGAATGGAGGTACAAATCCAGTCACTCAGCTGGTTGATTCTAAAAAGTATGTCAGAGGGTTAGCAAACTGTGCTATAGTTGCTATTGCTGCAGCTGCTCCCAAGCTTTCATTGATATTCCTCTTCCAAATTCTAGATTCATCACCCCATTCTGTTTTGACCAGTATTTCACCTTACCTAGTGAAGTAATGAAGTGACTGAGATCTTCATATGTGAAGGTTCTGAGTGTGGCTTTCTTGCTTGTGTCTGGCTGAATTTGCTGCATATACACAACAAGTAATGTCACTTTGAAATTCATCCATTCCATACATCTTCCTTCCTGCACCTATTGTGCAAAAGTACCTCCAGCTTCTCTTGGTACTCAGGGTTAACAATACCAGGCAATCGAGTAATTCTTTCTTTGCCTGTTAATCCCCTGGAATAAGAAACCCTCTTATAGTTTCCTCTGGTGGAAATCACTCCCATACTAAACAGAACCTCTGTTTCAGCAACTATATATGTATTTTAGAGAAAGCCTATACAAATTTTATAAGTTGATTACTGGAAGCTATGACAAGGGAATCAATTCTATTTCTTATTCTTGTTGCCCAAAACTTTCAAGGATACAGCTCCACATATCAGCTCATGTACCATCTCCAAGAGGACAGTGCATTCAAATTCATATTTTCCAAAATGGCCACAATACTATCTTCCATTCACCAATGTTCTTCTAAAATGTAACCTTGCCAGTCCCACCTCAGAAGGTGGGGTGCCCACCTCCTTCAATTTTATGGATCTGAATCAGCCTTAGTGAGTACTTTGACCAAAAATAGGGTCAATGGTGATATTATAGGCTAAATTATAAGAAGTGTTGAAGTTCCCACATGTGTATTTTAGAACACCTGGTGTGAGAATGCTTCCTTCCCAAACCTAGACACCAAGCCCAAGCTATCAACCTCAGCTGAGCTCCTGACATCAGCAGTTAGTCATGTGAGTGAGCTATCAGTCCCATTAAGCCTTCTATAGCCCCAACTACAAGTCAGCCCCAATATGTGACTTAAGCTCTCTACAAACCTCCAATGAGGACATTCCAGGTGAGCTTAGTCAACCAATAGAAGACTGAGGAATAATTTATTTAAAACACTTAGTTTAAGGGTGGTTATAGCAACAGCTGACCACAATAGTGCCCCAAACTCTTCAAGGTGGTAACACCAAGTTGATAACTGAGTTGAGACTTCAATAGGCCATTTCATCATTCTATGGGAACAATCATTTTGAATAACAGAAAACATTGCAAGATAAAAAAAATCTCATGGTAATACACCCATTGTCATAAGTCATTCCCATTATATGCCCCCCCCCCCCCCTTAGAGACATTGCTGTGTAGAATGTTATTGGATCAGGGATTCTAAAGGTCATGGCCATCAAATGGTGAAGTTGGCAGTAGTAGGGAAGGCAAACCTCTATCCACAATGTGTATCAATTTCAGTGAATGGAATATCTGTTCCCTCCAACATAGAAGGTACACAATATAATCTACCCAAACTAGCTGATTTCCCTGATAACAATGCCATATTGAAAAGCTAGCACTGTTCTTTACTTCAGGGGTTGGATATTCTGCCATAGCTAATTTAACCTCGGTAACAGGCAACCTACAATTTTTGACAAATACATAGCTTCCAGCCATGCCACCACCATAGCTACTCTATTCATAGGGCCATTTTGTGGGTGTTGGGGTGGCTGAGGAAAGCTAACATGCACAGTATAGGTCATATGTTACCTACTTTTTGAAAGCCTGTTCTTCAGTAAAAACACACTGGTAGGCATGTATCAGACAAAAATCCTCATGCTTTATGCTCTCTCCCATAAGTCCATCCCATATAACTCTTCTCTAGACATCCTTCTCCTGAGTCTTCCATTCTTATTTCCTTCCAGTCATTATCCACTACATAGCATTTTATGTATAGCCATATATTAGATGACACTTCCATATGAAATGGATGACTGAGTACTTTGCTCACAACTTTGTCCCCTGGCGTGGTAAATTTTACTAGTATCTTTCAGGGCCACCTGTAAATGGGGGTATAACATAGCAGCAGCTTTTCTCCTGATAATTTCAACACAGTGTGGTGGTGTTTCAGCGAGCCAGCCCTAAATCTTTTCTTCCTTCATCAATTGGTCAAAAGTTACCCTCCATAAGGACATAGTTGTGAGTAGAAGGATAAACATGAGATAAACAAAAGTAAGTGACAAGGGAGTCTGGGCCATCTGTTCATTTAATTTACTTGTGCTTTCTGAAATCTGCTTCAGCCTACTCTTAAATGTGTCACTTCTATTAAATATTTGATTGCTATAGCACCTGCCTAACCTTAGGACTAGCTGAATTCAAAATAAGTTACTTCATGGTGGAAAGTTCTGGTTATATAATCTCTTGGTGTTCTTTGGTCATGTCTGCAGACAAAAGCAATTGCTTAGATAAAAGCAGTTTTTGGCATGTGCAGACAAACTATACTTTTCAAACAGAGGATAATTCTGTCATGGTGTGTATGGCTTTGCTCCAGGACCCTTTGTGATTATTCCATATCCAGAGATCCAACACAGCATTCATATCACAGATTCCTCTAGCATACATTGGTCAATGGATGAAATGGCTACAACAGCAGGGCAGTCTGCACTGAAGACCGGATCTTTGAACTTCATTCAATACTGACAGCATTCAGAAACTTCTGATCAATGGTTTGGAGCTATATTCTCAAATGCTGTGTGTGTTGTATCAATAATGCAAAGAGATTTATCAAGTACGATGGCTCTTTGTTAGTGATATATAGTTCTGTGAGCAGCAACAACTTTTCTTTAATTTAATGCAGGATATCCTGAATGCCCCAGATCTCTAAACCCCTAAAAATGCCCCTAATCTAACAGGTCTCTGGTTCATATGGGTTTATTATTTCACTGTCATTATTTCACTGTCATGACTCTCACTTGGCTATACGACACCTGTTGAGGCTATAAAAACAAAACCAAAAAAAAATAGAACTCCAAAAACTTTCTGGCAATTCTACCAATCCTATAATCAGATCTTTGGTCTGATTTTCAATAGAATCTGCCTAGTGACTACAGAGGATAAAAGTCTTTTTCAAATCTACCACAGAAGCTCTTTGGCTTTGACAGGCTACCTTAAGTTGACAATTTACTTTTAACAAAGTCTGCAAGGCATTAAAAAGTTCATATCACATGATTAAATGTTCAGCATTAGCCTTGTACTGATCAACTGCACTTGCCATACACTTGCACCTTATGTGAAATGTGACTGATGTCATTGAGTGCAAAGGGTTATCAATATCCCACTTATCACAAGAAGCATGGTCCTATTTTATTCAAATAGTGTTAAGCCTACATCCTCAAGAACCATCCTGCAGATTGACTTTTTTAGGGCCAGGGCCAGTCAATTGTTTCAGCCCAAGTTCCTCTGAAATTGTGGCTTTAACTAAGGCTTGCATATCAATGCATTGTTGGTGGGTGAAACCCCAGCTGGTGAGAGTGAGGTGAAAATGAATGTGGAGCAAGGTTGGAGAGAAAGCAAACGCAATGTTTGTCATGAACCTGGTCTAGTCTCACAAGGTATCGTATGTGGGTGGACTTGGACTTTGGAGCTACTGCAACTCTTACTGTAGTGAAATAATGGAGACCGCATCATCCTGAACCCAGGACAGAGAGATGGGGCAGCGAGAAATGGTAGAGGTTTAGTGATAAGGCAACATCATGGATTGGTCAAACCACAGAGAAGGGACTATGGGAAACTAGTGAATTGGTCCCAATGACGTAAATTATAAAGCATAAATTCCGAACACTGCTCTTGAAATTATATTTTGTTTTTTAGATTATTCACGCTCATTAATGTTAGTAATTAGTATCATTTTCTTCAGGTATTCTGTATACCAGACATTTGCAAGAATTTTCTTTAATCTTTACTGTAAGTATCATATAAAATCTCCACTTTAGAGATGCCATAACTGAAAGTAAGAGACATGAAATAATGCCCCATTATCAGATAATTAGTTTGTGATTCCAACCTAGTTCTGAGTCTGAATCCCATGTTTGCTTTTACTATACTGTGACAACTCAGTAAAATCAAATTGCTGTTTGTCCATTGCTTTACAGTATAAAAAAGTCATGAATTTTGTCCCCTTTAAAACTTACAGAATGATATAGATTATTACTCTTATTATACAATCAAGAAATCTGAAGCTCAGAGAAGGTAAACATTGTACCTAAGTTCACATTCCTGGAGGGCATAAAGTTAAGGAAATATTTGCATCATCAATATGAAAATTCAGTAAACCATCACAAGAACTCCAAGAAACACAGAAATACTTTAAAAATGTGGCTCAACTTTACATTATGTATCACATTTGTCAATGTTTACTCCACTGCACATCTGCCTGCTAATTTGATTATTTTTCCCCCTTGAAAAAGGAAGATAAAATTCTATGAAGAAGGGCCATAATGTGGACTCCACTTAGAAAACATTTCTACTAATGGAAAAACAGAAAAATACAGTAACTCATAATGTTTAAGAATTTCTGTAAATCTTTTCCAGTAATTGATCAGTTCGCTTTTCCTGAATTGATAGAACATTCTAGCAGTCCTGGGATAGTCTGTGCCATTATATAGGTGCTTTTAGGGTTCATAGTGAGGCTCTCAAGTATGAATATGTGCAGTAGAGGAAGACAGACCTGGGATCTAAAACTTCATACAGCCTTTTATAACTGTGAGACCTAGGTGAAGTTAAGGAATCTTTCCCACATCAGTTTTCTAATATGCAAAATGGAGATTTCTAACTGATGTGTAAAATATATGATTTTCAGTGAGCTCAGTAGATGCCTAGTTCCAGATTCCTTAATATCTGGCAGTCCTGTGGCTTAATTTCAATACCTTAAATTCCTATTTTATTATGTATATATTTCAGGAAAGGTAGGATATTTATTCATTTTACTATCCCTCTTGCATAGTCCTATAAAGTTGGACACTAATAAGGTTAATTTTCAGTTGCTAATTAATCTGAAAATGCTAAATACCCACGTGAATTAAATCCTTGTTTTCATCATGAGTCACTCACTAAAAATGAAGAGCTATTTAAGGTGGTGTAAAACACTGATTAATTATCTATCAAAAATAAGAGTTCAGGCATATTCAAATTCTTTGCATTGCGATAGCAGACAGTGTTTAACTTCTATCACTAAGTCATTTTAGGATTGAGGATGCGGAAAAATGAGCTCCCAACTGTGAGAAAGGGGTAACATGACACAAGAGAATGACCCTCTTCCCCATTTTTGTGACAGCATGCAAAGTGTGTTGCTGTGAAGTGAACAAACAAAATCACATATGGGGAGAGGCAACAGCTGTCTCCATAAAGTCTTTGGCCTCCCGCTGCCCTCCATCCTAGAGGCAGACGAGGTGGTTGATGCCTGCCCACCATGCTATACTTTATTGCTTCATTGACTGTGTTGCAAATGCTGACGACAGTTTACCAGCCGCAAAGAAATTATTTGATTTACTCAAGTTCTTTTGCTACCATTCCAGAGTCTTGCATGTCCTTGGTTAAATGGTGCCCTTGTAAAATTGCAAGGCAAAAAATAAACTGTTTTCCCCTTAACCAAATAGATATAGTGCTGTGATGTGAAATTACTGAAAAAAAATGTGATTTGGGGAAATTACAGTTCCTTGTTTAGTATGTATTTTGCATGCCCTACAGCCTTCCCTAACCAGTAGCTCCCAATTTCATTTAAATTGTAATGATTTCCTTTAAGGACAATTAAGTTGCCTAAGAGCAGTGCATGCATACTAATGCGGCAGAGGCAAGACTCAGTGTAGAAGAGAGTAGTAACTGTTTATTAATATGATAATTAAGTGTTAATGCTTAGCAACCTAATGATATCTGTTAAATAACTTACATTTTGGAACCAAATCCTGGCAAATGGAATTCTATTAAAAAATAACAAAATGCAGTGAATATAAAAATAAATGATGCTAATCTGCCATTAAATCACATATATTTTCTGATTTGCATCTCATATGAGAGAAGTCCTCTATTCTCTCTTTTCTACCAAATGTATGAAACCAACATAATTATCCATGCCCATTTTAGAGTTTTGTTGGCTTGTGGATGTTTAGATAGATTCAAAAGGAAGAAGTAATAAAAAGTGGAGATGAAGATAAATACTATTTTCAAACCTATCCTTTCAAAAGTATACATTTCTTAGGTTTTTACCAGATTCTAAAATAAGAAAATAAAACACCCAAAATGTGACATTCAAAATTTTAATACTTTCTATGGGTCCTCATTCTCCAGTTTCAAATCATCTTTCATTTTTTCATAGGCAATTCCATAAATAATGAATATTTCCAATATCCCCGGTATTATCTGAATTATTTTCTCTTTTTAAACCTTACTTTAAAATTGTTAAACGCATATCTTTAATTCTTCATTATCAGTACACTTTTAGTGACATACACACTTGAGAGTGTAGCCATCCATTCTTAAATTAACAGTTTTAATCAATGTTAAATACTGGGAAAACAAGTAGAAATTGTCATTGTTCTTGCAAAATGGGTAACAAGGAAAATTTGTTCTACAACTGTAGGTCACTCTTCTATATAAATAAAATGAACAAACCTCTTAGGAGTTGCTTCCTTTTGGAGTTGTCAAACTACTTCTTAGGTAATAATGAGACATACCATTAACTTATCTATCTATCTATTTATTTATTTATTTTCTTTTCAAATTTTTATTTATATTCTAGTTAGTTAACATACAGTGCAATATTGGTTTCAGGAGTAGGATTCAATAATTCATCATTTACATGCCACACCCAGAAACAACACTATCTTATCCATTGAGTGTTTTTTGGTCTTTGATCTAAAATCTGAACCCAAGAATCAAAGAAAGAAAATATCCCATCCAAAGCCAGAGTCCTGAAATTCCATTCTTTCTTGCTCTCTCTCAGATTGCACTCTCTGCTTTCACTGCTGTTCAGTGGTAAAGCATATACAAACTAACTGTAAAATCCTTTGAAAGAGGATAAAAAGCCGGGTGAACTTTCCTGAGAGTGACATGTGTGAATGTTGACAGAAGTAAGGAGAAGTCAAATGCTTTTAGCTGATCAAATAAAAATGAGAACTAGGAACATTCATTGGATTTAATCACAAAAAACTCCTTGATGGCCTTTAAAGGGCAATATTTCTAAAGTATTAGGAGCTAGGTCAAGACTACAATGGTTTGCGGGCTTCTTGGTGGCTCAGTCGGTTAAGCATCCATCTCTTGACTCTTCAACTCAGGTCATGATCTCAAGGTTCATGGGATCAAGCCTCACATTGGGCTCTGCACTGACAATGAGAAACCTGCTTGGGATTCTCTCTCTCCCCCTCTCTCTCTGCCCCTGTCCTGTTCTCTCTCTCAACGTAAATAAATAAATATATATTTTTAAAAAGCTCACAATGGTCTGAAGTGTAAACTGCATTAAAGTACCATAAAATCAAAACAAAAAATAATTTTCAAATAGCAGCTGAAAGATGCCAAGTTACAGATGGCAGCTACACTTGCTGGGAGTAGCATAATGTATAGAATTGTTAAATCACCATGTTGTACACCTGAAACTAATGTGACATTGCGTGTCAACTATACTTCAATTAAAAAAGTGTAATTTTCACAAAGCTTGGCTATAAAGGGAGGAAGAGATAGAATGTGTTAGTTAAAGAAAGAATATAAAATTGAGGACTGTTTTAAAGATAGAGTATGTGTTTACTTAAATATGTTTAGATGTTAAAGAAATAGAGATTGCAAATTAACAGGAAAGGAGTAAAAAATAACTTCACAAGTTCTCTGAAAAAGTTAGAGGTGATGATACTGAGAGCACAACTATAGATATTGGCCTTGAATCCTAACCAGGAGCACTTATGAAGTGGTTGTATTTATATTTGTGAAGGCAGGAATCTCTTACCAAATCACCTGTAATTTCTCAGTGAAATAAATTAAAATAAAAAGCACTGCTATTTAATCTTTTCTTTACTACAAGTAGTTTTATAGTTGGTGTATTTCTCTTCACAACATTAGATAGTGGAGTTTTCAAAATATAGCCTTTCATGGCACACGTGTTATTATTCTCCTTTAGTGTGCAGACCTCTCAACCTCGAAGGTTGTAGCTGATCTAGTTAGTCTTTCCTGTCTCCAACTTCTGGCTCAAGTTATTGTCTTGTGTCTCTCTTTGAATCTCTAGGGTAGTGAGGAATTCTTTCCTATTTGGCCCCAGTTTCATCCCTTTGGCTTCTGGTCAAAATTAGACTGGTATACTGCCCAAACTTGGCTGGTATCCATAACAGTAAGAGAAGGCCTCTGTCTCTTGGCTAACTCTCCTATTCAGACAGTGGCATAGGTTCTGCTCTTTCCATTAAAGTATGCTAGATACTCTGTTTTTCTACTTTTTCTTCCTGACTTTTGCTATTCCTGTGTCTTATCTTTTACAAAGTGTAATCAAGAAAAAAAATGCAGACAGAATAAGAAGATTGTTTTTATTGCAAGTGCTAGTAGTTCTTTATGTTGAAGAGTTTGGACTTTCATTAACATTCCAAGATCTTGGAAGGCTCTTGTTACCTAATACAAGTCTCCTGAGCAACAAGTAAGGGAATAGGATCCACAGCTCTAGAAGAAGAGATTAATAGTTTGTTTAATTTGGAGTCAAAATGATCTCTTATTTGATTTTATGACTGAATAGAGTAGAATTTGTATATAAGGGCTAGTCATGTGATAATAGTAAAAATAACACATTCCAAACATGTTTCTAAGCAAAGTTCTGCAGGGCATCAAATTCAAGTCAGGAAAAGCTAGAACATTTAGAGGTCTGAATGGAAATACAGTACATTACCAAATTTTCCTTTTTAACCTAATGAACAAACACGTGTCATGGTTGGGGGTTGGGTAAATTGGTATCCAACAGTGAGTTTACTAAGAGATTCTAAGTGTGCACAAGAAATTTCTCCCTCAATGCCAGATGTTTATATTTATTGTATTTTGCTTAATTAGATTTCCTAATATAACTGCATCAGAATGCTTATAAGAGCACTTACATTTTGAAAATTGTTTGGCAGTAGAATCTTGCCTAAAATTCAGGCTTAAAATGCCACTATCACCCTTAAATGAAAGAAAATTTCTAAAATGCTCAATAATATGCAAATTTAAAAAAAATCTAAATTTTAGATGAGAGAAGCTGGGCACTAGAGGGAGTAGATTAGGCAAAATCCTGAGGCAAAATGATAGAAATAAAATAAAGAAATACTGGATATTGAAGAAATTTGCCCACACCAAGCTGACGGTGGCTCAGCTGTGAGCTATTAGTTAGGCTGAGCGGGCAGGTGCTCCTTGTAAGTTTCCCCACACAGGATAGTGTTTGGTAAACCCCACCTCGGGGCCTCCATCCCAGGTGAAGTGAATGGAATCTAGGGGCGGGGCACTCCTTACAACTAGGCTCCAATCAGGAACTGAGAAAGGGAAAGGAAGCAGAAGTGGGTGGGTGGGATTGCAGGCACTGGAGAGCTATATCTTGACTTTGAGAAGGGAGATTTCAGTCTTTGGAACGCTTGAATCCCAGATCTTCAGGAGCCTCTGTTATTGTTGCTTCCTTCATAAGGTGAGTAGGCTTTGTTTTTGCCTTCTGTCTTTTGCCTCCTTTTATAGTATTTCTCTAATTTTGAAAGCAAACTCTTTGCAAGGAGAGCACTGATTGGTGTGATGGCAGAGGGCTTGCCATGTTTTTCTCTAACCCTTAGTATTACTTGAAAAGGAGACGCTAATTCCTAAGACACAGTGCTGTGGTTAATATTTACTAAAATAGCAATATAGACATAGCTGGCATAGTGCACTGTGCATAATGGAAACTCACTAAAGGAGAACTATTAATGCTTGTGAACTTGTAGCTGCTAATGACATATTTTAGTCATTTTCATGACTTTATGAATATGAATTGCATTGTCTTTTCCCTGAAAATATTTAAGAATGTGATTATCATAGCTGCTACAGCTGTTTTTCCTACTATTACAATTTTTCAGTCAGTTGTCAATGTGACTAAATTTTATAGAATGAAATGCTTAAGATGGTGCATAACCATAATTAAGAAATCTTTCTTTGATCAATAGGAAAAACTGTAAGGTATTGTTGACAAAACCTAGAATGTCCAAAAAGCACCTGGAAAATCTGGTAAAGAACACCAGTCCCTCTCTGAGTTTCTGATTTGGGCCTTGGTGTAATTTGCACAGAACCAACAGTTCCCCAATTCTATACTTGGGAAATCAATCCTTGCCTATGAATTGTCGAGAAATTAAAATATCTTCGTCTGTCTGAGTCAGCTATTTCTGGTTGAGCCATTTATTACATCTTAAACTATTAATAGAGTTTAATATCCCCATCTTTACTCTTATTTTAATTCAAAAGGAAGAGAGTTCTGCTGTAGGGAAGTCAATTAAACTACTCATTACTATAAATATGAAGGTAGAAAAATTTTATATTACCATAATCCTGTAAGGTACTTGCAGGCAGATTTAAGAGAAAGCTTAGCAGACTATTTATGGTGTGTTCAACTTCACAGGTGTAAACTGTGAGTAAATCTGTGGTTGGGTGTATTTGATTAGTGCTTCTGCTCTGGCTGTGATGGCTCAATACACAAATATGGGCTGGAATAAATTGAGGTGAGAAAAGGGTTGAAGGCAGTCAAATGGCCACTTCAGGTTCTTGTTTGGGGCTCTCTAAAAGCAAAGTTACTTACTTTAACTTTCAGTTGGTGGTTTTCCTATCCAGAAACCATTAATTCATTTACTTATTCAATAAATAACTACTATAAGTGCCTACCACATACCAAGGAATATGAAATTAGTTTCTTATTCTTACACACAGGTCTTTAATGAATATTTACAGAGCTCAATATTATCCAGACCTGAAAGAATAACATTGTTATCAGAAGGCAAAACTCAGTACAGACTACTTCCTTTTGAAACCTATTTCAAATTCTCTTTGCAACTCTCTCCCCAGGGGAAGCAGGTGAGTGAAGCTGGTTCTAGAACTTTGCATTTATGAACCTCAGCCAGTTACATTTAAATCACCTATGCAGCAGCACATAGAGCCACACAGATGATTTCATTCAAATCTATAGTTTGATTTGCTTATCAAATGCCACCCCATGTTAAAGCCTGAGTATTTTTTTAGTTCTCCACAGGTCATTTTTTGGAGGGCTCCATGATGAAATAAGTCTCCTCAAACATGTCCATTATTATCACTTGCCAAAAGAAAAAAGCATTTCAGAACATTTTGACCTAGGAAATATTTATTTCCTCTTTATTTTTCCAAAATATGTCTGGAATTACTAAGACAAGATTTAACATTGGTAAAATATGATAAGTCAATAATAAGTAATACATTAAGTAAAATTACATATGATTGGTAAGCTTATTCTACTAACCCTTTTAAAAAGATTTAGTATTCTGATCTTTAAAAAGTATTCATACTGGATTAAATATAAACTATATGGGCATGTTTTTAAAAGAATTCAAAGTTATGCCTCTGTCAGAAATATTTTCCCATTATTTGTGTAGGAAAATCAGGTTTGATTTATATCATTTTTACTTAAACTACCTTTTATGGGTCCATAACACACCTTATGTGTCAAGATTCTTCTTGCCTGTTCTTTTTTTTCTTACCTCTTTTGGTACAGAAAACTCAGGTTGACTTTTTTTCAAGAATATCAACATTACAAGAACTGTATCTACAGAAAACAAAGGAAACTTGAAAATGACCTCAAAATATTACAATAGCTGTCTGAATGCAGTGAAGTGGAAGTAATAAACCTGGTGGAAGGAAATAAAACTGATGGGATATATAGATAGTAATCTGTTAATGAAAAAATAAGCTCAAGGAAGATCTAGGAGAGATAATGGAAAATAGAGCGAATAAGTCTTTCTAGACAGAAAACCATTTTGATGACAAGTTGATTCTAGTAATTAGAAATTTTGATACTGAAAAAAGCAATCAGATATAAGCAAGAAATGATGGTGGCTTGAGGGTTAGGACTTGTGGAGTAAATACTGTGGCCCCTAAAAGATCATCTTCTTGATTATAGAATAACTATTTCATTGAATGTAGGATTAAAAACATGAGTAGGTTTATGAAAAGAATATAAAGAAAATAGAAATTTTATAGATAACCAAATGAGTAAGAACTATTCCAAGAAAAATTCTCTAAACCAAAATAGATGATGGAAGTGTGAAGGGTATAATGAAAATCCTGTAGTATGAGTAGCACCTTAGAAAGTTATATGTACATTATTCAGTCTTTTCCATATGATCCCCACTGCCACCAAACAAGAGAGATGAAGATAATAATCTCAAATGAAAAAACTTCCACTCAGGCTAAATTTTCTAGGCTGTCTTTTGTATTTTTCTCTGATGTACCGATAACTTCTAGCATCTCTCGTTCCTATGATTTTGTTTTTGTTTTTTGCTAGAAAACAATAAGTGTTATGATCTTATCCTCTGGGATTCTTCTGCCTTTTTTTCAGCAGAGGAAAACTGAATGGTATTATCAAGTCTTCTGTTTTCTACTGATACACGCTGGTGCAGAGGGCTAAACCAGAGTTATGTGCCATGTCTTTGTCTCTGAGCTGCTTGCTATCTGTACTCAAGAGTCCCTTCTGGATTTTGAGGTGAAGATTTTTTTCCCCCATTTACATATCTGTTGGCAGTTAAGACTGTTAATAAATTACTCCCTCTCCTTCCTACTTCTTAACTAATGGAGAGACTGGAAATGGTGTTGTTCAAAGTGAACAAGTTGTCATGAATGAAAGTTCTGGAGAAAGCAGTTGAGGGTGAGCCTAAATCACCTCAACTACGGTCTTGACACAGCCCTCTTGATAAAGAGTTGGTAGAGCAGAAATGTTAATATAATCCACTGTCTGTCTTGAACGCTTGATGCAGAGAGAAGGAAAGCAGACTTTTCTACTTTGGAATTTTTAGAAAGCCAGACTCCTAGAGACAGACGAGAATGGTGATTATCAGGGATAGGGGAAAGGGGATGATAGTGGGCAAAAAAGGACAAACTTCCAGTAGAAGATGAATAAGTCCTGGGAATCTAATGTACAGCATGGTGATTATAGTTAATACTATATCTTGTATACTTGTAAGGTGCTAAAAGAATAGATTTTTAAATATTCACACACCAAAAAATGGTAGTGATGTGGATATTATTGTGGTAAAAAATCGAGTACTGTTTTTTTTTCCTTCCCCTACTGCCTAGTCAAAGAATTTGGATTTCTGTTCCTGTCTCTTTTCCCTGGATTCCAGGAGTGGGAAGGTGACTCAGAACTGGTAAGTTGGGGAGGAGTTCCATTTCTCCTAGTTGTAGGGATGGCCATGGAACACAAAATCAATAGAATCCATTCAGAACTATTTAAAAAGCAGTTACATGTCAGGGCCACAACCAAATCCTACTGGACCTACAGTCAGGACAACCTTGAGGCTGAGACTTTTTTGTTAAACAAATTACCTTTTTTTTCTTTTTGATAAAGCCAGTTTGAGTTGATTTTTTTTTTTTTTTTTAAATAACTTATTCCTTAAAGTCTAGACAGTGTGGAGGTCAGACTGCTGGAATCTTATTTCTTTTCCTGTAATTGAACACAAGCATTTGATATGAATGTGTTTGCAATCTTAGGGTGGCTGTAATGATTCTGGTCTCTTAGTAGTCAGTCTGGTATAATCCCCTCCTTAAGTGTGGGCTTACCCAGCAATAATCTTGTAATGAACAGAAGGCAAAAGTGATGGATTATCCCTTCCAAGATGAACTTTTGAGGAGTTGTGGCTTTTGTCTTGTGTGCCCTTCCATCGTCTCTATCTCCAGTCACTTGCTCTGAGACAAACCAGTGACACTGTTTGAGCTGCTCAGTGGGGAGGTCCCAGTGGGGAAAAACCTGATGTCTCCAACCAATAGGCACGAAGGACCTGAAACGACAATCATATGAAAGAGCTTGGAAGGGGTTCCTTCCTGAGTTCAACCTCTAGAGGATTATAGCCCCAGCTTGTACCTTGATCTCAGACTTGAGATACAGTGAGCCCAAGGACCCAGATAAACAGCTCTGAGCTTCTAAACCTATGGAACTATCAAGGAACTATGATAAAACAATTTTTTTTAAGCTGCTAAATTTGGGGATAATATGTCACGTAGCAGTAGCTAATTAATGGAGTTAACCCCCAAATGGATTAACACCATATTTGTCCTTTTAAAAAAACCTGCTTAATTGGAATGATGTATTACATCATTCCAATAGTGTTGACAACACTAATTTATTAGTGAAATATAAATTATTAAATCTATGTATCTTTTCTGGTATAATATAAATACCTGGAATAAATTTAAAAAAAAGGGAGACTGGATAGTGGAGATAACCAGCAATTTCTACTACCTTAACCAGCAATTTCTACTACCTTAACCAGCAATTTCTACTACCTTAACCAGCAATTTCTTGCACACCAGCACACTACTGGTGGGGTAAAGTAACATTCACCTATTCATACCATTTCTTTCTCTGGCTAATAAATTTCCAACTATCTTAGGAGTTTTTACCCCTATTTTGATTAATGCTGTTGTATTTTTTTGCTGCTTTTCTTTCTTGTCCCTTTACTTGTTTGTTTTATTAGGTACGGAGGATGGGAATGTTATGACCCTGTTTATTCTGCCATTTTTTCTGTGTCAGCTTTATTTGATATATGCTATTGGGTTTACTCAGGATACTTTCTAATCTTTGAGGCATGTGATTTCTTCTTTCACCCTATAATTTTTTTTAAGTTTATTTTGAGAGAGTGGGGCAGAGAAAGAAGGAGAGAGAAAATCCCTACCAGGCCCTGTGTGGTCAGAGTGGAGCCCAATGTGGGGCTTGAACCCACGAATCATGAGATCATGACCTGAGCTGAAATCAAGGGTCAGATACTCCATCAACTGAGCCATCTGGGTGCCTGTCTCACCCTATAATTTTAAGGAAAGGACACATGTAATAGATCTATGTAAATAATATATGCACATATATACATATGTGTATACATATGCATACATATATAATTCCAGCTATGGTAGAAATTATGAAAAGAAGATATCTAGGTTATGATCAGTGGATTGTCCATTAACTTTTAAAATTCGTGTATCTTTTCTCTTACTGGATTAAAAGCTTCTTGGGGACAGAGAACCCTCAAATGTACATAGTTATATAAAGGCAAGAAATCAAGATGAATTCAAGAAGAGATGGGAAAGTGGGTTCAGGTGAAAAGTAAGGGGAAGGAAATATGGGTGAATAATTTATGCTAAACTTTATGAAATAGAAATATTTGGTATCTACCAACAGGCTTGACTACCATGGGAATTAATTGAAGAAAAATGGACACTCAATTTTTTAAAATTTTTTTCTTTAACATTTATTTATTATTGAGAGACAGAGAAACAGAGTGTGAGCAGTATAGAGGTAGAGAGAGAGAGGGAGACACAGTATCCGAAGTAGGCTCTAGGCTCTGAGCTGTCAGCACAGAGCCCGACGCGGGGCTCGAACTCACAAACTGTGAGACCATGACGTGAGCTGAAGTCGGTCACTTAACCAACTGAGCCACCCAGGTGCCCTGACACTCAATTTAAAGTATCTATCTACATTACATATCAATTCAACATTATTCAAATATATAAACATGACTAAACATGTAAATTATGGTCAAAAGAGACAGGAAAACAAGTAACACATTTTATTAACTTCTTTCAGTGATGCATAAGATGATTGAATAATCGCCCTTGTAGGTAATTTTTTTTCTTTAAATAATTCAACTCTCATACTTTCATGAAAAGAATAAACCAAATGCTAATGAAAATATTATACCTTAATACCCACAGCCAAACTTCTGGCCATTGTTATTAGTTGATACCCATTATTTATGACCAGTGCAGTTTAATTACCTGAGCCTCTGAAGCTCAATGATCAATGTTGTGTGTTTTATTTTACCAAACTGAACATACCTCAAATGACAAACATAGATTTATCAAAACATATTTTATTAATGCTGTCATGACTTTCTTGAGACTGCTTTTTCTGCATAAAACTAAAGATACTATGTTAAAAAAAAAAAAAAAAGTGCCCTTGTCCTTTAATGGTGGGTAAGCCAGGCAAGGTTTCAGGAAGGTAAAAAACTTGCCCTTGCACCTAACTGAATTATTCAGTAGGGTCCTAGTGGACTTATGAAATAAGATAGAGAATGTTAAATAATAATTCTTGTGGAAAGTGATATCAGGCAAATGAGTTTTACTCAAACTGCTTTGTCCATGCTCTTATTCTAAACTAATGAATTTCTACTTTCTCTTCACATGAATATAATTCCCCATATGTGCTAGGTACCTATATTACTAGCATGTTTAAGTGCTCCTTGAGAAAGGATAACTTAGAGGCCATCCTTGTTCTCTATGGTCTTTGCTACTAGAAAGGAATACTGTAGTCTATAAGGGCATAGTAAACTTATCACTGTTAAACCTTACAAAGTTAATATATATGCAAGTGTGTGCATATACACATACAAATACACTCTGTACACCAAATAGAAGGCTATATAGTGTTGCATTTACACTCGTTTTTCAATACCCCTTTCCATACCTAGCATGGAGTTTCCAGAGTCCATGAAGTAGGCTGCAGTATCTGGGTACATTTTTAGCTCTACTTAGGTAAGGTTAGACTTCTTTGTGCTCAAGATTAGGGGAGCTTTCTCAGAATTAGAGTGCTAGGGAAGATGCAGGCGGTGTGATTGTCAGGCTAATAGAAGATGCATGGTATAGTCGTTGGCATCTTATTAGAAGTTCAGGCTTATGGCTCAATTATCCACTTGGAGGCAAAACTTTGTATAAAACCTATTATCTGGTCATAAGATACATTGAGAACTGCTATCTGTAAAGACTGGTTCCAGAGGTATATCAAGGCAGACTGGAAACAGGCCAAATAATTTGGCAAGACCCATGTGATCTCGGACAATTGTAAGTAGGCATACCTGTCATAGACAAGTATCCACAGTTCAGATAGATTTGTAGGATTGAGGGGTAGGGAGGAGATTCAACCAGGCAACACACTTCATAACTGATTATATCTTGGAATGAAACTAGAATTCTAAGACTCGGGGCACCTGGGAGGCTCAGTCATCAAACATCTGACTTCGACTCAGGTCATGATCTCACAGTTCATGGGTTTGGTCTCCGCGTCAGGCTCCACGCTAAGAGTGGGCTCTGTGCTGACAGCTCCAGCTCGAGCCTGGAGCCTGCTTCAGATTCTGTGTCTCCCTCTCTATCTACCCCTCCCTGGTTTGCTGTATCTCAAAGATTGATATAAAAAAAAAAAAAGCCAAAAATCCCTCTAAGACACAATCCAGTTACATTTAAAAAGCCATCACCACAAAGGAAGTAAAAAAAAACAAAACAAAAAACTGACTTGGGAGCTAATGGACTCCAAACTGTTCACCCATAGGGTTCTAACCTAGCTCTATGGTTAGCCACGAAGACTGAAGGGTGGGAGAGTTATGCTGCCAGTCAAGAGTGCAGAGGCAGAGTATCAGTAGTCCCAGATGAGGGAGTTTTAGGAAGCTGTGGCCAGAGGAAGTAAGGTTAAAAAGCTGAAAAGTGGGAGATGGATTGATAGTCATCATTTACTTCTGCATAGAATAAGGGTAGGCAACATAAAGAGCTGAAAACAAAAGAAATGGAAGTGGTTTCCAGATTTAATAAAAATGTTAAAGGAAAATCTGTAGAACAACTATTTTAAACAACTTTTAAATCAATTCTATGAAATGTCATATATTTAAACCAAGTATAAATTTAAAATGGAATAGGTAAAAATCATGCTGTACTTTGTAGTTATTACAGACTTGGAGAGAATATGCAAATTGTGACTTAGGGGCAGGAGCTTGTGATGTACCAGAGGAGATCCTGTGACCTGGCAACGTCAGCAAATTTAGGGCTGTCTCCAACATTTAAGTTGCAGTTAGAAGAAAGACTGATGTAGATTTAATATAGAGACCGAGGATTTTGTTAAGCAGTAGCTGGCCTAGAACTATTTAGCAATGGTAGGTTTTATTTTAATTTTCATTACAAATTAGCCATCTACATATCTTTTTTTCTACCCCAATAAGAAGGCTAATCTTCAGTATTTGTCACTAACACCAGCCTTGCTCATCTTCAGCTATATTCACTTTCTTAAGGAAATCTCAGCTTTGTAGTCATTAGTGATCATTATCCTTAAATGAAAATGTACTGGAAATAACTTTTATATCATTCTTATTGGGTAATTTAAGGGAGAAAATGGGAATATTAATGTTGAAAATGTACAGTATTATAGCTAAAAAGCCTGTTGAAGAGAATAACAAGGATTACCAAGAAAGAAGCGTCCTTGTCTGGATGCTTCACATAAGGTCTCCATTATTTCATTCCCATTACCAGAAAAAACTCCTCCTTGCCTTCCACATCAAAGAGAAAGAATGCCAGCCAATACAACCTAACACCAAACTGGTGCTCTGAGCTCTTACTACTTGAAGTACCAGCTTTCTTTTATTGCCAGAATTATTCACTAAAACCCGAATTCATGCTTGAATTCTCCATCTTAAAAGATCTGATAATATAACTTTTACTCTCAATCTGGACCAAGCATTCATAAGCATGAAGCCTTACTTGCCAGATGCTGCCTTTACTCTTCAGTGAAAACAAAGTACCCAAAGGTACTCTCACTTTGTAGTAACCTGTGCTCAACAGCAGATGGGACACAGCAAGTCTAGGCTCAAACAATAGTGGAAAAACACTGACCAGCCCTGCAGACAGGAAGCAGGACAAGGCACTCAGTGCTCTTTTCCACTTAGATTTGGGTTACACAGAACCTGTTGAGATTGTACCAAATGCTAGTCGAAGCTACACTCCTGGGCTCACCAGCAACCTGCCTGTAGTAGACACTGACGTCCCCCCCCTCCCCCCCCCCCCCCCCCCCGTATCTTTCTGTTGCTGCAGTTCCTGAGGCTATCTTACCCTTCGACTTACCCGTTTTTCTCATCCACTTTTTCATATTCAGCTTTCCACTCTTGTGGCAAAATCCAACTTCATTGCATTTCAAAAGTTCTCTGTAATTAGTCTCTTTATAAGTCTTCCATTTGCTTCCCATCTTAACCTGAAACCTGGATTTCCACTAGAAACTTCTGCTTTTTCTGCAGCCTCCATGCATGGAAATTGGTCCATTTATCTCCCCTCATGTTATTGACCATGAAGCCAGGAGGCAAAGTCCCCATTCTTCTAACCATGCTTTTCAAAGCATTCTTATTCTTTCACCCTCTCTCCATAGAATACCATCCTTCAAATTCCTACCCTCTTGCCCTCCTTTTCATTAATCTACTTTGAGGAGTCACTTGTTTACATTCATTCATGGCTTAAACTGAACTAAAGGCACTTTCCTTTTCTCCAATTGCCCCAAGAGTGAGAAGTACACGTGTCTATTTGGATATTCATCAGACAAACAAATCTGTTTATTTTCTTCATTCAGTGACCTCTGTTACCCCTCCCTTTCTGCAGCTGACTCCCAAGAGTACACTTTAAACTTCTAAAACCTTGGTTCTTACTCTAATTTTTCACTACAACTTTCTATTCCTTTTATAACATCATTTCTTAAGAATAGAATACATGATATGTAGGTCACTTAAAATATTTGATTTTGCAATGGGGGAAGATGAGAAACATCTTAAACTTTGAGGAAGATATCAATGTCAGTGAATTCTTTAAAGTTGTAGAGAACAAAAACAATTTAAAAAAAATTTAAAGATTCAATAGAGAAAAAAGAAATGCCAAAAATTATTTGTAAAGTTGAATAAAGTAGAAATAACATGAGTTTAAAGAAAAACACAGAAGGCACAATTAAAAGATCGAATCCTTAAACTTTTTTTAAATAAAGGAGAATGTCCTAAATACCAATAAATCAGTCTTAGATAAATGACCAATTTCTTGAAGAGTTTATAGAAATGGATTCAGGAAGTCAAGAAGAATTCGAAAAGCCTATAACGATGGAAATTGAATTTATAGCTGGGTTTATGTCATGCACACAAATACACTAGGCCCAGATACTTATGTTCTGCTTTACCCTATTGCTGATTTTCAAACTTTTAAACAAGATTTTCTGAAAAAAAAAAAAAAAAGGCTATATATTTCCCCTGAATACAGTTTTATTTTTCAAAGAAATATGTTTCTGGAAAGGTGAAATCCCCACATTTCACAAATGAAGAAACTGAAAACTAGGAAGATGAGCTTTACGTGGTTAAGGGGATGTATTCCCCATAATTGTTCCAGTTACAACAACTGCAGAAACAAACAACCAAAACAAACCCCACTAGTCCATAACTTGTGACATTTTTTTTTTTTAAAACAACCTTAATTTGGTCCATGAATCTGCTACCTGGGGGGAAATGTCAAAGAATTTGCAGACCTGTTTTAAAGCCCTCCCACTAACCCGAAAAGCAGTGTTTTTAAAACATGTGAATTGAGAGAAGTAAGATAGACACTTAGAACTGAGGCTGTCTGGACAATGATCCAAAGAGACTCAGAACATAGGATTTTCACCCTCAAACAGTTCATTCATATGATAGGAAAAAGAGGATAAATAGGCAGAGGGAAAGATTTGGACCTGAGGTCCCTGGGGCGGAGGACACACAGTTTGGAACAGTTGTGGACCACAGCAAATCCTCTCAGGTATAAAGTTCCTCTTAAGAGTGTACCATAGTAACATCATAGCCCAGCTGCTCCCCCTCATTTTGTGTCCACCTCTTCATTCCTTTTTTTTATTAAAATTTTTTTGAACGTTTATTCATTTTTGAGAGAGTGTGAGTGGGGGAGGGGCAGAGAGCAAGGGAGACACAGAATCCGAAGCAGGATCCAGGCTCTGAGCTGTCAGCACAGAGCCTGGTGAGGGGTTCGAACTCACAGAGAGACAATGACCTGAGCCAAAGTCGGACACTCAACCGACTGAGCTACTCAGGGTGCCTCACCTCTTCATTCTTCAAAACGTGAGACAAGGAATCTTGGGTATTGAGGTAAAAAAAAAAAAAAAAAAATCCTTCAGCATTAGGAAAGACTAACCCACTAGCAGGACAAAAACATGTCTGTCTTAGCCAGGATTCTAGAACAAAAAAGTCTCATTTCCCCCTCCCTCCCTTCAGGATTCTTATTACTGATGCAGGCCTTGGTTCTTGATGAGCCATAATGCATCTCTGGGTGAGATCATAATGCAACATTGCTAACATACATTGAAAAATATCTTAAATATCTTGCAAACAAGAATTGCCCCAAATTTTCAAGAGAATAGTAGAAACAATATACCCACCTCATTTATGAGCTTAATATTTTTAAAAAAATGTTTTATTTATTTTTGAGAGAGAGAGAAAACAAAGTACGAGCAGGGGAGGGGCAGAGAGAGAAGGAGACAGAATCCTCAAAGCAGGCTCCAGGCTCTGAGCTATCAGCACAGAGCCCGACATGGGGCTCCAACTCACCAGCAGTGAGATCGTGACCTGAGCCAAAGTCTGAAGCTTAACCAACTGAGCCACCAGGTGCTCCTATGAGCTTACTATTGAAATGATAAAGTGACAGCTTTCTGTCCCCCTTCCTATTGTCAAAAACTGACCTCTGTGCTTCTGAGCAAAATACGCATAGACAGAGTTTGGGATAAAGAGGAAGGATAACTTTATTGCTTTGCCTGGCAAAGGAAAGCTGCAGCAGGTTATGGCCTTCAAAATACTGCACACTTGACCCAAGGAAGGGGTGGGGGTGGGGGGGTGTTACAGGGAAATACAACATCTTGCTTGTTTTGACAGGAATTGTGTACTTGCTGCCAACCTCCTTTATCAGGTCTTTAGGGTGGTGCTGAGTTCCTGAACAAAAAGCTAAGAAGGGAGGAGGGGAGGTTTGCAGAAGAAAAAAAGTTAAACTCCAGCCTCACTGAGGCCACTTGGGTTTTTCTATTACTGGTAGAAACTCCATTACTGGAGTGGCACTGTACCAAGGTAAATCCGTCTATTCCCCAGGCTCCTTGTTAGAAGAGGGGTAGACCTGTGACTATTTTGGTCCAAGTACAGGTTACTGAATCAAGATTCTGAGAAGACCATTTTTTTTTTAATTTTTTTTTTTTTTTAACTTTCAGTTTTGAGAGAGAGAGTGTGTGTGCAGGAGAGGGGCAGAGAGAGAGGGAAACAGAATCTGAAGCAGGTTCCAGGCTCTAACGAGCTGTCAGCACAGAGTCCAACCTGGGGTTGAACCCACAAACCCAGGAACCATGAGATCATGACCTGAGCTGAAGTCGGATGCTTAAACTGACTGAGCCACCCAGGCACCCCTAGAAGACCTTTTAAAAGAGGCCTGACTCAACTTCACATGCCCTTTTATTCTTTTTTTGTCTCTTACCTGAACTGCCTGTGTCTTGACTCTTGAAGTCATTTCTTGAGCATGATGATAAGGTTCACAATTACTGCCTGGTTTAAAATCTTTTGTGTCCTCTTTTCAAACCACATGAATTTATTGCCCTCCCCAGCTCCCTTCTCTTCTCTGTGTTTAAAAGTATATAGGAAACATTGCAAAAGTGATTTATTTTCCTCCTCTAACAAGAATCCATAACTAGGGCAATGGCCCTACAATGTCATCAATGCTTTGGGCACCATCTACCTATGGGGCCTGCAGGTTTGAAAAGTGACTTTTATCCTCAGTTGCAACAGGGCTTCTGCACTCCCATGCATCACAAAGACATTCCAGAAGATAAAAGGAGAGGTGGAAACTAAAAGTAAAATGGGAATGACAGCTAAATCTGTTTCATTTAATCCAAGAATAAAGCACTCTCCTGGGGTTCTGCCCAGTATTATTCCATTTACATTTTACTGGCCAGAAGCATATCACTTGGGCCACACCTAGGTGGGCAGCAGCCTGGAAAATCATGTACTTAGCTGGAAACATTATTAAACCAAATAGAATTGGGTTTCTGTTCCTTTAAAAAAAAAAAAAAAGGGCAGAGGAGAGGGGATGGAGTGGACAGTCAGTACTGTCTAGTTATGACCTTTCTCTTCAACATCTGATCTTGTTTGATTATATGTAGCAAACCAAAGTCATTTGGATATTTAATATTTAGTCCAAATTAGACATATGGACATTTTTCAAGATAGGAAAAAAGTCATAGAATTTCAGTAATGATTTTAACTATTAATGCATACAGACCATTTGTCCAGTCTTCTAAGGAGATTGTATTAGTGTATGTGATACATTCAGATTATTATATTTATATTGGCAGTTAGCCCCGATTTATTAAAAAATCTAGGATAACTTTGTCTGACTTCCCAGTGAAAGCTTTTGGATATTATATTCTTAACCCAAATGTCCTTATTATATTTTCCTCAGGCGTTTAGCCATTTTGTTACATCTTACAGCAGCAATAATTCTCTATTCCATAAAAAATGGAATTTTACAAGCAGGACAAACGGTTCCATAAATTAGGAGGAATACCTGCCTGTGCTGGAGAAAGGCATTTCTTTCTTATTCACACTTTTGTGATGTATTTGTCTTGGAATCACACTCTCATTTTTCTTAAATTTACAACTCCTTTTTATGGGTTGAAAATCCGGTGAAAAATTGGTTGACACCTAGAATATCAAGAAGCAAGGAATTTATAAGTAAAATGCATATTTCCTATATGAATGTTTTCTCAAAACCTAGCTCTTCCTAAAATGTTCCTGAGTGTATTTAGTAAGGTTTTTCCCCCAGCCCACTTTCAGTAGTTGAGGTGTGTGTAAATACGTAGGTACATGGATGTAGTTACCCGTGTCGTTGAGAATTTTTTGTTTTTCTGAGACAAAATCTCATTGGTATTTTTTTCTTGAAAATGTACTAGTTTTGATGCAAATCTATAGATGACAATTGCTAAAGGAAAATAATCCTGTAAAAACAATAGTAGAACAACAATTTACATTTTGCATTTCAGTTAATATTGCATCTGATCATTTTCTCACATGTTACCAGTGTGGCAACTTTAACAGAATGGGTAAGCACTTTTCATATTTTCACATTTGAATCATGTAGTTATAGGTCAAGTCAGGACTATAGAACCCAAGCGTTTTGTGCAAGACAGACACTTCAAAGCCCATGCAAACACTGAAAATAACATTTGTAGAAGTATGAATTCTAACATTGTTGCCAAGTATTTTAAAATGCCCATTGGAATCTATGCTAGGTGTTTAAAGCTAATGCAGGTACAAGAATGAACAAGACACATGCTGTGACCCTCCAACACTTAAAATCCTGCCCAGTATATATTAAGTACCTACTAAATTCTAAGAAAAAAGTATAAAAATTAAAAAATTACTAATTTTTTTTTCAAAATGTACGTGGCTTAAGAATTTCAACTTAAATATTCTGAAATATTTTTCTTCTGATATTCTTAGGACAACTCTTCATAAGAGTCAATACTAATTTGTTTTTTTATAAATGTACAATATCTCTGAACTTTTATAGATTTTCTGCAAAAGGATCAGACTTCACTCATAAATATGTATTAAGCAACTACTGTATCCCAAGTCCCATGCTTTGGAAAGTTTGTTGATCCATAAACTTTAGTTAAAGAAAAAGTTCAGGTTTGCAGGGGAAAAAAGTTAAAGCTAAATTTAATTATGCATTCATACTTCATATGACTTTTTAAAAATAAAATTCTTAATGTTTTATTTCTATGTCAGTTTCAGATTAAATAGATCGAGGATTAACTTTTAGCAAGCCATTTCTGCATTGGTGAATCATGACTCCTCTCCAAATATTTTAAAATGTCCACTGGAGTCTATGCTAGGTGTTTAAAGCTAATGCAGCTATGAGAATGAACAAGACACATGCGGTGACCCTCCAACACTTAAAATCTAGCAGACAAAAAAAGTAATACTAGTACAAGGCAAAATGAAATGTGGAATGTTTGTTACAGGTGTTTGGGAGAGAAAGAGAAAGTGAGAGGGAATGAACATTCTCTTTGTGACTTCAGAAAAGTGCTTTATGTATTATCCTGAAAGGTAGGCATTCCCATTTTATTGATGAGAAACTGTAAAAAGACAATTGTACTGCAGGGTCTGTATCAATCTATCTCTGAGAGACTTGGTAGAACAAAGTACTCCCTCTGCCCACCTACCCCACCCTGCCACACAAACATTTTCACTGTTAGCAAGAAATAAACTTTTCTTGGGTTGTATTACTTAGCTTTGGTTGTATTCCTGACCCTCAGTCAGAGGCATTCTGGGTAGAGGAAACAGTAAATATAAATGTTTCAAAGAGTACATCAAGAGTGTGAAATAGCAACAAATTTTGTATGGCAAGAGTAAGTCACCTGTGTAAGGTAATAATGTGGGAGGAAATTATAAAGACCAGTTAGGTCTGTGGTTTGGAAGTCCTTAACTGCTGAAAGGAAAGCAACAGTCCTCAATTCAGTAGGTGTAATTCAGTGCTTAGGCAGCAGGCTTAATATAGCCCGTGAAGATTGCATCAACATGCAATGCATAGGCTAAAAGTGCTTTCTAAACTGATGAATCTATTATTCTAGATTTTGAATCTGTTCTCTGTATTAAGTAGATATAAACAATCCTCCTCTCAAATGGTTTTTGTAAAAGCTATAAGCTGGAAATAGTTTTGGAATGCTGTTATTTGAAATAAACATGTTTGCTGTATTAGACAACTAAGGATGATAATATTAGGAATATACATATACTAATGATGAGGCTTTGGGGTGATGGGTGGGTGCAGAGCCAACAGCCAAAAAAGAATTCTTGAAGATGTTTTTGGTGCAAAGAGGTGATTTTATTAAAGCTTGGAACAGGACCCATGGGCAGAAAGAGCTGCACTGGGGTTGTGAAGAATGACTGGTTTTATACTACGAGTTGGGGAGGTAAAGTCCAAACTGGGAGGCCTCCAGAAGGACTTTGATATGCTAAAGAGGATTCCTAAGATATCTGAGGCCTTGCTTATTGTCATGCTAAAGTTGTTTTTCCCTCTAGTGAGGCATTAACATTAGGAAGGTAGGAGGTTCCTGGAGGTTTCTGAGGCAAGAAATACTTGCCTCAAGTATTTGTTAAAGGGATGCAGGTTATAAGGAAATTTAATTTTACCTGCCATTTCCTTCTTGTCTTTGTTACCCACATCACTATGGAGGGGAGGGTGATATTAGAGGCTCCAGGAAAGTCCATTGGTTTCTGGAGATTAGGCTATTGATAAAATAGCCCTTTTGTAATTCCCTAAGACATTTGTAAACTGATGGAGACTCATGTCCTGTATGACTGTGATCTCTATCAGCTAACCATTTGTCTTCTTTCCTTTGTTCTCGTGCAGCCAGGAGTGCTTGAGGAATATCACAAGTATCCCACCTGGGGGCCAGGGTGTGCCAGCTTTTGCTGCTTGCCTTATGGTCCCTCATCACTAAGATATAATATCTGTTCAACTAATCGGTAACTTGAAATACCAAAAGCTATTTTGGTAAAGATTTGGTTGTCTGCCCTTAAATCATTGCTAGGATTGTTAATATACAAAAAAGGCCTTTCCATAGCTTGGATTCAACAGCAATGGCTGGTTACCACCTATAGTGTAATATATATTAAATATTGGTCTTCTTTCAAACTGGAGCCACACGTGGGGTAGATACTGGGCTAGGAGAAACTTACATTACTGCAAATCAAAACTGAAGATCTAGAGCCTGAAAGTAAAAGCAAAGATGGTACTCAGTGGACTGGAGCAAAGATCTGGGCAGATAAGCAAATATTGAAACAACAGTAGCAAATAGGCAGTAGGGCATTTTGAAACTCATGTAGGGTCATAGAGCACACCCAGGAAAAAAGGTAGCATCCCTGCCACCACTCTAGCTCCTCCCCTTTGCAGACGAGCTATACAGTCCTCTGCAGATTTAAAGTTCTAGATATGCTGTGGCACCTGGATGGCTCAGTCAGTTAAGGGTCTGACTTTGGCTCAGGTCATGATCTCACTGTTCATGAGTTCCAGCCCCAAGTCGTGTTTTGTGCTGACAGCTCAGAGCTTGGAGCCTGCTTTGGATTCTGTGTCTGTCTGTCTGTCTCTCTCTCTCTCTCTGCCCCTCCCCAGCTCATGCACTCTCTTACGTGCTTGTGTGTGCTCTCTCTCTCAAAAATAAACATTAAAAAAAATAAAGTTCTAGATATGCTATAGAGTATTCCAAGACTTCTATAATAAAGAAGCATCACTGAAACAGTCTAAATGATAAGAGATGCATATTTTTGGTATGTTTGATTTTGTTAGAAATTAGGAAGATAAAGCTGATTTTTAGCTGATTTTTAAAAAGTGTACTAATTTGCACATTTTTCAAAATTCAATCTTAAGAAATCTTCAGCTCAAAAGATATTAATTTTCTAAGAACAGATCTTTGTTCAAATGCTCTTTAGAATTACTGTAGAATTAACTTTTCTCCAAATTAAGATGTCAGAGTTCCCAAGATGTCCCATATTGAAGAAGCCTCTTTTAACTTTGAGTTAAAGAAGCCTATTTCCACAGAAGTTTTTTGTTTGTTTCTATGAAAACAAACCTAGTAATACCCCTTTAGTCCTTGGCACTACTGAGATGTTAGACCTCTATTTGTTTTCTGTTGGTGTAACATAATAAAGAACAAATTAGTCAACTCAAAGACAACACCCATTTATTAATATGCAATTCTGTAGGTCAGAAACCCAATACAGACTAGATGGGTTGTTTCTCTACTCTGGCTTGGGCTGAATTCTCATCTACAGGCTTCATATCCTTTTCCAAGCTCATTCCTATTATGGGAAGAATTCAGTTCCTTGTGGTTTCGAGATCCAATACCCTGTTCTTTTGCTGGAAGAACTTCTCTCAGTTCTGAGAGGCTGCTCACAGATCCTTGAACACAGGCCCCTGAATCTTAGCAACAGAGAACTTCCCTTATACGTTTTCTTCTTCTGTGACCATCAGGAGAAAACGCTCTGCTTTTAAAGGGTTCATATGATACCTACTTGATTATCTTTCTATCTTAAAGTTGGCCAGAGCATATAACTGAATTACAGGCATGAAATCTCATCTATTCACAGTTCCAGTGTGAACTGGATGGGATGGGATGATCTATCTTAAGGGACATCTTAGAACTTTGCCTACCACAGGGCAGAGTAACTCTTGGTTGTGGGTTCTCTTCTATGCATTGGGGAATATTTAGCAGGATCTGTGGACTCTATCCACTAGATAGCAGTTACACGCTCCACCCAGTTGTCATAATCAAAAATGTCTCCAGACCTTGACAAATATATGCTAGGAGGCAAAATTGCCCCTGCTTACAAACCACTGGTGAAAAAACCCTACTATGTAGCTCCACACAAAAATATGCAGTTATATTTTTTATAGTCCTGTAAAATACAGATTTTATTAATACAATTTATTAACTTGGTGCTGATCTTTAAGTGTGTTTCCTAGCCACCATCTGTATAATAAGCATCTGCCTCATGGAACCACAGCCTTTGTTTAACTTTGGTAGCTAACCACTGTGATAACCCAGTCTTTAAAACTTAGGCAGATAGAAGGCTGAGTAGTGGAAACCTCAAATATTGAGAGAATGCATTAGTAAAAGTCAGAGCTTGGAGTGTATTGACTTTCAAGTTCTAGTTTCCCTTCAGACTGGTATGAATTTGCTACCTATGAAAATTTTTCTACCCTCTTCAGGTTTATATCTTTAACATGCAGCATTTTCAGGGTTTTAAGTTTCACAGTTTTACAACTAACTCTGTAAAATGGAAGTATCTTTTATTACTTCTAAAAAGTATCTTTTGTGAGTTTCTGGGGACAGCCTCTTCAAATGTTCTCAGATTGCTAAAAACTTTCATGTCCATTCTCATAATATTTTTGAATTTATGGATTTTATAATATTCCTTCTTGGCTTTTATTTCTCCAGGTTGAAGGATTCCAATTTTTAAAACTCTTTACTTATATAGTAGCATTTTTTGGTTCCATAATTCATGAGGCCTCAAGCTTCTGTGAGGAGAGGATAGGTTGCTTTTTTTTTTTTTTTTTTTTTTGTGAAGCCTTGATATCAGTGGTATGGAGAGAAGGGGTATGGACTGACACTACCAAAGCAGATTACTAACTGGTTATGTGACTTCAGACTACTTAAATTTCAGTCCTTACTGTCCTTATACTAATCTAGGTATTATTTATCTCTAAGATTGTTTTTAAAAAAAAAAAAGCTGTAGGGGCACCTGGGTGGCTCAGTCGGTTAAGTGTCCCACTTTGGCTCAGCTCATGATCTCACAGTTGGTGGGTTCGAGTCCCACGTCGGGCTCTGTGCTGACAGCTCAGAGCCTGGAGCTTGCTTCAGATTCTGTGTCTCCCTCTGTCTCTGTCCCTCCCCTGCTCATGCTCTGTCAAAATAAATAAACATTAAAAAAAAGTTTCTTTTTAAAAAAGCTGTAATTTATGCAAAGGCCTAATATTGCTACTTAGTACTTAGCTTATAGAAGTCTCTAGTAAATGTATTCATTTGTTTAAGAAATAATGTGTTGGAAACTTGTTTATGGTAATGCTGAAGAGAAGTTGATAATACGCACGCACACACACAGTAGGCTGGCCCTGGTCTTCATTGGTTTAGTAATTTTTACACACACTCATATGAAGATAAGGGAAAGGAAGACAAAGACTTTAATTGACATCCCTGCCCCACTGGTAGGAAAACTGAAATTTTGGAAGCCATCACACAGGACTAGACACAAATGATAATTTCCAATTCTATCTTTTCAAAATTTAACAAGAACTAGTAAACAATTGATGAGTAGTTTATATCCTATAATCATCTTCTGTGGGAGACTTTACAAAATACAGGTATCTAGGCCACACCGGCAAGATAATCTGATTCATTAAGTTTCTAGTGGGGACTACTACCTGAATGTTCAGAAAGGGCCGCAGATGAGTTTGAGGCATAATTCAAGTCCAGAAGGTGTGGCTATGTATCACATCATTCATTGACCAACTGGGGATCACTGCCCTAAATTTTTTACACTGTATGGGCTTTTCTCAATGTGTTAATTTCTTGCCTGAGGTGGTTTCCAGAAATGCATGTAATATTTCATGTCTGGATGTATCATTTTACAGAAGAGTAGAATATTATTCTATTTTGTGTTTAACATTGCTTAAGGATTCTCCACTTCCCAGCATATTGTGATATCTTCAAGGCAAAGCTCACAGTAATTAATCCTGGAATATGGCTGATTACTAGAGAAATTAAAAATGAAGCAATTCTTTTATATCTAATATAGTTATCTATATACTCTGTACTGTGAAATTCTTGTGTTTCATGCGTTTCTCCTCCATCCATGTATTTAACTTCTCCTGATTACCTTTAGATTTTATTACTCAAGTGCCATTTCATTCTCCACAAACTTAGTGACATCTATAAATCTAGCAGGTTTGGGGCACCTAGGTGGCGCAGTCGGTTAAGCGTCCGACTTTAGCCAGGTCACAATCTCGCGGTCCGTGAGTTCGAGCCCCGCGTCGGGCTCTGGGCTGATGGCTCGGAGCCTGGAGCCTGTTTCCGATTCTGTGTCTCCCTCTCTCTCTGCCCCTCTCCCGTTCATGCTCTGTCTCTCTCTGTCCCAAAAATAAATTAAAAAACAAACAAACAAACAAAAAAACAACAAAATGTAAAATAAAATATAAATCTAGCAGGTTTACTAATCACTTTAGAAATCCTATTAAACTAGTAAATTATTATGGTCTCAAGCAATTTTTAGAAACCCTTCCATTCACAGCTTTCCATCTATTTTTAATCTAGGTTCATTGGCTTTATGGTTCATTTGACTGTTATTGGTCTTTTCCAATTGTAAAAATAAGCCAAAATATTCTTCAGTTAACCAAAATGATCTTCTTATAGATCATTATGCTATCTCTTTCTTAATACATGCAATTCAATAAACGTCTCTTAATCCTACCTTTTATTGCATCCTAATTGGAAGTAAGTATGTAAATGAGACTAATTGGGCTATAATTCATAGTTATCCCAGGAACCCCTCTCAGGAATAAAGTCAACTGGTATTCTTGAAGGAACTACTTAATTACATGGTACCATACTTTCATAATTTTACCCTGACATTTTTTTTCTCCAAATTCTTGGTAATTGCTTATTTAGTAGTTCATCTCTGTTTCCTTAAAATGCTGGGTTTTAAGCATTTACCAAAGCTGTAAGATCACTGTCTGTGAGATATGTTTTCCATGGTGACCAAAGAATATCCAGCACAATTGTTGATGACCAGAGGCATCTTCCCAGCCCAGCCTACATACTTCCCTCTAATTTTCTTGGATAATAGTAGCCCCAGATTGAGTAGAGAGGCATGTATGTCATTGAGTTTTATGCTGACCTTTGCAATGGACATCCAGAACTTGATGGACAACCAGGATTTGATTTGCTTATAAAAGTGGATAAATGTCACAGTTCTTCCCTTTCCAAAGTCCCAGAGCCCTTAATACCCATTGCAAATGCAATCCTTATTGTTTCTTTGCGGCCGTCCAGTCTTGTTTCATACAGGTTCTGAAATGCACCATTTTCTCTGGAGACTAGAGATCAAGCTCTATAAGTGAATAGAAACTGGTTGTGATTTGAGCTTTTGTAGTCTTCTAGAATAGAGGTATGTGATGCCCTCATTATAATGATGGACAGAGTCCTAGAAAGTTAAGAATTCTCAGGTTGGTAAACTTTGCATTTTTTTTAAGAAGAGAAGTAAGGCTGTTTGCCTGTGACTATTTGCCAAAGGCACTAAAAATCACTTATTTTTACAAAGGTTTTCAAGGCAAGAATAGTTTAGAATTTTCTCTTTTAAATATACAAAGTATCTGCTGTATTTTTAGGATGATGATGAGTTGTTTCTGAAAATATATACATTTGAACTGAAATGTATCCCACTTGAAAAAAGCCTAAAGGCAAATAAAGTTTAGATATTTGAAATTACCAAGTTTTGTGTACTAACATAGCATCAGCTGATATATGTTATGTTAAAAATGTAAATATGAGTAAAATATTCTTTCTCACACAGGGATTCTCTTTCAACTTCTAGGAATATTGTATTTACTTTGACAGTTAAAATCAGGACTCATAAAATTAAGTTGACTAGCACAGCAGATAAGACTGATAAAATTAATTTGTAGAGATGAGAGTCACAGAAATAAGGTGGAAATGTCACTGTCCAAATATTAAATATTTGAATTCTGTCATTAAGCAAAATATAGGAAAGACTTCAATGCCCTTTTAATCTACTTATGCTATTTCATCACAGGATACCATATTTGAATAGCAGATAGGATGAAAACACATTGAGAAAGAACAAAGGGGTCATTAAAATACATGTAAAAATGGGAAGTAGGCTACAAAAATTAATTTAAATATTTGGATTCAGAACTGGGAGCTTCTTTTTTATGTAGCTGTTTTTATTGGACCAAATTTTTCAGCTCACAAATGTGCATATCTTAGGTATAGTGTGGAGAGTTGTTTTTTTTAATGGGATACTATAGGAAATAAAAAATTTAGTGAAGAACAAACTTGTAAACAAATATATTGAGGTGATTGCTATGGGTTTGGAAGGAAGTCTGTCTTAAAAGAAATAGCCTGAGCTTTTCAGTGAGAATGAAATAATTTCGAATCCCTGTTCTGCCACCAACCAGTGGTATGAACTTGTCATGGCACTTAACAGTCTCTTGAGAGGTTTATCTGCAAAATGAAGATAAAAGTTCCCAGAAGGGCGAAAAGGCTTACACAGGAGATGACATTTGTAAAGTACTTAGTGGAGTGCCTGGCACATAGTAGGCATTCAATAAATGATTGCTGTGTTCACTAGCAAAATGATTTTTCTCAACATGAATGTGTGGGAAGGAATATTAGAAAGACTTATCATTATAATCATTATGATGATAATGTTATATAATAACATACTGTTGGAACTTAACCTCAGAGGATGGATTTTATATGCTGTCTGTCATCAATAACATTAATTTGCTCTAAAGTTGTATTTGTCCCTGGCCCTATAACAAAAAAGCATACAGCATAAAGAAAATGTGCCATCGTGTTCATTTAAAAATGTTAGTTAGACTAAGCATTGAAGGATGAGAAAATGGATGAATAAGCAGGAAGATATGGACCAAGACTTCCAGCTAGAAGAGCAGTAAACACAGTATGGGGGCCAGTAAAGAGGCAAGATGACTATACTTGTCTATACACATTCTTTCTTGAGGCAGCTGAAGAATGGAGTGGCTGGTGGGTAGATGGGAGAGAGGACTTCCTATCACACAATCTTTTGTACCTTTTGAATTCTGACCCTTATGACTATTATTACGCATTAAAAATACACATTTTTAAAAAGGAAAAAAATTAGGTAATGGACATCACAATAGAGTAACCAGAGCAGCTTATTCAAAATACAAAGAGTGACATTGAATTAACTACTTTTTAACATTATCTGAGTCCTGTCAACCTTGAACCACAAATACTTTAAAATAAACCAATACTGGCTTGATAAATTTCTAGAGGTCAGGACAGCTTCAACTATGTTTTAACAGCTTTCCTGAAAGTATCCCTTGATATATCCAATCAGTTTCCAGGAAGTAATTAACAGAGGTTGAAGATAGAAAAATATAGTTAATTTCCAGGTTGAAAATAGGGCAATTAAGTGACTTCAGCCCTGCCACTTTGCATACCTCCAGTCCTATCAACCCTCTTTTCTGCTGGGACCTGGTTTCATCTATTTCCATAGAGGCATAGAGAGAAACATTTGGAATAAAATCTGTGGTTATCATTGCGGTTTTTGAGTAAAGTTTAGAAATGGGTGAAACTGTGAAGGGCTGAGGTCACAAACGTAATTAAAAATGACTCGTTCTTGACCCTTAGTTCCACTTTCTAATGTATGTTTGCTGTGAGAGTCATTTGTCAAATATACAATTACTAAGTGTCTATTGAAATTCCCAGGAGTAAGACGGGAGACACAGAGCATCCAGAAAAATGCAGAATGCTCTCTTCACCTTTGGTCAATTAGTGTACTGGGCCAAAGGAAATGTGTATTGGTAAGTAGGAATAGAGGGCATTCAGTGAGATAGAAGACCTAGAATGAGAAGAGCACATAACTAAGACACTGGTGGGGGTGCTTGTTGTACAAGGGGAAAAGGGGTGTTACTCTGGGAAGGCTGAAGTCTTTCTGGAAGAGGAGCTACCTTAGTTACCTTGCCAGGGATGAGTAAAGGAAATGAAGAGAAAAGATGCAATGTTAGGGTGGAAGAGAGAGAGCTCTGATAGAGAGTTGAACTTTGAACTAAGTAAATATTTAAAATGTACATTCGTAAATAAGAAAAAACATATTCAATTAGCAACCTGTCACTATTCAGTATAGAACAATGGGTGTTAGAAGACAAAGTTTGGGTCAAACATAATTTATTCAACTGAAAGTACTAAGTGAATTTGTGCCAGAGACACATCAAATGCAAATGTCGGACTCCTTTACCTTTCACGACCCCTCTGTCCCTCCAGGTAGACAGAGTGGTTTTTGAATGTTCTACATTTTGAAATGGGAAGGTTGTCCACCTGGCAGAGTTTAGATGAGCTGAGCAAAGATTTCAGACTCAGAGGCATCAGCTCCACTGAACTTTCAGGCGGAGATAGGCTAATACCAAAGAAAAGTCCCTGCAGGACAGAAATGAGAAGTACAATTAGTTTCTTGGCCACGTGGTTGTGGGGAGAATTCATTCACACAGTGAAGACTGGTAATTCATTGGGCTTCCGTGCAGCTGTCTGGCACTGACCAGCGAAGGTGCTTGATCTTCTGAAGCTGGCACAGACTGTTAAATCACTGCACGGGAATTCCTATCTAAGATGCCATGGACTTGGGGGGGCTTAGCCCTCAAATCCAAGCTTTTGGAACTCATTATTTTTCTCTCAAATTAATGCCTTTGAGATGAATATTAAGTGTATTTTGAAATTCAACAGATAGGCATTGTGTTTCTAGTCTGAACTTTTCCTTTCCCAGAGGCAGGCAAGGTGAAAAACCAGAACTTCCCAGACTAGAAGATTATCAGGTTAAGGTATATGCATATATAAACAAACACATTTTATTTACGCATCTAGACACAAATAGCAAATACGTTTAGTTTATGTATCATAGATACATTTTGTCTATTGTTTCCTGACACACCATTTGCAATTGCTCCTTGGTAAGTAAAAGTGTTCAGTTTAGAAACACATTGTTTCTTTTAGTAAGTGATAACATTTCATATGGTAATATATTTTATGTAGAGCCCTAAAATATGTTTAAGTAGAACATTCCAAAAATATTTGACCATAGGACCCATTTCTCTTTAGATCTGTTTTATTTTCTCATGAATGCTGAGGAACACCTTATAGGAAATGTTGCTGGATGGCATAGAAATCAGCTTTTTAAGTGAGCTTTTTCTTCTTCCGTTTTCTACCTCCACCTGTTCTCTGAGAGGGCAGAACCACTATTATTTATCCTGTATTCTCGACATTTGACATGTTATAAATTATAGTTGGGCTTAAACCTCTTTCGTTCAAAATTTCCTCATAAACTGGGTGTTTTTCCTGTTAAATGCATCAATATTCATTCCTTGCTAAACTATTGTACAGGTTTGAAATTTGGCTTTTATTGTCATTGCCATGTTAGTACAGTGTTAAAGATGGAGGGTAATAAGTAAAACATGTTTTAAAGTCTGTAACTGCTTAATTTAATGACTTTTTTTATGATCTTGGGATGGGTTAGATTCTTGTAGCTATGATGTGAGACTCAAAACTGGAAAGGGACACATAACAGATTTGATGACATTTAGTCTTAAATTTTCTATTAAAAGATCATAAAGTTGAAAAGCAAGATTAAAATAATTTGAGAATATTTTCAAAATGAATTGGCTTCTGTATTTCAATAAGAAATAGATAATTTGTTAGAAAACAAAATGGCATGAACAAGCAACTACTAAAAGAAATAAAAAGTGTATATATATATATATATATATATATATGTAATTTTAAAATATCAAATTAATGATCAAATAAATGAAAAGTTAAATCATTTTTGCCTGTTGGATAATGATCAATTTTGTTCATTTTTATCAATGTTAGAAAGGATTGAAAATATACTATTGGTACATCTTTAAGTTGATTTCTGTCCGGAAGGCAATTTGGAAATATTTAACATATGCATTTCCTCCTACCCAGCAATCTCAGTTCTAGATATTTATAGGAGGACAAAAGAAACAAGGATATATGTGTTGTGATGACCAACATAGAAATGAGTTTTAGAGAAAAAGTATATGGAAATGGTTAAATATCAAGAATGTTCTCCCCAGTACTGATAAAGTTGATCTCTGTATTTCCATACAAAAACTAAATAACGAATTCATATTTGTGTGCATGAGTATGGTGGGGGTGAGAGAAGAGCCAGGCAGTCTAGAGTTATTGCACACTAATCTGTTGGTAATGCAGAACAGACAATGTGAGAGGAGACATTCACACTCCATATTACACTATCCTTAAAAAATTTCCCTTTCTCTAACGAGTTTGTATAGCTTTGTAATTCAAGGAGCTATTTCAACTGAAACATTTTTATATAGAAATGCCACATTTTGGTGGAAGGAGAATATTAAAAGTAAGATTAAATTAAACATGGAATTTAATCACTAATGTGAATAGGTAACCATTCTTTCTGTATCATACTAAATTAAGTAATCCTGTTACTAACCTGAACTTGTTAAAATGTTTATAACACTTGCTTCAGTTATATGTATGTATACACTATTTCTCAGCTATTGTGAAAGCATTGTGTGAGAGATTTGAAGATTAATTGTATAAATTTAAGATACTAAGTGATAAAGACAGTGCAGTTAACACTATCAGAATTACAAACAGCAAGTATAATTCATACTGACATTTAAGGGTGTCTGGGTGGCTCTGTCGTTTAAGCGTCAGACTTCAGCTCAGGTCATGATCTCATGGTTCATGGGTTCGAGCCCTGAGTCTGGGCTGACAGCTCAGAGCCTAGAGCCTGCTTCAGATTCCATGTCTCCCTCTCTCTCTGCCCCTCCCCTGCTCACGCTCTGTTTGTCTGTCTCTCTCAAAAACATTTAAAAATGATTCAGGGGCGCCTGGGTGGCTCAGTCAGTTAGGCAGCCGACTTCGGCTCAGGTCATGATCTCGCGGTCCGTGAGTTCGAGCCCTGCGTCAGGCTCTGTGCTGACGGCTCAGAGCCTGGAACCTGTTTCGAATTCTGTGTCTCCCTCTCCCTGACCCTCCCCTGTTCATGCTCTGTCTCTCCCTGTCTCAAAAATAAAACGTTAAAAAAAATAAAATAAAAATGATTCATACTGACATTTAAAATATAAAATACTGCTGAAATAAAATCAATAAAATAGTTAAATTGGAAAAGAGCAAAATCCATGCAATTGCTCTATGTATGTATGTGTCTTTTTTAAAAAATAAATGAGACTTGACAATATGTCTACAAATCTCAAAGTCTCAGTAATAAAGCCATTTAAAAATTATGTATTTTTTCAATTATGTAATTTTCTGGATTCTTTTTCAAGTCTTTAAAAAGATATCGGGGTGCCTAGGTGGCTCAGTGGGTTAAGTATGCAACTCTCGATTTCAGCTCCGGTCCTGATCTTGGGTCATGAGAGCGAGTCCCAGAACGGACTCTGAACTGACAGCACAGAGCCTGCTTGGGATTCTCTCTCTCCCCTTCTCCCCCTCTTTCTCAGCTTCCCCCACCCCTCAAAAATAAACTTATGGGGCACCCGGGTGTCTCAGTTGGTTAAGTGTCTGGCTTTGGCTTCAGTCATGATCTTGCAGTTCATGAGTTCAAGCCCCACGTCAGGCTTGCTGCTGTCAGTGGAGAGCCCACTTCAGATACTCTTCCCCACCCCCACCCCTCCCCTACTTGCACTTTCTCTCAAAAATAAACATTTAAAAACATTAAACAAAAAATTTAAAGAGAAAGATATTCAGAGAAAAATAAACCATTTCCACGTTGCATGATTTAGACCTCCTAAAAAGTTAACAGAATGGTGGAAAACTGATTAGTGCATATATTTGTTTCACTGTTGGTCACTGAGTTTTATTAAGCATGTAATTCTGTTGAAAGAGATATGCATGTGGTATATAGACCTGGCTACTATATGTCAATAGCATATATGTCTTAACTTGGAGTTCAACCCTGAAACCTCAGAAAAATAATCAACAGACATCACAGTAGGTGGATGCCAGTTCTTGAAATTGTGAGTAAGCACTCTACAATGCATTGTGGTCTTTTATATTTGTTTAGAGTACAGATGATTATCTTTTTTTTTTTTTTTTTTTTTTTTTTTTTTTTTTTTGTAAGTAAAGAAGTTACAGAACCCTTGACTTAGAGTAAACACTTTAAGGAAGTATTCATGCAATAAGTTTAGAAGCCAGGTGGGAATGCCCTCAAATCCATTTGAAAACCACTACCACCCCATTGGAAGACTTTTCAGTATTTGTAAGGGAGAGAAGAGGAACGGAGGAAGAATGGAGGGTGTTTAGGCAAGCAGCTGGGCCAGAAGACAGCAGGGAAGAAGCTGATCCTTTCAGTTCTTGAAGTTTAATTTGGTTGTTGGAATGCTCCCCGGAAGTGCAGATGGGGGATGAGGGTGGAGAAGGTAAGCATTACAAATGTTAACATCCAAGACAAATTGATCAGTGAGTCTAAAACACAGGATACCTATTCTAGCAGGTCCATATTTGGTGACTGTAGTCTATACCACGATGAGGTTCAGAGTCTGGCCAATGACAGTATTTGGCTCCTCTTTTGCTCTATGAATTAAGGCCTCCTGCAAACAAGGAGGTGTAGCAACACCTGTCAGCAGGAAGGAGTTCAGGATGCCTGCAGGCCAGGGCTCTGCACAGGCCTCAGACCCCATAGGGAACTGAGGGGAGAGCCAGGAAGACAAAGCAGGTAGAAGTTAGAAATCTTAGGGAAGGCTGGGGCTCCAGAGAATTCATGCTTTGTCCTGATGCTGTCATTGAGGATTCCTGGTGAATTCTCCAGGAGGACGGTGGATTGGTCTCCCATTCTACTTCAGGTAATGCCATTCTGAGCAGTGTTTATAGCTTTTTCCAGATGGTACGAAAGCCCCAGCGACTAAATGGCAGAACAGAGATTCTTTAAGTTTCTTCCTCAAATGGTTTTGCAAATGTAGAAACGTACTTAGCCACGAATTCATTTTATTCAATTGCCAGTGATGTTCTTTTAGTATCTGCTGAATGGTAAGGCAAAGAAAACCATCTTTATACTCGGATACTGTGACTGAGGACTATTTTTTCTACCAAGCAGCAAGCTGGATATCCTTCATCCTAGGAAAATGGCATCAGTGATTGGTAGGAAGCATGAGTAAGGAGCCATGACAAAGCCATGAGAAGTGACATTAAGTGTTTTCTCAGAATTACATTCTATGTGCAAAATGACAAAAAATTAGATGTTGAATTTATCTTCTAAAGGCAGAAATCATCAGATGACTGGAGGCTGGCTTTTCTAAGTGCAACCGGCATAGGTGAAGTTGTACTCACATTAATGTGAATTAACTCATTTCTGAGACAGATTTCTAAATCTAATATGGCATATATTTATTTATTTATATAAAAATATCTCTAACGTAGGTATAAATACATAATTAGTATATAAATATGCATAAGGTTTTTTTCTTGATAAGGGAATGATTGCATGTTTAACTCTTCCAAAAAAAAAAAAAAAAAAAACCCTTCACAATGACAGTAAAGAAATAAGATGAGGCAAATGCCACAAGGTTGAGGAACACACAAAGTTGTAAGCAGATGTTGAAGTTTCAATACATCTATGAAAGATCAAAAAACAAGGGAAGCACATGTTCAAAGCAAAGAAACTTATAGTTTAGGACACAGGAAGTTTAGAGCTGAACTTAGAAAAATCCCAGGCTCACAAGAAGTTTAGGATTAAGAAAGACTGCCTATGTGATTTTAGGTTTTCCTAGGTGAACTGTGAGAGAACCCTGAAATCTTAGTCTTCTATTTCAGGTTCATTCCTCCATGGATACTACTGATCAGGGTTTGGGTCTCCAAGGTCTGAGTCCTGGGTCTTCACAATGTTCATTTGGGGCCTCAGACACCTTCACAATGTGCATTCAAAATTAAGCCAAGCCCAGGACTATCAACTACACAAAACAATTTGAGGAAAAACTTGCATTCAAGAGGTAAGAACAGGATACTATGAAAAAGGATCTTCTATAGAATGTGAACAAGCATTGGAATTTGAAAATCTGATTGGGAATTTTTTTTAAACGATAGTAAAAGAAAATGAGGAAGGACAGCTTTTTGAAAAATGACATCTAGGTGTCAGCTGTGCTGACAGCTCAGAACCTGGAGCCTGCTTCAGATTCTGTGTATCCTCCTCTCTGCCCCTCTTCTCTCTCCTGGCATTCTCTCTGTCTCTGTCTCTGTCTCTCTCTCTCTCTCTCAAATAAATGAACATTAAAAACATTTTTTTAAAAAGACATCTAATAAAAGAAGAAAAGATAATAGCATTAGAAAATCTGTTTTGTAATGTGTAATTACTGATTCAGTTCAAAAATCATCAGGGCATGTCAGGAGCATTTGTTGCCAGTTTGGCTCTCTTTGAACATTTTGTTATTTGACAGTGTGTCATCCTATAGATCATTTACTAATTGAAAAGTGGAAAAAGCCCTCTACACTAGAACGGATTACAGTCCTTTCCTATATAAAATGACCGTACTTGGCATCATGAATAGTGAAACAGTTTGAAATTGAGTTTCCTGGTGTAAGTGAATGTGAAGAACACAGCCTCACCTAAGACTCTGGTTCTAATCCTGTACTACCCAGTATGGTAGCTCCTAGACCTGTGTGGCCACTGAAGACATGAATTGCGCTCTTAGAGTATATGCCAGATTTTGTAGATCTGGTACTCCAATAATTATTAATATATTTAAAAATTATATTGGTTAATGCTGAAATGTATTTTTGATATATTGGGTTGAATAAAGCATATTATTAAAAATAATTTTATGGTGCACCTGGGTGCCTCAGTCAGTCAAGCACCTGACTTTGGCTCAGGTCATGATCTCACAGTTCGTGGGTTCAAGCTGCGTGTTGGGCTCTGTGCTGATAGCTCAGAGCCTGGAGCCTACTTTGGATTCTGTGTCTCCCTCTCTCTGTTTCTCCTCCACTCACACTCTCTCACAAAATAAATAAATTTCAAAAAATATTAAAAAAATAATTGTACCTCTTTTTTTCTTAAGAGTGGCTATTAGAATATTTAAAATTATATATGCAGCCCAAATTATATTTTTATTGGACAGCACTGCTTTAGATCTCACTCCCAGTTTACAAAAAATTCAGATCACAGAGAATCAGGTTAGTAACCCAATAGGAAGCAATTAAGTAAATCCAGATTATGGAATAGTCTATCCTACGACTGTCTTAAATTGGCCAAAAAAAAAAAAAAAAAAAATTGAGAATGCTTTAAGACTAAAGAACTATAACAAAGGCATTGTGAACGTAGCTTGGATTGGATTGGATTCAGAAGGGGGGTAAATGGCTATAAACTTCCTGGGAATGAGAAGAAAATTTCGAATATAAAATAAATATTAGATATTTTGGAATTATTACTACTAAAGCATGATGATATTGTGGTTATGTGGAAGATCGTTCTGAGCTGCATTCTGAATGATTTTGAAGCGACAGGTCTATATCTATGGAATAACTGAGCAAATATGTGATGAAGAGATGGAGGATATTGGATAAAATGTTAAAAACTGCTGAATCTAGTGAAAAATTATATTTTTTGTGCATGTAAGATTTCTTATTAAGAGGCAAGGGTCCACAGTTTTAAGTGGGAAAGAATGGCCCAAAATTTTATGTTTCTATTTCTCTGTGGCATGCTGTTTCCTTCCATGTGTATTTCTTACATTGATAAAAAAAAAATACAATACATAACTGTGTAATATCAAATAATATGAAAATATTAGCATTCTCTACTATAAAAATAATTTTCTATGTACATTGATATTGATTTAGTTCCTTCCTTTCTCATCAGTGATCATTTACAATTGAAACACCAGATGCAAAATGGTGATGATTATACCAGTCAGAATTCCACCATATCATTAACCCTGTAATTTTTACTCACGTAAATGTAAAATAATAATTGAATAAAATTGGTCTCTACCATGGATATTCATTGTGATTAAACCATCAAATTATGAAAAGAAAAATTACTTGTATAATAACTTGTCATAGATTTCTCCTTCAGCGAGGCATCTGAACAGCTTTATAGCAACTTTGCAGAACCGCATTTTAATGCTATGTATCTGTCTTGTTTGACTTAATTTGAAATTTACACTCTTCCATTGTCTTCCTACTAACAGAATAATCTCTAGCAGTTTAAGTGTGGATCTAACATGAAGAAGATACTATAATAGAACCCAGTCATCTAAAAAATTGCAAATACACATAACATTAGTTATCTTTTTTTAACATTTACTTTTGAGAGAGTGCGCGCGAGCCTGTGCGCACACACACGTGGGGGAGGGGCAGAGAGAGAGGAAGATACAGAATCTGAAGCAGACTCCAAGCTCCCAGCTCTGAGCTGTCAGCACAGAGCCTGATGTGGGGCTTGAACCTACCAACCATGAGGTCATGACCTGAGCCAAAGTCATACGCTCAACCCTCTGAGCCACATAGGTGCCCCCACATGATGTTAGTTATAAGTGATAAAGTAGACTTAACAAATCTCATTAATAATCTGGAATTCAAGGATCATATAAAAAATTTCAGTAACACTTGTATAATTTTTCACAAAATGCTTATATTTAATAGCCATTTAAATTTAAAATAGATGCCATTGCTATTTGGAAAAATTGTCATAGAAAATACATGTTTTTTTGTTTTTACTATTCACTGATTTTTGATGACGGAAACTTCACAAGTGTTGAGGTGTTGGTATTTCTATTTAAATAGGCAACACAGCAAGGTACCTCTTTTTACACCTTTTTAGGTCCTGAGTACCCTGCAGAGACTCAGCCACCATTGATTAATGGGTAAGGCCTCAAAAAGCAGACCTTAGAAATCAGCACATTGTCAGTTACTGAAACAGCAGTGAAAAATGTTCAAGTTAAAACTAACACAAAAGAGTAAAGAAAGAACTAACAAGAATAGCACACGTAATTTTGTTTTTTCAAAAGAAACATTTGTTTTAAAGTATATACATTCGTTTGTTAAAATCATTGTATTGTTCCTTTTTCTAGCTCTTGATTCTGTTTCTTTTGCAAGAATCTGACTATAATTCTGTTACAATTAGCTTATAATTAAATATCAAATTTACTATGTGACAAATGTGAGTAAACAAAATATCACGGTTAAAATTTCAAAGAACATCCTTGATACTTGAAATCATAGAAAAAATATTTAATAGTTTAATGTTGCCATTGAGTTAACTTCATAAGCTAGGAATTTTGTTAGATTTGTGAAACTTCTAAAAATTATGGCATGAATCCATACATTTAATCCATTTGGGTATTTTAGTTTTGATATGTATTACCAAAAAAGTCCTCTAGATGGCAGTGTTTACCACAGTTAGGAAATATTTTAACTTTTAAAATTATTCTCAAATGAGCAAAATTGTATATAGTAAAAACTTCAGTCTTCTAGTACTGTTTCTCCAGAATTTTTATTTTGCCCTGAGTGAATGTTTAACCTAATGCAGCAAGATTTTTCTCATTTATTAAGTCATGATTGCAATTTAATTTGTAAATTTCCAGGAACTGTTAAATTGACCTCAAAACTTTAGAATAAACATATATGTGATTTATATCCTTTGGAAGAATGAAAATAAGTTCTTGAGACTATGATAACCAGGATTAAAGAAATTTTAGCAACTAATTGGATTTTGTTTTTTGGCTTGTATATAGAGTTATAGATGCTTTGAACACAGCTATAGATGCTTTACTGGGAACTATAATCTTATAACCAAGGGAGGTTTTCATCTTCTGTTTGGAATGATTGTAGTTTAAATTTTTGCCCTGATGAACAACCCAAATGTGTCAGATATGTAACAAAATCTAGGGCAGTAGTGTTTTGTGAGAGTACTTGTGGGTGGGGTAAATTTTTTAAAACTGTGAAATAATAGAAATGATACGGGCATATAAACTTAACTTACACTAGATAAAATTAACTGACACACTAGCATAAAACTAGTAAAAATGCCTCACATATACATGAAACTTTAATTTTCTGAAAACAAAAATGGACAGAAATGGCCAAGTTTAGGCCCAACTGAGTTGGAAGAGATTTCTTCCTATTTCAACTAGTATTTCAGAGATGTAATTTGTAACCTATTTTGTCCATTGTCCTATTGGGTATCAAATGAACTCCAGTGGTATTTTAACATTTGCTCTGGTGACTTAGAAATTATAAGTAGAAGTGACATCATAATATAAAACATACAAATGCTATTCATCTAAGGTAGTGTTCCTCAACTTTGACACCACTGCCACTTTGGGCCATTTAATTCTTTGGGGTGTGTGGTGGGGGAGGGCAGAGGTTAGGGAAGGTGTTCTGTACATTATAGAATATTTAGCCTCATCCCTTGGCCTCCACCTACTAGATACCAGTAGCAAACAGTAGCAGCCCCTCCCATGAACTCTTTCCTCTCCCACGAACCCCTCTTCATGCTCCAGTTGTGGTAATCAAAAGGTCTCCAGGCACACCCCGAGTTAAAAACCACTGATATGTTTGATTTTTATTTTCATGTATTCTCTCTTGCAATTATAAAATGCCAGTCATGTTAGTGTAGTTCATTAGTCCTTCAGTGGGTAAGTTAGGAATGGGGTCAAGTAAGATTACCAAGTTGCTGTGCTGAGCTCTTACATTAGGGCTCACTGTTGCAAGTAATAGCTGTTATAAAGGCTACTATAAAGTGTAGCTCTGACATAGTGGCAGGGATATGATTGGATACTGACAATAAACTGGAGCCAGGTAATTCACTACCATAGGGGTTCCTCATCTCTGGTTCTTTCCATGCATCATCTCCTTTCTGCTCTCTCTCAAACTTCCTTTGGTTTTCTGGCCTATGTAATGAAAAATGGATTCTAATTACTCCTGAGTACATAGTTCAGAGTAATTAGATCTTGGTATATCTTTGTTACAGACCTAGGTTCTTTAGTGTGGGGTTTGCTGGTCAATCTTGAATTTAATATCTTCCTAAATGTAATCAAGTGTTGGCAGAGTGGGATGGATCCATCAACTTCTGGCAGGATGGGAGGAGTCCACACCATGTGAACATGGATGTTTTGCTGCCCATGTGGATGGAACATGGAGAAAAACATTTCCAAAACAGGAAGTCTTGTGAGCTGTGGAGATGTCCACACAAGGTGTCCACACAAGTATTTATCATCTCCTTGTTGATACTTTCCATACTCATCAATGGCTTGGTACCCTCACATTGCTCAAAGTGTCTGAGCCCTCATTTTCTGTCTCAAAAGTGTGCTAGGTTCTCCAAATAGGCTTTCTCACTCCCAGTCCATAGTAAAAGTAAAATATAGCTGCAGATACCCAATCTCTGAGGAGGAAAACTAAGTCGAGGTAGTATGTGTAATGTGTAAATTCCTTGAGCCTCTGAGCAGTACTGTCGTTAGAAGAATGCTTGTTAACAGAATTAATCCCTGTGGTAAAATGGTAGGTATAAAAATTATAGGTAGGGGCGCCTGGGTGGCGCAGTCGGTTAAGCGTCCGACTTCAGCCAGGTCACGATCTCACAGTCCGTGAGTTCGAGCCCCGCGTCAGGCTCTGGGCTGATGGCTCAGAGCCTGGAGCCTGTTTCCAATTCTGTGTCTCCCTCTCTCTCTGTCCCTCCCCCGTTCATGCTCTGTCTCTCTCTGTCCCAAAAAATAAAATAAACGTTGAAAAAAAAAATTTTTATAAAAAAAAAAAAAAAATTATAGGTATAATCCTTTCTCCAGTGTTTGTCTTTATTATTATTTTTTTTCCTGTGTGTCAGGATACTTTTTAAAATTCCTCTTAGGTCTTTGCTACTTAAGGTGTGGTCCACACCTACATCAGGATCCCCTGGGAACTTGGTAGAAATGTACAACTTCAGCTCCTACTACAAAACTAATGTATCAGAACCTGCATTTTAATTTAACAAGATGTATGGAGAGTTAGTATTCATATTAAGGTTTGAGAAACACAGAATCAGGTTAATTCTTATTTAAATCACAAAGTCAATTTTACTATAATAACCTTAAAATAATAAACTCAGTAGACCTTCTGGACTAATATGAAGATTAAAAACAAGTAGATTGCTGGCATATTTATGAATATTATCAAAAACTTGCCACTGAGCATTTAAACTATTAAGAATAATGTCACAAGCAAAATTTTTTAAACCTAAAATATGAAGAAGAGATATTGTCATGGGTATTAGCAAAGTAGAAAGGACTCACAGGCTAGTATGCTCACTGTAAAAAAAGAAAATAGAGGCCTCAGCTGAATTATGTTTGAGACATTTGAATATTTCTATGTTGAGCATATAGGAGGTTGTTAAAAGTAGAGTAGGTTTTTTTTTATATAGTGTGAGTTTTAAATAGATTTTTGAATGAATTCATGAATAGATTAATGACACTAAATTTGTCCCATAGGAGTTTAGTAATTTCATGTAATCCTCACTTTATACTCTTAATTGCGATATTTACATGAAGTGTCACTTGGTCATTAGGATCTTATCTGTTGCAATATACCAAAAAGTCAGCCTAATTCCATGGTGAGAGACAAATATTACTGAAAAATAATCCCATTACACTCCATTATAGCTGTTAAAGACACGTCAATTGGTATAGTTGTTATTCCCAGAAATTAACAAATAAATTTGCAATTAGGTCATAGATACACTGATGTTGCTCTCAAACATGGTGCTATTTACTCTACAAAATCAATACATTGCATGAATATTTTTGTGACATAAATGTTTATGATCTTTTTGAAATTATTGTAAGAGGAGGCATTTACTGCTTTTTCTTATATTTTACAAGTGATATTTTTCCGAGGAAAATTTTCATACTTAGGCTTTCTTATAAGCTCCATGTAATGTGTCTCATAACATACTATTTTTAAAAATAAATCACTTATGTGTCCTGGTTTGCTTTAAAGCAGATCAACCCCATTCTATAAAGTCAAGAAGTTTCTTTGATGCTCTTTTAATCCTTTCTGAAAATTCACCAATCTTATAGCTGGAGCACAGTAAATTCATAGGCATCGGACTGAAAAGATGATGTGCATTTTAGAACCTTTTAAGGAGTGTATTAGTATACACTGCAGAATCAGTTTTTCATTTAAGAAAAAAATTAAAGAATTGTATGTATACACACAACTTTTGTCAGCAGAGTGGTATTGACTTAAGTCCCAGTCAAAGCATACCAGTATCTTTTAAAGGCTGAGCAATCCTTATATCCATCACTTGGGTCTTATCAGTGATACGGAGTTAAGCCAGAGCTACAGGAGTCAATGGAATATGCATCGTCTCCCTGACTCATCCTAATTGAATTAGAGGGGACTGTGGGTTGAATTTGGTTCCTGAGAGGAGATTATAAGAGAAAAATGAGGCTTATCCATCCTGCCCTATATTGTCTATTTATGTGCACATTATGTAACAAATTGGGCTCCTAGAAGAGTATCATGTGAGTTTGTCTTAAAACACACACACACACACACACACACACACAAACAGGAAAGATTTATAAGCAGGAAGTTGTGTGTGTGTGTCGGGGGCGGGGAGGATATAGAATGAGTTACCAGAATGATGTTTCAAGTAACATGAAGTTTTGTTTTCAACAACATACTCTTATTGATAAAGTACTGAAAAAATAAAAAACTTGTTCTATATTTTAACTTGAGAAAGTCCTAATATCTAAGAAAATCATTTTCCCAATTATCCTTGGGTGAATACTGTTGTGTTTGAACCAGGTTTTTGTCTCGAACATTTTCCTATATTTTTCAATGTAAATACAGGTGCTTCCAAACGTGCATGCTATTTTTGCATCTTTGGACATTTATATAAATATGAATTGTGAATAGATCATACCTGATATTCTAATCTAACAGTTTTTGCCCATAAAAACTGGAAAATAGAAATATACACAGGAAATAAAGTTTTGTATGTTATATTTTACTTGAAATTCCATGACTTAAAGTGATCAAATTAAAAAACATGTATTCTCTTTACTAGCTTAAAACCACTTTTTCATGTTTTCCTGAGTGATTACCTGAGCCCCACCTATGAGAGGGGAAAGGCTTTGTTATGAAAGCTATGTCTTGATATGACCTTACGTCTTAAAAAACCAATAACGAAACTTGAAAATTCAATATTTTCTTTATATAGTAGTCATGATAACATAGAGGCACTGGAAAATGTCAGTTAATATTGTAATAACTGTTAGAGCTACAAACCTGACATCTATAATCGTTGTCAGTCATAAAAATATAGCAAATTGGGATAAATTTAGTTCAGTCATTCAAACAGAATGAAGCTTCTTGTCACCTGCTTTCCTTTGTGATTTGATTACCTTGAGCTAGGTTTTCGTTAAAGAAAAAAAAAAGTATTCAAAGAAAAAGCTAATAGTGAAGCAACAGAATTATTTAAGAAGCTTACTACACTTAACCAGTTTGCACAGGCTTAAAAGGTGTTAATTTTCTTTTTGTGGTTTTAGAATTCTGCATTGTCATTTTCTAAACAGTGATAATACAAATAACCCTTAGAATTCTTCACACAATTCTCCCCCAGAAGTAGGGTACAATAGTCTAGCATCTTTTGTGAAATGGGGACAATAATACCTGCTGTGAGGTAAGACCCCCTGTGATTGATTGATTAATGTGTGTCAGACACAATAAGACATCTAGATTAAGGGAACTTTAGAAATATAGGGCATGGAAATATTTTTTAATTTTTAACTTTGATTACAATATAGAACTAGTATATTAGAGTCGAAAATTTTAGTTCTGAAATCTTTGAGTTCATTTGATCATTCCAAGTACCACAGTCTGTTTCTTGTATAAATTGTTTCTTAAAGAAGCCTTTACAATTGATATGAAATGTAATTTTAAAATGCTGAGTGATAACTAGAAAATCAGATGAAAATCCAATTAAACTTCATAATTTAAGTTATTAAGTGCCATTACATGGAAACTATGGTTTAATATATATAAACAGAGCAACATTAAAATTTCAGAATATAATAATTTCAACCTGACATCTGTTTCAACATAAGTCTGTAATAGCATTTTAGTTTTCAGTTAGCTGGCTGAAGGTGACTTAGCTTTGTAAGTGTCCCATGACTTACATAATGCAGAGAGAACACTAAGGCAATTTTAATATAGCCCAGATGACATAATTCCTAAAGTACTAATCAGGTACAACACAGGTGAGAATATCGTGATTCCTGGCTCTACAACACATGCACTAACAAAGATGAATAATGGTTAAAAGAGATCTAATTGGAAGTCTAGAATACATCTTGGAAGATCTGTATTGGAAGTCATAATTGGAAATCTAATATTTTATTCAATTCACTAAGGAAAAACAATTAAAATGCAGTAAAAAAAAAACACAATATATTCCCCTACGAAAACTAAAATTACTATTTCCCAAGTTCATAATTCTGTTGACACAACTTTCAAAAAGTAGAGGTGAATTGTGAGCAGCTCTCATTATGCACATGTTTTACATAGTGTTTTGGTCAGAAGCCTCAAGTTATTTTTTCCCAGGGATATTCATGAGATCTCTAATCGTAGTTCTCATTCTATAGTTTATAAGTTGGAATATAATAGGGTAACAATAAGCTTCAACTGTTCTGGCTTTAAGAGCTAAAACTGGTATGGTCAAAGAATCTCAGTGATTTAGATATGCTAAATAAACACAAAATAGAATGCACTGAAGTCAGCTCTATTTCTGTGTTCAATTTCCTTTGCAAAGAATCTAAATGTATTTCTTTTTGGGGGTTTTGACCTGTGGTTTCCATTAATTGAAGTCTCATGGTTGTAAATTTAGTCATGTGATAATTTTTTTTTCTCTTCCTAACCTTCATCTGTGTTCTAAGATTTCGTCTATTGAGTATAAGATAATAATGGGTTCTGACTACAAGTCAAGCTATTCTTTAGCAAACAGAAACAATTACGCTTGGTAATAAGGTTAAATAATTATTGCTAAGCTATGTGTTGCGATTACAACAGAACTTTGAAATGACTACAGTATGATTAGAATAAGAAGGTGAGATAGCACGATGCTTATGAAATGAACTGGAAAGTGCCTGTGCTGCTGTGTTTATTGTAAATGTATCAGGATGATGGTTCATTTATTTTAAACTAGTTCAGAGCACAAAATAGGTGACAGTTGGAACAATGCACTAGCTTTAACTGTAGATTTTGTGAATGGCAAAATAATCATCAGTAGTAAAATAAAAGAATTCCTGTAATTCACAGTGTATCAGGTAATTTTTTTTTGACTTTTGTATACTTAAGCAGACTTTTTCATTCTGTATATTCTAATCCTACAAAATACTATCGTAAGAGTCATTAGGCTATTTAAAAACAATATCCACCTATTGCTTGCAAGAAACTGTTTTTCTATTTTATGTATAAGGGATCAATGTATTTTACAGTGGGCTTTTAGGTACTGCACTTTTATTGTGAATATTCGCCAGAGGAAAAGTTTGAATAAAAAGGAGCTTATATTTTCACAGATGAGGGGAAATTGTAATGCCAAATGAGTTGGTTAAATAATGGAATTATTTGTACAATATCTAAGATTGGTAGGCTTAATGATTTCCTTTTTTACTTTTAAATACCTAAAAATAAGTTGTTCTTATTGGAAAAAAAACAACAACCAAAACATTGTACTGAAACAAAAGGAACATGCCATCATAGTGCTTAACTGTAGAGTCTTTAGTGCTTCTACAGCCCAGTACAGAATGAGGAACACGGAGGTTTAAGACAAATACTCTTTATCCTCTAAGTTAGAACAAGTTATTCAATCACGCATTAAGACTTTCTCAGACAACTTTTACAGGTCATTCAAAAATATTTTTTTTGTGTGTTGTTCCAAGTGAACTGTTATTAATGCCTCAAACTTAGGTATCTGGCGTTGTGGGTAGAGTCCCTTACAGAAATCTTCGTGGTTTGCTAATTTTAAAAGATCAATTGAAAACAGTGCTTCGGGGGCTAATATTTAGGGAATAAGGCTGATCCTTTCCGGAGTCATTCCGTTTAGCTCTTGTATGAAAAGGAGAAACCTGTGAGGATTTGGTACAGAACTGGAGTCAGAAAAGCACAGGGAGAGACAAGTACACATGTAAAGTTGCAATCAGAAGTGCAAAAGGAAAGGAAATGTTCTACAGCTTGGGGAACAGCTGGACGGGACTCCTTCCAGCCTCTCACAAGCAAAGTTTGCAGTTAGGTGAGCTGGATGCAGGTTTTGCTGCAGCCGCGCGACCTGACGAGCTCGGGTTCCTAGGTTTCTGGACACCGCGGGAGTCGAAGTGCAAGGACAGCTAAGATAGGTCGCCGTGGCCCACGCTGTTCTTCGAGACGAGACTTTGCACCGCACGCCAGACAAGCCTGGGGCTGATCAAGGGCGTCCCAGAAGCTGCCACTTTCCCTTTCCCCAGGCATCTTCCATCACCCTGCTTCTAGAAAGTGCGCAAATTAATTTTCTTTCCGGTCCTGGTTGAGATTCAAATATCCTGTCCCGACCTTTCGCTATCCGCCCTCTCTGCCCTTCTTGCCAATGTTCCTGCCAGCAAAAGCCTCTAGTTGCAGCACCGGGCTTGTTGTCTGTTTAACGCTCTCCGGAGATCCGTTGGCCCGTGCTTCCTCCTGAGGGGTGACAGCGCATATCGTGTCTCATACCCCGGTTTGACTATTCCCTCCCTTCGCATTCTGGCCCCTCCATTTAGTAAAGACAAGTGCGAAATGTGCTCCCGGAGATGAGCCGTCTCTGCACCCCCCCCCCCCCCACCATCCGCCCATCGCGGTGCGGGAGGCTCCCCGGATCCTTGCCTGCACTGCCCGCCTGCCTCCCGCGCCGCCCCGGCTCGTCCCACCACCGGTGCTCCGCGGTTCTCTGCCCCTCGCCGCACAGAGCAAACCGAAGGGCGGCTCACGCTGCGAGAGCTGCCTCCGCGCCGGCCTGGGGAGCAGCGACACTTCCCTCCGGGCCGAACCCTGCTGGGCATGCTCAGTGCGCCTCCTGGAGCCCGGCTCTCCCGGGGCCAGGATCAGTTCTCCGGGTTTTCGCGGCTGCCGAGGGGGCGCTGAGGAGGGGAGGCTGGGAGACAGTCAGCGCCTTGTTCCTCGCCCCCTCCCTCGTGCCTGGCTGCAGCCGCCCGCACCGCAAGATGCGGGCCAATCAGGGGCCGGAGGCGGGGCTCTGGCAGTCACGCCCTCCCTCTGGGCTTATTGAGAGTTATATCAAGAAATTCAGTTCAGAGAGGAGAGAGGAGAGGGAGAAGGAGAGAGGGGCAGAGGAGAAGGGAGAGAGGGAGAGCATGCAAGACAGGAAGGAGCGCCTTAGAGTCTCTGAAGCACGAAAGAGATAACCGATTAGGAATTTTTCGGGCAACTGTCATCCCGGAGAGCAGCCAGAGAATCACCATCACCCCAACTCTGACGTTTCCTACCAGAAGTTAGACTTAAGCAGTATTGACATCGGAGGGAAATGGTATGCCTGATGCTGTGGAAAATACCCCTGAGCTGAAGAAGTGCAACTGGATGTTGTGTGTGTGTTAAATACCAGAAGAGCCCAGACCCCGTGGTAATAGAGACGAAAATGTGAAGAGAATGACTAACGACAAATCTGTGAATTTGTTCTCTGGAGTTGCTAATTTGCCAGCCCGAAGCAACACAATTCACAAGGAGGAAACATTTTGCTGCTTCTGATTTCTCCCCAAACTGGTGCTACCAGATGCATGGCTTTCTATGTGTTGGAACAAATCATTCCTAACTGCAGCATACCGGGAAAGGGGAAAGGTTGAGGCAACTAACGTAAGTGTAAAGTTTCGCATGCACAATTGTAAATTTTGTGTTTAGATATGTCCTCAGTGTGGACGAGGGATGTTTGTAATTGGGTAGACGGTTGGGGCAGAGCTCACCTACTAGGCTGTATCTGCATCCCTACCTGCATCACTCTGCTGGAACTAATCGCGGGCATCAGCTACCGTACAGCCTAATGCAGATAAGATTAGAGCCTGGGAACTGACCAGTTCTACTCAAGTAGGTAGCTGCCTGGAGCCTTGCACCCATTTAAATTGCAGTTAGGGGAGCATCTAAGCAGAAGCCTTTTTACCTGCGTTACTGGGTTGCAGTATTTATGTGTGGCAGATGTTACTCATATTATAACCAGGGATCAGGGTTAAGAAACTGCATTTTTTCCTCTTTTATGTTCAGTAGAAAATATTGTGCTGTTACATGGAAATGTTAGCTGCGTTTTACTTCCATCTCCACACTCTCTTCCACATCTAGGATGAGGAATCTTGTATTATACATTTTTAAAAGTTTTAGTGTGTTTCTTAATCCAAATGGGGATAATTTGGCAATATGGAGAAATGAGAGCAAGGTCTGGGTAGGAAATTTGAAGTGTTGGTATCGTGCTCTTAAGCAATGAGGCTGTGTAGTGGCCTGTGACTATTGCTTCTGATGCTGCAGCAGCATGTCCGGGTGCTTGTTTCCCAGTAAGATTGTATTAGAAGGCAGTTGAGGAACTGGGAGGAAAGAAGAGATAGTCTTTTTAGAGGAAAGAGGTGACTCAGTGTAGCAGAGAAGAAAACATCACATTTGACATGTGACAAAGCAATTAGCAGGAACCATAGCTAAATACTTGGTGTTTTTCACTTGCACCTAAAAAAACTAAGGGAGGTGGGTTAGAAGCCAGGAGGCGGGTAAGACAGGGGGAGGGGAAGAGGAGAACAAGAATGCATGTTTTGAATTAAACAGTGTCCTGAAAAACAGTGTGGGTGAATTCAGGTAAAAATAGCAGCTGTCCTTAATTCAAAAGTAGATTAATTTCATTTTCTCCTGGCAAATGCAACAAGCAGTGGATATTTAGTGTTTTCATCCACAGAGTTAACTTGCAAACAGTGGCAGAGCAAACTGCCATGTTTACTAATGTGCAGTGGAAAATGTGTTGTGATATTTCATGACTGTGTGTTTTTGTTTACTGAAGAATAATATTGTCTATACGATTGTGTTGACAGTGGCTGTCTCCAAATAAGCGATGAGATGTAATGCATCCTCCAGTCCATGCACGCTTCCTCTTGCAATTCGTGCATCATTCCTCAGTGGAAACCTTTAAACCCTAAAATCCAGGAAAAGAAAATAAATACATTATCATGGACCTGAGGGATTTTTACCTGTTGGCTGCTCTGATTGCCTGTTTAAGGCTGGATTCCGCAATAGCTCAAGAACTTATTTACACTATTAGAGAGGAATTGCCTGAAAATGTGCCCATAGGAAACATACCAAAGGATCTGAACATTTCTCACATCAATGCTGCCACAGGGACCAGTGCCAGCCTTGTCTACAGACTGGTTTCTAAAGCTGGGGATGCCCCTTTGGTGAAAGTATCCAGTAGCACTGGGGAAATTTTCACAACCTCCAATAGAATAGACAGAGAAAAACTCTGTGCTGGAGCCTCTTATGCTGAGGAGAATGAGTGTTTCTTTGAACTTGAGGTAGTGATCCTCCCCAATGATTTTTTCAGGCTGATCAAAATAAAAATAATTGTCAAGGATACCAATGATAATGCCCCCATGTTTCCATCCCCTGTCATCAATATTTCCATTCCAGAAAACACTTTGATCAACAGCCGCTTTCCAATTCCATCAGCAACAGATCCTGACACAGGCTTCAATGGTGTACAGCATTATGAATTGTTAAATGGGCAGAGTGTTTTTGGACTGGATATCGTGGAAACTCCGGAGGGAGAGAAGTGGCCGCAATTGATTGTTCAGCAAAACTTGGACAGAGAACAGAAAGATACCTATGTGATGAAAATCAAAGTAGAGGATGGAGGCACTCCACAGAAATCCAGCACGGCCATACTGCAGGTCACAGTAAGTGATGTAAATGACAACAGGCCAGTGTTTAAAGAGGGTCAAGTGGAGGTGCATATTCCAGAGAATGCTCCTGTGGGCACCTCTGTAATTCAGCTCCATGCCACTGATGCAGATATAGGCAGTAATGCTGAAATCCGGTACATTTTTGGTGCCCAGGTCGCCCCTGCAACCAAAAGGCTCTTTGCTTTAAATAATACTACTGGGCTGATTACAGTTCAGAGGTCCCTAGATCGAGAGGAGACAGCCATTCACAAAGTGACAGTGCTGGCTAGTGATGGCAGCTCCACTCCTGCTCGAGCAACGGTTACCATCAATGTCACTGATGTAAATGATAACCCTCCTAACATAGACCTCAGGTACATTATAAGTCCCATCAATGGCACAGTGTATTTATCTGAGAAAGATCCTGTCAATACAAAGATTGCCCTAATTACAGTTTCAGATAAGGACACAGATGTGAATGGCAAAGTGATCTGTTTTATTGAAAGAGATGTCCCATTTCATTTGAAGGCAGTATACGATAACCAATATTTGTTAGAGACCTCCTCTTTGTTGGACTATGAGGGCACCAAAGAATTCAGCTTTAAAATTGTTGCCTCTGATTCTGGGAAACCCAGTTTAAATCAGACTGCCCTGGTAAGGGTTAAGCTTGAGGACGAAAATGACAACCCACCAATTTTCAACCAGCCTGTAATTGAGCTGTCAGTTTCTGAAAACAACCGACGTGGGTTATACTTAACAACTATTAGTGCCACAGATGAAGACAGTGGGAAAAATGCGGACATTGTTTATCAGCTTGGACCGAATGCCTCCTTCTTTGATTTGGACCGAAAGACAGGAGTTTTGACAGCCTCCAGAGTCTTTGACAGAGAAGAACAGGAGCGGTTCATTTTTACAGTAACTGCCAGGGACAATGGAACCCCTCCCCTCCAAAGCCAAGCGGCCGTGATAGTTACTGTTCTGGATGAGAATGACAATAGCCCCAAGTTTACTCATAATCATTTTCAATTTTTTGTGTCTGAGAATCTGCCAAAGTATAGTACTGTGGGGGTAATCACAGTGACAGATGCAGATGCTGGAGAGAATAAAGCTGTGACTCTCTCCATTCTAAATGACAATGATAATTTTGTGCTGGATCCCTATTCTGGAGTCATAAAGTCAAATGTCTCATTTGATAGAGAGCAGCAGAGTTCCTACACTTTTGATGTCAAAGCCACTGATGGAGGACAACCACCTCGTTCCTCCACTGCAAAAGTAACTATCAATGTCATGGATGTCAATGACAATAGCCCAGTTGTCATTTCTCCACCTTCCAACACTTCTTTTAAGTTGGTACCCCTCTCAGCCATTCCTGGCTCTGTGGTAGCAGAAGTTTTTGCAGTGGATATCGACACTGGGATGAACGCCGAACTGAAGTATACAATTGTGAGTGGGAACAACAAAGGCTTGTTTCGGATCGATCCAGTAACAGGTAACATCACTCTGGAAGAGAAGCCAGCACCTACTGATGTGGGCTTGCACCGTTTGGTGGTCAATATAAGTGACCTGGGATACCCTAAGTCTTTGCACACACTCGTGCTTGTTTTTCTTTACGTTAATGACACCGCTGGGAATGCCTCCTATATCTATGACTTGATTCGCAGGACTATGGAGACCCCACTGGATAGGAACATAGGGGACAGTAGCCAACCCTATCAAAATGAGGACTATCTCACCATCATGATTGCCATCGTCGCAGGGGCCATGGTGGTCATAGTGGTGATCTTCGTCACTGTCCTGGTGCGATGTCGCCATGCATCGAGGTTCAAAGCAGCTCAGAGGAGCAAGCAAGGTGCTGAGTGGATGTCCCCAAACCAGGAGAACAAACAAAACAAGAAAAAGAAAAGGAAGAAAAGAAAGTCTCCCAAGAGCTCTCTTTTGAACTTTGTTACAATTGAAGAGTCCAAACCTGACGATGCAGTTCACGAACCTATCAATGGGACAATAAGTCTGCCCGCTGAGCTGGAGGAGCAAAGTATAGGAAGATTTGACTGGGGCCCAGCCCCTCCAACAACCTTCAAGCCTAACAGCCCTGACCTGGCCAAGCACTACAAATCTGCTTCTCCACAGCCTGCTTTTCATCTTAAACCAGACACTCCGGTTTCCGTGAAAAAGCATCATGTGATTCAGGAACTCCCTTTGGACAACACCTTTGTCGGGGGTTGTGACACCCTCTCCAAACGCTCTTCCACTAGTTCAGATCACTTCAGTGCCTCAGAGTGCAGTTCCCAAGGAGGCTTCAAGACAAAGGGCCCCTTACACACCAGACAGGTAAACGAGCACTTTTACTGGTCTATAAGTACTGCATACAAGTGCCCAGTCAACCAGTATTAACGTGCCAGTGTGTCTCTTGTTTTGGTCTAACTTTAGCTTAGTTACAAAGAGGGAAAAAAAAAACTTGACCCCTTTTTTTATTCCTCTGGGGCTCAGTCAAGAATTTTTAGAACAGCTTTGAAATTTCTGAGTTCTGAGAATTATTTAACTTCCCAGTTTCCTTCAAATGACAAAAGATGAAAAGAGGAAATAATTCCAAAATGTCCCAAGATAATGTTTGCTGAAGAAGAAAACCTGTCCTGTTATGCCAAATTCTGCTCCTGGGGTTTCCAAATTGACTGCTTCAAGATTTTCACGTTACCTTTTGATCTAAAAAGTCACCTTCAAATCCCAAGTTTTAAATGACGTTTGAAGGTGTCGCTATAATTATTTTGGAGCTGTGGTTGCTAAAGGGGTTAATTTTTTTTTAGTCTCTAAACAAGATAGTAGTTTATTAAATGTACATCAGCCGTGAAGCACATGATTGTTGATAGATTGCAACGAAGCCATATAGGAAGCCTTCTCTTTGATTTCAGATGATTTCATTGTAATATAGTACATTGGGTATTGAATAGAAGGTTGGCAAATTGTCCGTAATGGCCAAAGTACTCTTTCAAGAAAAAAAAAAAAAATAGAAGGAATGCTTTCTCCCTGATATAACCAATTTATACAGAAAAGAATGAATCCATTGTAAATATTCTCCCATCTTAGTAATGCATAAGTGATCTGTCATAACTCATTTTAAACTGTGAAATATGCCATATGAAGAGGGATTAAGAGGCTGAGAAACTCATATTTCAACCAAATCCAGAATTAGTTTTTCTTAGGTCTAATAATTCCTTGTTAATAAAGATTTAAATGCAGTGCTGTCTAATTTATTTCACTGGTGCTTGTCTATTGCCATGAAATTTGAGTGTCAGTAATAGCCTGTAGATGGCACTAGGGTATCATGTCGCTTGTGCTGGCCAGGCGCCCATCCCGCAGTAGCAAGGAAAGGGGGGAGGGAAGGATCAAGCTGGTACTACAGCCAAAGATACCTTTTATTTAATGATAGTTGCTCTGGAGCAACTAGCATTTCAATTCATTTGGTTGCGCTTTTGTGATTAGCTCTCACCACACCAACTTTCTAGGATTTCGTAATCTGAGTTCTACCCTTGTTGGTACTGAGTCCCCCTGTGGTGATGGCCCATCTGAATTTGTTCAAAATAAGGAACGTATAGATTTCAGAAAATCAAGGAAAGCAAAAATAAATTTGCAGGACAGTATTGACAATTGTTGATCAGTGTGTGAAAACTCAAGAGTTTTTCCTTTTTTTATGTGGGACGTGGGGTGAGATAGAATGTTTTATTGAAACTCTATTTCCCTCTTACCATCTAGTGTTTATTGCTCTGGAATGACTTTAAGGTTATGTGGTAATAAGATATTCATAAAAGTAATTTTGACAGTGAATCACATAGATATTCCCAGAACAGTAAGCATAATGTCTATCTGTGATTATTCAACTAAAATCTCTACTTCTTAATGTAAAAGATTAGATATCTAGAGCATTTTAAAAGTACATATACTTAAAGCTTGAAGGCACAGAATGAGAGGAATTAAAATAAGTCCGTGTCAGAATTCTAGAGGAGCATATGAAGTTATCTGATAGAAGTTGAAGTTGGGAAGACTTATTTTTATGTTAACTTCATCAGCTTTTTAAGAGAGGTTGTTTTAAAATGTAGAAGATTTCTGAGCTTAGTAAAGGTTTGTGAAAGTTGGTAAATAAGATAGTTAATCATGCTAAGTAATTTTTGAAACTAATGGACTTAATGGATTTAATGGACTTAAATATGAAGGTACTATTAATGAAAAGAAAGAAAACGGCTTTTTTATTTACTTTTTAGGTGAAGGTCACTCACAATATGCTGATATTTTATGATTTGCATACTCTCTTGAAAAAAGCAAGCATGATTTGAACTTTTCATACAAAATCTGAAATTTGTTTTCCAAAGAAACATTCTGATATTCTTCCAACATCATCTTTCTTTTCATGTAAATGTGGTGTGGATTAGCATTGACGCACGGGCCCACTTTTTCTGACTTCTCCACAAAACTTGAAACTCTATGTAGTACAGTGACATAAATGTTAAGTGCATTTCAGCAAATTATGGAAAAGATATTTTGTTTAGGCTTAGTCATAAGAACATTTGTATGATGTAATCTTTAAAATAGGATGCTGACTAATTCTCTAACTGGAACTAAAGTGCATTTTAGACATTCCTTGAGACCATGTGTTACTGTGCAGTTCTCATTGTAGTCATTTGGATGTTCAGACATAGCTGTAATTCACTATTATGCTGAAAAGCTATTGAAATGGCTTTGCTTATACCTTTTAGAAATTTTCACGCCGAGAAAGAAAAATTGCAGGGTTGGAGAAAAGAAATATTGGAAGTAAGGAGAAGTGTTGGTGATAGCAATATGTACAATTTTAGTGTAAGAGGCATATTTTCTATGAATGAAGAACATAAATTATATACGATCCTTTTAGGTTTTTTTTTTTTTTTTTTTTTAACTGAACTACATGAGTGTTATCTGAAGAAGTTCTAGTTAAGCTAAAATAAAAGTTCTATTTTTAGCTCCTTCTCTTCAACTAGTTGCTTTTATACAGAATATGCTCCTGAAGCTACACAATTTTGAAAAAAGTAGGGTTTATCACAACAAAAGCTTTCAAAGGAATTTATAAACATATAATGTGTGAAGATTTTTAGTTGAGTGGGCACAGAGTGCTGTGAACAGGAATACCTTTTTCACTTAATGGTGCTAGTTGATGTGTGAGTAAAATGCAAGATTCTTGAGTAAAGGGCTACCAAATTTAAATATCATTCATTTGTGTTGTCGATACAATGAAAACATAATGTCTGACTCCTCTGCCATCAGGGCATTAAGTTCCTATTTTGTCTTTCATTCCCCTGCTGTTTTGCCTTGTGTGACCCTGCAAAGAATGTTGGAAACCATATTCCTCATCCACTCGATTTCACTGAGCTTTCATTTTCCTTGAACATAACAAATCTGTCACTGGATTTTCCACAAATTATTTTGCATGAATTTTCAGAAGTACCCTTATCATTCACAGATTGGGTGGAATTTCCGGTTTTTAAGAAAAGCAAGAGCATGTCTTGATATTTATTTATAAATAAGCAAAGTTCACTGTTATAGGTTTAAGAGGATGGCAAGATAATCAATTCCAGTAGGGCTTACAGTGATAAAGCTCATTGGTGTATTTTTCTAAAAGGAAAATACATTCTTAGTGGATGTGATTTTTAAAATGTGATATTAAGTTCTCAAACTTTAAGGTGTCTCAGAATGATACGGAGGGTTTCTTAAAACATGGACCCCACTCCCAGATGTTCTGATTCAGTACCATTGGGGTCAAGCCTGAAAGTTTCCATTGCTGACGAGATCCTAGTCATGTTGATGCTGTTAGTCCAGAGACCATACTTTGAGAACCACTGCCTCAGCATATTGGAATAAGAAACGTCAGGTCTTTTCCCTTTCAGATTATCATTTCCAGAGTACCTGTTTGTACACAGCCCAGCTCTCACTCAGCTCACTTATTGACAGCCTTTTTATTGTGGCTGGAGGGGCTTTACAGTAAGCTGTTTATTGCTATTTCCCAACCTGGTTGACAGCACTTGGGGAATTAATTTTCTTGGCCCCAGTGTGCTTTTTGTGGGGGTATAAATGAAAATGTAAAAAAAAAAAAAAAAAAGTGACCTATTTACATTTGACAACTTCTTCCAGTAATAAAACAATCTGTGAGAGTTGCATTACAGTCTGGTTCTGGGTAAACAGTCATGTTTAATTTTCTAAATGAAATGCTTATTTTAGAGTTTAAGTATCCTGACTTCAACTGTTCACAATCGAGAGTATTTGCTCATATGTATATCTGTGTATGTATCGAAGAAATTAAACATTGAAAATGTGTGTGCATGCTATACTCAAGTGTATACATGTACTTTTACTACAGAAAGGGAATTGCTTCTATTCCCAGTCATTTAGAGATACCATACTACATTTATGATTATTTTTCATTTTTGAATAATCCCACTACAACCACTGAAGTGCTGTGTCACGTAAAATGCAGAAGACAGTCATAGAATTGCTATTTAGAACAGTGGGAAAATGCAATCGAAAGAAGTGAAGGCAGCAAATCTGAACTAATGTGAGGCTACTAAAAAAATGTGACGATACTTGAAACAAATGTTGCAGTATATCGTGACAGTTGAACACAGGTGGTATGTGGAGAAAAATTGCTCCCCAAGATGCAGAGTATATTTACAATGTTATCAGTTGCGATTTTTATTTCCACTCCTTCCCTTTGGCCAAGTGCCCTATGATCAAGAAGTCAGTTGTGAGGTAAAGGAAACCCAGACCCCTTGGATTGATTTAGGAATTTGAAATGAGAATGGGCCATCTATTCAAACTGGCTACCTCTCCTCTTGGATTTGTGATACAAATACTTGATTTTTTTTTCAACTTGATACAGCTAAGCTATAAAATTCAAGGTACATTTTAGCATTCATTGCTAATAACCTTGAGGAGAGTAAAAATAAAAGTTGCCACTGTATTAAGCATAGATGTGTCTTCTGATTACTGAATACGTGTTAACGTAGAGAAAACAATTTCAGTAGTTAAAAGACTATCTCCTAAATTTTACGATTATTTCTATATATAGAAACACTCTAAACTGATGTTCCCTTAGTTTCAAGTGAGTCATCCTTACGGTGTTACAGAAGAGGCTTTAATATCACTAAAATTACCTTGCAAGTATTGTACTGGTAAGAATACGTGATATTCTTTGAGTATATGTATAGTCTTATTAAATATCTCAAGCTATAATGTATCTTCTCATAATAGCTCAAATTAAAATATACATGAAATAGTAAAATAGAATTTAGATTTAATGAAAAACCTCAAATCTAAAACCACATTTCCTCATAACCAATTGTGAATTAGTCTGACTCTTGAACTTTCATTTTTTATGTTGACTGACATATGTGAGATGTGCATAAACTATACCCAAAATATTAGAAATGGTCTCTTAATGAATTGTTTTTCATATCGCATTATTTTCTGTGACAGTACTGAGGTATGAAGGTGAGACCTGTAAATTATTTTCTCAGAAGCATTGTTTCCACAATTTTATTTTATTGTTCAGATTGTTTTGGTTTCTAATTTTTTTTGGGGGGGGGTAGGTGGGAATGCAGAAATAGTCCAAATGCTAACTAACACTCACAGACGCCATGCTGGTCTAGCGGTACCAGACTGAGTGTTTATGGGCTCGAGGGCTATGTCAACTTTACTGCTCCTTTTTTTAGCACTGTCTCAGTTTGACTTTGTCAGAGTTGAACTCTTAGCTTGCGTATTATTTCAGGCAAAAAAGAAAGTGAGTTTAGTGAATTGTTTACCACTTTCACTTAAAATCCCTGCAGTAAGCGTTCTCTGAATTTAGTGTGATGTTTTCTTGAAGGAGACCCTTTATTCAAACTAGTCTCTTGCTAATATTAACAAGTTAGTTAATATCTTATATAGTCAAGGTAGTTGGAAACTAAGAATTATTTAAAAATACACGGGTTTTTAAATTTTGGCTTTCTTGACAGCTGATTTTATGTTTAATAGATTTTCCAGAATTCTACATACCAGGGCCCTAAAATTTGTCATTTAAAAAAAAATATGACTCTAATCACAGGTCAGATATTAGTGAGAATTTGGGAATGCCAGGCAGCAGGGGGCTTGCTCTAAAGTTTTCAATATCTGGAAGCATAGGAGTTCAATAACTAATAATGCTAATGTGGTACATCCTTTGTATTAGTTAGGACCCCCTGAATCTGCATCAGATCAGGGAAAAAAAATCCAAATGTTGTAGAAATAAGATTTCTCATGTACATTAGGAGATAGGCTGTGCTGTTTAGGATTTCATCAGTTATTTCAGATAGCTGTTAAATCTGTCAAACATTTCATTTGGAAAGGAACACATGCTTTTTACCTTTGTTTGATACAAACCTATTGGGCTGTCAGTCATCAGAAACATAGAACAAGAAAGACATATTACTATGATTGACATTTTGGTTTTGATTTATATTCTTTTTTCCCTAAGCCAAGATTCATTAAAATGGAAGTTCATTAAGTAAGTTAAACAACTACCCTTCCTTAATGGTAAAGGGTGATGGCAGGAATAAAGTGGGAAAACAACCCATATTTACTCTCTCACTCACATTTTGTCCTCTAGACAGTTTGTATCCTATAGATAAGAATAGTACTGGAATTAGTAGAAATTTCTGAGCCATAATATGATTTTAAGGCATTCAGAACTTGAAGTCATTGATTAGGGATAGGTTTTTCCATACTTCTCTGTTATTTACATTATTTAAATATTTCCCCAATTTTAACAGTCCAATCGATTACTGGTCCATCAGCACATATCACATTTAAAATGATGGACTTGGGACCATCTGTACAGTTGGGGGTGGTGAAGATATAAGCACAATTTGAGGGGCATATTTGATTAATTCCTTCTAGTCATGTTATACTCATTATTCCAGAATTTGTTAACAAGTGAACTTATCTTTTCTTAAAAGGATTCTATTACAGCCTCAGCATTCATTCATTTATATAGATTTTTAATTATGTGGGCTGCAAGGAGGTGGAAATTGGGTTGATTTTACCACGTTTGTATAATATATTTTAACATTCTTCCACAATTTGTCTTTCTATCTGGCCATCTCTGCATTTTAGTATTACCCTGCTTTGTTAATATCCACTCTCTGGCCTTTTTCAGTCTGTTAGCAGTTGATTAAGAAATACTCTAATCCCTTCCAGGATATTGAGAAACTAATGGATTGCAGAGTATTTGGGTCTTTAAGCTTCAATTGTAAATGGTATGAAGAATTGTCATTGAGCTGATATTTGCATATATCTCTCCCAGTGCTAGTTACTTTGCCTCCTTTTTGTCCTCGTAATCTTCAGCTTTCATTCTAAGGATATTTATTTTGGTCGGAAATAAGCACGCCAGTGATAAAAATTTGGGATTCACCTCCAAATGAATGCCATCACAGACAGGGAAATTCTGGCACATTTTGCATAGATCTGTATGAACACAGTGAACCCTTCATAAGCTCTTAGATTGCAGGAAATCGGTACTGAAAATTAAGTGGGGTTTTAAAGATTTGCAAAGTAGAGAGCTTTGTATAATGCTGGTATTGCAGGTGCCTATTAAATATGAAGTAAAGGCTTTGTAATACAACCAGCTAACACATTTCCCTCCACATTAGAGTGATTTATAGCCTAGAGAATTAGTCTTACCTATTTTTTCCAAAAGCAGAAACATTGGATGTGTCTGAAAGAATAAAAATCTCAAACACATGCCTTGGAATAGACAGATTTACTTTTTGATGAATCTAGTTATTCCAAGTGGACAGTGCAGGCCTGCTCACACTTACCTTTGGTACCTCCGATGCCCGTGATCTGGCTTTCAACTCTTCCTGAGAAGAAACTCTCAATTGTGTGTGTCGACTCTCCTCCAAAAGTAAATCAGATGAAAACCCTAGGTATCCATAAAACCATAGCATTACCATAATGAAGAGGGCTGGCTACTAAGTGAGTGCTTTGATCCTCATAGGAATTGATATTGAATCATTTCTCAAGCTATATTTTTAGAATTCATCCTTGCTCCATTTGTAAATAGTGTGTGTGTGTGTAGCACAGCATCTCATTCCAGACATACGTGTATTTCAATATGTTTACCTCATGACAGTGTTCAGTAAAATGCCTCGCAGTTCTTCAATACTTCACATGTTTGGCCCTGTTAGATATAAATCAGTGGAAAGAGCCATGTATATTTTTTAATGATTTTAGAAATCCTATATTTTTACCTACTAGAAAGAGCATATAATCCACGTGCAGTACACAGTAGGTATGGTGGACTTGCTGAGAATCTTCATAGATGATTGATTTTTAAAACAAAACTGTTTTTGTGCAAGACAATAGCAACCGCAATTCAGTGAATGAGGTTTTTTAAATTTTTTTCCTCTTTAAACAAACCTCAATATGGAGAAGAATGGAGACACAGAAAGATATATAAAATGAAACCCTTTCTTTTATAGGAAGAAAATGTCTTCTGCTGACAGTAGTTCCATAGTAGATCTTTTCTTTGAGGAAAAAAAAAAAAAAACAGTGCTTTTTTGGATTCGGAGGATACAACCAATCTGTGCCTCTGTGTGATAGCAGCTGCACGCTGAGGACTTTCAAATACACAGCTACACAGGATTCTGCAGGAAACTTTTTGTAGAAGGTGCAAGTGACAAATGGAGACAAAATGGAGTGAGTTCTGAGTTGTGAGTTGATGCCCTCCTGTGTCATATATTCATGTCATTGAACCAATTTTCACATTGGAAACCTAGAATCACAATAGCCTTACCTCTGTTTGTCAGCTGTAAACACACCTGCACTGGCAACTTTTCTTTCCTCCATTTCTTATCATTCACTAGGTGGATTATATTCATTTATGTTACTTAATATACGTCTGCTTTCTTAAATTTCTTAATAGATTTTAAAATACACAGATAAGTTTCTTGATATATATATATACATACATATATGTACGTACATATATACATATATATGTATACATATATATGGATATATGTATATATGTACATACATATATATGTACATATATATGTATATATACATACATCCATATATATGTATATATACACATATATACACATACATCCATATATATGTGTGTATATATATGTATATACACATATATATATACACATATATATATACACACATACATATATATATATATATATATATATATTGCTCAAGAACATCCCTAAGGTATCACAATACCCACAGTGTGTCCTTTCTTCCTAGAAATAGAAAATATCTGTATTTTTTCCTTTGCAATTTTTAAAATTGAGTTTTTCTCACTGATACCATTTTCAAGGTGAAGATATAATGCTAAATTTAACTGTATGGATTAATGTTGCCATTCCTAATCTTCAAATTTCCAACATAAAAAAAGATGTCAAAAATTTTATAAAAATAAATTCTTTTTGCTGCAGAATTGAAATGAGTATCAAAATTACATTAAGTTGTAGTAAAAACAGACAGTCGTTAGGATATTTTAGTTTGACATGAGCTCATTCTTGGTCTTGACAGCAAAATCTTCTGCCAAGCAGTGATGGCAAAATATGTTGAATTCATTGATTGATTTTTAAACATGGTAATAATTAAGCAAAATCATTTTGACACCTAAAGTCTCTGTTTTAGACAATTAAATTCTGCTTTAGCTAAGGTTATTGACTTCTGGATGGTACTGAAAGCAACACTCCTCAGGGTTTAAACTATTCCTGTAGGACCATCTGTTATTGGCAAGGCTGTGCATCCTCTCCAGCCAAAGCAGTATCAACCCCAGTCGTATATTCAGGATTGTTCAAAACACGGCCCTGGTTCCTCATGATCCTTCAGTCTCAAGTGGTAATTCAGTTAAATCAAATATTGGTATATCATAATTTAAAACTTAATAATTAAGGAAACTGTAAGAAAGTTCTTTAGAGTAAGAGACTGAACCTTTCTTACCTTTGTAGTTCCAAGACCAAATCTACAATGCCTAAGAGTGAACTTAGTAGGCATTCAGCAAATATTGACTTAGCCTGAGAGATAAGCTGATAATGGAATCATACTTTATGTATGTATAACAGTTCCATTGATTTCATTCCTATAACCATATAAAGAAGACAATCCATTCTTTATGTAGAAACTGAGATTCAGAAAATGTTGTTTGTTTCTTTTTTTTCCCAAGTAACATGGCTAAAGCCAATGGCTTTTATTTCCAATCCAGAGCCCTGCCTTTACACTGGTATTTCTTCCTTATGTGTGGCCTACTTTTACTTGTAAAACACTATTTTTAGGCTATATATTAGTTTGAAACATTTTCTTCATTAGGGATATAATTTCACTGGAAAGGATTGCAACCCATTTATATATTAAAAAAATAAACAAATATATTACAGGGCAACTCAGTGTACCTAAAATTGTTCTTTACAGGTTACCTCTGAGTAAACCAACTCTAGATTATATTGAAATGTGGTAAGCATATGACACCCAAAGCACATCTGTATCCATTGCAGCTGTGACAGAGGGCAAAGGAATAAAGTATATGTGGAGAGTGAATGTTTGGTTTCAGCTGCTGTCCATATTTTCCTCTGTAACATCTTCGGCCTGATGACGAAAGCTCTAATTAGTTTGAAGAATTTTTTGTGGCTGAGGAGTCCTCGTGCTCTCCAATCTAAGAAATTACGATCTCCCTGACACCCTCCATTCATATTTCTGGAGGTCTAACTTATAGATGAGGAAATATAGGCCTTCTTAGACTCTGCATTTTACCATTTTGATTTTTTAACAGTGAAGTACAATTAACACCTTTATATCATTTATCAGTGTCTTGACTCAATGATTTCAGCATGTAGGACAGAGAGAAGCAGAAAATTAGAAAGCTGCTGATTCTGAGGTACATAAATACTCTTCTGTCACATAAACAGATATCTCTGGTTTCCATTTTCTCCCTTATTCCACACCACTATGTTTGCCCATCATAACATTTTTTTTTCTTAAATTGGGATATAATGGGAAAAGAAAGGGTAAACTAAATAAACAGGGTCAGATTCCTTTGCCTCCTTATCAAAAATTTGTACTTATACCTTTCAATACTTAGATTGAGTCGTTACCTCTAAACATAATGATCAATAGATTTACTTTGTTATCTGCTTGATAGGGACAGGTGTTTTAGAGGGAAAAAAGTTGTCACATGAACGTTCCCTTAATAGACTTTTGAGTCATCTAGACATCACCCTAGAATCACGTATGAATTCTATAAAAAGAAGCAAAATAATAATTGAATAGTGACTAGAGCAGTGTCTAGCTACTATATTAATTTTGGAAAGATAAATTTGGTGTCTAAAAGAACTCACAGGATAGTTTCTCAAGACTCAAATGGGCCTTTGAGACTATTTGGCCTATTTAATTCTTTTTCTAGATGAAAAAAACTGAGACCCAAGAAGTAATTTGATATTTGGCGTAGGAAAAATGACTCCATGAACTGCTACTTAGAAACTGTGACATTGGGCACATCATTTAAATGTACCAGTTCTTTCTTTCCTTGTCTGTAAAATGAGTGTAATCATGCCTAATCCATAAGGTTATCATGAGATGAAGTGAACGGGTACATGGATCCCTGTCAACGTCTGTTCCATGGTAGGCAGATACTTCAAAAAACCCCAAAAAACAAAACCTACCTGCTTTTCTCTCTTTTGTCTTCAAGGATACCAGTTTGCCATTGACAGAGGTGAAGATTGCACTTAATGCGTGTCCTCTTAGTTTTGTTCTTGGTGGTTTTTTGGAATATGAGTTTTATGTCTTTTTAATAAGCATGTCACCTGTTAATCTGCTTTTGGTTATTATTTTTTTTTTTTTTGGATATTTAGGATTTCTGAAAAGTTGGTCTTGTAACAGCATCTGAATAGTACAGACAGGATCCTATGTTTTCTTTTGAACTTAGTCCCTATTGTGCCACATTTATATAATTGCTTTGTCTTTCATTTTGAGTATTTCGCCATTTTCATTCACATGTTGTATTTAAAATTATTCTGCTTTTAGCATTTGTTATTAATTCACTTCCCTGTTGGTTACCCATAGGAACTCCACCCGTCTGGGGATTTTCACCTTATACATCACTCCTATTACAAAACAACATATAAGAGAGAGAATCTGTTTCACAGTCAGTACTTAACACAGCTGGAGCCATTTGAAACCTGCTGGGTTTTGCTTCCAATTATTCCATAGACTAGAAAGCATCTCCGTTGAAGTAGTGACATCCATGGTGTAATCAAACTAGTTAAAATGCCTTGGAGTATATGGATCATATTTCTGGGATTCATCAAATGTAAGCCAGAAGCATAATAACCAATAGTTTTTTTTTTCTTTCTTATTTTAAAATACCATATTCACTTATAAGTGAGTTTTTAATGTTTGAATATGCAAGTTTATAACATTTGAGTATATGGGTGACATAATATAAATGAGACCCAACAAATAAAAATATAACACAATATGATAGTATCTGAAAAAATACCTTTTCTTAATATACCAGAGGTCAAAATCATTGCTTTATGGTAGCTTAGCTGAAATCATCAAGACAAAGTTATTGATTTGGATTTGGAGCAGAATGTAGTGGGGATTTGTTACTAATTCAATTAACTTGATCAACTAAATAAGTAGATATAGCCAATTTTTAGTTGGCCTCAATGTAACTAGGATTGTAGAAATTAAATTTTTAACTTCTTACTGACCTTTACTACTTTCTCAGTGTGATAAAATTATTTTTGTATTGGCCTTTTAGTTTAGTTCTAATTTTATATATAGACAGTGGCTAAGTAAGAAAAAACGACTTTAGAACAAGAACAATATGAAAACTTACTCCTTGTGCTTGGAAAAATGGAATCAAACAGATATAACATGACACACTGGTGTGATTTCCTTTAGACTACTGCTTGTTTCATACTAAGATGTAATATACTAAGATAGTGAACAGAGTGGGGATATAGTATGAATATTACCTTGAGTATCGAACGTCATGGAGTTGTAAGGATTATAGCATGGCATTATAGATGTTCAGTAAATTTTACTTAATGTCACCATAAGGACAAACATGGAGGTAATCAGGTAAAATGCAGGTAAATGGCAAGAATCAGGCTTCAAGGATTTAGATTCATTGCTTTTGTTAAAAAAAAAATTTAGTTTTCTCATGGCATCAAGCACATATAAATGTATACTAAACATGGCTAAATGTAAGTTAAGAGGGCCACCATTATGTGTTGTCCATCTCAGTGATAAACCTTTATTAACTCTTAGAATAGAGAGGTGATTGTACACCCCTGGAAGTATATATGAGTTTCAGTTCAGATAATGACCAAACACTCATTCTATGAAGAAAATTATATTTCTTGTACTGCAATTCTCACATCTCTCCTTATGTAAACAGGGTCCACTTGATTTTCTCATCTAGCAATGTGAAGGATTTTTTCTGCCTGGAACCCCTACTTGGGTATAAGCCTGACAACCAGACAATATCCAGCCTTATCACTGGACTATTAAACCATATTACATTTTCCTTAAGGGATACTAAAATGTATTCCGGAATTAATATCCTATAGTTTTAAATGTATGCTTTTTTAAGAATATTTTTTATCTTAAAAATACATAACTATGATTTTTCTTGCCAAAGACCTCTACTGATATATACAAAAATTAATCTATATTTTTTTGTTAATTCTTTTATTCAACAGACATCTATTGTGTATCTTCAGTGGTCCTGAAACAGTGTTTGACAGTGGGAAGTTTTAAGAAAATAAGATATTTTATTTGCCTTAAAAGATTCCAGTGGGTTTTAAACACAATACTTTTTTTCTTGGAATTCCCTTACTTAAAATATGAGTTCTCTCTGTTTTAAATTGATGTCATCATTTCCGTGAAATATATTTTTTAAAGCCTTTTTTTTTTTAAACTAGTGCTGGAGACTTGATCTTTCAGTAGGGTAATAAAATTCTAAGATCTATTACTTCAATTATAAGAATGCCACATTTAAATTTATTCTTTGGTTAATTTAGAGGGAAATACACTTTTTCATCCTTAAAATCACACTTCTTCCACAGGCAAAGGTGTTAATAAAATATAGTTGCTAGAAAACTTCATTTCTGTAACTCTGAGATTAGCATATTTGCCATATTAAAAATCACTTTAAAAACATGGCATACATTGATAATGTTGAGTAATAACCTAAGTTGAAGAAGACAGTGTTCTCTACAGATGGGGATCCACTTACACAGGGATCCATTTAGAAAAGGGTATTTTGAATCATGATATTCTGCAAAGCAGTGTTTCAACCTTCACCCTGTGAAAAGACATAAGCATAAGTGGAACATAGATGTTAAACTCTGGCCAGAATAAATGTTTGGTTTAATTGGCTTTTACCTCCAGATGGTTATGATTTGGGCAAGTCCATTTTCTTTATGAATATTTATCACAATATTTCAAGGAATTGATGCAATAAAATACTAAAAAATAGAGACCTTTATTATATATATACATATATATATGTATATATATACATATATATACGTATGTATATATATATTATTTCTTAAATTGAGAAACATTCATATCCTAAAAATTTGGTTTCCTTTAATCACAGAGGAAAATGTCATAATTGAGCTTTACATTTCAGGCAAGACAGACTATGTTATTTTTAACTGTAATCATTTCTCAAACTAATTTACATATGGATGATGTTTATATGAGCAGGTCATTTTGAAATTTTAACAGCATTTAAATAGAATTTTGGAGGTGGTTTTTTGAAAAATAGTGCACTTAATGCCTCACCTGCACTTTTTTGTGCAGACGTTTTTTAAGATAAATTTTTACTTCCAGCAAATGTACTATTTTAATTGCAGTTAGGCTTCAGTGATAACCATCAAGCTGGTGCCTAACTCCGGAAAGATCTTTCCAACTGTTCTGTGGATACTTAGGCAACTATCTCTAAGTAATTATGATAATGTAAATGAGCTACAAAATTGAAACCTGGTAAAATATGATATACCTTAGAAATAAAATGTGTAATGGCACTTAAATATACTGATTAAAATATAAGCAATTTGGGGGGAAATAATAAATGTATTGCTATAACCCACCATATAACTAATGTAATCCATTTTCAGTGTGAAAATATGGACAGTTAGGTAAGCTAATTTCAAACCAAGAAACAGGATAGATTAAGCTTAGGATAACAGATACATTTAAACAAAGGTTGATGTGGAAATCACGTGAGTGTTACTCTGTTGGCAGTAACTAATTTCCACACACAATTAGAAATGTGTCAATCTCATCATTACAGTGATTGTTGACTTGGTGTTTTTACCCAGTTTTAATTTCTTATTATGATTTTTGGAAGTGACTATGCATTGCTTTACCAAAGAAAATGAACCAGTAGGGGTTATTAAAATAAATAGATTTTCCAATTTTCAAAACTTTGGTATTTCTTACTAATTTTTGGCAACAGTCCTATCTATCCAAAACCACTTATACTTGGCTGAAGTTTCACTTAGCATCTTAAGAATTAGATTTTCTCATCTGAAAATTAGATCATTGGATTCAGCCTTTTTTTTTTTTCATTTTTATTAAAAATTGAACTATGTCTTTAATTAATAACTTAGTCATCCTTTTTGGCAGACTTACTCATACTACCCAACATCTGTCTGGCCTATTTCTTTTTATCATTTGATACATGTTCAAACAGTGCAAATCAATGTTGACATTGACTCATGAAAAACAATTACAAAATAAACCCTGTGGTTCAGTCTCTCCTGACAATGAACAATTTGCAATATCCCCATTGTATGATCTGTTGTCACTCTCTTGCCTTAGTGTTGATAACAGAGCACTGCCTTTATCTTCTTTGTCTCTGCCTGATTAATTTTTCCCTTCTGAACTAGAAAATTAACTTTTTCCTCCTAAATAAAAAAATCACAAAACAGAAGGACTCTAAAATCTGAAGCAGATTATTGGTGTTTATAATTTGATTAGAAAATTATCCACTTGAAATAGCACATAGCTACCCTATTTTTGTCAGTAATATTACTCTGATTGTTTTTTTTTTCTATAGTAAAGCATGAAGATGAATTTAGTACTTTAACTTTTGTGAATATTGGAGACACATAGTTTTGGGATAATGTGTAAATATAATTTTTGAAAAGTCAAACTGGTCGTTTGGATTGCTGGTGTTTATTATCAGGATGTGTCTTAGAAAAGCTAATTAATGCTTGTTGTTTTCATTGGCAGCCTGTTCATTCAAAGACAAAATAGAGTTAAACTGAAGAAATAATGTAAATAATCAGAACTGTCAATCTGCTGAAGGAAAATCAAGTTTGGGATTAAAAGGACTGAATTGCAAATTAGCTGAAATAGCCCCCAAATATGCCACCTGAATGTCAAACAGCAAGTGCTATTTGCTTACAGGTACATAAATTGGAGCTATGTTTTGCCACAACAGAGCAGCCTACCATATTCTCTCCAGAACAATGCAGAAACAGGGCCTTTCAGGATGGTTCTGAAACCTGGACAGTAGCCCAGGAGTGCTTATTTTTATATCTACTACCTCAGTGATTTCTGAACCATTTGCTTACATTTATCATGACTTACTGCACTGTGCTCTGTCATCTTATGAAAACTTCAGGAAAGAGCAATTCTATCAGGATTTTGGTGGAGGGTACTACCAAAAACAAACAAACAATTTTACACAGTAGGTGGATGGGTTTAGGAGTTGACAAAGACGGAGGAAGTACAGTTCTAGGAATGCCACATATTGGCCACAAGACACGTTTGTTTTTATTTTTCGTATTAAGCAACCTTATCCCACTGCTCACATCTTGAATGTGCATCAAGAGAGATGCCTTTCTTAACCATATGGCTATATGGACCTGATATTTTAAAAATATTCCTTCCATGGATATAAGGTCGTTTGGAAGTTATTTAAAATAAAACCCCCAAACTATTTAATGTTACTAATGCAGGCAGCAACAAATTATAAAGAATCTAAAAGTAATATAAAACAAAACAAAAAACTGCATAGATTAGTGTCAAATGAGTACTCTATGATTTTTGCCTAAGAGGTGTCTTAGCTCTTTTGAGCAGTAATTGATGGAATGAGATGTAAACAGTCACTGGCAAGGTGAGAAGCTGGACAGGCTAAGTCTTAAAATCCTGTGAGTTTAGGGACCGTTGTCAGTGTGAGCCATTCTGTGGACAATACAGTGAATCACAGCTATATGATTAATCAGATCAGTCCTCTATTCTAAAGTACAAAGAGAATGATGTGTTGGCATCTGATTTGGAATTGAATGCTTGTATACTAATGAATTTGTGTAGACTGTGTCCTCCAATGTTTTGCCTGGAAAAGAAATTCATTAGGAATTTGGACAAAAGCAACATGAGATAACCATAATAGAGCTGGAGTAACCTGTATCGAGGAAAAGCTAACATTAAGAAGAAGAATAAACTCCTTAATCCTAATAGTATGTTATTGAGGTTGAAACTAATTATTGAGTACTTTAACATGACAAGTTATTGCTTTATTACTAAAAAAATATAAACATGCTTTAAGCATATATTAAAGTAACTGGTCAAAATAAACCACAGTAATTTCAGTGAAATAGCAAACAGTTTCACAGGAGAAATGGGGGGCATTTCGGGCTCTGAAAGAGATCACAATATTCACTTTAGCACCATTATCCCTTTGTTTCTAAAACGTAGTTTATAGTGCTTTGAAACTAGATTTCCAACACCAGACAATGATAATAGCCAACATTTACTTGAGAATTCACTGTGTGCCTGGCATTCTTCTCAGCACTTTACATGTATTAACTACTTAAATAGGAACAGTGACCTTGTGAGTCAGGTACTATTATTAATATCTCTTTTATAGCTGAGACGAAGTTAAATGATTTGCTTAAGGTCACAGTTCCTGTAAGTGAAGAGTAGTCCAGGACTTGAACCCTCCCAGTGTTCTACCAGAGGCTTTGCTCGTAGTTGCTAGGCAATACTGCCTCTTGATTGCACTTTAAGTTAAAAAGATGAAATTGTGGTGCATCACCAAGAGTCAGTTGTGCCAAAAATAAATTCTTTGTATGAAGGCAAAAAAGGATAAAGTCTACTGTGTTTTGTTTTGAATTCCTTTCACATACGCATTTTGCCGTTGAGCACATGGCACGGTGATGCAACTGTACCAGGGGCTTGTGCACTTCTTTCCAGGTTGCAGTGAACCTTCACAGGCAGTAGGTAGGAAGAGTAGGAAGAGCATTTGTATCTTTTAGGCAGTAGGATTCTGAATGCTTTTCACAAACAGTGGATTTTAGCAATGAATTTAAAACATTCTGCTAAGCTCAAAATAGAACAAGAGTTTTTTGATTATCCTCTTTTTAAACTACTCATATCTGATAAGAAGGCATGGAAAAGAGGGGGAGGTCAAACCATAATGATAACAAAAAGATCTTTCTTCTCCCCGTAGACTAGAATGATGCCTTCTGACTTAAACAAAAAATTTTATTCCAGCCCCTGTTTCTGCATGGGTCAGAAATATCAACCACCGTCCACCTCTGCACAAAGGAGCCAGCTAACATCAGCACGGGCCTTCTCCCAACCTATTTCTAATGTACTGAGGGAACACATCCTCGAGTCTATTTAGAAACATGCATATAAGTTATTGTTTATTCAATTTTAACCATTTTCTTGCTTAGGTTTTTCAGATTTATCACCCACAACCCCCAAAATTATCCATTAATTTTATATAGTTTGTTAAATATACCATCTTTCATTACTGGCTTAATACCTCCTTGCTTACAACTCTAACAATAGATGGTAAACACTTGTCAACCTCCTATTGGACTTTTAAGATCCCTCTGAAGTCTGAGAACTGGGGAGAATGATTTCAGCCCTATAGTCAAATAGAATTTCTTTATCATTGATTCTTATAAAGGATGCATTATGATAAATCTTCTAAGGAAGTTGCAGTTTTGAGGTTCATTTGAAGGTTAAAATGAAATACTGAGGTGTTAGGCATACACAGCTTCCCTTATTCCATTTGACAAAGGAAATCGATTCTGGGTACAACATGCTAAACTTTCTGTCCATTGTGTCCAGTGCATGTGGATCATTGAGTAGCTTTCATGAATGCTATTTTTATTTAGAACATAAATACTGTCACATTCCCAAAGAATACAAAAATTAGCTCTTTGAAAAAGTTTGATATGAGACAAGCAGATTGACTTATCCTTTTAAAACCCTATAGTTTTGAAACTTGCATCACTTACATTATGATTTTGTGGCCTCAGTTATTATTTAAGGTTTAGTATGATTTGGGGGCAGCAGGTTTTTCTTGATGACCCTTACTAATAAGCTTTAATTGGCAGAAAATTTTCAATTACTCTAATTAAAGAGCAGAATTGAACATGTTGACCAAAGATTCCATGTTGCTAATTAGAAAACAAGAGGCTGGTAAGGGCATACTTTTAGATCAACCATTGGTGTAAGAAACTTAAGTTTATCTGTTAATTTGTCAGTGAACTAGAGTGGCAAGATTTCTTTAAATTATTAAGGTGAGATATTGGAAAAACATAATTCTCAGATGTGAACTCAAAGGCATACAGGCAGGTTACTTTGAACTCAATAACATGTAAGGATAGAAATCAATTTGTGGTAGGGCTGTGAGGAATGATTTTTGTATGTCTGTTTAAAGAGTCATTTTTAGAGAAGTAATCTTTTTTTTTTTAAATTACAGTTTTTTGATGTAACTCATGTTCAATGAGACCAAACATAAAAGCAAACACTTTTAGTCATCTCTATTTATCAGGTTTAGGTAGAAGACTGCCAGACTGTTTTGGTTTTACAATAGGTTACAGTCTTATGATAAAGTTCCAAAATGGGGTTTGGAAACTATAATCCTGGCGTGCAGACATGAATATAGTGGTTTAACATAATGTGTTGCTTTAGCTTTCTAGAAGACTTAAAATATGGTTGGAGTTCTTCTGTATTTAGAAACTAAACAGACAAGGCCTTGTGAGAAACTAAATTAATTTTGCATTGACATTCTGGGTGTTGGTGATAATTTGTAGTAACATTATGCCTATTGGTTAGGATTGTGAATCAGAAGCTCCATCCAAATGGACATTACAAGAGCCAAATTTAATAGTCTTACTATCGGAAATTTCTGCCTTAAGGAGAGCAGAGGCTCTCCAGCATGTACTTTGTTTTCTGCCTCCATAATTATGTATTAATATACATCAACTCTTGGAAGTTGAGGAAGGACATGAGAGGAATGATGGAACTGGACAACATTATAGTAGTGGAGTAAAAGTTCTGTAGTGGCTTTTCTGCAGGGATGTAGTAGAAAAGGCACATGGACACCAATTCCTAGCCTTTGCACATTCAGAATTTCAAGAAAACGAATAAAAAGAAAAGTGGAAAACAGTTATGTAACTTAAGCTGATGCGTTTTTGCTCATCAAATAATTTTTCACAAGTATCAAGAATTGATTCAACAAAGAGGCCTGATAGTCTATGTATTGTATGCTTTTGTGCTTTTAATTACAACCACTTTTATCTCTTAAAAATATTCACTGGAAAGGTATGCTTAGCCTGACCGTAATAAGAAAACCAGATACAATGATTGTGTGCATCTATATAACCATATACATATTGCTGTATGAATTGTCTGAAGTGAAAAGATTTTTCCATACCTTACCAAAAGTTTTAATAAAAATATTTTAACTATAATCTATTGAAGGCTTCCTTCAGCTCTTTTTTCAGCTACAAACTTATCTATGATAGTGGTAGAATTATGGCAATATACTGTTGACCCTTTAACAACATGGGTTTGAACTGGCTCAGATCCACTTACATGTGGATTTTTTTTTTTTACCAGATACAGTACAGTAAACTTCTTTCCTCTTATTTTCTTAACAGTTTCTTTTCTGTAGCCCTTATTGTAATAATATGGTATATAATACATAGACAACATATGTGTTAATCAACTGTTTACATTTTCAGTAGGGCTTCCAGGAAACAGTAGGCTATTAAGATTTGGGGGAGTCAAAAGTTATGCACAGATTTTTGACCGTGTCCCTAACCACCGTGTTGTTCAAGCATTAAATGCCTTCTGCTAAGGCTGTGTGTTTTTTCAAGTTATCTGAGAACTTTTCAGTTGTTTTTATTGCAAATCGATTGTGTGTCTTAATAAAATTACTGTTTTGATTTGGCAAGCTCTTGAATATATTTTTACATAGATTTCTGATGGGAGTGCTAATCTTTAGATTTTTGAGTGTGACTCTTTGGAGAGGATTAATGGAACTGGACAGCGTTACAGTAGTAGAGTAAACGTTCTGTAGTGGTTTTTCTTCAGTGATGTGGTAGAAAAAGCAAATGGACACCAACTCCTAATTTGAGATATTTTCTCAGTAGATATCTCGATTGCATGCATTTGATTTTTTTAAACCACAAAATGTATATGAATGCTGTGCATGGATTGACAGAAGTGAACTATAGCAACATGAAAATAACTTATTTGGTACCACTTATAGATCAGGCAATGGACTCTAGCAATTCACAGTATTTTTTTTAAAGCTTTTAAAAATTAAGTCTTGTAATGGTAATTATTAAAGCCAGAAGGATCAGAAATATGCCGAATATAAGATCATTTATAAAAAATAAGTCCCAAATTTGATAATCATATGACATTTGAGGTGATTATGGGTGAGTTTTTGATATACAGGGTGGCATTAAGTAGAAATATAGTCTATGGACCATAGTAATGGAGTTCCAGATATAGATAAATGAGATGACTGTCTTTAAACTTTCAATAAATTTGTTACCTAATTTAGGGATATTTGGAGCCTATGAGCCCTTATTTATGTTTATTTAACTTCAAAAAATTAAGAAAGAATTAAGGAATTGTTTAGTTTCTAACATTCTGAGAGAGTGGCCAAGAGACTGGAAATGCCTTCTCTTAGTGTGAATGTAGTTAAACAAATCATTGCTATGCTACTGTCCAGCTCGTAAAGTGCAAAGTGTTGAGAAGACATAGCAATTTGCTTAATTAACCCCTGTTCTTTTTACAGGGCAAGAAATAAAATTACTCTTTGGCAATCACATGTTACTTGAATTATATTTAATCTTGTGTTAACCTGAAAACATACCAGCACACTCACACACACAACCCCTAATGCAAATATGGACAGAAGGAATCCCATCATAAACCAGTATATTTCTTTCTAACATACAAACAATGTTAATAGCTCTGATGGAAAAAAATAAGGTGCCATAGTTAGTAAGGCAGAGCTCATGTTTTAGAGGTTTATGGCCTAAAAGTAGATAAATCTGCATTTGTGTGTTTCCTCTACCCGGCTCCCTAATATCAACTGACTTCTTGCAGAAAATGTATATGCTTTTCATTCTGACCAATAAAAGGCAACTTGGTGAGTTATAGAGATTGACTGGGTGCTTGACATGTGGTGCTGCTCCAATAAAACAGTAGGCAATTGGTACTGGGGAGGTTTAGAAGAATTTAACTTGTCTTGCTTGTTTTTAGATATGTTGATATCCTAATATTCTAAAAATATAATAATGCAAGTTTAGTTCACATACAATAGGTTTCCTTATATTGCTTTTGTAGTTCAAATGTAAAAAAAGAAAAAAACTGATAATGTACTCCTAGTCATTCTATAATTGTGTTCTGATATTACCAGGCAGTTTTTGTAGACATAGTCAGATAAGCACATTGTTCATTATATAAATGCAAAATGCATCTTTTCAATCATTATTGCCTAAGTAATTTTTAGAGAATGACCATTGAGTTGTCCATCTTCCCACTTCACCACTCTAAGGCAGGTGGATATGTTTGATTCCTTTTCCATTCTTTTATTATTAAAAGAACCTTAGGGAAAATAAAACATTTGTTTTCAATTAAAAAAAAAAAAAACAACCCTGGTAATTATATTGTTTTACTTCTGCAAAATAGCCACATTTTTATATACTCCAAATAAATTGTCACGTGTAACTGTATGCTACAAATGATGAAATATGGCTGAACATAATTTCCCTTATTGTACTACAATGTATGAATAATTATAGATGTAAACACTTAACATGACATTTTCCTATACTACCAATATTCTATAGGTACCATTCACAATACAGTATATTCTATTGCTACTTTGTGAAATGAGTTCTTGAGATTCATAGTAAGGCACTACACAAAGCATTATTGTTAAAGAATTATAGGGAAAATTTTCCCAACTGAAAACTGGTAACTGAAGGTATTATTTAAAAGAAATATATTACAGAGTAGATAAGTTCAATGTAGCAATATCTTTCTATTTTGGTTTCAAATTAAGTTTCTATATACACAAAAACAATTTGCCTCAAGTATTAGGTAATATATTTTAGAAGACTTAAAATAACCAAAATAATGTCGCAGTGTGTTACATTAGTAATTTATCAATAAAAATTATTACTATTAATAATTGGTAGAATTTTTTTTCCTCCCTGTGCTAGTGATTTCAGTTGATGGGGCTTTAGTAACATGTATAGGGATGCATCTTAATATCTATATTTGCTGAACAGTGTTAAAAACACAAAACTGTCCTCATTAAAATGGACTTTTGTACACTATAATTTGAATTAAGTAATGAATATATAACGTATTTTAAAAAGTTGTATATCAAATGTGTAACATTCCATTTTTGGCTATATTTTGTAAAACATTTTTGGTGTAATCAGTATGACTCTCACATATGTCAAATCAAGTATTTTACTATTTATTTAAACAGATATATACCTAATGTATTTGGAAGCTTATTGCACTCATATAATTGTATATATTGTGACTTCAAAAGTCTGTACTTATCCTTGCTTTAAAAAAGTAGTATGTGCATTTCTTTCCAATTTATTTTAATTAATTATATTAAGGAAAACATACTTTACTAAATGTATCTTAAAATTCACAATAAAGTTTCAGAAATTGTTTTGTACAATGTTGAGATTTTGTGTTGAATTTGTTTGTGAACATTTTTTGAAATTGTTCTCTGGTTTTCTAATAAGGGTTCCCTGAACTTAACCTTATTGATCAAAAGATGAGTTACAACATTGGTGTGGTGAATAGTTAGCCCCTGTTTAATCGGGAGGCTGTTCTCCTAAGTGGTGAATTGCTAACACCTGTGGAACCTTGGCTAAAAGACACCAAATGTGCTTCCCCCTCAAATTTCTAGTAACTCATTACGTCCAGTTTGCAGCATTGGGATGTCAAAGAGTTTGGACTTTAACTGAGCGCTCTAGAATGAGGAGAAGCAGTTACATGGAGGTAATGTGGAGAAAATATATGCAGATCTGTTAATCAAACTTGTTAATGCTCTAGTGACAGAAGTTAAGTGGAGATTTGAGAGTGAAAGTTTGGCGAGTTACCTTTGACATCCCACTAAAAAGATAAGGCTAGACTCCCAAATACAGTAAATGTAAATGTCCATATTTGGTTTGGGTTAGTTCACTGAGGTATAGACTCACTTATTTTGCTAAGAAAATTCAGGTTTCTTATGTGAGTTCTCCACGGTAGTTCAATCACACTTGAAGCCTGCTGGGGCACAACCAGTTGGCCATTTCCACATGAAACACATGTACCCCTACATGCTGGATGGGGATAAGTGTGTGTTTCATGTTTAGATTTCCTACAATAAGAAGTGGGGAGTTGAGTTAAATTTTCATAACCACTTTCCCAGCTGCATATTGATTATTTTATCCATATACTTGTTAAAGAGAAACAAAAAAACCATGGATGTCCTTTAAAAGTTCCCGGCATTTTTCATGTGAAAGGATTCCATTTGAAATAGCAGAGATGAAAACTTACTAATCATAAATATGGAATGCATATTATAAGATTGCTGTTGCCCTTGAATTTATATGTTAGCCCAGAGAGATTTAGCCCATCTGCCCTATTTGCTGATTTTGTTTTTGCAGATTTTTCCCCTTAAAAAGAGTAAATTGGTCAAATCCAATCATCAAATGTTGTTGAATGAAAATATTTTCACCTGCGCTCACATTCTGATGCTACACATAAAACAGAACATTTTTTTACCTTCCATTCATATGATGAAAAATATTTTGAATACTGACGTAGTTAGATGTGAGGACAAATAGGAGCTGGGCAAGTGGCTTGTTGGTATCTTAAATATTAAACAGCCAGGGATAACAGGGTGCTTTTTCTATTGGGGAAGTGGAGCGATCCCAAATATGCATTTTCCCCTTTGGATTAGTTCTGTTTTTTGCTTTTGTTTTTTGTTTTTGTTTTTTATGTTTTTGTTTTTGTTTTTTGAGAGACAGAAAGAGAGAGAGGATGTGCATGAGAGCAGATAAGGAACAGATAGAGGGAGAGAGAGAGAATCCCAAACAGGCTCTCCACTGTCAGCACAGAGCCCTATGCAGCTCAAACTCATGAACCGTGAGCTCATGACCTGGGCTGAAACATATTAAAACACAAGAATATAGCACATTATCCAAACCACTTTCACCACTTAATTGCACCTGAAACATGCATTCTGATATTAACCTGGAGGGTTAAATAAAAATATTAGTCATATTTTATAAGATGCAAGTGATTTTTAAACAAGAATCAGTAGTGGAAAAGAATGAATATTATGCCTGACACCAATATGTTCTGATAGACAACGCCAGCTAATGTAGTCTATATTTTTAAGTATTTGATGACTAGAAATAAAGTGCTTGATCTTAGAGATGTATATGGGTATATGTTCATATATTTTTATATAGATAATTTGTATATATATAAGAATATATGTATATTTAGGTAGATTGAGAATGATTGGGACATTAATTCTTTTATATTGTAAAACCTAATTATTGTTATTTATTAAATGTAATGAGCTACCTATCTACTATACAATCAAATTTTAATACATATTTTAATGCCAGCAATTGCTTTTGATATTCTTTGAAATAACATATCAGCTTTCAGTTTTAAATTTTTGAATAGAACCTTTGAAATTATTATTAATATTTTTTATTAGCCTAAGCATCATAGGCTGAGGTCATTATTTTTATATAGTTGCTTTTGATATTTAAATATATTTCCTTTAGTAAAGCTTTAGTAAAGCACCTACTGAATCTTTGAAAGTGTACAAGTAACCATTTACTCGTATGAATATATTAAAAAATTCAGAATTCTCCAGTGTAAATGAATTGTTCTTTTAACTTTCTTTTTTTGGTTACTTTAAAATATATGTCAGAAGAAAAAGGGTGATTCTATAGTTTATTGACTAAATATCTACTGATCGCCTTTATTATGGCGTGTATTTTTGCCAAGCGTCTTCTTTACGCATAATTTGATGTGTTTTGCATGCTGTACTTACAGCCTTCATTTCTAAGGTGACTAGGTTTTTTTTGGGGGGGTGGGTGGGTGAAGGGGATAAAGCAGAGTTTTGTATGCCAAATGGGATTTAATAATATGCTGCAAATTCAAAAGAATTCTGGCAGAATTCCTGGTTTATAGTAGGAACTCAAATACTTTATGGCAAAATGAATTACGGAAGACACCTGATGACAGAGTTGTTGTTTTTATTAATGCATATTAGCAATTATAATTTACATATATTTTTTCAAATAAAATTTCAGTTAATCTTGTTAGATAGCAAGATGTATGCTAAGGTGACTTTTATTTCATTACTTGTTCCTCACTATACTTGGAAGATAGAAAAAGGTATGTTTCCTATACAATGGGGAAAATAACTATTTTTTGTTTTGTTATACACAGTGCATACTTGATATTTAAAATAAATATTTTTTTTTACAGTCCAGAAAAGTCATCATCCACCTATTTGCCAGTTTGAGTATAAGTCTATATTTAATAAAATGGTATTCTACTTTTAAAGTATTGAAAGCAAATCCTGGTAAACTTTGGTTTTGATAAGCATGTGTTATTTCTTTGCTTTGTTACTTCATGTCTTACATATAAGAGTAAGAATGCTGAAATTAATCCATTTATGAATAGTAACTATTAATTGGCACAGTTAAGGGACTATTCCTAAATATATGGATTAAATGCATGCATGTTATTTTGTGCCTTTTAGCAATTACTTATTTTAGTCATTTCGGAAATGTACAATAGCCTCAAGCATATAAATGGTTATTAATATAACAAATATATTTGTTACTTTAAGTATTTCATTTTATAACCAGTAGTGCTTAAATGTTTTGTGTTCTGACTCCTTTGATTATCATTTAAAAGCTGTAGGCTCACTCTCCAGAAAAAATCATATACCCACATATATATTTTTTTAATTGCAAATCATTCAAAGTTTCCACAGATCCTGTGAAGCCCATCTATGAAATCTGCCAGGGACCTATGGCCCTGGGTAATAAACCAAATACATATAAATTATTGGGCTCTCTATGCAACTCCTACTAAATATTCTTTGAAAATAGTTAAAGTATTTCAAATAAAAGAAATTTAATATTCTTAGCACAGTTTTAGAAAATGAACTTTTTGGGGAATAATTTCTCTTATGATAATGGAGAGAACCTAGAAATATTTGTCCTTCCTTATCTTGTACATACAATAGGAAAAATAAGATAGCACGTTAAAAACATACATTTTGCCATAGGAATGAATACTTTGATCACATTAATAAAATGTTCTTCATCACATATATAATTGATGCTGTGAGCAGACATGCAAATAAGCAGCTAGACAGCCAGCCAAATGAAATAGGCAGCTTTAAATTTAAACTCTCTTTGATGTATGCAGTCCTCACTATTTGTTAAATTTGATTTCTTTTTTATATTTTGTCCATTATCCTTTTGCTGCTATAAGGTGCACAGACAGTCCCCATGGAGTGACATAACACAGGTGTAATTTCCTGTTCACCCTCACATTTCCAACCTAGATTTTGCCTGACATTTTCTTTCTTCTTACAAAGAAAATAATAACAACAATGTTTTTCTTTATTGCCCGTAGCCACATAAATTTATAAAGTAATTTCACATCAAATAGTGTGTTTGGACCCCACAAAAAGTGTGCGAATTTGGTTTCTATCCTCGTTTCTGAGAAAATTAAAGCTCAGTGTCTGAGCCTTTTTCAAGGCCACACAGCTCCTGTGTGACTCAGCTAGGATTTTTTTTTTTTAATCTTCCAACACTCATTCCAGGAGTCAGGATTGATTTGAAAAAGAGACAAAAGTATGTTAATGACAATGATATGAAACATTGTATAAGCATACGTCAAAAATGTATTTGCCAAGAATTCATCTTTGAAAATATGTTCAAAAATTTAAGGTGTTTATTATAATATTTTAATAGTATTTGTCATATATACATGCAGAGAGACTTTTCACTGTACATTTTCACTATCTATAGTTTTCTCTAATTCCTAATCAGAGACATTTCAAAGTAGGTGAAATAGTAAGGGTGTCTGTCTTTCTGTCTGTGTGTCTATTTCTCTGTCCCTTGTCCTTCCTCCCTCCCTCCCTCCCTCCCTCCCTTTCTTCCTTCTTTTCAAGTGTGTGAGTCTTCTGCCAGAATTGAAAGATAAATGTAATTTCTCTCATCTTTCAGGGGTAAGATGTCCTGAATGAGAATTCTAACCAACACAAACTTAATTCCACATCCTGAGTATGATTCTTTACCAGTCCGTTTCTTGAGGATGGATTTCTGTCTTTATTCCCCTCCAGTTACGATTCCTCTTCAGCTTGGGTGAACTGATATTCTTACCAGAACTGCTATATGTAGTAATTATTATGCATTAAATACATTCCACACATTCTTTAATTCATGGATTTTTGTAACCCACAAAACAGCCCTATGAAGTAAATGTTACTCTTATCCTCATTTCACTGATGAGGAAACTTAAGCATCAAAGACACTAAGTAATGTATCCAAAAAGTTTGTTTCAACTTCATAAAAAACTATTACAAGATTAAGTAGTAAATCACTTCAACTTTTCCTTTAAAAGTTAGCAATCCCTTTATTTTTTATGACTTTATTGAAGCACATTTTACATATCATATTGTTCACCATTTATAGTGAACAATTGCACAACTTTGAGTGAATTTAGCAAGTTGTGCACACTATAACTCACTTTTAGAACATCTTTATCAGTTCAATGAGATCCCTGTGTCTATTTACTGTTGATCTCTTCCCCCCAACCTTCAGCCCCCAAACCTTGGCCCTAGGCAATCACTAATTTACTACCTATCTTTATAGATTTAGTACTGTAAAAATATAATAACATCTTCCTACATTCCCATGACCATGAATCATCCCCCACCCCCACAGCTTATCTAATTGGCCTCAATCCTTGTTATTAATTTACTGGGTGGGGCTGTACTTACTGCATTTTTATAAGCATTTTTTTGGCAGCGATTTGGATGTGGCTCTGATGACCTCCTGTTAGGAGATTCACACACAGAATTCACCTTCATTTAAACTGGCAACTCTTCCTTGACCTGTATCACACCATTGTAATTACTACTGGCTCTTGGTAGATATTCCCTCCTTTATATCAATCGTGTCTCTTCATTATGTTTGGGAGACATGTTAGTTCTTTACTCTATTTCTACGTGTATTCTAATGGCAGAGTGGTTCCAACAGTGCGCTTTTGTCAGAAAAGTTACAGAACCATAAAAAACTATCAGTTCTCCCTCAGGAAGTTACATGAGCAGAAACAAACTACCAACAATTTCCTTGCAATTATTTACAGAGGTCATTAGAACAAAAAACTTCAAGTTTAAAGGATAATCAATCTAATAAAATAATAAATAGGAATATTAATATATTGGAGAAACAATGATAATATACATTACAAAACAGCAAACTATCCAATTATATCTGTTTTTATCTTAAGATATCATTCCTGGGTTTTGGTAGTAAATTTAATTCCTCAATTGTAATTTTTGAGCCAATATTTCAATGATTTTATTCTCTGGGCAAATAGTAAGCAGGTGGTAATATGAGGAGATGACCAGACACAGTCCATAACAGGCCAATAGTTCACTGAAGATGCATCATCCCTATGAAGAATGAAGTACATAAAAATAATGGAGAGGAAAGTGAAGTTACAAAGCTTATTTTCATCTTCCGTGCTCAATATTGAATTTTTTGTCTTTGTCCCCTCTTTTCATTTGGAGCCAGCCAGTTTGCAAGTGTCTCAATGTTTGTGAAACAGAGAAATATTAAATGTATCAACATTTGTATCATGCTTATATGAGTGCAATAATCAATAAATTAATATGATTTGAAAGGGCTTATAATAGTACATGGGACATGGTGAACATCATAAAGTGATAAATAATATTGCTAAACAAAACAAAGTTTTCCTCTCAGTTTAACAACTTTTTTTTTGTTTTAACAGTATTCTGTCCAGTCAGTTTTTTAAAAAAGATTCATCTTGACTTGTATGAAAGAAAAAAATCAAAATAATCTAAATGTATAAAATTTGGAAGTCACATTGTTTTTTATTCCTGTATGTGTATGTGTAGCTTAAATATCACTGACACTGTTAATGATAGCCCTGTTTGTAGAATCAGATCTGATGTAACAGAAATATTTAAAACTAACTTCACTTCTATAGAAATATGGACAGAACTAGTAAAAAGATGTTGCCATGGGGATTATAAGAGACTTTCAAATTTGAAAAATTAAAAGAGCCTTTTTTTGAAACTCCTATAAACATAACTGTAGGCTTTTTTTTTCATCATTACTTGTAATTAGAGTTTTTCTTTTCTCACTTATAAGGAAGTGAACTAAGAATATATATCCAAGGTGACCTACAGTAATACAGATTTGCATGAGAGGGTCCTTATTTTTACGACTGATTTCTTTTGAAAACACTCATGTTTTGGACTTTAACAGATAAGTAATATAGTTGGGATTCAGATTCTCTTCTTAAGTCCATTCAACATCGGATCAGATTTGAGATATTGTGCTTTTATGCATTTACTTATATCAGATGTAATGAAACTTAAATAGAGAAAAAAATAGATAAATGACTACACAAAAGGAATTGTGTGAATGGAAGGGATAAAGTTATCAGGGAAGTGTGACAGAGGCTTTCTTTTTTCTTCTTTTTCTGTGTGTGTGTGTGTGTGTGTGTGTGTGTGTTCAACATCCTGTGGCACACAGCATGATTCCTTATATATAACTGACCAAGAACTAAAGCTTCAAGGAAAAGGAAGATCTGATGACAGTAACCATTCTGGTGTGGGATTAATTTATCAGATATCTTTATTTCACCAGGCTGAAGAATGTATCCTAGACATAGCTTGAATCTGGCATGACACTGGATGTATGTTTGATTATAACTAAATGAGAATTTCATTGGGCGTATGTGGGCACAGTAGTAATTTATTGTGCTATAATTAGGTTTCACGTGTAAATTTTCAGCTTATCTCCCCTAGTTTTTACAAAATTAAATTGAGTGTAAATGGACTGAGAAAGGAGCAATAGGAGGAAGAAACCCACAACAGAATTGGGGAGAAAAAAAAAGAATTGGGTAGAAAAGATGGTTCCTACTAAACAGTTTTCCCTTCTGGCTACTTGATGAAAGATACTAGAATTTTGCATACTCACTTCTTATAACACATGGAAGTCATATATGCTTCTGGCAATAAATAGTTCAATGACCAAAGTGTTTAAATTGAATGGTTGCAAATGTTGCAGCTTTGTACACAAAAGTAAGGAAAGGACTATCCCTCACATAGGATATCTATATTATTTTAAATGACATCTCCCAGGTAATCTGCTTTACTCACAATTAATTCTACTTTTCTGAGTTTAGCCACCAATGCTTATTCAGCTGTCCTTCCATTTTGTGAGAAAGTCCAGGACCCCTCTGATACATTTCTAACTCCACCCCTCCAGCTTTGAATTTATTGTCATTAAGTCACACTGGATATGTGTGGAACCCAAGGATCCTAAAAGCATTTTATAAAAGCACTTACAAATCTATGGATTTTATATAATAAGATTAGACAATATATATGCCGCCAAAATGTTCTGCAACCAACAGGTTCTGTAATTATGAGTGGGATGGTCAGGAAAACTTTACAGAAGAGATTGAAACTTAAGAAAGTGTCTCAAAGTTTAGGTTGGCAATCACATATTTGTTTGGTTTTTAGTCTTTTCATATCACTTTAATATTTATTCTCTCCATTACGCGCAACAAATGGGTTTGGAAAGTCAGATATTTTTTCCCCACATCTTACCATTGGTAAAATTAAGATTGAATGATGGACTGCATAGTGGAAGAAAAATATATATTATATTCTTAATAGATAATAAGAACTATATTAATTTCTTTTAAGTCTTCCAACAGTACTTCTAATTATAATTTGGTTTGCCCCAATTTTTACAAGTTAGAAATCAAAGAAGTGACTTTGGGTCACATGGAAACAGATAGTTCAATTCTAGTAAGAAGGCTTTGTTTCTGATTTGATTCAATTTTATTTCTTTCATAAATTTTCTTGAAGGACAATTAGTAGAGGAAAAAATAAAAAGGAGAATGCTCTGGGAGATGCCTGAGGTGGGGCCAGTAGAGGAGAGATAATAGCGTGCAGAAGTATATTAACAGTCTAAGTGGGGGTGCTGCTGGTTTGACCAGGCAGAGCCTTGTGTAGACAAGTGGTTAGAGGTGTGCCTGAAGTAGCATCTGGGGTTAAATTACAGGGAGCAACAATAATTCGCCAGGTGTTTCCATTGTTTCCAGTGTTTTCAACCTGAAGGGTGGGGAAATGTTCCTAACATGTAAATTATATGTTGTTTTCTTTTACATTATTGGAAACCGTTCTGGCCAGCAGAACAATCCGATTGTGAGCAGGAGAGGACGTGAACAAAGTGGTAGATTGTGGAGATGAACTCTTCAAAGTCATTCAAATACTTATCAAGTATTTATTGAGAGCCTGTTATGTGCTGGAATCTGAGACAATAAAATAAGCAAGACATTTTCCCTGTTGTCAAGGAATTTCCATTTTTGAAGGCACATATATTTTCCGAGGAATGTACATTCTAGTCAGAGAAATAATAGTGGTTATATAATGTATGTACTAGGTATATTTAGGTATATATTTGTTTTGCTTCTTGAATTAGGACTTAGCAATAAAGATTAAAACCTCGAAGAGTGAATTATTTTCCAATAAAAGGAGTATTTTCATAACATCCACCAAGTATTAGTGGTTATTAAAACATCAAAAATATATTTCATTGCTTTGAGAGACTCAGTCTTAAGAGATCATACATGAGTAGAATAGAGGTCAAGGCCTTGAGAACTTCTTGTACAATCATTTCGCAGTATTTTTCAGTAGGATAGAAAATAGAAATTTCCAGTGTGACATTGTTACCCCCATTTTCTACTTATCTATAAGAAGGTCAAATGAAAAATTAGCTTTCACTTGACATTTTTATTTTTATTTATTTTACTTTTTTCATTTGACATTTTAAAATATTACCAAGAAGAATCAAGAACTTAAGGGACATGGAACACTAAAAAAGCAATGTGTATTCTAAGAGAAAAATTAAGTTTTCTGCTATGTTTAAAATATATCATTCAAAATTACAGAAATTTTCAAATTATAAATAGTAAGACTAATTATATTTAAAAATTTTTGTTGAGGGGTGCCTGGGTGGCTCAGTCAGTTAAGCATCCGACTTCGGCTCAGGTCATGTTCTCTTGGTCTGTGGGTTCAAGCTCCACATTGGGCTCTCTGCTAACAGCTCGGAGCCTGGAGCCTGCTTCGGGTTCTGTGTCTCCCTCTCTGCCCCTACCCCGCTGATGCTCTGTCTCTCTCTCTCTCTCTCTCTCTCTCAAGAATAAATAAACATTAAAAAAATTTTAAATTGTTGACAAATCTACATTATTTAATGCATTTGAGCACTTCTCCTATCTATAATTGCTAATTTTGCATGGACAGCTTTTTACTTGATTCTGACCACCCAGTGTGCTGGATTCAGCATTTTCAAAGTAGAAATCCAAAGTTCCATCATGGAAACTACATTATTCAATTTGCTATTTCATCTTTCTCCAAAGGATACATTAATTACTCAATTTCCTCTAGATACTGAATTAATTATGGACACAACAAAATAAAACATTTCTTCCTAATTTAAGGTATTAAAGTCTTACTGACCTTAACATGAAGAAATCTGGGAGTTTCAAATTTGGGAAAAGTAAAAATTAGTTCTACTACCATTCATCATTAACTCATTAACTTAACAAACATTGATATTTTGTTCACAAGTAGTGTCTTACTTTCTGCTGTCTTACTTTCTGTCTTACTTTCTGCTTATCTAATGTTTGCTGTATTAAAAATACCAGGCTTAGCACCATCATGCAGTAAAGCAGAGGACTGGATGTCAAAGGGCCTGGTGAGAGGAATTATATAATATCTGTATACCTCAAGGTCTTTATCTACTGTACAATCAGAAATTTTGAGTAGAATTTCCAAGATTCTTTGGAAATTAAGATTCAGTGAGGACCTCTCCAAAACATTTTGAAGAGTGTAGGCCTTACAAAGCAATACTGACAAATAAGCTTTTAATTGATAAAGGTAAATATCAAAAATGGCATAAATGTTTGACATGCCTTTGTGGTAGTAGTATTTAAAGTTGTATTAGTTGTGATCATTTTATTTTAGGAGTATTTGTTTCAGTGGATTAGTTTATATCCACTAATTGCATTTATAGAGATAAGTTAAAATATCATGCTTTTCTTTTGAAGCTAAGTTACTTTTTCCTTGAAGTATTAGCTTAGTAACCTCTAAGATAAGTTCCTTATCTCCACCTGGAACATTTCCCCCCCAAGATTCTCATGTGGCTTTCTCTCTCACTTGATTCACATCTCTGTTCAATACTCCTCCAGTGCTGTTATTATTATCTTTGGTAATATTGCACATTTATTTTTTATCTGTATGTATTTTTGTGACTAATGAGAAATAAGCTTTATGAGCCTTTTTCATAGCAAAGCTGTATCCCTATTGCTTAGATTTGCTTTGCTAGTCAGTAAAGTAGACCCTAGCTATAGGTGACAATTTAGTTAAAAGTGATAACATAAGAAAAGTATTTCCTTACTCACAGTAGTCACATATCTGCTCTCAATAGTCAGATGTGGCTAGTGGCTACTATATTGGACAGTGCAGACATATTTCCATCATTCCACGAAGTATTGTGGTCAGCACTACAGTGATTGACATACAAAAGATACAAAATAAATGAGTGGTCAAAATGCAAATCCGAAAATCTAATGTTTTGAGTTAAAACCTATCATTTTCTGCTTTCTTTAGATGGAATTATTCCCAGGCCATGAAAGATATTATAAAAATGAAAAGGTGAAGCCTGTCTCCCAGACCCTTGTTTACCTGAAGAGTCAAAGATTTCCAAGGCAAATCGCTAGTTTTTTCTTCTTTTGAAGTGTAATTCCAAGTATTTCATTTAAAGAGAAGATATATTTCTTTATAGATAAATAACTTACTGAGATTAGCAGAAAATTAATTTGTTAGGAAAATAGAATTAGTATTACCGGACATGATCACATGAGGAATTATACTTCCCTTGTGAATTATAACAGCATTATCCCCAAATAAGTAAAAAATAAAAATCCCCAAACCTTTATCTTTAAAAACTACACTTGTTTCACATTAGTAGGTTTAATAAAAATTTAGACAACATTAAGATAGGAATGGGAGGGTGAGTATTTATGACAGCAAAGAATCTCTTTTATAATAATACTAGTATAGGGTTGCTATGTAACAAAGTAATGACTAAAGCCACTAAATTATTATCAACAAAACTGTTATCACTAAAATAGTAATCTCACATAGATGCATAGAAATTGGGGGGGGGGGTAAGAATAATGCAGATTTTTTCCATTTCTGTTTAAAATTCAACTTTATTAGTAAATTATAACATATAAACTGGTTTGTTTTAATACTGAAAATTTCTTATAAAATATTTATGGTTAGACTTTACTCTTGAAATGGACTTGCTCATCTGAAGAACATGGGCTTTGAAATCGCTGTATTGTGGATACAGCTGCATTTTCTCTTAGCCTGTATCAATAAAATAAAAATAGATGTGATTTCTAAATTTTATTACCATTTATAGGCATAGACATGTGACAACATTTATGATTATACCTATTTATATATGAGATCATATAAAATCTATAATGTAGCTTCAGAATATGTTTTGATCAGTTGTCCATTATATAAACAGAATTTATAGATACACCACTTAAAGGTGTTATAAGGTCTTCTGCTGGAAATAGAAACTATATCTAAGAAAACCCATTATCTAATCTTCACAGGTTATAGCAGACCATACTGTGTAAATCAAATCCATCTGTGGACACTTTGGTGCACATTTCTATGCGCTGCCTTTCCTCTATCCCCAGAGATTCAACAAGACTCAGAGAAAGACAGTTATGATTGTTTTCAGTTACTGAAGAAAGCGGCTTTTATATTTAAGGGGAGGATCATAGAGGCATCGTGCAACCTGGAGAGCTCCCTTGGCTCCAGGTTGTAAGTCGTTGGGGTGTGTTTGTTCTTTTGTTTGTCTTTCAGGGCTGCATGGAACAGCATGACCATCATGTTCAGCTTTGATGCCTGTGGGAGAGATAGGTTAGATATAAAACACAGTACAGAGGAAGACAGATGCTTGCTGCATTTGTATTGAAAAGTTTAGAGGAAAACGTTAAAAGCATTTGGGTTCACCTAAGTTGAAACAAACAAACAAACGAACAAACGAAAATACTTATAAATTGCTGGTCAAATTATCAGTGGTTCCTCTCTTTTAATTATAGCATAGTCCATAAAAAATGGCCTTAGTATTTCAGTTTTTGCTTTGCAATACCATTTTATGTGCAGGCTTATCAGCCCAAGAATTTACTGTGTCTGAATTTGATGTTTTTATTCATTTTGGGGTTATACTGAACCCATATGGTAAGAAATAAACATTACTATATCTAACTATTGTTATGCATTAATTCAAGTTATTCTCCATTTGATCTTTGATCAGATCTTTCACTTTCCCTTTCCTCTCTTCTTCCTAATCTCTTCTCTTTGTGGTAAATCATTACAACTTAACTAATTCTATTTAAGGTCTTGCTACTAAAAATGCAGTCCACCCATGAACCAGAAACATCTGCATTACCTTAGAGCTTGTTTGAAATGCAGAATCCCCATTCCTACTGAACCAGAATCTGCATTTCAGCACGATTTCCAAGTGATCTGAATGAATATTAAAGTTTGCAAAGTAATATTTTAGTGTATACATTATATTACAGTGGATATTTCCCAATCCTGTGTAAATTTTTGATGCCTGAAATGAAATTATACTTATTATATAAAACCATCAAGACATGAATTTTTAACTTCACTGTTCCTCGACATACTCAAAGGTTCAGTCCACATAAATTATTTTAACATTATACTTATCCATCAGGATCCATATTGTTGAGTATATGCTCTTAGGATTCAAGCGTGTGAAGTATAATTCATTCCAACAACAGATCATTTCATGTTTATTGGTACCTTATGTGTTTATACACCAGAACAAGTTTTAGCTTTTGAAAACTCTTAAGTGCTTATTAAAAATATTTCCAACTAGTTGAAGAGTATCAGTGGTAGAGTGTCCCCATGATACTAAGGAGTTTTTTTCAGAAGGTTTGAGATCTATGGTCTCAGTGTCAGGTCTTTGAAAGCCTTAATAGTAGATTAAATATGTGAGCAAATTAAATATTTCAAGTGACTGATTTTGCTTTATTAACTGCAGCTTGTTAAGCTCATATGTAAAGATTTCTATGATGAAGTACAGTGTTTTAATGTATACTTATTTCATATATTGCAATTACTTGTACACATGTTGCATATTTATATATTAGTATATTTCACACAGACAACTATAATCCTGATTCATCATCACATCTGTCCCCTCACGCCAAACATGTGAACTTTTAACCTGTATTTATCCTCTTCTCTTGGTTCTAATTTTAGCCATCTTATGTAATTTAATTATTACTTTGTTCTGCCATTTTATCTAATTTTTTTTTTTTTAGTTTGGTCATCTATACATTCAACTACTTTTCATCTCTGCAAACAATTTGGAAAAGAATACCATTTTAAATTGTTTATCAAAGGCCTTATCATTAATTATAAAGTATAATGCATTTAATAAATATTTCCTTTTAATTTAACCAGTTTACTTCTTCCTGGGCCATATATCTTCAACTAGAAATCAGAGATACATTGGATTCTCAGAATACAATATACAATTGCACAGACATTTTCAGAATGTCATGAAATTCTTAAAAATCTATTATATATATTACATAAAGTAATACACAGTTCTATATTTTAAGAAGCTTAATTATAAGTAGCTACTAATTATAACACTAGCTAAATATTAATGTATTTTATTTAATTCTGTGCAAAGTAGACAATTTAATTTTTAAGTTATTTTATGTTACTCATATAGGGTCGGAGATAGATTTTCACTGTTCACCACTAAATAAATAGAATACCCAAAATTAGGCAATGAGAATAGAAATATATATTGTAGAAATATTTTTTTAATGTTTATTTTTGAGAGAAAGAGAGCACGAGCAGGAGTGGGGCAGAGATACAGGGAGACACAGAATCTGAAGCAAGCTCCAGGCTCTGAACTGTCAGCACAGAGCCTGATGAGGGGCTCAAACTCAGGAGTGGTGAAAACATGACCTGAGCTGAAGTCGGCCGCCCAACCGACTGAGCTACCTACGCGCCCCAATATTGTAGAAATATTGTTAAAGAAAATGCTGCATAAATTGTCCTTGGTGGTGGTGATGTTTCCTTTCCTTGTGTGTGTGTGTGTGTGTGTGTGTGTGTGTGTGTGTAGTTATGGTAAGAACACTTAACATGAGATCTATTTTCTTATTGTGCATTTTTAAGTGCCTGATACTTGTTGCATTCTTTGTAAAAAATGAATTTTAACTGACATTCTTTCTAATGGATCAAGAAATTAGTATAGCATTAACTCACTGCCTTCGAGTACATTGGTAGGTGTAAGAGGGAAGATGAGTGGGCAAGTAATTATAGTAGAAGGTTGTATATGACAGTGCCATGAGGGAAATCTTGATTATGTCATATGGACATTCTGTGCAAGAGTTATTGCAGTCAACTGAGAAGACCAAAAAGAAATTCATTAGCATGAGGTTTGAAAGGTGAATCGCCTTTTGAGGAGTCAGGAAAGGTCACTCTAAATGAATGGAAAATGGTGAAAACTATTCTATTTCTAGAATTCGTGGTTTTATTTGCCAAGATAATAAAATTACTTTCTCTGATAACACAATACATGAATTATATAGGGAAGAGTTGTCATTTAAAACTTATGAACATCCCTTATCCTCCCCATACCTTAGTTTTAAAATCCTGTACCTCCAGAAATTCAGAGACATAATGGCGATCAAATTAGATTATCACATGGACAAAAGGCATAATTTGTTTAGAATTAGCATAGAATCCATTGCATGAAAAGGACCTTTTTTCATTATAACTTTCATCTTCATATTTTTTGCTCTTAAAGAAGCTGTGTGACTTTTATTTCCAGCTTGTTCCCTGTGTCATTTAATGACAAGACACCAAGCTTGTGTCCAGACACCAAGCACCTGAAGGAAACTTTATCATGCATTTCTACTGATCAGGTTGTTGTGAAGTACTAACTAAAGAAGGAGACACTGTTGTATTTTTTACCTGATCATGAGACATAGAAAATTTAGTGACACATACAAATTACTAGCTATTTTAGGAGAAGACAAATACACCACTGGGGCACTTACTAACACCATGTATTTAAGTAAGAAAATTATCAATACATCATAGAATGATTTGAAAATATACATGAAAAGATGCTGCAAATCTGTATATTAGATCTTAATTTTAATCACTTAAACAGTGTTGTTATTTTATATCTGTACTCAAATTATTATTTCAAAATGTAATAACCTTTTGTTATAAAGGTTAAAACCAGTCAAACTGCTTAAACCATTTTTCTTTTATCTCAAACATCAGTCATGATATTTTTTTCCTTTTTTTCTTTCTGGCTTTTGGAAAATAAAATACATAATGTGTGGGAAATTTTGTAACTAAAAATGATTGTCTTCATCCTCTGAAGCACTTTGTTTTAACAATATCCCAAAGACTTAAGAGAAACATAATAAAAATAGAAACTAAGATAATTTGGAGTGATGTTTGGATTCTAAAAAGAGAAGGAGGAAGAGGAGGAGAAAACAGGCTGTGGATACAGGAACTTGTAAGGAATCTAGTTCATAGCAAGCTTTTTCAAAAATGTATTTACCTACACTGCCCCAAATTCCACCTGACATGCTAACTTTGTATTTTTTTCTTAGTAATTAGGAATCCAGGCTTAAGAGTCAATAGAACTGAACTGAATTTCATTCCTGGCAATTGCTTGCTTTCTGGTTTTAAGCAAAATTTTAGCCCCTCTGATACTTTCTGAAATGCATTGCGGTAAGGTTCAAATGGATTTAATGAGTTAGCACTAAATACATAGTAATTATTATTTTTATTATCAATGATATCAGCTATAGTAGTAGTAACAGTAGTTGTAGTGATCATTCTAATCTGTAGATAAATTAATTAAATTCAATTAACTCATCTCAACATCTAGCTAAGAAAGCTGCACTGAGGAAATAGAGGCATTATTTTTGTTCATTTTCCTTTTTCAAGATATTTAAAGGAGAGTAATTTTAGAATTTAGGTCTTGCCATGGCACCTACCAAACATTCTGCTAATATGACATAGTAACAGATTAAATATAGAGGTTGAAAGAAAAAGACGATTTGTGTCTAACCTCTTGATTCCTTGGTTTTGGGCCTGAATGAAGGATCCTAGGGCTGGAGTAGATTTAGGATGGAAACTAAGAGTCCTGTTTTAGTTAGAAGAAGTTTAAGATGCCTATTTGACATCTAAGTAGAATCATCAGGGAGGTAGTTTAATTAACGAGTCCTGAGAGGGAGGGAGGTTGTATCTGGAGATGTATGTTGAGAATCATCGTTGTATAGTTTGATGCCCTGAAATCTAGGTAGCATGTGGGAGAACGGTCCATTCTGTCTTTTAATGCATTCATTCACCCTTAGCAGAATTTTACCACTTAATCACCCCCTTTTCAAGACACACTGTCTTTACTTGGTTTCTAGGACACCACTGTCCTCAATTTGCCCCTCATCTTACTCTCTGTTTACTTTGGTGGCTCCCCTCCTCCTGCATGTGAGCATGTCTCAGGGCACTGTCCTTGAACCAAGTAAAGAGAGTGTGTCTGGAAAAGGGGGTGATTAACTGGTAAAATTCTGCTAAGGGTGCATAAATGCAGTAAAAGATAGAGTGGACCATTGGAAGAGAGGTGGTGCCCTTGAGACGAATGGTTCTAGAACCTGTCTTGTAGTTTTCTCATGTCCTGTATTTTCATTCACTTCCCTTTGATGACTTTAAAAGCAATAGCTAAACTACAGTGTCCCTCCATGTCTCCAAGATTAACCCACATTATTCTGATTTTACACCTGGCATACATGGTTATTCCCACCATTTTTAGGATTTTCATATGGAATGTTTACTTTATACCGCCACAGTTACACTATTACCTATGAAGATTCAAATGCTGTCCCATCTTAACAAATTAAAAAAATTATCTTAACCTCCAATGCTTTCCAATTGTTTTCACATTCATTTTATAAACTTACTTTGAAAAGGGTCTGTATCCTTTTTCTCCCATTTCCTATTCTCTCTCAAACCTCTTGCAATATGAATTTCCTCTACAACTCTCCTGAAATTGCTCTGCTTAATGACACCAATGATTTCTTAAACACTGAAACCAGTGGCTTTTTATGATTATTCTCTCTATGCAGCTACTTTAAGTAGGAAGTTGAAAAAAAATTATTTGTACTATTTGCAAGTTTGATTTACCATGACTTAAATTTCAATAATAAATCCCCAGGAACTCCTCTTTGACTTAAGCTTTTCATAGACCCTAGTTTGAAAGCCACTGATCTAGAAAACAAGCATTATGCTAATGTCTTTTACAGAGGACAACACCTAAGGTAAAGGCCAAGCTGATTGTCTCTGGGTTCCTACACATCTCCCACGGTTAAATTTCACATTAATTTGAAATTGATTTTTAGTAATTAAAATCACAGTTATATTAGCCTCTTGACACAAATTTAAAATGAAGAGCTTTAACTTTATAAACGATAATGCTTATTGCAGTTGATGGTACTAAAAGGTAACAATACAACTCTGTAAACACATTTGGAGTTGCTATCCCTGAACATGAGCCAGCATCATAATCTGCTTATCAGTGAGAAATGTTCAGGGAGTGTGAAATTCAACAAGACAAGCCAAAGAAAATTAATTCAGACTTGCCTTAGAAATGCCAATTGACCTAATCTTCTCAATCTATTAATTCTGAAGGTAGAAGGAGGAATAGATAGAAAAGCCTAGGGGGTGATCATAATGACACAAGACCTCGGAGCAGCTCACTGAGTCGGCCCTGCTCCTGAAGACCAACGAGGGAATTCCGAATAGTTATTTTAAATGTGCATAGGCCATTCAGAGTCTTATAGGTCAAAAGCAAAATCCAAAAATCAATAACAAAAAGTGAATTAGGAAACTTGAAGACATAAATAATGTGATGGGTTGATTTAATACAAGTTACTCTTGGAGTTGAAGGCATCCTGTAATAATAGCAGCAAGCCATGCGGAATCCAACAGTGAGCTCCATAGTGAGCTTCACTGGCAGATTTGGAGGTAATAAAAGCTTTGAATCATAATGCTTATAAAATGGCATAACTGTAAAAAAAAATTCCTGAAAAGTAGTATACAGATTGTAGTTGTGACTTAAAGTTTGGAAGCTTCACACTCCACAGCCTGTCCATTCTTCCATTTTCCATGATGAATAATAAAGCAGAAAGCATCTGTAGGTAAGAGATGAAACTGATCTTCTAGGAAATATTATAGATTGTTAAAAAGCATCTCAATATATCATACTTAAATCAAATATTCATTAGCTATTTCATCTAACCTTCCAAGCAGTCAAGTTTTGTAGAAAGAATTTCAAAGAAATAGTAGCAACTGGTAGTTTGGAAATGTAAAAGAAATTCTATTCTAGGTGTCTAACTGACCATAAACACATGCACCGATACCTATATTTTAGTTTGGAGTTTTCTTGGGGTGACTGAAATATAGACCATGGATTTCTTAGCAAGCCATAGTTTTAAGTCTGTATTGCAATCAATATTTGCTTTCCTGTTCTATTTCTCTTTTCCCTTCCCCTTAACCTTGACTTTGGAATAGGTTTTAAAAAGATGATAGAAACAGATTCCCAAGAGAAGAAGTGAGAGCACATCTAAGAAACCGGGAAGAAATGTAGCTTAGCTTAATTTTTATCATTTTCCTCCAAAATAACAACTCTTGGTTAAAGAAGATCTATGAAATATTTGCTTCATAAATGATGACCTCAAAATGACTTCTGGTATTTTTAGCTTTAATTCTAATAGAGTATGACAAGCATAAAAACTAGATTTAATACCAGTAATTATTATAATTATTATAAATTAAATAAACAGCGTTTAACACTAGAAATCTGTTTTTGCTTAACCTGGTTTGTTAGGATGTAGTCCCTGTAGTTTTGATTTGACCTATAGTTACGTTAACAACCCACTTCATGGTCAGCAGCTGTGTCCTGAACAGGCTTTGTTGGGTGGCCTCTGAATAGATTGCCATGAATCTATCACAGACACTGCATTAAGCCCCAGTGATCCCCTTAAAAGGACTAATGCAGATTTTTAAATAAAGAAAAAAAATTTCTACCTGGACTTTTGTGTCTGACAATCTAGGTGAGTGCTGGCCTTGACAGTTACTATGGGCATAATAAGTAGGTGTTCTCTGAACCTCTGTTTTCTTTTCTGTAGAATAGGGATTTTACTACCTCACTGATAGTAAAGAACGCAAACTCAATACAATATCTGGGATGTAGTAATGCATTCCCTTATGTCTTCAGAGCTCAACAATGTTTATTGTGCATTACTGTATACCACAACTGTGTTTAACTGGGGATATGGGCATAACTGTACAACCTTATATTTAAAGTCTCTGTTCTCATGGACTTCATAGTAGAACTGGAAAGAAAATTAAGCAAGACTTTGCATTGTGCTGTTTGTGGTCAGTATAGAGTACCAAAGCGTTTTATAGCCAGCGTAATCGATTTTTACTCTTTCGGAGCTCAGGAAAGTCTTTCTCCATCATGGGACTATTTTGAGGAATTAAAAAAATGAAATTATTTATATATGTCTTTGGTATATAGCATAAAATAAGCATGCAGCAAATGTTACCTATTATTAACACGTTTAAGATGAAATTTTAAAGATCTAACTCTAGTAGGACTTAACTGGCAAAGGCAGAGGGGCGGATGATTCAGAAAAATACAACAGCATGTGAAGAGACCCAGACTGAATGAGACTGGCACTTAGAGGAGCTGGAAAAAAAAGGTGACTGCATACAGTAACAATTTCAGACTGAAAGTTCAGGGTAGAGTATTCAAGGCTAGAGTTATGAAAAGTCCAATTATAAACTAAGTTAGAAAATGTAGATATTAAATTATAGAGGAAACACATCAAAAGTGTTTAATATGAAGAGTTGGCATAATCAAATGTAGACAAAACAATGATAAGGAACAGTTACTGAATATTAGAATAAACAGTTATTGTATGCCAAGTATATCATTTAATCCTCCCCATATAAGATTTACTGCCCTCATTTTACAACTGAAGAGATTAAGACATAAAGAAAGAAACCATTTTCTCAAGATTATACAACCACACTGGGGAAAATGGGATTCTATTCTGGCCTCACCTTTAACTTCTATGATAGATTTTGCCCCCATCTGAGTGATGGTAACAAGATCTCCTTCAGTGTACAGAGAGGTTATATGGGAATTGGCAGCAGTAAGAATTGAGGAAATAATATCGCATGGATTAAGAGAGTAGCAGCGAAATAAAAAGAAAAAGAAGGCTTGAGAGATATTTAGAGTTGACAGCATTTGATACCTGATTTATATTGTGTTTGAGAAAGATGATGGGAAGATGAGTTCCAGGCGTGGCTTTGGCATTGGGTATTGCTTCCATTGAGTGAACTACGGAAAACATGAAGAGGACTGGTTTTAGGAGTGGAGGTTAAACATCATGGGTTCAGTTTTAGACATCTTGGGGTTGAGACATCTGAGACATATCCAAGTTGAGAGGCCTGGTGTAGTAACGTATGTTTTCCTGTCTGAGGGCTGAGATTTGAAGACCATCAGTGGTAAACGGTAACAAACAGTAGTTGAAATCTTGCTCTACAAGAAGTTATAAGAGACAAGAGGACAAAGGGAGGAAACATCAACATAGGGGATAACACCCAATATTTAAGGTTATACACAGAAACGAGATTGTGGAGTTATATTTTCAAAGTTGGACAGAGGTATGGGGTGGGAGGAGGAGGGGCCCAAGATCAACAAGAGGAGAGAGGGTCAAGGTGCCAAATTCTGCCAATATACTAAATAAGGTAAAGACTGGGAAATCAACTGGATTTGGTGAAAGGACTCCTGTGAGAAATTTCAGCAAGGTGTAGAATCCAGAAGGCAGTCAGGCAATTGAGCAGCAAGTGGTGGTGACAAAACTGGATTGAATGGGGATATTTCTTTCTTTAAAAAGTTAGAGTCTAAGTGGTGGAAAAAATATAGAAGTTTGGAGAGGTGACAGGTGGCAGAAGATTTTATTTAAAGACAGAAAGGCACCTGGGTGGCTCAGTCGGTTAAGCATCTGACTCTTGACATTGGCTCAAGTCGTGATTTCAGGCACAGTTTGTGAGATTGAGCCCAGGTTGTGATTTCACTCATGGTTTGTGAGACTGAGCCCTGCATGGGACTCTGCACTCCCAGCCTGAAGCCTCTTTAGGATTCCCTCTCTCTCTCTCTCTCTCCCTCTCTCTGCCCCTCCCCCGATCACATAAGCCCTCACTCGTGCACTCTTTCTGAGAATAAATAAACCTAAAAAAAATAGAAAGAAAGTGTTAGTTGTTTAGTAACAAAACATGATAGATACTCTCAATTTTAATTTAAAAAAGCAAGTCTAAAGTTTGCAAGTAGTTTCAATACCTGAAACTTTTATGACTTACGAGTGATAAATCATAACAATTTAAAGCAATCATAAAATAATACATCAATGATAAAGGTACTTAACCGAATGCTTACTATGGACTGGACAAAATATTCCATATTAACAATAAGATACTTTAATTCCAATACCAACCTCTTATGAATGTTTGACTCTTGCTCCCATTTTTAGAAATGGAGATATTATGGCTGTGAGAAATTACAGTTAGTACCAAAGATAGCTCAATAATTGCACTCTCTTTCCAATAGCAAATTGGTGTAGCATATTTTTCTTTAAATTTTTTTGGTAATAAGATCACAGGAATAAGATCTTACGAGGGTAGAAAAAAAATATTCCTCACATGCTCTTAAAAAAGGGAATGCCTGTCAGTGCAAAAAAAGAGAAGTCCCACAAATGAACCAGGTTTGCAGTGGAATAGACAAAGCCAGATAAAGAGTAAAAATAATCTCTTTTTTCTTAATGTTGTCTTATAGGTATATATTCATTTTTGCTTAGTCTAAAAATATTAGTGGTGCAGGAGTAAGTGAAGCCAGGTAGCACTGTCAGTTGAAACATCTCTAAATACGTTTTCAGTCCTAATAGAGACTTCTATTTTTGCGTTTTGTTTTTATTTCTGGGAACCATTCAAGAGACACTTTAACAATTGTGCTTTGATAGTAGAATGATTTTAGTCAAAAACTTTAACGTTGAACAGAAAGTGTCTTTTCATTGAAGAGGAAATAAATGACGAGAGTGGGGCAAGATGTATGTACAAAGATCTAGGCAGATCATCTGGTTAAACATGGGGGATTGAACCTGAAAAGATTTACGGGACCCTGAGCAATTTGCTGGAGGCTGGTAATAATTGCAACACTGCTTATTCCCTGCTTCCCTTATTAACTTTCTCTGCATCGCCGCTCTTTTTGAGTTCATCCATCTTAATGAAATATCCATCTTCTGTCTTTCTTTCCTGCTTTACATTTTAGACCTTATAGGGGAGTGAAAGTAGTTTTCTCAGCTGGACTCACTCACTAGCCAGAGGCCAACTTTGCTTCCAAGCAAGACTTCATGCAATTTCCCCCTTTAGGCATTTGTTTCATTGTCTACATGAGAGCAATAAAACTTACCAGCTAACTCAATCAAACACATCAGCTGGAAATGTCTTCTTGCTGTGAATGAACCAATCAGTTTACAAAATAAAAAAAAATGGTTTCCCTGGATTTTGTTGTTAGAACACTATGGATCTGTTGTTTGAATATTAGACATGGTTTCTATGTGTATATATTTGTGCATTTCTAAAATCTAGTGCTGACATTTTAAAGTAAGTATTATTATGTTTCTCTTTATAATTAGTTAAAATGTGGGACTGGAGAAATAACTTTTAAGTCAGTTTTGAGAGTTATAGAAGTAAGTACTTTATTCTATCTGGAATGAATTTGAACAAATAACCCCTCTGCAGCAACAATTAAGTTTCCATTCGCTCTTATGATAAGGGAAATTATATTTATGAGATCTTTTTCACATATCTAGGATGCTCCCTGAGCTTTGAATGGGAGGGTCATTGGCATGGATGGTATCACGAACAAGTGTGAAGTGAAGGCTTAGGGGAAATAGTTGTGGAAACACGAAGCTGGGCTTCACCAGAAGCAACCATCAGTGTGTGTGTGTGTGTGTGTGTGTGTGTGTGTGTGTGTGTGTAAAAGATATTTAATTTTCTTACAAATACGTATTCTTGTTATTTTAATTCATGTTTTATCATGCAGATCATATAGTCTATAGGATATCATATGTGGTGTGTGTGTGTGTGTTTCATTTTATAGCCTGTTTGTTCCAGGCCCTGCAAAAGGTATTCTCATGGATAGTTAGGATCATTTATATAGTAAAGTTCAGATCGGAGAGCTTACCATATCAAGGTGATTTATTTGTAATGAATCTTGTGTTGTGGTAGGTAGAAACCAACCAAGACCCCTTTATTTCTGGGGTTGTGAAAATTACTTTTCTATAATAGTAACAATTATTTTTCATCATTAAAAAGCAGGTTTCTTTGAAGCATACCATAAATGTCTCAGGCATAAGCACCATACTGTCCAAGTTCAGAGGATCACTAAAGACATACTAAATCAAATAACAAAGAATGTTTGTTTCTGCCCATATCTGGATATATCATGCAAAAGTGTTTCAAAAGCAAACTTCTCAACGTTTCAGTCATCGGAAATGCCTCTTTATAAAATAGCATTTAGCTTTATTTAGATCAAAATCAATGAATAAGTATTTTTCTGACATGAAAGATGCTTAATTTGTTTTCAAATTGATAGAAACTTATTACACACCAATTTGACATTAACACAAGACAAATTCAAGACCAGTTTAAGATGGAAATAAGAAATCTAGGATGGACACATTATGTATTTAATGTGTATGTATGTATGTGTATGTATGTATTTAATGTGTATGTGTATGTATGTGTATGTATTTAATGCTGTGGGATTACAGCATTATACACACAGATCCAGCCCACCTGACCTTCTCTTACCTGAAGAATGTAGCTTTAGCTATTAGTTCAATGAACAAATAAGTTTATTTTGAACAATGTTTATAATCCATAATAAAAGGGACATTCATAGCTGGACTTTCTGTACATAGGGCCACTGTAATAAATAATGAATTTCTTTCCTCCCTCCATACCGTCCATATATGTATGTATGTATGTAGGCACATATATATGTATCATCTACTATCTGCAATCAGTGTTATTTTAAAATTAATATTTTATATACAAGTACATAAGAACAAGCTGGATGTATATTTGGAGTGTGTGCATGTGTATGTGTGAAAGAGATATTTAATTTTCCCAGAAATAAATAATCCTGTTAATCAATGTTTTTCATGTAGACCGTATGGTCTATGGGATATTAAAGATGCTTTTAATTTTTTTCTTCTACCATAAAATCTAAAATAATATGAATAAATTAATTATAAAATTTAATATCTATACATTTTATGGACTGTTAACCTTTAGTCCCCTTTAATGTTTCATGTGACAAAGAAAACCTGTCATCTAAGTTGTTGAAAAGTTAGCTTTTGGTTCTGTACAAAATGATTTTTTTTAAAGGCACAAATAATTCATGCATACAACTCTACAGACCGAGCCTCTTTGGAGGAAGTTTATGGTTTGATAAGAGGGTGGTGGGGTTCTGTTTTATTTTTGTCTTATAGCTGGAGGCATAAAACAGCATTTTCTGCCTATAAAGGGTACTTAGAATTCGAAATTCAAAACATACCAAGACATATACTTCCTGCTGCCTTGCTAACCTATTTTCCAGGGTCATTTTCTTTCAAGTGCAGTTAAATTTTTTCTCTGTCGAACTGAAGTATGTACCAGAAGCTCTTGGGATTTGAGTTCACCATTCCAGACTTTTATACAGAGCAGGTAGCCTAAGTGAATTTTCCATCTTGTGAAACTCCTGCAGCGAAGCCGCAGAGGGGAAAATGGAGCTAAGTACTGACAGATGCACTATGAGTCCCCATATTGTGAATCAGGCTTGCGGCTGGAAAAAATATATATAATTTGCTGATCTTATAGGATGTATGTTTCAAGGGACTAAGGTATTCACCCCTACATTTTCCACTTTAATGTTTTTCACTGGAAGGTCGATTCAATGCCTATACTTCTCAGGTGGCATCGTTCTCCAGTCTCCACTCCCTCTCCTCGTTGTTTTTATATAGCAAATTGCGAATTCTATTTATTTGAGAACAGTTATATGGGAGGGATGCAAAAAAAAAAACTTTAATGTGGGTAACTGTTAGTACTCCCAACCCCTGCTCCAGTTTTTTGGTCTGTTTGTACAAGGTAACCACAGTGATCTAAATTTCTCTCTTTGATTTGTCCTTAAAGAGTTATTATTGTTGTTGTTGTTGTTATTGTTATTGTCATTATTTTCAATTTTCTGAGTTGCAAGAGATGTACTTTCAGAGAATTGGGTGACTCTTTGATTTTTAGATTTTAGCAGCTATGGGTACAAAGGCATGAGTTTCTGCCTGAGGTCTAAATGCAGCCCATAGATTTATTTCGTATTGTAAGTGTTTCAAATTTGAATTAGCTGCCAATATTTAAGAATTAAGAAATGTTAGCTTTCCTTGAATGCTTGGATGAACCAGTAACTCCACTCCACTCTTTTTTTAAAGTTTTATTTATTTGTTTTGGAGAGATAGTGGGAGTGGGAAAGCGGCAGAGAGAGAGGGAGAAAGAGAATCCCAAGCAAGCTCCACACTGTCAGCACAGAGCCCAACATGGGGCTTGATCCCAAACACCAGAGATCATGACCTGAGCTGAAATCAAGAGTCAGACACTGAACTGCCTTGAGCCATCCAGGTGCCCCAACACCACTCTACTTTTGAATGGCCACAAAACCCCTCTAAAGCTGCCACTTTAGAAAGCACAGCCTCCCTCAGATTTGTTGGTCCTATACTGCCTATCATTCCCTTCACTTGAGGCCATGTCTCCATTGCCATTTTTCATCTTTCCACCCATTTTAGCTTCACTTACTTAACTGCCAGTTCATTGAAGTCATTTGAGTTTTCTGTTCATTCTGTAGGAAGAACAGAGATGTTACAAATTTTCTAGCAACATTCTTATAAGTTAGTATATGCTGCCTGGAGAGAGGCAATAAGAATAATGCTGGGGTTGTGGCCTAAGCAGCAAAGTAACCCTTTAAGAGTTACAGTATTTGCCAGGGGAAGCAAGCAATCACATCAGACATAGTGGACACGCACTTGAGATGACGGCAAGTTTGCCTGAAATAGTTCCATTACGGCAATTGGAAGAGAGGCTGGTACTTACTGCACATTTTATTCGGGCGGATTAACACACATTCGGAAATTCGGGCTCCATAATAATCTTGTTAGGTCCAACTTACAGGTAAGAAGCTAAAGTCTAAGGTCTCATCTGATGTGATAAAATCAGTAAGTGGTAGTCTTAAGTTTTGAAGGTGCATTTCTGTTTATTATATTGTACTCCCTTAGTGTTATGAAAACTTTAACATTTTTTACAGCAGCCAATGAAATCCAGATATCTGTAAGCAGAGAATTAGATGCTAAGAGTAAGGCTTTTCAAAGAAATCAATTCCACTGGTCTCATTTTTTGAGGGCTTATGACGCATTCATCATGCCACTAGGTACTTTATAAAGGTTATCTCATTTACCTTTACAATTTCTCAGTTTGTAGGAAAGTATAATCATTACTCTGTAGAAGAGGAAACTTAGGTTCATTGCCCCAGGCAATATATCTAAGATCACAAAACTAATAGGTCACTGAGGCAGGATTTATATCCTGAGGATAATTTCTTCAATGCCTACTTTCTGTGCGCTATACCATTAAAGCTCTTTGTTGAAATATATAACAAAATGAGGATATAACCATATAAGCAAAGATATATCACTACCATCACAATTTTGCCTGTGTGTAGTTCTTGAGATTTGGGATGAGATCATAAGTAAGTCAGTGTCTTGGTTCAAGGCTTTTAGTTTCGCTTCTGACATATAGGGAAGAGATATGTCAACTTGACACAATATTGAGAATAAATTTAAGAGTTTTAATGATTGATGACAATCTAGTACCACAAAGTTTTCTGCTATTAATGGGAATAGAACCCTGAGATATACCCTGAGCTAGAAAAGTCAACTGTTAACCTCATTTTAACATTTTATCCCAATTTGTAACTATTTGTGCTTGCCTTTGCTTAATGTGGATGCCCTATCTTCACCTTTGTCTTTTAAATATTTTTTTGGGTTGGATTGCATACAGTTAATTAAAAAAATAATTCCTTGTAGAAAAACTTACTTGGAAAAATTAAACTGACAAAAATCATTCATTAAGCATAAGGAACCAGTTCATGGTAAAGGGACTTGAGTATGCTTTATTTAATGTAAGAGAAATAAGTTGCTTGGGCCAGGAGTTGTTAAACTTTATGACATCACTCCTTGATAGTTCCAGGGATATGGTGGCCATATTTCTCCCTTATTTGTGATTATATGGCTTTCAAATTACCTCCCTGGTTCTCGGGTCTTATTTCTGGTTAGGTATATATTGGAATATGCATCCCCATTGTTATTATATTACAACATTCTAATGTTATGTTTAAAAAGTGTGATTCTTAAGGGAGGACCCTCTTATAGGGTTTCCTTTGCTATCTTAAGTCAAAATTGTATTTCTCACTTTAGACTTCTTATTGTCTTGTTAGAACTTCTTTCTAGACAGTTACTCTCCATATCCATTATAGAAATAATTCTTTTTCCATAGATTTCACTCAGCTTTCAAGTAGATTTAGGGATGTTTTTTGAAACCTTATGTGAAATGCAGTCTTCTGTGTTAGGAAAATAAGTGTGATTTCCCTTCATAAGCAAACAGCTATTGTCTACAGCAATGTTGTACGTGTTACCATTTCTTTCCAGTGGACATGGGGATACAGGACTATGTAAGTTTTAAACTTTCTTAATGAAGCACTGAATTCAAATAGGAATGCCAAAAAGAACTTTGCAAAAGAACGTTAAATAAAAGTAACCTGATATTTTATAATGCTAGAGTACCCATACCTCTGAATAACATGAAACAATTCTTGTCCTCAAAGAATGTAGCATCTAGAATGAAAGACCAGCCCGTAAATAGGCTGATACTTATTATGTGACAAATGATACAAAAGAGGAACAGTATGATAACAGGATGCTCTACAAGCACACGGGGGGTGGGGGGGGGGGGTACACCTAACCTGATCCTGAGATCTGGGGAGTTGGGCGTATTGTCAGCATTACAATTTGACACAGTGAGATACAACAGAACAAGAAACTGAGACCCATGTGAAACTTTCAGAAATGAGCTGGCTGGACAAAAAGATATAGAGAGGAAAATAAATACTAAAAAGATTAATTTTCTTGTTCAAGAGCACTTACATGGTTAATAGAAGAAGCTTTTTTTTTTTTTTAACATTTATTTATTTTTGAGACAGAGAGAGACAGAGCATGAACGGGGGAGGGGCAGAGAGAGAGGGAGACACAGAATCGGAAGCAGGCTCCAGGCTCTGAGCCATCAGCCCAGAGCCCGACGCGGGGCTCGAACTCACGGACCGGGAGATCGTGACCTGAGCTGAAGTCGGACGCTTAACCGACTGTGCCACCCAGGCGCCCCAGAAGAAGCTTTTACTTCTTTTTTTACTAATCAAAAAAAGTGTCATTTTCAATATCTTGTTAGGAAAATACATAGATACTTTGTTGTTGTTGTTGTTGTTGTTGTTGTTGTTGTCTTTGTTGTTTCAGTAGCATAGGGTCCCTGTGATTCTGTAAGTTAACATTAACATGACAGTTTCAACAGCTACACAGGAAGTTTAAAGTATTGTTTAACTTACAAAATAATCTCTTAGTCCATTTGAGCTCTTTGGTGACAGTAATTAAAAAATGAACACAATCTGCTATAAGATTCTATTTAAAAGAAGCCAAAAGAAGTAAACAGCAATAATGTTATGAGTAAAATCTGTCAGGATTTTCCCTGACAACAACAGAAAAACAAAATGGAAGAACTTTTCTATAGTAGAGCACTGAAACACATCCATGTATAAGTTTTAAATTTTCTTAATGAAGCGTTAAATTTATATACAAACCACAATGAACATTGCAAAATATATATAAATAATTTGAACTCATGAACTTAGAATGGTATACCTTTGATTTCCTTAAAGTGTGAATTTTCAGTAGTTGTATAGTTCTGGCCCCATATTTGCATTCTTAGTTTTTATGTCAAATACAGTAATCTGTGTGAAAAATATAACTGTGGTGTCCATTCATAAACAACCATTGATTTTCTACAATGATTCTGATGACTGTCAGTGCCAACAGTGTAAATAGAATAACATCTCTACACTCGAGTTTGCAGTGTCTTGTGAATGTGTGAGGAATAGGGAAGAATGGATAAAACATATATTAATAACTACTAGTTCAACAAACATTTATTAAACATTTATTGGAACTATTGCTCATCCTTAGAAATAATAAAGCGATCCGGACTTACTCATGAAAGTTTCCCTAATAGTCATCCTAAAAAGTATTGTGGAGGGGCACCGAGATGGTTCAGTCTGACTCTTGATCTCGGCTCAGGTCATGATTTCACAGTTCATGAGATCGAGCCCTGAGCTGGGCTCTGTGCTGACTCTGTGGAGCCTGCTTGGGATTCTCCCTCTCCCTCTCTCTCTGCCGCTCCCCCGCTCATGCTCTCTCTCTCTCTCTCTCAAAATAAATACATAAACTTAAAAAAAAAAAAAGGTTCTCTGGAGACTCAGAGGAAGTTGTGCTCATTCAAGTTAGAGATAACAATAATTTAAAGATTGAGATAGCATTTTACATGAATCTTGAATAAAGTTTGACAATTGGTACTCTTTTTTTGTATTTTTATTCTATATTATTAACATTCATTTTTATAGTCATTGAAGACCTTTTTAGTATTCTTGGTATAGGTCTGTGTCTCTCCTCATATTTCCTCCTCTTCCCTGTTTATTTCCCCATGGTTATGAACATTCTGTATCAGCCTTTAGAATCAATGTTCTTGAACTATAGCAATATAAGATGGTGATATGATGCCAAGGCTTAGCAGTGAGATTATATATTGAAATCATTTCCAAATCAGATATTTTACATTAGAGGAAGGCTGCAAGAATAAAGGTTTTGTCACAACTTGTCATAAACGTGAATACGGATTGCCACCTGCTTTGGATAACAAGTGATTTTCCAGAGAAGTTGTCTACAACATGGTTGCCTTTATCAGCATGTTTTCTTCTCTGCTGGCATTGTATTTGTCATTTTTAATATGGGCTTTTGTTATCTATTGCTGTAAAGCAAACAATTTGTTTCTGCATGAAATAGTAAGGATGTGACCTCAAGTTCCCGAAGACAGCTCTGCCTCCTTTTATTTTTCCTTGGGTGTATTAGGGGAAGGTTTATTTCTGACTATTTTATGTAGATCTACATTCCTCTATACATGAATTTTAATACATTTGCTAATCAATTGGATTATGAATATAACTCCAGACAGCTGATCTCTTCTAAGTTTCATCCTAGCACAATAACTACTATTATGGCACAGTCCTAAAGAAAAGGAAGAAAAGAAATGTTCCAATATTTATTTTTTCTCTCAAAAATTGTTTTTCAGGTTTATGTATTTTTTGAAGTAATCTCTACACCCAAGGTGGGGCTCAAACTCAAGACCCGTGGGTCAAGAGTTTCACACTCTTCTGACTGAGTCAGCCAGGCACCCAAAAATGTTCCAATATTTAGATGGAAAGCGGGGCTTAAAAATATTTAAAAGGCTTTTGAAAACAAATTGGAAATGGATAGGTGCCAAAGCTGGGCCTGAGTCCGTTATTTAAAGTGAGTGACTCAAAATGTTGATTTTCCTGCCACAGGGGAATGTCAACACTTGTAAAGAAAAGGATATTGACTTAAAGCAAATGAGTTAGAAGGCTACATCAAAAGCTTTTCTATGGTTAAGTGAAAGCTTGATGAAGAGTGGCTTTTCTCCTTATGAAACAGTAAATTTGACTTTATGTACTAGTGAATTATATGATATAGACCTTACCAAAGTCAGGTGCTGCCCTTATTGTTTTTATATTAACATCTTAAATCTTCACAGTCACACTAGGAAGTAAATATAGTTATTATCCTTATCATTTTAAAATATGGGAAATAGAGCCCCAAAGGGTTTAAGCAATTTGCTGAGAGCCATGCAGTTATTAAGTAGTAGAAGCAGATTAAAACTTACATAGTCTGGTCCCAGATTCTCTATGCTCTTAACCATTTCATTATGCTGTCTCATGATACACAGAGGCCCTTTTTAAAGTCAAATAACACAACCTAAATATTTTACACTTACATTGGACAAAGGCTTAAAAAGTCATAATGAATTCTTACAGATTCAGTAAAAGAGAAAAGGGAAGGGTCTTGTTCTAAGGCAAGAAGCTTGAATTAAGTAATTACTAATGACAGTGTTAACAACCCTTATTTTTCAGTGACCATTTGATAAACTATGTCACTCTCAATGTTATGCAAAGATCTTTTCTAGTTTGTCTACCAAAGAATCTTTTCAGATAATAGAAATAAGTGTAAGTTGTGGTCCTTTGGGCGGAAATGCAGACAGAGATAAGCATGGACTTGGATCACTCACTGTAGGCCATTTTTTCCAACACAAGACTTTTTTCTTATCCTGCTAAAGAACCTTATTTCTCCTATTACCATTATAATAAGATAGCACAGAGTAAAAAAGCACAACAAGACATTCAAAACAAACTCAAAACCCTCAAAAATTCTTACTGATCATGCTTTATATGTGAGTCTTATAAAATAAGTAGAGAAGCCCATGTGACAGAAAATATCAATTATGCAGTGTTGCCAAACTTTAGTTGGTTTTAACAATGTATTAAGCAAATAATTTATATAAACGTATTCCACTCAGAGTTTAGGTACATACTTAAATATCTACATTTGGTATAATATAAAATTGAATTTTCAAAGGAGTTAAGGGACTTGTTCAAGGGTATGTAGTCTAGTGGTAAGGATGTGATGAATGCCATGAATCAGTCCATGCTCTCAGACATTTGCTCTAGGTGGTCATCTTTTGGATGCCTGATCCATAGGTATCAGACGTTGGGGGGATAGCACGAACCCAACTGAGACTCCACACTCATGGCACTTATCTGCATCTAATAGAAGAGAAAAACAAATAACTTACTATACGTCAGATGCTCATAAAGATATCAACAATGAATTAAAGAAGAATACAGAGCCATAGAGTTATGGCAAATGTGAAAATTATTGTATATGGAGTGGCCAGCAGAGGCTCTGCTGATAGGAGAATCCAGAGGAAGCCATTTCTGAGTACCCGATCTTAATTTTCAGGCAAACTGACTTCACCCTACAGCATTTTCCACCCAAGAAGAAACAGATTCAGAAAGCCTAATTAATAATAGTGGTTTAAGTGTGGGTAAGCCGTTACTTGTAATACATATATTAAGTCTGTAAAATGGGTAGAATTATGTAACTAACAGAGCATACTAAACTGTTAAAAAGTAACATAAATCAACAAATCAGGCATTTAAGTATGATTCATTACACTAATGAAAAAATGCAAATGCCAAAACATCTTGGAAAATTATTTAAATTTACTAAGAAAAACTTATATTAAAAAGATAATAATTAATGCCTATCCACCTGTCAAAAATAAAAAATGAAGAATCTAAAATTGACTTACATTTCAAAAAACAGACATTCTCTTAAAGAGCTGATGGCAATAAAATTAGAATAACTTTCTTTTTCCTGGAAAGGATAGATAGATGGATAGATAGATGGATGGATGGATAGATAGATAGATAGATAGAATAAAAGGTTCCCTTTTTCCAGGTTTCAATCTCAATTCTGCCATTAAATCCTAAGGCAGTTTTGACAATTCATTAAACAGAACAGTATCAGACTTACTGAGAACATAAATGAGGTAATTAACATAAGATTTTTAACCCAGACCGTAGTACAATAAGCACCCACAAAATATTAGCTATTACTGTTGTAAAATACATAATGGTATATTCTGTAGCCATAAAATTCAGCTTTAGAATTTAATAGCATGCTGAAATTTTTATTAATGTATTATGTATAAATAAAAACTGTAGGTTACAACACAATATTTATAGTATAATTTTACTTTGTAAAAATAATATTTATTTTATCATGTATAACCACATTTATGTTTCACTGTTTAAGTAGTTCAAACTTTTATTCATTATAATAGTTCCCTAATGAAACAAATGAAAGAAGAGAAATAAATAATACCAAAAGAATTAACAGAGTTTATTTCTTTTTTTTAAATTTATTTATTTATTTTGAAAGAGAGAGACCAAGAGAGGGAGTGGGAGAGGGGCAGAGAGAGAGGTAGAGAATCTCAAGCAGGCCCAGTGCTGTCAGTGTAGAGTCAGATGCTGGGTTCCAGCCAAGGCACCATGAGATCATCACCTGAACTGAAACCAAGAGTTGGATGCTTAACCAACTGAACCACCTAGGCACCCCTAACAGAGTTTATTTCTGAGTGGTAGGATTGCATGTGATTTTAAATTTTTTTTCATTTACTCCTTCATATATTGTTTTTCAACTCACATTATCAAGTGCCTACATTTTGCTAGGGCCCTGTTTTAGATGCTAGGATGGTCAAGGTCTCTGCCTGATGGGGCTTTCACTGAGGTGTATAAGATATTTATTTATAAGATTGTATAAGAAATTCATTTATAAGATAATTTTCACAGTGTTATTGTTATAGGGACATGAAACAGTAAGGAGGTAGAAAGTGACTGGGTAGAGAGAGGGAGGCAGAAGTTGCTAGACATATATATATATATATGTGTGTATATATATATATATATACATATATATATATACATACATATATATATATATATACATATATATATATACATACATATATATATATGTATATGTGGTCAGAGATCTGAGGAGTTAAGAAATGAACTGAGACCAGTATAGGGAGAGGAAGACAGACATGTGAAGAGCGATCTGGTCAAAGGGCGAAGGGGAAGATTAAGCTCCGCCCATGTGACAATGGGAAAATGACCACCAGAGGGCGCATCTTGGAGGACGGGAAATTTGCCAGCTGGAGTCAAATGTTCCTTCTTCTTCACACTCCTGTTGATTTTAGTTTTTTCTATATAGACATGTTACATATTTCCAGATATTTTAACTGATAATATGTATAGATCTGTGCTATTCAAAAATACAGAAATAAGTATAAAATGTTTATAGACAAAGTGAGAAAAGCAGAAAATTAACTTGGAGATGTATTATAACTGCATTATGTGCAAATGCACATGCATTTGGGCAATGACTAGAAGATATCACAGCACGTAATTATGTTCTAGGGGATTAATGACTTTTAAAAATCGAAATCCTTTAAACTTCCAGCTAATTAATTTTTTACGGTAAGGTAAGGGAAAAATCATGTCATTTATTCCCTTCATAAACTTCAGGAACAACTTTTATCTTTCACTTCAAACTTCCTGTAGCCTGTCATGCTTCTCTTTATTATAATGGCCTGGTTTCAGATTACTAATAAACAAATCTGGATATATTTCTGGACTGTGTATAGAAAAAATGAAGAATGTAAGCCACTGATTATTACTTAAAGAATTATACAGTTTGGCCACCTCAATATAAGTGATGATATATCTTTGCAAAATACTATGCAGTGTTTAAATTCAGTTACTGGACACAGCATGTTTTGGGGAAAAATCAACTTTTTTGGGTCTGCTTTGACATATTGATAACTAATATTATAACAGAAATTATAATTACTGCCTGAATATCGTCCTACATGATAAAATGAAATGTTACATGATTTAAAGTTATGGAGTTTAATGTTTTTGGTGTGACCTTGTTACAGAAAACCCGCACTGGAATTTTAAATGGTTGGAACATAATGACAGAGAAGCAAATTTAAGATAGAAAAGTTAGAGCGCACGTAGAGGATAATTGCAATAACTGTTTGACAAAGGAGATTAAAGTACCGGATCTATCTTCTAAGCACCATTCAAGATCCTATATATTACACATTTGTAAAATATGGATTTCAGATATTTTCACTACATATTATACTTGAGAGTAGCTTGGTTCTTATCTGCTGAAGACTGATAAATTTATGAACAATTGTTGTATGGCAGATTTCTACAACTTTGTGCCGATGGATAGCAATACTGTATTGTCCCCTTAAAAAATCTGTCAAGAGAATAGATATGTTAAGGGTTCCTGCCACAATACAATTTTTAAAAAGGAATATAGATAGATTTTTATTATATCATGATACTAAAATAAGATAGATTGGTTCAAAAAATTATGAACAATTAGTGAGATTTTAATTGAGAGCTGTGGTTCTTCCACATTTTTATTTATCAGGGCTAAGATCTGGGTGCACCTCTTTATATTTGATTCCTTTTGATTCTCATTCATGCACATAGAGTTGCTACAGTAACGAAACATTTGAAAGCCCAGCGTTGGTTACTTCCCTGATTTTATATTCAGGAACTTAAAAGTGTTACTATTTATATATAGTAACTAATTAATTGTCCTGGCTACTGTGCATGATGATCTGAATGTGGAAGAAATGGATAGCAATAAAAGACTGCGAAAATACACATACAGGAGCTTGCCCGTATTTGCTCGTTAACTTCTACCTTTCACTACTAAATTTAATGGCATGCTTAAGAAAGATTTTCTCTTTTAGCGGCCTCAAACCAAAATGCTGTTTTCTCAGTTTAGAATAGTGCAGGCAGTTGTACATTGGACAGTTATCTTTTTTCTGTACATTGGACAGCGTGCATTATGACTTAAACAGCCATGTCTGGGGGGCGGGGGGTGGGGTGCTCGATGAGTTTTCCTTTCTCTCTGACATGAAAAAAGATGTGAAAGACTCTGAAGCACCTTATCTTCTCCCCTCACTTCGGAGTTTTAGAAGAGGGCATTGAAGTATGGCCGATTTTATTTTCTGTTGCAGAGTCCTGCAGGCCAGGAACTAGGTCAAAAACTGCCGACCTTCTGTGAACAATTTCTTCTGGTGATCAGATAGGAAAGGCTTTTGATGCTTGTTCTGTGAGTTCGGAGTCCAGCAAGTGGAAGCCAACACTGCTTGTGGTCTTTGGCGTGTGAACTTTAATAAAAATATTTCACACAGAAATTCCCGAGAGAATATATCTAGTCCACTTTAATCAACCCAAAATTTGAAACTAAAGTTATAGAGAGAAGCTTTCAGACAGTCAGATGCTTTCAAAGTTAACATGTGTTTTGAAAATTTTGTATTTGAGAAGAAATCCGAACTATAATTCAATTTGAGAAAGACACTAGCTTATCTTTCTATTTTATCGAAAGTTACCATCTACAAATACTAGTTTTGTGCAAATGTACATTTGTATTACTAAATTGTATTTGTATTATTAAAAATAAGTATTATTACCCTAACACTTAGGGTAGCCCATAAGTATTAATACATGGAAGGAATGAAGCCAAGGAAAATTTAGCCTGAACATGAAAAATTAATAACATGAAAAGATATTGGCTTTATAATTGTTTCCCAGAAGATGTGGCAATGTCTCTACTCCTGGGGTCACTTGAGGAGGCTGATTTGAACAAAAGGCTTAGACTGTGGGTTGGCCCAGCTGATTAGGTTTTAGCCCTCCCCAATTCCCAAACACTGTTGACCGTACATCGAGTATCGCAGTTACGACTTTTGTACGTCCAGGGAAGGGCAAAGCTCTTTATAATCCTTGGAGGAATTGTGGTATTGCTGTTACGACCATGCCTTCTCCAGTCGTGAAACTAATGAAAGAGGCACAAGTTACAGACATTTGGGGAGGGGAATAGTTTCCTTTTCTATCAGTCTCCCTTATTAACTACCAATTCCCTCTCCCTGCTCACATTAACCCTGCCTGACAGTCCTTAGAAACTGAAGTGTTTATTAGGTCCCAGTCTTCTATACACTGTCCGCGGTACTTTCTACAGTCAACAGTTCCCCACCATAAATAACAGCTCTGCGTGTGGGACTGTGACCTGCAGAAAGTGACTTACGCCTCTTGGAGTTCAGTGGCTCTCTTTGGAGCTTACCCTCAGATAAGCTGTGAGATCCTTGGGCTCCGTGGATAAATTACGTTTAGAACAAGAAGGAAGAAAGGGATGTAGCTATTTGAAGGAGACTGGCGTCAACGAGTGCTAAGCCAGGTGTTTCTGTCATTGAAGAGCTCTAAGCGTGGAAGTGGCAGCAAGACTTCCTGAATAATTCATCACTGCCCGACGCTCTTTCGAGGCTGTACTCTTATTTACGAACATAGATTATACTGTTATTGATTGCAATCCTCATAGAGGCATTTCATTAACTAGGAGGTTTGTCTGTTTGCATATGCTTTGTTTCCCTGAGAGTTTCCTTGTATTTGAACATAAATTTATAGCTGAAGTAAAATTAAAGAGAATCCTCTAACAATTCTGTCTCATTCTGCAATCAGGAAGGGGATTGGAAATGGTTTCCTCTAGGTACCCAGGGTGTTAAATCGTTTTATTCCATTAATTGTGTTGTGATCTGAAAGCGTGAAGAAAAACACCCCCAAAAAAGTACTCTTCCCCACGATCTCTCTGCCTACATCATTTACTACTGTTATTCCAGGTAGATTAACTGAAATTTCAAATAATTTTCCCACGGTACTTGGATTTCAGAGATGTTTAAAATATCTAAGTGACTAGGAAAAATGCTTCAATGCTCCACAAACCAGCTCCTAACCACATTACTTCAAGGTTGTGAGCATTCAGTTGTACTCAAAACTGCATGAATGTTCAGAGGGTATCCAGAATCTGACTCAGTAGGACAAATTGTTCTCTTAGATGCCTATGAACAGAAGCATTCTTTCCCAAGAGGGACCCTGAACGAGGCTTGTGGCACATGATGTTGTGGTAGCTGATTACAGAGAAATGTTAATTTATATCTCATAAAAGCATGATGGTGTAAAGGGTGCCACAGCCTGCATTTTGTCTTGGATCATGATATTTAAACCAGAAACCCTAAGATAAGAACAGCATTAGACTATGTATGATTGAATCAAAACAGAAATATGAAGACAGTTTTCAATTGCAGGAAAGGAAACTCATGAAACTTTTGGAGTATTTGTTTTTGCTGCATTTTGTTGCTGTTGTGGGTGATGATTTATTTGTTTGAAATCTATAAAGCTGAAAAGAAATGAATCTCCAAAACTTGGAGGGGTCAGGATTTCACAGATGGCAGTGATGCTCATAGGAAGAGGCTCTTCAGAATGACTCTGAGCTGCAGTACTTTGACAATGGAAGAAATAAGAAAGACGTTCTTATCTGGATTTGATACACTTGCACAGTAACAAAGAAACCCATAGAGTTCTAGCAACTCTGCTAAAAACAAACAAAAATAAGCAGGCCAATGCTTCTTGCCTACAGAAAGAAGATACTTTGGTTGCATACTTATTTATTACCAGATTATTGGGTTTATTTGCACTAAGTGATACTTTTTTTCAATGTGAGGTTTATTTTTTTCCTGAACGAACTTGTTTTCAAGAGTCAATTACTGAACGAATTAATTCTCTAAGAAGATATATTGCCAGTTGTTAGGCAAAAAATTATTCACCACCTGTCCCTTCAGTCATTTCTCCAGTTACCTTAAGGGTTTTAGTTTTTAAAATTTTCATTCAAAAATGTTCATTTATTTATTTTGAGAGAGACAGAGTGGGGACAGGGAGAGAGGGAGAGAGAGAATCCCAAGCAGGCTCCATGTTCTTAGCGCAGAGCCCGACACAGGGCTAGATGTCATGAACCGTGACAAAATCAAGAGTCAGATGCTTAACCAACTGAGCCACCCAGGCGCCCCTGGCTTAAAGGCTTTGAATGCAAATGTGCAGATACATCACAAATCTAAAAATATATATATTTTATTTTCCAAAAACATTTAACCTTCACCTTCTGGGGTGCAGTCTTGTTTCTCTGACCTCCATTATTTTCTACTTGAGGTTCAAGAACTCATCCGATTGGTTTTCTTTTTGTAAATTCCATTTGATTTCAACAAGTGCTATGAAGGGCCAGTGTGCCAATAGTGTGCCAGATGTGACAGACCACGCTGGCCTCGAGTCAAGTCGTGTTATTCCTGTGGAAAACTCTTCAGTGGCAAACCTTTTCTTTTAGAATAAATTCTAAACTCCTTGCGGTAGATTTTATGTCTCTGCATAGGTCGCCCTCCTCTCATCCTTTAACCATGCCTGTCCCAGGTCAGCCAAAAATCCCAGGTCTCCATCAGTCAAGACAGTTGATCATTCTACATGGCGACCTAATTCTCTAACATCCTCCCATTCAAATCCCTTCCTTCCTTCCTTTCAACAATGTCCAGTTGTATGATCTTGAAGAAATCATCTTATTTTGCTGATCTTCAATTGCTTCATCCATAAGAGAGGAAGTAATAATATTTCCTTTCATGGTTTTTTTGAACATTAAAGATAGTGTCACTGGACTGGTGTCTATCTTATTATCCATAAATAGAGTGATACGTTTTTTTAGCCTGATGTTATTTTGGACTACAGGGAGATGGTTATTTCCTCTTGTTGTTAGGAACTAAACTAGTGTAATTTCAACATGGCAGTTTGTGTATCTTTTGCATATATCATTCATTCAGTGCTCTTAAGGTTAGATAGGTCTAGTAAAAACACCATAGAAGGCAAGTCCCACTTACCATGTCTCATAAGGGTAAAGGCTGTAACAAAAACTTTTTTTTTTTTTTTTTTGGTATCCATGCTTTGGGGCCTTTCATCCTTTCATTAAAAAGGAAGTCAGTGCTTCTCATTCCTGTTCTCTGTTTGTTACATAAACACTTGAGCCCAGGATATATGGAAATGAATAGATATTTTGTTTTATTAGCTTATATAGTAGTCCCCTCTTATCCATGGTGGATATGTTCTAAGAACCTGGTGGGTGCCTGAAACCACAGATATTACCGAACTTTGTATGTTTTTTTCCTGTACATATCTACTTATGATAAGGTTTAAGTTATAAATTAAGCATAGTGAGACATGAAAGCATAATAATAAAATAGAACAATTGTAGCAACATACTGTGATAAAAGCTGTATGAATGTGGTCTTGTGATGATGTGAGCTGATGAGATGAAGGGAGGTGAATAACACAGACATTGTGATGTAGTGTTAGGCTACCACTGACCTGAGGATATGTCAGGAAGAGGATCATCTGCTTCTGGACGACAGTTGACTGCAGGTAACAGAAACCTCAGGGAGTGAAACTGCGGGTAAGGGGGCACTGCTGAACTGTGTGAAACAAAATGAAGAAGCAGATGTATTTACTTTCTTGGGGCCTAAAATAAGCACTGAGACCCTTATCCTTGTAAGTCGTCCCATAGAAACATTAAAAGGTCTAGTGATACCAATTACGTCAATTATAGGAGTGTGTATCGATGTACTACAGAAAGACATGGTAATTATCGTTGTTTTAGAGAAAAGCATAAGATTCTGACATTCAGTTACCTTTGTAAGAAGTTTACTTTTAAAATCGCTTCATCTCATTTGGCATCTAAACTCACCACAGATGCTTTATGATTTTATGTTTTTAATTAATGTCAACCCCCAGGTTGCAGTGAGAGTTGATTTCTCTGCCAGAGCCCAGACTGAGAGAATTATGCTGGCAATGAAGAAATGATGATGCCCATTAAGGTTTCAAACTCAAGTTTGAAACTTTAACAAAAATCTGTGTTTATGTGCTACTCTTAAGTTGTCTTCTGCTAAGTGCCCTTCTGATCACCAGAGAAATATCTTTAATATGTATTATCACTGAAAAACAGACCACATTCATAATTATACTACTATTTCAATATCTCACATGGTGTGTTTTATTTCCTATCCAATTTCTATTCAATAAAAGAAATTGTTTGGAATTATAAACACTTTTGCATGATCTTGCATGGGCTTGGGGGTCAGTAGAGTTTTCTCATAGTGCAGGCCAGTGCTATAATCATATAGATGCCATCTCAGAGACTTTAGAAAACTGAACATTTTTTAAGCCTCTGGGTAAAGAAGAAATAATCTTTCTTAAACTTGCCATTAATGTAATTTACATTCATTCGTTTAAAAAATATTACTTGAGGGGCACCTGGGTGGCTCAGTCAGTTAAATGTCGGACTTTGGCTCAGGTCATGATCTCGCAGTTCATGAATTTGAGCCCTGCATCGGGCTCTGTGCTGACAGATCAGAGCCTGGAGCCTGCTTCAGATTGTGTGTCTCCTTCTCTCTCTGCCCCTTCCCTGGCCATGCTCTGTCTGTCTGTCTGTGTCTCTCTCAAAAATGAATAAACATTAAAAAAATTAAAAAAATATATTACTTGAGCACTTTGTGTATCTAGGTCTTTGAAACATGCATATTTCAAAAACAAATAAAAGAAAACCCAGCTGTCAAGAAGTTCATAGTTTAGTAGAGGAGATTTTTAAATTGCATAAATCCAGAGAGTGATGTGGTCCAGGTGATATATAAATATGAATATAAATGTAAATATAAACATGTACACACACACATACATAATACACACACAGTGTCAGGGCAGGAATAAATACAAACAGGTACGGTGCAATTAAGATCTATTAATACCCATAAAGGTGGGTGTTTCCTCAGTCAATTAATATTCTATATATGTCAGACATTGATGCAGGCACCAAGGATACAGGGGATAAAATGAAAGATTAGGAACTTCTTTTATAAAGCAAAGAAGAAAATAAATAAAAAGTAATATCAGGTAATGTTAAATAATCTGAGGAAATGTGTTAGAGATTGAGAGGAACGATATATTATATGGGCTCGTCTCCTTAATGATATGGTATTTGAGCTGAGGCTTGAAGGATCAAATTGGCCAGCCAGAAGAAAATCAGGGAAGTAGATGCTCTAAGCAGTCAGAACAAGCTGAAAAGCTCTGAAACAGTCATACGTTGCCATTCATATTAGTATTTGACTTGGATTCTTAGTTATTGATAGAATTCAGACACCTAAAGGCAGATGAGTTTGATCTTGCCTTTTTTTTTTTTTATTCCCACAAAACAGCTTCTTTTGTTGGTTATTTCAGAGTGAGTCCAATGTTTTACTCCTCTTCGTACAGTTCTTAGTATTCTGGATATTTCCTTTAGGGTATCTAGCTTCTGTCAACAGTGAGTAATTCCTCAGCAAATACAGAAGGAAAAAGGAGACTGCCTCTGGGAGTTGAGAGAAGATGGCTTAAAAATAAAATCACCTAATGGAAGACATCATGCATCTAGGGTATGCTCCATTGTTATAAAAAATACAAGAATATTTGCTTTCCATACATTTGGTAATTATGACGAAGGTTATAATCCAATTTCCATGTAAATAAAATTTGTTTTCTACACCTCTCTCTTTCCCATTTGGAAATCTTCCCACGCTTAATGTAACACTCTAGCCTCTGATACAATAATATCCAGCAATCACTTAACCAAAACCTTATAACAGGTTTTAAAAGAATTAGACAAGCCAGAAGCATTGAACTATCTCTGAAAACGTTTTGAGAGATTTAGAAGTGATGCTGGAATTACTTGAGCCTGCTGGCCTATTGCATTCAGTTCCAGACAGTTTTAGTTTGCTTCTGAAAAATAACCGATATAAGTTTTAAGAGGCAAGTTAGTGAGACACTGTGAAATATCTGATACACGAGATAGGATGCCAAAATACAAAACTGAAAATCATGTGTATGGAAAGTAAAATCCCTTTGACAGAAGACACACATTAAGAGAATCCGATGAAAATTAGGTAAAAAGAAATCATTATGGGATAACATTTCTTAATACATCATGAGTTACCAAAACAAGGTAGTATCCCTTGCGTATTCTAAACTGGCAGTGGATTATTTTATACATTTACTTTTTACATCTTACAGGAGGAGAACTTTCTGTCATTGTAAGTTTGTTTATTTTTATTCTCTCCTTCCTTACATTTGTTTCAATTCAATGCACCAGTTCTTTTGAAGTTAGTTGCATGAAACAATATATGCCTTGAGCGAGATGCCCAAGTATATGTGTGTGTTTATTGTGTGTCTTTAATTCTAAGGTCACAAGGCCAAATGAGACTGCTATTGCTTTTGTCATTCATACAAAATGATTTCCCTTGGCGATTTAGTTATTTCAGGGTGAACTAAATTTTTCATCAGTGCCTATTATACTGTAAGTGTATTCTTTCAGCAAATGGTAAATCTCCAGTAACTATGGATAAGAAACCAGAGGGAAAGCAAAAGGATAGACATTAAAGTTTTGTTTGTTGTTGTTGTTGTTGTTGTTTTCATCAACATCTGTGGAATACCGTAAATATGTAAGGCATGTCAAAGTATGCAAGGATGAAAATGACACAGCTTTCTTAGGTAAGAAGCTCATACAGCTCACAATTTTACAAATAGAGAGTACATTTAAACAAGTTAAGTATGTTGTGAGAAGTGCTGTAAATTTAAAAAATATATTGTGGGAAGGACAAGTCGCTCTGTTAGACAAGATTAGAAAGAGGAGCTTGACCTGGGTCATAGGGCCATGAAGGTACCCCTGGGCACACAAGATAAGAGGAGATGATGGCATGTCCATAAAGCCTAGAGGTGAGAAAGAGGCACAGGGAAGGTCAAGGTGGCACTGATTAGGGTTAGTTGGGGAAGTATCTGGAATGCCACACGGAGATGTGGGGGCCCGGGGCAGTAGCTAACCTCTTCCAATTCAGTAAGAAGAGAAGTAATCATATATGCATTTTGACAGAAAGCACTGCTTCATTGGGATCTGAGCCTCAGTCCTCCAATTAGCATCCTAGATTTATTCTTTCTAGGTATTTAAAATGTAACACTCTCTCATCTTCCTCGTTCTTATTTCTGGAGTATAATTTTGAAGGAGGTTTCCCCAAAGAAAGTGAGTTTTAAAGTAGCATTAATGATATTTCTTTTTCTCATTGATTGGTAGAAGGTTTTATTTTTCATCTTGCTTGAGGAAAAAAGAAAAAAAGGTGCTGTTTTTGTTTTAAGAGTAAAAAGACAAGACAACATGCCTTTGAACAAAGCTAATATTCCTTCCTTTCCAAAAGGGCATCAATCATTTTGTGGCAGCAGACATTTTCTTGAGATGCTTAAGCCTATCATGTCTAAGGGGATTTAATCAGAGATTTAGAAATATTCTGTTATCATCTACCCAAAGAGATGCTGATTTCAACTGATTTACCGTTGTTGTTGCAAAATTGAAGAAATGCTTAGAGATTTAAGTTAGAAAACATATGTTGTTCATAATTCTTTCTTCATCAATAAGGTAAAACCAGAAGTCTAGCAATGTCATGCTTTTTACTCTGAAAGGTACAGAGAGGCCTTAGGCACAAATGGATTTCCGGAAGCAGTAGATTTCATAAATTTGAACTAAATTGTGTCAGGCATGGAGTGCTGCCAAATTCTAATTCATTAGTTCATGGTTTGGCAGAGTTTTGCCTCCTATCAACAGTAAAGCATACAGGTTTCTTGTGGGGTATGGAATGGTCTCACTTCAAAAGGCAGTTTGTGCTTTTATTTAATGTAAAACATAATTCCTGAAGCAAGTACAACACAGAAAGGTCTTATAAGTTCTTTACTTATGAGAAGATGAAATTTGAGGGAACTTGTGAAACATTGCAATTTCTCTTCTATAATTCGGATGAGTGTTTTAAGAAGTGAATATATATATATATATATATATTAATATTTATTTTGAGAGAGAGACAGAGACAGAGACAGAGAATGAGTGATGGAGGGGCAGAGACAGAGAGACACAGAATCCGAAGCAGGCTCCAGGCTCTGAGCTGTCAGCACAGAGCCTCATGCGGGGCTCAAACTCATGAACCTTGAGATCATGACCTGAGCCGAAGTCCGATGCTTAACCGGCTGCACCACCCAAGTGCCCCAAGAGGTAAAAAAATATTTTTAAGAATCTTTTAATTCATTTGCATCATCTTGCAACAGAAGAATTAGTTCTTTAGGGGTTCCTGAGTGGCTCAGTAGGTTGAGTGTCTGACTCTTGATTTCAGCTCAAGTCATAATCCCAGGGTGGTGGGATCAGGCCCCACATCAGGCTGTGCACCGAGTGTGGAGTCTGCTTAAGATTCTCTCTCTCACCCTGTCTCTCTCCTTAACTAGCATGCATTCTCTCTCCCTAAAATTAAATAAATAAATAAATAAATAAATAATTATCTCTTTAGGCACAATGATGATATGGGAACCCTGGGTGTACCTGAGCCATGATGCTTTAAAAAAGAGTGTGGTCCAGAATTGAGTGGAGATATTCCTTCAGCTCTACTGGCTGTTACTTTCTGAGGTCTTTACAAGGCCTTAAACGCCTAAAGTCCCTGAGCTTAATGACATTTTTCTCCTGATTATGATTTGCCTCAGTTTGATCGATTGATAAGGTTTTTTTTCTTCCTCTAGTGATCATTTTTTTTCTTCCTCTAAGTATTGAGCAAAAAGCTTTCCCAGCTTCTAAAAGGGAAGTATTCCCCATTGTTAGTTGCCGTATGAAATGAGGTCCTTGGATCAGATGAGGTCTTCCAGTTCTAACATTATAGGATTTTAGAATGCAGTGCTTTCTCTTAGATTTCCTACCCAAGTCGGAATCATGCCCATTTCTTTCAAACCAGTCATCAAAGAAATTACAGCTATTGATTTACCAGGAAAAACTGACCCCATTCCCCATGCATTGCTCAGACACATACACCCACATCCAGCAACCCATAAGGAGAAATGGCAAGGGAGTTAGGAAATACGCTCATGTTCCCTCACTACATTAAATATTAATATCCCTAAAGAAGAAGAAATGTTATTTTTTTCTTCAATATTTTTTTGGTCACCTGCTGTATGCACAGTGTTGTATTAAGCTGCAATGGGGGAATGTAAAGAAAAAGATTCTGTCTTACTTACCAGAAGTTTGTCTCTAGTAACAGAACACACAATAATAAATGGACCTATCTCAAGATAGTACAGACCTAAAACCCACAAATGTGATAGAAACCAGGAGACTTTGATACTCATGGATGGGATAATTTTGAGTAGAAAGGCCAAAGAGAAGAAGCCTCAAGAAGAGGATGAGCATTGCACTGGATTTTTAAAAAATGGAGACCTTTGCTGGGTTAAAATAGGTAAAAGAAGAGGACAAGGCCGTGTTCAGCATAAGTCCTATATGGGGAGTGTCGAATTCAGTTTTTTCCATAGATAAAGTTTTATTTATGCAGTGGACAGTGGAGAGTAATTGGAAGGTCTGGGGAAGAGGAGAGTCACAATTAAAATTGGTGAGATAAGGCTAAGCTAGTGTAGCAGGTAGGTTGGATTAAAAGGGATTAGTTACTAACTCTACTTGCAAATAGTTGTGCCATGGAAAGACACAGTCTTCCCAGAGTTATGGTCGGGCGTGTGAATGCCTGTGGTTGCAAAGGGCGAGTTCTAGTTTCTCTGATTTTCCAGTGGTTTTTTTTGGTAAGTTAACAACAAGTATGCATTAACTGTAAATGGTTTTCTACTTATTTACAAATCGTTATTCTCACTCCCTGATATAATTACAGGCACTTATTTTGGCGTATTGTGGTTAAGAATCACACGAGTTAAATAAATTATACTTATTGATTTAGCAAAACCAAGGGTGGGGGAGCAACGTGGGGCCATTGAAAGAAATAAGAAACCAGTGATTATATTTCTTGGTAACATTTGTTCAAGTTATCTTCATTACGCATTCATTTTACTTGTCAATGCAGTCAATATATGGCTTAATAAGTGTAACAATCTCTATTAGTTATGATTTTTTGGACTTATTATGGAAAGCAATGCTTTAGAATTTTTGTTTTGATTAAAACTAAAATTATGTTTTATCAGTAAAACAAGGACTGAAAATATTCCTTCCTACATATGACCCTTATAAGCACTTATTTTCAGAATTTTGTCATTAAAGGTGAATGTCAGATATTCCTGCCAGTAAGAAGTTCTGTAACCTTGAGTCTTAGGTTCTTTATCCATAAAATGGGGATAAAAATACATCCCAGTGTTTGTAAGGATTAAATACAATAATTTGTGTGAAATTCTCTAGCTAAAAGCAGAGTTTTTAAAACTCTATACAAATGTAATTTTACTACTGCCATTGTCTAGTTTTAAAGTTAATAATATTAGATTATTTTCAAGTTAATATTAGAAAATAGACTGTTAATTAGTTAACTATTAAGTAATAAGATTTTAAAGTAGTTTTTCTTCATGGAAATGGAAATTGCAATTTCTTTGTGAGTTTAGGTTAATAAGTAATCCCAAAAAATCAAATAAAAACTCATAGCTATTAATATTTATAGTTTGATTTTCCCTGTAATGTTACTTTGTTGTTTATGAAAGTGGATGTTTGTTCAGGTTTGTTCCTTTACTTTCTTGTAAAAGTGATGATGACCACAAGAACATGGGCACCATGCTTGAAAGATTATCTCATTGAATTATCATCACATCTGTAAAGCTGGCACTATTGTACACCTTTCACAAATAACATGAAAATGAGACTTAGAAACATTAAAAATAGCACGTTTGATACAACAGAACTAGGGGGAAGAAGCAGAAACCCCTCTGAGGAACAAGCAGTGGGCACATGTGTCCTTGTTCCACTATGCTTGCTGTCTTCATACTGATAGTATGAAGGTAGCCTTTGAAGGATCACAAGTTCTAGGAGGAAAGATCTCTATCTTAGCACTTTCCCCCATAATTACTCCGTTAATATTACTTCAAAAGATCTAGTAACACTCTTGGCACCTGATTGCTTCATAAATAGGGTCACAGGGTTATTGGGGTTGGAGTAGATTAGGGCAGAGACTTGGGTGTTCAGGTTTGAGTACCGCCCTGGGAGCTGGGGGTGTGGGGGGAACCATGGCACCTCCCTTGCTTCATCCTAATTGTAGTCCTGTAGTAGATGCTCAGTAAAAGTTTGTTTCATTGGATGATTCCATGCTTGATTAGAACTGACAAGATCATGGGATAGTTTTCTATCCTAGGAATGAAAAACTTCACATAATACATTTTTGAAGATCAAAGGAACTTGTCTATTTATTGCATTCATCCTTGGATAGTTTTCAGTAGCTGTATTTTTGCAATTTAACATGTAGACTCAAGCCTTTAAGAACATGAAACCTCCAGGCCTTGATCAATTTTTCTTGGGCTTTTAATGGTAAATAAAAATGTCTTTATGACAAGTAAAGAATGTAGAGAAGGACTTCAAAGGACCTGTAAGAAAAATATGACTGAAGCACAAAATGCCAAGTTTTAAATGCAAATGAATATGTTGATTGATTCAGAAAAGTGGTAATTTTAAAGACAGTGTTGGTTTCTTTTGCCTTAATCTTTTCACTTAAAATTAAAACTCATACAAGCATCCTAACCAAATGCTGGTTTATTGCACGTAACAAGGAACGACATAATTACTTTTTCCTTTTTTTTCTTTTCTGTGTCTCATTGCACAAATGCATGCTGCTGTTACCTGGGAGAGGAAGTAGTGTACATCAGCTGTAAAAATCCAAAGAATAGAAGAAACTCCTATAATTGGTCCCTAACTGTCTGGGGAGAGCTGCTTCACACATAGAAATGGTCTTGAACAAATTTTATTCTGTAGTATGTTTCCTTCAAATCACAAAGGGGAAGAAAAAATACAAATTCCAATTAATGTAATTTTGCAGGAGGAAAAAAAAAAGACATGGAAGGTATTCTTAACATCCTAGATATGCTTATAAATTCTCAAAGCCACTGAGACTTAGTGACTTCTGAGGACTTAAAGTATGTTAAAAAGATAGACCCACATTTAAATGCTGATCTCAACTTTTCACTGGGGACCACTAAAAAGCCTTTCAGAAGAAAAGACCAGGATCAGCAAAACATGAAATCATTATAGCAGCAGACTTTCTAGGTCTGCTTTATATCATACTTTTGAAAAGGACATTTGTTTAAGGAGATGATAGTTTTATCCTGCATGTACATCATGCCCCTTTACTGGGGAGGATGGAGCCTATTGGAGAAGAATGGAATACTACGACAGTGAGTTTACAGACCAAAAATGCAAGAGAACTGGCCCGGACCCCAGCTATTTCTTAGCAATTCATCTGTGAAGGCATTTTCTAATACCTAATGGGGGCAAAAAAAAAAATGAACAGTAGTCTCTGCTTGTAAATGTGTCCCTGAAATAGAAGGAAACGATTTGGCTATTTGAAAAGGTTGCTGTTGTGGAGCAGTCCCCAAATGTCCTTGCCTTCTTTGAAAATCACTCCATCTCAGTTGTTATTCCTTTGGGTTAAAAACAACAACAACAGGGGCGCCTGGGTGGCTCAGTCGGTTAAGTGTCCAGCTCTTGGTTTTGGCTCCAGTCATGATCTCACAGTTCCTGAGTTTGAGCCCTGTATCCGGCTCTGTGCTGACAATGCAAACTGCTTGGGATTCTCTCTCTCTCCCTCTCTCTCTCTCTCTGCCTCTCCACCACTCATTCTTTCTTTCTCTCTGTCTGAAAATGAATAAACTTACCAACAACAACAACAAAAGTGAATATGGTACCCTCTTTAAGCTCATTAACACAGCTGTGAACATTAGCCGAAGAGGTCACTTTAAAGTGAGACAAGTATATTCTCCCTCCAGCAACAGTTCAGTGTGTGGTTAGATGCGACCAAACAGCACGTTATTTTGCTTTCCTAGTGAATACACATCATGGCCTTCTATGTGTGATGCAGACTACTTCTCACTCTTTCCTCCTATCCCACTCGCACCTGTACTGTTAAAAAAATACCATAAGTAGATTTAAATAATTGCAAAGGTAAAGCCACTTTAACTTTCCAAAAATGATCATTTCTCATTCAAAAGATGAAGGTCTGATGAGAAAGTTTAAGCATCCAATTTTCAGCTGTTGAAAATAAGAAATTGAAAACAAAAAGAATGCTAAGTCTAAAAACAATGGTAAAAGATGTCTTTTCAGATGAACTGTAATACTTGCAGAACAGATAAAATGCTGTAGGCTAGATGAGGGGAGCAGAGAAACGGTCCATTAGAGCATCTTTCCTACATTGCTTATCTACTTTGTATGTATAAAAATGCTTCTACTTGCCTCTGGGCACCTATATGAGAAAATTCAGAACCTTGAAAGAATAACTAACCTTAAAAAAGAAAGCCAAAATCACAGTTGTTCCTCGCCAAACAAAAATCTCACTTCCTAACAGAAAAAAAAAAAAAAAAAAAAAAAAAAAAAAAAAAAAAAAAAAAGACAGGAGAAGAGAAAAAGCTGCTTCACTATTTACTTTATGAAAATGTTTAGAAAAAAAACTGCTCTTAAGTGGAAGTTTGTTTTGACTGAAGAAGGCTTTTCTGGCAGAGTACTTTTAATAAAAGAGAAAGAAGTTGCCAGTTATCCACAAGCATTGAAAGCATTTCAGAATTGGAACCCTTTCATAAGTCCTTAATGTAACCACTGCCGCTTCTAAATGTGAACAGTCTCAAAGATTCCTGGAAGGATCTATTTTGGAAAGGGTCATTTGCCGGTTTCCGATGTTCCACGCATATTTTTTGTGCACTTTACAAAATTTACTGAGCAGATGATTTTTCAAGATTTCCATTGACATAAATAATGGCAGAAAGCCTGAATCAAGATGTCCATCAGAGCAAACCAAGGACAATCATTCTGGTTAGTTTGTTTGTTTTATCTTGGTTTGGTTTCTTTTTAGGAATCTGGCTTCGAAATTACACTGGAAATTTCATTTGGAGAAAAGAACATATGGCATGTGTGATATCCTCCATTGTATAAATCATCACATGTCCACACATTAATTTATATGCATTTTATGCCTGCTTAGTTTTGCAACATCTTAATGAGTAAAGTAAGTTATCACAAGCACGTGGCTTCATTACATACAATCATAGGAAAGGCTTTGTTAGATACAGGGATTTCTGCTGTTACTCAATATCAAATATAACAGAGACTGTTTAGCATGAATTTCCTGGAAACATTTGAAGACATTTCAATGTCATTTTATGTTGACTGAAAGGGAACGTGGACTATTTCCTCAATTACCTGCCTAAAACATTCAGCGAAAAGAGACCTATTAAATCTGAAGATTAAAGGCAAGCCAGCTTTATAGCAGACAAAATTAATTCTTAAACTTATTGCCTTGCAAGTTAAGAGCAAAAGACTTTCTGATTATAGATATTAAGATCCTATAATGTCATCCTTCAAAAGCACGTGTTAATCTAAAACCCTTATAAAATATGATTTTGGTGTCATTTTATTGACAGATATATCTTCTCTTCTGAAGTTGAGAAATGTCATTGAAGTGACTTTCTAAACACTTTAGGGAGACTTTCATTCATTAAAATAGTATAATTTTTTATATCCTATAAAAAATAGTACAGTAACCATCATGTAGTAATTTGACTTTGAACTGGACTACTTTGCATTAATGCTTCTCTTAGTCTTTATCCATAAAAGATTCCTGTTACTTATTTCTGGATTTGAAAAGTTATGACATACACATCTGAATATATGACTGAAACTTCAAAAGGTTTTCTTTGTGTAGTCTACACTTTTATACCATAAAACCTATGGTATAAACTATACTATAGTGGATGATAATTTAATAGGATAAGATATCCTTTCCTATCAGGCATGAAGGGTCTCTACTTGTTATTGAGAAATCATTATTTTGTCTTCATTAAGACTGTTGAACTTCTCTGGTACTAAATGAGGTACCAAAAAATGCCTCAACATTCCTATCATGTATGCAAAAGGAAGAACAAAAAAATTTGACAAGGTAAAAATAATTAATTCAGAACACTTGGAAGCAGCCTAAGAATCTTAATAGAGAGATACTTCATTTATAAGTATCTTGTTCAGACCAAACCATGAGTTCTTGAAGAATTCTATTTCTTTGGTGTTTGCTGCTAATATTTAGACAGTCTTCCAAAGAATGCTTTGGGCAGTCATCAATACATGTTGGAGTGGATATTTTTTTTTTTCAGTATCTTCATTTCATTGTGGAATGGCACATAATAGATTTTCCCTTTAAAGGCAATTAGGGAGACTAATGAATGTCTGATTTAACAGAACTTTCATTTCTTTGTTGTTTTTATGTCAAACACCAAAGATGCAGAATCTGAAAATCTGTGAACACACCCACCTCACAATTAAATCTATGGACATCCTGGGGTGGCTGGGTGGTTCAGTCAGTAAAGCGTCTGACTCTTGATTTTGGCTCAGTGCTGACAGCATGGAGCCTGCTTGGGATTCTCTTTCTCCCTCTGTCTCTGCCTTTCTCCTGCTTGTGCACCTGTGCCTGCTCTCTCTCTCCAAAGTAAATAAATAAGCTTAAAGAAATAAATCTATGGATACACTTGTAAAGTAGTCATTTAGTGTCTAGAGGAACTTTTTTTTTAGGAATTCAAGGGGTCAAGGGACAGGTGGGATTTAAATAATTGACAAACATGAGAGGTTTTAATTTGAAAGAATGCGACCACTGAGATAGTATTTCCTATGTCATCTCATTTTTGTGTAAGGCAAGTACAAAGTGAGTTGCAGAACATTTGCATGTCCTCTGCATGTTTTCTCCCTGATGCATCCCATACTCACCTTCTATCAACAGCTTTAAAATGTAAGTGGAATGAATCACAAGGAACATTGGATCTGATATACAAAGGTATTCTCTGGACACTCTATTAGCATTCTTTTACAGTGAATGATAAAAGTCGTTCACATAGGGATTTGGGATCCTCGACATTTTTACTCCTTCAGTGTCAGTTTGCTATATAGCAAGTGCCTAATGTTTTACACATTTAATATGTGTGCGTGTTCCCAGAACTATAGATATTTCTTAGTATGAATATTTTATAAATTGTATGAATGCTTCACTAATTAACTGAGGTGGTTCAAGATGAAAAGACACTGGTTCATTATCCAGACTGTATTTTCTTTAGTAACAACAACACCAACAGTAAGATATATATGGCAAGGCCCTTCTTCTCCCATGAACACTGTTAATGAGGATGAAAAACAAGGATCATTGTTCCTAAGAAAGTGTTACAAATTTTACAATGTTGTAGCACTCTGTCTTTCATTTTAAAACATTTTCTTCTTGTTTCCTGACAGAATAAGCTCACTATCTTTAAAGCAAATTAAAACATCTCTTTTGGAAATTGTGTGCTAAAATGAAGATTGAGAAATGTCACTCTAAAGAGTTCTATTTGCATTTCCTCTTTACACATTTTTTGTTGGAAAGCTCCTAAAATGCGCCCTTTTTGCCTTTCTGAGGCCAAAGGGAGTTCTTCCATTATAGTTACTATTGCCTTTTAGGGGGATATAGGACCCGTTTTCTCGGGAGAAGAAATGGGAAGTGTGTTCCCTGACAGGGTTCATTCTCCCAAAATATACACGTACATAATGCTGATGATGCACTAAACATCAGGGTGCATTTTCTCTTCAGTTCCCCCCGCTCACAGTCTGCCTGAGCATGTAACAGCCATGATAGTTTTAGAGGAGTTTGAATTGAATAGGACTTCAGTTGGAAGCTTGCATCACTGGGGAGGCTACACGTATGTGACGGTATACCTTTCCCCTTGACTCACTCCCCTAGAGTTCGGCCTGCTATTCTGTCTAGCCAGCAGAACTTTTGTGATTTTTCTAAACCTGTAAGGAACAGCTTCTCAGAGACCTCTTCTACTTTTTTGGTTCCGATGCTACAGCTGTCTTTTATTTTGTGCTAGAGCATTTATTTATGTTAGTTGTATTTATATTTTATGCTAAGTGTATTTATATTCAATGTATTTATATTTTATAAACATCTGCATTATGAGGTCAGTGTGATGAAAATCACTTTTACAATAACTAGCAGAAAGGAGCATTGTACAAAACCCCAAACCCAGAGCAGAACAAACTTTAAGCATAAGACTTCCTAATTCTAAACGTTAGGTTCCTTAACATTAAATCCTACGTCTACCTCATCGGATGGTTGGTAAAGTTCAACTGAAGATATTTTTGAGAAAATATAAAAGAGTAAAATTGAGTAAAAATGAGTTCTTAACAATTATAATCTAGTCTGTTGCTATATGTGATACTAATGATGTATTTGATGAGATAATTTGTTTTGATGTATATAATATATATTTATGGAAAATAAGCCTAAATCTTCAATGCCTGTTTTCTCATTTTATTTACTTTCATAAAATCTAAATGTTATTTCTAAATTTTGCAAGGATTTCAATGTCAGAAACCCAATTCAAATATGCTAGTACTCATCGTACTTATTTATTCTCTTAATGATTTCATTTTCCCTTTCCTTAATATCACTTTGTGCTCTCAAAGCTAATCTTTGTGCATTCTGTAACATTTTCTTGAGCACATGTTATGTGCCAAACACTCTTAATTGCTAGGTAGAAAGTAGTGAACTAACTTACCATCTTTATTTCCATTTGAAATTCAAACATCAGATATGAATGAGGCCCTTGAAACTGTTGCTGATTTAAAAGCCACAAAATCAAAATGAATTATAAGCCATAATTGTTAAAACAACAGCCTTTTATTAGAATCAATTTGAGCCATTTTTCTAGGGTTTTGATGTGGAGCTATTTTATTTCCATATTGAATCAATGTAAGATCTTAACTGAGACAATTAATGTTGATAAATGGAACTATATAAAAGTTTATTAAAACTTATATAAGGATACCTTGGAGGTATTGCAGGTTTAGTTCTAGATCATTACAATAAAGCAAATACTTTGGTAAAGTGAGTCAAATAAATTTTTTGGTTTCCCAGTGCATATGCAAGTTATGCTTACATTATACCGCAGTCTATTAAGTTTAGCATTATATCTGAAAAAATGTACATTCCTGAATTTAAAAATATACTATCACTATCACTAAAAAATGCTGACCATCATTTGAGCTTTTAGCAAATCAAAATCTTTTTGTGGTTTAGCCAATCACAATCTTACCTCAGTGTTGATGGCTTCTAACTGGTCAGGGTGGTGGTTGCTGAAGGTTGAGGTGACTGTGTCAATTTCTTCAAGTAAGACGATGAAGTTTGCTGCAGCAATTAACTCTCCCTTTTGTGAACACTTTCTCTGTAGCATGCAATACTGTTTGATAGGGTTTTACTTACAGTAGACCTTCTTTCAAAATTGGAGCAGGGGCACCTGGGTGTCTCAGTCAGTTAAACATCTTGACTTCAGCTCAGGTCATGATCTCACAGTTGGTGGGCTTGGACCCTAGGCTCTGTGCTGACAGCTCAGAGCCTGGAGCCTGCTTTAGATTTTGTGTCTCCTTCTCTCTCTGCCCCTCCTCCACTCATTCTCTCTCTCTCTCTCTCTCTCTCTCTCTCTCTCTCTCTCTCTCAAAAATAAATATTTAAAAAAAATTTTTAAGTTAAAATTGTAGTCAGGCCTCTCAAATGGTGCCAATGATTTATCAACTAAGTTTTTGTAATATTCTAAATCCTTTCTTGTCATTTCAACAATCTTCACAGCCTCTTCACCAGAAGTAGATTCCATCTCAAGAAGCCATTTCTTTCCTCATCCATAAAAAGCAATTCCTTATGCATTACAATTTTATCATGAGACTGCAGAAATTCAGTCACATCTTCAGGCTCTACTTCTGGTTCTCTTGCTATTTCTACCACATCTGCAGGTACTTCCTCTACTGAAATATTAACACTGTCAAAGTCACTCATGAGGGTTGGAATCAACTTCTGCCAAACTCCTGTTAATGTTGATATGTTGACCTTTTCCCATGAATCACAAATGTTCCTAATGACATCTAGAATGGTGAATCCTTTCCAGAAGATTTTCAATTTACTCTGCTCAGATTCATCAGAGGAATCACTGTCTATGGCAGCAATAGCCTTATAAGATATATTTCTTAAATAATAAGACTTGGATATTACTACTTGATTCATGGGCTGCAGAATGCATTGCTGTGTTAGCAGGCATAAAAATATTAATCTCATTGTATATCTCCATCAGAGCTCTCACATGACCAGGTGCATTGTCAATTAGGAGTAATATTTTGAAAAGAATACATTTTTCTGAAGGGTAGGTTTCAACAGTGGGTTTAAAATATTCAGGAAACCATGCTGTAAACAGATTGGCTACCATCTAGGCTTTATTCCACTTATAGAGCACAGGCAGAGTAGATTTAGCATAATTCTTCAAGACCCTAGGACTTCTGAAATGGTCAATGAGCATTGGCTTCAACTTCAAGTCACCAGCTGCATTCGCCCCCAACGAGAGAGTCAGACTGTCCTTCATTTGAGCTTTTGATGCCAAGCACTGACTTCTCTCTAACTATGAAAGTCCTATATAGCATCTTTTTCCAATAGAAGGCTGTTTCACCTACACCGAAAATCTGTTGTTTAGTATAGCTACCCTCATTCATTATCTTAGATCTTCTGGATAACTTGCTGCATCTTCTACCTCAACATTTGCTGCTTTTCCTTGCACTTTTGTGTTATGGAGATGGCTTCTTTCCTTATATCTCATGAACCAACCTCCGTTAACTTCAAACTCTCTTCTGCAGCTTCATCTGTCTCAGCCTTCACAGAATTGAAGAGAGTTTGGGTTTTGCTCTGGGTTAGGCTTTGGCTTAAGGGAATGTTGTGGTTGGCTTTATCTTCTGCCCAGACCACTCAAACTTTCTTCATATCAGCAATAAGGCTTTTTGCTCTCTTATCATTCATGTGTTCACTAGAGTAGCACTTTCGCATTTCCTTCTAGAACTTTTCCTTTGCATTCACAGCTTGGCTAACTGGCACAAGAGGCCTATCTTTCAAGCTGTCTCAGCTTTCAAGGTACCTTCCTCATTATAAGCTTAATCATTTCTAGCTTTTGATTTAAAGTGGAGTCATGTGACTCTCACTTTCACTCGAACACTTGGAGGCCAGTGTAGGGTTATTAACTGGCTTAATTTCAATATTGTTGCATCTCAGGGAATAGGAGAGAAGAGGGAGACAGACAGAAGGACAGCTGGTTGGTGGATTACTCAGAACACACAACATTTCTGATTGTTTGTTGTCTTAAATGGGCACAGTTCATCATGGCCCCAAAATAACTATAATATTAACATCAAAGATCACTGATCACAGATAATGAATATGTGATAATTATTTAAAAGTCTAAAATATTGCTAGAATTACCAAAATGTGACAGGGACACAAAGTGAGAAATTGCTGTTGGAAAAATGGTGCCAATAAACTTGCTCAACACAAGGTTGCCACAAATCTTTAATTTGTAAAAAAAACCCAATTTCTGCAAAGCACAATAAAACAAGGTGTGCTTGTAAATTTATCACACCATACAAAAGTCTAATTCTGCTCAGTTTCCTTAAAACATACAATACCAAAACAATGCGATGAAATAGGATTAATTGTCCACATTCTGGATTCAAATGAACATATTCTAATATTTACATATATCTTCCCGGACTTTCATATCAGAATTGTTGTTTTGCTGATGGTAACATAAAATAGCAGTCACCAATACCAGCACAATATTTTCTTACCCAAAGTGTATTTAGGAGGTCATCTAAAATTGTTTCATATAAAAATGTAAGCCCCATATTTATAAATGGTGAGAGGCAAGTCTTTCAGCCACTGAAAGTACTGGCATTTTGTAAATCAAGAATTACTGATGCAGGATGGACTTCATATGATGTTGCCAGAAAAAGAGGAATTCTAGAGTTGGTACAATCATTTGGTGAGACTCAGGATCATGGTTATTCCATGTAATCAAACACCGGCCATCATTTTGCTTCCCTTCCTCTCTTCCCACCACTCAACTTCCATGCCTTCTGCTTTCCAATTCTTGTTTCTCCTTTTCCCACCCACTCATAACACTTAGCCTGCTGTTCCTATTGCATATGTGCTCTTGTTTCTCTTTTTATTTTTGTCCATATTAAAGCGTTTGCAGAATTCCAAGTAATAGACAGAGAACCATTCTAAAGTTTACTTAGGACTCTCATTGCTTTTAAGCACATGTTTGTGTTATATTTTATCCACAGTTAGGGAACTAGTTCCTTACCTTTTGTGATGTCCCAAGTTATTCCTCAAAGGTGGCTTCCAACAAAACACAAAACATCAAAATAACAGTTATTACAAACCAGTGAGGGAAAAAAATGCCAAAGAAAGAAAGTGTAGTGCCTTAAAACTGAATCTGAAGAGAATGTATGTTTTGGAGGACCATACAGACATTGCACACTTCACACCAAGCATTCCGGTAGCCAAGACAACAAGAGAAATGTATTGCACATGGTCCTCAGTGTCCAGAGCATGCATTTCTCAAAATAAGAATGAACTGTTTCTGATCCTAAGAGAAGAGAAACATTTCTCCTGATGGTACAAATAGATATTGTTGGGAAGACATATTGGAATTAACTGGGGGCTTTTAAGAAACACCAGTTCTGGGCCCTGCCCCAGATCAATTAAATCAGAAACTTTGTGAGGAGGGGGATCAATAATTTTTATTTTTAAAAAGCACTGAAGGTAATTATAATGTGCCCTCAGGGTTGACAACACCTAACATAGAGTGGGAGAGGACTGGTTCTTAGACTTGAAGCAGCTACATACCAGATATATGTGCTTGTCAAAATTATTCCCCTAGGTTTTCTGATTTCCAAATCAAAGAGGTTGAATTGGCTACTTTAAAGCGCCTTTCAAGTTTGCAATATTTTTCTCCTTATTCTTTCACCACTGGACTTTTACCCCTAATAGTTCTCATGTTGCACATTTTCCAGAAAAAGCTAAGATATACATGGATGGCCACCTGCGGTCATCATAATTAATGGTCAATTCTGGCAATGTGAGTCAGACACTTTGTATGACTAAGTTCTGGACCCAGGAGGTACATTTAGTCTTTCAGACAATAAATGACCAAAAGTACTCATCATAAATCAGTGACCATTGATGCTAGCAAGCATGTTCCTTTATGATTTAACCCTTTTTTAAACCCCAGGAATATTGTTGTTTTGAAAAATAAGGCAATGGGGAGTGAGTAGAAAAAAGCACTTCCAGTAGCAAAAGAGAAATCAACTGATGGAATGACATTATGAGGAGTGTACTTCAGGTAAAGAAAAACACCCCATCTTGTTACCAAAGTAACCCCCAAACACCAGAAAAGACCACTTGAAAATAATCCAGACGACTTACTTATTAACTGTTTGTCATTTGCGACCAAATATCAGCTGATGGGAATTGTTCTGAAGTTAATGAAAGCATAATGACTCCATTTCAAGGGTTCCTATCCAGAGTCAGATTGTGTACTGTAGAGCAGATGTCTTGCTATGGTGCAACCTGAACCTATTACAACGATTGCCTCTCGACTGGATTGGGTAACCAGATGTACAAGTCATATACTTTGAAAAGCAAAACTGCTGATTGTTGGGATGCTTTTAATTTTAAAGTAATGGTAACATTTTAGATATAGTTAAATCCTTGGTGATACTGGATATTAATAGCCACTGCAAATTTAAGAAATAACAGCTTACAAGTAAGTCTGTATGATAGTTTCATTTTTATTCACAGTGAAGTGGAAGAAAAGGAGATGAAGTTAGAGAATTTTGTATTATCACTCTCTTAGTTTCATTGGTAGCTTCTGTGCTGGAATCAAATGGGGAATTTGCTCTGATTGCAATATCCTACTGTGCTGAATCTCTGAGCGATTAAGACTTGTTAATAGCAGTGAAGAGTCGATAAGACTGCTCATAGGTTCTAATGGCAACGTTGAACAGTCGGAACAAAAACTAAATTATTTTAATAAGCAAACTTGATTTGCGCATAGTGTGACAGCTGATGTCAGAAGAGTCTTCTGTTAATGTTTCAGATGGTTATATTATTACTTGGGTGATTTGAAAGGAATCTACCATGGCTTATGCAAAGTAGGACATGGCAGATGTCAGGACAGCAGAAGATACACATGTGATGGCATGGACTAGAGTTTTGTCTCTGAGAATTGCGGGGAGGGGATGCATCATTTCCTGCCTGATACAGGTATTATCTTAATGCTTTGGATTCTCACAGTAGAGGATCCATTTCCTGGATCACACGGAGACACACACTGTTGATATCCTTTCACATTACTTTCCTTTAAACCAGAACTGTCCCATTTTGTTTCCATGGAGAATTTTTTTGTGTGTGATTTGATCAAAGTATTTAGTCACTCTGATTTGTATAGGCTATTTCAATGATACATTAACAGATTACCATGAATTCAATACTTTAGATCAATAGAAGAAACAGACTGTCTGTAAATAAAACATGAACACACAACCCATTATAATCATATCTTAAACATATCATGAAATTTACATAACTTGCATAAATAATGGACACTACGTATTGGGTACCTATGAGGTGACAGAAAATGCGCTAAACATTCTGAAGAGTCCAGATCATTAGGTCCTCACAACAACTCAATAAAAAGGGAATGTTATTTTTAACTTTTTTATAGGAAAGGATACTAAGTCTCAATAAGACAGAATACTTTGCTCAGAATCTTTAAAATAAATAGTAAAGATGGGATTTAAAGCTACTTCATATGATAAGTTCATACATTTTCCACTGAGCTACAATGTAAATAATGTTATAATGAACATACAGTGTGTATATTTTTTTGAATTAGTGTTTTTGTCTTCTTTGGATAAATACCTAGAAGTGAAATTGCTAGATGGTATGATATTTCAATTCTCAATTTTTTGAGGCGTTTCCGTGTTGTTTTCCATAGTGGCTGCACCAATTTACATTCCCAACAACAGTCCATTACTAAATGGCTAAAATGGACATATTCCCAGTCTCCCTCTCTGTCTCTCTGTCTCTCTCTCTCTCTCTCTCTCTCGTATAGAAAATCTCCTTTTTCTTTACTGTATAATTTATGCATAGCTACTGAAATTAAGACTGGAATCATAGTGGTTATGAGCATTCCTTTCAGCTTTCAAATTTTTAAGGTATTTTTGATGTGGAATTGAACAGATTTTCTCTCCCTTTTGGACATTTTTAAAGTTTTGATTTTTAGTAAAAGCCATGTATAGATTATGGACAAAGAAAAACAAATAAATCTTGTGGTTGATGACATTTTTGGGGCCGAGCAGCCTTTCGAGTAGCTGGAAGAGACCACCAGTGAAGAAAGAACTCCTTTTTGTTCTTGTATATTAATAGCACATAAGTGGCTTTAGCAGAATCTGTAACAATAGCACTACCTCTCACTATTGCAGACATAGCTGAATAAATGTGGATAGGTTAAATGTTCTAAAATGTATTATAAAATTACGTGTCACAGCAGCTGAAAGCCAATTTCCATTACCACATAGCTTCACTGTGCAGAAGTTGAGTCATCTCTATTTTGGTAACTGTTCTTTATCACTAAAGATAATTCATGCTATATTTTCACCCTCAGATAGAGGCAAGAAGATCACCCCAAAGTTTTGACCTATAAAATTGCACTTGATAAAGCAGACTGAGGAAATAGTGATAGATACTCTCATGCTTTCATTGAGCTTATGGTTGTAGATTTCAATAGACAAGATTTGCTTTAAATAGATTATCAGCTAGTTTTCATCCTTACATTATTACCTGAAGATGACTTGGCTTACGTGTATCAGTTTCTGGTCTTGTACAGGCAGTGATAAAATGTTTACTGAGTAAAATGAATGAGTGAGAAGTTCTTCTCAATGGCTTCTTGTGTTGCAACACAATAACATTCCAGTGCACATAAATATAAATAATTTCCGTAAGTCTTTTGACAGAGCCTTCTACTGACACATTGCATAAAATTTGGGAAAAAAGAAAATGGAGACACAGATACTTTACTGTTCTTTCCTGTTATTATTACCTACTTTGTAAAATGTCAAATTAAAGTCCAAGTGATTGATTCAGATGGCAACTTTAGTCTCCGTTTCAAGATATTAGATAATGCTATTCATCTGAAACTATAGCATTATATAGACAGTTTAGTTACCCCTCATTTCTAGTGAGTGCAATTAAATATAACATATCAAATTCATACCTCCCAATCTGCTTTACTTTAGCACTAGATGATGTAGCAAGCTCAGAAGACCAACTATAGCTCTTGGCTGTGATGCCATCTTGAATACAGGTACTCTTCAGAAGACCAGCTGCTGCAGTGAAGGATTGATTCATTCTCTACCTCATCGCTTGTAGTTCGAGTTTAAGGATATCCAGCATGGGTGGAGAGGAAGGAATAGCAATTGAGGAGCACTGTAGCAGACACATCAGAGATGCCCTTTCTTGTTTTTTAGGAACAGAAAATCTTATTGTATATGAGAATGGTGTAGTTCACTACAGTCAACACTACCAGATCTCCTATTCTCCCACTGTCCAAGAAGAGAAAAAAAAATGTATGGTGGGAAAATAGGCCAATACCTCTCCCCACTTTGCAAATGTACTATAATTTTTTCCCACTTGTGTTTTCTGCAACTGTTTTTTTTTTTCCCATTGACTCCTGACAAGTTTACCGCTTGCATTTTCAAATCCCCCTTGTCTGCTCTCATTGTACAACCTCCCCTCAGAGCTCTGTTTGTAAACCACAGATTGTTCATATCTCCTAAGCACTGCCCACCGCCCCCCCCCCACCCCCGTGTTCTTATTGTGACATTGCCTTGGCTAGGGAAGTACTGGTATTTGGTTAGATGTTCTACCTCCTAATTTTACAAAACCTTAAGCTTTATGTGAATTAAAGTGAGACAGATTGGAAAAAGGGGGGAGGAAAGAAAGGAAATATTCCTTATAAAATGAGATCTGTGGCAAGGAACATGGAGGGAGACATAGAAACTATAAATTGGATACGCACAGCTGGAGATTAGATTATTTTTCCCAAGCTGGGCTCTGAAGCCAGATGTCCAGTTTGAGCTACCTGTGATACCTCCACATGCCTCTGCCCTACCCTAACGTATGGCATCGTAAACCTCCAAACAAAATAAAAACGAAAAAATATTAACATTTTAATGATTCACAACAGACATTGTGATATTTCTGAGATTTTGCTGCATCTTGTAATCTTGCTATCATAAAACTAGTTGATAACATTTTTAATGGCAAATGGAATTATAATACATTGTATAATTGTTGGCATCTTAGAGTCAATGAAATGCATTATTATTAGCAATAATAGTTAACAGTGATCTTTCCTACTTAGGAATGATTTTTGTAAACCTATGCATATTACACAGGGGCCTGGAGATTTCTTATTCCTCACATGACATTGCTACCTCATAACTATAGCCTCTCTCCAGTTTCTGCAGCATAATAACCAACAATCACAACATGATTTTTTCCTCTTTTTAAATTTTTTTTAATTTGTTATTTATTTTTAAGAGAGAGAGAGAACATGAGAGAGGAGGGGCAGAGAGATAGGGAGACACAGACTCCGAAGCAGGCTCCAGGCTCTGAGCTGTCAGCACACAGCCCGACGCGGGGCTTGAACCTACAAACTGCAAGATCACGACCTGAGCCGAAGTCAGATGCTTAACCAACTGAGCCACCCAGGCGCCCCTTTTTTCCTCTTTACATGATCAGTTGTTTGAAGAAGTTTTAAACATAAACTTTTTTTTTTAATTTTTTTTTTCAACGTTTATTTATTTATTTTTGGGACAGAGAGAGACAGAGCATGAATGGGGGAGGGACAGAGAGAGAGGGAGACACAGAATCGGAAACAGGCTCCAGGCTCTGAGCCATCAGCCCAGAGCCTGACGCGGGGCTTGAACTCACAGACTGCGAGATCGTGACCTGGCTGAAGTCGGACGCTTAACCGACTGCGCCACCCAGGCGCCCCAAACATAAATTTGAGTGAAGAGTTGAGAAGTTTAAATTGCCGTCTCACCCAGATGCCATTTTCACATTGTTTTAGAAATTCCTGGAGCATATTTAGAGATGGCTTGTTTATCTCATGCGTGTTACTAGGTTTATACACGCTGCTTTCTGGAAGTATTTTCAGATGAACTGTAGTAGCAAACGACCCTGTAGTTTGGCCCTGTATTCCAGAAGAATGCGCTTTTGAAAAACAAAAACAAAACAAAAATAAAGAAAGGGGGAAAAACAAGCTTTAAATAAAGAAGCACATATATGTTAGAGGCAAATGCAGCAAGAGAGAATTGGCAGTGGGAGCAAAATTCCAGTGACTCTGATTCTCCAGGGTCATCTTACTGCTGCTTAAGCACCAGGGCTAGTGATTCCGGGTCCCCTTGGGGTGGTCACGTATATGAACCATGGTGAATTGGAGTGCTGAAAAGAACGGCTTATTCAGGATTATTAAAACAGCTAATTCTGTGATAAAGGGTGATTTATATCGCTTATTATAAGTTTGTGTTTTTATCTAAATGAAATGACCTATATCGAAGAACCTCAGGGAGTGTTTTGAATTTTAAATTCTCCTGAATCCTGATCTTTCTTTTTTTTTTTTATTTTTTTTTTATTTATTTTTATTTTTTTTTTGTGAGTATTTTTATTTTTTATTTTTATTTTATTTATTTATTTATTTATTTTTTATTTTTTAATATATGAAATTTACTGTCAAATTGGTTTCCATACAACACCCAGTGCTCATCCCAAAAGGTGCCCTCCTCAATACCCATCACCCACCCTGATCTTTCTTATTTGAAAATGGGAAAAGAAGAAGATACAACTATTAGGGTTTTTGTTTCTTAGATTGCATATTTTTGTCAACATTGGGTTTCATAGTGACTTTGAAAATACTTGGAAACTGTCTTAGGTTTTATGAAGAAAAATCATTTTTATTAGAAGTTAAATTGCTCAACTTGAAAATATAACTATTGGACATAAATATTTTAAAATCATCAAAATGCTATTGATACAAATTTTTAAGCATGGGAGTCTCCCTGACTTTCTTTAATAAATTTTCATTGCTATTATCTTTTAAGACACCTCTCTGACTGTGACCATTCCCTGGTATCATTAGGTCGAAGTCTTTCTCATACTACCCACACTGTGGACTTTTTAAAAGAGCACGAGATTTCCATGTATTCCTAAACTAATCTATGAAACAGTCACTGTTTCTAGCATTGGTTTTGATTAATTTACTGCACGGAGAATCTAACCTTGAGTATTGAGATATTTTCTTAGTGATGTCTTTTTATAACCTTTTATTTGTGGGTGAGCAACACAAGAAGAGGTAATGCAGCCATTTAGATAAAGCTCAAACTGCCTGCCAGGGAACCTGGGTTTGTTCCAGTTTTCCTCTTAGGCAAATCCTTTATCTCCCTCTGATGTAGACAAGGGTTCTATAGAGCACTAAACTAATGAAAAAGGATTGTCTTTTTCTCTAATGTTATGACATAGAGTTTTGATATGATAGTATAAAGTTGTGGAATTGAAGAAGACCTTATAAGCATGTAATCTAACTTTCCAAGCAATGTAAGAATTCCGATTCAGAATTCCTTGCAGGTCATTCCTCTATGCAAGTCTATCCAGATATATATAACTTATCATTTTTGTAGGTAGCTTATTTCACTATGGGGCTTCAGTTACGTCGAGCTAAAATCCACTTCTCAGCATTATCAACAATAGCCAAATTACAGAAATGGTCCAAATGTCCGCTGACTGATGAGTAGTAAAGAAGATGTGGTACATATATACAATAGAATACTACTTGGCGATCAAAAAGAATGAAATCTTTCCATTTGCAACAACATGGATGGAACTAGAGGTATTATGTTAAGTGAAATATGTCAGTAAGAGAAAGACAAATATCATATGATTTCACTCATATGAGGAATTTGAGAAACGAAACAGGTGAACAGAGTGAAAAGGAAGCAAAAATAAGATAAAAACAGAGAAGGAGGCAAACCATAAGAGACTCTTAAATACAGAGAACAAACTGAGGGTTGCTGAAGGGGTGTTGGACAGGGGTATGGGCTAAATGAGTGATGGACATTAAGGAGGGCACTTGTTGGGATGAGCACTGGGTATTATATTTAAGTGATGAATCACTAAATTCTACTACTGAAACCATTATTACACTATATGTTAACTGACCTGGATTAAAATAAAATAAAATAAAATAAAATAAAATAAAATAAAATAGTAAAAATGAAATGAAATGAAATAAAATTACATGGAAAGGTGAAGGAATAAAAAAATCATTAAAATATGGGTTCATCCTGAAAAAAAATTTTAAAAATAAAATAAAATCCACTTCTCTGCTACTTTTACCTGTTGTTCCTCTTTCTATCCACTGAAAAAAATGGGTAGATGAACTTTTCTCCAACTTAAGACCCAACAAAATTTTGAAGCAATTTATCACGGTCCTCTTCTACTATAGATAGATCATGATGTCACATGCCAAATTAGGTTTATTTTTTAATTTTTGAGATCTTGCATTTCTTGTTTGAAAATCTGATATGCAGATTTTATATGAGCACAGAATTGGCTGTGTATGGTCTGACTGTGGCAGAGTACTTTTGAAGTGTTATTGTTCATTACATAGGTACCCAATCCATGAATGCATCTTTTGAAAAGCATTACTAAAATATCTTACAAGAAGATGTCATCTTAAGCTCTGGTACACAAAATGATTATTGTAGACATTCAGAAAACACATAAAGAACTCAGGATAGATTTCCTGGATATAATTGCATCTGAGTACAGCCTTAAGGAATGCAGAGTTTTAAGTAGAAAAAAAAAAGGATCAGGAGTATTTTCCATGTAACAAAACATTTTGTATTGAATTCTTGAATTTTATTGACCCCATCTAATACATTAAGAACCTCAGTCTTTCTCACATATACTTTGTCAACCATATCTGTAGTCATATGTTTAAACTCACTTTTTTTAATGCTATGTTCTGTCCTTGGCATGAATTACTACTAAGTTCTCTGTTGTTGATTTTGACCCACTATTATAGCCTTTAAAAATTATTTTGAATTTTTGCTGTACCTGTCATTGTTGTGATCTATGTGATACTTTCTATTTGACACACATGCCTTCTATATTTTAATTAAGTTATTGATTTAAACATGGTGAAAATGGAAGGTCTTTGAACTAAAGTTTCAGTTTACATAGGTATCAGAAAGTAAGCTCAATTGTGAATCCCTAAGATATTTCTACCTGGAGAAATCAGGAACAATTTCTTTTTTTTTTTTTAAGTTTATTTATTTTGAGAGAGAGAGTGAGTGCACATGGGTGGGGGGGGGGCAGAGAGAGAGGGAGAGAGGGAGAGTCCCAAGCAGGCTCTGCACTGTCAGCACAGAGCCTGATGCAGGGTTTGATCTCACAAACTGTAAGATCATGACCTGAACTGAAGTCAAAAATTGGACACTTAACCCACTAAGCCACCCAGGCTCAGCCATCAGGTGCCCCAGGAACAATTTCTTAAAAGGTATAGCCTTTTAATTGTGGACTAGAAGATGAAAGGAGAGGAGAATGAGGAGTTTGCTTCAAGTAATTCAAATATATTCCTGGAGGTGAGAAGGCACAGTAACATGGTTAAATGGAAGCATCGGTTGCTAATAGGGAAGAAACAAAAACTGAGGCTGAAGTAATATCCATAATTTCGTTTCCCCTGATCAGAAAATCAACTTCAATTTTCTAACTTTCTGATCCCTTATACTATCGTATAACTTACCAGTTGAAATGTAAGTAATAGCTATAGGTACATAAAGCAATTTGATGGATAATTAAACTGAACTAGATGCTTGTGTTTATAATCCCTGTGAGAAGAGGACACCTCCTTCCCGATAATAGCAGCAAGTATTCCAGGTAGGCATTTGACTGGTTTGGGGTAGATCACAGAATCAAATGTGTGGCCAGGTGAATGGGCAGCAGTGAGTTCTCAATGAAAGGTGGTCTTCTATTATCAGAACAAGGGTGGAGGTCTGCAGGCCATTACAGAGTCTATTTTAAGTGCAATCATGTTTCTCATACCTATGATTCCTGTCTCATAGGAGCTTGCTCTAGCAAGACTGTACTGCGTGGTTGAAGGTGAACACTGAGGTAGAAACCACAAGTTGTGTGAAAATAAGGCATGTACTTTGTTTCTTTGGATTTTATTTATCTTCCAAATTCTCTCTGAACTTCCCCAAATTTTTCTGCAACATTACCCCATAATTGTTATTAATGCTTTCTCATAAGCAATATTGGAAAAAAATCACATCACCGAGATCTTGTGAATGTAATATTTTCTATCCTAGTTTAACCTTAGAAGGTGCAAATTGTAGGGTTAGTAACCATGGTGCCAACAAGTTCAGGAATGCACACAAAAAATTGGAAGAATTTGCAATGTTAAATCATACATGTTAACCCTTTTAGTTTAGGAGCAATGTTTGTGAAGTATGCCTTCTTTTCCTTTCAAATAAATTCCATTTTCCAGGAGCAATAAACCAGTCACAGAGAGGCGAAGTATCTCTGATGATCAGTGGAGATGAATTTATTTAGCATCCATCTCCAAAGAGGTAGGTCTCCTGTGCTATGGGCACTTCCTAGACCCTTTCTACAATTCCTGTTTTGGGATATATAATACATTGGAGACCAGAGGTCTAAATGATAGTTTAAAATATAAGTCGAAACTCCATATTTAATTACAAAATATATCAACTGGCCCAAACTATAAGTAATGTAAGTAAGCCCCAATTTGAATTAAACATTTAAGTGTCTGATCTTTCTTTTCGTTGTTCTCAATTGATATTTCTACATTTTAACCTGGCAAAATTTTATTTTTTTAACAAATATGCCAATTTTCTCACTGCAAAATACATCATAGAACATGAAAACTGATGTTATATCCTGTAAGCAACATACCATTTTAGAGTATTAGATCTATGAATTTTAAGATAATTCATACATTAAAAAAAAACTAATGAATTACTTCACTACATTTAAAATTGAGAGTTAATATTATATATGATGGCCATCTTCTAGTTCTGCTTCTTGTTGTTGTTTTGATTTTAAGCATTTATTCATTTTGATGTGTTTTGTTTCTAATAGCAAGATGGTATCAGAGATACACTGAAATAATCCTTTCCTGCAGAGCTAAGTGACTACATCTGTCTCCTGTTTCTTTCTTTGTGTGTGCAGAAAGTGAAAATGCCCATTCATAATAAGAAAATGTAAGTCTGGTAGGCACCAAGGTTTTAATATTTAATTTTCCACATTATAAAGCAGACTCTTCTCTGCCTTCCCATAAATGCAGAAATGGATAAGATTAATTAAACATTAAACCATTATTCTTCATAAAAGAAAAGTCCATTGCTAGTCATGTTTGATATACTTTCTTTCCAAGGTGATCTTTCCCAAGTCTTAGCTCTCATCCTTCTTAAAAATTTTAAAATAATAACAAGGAATGTAGTCATTTTAATGTCATTTTCCTCTTTTTTTTTCTTGCATTATTGTGACAGACTTTCATATGAATTGTGGATTGATTCCGGAATGGAGAATTCCTTTGATGTTATCTGACCTAGACTTATTTTGCGGTAGAATTGTCTGACAGGATAGAAAAACAAATTTCTTTTCTAGATCTTGTAGCTATAGAAAATAAATATATATTATATATTTTCATAATATATATTCATTACATATTACATATATAAGTAAATATATGACATTTATTCTGTTATAGATTTACATATACACATATATATTTGATTCAAGGGAAGAGCAGATATGTGAGCACTTAGCAGCCAATCATGTTGAAGTTTGTGATTATACTATTTTAATCAGTGACTTATTTCTAATAGATTCATAAGGTTAAAAAAAAAAAAAAAGCAAAGAAATATCGGACCCAAATGTACAGTTGAAATAAGGCTGGAATATTGGATTGAAACACACACACACATGCTCATGCCCACATTTCTCATGTGTATAATTTCTTTTTTTTTCATGCATATAATTTATATCTTGCATTGTTACCTTCTACATCTATAAACATAACTCATAATTGCTTGCACTTTTTAAACCATGGGCATAATTACCATGAACATAATTATAGCATTTTCCAGATTTTGTTCGTCATAGAGAGATTTCCTTTCCCTTTCTCCCCTTCTTTTGTTAGGAAAGGTTATTAGCTAATTTCACTGTCAGATGATGATCGGCTTTCTGCATTTTACAATGATATTGAAGAGAACCCATGGAAACATTCAGCATAAAATGTGAATATAACAGAACTGCTGATAACCATTATTCATGATTGTTACAACTGTTCTCAGAGGATTGCCTTCTGTCCTGAGGTGGCATCCAGTTGAAAAAACAAAACAAAACAAAACAAAAAATGGTTGCCTATATTCAAGTGGTTACACTAGGCAGGAGAATATAACTGTGATTGGGAAGAGACAAAATGGATAGATAGACCGAGATCAAACTTAACCTCTGCTGTCCCCTCTTTAATGCTTTCTGAGAGTAAGTAGGGTTTCACTAAATCATCAAACTCATGTCCTAGTGGAGAATTTTTTGAACAGGATTGTTTGCTAGCTGTTCAGTCATCCTTTCCTAGGTGGCACCTCATGTGGGAACATACTTGTGGAGGCTTAGTATCTCCTAGGGGAATTCAAGAAATGGAAGGAGGTGTAACAGCAGTGTTTATCCACAGAAACCTCACTAGTAATGACACTACATCCTCTTTTCTAAACAGCAACTGAAGCAAAAGTTTACAACCAACAATACAAACTGGGGGTTAAATGATAGAGGGAGAGCAGAGGGTGATAATAAACCCACTGAGTGTATGAATTCAATTAAATAAATAAATAAACTTAGGAAAGACCTTTGTGGTACCCAACTGCCATCACTTTGATTAACCTCACTGTGTTTCAGCACTGGGTCATGCAAGCCTTTGACACAGTTTCTTTGAGATGTCAGTCACATTTCAATAACTTTTCAGCATGGGCTTGTAAGTCCTGTCTCTTCATTGACTTTGAATGAGGCAGGTTGCTTATGAATGCAGCTTTAAGTGTCACTCAGAGATACTTGCATTGTGTTATCTTTGATTGGCATGTCTGGGAGTTGTGGAAAAAATTCCAGCATATCCAAATGTGCTTCTCTAAACACTGAACATATTTACACAAGTGTTTTCTCCAGGAGAATCAGCTCATACCCTTATGATGATAATCTGTTATTGCAGTGTTCCCTCTTTCTATAGATGAGGTATATCCTAAAGGGGTAAATTTATAGGACTTGGGAACTCAGACTGTGTTTGCAATTCTGATCCTGCAAGCCTTTGGGGCTACAATTTAACTAATGTATCACATTAACTGCCACATGCAGAGCCTATCTAACAACCTAATTACTTTGATGAGAATACCTGTGTAATATCCTTCTACTTGGCAAAAACAAGTGGTGCTAAAAAGATCCAAAGCATCTACTTCATGTAGAAAAAAATAATAAAAAGCATTCCCTCCATTAACAAAATGCCAGACATATAAACAATTGAGTTGCAAATGATCCTTGTGGACAAAGAAGTGCTTTAGACCCCAGTACTGACTCCCTTGCAACAAATGACATGAGCTGTTGGTATCCACACTAGTGCAATTAGGGAAACTATAGCTTGGTATGTTATACATACATACATATAACAAAAGCAAAAGACCTTGAAATGCATAGGGGAACTGACCCCTAGACAGCTGAAGCAAGGATATGTTCAAATGCCCTTCCCCACAGCATGAACCATTGTTCTGTTGTAGTGCAAGGAGGGCACACACGCACACACACATTCTCTCTCTCTCTCTCTCTCTCTCTCTCTCTCACACACACACACACACACACACACACCATGTGTATTGGGTTATCAGGGAAAGGGTCACTACCAAGGTCCCCTCCAAACTCTCATCATCCCACAGAGCAGATGGCCAAGCCTGGGCTTGGCTAGACCAATCACAACAGGGAAAATGCTCTAGGAGGGGTAATCCACCCCAACAATGCCTTACATATTAGAGACCAAGGGACAGAAACATCTGGACAACTATGTACAGCTAGAATTCTAGAATTTCCAGGCAACAAAGTGGCCTTGGAAGGTGACACCTTCAGAGAACACCACATCAGTCATCTCTTTCATTAAACTCATTGGGTCTGCTGGGCAAGCTTTTTATGAAACTACCAAAAACAGGGGGGAAAAATCTGCTTCTAGGGCCATCTGGATTGTCTCTCCTCATTTAGAGACCAAATTGAATTAATTCACTCTTAATGTTGGTAAGGACTATCTTTTTATAATATAAATATTTCTGGGTCCATTATGGGACGATTGCCATTTATATATTATTATTCAGCTAAAGTCTGCACTCCCCACCAACACATTGCAAAGATCAATTGGTTTAATGAAATAAAAATCTTGATTGCCATGGAAATGAAATATGATGGGGTAAAATAGCTTGAGGACACTAGGGATATTTGGGAAGTAGCAAAATTAGATTTCACTTATTTAAAATTTTTGCCTACAGTCAGCCCTACTCCTTTTTAGGAAAGGGAAGAAACTTCTCTCTACTGTTCTTGGTCATACCTCTCTCCTTGCTGCCAGGAAACAGGAACTTTAATGCTTTAATTAATGATTAGTTTATTAATAATAAACAGGGCTTTATAACTATCCATAATATCTAACCACTATTTGTAATATTGTATCCATATGTAAATAACTGATCTCTATATCTTGAAAAAACAATCCATTTATACTAATATCTTAGGTACATTGATCTAATGAGAACTTATTTAATGGAGGAAAATTTCACACTATGAGTATACTAGAGTGTACTAGAGAACAATGTTATTGGTCGATTAAGATGGTGAAATAGCTTCAATATGTTAATTAACTTACTACAGCGTATCAGCTAAAAGCCCGGGCTGAGGAACCACATAGTCTAAATTTGAGTCTTGATCACTACCTACTAAATATATTACATATCTAATTTTTTTAACCTTTTTGTACCTCATTCTTCTGATCTGGAAAATAAGGATATTAATAGACCACTAGGACTATTAAATTAATAGAAGTAATACACTGAGAACATTGACTGGCACATGAGAAGTGCTCAATAAATGTCAGCTATATAATATTAAATATTAGTGCATTATTTAGATTATTTTGAAGAATGTTAATCAAAAAGTAAATATCATATATTAATATATTAATAATACTAAATTAATCATGGAAACTAGGTATATAAACATAATACCTATTTTGTAAATTTTTAATATCATAGTTCTCAAAACTCTCAACTCTTTGTATGTTAATACATGAAGGAAAATGTAGAAAGAGATGCTTTGAAATTCCTAAAATACAAGGAATGTTGCAGGAATAGGAGATTAGGATACTTCACATGTTAAATCATGTTCTCATTTTTCTCAACTCAGTTATTTTTTTTTAATGTTTATTTATTTTTGAGAGTGAGCGAGAGAGAGAGAGAGAGAGAGAGAGAGAGACAGAGGGCAAACAGGAAAGCGTCAGAGACAGACTCAGAATCTGAAGCAGGATCTAGGCTCTAGGCTCTGAGCTGTCAGCACTGAGCCCGATGTGGGGCTCGAACCCATAACCTGTGGGATCATGACCTGAGCCAAAGTCGGACGCTTAACAGACTGAGCCACTCAAGTGCCCCTCAACTCAGTATTATATAAAATTATACATACAACATATAAACTTTAAGAAGAGACTTTAATTTTTAAATGTTTTGTTTCTTTATTTCTTTATTTTTATTTGTTTGTTTATTTTTGAGAGAGAGTGTGTGCGTGTGTGCTGCGAGCAGGGGAGGAGCAGAGAGAGAGAGGGAGAGAGAGAATCTCAAGCAGGTTCTACGCCCAGCATGGAGCCGGACACGGGACTCAATCTCATGACTGTGAAATCATGACCTGAGCTGAAATCAGGAGTTCACACTTAACTAACTGAGCCATCCAGGAACCCTAAAAAGAAACTTTCTTTAATTGAAATATATTTGACATATAACATTGTGTAAGTTTAAGGTATATAACATGTTGATTTGCTACATTTATATATTGTAATGATTGACATTATAGCATTAGAATAATCTTTTTAAATGGACACTATAAATGTCAAAAATGTCAGATCAATCTAAGACAAATCAAGCAAAAATAAGTGATAATTTAAGAGAGACAAGTTCATTGGAATATATGAGTGGTGATTATAGATCACTTACTCTTCACTTTATTGAGTTTAGAACTAAGAATAAATAAATTTCAAATGCATCATAGACTGGATGATGGTGATATTGATAATGAAAGAGGAGAGTGAAAATGGTTTCAAAAATTTCCAGAACTTACTTCCTTCTCCTCCTTCATGTATTACCATGTCCATACTCATGCTGTAATTTTTCTGCAGCTTAATATTTCTGCACAGGGGAGAGGAGAGATTCTTCCCCCCCCTCCCCGCCCCCCGCCCCGCCCCACTCATATTTTTGTTCTCTCCTACCTCTGGCCAGGTAAGGTCAAAGAGCTTTTATTTCAAGCCATGGCCTCTACACAACACCTACACAGGTGTGGGCAAAGGGAATAAGGATTAAGAATAAAGGATAAGAATTAATTTTTTCCTAACCCAGTTGATTCTTCGTGCATCAGCAACACTAACGCACATGCACTGTGTTTATGCACTAAGGCACAGGCTGCAGAGTCACAGAGGAGCTTCCAGATATGAAGACATCATAGGTCTAAATCCATGTCTGTGGGAGGCCCAGTGGCATACCATGGAGAGTACTGATCTAGGAACTAAGAAGAAAAAGGGGTGAACATCTTATGCATGTCTACTCTGTCAGACACAGACACTTTATATCAATTATTCCACTAAATTTTCACACATTTCTGCAAATTTCCAATTTTGCAGACAGGAAAACTGAGGCTCAAAACTTGCCCCAAATCAGAAGTTTCATGAGATGCAGAACTAGGATTTGCACTCTGCTCTGATTCCAAGCCCAGGATCCTTTTGCTTCCACATGACCTGATTTCTAGTTTTAGGCCTGCCATTGGCTATGTTGACATAAACAAGTCACTTCCCTAATGTGTTAATTTATGTAGTTGTACCAGGTCCCATCTGGTATAGATCTTGGGAATCTGTAAAAGAGTAAAACCCAAAGGGGTGAAACTGAATACACTCATGCCATTGACAGGAATGCATCACACAGAAGGCACACAGAAATCTCTTGTCAACACCAGTGAAAGGTCTTAGACCCACAAGAATAAGGCATCCTGAACAATAATATTACTCTGCCAGGTCAGCTGAAATCTAATGTAGACAAGCAATGACCATAGGGGGGAAAGATGAAAAATCAAAGAGAATCCAAAATCTGCCTTCTATTCCCATTTCTTCTAATTCACTGTGTATTTCAAAAGAAGATTCCTTTTGTTTCCTCCTCCTCCTCCACTTCCTCCTCCAAAAAATTAATCAAAACAAGAGAGAATTACTTCAGGTGAGGTCAGTGATCTACATCAACAAATAATACCGCAAGAAAGGTAAGGGTGATACTCTAGTAGATGTTAGGTTATTAAATTTAATAAAGAATAATGTAGCTTGAAAAGTGCTTTGGGCTTGTCATAAATTAATACTGGGCAGCCAACAATATGTTTATTGTTTTACAGCTAAGAACTGATTACAAAGCCTCATAGGACCTTCTACCTTGTTACAGAATTAATTTTTAACATCCTTTTTTACTTCACATGATTGAAAAATGCTTGAGGAAAGAGAATAGGTTGTTTATATATCCTTATTTTTCATTATACCTATAATATTCCTATATACATGTTGGATATTTAGTAAGTATATATTAAAGTCTTCAAATGAATATATATGCCTACAACATCTGAGACCCTCTCTAATCATTTATCTAGTTGAGTTTAGGGTTTTCATTTACTGTATTTATTTGTCATGAATAACAAAGACCTAAGCATACTTAAAACTCAGTTTGATCTTCCTTGTCTCTAGTGGATAGCAGTATGGCATACTACAAATGCCATTGTTTTAACAATACTTAGCAGTTATGGAATGCATGCATTTTACTCTTTTGAGACTGTGGATTCATTATTATTTAGTATTTGAAAATAAAGAAAACAAAGTTATGATTCATAACAATTGTATAAATTACAATAAAAGTGAAGACTTATACTCAGTCATGGCTAGGCATGATAGCAATAATTTTTTTTGTTTGTTTAACTCTTTACATGAAGCACATTTTGAGAATTAAGAGTGTTTGGGGTGATTTTTTTTTTAAGTTTATTTATTTATTTTGAGAGAGAGAGAGAGAGAGAGAGTGCACATGCAAGCAGGGGAGGGGCAGAGAGAGAGGGAGAGAAACAATCCCAAGCAGGCTCTACACTGTCAGCACAAAACCCAAAGCAGGGCTCAATCCCATGAACCATGTGATCATGACCTGAGCCAAAAGTAAGAGTCAGATGCTCAACTGATTGAGCCACCCAGGTGCCCCTAGGTTATTCCTTAGTACTGATTGTTTAATTAATCTGAACTAATTTTGAGCAATAGTATATAACATACATATAAATAACAGATGTTTTATAATTTACTGTGGGTGTTTTATGAAGGAAAAGTACAGAAACTTGTTTTTTTAAATAACTTTTTGGAAACTTTTAATTTCCTCTTAATATACAGAATAAGTTGGTTCTCTAATACCTTATATTGTCTTTAGATGAAACAAGAATGAGATGACAATATTGAGTTTAAGTGTAAGCACAGACTCTCTCCTAACCATGCTTTCATAATTTAATAATTATAATAACCAATGATGGGTGTCATAAAACTGCTTTAGAAAGACACATATCTGAGTAAAAGAAAATGAAAGTAGGTCTTCAGCTTATGCTAAAAACAAAAAGGAAACCTAAGTAATGACAGTTTTTCTCCTCAACCAAGTGTATGTTTATAAAGGATGGAGAGCATTCTTCTTTGCCTTGAACATGTGAATAAAGATGCTATGTTGGAACACAGCCACGTCTTGATTTGCTTGAACTGGAGATCAGCTAGGAGAGGAAAGAGGAGTTCTGGATGGTTACATCTCTCAGAATTTCTTACAGGAAATATGCTGCCATATGTCCATTTAAAAGTAGCAAACCATGGCAGTCTCGATTTATTTGCTTTTTGCTTCTAGGAACCTATCTTTTGTGAATCAGGTAAGTGTATAAAGATGGATAAAAGGAGGTTCTTTACGACAACATGTCCATACAAGTGAATAGACTTTTGTCTTTCCAAGTTTAAAGGGGCAGAACCAAACTAATTTAAAAGCAGTGATATTAATACCTGATTGAACGAATGAATGAATGAGAAAGCCTACGACAAAAGTAGGGAATTTGCATACTAATTTTGATTAGCTCTCTTGAGTAACTATTTTCAACATTTGTGTCACTAACAAAATAGCAACAAATAATTTTTCAGAAAGAATAAAATTAATTTCATGGGTTAACTAATCTATACATTAAAAGCAATATTATTTGCTTCATCTCCTTGGAGGATTTCTGGAATGGGAAAGTTACATTCAGCTGAGTAGAATGCTTGCTTCCTAACTGTTAACCTCACACTGAGCCTCAAGTTTTTCGTCTATAAATGACAAAAACATATTCTTCATGCGGTTCTTGTTAGGAGTAACCTAGAAAATATATATATATATATATATTTATATATATATAAAATATATATTTTATATATATATAAATTTATACAATTTGTATTATATTGCATTGTATTGTATTATACAATTTATACAATTGTATTATATACAATATATATTGTATATACAATATATATATACAATATATAATTGTAATACAATTATACAAATTGTATTATACAATTTATACAATTTATACAAAATTTATACAATTTTATATATAAAATATATATATAGTATATATATATACTACATATATATATAATGTAGTAAAGAGGTAAGACATTTCAGAGATATTGATCCCTCTATGCCGATATCTCCAGTCTGTGAGAAAATGCTTGGTGGTTACAGTGCCATATTGTATTTATATAGAAATTAATTTCCTTTATTGCAGTTGGAAGTGTCCCATCTACTGTAATTGTTATTCATAAATAAGAACAAAAAAAAAACAACATAAAAACACAATCAGGATACTAGACCAATTAATGGACATTGGGAGAGGCATTGTCAATAAATCCAACTTGGTCATCTTAAGATAGATTCAAGTTCTTTTTCTTTTTTTTTAATGTTTATGTATTTTGTGAGAGAGAGAGTGACAGAGTGCAAGCAGGGGAGGGTCAGAGAGAGAGGGAGACACAGAATCCAAAGCAGGCTCCAGGCTCTGTGCTGCCAGCACACAAACGTGAGGCTCAAACTCACAAGCCGTGAGATGATGAACTGAGCCGAAGTTGGACACTCAACCGACTAAGCTGCCCCGGAGCTCCTCAAGTTCTTCTTTAAAATAATGTGTTTTGAGTATATTCATTATGATCAATTAGACCATCAAAAAAAAAAAAAAAAAAAGGAACGAAGCAAGCAATCTAGAGCTAGTGAGAACACTGAAGCCCCTGGCAACTACACGAGTTCTATAAGATTACACACATTTATTTAATGGCAGATCCCAAGTCGTGCCAAATCTCTTGCACTCTCAATTTCAGACAACTTTCCACTATATAACAAAAGATTTTTTTCTTACAGAGAGCAACATCCATACGATCATGCATCTAGAGGATTCTATTAATTGCTATTATACAAGGACTTTTTCTAACTCAAAATTCTGAAAGGGGTATACTCTTAAGTGGCATTCTCTTGAGATTGCTGATAGTATGTAACAAAGATTAGAGCGCACAATACAAAGTAATGTGGAAAAGGGCAGAGAAGAATAACTATTCTGTATGATGGGGAAAAAAAGTTTAAGATACCACAACAAAGACATTAAAAGTTAACATTGCTCTAGGCAGCAATATGTTGTAATTCTCTGGAAGAACACAGAGCGGATTTCCCCAGTCCCAATACAGTAACTCATGGGGCCTGCAGGTTCAACACATTTTAAAATAATAACTCATGCTCATTGTTTGCTTGTGAGACAAATAGTTGGAGCTTCTAGGAGAAGGAAGAATAAAAATCTATATGTCTCTGACTACACATAAGGCCAAAATAAATTATATTTGCAAATCTTATAATGTCCATTTATTCTGACATTTTACAATTCCCACATTTTAAAAATAATTATTATTATGCAGGAGTACCCTGAAACATATGAAGGTTATTTTATTTTAATGTTTATTTATGTATGTATGTATGTATGTATGTATTTATTTATTTTTGAGAGAGAGACAGCACAAGCAGGATGGGGCAGAGAGAGAGAGGGAGACACAGAATCTGAAGCAGCCTCCAGGCTCTGAGCTGTCAGCACAGAACCTGATGCAGGGCCTGAACCCATGAACTGTGAGATCCTGACCTGAGCTGAAGTCGGATCCTTAACAGACTGAGCCACCCAGGAGCCCCCAGATAAAGATTATTTTATGATAGCTTTGTATATATGTCTGTCTCACTGCTCAATTCTGAGTTGTTTTGAGGTACTGACTTTGTCATTATTTGGTGTCTTCAGAATCTTGCAGAGTATATGGTAGGAAGTCAGTAGTTGTTAAATAGATTAATTAATAAGTAGGTAGAGTTTGTTAACAGTGGAATGTTCCTTCTCAATAGAATAGTGCCTCTAGGCCAATTTCCTCTGCAGTGGTCTGAGTAATTTCCTCAAAACAGATGTTTTTAAGCTACTTAAACATATGCTGACTCCTTATTACAAAATCTATATTTTTCTGTGTTTTAATATATGAGAAAGTAAATTGAAAACTACCAAATGTTACATGAACATAAGAAATACCATTTTAGCAAGGTTTTAAAGAGGGCTTATTATATGACACTGAGGACTCAAATATTAATGAAACATAATATTTGTCATATTGGGTCAAGTATTCCCGTGACTAAATACTGATACAATGTAATTGAACTATGTGTAAAGTACTATGTAAGCAATAATGAAAAAGCAACTTTGTTTGTTGTGCCAGGGAAGAGTTAGAGATAATTAGAGAAATTCATACTTTAAACTGAATCTCCAAGATTGAGTAGTACAAAGATTAAAGGAGAAAAGGGAGAAGCAAAAGGAAAGGGTTCCAGTAGGAAACGCCACATTGTTAAGTGGCAGAGAAAGGAATTCAACACTCATTTCTAACCCCACATTCTAGGTGTTAGCCATGAGTGAGGGCTAGTAAAGATTCGTATTCATAACAGACAGTATCAGCGTCCACAGAGGTGGCCTGTATACAAAGAAAAAATCTATATTGCACATTTCATCATGTGATTGCATATAGTCCCAGAGTAAGAACAATGACATAAGTATTAATGTGTTTTCTGGAAATGCCATCAGCCTTCTCCAGGGCCTTTATGAAGATACTTCTCTCTTAATGCACAGGCATGATATGTAGTACAGTTTAGAAGACTTGTTTTTTAATTTACATGCTACCTACATATACAGGCTTGGGAAAAAATAGAAAGTCTTCTTAAATTCCTCATATATTTAAATATATTTTCTGTTCTTATGGATGGCATGAGATTATTAAAGAAGCGGCATATGAAGTTATAAAGTTAGAGTAAGACGAATGCATAATCATTGTTGTTTTCTGCATGTAGTTACATAGTTTCTAAAAACAAATTGACAATGAAAGATCTGTATACAACGAAAGCCATTAATGTGCTTAAGACACAATGTTCTAAACCCAACCCACTCATGAATATCTAGCTCAGTATCTTCCTAACTAACTTGCACCATTCTTTGAGGTCGTGAGGTTATTCATCTGGCTTGCTCCTGCATACCCTATCTTAGTGGTTTAAGAGCCATTACAAATCATTGCTTATACATTTCTAAAACGTGTCCGTTTCCACATCTCAAGGCAGATTACATCATTTGGCCAATTAGTGTGTGAGTTTAAGTTCTGCTGCATCTTGAGAGAACAAATGAGTTGGTGTCATTTCCCTGTGTAAGTCACCACAATTCCAGATCATATGTTTTGTTTTGTCTACTTGACTGTATTTTGTTCCATGTTCTTTTTTCTCTGCTAGTGTATTGCTGAGTAGTACATTGTGCATTTACCCATCTTATACTAGACAGCATAGGCTAAGAATATGTTTGAAAGATATTTTAATAGTCACTTAGTTTTTAAAAAGAAGAAAGATTGATGTGTAAATGAATGAAATCTTTCCTTATTTACTGTTGCAATGGTAGTGTTCAGAAGGAAGTAGTTGGTGTTGTGTTGATCCTGTTATAACAATTAAGCTCTCATAGATGATTACTTTTAGATAATGTAAGGGTGCATTATGTATTTTATTCCAGTTTAAGATCCAAAACCCAGTTGATTAAATGATGAGGATCATAACAACAACAATAACAACAACAAAATCAACAAACCCAAAAAGGAAAAAGAAGTAAACTTGTAAGCCTCTTAAGCCTTTAGGCCTACAATGGATTTTCATTTAAGCTTTTGTTTTTCCATTCACTACAGCCTTGCTGAAAGGACATTCTATTTCTTACTTGATATATTCTAAACATGATCTTAACTGTGCTTTAATTCACTGTTATAAACCACCTGCTACTGCAAAGATGTTTTAAATCCCAAGCACAACTACATTAATAATCATATGATGCATGCCAGGTCATCCAGCTTTTTTTCTGACCAAATAAACTAATTTAAATAAGTTACTTGTTCTACATTTAGATGCTGACCCTGGTAAATTGTGGTGACATCCAGAAAATTACTTGTTAGGAAAAGGTATTTAGGATAAATAGGTTACAGTGTGAAGGTGCTGCAATGCCATAGATATAAATATTTAGGAGCTTGATTAAATTTTGATCTTTAGTTCAGGCCAATCTTCTGTTGAATACTATCATGTTCTATGGCTTCATACTTTTCAGAAAGCTGTGGCCACTTGGAAAGTTAATTTAAGGTGTACACATACATTTCACCTGGCTTGGCTTGCAAGAAGTCACTTTTATAATAGATCTTTCACAAACAAAGAAGAAATGCTGGGAGCTCACTTTAATGAAGCACAGATAAACAAACAAAATCCATTGTGCCATATGGCAATTATGCCATATGATTGAATTTATTACCGAATAAAACTGTTGGCTTATGCATTTCACAGTTTTTACTATACGTATCCAGTATTTCTTAGAGGTTTTCTGTAGGGTTATTTGCCCAGAATTCAACAACAACAAAAAATAACAATGTGTCTTTGTTGTGGGAAGTGTTGTAGGAAAATGAAATCCCAGCTAGAACAGTGAACAAAATTACAGACTAGTTCCTGCCCAGTTCTATTGCAAGTGCCAAGAGCTATGAAGACATTTAACCTAATGAATATAACATCTTGTTTGGTTATGGAGAGGTGTATCCTTCTATCCAGTATCCACAGCAAAAGCTTCTGCAGCATATAATCTTTTGCTCCTAAAGAGAAAGTAGGTATTTCCTTACTGTAAAATTGTTTAACATTGCCCATACGAAGCCTTAACTGCCAGTTAGGCTGCTAAATTGTATTGAGTTCAGACAAACTCAGTGTTGGAAATTTAATGTCATTTCTCATTTATATAGTGATGTTACACTGTTCTTAATATTTCATATATTCTAGTCCTGATCATCGAGTCAACATACCCAAATTCCATAAGGAATACTAGAACGTCCTTTTCTTGGGTAGTAACTGAATAGTTCTTGCATTTTATGTGGGTTATCTTCAAATCCGCAAGTAAGTTATACTTGAGATCTGACATTTTTATGGCTCAAAATCTTTTTTAATTTACACCCTTAATTAGGTCACATTAAGAAAAGTGCTTTTTTTTTTAATCCAATGTATCCATTCATCTGTGAAAGTGGACATTTATATTATTACTTCAGATAAGATTGCTCTCTGTGGTTCAGAGGCTCTGATGCATTTAACAAGTGTAATTTCATAGCATACGTACATAGACGACATTATAAATAGCATTCAGTGTAACTTTTATTCAGGCTATAAATTTATAGTTTATTCTGTTTTCTTTCTCACTCTTCTGTGTTTCTCATTTTTCATTAAGCCACTTTAAAGTAAATTTAAAATGTGATATTCAGTGATGCCCTATGTTTAGAACCCATCACACTTCCCTCTCCTAAGAACAAAGCTGGCGGTGAGCCCCCCTTACTTCCACTTGGATATGCAGTTTGACTTTCTCAATGAAGTTGGCAGTGATCCTTAAGGCTGAAAGGGAATCCTTCAAGGAGGACAATAGTGCTTTTCTCTGGCAGTAGGAAAAGAAGCAAGAGAACACAATTAATTCCCTACTCTTGCCTTCAATGGCTCAATTCAGCTGGGCCCGTTCACCAGCATTTTCCGTGATTGGCGTGGAAAGGAATACAGAAAAGTGGAGCTACAGAATTGCTCCTCGACTAAGACAACTCACTTATCTATAACCTATCAAATTTGCCACCAATTAGTGTCAGTATCATAAATTCTTTACAAATATGTCAAGACACTTTCTTTTCCTTTTCCTTTTCTTTTTTTAAAGATGCGTTCTGTTATCATACCTTAAAGTTCATCCTCCTTCATTATATAAATTTCTTCCCTTTTTAAATGGATAATGTAAGATACGATAACGTTGTGAATAATATTTGGCCCAACTCATGTGGAAATGGAAATTCCCTGAGAGGCAACATTAATAATGGGTTGGCACAATAAGTTTGCTAGAATGAATCTGAGACCTTGATTGCATTTCTGAGGTGTTTTTGTTGTTGCTTTGGGGAAAGTACGTATATTGGGTTCAATAGAGCATAGCACTTTAAGTTAACCTCTTATTTTCTCCTCTTGAACATAATGATTTTAGTAGTATTTTCTTGCCTACTTAGATGTGTGGAACAAAGGAGAAATGTGTTTACTTTTATCAATAGCTCTAGCCTGATTACAGTCAGTTCCGCTTAGAGTGAAAAAATATCAGTGACTGCTCATCCATGTGTTTTGTAGGTCACTTGACTAAGCCTCACTCCCAAGACGATATTTTTTTTATCAGGTTGATTTCAATAGTAATTTACTCTAGTCAGATGCTAAGAGTGGGAATGATTAGTACTTTATTTTTCAACTGGCCTACCTAATCTTTTCTCCCCACCCCCCACCTCCAACTGGATAAACTTTTGAAGAATCTGGGAAAATCACTAGTTGATTTTTGAAAGTTATCAAACTTTGTCAGGATCTACTTTTGAGGTAAATAACAATTTTTTTTTTTTTTTTAACGGAGAGGGGTAATTAAAAGTAATTTATAAGGACGAATGCAATACTTCCATCTAATTTCCTCTGATTCTGTGTGGCTATGTTTCCAGCATTCTCTGACTGATAAAGTGATCTGCATCCAAATATCTAGGTTTGAGGGTTTCCATCTAGGTTTGGGGGGTTTTCAAATACCAAAAGAAATATGACAATCTTTGAATAAATCTAAGAGAAAGAGGCTGAAAAAAAGAATGTATGTGTTTAACAGATTAGGAAAGAAGAAAACCAACATTTTGTCAGTCACAAAGAAAAAAGAAAAAAGGAAATGATAGCTATTCAAATACCACTACTACTCCCATTTCTACTCCAAGTAGTTTCTAATATTTAGCTCCAGAAGTTTGGCTGTCTACATTCATTGCATGTATTTTCTCATTTACTCAATTTAAAATCCCATGAGAGAGGAGCTGATGGTGTTCCCAATTCATTGATAGGAAACAAAGGCACATTGATTTTTTTTTAAATATATAAGGAATTTATATTATGCAAAGCCTTTGTCTATTGCTGAAATGGATACTTGGAGGATTTAAGTAACTTTGCCAAAATCACAAAGCTGGCAACATTTGAATTCTAACCGATAAAGTCTAACTAGTGTCTTTGTTCCTAAAACTATGCTGTGCTGCCACTCCTTATTTGAGTTGATAAAAGATAAAATGTAAACAGGATAAAAGTATTACTCTCATCCAGATATAAAATTAAAACATGACAAAGATTTTATTTAATTCATTAATTAATGAGGGAGTCAATAAGTTACTACATTTGATTCAAAGGGGAACCCCAAATTCCACACATTAAAGTCAGATAAAGAACGCTGCAATAAATTTATAAAGGGATGCAAACTGGGATGCCTGGGTGGCTCAGTCGGTTAAGCATCAGACTTCAGCTCAGGTCATGATCTCGCGGTTCCTGAGTTCAAGCCCCATGTTGGGGTCTGTGCTGACAGCTCAGAGCCTGGATACTGCTTCAGATTCTGTGTCTCCCTCTCTCTGCCCCTCCACTGCTTGTGCTCTCTCTCTCTCTCTCTCTCTCTCTCTCTCAAAGAATAAACATTAAAAATAATAATAATAAATAAAGGGATGCAAACTGGCAAAACAGGCCAGTCACCAGAGGGGCCTCATGAATTGCATTCGACTATACAATTTATATTTTTATGGATGAGAATTATTTGTATTACTATCTATATTAATTATACATTCAGAATCCCCTTAATTTTCCCACTGCTAAAAGGACCCTCAAGAGTCACTTGGTTCTTATGGGACACCTTGATTACAGGCAAAAGATTTAAAACAGCAGCAGCAGGAGTATCTGCAATGAAAAGAGTCCAGAGCTGTTAGACAAAGGCTCTGTTGTACTCGCACTCCTGGGTGGGTTGCACAGGACTTAAACCATCACCAGGGTATATGCGAAGCACCTCTGTGCCAGGTGTCCCAAAGTCTGCTCATTGTGGGAGGCATGCTGTTCACATAGGCCTATCCTAGCTAGATGACCAGCATTAACCTTTAAATCCCCACTCACCAAAACTAGATGCAAATCATAAATCCAATTACTATTTAACAATGCTAATAGCTTGATACACCATACTCCAAAACATGTAGATTCATGGTTACTGAATAGCATTCATCATTAGTTAATAGATTTTATAGCATTGGGTCAGTAGCCATGGGGATTAGTGTGTGGTCAATGTAAACCAGTTGAAATTAAGTCATGCATTTTTTGATAGTTTAAACTCTATCTCTACAGAGCCATTTAAAAAATACACAAAGACAATTAGATAACAATGAAGTAGAGATGTAGCACAGATTAGTGATAGGACAAATTTTAGTCTTTCATAATTTTTTCATATAAAGTGTACTCAAAAGTAAGACAATTGCTATATAATACCAGTCTAACCAGATAAAAAGTAAAAAAACCCAGGCAATCTTCTTGTGTTTCTATCTAGAACCAAAATTTCTGATACATGGATATATTTATTGCTGACTTTCTCCTTTGTTCCTCTTCCCCTGCATATCCTCACCCTCCGCATTGAGAGTATAGTTTACAAAATTAGAATTCACAGAAAGGGGCTGTTGCATAGTTCTGGAGTTAATTTAAAACTCTTTCTTTGTAAATATAGTTGAAATTGTACATTCAGAAATAACTCATCTCATGAAGTAACTGCAGTATATTGCTTTAAAGATGGTTAAAAAAAGAGGTTCTCTGCTTCTCTTCATTTGTCTCATTTCTTTCATTCAAAATTCTTTCTACAAAAAAAAATCTGAGAGTGGGTTAAACTATGTGACTGGCAAATAAATGCTTCATTGAAATGAAATAAAAATATATTTTCCATAATTTAAAACTTTGAGCTTTGTCTACTCATACCTTCTCAATGGGAGATATAGCTCCCAAAGGGGCTAAAATTGGTTCCTGGAGGTAGGGTGGTGAAAGAAATCTTACTCTTTGTATGTACAAAGCACAGATATACATACATTACAGAAACATTTATACCCTTTATCTGTAGCATTAAAATTTCATCGAGTTAACAATTAAGAAAAAAAAAGCTGTAAAAGGCTACCTAGGGGAAAAATGAAAAAAAGGTTGACAGACACAACCTCTGTGTAGTTCATGGAACAGTGAATTACAATATAGTCAAGAGATGATTTTTGTCTACCTTTTTTTTAAACCTTGAACTGATCAATTGTTTTGACTTTAAGTAGATTGAACTCAGACTTTTCTGATAATTTAAAATTATGCTATGTTATGTTCTCTAATTTGATTCAAAAAAGTAAATAAATAAAACTTGGGCTACACTGTATAAAGCATTACTCTCTGTGATGTACCAAATTGAACACCTTGACTTTTAATTAGCTCTATCCAGCAAAACAGGAACATTTTATTGCCTACCTCAGTGATTGCATTTCTCAGTGTGATCCAGGTGTTTGATGGGCAAAGTTTTGGCAGTTACTGTATCAGAAGGAAACGTGACTTGGCAATGCATAATCTAATGTAAAGTGTTCTTTCTGTTACCATATGGAACAAAAGTAATTACTAATGATGGAAGGTAGAGCAATTTTATCACTTGCAGTTTGTTGAGAAATATTCCTCATAGATGACAGTGTTGATGTTGAAGTTATAAGACATGGAACGCTGTAAGTCACCTGTGTTAGCAATGTAAAAAATATTTTCCTTTGCCTTTTTCTAGGGACAAAGGCAGAAGAAATATAGTCACAGATATTTTGTGTGGTTTTTGTTTGGATAGAGTTATATTTATCTAATTAAGATTAAAGGCTGATTTGATCTACTTCATTATATCTGGGTGCTGTACTTTTACTTAGTATTACATTGTAGATTCAAAATTAATTCTAATAAAGTTTTAGCCTGAAGGCAAAGTATTAATAAGGAATAGGGTCTAAGAGTAGGAAGTAAGATCATGCTGAGGTCAGTAATATGATTCTAACTGGAAAATTAAATAGTGAAATTTAATTTGTAGTGAAATTGGGCTAACATCACAAGGCAAAGGAGGCCCAAATAGATACACAACATCATCTTGTAGAGGCCTTACACATTTTTGCATTTTAGACAAATGACATGAAAATGTTACTCATTTTTGTTAAGTTTTATTTATTTTTAGAGAGAGAAGTGCGTGCACTCGAGGGAGGGACAGAGAAAGATGCGGAGAAAGAGAGAATCCCAAGCAGGCTCCACACTGCTGAGCATGGAGCCCATATGGGGCTCGAACTCACAAACTGTGGGATCATGACTTGAGCCAAAACCAAGAGTTGCATGCTTAACCGACTGAGCCACCCAGGTGCCCCCAAAATGTTACTACTTTTTAAAAAACTGGAAAATTTGTAGCTTCATTTATTCTTTTAATTGTTTGATAAATACTTGATTAGTATATATACTCTATTAGGAACAACAGATCAGGGCAAATGAGAATCCCTTTTCCGGAAGAGTTGTGTTGCTGAGGGCAAGGAAGCAGTATGCATGGAAAGTTAAAGCAGAATGTGTCTTCTGTGGATGTGTTCTGTCTCAGAATGCAGTAACACTGTGGGTCTAAATGTGGACCTTCCACATGTTGCCTATGGGTCCTTGGAGAGATGTGTTACCTCACCTATTGAGTGATAACCATGATGATTGTATCATGAAGCTATTTTGAAGGTAAATACATATAATTTGACAAACACCCTGCCTAGCACAGTGTGTTGAAAGAAAGTCTAATATTAGGGACAAAGGAAATGACATTAATAATAATTGTATACCCAGTCTTGGAAGGAGCCCTGAGCAGGGGTGCATATGGACGTTGGGGCCAGATGCTATTCCAAGTTGGTTATGACATAAATGCAGAAAATAACTCAGAAATAACCTAACTGGCCTTATCCTGAAGTCAAATGGCACTGTTAAAAATATGTATGAAACTAATGTGCTTGCTAATATGGCAAGAGGAATAGCAGCATAACATATCTAATGATTGAATTAGACTAAATATGGGTGAATTTCCTGAAATTTAGCTCTAGGTTAAAACAGTAACACAATTAGTTACATAAAATTAATAACTTATTTATAATTGAATGACAATAGCAGAATGAGAGGCTTATTTAGCATAAAGAGGTGAAAGTTACATATAATCAACATTTTGGCAGCTGTTATATTTACATAAATTATATATGTTTATATAGAATATATAAAAACATATGTTTATATAGAATATATAAAAACATATGTTTATATATAATATATATTATATATGTTTATATATATAAGATATTAATAGTTATTTTATAGCTATTATATTCTGTTCCATCAATCTTTTCAATGCCACTCAAAATAAGATTTGACGTACTAATTTCCAGTGACTGAACCAATCTCCTTTGAAATAAATAAGAAAATATACCTTTAGAAGAATGAATGGCAAAAAAAAAGTTCCAGTGGATAATTAATCAGTAAGGTGACAGTGAATTTCAAATTTCTCCTATCTTCCTTAAGAGGAAAAAAGAAAACTATTTGGTAGCATTGACAGGAATTTGCCATTTTCACAATATTTCACTCCTTGGCTGGTATTTATTACTCATCCCTTGCAATAGGCCATGCGTACGTAGCATAATCTAAGACTTGGTCTTTTGGCCTGGTGCTCACCTCTCCTGAAGATGAGTATGTTTGTTTATTTTATGTGAAGCTCTAGCTTATGGGACCATTTGCCTAAAGGGATAATATGGAAATATGGTATACTAATATCTCGGAATGATAATAACTATATCTAAATCCCACATGTTACTAGATTCATTATTTCTCTTGCTATCCCAGGTTTATTTATTTACCTGTTATGCTTACTTTATGAAAAGGAACTTGAAAATATGATTTTAGAGACAGAATTGGAATTTTGACTCACTTTGGCTAAACAAATAAACGTTGCTACAGGAAGCCACCTGAAAGCCACCTGAAAGAATGGCAAACCAGATAATGAAAGGGGGATGAGATTCAGTAAGTCCAAACTGTTTATTTATTTAGACAATGTCAATTAATATGCACTGAATAATCACTATGTTCTAAATGTGAGGAACACAGAAAGTATTGACTTCATGGAAGAAAGAAAATAAAGCAGGGTAATAGGTAAAAATGGATTGGGTGGGAGTGCTTTACTGGGGAATAATATAAAAACAAGCACAGGCCTAGAGTCAGAGAGGTAAAAAGAGATATATATATCAGTCAAGGCTCAGCCATTTGCTGAGTATGTATGTTATTCAGGGTCAGTGAACTTCTGTTTCCTTTCAGGATAAGGAGGATCGCACCAACCTTGCAGAATTATGTGAGGTTACAAATATGTGTATAATTTTTGGTGCATAGAAGGTCTTCAATAATTGTAATCATTAAAAGCCACATAATAAAAGCCATGAAGATCTCTCAAGTGGTTGTATCTTGTCTATAATGTCTCTTTCTTTTAGAATTGCCTTTTTGTTTGTTTGTTTGTTTTTGAATGAGAGAGGGGTGGGGGGAGATAGCAGTGGACAGAAGATCTGAAGGGGGCTCACTGCTGATAGCACAGAGCCTGATGTGGGGCTCAAACTCACGAACCATGAGACCATGACCTGAGCTGAAGTCAGATGCTCAACCAACTGAGCCACCCAGGCACCACTAGAATTGCTTTTTCAAAGGCCTCATAAACTAAATAAATAGGTATTTGTATTTAACTTTTAATTCGTATATAAATGGCATAATTCTTCCTTGGTCGGGAGTTTTTACTCCTCTAAAAGGATGAAGAGATGGTGGTGACATGCTCATTTGGTATTTTAGGAAATTATTGACTTCGGTGAAACTGGTCCAAATGCATTACTACCAGTTTGCATTTCTGGGGCCACCTGGCTTATTGTCAGAACAACAACAGGCTGTGTGACTTTAAAATAATCTTTTCTATACTTTAATTTTCTGTAAATGTCCATTTTTGCATAGTAGTTTTCCATATGAGGAGCTTAAACCTAGACTGCAAGGGCTCTTAAAATGTGCACTTTGCTTAGATGTCGCTTTGTCAGTCTATTTATTATTAAGTTCTTTCGTGTGTGTATAAAGCCTCCTCCACTAAATTGTCAAGCCTTTGAGATCAAGGACTCATCTACTTCTTTAAAATATTATGAAAATGTAGTACGCAAAGTAAGTGTTATGTCCATAGTAAGGGTCACTTGTTATGGTTAAATGTAATTATGTTATATGATGCATTTCAAAAAGCATGTTGTCATTACACTGGGGATTCATCACAAAAGCTTTGATTTTTCATTTTATAAATAAGAAATCAAAGCTTCAAGATGCAAAATAGCCTGTCCTAAAACTAAATAGAGAAATTTGAAACAGCTTTTTTTCATGATCTCAAAGAACCATTTTGATCTAAAATAAAATATTTCACTATTTCTAGATAGTATGAAAATCAATTTAGCCTTACTGGAGGATGAGATTTGAAACAGTTCTTATGTCATTATGATACTAAATATCAGGATTTTCTAGAGACTTTTATTCAAATGGGTGGTATAAATATTGATTGTGGGTTAGAAAGTATCAGGCACAAATTTTAAAGAAACCTTTTAAAAAATCAGTAATGAAGGTTTATGTGTGCTTATGAATAGGGAAGATGTCCAGACTATAAGCATACCAATTAAAGACAGATGCATTTGAAAAATGAAATACGCCAAACGACGTGAGTAGGCTACATTATTGGCTTACTTAGGAAAATGAATTTGATCATTTTCATAACACACAATTACCTAAGTCCCATTGGCAAAATAGAACTTCAGAATAAATCAAGATCATAGCCAGTAAAATGTTAGTTATGAATCTAGGGAGAAGATGAGGAAGTGTAGAGAAAAGAGAAAAAGTGGCAAAATCAGAACACCCTCTTTCAGTACATCAGAGATCGATCACCTTTTATTTTTTCTTTTGAGACATGATTAATCTCCATTATCTCTTTAAAATTTCATATGTGTGAATTTGTAGTGGGTTAGGTATTATTGTAATAAAATTTTACAAAATGTGTATATTTTTGAATTTGCATAGATGTTTTCTAGACATAGAACTGGGGCCACTTACCTCAATTCCAATAGGTCACATGATTTTGACTAAAATTGACTAAATATGACATGGCAATGATATTGAACCAAACTGCTAAGTTTATGCTAAAAATTTTGGTGGCCTGATTAATAGTTTTGTGTGTCCATACTGCAGTGTTATTCTTTATGAATTATTAAAATAGAAAATGTTGCATATTTCCTCAAATACACATTCACTGGTGTAAAATTGATGTTTATTCAAATCTATTAAAATATTCACTTTGGGGCGCCTGGATGGCTCAGTTGGTTGAGTGTCCAACTCTTGATTTTGGCTCAAGTCATGATCCCAGGGTCATGGGATCAAGCCCTGTGTTGGGCTTCATGCTGAGCGCAGAGCCTGCTTAAGGTTCTCTCTCCTTCAGCCCCTCTGCCTTCCCTCCCAGCTTGCACTCTCTCTCTCTCTAAAGAAACAAACAAAAAAGGTTCACCTTGTTTCTACCTAGCTATTTAATATAATGCCCAGTTTAATTAAAGTTGTGTATTTATTTGACAAAGAAATAGTGATTTTCATGTTTATATGTGTGAGTTTAATCAGTCCCTGCTGTATCCTTATATATTCTCTATTCCTGTAATAAATGTTATATCAGGCTATATGCTATACAGTAGAAATGGTACAAATAGGGATGAGCTCTTCCTCTGAAATAGGAATTTTTTGTTGTCCTGAAGAGGGATTTTTTCTATGCTGAAATTGACAAAACAACTTATTTATTGCTTTGTCATGGGTGTCCTTTCTGGCACATCTGCCTCATTCTCATTGTCACAATTTAAAACATTATACATTGCTTATTATGAACAATCTTCAGTTTCATATAATTATGCTATCAGCTTACTAGTAAGTAATTTAATTATTTTGAAAGATAATATCCTGAATCAGAACTGCATTACCCTTAATTTACCATATTAAAATTAGAATTATAATATGGCCAAGTTAACTTTAATCATAAAATATGAAATAATCACAACTGATGATGAACCTGCTGCTTTTCACTTAAAGATGATATAAACCTTTGTTATGTTAAATACAGAGCAAGTCCAGGAATATAGTTAATGTTTAAGATAACCTTGATGATCTTACATTTATATTTTACATAAAACACTCTTTTAAAGTAAAGCACTTCAAATATCTAGCACACAGTAAGTACTTAACATATATGTGTTGGATGAATGAATAAATGGATACAAAGCAATTGCATATAAAGCAGGGCCCCAAAAGTTTTAATAAATTGTCCAATTTAATCCTCATAGTGGCTTTGACACAAACAAGGGTATTTTATTGACTGTCTTCCACATGTGAGGCTCCTTATAGACTTAATATTCCTTAATTTTAATAGCATTATCTTCAATTTACTCATGAAGAAAGAGATTTGAAAAATTGGGTGATTTGGTCAATGACATCATTATCTTAGTGGTCAAGTGAGTATCGATGAAAGTTCTAGCTGACTCAGAAGTCCACCAAAATTTCTTTCCTTATACCATAAACTACTATATATATTGAGATTGTGTATATGTATATACACACACACATACACACACACATATATAAAAAGATATGTATATATACATATACATATATATAAAGATATGTATATATATATGCATATATATATATATATGCATATATATATATAAAGAGAGAGAGAGATTGGATAGAATTACATGTTATGTATTTGATGTACTAACTATGCTTATCTTGGGGCTATTAGTATATTTTACATTTAAGCAAATGTCAAAATACAAGCTTTAGAATTTTATAAATATTACTCACTTATGGATGAATTTAATGGCATAAAATAAAATCAATAACTGCTCATTAAAAAAAAGAAAGGAAACAAAAGACGAAAAAATGGATTTGTCCCTTAGTTTTAAAAGATGCTGTATCATTGCTCTTGTCACGCATTTTCTAAGGAGGCTGCTCTTACTCTGTAAAATTAGATCTTTTTTTTTTTTTTAATTTTGAGATAGAGCGTGTGTGAGAGTGGGGGAGGGACAAAGAAGGAGAGAGAAAGAATTCCAAGCAGGCTCCACACTGTTAGTGCAGAGCCCCATGCAGGGTTCAAACTCATGAACCCTGAGATCATGACCTGAGCCCAAACCAAGAATCGGATGGATACTTAGCCAACTGAGCCACCCAGGTGCCCCAAGTTAGATCATTTCTGAATGCACATCATAAAAATCATAATGTCTTTCAATTTTTAATTAAAAAGTACCCATGTATTTCACAAATACGTAAGTTTTATTATAGTTAATTCGTGTGCTCACTTCATCTCTGGGTACACAGAGAATTTGCAGCTAGAATTATTTATTTTAGGACTTTCCTGTCAATGACCCATTCTTTTCCAGTAATCTAGAATGCAATGCTCAAAACCTGTAGCCAAAGAATATGGTGTTTTATGGTCTAAAATAAAGTGCCCTGTTTCTTGTGTTTTTGTTTTAAAAGTTTAGTGTTGTTTACCCAATAGTATTTTAATTTACAAAATTATTGACAGGTGAAGGAAGACTTGCCTTTTATCTAATTTTTTTTTCTTGGAATAAAAAATAGTACAGTCCTCCATATTTTCAGTCTTTTGCCAAAAAAGTGTATGCAATTTCCCATTATCTTCTTTCCAAATCAGTTGGTGATCTAACTATAGAAAAGAGACATAAAATACTTAGTGAATGGAACAGCAACTCAAAGGCCAGGAGGTTTCAATTTTAATAGAGTGTGAGTGGCAAGATATGTGACTGTAGGGGCGCCTGGGTGGCTCAGTTCGTTAAGCGGCCAACTTCGGCTCAGGTCATGATCTCGCGGTCAGTGAGTTTGAGCCCCGCGTCGGGCTCTGTGCTGACAGCTCAGAGCCTGGAGCCTGTTTCAGATTCTGTGTCTCCCTCTCTCTGACCCTCCCCCGTTCATGCTCTGTCTCTCTCTGTCTCAAAAATAAATAAACGTTAAAAAAATTAAAAAAAAAAAAGATATGTGACTGTAGATGTAGCAGTGTGTGATGGGACAGGACTTGAGTTCAAGAGTGAGGTAATTTTGTGAAGCAAAAGTTTCAAAAGAACATTCTAGGGAAGAGGCAATGGTTTTCACTTCAGTGAAGTTGAACTGATTTAAAAAGTGAGATTAAAAATTATCTGGGGCGCCTGGGTGGCGCAGTCGGTTAAGCATCCGACTTCAGCCAGGTCACGATCTCGCGGTCTATGAGTTCGAGCCCCGCGTCAGGCTCTGGGCTGATGGCTCGGAGCCTGGAGCCTGTTTCCGATTCTGTGTCTCCCTCTCTCTCTCCCCCTCCCCCGTTCATGCTCTGTCTCTCTCTGTCCCAAAAATAAATAAAAAACGTTGAAAAAAAAATTAAAAAAAAAAAAATTATCTGATAAATCCAGTCTAAAATTTTTCTTATAGAAAGGGAGAGATCCTAAAGGTTAAAACCATTTCACTATATAAGCAGATATGATTTATATGGTTAGTAATCCAAAGGGATCATTTGTAAAGTGTCTTGCTGAGCAAGTTTGCAATCAGTTAAAAATCTATATTGTAACTGGGAAGGATCATGACCCCAAAGGGAGGTGGGGGGAATGTCAAACAGCCCCTATAGTTGACATAACTAATCTGACAATGTTCTAAATACCTAAGTACCCTTTAAATTTTCCCTGTGAGTTTATTATTTTTGCCAGAGAATCCTGAAATATTTGAGTTTCCAGCAGTTCAATGCATAAACAGACTCGTTAGAAGTAATAAAGATATGCATTTCCGTAATCCTCACAGTAAAACCTAACCTAAACTCAACATGATATATTTAAACTCTAGGACCCAGATTTTAGATGAGGGGCTGCCGGTTGCTTCTTCACATGAATCATATGAACTTCACACCATTCTTTTCAAGGGATAATCTATCTAGAGGGAAACACTAAGCTTAAAACGTTCCTGCATTTCATGACGGTTGACAGCAAGGTCTAACTTTGAATATCTCATATAAAAACTATGTATCAGTCAAGTGTATTTGATTATCTTGTAATGTCTCATGCAATAGTCTTAAGATCACTAAACTCTAACCATACCGTCACGACTGTAATTTGATCTCAATTGGCCTCTTTGCAACTAGATTCAAAGTATTTCACTTAGCCCTGCACATAACCATCAAATTGACTGTGTGAATTCCCTGCTCAAAGGACATCAATGGCTCCCCACTGCCTACTCAATGACAGAAATTCCTTAGTCAGGCATTCAAGTCCCTATGCAATCCACCAGTCTCCTGCGTTTTCTATGAGTGCAAGCTAAATTATCTTCTGTGAGTGCAAGCTGAATTATCCTGTTTCTTGTCCATCATGCATCACTTCTGTTTCAACATAATTTAAAATACTTTCCTTGACTGTATAAGTAATACAAGTTTATTGTAGAAGGTTAGGAAATTACAGAAAAGGAAAAAAAAAAGAAAAGCACTTGTTCTGCTGCTTGAAGAAAGTCAATATTAATTGCTAGTATTGTTAGCAAGCTTGAAATTATATTGAATTTAGAGGTTTGTAATGCTTCTCTTAAGTCGTCTCCTTTTCCTAATATTTTACAATATACAGTTCACATGTTTGTGGGCATCTCTAATATACTTGCAAATACGTGAAAGTGGAATTACTGAATTACAAGGTAAAAGAATTTTAAAACCTTTTCAATTTTTATCAACACCTTTGTCCACCAAGAAGTCACAGTGATTCGCCTTCCAAAAGGCAAGCGTGCTGTGTTTGTTTCCCCTTCCCTCTTCATGTATGTGTTGGTATTTAATGTTTTAAATTTATGAATATTTTTTCATGGGTTTCATTATTTTCCCAGTATTAGGACTGTGTTTTTATTGATTTTAAAGATCCCAATAAATGTTAACACTTTGTCACATATCGCGACATTTCCCCCAGGTTTTTACTTACATTTTGCTACATTTTAGAAACGTTTAAAAGTATTTGCATAGTGAAGCTTTTTTTTTTTTTCATTTATGGTTGTTTCCTTTGGTATAATGCTTAGAAAATATTTTAGGCAAATCCTTACCTATATTTTTACATATATATATCAGTAAGTATTAAAGTGTTACTCCTCCACTCTATAGGGACCTTGTTTTGGTATGGGATGAGAGGTAGAAATATAACATTGTCTCTTAAACAAATTTATCAATCGCCCAGGTACTATGTATTTAATAAACCAATGGTTTTCATGTCAATTTAATTATGAACTAAATTCATGTATATACTAATCTGTTTCTCTTATTTTTGTTTTTCACTTTCATCTGGCAATTATCCTTCCAATAGTACAGTGGGTTTATAATATGCTTTATATCCTGTAGTTCAAGTCTAATCATTCTTTCTTTGTACTTCTCCCCTCTGGATAGTAAAGAAAAGCTTGAATGTGTTTTTCATTTACTGTGAAAGGTATGAAGGACAAATAAAGATGATAATTTGGACATGAAGTAGTTTTTTTTTTTTTTTAATAGTGCTTCCTTTTTTTGGATCTTTTGACTTTTATTGTTTTATATTTTAGGGCACACTGTTGGCAACACTAATATTTTAAATGCCAGTGATTCATATTTGTGTATCATTCCATGTTCAGAATATGTTGAGTTGCAGGCGTCCTTTGACTACAGATGACATCACTGAGGCTCAGAAAGATCTCAAGATTACAAAATCTGAAGAAACTCATGAAGGAGTCTTTGTTTTGCCTGTGTGCAAAGTGTATCATTGCTCTGGTTTGCAACAGCTAAGAATCATGGGACTTGAAGTTCTAGCAGTTTCACTATGGCACTGTGCAGAGAGTCCCTCATGTCCTTCACATCTGATGCATTTAAATCAAAGCCCTGGAAGACTTACAGCTGTTTGATCTTTCAATGTAGGAGGATGACTTTTGAAAAGGACCTCTCTGCCCTTTGATGATAGAGAAGTCTTATTAAAATGGACATAAATATTATGGCTACCACAGAAAGAAACTTTCTCAGAAAGAGTCAGTTTTGGGACTGAGAAATTGTTGATATTTAGAAATTTTTAATTATTTAGCAGCATTGGTATTCCATTGAAGTGTCACCTATTCCATTCCATAACAAGCATTGGTATTCATTGTAACATCCTAGGTTATCCATTGTTTGCTTTTATTCTTTTCATTACTCTTTTTTCCTTCATTGTCACTCACTGATGTTTACCCTGAAAGAAAATATGTGTCATAGCTGAAAATAGTGTAACATAAACCTAGACTTAAAAATCAATAGGTGATTCTCTCTGGGGTTAAAATGCTCATTGAGTAATACATATAAAAATATTATTTTCAATGTATACGTCAATATAGAAAACAAAGTTCCTTACTATATTTTGGAGTTACATTGTTTTACATGGGTCTACACTTTCAATTTTGTGGATACACTTAGTAGGTATGTGTGTGTGTATACACACACATATATGCATGAATGCACGTATAAATAAACACATGTATTTAGAGGATGCTAAATGGGTGAGGCAAATTTATATGCTAATTTATTGGCAACCTACTTTTTAATTTCTTAAAGAAATCCTATTCTTTTTTCTTTTTTAAAAATGTATTCTTAAGTTAGTTAATATACAGTGTAGTCTTGGCTTCAGGAGTAGAACCCAGTGATTTATCACTTACATATAACAGCCAGTGCTCATCCCAACAAGTGCCCTCCTTAATGCCCATCACCCATTTTCCCCACCCCCACCCCGATCAACTCTCAGTTTGTTCTCTGTATTTATGAGTCTCTTATGGTTTGCCTCCTTCTCTGTTTTTATCTTATTTTTAAAGAAATTGCTACTACATTGGATTTTAGAAGAAAAGCTTAAATATGAAATCCCTGCATATTTTCTATTAACACATAAAATATACTCGCTCTACTTCTTTTTCCCAGCCACACAGAGCTGATTCAGTGAGTGATGATTAAATGGTAGTATACATCATAATTAGAGTTTTGGGGTAACATGTTCTTGCTTCTAACCACATTGCATTTAAAGGGTTTTCTGAAAGCATGGATGGAAAGGTAGGAGTTAGTGTTTGGTATTGTGTTTACGTGACAAATAATCCGTTGGTGGCTGGCAGTGGCATGGGATCAGGGTAAGGAATAGCATTGCTGTGGGGAGCTGACAAGACACTTGGTATCAATGGTTCTGCCTTCTGCAGCTAGGCAGTACTTTTCCAGTCTGATGGACATAGTTAAGCACTTGCTGACACCCTTCAAAGGTAAATCAGAGATTCTGTTCACGCGGCACTTTACACTCTAGAGAAATGTACCCATTTTTTGAGTGATTACATTACTTTTGTGGCGTTTTCTCTCTTAGCTCTCTTTCTGTACTTTTTGTTGTGTTACTTCTTTAGGAGACGTTTTCTGTAGATATGCCACAATAAGCCTAAAATATGGATATTCAAGCTCAACTAAAAAGGTTGCGAAGGAATAAATTGTTTAGATCACTTTGTAAGCAAGCAGGCAAAGAAGGAAATTCTCCAAGTATTTCCTGATATTAGAAGACAGTGAGGAAGAGAGTGAGAAAAGACAGTGCCAAGTATCTCTGAGAAAGAAAGGAGCAACTACAAGGTCTTTCTGAAAGAAGTTTTGATAAAGCTATCCTAAGATAGAAACCGCAGTGATTACTTTTTTGGAACTTATTTCTTCAGTTTTTTAGTATTAATTCTTCCATTAAATTAATAGCATTCCTTAAATGCAGTGATGTGATTCAAGATACAAATATTTCCTCCATTTCAGCAGACTTTACTTTGATAAACTTAGTATGATTCAAGACAGAAATATTTCTCTGGGTTGTGCTTTATGTATACATTTAGGGGTAAGTTATTTTGTGCTCTTCAAGTATTTTTGCATTTCAATTAAACTAAATAATGCATATAAAACAGTCCCTGGTACATACCGAGCACTCAGTAAATTACCTCATTATTATTCTTATTATTACTAAGTGTATATTATTTCTTGATTGTATAATGAGGATCAAAAGAAGCCAGTAAGGTTATAATTTAATTAATTAGTATGTTACAGGTTAGCTGACCTAAAATGCATTAATGACTTAAGCAATGTCATGTTCTTTAGGGACTGTGAAGAGGGAGCATTAATGAAGATGTCAGCCACTTCAGAGGCAAGGGCAAAAAGCCACAGACTTAGTGACATATCTACTCTAATGTTTTCTTTTATTTTCTTTTAAATGCAGTTCAATGATTTAAAATCACTAGGAAGAGTGTGTTTGAACTTCTAGAGATGTGTAATAGATGTTATACAGTGCCATGGAGCACAGGGACCCATTATTATATTTCATTGTCTCTTTTATTACCTGAGGGTAAGTGCAGGCAATAGAACAAGGTGTCAAACTTACTTTTAACCTTTGCTAGAGGAAGAAGTTAGATGAAGGGTTGAAAGGTATTTCTAAGTTATTATCCTTAGAGACACCTCACTCGCTGTCCCTTTGCAGCTACTGAGCATGAATGTTATCCAGTCTGTAGTGTCAGCCCCTCATATCAAGTTCTACTTAGTCCTGTTGTGTTCTCCACGGGGCCATTCACCTGAGTGCCTCTGCTTTATCTAATGCATTGTAGATGAGTTAGCTTTTCCCACTGTGCAGTCTAGTTGGATGAATTGTGCTTAACAACACAATAAATTCCCTTTCTGAATATTTAGAAAAAGTTATTTCTTTCCATCATTTCATTTAGGACATTCTGGATCAAATGTCAGATTTATTGACTATAGTACGTTCCCTTAAGTTAGACATATATATCTCTACATATATGATGAGATAATAAAAAAGTTAATATTGGAAGTCATTGATATTTACCTCAGTTATTTTAAGTTTTACATTAAAATTTTTACATTTACATTTTTAATTTAATGACAGATACCTAAAAGTCCATTGACTTTTGGGGTGCCTGGGTGGCTCTGTCAGTTAAGCATCCAACTCTTGATTTTGGCTCAGGTCATGATCCCAGGATTATGGGATCGAGCCCCACATCGGTCTCTGATGTGCATGGGGCCTGCTTAAGATTCTCTCTTTCTCTCTCTCTGTCCTTCCCCCATGCTCCCCCCCCAAAAAAAAAAAAGTCCACTGACTTTTGACTTAAATGGATGGCTTCATGTGGGCCACATTAGTTTTTTGACACGTAGTATACATAAAAGAATGTAGAGAATATGGGCATTAGGATATGTCAAGCCAGACTATTCAGTGAGCTCTCTGATAATCGTTCCTCTGACCAAAAAAAGTAACACTAGAGCATCACGCTAAAATTCTAAAAAGTCTGACAAATGGCATCTACTGTATTCACAGCATTTCTAGGTTTATGTAAGTTAATTCTAAACTTTGCTGACCTTGTTGTTGTTTAGTTGACTTCAGGATTAGAGTCAGAGAATAATGACCACATGAATCCACAGATTTTAGTGTAAAATCCTAGATTTCTGAATCTAGCCTAACGTCAGATCATTGTATGCAAAGGATTTACTGACATGACAGTTATTTAGGGCAAATGTTTCATGATTTATTCAGTATACAGCACACTTATAAAAATAAGTGAACAACTAGTCTACTCAACATCACATACTTTCTAGTTAGGAATCAGTTCTCCTGTTGTCTCTTTGCTATTTTATTTTTGGCGTTTTAACTTTATCATTGGTTTTATGGATATAAACCATATTGTTTTTATGGATATATTGGTTTATGGATATTTTAAACAACCTTTCCTATCACCCAGCAATAAAAAATGTAGTTCATCAAGTAAGATCAGGTTGTAGGAATACAAATTTTCTCTATCTCATTGTCACTTTTGTTGGTATTATTCTTTTTAAATTCATTTTTCCTAATACTTTCGGCATAAAGTAGCCACGCAAACTATAAAGTTTGAAGAAAATTTAGTCTAAAGAAATTTAATCAGAAACAGGGTACAGATAAAGAATTTTAAAATAATTGTGCACAATAAAATTCATTATTTATAATCAGAAGATGTAAGAAAAAAAGATATTACATTTAGGAGACTTTGAAAAAGCCCACCTTTAATAAAATAATACCTAGATTTTTTTTATTTCACTTAATAGGCATTTTTACTAAGCATTTAAACATTCTTTAAAATTATATTATTAATTCCTAGATGTATAGAATTACAGAGCTGGGCAATGCTTCAAAGATCACTTAGTCTCATTACTTAACAGATGTGAATGCTTACAGAATGTCATGGTCCAGAGATGATATAAATATTTTGACATTCTGCAAGTTAATTTATGTATTGCACACTATTCTATAGCTCTATTTAATTTGTTCTTTTTAAAAGTTATTTCTTCCTCCTATGTCCCTTGTTCTTGTTGCTGTTACTATCCATGTTGTTTTTAATCTTGCCAATAATACTATTTTTACTTTTTCAGTGATATCTTTCATGATCAGAAATTGTTGTGTGAGTGTTTTGTATGTATGTGATTGTGTGTATGTGTGTTGTGTGTGTTTAACCAAATTTGCAAGAGTGGGTTTTGAATTACTTTATCTTCTGCAATAGTTTTTTTTTAATAGTTTTTATTCATAAAAGTGGATAACACTTAATTTCACAAGGATGTTGTCTGGAGTAGCTAATTAAAAACTACTTAGCACATTTATAACAAGTCCTCTAAAGTCCTTATCTGATAATGTTTCCTCACAACCGTAAACTGTTTAGCTCTCAATTGGTTGTGTTCCTTGTTTTTATCAGTTCTAGTTGTGTAGTTTTTCTTTATATCAAGAATGCATATAAATGCTTTTTACCCTAGAAATTTGCTTTAGTGAGGGTTCCAGGATATTAAAATAAAAATAAAAATAAAATTACTTTTTTTCCTTTACTGGAAAGAGTAACTATAGACCAAATGATTATGAGAGCAGAAAGTTCACTTAATGGCAGATTGTAACAACTTTTTACAAAACTCCTGTCCTTAAAAGCCCAGTTACTATTTTAGCTAACATGAGTCCCTTTTTTTTCTAATAATAAACAGCATAGCAGTTAAAGTATTTTTTATAAAATAAATATCCTATTGCTATGCTTCATGTTATATTTGATAGACTTATTTTCAAATTGTTTGACTCCTAAGAATATAGATCATTTATTTTGTAATGCAGGTAAAATTCTTAAATGAAAAGAGAAATTAATAAGGTAGCTTGTAGTCAAACCTGCAATTATATTTGGAAAGTATTTCAATTAAAATTTTCTTTTTTTAAAATTTTAGAGAGAGAAAGTGTGTGAGCTAAACAGAGGGGCAGAGGGGGAGAGAGAGAGAAATTGAGAGAGTGGATCTCAAGCAGGCTCCATGCTGTCAGCACAGAGCCCAATGCAGAGCTTGATCCCAAGGCCCTGGGATCATGACCTGAGCTGAAATCAAGAGTCAGATGCTCAACTGACTGCCACCCAGGCAGCCCCAACTGAACATTTTTTAAAGTCTTTAAAACTGTGCCAGTCACACATTTGATAATGAAAGCAAGGTACAGGAAAATTATCGTTTTAATTTTACATAGTTTTTGAAAATAGACTTCAATTTTTAGAGCAGTTTTTTAGGTTCACAGCAAAACTGAGCAGAAAGTAAAGTTCCCATATAATCCCCATTTCCACACATGCATTGCCCCGCTATTGCTATCCCACACGTTTCACATACTTTTTGCACTTACTATTAACAGAGAAAGATAACAGAGATGCATAAATAATGTGGCAACACAAAATCCACAGTACTACTATGTCAGATATCATTGTTCTATTATATACTATGGTTGTCCTTAGCCAGTGGTGTAAAAGAGAACCTCTGATGAGAGCAGTTAAAGAGATGTGAACAGCATCTAAAAAGTGGTCTTTTAGCCAACCTGATGTAATTAGAATCCTGTTCCTTGAGTTACTGAGGAGTCTTGTGGTGTTGCTGAGAACTATATCCATCTAGGGAAAAACTATCTACAGAAAAATAAATTCAGTTTTTATACCTCTTAGTTGATACAATGGGTATATGTTCTATGGAGACAAGATTTAAATAAAATGAATACTTTTTGAAAATTCTGAAACTCTTCTTAGTCTAGGAAATAGAATGTTTTTCAAACATTTGGTTAAAATGTATGGGTTATGGCTTTGTTGTGTTGCTATATGATAATCTAGTTAAAATAGTGACAGCAATACTGTAAACTGATAAGGAAAATAGAATATAGGAAACATTTCCCCTACATTTCACACACACACACACACACACATACACACACACAATCTATCATTTATTGCCTCCTTTTTAATGGTTCTCCTATGTAGATGTTAAGTAAATGTTTTCCCCAAATAGATTAAAATCTGTTACAGTTTCTTAAGAAAAAAAAATTATTATCTGTAAAATATTAACTATGTTTCAGCAAAGAGAAAACACTGACTATTATGTGCTTGCTTATTTTTACCAAGATAAAGTGCATAATTCTAAAACTTAGCATTCTTTTCCTTACTGGCTTGACTACAGCTTCATCTTTGGTGTAAGAGAATCAGCTTTGCCTTTTAGTAAACAGTATTTAGTTTCTATTTAATTGTGGCTTTTTTGTGAGTATAAAGATTCCAACTGCAGTTATTTGGACCAGGTGTTGTTATATAACAAGCCCAGCGGTTCATGATAAATAAGGTATTGTCTGAGACCTTGTTTTAGATTCACTCAGCCAAGGAAAGGAGCTAATCATTTCTTGGGTAACAAAGACTTGGTAGGTGACAAGTACTATGTATGATAGGTACTTTATATACATTATTTAATCTTTACAACGAGGAGCCCATTAAAGTGAACTGAAGAGCAGAAAGCTAATAATGCTTCTAAAGTCATGTAACTATGAAATAAGAAAGGTAGAATTTAGTAAAATGTACTGCCCTGATGACTTATTTGATAATGTTTCATTCTAGTCAAATATGTACCCTCTTCTGTTTTAATAGAGAGGTCACCATGCTGAGCTGTGCTTTCTGACTGGCCTTGAGGAACGCAAATATATTACCTTTAAAATTTTTTTTAAATGTTTATTTATTTATGTGAGCGGGGAGGGGCAGAGAGAGAGGGAGACACAGAATCTGAAGCAGGTTCCAGGCTCTGAACTCTTAGTGCAGAGCCCGATGCGGGGCTTGAACTCACGGACCATGAAATCAAGACCTGAGCAGAAGTCGGATGCCCAACCAACTGAGCCACCCAGGCACCCCCTAAATATATTACCTTTTTGAAACAGCACATTTAAAATCTTTTCTGAATTCGGTAATAATTTAAAAAAAAACATGACTTTGAAGTAATAACCAAGAAACATCTTGGGTTCAATTCAAACTGTAATACTTCATATGCAATTCAAGTGAATTCTATACCATCTTATACAGAGTTTTTAAAGGAACTCTGAAATACTTCTTGGACACAGCTGTATTCCATGCTGCCTGAGTAATTGGAATGCAAGTAACACTCGATTGAATCACACACAAGCCAAAGACTAATGCCTACTTCTGTGCTATTCATGCTTCAGTGAAGGTGGTAAAAATGAACAAAACAATTTGAGAGAATATTTGTCTTTTGGAAAAAAAAACTCTTAAGATTTTAAATCAAAATATATGTCATAAGGAGGGCCAAATGTTTAGTTTTCCCATCAGCTGAGGGAGACAACTAGATTTTTAACTAAGCGTTGTTTTTTGGTTCTTAAAATATTATTTACTGATTTTAGTCTGAGATTTTAGCCAAATTCTGGGCTGAGAAGACAAATCAGTAAGACACCTGAAGAGAATGGACTACTTTTAGTTGGAAGGCAGCAATGGTATATGGTTGGATTTCCCCAAGAATGAAATTCAGAAAATTCATAAGATTTGGGAATTGGATAGAAGAGAATCATGAATCAAAATACTGGCTTGGCAGTATTTAAAAAAACACACAGAGAGAAATTTATGCCTGTTTTATTAAGTGTGTTTATACAGACAAAAAACGAAGAAGATGTCAGGTCTTCTTTATTAATACTTTTTTCATATTTATTTACTGGGGGGGTGGTAAGGGACAGAGATAGAATCCCAAGCAGAGCCCAACATGGGGCTTGACCTCACGAATCTTGAGATGATAACCTGAGCCAAAATCAAGAGTCAGAAGCTTAACTGAGCCAAGTGGGTGCACCTGAGTCTTTTTGATAGACAACACAGCAATGCCAGACATGACTTTGTATCTTGGTATTCTTATTGTACCTTGTCACTTTGGGCAAGTTTGCATGAACTTATTTCCATCATCTACAAAGTAAAGAAACTAGGGTTTCTTAGAATAGGAATCAGGGTTAAATGCTACAAAATATCTATGGTATAAAACACATCGAATGCCTTCCATAAATGTCAGTTTCATTCTTTCCCCCCTTGTATTAAACCTTGACCATTAGGTTGAGAGTGGAAATTATGTCACCAACAAGAAGGTTTTGTGATAAAATTTGCTAAGTTACAGGATTGGGAAACTGAAAAATGAGAAGGAGATAGTACAATGATTGAAATACTTTTTCACCAAGAGTTCTTACTAGTCCATGATTTGAAATCATGCCCATCACTGCTATAGATATTACTTAGGAAAGTCCTGTTCTGCTCCTGAATATCCAGAAGTTCTAACTGCTTGAGGGAGTGTATTTCCTATGACTTAATATCACAGCCAAAGACTAGAGGAGTATAAAGACTTTCAATTATATAAACCAAAGTATTGTTGTAGTCAATAGGACTCCTTGGAGTAGAAGAGTAATAAATTCTTGTTCCATTTTCTCTTTCCTACCAGATCTACACATTCCATATCTGGTACCTTTTCTACCACCTCATCTTCCAACTTCCCTCAGACTAGAAAGTAAATTTACTGAGATAAATTGCATAAATAATGTTGGAACTAGATAGTAATGTCATTGAATGGTCAACAGCCCTATTCAGAAGGTCCCAGTGTCTGTAACTGTGTAGCCATCCTACAGGCCAGTATTGATTGCAGGGGCTGGAATCCCTACAAATCTGTTGTATTTAAATAAATGTATTAGTCTCCTAATGAGGAAAGAGAAGCAAGATATCATTTTGAGAGAAGTGATTAGCATAGCTTTATCTGAAGTATTATTCTGAGGTATTTTTGTTTGCTTCAGAGTCCTGAGATTATAGTTGACACTTTTGCTCTTTATAAGACAAATTAATCACATCTTATTTTTTTATGTATAAACTAAACTTCCCTAATAGCTACTTCTTTTGGGTTTCAGATGGTATCAAGTAACAGTTCTCTTTTGGGGGTCAAAACATCCTTAGCTCAGATCTTATTAGTGTGTTACTGAATTGTGTGATTACTTAATTTTGAAGTTGCTCTTCCCCCCCCCCCCCTTTACCTATTGGCCTGGTAATCTACATCACTAAATGGCTGGAATTCTAGTCAGTAAGTGAATCTAATAGCTGGTTGGGCCTCAGAAATGCTGAAGCCAATATGAGAAACTCATTCACATTGCCCACATTATTATTTTTCTGTAAGAAACTTAATGATGTTATAAAACTGAACATTACAGTTGGAGAGTAAAAGCTCTGGCTCCTAGGATATTTCTCATTGTGCTTTTTATGGGAAATAAAATGAAATAACATAGGGGAGAAATCATGTGGTTTAGTGCTGTGGAGATGACAACTTTAGCAAACAAGGTATGCTAGCATCAAGGAAGGCTGGAGAGGCATTAGGCATTAGAACTGTCTCCTCAGTTGGGGGAATAAACTGTGTGGAAAGAGTTATGGCAGTGGCAGTAGTCCAAATGTCTATGGGCCCTTAAATATAAGGTTTTTGCTTTTCTCCCTTAGGTTTTTGCCTGGATTCTAATAGCTATACATACATTCAGGTACATTGTTATTGAGTCATTTTCTTTATTTACAATTCGGTACAGGTTTAATGAAGAGATTAATAATAAGCCAGTTATTGAAGTGTTGACTCTGCTACAGATTGAGTACTATTCATCCATAGAGTCAAAAGCAAAATACCTCAAATAAAAATTTTCCAGTGATAAAAGACTGGGATCACTTTCCATGTATGTTTTATAAGTTAGATATAGAATAGATCCTGGATGTGAATATTAAGAAATTTTTAAATCCCATAAAATCAGAACCACCCAAGTAAGTGGACAAAGTGCTGTTACCTTAAAAGTAAGTTTATTTAAAACTGATAATTTCAGTGTAGACCAGCAAATCATATTGGTGTAGAAACTCTGAAACTGTTTTTGACCTATGTCCAAAATCTTAAATCTTGCCTCTATATTTTATTTTTTTAATTTTTTTAATGCTTATTTTTAAGAGAGAAACAGAATGTGAGTGGGGGAGGGAGAGAGAGAGAGGGAGACACAGAATCTGAAGCAGGCTCCAGGCTCCGAGCTGTCAGCATAGAGACTGTTACGGGGCTCAAACTCATGAACTTCAAGATCATGACCTGATCCAAAGTCAGACGCTTAACCGACTGAGCTACCCAGACACCCCTCTATATTTTAGATATAGGTAAAACATACTCCATTTAAAGGATTACATTGCGCCTCAGAAAATAATTATAAAACAATTTGAAAAAGCATAAGACTGAATAAGCAATAAATAATCGATAAAGCCATTTTATTGGGAATGAAAGCACATGATTATTTTTATTTCTCATGAGTCACTAGATAGTTGATTTTCTAAATGATATCAGGAAAAAAAAGATAAGGTATCTCTGACATACCTGAGGTAATATTAATGGCAAAGGTCTATCACAATTTGAACCATGCCAACGTTTTAAATAGTCTACTGATTTTCACATATGATTTGGAAGTTTAATGTTTATATGAGTGTTAGTATTTTCATTATGCAAATGAAGCAACCAGCAAAGGGTAGAGCAGGATCAGCTGTGTGTGATGTCAAAGGCAATGATCTCACAGCCCTTGTAGGAGATTCTGAAGTCACAATTGTATTGGTTATAAAAGTAAAGAAAGGATATTTGAGTGCCTGTTTGTATTTGTTATAAGTAGGAGTTTTAATAGGTAGAAAAGATAACCATGGTATAATAAATAGCAGTAGGATTTTGATTCACAACCCCTGAATTCAGAGTATTTCCCTTTAGGCTAGGGAGCCTCAGTTTTCTCATCTGTGAAGAGAAGTATTAATATCACCTCTGGTTTATATGCAATAGTCATATGATATGTGTGTTTTGTCAATTACAGAGCACATACAGCTGTTGATTTTTTACTATCATAATTATTAACTACCTTAGCAAGGCAAAAGTCAGGAAGCAGTTTTAAATTTAAAAATTTTTTTTTAAGTATTTATTTTTGAGAGAGAGAGAAAGAGAGAGAGAGCGAGAGGCAGAGAGAGAGAGGGGGAGACACAGAATCAGAAACAGGCTCCAGGCTCTGAGCTATCAGCACAGAGCCTGATGTGGGTTCGAACCATGAACCATGAGATCATGACTTAAGCCAAAGTCGATGCCTAACGGAGTGAGCCACCCAGGCACCCCCAGGAGCAGTTTTCCAAAGCACTCCAATCCTGCTGTCTAAACTTGAGCCTATAGTCATTCTATTTATGAAACTGTTTCTTAGGATGATTGAAATGGAGGACATTTGTCTCTGATAATTTGATTAATGTTGGAAGATTAAAAATATGACAAACTAAAGTGAATATGAACAAATTCTAAGGTTTTGGCTGCCATCACAGATTCTTGGGCATGTAAGCTAAAATCTGTACATAACAGCAAGAGAACAACATTGGCAGCAAATCCTAGAAGTCATGGCAATCTTCATATTCAACAAAACGTGATAATATTTGTAGTTGCAATTTTATAAACTTTAGCTTTTGTAATTTTGAACAGTGTAGATTTAAATTTGCAGAGCCTACACCATATTAGCTTCATCTCTTGCATTTTTCATGAGGGTTTTTGTGTAGATAAAACATAGATTTTGTTTTGAATTTCAGTTTTATGTACTTTTATAATATTTAAGTCATTTAAATAAAGAACATATGTGATTTTAAATTTCATTGCACCAAAGGGATGTAGAATTTATTTAAATTAATACTTGAGTTCAAACATGTTATGAATTTACAAATTCATTGGAGGAGGAACAAAGTGAAATATTTTAGGAAGGATTCAAAGGAGAAAGAAGTTAAAACTGAGTCATTTCATAACCACTGCCACATATAACATCAAGGATTGAGGAAAAGTACAATCAAGTTCTAGAAATGATAACACACTGTTAGATCTACAGTCTCTTTAATGGCCAAGAAAAATAATTTCAGAGAAGATTATAGAATTACTTTATGTGAATACTGGTTCTACCAGTTCCTAGCTGTGTGATCTAAACCAAGTAATTTAACCTTCCTGTATTTCAATTTTTCACCTACAAAATAGTACGTTTCTCAGGTTATTCGTAAGAATTAACAAGTACGAGCATCTAAAATGTGATTGTTTCAAGCCTTTTGTAATTGTAAGAGATCCTCAATGTAATAGCATACGTTCTTTTTCTATCAAGCTTGACAATTTTCTTCATTTTCCTTCTTCAGCATTTCAAAACGTCACTGTAATTTTACACAAACTTTGCTTTTATAGCTAATAATGGTTAATGCAGTTACAACTATTTTTTCTCTTTAAGTTGTACAACATTCTTTATTCACCCTCCAGTGGATTTATGAATTCCTAACTTATAAAATGCCTGCCATGTGGTAAGCACATGGTAAATACCAAATAAGAAACAAATATCATCATTATTTTTAAGTTTAATGCAAGATCATTCATTCTAATGGCTGTTTAATCCGAGTGTTTATGGCCAAGAAGCATGTACTCAATAATGACATTTTACAGTAGCACCCCAAATTCTTCCAATTCAAAGTGTTGATGGAGACCACAATATTAGCATTACCTGAAAGCATGTTTGAAATGCAGACTACCAGGTCCCACCCCAGCAGTAATGAATCACAGTCTGTATTTTCACAAGTTCCCCCAAATAATTCCTTTGAGAAGGACTGCCCTAAATCATTTTGTCTACCTGGAGTTTTCATTAGTCATCATTTAATTCATCCTTTCAGATACTTAGTAAGTGCCTATTTTGGTTTCTTGAAGTTTTTCCATTCTAATTGTTTGAGGTTATGGTCAATACTAAGGGGGACAAAGTTGATTTGGAATGACCATGCTAAAACTTCATCAGACTAATTAGCATCTTATCTTGAGCTAGGGGAGAGGTCCCAGAAGCAATTAAGAAAAATAAGGACAATCCTGTGAATTTGGGATGCTAGTAAATTACAGGTGTGACTGGCTGTACTTACAGGTATACTAAAAGCTCTAGGAACAAATTGTGTAAAGAAGTGATACCAAATATGATCTTAGTACTTTTTGCCCTGAGACCTCCAAGAACACTTGAAAAGGGACAGAAAAATAATGTTAAAATGCAGATAAATGTAGGGGAGAATATTTATGTTCTAGGGGATTCATTATTTGACCAAAGAGATTCTTTATAAGAATAGCTTCTCTTGTGTATTTAGAATAATTTTATTTATAACATGTGTCTAAATAATTCTATTTCAGGAGATGGCTATTTGTTATAACTTTTTATAAACAGAAATTACAAAATTTCACAAAACCCTATATTGCATAAAGACAGAATGCAAATTTTCTTATCCTTCGTGTATTCATGGCCTAGTGCATTACATGGATATGCTATATGTTCAGAAAAAATTTTTCAATAAAAATTTATTGAATGGAACTTGATTTGGATTCATTCACAAGAGACATAAAGTTCTTCAGATGAATTACTGCTATCTCATCACTGAGGAAAGGACCACTGAGGTCATATATTTTGGGTTTTGTAAATAAATAGCAAACTTAGAAAAAGCCAAATTAAAATGCAATTTATATAACTAAGCAATTATATTTCTGTACTTGTATACAATTAAAGTGAAAAAGAAGACAAGTGATATTTGAATCTCTAATTATACATCCTCCACACACATTGTTCCTTCTTGTTGTTATAATATTCTGCCTCTGAGAGTGGAATTGGATATTAGGAAATAAAGCACACAGTATTAATGATTTTTACTCTTCCTTCTTTTGGCATATATAGTCTGAAGCAAATTTAAAACTTTTCTAGGTAAAAAAAAAATTGAATGAAGGCAATGAATACACAAAAGAAACATTAAAAAGTCAGAGGGTGTCTATGTATATGCTTTTATAGAGAGTAAATTCTGTCATCTCTCTACTTATATTGTCTAATTTTATAGCTACTATTCTCCCATGCCACAAATTAAATATGATTCTGAGGCATCTGTCTGGCTCAGTTGGTGGAGCATGACTTTGATCTTGGGTTTTAAGTTCAAGCCCCATGTTGGGTTACTTAAAAATTACTTAAAATTAAAATCTTTAAAAAATTTAAAAATGATTCTATTAAGATTAGAAAGACTTGAAATATTAATTCAGGTGTAAGAGACTTACATGACAATCAATGACTTTCTTGTAGTGTTCTTTTCATTGAAATACAGCTAGAATTGTGTCTTTAAGCCAGTTAGTAATATTTTTAAACATATATTTAATAATACAACCATTCTCACAGAATTCAGAATGCCTAGTTCTCGACTGAAGCACTCTGAAACCTAATACTGTATATACTTCAAATTATAAAACACTTTGTTTTCTGCTGGATGAAGTGAAAATTATACTCTCTACCCAACTCTTCTTTTTTTTTTTAATTTAAATTCTAATTAGTTAATATGCAGTATAGTCTTGGCTTCAGGAATAGAACCCAGTGATTCATCTCTTACATATGACACCCAGTGCTCATCCCAATACGTGCCCTCCTTAATCTCCATCACCCACTTAGCCCATCCCCTCACCCACCTCCCATCCAGCAACCCTTAGTTTGTTCTCTGTATTTAAGAGTCTCTTATGGTTTGTCTCCCTGTCTGTTTTTATCTTATTTTTCCTTTCCTTCTCTTATGTTTATCTGTTGAGTTTCTCAAATTCCACATATGAATGAAATCATGTGATGTCTGTCTTTCTCTGACTGATTTATGTCACTTAGCACAATACCTTCTAGTTCCATCCACGTTGTCGCAAATTCTGCCCAAGTCTTAAGACCTCCTAGGAAATAGGGATAAGTGTCCCTTTTTAGAGGAGAACAAATGGCCAGTCTGTCAAAAGTTTAAACATTATTAGCTGAAAATAAAGACATGAATAAACATTATTAGCTCAGATACTTAGCTCATCATTAGGGTTTCCTTATGACTTTTGCCAAAATTGTACGTTATTTTATATCAGCCTTATAAGGAAAAATCAGGAAGAAGATATAAAAGCAAAAGAAAAAACCTGTTTTGTTACTACTGAATTGTCCATGCCAGTTAAATCACTGGCACATAGTAGATGCTTGATAAAATTTGGTGAATGAATGGATGGCCTGCAGACTAATCTTGGTATAGGGTATCATCTCAATGTGTTTGGATACCCACTTCTAAAAGTGAACTGCAGTCTAAAATGATTTGAGATCCAAGAGACATGGGTTAATATAGTACATTAAACAACACTATGACCTCATCTACACTACTAGAGTTAAATGTCACATCAAGCCATTCAAGCAGAAATTCTTATTCTTTTAGGCAGTAACTCTAGGAGGAAAAAAAAAACCCCAAATGATGAAATAGACCAAATCCCCAATCTTTCACATTGCAGAGTAACTGCAATTCCTAATAGTGAAGCTCAGCAGCTTTTGGGCTGATCAGGCTATTTTGGTGCTATATCAAGAGAAAATTTTGACAGTCTTGGCTCACAATTTAACCTCATTCAGAACTGTTACAATCTGGTGGGGGAATATCCACAGAATACTAACCATCTATCTTGTTTTAAAACCAGCCATTCTCTCATAAATAATAGCTGTATTTCATGCATGATCCTCTTTTTGTTCTGTTGCTGCAGAAGCAGCCAACTAAGCAACAGAGGAAGCAAAAGTAAACTAACATATTCCCAGTTCTTTTGGCATCACTGATGAAAATGTCTATGATGCTTACGATGATCCAAAAGACATCAGAAGAAAAACCGTGTTGGCTTGTGTTGTATAAGTAAAGTGTGTGTAACAGGAGGATGGAGCATGGACAGCCGATGTTTGCCAATTGAGAAGAACAAAGCTTGGAGGGAGAATGTGTTACAGTTCCGCAGCATGCTGCAGTTCATGGAGACTAAGAGATGAGCACTGAAAACATTTTTAACGCTTATAACTTGCATTTACCATTTATATTTTAGTAATGGTTGAATTACTTACTATATTAAAATTTATTTCTTAAGGAAGATTAGAAAGTATAAACCTTTCTCTCTGTAGATTAGAATAAAATGGGGTTTTCGACATATTTGTAAAATTGGTACTAAGAAGATTTATTCCTATATCCTTTAATCTTTGCTCTCGTGGAGCATATCAAATACTTTTTTAAGGCCTCCAACTAAGAACCCTAGTGGAGGATTTTAGCATAGGGACTAGTAAAGCCTCCCCGTTGAAATACAGGCAGTCCTGGTGTTACTCACTAGGGAAGGACCTTAAAAACGACTGCTAGCTGAAGCTTTGCAAAGAGATCTTAATAATTGATGGGAAAAATACAACTGTTCTATCACTTTTTTTCCCCAAACATTGCAAACTCTCTTCCTAATGGCTATACAGGTATAGAGAAGTGAACAAATAGTAAAACCTATATTTATTTAGTACACTATAATTAAAAACCTCAGAAACATTGAGGATTAAATTGTTTTTTCTTTGCCAAAAAAAAAAAAATTATCAAGAGGAGTTTAAACAGTGCTTGCCTTTTTCATCTCATATAACGTAGAGTACAGAAAAAGCATCTTTTCTATGTCTTGGTGAAATGTCATATTCCTTTCTAAGTTTGGATCAGCTAGCAACATTTTATCATTTGCAGTTTCAATGTTTTGAATAGCCTCTGAGAGTTCCATTATTTTGCCAAGGTCATTTCTTCTGGGACATCGTCATCCTTTCTATCACAGCCTCTTTGTTCATTTACATCAATAGTTTTGCCTTCACTAAGTTCCTCTAGCTGTAGATCTAGAGTCTTGTGAACAGTACCAGGATCAGTATTCCTACACTCAGTTATTTCTTCTATAACTCATTTATATTCTATCCAAATTTTACTTGTGATATTATCACTTTTTCTTTCCTGCATTTTCACCTTTGTTGGCCAATTGCCTCTTTCAGTCGCCCATTTATGTACAATGTCATGTGGGTTTATCACTGGGAGACAGAAGACAACAGAACTATATGCTTTGATCTCTGTGCATTTTGAAAGAAGTGCCAACATTGGTCACTGATAAATACATAGTGATTTGTGGACTGAACAGCTAGCAGCAATTTTTTTGCTGTGTAACTTTACAAACTGCATATCAGCCACTGTGGGAACTGAAATTTGAGCCATGTTGTCGGGAGACTGGTGTGTTTTAAATTAAGGTAACTAAAATTCATACATATAAAAGATACATAAATGAGCCTGCCTGTATAGATAATTTGTTAACAGGTTACACGATTTAAGATGTTTTATAACTAAAGAATAAATTCTTTTATAAAATAAAAACACTGAACAGTCTATAGGGGATATATGGTTTTTCACCCACAGTAATACCTACACAGAATTTGTCTGAGTAGAGTGTTACTATTTCCCATAATTATAAAGATGATTAGAAAGAAAACTGTAGAGGTGCCTGGGTGGCTCAGTTGTTTGAGCATCCGATTCTTTCTTTAAAATTTTTTTTAAGTTTATTTATTTTTTTAGAGAGACAGAGACAGTATGAGAAGGGAGGAGCAGAGAGAGAGAGAGAGAGAGAGAGAGAGAAAGAAAGAATCCCAAGCAGGCTCTGTACCACCAGCACAGAACCCAATGAAGGGCTCAAACTCACAAAACTGTGAGATCATGACCTGAGCTGAAACCAAGAGTCTCATGCTTAACCGACTGAGCCACCCAGGCACCCCTTAAAACCTTTTTAAGTTTTTCAAATTTATTTTGAAAGAGAGAGAGAGACAGTGTGTACACATGCATGCAAGTCGGGGAGGGTCAGACAGAGAGAAGGAGAGAGAATCCCAAGCAGGCTCCACACTGTCAGTTCAGAGCCCAATGTGGGGCTTGAAACCATGAGACATGAGATCATGACCTGAGCTGAAATCAAGACTCTGACACTTAACCTACTGAGCCACCCAGGTGCCCCACACACCTGACTCTTGATTTTTGACTTGGGTCTTGGGATTGAGCCCTGCATCCAGTTTCATGCTGAGTGTGGAGCCTGCTTAAGATTCTCTCTCTCTCTGTCTCTTTTTCTCTCGCTAAAATAAAAAAGACAGAGAGAGAGAGAGAGTGAGACAGAGAGAGAGAGAGAGAGAGAGAGAAGGAGAGAGAGAGAGAGAGAGAGAGAGAGAGAGAGAGAGAGAGAGGAAGGAAGGAAGGAAGGAAGGAAGGGAGGGAGGAAGGGAGGGAGGAAGGAAGAAAACTGTAGATTATATCTAGCTTGGTCTCACAGGATTAGCTAGTGGGGTCCTTTGAGGTCAAAGAGGGTTTTGTTTTGTTTTGTTTTTCACCTTACAGATTGTGAAACTTCACTTTAACAAATGATCTGTATAAGTGATGAGGTTCTGGGGCATTCATTCTTGTTAACTAGGCTAACAAAATACTAATTTCTATCAGAAGATTTGTCTACCCCCAACAGGTCATTTGCCTTTGTCAGTTCCTTTCTACAAGCTCATTCAGTCAAGAGGTGAAATCATTTATTGGAACATTGCTTATTAGCCACAGAAATAAAATATATTATGAGCTAAATCTCAAAGTATTTTTTTCAATCAAATAAGCACCTTCAATATTTCGTCTCTCCCTATTTGAGAAATATTTATCTTTTTAAAAAAATGTTTTTTAATGTTTATTTATTTTTGAGACAGAGACAGAGTGTGAACAGGGGAGGGGCAGAGAGAGAGGGAGACACAGAATCTGAAACAGGCTCCAGGCTCTGAGCTGTCAGCACAGAGCCTGATGCGGGGCTTGAACCCACGAACCGTGAGATCATGACCTGAGCCGAAGTCGGACGCTTAACCGACTGAGCCATCCAGGTGCCCCTAGAAATATTTATCTTTAGATCATGGGTACCTCCTAATAGAATAAGCACTTTACAACCTTGTTAGTGTGAAATGAATATTGACAAACTTTAAGACTCCAATACTTGTTTGTCAATGATGATTATTAGAGAGCAAAATTAATTCATTTTTAACTCTTCCCTTTATAGTTCATATAGCAATATTCTACATATATTTGAAAATTGCCAGCACATTGTATGTGTATATTGTTTATCTTTTCTTTCTTTAGTTATTTTTTTTGTTGTTGTTGATAATCTTTCCTTAAGGACATACAATATTGCTCCTTGTAGAGAATAGAAACCTCCTTAGGATTCTCAAGGGCAATATTTATAGAACACTACCTTGATTATTTTTGTATGGGAAATATTTCCATCAGGAAGCCATTTTTTTTTTATTTTTATTTTTTATTTATTTTATTTTATTTTTTTAATTTTTTTAACGTTTATTTATTTTTGAGACAGAGAGAGACAGAGCATGAACAGGGGAGGGTCAGAGAGAGGGAGACACAGAATCTGAAACAGGCTCCAGGCTCTGAGCTGTCAGCACAGAGCCTGATGTGGGCCTTGAACTCACTGACCGCGAGATCATGACCTGAGCTGAAGTCGGCCGCTTAACCGACTGAGCCACCCAGGCGCCCCATAGGAAGCCATTTTAAATTGTTGGTGTAAGTCTTCACTCATAGAATGATTTTTTCCTCTGAAAGGAAAACACAGAGAGTAAAATTTTATAATTTTGACCCTCCCCCACAGTGAGGGTATGTGTTAATAAAACTTATAACTTCCAATCAGTAAATATACTCCCAATTATGAGATTAAATGACAACATCTACCAGGAACTATTAGGGCATGAACTTTAAATAGAGGTCCTACATTTAGATGGAGTTTGTATGGGCTAGGAAATTAAAACAGACTAAAATTACCGTTTAAACTAGATTGTCAACCTGTTTCAAAATGAGTGTTCCCAAGGCACGGTAATAAATTGAGTTATGCCACGTTTATATTTGGAATCTCATAAGGGCAGGTTTCAAAAGAGCTTCTTTGGTGTTGTGTGGATCCAACCCTCAGAGTGTCTTGAACTAACATGATGTATATATACTCTGACATGTTCACTTAGGGAGATCTTTGTGCTCATTTTTCTGCTGACCACTTCCTTGTCAACTTTTTCTTATTACTAGATGAACAACACTCTTGATTTAAAAAGACAAAAAAACTATACTGGGCTCATGATGTCTCATAATGATACTTACTAATGAGAAGCCACTGATTAGTTTCCTGATATTCTCTGTATATACATTATTTTAAACAGTCACAATTTCCTTTTCCCAGTTGTAGGTTGATATTTTAAATTAATATATAGACCCTCTTTTCTTAATAATGCTAGTGACACATTTTTTGTTGCTCTCTCTAATTAGTTATTTAAGGCTGATATAAGAATGCTTCCCACTAGACATCACTAAATGTGCCTAACCCAGTTATGTTTCCAGACTGACTTCTGTTATTGTAACATGATTAAAATACCACATTAATTATGCAAAACTTTATAAAATGGAATTCAACAGAGGTAATACATGCATATTAATAAAACATAAATTATTAATCTGTATATTCTGTTGTATGAGATGCAGAATATATTTTCAATTCATAGAGATTAACTGTACTTTTTATACAGTTATTATCTTTAATCTTATCCAGCTAAAAAAAGAAAACCTTTCTCCTGGTTAACCAGGATTCAAGATCATTGTCATTAATTTTATTTTAGCTTTATAATCTAATTTGAATAATTACTTGGTACATTGGAAAGCTCCAGAGACATTGTAGTATTTTTTTAGACTTGAGTTTTCATTTAACAAAAGAACAAGTAGAAATCAAGTCTGAAAAGGTAGAATTTCAGAAGTTTTCTGGGAAATTTTATGTAAACATAGCACTGTAAAATTATTTGGTTTGTATATTTAGGAATTTGCAAATGGGCATAGCTCTGAGAATATATAGTTGTGATTGTTTCAGAAGAAGCAACACAGACATGAGAATGATAAAACGTACCATTTGTAAATATGGACTTCTAACTAGATAATTTTTCCCCAAATTCTGAGAAAAAAATGGGAAGTCTAAATTAAGGGATAGTAGAGCCTAAAAAGATGAAATTATTGGTGAAGTTTTATTTAAAAATTAAGCCACAACTCAGAGAAGTGTTAAGCAAAATTAAGCAAAATTCGTGAGTGTACATGACCTAAATTATAGGCCAAACAGGATCACTGATTAAAAGAAAAGTTAAGAGAAATGTGATAAAGTAAAATAGATAAACTTCTAGTTCCAGTCAGCCTCTAGGAAACTATTAAGTAGAGTAGAAATATTACATTTCAGATATGAATAATAACTTTAATACTAAAGGTATGACAGGATTTTGCCATTTTAAAAACAGAAGATTCGCAGTGCAGGGAAGTGAATACAGATTACATTTGCAGAGTTTCAACATACCCCAAAATTAATCATATAAAACAACATCCTGTTCTATGAGACTGTCATTAACCACAGATGGTACTTGCTTAAATGCACAACAAAACAACACAAACAGAAATCACATTGCTTAAAGTATTATCACCACAAATAACCATTTATTACACATGATTCATTCTTGAATTACTGATGTTCTCTATATCCTTGTCATTTTGTGTCAGTGTTGCTATTCCCAGCATAATAAACTGAACAAGGTTTAAACTATAGGACAATTAGGTATGGGTATTTTTTTTCCAAAATGAAATCAGAGATTTCTTTTACCATCACTACTACCTTAATATAAGAACACTGCACATTAAGTTAGATTGATTGACAATGTTTTAATGGTTTGCTAATCAAAAAGTTACTGTACTTTTTGCAAACTAATGAAATTTATTCCACTAGATTTTATAATAAGATCACACACAAATAATTTCATGTGTTTATTATGTAGTGATACATGTATCATACCTAATATAAATAAATATTCTCCACAAATGGGCTTTAATTCACAGGTTATGCTTTTGTGGAAACTTCTGTTATCCACTCAGCACTGAGTATAGCCTAATAGGCTGTTAACATTGGGCAGTGGATTTCAAAGCTGTTTGCCTAAATATTAATAATTTGCTTTTATTTTCTAATTCCTTCTGAAATCCTGAATTGTTTTATTGATTTTGATTTGCTAATTCTTCTTAATGCAAAAAGTGGTCACAGTTACATGACAACGGCATTAGACTGAAAACTAACACTTCATAGAAATATAGTTTAATAAATGGCCAGAGTAGTGCATAAATAGGGACCTTTAAACATTGACTACTAGGCAAAAAAAGTTGCTAATGTAGCCATATGTCCATTAGAATTGATTTTGAAAGTTTTGATTTCAAATAGCTTTTTTACACACTTTCCACTAAAATCCCAAAGTTGGTGTTCTGAAGTCTATGTGAAATATATGAACAGGAATAAAATATTTATTACAGTTTATTGGGTACTTAGTTAAAATTTTGAGGGCTTTGACAATGATTTAGGAATGATAAAATCATATTTTAAATTAGTGTAATTTTTTTTTACCAAGAAAGTGTTTCTTTTCCCATTTAAGATAACACATTTAGAAACTATTTTATGTTTCATACATTTCATCATATTTTAAGTGATAAACAGGATTAGATTTCTGAATATTATCCTTTTTTTAGTATTATAATTTTTTACTACACCTTTTCTTTCCTACATGATAAATGTATCTTAATTACTTTGCCTTTTGTACTCTTCCAAAATCCTTAATTCCAGGTCCCCTTACGCTGATCCTTAATGTTTATCTAACATATTTTAGGAGATGGTAATTATACTACTTACACATAGACTTTGTTAACCACTCATGAGCCTTGGACTTTGTCCACTATTGTAAAGTGATATTTTCTTAGTTTCTTATATGTGGACCATATCCAGATTGGCTACTGCAGAACTGTAATAGAGAACTGCTTTCTGATTTATTGGAATGTTATGAAAGATTTAGATGTAAATGTGAAGAGGGGCTCTAGATCATAAATAATACTTTATTTTGATATACTAGCCTCACTCCCTTCTAATAAAGAACCTTCGGCAATCGAATTCATCAAATACATATTGAATTTCTAGAACTTCCAAGGTGCTGTGTTTACATTATATGAAGATAAATAAGACATGGTTCCTGCCATCAAGAGGCTTGAAATTCAATGGGAGGATAAGATATTGCACAGGAAAAGCTTTAATAAAAGATTTTTTTAAAGAAGTTCACAATTGGAAAGATTACAGAGCAGGGGGTATATATGAGGCACAGTTATAGCCCTTGAGTTTGCCATCTTATGGACAAGTTAAGATTTAGACCAGTAGAAAGAGAAGGAAGGCATTGTAGGAAGAGCAAAGACTGGCTGAAAAACATTACCATTTTTGATCATCAGTGAATCACATCCTAATTTTCCAAGAGAAGCAGGCAACAAGATCAGAAAAGATCTACAAGAGATTTATTGAAGGATAAAGAGGAGGGGGCTGGAGAAGACAAAACCTACAGACCAATTCATGTTCTCAAATCTGTGAAAGGTGAGTAGGTAAGGGAGGTTGGGTAGGAGAGACTCAGAACTCCGTGCAGGTCTGAGAAAAATGTGGCCAGGCTAATAGGGCAGCTAGGAGCCTCGGCACTGGCGCTAGTCCCTCTGCCATGTGAGCCTTTGGTAGGAAGCAGCCCTAGGAACCATGGCTTCCGTGTCAATGGGCAGCTACTAAAGGTTACGCCCAACTGTGGCTCCTATAAAAGTGTGAAGGAGATCTGGGTGCTGATGTCCATTGATATCACAGCCACTTGGAGGAAAGTCAAGGAGTTTTGTTATCAGGAACATAGAGAATATAACAGGTAAGGAGCTACATCCTTAGGGGCCTGAAATGTCATGCTTTGGAATGTGTATTTTATCTAATGGAAAGACAGTGGAAAGTTTTAGGCATTTCTATAGAACTATCATTTAGAAAGAATTAGCATTTGGAACTATATCTAAATTAATATACACATAGTGCATTTTTAAAGGTGGGTAGGTTGACTGCACAAACATGTACAGTATGTATTATAGTAATTCCACTGGGAAAACAATGATGCCCTAAATATTAATATTAAAAGTTAATAGCTGTGAGTGAAATGCAATATCAAAGAAACTTGTTGACAAAAGAATCAAAGACTTAGGGAGAGATAACGAGTAGGAAAAAATGGGGGGAAGAAAAGTGATTCTGAATTTAAATCTAAATCTGTCAAAGAATGTCAGTGTCATCCATTTACTCATTCAAAAATATTTACTGAGTATCTACTATGTTCCAAATACTATAATAGACACCAGAGATCTGGCAGAGAACAAACAAAAATCCCTTTACAAATGGTTTATATCCGTGAGGGATGAGACCGAAAATAAAAGTAAGATTTTTATCAAGTGGTCATAAGTACTAGGAGAAAAATCAAGCAGAGAGTGCTGAAGAATAAGAAGTACCAGGGGCGCCTGGGTGGCGCAGTTGGTTAAGCGTCCGACTTCAGCCAGGTCACGATCTCGCGGTCCGTGAGTTCGAGCCCCGCGTCAGGCTCTGGGCTGATGGCTCGGAGCCTGGAGCCTGTTTCCGATCCTGTGTCTCCCTCTCTCTCTGCCCCTCCCCCGTTCATGCTCTGTCTCTCTCTGTCTCAAAAATAACTAAAACGTTAAAAAAAAATTTTAAATAAAAAAAAAATAGTGATCAGGGACACCTCATTAAAATGACAGTTGAAAAACAAACACAGAAATAGCTGAGGATGCAGGCAAATGGGTATCTGAAGCAAAGGGAGGGGTAGAAGAAAAGTAACAAGGGCAAAGGCCTTGAGGTAAGAGCATTTCTATCACATTGAATAAATAGCAAGGGAGCCAGAGAGATTGGAGAAAAGAGAGTGACGGAAAGTAGTGGGAAACAATGGCAGAGACTGATGAGTGATGATGATTATGGGGTGGGAGCAGGTATCTTTTAGGGCATGACATAAAATTAAAGGTTGTTGATATTTTTGAGCAGAGCAGTGACACGATCTCACTTTGGTCTTTATTCTGCTTATTCTTTTGAGAACAGACCACAGGAGAGCGATTTCAGGAATAGGACAATCTCATTGAAGGCTCTTCTATTACTGGGCAAGAAATGTTTAGCAATGAAGGTGGTGGGAAGAATTCAGATTCTGGATATATTAATCAGACAAAATCAGTCATTAAACACAGCAACCCTGTCATTTTTGTGCACATTTACTTCTCAGAGGTTGAAGCAATGGTAATAAACACATCTTATGTTACTTTGAATAGGAAAATTAAACTCTATAATGTACATACATTGAGTGTAGCTGGTGATCAGTCTTGAATAAGATGTAGTATCATTTCTCTTTAGTTTTTGGAAAAGCAGCTTTGTTTCATGAAGTTTTATGATCAGTTCTATTAATAGTTTTCATGGAAACTAAAGAAGACTTTGGAGATGTGGATTCATTTGTCAAGAACACTATTTCCCTCCCTCATAGTTTTGCTCTTGGTTTAAAAAGCACTTCAGCTGAGAAATCCTTCCTGACTGAAAGGGTATACCACTGGTTCCTGTGTTACCACTCTGTGCTCCCACAGCCTCGCTAGTTTGCCTGTTAATGGCACCTATGCTTTGTAGTGCTTGCTGATTTAAACTTCTGTCTTCCCCTTAGCTCACTAGTCCTTCCCATTGAATGAGATTTCTTCTACTACCTCATTACACAGCTCTTTGATTTACCAAAGAATGATGAGTGTTTCCAGTTATCCACATACCAAAAAGGCATAGCTTCTCACAAGTGTACAGAACATTATCTATCTCCACAAAGCAAATGCTCTACTATGCTAAATCTCCATCTATGGCCTCTCTTTCAAATAAGAGATTTGATTTTATTCTTGTCTATAAGAGATCTATAGCTAAAATAATGCAGGTAAAGTTACTTAGAGCAGTATTTGGCATATAGAATGTGCTCAACATGTTTTTCTTCCCTCATTATAATGACTAAACTCATCATTTCTTTTTTGACATGGTTGGAGAATAGATGTTATAAGGGGAATGCTTTGGACAATCAACATATTTGCATATCTTAACTATTCTTTTTTCTTTACACTTTTAATTTAGGTGAAAGCTTTTTGTTTGTGAAAATTATATTAATATTACATTCCTATCACTGCTTTGCCAATATTTTTGTCAATTCTTTCTAAATTCTAAATTCTAAATTTCTCCAATCTGGCCCCAATATAATGGGGCTGGCCAGTATTCCACACAGTAGAATAGGATTTTCTTACACTTTTGGCATATCATGATGTATTGGCATTTTTATTTATTAATAGTAGTGGTCACAGTATCATCATTCACTTAATCATTATTTTCTTAATAAATAAAAAAAAATTTGAAAGATTATAAAATATTCAGATGGAGTGTTTTATTTGTTAGTAAGTAAAACAATGTACAGTGTTGAGAAAATTTCAAAATTTAAATCAGAGTTGGGGCACCTGGGTGGCTCACTCGGTTAAGCATCCTCTATCAGCTCAGGTCATGATCTCACAGTTTGTGGGTTCAAGCCCCTCAAGGGGCTCTGTACTGACAGCTCAGAGCATAGAGCCTGCTTCAGATTCTGTGTCTCCGTCTCTCTGCCCCTTCCCTGCTCACTCTCTGTCTCTCAAAAACAAATAAATGATAAAAAAAATTTAAAAAAATCTAAATCAGAGAGTGTATCAGATTGTGTGTGAAAATATGGAAGAATGTACGGAAATAAATAAATAGATATGATGAGTTATAGCACAGTAAGGTGTGATGGAATTTTAACCAGAGGGGAAAAAAGATGGAGAGATTTTAGGAAACTTTCTGAAATGTGCATGTCATAAGTACAAAAGAAAACATTAGTGTTTTCTCAGTCCCTCAAGGAACAATGGATTGTTACAAAAGAGAAGCTAGAGCTGGAGATGGCAAAGCAACTTTGAAAAAGCTTCCTAGGTTCTCTGCTCCCCTTCCTTAGGAGAACCAGATTTTTAAAATCACATATTTCCTTCAAACAATTAATTGAATTAACTCAAATGTTATACTATATAAGAAAGTAGGGATTTAAAAGGAAATGAGGGGCCCCTGGGTGGCTCGATCAGGTGAGCAATTGACTCTTGATTTTGGCTTGGGTCATGATCCCAGGGTTGTGGGATCGAGCCCCATGTCAGGCTCCACACTGAGCAGGGAGCCTGCTTGGGATTCTCTCTCTTTCTCTCTCTCTGCCCCTTTCCCCCTCTTGCAGCATGTTCTCTCTCTCTAAAATAAAAAAAAAAAAATTAATTCTAAAAAATAAAAATAAATAAATGAATAAAAGGAAAATAGTATAGAAGGGAAGGCCCTAGAATCCTTTTGTACCTTACCCAGTCAACACTAATAAAGCTACATCTGTCAGGGTTTTTTATTTCTATCTTATGTTTATGGAAAATCAAAACATTCCCAGTTCCTTTCCTCTTCTTTCATTCTTTCATAACTGAATTCAATAACCTTCCTCTTTGTGCACCCACAAGAACAATAACCTTGTTCCCCCAAGAGAAACAAATGTACTAAATTGAGAAGTTTTGAGCAATACAAACTGCTTCAAAAGGAAGGAACTAAAAATTTGAAAATGATACACATAGGTGGATTATACTCCTTGGTGTCATTTGGCTATCTTCTTCTGAGCACTTAATTTTAAACAAAAAGTTACATTGTTTTTTTTTTCTTGTCTATCACACTAATAAACTAAGGGATTGCAAATAGGAGTATACAGGACAACTGATCCATTCCTCATTGGAACAATGCAAGGCACTGAAAAAAATGTCTACATTTAGGACAACCAAATTCTGGCTGCAGCTCAGTTTAACAATGTCTGATCAGGTTCTAGGGGATTCTCCTGTTCTCAGATGTTAGAATAAACTAATATATATTAAGAATCATAGTTCCCATAAAAGCATTTCTTTCTTCTTTTTTTTTTTCGTTCAAAATAATCTTTTACATATTAATACTAAAATTTTATACTCTTAATTCCTTTTTATTCAAACAGTATAAATCACATATTAAAGACACACTAGGTTGCAATACATCTTTCCAAGTTTTTCTCAATTTCTTGACTTTTATATTTTTTACAGTTGAGTAGAATAATTCTATAGTACTTGTCATGAGTTTTCTTCCCCTGGATAACCTTATAAATGAAACTACCTGTAGGTGTTTCAGGATATAAATATCCTCTTGGATGATTTTCAAGATATAACTCTCTTATATTGAATTTTACTCCATAATATTCACTACTAAAGGGAGATAGCTAGTTAGCTAATAGATACATTTTTCTATTATTTACTATTACATAGCAGAACACATGCTTCTTTTTAGAAATTTTGGAATATTTACATAACACCACAACTATTTTTTGGAAGTATATTATGTAAGAAATTCCCTTCCTGCCCCTTGGTTCTAGCATGCAGAACCCCACCTCCACTGTCAACAATATGGGATTGATATCATGAGGTCAGCCGTGGCTCCTATTCTGCTCAAAGGAACATCTCTCAATTGTCTGAAACAAGCCTTCTGCAAAACTCTATAGCTTTCAGCAGGAACTCAATTACATTACCATATCGTAAATTCCTTCGGTAATTTAACCAAGATAGTGGGTCATTGAATCATATGCTTTTTAAGCATTCTCTTAATATTGAATAGTTTGTTTTAATTTTTCTTGATACACTTTTAATAAGTGTGTTTTATTTTTCTAGGAAAAATTATTACAAGTAAGGTTGCTGGATAAAAGATTATGATGAATTTAGCTTTGATTGATACTACCATATTAGTCTTGCCATTGATTTTGCCAATACTAGAACTAAGTTTTATTATTCAAAATTCTGTCATTCTAAGAATTGAACATTATATTACACAATAATATCCATTGGCTTTTTATAGTATTTGGTGAGTTTTGCTTTTTATATTTCATCTTTTGTGATTTGGAGGGTGGTGGTCATTCATTTTTTTAAAAGAAAATGACTGCAGTGGTCAAGGCATGAAACAGAAATGGGATTACTAATCTATTAAAACAGATCATGCTATTGTTATTTAATAATTTGGTTCTTTTTGTTTTCTCTATTATGCCCAGGGAATAGAGGGCTGGGCAGGGAAGTTGATTTTCCTTAAAGAGAAAAATCTCTGAAGAGAAAATGCCTTTTGCTTGGGAAATTAACAGGAATGAATATGTAAATTTGAATGTTAAGATTATTGCTTCAATTTGCTAGAATGACATTTCGTAAAATATATGCCAGACTACTTAGAGCTTGATAAAAATGCAGATTACTGCTCTAGACCTTTTGAATTAGAATCTCTGGAAAGTGGGGTTAAGGAATCTGCATTTTAACTTTGCCCAAACGATAATTTGAGTGTCAACGCTGTGGCCAGAAGGGGGTGCAGGTGGGGAGGGGTGGAGGGGGAGGAACCAATTTATATGTAATTATTAAATTTTGCATTCAAGAGCTAAACTGAACAAATACTTAGAAATACCTACTACAGACCACAATGGTTTTTTTCTCAAAAGGAGAGCTATTAAGATGCATAATTTAAAGAGGAAATATATGTTAAGACTGAATCTAATGATTCTCCACGTCCTCTGCATAATTTAATCAGTGGCAATTGCAGTGCTTAGGTGAAGTAGGAAAAGCTCAATATAAAACAGTTGTTTTGCTTGTTCTATGTAATCATTAAAAACAAGCACAGCAGGTAGATTCCTGAAACAATTGTGAACCTAAAGAGGAAAAGTTTAAAAATAGTAAAGGCAACTTTCATGCAAACTGTAAAGTGCTAATACTTTTCACACTTAACAGTGAGAGGCTGGCCACTTCTGTTTACATTCAATGTTACTGATTTCACAAACCTCATAATATCTGTTGGCAGATTTATTTATTTATTAAATTTTTTTAATGATTTTTTTTTTTATTTTTGAAGGGGAGAGAGAGAGAGAGAGACAGACAGACAGACAGACAAAGCCTGGGCGGGGGAGGGGCAGAGAGAGAGGGAGACAGAGAATCTGAAGCAAGCTCCAGGCTCTGAGCTGTTAGCACAGAGCCTGACTTGGGGTTTGAACTCATGAGTCATGAGATCATGACCTCAGCCAAAGTCAGACACTTAACCAACTAAGCCACCCAGGTGCTCCTGTTGGCAGATTTAAATGAACTTTTTTTTTTTTTTTTTTTCGGAAACTGTGAAGGTAAAATGGACCTCTTTTTTTCTTCACAATAGTTATGCTTGGCATCACCTAATATCAGGTGGAAGTCTTGTTACTGGTGCCTTTAAACATTTTTTTTAATATGCACAGAATCAAGGGGTAAATACTCCATAATAAAACAAAGTACTAATATGTAGCCATTAAAAACCTCTACATGGAAAGCAATCATATTTTATCTAAAACATACATTTTTGTATTTACAATGTATTATATCTTGTTTAATCTTTGTATAGTAAGTGGCAGGTTTGATAAAAGTCAAGAATCTGCCAATTACTCAGAATGCTCTTGAAGCATTCTGGATCACAGAATGACAAGAGATGGAAGAAAGCTTAATGGTCTCTGTCAAAAGAGGTTCTTAGTCTTTTACTTGATGTAACATGAACGATGGATGATATTCACATGACCAACATATTCCTATGAATATATCCTGCTTTTGACAATCCTAGGACTTTTCAGAGAAGCAGAGCAATTAGCACCACCGGCTTTTTTTTTTTTTAAATCAATTAATCTGCCTAAGTCTGTTCCCATTAGTACTGTTTATTCTTAGCCTCCATAAGGGTAAAAAAAAAAAATAGAAGAAGAAGAATTTAATTAGAGGAAATTTCCTCACAGTAAATACATGTAATGATTTCTTTACCATGAAGAAGTTTTGTGGTCTGCAAAAAGCAAATTCAGAAAGAAAGGAGCTTGTCTATTACAGAGTGTGAAAAGCACTAGTGAGAGAGCAAGTTGCTCATTTTCAGTGTGGACTGGGAAGTAAGGGCAAGTTAAGCAGGTTTGAAACTGGCTTGATCCTTCTTCTTTTTTTTTTTTTTTTTGTTTTTAATTTACATTCAAGTTAGTTATCATGGAGTGCAACAATGATTTCAGGAGTAGATTCTTTAATGCCCCTTACCCATTTAGCCCATCCCCCCTCCCACAACCCCTCCTGTAATCCTCTATTTGTTCTCAAAATTTAAGAGTTTCTTATGTTTTGTCCCCCTGCCTGTTTTTTTTTTTTTTATTTTTGCTTCCCTTCTCTTATGTTCATCTGTTTTGTATCTTAAAGTCCTCATATGAGTGAAGTCATATGATGTTTGTCTTTCTCTAATTTTGTTTAGTGTAATACCCTCTAGTTCTATCCACATAGTTGCAAATGGTAAGATTTCATTCTTTTTGATTGCCAAGTAATACTCCATTGTGTGTGTGTGTGTGTGTGTGTGTGTGTATAGATATATAGATATAGATAGATATATATCACATCTTCTTTCCTATGCATCCATAGATGGACATTTGGGCTCTTTCCATACTTTGGCTATTGTGCTGCTATAAACGTTGGGGTGCATGTGCCCCTTCAAAATAGCATACCTTGGATAAATACCTAGTAGTGCAATTGCTGGGTCATAGGGTAGTTCTATTTTTAATTTTTTGAGGAACCTCCATACTGTTTTCCAGAGTGGGTGCACCAGTTTTCATTCCCACCAGCAGTGCAAAAGGGTTCCTCTTTCTCTGTATCCTCACCAACATCTATTGTTGCCTGAGTTGTTAATGTTAGCCATTCTGACAGGTGTGAGGTGGTATCTCATTGTGCTTTTTTTTTTTTTAACATTTACTTATTTTTGAGAGAAAGAGAGAGAGACAGAGAACGAGCAAGGGAGGGACAGAGAGAGAGGGAAACACAGAATCTGAAGCAGGCTCCTGGCTGTAAACTGTCAGCACAGAGCCCGACGTGGGGCTCAAACCCATGAACCGTGAGATTATGACCTGAGCCAAAGTCAGTTGCTTAACTGACTGAACCAACCAGGCGCCCCTTATTGTGGTTTTGATTTGTATTTCCCTGATGATGAGTGATGTTGAGCATGTTTGCATGTTATCAGTTCACCATCTGGATGTCTTCTTTGGAGAAGTGTCTATTCATGTATCTTGCCCATGTCTTCACTGGATTATTTGTTTTTTGGGTGTTGAGTTTGATAAGTTCTTTATAGATTTTGGATACTAACCCTTTATCTGATATATCATTTGCAAATATTTTCTCCCATTCTGTCCGTTGCCTTTTAGTTTTGCTGATTGTTTCCTTTGTTGTGCAGAAGCTTTTTATTTTGCTGAGGTCCCAATCACTCATTTTTGCTTTTGTTTCCCTTGCCTCTGGAGATGTGTTGAGTAAGAAGTTGCTGCAGCCAAGATCAAAGAGGTTTTTGCCTGCTTTCTCCTCGAGGATTTTGATGGCTTCCTGTCTTACATTTCAGTCTTTCATCCATTTTTAGTTTATTTTTGTGTATGGTGTAAGAAAGTGGTCCAGGTTATTCTTCTGCATGTCGCTGTCCAGTTTTCCCAGCACCACTTGCTGAAGAGACTGTCTCTATTCTACGGATATTCTTTCCTGCTTTGTCAAAGATTAGCTGGCCGTACATTTGTGGGTCCATTTCTGGGTTTTCTATTCTGTTCCATTGATCTGAGTGTCTGTTTTTGTGCCAGTGGCCTGATCTTTCTCAGGCAGGTTGTAATCCTATTAACCTATGATTTCGATTGAATTTTTTATAATTTGTAGGTCATTAATTACAAAATATTTAATAATTTTTAAAACAACTGCAAACTGAATAGTGCTTCAAATTTTTTCTTCTGTTAAGTTGTTATTTTCTCCACCACTGAACACCAACACAGAAAATAAGGGTTGCCCTTGCCTCAACTCACTTCTGTTTATTTGTGGTTTTGGAGGAATTGGGGGGATGGAGAAAGATACTACTATCATATATGATATTCTCTTCATTAATATCTTTTGTGAAAGAAAGGATATTTGCAGTCATTGAAGAAATTCATTAGAATATTACTAATATAACTAATATAGCAATTATAATGAGTAATACTAGTTTTATGAAATTATAAATTAAACGCATTTTATTATATGCCTAAAAAGTGAACATTAAATGTGAATCAAGTGGTTTTATTTAGCTCTAGTTTTTATAAAAAATTGCTGTAGTAACATCCCCAACTTTAAAATGTTAAGAAAGTTTAAGAATTTAAGGAAGGAAGCTTTGTGTTGTTAAAAGATAAACTGGGTACATCGTTTCATTTGAACTAGTGGAAAAGGCTGTAAGTCCTACTGATGCAGTTTTGGAATGATAGGGGTGGGTGTCCAGAGGTGACTGCCATGAAAAATTCTTGAGGCCTCTTTGGTGCACAAAAAGGTGATTTTTATTAAAGCACGGGACAGGACCTGTGGGCAGAAAGAGCTGTGCTGGGGTTGTGACAGGTGACTTAATCAGAGATGGCCTAAGTCTCCAAGGAATTTTGGAAGCAAGGTTTCCAGGACTTTGGCGGGGGGGGGTTGCTACTGTTAGGAAAAGGACTTTTATTACTGTCTAGTAAAACCTCAGTCATGAGACCCTTCATATGTATATCAGTGGGCCATAAGCTTGGAGTATGATTTCCAACCTGTATCTTGGCCGGGGGGCGGGGTGGGGGGGGGGAGTTATATAGATAAAGGAAATTTCCAAAGGATTTTTTATATGTTAAAGTAGACTTACAGGATCCTGGAGGGTTGGGCTAAGATTGCCTTCTGTCGTTAGCAAAGTGTCATCATCAAGGCAGCTAAGTTCCTAGTGGAAGGTCACTCTGCCTATTTCAAGGACATGTCAATGGGCTGTAGACAGTATGAAATTAAATGTTTCATTTGCCTTTGTTTCCCAGATCACTATTAGACTCTGACTATCCACTGCCAAGTTGGCCAGCTTCTGGTTACTGAAAACCTTTCAAATATCTTGTCAGGTTTCAGCTGGGATAAACAGTAAATATTCCTGGCCATATTGAACAACCCCTTGGAAGCAGGAGGTTATCTCCAAAAAACAGTGCAAAGGATGTTACTCTCTCAAGATCCACAACCACTCCCAAAGATAACCAAAAGAAAGAAAGCCTTAGACAATTCCCAAGAGTAGGCAATAGTCGGTAGGACCCTAGCTGCAAGTGGACTAAAATTCCCATTTCTGTCCAGCCATACCATGCTGCAAATGGGATGCAACCCACATTGCTGTTTGGCTATATTTTGGGGGTCCCCAACCTGACTGGGGGGAATTGGTTGCCAATTCAAGTTATTAGGATATAAAAAGGAGCAAGAGGGCAATAGACGTTCCTGGGAATGAAAGGATCAACAAGTCACAATTCAAAGATCTAATTCATACAAATGTCTTTTGCCTGCCAATCTGAATTTGGAAAGGAAGGGACAACATGAAATTTTACCTTTTTTTCCTTGACCAGGCACCACAGTAGAGACATGGGAGAGCTGACTTTGGTAAGAATTCTCACCTTTTGCTGGCTTCTGTTAGTTTTCCCAGGATCCTGTCTGCAGGCTCCAAAGTGACAGGGCTGTCCCAGTGGGTTTCATCCTGGTCACTAGAAACTGTAAAGGGGGAAAAATAATTTTCTTTCTATCCTTAATGGTGAGTATTTGGCTGAGACCCCTTTTTTCTGTAGGGCACCTCAGTAAATGTTTATTGAAGATGGTTAAAAGTTCTCCCCTGTGGCCACTGTAATTTAGGACTATCTTTGGTAAGGTTAACCTGATTGTTCAACCTTAAAACAAAATTTTACTTAGGTACCTGCGGCTTCACCCTGGACCTAGTCCAGTTTCAGTAACACGCAGTTCAATCTTGGACCTAGCTTGGTTTCTGTCAGAACCAGTCTGTCCCTGGACCTAGCCTGGTTTCTGAGTTAGACCTAGTCCCACCCTCCCTCCAGCCTAGTTTCTAAGTCGGAACCAGTCTGACTCTGAACCCGTTCAGGTTTCTAAGTTGGACGCTGTCTCACCCTGGACCCAGCCCGGTTTCTAAGTCGGAACTGGTCTGCACCTGGACCCAGTTGACACTGGACCCAGCCCGGTTTCTAAGCCCGGCACAGTCCGACCCCGGAGCCAGCCCGCTTTCTAATCGGAACCAGTGTGACCGCGGAACCAATCTGACCCTGGACCAAGCCCAGTTTCTAAGTCGGACTCAGTTCGACCCCGGACCCAACCCACTTTCTAAGTCCGAGCCTGTCCTGTTCTTAAGTCAGACCCGGTGAGAACAAGAATTGCTCAAGTAAAGCCTGAAAGCTCGAAATGCAAAACCTGCTGAGCTGGGCTCCAAGCGGGACTTTCCCATCACCTCCAGGGACCACAAGAAAGCAGCCAGTTCCGGAGCGCAACAGGTACAGCTCAGGGCGCCAGTGTTTGCTCCTTGCTCCTGGGGTCTTGGCGCGGGGCGGGGGGGGGGGGGGGGGGGGGGGGGGCTCCCTGGTTCTCTCTCCTCTGACATCAGAACTGTTAAAAGACGAACTGAGGCATATTAAAACTTTGAAGAGTTTATCTGAGCAGGAACTGATTCTAATCAGGCAGTATCCATTGTAGCAGCAAGTTGCTAAGGGGAGTTTGCAAAATAAAACTTATAGGCTGGAGGGAGCAGGAACAAGGAAGTTACACTGGGCAAAAGAGTGGGTTGGTTATTGCAAATTTACTTTCCTTTAGGGGATGGCAGGGGTCTGTCAGGCAGATTACCTCACTAGTGCTGATCAGGTGATTGCTGATTGGTTTAAGGTTCCATTACTGGGAGAGCTGAAACTGTAATTAAGTCTTGGTTTGGAGACATGGGACTTAGTGTAAGCAAGCATTTGGGGTCTCTTGTCTTGCTTTTAGCGTTGTGCAACTCAGCTTAGTTTAGAGACCTTTCTAAATGGATAGGATGCAAGTTTTAAATTCAAAGAGATGACAAGAAAGTAAGGCATAAACATATTCTGATAGGATTAGTCCTTCATATTCTAACATGTTGAGATGATTTAAAATATATTTGATGTTCTTACATGTATAGCTGTTGATGAATTAAATGCACCAGTTTGGCAAATATTTGGAAGATTGTTTTTCCTTTTTTTTTTTCTGCTTCAATTTTTTGCCAAATGACTCTAAAGTAAGTAACATACCATTCAGAAATGAGTTTGAGGTTTGGGATCAAACATACCTATTCTAATGCAGTCTTTGCCACTTACCTGTAGAAACAGGTACAGGCTGTTTAATATTGCTGAATTTCAGTTTCTTCGTGTGTAAAATGGCCACCTTTTAAGGCATTGTAATTAAATGTAATATGTAGCTCCTGGGGTGTCAGGGTGGCTCAGGCAGATGCTTATGTAGCTCCTAATTTTCTAAACACAACAAATATTCTCTTTTCTGTACATTAATAGAGGTCACATATCAGGCATCCTCGTATATAAGGTATAGCCTTAGTATAATGCATATACCATGTGGCATGCAAAGCTAACTTATGTTGATAACTGCTTTTTGAAAAAAAAAACCTTTTAATGAATACACCTTACATAAAAAATCATATTCTAGAATATCCTCTTATCTAATACTTGAAGTCATTTTTAAAGAAAATTTAAATGAGGTATTATTTATTAAATATATGTTGATTTTATCAATACTATTGTTTGTGATGAAGCTATGTAAAATTGGAAAATAATTAGCCTTATTTTGTATTTAGTATGCTTGTTTTACATTGCTCTCTTGGGTTATTCTATTGTAAACAAGTATGTGCTGCTTATTGAGGTATTTGCCTAGGAGCTAAGAGCTATCAAAACTGAATGCTGTGTCACCACAACTGGTTCTACCAAAATACAGTAGTAAAGAACTCTGGGCTCTGAGTGACCTAAGGAGGACAAACCTTTATTGGGAGTAACTGAAAACTTTTCTGCCTGGGTATCATTGCCATTAAATCCTGAGAAGACTTAACACATGCGATTCAATCCATGGAGCTAGCTTTCCATCTTTAGTTAGCATAAGTTGAGCAAAATCCCACCTTTTCTGTTCTGTATAGGCCCAACCCTCAAACCCTGGACTTCTTTCCCTAAATCAGTGACCTACATGGCCCACTTCTCCATTGCCAGGCATTCCCTAGCCTGAGAAGTTAATACATTCAGATTTTTGTTTCATTGTTTTTTTTTTTTTTTTTTTTAACTCTGGTGGCTTTGTTTTATTCTTTAAAATTCCTCCAGGGGCGCCTGGGTGGCTCAGTCGGTTAAGCGGCCTACTTCGGCTCAGGTCATGATCTTTCGGTCCGTGAGTTCGAGCCCCGCGTCGGGCTCTGTGCTGACAGCTCAGAGCCTGGAGCCTGTTTCAGATTCTGTGTCTCCCTCTCTCTGATCCTCCCCCATTCATGCTCTGTCTCTCTCTGTCTCAAAAATAAATAAACGTTAAAAAAAAAAATTTAAAATTCCTCCCCCTTCCCCCTCACCCCCAGAAAAATTAAAAGAGACAAAATCGCATGGCTACAGAGTGGCTGCTGTGGGAAGAGAAATTGTCTTTTACATTAGTAAAGTCTGTGTATCCAATAGGGTACTTATAAACCGTATGTGGCAACTCAGTGCTTGAAACGTGGCTAGTTCAAACTGAGATGTGCTGTGAGTGTAAAAATGCACAGTAATTCCAAAGATAGTGCATATACACATGAAAATTGTAGGGATCTCATTAATATTTTAAATTGATTTCATGTTTAACAGATGGTATTTTGTATCCATTGGGTAAAATGAAGTGCATTATTAAATTAATTTCACCTATTTCTTTTAACTTTTAAGATATGACTGTTGTAGATACTTAAAATTACATACGTGATTTACCTCTTCTACTGGACAGTCCTAGTTTAGAACTTAACTTGAGAATTATGTTTCTCTGCTCGTTAACAGGTGTGTCCCACAATTAAATTGAGGGACAATGTAAAGTAGAATTGTTAGATATATGAATGAAAAGATTTTGTCTGGAATTCTTGGCTAAAAAAGGAAAAGGAAAAGAAAGACAGCAAATAACCCTGGAAGGCATGATAGCCCTAAGTGTTTTTTAAGCCTTAGCCATTTATCACTTTGAGAGGCAGAGTTCAACACCACTAATAGGCAACGATGCTACTGAGGATATAGATTCATTTACTTAATATGGATATGCTGTGTCTGTTCTGAGTATAATGGTGATAGGTGTAGGAGAGGAAGTTGTTTTCCTCCACCCACCCCCTTAAGGTCCCTAGGTGGATCTGAAAATTAAACTGGCAAAGACAGATTAACAGGACAAAAGCACATGTATTTATTTAATATAAGTTTTATGTGACATGGGAGACTTCATAAGAAAATGAAGACCCAGAGAAACAGGCCTGAGTATTTTTCTGCTAGGTCTCATGAAAAGTGGACAGTAGTGGAGAGATATCAAAGAGTATGAGTGGTGAAGAGAGATCAACGAGTGTAAAGTAAGTATAGTAAACCAGGGGAAATTTAGCAAGTCCTATTTGTTCTGATTCTTCCCAGCATTCCTTTGTTCTCAGAGATAAGGATCCTTTGTTCTTCCAGGTATAGAGGGGGAACCTCTCACGGGAGAGTTTTATGACCTATTTCAGAGAAGGGTGGAGTAAGGTTAGACTGAACTTCCTGTTTTCAGCTGTTTTCTCAAACTTCTTCAGCTTAAAATATTCAATATGCAAAGGTGTCATATTTTGGGGGATAGCATGTCCTGAACCCCATCAAGGGACATTATAAATGATATCCTTATTATCTAATTAGGGAAATGCTGTATGACCTCAAACAAATTGCAGGAAAATCAGGCATATTGCAATTGGTCATACGGGTATAACATTATTAGGTCTATATTAATGTGGAAAACTAAGAAGTAGCATCTTTTTATGTTAACCATATCCATTATTCTTTCAGCAAGACACTGATAAAATCCCTAGAATGTCAAAGTATAATAAATGTCAAAACATAATAAGTGTAGAAAAGATTTTTCTGCATGAAAAGTTCACCTAAATTTTTAAAATATTTATTCTATTTATTAAATCACCTTAAAAAATAAGAAAAAGAAGAAGTCTCCTGCATATGTGGTTGAAGTTAAAGCATACTTTCTCTTTGGGTTTGAAAACCAAGTGACCCAAATTTATAATGACTGCTTTTTAATGACTCCTAAATATTCCACTGAATTGATAGGCTAAAAATGTGCACATATATAATTTCTATTTAAGAAAATATGAGAAACAACCCTTAACCCTCATATCATCATAGAGTACACATCTTATTTTTTTTAAATAATTTTTTTAAGGGAGAGGTGCATAGTGAAAAGAAACATATATAACATGATTTTTATTTTTAAAGTTTATTTATTTTGAGAGAGAGAGAGAACACAGGAAGGGCAGAGAGAGGGGGAGAGAGAGGGAATCTCAAGCAGGTTCTCCACTGCCAGCACAGAACCCAGTGTGGGGCTTGAACCTGCAAACCAACCACGAGAGCATGACTTGATCCAAAATCAAGAGTCGGATGCTTAACGGACTGAACCACCCAGGTGCCCCTGCAACATGATTTTTAGAGCCATAGTTTGTGTCAGTTTGTACTTTCACATGCAACATAGGTGACTCTTTTTTCTAACTATGACTTCTTTAAATTTTAATCTTTCAAAATGTATACTGATTTTCATTTCCCAACTTGATGTCTAAGTATTCAAATGATATATGCTTTATTTTATAGCCTTAATTTTTTTAAGTAATCTCTGTGCCTAACACGGGGCTCAAACTCATGATCAATAAATCAAGAGCACATGTTCTTCTGACTGAGCCAACCAGGTGCCCCTTAATTTTTTTTAATTATAAAATTAAAGTACAACAAAAGGAGTGACAAGAGCAAAATTCATTTCATATCAAATGAAAGAATATTGAACTTGTGTGGTAAAACCTGTTCTGTCCCCAACAACCATATGGCTTTATGATTTTCATATCAAATATGAGTTATAGTTTCCTTATTTCCAAACCAGCAGTGGTGGTAGATAATATTTATGAGTGGAATTTTGAAGTTCAAAACTAAAATTTTGTTTTTAAGTTATATCATCAACCTTACCATTGTGGTGTTTTTAGTAGAATTTTTAGCTCTCAGATTCCTAGCATGTATATGACATGATTAGGAAGCTTCCAAACTCAATTCTTTCTCACTTCTGTTATATTGGAGTTGAAGTTCAGTAATTATCTGAAACCAGAATATAATTTTAAATAACTGAATAGCATCTCTGAAAGAATAATCATATCTTTAAGTGAAATTTTACTTGTTTTCAGGTATTTTAAAATTAGATGAATAAAAAACTTTTATTCTTTTTAAATTATTTATTTATGAGAAAGAGTGAGTATGAGAGAGAACCAGGGAGAGGCAGAGAGAGAGGGAGCGAGAGAATCACCAGCAGGCTCCACATTGTCAGTGTAGAGCCCAACGTGGGGCTCGATCTCACAAACCATGAGATCATGATCTGAGCCAAAATCAAGAGTCAGATGCTAACCAACTGAGCCACTCAGGTGCCCAAAACTTTTTTTCCCCCTAAATGAACACATCTAAACTCCTGTTCCTCTTTTAAAAAGCTCAGATGTGGAGGGGTGGGGTGGGTGGAACACTTGCATGTTTTCTTTTCATTTTATAGTGGACTTGCAACAAAAGAATGATTAAATGCATGATTAACATCATGTAAGCATGGTTCATTCCAGTTTCCTGACAAGATACCAAATCCTCTGAGTTTTATGTGAGAAGTAATCCCAAGATCCAATGTCAGAGTAATTCCCCCAAGACAGCTTAAATATTTATCATTCTTTCTTAAATCAAGTAATCCCTTAGGTTTGTTTGGATTCCATTTCTGCAGATATACATATCAATATTCATCTATCAAACATCTCTTTGCACAGGCACATACACACATATATAGATACACATACATATATTTTTCCCCCTTGGAATGCCCTAAAGGGTTGTTGAATGCCTGCTGTTTGTTTCTGTTCATAGTACTCTAATGAAATACATTTTAAGAAGTGTGCATGGTTAACAAATTACATCTTTTGGGAAAGTCTAAACTGGGAAAAAACATGAGGGGGGAGAGACGTTTATTATGATTACTAGACTGGAATCTCAGTAGGCTAGGATTATTGTAAGTAAAATTGATTTTGTCCATGATTTGATTTTAATCTAGTTTCACAGAATCATATTCTACAAGGAACAGATATTTAATTTAGTACATTATGATGAAAAGGCTTCAATTCAAAGAAGTTTAATGCATTTGATGCAATAAAAGCGCTGATTATTAGGTTTTTAAAAATAGTTAGTCCTTATTATTTTATTACCATTCACGTAATTTTTGTGCTTATAATATTTATATTAAATGTAGAAAATATTTTAGGCTCTTGTGCTGGTACTCAGGCTGATTGCCTCTATAAAATGCAGCACTTTAGGAAGGAATAAATAGGATTTTAAATTTGCTGCACGGTTTGTTTTGTTTTGTTTTGTTTTGTTTGATCTGGAGATTTTCAGAGAAACCACTTGCCATAGAATGAGTTGGAGCTGTCTACTTACCAGCTACAGTTGTAAACAAGACTCTATGGAAACCAATCTCCTGTAATTTTCCAGTCTACTGTTTTCCAATATCAAGGAGTTAGAACACTTGGCAATTTTGAAGTTGCTGCTCAACAGAGGTCTCTAGCACTTTAACAGTTGGGACCAGATGGGACTATTTTCTGAAGTTAAAACCAAGGCCAAGAGAACTATCCGAGCAAAGGAAAGAGACAAAAGGAGAAATTTAGGGAGTGGCATATCATATTTCTTTTAATTGAATAATTTGTGCCAAAATGTTCTTGCGCTCTCTTCATTCTCCTATAGGTCTTGATGCATATAAAAATCGTGTCGATTCATCATATTACCTGTAGCTCTGCAACTTATTTGTAGTACCGTAGTCCCCCTTTATCCATGGTTTCACTTTCTGTGGTCAACCGCAGCCTGGAAGTAGACGATCCTCTTTCTGACTTCATGTCAGAAGGTCAGTAGTAGCCTAATGCCACATCACAATGCCTATGTCAGTCACCTCACTTCATCTCATCAGGTGGATATTTTATGATCTCACATCACCACAAGAAGGGTGAATGCAGTACAGTAAGATATTTTGAGAGAGAGATACCACATTCATATAACTTTTATTATAGTATATTGTTACAATTGTTCTATTATATTATTAGTTATTGTCATTAATATCTTGCTGTGAATAATTTATAAATTAAACTTTACCATAGGTAAGTATGTATAGGAACAAAACATAGTATATATAGGGTTTAGTAGTATCCACAGTTTGAGGCATCCACTGAGGGTCTTGGAACATATCCAGAGACTGCTGTATATTTTTGAGTTGCAATGAATACAAAGAGTATTCACATTTTTTTAAGTTGTGTTTTCCTTTTTTTGTAAAAAAATGATTAAAATCATCTTTTAGCTCTATATCATTAACATCCTTTACAAAAATTTTGTTATATTAAATCACAAAGTCACATCAAAATGGCCATATGCATGCAGCATGCATTTTATTGTTGCTTTTAAGGCGAAGAGTTAAATAATACCTGAGACCTAATGGGAGAAACAGCAGTGTGGTATGGAGAAAGGAGGGTGACCATTGTCAGATAGTAATAGCTTTTTTGCTTTGGAAAGCTTAAGTTCTATAAGCCTCAGTTTCATTTAGTAAGCCAAATGGAACCTTAATAATACCTACCTACAAGAGTTACTGTATGTGTTAAAATTATGCAAAGTAGTTAAAGCACCTCCCCAAACTGAGCACTTAGTTGGCCCTTAATAAATGGTGGCTGCTTCTTCTGATATTTATGCTTCCTGACTCCCTTGTGGTTAGATGGTCTCTTGTGAATAGTACACAGTGAATTGTGGGCAGAAGTGAGGTTTATTCCTGCTGGGCTGGAGCATGTAATTGCTCATGTAAGATTGTCCAGACTCTTTATTTCTCTCTACCATGGCAACCAGCAATGTTACAGGTAGTAGTTGTTCCATCAACTAAGATCCGAAAGTGAGTAGGACACAAAGCAGAGCCTCTAGCTGATCTGTGATGATCATGTAATATGTGTGAGGAATAAACCTTTTTTATTTGCTTTAAACTACTAACCTTTGTGGGTTATTTACTGCAGCATATCTACCCCATTTTGATTTACATAACCTTTAGATAGATATAGAGTAAAATACCAACATTATTCTAGTTCTTTGAAGCTATTTACCACTAAGCACATTCTGTCCTGGATTAGGAAACTTTAATGCATGTGCTTTAGATTGCTTCTCTTCTTTTTTAAAAGAAAAGTGATGAATATATGCTGTTGTTCTCAAACACATTAGAAAAGACCGAATTTACATCAGTTTAATTAAGCTGACACATGTTTAAGTAATTTCTCCAAAATTGTTTTAGGCCACCAATTCACTCCCAATACTTCTGATTTCACAATAATTTTGCAATTCACTAGATTGCTGAATGAAATATATCTGTATACAGTTTTGACAGTTTTAAAAAAATGGAATAGTTTAAGGCCAGTACTCCAGATGTTGTAAGGAACACACAATTGTTCATAGTTCCTGATGATGATCTTTTTCTTCCTTTTCAACATATATCTGCCTCTGCAAATGTGAGCTAACAGTATACAATGTGCAATATGCAGTCATACAGTAAAATGGCAGGAGATGTGCTTGCCTTTTATATTATCTAAGATGGTTAACATTGTGAAAAAAATCTCGCATCCTCTGCAAATTTCTCCCTCACCAGTCTGGGGAACTGCAAAGAAGGCTTTTCTTTTGTCAGATGGCTGTAGCACGCTTGCACCAATTCTGAGAAACACTGGAATTTTTCCTGCAATATGTTGAGGAATTGGGGCACAGGTCATAAGCTTGAATGTGTGTTGTGTTTTTCTGTTTTTTTTTTTGTTTTTGTGTTTTAATCTATCTATCTAATCTCTCCAATTTCTTGTCTATGTTTCACTATCTGTTTGGGGCAAATAAGATTGATAGTGGTACCTTGGATTCCTGTCACTTGTGGCCTGCTGAAATAGCGCAAGACACATCACCCACGCTGAAGCAGGGGAGCATGCCTACGGCCTGTCTTATCAGTAATCTTTGACTTCCACCAGCTGGAACTGCTGGAGTGCCTCACTCAGCCTCCTCCTCCCTCCTGGAGATTCAGGAGTGATGAGAATTCCTGCGTTCCTCCCTGCAAGTCCTGCACTGAGATTACATCAGATCATTTAGCTGGAGCTTTTCAGACACTCGTTGGCAGGAATTGATTTCCTTATTTTGGTCCCTTTGCTTTTGGATTCTGCTCAAAAGACAGATTCAAGGAAGTGGATTCTACCTTTACAAGGTCTGTTTCAGATAATTACCTGAAAATGTTAGAAAATGTAAGCCAGTAGGGAGGTTGTTTTTCTTTATCTGTAAACCCACTAAGAACGTGTGTATAATGCACTTTTCTTCTTGGGAGTTTGTTGAGAGGCAAGAGGTAGGAAGGGAAATGAAAAAGTTAATTGATTTGCCTTTCAAACTATTTCATTAGAAAGCTTCTAAAAGATTAAAGGTTCTGAAATAACAATAAAAAGTAAATTGAAAGAAATATAGCATGTGTTTTTAAACCAATCTTTTCTTCATCAGTCATCATGTCATTTCAAATACATTTGCTGCCAGTTTTCAAACCATATCCCCTTTGCATACGAATATAGCAATTATTTTATACCCATGCTAGGTATATATAAAAATTATCATTAATGCATTGTTCCTGATCTCAACGACCTTGCAGTTCAATGGGTATTAGTTTTCCTGCTCCTTTGACTACCCCGTAACTGATCTGCAAAGGTCTTTGTGGAAGTAGTCAAAGGAGCAGAAAAACTAGTATCTGTTGCTAACTGTTGTACCTCTGGGCTGCTTAACCTAGGAGAATGGAAACAATGTAGATACTAGGGGGGAAAAGTCACTGTTTGAAGGGGAAGCTTTTACCTTTAGTTTCTGTTTTTACTGCTACTAGACAATACTAGGCAATATTTTTTTCGTATTTCACCTGACATAATCCAACTTCACATGAGTGCAAAAACTAATTAAATTAAAAAAATCATTTGACTTCTCAGCTATGCAAGATGTAGCTTTATTTGGTTCTATAATGATGATAATGATGATGATAGTAATAATAATAAAATAATAGTATAAGCCAGATCTTATTTGCCAAATGGGTTGCTCTTCCTTCCTCCCCAAAGATTTCATACAGGAGCATTCGAATATAAATGATCATAATTTTTTTTAATGTTTATTTATTTTTGAGTGAGAGAGAGAACATAAGCGGGGAGGGGCAAAGAGAGAGGGAGAGACAGAATCTGAAGCAGGCTCTATCCAGGCTCTGAGCTGGAAGCACAGAGCCCAACTTGGGGCTCCAACTCATGAACCATGAGATCATGACCTGAGCCAAAGTCGGATGCTTAACCAACTAGGCCACCCAGGCACCCCATAGTGTAAATGATCTTAAATGAAGCCTTTATAGAATAGACACTAGAGAAGGTTCATATACTTTAATCCATGAGGAATCGTGGAAGGAAAATCCAATCCACATCATCCGGGAAATGATTCAAGAATGGATAGAATTGGCTTAAATTATTTTTGATGTTCTACTTGGATTTGAGTCCATGAATGTTACTCTCAGAGTGATTTAGAGAAAGCAATTTGGGGATAGAGGAGGAAATGGGAAACAAAAAGGCTGATTTGAATATCATCATATTCCCATTATATGGTGATAATTGTCAGGATTGTGGTGCTGGTGGTGAGAATGAAGAGATGTATGAAAGAACCATTTCAAAACAAAACACAAGTAATATCCAGGCCTTAGAGAGTGATTAGATATGACAGGTGAGCAAAAAAATCTAAAGCATTTATTATTTGTGAAGTGACATAGCAGACAAAAAACAAATGAAAACCAAAAAACAAAACAGGTGTTTGTGGTTGTAAAGATCCTAGGTTTGAAGTTTAGCTTTCCACTTCTGTGAGAGCTTGGAGAAATTACCTAACTTTTCAGGACTTTGATTTCCAATTGGGGAAACTGGGCTGTTGTAAAAATCACACGGAATAAAGCGTGGGAAAAATCCACTACCTGTGGTCTCCTTCGTTCCTCTGGAGTGCCAAGCAGTGCTCAGGCATTTTGTGCACATGACCTCTTGAAATCCTTCCAGAAAAAATGCTGAGGAAGTTTGCCTTTCATTATGACTTATTAAGCGTGAGGGTCAAGTGATGTGAACAGCCTGCTCTGTCTTAGTTTATTCAGGCTGCTATGATAAAATACCACAGATTGGGTGGTTTACACACAGAAGAAATTTATTGCTCACAGTTCTGGAGGCTGGAAGTCCAAGATCGGGGTGTCAGCATGGTTGGGTGAGTGCCCTCTTCTGATCATAGTTTTCCTTGTATCCTCACATTGGATAAAGGAGGCTAGGGGGTTCTTTTGGGTGTCATCTGTCAGAGCACTAATCCCTTTCATGAGGACTCTGTCCTGTCCTGATCTCCTCCCAAAGGTCACCTAATGCCATTGTCTTTAGAGATTAGGATTTCAACAGATAACATTTGGGGAGGGATACAAACATTCAGGCTGTAGCATCACATGGATAAAGAGTAGCACCATTAGAATTTCTATGTAGGTCTCTCTGAATTCAAGCGCCATATTCCTGTTACACAGCAGGCACTCAGTAATGGGATTTGTCCTCTTTGCAAAATGTTTGTTATACATTTTTAAAAAAAGTTTTAAAGATGTGTATTTATTTTTGAGAAAGAGAGACAGAGCACAAGCGGGGGAGGGGAAGGAAGAGAAGAAGACACAGAATCTGAAGCAGGCTCCAGGCTCTGAGCTGTCAGTACAGAGCCTGACCCGGGGGGTGGGGGTGGGGGGCTCAGGCCCACAAACCATGAAATCATGACCTGAGCTGATGTAGGACACTTAACCGACTGAGCCACCCAGGCGCCCATCGTTTGTTATACTTTTTGAACGTACAATAAAAGCAGTGGGCCTTCACCCCAGCAGGAAAAATGAACGTACATAAGCAGGAAATGTTGGTGTTATGGATGCTCTTAAAGCACTAGAAACCTCTGAGAAGCTGATAGTTTCGAAGTTAATTTTTATAAAATTGAAAAGTATGTTAGCTAGAAAAGAGGAGCAACGCTAGAAATACATTTCCTCCTTCCAAACGGTTTCTTCTGTTAAGCCTCTGTTTGATTAGGCAAATGTTGAGTAGCTTCGGTATTGTCTTTAAAGGACAGACAGACCCACAAGTACCTGGATTCTCTTCCCAAGACTACACTCATTCCTCTCATTCAGGCCTCCGCTCAACTGTCAGAGGCCCTCTTTGACCAACTGGATTATCTACTGTCACCCCACAACTTTTTGCCTTTTTTTTCTTTATAACATTTGAAATTACTTGACAGTATACTCCAGTTTTATTTAAAATTTTTTTCCCATCTTCCCTCTGGAATATAAGATTCGTGAGGTCTCAGACTTTGTTTTGCTCACTCCTTGTCTTCAGCACCTAGGACAATGGTGGCAAATAGTAGGTAATAAATGTCTACTGTGTATGTGAATGGAGGAGTTTCTAGGTAGTAGACAGTTACAGGTGAACAACAGTAAAATTGTGCTTGCTGTTTGCAAATAATAGAGGAGGACAGAATAGGAAGGAGAGGACAGAGTTGTTCTGGAACTTTTGGTTCAGGGTACTTGAGTGACCCTGTGAGAGCTCAGACTCACCCGGGGAATAGCTGTATAAGGAGAGGAAGAAGATAACAGCGTGCTGTTGGGTGGACTTGGAATATCCTCACTTATGTTGTGCTAATCTACTAACATTTCCTTTACACACCTTTTACTCAATACATGTTGAAAGACCCCCTTTAAAAAATTACACCTAAAAACAAGTAGTATACATGTGTTTACAATTATTAGAAAGCTGTCCTATATTTGCAGGTTATCTGTATCCAGTTAGTTTCAGGATGTGGGCTTCCCTGAACCAGATGATGTCTTCATCTCTAGATAAAAGCCTTTCTAAATGTGTGTTAATGTATAGAAAACTATTAATACAATTATTTGTTATTCTTTGAGGGTCAGAGGTGAGCCACTTAGTGTTGCTATTTAACATTGATCCTAGGCATGCTGTTACTGCTATTTCAGATTCCCCACGCGCTTCAAAGTATAAAAGTCTGTTTGCTTTCATTTATAGTAATATTTCTGTGGTAGGAGGAAAAGTATGTATAGTTATAAGTTAAGTTACAGCTCCTGGTGTATCGGTAGCAGTGTCCTAGACAGGACCATGGCCCTGACGAGGGCAATGCAGTGAAAAATGAGGATCATGCTGAGTACAATGGAAACTTAAAATGAGATTGGGTTTAAATTCACTGCTGGGACTTGCACACTTGGCACAGAAGAACATGGGGTCACTATTGTAAGATAAGATGCATTCAATCATAGCCTTCAGGGAAGCTAAGATACTGGTTTTATGGCTGTTGTTTAAATGCCTAGAACTTTCTCTTGGATGATGTATATGTTTGTATGTGGATGCACACACACACACACACACACATATATATATATATATACACACACACACACACACACACACATATATATACTTTGACACACAAACACATAGATATATGTGTATTTTGAATATATAAGCTTTATTTGTATAATTGGCATTATTCATTTTCCAATAACATTATTTTCGACAATGTTTGATTAAAAAAGAAAATATCATATAATGTAAAATGTAAGGATTTAGAAATAATGATTCCTTATGATTTTTTTTTTTTCAACGTTTGTTTTTTTTTTTTTTTATTTTTTATTTTTTTTTATTTTTGGGACAGAGAGAGACAGAGCATGAACGGGGGAGGGGCAGAGAGAGAGGGAGACACAGAATCGGAAACAGGCTCCAGGCTCCGAGCCATCAGCCCAGAGCCTGACGCGGGGGCTCGAACTCACGGACCGCGAGATCGTGACCTGGCTGAAGTCGGACGCTTAACCGACTGCGCCACCCAGGCGCCCCTCCTTATGATTTTAAAAGCGATTGTTAAGGCATGTTACTATTTCAAAGTAAGAAAGAAAAACAAAAAAGAACACTGCATTTTATTCATGGACTTATTATGTGCCATGTGTATTGTTTGGCCATTTTTTTCTTTTTTTGATGGCAATACTGTTTAAGCTCAGAGCTAATATAAAAGCTAAGTGTCATCTCTATTTCTAGAGGAAAGGACACAAATTTAAGATATTCAATAATGTGGCTATTATTAAATTGGTAGTCATTGGTAGAGCCATAACAGGTTTTTCTGACTTCAAAGTATATCTTTATTATTGCTGGGCTTATCCAATTTTTTCCCCTCTTTTCACAAAAGTATTGTTAACGGGTTTTGTTTTTTATTGTCTGTTTTTCTTAACATGTAATTTAGGAAAAGGCATTATAGAAAAAGCCTAATTCAATTCTGGGAATACATGAAAATCTCTCAAACACAGCAAATACATGGTTAAAAGGTCTGGATTAAATACATTTCTACTTTTGATGGCCAACTATTGTGCTGATGATCTATTACCTTATTGTAAGATGCACACTTGATTATTTCCAAGCGTTCTCATGCTGAGAATTTCATATCCTCTCAGTTATTTCCCTAGATCAGTTGTCAATGGATAAAAAATTGGTTTGAGTCTTAGAAGGAATGGTTAATTAAAAAACTACTGTGCTTACTTTGGATTTCTGTCATTTATTTATTCAACAGATACGTGATGGATAGTTACCTGTGTAGATACTGTGCCAGAACTTGTCCTGATCTTTATAGAGCCTAAGGGCTTCTATAAGAGTTGAGAACACAAAAATCTGACAGATAATATAAAGAAGAGAAGTAGGTGTATGGGGTCCACCTGTAATAACCCAAAAGACACTTGCCCCATGTTAAAGAGTATATAGATGCTACTCAACCCTTGCCAGTTGTTGCCATGTAATGACATAGCTCAGCATTGCCTATAGTGTAATTTTTTTAGGAGAACAACAAATTCCCAGATTTTTGTATGAAACCATTCATTTTTAAATATTGACTGTTTTTGTTGTTTTTGGTGTTGTATAATTATGTTCAGAACAAGTACATTCAGCCTATAGCCAGCACTTTGAAATGTATTATTTATAGAGATTGTAAATCTCTATGAAAGATTTTTTACCAATAGATAGTGAGTTCCTAGAGGACTGAGGTTATCTTTGCATTTGTAGAGTTTAGGAGGCAATATAAGTTAATAGTTGCTTTATAAGAACAGAAATATTAATTTAGGAAGCAATTGGTGATACCTAGTAAGTGGGAATTAAGCCTGTGACCAAGATGGAAAGAAAATATGTATGAGTACCTATTATTATAGGTATCTTGAGTTGGTAATGCCATTTAGTGATCCAAATCAATGTTGTTAGAATTATCTATTTTATAAATGAAGAAGATAACATAATTAAATAAGGTGAATGGGGTTTAATCCTGCAAAAATGTATGTTTAAAATGATTGGAATCTTGAGTCAAATATACCTGACTTCAAATTCTGGTGATTTCGAATTACAGTCTTGTAGTGCATTGTGTAAGATATTTACTTTTTAATTTTTATTTAATTATTTAATTTTTTAATTTACATCCTAGTTAGCATATAGTGGAATAATGATTTCAGCAACAGATTCCGGTGATTTATTCCCTATGTATAACACCCAGTGCTCCTCCCAACAAGTATCTTCCTTAATAATGCCCTTATCCATTTAGCCCATCCCCCACCCACAACTCCTACAGCAAACCTCAGTTTTTCTCTATATGTAAGAGTCTCTTATGTTTTGTCCCCCTCCCTGTTTTTATATTTGTTTCCTTCCCTTTTGTTCATCTGTTTTGTATCTCAAATTCCACATATGAGTGAAGTCATATGATATGTCTTTTTCTTACTAATTTCACAGCATAATACCCTCTAGTTCCATCCACATTGTTGCAAATGACAAGATTTCATTCTTTTTGATTGCCAAGCAATAACTCCATTGCATATATATATATATAGATACATATATATATACACACACCATATATGTGTGTGTGTGTGTGTGTGTGTATATATATATATATATATATATATATATATATATATATATACACCACATTGTCTTTATCCACTCATTTGTCGATGGACCTTTGGGTTCTTTCTATACTTTGGCTATTGTTGAAAGTGCTGCTATAAACACTTTGGGGTTCATGGGGTGCATTGTGATGCCTGTGCCCCTTTGAAACAGAACATCTGTATCCTTTGGATAAATACCTAGTAGTGCAATTGCAGGGTTGTAGAGTAGTTCTATTTTTAACTTTTTGAGGAACCTCTATACTGTTTTCCAGAGTGGCTGCCCCAGTTTGCATTCCCAACAGCAATGCAAAAGAGATCCTTTTTCTCTGTAATCCTCACTAAAGTCTGTTGTTGCCTGAGTTGTTAATTTTAATCATTCTGACTGGTGTAAGGTGGTATCTCATTGTGGTTTTGATTTGTATGTCCCTAATGAAGAGTGATGTTGAGCATCTTTTCATGTGTCTATTTGCCATCTGGATGTCTTCTTTGGAGAAGTGTCTATTCATGTCTTTTGCCCATTTCTTCACTGGATTATTTGTTTTTTGGGTGTTGAGTTTAATAATTTCTTCATAGATTTTTGGATACTAGCCCTTTATCTGGTATGTCATTTGCAAATATCTTCTCCCAATATGTTGGTTGCCTTTTAGTTTTGCTGAATGTTTCTTTCGCTGTGCAGAAGCTTTTTATTTTGATCAGGTCCCAATAGTTCATTTTTGCTTTTATTTTCCTTGCCTCCAGAGACATGTTGAGGAAGAAGTTTCTGCAACTGAGGTCAAAGGGTTTTTGTCTGCTTTCTCCTCTAAGATTTTGATGGCTTCATCTTACATTTAGGTCTTTCATACATTTTGAGTTTATTTTTTTGTAAGAAAGTGGTCCACGTTCATTTTTATGCATGTTGCTGTCCAGTTTTCCCAACATCATTTGTTGAAGAGATTGTCTTTATTCCATTTGATATTCTTTCTTGTTTTGTCAAAGATTATTGGCCATATGTTTGTAGATTGGTCCATTTCTGGGTTCTCTATTCTGTTCCATTGATCTAAGTGTCTGTTTTTGTGCTAGTACCATACTGTCTTGATGATTACAACTTTGTAATACATCTTGAAGCCCAGGATTGTGATGTCTCCTGCTTTGGTTTTCTTTTTCAGGATGGCTTTGCTTATTTGGGGTCTTTTCTTGTTCCATACAAATTTTAAGATTGTTTTGGCTCTGTGGAGAATATTGGTGTTATTTTGATAGGGATTGCATTAAATATGTAGATTGCTTTGGATAGTATTGACATTTTTGATCTTCCAATCCATGAACATGGAATATTTTTCCATTTTTTTTGTGTCTTCTTCAATTTATTTCATAAGCTTTCTATAGTTCTCAGTGTATAGATTTTTCACCTCTTTGGTTAGGTTTATTTCTAGGGATTTTATGGTTTTTGATGCGATTGTAATGGGATTGATTTCTTCATTTCTTTCTGTTACTTCAGAAAGTGTATAGAAATGCAACCGATTTCTGTGCATTGATTTTTTTTATTAACTTGTTTTATTTTTTATTTTTTAAAATTTACATCCAAATTAGTTAGCATATAGTGCAACAATGATTTCAGGAGGAGATACCTTAGTGCCCCTTACCCATTTAGCCCATCCCCCCTACCATAACCCCTCCCATAACCCTCAGTTTGTTCTCCATATTTATGAGTCTCTTCTGTTTTGTCCCCCTCCCTGTTTTTATATTATTTTTGTTTCCTTTCCCTTATGTTCATCTGTTTTGTCTCTTAAAGTCCTCGTATGAGTGAAGTCATATGATTTTTGTCTTTCTCTGACTAATTTCACTTAGCATAATGCCCTCCAGTTCCATCCACATAGTTGCAAATGGCAAGATTCATTCTTTTTGATTGCTGAGTAATACTCCATTGTGTATGTATGTATGTGTGTGTGTATGTGTGTGTGTGTATGTGTGTGTATATATATATATATATATATATATATATATATATACCACATCTTCTTTATCCATTCATCCATCGAGGGACATTTGGGCTCTTTCCATATTTTGGCTATTGTTGATAGTGCTGCTATAAACATGGGGGTGCATGTGGCCCTTTGAAACAGCATACCTGTATCCTGTGGATAAATGCCTAGTAGTGCAATTGCTGGGTTGTAGGGTAGTTCTATTTTTAGTTTTTTGAGGAACCTCCATACTGTTTTCCAGAGTGGCTGCACCAGCTTGCATTCCCACCAACAATGCAAAAGAGATCCTCTTGCTCTGCATCCTCGCCAACATCTCTTGTTGCCTGAGTTGTTACTGTTAGCCATTCTGACAAGTGTAAGGTGGTATCTCATTGTGGTTTTGATTTGTATTTCTCTGATGATGAGTGATGTGGAGCATTTTTTCATGTGTCAATTGGCCATCTGGATGTCTTCTTTGAAGAAGTGTCTATTCATGTCTTTTGCCTATTTCTTCACTGGATTATTTGTGTTTTGGGTGTTGAGTTTGATAAGTTCTTTATGGGTTTTGGATACTAACCCTTTATCTGATATATCATGTGCAAATATCTTCTCCCATTCTCTAGGTAGCCTTTTAGTTTTGCTGATTGTTTCCTTCGCTGTGCAGAGCTTTTTATTTTGATGAGGTCTCAGAGGTTTGTTTTTGCTTTTGTTTCCCTTGCCTCCAGAGACATGGTGAGTAAGAAGTTGCTGCGGGCAAGATCAAAGAGGTTTTTGCCTGCTTTCTCCTTGAGGATTTTGATGGCTTCCTGTCTTACATTGAGGTCTTTCATCCATTTTGAGTTTATTTTTGTGTATGGTGTAAGAAAGTGGTCTAGGTTCATTCTTCTGCATGTCGCTGTCCAGTTTTCCCAGCACCACTTACTGAAGAGACTGTCTTTATTCCATTGGATTCTTTCCTGTTTGTGAAAGATTAGATGGCCATACTTTTGTGGGTCCATTTCTGGGGTCTCTATTCTGTTCCATTGATCAGAGTGTCTGCTCTTGTGCCAGTACCATACTGTCTTGATGGTTACAGCTTTGTAGTATAGCTTGAAGTCTGGAATTGTGATGCCTCCTGCTTTGGTTTTCTTTTTCAAGATTGCTTTGGCTATTCGGGGTCTTTTCTGGTTCCATACAAATTTTAGGATTATGTGTTCTAGCTCTGTGAAGAATGCTGGTGTTACTTTGATCGGGATTACATTGAATATGTAGATTGCTTTGGGTGGTATTGACATTTTGACAACATTTGTTCTTCTTATGCAAGAGCATGGAAGCTTTTTCCATTTTTTTTGGTGTCTTCTTCAATATCTTTCATAAGCTTTCTATAGTTTTCAGCATATAGGTTTTTCACCTCTTTGGTTAGATTTATTCCTAGATATTTTATGTTTTTTTTTGTGCAACTGTAAATGGGATTGATTCCTTGATTTCTCTTTCTGTCGTTTCATTGTTGGTGTATAAGAATGCAACCAATTTCTGTGCATTGATTTCATATACTGCAACTTTGCTGAATTCATGAATCAGTTCTAGCAGTTTTTTGGTGGAATCTTTTGGGTTTTCCATATAGAGTATCATGTCATCTGTGAAGAGTGTAAGTTTGACCTCCTCCTGGCTGATTTGGATGACTTTTATTTCTTTGTGTTGTCTGATTGCTGAGGCTAAGACTTCCAATACTATGTTGAAAAACAGTGGCGAGAGTGGACATCCCTGTCTTGTTCCTGATCTTAGGGGGAAAGCTCTCAGTTTTTCCCCACTGAGGATGATATTAGTGTTGGGTCGTTCATATATGGCTTTTATGATCTCAAAGTATGCTCCTTCTATCTCTACTTTCTTGAGAGTTTTTATCAAGAAACGTTGCTGTATTTTGTTAGATGCTTTCTCTGCATCTATTGAGAGAATCATATGGTTCTTGTCCTTTCTTTTATTGATGTGATGAATCACGGTAATTGTTTTGTGGATATTGAACCAGCCCTGCATCCCAGGTGTAAATCTCACTTGGTCATGGTGAATAAATTTTTTTTAATGTATTGTTGGATCCAGTTGGCTAATATCTTGTTGAGGATTTTTGCATCCATGTTCATCAGGGAAATTGGTCTATAGTTCTCCTTTTTAGTGGGGTCTCTGTTGGGTTTTGGAATCAAGGTAATGCTGATTTCATAGAAAGAGTTTGGAAGTTTTCCTTCCATTTCTATTTTTTGGAACAGCTTCAAGACAATAGGTGTTAACTCTTCCTTAAATATTTGGTAGAATTCCCCAGGAAAGCCATCAGGCCCTGGACTCTTGGTTTTTGGCAGATTTTTGATTACTAATTCGATTTCCTTACTGGTTATGGGTCTGTTCAAATTTTCTATTTCTTCCTGTTTCAGTTTTCGTAGTGTATATGTTTCTAGGGATTTATCCATTTCTTCCAGATTACCCATTTTATTGGCATATAATTGCTCATAATATTCTCTTATTATTGTTTGTATTTTTGCAGTGTTGGTTGTGATCTCTCCTCTTTCATTCTTGATTTTATGTATTTGGGTCCTTTCCTTTTTCTTCCTGATCAAACTGGCTAGTGGTTTATCAATTTTGTTAATTCTTTCAAAGAACCAGCTTCTGGTTTCATTGATCTGTTCTGTTTTCTTGGTTTCGATAACATTAATTTCTGCTCTAATCTTTATTATTTCCTGTCTTCTGCTGGTTTTGGGTTTTATTTGCTGTTCTTTTCCCTTCTCCTTAAGGCGTAAGGTTAGGTTGTGTAACAGATCTTTCTTCCTTCTTTAGGAAGGCCTGGATTACTATATACTTTCCTCTTATGACTGCCTTTGCTGTGTCCCAGAGGTTTTGGGTTGTGGTGTTATCATTTTCATTGACTTCCATATACTTTTTAATTTCTTCTTTAACTTATTGGGTAGCCCATTTATTCTTAAGTAGCATGTTCTTTAGTCTTCAAGTATTTATTACCTTTCCAAACTTTTTCTTGTGGTTGATTTCGAAATTCATAGCATTGTGGTCTGAAAATATGCATGGTATGATTTCGATATTTTTGTACTTACTTAGGGCTGATTTGTGTCCCAGTATGTGGTCTATTCTGGAGAACGTTCCATGTGCACTGGAAAAGAATGTATATTCTGCTGCTTTAGGATGAATTGTTCTGAATATATCTGTTAAGTCCATCTGGTCCAAAGTGTCATTCAAAGCCATTGTTTCCTTATTGATTTTTTGATTAGATGATCTGTCCATTGCTGTGAGTGGGATGTTGAAGTCTCTTACTATTATGGTATTATTATCAATGAGTTTCTTTATGTTTGTGATTAATTGATTTATATATTTGGGTGCTCTCACATTTGGCACACAAATGTTTACAATTGTTAGGTCTTCTTGGTGGATAGACCCCTTGATTATGATATAATGCCCTTCTGCATCTCTTGATACAGTCTTTATTTTAAAGTCTAGATTGTCTGATATAAGTATGGCTACTCTGGCTTTCTTTTGTTGACAATTAGCATGATAGATGGTTCTCCATCCCCTTATTTTCAATCTGAAGGTGTCTTTAGGTCTAAAGTGGGTCTCTTGTAAACAGCATATAGATGGGTCTTGTTTTCTTATCCATTCTGTTACCCTGCGTCTTTTGATTGGAGCATTGAGTCCATTGACATTTAGATTGAGTACTGAAAGATATGAATTTATTGCCATTATGATGCTTGTAGAGTTGGAATTTCTGTTGGCGTTCTCTGGTCCTTTCTAATCTTTTGTTGCTTTTGGTATATATATATATATATATATATATATATATATATATATATATATATATATATCTTTTCTCCCCTCAGAGAGTCCCCCTTATACTTTCTTGCAGTGGTGGTTTAGTGGTCACAAACTCCTTTAATTTTTGTTTGTCTGGAAAACTTTTTATCTCTCCTTCTATTTTGAATGACAGCCTTGCTGGATAAGGAATTCCTGGCTGCATATTTTTCTCATTAAGCACATTGAATTTATCTTGCCACTCTTTCTGGTGTGCCAAATTTCTATGGATAGGTCTGCTGCAGACCTGATCTGTCTTCCCTTGTAGGTTAGGGACTTTTTTTCCCTTGCTGCTTTCATGATTCTCTCCTTGCCTGAGAATTTTGTGAATTTGAGTATGATATGCCTTGTTGATGGTCGGTTTTTGTTGAATCTAATGGGGGTCCTCTGTGCTTCCTGGATTTTGATGTCTGTGTCTTTCCCCCGGTTAGGAAAGTTTTCCGCTACAATTTGCTCACATAACCTTTCTACTCCTATTTCTCTCTCTTCCTTTCCTGGGACCCCTATGATTCTGATGTTTCTCTAATTTTTAAATCATGCTCTTTTGCCTTCATCTCCCTGTTTTTTTCTGCTTCATTATTCTCTATGTTTGTCTTCTATAGCACTGATTCTCTGTTCTGCCTCATCCACCCTTGCTGCTGCTGCATGCATCCATGATTGCAGCTCACTTATAGCATTTTTAATTTCATTCTGACTAGTTTCTACTTCTTTTATCTCTGCAGAAAGGGATTCTAATCTATTTTTGACTCCAGCTAGTATTCTTATTATCGTGATTCTAAATTCTGGTTCAGACATCTTGATTGTAACTGTGTTGATTAAATTCCTGGCTGTCGTTTCTTTGTGCTCTTTCTTTTAGGGTGAATTCCTTCATTTTGACATTTTGAAGGGAGAAAAGGAATTAATGATATAGAAAAGTTAAAATTTAAAAAAGTAAAATTAAAAAAAATATTAAATTAAGAAATTAAAAACACAGACACAAAAATCGAATAAATGATGCTAGATCCTAGGTGTGTTTCGGTCTGGGTGTTGAAAGTGGTTTAACAGATTAGAGAAAAAAAAGGGGGGGGGAAGGAAATCGTTTGAGAATTTGAAAAAAAATGAATACACTGAAGTAGACTAAAATTAGATGATGGGAGTAAAATAGAATTTGAAAAAACTTACACAAAAGTAAAGAATATAGTAGGAAAAAATTAAAGAAAAATATTTTTAATAAAAATTAAAAATAACGAATTTTTTCTCTTTCTGTATTCTAGAAAGAGAAAAGAAACAAAAAGAAAAAGAAGAACTCGTTTCAAAATTTGGAAAAGTGAATACACTGTAATAGACTAAAATAAAATGATGGAAGTAAAATATAATTTGAAAAAATTTACATAAAAGCAAAAAAATATAGTAAAAAAATTAAAGAAAAATATTTTTAATAGAAATTGAAAGTAAAAATGAAGTTTTTCACTTCCTGCATTCAGAAAAGAAAAGAAACATAAAATAGAAAAAAGAAAAATAAATAAAACAAGGAAATTGTTTGAAAATTTGAAAAGGTGAATACACTGAAGTAGACTAAAATAGAATCATGGAAGTAAGATAGAATTTGAAAAACATTACACAAAAGTAAAAAATATAGTTAAAAAATTAAAAGTATTTTTAATAAAAATTGAAAAGAAAAATGATTTTTTTCTCTTTCTATATTCAAGAAAAAGAATAGTATAAAAGAGAAAAATAAGAAAAAAAATTGAATAGATGGACCTGCTAACAGATTGAAATAGGACTGAAATTATTTCGTTTCCCCCTAGAAGTCAGACTATGTAGCGCTTTATAGTCTATAAACTAAGTAGGCGGTAAGACTTGTGTTCTTGGAGAGCGAGGTTGGCCCAGTTGGGGGGGGGGGGCGCTTAGTGTAACAGCTCTGTTCTCCACTAGATGGCGCTGCTAGCTTACTGGGGTGGTATGTTGCAGCCCTCGTAGGTGCGTATGCGGGAGCGGTGAAAATGCCATCACCCAGCTACCCCAGTCTCTAGTATGGGAGCTCTGTTCTCTCTGATCAGTAATCACTGATTACTGATGCACCTGTCCTCTGTCTTCAGCTTTCATCCACTCCCTGCTTCTTCACTGTCTGTGACCAAGCCCCAGGCAGTACCTCTCTCCCGAGTTCTGTCTCAAATGAGGCTATTTTCCCCCGCCCCCTTACTTCTGAAGGACTGTGGTTTTGACCCGTTCTACCCCTCTGTGGGAGGGTCTCACCCAGCAATGGCCGAATGAGCAATGGCCGAATGTCGGCTGCACCCAGGAACGCTTGCTGGACCCTGCTGCTGCCGGTGCCCCGAGACTGTAGCCAGGTGCCTGCCCGTCCCAGAAAAAGTTCACGAGATAGTGTAGCAGCAGCGTTTCAGGGATTATGGACAATCACAACACAAATCTGGCACCGGGCTTCACACTTAACAACATTCTTCCAACACCAGCAAATGTAGCCATTTTCTGGGGTCTGCTGGGACCAGGTGGCTTCAATAGCCTCTACCAAATGTCCTTCCAGCAGTGGAACCGCTTTTCCCCATGTGCTCCGAAAACCTCCTGGACCCCACTCTATTCCTGGGGAGTCGCCCTTCTCACCAAAGCATCACCAGGTGTCGAGCTGCAGAATTCCAGACTTTGTGCTCCACTTGTTTACAGTCTTAATGGAATTTAAACCCTCTCCTTTCTCCTTTCTCCCTTTTTAGTTTAGTCCCTGTGGCTGTTTCCAATTCTCCACTTTCTCTCCAGCTGCTTTTGGGGAGGGGTGCTTTTCCCGTATTCTCCCCACCCCCAGTCTCCATCCTTTCTCTACCTGCAAAGCAGCTCCCTGCCTACCGCTGGCTTCTCTCTCCCCAAGTTCACCTCTCCGCCCCACATACCTGCTGAATTCTGTGGTTCAGGTTGTGCATATTGTTGTGTTAATCCTCCAGTCAGTTTTCTAGGTGTGTAGGATGGTTTAGTGTTGGTCTGGCTGTATTTCATGGACGCAAGACACACAAAAAACTTCCATGCTGTTCCGCCATCTTGGTTCCTCCCCTGCCCATTGATTTTATATCTTGCAATTTTGCTGAATTCATGGGTCAGTTCTAACAGTTTTTTGGTGGAATCTTTTGGGTTTTCCATATAGAGTATCATGTTGTCTGCAAAGAGTGAAAGTTTGACTTCCTCCTTGCTGATTTGGATGCCTTTTATTCCTTTGTGTTGTCTGATTGCTGAGGCTAGTACTTCTAATACTATGTTGAATGACAGTGGTGAGAGTGGACATCCCTGTCTTGTTCCTGACCTTAGGGGGAAAGCTCTCAGTTTTTCCCCATTGGGGTTGATATTAATGTTGGGTCTTTCAGATATGGCTTTTATGATCTCGAGGTATGCTCCTTCTATCCCTACTTTCTTGAGGGTTTTTATCAAGAAAGGATGCTGTATTTTGTCAAATGCTTTCTCTGCATCTTTTGAGAGGATCACGTGGTTTTTGTCCTTTCTTTTATTGATGTGATGTATCACATTGATTGCTTTGTGGATATTGATCCAGCCCTGCATCCCAGGCATAAATCCTACTTGGTCATGGTGAATAATTTTTTAATGTTTTGTTGGATCTGGTTGGTTCTTGTTGAGGATTTTTGAGTCCATGTTTATGAGGGAAATTGGTCTATAGTTCTCCTTTTTGTTCTCTTTTAGTTCTCTTCTCTGTCTTGTTTTGGAATCTAGGTAATGCTGGCCTTCTAGAAAGAGTTTGGAAGTTTTCCTTCCATTTCTATTTTTTTGGAACAGCTTCAAGAGAATAGGTGTTAACTGTTCCTTAAATGTTTGGTAGAATTCCAGCAGAAAGCCATCCAGCCCTAGACTCTTGTTTTTTGGCAGATTTTTGATTACTAATTCAATTTCTTTGCTGGTTATGGGTCTGTTCAGATTTTCTATTTCTTCCTGTTTTGGTTTTGATAGTTTATATATTTCTAGGAATTTGTCCATTTCTTCCAAATTGCCCATTTTATTGGCATATAATTGCTCATAATATTATTTTATTATTGTTTGTATTTCTGCAGTGTTGGTTGTGATCTCTTTCTTTCTTGATTTTATTTATTTGGGTCCTTTTCCTTTTTATTTTTGATCAAACTGGCTAGGGGGTTATCAGTTTTGTTAATTCTTTCAAAGAATCAGTTCCTGCTTTCATTGATCTGTTCTACTGTTTTTTGTTTGTTTGTTTGTTTTGTTTTGTTTTGTTTTGATGACATTGATTTCTACTCTAATCTTTATTATTTCTCACCTTCTGCTGGTTTTGGGTTTTATTTTCTGTTCTTTTTCCAGCTTTTTAAGGTGTAAGGTTAGGTTGTGTATCTGAGACCTTTCTTCCTTCTTTAGGAAGGCCTGGATTGCTATATACTTTCCTTTTGTGACCACCTTTGCTTCATTCCAGAGGTTTTGGACTGTTGTGTTATCATTTTTGTTGGCTTCCATGTTCTTTTTAATTTCCTCTTTAACTTCTTGGTTAGCCCATTCATTCTTTACTAGGATGTTCTTTACTTTCCAAGTATTTGTTGTCTTTCCATTTTTTTTTTCTTGTGGTTGATTTCAAGTTTTATAGCATTGTGGTCTGAAAATATGCACGGTATGATCTCGATCTTTTTGTACTTGTTGAGAGCTGATTTGTGTCCCAGTATATGATCTGTTCTGGAGAATGTTTCATGTGCACTTGAGAAGAATGTATATTTTACTGCTTTAGGATGAAATGTTCTGAATACATGTGTTAAGTCCATTGATCCAGTGTGTCATTCAAAGCCATTGTTTCCTTGTTGATTTTCTGCTTAAATTATCTTTGCATTTCTCTAAGTGGGATGTTGAAGTCCCCTACTATTATGGAATTATTGTGAATGAGTTTCTTTATGTTTGTGATTAATGGATTTATGTAATTGGTTGCTCCCCATTGGGGGCATAACTGTTTACAATGATTAGGTCATCTTGGTGGATAGACCCCTTAATTATGATATAATACCCTTCTTTATCTCTTGTTAGTCTTCATTTTAAAGTCTAGATTGTCTTATATAAGTATGGCTACTCTGGCTTTCTTTTGGTGACCATTATCATGATAAATCGTTTTCCATTACCTCACTTTCAATCTGATGGCGTCTAGAGGTCTAAAATGGGTGTCTTGTAAACAGTATGTAGATGGGTCTTTTTTATCCATTCTGTTACCCTATGTCTTTTGACTGGAGCATTTACTCCATTGACATGTAGAGCGAGTACCAAAAGATATGAATTTATTGCCATTGTGTTGCCTGTAGAGTTGAAGTTTCTGTTGGTGTTCTCTGCTCCTTCCTAGTCTTTCTTTCTTTTGGTCTTTTGTTGTGTTTTGTCTTTTCTCCCTTCAGAGAGTCCTCCTTAAAATTTCTTGTGTGGCTGGTTTAGTGTTCATGAACTCCTTTAGTTTTTGTTTGACTTTATCTCTCCTTCTATTTTGAATGATAGTCTTGCTGGATAAAGAATTCTTGGCTGCATATTTTTCCAGTTCAGCACATTGAATATATCCTGCCACTCCTTTCTGGCCTGCCATGTTTCTGTGGATAAGTTGGCTGTGAACCTGCTCTTGTAGGTTAAGGACTTATTTTCCCTTGCTGCTTTCATGACTCTTCCCTTGTCTGTGTATTTTGTGAATTTGACTGTGATATGCCTTGTTGATGGCCAGGTTTTGTTGATATTAGTGTCTGTCTTTCCTCTTTCCCCAGGTTAGGAAGGTTTTCTGCTATGATTTTCTCACATAATCCTTCAAATTCTTTTTTTGTTTCTTCATTTTCTGGGACCCCTATGATTCAGATGTTATTCCTTTTTAACGAGTCACTGAATTCTCTAATTCATATATCGTTCTCTTTCCCCTTAGTTCCCCTCTTTTTTTCCTGCCGCATTATTCTCCATAATTTGTCTTGTATACCTCTTATTTGCTGCTCTGCTTCATCCATCCTTGCCGCCGTGGCATCCATTCGAGATTGCATATCAGTTATAGCATTTTTAATTTTGTCCTGACTAGATTTTACTTCTTTTATCTCCACAGAAAGGGACTCTATGCTTTTTTCAACCCCTGCTAGTATTCTTATTATCGTGATTCTAAATTCTGGTTCAGCTATCTTTCTTGTATGTGTATTGATTAAGCCCCTGGCTGTCATTTCTTCCTGTTCTTTCTTGTGGGATGAATTCCTTTGTTTCATCATTTTGGAAGAAAAAAAAGAATTAACAAAAAATTACAATTAAAAAATTTAGGACAACACACAAAAAAATCAACTAAAGGTTGCTAGATCCTAGATGTGTTTTGGTCTGGTTGTTGAAATAAGCTTGATAGAATAGAGAAAAAAGGGAAAGAAAAGAAAAAAAAGGAAAAAAGTAGGAAAACATCTGAAAATTAAAAAAAAATTAATATAATAAAATAGAATAAAATGAACGTATAAAAGTAAAATAGAATTTAAAAATTTAGAAAATAATATAGTGGAAAAAATTACAGAAAAATATTTTTTATAAAAACGGAAAATAAAAATAATTTTTCTCTTTCTGTATTCAAAAATAAAAGAAAAAGAAAAAAAATTTGAATAGATGGTCCATGAACAGAATGAAATATGATTGAAATTACATCCAGTTTCCCCTAGAAGTTGAATATGCAGCAATTTATAGTCTGTAAACTAAGTAGGAGGAGAGACTTGTGGTGTTCCTCTAGAGCGGGGTTGGTATAGTTGGACATTGTGACTACGTTCTCCACTAGATAGCAATGTTTAGTTCACTGGGGTAGATCTCTGTGGCCTGTGTACATGTGTGCATGCACAGGAGAGGTGAAAATGGCGTCACCCAGCTACCCAGTCTCTAGCATCAGAACTCTGCTCTTGCAGACTGACAATCAAGCACCCCTCCTTTGTCTCCAGTTTCTGTTCAACACTCCTACTTCTGTGCCATCCACAGCCAAGCTGTCAGGCTGCCAGGCAGCACCTCCCTCCCAAATTTTATCTCAGATGGGGTTGTGTTTCCAAATCCCTGACTTCTGAGGGCCCTGTGGTTTGATCCACTCCAACCCTCTGGGGGAGGGTTTCGTCAAGCTATGGCCAGGTGCCAGCCTGCACCCAGGAACGTTTGCATGACCACGTTGTTACAGATGCCCAGAGACTGTGGCTGGGTGCCAGCATGCCCCAGAAAAAGTTCATATGATCATGTAGCACCAGTGTTTCAGGGATGATGGTAAATCACAACATACATCTGGCACCAGACTTCTCTGCCCCCTAATGTCCTTGTTCTAACACCAGCAAACGTGACTGTTTGCCTGTGGGACCTTTGCCTGTGGGGAGGCTGCACAACCTTTACCAAATGTCCTCCCAGCGGGGGAACCACCTCTCCCTGTGTGGCCTGAGGCCCCCTCGGACCTCACTGTCTGCTCCTAGGGATTTACCCTTCCCACCAGAGCACCGCCAGGTATAGAGCTGCAGAGTTTCAGACTCTGTGCTCCCTGTTTATAGAGTCCTAGTATTTTAACCCTCTCCTTTCTCCTTTCTTCTTTCTCCTTTCTCCTTTCTCCTTTCTCCTTTCTCCTTTCTCCTTTCTCTCTCAGTCCCTTATGGGTATATCCACTCTTTCTCTTTCTCTCTAGCTGCTTTCAGCAGGAGTGCTTTCCTTGTACTCTCCCTGTCTCCATCCTCTCTCCACAAGCAAAATCATCTCCATACCCTCTGCAGCTTCTCTCTGCCCCTCTGTTCACCTCTCCGTGCTGTGTACCTGCTGAGTTATGTGGCTCAGGTTATGAAGATTGTTGTGTTAATCCTCAGATCAATTTTCTAGGTGTGCAAGATGGTTTGGTGTTGATCTGGCTGCATTTCAGGGGTGAGAGAACCAGAAAACTTCCATACTGCTCTGCCATCTTGGCTCTCCAGCACTGTGTAAAATATTTAACGTCACTGATCCTCATTTTTCTGATATATACAGAGAACATAATAAAAACTCTATAAAGCTTCTGTGATATTATTTGAGATAATATATATGATATTCTTTGAAGGGTGTGTGATATCTAGTTGGTTTTTAATGAATGGTAGATAACATTATAGCTGTTGTTTTGTGCTTAAAATCTGTTCTCTGTCTGCTATACTCTGAGGGCAAAGGTTTTCAAACAGTGTATCAATGGTATTGACTTTTAGGAAAGCAGAGACAGTGGCTTGTTAACTTTCTACACATTTGGTTATTTCTAAGTCACTATGCCAGTGGGCCCAAAGGCCACCAAGACTATACCCATTCATCTCTGTGGATACTGAATCAACTTTAGGATACAGAATCAACTTTAGCATCTCTCTCAAAAGCTCCAGTCATCCAGATTTAGGCTGGCCAGTTAATATCATTCAGCAACGAAGTAGCCACTCTTCTAAGGAAAATATACACTGAATCATGGATTTCAACCTGGAGAACACATTCAGATTTCTTGATGTAGCTTTTTCAAGTCCCTGGTATTCCTCCCTGGTATGCCCAGGGAGGCACATCAAGTAGCTTCACCCTTAATTGAGAGCCACTGGTTTTCAAAGAAGCTGATATTCAACTAGAAATGTTAAAAAGATAAGAATACCCATTTCATGGTGATGATTTATATATTTTTAATTAAATATCTATATTGTCATGAATCTGAGAATATATGATGAATAGCATAGTAATATAGTTACAGAATAAATAGTCGTTCATCTTTGTATCTTACATTCTTTGCATAGTATATATAAAATGGTGCCTTTATCATAGTGCTGGCTTAAAAGCTTGGATTTAATCTGCTCTTCCTGTCTTTGTGATAGTGTAGATGATGATGATGATGATGATGATGATGATGATGATAATGATGATAAAGCATCCACTCACACTCATGGAGTACCAGGCCCTATATAAAGTGCTTTACATGTAGTATCCCATATAATCCTGTTATCCATATAATTACTAAGGTGCAATTTTCACCTGCATTTAACAGAGAATTAAATGAATGGAGAGATTAATTGGTCAAGGTTTATACACTATTATAGAGCCATGATGTAAACCCAGGCATTCTGACTCTAGAACATGGGCTCATGGTTTTATGCTTTGTTGTCCCTCATGAAGAACAAGGAACTGAGAGTGTAGGGGTCTTCCTTAAATAATTCCCCTGAGATACATTTCTACCAAGAAAGCTTGTTTATCATCTGTAATGTTGGACCTCTGTCCCTTCCTTTAGTGAATATAATTATTAGTGAATAACTGATGCATCTTACTGGGAATTCAAACACAGAGATATAAAAATAGACAGACATACTCAGATAGTATCTGGTCACCTCGCTGACTAGAATAGATGTAGCAATCAGATCCAGAAATAATCGCATTTTTGTTAATTAGACTCTTAGTGCTGTTTTTTTAAGTGCCATCCATTCTTCTAAACAAATAAGTACTTGTCTCTTAAATAAGTAAATTGCAGCCCTGGCCTCATTTACTACATTAACGCCTATGAGAATTGATAAGACCTCTTTTAAATATCCCAATATCTTGTGGTTCTCCTTTTAAAATAATAGCACTCAGTTTTGTAGATTCCACTTTAGTAAGGCCATGCATTTTGCATTTCCTAAAATATGCTATTTATGTATTCTGTAACTGCTTGCACTGTTTCTGTGTAGATTTTTTTTCATAAAATATGACCCCTCTTACCCCCCCCCCCCCCGCCCATGTCTAGAATTCATAATTCCCTTTGAATATGACAAAAATCCTAGGGGAAGTACTGTGCTTTTAAAGACAGTGAATATAGATTGGATGACTACTGATTCTGCCCACACAACCTGAGATATACACGTATTTATTTTAAAATCTCAGCAAATATATCAGAATTTTCAGAAAAATAATTTGATATTTGTAAACTGTTTGGAACTTCTCAGAGTTTATTTTGACCAATGTTTCCTATAGCAACTATTACTCTTATATTTAGTGTTTCAGCAAACGTACTGTAATAACATGAAAAATGTCAAAGCAAATAATATTTTTTAGTAAGTGCAATATTTTCCTAAAATGGAAAAAAATCAGATAGGATCAATATAGTTCAACGACTTTTAAGTAGAAACAACAAATTATAATCCACTAAAGGGAAATTGAGTTTCATAATAGGATCAACATAAGGTTGAGAACTTTAAGCAAGAATTTAGCACCTCAGGATACATTTAACATCATACAATTATTTGATGGTCTTAACAAATAGAATGTGCTTATCCTATTATTGTCCACGCAAGCACGTTCATGCATTTATCCATGTAGAAATGCATATTTTTTTGAGTATCTACTGAATACAAGTCCCAGTGCCAGATAATATGACAGATGCTGGGAAGTAAACATTCCTGACATTAAGGATTGTGATTTTTCTCAGGGTGAATTTAGTCCTGTTATTTCTACTTTTAACCCTTCAAGCTGTTTTGATTATAACAAGTTTCTTAACATTCAAGCATTGCAGTTTTATTTTTTTATTCTGAAGTGTTGAAAATGTTAACATAATAACTCTGTCAAAAACTTACATTTACCCATCATATGTGAATTAGTAAAAGATAGCTAGAAAAACTCTGACGTTTTACTACTTCTAATTTATCTAACCTCAAAGGCTGCGACTTAGGTCTTTTACAGATCTTAGATGATTTTTTTTTCAGACAAAATTAGAACATACAACACAATCAACAGTAACTAATCCAACATCTTTTGAACTACTATGTACAAAAGCTCACATATTCCCAGAAAAAATAAGCAAAGATCTTTGCCTGTTTGTCTGTGTGTGTGTATGTGTATGTGCATATGCATATATATATATATATATATATATATATATGAATATACTTACGCTTTCATTTACAGATTAAAATATATGGAAATAGCAATGATAATAATCTCAAAATAGAATTTTATTTCCCAGCGTATTACTTTGTTAACTAAGTTATGTATCTTCAATTAAAGTGAACTATTATTGATATTTGAAGAGATTTGAGAAGTGATGCTAAATATATGGTCAGAAAGAATAGGAAGAAAACTTTAATGGTTTACCCCTCCACTTCTTTTTTTCCCTTTATTTTGTCAATCTATCTGTTGCCCCTGATTTGCTATTTTTCCCCCAAAGTGGGTAAGTGGGTAAATGAGGGGAATCAACAGTTTGTATCTTCCATTGATGACGATTCAATGATTCTATAATTGTAGAGCATTTTAGGATAGAGTATTTTCCTCCACTGAAAGGAGTGTAATGACCTCTAGCTGACTGGATTTTTATGAGGGTTCAATGAATTAGTAGCTATAAATTGTTTAGAACAATACCTGGAATATTGTTAGTATTCATTAAATGTTGTTATTCAAGTAATCACAGAACTAGTTTCAAACATGAGTATTGATAAATATTGTAATAATAAACTTCAGTGTGTCATCTCTATCATTAACATACTTAAATGTCAACTTTGCCTAAAAGACAAATCATGTATGTGTGTGTATATACATACATATATATATATATATGTATAGGTATATATATATATATATATATATTTACCTATACATATATATATATAGGTAAATATATATATATATATTTACCAATACATCACAAGGATATTTTGCATTATTGACTTTGTTTTGGTGCACAAATATGGAGAACATGAATTCAGTGTAAATTACTGTTTTGAGATAGCTTATGGACTGGAAACCCTATTTGGAAAGAGGGGGTGAGAGCAAGAGAGACCAAGTCCTAATGTTTTTACGTGTGTCTCTGCCCCCTCCCCCCACCCCTTTTAATATCTTTTATCATGTTTTATGTGGTTAACTGAAATTTCCCACCCCAGAACACCACACTTTGTTCGTTCATTATGAACACTGCTATTTCTTGTCCTGTGTCCTGTTTCTTCTGTGCTATTTGTGGCTTCCATATCCTTCTGCTCCACTCTTTCATTCTGAGGTTCCTGATGATAGTGAGGTTCTGGATATATGTATGGCACTCATTTTTGGACAAAGCTCTGGCACAAATTCCTCTCCCACCCCATTTTTAATAAAATGGATTGGACAATCTAGATGGAAATTGAATTTCCCGTTTTATTTCACTTTCAGAGATAATTATGCCATAATGTAAGTTTTACTCAGATGACCTTTCTTTCCTCTACCTTAGGATGTCTCCTGCTCCCTCTGGCTTCTCTGAAACAAGGCACTCTATTGTGCTTGACCTCTCTACCCTTTCTCAGACTATGAGCTGCATCTCTAGATGACTGCTTCCTTTCAAACTGATAGAACTGCTTACTTGTCATGTCCATATGGGCAACACCATACAGATATCTGCTGTGCATCAAACTCGCCCTTGTCTACAATGGTTCTATCTATGCTCTGCCTTTGTAGCTTGTTTTAGTGAACAGCATGCCACTTCGTCTAACCAGAAACCTTGAATACTCCTTTGTTCCCTACCCTCTACCTGCACAAGTAAATCACAAAGTCAGCTCTTTCTGCCTAATACATATCTCATGAATTTATATATTTATATATGTGTTTATATGTAGTTTATATAAATAGCTCACTTCCTCCCATCGCACATTCACCCACCACTTGTACCAGCCTTTCATCTCAGTGGCGGCACCTCCCTCCCACCTGGTCTTCTTTCATCCCCTCTTAAGCCCTCTGTGTGTGTGCTTTTTTTTTTAATGTTTTAAGGTGCTGCTAGCAGGATTACAGGTATGATTCTGCAACTAGAGCTTCCCCTGGATTTTTAGTTATCCTTCAAATAACCACCCACATCTTTAACAGGGCTTACAGGGTGATCTGCATACTGACCCTTTACCTTCACATCTTTTAGTTCCTAGAGCCCTTCAGCCTCCTTTCCCTCCTAACCTGAGGATGTGCTTTTCCTCTGCCAGAAATCATCTTCTTTTTCTCCTCTCCTCTGTTCCTTAAAGGGGTAACTTCTACTCTCACTTCAAGTGACATTTCTCAGGGGATCTCCTTGGCCCTCTCCTACTGGCCCCGCTGTTGTATATGTGCCTCATCCTACTTGTTTACACTCATCCTGCTACTGTTTGTTGATATTCCCCAGCATATATTTATTGGGGAAATTGAATTTGGATTCAGAAACATGAGAACCCAATTCCAAGCACATCCTTTGTCGCTGAGTGACTTTGTGTATGCCACTTAATTTCTTTAGGTTTTATTTCCCCCATCTATAAAATATGGACTGTAATATCAGTCTTGCATGGCTGAGTTAAGTTTTAAAAATATCATATAGTACTAACACAGTACCTGGAACACTTAAGACACAGCATAAATGGCAGTTATTATCTGGATATTTCCCAATATAAGTTATTCCAATGAGTTTAGTTTTGTATAATCTCTTCATCCTGCCAAGATGCGACCTAACAAATACGAAGGCATCTTAACATATATTAGGAAACAGAGAGAAAAGTTGAGAGGTGGATGGTTTTTCTTGCCAAAGTTGTAAAAAAACGACCAGTTTCCCTTAAGTCTTTTCCTCTTGGCCCCTCACTATTTGAGAATGGATTTTCATATTGTTTTACCTTTTTCATTGTGCTGCTGGCTTTTTAACCTTCATTAAGAACCATGGATCCTTACTCCAGATCATGCAGACCCATCTCCCAGAAAGATGGGGACAGGAGAGGATGGTTAGCACATCAGTGCTAATTTCAAACTAGCTAATGTTTTCTTCCCCTTTATTAATGTTTTTCCATTTTATAAGCACTTTTGGAGATAAAATGGCTTAACCTAAAGGCTGTAAGAGTAGGTATTTTCATTGCCAAGATCAGTCTGGTAGGTAATTATTTTGGAGCAAGTTCTATTCAAGGAATCTTGAAACATTCTCTACTTTATCTATGCTCTGAGTAGAGTCTGATTCCTAGAGCTACTGCATCTTCATTTGCAGCCATTGATACAATTCAAAAACCAAGTGAAGGAATAACATTTCTAATCCCCCAAAGATCTATATATATTGCTTGTTGAGCTTTTAGTTGTATTTTTTATTACTAACTCTGGACATGTTTGCGTATGCTGAAGATTTCAATTAAAATAGACAGCAGGGTGATATGGAATCAATACTTGTTTTGTATCTAGGGAAAAAGAAGCAATATGAAATATGGAAATCTGAGAGAATGTAACTGCTCTAGGATCTGCTATGAGACATAACCTCCTGCTTGTCAGATAGACATGATTTTTAGAGCAGAGAATTTGTTGGCTTAACGACGACAACTTGCCAGTTTCATTAGTTTCATATCTTAGTCTAGACAGAGTCACTGTTCCAGTCATTGAAGTACCAATCCTAAGCTTCCGTTAAGTTTGAGCCAAATGATAGCATATTTTAGAAGTGCTTTGTAACATAACAATATGCAGCTAAATACTGCTTATAGATGAGTAAGCTTGTGATAACTTCACTATAAACTGGGTTCTGTTCTTTTTCATTCTTGCTTAGGTTTAATTTTCATGAGCTTGCTAAGAACATCATTATTAGTGCTTCTTATACATACCCAGTGAATATCACATTGAAAGAGTCATTCTGAGAAAAGTGGAAGAGTTATAAATATAAACTAACTACCGATACGGTAGGAACTGAGTGGGTATATCACCGATTGATTTTCATTATGGTAAAATTGTGTGTGTGTGTGTGTGTGTGTGTGTGTGTGTGTGTGTGTGTGTGTGTTTTCCCCTACCTACTCAGGGGTGTGTGGAGAGTTCAAACAGATTAGATCCAAAGAACAGTGAATTTATTAAACATATTTAAGGAACTCTTCAGAATAAATATCAGATCATGGGATATCTCTTACAACCACAATTTGGAAGGGAAATCCATCTGCAAAGAGCAAATCTCTAGTGAAGAAAATAATATGTTTTCATTTTTAAAACCAAAGTATTTCATTATTGTGTGCCATACTGTGCACCCCACATAGGATCAGCCTGGGATTCAGAAGAACCTGCGGGAAATCTTGTGACAAACATTTAAGGTCAACTAGATAACATTTTCATTCTCTGTGATTCCTTCTGAATTTGCTATTGTTCCATCTGAATTCATTGTTCTCTGAAGGCAAGAAGCAGAACAAACACTAACTGTTGGATATCTTGTCTTGCTGTCTATCTGCAGAATTTTTTGGCTACATGCAGTTCTTCAGAATATGATAGAAAATAGTATTTATGATTATATATTTTGTGTTTTTCCTGAATGTATCATTTTCCTACAGATGCTTTAAACTTCTTAAACTGCTAATGTACTTTCTCAAATTGGAAGTTATTTCATAGACTGGCAAGGTAGATATTTCTTTTGTTTGCAAAGTTAACCCTGAAGAAAAGATGAGGATACTCAGCCAGCTACCAGTAAATATTTGGCGCCCTGTTAATAGCACGTGGCTTCTTTATAGTTATCCACAGGCAAAGATTCCTACAAAAGTTGTTAATAAGTTCTTAATATATATACATATGCCTTTTGGGCTTCTCCACCAACAGTGAGGTGAGAACTGTAATAATCTGCCCCTTGAGAAAGCTCTGTTCATTGTAGGGAAGAACAACCTGTTTGCTTTTTTCATAATGCTTGGAATATGTTTCATCCCTATTGTTATGGATGTCCAAGTATAAGACAGTATAGGCAATATAGGAAATTTTCCATGATTTGCAGATATCTACGATTAGCAACATCAACTCTTAATATGCGCCTGTAAAATAGTTCATCAGGGCCATATAATAATATGCTCAAGATTCTTTTTAAAGGAATGTGCTAGGCACATGAAATAATTCTATATCATTCAAATATAATTGTTTACATTTATTCAAGTTTTAATAAACACAGCCTAGTATTCAAGAAAGCCAATTTCCATTAAGATTACAAAAACATTGATTAAGGAAAGCTAAAGCTTAAAGAGAGATGATCATTTTAAATTTTAGACTATTAGAAATATCTGATTACAATGCAGTCGCATCTAAAAAGTAATTTACCTTTCAAGGGTGACTACAATTTTAGGTCTCCTAAGGCTTTAAGCACATGTCACCACTACAAACCCTGCAGGTATTTCAGTATTATAGTGTCTTCCAGTGGTTTTGCTTTTAATTCAAACTGTAACAGGCCCCCATGTTTGCCTGTCGGTATAACAGAACTAACCCAGCAGCAGATTCAATTCTACAGACATGATATGAACACCTGCTGTGTATAAAAACTCTGTGAGCCACTGAGCAAGACATACCTGTGAATAAGGCAGAGGCCCTGCCTATAAACTGCCCACAATCTAGGGGGAGAGGGATAGGCTTTATCAAGCTTTTAATTAAAGCCAAATAGCTTCAGAGTTAGCAGGCCTAGGGAAACTCCATTCAGTATACATTTGTTCTATCCCCCTCCCACCCATTTACTGTTATCTTTGTTTTCCCATGCAGTCTAATTTCTTTCTTTTGGCCTCCTTCCTCTGAGGCTGAGAATATACATCTGTGTGGGAGTAAATGCCCTGAGTCACTGCACAAGCGCATGAAAACAAACAGAAGGGACAGGCAGCATGTTATTCTTTTAGAAGCATGGCCTTATTCCCCCTCACTCCTGACAGTGTCACTTCAGGCCCTGAGCATATGGGCAAGGGCTTGTCTTTAGAGCCACTTATGGCACATATATAAAATTTACTGTACCTTTTAGGAAAAATGCAGTGTTTGTGAACCACTTGGGAGAGAGAGAGATTTATACAGGGGGAAAAATACACCCAGTCAAGCTATTAAACACTGGTTTCCATGACATTTTTAGTCACTAGATATGAATGAAGAGGTCTCATGTTAGACTATAAGATGAGCAAGTATTTGGATCTTTTTTGAAATAAATAACTTGTTGATATCTCTTTTGGGGATCAATTTCACTGTGTCTTTGGAATCTTAGGTTTTGAGGTTGATTATCAAGGATTACAGAAAAATTAAGGATGGTTTTTCTATTATAGAAAAAAAAGTGCAGTCTCAGAAACAACCATTTTCTCAAGTAATTAATCCCTCTGAATGGATTTTTCAAAGAAATCTGGTTCATAGAGTGTACCATACTTTTGCTGATAGAGAAAGTGGTCCTATGCTGTACATTGTTTGGGGTGAATAATCTTAAAGTAGTAATCCAGGGGCGCCTGGGTGGCTCAGTCGGTTAAGTGTCCAACTTCAGCTCAGGTCACAATCTCGCGGTCCATGAGTTCAAGCCCCGTGTCTGGCTCTGGGCTGATGGCTCAGAGCCTGGAGCCTGCTTCCGATTCTGTGTCTCCCTCTCTCTCTGCCCCTCCCCCATTCATGCTGTCTCTCTCTGTCTCAAAAATAAATAAACGTTAAAAAAAATTTAAAGTAGTAATCCATGTAAGTCCTTACATCAGCCTTCCAATGTGACATTAGTTTTCCCATCTCACTACACATAATATTTTTAACATCAGGAGAGTTGGCTTTCAGTATAAGTAGGCATATATTAGAACACAAGATTTTTGTGGCATGCTGTTAAGGTCCTGTTTTACTTGGAATTGTACATTGTACATTTTCACTAATATGTTTTGTTTTACTTAAGGGCATTACACTTATTCTTTCCTGCATCTATTTGTGAAGTTGTATGAAGAACTTCTCATGGTGAAATGTGATCCCGAATCAATAGGCAGCAAGGGTGGGAAAGAAATAGAACACTGGTAGAGAATACCTTCTGGATGTCAATTTCCAATGAACAGAAGGAGGGAGAGTCCTTTGTATATAACTATATGTTTTGCATAACTTAACCTTTGAAATGCTGGGAGACTTATTTATATATATGAAATCAAAAAGAAAATGCCATTCTTTTCTATCGCAGATGTCATTTTGGTTATGGCTATAATTAGAAATACATAACTTGAATATTTAGAAAGTGTTTTGTTTTTTCTCGCTTGGGGGTTGAGGAGGAAAGAATGGCAAGTGTACTTCAGCAGGTGCTGCTTATTATTCAATTGAAGATTTCATCCCAGTAGAGCCTGTGAGCACCATGGCCTTTTGGAAAAGGCATTAGAGTGGGTGTTAAGAAACCTGGATTCTAGCTGGTTTTGCCACTAGTTATGTAACCAAGAAAACATCACTTGTCTTGTCTCAGTGCATCTCATTCATTCCTCAATTAGCAATTTATGTTATGTGCATATTATCTATATATGTATACATTATATTATGTATTATGTGCTTACTATGCAGGCATGATGATAAATCCATTACATGCATTGCTTTACTTGAAATGTCTTATCAGAATATTTACTAGATTATATTGAAGTTATCTTTGCATGGCTCTAATTCCTCTGTGTGACAGAGACTATGATTTATTGACATATTGGATGGTTAGTAAGGTTTGTTAAGATGAACTGATCTTTTATGTCCCTTATTTCTCAATTGTTTGGGCTTTTATTTTGTCAAATAAAAATAAGATCATATTTTCTTCTCATCAGGATGAGGAGGGCTTTCTTAGTGTTTTCCCTATTGCTGTTAGGTTATGGTTTAGCCTTTTTTGGGGTATACATTTCCTGTGTTATCATAGATCATTGCTGTTTTAATTTTATGTTTATAGCTCAAATGACTCACCCAGACACAGTGAAACATTCCCTCAATAGATTGCTCTAAGTGATAAAATAAGCAAAAACATCATAGATTCTCAGTTTCATGAGACACTAAAAACGTATAGTGAAGCAACAGGGTTTGCCAAAATCTTTGATCTTTGTGTTGATCATTGTGAAGGTGACCGTAGGTCTTTTAAAAAAGCTATGCCTTTTTGTTTTTGTATTTGTTTTTGTGATGCAACTACTAATATGTTTATTAAGCTATATCAGTTTTATCAAACAGAAAAAAAGTTTGTTTGATTGACCAAGATTTGTTATTCTGTCCCTGTTAATCTAAAAACATCTTTCAAGTGTTATTTTCCAAAATAGTCTTAGGGTCTATGTCTTAAAGCTGAGTGTAAAATCCATTAGCAGCCCACACTGAGGGCTAATTGTTAGAGTGTAATCTTGGCAACAGTTTTATAACTGCTAGTGAAGCCCACATAGCTAAGTGGGTACATTATCTTATAATAATTATATTCTCGGGGGATTTTGTTCTTAACATATTATAATAGTGTGAATAATAGCATGGGCCACTGGCCAAGGATGGAATTCTGATCTGTTGAGATGAAGATCTCCTACTAATATAAACTATGTTTGAGGTGTTTTGAGTTTATATTTGGGGTGGATGAGAAAAGTTACACTTAGTTAAACATTCTTCCTTTTTCCCTTTCTCTTTGACCATCAAAATATCCCAGTACCATTCAGAAGGAGGAGAGGGAATAAAGAGAAAAATAAGAATTAAAAAAAGAGAGAGAGAGAAAATGAAAACAAAAACAAAATGAGTACCAAAAGTAATCAGGAGACAACAGTCACCAAAGTATCATGGAAAGTTTCTTTCCATGCTGTTCTGGACAGCCAAAATGAGGCCAAGTATTTATTCCTTTTGGAAGGGAATACTGAAGCATCTCCTCATACTCCGTTAAATTTTAGTAGGCATGATAAGAACATTAAACACATTCATAGGATTTATGTAAAGAGTGGTAAAGTATAAAATAGAAAAGGGGAGTTTGAGTCATGTTGTAGAACAACTCAAACTCAACTGAGAACATTTACCACATGAGGCACTAAAGTTGTTTATTAGGCACCAAAACGATAAGGATGCTAGACTAAGGGCTCTGTTTTTAAATGTTATTTTATCCAGATCTTTGCTGAGGCTCCCCCTGCCTCTTGGAGATCTGAGTAAACTTGCTCTGCCTCCCTCATTCGTTATATCCTGTGAATGTCTCAGTCTTTCCCCACAATTTGTAAATTCCCAAAGGCTGGCATCTCTGATGTCTGCTTCATTTTTGCCCTCTCTGTGTGTGCACAGTCTCTACTTCACCATGTATCTTCTGGATATCTGATGGGATATCAGATCAGGCATCCTCATTTTTCCATAAAAAAATCCACTTACAGCAAGAATCTCACATTTTTAGTAATTTTGCTGAAGATTTGAGAGGCCATACCCCTAAGCTGCTTCCTCTTTACCCTCTCCCTTCCATTTCACTGGGAATAATTTCTCCCCCTTCTCTGGAGCCCTGATACAAACTGACATCCATGCCCTTAAGGGGCTCCCCCACCACCTCTATGAATTTGCTCATTTTCTTGAATTATTAATGTTCAGTAAGATTTAGTCACAGCCTTTTCCTATCTCTGAAACCATAGTGTAAAGTCAGCAGCCTCTGTAAGATCCCAGGATATACTTTAACATCTGCCATTTCACTTACGATACTCCACTGAAAGCATTAGACTTGTTTTAAAAGGGATGGCCTGGAGCAAGCTCAGGGCATAACTCTCTTGGGGCTAAAGAAATGAGTGAGTTACTGCACTTTGTATGTATGTGTGCATATATCGTGCGCAAACACACACTTTCATACATGAAAATAACACAGTGAATAATTTTGAGAGGTACTAAGAATTCCATGTGGAATTGGCATTTTGGGTATCATTTTGATATCCATACAAAATGTGACCTGAATTGTAATCTTTCTAGCCACTCTAATAATGGAGTTTTGTTATAAGATTATATTTCTTACTATTTTTGGATGCAATGGGTAGTTTAAACTTTGCAAAATGATGTTGCTTTTTTCCATTTTTCCCCCTTTGAATGCAGCTTCAGGATAAAGGAGTTTTAGGAATTGGCCCAATTTCTTCCTTGAGCTTTATGGGCATTTTTGGTTGTCTGCCTCGTATCTGTGACTCCACTCCTCATTCCCAGTAGACCCCTGCTTGTGCTTGGGTTTATTCCTCAGTTCCAACCCTATTCCAGGGCTGGAACTTTGTTCAAATGAGCTAATTTTATAAATACCATTGTTCTTTCCCTAGGTTAGGGATGGATTAGTCTAAACCAATTTAAAGTAATTTGATGAGAGACTTGCAGTGGCCTGTTTGATTTGCAGTGGCCTCTAGGATAGGGGCACCTGGGTGGGTTCAGTTGGTTAAGCATCCAGCTCTTGATCTCAGTTCAGGTCATGATCTCATAGTTCATTGGTTTAAGCCCCATATCGGACTCTGCCCTGACCGTGCAGAGCCTGTTTGGGATTCTTTCTCCCCCATCTCTCTGCCCCTATCCTGCTCGTACTCTCTTTGTCTTGAAATAAATAAACTTAAAACAAAAACAAAAACAGACTAGAAAGCCCACACAGCTCTCCTACAGGACATCAACAAAGTCACACCTAACAAAATCATGATTATTGTTCTGGGGACATCCCATTGCCATCAGAAATAGCAAACTTATGATGAAACAACTATAGACCACAGATGTATAAAGGAACTAAAAATTGATGGTAGTATTAAACTGCTAGATCAACTAATGCTGACATAGGCTCTAACTTTGGATTCTTGTTAGAGGAGCCAATACTTTTCCATCTACTCTGAGCCATTTCTTCCCTCTTATTAAACCAGCCCATTTTCCTATCATTTGAATCTATATTTCCAGTGATTGCATATTTTTATCTCAGTTTTCCATAGGCCCTGCAATTTTATCACATGGTTTCCTTTGTACTATTTCCTATATGTCTTATCCCAATATTTGATATTAGCACTCACTTTGTCACAGAAATCTTAGATTTTTCCTTTCCTCCTCCCTCTCACTTCTCACATCCAACTGATTACCAAGTCTTATTGATTCAAATTTCCGTATATCTCTTAAATTCATACAGTTCTCCTGTGCCTGCTTCAACTAGCATGCTTCAATCCTTAATCACTCTTTATATGGATTGCTGCAATAGATGCCAATCACTTCCTTGGCCTTCCATCTCTTACCCCCAACAATCCAATCTCCAAAATTACTTCCAGGAAGAGCATTCTAAAATACAAATTTGGCATATCATTTTCTTGCATAAAATTTGTAAGCAATTTCCTATCCCTTGAGGATAAAGACACAAGTCTTTTTCATGATATTTAAGTCATGCTATTTTTACTTTTCCTTTTTGTACATTATCCTAGTTTATTGCTGTATGAATCCCATGTTCCAACTAAACTGAATTTTCTAAAATTCCCTAAATATGACTTTTTTTCCCCTCACAACTTGATGGTTTTTCAAATCACCTCCTTCCATGTACTCCCTCTAATTTATAATATTTCTGTCTGGCAAACTCTTTTTTATGCTCAGATTGTCAGGTATTATGTTTATGTAATTGCTACCCTAACACTCCTTACGAAGAATTAGGTCTTTCTCTACAGGGCTCCTGCCATGCCATTGCATACTTCTATTAGAGCATAACCAGGCAAATTCTAATTGTTTATTTTCTTTTCTGTTTCTGTACTAAACCCTGAACTCTTGGAGCTAGGCACCATTTGTCATTGTATTTCTGATATTCTCATTGTGCCTGGCACATAGTAGACAAGCAATGTTTGTTTTCTAATGAATAGCGAGAAAGAGAATTGCTAATGTGAAGACTAAAAGCTGTCTGTATATGATGTCAGCCAAGCTTGTTAAAAAGGAAAATTTCAGAGAGTTAATTGTTTTTTTTTTTTTAACTATCCTTGTAATAACACGTGACCAGTTTTATATTTGTCTTGGTTATTTATTTTGTTTTTCACTTAGATACCTCAAATTATTTTGTAGTTTTTGTGTTGTTTTTCTGCTCTAGAATGTGTTTAGTAAAAGGAGATAAGGTGGATTTGTCTTATATAAGACTCTAAGTCACTGATCAGGAAAACAAAATGGAAATCATATTTTAAACCAAAAGTATTTGTTAATTACTTGATGTTAAATGAATGTATATTCTATTCAACTTAAGGGTAGACTGTAGAGCTTACAGTGAACTCAGGAGATAATCTTCTATAGTTTATTGTGAGTGAAGATTATTATAACTATCAATATAGGCTAGGTCATGTTGTAGTAAAACTAAACAAAACCCCACACCCCTCCCCAAACCCCAAGATCTCAGAGGCTCAATGCCACAAAACCTTACTTCTCACTTGTACTACAAGCCTCATGCATGACAAATTACCCCCATTCCACACAGTCATTCAGGGACCCAGGCTGACAAAATATGTCCATCCTGAAGATGCACCCTCAGGAATACGGGGCCTCCCTGAGGAGGGAGTCCAAGAGCAACAGGGACACCAAACCTCACTTGGGGAACAAAACAGACAAGGATTGTGCAAGGGTTTTTGTCTTTTTTGTTTTTTTAGGTTTTTTCCTGCCAAAACTTGGAAGCGACACACTTCATTTTGATCACAACTCTATGCCAAGAACTAGTCATATGGTTTTGTCTAATGCTAGAGGGCTGAAAACATAAGGGAGCAAATGTGACTGTTAACAATTCTTTCTACCACATTCTTATGATACCTCTTTCATATGTGGGGCTATAGTAATGCAGTTTTGGAAAAGTTAGTGAAATTTGTGATAAGGCAGGGAGAGAAAGGAAAGATCTTTTATTTCTTTCTTTCCAGTGAGCAATACTGCTTTTCATTTGAGAGTCCAGTTCTCTCTCTCTCTATATATATATATATTTATTCATTTTTGCATTAAATTGCATGTGGAGCATTAAATAAAATATAAGTAAAGTTTCAAAAGTAATGCATCATCCTTCTGTTTTCATCAGGACTTCTCATTCTAAGGAATAGGACCCGACTGTGTGTGTGGGGTTTTTTTTAAGTTTATTTATATTTATTTTGAGAGAGAGAGAGAGAGAGAGAGCAAGCAGGAGAGGGGCGGAGAGAGAGGGAGACAGAATCCCAAGCAGGCTTAGTGCCATCATAACAGAGCCTGATGCGGGGCTCAAACTCACGAACCGTGAGATCATGATTTGAGCCGAAACCAAGAATCAGACACTTGACTGACTGAGTCACCAAGGTGCCCCCAACTGTGTTTTTAAACATGAAGGGGAACATGTTGGCTGATAGTATTGAAAGGTTCAGGCGTAGCCTGCACTTACTTCAGGCTCAGCTGTACCCTGTTGCTCTAATGATGTGAGGACCTGCATTCTTTCTTCATTTTCCATTTTTAGATCAATTGTCCTTCATTTGGGACTTATTTCTGGGTAGGCTTTTGTCACTTAGTTTTCGACATCCCCTCACCCTACTTTATCAGTAAATGTGGGATTATTATTAGGAGGATGACATTAGTTGCTGTAGGTAGTGTCTAGAAGAGGGCCTGGTACTTGATAGACTTCCACGTGTGTTAGTTATTATATATTTGCCCACTGTTCCAGGAAAAGTCCTGCAAGAAGATTTTATTACCCTGACTCATATGAGATGTTCAGATCTTAATTAATTAGTGTGATTAGTAGATCAAATATTGTGACTGGCCAGTGTATTATTTGCATAACTTTGGAACAGGGAGAGATGTGTTGGTCAGCTGAACCTGACCTTCTTGAACTGATTGTTGGGGAGGAGGATTGTTGGAGAAGGAAAGGATCCTGGGAAGGCAAAACAAACAAATAAACAAACAAACAAAATGCCTACTGTGCTTATTATCCAAATAAACATTAGCATGTTCATTTGGAGTTGTCCATATGCATATATGTGGTGTACTGATGAAGTCTCATTTTCTCTGAAAATACAGTATTTATCAATGTTTTCATAAATTACTCAAAATTATCAATTATAATGGAAGGAAATATTTCAGAGTAAATATAGTATATGTAAATTTTTAAGTCCTGGAGAAGTAGAAATTTTCCTTATGAAATAAAAATAAGTATTTTATGACTTTAGGAGTTAATTATTTAGTGTAACTATAACTTGTCTTATTTGTACAGATGAATTTTTATTGTTTCTTCAAAATACTAAGCTTTACCAGCAAAATGTCTTCAGTATTTCTTACCTCCAGCACTGCTCTGTGCCCTTGTTGTATACTGCAATTTTTAACCTAAATTACAAATTTGGAAAGCTATTGGTTATTGAAAAACATACTTCTTAGTTTTCAATATAATCTTAATATTTATTTTTATAACAAGTTATATTAATGAGATTATTATTGCTTAAATGCTTTACTTTCATGAAGAGGAATAGATTACTTGACTAGATGTTTTAAGTATTAGATTTATAATTTCTTCAGGAAATTGGATACAAAAGTTTCGTTCAAATCTAATTCAGTTTTGGGGCATGTGTGTGTGTTTTTAAGGCAACCTGCTATATTATTTCTTTATCATCAATTACATTAAAAATTGACACTTTATTTTTTTCTAAAACAATTTTTATTCTTACCAAATTAATATATGTACATAGTTACAAAATGATGTAAAATTGCCCATAACACTCTCAACTGAATCCAGAAAAATTCAATCGTATGATATAATATGGGGTTGTAGCATTGTTAACAAAATAATTAGGGTGAGTCTAGTACAGATCATAGGAACCAATCACCAATTCATTCAATCACACTGGAATTCATGTTATTGTGGGCTATGTCAGCAAGGGGTTTTTCCGTAGTTCCAAAATTCATAGCTAAAAGCAGCAGTTTTTCCCTAACCCTTTTATACCCCTAGTTCCAGTCCTCAGACATAAACTCCTTCAACATTTTGAGTGGTTCCTGCTAGTTTTGACAAAAAATTAACATTTTAAACATCATACCAGATTGCATTTTCCTAAATTCCTAAACATATACATGTACATTTAAATTACTGTAGTTATCTACAGTGATGATGTATATAATTATATAAACATAATATATATTATATTTATAATGATTGTAAACATCATCACTATATTCTTATTCTCTCAGGTCTGTGGTAATCTTAAAGTATCTCGGATAAATGTTTGAAATATGTGACTTTTCTTAATACAATCAAAATTATAGTATTTTTACTTTAAAAACAATCATATTAATTTAAAATTTAATTTGTTTTATAATCTAAATCCCCAAACAATTTCTTATACTGGCAGCCAATATGAAAGCCTATTTCCTTGGATTCTAGGTGAGTTCTTGATTTCAAGTGGAATTTTGTGCTACTTATTTTAAAGTGTTTGTGATTTCTGTTTCTGGTTTAACAGCTGTTTTCATCATTTCCATATGAGCTGTTATTTATATCTTAATGTTAAGCTTCTAGGAATTTCTTTTTACTGGACTGTCTCACGACATATTCTAAAATTTGGTATCTTCTTCTCAGCCCTCTCATTACCACCATCTTTCCATTTCTATTGAAATGATCTTTTCACTATTTTTATTACCAAAAAAAATTTGTTCTATATGCCAATATTCCAATAGTCTTACTGCTCAGAAAGACATTTCTCCATTGGCCAAGAATTTAGGCTTATGGATTAAATAAACTACTTCATATTATCAAGTTTATCTTCTTTATCAGAAATTTCCATTAATTGCATCTTGCTGAGATTCTAAAGTATAGCAGTAAACTACTTTCATTTATGAATAGAACATTCCTGAACCATGACCCATCTGAGAGTTTCAATCTCTCATTCTTGTGATCTATGACAGTCAGGTTGGTACCAGAGAGGAACTTTCAGAATAATTCTGTTTTCTGAAAGCTACAATATAGTTCTCACAGGAAGAATTCTCCTAGTATTAGATTTATACAGCATAAGAAGAATAGCATTGTGTACTCAACATAAACCTGAAAATTTCTTTAAGATGATACATGTATAGATCCAGAATCAAGACCTCATGATTTTGTATGTATACTTTGGATCATAAGAGGTCACAAAGATGGCCATAGTCATGTTAACAGCAATAAGAAAATAACCCTTAAAAATAATGCTTTTAGAATTGATGTGTAGTGAAATTTTATGTCTGTTCATAGGATCTGTACAGTAAAACTGAAGAAAGTATAAGTATCCCCAGACTCGGGGCTGAGAGTATGTATATAAGTGAAGAAGCTAAGTCTAAAAACTGCTTCTGTGCAAACCAAGCAAGTAACATACATCATGATTTAACATTGTTAAAGTAAGCATCCGCCCCCCCCCCAACAGTTTCAACACCACTTAATCTGGAATTGGAAAGAAGTTAAACAAAAATCCACAACTTCTCTTGAATTGATTTAGACTTTTCCTCCCTATGAAACAGCAATCAGAAAAAAAGTGTAGGATTTTGTGGAAAGTTGAAGGGACTGTAATCAGGGATTGAGGGGTACTCTAAAGCTGCTTTTAACTAAGTCTGTGGGGTAATCTGAAAACTAGATCCTCTAGCCTAGTGTCGGGCGTATGCTAAACCCCAGTTTTAATTTACAACCCACAATACAGTTTCCTTGGCAGTGATTCACAAATCCCTGTTTCAGCCAACCTCTGCTGAGTGATAACGTTGCTTTCTCTGGAGCATCTTCTATCTCCACTAAACCTGTTTCTCAGGCCACGAAGGCTTCCGCTTAGCAAACACCACCCAATGGCAGTCTTCACAAATGCATAGCCTTATTGAAAATGTGCTGGTTCCTCATATTGTTATGCCGGTCCGTGGTCATTAAAATTTTATCATATAAACCCTGCTGTCTGCACAGAAGAGGAATTGAAAACGTTGGCAAGAGATGACCACATATTTTATCAGAATCTCCTAAAAGGGAAAACCAACATGTTTAGAGCAGGAAGGAACCAAAAAAAATCATCTTTAATTTAAATATAACAAAATGTCAAAAACCCTGAAATTGACATTTATCTACTTCAGTTCATTTTCACATTTTCCTTGAATGTTTCAGTTTCTCAAAGTTGCGTGACCGTTATCCAGTTGTACATGATATGATTTTCATAGGTTTCTCTTGGGGAGCTGATATTAATCAAAGGATGCCACTGAGACCCAAAGGCAGCATGCTCTTGATTACAGTGTTGACTTATCAAAGGGCTGAGAGATTAGTGGCTTTAGCGCTTTATGTAGGAAGAGAGATTTCAATGGCTGGAAACCTGATTTGGGGAATGTACTTTAGCTTATGAACGCAGATAAAATATACAACAGTGGGGAAAAACCAATCTCACAGTATCCACAACATTTTTGTTAAATACCCATGCATTCCCCCCACCCCTGCCCCTTATGCCTCCTTACATTTGTCTGAATACATTTTGTTTAATGTGAGATGTGACATTTTATGTTTCTCATTTTTAGATTTAGAACAGACTGTAACTCAACTAAAATGCTCATGTGCCGTTCCAATTTCCATCAATGGCATGAGTAATCATTATGAAAAGAGAAAATCTATCAGAGCTTTGAAAATATATAGGAGTTATTCTTTCTTGTCATATTTTAACATTTTATTGTTTGTAATAGTTTTTTTTTTAAGTTTATTTATTTATTTTGAAAGAGAAAGCACAAGCAGGGAAAGGGCAGAAAGAGGAGAGAGAGAGAATCCCAAGCAGGCTTCTCATTGTCAGCCCAGAGCCCAAAGCAGGGCTCCATCCCATGAACTGGATGATCATGACCTGAGCAGAAATCAAGAGTCAGAAGCTCAACTGACTGAGCCACCCAGGCACCCATATTGTCTGGAATAGTGCGTGTTCAGATAACTGAATAGAGTGCGTTCAGATAACTTTTTAGCAGATGAGAAAATCAACCAAGGACAAATATTATATTATGTGCTAAACTGTTAAATATTTGTATTATTTTGTGTATTAGAGAAGACAAGAGTCCCTATCATTGGTAAGCAAGGTCTGGATAGTGTTCTAGAAGCAATGATAGATTTGCTCTGATTTATGATGTTCTCTTCAACATTTAAAAAAAAATATACTGTTTTATTTATTATTTTGAGAGAGAGAGAGAGAGAGAGAGAGAGAGAGACCAAGCATGAGTGGGGGATGGGCAGAGAGAGACAGAGACACAGAATCCGAGGCAGGCTCCAGGCTCTGAACTGTCAGCACAGAGCCCAATGCAGAGCTGGAGCCCATGAACCCTGAGATCGTGACCTAACCTGAAGGTGGATGCTTAACCGACTGAGCCACCCAGCCACCCTCTCTTCAACCTTTTGAGATTGTTGTGGAATTTGGTGGGGAGATTTCTTGATCCCAAGCAAAGTTAATTAATCTATGTTGAAATTTACCTTAGGTGCCTATCATAATTACCACCCATTTTTTTCTCTAGCAAGTCAAAATTTAATAGTTTATTAAATTTTAATAATATAATTTTAAAATATAGTTTAGATTAATATATAATTATGCATTATATATTTATTTATTTGAAGCATTCTTCACTTCTATTGAAGCCCAATTTCTGAGTTTATTTTTAAAAGGTTTAAAAGGTAAGAGAAGATAAGGTTGTGATGAATAATTATGTTTGCTTAAGAAATAGAAATCAGTTATATGAACATAATTCTGCCATCATGGAAATTCTCAGTAAATACAGTAGAAAAATTGAAGTGGCGATTATATCTATTGTGTATAATGTATTTGCATATATGTGTTATGTTTAGCACATTCATATAAGAATAAAGCTTGATAAGACATTTTGGTAAGGGATGCATGCTTTCTATGTGACTTGCATACAATGGATAGTATATATCTGCCTGCCACGGTATCCTGTGATATACTGTCAGTCTGAAACCAATCTGAAATCTTATAGGTACATACGACCAAGAGACCACAAAATTTCATGACCATTATATTCATGATGTAACCATAGAGTTCTTTTCTGTGGGAATGTAATATTATTCTAGGATTGACTAGAATAGTTGAACAAATCGACTAAACTTATAGCAATGAGATATTCCTGAACTTATGTTTATTAAATTATACTCCAAACAGTTTAAATGCCTTAAATAGGTTAGAATTTTGAACCAACTAAATTTTAAGAAATGGAAGAATATTCTAACATAAAAATATAGACCTAAACAATTCCATGGTATATTTTGCAAAAGACCACAATTGTTTATCATATTTGTTCCCCCAGAATTGGTTCTGTCATATAGTTCCTTGTGCCCAGAGTGGCATAGGTAGAACATAAGTCTTTATTTTACAGTATACATTGGTTTATATTTTTGCTTCTTTTTCTTTAACTGAATATGCTAAAATATCATCAGTAAAATCCCACTTCTTTCATAATGAAGACTTTGGTATGAATGTCATAGGCACGATCAATATATTGAAAATGGAAAAAAATGGGCTTAGGAGACACCTGGGTGGTTCAGTTGGTTGGGTGTCTGACTCTTGTTGTTTTCTCTGAGGTCATGATCTCGTGGTTCATAAGTTCGAGCCCCATACCAGGCTCTGTGCTGAAGGTGCAAAGCCTGGTCAGAATTCTGTCTCTCCCTCTCTCTCTGCCCCTCCCCTGCTCTCATACTGTCTCTTTCTCAAAATAAACACACAAACATTAAAATTAATAAAAAGAAAAATTGGCTTTAGATCATTACATTCATCTTCTATTTATATTTCAAATAATATATAACATGTTTAAGATTATATCACTGTCCATTTTATTTGTAATAATTAAACACCACCCTTTTGAAGTTTGTAGGTTTATTTCCTATAAAATGATTTCACAGTCTGAATTTCTTCTAATCCTTACTGTCCTCAAAGAATAGATGTTTATCATTACTGAAATGAAATGGGCATTAAGTGTTCAAATGGTATTAAATGCCTTGCTTCATGGGATTGTCTCAGAATGATTTCCAGTATAAGAATACTCAGCCAACTCTTAAGCAACAACAACATTTAATAATATAATAATCTTATACAAAGTGGAGAGGTTGGCAGTTCTGGAGTTCAGTGGCTCAGTGATATAAGGGTAGCTTTTGTGAAGAGTAGAATTTTGAACAATGCTCTTGGCTTTCCCTCAAGGTCACAAGATGCCTGCCACAGTACTGATTATGATGCCCTCATGCCATTGTTTCAGGGAGAAGGACACTCTAAAGCAACTTATCCTCATTAGCAAAACCTTTATGTAAAACTCCAGCATCTACTTTCTCGAAGATTGAATAACAAAGTTTTCGCCTATCAGTGTTTCATTTTTATTTTCCCTTCAGTCTTTTAGTATTACATCTGTGACACATAAGCTCAGCCTCTAACTTTGCAAAAACACTTCCTAATCAGAGGGTTAGTTCTTTTCCCCTACCCCCTGTACTATACCTTTTCCTTGTTTGATGGCATTATTTATATGAACATTGACTTTTCCTTGCAGTCATCCAAAGCTTTAACTATGGAAAATATTTCTTTATCTTACCTCAACATTTAGTAACAAAGAGATGCACTATTTGATAACACAGGACCACAGTAAGAAAAGAAATCCTAATTCTCACTAGCATGAGGGTGACTATTATAGCCTCCTTACTTGTAAATGTATGTAGAAGGAATGGCAGGAAAGGTAGACAGAAAATCAAGAAAGTGAGTCCAGCTTGTTTTCTTTTTTTAAATATTTAAACATTTTTAATGTTGATTTATTTTTGAGAGAGAGAGGGAGAGAGAACAAGCGGGGGAGGGTCAGAGAGAGAGGGATACACAGAATCCAAAGCAGGCTCCAGGCTCTGAGCTGTCAGCACAGAGCCCCATGCAGGGCTCAAATTCACCAACCATGAGATCATGACCCGAGCCAAAGTCGGGTCAGCCCGACTCAGCCACCCAGGCGCCCCAGTCCAGCTTGTTTTCTAAAGATTTCCTCAGACCTTCTAATTTGTTTACTTTTCACCACTTTTCATCACAGCAGTCAAGAGCTAACATTTAGAAGGAAACTTAACAGTGGTGCCCGGGTGGCTCAGTCAGTTAAGCATCAGAGTCCTGATCTGGCTCAGGTCATGATCTCACAGTTTCGTGAGTTTGAGTCCTGTGTTGGGCTCTGTGCTGGTGGTGCGAAGCCTGCTTGGGATTCTCTCTCCCCCTTGCTCTCTGCCCCTCCCCCACTTGCTCTATCTCTGTCTTTCTCAAAATAAATAAATAAATTAATTAATTAATTAATTTAAAATAAAATAAAACTTAACAAGCAGACTAAAAACATGGACCAATATTAAAATCAGTGACTCAGATTTTGCAAACTGTGTAAACCATTCTGGTAGATCTACAAATAATAGCTGAGTCTAAATGTTTTAACACAAAGCACCTGTGCTTGGGAGGCAAGCTCTTCCAATTGTTACTCAGTAACTTGTATGGAACAGCATCAACCCTGTTACATGTTAAGAACTATCTTTTTCTTTAAGTTTTTTTTTTTATTATTATTTTGAGAAAGAGAGAGAGAGAGAGAGAGAGAGAGAGAGAACCCATGAGTGGGGAAGGGACAGAGAGAGTGAGAGAGGGAGAATCCCAAGCAGGGATCCCAATGAACTGTGAAATCTTGACCTGAGCCGAAATCTAGAGTGTGGCATTTAACCGACTGAGCCATCCAGGCACCCCAGAACTATCTTCCTAAGTTCGGTGCCCTTTATATAATACAGCTAATGATACTTAAAGCTTCTCAGCTTTCATTCAAACTAAAAAATAACATGGATATTTGTCTGAATAGTTTTATAATAAGTCTCATTCAAATTGTGCTAATAACATGTAAAAACTTGCTGCTTTTACATTTAATACTTAGGACAAGAGAGAATTTTTTTTTAATGATCAGAAGAATTTTTACATAAACACAAGCAATTATTCACTTTTCCAAGTTAGAAATAGTGGCTTCTTAAAACTGAAGGTTTTTTTTTTATTTGTTTGTTTTGTTTTAACTGAAGTTTTAATTCCAAAAGCCATTTAATGATTGCCTTCACACCTACAATCCATGACTGCTGGCTTTTCTAACAACTTCCACTGGAAGCTCAATGGCTAATTGCAAAATTCTTGTTGGTGCACGTGTACCTGTTCTCTCTATAGAATTGCCCCTCTTATGAAAGCTTCTTAGAACTTTTGTTTTGAAATTATTTTTTCCCTATATTTATCAATGGGAACTTTCTGCAAAAATCATATGAAGCCCAATTAAAAGACCAGAAGGGCTATGTCTCCTTGATAGGCGTTGTTCTCAAAATTGGTTTCTCTTGTGTAGTAAGTCAGAAACAATATAAAACATTTTAAATTCAAAAGGTGTACTAGCAAAGCAAGTGTTTCAGACATAAATAATGGAAAAAGCTATCAAAATACCCAAACAATGAAAAATCCAGTGTTTTAAGAATTATATCTTACACATAGACTATTGGATGTTTTGGAGGTATGCAAACATTATTTGAATTGGATTTTACATGTAGGAAAAAAGAGTTAAGAATTCTGGATGAAATTATTACTATGAATTGTAGAAAATAGGATTAATCCTTAACTTCATTGTATATATACATATTTTAATTTTCTGAAATAACTTTTTTATCTGCTTGCTCATTACAAAAATTATAGATACTCTCAACTTTACTCTGTGGTTTCGTTATTGGTTCTTTTCTTAACACATGCTTCAAAGTACATTATGGCTGGAAAAAATGAGGCAACATTATAGCTCTCTCAAAGCTTTCCATAAATGGTTCCATTTTTTTTCACTCATGCTTTGAATACGAAGTTAGTTTGAAGCAGTAATTTTTTTCTTTATTTTACTCTCAAAATGTCACTCGTGAAACCATCGTGTATAATTAAAGGGTTAATTATTCTAAGTTTCCAGTATCAGTGTTACCAGGACTTTGAATGGATTATTGTGAATGACTAGTTTAAAATACAAATAAACAAGCTTACTTTCGGAGTTGTGGATTTTTAGGTCTTCTTATACCTGCTACTTTTTAGTTTATTGCCCAAAACTTTAAATTTTGCCTTCTAAGTGGTAAGGTAATACCTTTAATCAACAATGAGAGAAGAGTGAAGGTAAACTTTAATATATGGAGCAACAGACCTTTAGCCTTTGGAATGAAAACTCTAAGGAGGTGTAAGGAACATACTGTTCTTTTCATGAAGAATAGGGTCAGTGGAAAGCACCTGAATTTTGGCAGAAGTATCCTCAACCTCAGGTGAAGGAAAGAGTGTTGGGTCTAGAGACTCTTGTGAGCATTCTGAATACTAGAACAATTATTATCTTCCACTTTTGCCCATTTGCACCTATGGAGAATGTTTTCTTGTTTGTCTAAAGCTATAGCTCCAGAGCAGGATATGCCTGGGACATTCTTTTACTCATGCATGATAAAATGTAATCTGTTTCTGATAAGGGGATCACTAGGCAAGAAGAATGACTGTTTCTAAACCTGCAAAGTTGTGGGTGTCCCAAGGCCTCTGCTAATTTTTATCATACTTTTGATAAGAAGATAAAAGGTTCTGACTTTTTTTCCCAAACATTATTTATTAAATTGAGAAATTTACCTGGAAAGAATGCAAAGATAATAATAAAAAAAGTAAAATGCTTAGAGTTTGGGAGTTGAAAAATGGAGAGTAATGAGAGGTTGCAAGGGGTTAGTATTATTATTTATGTTTAAATGTTCTTGGCAGAATTTTGATGCATTTTCCTGGTTGGAAGAAATGATGAATAAGCATAGTACCGTAATGCATATTGATCATTCAAAAGCACATTGCAAACTAAAAGGCAAACAACTCAGTCAGGGCTCTTAAAACATGCAGGGAATTATGCCAATAAAGGAAGCTGCTTTCTAGGGAACACAGGGATGTATTAGCTTTCGAATGAAAAGGTTAACCACTAAGGAGCTATTTTAGAAGTGATGGGAAAACAGCAAATATTGAAAAAAGATAGATAATTCTCCATGATTGGGGAGAGACTTCCATGTAAGTCTACGTGGGATATTTTTAAGAACTAGATAATTAGAGGGGAAAGTGGCAAAAGATTACTTTAACGTTCTTTTTCAGAAACCATTATATTTTTCTCAAGCTTCCTTGCACAACTTTTTACACATAAATCCCATCTAAGGACAAATTTGAGGATGATATCATCCCCCTTTCTTTCTGCTCTTCCTTTCTGATAAAAAAAGATTCCAACAGCTTTTTAAGTATTTTATCAAAATTATTATTCCATCTGTCTTGCCTTGATATTATGGGTTCCATGACAGCAGATCATTTTTTTTCTGATTCATTTTTTGCATAATCAATGTTTAAGTCAAAATACTTATTGAATAAATTAAGAAATTGATAGGAATATATTAAGATTTATTTAAAATTACAGAGTTCATATAAGCCATTTTTAGAATTTAATTTGATTTTAAGCCAACATGATTTGGCCAGAATTATCTTTCTGATATAATTCAACTCTAGTAGTCTAGCTTAAGTTAAGAAAGAATAAAGTTCTTTGAAGATGCCAAGATATCTCTAGTCCTCATTTAAATTTGTAAGTAATCCATTAAAATTAAGGTGTCATTTATCCTAAGGAGTCACTGTGTATGCAGTGAAGGAGATATTTAAATAACATATTTTCCATGTGGAGAAGTAACACATATTAATAAAATATTTAGAAGAAAAACATTTGGAATGCAAGTACAGGAGAGGAAGTTTTAAAAATTGCAGTCTCATAAGCCTCCGGTTACCTTTTAATAGTTAAATATCTTTATTTTTTTCTCCAAGTTGCACATTTTAAAAATGAATTTATTCCACATATATAGTGTTTTACTTGCTTAAAAATATAGAATAATTTGCATGTTGGTTACTTTTTGAAAAGAATATATCATAAAACATAGAAAAAGTAGGCACAAAATCAGCTACACAGTGGTGACCCTAATACCATATAGTATAAAACTATGTATTCTGTAGTGTTATATAGTGTTATATAGTATTAAATTTTATGATATAGGTTATATAGTATATATACATACATATATACATATATATAATTATACAAGTTATAGTTATATATATATACATACATATAAATTTACATACATTTATATAAATTTACATATATAAATTTATATACATATATATTTATATACATATATATTTATATACATATAGTTATATATATTTTTATATTTATATATATTTATATAGTTATATATATATACTTAAAGTATTCTTTCTTTATAAACTTTCAAATGGGTTTGAGATAAATTTGCAGGGAATAAAATGTACATATTTAAAATGCAACTTGATAGGTTTTGACATGTGGATATACCTGTGAAATCATCACTGCCATCCAAGTAGCAGACATCTCCAAACACCCCACCCACAAAAGATCCTTCAAGCCTTTGTAAACACCCCCTCCTACCTTCTCTTAGTAACTCTTATCTACTGTTTCAGAAATGGAATTGCTTTCAACTTAACGTATAGTGGACATTCAACAAATGGAAATTAGGTAAATCAATATTAAGTTCATGCTTCAAAGCATTTCTTTCAGAGAGAATAATTTAGTTAATTTTTGAGACCAATGGCAAAATCATTATTATATATTTCTGCATGTGCCCCTATAGTCTGGGGAGAAAAACGTAAAATGAAGGGGCTTCCCCTCAATAGCAATGGAGAGTTTTGAATACTTAAGGAAGAATAAGGAAACATTCATTTTAATTTTTTTGGATACTCCATTAATTATATTTGAAATGATTTGATTTTGCTGTTTTATTTGTCTAGTATCAGATAAGGACCTATAACAGATGGCCTAGCTTTTCATAGGAGAGTTAAGATAAAACATACTAAACCATTTTCTCTCATCCGTTTAGAAGAAAAAAATTAGAACACAGCACCACAAGTAAGCAATAGATTCTTCTTCTCTAGCCTGTGTACGCACACATAGTTTCACACTGACACGCATATGTTAATTGTACATTTTACTGATATAAAGAATGTGTAGCTCACAATTTACAAATAATAACATGCTCATGATAAATTCCATATAACCAACTGATTCTTACAGAATATTTTCATTAATTGGTGGTAAATGACAAATGAGTATTATTTTGACACGCATGTTGGTTGATATTTTCATTTACATTAATAAATAAAGCAGAAGTAAAACAGAAGTAAGACATATTTCAGAACTTCACCCATTCATCAAAAATGTAAGAACTTATTAGTGTAATCTGATAATAGGTTTTAAACAGTGGAAGAATATTTCATCAGTATTTTTATCTTGTTTTCAATGTGACTGCTGTAGTTTATTCTGTATTATTAACATTTTTCCATCACTCTCTTGAGTCTAATCAACAGAGCAATAAATCAAGCCCTCTTATGTGGTATTTGCTAATTTCTATGGTGTAATTCTATGGTGTAACAGTCCATTTCAAGGTACCAACATGATATTACAGAACATAGAGTTGAGTTGCAAAGGATTGCACATAGCACACCATTATAGACTGTTTCCACCATAAAGTTACAATAGAAGGAAAACCTCAAGAGCATAGTTAATAGTGAAAGTAAAACAGCTATTTATTTATTATAATTTTGTTAATGTTATTTTTGAGAAAAAGACAGAGAGAGCGAGCACAAGTTGGTGAGAGGCAGAGACAGAGGGAGACACAGAATCCGAAGCAGGCTCCAGGCTCTGAGCTGTCAGCACAGAGCCCAATGTGGGGCTTGAACCCACAAACCACGAGATCATGACTTAAGCCAAAGTCAGACCTTCAACCGACTGAGCCACTCAGGTGCCCCAAAACAACAATTTGAATATAATTTATTAAATTATAAGTTCATATGCATTAATTTTTAATAATGATTGTTTACTAACTGGCTTCAACAATTCCTGAAAATTTTAACAAGTTTTAACAGCTCCATGCACCATTGCCAATAGAATGCTCTACTCCTGGATACAAAAACTATGACCAATGGCCATTGAGTATTATGGTAGTTTGCACTATTCTGATTCAAATTTTTGCTCTTTAGTAATTAATCACTAGTCAATCACTGGTCAATCTTTGCTAAAGTCAACTTAAGTTTGTATGAGATTGTAAAGTTCTATATCTCTTGGTCTAATATGGTCAGTAATTTCTTATCCCTTTACATTAAAATACACCAATTTAAAGGTAAAATTAAAAAAAAAAATAAGTTTCTGTTGGTTTTCTAATGAAAGAATTTAGCCTAATACATGGGCTAACAGTTGCATGCAGGTTTTGCTTTTCTGAGGTGCCTGGGCATAGAAAATAGGTATGGCAGCCAGAGTTACTACCATTCTCTTCCTTTTCATCTTTTTCTTGCTTTTTCTTTTCACCTCCAGATAGAATATCTTATAACATGGGACGTCCTTGAAATACAGTGTGATTTTGTATTGATATAATTTATTTTCTTGGTTTATATTCTTTCTGATAGACTCTGTATTTGCCTAAAAATTACATTTAAAGATGTATTCTTTCCAGTCCAACTTGTTTTTCTTTTAAGTGTTTCCCAACTGCCTTTTTCTTAAATTAGTTTTTTTTTTTTTTTTTTTTTTTTTCCTGTTGGTTGCTTGTAGCCTTGACAACAACCTACGGTTAGCCACTGTGAGCTTCTCCATCCAGGAGCTTTGCAAAGGCTGGCCAAATGCCAGGGTTATGTGTTGATTCAGAACTTTGAAAGAGTCCATTTAGTTGTCCACTCCTTGATCCAAATTGAGAGTTCTTTGTTCTGTTTGCTTCCCTTTAGCCAAACTATCTTTCATTTACTTGGTTCAAATTCTTGACTTAGCTATTAGGTGTCACTTCAAGTAACTCTTAAAACGAAAAGATTCACTTCAAATATGTCTTTATTTGCTTTCCTATTTCCTGGAAGTTGATTGTGTTGGCATATAGAAGATGCAGTTTTACTGTAGAATTTCGGGTATGCCTCTGAAGTTTTGAAATTGTGTTACAATGGATGCTAATGTGATTGCTTTTTTATGGGTGAAGGAAGGCAAATGACAGTTGGTGGGGAAGAGAAAAAGGAGGGTAGGTCTGGGGTACTAATTTGAAACAGATGTTGATCATTTTTGCCTAGATTAAATAGTGTGACTATAAACAAATTGTTTTCTAAAATAAAGGCTAGTAAGGCTTTCCACGAGAGCTTCGCCAAGCCTCTTCCTGACACAGAAATGTTACTGTAAAACAAGTTTCAAAATGGTTAAGAGTGGTTGGTTGGAAATAAGAGCTGAAAGAGAAAACTGCATCGCAGTGATTGGTTTGATTTGGTGAATAAATTGCTATTTTCAGATTCAATTTGTATCAATAGGTAAAGCTCTGTACACCTGCAGACCCTGTCACAGTCAGTATCAGGGCACTGAAGCAGCCAATCTTAAACAGTTGGTTTCCCTTTTGACGATAATTGCACCCCCATTCTTGAAGCCTCAACCTAGGAGAGGAGCCTTTGATGTCTCATCGGCAAGCAATACTCTTTTCTATTTCTAATGGATAGAACACCAGGTTTAAAATTTAGAGAATATCTCAGAAAATTCTGCCTCCTTGTTGTTAAAAGAGCTAAGGGTGTTGAACTGCTAGAAAGATTCATCTGTATTAAATGTGACTGAACACTGGAAGTGTAAGATACTGTTTCCTGAAAGAAAGTAAAGAAATCACATTTTGGTTAGGTACAGTGCTCAGTGTAGCAGATTGAGCTAAACAGGTATTCGTGGAAGTTGTGCATAGTTCCTGGCTAAGAAGAAAAGCAGCAAAGTAATTTTACACACTTTTCACCATTGAGGGGTAGAGATTAGGGTGAATACTTCAGTCTCCCCAGGCTCTGAATCAGGCTCATAATTAAAGACCATCTCCTTGTTATTTTAGCACTTAGAAGATGGAGCATTTTTATGAAATGAAAAAAATAAACCTTCCAATTTGAGGCCCTAATGCATACAAACTAGTTCATAAATACTTTTTTTCTAACTTTCTACTTGGTGAATATTAACAAAAATTCAACATATATGTATATAGAGAGAAAGAACAAAAAATCTTACATTTGAAAATCAGTATAAAATCTGTATAAAGTCCTAATCAGTATAAAAAATGCCACTCTTCATCCCTTGGTATATTCATAGTAACATATAAACTTTTAAACCCAGGGGTGTAAGAGGAAAAATATGCAATTTATTTCAATGATACTTTTCTAGTGTCAAAAACTTTTATAAGGCACTTGAATAAAATAAAGCTATACTACTTGTCATGTGTAAGTACGCATTGAAGTATTTAATGATTCCGTTTTTCCTGTTACATTCATTTATTAAATATTTATTGAGTGGTACTAAGGCACTATTTTAGGTGAGAGACATTATAGTTGTGAATGGTTCTTGCAGAATTCCACTTAATCTTGGAAAGAGAGCTTTTTATATGGCAAAATAGTCTTGCTTGTCTGCTAGTAGTTGTAAAGTGTAACAGTATAACATAAGCATTTGTCACTTTGTTTCTCGAGTTTGAAGCTCGGCTAGGTCTATATGGGGTAGCATAGGAATGAATTGTACCCTGAATGACAAGAAATATAAAAGGAGACTGAAATTTTGAAAAAGGAGTATGTTTCTTTTACTTCACATAGACAAAGAAAAAAATGAGGATAGAAATGCCAAGTTATAATATGTAGATATTTGTCTAATGAAGGCATTCACATTTAATATGTGCTTAGTTTCAACTGTCTTAGGTCTTACCTGAGTTTTCTCATGCTTATTTTCACTGGTGTTTTAACAGCTGATAGAAATGTTATATATTCAAATTCAAACATTCATACACCAGATAAAATTTTTCCATAGTCTCCTATGATTTAGATTAATAGATGACAGATACATAATCCATTCAAAACCAAACACATTGTTAGTGGTGTCATTATGATGATTCTATTCCCACAATTCTGCATATGACATAACAGCCTGGATTGATTTATTTGACCTCTTCTCAGATATTTGTTTATTGACTGAAATCTACATAGCATTTTTCCCTGTGGGGATTTGGCTAGTATGTAAGAACAATATGCCAACTACATATTTTACTGTTTTGATTTTTCCAGCTGCTTTCTTGATGGACAGTCTGTTCTTTATTTTTCTTTTTGCTTTGCAAACAGTTTGGGGAGAAGGGAATGTCTGCATTTCATCTCCTGATGTGGGGGTATTTTTTTCAAGGGTTCAACCCTCCTGACCCGTGCTTTGCCTTCTTAGTAATCCAGACAGATATGGACATTGCTTGGGTTGCTATGGATTCAACAAAGCTTTACTTGAACAGTGAGTCCAAAAATAATTTTGTCTGTCAATGTACTTCAGCTTCTATTTAACTGCAGCTTGTCAATGGCTGATGGGGAGAAGCCAGGTGGTTGGATGCATCGGCATTAGTCACACATGATACAGCATAGTCAAACTGGGATAAGTGAGTATCACACAAACAAAAGCTTGTTGTTGCTGTTTTTCTGTTTTGTTTTTTTTTTTTTTTTCACAGATTGATGCTACCGGTAAGCAGTACTTGACTTTTATATATATATAAAAAAAAATACACTACACACATAGACTAAAAAGAAAATTATAATTTGATACATGTACACTTTGAAATAGAAAATATAAAAGGCTTGTTTGCAGAAAATTTATAAAAAACATTAAGTTGCTCAACTACAGAAGATTTGTTTATAGCTCAAGGACTCTTTGTTTGTAAATGACTGAGAGAGTATGTCTAATACAGCAAATTATTAGGTAAAAGTTACCTTATCCACTTTACCATCCTATCCAGGCACTCTTCTCTCTCAGTTAACTGTCATATGGGCAAAATAGTTTGTTCATTGCCTCTGGAGTGTGTTTAGAATTCCCTTCTCCTACCCCTGAAGTTTTGCTCTGTCCCCTTCAGGCATCTCCTGTAGCTCCCTCTCTGCCTTCCACATCATCCCTATATAATCTCTTTTCTAACGTTTCCCAGTCTGCCCTCACTTGAGGTTACCTTCTCCTTAAGCATTTACTGAAGACTTTATAGCCAGGGTAATGTTCAGGCCCTGGGAACAGTGAAAGAATACAGTGCCTTCCCTCAAGAGCTTATAGTCTTGTGGGAGACCCATAAAAGGCAAACATCACAATGGAAATGCATAGATAGTAAAAATAAAAGAGCTACTGCCTGAAGACGTTGGGAAGGCCTCAGAGACAACTATTTGAACTGACATTTTCAAAGGGAGGAGAAAAGTCTCATGTGAACTTTGTGAGGGAAGGCATTTCAAGAAGAGGGAAAAAAAAGTATGAGAAAACAATGATGTGAATAATGGGGCTGTTCGAGGAGCTGTAATTAGCTTAGCGTTACTTAAGGGAAAAGTGAGGAACAAGAAGGGCATGTGATGATGGTCGTTCTGAGACTAGGTATTTATGAAGTCATGAGATCAGGAATGTTCTTATTTGGCCAGATAAATTAAGTTCTTACTTTATAATGATTTTGATTTAGGGGAGGGGGTGACATTGTCATATTTAAATGTCAGAAAATTTAATTATCAAGGTTCATTATTGAGTTTAAAGGCAGAGAGACTAGAATGGGAGCATTGCAATACCTAAGTGACGGATGTGAGAGAATTGAGGTGTTAAGGAGAGACTAGTGCAAGGAGTGGAGAATCAGAAAAACCAAGGGGTCTAGGAGAAGGATGGCAAATACAGCTGTGAGTGCCCTCCCTCCCACTCTTGTACCCATGGGCACAGTACTAACCAACCAGGGTACTCACTGTAGCTAAAGATGAATATGGCTGAAGAACACAGCAGTTCTGAAACCCAACCCCAATCAATCCAACGGGCCAAGTGAGAGGACATATACTTGCCATTACTGAGATAAGATGACTCTCAGTTTATTGGTTCTTTTTGGGAATCTCATGGAAAAATGTGTTCTATTTAGTAACTCATTATTTGGCCATTCCATTTGCTATTGTGTGTCAAATATGTTACTTATGTTTCTTTTGAAATGCAAAGTGAATCTCTCATTTTTATTTTACCCATTTATGACTCTCTTTCTAACTGAATTGCAAGTTCATTTAGACTCTTGATGATGTTATTTGCCTAACGTAACTTTTCTTATTCCAAACATAATTTGCACATAATTAGTAATTAGTCCATATTTGCTAAGTTAACTTGTGAGCCATAGTCTATCACAGGCAATATCCAAAGAATTGTACACATTCTTGTCTGGACACAGATAAGAACACATTGCATGTTAGTGATAGGTGAATTTGTAGAATAAAAGAATAGATAAATAAGCAGAATAACAGTAAAGAGTTGGATTGTTCCCAAAGAAGAAGAGATATAAATGTATCTATGTCCAAATACTTGTATTTGAGTCCAGCCAAGCCGTATATGTGTGGATGTTCAAAGTAGTTCTTTTCCTGCATCTACACCATTACTTCTAGATTAGTATGCACTTTCTGGAGTGTCAATCTGAGATTATTGGATTTGTAATGGTTATCTGTGCACAGCAAAAGCTTTTAACATTTTTTCCCCTACTTATCACTATACATAAATTCATGTGCACTATAGTTTTAATTGCTCATAGCCTGTTCATGGCAATAATTTTAGTAAATTCCTGAAAATTTTGTAATTCTTGTTAAAAATAGTCATTAGTTTACATTTGGGATATACTTAAGTTCTAAAAATACAAAAATAGTAAAAATGTCTTAACTATGATTTATCCTGTTCTCCTTCATAACTGAAACAAAAATGTAAAAATAGAGCTATATCCTCAGTAAACCTGGGATCATGGGCACATACACAGTAACAGGTGGGCACCCCTCCTTTTCCCCTCATGGTGCCCATCTGCTGGTGCCCATCTGCCTTATCTTTGTAAACAGGGATGTTTTAAACTGTAAGGGGTATCAATGTCTGTAAATTGCTTAGAGAGCAAGATTTATTTAGATTCCCAAAACTGACAGTATAATTCACTTAAAGTGAAACTTCATTTATAGTAAAACCGAATGAATGTTCAGGTATCTAAATGTATTGTGTTGTTTAAATTGCATTTTTGGTTTATACAGAGCCACTTCCTTGGAGCAGGGTTTACTTATGAAATCAAATTGAATTCTACTCTATTTCTGTTCAACAGATCATGATTCTGCCCTAAATGAAATCATTCTGTTTTCTAAACAGAGGAAGATAGGACATGGCTAGCTTTGTCTGGCCTGCATACGATTCACATTTGCCCATGAATGCAAGCTTCTTCATACTCTATGGCTAGTTCAAAAGCATTCACATTGTTAAATTCAGAACTATTGGAGGTTGCATTGATTGTATTGCCCTTCTGAGAGTGCTAGAAATGCCCTCAGAGGACAAAAAAATGTCTTGTAGAAAATATCATTGAGCACTTAACTGCTGCCCTTGGGTCCTATGAAGTAGGTGTTATTATTGAAAAAGACTGCAGTGCAAGAAGTACACTTTTGAAGGCTTATGTGAGTTCTTATGTAGAACCCCCACATAAATGTAATAATATGAAAGAGAAAATGCTTTTATATAAAACCAATATTGTTATTTGAGACTATTGCTATAACATTAGCCATGAAACGAGTCAAATGCACTTGTATTCTGATTTTGATGAGTAGTAGCTTTGGTGATGTAATAGGTCAGTGAACTATTTGAGAGGATATGGGAAAAGTACAAATAAAATTTACTGAATTGAGACCAAAACTCATTTTTAAGAAGTTCATTTGCTGAGCTTTATAAAAGACTTGTATGATTGTAAAGCTTGAGGTAAATTGGCAAGATGATTGGGAAAATGACACAGTAACTTCCTCTCTGTAGAGGCTTTGAGCCAATCCACTTATTTGTGAATCCAATTTATCAAATTCATCTCTTAAATTATATAGCCTGCTTTTCCTGAGTAGCTCAAATTGTTTTACAGACATTATCTCATTTGTCCTCATAAAGAGATGGGAAGTTACTATTGAATGAATGCTTCACAGAGTGAATATGTTAATGAATGGAAATTCAAAGTAAGTGTTTTTAATCCCTACTGTATCACCCACTGGCTTTGTGACAATGATAAGTAACCTAACCTCCATTAGTCTTATTTTCTTTATCTATACCATGGAGAAATATTCTTACTCTAATCTTAATATCATGGGGAGATTTGTAGGAAGTCATGCCTATGCTGGAGAAAATTCTTGGAATTCTTCTGAAGATAAGACATGCAATAAATTTTAATAAACTTTAAGCTCTGCTAAATAAAGTATGTTTTGTATTGAATTAACCTCATCTAAAGACCTATAAAATCAGAGTGATTTTAATTACTGAAATTAATTAAAAAATTTTTTTAATGTTTATTTACTTTTGAGAGACAGAGACAGAGCATGAACAGGGGAGGGTCAGAAAGAGAGGGAGACACAGAATCCAAAGTTGGCTCCAGGCTCTGAGCTGTCAGCACAGAGCCTGACATAGGGCTCGAACTCACCAACTGTGAGATCATGATCTGAGCTGAGGTCGGATGCTTAACGGACTGAGCCACCCAGGTGCCCCTGAAATTAATTTTTAAAGCATTTATCGAGCCGGAAATATTTACCAGAAATTGTGGTGGTATAGGTTACAGAGATGAATAATATGGTTGCTACCTTTCAGGAACTTCTAATCTAACTGAAAGGACAAACATGCTAAGAATTTAATAAAACGGAAGTAGTTGAGAGCTGTAACTGCCCCCATGAACGATGAGCCATGGGAGCATAGATTCAATATAGATTCATTCTCCTGGTGTAGAATGAAGAGAACAATTATGTAGGAACAGAGATTAGAAAAGGAGATTGGGGCCAAAAGTAAAGGACTTGAATAATATATGTAGATTGAGTCTTGTTAACAGAAACATCACAGGTTTTAAACCTCCTGCATCTTATCAGTGTATTTATTCTATGTGTTTGAAAGGTAATTGTGATGGTAGTGAGAAAAGTAGATTAGAAAGGGGTTGTGGAAAGGAACAGCAACAGAGAAGGATAAATCAAATAGGATTTGATGACTTCTAAAATGAGTTGACTAGGTGGACAGTGATATCATTAACCAAATATCAGAAGTAAAGGGGAAGCAAGTCTAAATGGAGGGAAGGGATAACAAAGTATGATCTTTGTAAATTAAGTTTGATATTCCTCTATATTCCACATTCTAATCTTGACTTAAAAATCAAGCTATATTTTTTTAATATCCACCCAAATATATACACCTTTGATATTTACCTGTGTTTAGATAACAGTAGAGCCATGGAGGCCAATGTGCCCATCCAAGGAAAATAGAGAAAGAATACAAGAGAGTGAGACCAAACCTAATAACATTTAAGAGGTTATTTACAAAGAAAGTGCTCATGTAGGTAGCAGAAAAAAAGTTGTGAGGAGACAAGTGAATAATGCCATGAAAGCTCTAGAAGAAAATCTCAAGAAATGAATATCCTATTGTTAAGTGCTTTAGTGATGTCAAGGACACTTCATTGAGACAAAAATTCATCTTGTAAGACCAAGAATTGATCTTTGGAATGAACAATTACATGGGGTGGAATGCAATGGTTATAGTAAAAGAAGATAAAACTAGACAATTCATTCAAAAAGTTTGGTAACTAAGGAAAGGAAAGACAAGACTGCCTCTTGAAGAGGAACTAGGCTCAGAAGAGATCTTTGACTATGGAGAATATTTTAACACATCTACAAGCAAAAAAAAAAGGTAGAGGGAGGCAATGGAAATTCAGGAGGGAGAACATAGCATTCTTAAAGCGGCAAGAAGTAGGGGAAGAATAAGATCAAAACACAGTTCAAAATTAATTGAGCCACTTATTCCCAAGGACTGTAAAGAAGCCAGTAGTGGTGGTGCAGAAATAGGTCACCTGCTGAGGGTTTGGTATATGTGTTTGGTGGTGGGAGGGATGAGTATTTTGGATAGGGTAGTTGTAACTCAGAACCTTGTTAAAGGAAATGGGAAAGGAAGCCATGTAGATGTGATTAAGTGTGCCTGGTAGCACTGAGATAAAAGCAGTCATATTATCAAAGGAAATCTGGACTTCAGGTAAACAGAGCAAGAGAGATAAGGTTGTGAGAGAAAAGGTTGAGGGCATGTATTTTCTCTTAGCAAGTGGATAAAAGTTCTAGAGGACACAGCCAACCTAGAAGGGATATTTTGCAAGGCAAGAGACATCGAAGTGTCCCATATGGGCCTGTGCCTGTGGTGCCACGACAGCCCTACTTCTACAAACAGCCAGTAGTTTGTTTACACAAAGGACATCAACGTAAGACAATCTCACTTATTAGCTGGGACCAGAACAGCTCTCTGCGGATAATACTCCGGCAAGATGTGTATGTTATGAGTTATAGAAAGCAATCCTTCTTTTAGTGGGGATGAATGAATTGCCTAGATTTAAGGAACGCAAAAGTAGTTGTGTGGTCCTGACTGGTTTCAAATTTGAACAGGGGAACATATATTTTAACCTGTGTTTTAATGCCTTAAGTATGCAGAATGTAGAAATGGTTCTGAAGAACAAGTAAATAGTTCAAAATGGGCTGATGGCCAGAGCAGTGGGGTACATCCTAAGAATGGGAACAAGAACATGGGACTCAGCACTTGTGCTTTGGCAGGTCTCTTGCGGCATCTGTCTTCTACCCTCAAGGCCTTTCCTCTCTTGGCCGCCTTAGCTTTCTTCATAGTTAAAGTCAGTAGTCTTATGCTAAACCTGTTTCTTCAATCCAAAATTGCTTTCATGCTGAACATTTTATTTATCCTATTTAACCTCAGTTTTTTTTTCTTATTCATCAACTTGGGTGGAACTCCTTTGAGGACAACCAATCAGGGATGAGTGAGTCCAACATCTGAGCAACGACAAGTGACCAGGCCCAGTCTGTGCACAAATCGTAGGTTATGTAGTCAACACATGGATTTCAATGATGTATTTTTTAAAAACATTTTGTCATGAAGCATATATAAAAATCAAAACCTGATCTACTTCCTGGAGTTTATATCAATGGAAAAAAAAATCAGACATATGGAGAAAGAATTATGTTTAGAGTTTATCAGAGATAGATAAATGGTTAAATGTATATGGTCTATTCATAGATTGCAATTGTAATGTTTTTACTTAATGTAATGATATTGGAAAAAAACACTTCTTATAAAGTTAACTAAAAAAAAATAGGATACAAAAGAATGACCCATATTTTAGGAGGGAGGGGTGTGTGTGTGTGTGTGTGTGTGTGTGTGTGTGTGTGTATTACAAGCATATGTTTAGAAAAAAAAATCCTGGAAAAATACAATATGATTCTTGCATTGGTTGTTCCTGAGTAGTAGTTTCATAGGTGACTTATGCTTTTCTCATACAGTTCCCTAGATAAGCTGAATTTTTTACAGTGACCATGTATCACTTTTCTAATCATAGAAATGTTACTAATAAAAGGAATACTTATGTGATCACAGCTATAATTTTGTTATGCCATGTTTTTTATGGTATACACAAGTACACACACCCATGCACACACTTTGACACAGTGTCTGGATCTTAAATGAATGCAGTGGCTTCACCTAGTAATTGGGCCTAATTATCTCCTGCAGGTCTGGGAAGTGTGTTCTTTTTGCCACGATGTCTAATGCCAGCCAATTTACACTTAGGTCCTTTACAATTGATCTTCTGGGCCTTTCATGATATAATAACACTTTAGAATTTTCTCAACAGCATAACTGTTTAATCTTTTCACATAAAAAAGGAAATATTTGTCTGTTATCAAGTGTTTCAGTGTTAATCATTTGATTTAGTTGGAGGAAAGGGGTGTCAAAACCATCACAGTTACGGGGGTAGGAGCTGGATGAATCAGGCCTTCTCTGCTGTTCATGAGGTGGGAAACAATGTGATTCACTAACCATTAAATGTATTTGTACTCTTCCTGTTGATTAGTGCCTGAATAGTATAAACTGTGTGAAACAATGATTCATAATATTCTTATCAGTGTTCATTCGGCAGGAGAAATCTTGAGGTCCCATGGTTTGCTTTGCTTTCTTTCCTTCCTTCTTGCATCAATGATAAATTACAAAAAAGTAATTAAATACTGTTGGTAATAATTTGCTTGTCGTACCTTGAAAGAGAATGTAACTCATTATAGAAGACCTGCTGGCCAGGTTTATTCTCATTCTTTCTCTCTTTGCTGCATACACATGTGCACACAAAACATGCTACCAGATATTTAAACATTGTTTTTTGCTGATGCGACTACAGCCTAAATCCCACTAACTCTCATGGTCATCAATAATGCAACTATTATTAAAAATACTGTCAGAGAAGAGCTGTTGAGCTCTGAATATGGGCCAGGTGCTGTTTAACATGCTATGCATGACTCATTCCTCATTGATGGCTTTAATATTCATTTGCTAATATTTAAAGTGTTAAATTTATTTAATTTCTCATAGCTTAACAATTAACAGTAGAATCACTATTCTAAAATTTTGCTGAATCAATTGCAAAATGCAAGTCAAATACTTCCACATTTGACTTTACCCACTATTTTCTACCTCCTGCCAAAAGTGACTGATCTGAGCTTGAATTACTTGCCTTTAAATTGGTAAAGTCCAGTGGAAATGTTAATATGCCCTGAGGTGTAGTATCTCTATCACTGGGGCAAGGGACCTCTGCACGAGTTAAGAGTTGTTACAGATTGAGCAATATATACACAAGTAAGGAAAAGAATATTGCAAATAGATCAGGATAATCTATTAAGATGGAATTCTAAGTCTGATAGAACATTCATCAAAATAATAGCAACTACCACAATCTGTTAACTAGTATTTTATCATTCCGGAAGCTGTATCGTTCCTGATATTCTTCAGTGCTATTCTTCTGGCTTCCACGTGTATCTGTTCTGTTTGGAGTCGGTGTCGTGCTGTTATCCATGGTGCTCTTGTGCTTTTAACTAACTGAAGTTAACATCTCCTGCTTTGCAGGCTTTTGTACATAATAGAAGAAAAGATGTTTGAAAGAACCTCCCCACATCTACTGCACCTAAACATAATAGGTTACAGTTTCTAGTTCAGGTGATTAAAAGTTAAGGTTTAGGAATTCTATAGTTTGGAGTTTGAATAGGTACTCTATATTAGCTGAGAGACTTTGAGGAAGTTATTTAAACTTTCTATGCCTCAGTTTTATTTTAACAACAGCAATTGTTGCAACAATAATGGTACTTATTTTAGGGAAAATGTGAGGTTAGAATGAAATAACGTGTAAAGTCCTAGCACAGTGCCTGCCACTTAGTAAGTCTTCAATAAATACCAGCTGCTATGTTACAGTTATTTTAATCAACATGATTAACTTATTCCTCACATTTCTCTACCATTAATTTGTTAGCTGATAGATATGTAGCTTGGCAAAGTAATATCCAGAAGGATTTGTACATTTATTCTTTTTAGAAAAAAACACATAAAGAGCTGGTAGCAACACAAAGCAGTTGACAGTTGATTAAAAAAAACTAGATTAGTAAATAAAGAAATGGTTTTGGTAGTAAAAAATGGGTGAAATTTGTTGTGGGAGAAAAGGAAATGCAGAGTGAGTGCTGAAGGACTTACTAAACAAAGGGAACAGATCAGACAGGGTACATAAATGAAAAGAAGTTTAACATGCTCATAAATCAGTGCAAAACTCTAGATGGTTAGCAGCAGAGGGGGACCCAGTCTTTGTGTGACTTAAAGCATATATTTTTAGAGCTCTCTTTAAAGAAAAGAATACACATTAACCATAACACTTTCGAAGAGGCCTGTGCAAATGAAGGACTGATATATTAACTTCACTATAAATCCATATGTATCTAAGAGAAGTATTAAGTGAAATGAAATGAGTAGGGTGGCCTCAGATTGTAGAGAGCTTTGAAATCCCAGAAGAGGAGTTTAGAACTGTGTGTTAGAACAGTGGTTCTCAAAGTATAGTTCCAGGACCAGCAGCAGCAGCCTCATTTAGGTACTTGTTAGAAAGGCATATTCTAGGGCCTAATCCCAAGCCTTATGATCCAGAAATTTGGAGGCCAGCAGACTGTTTTAACAAGCTCTCCGGGTAATTATGATGCACACTCAAGTTTGAGAGTCACGGCATTGGATGATGGGCTCTGGGCTGCCTATAATGAAGATGAGTAAGGGACTAGCATGCTCTGAATGAGACAGGTTTAGGCACATTGCAAGTACTCAGCATTGGCTAGATTAGGTTAGCTATATAAGAAGGTATATAAGAAGAGGGGTATTGAATAGATTTGATTGCTGCCTGTCAAGTATGAAAGAGATTCAGTTCAGGTTGAGTCTGGGTATGCAGGTTGCTTTGGACAGCAACAGTGCAAGGAAGGAGAGGTTGTTTGCTGGAAAGAGAAGATGGGATTGACGGATGATTGAAAGAATGGAAAATTCTGTTTTCAGTGTTAGAGACCCAGACTAAGACATGTTCAGCGCACATTATAAATTCTTTTTTTCTTTTTCCGTCCTGGAGGTGTCCCCTGAAATCTCAAGTTGACAACAAAACTCATTCAGGGCTGACATCCTCCCAAATCACTGTCCCAAGGAGGGGAGGGGGAGGTTTTCAGGGCTTCAGGGCTGCAGCAGGTGATGTGAAGATGTGAGTGAGGCTTTATGGATGCAGGGGCTTAGTGTAGTCTCTTCAGATTCCTTGCATCTTCTCCACCTCAAACTGGAAATGAGTTTATACCAGAATTGGCTATCTGAATAAACTGGGGAGGGGGAGGCAAATCTGAAGATGAGCAAACCGTAGAACCACTCAGAGGCATCAGAAAATGAAGTCTGAGATTCTACAACAGTACACATTTATTTTTCTTGTTCCCCTTCATCATTTATAAGTAACATATAGAACAAAAGAAGGGGAAGAAGGGTTACACTACCTAGAGTTGCATAGCATCTTCTATTTTTTCCCAACTTTTATTTTGAAAAAATATTTTTTTATTTTATTCTTTCATCAATCCTGTGATGTAAATAAGGCCAATATTAATATCCTTATTTTTATTTTTGAGATGAGCATAGGAGGCCCAGAAAGAGGAATTGACCTCCTTCAGTTTGAAAAAAAAAGAGTCTGTTTGAACAAGCAGACTCTGGGATATCAGTGAGTCATATCAACTAAAAAAAGTGTCTAGTACCCAATGGGGTGAAAGGGACTGAAGTTCATTGCAAAGGGACTGGAAATATAGAGTTAGCGTATTTTCTGAATAGCAATACAATGCAAAACAATATATAATAACATACCCCCCCCAACCTTGCAAAAAATAAACTAACAATTTTATGGATTGTGCACTAGCTGATTTCTCCTTGCTTGAATTGTTTACATAGAAAAGAAATGTGATATAGTTCTTTTCCCAGTGGGTAGCTGTACCTAAAAAAAAAAAAAAAAAAAAAAAATTCCACTATTGGTTTTAGAGCTTTTTTACTTTCCAGTAACTTTGAATAGGCTCTAGCTATTTTAACTGCTAGGAAGACTGCAAACAGAAACAAAGGGTTTGTTGAGAGCTTTTCATTATTTTGTTCCATATTATTATGGTTTGTTTCATTCTTTTATTCCAAAACGTACATATTACATCCAATGCTGATTGGGAATTATTCTAACTTTAATAAAATCTGCCTGTTTTATTTGTACCTTTGCACTATGTACATAATAAATGTATTTGCATTTCATGATGTATGCTGATATGAATGGTGAAGTAAGCTCTGATTAGACGCCTTCTTTTGTGTACAGTCACACAAGACCAGGAGCATTTTCCAGATATGAGTTGTTTCCAAAGCAGTGATACAACTGCATTTTATGTCTTGAATTGTGTGGAATTGTTATACTCACGACTGTCCCCACCGCTCTCAGATTGGCTGTTGTACATGTTAGGAAAGACACCTGAATAAAAATATTAGCCATAGTCACAAGGACTCAAAGGTTTATAGGTCCTGAGGTTTGGTCACACAAATTGCTGAGCAGCACTAGCCAAAATGAGGAGTATGGAAACAACGGTGGACATCACTCGCAGGCACACATGGAGATTCTTATCTAAACTCCACTGCATGGCCTGAACGTAGTATATGGTTAGTAACTTCTTGGTGAATGAACGAATGGGAGTAATGTATTCCCCCTTCTCTTTATTCTGTGCTCCCAGCTGCTCAAGAAAGTTAGGAGAGAGTAGTGTTTCCACTTATGCCACAAATGACAATGTGCTGGACAGATTTCTAAGCCAAACTAATACAGCGTTTCTCCCTATACAGGAAATTTTAATTAAAAAATCATTTTATTAACACATTTTCTAAGTTGATAAATATAATTAATATTTTGAAATTTAAATAAATATTTCTGAATCCCTCATAATCCCACTATTTTATCATGATTAATGCTTTAACTCTTCCTTTGTTCTTTGTGCTCTGATACAAATATTACAAATATATCTACAGATTTATTATCTTAATGTTTGTTGTTTTTTACTCAAAATTATATCTTAAATATTTTAAATGTTTTACTATTTTACTATTATTATTTTTATGGCTGTACAATATTTAATGTAATAACATTGGATTGATATTCTAAAATATATTTAGTCATTCACCTCTTGTCATAGATATTACTGCTATAAAAGAGAATAGTTGGAGAATAGATCTTTCTACTTTTATAAACTTAGGAAGATTTTCCAGAGAAAAAATTCCAGAATAAATTTTCATGCTCTCTGAAATATTTCATTATAACGTCTTCATACATTGGCAGTACTGTTCAAGCTTGAGTGTGTATACACACACGCACACACACACACACGCACGCACGCACACACACACACACACACACACATATGGTCTTGACATTGAAGGCCAAATTAGGCTTAGATGGGTTACTTCCTTTAAAAAATATTTATCCTGGGGCACCCAGGTAGCTCATTCCATTAAGCATCTGACTTTGGCTGAGGTCATGATCTCACGGTTCGTGAGTTCAAGTCCCGTGTCAGGCTCTGTGTGTACAGCTCAGAGCTTGGAGCCTACTTCAGATTCTGTGTGTGTCTCTCTCTGCATGCACTCTCTCTCTCTTTCAAAAATAAATAACATTAAAAAAAAACAAAAGGTATTTCTCTCTAGGAAATGTTATCTTTCCTTTGAAATTGAATTATATTTAAAATTTTGAGAAAATATGTGAAATTATTTCCCTTTAAAGTTATAAATATAATTACTTATACCTTATTAAGGCCTAGTTATTATATATAATAAATACAATATTATATATAGAGTAATATATGCTACATAATAGGAGCTAAATAAATGAAAATTACATTCAAATTAATGGTCCCAAAGAGATGCTTTTAGAATAAATGACCTTAATGAAACTTATAAAGCTAAAAAAAAAAATCTGCTTTTAAATATATCCCTTCACTGATCTTTCCTCTTCTTTTAGGTTATTGGATTCCAAATGGTGGTCCAAGGACCAGTGTGGAAGGGACTGTATTAAATCACCAGGGATATGGCTGAAAATATTATTTCCAGATCTCATCAACCAAATCTTTAGGGGTTGAGACTTGGGAATCAGTATTTTTAATAAGTTCCCCAGGTAGTTCTGATAATTTCAGGCAGGATTCAGAACCAATGACCTAGATTACCACAATGCCCACTGCATTTCTATTCCTGTTTTGTATTTCTTACGTCCCTCTCTAGTTCCTTCTTCATGTTTTAAATACACCCGGTTCTCTAAGGGCTTGGACTTAGGTGTTATATTTTCCCTGTCAGATCCAATTTTAATCCCATTATTTAATGACGCCTGCTACTTTTTTATTTTTATTTATTTTTGTAAAGTTTATTCTGAGGGGGTGGGGAGGGGCAGAGAGAGAATTCCAAGCAGGCTCTGCAATGTCAGCACAGAGCCCTACCCAGGCTCAAAGTCAGGAACCGTGAGATCATGACCTGAGCTGAAATCAAGTCAGACACTCAACCGACTGAGCCACCCAGGAGCCACTACTTCTTCTTTAGATTTATCATCTAATCCTTATTGAAAGCCATTCTGTACATAGGGCAGGACAAAATACCTGTGAAATAAGTAGAAATATATTATTTAAAGGACATTGAAATACCTTCTGCATTCTTCACTTTTACTGAGGGAATGCAATCATCACCTAATATATAGCTAAATTCTAGTGTTTGAAAATTAGAGTGTGTGTTGTTTTTTTAAGTTGGCTCTACACCCAGCATGGAGCCCAGCATGGAGCTTGAACTCATGACCCTCAGAATAAGACCTTAGCTGAGATCAAGAGTTTGACACTTAACTGACTGAGCTATGCAAGCACCCCTAGAATGTGTGTATTATCTCTGGAAGACATTTTTAACATCTACATATTGACATTATTATGGTATAAATTAACATGATCGTCACTATAGGAAGCACAAAGGCCTGAAGAGGAGTTTGGTGACAGGGAAACTGAATGACCCACTGGATATGGGGTGCCACCCACAGGGAGCACACATGGAATGTTTTGAGGGAAATGGAAGGTACACTTAGAGTTTTAAAGTGGGATTGTGGAGGAGGGGGTGGAGCAGGAGTTCTGAAGACAAAGGGATTAATAGTACAGACATAGCTCTACAGAAAAGCCCATCTAGCCCTGTTTTTTGCCAAGGTTAACTGCCAGCCAAGCACACTTACCCAAACCCTAAAACAAAAACAAAAACAAAAACAAAATCCAATGACTTAAACTGAGCCCAAATAATAAAAGAAAGTCCCCTTACTTCACCAACCAGTTTCCCCTCCTGACTCTTCTTTCTCTCAAGTTTTTCATAAAGATACAGCTGAGAGGTCTGTGATTCTACTTGCCTTAGTTTTCAAATTTCCTCCATCTTCCATGTGACATTTTTAAACAGGAAACACTTGCTGCATAATCTCTTCCTTCTGTGTCCACGTCTTTCCAAAGGAGACCTTCTTTAAGTTAATGTCTGTTAAATTACAGAGAGGAGAAAAAAGATGCCACAAATAATTTGGAAAAAATATTGTTATACGGACCGCGTCAAAGTACACCTTTTACTGATTGATTGATTGATTGATTGGATGTTGACATTCACAGAGTAACTATGGGTTGAAGGGTCCTAATGCTAGTAATCATCATCAACAACAACAGTAACAATAATTAAACCATTTAATTATCTGGCATTGTTTGTCAGGAAAAACAAGAGCCTTAAGATAGCTCATTTAATCATTCCCCAAATCCCATGAATCTAATTTTTCCCTCCCCACTTTAAAGAAAATTAAAGCCCAAATAATTCAAGACACATCTCCAGAATCACACATTTACCAAATGGGAGAAGCTGGATTCCAACCTAGACTCCACAGAAGCCTACAGTCTACTGCTTACTGCCCAAAATTTTAAAAACATATTTGTTTTAAAGTATGTTCTATGTAATGAAATTCTCATAACTAAGTACAAGGTATAAATTCCTTTTTCAATTTAAGAAACTGATATTTTATGTGAATATTTAAAAGAATCTGATTATACTATTGTGAGAAGTTTCTAAATCCATAATGTGGCTTTTAACTATATGTTTGCACTAAGCAAATAAATATATCAAAGGAAAACAAAAGTTAATATTTTCCTCCGTGACCTAATCCTTCGTATGGAATAAATCGGAACCCTAGTAACACCACACTGCAGAATAGGAGCATTTTTCAAAGGCATTTTTCTCTCCTCAGTTTTTCAAAGAACTTCATCAAAACTAATGGGACTATAGAGAAGATTTATCAGAAGCTCAGTCAGGTCTGTTAGATCTCCCCTGCACGTGGGAACAGGCACATCCATCTGCCTTCCCTAGAGACTAGTAGGGAAGAGAACTCATGACAGATATTATGCCTTTTAAAGAGACTATTTTTTTAAAATAAAAGCTCTTTCTTCTTATGATATTCTCCAATAATAAGTACCAATCATTAAAATAGTTCCTGTAAAATGTTATTTAATTTTGTAGTTATAATGGATAGACTAGAGAGTGAAAAATCTTAAGAGTATATTATGACTGAGTTTACAATTGGGACACTTTGGCAGTGAATGAAGTAATGAAAATTCCTGCTTCATACTATATTGGTTTCATTTTAATCTTTATTTAAATAATTGGAAGTGATGTTTATAAGTATATTCCAAGTAAGTATATTAGATCTATCTAATAATATGTGCATCCAACAGGGCGCTACTTTTGCTGGAGAAAAACATCTTGTGTAGGTATCCTCAGAAAGAATAAAAGATTAAATTGTGAAAGTAAACTTCTGTCATTGTAGTTTCTTAAACTAATACAGTGATAATATACGTTAATAAACACACTATAGAATGAGGAGACAAATTGGTTGAATCTATTTCTCCCCATTTTTGAAATTTAAACTGTTGTTCAAAGTCCAGTATAAGGGTCTAGAATATGAAAGTGTTTGGAATAAGTAACTTTTTAGAATCAGGTATTATATATATAAAATAATATATTATCTTTGTTGCAAAGAAGTTATTTGTAAAGCTGCTTTTAAAATATAACAGGAGCACCTGGGTGGCTCAGTCAGTTGAGCATCTGAATCTTGATTTTGGCTCAGATCACGATCTAATGGTTGTGAGACTGAGCCCTGTGTCTGGCTCTGCCCTGGGTGTGGAGCCTGCTTGAGATTCTCTCTCTCTCTCTCTCTCTCTCTCTCTCCCTCCCACTCCCACTCCCCTTTTTCCCTACTCACATTCTCTTTCTCTCTAAAAATTAAAAAAAAATAATAAAATACAACAGTATTCCAGAAGTATATTTGCTACATAAAGTGGTTTTCTAAATCATGTGCACTTACCATATATGTGTATGTGTGTACACTTATAATTGGGAGAAAGCTCCATAAATGAACCAGGTCAATTCCGTTTGATTGGGAGATCATGGAAAACAAGTCTGGTAAAGCCAAACATGATGTAGTAGGGAGTTTTATAAACTGATGTGTGATTCTTTTAAAAACAACCCTGTCTCAGTACAATTCTTATATTTAAAATTAAAACAACAATCAAGAAACAAAACCAAACAAATGACAATCCAAAACAGAGTCTGTGTTCATGCAATAACTACACAAAGGCCTGAGGTAGATGGCTGAAAATGTGAGCACTAGATAGACTAATAATTAGTGGACTGGTCAATATGTCCTTTAATAACACCATTCATAATATTTTCCATTAGAGACAAAAATAGCATAATAAACCTGGTAGTAAAAATATAGTCAGATGAAAGACCAAAGTTCATAGAAGATTAAACTCTCTGTTAGAAAAAGCCAACTTTGTTTCAGTGAAAGTTAAGTTGTAGCTAATTAGATTTAGCGCATCATTAATCCTGTTTGGAGACCAGACGGGGATAATCATTGATCTCTAAAAATTGGTAGTTGTCTTCTTAAAAGAGGAAAAAATAAGAAATTCAAAAATTGGATATCTTAGACTCCTGGGTAATTGTTAAATTCATTTCAAAAACAGAGTAGTGACCTCTGAGACTGGCTCCATAAATTAAAACATTCAGTCTTGAACATATTTATTACCAATTTAACTCAGTATAAAGTATGGTTATGCAACTAGATGGTATGCATTTTGATATAAATTTTGAGAAATTTATTGTATCTTTTTATTTAAGTTAAATTAGGATTTTGAAGAATTTGTGAATTATTACAGGCGACTTAAAAATCCTTAGTAAAGTCTTTTAGCGTGAGTTTATTGACATAGTAAATTAGGTTTTAGTAATAAACATTTTTCTTCATGATTGCTATGTTGTCCATATTTCAGTGATTGATAGATTGATGGTTTTACATAAAACTAAATGTTTTGAATTTTTTACAAATATTTACCCCAAGAAATTCTTTTTTTTTAAATACGAAATGTATTGTCAAATTGGTTTCCATACAATACCCAGTGCCCATCCCAAAAGGTGCCCTCCTCAATGCCCACCACCCTCCCACCCCCCATCAGCCCTCAGTTTGTTGTCAGTTTTTAAGAGTCTCTTATGATTTGGCTCCCTCCCTTTCTAACTTTTTTTTTTTCCCCTTCCCCTCCTCCATGGTCTTCTGGTAAGTTTCTCAGGATCCACATAAGAGTGAAAACATATGGTATCTGTCTTTCTCTGTAGGACTTATTTCACTTAGCATCACACTCTCCAGTTCCATCCATGTTGCTACAAAAGGCCATATTTCATTCTTTCTCATTGCCATGTAGTATTCCATTGTGTATATAAACTACAATTTCTTTATCCATTGATCAGTTGATGGACATTTAGGCTCTTTCCATAATTTGGCTATTGTTGTAAGTACTGCTATAAACATTGGGGTAAAAGTGCCCCTATGCATCAGCACTCCTGTATCCCTTGTACCCCAAGGAATTCTGAAGATAAAGACCTTCTATGGGAAAATTTAACTTGCTCATTTATTGTATTAAAGTAGTTTGGTTGTAACCATTTCTGGGGACTCTGGGAACAATTGCTTAGCATTATTTCAAATAATAAAGATTTATTTTAAAAATGATACAAGAGAAACCTATATTCATTTTGTATGGAAGCTTTGAGGCATAGTAACTAAGCTGAAGAGTCTTCCTGACAATAACAGATTTCTTACAAAATTCCTACTGAGTACTCATCTGTACTGATAGAAACTAAAGCTAAGAGAATAAGAAATAAAAACTAGAAATGCTTAATATATCAAATGCATTCTTTTTTTTGGCATGACTATTACTTGTCTCTGGAAGATTCTCTTCTTGAGCAGGGTTTCTGGGATTCAGTATTATTACCATGGGGGACTCTCCTGTCCCCTCTGTCCCACTAGGAGTATACGACTCCGTCTGTTCCTCCTACTTCTTAGATCCCATGTTGCTCTCTCTCTGTCTTTCAGTCACAGCCAAACAACTCCAGTTTTAATTAAACCAAGGGGATTGACATTCTCTCCTAGGTACTTAGAATGCTATACCAAGAGCATTCTCAGACCATGCCAGGCAGGGAACAAGCCACGGCTTTTCCCATTTTGGGATTTCTCTACCCTTGTTTTGTTAGCCGTAAGAAACAAACTAAAACTTGGATTCCCGGCAGCACAGCATAGCTCCTACTCTTGTTCCTTTGTCTCTGGTGAAATAATTTTCAGGGACATAATTCTTAAAGTTTTATGGCATAATTTTTCATTGTTTTACATAGTTTTGAAATTATTTTGTTGTTTAACCAATGTGGTTAATAGAAGTATGATAACTGTACATTTGAATCCCAGTTCACATATCAAATCTCCCACTTTTACTTGAGTATAGTGATTATACAAACTAGCTTAACTCTGTAGTTGGAAAGTAAGCTTCAGTTTAACACAAACTTAGTTGTGTGTTGAATTTATTAGCTATGTGACTTCAGGAAGATATTTTGCCTTTCTAAGTCTTAGTTAATCTTTGTAAAATGTGGGTAATTACAGTAAAAGCTAGTCTTCATCTATAGTTTTGTAAATGGGTAGAGGATGTTAAGTACTTAGAAAATGATAGGGTCGTATAAGTATTCAATAAATGCATATCAGTAATACCAATAAATATACTATTTTATATAAGTATATTTATATATTTTATATATATATTGTATATTATATATAAATAAATTTACCACTTTAAAATATCACCAGAAATTAGTATTTTCAGCATTAGGAAAGTTTTGATATTTGTTTCCTAGCTTACGACTATTTAAATATACTATGAATGCTGTGAATTGGTCACGATTAAGTCTAAAACTCACTTTTTTAGCATGGATAAAAATTAAGAATGTTTGGAGCCTGGGTGGTGCAGTTGGTTAAGCATCCAGCTCTTGATTTTGGTTCAGGTCATGATCTCACAGTTTGTGAGTTTGATCTCATGGTTTGTGGGTTGGACAGTGTGGAGCCTGCTTGGGGTTCTCTCTCTTCCTTTCTCTCTGCCCCTCCCCTGCTTGTGCTCTATTTATCTCTCTCAAAATAAATAAATAGACATTAAAAAAGTTAAGAATGTTATTATTTCCTAATGTACAAAAAGAATCTGATTCTATTCCTTGTGAATTTTATTTTCTCAGAAATGATTGAAGAATGGAAATGATGTTGAGTTACTTTTTCCTTTCGCAGTTAGTGTATTTAGTTTAAAAGTCAAAGAATACAGAAGAAACATGTAATGATAGCAAGTACTTTAGAAATATAAATGGGTTTTTGCTCATCTCCCTTTGCATCTTTTTTTTAAATGTTTTTCCTTTGCTACTTTCATCCATTATCAACATTCCTACTACTTGCTGCTGACTTCTGAAACTTGTATCTCAAACTTGCTTGACATTTTAGGCCAAACTAATTGATTTAGGGATTAAATGACACATGAACTAGGCCTTGAAGGATAAGTAGGAGTCTGTCAGGCTGGGTACAAAATGATAAATGCTATATAGCCTGGGCACAGAGGTGGGAACTAACCAGGTTTGTTTGTTTGTTTGGAGAGCACAGTGTTGTAAAGGGTGGTTGGTTGGGGAAATGGTTACAAAGGAAGAAAAGGAGCCTGGTATAGATGGCAAAAGACTCTGAGTCTTTCTGAGGTATTGATGGTTTATCTTAGTTTGTGTTGTAGTCAATAATGATTGATTGAAGTATTCACTTTTTATTTTATATTTGTTTTTGAGTTTTCATAATATGACTTTTTTTTAAGCTCTCAATGAATAAGTGGGTAAGTTTCTTTTGGATATGGCCCAACATTCAAGTTGCAATATCATAATCCAAGGTGAAGTCTGTGTTACCTCTTTTAAGGAATATTTAAGAGCCTATTAATCACCTCTTATACCTCCAGTTTGATACCTCCACGTCTAATTTAATTCAGCCATCCCTTTATAGTGCAGCTCTGTGTTACCACTCGTTTCTTCTCCTTTCCTCTCTACCTTGGCTCTAGTTTAAACCTTCACTAGTTTTCAATTCTATATTGAATTCCCTATAAAATCCTTTATCTTTGAATTTAAAACAAAACTCTATCCTAACTTTTTCACTTTTTTAATTTCAAAATTTTATTTAAAGTTTAGTTAACACATATAGTAAAATTGATTTCACGTGTAGAATTCAGTGATTCATCACTTACATACAACACCCAGTGCTCATCCCAGCAAGTGTGCTCCTTTCAGCCCATCACCCATTTAGCCCCGTACCCCCATTTCCCTCCATCAACCCTCAGTTCTCTATAGTTAAGAGCCTCTTAAGGTTTGCTTCTCTGTCTCTGTCTCTGTCTCTGTCTCTGTCTCTCTTTTTTTAAAGCTTTTTCTACCATGATTCTGCTACAAATACCACACTTCTCAACTAAATGGGACTATTAAAGTTTGGACAAGTGCACTAGGTGATATTATTAAGGTTGCTCATACATTTATTCATTCACTATATTTTTGTGTGCCTGTTCTGTGTCAGTTTAGTACTAGGCTCTTAGGATAAACATAAAAATGGATTATAATTTTGATGCTGTTTCCTTCCTTAAAAGTCTTTCCCATAAGCAAATGCTTATTAAAATTCTTCAAAGTTCTTGTTCAAATGTCACTTTCCCAATGAAGCCTATCTCATCCATGCTATTTAAAATTGTAATCACTCATATGCAGTGTAAGCACTCCGAATCCATGACTAACCTCGCTTTTCCTTTTTTCTTAGCATTAGTGTTCTAACATGCAATATAACTTACTTTTATTATGCCTATTGTAAATAATTTGCCTCTACTCACTAGAATGTTAGCTTTGCAAGGGCAGGGATCTGTGACGGTTCACCATTGTATCCTAACTGCATGGAACATAGTAACAGTCAATAAAATGTCCAGCTCAAAAGACACTGTTAATGAAATTTCCTCTGAGGACTCAAGCTACAATTTATTTAGTACTTTTCTTGTGCCTTTCTGATAAGACTTAATGTTCTTCCTTGCTGTATCTTCTTATTAAAAAGCTCTGTGAGGCTAGACAGTGTCGTTTACATATTTTTATCTTCCATAGCATTTAGCCCTATTAGCCCAGTGAATGGCAAATAACTGTTTACTGGTAAAAAAAATAACTGAGAATTATAAACTGAAGTAATATACTGTGAACATCTTCTTTATCTTTTTTCAAATATCATAGCCCAATAATATTGGGATGATCTGTTCTTTCTGACCTGGTTGAGTATGTTTGATATAAACTGTTTTCTAATCATTTTATACAATGAGATTGAGCTCTGCCTGGAAGGAGAAGAGTTCAAAACGCTGCAGTATTTGCTACGGGAACACACAATATAACAGCTGTTCTTTTCTTTAGAGTCACAGTAAACCATCTTCACTTTGCAAAATTAAAGGGTAGATCTGACACAGATATTGAACAATTCTCCTGACTTCTTAACCCAACACTAAAACTTAGAGTTTGAAAATTGGTTACAGCTGTTCTTTCTGTTTCTTAGGCTTTCTTTCTTCTCTCCCCACCCCTTTTTTTCCAAACCTTAGTGGTGGACACATTTATGCACCAGCACTAAAGCAGAGCATGTGCAGGTGCATTTACCATTTGGGGAGTGTGCTGCCCTTGTTTTGTTAACCTCAGCATCTTCAAAAACCTCACTTCGCCTGTGGTGCTTGTGAATATATCACTGTCCACTTCTTTTGCCTTTTGTATTTACCGTTGTCTTACGCTTCAGCGTTTCTGATGCCCTTGAGAAGCCGTAACCATGCTTTACATTTGAAAGAGTGCCAGCTCATTTAATCAGGAGGAGCTTGAGAGGCATGGATGAATTTATTCTATCTAACATTTAATAAAAAATAAATTAAAAATGTGACTTACTCCATGACATGCTTAGCATTACCCTTCTAGGTTTAAATTTGAGAGTTGTCAGCACCCTCCCTGGTCTGGAAACTGACATGTTATCAATCTAGTGCGTGGGTGACAAGGCCACTGATGTCTTCCCAAGGTTCTTGTTTAATAATTAATTTTTCATTGCAGGCATGTTCAATAAATGGATTACAAAACTTAAGCCCATTTAAAAGGTTTTAGAAATTCATTATTAGTTTTAAAAGATGAATGCACAAATTAACTATCCCATGATAGATGGGGCATACCAAATATAGCTAGGTCCTGTGTGGTTTTAGCCTATATTTATATTTGGTATAGAATAAGATATAAAGTCAGTACAGTTTTGTAGACAATGCCACTGAATCATTGAGGAAATGATTATTTTCAGAGGAGACTCAAAAAAGGAGCTCAGATGACAAAATCATACTTTGAACGTTTTCATCTTTTCTCTTGCTCACAGAAGTCTTCAGCCACCTAGCCTGTGGACATGCTCAGTGCTATTTCTGGAGTCAGTACCTTAGTTCAAGTTCTTCCACTGAATGATATTATGATTCAAAATGAAAGGAATCTTATCAGTTGTCACATCTTAATTTCCTTGATTAAATTTCAGTGTGGGTAATAAAGCTGTTATCTTCCAGCTCCAGACCCACCAGCTTTGTGATTTCAGGGCAGGAGCTCTTTGAACTGCCTTTCCCCTTGGTCATCTGGCTTCCTCTTAGGATCTGCCAACAACAGGGAGCCTTAGAAGGAGGCTGACCGGCCTGGGGGGGGTGGGAAGGGGGGGAAGGGGAGCTATGGCTTCCTTCTTTGCTACTTTGCCTTTCATTGTCCCCCAAAAATGGCATTTCACCTTGGCAGCAGCCCTTTCTTTTATGCAGTGCTTTTTTCCCCCTCTTTTTCTTCATTCATTCCTAGAGTCTGTCTTATTACACCCCTGTGGCATCACCAGGTGTACCCAGGCATTGCTCCTCTTCAGAACTCTAAGTTCCAATTCTGTGGGGCCCACTGACAGGCATCTAGTTTCTAACAACCCCAAGTTCTTCCCTTTATGTCCTAAGCTGTATAAGTGTTTGGTCTTCTCCACGGTTATTTGTAACTCTGTCACCTCAGCATCTTTTTTCATTCCCTTTCTTTCTTCCTCCTTCCCTCAATTTCCTGTTCTCATTTCTTAATTTGCACCTTTAACCCTCCAACATCTGATTAACAATTCCTTATGTTAAATTCCCTCTGTCAAAACAACTAATACACTTTGTGTTTTCCCAACTGGTCCTTGGCTGGCACAAGTGCCACAGAATATTAAAAAAAAAAAAAAAAAAAGAACCAATTTGTCTCTAGCTTCTAAGGGATTCCATGTCACTGGATGATTAGACAATTTTGATCTCTTTCATTCTTAGACCTCTGAAAATGCTTTGATTGTGTGTATTTATTTATTTACTTATAAAATCAGAGTTCTTACCAGGTTACCTCACAGCTTATTTACCTACTGATTCCTTCCTTCCCACCCTTCCTAGCCTTTCAGTATGTCTTTCTGTATTTCAGGCCAAGGTGTGACGAAGGAGGACAGTATGATATGACATGGCTACAACTCTGAAATCTCTTCCTTATTAACTGTTGGCACTAGTGAGGAGGTCTGCTATTCAGTCTCCCTGCTCCCTGCCCCCTCAGAGTAAATGAGAACCTTCTGATAAAAAGCAGAGAAGCCACCTTCCTTTCCTTAATGTCTTTCATCAGTATATGAACAATGTTGCTTTCTGAAATAGCTTGTCTTGCTTCATAGCCATGCCTCAGATTATACTGAACAAAGGCTATGTTAGGAATTAGTCTAACTTCAATCTTTCCCCAAATGGAATTAAAGACCCTAGCTGCTAGTGTTTATTTATAGAGAGTTAGAATTATTGACGTTGTCCTATTTTTCCATATTACGTGTACATGTAAATATCAGCTAAGTCAGGAAAATAGAGAAAACCATCTCCTTGGTTAATCATTTTTCCATTTATTATATATTCATTCATTCATTTTTTTTCCTAATAGGTAATTCGCAGATGGTTCCTAGGTCTTATGCAACATATTGAACACTAAACATTTTTAATGGCAACTTCTTTGTGGAATCACTCTTGACTAAGTAATAGCTAGTGTAAGCATTCAGAGAACATTGTTTCATAAAGACTAGAGTCCATTTTATAGGAAATCTAAATTTTAGTGTCTAAACTTTGATGTAAAATATTTTTTTCTTATGGTAATGGCAGACATGTTTTCTCTTTGCTGCTCTTTTACCTTTCAGCTGTAGTCCATTCTGGACTTTGTGTTTTTTTGTTGTTGTTGTTTTTGTATTTGTTTTTGTTTTGTTAGTCCAGGCTTTAACTGATCAGAGATTTTTACTCTGTAGTTCTGATTTACATCTTCATGAAGAAAATTAATAGGCAAAATTAATGATACTCCTTGGTCCTAGGAGATCCTCGATGATGAAATTCATTGGCCTATTTTCTCTGCTGTTCTGTCTTTTGTCTTTTGGAGCATGCATTTTTATCACTTCCGTTTGTTGTGAGTTGTCCAGGGTTTTATGTCTGGATTAAGCTATTAATTAGTCAATGTTTTTGTACTACTTACTGTTTTTAGCTAAGAGTATCTGGGGTTTGTGAAGAGAGAACAGATACTGGCTCTAAAATTAAAAGAGCTTATCTCTTAAAAGAAGTGTGTTGAGATATATATATATATATATATATATGAATGATATATATTTTGATAAATTTGATATATATCATATTATATATATATATATTTAATTTTTTTAACATTTATTCATTTTTGAGAGACAGAGAGAGACAGAGCATGAGTGGGGGAGGAGCAGAGAGAGAGGGAGACATGGAATCCAAAGCAGGCTCCAGGCTCTGAGCTGTCAGTACAGAGCCCGATGTGGGGCTCGAACTCACTGACTGCGAGATCGAACCTGACCTGAAGTCAGCCCCCAACCGACTGAGCCACCCAGGTGCCCCGAAGTGTGATAATATATTAAAGAATAAATGAATTAATATTACAAAAGAGGTACAAGAATCAAAGAAAGGAGCATTACTTAGATGTAGTTAATCTGGTGCGCTGGTGAGGAAAGCAAGCAGCTCCTCTGATGGCTTGCTGCGCATTTCAATTTGCCTCACTTCACTGGAGGGAATGGTTTCCCCAATATCAAGTTAGATCCCTTGCCTGTTCTTGAGGCAGCAACAGTATCTTTCCTCCACTGTACTTCATCTGCTAGCTTAACATGTAAAACACAGTAGGTGCTCAGAAAGTACTTAATGAGTGAGTGTATCAGTAGATGACTAAAACCTTTGTTTTCCTGTGGGGATATTAGTCCCCTTTCTTCTCCTGAATCTGCTCATTGATAGATCAAGAGACATAAAAGATTTATTGGAAGTCATTGTTCACCATTTTAATATGTTTCTTTATAAACCAAGAGTTTGTGGCACTGTTTTTTATTGTAACATTAGGCAAAAACAAATCTTATTCTTGAGACTTAAAACTTCGATCAAATTGGAAGGAAGTAATACTAAATAAAAAATATACTCGGGGCGCCTGGGTGGCGCAGTCGGTTAAGCGTCCGACTTCAGCCAGGTCACGATCTCACGGTCCGTGAGTTCGAGCCCCGCGTCAGGCTCTGGGCTGATGGCTCAGAGCCTGGAGCCTGTTTCCGATTCTGTGTCTCCCTCTCTCTCTGTCCCTCCCCCGTTCATGCTCTGTCTCTCTCTGTCCCAAAAATAAAAATAAACGTTGAAAAAAAAAAAAAATATACTCAAACATGATCATCTATCATTTCCTACCTTCTGAAGGTATGAGACTTCTCCTTATAATCGAGGAGTATGCCCCAATGATTTTTTACATTGCCTTTTTCTCTTATTTCCGTTTATATTTGTGCTAGTGAAACTTATTACCATCCTTCATGAAAACACTATTATTTTTCCCCTAAGGAAAATATTTTATTTCCTTCATGAAAATATGCTTTACTTCTGAAATAAAGACCACATTTGGTTTTGTTAGTTTTTTAGGTTTTTTTTTTTTTTTTTTTTTTTTTTTGCTTGTTTTCAAGTCAACCTCAAAATTATTTCTAGGTTTGAGTTTTGATTTTAGGTGAAAATTTTAATGGAATTGAAAAGCAGTTAGTCAAGTGAAATTACAATGAATAAATTAAATTTGAGTTAAATTAAAATTATAGCAGATGGTAAGTTTATTAAAGAAGAGTAAATCAAAATTATGCTTTAAAAAAAGTGTATAGTTGGAGAAAGTAATTTTATTCTGAAGTCTCCCGTGATTCTTAGAAAAAATATATTTTTTTTCTTCCTAGAGAGTACTCTTTGGTAACATATACAGGAGATAGTTAATTTTAGTAAGACAGCATGAATCATCCTTGTTCACTGCGATGGGAAAAAATGTGCCTCATCTGTTCTTCTCTATTAATAGTTTTTAGATATGAATGAGTTGGTCTTACAAAATTGAGTTTACACCTGCTGATGTCTTGGACCTCCATCTTGATTCTGTGTCATAGACCCAGATAAGTTGTGGACCATGGACAAGTTAAAAGCACTCGCTCACAGAAAAAAAAAAAAAAAGAAAAAAAAGAAAGAAAATATATTATGAACTCTGGTCTTGGCAAACTACAATCAAGGACATACTAAAAAAATACTAATATTGAAAATCTTTTCAGATGGGTCTTCTGGAAAGGAAAATTATCATTAAACAATAATAAGAAAACCAAACTTTATGAAGAGAGAAATGCCAGAACCTATTTTTTTGGGGTGGGGGGAGAGATTTGCTGTAGTGAACTTTTTCTTTTCTTTCCCATTTTATGATTGTAACATTTTGTGTTTGGTAAAATACTCAAAACATGAAATTAATCATTTTAACCACTTTAAAGTATACAGTTCAGTGGCATTTAGTACATTTACAGTGTTATGCAACCATCACCCAAATGTAGTTTCTGAACATTTTCGTCACCCCAAAAGGAAACTCCTTGTCCATTAAGAATTCACTTCCCATTCTCTCCACCTCCTCATCTCTGCCAACCACTAATCTGTTTACTGTCTCTATGAATAAGCTTAATCTGGATATTTCATATAAATGGAATCATAAAACATGTGGCCTTTTTGTGACTTTTGTGGCTTCTTTCTCTTAGCATAATGTTTTCAAGTTTTATGCATGTTGTAGCAGCTATCACCATACATCATTTCTTTTGATGGCTGGGTAATGTTCCTCTACGTGGCTGTACCACATTTTGTTTATTTTTCAGTTGGTAGATATTTGGGTGGTGTCCACATTTTGGCTGCTGGAATAGTGCCGCTGTAAATATTTGTGTACAGGTTTTGTTTGAACACCTATTTCAGTTCTTTTGAGCATATTCCTAGGAGTGGAATTTCTGGGTCATATAGTAATTCTCTGTTTAAATAATTGAGGAAATGCCAAACTGTTTTCCATAGTCACTTTATCATTTAATACTCCCATCAGGGATGTTCCAATATCTTTATAACCTCATCAAAACTTATCTTTCATTTTGTGTTAGCCAAATCTATTGTGTCTGAAATGATATCTCATTGTGGTTTTGATTTGCATTTCTTTCATGACTAATGATGTTGAGCATCTTTTCATGTGTCTATTGGCCATTTGTATACCTTTTAAAAGTTTATGTATTGTAACTTATTCCTTAGTTTTAACTTTGGTTCCTAATTGCTATGAACATCTCTCCATAAAAATTGTCTAGGTATGTAGTTATTACTGTAGGGTAGTTTCCCTAAATCGGGTTTGCAGAGACAAAGCAAATATTTCTAGCGTATTCATATGAATGAACTTATTCTTGATTAGAAAAAGTGCTTCTCTATTAAGAAAAAAATATGGAAACTTTTAATCAAAATTAGGCTGACCAGGAGTTGTAAAGTAGAAATTATATAAGTTATCCAATGGATAATGAAATAATAAACATAAATAAGCATAAAGCTTAGTATTTTATTAGAAATCAAGTGTGGAGACATCTACCCTCTTCAGAAATGTAAATTCCCTTTGAATGTAAATGAGAAGTTGTTATCAATTTTGTTTGCTACTAAATTTGTTTTTTTTTGTTTTTTTTTTTTTTTAAATTTTTTTCTTCAACGTTTTTTATTTATTTTTGGGACAGAGAGAGACAGAGCATGAACAGGGGAGGGGCAGAGAGAGAGGGAGACACAGAATCGGAAACAGGCTCCAGGCTCCGAGCCATCAGCCCAGAGCCTGACGCGGGGCTCAAACTCACAGACCGCGAGATCGTGACCTGGCTGAAGTCGGACGCTTAACCGACTGCGCCACCCAGGCGCCCCCTAAATTTGTTTTTGATATTGATTTGGTTCTGACATTTGCTTAACTGTGTTACAAATGCTCTATACTTCTGAGGAAGAGGAAAAGGAAAAGGATAAGGAGATGATGGACTGCCACCTGAGTCTTCACCAGCCCAGACATTGCTAGTGTTTGGAGTTTACTGCTTATCATTGTTTAAAATAGGCTGGATTTTAAAACTTTATCCTATTTTACTCCTCAAGAGAGAAGGATATACTTGATTATTATTTTAAATCTCATTTAGTTTAGTCTTTAAGTTAATGGCCCCATTCGCTGGACTATTACCAAATTTGTCAAGAAATTAGAAAACTGTGAAAAATGACAAAAACTGTAGAAAATGAAGCCAAATGAAAACAAAACACAACTTTTCTTCCATTGAAAAGAATTACTATCTTCTTTTAGATAAAAAAGTTGCTGATAAGATTTATTAACTGCTATGACCTGAAAACTTATTATTTTTCCATCAGTCTTTGAAATGTGCTATTACAGAGTGCCTTGTTTCTTCTAAGAAAATAGTCTAGGCATCTAGCAAGATGGTAATTTCGAATTGTGCAGGTGAAAATGCTGCCAGTCTGAAGAAGTATTCCTCTCCTTGTTCAATTTTTTATTTCCCCATTGTGCTAATGGCTCACCCTGTTCTTTCATATTCTGTGAGGTTCTTAGGAAGTGGTTGCTATATCAAGTGCATAGTCAATTAGACACACTGTCACATGAAGTGAGAATGTAAATTTTAACAATAATTTAGATATCTAAAATAATTCACAAGTACACAGGATTGTTAGTTCATTATTCATGAATAAAGTGATTTAGAGCTGAAGCTGAGATGAAAGTCTTTCTGGTAAAGAGGTTAAGTAAAAAAAAACAACAAAAAACAAAAGACTTAGGAGCAAAGAGTAATTTCATAAAGTGCTGTTTCTACAATCACCATGTGGCATTTATTACTTGATAAAATTAGTGGAGGAATAAATTTTTGTCTGTTTCTCAAATAATTGTAAGATCGTAGGACACAAACCATTGGAAAGATGAAATTAAACTGTAGCCTATTTAATGGCTACAGTCTCTATATTAAGGAACCTGCCTATTCCTACTAGCAATGTGACTGTCTTACTTCATAAGGTCATTTGGGATATTGGTGGGTCAGTTAAGGAAAATATTTTTAGCTAATTTAACAAGTAATATTCATAAACTAATTAGAATGTAATGTTTCAATATTACACATTATAGTTTCTCCATATTACTTCAATAGGAATCACAATTAGTTCATGATTTGTAACATATCGCATATTTATACTAATATTTATTCATCGTGGTTGGGAAGCAAGTGTAGATCTTTAATTTTTGCTTCTCAAAAATTCTTTCAATAAAACTCACCTACCTTCTTAGTAGTTTCTGTTGCTTAGTGCTTATGTTGTGCTCCTACAAAGTTTGCTGTATGTGAGAGTCTCTTTCATGTCAGCACATTTGTACACCATTTATTTACCCTGAATGATTCCATAGTTTTCCCGGCAACTGCAAACAGCAACGAAGCCCTAGATAGGTAGTTACAAGATCTCTTTGGTTTAGGTCACCATTGCACCCCCTGAAGCTGTGAACAAATCATCTAATGATTATGGGATTCCATTTCCTCATATGAGGAAATATGAATGGGTAGTTGCACTCTATTGCATCTAGTTCTAACATTCTATACCCCCTAATTCTTTCCCCATTCTTTCATTTGTGTCCTTACCTAGTTCCTTCATTTACATTCCATATGGGAAATATTGTATGAGTTCTACTTTCTAAATCATTTTTAAAAAATGTTTTCTTAACGTTTATTTATTTTGAGAGACAGAGACAGAGTGCGAGCATGGGAGGGGCAGAGAGAGAGGGAGACACAGAATCCAAAGCACCCTCCAGGCTCTGAGCTGTCAGCACAGAGCCCGACAGGGGCTCGAACCTATGAACCGTGAGATCATGGCTTGAGCCGAAGTCAGATGCTTACTACATAGCCACCCAGGCGCAACATTTTTAAGTACTCAGAGCACTATATAGAACAAAACTCTCCAATAATGAAAATTCAATAAATATCCCAAAATCTGTGTCATCCTTTCTGTTATGGGATATAATACCTTATTTTACGCTTCTTTACAACACAAAACTCCCAAACTTGCTATTTGGTGTCTAGTGAGGGAGAAATTATGTAAGCACTCTTTAAAAACAACAACAACAACAACAACAACAACAACAACAACAACAACAACTTTTCTTGGCATTTGGAGGGTGCACTGGAAATGGAGAAATTGGCAAAAGTGCTCTGAGTGCGATTTTATTGTATAAACATCAGACCACATGTTAAAAAGTTGCCTTTAATATAGATGATTTTCTTTTCATCTTGCATCATAACCACATTTCTATGGCCTAATTAACTTGTGCATTTTCCAATAAGCCTTCATTTCTAGGGAAGCATAGGACTTTATTCAGGTTTTACAAACAACAATTCTATTAACAAAATACTTTTGAATAGATATTTATAGTATCATAAAGCACATTCTTAATTTATTTGGTGTTTTTAATTATAATCTCTATTTAAAGTTTAAGTTTTAGAGTCACTTCCCTTGCTTCAAACCATGAGTCTATTGCCTGGCCCACTCATCTGGTAATTATTATTTAAAAGAAAATTACATTTTAAAAAATGTGGAGCATCTTTTCTAATCATGAGGCTGTAGCATCACAGTTTTGCGATTATGCAGTTCTTTGCAATATAAATTCTGCCTACCAATGATTTAGTTGATTAAAAAAATAATGAGGTGCATATCATATGACTCTCTTTTCATTTTGTAAATTTATTGGTATAATACACATTATGTAGGTTGTTGAATGTGGTGATTCACTAGAAAAGTGCAAAACAAGGTCAAATTGGAATGCAGATGAGGTCATAAACTTTTAAAATAGTCAATAAAGCAATTAATGTATCAACAGCATGTGCTATTAAGCAGCAATGTAATGATGCCAGTGATCACACCAGGGTCCTCTGAGTGTTTATAAACAGGCGAGGAAGCTGGGCTCTATAGATATTTCACATGCATGCTGCAGAAAAATACCAACATGTAGCCTTGGAATCATTAAAAAGAACTTGAGTTCAAATGTTTCCAAGAAGCTTAGCAATATACATATTACAAAGCATTACTTTGAAGGAATGAAATAGAAGCATACAAAATATAAATTACAGGCCCCTTTTTAGTTTGGCTTTCTTTTTAATTGCAAAGCGATACACGTTTGTTGTAATCCATTTAAGTAAAATGGAAGTGTAGAAACTAAAAATCAAAATCTCTGCCCTCTTCAGTGCCGTTTGTGGAGGTGGGCTTTGTTCATAGTTTAGTTTGAATTATTTTTTTAATTTTCCTGCTTGTGAAATCTGTCTATTAAATGATGTAGATAGGGGCCCCTGGGTGGCTCAGTCGGTTGATCATCCAACTTCAGCTCAGGTCATGATCTCACAGTTCGTGGGCTCGAGCCTTACATCAGGCTGTGCTGACCACTTGCTCAGAGCCTGGAGCCTGCTTCAGATTCTGTGTCTCCTTCTCTCTCTGCCCCTCCCCCACTCACGCTTTGTCTCACTCTGTTTCTCAAAAATAAATAAATGTAAAAAAAAATTAAATGATGTAGATACAGATATACGTATAAATATTACCATATGTAGATACATACAGTAGATATGTATCTATTATATATGCAATGGTAGTATAATGAATCATGCTTTATGTATTGTTTTGCATATTTACTTTTCTCTATTTCTCTATTATGTGATTATTTTATGTTTATTTTGAATACTTAAAACATTGAGAATGAAGTAAATCTCGTGGAACAGTATATAGCTTAATATTCTGTGTAGGTGATGATATCTTGCTATATATTTTTAGGCATCGCAAGCTATCATGGCTTTAGTACCCCTAAAAATCTATTGGAAAATCACTGTGAAGATTCACCATAGAAATTGTAATAAGATGTTAATGAATTTAAATTCCAAGATAAAAGAAGCAACTAAAGGTCATACCTCTCCCATCAACTGTCTAGGTAGATTATCTAGTATTTGGACTTTTTTTTCAATCTACATATTAAAGATAGTATCAGGTTATCCTGAATTTTTTGCCCTGAATAAAAAACAGATTCTTCAGTTGCATTTGTTTTGTTGTGATCATTTATTCATATTAAGGAAAATACAGGAAATGCTCATGTTCCCATTTTGGTGGATGTGATGAAGAGACCTACCAGTGAAAATTAGACAACCTGTGCATTTATGAACTCATACGTCATATTCATGGCTAAACGAATATAATGGCTATTGACTCACTGAGGGTTTAGGGTAAGATTGACCATTTTTCTACACATTTTTTTCCCTCCCAGATTGTACAAAGAATGCACAGCACTGCTCCGAAATGCAAGAGCATAATATACCCAACTCTAACATACAAACACACACATATGTAATTAAACATCTAGTTTACTAATTTACCTGCTTTTGCAGTAGAAAGATGATAAACCATTATCAATCATTCACCCTGTAGTTATTAGACAGAACTTGAACAGTGCAGCAGCTGAACATCATTCAGTGAATAACTAAATTTTATAATCAGTCATGCAAATAAGCTATGTTGATGCTTGGTTGAGATCAAAAGAGAACTATAGCCTGTGAACTTTGCTACAGTTCATGCTTGAAAAAGAAAACAACTCTGGTCTTGTTAACACCTGAAATTTTAAAAAAGCTTTAAGAGAAAAAAACATAATATCAGATTTAATTATATATATACAATGCATTTTATTAGGTATAGCTACTTGTTGATAGGCCAAATAATGAAAACAGCTTAAATATGTAACGTGATCATAATTTATTAACTGTGAATGAACTGACTTTATATTATGTTAATAATCATTTAGCTTTTTATATATTATAAATCCTCAAATGCACTTTTATATTCCTTTAATCATGGTAGTTTTTATTGCCAGGGACTGACAAGTCCTTTTGCCAAGGCGAAGAAAATATGTATTCTTCATATATATAAGTATATGAATGTATATTCTTGTAAGGGCAAAGGAAAAAAAAACAAGCAAATACACAAGCAGAATGATTTCATCTTGAAGCTCCCTGGAGAAGATAAACCTGAGAGATAACAGTAGTAGAGACTACAGTACAATGGGCAGTAATAGCTAGACAAATCAGGGACTCTTCTCTGAGATTATGAAGGTTGAACTGAGATCTTAATGGTCTAGGCAAGCAAAAATTTGGAGAAGTGCGTCAGGCAGAGATTAGACATGCAAATAACCCGAGGCTAAGACTCTCTAGGCAAGTTGGAAGAGCCTCCAGAGCAGGAACAGGAAGAGTGAGGTGGAGGGTCTGCTGATATAGAAGACCTTCTCAAATCAACCTTTGGCAACATTATGGAAAATTACTAAAAACCTACTTATCATTAAAAATAGTGAGGAAATTGGGGCACCTGGAAGGCTCAATCAGTCAAGCAGCCGCCTCTTGATTTTGGCTCAGGTCATGATCTCATGAACTGTGAGACTGAGCTGCTCTGCACTGTCAACCCAAGCCTTGCTTGGAACTCTCTCTTCCTCTCTTTCTGCCCCTCTCCCATGTGCACTTTCTCTCTCTGTCTCTCTCAAAAATAAACACTTAAAAAAATAGTGAGGAAATATACAAGTGTGATATTTTGTAAAATAACATGTCGATTATTTTATAAAAAGGAAAAAGATAATCAAAAAATTGGGTAGAAATTATTTTGGTAATAAATAGCAATCATAGTTAAATTAGTTTTCATATTCATTATATGGAGCTGGATTTTATTTCTATCATTTACTTTCCTGAGTCTAACCAATGTATGGTTCCATGAGTGTTGAAAAATATTAGCTGTTATCAGATCTAAATATATCCTTGCTTTCCTTTTACAAATGAGGAAATCCAATGCCAGATGGTTTCAGTGATTTTTCCTAGGTCAATCAAGCGGTGCTAGGAAAGCCTCTGGAAGTAACTTAATCTGAGCACTCAGGGCAGTGTGTGTTTTCCTGCTGCACCACATGTGAGTCTTTCTTATGGAAATACTGAAGAGGTGGGAAAAATGATGTTGGTTTCAAAGTGTAGATTATAGGTACCTTAAAAGCATACGACAATTTCCATGAACACTTAAATGTCTTACCTCAGTAATTCTAAAAGCAACCTTAGAAGATGGCAAATATTATTCTAGCCATTAAAGAAATTGTGAATGATTTCCTTATTCTCAGTTTTACAATAAATGGAATCTTGAGCTGGTAAAGAGGTTTTCTCAATCCTAACCTAACATTTGATAAAATTACCATTTATTTATATCTGTCTTTGTGAAATTTTGAATTTTGTAAAACTTAGTATGAGTATTTGCATGGTAAAAATGCATATAGATTGTGGTAAGTTACCTATGGTTATAAGCATTTGTCTCATGTTATTTAGTTGGTATTAGAATATGATGTTCAAGATGAAACTTTTGCCAAAAAATTCCTTTTCAGTAGAATGCAATTCTTATTTACATTGGATTACATCAGCGAAAACAAGAGTGAATGTATAAAGTAAAAGTTTATGATTTCTGTTGCCAGATCACACAGTAAACTCATGTTTTAATTTGAGAATATTTTTAAAGCCATCTGCTGCATCTCTAGTAATTCTGAGAACGCAATCAGTTCCCAATTACCTTCTCAAAAGAAGGATAAAGTAAAGCAGTGAATAATCCAAAAACTATTTATATTTGGCTAATTACCTTTCTAACTTCTCTTTCTATTTTTTTCACTCACAAATTTTCTTACACATACACTTAACCTCCTACACATTCACTTTTTCACAAATTGGAAATGAACCTTTATTTATTAATTATTTTTTTAAGTGGCACCACTCTGCTGGATAGTAAAGGGGAAAAAAGTATTCCATCATAGTGAATCATCTGCGAATTTTATTCTACAAGGTGACATTTTAAAATGTCATAGTTTTTTTTTCCCTTAAAGATAGTGACAACTCTGAGCAGAATCCTTACCACCTAAGAATAATTCATAGGAATCGGAAAACATTCCATTAAGACAATGGGGTATCATTTTTTTCCTTCCATTACTTAACACATGATTTTAATGTAAGTATGTTTGTATAAACACAGATGTGCTGCTTTAGATATATCTCTGTTCTGTCACAGGACGGCACTATTAACTCTGGCAGGAATCCCACTGAAGTTAGTCTATAGTTCTGCAGCTACTTCTTAATTTACATATTTTGAAAACACTCAGGAGGTCATAGTAATATGGTAGATATTATAGTAAATCTTGGCTGTCAGCAGCAAAACAAAAACAACAACAACAAAAAGACCAAAACAACTCAAACTGTCTTAGACAAACAAACAGTACGTTGTCTCTATTCTCTGAAAGGCCAGGATGTATAAGCTTCAGGTATGATTTGATCAGGAATTTTGCTCTACATTTCTGTCACTTTCTTGGTTCATCTTTGCTTTGTCATAAGACATATTCCCTTGCTGGTTTCTCTCAGGGTAGCAAAATGCTGTAATAGTTCTTGACCTTACATAGAATGTGCTACCTGCAACATCAAACCGAAGTTCTAGGCTTCCCTCAGATTAGAGCAGTTTGTTTCATTGGGTCATCCTGAAGCAGCCAGTGGTGTCTATGGATGCCATACATGGGTTGGCTTACTCTTGGGTTGTGTACCTGTCCTTAAATCAACCACCATGTAAGGAGTTTTATTATGTAGATTAAACCAACTAGTATAGTCTATGTTCTAACTCATCTGAGAACATATATTCCTTGCATCAGAGGTAGGAGGAGGAAAACACCATGATGTTCATGCCTGTCCAGCCCCTGCTTTAATCAATATACAATAAGTAATTTTTGACTCATTTCAGTGTTGGATTAATCCCAGACATGTAATTAATGGTAGATGGGTTGGGAGATAGATAATCTCTCCCACCATTTTGTAAATATACATGCATGTATTTTTGTGTGAATAATTGTATATATGATATGTGTATACATAATGTGTGTATAGTGTAGCAACAGGTTAAATGGTGATTCTCTTCTCCAAAATCCCTTACTGAATATAAAATTGCTTTTTTTTTTTTTTAAATAAGGGAAATTTTTGACAGGAATTTTTTAAACTAAAGTTGAAGGAGATATGATCCTATTTTGAAAAATTCTATTTAAGGTCTTCAAAACTGGATGTTTGTGTCCAGATAACCTATTAGGTAATTGAGATGCTAGTGATGACTAAAACATTTAACCTTTCCAAATGACTTTCTTGGGTCATTTTCTTCCCTTCCACTGAATGTCACTAGCAGAAGTTGGGATCGTTGTTGTTGTTGTTGTTGTTGTTCTTCTTCTTCTTTTTTTTTTTAGAGAGAAATTGTAAATATTGACAATAAAACTAACGTTTAATTTACATATAATGTATGTATATTTTACTTATTATACACACACACACACACACACACACACACACACACACACAAACCATAGCAGTCTATATCTATATAGTGTAATTGATTACATAGTATAAAGTTGCAAGTACCCACTGGATAAAAATATGTCTGAAAACACCTCTTTTGAGGAATCACTCTTTAATATCAATAGAGAAACTGATACGTAGGGGCGCCTGGGTGGCTCAGTCAGTTGGGTGTCTGACTTCGGCTCAGGTCATGATCTCACGGTTCTGGCTCGTGGGTTCAAGCCCCGCATTGGGTACTGTGCGGACAGCTCAGAGCCTAGAGCCTGCTTTGGATTGTGTCTCCCTCTCTCTCTCTCCCCCTCCCCCCCCGCCCCGCTCTCTTATCTCTCTCTCTCTCTCAAAAATAAATAAACATTAAAAAAATTTAAAAAAAGAAACTGAAATGTAGTAGATGTTGTGAACATATGTACATTTTTCTACGTAAGTAAGCATTCAGACAATTTAGCCATGTAAAAAACTGAAATTAAGGGAGAGAAATAGTATAATGATTACTGTATAGTAAACACTGAAAAAAATGAGCCAATAATTTTTTAGTGCTTCTAAAATCTCATGCAAACCTTTCAACAATCTGTGACAATGTGTTCCATTTTAAAAATGAGGAAACTGTTTAGCTTTCCCAAAGGATTTTGAACCCAAACCTATTTGACCTCAAAGTTATGATCTTCATACCGCCTAATTTGAAAGCAGTTATGTGTAAAAGGGAAGTAAATCTTTTAGGACAACTAATGAGAGGTACAGAGCTCCTGTCTGATTTGCTAAAAACAAGAAAGAGAAAGGATTGTATTTATCCTAGTTCATTTGTCATATGGAAGGAAAACAGTAATGAACCCAAAGATGCTGAGAAACAATGGGAGAAAGAACAAAATTATTTATTTCCAGCCATAAGCTTCTACTTTGAGTGGGACTCCCTTATCAGCGGACTGCTCCTTTCTCAGAACTTTTATAGAAATCTTTATTGATAAGCATAAATAAACTTGTTTTTTTTTTCCTAGAGAAGCTACCTTTTGTTAACTGATAACTTTTTCAACTTTAAAGTTTCAATGAAAATTTCACTCTTGAAAAAAACGGAATATACAATAGAACATACAATAAATTTAAATGTACATCAAAACCAGGAGTTCACATTTGTTAATAAAAAAAATATTGCTTGGGAGATTGAAGAATCCAAGTGTTTTCTCTTTTCCTAAATTTTCTGCATAAAGCATACATTCTCACCATTTCTTTTATAAGGCAGTATTTGGAGGAGGTGCTCTGAGCAGGCCAGTTTTGATACACGTGGTAGAAATGATCTAAGACATTTTGAGGAGGTAGATAGGGGGAGCAGGTGACACTGTCTTCCTTTCCGGAAAGCCTGGGTGTTGGTAGGGCTGGAAGACAGCATTCAGATACTTAACAAATTCAGCCAAAGCAGAAAAGGCTACTTCCAATCTTCCTTTTGTAACTGTTGAATTATACTGTACTTTCAACATCCTAGTTTTTACTCATGTTTACTTCTATGTATGTCTTGTAATTTTGGCTTTTTGGTAGATTTTGGAATACCTTCTATAGGAAAATGTATATTTTATAGGAGTTGATATAAGGGATTTGTTATTTATTGTTACTGGCAAATAAATCTTACCCCTGTCATAAATTTTAGGCCAATTTTCCATGTTAATCTTCAACTTTCACCATTTCAGTTTATTTTTAGCTATTTAATAATGTTTGCAATGAGCATTACGACAAATCAAGAAAGTGGACATAAATATATTGCATTCAGTAAGTACAGAGTTTTAATTTATAGGATAGCGGGAATTCCATTAATAAGTTAATCAACCAAGGAAGGTTTTTTTTTCAGTAGAAATTGTATAATTAACAGGATCTTTAATAAAATACAAGAATTCAGTATGTTTAAATTGAGTCAAGTTTTAGATAAGTAGTTATATTAGTAATAAAGAAAAATTAAATCTTTTTCAAGTATATTTTTTGAGTATAACTTACTTGTTATATTTTTTTAATGTCTTAGCCTTATTTTACCCTATTCTTGAAATTTCCTTAAGGTTAGTACTTTATATATTCTGTTAATAGATATAACACCTAACATATAGCACATGTTTAAAATAGACTGTTAATAGCAAAACACATGGAGCTTACTTTAATAAGCATTGTACAAAGGCTGGGTATGATGGAACAAATATAGCTTATAAAACAGCTTGGAACCAGCATGTGTGTTTTTATGCATTTTTTGTTTATTTTGTTTTAGATTTATACTGAATTTTACCTTAATGCTCTTTACTACTGAAAGGGTTTTGCTACAGTATTTGTTTCTTTGGAAAATATTTATTAAATACCTACTGATTCTCAAGTGTAAAGCAAGGGGTTGCATATAAAGTAGTAAAGAAATCATATATAAACACAATTTTTATGATTCCTTAAAATTAGTGATTAGTTTTAAATAAGTAAGCATGAAAAGGACTATATGATTACAAATTGTAATAAGGATTGTACTGGAAAAATAGAGGGTATGAGAAAGGAAAAAGGGACTTTCTTTAGATCAAATAAGGAAAATTGTCTTATAGGAAGTAATAATTCAACTTGAGAACTGAAGAATGGATAGAAGATTCTAGAACACTGGAGAGTGATTGAAGTGGTTAGAAATCATAAGAATATGCTAGCCAAGATAATAAATCTTTATCTTACTTTAAATTAACAATCATTTTAGATAGGAGAATACATGATCCCATTATACTTTTATAAGATTATCCTGGCCATCCTGTATGAAGTGAGCTTGCACTTGGCTTGAACTTGGACTATGGAGATGGAGAGAGATTTGTGTGTGTGTGTGTGTGTGTGTGTGTGTGTGTGTGTGAATATGTGGTATGATCAAGATTACCTCTTGATGGGGCTGATGAGGGGGATGGAGATTTTAACAATGCCCCTCAGGTTGGGAACATGAGCAACTGAATAATCAACACTGCCATTTCTTCAAATGGAGAAACGAGATAAAAACAAGTTGTTGGAAGGATCAGAAGTTAAGATAGAAAAATAGATGATAAATATAAGTATATATATGTGTATGTATGTATATAGTTTATATATTTACTTAATGTGGATATCATTTCTAAATAGATGACATTAAAAGCAAATGGGAATAGAAGATATTACCTTGTAGGGAAAAAAAAATCACTCCAAGCTGAGCTCTTAAGAGTTTTAGTAGTTAGTAGTTAAATAGAAGAGAATGAGATGGGAAAGAAAATCAAAGACAGACAGGCAGTGGGATGGGAGAAAATAACTACCAGGTGGTATGTGAGCAAAGCCAAAGAGAGAGAGAGGGAAAGGAGAGGGATGGAAGAAGAAGGAAGAAGGAGGGTAGAGGAGGACAGTCATATATAATGTGGTCAGTTGTGTGAAAGGAACACTAAAAAGTATCCATATGATTTAATTTGACAGATGTGGAGGTAATTGGTGGTCCTAGGATTGTAGCTTTTTGAGTTATAATGGAGAAAACCTAATTAGAATAAGCAACTCTTTTAAGAACTTTGAACATAATTGAGAGAAGAGAAAATAGATGATATTTTAAAGGAAGTGCAGAGTAAAATGCAATTGGTTGTTTTGTTTTGAAATGAGAGTGATAGAATGTTTGTATGTGGTTAGGATGATCCATTAGAAAGGAATGCTGAAGATTCAGGGGAAGGATGTCTTTGAGAAGGCATGGTCCGTGGGGGTTGACTCCAAGACAGATGGTTATATCAATACTTAATAGGAAGAAAGGTATTTCCAGTATTGTTAATTAGCAAGATGATGGAAAACATAGATTTAGGACTATGTGGATTTATAGACATTTTGGAAAAAAAATATGAAGTTTCTGCTAAATGTCTTTATTTTCTCAATGAAATGTGATACAGGGTCTTTGTTTTTTTTCATTGGAATACACATAAGGCATTCTGTTACAAAAGTAAGGAAAGGATGTAATTTTAAGAAAGTTTGCCTAGGATCCATTTTTGCTCAGATTGCAGGTGAAACCACTCAGAACGAGTGAGATTCCAAGTTTGTAGTTTTATTTTTTGTGTGCGCTTTAATCTCTTTGCTCTGATAAGGACATTCCATATCAAGTCAATACTAACAACATGTAGTTAAAAAAAATCAAGTCATTCTTTGCTAACCAATTATGGATATTGACTGTAAGAGTTAAGGGTAATTATATTTTTAATTCTTCATAAGTACAAATATGTTTGTTCTTAATAAATACAAATAGGTATGGTATTTTGGCTTTGATAATTTAAGTGGCTTAATTTTATATATATATATATATATATATATATATATATAATATGTATATGTATATATGTATGTATGTATATGTATATATGTATGTGTATATGTAATATGTATATGTATGTATATATGTGTATATATATGATGTATATATGTATGTATATGTATGTATATATTCTCATAGAAGTTAATATAGCTTTGATAATTTAAGTGGTTGAATAATACACACACACACACACACACACACACACACATATATATATTCTCATAGAATTAATAGCTTAAAATAAGGAAAAAGCAATATATGAATGGGTCTCTGACCTATGATTAACTTCTATAGATGAAGACTGGATAAATGATAAATATGTTTTGTAGATGATGTGGAAAGATTAAAATAGGAATACATGTTATTGTCTGATAATATATTTCACTTTATGAACAAATACATATGTATAACAGGTACCTTTCAAGAAAAATTTTTAATGTTTATTTATCTTTGAGAGAGAGAGAGACAGAGTGCTAGTAGAGGAGGTGCAGAGACAGAGAGGGAGACATAGAACTCAAGGCAGGCTCCAGGCTCTGAGCTGTCAGCACAGAGCCCGATACGGGGCTTGAACTCACAGACTAACGGACCATAAGATCATGACCTGAGCCAAAGTCAGCCACCCAACCGACTGAGCCACCCAGGCAACCCTAACAGGTACCTTTCAGAAATTGTAATAAAGCATGCTACGTAATATTAATCATTTTTTTGTAATCATGCAGAAATTATAGTAGGTTTTATTTTGCAGATGGATAATACTGCATAAGAAGAGAATCTGTGTTGTTGTTTTCTTTCTCCATATTTGGTTTGCAGAGCAACTTTACCCTAAATATCTTACAAGCTCTAGCTGAAAATTATCATTTAAATGTATTCTTAAATTTCACCTTCTGAAAATAAGTCTCCTGTTCTTTTATGGTTAATGACAGCAACAATAATAGCAATAATAACATAACCTAAAGATTAATAGAGATAATAATGTAAGATAAAAAATAAATATCAAATACCTGAATGTATTTATCTAAATCATTGTTTTTATCTTTGGTAACCTAATCTTTTTATGTTATTTTAATAGGAATGTTGGATAGTTTTAGTGTTTTCTTTCCATTTATGTTGTGAAAAGGTTTTAGAGTACATTAAGGAATCAACAGGTATGAATAAAGGTTAACGTAACATATTTTCACTTAACAGTGTTGACATATATGTGGGTTATGTGTTTCATTCAACTATTGTAATTTTGCCTTTAAAATCAGGGTTCTTTTCATTGTTCTATAGCTATTTTCTGTATGAAATCTGGTGGCATGGACCATTTCCACTGAGGAGATCAGATTTCACCAGAAGCACTATTTCCCAGCACTCCTTTCTGGTAGAAGCTGGGTTCCTAGTGGAAATGATGCTGCTATTAGGATGATCTGAAGTATGCTGGAGAGAGACCTTCTGCTCAGTTACCATTCAAGCTGGAGCCTGCTATGACAGTTGTCAACAGTGCCCTTTCTGATGTCTCCCAGTTGTGTTCCATTTAGAATAAGTACTTAAAGAGACACCTGCTAGGAAAGCCAGAATAGAGAAGCTGCATGATTCTGGCAAACATATGTAGACAATAATATCCCTTTCCTACCTTGGGCAATAACTTAATAAAGCCTTTAAGACAACAGAATCTTAAGTAGTCATCCTTTTTGTTGTTGATGAGAAGGAGGAATATGGATACCAGCATCAAAACTTCCTTTGTGTGCCTACAGCTGTGATCTGGGCACTGCCACACTTTCCTGCTGCTCTGACTCTCTAGCCATATGCTGCCGCTTAGAGCACAGTCTATGATTCAGGCTGCAGTGCTTGTGAAGTTGGCATATAGGCTGTCATCACTGTATTCTAAATACCCTGCAAGCAAGATTTGTCTTCTTCCTATGAAATTATACAAGATCCTCTGAGTGGCAAACATATAGATGTATATATTCTACAGGTAGAGAGAGGTATACTATTCAAGAAGAGTGAAATATTATTTATGAATTATTTCCTAGGGGGAAGTATAAAGAGCTCAGACATACATTAGCAGAATGAGAACAAAATGACACACCCCAAACCTATTACAGGTTTCCAGTGAGTAAAGGGATAAGACACTCCCAACAAGTCATTTAAATGTGACAGATCAGGTGTTTGGATCCCTGGGGTTGGGAGCCATGGTCCACTTTTGAGAATCTGGAAAAAGTTTAAATGGAAACCAAAAATGAAAAATTAGGTTCAAATTTCCAAAATAGATGTCTCATTTTGTTTTCATCTTCATTCTCAAGAACTATAAAATTAAAAAAAAAATGATAGTGCAGATGGATCTATAGATAGAAAAAAGGGTAAACTCTCTTCACTCCCCAAGACCTGATATTTGTTCTTTTATTGTTAATTGATAATAGATAACAGATACAATGTAATATGCTGGACAGGATGTAGGACATATAAATGACAAATGGCAGTTTGTATTCGGTTTTCCCACCTTCCCTGACTTCAGCTTAAAGGACATGCCCCCAAACTTGGCATTGCCTATGTTGCCTAAATATTGACTTCTGTTGTCCATATTGGTTCTCAGCTTTGTCAGGTTTACTTAATTGCTACTCCCGGTAAAATACAATATGCTTGGGAATAAGGTGTATTTCTTGCCCAGGGGGATCTACAGTTTATTCATGAAGCCAAAAATCATTTGAAACTAAAGAAATTATTTTACCAGTAAAATTTCAGGCACTGAGAGATGCCATAGAGGAAATGAGTTTTAGCCAAAGGGCCTGTATAGTCCTCCTCAAATTATGTCCATGTAAGAGCTACCTAGTGGAACTTTAAATACATCTCTTGTTTATGTGTTCCTTAGATGGACTGCTTTATAAATAAGTGCTGTACCTTCTATACATTTTTCTGTTAATTTTTTAAGATGAATAATCATTTCTTTCTCCAATATTTAAAACTGGAAAAAAACTGGAAAATTAATTGCTTGTAACTGAAATGCAATTTGCTAGTGAGGAGATTTTAGGATTGAAGGATATTCATTAGATTGATTGAAGTAGACAGTAGACAATAGCTACTTTGCATATTTTTCCTCAAAGGACAAAGGGAATACCTCCTGTCTCACTTTGTACATGTCCTATCTTTCAAAATAAATATGTTTTTCAATGCCTCCTTTCTCTCTCCCAATCTCAGTTCCTCATTCTTTAAAAAAAAATGTAGCAAAAACTCACCTCTTACCGACTTTCATGTGATTAACTAAATCACACTGATTATTGAATTGCTCTTCCACATAATTTTACTTAGAAATATATTACTTTTCACTCATTGTAAAGTTGCTTTTGGAAGGGGATGATATCATAGCACTTGGTTTATAAATATATTGCCTCTTACCATATCTTATGGCAATTATTTCTATTTCCTTTACTATACTGAGATCTCCCCAAGGTCAAGTACGTTATTTTTGTATTCCTGGCACCTAGTTATCTAGTTCCTGGCACATAGGGTGCACTTGATAAAGGTTTGCTGAATGAGAACATTAATGAATATAGAAATACCTATTGAGTGATTCTTTAATTTCTTTGTCCCTTGTTCCACCTACCTCCTGTATCACTGCTCTAAGTAAAATGTTCAATATTGAATGAATTGTCTTGGACTTCTCAGCAATAGCCTTCAACTTCCTAAACAGTAGTTATTTTGTACCAGCAAAGTGGTTAAAAGCACATGCCCTTGGGTAAGATACTTATACCTTTGCTTTTGTTTCCCTATTGATTAAATGGAAATAATAATACCAATCTACCTTATGAGATGGTTTTTGGATTAAGTAACTCCATGCATATAAAGCATGTAGGGCGGTGTCTAACACATAAATGTTGGTCAGGGTAGTAATTATTATTAATTCTTATATTAATAAAAAATCCATTGAGATAATTTGACATTGGAATGGATTGGTGTTCCTCCTCCAAATAGTTTATAGTTTATTCATATCTCTTCTACTGAAAAAAACTTTATGGTAGTAGAAATAATTATGATTGCTATAATTCAATAATTTGAGGTTATTTATATTTTTTTGTTCAGTAGCATGGCCTATCTGTGTCTCTTCTGTTCATTATAAACTCTAGTAAGATGGAGATACTTTATAGGCATTTATCATCCTAGTTCATGGAAGAGATACGGACTTTTAAATGGAAATTTTAAACCTACAATTTTCTTTTATTAGTTTAGTACAGTGGTTAATATTCTCAAAATAAACAAAGGAGTAAAAGCCTGAGCATCTCTAACATCAGACAGGCTTTTATTAGTGTCATATGAAAAGTCATTTAACTACTATGTGGTTACAACTGTCTTATTTAAACCAGGTTATGTCATAACACTGTTGCAGATAAGGTGAACAGTTCACACTGTACTGCATGTTCAGTCGCTCATAATTAAACTTCCCAATACAAAATTTTGCTTTAGAGCTGCTTTAGACTCTCAGTTGGCATAAGACCTGGAAATCTCTACATGTGTAATTTGTCATTTATGAATGAATTTTGTTTCCAAAATACGTGGTTAAGGTCAATTGTTTGAAATTAGAAAGATGTTTTGTTATAGAAACAATATGTTTTAAGAAGAGGTTAGGTAAACAGACTAGCTCACAAATAATTTGCCCATAAATTACCTCCAGAAAAAGCTCTGTAGAATGTCTGCTGATACATGATTGCTATGTGGAAAATGCTTTCAGAAGTTCAAAATGGGATATGAAGATTGTCTTCCCCTCAGCTATGGACTTTAATTTCCCTACTTCTTATCTAATCCAATTTCTACACAAATGGAGTCAAGTATCCTTCCTCTCAAGCTGGTAGCTTACAGCAGGAAGTTGACTAAGGTAGACATCAAAAGGCTCTAGAAAAGGATTGTAAATAGAGAAGGAGGGAGAGAATGGGGTTGGCTTAGGGAAAGCAGAATGGGATTTTCTTTTCTATAGCAGTCCCTTACGGAGACTCCTTTATAACAGTAACCTCTAAAGTGGGGGCTTTATCATTTCCCAGGGGAGATTGATACGATGCATTGTAGTGTAAGGAAACATATTAGAAATTCAAATTTTTTCTTAAAATAAATAATGTTTAACCTTCTAATATTTAATATATAAATTAAGACTTAGCTCCATCACCAAGGTTATTGTGGTCATATACACCTTTAATAGGTATTTTGAGGGAAGGGTAGCAGAACCATAGCATGGAAAGATAAAGAGTGGCATCATTAGTCATGCATTTGCTTTCACTATGATGTGAAATGTTTACTCCTGTTATCTGAAACAGCAATTATATTATTCCATTATAACTAAACCTCAGCAAGTGGACATGTGTTCGTGTTCAAATGGACAAAGCACATAACTGATAATTGAACAGACTGAAAGTAAGTGCAAACAAACATTAAGAAAATCACTTGTCTACTCCTAGAATAAGCATTTTTTCAAAATGTTTATTTTGAGAGGGAGAGAGAGAGAGAGCATGAGCAGGAGAGGGGAGCAGAGAGAAAGGGAGAGAGAGAATCCCAAGCAGGCTCCACGCTGCCAATGCTGCTGACACAGGGCTTGAACTCATGAACTGTGAGATCATGACCTGAGCCGAAACCAAGAGACCGATGCTTAACCGACTGAGATACCCAGGGACCCCTAGAATAAGCTTTACATCAGATATACCGTATTTTTGAAACTGATGATTTGTCTGATCTGATAAGAAGTCATAAAAATGAAAAATGTAAAAGATATTTGAAATCAGGTGTTACATTATCTGTTATTAATGATGAATTTTACCCTAGGTTTATTATGTCTTGATAAATTAGCTAACAGTGTAAATACATGGATATAATTGAAAATGGATACTTACATATAGTCAGTCCATGTTTCTATCTTATTTTTAAAATTGGTTGAATTATGTGATCAAAGTAGATTGAACCATTGGTCTAGGACACCATCCTGTCGCTTCTTCCTTTTTCTTTGAGGACTTCTGGTGTTAGTCTGTCCTCTTCCTCTTTCACTACTACACCTTACGGCTCATACGTGCCGTTTCTTTCCTTTAACAGCTTACTGTGCAACACAACCCAATCTCCTGTGCATTTCTTTTAATAAAATAGCTGTGGAGTACTGTCTCGTTATTTGGGAGTTTGCTTTTGTTCTTGATTGTTACAACTTACATCTTGATAAGGGGTAAAAAGGATAAAGATGAGCCTTTAGAATTCCAGAGGACCAAAGCAATATTTCAGAAGATCCTATAGCATTTAGTACATGAGTGATGGGAATTAGGAAAGGAGGAGAGTACTAAGGAGTTCGATGCAAGGACTATGCCTGGGGAAGCCAGAATGAAGAACAAAACACAGAGCTACTCAGTGGGCTAATTCCCCCAATGATAACTACAATTCATTGAATACCAAAGAACTAAAGTAGCAGTTGTAGGGGATAGGTACAACCAGTAATACTAGGTAGAGTTTGATTGGAAAGGGGATGGGCATACTACATGAAAAAAAAAAAAAAAAAAAGGCCAAGAAAGGAATTGCCTGAGGCTTATTATCTATTTACTAATACCAGATGAATTTTTATATACAAAGCATGGACAAAGAAAAGACAGTGACCAATCTTCTAACTTAGCTTTGTTTCCTTGTCTTATCTTACTATTAAGGAAGGATGGTAGCATAAGTGTAAATCATAAAGCTTAAGTTTCTGTTAGAACTACCAGTGACTCAAGTTGATCTTGAAACTTTTTGTTTGGCAAAGCCAGGTTTGGAATTTCTGTATCAGTGTAATGGAGATTAGAACTGTGTCAAACCATTCTTGTGAAAAATAAATGAGAACGTGAACCAGGATTTCAGATGGATGTTTTTGGAAACAGCCATTGATCTCAACAACAAAGCCACAAATTAATGATTTCAGGACTATTGTAAACTGTGCTCTAGTATTTTGAGAAAAACTATAGTATTGCAAATATCCTTAGGGAGTAGAGTAGCAGAAGCCTTTTCTTAAGCAGAAATGACTGCAAACATACAGTTTGCATCATGTAAGTCATTATCCCTTTCAGGATTCAACACTAGTTTATATTGCAAGGTTAGGAAAAGCCTATAAAAATAAAAAGCATAGCATGTGAAAAATATACTTTTGAAAGCAAATTATTTTTTTCTTTTGTTTAACGGCAATTGTCTCTCATTCTCCTTCTACCACTAATTGTGTCTGTGTTTGGTAGGAAGACATGATTAGTCTGTTAAACATGGAAGAGAATCCAGGTTTGGAGATCTTTTAGCAATTCTATTTCTAAGAACTAGAGCAGTTACCGTGTATAAGTAATTTGATTTCTTGCATTGTGGAGTGTGTGTGTGTGTGTGTGTGTGTGTGTGTGTGTGTGTGAGCAATTCTTTCAGGTGGAGTTCTCCATAATCAGTGTGAAATAGCATAAGCTTAGGAGATAAATAATCATAATAACCTAACATGGTTTTCCTCCTTGGTATTAAGAACATTTGCCCTCAATGGAGATTATATACCTAAAACAAAATTTATATTACATCAATTGTATTAAGATCATACGTAATGACCTAATGTTATCTTTTAGTGTAGTACACTATTGTTTAAGGGTAGCCTGAAGTCTTAACAATAATGTAATTAGAATGGTTCCTTATAAAATGCAAAAAAAGCAAGAAGCTATTTAGTTTTTACTCCTTTCATCTAAAATATCTTTTGGGCTTCTAAGATCTCTTGGATGTATTGTTTGAAAGGGCTTTCTCCCATTTTTATTGTTCTTGTTTTGTTTCTGCTCTTCATCAGGACAAACACATGTTCAAGGACACATCTGAAGGATGGAATTTATGGGCTGCCTGTTCCAGTGTGCATTAGATTTGCAGTCATTGAATAGATTAGTTTAAGCAATTAAAAGAGACACCATATAAACCTTACACAAGCATATAATGATGCCAGGAGGCAGTAATGGCCTTGGGAGAATATAAATCAAATAATCAGAATAAGATTATATTGTAGTTCCTTTTCAAAAATGCAAGAGAGAAAGCATAAACTTTTCCATGCATTCATCCTTGATCTTATTTAATGTTTTTGAGAAGATAGGAAAAATGTGGTTTTAAGACAGGGATTTTTTAAGGACACATCAGTAAACATTATTCTGGAGGTTTGTGTTTGGTTTTGTTTATGTTCATTTGCATATTATGGACTGCTGTTTGCATAATAAGACTACTGTTATTTCTAGTCAGTCCATGGGTGATTACACATATGAATAACACAATCGTGTATCCTTTGTGATATACATTATTGTAATCTATAGAAGTATCCTGACAGTTCTCTGCACTGAAGGCCTGTGAATCATGCTACAGTGTTAGATGACAATTCCACCCTATTGTACTGCCACTTAAAAGGAGAAAGATTCTAAAAACACATAGAATTCATCCAAACACACTTCAGATCTGCAGTTCTGTGATTAGAAAGCTTGATCTCATGCTTAGCCGAAGATCTGGACAACTTGGCCCCCTTTGATCAATATCTGTGACTGACATTATTGCGCAGTGATCTGCATAGATAAGACGGCCAAACAATTAGACTGAGTAGCCGGCAATTCTGACACTGATCATTATAGGCTAGACAGAAGAATTCGATACAGGCCAACTTTTTTTTTTAAAAGATGTCCTCAGAGACTTGTAACATAATGGAGGAGGGGATGATGTGGGGAATAATGTAAACCTCACTGCCTGGAACACTCCTGTAATCTCTGAAAATGTTAAGATCAGTCTCATTAGCCAGAGAGGACCCAGACTGAGAACTCAAGAGTAGTCAGCTGGGCAAGTGTGAGAAATGGGGCTGGTAAGCCTTTTTTTAACTTCCTAATATTTTTCGTTTGGGCTGCGAAAGAAATGCCTCATTCGCTTGTTCTTATCAGTATGCATGTAACTCCACATAATGCTACACATTTCAACAAATTAGTTTTTACGTTCTTCTGCAGTGAAAATTATGTGACAGTAATAATCATCACACTATCTCTATTTGTTATCCATTCAGATTTTCTGAAATTCTAATCAGTTTCAAGAAGCGTCGACCTGGAACAACTTTCATAGGTGTGAGGTAATCTAGTTTTCCTTTGCAAGAATATGTAAGGCAGATTCGCTTCTCTATTTTCTATTTCAGAGAATATATGTTTATAATTGTAGAAAAGAGTAAAAGGAGAACTGGGTATAGAATGATGTCTTAATAGCATACATATATGCAAATACTTTGGACATATAACCAGGAGCTAAAATGTCATTGTTATCAATATGATTATTTTAAAACCTATGATTTTTCCAGGAAACACTTTTGCAATTAACTTCTGCTCTCAAAAAGGTAAAGGGAAGCTAATTATGCCTCAAGAGTATGTATATGCTCCATCTCAGAATTATATAAGAAGAAATATCTAATAGCTTGTACTCAGAAGAATAGATTTAGCTTCTATAGTTGATTCTGTGTATATCTATGAACATAGAATATAACGAAAATACCATTTTAGATGCCTTAGGTCAAAGCACAGGTATTCTGAGGTTTTTGGTAGTAATTATTAGAAAGTGAATCAGTCAGTGCTTGTTATTGAAAAATTATTTGAAACAGAGGGTATTTAATTGATGTGCATGTCTTGTTTTACGTAGAAAGTGCTGGGCAAAAGAGTCAAATTTTGATTTCTCAATCAGAATATTGAAATTGAAGAGGACAGTATTACTTTATCTGACTTTACCTTATGCTATGAACATAAGTGTATGCACTAGACTGTAGTGATTTCAATTTATTATTACTTTATATGCTTCTGGACATAACAATGAACAATAAAATATTGAAATAGAAAGTGTCTACATATATAATTTTCATTTGGGGAGGTCTGAAATAAAAAAAAAAGTTTAATGATAGATTTTAAAAAAATAAAGATTAATGAACTTAACTCCTTTATACCAAAGTATGAGACAGAAAATTAGATGTGTTGCAAACATTTAAGAAAAGAAATGGAATCACTGAGAAGTATCTACAGTAACAAAAATGCCAAACAAAGTTCATTTTTAACTTTGAAGAAATAGATTGGCAGCTTACTGGAATGCTAAAGAAATGAATTAGCAATGTCAACATGGCTTTTGACAGTCTTTATTATATTTCAGGGAATGAAATAGATAAATAGATTCTAGGTCTAAGAGGATCCAACTTTACTTAAAGGGAGTCTTTGTGTGATGTGGTAACAGGCAGGCTTTGGAGTGAGAAGGTATCAGTTGTAATTCCAGCTTTGGCAGTGCCTGGTTAAGAGCTCTTGATGAAATCATTCTCATTTTCCATTTCTTTCTCTGTCAATCAGGGATAGTATATTAAAAGGTTGCTTTAAAAGTTAAAGATCATGTATGTGTGGTTCCTAAAATATCATAAGTGATAAAAAAGTAATGTGTGAGTACTGTCTTAGAGAGAGGTTTCCGGTGTTGTGTATGGGCATTTATTTACCCTGGGTCTATTTTTATCAATGACTTTGATGTAGACATATAGGTTATGCTTATCAAATTTGCACTCAACACAAAGCTGAAGATAGATAATATATTAGATGATTGACACAATCAAGGGTTTAGAAAATTTTGACTGATGGAAACAACATTGCCCATGCTATCAGCATGGAATAAAGCCCTCCACTCAAATACAAGAAACCGACTAAAAGAACCAAGGACAAAGGAGTCATGATTTGACAACATCTCATCTTAAAGAGTTAGGAACTCAGTTGATTGTAAGTGGATTATGAGTCATCCTGTGATGAGAATGCCAAGAAAAGCTAATGGAATCTTGGGCATCATTAATAGAAGTATACTATACAGAGCCATGGAGGTAATTCCCACAGTTCTCTGCACTGATCAGACCAATTGGTAGATAATGTAATGTTCTGGACATTGCACTTCGAGAGATGTGAAATTAGAAGAGGAAAAAGAAGCGTCTGGAAATGATGCCTTATAAGGCAAGTTGGTAGGTTAAGTGTATAGTCACCTTCAAGTTTTCAAAAGCTTTTATATGGAAAAAGAAATAAATTTCTTCTTTTAAACTTCATCTGCTAAAATGTAGGATTAATGTAAGTTACATAACAGGTAAATTTGGAGTTTTTGTAATTAAGAAACTTCTTTCTAACTGAACTGTTAAAAATGGAATGCTTTTCCTTATGAGGTGGCAAATCCCTTGCCAATGTAAGTGTTGAAGCAGATGCTGAATGATTTCCTGTTAGAACTGGATGAGAGTCTCCCTCATTCCACAAACAAGTACTGTGTGCGTGCTAGGTACTAGGGTTACAAAGATGGTAAAGAGAGACTAGTAAACGGCACAAGTTTTAAAGTACAGTATGTGCCATGAAGGAGCACCTAATACCCACCCCCCCGTCATGATTTGTAATTATCCTGTAAATGTGAAATCCTATAATAATGTTTAATAGATAAAAATAAAAACATAAAAAATGATAAAAATAGAAAATGAACAAATTAAACCCTTGATGGTAAAATATTTAGTTTGATTTAACTTCTGACTTTAGATAGCATTTATTCTGAAAAAAAAACCTGTTGCATTTTCCTTATATTTGTATTCTTTATTTTTCTGTTGTAATTAGTATTATTATAGTTACATGTTGGGCTTATCTGTGATTTCAGACAGCCGTGTCCCTTATGAAATATTCATTTGAATATTTGAGAAAACTGTATTACCTTAAAGCAGTACTGTTCAAAGAACTTTCTGCAGAGGTAGAAATGTTCTGTATGTGTGTTAACCAATACAATAGATGGATGTGGTTCTTGAGCACTTTAAATGTGACTAGTGTAATTGAGGAACTAACTTTTGAATTTTATTTAATTTTTCTCAGCTTAAATTTAAATAGCCACATGTGGCTAGTAGCAACTATATTGGACCAATGCTGCTTTAAACAACTGGATTATTTTGATATTAGTAAAAACAATAGCACCTGTCAATTAATAAGCACACATACATAGAACTGAAGGGGTTATTTATTTTCTTTAGAGTAACGAGGATTTAAACTCATGTTACTATTTGAGGTGATCCTTTTCCTCTAACATAACTTAGAATCAGTCTCATCTTTGAGAAAGTATAGTACATTTGAATCCTTAAACCTTCCTTTTCAAATGTTAGGTCAAGAGCTACCTTGGGATAGTCCTCTGGCCTTGCTCCTTTTCTTTCACATTTTTCCATAAGTTAGACATTGAAGTTTGTATTTGATATGTTTATTTATTCATGTATTTGGGGGTCAGGCTATGTGCCACTTTTAGTTTATCCATTGGGCTTCATACCATTGCACCTTGTTTGCTGATGCTTCCCAATTCTGAGTCACTAACAACTCTATACCGAATATGTTTCCAGTTTTCTTCTATTTTTCACATCCTGGTTTTCATTTTATTACCATGGAGTTCATTTTTGAACATCCCATTGAATGCACCACTGCATCTGTGAATACTGGCCTGCCCTCACGACTCTGCAGCGAAAGGTGTGGGGCACTAAAATTATTGTAAATAGTTTTTACCTTACTATGAAGGCAGCTTAAAAAAACCCATCATCTAAAAATCATAGAATCATAGACATTTAGAGCAAGCCTGAATTTAAGGGATATTTGAATTTCTCTACTGCTTTCAGATGAAATTGGTTTTATTCTCACTTATATTTTAAGAAAGATATCGTGTTATTTCCTAATGAATGATTGTATTTTCCTAAGAAAACCATTATTATTAACAGTCCTGAGTATATATTATTATAACCACCATAGTAACATGCTGAACATGTAACATGTATGTATATATGTGTATATATATGTATATATATATGAACTATATATAGCTATATATATAATATTTAAGAATATATATATGTGGAATTTCTGCTGTGTTGTATCACTTGTTTCTTATTCAGGTGAATGCTTTCAATTAAAAATAATTAGAGCAGTTTTAAGTTCACATTGAGGGGAAGATACAGAAATTTCCTATATACCCCTGTCCCCACACATGCGTAGCCACCCCCATAATCAACATCCCTCACCAGGGTGGTACATTTAGTATAGTTTATGAATATACATTGACACATTGTAGTCACCTAAAGTCCATCTTTTGCATTAGGGTTACTCTTGGTTTTGTAAGTTCTATAGCTTTAGAGAAATGTGTAATGACATGTACCCACTATTATAGTATCATACAGAGTTTTTTCACTGGTCTAAAAATCCTCTGTGCTCTTCCTTTTCATCCCTCCCAACCCTCAACCCCTGGCAACTGCTGCCCTTTTTAATGTATCCATAATTTTGCCTTTTCCAAAATATCAGGTAGTTGGAATCATTCAATATGTAGCCTTTTTAGATGGGTTTCTTTCACATATTAATATGCATTTAAGTTTCCTCCATGTCTTTTCATGGCTTGATAGCTCATTTATTTTTTGCACTGAATAATAATTTGGGTTCTGGAAGTACCACAGTTTATCTCTTCTCTTACTGAAGAATGTCTTGGTTGATTCCAAGTTTTGGAAACTTTAAGTATAGCTGCCATAATCATCTGTGTGCAGGGTTTTGGGTGGATGTAAGTTTTTAAGTCCCTTGGGCAAATACAAAGGAGCATTATTGCTGGATTGCATGATAAAAGCATGGTCAGCTTTGTATAAGAAACTGTCAAACTGTCTTCCAAAATGGCTGTACCATTTTGCATTCTCATCAATAATGAATTTGAGTTCCTCTTGCTCCAAATCCTCACCAACATTTGGTGTTGTCAGTGTTCCAGCTTTTGGCCATTCTAATAGGTGTTTTGTAGTATTTTGTTTTCATTTCATTTTTATATAAATGTTTTTATGTTATCTCATTTGATACTTCAAACAACTTAAATAGCAAGTGGAATAGACAGGTAATCATTACTGTCCCTGTTTGTTAAATGAGAGAACCAAAACTTAGAATAAGGGAGTTGCCCAAGACTTTGTATGTGTTGAGTTGCAGAGATGGGAGAAGAATTAGATTTTTTCTTCCTTAATTTCCCTGATCCTTATGTCAAGAAATAAGAAGTACCATGTGCCCATATAATAAATATTTTTAAAATATCATATACAGTTTAGCTATTTCATTGTTCATGGCATAAATTAGTAATGAGAACATTTTCAAAAGGATTTAGGTGACCTGAATTTAATTCTTAAAAGTATAAAGTACTCTTTGACCTTGCATTTCTGGCTTCCCCTCCTTAATTTATAATTTGACACTGATTTGTATGTTTTGAAGAAATATATCTTAATTTTTATGTAAGAATATATATGTTTTCACATATTTTATCTCCTCTTTACTATAGCAAATACAGCTGACATTAAAAATAACCAGAGATTATTCTTTTAATACGGTAATAGTGTTATTACCTTCACCATGTTATTAGGGCATAATGAGTTGCTGTGATTACAAATAATCATTCATTCATAAGCATTACAATAAATAAGTTATGATACCTTCTGTAATCGATTAATAATAAATTTCTGATCTAAGGTATGATGGCCCTGAACAGAAAAAAGAAGTAGAACAATCCAATATAAATAGGAGAAATTGAGATTTGTAAAAGGTCACGATTGGAATGTTTGAGCAGGTTGCTTTTTGGGGATATATGGAGGAGGCTGCAATAGCTTGATGCATGTAATCTGGAAGGCTTCCTAAGCATATGGAGTGGTGAGAAAAAGTGGCACAGAAATGCTGGTGAGGAGAGATGGAAATTGGATAAATCAAGGGAAAGGCTGGGGGAAGGGAAATGTCTGAGGGAAGATGAGAGCAGATGTAGAGATGGTCAATTTATTTTTTGACTTCACAAGATTATTTTGAATATGCTTTTTAAAAGAGTAAGCTACTATAGTAATTCAATAAGAGGCTGGATTGGTTGGAATGATTAAAGAAGGTTTTATATGATACCAGTTTCTAGTTTCAGCACATTGATTAAAGGAGAATTTAAAATTAAGAATATCTAGTAAGGGGTAAGCTGGAGTTTTTCATGTTATGCTTTGCATGGCATACTGATTTTATTTTATTGTGTATATTTTATTTCCCTTCTGTATATAAGGACATTTACAATATATGAAGAATTTTAAATACTTTTTCTTTTATTTCTAAAAAGAGACATTACAATTACAAAATGTGCAGAAATTTGCTTGTTTTAATTTAGTGCATTATTTCTAATAAATGAAAAATCTGCATATTTAATAGTTTTAGATTTTTATTTGATGATATTTAGGCAGATGCAAGGTGTATAGTTCTGTAATGCCCTTGATTTTACAAGTGCCCCAGATTTCTCACTCAAAAAAATTATGATGTTAATTAACCTTGAGCATACACTTTTAAGTCAAAAGAATGTTTATATATAGATGTTATTCCAGATAATTGAAGGAATATTTTTAGAATACACATTTTGTCTGTCATTCTGAAACTGGAAAGAAACTTTGCCAAGAAAGGACTTAAGATTAAAAGGAAAGATTTCTTAATTGAAGATCTGTCAGAATCCTGAAGAAACTTTTAAAATATTTTTCCCAGGAAAGCATCCCATTCCAATAGATTGAGCCATAAAGACACACAGTAGGTCTACATTGCCTTAGAGCAATCATTTTAGGTCATAGAGTTGACAGAGTATTTGACAATGACCTCCTAAGCCAAAGCTAAGGATTACACTTGGTCCAGGTCAAATGGATACAATTTATTTGCCTCTCAATGATAAGTGTGCAATCACCACAGTCCAATTACCTTCTGGTTTTGGTGTTTACTAATATCATTAGATTCTTTCTGTCTTTATCTTGTATGCCTAATCTTGTCTCAGAAGAAGCCAAATATATAACCACACTGAGAAGTATTCCATTTAAGCCTAAATTTTAAATGCACCCGGTAGTATTGTGTTCCCCAGGAAGTGCTACAGAATTAGATTTCACTACATGTTTGTTTAGAACTTACCCTATTGCCAATAGAGACATCCATGTTACCATTGGTTTTCTGAATATAAGTAGCAACTGAGTTTATGCTATGCATTCATTTCATGAAGTCATAAAACTCACAAATTATCAACCAAAGAGATAACATATTATTGTTTTCATTATTAAATCTGTAAACTATTTATAGTATGTGTAGTAGTTTTAATATTTATATCACTACAATTTTAATGTGTTACTTAATAGACAGCATGAACACACACTTTCTCTAAAATAATGTTTAGCATGTTATACCTGTTAGCAAAAAAAAAAAAAAAAACAAAAAAAACAAAAAACAGTTGCCTTATTCAAAGTTATTACTGTGCACAAGATCAGGAACATACAGGATTCTCTGCTTTTAGATTGATAAAATGAATCCATATGTCCATTGTGTATTGACTAATTACATTGTACTTTTTACTGACTCCCCAGAAGAATAATAATGGACATTTAGAGTTTTCACATGGAGATGCTGCCCTCATCTATGTCACCTTTGACCAACAATTGTTTTTGTAAGATTATTTGAATATTTTTACCCCATCATCTCCACATTATTAGGGGAAAAAAGAGGACAAATAAAAAAAGGGCAGATGCCAGTCATAAAAGCAAAGTTTTATCAATTTAATTCACTTACCATGGATATCAGTAAGAGTAAGTTTACACCTTACTTGGATACTCCCTGGATAAACCCATCTACTAAATATTCAATTATGAAAAGACATTAAACCAAATAGTGTAAAATACTGGAGATACAAGATTGTGTTTAAAAACCAAGGTGTGGAGCGCCTGGGTGGCTCAGTCGGTTAAGCATCGGACTTCGGCTCAGGTCACAATCTCGCGGTCCGTGAGTTCGAGCCCCGCATCGGGCTCTGTGCTGACTGCTCAGAGCCTGGAGCCTGTTTCAGATTCTGTGTCTCCCTCTCTCTCTGACCCTCCCCTGTTCATGCTCTGTCTCTCTCTGTCTCAAAAATAAATAAACGTTAAAAAAAAAAATTTAAAAACCAAGGTGAAACCCCCAAGTATATGGTCAGTTAATCTTCGACAAAGCAGGAAAGAATACCCAGTGGGAAAAAGAATATCTCTTCAACAAATGGTGTTGGGAAAATTGGATAACAACATACAAAAGAATGAATCTGAACCACTCTCTTACACCCTACACAATATTAAAAAATTCAAAATGGATTAAAGACCTAAATAGATCTGAAACTATAAAAATCCTAGCAGTTAACACAGGTAGTAACCTCCTTGACATCGGGCATAGCAACTTCTTTCTAGATATGTCTCCTGAGGCAAGGGAAACAAAAGCAAAAATAAATTATTGGACTATATAAAAAAAAAAAGCTTCTGCACAGTGAAGGAAACAATGAACAAAACTAAAAGGCAACATATAAAATGGGAGAAGATATTTGCAAATAACATATCTTATAAAGGATTAGTATCCAAATATATAATGAACTTATAAAACTCAACACCTATAACCCAAATAATTTAATTTAAACATGGCAGAAGTCATGAAGAGACATTTTTCCAAACAAGACATCCAGATGGCCAACAGACACATGAAAAGATGCCCACCATCACTGATCAGCAGGGAAATGCAAATCAAAACTGCAATGATATATCACTCACATCTGTCAGAATGTCTAAAATCAACAACACAAAAAACAACAGGCATCGGCAAGGATGTGGAGAAAGGGGAACCCTCTTCACTCTTGGTGGGAATGCAAACTGGTGCAGCCACTTTGGAAAACAGATTGGAGGTTCCTCAAAAAGTTGAAAATAGAACTACCCTATGGTCCAGCAATTGCACTACTAGGTATTTACCCAAAGGACAAAAAAATACTGATTCAAAGGGTTACATGCACCCTGATGTTTATAGCAGCATTTCTATAATAGCCAGATTATGGAGGCACCCAACCAACTGATAAGTGGATAAAGAAGATGTGGTTTGTGTGGTTGTTTGTGTGTGTGTGTATGTATACATACCACCCATACAATGGAATATTACTCAGCCATACAAAAGAATGAAATCTTGTGAATTGCAATGACATGGATGGAGCTAGAGAGTATTATGCTGAGCAAAATAAGTTAGATAAAGAAAAATACTGTATGATTTCATTGGTACATGGAATTTAAGAAACAAAACAAAGGAGCAAAGGGGGAAAAAAAGAGAGAGAGGCAAACCAAGAAATAGGCTCTTACCTATAGAGAACAAACTGATGGTTACCAGAAGGGAGGGTGTTGGGGGGATGGGTGAAATGGGTGGTAGGGATTAAGGAGTGCACTTGTGATGAGGACTGGGTGTTGTGTAGAATTGTTGAATCACTATATTGCACACCTGAAACTTAATAGTATGCTCTGTTAACTAACCGAAATTTAAGTAAAAACTTAAAAAAAAAACCAGACAACCAAAGTGAAAGGTAGGAATTCATATGGCATTTTAGTGTTCTTTAAATTGAGTCTTTTCATACATAGCACAAAAATCCAATGTTTGATTTTTGCTATAAATTTCCATTGATATGTATAAAAGAAGATATCTACTTACAGCTGGTGAGATTTTCTTTGGTGGTATCTATAGCATTTGAGAAACTTCTGATTCGTATCCAGTTTTGCAGATTTTCTCTAATATTTAAAGACAACTACTTATGACCCCACTGTACTTTAATGTGAATCCAGGAGAGTGATACATGTCTTCAGAACACTAGAACTCTAGGTGAGTCCATTACCAAACTCAATAATGGAAGATCTTTCTCATTAGCCCTTTCTCCAATTGAATCAATTTTATCTAATTTATTATTAAGTCATTACTTGCCTTACAATTTTTATAAATCAAAGATATCTATAATTTATAATCAAAGTTTTTAGTCATCATAAAAAAATCTAATACTGCTTTTCTTAGTTGATTCACTTCTATCTATTCAAACAAAAATATTTGATGTTTTAAGCTGTGTGGACTTACATTGGATAAACATTTTTTTTTTTGTTTAAATTTTTTTTTAACATTTATTTATTTTTGAGACAGAGAGAGACAGAGCATGAACGGGGGAGGGTCAGAGAGAGGGAGACACAGAATCTGAAACAGGCTTCAGGCTCTGAGCTGTCAGCACAGAGCCCGACACGGGGCTCAAACTCACGAACCCGCGAGATCATGACCTGAGGCAAAGTCGGCGCTTAACCGACTGAGCCACCCAGGCGCCCCTAAACATTTAAATTATATTAATTTAACTTAAATATTTCTTAAAATTTACAAAGAACATAAACTTTGGTTACTCCCTTTGAGAACTCTCTTAGCATTTCCATTTATTTTGTCAGTTCACCTATTAACTATTTAGCATCAGGCAATGTGTCTGTTGGGAACTATGTTGAGGTTAAAGTGACTTGTTTTTTGCCATCATTGTGCTCAAAGTCTAGCGGACCTTATTTCAGGGATACAATCCCCATGTTACATTAATAAACAATGAACTCTTTGCTTGCTTTTATAAAATCCTTTAAATGGTACACCAACCAGAATATTTGAACCCATGCTTTAAAATGTATCAATCACAGTGTTTCTTTTTTAGTTCTATTTTAAATTTGTATGGTGTTTAAAGAAAAATAGAAATGGTAAAGTTTTTGTACTACAGTCATGTTAATGTTGGTGCAAATCAATTGAAGAAATACCAACTAGAAGATATACAGAAGTTTTAAATACATATACATACATATGTGTGTGTGTGTGTGTATGAATAAATATTCTACAGCTGCAACTTTTTAGACATAACCAACAAATTGTATAATGTTTTGCTTATTTTACCAATTAATAGTCTATATAGTTTAACCTTCCACAGAAACCAAGCCAGCCATGGATAAACATGTATGGTTTTCTAATAATTTAAAAAAATAATCAGAATTATTTATTTAAAAAATTTTAAACTTATTTTTTGAGAGAGTGTGTGTGCAAGTAGGGGAGGGACAGAGGGAGAGGAAGGGAGAGAATCTCAAGCAGGCTTAAAGCAGGGCTCAATCTCAAGACCATGAGATCATGAGCCGAAATCAAGAGTTAGAGGCTTAATGGACTGGGCCACCCAGGCAACCCAATCCACATTACTTTTAGAATTTTATCAGTTAATTGAACATTATTGTTTTTTTTTTAATTTTTTTTTTAACGTTTATTTATTTTTGAGACAGAGAGAGACAAAGCATGAACGGGGGAGGGTCAGAGAGAGGGAGACACAGAATCTGAAACAGGCTCCAGGCTCTGAGCTATCAGCACAGAGCCTGATGCGGGGCTCGAACTCACGGACCATGAGATCATGACCTGAGCCGAAGTCAGCCGCCCAACCGACTGAGCCACCCAGGCGCCCCTGAACATTATTATTAAGAGTTGAATTAGTGATACTGTTTTCTTCGGAAAAAAATTTTTTTTCATTCTCTATGTTGCATGAAAATTGTAATGAATGTTGTTTTGTTTTCTTAACTGCCCAATTATAAGTTCTGTTAAAGTAATAATTGCAATATCAATAGCTAGAATATTATAGCTTCTGATCTAATCATGTAAAAGTCATGTAAAATCCATGGAAGTAAATAATAATGTGAGAATGACCTTCATTATTTCTTGGGCAAATATTAATTAACGAGAGATCATCTCCTTCCATGAACTCACTGTGGCCCTTTGAAATTCTTTGTTGTGATTGAATCCCTATTATAAATTCTTTATAACACTTTCACAATTACTGGAGGAAAGTAAGTAGATAAGATAAATCTAGATGTATAACTTTGATGATAGCCAACAAAGAACTCTGATTCATGCAGGGTCCCATGATGTGGTATTGCTTAGAAATATTTAATTATAAGTCATTTTTTAAAATTAAAACCATTCTTTTGTTATTATTTTCTTTTAAATTGCTTCTGTAAGATGTTTATAGAACATTGACACCTAATTTTAGCTGATGACCAAAAGTTCAGTTTTCAATTAAATATATTTTTTAAGTGAACATGAGGTCATCAGAGGTGTTTTGATTTCAGTTCAGTTACAAAAGTGTAAGGACTGATCTTTATTGGCTTTAAGTCAATTCACACACACACACAAACACACACACACACACACACACACACACACACACAAACTGTTAGGTAGTTTTCTAGGACTTTTTGCTTTGTGCTTTTTGGTGTCAAAATCATTCCCTAAGAAGTATTCTGATATTTTAGATGTTGTTTCAGAATAGTGAGTCACTCAGGGAATGATATAAACATTCTCCATGAATTAAATGGGTTCAGAAGCCATGGAAAACTTTTGACATAAAGTCTTAAGCACGTCAGAAAGTCTGTTGATTTCTATTTATATTCACTGGGATGCAAAAGTCTTAGGCCAAAAGAATATCTTCTCTTATTTAATTTCTTAATTGCTGTTTTTGTATGGATAGCTTACAGTTGGCCAAATATATGAGAATTTCTTTCTTCTTAAAATAATGCCTTTGTTTTAGTTTATAATTATTAAGTACCCTTATAGAACAGAGTGATGTAGGATGTGATTTTTAGTTTTTAAAAGTTTAAAATCATATGTATTTCAAGGCACCTTCCCTAGTATTCATTTAAGACTTTGAGAAGCTCTATGTGCCAGCTGTTATGTGTGCCCCATGTTATATGAAGAATACTATATTCAAACAGATTTTTTTATCATTTCTTTTAAAAAATATCATTTGAATATTTCCTGAATTTTTATTTAAGGATGTGAATCTGTTATTTAAAACTATATTAACCCACACACACTCTTACTTTAAAGTATGTACTGGGGCACCTGGGTAGCTCAGTCAGTTGAGTGTCTGACTTCAGCTCAGGTCATGAGCTCCTGGTTAGTGAGTTGAAACCCCACATGGGGCTTGCTGCTGTCAGGGCAGAGCCTGCTTCAGATCCTCTGTCCTTTTCTCTCTGCCCCTACCCTGCTTGTGCTCTCTTTCAAAACAAACAAACAAACAAACAAACATTAAAGCGTGTACTAACTTGACACAAATTGGAGTACAGTAAAACCTTGGATTGAGTAACTTGTTCTACAAGTGTCCCACAAGAGGAGCAAATATTTCTAATAAATTTTAATTTGATAAATGAGTGATGTCTTGCAATACAAGTATTATGTAATGCGGAAATGTCACATGATCACAACTGAGCCAATGGTTCTTGAAATTTGCTTTGATACACAAGCACTTTGGATTACAAGCACGTTTCCGGAATGAATTCTGCTTGCAAACCAACGTTTTACTGTATTGGTAAGTGATCATTTAACTCAGGTCCTAAAAGTGGAGGAAAAGGTGAATGTTGAGTTTAGGATAGAAAGAACAGCAAGTTTTCAGAGAAAAAGTAGTCAGAAAATAGGATGGGATATTTAAATGTTTTCATTCCTGAGAAAAATGTCTAAGTATAAAACACAGCATGACAAATCTCTGTGGAGGGAACCACCTACTCACTATCGTTTGAGTACTCCTCTGAGTGACACTTCAGTGGAAATGGGGAGAGCTCCTATTTATGTTTAACTTAGCTTAAAAACAGCAGTAAAGCTCTGTGCCTAATATAGAAAGGCTCTCAGAAGATCTGGTTCATTTTACAAAAAAATAAAAGGACAAAAACTAAAAAAAAATACATCAATGAATAGCATATCCTAGTTGCACTTGTAAGGGGAAAAACGGTGAGGTGGTTTGTTTGTTTGGTAATGTACTATATGGGAAAACAAATATGGGTCCTTAAATATTAACTACTGTATAGTGCATATTTATAAAATTAAAGTCATTTAAATTGACATTACTGCCTGACCATCCTTCTCTGTCTCCAGTCTTATACAATTTAAGGCCTGCCATGAAAAAATGGAAAATTAACCCTTCTGCTATATCAGTGCTACTCCCTGACTGTACTTTCAACTTCCTTTGATCTTATTTGCAAGCAGTGAAATTAGTCATAGAATTCCTTGTCTTTATCCAAACTACCTCATAAATCCATCATTCTAAACAGTCCAGCTTGATACTCCAGCTCCAGGATTTTCTTTGCATTGTTAGCTTTCATTTCAACCAGTTGCTCTTACAACTACATCATCCTTTTCGACATTTTCAGTTTTGGTGTTTTCATGGATTTCATATCTTCTGCCTTCAAATGGGAGATCTCTTAAATGTGAATACCTTCATGTAGAAGTCTTCCTTTTCTAAACATCAGTCATATTTCTTTTTGTTTTTGGAAACAAAATTCTCTTTGCATGATATATAACAAATGTGTCCATATCTTATTTTTACAAATCTTATATTAATCCACCATCAAAAGTGTAATAACTCCTCTCAAGCTTCCAAATAGCTCTCTTTCATTTTTCTTTGTATTAGCCGGCTCAGACTGCCATAAGTAATACCAAAGACTGGGTGGCTTAAACAACAAAAATTAATTTTCTCATTTCCAAGGGATGAAAGTCCAGGATCAGAGTACTAGCATGGTGTGGTTCTGGTAAGAGCTCTCTTCTGTCTTGCAGATTGTTTCCTTGTTGCTGTGTCCTCACATGGCAGGAAGAGAAGACCTGAAGCTCTCTGATATCTCTTCCTTTATATAAGGCACTAATCCCATCATGAGGGCCTCACCCTCCTGACCTCATGTAAACCTAGTTATCTCCCAAAGGCCCCGTCTCCAAATACCATCACACTGGGGGCCAGGGGCTTCAACATACAAATTTTGGGGAGTCACAATTCAGTCCATAGCAACGTACCTGAAGTATTTAACATCTCTGACTGATCTTTCTTGAGGAGAGGATCTGTTTTTAACTTCATGACATGCCACCAGTGCATCTTCATTTGTTTTCTCTGTCAAAAACTGCAGCGAGGTCATGGATACCTAATAGACATCACATTTGCAGATTATGTGAAACTTGGAGGTGTAGTACTCTGTTAGAAGGCTATCTTGTAAGACGGACAAAAGTAAGGGTGAAAATAGAGTTCAGTGTAGCTATAGCACCAGTATAGTTGGAGGATTATGAGGCTTATCAGCACATGTCAGAAAGATGTTGGGATTTTAGTTGCTGGAAGTCTGAATATTAGTCAATAGTGTGATGTGACTGCCAAAGTGCAAATGCAATTTTAAGCTACTTTAATCAGCATACAGCTTCCAAAATAAGGGAGATAAAAACCTTGTTCTATGCTCTAACTACAAAGCACGGTTCCATTAAAATCTGGGTGCCGCATGCTCAATGATTTATTAGGGCAAATCAAAACCATGGTTTACGAATATGAGTATCCCCTGTGGAAACAGAAGATTCAGTCTGAAAAGACACCAACTTGGAAGCCAAGGCTTCAAATTCCTTATAAACTGGAACACTTATAATGCTACCTCAAAAATAATCCTATTTCCCTGGTAAACAAACAATGACCTATCTGAATATATAAACATGTAAAGATATAAGAGAACATCAAATTTCTACTCGTAACATTTAAATTGGAGCCATTATAACATATCATCCATTGTCAAGTTATTGTCAAGAGATGGTACTTTTTTAAGGTTGATATTCTCACAAGAGATTTTTATTTCAAACCATAATTAACCATATATCCGTTCATTCCTTCTGTCAGCAGAAACGCGGTGTGAGCCCATCCTCGCCTTCAGGCACTGTTGTAGGTAATAGGGATGACTCAGTGAGCAAGAGTAACAAAGCCTAGCCCTATGTTCTTTTTTTTTTTTTTTTTAATTTTTTTTTTAACGTTTATTTATTTTTGAGACAGAGAGAGGCAGAGCATGAACAGGGGAGGGGCAGAAAGAGAGGGAGACACAGAATCTGAAACAGGCTCCAGGCTCTGAGCTGTCAGCACAGAGCCCGACGCGGGGCTTGAACTCACGGACCGCGAGATCATGACCTGAGCCGAAGTCGGGGGCTTAACCGACTGAGCCACCCAGGCACCCCTAGCCCTATGTTCTTATATTTGCATAATAAGAGAACAATCAGTTGTCATTCATCATTTTGGTATATGTACCTCATTGCCAGAGCAGCTTCATTTTGTCCATTGAATTTTTGAAGTGGTTTTTAAAATGTGTCATTATACATTTCTGGTTCATTCCTAGACTAATTATTGAGCACTATTAAAATACTTTGCCATTTCTTTTTAACTTTTGGCCTCTGTAAGCATCCAAAATGGAAACTGATTCATGTTCTCAAAGCTGATGTGTCTTCCTCAGACAGGGCTCATAACGTGAAAAAGTCCTAACAATGCCCAACATAATGTAGCTTCTCTTGTTCTGAAGGATAGTTTTTGGGAAAAAAAAAAAATCACCTTACATTCAAACATGCATGGTACTTGATGAACCTTAAGGGGTGCCTGGGTGGCTCAGTTGGTTGAGCCTCTGCCTCTTGTTTTCGGCTCAGGTTGAGACCTCACAGTTTGTGAGATTGAGCCCCACATCAGGCTCTGTGTTGGCAGTGCAGAACCTCCTTGGGATTCTTCCTCTCCCTCTCTCTCTGCCCCTCCCCTGCTCTTGCTCTCTCTCTCTCTGTCTCTCAAAATAAATAAAATAAAAAAAAAAAAAAGGAGGTACACTGAAATCTTTCTGGTTCCAAAGGACCAATGTTTGAGTGGCAGATTTCAGTTGATTTTATTTATTTGAATAATATTCTAATAACTATTCTTAAGTTTCCTAAAAGTTGAGATAATTTTTTAGGAGAGCATGTTTATTAGCACTGGCAATCATAACAGAGCTGGATGATCAGTTTTCTTCCTTCCTTCCTCTCTCTCTCTCTCTCTCAAAGTTCTCCTAGTGAATCCTCAATTCCCTCTGAATTCTAATTTGCTATGTGATTTTTAACCTCATAAGAGGCTTTGAAATAATCAGATCATTGCTAGTTGATGACATGTTCTTGAGCAAGGAAGGATAGGTAGCGATCTGAGTTGTGATGGAAGATATTTGATCTGAAGAAGATACAGTTTAGGAGAGATCTACTCTAATTGTGTCCTTGGTCTTTGAGAGAGAGAGAGGATGCTGTTGAGATGTTACATTTTGTGCCGGAGCATAGGCTGGGTCCATGAGCTGAGACCTGTGGTGGGTGTTCTACATCTCAGAATTTTCTGCGAGGAGGCAGTGGGGAGGAGCCCAAGGTCCCTTGGCCGATATACTCTAGCACCCTTGAAGCTTCACAGTGATACGCAAGTTCATGTTGCTCTTGCAACAACCCAGAAACTGCTCTTTCTGTCAGCTTCAGCCTATTCAGTATTTAGATTAAAACTTTGTATGAGACAATGCAGCAAGTACAAGGTAGTGAGTGCAGAGTCTTGGGCCTAGATTTGAACTGTGTTTCTCCTATTGCTCACAGGGTGGCCTTGTACAAAGGACTTAATCTCTGTGAACACTAGTTTTATGAAGAGTAGAGAAATAGTTTTTATCTTCCAAGTGTGGTAAGATTTTACATGTAGACCATGCACATGCATAATTATGTACACACAGAATTATATACATATAAACACAACATATGTACATATATAGAGAAAGAGACTCTCAAGTGTCATAGTGTCATAAGGTGTGGGCTCGTAGCAGTTTTGAAAAGTAGATAATTGTGTTATTTCAAAGTTGCAGCAGCTCGTGGTACTTGGCATAGGCTACTGCCCAACCCCATTCTTCTGAACTGTTGGCGCAGAGGGTTCTTCACTTGATATTGTGCCCTGACCAAATTATGATCCCAAGTGTGAGGCATCCCAATTGTCATGTATCCCTGAAATTTCAGCTGGCTTGCCGAACTACAGAACTAAATTCCACTAGCAAAGGGGAAAGGTAAAGTGAAAATCACTGTTATGCCTTCCAGTAACTCTTCAGGAAATAGAGTGTGTTTTTCTTGATTTTCTATGATTCGATTCCCTCGTCCTCTATTTAGTGTCGCTCACCCAGTAGAATTCTGAACCTAAGGAGAAAATATATATACTAGATATACTAGGTAAAATTGCTGTGAAGAAAGCTATTTCAAACATATACTGCACACTGGGTTTGTTGGCAAGAGGAATGGAAGTAATAAATGAGGAGTCATGAGGACATAACACTAATACCAGCCCATTATTATTAGTGGGTGCAGGGTAGAGGACTGACATGTGACAAGAAAAGAACAGACTAAAAGCAAGGACAGAGGCACTGATGCAGTTAGAAATATTTTGTGTAATATTTTTGCAACAATAAGTCTGTACTCTAGAATCTTTGCCAAGAAATTTTGGGGATAGGTTTATGAGTGTATGTATACAACATATATATTAAATATTGCAGTGACTAACCTTGTAGTTAAGAGATATAATAGAATGTTCAGTCATTGATTCAGTGATTATTTTTGAGCATGTACTATGTTCCAGACATTGTAAGCACTGGGGATGCAAGAATGAACAAATTCTACCAGGTCCATGATATGAGAGAGCATAGGGTAAATAATTACAATATTGTGGCAGATGGTTTCAATGTTAGTATTTTTAAATAATTTAAAAAAAATCATATTTCACATATTGGTAATTACTCTTTACTAGCAGAACTTTGTAAGGTCTAATGCCTATAGTACATGTTTATATGTATATATTTGTGCATACACACTCTGGTTTTAACTTTTTTTTTTTTTTTCTTAAAAATCATATCTCTAAGGGGTGCCTTGGTGCCTCAGTTGGTTGGGTATCTGACTTTGGCTCAGGTCATGATCTCATGGTTTATGAGTTTGAGCCCCATATCAGGCTCTCAGCTGTCAGCACATAGTCTGCTTCAAATCCTCTGTCCCCCCCTACCTCTGTCTCTAAAAACTAAATGAACATTAAAAAAAATCATTAATCTGATTATCTGTTTTGGTACTCCCTGCTTTCATACTGGGGAACAGCATGAGTAGCCAAGATATAATATAGGTTATGGCATTTAATTAGTATACCTTAAATATGTGACCTTACACTTAATACTTCACATTTCTTTGGCTTCACATTACTACTTACCCTCTCGGGAGACTATTTCCCTCTGCTATAAAAAGGATTTTATTTTGGATGAGATGAATGAGAAAAAATAGGATATAAAAAAAAGAAACGCATTTCTTGAGCACCTGTGATATGCTAGATACTTTCATGTACTTGGAACCAACAATTAACTTACACTGATTTTTTAAACACGTCTGTGAGGCAGTAAAGAAACACGGTAGTGAGAAATGTCAGCTTGAATAATTAGGACAATGTTGTTGTAGATGCAGGAGGTTGAACATCATTCAATAAATACGGGGAAGCGGGATTTGTATCAATTACTGCCCAAGGTGCCTTCCACAATCCATTGTGCTTTTGCTGGAGAAGCATTTGTACCCTAGAGTGTGCTGTCAGCATGCTGCTATTGCATGAAGGAGAAACTAGCCTGCGCATAACCGTGTGAGATGTTCATCTATAGGAGTTTAAGGTTAGAAGATACAACAAAATTGAGAGAAATGACTTGCAGGGTTACCAGGCCAGTAAAGCCAGCTTGCTTACCTTAGCACAGATGCTTCCCCCTACTTTAGTTAAAATCATCTCTAGTAACAGATGAAAGAAATAATTACAACACACCCCATGTTTATTTTATAGGGAGAGGATTAACATACAAATTCACCTTCTCCTTTCAAATTTTCTTTGAAATAGATAGATCCCTGCAGACACTTAGAAGATGGAAACTGTATCTACATTTAAAAGGGGAATTAGGAAATTAAGGTTTTATCGGGGAAGCGTAACCCCCGAAATCCCCTCTTTCTAAACAAATGCTATAGGATGTGCCATGAGGAAAAGCTAGATAGCACCATCTATTCTGTCTGTTTTTGTTGGGAGACCTAGCTTGGTGTTGTGACATCTGAATCATTATGGATGCTGACTGTGTTAGGAAGTGGCAATACTGGGAAGCTATTTTGCTCAGACACACTCATCTTTGCTTTCTTCTTTCTAGTTCACAACTCCAGCATTTAAAAAAATGATCCACCAGGTTGCTTAGGTGAAAACATGATCTTTGACGGCAATTTCATTTGTGACTGCTGCTTATTTCTCATTTGAAGTTATGAGTCCAATTATGTCAGCATTCACTCTTTCTGATATAAAAGTAAACTCCCTGTGGCTGATAGAAATATATTCCATTTTGTTGATCTTCCCGAGACACCTTTCAACCCAGGCCGCTTTGGGAGACTTTCGCTTGGATGTGTCCCTATGTATCTTCACTTCATTTGTAATACCATTTGCTGTCACCATGAGCAAATGGTATATATTCCTGCTGCACTGAAAAGTCGAAAAGAGAGAGAGAGAGGAATGAATTAATACTTAAGCCCAAATCCTTCATCATTATGAAGTATTTATTAATAATCTATTTGTATGTGGTGCTGGACTAGAGGCTTTGCAGAGGAGCTAAGTGCTCATGGCAGTGTGCTCTAGGTTTTCACTGATACAAAAACACAGGGCAGAATGGAAGACATTTTACCCAGTAAACGTTGAGAAAAATAAACTAAATGATACAATTCAATATTTTCTTGTTTACAAGCCAAGGGTTAAGTGTATCTGATAGAAAATTCACAATCAACCAGCTGTCCTTAGTAATGAGAAAAAAATAAATACACAATGGGAAAACCTGTCCCATACCATATGACGGATGGATAGATAGCTTGTGGAAGAGGAGCTCTTTGTTGTTAAGGAGACAATTTTAAGCTCTTCACATGGTTTTAATCACTTAAAAAAGCCCACATGATCACCTGTCTTGAATGTTTATTTTCCATATTAAGGTGCTGGCAGTGCTGAGTAGATAGTTTCTAGTAAAGTATTTTCTGTGTATATATGTCTGTGGTCATCTGTTTTACATTTTTAAATTCTACCACTTAGGATTATAAAACATGAAGACAACAATATTTTTTAATCAAATATATACAGTGACCTAATATACAAGAGAAAACAATATTTTCCCAGAATAGACTGAAATTTTCCTTCAAGTAATAATCCTAAGAGTAAAAAAATATCACAAATATCCTTTATTGTGAAAGTGCTTATGTTTCCCAACCATAGATACTATACATCAAGTATCTCAAATTTGTTTTAAAGAATCCTACATGACATAGCATAATGATAGTGATTATACAGATGCAGAAGTTAACATTTATAAAGGTTGAATAAAGTGCTAAAAATCTCAGAAATTAAGTGACAAAACCTGGATTTGAACCTTTATTGTAATTATACTCCACTGCTCCATGATGTCCCAGACTCAGGAGAGAAAATACCAACTTCTCAGGGAATTCTGTGGATTAAATTGGAACATACACAACAATTTGAGTTACAGACAAAACTGATTTTCTTTTGTTGTCTTTTAATTTTTTTGTTTATTTATTTATTTTTTAATGTTTATTCATTTTTTGAAACAAAGAAAGAGAGAGAGAGAGAGAGAGAGAGAATGAGTTGGGGAGGGGCAGAGAGAAAGACGCAGAATCTGAAGTGGGCTCCACGCTCTGAGCTGTCAACACAGAGACCCATGCCAGGCTGGAACCCACTGACCAGACTGTGAGATCATGACTTGAGCTGAAGTCAGACCCTTAACCAATTGAGCCACCCAGGCACCCCATGAGATTACTTTCTCTTTAACAATTGTTTCTTTAGGCATATTGAAGATTTTGATGCCATAGCCTATTTAGTTGAAATATACTGGTATATTTTCATTTGAATTCTCTTTTTTAATGTTCATTTATTTTTGAGAGAGAGAGAGAGAGAGAGAGAGAGAGAGAGAGAGAGCGCCCGCGAGTAGGGGAGGGGCAGAGAGAAAGGGCTACACAGAATCTGAACCGGGCTCCAGGCTCTGAGCTGTCAGTGCAGAGCTCATCTCAGGGCTCAAATCCACGAATGGCAAGATCATGACCTGAGCCACCCAGGCTCCCTGATTTTCTTTATATATGGTTATTTTGTGTCACTATATATATCATCTAATTTAATATTTACAGGAATTCTATGGTAAGCATTATTATTTTCTATTTCGTATGATAATCTTGTTTACCAAGATTAACTAAGTTTCCATAGTCATTTAAAAAGTAAATAGAGCCTAGACCTAGATAGCAAGGTCTAAAGACATTTTTCAAACCACTAGATTCTTTTCTTGTTTAAAGTTATTTGAGTAGCATTTAAATCTGAATCTAAAAGCCTTTCTGTGTCGTTTTTCTTTCTTTCATACACAGGTATCCAGTTTAGTCAGAACTGGTGCCAGGCTAAATTGCGAACTATAGAAGTTTCTATTTCAGGGTCTTCTCACTCCTGCCCGTATCCCTTTTTTCCTTTATCTTGTTTCTCTACTCATTTTTCCAAAGCTCCATTTTATTTCTTGTTTCATTCCAACTAGTCCACTAAGATGATAGTTGATAAAAGATTAAGGCTCTGCATCTCCCAGGAGTATTTACATTTTAATGGGGGTCTCATGCCTATCAAAAAGGCTCCAAGATTCAGAGGAGTAAATTCTAAAGGTAACAGGCGGGAGAGATATTTTTAGATAGGAGCATCTGGCTTGCCCCTCTAATCACATCCCATAAGCTGCCTACTCCATTTATTTGTAAGACCTTGGCTTTGCTGTTTACGGTGAGAAGGTTCTCTGTAATTGCACATGCTTTTTCAAAGGTTTGAATCCTGTCTCGGAGATGGTGTGATACTGGTACCTCAGTGTTTATTCTCTCCTTGTTCCGCATTTTTGATGACTGGAACAAATTCTAAAAGGCTTTTTAACGATGATGTAAGGCCTTGAACAAAATGAAAATCTGTTGTTTTAGCATATTTGGAAGAGAATAATTCAGCTGTCACAGGATGAAAGACTTGTCTGGAAATGCCATCTTTCTTTCGATGTGTTATGATGCACACCTAAAAGGGAAGTACCATTTTGTTAGAGTCCTCTTAGATATAAAGAAATGAATGCATAATAAAGCACGCAGCAAGCTTTTGTCACTTCACCTGCAGAAATCTCTCTTTAAAGCATATTTAGCCAAACTAGTACGCCTACTTGTTTTATTAACTGAAAGAACTTGAAAGATTAAGAGAGAGTTTTTTTTTTTAAGCATTGATTTAGCATATATGTTAGATTAAATTGGGTGTTCTCACGTAGTAATTTTCTGTGCAAAAATAGACACCCTACTGGGTAGTTTCAAACCCAAAATGCTGAATAATTTTCAAAAAGGCTTAGTAATTAAGTGTGATGATAACGCATTAAAAATGGAAAACAATTAAAGGAGGCTTTCAAACACATTCTTGAAATGAAGAAAGTTGGGGAAACATCCTGAAAAACTTGGCTTTCATTTGGTCAATTAGTTAACATCCTAGTTTTTAACTGCCAAGTAGAGCATTTTTTTTCTTGAAAGAATGTTAAAATTTGCCACTCATTTTAATATTTGTATAAAAATCTCTAGGCATTTACCTACTTCCTGCTTTATGTTATTTGTTTTTCCAAACACTCTGAGGATGCTTTTGTAACATAGAGCTTATAATTAAAGATAAGCTGTTCGGTGTCATACCTTTTTTTTCCTGCATCGCTATACATACTCAAGAAGGAAGCAAAAAGAAAGAGGCGTATAAATCTGAACCCTAAATACAAAACCAGCTTTTCAGCTTCCTTCCCAACAGCAGGATGAATAAGTCTGAGAAAGGCAAGACATCACTATAATATCTTAAGTAGCAACTAATTTTTTTTGTCAGAGTCCCTAACTATTACTTTGGTTTACCGGTCAGTCATTAATCACCAGTAATTCCTTAAATTTCTGTGGTATGCCAGGAGCTGTACCCGTATGAACGGCATCTACTTCTCTCTGAATAAATATCAACATTTATGCAGTTTGAAGTCTCCAGATAACCTGTTAGTATGTCCAAATGCATGTGGTAAACCAACCATTTCTGCAGAATTCCCAGATTATGTCAATGTCACCACTATTCTCTGAATCATACTTCAGTTTATGAAAGTATCTTTAAAAAGTCCATTAGACTCCACGCTCCCACATTCGTTAATAAGTCTCGTCACTTCTACATCTGTACTATTTCTCGCAGCAATTTTCCCCATTAAAAACAATTCCCCACCATATTTTATTTCCCTCTAGGTTAGGTGGTTTCAGTACTTGACTTTCTTCTTAATCCAGTGCTTTTTATTTAATCCAGACAACTCCCTAAAGACAGATTTACCTTGTTAAAGAGTACCTTTAATTACGTCAGCCCTCTAACTCTGCTGTTTCCCCCACAAAAAGCATGAACACATTTGCCTAGCTGCGCATGGGCCTTTAAAATTTCACCGACCTATCTTTCTAAATTTGTCTCCAATAGTTCTCCTAAACATAACCTAATTTCAAGCTAAAATGAGTTATTTATTCTTCTCTAAAAAAGATCCCAGACGTTTCTACCTCTAGATGTGTACTGCTGATTCTGTCCTTCTGTTACAATTCTTTTTCATTTAACTCTGTCTCCATGAAGTCTTTTCTCACCAACACCCCTATCTACCATTAACAAAAAGAAAAAAAAAAATCAGTATGTTATTTCTTTAGCTTCTTAGGGCTTTATCTTCATTTTTCCTGTGGCAATTACATTTTGCTTTGTACTTCAGTAATCTGTGTACTTGTCCTAATACTCATACTGGGAAGTATTTTTTGGAGGGAGAAGGTGTTTACCAGTTTATTTTTACAGTGAAGTTCATTTTTTTTATAGTTAAGTTTATGCTAACAGCTATTATCTCTGCCTCTTGGTTTTGTCACCTTTAAAATGGAGATAATAATGTTTTATTGGCAGGCCTGTTTTGACAGATGAATAAGGTAACACTGTGTGGAAATAAGTTAGCATTGGTGTGCTTATTTTGCCCCTCATTACAGGGTGTCAGAGATGGATACATACAGTATGAAAATTTCAGATGAGTTGTCTAACCTGGAACATTCTGATTATTGTACACTGCCCTGCTGCTGGGCCAACCTGCTCCCCAGCAAAGAGGTGCATTATGGCAGTCAAGCTCTCCCTTCAGCACAATTGAATTAAATGCCCTAAAAATCAACCTAGTCAATATTACTTAGTTAGCATTTTACATCCTTATGCTAAGATGTGACTTTGAAGCTATTTCTCTTTCTTTTAAAGTTAAGGAGAGTATGTGCATTAAGGATGAAAAATTCATGACAAAAACATAGCACATTTATTGAACATATATTTTGTGCAAGGCATATGGTAGCTTCTTTTTACATAAAAGTGCCATGATTTTGGAGCTGTTCTTGAAAAATTCATATTGACTACATATTATCTCCTTCAGGCTACTAAAATTCCAATAAGAATTATTTCTAAAGGATATACTCTTTGTGGTAAGGTCAGAGATGGAAGAAGAGATATTTTTGCCATAAAATCCATGAAGACTTTATCGTTTTGAGAAAGCCAGTGACCCCTAGATTCTCTAGTTTTCACAAGGTGTTATAATTTAGGATTATATACTTATGGCCTTTGCTATGACTTAATTTAATTTAATTTAATTTTTACCATTGTTGCTATTAAATACTCAGTGCCATAATTGGGTACTTTTTTCACAGGTGTTATATATGACCTTGGAGAAATATTTTTAAGGCAGCAAATGAAATACAGTATGTCTCCATAAATGTACTAGTGTAATATTCTCTGTATTTTCTTATACCTTCAATGTGATTTTAATTGTGCCACTGTTTAATGAGTATCTATTTTGTACTCAGCAGTTCATCACTCTAATCATGACCCTTTGGTCCCCTTGGTTAGCATTTATGCTAAAGTGTGATTTCTAAGTTTTTCTTAAGTTTTAAAATTAAAGAGACAGTGCTATTAAAGGAAGAAAGATTTATGAGAAGAAGAGCATTTATTGATAGGTATTTTGTGTAATATATATATATTAATATATATAATATATATATTAATATATATATTAATATATATATATATAAATATATATATATATAGTGACTCAGTCATTGAAAACTATTGTGGGTTTGAGCAACTTTTGAATTAATTATAATGACTGCTATTTGAATATTGCTTAATAATTTCTCAGTCATTTAATAGTCATTGTTTTATTAGATTCTCACAAAAGCCCTAAGATACAGACACAGAATCATTATAATTATTAAAATCTACTATTGAGAAGAATGAATTGCTGAATTTTCAAGAGATAGTCCCAAGGTCTTGCAGTTTATATTTAGGAAGGCAAAGACTCAAAGTCTATTCATGAGTCTGTACAACTCACAATTTTACATGGTCTCAAACAGATTTTCTGGCCCACATTGATGCCATTCACAGCAAGAAGGTCTTATAGTCTCCTTTCCGTCTTCCCACTGGCTGCATACAGTAATTGCTTAAGGACTTCTATTCCTATACTGAAATAAAAATTATGCCAAGAGTCACTCTTCTTTGAATACAAAGCATGACGATAGATATGGATAAGTACAAGGTCCTATGAGTATAGAGATCTATATTAATCTCTAGGAGTCTCCAGAGAAAGCTATAACATGACAAGTCTGTAGTTAATTTCAAAAAAGTTTCCAAAACCTTATAGTAATTGTGTTTGAATCTAATGGAAGTAATTTTCATGTGAGTTCAAATTTTCCAACTTAAGTAAACAAAATTTCAAGGAACAAGAATTGTCACTAGAGAAATTATTGGCAGTAGTGGAGTAAAGCAATGTCAGTTCTCTGATTTCCACAATCACTGATTATCTATTTAGGCAATTTAAGGTAGAACATTAAAATAATCTTTGTTAATATTCTTCAGTTGTCCCATTTTGAGTAGATTACTGTGCCTATGACAAAAATAGGATCTGCAGTTAATTAAATGAGGGCACAGTGGGGGCTGAGGAGCAGGTCAAGGATGGAGTTCATGATGACAGAAGGAGCAAAAATATACTATTATAAAATTATACACAAGTTGTAATGTAAAGGTAATGACTTACCATGATTTATTTGGTTTATGAATGCAATAAAAAGGAATGTTATGATAACTACCTTTAATATGAATCAGTACTAGAAAATGATGTATGAACAAGGCTTAATATAAGAGAGTCATGATAATGCTTCTCAAACTAGCAAGTAGGGTTAATTAAAACCTCTTAGTTTTTTTTTTTCTCTTCTACTTGTGAATTTGATGTAATAGTGGGAGAGATATATCAAATACCCTTAAGGGAAGGATGTGAGGTTACAAGTAACTCTTTTCTTCAAAACTTGCTCTCCAGCCATTCTTTTTATTATTATTTTTTCAATGTTTGTTTATTTGTTTATTTATTTAGAGAGAAAGACAGAGCAAGCGGGGGAGGGGCAGAGAGAGAGGGAGAGAGAGAATCCCAAGTAGGCTCTGTTCTGTTAGCATGGAGCCCTATGTGGGGCTTGATTCCACAAACCGTGAGATCATGACCTGAGCCAAAATCAAAAGTCAGATGCTTAACTGACTGAGCCACCTGGATACCTCACTCTCCAGCCATTCTTAACCCATTACCTTAGTGGTTAGTTTCTCTAGGGATATTCATATTCTTGGCTCAGATCAATGTTAAACCAGAAAATCAGTTCTATCATTTAAATTAAGAAATTCAGATTCCATTTTAGGTCTTTACTAGCTTGCTTTCAACTCAGAAATTGTGCAATCCTGGTTGATTAAACATTCCTATTGAAATAATAAGAATGATTTTAAAGAAACTTGAGAAAGGTATGTTTTGTTTGCTAAGGAAGAAAAGGCAGCTAAGGCTCCAGAACATGTTCCTGATCTCGGGGGATTATTGGTTGAAGCGGAGTCTTTATTCCATTTCTTCATCCTCCTCATAAAGCCTTCAAATGTGTATGTGATTGCATAAACCAGATAGGGAGAGCATATAGTTTTGGTTTAAAATATGGCTTAGCTAGCAAGGTCACTCAGAATAGTTCCAAAAAGAATGGTACAATACTTCATTATTCCAGAATGATGAAGAAATGGTCAGATGAAAATTTCCAAAACAGAATTAGATAATATAACTATATGCAGTGAATTGCATCCTCACCCAACCTCAACCCTTTTGTTCATTTTTTGGTGGAGGGGATTGAAAGGTGTAGGTTTATTGAGTAAAAATCAGAGGCAGTAGTCATTTGAAGCACATCACAGATGCATATGCAGGGATTGACAGAAATGTTGCACTAATGTCCCATTTTATACATATATATATCCCATTTATTATAATTTGTCCAATTCATTGAATTATGCATTGCTAATGAGGACAAAACATCATGATGTAATGCCATCGGGTATATCATGTGTTGTAACATAATATTACTAATCCATATATTGTACATATACACCCATGTTTCCGCTAATTGTTTTATATATTGAAATGCCAGAATTTCTTTGCAAAATCTATCAATACAGAAAATTCCTTTTATCAGAACGTATCTTGAAAATGATTTTTTTAAGAGAGAGAGAGAGAGAGAGAAAGCATGTGAGGGGAAAGGGGACAGAGAGAGAGAGAGAGAGAGAGAGAGGATCTGAAGCAGGCTCTGTGCAGACAGCAGAGAGCCTGATGTGGGGCTTGAACCCATGAAATGTGAGATCATGACCTGGGCTAAAGCCAGACACTTAAATGACTGAACCACCCAGGTGCCCCCCAAATGACTTTTTAAGTCAAGCTCTTGTAAAGATATGTTTTCCTGAAAGAGGAATGGTATTGAGATTGTGTTCTTGACCAAAAAGTTAGAATAAAAAATAAGCAAAAGCTTGGTTTGCGAGCATATTTTGTTCTGGAAACATGCTTGTAATCCAAAGCACTTGTATATCAAAGCAAATTTCAATAACCATTGGCTCAGTTGTGGCGTAATGTTCAGCGTCATACTACTCATATTGCAAGACATTGCTCATTTATCAAGTTAAAATTTATCAGAAATGTTTTCTTGTCTTATGGAACACTCACAGACCAAGTTATTCACAATCCAAGGTTTTACTTATATCAAGTTATGACAAACAATTATCACAAGACAGAGATATAATGTTTATAAACTTTATTATAATTTGGAGTAAAAAAATTTTGTTCCAAGGCATCACCATGGTTTAAGGATGCCTAAATATTTCTTCCTCCTCTCCCCAAATCCATATTATTATATGAATGGACTCAAGACTAATGTGCATTGAAACTTTGTAAAGAATTTAGAATTTATTTAGATATAAATAGTCTGTATCTGTGCACAATAATACGTTTGTAATTTCAATAGTATGGTTTTGCTTTGCAGATAATACCATTTATACTTTCTTTTTTACGTTTAGAGTCAATTTCTGCCAATCTTAATTTTCCTATTATTGAAATGCAGATTACAGATTAAATTTTCATTAATGATATGTACCTTGATTTTATGAAATGATCTCTCCTTCCTGCCAATCTTCACTCTTTATTGCTAAATCTTTTATTATATATCATCTGGTTTATATTTGAGTTATGTATGTATTCTATGATTTAACTTATGATCTAAGTTATCTATGATTACTACTTGTTTTGAAAACAGAATCCATACAAAACAGAAGAGATCTGGGTTGTATTTTTAAGCATAACTTCATTAATTACTAACTTTTGGAGTCTGTGATTTGTTTTATTATAATATGGCATGATTTTATGGAGATTCTGATAACCAAGATTCCTTAAACTATACAACTACTTTAATTAAAATTAAATTCTAATTAAATTAGCCTTCTTGGTATTCTAAGTGATTTGTTGATAAATAAAATTCTTCTTTATGATTCAGATATTTTAAATGTTATTTGTTTGGCATAATAAAAGTAGCCAAACATTTACAAAATTTTCTTCAGAGGAATTTCTGAGAGCTCTATTGCAAAATCAGTCCATTGGTTTACTAAACTTTCTTTGAAAAGATGGCACCCTTTTAAAAAAAAAAACTGTATGTTTTCTCCTCTTTTGCTCTAAGTGGAACACCAGTGAGTTGTTAATTAGATGAAATACAGCCATAATGGTAACCGCCTCTCTAATCTATTGATTTTTTTTTTTAAAGTTTTGAGCACGATATTACCTTAAATAACTCCATATTGATTCAGGGACATATGTTACTAACAAGAAGGAAAAAAATGTGTTAATATCATTCTGAATGACTCCACGGATGGGGTACGATATATCCTATACAAATGACAGTGTCTGTCTATTTAAACTCAAAAAGAAGAAATTAACTGGAATATTATTGACAGAATAATATTTATTGAATGTCCAATGTCAGTAAATGTTTTAAGTAGTTTAAATATATTCACTTATTAAATATAACTTTTATACGGTGATGTAAGTATATCATTAGCCATTTGAATGACTCAAAGTTAAATACAGAACAGCTTGAATAAAAACCGTGGTACCCAAATGCAAGCAAAGACCATTATCTCATGGTAACTAACTCATTACATTTTAGTTGAATATGTAAAACTGCCCCTTTTTTACAAATGTTCTGGTATTGTATCTCAATATTAAGAAATAACTGATAGATATATCCTCAATTAAATTGAATAGTATATAAATAAATGCATTTTAAAATAATTCTATTGGAACTTTTTGCTTGTCATATGTTTGCACATACAATTCAAATTAAAGTGATTGCATGTGTGAAATCTGCATAGATAGATGCATAAATAGATAGACTCATAATATAATACATCTTACTCAAAATAAAGTATAAGTGATTACATTAATCTAACAAGAATAATTTCCTGGATTTTACCACTCTTCCAGTGTTGTTATGGTGATGAATTTAAAGTGAAAGAGAAAGACAAAGAAGAACAAAAAGGAAATAGTTACTTTTCTTTTATTTAAAAGGATGATATGAATGATAGTGGTTTCTGGATGAAGTTAGGAATTGTTGAAGAGAACATTGGAACCATAAACAACCATCACATGGAAAGATTGCATTTTGATTTGTAGCTGCTGCAGGGTTTTTTAAAGTTTATTCATTTTAGAGAGAGAGTGGCACTGAGTGAGGAGCAGAGAGAGAGAGAGAGAGAGAGAGATTCCCACAAGGCACATAAAGAGGGAGAGAGGGGGAGAGAAGGAGAATCCCATGCAGTCTCCATCTGTGGAGCTCTGAAGCAGGGCTTGAGCTCACTGGAAGCAGAGCTCCAACTCAGACCCTGAGACCATGGCCTGAACCAAAGTCAGATGCTTAACCAGCTGAGCCACCCTGGCACCCCATGGCTGCTGAAGTTTTTACAGGGTTTCCATAGTTTATTTCAAGATCCTAAATTCAGTCAAGATTCTCCATTCAAAAAGAGCCATGACTCCTAGTTTCATAGAAGTTCACATCCAAATTGCTACAACTAAATTAATTGATTAGTACACCTTGCAAGCTTCACTATATTCTAATTCTATGGCATCAATTTTTTTTTTTAATTAAAAAAAATTTTTTTTAACGTTTATTTATTTTTGAGACAGAGAGAGACAGAGCATGAACGGGGAGGGTCAGAGAGAGGGAGACACAGAATCTGAAACAGGCTCCAGGCTCTGAGCTGTCCGCACCGAGCTGGACGCGGGGCTCGAACTCATGGACAGCGAGATCATGACCTGAGCCGAAGTCGGCCGCTTAACTGACTGAGCCACCCAGGCGCCCCTATGGCATCAATTTTTAATCAATACTTAAACATCAGTGCTTACTTATTCTGGCCTATCATGTAAAGGAAATTATTTCATTTAAATCTCAGCTTTGTAACTATGATCATCTTAAATAAGCCCTACTGATACTTTCCTCTTTTATTTTTTCTAATGGTAACTAATTATACCTTGGGTAATTGAGGACTTCTTGTCAAACTGCTGATTATCTCTCAGAATTAAGGCTAGGAGCACTCTAGTTTGGAAGACTGAAATGTCTGCTACTTATAGAGAAGTTGGTAAATTTTGAGTCATATGAATGAGCCATACTTTTAGAGTGTTGAATGATGAGCCACACACAGTTTTACTCCATCTGAAAGATTATTTATTTACATGTATATTCAATAAATACTGAGTTACTACATATATAAGGGTTATACCAAATGTGAGACATAAAGCAATGAACAGATGACATATTTTCTGCCCTCATGGATCTTAGGAGCAAGTTGAGGAGGCAGGCATTAACAAGAATAAAGAAGTAAGTATTTAACTTCAGGTATTTTTACAATTGTCCCTTGAATAATAAGGGTTTGACCTACATGGTCCACTTATAAGTGGATTTTTTGATAAATTCAGTATAGTACTATAAATGTATTTTCCTTATGATTTTCTTAACATTTTCTTTTCTCTAGCTTACTTTATCATAAATATATAGTATATAACATTATAGTTTAGGAAGATTAAGGAACTTGGCTGAGAGTTCACTGTAATTACTGGTAAAACACTGCAGTTCAAATGAACATGTCTTTGAATCCAAAGATATTGTTGCTTCTATTATGATATTATTGATATATCTTTCTCACCTGTTTATTTAGCAGACAGATAATGAAAAAGCCAGGTATAATGTAGGGTTTCCTTTACTGTCTGTGTGAAGAGATTTCTCCTCCAAGAACTATTGTACTTTACATTAGTTTCAACCTATAATTTCTACTTGTTTAGATTTCTTCAGATTTTTAATTTTGTCACTCAACATGATGGCATAACTGTATTTAATTTACGTTTCCACAAATCTGGTTAAATATGCCATTAAAAATGAAAGCTTTTAAAAATAGTCCTTAATTATTCTCTACCTGCACCTAGTTTTTGGACCCACATTATGAACTGGAAAACAAAATGAAACAACACAAAAACTGAAGCTCAGAAACATACTATAAGTTATATTGTCAAATCATAAAATGGTTAAGAATAGAGTGTATAGATCCCCGATGCAAAGCTGTGACTATGCATGCTTTCTAGACAAAAATATTCCAAGTGAGATTCAGCCTTCTAATACCTCGAAAAATAACGTATATAAGATATTTAGGAAAAACCAGTTATCATTTTAGACCCCAAAGAAATGCCTATCCTTTATTACTTTTACAAAGTAGATTTCATTATATTCCAAAGGATTATTCTATAACTAACATTGACAGCATTAGGATTTTTGTTTTTAAATTTTTAATGTTCATTTGTTTATTTTGAGAGAGAGGGAGAAAAAGAGCATGAGAGGTGGAGAGTCAGAGAAAGAGGTGAGAAAAATCCAAGCAAGGCTCTGCCCCCTCGGTGCAGAGCCCCATGCGAGGCTCCGACTCAGGAACTGCAAGATCATGACCTGAGCTGAAATCAAGAGTCGGTTGCTTAACTAACTGAGCCAACCAGGCACCCCAAGGATTTTTAAAATCATAACATTTATTTTTGTGTTCTTTATTTCTAGTTAAATACTCTTATTTTTCTGCTGTTTCTCTACTAAGGTCTACTTTGTAATCAAAACAATGCACCTCCAGGTGAACAACTGTTATGTAGTAATTATCTACAATAAAGATTTTACTTTTCATTATTTCATTGGAGTTAATTGTAACTATTCACCTTGACAGAGTTTATTCCTTCATTTTGTTTGTACCATCTGTCACTATATTTCTATTTGTATAATATACATCTAGTTTATTGCACTATACCTAGTGAAGCAGGCACCACTGAGTTCAACTCAGTATAAACTTAACTTGATAAACCTTAAGTGCTCAATTAGAAAAAAAATAACTAAATGAATTAGTGAAATGTAAAAATGCAAACATATTAAAATGGAGAACAAATATCAAAAGGAAATGTTATCATCATGAAGTACTCATTACAAACTCCACAGCATGTAACTGATCTGCTTTTTGTTGTATCTGCTTTTTTTTCTCTTATGGCTCACAAGCTTTTACGTTTTTCCCAGATAGCATAGGTTAGTTAGTGATGACAACTGTGGTGGAACTTAGAGACGTAGCTGCAAAGCTATAGTCTCAAGTCTTTCTGCTGAGTCAGTGTCGAAGTGAATCCTGGGACAACAGTAGCGAGGGCAGTGGGCAGGCTGGCTTTAGGTACTTTGGGTATATTTGTTTATCAACCATGATTTGTATTTATATAATTTTTGACATTTGAAAATTGATAACTTTTGGTTGGGATCATTACATTGTAAGTGGATCTTCATCTTGCTTTCTTAGTTCAGTTGAAACCCAGTGTCTCTTCTGCCCCAATATTTTCTGTCCAGTTTGTATTTTTTTATAGAATTACTAGATTTTAAATGTTTCGTATAAAAACATATGTCATGTTTTGAGCTGCTTAAGTAGAGCTGAGGCAAATTAATACAAATTTCCTAATTAATATTTACAGAATCCAAGACACTTCACAGGATTCTAAGATTTGATTGGTGACTTTTTTTTTCCTTGTCTGCCTGACATTCAAATGGCTTAAATCTAAACAGGAGAACCCAATGTTTTGTCTTGACAGGAAAACAACAACTGCAAATATCTCTTACCTTGGATTGCGTAAAGTACGCTTATGAATCTAATCTGTGAACCACTGGGCATTCTTATTCCCAATTCAGTTACTGGAGTCTAATAAATCGACTTTACTATTACAGTAGTACCAGATCTTGAAACCGTTTACCTCAGTGGTTGCCAAATTTGGCTGTATTATTTGAATAGGAAAGAACACCACCTACAACACGATGATATTATATGCTGTTCACAAGGCATCTTAAGTCTTTTCTGTTTTTACAAGACAGTGACTTACCTTATTTGTCTGAGTTATTGAGAAACTTATTTTCTCTAAGCCAGTTCTTTAATATTCTCCTGATTAACAATGTTGAAAATATAGTGATGTCAAAAATAAAAGGCACTTTATTTCACAGATTATTAAGAAAATTCCTTTATAGAAAGGGGACATTTGCTTTCAGACAAAGAAAGAGTTTTATACAGTAAGAAATCACACATATCTCAGGACACGGGTAGAATGTAGAAAGGCAAAAATATTGTGTTAGTTTATTGTGAAAATGAATAGTATTGTGGTTCTCTGGGTAACAATAAAAAGAATATGCAGTATTTCTAAAAATTTTTGTTATATTTAAATATACCTCTTATATGGCTTAGAGAATAATGTTCTCATTAACCTAATAAATTTTATTATTTTAACTATTTCTATACCAGTGTATTATATAATATATAATGTATTTTATATCAATACAAAAACTATACTATTTCTAAATAATTGGCTGTTTTCTAAACCTTTGACATATTAGATATTCTAGAAATGGTTTTATGGACATATGTTTTCCCTCAGTTATACTACTATAAATATGCTATATTCTGAATTTGAAATACATAATTTAAAAGCCTCTTTAAGTGTATTCTAAAAAAAAAAAAAAAAAACTAGGGTATTTACACATTGGAGTCAGGACAAAAATGGAAGTTTTTTTTTTTCTCCTAACTTTCCAAAGTGAATGATGTAGTTTTTCTTCTTATGAATGGAATATTTATTATTCCATCTTAAATTGAATATTTAATTAGAATATACTACTGTATCTAGAGAAGTCATTTTTTCTTTCTTTTTTTGGGGGGGGGCAGATGTTTTTGTTTTCTGATATATGTTTTAAATATTCATCTGAGTTTACAGTCACAGCAGAAATATTTTAGAAATCACTTTGGAATCAAAGAACAATGAAGGGTTTCAAAAGTTAATTTCTTTAAAATGATTTAGTTTTGAAAGACAGTTGAAGGAATGTTTTTAGCTAACTTGATATTATATGGAGGAAGAAACTGAGACACTCAAAAGCTAAGTGAATTTACTTTAATATTAAACACCTTGCAGTGGCAGAGCCAAGATTTTTACTCAAGGCTTCTATATCCTGTGAATCAAAAGTGCTCTGATAACTCTTTCAAGAAAGAGAGATCATGAATTATTCTTTGAGGTCTCCCAAAAGAGAGACTCTACAATTTCCTTCCTGTTATGATAGTGCGTACTAATATTTATATTCAGTTGACTAGTGGCTTCCCCTCACAAATCTTCCATGTACTTCATTCCTAGTAATGTTAACAGTTTCATTCAAACAAGAGGAAGCAGCTATATACACTTCCCATTCCTCCCTATATAGATAGATAGGTAGGTAGATAGATAGATAGGTAGATAGATAGATAGATAGATATACCTTATATAAGTTCATACTCATCTGTTCTTAGTCATTTCAAATATAAATTCAGCTAGCTACTCCATAGTACCTTGCTGTGTTGTCAAACATTTGTGAGGAGAAGGGATGTTGGTAATCAAATTCTGTCACTTTTACAAAATCTTTATGAGAATTAAAATAATTAATAGCATTAAATCAGAGTATAATTACTTGGGTGGAATCAATGGCTGATGATATCAGGTGTTAAGGACTTGAGAAAGGAAACTTCTCTCTTCTAGGAATATACCAATGGAGCAGAGAATTCATGCCAGCTGTTTGATGCTTTCTACTTTTGAAAGCACTGGGAATACAATGCATTAGAAATCCAATGGGTAAGGGCACCTGAGTGGCTCAGTTGGTTAAGCATCTGACTTCGGCTCAGGTCATGATCTCACGGCTTGTGAGTTTGAGCCCCGTGTCAGGCTCTGTGCTGACAGCTCAGAGCCTGGAGCCAGCTTTGGATTCTGTCTCCCTCTCTATCTGCCTCTCCCCTGCTCGTGTTCTGTCTCTCTGAAAACTAAACAAACATTAAGAAAAATTAAAAAAAAAAGAAATCCAATGAGTAACAGCATTTTTCTTTTTGATTTCCGTGTGTGTGTATGTGTGCTTGTCCTCTTTCTTCTAAAACATCGTTAGCTTCAAAATAAAATTAAATAGATAAAATTTTTCTTTAGTATCAAATATATCTATTTTTACTTTCCCGAGGATACAGCAGAATCCCTCTGATTGGCCGTGGGAATTTTTTTCCTCAAGATTCCTCAGAAATATATTTATAAACCACGGAGTGGGTGAGATGCTTAGAGGCTGGATTCTCATTATTTCTTGTTCTTAATATCTTGTTTGTTATGTAGACCCCATCCATTCTGAGAACATTTTTACATCTCATTTTTTACTACAATGTGGTTAGGTCATCTTTGAATATTAAAGAAACAAAGAAGAAAAAGACAAAGTAACATTTATTGTTGGAATTAAGCTTACAAAGAAAATTTAAATACAAAACACTCTATTCATGACTAATACAATTTTTACAAAGCTCTAAGCTGATCCTTTTTTTGACATAAGTAAGGTGCAGTGGGAGTTCAGTGAGCTGTAGTCAACAAAACCGAGCTGGAAAACATTAGTTGATGCGGGCAGAAAAGATAGGTTTCCCTTTTGAAAATTTTAAAACCCTGAGCACATTCAGTGTGTGCTGCCACTTAATGCATTGTCCAAGTATTTCCTGCACATCCAATTTTTATGAGAACCTTAAAAGGTTTCTAGTAGACAGGTTAATCACATTTCCTCTCACCACTTGTATGTGTGCTTCTTATATGGAGGTCATTGTCATAAAAAGGAAACTTGTTTGGTTTCTCAGTTTGCCTTTTCATTTTCTTTTTCTTTATCTTTTTTTTTTTTTTTTTTTTTTTTTTTTGCAGGGGCAGGGGTGGTTGGGGAGAGGGTGGGGAAGCAGGTAACATTTACAAATACATGCCATTGCTTGATTTTGTCAAATGAGCTATCATTAATATGTGCAAAACACATATTTGTATCTCTCTAGACTTGGCTCCGCCTCCTTCCCTGTCCTCCAAAGGAATTAATGACTGTGAACCTTAATAGATAAGCGACAGCAGGACAATTGTTCATAATCCCTATGATATATATGTAGTCAGATGAGGTAATCTTTTAAAACTGGCTTCATAAGATTTCATGCTCATACTTCTCCAATGGCTTTTACACCAGATATCCTAAATTTACAGATCAAAGGTTATAAGGAACGAAAACAGAGCCCTGAAATGGAAAACCAAGCATTGTCCTCCACAGGTCTCATTTTCCACCTGTAAATATTCTTTAGTTGAAGTTTTAGCTGCTGCTGTCACTGACAGGGCGTAGGAAAGTACTAAATCAAAATTACTCTTCTTGAGAGAGATTTTATAACAGGAACAATGGAAGAAATAAATTTTGGTCATTTTATGAAAACTACTCAAAATGATTTTTAAGGTCACAAATGGTGTTACAGATTTGAATGACTGTATCCTTGGAATGAGAGCAGAATGCTAAATAGCAAAACTTTTGGTAAAATAAAAGTGCATATTCTGTTGGTTTGCTGTAGTACTTTCAAAGTCTGTACAGGGCTAGAGCATACCATAGGAAAACAATGTAGATAAAAGGACCATGTCTACATTTCGTAAGGTGAGTACTGGTTTCTTATTAATATAGGTCATCAGAAAGCAGCACAAAATTCTCAATTTAACCAGATAACTGCCAATTAATAGTGTGAGGATATATACTTTGTCACAGGACTATATTCTACATCGCTTAGGAACATGGTAGAACACAGTACTTCTTTTGGGTTTCTATTTATTTAGTTACAGGAATTATGAAGATTTTTGTATGATATATTTAATGTGAAAATCTCCTATTTCATTATATACCTTAGTATATCTCAGTATTTTTCTCATGTGAAGACTAAATAATATAGAAAATATACAATATGCTAATTGATATATTCCAAAAGGTATACCACTATATTTTATTATATGGATGTGTACAAATCATTATGGTATAGAACAAAGTTTAAATTATCAAAAATATGCAGTTTCTAAAGTTTTAAATTTTCACATAAAAGGTCAAAATAAAAGGTCAAATTAATATGAATTATTCAATTTAATACTAAAGATAAGATTTAATAAGTTATAAATTATAAGGCTCAAAGACATGAAAACATCAATATAATATAGAGTATCAGGTAAACATAGTTTTTAAAAATATCAATATTTATTCTTTCAGGTTTCATCAAAATATTTTGATAGCATGAGTTTTTAAATTTTTTATGTGTAGTGTTTAAGACAAAACCAAAAAACATCGTTGTTATTTGGTTAAAAAATAATCTGCTTAGGGGTGCCTGGGTGGCTCAGTTGGTTGAGCGTTCAACTCTTGATTTTGGCTTAGGTCATGATCCCAGAGTCATGGGATTGAGCCCTGCATCATGCCCCACACTGACCATGGGGCCTTCTTGAGTTTCTCTCTCTGCCCCTCACTCCTGCTTGTGCACTCTCTCTCTCTCTCTACAAAAAAAAGTAATCTGCTTAAAGATAAATACATTTAAAATAGAATTATGTCCAGAATTTATATATTCAATACAGAAGCTATTCTCTGTCCAAAAAATATTATTAAGCATAGAAGATGGAGTCAAAAGACTTTTGTTTTAACTGTACATGACTGTGAAACTGTAGGCATGCTTCAGCCTGCTATGGGAAAGTGATAAACTGTGGAACACAGCGCCCAACTCTTTCCTGGTTATATGGCTTTAGAAGATTTCTTTAGTATTCTGAACTTTCATTTCCTTATCAGAAAAGTGAAAAACTAATGTTCACCTTGTGTTTTGTGAGAACATGAAATTCTATACACAAATTGCCAGGGTAGGATGTCTGAACTTTGTACTAAATACAAGCTACCAGTTATTACCATCTCCATTGTCATGATCCCACCACCATGTTAAAATAGATGCCATTGAAATCTCCTTTAACTAGGAGAAATTTCCAGTTTTATACTTAAAAAATGAGATAATTGATCCTAAAAGCTGAGACCACACAGTAAATGCATAACAAACTAAGAAGGAACCCATAGCTTGTGACTTGTGGTCTGGTATTCGTCCCATATGATTGTAAGTAAAGAGAATAAATATGATACACTTTTCTAACATTCTTCCACCCCTACTCCTGTTTGACAAGTGTGAAGTTTAGGGTGATATGAATTCAAATAGGACTTCAAAATTGAAGAATTTGATTGATGGGGTTACTTGGCTATTTATTTCATTTTCTACCCAACAAATGTGCATTTACTAGATGTTATGCACTGAATTGTATTCCCCCAAAATAAATATGTTAAAGTCCTAACCCCTAATATTTCAGAACATGACTGTATTTGGAAATATGTCTTTAAAGAGTTAATTAAGTTAAAATGAGGTCATGAGGGTGTGCCTTAATCTAATATTGATGGTGTCCTTATAAAAAGAGGAGATTAGGACATTGGTACACACAGATGGAAGACAATGTGAAGACAGAAATATGATGTCTATCTATAAGTCAAGCAACAAGACCTCAAAAGAAACCAACCCTTTGGCACTTTCTTTCTTTCTTCCTCTTTCTTTCTTCCTTCCTTCCTTCCTTCCTTCCTTCCTTCCTTCCCTCCCTCCCTCCCTCCCTCCCTCCTTCCTTCCTTCCTTCCTTCCTTCCTTCCTTCTTTCATGTTTTATTTATTTTTTGAGAGAGCATGAGCAGGAGAGGGGCAGAGAGAGAAGAGGACAGGACCCAAAGCGGGCCTCGTGCTGACAGACTGACAGCACAGCGCTTGAATTGGGGCTGGAACCCATGAACCACGAGATCATGACCTAAGCTGAAGTTGGATGCTCAACCGAATGAGCTCTAATGGATGGCACTTTAATTTTGAACTGCTAGCCTCCAGAATTGTGAGAAAATGAAAAAAAAATAATGAATTTCTTAAATGTTGTTTAAGCCAGTTTGCAGTACTTTATTTTTTTATTTTTTTAAGGGTTTATTTATTTTTGAGAGAGAGAGAGAGAGAGAGAGAGCGAGAACGAGCAGGGGAGGGCAAAGAGGGAGGAAGACACAGAATCTGAAGCAGGCTCCAGTCTCTGAGCTGTTAGTACAGAGCCCAATACAGGGCTCGAATTCACAAACCAAGAAATCATGACCTGAGCCAAAGTTGGACACTTAACTGCCTGAGGACACCCTGGTGCCCTAGTTTGTGGTACTTTGTTAGAGCAGGCCTAGTAAACACTACGCACTAGGCACTCTTCTGAAAACTTGATCTACATTATGTCATTCAGAGCTAAAATTCAAAATTAGTTATTGCAACTCTTGTGGTAATGTTAAGGTCATTTATCCAACTGAAGACTTTATTCTTTCTTGACAAAAAAAAAAATTATGATCTGAGTGAGAGTCAATGGAGAAGAGTGGTACCGAGAAATCTCTCATTAGAAAGCCATCCTAATGTTCCTTGAACATACTTTCCTAGTCCAGTCCTATGAATCTACTTTAGTACCTTTGTGTGAACTTCTTCTAGGCAATTCTTTATATTGTGTTTTACTGATTTTTATGTATCTTTCACTCCTAAGAGAATGTTTGCTAGCTCATATAAAATAAAGACTCTATCCCCAAGCACTTAGCACAGAAAAAATGTAGTGTGGGGCACACGTAGATACTTGATAAATGCTCATAGAATTATACTGAAACCACTTCATAATGCTGATCTGAATACCTATGCTATGTAACTGTTTGCCTTGGTGGTGAAACAGTCTTATAACATGATCTTTAAATACGTCAATAATTAAATTTACATGGATGATCTCCAGGAAACACCAGCTCATGCCAGTGTTATTACAGCAACATTCCAGAATGGTGATTCTGGTTCTTAGTTGTAGAGATCATCCTTGGTACCTAGAGCTAATTAACATAACAATACAAATATTAATCCATGCAGCTTACAAATGGAAAGCCCAATTAGAGTGATGTGATATTAATTAGAAGAGAATAAGAAGTTTGGATTGAGAGGGTGGTGACATAGTATTGGTTGCCAATAGGGGCATGTGTGAGAGGGAGGGAATGAAGGAGATTGTAGCAACACAAAGCATGACAGCTTCAATTACTTGAAATATTGAGTGTTATTTTTAGGGTATTTCAAATGTCTTTTAACTTACCTAAAGAAGAAAGATATAACATAAAAAAAAATAATGATTTGTTTTTTTTTTTTTTTTTCCATAGGTAGTACATAGTAGTCAAGAAAGGGAACAGGAAATTGTGTTCAGGGATGATCAGTAAGGAGCACCTGCCTCCAAGTGCTCAGACAAGATGGGAGCCACATGCAATGATAAAGCCATGTAAGGGTACTGTTTTCTGGGGAAATTCAGTATGTTGGTTAATGGTGCTTCTCTAGGAAAATAAGGTTTGGAAAGTAAAATAACATTTGGAAATATAATAATGCAATTCAGGTATTGCTATTGCCATGGAAGTTTTATTCAGATCATTATATATAGATAATAAATAAATGAAGCCCTGCAAAATAATTAATTATAATTAAATTACCATATCCAGAGACAAAGCTTTATTTTAAGGATTACCACATAAATTGTTAGGAAAAATATTTTTATTCTGTTATCTATTTATTTTACTATATATTATTATATTATAATGCATTTGTATGATAGAAAGTATTTGATAAAGGGAATATAAATAATTTTAAAAGCATCCAAATATGTCATTAACAAAAGAGGCATTGAAGATGTAATAAGACTAAGGAGAGAACATACAATCGACTTAACAAGTTAAATAGAACAACAGATAACAACTGATGACTCTGTCATTGTGTCAAACTCAAACTCAAAATAAACAAGGAATTGAAGTTAAAGATTGTGTTCAGGGAAAAACAAACTTTTAGATTCCAGTGTGACTTAGTTAAATTAAATCTGTGCATTATGGCCCCTCTACATAGGACCCCAAAAGGAACACATACAGAGTTATCAAAATATTAAATGATGATATATTAGGCAAAACATTTTATGAAGTGCATATTAGAGATTTGGCATAGAGACACAAATGTAAATTGAAGGCTTTTAGGACTCTGAACATGGGAAAGTGAATTATTTTCACCATTGTAAGACATTTTTGATTTTGAAATAAAATGGCTGTATAAAGAATATTTGGAAATCATATTTTAAAATTTTTGAATAGTCATTTATCATAACAGTATTCTTAGCCCATTTTAAACTATTTGAGAATATAATATTGATAGTTGAATCAAATTGACAAAGAATAAGTTTAAAGTTTATTTGTAGGCCATTTATCCCTTTAGTTTTATGATTTATATTCTTCCTATTTCCTGTTTGACAAATGCATATCATTTGCTGAGATCTTTCGTGTCTCTTACAAAAATTTATGTTTATATTTGTGCCATTCATTCATGTACTCATCCCACCTTGTGAGTTTTAAAAAGCGGGGTGCCTGGATGGCTCAGCTGGTTAAATGTCCAACTCTTAGTTTCAGATCAGGTCATGATCCCACAGTTTCATGAGTTGGGGGTCCCACGTTGAGCTCTGTGCTGACACTGAGGCGTCTGCTTGGGATTTTCTCTCTCTGCCCATCCCTCACTCAAGCTGTCTCTGAGTCTCTCAAAATAAATAAATAAACTTAAAAAATGTTAAAAAAAATCAAGGATTTATATGCTGTATCACAGCATGCCAGTTTGCCTTGTGGGATAGTGCATTCTACTGATCCCAACCCCTATAGATTTATATAGTTATTTAACTACAGCAGCCAACCTGAGATTCGAAACACTCTGAGCAGTTAAATTCTCTAATATTTATCATACCTGTAGATATTTGAAAACATTTTTCATATGTGTATACTTTATGTATGCTCATGTATGTGTGCTTTTCTATTCACTTGTATTAATAACATAATTTTCAAAATATTTAAGAGACTGATTATACACATTTCCAGATTGTATTTTTATTTGTTTGCTTTAATTAGTACATGATGAAATTACTTATGGATTTTCTTTCAATGAAGAGCTTCCCTAGTACATTTGAATACTGGTAGAATCTCATTTTAACGAGCATTACTAAGATCATCAAAATTCTTACCCTGTGTTTAGACCTAATTATTAAGTAGTTGATTAAGAATATGTACAGAGTACACATACTATATGTTTTACATTTTTCTCTCCACACAAAGCATGTGGTTACCTGTATAATATATTTAAAAACAGTAACATGGTGGGGAGAACACATTGCAATGGGGATCTTATTATGTTCAAAGAAGTACTACCTGAAGGGTAATTGTTTTTTAATCCATTCTGCTCTGTCTGGATTTGAGGACTGCCTGAGATAAGGTGTGAATATATTTTAAATGTAACATTATTTGATTTGATGAGAGCTAAGAAGAGTGATTTATAAGTTACATGAGTTTTTAAATGATGCACTTCCTGTGAGGGGGCAGGTGGCTACTTGTTTATGGATTGGTGACCACACTGAGTTCTCACCCAAAGAAATTTTCAGAAAGTTTTAAGTTATACAAGTTGAAAAACAAAATTGAAAAGGAAGTAAATAAGTGTTTTTCAAATATGTTAAGGATAAAATAAAATTTAAGAATAGCTGTCTTTTAGGTTACAGGACTTAAGAGTAGGTGGTCTCTTTATTTCTCTTATGTTACTTTTCTTTTCTTGGCCCTCTTCCTTCCTGCTTTAATTCTGTGCCAACATGACTTCATGCTTTTAGAACCTCAGGCTGAAAGCTCATTGCAGGGAGTAGATGAAACAGGAGGATCCTATTCTTTAAACCTTTTTAAAACATAAAATGAAATTGCATTGATAGGTTAAGTATTGTATTAAAGCACCAGACAACAGCTTCATGAAATAGGCCATAGCTAGTAAAATGGAAAGAACTATGGAGGTGTATTAATAACTTTTTGTTGATTCCTAGAATCTACTTCACCCACATTAAAAATGCTGTAGCAGAAGAGTGCAGTTGTCAACATTAGGACCCTATCACTATGGCAGAGAACTCACAAGTGGGCTTTCTAACCAATTAGCTTTGTGACACTGAGAAAATTACTTATTTACTCTATGCCTAGGTTTCATTACCTAATAAAATGAGGATGGAGAGTGCATACATTCTGTTGGGTAGTTATGAAGATTAAAAAAGGATGATACATTTGAATTACTTGGAACTATATTTGGCACATAGTAATGTTGCCTATAATTATAAGCTTTTGATTTTAACTTGGATATTAAAATAACCCCAATCATATAGAACTATACATGTTGATTATCTTGATTAAAATGGAATCTTTATTCAATTTATAAAGTTAAAACATTTGAATACAAAATTTTCAGAAATAACTCTGTTATGAAACAAAGTTTATATATAATTATGTACATGCCTAAAAGACGTGCTCTTTTTCGCATCTCACTTATTCTTCATAGGCAAGATTTGGTAACATATAATTAGTTATCAAATGTGTCAATTATATAACTGCATATGTGTGTTAGCCAGGTGTAGCATACCTTAAATATTAGTTCTGTGAATCTGGAAAAATTGTATGAATGATGCCATTTTCTGCTCTTCAGATAATGGACATACAATAATACACCTATTCACTAGTGATTTCATCTTTTCAGATTTGTGTGTACTTTTTTTAGTTATCTGAATCATGGTACATTACTATATCATAGTCTCAGGTTCTCATTGCACATAAAGCATCTCCTCTTTTCCTACTCTAGTGATGCCAAGAGAATATTAGATAAGATATACCTAAAAGCTAATAAACATACACTCCTAGTTCTATTTATTTATAAACATTTACTAATGTAATAAGATTTTTAATAAGATGAAAAACTAAATGAGTTAGAAAAATATGACCATTGCAATAATAGTCTTGGTAGCACTATCCTTTCCCTAATGAGAATCGAAGGGAGATGTATTTTGAGTGGCTGTATCACCTAAAGAAAGGCTAAACTCTAAAACTGAGCAGGACTGTCAAGCCCTTCATACCTAATACAAAGAGAGGCAAATTAGAGTTATCTGCAGCACTAGCATTGGGAACAGATTGCATTATAAATCATCATATCATTGACAGACAATTACATTCAGAACTTTCCAAGCATGAGGCAGTGGTAATGTTTGTCCACCAACGAAGTTATTCAAGCCAAAAGCTCAGTGAGGATGTGAACATAAGGAAGTTACTTCTGGGTGAGTTGCTGGAATTAATTTCTCCTATTACCTTCCTCCCACACATCTCTGAAGGAATAATGAAAATTAAAGATAGAAAATGCCTATTAGTGCCCATTGAGTCTGCTCTCCTGCCCATTCAGAAGCAATTTGAATGTACTGTCTTTCTCTCTTAGGTCAGGGGAAAGAATGGTCTTTGTAAAAAGAAGGCAGAGAGGTAGTTCTTCTGGAATTGAAGAAATAACTGATCTTTTTATTTCCCTAGAAATGTGTCACTTGATATTTATAATTAGATATATCTTTTATATATTCTAAAACATTTGTATAATATTAAATTAGCAATTTGTGATGAATTATACATTTGCATCACATTTAATTCCTGCACAATCATTTCATCCGGGCATAGTCAATCACATGATTGAGTATAATAAATGGAAAAGATGGCATGTTCTCTCTATGTGAAAGGAAGACAAATATTGATATCACTTAAACATGAAATAAGTTAACCCAGCTAGTGAGTCATATCATGGCATAGTTGACAGAGTTTGCCTAATTGTTTCAATCCTCTCAATAGTGATGTTCATGTAACAATATTTTTAAGTTAACAGTCTTAACTGTTCTAAAATGGTTAATTTATTAAAACTACTACCAATATCATTGAATCCATTTTAGAATAGTTTAAATGACTGTTAGAATTGTTACTATTAGGATAGTTTTGAATATTTCCCCAGAAGTTTTGCTGATCACCCAACTCAACTCCAGTATACTCATTTAGGAAGCATTCAAATAACAGTCCACCTCATTTGAAATGATTTTTTTTGTACTGCGGTCTTCCTTTGAGGTCCAGGATTCTGAAGGAGAGGTGCTATGTTTCAGTCTTTCCAACTTATCCAGTAGGTCTGAATATGTGCTTTTTCTCTTCATTTATGCAAAGCATATATTCACGTAATATGTGTGTGTTCATGTGGTACACTTTAGGTCTTCCACTAAAATTGATTTTCCCTTTATATAACTTTAGTAAAATAAAGATTACTTACCTGATATGAGAGGACCATATGCAATAAATATAGCCCTTCACCTTAGTTTTATCAACTGGATTAGCCAGTAGAACCTGTTCAAGTTGATTTAGTTGTCTGCCTGATAAAGGGAACTAGTCTGAATGTAATGCTGGTTTTTAGTATTAAAAAAAATCCTACTTACTGAGAACTGAGAACAAACTGAGGGTTGATGGGGGGTGGGAGGGAGGGGAGGGTCAGTGATGGGTATTGAGGAGGGCACCTGTTGGATGAGTACTGGATGTTGTATGGAAACCAATTTGACAATAAATTTCATATTTAAAAAAAATCCTATTTCTTACATAAATACAACCTCTGCTTCCATAGTTAAAATATTAAATGTAGTTAAGAATATTGAATTTTAAAATGCTTATCCAATATTCCTCATTTTTTCACTTTGGAAATCTAATCACCTGAAGCTTTTTTTTTTTTTTTTTTTTTATTTATTTATTTTTTTTTAACGTTTATTTATTTTTGAGAGAGAGAGACACAGAGCATGAACGGGGGAGGGTCAGAGAGAGGGAGACACAGAATCTGAAACAGCCTCCAGGCTCCGAGCTATCAGCACAGAGCCCCACGCGGGGCTCGAACTCACGGACCGCGAGATCGTGACCTGAGACGAAGTCGGCCGCTTAACCGACTGAGCCACCCAGGCGCCCCCACCTGAAGCTTTTTAACTAATGTTTCCTGGTTTACCAGAGAATTCTCTGACATAACTCTATTATCTGCTCTAGATTGTGTTTTTCAGGTAGAGATCTTTGCAAGCTGAACTAAGAACTTATGACAGTTTGTTGAGTATATACTTTATGGTCTTTATGCATAATGAAATTCAGTACAAACATTCATCAATCTTGCTCAAAGAGGAAGCCTCCATTACTAAACTCTGAGATTCACTCTTAGATAGTTTCATGTAAATGGTAGTCTTGCAGATTCCAAGAATAACCCTATAATCTGGCTTCACCATAATTGTTGAAGCATTCATATGAAGAGGCATTTTTAAAATACTGATTGAAAATATGCAAACATTCAGGAGGTTATTGTTTTAGGATGCCTTTGATTTTGGAAAGGGGTTATTTTTTTTTTTCTCTGAAAATTATGGCTCACTGGAAACAAGAATTCACTCAATAGAATTGATTTGGAACACAAAATGCTACATAATTTTCAATATATCTATGTTACATAAGTGCAGAAGGCTGCATAATTTTGCATTACATGGGTTGAGGATTGGGGATATGTGTTTTGTTTCTGCTTCAACAATTGCCTATAAAAAAGATGATGAATTGCGAGGTGGTTACAAGCTTTAATTTTTTGACTGAATGAAGGGATTGTATTTATAGAAGGTCATTCAGCTCCTGAGGGGAAGGTTATTAATATAAGAAATTATGTGCTGAGGTAAACCACCTCAGTCAGACAGTGAAATTCATCATTCAAGACCTGTTTAGGGACATGCAAAATACACTGTAAATTGAGTGTCTCCCTTTCAAGGAGATTAATGCTGCAGCTCAGGAATTTTCAGGAAGTTGTGATCAAAGTCCTGAGAATTAGTGACAACCAACATACAGTTAATTTTGATATTGACATCTCTTAAACTGAGTTTATCTTAGTTTATCAGGAAACTGAATTCATTTTGGGATATTTCCTTAAATTCTTATTCTGCATACCTTGCTTGAAAATATAGGGGGGAAACTGTTTATTCCTATTATTCTTGAGTAAAAGTTAAAAGCACACATCGTAAAATATGTGGGTTCATTAAGTCAAGTCTCTTACAAGGCCAAGAGTATATAAGTAAATGCAGTATTTAGATACAAAGCACATGTCCTTCTGAACAATAGCGTGCCAATGTTTATTTTTGGGACAGTGTTGTCAGGGTCACAGACAGCATATTATTTATATGATTCTAGGGAGCAGACATATTATCAGTTATATGAATATACTTAAAAAGGAAAAGAATGTTAAAACATTGCCCTAATCTGTTGTTTTGAAAAATGAACATCATGCTAGCTTTAAAACTGAACAAGGAATAGATGGAACATGTTGTATATAATTTTAAATGTTAATATTAATTAACAGAACCTGATTTTTATAGCCCCTCATAGTTTTCAAATTCTTTCACAATCTAATTGACTTACTTAAGCCTCTTAGCCACCTTCCTTGACAGTCAGGAAAGGGGTCATTATCCCCATAGGGACATAACCATTTGCTCATGGTGTTACAGTGAATACAAAGCTTTTTCCACGAGAACACTCTGAAGACTGTGCCTGCATGTAACCAACCTGTCTGAATGAAACAATCCCAAATATTCAATACTTCCAATTAGCTGTAGCAGATCTATGGAGTTCTGTGAATGCCAATGTATGTTGTGGTTCCAAAGTAGAATTTGAAATTGAAAATACTGAATATTTTAATTCAAAAGCAGTTTTAAGAATATACAACCTGCTAGACACTATGCACAGCACTGGAACATCAAGGGGAAAATAGGCACAAAAACACCTGATTATTATTCAGAGCAATGAATGTTCAGAAAGTTATATTTGCTCTGGATGCACAAGGAAAAAGAGTAAGGAGGGTGTAAGCCAATAAGTGGGACTTTGGGTGAGTTGGTTTTAAGATGAGGTTTTAAGATACTCTTAGATGGAGTATTTAAGCAAACATTTAAAAATGCACAATGAAGCATAGGAAAATACTTGGTTCTGAAGCAGTGAATTTGGGTATCATCACTTAAAGGTGTGTATGACATTATTAAAGATATGGAATTACATGAAGTTTCCCAGAGAGATAAGGACTAATGAGAAAATAAGCTAACAAAAAATGTGGACTTGACCAACACCAATATAGAAGATGCTTCCAGTAAGAAAGGAACAGTCAAGGATACTGAAATGAAGAGAATTGTTGAGGAAAAGAGAGATTAACATTATAAGAAAAGGGAAAGAAAGAAGAGTGGAGGCTTTTCAAGTAGTTTTTGTCAAATGTTAAAGAAGGTGATGCATAATTGAGGAATGAGGTAGTTGACAATAGAAGGTGCAGAATACTCTTTCCAAAGTGCCAAACAAGAGAAATATGTGGAAAAGAGAGTGTTGAAAGTACTGAGACTTAGATTAATTATAAGTAGATTAACTGACAAAGTTATATCATTATTTAGATTTAAACCCATTTGACATGTCAGAATACTTAGTGGTCTTATCATGATAACCTAGAAATAGTGGGGCATCCATCTGATACCTGGGCACATTCTTCTGTACTTATTTTTTTTCAAGAGGGGAAAATTAGTGAAAATTATTACTATAACAATTATAAAAAACTGTTAAAATGATAAATTAAGACACATTCTATTTTCTTTTTGAAAATGTTTCCCTTTACTTGTCTTAGCCTTTCCTGCAAAAGAAGAGTAATAAAGTGACATAAAGTAAGGTTTAAAAAAAGTCTTGGGGCACCTGGGTGGCTCAGTCAGTTAAGCGTCCGACTCTCGATTTCTGCTCATGTCACGATCTCATGGTTCATGAGATCAAGCCCTGTGTTGGGGCTCCGCACTGCCAGCCCATGCCCTGCTTAGGAATCTTTCCCTCTCTCCCTGCCCCTCACTTTCCCTCTGTCTCTCTCTCAAAAAGAAAAATAAAATGGTTCCAATCATGTCAATTTAAAGAAAAAAAGTCTTAATAAAGTTTAATATATACAATTAAGAAAGTTGATGATGAAGACACTTGTGGTTATAAGAAAGAGAAATTCATTTACACCAGCTAGATTAAAAATAGATAACCTGGAATCCAACGAAAGAGAATGAAGAACACTCAGATTCTTATCTAAAGTGGAACAGAGAATGATAAATGAAGTACTTTCCCCGTGTATTTTTATGTGTCTCACTCACTGTCTGCGTCCCTCTGTCCTTTTACACTTGGTGCCTGTGCATTTCTGGAAACGTCTGCTTACTTTCTCTGTACGGTTTTGTCAAACTTATACATGACTGCTGCTGGGACCTTGTATACTCCAACCCTTCAATTTCAACTTCAGTCACCAACTGAGACTTTCTTTTCTTTATCTTGACATCCATTTCCATGAAAGCATTGGGGAAAAAGAACTCACTTTTTTTTTTTTTTTTTTTTTGAAAATAGCATATACAGCAGTTTCAGCACAAGACATGGTCATCTTAGATTTTGCTTGTCTGGGTGCCTGAGGCACTTTCCTAATGTGCAAGGTTGTATGGGAGAAGGAACGGGAGAGAGGTGAATGTGTCTTGCATGTTGGGGTGTCTCTTCAGAGTGTTTGGGTATAGTAGAGGGTGATGTCTTAAGTAGTTTGTTATATACATAATTTAAAGTGAAAACATGGCACTTTACATTTACAGAATTGTTCGTATAAATAAAGACAATTATTACTCTGGGAACATTTTAATAAGAGGATATTTGTGTATTTATTTAACTTAGTAATGAAATTAAAAGGGGTCTTCTGGTAGATTCTCTCTTATGTACTTTCTGTTTGTATTGGATTCTCACACCAAGTATTTGTCACTTTTCCATAAACTTATTTTACACTGAATCACAATGAATAACCATCATAAAAACAAATAGCATGTCAACACATTTATTGGGCCAGAGCCCTCTTGAGATAATGTCTGAATTTTCATCAAGACTGTAGTGATTAGTGTTTCTGATTATGATAATCAAATAACTCATTTGTGGTTATGTTTCAAAAAGGATTTAAAATGCAAAATGTGTCTAGAATATTGTGAGTCATTTGACTCAGGCTTTTGAAGGATGAGGAAACCTGGAAAACATTTTTGGTCCTTAATATATACTTAATATCATGTATGAAGCAAGGGTGCCCCACTTTTATATGTGACACCTTCCCAAAGGCCTGATTTTATGGCAGTTGATGTTAACATGTACTCTGTTTGTTTATGAAGAATAAATTGAGCAAAAGTTGTTGTCTTGTCGAACTTGAAATCAACATAAACCATCCAATGATTGGATAAAGTTTTCAACAAGTGAAGCGTATGTTTTATTACTTGATGCTCAATATATGAAATAGGCAACTGAAATAGGGGAAAGTAGGTTGTTACTTTAATTTTCAAAGAAAACTTCATTTGCAAGTTTCAGTTTAATGAGCAGCAGAAAATAAGGTTTTGTTTTCTTTCATGTGTACTTTCTATAGCTTATTTAAAAGTTTGTAAATATTTGCTGAATGTGTCCTTTACTGGATGTTTGTGTGTGAATGAGTTTTCCCTCCTTATGCAAAGCTTCCTTGTTGTGTTTAGCTATTTATTTTAATAAGACTGTGGCCAAATTTCTATACTTCTCCATGCTTTAGAAAGCTCACTAAGGAATAAGATCAGAAAGAATATTCTGTGTTTTGAGAAGATGTGTACAATGTCAATTAGCTTAAAAGCACAAAATACAAGTTGGGAAAGTTCAGCTAAGTCTCGCTCACGATCAACCATTAACGCAAAAGGGTATAAACTGTATGGATAAATTACACATACAGTTACAATACATAGACCTATAATTTTGGCCATATTCATTTCATAGTATTTGGTTTTTAAATTCATGAGACTCTCTTTTTTAGCTGATTTTTCAGAATATCTGATTGGCCCTTTTAACTCCCCAATTCTGAGCATGGGATATTTTGAGTTGAACTGAGAAAGATGTGTTTTATGAATACATTTGAATATTGAGTTAAGCAGATGGTTTCTTGAGATTTGGTTATAAGTCCCTTCTAGGGAGATTTTTTTTTTTCCTATTAAATTGAATGGCCATCTGGATTGAATGAACTAGATGGTCTAAATTCAGTCTATTGATGGGTCTTTGTTATTAGTCTTTTTCGTGGGAGTGACCTAGGCAATTTGTAAGAATAGTAATGAACTAGGTTAAAAGGTCCCTTTAAACTCTCTAAGCCTATAATTTAAAATATGGTATTGAGAATATGACTGAATTTCTTTCTGCTTCAATTATATTAAAAGGAATTAAGATAATTTCTACCCTATGTCAAACGTCATCCAAAACAAAATATGTCATCTATTGGCCTCTGAATATTTGATGTTGGGTCAGTCAATCTCTGTGCCTTAATTTCTTCATTGATAATAGAGTTTAAGAAAAGAATCTTTAACATTCCTTTCAGCTCTAACATTCAATAAGCCTATCAGATGTTGAAGTCACCCAAAGGAAGCGAATTGCTACAAATCCTTACTTGCAAGCACAGTTTTCAAGCCCAGATTCCAAGCTCTTAAAAGAGTTTCAGTGCCACTGAGGGGAATAAAAAAGAGACCTAATAGAACTTCAAAAGAGCAGAGGCTAAAAGAAAGGCAAAGAGGGATTCAGAACTACTGAGCTCAGTGTCAGGAGTATGAATCATATTTACTCTGATTTCTTATTTCTTTTCATGTTGAGTCTCAAAAGAAGCCAACTACCTTATCTGGTTGCTTCCTTCTGCTTCTCTATGGACACACAGACATGCAAACACACACACACACACACACACACAAGCTCCTACCTCTTAGAAGCTGGACAAAAGTTATATTTTGTTTTTTAAAGTGTCCCATAGCTGTTTGGATTATTGTGTAACATTACAAATTGCAAGATTAATTTAAACAACATCTTGCTACAGTGAGATAAGAAAATCAACACAATTTAGTGTTGGTGGTCTCATTCTCTATTTTAGGTCTCTTGGTAATCAAAATGATAAGAAAAATATTGTGTAAATAGTCTAGCAGAATCTTCTCTGTTATTTCACTGAAGGGGAATGAAAAAGTCTACTCATTCTTGCCAGACCCCTATCATCTAAAGTTGAATCAAAAACTCTTTATAAAAGAGCTTGAAATTGTAAAAGAGTGCTAATACAAGACCACAGGGTGCCATGATTCAATGGTATTGAATTTATGTTAATATGCAATAATTAGGGTACGGATACATTTTTTCTCTTTTCCTAAAAGGGAACTTTTTTTTAAAATCATACCTTTTCTTGGTTTGGAAGTATATTTCTGTTATCAATATTATTAATAGCAAGAAAAATGTTTTATAACACCCAGAGGCACCTGGGTGGCTCAGTCAGTAAATTATCTCACTCTTGATTTTGGCTCGGGTCATGATCTCACATGACCTTCTGGAATCACATGATTCTTCTTGGAATCAAGCCCCCTATCAGGCTTTGCACTGACAGCATGGAGCCTGCTTGGGATTTTCTCTTCCTCTCTCTGCCCCTCCCCCCCCACATGCGTGCTCTCTCTCTCTCTCTCTCTCTCTCACTCTGTCTCTCTCTCAAAATAAATAAGCATTCAAAAAATAAAATGTTGTCTATATATTGTTTAGTCACCTTTAAATATTGCCCCTCCTCCAGTACATAAAAACTATCATGAACTTAAACATTAATCTTTATTTAGTTGGAGTACAATATTTTATTTTATTATTTATTAAAAAATTTTTTAAAGTTTAATCCTGAGAGAGAGAGAGAGGATGAGCAGGGGAGGAGCAGAGAGAGGGAGACACAGAATCCAAAGCAGGCTCTAGGCTCTGAGCTGTCAGCACAGAGCCTGATGTGGGGCTCGAACTCATGAACTGCAAGATCATAACATGATCCGAAGCCGAATGCTTAACCGACTGAGCCACCCAGGTGCCCCTGGAGTACAATATTTTAATTTTTTTAACATTTATTTATTTTTGAGAGACAGAGTGAGACAGAGCATGAGTCAAGGAGGGGCCGAGAGAGGTGGGTACACAGAATCCAAAGCAGGCTCCAGGCTCTGAGCTGTCAGCACAGAGCCCAATACGGGGCTCAAACCCATGAACCACAAGATCATGACCTGAGCCGAAGTTAGACGCTCAACTAACTGAGCCACCCAGGCACCCCTAGTTGGAGTACAATATTTACTGTAATACCATTATAGGACAAAAGTGTGGTATTGTTTAACAAAAAGCCATCTTTCTGTATTCTTCTAAAAAACGCTATATGAGGGAAGAAACTCTAAAAATGCCACCATCTATTCCCTTGTCTTCAAGTTTTATTCTCTTTTACCTTCTTTTTGGAGATATGTATATATATATATGAACACATTTGGGAATATAGAGGGTTCACAAAAATGACCATATTGAAAATACTGTCAATTCTTTGAGGACAAGGATTATTTCTTAATTGTATTCTTTTAACAAAAATCATTAAAAAGTATTTGGCACATGGAGGTTCTTAAGAAATGTTGGTTGATTAAATGGATGTGTTTATTTGGGAGAATTTATAAAATCATAAAATTTACTGCATTTAATGTGTTTCTTGAAGACAGTATTGAATTATATGTTTTATAGTTTTCCTATTCTGAAAATAAATGTTTCCCAGTTATGCTTCACATTTATTAATATAAATTTTCAAAATGGATTTTTATATGTATATGTAATCTATTTCTGGTTCATTTTTATACCTCCCTTCACCAGAGGAACAACTTAATAAGGATAAATCAAAGAAGTGATAGTGTTTTAGAGAGTCATCTAAGTGTTACAGTTCTATGACCTGAGGATTAAAGTCAAACAGTAAAGTGGTTTTGCCAATGTTATTTTAGTTTGGAGCTTGGAGGTAAAGTAATTCAAAAGACATATTCTATTAGCAGTGACTACATCTACAGATATTTCCTTATTTGTGAAAATACATTCCTTCGGGGATTCTCAGCCCAAACCTATAAGAAGAACCAGTTTTAAGACCTTGAAAGTGAGCATGTTTCTCATGTGACTTGGTTTTGTTCCTTAAAATACATAGAACTTTAATTTTAAAAATAGATTTTAAAAATGCTCTAGCCTTTTAAACATTCACAGCTAGAGAGATTCCAGACTTGCTGAAGAGTTTCCATCCAACATCACTGTGATTAATTTTTTTAATTTGGTCCTAAATACTCTAAATTATTTCAAAAGCTACCCAAAGCACCAATTCTTTTTCTACACAGAAAGTAGAAGTATAGTCAATAAACATCAGGCTTTGATAGTAGTTTTTTTTCCTCTTCATGAATAAAGAGATGTATATGGGGCATGAGAATTAAAAGTTTTCCTTTTTTTTTAATACAGCCACACTCATTTTCAAAGCTATCAACAAGATGAGAGCAAATGAATCAGTGGTGAATTATAACAGAATCAGTGGCAAAGTTTCTAATTTCCTGCAGTTTATTTTATCAAGTAAATTATTTACACCATTTTATGAAGATCTAAGTTTAGAGATCAGTATTTGGGAAAAAAAAAAAAAACTACCAAGTTTTGGGTAACGTATCTAATAACATCTCACATGTATACTGCATATTTACTTGGAGAGGTGGAGAAGATCTAACCTCTAAATTTCCCATTTTACAAATAAAAACACTGAGGCAAAGACATGCTGTCAGATGGTCGTGGGGCAGAGGGTCAAATCTAAGTCCCCCAAAGACCAAGTGGCACTTTCCAGGGTATTCTAGAACATCTTTTTTACTGTAAATCATTAAAGAGATATGTTTTCACTCAAATTAAGATACTGTACAATTTGCATAAATGAATTAAAATCAAAACCCAAAACACTCAGATTATAAAAACACATCTTAAAATTATGTATTCAAGGGATAGCATTTGTTATTAGTGTACTATAAAAAAATCAGTGTGCTTGCTCTCTCTCTTTTTCTCTCTGTATATGTTATTAATACTATAGGTTCCAGCCTCGGGTCTGTTTCAGAAAACTTTCCGGGAAGGGGCACCTGGTGGCTCATTTGGTTAAGCATCCGACTTTGGCTCAGGTCATGATCTCACAACCTGTGAGTTCAAGCTCCATGTTGGGTTCTGTGCTGACAACTCAGAGCCTGGAGCCTGCTTCAGATTCTGTGTCTCCCTCTTTCTCTGCCCCTCCCCCACTCATACTCAGTCTCTCTCAAAAATAAATAAACACTAAAAAAAAAGAAAAAGGAAACTTTCCAGGAAGAGAAGTATAATAAACCACTGAACTTATTTAAGCATTTGCCTAGAAAAAATAATATTGAAATACCTGGCATAGCCTTGAATTTTGAATTCACTTTAAAGCACTCTAGATTTGAATCTCCAAATTTATTATCTGATTTCTTTGACTAAAGGTTGACTTGAAGTCTGTTGTTAAAGACTGGCATGCAGATAGTGAAAGCTAATATTATGGTAAATATTTACTTTTGGAAAGTATTTTTCATGATAAATAGACATAGTCCTACTATTGGAAATTATATTCAATCCAGGTTTTAAAAAAATTTTTCTCTCTCTACCACAGAAGTTTCAAAATATAGTTCTTGATAGGATTATTTTTCAGAAATATTTTACCCCTAAACTCTAAGGTGCATTTGTGTTAGACATTATATATTAGCTTAGTATAGTAAAAATATGTGGCTTATTTATAGCACACTTAAAATTTTATAAACACACACACATATATGTATATATTTTATATATTTTATATATTTAAAGGCAAAATCTTTTAGAAAAATATACTACCTGTAATATTAATGAAAGTAATTCTGTGTAATAAAGAAATACTCCTTCATATACAAATATATATAATCATCTCTATGAAAAAATATATGAATCACCCACATGAAATATGTATTTACAACCATGGTGTGTGTGTGCACACATGTACATGCAATTCACAAATGGGCCATCTCTGCAGGGATGGAAAGCCTGTCATTGTATCCCTGGGCTCTGCTACATCATAGGCTCATATGAGGCGTCATAGGCTTCTCTGTGCATTTTGATGCCTTTTAATGGAACATGTTATAAATTAATACTGTTTTTTTTTAATAAATTGGTTTTAGCACTATGTATTTGGTACTGTTTCAGAACTGCTGTCTCAGGGATTTTATTACAACATATAATGAAATAAACTTAAATGAACTACATAAAACGCCAAAAGAGTTGCCTTGAATAAAAATATAGCATGAATGATCAAGATCAACCCTGATATTGAAAATATCTGTTATTGTATTACTTGAAATATATTTGGACAGAAGTTAAAATCTCTCTTAAGTGTATGTGGAGTTGCAAAAGCCTGTGTTACCTGCATCATTTATTTAAAAGCACAATGAAACTACAATGTGCAGTGTCAACTGGCATTAATAGGTCTTTGCCTAAGCCACAGAACATGGAATCCTTTTGTAATTTGAAACCTTTCAATGTATTATTGCTCTTGTGAAATGGGCTTTAGAGCAAGGCACAGGAGGGGATCGATGGAGAAATTTTAAAGTAGAGAACACTAGTGTTTGAAGTTAAAATTCTGAGGAATTTTATTTCCTATGCCTACCCATGTCAACTGGTTCAAAAAAGGTACATAAAACTCTAATATAACATAATATCCAGGAAGCATTTAAAGAAAAGTGTTGTAATGTGCACAGAGCCACTATGATTTGTGGTCCTCATAAAGGTGGTTTTGCATTGCTCCTCCTTCATGAGTAATGACTTGAAATTGTATCCTGTTTATCTATATTAAGTTAGAGAGCTTGGTAGTAATTGCTCATGAAGAATTTACAGCCAGATGTGAGAAAATGTATGGGCTTATTTATGTATTTATTTACTTAGCAAAATTTTGTCATCCCATGTACCCAGCACTGCGGCACCTTGAAAAAGCTTTGGCACACTGAATGTTCAGTTCTCAGAGCTCTGTTCTTCTATTGCATATTTAGAGGGAACTGGCTAAGGAGTTTTGCCATAGGGTGTTACTGTTTGACTCTTCATTGAATTATCAAAAATTCTACAAGACTTATAAATTATTTTCCCCTTTCTTCTCACTCTAATTATATATTTTATTGACAAAAGAAGACAGAATTCAGCCTAATGCAGCATATAAAAAAAACTGAATGATTATTTTTGGAATATATCTGTATCCATCTATCTTTCTCTCTTTTTCTGGATTTGTGTATAGCCCCTTAAGAAAAGCCTTGAAAGTCCTAGCACAGAAGGAAAATCAACTGAAAAAGCATTGTCAGGAAATGGACAATATACAGAGTTGCTAAAACTTCATAGTAACCGAAGTTATTTATGACGATAAATTGCTCTGAAATATTACTTAAGCAATAATACATTGAAAGAAACTATTCCTCGGTTATGGTACTTGGCACCTATACATTTTATTAAATTGTTAGAATTATTTGAAAAATATCAGCCAGCTGGTGATAGAGACCATTAAATTTTGGAATAGTGTAGGAGAGAGAAATTTCTAAACAAAGAAAAAACAAGATGTTTCATCTGGTGCTTGAGCTGTATACCTCTTACTGAATTTCCTCAGACTTTAATTTCACATTCTTAACATTTTTTTCCAATCTTTTTTAAACTTAGATTTGTTAAGATTTTTTTCTGGTTATAAAGTATTCCTTGTGTGTTGACTGGGAACAAATGGGTTTCATTTAGTGTATCATAAAGTAGTAAATTGAGGGAAAGTTTCTACAAATGCTTTAAACGTGATCTACTTGCAACAACAAAATGCACAATAAGAAATACATTTTTGTTAATTTCACTTGTTCACAAGGAACCATAATTGAATGTATTATGGTTGTAATTTGGCCTGTGACAAAAGACTATATGGAATCATCTTTTCTTTTCTCATAAATCCTACATGGAATGGTCAACTTTTGGCTGTTTGTTGAGCAGAAGTGACCACCTCTATCTGGCTAGTCTCTCTGCATACCTGGATTAAAAGTCAAAAGGCTTGTTGGGATAGGGAGCAAAAGAAGTACTATTGAGAAAGAGAAGAGAGGAGGTAATTTTGAGACATCAAGAAGAAAGGAGAATGGTGTCTCTGGACTGAAAGGACATCTGGAATGGGGATTGTGAGGGGGTGGGGGAAATTTACTCAAAGTGATAAGGGTTATCAGTCAGTTCAGGGAGTTCTGAAGCAGATCCTAGTCAACTTGCTTGCTGGGTGGCCTGCTGCCCTGGAAGAACCAAAGTTGGACTTGGGAAAGTCTCCTGGGTAGGAAACTGCAGGCCCCGGCAGTTGAAGAGAAGCTATTTGTTCATGTGTATAATAGGTGACTTCAAACGTATTCACTTAGGTAAAAGAGTACTGTGAGGATGTTGCTTCCTGCCATGAGTTGCCGAGGGTCCAGTTGGAGAAACAAACCATGAAGACTAAAGCCACTGCTTTGTTTAGTGTTTCTACCATGGGTACTCTCAATCTGTGCTACTAGTGCACCTTATTTTTGTGATAGCATCTGTGAGACAAAATACTAATTTTGGGATGCTAATTGCAATGAATGTGTCTGTTGGGAACAAAAAAACAAAAACCAAACCGACCAAACAAAAAAAGAGAATAGCTACAAAGAAATGATCACCTGGAGAGTTAGAAGCCAAAATAATCTAGGTGAATATAAGTCACTGTAAAGACTTTCATTTATTCTTTTACTTCACTTAAAATTTTCACTTAAAATACCTATAAAACATCTAGCGCTGCTGCAGGCATTATGTTACATACTCCTGATAAATTGTCAACAGGATAATCATGTTCCCTCGTAAAGTGAAAAAAGGAAAACTATATTTAAAGAAAGTAGAGAGGGGCGCCTGGGTGGCGTAGTCGGTTAAGCGTCCGACTTCATCCAGGTCACGATCTCGCAGTCCGTGAGTTCGAGCCCCGCGTCGGGCTCTGGGCTGATGGCTCGGAGCCTGGAGCCTGTTTCGGATTCTGTGTCTCCCTCTCTCTCTGCCCCTCCCCCGTTCATGCTCTGTCTCTCTCTGTCCCAAAAATAAATAAAAAACGTTGAAAAAAAAATTTTTTAAAGAAAGTAGAGAAACACCTTTATGCTGCAGAACTAGAGAAGGAAAAATTGGCATGTTTCTCACCTGGCTTTAGAGAAACATTCTCTACTGATAAGGGAGAACTGACCCTGAGCCAAATCAGAAGACACCTAACACCTACATGGTCTTTACCTCTGAAGATGCACAATTTCAAGATTTTATGGTTTTTAAAACTTTTACAACCATTGTCAAAAATATTGTTGAAATTTTTAACAAAGCCATGCTTTCTATGTGCTTATTCACATTCAGGTATTTGAAAAATTTAGAAAAAGTAAAGAGAAATAAGGAAAATACCTAGGTCCCTGGTACTCCGAATTAACATATGACAATTAACATGTAACAATATTAACATTTTGTGATATTTCTGTCTCCAATTTTTAAAGAAAAAATACTCTTTTTAAAAAGAGATTGGTAAAACAAACAATTTTTTAAGTTTATTTATTTATTTGGAGAGAGAGAGAGAGCGAGAGTGAGCATGCACAAGCCAATGTAGGAAGGGCAGAGAGACACAGGGAGAGAGAGAGGGAGAGAGAGAATGAGAATACCAAGCAGGCTCTGCACTGTCAGCGCAGAGCCCGATGTGGGGTTTGAACACATGAACTGTGAGATTATGACCTGAGCTGAAAGCAAGAGTTGGACGCTTAACCAACTAAGCCACCAGGTGCCCCAAAACAAACAATTTTTAAAAAAATAAACAGATTTCCTGCATACTACAGGTATAATTGATATTCCTTTTGAATCCTTTGATGGTTTATCTTTGTTTCTCATCTTACTTAAGTAATCTCTACCTTGAAATTGATAAATATTCTGGCCATCTGTATTTCTGTGATTTGAATAGCTATTTATATGGCATTTGGTTTTAAATTTTATTATACTGCATTTTTATTTTATTCTGTTTTATTTATTTATTTTTAATTTTATGTATTCATTTTGAGAGAGAGGGAGCAGGGGAGGGGCACAGAGGGAGAGAGAGCATCTCTGTGCTGTCAGCACAGAACCCCACATGGGGCATGATCTGATAAACCATGAGATCATGACCTAAGCCAAAATCAAGAGTCAGATACTTAACCAAATGAGTCATCCAGGTGCCCCAATTTTAAATCAAAATACCTATTACCCAAGATGAATACCTTTGTGTTCACCACAGTTTGATGAACATTTTAGTTTTGTTTTCTAATTATATTTAATGATGACAAGAAAATAAACCATTGGAGAAAGATATATAGAAGATAGTAGAAGGCTGTCGATAGCCAGGCTCAAGGCTTCCTAATTTGAAACATGGTAGGCTTCAGGACAGTAAGCGATTCGACCACATTTTCAGAAATGGTAAGAATCTACCCTACGGATTTCTTAAACTATAAATTTTCATCAGCTTCTGGAAATGCTCATAAAATATCTTCTTTCAAGTAAGCATGTTTAGGAATATTCTAAGAGTCCTTCCCTTGTCGGCTTGTAAATAAGAAATTGTTCATGTGTCTATCTGAGAAAGTATTTTAGGAACCCATGGAGAACACCATCAGAGAGGATACTTTCTTTTTTTTTTTTTTTTTTTAATTTTTTTTTTTAACGTTTATTTACTTTTGAGACAGAGAGAGACAGAGCATGAATAGGGAGGGTCAGAGAGAGGGGGAGACACAGAATCTGAAACAGGCTCCAGGCTCTGAGCTGTCAGCACAGAGCCCGACGCGGGGCTTGAACTCACGGACTGTGAGATCATGACCTGAGCCAAAGTCAGACGCTTAACCGACTGAGCCACCCAGGTGCCCCAGAGAGGATACTTTCTGAGAAAGTACTCAGACCTCATTTTCTCTATGCTTTGCAATTTGTTTTTTACATCAACAATAACAACATGAACAGTTAAATGATTGCAGAGAGAGAGCACAAGAGGTAAAAAGAAAACCATGAGTATGTGGTGTCCTGGAAGGCTGGAGACATAAATATGTTCGGAAGAAAGGAGTTATCAGTTGTGTCAATGAGATGAGACCTGAGAATCGCTCTTTGAGTTACTAATGTGGAAATGACTGGTGGTTATGACAGAGCAGTTTCAGTGGAATGGGTGCAGTGAAACCGGACACATATGGGTCCTCGAAAGGAATGCACAGATGTTGAAGACACCAATTACAGACAGTTCTTTCAATTCTTTTCTGTAAATGTGAATATCTTACTAACCTCAGAGCTCTTTTTAATCAAAAGTTTTAAGACTGTTTTATAATTCTTCACCAAAATAATTTCTTAAAATGGGTAGGAATAAGATTTTCAGTGGGAGTTTTTAACAAATGGAATTTTTATTTAATGAAACCTATAGCACAGAATTACAAGCTACTGCCTCTATAATGATTGCACGAAATTTATAACAGTGGCATTGAATCTTAGCAAACTACCTTGATTTTATAAGAAGGTAGGAGGAGGAGTAGAATAAAAGGACATATTGTTGCTACTATAGACTTGGGTAGAAAATGTAAAAAAAAACACAAAAAACAAACAAAAAACCCCACAACAACGCTTTTTTGCAAAGAAAACAGCTGTGCCTTACATGATTTTTCATTAAACTTTTGTTGCTTTTGCTACTGTTGATATTCTTTTGATATCATGGCTCCGAAGTCCCTTTTCAGAAATCTGTCAAAAATGAAAAAGCTAATATTCCTGATTATGAGGCAAGTTTGAATAGGTATTTCCTTTCTTTTTTCTCTTCTCGTCTCTTCTTCTTTTCTTTTTCTTTAAAAAAATTTTTTTTAACGTTTATTCATTTTTGAGAGACAGAGAGAGAGCATGAGTGGGGGAGAGGCAGAGAGAGAGAGGGAGACACAGAATCTGAAGCAGGCTCCAGGCTCCAAGCTGTCAGCACAGAGCCCGACGCGGGGCTTTGAACCCAGGAACCCGGAGATCATGACCTGAACCGAAGTCGGTTGCTTAACCGACTGAGCCACCCAGGGACCCCTCCCCCGACTTTTTTTGAGTAGGCATTTCTGTAGGTAGTAAATGACAGTTTCCCAAGAATTACAATGGGTGTTTTGGAGAAGCAAACTTTATGCACATATTAAATTGAGACTATTAACTGTAGGTAATGGTAAACATCAAATGGATTCTAAAGTATAAAACAAATGTATTTACAGTGATTTCCATATACTATGATTGTTGTTATCAAGCTCTGGACCTCTCAAGTGATTTGTCTGCAGTATCAAATCTGATTTAGCAAATTCATCTTAACCATAATTCATTATATAGTTATTCATATCAAATTTGGCAAAAAGTTTTTAGTGGGTGAAATCTTGAGACACTTATAATAAATCTCCTTTCCATTTCAGGCTACAGCTCTTCCTGAAATAGCAACTTGTTAGAAAGGATTCCTGGTGATTAAATTGTTCTTCACTTAAGAACTTGTTTTCTTAAAGTTTTGGCTATTTATAGTATTTGATCTCAAAATATTGTTTAGAGTGTTATTTTAAAATTTCTTTTTTTTCTCTAGCTCATAGACTTATAATCCCCAGAGGCTATTTGCATCATAACACTCAAAAATCTTAAAAAATGAGGCAGGAAAAGTGAGTTAAACTTTTCCTTTGATACCATTTGCTGCTCTACAAACAGGCTGCTCCAGAATTAGACACAGAGGCTTAGGGTTGAGTGAGATCTTGTTGGGATGGAGAGACTTGCTCAGGCATCACGGTCCTATTGCAATCACACTCAGTTTGTTTATATTTCTTTATTGGATTTGGGAGAGAGAGGATGGTGACTAAAGTTCATCCGTGACACCACCACCATGAGGCACCTATCCCATTATTTGGTAGTCTTTCCTTATGTTAAGCCTATTCTGTAACTTCTCATCATTGGATCCACTGTTAAGTAAGATGCTCTAATAACTTCTGTCCCTATCCCCAAATGAGTTCTCACAGGGTCCGTGGTTAATGCACCGTCAAAATCCTTGCAGTTTACAGACCAAGTCACAAGAATTCATGTCTTCTAGCCCTTGCATATGCTGTTTGTTCTTTTGTGACTATGTGCTAACCATGATTCCTTCATTGGCCCATCTTTCCAGATTCTTCCCATGTATCAAACCCAGGAGTCTAGTCATTCTATCTGTTTTGTCCCTTAGCAACCTGTGCATACATTTTCATGTGGCAATTTCACATATCATTATCGTTATTTCTATGTGTGGTTTCACTGCTAGAGTGAGAGTATTACAGGTATTAAATGCTACATCTTAATGAACCAATAAAATCCTGACACAGTATGCACTCAGTAAATGAACAAACACGCCAAATAGAAGATGTGCATCAGTGAGCATATCAACGAATTACGTAAGGGAGATATGGCAGAGGAGAAATAGCCCGACTCTTGTTACTTAGGAATTCTCTCACTTGGCAAATCTTCGCACAAAGGGCATTGAATATATCTGAACCTCTGTCTTCCTCATCTGTTAAAGAAGGTTTATGTTTCTACCTCTCTGCAAAGGTTTCTGGTAGATAATACATAAAATCTCATATGTAAAGGTATAAAGTATTATACAAATGTGAGATATTTTTCAGGTTCAAGGCATTATGATATAATCTGTGGGAAAAAAACCCTCATTATATGACTGATTAAATGAGGAAAAGGGAAAACAAATACTAAAGAGCAAGAGATTAGATCAAAAGAGGAGCGAGGCCAAAATTTACTGTATTGTCATGAGCACCAGACAAAGAAATGTTAATCCAGGGATTCTAAACTCTGGGTGCACATTAGAATTACCTAAGTATTTAAAAAATGTTTTTAACTGAGCTCTAATTTATCTGGTGTGAGGTAGAACTCAGTTTTTGGTATTTTTTAAAACTTCCCAGCTCATTCCCATATATAGCAAGAGTGAGGGCCACTGCCAGGCCACAGGAATTGAAATGATTCTAGGGAGAAAAACTGCATAGCACAACCATGAGGTGTAAAAAAGATTAAACAGCATGAAAAGTTAGAAGGACTAGGGACAGGAATTGAATGATTAAAATGTTTAGGAACATCACAAATGAAAATAACTGTTTTAAGGTCTAAGCTTTTTTCTTTAGAAAGCTAAGGGAGCCACTGTGGAGAGATATGAGAGACAGTCCTTCATAATTAACAGGGAAGTTGTTCAGACAAACTTAGGCACAGGCCAAGAATTAATACTGGCAGGGCAGCATTTTACAGACTACACCTTAAAGTTACTTAGGTTGAAAGCAGAGTTTAAAATGGCTATTGCTACCTGTTTACTTACTCATGAAAAGTTCCTAGAGGAGGTAAGTTTTGAACAGGGTTGAAATGATACTGTTTATACAGAAGACAGGAACACAATAGTGTTTTTCATGCGAAAAAGTTTGGGTTTGGGTTTGAGAGTCATGTCTTCCTAGTCTGTCATATTGCTATTTCCCTTAAACCAACCAACAATGAGGTAATTAACTGATATATTTGAAATTGTAATGAAGGGAATCCTGGAAGTCTTTTTTGGTGTTTATTCCCCACCTTTTCCGTGTTTAAAATTATTTCAAAATAAAAAGTCTTAAGGAATGTAATGTGTTTAAAAATATATTTAAATATATAAAATGGTGGTCTTGAGGTAAAAACATACTGAACTTATACTAAATTCTAAAATTAATTTGCTTTTGAAATGTATTTGAAAGTCATTTTCTAATAGATTATTCTTTGGCATGGGAAAAGTAAAATTTCATTAGTTAATTGAAGTGTGGCATACTAGTGTGAAAAAATAGTATCTTCCCTACTTATGTCATACAAATCTGTGCATATGTTGTAGTCATATAGGAGAGGAAAGGTTATATACCAATGGTGAACCTTTTTTGGAGGCATTACAGTATCTTTTATTAATGTAGAAACCTTAGAAATCCCAATGTTATGTTTAATAAGTGGCCAAACAGCAATACTTATAAATATTCCTTGCCTTGAATTTAATAAGAGATTTAGGAAAGAAGGAAGCAAGGATAACAGGAAGTGAATAATATCTTATTTTCATATAAAAATTATGTAAGGAATATGGAAAACAACCATTTTAATATTTTCATGGAGAAAGCCCAAGCCATAATTCCATATTTTACTTTCCACAATTCACATCCTTTTCCAAGTGAATTATTTTCGTTAACTTGTTTCAAAGAATCTTGATATTTGGTACAGAAGAAAAGTGACGTAATATTTTAAGACCTTAAGCTTTTAGGTTTTCAATTTTGTCTGTTTCAAATGTATCATTTATAAAGGCCATGCGTCTAGTAGAGAAGGTATGGGGCTTGGTCCTAGAAAGCTGGGTAACAGCCCAACCTTGAGAAGTGTATTTTGTACGCCTAATCTTCCTCATCTGTAAGTGGGAAAAATAATAATAACTCTGTTACCATGTGTATTGTATAAATCAAGCACTTGAATAACATGTCACACAAAGAGTAGCACCATGTAAGATTTAGTTACCCAAATCATAAGAACATATTGCTTAAAAAAAGAAAGGGTAAAAATAAAATAACTACATTTGAGATTTCTTTAGCTTCGCTTAAAACATTTTGACGATTTGTCTCTCCTGGGGATTTTTTTTTCTTTTTTTGGTAAAGGCTGCATATTAATGCATGTACCTATGAGTATAGAGGCTTGCTAGTTCAAATGGTACTCCTTTGATTAGACTCTTAGCAAACAGCCATGTCTCTCAATAGACACCCTGAATGTGGAGTAGTTTGTCACAATTATTTGGTAATCTCTTTCAGTGTAACTCACACAGCAAAAGTGACAATATTCCTGTCACTCCTCAGAAATGTCCCAGCTCTGCGGGTTTCCACATTCAGGAGAATGAAGAAAGCCATTACGAGGTATGCCATATCTCTATAGAGACCGTGTTAGTACTGAGCAATTTGCATTTTCCTAGTGATTGTATATAGTCTGAGTTAACTATTATAAACATTTTCTTTGCCATCCTCTTTTATGTTCATATTTTTATGCTAGTACTTTTTTAAACAACTTAAATAAAGAAATTTAGAACAAAAAGCAAACAATAATATCTTTCCTCTTTGGTAATAGTGCAGCTATTAAATTCAATATTCTTGCCATTGAATGCAAAGTGTTGATTATTACCTATTTTTGGAGAAAGTAATGAGCAACTTTCTTTTGGAGTTAAAGATTCTTAATTGATTCATTTTTATTAGTTGAGCTAAAAGATGTGAACATGTATTTGTTGAAAGATTTATTTGCTTCATATCCTACAGTTAGGGACGATAGAGAAGACCATGTTGCTTAATATGAACAAGTTAACTGGAATTTTTATTAATCTTTTCTCTTTCTTCTACCTTTTCTCAGCTTGATTCTTTACTTCCTCATTTTTTGAATTGAAAATAAAAATTACCTTCCTTTTTTCTTAATGAGTCCATCCACTGTAAAATGTAGAAGATCCACATTTTGTTGTTTTTTCTTTTATCTTTTCTTTTTTTATGTCGTGAGGGCTATTCCAGTACCAATCGTTCTAACAGGACTGGTTGCAAAAATCTATTATATTTATTTTAATTTATTAAAATTGTGGTATAAAACACATAATATTTACCATTTTAATCATTTTAGAGTTACAGTTAGTAGTGTTGAGTATGTTCACATTATATAATAGATCAATTTTTAAGATCAATGTTTTTAAGGAATTGTGTTTCAATAATTAACTCTAATATTAACACACACATATTTGTTTCATGTATTTCTGCAGTCATAACATATGGATTGCAGAGAGATGATGAATAGATAGATAATATGTATATGTATATGTGGTTAATAGCATGCATTCTATTTTCTCATTGAAGCTAGTTTTTTTCCGAATTTCCTTAAAGTTATTGAAAACATTTTTATTAGTAGTAGTAGTACAGAGTTGGTTTTTAAAAGGTATTTATTTATTTATTGTGAGTGAGAGAGAGGGTGGGGGAGGGGCAGAGAGAGAGAAAGAGGAGAGAGAAAGGGAGGGAGGGAGAGAGAATCCCAAGCAGGCTCCATGCTTAGTGTGGAGCCTGATGCAGGGCTCAATCTCATGACTGTGAGATCATGACCTGGGCTGAAATCAAGAGTCAGACACTTAAATGACCAAGCCACCCAGGTGCCCCAGTACAGGTTTTTCACACTAGTTTTTGCCAAGTAAAGGCATCTGTAATTCTCAAAACTCCCAGTAGTAATGTAGGTCAGATAAACTATTTTGATTAATATAAATTTTGCTGAGTAAGCAACTTCTTTCTAACAAACCATTAATTGAGATGGAAAAATGTTAAAGTGATATTTTGGACAGTTTTATCTCCTAATACTTCCTTCACATATTTTATTTTTTTTTGTGTGGATCTAATTATTCAGAAGCATGCTTCTTACCTATAGCATATATTCTTCTTCCTATTTTGCTTTTATTTCCTCTCTCTTTCTCCAAAATCTCAATCACTTGGCAGTTGAGAGAAGAACGATAATTTAACCTCTTGATTTATCATCATTAGTGTGTATATTTCAAGTGTGTAGAACATGGAAATTTCTCCCATGAATCACCCTTATTGCATCCAATAATAACACAAGAACAGTTATTCTATGGCATAAATAAATAAGTTTTATTCATAAATAAAAACTCATGTAAATATTTACAAAGCCCATGCACAACATTCTGAAAGCCACTGAAATCCCGAAGATTTCCTTATTTTTTGTAGAGAATTTAAATAAGCCAAAATTAAAATAGTTTTCTGTGAGTGGTATTTTTATTCTTCCCTGGCTATTTTATAAGGCCCAATGCACAGGAGCACAGTTTGTACAGGGTTTATTTGTCTAGAGAAGATAGGTAAGAAAGAAAAAATGATACTCCAAGTTATCATGTTGACTTATATTATGATTCCAATTATCAAAGACCAGTGAAAGTAAATCTACTGTGTTATACTTATAAACAAAAGAAAGTAAACAAATTATTTTTAAAAAATCCCCAAATTCTCATTTAACCATCATATTCCAGGCCCATTGTAGTCTGAATGGTTTCAGATTAGGTCATCTCTAAGGTCCTCTGTCTTTCTAGTGGTCTATACTAAATAAAGATAATGACATTGACAGCTGATATTTTTGTGGCACTGATACTCAGTGCTGGGGTCTGTTTCAAGCTCTTTATGAGTATATTTGGCCATCATTTACATTTTGTCCTTTAAATAGTTTTTCATTTTGTTATTTGTTAAATGGCTTTTCATCATAATATACCTTATTTACTAAGTATACTTTTTTTTTTTTTTTTTTTTAACACAGAGAGAAAATCTCTGCTGACATTTCTTAGAAAATAAAACTTGGAGACAGAAGTAATGCCTGTTTTGCAGTGTTATAAAGCATTCTGTAAGGGACACCTGGGTGGCTCAGTTGGTTAAGTGTGTTCAACTCAGGTCATGATCTCAATGTTCATGAGATTGAGCCCTGCATCAGGCTCCATACTTACAGCACAGAGCCTGCTTGGGATTCTCTCCCTCCCTTTCTCTGCCCCTCCTCCACTTGTGTTTTCTCTCTATCTGTCTCTTTTTGTCTTTCTCTGTCAAAATAAGCAAACTTAAAAAAAAAGCATTCTGCAACACAGGGTTTCTGTATAATGTTTAATGTCTATAGAACAATAACAAAGGGGATAGTTTCAGTAACCAGTTCCTTAAAAGTTATTAATCTAATATTAATCATTTTTGAAAATTAATAATGGAAAGTGATCATAACCTACAAAGTTGGTTCCTGTGCTATGCTGTTATTATTTTTCCTTTACATCGAATAATGTGGTAAGCCTGGTAAATATATTACTAATTTTTTATTTTCTCACAATTTATACTTTCCCACTTTAATCACTTTACTAAAGTAAAAAAAAAAAAACATGTTAGGTCTTTTTATCATAAAAATATTTAATTGAATAAAGCTATACTGTTCAAGTAGAAAGTCATATTTTTGTCAACTAATATTGATTAATCTGAATGAAGCTATTAAGTTTGTATTACAACTTTAGATACAAAACAAAACCAAGGCTGTATGACCAGCAAAGTTTTAATCATTCTTAAATTATCGGACTTTGCCCATCATGCTTAACTTAGATATAACAATTACTGCTCACTCATAGAGGAATGCTAGTATCAGCTAATGGGTAATCTTTTAGCAGACATTATTCCAGACTCTTCATATATATTACCAAATTTTGTCTAATCTATGATGTTAAGATGTTAATGTATAACAGCTTAGCATAACCCATGCTATAATTTCATTTACCATTGAGAAGAATTGCTGTTGATTAAACTCTGATAAGTGCTTATATATGATTTCCTTAATATGTATCCCACTTTAAGTTATTTTAAAGTATAAGAAAGCTTACATATTAGAATCATTAAAATGTAGCTCATTTTAATTCTGACAGCAACCCCATTATTCCCATTTTACAGATAGGGAAACTGAGGCACACGGAAGTTACATAAGTTGCTTGCATTCACACAGGTAGTAACTAATGGAGCTGGAATATAACCACAGGAACTACAAGGTTAATTACCCTAAGATAGTATTGAAGTCAAAACAAATTCGCAGGCTATTTAGTCATCAGAGACCATGGAAATTATATATTCATATTACTGAGGCATAAGTTGAAGACAAGAAAGATGGAGGAGCTTGCCCTAGGTCACAGAGCTAGCTAGTGATAGCACTAGGATTAGATCCAGGGTTTCTGATCCTCGAGTGATCTAATGACTACTTCTAAGCTACGTAAAAAATTTCTATGCAAATGTTAGAGAAAATAGTTCATATTTGAAAATTTTTCTTAAACTAGATTTTAAATAAGGTCTGGAATTTAAACGAATTGTCATATTTAAGTTTTCCTGACAGAGCTCTGTCACTGGATACAAAAAGCCTTCATAGTTAAAATTCAAGCATAGAAATGAATAAGTGCACATTGTTTTCATGCCATAAATGCATATTACCTTTACTAAGCCTCTTTGATCCATAAATTTTATTGTCATTTCCCTTCTATTATGTTCAGTTCCCTTTACCCATGAAATAGCATAGGATGCAAGTGGATAGAGCTTTCAGTGTCTATATTCTGCAATCTGTAGGAAAATGTCTCATAGTTATTGGAATTCACACAAGACTGCATCTCAGTATGAGTAGCTGTTCCCTGTCACTGTTTTTGATGCTTGAGCTAAAGTATTTTTACAAAATGGTCTAGTGTTCAGTGTATGAATTTTTGAGATAAGACTTTTCCCTTGTAGCAATGAAATCCGAAAATCAATGTCAGATGAAAATCTTAGCTCTAAGAGTTAGGGAGATTGGTGGAAGACTTTTAAAATAAGTATGAATTTTAGCCGCCAGACTTTGGAAATGTGGCAGTTATCACACGTGTGAAATTCATGGGTACAGATGGTTGATCAAGATATCCCAGGATGGACCACTACTATAAATCTCCAGACCAAAACTGGGAAAACAGTTTTGATAAGGAAAATGTTTTTAACCTTTTACATAAATTTGTGACACAGGGTTTGCTGGTCAGAGATTCATAGAAGTTAAATTATCATTGGCTTCACAAACATTCCAATGGTATCATTTGATGGAAATATTTAACAGAATAAAAATATGTCAAATGGAGAGTGAGAGGAGCATGTGGGAAGAGAATAGAATTAAAATGTATTAGATTATTACTATTATTTTGTGTGTTGCATTTCACATTCATAACCTCATTTAGGACAATAAGTCTTCCAGGTAAGTATACTTTTCCCACCATTAAAGACGGAGTTACAGGTATACCTTGAGCTTGAGTTCACCGAAACAAAGGCACACTGAGAGCTAGGAGAACAGTGGTTCTCCATGTTTGTAACCATAGCATAGAACACTCTAATTTAAATTAATAGTATCAAATGGAGTAATAGCAAAATGATAACGTTATCTGTTACGTTCAAATAAAAAGGGAAAGATATAAAGCCAAAAGGCTTTTACTTTTGTCTCACTTGATCTTGGTCTTTTCTTTTTTCTCTTCTCTTTCCTTTCCTCTTTTCTGTATTTATTACAGATTAACTTTGACTTAAGTAACTAAGTCTGGATCTAAATAAACAGAATCTAGTATATGAAATATTATACTACATACTTACATTTTCCTGTTTTTGGTGTTTTATATAGTTGTGTGACCCAAGCACATTTAATTTTCAAAGAATAAATGTGTTCTGTCCTTAGAATAGAGATTACAGTTGATATCAGCTTTTAAGTTAAAGTAATTAGTAGTCAAATCATTGAGCAATAATTACATGTTATAATATTTTGGAGTAATTTTATCTAATAATACCAAATTAATTCACAAACCAGTTTGTTTTCATTTTTTTTCTTTATAAGAACAAACTTTTCTAAAATCCCAAAGGTAAAAATATTTAAGATATACACACACACATACACGCACACACACTCTTACTATATACATTGATATACATATATATTTTGGGAATAATTCTCAGTATATCAAAATATTTAAATTCTCAGTAACATCTAAGATTACCCGCCAAAATGATAAAAGCTGTGTTACACTTCAGTCACTTATGGTGAAACTTTGCATATATTACAGTCAGTAGAGAAAGGATGCTACACGACAGACCAGCTCACTCACTAGATAAGGATTTATTCCTCTTTTCATTCTTTTATCATTAAGGACCCAAATCTGCACTTTAGCAAAATAACAAAAAATACATATCATGGTTTGCAGCTTGTTAGGGTTAAGTTCTCACATGCCCAACTGGGAAAAGTCAAAGATCTTACTTACATGCCATTTTATGTAAGATTAGCCTTGTGGACAGTTTCTAACAAATCCAGGGACAATTGCTGACTACCATTTTAAACCATACTTAATGACTGATTGAAAAGTCTCCTTGATATGTATTTGTCATGTGTGATTTATATTATATAGAGATAAATTTTCCCTACATCTTTGAATTTTTGTTAATTACCCACTTATTCGCTACCAAGTCAGTATAGATAAATTTGAAACAAATTACTAAGAAGTCAAAGAATTTTTAGTACAATAGTACACAGACACTACAGACATTCGTGTCTAATGCCTATGTATGATGTTTTCTACAAACACATTAATATTGTTATTTCACAGTAGAAACTTATGTTTGAAAATCATAGGAGGTATTAGCAGTATGGAGTAATATAAAAATATACATATTTCACCAAATCTCTCCTACTTATCTCTGCCTTCTGAATGTGGTTTGATTTAATTTTTTAAATGGAGCCATAAATACATCCCCTAAGCCAGATAAAAAGAGATTGGGTGCTAGACATTCTTTCCTTTGTTCTCACTCATAAACATGATGTTGAGACTATTCTGTGGAGTGGAAGCAAATTACCCATCTTCCCCTTGTTGACCTTTTCCATAATTGTACTGAAACCAGTCTGTAAATCCTACATTAATAATCCCTGTCTGCCTGCCTGCCACAAATATTCATCCAACAAATATACCAAAGATTCTGTTACATGATATGCTAAGTACCATGCTAAGCAGGCAGGCACACGTACTTCTTTTTGTCTCAGGTATTACAGGGGACACATTTTTATATTCAGCAAGTTGCCATAAAGTGCAAGCAGTGGTACAGTAAGATATGTTCAAGAATCAAGAACACATGGCAGGAGCAAATTTAACCTAGGAGAGGAAAACATAATGTTACTGTAAGGCTTGAACGAGTCTACCAGGTAAATGATCAAGAGTGGTGTGATTTCTGTGGTTGTGGACAAATGAGAATGTTTCTCAGAAAGATTGCCTGTGTGAAGCCTAGGTGTTGGGAAGAGGCATCACAGGTTTGAGGAAATTTCCATTGGGTTATTTCTCTTCTCAATTCAGATGTCTTTCGGCTTTATTATCAAGACATCATCCTGGCTCATAATATAGAATGGCAATAGCTATCAAATTTGTAATGCAATATCCACATATACTTTAAAAAAATTAAGTTTATTTTGAGACAGAGAGAGAGAGCAAGCATGAGCTGGGTAGGGGCAGAGAGAGAGGTAGAGAGAGAATCCACAGCAGAGAATCTGATGTAGTGCTTGAACTCAAGAACCATGAGATCAAGAACCTGAGCCACAATCAAGAGTCAGGTGCTGGGGCACCTGGGTGGCGCAGTCGGTTAAGCGTCCGACTTCAGCTCAGGTCATGATCTCGCGGTCCGTGAGTTCGAGCCCTGCGTCGGGCTCTGGGCTGATGGCTCAGAGCCTGGAGCCTGCTTCCGATTCTGTGTCTCCTTCTCTCTCTGCCCCTCCCCCCTTCATGCTCTGTCTCTCTCTGTCTCAAAAATAAATAAACGTTAAAAAAAAAAAATTAAAAAAAAAAAAAGAGTCAGGTGCTTAACCGACTGAGTCACCCATGTGCCCCTCTACATATACTTTTGATTATTAAGAACAGTGACTATATAATGTTTCTCAATGCGTGTTCAATATTGTTTTAAAAACTTTTGAACAATTGTGAAATCAGGTATGCATATTAATAGATGCATTCCTACAGATTTGTATTTTTAAGTGAATTTCATACATAATAATTGTATATACTGTATATGAATATATGTAATAGATATTACTTAAGGTTGCATGTGTATGTGGATGTGCAAATCTGATTTTATATGTAATAATTGATAACCCCCTATTATTTATTTATTTATTTTGATTTTATTTATTTTTTATTAAAATTTTTTCGAATGTTTATTTATTTTTGAGAGAGACAGAGTGCGAGTAGCAGAGGGAAGGGAGTGGGAGACACAGAATTCAAAGCAGGCTCAAGGCTCTGAGCCGTCAGTACAGAGCCTAATGCGGGGTTGAACCCACGAACTGCGAGATCATGACCTGAGCTACAGTCAGATGCTTAACCCACTGAGCCACCCAGGCACCGCAATAGCTCCCTACTATTAAGAAAGTGCACATTAATGTTTTCCAAAAGCTAAATAAATATACTTGATCCATTGGGGATTGTTCCATTGGAAATTCATGGAGAAGATTTCCGTTTGATTCCCTGTATTCCAGCAACAGCTATAAATCAGTGATCAAATTTTCCTCTAACTTAAGTTTTTTTTTTTTTTCCATTACTTAACCCTGTGTAAAGGATGGCCATCACCGTCTTTTACTTTTTATTATACATGTTCTGCCAATTTCTTCTTCACCACAGAGCAAGTGGCCTTGGGTTTATTCACAAGAAGAACCACATTTGACAGATTTGCTGATGGTGTCAGCCATGGTTGCATGCTTGATGGACAGCATCAAACCTTGCTGTGGCCCAGCTCCTGCTAATTAGTCGTTTGAAGCCACTTTGTGTGCCACAGGCACATAGGCTTATCAGCCAAAGACATCTTTGCCATTCAGAATGACAAGTGTGATGCAGCTGTTTGTGGAGGGAATAGAGTGTACAAAGAGAGAGAAGGGCCTTTCAAACAAGTGACAACCATAGTACCTTTCACTGAAGGATCCTGAAATTATAACAAAACAACCAAAAGGTAGAATACAAAAAGGTGTAAATCAATATCTGTTACATCGGCATGGAACCCACACATGAAATGACAATAAATAATATCAAACTGTGAGAATGAGAGAAAAATATCCCTGCCTGACAGTACTTTTTAAATCAACTGAGGTTGCATGTTGTGATTAATACAGGCCGGGCATTTGCATATAGAATTAACATAGATGTGTGGAGTTTTCAGAAGGTTCTGCATATATCTGTGGATACTAATAGAGAAGCCTGATGGAAAGCTTTGTATTTAAAGTCCTATAGAGTACATGGTCATAAATAATTTATTGGGACACTAAATATCTCAGGACATTGAAGACCCATTGGGAAGAGTGAAGGTAATACAAATACATGTGAGAAGAGGATAGAAATAGAAAAGATAGAAAACTAGGAAATGTTAACATTTTTTTAGAAAATTAAAATATTGAAATAATAATGAGTGAAAATTTCTTCTCTGTGATGATTCTGAACTGTGAGATTTCTTTCTAGTTACCATTGAAAGGATTTGTAAATCAAATGGAAAGTCAAAAGATCTATTGTTAGAAGTGCACATTGGCAAATTAAATAGATATTTTTCACAAAAGCTTTCATATTATAAAATCCTCATTCTAATTTCCAAATATCTACCAAGAATAATGTTTTTATAGATGATATTTAGTATTTTATAAAACAATTTTAATTGTATGTATGCATATAGGATATAGAAATTCTTATAATAAGATACTTCAAACTTGAAATGGGTTTTTGGATGTTTACACTAGTTATATATATTTATATAACAGATATTATTATTATACTCTATAAATATATATAGTGATTACTGCAGAGGGCATATAAGATGTCATTTGTTGTGTCACCAAATCTTGGTAAGTATGGACATAGAATTATAACTAGTCTTTTTATCTGTTCTATAGTCCATAAAATTTTGGATATAGATATAAAAATGTTTTACCTATTTAAAAAGCTTGAGACACACTTATGTATGCCAGTTAAATGGACAATGATACATATCATATAAACTACATAAACCCAGCTTTGTCTTGATGTTAGCTTTTATTTTAGCTTTATAATAAATAATTTTGAGTTTAAAAATGCTAAAGCTTATTTAAAAAATGGAGGTGGCATAGAATCACTGTAATTATTGAGGAGTGGTTACCTAGATTTACTTTTTCTCCTTTAGATGATTCAAACAAACAGTAGAGTATGTTAGGATTTATGTGTATATGTTGCATATGTTAAATACAGATGAAATCTTCAAAAAGAATAGACTAAGTACATACTTTCTCTTTAAATGCCATTTATTTCTTCAATTTTGGAATTACTGGAAACCTCGATTATTCAGTATCTACAGCATATTACGCATGAGAAAGAATTTTGGAACCAAGACCACCAGGAGATCCATGTTAAGCAGGTCAGGAATGGAGTCCGAATATGATCTTTTTGAAAATTTTCAAATTTTATGAAGTATCTAATAGGTTTAATGTGAAAGGTGGACAGGAAGACTGAGGCAGAGTTTCATTAATGATGAGTATATAGGTTATGTAGATAAATGAGTAAGTCTTTCAGTCTGAGGTTTAGCATCAGCTTTTTCTTAATGGAATAGAAAAGAACAGAGTAGAATAAACTGTATAGAATTATAAAATAGGTTAGAACAGAATAGAATGAGGAAAGAAGAGGATAAGGGAAATAAACAGAAGATACATATGAAGTATATGTTATATACAATTGTTAAATATTATTTTACTTTACTTCACATGTATACATTTGTTTATATTTGAGTGCTTATACCATGTTTCTATGTAAAATGAGTTGCTCAGTGTGGGACAAGTTAAAAAATTTGAAAGTCACTGATAAAAAATAGCCCAGACTTACATACCACTTACCATTCGTCAATAACTCTTCAAAATCACTTTGATTATATTAACTTGATGAATTAACTTCTCAGTGGGGTAAACTCTTCTATGATTCTGGTTATAGTTGAATAAAGGAAGGTATAGGAGACACGTGACTTGTATAGTCACACAGCAGATAAGGGGCTGTGGCAGGATTCAAATCCAGAAAATCTAGATCTGTGGGTTGTGCTCTTGGCCACTGCTCTAATGCTTCCACCAAAGGTGGCAGCAGATCCAGGGTTTGAGACCAGCCTCCTGACTCACAGTGTAATACAACTCTCTTTCACTTCGGCAGTGACCTCTCCTGTCAGCCTAAATCCCAATCCGAGGGCAGAGTTTACAGATGTAAACTCTCAGCCTTGTAAAGAGGGTGTATAAGCTCAATGAGTCTAAGAAGTTCTCCCCTCAGTGACTTCTCTTGGTGATTTACAGTAGGGTTAGCATACAAATGCACTTAAGTAATTTAATTGTAAATGTATCTATTTGCATTTAGTTTTACCTACTCAGTGGTAACCTAATTTGACTCAACTGAAAGAACACCTGTTAATACTATTTTCCATATAACTCACTTTGACAAATAGCCTAGGCCATGAATGATACTATATGCTAAAATTTATTTAATGATGTTAAAATGAAGAACCTTGAAATTTAAGGAAAACCTCCATTTATTAAGATGCATGTCAGAAAATAAAACAAAAAGGAAACAAAAAAAATGGTGTCAAAGGTGTATGCATGTTTGTGTACCATGGTGTCAAAGGTGTCACAAATGGTGTCAAAGGTGTATGCATGTATTATCCACACACTTGTTACCAAAGAAGTAAAAGTATTTTTTAAGTTTCTGATTCTTCCTTGCTTTTCAGACAAAATTTTAAATGATATATGTCTAACATATTTTTCAAATAAGGGTTCATTCAAAAAAGCAGCAGCCCAAAGTCTTTTTTATTGAGGCCAAATTCTCGCTGTTTTGGACATTGTTACCCATTCGAATGTGTGTGTTTTTTGTTTGGTTTGGTTTTGGTTTTTAAGATTTCTATGTCTTATCACAAATATGGTAACTTCTTTTTTTTCCAATTTTGCAAAGAATGTTTCAGAAATAAGATCAATATGAAATTATTTTTTCTAGTTTTTATCTACTTTATAAAATATAAATCCCAAACACAATGATATGTTGTAATTATTACACAAACACTGTTACATGGTGAAAAATGACAAAAATAGAGCTACATTTTGGGCGGCAGCCAACTCCAGCTTCTTTGTCAGGTAATGTAAGTTTATGAATTTTGCATGCAATTCAGACAGTTTCTGAATTTGGACACATTAAAAGAATGGCTAAAATTTAATTTGGTCAAGTACTGCTCACATATATAAAATATAAGTAGTTTCAGATTGACCACTAATATTAGAAAACTAGCCAGTTAGATGTACAGGGTATTATGAAAATAGAGGGAAAAGTCATTCATTACTTGATACTTTCTTAACATATTTTAATTTTTCTTTATGTCACCCACATGTTTGCATCTTAAAATAGGGATGAATGTGAGGAGATTGCTACTACATTCAAACATTTTATGAATCTGTTCTCTACCTACAGAAGATGGAAGTTCCTTGAAACCCAGGAGTCAGAATCTCCCAAATAATTCCATTCAGGGTCAGTTAAAGTAGAAAAAGTAACTAAACAAACTAACCAACGAACTAGCCAACTAAATCCCGTAACACATGTAAGTTTGATAATGAATTCTGAAATAATGAACTCCATACATTTAAAATAGGTAACTATGTGAGTTTAGCCTGCATCTAACAACAGGAATTTTCTTTAAAAACATACTTTTAGGGGCGCCTGGGTGGCTCAGTAGGTTAGGCGTCCGACTTCACTCAGGTCATGATCTCATGGTTTGTGGGTTCGAGTCCCGCATCGGGCTCTGTGCTGACAGCTCAGAGCCTGGAGCCTGCTTTGGGTTCTATGTCTCCCTCTCTCTCTGCCCCTCCCCACCTCTCACCTTGTCTCACTGTGTCTGTCAAAAATAAATAAATGTAATAAAAAAAATTACAAAAATAAAAACATACCTTTAGGGAAGAGGTTTATACTTCTTTTCAAATTGGTTCTTGTAGCCTTGTACATTCCAACACTCCTGGTCTATCGATAGATAGTTATTCCCATGTTTTTGGCCAGGAAGCCAAGCAGCTTTAAAATGTACTTTCTGGGGGTGCCTGGGTGACTCATTTGGTTTAGCATCTGACTCTTGATTTTGGCTCAGGTCATGATCTCATGGTTCATGAGTTTGAGCCCCGTATCATCGGGCTTTGTGTTGAAAGTGTGGAGCCTGCTTGGGATTCTCTGTCTCCCCCTCTCTGCTCCTCCCCACTTCTCTCAAAATAAATAAATAAACTTTTTTTTAAATGTACTTTCTGTCTGAATTATCTCAATTTTGACTGGAATGGCTATTTAGGACATGATACCTATTTAGAACAAATGAATAGTATAAAATGTCAGCAAATTTTATATTGATATTTAATTTTAAGCATTTTGTAGATATGCATTTTACTGAAATTTTATAGATTTGATATTGTTTTTTAAAGAGGCGGCTGGATTGTTTATTCACTTATTGGCATAGTTATTACATGAGGTATTTTCCATTTGAAACCATGGAAAACTTCCACTCAACACAAAAAGGGAAAGCAAGAACCTTTTGGGTGAATCTAATCTTAATTCAGAATGTATGTAGAAAACACAATACTTAGTATCTTAAATGAGGCAAATATTGATACAATAAAGAAAACCAAATTTAAATTCAAATTATGGATTGAAAACATAGACAAATTGTGGTAGCATACAATGTAATACTATGCAGCAGTGAAGCAAAGAAACCACTGATACATGCTACAACATGGATGAATATTATGCTAAGTGAAAGAAAAAACAGAAATAAAAGGTTACATATTGTATAATTTAATTTATATGACATGTTGGAAAAGGTAAAGCTATAGAGACAGAACTTAGACCAGTGGTTGCCAAGAGCTGGGGCTTGAGGGGCTCAGAGGAAGTTCTTGGAGTGATGAAGATGTTCTATAATTTGATTGTAGTTGTATGTATATCAAAAAAAATTGCATTCGATGGATTTAAATAGGCAAAGGAGACCTTATTCAAGACTACAGTTAGGAGAGAGATGAATTCAACCTCTTTGAAACAAATGCAGGAAACCTTTTAAGCATTGGGGTGAGCTCGTGGGAAAAGATTGAAGCATGTTAGGAAGGAAGCTGGTCAATGTGATTAGACTGGCTGTGCTTACTGACTGGCACTTAGCAAAGTTAGGCTCCTCCCTTCCCACAGAGACCAGGAGATATGGAGGCCATTTTTCTTGATGAAAAATTACATTACATTTCAAAGGGATAACCACTAGGTCTTTGAGAAAGACATTCCTGAGTCATGAAACTGGCAAGAGCTGAGAAACCAAGTTATGTCTTGAGAGGACAGAGACAGAATTTACAAGTTTTGTTTTTGTTTTTATTTTAAAGGAAATGTTCTAAGACAAGGGAGGTCAAGGGCTTAGCGTAAGGAAGGAGCCTGTCTCAAGTTGAAGCAAGGTAAGGGGAGCATTAAGAGCGTCTTAGGTTCCATGATTGTGTGTGTATCAGAACTCATAGAACTTTATTCCTGAATGGGTGACTCTCACTGTATGCAAATGATTTCACAGTATGCCAAAAAAAAAAAAAAAATTCAGCTAGGAAAAATATCATCATGGGTGTAGACTGAAAGCAGTAGAATCATGATGCCCCAGAGAAAGGAAAAAAGTGAGATTATAACTCCACAGGAAATGAGTCTTTTACTCTTCCATATATGGACCATCTAACATCTTTCATTAGTGACATGATAATTCATAAAACCCAATATATGCACCAGGTCTCTGCCGAGAAATATAAAACAGAGACCCTAGATGCTATAGATAAATTGTTTGCTGGCTCATCTTTCTGTTTACTGGATTGTTAAGCAAGAAGTCTTTGTTACCCAGAGGAGCATATTTGATTAAAATCAATACACATATATCCACATGCTACACCACAGTCACTATTCCACCTTCATGGAATTGAAGCATCTGTACTATTCTTACCACCACTACTGTGGTACATAGTTATAGTGAAAAGCATCTCAGCAGGAGTGAACTTTGCTTTTTGTCATGTGCCTCTTTCTCAGAATGCAACAGTCTAGTGGCCGAAAAAGAAAAGAGAGTTTCTATAGGTTGACTCCTAAAATGCTGAATGCTTTATTTTAATTCCAGAACCACAGTGGCTAGTCTCCCTGTAGCGGCAATGGGAGAGCAAAGTTCTTGTTTTCACCAGGGAATAGGTGACAACCAGGGTCATGGGGAGCCAGGATCTCCAGGGAACAGCTGGTTAAGGGGATCCACCAGCGCCTCTGTCCCCACCCTTTAGTCACTTCACTGAAAATACAAAAGGCTTATTTAGCAGCACCCTTAGGCATATGCATCACAGAACCACTCAACACAAGTATTTCCTCTCTGAGGCTTCCCCCACTCCCCCCTCCTGACCTTGAGGAATGTTGACAAAGGACATAAAAGATGGAACAGACAGAAGTTTCACGATGAACCAAAAAATTATGTTCTGCTGCATGATGAAGAGAAATAAAAGGGAGAAAGCTAGATATATGTTTGGTTTAAATAAGTCTCCACAAATTCTGTAACGCTTTGTGCAAACTTGGCCCCAGATCAGAGGTACTCAGCCTGCACAGTAATCAGGACTTTCTCAATAAACCTCAGCCTGTTACGGTTCTTACCACATTTACTTTCTCAATATGATAGTACTTTACAGCTATCTACTCGATTATGGCCAGAGTTCCTAGCAGTTATTGATAACCATACCATCGACTTTATATCTCAGCCAGCACAGGCAGGGGGAAGGCAATCAGCACAGTGAATTTCCTAACCTGGATATATCTTCCTGAAACACGAAGATGATGACTCAATTCTACAATTGAGCTTGTGATTCTCAGTGTGGCGAAACTTCTTATGTCATTTTTATTTTTAGCTCTTTGGCACAATTATAGAAAATTCTTGTAGGAAAATCACAGCTTCCATAAGGAGGAGCCCTGACTGCTTTTCAGAGGTTCAAAATGTTGGGAAAATTCATAAACCCTGTGCAATGCATTCCTTGGTGGGGAAATGCAGATAAATTTTTGTTTACTGAAAGAATGAAGCAAGATTGCAAGACAGTTTCAGTTTATCTTTTCCGTTCTCTACCCTCTCTTTCTGAACTCTGCCTTGTATTTCCTTTGCCGGAGCTACTATCAAAAATCCACACTCTTCTAAGTCCTACCTTTCTTCAAAAATCACATCTCTGAGATTCAAGGGTCCATTTCCTGCGTGTGCAGCATAACTAAGTTGTGTGAACATGTAGTTGATGAGAATGACAATTTTGAGTAACTACTCTTCAACCTTCCCCTCATTGAGATGTGAGTAAAATGAGTTAGTTTCACATAAAGCCAGAGGTATTTGCAAGCTGAATTCAGTAAGACCATGTCATAGTGGTTTGATACATCAGAGTGACTTCAATCGCACAATATATGGGGCCAAAATTTGGGATCACCACCTACATAACCTTATGTATGGTTATTATCCACATTATGTATGTAATCACTCCTTTATTAAAAGTGGTGTTATGACTTTTAGTTCTGGAAAAATATAATTTTAGATATTCTTATTACGTAGGAAAATGACATTTAGATTTTACAATTTGGGTTTTTAGTAATTTTAGCAATATAGGTGTGCTTTTACTTCTAAGTCAGTGTCTAGTATGCTTCAAATACCAGAGATGATGTGAAATAATGATATGAATGCAAGATCTAGGTAATATTTTACAGCAAAGCTGTTACTTAATGGTCTTTTCTGATATCTTGTTAGTAATTAGCATATTAGTATTACTGTTATCAGTTCTAAAGTATAGCAGTAGCTGGTACCGAGTACTCTTTTTTTTTTTTTTTTTTTTAAGTTGATTTATTTTGAGAAAGAGCGCAAGCAGGGTAGGGAGAGAGAGAGAGAGAGGAGAGAGAGAGAGATGGGGAGAGAATCCTAAGCAGGCTCCACGCTGTCAGCACACAGTCCGATGCAGGGGTTGAACTCATGAACCATGAGACCATGACCTGAGCTGAAATCAAGAGTTGGACACTTAACTGACTGAGTCACCGAGGCACCCCCCAAGAGTACTCTTAATGATTTTATATTGTTATGAAGGCATGCTATTTATGAGGGCACTCTACAGTTACAAATCAGTACATTCCTTATTTGAAAGTTTCAAATGTTTTTATTAACATCTCCCTTTTATACAAATATTCTCATGCTTCCTTTTCTACATTATGTTTGCTAAAAAGTGTCTGTTGTAGAAAATAGAATGGGGCATTTTTTCCCTATGGCAGAATGCACATCTCCGTTTTTAATGCATGAGCAGGAGGTTTGGTTCATTAAGCTCAGTGGCACCGATAGTAAACTAAAGAGGAATGAAAGGAAGAGGAACTGAAATACCATCATCCCACTAATGATACTGAAACTGCGCAGCTTTATTGGGAGACTGCCCAGACAGCCACTAATGGAAGGCATGGTCCAGGATGTGAACTTGGTGTTGGAGTGCCAAAACTACACATCTAGAAAAAAAAAAAAAAAAAGCATTGCCTAGAAGAATGCCTGGAATAATTTAAGCAATTGTCCAGAATTATGGTGTGTGTGTGTGTGTGTGTGTGTGTGTGTGTGTGTGTGTGTGTTACTATATTTGTTGGTGGGTGGGTTAGAGAGAGAGCATGCACACACAACAGGATGGAAGAAAAAATGAAAGTGGGGAATATTCAATTACCTTAAGACTGTATTGAACAAGGAAAGCAGTTGTATCACATATATGTATCTCAGGATGCATGAATTGGAGAATATCCAGAGAGCTCAGTGTCACTTTTTGACCTAAAGAATGTGGCTTCAGAATGTTAAATAATTTCTGAGAAATGTCCACTTTCCTAAGAAGGGACTAGAATACATGGCTCTTCATATCCCCATACACTTCCACATCACAATGCTATTTAGGTATTTACTAACACTCAGTTATAATAATTAACACTATTATTTCTCTTATAAATGAATATTATTGTTCCTAGTTCACCCCTGCACATGAGGAAGTATTCAGAAATGTGCCCTTTGAAATGAGGGAAGAAAACAGATTCTCTGTTCAAATTGGGCCTGTGCCCAGTTTGAACAGAGAATCACTCAGCTGGGGATGGCAGCTTTCGTGGCCTCTGGCTAACACAACCCCCTCAGTGGCTTTTCACAGCCACTTAGAATCAAGTCCCAGCAGGCTCCAAGCGGAAGCCGCAGCTGCAGACACTGGGGAACACCTATGTGGCCCTCGGCACAAGTCACAGGTCCCTTTCTGATTTCAGTTCTGCTCATGTTTTGTGTGGAAGGTTGGAGGGCAGGTAGAGAAGGGACATTCCTCTCACCCGATTACCCCCTCCTCTTTGATACGCACTCAGAGAGAGGGAAAACTTTTGGAAATTGCCCAGGTGTGCTCTGAAAAACACAAGTCAGAGTTTGGGTTCAGTGACACCTTTGCCCTTCAAAAAACTACAGAACGAAACACAGAAGTCCCCCTTTTAATGTTCCAACAAAGGCAAATAAATTCAGTAAGAAGGCCAGGTTTCATAATCGTACCTGAGTTCATGCTGAACATTTAAACATGGTAGGGGAATCCGTCTGTGGTTAAAGCTTTTCCTGCTGGAGGACTTCACTGAGAAGAAAATGGTATGTTTTACCATACCAAGAGGGATAAGACATGGAACATATGGAAGAAATGGAAAAAGTCCAGCAGGAGATCCTTAAATAGAAATGAGTTTTTAGATAAAGAAAAGACTTCCATGAGGAAGAAATATAAGCTATTTCTGAGACCCAGGTGTTCATAACCCAGCATAAATCTCCATTTACTATTGCAGACTCTAGCAAATTACCTTATTACAATTCCTACAATTTGTTTCAATTTTATTCCTATATCCTTTAAGGTAACAAAATAAATTAAGTATTCTAACTTACTAGGGGAATAAAAGGCCTTGATAAAATTAAAAACATCTTAGAGTTCAGAAACATCAACTGGTGAATTAGAATATTGGCTGGTTTGGCACTATAGAAGCACAATCGTGAATTTTACTCCAACCACCCCTCCCCCCCGCCCTTTCTCCCAGTTTATCTTCCATTAAATGTTGAGCCCAGGAACTTCATATTTTTTAAAAGATATCCACTAAAATAAACATCTTGGAACTTAATGAAAGCAAATTCTTTGAGATATCATAGATTATCGTTCTATAACATCATGGCTCAAAAGTGAGTGAATGCGTTCAATTCAACACAGCCTAGTTAATTAAGTACATTCTTTTAATACTTAGTTTAACATGCATGTGTTAGTATATTGCTTATCCACAATACTTAGATACTTTCCTAGGCACTTCAGGGATAAACATTTTAGCCAGTTCTTAACTTCTATCTCCAAATCTTCTAGAGCTTGGGACAGATTCTACGTACATGTTAATAGTGCAACCCTTGTTACTGTATGCTGTGATGGGGCACATCAGGTGGAAGAAAGTTGGACAGTGAGATAGATTCAGGCTGACATATCAAAGAATGCCTCATGGAAGAAGTGGGATTTGAGTCGAGCATCAGAGAATAGTTGGAGAGTCATCAGAAGGTTAGAGAGGTAATTGGGAAAGAAAATTGTGACAGAGTAGTGCACTTTAGACAAGGTAGCAAAGTGAGGGGCAGAGGATAGGAAGTTTTAGGGTACATCTTGGTATAGGGCGTGCACTATCAGGAGGGGTTCATTTTGACCCTTGATCCTAGCTGAGAGGTCAAGAAGTGGTAGAAGAGATACACTTTAATCGAATTTATTGCTGATATGAATTTGTAAACCAGAAATAATATTATGGCACTAAAGACTTAGTGAGACAGGCAGGAATAGAGCTCAAGTTTACAAATGTTTTTAAAAATATTTTTGAGAGGGGCGCCTGGGTGGCTGAGTCAGCTAAGTGTCCGACTTCAGCTCAGGTCATGATCTCACAGCTTGTGAATTTGAGCCCCATGTCGTTGGGCTCTGTGCTCACAGCTCAGTGCCTGGAGCCTGCTTCGGATTCTGTGTCTCCCTCTCTCTCCATCCATCCCCTTCTCTCTCTCTCTCTCTCTCTCTCTCTCTCTCAAATATAAAATAAAAAATAAAAAAACGTTTTTGAGAAAAACAGCACGTAACGTGCCATTTTTTTTTTTTTTTTTTTTTTAATTCTCGAAGCTTCTACTAAAGGAATTTTTTCCTTTCAGGCAGTAATGTTCGGGAGGTGGGAGAGATGGGAAAACAGAGAAGGAAAAAAAAACATTTTTATTAATAACATTGATGTGGCATATACCCTTTATTTTCTTCTCCTCTTCAAAGGCATACGTTCTATTTGACCTTGTGAACCTCATCAGTTTACAAAAGCATTTATTTTATAGGTGGTCTGGTCAGCTGTCATTATGATGGTACCTAATAAAAATATTATAACAAGGCAAAAACCAGTTTAGCTTTGGGATTCTTTACTTATGCTGTCCTTCCTTTTACCTCCCTCTTCCCGCCCCCTCCTTTGAGCATAACCACCACAACCCACTCTCCCAATACACATCCGCAGAAAATCAGCCTAATTCCCAAGATCCTTTCAGTATTGCAACATTTTAGATTGGTGAATGCAGGACATTACACTCACATAAATTAAGAGTGAGAGGCAAGCATAAAATAAATGTGATTTCTACTACATTGTAGGTGCTGTGAGAACACAAAGAAAGAAGCAGTTTGATTCTGATAGAGGCCGAATGAAAGATCCAGTAGAGTATGATATTTAAGATCTATCCTGAGTGGTGATTAAGAGTTCGGTGGGTGAGCCATCAGGAGCAAAAGCCCTTCCGGTGGAGGCATCAGATGGAAGAGGGGAGAGGATGAAGACGTAGGCACGTAGTGATGTTAGTGGAAGAGCTGCTCATCTGCAGAGGCTGGACCAGTACTTCCCAAACGGTGTCCCATGAGATAGGGCAAAGCAAGCAAACAAAACAACATGGCATAAAAACGGCAAATATTTAAACCTCTTTAATAAGCCTATATGTTTCATTACTCCCTTAAGACGCTTTTATTATTTCAGGAGGCATCTAATATAACTAATGTTTTATGGAACATAACTTGGGAAAGGCTGACTCAGTAAGTAAAATGTGCCTATTTTGTTAGAAGAAGGAAAACGAAGGTATTTAAGATTCATTGGATGCTTGAAACTGGGACAAATTCTTTCAAACAAACAAATACACACACACACACATTAGTACTGATTATACATCTGGCAGTATGTCTATGGCTTCGTAAGCATAAGAAAAACATGAGTAAAACACAGTGTAAGTCTCTAAGTAGCTGAGAGTGTGTTCAAGTTTCACAAAGGAGTGAACATTATTTCCAACTGTTGGGATAGTGAACACTTTTGAAGAAGGTGACATTGATCAGTGTCTCACAGCAAATAGAGATGTACATGAAGGACTTTCTGGGCAGAGGGAGCAGCAGGAACCAAAGTTCTGTTTTGAGCTCAGGGAATAGTGAGGTGCCCTGGCTCAACTAAATGTATGCAGCATGTTTTGAAAAGGGAGATGAGAAAAATGAGGAAAAAGAGTTTAATGTTATCTAGATACTAAAGGACACTGAATGTCATGAGAAAGAGTTTGAAAGTCAATCTCTAGATAGTGTGAAGTTGTACATTTGTGAACTGTGACATCATCATAAGAAAGAAGAAACTGAGAACTTCATGAGATCAGCATTATTTATCTTTAATTAAAACAGTGTGGGCAGATAGAACTTAGGCACTCTGATATCTTTTTTTTTCCTCTGATATCTTTTTGAAGACAGTTTTGTTTTATGGGATTTATACATTTTTAAATGATGTCCCCAAACTGGACAGCTTTCCCATTAATTATTGTCATGGTCGAAGTTTAGTTGCCATTACCTTGTATTTAAACCAGTGAACAAATTGCCATCGAGTAACTGATTTTTGGGTATGTTTTGAGGGCATATGAGATTGAACAAATATTTATCAAGTGCTTTTCTGATTGAGGGGAGCCATATCTGCATATATGACATTTTTTGAGGGCAATTATATTCTATGTAATATGGAATTAAAATGTAAATACAGGGAGCCTGGCTCAGTCAGTTTGGTGTCTGACTCTTGGTTTCGGCTCAGGTCATGACCTCAAGGCTTCATGGGTTCCAGCCCCATGTCATGTTCCTCATGGACAATACAGAGCTTGTTGGGATTCTCTCTCTCTCCCTCTCTCTGCCCCTCCCCCCTTACACCGTCTCTGTCCCTCTCAAAATACATAAGTAAATAAAGAACTTAAAAAAATAAAAACTTTAAAAAAAGTAACAAAAATGTAAATACAATAATTGAGAACACAGAAAGAGGAATGTAGGATGCTTGTCCTTAGTAAAGAAAATGAAAACAGGGCCCATCGATGATGAATGAGGAAGATTTGGAAAGGTAGAGAGGAAGCACTAAGTTCACGTCTTAGGAGAAAGCATGAGCAAAATTGCGCCATCAAGTCTCATTGCCTCATTTGCCTGGGATTCAAGAGGATTAGGCAGGATTCTGACATGATGAATAAATATTGTTTGTGGAGTGGAAGCACACTAAGGAAATAGAAGGCGAATTATGACAACCAAGAGTTTCAATTTAGAGAAGAGTAGATTACTTTTAGATTTCTAAAAATGTTAACCAGAGTTTCTCTGTGGCACATGAGATAAATGTTAGTTTTAGAAATATATTGCCACCAAGATAATTTCTTAGAAACCAGTGTTCCCTGGAAACAGAAAACTACTTGTTTTGGAATTTGGTGACTTTGCTTTCTAGGCCCAATAGGCAATATTGCAGGAAGTTATGTTTTAGATAAGAGTAAATTTGCTTTTTTAAAAGTGGATTGTACTGCATATAGATTTAGCAGATTATACATAAAATATAACAACAACTAAATTAAAAACAGGCCATGTATTTTTAAAGCATTGCTTAAGGTCACTTTAGATAGACATACAAAGCTATCCTGCTTTACCCAGTTCTAACACTGGTGAACTTTCCTTTCCCATATTTCACACATGCAACGATTTCTCTTCATTTGCCTTATTTCTGCGGTTATGAATTCAAAAATATTTAGAATTTCAGCATTTAGAGAAGGCATTGGAAATAACCCTACAGTTTTAGGACTAGAATGGTTAAAAACTGATATTATTTTTATATGCCTGTACAATAACCCATTTTTAGATGTCTGTTTCTTTTATAAAATATTTAAAATATTTTCAAATAATGTGCTTTGCAGTTACATACTGTATATCTCTTACCATTGTAAAATGCTTTCCTGATCACAAATCAAAATTGCAAATTACAGTTAACTTCTAATGGTTTAGTTAGTTGCAAATAGATATTCATAGATGACCTAACTACTATAGTTGAAAAGTATTCTCGTTTAACGTGTCTGACGTACATTACATGAATTATTTTATTCAAAACTCAAAAATATTGCTGTCTTCCATTTTTTAGAGGAGACTACTGAGGTGTGAAAAGGTTTAGCAATTGGTCCGAGGTCATACATTCAGGGTTAGTGTTGGAATCTGATTTGGTGCTCCAGAATCTAGTTTCTGCCACAATATGAAACTCAGTATCATCAGTTTATAAGCAGTAAACAATTCTTTGTATTAGTATATTGAATTATTACCATACATTAAGGAAAACAACCAAATATATGACCCCACTGTCTATTACCTGCTTTATATATGTCATGTCAAATAAATACCAAATATATAAATGTAAAAAAAAAAAAACAGGCAGATATTCAGATAGTCTTCAGACAATTAAGATTATTTATACCAGGACTATGAAATATTAAGTACAATAGAATTAGGGAATGATTATCTTAATAAACATATATTTTTGCTTTAAATTTTATATTATTTTCCTGCCCAGTAATATAATTATTTGCTTTCCTACTATTTTTTGTTGTTGTTGTTGCTACCGATGAGGTTTTAAAGTCTTTCTGTTCATGATTGCCAGCTTTCATTACTGAGAGTAGACCATCCCATTTGAAAGGCACGTGTCTCATCCCTCATCAATTTTCCTTTAGTTTGGAGTTGTTGCTGTCACAAGTGATGATGTCTGGTGTTTGAACTTCATAGGATGATTGTACCCAGAGGCTTTTTAGGCAGCTGTGTTTGGTGTCTCGTGGACATTAAAAGGAATGCTCTCACCATGGCTTCCTAACAAAGTACTAGTCATATAGTAAGTACTATGAATCCAACCAGTGTTTTATCATTATTCTACTTAGTTTGATTTACTCTTTAGTACATCAACGGCACAATATAGCCAATCTCTTGTTTGTTCTATTCACTGCCACTATGCATCGAGCTGAGTGCTTTGTAGCTATTTTTCCTGAAATAATAACATCTCCTTTTTCATCCTGTATCCTGAAGCATTTTTTGGATTTGTCCTTTGGCTTCAGGATTTGTTTGCATTCATTTGTACTAAACTACATTTAAAAAAAAAATTGTCTTCAAGCCAAGCCACTTAAATTATCTAAATGTGTTAGTAAGTTTTAAAGGATGTCTTATTTCATTTCCTATTCTGCCTTTTAATTTTACAGTACTCGTAATTGTGCAACCTATTGTAAATCTAATTTGAATAATCTTTTATTCAATTAGATGCTTGATGTGTTGTCTCACAAATGCATTTCCTTTCATGTTTCTTTCCTATCTCTAGGTTTAGGTAAAATGAGTGGAGCTGTCTTTTGTCAAAGATACATTTTAGTTGAAGTTATTTGAGCAAGGTGGGAAAATGGGCTTCTTACAAATTCATGTTATTTACACACAGTTAATCCTAAATTGCCTTTTGATATAGGTAAGTACATTAGTTTATTTTACAAAGCTACCATGCCATCTATAAGGTTATGTGTCTGTGTATATCTCCCAAGGGGGGAAAAAAAAGAATGATAATTGATAGCCAACCACTGGGACTAACCATGTTGGGCTCCCTCATTTTTAGCCATCTCTTTTCCATATAAGAATGCATTTTAGAGTAAAGGCTGGCCTATGACTGTTGCCAAAGCAATTTGTAGCCAGCTGTAAAATTAGCTTAAGATTTGTACTTGTTTGCTTTTCCACGACTCTAGAGAATGCCTCCACTAGTGGTTTTGATAGTGGAAATTCCTACTATTCACATGATAAAATTCAAAATAGGAGAAACATAATTATTGTGCATTAGGTATTTCTTCATTTGGCTTGAGAAGTCACTGTTCTCCACTCTTTTAAAATTAGCTCACAGCAAATCTGCTAAGTGTCTGTTTTCTAAAGTGACTCTCTTCTCCATGGGAGAGGCATAGCTTTTCGCAAACAACAGCTTTACTGTTTCTATAGTGATGCTGCCTCCTTACTACACTGAATGACAGTATACCAGAGTCTTAGGTTATTCACACTTATACATGTATTCCATGGTTTAATTGTCTTCTAAATATATGATGCTCCTGTCCAATTTGGAAGCGGACATTCATTAGAAAAGAAAGTAGAAAAACACTGAAGCTATTCTGGTGTTCTTACTTGTCCTCTACTTTGTTCTTCACTTTCTGCTCTCTGGTTTATTATACTTTAAAACCACCAAGATTTCTTCTTAATCTCAAATTCCCAATGATTCTCCTTCTCTGTAAATTTCTTTGTTTACAAATAGATTTTCTTTTTTATACATTATTTATTTTGTTTTCAGTTGTAAAATGTATAACATGCCAACTATTCCTCACTTCACTTTCAGGATCACGGATACTAAAACCTAGTTGTTTATTTTGCCTCTCCAGCCTCGTACCCAACATCACACTCCATAGAGATGAAAATAGGCTTTCAGGGTCCATATGTGAAAAAGGTTCTTTTTATTTGGCTTCTTTTCTGTTTAAATCAGAACCCCTGCTCTTACATTTAGCCCCTTTGTGAGTTTCATTGCCCTTATTCATCTCCTTTTTTTTTCATCTCTGCGTCTTCTATGTTCTCCTTTATGATATAGTCTTCATTTTTGTATCTGTCATTATCTGTGAAGCTATTTCTGAAGGTATTTAAAACTCTCTTGGATTGAAGACTTGTGTCAAATGCTAACGAAGGAAAAAGGATTATTGGATTAAAAGTTTGTCTGTGATCAGCAAGCTAAACATTAACTATCCATTTAGGTGAAAGGGCTTGTGGGAGTCAGTGAAATAAGGAAGTGTTCCCTGTTTCCACTGAGCTTAGGAGAATACAGTTCCAGGTAAGGTATATTTAAATCCACAGGAGCCACCCACTAGAACAAAGAAAAATGTAGGTTCTAAGGAGTTGAAGAATAATCTTTTTTTCCTCTATGAACATCAAACATTGTTTACTTGGTAGGTGCATTCCAATGAAAGTGTTATTTCGTGACTAAGGTGTTGGTTTAAACATAAAACTAACTGCATGATGCCTAGAGGGAGAAACTGGAGTAAAAATTATCTAAATGCTTTTACAAATATCTGAAGCCTAGGATGGGCAGAATGCAGATACATTTTCCCAGAGAAAACCCCTAAAAACCTGTTAACTGAGCTGATGACTCCACGGCTTCTAAGTTCCTATTCTCTAGTTCTTTGACCACTTCTGATTTGGGATTCTCCTTAAACTTAAAATCACTTTAGGAGCATTGCAGAGGTTTACGTGCAAAGCAAAAACTGCCAGGAGAGAAAGTAATCCAGCGATACTCAGATTTACATTTCTTTGAATCTTGCTTTCTATTAATTCTAATACTATTGTGCATTTATAAAATATAGTACTGTTTTAAACAGAAATCTACTTTTTATTGTCAAAAGGACATATATGACTTTCTTGCCTTTCAACTAGTACATTTCTTTTTTGTTTCAAGTTTTTAGTTAATTTCTAGTTAGTTAACATATAGTGTAATATTAGTTTCAGGAGTAAAATGTAGTGATTCATCACTTACATGTAATACCTAGCGCTCATCACAAGTGCCCTTCCTAATACCCATCAACCATTTAGCAATTATTTTCAATTTTCTTTTTTTTTTTTAATTTCTTAATGTTACTGATTTTTGAGAGAGAGACAGAACATGAGTGGGGGAGGAGCAGAGAGAGGGAGACAGAGAATCTGAAAAGTAGGCTCCAGGCTCTGAGCTGTCAGAATAGAGCCTGACGCAGGGCTCGAACTCACGGACCACGAGATCATGACCTGAGCCGAAGCTGGACACTTAATGACTGAGCCACCCAGGCACCCCTATTTTCAGATTTCAATGTGGCTAAGATTCATTGAATATCAAACATTGCTAGGAGCTTTCATATACATATTTAATCTTCTCAATGAAATCTATGAGGGAGATCTTTTTATTTTAATATTTAGATTATAAACCTATTCCAGTATCAAAGAAGAATCCAATACCAAGAGGTAAAAGCAATCTGAGTTTCAGGACAGTATTCCAAAGAAATATAACTTTAAGAAATCAGAAAATATCATCATATTAGGTAAAAATAGAATATGTGAAACTATCAAATTTTTCTTTTTCTTTAAAGTCATTTCTTGCCTGGTGACATTTAAAACATTTTGATCTTTGGAAGTCTCTTTTCTCTACTTATTTCAAAAATAATTTCTTTGACATAGTTTGTAATAACCTCTTTTTATTATTCATCTCATTTTGACTGCTAATTAGGCTATACACACCATGACTAGAGATCATCATCGTTGATTCCCTTGTCTATAAAACAAAAACAAAAATCAAGTAATATCAAACACTAGAGAAACTGAATTTCTCCTAATTCACTCCTTTAAAAATTAAGTTCATTAGTTTCTTTGTTGACATGCTGAAGAGCAGAGACATGCACTTGAATTTAGAGAAGGAGTCAGATTTGAATTAACAATACAAAACTTGATGTTTTGTAATTTTCTTTTTTTATATACTTCACTCTTGCTAAGGCTAAGTTATTTGTTACACTGAGCTTTCTTTCTTAATCAGCAGCAACTCGGTATCTAATCTGGTGTCATGCTTTCATTTTTTTACTGAGAAAGACAGATGCACAGTAATTGAGTAATATATTTTTTTATTTCCCCAGTCTCTGATTCTTGATGCATAGTATCCACTTTAGTATATGTGCTGCCGAAGCGAGCACATATAGTATCCACTTTAATTCACAGTACAAAGTCTAATCAGTTCTGGTCATTGGTTTAAGTAAGTCCTGGCAATATTTTAGTAAATAACTTTATCAACTACTAAACACTGTGAGAATTCATACTTTAAATTTACAGCTATGTTTACAAATTCTAAAGGGCCAATGAGCCCTTTCATATCTGTTTATCCTGGAACTCATGCATTATTAGAGTTAGTGATATAATGTGAGGAGACCCAGAATATATACTTAAATTCTTCCTGAATACTGTAAACACATGTTACATATTAGGCAGCATGTCAGATCCTGAAGTCATACCTTTCTCTTGAAGGACAACCAATTCTAATATATGTCTACTTGTTAGAAAAGTTGACTTTGGATTATAAATATAGATATTGCTGACTACCAAGACAATTCATCAAGGCATTAAATATTGTCATTGTAAATTCTGCTTTCCTGTCTTCTCATCATATGAATGATAATGAATTGATTAATGTCTACTAAACTATAGCAGTAAACTATAAATAAATTGGGGGCAGATTACTTTTTGGACTGTAGATAACAAACATACAGGATTATATAGAAAAGACCTGGTGAAATGTGATTTTTATGGTATGTAGAAACTTTTCCCTGGTTGACATTTAAAAATACATAGTGCAGTTCTTTTCACTGAAATAGACACTGGAATGGAAACTGCCCACACTCCCTCCTGTAGAAAAGTAGGAAAATGTTTCCAGCAGCCTCTCACCCTTGCTTTGTATGCTCTGAGTATCTGGCATCATGTGCACTCAGTGAGAATCCAAATGTGTTGATGTTTACTAAACAGCATGGTGCACAATTTCCTACCATAGCGCGTACGAAGAAAAGCAGAACATATGCTTGAATATTCCAAATAACTTGTTAGAAAATGCATGTGGATCTATATCTAATATGAAATTAATTTTTCACACACACACAGAGCCCTGTAACCAGATTTTTACACAGTGGGTTGTGATATTGTAATCCCTCATTCATGAACTATGTGTTTGAATTACACTACTTGAATTATCAAAGTCATCTTGCTGTTTGAATGCCGCTGGCATGGTATTTGAAAGAATTTTATAATCAAGTCTAGCTCCTTTAGGGGAGATGTTGATACTGCCCCTGTAGGTGGTACAATAGATGTTAGTTAGTGGCTTGAAGCTAATTTTTCTATTTCATGTACTTATGAAACATTGTTTTTCCAAAAGATACCAGAATTCTGATAGACTCTTCCTTTCCTGTCTCTCACACACACACAAACACGTGTGCACACTTTTGCATGTGGAATCTCTTAATTTCCTCATCTATAAAATACTGTTAAAAAGATAATTTAATGAACTTTTAAAAGTTTGAAAATTTTCAACAATTTATAGAGGATTGGATACTTAGGGAAGTCTTCAAACCTCCAGATGCCCAGTTAAATGAGTGTTATTCAGTGAAATGAATCTTGTTTAGTGTTTTGGCCTCAAAAGAATCATACCAAGTATATTTTAGCAAACACCTATTCTAAGCCAAATATTTCCCTAGGAATTCTCATTTATCTTTCTTAGTTGTGACAGCTCCATTATATTATAATTATTTCCATGTGATGGCTGTGTAAAGCTGAAAGAGTTCCACATATTGTTATGCAACACGGTACTGCTTCTGATCCTAGTTTAGTCTAGCCTTACATTATTACTGACTTTGACTAAGATCCAGAAAGTATGTTTATCATATCTGCATGTTGTGTGAAGTAAAATATAAAAAGGTAGATGACAGAATCAGGATGAAGAAAATTTCTAAGTGACTGGAATAACAAAGAAAAAATTAACTGTTTTATGTGTGATATTCTACATATGCATTAGAGCTGAAGAGGAATATAATTAGAAAATGCATTTGATCTAGCTTTGCAATGGGTCAAGTGATAAGATTCAGAATGTTAAATTCATCATATCATACATTGTTTCTGAAAGATGGTGATATTTTCTTGGACCAGATTAAGAAATATTCTGGGCCTGTGCAATGAATGTAATGATTTGACTTTATATTGGGGTAGTCAAATCCTGTTTAGAGTTTTACCTTCAACTCTGGGCACCAAACTTTCAAAGATGCATTGCTAGAGCGGAAAGTATATGCAAAAGAGGTAAACTTGGACAGTTGTGGTCTGGACTCCATTTCCTGTTTCAACCAGGGATGATATATCATCCAGAAGACTTGGGAAGCTGGGGGAGAGAGGGTGGGAGAAGGAACTGTGTATGTTCTATATATCTTCAAATATTGAAAAAGATTATCCTGGGAAAATAAAATGAACCAAATCTATGGCATTCATGGACCAGTGCCTGGAGATTAGGAAAAAAGCCTACCACATTAGAAGGAAAATTATAGAAAGGAAAAATATCCTACAACAGAACAGCTTGTAATGAGCTTCCTTTCTTTGGAAATGCATCTCTCATGTTAAAAGGTAAATTGGACTGTTTGGCATTCACTATTCCTTCCATTTTAAATGCTTAAGACTCTATACTTAAAATGTAGAATGAAGTAATGAGAGAAAATAGCTTATGCATATTTTAAATATGAAAATGGCATCCTCCTACTTTAAAAAAAATTTTTATGGGTATTATGGTGACATTTCATAGCAGGCCATAATAACATAAAATAACATAAGTAGACTGACTCATGAATGTTGTTTACAAAAAGAGAATCCTGTTCAGATATAGATTAAGTTGACTTTTTTTCTTATCAAGGTGATGTTTCTTTTTTTCAGAATAAATAATAAAAAAAGGAAATGCTTTATATAATTATCTATTTTTTAATGGTAACCTTAAAATGTATCTATATACACATAAATATGGTAGATGTTAGAACTCAAGTTAAAAAACATTTTTTTAATGTTTATTTATTTTTGAAGGAAAGAGAGACAGAGTGTGAGCAGGGGAGGAACAGAGAGAGGGAGACACAGAATCTGAACCCGGGTCCAGGCTCTGAGCTATCAGCGCAGAGCCTGATGAGGGGCTTGAACTCACAAATCGTGAGATCATGACCTGAGCTGAAGTAGGTCCCTTAACCGACCAAGCTACCCAGGCGCTCCAGAACTCAAGTTTTTAGACTTCTAAATTTAAAAATTGGAAAGTACCTCCTTCCTACAATTATCCATAGAAAATGGCACCATAAATCTCTATATTTATTAAGTCTGTTGTCACCATCCCTTCAACCACTCTATATCAAGGTTTACAGATATTATTGTGAAAAACATTTTTGACTTCATAAAGTACATTCTTAAAGTAGATTGTAACTAGACAAAGGAGTAGAAAAAATATATTGGCCAATATATTTGAACATATTTATTTAATTTTAACGACTTTCAAGTTGAATCCCACTTCAACTTGAAGTTTTATGAATTTGATTCATAACCATCCTTAGAAATTATATTGGCTTTCATACATACTTTTTACTTGGCCTCACTGAAGAATTTGATATGAAGAAAATAAGAAATAATATCTTTAGAAGTGTTAATATAGATAAAATATTTGATTAAAAACTTATTTTCTTTTATTTAACTCATCTTCGTACTGTTTGTGGGCTTTTTAATTTGCCACACCCATCTTTTTTCTAGGACTATGTGATTTTATGAGGAATTACCAGATACTTAATGCTCTTCCAAACAATATAGCCTTGTTAGATATATTCTGGGGACATGGATATGGCCAGATATGCTAAAATTATTTCAGTTTTATTCATCACAACTACAATCAAAAAGGGTGGGTCAACATTGGAGATAAAAACGAACAAACAAAATCTTTATGTTTCCATATGAGTATGGACATTTCCATATGAATCATCACTAAAGAGATGAATATAATTGTATTTTACTTGGCTAGGTCTGATAATAAAATAGTTGTGACACATAGTGAAAGGTATATTTCAACCCCTTGAAATCAAAGATTTATAATAGCAACATCATTAATTTTGATACTTTCCCTAGATTTGGTTCATACCACTATTTTTACCATATGTCCTTTATTGAGAATCTTCAACATCTGGCACTTTAAGATAATTTTATAAGAATTCAAAGACTGGTAGTAGATAGACATGTTAAAATAATCAAAACACTGTTTTACAAATATGCTAGAGGTATGTGTAGAAAGAATTGTCACTCATTCTGATTAGGAGACTTGAAGAAGTCATTTAAGGGAGATAAAGTTTGACTTGTGTCTGGAAGGATGAGACATTTGCCATGCAGTAAAGGTAAGGCAGACTATTTCAGACAAAAAGAATAATAAATGTAGAAAAAAAGAGATAAATTAGCATTAACAAAAAAAGTTTGATTTTATAAAAATGACTGGAATTAAGTCTTGAAAGACCTAAATTGTACTGGGGCAGATCAATATATGACCAATATCAATAATCAATGTAAATAACATGGTAAATATAAATAATAAGAAATTTAAGCTGATAGTGACTTGGGCATACAGGTATGGCAGAAGACCACTCTGAACACAGTATGGACAGAGGAATTAGAGTATATCTAATCCTGATTCAGAAAGATGAATGACCAAGACTGTCACAAAAATCCAGTTTTGAAGCAATAAGAAACAAATTCACAACCAGCAGTAAACCATGATGATCAGTTTATTTTTCTTATCCTCTGTGCTCACAGAGGAATTAAAGATAATTGTGTTTTAACTGGAGTTCAGTTCCCCTCTATAGACCCAACCCTCCCTTCTCTACTTTTCCTCCTTTCCATCCAGAAATTTGAGGCCATAATCTATCTTCAGTCTTCTAGTTACCAGAGAAACAATGGTGAATAAAGTAAGGAAAGTATGACAGGAATGTGTCTAAGTGTGTGTGTGTGTGTGTGTGTGTGTGTGTGTGTGTGCATGCGCGTGTGCATGTGTGTAGGGTGGGGAGGCTGACAAGGTTTTGCAAATTCAAGTGGAATGAACAAATACTTGACCAACAGCAAAATGTCAATATAACATGTCTTATATAAAAACTAAATATGTAGGTATGCAGAATAAATCCTCAGTTTCCTGTAAGAGTATTATCATTGTTCAAAATATTTCTACTAGAGCACAACATATGAGCAAGATAGATGGGAAGGTAAACAGGATGGAAATGGGAAATTCCAGCCTTTACAGTCCAAGAAATCTGTGTTCAAATCCCATGTCTATTGCGTGCTAGAAGTAAAACTTTAAACAATGTATTTGACCACTCTAAGCTTCAATTTTTTCCCCCTTGAAAGTCTGCACAAATACAACAAATAATGTATTCAGCATCTGGGTCATTGTAGACCTTCAGTAAATGTTACTTTATGGACAATGATAATGATTAGGACTCTGTTAGGACGAGGATGCTCTTAAAACTTCTCTTTGTTGCTACTGCTGCTAATTGTTAAACTCAGTATTAATTTTGTCATCTGAGAATCCCCTCTTAAATGTTCAATCTTCAGTAAGAGAGCAGAAATTGTGATGAAGGACATCTTATGGTGGGCAGCTTTTCGTCATGACTGTCAATTGTAGACCTAGAAAAGGTGCACGGTCTACGGTTACTTTCATCAAATAACTCATAAATGAAAATCTTGTGTGGCTTGATTGAATCTTAAATTTAGCGTGTAGTCAGTTGACTTAGACGTCTGTAATCACACAGTTTATACATTTTTTAAAAGAGCCAGTTTTTTTTCTCATGTTTTAAAACTCTGCACTTCTTAGCATGGCGCCTGGTACATGGTAGACATGTAATAAATACCTGTTCACTAAATCAGGTGGAAACTGTATTTTTCCCAACTTCTCCTTGAAGTGAACAGAAGTTATCACCTGGAGCCAGTCAACTTCTGCCATATACCCTTATACCATATGTCTTCAAATCATTGTCTGTAACAGCAAGTTTATTTCGCACACACAGTGCAGTCGCCCAGTATCTATCTTTGGCCCTTATTCAGTCTGAATCACAGGATTCATGTCTGTGATGTTTCTAACTCATAACATGACAGAAAAATAGTATAAATACCATCTACAGAACACTCAACACATTTTTGTTCCTATAGTTCTGAATTATTTCTTTTCTTGCACAAGGTTGGTATTCCTCAAACATTTGTTAAAAATATGTGAAAGGAAGGTATGTTGGTATATTTGGGTAAATGCCTCTGTTAAGAGAATATGAAAACCTCAACCAATAATTTAAATGATTGTAGTATTTCATATAATTGTATATTATCTACTATAAAAATGTTGACGATGAATTGAAAACCAGTTAGTGTTCTTGAAATTTGCCATGTAAATAAATGTAATTATAAAACTAATTATAGTATTTTGTCATGGTAAAATTACCTAATTTGCCCCATTGTACTGTTATCTTCATAGACTAATATTGAATCTAGCCATGCTAAATTTGTGCTGCATATTACATTTTAGCAGCAGTTTCAGGAACCCATTATTAACTGTCAAATGTCATAGTATATCAGTGAAATTTGAATCACTCATTATGTTTTGGCATTTATGTTATGACAGTAAACCAGTCTAGGAGACCTATTTAGAGAGTCACTTTAGCTAATTTATTATTTAAATAATGTACATTTTAACTATCTATCAATTATATATATGTGACTGGCTACATACTATAAACTTTTAATTAATCAGAATCAAATTAATTGAAATCCATATTTATTCAGCAACTCACAAAAATAACTACAGACTTTTAATAACTGATTTTATTTATTTTTTATTTTTTAAAGTTTATTTATTTTGAGAGAAAGGGAAAGAACACGTGTGCACACACTCAGTGGGGGAGGGGCAGAGAGACAGAGAGAATCTCACGCAGGCTCCATGCTGCCAGTGCAGAGCCTAACTCAAAGCTTGAACCCACAAACCGTGAGATCATCACCTGAGTCTAAATCAAGAGTCAGACACCTAACCACCCACGTGCCCTTAATATGATTTCAAAAGGAAAAATGAAAGAATAAATACTAATATTTGGATAGTTTCAAAAAGTGGATTATACTTCGTAGAGGCAGAAAATGTTCATGTCAATGAGCTTTACTTGACTCCTACGGATTTACATTACCAATGATTTTGAAAGACTTACTTTTCAACAATAGCAAAATTCAAGTCAAGAAAGATAGATGATAGCTTGATATACATCTATGATCATACATTATGGATTTTTTTTAATAGCATGTTTAACAATTACTTTTCTCCTAACTTCCAGTTATTCAGCAACTTTCAATTATTCAGCACATTTCATGTTTCTAAACTTTTTGAAATTGTAACTCTTCTCATCACACATCCATGCTTCTGCTTTGTCTTTTACATTTTATGATTCATACAAAAATATTAAATCATATACTATTCAGTTACTCAACATTGTACTCTACAGCCTCCCTAAAGGGAGGAAATATTACTTAAAGATAGCAATGAGGTATTTTAAATATTTAGATACCTAAAGATCATTCTACAGTCTTAGTTTTTCTTATTGAGACAAATTATTCCCTGGTTCCGCATTCATAAACATCACCAGAAAGAACATTAATAATCATTAGGTATGTGCCTCAATAGAAATTGGGAAATAGTTTAATGGGATTTTAACTTAAATGAAGACCAACCATGAGTAACACTTTCTTTATGATGAATCCTCAGGGTCTGGGAGATAACCACTAACAAGAAAATGATCACTTATCTTTTGGTTTGCTCTTTCTTCTTGTGTGAGTTTCAGAATAAAAGGCCTAAAAAATAAAACCAGGATAACAATTCAGTCTTATTAAGTGGTGAATATAAAAAATGCAGCACAAGAAACTGATTTGATCATTACCATAAAGAGTTTGAGAACCATACAGATCTAGCTTTTGGATTTCTAATATTAACATTCATTGTCTTAGAATAACTGTGTTTTGTTTGCTGGGTTTTAAAACTGTCAGAAATTTAGTATACCTCCCTACTGCAGAGTGGTGGTGTTAATATAAATGTGAACAAGTTTTTTTCCCCAAGATTATATATTTGCCCCACATAGTGATACCTATAGAAATGATGAAATAGAAACAGATTCTCATAAAACAAAGATTCCAAATGTATCTCATGTAACATTTATTCCTGCCTTTTCTTCTTTCAGTGTTCTGGTTTCTCTTTCTTCTCATCATAACAAAGCAATCTACTCCACACCTTCTATCATCTATATTTTTATACTTGGTAATGGAAATGAATTAATTAATTAAGGCCCACCTTTTTGTACTTTTATATTTTTTATATTCACTATTTTTTTGAGAGACAGAGAAAGACAGAGTGTGAGCAGGGGAGGTGCAGAGAGAGAGGGAGAGAATCTGAAGCAGGCTCCAGGCTCTGAGCTGTCAGCACAGAGCCTGATGAGGGGCTTGAACTCATGAACCACGAGATCATGACCTGAACTGAAATTGAACACTCAACTGACTCAGCCACCCAGGCACCCCTATTTATTGATTAATTTTTTTTAACTTTTATTTATTTTTGAGAGAAAGAGAGCATGATGAGGGGAGGGGCAGAGAGAGAGTGAGACACAGAATACAAAGCAGGCTCCAGGCTCTGAGCTGTCAGCACAGAGCCTGACGTGGGGATCCAACCCACGAACTATGAGATCATGACCTGAGCTGAAGTCAGGCATATAATGGATTGAGCCACCCAGGCGCCCCAGTAAAGACCCACTTTTAAGTGAAAATTTGTACTAAATGAATGAATTTGAAACCATACAACTTAGCGATAATCTTTAATTCTTCATTAGACCATATAAATTTCTGGTTCAAATGATTGTTTGACAACAGATAAGGTATACATTTTAAAAAAATATAGCTTTTTAAAACTCAACCAGTTGACATTGCTACATGTGACTTCCAGATACAGTTGCTGTATTTCAAGAGTTTAGAAGTAACTTGGAAGAAACATAATATGAAAATAATGTCTACCACACTGGAGAGCCTTTATAATAATAGCATTTTGAAAAAGAAATGGACGCTCCTAACTCATCCTACGTTATGTTCATCAGGCATCCCTAAGTGATAGGGAAAATACTTTGTGGCGTGTCTTAGCAGAGACCCACTGAAAATGATCTACTCTATATTGACTGATGCTTCTGACTTATGAAAAAGTCAAAGAATTAAAGCTGCCCCTGTAAAATAAAAGCTAATAAAGACCAAAACACATCATTTTTTTCCAATAGGTTCTAATCACTCAAAACCATTGAGTCCTTTTGGTAATATAAATCACAGCAATTTGTAACAGCACATAAGGAAATGGTTAAAATTGTAAAGAAAAAAAAATTGACTACATACAGAAATAAAGGCTACATCATTCTGTACATCATTCTGGAATTGAATGCTCTATTAATATATTATTAGTATTCTTTTGTGAGGCAAATGCACCCATCCACCTGAAGTGATCATTAATGAGGATAATAAGCACAAGGATCATAATGTGCCTGTAACTTGCTTAAGGATAAATTATTTTAATTATACTTAAAAATTGACCCTAAAATCCTTTACCATGATCTGAAACTATTTAGACAATATATTTTTAGGAAAAGAATAAAAGTAAAGGGATAAAAAATGTGTTAAAGTTCTGTTTTAGTGATACATACTTTCAATTTTTAACATATTTGCAAAACTCAATCTGAAGGAAAGATTTGCTTTTAAAATCTTGTATTTGTTCCTGTTCTGCACCTCTTGTCCTTTTTCCAACTTTCCACCATGACAAAGTGATTGAGAACATGTGTTGGGTTTCTTCCTTAGCACTTTTGTTCAGTAACTGTTCTTTTTTGGTACTTTCCAAGCAATTGGGCCGCTTTCAAGTGTATTTGCATTTTTAAAACAACACGCAAAATAAAACACTCTCAGATCTGATTAATGCTCACAGTTTAACTTCTGAAACACAAACAAACAGGCAGTGCAGGCCAGCCACCTGCAAAATACTAAAGGGAGCCTACTGATTATTGGGAGAGAGAGCATTGCATGAGAAATTTTGTAGGCAGGAAAGAATATGCAGGGTTGGCTCTAGAGTCAAACAGTTTACTCACCAATTTTGGATAGAGTTAAATATAAATTAAAGAAATATCTTAAGTGTGCTTTGGTAGTGATATGATGAGATATTGATAGTAAATAATTTATAATCACTTTTTTTATGAAGTGGCTTCAACTATGACAACAAAAGAAGAAAACTACATAGAATTCGGACCTAAGTTGATCTTGTTTCAAAGCACCTAATACCTGTTTTTCTTTCTAGTCCTGCTTTCTGAGGGAGGAAGGTGCACTGAGTTAGGCTCGAAAATTGGTGGCTCAATGACCAAAGAATGTTGGAAATGTTTCCACTGTTACCATGAAAATGAGAAATAAAAATGCAGAATGTCTGCACTATAATTTCCTATAATACTGTAAAGCACTTTTTGTATTATAATTTTCTATAATATCCTATAGTGATTAGGCTCCCTGGAAATTGTCTATGTCACATAGTTCATACAGTGGCTTTATTGTTGTTATTATTATTATTAGATATTATCCCAATAAGTCAGTTTCAGAATATGCTTAGTCATATGTTTTGTTTTGGAAAACCAAAATTCAGAAAATTAATTTCCTAGGATTTGTCCCAATGATCATTTATTATTTGCTAGTCAGTATGCTAAGTGTTTTTTCCCTTCATTATCTCAATTAATGCTCAAAGCCAAATTCTCACATGGTTATTATTTTGCCACTATCTAACAGATGAGCAAACTGAAGCCTAGAAAAGTTAAGTAATTTTTCTTTAATTTTTTTTTTCAATGCTTATTTATTTTTGAGAGAGAAACAAAGTGCGATTGGGGAGGGACACAGAGAGAGAAGGAGACACAGAATTCAAAGCAGGCCCCAGGCTTCAATCTGTCGGCACAGAGGCCAATGTGGGGCTCAGACCCACGAACTGTGCGATCAGGACCTAAGCTGAAGTCAGACGCTTAACCAACTGAGCCACCCAGACGCAAGTAACTTTTCTAAGGATTATATGACCAGAGAGGACAGAGGCAGAATTGGAATCTAAGCAGTCTGTTTTCAGACCTTGTTTTTTGCTTTGCTTTTTGTTTTTTTTTAAACCTTATTCCAGCCCTATGAGACAACTAAATTAACCTCTGAGTAGGAATATTTACATGTTTGAGTGATATCAACTACTTTTAAAGCAATAGGATGTTATGACTTTGAAAATGTGACTTTCAACTTTCCCCTGTTACAGATAAACTATTGCAGAGGTAAGGATTTTTTACTTGTGGTGAGCTGCTAAAAACTGTCAGTTTTGGAAAGTTACATCTTCCCAAATGTCTAAAAGTAGACCATTAATTTTCTCATTGTTTAGCTTTTATTTCATAATTCGTTCTCAAAACGTTCTTGCTTGCCACCATTTTCTTACTAGGGTGTGCTGGAGGATGACAAAATAGTGAGTTGCGAATACATATTTAGTTGAAAACCTTGGACACAGCAATGATGCAAGTCACAGGGGATTCTTTCTTGAGGGAAATGTGCTCACTTCGTGAATCTAGATTGCTCATGTCATATGATATAGTAATAATTTTTGTGGGCAAATGATTCCATCTCTTTATGTTAAAAATTACTGGCTTTAAGGGACTTACAGAGTAGTTTGGAAGAAGTATGGGTAGATCATTATAATGGAGAGTGACAAATGCAATGAAGGCTATATAGGCAGGGAGGATATCCTGCATGCAAATGAATCCACACAATCTGGAGTATTATTTTAAGAGATATTTTGAGGGACGCCTGCATGGCTCAGTCGATTCAGTGTCCGACTTCAGCTCCAGCCATGGTCTCGCGGTTTGTGGGTTTGAGCCCTGCATCAGGCTCTGTGCTGACAGCTCAGAGCCTGGAGCTTGCTTTGGATTCTGTGTCTCCCTCTCTCACTGCCCCTCCCCCACTTGCACCCTCTCTCTCTCTCTCTCTCTCTCTCTCTCTCTCAAAAATAAATAAACATTAATAATTTTTTAAATCCCATTAAGAGATACTTTGAGAAGGAAAACCCTCAACTAAAACTTCATGAACTAGGGAAACAAAAGTGGGCTTCATTTCCTTAACAATTTACATGTCAGATAGTTTAAAACAGATAATGAAAAGAGTAAACAACTAATTTCCTTCACAGTGCAAAATAAACACTAGCAATAGCTAAAGACACCTGTCAATATTAACTCTGAGTCAAAGATCTGCACTTAGCAGCCATTTGGGTGCAGGCTGTCTGTACAGCAGAAGGATATGGGAGTACCAGGACAGAGTATGATGTAGGGGATTTAAGTCCTTTGTTTCTCTGGAACAGAAAAAGTTAACAGCAAAGGATTTTTATTCTCAAAATCACTAGACTTAGTACAACTTACAAGCCTCCACCTACTCTCCAGAAACACATATCACTGAATAGGTTTTTTCCTGGCTTAAAATCAAAGTTTTTTCCAAGTGATTCTTTTTTTCATTCACTCCCTTTTAAGTTAATAGAACACCTACAAGATATGGAAAAAAAAAATGCTTAGACATACACTGTCCCTTTCTCTAAAGATTGCTAGGTATTAGTAATTGAGGTTTGAGAACATATTATTTAAATGGCTACAAAGCTAATATAAAGGCAATAGAGCAATACTGCTAATACCACTTAGAGTAATATTACTATGACTAATGGTGGTATATTGCTGTAAAGTTGAATGCAAAACAAATAATAGATGAAAATGTTAGAGTGTATGGCTGGTTATGGAATCTTTTGTTTTCACTTTTACAGCCCTCCTTTTATAAAATGGGAAGTTGCAATTGTTAAAAAAATCAATGATACTTGTTAAAGATGTTAAGGCAGACTTTTATTCAGGAGCATCGCAATAGGTATAGGGACCAGTGCAATGGCATTTATAATGGGAGAGAGAGATTGGACTCAACTCTGAATATGGCTTGGGCAGGTGGGAATTTATAACCAAGGAGTAGGGTGGGAGGGTCAGTGGTTGGAAGACTACTAGGAGAAAACATCAGAGGTTAATTGGGGTTCTGGCTAAAGCAACCTAACAGGGTTATTACTGAAGACAGGCCAGGGTGATCAGATGTCACCTAGGGATGGTGGAGGATGAGGAAACTGATCAGATATTTAGAGTGATCGGATAACTTGGATTTGCAAGAAAGTGCACAGACGAACCTAGAGGAAGGTTCAAGAGCCTGACTTAAGTTTGGTCAAGCAAAGAATCTTTGTTGCAATAAAGGAAAGGTTATAAAAGTTTACAAGGACTGCTTCTCCACAAGTGCTGTAAATTCTTCAAATCCCATATAGATTTCAGTTTCTTTCCTTGCTCTGTGATTTTGTTAATGATAACGTATAATATCAGCACTATTTCATTTATATAAAAGCAATGCCATTTTATTATAGATAAGTAAAGCTCTGGAAATATTAAAATATTTTTTTAAGAGCTGAGAATAATGGGTGAATTGTATGTAATGGAAACAGCATGGCTCACTGGAGGCATTTAGTGTCCAGAATGGAATAGCCTTTGACTGATTAAGTGGGCAGACTTTATTGACTACATTATTAAATATGAAATCTATTAAACTTAAGTACAACCTTTCCCCCCTTCAAATGTTAACATCAGTGCCAATGGGAGAGTGAAACTCGTGACATTTAGAAAGGAGAAAGAATCAGATGAGATTTACCAGAAAGAGGATATATAAATAATTGAATAGGAATGTCTGTAACAATGCAGATCTTTTAGATAACATGTGACAAAATATTTCTCTATTTTCTAATAGGGAAAAGTTTCTAATAGAGGCCTCAATCAGTTGTTCCTAGGGCACTGCAATCAGGGTAATTTTGGAAGCTTCCTTCCAAGTTCTGATTTATCACCCCAGTCTCCCAAGGGCCCTCCATGTGATTGCTTTGGCACTGATATTTATGCTGGATGAACACAAAGTGCCACACTTAACTCGATATTACCCTTTAGGTCACGAGAGTGCTATCTTTCAAGTACGTTTGGGTGATTTTCACACCGCCCCATATCTCACCAACACTAGAGGTATCTCTTCTTTGAAACTTAGAAGGAGTCCGCTAGATCTGTAAATAAAATTCAGCAAGTCTCAGTAAATATTTCTTTTCCCAGCTGGGATGCCAGCTCACAGAAGAGGAAAGTCGATGCACTGAAGTGGGATAAATTAGTGCATTGGCTCCTAGTACCAGCTTTGCAGCTGTGTCATGATTTCCTTTAGGGGTCTAGGAAAATGTAGCTTTTCATGCCTGATATTCTTTCTATTATTGTTATCTATATCCTCTTCAGAGGTGTAAAGAGATGACCTTTCCCCTGGAAATGCCAAACTGATTCTTTCAGAGAGACTGCCGTTGCTTCTAAAGCGACAGGCCTCTGTTTTACTCTTTTGAAGAATCTGCCATTGCAATCACAGGGAAAGTACTTCGTAGGAAGAAGACAGTGCCAGGAGTCTCCAAGGTAGGCTTATTCTCACAACGGGGTGTGGGGTTTGCCACTGCCTCACCACGTTCAAGCTGCCAGAGGGCTTCTCGCATGCTTATATCTTTAGATAGCAAGACCTTCACCATCCTTGTTTACATTCTTAAAGTGAGGCTTTATTTCTGCTCAAAGCTTGCAAGCCGACAGCTTTGGAATGTGAATTTTTCTGTGTCTTTTCAGATCCAGTAGCACTGACAGGATCTTCCCACACTGCCTCATGTTGGTTTTCTGCCAAACTTGAGTAGAGACTGGTGTCAGCTCTGCTTGCCTGCTAGCTGGACCCTGGGCCAAAGGCAGCAAGCCTTCCCTAGCCCAACAAGGTGCTGACGTGGCATTGCTCCGCAGGTTGCTGCTAATGCTCATATAACATTTGATATATTGAGGTCTTACAAACACTGGCTTCTTTCGTGTAAGTCAGGAGTGAAAAGATTCTCCTTTTTGGTCCTATGCCCAAAACAGATGCCACTGTTGGGGGGAATGCAAACCGGTGCAGTCACTCTGGAAAACAGTATGGAGGTTCCTCAAAAAATTAAAAATAGAACTACTCTATGACCCAGCAATTGCACTGCTAGGTATTTATCTAAAGAATAGAAAAATTCTGATTCAAAGGGGGCACATGTACCCCTAATGTTTATAGCAGCATTATCTACAGTAGCCAAATTATGGAAAGAGCCCAAATGCCCATTGACTGATGAATGGGTAAAGAAGGTGTGGTATGTACCTACAATGCAATATTACTTGGCAATCAAAAAGATGAAATCTTGCCATTTGCGACAACGTGGGTGGAACTAGAGTGTATTATGCCAAGTGAAATAAGTCAGTGAGAGAAAGACAGATATATGATTTCACTCACGTGTGGAATTTAAGAAACAAAACAGGACATAGGGGAAGGGAAGGACAAATAAGATAAAAACAGAAAAGGAGGCAAACCATAAGAGACTCTTAATTACAGAGAACAAACTGAGGGTTGCTGGAGGAGAGGTGAGGGGGTGATGGCTTAAATGGGTGAGGGGCATTAAGGAGGGCACTTGTTGGGATGAGCGCTGGGTATAATATGTAAGTGATGAATCACTAAATTCTACTCCTAAAACCAATACTACACTATATGTTAACTAACTTGAATTTAAATTTAAAAAGAAACAAAAATAAATTGTTGAACAGAGAAAAAGAATAGATGCCACTTAGGACATATATTGTTAGAATGGTCTAGACATTGACACTGTTAGGAAATGGAAATTCTTTACTCTGAGAAACCTTGATTTGTCATTTGTGTAGCATTAACTGATTGGCCAACTCTTGATTGCCGTATATACTTCTTTGCAATCCAACCCATCTTGCACTGAAATAGACTGAGGACCTAAAATACATCAGGCCATAATAAAACTATGCTGTAGATGTTCGTAAATTTTTTAAATTTAAAAATTCATTACATTCATATGACCTTGTACACCTTTAAGTTATAACAAAGCGACACGTTTTATTAGTAGAATTGCATTTCCATAAAGTCAAAGGTTTACAAAGCAATCGGCAATTATTTGGCAGTTACACCAGAGTGTATTGCTCCACATAGTTTTTTCTAAGACTATATAGTTATCCTTATGCTGTATTTTCTTAAAATAATTTTAAAATTTCTGTTTTAGAAATGTCTTCACAATCAGGTTAGTAATTAACACAAGAAGAAATTACTTTATTTGATTTCTTTATATTATTTCACCAGAAGCAGTATTACATATCAGTTTAATCACCAAATTTCTTCTGTAAAATTGCACACAAATGATTTTTGTGCCTGGAAACATTCAGGCTTTCTGTTCTTGAGAGCATTTAAAGACTGACTATAAAACTTAAAGATGATTTTTATGAGATATTTCATAAAGCTAATCTACTTCATCTAAACTTTATCCTTTAACTGCAATTTAAGCTGACGTGTTGGTTAAATGTTGGCCCTACAAAGGATCTTTTCATTCAAATGTAGATACTAACAGAAATTAATATGAAGAAATGCCAACAAAAGAACAATGAATCAGAGTTCCTATTTACACGAAAAAGGAAATGTTAATATTGGTGAAATAGAGCTCTGAGTTAGGGAACTCAGAGAACAAATAGAAAGTTAGGCAACAAATAGAAAGTTTTCTGAAAAATGAAATGTATTTGAAGTACGGACATCTATTTAGTAATTTGGATAAAGAAAAGTTTTATTTGTAATTTCTCCTTTTAAATGCATAAGCTAGCCAAATAGCCATTGGTTGTTCTTTCTAAAAATCATGATTTGATATGGTCACATATTCAGGAAGGTGATATGGATAAAGCCATACACAAATGCTTTTGTTTTGAAAAGATCTTTCCAAATATCTGATATTCAGAGCACTGACTAGTAGACTCCCCGAAGCTCACTTTCACCATTAATTGCTATAAAATATTGAATAAAACTGTGCAATGAATATGTAGACATAATACAATTGATATCAGAGGAAGTAGGAGAGAGAATGGGAGGGGCTTTATGAGGCATCAAGTCTCTAGTGTCTAGTCTGAGCCAGACATTCTCCTAAACACTGTGAAGGAAGAATCGATGGAGGTGTGAGGAGTTGTTACCTAATCAAGGAGGCAGACACATAAACAAACCATTAGAGCATATGAGAATTATTAAAATGGAAGACAACAGAGAGCTCTGAGAACATCCAGAAAAACATGCAAACTCTGTCCTGTGGAGATTGGTAATCCTTAAGTGGCAGGGCAGAGAAAACTTCAAAAGTGTGTTGAAATTTGAACTGATTCTTAAAATATAGGAGTCAGGCCAAAAAAAAAAAAAAAAAAAAAAAAAAAAAGAAGGAAGCGAATTCCAGATGGAGGGAAAAGTATACATTAGCAGCTGTGGACTTAATCTGAATCTGAATAAATCAGTATGGCAGGACTATTGTGTGTGGACATGGTAAAAGACGGATTTGGAAACATAATGGCTTATCAAGAACATAAGCCATATGCCACTTTCATGTCATACTAAAAAATGCACACCTTTTACCTGTAACAAAGCAATACAATGAAATATTTTCAGCATATTTTATTAGGATCAAACTTGATTTCTAGAAAAAAAAATCACTCTAGCAAGTGTTTGAAAGTAACTGTTGTATCATTTGTTCAGGTTAATGGAGCTGATCAATTAACAGACTACCCTCTCAAATAGAGTCTCCTCTAAGAACCAAAAGAGAAAACAAATCAAGTGAAAAATGAATAAATTTACCATATTTAAACTTTACAGTAAGTCAGGGTGGCTTTAATAATTTAATTGTACTATTTTCCTAGTCAAGATATTATTTTAAAGAATTAATTAACTGAAATGAAAAAAAGATCCCACACATTTTAGTCATTCCAGGACTTTGATAGAGTGAAGCCTCTTGGGTTATTAGGCACAAAATAAAGGAGAAGCGCATTTTCTGCTGAGGGCCTGTTTTTCCCTTGCACAAGCAGTTTGAGGTTCTAAGACTATTGCTATGGTCAAGACAGATATTATCCATAGGTGTATGAGTTTGGAGGGGTACTTGCTCTGCCTTCAGTGTGTGGGTATTTCCAAAGATATAACCACAAGAGAAAATGATCTATCAAGCTTTAATATTTGCTATATTTATTCTCCCTATCAAATAATAATATATAATCTGAAATCACTTATCTAGTTGGAATTGGTTGGGTGTAAGTAAATGTAGAAGGAGGAATAGAAGGAGAAGCAAAAGGAGAAATGAACATACAGACCAAAATGAAGAAAAAAAATGTGTTTAAACTTCTGATGCACAATCTATGTTTTGTATTAGGGTATAAGCAAAGCAATATGAATAAAGGTCTATATTCATTCCTTAGTTACCTCCAGCATTGCTGCTTTTAACAGTACAGGTTTCTATAGTGTACAGGTAGATCAGGTGCTCTTTCACAGACTGCTTTCTGGTCACTTAACATCCTTTTCCCTCATCTCTTCTACTCCCACCTCCTTAAACATCTATTGCTAATCAATCAAACTAACAAACAAACAAACACATCTTGACTGCTCATTTATTTTCTAAAGGATTTCAGTAAGCCAAATGTACCAGTGGAATAATACTCATTTGCCCCAAAGCAAAAAAAGGCATTTGAACTTCAAAAGTCAAACATAGATTGAATTCATGGTAAAGCACAAGATTCCTAATACCCTCTGACCTCTTCAAAGACTTTGCTATAAAATATTGTTAACACTCTGAGAGCTCAGAATTTAAGACAGATGTGGAGAATTTAGCATCTCTGCTAGATGAAATTAATTGGCATGATTAAATTCTTGAAAAATAGTAAAGTTAAAAAATTAAAGACTAAATACTATGGAATTATGTTAAAAGGAAAAGATAGAAAATTTAAGAGATTGAATGTTATATAGGGACTGCTATAAATTCTTTATATTCAATTATATGAACTTTTTAAAAGGAAAGGTCTTATTAGATTTTTTATGAAAAAGCAATAAATCTTCAAAGGTACATGCCCCTCCACTCCAAGGTAAATCCCTCCCTCACCAAGGTAAGAGTGAATGCATTTGGTTTTTAGGGAAAATTGTGATTGTAGAGATACCTTTTTGGAGGGAATACAGAAGTATAGAGAGCAGGTGATGAGTATCACACTTTTGGCATGAACATTACTGATATGTATGTTAGGATGTTTACTGAATATCCATATTTATAGTGGACATTCTATTCCCATAATCTCATCTCCGACTTTCATCACTTACTAATTTGGGTTCCTATGGTAGTTGTCCTGAATCAAAGGGATGGGATTGAGAGACCTGTAATGAAAATTTTAAGAGGGATTCATGATGTTCTGGAGGGAGTACAATGAGATAGTCTGCATAATATCTTGAAAAATAAGACAAACCGAAACAAACAAACAAACAAAAAAACCCCACAAATACGCGCGCGCACACACACACACACACACACGCACACACACACACACAGGGAAAAAATTATCTTTCTACCATTGTTGCTACAGGTTTCAGAAAATACTTTCCAGGCATAAAACTATTATTTTAAAAATAAGTTATTTATTGTGGTTGATAACTTATTTTCAGGTGATCAGAGAAACTAATTACTAGTCTTTCACATTTATGGTTTAACACTAGATGTCTTAAATGCAGTTGAGCTCTCATAAGTTAAAAAGAGATTATCTCCGACTTTCTCCCATTTCTCTTGATGTGCAGTGTATTTTACTATTCTTTTATAATCTCTAAAATGGTGATAAACATTTAGTTTAAGCTAATCTATCATCTGTCAAACCTGCTACAGTGTGCTAGAAAGTAGCAGAATAGTATCACATTTTATGTTTCTATACATGTTACTGAAGTTAGTAAATTCTTTCTTATTGTGGAAAGGACTAAAATAAGAAAATCCTTTATTCTTATATTTGAAAGTAAAACAACATTTATGAAGCCAAAAACCCATATCTATCATGCATTCAAATGATCCACCTTTTCTCATTTATCTCTCTGTAGAAAGAAACTGTGAACCATTATTATCACTGTTTTGAGATTTATGATTTCATCTCTTTATTTTATTTTTAGAGTAACTTACAGAATTCTTAATGTTTCACTCTTTCAATAGATCTTATCCATGATAATATATGTCTCACTTTTGCTCAAGTAGATAAGTGCATATATATTTATGTTCATACATATATAAGTACACATAAAATTGCATTCTCAGTGAAGAGAACAGAAGGAACAGTAGATAAATACATTAAGGGTTTGAATTACTGCTTAACCATTCACACACTTGCCTTGCACAAGTTACTTAACTTTTTCTAGGTTTTGTTTTTTGTTTTGGTTTGGTTTAGTTTTGTCAGTAAGCTGGCACAGTAACAGTAATAATAACACCTAATTCATAGAGTTGCCATGAAAAAATGTATATATCCTGTTTGACATAGTTTCTGGTGTAATAGTTCAATAAATAGTAACTATTAGTTTAGTCCTTGGACAGTTGAAAAGTTGTTTATATTTTTTTAAGAAAAAAGTCTAGCAAAATCAGGAAATGAATAAATGCCCCAAAACCATAATTGTTTTCTAATAACAGTGGGTCCCATCTCAGAAGATTAGGACATTTGTACTTTGTCAGCACTTAGCACATATTAAGGAAACAATCAATCAAGACATTATTACAACATGGCAATCCTGATCCATTATTCATTTATTTTTTTAATGTTTATTTATTTATTTTGAGAGAAAGAGAGAGGGTGAGCACACGTGCATGCGAGCACAGAGGGGACGGGGGGGGGGGGGGGGGTGAAGAATCCCAAGCAGGCTCCATGAGAAGCACGGAGCCGGATGCAGTGCTCAATCTCATGACTGTGAGAAAATGACCTGAGCCAAAATCATGAGTCGGACTCTTAACAGACTGAGCCACCCAGGCGCCCCGATTCATTTCTGAAATACTAGTTTTAAGGCAAAGGTCTGTATGTTAGAGCTGATTGCCCACCTTATCACATTATCTTTTTTTGTTTTTTGTTTTTGGTTTTTTTTTTGGTAAATGAGAGAAGTGGCTTTTCTCTCATGGACTAAGTCCACACTACTGCTATGAAAAAATAATAAAATGAGAAGGACATCAGCCCAGGACACAGACTAGTCATATTTTCATGAGCATTAGTAGCATAACACCAAATCCACTCTTACTTCTTTTGTAATTAACTCATACTTTGTCACCTGTTAAGTAGAAGAAAGGAATTTAGTGGTAAGTAAATGTTCAAACTCCATATTTATACTTCCATTTAGAAAGAAATACATCTGGGTTCTTATTATTCGCAGTACTTACATAGTCTATAAAGTTGCCTCAAACACTGAATTTGTGAATACTGAACCATTACTCCTGGGGCAAACACAGGGCTAGATAGCCTCTACGAGGTTCTGGTCACAACATTTTAATATATTATCAGTACATAACTGTGTCGTATATGTGCTCCTATTTAAAGACATCTTATGCAATACATATTTTTGATTCATTAATATTGAACTTGTGACCAACAACGCTGTAACTCATGCTTGAACAAAGCTTATCTAACATACATATTTCCTCTGGAAGGCACATCACAGCCCTTTTGTGCTTAGGAACACTAGGCAGCACTTTATCACTATACTTGGAGTCCATTTTAAACAGCAAAATCAACAACAGAAAGCACAGATACACAAAAAAACATGGCTCTAAATAGACTGCGGGAAAAAAAAATGCTTGTTTACAAAATGAGAGCTGAAACAGGAAGGCAGAGTGCTTACACTTTGACTTCAGCTGGGAATATGTGTGTTGGGCAACTCACATTTTTTAATCTCTGGGCATGTCCAAAGTGACCGCAAAAGTACTGTGATTAGACTTTGAGATAGCAAATAAGTTTCAGCAAGTAGGAAAATTCATAAATATGAAATATCTGAATCAATGAATAATGAGGATTGACTATACCTAAATAATCTGTATGTTTAAAAAGTTTTTTTTTCATTACACTAGGATAACAATGGTCCAGAGATGATTTATAATAATAATAAACATTCATTGAGTAAATGTCAGCTCAGGTTCTGAATTAAGCACTTTATTTTTTATTTAACCACCTTACCTTTACTACTCTTTTACAGGTAGGAAAGTAAAGGCTTAAAGAAATAATGCCACAATGTCACAGCTAGACCTGAACTAGTCAGGATTTGAACCAGTCTGCTTGAGTCTAGAGACTACAAACTCTTAACCACTATGTCGTCCTTCTCATTATAAGGATGCAATATTCAATTGTTCACAACAGAGCAACATTCGTGACTAAAAGAAAAGCATGTTTCATTTTAGTGCTCCTTTGATCTTGGAATCTCATGTTCAAGGCTTTATTTGTTACCTTTGAACATGCTATTCAACTGTAAAATAATATTTCCCTCTTTGTATACATTATGCATCCATATTCTTATTCATATTTTTGGATATATAAATAATTTCATGTTTTTCTCTATATTTCCATTAAAAATTATTCATGGATGAGTCGTGTTTTTTTAACGTTCATTTGTGAGTCATTGAGAGGTTTCATTATTTAAACATAGTGGGTAATGTCCTGGACCAACCTCTCCGAGCCCATTTATCTCATAGTGAAACTTGACTAGCAAAAAAATAGCAATAGTACTTTTGGAATCACCTTTTATAACAATATTTCCTTGGGACAAGGGTTTCTGGGTAGAATGACAAAAATATATGTCCCCAGTTCAGTTGGTTAGATACTCATAGTCACTTGATGCCTGGAGGGTATGGAGACTCCCCCGCCTCAAAGGCATTGCTGGAAGCCTGAGAAAGGAACTGGAGGGAACTTTAGAAAATTTGGATCTGGTGAGAGAGTGAGGAGAAAAAACAACAGATGGTGATCAGAAGTTTGGGAAGAAAGAAGTAGTTGAGAATAAGGAATGAGGGGACCAGAAAGATTTCTAGTCCTTCTAAACAGCCTTTCTACCAGGGGAGCCTTTTAGGGCCAGGACATCTTCCTACCTAAATAGTAACTCTTTTCACCGCTACTCCCTCTGATTTTGATGGGTAAGCTACCTTTTTCACATCTGTATTTGTTACTTCTGATCAATTTTTTCCCATCTCCCTATTATCCTGAAGAAGATAATTCTATAGACTTTCACATATATTCTTGTCCCTAAAGTTCAAAATTCACAAATAATTGAGATGTTCTTAAAATATTTAGTGTTAATAATAAAAAGATAAGCTTTTTTAAGAATTCTCTTCTTCTCCCTTCCTCTCTTTCTCCCTCTGCAATTGTTTTGTCTTTCAGATTTTAGCATAAATCAAGATTATCTAAGGGCCATGTATTTTAAAACATATAGATCCATGGATTTCACCTACAGATAGTCTGATCAAATAGGTCTGAAGTAGAGTTCAAAAATCTGCATTTTTAAAATGTGTCCCGGGTGGTTCTGATAGAGGTGATAAGGGACCACCTTGAGTCCTATGACTTAGTGTTTAAAAAGAAATGAAGTTCATACAGGGGGTTACCAAAGGATCTTTTCATACCAATATGGAAAAGTAAATGGAATCAGCATTTCAGAGATCCCAGAGAAAAGCTCTACACAACGTTTGAGTACACAGTCAGGAGCAAGAGGTTGGTAACAATGGTGCCATCTTTTGGGAAGAAGTGTTGAGAATTTGGTCTGGGAGAACTTAACTGTTCTCAGCCACAATGGGCAAGAGAAGAAAATGAAGAATAATGCAAATAAATCTTTCCTGTTCATACCTTTTCCTTGTCTCTCATTACTGGTAATTTGGCCATTAAATGAATTACCTTGATTGGGTTTAAGCAGAAAATTCAGAGAGAAATTAAGATTGGAGGAACATGACTTGCAGTACTTATGTCAAAAGATAGAGAAAAAAATGAAGATTAATTACTTTTGGTCTACCAGGTCCTATATACGGTGGCACTTTCTGGAAGGTTGTTCCTGTATTAGTAGATAAGCAATATTATCATCATCATTATTATTATAATAGGCATCACCATACATTGCTACTGTTTATTCATAATTAAGGACTGAATGTCATGGACTGAATTTTACTCCCTCCCCAAAAAAAAATTCATATATTTACCCTAAACCTCCAATGTGATTGCATTTGGAGATAGGACCTATATAGAAGTTTAATTAAAGTTAAGTGAGGTTATAAGGATAGAGCCTCAATCCAATAGGATTAGTGTTTTTTTTTTTTTAAGAAGAGAGGTACATAGGAATCTCTCTCCCTCTCTCCCTCTCTCTCTCTCTCTCCCTCTCTCCCTCTCTCCCTCTCTCCCACCCCTGCCCCCGTCCCCCTCTCTCCCTGTCTTCCTCTCTCCCTGTCTCCCTCTCTCTCCCTTCATGGGCCTTGAAAAGGCCAGGTAACAGATATAGAGAGATGATGGCCATCTGCAAGCCAGGAGGAGAGCTTTCACCATAACCTGCATCAGCCAGCACCCTGATCTTGGATTTCCCAGTCTGCAGGACTATGAGAAATAAATTTCTGTTTTTAAGCTACTCAGTTCATGGTATTTTCTTGTGGCTGAAAATAAGCAAACTGAGACAAGAACCTTAATATATTCCCATTTTGTGGTCTTAGGAATTTGAAAAGAATTAGTATGATCCATTTTAGTTGAAGATTCCCAAGTCTAGAGAAGTAAGGTAACTTGTTCAAAGTCACACAACTAGTAAAAATTGTGTGTGTTTGGGCTATTAGGTGTAATTCAGTCTAACACCAGAACCTAAAATACTAGTGATAATCCGATAGATACATATAATTTGACTTTTTAATTTTTTATTATGGGCTTATCACTTGAATATTATATTTTTCTTTTAAAATAACTTTTCATCATAAGTAATTTATTTGATAAGAAATGTACCAATCCATCATTGTATAAACTTACTGTTACATGTTGAATAGAATCATTGTCAATAAATTTATTATTATTTCTGTTTTAAAGGATTTGTGATTCTGTATGATATAGTCAGAAATTTTGCAATCTATTCAGAGGAGATTTTTTTTCCCTAATAGGTGGAAATATTTCTAGACACTAGAGCTTTTGTCACAGACTTCAAAGAACAGTTGTCTAGGGGCAGCATGTGTTTTTAGAAGAGTTTCTCAAATGCTTTCCTGTTCTTTGTTACACTTTGTATTTTTAAGTTCTTTGAAAGTAGGTACAGTGCCTCATATTCAAAAGATGTTAGAAGAACCCAAACTAGATTTCTATTGGTTTAATTCGACATTTCTTTGAAAACATGCAAGTTGGCAGAGACAGAAGTTCCTCAAGGAGGTCCCGAATTTCAGTTCAGAAAAGACTGGTTGTCCATAGACACACTGTTTCAAAGCATTTAACACTGTGATGTAACTTGAGAAGAACACAGAGCCCACATAAGATATCTGAAAGATCAGCTGGGCGTATTTTCAAACAGAAAAATTTTCTATTAAGGTTGGCTCCCTTGTTTGAACTAAAAGTTTCTAATGTTTCAACTCAATGTACAATCAAAAGAATTTGCAATCATTGTAAATGGAAAAACCAACAAATATGTTGGCTAACCATTGGTATATAATTTCACTTAAAGAGAAGGAATCATAGGTGTTATCTTTAAGTTAAGCCTGAATAGATTTTAAAGAAATTTTTAATTTATTTAAAATAACTTCCTTGACAAAAGAAATAACTATATCTTGCTGTTTATGTCTTCTTCCTTTACTTTGTTATTTTAACTTGCATTCTAATAGTAACAAAAAATAGTCACAAAAAAAATCTAAGTTTCTGTAGTGGTGTCACTCTAACATTCTGAGCACTCAGTCCCATTTTCTGCACTTCCATTTCTACTACTGTGTTTTAGTGGCACTAAATCATTGTTTTTCCTTGGTAGGTGGTAAAATGGAAAGAATAGCTATCTCTAGGAAGGAGGGACCCCGAGATATTAAATGGCCATGAGGGACTGGCCCTCTCTTCCCTGAAGAGTGACTCAATACTGCAGGAGAACAGGTGCTGTCAGGCATTACCTAGCCTGGTCCGACCTTCTGTTTATGCGAATGTGGCAGCACCATGGTCAGCAGCAGTTCTCTGCAGTTTCTGTTCCCCCTTGTCTCCCTAGCTCTTGGAGACTTGCAGATGCTAAAAGCAGCATCACCTGGTGGCTCCTTATGTTCCCAGATTTCTTCCTACCTCATTTCTTGCTGGCAGTGAGTCCTACTCATAATTACATAGCTCTTTGCCTCCTCCAAAGGGTTCAATCACATACTTTCCCCTAAAGATAGATATACCTTCCGTGACTCTCTCAGAATCTGTTACCTTAAAGTACCACAGCTCCCCCATTCTGCTCATGCCTAAAGGGCATTGACAGATAAGACTTGCGATCTCTATCCGTTGTCTCTATCATCATCTATCTGTCTATATATTATATAATCCTTAAATATCATATAGGTCCTTTTGGAAAGTTACATAGATACTAACCAAGTGCAAAACCATTTATCAAATCCAGTGTGCCTTAAAGAAGGCTGTCTTCAAGCTCTATTTTAATAAAACCACTGTCACTGGCATACATTGCCAATATTAAGTATACTGTCATACTGAATTGAACAAATGAATGTCATTGTATTCTTCTATCTTATTTAGTGGTAGTGGTGGTAGTAGTATTGATCAAATCATAATATATAAACAAAACATTATCATGGGAGAAAATGAGTAATATTAAATCCTTAGATATCCAATTATTGTTACTTAAATAGTTGATTAAAGTGGTTACAGATGTATAATATCCCCAAAATGCTAATGTGTTAGAACTTCCAACTTAAAGGGATCACAAGTAGAAGAATATTTGGTAATGAAGTTACCGTAAGCTCTTTATAACAAATGAAAGAAAATTAATTTTCTCTCCCCTTATATATTCTAGAAATTATGTCCCCAAAGTATGTAGAGTTATCTAAACTGCATACTTATGAAAAGATTGAGCTGTAGAGTACTGTTTATATTAAGCAGTTACTGACAGAGCATGAACATTTATTAATACTCCCACATTAAGCTAATTTAAATTATACATCCCAAGATCTGCTGTTATTGCTTTTTGGGGGTGAAGGTTTGATTAATGATTTTCTAGCAAGTAAATTACAATGGCCTTATTTTTTCCTTTGGTCATGTAAGACAGTAATAAAATGTGATTGGCCACTTACAGATCTCTTGCCAGGTTTCAGCATAAGCAAAGCTGAAAAATTAAATTACAGAATTTTAGAAGTATGTTAGCTGTTTTAAAGTTACAAGTGTTCCATTATTCTAAATATAGCTTATTTTTAGTAAGCTTAGTGATTTTAATATCAATTTAAAATACATCCAAAAAGGGGGATAACAGTTTCTTTCTTTCTTTCTTTCTTTCTTTCTTTCTTTCTGAAACAAATTCTTTATGGTAAAACTCATATATCTTTTTATTCAAATATGACTTGCTTTTTAGGCCCTAAATTTTGTTGATATGCCAAAATACTTATAAGATATTCGAGTACCTGGAAAACCACAGGTGGTAAGGCATCAGGGATGCTGGAGCAATCAAACAAAACACACAAGCATAGTCACAAACTCACAAATACACACACACAGAATAATAAAGTTAAATACTTACAAGTAGAAATATACTTTATATAAATATGTAGACATGAAATAGTAAATTACTTTAAAAAGGCCTATAATAAGAGTTGAAAGAGAAAACAATGTATTATGAAATCAATTCTATTATAGAAAAAAAACTTGAATGCTTTAAAGGAATATTTAGGTATATGAAAATAATTTTACATAAACCTTGTTTGGAGACAACATCAATACAAATCTTTTCTGAAGGCAAGAACTACTTAAAAGCTTTAACGGATCAAATTTAGAAAAATGTATCATTTAGACTTTTTTTAATGTGTAGTTTCTAACATTTATTTCTTTATCTGTTCAAGAGAAATGGGAGAAATGATTCACTGGAATTTTGAAATCTACTCTTAAAAATTTGTCTTGTTTATCAGGAAACAGCAGTGTGTGTGTGTGTGTGTGTGTGTGTGTGTGTGTGTGTACGTGTATAAGGGATAGAGGTAGAGATGGCTGGAATGTCTATAGAAAGATCCCTTTCTTTTTCACAGCATCTCTTACTATTATAGTATTCACACAGAAAGTCAAGGAGAGGGAAAATCTACTTTAAATATTTTTGGTGGGGCATCTGGGTGACTCTTGGTTAAGTGTCTGACCCTTGATTTCAGCTCAGGTCAAGATCTCACAGTCATGAGATGGAGCCCTGCTTTGGGTTCTGCACTGGGCATATATCCTGCTTAAGATTCTTTCTCTTCCTCTGCCCCTCCCCTGATCTCTCTCTCTCTCTCTCTCTAAAAAAAAAAGTGATAATTTTACTCACTGCTTAAAAATTCTGCTTTATTGTCAGTAATATTCATATATTTTTCATAGATGGAAATTCATTTGATATAAGGGGACTCTGGCCAAGCATAGTGCTCAATAATTTGATTTGTGAACAGGAAAAGAAAAGAAATATAATAGAAAAGAAGACAAAAAAGAAAAGAAATGTAACTCTCATGGGACTATCAATATGAATCATCTTTCTACAAAGAAAGTATAAGAAAACACATAACTTTAGGTGATAGAATTATTTTCTATTTCTAGTATTTTCGGTGGGTAATAAAACAAGTTTAATACTTAGTGAAAAAAAAGGCATAAATATATTCTCTCATTCAGCAAGATTGGAATCTGCTTAATTATTTAGCAGAGTATATTAATCAACAGTAACCCACACTGGAGATTTCCTTTTATATTCAGAGGACACAAAATTAAATTTTTCTATTGAAAAGGTATTTACATATTTAGCGATACTTTCCCCAAGTTCTTTGCAAATCATTTTCTAAATATATACCCAGTGTCCTGTATTTCACTCCCAGGAAGCTTTTATACACTGCTTGTATACAAGCTGATTTTTGCTTCCCTTCCCTCAGCCCCCGCATTATCTATATGTGTTTACACGTTCACTGTAATGGCCCCAGAGGAAATATTATGGTCCATCTCATCGATAATCCATGTTTTAAATTCTCTAAATACATGGATGGCATTATCAGCTATCATTGTACTGATATTCATTTTAAGAAGTATCTAAATACATATTTATCAGCTTAATCTGTATCTTGAAAGGTCCCTAAATGTGTATTTATATGATAAAGTATACTGACACAATGCAAACTGGCCTTTTATACATTGTCATAGCTGTTTTTTTTAATTATTAAAATAAAACACAAAGCTATAGGGTACATTTAAAGTACACGTTTAGTTGCGCAACTTAAGTTTTTGTTTTTTTTCTTTTTGGAAAATTGTTTCATAAATCTATGACAAAAGTGTATCCATGGCTTTTGGTCTCCTAACTTTTATAAGTTTCCTGGAATCAAAAATTTTGAACAAATCACATAAAAGCCAATAAAAATATAAGGAATGCTTAGGGTATTTTCTTTTTCTTTCTTTTTTTGGATTAAATTTATTATTCAAAAGCATGGATATATGTAGCAGGACAAAATATCTGTTTCCAATAACAGAAAAATTCATTGATATAAAATATGACTTTTAGGTATGCTCCATTACCCAAAGAATTCCTACAGAATGGATACTCTTGATTTGCATGTTAGTAGGGTTATGTGATCTTTGAGGGACTTTTGTTCCATTTAGAGTATTTGGAGTACATTCTTTATTCTTACTTGTTTCATACTTTATCTACTGATTCAAACTAGATGGGGCACCTGGGTGGCTCAGTCGGTTAAATGTCTGACTTGGCTCAGTTCATAATCTCATGGTTCATGGGTTCAAGCCCCGCATTGGGATCTGTGCTGATAGCTCAGAGCCTGGAGCCTGCTTGGGATTCTGTGTCTCCCTCTCTCTCTGCCCCTCCCCTGCTCATACTCTCTTTCTCTCTCTCTCTCTCTCTCTCTCTCTCTCTCTTAAAAATAAATAAATATTTTAAAAAAACTAGACACAAAACTTGTGTATAATGTTGGATATGAAGAATTTGGAAACCATACTTAAATACAGAATTAAATAGTAATAGGTATATTTATGTGGATTTTTCCCCTAAATTAACTAGACTGAGGTCTCTCATAAGGCAATCCAAGATCTTCACTCCCCCCATTACTCACCTTGTCAGTTGTGTCTCAGAAATCTGTTCTTGAAAACGTGCATTGGAAAGTCGACTACCACTGAGTGTTAGAGTCAGGTTTGTTAGTTGCACAATACATTGTGTATAACTGATGTAAATGTGGATTTTGAAGCCACAAATGCACATATATGCAAGGTACTTTCACAAAAAAACATTTATAAAGGCACTTACTGACTTGTACCTTGATTGTACCTTCATTGAAAATCCAAGCAATGGCACTAGTTTGCATCTGACAGTCCCTTTCCTCTGAGCCTCTCCACTGACAGCTCCTCTCTGTGGCCCCAGCAACAGGCCTGGCTCATGGATCAGCACACAGGCTTGTCCAGGTGTTTCTACATTAGATTTAGTATTCTCTCTATGTCACCTAGGAAAATTGGCCCACACTTCTGTCCCTGAACAAGTGTCTGTGTCTGGGATAGAGGTGCTATTTGAAATGGTTTTTGCCCCTGCCCTCAGACTCAGGGACTGAAAGTGAAAGTGAAGAAAACGTCTCCCTATACCAAGTTTGGGATACCATTACCAAAAGAAAAGGAAGTAGATTCTGGTCTGAAAACAATGACAAATATCCACTATATGTGTCTCTAAAATTTTGGTAGGTCTAGACTCTAGTGTGTTCACAGAGAATATTGAAGTGTGTGTGTGTGTGTGTGTGTGTGTGTGTGTGCATGTATATTTGTGTATGCTTCTCTAATAGACCTGGTATTCTAGAAATTCAACTAGATCAGGCAGATATTTTTGTTAGTGATGTTAGGTGGTTTATAATATTTGGGTTTTTTCCATCTGTCTCTGTCTACATTTAAAACACAACCACTTAAAATCTCAAAGCAGTGAGATTTTAAGCAGCACTTCTACTTAATGAAGGCTTGGTCAGAATTATCTTTGCTGAGGGCACACACCTGCGTGTAGCTGGCATCTCAAACCCGGGTCTACCTGAAGTTCACTGCCGATAATAATTGATTTTCTTCCTTCAGTCAACTTAACATAGATCAAGAGTGAAGTGGCACTTGGCTACATACAAAATCTCAGCAGCTGCAATTTTGCTGTTGACTGTCAAACAGAGTCCTTCTTTTATGGTTTCCTTGGAGGCTGGGCATGTTACTGAATTTAATTTTTAAGCACTGACTGATTCCTTCCTATGCATTTGAGTTTGGGAGACATCCCACACCGCCAGATCTGAAAAGAAAACCATCTCCTTTACCATCATTGAATTTGTACCTTTCCCCTTTATTAAACACTTCTAATAGTATTATAATATTTCATTCTCATTACCTAAACATCGGCAGATGATATTTTATTCTTAAGTCTCAAACATCAGGATTAATAAAATGGGTAATACCAAAAAGATGTACATAAAAACCTGGTCCTATGTTGTTTTATGCTCAGATTGGAAGTAGCTTTATGCCATCCTCAGTTTAGAAAAGAGATTAAGTTTCCCTATTTCTATACTTTGAGGAAAATAAGGTATAGATAGCCTTGGGGGCTACAGTAGATCAAAGCTCCAGTGAGACGCTTACTGTTCCTTTTGAAGGCATCATTCATTCAAAGCCTGAACACAGTAATGGAGAAAAGAGCGGGGAGAGGGGAAGAGACCATGAATTGTTCTTCCCTCTTCAATGCATGTGGCTTTAAAGAACTGGGATTTGAATCACATTAGAATTAATTTGCTATGCATACATTGAGAAAAGGAGTAAAGGAAATAAATTTTCTTTTTCCAAGATAATGTTTAAAATAAGACCCAGGTCATTGCTGAATTATTTTATAGCTGACACTGCTTTCATACATAATGGTAACTCTATGAGGATTTACTGGTTCTCAAAAACCTTATGTATAATTCTGTATAGAAACAAATTAATATAAAAGATAATTTTCAACTCTGAAGTTAAATGAAGCTACATTTGATGTTAGTAAAGTATGGCATTGTGTGCCTGGAGAAATCCATGTCAGTATTCCCATCTTATTTTTCTCCAGTGTTCTCCACTCTTAGTTTCCTAAGCCGGGAATCCCAGTTATCCTACTCTCTCCATTTCCTAACCCTCACCTAAATTGTTCTCTAATACCCAATTCCTATCTTTAGAATGTCGTGTTTTTCCCACACTGTCCTAAATGAGCCCCTAATCATATTTTATCTGAATTAATATAATGATTTTATATCTTCCCATGTAAATTTCTAGTGAGAAAAATAAAACAATAAAGAGATTTACTTCAGGAGGACTCCAGATAAAACTTCAGATCTGTGTTCACTCCTCCAACGTTGATAGCAGGGATGTGTGAGCTACAGGGTAGATCTTGGAGAGTCTCCATTAATATTTATTAAAATAATAATAATTGTTATTATTGTTGTTATTTTCCTAAATCCATATATGTGAATTTCCTAAGAAAGTGGACTGGGTGGGTTATAGATTGGGCAATTCAAATATGGCATAAAGTTAGTTTTATTGTTTTCTTTCATTATTGTTATGAAATATGTTAATTATGAAAAGTACAGAAAAAATGTGCTCTTCTATAGAGCTCTAACATTTTATAACCTATGGCTAATTCTTAACTGTATTGCTAGATCATAACTATGTTAGAAAAAAAATACTGAATTTATTTTCAATAGCATATTATGCTGTTTTAATTTGCACTGCTTATAGTTCATTTAATTAAACATAAGAAAAACAGGCTTAGAGGGGGCAAATCACATAATTTTCATGCAGTGTACATAGTGGAAGGACTCCTGATTTTTTCCTAAGACTAAGATGTTTGTTGGGAAGACTTTTATGTGTGCCTATATTTATGCATTGCTTATTTAGGGACCTGCAGGCTATTGTAAAACTCATTATCATAATTTTCTTCATTTTTTTTCACTTTGCTACCCTTAAAGATAGATACCCTGTCTTTTAAACATATTTGGATCTAATCTAAATGCCTAGATTTAATCACATTGAATTTTTAAAAATAAGTTGCCTTTAAAAAAAGTAAGATATTTTTATATTAGAGTTTGCTTTTAAGCTGCTCATGAGGCAACAATTACATGAGAATTCAGACTGAGACAAGCCACTGAGGTGCTGTTTTCAGTACCCAAATCGTCTCCACCTAACAGAACATCGAGGGGTATATTTTCTTTTAACTTGACTTCATTTCTCTCTAATTAGTAGTGTGCAATGTACCATTGTGATGCCTGCTTCACCCCCTTGGTTCTTGCACCTCCCCTTGGGGATTTCCCAGCTGTTTTGCTCTCCTGTTGTAATTGAAATCGTACTTGTTCCAGCCTGTAACTGATAGTGAACCCAACCATTTTATGTTTGTCATGCAACAGATGTACAACAGAAACACTCAAAGTGGCAGATGGAAAAACTGCCCTACTAGAGTGAAATCAGATCCACTCTTATATCACAGTCCCATTCTCTCAACATTCTGTGATTTTTCTCCTCCTTGCAAGTGCTTTGTTGCTGCAAAGAAATCGTAGTATCTGTTGGCTATGTGGTGATTCTTCTTTAGTCTTATTACATGATTCTATATCTAGAGTAAGGGCTTCACAGAATAATGTGGACAATTTAACAAATATAATAGGGCTTTCTATAGACTTTTGTCAAGTCTGGTCACCACTATTAAAATAATTAACCTTATAGGAAAATGTCTTGTTCACGAATGAATCGAGATATTTGAATTAGCTAACTATATTTCTTAAAAAAAAATACTTGCAAATGCAAAATGAATCTCCAAATCAACTAATTTCAATTATAATTACATCTGTAATTCAAGAGTAATTCAAGTAATTCAAGAACCCTTTGCATAAAAAGAAATATTATCTTTCCAATATAATATAAAGGACTTTTGAGTAATTGATTCCATATTATAGGATATAGTATATATTCAAAAATAGTGCTGGGTGCCTTGTAGATTGTTTGATAGGCTTTTGTGAGGATATATTAGGTCCAGAGTAGCTTAACTAGTATAGAGAGAGACAGAGCCTGGACTGAGCAGGACAGAGTCTAGGGTAATTAGCCATTTCTTAGGATGGAAAATCCTCTACAGGTGGAATGGGACATCCAATTAAAATGTCCATTAAATTAAGACTTTTTAGGTAAATATGTAATGAATATAATAAGTATCTAATGAAGTTAGATCCAGAAGGAAAAATATGGAAGTAAAATATTTGGGTACTGGCAAATCAGGAAATAGAATGAATAACAACTTCATATTGCAAATATTCTTTTTAATTTTTAGCAGAAACTCAGCCAATCTCTGAGAATGTGAGGACCAGGCTGAGAGGGAAAAATAATTGACAAGTACTTAGGATTGTGCTAGGGTACCAATCAAGGGTCTTAGAATCCAACTCAGACCTCTGAGCCCCAGTGAGACTGCAAGGGCTCATTAGCTAACTGAGGCAGAAAGCTGAATGAATAACTGATATTATCAGAGAGGTATTTTTGAAAAAATTATTGATGATATTATAGCCAGTGGGTTTAAGGATAGAGAAGTAAAGGCGGGAAGATGAGTTAAAGGGTTGCTTAAATAACCACATAAGATACCAGAATTGAACAGAAGACCTGGGGAGTGCCCATGACATTGAAGACATTTCAGATGTGTAATTGGCATAAGAGTCCATGAAGTGTGAAGCAAAGAAAATGTGGCAAATGGCCCAGATATCTGTAGCCTGACTGAATGGACACTGTTTTAATATTGGTAGAAGGTGGTGAGTGTGTTTGGGGAGGGGGGATGGATATTGGAGAAAAAGAGATTTGGGAGATAAAGTGAAGAAATTAGACACCTAATATCTTGAAAATTCTGTTGCTATATCTAGATTCAGTGCAAAATAATTATTTAGAGATAGGAATCTGAAGAAAAGTCAGATTAGATATACATTAAAAAGTAATGATTGCATACTAACCAGTTACACAATATTTTACATATGTTTCAGAATCTTCTATAAGAGGTCATTTTTGAACATAACTATATTGATAAATTAATAATATATTATTTTAAATGATTTTAATACCACCCTTCCCTTGAAATAACTTATGTTTATACAAAATGTATTAGAAAGGAAAATGGTTAAAATCTCATTATTATATTTTGCAGTTTATGAAAGCACAGATTGGATTATCATTAGAAGAGCTAGTTTCCTTGCACCAATTTAAAATTTATTTGCAGTTCCTTTCTTTTTGTTCTGAATTATTCAAATAGCTGACATTATTTTTAAAGTGATCACTTCTCCCTTTTGAATAAAAGTCTGTTACTAGAGATTAGTGCCTCATACATTATAAACAGAACAGACAAATGAGCTGCTCTAAATAATTGTAGTATATCATGTTTTCCTTTTAAGTGAAAAAAAGAGTAGAAACATGGCACTTATATTTAGCTATGTTTGTAATAAGACATGGCTATAAACTCATAGATTTTATTTCAATTGTAATATTAAAATGCAAACATTCACATGGGTTTTTATGTACTATAGTTTTTCATGCTAGCAAGAAAAATTGTGTTAATATTGGTTCAATTTTAATGAAGCAGAACAAAAGGTTGTAAAATCTATCAAATACATTTTAGCTATTAATATCAGAGCAAGGTTTCTCTATTGAAAGCCTGGCTAAATTTTACATTATTCTTAAGTTATCTGTGAACATGTAATAATTTATTTTATTTACAATAAATTCAGAATTTACTTTTTTCCAAATCATCAACACATCAAAAATGTGTTCTTTTAAAAATGTGAATATTTTTGAAGATTAAATTAAATAAAATACTTTTATAAACATAAAATTTAAAAGTCCATGGTACTGCTGAGTTTATTTTACTAGTCTACAAATCTCAAATGGCCGAAGTGTAGCTAGAGAAGATCTTTAAAGGAGAAAATGTAAATGGCTTTCTGGTTGGACTCTAGTGAGGTTGTCGAGATTCACAGAAGACTGAAAGATGAGAAAAGATAATGTGGAATGAAATATATGTTCTGTAACATGAATATATATTTAGAAACCTGGAAGTAATGGTAATGAGTACAAAACTGGAAAATTTGGCACAGTGGATTAATCTCATTTTTAATTTTTTATGCTTTAATTTTAATTTTTGATGTTTAATTTTTTCTTTTATGTTCAGTGAAAATCAAGTATTCAGTTTCATTCACACCATCTTCCAATTGCTATGCACTTTCTGGCACTGATTAAAATGGGAGAGGAAGAAGCTCTTGGTGTTAATTCCCATGGGTGTGTGTTTGGCAGTCTTGTGGTATAACTCTTATCTATTTCCTGGGGATTGCCTTTATTTTCTTAAAGCTTATTTGATGAAAATATTACCAAACCTCATAGCTACACAAAGATGGCTTAGAAGGTTGCTATTTCTAGACAAAGTCATTGAATCATAAAAATTTGAGACGTGGAATACTTGGGACATATTTTTCGTAGGCTTTGGAGCAGGGCAAAAATTGAAGAAAGGTTTCTGTCCACTACATAGTTTGTTTTCCTCGTTCCCTTACCAACTAGTTGATTTGGAAAAAGGAAGCAGAACAGAATCAGAACAAGAAATAAAGAAAGGGAGGCAGAAGAGGCTTAAAAATGGCAGGGTGTTCAAAAGGAGTTCAGCTAGGTGAGGGACAGAGGAATGCAGTGATTCTCTAAGCATGGTCTTTGGAGCCACTTATTTTTGCCTCATTTTGTTCAGATCAGTTGAGTTCTCTATCCGTCACTTTCCTCCTCTATAAAATGAAGCCACTAGCAACAGCATGTTAGTTCATGAGAATTAGGTGACTTACTATGTATGAAACATTTGGGAAAAGACCTGACATACTGAAATTGCTGGGTGAGCATTTGTTAAATACAAAGTAAAGGGAAACTCAAAAGGCTATTTGCTTTTGAGAGATTTTGGAATTAAGGCAGAAAAAATTAAAACATGTACCCTAAACAGTACTTCAAAAGTATTAGCTGGGCAGTTGACCTTCATAATTTTGGTATCTCTTGTGGCCTAGCAATTCCATCCATGGGTACACACGCCAAGGAAATCCTCACGGTTTCCATACAGGTGGCTCCATGCATTAATGAGAATGCTAATCGCTAGTGCTTGCTTGGGTACTTAGTATGTGCCGAAGTCTTTTGTGAGCAGTTTTTGTACATTAACACATTTACCCCTCGGGCCAGCTGTTATGAATAGACTGTTTTATAGGGGAAGTATTGAGGCCCAGAAAAATGACTTGTTGAAGGTCACACACCTAGTCCATCAGGGATGCGAAATTCAAGCCAAGACAATCTGACCTGGAGTCTGGTTTTTACCTATCAGTCATAGAAAATGGAATGTCAGACACAGGGAAAGCCACTGACGGGTTCATTCAGAAACGTTTACTCACAGTCCACAAAGGGCCAGAAAATAGATATGCCAATGAAGCAAAAATGCGGGGTTGGAGAGGATGGTATTCCCAATCTCAAAAAGCTCAGCTTTTCTTGGATGAGACAGACACATAAGCAAGAATTACCATTTAGTGAAGTAAGTGCTGAAGGTGCACGGAAAATAGAGTTAACTTTTGTCCTTTTGTGTATGGGGTTCAGGTAAAGACATAGTAGAGAAAGGAGACTGTGAATGGAATCGCTAGGAAGGTCAAGAAGTTTGATAGGTACCAGGATGGCTTTCCAAACAAAAGAACATCTTTTAAAAAATCATATGAAAATGATATTTAAGTGTGAAAGGAGTGAGATAAAAGGACAATCTGTAAAATTTGCATAACATAAAAAAGTCGTCAAATTTAAGTAGGCTATTGATAAGAAGATCCCACATCAGATTTTCATTCTCTTTTATTCCTAAGAAATGTAGAGCCAAAAATAGGGGCCAAAGGTATAAGAGAACCAGCTCTGCATTTTCAACTTCAGGGTTCCTTACTGTTCCCACTGTTCCTTCAGTGAACAATATCAAATTCAAACAAATACAGTTTCTTTCAACTCTGTTTCTCCATGTGACTAAATGTACTGTCACTTTTGTTTCTATCTATTCTGTACCCAGCTGCTGTTTTCTTTGTTTCTGATGTTTCAACTCACTTAACATTACTTTTTTGCTCAAACCTCAGTATTTCTTACACCTGGAAAAAGAAATGCTGGTTCTTGTATTTTTCAAATTCATAGTGCTTTTGATTTTCCACTTCTATCCCCAATTAGATGTCTAAGGTCATATTTTAAGCTTTTTTCCTCCTTGCTTTTTATAATTTGAGTAAATTGCTTTTTTGTCCTTAAAAATCTGTTAATAAGTATATGAACTGGGGAGAGGATAATCCCTTTCAAATTTAAAATATAAGATTGTTACCTAATATTTCTGTATAAAAGAAATAATGCCCACTGATTTTAAAATCATTATTTAAATGTACTAGGCTAGGGTTCTAATGCAAAAAATATCTGCTGTGATGGTTAGGAGGAAAACAAATTTCGTAGCATGATAACAAACCCTCAGAGTAACATTAACTCGGCATCTCACGCAGATTCGGTGGGAAGAATGGAACTGCAGATCATCCATCACTTTTGTATCATGACCTCTGCTGAATCCGCTAGCAAAGTCTGTGTTATTGAATCACAATGACAGACCAAATACAAATGTCACGACTTTGCTGTGTTCCCTGGGTCTTGCCACATCACCATCACCATTTTATATTCCCTTCCTGGGGACGCTTGGGAAGATTTAGAGGCTTTCAACCTAATCTGACTGGCTCCACGCAAACACCTGGAGCTTTGCCAAGAGCCGAGCCCGATTATGTCAACAAGACGTCTCCGTCCACAGGGGACCTCCAGACGGGTATGCAGGAGCTCTGGGAACTGCCATGAATTAGCTTTATATGCTCCAAGAGGCAATTTCCTATAAAAACAAACTTCAAAAGCTGCCAGAGGAAATCGTTTCCCATTGGAACTGGGCCTAGCTGGCGATTGTCTTTAGCAACTGTGTCCTAAATACACTTGGTAGTCAGTCCTCAGGACATACCATGCTTAGCACTTGGACTTCAGTTTCAAGACAGAACCAAAGCCCAATTAACATGGCGCAGGTCAAAACACTCCTGTAAGAAATGTGGAGCGCTGTTCAGCACCTGATTATTTAAGTTATTGTTTTCAAGTTTAAAAGTAAGCTTGCCAAACAGATATTTTCTGATCTCGACTTGAAGAGGGTTGCTCCTATAACTTGAAAGAGGTCATTCTATTAAACATTCTATTAAACATAGCATCCAGATTAAGCAAAGCACCAAGTACTCCTCAGTTCATTAGTCTTTTGCTAAAGTGTTAAATGGAACAGTGGGAAGCTTCACTTACAGGTATGTTTAACTATTAGTGGCATTTAACTTAAGACTTATGCATTTTGATTCTTTGTTCTATTCTTTCCAAAGAGTGTTCTAACTGAAAGACCACCAGGAAGCTTAACTCTTAGATTCCCCAACGTGCTATGAATTTGTCATCTTAACAGCAGTTGGTTGGTGTTCAATAGCTAATTATACAAGCGGCACAATATACTGACTTTTTGAATGACCTGTAAAGCAAACACCTAGAGTTTGCAATGATTCTAGTGTTCTTCTGGGCTTTTACAAAATTTAGAAATACCCATAAATTGTAATTTTGGGTATGGTTTTATAATATATATGCATCCAAAAGTGCATAAACATTTAGATTATTAGGCATTTAGAAATTATATTCAGGATAGTGAATTGGCAAATGTGTGTTAAGGGGATACCAGAACATAAAGACTATGTGGAAATAAAGAATTCCATATTAATGCAAAGGAATGGATTTGTAAAAGCTGAGTTTTTTTCACTTTACCACAAGGTAGAATAGGTATTCTTTTCTTCCATAGAAAAATATATTTTGGTAGTGGTTTTACTGAACTTAAGTATGTTAGCTAATTTTCAGCTATTTAAACAGGACAAAGTGGAGACACCTGGGTGACTCAGTGGGCTAAACATCTGACTTAGGCTCATCATGATCTTGCAGTTTGTGACTTTGAGCCCCAAGTCAGGCTCTGTGCTGACAGTTCAGAGCCTGGAACCTGCTACAGATTCTGTGTCTCCCTCTCTCTCTGCCCCCTCCCCCACTCATACTCAGTCTTTCTCTCTCTCTGTCTCTCTCACAAATAAATAAACATTAAAAATTTTTAAAAAATAAACAAAAAATACAAGGTGAAACTAGTCATGGTTAGGTCATTTCTGTTACTAATCACCTATTCTATTTTCATACACAACCAAGGAAGAATTTGTTCAAATTTCAAGTTTACAAAAATGGTTCTCTGTAAAAGGCCTACTCTGCAAACATTATCAGATACCAGTTCCCTTACACAATTGTGACCTCTTTTCTATATGAAATTGCTAACTTAAACTAAAAACTATATGTAGAAATAGGGAGGAATGTTACAATCATTTATTCATTCATCTATTAAAAATCATCAAACATGTACCCCAGTTAAAATAATGTTCCTGGCTGTTTGAGGAATACAAAGATAAGAAACAGTGCCTACCTTCAATGTGGTCGTATTTCCCTAATAGGAAGGACAGGTACACAGTAGGTAAAGAAAGAAAAGAAAAAAAAAAAAAAAAAGACAACTAAAAACAGAATTTGATGCTGGCCACAAGAAGGAAAATAATGTGAGAGGAAGATGAGAGTATGATTCCCGTGGCCTTGAGATGGAGAGAGGATCAGCCAGGATGTTAAGGGGGAGTTGGCATTTCCAACGATGCCCACAAGCAGAAGTTATACTTCTAAAAATATGAGTAAAGGAAGGAGAAAAGTCAACAGGATTAGTATGGTCAAGATAAGACCTGGGCTCCAGGGAGGGGTTTCACTTTAGTTTTGTTAGAAAGAAGAAAGAAAGAAATAAGATGGGCGTATTCTCTGTTACTGTGAGGAATCAGTAAGGAGCATCACAGCTCTCTTTGGGGTAGTTTACCAAGTATTAAGGTGTAGGATTGTTGGGAAAGGAAAGATCTATAAGCTGGGACACTGCTTGGTGAAGTGTTTGATTTAAAATAAGGGCACTGTGAATGAAAAGAAACACTTTGAGATGCAAAAAGACTTGATAACTGATTCTTTTATGGTGTGAAGAGGCAGGGCATTCAGATCTTGACCAGAGGGACTTAGAGCTTATTGGTTACATCAAATAGCTTAAGGACAAGAGGAAGGATACTGATGGCCTTAGAAATAAACTCAGCGCTATGCATGATTAGTGTAGTGCTGATATATCATCCAGTGGCTTAAAGACCTTGGGAAAGGGGCCAGGACCAGTGAAACATTGGGTAGTCATCTGATTTGAGCTAATGTTTAAACATCTCTGAGTTGATAATAACAGCTGTTTTATAAGATAACAATCATGAGAAAAAAATACATTTTTAATTTTATTTGATTAAACATTTGGGAAAAGGATTTATGTATTATAACCTAAATTTAACCAAATGGGATCATCCTATATTGAGACTGAGAAATGAATAACCATTACTCGTATCTATATATACTCATTCATGTATGGCACATACTAAATATAAACATGTATCAGTATATGTGAAAACTATTTCTATAGATTTGATTTTGCATAAATGTCTGAAACATTAGTAATTAGAACTTATCATTTAAGGTAAAGCTTAGGGGAAAACATGGTATTATAGTGAGTTTAGATTTTTGCAAGGTGTTTTAAATACTATTGAATCCAATCATTCTAATTCTGTTTTAGTTGTTAGTCACCTTTAAATACACTAAATTGTATATAAAATTGTATATGCTCTAAGTTTATGATACGTTTTACTTTTTGAATATGATCAGACATGAACAATTTTTATTTATAATCTTTAAAGAATGATTTGTGTCTTGGGTTAGATTGTGTTCTTCTCAGCCAGCTGTGCTCCTATACCCTTTGTGTACCGTTATTGTAGCAAACAATTTTTTTTTTTGAGGTCGTTGATCAGTTACTGTCATCCTTTAACTCTGTGAAAATTGAGTGGTCTCCTGTGGTTTGGTCTGAATCCAGTAACACATTTAAGCAACTGTGTGAAGAGAAAACAAATGTATTTGAAATATTTCCCCATATATATATATATATATATATATATATATATATATATATATATATAAAGATGACATACAAGGAATCATGTAGCCTTTTTGAGCTTTTGTTTTTTTCCACTGATGTTTTCATTATATCGCTCAACTGATAGAGATCTGTTAGCAGTGTTGTCCCAGAAGATGAGAGCCATGTGCTTAAGAGGGTAAAATCTATGTTTAAATTCCCCCAACCCCCGGACTGTAACCCCAGTATACTAATAGTGACATACAAATCTGAGGCTGAAAACCAGCCACTCATCACGACAATTAATTTGGACGTGTCTTAATATACAGGCCCATTTCTCAGTCTCAGATTTAATTTGGTGCTTCAGATGAAATCCTATTTGTGAAAATCAAATGGAAGTCAACTGAAGATTAGGCTTTTCTGCTGTTTAAATGTCCTCAGCTTTGATATGACACCAGTGTGCCATCTAGGTTTTATTTCTGTATCCCTATCCCTACCTCTCCGTCTCAGAGATCATTTCTTCCTGCCAGTTAACAAACACAAGTGGTGCACAAGAATTAGTATGCTCGTCACAGCTGCTGTCATTTTGGAATTCTCTTGTAACAACTTAGAACGTAAAAGGTGAGGAAAACATCACCTGCTTAGTGCAGCTTAATCTCTCGAAAGATTGGTGTCCAGAAGCCACACCTCATACTTTATACTGTCAATTTTAAAAAGGCTTTTAGCTTGAAACAAAAAGAGGTCGAAGGTGGTTTTTTTTTTTTTTTTTTTTTTTTTTAATGTAGAATGCTGCATAACAGTCAGTAGAAATGATCATTCACATTTTGGATCAACAACCTAGCATGCACCAAAGATCTGTATGACAGAAAGAGATACCACTGCACCCAAAGAACTCCTCATCTGCAGCGTGCACCCGTCCATTGAGAGCCTGACTCTATGTAACTCATATTCCTCTTCCATCTAGTTCCTGTTTGTAACAAACCATGCTATAAATTCATATCTCTGTTTTAACCTACCCAAGGGACCTCACTTTTGTAATAGCTGCAGCTGTTTCCATTTAATGTGTTTTCTATTAATGTTTTTACTTTGATGTTTGTGCCCCAGGCACAAAGTTTGTGAAAGGTATAATTTGAAAAGTTGAAGTTAATAAAAAATATTCTCTTGCTTTAATGTATATATGTGCTAATCATCTTGAACTCATTCTCTTTTTCCTAGAAAAAAAGTTTTTTTCAAAGTTATTTATGTAATTGTGAAAACCTATCAAGTCTTTATTTAAGATATCTTCAGTCATTTATTGGCCGTGGATCAATTAAAGTATCTAAAATTTAGACATTTTGAATTTCAGAGAAGTGATCCACTAATTTTACTGTGTTGACATCTACAACTAGGGTATAGGACCTTGATTTAAATACCCATGTCTTATAACTCAGAACTTAATCTCTTGAAGCTTTTTCATAATATAATTATAAATAATACCTTTGATTATATGTTATATATTTATGAGTGTACATATATTAATATTTTATCTTCCGTTCATATTATATTTAATTAGAATATATTTATGACTTAGCTTTAAGAGCCTGGAGATGATGGTTATTTATGGAAATATATTTAATGTGGCCTGCTCGTTTTTGGAGAAGTCAATAGTGAAGGTGTGTTAATGACCACTGACAAACCAGCCAAATTGCTTCAGGTAAGTAGCCGTTAGCCTTTTAAAAAATCAAGTGGAATTTGAGCCATCATGAAATCACTAGTTTAACCAGACAGTATTTGTTTCCCTTCATATCCGTGGTCCTACACTGCTAGTCACTGAGAAGCAAAGCACATGCTGCATATTTTGTCTCTCGCTCCAAGGATTTGCTCTGGCTTTATTTACATTAAGGTTTCAATGACGGTTGTGTAATATTTATAACCCCGCTTGGCCAGTTCATGCTGTTTTGTTTTCCTCTCAACAAACTCAAAACCAAAGTAATAAAAAGTTGGAACAAGTTCCTTTTCTTTTATATAATTTTTATATGTTGTAGCCTTAGGGTTGAATGTAAATGAGTTATTTTTTTAATATAAACTTTAGATTTTTGAATAAAGATTTGCTAAGTTAAAAATGGGCTGTAAACTTGAGATTTTGAAATAAATTCTAGAACTTAGAATTCTAGGACGAATGTATAGTTTTTTAACATTTCAAAGGGATATCTTTTTCTCTCACTTTTTTAAGTTAACTTTACGGAGTCATTAATTTGATATGGTGGAACCACCCCTTTCAGTGTGCAGTTGCTGTGTGTTCAACAAGTGGATACAGTTACACGATCAGAATATGGAGCATGTCCATCATCCCCAATAACTCCCTCTGCCCCTTTACTGTTGACCCCACCCCCAATCCCATCCCTTGGTAACCTCTAACCTGTTTTCTGTCCCAATAGTTTTGCCTTTTCTAGAATGTCACATAAATAGAATCTTACATTGTGTAACCTTTTGGTTCTGGCTTTTTACTTGTCTTTCATGTTTAATAATGTCATTACTAGTTTCTTTTTATGGCTGTTGGCAACATCTAATGGAGACACACATCCTTATCAAATGTGGCTGTGGTAGGAGGTATATTTTTTAACTCAACTCACCTAAGTGATAAAGAAATATGTATGTTCTCCTCAAATTATTACCATTATTTTGATATATGGCTTACAATAAAATTTTTTTCTTTTTAAATTTATTTTCTGTATTAAAATATAGGTTAGTTAACATATAGTGGAATAAGGATTTCAGGAATAGAATTTAATGATTCATCACTTACATATAACACCCAGTGCTCATCCCAAGTGCCCTCCTTAATGCCTATCACCCATTTAGTCCATCCTCCCTCCCAACACCCTGCCAGCAACCCTCAGTTTGTTCTCTGTATTTAACAGTTTTTATCTTTAAAAGCCACCCTCCCTCTCCGTTTTTATCTTAGTTTTCTTTCCCTTCCCCTATGTTCATCGGCTTTGTTTCTTAAATTCCACAGATGAGTGAAATCATATGATATTTATCTTTCTCTAAATGACTTATTTCGCTTAGCATAATACACTCTAGTTCCATCCACATTGTTGCAAATGGCAAGATTTCATTCTTTTTGATTGCTGAGTAATATTCCATTGTATATATATACCACATCTTCTTTATCCATTCATCAGTCGATGGACATTTGGGCTCTTTCCATACTTTGGCTATTGTTGATAGTGCTGCCATAAACATTGGAGTGCATGTTTCGAATCAACCCTCCTGTATCCTTTGGATAAATACCTGGTAGTGCAATTGCTGGATCATATGGTAGCTCTATTTTTAATTTTTTGAGGAAACTACATACTGTTTTCCAGAGTGGCTGCACAAGTTTGCGTTCCCACAAGCAGAGCAGAAGAGTTCCTCTTTCTCCACATCCTCGTCAACATCTATTGTCGCCTGAGTTAATTTTAGCCATACTGACAGGTGTAAGGTGATCTCTCATTGTGGTTTTGATTTGTATTTCCCTGATGATGAGTGATGTAGAGCATCTTTTCATGTTTCTGTTAACCATCTGGATGTCTTCTTTGGAAAAGTGTGTATTCATGTCTTTTGCCCATTTCTTCCCTGGATTATTTGTTTTTTGGGGTGTTGAGTTTGATAGGTTCTTTATAGATTTTGGATACTAATCCTTATCTGATATGTTGTTTGCAAATATCTTCTCCCATTCTGTTGGTTGCCTTTTAGTTTTACTGATTGTTTCCTTCACTGTGCAGAAACTTTTTATCTTGATGAGGTCCCAATAGTTCATTTAAATTTTTTTTTTACATTTATTCATTTTTGAGAGACAGAGAGAGATAGAGCATGAGTGGGGGAGGGTCAGAGAGAGAGGGATACACAGAATCAGTAGCAGACTCCAGGCTCTGAACTGTCAGCACAGAGCCTGACATGAGACCATGACCTGAGCTGAAGTCAGACACTTAACTGACTGAGTCACTCAGGTGCCCTCCCCCATACTTCATTTTTGCTTTTGTTTCCCTTGCATCCAGAGACATGTCGAGTAAAAATCTGTTGCAGCCGAGGTCAAAGAAGTTGTTGCCTGTTTTCTCCTCTAGGACTTCGTTGGCTTCCTGTCTTGCTTATGTTTAGGTCTTTTATCCATTTTGTGTGTATTTTTGTATATGGTGTAAGAAAGTGGTCCAGGTTCATTTTTCTGCATGTCCTTGTCCAGTTTTCCCAATACTATTTGCTGAAGAGACTGTCTTTTTCCATTGGATATTCTTTCTTGCTTTGTCAAAGATTAGGTGGCCTTATCTCTGTGGGTCCATTTCCGGGTTCTCTATTTTGTTTCATTGATCTATATATCTGTTTTTGTGCCAGTATCATACTGTATGTTTTGATGATTACAGCTTTGTAATACAGCTTAAAGTCCATAATTGTGATGCCTCCATCTTTGTTTTTCTTTTTCAACCTGACTTTGGCTACATGGGGTCTTTTCTGGTTCCATAAAAATTTTAGGATTGTTTGTTCTAGCTCAGTGAAGAACGCTCATGTTATTTTGATAGGGATTGCATTGAATATGTAAGATTGCTTTGGGTAGTATCGACATTTTAACAATATTTATTCTTTCAATCCATGAGCATGGAGTGTTTTTCCATTTCTTTGTGTCTTCAATTTACTTCATAAGCTTTCTATAGTTTTCAGTGTATAGATCTTTTACCTCTTTGGTTAGATTTATTCCTAGGTATTTTATAGATTTTTAGTACAAAAAAATTTGCCTATTTGTATGCCCTTTATTTCTTTTTGTTGTCTGATTGCTGAGGCTAGTACTTCCAATACTATGTTGAATAACAGTGGTGAAAGTGGACATTCCTGTCTGTGTTCCTGACCTTAGGGGGAAAGCTCTCAGTTATTCACCATTGAGGACAATATTACCTGTTGGTTTTTTTTATTGTTTTTTGTTTTTTTGTTTTTTTTTGTTTTGTATATGGCCTTCATGAACATTTAAGGAACAATCACTGTGGATCTTCAGGGTACATTTAATAATTTATTCAAATTCCTTTAAAAAAGTTTTTTATTCTATGCCTTCTCTCTGATTCCCTGCACTCTTTGTCACTTTTCCTTAGTATACTATGTTAGTGTTGACTAAGACAGATGAGTGATTTATGGACATCTTAATTATTTTAGCTTTTTCCTACTGTTCTAAAACATCATGTACTGATAGACTTAAAAAACAATGATTTCCTTAGATGATTAATGGTATGTAGTATTGTTTATAGATGCTGCTGGTTTTACCTCAAAATGTTGATTAAATAGCATAATTAAAAGACTTATATGTGTTGGAGAAGAAGTATACACTTTTATAACTAGGGGCAGACTTAGTATTTAGTCCTGTTTTCAGTAATGTTGTCATTAGTTTAATTTTGGAGTGCTGTATTTATATTTATCTCCTGAAGTGGTTACATCACAGGAATTTTGGAATTATTTTGTGTTTAGGATAAAACTGACTACCACATAGGACTTTGAAGTCCCAAAGTGTGCCTTGATTTACCTCTGTATACTACAGGTGTACTGATTTTCATTTATGCTTTCATTTATCCCTACATCAGCCCTATAAATTAGTTATTAGTACTTTCATGTTTTAAACTTAGTATTCTATGTTATTTCTTCTGTTCTGTGTGCCAGTATCTTCCTCAGATGTTGTTAAGATACTGGCTTGAATTTAATTAGTAAGTGAATATGTTTGCAATTTTACTTCTAAGAAACTGGATACAGAGAAGAGATGAGATCTATTTTTATATTCAGTAAATTTTTTTTTAATAATGGTTGGTTTTATTGTTTAATTACTAATTATTGATAATGTGATCTCTGGGGAAGTCACTTTTTTTTTGTTTTTGTTTTTGTCTTTTATTTGTTTAATTTTTAAAGGTTTATTTATTTATTTTGAAAGAGAGACAGAGAGAGCGAGTGGGGGAAGGGCAGAGAGGGAGGGAGAGAGAGAATCCCAAGCAGGCTCCATGGTAACAATGTGGAGCCTGATGCGGGGCTTGAACTCACGAACCGTAAGATCATGACCTGAGCTGAATCAAGAGTTGGATGCTTAACTGAGCCACCCAGGCACCCCTTTTTCTGTCTTTTAATAGTGTCCTCTAACTGTCCCATGGGAGCAAAAGGGACTATCATCCTTACTGTCCCTGTTCATTATTTTTAGCTGAATCTCTTTGTTACCCATTCATTAATTAACATTTAAAACAACTCCATTGCTTAAAATAGAACATGGAGAAGATATGAACTCTTGATTCGCTTTCCACCATTTCCTACCGTCTTTGTTTAGGCTTAGCCATCTCTTGTAAATGGTGCACAATCACCCAGTTTCTCCATGTTTTTGGATGTGTTCACTCCACAAATCCTAACTATCAGCAAGTCCTGTCTACACCACCTTCAAAATATAACCCACACCTCAGCATTTTCTCTACCTCAGTCACCACCACTCCCCAGGTATAATTTACCATCATCTGGTGCTCAGAGTATCCTTTTCTATTCTTGCTGTCCAAATTACCATAAACTTAGAGGCTTAAAACAACACAAAGTTACCTATGAAATTTCAAAATCAGTTTTGCTGACCTATAGTCAAGATGTCAGTGGATTGTTCCTTTTGGAAATGCTGGGGGAGAATCTGTTTGCTTGGCTTTTCTTGCTTCCTGCAACCCTAACTGGTGACCCATTCTTTGCACCACTCCAGTCTCTGGCTTCACATCTCCTACCACCCTCTGAGTCAATTCTCCTTTTACCTCTGTTTTACAAAAACACAGGTAATTACTGGTAATCCAGGGTCATTATCCCACCTCAAGAATCTTCATCACATCTGCAAAGTCCCTTTCATCCTATCAGGTAGCATTCACAGTTTGCAGGGATGAGGACTTGCATATCTTTGGGAGTCATTACTCAACTTACCACAGCCCTGAATTGCTTTACAGAAACCAAAACTTAAACTTTTTATATGCTTTGAGTTTTTTGCTTCTTCTTTCTGTCCAGAATATGGCCTCTTTTCATCATTTAGGTCTCTGCTCAAAAGCCATTTCTTCAGAGAGATCTTTCCTGACTCCATATTTTAAAAGTCTCCCCCTCTTCCCTTTTCGCTCTTTAGTTCTGCATTATTTTCTTCACAGCCCATATAACTCTGATATTATTTTATTTGGCTTTATATGTAATTGACTCCACCACCATAAGACAGGGTTTTTATCTTGTTCATTGATGCATTCCCTGGATTAACTATATTGGCAAGAACATAGTAATCTCTTTAATACATATTGAGTAAACAGTATATTATTCCAATTACAAAGGAGTGAAAACTGAGACTCACAGGTGTTAATTGTTTGAGATCACAGATCTAGTAGTGTAGAAATGAGATTTCATCTCAGATTTGTCTAACTTGAAAATCCACATTCTTTATATTGCCTCTTTCTTTTTAGTGGAATTTAATCATGACCTTTATTAGTATGCATCTACAGTAGCCACAACAAGAAGAACCAAACCCAGAACAGACATCATTTGCATTTTTTTCAGGGAATCCTGGAGAGTAATATGCTAATAAGTGCTATTGTCAGTGCTTTCCTGACATTGTGCCATTTTGGAATCCATTCCATGACCATGTGGTGAATTCAAGCTCAGGGAATGATTTATGTAAGTCCTTGAATATGTTATACAATATGGTCTTTAACATGCAAGTTATCTTTCTATCATCCTAAAAATGATTCTGGAATGTTAAATACACTCATTCTTTGGGTAGTTTTATTGAAATCTTTAAGGAGTCTCTAGGTTTTAATTTGATACTAGAAATGTAATTTTATACAGGTAACGCATTTTATTAAATTTACTGTTTCTTTAAGGATAAATATTAATGCCTTACCAAGTCAATGATTACGATCAATATGCAAAAACTTAGTATAATATTTTAAATAAATGAGAATAGCTTCCTTCTATAGTGTCATGTATTTTGTGATTTCTTTTGGCACCATTTATTTTATCAAGCTGGTTGTCTATCAGCCAAATTCTTGAATAGATGCGTTCATGTGGAGTAGTTGCTTGGGTGTGTGAGAAAACAGGAATTTCATCATGTTGATTTTGTTGAGACAGTCGACTTTTATCACTACTTTGGCAATTTTTATTTAGCTAAACAGATAACCTAACAAACTTGCATTAAACTTTGTTAAAGCTTTTGAAATACCCTGCTTCATGATACTGAGAATTTATACAAGTAAAGTTTAGTACTGGTCCTCAATGCTCCTCAAATATGCTATGAAAAAAATACAATGTATCCTAAAGTAGCAAGTGCATTTGCATTTGTTCCATGTGTCCTTTAGTGACAGGCCATATGGAATGAAAGCATTCTAGAACCATGTTTCTCTTTCAGATGATTAGAAAATGCTAGCAAATTAAAATTAAAGAAAGCCATGTTGTGTAGATTGTAACAGAATAAACATAAGTATCTTAAACTTATGGGGCTATTTTATTCCTGAAGAGTTTAGCCTCTATTCTTAATTTGTTGACTATGCTGATAATAGAAGTCTCCTGTGGCTTGAAATCTTTAGTGTTGGGACACAAAGAAAGCTACAAAAACCCATCCTTTTATGTGGGTATAATCTTTTGGATGGACTTCAGACCTTGGGATATTTCTGGAATATGTTCCATTCTCTCACCTTGCTCATTTTTTTGAATTAGAAAATCAAGTTTAATAATCCTATGTCCAATTGGACTTAACATTTTTTGAACATTTAGCTATATACATATTATTTCAAGCAAAGGAAGGTGGAATTAAAAATTTAGTCCAAGCTACCTTTGACAAGTCAAAGAATAAATTTTGTTGAAAATATCTTAGTATGTTAAGACAAGTTGTTAAAAAATAGATTTGAAGTAGTTAAATCGATTCAATAGATTGCAATTTTGTATTAATAAGTAAAATGTTTTTAATGGCTTAAGTTGAATTGATTAATTTTGACTAATAAATAATGAAAGGAATTTTTGGATACAAACAACTAAGGCTCTAACAAAGTTGCTTAGGTACCATTCATTTTAGAAGTCCACATGGTGCCTTCCTAGGAAGAATGTTTCATAAATATTACATGTTTTATAAATTTCGGTTGACTGGGTGAACACATAAGATGAGATAACTGCATAGAAAAGGAAATCAGAAAACCTGACATTTTTGATGACTGATGTAATATAGTGTCAGAGAAATGAGTTTAGTTCACTAAAACAAATTCTTTGTGGTCTGAAACTAAAACATACTGCAAATATCCTGGACAATTTTATGAGCTCTGTCTAAAATTACTTAGAATGTTTAATATTTAATATTAGGGCACAGTGGCTGAGATGAACCAAAATATGCTTTGAGAATAGGGTGAGATTTTAGGCATTCTCAATAACTAGTCTGTGTTCCTGAAAGATCAATGCATTATCACATGCAGTTAACATTATATTAAGATGTCTTATGAAAATTCGTTATCAAAGGAATCCTTGGCTAACCCTTTGATATAAAGAAGCAACTTGCAAAATTGTTACTTTCACTCTATATTATAAAATCTCTACTTTTATTATTTAATCTATGTTTTTTCCCTATATATTCATGGCTTATTTATTAAAATCTGCCTATACTTAATTAAATATTTTGAAGGGATTGTCTTTATAAATGATACTTTATACTTTTTTAATTTTTTTTTTAACGTTTATTTATTTTTGAGACAGAGAGAGACAGAGCATGAACAGGGGAGGGTCAGAAAGAAGGAGACACAGAATCTGAAACAGGCTCCAGGCTCTGAGCTGTCAGCACAGAGCCCGACGCGGGGCTCAAACTCACGGACCGCGAGATCATGACCTGAGCCGAAGTTGGCCGCTTAACCGACTGAGGCACCCAGGCGCCCCAATACTTTATACTTCTTGCATTAAATTGGAAACATGTATATAATACCCCATTTTTATTTATTTTTTTCAAAAAAAATTTAATGTTTATTTATTTTGGAGAGAGAGAGAGCGAGCACAAGTGGCGAGGGCAGAGACGGAGACACAGAATCTGAGGCAGACTACAGGCTCTGGACTGTCAGCTCAGAGCCCAATGTGGGGCTTAAATTCATGAGCCAGGAGATCATGACCTGAGTCGAAGTCAGATGCTTAACCGACTGAGCCACCCAGGAGCCACTATAATGCCCTATTTTTAAATGGGGCGTGATTCAGTATGCTGTCTTTGTTAGATATGTGAAAATACTGTAATCATAAAAGTGACTTAATTTTTATATTTTAATAATTATGGAAAACTAAAAATGTAAACATATTAAAAGTAGAGTCACTTTTTCTGTTTAGCATATAAATATAGTCTCAAATTCCTTTACATATATAATTTTTAGTATTGTTAAATTTATAATCTAATATGAGATAGAATACATTTCTATTTCTCAATAATTTTACATGTCTTTAATATTTTACATTGCATTATTAAATGTATAGATGAGTGTATACTACAGGCTCTAAAAACTCAAAACTATTTGAAATATATGTTAAAGTCTCACAATACAGTTCTATATACAAATATATGAATAATACCCATATGGTACATAGGTAGTAGCTTATATCCATCCAGAATTCAGAGAAGTCAATTGTCTTTATTTAAAACATATCTTTTAAAAGTAATAATGAAAATCAATAATAGGTTAATGATTTAAAAACTCTAAGGTATCACAAATTCAGACTAATTTCTTGTTCAACATAGCTGTAGCACTGCATAGTAAAAACTTCTATTCATAATTATGACTGAAACATGTCAATAATTGAAAGTAGGATTTGCTTGATATGATACAAGTTCTAAATCTTTGAATATTGGTCATCCATTAAGCATATACATTTTAACTTTTTAACCAATTTCATCAGAGATATTCATTCCCTAGCAATTATGGATAAATTTGAAATTACTGAGCCTGCTGTATACTCAAGATCTGCATGCAGAGACAAAAGTAAATACATGAAGTAAATAAATCTTTTTTTTTTTTTTAACTTTTTTTTTTTTTTTTTTTTTTTTTTTTAACATTTATTTATTTTTGAGACAGAGAGAGACAGAGCATGAACGGGGGAGGGTCAGAGAGAGGGAGACACAGAATCTGAAACAGGCTCCAGGCTCTGAGCTGTCAACACAGAGCCCGACGCGGGGCTTGAACTCACGGACTGCGAGATCATGACCTGAGCCGAAGTCGGTGGCTTAACCGACTGAGCCACCCAGGCGCCCCTGAAGTAAATAAATCTTATACATATGTTTATGTGTGTAAATAAAAAATTCTAATACCTAAGTATACAATATATGTGTGTGCTTATGTATTAAATGAAACATATTACACTTGATCCTTGAACAACACAAGGTTGAACTGAATGGGTCTTACTTACACGTGGATTTTTTTTAAGGTTTATTCATTTATTTTTGGAGCAACATAAGGTTGAACTGAATGGGTCTTACTTACACGTGGATTTTTTTTAAGGTTTATTCATTTATTTTTGGAGAGTTAGAGAGCACATGTGCAAGTGGGGGAGTGGTGGTGAGAGAGGGAGAGAGAATATCCCAAATAATTCAGCCTGACCCTAGGCTTGATCTCACAAACCGTGAGATCATGGCCTGAGCCTAAATCAAGAGTTGGATGTTTAACCAATTGAGCCACCACGGTGCCCCGGATTTTTTTTTTTTTTTTATAAATGCAGTATAGTACTGTAAATGTATTTTCTTTCCCTTATAGTATTCTTATTAACATTTTCTGTTCTCTAGTTGATGTCATTATAAGTATACAGTATAATACATATAACATACAAAATATGTGTTGATCAACTGTCTATGTTATCAGTAAGGTTTCCAGTCAACAATATACTATTTGTAGTTAAGTTTTTGGGGAGTTAAAAGTTATATGCAGATTTTCCACTGCAAGGGGGGAGAGGTTGGTGTCCCATACCCTCCCCACCACCACCCATGAGAGTCAAATGTATGCTGTTAGTATCTGGAGGGCATTATGCCTAGCAAAATAAAAAAGAAAGTATGTTATCACCTACATGTGGAATAAAAAAAAAAAAAAGGCCAATTTCACATAAGCAGAATAGAATGGTGGTTACCAGGGGCTGAGGAGAAAGGGAAACAGTGAGATACATCAAAGGGTACACATTTTCAGTTATAAGAAACGTAAGTTCTAAGGGTCTAATGAACAGCATGGACCATACTTGAAAGCTGCTGATAGTAGATCTTAAGCATTCTCACAACACACAGACAAAAGTTACCTATATTAACTAATGCAAAGTGATGATTGTGTTCATTATCTTGATCTTGGTGATCATTCTATAATGTATATGTATATCAAATTATCACATTGCACACTTTAAATATACATAATTTTATGTCAGTTATTCCTCAATGAAGTTAAAAGAAAAAGAATGAAAAGCTAAGGGACTAGTGAGCTGACTCATGCTGCTTTATACTGACATGTTCAAATTATTGATATAGATTGAGGCATAAAATTCAATAATAAAGAAAACAACTCTCAACATTTTATAAAAGCAGTGTTCATATAGTATGCAATTTTGAGTAGTCAGTTGACATAAAATCATATAGACAAACTCAGTAAGAAATCTGTGAAAATAAATGTGCAAGATAAAAGAACTATCTCCAGGCCAAATTAACATGTTTCTTAGCTAAATCTTCTAGACATGTTGCTAATTATTTCCAGTTATGATATTACGGCACATTGGGAATTGAGTGCACCACAAAAATCCTCACATAAGGATAACAATTTCATACAGGAACAATTAACAGATGTTTTTATTTTTAAGTTGGGGATTCTGGTCACAGAGTTTGTAGAACTGCTATGAAATTAGGATGACTTAATAAAAAAAAGTTCCTGCATCATTTACCACTCCAAATTTATTTCCTCCAGAAAATAAATGGCCTGGCTTACTCTCTTAAGGATGCCATTTAAAATACTGCCTTTTTCTATGAAAACTGACTAAGTACTTGGTAGAAGATATGTTGTGCCATTGCTAGTGAAGTATGACTCTTACGAGTTTGGCTTCCAGAAAGTCTCAGAGGGATATAAAATGGTCCGTTTAGCTTATGTTTATATAAACCCTATTACTCTGTAAGGTTCAAAAAGGAATAGCTACTGTATTTCTGTGATTCAATTTTCCTCTTGTTGCCTATTTCTTTTTGATCCTCTGAAGTATCTTCATTTTTTCCTAATCCAGAGGTCTAAGAGAGATCTGAGTAGGAAAACATGATTGTACTTATTTATCTAGTGTAAAATACTGCTTTCAGCTGAACATAAAAATGGAGACAAACATTTCCACCTTTAACGTACAATTGCACAACAAAGAATTCATGGTCACCAGAGATACAAAAGTTTTACAAAATAGAAATAACTGAAGACATAGAGTTCAATCTGAATTTACATTATAATCAGAACCCAGTAACCCTAGTTTATAAATAATTTTATCGGAGAAGGAATCCTTTTAATCTCAATGAGTTGAATAGAGACTAGAAAGTTAGAAGTATCAATAAAAGAAAACAAACCTAAAAGAAAACAAACCTAGAAGTAGAACAGATAAGAAACTAACAATGGTTAGAGAGGAAAATTTAGGTGATACAAAACAAACTTAATTTAACACTTTATGAAACAAATAGTCTTATTTTGGAGAACTGCAAAATGGGACAGAGGGCAGAAAGGTTTTATAGGATAAGGAATAAAGAGGAAAATAGAAAAATATCTTATTGACTAGGGCCACAGAGTCCCCCTTGTTTGGGGTGAAAAGGAATAAGGGAATAAGTGTAGAGCCCATAGTTGGCTTGATGTTTGGAGATCGGCTACCTAGACGTACTGTGTGCTGGTCAAGGAGAACATTTACAGGAGCTTATCTTGGACCTAGAAACTTATTTCAACAGTCCCCCCTTTTGATCATCCTCTTGACCATTTAAGAGGTTTGATCAAAAATATCAGTCTTAGTGTGACTCTTAGTTACCATTGTCTTTTCAGGTCTCAGTGTAGTATACACAAGAAACCATGTCAGAGTACACTCTTACACATAGTTACAACGTTTTGTTCTTCTGTCATTCCAGTCAGAGACCATGTGTCAGCTGGTCAATAGCTGCCCATGTGCATTTAAAACTTTTGAGAGAACATGGCATATTAGACAATAGTAATTATTAGCAACAAAACAATGTCCATGGTTTCGAGAATACTCCTGAGCCAGGGTCCCCATGACCCAAATCAGCCAGAATCAAATAAGTCAAGAAATCCCAAATTGAGGAACACTTCTATAAGTCAGTTGGCCTATTTATATATTTCTTAATAACTGTGTCTACTTCCCCCAAGTGTTTATTCAGTGAAGCTGTTTGAGAGAAACTGAGACATTGGAATTCAGGGTCAGTTTTGATTATGGACCCCTAGCAGAGTGCACAGGGGAGTCCGAAGTGTTTTACATCTCTAGTCTTTAAGCTGTTGCAATTGTAAGCCCACTAGCTCGATGGACTTTCGTTTATAAGCTTGTGATCTCTTCAGAGTGGAAAAGCAATTCAGATAGAGGATAAGTAGACTGTGAGTACTCAGACAAAGGAGGATAGAGGAAAGTAGTAGAAGTTATTTCAGTCCTATATGTTTTTGTTTAAAGTACATGTGTCTTTAATTTTTCATTGGCCTTTGCAATGAATCATCCGGTGAAGCTATTTTGGAATTTTGAAGCCTTTTGATAGCTTCTGCATGATAATTAAAATAGGCATTTCATTCTGTTTGATTTGGGAACAATTTCTTTCAAGCACTCTTGTTGATGTAAATGGTCTTATCTAACTGGTATGCTCCTCATAATGGTCATTGTAATTCTTGGTTGTCTTAGTAAGATTTTACCATTTTTGTCAGTACCTACAGCTTCCAGGGTCACAGTTCTTAGACATAAAATAAGCAGATGTGCCAAAAGGATGGTATGCTCAATTCTTTGAAACTTGAGGATCCCGTTTCTGTAACTAAACTTTGGGTCTCTCAAAGCCACTTTAATACCTAAGAAAGGTACATTGTACATTGCCGAGTTGGGGAGTTTGTGATATTTTACATTGTACCTCACTGTGCATAAATTTTCTTGAGGTTAGCAGGGTGGTTTAGTGTCAATCTAACCCATTCCCTGACCAATTTATTCCAGCACAGGAGTCTTAGAGTTAGGTTGTGAGCTTTTTAACAGCTTTATAGTGCTCCACCCCACGTCTACCAATGTTGTGGCTTTGGCTTCCGAGATTGCCATTTGCAGTTGGTCTATTATTCCTTTCAAGAGAAGATTTCTTTACAATGGTGGATACCCTAATATCTTTTAATAGTCCCATTTGCGCCTGCTTAGATTTTTATTTTGATTAATTTCTTATTTTAATTTCTTTTCCCATGTCCCCTATCAGTTTATGCTGTGGATTTACCTTAAGGCTTTTTCCTAAGAGCTACCACCCACAGTGGACTCCCAATGTAGTTATCCCAGAATTTTTCTGGAGACCCAGAATCTTTCTGGTAATTTTAATAAATCCTGAATCTTTTCAGGACCTCAGAACCTTTCTGAAATCAATTTCTCTCTCTCTTTCTCTCTCTCTCTCTCTCTCTCTCTCTCTCTCTCTGTCTATCAGATCTGCACACAAAGGAGCAGAGCTTAAATCCGAGTGGCTTACTCACAGTTCTCATTACTATGACAGAAACAGTGTACTCAAAGGGTTCAGTGGCAACCTGGCCTGTGAATCTCATTGTCCTGCAGGCTGTTAGCAGCCTCATTCCTTACCACCAAAAATTGTTTAAAAATGATTGAAGAAAAACAATTTAGGTGACACAGACATTTACTTAATGCTTCATGAAGTGGGCAGCTTCCTTTTAGATAACTGCAGACTGGGTCAGAAGGAAGAAAACTTTCGAAGGATAAAGAATAGAGAATGAGAAAAAAATAGAAAAAAATATCTGATTGGCTGGGGCAATATAATCTACCTTGTTTGGGGTGAGAAGACTGCGAGTTGGATTGGCATTTGGGGATTGGCTGCCTAGAAATACTCTTGTTTCTTATCAAGTGGAGAATTTACAGGGACACAGAAGTTATTTAAGTTTTGGGTTGCTGATGTGGTACGTGGGCAGAAGAGGCTCCATTTTAGGCCTAGAAATTTATTTCACCAAACATAAATCCTCTTTTTATCTTATAATGGTATCTAATACCATGAATAGCACATAAGGTAGATTATGTTTTGGTTGGTGTATTTTAATGACTAAATTTATTGTCGTTGGAAAGCAGATAAGCATTTTAATTTAATCTAAATGTTTATAAAATACTTTATTAGAATAAGATAAATATTCAAATTTTCTGATTATTCATAATATTAATAATATTAATACCCTAAAAATTACTTACTTTGAATTACTCTGAATAAAGAGAAAGAAGTAAGTATTATTTTTTTTATCTTAATGTACCATAGTTCTCTTTTCTGTTAAACCTTTTGTTTGTCCCTTAGAATGAATTAGAATGAAGAGAAATTGCAAAACATATTTTAAAAAAATACAACAGTTACTCTCTCCAATGTGCTCATATTTAGGGATTTCATGAAAGCCTAACTAGAGGTGTTGACTTTTAAAATCAAATAGGTTCCAACCATAAAAGAATCTACATATTTTTTGTCATGGTAAATATTAACTTGAACCACTCTGGACTACAGAGTGGGTAAAAAAGAGAATCTAGTCGTTCCCTACAGTCCTTTCAAGATTGTTCATTTTAATAAAGAGTCAAGCAAAATCCCTATTGAAGGATTTGTTTTTCCTTCTCATCAACTGCTGTGGGAGAAAGCAAATGGAAAGTTTTATGATGGGAAAAATAAATATATAAATCAATGCTTGAGTAAACAGCTCTGTTAAGATTTGAAAATCCAAGTTTGGCAAAACAGTGGTTCGGGTAGGCTTCTTTTTATTTGTTAAAATACGGACTCCACAGCCAAGCACTTTATCTTTCTTATGCTCAGTTGAAGGAAGTGATGACATAGAACACATTTTTTTGGTTTTGGCTGCCCTAACAGACCCCTTCTTTGTAGGGTACTTGTTGTAATCACGCACATTGACACCCATTTTAAGCTTTACTTTAAACAACTTTGGCTTTTCATTTGAAATAAATTATCATACCTTTTGACAGAGAACACGAATTCTTTTTCTTTCTGTGTATGTTTCTGACCTTGTCAGCATTTGTAACATGGAAGGGAAGAATACTATGAGTTATTAATTTGTCTATTGATTTGATATATTTTCAGTTTAGTTTTTTTTTTTTTTTAATTTTCTTTTCTGCTGATACTGTGCCACAATATAAGAGTTTAGACACCGTCATTTTTGTGCTTATTCAGGATAAATGAATTTTTATTTAAAAAATTAGATGCTCATTGAACTTGGAGTTGAAATAAATCCTCCTCTACTGAGAAACATGATCAAGTATTTTTTTTTAATTATAACAGTAAAAAACAACAGAACTTAAACACCAATTAAGGATAGCAATATAACTAACTATAAAAGAGAATTTAAGACTTCTTTTTTTGGACACATTTTAATTAAAATGTGTGTTTTGTCATTTGCTCAGCAAGTGAATCTGCACGTGGCTAGGAGAAAAAGGGCAAAATCATACACCTGAATTTATAAAGGCTGCTCCTTACCACAGCAGTGTTCTGAAACCAGTCAAGATTTCAAATCTTGATAATAGATATATATTCTCAAAATGTTATCAATGAAGAAACTAGATGAGATTCTGTTCTTTAAGAAGGAAATCTCTGTATCTTTTATATTCAGCAGCAGTGATTTATTTGGATATTTTTATTTTGGTCCCTAGTAAAATAGTTCTCTAGAGTGATAAAAAAAAATTCTTGGGATCAACTATTTATCTCCATAAATTGGAAAATCTAATTAAATGCATAATTTTATTGGCATGAAATTTCTTAGTTAATTTTATTCAAAAATATCAAAATATCATTACAATATTATTAGGATATTCTGTTAAAATTGGAACTAAAGTAGAAAATCCTAAGGTATTTAATGTACTCATTTAGCTTCTATGTATTAGATAGTTTTTTAAAACACAAAGCAGATTATTGCAAATGGTTCAGTAAGTGGACTGTAGTTATCAATTGATATGTATCAGTCACATAAATGTGAAAGAGACATATAGATGTGTATCTGTGTGTGTGTGTCTTGTGTGTGTGTGTGTGCACGCACGCGTGAAAGAGAAACATTTTATATAAATTAAAATTCCTAAACAAAATGGTATCCTTTGAAGTTTTAGTCTTTTGCAGACTCCGTTTCTGGCCCTAATTTAGGAAAAGGGAACAGGTATATACAACATTCATCATTAAAGGAATTAATAAACTTCCAAAACTTTGATCCCAATGTGTTAGCCGTGCAAATAGTAATTATTATACAGTCAACTGAGTTCATACTCTATACAATATTGCCAAGACAACAAGATTTACAAAACTATGGCTTGTTTCACACACAAAAAAATGTTTCTTTAATAACCCATCAAGATAGAAAATATTTATAAAAGTACACATGACCTTTTGAAATACCTACAGAGAAATTTCCCCTCCTACTCTCTCTAGGCTATCCACAAACCTAGAAAGGAAAATTAATGCTAACTTAGGTAAAGTCAAGGAAATCCAGTTTAAAAATATTTTGAGAGTATGTGGTGTTTGTGCGTGTGTGTGTGTGTGTGTGTGTGTGTGTGTGTGTCGGGGGAATTGATTGTGCACATGCCCGTACACTTGGGTTCTGACTCTTGGCATATTGGCACTTGATCACAATCTTACTGATCTAGAACTGGTTTAGTTTGTTGGTTTCATAGACACCTTTATCTAGGGCTAGATCGAAGTGTCCTGGAAAGAGTATCCAGTCTGTCCTCAGGTGTACATGCTGAATTCTGTACGGCTAACATTTTAGTAAATTTAATGTAGTTACTTGATTTCTTCACATCTTAATTTTCTAGTTTGTGAGAAGGAATTAAATCTACAACTTAAAGATTTGATCTGGGAAACATATATGATATATGTAAAGCACCTGTCCTAATGAATAGCAGTACTCAATAAACTTTTCTCTAAACTTTGAAATATCATGAAAAATAAATGCATTTGTATTAGAATCGTGTTATGTAATGAGGATGACCAGCCCAACATAATATTTGATTTTAATTTAAAAGTCAATTAATAGAACTAGTGCATTCAAAGCTGATTATTTCATTGGGAGCCCTAATGAATATTTGGATATTTGTACCAGATAGGTAAATGTATATATTTTTTCTGTGCATCAAGCCAGGCTTGCTCCAGGCATTGGTGACTAACAGACTTATACTATTACCTAATATGATAAGTGTTTATTTTTATGCAAATATATCACGTTAATAGCATAAACACTCAATAAATTGCATTTATATGAATATCTAAGCAGACTTTGGAATTAGTTAGAAATTGTGCATCTTGTCTCATAACCATCATTGATTAATAACAGCTTAATAAATTTATGCTAGAGAAAACTGTAAGTGAGAAAGAAGAAATAATTAAGCTACAAAGAAGTTACACTAGTTGGGGCTTAAATTTCCATGGCGATTATTTATAATTAGTCTGCAATAAGTTATTAAAAACGTTCTGAACAAGCCTGTTTATTTGGAGGGCATAGCTTTCTTAATGTTACATCTTTTATCTTCATAACTAAAAGGAGTCTTATTTTCTTGTCTTTTCTTCTGATACTGTGCCACAATTTTGGCATAGCCACATTAAATACTATGTGTTGACATTTTAAAAGGTAAGAGGCCTGTTGTCCATTGTTCCCTGTGACCAGTGGGTAAACTAAACACTAGTGGCATTTACATGTTTTACTTCAGAACTACATTTGCACATTAATGTGACTATGTTTTACTAATTAGTATTAAACTTCTGGTAGCCTGTCTCTGACTCCACTCTGTCCTGCTCGTATTTTAAAAGCATGGGTTTTGGTAGTAACATTCATTATTTTTCAGATTTCCCCCCTTGGTTGTTTAAAGAGGCTAGACTCTTTTTGAACCTGAATTTCACTATGTCATGTATAACAGAACACTTGTCCTTGTTCTCTTTTTAAGAACACCTGAAGGATAGGGACCCCTGGGTTGCTCAGTTGGTTAAGCATCTGACTTCGGCTCGGGTCATAATCTCATGCACAGTTTGTGAATTCAAGTCCTACGTCAGTCTCTGTGCTGACAGCTTGGAGCCTGGAGCCTGCTTCGGATTCTGTGTCTCCCTCTCTCTTTTACCCTCCTCTGCTCACACTCTGTCTCCATCTCTCTCTCAAAAATGAGTAAACATTAAGAAAACAATTTTTAAAAAAGAACAATGGAAGAATAATTTGCCAAGTTGGATAGGATGGTTAACAACAAAGAATAAAAGCTGCTATAGTTAATGAAGAACAGAATAATAGGCAAATTATATTCAATACTATCTGAAAAACCACCATGAAATCAATACAATTTCCAAAGATATCTTTGTTTTTATCTTTCAGATTTTTATTTACATATGCTAGGTAAATAATACTCATCTTTATTTTGATATCTGTTTTTTTCCTTCAGTCCTTCCTCCCTTCTCTCCTTCCTTTTCCATTCATTTACACATTTCAACAAATATTTATTGAGTATCAACTATGCACCAGGAGTTATTTGGCAAAAATCTCTGTGTTTTCTTTTATATTCTGCTTAAAGAATACAATACATCTACTTTATTTTAATGCTTGCCTTCTTTGCTTACATTCAAATTAGATAGTGTTTTTACTGCTTTAGGAATTGCTTTAGGAATTCTGAGAGTCAGAATGCCTTGAGGCGGTCATCTCTATTCTATTAATTCCAGGAGCATCAGCCCATGGTAGCGATCTTCTCATTTTTTGACAAGTGAAAAGAGTTGGTGCTTATGAAAAATCAATTTCCACAACCATCACTGACTCCATTCATCATGCTCCTGCCAGAAAAGGGGAAAGTGAACAGTTCCGTGTGAACAATTTGCATTTATGCGTGTGAGGAATTACGCTGATTGTCTATTGATTGCCTATCCCCATTTAGGCTGCTCCAGTGTTACTAGCAAGCGTGAACACATATAACCACAGGATCGGGATAATGTTGGAACAAACTGGTGTCTGTGATGGTTGCTGCTGGAACTATCAATACTGAGAGTGGTGTTACTACCTGACCTTTTTAGGAAATAACGTTTAAGCCAAAAGAAAAATAACTGATAAATCTGTTCTTAATTATTTTCTCAAATGTTCTTTTTAATCTTGTAACAACTAAACTGTGGTCACCCAGTCATAAGATTAGTGTTTGTGTGTGTGTGTTACTGCTTATGGAAATAACAGTCCATAGTCAGATGTTGTACTCCGCGCTGTTCTATTTTATGGCACTCAAATGCTCTCTTTCTTCCACACACTACTTTAAATCCCCCCAGGCTGCGTCAGTGCCTTAGGCTGTGAAATCAGAATAGAAAATAAGTTGCTTCTAGACAAATCAGATACATTTTATATGCAAATGATTTCTTTCTCGGTATCATCAGAGTGCAATAATTTCAGTGTTTGACATAGTGATTTTTCAGTGTCTATAATATGTCTTTTAAATATTAGAGTTCTCCTGACCCAACACGGTTTGATTAGAGTGGAAGCTAAACCCTCCAAGTTTTTCTTTTCCTTTGCTCTGCTTTCTTTTCTTTTTTCTTTTTTAGATGCCTAGTTTAGAATTACCTGATTCTTAAAGATTTGGTATATAGTAATATTAGGGATTTTATATTTTATCACCTTATATATATTATACCTCCTTCTTCTAAACTACATTTTTAATCCTTATAGGTGTGATGTGTATCCTGAAAGTTCTACCCATAAGACAATATTGAAAGAGGAGGCTCAATTCAGAAGTAATTTTATGAAATCTTTATGTTTCATGATTTTCTACAGGCTTGTGAAAATATTTTGGGCTGCAAACTTTGTAACCAAGAAGAAGAAGGAATGAGAGAGAGAGAGAGAGGGAGAGAGAGAGAGAGGGAGGGAGGGAGGGAGGAAGAGAGAGAGAGAGGGAGAGGGAGAGAGAGAGAGAGAGATGGGTCTGAAGAATATTGGAATTAACTGCCAGTAAGCAAAAATATTTCAAGTATGAGCTATTAATTTGATGAATTATTTTAAGCATAGAAAAATAGCATTATTATGGAAGCTGAATGGGAGCATTCCTTAAAATATCTTTATTAGTTATTCCCCTCATGATTACAAAATCTTTGACAATCACACACCTGGTACACTGGAAGATGCTTAATGCAGGACCATAGGGGCCTCATTAGCAGATTCTTCAGTACAACTGTTTTGCCCCCTTTGTCAATTAGAATTTCTTTGTAAAATGGCAAGAATACCTCTTTCCACTTGTTTTCCCCCTGGTGGACAAAAGATTTATGAGGCTATAAACTAATAATTGAAATCAGCAGTCACAGTGTTTTGATATTCACTGTTCTAATAAGTTTTTGTTTCCTTACTGAACTAAAATACAATTTTATTTATAAACAAATATGAGGCAGAATTTGTGGTAGGCATGACTTCCTATTGACACAAAAATGCCTATGCTAAAATAATATTCAATGAAATTGCAATCAAGTCTCAAAAAGTGCTATTAGAAGTTCCACTTCATCATCAGTGTTAAGATGATCACAAATGGTAAGTGTGACAAAATAAAAAATATATTTGAATTAGCTAAAATTGAATTATATGGGTGTTGTTTCTTCATGTATAAGAGAAGATAGCAAAGAAAAAAAAGTTAGCAATATGTATCTTGTAGTGTTATTGGCAATACCGTAGAAAAACTCCCAACCAGCTTCCATAATGATGTTCATTTTTCCTAAGCTTGAAATATTTCACCAAAGTAATATTTGCTACTTGAAAATGTTTTGCTCTCTGGCACTTGGTTATAAGATTCTTCAAATTTCTTTTGGTGTCTTTTAGATACATATTTAGAAGTTAATATAGCTCTCAATAGAAACGAAGTGTATTAGTGTTAGAAGTGTAATTTAAGCTTGTGTCATCATATACTTCAGTGCTCCTTCTTGCTTATATAAAGTGGAATAAACAATATAGTTACTACTAATTGAGTACCTACCTGCCCTGGTATTTTGCATTCATTATATTCCCGGTAACATTAAAAACTATACATTTTTTTAATCTACTTTTTAACAGATGAGGCAATTGGGAGCCTGAGAAGTTAAATAAATTATCCATTGTCATACAATTAGTAAATGACAACACTAACCTTAAATATGAGTGGATTCATTGGACTGTAAAATCCTAAATTTTTCATACTGATTCATTTTGATTTACAAGGTATTAAAAATATGATGTAGACAGAAGGTAACTTAGAGAAAAAAAATCTGTATTTATACTAATCCTTTCCTTCCAAAAGAGAATTTTAAGTCCATAAGAAATTATTCCAAACCTATGATCAAAACCTTTTTGTAAAGTTAACAGCATACTCAGTGAATTGTGTCTGCATGGTTTTATGATAGTAAATGACAGTAATAAAAACATAATTCTATAGCATATAGTCCTTTTTGGTTAGCACTTTCCACACATATTCTCTTTTATGCCTTATTGTCTTTCACTTGATATTCTATGCCTCTTTTTTTATTATTATGACTTGTGTATGCTTCAATAATAGATTTATTTTTATTTATGATAATTATTATTTTGATAACATTGCTTTATCTAGTAACAATGGCCCAGGCCAAAATATGGAATATTCTTATAAAATTTATGAAAGCTTCTGATCATATTGACTTTGTTGAATATATTTTCAGTGGTATTCAATGAATATTCATTAGGCATCCATTGTTTTTGCCAAGGACTAAGGTAGATAACTAGAGTACAAAAGCTAATAAAACATGATCCCTACTTTCATGAACCTGTAAATACTTACAAGACAGAAGTAGAAACAAAGAGATACACTGAAATTAGAAGGCGCTGAACTGGAAGTATATACAGATTGGTGCTAAATTGTTATGATCATGAACCCTTGCAGGAAACACACAAAAAAGTGTCATTTCAATAATGATATTGACCCTGAGAGACAGAGAGACCTGCTACTGTATTTAGTGCCTTTGTAGAATTTACTGATTTCTTTTCCTACTTTGGCCACACATTTGGTAATAATTTAAACATTCTTGTTTACTATAGAATAATTACTAAAACAAGTAGATTCTAGGGAGATCTTGTCATCTTTATCATTTTGCCTGTTTTCCATTATAAGAAAGCTGAATAAAGTTTTCTATAAATCTTAAGATGTATTCTACTTAGTCCTCAGACTCCAGGTGTTCTTCCTTTCTTTTCTGTTAAAAAAAAATGATTGTTTTTGTCTTTAAATCATAGGAATACCTTTAGTGTGGTTTCTCAAAATGTAATGTGCATGCAATTCCCTTGGAGAACTTGTTAAAAGGCAGATATGCATTCAGTAATCCTGTGGTAGGGCCTGAGATTCTGTATTTCTACTAAGCTTTTAGGTTTTGATGATGCAGCTGGTTTAGGGTCTGCACCTGAAGAAGCAGGAGCAAAAGTAGTCATGACTAATCTGCATTTTGTAAGGCTGATAGCATATTTAACTTCTGTGGTCAATTAGCCTAGTAGTGCTTTATGGGGAAGCAGGAATGGAAATATATTCAATGAACTTGAATTTAATCAGATTGAATTTGAAAGACTTATCAGGCAAGTATCAGGAATTGGGTCACATTACCTGCTCTTAAGTCTGTTAACAGTTAAAATCTCTTTTTTTACTTTAACAGAATAATTTGAGGTTAAATTATTCCATGACTATATAATTGTTTAAAAAATGCTTTTATAAATATAAAAATCATATATCATATATTTGCTATAAATAGTAATGACATATTGCCTATGTTGACTTTTATCTAGTCTGTGTTGTTCATGGCATGTTGATGATATATCATTGCACTATAGAAATTTGATTAAAATAAAATTTCATATGCCCTGCCTTGCTTCAGTATCAGAGAGAAAGAAATTGAGATTCTCAAATATAATTGATATCCTTACATTTGCCAAGATTTGCTTTGTTCATTAGGATAGACTTGTGGGCTATAAATGTTCTACATATTTTTTTTCTTTTAAGTTTATTTATTTTGACAGAGAGAGAGAGAGAGAGAGAGAGAGAGCGAGCGAGCAGGAGAGGGGTGGAGAGAGAGGGAGAGAGAGAATCCCAAGCAGGCTCCATGCTATCAGTGCAGAGCCCCATGCTGGGCTTGATCCCATGAACCTTGAGATCATGACTTGAGCTGAAATCAAGAGTTGGAAGCTTAACCGACTGAGACACTTAGGTGCCCTTGCTGTATATATTTTTATTATTTGATAGTAATGTCCAGCTTTCTCCTGCAGGTCTGGTCATTTGCATTACTTTGGTTGCAAATTTGAGAGGAAACTACCCAGAATACTTTTAAATTAAGAAAGCTTGTCCTTTGATCTGCTTTTCTAGCTGGTTCTTGAATGTTCCTCCATTCACCCCTACCACACCCACCACTATTCCTTCACATCCAGCCTTCCCAGGATACATCTGGAAAATGGAAACCAACTGGATGGCTATCCATCTGCCTCCCTTTATCTTTTACCATTAAAGAGTTCAGAAATTTTATAGATTGTTATAATTATGAATACCTCTGAAGAATAAAGAACTATTAAGATATTTAATTAATGTTTATTAAGACTTGTGTATTGCTTTGAATAATACAAAGGATTAAAAATTCTCAGGACCTAAAAATAATATATTTCATCATCTACTACTTATAACTCTCAAATTATTTAAAATTATGTTAATAATAATCACAAATATCTCATGTTTTTATGCTATGCACTGTGTGCAGTTCTTCATGTACATGATCTCATTACAGCTCATTAAAATGCTGGTTATTATTCCCATTTCAGAGAAGGAAATTGATGCCTGAGAAGTTAACTAACTCACAACCCTGTTGAAGGACAGAAGTAGTTAGAAAGTTTTCAGATCCTAGCCAAAGTTCTTTTATACCACCCTACAAAATTGTTTGTATTTAAACGATAAGATATATTAGACTATAATGCTTTTCTAATTTTTCAATTTGAAGCATTTGAAAATTAGTGTGTTTAACAGTGTTGTCTAAATCCATATATATCTATTGGATAGTCATTTAAACTTTTAAGCAATGCAGTGTTTTTTCTTAGATTTTGAAGGCTATAGGCTAGAACAAAGTGTGTTTTTGATGAAGAAAGGGAATGATAGGGGAATCATAAAACTATAGCTTTTAAACTATAAAATAATCCTGAAAGTTACTGTATATTTGCATTTGTATTTCTCATTAGAGAAGAAAAATGGTTGTAAATGGTCTAATTTCATACTGATAAAAATATTCTATAAATATGAGACTTAATTATGGACCAAACTTCAGGTTTGAGTATGTAAATGGAGTTTTTATTTATATTACTAAGGGAAAAATAAAAGTAAAGTGCCAGCTAGGATACTTTCCTAACTTAATTTGTAGGTATCTGGGGTAGAAAAGTAGCTGTGATGAAATATAGAATTAAGATTAGATTTTTAAAAGTATAAATGGACACAAATGACCCTGTTTTCCTTTTGCAAAATGCATAATAATTGCTACCATTATGCATGTGCTAGTTGCCAATATTTGAAAATTAAATGGATTGATTGATGGATGCTTGTATGGAAGATACTGTGCTAAGCACTGTACTAATTTGTCTCGCTAAATACAACAGAATAGGGTATATTATCCCAAGTTTATATTATTATTATCCCAAATTTATAAACAGACTTAGATTGAGTGTTTTACTCTAGGTTCCATCGGAAAGAATTATAAACAGCAGAGTCTACAAAATCCAGGAACTGTCCTAATCTATATAGTAGTTATTTAATTATGCTAATGAGTATATGTGGGTTGGAGAACTGTGTGTAGAATAGATGACTAGCTGTTTGCTTCCATAACAACGACAAAGGTAATCGTACACAGCCAAGATTACACTGGGCAAAAAGTGTTCAGCAGATGGGCCTGTTCTAATATAGTAACTAATAGTCTGATTCATGTTGGATACTGGCTTGGACACAAGTTTCCAGCAAGAAGTGGTTATCTATTCTTCCAACATCTTCTAAACTGTGAGTTAGTCAACATTAGATCATACCACCTGGGGCTAGTCTGAACTACCAGAGCTCTGAACAGCTGCTAGTCTGGTAACACTGAACTGTTCATGATACCAAGCCTCAGAAAGGAAAAATTAAATTGAATTGTATTTGAGATTTAAAATAAAATTTAATGTAAATATTTTTAGTGGGAATGTTTATACATAGATGAACACACATCTATGTGTGGGTATGTATAGATAGATCTACATCTATTCACACCTACCTACACAAGAGTCTAAAATTTGACATTTTTCCCCTGGATTTGAACTATTAAAAATATATTTTGCATTCATAAAAGACATGCTGTCAGCAGCTAGAGCTACATTGGCAACCCATTGAAGAAGTCATTTTTTTTTTTTTTCAAGAATTGATTGATGGTTTACTTCGGAAAAGAACATTGGGCTTTGGGAAAAAATGTCATAAAACAGAAAATAAATATGAACTACTGTGGTATTTGGCAACCTTTTATCAACTCTGCTAAGCCAAAAGGGCAATCTGCCAAATATTGTATTGTATCCAGAGTGGATAAAAATACTGTAGCAAAATAAATAAGGAAAAAGTCACAGTATCATCTTAATCTGAAGAAAATATGAGGGAATTGGAATAGTGACTACTTTTTATGTCAACAAACCTATTAATATTTTTCTTTCATAAAATATATAATGGAGGGAAGGTTATAATCCCAGTAGGCAAGTGGCAGGTTGAGTAACTCATGCCTATTTTTTAACTTCAGTGATCTTGATGTCTGCCTGTGTAACATAAAGGGATTAAAATACATCACTACTCATTTCCTTCTAGCAATAAAAATCCATGTTTCTAATTTTGCACACTAATATAAGATTTTATTTTTATTTATTTTGGTTTAAAGTTTGCATCTTTCTTGAAATTCCCTGTGGATACAGACTTGTCATCCTTGGATTCTCCTAAAATGTCTTCAAGCCTTAAATTATTGTCTTTGGACCACTGCTATTGAGTATGCTGAATAAGTTTGACTGTAGAATTAATTCCCTTGTTCGGCAATTAGAACATAAAAATAGTCTCGAGAGATCTGCTATACATCCTGTAGGATTTCTGTAGTACGTGTACTTTAGGAAACACTGCAAAACTGGATTTTTAAAACTTAGAACTATTTACTTATTGTAAACTGAATAAAAATGGTGCTATATGGTACCATCAAATCAAGCATTTAAGCACCCAAAGGAGCATAAATAAATAATGGCTTACAAAATATTTATTAGGTGTCTGTAAGACAAGGAAGATAGTAGAATAGGATACATTCTGGCCAAGGTACCCCACCCATGGAACCTTTCTATGTAAGCTTAGGCAATGCCCTTAGAACATCCAAAAACATTGCTTAGAGGTAGGTTGACCATATATCCCAGTTTGTCTAGGACCCTGCTGGTTATCTTCATGCAATTATTAAAGCAACCTCTTTTACACTCAAAAGTGTGTGAAATTGGGTAATTAAATAATTTATCATTCTACGAAGGAAGTATAACAAATCCCTTGAGGCTCTTAGGTGGCTCAGTCGGTTAAGCTTCTGACTCTTGGTTTCCACTCAGGTCATGATCCCAAGATTTTGTGGTTTCAAGCCCCGGGTAAGGCTGTGCTGGCAGTGCAGAGCTTGCTAGGGGATTCTGTCTCTCTGCCCCTCCCATACTCGCACTGTGTCTTTTAAAAGAATAAATAAACTTTAAAAAAAAAGGAAAGAAAGAAATCCCTACCAACTTTCTAGATTTGAACTTGAACTTCAGGTCTTCATAACTCTTTCTCCTACATTCCTGGACAAACTTAGGATGTGTCAATTATATTTCCAAATTTCTAGAAAAAGCAATAATAATTTTCATTTAGGAGAAGTATATGAGCTATGGCTATGAACTAACTTGACTCTTATGAGAATAATTCTAATTAGTTAACAGATTAAGCAGTAATAGGGCAAGGAGGCTTTCTATGTATGTATGTATGTATATATGTATGTGTGTATTTTTATTTTTCTTTAATTTTATTTTAGAGTGAGAGAGAGCACAAGTCGGGGAGAGGGGCAGAGGGAGAGAGAGAGAAACCTAAGCTGGTTCCATGCTTAGCACAGAGCCCTACGCAGAACTCAGTCCCAAGACCCTGGGATCATGACCTGAGCCAAAATCAAGAGTCTGAAGCTGAAAATCAAGAGTCTGAGCCACCCAGGCACCTCTCTATGTATTTATTTTAGGTATTAATTTGTTTGTTAATACTTCTTCCCTTGCACCTCTAATGGGAAGATGTAAAAGACAGCTGACAATCGTGCTGTAGTGCTTGTGAAGACATGTCCCCTTTACAATCTTCATCTCCCCAACCAGGACCCTTTACTAAAATAATTTAAATTTTACCTTAAAAGTTCAGCAATTTAGGAATCATGCAAAATATCATAAAATATATCTATGCATTTAGTTATGCCAAGTACCAGTCTCCTCTGTTCTTTACGTGTATGGTGATTGTGGGAATACATTCTCATGATCAAAATATTTACTAATCTTTAGGGAAAAAAATTACTGACAAGGTTCTTAACCCAGAGATCAGTTTTACAGCTGAATTAATTGAGTGGTTTGTCCAAAATGAAATGTAGAAAAGTGTGACATCTTACTGGAGAGGGGAGGAAGGGAGAATTAGATGCATATAGAAAATAAGATAGGCAGGCTCTTGATTGATAACCGTGGAGTCACATGGCCAAATGCTGCTATTACAGCAGGATTTCATTGATATTAACCAGGAAAATGGCTGCCTGTATCAAATCATGTTGTGGTCACTCAGCAGTCTCTGTCAGGCTCAGGGCTGAGCTGTTTGAGTTATTCCTGGCACCCAGTGAGCCAGAGACAACTGGTTATTACACTGAACTAATCACACAGATCACTTAACAGCATGTCTGTCTCAGCAAGTTGGAAAGCACCTTCATATTTTGTAGATTATTCTGCAAGCCAATACAGTTGCCACACATGTTTCCAGATACTGTTTAACGTATTTTACTAAGCAAAAGAATATAGCTGACAGTTCCTTCTCATGGGTCAAGTTAACTGTAACATTATCAACCCGTTTTTACAAAAAGCAGTCTCTAAACCTGTCTTCCATATGCATATGAAAGGAACCATTATTGTAATGAAATTCCAAACACCCTAGAGTAATGAAGAGGGAAGGGAAAATGAAATAAAAAACCTCCTGGCCTCGTACTGAAGACTGCCAGAGAAAAGGGATTGCTTCAGTGAACATGTGGTTTGTGATTTCAGAGAGTGGCTGCAGGAGTTCTGCTGTAGCCTGTGGTTGGGGGCAGGTGGTCCTTACTGGATACTCAGTAGTAGGCATCAAATGTGTAGGGAGATTCGCTGAGGCTTTGCTATCGTGAATATTATGAAATAGTAGCATTTGAAAATAGGGGTGGTTGAGAGTGGACACTTGTTTCATTGAGCTCTTAAATGTCACCTTTCGACGTAGTTACTACTGCATAGGTTTCCTCAATAGCAATGCATTCTTCATCCTTGCTTTGGACAGCTTTTCATTCCAGTCATTTATTGCATCAGGGATTGCATGTTTATAGAAAGCAAAGAAGAGAAAAAGAGTGCTTGTTTTATGGCATAGGGCTGAGAACAGCTCATATGAGTTGTGTACCTCAAGGGACAGGATACCCACTCTAGAGAGGCTGACATCATAATTAATTACACCCATTTGTTTCATAGGAATTCCGTCTTGACTCCACCATGTACAGAGTTGATCCCATTTGTAAAACTGTATAGCACACTTTAATAACTTGAACTCTAGAAATAGATCTTTAAAGTAGTAATGTCTTCCATACTTTATGACTTGACTGCTAAGTTAAAGACTGTTCAACACCTGGTTGAATTTGGGAGAGAGAAGGTCCCCTATAATAATCTGTTAGTACTGTTAGAGTACTAGTGACTCCACTGTCACTCTTGTTTAATTAGTAAATCACCTCTTAGTTGGAAATAATTGAAAAATAATGAAATGAAAGGGCAGAGTGAGAAATCGATACATTTTAAGATTGTCCCAGTTGCTTTGCAATACTACAGAAGTAAATTACTTTGCAAACCATATATTAATAGTTTTTTTATTATTTGGATGGATTTTTTATAGTTTAATGACTCTCATGAGAGAAAAATTAAGTACTTTTAAGCTTTACAACAACTCATGGTACCGGACATACTTTATAACAGATTAAATAACATGAAATGGACAGTACCTGCAGGAGTTTTCATTTGAATGAGGTTCTCCATTGTCTTTAAGAAGTAGGCCATACAAAATATGTTATCATAATGACAGTTATTACATCTCTGATTTCAAAATATTCCTAAGGTAAAACATGTGAATAATGTCAATTTTTTCCTTATTGAAAAAAACTGTGCCTAATAGTTATTAATTCACATTTTCATTGTTTTAAATATTCTATATGAATAAATAGCCTTGTGTGTGCCAGACTCTTCACAGGATTTTATATTGGAGGGGCAGTATGTTCAAAAGGAACTCACCCTTTTGAGAAGTTTTGTCTTGACAAAGATTCCTGACTTAACCAAACTTTAGTCAGGTTCCTGAGCCTTGTCTAAGGCTCATCAGTGCACTTCTTTAAAAAATACAATTTTAGCAGGATGATGCTAAGTTAGTTGAACTATAACCTCCACCCTTGATATCCGATCACCCTCAATATCTGTCCCGGTTCCTCATCCTCCACCATTTTCCAGGTGATGTCACATTACCCCAGCCTGTCCCATTAGATTGGTTTAGCCAGAATCCCCATTACTCCTGATGTTTTTCCTCTTAGTAATTTTCCATCCACTGACCCCCATCCTGCTCCTTGGCTAAAAATTCCTGCAAGCTGGATTTGGAGTTGAGCCTAATCTGTCGCCCACGTTGTAAAATCCCATTGCAGTGGGCCCTGTGCCTATCACAATGGTCCTGAATAAAGTTTGCCTTAGCATTCTTAAGAAGCTCACTGAGGGGGCACCTGGGTGGCTCAGTCAGTTAAGCATTCTACTCTTGATCTGAGCTCAGCTCATGTCTTGATCTCAGGGTCATGAGTCCACCCTGCATTGGGCTTCATGCTGGGTGTGGAGCCTAAAAAAAAAGAAAAGAAAAGAAAAAAAGGCGTCGCTGAGTATTTTTCTCTTTAACAGTATCTGGGATCACTTAAGACTAAATCAGTTATTAGAACTGTATTTTGGCAACTTTGATATATACTGACTAAAATTAATTTTTAAAAGCAGATGAAAGCAAATAATAAATAGCTCTAAGGGAAAAAGAAAACTGATTAATGAATTTTGTGCATAGTTGACTGGTTTAGAGGTGTTATTACCATTTTGTTATATTTCCTTTGGAAACTTTTATAAAAAAATTCTCTTAGTCCACACATTATAAATTTTAAGAATTCAATATATCATATATATATATATATATATATATATATATATATATATGATATATGTTTTAAAATCTCAATTTGGGGGTCTGATAAATTATTTGGAAATAAGCTATTTAAATCATTTTCTGAAGTTAATACAGTCAGTTTAAACAATTTGTAGAGAAATAGGCTGTATAGATTTTATTTTTTTAAAAATGTTCAAAAGAATTTTAAAATGCAGAGGCCAGTCTCCATTTGCATTAATATATCTTAACTTTTCTGAAATATGAACTACATATGCATTGAATTCATATATATAATATAAAATATAAAATAACCAAAAACTGACATAGCAATTTTGAACATCCAAGAATTACATAACATTTTCTTGCTTGAACTTACATAGTAGTCTGTAGAGATAGCTGCTTGATGTTTAAAAGCATTTTTTCCCTAAATCCTCAACCAAGTAAAATGATAAATTCTGACACTCTTGTAATTTGCATAACAATTGGCCACAAAGAGTAATTCATTAATATTCAATGAAATTCTAATTTGCACAATGCCTGCAGCAATACGTAAACTTCATTTAGCTTTAAGATGGAAATTTGTTACAGTGAAAATATCGGTAAGTATAATTTTATTAATCAGCCCCAATGAGCATTTGATTCTGTGACCTTGGCAATGTCTATACTTTTGTCCTAGAACACACACAAAAATGGAAATTTAAGGTCACTATGTCTTCCTCTGGTTACTACTTATTTATACATAGTTCTAGATAAACACACTATCTGTGCAAAAAGCCCTCATTATTCAAAAGAAAACTAATGTTATTGGTTAACCTTCTTACCCCTGAAAAATCAGGTTTATTTTTAATCATGTTCATTAATTTAGTCAAATAGAATTTGTTAATATCTATTTTTTTCCAGGCAACTTATGAGATGCTGGGGATACATTTTGACTTGCTTTGGCCTCCTAGGGCTTTCAGACTACACATTTTGAATTAGGAAGGTTACATTTGCTGTGAAATAGGAATCACATCATTTTGGTTTGAACTGAACTAAATAGTAATAGTAATAATAAGAGTCAACATTTATTGAGTGCTTATAAAGTACCAGATACCATTCTAAGTGCTTGACATATATTAGTTCATTTAATTTTCACAACAACCGTGGAAAGTACATATCATTATTATCACCATTTTAAATACGGGAAATGGAGAATAGAGAGGTTGTTAAATATGTTTGCATAAAGAGCAATTTGATGTGCCTTGTGATTTAAAATCAAAGTTTAATTTCTTTTTGTAAGTTTTAAAAAAATTTTATTTATTTTTGAGAGAGAGAGAGAGCATGTGCAAGCACATGGGGGAGGAGCAGAGGAAGAGACAGAGAGACAGAAAATCCCAACCAGCCTCCATAGTGTCAGAGAAGAGCCTGAAGCAGGGCTCAAACTCATGAACTGCAATATCATGACCTGAGCCAAAGTCACCTGAGTCCCCTAAGTTACCTGAGTCCCCTGAGTCAGATGCTCAACCGACTGAGCCATCTAGACACCCCTCAGAGTTTAATTTCTACCAAGATTTTCTGGTTAGATTAAAATATACCAAGAAATTTAATCAAAATTAATACGCAAGTGATGCATTTTACTGACTGAAACCTTGTCTCAGCATTTTTAGATTAGCAAAGTACTTTTCATTTATTCATTTGAAATGCATCTCCAAGCTGTCCTATTTAGGTACTGAAGATTTGTTGTTCAGTAAAGCAAACAAACTTTGTGCTCTGGGTGCTTGTATGAAGATGTTGGAGATACATGATAAACAAATAAACAAATAAACAAATATATGCATAATATACTCTCAGGAAGTGGTAAGAAAAACAAAGTAGTACAAGGTGATTGACAGTGGGGGTTGATAACGTTAAGTTGTAGTTTGAGTAGTTAGGAATTGCTTAGTTGAACAAAGATTTCAATGAATGAAGTGAGGATGAATTCAACAATATGAAGGAAAGTACTTCAAGAAGAAGGAATAGACCCTAGGGGGAGAAAAGAGATTGGTTTTATGGAGGAAGAGATCAAAGGGTTGAAGTGAGTGTACTATAAATTCTCAGACTGCAACTGCTAGACTGCAAATGTAACTCAGTGGCCATGGAAAATACTTGGGATTTAATTCTAAATATGATAAGAAACCAATGGAGATTTTAAGGAAGGAAATCAAGTGCTATGGATTATGATTTTTTTTATTACGTTTTTTAATTTTTTTTAACGTTTATTTATTTTTGAGACAGAGAGAGACAGAGTATGAACAAGGGAGGGGCAGAGAGAGAGGGAGACACAGAATGTGAAGCAGGCTCCAGGCTCTGAGCTGTCAGCACAGAGCCCGACGCAGGGCTTGAACTCACAGATCGTGAGATCATGACCTGAGCCGAAGTTGGGCGCTTAACCAACTGAGCCACCCAGGCGCCCCATATGATTTTATTTTTTATTGTTATTTTTTGTTGTTTGTTATAGAGAGAGAAAGAAAGAGAGAGTGAGAGAGAGGGGCAGAGGAAGACAGAGAGAGAGAGAGAGAAAGAGAATCTTAAGCAGGCTCCACACTCAGCTTAACACGGAGCCCAACACAGGGCTCCATCCCATGACCCTGGGATCATGAGCTGAGCTGAAAACAAGAGTTGGATGCTCAATCGACTGAGCCACCTGGGTGCCCCTGGATTATTATTTTAAATAATGACTCTGGTTTCTGTATAGGAAACAGATTATAAGACAGCAAGTTGGGAAGCAACAAGGTAAGTCAAAAGTTTCTGTACCAATCCAGATGACTAGGGCCTAGATGGTATAGAAGTGGTGGGACATGGTCAGATTCAGGAAAGATTTAAATGGCTGAGCCAACAAAACTTTCTGATGGGTGAGAGTTTTAAAGCTGTCACCCAGACTGCTAAATGTCCAAATTTCAGGCAAACTCTTAAAATACTCCATTTTTTGACCTAGTTTCTGATATTGTGAATTGACATTTAAAAGAAGGTAGGCTTTGGGGGGCTAGGGTGGCTCAGTCGGTTAAGCGTCTGACTCTTGACTTCAGCTTAGGTGATAATCTCACGATTTGTGGGTTTGAGCCCCTCATTGAACTCTGCACTGACAGAACGAGTCTGCTTGGGATTCTCTTTCTCTCCCTCTCTCTCTCTCCTTCCCCTGCTTGTGTGCTTTCTCTCAATATAAGTAAATAATAAACTTAAAAAAAAGAGAGAAGATATGGTTTTATTTATTTTATTTTTTAATGTTTATTTTTGAGAGAGAGACAGAGAGAGAGAGAGAGAGAGACAGAGCATGAGCGGAGGAGGGGCAGAGAGAGAGGGAGACACAGAATCTGAAGCAGTCTCCAGGTTCCAAGCTATCAGCACAGAGCCTGACATGGGGCTTGAACCTACAACAGTGAGATAATGATCTGAGCCAAAGTCGGATGCTTAATTGACTGAGCCACCCAGGTGCCCCAAAAAGGTAGGGTTTTAATGAAAGTTATGAGGAAAGATAATTTAAAATCACTGATTATTCCTTATAAATCAGTGGTTGTATTAAAAGGAATATAGGAGCAGACAATATGTAGTAATTCTTTATTCCCTAATAATAAATTATAAATGAAATAAATACTGGTTTTTATATTTCTTAGTTTATAATTACTGAATATTGCTATACATTAAGGAAAATAATTTTATTACATATTGACCACGTTGATAGTAAAGTCAATCATATGTTCATAGGTGACTCATCAGGGTTATAAGTTAATGGTGATAATACTCCAAAGCAAGAGATTGTTTCCCTGCCAGTATTATTGAGGTATAACAGAAAAATAGTTATAATATATTTAAAGTGTATAATGTAATGATATACATTCATATATATATTTTCCCCACCTCCTAGCCCCTGGCAACCACCAATCTACTCTGTTTCTATGATTTTGAATGTTTTAGATTCCACATATAAGTAAGATCATAAGTGTTTGGCTTTCTGTGTCTGACTCATGTTACTTAACATAATGTACTCCAGGTTCATTAATGTTGTTGCAACTGGACAAGATTTCCTTTTCTTTTTAAGGCTGAGTTTTATTTATAAATATAATATATTACATTATAATCATATTATTTATATACTATATATTTATATATAATATATATTACATATTCTATAATCCAGATATATTACTTCTATATAAATATATATAATTTATATATCTAAATTATATTATTCTATCTCCCTGTATAAATAATCACATTTTCTTTATTCACTCCTTGATTGACAGTTAGGTTGTTTCCATGTGTTGGTTATCATAAATAATGTTGCAATGAATATGGTGGTGCAGGTAGCTCTTTGAGATCCTGATTTGAACTTCTTTGGGTATATCCTGAGGAGATTGCTAGATAATAGAGTAGTTCTATTTTTCAATTTTTGAGGGATTTCCATACTGTTTTCCATAGTGACCACACCAATTTACATTCCTACCAACAGTGTATAAGTGTTCCCTTTCCTCCATATCCTCACCAGCATTTGTTACCACATATCTTTTTGATAATAGCTGTTCTAACAGATATGAGGTGATATCTCATTGTAGTTTTGCTTTGAAATGCAGGAAGATTTCTAAAGTGATTTTTATAGTGCAGTGTCTCCACTTTGCAAACCGTATAGCCTTGGCATGATGTGTGTGATGAGAGGCTCTTCACAGTAAGCTGACTACCTGTCTTTATTTAGTCATGGTGCCTACTTTTGACTATTTGATTATATAAACCAACTCCTATGCTATCCAGCTTAGAAAAGGGCAAAATGTGGATATAAATCCAGCGATTAAAGATAAGAAGGAGTTTAAAGTATGTGGTAAAATTTGGTTGTGAAATGTATAAAATATATCATGGTAAAATATTCTCTTCAAAAAAAAAGGAGTAGAATAAAGATCATATAGCAAAATAATTCAAATAATTTGGAGCCTCTTTTGCATCTTTACACTGCACCAGTGATTTCTGATTGAAAGCACCTTCTTTGGGAAGAAAATATTATGGGTCTAAGATTGTGTTTCCTCTTAGGAAGTTGATTGAATGAATGAATAAATGAATGAAGCAGCCCTGAGGTCTGAGTTTCCTGTTGAGCATCTGACCAACAGGTTTCCATTAGGCAAAACTCCCCTTCAGAATGACTGCCTCTATTGCCAAAAGATCATTTCAAATATGTCTACCTTTATCAAATGCAGAGGGAAGCAACATTTCCCTTTCTAATTTTGATGGGGTAACTGGAGTCTTTTCTCTGTGACATTACTCTTTTGTCTAGATCCAATGTCAGTGGACACTTATGCCTGCTAATAGAAATGCTTATAACTCCAAAGGAGAAAGGAAGATGAAGGGCAGAGAAGATATGTAGAGACTCTCCTAAAGGAGCATTTGGTTCTAGAGATTCACTGACCAGGAAAAGGTGATAGTTTTAATTATTAAACCAAATCTTTTAGGATATTTAGTATTCAAAAGTTAATAGAATATTATGATAAGTCATATTTAGAACACATTTTGAGGAGACAGTCATACATTTTGCAGAATTGTATTTGTGTTAATAAAGAATTTAGTGAATATCTAATTTAATATTAGCGTGTGGAAAAATAAGAAAAAAAAGACTGATTCCCATGAATGACTTCCTTCTTTCTCCTTAGTTTCCTCTTTCTCCTTCTTATTCTTTCTTTCCTCCTTTCTCTTTTCCTCCTTCCTTTTATTGCATACACAAAATGAAAGAAAATAAAACATTGAATGCTCTCTGTGTGTATGGGCTGAGAACACCACATTGTAACCAGACACATGATTGGTAGATTAGTCTAAAGAGAAAGATTCCAGATAAACTGGAAAAGGGATTAATGACTACTGAGAGTTATAATCTCCTGTTCTTGTATGTATATGATGATACCCCTTATTAAAAAAAAACATTTTGTATTTATTTTAATGTGTATACTCTTTAAATACAATCATTTATGTGGGGGGATTATATACAAAAGAAAGACATGTCATATGGAGAATGTTCAATGTTAAGTTATTTTGTAAGAAATAATCATATGTGTTTTATGCACTGTAGCATATGTACTGACTTGGTGATGTCTTCATTTACCATTTGTGCACAATTATTTTTGAAAGTTAGGATTTATATGGAATATTCCATATACTAGATTAATATTTTATATTCTGCAGTAACTTTATTCTTTAATAAACTTTAAGCAGCCAGAGATTAACTCTTACAATTCAGAGAGCCATGTCAGTATGGCAAAGTGGTAAATTCTACTTAGAAACCTACGCACATTTGGATTACGGGTTAAATAATTTTAAATAAAACATATCATTGTCATCTTGAATTTTTAATGATTCCTTATCTCACTTTCCCCAAGAAATCCAAATATGGGTAGGTTGGATGTATTTAAACCAATACAAGACAATGGCCTAAAGCACTAGAAAAATTAAAGCAGTGCTTAGTTTGAGAGTAAACTCCCAATCGACAGATCCCTGTAACCCGTGCCTTAATGGAGTCTTAATTACTTTACATAGCATAGAACAACACCTTCCATTGTTTCTTTGTTTACATCCCTCGGTTGTTCTTTCTGTCTCAATGTATGAATTAGTCATATCAAATTTCTTGAAATTTACTGAGCCGTATTATTTCTTTGCTTTATGTCTTTGCACCTCTTATTTTCTTTGCACAGAAATTTCTTCCCCACTACCCATATTTTAAAGTCAAAAATGAAACTTTTCCTTTTGTTTATGACTTTGTCTAGCATTCTCCTACTTCTCCTACTGTGCTAATTATTATCTTCTTGAACATTAATGCACTTTGATTGGCACTTACTATATCAATAATGCAAATATAGTATGATTATGTATCTACATGTCTATCTCCCTAGACATTGTCTTTCTTGAAGGCAGGAGCTATTTTATTCATCATTTTTTATAAGAAGCTCAATAAATATTTGTTGAATGAATTAATTCTCTAGAACAAAACTATATTCTGAATAATGCTATTTTTTTCATTTGTTCAGTTTATTATGTACATATACTTCCTATTGGGATCACTGAGTTATATTTGCCTTATATCAACATCATCCAGAACTAAAAAACAGTTGTACTTAATTTCTTTTTCAAACTAGAGAAGCAGAATTGTTTGAGGAAGTTGCCACTATCTGCAGTAGACTTGGGTTCCTCTTAAGTGATTGTCACTAATTGAAGAAATTAGTTACAAGCGATACCACTGCAATAATGAGAACGTTACATTGACATTATCATGTTGTTCCTTGGTAGGCTCACATGTTTTGCATACAAGGGGCTGCAACATTATTCTTCTTCAGCTTCTGTACACAGTGCAGAAATACCATCATTCTATTGTAAGTGTGAACTGGCTAAAGAAATGAGCTTCCTTCACACATATTTAAATGGATCAGGTGTAGTCACGACACAACTTCAGATGAAAGCCACCAGTTCCCCATAAGCCAATGGCTAGTGATAACTGGTCTCCAAAAATGCTCCCAAAGATCACACTGATTGTCATAGGAATATAGTGCAGTGAAACCCTAAACTATTTGTTTCATAGAGTAAGTCACTGATTAACCTGCTAATATTTCCTGTATAAAATGGGGGAGTGAGTTTGCAGACAGCCATCCTAGAACATTACTGGGCAACAGTTACTGCTTCCCAGAGGAGAGAGGAGCTGAATCCTTCTAAAAGCAGTGAGCACACACATAAACAAATTGGTGGGGAGAGCAAGAGGATATAGCAGACTTCACTGTTTGTAGTAACAAAGGGATGCTGTTTTTTTTTTCTTTTTTTTTTTTTTTTTTTTTTTTTTTTTTTAACGTTTTATTTTATTTTTGGGACAGAGAGAGACAGAGCATGAACGGGGGAGGGACAGAGAGAGAGGGAGACACAGAATCGGAAACAGGCTCCAGGCTCCGAGCCATCAGCCCAGAGCCCGACGCGGGGCTCGAACTCACGGACCGTGAGATCGTGACCTGGCTGAAGTCGGACGCTTAACCGACTGCGCCACCCAGGCGCCCCGGGATGCTGTTTTATAGCCACAGTAAAAGTTCAGTTGTAGAACAAAATGAGCACAAACATTCCTCCTCGTAATGAACTGCTTTAAATTGACAGCATTATCATGTTTTACCATCTTTGCAAAACATTTTTATTAGCTTGATCGGTAATGAATAAACAGAGCCCACTTCCTTTTCCCTATCATTTGAATGTGGAAGAGTACCTTTTATAAAAATAATGACAGCCATTAAAATACAGAGGGCATAAAAAAAACACTTCTAATGTGGAAACATTTCATTTCACCAGTAAAGAAGGAGAGTAAATTAAGAATGGGAAAATATCACATTGCAATATTTTCCTCCAGTTATATATTGACTAGAATTGTTTGGTTAAAGATATTTATAAATTGTCAGGTGGTACCTTTTATGAAAGTGTAGGCTATAAGTATTTGTTAATCATGTTATAATTTATATTTATACACAATGTTATTTATTTTAGACTACAAAGGAAAAATAATTGATGTCATATTAAATAAGTCCTTCAGAACTTGATTATCATGTGTTGGTTAGCTTTCAACACAATACCATCCTTTTTTCTTATTTCAGTCTGTGTCTGTGTGTGTGTGTGTGTGTGTGTGTGTGTGTGTGTGTGTGTTTAATTCCATTTATGAAACTATCTGATTAGTGACCCTAGAACTGAAATTTCATTAGGGTTCATTAACTTTAAATATATTTATTAAAATACTATAGATCTAGCCTTGAGTGTTTTGATAAAGTAAAAGCAGAAAAAAAAGACCAAAAATGCTAATAACAGTGCAAAGGCTTTTATATGGTTTCATTGCTTAATCAAGAACTTCACAGTACAATATACATACAGGATGAAAACGCAAGTTAGCAGGCTGCAATACAGTATTGACAGCAGTAGAGTTAAGGTCAAGCAAAGTTGAATGGCAACATTACTGCTAACCATTCTTCCTTGTAGATCTGAACTTTAATCCACAGAGACTGTTAAAGCCTCAGGTGGAGGCTGGGTGATAATGGTGGCTGTTATCCTAAGGAACAGATGGTAGAGTGAGTGACACCTATAAATGTGCAGGCTGTGTTGCTTCAGTGACAAGATGCTAAACCCTTCTGGCACTGAAGTAAAAAGACAGGTGTCTTGACACAGAAAGAAGTATTGAAACTATGCCTCTAGCCATGTATAACAGTGGAGCCAATTCTTCAAGCCTAAGTAACTGAAAATCTAAATTGGGGTGTATTAGTATGGGAAGATTGCTCTTGGATGTTCTCCAGTAACTTTCCTTCCTTCCTTCTTTCCTTCCTTCCTTCCCTCCTCCTTCCCTCCCTTCCCAATGAGTCTCATTACCTTTCATCCAATAGTAAGTTAGCAAGTAATTGTTGCAGTCTAAATTTCTGATTATAATGGGTTCGTGCATTTATGTGAATAACCTCTATTTCTTATTTGTAAGACAAAATAGCAAACACAGTTTTTCTTTTTTAGAATTATATATGACAGTAGAGATCTTCAATTACCTCTATGTCTGCTTTAAGTGTAGGGTGAAGTTAATCATGTATACATATACCGTTTATTATAATTGTAATTAGCAATGTCAGGTTTAGAGATTCATGTGGCCAACAGGGAAACCACAATAGTGTAAAAACCAATTTAATGAATGTACTTACTTTAAATTCCATTATCACTTCAACAGATTACTTGTTTTAAAAGGTATTAAAGCTAATAACATTTAATCTACTTGCTTGAATGTAGCAGCATTTTTTGGGGGAAGCCAATGAAAATAAAGCTTCAATAATCAAGTACAACAGATGTTGTGTTTTCAACACAATTCTTTCTGAAAGAAATTAGGTTCTAATAGCCAAGTCCTTATACCCTCTTTTTCTTCCCTTGGATTTTAAACGATATGATCATATATTTTTCTACAAAGAGAGATAAATTTGACAGAACAATAACTCATTTCATAATACTCCAATTAAGTGTTTTGGCACTACTAATAAATAAATAAGAACATTACAAATGTTGAAAGACAACATGAGGGTTGTTTAGATATATTTCAGTGCAGTGATAATATGAGTGTATGGTATCACTAGATTCAATGTAGTAGTGATATTTAAAATTAATTGCATCTTGGGCCCTACTTTTCCTCACCTTCGAAATCAATGATTCATCTAGAGTAGCATTAAATTATTTTCTAGCTATATTATTCTTATCTTAATTCACTACACCCACTCTTGCAGTAAATCTAATATTTGATGAAAGATTATAGGTAAATATATATCACTGTAGGCTTGAAGCGTGAATACAATCATGGTTAATTAACAGTAAATCATTAGAGTCCAAGTTCTCTGAAGATGAGAACTGGTATATGATAGATGTTCACAGATTAAATGTAGAGCCAGATTTCAGGTCTTCTGACTGTCATATGACGATGCATTTTAAACTACTATGTTGTCTATTTTTTATATATTACATATGCAATATTGTGAGATTGTTAATTTGGTAGCAAATGGCAATTTTAATGTTTTTGTATTTGTTTTGTTTCACAAAGGATCCCTCCATAATAATGGAATCCAACCAACCAAGGGGAAAATATTACTCATTCTTTGATTCACTGTTGAAATTATTTTTAAATTATTTCAGTGATTCTATTTAATATTTTAGATACCAATATACCCTATGTAACTACTCTGAATATTCTTGTTTGTTTGATTTGCTTTGTCATTCTACCCTTAAGTGCAAAATCCACAAATATATTATTGAAAAAAATTCTAATCACAAAATTAAGTCTATACATATTTATGAATGTTGTATGTAGCAAATATCTTATACATAATATATGCAACATATCTATGACATGTATACAACACATGTGTGACCTATGTATGCACTCATAGGCATATATACATGACATATATGTATGTGTGTGTGGGTGTATATATATATATTTATATATATACGTATATATATATTTATATATATATATATGTATATATATATTTATATATATATGTATATATATATTTATATATATATATATATGCACATAGAGTCAATTTAGCGATCAGACATTTTCAAAGGTAACATATAGTAATGCAACAAATTATCACAGGCTTTGGTTTTATAATAAACCACATATATATACTCTATTTTCTCCTAACTGTATAGAATTAATATGTATACATGTGTTAATATTTAATAAAAGCTCATGTTCACATAATTTTAACTGGCACATCCTTGTAATAGTTTATCCCCAGCTGTATATATTAATATAGCCAGTTTCCTACTACTTTGGAATTCTTCATGACCCTGGAATAAATCCTGAAGGTGATAAACTGACCAAGAAGAAAAATATTTTCAATGGCTGTATTACATAAAACCACATGAATATGCCTTTTATAGACCATTGGAGTTTTGTGAAGTGAAATTTGCAAAGTGCTCTGGTGTAGCAAAGTAAGCATTCTAAATAGGATATTATTGATTTCCATTGTAAAATTCATAACCCAGGTCTTGAAGAGTCTTAGAATAAGTATGTATTGACTTTGGGTCAACAAAGATTTTGGGGACATAATTCGATATATTTGGGTGGTAATTGATACACTATAATACTTACATTGTAGGAAAGTTCACATGATAGGACAAGAGTAAAGATAGTGTGGTTTATATATGTTTAGAAAGCTGTTACAACAAAATGTTATTGTATGTATTACATGTAAATCTCAAAATCTTTACAGTCCTGCAGAGTTAGTCATTTGAACAGTGCCAAGAGCCTAAATTTATTTCACTGAAGCGTTTTCCAGCACAGCCTTGTAAAGAGCTCTCTTTTAAACATACACTTAATTATTTTTATAAAACACTGCCCAAGTTATAATATACTGACTACTTCACAAATTCAAAACATAAAATAATTGTCAAACATTAAATTCTCTGTGTGCTCTGACTCACCAACCTTGATTTTGCTGTATTTATTTAAAATGTATTAATTCCCTGATGTGTTAATGTGCAAAGCCTTGCTCTCGCAGTATTGCAGATTAACAGAGCTACAATAGAAAGTGAAGTCACTCCACCTACTCTGGCAATAAATCCACTGCGTGGTGAAAGATGATAGCTAACCTTACACAATAGGGTCTGCCTTGCTACAGGCTCAGAGCTAGAAAATTTGCATAGTGATAGTAAATTGCCTGTTTAGAAATTGTCTCACATTTGAGCATTAACTTTCCTACATTGTGTTTGATTGATTATTTATTGAAATGTAACTCCCACAGAGAACTTACATTGACTGGTGTAGATAAAATACAATTTTAAAAACAGCTTAGGTGGTTAGATTCCTGTATGACATGAGATTTCTTCTTAAATCCTATATAAAGTTTCACAGATTAAAAACAGGGTGACAGATTTCTGGCCAAATGGAGGAATATTGTTTAAAACTATATATGAGATGGGGCAATCGAAAAGGAAATAGTGATATTTGATATATAAGAGAGGTGGCATTGCATATCATTGGGTCAAGGATAGAATTTTCAATAGATATTGATGGGAGAATTGGTTATTCATTTGAATAAAAACATTAAGTAGGTTCCTGTCTCACACCATACCCAAAAATCAACCCCAGATGCATTGAAGAACAAAGTATGTAAGGAAAAACTAGTTAACTTGTAGAAGTCAATATAGAAATATATCTCTGCAGTACCAGAGCCTCTTTTAAAATATACAAAAAATTATATACCGTGAAGAAAAAGGCTAATATGTTCAAATACAATTAATAAGAAACTTTATGTGAAGTTACCAGACGTGAAAGAAAAGTTAAACCATTAACTGGAACATATTTTCCACTTATTTAGTCTGTGAAATCTATGAACGATTACTGTGCAAAGTATATAATGAACTCTTATGAATCAATAAGAACAAAAATAATAATCCATTGGGAAATAATTGGCAAAGTAATTTTACAGGAAAGAAAGAATTACAGTTGTATGAAATGATGTCTCATCTTGTTAATTATGAGGGAAATGCTAGTAAAATTATAGTGAAATACCATTTCACACCTCTCAGGTTGAAAAAAAAATTAAAGTCTTACAATACCAAGTGGTCTGCATGCGGCTTCTGTGAAATTCTTGTTCATCTTGGAAACAAAAATTGGAAGATCCACTTTAACTATAGGTTAGCATTACCTAGTAAATGCCCCATAATCCAGCTATTCTACTACAAAATAGGTTTTCTGGAAATAATCTTGTTTGATAAAGTATTGCAGACTTTAGCATTACTCAAAATTAACAGAATCCTCTACCAAAGAATAGACATATCTATTGTTCACTTTTTTAACATTAATTTAGCAAATATTTGCTAAACACATATTATATGTTAGATATTATTCTAAACATGGAGGATATAGCAGCAAACAACACTGACAAAAATTCTGTCTTCATGGAGCTTGCATTTTATGAAGGAGGGCCAGATAATAAACAAAAGAAGCAAACAAATTATAGGGTATATTGTAACATGGTGACTGTTAGCAAGACCAATAAAACAGGAAAGAGGGAAACAGGGCCAGTGGAAGTTGCAGTCTTAAATTTTGCTTTACTAATAGAGGATATTGAGCCAGGAAGACATATGTAATCCATTTTGGAGTCTGGAAGTAGCTTCAGTTGCTCTGTCAGTCAACACTAGGTTCACAATTAAAAACTTCCTAACCGAAAAAAAATAAATCACTGTGGATAAATGAATGCCTTACTATATGGAGACTATTTTGATAAGTTAAAGGTGAAAATTTAAGTTTACCCAATTGCCAAGGAAAGAAACATTTCATTATGCCTAGAACAGTAGGCACTGGTTGAAATAGAAATTCTTCCAATGTTAATGGCCTGGCTAATAGGAGCTGTAAGCCACCTACAAGATTGCCTCGAGATGGAAGAGTGCCGGTTAAGAGTCTGGACTACCGAGTCCGATAGACATTTACACACATCTCAGCTTTGCCAGATGTCACCCAACTGAATTTGAGCAAGTTCCTCAGGGTCTGAATTACCCATAATCCAAAGGGACTTTATAAGAACCAAATTGGACAGCATCTATAAATGTCTCACTTCAGACCCTTGACACATGGAAAGCACTCATAAATGGAGATGTTTGTTGTAATTGTTGCTTGAGTGTTACAATTGCTGAGTCTTCTTGGGGAAGGCCAGGAGAGGAAGAAGAGCAGACCAATTTTTTTAATGTTTATATTTTTGAGAGAGAGAGAGGGCAAGGGAGAGAGAGAGAGAGGAAGAGAAGGAGCAGGGGAGGGGCAGAGAGAGAAGGAGACACAGAATCTGAGGCAGGCTCCAGGCTCTGTGCTGTCAGCACAGAGCCTGAAGCAGAGCTCGAACCCACCAACAGCAAGATCATGACCTAAGGTGAAGTCTGACTCTTGACCCACTGAGCCACCCAGGCACCCCGAAGAGGGGAGCAATTTTTAAAGCCCAGTGGATTTGTAAAGAACCAAGGGAATTCTGGATGTGCTAGTCAGAGTGGAACTTTTATCTCCACAAAACTCTGTATCCTCTGTTGCCAGGAAAGAAGGAAGACTAAACAAGGAGGACATAGTAGGATGAGTTTAATTTGCCGGGATGTTTATTGCTTTATTTTGTTTTGATTTTTCCTTAGAGCCTTTAAGATATTGACCTGAAGCCTAGGGAGAAACAAATACTGTTTCTTTGTGTACCCTGGGAGATAATAGACTGAAATTTCACCCTGAAATTCAGAGTGGGAAGTCTGTGGGCCAGGAAGCAATTCCAACACTTAATATTAGAACAACAGGGGGATGCTAAATGTGCCAGGCATTATTAAATGCCTTTACAAATGCCATTCAACGTAACAGTCACATTCCTATGACATATATATTGTTTTATTATTATTATTATTATTACTATAATTACAGATGATGAAGGCAACAGTCAAAGCATATAATTTACTCAAGGTTGTCAAACAGTAACATGGTAAAAAGGGATTTAAACCAAGTCCCGGTGTCTTGTGCCCATGCCATCTCCCTGACCACTTTGAACATGAGATGAAATGATAAAAACAAAACCAAAAAAGATGCAAAAACAAGATTTTTCATTTCCAAGGTCTATATCTTTAAATTTTGAAGAATTCCTCTTTTTAAAAAGTGAGTTAATTTCCTCAATATACTTTCCTATCAAAGACTTTAATATGGTCCATTGGTAATATAGAAGGTGTATATTCTCCTTGACAGTAAGGACTTCATAGCACCGGGTCTTTAATTGGTTGGGGAAAAAATTCTCACCAGGGGATTCTAAAGGCTAGCTACGTTTGAAAATCACTGGGTTACAATTCAAAATCATTATTTAAAATAACTAAAGTAGGGGCACCTGGGTGACTCAGTCAGCTAAGTGTGTGACTCTTAATTTCAGCTCACGTCATGATCTCACAGTTTGTGAGAGTGAGCCCCATGCCTGCTTGGGATTCTCTCTTTCCCTCTGTTGGCTTGTCCCTTCCTCTCTCTCTCTCTCTCTCACAAAAGTAAATAAATAAATATTAAAAAAAAATAACTAAAGCAGCAATTACAAATTTAAAATTTTCTTAACTTTCACATTTTAACAGTCCTCACTTTGGAAAAACATTAGTAATACAGTATCATATAGAAAGCATTCTGTGTTTTTTACTGAGTGTGTTCTTTTCCAACCTTGTATGTCAGAGATACTAGTTTAAGAGACGAGAGTTACACCAAACAACATTGAAGGTATTTGATTCATGCGACTTACTATAAACACATACACTCACACACACAAACGCAAGTAGCAAACCTGATTACTTCGGTGGCAGACTCATAGACTAGAAATCCATTATGAATTCTACTTCCCACCTACATTTTCCAATCAGGATTAATTTTTAACTAAGTCTTAGTGGTTTGGGAGCATTCGTTTAGGAAGTCAGATTAATATTTTGATTTGCTTTTGAGAATCTATTGCTATCCTCTCTGTTGTCTTCTTTGGCCTTTTTAATACACTGCTTAGGGGCGCCTGGGTGGCTCAGTCGGTTAAGCGGCCGACTTCGGCTCAGGTCATGATCTCACGGTCAGTGGGTTCGAGCCCCGCGTCGGGCTCTGTGCTGAAAGCTCAGAGTCTGGAGCCTGTTTTGGATTCTGTGTCTCCCTCTCTCTGACCTTCCCCCATTCATGCTCTGTCTCTCTCTGTCTCAAAAATAAATAAATGTTAAAAAAAATTTAATATGCTGCTTAGACATCTCCTTAACACACCATTGGTTGTGATTTTTTTCGCTCTCCTTATTCTACAAGCCAAAGTCTTTTTCTTATGTTTCATTTTTTAAAAATTTAATCAAGGTTAAATTTTCTCCACTGAACAACTTTGTCTTAATTGACAGGGTTTCCAGTTTGAATCATTAAACTATTTGCTACCCTTAAATCCTATGTCTACCCAAATGGGATTTTTCCCTAGCCCTACTTTCTGGAAGGATAGGACAGTTGAAGGAATATGGTTGATGCTCTGGTAGGCCAAAGGAATAAATTGGATGATTTGAGCTACAAGTAATCGAAAACCTGATTCAAACTGTTTTTTTAAAAAATAAGAAAATGTGTATTTCACTTAATTATCTTGACACAATCAGATCAATGACTCAATAATGTGGAGAAATCCAGAACTTTCTTCTATATTCTGTCTAACATCAGATTTATTCCTGTTCTCATGTTTACAAGATAGATGTGAGTGACAATTTGGACAGTTTCCTTTACATGCAGGAGTCCATAAATGCAGACCTCTCTTTCTCCTTTGATCCTGTTGGACCAGCTTATATAATGGTTCTAATCCTTGATCAGGAGCAGTCACCAGGGCAATACCACATGGCTGATCCTCATGAGGATTTACTTTCTGGAGCTTGGCATGTGCCCTGCTGTTCTTGGTGCATGTGGCTGTATGTGGCAGAAGTAGACACCTCAAATGACACCAAGGGTCTATAATGAAGTGGATAGGAAGAAATGGATATTGAGCATTCAACCAACTTACCACTGGGGCTAATTAGCTCTGTGACCAGGAAAACATTGATAAAGCTCTCAGAGCAATATAAATGTAGAGATTAAAACTTTACTTCATAAAGAACTAAGAAATTAAGTGAGGTAACATGGCATGAAGTAATAATATAATACTGAGCAATGATCTATTGTCAAAATTGTTACATAGTTGTATTATAACAGTATTATGTTCATATCACTATTATTTTTTTTAAATGTGAAAATTTATCATTGCTATCTCCTCTAGTCTCTATGAACTAGATAAATGACATTCTCAAGTAGTTAAATTTTTTTTGGTAGGAACCATGAAACCTCAACACTAATCAGTGAGCAAAAGTCAGGATGTCCCACATATGCCGTGTTCATGATGCTCTTCAAGTGAGGAAAATGGTGAAATAGTATATTAATCATTACATTCTGCTAGCCGCTTTCTATTGGATGACAAAATAAGAGGATGTAGATCAGAGTGATAGACTTGCAGATATGTCCTTTGATGTTGCTGATGGTCTGTCACTTATCAATAGAATGTAAGTTTCTGAAGCAAACTAAAACCAATGACACCATCCCTGCCTTGACAGATGCATGCTTTCTGAGGTAAATGTTTCTAGGAAAAGTCTACCTCTCTCATATTAAAAACCAAGAGAAATATATTAATTAAATGAATGCAAATTGAATCAAAAGTATTGTCCATAAAATTAAAAAAAAAATGAGCAATCTAGTCTCAGTGAAGGAGACTAAAATAATACACTTTTCAAAGAGAATAATTTGAAAATATTCATCAAAAATATTAAAAATACTCATACTTTTGGACTCAAAATTACACTCACCAATTTTCCAAAGGCATAATTGATGCAGACATGGATTTATTAACTTGTTACCATGCTGTATTTTGGTAAAGCATTAAACAAACTTAATAATATCTAATGATAGATATTTAATGTCATGGCTAATAAAGCTGTTATCATGTTAAGTGAATAAAACAAATTCAAAAATTGCAGTTAGAGTCATCCCATGTGTCACCTCCTTAAAGGTAAATATACAACAATTATTAGTATTTTTAATGCATTTTAGATTTATTAGTTTCAATAACTGGAGTTACTAAAGCAGAATTTCAACAATGAGAGAAAAGGGAAAGATAATTTTCAGCAGATCCCTTTAAAGTTTAGAAAAATTATTAAAATATATGTTTATTACTTAGAGATTACATATAGTTTATGGAAGTATAGGCATCATAATTATGATTTTCCTTTTGGAAATAATATTAAGATGTATTGACATCAGGAATATGTTTTAACTGACCTTTTTATATAAAGATGCTATTGGCAGTCTAAATATTTTGTATTATGAAGTATATGCTTGAACTTTTTTTAAAATAACACTTTTGTAAAGACACCAATAGAAGTTTTACACTTACGATTTTGGGAAAAAATGCCCATGTGAGTTAAAATAAGAACATGACTTTAATGTTAGTAATAATCTATCAGTAAGGATTAGATTCAGTTGCGTGTAATAGAAAAACACAAAATAACAACCACTTAAAAGATACTGAGGTTTATTTATCTGCATATAAATTAGGTCTGGAGGTGGGTGGTCTTAAGTTTCTGGATTGCTTCCCTGTGTGCTCAGAGACCTGCTGAAACATCCTGGTATATGGCTTCATTCTCAAGTTCACCACAGATCCTAGAAGGTTATTTGAACTCTAGACTGGATTCCTTCATTCCAGGTAACTGGAAGCAGAAAGGAAGGACAATGGGTGAATCTCTTTTACAGAAGTCTTCCCACATGTCTCACACATTTCTGCTGATATCTCATTGGCTCAAATTGAGGCCATCTGGTAGTACCTAGATGCAAGGGGCACTGGCAGATCTTTTTTTTTTTTTTTTTTTTTTTTAATGTGTGGTGGCATGTGCTAGCTAAAAAGCTAAATATTACAGTACTATTACTAAGGTGGAAGAGAAGAATAGTTGTTGGGGGACGCAATCAACAGCTTTTTCTGCATGATTAAATTTCTACTATTCGTGCTTGTGATACCACTGTCCTTTCCTTAATGAAATTTCTGTTTAAACTGTTTATGAAATTCTTCTCAATTATATAATCCCATTTTACCATCTTGAAATTGGAGATTTATTCTGTTATATGTCAGCCCTTAGATAAAATTAAATCATATTCAATGATAGAGCAATCATTAAAAATGAATTTAAAAAGAATAACTATGCCATCTTGAATGCAGTTTTATAATGCTCAAGATATTTCAGTTCTGCTGTGTTGTACCTAAAGTAAGTCAGAAAATGTATAGGGATGAAAGGAGTGATAATTTTTAGGGGAAAGAATATGGAATGTCTAATGAAAATATTATACATTACTAAGAAATACAGCAGTATGATTATCTCCTTCATTTTGTTTCTTCATTCAGTAATGTGTGTGGGATTTTTTTCATATTTGTTTTCTATATATTTTTAAATCCACTAGAATGAATTAAAATAGTAATTATTAAAAACTATGCATGTTTTTGATAAACATAGGAGTTTCTATTTTTGTACTGGGCATTGTTCATTAGTTTCAATTAGGTTTATTTCATTTCTTTCACTGTGTATGACATCATTCATGATATAATTGGCTTAGAATGGCACTTTTGAAAGAAACTGCCGGCTCATAACCTGGGCAAAGGTATGATCTGAGTGTCTCTTTGATTTTTTTTGCCAAACAACCTTGTCCCTGATTGTTATAGCATCCAGAGGTTAGCCAGTCACCTTTGAGCTACAGCAGGGAATGAGAAGATAAACAAGGAGAACCAGATTCCCTTTGCAGGGAGTGTGAATTTTAAAATAAAGCAGGATCGACTGAGAACACAGGGATCAAAAGCAAAAAAAAATAATCACAATTAGAGAGAGGCTGGAGGACAGCCCTTGGGAATCATGAAGGGCCAAATCTGAGGGGGGCAAGGAATAAAGCAGGACAGGAAGTCAAGAAAACATGGGCTAGAGAGAATTCCAGAGTCTGCATACAGAGACACGTAGAAACCTATGGGGCAATAAAGACCATGTATGTGTCTTTCAGAGAGTTGAAATGGCCTTTGGAGTTGCTTTGATTCTAGTCTAGACCAGCCCTGCTGCTTTAGAAAAAGTTTCTGTTCTTACAATGGGAAGAACAAAGCTAAAACACATAAATGTGGAATTGTTTAGATTAATTTACGTTAAATGAGCCATACTGTATAGTGGGTCATTAATTTAGAAATATTAATAATATCCATTATGATTTGACAGAAAAGAAAGCTTATTTATCTGACTAAAGTTATGTGTAATTACCTCTTGCAGGACACACTCCCCTATTTAAGATATTCTCTCTAAATGAATTCTAGATTACTGCTGTCTAATAGAAATACAATGTGAGCCACAAATGCAAGCCACATTTGTAATTTAAAATTTTCTAGTAGCTGTATTGGCACACATAAAAAGAATTGGGGGGAAATTAATTTTAATCCATTAACTAAATAATTAATATTAATGATATGATTCATTTAATCCCATATATCTAAAACAGTATCACTTCAACATGAAATCAATGTGAAAATATTAATGCAATATTTTATATTTCTTTTGAAATATAATGTATACTTTACATTTCCAGCACATCTCAGGTGGAACTAATCACATTTCATGTGGTGATTGGCTACCATATTGGGCAGCCTGGTTCTAGAGATTATCATGACTGATATCATTAGCCTCTGGTCCCCTTTAAAATAAATAAATCAGCTAGCTGACAGCCATCTCTTCTAAACTCTTCTTGCTTTTTTAATTCTTTCATTAGACTATGAAATAATTTATATTGTGTGTTCACAGAGATGCAATTCTTTCTAGTTTCTAATTCATAGGAGATAGGAATTTCCATTTCATAAATAGAAGGAACATATTCTCATAGAAACATTTGCAGTATGTTGAGGGGGTGAATAGGAGCGAGAGAGAGGAGGAACACCCAAAGCAAGATGTAAGGTTAAGAATGTGAGATGTAGTGATGAGACTGTGAGATGCAATGCAATGCAAGATATTAATGCTTAGAAAATGGCAGAAAATTAAAATGTCAAATTCTGAATACAGTGAGTTTAATATATTGAGATTTACTTGAACAGAAGAATGAAAATATCGTATCTATTTACTAGGTCTTTTCCATGAAGAAAATAAGCTGATAATAAAGAACTACAGGTGTTTGGGGGCAAATTATCACGTTGTATGTGGATACCGTTCATTGCTTGAACCCTAGGTACAGCCATTTTATCCTAAAACTCATTATTATATGACTTATTTTATTGAAATAGTTTAATATATCACTAAAGTAAGTTATGTACTAATTTCATGATTGAAGTATTGCTTTTATAATTATATTTCAGATAAGATATAATTTTAAAAATCCATACCCTGAAACATTTTTTAAAATACATGAATTCATATGTTCTACCAGCTTGGCATGTTACTGAAGTTACTAAGTCCTTACTTGGCCAAAAAACTATTTCCTATGAAACCAGAGAATATGTAAGCCTAATGTTTACTTTTACATTTTTCTTCTCAAATATGTTTTCTTTTCCTGCCAAGGACAAAATATAAGTGCTGAACTAACACGATCTTCAGAGATCAAGCCCCTACTAATTATAATTTCCTATGCTGATTTTTAATTCCTTTGTAATATCAGTAACAGTTTTAACACCTTGTCAGGCCTTCAGGAACTTCCATCTGTGCAGTGTAGTGTATTCATGAAATAAACCCATCTGTACAGCTGATTAAAAATTGGATTAAATCCATGTTTTGACTTTGCCCTGAAAGAGGTGAAACCTAGTGCAGTTGTTGCTGTTAAGGGCAGAATGTGCAGTGACTGACATATACAGAGGTAACTGAACCAAAAATCATTTTTCTGTTTGATTGTTAGATAATTTTAATAACCTACATATAAAGAAAATCAAATAATACTTAAAGTAAGTGTGATATTCAACCCTATTAAAAATAAAAAGATCTCTTGCCATTATTCTTTGTCATCAAAAACATATCTATAGCAAATTCCACCCAGTTTTATGCTACTTAATATTGGCCACATCATAAAGTAATTTATGGGGACATTATAATTACAAATTATAGTATCTTATTAATATTTTATTGCTATTATATAATATCATAATAACATGGCCTGAAATTCCTCAATTACGGCTTCCTGCCATTACCTCACTTAATTTTTTTATTGGCCTTTTCAAGTGCATGTGTTATGGTAAAAAGTAAAATAGAGTTTTAATTTACTCACTTAGTCAAAAAATATTTATTGAGTACCTACTGTATTGTAGGTACTGTTTTAGGTACTGGGAATGAAGCACTGAGCTAAACCAAAAGTCATTTGTTTTTCTAGGACTTACATTCTATTGTAAGGAGACCTAAGATATCTATATGTATGTATATATATATAAATATATATATATATATATATATATATACATACATCTATATCTTGTGTGTGTGTATATATATATATATATATATACGCCTAAGATATATGTGTATATATATATATGTATATATCTTCTATGTGTGTGTATGTGTGTGTGTGTGTGTATACACACACACACACATACACACACATTTTTACATGTATACACAGTTTTAAATAGAATGGTCTTAATTATCATTGAAAAAATATCTCTTCAGTGAGCATCCCAAGAAAGAGAGCAAGCTGGCCATAGGGAGCCATGTTTCTAATCCGAGGAGACATACCCAGCTCCTAAGTCAGGAGAGCACCTGGTGAGCTTGGGGAACAGCAGAAGGCACGCAGTCAGGCTCTGAGCCTGGGGGTTGGCAACCAAAGTGTACTCTCTTCCATACTCAGCATGGCCTCACGTGGTCATGTTTAAAGTAGAAAGACACAGATGCCGTTCCTACTGAAGTATAAACCGTATCCTTAGGAAATAAAATTTAAAAAATAAAATTTAAAACAAAGGAGAGATTTGCTTTTACACACAACCTTTCTAAATTGAAATATTGCTCAAGGAGAAAGGAAATGTAAAAATGACATAATAATACTGTAAAATTATAAATAAACCCAAAATCAAGGTGACTGCATAGGGAGATCTCTGACAAATTAATACTTTATAATTGTGAAATATATTTTAAGCTATGAAATATTGATAGGATAAACTGGAAGTGAACCAAAGATAAATACAAAATGATAGCTTAATTTGTGAAAAAAAAATGATGTTCTTAAAGCTCAAATCCTGAATGCACTACAATATGTAGAAATGTCAAAGAATTTGAAGGTGGTTTACTTAACCTATGTTGTAAATAAGATAAACAAGGTGAGGTTTACCACTTAAGGTTAATATTAACAGAAGAGAGTAGGCAGTGATCCATAGAGTGTCGCTGGTTGTGTTATTGCATTAAAAACCCCCACAAAATACTGACAGGCCTGAGTTTCAATCCCAGCTTGGTCAATTAGTAGTTACATGACTCAAGACATAATATTTAAGTTTTTGAATCTCACTCAGCTTCATCATTGCCGTGTTAGGTATGTGCAGTTTAGAATTATGTGAAACAATATTTTAGAGTATTTATCACAGTGGTGGGTACATAGAAAACAACCGGGGCTAGTAATATAACTGTAGTATAATTCCTGTGTAATTACCTCTTCAGTAATCTGTTTAATCAACTCAGTAAACACTGTGTGGAAGTACACTGTGACAGGCGTCATGGCAAGGCAAAAAGGGGAAAGGCACCATTCCTGCCATCTTGGGGGCATGATATGTAGATAATTATCTGCAATATGAAGAAACACACTTGAAAATAAGAGGTAAAATATACAGTCTAAACATGGAAGCCAAAGTAAATACTTTCACAGGTGTTCCTGGAAAGTGGTACTGGAGAGAAAAGAATATGCCTTTATCTGGGCTGCTGTAGCAAAACTACTGTGGACTGGGTGGCTTATAAACACCAAACTTTAATTTTTCACAGTTGTAGAGGCTGCAAAGCCCAAGATCAAGGTACCAGCCAATTCAGTGTCTGGTGAGAGCCCATGTCCTGGTCCACAGACAGTAGTCGTTTTGCTGTGTCCTCACACAGTAGAAGGAACAAGGGAGGTCTCTGGGGTCTCTTTTAGAAGGGCACTAACACGATTCATGAGGTCTCCGCCTCCAAACAGCATCATATTGAGGCTTAGTTTTCAACACATGAATTTTGGGGAGACATAAGCATTCAGCCTATAAGCAAATACTTGTGGAAAGAATTTTGAAATGGAATTTGGTAACGATATTTCAGAGAATAAGATAAACAGCAAGATCTTCAAGAATGTGAGTGTGCGAAAAGACGACATAAAAACAGAAACATTAATGGGGCCTTCAATACGGTAGACTAATAAACTCCCTTGTAACAAAAGGGAACTCAGGCTTGACTTCAGAGAAGGCTTGGTTTTACTATGTACCCAAGGATTCATCTCCCTTGAAGGAGAATTCCTGTGAAATATCCAAGCATCCTTAAATCCAGGGTCACTATGTCCTAGTTTACCCCAGTTACAGCTGCTAGCTTAATTATTTACATAGCCTGATTTCACTCTCAAAAGTGTCCCATTCTGGCATGATAAATTATGTGGACACTGTACCCAAGTCTGAAAGCAACATTAGGCATATTGAAAAGGTAAAGTGATTTAATTTTACCACATATATGCCCTGCTTCCTGAGACACTGATAAATCTCTTTATTCCACTTTTTAGTCTTTAAAATGATCCTTTTTAAAAGGCAAACAAATGTTATGTCATTTTTGAAATAGACACTGTATTAGTTCATAATCCATAAATCAAAGCTGCTCAGGTAAAAGGCTCTTCGTTTTATAAAGCATCAGCAGTAATCAGCATAAAAATAGTAATGTAATTATCATACGTATAGAATCTGATAATTATAAAAGATTTCAATGTCATATACTTAGAAAATAATACCAAAATTAAGTGCGGAAAAGTAACAAGCTAGTCAGTGGTAAAATGGAAAATTTTCCCAGGGAGACAAGTACCCAAACTTGAGTAGATAAAACAAAGCTGTCTGTTTGAAGGTGAGTGTGTATGAACAGTGGCTAAAAGTTAGAAGGACATGGGTAATTGTAATTATACACAATAGAATTATTACCCACAGAGTACTGATTTTGCTTGAATGTAGGCCACTTTAATGCTTGGGTGATAATAACAATACGTCATTTAGAGTATTGTAAATCACCTCAAGGGATCGATATGAAAACTCTAGGGGTGAACAATACCCAAGTGTTGGTACCGTGATGAAGCACAATAAATACATAGGCTTCTTTTATAGAACAAGTAGTACTAAAATACAAGCATTGTGCATTATGTTTAGCATGACATCCTCAATCTGTCCATTTTATGTGCTTTGGAAATATATTAAATACCTTTTAAAATGTGGTGATGAGTTGCCCCCAGAGTGAAAATGCCGTGGATGAGGAGGAAAAAAAAATGACTCCATCACTTTCCCCGTCTTTCGGCACAGTGATAAACCATCTGTTTGGGAGCTGCCTTCTTCCTCTCATCGCAGAAGCAGACGGTGATTCACGCAGGGACAGTGCAAGCACGTTAGGTTTGCAAGGTGGCTTTTTATTCCCCTAGGTAAAGATGGGGTGAGTCAGACATTGTCTCTCATAATAGCAAGTCTGTCTCTTGTGATCTTCAGTCCCTTATGAATATAAGTAAGGAGACTCAGGAAGAGTCCTATTCTGCAACTTGAAACAGATTATAATTAATATGTTTGGACATATTTGTCTTGTTTCTTGATGCCAATGTTATTTTTAAAACTTGTAGAAATAGATATAGGGACAGTTATTCAGCTAATCTTTTGCTGTCCAATATTGTAGCCCCTAGCTATATGTGGCTGTTTGGATTTAAGTTAATTACACTTCAGTAAAATAAAAAATTCAGGCCTTTAGTAAACAGTAGGCACGTTTCAAGTGATCAATAGCCCACATGTGGCTTGAAGGTACCATATTATACAGCTCAGATATAGAACATTTCCATCACTGAAGAAAGTTCTGATGGAAAGCACTGACCAAGCATATAAGTTTCTCTTTCTTTTGTATTTGATGTCATGGGAACAGTCTTAAATGGATGACATACCATGGGAACAGTCTTAAATGGCTCACTTAGAATCAGTCATGTGGTTGAATGGATACTTCATATTACCAGAAGAAGTGAAATTCTACAACTTATACATTTAGTTTAATTTATGCCGTTCTTGTCTAATCAACTAAACTTAAGAGAGTTGCTGGCATCCTTTGTAATCAACTAAATTTAAATGACTAAAACTATTTTTGTGAGAGCTTTTTTATTCCTGGCTTACTTTCTACCAAATGTGAATCTATGTATAGACAGTAGAGAAATAATAATGGCTAATGTGCAAGGCATAAATGTTGATAGTCCTATGACATTGATATGCTTTGTAATGTGTAAATCATTATATAATTTGATATTTGAGAATTAACAATCAAAAAATTGTGTTTTCAACTTATAAGGTAAACTTCGAAGTTTTCATGGTTTTGTTTTTTGTTATTCTTATTAAAATGTTCTTTTTTTAAATTAACTTATTTTCAAGTTAGTTAACATAGAGTATAATCTTGGCTTCAGGAGTAGAACTCAGTGATTCATTCATCTCTTACATATGACACCCAGTGCTCATCCTGAAAAGTGTCCTCCTTAATGCCCATTACCATTTAACCCATCCCTCCACCCCCACCTCTGCAACCCTCTGTTCTCTGTAATTAAGAGTCTCTTCTGGTTTGCCTCTCTGCCTGTTTTTATATTATTTTTCCTCCCCTTCCCCTATGTTCATCTATTGAGTTTCTCAAATTCCACATATGAGTGAAATCATATGATATCTTTCTCTGACTGACTTATTTCACTTAGCATAATACCCTCCAGTTCCATCCATATTGTTGCAAATGGCAAGATTTTATTCTTTGTCATCTCTGAGTAGTACTGCTGAATGGATAAAAAAGATATAGTATACTAAAATGTTCTTTTATACCTATGCTGACCCCCACTCTGTGACATTTATAAATATTATGTAAACCAAGAGGAACAGAATGTTATAAGCTTATTTATATTAAGTTTACATGGTATGGAATAAAGAAAATTAAAAGACAGTAGTGTTTCTGATTGGCATAATTTTCTCAGGGACAATTCAAACAAATGCTTCAATAACAGAGTCTATAATATAAAAGAATTAAACATAGCTTTTATTTGCTTACAGTTTGTCAAATATAAAAAACTTCCAAAGTAGGTTTATAAAAGAGGCAAGAATCAGCTAAAAATTGAATATTTGCATGTAAGCAAGGCCCACCCCTGATAAAGAGGTATGACTTAACTTTGGATTGCAAATGAACACTCAGCAGAGGCCACAAAGGATGGGAGTTTTAAGAATGTATAGAAACATGATTTTTTCTCCTACTGCAGGTGTCTTGAGGCACACAGGATGATTGCTAGAGCAAATCTGATCAGATTTATGCATGAAACATACTGTATTAATAAAGCTGTTTTATTGCATTTGCCAGGTGGCTTCTTGTACATAAAGCTATATTTCTGAAGCTCATATAATGTGGGTTTTTTTCAAATTCCTTATGCCACAATGTTGGCTACCTTATGCTTTGTGTTTGAAATTCAATTTTTTCATGCTTTTGTAAAGTTTTAATTATGTTTAATTTAAATTGTGATAGCCTTCTAAAAATAGAAAAGATATAGACTATTTTTGATTATGTTGATTCCTTTTTTTTTTACACATTTGTATACATAGACCAAAATATCTTTGCTTTTCTAGGATTACTACCTAAATGCTACCTCTACGTGTCTATCAGATTATCTTCTCAATGATTTATGTAACTTTTTTTCATTTGATGTTTACACTAATTCCATAGGGATGATTTTATAAATCCTTTTTATAATTAGGAAACTGAGAATTAGGGAGCTAAATCAATTTGCCTACTGTCCACAGGTAAGGAAAGCCAGAGTCCAAAATTTGAATCCAATTAAAACTGACAGCCCACCAATGTTCTTTATCAAAACTCTATACTGTGTCCTTGCCTTATGGCAGGTCTGTTATCTGCCAGTTTCTGTTGGTTCTGATGTTAATGCAGTAAACATGGTATACGACCTTGAATGTTGTCCTTCTAGTTTTTGTCATGATTATAATTAAATGATTAGTATTTCAATTAATGTTTTAATATCTGCCTTCCCGTCAAAATGTAATATCCGGGACAGCAGGAACCATGGTGAGCACTTGCTAAATATTTATGAAAAGAACAAACTGAAAGACTGAATGATGAAGACTAAAGACATGAGTGAAGGAAAGAAGTGGGGAAAGGGAGAGAAGAAGAGAGAGAGGTGGGAGGAGGGAAGAAAGAAAATGGTCCATATTCTCCTGCAAGTCAAAAGCTAATTAAACAAATTATTCACTTTTAGATGATTGCTGTGAGGAAGTACTGGACACAATAGGGATATGAACCTGGGTAGAATGTGACATTTAGGTTGAGTCCTGAAGAATAAGTAGGAGGTAATTCAGGTGAAACTGGGCTGTTAGGGAGCAGCCAGGAACTACTGTGTTTTATAATTCAGGTTAACAATTTAGGATTTATCAATGACCGTATTTATATTTTTGAAAAGTTCCTTTGACCTCACTGTTTGAAACAGACTTAAGGGGGCTACATGTTTTGTTTTGTTTTGTTTTTTTCTTTTCTTTTTTTTTTCTTCCTTTTTGCCTGAAGGGCCAGAAAGGAGAGAATTTTCCAGGATGAGGGAGAAGGCTATTGTTACAGCAGAAGCTCTTTGGCAGAAACTGACTTTTCTTGGAGGGACACAGTGACTGACTATAAGAACAGCCCTTTCATAAGGGATCCCAGGGAATAATTACCCAGACTTGTTTCTCTGTCCACCATCCGATCCCCTACTGATGTCATCTTGCCTGAACCCAATAAGAAGACAGAGGGTAGGAGGTTCTTTTGAGACTGTCTATAAGGGTCAGCTTTCTGAGCTCAAAACAGGTAAAGAAGGCACAGTCATATCCAGCACAGTTATAAATTAGTCTTCTTGAAAGAGATAGTCCTCTTGAGTGAGTTGATCTAAGACTTTTGGGCATACTATAACCAAACTAATGTGAGTTCATTCCTTGTTGAGTCATAGCTAGAAACTATACCAGATGGGGTGCCTGGGTGGCTCAGGGGTTAAGCATCCAACTTCACCTCAGATCATGATCTCACCAGTTTGTGAGTTCGAGCCCTGCATTGGGCTCTGTGCTGATAGCTCAGAGCCTGGAGTCTGCTTCAGATTCTGTGTCTCCCTCTCACTCTGCCCCAACCCCATTCTGTCTCTCTGTCAAAAATAAATAAACATTAAAAAAAACCAGAAAGGAACTATACTAGATGGAGTTGTTACACAAATTAAACTTTATTTGCCTCAAATAAGATCACAGAAATAATTTTGAAAGTCATGACTCCTTGAACAAGAGTGAATGTTTTTTTGTGTTGGTTCAATTGTTTGTTTTTAGGGTTGGGATGAATGTTTAGATAAAGGAGCCTTGCCATCACATGTAGAGGCAGGCATAAGGTCACACATGCACTTTAATATACATGCATTGTGTATTATGTAAAAAACTACACATACATTGTATGTTGTGCTCCCCCTTGAGCAAATATTTTAGTATTACAATGAGATAAAGGTAACTGTTGGTCACTGTGGGTCACTCCATGGTCCATTTGTGCTGATGTAAGTCAGAGGTTAAGCTCAAACTGGTCTGGGTGGTCTGGGCTGGCTGGAAATCTTTGTCCGGGCAGTTGTCTTTGCTTGAGGGGTCGTTTCAGTTTCCATCATGGGATACTTTGCCCCTCCAGTCTTTTGCCTGAATTAGTAGATAAGCTGGAAAGAAGAGCTTAAGGAAAAATATGGGATAAAGGTCAGTGGGTGCAAGCAGGTGAGCAGTAAGTTTAGGTCTTGGGGTCTAGCTGGTGACAGTGTACTACTATAAAACCTGCAGATGCTAGATCCTACTGAACATATTATTCAAGGTGACCCATTTGCTTATGTAGGTATTCTCCTCTTTCTGTTGATAGTAAGAATTGAGTATTGTTTCTGCCTCTTTACGTAACACGCTTTTCATTATTAAATGATACAAGCAACCCCATTTCCCAGTGCAAATAGTGATTCTCTGTTTGCCACCTCTATATTTCTCTTTGTAGAGAGTTGTTTTTAAAATATTATAGAATCACAAGGTTTTGAGATATATGCAAATGCTACTTATTTCTCAGTGATTTATTTTCTAAAGAAAATACCCTGCCTTGACCAAAAGAGCTCCCACACCTCCTAGCCCCCAATAAAGACCTAGACTTGTTCTAGAACTTCCAATCATTTATTTTCATGCAGTCCCTTCAACTGTAAAAATAGGGCGTTTGACCAAATAAACGATCAATGAGGTTCCCCGAGGCTCTACAATTTTGTGGTTCTGTTTCCTGGAAGATCATCTAATTGAAAGCCAGTGTTTGTTGCAGTGAACATTTAAGGACATCATCTTCAAAAAAGCAGCCTATTTTAACTTCAATCACAGAGTGATGTGATCTTGTTGAATATCTAATTGCAAAGCAGCTACATGTGGTCTGTAGGTCAGCTTTTAATAGCATAAGTATATTTTGGTTGATAGAATTGTAACCACACTGTTACAAAGTGGCTCCAAGAAACCTAGAGAATTGCATCTTTGAAAAAAAGAATGTAGCTATTAATGATGCCAGAGGACTTCAGGAGATTGCCTTCCCAAATATTAATTTTTCTATATTATTCCTACTTTTATTATAGTGCTACACCCAATTAAAGCATCAAGCACTTAACCTATACTTGTGAAAAAAGCAGTTTATGATGGGTGTAATCATATTCCCATAGGTCCAATTATCTCAGCTGGTTCCCAATTAATCCATGGAGTTGTTAGGGACTCCTTTTAATTAGATCTCTTCCTCTCAAAGAACAATCTTTTCTTTTTTCATATTTTATTTTATTATTTCCTTTACTGGAACCCTGCAGTGTGGGGATACTACTTTGAAATGCAGTTGTTTGTTTGATGGCTAGTTGAGATTTAATAAAGATGATAGTTTTAACCAGAGTCTTTTGAGTAGAGATATAAATGCAAGTCCTTCTCTATGAAAATTAAAGGCAAATATGTACAAAGTGAGATGAGGCATCTCTTGTATATTTTAAGTTTAACATTTTTCTTATTAAATCCCATTGATCTTTTGCATTATCTCCCTGAATGTGAAAATTGGCATAGAATTAACTGCTTCTTTTTTTATACTATCTGATTTACCTGTTAACTTTATTACCTTTAAGGACATTAATTTATGTTTTAAATTAAGATATAATAAAGTGAGCTCTAGAAGGAAGACATTTGATCCACAGTGACATTTTGCCTGTTAAATCTCCTCTAGGCCATAGATAAAGTACGAAGGATAAAAGGTTGCTTTGTCAGCAAGAGGTTTCTTTTATATTTTCTTTCTGGTAGCTCGTATACTCTTGCTTTCTTTTTAGAGTTCATCAAGAAAACTCTTTGAAATTGTAGATTAAAATCTAAAATTGTGTCATTCTTGTCCAACTTTCTAAGCTGTTAATAATATTGTTTTATGTATGAGTAAAACCTCATTAAATTCAGAATTGATACAACTTTATAGGAGTACAAGTGCCTTTGTCACATCCTGTATATCCTGTTCACTGGCATAGAGTGCATTTCCCTGAAGGGAAGGAAAATAAACCATTTCATCTTTCAATTTATTGACATTACAGGAATTTAGGAAGTTAGCCTTCATGAGGACTGAATTACTTCAAAAACTTTGTTGTATATACTCAGCCTAATATAAATAAGTACGAATTTAAGCTTTTGTTTGGAAAATCTGGCTAACCACATGAGACATAAATTCAGTCTAGTTTCTTTTATTATTTATGCCTTAGATTGTGTCTACTATTGCTATGCGGGAAAAACTTACACACTTAATGGGGAGCCATATTTATGTAGGATGTCAGCGAACAATAAAAGTCATAAATGTATCAAAAGCACCTATAGATAGAATATTTGCAGTAAAATAGATCTTTCCTTACTGGGAACCTTTATAGTGATAAACTAAGACCTTGACTGTAGCATTTTCTCAATTCTAGTCTTTTCCACTGATGAGTTGATTTCTCAACCCATATAGCAACTATCACACTTTGTTGCTATTATTACTTTTCAAGTCTTCCGCTCTGCTAGACTGGGTAAGTGTAGCACTAAGCCTTAGGAATCTCTGCAGACGCAGCTCTTTCTGTATTGCTTGGAGTATTTATAAGACTTTCAATAAATGTTTATGGAAGGAAGGGAGAAGAAAAAGAAAGATCACTTTTAATATCTATGTCGTGGGATTGTTCTAGAGACAAAATTAACCACTACAGACATTCTTTCAGTACTTACAGAATAAACATCTATAAGGTCTTGAGGCCTTTCAACAGAGTTCACTTCATCCTGCATTCCACCCTTTGCTGCCAACAAAGTTTCTAGCTCTTTGCTGTCAATGCTGGTCAATATCATTAACTCTTTTCCTGAAAGTTACCTGCTATGTACTGTTAGTAGAAGTTCAAAAGCATCAATGGATATATTGCAGTTAGGGTGGGGGTCAATTTTAGTCTCCATCTGGCATGAACTAACAAAAATGTACGTAAACCAGACTCTCCAGTTATTAAGTGAAAATGAAGAATACTTGAACAAACATTAAATCAGGAATAATTCAGATTATCTTGATTCCTAGTTTTTCTCAAATTGAAAATTGGAAGGGAAGTAAATTGCTAGCATATTGTTTATCGATCTAGGAGTTCCAACAGTGGGATCTGTTTAAAGGAATTAGGCTAAGATATTGCCTTAACATTAATGCATCTGCACTTTTTAGACAAAACCTCCCCTTTTGGTCTTACGAGAGATCTTCTCCCCAACACAGTCCCTGAAAGTTACTGCTAATGTGTATTTCAGTGACTCCTTTTCTTTGCTGCTTTGTCAACCGTACCCACTTCAGATGGGCACAATTTTTCTTTATGTGTGACTTTACTGCAGTTATGTTTTTAGACTCTAGATCAGACCTGGGACTCAGTTTATGTAATGAGATTGTAAGCATCTCCACTCAAACCATTAGTTGTTGATTGCATGTTTTAACTAGTTTGAAATCAGTGTTACTTCACTGTTTTGGTATACAGAGCCCTACCCGTAGTTTCAAGTGACAACTACATTAGATGTTCAGAAAGCTTATTGAATGAAACCACTGTGTGGTACTCTAATACCACGTTACAATAGCCGTTATCAGTTGTGAGATATATTTATTGAGGAAACTAAAATCTCAACTTGTATTTGGGTCTTGCTGTTTTATGTAGTAATCTTCAGTCATCCAGCACCATCGATCACTGACTCATCCCAATAATTAAATTTCCCAAATACATGGGATTTAGAATGTTAGAATATCTAATGCTGTCAAGACTGACAAAAAGTAATTTTAGTATTCTCCCTCTCTTCCTTGCTTTTCTCCTCTTCCCTCTTCTCCTTTCCCTCCCCAACTCTTTTTTCCCCACTTCTCCTCCTTTTTCCCCTCCTTCTCTTCTTCCTCCTCTTTCTTATTCCTACCCTTTCTTTTCTTCTTATTCTTTTCCTCTCTGAAATATAAAATACTATTCTAACTCAGATCTGTAGATTGCTGCTGTGTTATTCCTCATTAGAACCATCTGCACAAACCCAAAAAATGTTGGTAGGGATTGCGTTTTGGTAGATCTTGGATTATGTTACCTTTCCCTTTAATGTTCAGTTATGTTTGGAAATGATTATGTCCTATATTTGTGCATCAAGTCTTTGAGAGAGCTTTTTGCCACCTCCTTTCCTAAGCAATAGCCTCTTCTACCTTGGCAGGGCTGTGGGATGGTGGATTTCTCTTCCTTACTGATTCTCAACAGCTACCACAGTGACCGCTGCTATTTGACCCAGTCACAACCTCCAGCATCCATTCTAGAGCTGCTGCCACTTGAAAATCCCTGTACTCTTTTCTTTTCTTTTCTTTTCTTTTCTCTTCTCTTCTCTTCTCTTCTCTTTTATTTTCTTTTAAGTTTATTTATTCTGAGAGTAAGAGAGAGAGAGCGCATGAGCTGGGAGGGGCAGAGGGAGAGGCAGAGAGAGAATCCCACATAGGCTCTGTGCTGTCAGTGCAGAGTCCAATGCGGGACTCAATCCTATGCGAACCATGAGATCATAACCTGAGCCGAAATCAAGTGTCTGATGCTCAACCAACTGAGCCACCCAGACACCCCCCACCTCATACTTTTCTTAACTCAAATTTTCTTCTCATGTTTTCTCTTTTTGCTCACTTCCTTCTCTCTGTGATGGTCAGTTATGTCTCTTGTCCCACCACAACCTGAAAAGTATCACCAGCGTAGGTCAAGTAAATAAAATTACAGTTGTTTTATATTGTGAATAAACTAGGCAATTACAGTTACATGTGGTATGCTCCTTAGGGTCTTAATTCAGTTTTGCTAATCAGGGGCTGGGCTTTTCTGTATTTAACACCAAAGGATCCTGGCAGACTGGTCTCCAAGTAATAGAAAATAAATTGTAATTGTTATTAGACAAGTTATACTACTGTCACTACCTAATATTTGTGGGTAGAATACTCTGTACCAATCCTTGTTCTAAGCAACTCACAGCCATGATTTTATGGTTTCTCAACAAGCCTAAACAATAAGTGCAGATCTTACTCTCCATTATATAGATGAAGATATAGAAGTTTCAAAATTTTAAAAAACCTTGAAATCTCTGAGCAATTAAATGAAACTACACTTTAAAAGAATGTAAATAATCAGGTTCACAGAAGATATTTGTTATTTTCAGGTAGAGAAACTGAAGTACCAATATTGAGAGTTTGTTTCTTGGCTAGAACCTAAGGATTCTGACTGAAAATTTCATTCTTTCCCTTACTCCATTAGCGCCGATATATGACTTCAGCACTTTCTCATTTTGAGTATATTATCCATTTAATCATTTCTTTAGGATAATTTAAAATAATTTTAAATGATAAAATTTGCCTGTATTAATAGACTAGTATTAATGTATTTAAAAGTGTTCCTAGTATTACTTTATTTGAAAAGTTTAAATAACAATATGGTATTTGCAAATTAACAAAGTTATTGAGAAGCTAACAAATATATGCGTTACTGCAAGAAATGCTCTTCTTTTGGGGCACCTTGGTGGCTCAATTAGTTAAGTGTCCAGTTCTTGATTTCAGCTCAGGTCATAATCTCATGGTTCAGGAGATCAACCCCTATATTGGGCTCCGCGCTGGAGCCTGCTTGGAATTCTCTCTCTCCCTCTCTCTCTGCCCCTCCCCTGTGCGCGCACTCTCTCTCTCTCTCTCTCTCTCTCTCTCAAAGTAAATAAATAAACATTTAAAATGTATAAATGTTCTTTTTTCTTTTGTTGTATGGTCACACGTAGACCCCTAGCCTTCGTCCATTTTTCCCACTGGGATACATCCAAATGGATGCACTCAAACTGGGTACAATTTTTTTTGTGAGACAGCTCTAAATCCACCTATTTTTCTCCCCTTCAGGAAAACATATCTGAGTGAAAGTTAAGACTGATCTCTGTGCTGAAGTACCTGTGAATCTATTCCAATATACTTTTAAAATAAATGATTCTGAATCTTTATTATTTGTAAAAAATCATTTTCACACACTTGGCAATTATTAATGTCATTTTGTAACCCAGACTCTGAATCCTGGCTTAGAGCTGATCACGACGAATACCTATGAAGAACATTACATGCGAATTAAAAACCTCAACCATTTAGCTAATACCAGGTGCATCTATTCACAAGAACCAACTTTTGTCATGAAGCAATTTCATTTTGCAGCCCATTCCAAGAATATTAACAGGCATAAATAAGATTTTATATATGAAGAATACCCCAAGGACAAGAATGTAGTAAATATTTATCAGTTGGGGGCCCACAGGGAAAAAAAAATCCCAATTTTTCCTAAATTATAAAGAGATAATTATTTTGAATACATTTTTTTCTCTCTGTGTATTAATTACTCATTGAATTGGTACATTTTGTATAGCACCTAGGAAAAAATATATTTTTATTTCGTCTTGTATTTTTTATGCTATTTCAAGGTTCAAGTAACATATTTTATATATATATGTGTATATAAATAGAAAACATCAAGAAATCAGGGTTTTCTTAATCAAGATACACATCTACTAACATACAAAAAAGATGTAATAGCATTTTTGTCACTGTCAATCATTTCTTTGCTTGCTCATAAGTCTCTGAATTTGTGCTGTACTAGGAAAGCGGAAGTGATCAACTGTAGCCTTCTTTGCTATTGAATTTGCACTGCACGTAACTTTGAACTTCATTCCCTAGCTCTGCTTTAGAAGATGTAGAATAATTGTGTTGCTCCTTCCTTTCATTTTTTCCCCATCTTTTTCATTTTGGAAAACAGGCATTTTAAAGCTAAATTATAAAATGATACTATGTTATGAGAATTCTTGTCACTTCCTTCACACTATTTAACCTTTAGCTTAACAGAGGTGTAACTTAATGATCTATGGTTGTTTCAAAGTCTGGAATTGGAACATCTCATATAATCTGTATAGAAAGTTTTACATACAAACGTTAAGGGCTGTATCCCAAAGGAATTGAAGTAAGTTAACTCCTTTCTAAGTCACAGGCTCCTTGTTGCCTGGGTCGTATCTTTTAATTGACCTTGACTTTGTTTAAGTAAAATCTTCTCTAAAATAAAGACAGGATGAGATCGAAGGGTTTTTGTTAGTTTTGGTTCACGTGTGTGTGTGTGTGTGTGTGTGTGTGTGTGTGTGTGCGCGCGCGCGCGCGTTGTGTGCATGATTGAATATTGTGTTTTTATTTCTACTATTTAGACCTCCTCCATATTCCACCTCTTGAGAAATATAATACAGAAGGCCCTACATACAATTGCCTGTTTTAACTATCAAAGAGAATAAACTCCTCAGGCGTACCATTAAATAAATGAGATCTAGGACAGACAAACTTGGCACAGGACTCCTTAGAAACATAGACTGAGTCTCCTGGTTGCCTTGTGTGTGGGATCCCTATAGTCAGCCTTGACACTATCTCACCTCTTCTACAAAATGCTTCACTTGTCATAAGGATGATTTTTTACCCCTTCCTACTTAGTGTGATAACATAATTTCTTCCACTCTTTTGGAAGTTTCCTGGGCATCTCTAGGAAAATGGGATGGGCATAGGTCACAGGTATAAAGTATTTGGCTTTAGCTCTGTTTTAAATCTGGAATTAAAATTCTGTTATCCTTAGTGGAATCATCTTTATCTTAATCCATCTTCACTGTCCTCTCCCTTATGCTTACAGACTAACTGTACTTGCCACTAAATACTGTCTTTTATTTGACTCTGGTTTTATCTTTCAGTACAACTGCTATTTAGTTAAATATGGCTTGTTTTTGTTTGCCTGTTGCCCTGTCTGAATTCTGCTTATTTTCTGATTTTATATGTATTTATGTTTTCCTTTACTCATGTATATAGATTATAGAGAAAATATATGAGCTATTTTATAAAATTTATAAATACATATGCAAAAAAACTAAGTACTCTTGTAATTCTGGAAAATAATTTACTTTTACCTTAAATGCTGAACTCTGAATTTAAATGTGAACTGATTCATAGAGTTCATCAAATTTCTTTTTCAGTTCTCAAGAGTTCTGTGCTAATAAATTTGGATACTCCTATGGTATGGACTAACCCAGTGATTTACCATAACTTATGTTTCATAACATCAAATAAATTTTAAGATATGCACCTTAGAAACCATCTGTTTACTTTGTATATTCCTTATCTTTAGTATCATGCCAATAACATGTAATAATGTTGGCTGTACTTAAGAAATAATTGACATTTTAAATTTCAAATCCATTTAAGAATACATTAAGGAATTTTGACTAGACATTTGATCTATTTTGGTTCCTTAGTAATAGAAAATTGGAATATCTTTCTGTATTATTCATGTGATTAGAGTTCGGCAAAGTCTTGTTTTCTGTACTTCTTTACTCTTTCATCTACACAAAAACATTTTAGTTTAATTTGTACTGAGGAGCTTGACACTAACTGGTGCATATGAGAATTTGAATAATTACTATTGGATGTTTTCTTTCCACAGTAGTTAGATATTTTCCCTATTTTGGGGGAAGGTAATATAATACCTTCCCTCATGTGCTATGTAAGTTTGACTCTGTAATTTACATGTCATGGTTGAGTTCTACTCTTATATCCTGAAAGGTAAACTCTAGTCTGTTTTCCAACATGTCCACATTCTAGGAATTTTTCATTTTTTTAAATGAGGGCACATAGAAATGAACTGAATGAATAAATGAATAAAACAATCATATGATGATAATGTAAGTAAACCTGGGCTTGAACTTTCAGAACTATATTACTTTAGTAGTTAATTTAACTAACCCTTTGTCAAGGGACCTACAATAATTCAGTTACTTAAAGAATACAGAAGAAAAAAGAATAAAGTAAAACAAATAAGTTTATTTTAATGGTCCAAATTAGCTATTCCAGGTCAGTGAATGGTTGTACTCCATGACATCATCCAGGGTAGCTCTGTCATCTTCAACCAGTTCTCTCCAATGTCATTCTAGAAAAGGTGCATGAAGAAAAACTTAGCATCTAACATGCAAGTTGGCCCAGAAAGCAACACATCACTATGCCTAGCTACGGAGTGCTGGAAAATATGGTCCCTAGGTGGTCACTAACTCTCACTTACAACTCTATTATTATAAAATAAGCAGAGAACAGATTTTGGTATACAATTACCAATAGCCACCACAATCCCCTTGACGCATAAAAAAATATATTTTTTAAAAAAGTATAAGGCTCGGAAATAAATCTCACAAACATGGGTATTAGAATTGTCATTCCAATAATGTGCGGCCCTAGATTCATACTGGTGTTGCATCAGAGTTTATCCCATGAAAGACGTTGTTGACCTCCCTGATAACAGCATCAGAGGTTATTGATCTTTTTGCCAGTATCTCCTTGTTATCTTTAATAATGTACAATGGTATATCATCCAAAAGAAGTCTTAAAACTATTTACATATTCAGACTATAGCCTCATATGGTAATCAATTTAATGAGTTAACTCATGGTTTATAAAATATCTGTTAATCTTATTCAAGTTTCTTTGACTTTTCATTGTTCTGATATGCTAGGATTCAGTATATGTATTCATATTCATCTTATATTTCTCATAATTTTAAAAATATATTTATTCTGAATGTACAGCTGTTTGTTTCTTAAGCACTAAATACACTGATTTACCCATGAAAGCCATTTAATTATGAGTTTGTAGATCTAAATCTAATTTTAGACTATTTTAAAGAGCATCCATATCTTCCCACCCTTGAGTAGTGTGCTGTTTGCTCTGCCTCTTCTGGAAGTCCATGATATCAAGATATGACCATACTTACTAGGCATTTGTTATTTTGTTTGTTTTTGTTTTTGAGAGAGAGAGGCAGAGGGAGAGGGAGAGGAAGAGAGAAAATGTTAAGTGGGCTCCTTGCCTAGAGCAGAGCCTGGCATGGGGTCCAGGCACTCGTTATTAATAAGGCACCTTGTTGAGAGCTCTAAGGGATCCAAATGATTCTGACGTGCACATAAAGCCACTTAAATGCAGAGGCCTCCTGGTACATAGTCATCAGGACACATGACCTAGGATTCAAAATCTGGAGAAATTCTCTATACTTGTCAATTTCTTAATCATTGGAATTTTCTCTTGGTGCTCCTCTACTGTTTTGTTCATCCTTGTTTTCCTGGACATGTCAAAATCCACGGCATAGATTTCTTATTTCCTCAACTGGCAGATTTTATGTGATTCATCTGTCTCCATCCCCCGACACTTTCGATTCAGTTAGTTTTATGTTTTTGTTTTTTATTTTTTGTAATATAGTATGTATTTCAGAAAACCAAAATTTCTTTTTCACAATAAAGAAGGTTAAGCAGGAGGTATTTGCAATGTACTGGACACCTGTATTTTGTGACAAAAAGAAATTATTTATTCAGCAGAATGTTATATAACACTGTGGAAAAATGATGAGTTTTAGTGCTAAAAAAATACTTACTTTTATTCCCAGCTCCAATATTTTATTTCAATTGAACAGACATGTACTGCATTCCTAAGATATGTCAGTTACTCTCCTAACTATACACTATAGGTTCAGAAAAGAATAAGACAGTCATAGTTCTCAAAAGTATTTACAGTCTTCCAGCTGTGTGATATAGACAATGTAGTTCATATTTATAAGGACAAGTTTCCTTTTCTGTAGAAAGGGGATAAGATCTGCCTCATAAGAATATTATGAGAAATCAAATGATGTTATTTGATTCCCATAATTATGATACATATGAACTTTTATGTTTTTACTCTGGGGTCAGCAAAATTTCCTTCTGTGGATTAATTTCAAAATTTTAACACTGCAGTTTTAGGGGTTGTTTGAATATTGTCTTTATATAGAGGAAGCAAAAAGTAAATATCCTTAAAGTACATTACAAGCTGGTGATAAACAATTTATCACAAATTCTTTTCACATTGTTATAATTCATATATTTTATTTTTCACTGGTGGTTTCCTCACATAAAAATAAATCCTAGAGATATATTCATTTCACATGAACTTCAACCTGCCTTAATGTATTAATATTACATGTATATACAGGTATTTGTGAATACATGTATGTAATTTCTTCCTTAGTTAATACTTTTCACAAATAAGAGGAATCAGTGAATTACCAGTATGATTTATAATCTTGATCTAGGAAGGGCCAAACGCTTCATTTTAGTTTCTAATATAAATACTTGATTTATTTCCACTTATATAATTTTCATTTGGTTAATGTATTTATTACATAATTATGAAAATAGTCAATTAGCAATTATGCTTCTTTATAGAATTATCAGGGAATCAGAATTCCTAAAGCCTATAGATTAAGTATAGCATGATATATTTTAAAAAATCTTTCATGCAATATTTCTTGACAACTCTGGACTACAAGATATGCTTCATAAGTGAGTTTACCCCTTCCCTACCCCAACATCTCTCTCTCTCTCTCCCTGCCTCCCTCTCTCTCTCTCTCGAACACATACACACACACACACACACACACACACACACAGCTCTTTCAACAAAGAGAATGAAGAAAAAGTTAAGAAGCCATTTAGTTAAAATAAATAGGTTCAGGAAGAAAAGGATGACAGCACTACCAGAAACTAGAGGGGGAAAAAATTGATTAGAGAAGCCTGGGTGGCTCAGTCAGTTAAGTGACTGACTTCAGCTCAGGTTATGATCTCCTGGTTCATGGGTTCGAGCACCGCATTGGGCTCTCTGCTGTAAACACAAAGCCTGCTTTGGATCCTCTCTCCCCTTCTCTCTCTTCCCCTTTCCCATGCTCTCTCTCTCTCTCTCAAATAAAATATTAAAAACATAATGATTAGGGGCACCTGGGTAGCTCAGTCAGTTAAGCATCTGACTTCTACTCATGTCATGATCTCACAGTTCACGAGTTTGAGCCCCTCATCGGGCTCTGTGCTGACAGCCTGCTTCATTCAGATCTTATGTCTCCCTCTCTCTCTCTGCCCCTCCCTCACTTGCATTCTCTCTCTCTCTCTCAAAAATAAATAAACGTTAAAAAAATTAAAAAAAAACATAATGATTAAATTTAGTTATTGATAATCAATGAATTTCTAAAACTAACAGAAAAATATTAAGGTTCAAAATTGACATGATTACAAGAAACTTCGTTTGTAACATTTATTTGTCCTTCTATGTGTTTTGACAGTTTTGATTGGATGCCATATGTTTAAACAAATTATGGCATATTTTATGCCTTTTTGCCATACTGCTTAGAGCTGGAGTATAGTATAATTAATCTAGAATGATTAAATGGTGTTGAGCTTGGGGTCAATGCCCTGAACTTTTTATAGGTAGAGCTGATGTGAGAGTGGGAGTGTAGTCACGAGGGAAATAGTGATAGTAGAATAGACAGCCCACTCTGCTCACCTTGTCCCCCCAGTCAGGATCCACTGATCCAGTTTTGTTGATCAGGTGACATTTCCCCATTAATATTTAAGTGGAAAATTACTTTAACAAAACTTGTATTAACAATCTACTAATAAGTTTTTTGGGAATACAGGTATGAATGTGTGTCACACTTTTCTTCTTTATCAGTTCCCATTGGAATCTTCTTTATTTATTCCTTTCTTTGTTCACCGTCACCAGAACTAACCCATAAATTCTAGCACTGGTTTCACTTTTCACTGCGCACCTGCCTAGTATATTGGAACTGTGGTGTTCAATATGGTAGCCAATAGACACATGTAGATTTTTAAATTTAAATTGTAATTAATTAAAAATTAAATAAAATTAAAAGTTTAATTCATCGATTGTACCTGCCACGTTTCAATTGTTAAATAGGCACATGAGGCTAGTGGCTATCAGATTAGACAGGGTAGAGAATATATCCATGACTGCATTAAAAAAAGAATAGTGCTGCTTTAGAATGAGTAACAGGTTAGTTGCTTGCTTCTGAGAGATTGCTATATTATTCTACTAAGAATTGTTAACATACCACAGAATTGTAAAAATCATACATTACTGGCACATGGACTTACTGAAATTTTATCTTTTATAATAAGGCAAAGATATTTTTAATAGTGGGGGATTTTTAAACTTGTTTTTGTTTTTGTTGGCCTTTTGTATTAGTTTTTAACTAATGTGAATCATTGTTACTTTATGTCCTAACATTAAAAAACTTCAGTTTATACATTACAAACCTTGCTCACTTCTTTCACAGAAAATTTTTCTTTGAAGTCATTGGGAGATCCAAACAGGAATAGTAGATAGAAGAATTATGCCAGGGGGCAAAATGCTGTTCCTTTTCATGTATCTATAAAATGAAATAAACTATGTTTGATGAATTGCCAGTCTATTTGCTCTACTTCAAAACTTGCAAGGCACCTATGTTATTATGAAATATAGATGCCAAGGAAAACTGGAGTCTCTGAAGAGGGGATGGAAATGTTAGAAGATAGAGTACAGAACTTAGTAAAAATACAAAGTAGAAGAATTAGAATGCCTGGGTGTCTGGGTCTATTGTCAGCTGTTTGTTCTGAGCTTGTGTGTGTGTGTGTGTGTGTGTGTGTGTGTGTGTGTTTTAATGTTTATTTTTGAGAGAGGGAGGGAGAGATGGAGTGTGAATGGGGGAGGGGCAGAGACAGAGACACAGAATCCGAAGCAGGCCCCAGGCTCTGGCTGTTAGCACAGAGCCCAACATGGGGATTGAACCCACAAACTGTGAGATCCTGACCTGAGCCGAAGTTGGACACTCAACCGACTGAGCCACCCAGGTGCCCCTGTGAGCTAATGTTTTACACAGCATGGCAGTGCCCTCTGTGTTTCTGGTGTTTCATGACTTAGGAATCCGTCTCCATGAATGTGTCTCATTGAGTCTTAAACAAATGCTATTCATTATATTTATAAGTAAAACACATCATCTGGCCTCAGAAGGTTTAAATATTAACTTGATATTAATATAGCTCTACCTGCTTCCCTTTTGCTAATGTTTTACAACTGTAACTGTGCTTGTTTCATTTTTTTATTTGTTCTGAAATTTTATTTTTAAGGCTCCTTATGTCTATTTTAGGCAAAACATATTTAGATGAAAAAAAATTCCACCAAAGATATAGGTTTCATTTTAATGGATCAATTTGGCTGATTATATTTGTCATATTTAGTTTTAGTAGTTAAATTTTCATGTGGCATTCTAATTTATGCTTTTGTGACTTATCTTTTTGGGTTTTTGTTTTTGTACAATAGTGGATGGGGGGTGTGGCATTGTATTGTCACAAAAACAAAGACAGCTTCAGTGACCTGAGGGCTTAGAGAGAAGCAGAAATTGTACTTCATAGTTGAGGCCTCTTTTACACAAGGAGATGCCTTCTCTACCCCTCCACACCTTGAATTAGCAGTAACAGGCCAGTTGCCATTCTCTGTTCCTCTAATCCCAGCTTGGGAATTGTATTGCATGTCAGAAGTTGTCACTTAACTGCAGGAACGTAGGTCCTAAGTCCGAATCCCCTCTGCTCCATCTGCCCACACCCACATAAATATATAAGTGTGTGCCCTGTATTTCAAAAGCGCGCACTCTCTCTCTCTCTTGTTTCTCTCTCATGCGCGCTCTCTCTTTCTCTCTGTAAGAGGACAGTAGGGCCTCACTTGATTGAAAAAGGAATGTGCTTTGGACTGAGAAAAAGAAATATGCAGTGTTGTGTCTCAAAGCCTGGCTGGTAAATGATACACTTAAGTGCACGGTGAGGAAGCCTCCCCACTCTCTTCCTTAACTGCTGTAAGGCAGATGTCAACCCCAGTCATGGGACACAATAGGCCACAGTGAGGACGATTATAAATGAGGAGCAGGGGTGCAAGCGTACCTGGCTTCAGGGTCCCAAACAGACCAGGCTCTGCCCACTTACCACTGACCGAATCCAAAGGCAGAGAGAGTAGTGGTGGTAACACTAGAAAGAATTTGTTTCAGTGAGGCCCACACTGGGAAGACAGTTGGCTAGTGTCCCAAAGGCTGTCTCCAAAGTGCTGAAAATACATCCAGGTTATATAAGGAAAATGTGGGACAAAGGTGAGTGGGTCCATGCAGGTGAGCAGTAAGGGTCAGATCGATCATTGTCTTGGGGTCAATCATGTGAGGTCTTTATTGCTTAAGGTGGTAGTTTCGGTTCCCATTGCAGGATGCTTTGCCTGCTGGGTCTTTTGCCTGAGTTGAAACATAAGCTGGAAAGGATAACTTAATCAATTAGAAAGTACAGACAGGTCAGAATGGAGGTAGTTAAAATTCTCTTTCATGATTGCTTTCACCCTGGCTCCAAGAGGCTGGGAGTTGGGTCCAACTCACAGGCAGTACTATGCTTTTGGCAGTGTTGTGAGGAATAAAACCTTAGCTCCACCAGAACACTGAAGGTATTGGGGAATGCAGGGAAGCATAAGGCAGGACTGGACAGGACAGTGACATCCTTTCGACTTTCTTGTACGCACACACATACACAGGAGACACACACGTGCATGTACATATACACACCGGGGTTCTGTTGCTAAGGCACTAAGGGATCTGGGTGATGTCGTGGGGCTCTACTGCTCTCTCAGAGTGCCAAGACCTGAGTGGGTGTGTCTATCCCCACCCTGGGAGTAAGAGACAAAGTTTGCTAGCAAAGGCAGAAGAGCCACAGATGGAAGAATCCCAAAGGAGGACAGAGAGGAGGCCATGTAAGAGATTCACTCTTGTTTATCCTTTTTCTAACATGGATTTTTAAAAATATATTGGTTGAGTAATATCTCTGACTTATTTTCTTTTGCTTCCCTGATCAGTGTTCTAGGATATTGGTGAATTAGTTTCAGGACTGGCTCTGTGGACATTGGCCCACAGAAGGGTCCTGTGCTTGTTTAATGTTCTGCTGTTGCCATCTTGGAATTCTTAATACTTTTGAACAAGAGACTCTACATTTTGCACTGGGCTTCACAAATGATGAGCCAATCCTGATTAATCTTACCTGTAACAACATTTGCCAGAGTTAGAGGAATCTCTTATTTCTCTCTCAATTTCACATTTCATCAATCATCAAACCTTATCTATTTACATCTCTTTTTTAACCTTTTTAATCCCCTTTTCTCCAATCCTGCTGCCACCTCCTTATTTCAGGATAAGGTCGTCTCTCACCTGGACCATTGTAGTCTCAGAATCTTTTTGTTGCTCCTTTCTAATTCAGCCTTCACACATCTACGAGAGTTGTTTTGAGTCAAATATATCTTCTAGATTGCCACTTATTTAGGAGATTGCTATTACTCATGACAAACCACTTTTTGTAAAATTATTTTTATATTCTACATATATTATTTTTCTTTTCTACATAAAATTATTTTTCTATTCCTGAGTATATTTTGTACCTAGTAGTAATTTAGTGATTTGATAATTTGATTTCTTCTGTTAAAGAATTTCCATCATTTTCTTCTTATTTGATAGTAATGATGTTTGTCCTCTGTGTCTGAGATTAGATGATACCCATTTTTAAAGAGTCACTCAGTAACTTACTTCTGGTATGTGTGTGTGTGTGTGTGTGTGTGTGTGTGTGTGTGTGTGTGTTAGAGAGAGAGGAGGGGATATTGACTAAAACTTTCTCATTGCACCTACACTGTTTTTATGCTTATTCTTGATTTTGCCTTCATGCTGGGATTTTCTGTTGTAGAATAGAGTCAGTATAAAAGAGATGGTCAGTGTCAAGTCTCTGATTATGAAGTAGATTTTGTCTTCTAGTTCATTCTATTCCTCAAGCAAAGCTTAAGCCAGAGGGTTATGTTGGAACCTAGAGGTACATAGCTAATAAGGGGTAAGTGTCCAACTTCTACTAGAGAAATTTACCCTGGCTTTAGGAATTGTGCATTTTTACTTTGAAATATTTTGGACTCTTTCTGAAATCTAGTGTTAAGCTACTGGCAGGAATGGGAAAGCCAACATTCTATTGTGGTTAAGATAACTGATTTTGGAATTAAATTGAATTCCAATCATACTAACCTTTCTTTTTTTTCCATTTTTTTAATGTTCATTTATTCTTGAGAGAGAGAAAGAGGCAGAGCATGAACGGGGGAGGGGCAGAGCAAGAGAGGGACACAGAATCTGAAGCAGGCTCCAGGCTCTGAGCTATCAGCACAAAGCCCGATGCGGGTCTCGAACTCATGAGCTGTGAGATGATGACCTGAGCTGAAGTCTGATGCTTAACCAATTGAGCCACCCAGGCGCCCCCCATGCATTCTTAATATGATTATATCTTTGATTCCTAAAGTATAATTTTTTGTGTGAAAAATCAAATTGTAATGCTTATGTCATAGCATTGTTCTGAGTGAGGATAAAAAGAGATAATTGCTTGACACATGGTAAGTACCTCAAAAATTACTGCTGATTGTCATATATTATTTGTTGTTATTGTTTCTAGGGTGGGTGCAGGAAGGTACAGATGGATTTTGATCATCCTATCAGCACATTTCTTGATACTGGCAGAGTTTAAAGTGGGTACAGTCACTGTTACATATTACAGATATTGCTGAAATGCTTTCTATACCCACATCATCTTATTGGTGGAAATGACATTTGAGACAAAAAAATTCTGGGGCACCTGGGTGGCTTAGTTGGGTAAGCATCCAAATCTTGATTTCAGCTCAGGTAATCTCACAACTGTGGACATGGAGCCTGCTTAAGATTCTCTCTCTGCCCTTCCCTATTTTGCACTCACATGCTCTCTCTCTTTCTCTCTCTCTCTCTCTCTCTGAAAAAATAAAAAATAAAAAATAAATAAAAAAAGAAGATAAAATTCTTTGTGCTGCTAAAGAGTTAATAATCTAGATGAGTGATACATATATATGTATTTGCATGTGTATCCTTCAGTAATATTATATTTTGATAATGATGACTGTATTTGGGAGAGTCTCGCAAATCATTGCATAATCATTACTATTGGTTTCTTTCTGAGTCACCGTGAGTGACTTTCAGATGAGTTGCATATAGAGTGTGCACTGCTGATGCACTATACCTATGTGGTCAAGAAGAAACAGTGGCCATGTTTTTAAAGATACAGCTATGGAGCATAATAAAGATCAGAGCAAATGCACATCATCTTTTGAAAATACATGGCCACTTCCAGAGAATTATCTTAGTGGTACTTGAATGGTCTGGAGAGTTTCAGAATGGGAGAAATGCCTGAACCTCCGGTTGTGATGTATTATGGTTTAACTGTTGTGCATTCATCTACTTTAGGAATGAATTTGACTTTTGACAGCTGTATAAATCAGCCTAAATTATATTTGTCTAAACAATATACAACATAATTCTAAGAGAATCCACTTTATATTTCTCCATTGCTATTGGTTTAGGTCTCTATATTCCTAACAGCTATTTAAATCCTTATGGTAGCCTTGTCAATGTATAATTAGTACTCTAAGGCTATCCTCCCTCTCAGATTTACAATATGCTTTGGGATATATCAGCAATTCAAGTTTTTCTGCTTGAATGTGCATGTTCAGTAGCACTGAACCCAAAATATGAAGGTCTAATGAATTGGCTTTAATGGTTTCCTTGCCTCCTTAAATGTTTTTGTTTTAATTGGTTATGCCACACTATATACTGAACTACATTGAAAAGTTCACAGCATTGATGCTAATGCTCTCTTTCTAATTACTGCATAATGAACAAGTTCTGACAGTGCAGTTTTAGAGGTTGGATACCACGCTTAGTGATTATCTTCATATTTTTATGAAGTAGAAATCTTAAACCTTCCATTATAATGTAGATATTATATATGTACACATGTGCTTTAGGGTATACGTGTGTGTATACGTGTCTGTTTTAGATAAATCCCTGGCAAAATGTAGATTTAGGATAATTTATTTTTAGGTTATATATAGCAGTATATGTATATATGTTGTATATGTAAATATTCATACATACATTGGAGAAAAAAACCTACATAATAATCAGATTCTCAATTTATTTGTCAAAAGCTTTATTTCCAGTTTAATATATTCTTCCATAAATGTATCTAGTACTTATGAATCATGAATCTTCTCTCTCTCTCTCTCTCTCTCTCTGGTTTGAAGTTTGAACAGAATATTCATATTGTTTACAGTTAAAATACTCTAATGAAAAGTGTTAGGATTATGCCATATATTTAACTGATTTAGGCATCTTGTTTTCATTATAAATGCATGTCTTTGCAGAAGAGCTTTATAAATTGTTACACTTTGATATGTAGGTGGAAATAATAACAAGAAATCTAACAAATTATGAAAGTTGGGAGGGAGGTACAACCACATTAGGAATCCAACACCCTTGTTACACAAAAAGTACCAAATATTGTTACACATACCCCTTCTAGTATTGGTTCTCCAAAGTATTGGGTTTTTTTGTTTTCATTTTGTTTTGTTTTGTTTTACAAAAGGTGGTGAGAAAAATTTAATCTGGTTTTGGCTATGCACATTTTAGTTTAATTTGCCTTTCCAGAGTTAAAATACAACTATTTAATTTGAAAGAAGTTTGATGCCAAATTACCTATCAATAGATAGGTAGAGCAATAGAGCAATAGATGATATATTGACTTTCTTTTAGAAAAAAGACCCCTAAATATATTTTATGCAAATTAAACTATACTTACTATATTAATTTTATGAGTTTTTATTACATGCTTTTATTTTTTTCGTGTTATTTATTATTTTTATAATTTAAATTTTAGTTAGTTAACAGTTCAATATGGTTTCAGGAGTAGAATTCAGTGATTCATCATTGACATACAACACCCAATGCTCATCACAAGTTCCCTCCTTAGTACCCAATTCATCTAGCCCATCTTCCACCCACCTCCCTCCATCAACCCATAGTTTTGTTCTCTGTCGTTAAGAGTCCCTTATGGTTTGTTTCCCTCTCTTCTCTACCCTACCCTCCTTCCGATATGTTCATCTGTTTTGTTTCTTAAATTCCACATATGAGTGAAATCATATTTGTTTTTCTCTGATTGACTTATTTTGCTTAGCATAATACATTCTAGCTCCATCTATGTCATTGCAAATGATAAGATTTCATTCTTTTTGAAGGCAAGTAATACTCCATCTTCTTTATCCATTCATCAGTTGATGGACATTTGGACTCTCTCCATACTTTGGCTATTGTTGATAATGTTGCTATTAACATTGGGGTGCCTATGTCCCTTCAAATCAGATATGTTGTTTGCAAATATCTTCTCCCATTCCATTGACTGCCTTTTAGTTTTGTTGATTATTTCCTTTGCTATGAAGAAACTTTTTATCTTGATGAAGTCCCAGTAATTTATGTTTACTTTTGTTTCCCTTGCCTTCAGTAACATGTCTAATAAGAAGTTGCTCCAGCTGAGGTCAAAGAAGTTGCTATGTGTATTCACTCCTAGGATTTTGATGGTTTCTTGTCTCACTTTTAGGTCTTTCATCCATTTTTAAAAATGTTTATTTTAGAGAGAGAGAGAAACAGAGCATGAGCAGGGGAGGGTCAGGGAGAGAGGGAGACACAGAAGGAGGCTCCAGGCTCTGAGCTGTCAGCACAGAGCCTGATGCAGGCCTCAAACTCATGAACCATGACATCATGGCCTGAGCTGAAGTTGGACACTTAACCGACTGAGCCATCCAGGCATCCAAGTCTCTCGTCCATTTTGAATTTATTTTTGTGTATGGTGTAAGAAAGTGGTATAGTTTCATTCTTCTGCATGTTGCTGTTCAGTTTTCTCAGAACCATTTGTTTAAGAGATTGTCTTTTTTCCATTAGATATTCTTTCCTGCCTTGTCAAAGATTAGTTGACGATGTAGCTATGGGTCCATTTCTGGGTTTTCTAAGCTATGTGTCAGCTTTTGTGTCAGTACCATACTGTCTTGATAACTACAACTTTGTAGGACAGAGCTTGAAATCCAGAATTATGATGCCTCCAGTTTTGCTTTTCTTTTTCACGATTGCTTTGGCTATTCAGGGTCTTTTGGGGTTACATACAAATTTTAGGATTGTTTGTCCTAGCTCTGTGAAGAATGTTGGTGGTATTTTGATAGGGATTGCATTAAATGTGTAGATTGCTTTGGGTGGTATAGATATTTTAACAATATTTGTTCCTCCAATCCATGAGCATGGAATGCATTTCAATTTCTTTGTGTCCTTTTCAGTTTTTTTCATGAGTGTTTTATAGTTTTCAGAGTATAGATCTTTTACCTCTTAGGTTTCTTCCTAGGTATCTTATTGCTTTGGGTGCAACTGCAGATAGGATTGATACTTTGATTTCTTTTTCCGCTGCTTCACTATTGGTGTATAGAAATGCAACAGATTTCTGCACGTTGATTTTATATCCTGTGACTTTGCTGAATTCATATATTACTTCTAGCAATTTTTTGGTGGAATCTTTTGGGTTTTGTACATAGAGTATCATGTCATCTGCACGTAGTGAATGTTTGACTTCTTCCTTGCTGATTTGTGATTTGGATGTCTTTTATTTCTTTTTGTTGTCTGGTTGCTGAGGCTAAGACTTCCAGTACTGTGTTAAATAGTAATGGTGAAGGCAGACATCCTTGTCTTCTTCGTGGCCATAGGGAAAAGGCTGTCAGATTTTCCCCATTGAGGATGATATTAGCTGTGGGTCTTTTGTATATGGCCTTTCTGATGTTGAAGTTTTCTGAAGGTTTTTTATCAAGAATGGATGCTGTATTTTGCCAAATGCTTCTTCTGCATCTATTGACAGGATCATAGGGTTCTTATCCTTTCTTTTAATAATGTGATGTATCTCATTGGTTAATTTGCAAATATTGAATCAGCCCTGTATCCCAGAAATAAATCCCACTTGATCATGGTGAATAATTATGTTAAGGTACTGTTGAATTTGATTTGCTGGGATCTTGTTGAGAATTTTTGCATTCATATTCATCAGGAATATTGGTCTGTAATTCTCCTATTTTAGTGGAGTCCTTGTATGGTTTTGCAATCAAGGTAATGCTGGCCTCGTAGAATGAGTTTGGAAGTTTACCTTCTATTTTTATTTTTTGGAACAATTTGAGAAGAATAGGTGTTAACTCTTCTTTAAATGTCTGATAGAATTCCCTTAGGAAGCCATCTGACCCAACACTCTTGTTTGTTGGGAGATTTTTGATTACTGATTTCAGTTTCTTTGCAGGTTATGGGTCTGTTCAAATTTTCTATTTCTTCCTGTTTCAGTTTGGTAGTTTGTATGTTGCTAGGAATTTGTCCATTTCTTCCAGATTTCCCAGTTTGTTGCTGTATAGTTTTCCATAGTATTCTCTTATAATTATTTGTATTTCTGTGGTGTTGGTTGTGATCTCTCCTCTTACATTTGTGATTTAATCTATTTGGGTCCTTTCTCTTTTCTTTTTGATAAGTCTGGATGGGAGTTTATCAATTTCATTAATTTTTTCAAAGAATTAACTTTTAGTTTAATTGATCTGTTATACTGTGGGGGTTTTTTTGTTCCTATATCATTTATTTCTTCTCTAATCTTTATTATTTCCCTTCTTCTGCTGGCTTTGGGCTTTATTTGCTGTTTCTTTTCTAGCTCCTTTAGGTGTAAGGTTAGGTTGTGTATTTGGGATCTTTCTTGATTCTTGAGATAGACATGAATTGCAATATACTTCCCTCTTAGGACTGCCTTTGCTGCATCCCAAAGGTTCAGACTGTTGTGTTTTCATCTCCATTTGCTTCCATGTATTTTATTTCTTCTTTAATTTCATGGCTAACCCATTCATTCTTTAGTGGGATATTCTTTAACCTACATGTATTTGAGGGCTTTCCAAAATTTTCATGTGGTTGATGTGTTTCATAGCATTGTGATCTGAAAATATGCATGGTATGACTCCATCTTTTGGTACTTGTTGAGGGCTGATTTGTGACACAGTATGTGATCTATTCTGGAGAATGTTCCATGTGCACTTGAAAAGAATGTGTATTCTTTTGCTTTAGGATGAAATGTTCTGAATATATCTGTTACGTCTATCTGGTCCAGTGTGTTTTTCAAAGCCATTGTTTTCTTGTTGATTTTTTGCTTAGGTGATCTGTTGGTTGCTGTAAGTGGAGTGTTAAAGTCCCCTACTATTATGGTATTATTATCAATGAGTTTCTTTATGTTTGTGATTAATTGGTTTATATATATGGGTGCTCCTAAGTTGAAGGTGTAAATATTTACAATTGTTATACCTTCTTGATGGATAGACCCCTTAATTACAATGTAATGCTCTTCTCTAACTGTTGTTAGTCTTTGCTTTAAAATCTAGTTTGTGTGAGATTAGCATGGCTACTCCAGCTTTCTTTTGATGTCCATTCACATAATAAATTGTCCATCCCCTCACTTTCAATCTGCAGGTGTCTTAGGTCTAAAATGAGTCTATTGTAGGCAGCATGTAGATGGATCTTGTTTTTTTTTAATCCATTCTGATACCTTACGCCTTTTGATTGGAGCATTTAGTTCATTTACATGCAGAATGATTATTGAAAGATAATGAATTTACTGCCATTGCGTTACCTATAGAGTTGGTATTTCTGGTGATGTTCTCTGGTCCTTTCTAGTCTTTGTTGCTTTTTTTTTCCTCTCTGCTCAAAGAGGCCCCCTTAAAATTTCTTGTAGGATTTGGTTTAGTGGTAACAAACTCCTTTAGTTTTTTTTGTTTGTTTTGGTTTGGTTTTTGGTTTTTTGTCTTGGAAACTCTTTATCTCTCCTATTTTGAATGACAGCCTTGCTACATAGAGTATTCTTGGCTGCATATTTGTCCTATTCAGCACATTGAATGTATCTCGCTAATCCCTTCTAGCCTGCCAAGTTTTTGTGGACAGATCTGCTGCGAACCTGATCTGTCTTCCCTTGTAAGTTAAGCACTTTTTTTTTTCCCTTGCTGCTCTCAGGATTCTTTCCCTGTCTATGCATTTTGTGAATTTGACTACAATATGTCTTGGCGATGGCTGACTTTTGTTAACTTTAATGGGGGTTCTCTGTGCTTTTTGGATTTTGATGTCTGTGTCCTTCCCCAGATGAGGGAAGTTTTCAGGTATAATTTGCTCACATAAACTTTCTGTCCCATTTTCTTTCTCTTCATCTTCTCGGACTCCTATGATTCAAATGTATTACATCTTAATGAATCACTGAGTCCCCAAAGTCTGCCTTCATGATCCCTTACCTTTGTTTCCCTTTTCTTTTCTGCTTCATTATTTTCTATAACTTTATCTTCTGTATCACTAATTCACTCATCTGACTTGTCCATCTTCATTTTTATGGATTCCATTTGGTTTTGCATCTTGGTTATAGCAGTTTTAATTTTGGCCTGACTAGATTTTAATTCATGTATTTGTGCAGAAAGGGATTCTGTGGTGTATTCTATGCTTTTTACATGCCCAGCTTGTGTCCTTAACCTTATAATCATTGTTTTAAATTCTAGTTCTGACATATTACCTGTATCTAGATTGATTATGTCTCTGGCCGTCATTTCTTCCTGGTTTTTTCTTTTGAGGTGAATTCCTCCATCTTGTCATTTTGGAGGAAGAAAAAACAATAATAATAATAGAATGAAGTAAATATTAAAAAAATTTAAAAATTAAAACAAAGGAAACTAGATCCTAGGTGTGTTTTGGTCTGCTTGTTAAGAGAAGCTTGATAGAAAAAAAGAGAAAAGAAGAGAAAAAATATAAGAAAAAATTTAAAAATTAAAGAAATAATAAAATTTAAAAAACTAAAAGTAAAATTAAAAAAAATTACTCTATCTGTATCCATGAAACAGAAAAAACAAATAACAACAAAAACAAAAACAGAAGCAACAACAACAAAAAAAATGAACAAACGATCAAACCTAAGAGCCCAAATGAAGCTATGTCCACTTTCCCCTGGAGCTGAAACTTTGCAGCACTCCCTGTACTGTAGACTGAGCTGGTGGAAGGAATTTGTCCCCATCTTCTGGGTTAGAGGCCTGCTGCTCTGATTCTCAGGCCTACTTGCCTTAGTGAAGATGTGCTGGAAGGCTCAGAGGGGCGGAGCTTTCTCCCCTTGGTGGGACTGTTTAGCTCACTTGGGTAGATCAGTGCTGGTGGGCTAATGATGAAAATGGTTTCATCTCACTCTCTATTCCCCAGAGTGGGAAGTTCACACCCTCAAAAAAGTGCGATCAATACCTGTCTTGTGTCCCCCACTTCAGTCAGCTCCCCACCTTCTCCCTTCAGTGTCCGAGCTATCCACCTACCAGGAGGTAATTCCTTCCAGAGTTTTATCTAGGGCACAGCTGTGTCTCAAAACCCCACGTTTCAGAGGCCCCCTTGGTTTGGACCTGCTGTGATCTGGGGGAGGGTCTTGCTGAGCTGTGGCCAGGGCAGGCTTGTCCCAAGGAATGGTCATACCACCACACAGCAGCAGTGGCTCAGATTTTATGGTAAATCACAACACACAACCGACACCAGGTTTTCTGCCCTCAGCCAGTGTATTTGTTCCTATACCTATAGTGTGGTGGCTTGAGGGTGCCTTCTGGGTCTTTTGCCCATGGAGAGTCCGTATCACCTCTACCAAATGCACTCCAAGCAGGGGAACTGCTTCTCCCTGTGCATCCTAGGCAATCCTTAGATGGAGCTGCCTGCTGCTGGGGCTCCATCCTGCTTCCTTGCCAGAGCATCACCAGGAGGTGACCTCTGAAACTTCAGACTCTGTGCTCCACTGGTGGGATTGCAACCCTCTTTTTCCCCCATCAGTGGTTTTGGGGAACAGTTTTCTTGTGCAGTTCCCTGTGCACATTTTCACTCTTTCTCTCTAGCTGCTTTCAGGAGGAGTGCTTTCTTGTGCAAACCTGATGTTCTGCTCTCTCTCCCCTTCTGTCTTTCTCCCCCCGCAAAAATGGCTCTCTCCTCTCTGTGGCACCATGGCTCTTCTCTCCTCCAATTCACCTCTCCTTACCATGTACCTGCCGTGTTCTCTCCCTCAAATTATGCGGATTGTCCCGTTAATGCTCAGAACAGTTTCTTAGGTGTCGAAAATGGTTTGATGTTGATCTAGCTGTGTTCAACGGACCAGACAAGTCCAGGGGCCCCTTACTACTCTGCCATCTTAACTCCTACCCCCTCCATTTTTGTGAATTTTTAAAAGAATTTCAACTGAATTTTTGTGCTTACTTGTTTTGGAGATTTTTATTAGGAATGGCTGTCGATCCTCTTTTGATTCATATACCATTATTCCTTTCTTTCTTTATTTAGTATAATTTATTCTATTTATTATTATTCTTTAAATGAAACTTAAAGTGTACTTTCATATCTGAAAATTCTATTTATTCCTCCTGTTAGCACTGCAATAATTTTTTCTTTAGTACAGTAAAGGGAAACATTCCCATTATATTGTTTGCAATCTGAAGTTAAAATAGTAGACAAATTTAAGGTATGTGACAACATACAGATAAGGCCAAACGAATGGAGAGAGAATGAAACAAGAAAAAATGATTTGAGCGAATATATCCGTGTGTTGGGTAAAATGAGCAGAAATGAATCAGTTAGTAGTGTTTCTGAGAGGAGAAAATCTCAATACGGATGTAGAAGAAACATTTAAATTTTAAACAGGAGGCCATCGGGAGCCAGGGAAAGGATCTAAGGGGGTAATAATGTGCTTGAGCAAAGTAAAAATGTTCTCCATGTTGGCAAATCTTAATCATTTCTTGCTGTGATAATTAATCAGACAGCTAAGTACTAGCCACTCACCTGCTTCAAAACATAAATTTTGCTTTATGTGCACAACAAATTACCCTTTCATGCACACATAAAAAATATACAAATTCTCCATGGGATGGAGGAGATGTTCGATATCTGCCTTTGGTGGAAATAATTATTATTAATTTAAGATTAGCATACTCTAGACAGACTGTTAGCATTCCTGTTTTATCTAAACACAGCCATGTGAGGGGCACAAGGCTGTCAGTGTATTGGTGAAAGCCCTCCCACTGTTCCCAACAGCTGCTGAAATCACAAACATTTCAATCCTATTAATTCAACATGAAAAAATCATTAGCATTGTACTGAGGTGTTGGAACCAGCTCACTCCTGCTTGGTTGATCTCTCAAGTCAAATTAGGAAACCTCCTGCTCAGGAGCAATTTACTTTTTGTTGAATCAAGCCTATTATTCTGGTCACATTTTAAGATGGTGTTCCTTTTGCTTGTCGTACAAGCAGTGATGAATTTAACTCAAGAAGGAAATTCAGTATTAGGACTTTGAAAGGAATGGCTTTCGGTATCTTATGAACCTCTTCAGGTAGAATACTTGGGAAAAAAATCCATAAAATTGGTACATGAATAAGAGACCATCATCATCGTCATCACTGTCATTAGCAACAATCAGAGTTAACAGTTACTTCATCTTCATTAAATGTGGAGCGTTATTCTAATTGCTGAGGGTTAACTCTTGATCTTCACATCATCTTTAGGAGTCAGATACTGTTACTCTCATTCTCTGAGGAAACTGAGATACAGAAAAACTGAGATACAGAAAGAAAAAATAAATTATTTACAGTTTTATAACTAAGAAGTCATGGAGCCGGAATTTGGATCTAGACACTCTGACTCTGGAGTATATGCTCATTGTATACAATTGAATGTAGGAAAAACATGAATAAAGCAAAAGAGAACGTGCAAAGAAACAAGAAACTTTTCTAAGATATTTACAGACGATCTCTTTATTTCTATAGGTGAGGAAGTAGCTAGTAAATGCCAGAACTGATAAATTTGAGATATCAGATTATGAAAGTCAATAGATTGGTGGTCTGATTGGGACTAAGAGCCGTATTTTCTTTCAGTCTAAAACTGTTACCTTGGAAGAATAACATTGAACTGAACGTGATTCTTTATATCTGGATTTTTTTCTTTTTTTGTGTGTGGGGTATGGTATGGAGTATGGAGGGAATAACATAATAAAGATTCATTTTATTATATAGCATTTGTTTACTACAGAAAGTAAAACAATGACACACTTGACTTTATGTGTAATTAACCAAGTTTGGGGAGTGTATTTTCTCGTATGGACATGTATTGTGGGTGATGGATGTTGAAAGACTAACACAATCATAATGTTTAATTTGGACAGTGGTTGTATGCTTTTCATTTAGTCTTGGGCTTCTCTAAAAATGGTAATTCACTGATATTCCTGATTAACTTTTACTTCAAAGTCATGCTTTAGATACCATCTTCATAGTTTTGAGCATTTGATCTAAGTATATAAATTGCTTATATTTTCATAAATACAATAAGAATTTTTGTTCTTTCAGGCCCATTTAGTCTTCATAGAGGCATAAAGTATCTTTCAGGGACTATAAATGGATTATTATGAAAATAATAATTATGACTTCTAAGAATTGATAACTGTTTAAAAAATGTTTTATAGTTGGGCTCTGTGCTGATAGTACGGAGCCTGCTTTGGATCCTCTGTCTCCCTCTGTCTCTGTCCTGCTCACACACTCTCCCTCTCAAAAATAAACAAATATTTAAAAAAATGTTTTACAGCTTAGGAATTTCAGGCACAAGCATCAGAATTCCACTACCCAGAGTTAACTCTCTACTTCCAGTCACAGTGCCGAGAGAGGGTTTCAAATGAACAGGGGTAAAGCAGTAATCTTATTTGACACCTTTGGGCTGGCTGTTTGTGAACATAGCACTTCATGTTTCCTTTCTCTTTTGCATCTTTGTTTTCCGTTTTATTGTGGACGTGTCTATTTTCCTAAGTGGACTTTAAGCTACTTCAAAATCAGGCACATGTCTTACACAAGTTTAAGTTGTATCTTGTGACTTCACTTGTTTTTGTTTCCTTACAAAAGATTTGTTTTACAAAATAATTCAAAAAAAGTACAATAAAATAACCTGTCTGGTTAAAACAATGAAATGGAACATGATAAAATGATATCTATCGAATTACTTAATTGCAATAGATGTCCTGTTATGACTTTGGCAAATTTTATGGTGCTCTTCCAAGTTATTTGTGCACCACCATGAAGGTTTCAAGATCCTTCATTCACCATGAAGGATCACTGCATAGATCCTTCTTAAGCAGTGAGTTTACTCCTCACTTAAGCAGTGAGTATACTTTCATTAAATGAAAACTTGACCATTTTCACATATCGCTTTCCTACAAAAACCTAGTGATCTCCATGATAATAGCCTATTAATCACTCTAAGTGTGTTTAAGATGGTGATCATAGACATGAATTTTGAGGAATCTGTGAACTTCTGACACTGATTGCAGAGAAGTGTGTGTGTGTGTGTGTGTGTGTGTGTGTGTGTGTGTGAGTTTGAAGTGAGAAAATCTATAGCTTTTGATGAGATTCTGAACGAGATATCTGACAAAGCTTCAAGAACCACTAAATGTATCCATCTTGAATCACTATGGTAATGACATTAAAGGAAACCAGACAAAACCAAAATGTTTTAATCTTTATTTTATTTTTGAGAGAGAGAGAGAGAGAGAGAAAGAGCGAGAGCACATGTACGAGCAGGGGAGGGGCAGAGAGAGAGGGAGACACAGAATCTGAAGCAGGTTCCAGGCTCTCAGCTGTCAGCACACAGCCTGATGCGGGGCTCAAACCCAAGAATCGTGGGATCATGACCTGAACTGAAGTCAGATGCTTAACTGACTAAACCACCAAAGTGCCCCAAATGTGTGTGTGTTTTTATATGGCAAAAAGAAATAAGAATTTTTCTTATTAGTATCTAATATCTAATATCTTATTATTATCTAATATTTTTTAATTGGTTACTGCAACCTGTATAAAACAGCTATCATTTGATGAATGAATACAAAATAAAAATATTGTATAATAATTTTCACCTCTTAATATTTTATTAAAATTATCCATTAATTCAACATCATTTTCATGCTTATTTTATGGAATGCATTCTCCTGGCGCTTGTGTAAAATACCCAAACTATAGGCTCCCATGCTTTTTTTTCTCAGGAAATTACATTTTATATTGCTTTATAAGTAAGGCAAATGATCCTGAAAGGTTACCAGATAAAAAAGGTAAGGGTCAATTCCGGGGAAGGATCTCTGGGGGCTTGAATCATTGGTTACATCTTTATGGAGTGAGCTAGTTTCTGCGTGACAGATTAGATTCAGGTAGATGTATTGGAAGTGTAAGTTTCAGAAATGGGAGCTCTGTGAGCACAGATAGAAGTGAGACTGTCATAAGCATCTTCAAGTTAAAGAGAATAGAGCTACTTACTCGCATGCTGTGATTCATGCATTGAAAACTATTGTAGTAGTGACCAGTTTTCAATGTCTGAACAAGCATTTGTACACCCAATTAAATGTTAATCTGAAACTGTTTTTTTTTTTTTTTTTTTTTTTTTTGATTAGAAGACTATATTAGTTTGCTAGGGCTGCCAAAACAAAATACCACCATAACAAAATACAAACCAAGACTAGATGTCTTAAACAAGAGAAATTTATTTTTTCACGGTTCTGGATGTTGGAAGTTCAAGATCAAGGTGTTGTTAGGTTTGGTTTCTTCTGAAGCCTCTTTCCTTGGCTTGCAAATTGTTGCCTTATGGTGTCTTCACATGGTCTTTTCTCTGTGAGTGCACATCCCTGTCTCTCTGTGTGTCCAAATTTCCTTTTCTTATAAGACACCAGTCAAACTGGATTGGAGCCCACCCTGTCAGCATCATTTTACTGTAATTACATCTTAAAGACCCTCTTTTCAGATACAGCCATATTCTGAAATCCTGTGTATTTGGGCTCGAGAGTATGAATTTTAGGGGAATATATAATTCATGCCATAACAAACTCCAAAGTTCTGACTGTAAGAAAGTAAATATTATAAATATATTAAACTTTAATAGCATATATAATTAATATAATATATGAATCAAAAGCTTAATATCCTCAACTAAGTTTTATTGAACAACTATAATGTTTCAACATGTATAAGGAACATTTTCAAACACATTATGTTTCATTAAATTCTTACAATTACTGCATGAGGAGATGAGCAAAATCATACAGAGAAAAACCTCAGATTAAAATTCATGAAATTCTGACTTCAAATTTGTTGGTTTTTCTACCAGTTTCCGTCATGCCTATATAATTCCTATATGTGCCTGGACAAGAAGATTTGTGGTTCTCTTCAGTTAGGTTTGCCTACGTCCCGCGTTTCTATACATACACAGTTACGTGCATATCTAAATGTTTGCAAATGTATGTGATACCAGATAACCTTGTGTTTGTGCACAAAGTGTACCCAGTCTTTGGTTTATGAGACGTTTTCTGATATCTCACAAACCTCTCCCTATTTTAATAGTTAGAAACCTCCCCAGTCCTAATACAATGAGCTTTAGTTACATAAGATTTTGCAAGTGTTTGATAGTTAAACTTCACATTATATTTGGGAGCATCTTGACAGCATGTTGTGTCAAATGAAAGTAGTAAAATCAGCCTGAGATTTCACAGCTGCCCTAATTAGCTGATACTCTTGAAACTTTGAGAAGTCAGTAGCACAATCTGTTGTAGATATAATTTTGCAATGAACAACTGTATATTTTGGGTTCACCAAAAGTGTCCAGCACTATATTTATGTGTCTTCACCAGCTATTCCTTGTATTTTAGCTAATCATGTTAATCAAAATTGCATACGCTTTTAGCCTTAAGATATTTCAGACTTAATCAACTCAGCCTCAAAATAGGTTTGGGAGCTGTGTTAACAAGGAAAGGCTGCATTTGATAGTCATTCAGAGTGTGGGATTTGAAATTGAGCTGGTTTTGAATTCTGGCTTTGCCACACAGTAGGTGTTGAGTCTTAGACAAGCTATTTATTTCTCCTCCTCTCTGGAAGCAGACATAACAATATCTATTTCACAGACCGATAAGATAAAGCAGTTTTTAATACATGTGCAGAGCCTACTGTATAGTTAGCACTCGATACATAAAACTACTATTTATTTGACCAGTTACATATTTTAAATATTTTTGAAAAATTTGCAATTAAGCAGGGGTAGAGATATCAACTAAAACTGCAGTCTAGTATACACTAGTAGTATGCTAGAGGATTGAAAACTGCCAAACGGCAAAGGCTGAAGGCACAGTCCCCGAGACTGCCTTCAATTCTGATGCCACTTGCAATTTTGGGGTTTTGCAAAACCACTCTCAGGTACAATAATTCACTGGAGAATTTACAGAACTCAATGGAAGCTATTATCTTCATGGTTACAGTTGTTTTTTGTTTGTTTGTTTGTTTTTAAGATTTTATTTGTATGTAATCTCCACATCCAACGTGGGGCTCAAACTTATAATCTCAAGATCAAGTTGCCTACTTTACTGACTGAGCCAGCCAGGTGCCCCTCATGGTTCAGTTTATTATAGGGAAATGATGAATATTAAACCAGCCTGAGAAGGAGAGTCAAAGGACCAAGTCTGGGAAGGTACCAAATGCAAAGCTTCTAATGTGTTTGGAATGTGTTATCTTCCTGTCATTGATGTATGGCAAAATTCAGGGAGTACTGCCGACCTGGGAAGCTCACCTTAAAGCTCTGATGTACAGAGTTTTTACTGAGGTCTCATTACATACGTCTCATTGATTGATTCACTGATTGCCCATGTGGTTGACTTAGTCACCATGTTGACTGATACCATGTGGCTCACCCTAAATCACATGGTTGGTGTTTTGTGGCCCGGCCAACCCACTCCCTACGGTGTTTGGGGTACGACTAGCATCACCACAATACCTGATGTAGTCAGCCTCTGCCCTAAACAAAGTCAATCATATCAGGTATGACATAGATTACCTTCCAGAAGCCAAGGGAAAAGGTCAGACTTCTCATTGGGTAAGGCTAAATTGTTGACTACACAGTTATATTGCCGGAATTGTACAAGTAAGCTGATTTGTTATTTGTTTGTCGCACTGTGATTTTATAATAGCCCGGTTAGGTGATTACTGAGATAATATAAAATATGAACAAAAATACAAAATGTTGCTATCATGAAAATTTTCAAAGTATAATCTCCAATAGTCATTATTATAATGATGTTCTTAATACTATAAGCATACCTACAAGTTGGCTTGACAGCTGTGAGGCCTTCAGAATGTTAATGCTATTAAAAAAAGGCCACTTTGATACCTTTTTCTCTCTATAAAAGTATCCTTAATCTTAATATACACTGAGAAAGATTGGAATACAATACACCTATAAATATTTGCCACAGAAATTTGTTGAGCTCTGAATAGAGAATTGAACTATCTGCCTTGATTGTTAATTTGTGGTATTTGAGCACATATTCAATAGCTTATACCTGCTAATTTGGGGAATGAATTCTTGGCATCAGTTTTGTAGATTGTATGTTTTTTGTTTCTTTTAACGTTTATTTATTTTTGAGACAGAGAGAGACAGAGCATGAACAGGGGAGGGGCAGAGAGAGAGGGAGACACAGAATCTGAAACAGGCTCCAGGCTCTGAGCTGTCAGCACAGAGCCCGACGCGGAGCTCGAACTCACGGACCGCGAGATCGTGACCTGAGCCGAAGTCAGCCGCTTAACCGACTGAGCCACCCAGGCGCCCCTGTATGTTTTTAATTACAAGACTAATAAATATATCCATCAAAATTGATTAGTGTGGAGGAAGGTGATCTAAACAATTAACTAAAGGTGATTGAGTAGCACTTTTTAAATTTAAAAACATGAAAGGAATAATCTGTGGCCACACCTGATAGAACTGTAAGGAAGGGTTCTAAGTTTCTGTCCTATTGATGTCAGAGTTAAAGGGACATTGTGAGAGGTGGAAATATCCTCAATAGGACAATTAGGTAAATGAAAACACTCCCTGATGACTAAGTTTATAAAATTATATGCAGAGGATTTTCAAGGTTAGATTTTCAAAGCCATAGAACCAGGTCTCAAATCTGTAATAGTACTTGGTCTACATCATGACCTATAAGGCTTTATTTGTGTTCTTGATGGTGTAACCAACACTTGTTTCTGTTAAAATATTTAATTTTAGTAAAATATATACATATATGCTTAAATTGTAAATTTCCATTTTAGTATCAGAGATTGTAAATATCACACATGTCCATACTGAGGTGAGATGAGCTAAATAAAGTGAGGTGATGTGAGCTTCAAGAACTGAGTAGGTAAAATATCAACAATTAATACGTATCATAAAGTTTCTCTCATAAACTGCATCTCTTGGAAGATTTTGAAGTTTGTGGATCAATTAAAACTCTTAGGGTAATTTTCATATACTTATCCTTATACAAATAAAAATGCTAATTGTCAAATAAGCCTGTCTAAATTCAAGAACTCAATTAGTTTTATATTAACAAAATTTGGAAACATGGCAATTTGGCAGAAATAAACTATCAATCCTTATTTAGGTCTAAAATGGAAACAAAATAATGAAGGTATTTGTTAGATATTTAGGATTTAGAAATTTGACTTTAATGACTTTGAAAAATAAATTTTTTTAATGCTCCATTAGTTTTGCCTTAGGGTGGTGAAATTTTTCTCTCTTACCTCAAATAGAAGCTAATAATTTAATAACTTTAAATTATTTCCCAAATTTTGCCTATATGCAAACATCTAGATATTATTTAAGCCAGATCAGTGTAGACATTAAATTTTATATTACATCACAGATGATAACAGCAGGTTGAATTTTAAAAATATTACCTAAAAAATTGAAGATTGCATTTTATTTTCAAATCAAAAAGAATCTTAGATGTAAGAAAGAAAATAAATGAGCAAAAAATTTTTCCAAAAATATTTTGACTTTTCAAGAGAAGTATACTAGTGCTTATAGCCATCCACATATGGTGACATTTTTATGGTTCACAAAAGATAATAAAGCAACATCAAATGTTTTAAGAAATATAGCAGAGTCTATATTTAATGATATAAAATATACACTTTTATTGAATATTGATATGAGATATTTCAAACTGTGTTTTCCAGAAAGGTGTGGAAGAGAAATCTATTGATAAATAGGACATATAATTTAATATTATGATAATACTAGTTTGGATTTGGGCTATGGCACTTATAATATATTTCCTTTGACTTACTTTGAGTTTTACTGCTTGTGAATTATTGAAACTTGATTCACTTATGAGATATGTTTATCTCAATTCAGTTCAAAGTGAATTTCCTTTTCCTTTCCATGCAAGAACTCATATTGAATGTTCAGTGGGACTATAATCCATCATGTTGTGTCTTGGAAAACACATTTATAAACTTAATATTGTACAGATAATTTACATTTCTCTTGTATAGGAAACACAAGGTTTTATTTTATTAGGCTAATGAAACAATATGGAGCATTATCTGGGTATACTATTCAAGAATTTCATGATCATAAATAAAATAAGGTGGATTCAAAATCTAAAAGGCTAAAAAAATAACCCTAAAAAGCTATCTTCTCTGTTTTCACTAGAACCATATTCAGACACAAATTGGATACAAACTGTCTGACTTCAATAGCAATCCTATATATAGCTGTCATGCTTGTACAGAAGAAATTCCATAAACTTCCTTAGCAGGTTATTTTAGTTTCTAAAGGTTTTTATTGGAAATAAATTAAACCCTCTAATGAAGGTTTATTCTTTGATTACTACCATTTCCTCCTGCATAGACTTGGAAAAAAACTGGCTATTCTCTTGGAAAGATCCTTTTCTAAGCCTAAGGATTTTATTGAATCACAATTAACTGTCCCTCTTTGGAATTATATTTATCCATTCTTTGACTATATATATATACAGATATAAGATGTTGTCATTAGAATTAAATAGTTAAATGATTAGAAGTTTCAGAATATACTGAAAACCATAAATCTGTAGAAAATGCATAATGGGGCAACAGGTCCACTGTAGTTGGTGAAATGTATTTAAAAATGAAATGAACACAAAGCAATGGCTTGACATTCATTCAGAAAACTTTTATTAAACATAGGTATTCTGTAGTCTTTGAGGTTATAGGGACTAAGATGGAATAAGATGCTGTGTTTTGGGCTCTTAAATAATCCATAGTCTGCTTAGCAAGTCAGACAAACAGAAAGTCTGACTTACTGTTTAGCACATTGTGATAAGTTCTAAAATTTTGGTTAGCACAAAGGACAGTCAGTGCATAAAATGTCAAGAAATCTCAAGAAAGTCTTCATGGACTGAAAAAAGAATAGGAGTTAACCAAGCAACATTGACCTAGTAGGTATTTGAAAGAGTTTTCCCAAGCAGAAGGAGCAACGATAGCAATGTAAGTTGGTAACTAGGGTAAATAGCAATTTGTTCAGTGACAGGAAGAAAAGAGTGCAGAGGTTGGAAATAAAGGCAGCTGAAAATAAAGACTGAAACAGTCCCTAGAAGCATGTCATATATTCTAAAAAGTTTGGACTGTCTACTGAAGCTAAAAGGAAGTTTTGAAGATTGTTAAACAGAGAAGTAACAAATTGATTTTCATTTTATGGAAATGTTACTGGAAGCAGAATAATGGTGAAGTTTTTAAAAAAATGCATGCTTAGTAGCATACACACACACACACACAGGAATAAAAGTAAGGAGTGCCCTTGATTGTCTATTGTACTAACACTGGAATGTAACGATGACAGCCTGACCCAAGGGGAATTTGTGACAAGTTTTGAGCCAAAAAGAAATGGAGGACTAAAGATATCCAGCAGAGATCCAATTTGGGTATCACATGACTGGGAAGAGTATGATACTATCTTAATTCACTCATCAAAGGAACACAAGAAGAACAACAGGTTTGAGAATAAGATGTTGAGCCTACTTTTAGATATGTTGGCTATTAGAGATTTCTAAGACATTCAAGTAAATATGGCATAGATACTCAGTGCTATAAAGAGTCAAATTTCTAGGTTCAAGGCTCAGAGGAAATATCTACACTGAAGATACAACACAACTCATCAACAAATAAGTGGTAATTGATGATGATGTCATCCATGAACAAAGACAGTTTTACTTCTTCCTTTCCAATGGGTATACCCTTATTATCTTTCCTTGCCTTGTTGCATTAGGAAGGACTTCCAGTATGACCTTGCAAAGGAGTAGTGAGAGGGACATCCTTGCCTTGTACCTGATCATAGAGAGAAATCTTTGAGTTTCTCACTATTAAGTATGATGTTAACTTTAGGGATTTTTTTTGTAGATAGTCTTTATCAAGTTTAAGAAGTTCCCCTCCAATGATACTTGTTTACTTAGTCTAAAGATTGATGATTTATATATTGAAGGAAGAATCAAAAGAAATCTTAACAAGACAAATGTAAAAGTACCAAATTAAAGAATCAGTTGCACAAATTAGGAAGGGGCAAGATCTAGTTTGGAGAGTATTAAACCTGGAGAATTAAATTAACTATTATCTCCTAAGGAATAGCAATATAACATGATGAAAGAGACAAAGAGACAGAGACAGCGGAGAAAATATAAAAATTAAAAGCAAACAAAATATCCCTAATGAAGCTTCTAGGTTTTATTAATTGGCATATCTACATAATTCACAGGCCCCAGAAAGATGAGAATATGGTTTAAGAACAAACAGTTATTTGGTAACTCCAGTGTACAGAGGAATCGAGCAGTATAGCAGTATAGCATTGTTGCCCTAAAATAAAAGTAATTGTAAAAAATTAGAGTTATTGAACAATATAATTAAAATAGTGAATTGTATGTATATCATATAATGTGAAGGATAGTTACCCAGACTGAGATGCTTTAGGAAGAGTATAACGATTCTTTTACATTTAAGGATTATCATGTGAAAAAGGGAATTAGGTTTATTTTTGTATTATTCTGAATGATCAAGTAGGAATTACAGAGAAACATAGTTTTATTTTTTTAATGTTTATTTATTTCGGAGAGAGGGAGGGAAAGAGAGAGAGCGAGCATGGGGGGAGGGGCAAAGAGCGAGGAGGACAGAGGATCTGAAGTGGGCCCTGCACTGACAGCAGAGTCTGATGTGGGGCTTGAACTCATGAGCTGTGAGATCATCACCTCAGTTGAAGTCAGATACTTAACCGACTAAGCCACCAGGTGCTCCACGGAGAGGAATATTTTTGAATTAATGTACAAAAATAAATTTACTCATAGTTATCAGTACCTAAAATGTCTGCCTCAAAATAATGAGTTCTTTGACACTGAGACTCTTCTAGGAGTGTTTTAAACACCAACTACTAGTGGTTTTCTGGTCTCCTAGATGATATAAGGCCTTAAAATTCTTTAAGTTATAAAGTGATGTTTCCAATATTGGTACCTCATTGGAAAAATGAACCATGGGGATGCTTTTCCTTTTGTACTCAGTTTAAATTAATTTTCTACATCAATCACATTTTTAGAAGAAAAAGAACAAAGGTAAGATGAGGGATAGGAGAGAGAGGAAGGGAATAATTTGGCTCTACCTGTCATATATAAATTCCTATTTGTATTTTTTTAAGGGTTTTGTTCTTTGGAGTTGTTTTGTTTTGTTTTGTTTTGTTTTGTTTTGTTTTGTTTTGTTTTTGAGAGAGAGAGAGAGAGGGCGTGTGAAGGAGGAGCAGAGAGAAAGGGAGAGAGAATTCCAAGCAGGCTCCATGCTGTCAGCGCAGAGCCTGATGCAGGGCTCGATCTCATGAACCATGAGATCGTGACCTGAGCCAAAATCAAGAGTCAGACACTTAACCAACTGAACCACTCAGGCACCCCCATTTTTCTTTCTATATCTATATCCTTAACACAAAGTAGAATATTACCTATAAAAGTATAATCCATTTTTATTAGACTTTTGTTTTTTCATGGTTAAAACTCAAAATTTTGTAGTATATTCTACTGATTTTTTTTTCCTCTGTTAGGAATTTCAACAAATCTCTTCATGGTTTTATTTTTTGAGAAATAGAGCATAGAGTAAAAGATAGACAATGAGCAACAGAGGCTTAAATTTCATTATTAGGCAGATGACTAAAGGAAAACACTGAACTACCTACCCTCTTTTACTATATTTGAAAGAGAAAGAGATTGTAAATTTAATGTGTAAATAATTATGTTATTGAAACTCTTGGGTTAAAAAAGTCAGTATACCTAAAGATCTGTGAGAAAAGAGGTGAACAAGTGGGGCTGATATGTGAGAAGCTTCTTGCTGTTAGTGAATATACTTTAGATGCACAAGGAGTCGAAAAGACGGGTTGGCTGGCTTCAAGAAATTTGACTACATTTGTTCAAGACACTTTCGTTGTCTAAGCATTTATGTAACTCATACTACACCCCAAGAATTGTGGTATAAATCAAATACTAACATGAATACTGCTATATTTGGGGTCTTTGCTATGTAGGAGGGGGAAAAAGACTAATTCAAGCTACCTCAAATATTGCAAGGTTATTTTGAGATAATTTTGGGAGTAAGTGGAACAGGAATCCCACCAAAGCCTTTGGAACAGCTGGTATTCACAGGGATGGGAGTATATTCTCATAACCATGAGAGACATAGTGACTCAAATGTACCTGTAGGGACTAGAGTAGTAAGAACTCTTGAATCTTCATCCTAATGTTGTGCTTTAAAGAGATTCCTATACTTCTCCATTTTTCTTACTCTCTGTATATGTATGCTTTTTTTAATGTTCATTTATTTTTGAAAGAGAGAGAGTGTGCATGCGTGTGCACACAAGTGGGGGAAGAGAAGAGAGAGAGGGAAACAGAATCCAAAGTAGGCTCCAGGCTCTGAGCTGTCAATGCAGAGCCGGACCTAGGGCTCAAACCCATGACTGTGAGATCACAACCTAAAAATTTTTTATCAAGCCTTCTTTAGCCCAACTCTACTTCCCTATTACAGCTCAAAATCCATTTCCTGAATTCTCACAATACATCTTATCATCTTCGGGTCTGGTTTTGACTTGTGTGATCTTTCCATGTTGCCTCTTTCAAATTTTAAAGAAAGTTGAGTTCTCTTCACATGATGCACAGAAACACATTCTTCCCCTCCCTTTCTCTCTTCTCCCCTTCCCTCCCTTGCCCCTTCCTCCTCTCTCCCTTCCTCCCCTCTTCCTCCCAGTTTCTTCCTTTTGCTAGGAAAAGTTTTGAAACATTTTTAAGTAAACAAAAGAACGAAAACGAAAAAAAAAAAAAAAGAAAACACTAGGAAATGTTCTAACTCACTCATGTGATTATTTACTGTTTCTGCCTTTCATTGTGTTGGACTATTTTAAAACTGCAGAGGTTGGAGAAAAGTGATAATAATGGAAATGATCCTTATACACAGAAAACTAATTGCTCCTTTGGCTAATTCTGATCTGCATCTATTTGTAAATTCATTTCAGAATCCCTTAGTCTCTGTATATGTCTCTGCTTTTTTTTGGATCTCCTTGGAACAAGTTGTAACATCTTACTGGTTCCCTCATTAATTAAAAAGCTAAATAAATTATTTGACATCATTTATGTTATACTTGTGTGAGAATTATGGTTTTATTCTTTTAAAATTTATCCTTTAACACTTGTTTTTCTTTTTTCAAACAAGACTTCTATCAAAGGTCATTGCCCAGCCTTTGGAGAGGTAACTAGCACACTCCATACAGCTGTAGCTGGGAGTTAACTGAGGGAGAGAAGGTGATAACTAGATTATGTAAGACCTTGTAGAGAATTTTAAAACATTGACAATTATTCCGAGTGAGAAAGGGAGCAGAGAAGTGCCAAATTGATTGACACTTTAAAAGGACCACTGTGGATGTGGTTTTAACAGGAAATAGGAGGTCAAGGGTAGAAGCAGGGAAATCAATTAAAAGGCTATTACAGTTATTTGGAAGAAAGGTGATGATACCGTGGACAAACAACTAAGTAGGTAATGGTAAAACAGTACAATTTAATCATATTCTGGATATCTTTTGGGTGATTGGAATTTACCATTGAATCGATGCAAAGCATGTGAAATGAGAGAAATCATGAGCTTTGTCAAAATATTGGACTTAGGACACTGGAATGGTAGAGCATTTAGGAAATGTGTGGGGTGTCGGTATTTTTGCACTTGTTAACTTTAACAAAGTCACTAAATTTCCATGTACTGATGTTGTGAAGGAAGTCAGGCATTCAGGGGAAGTCTGGGCTAGAAGTATAATACTGGGAGTCATGAGCATTGATATGATATTTTTAACCCAAGCATTTGTAGCAATATACAAGACCACCCAAATGAGAACAAAGAGAGGTCAGTAATTCAGAGCTTATTACATCAAGGGACTCAGCCATCACTTGTGTTCGGCATCTTTCAAGACAGTCAGGGGAGTAAGGGGGAAAAAAAAGGAAGACTTCAGACATGCTCTAATTGGAGGTTGTTGGCATGGGGAAGCTGGAGGTGAGCTCATTAAAAGTGGGGCCTTAGATTGGTTCCAGAAGGTGATTTGGCTTACTGTTTGGTCTCACTTGAGTTGTAAAGGGAAAGGGGTGGTAGCAAAATAGCAAGCATTTGTTGACAAAGTACTAACTGTTCTGGAATAGTTGCTGCAGAGATTGTGGCTTGGCTTAATGGACATTTTATGTGGGTCAGAGTTCTGTTGTCATATTTGTCTGGTCATTGCCTGCATATTCAGTCTTTCACCCTAAATAAGATGACCATGGAAGTAAATTAGGTAAAAAAGACAAGGGTAGAAATATGAAGATTTACATCCATATCAACGTGTCTAGAATTTTGTTGCTACGTTGGATGAAGCATGACTCCTGGTGGCAACTTTAAGCTCTAAGCTCTTGTAGTTTTCCACGTAGTGCTTCTGACCTAAGTTTAACTCATCTCTGCAAGGACACAGTTAACTGAAATATGATTGTTGCCTTATTCAAATAACACCTGTAGTAAAAAAATAGTCCAATGAGTTGTGTGGAAATCCCAAGTATTAGATTGATATGTGGGGATACCTTAACTATGAGTTGAAGTAATTTGGAAAGAAGCAGAAGGTTTTCTAAAGGGAGGAAAAAACATTCTGGGCACGGTCAACATCGTAATTGATTAGCACTGCTGTTATTGTAATGTTGCCCACTTTTGTCTTTCACCTCTTTTCTTCTTTCATTGCGTTCTGTTGTCAGGTTTTTCTTCCCTAAACCTGTGGCCTTCTTTTAAAGAATGACTTCCAATTAAGCAAAGCGATGTACTTTAAATTTTAAAGGACTCTCTGTGGGGTGAGGCTCACTACAAGCCCCCTGGCACAATGCTACATTTAAAAACTGTCCTACTGTTGTGTGGCCTTTTACTGTTGCTCCTTAGCTCTATGCTCTCCAGTGCTGCAGCTTTTCATTAGAATTCTGGGCATGTTACATCATGTTGGCATCCCTATCCTTCCTTTTATTACTGTGCCCTTCCTTTTACCCCCTTCTCTTTTGCTTCTGCTTGGATCTTTTGTTATCCGGCTTCTTTTACCCTCCTTGCCTTGCTTCCTCGTCCTTTGTCTTCTTCTGTTATGATTTATGATTATGCCCTGCTCCTTCCTTCTTCAGGCCATCTGCTTCCAAGTGAACTCCCTACCTTAAACCACAGTCAATACTTCGTATAACTACTTGACTTTATTTGCAACTGTATTTTTAAGTAGAGCACTGAGATAACTTTCATTTATAGTTATTTTAAACACATACAGATCCTTTGGTGTGATTTTCTTACAGCATTTCCCTGAATTTGTAAAACCTAATTCTGTTCGCTTTTTCAACACTTTATTCTAAAAATTTCAATTAGGAATGATTGTTCATTTTATCAAGGATGATTCCGTTTCTATAAAGTGTTACATGTGGAGCTGTCTGTTTTATAGATATCCAGAAAGGAAGGGCATAACTTCTTTTTTCTTTTTCTTTCTTTCTTTCCTTCCTTCCTTCCTTCCTTCCTTCCTTCCTTCCTTCCTTCCTGACATAAGAGAGACAGGAGAAGGAAACTTAAAGGAAAAGCCACATAATAAGGCAAAGAATCAGGCAGACTTAGAATATTAGCAAGAAACTATTTGGTGTCATATAATGTAAAGCAATGCCAAATTACTTATGTTGGAAATATAATTGTGTGGTGATTTAATATGAAAATTTATGGGTATACCTTGTAACATAAGAGCAGAAATTAGAAATTTGCAAGAGTAAGAAATAGGAGTCCTTCATTTTTTTTTTTATCACATTTGTTTTATTCTTCTCTCTTCCACTTGTCTTTCTCCACGAGGAGGAAAATGGCTGCCCCACAAATCACACATTCAAAAGATTAGCTGACACTGAGACAGAAATGTCTCCCACAGGAGAATTTCAGAGTGAAGGTACTCAGCTTGGGCTATCTAAAACAACCGAGTCCAATTAATAATTGTTGGAGTAGAAGAAGGGTAACATAATACAATTATTCATGGCTTCCAGGGAAGTCTATCTCCCACACTTCCTAATTGTTTAAGTTGGAAAAATGTGCTCAGTCTCTTTGAGATTTAGTGTGCTCATTTGTAGAATGGGGATAACAGTGCCTACCACTAAATAAGATCACCAATAAATGCTAGCTGTTGTTATTGCCAAAATCAAAACATTACGTGCATCATATTCTAACTATGTAATTATCGTGGAGCACATTCTAATTTGGTATATTCACGTACCTGATATATAGCTTTAGTTTTAAGAAAACACAAGCAGCACTTACCTTTTAATATTATGAGGCCATTTGCACATGGATGACAGTTCTGGCAAATGTCCATGATTATCTAGGTCACCGTAAGTACTGCAGAAAGTAAGGAGGGTATTAAAGTCTTCCTTTGAGCAAGTGTATTTAGACAATGGCTAAAGATAAATGACACCCAGTAGAAAGAACCAGAGACCAGGATATCCCTTTTGGGTCTGTGTTCATAAATTTATCCCCTCAGAAAATGAGTAGAAACCGTAGTAAGGTTATAAACTGGAGGTTCATTTTGTTGGAAGTTTGGGGCGATAAGAGGAATTTCTAGTACTTGAGATAGATTGAGAGCAGCACTGTAAAAGAAGACAGTGGCAGGCCATAAGGAAAGATACAGACTTCAGTGGTTTTAGAAAAATATTGGAGGTTTACATACTGACTAGGTGCTAATGATATTGGCTTTCAGAGATCTAGCTGTGACATGAGGATTCCTGATTTCGTATTTGGGGTAGCTGCTAATGCTTCAGGAGAATATTGCCAGATGAAATGCACTGTATTTTAAAAATATAAATTGCTCTGTAAGTTCTAGGTGTTTCTTTCTGAACCAGGATATGGCTATAGGGGAATATGAGTTCTGTCATATTTTTATGAGAAAAATCAAGAAAAATAAAAAATATCCAAGATCTAATATAAATATATTCAAAGAACTTTCATAATTATAGTTTAGATCAGCATTTCACAATGCATATTATACATTCTTGAAATGTTAATAGGTGATAACAAAACACACTAAATTAAACAAAGATAAATAAGTATCTGTACTGCAGGACTTCACAGAGACTTCAGTATGCCAATGTGCTTTATACATCCAAGACAGGAATACATAATATGCTGAATTTCCAAGATATATTTGAGCTTGGTGCACTCTTGGTATTCTAAGGACCCAGCTTGAGGAAACATAACTTGGTTACATTGTTTCTTCATATTGCATTATATTGTCCCCAAATTAGTAAAATGCAATCAGCACAGCCTATATAACAGCAGGATGGTTTTATACATACTTCATTAAAAGCACTTGCACGTTCTGTGTATAAACACATTTGTATTAAATTAATACTAGTGGTTACAAACCCATAACATTTAGAAACTTTTGCATAAACACTGTGATATAGTCATATTCAGTGTAGGTGCACAGATATTATGGACTCACTTAATGCTATTTATTTATTCTACTGTATAAAATTCTTTACTGTGTATACTGACAATTCCGTCTGGATTTTTGGGCCCAGAATATACAGTCATCAAGTTACTATTATACTCTCTAATTATCTCATTATTATAACCTTCTCTTTTGTACTTTATTATGTGTCAGAATTTATTGGTATCTTAGTTTTACTTAATGTGTTGAGGGGTTTTTTCCCTTGGTTTCTTTTTCATGATTCACATCTAAATATTAAAAATCATTCCATAGAATGTATTTAATATTTTTGGTTTCCTGAAAGATACAGCTCCTAAACTTTCTTAACTTTGCATTTTGTAGCAGAATTGTATGTGGTATATATATATATACACCACATACATACATTATATATGTATATAATATATATAAATTTGTATATAAATATATATATAAATAGTATTTATATATATTATATATATAACATATATATGTTATATATATATATATATAATATAACATATATATATATATATATGTTATATTATATATATATAAAGAATTGTGTGTGGCCTATATGGCACTTAGTAGAGTTCTAGTGGTTCTTAGAAGAAAAAGAATGTTTGGATATTCCCCATTTTTTAAAAATAACGACTGGTGTTATATCTCTATGTAAATGCTTTTTCCCTTTATTTTTATATCATCTAATATAAATATTTTAAATGAAATCTAGTTGCTGGTCCTAAATTAAAGATATTTAACAACATTTAATATTGATTCTGCCCATTTCTCCCTTAGGTTACCTAAGGGGTCAGACGTAGTGTCTTGGCCATGAGGAATTAATTTGCACCTTGGGGCCAACCAAAGAGGTGGAGGATTCAATTATAGTTTTAGGGCCACAGATGCTTCCTTCTTCTACTGAACTGCCATTCTTGTTGTTACTTAAACCTCTGGTGCTGTCAACAATATGTCCCCTTATTTGTTATTATGTCCTAGATGAATAACTTCATCAGAGTTGCTTAGAAAAGAGATCTGAGATCATTTTCAAGTTACTATATTGTTTGAATTCTGATGCTAATCAACTTTACTATGGTTGTTTAGTAACAGATCTAAAGTCTTCTTCACATTATTCACTTAAACAAAAGTAATACAAATGTTTAGCTACCTTCATCATTTCTATCATCACTTTATAGTGAGCACTAACTCATGTTTCATGTTCATATTTAATCCATAATATCAGCACATTCATGAAAATGAGAGAGATTATTTTTAAGTAAACAAGACATTAAAACTTCTCTAAGACCATTTAGCTACAGAGTAGCAAAGATGGGATCGAAGCCTCCAAGACCAAATTCAGCCTATTAAACCACCCTTTCTTCTGTAATATCTGAAAAATTTACTATTAACATTTACATTAGGCAATGGGTTCCTGTTTGAATATAAGAAATAAAAAGTTAAGCCATATTAACTAAGGTTTGTAAATTTAGATTAAAAACTAAATCTGCAGGCAGGAAATACTTTCACTAGCTTCTTTATCACCGACTCATAGGCTTGGAGTCTGCTCAGCTATAGGCTGGCCCCTGGAATAGTCCTGCACCCATGATTCCAGGACACCTCCCCCATGCTTCCAGCCATGTAACACCAAGGCTTTGGGAAGATAAAAATAAATTTACTCAAGGAAATATTAGGACTCTTCTCTTACAGGCCATGCTTAAACTCAGAACTATCATAAGACATGCTTGAGTCTGGTGTTTATTTGGGGGGGCAGTACTTTTTTGGGTGCTTCCGTCTCATTGGAAAGTTTGAATCATCAAAGCATTTGTTCCTGTTCCCTCTACAATTGCTTATAATTCTTATGACAACTTAATAATTAGCTTTCTAGAAATTATTATCTGTGATGACTTTTATGCCTTTATTTTTGCCTCTTAGCACTTAGTAATTTTAAGACAAAGAATATTTTACAACCTTCTAATTCTATCATTCATAGTTTTAAGATATACACATAAACAGGAGTCATTTTTCTACTACTATGGTGTAGTGGATTATCAAATTAGATTCAACAACATCTGGAGTCCCACCTCAGTGGGTTATAGGAGTATTTTTAAATGTCATTTAACCCCTTGGAATGTCAGTTTGTATACCTACAAAAAATTTGACACAAAGACACAAAAAAATGGTTGTGAAGCATAAATAACAGAACATATATGAAAACACTTTATAAAGTGATATGTGTGTGTGTTTGTGTATAGAGAACCTTACCTCTTAGTGTGTGTGTGTGTGTGTGTGTGTGTGTGTGTGTGTGTGTGTGTGTTAATGTATGTATGTGTGGATATATATATCGCCTTCCCTCTTTGTATAAATGGATATTATGGTGAGTAAGTTAAATATAAATTCTAGCCCTCATACTTATCTTTTAATTTTACTAAGTATATGAACCCCAATTTGCTCATCTACAAAATGCAATTAAAATAATTGTTTCCAGGGTATTTTGACCATGAGCATATTTTAAATAAGTACAATGGTTAAAAGACAATTTTTTTTCATCCCATCACTGTCTCATCATCCAAATCCACTTGATGTGCCCTTCATCAGTTGGTGGTTTTCTTTTTCAGTATGAAAGAAAACATATAGTTACCGAAAGTGTTAAGCTGTGAAAAGACAATGGTTTGTGTTACAATGATCTTGATTATTTTGATCATTATTTGGAATACCAAAATAATCTCTATCTTTCTCTATTTGAGAAGCATGGGACTATATAAATAAATAAGTAGATTACTTATAAACTTTGCAGGACATCTCAATAAGCACATATGAGACATTTAGGAAGTTTATTCTGAGAATCAGATCTAGGAAGATTAAACATTAACATTAGTACCTACTTAGAAAATACCACACTAAAGAATATTTAAGAATTTGGAGATAGAAGAATGACACAAAGACCCAGTGTAGTCTGATTATAAAACTTTGTGGGATATGTGTAAAATAGTCTGCAAATATTAGGGCTATTTACACAGCACACAATAAATAAATTGAGATTCGTAAACTCTTAAGTGAAGTTGTCCTCATCTATCAGACATATCCTATACTACTTAAATTTTGGTTTCATTTTATTTTTAAGGTACCTTGTGGTGTAAGTAAGTGGAAAACACCTAGAAAAGTCTCTACAAAGTTAAAAAGAAAGAAGATAATTTTATGAAACTTACACTTTAAGATTAGAATATACACATGAAAAATCACCATGGTATGACAAAAATGGCTCCTAGACTAGGACTACTGTATTTAACCATAACCAGGAATAAATTCGGGTTTTATATTGGAAGAAATTTCAGTAACAAATACCTTATTTTTCAAATGTTATAAAAATATATTACCATGTGAACATTTTTCTCTGGCTTCTCTCAGACCTTGGAAGAGGCCTGTTCAAGTGAGGGGGTAAAGCTTCTTTCGCTTCAGGCTTAGTCTCCCACTAAGTAGAGCTGATTAATGGGTGAGCTTATGTGAAAGAATAACATGTCAATAAGAAAAAAGTGGGTCAGCCAGGAAATGGTATAACCAGGAGAATCCCTGAGACCAATATTAACATTGTCCACCTAAGCAATGCCAAGGAGTAGAACCAAAGATAATAGATTTGAGATTTTGAGTTTTGTCAGCAAAAGTGCCAGTATTGTGAGATGGATCCATCTGGCCATTTTGGAAGCCCACCAGCATCTGATTCCTTATTTATAAAGCCAAGGTTGGATTAATCCCAACCTAAACCTTATCACTGCTCTTCTTCCTCCACTCCAATATCCCCAGTCCTCTGTTTATAGAATGAAAAGGCAAAATGATCCTGCCTCTCTTGTCTCTTCTGTACTTCTCATTGTGAATTAATAAACAGACTTACTGATTATACACATACATTTATCCAAGCCTAAACACTACTTAATTATCTCTCTGAAGGTATTTGATAAACAGCCCACATGTTGACTCAGTAACTCAGATTTCTGCTTTCATGAAGTAAACATAGCTATTTTCCTGTAGCACTCTTTATATTAGCAGAGATTTTACTAGTCTTCTAGACAAAAACAAATTCTAGAAAAAAACAAAATAAATTAAAAGCTGATCATTTGAAATTTGAAAAGCAGCAATTACAAATCAGATATAAACCTATTCTCGATGCTTTACAGCTCCCCTCTTGATTCTCCCTGATAAGATCAAGCATGAAATGTATTAATCCTATTTTGTACAAAAAACAGTGTCTCTATTCTTAGAGCAGTTTCTATAACTCTTGCAGATAGGAATAATCTATTATTTCTATTTTTCTTTATGAAATGTTTTGAAGGTTCCAGGTGCTCCTGTACACTAGTATCCTAAGTATATCCTTTAGTATATCTAGGAAAGCAGAAGATGTTGAAAGAAGGAAGCAGGCAAGGCATGCATGTGAAATAGAGCTTTTCTTTCAGTTAAACCAAGTCTGAGATGCAGACACTAATGCACATTCATATTGATCTATTGGTTCTTAGTATCTGTTTATTGTTGCATTTATTTGTCTCTGCATTATTTATTGACACCTTATACCTAGAGGAATTGGATAAAGACTAGACTTTTTATTATGGGGAAGTAGAGTGTTGTAGAAACAGATAGCACATTACATGCACAATGATGAATTAGATATGTATATCATCTGTACTATAACATCTTACAGGGCCATGTAAATAATTGAGTTAATTTATTGAGTTGAAACCCAATTATAAGTTATATATGGCTCAAGCATACTATAAATACAACATGTTGATGGCTAAATTATGGATCCTCTTATTTTCAGGTAAACAAATGTCTCATTATTACATATTCTTTTTATTAATCACCTCATATTTAAATCATATCTTTGAGACCCAAGTAAACCCATAGTTAGCATTAAGGAAATACCAACAAAACCTATAACCTTGAGAAGGAAAATATTGATCACTTTGGTGAGATAATTTAACACTTCAGATTTGAAAAAGTATGGTCAAGATAGCAGAAAATATAAATAGCAGATGCAGTGTGATATGAAGTAATTTAGAATTTTGGCCATATACATATTGCAAAAGTTGACCCCATACATATGATAAGAAATACCAAATACCATATTCTAGAGAATCTCTGTCAGCTTAGTGAAGCAAAAACACACCTAAATAATGATTTAGGGCTGAAGTTAGAAGTGGCGTGCTATGACAGCTGTCATAGCTGTTGCTATGTGCTTGTTGTTTTCTGCTCCAAAGATACTAACTTTTATGTTCTTACGTCCATGTAATTCTACAAGACCACAAATATTTATCATTCTTGCTCTCTCCAATAGGGGCAATATGACCACTGCTTTTGGAAAAATTCACAATCATTTGCTGATACCTGACTTAATTCCTCGGCTATACATTATCGTGCTGGGGTTGGGGAGAGGTAGTAACAATGAGTTAATAGAATTTAAATGATTAAAAATATTTGAATTTCTGATGTTTCCTTGGTTCTCAAGAAAAGGTCATGCTATTTTAGGTTGCAAGGAAAACTGACTGGAAAGAAAATGGGAGTCTTTTATCTTAATTCAAGCCACAAAAAATGGCAAAATTATACTTTTATTATAACATTCAGTAAATAGCAATTAATATAATCTCAGTTTAAGTGGTGGTGTGATAGAAATGGAACCAGTTTGCATGAATACCTAAGTAAACCAGATTAGACAGATAGATAGATAGATACATAGATAGATAGATAGAAATGTAGTCATATACCATTTATTTATTGATTGTATTGATATTTCCTATTTTTTTTAATGTTTATTTATTTTTGAAGGAGAGAGCATGAGCAGGGGAGGGGCAGAGACCGAGGGAGACACAGAATCTGAAGCAGGCTCCAGGCTCTGAGCTGCCAACACAGAACCTGACACAGGGCTTGAACTCACGAGCTGTAAGATTGTGACCCTAGCCGTGGTCGGACGCCCAACCGACTGAGCCATGCCGGCGCCCCTGATTGTATTAATATTTTCATTTCCATTACTTATTGCATTGTTGGACTCTGAAATTGTTCCCCGTGTTTATAAAATAACATGCCATGTTTTCTTTAACACATCATTGATAAACAACACCCTTTTGTTTATATGAAACATCTATACCCTAGTATAAAGTTATGTTTTTATTTATATTATATAGCATTAACATTTATGTAGCTATCCACTAGCCTAGGAATCTGATGTAACCTTCAAAAATCTATTAATTTTATCACCTTTAGAATAAACTATACAATGAGGAAACAATCATCAAACTAACGGATCAATCTTTCATGAGCAATAGTTAGAGGTCAAATGATTTCAGGAACAAAAATAATATTTAGCAGGATTCACTCTCTATGCCCTTGCATTGCAGGAGATGTTGAGGGCTATGAGAGCTTCAACAAGTCCCACGAACATCTTACCTCACAGAGATTTAACGTACTCCATTGCAATTTGACTGACACTATTAATTGGTATGGGCATCAAATGTGCACAGCAATGAAAGGAAAAAGCTAAGGATAAAAAAGTAGAACTCAATTCTATTTTGAATTCACACAGGATCATTCACGTAACTTTAAATCCACCCATTCATAGAAGCTCATGGTTGTAGCATCCATTTGTTCACCAGGTCTCAACAACATATTAAGCAGTGGAGATACTAAGAGAGCATGCACTATTTCCTTGCTTCTTCTCATTTATAAAAAGTTGTATTTGTGTATTTATTTGATAATATGTTTAATTTCTGTCCTCTTTCCTAGGCAATAACTAGAGCAAGATAATTTTTTAGAACAAGGTAATATGGGAGCCAGAACAAAATATCAGGAGAGGGAGAGAGTCCCTGTTAGGGATGGGAGTTTGAACATAGATTTGGAGACTGAATAGTTACTGGGTAAAAGAGAGAGGTGTAGGGGCACCTGGGTGGCTCAGTCAGTTAAGTGTCCAACTTCGGCTCAGGTCATGATCTCACAGTTTGTAAGTTCAAGCCCCGTGTGGAGCTCTTTCCTGACAGCTCAGAGCCTGGAGCCTGCTTCGGATTCTGTGTTTCCTACTCTCTCTGCCCCTCCCTAACTTGTGTTCTGTTTCTCTATGTCTCTCAAAAAATAAATAAATGTAAACATTTTTTTTTTAAAAAGGAGAGATGTATATCCTTTTCCATGTGTTCTTTATTACTGAAGAGGAGAAAGCCTATGGTCTTAAAAAATGTGTGTGGAAGGCTGTACTCACTTAGAGTTATGATTTAGCTATATCATTAAACATATATATGTCAAATATTATGAAACATAATACCTACATATGTCAGAAATATTTAAAAGTAATGAGCCATTGCAGAGATAATCTGAAAGAATAATTAATCCAAATACTCCAATACTGGAATTTACATGTGGTTTATAATGTTAGCCCCTCATCATTACATTTATGAGCTAATTTGGACAATTGTTTTAAATGTTTTGCAGAGGTGTTAAACAATGATGACATCATGAGCTATAAAAAGGAGTGTAGAAAAGATTTATTAAAGAACAGTAAACATAATAAAACTAAATTTGATATGAACCTTTTCCTGATAATACTACAAAAATAATATTATCTATTCCCAAGTTATTAAGCATCAATTCTACAAATTTGGATATTATCCTATTATCTTTGGTTGCACAGCCAATAAGGGGATAAAAGACAACAGATCATTGTCAACTCTTATTTTTGTAGAAAACATCCATTTCATTTCCTTTAGAATATTTAATTTTGGTCTTCATACATGTCCTTAGAGTTGTAGTAGTTATAAAAGATACATAAAATAATTAATAGAAAATGCGATGGTTTATCTTAAAATCAAACATTTTACACATTATGAGGTATCACTACACTCTTGCTATAGCTTCTTTAGGGTAATGTATTGAATTGTATTTGGCAGTTACAAATGATCTTGTTTAGCTACTCTGCTTTTGAATATTTTAAGGCCAACTGGAACTTGGAATAGCCAGCAAGTTGTATTAGCAAAACTTTCAGTTTAATTAGAAAATATAGTTTGATTCTAGTATATTTCAGCTTGTGTTCATTTGTAAGTCAGTTGTTTAGAACCACAAATAAATTTTCTTGTAGAGAAAATGTGATGAATGGTTGCTAGCTTCCTAGTCCAGATGGTGAAACTCATTCATTCATTTGCTTTTTTATTCATTTGAGTTTTTATTACATGTCACCTCAGTGAGACCTTCCCTTGGCACTCAGTCCAAACTTTCAAACTCTGCACCAAATATTTCATATTTCTTTTTTTTTTGCTTTGTTTTACCTTGCAGTTATCACTGTGTTATCCTTACTCATTTATTATGTCTATTGTCTCTCTTCCCCAGTAGAAGATAAGATTCACTTGTGCCAGCTTTTTTTTTTTCTTTTAACTACTCTTTTTCTATGGTTAGAATAAGACACATAATTGATGCTCAATAAATGAATGATAAAGGTGATTCTTTGTGTTCTTTAAGAACTGAAATGAAGTACAACTATACAGTAGAACTCCCAGACTTACCACAGTTCTGAGCATTTTATCTTTTTTTCTTCAATTAAATTTTTTTTTAATGTTTATTTGTTTTTGAAAGAGAGAGCATAAGCAGGAAAGGGGCAGAGAGAGGGAGACACATAATCTGAAGCAAGCTCCAGGCTCCAAGCTGTCAGCCCAGAGCCCTGTGCAGGGCTTGAACCCACAAACCACGAGATCATGACCTGAGCTGAAGTCCTACACTTAACCAACTGAGCTACCCAGGCACCCCACATTTTATCTTTTATACTGAGACAGAACCCATTGGTTAGAGCATGGAAACATAACTACCATCATTAAAATGAGCACATTAAATATGCAACTAATACATTCCATCTCTCACCTCCGTAACAGCTCTGCCTAATGATAAGGAAACAGAAGCTCAGAGGCTTTAAGTAAAGAACTTGCATTCACACAGCTACAGGGAAAGAATGACAATTGGATCACTTTTTTTTTTTTCCTCCAGATCTCATGTTCGTACTCACGAAATAAAACAAAAACCTTTCTTTTAATTCTTCTTTATTCCTGCTGTTATTCTTTCCCGGTGGTGCTAATGCTTTACCTTGTTAATGCAAGGTAATGTACATTATTGGGAGAGAGACAGAGAGGTTTAAATGGAGCAGGGAATGGAAAGGACAAAGGGAAGGAAATGCCAAGAGGGAGCACTGGTAAGATTTCTGTCTCTGGCTGCTTGTGTACATCTGACTTTTCTCTCTCTCTCTCCATCTATTTATTTTGTATATTCATATATACGCATATATATATTTCATATATACACCTTTATATATTTCATATATGAATATATACATATATTTATACGTGTATATATGTGTGTGTGTATGTGTGTATATATATGTGTGTGTGTGTATATATATATATATATATATACATATATATATATATATATATACACATATCTGTGTGTATGTGTATATCTATATCTCCTATTGGAAACACAAATGCCACTTATTCATTTATTTTTGATCTTTAGCATTTCTCTCTGAAATTTGAATGGTCCAAGTATGTCTAGATTATTCATGCTAAAGAAGCGTATAATGTTTAGGGCAGCATAAAACAAATCATCTGAGCTTTTTTTTTTTCTAGTAGTAACCCACTGAAATTAAATCCAGTTTTTAAAAGTTAATTTTTACTGCTCCTGACTATAAAACATTTCTCGTGATGCAAAATGTTAGTCTAAGTTGTAATTTGCCTCACCATGCATAAGTAGGGTTTTATATTTGAAGCTCTTCATGGTAATACTTTTATTAACATCTTGCCTCACTTTTTTCTCACTCACTAGAAACATTCCAAAAAAAGGCTAAGATATATAATTTTAATATGTTATTTAATTTATGTCTATTTAGTTAAATTTTCATGTAGCACATAGTTTCTGTTCTATTTGATTAGACAGTGTAGACTGTGATGAAACCTTCAAAATTCCAGAGAGGAACTCATATTCTCCCATAAAATTTAATATAATTTTATTGTTTGATGAATGAGGTATAGTCTACTTTACATAGGTTAGCAGAACACCTTTATATTTGCAATGGGAATAATTTCTAGAGGTAAATATCCCAGAAAATATATTTTGGGTGAATATATTGTCAAAATAACTTCTTGGAAAAGTGGCATATGGGTTGTCTTTTTCACTCAGGAATGTCACTTGCCTTCCTACATTAGAGAAAAGGTAAAAGAACCAAATAGAGGTTTCAATTCCCAGGAAGTCCCTGCTCATTGAAAAACAAAAAGTATTATATTGAAATATGACCCCTGAGATTATGTAATAAGATTTTGTTAAACAGCTAGATTGATATCCAGTATTTGTGAATAGTTTATATATTTTCCTTTACAAGCCAGACTCTATTATTTTGTACATTATTATGAGTGAGCTCAAAACAGTATAAATCAAGTAGCAGTATCTGTTTTTCACTGACACACACACCTGCCTACACACACACATAGAAACACACATACATGAATACACTTCATGTCTTAGATCTTTCAATTAGTTTTGACTTGAAATGTTTTTGCAGAAGAATTTTTCTTCTCAAAAATAAATATGACTCAAGTTTTTTATACATCTGACTTTCTGTGTATTTGATTTATTTAAAGCCAGTTCCTTTATTTTAAAGAATGATTTTATAGAAAAAGAATATCTTGGGAAAATGATAATCAGATTTAGTAAACACTAGAATTAAAAAAGGAGGCATAGATGCTTATAGTGTTAAAATGGCCAGAAAATTTCCAAAGAAAGTTGGACAAAGTTTAATGACTTACAGTTTAGTTTTTATTTCTTTTTTTTTTAATCTAAGAGGGCCACCATTTTTATTCAAAGCAATATAGCAATGACATGAAGCACACAATACAAACATTTATTGTAAAATATATAATTTAAAAATAGGCAAGGACATTTTTTTTCTAGTGTCTTTTTGTTTTTGTTGTTGCTTGCTTCTATCTTGTTTTTGTTTTTGCTTTGTTTTGTTTTTTTGAGAATATCTTGGTAAGGTCACCTTATTTCAAGACCAAGCTTCCTTTTTGAACCCAAAAAAACTCTAGTGTCCGGTTTTTCAAGAGTAAACAGTTCGTCCCCCACCTACCTCCAAAACAAACAGATAAACAAAAAAACCCAACACTAGCTCATTCTGTCTAAAATTCCGATGTGCAATTTGGAAACATACTGATGTTGGACTACTAACACATTCACTGACAACAAACAACCAAGAGCTCAGCAAACAAAATCGGAGCTCAAGGTTTGGGTAATCTGATATTTTAATTGGCCTCTTACTTTTGCAAGTACTTTCTCAACTAAACTGGACTTAAGTATTTAGAATTTGACATTGAAGCCTGAATTTGACCATTTGCTCTTTGTATATATGTATGTATATATATATATATATATATATATATATATATATATATATATATATAGTTCATTTTTTTGAGAGACAGAGAGCAAGTGGGGGAGGGGCAGAGAGAGAGAATGACACACACACACACACACACACACACACACACACACACACACAGAATCCGAAGCAGGCTCCAGGCTCTGAGCTGTCAGTCAGCACAGAGCCTGATGCCAGGCTTGAACTCAGGAACTGTGAGATAATGACCTGAGCCGAAGTCAGCCGCTTAACTGACTGAGCCATCCAGGCATCTCTCATAGATTTAATATAATACGTGCCTTTCTAGCTTATGTAGAAAAAGCCAATCCAAAGGCTTCAATTTTTTTACAATGTACTAGAAAATATGTGATCTCTATACAACATCAATAGTTCCACAATTCTATCTTCAAAACTAATAGCAATAGGAAAAAAAAATTGGAGTCATCTGAAGATAAGATTGCTAGTATAGAACTGACAAGATTATCCAAATGATTTGTCTTCAAAGTGTGGCAGTGTCCATATTCCTCTTAAAAGGAAATCTTATTTTAAAATTTTAATAGGAAGTTCTTCTGTATTCGTTTTTCATTTCCTTGTGCCCATTATAATATTTATTTTCACATTAAATAAATGAAAATCATCATATTTGTGTGAAGGCTATTTTAAGGAAAATCAGAACTCTAATTTCAGACTTGTATTTTAACAAGCATTAACATGACCCTATCTATCATATTTAAGCTGAGTGCAAAATGAAAAATGCTGATTTTTTGTTTTGTTATGTTTTGTTTCATTCCATTTCTCTTGACTATCATTTTTATGGAATAAAAACCTTATTTTTTTTTCATTCACTGCGATCTAACAAATGCATTATATGATAATTTTAACTACTTAATGCCTCTGATAAAGTCAAAAGACAAATAGTCCTAGAGATAATAAAATATGAAAATTACCTTGATTTAGTTTTAGCGATTTAGTTTAAACCTTGATTTAGTTTTAAATTAGTTCAGAATTTCAACAAATGCAAATGAAGTGTCCCCTTTTAGTTTTCCAAATATCTATTTATATAACTATTAAAAATTCAGATTAACTACTAAGTTGTACTCTTGCTCTATAACCCATGAAGGAGGAACATAATGAAAGAGAGAGGGGGAAAAAAAAAAAAAAACAAACTTCATGAGCTGGAAAGGGATCATGCAATGTCATAAACCTGGGAATTGGGAAGCAGAGACATAAAATAGAAGTGAAGTTGCTGTTTGTGAGTTTGAATAAAATCTCAGCAGTATGCTTGCTGTCCAGAGCAGAAGCCAACAAGGGCTAAAAAATCAAGTGAAACTATTGCAGCAGATGTTCCTTGAAACACTGAGCATAGAGCAGGCTCCAAAAAGCTCAAGGCTAAGAGTATAAATGATTCCAATAATGTGACCATGGGTTTTAAGAGGGATAAGTAATTGGTGGTAAAGAATGAACATATTTCAAATGTAATTTTAACTCCAGTTTTCATTATTTCCAAAATTACTGACATAACCCAGTGTCTACCAGTCTTGGGTTTTACAATCTTTCATGTGTAAGACATGAACGTTAAATAACACTTCTTTTAAGGTAACATACTACTGAATTTCTTCTTTATTTTTGGGACTCCACAATGCTCAAGAATAGGGCCTGAAAAACAGAATACTCTGAATATCACAGTCTCCATATGACCTTTAATAAAATAAGTTATAATACGCTGGTTGCTGCAATTCAGTTTACCTTATTTTACAATTTTCTTCTTCCTCAATACATATAAATTCGTTCCTATAAGAAGTCAATATATAGACTTGGATCTGAACATAGTGGAGCTGAATCCACGAATTCAATTGTGTTAACAAACATACTGGAGAACACTTTGCTTTTTGTATTTAACATTTTTAATATTGTTATCATATTCTCTTCCACTATATGTGCGGCTGTCTTTTTCTTTGTAACAGGTGTGTAATGTTGCATTGCATGTGTGTATCAGAATTTTCTTAGTTAATTCTATGTTAACTAGTTAATTCTATGTAGTTTTCAATTTAATGTGAATTTAAATAATATTTTATATTTTTATTTGTACAGGAGGCAAACAATGCTCCCTTCCCCCAAAACTCCATATACTAATCCCCAGAATCTGTGACCATGTCACCTTACATGGCAAAATGAACTTTGACATGTAAATAAATTAAATAATTTGAGATAGGGAGATTATTTTAGATTACCAGGGTATTCCCAATGCAATCAGTAGGTCTCTAAAAGTGGAAAAGACAAGAATAGGAGAGTTGGAGGGAGATGTGTCCAGGGAAGAATGGTCAGAGACATGTAACATTGCTGGCTTTGAAGATGGAGAGTCATGAGCCAAGATATTCGAGCAGGCTTTAGAAAATGGAAAAGGCAAGGAAACATAGCCTGAAGAGGAATGTAGCCCTGAATTGCCTTCATATTAGCCCAATAAGAACTGAATCAGACTCCCAACCTATAGAAGTAAGATAATAAACCTGGCTTGTTTTAAGCCACTAGCTTTGTGGTAATTTGTTACAGCAGCAAGAGACAACTAATACATTTATGCTTGTATTAACATTTCTGTAGATAGCCACTTCTTGAAATAGAGCTACTAAAATACAGATAATAGCAAGCTTTAAGTGTTTCAAAAGAGGTATAAAGGCTGCCAAGTCAAAAAAACATACATCTTTTACAGTAAAAGTAAATGTTATACAAAGCAAAGGGCATTGCTGTCTTGTCATCATATATGCTTTTCTCTTTAAAAAGTGGATGGTTAGGTATTATTGTTTATGGTACCAGAATAATACAGTGCATTCTGTTTCCTCCTGGAGCTAGAAGTGAAATCAAATTCAGTCAATTGCTGCACCAGAGCAATAAATAATAGAAGATATAAAACATTCTCATATCATGTGCAAAGAAAGTTATGTATTAATTTTCAGTAAGAAAAAAAAGTGTTCTAGTTCCAGTTATATGTTGAATAGTACAGACTTAATGCCACAAATCTCATCCCAGACTGTATAATAAATTCATATAATGCCAAATCAATTGATGATTGCATTTACTAAACATGTCTTAATGGCCGACCATTGGGTAATTTTAACCCACAGATTTTAAAAACACAGGGAAATCCATTAATGTTTTTAAATCACTGTGGTAAATTTTATTTATTTTACATAAGAAGATACTTTCTTTTCTGACAGTATTTAAATGATTTGATATTTCATTTTCTGACAGTATTTAAATATTTCACTTATTTATATATACAGGTATGCACATGTGTATTGAATGATTAATTGTCTCAACCCAAATCGTTGGTCAGAATTAGCCTTAGAAAATATAACAAAGACACTAATATTTTTCTTTGACATCCTGTTACCTTGACTACTACATCCTTCTTCTAAAATACATATGTCTCCTTAGATGAGGGGAGATCTCAAATTTGCCTCTTTCTATAATATATTTTCACATACAAAAGAGGCTTGTTTGCCAAGTTTTAATATATATGGGATATGAATTTATTGATGAAAAATGCCATACATGACACCAATTCACAGGCACTTTCAAGCTTCTCCTTCTAAGATAGATGAGGTGAACTTTATTTAGGTGTGATGGGGGACTGGGCGATTTGTTGTTTTCCTCTAGCTAACTGTATAATTTAGGAGGAAGTCAACATAAGCAACAAACATGTTGAATCAACATATAGTTAAGCTTGGAGAAATGTGCTAGCATACAAATTTGATTAATGCCAGCATGGAGAACAATCTTTCCCATGTCTCCTATAAACATTATTACAATAGCAGCAGATTTTATGCCACGTATTTTGCCTTTGTTCTTCATTTTAGAAAATGATGTCCTTGTGTGCACATGTGTTATGTATAATATTCCTAGGATGTAAAATCATCCCAAGAAACCTTATATATTTTCATGAATAGAAAGAACTGAGTTATCTATTTCATAAAATATCGTATAAAAGATCACTATAAATTTAACCCTTTGTAAGCATTTCTGGAATAACTGCTTTTTGATTAGAGAAAAGGTGTATATTTTATAGTTTCAGGTTTAAAGGGATATTAAAAGTTATAAAATAAAATATACAAATTTAACTAAATTTTTATATGTTAGCATTCATGAACACAAATTGCTATAAACTATAAAATAATGGTAAAGTGTCAAGTATTGGCAATAGGCTTCAGTGCACCAATATTTCAATACCAATCTAATATATACCCAAATGAAGAGAATATTTTAAGACCCTCTAGGGGCGCCTGGGTGGCTCAGTTGGTTGAGTGTCTGGCTTCAGCTCAGGTCATGATCTCATGGTTTGTGGGTTCAAGCCCCGCATCGGGCTCGGTGCTGACAGCTCAGAACCTGGGGCTTGCCCCTCCCCCCGCTTGTGCTCTGTCTCTCTCCCTCTTTCAAAAGAAACATTAAAAAAAATAATAAAAAAAAGACACTCTAAATAGAACAAAAATGAGCAGATTCAGTGCTTCATGTCACTTGCATTTTCTTTCTTTTTTTAAACCACTCTATTGAGGCATGATTGACATGCAAAAAGCTGCATATATTTTATGTATGCAACTTGATGAGCTTAAAGATAAGTATGCACCCGTGAAACCATCACCGTAACCTATACCATAAACATATCCGTCATCAGCAAATGCTGCATGAGAGCACCTAGGGGAGGAATCTAAAATAATCCAACTCATAGCACCAGAGAATAGAATGGTAGTTTCCAGGGACTGGGAAAAAGGGGGAATGGGCTAATATTGGTTAAAGGGTACAAAGTTTTAGTCACAGAAGATGTATAGGTCCTAGAGGTCTGCTATACAGCAGGGAGCCACTGCATTTTCTAAATTAGTATACAGAGAACTGTTTCTCTAGAATATGTTTCAATACAGTATCTATTATAATGGAAATGTGAGTTTATTTTCCTATGCTAAAAGTTACACTTCCCAGTGTCCTGTTCTTTCAAGACATCATTCCCATTGTCATCATTCTTCCTGGTTCTATTATAATAATTTACTATAATTTATAAATAAATTGGAAATCTTCTTCTCCCCTCTTCCCAATTGCCTTTTGCATTTGTTTTAGTTTTCTTAAGTGCCAGAAGCTTACCTTCTTTTCATTTTTACATTTTACATTAAGGAAAGAATAAATCCAACTAAATTTGTTTTTATTTAGACTCTTAATAAAACATGAATTATCTATGTAAGGCAGAAATGTTACAGAAAGAAAACAGCCCTAAGAAATGTCTAGTCTTGTGGCTTATATCAGCTTAGCCTCAGGCAACTAAACTGCCTGTCACATGTAAAACATCAGTTTATGCTTTAACTATAGTGAAGGCATGTTACAAAATTGAAGCTATCATTTTTTCCTAAATGTACAGCAATTTTATTTCATCCATAAATGAAGATTTCAAATTTCATTTCATAAACAAGCTTATTTTAATCAGAACTAAGCATCTATTCAAAGTTTTGCTTCTGTATGGCTTACATTCCTGAGTATGCAAAAATATTCAGAAAAAAATGATTTTTAAACTGTGCACCATGAGTGTAATGAAGTGTAGTGAAGCATTTTTAGTATTGTTAAAAGAAAAAATAATAGGGCAGATATGTTTTGTTACTTTCTATTCTTTATGGACTGAATCAGCATCAATGAATGAGAATGTATGGCTGTAAATATTTTACCTAATGGAAAAATCTTTCTTAATTTAATTTAATGTATTTGTCTATCAAATGTATATAGACCGTCTTGAGAAAACAAATGATTTCTTAATTCCGTCAACTCTTCTGGATCCAAAGGTGATCAACGCCAAGAGAGTTGACAATGACTGTTTCAGGTCTTTATCACAAACCTTGATCTATCTTAGCATATAACTATTATTCATGAGGCCAATTATTAAAATGCTAACACTTTGTTCAATTAATTGTATAAACGAAGAAATATAATCCATTATATAAATTCAGAGTCAAAGCCAGTGAGTTATTTGTGATATTGTTTGTATGAGCAAGAGGGGGAAAGGCAATCCCTAGAAGGATGTAATTGGGTCAATTGTAAGCCTTGAATAGAATTACGTGCACTTAACAAAAATATAATGATAATACAATGCATTGCATGATAGTAGTAAACTGAAATATTAAAATTCTGGGCAACCTATACTGGCATTTATTTTAGGATATTTTTCCTAGAAATAACAACTTCATCGTACTAATTTGTATTCAATGTATAATTTCATTGTTTGTTCTAAATTTATCTTGAAAAAAACACACAATATGTACATATATTTATACATCTATGCATACATAAGTATATATACATATGTAATATACATATATATATACATTTATACATATGTATATTTTGTCATTTTATTTTTCAAAATTGATTTGTTTTCCATCACTGGGAGTCTCATTCCATTATGATAGTGGTGATACAGAGGCACCTCGGTGGCTCAGTCATTTGAGCATCTGACTTCAGCTCAGGTCACAGTCTCAAAGGGTTCGTGACTTCCAGTGCCACATTGGGCTTGCTGCTGTCAGCTCAGAGCCTGCTTCAGATCCTCTGTCCTCCTTTCTTTCTGCCCCTCCCCTTCTCATGCTCTCTTTCTCAAAAATGAATAAACATTTTTTAAAAAATGATAGTGGTGATATTGGAATTTGAAACATTCAAATAGAATTCATATGACATAGATTCCAATTTATGTTTTTCTTTGGAAAACTGGAAGCTTTGTCATTATCCATTTGAACATTTTGTTTTTAAGTTTATTTATTTTTTAAAGTTTACTTATATATTTAGAGAGTGTGTGTGTATGTGAACAGGGAGGGAGAATGAGCATCCCAAGCAGGCTCTGCACAGCCGAAATGGAGACTTGGATGCTTAACCGACTGAGCCGCCGAGGTGCCCCTCCATTTGAATGTTTTGGTTCCTATTTCCTTTACTATCAGGGCATTAGTATACCTATTTTCCAAAATTTAAAATCTGTGTTCTGAAAAGCTTATTTTTAATTTCCTTTTAAATACCTTTAGTGATAGAAATGTTACTGCTAAAATATAATTGAAGTATATTTAGTGCTTCATAATTTTCCAACGTTCTCTCATGCAAAGTTTTTTTTTTTTTTTAATACGAGTTCATTTTTTAAAGGAAGTATGTATTCAAGCAAATCAGGAAATTTTAACTTCATATCATGGAACTCTGTATGCGTCAGCGTTGCTTATGTTGCCATTCGAAATGAAACATGATCTATGTAAAAGAAAAGTAGAAATAAATAAGCTCTCCTGCAGCAGCAGGACTTCCCAGGTGAGAACATGTGCTTCAGAAACAGACCCCGTACCTGTGCCTTTCCTAGATTCCTGGCTTTAAGCAAGTTACTCTTTTGTTAGACTCTCATTTCTTCATATGAAAACAAGCAAATAACAATATCTGTATCACGGGAATGGACATGATCAGGATTAAAGTAGAACATGCATGGTGTGGGCACAGAGTTAACCAGCATTAAATGAACATTTTTGCCATTTTTTTACTATATTTTTAATTATGATTATGCCTTAACACAGAATATGAGATAAATTAAATTCAGCGTACAAAAGCCTAAAAAGTTATCTTGTTACTGATAAAGTAAATAAATAAACAAAACCAACCAAACAATAATAGAGGCAACAATCAAGAGTAAACTCAGTTGTTGAAGGCTTCTGAAGCTGCCCTTTAAAAAAAACGCAGTTTCAGGGCACCTGGATGGCTCAGTTGGCTAAATGTCTGACTTTGACTCAGGTCATGATCCCATTGTTTGAGAGCTCGAGCTTTCATGAGTTCAAGCCTGCATTGGGCTCTTTGCTGTCAGGACAGACCCCGCTTTGGATCCTCTGTCCCCCTCTTTCTCTGCCCCTCCCCCGCTCTCTCTCTCTATCTCAAAAATAAATATTTAAAAAATACAGTTTCATTCTGCACATAAATAAATATCAGGTCAAGCAAAAAGATAATCATGATAATTAGGAATTTTATGGTTTCTTAACTTCTGTTGAATTAATTTCAAGCATTTGGTAGCCTGACCCTCAACAAAATGTAGAAACATACAAGCACATGTATATGTAGTATATATGTATTACATGCATGCACAAATATATATATATAATATTTACATATATATATAATTATATATAAAGAGAAAGACACACACACACACATACACACACAGATTAGCATACAGTATTTTTGTTCACAGCAGCCATGTTGCAAAAATCTGATCAGAGAGAAAGCATGTGGCATCATTCTATCCAGAAAAGTCTCATTGACTGAGTCTGATGGTATTCTTCAAGATATCTGAAGTCTTCACATAAATGTCAGTCTGATGCAAGTTATGGAATGCAAATATGTGTAATTTTTTACTTCTAGTTAGGGTGTATGTTTGTTTATTCCAGACAAAAACTACCAGAAAATAGAATTCAATGAAAAATTTTAAATATCCAAGTAGAGGAAAAGAGGAGTCTAATTTAATTCTTTATGCCTATGAAAAGGAAAAGAAATATGTACACGGTAGAATTTCTAGAAAGAGGATTTCGAAGCATGGAAAAGTTACAAAATAATTTGTCCATATGTGAAAATTATTTCCACGGACATATGTTTTTAAAAGACTGCATGTGAATCTTGCTGGATATAAGAGACGCTTATTGTTGGAGTAGGTCGGCACATTTTGCCAATTCAGCACATGTTTGACAGAACAAATAAGTTTGCTTTTGAAAGTCTTGTCCTGATTTATAAAGAGCACTTAATTTGTTTCCTTTTGTTGAGCTTCAGATTAATCAACCTGCTATTTTCAAGCTGGCCTTTGGATGTTCTTCCCTGTTTTTCCCTCGGCTATACTTACTTGCTGGGAATTCTTGTGTTCTTTTGAGAGTTTGCAGCGAGACAACCCAGAAGTTGTGACTAATGGGTTCAGACTAGTACTGCATTCCAGCTCATCCTTTTCAGAACCTCTTGGTAAGCTTAGAATCCCTTGTTTTATCAACAGCTTATATTGGTTTTAATCTCAGTTATGTCCTGAGAAACCTTTGTAGAATTAAATACAGAAGGAAAAGAAATGACACCAGTTTTTTTTTCTGCGGGACCTCTTGTAGGCTTCTGTCTCATTATGTTAACAATCTGCCAAGAGAATGGAGTCAGATCTCAAGAGCAGACTAGATTGATTTACTTTACAGGCCTTTCCACCCAGCCTAATTATTGCATTACAAATAGCGATTCTTTCACCCCATGAAGGAGCACTTTGATTAGTGCTTGCGATACAGGTGCCGGGGTCTGCTACTGTACCTGCATGTTAACTAGCTTCCTGTATCCCAGTCAAACGGCCCTAACAGCACAGAACAGAGGCAGGCACCTTCCTTTACATATTTCTGAGGTCTCTAAATGAACATGTTTAGGACGGTTACAGACAATGCTATATGATGCTTTTAGTGTTGGGTAAAAACACACACTCTATAGCAGCATCCCTAAAAGGCAAAAAGTATGGCCTCATGTGGTATCTCCTATCAACATTATGCTTGAGATAAGGTTAAATATGTGAAATCTTGTTTTAGAGAACAGGGAGTGTGGTGTTTTGAATTACAACTTGTAATTGCTTTTTGTATCAGTCTTCTGTGACTGCTGTAACAAATTACCAAAAGTTGGGTGCCTTAAATTTATTCTCTCCCAATTCTGAGGTTAGAAGCCTAATATCAAGGTGTTCATAAGGCCACATGCTCTCAGAAGGCTCTGGATAGTCATCCCTTCCATGCCTTTCTTCTAGTTCCTGGTGGTTGCAGCAACCCTTGGTTGGCATTCCATGGATTGTGGTGGCATCCATTCCAATCTCTACCTCTGTCATCACATTGACTTCTCCTCTCTGTGTCTCCTCTATGTGTCCCTTATAAAGACACTTGTTACTGTGCTTGGGGCCCACCTAGATAGTCCAAGATGATCTCATCTAAAGATCTTTACCTGAGTTTTACATGCAAAGACCCCTTTTTCTAAATAAATTCACATTTACAGGTGCCAGGATCAGGACATTGACATATATTTTTGGGTACCATCATTCAACCCACTACATATCAGACATGCCAGGATGCTTAGTGATTTGTCACATATTTGTTGGTCTTTGAAAGTTATTTTCTGTTGTACTAATTAAAGACTCACTTGAAAATGGAGACTGTTTCTAGTTAAAAATGGGCTTGGGAGAAAAGTAGTATTGATCAGTTAAACAAGGAGAAAATGGGGTGTCTGGGTGGCTCAGTCAGTTAAGTGTCCAACTTTGGCTCAGGTCATGATATCACAGTTCTTGGGTTCGAGCCCTGTGCCGGGCTCTGTGCTGACAGCTCAGAGCCTGGAGCCTGCTTCTGATTCTGTGTTTCCCTCTCTCTCTGCTCTTCCATGGGTCACGCTGTGTCTCCGTCTCTCAAAAATGAATAAAAATTATTTTTTTTAAAGAAAAAAATGTTTTCCTTGTAAGAAAGTCATTTGAAATGTGAAAGAAATAGCAGTACATTATGGGAAATAAAGTTATTGCTTAAAAATTAAAGAAATGTAAATACAAATTATGTTGTAGAGCAGTGGTACCCAATCATGGGTGATTTTGTCCCTTCTTCCCAGTCTCTAGGGAATAACTAGTAATGTCTAGAGACATTTCTTTTCATTGTGGCAAAATACACTTCACGTACATTTTTTTTTTTTTAATTTTTTTTCAACATTTTTTATTTATTTTTGGGACAGAGAGAGACAGAGCATGAACGGGGGAGGGGCAGAGAGAGAGGGAGACACAGAATCGGAAACAGGCTCCAGGCTCCGAGCCATCAGCCCAGAGCCTGACGCGGGGCTCGAACTCACGGACCGCGAGATCGTGACCTGGCTGAAGTCGGACGCTTAACCGACTGCGCCACCCAGGCGCCCCTCACGTACATTTTTTTTAAGCATACAGTTCAGTGACACTAAGTATCTGCATATCACCACCGTCACCATCATTCATCTCCAGCACTTTTTCGTCTCCTGAGCTGAAACTCTGTACCCATGGAATAATAATTCCTCATTCCTCCCTCTCACAAACCCTGAAAAACACCATTCTATTTTCTGTTTCTATGACTTTGACTACTCTAGGTACCTCATATCGGTGAAATCACAGTATTTGTCCTTCGGCACCTGTCTATTTCACTTAGCATAATGTTCTCAAGGCTCATCCATGCCTTAGGATGCATCAGAATTTCATTCCTTTTTGAGACTGAATAATATTCTATTGCATGTATATACCACGTCTGGACATTTCTGTTGCTTCCACCTTTTGACTATTGTGAATAATATACTATATGCATTGGTATATGAATAGCTACTTGAGTCTCCGCTTTTGGTTATTTTCGGTATGCGCACTAGAAGTGGAATTATTGGGTCATATGATAATTCTGTTTAGTTTTTTTGTGGGTTTTTTTGTTGTTGGTTTGTGTGTGTGTGTTGTTTTTGTTTTTGTTTTTTTTGTGTGTGTGTGTTTGTTTGTTTGTTTTCTTTGAGAAACCATCATTTTATAGAAATGTTTCTGTCAGGACCAGAGGTGGTAGTGCTACTTGCATCTGGTGGATAGAAACCAGGGATGCTGCTAAGCAGCCAATCATACACAAGATAGCACCTTTCCCCATAAACAAAGCATTAAGTGGTCCAGAATCTCAATAGTGCCCCTGTTGAGAAACTCTGTTTTAAAGAAATCTTAAATTAAGAATGATCTTGATTCTGTTACTTTAATTCTTCCAAATATTGTCAGAGAGATACCGGATATCGCATTGTATACTTCTATAAATAACGCTCCAACCATGGATCATTGTACAATACAATTTCTCTTTCCCTGTGTGAGGGCCCATCACCTCTTTCCTCTTCCATTGCTCTGCTCTCTAATATTGGTTTGCATGGTGTGCAGTGAAGAGGATTGATGTTTAACTGCCTTTCACTCAATTGGGGGCTTTTGGGGGGGCAACTTTTAGAAAATAATTTATGAAATCATAATTTATGTTCCAAGAACATAGCTTAAAAGCTTATAATTTTCTCTTGTTCAATGAACATATTTTTAAAAGGTAAATACATTAGGGCCCTTTAAAACCTTGCAGGAAGAATTTGACAAACAATAATTAGAAGAGAAACTACTTTATAGAAAACAATTTAAAATGTCTAGTGGTCATACAATTTCGAGCTAGAAGAAATTTTCAGGTTGTAAAGGGCCTACTGTAAATGGAACTGTGTAACTATTACTGCACTGAATCCACAATACCTATTTCATTGGTAAAGAAACTGACATTCTAGGAGATTAAATAGATTCCTCAAAACCACCCAGCTAATGAGTGGTAGTCCAAAGGTAAATTTTTTCTCTGCTGGTCTTCATGCTGCCATTTCAAATCCCTTGAGTCAATCCGTTTCACAAGTGAAGAACCTGTAACCCAAAGAGTTTTGACTTGGCCAAAGTTACCAAACAAAGACCAAACCTACCTTTCAAACTTGTGTGTTGTCTTACTATAGCTTTTATTCAGTCTTTAGTCTCTGCCATCCACGGCTAGATCCTAGCTAACTGGCAGCTCTTAGCCCAGCATCTGCATGGACAACTAGTAAAGCGTCTCCTTCAAGGTCAGAGCTGGAGGATTGGTCATTTGGTTCCCATGTTAGATGTAAAAAAAAAGTGACTACAAACATTTGACTGCACAAAATTAAAGTTACATAGTATACTATTAACCAAAACTTCTTCCCCCAACAATCCAATTTTGCTGTCAGTAAGTCAATTACATAGCTCAACAAGGGTGATGGTTTGTGTAGAAATCAACTAAGGTATATATTGTAGAACACCCAATAAATGAATGAGGAATACTCCTTTTTACAGGAAAGGTAGAGAATAGTTATTTCGTTTGGTGAGGCTGTGAATATGGAAGCTATTGTAAGAGGGGTTATCTTATGTCTTTTCTAAAATAGGTCAATGCACAAAGTAAAAGAAAGATTAATATTTCAGTTATCTTTTCTACAAGAAAGATTAAAATTATCAGAAAACCACATCAATAATTACTGAAATATTGAATTATAACATAAATGAAGTTTTAGTGATCATTAATTTAATACAACTGAAAATTATTTCTCCTTTTTTTCAGTGTTATAGAGTTACAGATAAATGATTTAAAACCTACCAGATTCACTTATCACCTGTAGAATAGTTCTAACTACCAGTGGTTTTTAATCAGTGCATAATGTTCTGTTTTTTAATCACCATGCAAAATAATTCATGAGGTTGTATACTTTTCAGTATAACAAATATATATATATTTTTAATCCACGATAGATAACTAGCTAAATCTATTGTGTTTACTCATCATGTTCATATTTCCTGAGTCATGATAAATGCAAAGATAATGCATGATAATGCAAAGAAAATCATGTTCTAATTGCTTCTTTTAAACATTTCTTTTTTTAATGTTTACATATTTTTGAGAGCGAGAGAGAGGGGCAGAGCATGAGCAGGGGAGGGGCAGAGAGAGAGGGAGACACAGAATCCGAAGCAGGCTCCAGGCTCTGAGCTGCCAGCACAGAGCCTGTCATGGGGCTCAAACCCATGGACTGCAAGATCATGACCTGAACCAAAGTCAGTTGCTTAATTGACTGAGCCACCCAGACACCCCATGTTCTTATTGCTTTTTTTTTTTAAAAGGGGACCCCTGGGTGGGTCAGTTGGTTAAGTGTCTGACTTTGGCTCAGTTCATGATCTCACGGTCTCTGAGTTTGAGCCCCGCGTCAGGCTGTGTGCTGTCAGTTCAGAGCCTGGAGCCTTCTTTGGATTCTGTTTCCCTCTCTCTCTGCCCCTCCTCCACTCACTCTCTGTCTCTCAAAATATGAATAGATGTTAAAAAAATTTAAAAATAAAAAAATATATTTATTTGAGAGAGTGAGAGAATGGGGGAGGGACAGAGAGAGAGGGAGACAGAGCATCCCAAGCAGACATGGCTGCCAGTACAGAGCCCATGGCAGGCTTAAGCCCACGAACCATGAGACCATGACCTGAGCCAAAACCAAGAGTCGGATGCTTAATGAACTGAGCCACTCATACCCCCCAGTTGCTTTTTAACATATAGTCACAAATGTAAATTTTAATATTGATTATTTAGCCACTTATTGAAAATGTTGAGATGGGCCAAGAATATAATAAAATACAATCGCCTCACAATTAAACTAATATGTAAACTACAGTTAATCTCACATTCAAGCTCAGAGACATCAAAATGGACATGCATATTTTTGTGTTTACAATGCAATCAATTGATTAATAAAAGAATTTTATGGGACTAAAATTTTTTTAAAAAGTACTTGTGTCAGCCAGGATGAAGTCAGGAACACAGAAACCCTGTTGGTTATTTCAATAGAGAGGGTTTTTTTGTTTTTTAAAAAACTATTTATTTTGAAAGGGTGAAGGGGGGGAGGGGAAGCAGAGATAGAGGAGAAAGAGACTCCCAAGCAGGCTTTTCACTGTCAATGCAGAGTCCAGTGCGGGGCTGGGACTCATGCACCATGAGATCATGACCTAAGCCGAAATCAAGAGTCAGGTGCTTAACTGATTGAGCCACCCAGGTGTCTTCCAATAGAGAGTTTTTATTATAGGCAAAAGATTAAAGAAATATTGGAAGACAAAAACGACAAAGTGAGAACACTGAAGGGACATTGAAGTAGTAACTGCTGGAAACAGTTACCATCCTTAGGACCCCAGATCAAAGGGAAGAGGGTGTTTGGAATCCAGGAACTTGGAGGAGGTGCCCTATCATACTGGGATTACTGAGCAGAGGGGCCCACGTGCCTAGTGCAGATCTCTCATGAGCTTGCAGGTCAAGTTACACAGAGATAGAGTCCCAACCCCAGTAGCTCAGGTGATGGACCTGTGGAATTTGAATTCTGAAGAGGTGCCACCAGGGGTATATCTTGTGAGTCATGACGGGTCTGGAAGTGTGGAAAGAAGCTAGGGCTCTAAAATGAATTTCAGTTGGAACCAGTGCCACAACCTGGATAATGTGCCTTTGCTTGGGTGGTGCTGTTAGGAATGGACAGAATCTCTCTCCTACAAGGTGTGGGTTACATCTTCCGTGGGCCCCTCTTGTGTGCACCAGCCTGGCAGCAGAAGCGACTCCTTCCTTCAACTCAGCTGAGTGCCCCACCCGGGCAGCAACTACCAGGGAGCCAGCTCTCAAAAAAGGAACGCAGTTTGCAGAGTTCAGCTTCTGTCCCATAAAGTAGAGACTAGGAGAACAGATTGGGATTGACAGACAATCGTTTAATAACAAGCACAGTGTCCAAAGCTGGTTTCAAAGCCTCTCTTAGAGAATAATAGCTGTTACATTTATTTCTAGCATAGGAAATTACCATCAACTCACTAGAACTTACTAGTGTACTGAAAATAATTACTGGAGGAGAAAGCACGATCGTGTTATATGTGCTCAAGATAGTTATCTCATGTGAGTCACGGTTATTGAGATTTATTTTTAAATATCCTGTCTTGGGAATATGGTAGTTTGACATTAGACTCAGATTTCATTGAACCAATTGCTGGAAGAATCCACATTAAAAATAGATTATATTATAGGACTTAAGTCTCAGATTTAGTGACAGAAACTAGAACCTGCATATTTTGATTCTCAGTTTTAAACCGGTGTCAATATAACACAATTAGTGATTAAAATATTTACATAAATGATGACTGTGTATTTTTTAAGAAATGCTCATATATTTAATTCAGCAAATATTTATTGACCACCTGCAGTGTGCCTGATACTGTCTAAATTGCTAGATATGCAAAGATTAATGAAAAAAGGCCTTTAAAATAGAGAAGTTTCTAAAATCTATGACATAATATATATTATATTTGGCTATTTACTTTGACTCTAATATCTTCTATAAAATGTGTTTAAAATAACCAGTTAACATACAACAACCACAAATTTTTGCAATGATGTTTTTCCCTAGACGGGCCATATTTTTTAACCTACTGGTGCATTTGTGTGAGAGTAACCACAAATTAATGCCTGGTATCACCTGAGGGTATCCCTGATGCAATCAATATAAACCAAAATACTCCTGAGGAGTAAATGTACCTTCAGCTGTGTGATAATGTCTGGAAAGACATTAACTGACCTTATAAATTAACTTGCCTGAAACCCACACAGTTGTTTTCTGATATTTTGGTTTATGTTGATCATCTGACAGCCCCTTAGGCCAGTGCTGTGCACAGCCACTATTAGCAAGGTGTTTATGCTTTGGTAATGCGTTTCTTGAAATCACATTATATACAAGCCTTTATTACAGACATCCGTTATAGAAATTCAGATAAGATCCTTCCAGCTTTGAGTTACAGTGTCACCCATAGATGACTTTTTACATTTATAGACTATTGTCAAATGGTAGTATAAAAACATTTTTAAAACAACAAAACATTAACTAGATTTCTCAGCTGGGATGTCCCTGTAGGAGTGTCCTATACTCCAACCCCACAGAAGGCCACCTGCAAATTCCACCTTCATTTCCTTTTTATTTCTTGTGTATTTCACAATATTTGTGAGATAATGTGTAGCTGGAGATATGTCATTGTGTTTTACTCTCTCTAACAAAACTGTTAACTGAACCACTGCTGTTCGCCATGCAAAAATATCTCACAGATGGAACTGAATATCTTATCTACCACTCTACCTCATGCTACTAATATTAGGATTAATTAACTAGATCCACCTAATGACATATTGGTCATTTATCATGTGGATATATTACATATTTCTGCTTAGGAGGAGACAATTTGACCAATTTGTATACAGTTTGGAGAAATATAAAGCCTGCCAAAACAATTTTGTTATTGGGAAAACAGCTGACAGATTCAAGGGCTTTGGATATGTAAACAATTGGCAGATTGTCCATAAAAAGTAATCTCAGGAAACATACTGATGTTTCTATTTTAAAAAATAAATAATGGATTTAATAAAATCATGAATTATAAATAAATAATAGATAGATTTTTCACCAAGTATTTATTTGTGGTTACTATGCTCAGGTCACAGTGATATATGGCTCCTTATAAATCCCTTTTATTTTCTATTCTTGTCTGTGGGTTCTGTAGGAATCTTAAACCAAACTATTCTTTTCTCAGTATAATAATTTAAAAAGCCTAGTGAAAAAGATAGCAGAAATAAGAAATCATTTATAATCAGTATGTATTTGAGACTTGACAATGTTCAAGCTATATAAAGTTTATGAAAATAGGTATGATGCCATAATTCAGTGATACAAGCAAAAAATGTTATTCCAATTACATCTGAGGATATTAATGTTCACAAAGAGTAAAACATTTTGACAAGGTGACATGGTTAATGGTAGAACCTGGATTAGAATTTATGTCTTCCACATGCACTTGATAATACACTACCCTAAATTTTCCCTAAACCTTAAATAATTCCACCACAGAGAGCTTGGTATCTTTGATTTCTCATAATAGATGTTAATGTCCACTCATTATATTCAGTGTTTTATATTTAGTTCCTTGTATTATAAGCATATTTTACAGTTCTCCTCAAATAATTGATCCCTTATTTGTTTCACCTATTGTGCCCAGTACAATACCATGTTGATAACTGTCTAGTGATAGAGTAGTATACGATGGTACTCTTCTTGATTAAAAATTGTGTATAATTGTTTCATCAGTATATCTCTAAATAATGCAATGATTGGATAATTTGCAACAAAAAGTAAAATTAATTATAAATGTAATTGAAATGTTCGTGATGTCTAAGTTATGTTGTTATGCCGTAACTAAGGGTATTTGTGTAAGATACTATATGACATCTTACACTGAATCAAAACATAATGTGTAAATGGTTGGTTGTGGATTAGTATGGGTTTGTGCGGATGCTCTCAAATACATTGGCTGCGTTGGGATTGGAAATATCTTAGAAAAGAGAAATAAAATCTAAGAATATTATTTTCCTTAATGCTTGGCATATGAACTTTAATCAATACCTGTAGAGTAAACATAATTACTGTTGCACCTCAACACTTCTTTCTCAATGTCTTACTGGAGACTCAGAACATTGAATTATGTAAAGGTCTTCAAAGCCAAATATGATTCTTCCAATCCTCCAAAATTAGATATTTTTCCTTTATTTTTTAATAATTTATATACTATGATCAAGGAAATATTTTGTTTCTGAGGTTCTAACATGTTATACATTGATGATAAGGCTATAGTTTTAAGTTTCTTTCAAGAAATTGAAATGGTGTCTCATTCAGTTGTATAATTTAGAAGGTGGATTGAAGATTCCATAGCATAGGCATCGTGTAATCTGTTAAATTTGTACACTGACAGTAAGATTTTAAATAGAAATTCAGAAGCTCAATGCTCTATGGCTTAGGATGGCCTAGCCAGAGCTTCGGATACATGATGGTAGATTTTTAAAAATTTATATTCCGTGTGCATTAAACATTGCCCAGTTTTAAGCAGGTGGTACAGTATCCTTCCTTCCCTGCTTTTGCCAGTGAAAACTCTTACTTTTATTTAAAAATATGCCATGTTTTCAATGGCATATTTCAATGTTTCAACTAAATATAACACAAACATCTATTTGGAGATCAGAAGTAAAGATACTGACCATTGTTTCAAATATTATGACTTTAATATGAAATTTAAAAAGATACCATTATCATATTTTTAGCATTTTATGGCATTGAACACATTTTTTACAAACATAATGTGTTATCTTTTTCTTATTCTTGTTCTTTTCTAAAGAACTCTAATTTCAATGAGTATAGAATATGTGGGTTTATTTTCCCAATGGTGATTATAGTGATTAAGTTTATTTTTCCTCTGAGATATCAAGACAGATATTATAGTAATTTTCAGATGCAAAAGCATCTATGTTTAAGTAAGTTTATATTGCTTATCACATGAAAAGTTAAAATAATCAGGAAGTATCAGAATCAGGTTTTTGGATTTTTTTTAATCCTACAGCAACAAAACACAAGAGGATAGGTGTTTTGACAATACAGTGGACCAGATGTTATTTCTTAGCACACTTTAAGCATTCTATCATGACGTGAATTCAGTATTCTGTCGTTCTAGTGAACTTAATAGAAGTACACAGCAGTTGAAAAGTGTTTAAATTTGGGTAAAAGAAATTGCTTAAACTTTAGAAAAGTTTTAATAATTTTGAAAACCTTAGTGCAGTATGGCTCAGGACGAAATCCATGAGATTCCTGATATAGTTCATGAGGTTCATAGTTGAGAACTAATGTTTTGATTGCATTCTAGCATCTCTTATTTGACTCTCATTCACTAGGACTCTTTAATTCCATTCTGAGCAGATGCTAATATATACTTCACCTAGAAACGTGTTTGTTGTTGAGAGAATTCAGGAAAGGAAACAGGGAAAGCTAGTTTCTGACCCTGATTTTGACACCTATCAGCCGTGATGTTTTGCCAAGTCAGTTTCTACTTCTGGAAAATAATGAAATTTTCCCAGGTGACCTTAAAACTTCAGCTTAACTGACTTTTTAAAATTGCCTTTCTGACATAACACAGTACTTATGGTTACAGTTTCCTCCTCCATTTCCACAGACCTTTACACTGCCCCAAAGCTTTTGATGTGTCTATTATGTACTTTAACTGTAAAATTCTTGAAAGCAGGAGATGGTTTAGGTAATTCTTTAATCCTAAAACTAACCAAATGTAACCATTTACATGAGTTACATTTGTATTTGTTGAAAGAATGAATGAATGATTCCTAGTTCTCTTCTAACTCTAAAAATCTACACATTTTGTCTGGATTATCACCAAAGTTCCTTCCAACATTTTTTTTTTAAATTAGTTCTATATTCATCTATTCCATACTTAGATTTTCTTAAGTAACCATGTCGCCTACCCGCTGTATTGTGATGATGGAATATTTGATGAAAAAAAAATGTATTCCATTGCAGAAAGTAGTTTGAATATTAAATGTTAGATAACTAGTGTGCCATGTTCTAAGTTTCCATTAAGGAAGAGAATGATACAGAGTCTATTTCTGCACTATCATTTCTTTTTTTTAAATTTTTTTAATGTTTATTTATTATTGAGAGACAGAGTGTGAGTAGGGGAGGGGCAGAGAGAGAGGAAGACACAGAATCTGAAGCAGGCTTCAGGCTCTGAGCTGTCAGCGCAGAGCCCGACGTGGGGCTGGAACTCACAAACCGCAAAATCATGACCTGAGCCGAAGTCGGACGCTTAACCAACTGAGACACCCAGGTGCCCCCCTTTTTTAAAATTTTTTTTTCTGCACTATCATTTCTTATATTACATTGCCTTTCTATGTGCTTGAAACACTTTTCACTGACATGTATCTCTATTTTTATTTATGTAGGTTTTATGTGTTCCAAATCTGTGAACTAAGATAGATAAAGCACATCAAATTTTGAAGCTGTTTTTAATTTTCAAAGGATAGATTTATTTTAATTGAATACAATAATACTTAGGATATGTCTTGAGGCATAATCCTTAAAACAAAACAAAACAAAACAAAAGGGAAAGAAACATTCAATAAAACTCTGGGCCCTGCTTTTTCTCAAGTGGATAGCACTGTTTTGTCAATAGCTCCATCTGCAGACCAGGGACAGCTTGTGACTCTTGCTTAGAGATCATGTTTTAAAGAAGGAGCTCTCACTCAGCTCACTGTTGTCTATTAAAATTTGATTTGAAAGGCAACACCCGAAGACACCTTTTTGAGGTTAATTTTTTAGCAGTGTCAGGTTTTATATGATTTCTGAGAGGATAGCTGTAGGCTCTGTCAATGGGAATTCATTGGGAGAGAGGGAAAGAAGGAAAAGGAAGCAATAACTATTGCTGAAGGCCTGCAATCAAGCATAATAAACTCTTCAGTCAGCTGTTTAAATAAGTACACAGCAAATTAATTTTTCCCCTTTTTTTCTGCAGAAAATTGATTTATCTGAACATTTTCCCCCATGAAGGCAGTTTCTAAGCTGTCATGTACTCAGCGCTCTTTCCCTAGTGATGTGAGAACAGTTCAGTTCCCACTGCCAACGCTATAATTTCAGTAGTTTAAATAATATGTGCTTCGAGCAGTGGTATTGTCAGCAGTGATTCTGCATTAAAGGAGGTGGGTGAGGGGATGAGTTTTGCCATGCTTGAATGTATTTTCTACTGGGGGTCTCTAGCTTTGGAACACTAGAGGGCTGTATAAGTCTTTTTTTTTAGTAACCTGTAATGGTACTGGAATCCCTGAGAAGGTGGGGTTCACATTATATATTAAAATCAAATCTCAGTCTTTGAAAATGCAAAAATATCAGCAGAATTCAAAAGTATCATGTATACTAGTGGCTAGATACACACATGCGTGCTTCCTTTTATCCAGTATATTTCAAAGCATAATTACCAAAGCTGAGAACACCTGTTTATTGAATGTATCAGTCTTCAATGCAGCCATACCTGAATTTTTAAGTGGCCATAGATTTTTTCCCATACAGCCATCAGAGGCAATATATTTTCTTACCTAATTAATATGTTTGTAATGGAGCACATTAATGTAGGCTGCAAAAAAAAAAAGCATGTAGTTACAATGAATTTGTTCCTATGTGTGCCATATTCATAACAGCAGGTGGTTAGGGGGCTGATATGAGGTAATAGCTGAGAAAATGCTTTGAAAATATGCAAGTGCTGTAAAAATATAAGGTGGCTGTATTTATCGCTATTAATCAGTAAGTTTCCATGGTGTAATGGTTTTCAGAACATGGCTTCTGGAACATAACAGACTGGATTAGATTAGAAAAACTTTCATTGTTGGGGAAGCAATTTTTTCAAAACCACACCACAAACAAAGATAATTCTTGTTTTTGGCTTTCAAGCTTATGTATATCAACTTTTAGTTTCAAGCTAATATGCTTCTTCCACTTCTACTTTCATGCTGAATAGATATCAACACTTTGTGTGCATCTGTTCTTAAATACTCTTTGAAAAGTGGAAAAGAACTTTTATATAAGACACCTACACACGTGGTCTCTATTTATCAGTTAAAACCTGAGAAAGAGGGGTGCCTGGGTAGCTCAGTCAGTTGAGAGTCCAACTTCAGCTCAGGTCATGATCTTGCAGTTCCTAAGTTCAAGCCCCGCGTCCGGCTCTGTGCTAACAGCTTGGAGCCTGCTTCGCATCCTGTCTCCCTCTCTCTACCTCTTCCCCGCTCATGCTCTGTCTTTTTCTGTCTCTCAAAGATGAATAAATATTTTTAAAAAAAACTGAGAAAGAGTGGGAGACAGGTCAATCTACATGAACAATAATAGATGGAGTTCATGATCTAATTTTAATTATTTTTGGTAATTTTAATTATTTTGGTGTTACTGAGGTAACACAATGGATGTATGAAGTGTAACAAAGGTGTAAGGATAAAGGGAGTGCACTTCAGGCATTTGTGACAGAAAAAATAAGGCAAATGTATTGAGTCAGATGTATAATGTAGGTACATAAATAACTATAGAAAAAGGCAGACTATGATAAATGTCTCAAAATAGGGAAACATTAAGAGAAGAGAATAGTATATGTAGATATAAGTGTAGAAAATGCTTCATAAATAAGGCAGCCTTTGAAACACAGGTTGGGGTTTTGGTAACATTCTGAAAAGTACAAATGAATAAAAGATTCTTAAGGAGAAAGAACAGCATGGGCAAAGTTTCCCAGGCACAAAAGAGTAAGACTTAATTCCACTACTTAAACTATAATTCAAACTAAAGGATTTTAAACTTTACCCTCTAGGACTTATTGTATAGGCATTGGGGGCAGGAAAATATCAAGATCTCTTGAAGAGAATAATCTTATAGCACAAAATGAAAACTATGAAAAGGGAACAGTTGAAGGCACTTTGCTACTTCGTTTCACAACTAAGTTTTGAAATAGATCAGTAGATATGGGTGGGAATAGAGTGAGGAAAATTAAGGAATAAGAGGCAATAAAGGTGCATGGCTTTGTATACCAATTCATTCAAAATAAGTGCTAGACACTAAAGTTCTAGAAGCCAATAGAGTATATAGTTGTAGGTATTCAAACGTAACAAAAAATTCAAGTACATAACTTGAAAAAGAACTCAACACTAAGTGTGTGGAATTTGGAAAAATCTACATAGAGTGATAATCGAACTTAGGGTAGACACAAAGTCTGAACATAGTAAAGACAAAGGGAAGAAGTCCCCAGGAAATGGACTTTTGAGGATCTAGCAGAAAAAAATTGCTATGACTCAAAGTAAAACAAAGGAGTAAGTGCAACAAAGTGGAAAAATATGAAAAAAAAAAAAAAATAGACATCAGTAAGGCCGAACTTAAAGAATGGCTACTTAACATTTTCAAATTCTGGAGAATGGAAATGCTTATCCCAGAAAAAGAGACTAACGCATGGATTTACTATCTCTTCCTTTCCTATATTTCTGAGTTTGAATCAAGTGTATTCTTCACTTTGGTCATAGAAAAACTTTTCAGCTGATTGGAGTTGGTGCTTGCCTCACAAAAGTAACTCCTACTTCTCCCATTATCACCCTTTGTCTCACGGGTCACCTGCAGTTTACCCTGCAGATCCCCAAACTCTATCTGATCCTGCGTTATGTGAGAAATCTGTCTTTCTTTGGGCATGAATAAGACCCAGGACTTTTGTTCTGAACAGTCTTTTTTTTAAAAGTTTCACTTCTCTATGTTCCATCTCCTCAGATTTAAGTTTGTAAGTCGTAATTAAATTTTTGACAATCTATACTTCTGAGAATTTTTCTGAATCGAGTAGTGCTCTTTTTTGCCAGTCCTATATTCTGCCTCAGAATGTCACTTCTGAAGGAGAGGATGAGGCCTTTATTCAAACCCTGGGTCTGCTACTTACTAGCAAACTACTCACTTAGCAAATTACTCACTCTTTAATAAGTGTTATAAAGTGGTATCAGGTAAGAAGTAGTTATACTACCACCTACAATTGTATTACCGATACAGTAGATGAGATCAATGTGCATTTTCTAAAGAATAAATAATATTTATTTTGCCCTATGATTTTTTTGCAGCATATTGAAAAATTGGGATTACTTTGTTCTTTTAAATGCAAACATTTTATTGAACCTATGTGTTGACTATGTTGGTTGATCCCTCCAAGAGACTTGAGATAGCACTGCATTGATGGTGTGCTCTTAAGTTATTCAATAATTTTGGTATTGATTTAGAAGATTCTAACAAATTTCCAAGAAGTAAATGCGAGTTGAATTTTAAAAAGAAATAAAATAAATTTCTGTTAATAAACAAAGTATACTTCAAACTCTCCTAATGATTACTATCACAACTAATATTTTATTTCTTAGATATGAAATGTAAGGCAATGGCTTTCTTCATAATACATGTAATCAATGGTACAATTTTTAAAGGGACTATATTCAAATAGAGTTGAAACTATATATAATAGAGCATGAGAAAAATTCTTTTCTCTTCCTTTTATATTGCTTTTTAGTAAGGATCATGCTGATTCAAGCCAAGACTTGAATCACAAAATATAATATCCATTTTATAAACAAAGCAGGAGTTCATAGGCAAAGCTTATAACTCAATTCCTGTTTTAAATTTGTATAGAGAAGTTGGAAACTTCCAACTTCAAGAATTTCCATTTGTAATAGCTTAATTATAATAGTTTCCTCAAAATACCAATCAATGACAAGAGTAGATAATTAAAAAAAATGTTTATCACCAGGTTACACTAATGACTGAATATTTTAGATGAATAATTCATAGTGTTACATTTTATTTCTTTACCATAACTTATCAAAACTACTTGAAAAAAGTGGCAATGTGTAGTGATGACCATAATTGCAGTAATATTTCCTATAACAATGATTAGGGACATAAACACTTAAGTGATTTATGTGTAGGATATGTTTTAACTAATTTACAAATGAGAAAGTAAGAGTTGGGAAAATCAAATTATTTGTCAAGGGTTACAACCACTTAGATGCAACCATATCTTCTAGCTTCAACTTGTGTGGTTTCCTGTCTAATTTGGATTCTAGGTTGCCATAAAAGCTTTTTAGGTCTGGTTTCCCATTATTACTATTAGACAGCCACTATTATTTCTTCCTAAATAGTCATGATTTTCATGCCATTTCTCTTGATCAAAATGTCACTGGTGTCTTGATCTGCTTGTGTGCTCGCTCTCTCTCTCTCTCTCTCTCTCTCTCTCCAGCTCTGTCTCTCTATATATTATATACATATAATAATCATTTGTGTATGTATATACACCTTTTTTTTCTATTTGGAAAACAAGAAAGAAACCAATAAGCAAAATTCTGGGGACAAATGAAGTAATAATTTTGTGTACTTGGGAGCTAAGACCACTTAATTTACATGTCAATAACTATTTGTTTGCTGCTGGAGACTCTTCTGCTGCTTTTCATATTTGTGTGTCTGCCCTTCAGATTTGACTTAAAATAACTAGGAGCTTTCCAAGAGATTCTGTAATTTGTGCAAAGAATTTCAAGTGTTTATTCATGCATTGATAAGTAAGAGTATAGCGATAGGTAGGCTAAATCAGACAAGTGACCAATTACACCGAATAACCAAGGGGCACAATTTTAATTAAAATACATGACTCTTAATTGACTATTCTGTAGGAGTCAAGTAAAAGACTAGAAAAGCTGAGTATATGGTAGCTCTAGACATTTCCCAGCTATTGCTAAATCAAAGGAATTTTTTATGATGGATAGATAGATAGATTTAGAGCACGTGTGGGGGAGAGGCAGAGAGAGGGAGAGAAAGTATCCCAAGCAGGGCTCGAACCCACAAGCTGTGAAATCATGACTTGAGTCTAAATCAAGAGTCGGATGCTTAACTGACTGAGCCACATGGGTGCCCCAGGAATATTTTTTTAACAATTGCCTACTATGTACAAAGCATTGTGCTACTTGTTATAAAACATACTAGAAGTATCAGAAATAGTTCCTTCCTCTAAAACCTTCTAATCTGTTTAGAAGTGATCTACTTATGGCATAAATTTGAAAAGTTAAACAATAATACATAAAATGATAAAATGGCTAAAATTTGGAGACGTGTGTTGAAGGGGAAACACAACTGGCTTTGTTTTATAATATTGAGCAAGGTGATGCAGGTCAGCATAAAGAGTAAGCCCATGGGTTCTATATGCACGCACTCAGGCTTTGAATCTGTTTTTTAGATCCATTTTTAGATCTATTCTTTCCTGGCTGTTTCCTCATTTGTAAAAACAGAACGGTAATAACTCCTACATATGGTTGGTGTGAGGATAAATGACATGAAACACTTCAACACACTGTCTCCCAACAGAGTGGGTGCCAGCTGTTATTATCAAGGTCTGGGCTACGGGTGCATCCCTGGGACTGGACGAGAGGGTTCGTGACAGTAGCAAAATTAGATATTATGATCCCTGTGGTTAGTGTTGGGTAGGGGATTTGGGAACATGTGGAAACTTCTCTAAATTTTGCTGTAACTAATGCCTGTTTGGTTCTGAAGCCAATGTGGTATTGGATGATTCCACTGAGGCCAGCAACTAATGACTTGTGACAAGCATGACTTGGCAGTTAAACCATGCAAATTGACAGTGTATCTGGACTAACCTGGTGTTAGGCAGATAGTTTGTGAGTGCCTGCTGGGCAAAAGGGAAAAAAAAAGACAAATAAAAAGTGTCTTTTAGATTTGACATTATCATTGAAGTTTCCTTGATTGTGGGCTTTTACCTGACACCCACCTTCTGTGTCATAACAGGTTGTACCACTGTATTTAAATGACAACCACCACTGTAAGTAGATTTAACAAGGTGGTGGTCCCTGGAGGCATTGTAAAATGTTCCCAGCAAACCCCTGCCATTTGTTTCTAACCACTCTGTGGACTAATAAAAGCCGGAAAGAGTAAGAAATAGGGCTGCAATCGCATTCTCTCTGCAGCTGCTCATGTAAGACCACAGTTTTCCCTGCACCTGAGATGTTTGCCCGTAGAAAGTTATTTTTCAAGCTGCCTGTGGAAACTGAACAGATCCTAATGCCACCAATAGCTTTTAAAGCTTCAACTCTGATACAGCTTTGAAAGTAATTAGATAAAGAAAATTAATTCCAGTTGGGAACACATAAAACATTTCATTTGGAAACTGACATGAATAAAATTATAACTATGGTAAATACAAAATATGAAAATCTAAAATTACAATACATTCTGACTTTAATATTTCCATACAAATTAATGTTTTGTTAACACTCAATAAAGTACATAGTAGCCAGGAGACCAACACAACAATCAGAGAGGACGCTCTTTTTGTGCAAAGCGCTCTGGGCCAAACTCTGATACTAAACTGGAACCAGGAAAAGATTTTGCAAAGAGCAGCTGAAGCAATACATCAAAGAGTGATCAATTGGGCACTTTCTCTCTTCTTTTCCCGACTGCCTCCCTCCTTTTCTCTCTAGATAAAAAACATGATAGAAATAGATAGACAGAAAGACATAGAAATAAAGATAGATGATACATTCTCAACAGGGGCAATATTGCCCCAAGGGGTGAAAATTCACTTTGAAGAATAAAAAAAATCTTAGATGTTATAGACCCTCCAAAGGGTCATAGTACATAAAGAGCTTTACAGTTGTGTGTGTGTGTGTGTGCATGAGCATGGCATTACAACTTCACTGGGCACAGGCAATTAGAGGAAAAGGTGTCTAATAATAGCAGTGAGACAATGCAAAAATGCTGAGAAACACTGATATAGATATATGGACTTTGGGTCATAGGTAACTTCAATCAGGCCCTCTAATTATAGAGAGAGGGCTCACAGGACAGCAGCATCATGGAAACCAAAACAAAAACAAAGCAAAATTCCCAAACGGTTATGTGAATATATCCATGCTGATATCAGATGAACATACATTTAACTTCAACTGAGCTTCACAGTTATTTATGAAATGCCTGCTATATGCTAGGCATTGTACCTCCTCTGGAACGGAGATGTGCTCATATGGGGAATATAAGCTAGATTAAATCAGAGGTCAAACTATTACTAGCAGGGAGGATGCTAGAAGGAAGGAAGAAGTACAGTGTTTTTAGAGCACGTAGCAGAGAAGCCCTTGGAAGGTGACTTTTAATGAGAGACTTGAGTGATGAATAGAAGGCAGCCAGGCAAAGTTCACAGAAGAAAGCGTTACAAGCAAAGGTACCAGCATGGCAAAACTCCAGAAGGCAGAGGCAGTGTGATGTGTTCAGGTAAACAAATGGGATCCAGAAGGTTGAGATTTGGAGGCAAGAAAGAGGCCAGTTGAGGACATTGAGGCTGAAGAAGGAACTCAGAGGTAGATGGGGGCCACATATGTCATGGTAAGCATTTTGGAATACATCCCAAAAGGATAGGGAAACTGTTATAGAATTTTAAGAAGGAGAGTGATTCCTCAGGATTGTGTGACTAAAAACCTGGATTAGGTCAAGTTAAATTTCCAGTGTAAAAATAAATAAATATCTAACAACAGATTTCCTTCCAAGTATTAGTAAATACTCTTGCAACAACCTTAAGCTCTTGTTTAAAATAAAAATTCTGGGGCGCCTGGGTGGCGCAGTCGGTTAAGCGTCCGACTTCAGCCAGGTCACGATCTCGCGGTCCGTGAGTTCGAGCCCCGCGTCAGGCTCTGGGCTGATGGCTCGGAGCCTGGAGCCTGTTTCCGATTCTGTGTCTCCCTCTCTCTGCCCCTCCCCCATTCATGCTCTGTCTCTCTCTGTCCCAAAAATAAATTAAAAAAATAAAAAAAAAAAAAATAAAAAAAAATAAAAATTCTGAAAGCTGGAATCCTTGCTCGGCAATATGCTATCTGGAAATTGGAGTGAAGAATGTGATGGCTTGTTTTGTCAAATACAGTAGTTCCCCCTTACCCACAGTTTTGTTTTGTGTGACTTCAGTTCTCCAAGGTCATCCCTGGTCTGGAAGCAAATGATCTTCCTTCTGACCTACCTCAGAAGGTGAATAGTAGCCTAATGCTAGGTCACAATACCTACGTCATTCCCCTTGCTTCATCTTCTTACGTAGGCATTTTATCATCTCAGTCATCACAAGAAAAAGGATGAGGAGCATGTGACTCTTGACTGTGGCATCGTGAGTTCAAGCCCCATGTTGGGTGTAGAGATTACTTAAATAAATAAAACTTAAAAAAAAAAAACAAGGATGAGGGCAGTACAGTAAGATACTTTGGAGGAGAGAGAGTGCACATTCATTTAACTTTTATTACTGTGTACTGTTATAATTGTTCTGTTTCATTATTAGTTATCATTGTTTATCTTTTTTTTTAAATTTTTTTAACGTTTATTTATTTTTGAGACATAGAGAGACAGAGCATGAGTGGAGGAGGGACAGAGAGAGAGGGAGACACAGACTCGGAAGCAGGCTCCAGGCTCTGAGCCATCAGCCCAGAGCCTGACGCGGGGCTCGAACTCACGGACCGCGAGATCGTGACCTGAGCTGAAGTCGGACGCTTAACCGACTGAGCCACCCAGGCGCCCCCATTGTTTATTTTTTACTATGCCTGATGTATAAATTAACTTTTAACACAAGTATATATTTTTAGGGAAAAAATATAGTATAAAAAGAGTTTGGTACTATACATGGTTTCAGGCATCCTGAACATATTTGGGGTCTTGGAATGTATCCCCCATGGATAAGTGGGGGACTACAGTATACAGGTAGTGTACTTATAGGGGGTAAAACTATCATGACAAGTTTTTATAGGGCAGGGGGACAGTTTGAAATAAGATGCCTGTGACAATTGTCTTACATTTCTGCAGCTAATGGGGCAGTCCCTGTTGGGGAATGACTCAACATAGAGTTTGAATAAAAGTAAGAGTATAATTAAGCTGGTTTTCTTGACCTATATGATTTCTATTTGCAACATTGGGATCATTATATAATCTCTATGGATTTGTTGGGGCCAGTCTATTGATGGGAAGCTGCAGTTCCTCTGTGAGCTGTAGTCAAGATACCTTTTGGAACACCTGTTATGTTTTCTTAAAGTAAAATTGAAAAGGAGTAGAAGATTTTAAGCCATTTCCTTAACAAGGATATGCAATCCATTAAATTATTCCACCACCCTATCGATGCTCTTTATTTGTTCACAAATGGAGTGAATATAAACCAAAACCTTACCTCAAAATATTTTCTATAAAGCAGGTGACAAACTGTGAGAATTTAACAATCAAAGCTTTTGTAGGATGTAAATAGTTTACATATGAACATAAAAATACACTGCAGTGAAGGCATAAAAATATAAAAGTCTATTGTCTGCTTTATTTTGTATCAGTGCATAGTTATTATGCACATATGTATAATTTGTATTTTTGGTATGTTAATTTTGTTGCTATTTTCTCCTTTTTGAATTATATTTGGCTGCAAGAGTATTTAAAAAACATATTTAAATTCATATTTCCTTGAAGTGGCTGACTTTTGTTGTTTTATTTTGAGTTTGTGTTCAGGGGAGTTTATTTTGGTACTGTGTATTGTGTACAAGTTCTCATTGGTAGTAGCCCCTGAGTTCATTTAGAAGGCTACAGGGCTTTTGAAATACCATTAATCAAATTGGGAAATTATAAATGACAGTGCAATTTTATTTTATGGCAGTAACGTGTGGATGAAAGTAAGACCTGAAAAAAACGTAAGCTGTTCAAACACACTTTGTGAAAAAGTGACTCCAAGAAGGCAGATTGTTACAGAGTAAAGGGATATGAATACCATCTTTAAATTTAAAATACTCAAAAAAAATATGAAAGAACTAACCCAAATAAAACTACCCAGGTTATCTAGAGAATAATCTGTGTATTAAGTATAGTGGACTGTAAAATTAGTTGATTGATTGTTTGGCTGTGTTCTAAACTGGCAATATCCCACTAATCTCCGCCTCTTCTCAGTGAAAAGAAACTTTCTATATTGTCTACAAATAAGATGGTCATTAATTCAAAGTGAGGAAGCACGAAATCAGTGTCTAACTCTATGTGTATTATTTCTGTTGCTGCCTGACATGGATCACTTTTATGGAAGTCCAAGATGATGCAGCATAAAACTGGGGACAATATATATATATATATATATATATATATATATATATATATATATATATACACACATATATATACACATATATATATATACACATATATACACACATATATATACACATATATATATATATATATATATATATATATTCCATGCTGATGTCAGTTTCTAATGTGCCTTGGACATAGGCGATCCTCCATAAATATTTGCCAGAGAAATCTGGGAGTTGAAATTGTGAACCTAAACTCTTAAACACATGCTAATTCTTACTAGAATAAATAAAAAGAATGAAAAAGATATGAAAACCCTCGCTAGATTATCAAAATTCTTTAGTAGTATTAAGGATTTTTAAAAAGCAGTTTAATGTGATGGTTTATCCCATGAATCATCTGCCTCTTTTTAAATAGAATTTGCAAAAGATCATCTAATTGAAGATGCATTCAGGACCTTGCCATGTATCATGTGAGCTAATTTTCAAAGGCATTTGCATATAAAAATTATATAAATTGTTCTTTTCAGCATTAGAAATCTATGCATATTATATCACTGAAAGCAATTATGTCTCTATATTCTTAGATAACATATTTAAATAATCTATTGGGGATTTGCTTTTCAAATTAAATTACTGTAACATTAACATTGCTATCTTCATACAAAAATGAAGGTTTCAGATACATTAATTCCAATTTAAACCTTTTCTTCTCTTCATCTTTTGGAGCATTGCAATAATAATTTGGAACAAAAAAAATTAAACACACATGAGAAGGTTATGTTGAGTCGGGATCTTTAGCCTAAAAGCTTCAAAAGGCCCATTATTGGATAAAGGGCTTTTTCCTCTGTGGGTACATGCTGGTGAATGCAGGTGTGACTATGGTGTGTAAAATGCAACTGAGCTCAATTTTTTCAAGGTTTCAATTCCACCAGGCTGTCATTATAATTATGTTGATTTTTGTATTATGGCACAATGAGCATTATTTTATGAATTTTTACAATTGATAAGGTTATTAAGAGACTATACTCCCCCAATTTTTTAAACATGCAATTGCTTTTTCAGAATTCCAGTTGTGTATACAAAGGGTTCAAGAGCTTAACAATTAATGCATTTAAATTTTTTGAGAAAAAAATACTGGAAAAGGACAATTAATTAAAGTTTCATTTGAACACATATATTATATATTTATTTATATGATGTAATTGTGCGTCCAAAATGATCATGGTTAATGGGTTACATATAATTAATATGTACCTTGAAATACTTATTTTGCCTCAGAACGTGTAATGTACAGGCCATGGCCCTTCTTTGAATGATTACTGGAGCTCTGCCCTTGCTTTCTTAAAAAACAAGGAAAAAAAAAAATGCATTAACTATGAATCTTAGGTTTGGGTTCAAGAGTCAGAGTGATAATCAATAGAGATTTTTTGACTTTCTACTTTTTCTGCAATTGCTCTTATCAATCTAAACAGAACTTTTTAACCAATTCATCAAAGTTTACATAAGTACTCAACTCAGTCTCCATAGAAACAATATTTCTTTTCTTGTGCTCATACTTCACTGTAAGTTCATATTATTTCATAACATCTAATTAGTTTATATAGTACCAATAAAAGTATTAGTGAAGTAAACAAATTGGAACAAAAATAACTTAATGTTGTAAACACCCTTATGTGCCCAGGCAAGCGGACTGTAGAGTATCCTGTTGACCTCAAAATTTTTTGATAGATATTCTGACCTCCTTGCAAAATTCACGAAGATTCACATAATATGGAGCTCCTAGAGAAACTTCTCTCTCCCTCTTCCACTCTCTCTCTTCTCTTTTTCTCTCTTTTCCCCTCTTTCTCTTTCTCTCCCCGCCACACATGTATGTATTTACATGTATGTTTATTATTTATACGTTTAAATATCAGATTAGTGACTAGCCCAAAGCTCTCTGAGGCTTAGTGGTAAATATAAAGGACCCACATTTTCTGTTTTGTAATCCAGTTATTTTTCCTATTCTCTTCTAAGAAAATTCTTTCTCTTATTAAATGTTCCTCACATATAAAGGAATAAAGGAATAATCACCATGGTTGATAATATGCAGAACATATGCTTTGTATTGACAACACCTGTTTCCAGTCTTGGCTTTTTTAATAACTATTTTTGGCTTTGTACATGAATAAATTATATATATATATATATATATATATATATATATATATATATATATATATATATAATAAGCTTAGAATAGTGCCTAGCTGGTAGTGTTATGTATTTTAACTAGGTTATTCAATCACTCTGAGGCTTGGTTTCTAAACCTTTAAAATGGGTATTTCATAAAATAATGTATATCAAGAACCTCAGTGACTCATTTCTATAATAAGTAGAAGGGTTTGTGTTCAATTTTGGTTCCTTCATTTTTAATTAGCTACTAAATTTGAAGGAGTTTTCCATTATAGTAGAGTAATGGAGATAATATCTAAATGCTATACTGCTATGTATTCATTTCTTTTTTAAAAAATGTTTATTTATTTTTGAAAGAGAGAGCATGTATATGAGTGGGGGAGGGGCTCAGATAGAGGGAGAGAGAGAATCCCAAGCAGGCTCTGTGCTGTCAACACAGAGCCCAGAGGGGGCTTGATCTCACAAACCATAAGATTATGACCTGAGCCGAAATCAAGAGCCGGGTGCTTAACCGAATGAACCACCCAGGCATCCCTTCATTTATTTAATTACATTACTTTATATTCACATTTAAAAGCACATGATTTACCATGACAACAATTGACTGTAATATTTATTATAATTATTAATGAATGTCAGAAATAAACCAATAGTGAAAAATAAAGGATAATGGGATAAAAAATAAAGAATAAAGCAAAGTAAGGCCAATGTTTATCCACTAACACCAGGAGTAGGTAGGTAGGAAAATGAGAACCATAACAAACTTTATAAAATAATCATAAATTTTCATAATTTACACAATAACTTACAATAATATGGTAAATGTCTTTTTAAAATATTCTGTTCATGATTGTTTAATTATAGTTAAAAAAGAAATTACTATTTCTAATCTTTAAGTAAAAGTGAAATTCTTCTTTGAACAAATATTCAAATACAAAGCAAGTATTTTAAAAGGAAACCAAACTGTCACCAAAGCAGAGTATTTTTAGTTAATACATATTTTTAAGAAATCTTGTCAATACTATATGTGCTACTTATTTAAAAAAAGCTTTGTACATGTTTATATATATCTTAAACCAGCTTATTTAGTATTGTAGAGCTTAAAAGAATAGAATTAATATTTATGCAACTTAAAAAAATAATAAAAACATTGAGAAGTGGCTTTTTCTAAGTTCAAGGTACTTAAAATGAAGTTTCACATTGATTAGATAGCATTTTTAAAAAATTCTATTATCTTAAAACTGCTGTCTGGGCATTGTGTTTATGGTTTTCTAAATTGCTTTATAAAGAAGTTAAGAGGACAGGTACCCTGATGGCTATACACCCTTTAATGATTTTCTAACTATGGCCAATCCATTAACCTTTAAGACATTCATGTATCACTATCTATATCTTCTTGAGTTTGAGCCTAAAAGAAGTTTTAATCCACACACATACTATGAATAGTTGGGAAATGAATCAATATTGACATGTAAATAGATTTGCATGTTTTAACAGTATAAGGGAAAACAAATATATGAATTATGTTAGGATTGCTAAGTGCAATGAATATTTTACAGAAAATGATGCTCTTGTACACCCAAAGGTCTACAGTTTTATGATTTTAACAGTTAGGAGTGCCTGATCTGCATTCTAAAACATGCATGCCGATCAGTTATAGAACGAGAGTCACCTGTGCACGTTTAAATACAGAATTGCTTTCTTTTCCTTAGCTAGATTTTAGATTCACCAAGAGATAGATGATAGTTACACATCATGAATCCTTAATTTCAGTAGCAATGTCATTTTTTACGAGAATGACGTAATTAATGAAGAGAGTCTTGATGTTGGGAGGAACAGACCTAGATGAAGATCTTAGCTTCACCAATACTTGTCACACGAGCTTCAGGAAATTGATAACCTATCCACAACTTTCCAAATTTTAAGTGTATAATTTAAGTCACCTGAGGATATAGGCAGAAGTATTTAATTTTACCTCTTATACCTTTGGATGTTTCAGAAAATTGTTTATACTGATTTAAAATAATTAATATTTAAGCTTGATCTGATGGAATAGGATCCGATTACGAATATTATGTCTCCATTGGATGTGTGTCTATTGGACTGCAATGATTACATTGATTTCTTTTGTATAAGATGAGTAATTCAGTGAATCATATTGAAATATGAAGCAAAGAGTTTCTCACTGTTTCTTTAAACTAACAGTGCTGAGGTAAGAGTTTTACTTGGGATGCCAAGCTAACTGAAATGAAATGAGATTCCTGAAATTGTGTTTCTTCATGCTGTGAGGATTGAGATAAAATATATGAAAAAAATAGCACATAAACGGATGAATGATAGATGTCCTTAACAAGGTCTGGACCTACCAAAAAAAACAAAAAAACAAAAAAACAAAAAAACAAAAAAAAAACCTGTTTGTGAATGTTAAAATTGTCTAGATGCAGTACTAAGTTGTTAAACAAGGTGTAGGGGAATTGAGCAATCTCCCTGTTTCAAATTACTTCGTGTGATGCTTGAAAATAGACCAGAATAATAACAGTAGAGATGAAAAGATCTAAGAAAGAAAAGGAAAAGATCTAAGAAGTTAAACCCCTCTTTCTACAAACAAGAATACTTAGAGTGCTTAACTGACTTGCTCGGGAACCAGACCTTTTTGGTGAGGGCCCTACAAAAGCCAACAATCCTGGCACCTGCACTAACTATTCTGAGGAAAGATGAAGGAAGGGTCAGGAAAGGAAGTAATATTTGCTAGGTGACAGTTGGAGATTCTGTACTATGCACTTTAACGCTGTGTAGTTAATCATCCCACAGTGTAGACATCATTATGATCACTTTAGGGAGGACACCTGAAACTCAATTTCATTAAGTGACTTGTTCTTTCACAAGTGAATAACTCCAAATAATGGATGAAAGGCTCAATCTCCTCTCTCCTTCTAAGTACTGAATATAGATCCTGATCGAAAGTGAACATTTTTGACTACTTTGAAGGAGATAGTAGCATTCATAACCAGAAACATTCACAAAACAATTACCAGCATAATTCTCTGCTAAATCTATCAAAACTTTGAAGCTTTGAAAGCCAGATATATTTGCATTTCTTTTGCTCATTTAAAAATATCATTCAAGATTGCATGAAAGTGATATTTATGATTTTAAAAAAGAGCACTTGGATAAAAATCAAACCATAGGAAAGACACAAGCAACAGGCTTCTGAAAGGAACACACAGGTCTTTGTCATTTGTGTTTATTGAATTTTATTCTTTACTTCAGAACTGAAACTCCACAAAAAAAGTCTACAAAATGCAAATGTAGGATTTTATCTGAAAATCTTCAGTGTATTTGTACAGATATGGAATGGCAGGCATCAGGAGTTTAAATTTCCTATTTCTGCAAAATTCCTGTTTAGTTTTCCAGTGACATTAAACAAACCCCTCAAAAATTAAGACTGCAGTAGCAAGTGGAAATACAAATCATGACAAGAGTTAAATTCAAATATTATCGGGACAGATTTAGAATTAAATACATGCCGGTATGTTTTTAGAATAATAATTTAATGGTAGTTCCCTTACTTCAGTGGAAGCATCAGTTAACCTCACTTTTACGTATAACTAAACTCAATGTAGGTTTTCATGTCTATAATAAGAAAATTTGTTTGTTGAGTTTTTTTTTCTGTAATATTACAGCATCTTAGAGAAGCGAAGTAAATATTAATTAAATTAAAGTGAATTACATTAAAGGCAAATATTTATTTTACGGATGGTTGATTCAAACTCACATATCCACAACTAGGATGCAGTTTTCAAATAAAAGCAAAAGAAAAGTAGTTATTATTTTATCCTAATCCTTATTGCTTATCGTATGCCTTTGATAACCCTGATGTTTAGTGAAAAACTCCTATGTTCAAGTTTACAGTATGAAAAAGAAAACTAAAAATGGCAGCTTCTTTGTAGGTTATACAATTCCAAATTACAGCACAAATTAGCATAATGGTTTGCCCACAGATCCCATTTTTTTTAAAAGTTTACTTGTTTATTTTGAGAGAGAGAGAGCATGAGTGGGGAAATGGCAGAGAGATAAGGAGAGAGAGAGAGAGAGAGAGAGAGAGAGAATTCCAAGCAGGCTTTGTGCTGTCAGCACAGAGCCCAGTGGAGGGCTCGAACTCACCAATCATGAGACCATGACCTGAGCCAAAACCAGAAGTCAGATGCTCAACTGACTGAGCCACCAAGGTGCCCCTGCCCACAGTGCTCATTTATACTAATATTAAACTATACTACTGGTTATCCATCTGCATTCAATCATGTTTAAATCAATAAGATGTAAAACAGAAAGCCTTTCTACATACATAAGGGTTGCTATTATATTGTTGATAGATAGTTCTTTTTAGTTTATACTATAGAGAGTCAAGTAGAATGTGAATTTTTAGGGTTGAAACAAATAACTGATCATTCCTTTGATAATTCTATCAGATAATGTTTATTTTTGAATATTCATTTAATATGGATATAAATAAACATTTTTAAATCACTCTCATAAAATTATCACCATAGATTTTAAAATGTTATATCATTTCTATTCCTAATATTAAACATCTTTCTGGATGGTGAGAAAATCTCTTGTCTGATATTTGAAGAGGACACAAAAATTATAAATTAACTTCCCATAATTTAATGTGCAAATTGTATTAATATTTAAGTTTATACACTCTACAAATAAAATTCAAAATAATTACTCTAATTTTAGCCTTTATAATTCCCTAAATGTACTGATGGCAATAGAATGAAACCACAAACGAATTTTATAGCAAGAGAATAACACAAGAAAGATAAATTAATTGAAACTCTGTAATTATTTAAGTAAATTATTAAATTAAATGTTATTAAATAATGTAACTTATTTAAATGAATGCCATGGAACTTAATAAATTAATTGAGCCTGTGTCCAGATATGTAGGCATCGAGCCTGTGTAGTGACGTGCACCACTAACGTTGAAAATGGATTATGTGTTAGTTTGCTAAGGCTGCTATAACAAAGTACCAAAACTGGGTGTCTTGAACAAAAGAAATTTATTGTCTCATAGTCCTGGAAGGTAGAAGTCTGAAATCCAGCTGTTCGCAGATTTGGTTTCTTATAAAAGCCCATCAATGAGAATCTGCTTCAAGCCCCTCTCCTAGCGTCAGGATTTCCTTGGCTTATAGATGGCATTCCTTTGTTCCTGTTTCACATCATCCTTCCTCTGTGCACATCTCCATATACTTGTCTCTGTTCAAATTTCTCCTTTTGATAATGGCACAGTCCTATTCAGTTAGGTCCCACCCTAATGGCCTTATTGTAACTTGATCATCTGCAAAGACTCTATTTCCAAATAAGGTCACAATCACAGGTACTACAGATTACGATTTCAGTTTTGGGGGGACATAATACAATCCATAACATATGGACAAAGATTGATTATATGACCAGTATTTTCCAGAAATAATGATTGTTACATGTGAATGTAAGGAAATATATTTCTGTTTCAGTTAGTGTCACACAATTTGTATCTTTCCTTATACATTCCTCACTCTTCACACTTAATTGAGTACCTATTGTCTTCTGGGAGATAAGGGAAAATATATTCATGCCATCAAGTTGGTTCAGTATTTTTAAAAGTACTGTTCTAAATTTTTGGATCCCAACCCAGAACCAAGATAATGATGTTTGTGTAGGCTTTATCTCAAATCTCCATTTTTCTTTCCACATGCATTTATTGAATACCTACTATGTGCTGCACTTTTTGTTAGGTATATTTCACTATGTATTATTTCAATCAAATGGACAGATTACTTAATTGCTTATTTTATTTTGAAACTCAATTTCTTTTATCTTTCAACATGTATTTTTGATACCTTTCATATTCTAACATCCTATTAGGTACTGGTGAAACAGGATGAATCAAGCCACTCCCTTATGGAACTTAAACATTCTCATAGTATGACAGAGAATTTAAAAATGCTAAATGAACAATTTCAGATAGGGGTGAGTTATAGAGGCGCTCCTGAGTGGCTCAGTTGGCTAAGCATCTCTGACTCTTGATCTTGGCTCTGGTCATGATCTTACGGGTTGTGAGTTCAAGCCCCATATTGGGCTCTCTTTTAACAACGTGGAGCCTTCCTGGGATTCTGTCTCTTCTTCTCTCTGCCCCTTCCTGGCTTTCACTTTCTCTCTCTCTCTCTCAAAATAAATAAATAAAACTTAAAACAAAAAAGAGTAAATTATAGAAGAAAAATAACAGGATAGTGGGAATCATGTTAGAGAGAAATTTATGGGTGGGGCTACCTAGAGTCAAGGAAGTCTTCTTTGAGGAGGTGCACTTTGGCCGTTTATAAGAGAAACCAAGTAAAAAACTTTTGAACAAATATGATTACCTATGTTTAGTGTTCTTATTTACAAATTACATGTATAAAGTAAAAACTTTGTGAGAGAGCTGTTTTTCAGTGTGTAGTCAAGAAGAGTGATCCTTGTAACAAGCCTGATGGTTCAAAGTCCCTTCACTATCTTGGTTCATTTCATGTAGGTGTGTCAGCTCAAATAGCGACTAGTTAACTCCAAGTAAATATTTTCTTATACCTATGTTGTCTTCTTGCTTTTCTCCTTACTTCCACTTTCTTATCCTCCATTTCTATTTGGTTTTCTGAGATGTTAGAGAAAGGCTTGGGCTGCTTGTTAGGAAATACGGCTGTAACACCTCTGAGAACATTGGCTCCATTTCTGTCAACCTGGCACAATTCACACATCTTCAATTTGCTTCATTATTTATTGTTTTGTAGAACAGTGACAGGATACTTGGCTGGGGAAAAAAAAAGATGGAAGGCCACTCTCTGCCCCAAGGACATGCAATTTAAGTTAGACAATTCAGACATAAAACACAATGGCTGAGAAACTGTTTTGTTTCCGGAGTGAAAACAACCTGAGTTTCCATTCTTGTTTGTGGAGGTAGCAAATTTACTGTAGGATATATTTTCTTAAAGAACAAATAGATGTGAAGAGATGAAAACAGAGGGATAGACAGTGCTATGTTCACATTTTATTCTTTGTGTTTCAAACCAATTGCTAGCTAAATCTCATCCCTATAGTGAAACTATTCCATGATGTATGCTTAGATCCATAAGCATGCATGTAGATATTCCATCAGCTTATTGTAGGACAAAAAACAAATGAAAGAGGTTTAATGAGGTAAAATCAAATTCAAAATCAAATGTAAAATGAATCAATTATTACCAAAAATGGTAGGTGAAATATTTCCCTAAAGAGTTTGAAAATGCTTTGTCTATCAAATCAGTAATCAGAAAGCAGGGGGACAGAAATTACTGAACACAAATACAAAATAATAATGCTACAATGAAAGAGTACAATCTGTTAAATACACTAGACTTAAAAAATCCGAGCAAACAACATAAAATGTCCCTTCATTAACAATGAGCTAACTTATACATAGTGGATGTCAAATAAATGTTCTTGGAAGGAAGAGAGCAATAAAAATTCTTCAGAAAAAGAGTGATTTTCAATAACAAGTTGCTTTTACAATTTTGGTCGGTGAAAGCCAGTTCTTCTGCAAATTCTTATAGGGCTGTCTGTATCATCACTCCATATTTACCATCGGCATTTTACCAAGAAATTTATGTCTTATTTTGAATTGCTTAAACTGAACAAATGGGCTACCTAGATAGTATATTTTTAAGAGAATGAATAAAGTTTTGATGGCAGTAGTCAAAGAAATACTAGTATTTCTGAGTTCAGGGCCTTTCAGTATGGGGCAGTTGTGGGTAGGATCCCACTATGTATGTGAGATTGATGTGCAAATGGAAAAGATGTAGGATTTGGGATCCTGGAGGATAAGAGAGATGAGTGGAAAGAGAGACAGACAAACTCTTACAAAAACAAATTATTGTGTACCAGTTGGGTTGAAGGCCAAGAAAAATCATGTATGACACCAAAAAAAAATCTTTAGTTATATCTTTAGTTATAAAACAAGGGTTGCCAGTGTTTTGTTTATATTTTTATCACTCATATTTTCAAACTGTTCCTAAAGAAGAGGCAGAGAAAAATAATCATCCTAATCTGCCTTACTGAATATAGGCTGCTAGGAATTATAACTATAGAATCTACAGAGACAGGGAAACAAATAAGTAATTTAATTCCCAACCTCCTGAAGCTCATATCTTTTCAAATCATTCAGTGGATTTTATTCATTGTGGTTATTCCACTGTAAAATTAGATGTACAAAGAAATGCATAATCCTTTTATTCGCTATTGGTTATAAATCTTTAGAACAAGCTTAGGCTACAGTTATTTAAAACTATGTATCATGACCACATTTGCAGGGTTTTTCCAATACTTAGTTAATACTACGTAGACAGATACTTATTAAGATTCATTTAGTTGTGAAGCTAAATGTAGCTTGCCTTCAAATTATATTGGTGAGATATAATCGTATATAATACAACACTGTGTGTAGTACGAGATATGTACACTATCAGGAATAAATTCGGTAGTTAAGGGAATATAATGTTGACTCTATGGCAACCGGAATGAATTCAAACGTGCCCATTTGTAGGTGTAGACAGACCCTAGATTTTCATAATTCAGAAGGACTTATTAAGCTAATAAGTAATAACATATTACAAATTTGTAGTTCTTAACCTATGATTCATGAACTTCACTAGATCCATGGACCTAGGTTCAATTCTCAGGGTTCCTGTAAACCCCAGCATGTGCGGGGTTTGCATTTTGCTGGAGCAATTTCATTAGATTTTCAAAGAAACCTAGATAAAACAAAGAAATAAACAAAATTTACATTTAGACTAAGGAATTATTTTGTAAAATTTTATTCCAGTATATTTATGTTTCCATAGTTGCAGATGTTTTATGAAACATCCAAATGTTTGGGAACAACAAGCCTCATAAGTAATAAACCATCACATCTGTGAGCACTTTATAGTTTGCAAAGACCTTTCACATGGGTATGCACTCCCAAGTTCCTCAGTCCCTCCCTGTCCTTCCTCCTTCCCCCTTCCCTTCTTCCTTACCCAGTCTTCAAGCCGGGTACTGTGTTAGGCATGGGCACCTTGTGTCCACTGTTAGATCCATTTTGACAGAATTTGTTCCTCTCCCTTCCTTTTCTCAGCTTAGTCTGCTCACTTTTTAAGATAAAATGTGCTTACAGCCACCCTGCTAGCCCTAAAGCTTGCTGTCCTAAATAGATGATTTATATTTTGAACCTAAGGCTGGCATTATAGCTTCCTTCTATATATCATGGTTCCTCTTCTTATTTGGATCGCAAGTATATCGAAATGTCACTTTCCTTAGCTATGAAGGAGGAGGAGAGTAGTAATAGCCCACTTTGTAGGTTTGTGTAAAAAATAAAACTGAGTATAAATTTCATATATTCAAATATTCTTGCTAATACCTGGAATATAACAAGTCAAAGCAAGAATCAATAATTGCCAGCCATTACCAGGAAGTAATGGATGCAATGTGAAAATCTCTTGACTCTCACAGTATAGTCTGTTTTGAGTAGGAAATTTTTATCATGATTATTAATAGCAATAAATAAATAGATGTTTTCCTGTGGAGAATCTGGCTCATTGTAGAACTATTCTTCCGGAAGCTCATTCTGGAATCTGCCTGGCTAGCATGGTGAGAATTCTTGAACTGTTTCATTAGAGTACAGAAAGATATATTGTATCTATCTTTCTAGGTAGTTATAAAGAAAAACCTATCCTTTATTTTACTCCTGGCATTTTCTATAAATGGGGTCACCTTCGAGAGCTTCTGGCAAAACAGCTTTACCAGGTTTCTTCGAGAGCAACCAAAAGATAGAAAACCATAGAACATCAGAAGCCAGTTGGAAGAATCTGAGCATGAGGAGCAAATGGGACCCTGAGCCAGCTGGAGCTGAGACCAGACATCCAGCAGAATTCCATCTGGGCTTGCACAGAAACTACCCTTGCAGCCTGAGTGGCACAAAGCATTCCCTGGCTTTGACCTAGTTTGGTTCTCTGGCTGTCACCTCTCTGCCCTGACCAACAGCCTGTTCCACATTCGACCTGCTCTGTTTTTCAGCTCTGACTTCTGGAGGTGCCCCTGTTGCCATGACTACCAGTCCTTGGTTTTGACTCAGCCTGGCTTCTGGTCACAGCTTCTGCACTCATGCACAAACGGCTGCTCTCTTTCTAGTTTTGGATGAATGTGCAACCTTATTTGTACACTTGCTTCGGGCCTCTAATTCAAGAACCTCTTTGGTTTCACTCATTGGATTGAAGTCCAGACCCAAGGTCTCAAAACTGGGCCCGAAGGAGAAAACTTCAGTTTGATTATTTGATGCTGTTTGGGTCCTGTCCATGTCCCTCTTTTGTGGATGGCTTTGAAACAGCACTTCATTACTCACCCTTAGTGGGGAATACTTCCTTACACTAATCTAATCTCTCTTGAAGCCATAAGTAAATCAATCCTGCCGACATGTGTTTACTCTTCTATGCATGATCCAAGTGTTAACTTACATAAATCTATATCAATAATTCAATTTAAAATTATATTGAGCATATGCAAGAGGAAAGCATGTATAGAGGACAATACTGGACATAGAATAACCATATAAATAATAATCAGGCAATGCCAAGTACCTCACAGGTACATTAAATAACAACAAGATAAACAGAGCAGAGGGAGTACATTTACAGCTGGCAGAAATGGTGTATATTGGTGACACCACGGAAGTCTTCCTTGTAGAGGTAAAATTTGATTTAGATCTTAATGAACTAGAAGGATTTGGGCAGCAAGTGGGCAATACATGTGGAACTAACAGGATGAGAAAACAGTTAAGGGAGAAAATGGGGAATCAGTAAAATATGGAACACAATCAGTAAAGTAACTAGCTTTCTACTTTGGCAAAAGAATAATGTTGGTACAAGAGAATAATCCAAGAACAACATTGACGGCTTGGCTGGAATTTTCCAGAGAGCTTCAAAGCTTGTGTGAGAAGTGTATCTTGTGTTATGTAGTACTGGTAAGACATAGCATATCTTACTTACACCTTAGGAAGATCATTTTTTATGTTGTATGGGAGAAAGACTGGGAGTGGGATGGCAGGGATAGGGAGAGGCCTCAGAAATATTCCAGGTAAAAGTGCTGAAACAAAGATAGTAAAAGAGAATTGATAAGAAAGAGTGGATGGGAGATATGTCACATAGAGTAGACATCAGAAGGCTACAGTGTTTATAACTATATCTGCACTTCTAAGCATATTATTATCCGTGGGGAATACAGATCATAGTTTAAAGGAGAAAGGAGTCGCTTTTCTCTTTTTAGAAAGAAAACTTTAAAAATGAATTCTGTCTTGAATATCATAGAAGTTTTTAGGAGCCACAATATCATCTAGTGCAATGGTCCCTAAACTTGATGGTATATCTGAATCACTTGAATAACTTGTTAATTTTTAAAAATTTAGTAGGTATTAGGTAAGATGTTTGAGTCTTTATTTTGAAAAAAGCAAGTAGCTCTCTGGGAAGAGATCTGAAAATTGCTGATGGCAGGACAAGAGTATCTATGCTCAACCTCCAGCTTTCCCTGAAGTCATAACAAACTGCCACTAATGCTCTTTTGACCTGCTGGCCTTGCTGTAAGTTATTTTAATGGTAACTCAATAAAATGAGTTTCTTATTTCTCCTTATCCACGATAGACAAAATTATACAGACTGTAAATGGCATAATTATGTATGCATGCAGACAAATTATTCAGAAGAGAATTTCAATAAAATAAATCTTGAAGCTGTTTAGAAACAGTTTTCTCATTTTTAAATGGGAATAACTATTGGCTGATTCGACAAGATTGTATTTTTTATGTAGCTAGGGGGCTAGTGAACTTATCCCTCACTGGTCTGGTTGGATGGATTCAGTGTGCCCTGCTAGCAGAATTACAGTTGAAAGTCTGTGGTTCTTTTTTTTTTTTTTTTTTTTTTTTTTTTTTTTTTTTTTTTTTTAATCTTGCTCCAAGCTCCATGGTGCTCAGCCAAGCAAGAAGCTCCTATTGCCTTCAAAGATGGTTCTTCACTCGAATGAGCACTGTGGGGTGCAGAGCAGGAAGAGAGTCTGGCCTTGTGTAAGAAGCTTTAACATATGCCTCATTTTAGATCAGACTCTACCTAACAAGGACTTTATGGAAACTTCAAGGCCTATGCACGTCTGTAATTCACAATAGGAAATTATGAATTACAGAATAAACCAGATTAAACTGTATATTTGAAAGAGATTTAGGATATTAGGATAAAGACTGTACAAAATTAGCAAATTTTCATGTCTGGATTCTTTCTGTGCATCTAGTTCATGTGTAGGGAGTTATAGTAATAATTTAAAGCTCAGTGGTACAGGTAAGATGTATGCAGAAAGATGTATATGTATATCCTTTTATTCCATGAAAAAAATTGTATGCTTTAGGTTATAGGCCACTTTTCTACGTTAGCGAAGATACTGACTTAAGTTATGAAAACCTTCATCTTTATTTCTCCAACCTGTTTTTGACACTGACTACCAAAGATGATAATATATGGTCTATTCCCCAAGGCCTTTCCAGACAGTGCTAATTCAGCAGCATTTTTCTCTCATGCTGTCAGGTTCTGACCAGATTTTTTTCATGACATTTGGAAGGATCCTGCTGCCTTCAGAGGTCCCTAGACCTGAAATGATAGTAATGATTATAGAGAATTCCAAGTTTTGTGTTTGTGTGTTTGCTTTGGGTGAATATACACCTTAAATATCCCAGGACAATAATCTCCTAGGTAATGTAAATGAGCAATCTGCCAAAATATTTATGAAATATCATATGCCTAAAATACCAATAGTTGCTACGACCTAACCAGGAACAGGACAAATTTACTGTGTTATCTGCTTACTTCCCTCCACATCATTTAAGCTATGGTTGCTAAGATTCTCCTTTTGAGACCAATTTTTCAAAAAGATGCAGAAAAAAGAAGATACTGAATTGTGTCATTTAACATTAAATAATGCAACATTGTTACTTATTTTTAAAATTGTAAGAGAACTCCTGATAATCTATGGTTACTGGAAATAAGAACAGCTGAAATCTAAGCTAGAAATGTTTCAATTCAAAATTAGGTATAAGTCTTAGCCACTAATTCTCTCTCTCATAGTTTTTCTTACTTATTTTCATGTACCCCACCATGTTATGAAACAGAATTATTTAGGTCTTACTTTCTTTGTCTTCTCCTATTTGCCCTTGACTGATTGAGCTGAAGAAGAACAAGCCACAGTCCTATCCCACCTCCTTCCTTCACCCATTGATGCTTCATCTGCCAATCCATCCTTTCCTGTTACCTTTTCACTCATGTCTGAGGGTTTGCTACATGCTGGTCCCTTGCGGGGCACTGAATATGAAATATCTTAGACAATCCATTTAATTAGAAGACTTGTTTAGTTTTTGACATTCAAGTTCTGTTTTCTACATTGCCTTTGAATCATTCATTTTACTAGTCCTTCTGGGTCTCATCTTTTATATACCTAAGAGTTTTCTTCTCAAAGCTATTAGCTGCACTGAAGGGATTAAAATTTCTGGAAGCCTTCCTATTCTTACTCCCAACACACACACACATACACACATACACACACACACACACACATATGCTTACAAAGCACGTGACACTAATGATAATTTTCCAGCATGTCATTACATTGATCTAATGTGGGAATGTCAGCCTGAGCTATTTATTGGTTGGCTTTAGTGATTATATCCTAAAAAGTATGTGTTGGGGGCGCCTGGGTGGCTCAGTCGGTTGGACGACCGACTTCAGCTCAGGTCATGATCTCACGGTCCGTGAGTTCGAGCCCCGCGTCGGGCTCTGTGCTGATAGCTCAGAGCCTGGAGCCTGTTTCAGATTCTGTGTCTTCCTCTCTCTCTCTGACCTTCTCCCATTCATGCTCTGTCTCTCTCTGTCTCTAAAATGAATAAACGTTAAAAAAAATAAAAAATAAATAAAAAAATAAATAAATAAACCTGTGAGTGCAGGGATCTTAAAAAAAAAAGTATGTGTTGGTTAACACCAAAGGACTATGCTGTTAGCACTCCAGAACTATATGGTTAGAAGTGTAAATCAGCCAGAAAATGTAGTTTGTTCAAAGTCCACCTTTCCCCGTTGCATATTTGGAAGTTAGTCAGCTCCACTGGTCCACAGATAGGGTTTAGCTTCTCATATCAGTTTGTATATCTGCACATGAACTTATTTGGTTTATGATGAACTTAGGTATTTGCGTGTGGATAAAAATGAGAGCCAGGGCACCTGGGTGGCTCAGTCAGTTAAGTGTCCAACTTCAGCTCAGGTCATGATCTCGCAGTTCATGGGCTCAAGCCCCGCAAGGGGCTCTGTGCTGACAGCTCAGATCCTGGAGCCTGCTTCAGATTCTGTGTCTCCCTCTCTCTCTCCCCTCCCTCACCTTCACTCTGTCTCTGTCTCTCTCAAAAATAAATAAAACATTTAAAAAATTTTAAATTGCAAGCCAATTTTATCAATTTAGTTTCAACTTTTTCATTTGAATTATGAAACAAATTATGGTCCCAGGGTTGATTCGACCATGAAATCATGGTCTAACTCAGATAAATAAAGGTAAACCTCAGGGGACCTCTCAGTGGTAAAGCGATTTTAATTAGTAAAAGATCCCGCAACTGCACATTCAAACAAACGATCTTGTTCAGCAGAAGATCTTGGTGCCATTAGTCAGAGTTCTCACTCACCACCTGTGAAAGACAGGGAGCTTTGGGGAAGAGCTGGTGAGGGGTGATGAGAAGTGTCACTTAAAGTGACTTCCTGGAAGTAAAGATCAAAGTGAAGGACACTCATCCTCCTGGCACTAGAATTCATATCAAAGTGTCAGGCTTTGGAGTTCTCTCAATTCTGCAGTTACAGCCAGGAGAGGGAAATGCTTGGTTAGCTTTCTGTAAGAAATAAGGTTCTTCATCTTGAAATTCTTAGTTCTTAATTTTTATTTCCTTATTAAAGGAAATAAGAAGTGGCAGCTATAGCTAAGCCAACATGTCGCCAAATTGAAATCCTCACCTCAGAAAAAAAAAGGAGGGGGGAGATTCATACATGGACTTGGTTTTTCACTTTTTTGTTTATAAATGCCAAATTGTTAAATTTTGATTTTTTATTGATATTCCTCCCTTGTATTTTCAAGAATTATTTTCTTTTAATACTCTATATGAATTGTTTTATATCTGTTATTCATGCTAAATGGCTGATAACATATTGTGAATAATATTGCTAGATGTATTTCTAAAAAACATCACGAAAATAATTTGCATTGTGTAACCTTAAAACTACCACTGCAGTTAGAAATAGAATATTTCTTTTAATTTTTTAATGTTTATTTTTTTAAGAGAGAGAGACAGAGCACGAACAGGGGAGGGGCAGAGAGAGAGGGAGACACAGAATCTGAAGCAGGCTCCAGGCTCCAGCTGTCAGCACAGAGCCTGACATGGGGCTTGTCTCATGACCTGTGAGATCATGACCTGATCTGAAGTAGGATGCTTAGCTGACTGAGTCACACAGGCACCCCTAGAAATTAAATATTAAAGAAAAACTTCAACCCCCCTCCCAAATTTGTTTGTTTTGCTTCAAAAAAGTTTTACATGTAAATTTATTGGACACTGAAATCAGATATTTGAGTACATAGGTCATTATAATAATAATCAGTGATCAATATTCGAACACACTTCTTTCATAATCTCAGGCCACCTTGTCTCAACATAGCCTGTTGCTCAGACAATCAAATGATGAATTAGTAAGAATAATAAAAACAAAAAAAAAAGCAAACCCAATGTAGACAAGGGTGGAAAAATAAAGACCTCAACTCTGTAGTGCAAGTAACTAGGATTGCTCTTGTTTCTCTGGGTGAACGAAGCTATTGCTAAATGCATTTAAAATAAGATAAATAATCCCGCTTTTCCAAGGAACACTTACCAGGCTGGAAAATTTCTGTTCCTCCAGCGTTCTTCCATATCCCTAACCCCAACAAGCTATGATTTGCTCAAGTGTACAATGGTGTGTTAGAATTTTCAACTCACAGAAAAAGGTGGAGAGAAAGAGAGAAGGAAAGAAGGAGACTTTAGGCACTTATATGTCTCTGAATATTGGAAAGATTTAAATATTTATCCCTTCTCAGGCAGTGAGGTCACATTTTTAATAATTCCATGAGTGGAGTTGAGAACAAGAGAAGAATAGATACAGAAGATACCTGAGCCAGGAAGGGAGGGTGTAGAGGGAGCAGGGGAAAGAAACAAATTGCAAATAAATGTTTAAAAAGTCACTCCAGGAAAATGCAGCAGGATGTATGTGATTTCAATTTGGAGAAGAAAATTAAAACCTGCTAAAGTATAGGCAAACACTCTCTTCTTTGCTTCTTCTGTCAAACACACAAAACATGTACCCTAAATGGAGGGATAAACCACCTTAAACTGCACCTGGTTTCAAATGTTTCAACATCTGCTTTAGCATAGTTATTTTTCCATAAATCATTCTGGAATTACTTGGAACATGGGTCCTCCCAAGGATGAGAGACTTATAATGGAGTCTGATGACTCTGATGGTGTTAGACCTCCTTTTGGATAAATGGCGAATGCACAAAATCAGCCTTCACTGGAGACTGAAATTCTGTGACTCAGTCAGTACACACTGAACACAGCTTGTAAGACTAGGGATATATTTGACAGTAAAACAAACATGACCCTGTCTTCATGGTACGTATAAACTAGTGGAAAATTAGTCAATTTATCATTGCATTGGTTATTTTCTATTTTTATCACTTTAAATATTTTAGTTACTTGTCCTGTCATTGGAGATAATTTAGGTTTTCCCTTTGTTTTTGTTATGTTTGTTTTGTTTATGCAATGGAGACAGTACATGCAAATAACAGGCAAGGGATTTGACCCTGATAACTGCACTTAAAAATATGACCTGGGGCAAGTTATTACTGGACCTCTTTAAGTCTATTTCTTGCTCTGCAAAAAGAGGATACTAGTTTATAAGTCAGTTTGTTGAATATAATCATTAGTATAAAGTACCTAGTTTAGTAACCAGAAAGTAATAAATGTTAAAAAATGTCAGTTCCATTTTTTTTTCCTCTCCTGGCTATTAAGATAGTATTTCATCAGTTCTGAGAAGGCATAGATTGCAAAGTACAGAGTATCATTGTTTTATGTACCATTAAGAAAATAATGCTGACAAATTACAGTATGATACCTTCTTAGCACATTGATTATGTGACACATCTTGAATCTAGAATGCATGTATGCATTTTAAGAAATGGGTGTTTAAATTGTGCTCATGAGACGTAATGGTGGTGGTGTTTTAAATTTTAAGATAACTCTTGTTAATGGATATAGAGAAAAAATAAAACATAACTATACGTGTATACATTCATGTGTGTATTGAGGAAAGGACATGGAAATAAAAAGTAAATTAACCAGTAAAAGTTCATGACGAAACATTACCCTTAAGAATTGCTTATTTGGTAGTTTAAGCAATGGACTGGAACAAATGAATAAGCAATCTTTAAAAACTATAGGTATCTCATAAGCTAAAATAAATTTATCTTATTTCTACTTGGGAAATTAGAATAGATATAAGAAATACTCAAAAATTAAATACAACTTAACTTAATAGTGTTTCTTATTGTATTAATTATTTTTTAAGCAGAAAAAGTTAAATATAATTAATGATATTGACATCATTCAACCAACTCATCCAATAATGTTTTTCCGAAAATAAATTTGATTGTTATAAACAACTTGAGAAAACTCAAACCGCTCAACACAAAATATCAAAGTCTAGCAAAGACAAAGTCTTCCTGATAGATATCTTTTTAATTTTTTTTTAATATTTACTTATTTTTGAGAGAGAGTGAGAGTGTAAGTGCGGGAGGAGCAGAGAGAGAGGGAGATACAGAATCCGAAGTAGGCTCCAGGCTCCGAGCTGTCAGCACAGAGCCCGATGTGGGGCTCGAACTCATGAACTGTGAGATCATGACCTGAGCTGAAGTCAGATGCTTAACCGACCAAGCCACCCAGGCGCCCCTGATAGATTTCTTTGATGTGGAGACACTTGAAGACTAACATTAGGCTTATAACAGACAACTTGATGGACAGCTAATCCATTAAGTGATGGCACTTGGCACTCAGAAATGAGCCCAGGACTTTGGGATGCCTTTCCTTACTCGACTGTCAGGAGGAGTATTGTGGGAATATCTTTCCATGAATTATTGGAATGAAATACATCCCCCATTCAGATCTACTGGATTCCAAAAGATTGCTTCAATACTGGATATCCAATTGCTATAAAATTCTGCACAGAGAATGAAAATTTTGTTTAAAGTCACATTTGGAATTAGAAAGTGCATAGTTGTTAATCTCACAAAAACCATTTTGGTGACATCTGAGCTATCCTTGTCCACTAGTCTCTTTATTCTCCTTCTACTTCCTGAACTGCTAGGGTTGATACCCATGTGAGGGTCCCATATGATTAAGGAACTTTATGTGCAGATGGATTGGTGCCAGATGACTTTCTTACATTTGTATTAGCCCTTCACCTAGAAGCAGCAGATGCTGTGGTGACCCATTGAGAACTGTTTACAGAAGAAGAGAATAAGGAAGAGCTCTTGGGAAGTTAAGTGATCCACACAAATGGGCGGAGTCTTCCATAAGTTAAGTGGAGCTAGAGTGGAAACTCATATAAATGGTTATCGTGTTTTAGATCCATTTACCTCTACATACTGAGACATCCTAACAGATTCTAATGTAGATTGCCTGGTGGCCCAGGCACACACACGTAATTAAAATGCACACAGGATGTTGCTTTCAGAAGCTCCTTTCTGCTGTTTTCTTTTTCTTATTCCCTCTACTCTGATTTGCTCTTCTGGGGCAAATGTTCAAATGCTCTTGCTTTCTTGTGGGCACTCAAGAAAGCAGTGGCAACCTTCTGAGAATTCACCAGGTAAATGGCCAAATCTGTCATTTGTTTTCCTCTGTCTGTGTAAAGGGATACCTACAGCGTACCTAAACATTCTGAGAAATTTCTAACTTGGAATTTTATAAATATTTGTCTACTTCTTGTCAGATTATTCTCCTATTAGTGGAAAGCACAGGAGCATTAACTCTTGGAAGTTCCCTTTTCAAGGGACTGTGGAGGAGGAGGGCATTTTTGAAATATCCCCCACCCTTAAGCGTTCTTAAGCAATGCATGCACCTTTAAATGTGTGCCACATGCCTAGAAGGAGTCACTTTCACAGTTGGAGAGTGACACTTATTAAAAAAGAAAAAGAAAAATGTCATTAGCTTTTGGAGGAAATTGTAGATTTTTTTTGTCTTTTAAGAGAGAACAAAGTACCTAACCAAATTTGTTTTTCAAAGAGTAGCCTGAATGCAAAGAAGAGGGAACTTTTCTAATTAGAATGTAATTCCAGAAACCTCTGATGGTGTCTCAACTCTACTGAATATGGAAATTTCAAACCTTCTCTGTTAATTAACTGAATTCACTAATATTGGGATGGACAGGGCTCCTCATTGCTAAGCGTTAGTATTACACTTTGATAGCAGTAGGCCAGTGGGGCTTCCACCAACATGCCTGTGTGCACAACTGGCTTTATTCAGTAACAGTCTGAGCCAAGTAAATGGCCTGCTGACAGGCATTTTGCTTTGGTTTTGCATTTTTTTCCTTTTCCTTTTAAAATCTTTCATTTGTTTTGCCAACATGCCTGCTTTTCTGGCACACCTGCTTTCCTCCTTAGATAGTGTTAGTTCTCTCAGAATCAATTGCGAGCAGCTTGCAACCAAATGCCTGATTAAAAAGTTAGCAGACCTTGAGTGCAATTACTTCAGCTCTATAGCACTCAGGCATTAAACCCGGTGTTAATTGTTTCCCATTTTTGTAACGATCCTTATAATAGGATAAAAACAGAAGAGATCATTTCTTGTAGTTAAAGCAGCAGAAAATAAAGTCATTCACTCTGATTAATCATCGTAATATGAAATTAAACTCTATTGGGAGTAAATATATTCTAGGATATTTGTTGACTCCAGTGAAGGTCATTAGTCTTTCTGCATCAAAATGTATCTACCAATTGCCATTGTAACAAATTATTTACCTAAGTAAAAGATTTGTGTAATAAATAAATTTTAATGTTTTTTGTAAGGATTTTATATTGTTTCTGAGCATTATTTAATTATGTTTATCATAAATATGTATTTCCTTCATAAATCATTATATGGTCAGAGTGGCTTATATTTTCTTGCATTGGAATTTTTAAAACACAAACTGAATATTTTTAATGGATTGACTACATAAAGAGAAGACACATTAAGAAGATCGCATGAAAAAAATTCTAGCCAACATTGTCTTATTACAACATTTCTCAGCATTGAATGTATTCTTTAAGATTTAGAATTTTATTAAACAGACCTAATATTTTAAATGTTTTCTGTTTGTGAGAATAAGGAGATGCTTGAAGGCCTCTTTTTTTTATAAAGTTTATTCATTTTGAGAGAGAGAGGGAGAGCTAGGGGGACAGGCAGAGAGAGAGAGAGAGAGAGAAAGAAAGAGAATCCCAAGCAGACTCTATCTATCAGTGCAGAGCCTGATGTAGGGCTCGAACTCCTGAACCACAAGATCATGACCTGAGCCAAAGTCAGATGCTTAACTGACTGAGCCACCCAGATGTCCCTTGAAGGCCTCTTATCTATTACTTACTCTGTACAGCTGTTTTGTACCACCTTTTCTTCTTCTTCTTCTTCTTCTTCTTCTTCTTCTTCTTCTTCTTTTTAACATATGATCAAGAAACTGAGCATCATTTGTCAGGGGGTTACTCATTGGGTCATCAGTTTTGACCCAATGGTTTTTATTGTTGCAATTCAGGCTGTGATTCTGTATTTTCTCTCATGACCCAAGGGGTCATCCATGGCAGAGTCCCTTGTAGTTACCAGAGAAGAAGACATTGTAGGAAGGAATACAACTTTTTGGATGGCTTTCAGAATTAAAATGGTGGAAAAATCCATTGAGGCAATGAGCACTTATATAGAGTCCATTTCACTCACATTCATATATGCTTTTTTAGTTATTAAAAGAAATGCAGAGCTTATCTCCTTCTCTTTCTATCCATCTGTCAACTCATAAATTTTTAGTATTTTTTCAACAGATAAGTACTTTTTTTTTCATCTTTAAAGGAAAACCCAGTCAAGACAGTTATTTTGTCTTGACATTGTTGTTAAAGAAAAGAAATCTTCGTGATTATGTAGACTATTATATATTTTCATTCAATACATATTTTGAGTGCCTTTCAGGTGTTAAAGGCTATACGCGGCACTAGATATGTCAAATCAAAGAAGATATGGTTCCTCCCTTTCAGGAATTTCCACTGTAGTTCTGATTGGTCATAATTTCTTCATGTATAATTTTAACCATAATTTCGGATAATAAGCTGCAAATTTATTTCAGTCATCTAAATAAATCCTGAGAGAAACAATGGAAGCTGTATCAGAGTACCATTATATATTTAGAATATATTTAACACATGTTGCTAAAACAACTTTAAATCTCAAGTTGTGAATTTTTAATTCCTTCTTTCGCCAGAAACGTGATAATTGTAATTTTTGGTCTAATAATGTTACCTACAGACCTTAGGAGAGATTACATGTGTATGGTAAGTCAAGTGATCATGCCCTTGCACTGAAAGAACTTTTTTCCAGCTGAGTTTCCCAGGAGCTAAAATTGGTTAGGTGCCATGTTTAATCAGTTATCACCCAAACTGCAGGTCTGATAAAAATCTGCTGGATTTTCATATCTATGAAAAGTTAGTGATCAAACAGGATCTCTGAGTTGCATTCTGTATGTATTTTGTCAGTCTGTGAAACCTAAGATAAAATTCCTTCTATAGACTCTAAGCTCTATGATCTATTCCAGGATAGGTAATTCCTTAATTCCCCAAATACCATCATCTATCTTCTTTCATCTGTCACGCAGGGACATGGACTAGATCAGAATTATTTTCTGATATGAGGAACATTTCATTTCATCTTCATGAAGTTAACTCTGAAATACGTTCTTAGAAGTGTCAAGATTGGTTTATATCATTGTAAAATATGAATTAAAATGTCTTTTTAATGGAGTACCTTTAAAAGTGTATACTGTTTCAAATATTTTTAAAGGAACAAAGGATAGTTTTAGACAACAATAAAACTTATGTGCATATAGAAATATTTTTTAAATGCATATAATTATGTGAATTATAATCCTCCCTTATGACTTAAAAACACCGAACAGGGCTAAATATAATGATACATGAGTATTTGGATCTCCAACACACACATGTGCGTGCACCCACACACACACACACACACACACACACACTAGAATTAATATTCAACATAATATAGAACAGTGATATTATTTAAATTCCTTGAAAGTGACCTGACATTTCCTTAACTTTCACTATATAAATCTTTGCCTACCCCTCTCCCTGTCTAATTCTTTTTTTTCCCTTATATTGACCATTTTTAGGGCAGGTTTAGGTTTATCAAAATACTGTACACAAAGAATAGACTTCCCACATATACTTTCTTCCTGAACAGTTTCTTCTATTAACATCCTGCATTAATTTGGTACACCTGTTCCAGCTGATGGACAATATTAATGTGTTATTATTAACTAAAGTCCATAGTTTATGTGTTGCCTCTTTGTATTCTAATCTGTTTAAATATATCCTAGAAAAGAACATTTTCTTTCAAATATTTGATTGTACTCCCCCCATTTAAACACACATATAAATAATTGCTGACTACAATATTCCTTTGAAAACAATATTCTAGACTAGCAATTTATGTATCATTTATAACATTTTGTAAATAGGCTAATATATTCCTAAATTTCAAAGTCCGAAGTATAAGCTTTAGGAGATTTAATATTTTTCTTTTCAAATTTCAGGCTGCCTCACTGTTCTTAAATTTTTAGTGCACAGGCTAAATTGTATTATATAGTAAATTACCCCGATGGGAAAATTTTGTGAAGTTTCATTCTGAAACTGTCTTCCTCTCTGCCCCAGAAAAAACTTAGAAGGTATTTCTGTACACACATGTTGGATCTTAGGGTCAAGTGGACTTACAGGTGTTTACTGTCTTCTCTTCAAAAAAATAATGTTCAGGTTTTTGGATCTTTACCTTCTGGATTGGTGTATTCACATTTGGAACATATTTGAGAGTTTTGCCTCTTCAAAAGTAACCACCTTTTTCTGAGTACAGCACATTATTTTATAGATGCTACCTAAATCTACAGAAGCTTTTGACATACAGAAGTTCTTGACATATGTTTGAATTTTATATTTGTATTCAGGGAAAACAAATTATCCCCAGTGAACAAATAACTGAGATTGGTGACTCCGTAATGTTTTCAAAGGAAAGACTAAGAGCCACAGGGCAAGTGCGATTATCACTGAGATGTAGGAGTGATTTTTGTTTCAGATATCAGGCTCAAAATGACAGTGACTGCCTGCAATAATAAATGGATATGTTTTTTAAATACAGTCCAGCCAATTTGACTTCACAACAAAGACCTCTCTACCCAGGAAAAAAGTGATACAAAGTCTTACTTCTGTTTATTCCAACTGGGTTAGTTTCTCTGTTTTCTTAAGATCATTATAAGGCTCTGATTCTTGCAGAGTAGAGGAGGTAGTTACGTATGACATTTTTCAAAGCAATAGAAGCTTAAAACATTTTCCTCCAGCTTATCAGGACATCACTGTTTTACATGCTACAGAATAATGCTTATTAATTCTCTCAAAAATATTTTGACATGATTTCCGTATCTAAATGTTACTGCTCTGTACATAGGTAACAAACTTGTTTTGAAGACTTATTCTGTAATTCAAAACCCCTATGGATGCCATCACATTCATCTCATTCTTTCATATCATACCTCCTTCACTATACTTTATAAATTTATGATCCAAGAGAACATTCCTGTACATTAGCTGAGAATAAAGTTAAGACTGATCTTTATCTCAGGGAACAGAAATTATGCACTTAGATGAGTACTGTCCTTCAAATTTGCCCTATTTTGTGCCTACACTTAAAATTGTAATTTCTCAAAATATTTTGACACTCCTCTTTCATGATGGTCCTCAAAGAGTTTTGAAGCCATTGAAGAAAATATGCCATATCATTTTGCAATCACTCCTTCTTAAAATGCTATTGTTCACCAATACAGATGGCTTTTAGTTGTTTCAGAGAGTAAAATCAGATCACAAAATTCAGAGCTGGCACCTTGAGACTGTACAATATAATGTCATGCTGTCATAACAACTCAAAACCACAAACTCCAAATGTTTAAATTATTGTGGTATCATTGCAGTATTTAGATGATTAAGTACCTCTTCTTTTAAATAATTAAATAGATGCTTTATACATTTTTTTGTTTATTAAAAAATGTTTTTCCTCATCTAATAATCACAATCTTCTATGATGACTTCTACCCTAAATGAAATATCATTGCTAAACAAGTAATTTTTGTCACCAGGCAAGACTATATATTATATGGCACTAAATATAATCACAAAGAGACTTTCTAGAATGGAATTTATGGTATCAGAATTTGTCTAGATGGATTCAGTTAACAAATTAGATTCAATTAACAAAGTTTGGATTTCATTTTTAAAATTAGTAAAGTACAGATCTCAGGTATAATTAACAATTTCCTTGTCTAAGAATAGGAAAAGTGTATGTTCTAAGACATCTGTCTGTAGTGGAGTTTGTGCATAACTTTTGTATGTGTTTGTGCATGTATAAATATACACACAGAAATTTATAGCTATGTTTTATCTGTATTTTTTAAGTTTATTTATTTATTTTGAGGGGGTGGAGGGGAGAGAGAAGGAGAGAGAGAGCATGTACAGGCAGGGGAAGGACAGAGAGTGAGAGAGAATCCCAAGCAGGCTCTACACTGTCAGCTCAGAGCCAGATGGGGGGCTAGAACTCACAAACCATGAGATCATGACCTGAGCCAAAATCAAGAGTTGGATGCTTAACTGACTGAACCACCCCGGTGCCCCTGTTGTATCTATATTCTTAAAAGTACCCTCATTTTCTTCCTAACTTACTCTGAAAAAGATATGACTTGGCTATTACACATTCCGAATCAAAATTTTCAACAGTAAGCAGTATTTTCATTGACTTCCTTTGAGAGAACTAAAAAAAGGCAAAGTTAAAAAATGCTTGTCTTTCACAATGGGAGTGTTTTTCATAATACAATTACAAAGAATAAATTAGGTTCTTAGCAATTTTTAAAAATTTGATAGTTAATGCGGTTAATTCATCATAGGTTGATATATCTATCAATATGTCACCTGTTAGATGATTTACCAGTGATTCCAAGATTTCAGTCGAAAATCCAAGGATGCTTGTTTTTGTGTGTGTGTGTGATCTATATTGCCAAAGACAACCTCTTCCTTATCTGCACTGCTTTTGGCTTCCCCACTCTGGAGAAACTTTTCTCATTTTAGAAAAGTCATGTCATGTTTATAGGAAAGCCTAGAAGAGCAAATTCAGTAGTTGGTTAATAGCATCATCGTCATGTTCTGTGCCCCTATACACATTTTCATATTAGTGTAACTTGGATATTTACCTAAGTTTTGTGGACTGTGTCCCACTATCCATCTTCTCCATGCAACTCAGCCCCCTGCCATTAACTTTTCTATGGGGATCATTTTCTTTGTCATGACTGACTGTTGGGGTGGCTCCTATACTGATTATTATAAGACCATCTCCATATTTGAATCATGTAAATCATAGACAATAAAGAGGATGCTCTTCTTGGAGTATTATTCCCATTGCCATTTTCCTTTCTTTTTTTTGCTCAGGGAGATATGATTGATGGCTGAGAATTAATTATAAGCCAGGGGCTGCCAATGATAGATATCTGTTACATGTGTTAGGACTACTTCAAATAACTTTTTACTCCACTGCTTCTAAAGAGTTTTAACATTCCTCCTTATACTTCAAAAATAGGACCAAAAAATTAAATAAACAAAATCAAACTGTGATATAAAGGTAATTTCTTCCACCCCTCTATTTGTGTTTCATTCTCTAACATAGAATAACATGATCTGTCCTCTAAAGCCACAAATTACTAGTTTTTATTCCTCCTAGGTAATTATGATTTTGTGCCTGTTCAGCAATATATAAGGGAAGTTTATTTATTTTTTTTAACATTTATTTATTTTTGGGACAGAGAGAGACAGAGCATGAACGGGGGAGGGGCAGAGAGAGAGGGAGACACAGAATCGGAAACAGGCTCCAGGCTCTGAGCCATCAGCCCAGGGCCCGGTGCGGGGCTCGAACTCACGGACCGTGAGATCGTGACCTGAGCTGAAGTCGGACGCTTAACCGACTGAGCCACCCAGGGGCCCCTATAAGGGAAGTTTAAAGTGTGTATGTACGTGTTTGTATATGTTTGTGTGGGGGGGGGGGGGGACAAGTGTATGGGTGTGGGTGCATGCTTAAACTCTTAGGAGTTAAATGCCCATGGTCTGAGGTTAATTATAAAATTGGCGCTACCTCCTAAAAGATACTACTGACTTAAAGAAAATAGGGCCTACTTTGGTTTTACAAGTCCTGTTTTGTGTTGAGAGTTATTAAGAGATATGCTAGAGAGATGCCCATTATCTCTCTTGTCAATTCTGCTAAAATGACCTGAGATGAATTCTTGAATTCCAGACACTGAGCCAAACTCTATTTCTGATATCAGTACTTATATATTTGACACATTAGTTTTTAGTGATTTCTTGTTATTCAGAGGAAGACTCACGTTTTGTAAAAGACCAACACTATGTCAATGGGTTTTATATTTTTACTTAATAGCAGTGATGACTTCGTGTAATTTCTAATTAAATTGCTATAACTATTATGTATGCTGATTTTGTAAATATGATGAGGGTAACTTACTTTGTCACATGCATTTTTTTGTACTCGAAGACTAAATTGGAAAGGACTCTTGCTGAGTCGTTTCTTCCCTATTTCTGTACGTATAATTTATAGATGCAGAAATTCTGCTTGCAGATTCAGGAGCAGCTCCTCCTGTTTAATGTAGTCATTTTATATTTTGTATGCTCAGATAAAGTGCTGCATTCCTACTGGGCAACATTTAACTGTGAGAAATAGGTTGAGGTTGTTTCTGATAGCAGGAACTAAATAAGAATATAAGAAGCAAACTAACCAACAACATTCACAATGCTGAATCCTCTCTGCTTGCCTGAGACCCCAGAGAAAACTTAAGGGTGGGGTCGTGTCACCAAACCAAAGGGGAAAGTTGATTCAAACCCTTTTGAGGCAGGGAGGAGACTCCTGCTTTGTGTTTGTTTGTTTTTTCTAATATTTAAATTCAAGCACCAAGGTTACTCCCAAAAAGAGTACAAAGAATTTACTTTTATTCTTAAAGCTATCAATTGTTTTTGCACATGAAGAGAAATGCGACCTAACTTTCTCACAAATCATACTGAGATCAAAGGAAATAAAAACAAAACTATATTAAAAATTTCGCCACACGTTATTAATATGAGTCTTTCAGCCATAGGTGCTAAGAGGTATACAATGCACTTCATGTACAAAGCACAAGAATACATAGGTCCTTACTTTGAGGGCCGTTTCACAGTAAGCCTACAAACTAAGTCAGCAGGCTAAGTTTAAGTTAATGTGTGTTTCCCACACATGTTGACACAAGTTCCCCAAACTAAACATACAGTTGAGTAGTGAGGTTCAAAAATAAGTTGACAGATCTATCCTAAAATGCAGCAGTCCTTAGCTGCAGGTAGCCAATGGGTATGGATGAACACTCTTCAAATCCGTGGAAAATGCTACTCAGCTTTATGTGGCCAGTTATCTTCCACACCCTACTCCTTTTTTTGTATAACACAACAGCACTAAGAATCAAAACAAAAAATCATTTTAAAGTTGCTGGCACCTTTACATCCATCATCTATGGTCAGTGAAGTTGTTACACAGCTTTCTCAAACATAAACTGAACCTTCCCATTTGTCTCCAAATATTCTAAGATGTAAACAATGAAAGAGGAAAGAAGGAAAGACTGAAGGTTACTTTAGTTATGTTTCATTTTGTTACTTTTTTAAATAAAGGGTTGTGGGTTTTTTTTAAGTTTATATTTATTTATTTTGAGAGAGAGGGAGAGGGAGAGGGAGAGGGAGAGAGAGAGAGAGAGAGAGAGAGAGAGAGAGAGAGAGAGATAGGGGCGGGGAGAGAGGGAGAGAGAGAACCCAAGCAGGCTCTGCACTGTCCCTGCAGAGCCGGATGCAGGGCTCGAACTCATGAACTGCAAGGTCATGACCTGAGCCAAAATCAAGAGTTGGATGTTTAAACTGACTAAGCACCCCTTATTTTGTTACTTTTAAAATAAGGCAGAACTTACTGTAAATTTCTTGCTGGAAAGACAGACAACTTTTCTCATGGGAAATCACTTTTGGAAGATGGACAATGATGCTTCATTGCTACTACATCCTCTTTGGATTTCCTGGTTCAATTCTGGGTAAATCATTTTCATCTAGTAAATATTCATTATAAGCTCATAAAATGTGAAGTGTATATGTTCCTCAGAAAAACTTGATGGATTTGATTTCATCAATTCTTATTTGAGGTTGTTAACATTTCTGTATCTACCTGGAGATGAAAAAAATTGTTCAAGGATGTGCAAAGTTAAAAATGATTCTACATTTGAATCAAGAATAGTGTTCTCTAACAGTCTTATTACTCTTTTAGTCCTTTTATTTTTTGCTTTCACAAATTGGCAATGAATTCCAATCCAAGGATGGTAACAGACTAGGGATTGTTTTGGCATAAACTCATAATGCACTCCCCTTCCTTCTTTTTTCTCTCTAGGTTATTGTTAATTAGTGAAGGTCTCACATTTGTGCACTGACCTTGCCTAGGTCTGCAGAGTTTGCAAGAATTAGAAGGAAATGACATTTTAAAAGCTGCTGGCCAAACACATCCTCAGAACTGGTAGACACTAGCTTAACGAAATTGACTTTTTAAGAAGTTGTGGGATATAGTTTTTGTATTGTCCACCATTTTATTCTTAGCAGCTAGAATGGTGTTTAGCATATAGTATGTGCTCAACAATATTTATTAAATAGCTAGATGAATGAATGAGTAGTGCTTCATGTTGAAATCAGAAAACGAGGGTCTGATTTTCATTGTAACTCACATAGACAGTCACTTTATTTCCTCATCTGAAAAAAAAAATGTAACGTTCAAATAGAAAATCCCTAAGTAATTTCCAGCTAAAATAAGTAAATAAAGTGTACCTTAGCCGAACCATTTTAACATATGTATTCCCAATAAATAGGAGAGGAGAATGACTCAATTTGTCAGTTTCAAATAATAAAATGACTCATTATAAAATAATTCTGTACTCCAAACATTTCACTTATCACCAGTCAAAAAAGTTCCTTATGATTTTGTCCTTCAAAACTATTCCTTGTTTTTGATAATGGGTTCAGTTTACTCACAATTACTAATAATTTTCATAAGCTATATATCCAGAAATCTTTTTTTAAATTTAAATTTTAACTAATATCAGAAATGTTTTCTTGTTCTACCACTTTGGACCTCATCTTTCAAACATGAATGAAGAAGAACATGTGTGTATTAATAATGGTTTTCCTTAGTTGAGCCTGCAAGTATTGAGTAGTAGCAAATTAAATTTATAACCACAGATTGCTTTTTGGGTCCCATTTACCTTACTTTCTAATTCACCATGAGTTTTGCTCAATTCTGGATTTTATTAAGAGGATGCAGGTGCATTGATTTTTAGATGGCAAGAAGCTATTGAGGAATTTGCTGTTGAATTGAATCAGTAGTTTCAGCTGAAAATGTGCTCTTCTGTCATTGTGCAGCCGCACCCTAGTGGACTCTAAGCCAAGGGTGGGTGATGGTCTGGCAAAGCTGAGGAAAAGACTCAAAGATTGCAATTAAGATGTAGGTTCATTGGGGGAACTTACACACAGGGAGTCCAGGAGCAGGAGACTGTACAAAGCATCCCCTGCTAAAATCTACATGCAGCAAGCTTTTATAATGTAGCAACTAGCCTAACAATTATCTGTAGCTGCTCCTTCTTTGCATGGCCAGTGTTCCAAAGAGATTGAAACCTGCCATCCAGACATTCTCTGTTACAAAGGAGACACTCCAGGTTGGTGACCCCAGGCCCCTGACCTTGAATGTTGAATTGTTTCTCTACGCGTTCTGCTTGATGGAAATATAAAGGGGGGACTGGATCGGTACATTCTCAAGATAGCGATTAACGGGGCATTCAGGGTGTGTTTGTACAAACCAGCCATCCAGCATTGACCATATAGTCATTTAAATATTCCTTTTCTCAGAGCTTGCAACCTAAGACTACACTCATGACTGTTCTTTTTTAGATCTCAATTATAAAATATGTTCTCTTAAGGGGCTCCTGGAAGCTTAGTTGGTTAAGTGTCTGACATTGGTTCAGGTCATGATCTCACAGTTTATGAGTTTGAGCCCTGTATCAGGCTCTGTGCTGATAGCTCAGATTCTGTGTCTCCCTCTCTCTCTGACCCTCCCCTGCTCTCTCTCTTTCTGTGTCTCTCTTAAAAATAAATAAACATTAAAAATTTTTTAAAAAACATGTTCTCTTAAGAATAAGGAAGGTCAAAATGTGTCCCATTAATATTATTAGAAGTATTTGTATTAAACTACAGTTTCTAGTCTCTTATTTTCTTTTAATCCTCTTTGGGGTGATTTCCTTTGCTACCTTAAGAGGGGACATATAGGAAAATACTATTTCAAATCAATAAAAAGCATATGTTCATTGGATTTAATGCTGAGGTAAAACAAATACAAGTTCACATATTGAACTTTAATACTATTTTTGTTTTTTACTTCATCGTAAGTAATTTCTGGCAGGTTGTGTGTATATGTATACTATTTAGAGATTAGATAGATGAATGATGCATTCACATTTCTTGAATGTGGTTAAAAGAACTAAATCAGAGTTAGGAATATTTCCTTAAAAGATATTTAAGGAATTCTGCACAAATGAAACCATATTTAAACAATTCTAAAGTGCATTTTCCCTACTTCCAACAATATTAGTGTGTAATTTTACAGAGAATAATTATTTTAAGTGTCAGTTATTAACTGGTAAAATTGTTTATTTGTCTTGTAATATTTGGCTTAGTGTGCCAACTTCTTGTTATTTTGTGATTTGAGAAGGCAAGCATTTTTAATTGCAGTGATTTAAAATGTTAGGTAAAGAAAGTAAAGAAGTTAGAATAGCAGGGCAAGGATAATCAGATTGTTTAGCATTCCTTAGCTCAAGAGAAAGCCCACCTACTATCTACTAGACTTTTCCTTTTCTTTTTTTCCTAATTGCTATAAATGATGAAGAGGAATACTTAAATATTAGAATATGTTGTAATATTACCAAGATCATCCATGCAAATTTTAGTGTGGCCAAAATATTGAAATTTTAAAATACCGTATTCCATGACCAGACAATACCACTTTAAATACTTAGTATACACATAGTCAGATCTTAGCTTATGCACATGCACACACAAAAACATATTAACAAAGTGTAATTCAACTAAGTAAAATCTTTACTAACTTCCTTTTCACACTTAACAATAGATTCCAAATATTTTCAGTATCAGTAAATATTAGTATAATTTTAAGTATTGTGATTTTTTCAATTGTATGATACATAATTTATTAATTAAATACCTATTAGGCATGTCGCTCATTTCTACCTTTTTGCTATTTTATGCAAAGACACAATGAACTTGACCACCAAATCTTTGCACCTAGGAATCCCTGTAGGTTAATGGGACTGGGATTGTAGACTTGAATGTGTCATTCATTGGTGAATAGAATAATATTCTGTACCAGTAAGAAATGCACAAGAGAAGCATTCAAGCAATGGTTGAGATTTCATAGATGACTCATTCTTTTAGCAACTCTTGAAGAACAGTGCCCAATATAGGAACATGTGTATCTTACCTGAGCATCTTGAATTTTCCCTCCCTTTCCTCTCTACTAATCTACACGAAAAAATATAGTGAAAGTGTTTGGTGATGTTTCTTAAATTAAACCAGTGTGGCCTCTTCTGACTTGCAGCATCCTGAACCTTTATTTGTATGCATGGCCCTTTATGCTTGTGTAGAGTACAGAATTTCTGATGAAAGTTTCACATGGTTAGAATTCATATCGGCAGCTCTGAGATAAAATAACATGAAGCAGCTTTAGTAGTTACTGGTTCCCATCTTATTCTTTCTCAGGGCAGCCAGGGACCTAGAGCTAACTTGTTAGTGATACATCAGATAAACAAATGTGACATTCAAACCGTTAACAAGACATAGCCAATAATAATAATAATGTTTACCATGGGAGAAAACGGAATGGATAGGAGCTAGATTTTAGGAAAACAAGAGTGCAAAGGCTTTGGAAAATCTGAAGTAGTCTCATGATAACATATGTTGTCCCAATTCAGTCAGGCAGCGCTTCACTGTATTTATAACGCAAATTGGGTATATTTCCATGGGGATAACCCAGAAGCAGAATTCCCAGAGGCAGTAAGTAATAGCTTATCCTCTTCCTCTTTTTTGAATGTGCAACAATTATAGGTTTCTTGAAAGGATAATGGGGAAAACCTTCACTTTTTTAAAGGAGAAACCATGTATTCTAAACTGTTGGTCTTTGGGGCGCCTGGGTGGCTCAGTCGGTTGAGCGTCCAACTTTGGCTGGGGTCATGATCTCATGATCTCACGGTTCGTGGGTTTAAGCCCTGCATTGGGCTCTGTGCTGGCAGCTCAGAGCCTGGAAGCCTGGTTCGGATTCTGTGTCTCCCTCTGTCTCTGCCCCTCCCCTGCTCATGCTCTGTCTCTCTCTCAAAGATAAATAAACATTAAAAAAAAAATTAACTGTTGGTCTTCGTCTATGGCTTCCATGAAAACAGCTTCCCCTCAGAAAGGCTCTGAGCTGCCATGATGTACAATTTAGGAGGCATGCCAAGGTTATGGGGTGCAGGCAGTTCCCCTACAAAAGGACAATACTTTTTTTTTTTCCTCCAGTGGTGAAGGAATCACATCTTTCAAACAGCTTGGCCCTGGGCATTAAAAGAGAATATGCAGCTCTAAATTTCAAGAATGATAACTACTTTTTATTGAGTACCTACTATGTGTCAAGTTTTATAAACCAGCAAGACTTCTTGGCACTATTTTCTCCATTTTACAAAGCCAGGAACTCATTCAAAGAGGTAAAGTCACTTGCCTTGGGCCATTCTCTGCAGAGCAAGGACTCCTGGCCAAGAGGTCTGGTTCTGGCTTCTTCACCTGGTCCTGTTGTGCAACAGCTGAGCAAGTATTGTTGAGTCCTTGATGACACCTACAACTCCTAATTCTTAACACTTCATGAATCCTTGTTTTCCTTCATTTCGGTCTATTCAGATCCTTTCCTTATATCTACCTTGAAATTTCAGACATTGTTGTACCTGCATCAATCATTATGATGATAAATTAAAGATAGATTTGCTTGATCAATTTGCTTCGTACCATAATATCTGTGTTCCAGTTCTTAGTCCGCATGCATTACCACCCCCACTTCCCATTAGACTGATAAATTGTGCACACTTTTCCAATTAAGACTTAAACATCCTTTAGTCAAATTAATTAGGAAATATTTCCATAAGCCACAGTAGTTTAAGCATTATATCACTCTAATTTACACTGTCATTACAAATAAATTATGCTAGATTTCTAACTTTGCTTATTCTCACTTATAAAGTGGTAAAGAAATATCATAATATAATATATGTGAGGTATATTTGAAATAGTTTTCTTCTAATTCTCAGTGAAATTATAGTACTGTGAGAACTGCTGGGTTCAGGTATTACTGGTGTTGCCGATTTGGACATTTCTTAGGAGAAAAAAATATAGTAATTAAAGTAGTATTATTATGCTTAGAATATCATAGATGGAAAATTTCCATTTTTCTTCTGTGAAACATATACTTTATAATGGCTTATAAGGCCTGGAAATGCCTTATAAAGACTGAAGAATGTGTCCCATTGTCTTTCTCTGATATTTGACTTGTTTTACATTTAGCTGAGTTATAAGTAAGAAGTATTCATCCAGAGATAGTACCAAAGATACTTTAATCACTGAAACTACAGACATTTTAGTAGGCCACTTTATTTATTTATTTATTTATTTATTTATTTAATTTTATTATTATTATTTTTTGGTGGTTTGTACTTGTTAGGCCAATCACTTTAAAAAGATATGTTTGAGAGTCATGTATAATGGGCAGCCTGGTCATTGTCCTTAATACTGTATTTATCACAAAAGGATATTGATCAGTTAAGGGCATATTGAAACAGAAACAGAAAATCCTTGTATTGGTTTTCTCTAAAGGGTTAATTTCGCACGAGAGAGGAAACAGTGTAATAAATTAAAAAAATTAAAAATAGCCACATTTTTCTTTCTATACAAGAAGAAATACATCTCAGATATTAAGATTCAAGTTTGACTGGTATTTTCATGTAGCATTCACCTAGGCACATTTCAAAATCTGTTGGGGGGGGTTTGATGGTACCGAGATAGTTGTGCATGAAGGTGAATGTGCTACAATAGACTCAATTAGTACCATTTATGAGTATAGTTTATGTGATGTCGGCATCAGTTCATTAAAAATGTACTGAACTATCAAATCATTTCACACAGGTCATTGAACAGCAATAAAGGGGTATCAGCTCTTCTCCATTATGACTCTGAGCTGGATTTGAACCAGTGACTCATAGGAAATAGACTATGTTCTATTGTTGTCTATAAAAATGCATTTATAGAGTAGCAGTATATCTATAGCATTTTGTGTCTAATTGCATTCTTTTTTCTTTGAAACGGATACAATCTATAAATCATCTTCTGGAAAAACACTCAAGTTTTAGGTATTATAAAGTGATTATACATTATCCATTTATATTTTATATACTTTATTATTTATATAATCATAGTTTTATTAAATATGAGTAAGAGTGGTCACATGTGACATGATATTGAAAGGTCTTTTGGCTGTTAGAGCAGAATGAAAATTAAGTGCACTCAGACATACAGCACAAATTTACTACTCTCATATAATTCCAAAAGTCATAAATCTCCACCCCACACTGCTGTAAGTATTCCCATATCTTGTGGATTACATCAGCTAAAAGAATATTTACCAAGAGTACTAAGCAACAATCTGTGCTGAAATGCACACTTTTATTTTATTAAAACATTAAAATTTATTGAAGTAGCCATCTACATATTTTAGGTCACTTCTGACAGTGACATTGTACAAACAGATGCCAAAATAATATTCCAAACATCTTTCTGCTGGAATGTTCTATAGCCAATGACTGGTAGTAATATCTGAGCCAGTGGGCAATAATGACTTCATTGCAAAAACTACCTTAAAATCATTAGGTAAACAAAATGCCTGTTCACTCAAAAGAAATGGAATGTCACATTATGTATGTATTTTATTCAGATCTATGGAACAAATATTTTCATATTTCTGCTTATTTCAAGTTTTTTTTAATTTTTGTTTTTGTTTTTGTTTTATAATGGGTGGCCTGGTCATTGTCCTTAATACTGTGTTTATCACAAAAGGATACTGATTAGTTATGGGCATATTGAAACAGAAAATCCTTGTATTATTGGTTTTCTATAAAGGGTTAAATTCACATGAGAGTATAATATATAAAAAAGTAAAATTAAAAATAGCAGCTTTTTTCTTTCTGTACGAGAACTACATTTCAGATATTAGTATATTAATATTTTACATATTAATATATATATTTACATATATATATTTGTCTTTCTTGCTATCATTTTGACAATTTGCCCTTAGTTTTTTTGTTCTTAAATTAAACAAGACCGAAATTCCTTCTTGTGTTTTGCAAGTTGGACATCACGTAGCAAATAGCAAATGATAGAGTTTGTTCCTAGCTTTGTTCCCAGTTTTATGTTTTCGTTTACATTGTGTCATCTGTTGAAAGTTGTTTTGCTGTTGTGTTCCGCTGCACCCATTTTACCTGAGAGGAGTGTTAATTGGCGTGTCCTGTGGTCTTCTTTGTAGTCGCAGCGCCGCGTTACGTTTCACCTCCCCGACGGCTCCCAGGAAAGCTGCAGTGACAGTGGTCTAGGCGACCACGAGCCGGTGGGTAGTGGAACCCTGATCTCACACCCTCTTCCTCTGGTTCAGCCACAGGACGAGTTCTACGACCAGGCCTCTCCGGACAAGAGGACCGAAGCAGATGGCAACTCCGACCCCAACTCTGGTGAGTCCCCTTGCCAATTCTGACTGCTTGGAGTTCTGGCTTGCTGTTGTGTGCGCTCGAGTTTTAACAGTGATTGGGGGAAGGAAGTACACGGACATTCGGTTGTTTTCTGCTGGCTTTATTGTTGTTGTATTCAAAATATTTAAAGTCTACTGTGCTTCTTGTTCTGTGGAATGCTGTTTTCCAAAGGCTTTTGTTTTTTTAAACGATACAATAGTGATTGATTAAAACAAGTGTGAAGAGGGTGATAATGATTTTGGGGTTTTACTTTTTTTGTGTGTTTCAATTTTTGGGTATGTTTTTAAACAATGTATTGAACAAGTAGAAAGAGTGGGATGGAATTGGCAAATGGCTTTATTCTCCACAGATCCATACCCCACCTTAGAAATCACTGCCCCTTCAGAGTAAGCCCCTTGAAGTTCCTTCTTTCTTTGTCTTTGGAGGAAATTTTGGCAAGTGCTGTACCATTTTGGTGATGCTATTTACTGTTATTAGAAAGCATCACTGACTAGCTCACTTCTATTAAAAAGTTAAAAGTCTGATTTAATAATTATGTCCAGTCCAGAGTAATGACCATGATTTCTATTCAATTTAAGTAAAACTGTTTTCAAACTCATCTTGAACCTGCATCAAACTGCTCGCCTATGGTGAGAGATGGGGATGGGGTGAGTTTTCCCTAATTTGCTAGCTACTTCTCTTCTCCAGCTGTAGACATTAATGTGCCTCTGGCAGTTCTATGGTTGAAGTGGAATACCGAGGAGAGGCCAAAAAGCACAAAAAGGCCTTCATAACTAGTCCTGGTGTTGGTGGTCTCTGACTTCTAGGATTTTAAATGGACTCTGTTTCCAGGGTGGTGGTGGGGATCTTTTGTACGTATTACCTGCCCCCTCCCAAGCTGTGCATCCATTTCTCCATGTCTCTCTGATGTCTTTCTTCTCTTTGGCCTGTGTAGTTACCTTCGCATCTTCTTTCTGCTACAGTTTCTCCCTACTCCCACTTAGGAAGACCTAAGTGAATTACACACCAGCTCTGGTTTTTAATCTTTCATATTATATATGTTCACCTATAAGTAAAACATAAGTGCATCTTTTTACTTCATATACCCAGAGGGGCAGGCCATATGCAAAGAGGCAACTTCTCATTATACAGCATTTGGTAGACTGGCCCACTGTCTGCCTTAGATTTCTTGGTTTTGATTAGTCTCTAAAGTACCACTGAATCGAAGTGGTTGCACTGAATTATCCTTTCCTGGACTTGTATGAAATGGTCACATAGGTAGGATAGCTCTTTCTAAGCTGATTTCCTGGTTTCCAACTTCCCTTTCCCAGTTTTGAAACATTTCTTATTGGCATTAAGCTAAGAGTACCAAAACTGGTTCTTGGCTTCCTCTTCTGGATATGGGAATGGTTGGATTCTCTTATCTTCAGGCCTGAGCTAAAACTAAGACTCCATTTAGAGCAGATACTTTTATGCCTTGTCTATACAATTCACCAAAGATTTTTCATTTGTTTGTTTGTTTTGTTTGTTTTTACAGAAGTAAAGGGGGAAAAAAGGCATACAGAAATATGGTTAACCTAAGGTGCCTTAGGCCAGAACTTTATCCAAAATGTGTAGCTACTCACCCAATGACTCCTTAGACCAGGGCAATAGCATTAAGTGAGCTGCCAAATGGGAGAAGGCAGAAGAGATTCTAAAGCACCCCCCCTCCAAATAAGTCCCTTTTAAGCTTGAAGAGGCCCCCAGAGTTTTTACCAATCCAGTCACATGGAAAAAGAAAGCCAAGGGATGATGCACCCTTGCACACTGCAACATTCAACTCAACAAAGTGACTCCACCTGGGAGAATCATAGTCAATAAAATGTGTTAAACTGAACAGTGCTCCTTGGTGGAGACAGCATCCTTATTTATCTTTAGAAAAGAAGAAAATAGGCAGATAGGGAAAGGAGGAGCCCTGAGGGCCCCTGGAGGCCAACTATGCTTTTGATATTTAATGGGACTTAAAATATTAACTTCCTTTGTAAATGTCTAGAACAGAATTAATTAGAATAGCCTAGAAATATTAAGAGATTCATAACTAAATGGTAATTCTTATTAGGATAGTATTATGATATATTATCTGAAAATTCTGTAGTCGCATTTTGTAATTAACTTTGAGGAATTTGTGAAGTGAGGTATAGAATAATTGAAGCACTAATCTTCAATAGTAATAATCTTGCTATTTAGATCTAAACTGTATTTTTTGTCTTCAGTGGGATTTTCTGTCTGTGGTGTGATAATTCTTGAAGAGCTAAGATTTTGTAGTAACCATGCTATCTTCATATAAATCATGAATGTAGGTATTATCTGTAGATTATTAAGTATCAAATCTGTATGGATACCTTTTTTTTCCCAAATATTAAGCTTCTCAATAAAAATAAATCTTTAAAGATTAGTAGTAAAAAATAACTTTTTTCATTATATATTTTAAAAGAAGTTAATGGAAATGGTATCTTATGGGGGAAATTTTTGGAAACATTGGGCTTTAATATAGAGTCTTGCTTCTAAACACACACACGATGTACAATATTTTTTCCTTCCAATTTTATACTTTGGGTTTGTTGGCATCATAAATTTTATATTATATGAAGCTCATGAATTTTGAAAAAGGTGAAGAAAGTATGAAGGTCTTTACGTACAGTGCCAAAAATAAGGTTTGTAAATTACTCTATAGTTTATGGTTTTTGTAAATAATATTGTGTAAAATCTACAATAATCTTTATTTATCAGATATGACTCATGCCAATAATTTAGATGTGCTGGACATACAACTTTCTTTTTTTCTCACATTGAAAAAAAATTCAAGCCCACATTTCACTAGTGTGGCAGAGACTTTACTTTTCTTTCCCCCTCAATTTCACAGGCTCTACATCATGCTGAAAAAAGTTGAAATATTCTGGTCCCTGGGACATCCACCCACTTACATGTCTACTGAGATGCCCATTGTCTTATGTGTCCACATGGGTCTCAAATGATACTGCCTTCGCCCCAGTCCTCCTGGCTCCTTCAGGATTACTGCCATTTTCTTCATGCCACTGATGGGCAAAGTTGGCACTTGGCTATCTCTGGCCCATAGTGCCTAGATGTGTGGTATGTTTATCACCCTCTAGGATCTTCCTACCTCCCTGGACTCTGCCTCAGGTCTGTCTAATCCTAATCCTTTAGGTTTTTCAGAGTTCTGCCCAACAAGCACATGTAAAGTCTCTCCCTCTATTACTATTTCTTTTCATCCCTTTCCTTCCTAGCCAGGCTAAGTTAATGTTTTTAATGTCTGGAGTTGGAGATCCCCACTATATTTCTTGATAGTTTTCCACAAAGACACAATCCCCCCAATCTCTCTCCTTTTTTTTTTTTCTTTTTGCTTAGTAGCTATTGAAAAAATAATCATCATGGTAGGTTTAGGATTTTGCAAAATAACTGATGTTTTTACTATTCTCTACCCTGTTTCATCTTCATCTATGCAATGAATACCAAAACTTGTTTGAATAGGCTGGGGTAGGTAAAGGGATATATACAAGAAGAAAAAAATATATGTATATTTCAAAATTATTTTCATAAATAATTGTGTAAAATGATATTTGTGTTTATTGCTAAAACAATTTGAGAGCATACTTTTAAATTTTATAGTAGGTGGATATAAAAGTGATAAGTAAAATAAATTATTCCCTTTTAATGAAGTGTTTTTAAAAAACATATGGTGGGGCGCCTGGGTGGCTTGGCCGGTTAAGCGTCCGACTTCAGCTCAGGTCATGATCTCACGGTCCGTGAGTTCGAGCCCCGCGTCAGGCTCTGTGCTGACAGCTCAGAGCCTGGAGCCTGTTTCAGATTCTGTGTCTCCCTCTCTCTCTGCCCCTCCCCTGCTCATGCTCTGTCTCTCTCTGTCTCAAAAATAAATAAACGTTAAAAAACATATGGTGAATAACTCCAACCCCATTAATCATTGATTACCACATGAAATTCAGTTCTCACAGGAAATCTAAGATATATACTTTATTAGTTTATTAATTTATAAAGTGAATTGGTGCCCTAGAAGCCTCCAGTGGTGACCAGTGGGTTTGTTTCTTTCTTCAGTGTCACAAAAGAATTTTTATGACAATTGCAGAATTATGAGTATGTGTTGGGTTTTAAATGATATCAAGAATTATTTATTTTGTTAGATGTGATAATGGAATTGTAGTTTTATTAAAAGAAAATCCTTATTGGTAGTGATAGATTGTGAATTTAATGGAGAAACAGTTTGACGTTTAGAATTTGTTTTAATAATACTCCAACAAAATAATAATAATGATGATAATGATGAGAGTGATGATAGGAATTAAACAATGAAATGTTAGTGGTTGTTGAGGTTGGATAATGGCTGTAGGGAGCTTTATTATACTGTTGTCTCTAATTTTTGAAAAGTTTTAAAATTCCTCAAATACAGAGTTTATTTTAAGTATACAGTGAGAGAGTGATATAAAGGTCAGAGTCAATATGTGAAATATACATGTTCTTCCTTTTTCTATTAATTGTTTTGATCCAAAGATATAGTGTATTTTACAAAACTATAGCCAGATGGTTTTGTATATAGCAAGCATATTTTATACATCAAAGTACATTTCAAATGGTGAAATAGCAATTAGACAGAGATTTTCAGTAATTACATTTGTATTTAGAAAACCAGAATGTAAATTGGTATATGCCTCCATTAAAGTCCTTTTGAGTAATATAAAGTCTTTGAAAAGTTCTCTTTAGAATATAGCAATAAAATCATTAGGCAGTAACTTCAGCCCTGCTCTGTTTGTATGACACCCAGGGGGAATTTAAGGACAGGGCATGACAAGCGTCCCACGGCAACCAAATAGATGGTATCTCTGTGTTATAGGCACATCTGAGTCCTAAAGCATACTTGGTCAACTATGCCACAAATAACACACTCACATGCAGAATTTCTTGCACAGAATTTTGTCACCTTTTCTGCATATAGAAATGTATACTATTCTCAAATAGTAGAGTAAATACTATTTCCTTAAGAAGTTAACTCATTAATGTTATCATACACTCCAAGTATAATTCGATAAAATCACTGCTTCTAAGAAAATAGTTAAGGGGATTTTCAGTTGAAGGTTGCTATTTAAACAACTGTAACTAGACTGATGAAACAATCTCACTAATTTAAAAGCAAACAAAAACAATTATGTGATCAGATCAGGAAGAGCTTATTACTACTAATTCAGAATAAAGGCTTAATCTTGTCCCATTGAGAATCATGAATAGAGTCATTTTCATATCTGGCATTTCTTTTAAATGTCACTTTAAAGGATTTTCTGCTGTTTAATCATGTGCAAAATTGCAGATTGTATTTACTTTATTAAAGCCCTATCTGTTCATATGCTCCTGATTCTACCTGGACTGTATGTGAATCAGTTGGTGAACTTTTCACTAAGGATAATTTTGATACTTGAGGATATTTATGGGATGGGTAATATTTATTCGGTCTACTTATGAGTCAGGAATGCCTGTAAATGTTTTAATATATTGCTTATGATCCCACACCAATAATACAAGTTAGATAGTATTATAAGTCAACTGAATAACTTCAGAAACTTAAAGTTATTTGTCTAAAGCTACTTAGCAAGTAGCTGAAGCAGAATGTGAACTTTAGGAGTGCCTGACTCAACAGCTTATGCTCTTACTATTCAGAGAAACTACCTTCAGTATACACACATATTTTATGGCAGTGTCATCACTGACATTGAGCTTTAAATTCTAGGACGCTAATATTATATATATGTGTGTGTGTGTGTGTGTGTGTGTGTGTACACACACATATGTATATATATATATATTTAAATTTTTATATTTTAATTTGTATTAAACATATATTTTTAATTTTTATATTTTAATGTAAATATATATGTTTTTTATTTTTTTCTGGCTGCCTCAAGCCTCATGTACTCACTAGACCCTGTAAAAATGTTCCTTCTCAGGCTGTTGGAGAAAACTTTCCCTGCTTCTGGGTGGACTTTAGGGATCTGGTTGATGTGAAGTTGGACTCACCTTTCTGCTCTCATGTTGGAGTTCTTGTCAACACTAATCTTATTTTTAAGAGAAAATTTGAGAAATTGAATCTTAAGAAGATAAGTTTATTGAATGGTCTGATAGTTAGAGAACAACTTGTGAAAGATCTCCTCTGGTAGTTTTTCGTTTGTAGGGTTGTTTGTTTTTTTGACATTGGGCTAATGACAATTTAGTGCTTCATAAAACCCTGCAGATCATACAGTATAAAATATTTTCATAAAAGAGTCATGAAAAGGGAAGGCTTTGCCTATAGTTACACAGCTTGTGAGTGAACTCATATATGCCAACTCTTGTTTACTGTTTTTTTTGATGGAAAACTTTTTCCTTTTCAAGACCCTTATACTCTCTCCTCAGAGCAAACCTGTATGATTATTTGATTAACAACTGTCTCTCCCTTTAATCAGTAAGGACAATTTGCTTACCTTTATATTCTCTTTGCATAACAGAACCTGGCCTAGAGTAGGCCAGCCATGTATATTTGTTGACTGAATGAATAAATCAATATTTCAGAAACATAATCAGACAAATTAAAAGTGTTTATCAAGATAAAAATGAATAAACAAACAAAAACTAGAGAGAATTACACCATGTTAACTGTGGTTATCTTTAGCTTGGAACATTGATTTGTTCTTTTTAATTGTCTATATTTTTCACAATTTTCATAATGTATTCAAAATTATATTTTCATTTGGTGATGAGGTGACATAAATGGAAGGCACCTGATATAGAGCTGAGAAAAAATTCATTCTTAATGCATACATATTTGTTGTATCTATTAAAAATTTACATTAAAATATTCTTCCCATCAGTTTATATGCTAAGAAATATTGAGAATTTAAAATATTTGGGCACGAGACACAGACGGTCATTTTGGGGAGAAAAGAAAAACTAGTAAAGTAAAAAAAGACTTTAAAAAACTCAGAAAAAAATATAATTAAATCCAAATTCCAATCCTAAGAATTTGTGCTGCTACTAACCTGCAGGGGGAAAAAAATCACTAACAATAATATGCTTTGAGAATTAAATTAAGCATGAATTTGACTTTTTTGGTATAGTATTGTATTAAATAGTTTTATGAACTGTATTTATATGTTTTTGTAAGTAGCCTGGGTTGAGCTAATTATACAAACTCAAAGAAAATTGTTCAGAAGTTTTATATTGTTACCTGTTGTGTTCATTTCCCCATGGTATTTTTATAATCCATTCATGGTGATCCTGGCATAGGGGGCCCTAAGTTAATGAATGTAGAGATCCTTAGGGAATGTTATAAATAAAAGGTAATCAGTCCTACTGTGATTTGAGTTTAAGGGGGAGGAGGTTGCCAAAAACTCAGGAACTTAAAAAAATAATTTTATTGCCCTTTTAATCCTATGACACTTTAAAATTTTGCTTTATTAAATATATTTTTCTAAACCTAACCTCAAAACTTATCTATTGTTATCTATTTTTACCTCAAAATCAGAGAGAGCAGAAAGTTTTCTAGAGTAGAATCATCGAGATTATAAACCAAATATATATCTACTCATCTCCATATCTATCTATCTATCATCTGTGTTCTTTTGCTGATTACAACACTTAGTGCCTTATAACAACACACATTCATAATGTCATAGTATCTTTACGTCAAGAGTCTGAGCATAGCTTGGCTGAGTTCTTTGTTTAGGGTCTCAAAAGCCTACAGCCAAGGGATCAGGGAGGTTACATTCTTATCTGCATGCAAACCATGGAAGAATTTACTAAGACTTTTCAGACTGTCAACAAAATATTTCCTTGCATTTGTAGGACTAAGAACTCCAGCATCTTTCTGGTTTTTAACTGGAGACTGCTTTCAGCTCCTAGAGGCCACCTGCAGCTGCTTTCCAACATGCCTACTTACTTCTTTAAAGCCCATCAGGGAGACAGAGTCTCTATAGTGAGTTTGTAGCAGCATTAAGTCTTACAGACTTAATCACAGGAGTGATATTCCACCACCATTTCCATATTCTATTGGTTAGAAGCAAGTCTCAGGTCCTGCCCACGCTCAAGCAAATGGTATACACATAGTTGTGAACACCCGGAGGTAGGGGCTATGAGGGGCCACCCTAGAGTAGTTCTACCATAATCTATATAAGACTTAGTTATCCTGATATATCTTAGTATTTAAAGTTTTTGCTTCAGATCCTTTATTCACTTGGCTTTTCCATGATTTACTTATTTATTTATTAATTTGTTCGTTCTGTAAATACTCATGTAGAGGCTACTGTGTACCAGGTACTAAGACAGGTTCTAGAATAGACATTAAAACTGAGACGTAGAAAACCTTACAAAAACTCACTGTTACTATAAACTAGGAGAGCAAAAGTTCTTACTCTGAGTTCCTTAGTTGGCAAAGCATACGAGAAGGTTTTTGGGAAATGTGCGAAGTTCCTGAAATTGTTTTGCATTTTTTTTCTATGATGGTATGATATGAGCATTTTATAGACTGTTAAGAAAACAAAAAACAAAACAAAACAAAAAAAGAATTAGAAGAAAAAGGAAAATAAGCACTGATTTCGTTAGAAGATACTGGATGCTAATACGTTAGTGAACTATAATATGCTAATGGTTAAGTGTATAAAAAAGTGGGTTTTAGTATACAATAAGTCTTGAATAAGTAATCAGTAAAGATTCTTTTGATAAAGTGATGCTTTAAAGAAGTGGCATTGAATGAATAGAAATTGTCTAAGTAAATAAAATGTTTGTGCATATGCATGTGTGCACGTGTGCAAGCACTCTTGCCAGTGTAGGCTTCTGGTGCTATTAAAGGTCATGGACAGTTGGGCAAGCAGTGAATAGTTCAATAACTTTGAAGCACATGAAAATATGATTAGGTCTGCTTCTTGGGCTGAGATTCCTAACCTCCAAAATGGGACTATTAATAATCTATACAAATATTATTATAAAAATTACAGTTATTTGATACAGATATTAACCTAGCACAGAACCTGAAACATAGTAGATACTCAGTGAATGGTTGATATTAAATTGTTTGAGTGTGTGACCATAAATGAAACTGGATTCAGAAATAGGTTGGGACCAGATTTTAAATGATGGTAAGGTTAGGATATAGCAGAGAAGGGAAAAGAAAGATTTGAGGGTCTTTTCAAGATTTTAGTTTGTGAGACATTGGAAAATTATGAAATGAAATAAATGAGGGAATATAAGAGAAAAAAAACTCAGGTTAGGAATTAACAATTTTTCCTTTAATGTTGAAGTTTGAACTGCTGGACAATATTATCTAGGAAGTGGGAATATGATTCTGGGTTGTAAACTGGAAACTAATGAAACAACGTGAATGAAATTCTTTGAGCAAATATCATAATTATGAGGAGAGACAAGGAACCCAAGAAAGAAATCATAACAAACCTTAACATTTAAGGCAGGCAAAGGTGAAGGTGGAGTAGAGTGAAGATATTTGAAAACTCTGGGGAGATTTAAGTCCTGTATATAGTTAATGACTTTTTTTGAGAGCAGTGTGGAATTGTTATTAAGAACAAAGACTATGGAATCAAAATAACCTAAGACCTAACACACTGAAGGTTGGGGCCAGCGGGCCACTGGCATATAACATGCTCAGTTTACAGGTATCATTATATTTTAATACTAGTATTATCACTAGATAGTGAAAAAGTATAGAACAAGCAAAATATGTATCTGATTTATTTAGCAATATAGGCTCCAGTCAGGTTTTAAAAATTACCATAGTGAATTTTAATACGTAAAATTGTTGGGGCGCCTGGGTGGCTCAGTCGGTTAAGCATCCAACTTCGGCTCAGGTCATAATCTTGCGGTCAGTGAGTTTGAACCCCAGGTCGGGCTCTGTGCTGACAGCTCAGAGCCTGGAGCCTGCTTCAGATTCTGTGTCTCCTTCCTCTCTCTCTTCCCCTCCCCCATTCATGCCCTGTCTGTTTCTCTCTCTCTCAAAAATAAATAAACATTAAAAAAAATAAAATGAAATGAAAAATTGTTATACATTTGAAGAAATTAAATTCCAAAAAAATGTTAGCTTCAAATTCTAAAAAACTTTATGCTTTAAATTCTTTTCATGTGACTTTTTTTTCATATTTATCGTATCTGATGAGCGTCACTATTTTATTTTTGCTAAATAAAGACTGATAAAAATTATGTACTAAGGCATATTTATGTTCCAGTATTTGCATTGTTTTACTTTAAAATACTTATGTTCACTTTAATATTTTAAAGTGTTTGTTATTAATTATACACAATATATTTTCTGTTTATTGTCATTTTATTTTTTTTTAAAAAGATACAATTAGATGACTTTATAAAATATTACTTAATGTAGTTAAAAGATGGCTGTAAAGCAGGCAGGGACACAAGCTTTCCTGCTGGAAAGTTTTAGATCTCATCAATTTAAAGTATGACTTAATTCCCAAAAATAATTAGCTTTGAGTACTCATTTATTATAAATACTTAAAACATTTTAGTAAATACTCTCTTGCATTTAAGCTTATTAAACGGGTCACAAAGTGTTTAGTATTATAGTAGAAAAATCTATAGTAACAATATGCCTCCTAGTGTAAAGTAAGGGTAATGTCAACTTTCATTGGTGTGCTGGAGGAATTGAATTTCCTTAGCTATATGCTGTCATGTGATGCATTCTTCTAAGGATCCATAAAGAGAAATGACGTTACTTAACCCTGAGTGTGTGGTATGCCCTAGTGGTGAAAAACTGTTTCTATGTCTCTGTTTATATTTTGAGATTGGTAAAAGTGATAGGTAAATCAGTAGTGATATCTAAAAAGAGCTTACTGATTTCAGTAACTCTTAGAAGCATAAAACTAAGCTGTTCTTTTTTTTTAACCTCGAAATGAAGCCATCTCACAGAAAAGCGTGGAAATAATTACTAATTACAAAGGACATATACTCATAAAATCAAACTAATGTCTCTTATCTTTTTTTAATCTTTATTTATTTATTTTGAAAGGGGGGGGGGTAGGAGAGAAAGAGAGTGTGAGTGTGAGTAGGAGAGGGTCAGAGAGAGGGAGAGAGAGAATCCCAAGCAGGTTCCACGCCGTCAGCACAGAGCCCACTGCGGGGATGGATCTCACCAATCATGAGATCATGACCTGAGCTGAAATAAAGAGTTGGACACTAAATCGTGGGAGCCACCACGTACCCCATGTTATTTTATCTTAATATATAAAAGTAAATAAATAAAATAAAATGTCTATAGAGTTTTAAAACAATTTGAAAGTTTTGAAGAAATACAGCTGTTTGTGTAAAATGTCCCAAATTTACCTTAATGCTATTTGACATACATTTCCGCCAGGAGATATATTCAGATTTATGTGACTAACAAATATATGACTACCCAAATTTTAATGACCCTAAAGTAAGTTTGCCAGATAAAGCACAGGATGACCAGTTAAATTTAAATTTCATATAAATAGTGAATTTCATATAAACAATTCTAGAGGGAGATCTATGTATATCCCAAATATAGCAATATTGCAATATACCTTGTAATATTTAAGAGTTACTTAGACTAAAATACATTTATTGTTTACCTGAAATTTAAATTTATTTATTTTTTCTAAATCTGGTAGCTTTACCCTAATGATATACTGAATGAATTAAATCATATAATTCAAATATTATGAGGAAATCTATCCTGGGCATATATTTAATTGTAAATAATATCCAGAGCAGTGATTTGTTGACATTATATTAGAATTTGTCATGCAACATTGCCTCATGTAAAAACATTATTTATATATCATTAATATATAATAATCATTTATATATCATTAATATATATATAATATTATATAATATATATTATATATATATATATTAATTCCTGTGTACAGAAAATAATCATATTTTAACATTGGAAATTCAGTTTGTGCTTATATATAACACTGTAAATGTACTGTTCCAATGCTGAATGATGATATCTATGTTGGTCTTTTACTGTTGTTTCAAACAGAAATTCTGGTTAAAGTTTTTGATTCATGATTATTCATTTATTTATTTATTTATTTATTTATTTATTTATTGCTTTGATGGTTCTTGCAATACATCATATTTTAGGATTCTTTATGTTTTCATTGACTTTTATGTCCTTTCTTTACTGTCAGGATCTAATCTATACTTTTTAGGATCTTACCACTTCCAAGAGAACCTTTGTCAACATGGGAGGAGGGTGAGGTGGAGAGAAAGGGAGAGAGAAAGGAAGAGACAGTGTTTAAATTTGTTCCTGAAATTTTAAGGCTTTGGTTACATTTCCTAGAAAATATATCCGTATAAAACACACAAAATACGTTTTAAAGACCTCAAACAAAAGACACTCATTAATTGCCATGGAGCTAGATAGACTGAGCACAAACCAGGCCTCTTCCATTTTCTGGCTGAGAGAGCTGGGGCCAGTTACTCTGCCCCAGTGACATCATCTGCCATGTGGGATGAGCACCAGACTATATACCTATAGACTTATTGTACAGATTGCAACGGGTCAACACCTGTGACTCACTTCGAATAGTTCTAGATTCATAGTAAGTTTTCAATTATGTTAGCTGTAAGTATAAGAATTAAAGTCAAACAATTATCTAAGCAAACTCTTTGGCTTCAACTCTGTCCTCACACTAATATACATGGAAAGAAACAGGGGACCCATCTTCCCTAAATTCCAATTTCTTGCTGACCAGTTAAGGAAAGATAGATATTGTTTTTTGTTTGTTTTTTTAGTGTATTTTGAATTATCAATATGTCTTAACTCTGCATTCCACTTTACTTTCATATATAGAAAATTTTGTTTGAAAAAATTGTGTGATTTAATACCCATTTGAAGAGAGAGAGAGTGTGTGTGTGCTTTTTGAATAATAACATGGAGGGAATTTGGCAATTCTATAAGATCAACTCAAGCATCTACAGATAGTATTAACTGGTAAGCACTTAGTTATATAAGAGGAATATTAATGAAAATCTTAGGGCATTCCAGAATCCTAATCTTCACTTGAATTTTGGACCTTTACAGATTTATTCCTAATTGGCCAGAAAACTCTTTATTTCTTTGTAATTAGTAATAACCTAACTCATTGTCACATCTGCAAACAGGCAATATACTGTACTTTGAGCAAATTTGCCATTTAATCTCTGCAAATAAACAGTGCAGTGAAAAATAACATAATGACAATTACAATTTAAATGCTCATTGGAAGGAAAGAATTAAACCTAATCTTCCTAAAGTGCAGGCACTGGTTTCATTGATTTTTTTTCATGTTTTTGTGTTTTGATATGAAAAAGTATTTTATCATTCCTCAGTATTCAAATAACAAACCCTTCACATTGGCATAAAATAAGAAAATTTAAACTGTTTTTTGTTTTGTTTTGTTTTTTAATTTTAGAGAGAGAGTGAGTGGGCAAGAGGGGCAAAGGGAAAGAGGGGGAGAGAGAGGAAGAGGGAGAGAAAGAGAATCTCAAGCAGGCTCCATGCTGAGTGTGGAGCCCAACTCCGGGCTTGATCCCAGAACCCTAGGATCGTACCTAAGCTGAAATCAAGAGTCAGACATTCAATTGACCGAGCCATCCAGGCACCCCTTAGGCTATGTTTTAAAATTTCCATGGGGGTACGTGGGTGACTCAGTTAGTTACGTGTCTGACTCTTGATTTTGGCTCAGGTCATGATCTCTTGGCTTGTGAGATCGAGCCCTGCATTGGGCTCTGCGCTGACAGCATGGACCCTGCTTGGGATTCTCTCTCCCTCTCTCTCTACCCCTCTCCTGCTCTCTCTTTCTCTCAAAATAAATATATAAACATTTTAAAAATTAAAATAAAGTATTCCATGAAAGAAAAAAGAAATTGCTTTAGTTAAGGAAGGGTGTACATTATTTTGTATGTTTTTTGACGATGCAGTCTTCAACTAAGCACAATATGACAATTGTGAAACTATATCTAGAGACCAAAAATAGATGCAGGGGCCGCACAAAACAGCACACTGAGTCTTAGCGAAGGTACCATCCTATCATAAGAAGAGTGGTGTCTCAGGGAATATTTTCTCAAGACCTCTTTTTAATAGGGAAATATATTTTTTAAAAGACGTAAAAGAGCGTTCTTCATTTGGAAGACAATGTTGAGTTCTGATTGAAGCTCCTTGAGAAATAACTATAGGGGCACCTGGGTGGCTCAGTCAGTTAAGCCTCCGACTTGGCTCAGGTCATGATCTCACGGTTGGTGAGTTCAAGCCCCACGTCCGTCTCTGTGCTGACAGCTCAGAGCCTGGAGGCTGCTTCCGATTCTGTGTCTCCCTCTCTCTCTGCCCCTCCCCCGCTCACACTCTGTCGCTCTCTCTCACACAAATAAATAAAACACATTTAGAAAAAATAATAGTAACTATAGAATATCTAACAGTAACTCTTTAGTAGTCCCTCCTAAGTCAAAACTATTGTGCAGTAGGTTATGTTTTAAAATAAGAAGTCCAGGTATTTTGAGCCAGAAACACCAATACTCCACATGCAGTAAAGTTTTGACATTAGCAACAAACAGCATAAGAGAGAAGGGAAATTGGTCTGTAGTCTATCAATTTTACATGATGCTAGCACAGTTGGAAGGCTTTTTAGTGCTTTGGTTTGTTTGTTGTTTAAAAAAGTATGGAATAGGCAGGTATTTTACTATCTGCAGGGACCTAGGAATATGTGCTCCAAAATAAGGAAAATTGAGGTTGACACTGGCCTTGCACTTTCTAGTGATGTTAAGTCTCAGTCTCTCTCTCTCAATGTGTCCTCCTTTCTCTATTTCTCAATCTTGTTCTCTTTCCTCTGTCTCTCTTGTTCTTTCAGTCTTGCTCACTCACTATCCCTTTAAGATAATAATATAACTATTGGAGTATTAGAAATAATATAAGCAAAATGTCCAAAATAAGGTCTGACAGATAATAAGAGCTCAAAAATGTCAGTATCATTGTTATTAAGTGAGAAATGCTTTTTCTCCTCACACCTAGTCCTATCAGTATGATGTCTCTAATGAAATTTGAGTTAATAAACTAAAACGATAATGTAAGTAAACAAATGAGGAGACACCTGTGGGGTATTTCCATGAATCATGTGCCAGAATTTGTTTATGAATACAAGGAACTGTATTTTGACTGTTCAGACAACATTTGTATCTACTTCATAGCTTTCAAAAAGAATTGTTTTTTTCAAATAATTTTAAAATGTTTTTTAAAATATAAAATCGGAGGAAAGGCAATATGCATAATTTTGATAGTTTAGGTGGTTACTGAATAGTTTTAAAATTCTCACATGGTCAACTCGTCAAAATAATCTGCCAAATATATATGGAAGTACAAATTTTCATAGTTTTTAAAGTTGAAGACCCACTCTGTCTTCTATTATGTTTATCTTCACATGATAAAAATTCATGTATTATAGATTTATGTTATACTGATAGATATTTGAATTAGTAATAGTAGCCTGTAATGAGATAAAATTGCTGTTGGAAAGTTAAGGACAAAATACAACATCTGCTTTTATTTTATATATATATATACATACATATATGTATATATATGTATATATATGTGTGTGTATATATATTTATGTGTGTGTGTATGTTAACAAAAATGATATATTTGTAATAATTTATTACACTCAAAATGGTATTGATACGGAAATCAAATTTTTCTATTTCATTTGGAGTATGTTTCCATTTTTCTTTATATATGTGAATTGCTTATTTATTTGGGCCCCAAATGAATTGGGGGCAGATATTCCTGATTCATTGTTAGAAAGCCTGATACATGGCATTGACTTTCTCATTTTCAATGAATCGCATGAGTGCCTGAATGGAGTGTTTCCTTTCTCCATGGCTAAGCGTCCCCTTCCTCTTTGACATTAGCTGCCATGTGATCACACACTTGCAACATTACTGACACCCAAAGACCTCAGTTAGTACACACCAAGTTGGCAATTTCCATGGAGTGAAAAGGCAGAGAAGTAAGGGAGACCATGAGAGGTCCATAAGTAAATTCCTTTGCTACAATTCAAGATTATATTCTGTAGAGATCATCCCCTTCAGTTTTCCTTACTGTTATATTTTCCCTCCTCTCGCAATTCAAGATGCTAATTCTGACCTAAAACATTTTTAATCTATTTTCCCACTATTTTAGGAACTGTGACTTCCTTTCTTACCCTGTGGTGATGTGGAGGTCAAATGGAGCAGCACGCCTAAGGAGTCCCTTGGTTTGATTCTGAGCCTGACTGTAGCTTAGGGTATCTCCTGCTTGGAGGAGTTTGACAGAACTTTCTTCTATTAGCCTTTAGGGTGAGGTTCAAACTCTGTCTATTCCCTTCGCCTCTTTTCTAGCACTATTAGTTTGGGGAATTGGAGGTTTGAGTGAACAATGTGACTTGTCCTCTTATTGGAAGCAGCTGGAACAAAACGTTAACTATAATGCTGCCTCTTTGCACTAGTAAAGCAAAATGAAGGGACTTTTTAAATATTAAAATTGTTTTTTCCCTCCAATGTGTATTCAGAAGAAATGTGTGAGATCGTAAATATGTGGGACTTTGTAATTATTAAAAAAAATCGGTATGGTGTCCTTGAAATTTTAGACCTTAGCATGTTTTCTCCAGGCAATAAGAGCAGCTTATGGAAATTACACAATAAATTAAAAGTTTAATCTTAAACTTAATGATACTCTGTAAACTCTATAATCAATTATCATAGACATCTAATGGATAGTTTTACTGAAAAATTTTATTAGCTTTTATCTATCTGTTTATGTTTTGAAGGATAAATATACCACAAAATACACAGTGATGAAATTCCCTCTGATCCAGATTGTTCCCAAAGAAGCAAATTTCTTCTCCCTACACCTTATTCATTGCTTCATTCTTTCATTCAAACATTTTAACTTATTTCAAAAAGCATTTCATGTATTACAAAAATTTCATTTTTTATTTATCCACACACTTGGCCAATTTTTACTGACTTCTAACTTATGTTGCAGGATATCTGAAGAAGCATTTAAAAAACATGCTATTGTTAATTTACTTTTGTCTACTTAGGCAATGCCCATTTTATTCACACTTTATATGAAAAAGAGGATTATGTATAAAATATGTAGTCACATAATAATAATTAAATAAATTATGGAATAGTCTCAAAAATGTTCAACTACTTAACTGGAAGATTTCCTCAGTCATTTTAATTATGACTTAGATGAATATCTATTGGAAAATTTTACAGCTACTTACAGTAGCCAACAATGTGCATAGTATTCCACTTAGCAGATGTTTAGATTTTGGACATACTTTCCTATAGCCAATCCAATCAAGTAAATTTTGAGGCCAATTCATTGGTACTATAAAAACACGTACAAACATGTATGTCACATATGTATTTATGTATAAGATGTTAATCTGGTGTCTTTATGTGACATAGTTAATTAGAAATAAGGATTAACTTTGGTAGAATACATTGTTTTATGCCTGAGGAGGCTTTAGTTTGCTTTTATTTTTTTAATTTTTTTTTAATGTTTATATTTATTTTTGACAGAGAGAGAGAGACAGACAGACATGAGCAGGGGAGGGGCAGAGAGAGAGGGAGACACAGAATCCCAAGCAGGCTTCAGGCTCTGAGCTGTCTATGGGCTCGAACCCACAGACTGTGAGATCATGTCCTGAGACAAAGTTGGACACTCAACCGACTGAGCCACCCAGGTGCCCCAAGTTTGCTTTTAATAGGAGTTCAGTTTGTAGGGAGCCCCCATAATTTTTCTACCTTGTACAACTGTGATTACAGCCGAGTTTAATGAAAGAAAAGTGGAAGACACTACATAATTTGTTATACAGTTTGGACTTTAATAATAAGATCTATCATTTATTGAGCACTTACAATGTGCAAAGCACTGTGATACATTATGTTCCTGGCTGAAATCATTTCATCCTCATTACAACCTTATGAATTAAGTATTATTTTCCCATACAAGGAAAAAACCCCTGAAGTTTAAAATCACTAATAAATCGCTAATAAATTCCTCATGGCCTCAGTGCTAATGAGTGGAGATTAGTGGCTTGAATTCAGCTTTCAGCTACTAAAGTAAATGGCTCCTTAAGACACTCCTTAACTAAGGTTCTGTTGTTAATCTTCATATTTTTATATTTAGCAAATCATTTTTCAATGGGGGATATTTAGCATTTTACCAGACCCATTGAAAACCATTGAATTTTGGACTCCTGAATTTGAGTGAGATGAGTCATCTCAGATTAGCCATCAACTAAGCTTTGCTTTTCACATCACAAAAGGACAGCCAGGATCATAGTGTAACATGACTTCAATGTAAATATGTGGGTTATAAGAAACATTAATACCATAGCTCTGACCTCCTTTTAACTTTTATTTAAGCAGGGCGCCTGGGTGGCTCAGTTGGTTTAGTACCTGACTTCGGCTCAGGTTATGATCTCATGGTTTGTGGGTTTGAGCCCCACATCAGGTTCTCTGCTGACACCTCAGAGCCTGGAACCTGCTTCTGATTCTAGGTCTTCCTCTCTCTCTGCCCCTCCCCCACTCATGCTCTGTCTCTACCTTAAAAATAAAAAAAAAAAAATTATAAAAATCGACTTTTATTTAAGCAGTGCTTAGATGATTATGATCCTAATTTGGAAGCTTCAGATAAAAGAGAAAGGCTGCTACTTATGCTATAACAGCCTACCCGAAGAAAAACAAAGTACCACCCGGTTAAATTGCCCATTTTAGCAAATAAAATACAGGACACCCAGTAAAATTTGAATTTCAGATGAATAATCATTTTTTTAATGCACCGTGATTAATCAGGGGCATACTTCTACTGAAGCAATACTTATGTTTATCTGAAATTCATATTTAACTGAGTATCTGATATTTTATCTGGCACACTTACACCTACTGGAAAATATCGATTATGCTTTACTATTAGTAATTTTATTGATAGTAGTTGCACACAGATCTGGATCACCATTACAATGAAAACAGAAAAAGACCAGTTAATTCATCCTCCTTCCCAGTGAAGCAAGCAGATTTTCCTCCAGAATATCTTCCAGTGCTATTCCCTTTGGTGTATTTTGCTGAGTACTCGTTGCCATCTAACATATTTATGAGTTTCTATAGAATGGAAGCTCCAGGAGAAGGTTTGCTCGGTGCTGTGTCCCCAGTGCCTAGAATTATGCCTACCACACAGGGGACACTTAATAAGTGTGTTTTAAAAAAGCAATGAATGAATATGAAAAGTGCTCACTACAGTTGTATTGGCTATTCAACATTTATTAAGGCGGGAAATGTGTACATTTTTCTTACCACTGATAGAAGCAGAAAAAATGTTGCAGTGACCCTCTGTGCCAGAGGCAGTGAACCAGCCATTTGTTCTCACTGCTTGTCCTCCTAATTCTGATTTTGTGTGGGAAAAATAAGTGAGTGGGTGAGCCTTGTTTCTCTGTAAACTCTAATCCCAAGGCCCGTTGATAGATGAAAGGGCTGCCTGCAGCTTAAAGAGCTGCATGAATGCTGAAGGCAGCCTTTTGATTTCCATTTCACTCCACCAAACTGCATTTTAGATCCTGCAAATCTTGGCAGACCCTGAAGGAGGTGGACGCCCCTGTTATCCAGAATAATGAATTGTACTTGAAAACGTGAACTCAGCCAATGTTGCTATTGGGGAAAAAAAAAATGACCTAGCACATGATAAATGAATGTTTCTATCTAACACTGAGAATTCTAGAAGAAAAACTGCAATCGTTTGAGACACACACATGACATTGTATAATATTGTCTTTGCATCATCAAGTCTATTAAGATAATGTATGGAAAACATGTTTATTCATCTGGCAAAACTGATAAATAAATAAAACTGTTAAATAAGTAATCAGAGTGCCAGTTCTGCTGAATAGTCTGTCATGTGGACACTTCATTTACTGTTTAGCTGAGGGCTGAACAGGACAGACCAGGAGCCAAGTAGACAATAACTTTTAAATATAGATGAGGCTTTATTATTAAGCCCTACAGTTCAATATTTGTAAGAGCTGCTTGTAAAAGTCATGTATCGTCCTTTGGTATTTTCTCCTTTGTTCTTTTGTGTCTTTCTTTTAGAAATTTAATTCTTAACCTTTGTATTCAACAATGTAAAATATCATAGGAAGCATGTACAAGGAGTCCTGCATACCACAGAGAGTAACACATATAATACTTGTTGATTCTCATTCCTACCAAATGCAGTTTCTGCATAAATCCAGTGATTTTGTCTTCAGATAGCATAACGGGTCCGTTCTAGTACAGGCATTATTTTGGTCAAGTATTTGGTCCAATATATAGGAAATACAGATGAATCTACAACTCCAGGTTATATATGTGTGTGTATGCCAGTTGTGGTAAGTTTAGATGGAAGGTATATTTGTTATGTCATAAATATTCCAGCAATTAATATAATTGCACTAATATAGGAAAGTTCAGTTTAGCATAATAGTATGCTAAATACAAATCTCAAGGATTTTTTTTTTAATGTTTTTATTTATTTTTGAGAGAGAGAGACGGCACCCAGTAAATGTCTACCCAGTAAAACCTAGTAAATGTCACAGTTTGATCAATATGTGACTACATCTAGTTGGAAATTTTCAGCCTTACTTAACAGCACGTGTTAAGTCAGAAGGAGATACTGTGGAAACTGATACATTTGTTGCTCCACCAGCAGAGATATGTTTGGAAAAATTGTGCATAGAAAAGACTTGGAAAACATATTGCTAATGGATGGTTTCCATTGAGTGATAAGGTTGAGAAGGAATTTAGCATTTCTATTTTTCTGTGTATTTTAATTTTATATTTCAAGCCTATGTTCATTTCTCATTAAGGAAAATAAATCTTGTTAATAATTTTTAAAAATTATTTTATACACTGAGCTAACAGTTTTTGGTAATCATGTTAGAATAAATCAGTTACCCATCTGGTCATTAACACTTCTTGAAATTCATGTTAATTAAGAGAGATATGCTAATTTTTGAATGCATACATGTATAATTAGTAATATACAATAACTTACCCAAAATAATAGAGATCTTTTTTTATATTTAGGTCAGCAGAAAAAAAATGGTTAGGCTGAATAGAAACAATTACCTGTCCCATTATCACAACGAATTGATGGAAGTAAAGTGTACATATATAACTTTTCTCTAACTACACATTTAAATTTGTTTTAGAATATTCCACGCTGCAAAGAAAGATCATAGTGTGAAAAATCATATGTTGAGTCAGGTGCATTGGGATAACATTGATTTCAACCTGAAAAAGAATCTCTTTCTTTGAAGCAAGCAGAAGAACTCTGAGCTGCTGAGAGAGTTGCTGACAGAGTGGAAGAAAGCACAAAGTAACAAAGTGCCAGAGAGACAGGGAGCCAGAGAGTGAGGAAGAACCAGGCCAAGGTTGCATGCTCACTTTCAGGAACTATATTTTAGAATATAAATCTCACAACCTAAAACACAAATTATAAAAAGTAGTATTTATATTTATAAAGAGGAGTCAAAATATCTATCATAAATGAAAAGGAAGTGCAGAGTCACAGCATGTTTAATTAAAGAGAATTTTACTAGAGAAAATCAGTAGAATGAGAAACTACATGAAAGTTTAATGGAACAGGTGTCTATTATGCTTTTGTTTTCATACTGGTGATTTGTTTGGTAATGTCACGTATTTTTCAACTGGTTTAGAACTGCATAATTAGATAAAGTTTTAAAACAATGGGAGGATTTCTACAGGCAACTAAAATATAAAACTTTAAAACATAGCTGAGACAGCAGAAATATGCCATGCTTTTTTTTTTAACTCTTACACTTCCATGAATACGTGTCACAACCTAAGATGGAATATAAAAGTGGTAAAAAGGAGCTGTTTATAATAAAGAAAACACATTGACTAAAGCTCGACTATTTCTTAATGCTCACTGTATGAATTCAGTGTAAATGTACAGTCATATGTTTCTATAGAATTTCTTGGATACATATTAAATACATTGAACAATTTCTCAATGACTAACGTGTCACTACTCTTTGTACATGGAAGAAATCTCTTTGATAGTATGTACAAGAATATTTAGAATTTTAGAAGACTTATGCTGAATACATGCAAGAAACTATATTTTCAAATGAATTTTAAATAAAAAATACATTTTTGTGTTTATCACTGTCACATTCTCCAAGTGGGAAGGCAACCAATCTCTCTCTAAATGATCTAAACTCTATTGGATTTCTACATGTTTAATAGTTAATTTCTTCATAGTCACATCGATAGCATTGAGATAAGTAGTGTTCTTAAGAAAACTTTTTAACTCTGCTTACCTTTCTGAACTTATATAATTTATTTTTTAAATATGCTTTTAGAATATTTCTGTCTGGTAATACAACCCTTTGATAAAATGCCAATACAAATAATCTGTTTTATATATTAAGATATTTGATTTGATTTAATTATGATACTAATGAGGACAATTTTGAGAGAGGATGTACTATCACAATTAAGTCAATTACAGTTTTAATACTTTGGTATCCTGATTATTTAACTCCTCCTATACACTCACCAAATAAAATGAAGCCAATTTCAGTTACCCAGTGAAACTAATATCTATTTTTAATATCTGCATTAGTCAATTAACTAACAAATCAATTGCACTTGTACTACCTGTAAGTGGTCAATATCATTCTCTAGCAAAAATTCTTCTGAATGGTGTGTGTATGTTTCTGTGTTTTAAATAGAACAAAATACATTTTAAGAAGATCTGTACACGGCATTTAGAAAAGTTAAATACCTACTTTTTAAAGACAGACAAAAGGCACCAATACCTTTTGCAAAGGATACCTCTCAAAACTCTATCAGCTGGAAATAAAATCTGGAAGTTGTAAGACCCAGCCCGGAGCTATCATCTAAAGAGTATGATTCTCTATGTGACATATATGTTTTATGAACAAAATAGCATAACCTGAGTTAAAAAGACCCTTCAAATATAAAGCAGTATTTTCTTATAATATGAGTACACAGAAGTGTATAAATGAATCCCAGGTATGTTCCTGGGAAAGATTTGTTCAATTTATTTGTGAAAAGTACTAGAAGTGGAATTATATTCTGCCCCCCCCCCCCGCCCCGCACTCTCTCCTTGGAATTTTACAGTAATTAAGAAAAGAAACATGAAAAAAAAAAATTACTGTTTTCAAGTAAATTAGAGTGCTCCCTGGGACTTGTGTGCAATTTCAGTCTTAATGCATAAGTCTAGAGAGAGGAAACAAATCAATTATAATATGGCATAAAATTAGCTCTTTTAAAAAAACACACATACTTTTAATTTGTCTAAAATGTTATACATGTGTTTTCTGGGACAGATAAGGAGTTCAGACATAAACTCCAATGCTTACGTCTATAACAATATCCATAATTAGTGTGCATAAAATGTAAAGCACAAAACAGATATGACAATATAATATTCTACTTGTGCAGAACATGTAACAGGACCGACTGCTAATTGCTAATATAGGGCAATTAAGTATTTTATCATGCACTTATACAATATGTTACAAGAAAAATGTGTAATTACAGAACTACTTGAAGTGCTTCTGGTTTGTATTTATCTTTTGTCAGCTTATTAGAAACACAAGAAAACAAGTCAAGAGAAATAATGTCAGCAGATCAAAAAAAGATTTTTTGTTTTCTAGAAAAAGACATAATTGAAAATCAATAATATCAGCTGCTAGACAGTTCCTCAGGAGACTCTGTAGTACTAAAATGTTTGTCTTTGGATTGTCTCAAATGAATTCTAAAGCCATGGTTCTGATCATGAATTTTTACATTTGATGTACACATTCTGGAATTCAAATCACTCTGGAAACCAGCACAGTATATTTAACACTTCTTTCTTGGTCTATTGCTCTAATAAACTCATTGAAAGTACTTAGATGGAGAGGATCTAGTTTAATTCCACTTCTGAATGCATATTCCATTCATTTATTCGTGCTTTTCTTGATTTAAAATTTACTGGGGGTTTATATATAACTGAGGAAAGAAATATAAACGAGATATGGTCTCCATTTGAAAACTGCTATAATTGAGGTAATGGGGCATTTGTAAGCATCACATCATATTAACCAGGAACCTTATCATTGTTAAATATTAAAATTGAAACCCAATTCTGAAATCCCTCTTTAATAAAATAGTAATAAAATTATATTAGGAACAAAATTTATCACAGAAAATATTGAAGTACTAAAGTTAGTTTCTGGCATTTTTTTTCTCCTTAATATGTATATAGAGCATTCACATAATTAAATTGATTGCATTAAAATAATTAAAATGATTGTGCATGGTTTGAAAATTGTTAATGATGTATAGTATAATTAAATATTTTTCAAGAAGTATAAGCACTTGCAAGCATAAACAAAATATTAACATTTAATTTAGTAACTTGTAGTAGTTGGAAAACACTAGAAAAGTAACCCACTGAGTGATATACTAAGACCTTAGGTGTTTTAAATATTTCTGAATAGGAATTTTAAATATTTTTTTAATTAAAAAATCTGCTCAATCAAAACAAATACATATTGAATTCCCAGAAGAAAAAATAAGTTTTGTTTCAAGGGAGGTTTATATGAGTATATTTAATAAATCTATCAAATATAGAACCCAATTTATATTATGGACAATTAATGGAAATATTGCTAAACAAAAAAGTTAAAAATAGAACTACCCTGCTATCCAGCAATTGCACTACTAGGTATTTACCCAAAGAATACAAAAATACTATGGGGCACCTGGGTGGCTCAGTCAGTTAGGCATCCGACTTTGGCTTAGGTCATGATCTTGCAGTTTGTAAGTTCGAGCCCCATGTTGGGCTCTGTGCTGACGGCTCAGAGCCTGGAGCCTGCTTCTGATTCTGTGTCTCCCTCTCTCTCTCTGCCCCTCCCCTGCTCACGCTCTGTCTCTCTCTGTCTCAAAAATAAATAAAAACATTAAAAGAAAGAATACAAAATACTAATTCAAAGGGATATATCCACCCCAGTGTTTATAGCAGCGTTACTTACAATAGCCAAATACAGAAACAGCCCAAGTGTCCATCAACCAATGAATGCATATATATAATATATATATATATATATATAATATATATATATACACACACATATATATGGTATATATGTACAATGGAATATTACTCAGGCATAAAAAAGAATGAAACCTTGCCATTTGCAATAATGTGGATGGAACGAGAGAGTATTATGCTAAGCTAAATCAGTCAGTTGAAAGGCAAATATCACATGATTTCACTCATATGTGGAATTAAGAAAAGAACAAATGAGTAAAGCGGGGGCGGGGGGGGGGGGGGGAGGAGAGAGAGAGAGGCAAACCAAGAAACTGACTCTTAACTATAGAGAACAATCTGATGGTTAGAGGAGAGATGGGTGGGAGGATGAGTTAATCAGATGCTGGGGATTAAGGAGTGCTCTTGTTGTGATGAACACCAGGTGTTGTGTGAAAGTGTTGAATCACTATATTGTACACGTGAAACTAATATCACACTGTATGTAAATAACTGGAATTTAAATAAAAATTTCAGAAAAACTTGGGGCACCTGGGTGGCTCAGTGAGTTTAAGCATCGACTCCAGATTTCAGCTCAGGTCATGATCTCACAGTCACGATCCCATGTCTGACTCTGTGCTGAGTGTGAAGACGGCTTGAGATTCAATCTCTCCCTCTCTCTCTGTCCCTCCCCCACTCACTCTCTGTCTCTATCACAATTAAAAAATAAATATTAAAAAAGTAACAGCGATAAAATAAATGAGCAAAGAAAAAAAAAAGTTAACTGTGAGTTCCCTAGTTGTCATTTCATCTATTTTATTCTTATCATTACTTCTTCTGAGTAAACTTGTTCTACCACTTACAGTAATAGATATATCACTCATATTAAAACAGCTTAAAATTAAAATGTTTTTAAATGTTCAAAATAATGGTTTTGTGAAAGAAACCATTCTAAGATTCTAGATGTAACGAGAAAAATAAATTGCATGATTTTAAATTGTTCACTTGAAGTAATTGTTACAACAGGGAAGCTCTAAAGAAAGCTAGTATTCTAATTATATTCTACTTTGATTATCACTGTCTTTTCTTTAGAGCAGTTTTATAGATACACTGTACTAATCAAAGCCATTTCAGTTTAGCAATATAAGGTAAATAATTACAAGGCCAAATATATGAACTCATTTCCTCAAGTTCCTGATACAGTTCTTATGAGGCATTTATGTAAGATCTGGTAATTGTCCCTTTTCCCCTAAAACACTTTTAAAATTTATGAATACACCCTTAGTTTTTAATCTCCATTAATGTGTCATGTGCTAAACAAATTTAAGCAAGCACAAAATTTTGCATGTTTAGATTAATTAAATCATTAAGCCAGTAGTTGCTATGCTGCAAATATCCATTTGGCCCTGTTGAATTTATTATCTAATATCTGTGGGCACTGATTAGCAGTTTTGCTCATTATTAAACTGAACTTGTTGCATAAATCAAGGCCCTAAAACATTTACTTAGCATGGTTGTTCCCTGAGCCATTTTTAACCTTTCTGGCTCAAATACTTCATTAGTTTAAAAAAGATAAATATGTATTAATTTCTTGAGCATAATTTTGAATATAAATCATTACAGAATTTGAAAATTTTTCTCTCAACTTGTATATTGTTTCTATATATCCTCTCTGTTTAATTTTTCATTTAAGGTAAAGAAAAATAAAGGAATATAATGCACAAAAAATTAGTTTCTTTTGCATAGCCATGTTTTTGCTCCAGGGCAAATCTACCCTCTCCCTTTTTTTTTGAACTTTATAAAAGTGGTTACTTGGCAAAAACATGAATCAAAGCAAAATGTTTTTTTTTCTGGTAGAATAATGAACTATTGCATAGTACATATGGGAGTTCTATCATATAGATTTCAAATATTTGTGTTGAGTGTTTAATCGTTTGACGTATTATAGTTAAGGAAAACAATGATCCAGTGATGGAGAACATTATTTCTAAATTCTTATAAAGTCTTTGACTCATCCACTTATTTAACGTGTCATGTGTAAAATTCATAAAAGGAAAATTGCAAATAGCAAATACCTGTATGTGTTACATATAGAAGAAATGAAAATATCTATAAGTCTATATGTTTGTGTGAGTATGCATATATAAATAGATGTATATACATAAATATGTACCTAAAATCATCTTAATCTTTGCATTTTATTTTTTAAATTAAGGAACTTTTTGAGAAAAAATGGACAATGTTCAATTTGTTAATGTATGCATTGAAGAATCATTTGTTAGGAAATAAGATATAGTAGATATTTAATGAAGACATAATATGACAATTTTTCCCCTGCCTGGGTAAGGGGTATGTGTGTGTAATAAAAGGAAACTGTACACACTGTGGAGTTAAAGTTTGCATTTCTTGGATACCTTTAATACTGCATCAAAACAGTGTGACCTTCATTTGATTCATGGGAATACAATAAATATTTGTTTAGTTTGTAATAAATCATTGCATATCATTGTTATATGATCTTATTGATTAAAAATAATTATTTTTTAGTGTTTGTTAACACAGCATATGACCTTGTGTATTTAATATGCTATCCAGTCCAATGCATTTTTAAAATCCTATTCTGCTAAAAGATTATGCCAAATTTTACTTTTACTTTGTAAGGTCAGGGATTTTTTTCTTGCTTAATTAACAATGGTGTTCATGGGCTACGAGGAGTCTGACACTCTTTAATGAGTTTTTTTTTAATTTTTACTGAAAAAAGGAATAATTCCTAGCTGTTAGTACACTGTATTTAGGAAATGTGCTTATCAATAACTGTGCATAAATTTATTCTAACTTATGTCACTAATACTAAAATGTTGACATGTATTTTCTCTCTGGTGCACATATCCTGAATTCTTTGTTTCTGACTGATTTTGGCCATTGTTGAGAAATTATCATTAAAAACAAAATTTTCTATCAACCCAGAAATCCTTTCTACAAGTGTAGAAGAGAAAGAAAGCACTTTCCTAATTGATTATGCATTGGACCAGAATGTGAGGAGCATCATAGGCAAGCAATTCTGAGAGATGGCAAAAACAGAAAGGAATCTCCCCCCGTGCCGCCCCCCCCCCCCCGCCCCACTCTGTATCGACAAGCAGATACAACCCACTACAGATATGTTTTCAAGATAGACAATAATCAGTCCTCAAGGAACAGGACTTCATAGCACCAGTATTCACATATAGTGCAACTAACTTTACAGTTATAGGGGTGACTATCTGTATTGGCTCATTCATGTCTCATATCTTTATGACAAGAGAGAAATTTGCAACCTGTAGGAAGGTGCCCACTGAATTTAGGTTCCTACCCTTCCACAGAAACTGGGAGACAGGGGTGCTATCTACCTTGATGTGTACAGTTCAAAGGGGTGGCTCCCAGGTTCTTGAGAAGTATTATCTGGATTATAAAGATGACAAAAGGCCTCTCTAGTTTTCAAAAGATTTACATATATTTCAAACAGGTGAGAAAGTACTTACAATTTTAAGTTTTATAAAGTAAATGCTTTAAGAAAAAAGGAAAGGATGGTAATCTGCTTTATTATCGATGGAGAGAATTAAATCTTTTATTTATAACTGTCTTTTGTACTTACACCATTAAAACTAATTGCTTAAACTAACCTGATGCTACCTTAATTTTGGCTACCTTCACCAGTTATATGGTCTATGTTCAACAATATTGTTCTCTCCAAGAATTTTATTTATTTATTTTTTTAAGTTTTATTTACTTACTTTGAGAGAAAGAGAGAGAGAGAGAACATGCACACATGCAAACAGAGAGGGGTAGAGAGAGAGGGAGAGAGAGAATCCCAAGCAGGCTCCACACTGTCAGCCCAGAGCCCAATGCGGGGCTCCATCCCATGACTGGTGAGATCATGACCTGAGCTGAAACTAAGAGACGCTTAGCTGACTGAGCCACCCAGGCGCCCTTTATCTGTTTTCCTTAAAATAAGGCATGGATGTGGTAGATGCACACTGCTTTCATATAAATTTTCTCCTAGATGTTTTCTCAGAGAACCAGGATTGGAGGTGTTTTGTTCCTAGTCTTTGTTTCCGAAGATTATACTCAGATGTTGCAACATGTTAAGTAGGATATTGTTCATGAGAATGTAATGGACATATTATTTCTCTCTTCCCTCATATCACACATTTCTTAGTCCTACTGTTCTGACTTCAGAAAATATTTTACCTTGATTCATTACTTCTAAATTAACTTAAATTTAGCAAAGCCTTGTTTCCAAGTGGGTGTTTCGTGTGGTTCTACAGTATGCTGTATTAATAAAACATAATTGCTTCAGTTATGTCATACCATCTGTTGCCCCAGGCACCAATATCCTTCAAAAAAAATTCATTTTAAACACTCTATAAAAATACTTTATTTATAATAATATTAATTCCACCATGTTCCAAACCCTGATGAGCCGTATACTGATGTATAGAAGAATTTGATATCATTTAAAATAAAATTACTTAAAGAGTATAGGGGAGGAAAAATAATTTTTCCTCTACCTGAGTTCTTGGCTGAGATGTCTGTAATAAAAGACAGATTATCATGAAAAAAACACCACCCAGGTTTACTAGCATTCTATATTTCATATATATGCGTGAGATACCCAGAGAAAAATGAATAACTCCCCAAGGTGCTACCCTTCAAGAGTACAACGAATTACAAATCTATTTCCTTCTTGAAGGGACTATTTTTCCTTTTTGTTTTCAAATTTGAACTTAGAATTAAAAAAAATCCCTCTCTGCCTTAAAAATAATTCTAGCCATGGTTATTTATAATCAGACTATTGACTAATGCTTTTAGGGTGTTAGAAAAACAATTTTTCTGGCTCTATAACCATTACCAAGTAAAAAAAAAATGTATTTTAATGTTTTCTGTGTTATAAATGATTTTTTATATACACAGAATAAAGCAAATTTGGTCATAAAGCCATATCCTTTACAAATATAGTGCCATTCTTACTCACTGGATCTACATCAGAACCACCTTCTAGGGGAGGAATGTATTTCTTAAGAATTCGATCCCATATTCTCTTGTCTTGAATTTGTTTTTACAACTTCATACGCTAACTTACTGCATTCCAAATCTTCCAGGGGTATCATTAAAATTCCTTTCTACTTCATCACATGAAAATATAGCTCTGGTTAATACAACATCATTAAAATTATCTTTTACAATCACAAGAAAAAAATGCTCTAAGAAGATGGTCTTTAATGCAGTGTCTGCTTATACGCAGTGAGTCCATATAAGCACTGTATCTAATAAGACAACAAAAATGTTCCATGGAGTTTTTTTTTTTTTTTTTTTTAAAGAATTTTTTTTTTCAACGTTTTTTATTTATTTTTGGGAGAGAGAGAGACAGAGCATGAACGGGGGAGGGTCAGAGATAGAGGGAGACACAGAATCGGAAACAGGCTCCAGGCTCCGAGCCATCAGCCCAGAGCCTGACGCGGGGCTCGAACTCACGGACCGCGAGATCGTGACCTGGCTGAAGTCGGACGCTCAACCGACTGCGCCACCCAGGCGCCCCTCCATGGAGTTTTAACAGTTCTTGATAAATACTTCCAAATTTAGAAAAGATTCCAGAACTAGTTTTGAAGATTTATGGTCCATTGTATTCTTGAATTATTTTCTTTCCTTGGGCCTTTGATATTATTGCCATAACCTTTAATCTTAAGGTACAGTGGGAAATAAATGTCCAAGTAATGCTTATTTTTTAAATAAGATAATAGGAAACTGACTGCATTGAAACATTATCTTTCTCTATTTTCATTTTTATTTTACCTCTTTCTTACATTATATCTATGTGTTACTTTCTAAACAAACATGTTTATATAAAATAGTTTTAACTAATAAACTATTTTTATAATTTATTTTATTCTTGTCATTATCCCCTTGTTACATTTCTTTTGAAAATTTTCTTAGTCATGTGCCTAAAATGATATTACAGAAAATTAAGCTATATTTGCCTCACCAAAGACAAAATAAAGAAAAGTTTAAACAAGCCATTTACAGTAAAAATAGGTATAACTGAAATAAAGCAATATGAAATCTTCAATTCACTGGAACTTTTTTATCTACATATGACTTTAGAAGAAACACAAAAATCACAGAAAACAAAGGGAAATTATAGTGTTTTTGAAAAGCACTATCTTTCCCTGGTATCAGTACAGATTTAGTTAATTTCTTTTGCTTTTAATATCTTGTGCCAATGATATACCATATTTCAATAGCATTACATTCTGAAAAGTCCTGAAGTATAAATTAACTATAGGGACACCTGGGTGGCTCAGTCGGTTGAGCGTCCAACTTTGGCTTAGGTCATGATCTTGCGGTCTGTGGGTTCAAGCCCTGCGTTGGGCTCTGTGCTGACAGCTCAGAGCCTGGAGCCTGCTTCAGATTCATGTCTCCCTCTCTCTGTGCCCCTCCCCCACTCATGCTCTGTCTCTCTCTCTCTCTGTCAAAAATAAATAAACATTAAAATTAATTAACTAATTAATTAACTATTAACTATTGAGGCAGGAAACCATTAAATAGACTATTTAAAATCTTCCTTCCATCCTTCCATCTATCCTTCTTTTTTCCCTCTCTCTGCCTCTCTCTCTTTCTCTCTCTTTCTGTCTCACACACACATACCCCTTTCTTTCTTATTAAAAGCTTAATACTGATCTCTGAGTCAAGAACATTAGATGCATCAAAATGACTCATGCCCATCATTCTAGTAAACTAAGGTTGTATTCTACTGTTTGTGTTTTGTGGAACATATATATTTTGTTGATCCAGTCTTGCTGTTTCTTAAAGATGAGTTTAGTCCAATCACATGCAGGATCTAAATAAAGCCTCTCCATTATTGTACTTATTTGTACTGTATGTTCTGAGAGTTACCACTGCAAAGAGGCTCACACCAAATTAACACTCTTTGAAACTCTCTCCGGATAATGTATAATTCATTAAATAGTTGACCTTCTCACAAGCTGCAGATGTTTTCAATTTTCTCTTTTTATTGCCGTAGTTTCGTTAGATACTTTTCAGTCAAAATTGTCATGAAAACACATTTCGTTTATTTGTAATGTTACTATTTAATGTTTAAAATAGTAAAGATATTTCTTCAATATTTAAAATTGTTTTATTATTTTGTTTTCCTTCCAGTACCTCTCCCCACATTACTTTGCATTGAGATAACTAAATCATAAAACTTTTATGCTATTTCAATATTATCAAGCCTATAACCATTGCAGATCTTTTTTTCCAGCTTACTCAAAATTCATTGTTGTTAGATAATTACAAATTAAAATGTGTTCTAATCTTCTTGTAATTCTGTCTGAGTCAACTCTTCTTCCCTTGAAGCTTAAATCATAGCTGATCATTACTTGTTACATGCTAATTGATTTCTGTTTAATTTGGCTTCTTTCTTTATTGCAGTAGATCAAACTACTTGACAAGATTCCAAAAGTAGGATTTTGCTTTTAGTTTTTCTTTTAAGATAGTTACCATCTGTGGGAAAAAGTTTGGCTCACACTGGCTTAGTTTTCATACTACTATTTCTCTTAATGTGATTCATCTTAAGGTAAATGCAATATTAGCAAAATCTAGATTTAAATGAGAAAAACATTTTAGGCCAAATATATTATTTGCAAAATGTTGACATAAAAGAGCTGCATAAAGCATATGATATTCTAGAAAAACCAATATATCACAGTTGCTTTATTTTAGGTACAAAACAACAAACTAAACCAATAATAAAATAAAGAAGAAACAGAAATGGATGATGGATTGATGTCAGTGCCCTCCGTGGGACATTAACATACAATTCCTATAGAATTTTTTTTTTTTTTAATTTTTTTTTCAACGTTTTTTATTTATTTTTGGGACAGAGAGAGACAGAGCATGAACGGGGGAGGGGCAGAGAGAGAGGGAGACACAGAATCGGAAACAGGCTCCAGGCTCCGAGCCATCAGCCCAGAGCCTGACGCGGGGCTCGAACTCACGGACCGCGAGATCGTGACCTGAGCTGAAGTCAGGCGCTTAACCGACTGCGCCACCCAGGCGCCCCTCCTATAGAATTTTTTTATATGAAGCAAATATAGAAAACAAATTTTTGCTTATCATAGATTAACATTAACCTGTAACATTAAATAATAAAGTGCAACTGAGGTACATATTACTTTTTAACATCAAATAAAGATTACTCACAGTTTAAATGTAATTTTGCATTTTTAAAAATTACGGTTTGACAGAACCCAATACATGTTTGGGGGCTACTTCGGATACCTATATTTTTAAAAATGCCCTTATGTTAAATTGCATATGTTATTGTTTTTAGGTTATATATTAAAGGAAGAGACACAGCAAAACAACATAAGGAAAAAATCAAGATATAGAATGATATATAAAGAAAATATTACATTTTAATCTAGAGAGTTAAAGAAATAGACTTCAACTTTTAGATTTCGTTTGGGATTTCTGAGTATGAGTGGGAAGGGTAAATTTTAAGAAAGCTAAACTACAGCTTTGCAACAAAACCCAAAAGCAAACACTGAGAACAGCTTTCACTCAATACCTGTATATTTCGACTGACAACTTCTAATCTTCTTCTGAAAATGGTAGATGCAGATTAGATTTGGACTTCATTAAAGAGATTCTAATTCCCTGATAAATGGTGTGTGCTTATTATTTCATACTCTGAATCTAGGTTTCACTTAGTGTAATTGTCTACAGACTCATGATTTAACATAAAGTTAGATAATTTTTAGAAAGACTTTGTCTCATATTTATTATACTAACTTTTAAAAAAGTAGGCTCAAGAAAAATTTGTTTGTTTTCTCTTGCTGGCTACATAGATTTTTCAACTGTTCTGAAGGCTGAATTACTGGTATTTATCAAGAATCTAATGTCCAGAACAAGGATAAAAGACTTATAACATCTGTAGAATTATTATTAATTTTTATATTTAGAAACTTTAGGGTTTAAAAAATTCATGCTTAGGAGTTTTGGAATCAAGAGGTCTTTAGGAATCCTAAATACTTTTTCATTAATGTTTTCTTAAATATATCTTTAGAATATTAGTTGGAGACAATAATCATGTTAATAACTTTTTAAAGATTCCAGAATTTCTTAGCTAAGCCTCAAATTTAAAAGTTAACACGTTAGTTAAATAATCACTGTGGAATACAAATGTAATCAATTTTGTTAGTTGGTTTGAGAATAGAAACTTAATATATGTGTGTAAAAAATAGGAGGCCTTAAGCAACGCAAAACAAACTTACATGACATCTATAGAAATTGATCATTTATTTTTCTTTTAGAGTTCTTCCTATTTTTCTATTTGATTAGGCATTTCTATATGTACAAAGTCAATGAATCTCTGCTTTTAACTGACTTGGAAAGCATGCCAGTCTTTTCTTGACATGACATAGTATATTTGCTTCTGATTTCTTAAAGAGCTCTGTGAAATTACTGCAGTCACATAATCTCCCCAGCTGTAGGTTATTAAATTGACTATAATAGGTATTCTCAGACTTTTTAATTTCAACTAGAAAACTTCTTAATCACATGCATTATTATTTATAGTATCAAATGGCTGCTATGGTAAAAGACAAGACAAACAACACACAGCTCAGCCTGTTGCCTTCCCAAGAACCACCCCAGCTTCCACAATGGTGACCACCTCCCAAAAGACCCTCAGGCACCTTTGAGCTACTAGGGACCCATGGAGCACTACTCTGAAATCTTGCCATCCTACATGACTATCCCATAGAGTTACTTTAAAACTAACTTTTTAATATGTTCATGATCCCACTCTACAGTTTTGATATAATTGACAGAATTTATCAGGGTTTATTACTTCATTTCAAGTACACTGGCTGTACCTAATCTGGACATATCCGTAAGATTGAAGATAGTGAGGCACCGACTAACCGTATTTATAAAATCATGCGGTAATTATTCAATTAACAGAATTTAATGAATAGAACATATTCAAACATTTTTAGGAACGGGATAAACAATAGCCAACCACTAACGCAGCATCTTTTGGTTGAGGTGAAAGCAGTCATTTAATGTAAACATCCATATTAAAAGAAGACAAAAGCAAAAAAAATGCATGGGAAACCTTTCAGAAGTATTGATCATTAGGTAATTTAAAAGTCAACCTTTGTTCTTCATTTTTGAAACAATGGAAAGGTTTTAAAAAATAGTTTTATAATAATGTGTAATTTCCCTGGAAAACTAGGGTGTTTTTTTTCTTTGTTATTTCTCCATTTCAAGGTACTGTCTGCATTAGAACACCAAACCATAAAATTATATAAAATGTTTTATGCTGTCAGCTTACTGAGTTTCCATGAATTATATTCAGGAAAATAACTTGTTTAATCAGCTTTCAATATAATCCTTAGGAATTTTATCCTGTATATCTTTCTCCTGTGGACATAGAAATGAAGGACAAAGTATGACAGATATTAGGGCAAGTTTATTTAGAAGTTTTCGTGTTCATAGACTTTAATTTTCTTTAAATTTTCAGCAGTTTAATAAATACGAAACATGTGAATATATATGTGTGCGCACGTATGTATATACACACAAACACACACATAAATGCACACACATGTAATAAAGGTTCTCTCCTTTGAGTGAAAAATAAAATAAAAAGTAATAACAGTAAAAAGCCGATGGGCAAAAATTGATTCATAAATGAGATGGTGGCATTCATCTCAACGCTCTTATTGGAAACCTAAATCTCAGTAAATTTGTAGCCTAAGGATACAATGGGCTTAAAGGATTTCTGTCTCTGAAGAAAAATTAGAAGGCCTTTGAGGTAAGGTAAATGGAAAAGGTTGTTTGGGCAAATGTGGAGCTCTAGCACTATTAAATGTTAAGCACCATCAGGGGGTATCTCAGTCATTAACAAGAGTGGCATGTGGGAAATTGTTTCAAGCAGGAGAAAAATTATAGATGGCTATGTGAAGGTGGCCCAATGCCATAGGGAAATTCTGTCAAGCAAGAGATGATTTTTTTTACAAAGTTATTGTAAAGAAAAAATGAAGAGGTTGTGACCATTTCTTCCCACATTTTGCCCATCTCCCAGAATATGGAAGAACAAGATAGTTGTAAGACGAGAGAGAGAGATTTTGGAGGTGAGGGATCACTCAGTGGCATTCAACCGAAAACGGGAGGGCGAGTAAAGATGTAAAATTCAAGAATCGTTACACTCCAGCTGTATAGCATTCTTGATTGTTTGGTGGTGTTTTAATTTGGTTTGAAAGTTTTATGGATGTTCAGAAATCTCCAAGACTTTTTTTTCCTTTTTTTTTAATTGCAAGTTAACTTCTGCATATTGCTGCAACACGCTTTCGCTTGAGACGCTGCTTCAAGAATTAATTCGGGAATTTTCTCTCTGACCGTATTAGAAACCTAAGTACCACATACACACACAGAGGACTGTATTTTCAGGCAGCTACTATCACACAGCCCTCAGCAGTCCAGCTGCCAACAATGAGAAATACCCTCAGATTCAGAGCTCTGGGAGAAGACATTGATATACTCCCAGCCGGAAACGTGTAGTGATGACAGAGGTTACATAAATTTCGCCGGTACTGAGGTGGGTTTACCTTTAGAGTGCTAGCTCAGTATTACTCTTAGATTTTCCATATAGGCCAAACGTTGGTAGCCAGTGAAGATGATATTTCCAATTATTTTTTTAATTTGACATAATGTTCATTTGGTTTGCATGCTTGTATTTTTTATTTGTAGTTTTGTAACTTACGTTGACTTATACTGTATTCTAAGCCATAATACTTTAATTTTACTTTTAATTTTTCTTTAAATATGTTATATTTATCTGGGCAGGGAATTAATAATAACATAGTTCAATCAATACTATCAGTTTACCTTAAAAATGAAAAAAAAGTTGGTGCTATGAGGAGATAGTTTTTGGTTTTTTGTTTTTGCTTTTTGTTTTTTTCAATCCATTTTTGGAAATAGGTTATGCTAGCCAAAAACTCTGAATTTATTTTAAGATTTGTTACTTAAACGTTCTAGCCCTGAGCATATTGTGTATTAATTTTATGGTAGATTTCTTTTAAAGAGCCATGCTATTTTGCAACTCTTCCCATAAAAAGGCGGGAAAGTGTAGGCTTGTTGGTATTTGCTCTGTTTTGCTGCTGGGAACTCTGAGACTTCCATGCAGCCTCCCAGCTGAGCCCAGACCCCAGTCTGTCTGCCAAAAGACTTGCAGCAAAGGCTAATAGCTACACATGTAGATGTGCTTTCCTCAGAAATGCACACAATGCCGTGGTGATTATTTTCTTCTAAAAGGCATTGCTTGAGCTGAAAATTACAGTCGGTTGAAAAAAATCTGAAATTTAATCTCTGAACTATACCTAACATGTTTCCCTTTTGTGGCTGAAACATATTCTTATTTGGGCTCTCTTGATAGTGTTCACTTTTTTAAAAATGTGCCGGCATCGATCTGTCTAAAGTCTAACGCGTCATTCTGCTAGTGCTTTAACTACTTTTAGTTCATTTATGTTTATTTCTCCTTGAATCTAGTGGAGAGCCTAAATAGTCAGGGCATTATCTCCAGTATACTTACCAAGTGTATGAGCTGACACTCAGATGTGAATGCTTTCTCTGGCTCCTTCCTATCCCATAGATAGACTTTTATAATAAGAGGTCCGTGTTTGATGTGGTTTGAAATGGACCAACCTTGTATCACAAAGTTGGATAGAGTGTACTAACCCAATAGAGTTGACCCAAGATAAATCCCTCATTTAATAGTCTCAGCTTGAAACAAAGTGTTGGCCGCAAAAGACACAGAAGACCTCTTTTAGTTTCTTTGTCTTAGGTCAGAATTGAAACTGAATTTGTAGGTCATAAATTCATGTTATATGATCATTGGTTCACCTCTACACACTGCAGTACAGTTCAAAGTAATTGTCCGTCTTTTCCAAAAGGAAAAGAGAGGGCCAATGGCAACCACAAGCCACTTTGGAGGTCCTCTGATAGAGAGGGTGAGGTCTTCAAGTCCCCTGCCTACTGCCAGTAGCACTCGCGTTTTATTTTTATGATGCATGCCAGTAATTTGTAAGAGAAAATAATGAATAATAGGGGGGATTTTAAAGGATTTGATTTCTAAAATACCTTTTTAACTTCTTAAAAGAGTGGATAAAAATACTCTTTAAAGTGACTTATTTTGTTTTTTAAAAAAACCGATAAGATAAAAAGCAGCCTTGCACAGTCTCACTCAGGAAGTTTTGTCAGGAATGCAGAGATAAGAATCTTTTAAATATATAGAAAGGAGATACACATTTAAATTAATTTTAATTGGTTGCACTTGATATTTATGTAAGGGTTATTAAAATTACTAGTTATACTAGAAAACTACCTAATTAGTTTCAACTTCTCACTGATAATCAAAACTTTAAACAGCACAGAGGCAATTTATTTGTGTGTGTGTTTTATATTGTACACTTTCCCAACATGCACCCCCATATTCGTCTCCCCAAGCTACTAATTCATGTGCTTTCCTACTTATATGCCTTTGTGTAAACTATTTCCCCTAACTGGAATGATCTTACCACTTTTTATTACATAGCAGAGTTTTATTTATCTTTAATTTAAATACTACCTTCTCTTTGAAATGCCCTTAGCTTATTTCTGGTTGGAGTTAAACAGTTTCCCCTCACTTTCTTGAGATACGTGTTACAACTTTTTGCATTTACGAAACTGCCTCATACTTCAATTATGAGCCTCTAGAAGTCAAGGACAATATTTCATTTCTTCCTTTATCAACTGCCATGCCTCATACATATTTGGAGTCAAATGAATGCTGTTTGAACTGAATTTAATGATATTTTCTTGGCAGCATTTGAAATAATGAAGATAATTATGAAAAATGTTCAAGATTTTTTTTTTGGAGATAGTGATGATATAGAGATCAATGAAGTATAAAGGTTAAAACGAATATTATATTGGTATCACTTGAACCATTGGAACCTGAAGTAACTGAAACTTTTGTCACTCATTTAAGAATTCCACCATTGCATGGTGATAGTAGCTAGTGGTTCTCCACTTTGGTCAATGGTTTGGTAACTTGAACCTCTCAGTAATCAAATGGAAATGCCTAAGTTGTTTGGAGCAGTAATATTTGGTTACAATCTAGGATTCGTGGCTTTCACTCAAGTCTAGAAATCACATTAATTCTCTGCTCAAAAACAACCTTGTTGAGTATACAGTTGACCCGTTAGCAATGTGGGGGTTAGACCACCAATCCCCATACAACAAAAAAATCTGCGTGTTAACTTTGGACTCCTCAAAAATGTAACTACCAATTACCTATTGTTGACCTTAGGCCTTACCAATAACATAAACAATAGATTGCCACATATTTTGTATGCAATATGTATTATATGCTGTATTCTTACCATAAAATAAGCTAGAGAAAAGATGTTACTAAGAAAATCATAAGGAAAACACATTTATAGTACTGCACTGTAAAAAATTTACCTGTAAATAAAACCATACAATTAAAATCAGTGTTCTTCAGGGATCAAGTGTATATTTTATTAGGATTTCTTTGAGAAACAGCTTTCTAAGGCTTTTCCATGAAATATTTTCCATGGCATAGTTTCTTTCTTGACATATGAAGTGATTAAATAGAGCATGGGACATTAAATTATTTTGAAAAGTTTCAATTCTAGGGGCACCTGCATGGCTCAATACGTTAAGTGACCAACTCTTGATTTTGGCTCAGGTCACAATCTCATGGTTCATGAGCTTGAGCCCCGCATCTGGCTCCATGCTGACTGCGTGAAGCCTGCTTGGGATTCATTCTCTCTCTCTCTCTCTCTCTCTCTCTCTCTCTCTCTTTCTCTCTATCTCTCTGTCCCTTCCCCCTCTCACTCTCTTTCTCTCAAAAGAAAGCTTTAATTCTAAATATTGAATAGGTAATCAGATGGTAATATAGTAGTCTCAAATAAATAACAATTATCAAGATGTCATAGCCAGGTGCATGTATGCAAATATTTTTCTGGAGAGGATATCCATTTCATTAATCAGATCACCAATGTGATTTGTGACACCAAAATGAACCACTAAAAGAAAAATGCACATGCATGTATACTCAATTTTGCATATAATTTCAGGATCAGTCTTAAGCCCATGTATGGATCTTGTTTGGGGGAGGATAAAAATGAGACTAAAGGAGAGAGAGACAAATGTAAAAAAGCAGTCTAACATAATGAAAATGAGGGCTTATGGAAAACTAAACTTGGTGTTGGCACCCAGATAAAAGGAGGCATAAAAACCAGATGAAAGATTATTACAGGTGTTTTGGTAGAGAGTAGATGGAGAATTTGTGTTTGGAGCACAAAGAGAGCTTGAGAGATGTAAAGAAATATTAACAGGAATTGATGGTGGATCCCTGTCCTCAGAAGACTATTAAGAGGGAACCAAGACCTTGCTTCAGATTCTGTAAATTCCTTGTGCTTACTGAGAAATAGATTTTATAATAGATTCCGCTAGTGGTAAACTAAGCTTAGAGAGGACAATTTATGATTCCCAATCTGGTTGTCTACTTATGCCTCTGTACTACTTAGGTAGTTTTGACCACAGAGTAGTAGTTTTGCAGATTTTTGGACTTAATAGTGTTGTCAGCATTCAGAATTTTTATGAAATAAAAATCACTTTTAAGTAATAGTACTAAATATGAGAGATTATAAAAGGGACGCCAGGGGCGCCTGGGTGGCTGGGTGGCTTGGTTAAGCGTCCGACTTTGGGACTTCAGCTCGGGTCATGATCTCACGGCCCGTGAGTTCGAGCCCCGCGTCGGGCTGGCCCGTGAGTTCGAGCCCCGCGTCAGGCTCTGTGCTGACCGCTCAGAGCCTGCAGCCTGTTTTAGATTCTGTGTCTCTCTCTGTCTCTGCCCCTCCCCTGTTCATGCTCTGTCTCTCTCTGTCTCAAAAATAAATAAACGTTGAAAAAAAAATTAAAAAAAAAAGAAATGTTAAAAGAACAAGGCTCTCTAGAAGTAGCAATTATCAGTCAACTAGTTAATATTTTATCCTTAATATGAGATAGTTTCCTGAGATGAATGAACTATGAGGATGATTATTGAAATGGCTTAATGACATTTTAATTTATCCAGATTGTTCTTAGAATAGGTGCCATCTAGATAAAGAAATCTTATTTTCTGATATGGAATATAGCAGTGTGAAATTGCAAAGGTAAGCCAATTTTTTTTGAAGAGACCAGAACCCAATATTATGTACTACTGTTAAAAAATAAGAGTACTTTTCTCTATCTCAGTAGGTTCGGTGTGTAATGATATATACTTTGGCCTCAACATATTACCCAGAATGACCTGATGGAGCATGAGATTCTCACTGGCTTTCCAGAGAAAGATTTAAGTTTGAGAGTGACTGATGGAGGGGGCCTGAAGAGAAATGGATTAGTGGATCATTTGTTGCATATCCATATGAATAGTTATAATGCTGGCTAGATGAGATACGTTTTTTCAAGATCTAAATAGGATAACTGGTGGACAGTGTAAATTTCTATCATTATGTAGATCTCTGAGGCAGAGCCTCAAGCAGTAGGCATTTGAAACCACAAAGAGACTGAAGCAAAAACAGGGGCCCGTTGAGTGTCTGGTTTTCACAGCACTGGCACCCTTCACTTCTTGGGCACACTTGGACTATAATTCAATTTCTGGGGATGGAATCTAAATCTTTGGAGGAAATGTGAGAGTAATTAAATGATTCTGCTTCATGAAGAGAACTTTTTTGTTTGTTTTTAAGTTTTGAAGTGGTGTATTTCCTTTCGGTAGTCTTATTTGCCTGTTTCCTTCCAACGTAAGTTTGTTGTCATGAGGAATAGGAATAAATGGTATAATTAAAAGCATCTCTGATAACATTGTACTTCAGGGAATTCAGTTTTGCTGCGCATCTTCTTTGAGACCGAAAACCCACGACAGATGGTGTATTTAATGTTAGTCTCCTTGTTATCCGCTACCCAGTATTGCAGGAAACCTTCGCAACGCAAAATAGCGCCTGGCTTAATAATCATGCTATCTTGAAGCTTATTTTATCCCATCCGTGGAATGACACTGACTTGCCAGTGGCAATAAAGTCTCAAGACTTTGATTTGCGTTTTGAAATTTGCTCTAGAAAGCGAAACCATTTTGCAAACATAATCTATTTACACATTTTCACTGTCTGGAATTCAAAACTTAACGACTTCATGGTTCCTATTTGCGGCAAGTGTGAGGCATCACATATTTTATGGTAAACTTTAGTAGCTCTCATAGCCTTTTTAAAAATGGGAATAAAGGGATTTAATGTAAGAATCAGGGCTTCATAAATGTAGGAATATCTGTGGAACTGAAGATTGGCAAGGCTGAAGCCAAGAGGTCACACTCGCTGAACACCTCTGTGTGGGTCAGAAATCAGGCCATGTTCAGTACTAATTGAGAAAACTCCCACTTCCTGTAATCCTCTTGCATTTCCATGTATGTCCCATCCTGTTCTAATCCCTCTCCATGATTTTCAACATCAGCTTGAGAATGTAGAAGAAAAAATGTCAAAATTGACATGGCAATAATTGAGCTTCTTGTATTTTTAACAACTTTATTGAGATACCATTTGCATATTCTAAAATGCACTCATTTAAAGTGTACATTTCTGTGATTTTTAGTATATTCACAGAGTTGTGTAATCATCAACTCTCAATTATAGGATACTTTCATCACCCCAAGAAGAAACCTGTATCCGTTAGCAATCACTTCCTGCCACCACCACCCTGCGTGCCTTATTCGTATTTGACAATATTTAGCACTTCATGCGAGACTTAATGACCTTTTCCACACATGCATTATGGTGATATCAGAGATATGCTTGTTTAAAAAGCATTTTATGGAGTATCTCCCAAGTGTCAGCACGATGAGTAGGATGGAAGGATGAATATAACACCGGATTCAGGCCTCAAGCAGTCTTGTAAGTAAGTAATCTAGTAAGGAATAAAATCATGTATGCCATACTTCTAGAAAAATGAGAGAGATATTTCAACAAAGATGTTTTAAATTGATATGTAATCTCAAAGGAAGGTTTGGTTACAATTTATCCGGAATGGGGAAATAGTTTATACACATATACTGTATGGAATTATTTATTGCTTTTTTATTAAAATGTTCATTTCACATGATCCTGTCTGACGTAGTTTATGTCAGGCCTGAATCTATAGTCTTTCAAGATATATAGATCCTTTGGATACTAGAAACTTGAAAGTTCAAAGATACATTTTAAAGAAAGATATTTGAACACCTTCACAAAATTTTGGGGGGGATTTAGATCTAATTTTGACTCTGGAGATAGTATCTGGATGTTTAATTGTGTCCACAATTGACTCATTTAACGTGTCCCAATGAAGGTTCTTTGAAGATTACTTTTTTTCTAGGTTTATGGTTAAGAACACCAGCTTTGTGAGCTCTAACATAAATTCTGCCTTTGTCACTGTTTTTTTTTTTTTTTCTTTTTCTTCCTAACTTCTTCTTCACTTCAAATATTTGAGATATTTCAATATTTATGTGCCAGGCACTATTTTGCTTTAATGTTTGACAGTCAAGCTACTTCAAACCATTTTTTGGAATAAGGTGGGCAAAAACAAATAAGTCCAGTCTAGCTGATCGATACGCCCATTTTTCACCATATTTTTTATTGTAAAAACATCGTTGCTTGATAACTTTCTCTTTCCCCATCACACCAACACATTAAATGTCCAGGTTCACAGCAAAATTTTATGCAAAGAGAATCTGTTTTTCCACCCTTGGTCCATATCTCTCATAACAGTCATTTTCTCATTCATGTTTTTGACCTTCAGTAAATGAATGTAGCAATATTTTGTTTGCTGGTGATTTAACATTGCTTGTCCCTGTCGCAATATTTTTCTGGTTCGAAGTTTAGCATTTTGGCTGCTGATATACTTCAGTATATTTATATGAAGCCATTTTATGTAGTAGATTTTATGATCTCCATTATGGAACACTTATTATGATTTATATATTTATATTTTAGTTGTGGTTAATGGCTACTGCAGAATGAAACTAATAGGAGCATCAATTTCGGAAGGTAGAGTTTCCTATCTATTATGTATGCCAAAACTACAGACAAAGCAATTAAGACACCATGTACCTGTAGAATGGTGGGGCTTCTATTAAATATGTAGTATCCATGGTTATGAAAAATGGGAGGATGTTTATTCTAGGGGCCCAGCCCTACTGGTTGATCACTAAGTGTTGACCTATACAGGCAAGAAGAGAAAGACCCACATTGAGTGTCTCCAGTGGGGATCAATGATAGAATTATAAGTAGCCTTGCCTTGCAGAGATAGTTAAGCAGCCCTCAGATCTGCAAAGATTAAAGAAGCTTAAGTTAACTGGAAATTCAAGGGAGGGGAGGGTTTGTGGCTAGGTGGCAGGGAACAAAATGAACTCCACTGGTTTTCTCAATGTTTACTGAATTTATTGTATTACCTCATATTAAGGGTTATTATCATTGTTATGTTATTATCCTATTATGTTATTGTCATTGTTGTTATTTTTAGTATTGTTTTTACAGAATAAGTGCAGGCAATTGTTTTCAGTGGATCATTTGAAACTGAACTTTCCCTGTCTTCTCCTTAATTCATGGACTATTGGAGATTTCAGTATAGTTTCTAGTTCTGGACATTTGTTTCTTTCTTGTGAAATATGTTTGTCTAAGATTGAAACATTTGAGATCAGTGTTTTAGAAGTTGTTATTGTGAGCAAGCTTCCTAGTGGTTCTGTCCTGATAAGGCAAACCTATGACAGACTGAGCACGTATCCGGGCCCTATAGCAGACCAGCTCCAAGCCATTTGTGCCTCATCACCCTGGAGAGTGAGTAGTTCTTACCCTCACTCTAAAGATAAAAAAATCTGTAGCTCATTAAACTAATGTAATTTGTTCAAAGTCAGACAAAAACATTCAATTCAAAGTCAACTTTCTTGGTTGAAAAAAACCTTCCTGCAGATACCCCTCCCTGAACAGAGAGGCACCACACTCAGACAAGACAAGACAATATGACCCCAGACAGTAGGATGTTTTCTTTGAAGCTGAAAAATATTTTGACAAATTATCTGAAAGAGTACACATTTCTAGTTTGCATGGATTTTACTAATGTTTATTTTTATACTTGCTTCTGGGGTCTTCATGGAGCATATTAATACGTTAGGGAAATATTTAAAATATCAAACCTTGTTAGATAATGTATATAATCTTCTAGATAGATATACAGTATACGTGTTACACAAAGACAAATATTAACTTTGATCTCAGGCTAATTGCTAGTTGTGATAAGAGGAAAGGGCCAGAAATGTGTTTGTTATCATAGCTTTCCCACCTTTACCTCCATATCAGCACTTTAGAGAACTAGTAAATCGGTGATGGGAGTTTATCAGCTGAGTTTACACTTGTGTGTCCTATTTTTCAACTTTGCATACATCTATCATCTTCTGGGTTTTAGCCAGGTTTGCTGAGCCTCAGAATCCTCAGTCAACAATGTGCTAAGATCCAGAGCTTTGAAAACCCTCTTTTAACCAATAACTAATGCTCTTCAACTCAAGTGGAACTGCAAAACGTAAGAAAATCAGAAGGCAATCCCCTGCCAGTGAAAGAGGCTGCTTCTATTTCAGTTTCTTTGGGGATACAAAAGTAATAAAAATACAGATATGAATGAAACACCCAATGCACTGTATTTCAGGACTACCAACTAGGTAAAAGGACAAAACTCTGAAAAAGGTGTCAGACCATACATGGTTTCCTGGCAGTGTAAGTACTTTGTGCTCCAAATGTAGAATTTGTATAATATTGATAATATACATGTTAGTCCGAAATGTCACTAGTGAAACAAAATTTAAATAAAAAAAATACTGTTATCCATTTTTGTTTCTGTTATTTACCTGGTAATTCCTATTCCTGAAATCCAGGGTAGTTTGTTTACTGCAAATAATAATTCCACCCCTAGAATGAATCAATTCTGAAAAGAATTTTTTTTTAATTTAAGGATCCATCTTAATTTGTATACTATTGGCAAAGAGTATGCATGATAATATTTCTAATTTTAATTGACCATATATTTATTTGTTAGTAGACTGGTTCATGGAAGAAATCAATACCAATGATTTTGATCTTTTATAACAGTTGTAAAGACTTTTGAAATTAATTTATGTTATGTAAAATTATTTCTCAGGGAGATAGCTTGTCGATTACTTGTTCTGTGAAATGATGTGCTATTTTTTATTCAGGCAGCTGTAAAGTCTTTTATATAATATATATAATTGCATAATATATATTATTTCTCTTTAATGTATTTTTACATGGAAAAAATACAATGCACTGATAGAAATGTCTGCCCCTGAATAAATTCACTGATGAGTTATAACCTGTTTTTATTTTAATTACTCATAGAAGCTATTTCTCAATTCTAAGGCAAAGTACTGCATCCAGTTTTTCTATAGCTTCTTTTCTCATAGGATTTCAATCCACACAAGAATGGAAAATTGAAAAGGAGTGAGATTGTGGCAAAATAATTGATGTCCCTTTAGGTTTTCCCCATGAGAACGCTCCCATAATAGCTTAAATTCCCCTGATTTAGGTCTCACAGTTTAACTTGTCAATATGTAATTATGATTCCCAGACAAAACAGATTACTTTGCAGTTATGGTGTGGATGATGCTGTCATGCTGAATAAAAAAGAAGCATTGGCTAGAAGAAGGGCATGTCTCATTAGTAGTTTCTTATTTAATGATCTACCAAGGTTAAGACTAACTGTGAATGCTATCTTTAACAATCTTAAGCAGGATTCCTTTATAGGCTCTGCAGTAGCTGTAAAGGTTTGAGGCTACAACCTTAAATTTGACTGTTATGATTATGGCCATTATGAAGAGAAATAGATATACACACAGCAATATGTATGTATCTGTGTGTGCAAGGAAACTTAGGTGTTAACATATGACAGTTCATCACATAGAACTACACACTTCATTTATAAGGAACATTTTTGGATTATATATTAACTTCGAAATTCTAAAGGAATGAAACTATCAAAGCAATAAAATGTTTATATTTAAATAGTTGATTGGTTCTAACCTCATGTTGATTATAAAAGTAAAGACTACCTGTTTTGGACTGTTGAAGAATTTTCATTTATTTTCTGTTGTGATGTTTTATGGAAATTGTTTTTCTTATTTAGGTTGAAAATAATCCAAGGTGTTCAGCTTACATATTCCTGTCTGATTATATTTTGTTCTATACCCATTGTTAATTTTAAGAACAAAAAGGTATAATTAATGTATTTATTCAGTAGCTGCTATCTGCAAGACCATGCTAAGGATCAGGTATAATGGGTGTATATATAATACCTGTATTATTACGTATGATATATCTCTATATCTATATATATGATTTTTTCTCTCATTAGACATGTCTAGTGAGGGAATAACATATAATTCATGACTTTGTAAAAACTACATAAATTGAGAAAAATTACAGGGTGTTTTGAGACTTAATTAAAGAGAAACTTGGTATAATTGGATGGAAATGGGTAAGGAATGTCTCTGAAGAAACGACATCTCAGCTAAGACCTAAAGAATGGAAAGGTATGGATGGATGAAGAAGATACCACATAATGAGAACAAGAGGTGCGTATGGCTTGGAAGGAAATAAGAACAAGGCATATAACTTTAAAGAATGAAATGAAGGCACTGGCTTAGAGCTTACTAATCACTGAAAAAGAGAGTAGTAGACAGAGGGAGATCATGTAAGGGCTTGTGAATCATGTAAAGCTTTTCAACATGATTCTAAAAGCAGTGGAGAACCCTTGTCAGATTCTCAGTAAATGCTGCTGGGACTGTATGTGGGCAGGAGTCAAAGGAAGTATCAGTAAAGACACTCAGGTTTCCGACTTAAGAAACCTGCTGGATTATGGTGCTATGTCCTGAAGTAGGAACCAGACCACTGGATGAATCATAGATGCTTGTGAGAAATACAACTGGATATTTCTGTTAGGAACCAGGAAAGATCTGGGGCTGAACATGTGAACATAGGTATTTTCAAACATAAATATCTGTGTTGTTGCTAGACCACTCCTTATCTCTCCTTCTAAGGCATTTAGAGTAAGGCCACCTTCTTTGAAACAGTCAAGGGCAGAGGCCACACTGGAGTTAGTTGAGTTGGAAACTGTGAAGGATGTGACTTTTTCAGGAACCTTTGGTGGAAAGTAAGAAACTTAAGGTCATAGCTAGACACTGACTTGAGGAAATTATTTCTGAAGATGAACATGTTTTAAACTATTTGAAAGACCCATAAGAGAGTAGGAGTTTGGAGATACAAAAGAGATTGATTTAACAGCAGTAAGGTATGGAGAAGCCTAGAAGGATTGGAATATAAAACCCAGAAACAAAAATTAAATAACAGACACTGCGTTTATTTTATAATATTTTATTTTATTTTTTTATTTATTTTTGAGGGAGGGAGGGAGAGAGAGACAGAGAAAGAGAGAGAGAGAGAAAGAACAGGAGAGGGGCAGAGAGAAGGGGTCCAGAAGATCTGAAGCAAGCTCCATGCTGACAGAAGAGAGCCCGAGAGCCCAATGTGGGGCTCGAGCTCACAAATTGTGAGATCATGACCTGAGCCAAAGCTGAATGTTTAACCAACTGAGCCACCCAGACACCCCCAGACACTACATTTTAAAAGAAGCACATGAAAACTGGCTGGCAAAAGTGGTTGTGGAGAGGGTACTACAGATTGACCAGAGAACCAATACAGTTGTTGCAAAGCAATGGTCAGCTTTCACTAAAAGCTAGTGATCACAAATATGTCACTAAGCCATCCTGGTTATGTGATGTGGTTTTTCTCCAGCAATGATTAAAAACTTGGGTGTAGACATGGAAGGAAGCAGAAATGAATTTATTGGGAAATGTTGTTTTCCTTGGTAGTTTTGCCCAGAGTGACAAAGGCAGGTAGGCTATTGAGTAGAGGGATTTTATGAACAGACTATAGAATTTTTCATTTTATTTTTTTTTCTATTTGCCTCAGTTTGGAGAACAGATTTTTACAATGAAAAGCAGGGAAGAAAAATAAATCTGGAGTAGAGTAATTGAGAGAAAGAAAGCAAGGAGAAAATTCACTGGAAAGTAGCTATAAGGTAAAAGGATCTGTAGTGGAATTCTTCAGGATGCCTGTGTCGTTATGCAGGTAATGTTGACTAATTAGTTGTATTGCATTTCCATTGGTTTTGTACTGCCCTGCAAAAAAAAAAAAAAAAAAAAAAAAAAAAATCACTCAACTCAATACCCTTAATTGTGTGACTACCATTAATAGCCATAATTATAAAGATGTAAACCTAAATCACTTTTCAGTTTATAAAGCACCAAACATACATTATCTCAACCTGCTATCTCAAGGTTGTATCTAGCCAGATAGTGTGCTAAAATCCAGTGATACAAGGTGAACAAGCTGTGATCCTTACCTTCAAGAAACTCACATAAGGCAATGGCGAATTCTATTTAGGAAAGTCAAACAAAATTACAGAAAGAAGGTGATAGTTAAATTGGATCCTAGTTGAGAACAGGGAAATTCAGAGGCTTTAAAAGATTTACCCAAAATTAAGTGATCACAAAGTCAGAAGTTGAAGTAGAATCCAACTCTTCTGAATCTAAATCCTATTACTTTGTTTTCCCCACTTGGACATACTGTCTGCAAAATTACATGTATTTAAAAGTTAATGTCATCACCAATTTGCCACAAGAGCAATTAGAGGGACTTGCAGATTTTAACATGTAATCAGACATTCATATTAATTCAGGCATATGCAATGACATATTTGCTTCCAAGACCCAGCCAAGATAGCCAGCAACAAAAGTGTCAGATTAAGAGACTGGAAAAAGGGAAAAAAAACTTGTACGGGAACATTTGACTATTTTATGACCTCAGCAGAATTATTTGCCCATTCACTATTGAGGTTTCTCATTTGTAATTGCATATGCAATAGACTTATCAGTCTATCTCATAAGCTTTTTATGAAAAATGGCTAATAAGAATAATTACATAAAAACAGCAATCCTTTAGCAGTTGAACTGTCAAGTGATAATGAGGATGTTCGCTGGGAGTACATCTGGTATGTAGGGCAGAAGAGGACAATTATTTCTCATGGCAACAAGGTAAAAAAGAACATCAATGCCATTTAATTGCTATTTTTAGCCTAAATAGAGCTTGCTAAGACTTTGATAATGCCCTTCTATTTATCCATAACATTCAATCTCTGGCTATTATAATTTCTCAGATATAGTTAGGTGAGTAAATCATTCTGATAGGTCTACAAATAACAAGTGAAGGGTCAATGTTTTAAATTACATGTATTTATTGCTTATAAAGAGGCTTCCAAATGTATTAGGATATTATTTGAGATAAGAACAATTCATAGTAAATGCCTACGAGGACCAGCCTTAGAGCACAGTATCTGATATTATATGTGAGTGTGCTATTTAGGTAGAATAACTTACCATATCATATTGAACATATTCTCATATGAAACATACTTCAAATTTTATTAGGCTTCATCTAACATATTTTGATAAAGCAAAAGCTCTTGAAAAGTTGCCTTGAACCTGTGGTAAAATTTTGATTCTTTTGTGCCTGATAATAAAATATTATTTATAATATAAACAATTATATATTTCCATTATTGAAGAGTTTATTGATATAGATGTTAATACAGTCTGGTCAATTTTACCTTTTTTTTGATACACAATGTTCAATCATATAAGTGCTGAAATTATAAAATACGCATTCTAGACTAATTTTCTTCTATTTTCAAGAGCCATTTATTTAAATGTGTCCTCTAATTCATATATGAAGTAAAATCTTCTTATTTTATGTCTTATAACTGTTATATATGGATTCTGTAGTCTTCAACCTTTACAATTCTGTATTCAAAATACATTGCCTAACTCTAATCACTTTGTGAAGCTAACTACTTACATTTCCTTTTCTAAACTCTCATTTGTCTTTACTTTTTTCCACTATAAATCTTCTTCTCCAATTAATTTTTTTAATGTTTATTGACCTAATTAAAGATTTACTTGCAGTTTTAAGAAATAATGCAGAGAAGTCCCACTCAACTTTGCCCAGTTTATCAGATGGTAACATTTTTGCAAAACTATAGTACAAAATCACAGTCAGGGTATTGACATTTGTACAATTTACTCATCTTATCCAAATTTCACCAGTTTTACTGGTACTCGTGTGTGTGTGTGTGTGTGTGTGTGTGTGTGTGTGTGTGTGTGTGTATTGTAATTAGTTCTGTACAATTTTATCTCCTGGTTAGGTTTATGTATCCATGATAACAGTCAAGATACTAAATAGTTCCACACTACAAATATGTCTCCTATTGCTCTTTTATAACCCTAGGTATCTTCTTTCCATCATCCTGTCCTCTCCCCAGACCATCCCTAACCCCTGGTGACCACTAACCTATCCTCCATTTCTTAAGTTTTGTCATTTTACCAATATTAATGAGATCATACAGTATGTAACCTTTTGGTATCAGCAGGGTTTTTCAGCATTATTTCCTGGAGATTTGTCCAAGTGGTTGCATGTATCAACAATTAAATCCTTTTTATTGCTGAGTAGTATTCCATGATAAAATCAGTTTGGTGAATCGTTCACTTGTTCAAGGATATCTGGGATATCCAGATTTGTATAGGATTCCAGATTTGCTTACTAAGAATATAGCTGCCACTGAAGAAGATATGTATACAGGTTTTCATGTAAATATAAATTTCTATTCTTATGTGATAAGTGACCAAGAGCACATCATATAGTAATTGCAGCTTTAGTTTTATAAGATTTGGTAAGTCTGAGCTTCCAGAGAGACTGTACCATTTTATATTTTCACAGCAATGTATCCAGTTGTGAATCTAATGTGATCTACTGTCTCCACATCCTCACCAACATTTGGTGTTGTCTTCAGTTAAGTTTTGATCACTCCATCTTCTGCCAAATAAACCTTAAAATTATCTGAATATTCTTCATAAATACAAGAACCTCCCAACCAATAAACAAATAAAAAGCCCATAAATGGTGATATGATGGCACAAAGTTTTGAGTATGGAGTGGACTTCGTGGTAACCTTAAAAATAATATATTTACAGGGGCACCTGGATGGCTTACTCAGTAGACTATGTGACTCTTGATCTCAGGGTTTTGAGTTTGGGCCCCATGTTGGGTTTAAAGATTATGTAAAAATAAAATCTTTTAAAAATATATAGTAACTATGGTATATAATGACATTGAAAAAATGGATAATATATCTTTAAGTGGAAAAGGCTCACATGATTGCATGTATTGTACATTATATAGAAAGAAAAATCAAAATGTTTATTATGTTTAACTTTGAGTAATAGCATTGTATGTGACTTTATAATGTATTTTTATTCATTAGCAACTTCTTTTTTTTAATGGCAATTTATAAGGAAAAGAAACAGTTAATAAAGAATCTCAACATACCAACATTTCATAATACATATTACTTAGTATTTGCACATCAAAACCCATCTCTCTTACATCCAAGTGGTTTGAAGAAACCTTATTCTTTCCAGAACTTCCATTAATTTTCACCTTCTATTTATAAGCTTACATCCCTCTTTTCCTTTAGAATGTTGCTATGGATGTACCTGTGCAATTTTGTGAATGAATTTTGCTGTTGCCCTCTTTACTTCCATTAAGTGGTAAAGAGACATTTGAATTTCACTTGTCACTTCTCCCTAATGTTCTTTACATGTTTCTTACCAGTTGGTGTGTGTGTATGTGTGCGTGTGTGTGTACATGGGTGTAGACATGTGTATAAATATCCCCAGGTCTTAATTGTGCAGTGTCTTAGTCTGCTTCGGCAGGCATCACAAATTAACACAGACTGCGTAGCTTAAGTAACAAAAGTTCATTTTCTCATAGTTCTGGAGGCTGAGAAGTCCAAGATCAGGGTGCCAGCCAATTCAGTTCCTGGTGAGAGCTGTCTTCCTGTCTTGTGGATGGTCACTTCCTCACTGTATCTCACCTGGTGGAAGAGACATAAAGCTCCTGTGTCTTTGCCTCTTCTTATAAAGGCACCAGACCTTTTCTTTGAGGGCTTCACCCTGATGATCTCATCTAATCTTTATCTCTTCCTCATTAGGCCCTGTCTCCAAATACAGTCACACTCAGGGTTAGAGCTTCAATTATATGAATTTGGGGACGGGTAGGGGAAGCACGTTCAATGCATAGCACACAGAATAAAACATAATGGGCTTGCTTATTAAGCAATCCGTTAGGCTTTTGCCACAAACCAAAGAAAAATGTATTTTGCAACCAATACATAGTTCTAAACTAGGTAAGCATGGATGTCGTTCTATGTGGCTTATATAATAATTAAAATTTCAATTTAGAGCAGAAACTCTAAAAACACTATAGTCTTTCTGGGTTCATAAGGATAATTTCTTGATGATTACATAATATGATAGTGAAAAGTCACTGACTATAGTGTCAATTGAATTTGCTTTTGGATTTTAAAATGGTACTTTTGACAGTTTTAAAGAAAACTTTCCGTTGAGTTGTTGGTACTGGTGGTAAGTTGTGTTTCAGTAAATATTTGCTCCAAACATGTCCTCTTGACCTTTAATGCAAAAGAAAGAAGTGTAAGGGGTTAGTAGGTTTAGGCATTTCTTTGTTGGGATCATGCATTTGCATTGTAATATCATTTGTTGAGGTCAAGACTGTAGATTTATTAGCTGAAGGATGGATTTATTCAGTGTTGTAAAAATGAAAGAAATCGAAATAGTAATTGAAGGTCAGTCAGTGATTGGCATTTTGATGTAATGGATGGGAAAGGGAGAAAGAAGACAAGTATCAGGGAAAAAGAGAGCTTATTTAAAAAAAAAATGTAAAACAGCCCTGAAAACTACATAACCCATACCATGCACTTTTTATTCCAATCTAGTTTGGTAATGTTATCCATGTAAACATTTCCTAAGTAACTAGAGAGTGAACTCCTGGAGAAAGAAGGAGAGATATAGATTCCGTCATATCCTCGGTGTCACCAGCACAGTGCTCTTCCCAGAGAAAACTGAATGCACTTTCTGAATGGAATTAACTTAAACTGAGCAACACTGAATTGGTCAGTTTTCCCCTTAGGAATGGCTAAAGGTCCAGGAAACAATTGGATCTTATTATTTTTTTTAATCAAAAAAATGGAGAATTTTCCCCTCACTATTTTCTTCCAATCAGGTATCATTTTTATTTTACCTATGTTTTCCACATAATCTCAGTGGATTTGCTGAGATCCTATCATCCCCTTCCTCGGTTTACTAATTGCAGCTTGCTTGTGTAACTGTGTGAGATGTCAAAATAGTCTCTGTTAACATTTAAAACATGATGCTTTACTCTTGGTATATTATTAAATGAATGCATCAAAAGTCTGCATATGATTTTTTATAAGATGCTGTCTAACAAAATTATAACTAGATGTTAAAATTATGACCCAATTGACCATCAAAACCACCCATTAATTTGGTTTCCAAGATATTTTAAAGATAGCTCTACTTCAGAACAACTAATAACAGGCCCAATCACTTTGATATATCAATTATTAAATCCCTGACAAGCAATAATACTGTTAGTAAAATAAATGCATGCAAAAGAGAGCACTTTGGGGATAGTCATTCTATTTGCTTTGAATTTTTTGTTATATACTCTCTCACCTTTTCTCTGAGTAGTTGTTTGGTGTGAAGAAAGGGATAGGCAATCTATTCAGACCTTGTTGCTATTCCTTTATTAGATAAGGCACATATATACAGAAAACAGAAATCATCTAAAGGCACATTGCTTCTTGATATCAAGATAAAAATGGATCATTGGTGGCCCTGGTTACTTTGTGGAAACCCAAAACGCTCTATTTTATGGATATCTAAAGTGGGCTTGCATTCCTACAGCTGGTTTACCTCCAGAAGTTTTCTTCTTTCTCTGCATTCTACTTCCCCAAAGGTGAAGCGTTACTATTATTATTTTTTTAATACACACTCCTGGAAAGTATTTTTCAATGTAGTGAACTATTTTTTTTCTTAATATTCCAGGATGAAGGAACATCTGATGAGTTACCTCAAAGGCCAAATAACTTCAAATTTAACATTAAGCTTTTATGTTTTTAAAAATCCTTTCAGGGACTCTGTCACTTTGAATTTCTCCCAAAACTAGCCCTACTCTGAAGCCAGATTCTCCTATTCCTTTCTTGTCTCTTCTCCAAATCCCCTCCTCTACTGTTCTCACTTGTCTCTTCTCCAAATCCCCTCCTCTATTGTTCTCACTCCTCCTGCCCTCCTGGGGCAAAACAAATAACATACAAACCACAAATTTCTTTTTCCAAGGGATTTTCCATGTTGGCTTGCCATCATTTTCTGAATTCTTAGAGTCTCTCCCCAGCAGAGGAAATATGGGGGCCAGATGTTAAATTGACAATAAATAGATTACCACTTTGTATTTATATTCTCATAGACCAGTGTTCTGGAAGGAATGCACTTAAATATACACGAATGTATGTGAATGTCTATATATTTTCTTAAGGAACGTAGGTCTGGCCATAGGTTTTATCAAGATGTGTGTGTTTTCATAAAATCACATTTTTAGCACAAAAATAAATCTGAGTATGAAAATGTCCAATGACAGAAAGTCCTAAAGATGAGACCACTAAGCATATGAGAGGTGTACTGCAGAGCACGAAATCTAAGATGGAAAGAATTTGAAGATCTCTCTGTACTAGCATTAACAGCTGTTCTGTCAAAATCCGTCACTCTCCCTAGTTTCTATGAACCCAGGACTGGGAAAGTTCATTTCAGGAATTTGTTTCACTGCACTTTCTAGGCTTCTCACCCAGCTTTTCTTCATCGTACCCTGTGAATCTTGAGGGCACATCCATTCGTGGAAATGAAAGAACGATCCTTATCACAAAACTAGATAATTATTTTTTGGCACTTCAGTTGTTATCACTGTTTACTTATTCGCATGCTGCTATGTTCTCCATACAAGACTGAAAACTTTGTATATCAGCATTAGGATCAATTTGAGGTTACAATTTCAAGACATAGCAATTTAACAACAAAAATGATTTATAGCATTTTGGCACCGATCAACATAAATGAGTATATGGTATTCAAAATGTACATTTATTGATTTGAAACAGTTAAAAGAATATGTACAAATTTTATGATATTGTATTATACTTGTATAGCTTCCTAAGGGAAGAATATTCTCCACATGATGTCTATCAAAGAGAAAAGAGGTTACATCTGTGTGGATGAGTATAACCCTTCCATTGATTTATGAAGAATAACAACAAATCCTTAGGGTATCAAAATTAAAAAAAATAAAATAAAAACCTATATTATATGCATATGTATCTGAGTGAGTTTAATTTTTATTTGCATTTCTGAGATGGATGAAAGGTGTAGAAAAAAATTACTTGTGAAAGACAACTCCCTATTGACTGTGCATCAGGAAAAAAGTAAAATGGGTTGGTATTTCAGCAACTAGATGGAATATTTTTATCACCAATATACTAACTTCCGAGAGGAGAATTCAAATACCTGGAAGAAGAAACAACAACAACAAGAACACATAGTTCTCCCTGTTTTAAAATGGTCTTGCATTTTCAGAAGATATTACTTGTCATTTCAGTGACATCATATGTGGTGATCCTGCCACTACTCCTTCATTAATCTTGCTTGCCATATTTAAAAACCATTTTGGGGGGCACCTGGGTGGCTCAGTCGGTTGAGCGTCCGACTTCAGCTCAGGTCACGATCTCGCGGTCCGTGAGTTCGAGCCCTGCATCGGGCTCTGTGCTGACAGCTCAGAGCCTGGAGCCTGCTTCCGATTCTGTGTCTCCCTCTCTCTCTGCCCCTCCCCCGTTCATGCTCTGTCTCTCTCTGTCTCAAAAATAAATAAAACGTTAAAAAAAATTTAATAAAAACCATTTTGGGGGCGCCTGGGTGGCTCGGTCGGTTGAGCCTCTGACTTTGGCTCAGGTCATGATCTCACAGTCTGTGAGTTCGAGCCCTGCATCGGGCTCTGTGCTGACAGCTCAGAGCCTGGAGCCTGCTTCCGATTCTGTATCTCCCTCTCTCTCTGACCCTCCCCTGTTCATGCTCTGTCTGTCTCTGTCTCAAAAATAAATAAACATAAAAAAAAATTTTTAAACCATTTTTAAAATCCCTGCCAAGCTGTTAGTAAGAGAATATCAAAGTTTCTCATACATATATTGAAACAGGATGTCAATGTCAGTATTCCTTCTGGGTCTGCCAGCTTTTTAAGATTTCATCCTTCTGGTCTATTGTCAGCAACAAAGCTCTTTCATTCCTGTCCCACAATTGTTTCTTAAGCATGGATTGCATGATAGGTACATTTTAGCCCCTGAGAATATAATGGGCAAGGGTAGTCAATACCTTTACCAAGGGCTGTAGTGAGGGAGGTTAGAACTAATAAACAAAAAACAACAGCAAAAAAACCAAAACTCTGTTATTTTGGTTGCAAAAAGTGCTTTGATGAAAATAAAAGTCGATAATGTGATTCAAAAAGGGGAGTAGGTGGGCAGTTAGGCTGCTAATCTAACATGGCTAGATAAGGACTCCCTATCTCAGAGGTACCATTTAAACTCAAACATGAAAACGGAGAGATGTCAAGGGTAGGACAATGGTTTTGGCGAAAAGCCTTTCAAAATAGGGCCATGTAAAGGTATTGAGGATTGAATGGGCTTTTCTCCTGAAGAACAAAATAAAGACCACTGAAAGTGGAGCTGAGTAAGTGAGGTTGGGTGTGGTGGGAGATGAGAACAGCCAGCAACAGTCAGACCACACAACACCTTATTCTGAAAATGAGTTCAGGTTTTGTTTGAAGCACAAGGAGAAGACAGCGTGATGTTTAAGGCAGAACGGCAAGCTGTCATGTAGAGTTTTGATGGATTTCTCTGGCTTGAGTCTAGAGGTGGATTTTCGGGAGCACCCTGTAGAGTCATGGAGAATCGTTTGGAGCATACAGCAGGCGCTGTGATGGTGGATTGGGCTAAAGTAGTAGGAGTCAAGAGGTAAGAGGTCAAGTGCACGCGCGAGATCTATTTTGAAGGCACAGCTAGCAGGACTTGCTAATAGACGGGATTTATCTGTGGCTCCTGGGTTTTCCACCTCACAACTGGGTAGATAGTGATGCTGGCATGAGAACTGGGATGTGGGAGTGGGGCAGAAACAGGTTTATACAAGGAAGAATCAACAAGAATTCTACTTAGAATAAGTAAAGATAGAGAAACATAGAAAGCAAAGTTGAGACATCAGTCCATGATATCTAATTCCCAGGCCTGAGTGATGTCCTGCCAACCCCATGAATGTTAAATAAACTCCAAAAAAGTCAATGAGTTCAACCAGAGAAGAAAGCTGTTAAAGGATGTGTTCAACTGAATGTTGTTTAAAGTATTACTATACAAGCATACGTGTAGGCAGCATATATATACTTCAGACACACCAATATGCATACACACATGCCTGCAGTTTCAATACAAATGAGGGGCAGGACCCTGATCTGCCAGTCATGCTTGACTCTGTCTCATCTGGGTGGCTCTGGGAGTCTTGTAACTAGGTTTCATAACTCTCCATTGACTTACTCAGGGGAGACGGCTTTGCTCTGACCACTCATGCATTTCTTATATCTGCTTTACCGAGATCTATTTGTGTCCAAAACGAGGAGCTTTTTAAAGGTTTAATGATGTGTAAAGCACAGCAACCTACATGCTGGGCACAGAAAAAAAATGTATCAGGATGATGATGTCATCAGTGATAATAGATCTACATTTCATTGTGTTTGAATACTTTCTTTTTTTTTTTCCCTTGAGATACATTTTTATGCAGAAGTAGTGCCTCACATAGTACAAGAAATTCTAGAACTGCACAGTCCCTGGCTGCTGGACTGAGATCCGATCACATTTCCATAAGTAAATGGAGAGGTGACTGGGCAGTCAGAACTGTGGCAGAGGCTGTGGGAGTATTCAACCAAAGTAGAAGTTAGATAAGGTAGCCTTAAATCAAAAAGAGGTTTTAAGTTATGGCCCGGAGACAAAGATGTCTTGAGTCAAATCTTCCCTTTCAACTCTGCAATTCAAAAGTAGCTTGCAGCCAATTTTATTAATTGACCATTTATTTGAATTCACATAATTACCTACTAAGACATCCAGAGCTGAGTGTTTTCACCATTCACTGGGAGGCCAGGCTGTGCAGTCAAGATTAAAAGGCAGATAAGTGCCACCCAGGGAAGAGACCAGATTATGATTCAGTGTTGCTAAGAACAGAAAACACGCACACCAGGCTCAAGCAGTGCAGCCTTTACTTACGGAGAGAAGGGGGAGAGCGCACAAGACCCAGCGCCTGCAATGGCTGGGTCCCTCGTGGCCAGCTGACCCACCCTGTAGCCAGGTGGGTGATGGAGGTACACGCCCCCACCTCCTGTTGCAGTGGAAAGGCCCCACCCCCTCGCCACAGGGTCTGAGTGCAGAAATCTGAGGGTGTGCCTGAGGTCCATGGACTCATGTGCTTAACCAGAGTAAAGGAGTGCACATCAAGCCTAGAACAGAGAAGGATATTCCCAAGCCAGGCAAGCATAGACTGTGAGGGCCCGTAGACTCTAGTCCTGTTCTCGTATGGTCCAATGAGAGCTGAAAGACTTTGCATGAAACTACCTCTCCCAGAACTCAGAAGCAGTTGAGAGAGAATACGCTTGGTGTTTCTAATTTTTCATTTCTGTTGCTCTGCATACAGAAAGATATGTTGCTCCTTAGCTGTGCATATTAAAGTAACTGAAGACAGCTGGTGATGTGAGAAAGAAGAATGGGCTTTGCCTCAGGTTCACCTCCATTTGAATCTTCATCCACCCTTTCAGTGAGCTGATATCAAATAGGTACTTAACTTCTAGGAAGTCCACTTTCACATTAAAGTAGAGATACTGTCTGCCTTGAGATAAAATGAAGCAACATATAATAAAATACTGTTCATATAAAGTAAGCACGTAGTGTCTTCTGATAAAATGTCAAAGGGCAAATTTTCCTACTCTGTGGCCATAGAAGAGGTTTAAGAAATATGTGTGCTTAGTAGCTTATTTGTTTACACAAATATGTTCTAGATCACCAAGATTGCCAGACACTAGGAAAGTCAACATATTCATAGCTTTAAGTAGTCAAAAGGTTAGATGTTTTATTTAAGTAGTCAAAAGGTTAGATGTCTTTGCTCTCCTGACAGTCCCCTTCTAGTTGTGACCAAAGGTAAATTTTGCTAACAGAAACAACAGGTTTTAAATTCGGTGCACAAAACAAACTTAGTGCAAAGTTTCCACCCCTAGCATTGTAATGATTCCTTCTGACCCCGCTTCTCAAGTCTTCAAAACTCTGTGTTTGTCAGCTTTGTCATTGAAGCACAAATTAAGAACTTTCAACTACCACCAGGTAATTATGTCTCACTTCATTGACAAAGTCTTCCATTTAGCTTACAGAAATTCACTTCCCTTAATTACAACTAAAAACAATCCTAGGAACAACTTATAGAATAAGCCATTTGAACCTTTGCCCTGAGGAGTCTTGAGAACCAAATTTCAGCTTCTGGCTGACTGCATCCAGAGTGGTCTGAAGGGAATCCAGCATTTTCCAGACTAAGCCCATACTTTGCATCACTGCCTTCTTTTACTGTTAGCGCCTGCCCTCTCTGCTTGAGGCGCTGACTCCGGCAATTGCTCCAGAGGAACTCACTGTGTACCAGGGCACTTTCTTAAAGTTTCAGGGAGGGAAGAAAGGCTTTTTTTTTCTTATTTCTGTCTGTGCCAAAGAGGGCTTTGGGGTATTTTCTTCCTCAGCAACTCTTTAACTCTCCCCTTGTGAAACATCTTTCTGTGTACTTTGCAGAGAATGGAATCTCACCAGAGGTCCTCTGAAATGAGTTCAGAAAAGCGTAGCTAGGAGTCTAGTGCAGTTCAGTATAGCCTCCCCTGACCCCCTCCCAGGGCGGCTGCAGGACAGAACTTTCTACCTCTCTTTTGACTATGCTAAAATTGTCATGTCTTAAAAGGTTTTTCTTAAAGGCCAAATCTGTGTAGTACTATGTAAAACGATTTCCAAAAGCTGAGTCTTTTCACTTAAAACAGACTTTCATGTGATAACAACTCTATTTAGTAATAAAAGAAATAGGGGCATGGCCAGCTTATTATCATTCGCTTCTGTTCTTTGTCAATAGTTTGGTCATACTTTTGATTATGACCTTTGTATAAAAGTCTACATATCATAGTCCAGATGTGCACTCTTAATATATCTTTATGCACATACACACGACAATACTTTGCATCTTTTCTCTATCATCTATTGATCATACTCTTAGAATATAACAGTATTCTATAAGCTTATGAACATTTATCACATTATAACAGACTAGATTTTTTTTTGCATTAGCTTTACCCTCTGTTTTTAAAATTGCTTATCAAACTTATTAGAGAATTCTATTATAATTAGTGCAGAGGGAAATAATGGTTCCTGCCGGGAATGGCCAGCAAACCGTGAACAGAGGGATGAAATATTACTCCACACTTTGTTGAGAAAAAGAGGAGAAGGCATGGGGTCAGTGTTCACAGAGGAAGACCTCACAATGTTCCCTGCACTTGTATTCTCATTTATTGCAGCATCAGGCCAATCACAAATCTCAGTTGGCTTGAGGTGTACAGAGGGCGTATAACATTTCAGGCATGCAAAAACAGAGTGCATGATTTAAAGGTGAACAATTACAGGAGAGACTAATCAAATCAGAGCTATGTAGCAAGGGTCTACTTGTCCTGTTGTTTTGCTAAACTTTGTATACAGTGTTTAGAATGGAGTTCCCCAAGGACTGCAGACACACCTGGGAGGGCTGGCCCCCTGAGCATTCCAAAATCAGGGCGGTTAAGCAGGCCTCCAGCATTCCAAAAGACCCAGCCAAGCCCTTCCCAAGCTTAACCAGAAATCTCCCTGTTACATTTTAACTGGCTAAGCATTGTGTATAATCTCTCCATCCTCAGTAATAACTCCAATGGGTTCCTATACAGTAAAGGGAAAGCAGTATTAATCATTAGTCATGTACATGGCAATACCTACATTTATTAGCAGGTGAGAGCCTGTTTTTCTGAAGTTGTCTAATTTTCTGTGAAATAAAGTAGTTCTATAATCTACATTTGTAAGATAGATTGCACTTTGTATTATATATTCAAAATCTCAATGAATATATTGTTTTGTAGTGATACTTTTGTGTATTTTAAAAAAATTGTGTTCACATTTTTGGATTAACCAAGGAAATTCTTCTAAACTAACCAAATTTTTATGATAAATAATTATCAGCTTTTTTTTTTACACTGTAATTATGTCAGTATGATTTTTACATGGTTTACGCACTGACCAAAAAAATGCATTCCTTTTACATACCCGCTGGCAATTTTTTTCCCTTTATGTTTTTCTTTAATCCATTTGAACTTGAAATGGTGGACTACTTCCTCAGCAGTATTTGGGTGTCCCTCGTCCATAATCTTATTGATGGTCTCCTTTGTAATTTGTAAAGCAAAATTAAAATCGACCTGTAATCTGTTAAAACAGTGTTAAGCATTCACATCAACCATTAGCTCTGATAACTCCTTTATCTTTGTGAAGAAGGAAAGGTTCTTAAGTATTGATTTTAAATAACAAAACATAGCTGCTGATCTAGTTTTGCCTGTCAAACATAGGTTCTCTGGTTTGTTCTTTCTACCTAATGGTTGCTACCCTTTTTGTTATGAAATAATATCCTCTTCTATTTCAGAGAAGCACTGTAGACTTTTTTTTTTTCCTAACAACAACTGCAGTTTGAGTGTTTGCCACAAATGGTCTTAAGTAAAACAATGTAAAACTGTAATTCAGGATTTTTTCCTCAGTTTTACAACGAAATATTCACGATTGAACTATGTGCTTCAGAAAAGCATTATAAACATAATTTACCGTACAATTTGATCAGCATACTACAGTTCCATTTACAACACATAGACTTGTGATGGAAAGAGTAACCTTCTCCCAAAATATTCCATCTGCTTCCCGGTCCTTCCCAACTGCTTTGCTGCCAGGCAGATCCATCTCCCTCATGCAGGCCAATTGAATGGAGTGTTTCATTTCCAGGCTAATGAAGAGCCCAGTTCTGGAGACTCTTTTTCAGCTGAGGTGACCTAAAAGGCTGCACGTTCCAGAGGAGAACGGAGTCTTGGTTAGTCTGGCCTCTGAGTGACTCTGTAAGGAAACATCTGCAAAGGTGAAGTGAAATTAGCAAGAAATAAATTTTTGTTTAATGATAGCACATTTTCAGTTATTTTGTTCTTACATTGTAATGTAGCCTATCCTGGATAATATAATTTTAGACTAATTCACGAGTAGAAATGATCAGGTCACCACCTACACTGATATGTCTGTCTCATGAAAATCCACTGCAGAACTTTCAGAAAAATCTTATTATAATAATATTCTCTATATTAAATTGGGGAGTTTCTTATTATTCCATTCATCCACTTCCATGCCAAGGATAAGAGTGAATGAAAAACCAGAAAATAGTGAAATTGTTCGTTAACAGAAAGAATTGCGCTTGCTATAATTCATCTTACCAGTGAAGATTCAAGGGCAGAACATCTCTAGAGGTTTTGAAGATATTATATGCCAGTTCCTCCAAGAAGACATTTTTTAACTTACTTAAAAATCCTCCTAGATTATTTTGATGTTACTTTCTCAGGTTCAGTTGTCAAATATCCAGAAAATGTTCAAAATGTGATTTGTTTCCACTGAATTATATGTAATTTGCATCTAATTATCTCAGGCTCAAATTTTATATTAAAAACCACTTTGGAATCTACTAAGGACTGTTTATAATTTACTGTGTTTAATAGAAATTCGTATACAATGTGATAAAGCTTTTGATCTTTTCACATTGATTTATCTAAAAATCTAATTCTGCTTTTAAAGTTCTGAAGTGTTTAACTACCTGTGAAGAAAAAGATTGAGTTCCTTCTATTTTTTGAATGTTAAGACATATTCTATATGTGGAAACAGAAATTACCTATATTTGTTTCTTTGAAGAAAATCCACCCAAAAGTAAATACCTTTTTACATACAGAGAAATAGAGTTTATGCCTTAATACTTGAGTGTCCAATTATTTATTTTTTAAATAATTTTTTAAAGTAATTTTTATTTTTATTTTATTTTGAGAGAGAGAGAGAGCAAGGAGGGAGGGACAGAGAGAGAGGGAGACGAATCCCAAGGCTTCGCACTGCCAGCACAGAGCTGGCTGTGGGGCTCCAACTCACAAACTGCAAGATCTTGACATGAGCCAAAGTCAAGAGTCATATGCTTAACTGACTGAGCTACCCAGGTGCCCCACAAACTATTTATATTATAGTAGCTAGTTTTTCCCAGTACCCACACCTTGTATTCAGGCTCTAGTAGAAAAAAACAAAATATATATATATACAATTTATATCATATTATATACATAATATACATAATACTATATTGTATACATACATAAAGTTGAAGTCTTCATTACCTGCAAAATTTTTAAAAATTTAATGATATGTTTAAGACTATATCTCTTGTTAATTAAACTACTACAGGACTCTAAACGAATTTAGAATGGGTTTTATATTGCATTCAAAGCTTAGTATTGATGGTGTATGCTCAGAAACTAATTTCATTCCACTCCTGTACTATCTTAGATGATAGAGGTTAAAGAAATGAGTATGTCAGGGACCTTTACCCTCTAGATTTACCAGTGTAAGGGAGAACATCGATGTGTAAACGGAAAACTTCAAAGCTGATTATTATAACTGTTAGATTAATACAACTAATTGAGTACTTTAATATGCAAAAAGAACTTTAGATTGTTTCAGGAGGGAAGATTAAAAGAAATAATGCAAATGTGAAATAGGCAGTAACAATGATACGAAAAAATGAAAAGTATGTTTGCAGAAAGTTTTTTTCTGAATTTTACCAGCGTTTGGATGATAAAAGGAACAAAGAAGTTTAAAATTGCTATCTAGTTTCTAGTATAAATGACCCAGTAATTCCACTAATTATATTAGAGAATCTATAAAAAAAAAACAAGTAAAAACATTAGAGAGAAAGTGCCTTTTTATTTCTGTGAAATAACTCTTGTATCTCCAACGTGAGCATGTTGGAATCAAAGGAGCACTTTTTAAAATGGACGCACAGAACTACTTTAAGTTGTACATTATATTTTTCAGTAGATGTGCCTCTGGGCCATACTCAATTTTAACCATTAATTTGCTAGCATGTCATTTGTTTTTCCTGCAAATATCTTGTTAATCTTTAGTAACTGCTCTGGATTTTTGTAATATTTTCTATTAAACTTGCTAATGATGATGTCCTACACTGATTCAATAAAATCTGACACCTAGGCAGTTTTTCTGTAAACCAACAAAAAAATGCCCAGCTGTGTATTTATCAGCCTTTACTTTTTGGATATAAACTACATGGATTTTAACTATTAGTTTATTTGAGTTCAGAAGAAATATTTCATAGTATGTTTATATTTCTAGCTATCCATTTAATGTCTCTATGTCCTTATTCAATAAAATTTTGAGGCTGATTGGAAGTATTTTACTGCCTTAATCTTTCAAAAAACTACAACTTTTACAACTACCATCTTGGAAAAGATCTTATTTCACTTTCAGTTGCTGTAAGTGGTCCTCCTATAAAGTTGCAACAGAATACATTATAAATATCAAAACTGAAGTTATAGCTACATATTTAATGTTTAGAAAATAAGTGTGGTATATAGCATTCTAAAAACTTACTTCTAGGGGTTAAAGAGTACTTTTTAGGTGGTTAGAAAAAAAAGTAATTACTATTGATTAGCAATTGGCTCAGATTCTCTAGAAGGGTTATTAAGGTCTTAAAATACAGAACAGAATGTTATAAACAATATTGTGTTCTCCCTAGTCTGGCTTGGACTAACCATTTCTTTGTCTGAAATGTCCTTTTGACATAGCTTATGCATCTCAGGAGCTTTGATATAAGGAGCACTTTACCACTAAAGACTATTCCGGCATTTAAAAGAGAGAATGCTTGGAAACCCCCACTGCAGCCCTATAAACTCTGAGAGAATGGAATAGAATAATTATAGTACCTATCAATAATTACTCAATGTTTATAATTACTTTGTGAAACTAAGATTAAATAATTCTTCTGGATTTATATGATTGTAATGGAAATACAAGAGGCTCCAAAATGTGTAAAAATGGGTATATTACCAAATGGCAAAGGAAATAAAATATCCACATTATATATATATAATATACATACATATATATATATATATATATATATATATATATATATATATATATATAATATGTGTGTGTGTGTGTGTGTTTTGGAGAAACTTTATATTATGAAGAGGTTTCTCTTGAGACCTTTATTAATTTTCAAATGATAGAATTGCTTGTGTAGGCCCCTGGCATTCACCCAAATCACATTCCTGTTGAAGGTCAGGTCTTTTTTCCTTTGAATAACTTCTCAACACAAGTCACCAAGTTAACTCTTCAATCTTCCACAGAAGTGTTCTCTGTCTTTTTGGGCAGTTTTTGTCCTGATGGAAGTAATGTATAAAGCCACTTTACAAATCAACTTTCTGTGTTACAATTTAGTACTTATGGTATATATATTTGAGTTACAGATCTGTGTCAGTGAGAAGTTCACATGAAACTATTTAATTTATATGACAGCTTAATCTGCTGTAAGAATAATCAATCCATTCAAAATGTATTTAGTGCATTTCTACAATGTACTGAGCTATATTTTAGGCATTGGGGATACAAGAACACACAAGGGACATTCTGCTCTATGTTGGTTCTTTCTTTAATCTTTTTTCTGAATTAGTTGAGTGATTTTATTTTAGAACTAGACTTCCTTTTGACCAGTGCAGATGTCAATCTTTCTTCTTTTAGCTATTTCATACTGTTAAATCTCTGGACCAAGCATCAACATAGTGAACACCTTATGTTGATTTTCAGATGTATGACTTTCCCTGAAGATACAATCAGTGCCTTATTAATTTTCATATATCCGGTGCCTGGAACTCTGTAGGTTTGCAACTGAATTGATCATAAGACTATCTCAATAACACAAAGGGATTTGGGATAGGCATCAGACTGTGTCACTGGACTCAGTAAGTGCATCAGAAGTTATCGGGATTATGCCCAGCTGATACCTGACAGAGAATAACACCATCCAAATTTTGGTTTTCTCTTACACACATCTGTACTAAAAGTCCAAGGTGGAACATAATGATGCCAAAAGAAAGAGATGGCCTAGCATCAGAGAATAGAGGAAGGAAGTAAACATTCAGAGAGGCAAATAAATGTTGAACCTAGGGGACCACAGAAAAATAGCTCAGAGGCTCTCCACAGAACTCTTCACAGAACTAGACACCAAGGTAGTATAGGCTGAGATGGAGGAATAATCTAGAATCTAAGAATCAATATCAGGAAATTTCAACTAAGACCAGATGTTTGGGGTGATATGGATAATAATCCGCCTTGAACCAGACTGGTGTGGAAAGTGGGTAGGGCCAACTGGCATAGTAAACAAGGCACCTGTGGGCTCATCTTTGATGGTCTGGAGAGACAACTTGTTGGGGACTGACAGCTATAAGACGATGTACATTAGTATTCTTTGTATTTGGTCTGTCCATAAATGGGTTCATTTTACATTTAAAATTCAGCAATAGGCCATAGAAAAATCAGGTACTTCCCTCATTAGGGTAAAATCCCCACATAAAATAGATCTATTTTTTTATTCATGAAACTGAATAAAGGAAATGTAGGTTATTTGGCTCCTGAAATTTCATCTTCTATTTTAGGATGCTCCACAGTTTTTTGCTCCACTGTTTTTGAGGTAGAGAATTATTCTACATCATTTGCAATGCAAAAAGTTAGAAATTGACAGTCAAAAAATGCACATCAATAGCTAATCGTAGCCTTGGAGTTTAAATTAACCAAACTTTGTTCTGCTTAACACCAAGCTCTACTAAAGAACTTCATTCTTCTATATCATTAGGGCATCAGTGTTTGTTTATACTCTCAGGTAGGTAACAGAGTACATGGAGAATTTTAAAAATTGGTTAGCTGTCACTATGCATTTGCCTTAAATTTGACATGAGTTCTAGAACTGTTCCGTTTCCTGTTACCTCCTCCCTCCCTGTTTTCTTCTGTGTTGCCACCTTCTTTGTAATTCTTTCTGATATAATTCTTTCTAATGGAGAAAAAGCCAATGAACAGCAGAAGGGCATGTGATTCCAGGTGCTTTTCCCAAAGTTGGTGAGCTATGAATGCTATGAATCATATGGCTGCTATGAATCATATTCTCTATCTTTTCTGCAGCAAGATACATTGTGCTTCAAGTCTGTTGCTGTAAAAAATAACCAGTGAGGCTCCTTTTGGCAGAAAGGGCTTAAATTGGATATGGTCCTTTGGGATCCTAGTTCCAAGGTCATTTTAAGGAGGTGTCACATCAAGTCAAGGAAAAGACACTCTTGGCCAACATAAAGGAAGGATTTGTCCCTAGAAAAGCTCTACATTTCTCAGAAAATTAGAAATTAAAAAAAAGAAAAATTAACTACTGAGTCACCCTGAGCTTCAAACCCCAGCTGACAAGCTTGTGAAAGTAGATTAGCCAAATTTCTGAAAATGTCATAAATTACTTTTCTTTCCCTCAATTGAGTAGAGTGTCAAGGGGCTAATCAAACAAGTTGTAGTAGAGAAATCAAGGATATTAGTCTAGAGTATCATTTGTAATGTCGTAAACATGCAGTATGTAATGTCTCTCTTGTGTGTTCGTGAATCACTTAAAAGGTAAAGAATGACTGTTCTTTGATAAAAATGCCAGGCTACTTAGTCAACATCATCCCTCTTCCCTCCAACAATCCTGTATTAGTTAAGATGAAGTTTAGCTGCAAGTGACACAAAACCCAAAATAGCATGTAACATTAACAAAATAATAATTTAGTTTTTGCTTGTGTACAAGTTTAAGGCTTTGTGCTATCAGGGATACAGCTTCTTTGTACTTGTTACTTCACCATATATTGCCTCTAACTTAAGACAGCAGCTTTGAAACCCAGGCAGGGGAATGGTGGAGGGGATGAAGAAGAGGCCAGAAACATCTGAGAGGTACCCCTGTTTATATTCCATTGCCCAGTACTTAGCCTCCAGGCAGGCTGGAAAATATATTATGGTGGCCACATGCCCAACCCAAATGTCTATTTCCATGGAACAAGAGAGGGATAGATGTAGAAGGAAAACTAGAAGTCTCTGCACCTCTTTTGTTTCAGAGAAGTCTTACAAAATATTAATATTCTTGTACTATAATTTTTTGTAGAAACACCAAAGGAATTTCAGAGTCCATGACTTACTAAGGATTTTGTAAACTTTGCATGATATTCTCTTACTTGAATTTATCCATTAAGCTTAAGTCATTCGACAATTACAAAATACAAATGCAAAACACCAGTAAACAGATGAGGATATGGATTATATGTATCAATAACTCGAAAGTCATCTCTTTGCCTTATACTCAAAAGTGTTTTGAAATTATAGACTTTCTTTTTATTCAATTATGGTTGTCTTTTGCTAATACAGAGGGCAAATTTTGAAATGAAAATTTTTTTTCTTTCAGTTTATGTTATTACAATTTGTTTTCTACTAAAAAAATAGTATTATTATATCCATGAATCTGAAGTGGCATTTCTCATAGACTTATCTATTATTCCCTTTAATGAGGACCATCTAACAAAGAAAATTAGCTTTACAGTTACCCCAAGATATACTTAAATTTTAGAACATATCTTTGACCATCAAACTTACAAAACTAATTTGACTTGTCAACCATCTTTAAAATCTTTCAACCATCTTTATAATCTTTCATGATAGAGGTGCCTGGGTGGCTCAGTTGGTTAAGTGTCTGACTTCGGATCAGGTCATAATTTCGCAGTTCATGGGTTCAAACCCTGCATCGGGCTCAGTGCTGACAGCTCAGAGCCTGGAGCCTGCTTCAGATTCCGTCTCCCTCTATCTCTGCCCTTCTCCTACTCATGCTCTGTCCGTCTCTCAAAAATAAATAAACACTAAACAAATTAAAAAATCTTTCATGATAAAGTAGCCTTTGGACCAATGTTTCCAATATAATATGTTCCTTTTAAAACTAGTTTAGTATACACATTTGTACACTCACCCACACAAAGTTACCTGTATGTTTGTATTGATTTTTCACTGGTTTATAAAAATGTACTTAATTCCATAATCACATATTTGGGCAAGTTTAAAAATACCAGGTTTAAAAAATTCAGCAGAATTCTATGACGGAACATTTTGAAGATCTTCTAATACATTACTCTTCACTGAACCTTTTCCAGAGAGAATTGTGATATATAAACATATTTGACTACCTGTCCTCTATTCTAAAATCAATTAATCAGTTCTCATAGAACCAGTATTCTGTGTAAAACATTTTAGGAAATGATGAGAATTATTACTGATGTATAAATGGTTAGTTTGTGTATTTATTAAAATCAAATATAAAGAATCTCTAATTTTGCTGAGCTAACATTTTTTAAATCCAACTGTATTATGAATAATAATCCTATAGAGTCGGAGCACCCGGATGGCTTAGTCAGTTAAGTGTCCGACTTCAGCTCAGGTCATGATCTCACAGCTCCTGATTTCAAGCGTCCAATTATGGAAGAAAGTATGGGAGTGAAAGGCACAGCGTAGGGAATATAGTCAATGATATTGTAATACTGATGGTATAGTGATAGATACAGTTGTGGTGAAAAGAGCATAATGTATAGAGAAGTTGAATCACTATGTTGTATACCTGAAACTAATGTAATATTGTGTGTCAACTACACTGAAATAAAAAATATATCATACAAAATAAAGTGGATATCACTATAGTTATTATGATCACAATAATAAATTATAGGAAATTACTAAAATTTTAAAAAGAATAAAACTAGCATTTATAATTTTCTATTTAAAGAATAGATCTTAAAAAAATAATGTTTTGAATTATAAAGTTCTAATGTTGAGAAGTTAAAATATCTATTTAAAAGGCATTACTGTTATGTTTTAGTATACCACATCTCATTACACAATAAAAAAGGTAGTTATTTTCCTCAACATTAAGACAGTGGAAAAACAGGCACTAAAACACACACACACACACACACACACACACACCATAAAGCTTTTTACAAGTTATAGTGTCTGTAAGGTCATTATTTTTTAATGAAATATTATTTAAATAGTTACATGAATTAATTTATATATTAACATATCCCTTTGACTCTTTAGAATATTTAAAAATGTGCATTCTGTGTTGCATTCTTAAGTATATCTTGCTCTATTTGGAAGAGAAAACAGGAATGTCACTTTTTAAAATAACACCTCTAGGAAAATTTCCTTCCACAGGTTGCTAAAGATAAACAACAATAGGGTAGTTCTTTGTTATCCTTCTGTAAAATTAGGGGGAAAATGTGCAAGGGCACCTTTATCTTTAAGAGGATTAGGGAAAAGATCACAACCCAAACAAATATATGTGGGATATGGGAAGGTTTTCGCCAATACTGGAAGTAATGCAGAATGCAATCACCCTAATGCCGGTAAGAAAATCTATTTTATGGTTCAGCGGAAGACAGTGGCAGTGGTTACTAGGAAGTTAATCTAATTAACCTACGCTCCCAAACAATAGCCTTGTGTACTCTGTTGATTTGAACATTCACTTATCAAATGAGGAATGTAAAAATATTTTTTTCTTTTTCAATAATAATGCCCCCATATTAAGAATAAATGCCCCTATGACACTCTTGGCTCTGCAAAGTCCCACAAAGAGTATACAGGCCACAGCTTGACTTAAGTGGTCGATAAAATAAAATAGTTTTGAGCAATTGCTGCTTACATGGCAAATGGTACCAGATTAATTTAAAAGTTATCAATTGAATTTCATTTCTATGAAGTCGGTGCTGTGAGTAACTGGGTTGAAGGCTGAAGTAGTTATAGGATAATGGACCTATATAATTTGTCAAGTTACAAAAGTCCAATTTTATCAAATTCCATCATCGAATTAAAACAAGTTTGATTTTTATTACATTTCTTGAAATCTTTTATTAACTAATTTGGTATGTTTTATCTTATGTCTGTTTAACCCAGAGAATGAAAACCTAGGGATAGGTTAATCGATATCAGAATGTTCTGTTCTGGTTCACCAAGGGAAAAACAAATCTTGAGGTTTTTCAATGAAAATGACTACTGTTCTCTTTGTTGTGATTCTAAGTGACAATAAAACAAACATAATTAGGATAAACATACAAATCAAGTAAAGGAAATTAAATATACTTTATGTTTTTCTTGTTTAATGTATTTATATAATCTCAGGATAACAAATGGTGTGTCCCAATTCTGTCTCATTCCTTATGTAGCACATAGAGGGTAGTTTGGGTCTAGACGATTTCTGATTAAAGACAAAATTCTTATAGCAGGGCACCAGTGTGTTACATTTCTATATTTTATTTGTATTATTTGTTTATATAACACATGCTGTTTAAAAGAAAAAAATAGAACTGTCTTTTTTAAATGTGTAATTCAATTGACTTTTCTCTTTTTTCTTTAACTACTTTACAGTGCACTTAATGGGTTTGTGAGACAAATATTCATTTCTCAAACTGAGAGGAATTACACTACCTGACCAGATTACATATACATATTTGAGGTGTAAATTAGATATACTGCTGATTATTTTTATTCTACTTACTAGTGATAGGAAAGAATAATGTGTCAGGGATTTTCACAGTTTAATGTGCAATTGATTTAAATTATTTAATTCTCTTCCTCAAGAACACCATTGTGTTAATGAGTATGTAAAGAGAATAAAAAGGAAAAAATAAGTTATTAAAAAGTAAAGATATTCTGGTCAGCACTTAATTACAATAATCCTTATATATGTTTCTTCTACGTTGAAGGTACATTTTATGACCATATAACTCTCTACACACATATATTAATTTGAAAATTATAAATAATGTGAATTTCTCTATAATGATGACTTGCGTAACTCACCATTTTTATTAGTAAGAGTTCTCCAGAGAAACAACCAATATGATAAATATATAAAAATTTAAATGTAAAATACATACATACAAAAGAGATCTATTTTTAAGAAATTAGCTCCCATGTTTGTGCAGGCTGGCAAGTCCAAAATTCATAGGGAAGGATGACAGGCTGGAAACAGGCAGGAGTCAATGTTGTAGCCTTGAAGCAGAATTTTTTCTTGCCCAGGAAATGCCAATTTTTTTTTTCTCTTAAGTCCCTCAACTAGTTGAACGAAGCTCATTCATATTATCTAGAGTAACCTTCCTATATTCGGTTGATTATAGATGTTAACCACATCTATAAAACACCTTCAGAACAACAACAAGATTATAATTTGATTGTATAACTGTGTCCTATAGCTTAGCCTAGTTGATACATAAAACTAACCCTATACCTTTCACTGGTAAAATCTGATGGTCAAATTTAATTTAGTTTTATAGCCTGGTACCATTAATGGAAATAGTCTGTTTGATACTTCACATAGACCTTAATAAAGCAGGTATAAATGATATAGTGTATGGTGATGATTACTAGTCTAAACCTACCCAAAACTTTCACATCACTTCATTTAAAGCCTTCTCATCTACTACTAGCTATAGGAGATTTCTCAGTACTTCTCCTAAGTTCACTTTACCTATATGTGCAAGCCTTTAAAATGTAAACAAACACTGCAGAACTAAAAACTGTAAGGGTATATATAATTCAAGTCCGTTAACTGACACATAAGGAAAATGGCAGTGAATGTCTTGATTCTATGGTTCAAGTAGATGCATGAGCACATTTTTCTAGTTCTTTCTGTGTTTTGCCTATAATTGAGTATAATGTGACCATATTTAGAAATAGTTTCTTTGCTGATGTAATTGGTTAAGATGAAGTCATACTGGATTAAGGTCCTAAATCCAATGATTAGTGTACCTATAAAAAAAAAAGAGAAAGAGAGAGAAAGAGAGAAAGGAAAAGAAGGAAAGAAAAGAAAAGAAAAGAAAAGAGAAGAAAAAAGAAAAAAAGGCAGGGGGAGAGGGTGCGAAACAGGAGAATATCATGCGAAGATAACAGAAACAATCAGGGAAGATGGCCCAATAAAGATGGAAGCAGAAACTGGAGTTAGGTTTCCAGAAGCCAAGGAACACCAGAAACCACCAGAAATTGAAGGAGGCAAGGGAAAATTTTCCTCAGTGCCTTCAGGGGGAGCATACCTATGCGGACACTTTGATTTGGGACTGTAGCTTCAACTGTGAGAAAAAATTTCTGCTGTTATAAGCCACCTAATTTGTGGTAATTTAGTATGACAGGTCTAAGACATGAATACACTCTCATTGCAATTAACCATTGGATCTTTCTCCATCTTCCTTATATTACTTTAAGAAGGAAAGATGAATCTTAAATCTAGCTTGACTTGTGTTAAATCTAAGGCACTCTTGGTACTTTGTAGAGGGAATGCCCCATTTTGGCACTTTTCTTCAGAGTCTTGCATGGTAGAAGTAATGGAATGAATTAGACTGTCATTTACTCTGCCAAGAAGGAAGGGATTCTTCTTGCATGAAAGTGTCTAACATACCATTTGGTTGCATTGAACTGAGTTGACCTGAATTGAATTGAATTCTGTTAAATTTAGTCAAAATGCTTTTCCCATCCAATTTGTTCTTGCCCAGAGAATTAACTGACCTAATCTGTGGTGTGTTGAGTACAATAAGTTACTTCCATGAGCATAAGAAAGAGCGGCCAAAGCTGTCAAAAACATGGTCTTTTGAAGTGTATTGCTCAGTTTAGAGCCACGTGGTAACCAAAGATTCATTAAACTCGTTTAATTAAATAACAACAATAACCCAAATAATTAAGGACAAAGTCATGACCTTTAATGATCCCTTAGCTTATCACTATTACAAAATAAATTTTAATTACCATCAATGGTCTATGTATATCTAAGGTATGACACAGCAGTTATAATCTACCCAAAGGGAGTCCTCAGTTCCTTTTGTACATGAGATACCCGTTTGGAAATGGGTATTAATTACTCATACACAGATATAAATGTGTGTTACATTCTCAAGACATTTTCTGACAACTGTCATAAAATTTTAATTGTATCCTGGGTAGCTTCTAATATAAAATTATCCTTGAGAGCTTTAGGAGAACTTTGAACTTTAGTTGCCATGCAAAGACAGCTTAATAGCTAATTTTCTGATTATGTTCAGGCAGCATAGGTTACATTTAGTTTACATGAATAGAACTGACAGTTTGATATGTGGTTCAGGTCAAATTTAATTTCCTATTAAAATTACTAAATTTACAAAACCAGCACCACAATGGACTGTGTTTATATGAACCTACAATTTGTTTTTCAATAGTTTCTTCATAAATATGTGTGTATAAATAGCCCCCCCACCCCAATTCAGTGTATTGTTCGCTTTTATTTAGAAGGCTATTCAGTAGTCAGTTGTTCATATTCTAAATTGTAAGTCTCCTTTTGGGAATCTCTTAGAAATGAATTTTGGAGAGGCAGCAAGACAAAAAAAGTAGTAAATGTTAAACTTTTAGTGTTTATAGGAAATAACCTAAGGGTGTATATTGATTATATATTACTGTGTAAAATCAAACGAAAACTAACAAAGAAAGCCCTGAAACTGCATGATTTGATGTAATGTCCAGTTGTTTAGCTTGAATTCTCTGGGTCAGCAGCTGGAGCTGGGCTCAGCTGGGTGTTTTTGTTTGTTTGTTTGTTTGTTTGTTTCTGTTTTGTTTTGTTTTTAATATATGGCTGGATTCTGTGAATGTATTTCAGCTGCCAGTCATATGGTGGATTGGGTAGGAGATGCCTGGTCTAAGATGGCCTCACTCACATCTCTGGTTGTTAGTTTTATGTCGGCTGAGGTGAAAGGACAATTAGGCCACCTGTTTCCCATCATCCCACAGGCTAACATAAGGTTGTTCTCATGGGCAGCTTTGCAGTGTCTTAGTGGTGAAAGTGGCAGTGGGAAAATCCTCCTGAGTCCTAAGCTTAGAACTGGCACAGTTCCATTTATCCCATACTGTGTTACTCAAAGCAAGTCACAAAACCCATCAAGATATAAGACATACATAAATAGACTCAATATATCAATGGGAGAAGCTGCCAACTCACAATGCAAAAAAAAAAAAAAAAAAAAAAGTGACTGTAGGGTAAGATAGAGAATTGTGATCCCTTTTGTAGCCTATCACAAGATGCTTGTCAAATATGAATGGTTCCACACAAAGATACTAATATGGTTGGTCTAGAAACTACTTCAGTAATATTTATAGAACAGAAACAGCCCATAGTGACACTCAAAGTACCTTTGTTCTCATAAAGTTGGGGTCAGTCATAATTTTGTTAAGTATTAATTTCTCCACCAATGAAATAACAAGTTAGAGTTGATAATTCTAATGTCCCTTCAGTTCTGTAAGTCTTACCGTTTAACTTTAGTCATCTAAGAAAGCATTTCACATTTGTCTTACTACAGATTTTAAAAATAATATCCTTCTTTACATAGAGTAATTTATATTAATTATTTTTAAATATCTTATTCAGTCCAGTCCATTATTTTATACTTATAAATTAATGGATCAATTTACTTTTTATATTTTTTAAATTTATTTTTGAGAGAGAGAGAGAGAGACAGAGAGACAGAGTGTGAGTGGGGGAGGAGCAGAGAGAGAGAGGGAGACACAGAATCCGAAGCAGCCTCCAGACTCTGAGCTGTCCGTACAGAGCCTGACTGGGGAGGGGGGCTCGAACTCACAAACTGTGAGATCATGACCTGAGCCTAAGTCAGTTGCTTAACCTACTGAGCCACCCAGGTGCCCCAATAGATCAATTTAAAAACTGATGTCCTTGTCCATCAAGTTTCAAAACAATAGGTCTTTTTCCCATTGGATATTCTTTCCTGCTTTGTCGAACACTAGTTGACCATATAGTTGTGGGTCCATTTCTGAGTTTTCTATTCTGTTCCATTGATCTATGTGTCTGTTTTTGTACTAGTACCATACTATCTTGATCACTACAGCTTTGTAATATAACTTGAAGTCTGGAATTGTGATGCCCCTAGCTTTGCTTTTCTTTTTCAAGGTTGCTTTGGCTATTTAGAATCTTTTGTGGTTCCATACAAATTTTAGGATTATTTGTTCTAGTTCTGTGAAAAATGCTAGTGGTATTTTATGCAATAGAGATTGCATTAAATGTGTAGATTACTTTGGGTAGTATAGACATTTTAACAATATTTGTTCTTCTAATACATGAGCAAGGAATTTTTTTTTAATTTCTTTGTGTCTTCTTCAATTTCTTTCTTAAGAGTTTTATAGTTTTCAGAATACAGATCTTTTACCTCTTTGGTTAGGTTTATTCCTAGGTATCTTATGATTTTTGGTGCAATTGTAAATGGGATCAATTTCTTGATTTATTTTTCTGCTTCATTATTGGTGTATAGAATGTCACCAATTTCTGTACATTGAGGAAACTGGACAGCAACATGCAAAAGAATGAAACTGGACCACTTTCTTACAGCATACACAAAAATAAATTCAAAATGGATGAAAGGCCTAAATGTGAAAGAAGAAACTATCAAAATCCTGGGGAACACAGGCAACAACCTCTTTGACATTGGCCATAGCAACTTCTTACTAGATATATTTCTGGAGTCAAGGCAAACAAAAGCATCATCAAGATAAAAGGCTTCTGCACAGGAAAGGAAACAATCAACAAAACTATAAGGCAACCTTCCGAATAGAAGAAGATATTTGTAAATGACATATCTGATAGAGAGTTACTATCCAAAATCTATAAAGAACTCCTCAATCTGAACACCCAAAAAACATATAATCCAATTTAAAAATGGGCAGAAGACATGAATAGACATTTTTCCAAAGAAGACTTCTAGGTGGCTAACGGATATGTGAATAGATGCTCAACATCACTCATAATCAGGGAAATGCAAATCAAAACTACACTGAGATATCACCTCATGCCTGTCAGAATGGCTAAAATTAACAACACAGGAAACAAGTGTTGACGAGGATGCAGAGACAGGGGAACCCTCTTACACTATTGGTGGGAATGCAAACTGATGAAGCCACTCTGGAAAACAGTATGGAGGTTCCTCAAAAAGTTAAAAATAGAACTACCCTATGACCCGCAATTGCATTACTGGGTATTTATGCAAAGGATACAAAAATACTGATTTGAAGGAGTATATGCACCCCAATATTTGTAGCAGCATTATCAACAATAGCCAAATTATGAGAAGAGCCCAAATATCCATCAAATGATGAGTGAATAAGGAAAAGGTGGTTTGCATATACAATGGACTATTACTTGGCAATCAAAAAGAATGAAATCATGCCATTTCCAATAAGATGGGGGATCTAGAGTGTATTATGCTAAGCAAAGTAAGTCAGAGAAAGACAAATGCCATATGATTTCACTCATATGTGCATTTTAAGAAATGAAACAGGTGAACATGGGGAAAAAAGAGGAGGCAAACCATAGAACAGACTCTTAACTATTGAGAATGAACTGACGGTTGCTGGAGGGGAGGAAAGGGGGAATGAGTTGAATGGGCAGTGGGTATTAAGGAGGGCACTTGCTGTGATGAGCCCTGCATGTTGTATATAGATGATGAATCACCAAATTCTACTACTGAAGCTAATATTATACTATATGTTCCATAACTGGAATTTAAATTAAAACTTAAGAAAGAAAAACAATGGGATGGTATAGGCTTATAATGGGATCAGTTATATACATATATTATATATGTGCGTCTAAAAATTAGGTTACAAATGCTATGTATGTAAAGTATAATAGTTTCACTTTTTTTAAAGAGAAACTACCAAGCATTGCAACATTAAAAAAAAAACAAAATAGGTCTTTTTATTATAAGGCTTTTAGGTTGTCTGGATTATAAACTATTTAAATTTAGAGAACATCTTTCTTTATGCTTCTTGGTTTTAAAATGGTGCTTATTTCAATGTCATATACTTCATATGGAGTGTCTTACAATACAAAAAAGAGTACAAGTTTGTGGTTGAGATATGTCAGAATTTTTATTTCTTTATTTCATTCAACAAGCAGCGGAGACATAAAATATCTGAGAGTGTGGTTCTTAGGAAGAATTTCTAGGAGGTTCTATTTGAACTAAATCTGACTAGTGAGGACAAGATGTCAGACCAGTCTTTAGGGAGTGTGAAGCAAGTAGTAAGACCGAAAAAAGGGAAATATCCCAGTTTGCACAAAGATATCACGTGGTGTTCAAAGTGCAGTGCAAAGCAGAAGAGTGGTAAAGCTGAGTCTGTGCCACGGGGTCTGGGACATCACGTAAAGAGCTTGGGTATTACCCTATATTATCTGGGGGGGGGGGTGTCAGAAGGTAAAAAGTAAATTTTCTCAAATTAATAGAAATTTCAAATCATTCCAAGTGAATGATACTGACTTGGGAGTTTTTTTTGGGGGGGGGGAGAAGAGAATCTGCAAAATCCTGCGATGATCAGAAAATAGAGATCCCATAAAGGAGATAAAGAAGATCATGGACTTTCGGAAGCTAATGTTGAGTGTCGAGAAGAAAGAGCCTATACAATCAATGAACTGAAAAATACCCATTAGCCTTACAGAGGTCAATGATGGCTTTAGTGAAAGTGGTTCCAGTAAACTGTAGTAAGGTGTTGAGTGATGTTAAAGACATGGAAGTGGTGGATGCTCTGAGTGGTTTGCAAGAAAAGGAAGAAAGACTTAAAAAAAATCTTACTCTGGGGGCACCTGGGTGGCTCAGTCAGTTAAGTGTATGACTTCGGCTCGGGTCATGATCCCACGGTTTGTGGGTTGAAGCCCTGCGTCGAGCTCTGTGCTGACAGCTCAGAGCCTGGAGCCTGCTTCAGATGCTGTGTCTCCCTCCCTCTCTGCCCCTCCCCCACTCACACTCTGTCTCTCTCTCAAAAATAAATAACCACTTAAAATAAAAAAAAAAAATTACTATGAACATATCAGACACAAAAATATTTTAGTATGCCTTTATATATAATAAACAATACATATATAGTTTACTTTAAAGTTTTGCTTCCATTTTATTTAATGGCTTTAGAATCATGTTGAAAATTATACTTCTCCCTGAAGTATAAGCTTTTGTCAAATATTTTGCTGAGATGAACCTTTCACACTCCCTAGAGAGAATCTTACTCCACTCCAAACCTGTAATGGACTTTATCCCATATATGATGGTTAATTTTATATGTCAAGTTATCTATATCACAGTACTCAAATATTTGATCAAACATTATTCTAGATATTATTGTGAAGATATTTTTACATGAGATTAATATTTAAGCCAGCAGACTTTTTAGTAAAGCAGATTATTCACTGTAATTGTGGTGAGCCTTGTCTAATCACTTAAAGGCCTTTATAGAAAAAAGGGGGTCTGGGGCACTTGCGTTGCTCAATCAGTTAAGCATCGGATTTTTTATCTCAGCTCAGGTCTTGATCTCAGGGTCTTGAAGTCAAGCCTCAGGTTGGACTCTGTGCTGTGTGTGAAGCTTACTTAAAAAAAAAATTACATTTAAAAAAAAAGTGGCCTTCCCAGTGAAGAGGGAATTCTGTCAGCAGAGTTCCCTTAGACTCAGATTTGAACTCTTCCCTGGGTCTCCAGCCCACCAACAACATACTCTGCAGATCTTGCACTTGACAGATTCTACAGTTATATAAACCAATTCCTTATACTAAATCTCATTCTCTCTCTCTCTCTCTCTCTCTCTCACACACACACACACACACACACACACACACACACACAAACAGACCCTATTAGTTATGTTTCTCTAGAGAACCCTAATGCCCTATAAGAGGTGAATATTGAAGGTCTAGGAAATATAATTTGATAAAAGGTTCCATTCTGGCAAGAATAATTTCTCTGAACTTTCTAATTGTGGACAGTGTTTTCTGAGCATTTGTATAAATGAAAGTATTAAATTATTACCTTCCGGTGATATATGCTTTTTGTAGATGTTTCCCCCACTCCTAATTGCTTTCCATATTCATATTTTAATTGTTATCCTATTACCTTTCATTCTGTCTCTGTGAATAATATGCAGAAACAAAGAGCACAAAGCCCTAATTAATGAAAATATAAGTGAAACATTTGTATTGTCTGAACATCATTAGCACAGAAGACTTTTTAAGAGTATTCTTGTCACTGAATTAGACAACCAAGGTAACTCTAATGAGACGTATAAAAAAATATTTTACCTTCTTTTATTCCTGTATTGCATTTTTGGTTTTTTAGTGGTCTTGTCAAATAGAAAAGCACACTAGTTTTTCCACAGGGAGAATTCACAATGATTTACTTGGAGGGTCTTTTTAGTATTTAATGAAAATTTTACTGGGTAGCTTTTAATAGGAAGTTGTGAAAAAAACGTTCCCCTCACTTTGTTCACTGAATACCCAAAGCCTAGAGGACTTCCTGTTCAGTGACTAAGTTATTCAGTGACCAAATGTGCCCTGGATAAAAGATTTATTTTAATTAGAATAACTGTTTGAATGACTTCTGTGTTAATCTTTACAGAGTAAACACTAAAGACTTTTCAATAGTCTGCAAGGCTCTACATAATCTGGCCGCTGGCTCTCTCCTTGACCTCATCTCCCCACACATCTCCCTTATTTCTCTCAACGTCAGCACGACAGGCTTCCGTTTATTCTGCAGACCTGCAAGGCTAATTCTGCCTGGAATGTTCTTCATCCAGGTATCCTCAAACTCCTTCGCTTCTCTGAGGTTTCCTGTTTAAATGTCACATGCTCAGTGGATCTTTTACGCTACATGAAATGTCAACCGATCCTATCCATCTTACCTCTTTATTATGTATATCGAAAAACTGCTAATTATATAATTAATTAATTAAATAGTTAATATGGACACCGTAGATAGGTTTTGGGTTCATTCCAGTCCAGATCCTGTATCTCCAAGAGTGATGGCAGTGCTCAGCCCTCTCGGAACATAATGCATCATTAGCTGACTAATGAGCCATGAAGACTCAAGGGTGCTCATAACCAGGGTGCTCACATCACTGTGTGCAATGCAACTAGTGGTTCTCATCTAGGCAGATAATTAGAAATACCTGAGTGCACTCCCAAGACTCCCACGAAACACATGCCAGATAGCTAGATATTATTTCCATCCTTCATCTCCATCGTTTCTAAAGTTGAGGCCTGTTCCTCAGAACAATAGCGTGGAGAGCTAAAGAAGCTAATTCCTTTAGAGCTGCAATTTTAATAAGCTTATGTTGCACCCCCAAAATACTCCAAAAAGATGTGTCAGAGTTTTTAACTACTAACATTCAGCAGCAGAAGCCATGTAGATAATAGGAAGATGAGGCTTCCTTTTGAGTCTTATCTTTCTATCATGGACAGGTGAGGATTGAGTGTGATAACACATGGGAAGATTTTAGAAGGCCATAAAACAAGAGCACAACGAAATTTTTCTAAAAACCAGACAAATAAGTTTATTTTTATGTTGAACGAAATGGTGCTAAATGATTAAACTTATTCCTAGTATTAATTGATATGTTGGTTCAGGGGCCACCTGGGTGGCTGAGTCGGTTAAGCGTCCGACTCCGGCTCAGGTCATGATCTCGCAGTTCGTGAGTTCAAGCCCTGATTTGGGCTCTGTGCTGACAGCTCCCGAGCCTGGAGCCTGCCTCAGATCTGTGTCTCCCTCTCTTTCTCTGCTCCTCCCCGCCCCCACACACACTCTAGCTCTCAAAAATAAATAAACATTAACATATATATATTTTGGTTTAGGTACATCCTTCCTTGCACAAAAGGAAGAAAGGCACTGGGAAAGGCAAGGCAAGGCACAGAAGAAAGGATTGTAGATGAGAGACAGAAGACCTTTGTTGGGGCCTCAGCTACCCCAATCCCTAAGGTTTATGACCTTGAATAAGTCACCTGATAAAATCAAATTGCTTACTATCCATAAAATGCCAACAAGACCTTTCCTAAAACTGTATGGGATAGTGAAGATAATCAAATGAAATAATACTTGAAAAATTACTTTCTAAACTTAATGGGTCATACAGATATGTCTGAGTGGTCTGTGCAGATACATACCCTTGGTTGTTAAGATAACATTTGATAACTGATTACCTCATTTCACTGATATTATTACAAATGTAGTTAGGATTCTTTACAAAAGCACTTTACAGTGGCCATTTTGGAGTTATACTTTGAAATTTCTTCTGGGAACTAGCATCATATTCCTGGAAGGAATTGTTCCTTCATACTTCTGTTCCAACACTGTGATTATGATGAGGCTGCCAATGATGGTGTCACTGACTCTTGGAAAGTTGGAGGGAAGGTACGCAAGCAGTGTCAATCAGAGCCCTTCCTAAACACGGTGTTTAAATTAGAAGAGAATTATCTAGAATCCACTGGTAACCATAAAATCTGCTTTGCAGAGCTTTTCACCTCTTACGTTCTGAATCAATCCAGTTTGGTATGAAATTCTGGCAGATCATAAGTTAAAATGATACTTTAGAAACAAAGTGGCATAAAATTGTATTTGGGATTATCCCAGCTGTTGTTCTTCTCATGTCTGGTTCATTTAGTGGAGGGCTGGGCAGAAAAAGTTGTATGTATAGCTAGGAGCTTGTTATTCTAAGAGTTTCCACAAGAACATCTGTGATAATAGTATAGTGTTTTGGACTTAAAGGGGTTGCAAAAGTATTCAGTGTGTATGTCTGTGTGTGTGTGTGTGTGTGTGTGTGTGTGTGTGTGTGTGTGTGTGTTTGCTTAAAGGGACCATCTTATTCTATGTGTAACTCAGGGCCTAGTGGTGAGATGCTGCACAAGAAACCAGGCATATCAAGAAAATGTTTCCCTCTTGCTAACAATTTTTAATGTCCCCTCTATACAGTTTATTATTTCTACTGTTACTAAATATCGAAGTGGCCATATTCTGGTTTTTCAATATTGCATGTTCTGAAAAATATCATTTAAATATTATTCTGTTACGATCTTTCACTAATCAGAATGCCAAAAAAATTAGTGGATCTCTGGTTTGGTGTCCATTTATACCATGTATACATAAACAAAGAGCTTTGGATCAGAGGACTCAATAGTACTTCTTTATTACAGAGACATTTTATCCTTTGGGGGCCAGGTGTTTTTTATATAATAAATTGAGAAAAACAAAAAGGTGAGCCACTGTCTTATACTAAAATATGCCTGCCAGGTATTAATAACTATAGCTTTTGTCACACTTCACAAGAGCTATTTTTGAATTTGTTACGAATTTCAGAATCTCTGACAAGATTATGCTGCCAATATTCATAAAGGTACTAAAAAGACTGTCAGCCTTGATGTATGCTGCATTCATTAGACAGTTGCAGTGAGTCCAGAGACACAGGTAGAATAACTATTGTAGGAATGGGTGCAACTAAGGCCAATGTAAAGAGAAAGTGTGTATAAGAGACAAAGGAAAGGAAACATAATAAAATTTTAATGAACACATCCTTTAAAAGTATCTATTCATCTTTATAAAACAAGAGTTTTCATATTTTCCTGACTTTTCTCCAAAAATTACCCTGACTCTTCTGAATTATATAGTTGTATCTAAATGACATCCTAGAGTTGGGACCAGATGAATTTCCAATTTTGAATTCATCTGGTTCATTCTTTGAGGTTGAAATATCAACATGCATCAATGAAAATAGCATTTCTTACAGCAAGAGGAAGGAAAACAAGTGAATCCCAACAACACGTATATTCTGTCATGGTAACCATTCCATGGTGTTATTTTTGGTTATATTTAAATTGGCTAATTGGATGGATTTCCATCCTCCATAAATGTGTGGCCCATACAGAGCTCCAGAAGTCAACCAATTGCACTAAAATTGGGTTTGATTAAATAAAATAAATTTTGGTAGTTTTTGCTTTTTTTTTGGCTTTTCTTTTTGCAACTTTATATTTGGTTTCATTTTAACCAAAATATGTTGTTAGATTATATAATCAAATTAATAAAGTTGTTGGACAGCCATGCAAAATACTTGTTGACTTCTCTCTAGGCTTATGCCTCTTAAAGCTAACAGCACAATATTGTGGTTAAATAAGTGCATCGTGCAATGAATAAGTAATGACATTTTGTCTATTTGAATTTAGTGACATGAAGAAAAAGTGCTTAAAAGCAGATGTTTTCATCAGTGAGTGTAAGAATGGGAGATTGGGATATAATGCTTTTAAAGTGAAGTAGATTTTAGAAGTATTTTGATTGTTAAATTTGCAAGAGACTGAAAGATAAATGCTTAAACTTTCAATAATTTACTGCTGTTTCTTAATTGTAATACATCGATACTTGCTCTACATGGGAAAATACGTGAAACAGGTTTAGAAGAGTTTTCAGAAAAATTCTTCCTTTTTGGTGTAACTTCAATATGGTATAGTTTACTTGGCTTTATGACCATGTAGTAGTTTTCTCTTTAATTTTATTTTAGAGAGAGAGAGAGAAGCAAGTGGGGGAGAGGGGCAGAGAGAGAGAGAGAATCTTAAGCAGGCTCCATGCTCACTGTGGAGCCTAATGCAGGGCTAGATCTCACAACCCTGGGATCATGACCTTAGCCAAAGCCAAGAGTGGGACACTCAACTGACTGAGCACCCAGGCACCGCTTTATGACGATGTATTTTTTTAAGTTAATGATTTTATTTCTTTTTTAATTTTTTAATGTTTACTTTTGAGAGAGACAGAGAGAGTGTGGGGGAGGGGTAGAGAGAGAGGGAGACACAGATCAGAAGCAGGCTTCAGGCTCTGAGCTGTCAGCACAGAGCCCAGGGTGGGGCTCGAAATCATGAACTGTGAGATTATGAGCTGAAGTTGGATGCTTAACCAACTGAGCCTCCCGGGCATCCCCAAAATCAATGATTTTAAAATAAGACTTTCTACTTCAGTTTTTCTTCTAAGTGAGGCATATGGGGCCCATGACATTAACAGTTAAAACTGGTAAACAAAATGTTATAATCACTGAGGACATTAGAACTATTTTTTTTAAATCACATGGATCCTTTCAATATAATGTATTCTTCTCAATTTCTTAACCATCTTATAGGATATTGATCAAAAATAGTGTTTACTCATCAAAAGTGAAAGATACATACTTACAGCCTCTTCTAGAAGATAAAATTTTTCCTATTTTTAGCAAATGAAATCCAGAATTACTAAATGATTATGTACTTTATAAACTTAAGCTATATATTCAGTACTGTTTTTTAAGTTTATTTATTTTTGAGAGAAAGAAAAAGAGTACAAGCGGGGGAGGGGTAGAGAGAGAGGGAGACACAGAATCCAAAGCATACTCCAAGCTGTCAGCACAGAGCTCAACGTGAGGCTCGAACTCACAAACTACAAGATCATGACCTGAGCCAAACTGGGACACTCATCCAACTGAGCCACCCAGGCACCCCTGTGTATTCAGTATTTTTACTGTTATTGTAACATTTCTTCCAGGAAATAAGCCTAGGTACTTTTCATTACTTTCTTTTTTATATTTGCTTGTGCCTTTCATTTCTTTTTCAGTTATTTAACTACTAGAACCTTTCTATAGAACTTAAAACTTAGAGGTCTACATGGAACTTATAGACTTTTATATAAAACCATTTTAAAAGTATAATATATTTTATTACAGCTCGGAAAATAGTTTATAACTTAATTCAACTTAGTGGCTACCTTATCTTTCATGTTCAATGAAATCATAAAATCATTATGGATATTTCTTTTATTTTCATAGTCTTCACATACTCCTTAAAATATTTTTATTATAAAAATCACAGTTCTTTGAAAAAAAGAAAAAGTTAAATGGTACAGAGATGTAAAAAATATAGTTAAAATTTCCATAGCTTCCTGTCTCAGGCTTTAGTCTCGTATATATCTTCAAGATGTATAAATATGTGTAGGTATAAAGGTAAAAGAAATCAAGCTTGCCATGTTGTTGGTAAGTCTTTTTTTTTTCCTTTGAACAACATATTTCAGAAAACTTTCACATTCTATTTATGCTGCTGACTTCAACCACTAAGTTGACTACGTAACACTAGAAACAACTAACATTTAGAATCTAGCTAAAACAGGATCTTAGGATCCAAAGAACAATGATCTTCATTTAAAAAAAAAAAAAACAAAAAAAAACCTCTTTCTCAAGGTAATTATTATACTCAAAGGCAAAGGGAATTTGATTATTAATTTATGAGTATCTAAGTAGTTTTGTACTTTCTATTTACTTTTATATATTCTCAATATTTGACCTTAAAAAGTATAACCTGTGAGATGTAGAAAGGGGTTCAGTAGTTATTATGAGAAAACAGAAAAGTGAGTTAAAATTTAAAAAAAAGGAATAGATTGATAGTCTGGAGCGTATCCACAATTATCTGGAAACAGCTGGTGCCCTTTCACCATTGCTTCAAGTGGAGGCTCCGGTTTTATGCCTCTCTGCCAGAAATAACATCAGTCCAGAATCCTCGAATGCCAGCAGCACAGAGCTGCCAGGGTGTTGGGTGCATGAGGGTACAAGTGGCCTCCTCAGCCTGTGTGAAGATGTGTCACTAAGACCATGGGTAACCTTTTAACTTTTCCATAGACACTTTGAGGTATGCATATCTTTAAGCTACTACATCTTATCTGTAGTTAAACCATTTTCTAAAAACTAAAATTAGTTCTCATGCTGTCACAGTGTATTACACTCTTAAAAAAAGCTTTGATAGCCAAACGCTAATAACAGGTAGAAAGAAAAGTGAAAGCCATGGTGAATGGCTACTATGATATGGGGGTGATCAATCAAAGATGAAATGAATCAAATATTTATATATTTGGAACAGAAAAGAACATTACAATTAACTGCTAAGAATGTTGAAAAACATTTAAATTTGTTTCTTCATTTACGACTCATTTTCAGTGTCTTAAATGTTAAAACTCATGAGTCTAATTGTGAAGCTTTTCTAATCCTTATTTGGACAACTGATATGCTGACATATAGGACATGTTTAACCATAGAGATCTCCAACTTATGAAGTAAACACAAATAAAATACCTTAGGTTGGATGAAACAGAGCAATTAGAGATGTATAGACATTTTCCTCATTTTACAGAGAAAGAAATTGTAACCCAGAGAATTTAAGTTAATGGGAGTCTGTAGCCTAAGTCTGTAAGTTCCTTTTTTGTTATTATTAATTTATAATTACATGATGGAAATCTAACTTAAAATTCCACAGACATGTTGTTTTAATGCTTCACTAATTAGAATGTATAAACAGCATTTAAAATTTTTTTAACGTTTATTCATTTTTTTGAGAGACCCGAGAGCGAGCTGGGGAGGGGCAGAAGGAGAAGGAGACACAGAATCTGAAGCAGGCTCCAGGCTCCACACTGTCAGCACAGAGCCCAAATCCAGGCTTGAACTCACAAACCATGAGCTCATGACCTCAGGCGCCCACAACCCACTGAGCCGCCCAGACACCTCTAAACATCATTTTTAAATGAATACTATTTAAACCTCAAATGAAAATTTGTTCTCCTTGTTCGTTTGTCCAGGAGCCTTCTTATATTTTACAGGTGTAAGGAGTGGACCACCAACCCAAATGAATCTCAAAACATGATCTATATTTCTTAGAAGAGCCGCTAAAATTTAGAGGAGGTTTTTCGTCTTTTACTACACATTCTTGGAGTAAAGAATTTCAAGTGAATGAAAAAGACTCATACCATAACAAGAAGATTGCTTCTTGAGATGTTCATAATATACAATCCTTTTATTTTAACCTTATGTCTTGTTGGTAACAGTGCTTTCCACCGCCAGGTTGAAAACAATGATTGTTAATCAGCTCCCCATATATAACTTTTAATGAGTACATCACAGCAATACACTGAGATTAAATGGGGATAAAGACTGTTGTTTTCTTGTACTTGATAGGTATAGAGGGCAGCATCCTCCCAGTCTGAAAATAAATGCAAAAGGGGAGCTATCTGTTATCAGCAAGTTCTCATTTGTCTTTTGTTCTTTAGACCAGAGTTCTTATCACCACCTGAGTCTGATAGAACCAATATTACCAAGAAAGCAGGGGACAAAAGGGATCAAAGACAGGGGACAAAGGAAGCAAAGACAAAAAAAAAAAAAAAAGGTTTCAAAAACAAAACAGGGATTTTGTTTTTACCTCCAACACTTTATCATTTAAAGTTATTTTTAAAGTCCTTTTTCTTAAAGCACTCCAGTACTATCACGATAATAAGCATGGGGAAAACAATGGAGGATTAAAAACCACAGAGTTTTTAACATCAAGCATCCAACAGCCAGGCCTGAAGAAATAGGAGAAAATATTGGTAGAAGTCAGTGAGTTGCACTTAAAGGTAGATAAACACTTCAAAAGAGAAAGAGATTAGTAAAGTATTTCAGAAGGCAGTGTTCTCCCCAGAGTGAGTTCTCAGAATGATCATGATAATGCAACCAACATCAGCAAAGGATTTAGTTGTGCTATAATTGCATAAAATCTCTGATTTGCTCACTATCAGTTTATTTGCTGGTAAGAAGAGAGGGAAAACTGTGTTGGTGATATTAACCAGAATTTTATGGTTTCATTCATCAGCAGGCATATGGAAGTACCAATTGTATTTGGAGGATTCTGCTAATTTCTAAATAGCATTTATTTTAGCATGTATGGGGTACTAGATTGAGGAAAAATAGAGACTTTTTTTCTTTTTCTTGTTAATGTGACAGTTTACTTTAAAAAAAAAAAGATACCACAAAGACACTTAATAGATGGCACAAAGATAAGAATCCCCCAAATAGAGATATGACTATGGAACCAATCTACCTCAATTAATAGATATCCAATACTCAAAGCCCTGCGGTAAGAGAGAAGTAAAATGTTACTAAGTCAGCATTAAGTTTTCATCTCATTTGAGGTGGTTTCAGGAGATAAGCCACACACTGTCTAAAAGTAATGAAGTCTGAAAGGTAGGCCATTGGGAATCCTTGTCACAAACACATATCTTCTCATGCTCTGACAGTATTAATAATTTCTTTCCATAGACAAAAGACCTTCAAAACCCCGGGCCATATCAGGAGGAAGTGGGAGAAGCTTAAAAAGAATTTAAAGTTAAAACCTGTACTTGAATTTGAAATTGTAAGCAGAGAAGTTATTGCTTATTAAATTCCGCTAATAGTGATTGACAATAACAAATTATCAGTATAACTTAATTACATTTGTAGGGAGATAAGTGTGTGTGTGTGTGTGTGTGTGTGTGTGTGTGTGTATGTGTGTGTGTCGTGTGTTCAGGGTATACTTTGTGAATGCATTGTGTGTATATTTATGACTCTTATCATAAAAGTTTTGTTTGGATCATTGAATTCCTGCAAAAGAGAATTTTTTTTTCTGAAACAAGTAGAGTCCTTTTCCTCCTCCCCCTGCCCATAGTATGGTAATATAAGTTCTTTGTAGTATGCAGTACTATCTTGTGCTTATGTGGTATTGATCTGTATGAGGAGCCTTTTCCTTTATATCTTTGTTCTGTAATGGTGGTATATATCATATTTTTATGACACAGATATATACTACCTACTCTATAAGACAGATATAAGAAGAAAATGCAAATGAATTGGTTTGATCTATATCAGATACTTTTGCAGACAGAAAAAAAAATTTTAAACAAACTTCTTATAATAAAAAGAGATTGCATAATATTCAGTTCCAATACAATTTTATTGAGTATTCGAGAGACAATCAGATTTCATTACATCTCAACCAACAGTGTAGTTGTTAGTTTTAGGAACAAATTTGACTCTACCGACGTGCAAACAAAAAGAAAGAGATACAAACCTTTTTGTTGCTCAGAAAACTTCATACAAATGGTAATAAAAGGTAGTTACTTTTTCTCTGAAATAGTTCACTTTAGTGCGATAGGTTCTATTTTCTCAGCTGTCAGTACTATTATTGGCGTAAAGACTGGGTGTATAGCTAGAATTTTCCAATTCCCTTAAGTGGGGATTCTGTGTCCGAAGAAATGGTGCATTTCAAGTCCTTTTCAACCTGTCAGTATTTGAGAGTTATTAACTTCAACTTCCTTTCTGCCTTTTGAAATCTGACACTGATTTGTCCCATATTTCCCAGAGGCCTCTATGTGCAATTAGCCATTGGATTCACTGAGTAATTACTTCATTTTTCATGTAAAATGCTCTTGATTTATTATATACTTGGGAGGCAATGGCAGAGATAGGTCAACAGCAGTTAGAGGAGATTAAAGTAGATATTCTATTTAACTGTGGAAGCCATCAATCCCCATAAGTCCGCTAGCGAAGAGCAAGAAGGGTGCCACTCAAAGTTGAACAGTGGGTTTCTAGGTGAATTTGCCACTGCTTTGAAAATCCACTGAGTAATGGGAGGACATTTTTAAAACTCCTACCTTACAAACTTATCTAAGTGAGTAGTGGAATGATACATCACTTAGGATAAATTCAAGAAAAAAATGTTTTTAATTCGCAGCAAGAGTTTTACAGCTCTTCTAAACTGTAAATCAGTGCAGTTTTACTGTTTAAAAGGAAAAAAAGGAGGCCATTGTTATACTCTTCCTGCCATCCTTTTAGGAGAATTTTGCTAGCGGTTGCTGTGCTAATGTAATACTTTTCTAAATGGATTTTCCCTGTCTATGGATAGGTTACTCTGACTTAAATAAATGATACTTTACAGGGTAATACAAAAGGTATGGCTGGCTTAGAATGAAGAGAGGTTGTTTCCTTTTGACTAGGTACTCACGTTTTGTGTGTAGTTTTGTAGTTGATACTGTACAGCTGAAAATTACACTTCACTTGCTTGGGAAAACACATTTTAGCAAGATGCCAGTACTTTGTTTCTGTGTGTACAATTGCACTATCACTAGGAGCTTCCTCAGTAGAGTAGTTTCCTTCTGTGGGGCTGGCATCTGAAGAGAGGATAATTGAGTGACCTTGTATGGCTGGGGAGGAATGCCGGGTCAGAAATGGAAGATTCCCCTGTGAAGGGAACTGCTGAGAGTTTTCACTGCACAAGATAACAAAGCAGGGGTGGATCTTTCAAAAATTATAAAGCTAGCTCCAAAGGCACTGGACTGCCTCTTACTCTGCCATTTCTGTTTTTATAGTTCTAATTCTAGTCATTGAGAGAAGGTGAAATTGCTGGAAGGAAAAATAAAAGCTATTCCTTCAGGGTTGTCACCATTTACTTTAACAACATATTAGTTATTATTGCTGTCATTTAGGGTTTTTTCCTGTAATCACATCTTCACCCCTCTTACTTTAGAGACTACCTCATAATAACTCACCAATGGAGCTACTGTAATTTGATTCTTTTTAGCATTTATTTAGGGACGCATATGGGTATCTTTGAACAATTGATATGTGTATGCATCATTACTGCATTTGATAAGTTATCTCTAATAAATGATCCATTCTTGTCTACTTTCTTTTATCTTCAACTTTCTTTTCTTTATTAAAAAAAATTTTTTTTAATGTTTATTTATGAGAGAGAGACAAAGTGTGAGTGAGGGAGGGGCAGAAAGAGAGGGAGACACAGAATCCAAAGCAGGCTTCAGGCTCTGAGCTGTCAGCACAGAGCTTGCCGCAGGGCTCAAACTCATGAACTGCGAGATCATGACCTGAGCCAAAGTCGGACACTTCACCAACTGAGCCACCCAGGTGCCCCATATCTTCAACTTTCTTATACATTTTGGGCCATCATGTCAAGGTATGTTTAAAAAGGTAATAGGGCAAGCAGGTTTCCTTATGTAGGTTTTACCATATGGAACCTCATCAGTCCAAAGGGAACTGAGTCTGTGAAATAAGAAGTCCAGAACCCTGGACTTTCTACTGTGGAGTATCAGCACCAGGTCCCCACACGTTCCTTAATACGGTCGCCTATTTTACATAAATTGAAAGAGAGGGGGCAGAGATGAGTGCAGAGAAAGAGAAACCAATCATCTGTAGGTCAAAGTAGTGGGAAAGATTTATATCTAACATACTAAACGATGAGTTCAGAGAGAGAATTCTATCTTTAATTAAAAGAAATGACAGGACAATATTTGCCAGTCTGGAATTCTCTTTTTAGTAGCTTGAATAAAACAAGGCGGCCGGCTGTGTTCCACCCTGACACTTACAGTAATTTGGGAATGATTACACACGGAAAAATGGACAAAACTAACAACATACGTCTTACATAGTCAGATATTTTCCCCAAGGAGTGTCCAGTGAGAGTGATGATGTTTTCTGAAAAGCTCCTGTAGAGGATTAGTGCTCCTTGTTTTAGCGTCCCAAAACAAAGCTGGCCAAGGACTGAGGAAATCCCAGGAACATTCATAGTCAAATTCCAGAGCCACTGCAAGGCCCGCCTGCTCAAATTCAGCTCAGGCAAGCAGGGAATGGCTCACAGTCCTTTGATGCAGTTTTGCTTGCACCAAAAGCAATCATGTAAGTTTATCATTTATAAGTAATCCAAAAGACAGACAAGTTGCCTTATTCACACAGATTTTGTTCAAAAAATTGTTCTAACTTTTAAAAAAATATGTGACTTTGAGATACTCTTGCTGGGGGTGTGTTAAGTGTGTTTTGAGCTTCCATTCATGTGAAATTTGACATTGTTGTTTCAAATATTCATTTCAGGTATTTGTTCCAGATATTAGGTTTCCGACATTCAGAGAAAAACCAGAGTATCAAAAGCATCTTGGATGTTAACTCCCAATGCGATGAGAACTGATCTCTTTCAAAATACCCATAAAATAAGAGGACAAATTATGCCAAAATAAAGAATATTAGTGATTCAGGAGAGGAAGGAGGAGAGAGAGGGAGAGAGATTTCAAAGCATTGCGTACATTTAAAAATACACGGAATTTAAGACTATCATGATTTTTAGGCAGTCTAGCTTGGCAACATTTCTGAACTTTGAGCCATACAGATATTCCTCTTCTGGGGAATCTTCATTCTGACAAAATTGTTAATCAAAATATTTGTGCAAGACACAGGGCTCTTATTTTTATCTTTTATTAGCACCACAGGATCACAGTCACTTTACATAACATTTGTAACTCAGACCTCAGGTGTTCTTTCTTTATGCTTGTTCAGTTCATAATTAAAATAAATAGCATTATCTCTTCTCTAAGGCACTTACAATAGGGAAGCTCCAGTTAGTGGAAGCTTTCTGCCCTTCTTCATAGGAATTGAGAGGCGGCTTTCCGCTTGAGGCTATTATTTATTTTTATTGAGCACCAATTATGTCCAAGCCTGGTGCTCAGTCCTAGGAATAATAAGGAATAATACTGTCATCGCCCCTTCTACTGGGGGAATCAGACCGATACTCAATTAAGTAGTGAACATAAGAGCTTTGAAAGGGAAGAGCTGTGCAGTGGAGGTGTAAATAAATGGAGGGATTTAAGTACCTTTTAGGAGCTAACCTCCAACAGTTAAATTGGGTGGAGTGAGGGACTGGGTTGTGAAAGCAGACAGACCAGTGTTAACTTTCAACACACCGAAGCAGAAAAGAGAAGTGAGCAATACAGGAGGATTGTAAAGACGTGGCAAATTAGGGGATTTGCCTACTGGTGGTGTCCATTTCCAAGAATAGGAATGGCCGTTTTAGAGAAGACAGGAGATTGGCGTAGATGAGGGGTTACAGAGAGCAAGGGAGATTTAAAATGCTGTTGTAAAGAAGGAGAATGAGAGGGAAAGAGAGAACTAGCAGGCACTGACTGGCAACACTAAGGAGATAGGGCTGAAGTTAGAAACACGAAGTCATTGGGACACTAACGTGCAATTCTGGGATTTTTCTCCTGAGGCATACAAGGGCACGTGCATCTACATGTGTGTATACGCACACACCCACAAGCACACACACACACACACTTCAGATTTTTAGTAGAGATTGCCAGCTATGCTAAAACAGGAGCAAAAGATGGCATTTTTTCAATATACTGGGGGTATCTACATATTTTGTGTTAAAAATCATATTCTCTATTTTAAGAATGAATATTCTCTAATTTTTTTATTGCTCAGTTTATATCACGATAAACAGCCACATGTGGGCTTCTATTGGCTTTACCGGAAAGCTCACGTAACCACTTTAGCCCTTTTTGCATTTCTCAACAAAGTCTGAGTTAACATTTGGAAGGATAGGGTGGGATAATCAAACATTCTCACTTCTGTTCCTCTCCTTTTGGATTGCCCTTTTGATAGCTTTGCATTTCCAGATTTCTCCAAGTCATTTTGCAAATCCAAATTGTGTTACCATTAACACTCTCCTTTTGCTGAAAAGAAGAGAGTTTTTAACTGGTCTTGAAATTTGTCAGATTTGCCTGTACCCTCTTTAGATATTCTTGAACAGAAAGGGTGCTGCTTATTTGTTCTGGAATTATATATAAAAGCTCAAGCCATACAAGATTCCCAAATTAAAAGCCAGTCTTCCATGGCAGAATAAAGATCGACACAAAGGGAAAAGTAATAAGAAAAAACAATCTGATACTTCTGATACAAATGGGATGCATATTCCAAAGGAAATTAATAACCATTTATGATTATAAAACTATGAAGATTTATCATACATAAGATGCTTTCAAAGTATTTTTATTACTTTCAATTTGTTTGATTTTAACAGAATAATTATTACAATTAGATTGTAATAAAAGATTTGGAGAGTTTATCTCAGCAAATCCATGAACTCATTAAAACCCTTCCCACTACCTATGTAGTTTTTCCCCTCAGTTCTCCACCTGAGTTCTGAATGATTAAGCACATTAATCATTATTTAGCATCACTTCATAATGGGCTATACTGACCTTGATTATCAGCATGGATTATCAGCAATGGAGGTTTCATTGTTGTACACTGAACCTCAAGTATACAACCCAATTCAAAACTTTTTGATTGTTCTTCTAGGTAAATCATTTTCTATTTAAGTATCTTTCAAAAGTTGAAACTTCTAAGAACCATTTCTAAGATGTCCCCCCACCCTGCCATGATACATGTTTTTTTTTTACTTCTGTGCCAGCAGAGAAAGCCAGGTGATGAGAGTGAGTCTACAGGTGCCATCACTTGATCCAATCATGTTCATAGTGATAATGATGATGATAATAAAAAGCATGATTAACTTAATCTCTTCTCCTGACTTTACCTCTTTTCCTGAATCCAACTCCCCCACACTCTTGTGGACTGCTGGGCATGTGCATCCTTCTCTCCAGTCACTGTGCTTACCATATTATTCTTAGATACAAGTTAAGTTCATCTGAACTTACTGGGGGAAGGAACTGTGCTCTTCAGAAGGCACATATCATCTGTTACTTGAGCAAATGAATTATTGTCATTATCTGCCACAGTGTTACCACTTGGCAGTTTCTTTTTCTCATATCAATTCTTTTTCTTTACTTCACTTTTGGGCAGTTACTCAGCTCTGTTTTTCAGTTCCTCATCTATAAAATCTTGCACAGAGCAAGTGCTATGTAATTGTAAGTAATGACAATGATGGCACTGGGGACGATGATGATGGACATTTCACAGAAAGGCAATGGTGCAGGAAAGGTGTATGAGAGAGTGAGTTAACTTTCAAGAATGCTGATGGTTTTTCCCTGGACACGTTGCTATGACTTCACCTAAAATCATCCTTGCTTTTAGGTTATTTTGAAGAAACACTCTACAAGTAAGAGGAACACAGCACACTCTCTCCCAAGATTATAATTTCAATCCAGAAACTAAATGAGGTTATTACTGTCCTCATAGTTAAATAAGAATAAGATGTTTTAGGAGTTTCTTGTAGCTGCTATAACAAATTACCACAGACTTGGTTACTTGAAAACCAGAAATTTCTCTCCCTATTTTTAGAGGCCAGAAGTTAGAAATCAAGGTGCTGGAGTTACTGCACTCTAGAAGTTTTAGGAGAGATCTTATTCCTTGGATCTTTAGTTTCTATGGGAAGGCACATGTTCTGTGACTTGTGCCTGCCTTACTCTAGTCTCTACCTTCATGGTCACATTGCTTCCTCTTCTTATTTCTATGTGTCTCTCCTCTCTGCGAGTCCATTCTAAGGACACCTGTCACTGGATATAGGTCCCAACTGAAGAATCCAGGATGATCTCATGCCTAGATCCTTAATTTCATTTACAGGGATCCTTTTCCCAAATGAAATCACACTCACAATTCCAGAGATTTGGATGTGAACATACCTTTTTGGAGCCATGATTCAACCTCCTGCAGATATACTTATGTTATAAGAGGCTATATTTCTAAATAACTGTGAAATTACCCTTCTTAATCCATATTGAAGTTACCTAATCTCTTTCCTTAATTCTAAAAGCTACCCAATCCTCAGCTAATGTCTTAGATCTCTTCCAGAAGATCTTCTCTGGTCACTCAAATTTATATCAGGCTCCCATTTTCCATGTTAATAGCATATATTGTCTGTTCTGCTTATGTGTTATTTTAAGGTTTGAGGTGTTAGAAGAAATTCCATGCTGTGATCCTATTCCTTGATATTTTGATTCAATCATCTTCAGAAAGGTTTCTGTTATTGACATTTAAAAACATTCCCTAGGTAATTTTTGAAGTACAGACAAGGTATAGGAGACACTGTCTTATGCAATAATTCTTAAAAGTTTGGTATCAACTTCTTCCTTCAAAATCTAATGCTAGCTATTGGATCATCCCCAGAAACGTGTGTATATATATGTGTACACACAAACAAAATAATGTATTAAAAATGCTGAATGTATGTGTGCTCACATATGTCCATTCAAGCCCTTTCACACAGTCACAAACTTAGACCTGTATTAAAAAAAAAAAAAAAAAATCCCTGAATAATGAGTGGTTTTTGTGAATTGTTTCCTATATCAAATTTTTCTAGAGCAAGTCCCACCAATTAAGGTAATTCTTTTTGAACCAGTTTTGCATTTTGAGGATTCAGTCACACTGTGGCTTAAACCAAGCCTCTCTGTTAATACAAATGTCTCACGATGGCATACCACAAGTGTCCGGAGGCCTGAGTGATATAGCGGGCTCTTCCCTGTTTTCACTCATGATAACAATATCAGTGCTCCTACTGAAAGGTAGTTTCTTTTGACAGTTTTTATAAAATTGAAATTCTATGTTAGCCGCCTGTGATAGGATCTATGATGTTCATAAAAGCAGTTTTCTTATTCCATCTTCAAAGAAGTGACTGTGTTTTGAGTGACTGACAGAGAGCAAGATTCTACATCATGTGGCAGAAACTACTGACCTCATCATGGCCCATTTCCTTTCAAATTGTGCAGGAAAATAAATGATGAAAAAATGTGAAGGAAATGTTTCCGAAACAATCTTTCATGTTTCTAACCACATTACACAACACATGGAAAGGCTAATACTGTATTTTATCTCGGTTAGTGAAATGCATAGTCATGCTTTCCACTGAGGAAAAAAAAGATTTAAATACAGGTCTTGGTTTAATTTAGAACTGATTGCTCATTAATCTTTGGAATAGGTATGCAAGCTGTCTTCCAAATGAAGGGGATGCTGTTGGCCAAGTACCCTAAACCCTACTGTGCTGTTTTCAATTTGTTTTTCCATATGATATTTAGTCTTTCATTCAGTGTTTAATACTAAACATTAATGGGGAAAATATTGCTTAATGAGCTGTTGTGTTGGGCAGAATGCAGTGAAACACGCCTCCTTTGCACGAACTCGCCAGCTTGTGCCAGTATTTAGATAGTGTCATTAATCATGAAGCATTTCATTCTCCTCTATCCTGGAAGACAAGGGTTTCCTGATGTCATGGAAACAGGCCCTTTTAAAACTGGTTTTGAATCAAAACATAGGATACCTAAGTACAAGACATCATATGGTTCAATTACTGTGAGGCAAATGCCCCATTTAGGGTTCAGAGGTGCTTCTGTTGTGGATTTTATTAGTTAAACAGTACAGGTCCGGAGTTAAGAACTCATCAGGCCAATTCACAGGACCTAAAAATTCTGCCATTAAAAAAGACTGTCTAAATAATCAGATACCTGATAGATGAATTCTAAGGGCAATGAGCATTAAAATAAGCTTGTGGTCCCAGGGAGACGACTTTGCCTCATAGGTTTTCATGTGGCTTCCGGACTGCAAGGTGACCTGAAGGACAATTGCAAGACTAGCACAGGAGCACACGATACCTGGCAATTTCTGACCTGATATTATCTCCCACACACAGTAATGAAAAAAAATTAAATGTATTTAGTTCATGTTCAGATTACTGATTTCTTTTATTAACAGAAAAGAAGGCCTAAGGAATTTCAGGACAATTATAAATTCCAAATTAAATGGGAGAGAGACACAGAGAGAAAAGTCATTATATACACATTTAATACAAATTCAGGGAAGTCTACATTTTACTACCTAGTATTTATCAGTTTAAGAAGTTAAAGGGGAAAGATGCTAAAATAAATAATAGTATTAAGGATGAAGAAAGGACATAGAGAGGTGAAGTCACAAACACCCCTATAGCCTCTGACTGCTGGGAGACACGTTGCTCCCTCTCGTCATCGCTAATAGTCAGGAGAGGACAAGGCCTCCTCACTTTTTTGTCGTGAACCTATTTGGGTTGCTGCTTTGGCAGCAAAGGACAATCTGAGTAATAGGAAATATGTGTCAGTCAAAAAAGTTTTATTTAGTGTAATCCCTTGTCAGTAAAATGTGAAAGTGTAGATTCTGTTTTAATAGACTGCCACTGTTCACTCAAAAAGAGAAGCTCCGAACCTTTGAATCCCGGCCATCTTGGTTTATGCAAGGTTTTCCAATGGCCTAAAGCCGCTTCAGTCTGCAAACTTAGAAAAATTCTTAACAAAGTTTATATAATTGATAATGTTATTGTGTCATGCAAATGTGGATTAAAAGGCTCTTTAGTCATAGCAGGATTGGAACCTCTGGTAGGGAAGCAAACTAGCCTGTGTTTTGTCTGTTTCTTTCATAATGCCTAGTGAAGGTCTGAAGAGGATTCATAAACTAATAAAATCTTAGGGCCAAAAGGACCTTCGGGATTCTCTAGACTAACTCATTTTTTATCTTTCAGATATGGAAATTAAGTCTCAGAGCTGTAAGTGGTTTACTCAAGGACATACTGCTAATTAGAAACAAGCCTGAGATTATAAAAAATGTCCTTCTGACTCCTCGTTGATGGTCAGTTTGATCATCGCAAAGCTTTTGCCCATTTTTCTGTCACCAGTTACATATGTAACCCAATTAATGGTGAATTCAGCCAATCAGTTGTACTGATTGGCTACAATAATACACATTCTCTCATGTAGGAGTTATTAGCTACCTGATTTTTTTAAAGGGTTTACATATATGAACTTATTTAACCCTTACAGAACCCGGAGGGGAATACACTATTGTCATCAACTTCTTTCCAAATAGGATATCAAAGCACTGGCAGCAGAAGTAACCCATCTAAGTTCATGGAGCTCAAATGCTCACTCAGCTTTCCCAAAGCACAATGTTACTCCCAAGTGGCTGGGTCCACTGAGGTTCCCAGCCTCAAACACAGACTATGCCTAGAAACAGGCATTTCCTCATGAACTCTGACAAAAGTTTTTGTTATGTCTGGGTCTCCAGACAAAATTTCCTTTATTTCAAGTAGTTTTACTTCAGAGATCTTTTTGCCCTGATTGCCTCTAGGCCTCTGTTGGGGCCACTGGGTTCTTTACTTTCTTCTAGTAAAGACACTTGCCCTGATTTCAAATAATGGGTTAGGGTTCTGGTCCCTCTTACCTTAAATGTTTTAAAATTCTTTGTAAAAATGGATTGACCTCTCCTTGAACTCTCTTGCTCTTCTTCCCCTGGGGCTCCCACCAACCCAACAACACCATAGAACAATGATTTTAGAGTATGACGAGTCAAAACTTTCATTCAAATAAATTCATATTCCTCCTAAATTTACAACCTTCAGGTGTTTCCTCATGAACCAATTATCTGCTTTGAGGTGACTAACTTCTCACCCTTGATGTAAATAAACTAACGTAAATTTTGAATACCTCAAAGTGTACCATTTTAATCTCTGCTTAACAGCCCCAGTCTTGCACATACAGGGGTCTATCTACATAATATTAATTAATATTAATATATAAGGAAACATTTTAGACAGATTAGATAATATCAGATTAGATTAATACTTAAATCTAGTTTTTATTTGGGAGAAGATTTTTCCTAACTTAGAGTCAGAAATCAGCTATTGTTTCTAAATTTTACTACTGAAATTTTTAAAGGTATTATTCTATTGTGACTTTGTTTTGATGATATAGGAAATTAGGATTGGATAGAATTTGCCGGTTTATCTTATTGGGAATAATGATGCCATAATCTGGAATGTATTTATCCACTCCTTTATTCATTTAATTATTCATGCACTCATTCGTACTTTTTTGTCATGTCTACTTCCAATATGATTTTATTGTACATAATTTTTTAAGTATAAAATATTAAAAAGAAAAACAGGAATTATGTATCAGGAGAGTGGAGTGCAAAAGTGTGGAGAGCATGACAGGAAGGAAAATGTAAAAGTAGCTACTAAATTGAGCTTTAATATTAGCTCTGGGTTTGCAGAAGGCCAATTTTAAAAGGGAAGGACAGTGGATTGGGTAGCAGTCATTGTTTAATAAAGGGGAACATAGCAGTTCATTAGGAAACACATACTTTTCTTTAATGTTGAATTCTGGAAAGTATTTCAACATGAGCTTTTAAAAGAAGCTTTGAAGAACAGAGTGGATGTTGTCCTTGATGCCTATTATTATTATTATTATTATTATTATTATTATTATTATCATTTTAAATTACAGAGACTTCCAAGGATGCCTGTTTCATTGTAAAAGCTAAAAGCATAATTATTGTCAAAGGTCCTCAAAGCTATCTTTAATCCTACAGTTACGCAGCCCAGTTATGTAGTACTCTGGTGATCTCACTAGATAAAGGGATCAAGCTTAGAGGAAATGTGGTTTATACCATAATTGGATTTCTTGCTCTACAATGATTTAATAAATCAATTAGGTATCAAGTGTCCAATATGTCCCCTGAGCTGCATGAGGTACTTTGAGGTCACACTCAAAATACAAGTTTTAAAAAATTATTCTTAATCTCAAGTATATTACATTTTTGTTAGAAAAATACACTTACTGAAATTAAAGGATGTTGGGAAAATACAGTTAAATATTTTTTATGTTCTATTCTATATTAAACATAGTTTACCAGGAGTTAGCAAACTTTCAGTAAAGGCCGGATGGCAAATGTTTTAGGCTTTCCTCGTCATAAAAGGCTTCATTGGCAGCTACTCAGTCCTACCACTGTAGAAGGAAAGACACCATAGACAATACTAAACAAATGGCATGGCTGGATTTGGACTGTGGTACTAGTTTGCAAACCCCTGTTACAGAAAATAGCATTGAACCTAGTTCTAAACCATGGGACACTGACTACGGATGTGTCTTGAATTTAAGGGAATAGAGATCCTTAAGTAAGCAGATAGCTGCCAAAGGCTTTAATAAGGAAGGTGAATTAGAACATGTCCTGAGTATGCGGCATCTGGGTGGCTGCATTTATGTTGTCTCTTGATTTTGGCTCAGGTCATGATCTCATGGTTTGTGGGATCCAGCCCCATGTCAGGCTTTCCCCTGACAGCGCAGGGCCTGATTGAGATTCTCTCTCTCTTTCTCTCTATCTCTGCCCTTACCCACTTGTTCTCTCTCCCACCCTCCCCCTCTCTTTCTCTCTTTCAAACTAAATAAACATAAAAAAAAAAAAGACTGTGTCCTGAGTAGATAAAATGGCACGCACATGCACACAGTGTGTGTATGTGTATGTTGAGAATAAATAGTTTTAGGAGGGTGGTATCTTGTCACCTTGAGGTATGTGGTCAAATAAAGTATCAAATAGCCTCTGACAATAACGGGATCCGTTAATTAAAGTACTGAATTGCTGACAAAGTATATATGGAAATATGTTAAGCCATGTTGGAATGTCTTCCTACTCCACCTTCATAAATACTTTTTTTTAGAATTTTTCCAGTTTGGAACATATGTTAAGGTATTTTTTTATTTATTTTAATTTATTATTTATTTATTTTTTAAAAATGTTTATTTATGTATTTTTGAGAGAGAGAGAGAGAGAGAGAGAGAAAGCAAGCAAGGGGCAGAGAAAGAGAATCCCAAGCAGGCTCCACATTGTCAGCACAGAGCCTGACACAGGGCTCCAGCTCACAAACTCTGACATCATGACCTGAGCCTAAATCAAGAGTAGGATGCTTGGGGCGCCTGGGTGGCTCAGTCGGTTGAGTGTCCGACTTCAGCTCAGGTCACGATCTTGCGGTCCGTGAGTTCGAGCCCCGCGTCAGGCTCTGGGCTGATGGCCCAGAGCCTGGAGCCTGCTTTGGATTCTGTGTCTCCCTCTCTGCCCCTCCCCTGTTCATGCTCTGTCTCTCTCTGTCTCAAAAATAAATAAATGTTAAAAAAATTTTTAAAAAAAGAGTAGGATGCTTAACCGACTGAGCCACCCAGGTGCCCCTGTTAGGGTATGTTTTTAAAATGTTATTAATAAATACTTGAGAGCAAATATGAAAGGCTTAGGATATCATGTTGGCTTTTTTGCCTTTACAGAGAATTATAGAATAACAAAAGAAGCATACCTTCTAGGATTATGATTACCTTCTAGGATATTGCAGATATTCGGTAGTTCTCTTGAAGGTCTTTATATCATCTTAAGATACTATATTCATAACTCTGAATATTTTTGCAAATTGTATCCATTGAATATTATATATATTTTGCAGACTTTTGCTTTATAAAGTTAATATATGTTTTATCTATTGAATTGTACTGAGGAAAATAAAATTACCTTGGGCTATTATACTAGTTTCTAATACTTTCACGTTGATGAGAGTTAACAAAGAAAGCAACGTTATGTGGGCCAATATTTTCTTCTAAAACTGATGTATTTCAAATTATGTTCAGAAAAATTCTTTAAAAAATATTTCATTTTCAAAAAGAACAAAACCAAAAACCAGTGGTCATGGAAGGAAAATGTTACACTGTAAACTTAGAAATGTTAGAGTCATCCTCCTTTGTATGAAAACAGAAAAACAACGTAGATTCTTCAAAGGTGTAACTGATTTTAAGGCTAAATCAAGAATAGTCCGACACAGTCAGTAGGTTTAATTTATATGAAGTCATTCCTATACATATAGAAAAGCAATCTCTTTTTGTGCCCTAATTTTGTGTTCTCAAAGAAACTTTTATTGCTTACAAATTTGAAATTCATTATAGGAGGGATTATAAATTTGTTTTACCAAGAATTGGAGAAGATAACAGCAATAAATTCGCTTTTGTGCAAAACTTGTATAGATAGAATGCCTCTACATTATCCATTATCTTCTATCAATTTTACTACTCATTTGGGTTTATGCTAAATGATATTTTTAATTTTTCCTTTTTTGATTATGAAAGATTTCCAATATAGGGAAAAAATGAAATGCTTATGTACTCACTACCTGGACTTAACAGATATTAACATTTTACTATCCTTGCTTCTGTTTGCTTAATTTTTTATGAAAGAAATAAAACATTATGGAAAGAACATTCTCTCTCTTTTTTTCTACCAGGAATGTCTTTCCATGTATGTGTGGTTTTATGATTTTTCTAAATAAATAGGTATTCCCCAAGCAATATATGATAATTTTTATTATTTTAAAATTTACCTAGATGATATCATGCATTTATCCTTTTATAACTTTTATTTTAGAAACGAGATTACCTTAAGAACACTTTAATGACAAGAAATTTGATTAGCTGAAGTTATTAAAATACAGTTACTGAACGTATTAGTAACTCTCTCTCTCTCTAATTTGTTGAATAATTATAAACTTGAATTTGTTTAGCCATCAATCATATTTTGATTTCTTACTCAAATATAATATATTTTGCTCATGTGAGCAGAACCAGGTTAATATGAGTACCTTGGTAATACAAATAAATACATTTATTTATACAAAGCTGGAAATCATGCATTATCTAGAGGGAAACTCTCCATAAATCCTTTCTGAATCTTCAGCCCTTTTCTTCAGTAACTGTGTTACTCATTTTCAAGTGGGGATACTAAAGAACTGGGAATGAGATTGGTAGCTCTCTCACAGAACTTGCAGAATTCCAGGTATAATCAGGAAGCTAATATAGTTTTATGATGATGAAAACACTGTACTTATAAAACAGAATGGAAATAAGTAGATATTTGGGCCCTGAATTTAAACTGAGACAAATGTCTCTGTGTGAAATGGACTATTACAGGTTTATCTTCAATTCATTTCAGAAATACACTACAGTAGACCAGTGGACCAGATAATCACATATAGTTGAAAGTGTGAACAATGCAGTGTAGCCATTCATTGCTTTTACATTATGTAGCAGGCAGAAAATTGGTAAGAATTCAAAATGCCTGTAAATAGCAACCTCTTCTGAATAGAGATTTCCAGAATGCTTACTAAATAAGACAATGGAAACTTGCTAAATCAACTGGTTTTCTTATGTCAGCCACATAAGCACACCTGGAGAATAAATTTTCTGCATTGAATTTCTGAATTCTATATAATATACTTGAGAAAACCTTAATGTAATCTGTTGCCTAAGGCATCTCCTTCTGATACTCAGAAACCAGTTTTGCATGTCTGTCTTCATTGTTTCTACATCATTTTCCCATTCATTAATTTTTACACTCACACAATTAATTTTTTAGGCACACTGCCATTCTCTGTCTACATATGAAGAAATACCCTGCACCATGTCTCAGTCCCACTACTAAATGCATTTTATATTGTACAAACTGGGTCTAGATCTTTGAACAAGGTGAATGTCCCAGTAAATGTGGCTAATTCAAGTCCAAAAACATAGATTTTATTGAATTACATTTAGGAACTTGGGATATGCCAGGCAGCAATGTCTTAGCAAGATCAATTTGAGAACTTTGATTAAGTGTACAGTACTGTGTATGCCGAATCAAACTTTATTTTACTCAGACCTATTTAACCAGGTTTGCAAATACAGAGTCCATATTTTTAAAGAGATAAATCTCCGCTCAGTCCGAATCCACCTAGTGATTACCAGCTGCTTATTTTACTTCCTAATATGTGGATGTGGGCTTGGGGTCATAGAAAGGAATTTACCCAAGAGTTGTTGATTCAGCTAAAACAAAAATGCCATGTCAAACCTCCTTCTGCTGTTAGTGCTAGTTATTGCCAGGAAATAGCTTTCTGAAAAGGAGTTCTTAAATTTAATCTCCACTTGATTGAATTAAACACACATATCTGAAAAGAGAGTAAGAAGAGGGAAAAAAAAAAGTTATCTCATTGCCAAACTGTTAAAGAATGGATGGACCTTTTGAGGGAAAAATATCTGACTACAACTTATTTCAAGGGCACAGTCAGGGCGTGTTTTTTTTTTTTTGTTTTTTTTTTTTTCAAGTTAAGAAAGGTTACACACTTGTATTCTGTCAGCCATTCTATTGTTTTCATTAAAGACTGAAGAATGAGAGACCATGAGAATATTCAGCTGCACCTGATAAGATTTTTTTTTCTTTAAAGATGACCCCAACCTGTAGAAGATGATTTATGAAATCATGGTTTTCATTATTGGACTTGGTGCTGACTGTGTTGTTTTTGATTGATGGGCCTGTAGTTTTTGTCTTCTTTTGTCTTCAGTAGAGAGCAAGGGCATAAGAACACTGCTAGCGGATGGATGAAATTATGTAAAAGGTAGCACTATTTAGGGATGGGTCATTTTAAGGAAATGGAGGGGAAAGTATTCTAACACCTTAGATACATAATAAAACATGAGGCTTTATTTTATGTTTTTAAAGTAGATTATTATTTTTAAAGAATATACATAAACCATGGCAGACAATTTGTAAGAGTTTTCATTTGCTGTTGATGAGAATAATATTAAAATGCAAAAAAAGGGACATTGAATTCCCAGATATAAAATCTGTTTATAGACAAACAGAAAATAAATTTGTCTGTTTTTATAGTAGTATATGGGGGAATGTGTGTGTGTGTGTGTGTGTGTGTGTGTGTGTGTGAGTGAGTGTGGGTGTGTGTGTTTGCTAGAGTTAATATTCCTACAGCTTAAATTTCAGGGGACTTTTCATCACATAAACAACATCCAATATGAAATAATATTTTTCTTAGTTTTTTGTAAAAGTAAAGACTGTGTGTATGTGCATGTGTGTATATGTGTATGTGTTCTTTAAAACTTCTCAAATAATACAGGCAAGCCTATAAATTGATGGGGATAGATTTTCACAGCATCAGTGGAAATTGTAGAGATCCAGCTAGGACCACAGACAGTGTGAAATATCTTCATTCCCCTCCTTTGAAATACTGTCTGGTAACTCTCAGAGCCTATTCTCACTTGATATTTTGTGCATTCTGATTTCTCAAAGAGAACTTGAAATAAAGTTGTTTAAATGCCACATAGATGTTATCAAGTAAAAGTCTTTATACACGATTGATATAATCCATTTGGCAATGAGTAATGCCTCTTTTCTATGAATCATTCTCATTGTGTGCATCTAATTCTTTTTCCTTTAATTTTTTTAACATTTATTTATTTTTGAGAGAGAGAGAGAGAGAGAGAGAAAATGAGCCGGGGAGGAGGCAGAGAGCGGGGGAGACAGAAATCCAAAGCAGCCTCCATGAGCTGTCAGCGCACGGCCCAACGCAGGGCTCGAACTCACAAACCGTGAGATCATAACCTGAACCGAAGTCAGACGCTTAACTGACTGAGCCACCCATGCGCCCCTAATTCTTTTTTTTAAATTAATTTATTTACTTTGAGAGAGAGAGTGGGGGAGGGGAAGAAAGGGAGAGAGAGAATCCCAAGCAGGAGCTGTCCTGATCGCATGGAGCCTGATGCAGGGCTGGAACCCACAAACCATGAGATTATGACCTGAATCCAAATCAAGAGTAGGATGATTAACCGACTGAGCCACCCACATACTCTTATATGCATCTAGTTCTTAATGTATCCAAAAATATAGATTTTTGTTGGATAAATTACATTGTTTTCTGTTTCACTAAAAGCTCAGTCAAAAAGTAGGCAGCCATGGATCCAGGCCTAAATACCATAAAAGTCGTGGGACCCTTTTTAAGGAGAGTATCTAAAATTATAAATGTGGATATTGCATAAAGAAGTAAGTGTGAATTAGAAAGAGACCTATACAAGGGAGAATCCCTAAAAGTTAAGCTTCGTGAACTTCATGGCAAACTTGCCCCTGCATTTCTTTTCAAAATGGAGTGGAGCTAAAAAGTTATCAAACGTAGGTAAGACCCATCAGTTATGATAACTTGACCAGTCTATACCACGGCCACCACTACCGTCATCCACAGAGCAGTGACGGAGCAGTTACAACTGTGGCAGAAGCTGTACAAGGACTTCGCGTTCATGATCTCATTTAATTCTCCTGAGAAGGCTATGAGGCATGTGTGATCTTCTTATCTGCATTTTAGAGATGAGGCAGTTAATACCCGAGGAGGTTAAATCATATGCCCCAGAGCATGCAGCTAGTAAATGGAGGAATAAAAATTCCAATTCAAGTGTATAGGGATTTAGAGTCAGTGAAATTCAATAGGACACTATCCTATATTGTATATATACAATGAAAAACAACAACAATGCAAATAATGTAAGCATTTTCATATTTATTCAGAACAGTACTCCAATTTACGGTGATTGTGTGTTACATAAATACTTCAGGAATTGCGATGCGACAGATTTAATATCAGAATCTTTCTGGATATTAATCCTGAGAGGAGCACTGGAACGTTCAAAGCTCATCACAATTTCAGGCCTCATTGACACCATTTATCCTGCGTGTTTATTGGAAAGAGTGGTTTTCTTTAGTAAGTAAAGGAAGCATTGCCACAACAAATTTCTTGGCTTCCAAATTTCACCTAGTTGTTTATAGCTAACAAAAATTTAACATCACTCTGATGAGAAATTTCAGGGGTCATCTGAAAGGTCTACTTTTGCATACATTTCATCCTCTTAAAAATTCAAACACAGCTAGTCTGTAAGTAGAGGATGTAATGTAAAGATGTTAAAAATATGCCTTTCAAATCAAAGTACGCAATTCAGGACTTGGCTGCTTTATAAGTGGAAAACAAAAACAAAATTATTAAATCCCTGAACAGCATGGCAATGCATGTATTTTTTTAAACGAGGCCCATTAAAGTGCAAAACACTCAATAGTTTTGTTAAGAAAAATGCTTTCATTGAAGATATAGAAATAATGATGCATATTAATAGCTTGTAGTTCAGTGTAGCTGTTGGGTCCTGCCTCCACCACTTATAATCCTGAGAGATACCTTGAGACAGAACTTTTCAAAATTGTCTGCTGTACTTTTCTGAGGGGAGAAGAGTGAACAGAAAACAAAGGGAACCTGCAAGTCCAGACCAAATTGATCAGTCTTCATTTGGAAATGCAGTGAAATTTCTTTACCTCATAAGTACATATGAAAATTGAGTTCTCCATAACATCCACATGTTGGTTTTCATAGAAAAATGTCCTAAGTGTCCAGGTAAGCTGCTTTTTTTTCTTCCCAATCTTCAAGTAAATTTGTGAGTTCCAGGAAGATGTCACCGGGCTCCGCACGAACTGTCAAAGCAGACATTGCACCAGCTAAAATTAAACAGGCAAGGAAGACTTTGTTCAAGATTACTGCAGCACAGGGGAGAGACTGACTGAGGAAACAAAAGTTGGGGGGAGTTTTAAGCCCTGGGTGCGCCATAGGCAAGCACTGGAGGCCACTGTAGGAGAGGTGGATCAGTGGGCGGTGTTAAGTTACTTTAGTTACTCCTGAGGCTGCAGGTGACTTTTTTGTTGTTTTCCTCTGACTGAGGCAACTGTGTTTGCTAATTGCCACCCATCTCAGAAGTTGGGCTCCTAGGTTCCCACAGAGAGTGGGAGATAGGGATGCTCCCTCCTCCAAAGTTTACATTTAAAAGACATGGTTCCCAGGTCCTTGAGAAAGGCATTTCCTGGGTTGTAAAACTGACAAGAACCTGGGAGAAGATTTGCAAATATTTCAGAGAAATAGAGAATGAACTCACAATTTCAAGCTTTCTAAAGTAAATGCTCTAAGAGCAGGGAGTTCAGGGGTCTAGAGTCAGGAAGAAACACATCGAAAGTTTAGTCAGGCTGAGGGGCCTTTGGTCAGAACTCAGTTATACTATAAATAGAGTCGGATTTGAGAATCTGCTGGCTTCTTTTCGACTACTCCTGCAGACCTCCACCTCTTTTACACCTAATATTCTATAATAATCTTTTACAATAGGCACATTTATAAATACGTACAATATGCCAAGCAGAATTCAAACCCATTATGTTTATGATCTCAAGTCCTCACAACATCCTGAGAAGTTTTTTTTTTTTTTTTCATTGTCACAATTTACCTATGAGTTGGGAGGTCAGTAAGTGACAGGGCTGGGATTTGAATCAAGCTCTGTCTGACACCAAATAGCAGTTTCACAGTATTACCTCCCCAAGAGTTTTTCAAAAGAAAGTAGCTACCCGTTTCTTCATTACAAACATAAACGTGTTTTCATAAAGTAGATTGGATGGCACGACGTCTGTTACTCGGTCTTGTCATACGGTGCAAGACAGTGGGAGTGAGTAAGACGACTGGCTAACATGATGGATGGTATTGAGTAACAGTATTTGATGTGGGCTTTTTGTAAATATCTCTGGGGTGTCAAGATTCCCTGTCTAATGAAGTTCGGTGCTTGTGAAAAATTGATTAATTGAGTACAAAGTTCTTGTGTACTTACTTGATATCTGCATTTCAAAGTACCTGTTGATACTTCTATATTATGATTAGTAGTGAGCAACACAAAAATTAAGAATTCAACGCCTGTTACCTGATTAGCACACGTTTCAATGAACTGTTGCATTAGAGAAAAGCACATGGAAAAGAGAAAACACAAACATGTCTTGAGAAGCATGTAAATCAGTCCTTTGGAAATGTGGCATCCAGGCCCACAGCCTGAAGGTGGTACACAAAGCGATATATTTCTCCTCTCAGCATGTGGCTGAGAGACCAGGTTGGTATGGGGAAGTCATTCGGTTCCCTGGGAGTGAGTGGTGAGATATGATGCTCTAAAAAGGTCTTTACTACTCTGTGATGTAAAACCTTTCTTTTTGAGGGGTGCCTAGGTGGCTCAGTCAGTTAAGCGTCCAACTCTTGATTTCAGCTCAGATCATGATCTCACAGTTGGTAGTATTGAGCCCCATGCCGGGCTCTGCACTGTCAGATTCTCTCTTGGGAGATTCTCTCCCCACCTCCGCCCTCTGTCCCTACCCGGCACCCCATGTGTGCATGCTGTCTCTCAAAATAAATGACTACACTTGAAAATAAACAAATAAATAAACCTTTTTTTTTTTTTTTTAGAATAATAGCCTTAGTTTTCAGAAAGAAGGGTAAAGAAGCTACTTCCAGATATGCCTTCGCTCAGATGGCAATAAGAGTGTTGCTCGGTACCAAAGATTCATGACTCTGTTTTAAAATTACGTGAGGACCTTTTAAAGATACATTTATGTAGGTGCCCCTCTAGAAATTCTTGTTCATTTGGACTGGGTGGAGTTTGGGCTTCAGTAATCCTTGAAATCTTCCCAGATGATTCTAATATTAGACAGAATTGAGATCCATTGCTCTGTATCCTCATAGTTGATGGTAAAACGAATAAACACACGCAAACATTAACCCATCTGTCTCAGGTCAGGAGTATAAGGATATAGCTAACAATTTGTCACTTCTGTGTGAAAGCTCATAGTCTTGGACATTCCAAGTATTTTGTCAAAACAAGCCATCTCTTCAATATTACATCCCTTCCTACAAGCAGAGAATAATTTGAGCAATATTTACTCCTTCTGGAAAGCAGCATGGTATAATGGAAAAGAGCATTTGACTAGGTGTTTGAAGATGGGGATTCTTATTCTGAATCTACCACAAAATAGCCCCGAGGACTTGTATCAGCCAATTAACAAACTGAGTCTCATTTTCTTCCCCTAAATATGTTCTTCCCTTTTAGATCTAGATTTTATAGATGACTAAATTACAGTAAAAAATCATCTTGACCATTTGCCCAAATTCATACCTTTAAGAAGCAGAAATAAGAATTCCATCCAAGTTCATTTGGCTTTGATGCTGAATAGGTTAAGGTTCATTTGCAAACAAAACTCCTTTAACTTATTTAAATAGAAAGGTGGCTTACAGATTCAGTGAATGAGCTGTAGGGGCAGGCACTAGGCTCAGCTTCCAATAATGATTACCAGCCCCTCTGAGACACTAGCCCTGTCCTGGATTGGGAAAACTCCTGCTGACTTTTTAAGGAGCCATTGAATTACGAAGCTGCTAACAAAGAGAGACGCTGTTAGAATCCACAGCAGCAAAATTGATTCTTGGCACTTCGCCTGTCCTTCACTTAACTCAGTTCTGAATATAAATGTAATGTAAGTTCATCTGATTGGTGAAAACCTAAATTTAATAGAGACCATGGTTGCAAAGACATTTGGGAAATGTAGTTTTACCTTTCCACCTTCTGCAGTACAGGAAGGTACAGAGAAGGGGGTAGAATGGATCTTAAACAGCCAATGTCCAACATCCACCACAAATTTGTATGTAAGTTTTACTTTTTGTGACTATTTTATGTGCTTGTTCTGATCATGAAAGAGATAACGTGTGAGAAGTCCCTAAAATGTCAGGTCTTATTCTTTTTTTTTTTTAATATGAAATTTATTGTCAAATTGGTTTCCATACAACACCCAGTGCTCATCCCCAAGAGGTGCCCTCCTCAATACCCATCATCCACCTACCCCCTCCCTCCCACCCCCATCAACCCTCAGTTTATTTTCTGTTTTTAAGAGTCTCTGATGGTTTGCCTCCCTCCCTCTCTTTTTTTTTTCTCTTCCCCTCCCCCATGGTCTTCTGTTAAGTTTCTCAGGATCCACATAAGAGTGAAAACATATGGTATCTGTCTTTCTCTGTATGACTTATTTCACTTAGCATAACACTCTCCAGTTCCATCCACGTTGCTGCAAAAGGCCATATTTCATTCTTTCTCATTGCCAAGTGGTATTCCATTGTATATATAAACCACAATTTCTTTATCCATTCATCAGTTGATGGATATTTAGGCTCTTTCCATAATTTGGCTGTTGTTGAACGTGCTGCTGTAAACATTGGGGTACAAGTGCCCCTATGCATTAGCGCTCCTATATCCCTTGGGTAACTTCCTAGCAGTGCTATTTCTGGGTCATAAGGTAGATCTATTTTTAATTTTTTGAGGAACCTCCACACTGTTTTCCAGAGTGGCTGTACCAGGTTGCATTCTCACCAACAATGCAAGAGGGTTCCCGTTTCTCCACATCCTCGCCAGCATCTTTAGTCTCCTGATTTGTTCATTTTAGCCACTCTGACTGGCATGAGGTGGGAATTTGTATTTCCCTGATGAGGAGCGACGTTGAGCATCTTTTCATGTGCCTGTTGGCCATCTGGATGTCTTCTTTGAGAAGTGTCTATTCATGTCTTCTGCCCATTTCTTCACTGGATTATTTGTTTTTTGGGTTTGGAGTTTGGTGTGTTTCTTATAGATTTTGGATACTAGCCCTTGTCCGATATGTCATTTGCAGAATATCTTTTCCCATTCCATTGGTTGCCTTTTAGTTTTGTTGATTCTTTCCTTTGCTGTGCAGAAGCCTTTTATCTTCATGAGGTCCCAATAGTTCATTTTTGCTTTTAATTCTCTTGTGTCAGGTCTTTTTCAAATGCAAATGGTTACCATCACGAAGTGTCCAAATAATAGGTAACACTCCTTTAGAGCAACATTTATTTAGAAAGTACCATGTCCCAAGCACTATTTTCAATGGTTTATATCAAATAATTTATTTTATCTGTACAGCAGCCTTGTAGACAAATCTAATCATAATGGTTAAACAGCTGTCATAGGTAACAGGAAATAGAGCCAGGTTTGTACCCATTTAGTCTACACACTTAGGAGCAGGTAATCCAATGTCCCTGTGGCAGGCATAGACACAGCTATGCTTTCATTGAATCCTTAGATGCTTTACAACTTGATTAATGCTAGAACATGACACATACAAAAAAAAAATCAAACAATAAACAACACCCACAAATACATGCAGTTTTCCTGACAAAGGAGATAGATGGCTTAGGCCAGAAACAGTAAAGAGGTTGCATAAGGAAGAAAGAAAGCCTGACCCTCTCCCCATGTAAAGTTCAAAATAAATTATTATTTTGCAATTTGTCCACCCATGATACCCATTCTGAATTTTGCTGCATAAAAATGAAGAAAAAATGTGTTTCAACTTAAATACATTTTGCCTTAAGGAGCTTCAGACAGTTTGAACTTGAAATGCAGCCTGTGAATGAATATTTAATTTCACTTTCCTTATAAGTGAAGTTGAATCACTTTTGCAAGTCTGAGGGTGACAGTTTCAAATTTCAGCTCAGGCAGGCAATCAACAGAGAATAATATTACAGCAGGGTAAAAAGTTGGTGATTCAGTAATGACATTTTAATGTTACAGAACAGAGTATTGGTATAGAAATTTGCAATCCCTTGTGATAGCTTTCTGTTGACTTAACAATCAATACCATCATAACAATAAAAATATGCAAGTCCCTAGCTATAGGCAATGCCTAAGAATGAGAACTTGTCCATCATTTGTTACAGCCTTGCAGCTTTTCCAGCACAACAAAGAATTTTCCATGTATTTAATATAGTGTTATAAAGTGAGGCATAGACATTTAAAGATATTGAAAAAGTATTTCTTCCTTTTGGCTATTATTTACCAAAGCATAGGTGCTTTCATAGAACACTTTTTCAAGTTAGCTTCTAAAACTAATTTGCATTTTTGTTTTAAAATCAAATCACTTTGAATGCAATAGACGGTATCTTATCGTCATTAAGCATTTATTAAGCTTCCTTGTTGCATGGCGCCATAACCAGGATTTAAAACAGACATGGGTCTCTGTCCATTAGAAGAGAGCGGCCTATAACCTACTATAACCACAGAATGGACTTAAGCCCACTCACTGTCTTTACTTACTGAGTTAAAGAATAATGACTATAACAGCCTGGTCTTTTCTAGTAATGATGTTTATAAATTGGTCTTCTTTCTTAATATGATCCACAAGCATTTTCTCATTTCTGACATGTTTTTCTGTTTCCAGGGAACCTTGAAATAGACTCTTATTATGTCCATCTTCCAGGGTGGGAGGAAAGAATGAGAAATAGCAGGAATCTACAGCTTTTTAAGTTTTGAGTTAGGGAAATATGATCATAGAAATTTTCCAGCCTTGTTTTGTGGGACTATTCAACTCCATCTATAAACAAAATATGTGTAAGCTTACAGGCTCGTAAAATTCACAGCATGAATATTGGATTGCTGTCCCTCACCAAATATGTCTAAGCCTTATTTGTTCACCTCACAACTGTTTGTAGTGAATATCTATCTGCCAAAGATAGGGAAGACAATAGGTAAGATGTCTACCCTCAAGGAATGTGTAATCTTAAAAGAGAGAAAATAAGAAGTTTTTAAAGCTTACTAAAAGAAATATACTCTACGTATGTGCACGAACTATGAGGAGTACAGATTACTCTCCTGCCTTAGTAAATGCATCTCATGAGACATGAAACTAAAAATAGGCTTTGAAAGCTCTGTAGAGTTAGCCCATACTCAGAAAAGTAGAAAGGGCATTCTAAGAGAGGTTCATCATCCTCAAAGTTGGAAGTGTGTCTGGAAATGGGACATAATCTGATATGGAAAGAGTGTAGGATGTGTAAAGATGGAATTTCTGAAGATAACTATGGAACAGAATACAAGTGCCAGCTTTTGAAGGATCATGTTTACTCTGCTGAGGAGTTTGCATTTATCCTGATGAAATTAGAAGCCATTGAAGGGAAGTGATTTGTTAAGACTATTTAAGGAAAGATAACCAAGGGAATAAATGTTTACTTGGAAAGTGTTTTACCTCATAAGCATTACTTATCCTGTTTCAGATCCTGTGTGAAGTGCCCCTGATACCTTTCCTAGAAGTCAAAATTTATTAGTCCACTTTTTTATCTGGCCACCTCTCTCCACATGTATTTGTTGAACATTATTCTAGCCATAGCTCTTGGCTCTGTGGACACAGAAATAGCCAATGTTGACAATCTCTGTGCTCAAGGTTTAATTTCTTTTTTTTTTTTTTTTTTTTTTTTTTTAAAGGATATTTATTTTTCAACGTTTTTTATTTATTTTTGGGACAGAGAGAGACAGAGCATGAACGGGGGAGGGGCAGAGAGAGAGGGAGACACAGAATCGGAAACAGGCTCCAGGCTCCGAGCCATCGGCCCAGAGCCTGACGCGGGGCTCGAACTCACGGACCTCACGGACCGCGAGATCGTGACCTGGCTGAAGTCGGAGGCTTAACCGACTGCGCCACCCAGGCGCCCCTCAAGGTTTAATTTCTTGAGGGTATATGAATTAATTACCTATAAACAAACCATTCAAACCATAGCCATTTTTCTTTCTCAAAATTCTGTGGGTTCGCTCTGAAATATTCTACTGGTCTAATCTGGGTTTACACTTGGGGCTGCATTCAATGGCAATTAGCTGGACTTGGTGATCTATACTAGTCTTACATGGCCGGCCCAGATTAAAGGATAGAAAAATAGACTCCATCCTTTGAAGGGAGAAGCTGAAAAGAAGTTTGGGCATCTGACCATAGGAGGAGTTAGAAAAGAAAGAAAGAAAGAAAAAAAAAAAAAAAGAAAGAAAGAAAGAAAGAAAGAAAGAAAGAGGCTAGGAAGGAAGGAAGGAAGGAAGAAAGAAAGAAAGAAAGAAAGAAAGAAAGAAAGAAAGAAAGAAAGAAAGAAAAAGAAAGAAAAAGAAAATGACAAATAACAAAAAATACTTTGAAGGCAATAGATGTTGTCATGAGATGGACATGAATCGAGCAGATCACCTTAGAAAAAAGAATCAGCCAAGACCTTTTTAGGAAGGTTGTATTAATTTGCAACCTGAAAAACAAAATGAGTCAACAAGTACAATGGCTCATCTTCCAGATGCAGGAAAGAAAGGGTATTTGAGGAGCAGAGAAGAGGTCAGTGTGTCTGAGGAACAGTGAGCTCTAAGGGCCAAGTGGCTTGAAATGAAGTTGGATTTGTAGTTGGGAACCATCCATTCTGCTTCATGGATTTGTGCATGATGGTAAGAAGTTTTAAACTTTTGTTTTGGCGTGTCTCACACATTATTTGTCTCTTTTCTTGACTTTACAGATTTATAGGGATATGATGATATCTTATATCCCTTCATTTAACAAGGCCCTACCTAAGTTTTGCACATAAAGGGTGGTCAATAGATGTAATCTGAGTGAAAGAGGTAGGGGAATAGATAACAACAATAACTTGGAAATACTAAGATTTAAATCAGTCATTGAAAGATGTACATCGCTTTATGATCTTTTGGATCTTAAAATAAGATGGGATCGATATAATTATTATCGCTTTTGTAAAGATAAGAAAAATGAAGCTTGAATAAATCAAATTGCTTGCTCACATTCTCTCAGAAATTATCAGTGGATCTAATTACCCTTATCCAGTACACTATATGACCTTTCATGCTTTCTTTTTCTTCAAAGAATAAAACAAGGAGAATATATCAGTAAAGGAGAAAAAAATTACACACTAGTATTTTCTTACAACAATTCTAAATTATTGTTTAGGTTAACCATGAAAGAGAATCATCTCTTTATATGTTGATTCTAACTAAATCAAACAGTTCCCGTGGAGACTCTGGAAATACTGATTTTTAACCTCTCTCCAGAAACACTGATATTACCTACACTATATTTTGGAAAACAGTGTCTTCATGTTTCTTCACAGGATAAAGACATATATTCTGAAAACTTTTGGGAAATGAGTTATTCCATTACTTAATAATTATGGCATAAAACAAGAATTATGTGATATTAGTGATTAAGTAAACATTTATGAATATAAGTTACCAGTAAGATTTAGTGCAATTCCAAGTTGTAGATAACAAGCATTTTTGTGGAAGGAATTGACTGGTTCTTAAAGGAAGATTTTACAGTGGGATTTTTACTCTATCAATATTTCTACAAACTGCCTTGAGTGTTTACTTCTATTTTATTAGAAGTTTTATCTTCATTCAGTTAACTTCTATTTATATATCTAGACATTCCTCACATGCATATACTTCCATATTCTTCTTATCCTTTTGCAATACAAGGGGAACATTGTTTTAAAATTTTGGCAATTAAAATTGCTAGCCTTGGGAGATTGTTATGTTACTTAAATGTGTTTTTATATAATTTCAGTTTTTATATAGTTTCAGTTTTTATAAAGAATAAATCACATTTGTATTTAAAAATCTAATAAACTGTAAGAAAAAATATTTTGATATTAAAGACCATAATTTTTAAGTAGCCTATTAATAAAGCAACCCTGTAGAATAGATGTATGTGAGCGAAATATGAAATTCTAAATTTTCTAGTAGCTGTGTTAAAAATAAAGGGAAGAAGTGTATGTGTACTACAATAACACCTTATGCAATGTGACAGCTAATGTGAAATGAAGTTTTCCTAGAACAATAGTCTGTTTAACAGAAAAATATTTTACTTCAGTTTGTGGAGTAAAAATTTAATTAATTAAATTTAGCCTCTAGGCACCTTTCCAGTGCTCAATAGCCACATGTGTGTCATAGGCACCTTATTGGATAGCGAGCGCAGAGAAAGACTATCAAAGCTAGCCATCGGCAAAATTGCAAAATACCACTGTTTCTCACCTATATATTAATTAAACCTTTATATCACCTTCTGGATGCCTAACACACAACTTTAGAACAGAAAGCACTGAAGGGTTCTCAGACTGTATGAATTATTTTATAACTCTACCTCCTGTTAGATGACAGTGCTGTGTCAGAAGTCACTTTGACTCTATTTGCTTTATCCTTTCTGGAGAGCTTAATGCCTTTAAGTAAAATGCACGTAGCTTATTTAAAGGTCCTTGAAAGTGAGTGTGCTACTGACTGGTGGAGGAGAGATTTTGGAGGGTCAGTTTGATTTTTCAGTTCTTTACGATGCATATTACTACGATGATGAATACTTCTTGGGATTCTCATTTATTTTAATTGTTTAATATTTGAACCTGTTAGAATTCACTAGTATGATGATTGTTGCTGACTATTGAAAAAGTGACTTTTTAAGTCTAGGTACATTTTTCTTAAATATATAAATGGACAATTGGGGTAGAAGCATTTGGATGAGGAAGAGATGATTTATAGTTGGCAGGAGAACAGAGGATGGAAAAGGAATAATAAGGCTCATAATGAATGGAGAGGAGGAAAATTTCCTAAAATCACTCTGTTCTTTTTTTCTGTGTTGTTTAATGAAATTCTTTATGACACAAGAGATTATGTTTGACATTTGAGAGTCAGCAAAATGTTTAATAATGATTCACCACGTGGTGAAATACCTTAGAGTCGAAGACTGCTTTATCCCTGATGGAGAAATGGTATGTAAAACACTCAGGTTCCTGAATCTCTCAGGAAGGAGATGGCTCTCTCATAGGGAAACTGGGCACACCTTACAAGGAACACATGGAATACTGTTTAGAATGCGCATTTTCAGTTTTAAGTTAAACAAGATCTCCTTGTTAGCAGTTTTTCTTTCTTTCTTTTTTTCTTTCTTTCTTTCTTTCTTTCTTTCTTTCTTTCTCTCTCTCTCTCTCTCTCTCTCTCTCTCTTTCTTTCTTTCTTTCTTTCTTTCTTTCTTTCTTTCTTTTCTTATTTGGTCCTATGCACCAAGAAGCCAAATATTGCCAGAACCTGTAGCCTTTATTGGAATGATTGGGGTGATGTGGATTAGGAGACACCTAAGAGGCCGGGGACCCCATCAACAGCAGGACTAAATGGAGACTGATTATGGCCACCTTTGAAGCCCTAGTTGCAGATTGTATTGTGCAGGTCCCCTTTTACTCAGAACAGTAGCCCAGGGATTTAGATGGGCATGTCCCCACAGGCCTAGAGAACCCTGGAATCCCACCGCCTGTTGCAGTACATTCCTGACTCAGTGTCAGGAACCAGTCCCCTGTTGGCCATGTGTTAGCAAGAGACACTCGGTGTGAGTCAGCTCTACCAGCTGTCCCTCAGCACATTCCCTGGTGACATAGGGGCTGAGAGGCAAAAGAGTTCCCTTGAGATCTGTGAGATAGATATAGTTACATATGGTAGGTCTATTTTTCATTATTTAGGGAATCTTCATACTGTTTTCCATAGTAGCTGTACCAATTTATGTTTTTACTGCTATGTATAAGAGATTTCTTATGTTTTGCATTAAATTTGAAAGTTTCTGTTATTCTTCTATGAAATATTTCCTAAGAAAATAACAGCTAATCAGTTAACTCAGCTATTAGAAACATAATTAAACCTGGGGTGCCTGGATGGCTCAGTAGGTAGAGCGTCTAACTCTTGATTTTGGCTCAGGTCATGGTCTCAGGGTGGTGGGATCGAGCTCCATTAGGGCTCAGTGCCGAGTGTGGAGCCTTCTTAAGATTCTCTCTCTCTCTCTCTCTCTCTCTCTCTCTCTCTCTCAAATAAAAAAAAATTAGAAATATAATTAAACCTAATAAAGTTTTGGAAAGGTGAATTATTATATTTCAGGTATTAGCTATTTCTAGTATTTTTTATTATTAATTTCAACCAAATAGAAAATGCTATGTGGAAAGAATAAAAAAAGGAACAAGTAATTTTCATGTCGTACAAGGAGTAGATTTCATAATAGAAATGGTGATATTAGAATATTAGTTTAGAAATTAATGAAATATAGTCTACAGAAACAAAGTAGAAAATAAGAGTAGGAAACATATAGGAAAGCCTGAACACCAAGAGTATAATGTAGTCTTTCAAGTGAATTAACAGTTTTTTTTTGAAACTTATCAGTTTTATCAGCAATAAAGTATGTTAAAGTAATTTTCATGATATAGAAACCTTGGCATTTCAGACTTTGGATAGTACCAATGAAAATAACAATAACCAGCTCTTTCTGAGAGTCAATTACCCCGATAAATGGTTTATATGCACTATCTCATTAGAAATTTACCCTGGTAGGAAATTTTATTTTTCCTGTGTTATATATTTTTTTAAAACAGAAACGAAAAAGAAATCCCTGAAACATACACAGGACTTACAAGCTGGAATTAGAATTATTTTAACAATGTAATTACTCTCTTTTATGTCATACATTTAATAATTTATTCTACAAAATAGAATGAGAGAAGATTATCTTAGTAGGTTGCCCACCTTTTATGTGTCATTATGGTATTCACACAGTTAGCATATTTCTATCAGTGCTTTTGCACTCAGTACATTTCAGAGGAAATGATTAATGACTCTTCTGACTCACCATCCACCCCCATGGGCTATGTGGTTTGAACTGGATTCTGAAATCCACCAACAACACTGCCTCCATCACCACCAACTAGAGAATTATGACTTCTAGCTGAGTCACAGAGATGTTCAGATCATATAGCTAGTTAACTGGAACTATAGTGTTCTTTACACCCTGACATACTGCTTTGGACACATTTTAAAAATGAGTTACTGTGTATTATATTCTCCATCATTATTCAAATATATAATCATGGAAATTGATTTTTTTCACAAATGAGCATTTTTGAAATAAAAACATCTGTTTCAAAGATTTGGTATGAAGAAAAGAATAAATAAGATAAATCTCTTCCACATCAATCTTTCCTCTTTTCACTCAAATATTTCCTTTCTTGTTGTAGAAGTATTATATTTTAAACATAATACTGGGATAAAATATATATGGCATAAAGATTCTTCTAGCCCCAATTCTGTAAGCTTTTACTTTGTCTCTCTCTCTTCTACATTTGCCTTTGGGTGTTCAGGTCTAACATATCCATCAGAATATAAATAAGCAATGATGAAAAGTAAAATATTTCTTTAACACTTCATTCTGTTTGCTGTTCTTTAAATGAACTATGGCCATGTGGCATTTGAGACTGACATTCTATGTTTTTAAATCTAAAAATTGCTCTTTATTTTGATTCTGCTGATGGAAATCAACTTTTGGTGTAGTTGCCAAACGACCTAAGAGCCAAACTCAAGGCTCAACTCTAAGAATGAATTTATCCAAAGGCAAGATGAAAACTACTTCTCTGCTCCTTTAGTTCTTCTCTTTCCCCACATCATATGGAATAAGATATCAGCATTTTATTGTTACAACATCCATTTAAATTGTAACAATATTTCTTGAATTTAAACTATAGCATGTTGTACTTGAAAATTTGAATATTTGTAGGGGTTGGGAATGAGATGTGACATTACATTATTATGTATAGGGAACAAGTTCCAAAAGTTGTTTCTTTTCAGACCACAGGCATGTTTAGGAAGTGTGTCGGTTAGTAGTGTAGCTTAGTAGTTAATGCAAGAGTATTCCCTAATGACACGTCTGGTCTATGTTCTTCCAACTTGAGAGGGGGGACATTGGACTAGGAGGTTGCAATTTAGGGAGATGAGAGTGTCAAAAACAAAGAGAGTGACTATAGCAGTTTTTCTTTGCACACTTTCTTAGCTTTTGGCCCCTTATGGAGATGAAATTGGTGCTGTGTAAGGAACACCTGCTTCTAAGTCTGGGAACGTGGATTATCAATGGCTTTACTACTGCCTAGCAATGCCAAAAATGTTTCTAAACTTTTTTGGTCTCAAATTTCTAACTGTTAGTATGTGACATTTGAAATGTGATCTCTAACATCCCTCTCAGTTATAAACACAACAACTGGAGAAAGAAGGGAAGAGAGATGGCTGGGTTTTTGTTTGTTTGTTTGTTTGTTTGTTTGTTTTTTTAGCATAAACTCAGATTTATATTGACTACTGGACTTTAAGATAAGTGAGGAATTCAGTTAAAATTCTGGTAAGTAAAACAAAGCCTTGCTTGTTAAATACAGATGATTTGTGAGTATTGCTCTTCTTGATATGATTCTCAAATTATTGAGAAGCAGAAACTTTAAAAAATTCTTTGCAAATGTAAAAGTGTTGAAAAAAAAGGTTTGTGGTTGTCAGGTGTCAAGAGAAGAAGAATCAAAGATAATACATGAATTATGTGAAAGCAGATAACTAATTACAGTCAGTTACACACTGGATATAAGAGCCTTAATAGAATATAGATAAATAATCCCACACTGCCTTGGGATTTAAAATTTTTTTTAATGTTTATTCATTCTTGAGACAAAGACAGAGCATGAACAGGGGAGGGGCAGAGAGAGAGAGGGAGACACAGAATCTGAAACAGGATCCAGGCTCTGAGCTGTCAGCGCAGAGCCCGATGTGGGGCTTGAACCCACGAACTGTGAGATCATGACCTGAGCTGAAGTCAGAGGGTCAATCGACTGAGCCACCCAGGCGCCCTGGGATTTTAATATAAAAAACAAAACAAACAAACAAAAAAAAACAAGAAAAACATTTATTTTGCTTGCATTTGGTCTTGCCACTAATTGACTATTAAGAACTTAATTGCTTGTGATATGAGGCCATGTTCACTATTAAATAAGGTACAAGTAGTTAATTGTTGGTACACGTATGAGATTGTATCACACTGTGGAATTATTGATATTGGGGTTCCATTTTTCCAAATTACCAACTTGTAAAAACCTGTATAGGTCATTGTATGACAGATATTCACGATATCTGATTGACAGAACATTTATTCTGTCAACCAATATTCACAGTATCTAATTGACATAGAGAACGTATTCATTCAACCGATGTAATAGTTTGTACTGGGGGCTCAATGTTAGCAATGAGGGGAGGAAATGAATATACCAGTGTGAGGTGTAAGAAATACTTAAAGAATGGAAGAATGGAACATTGGGACAATTGTTATCTAGAAGAGAATGAACTTCAGGATTTGGAGAGCAGAAAAAGAAAAAAAAAGACCTGAGATACATAATATAGAAGACAGGAAGATAGTTTGACTATAGTGAACAAATATAAAAAGTGGTTAGGGGGGTTAATGTATTCACTTAATTTACTGGACAGATGTTAAGTTTTCAAAAATGTGATCTAGTTTAAGTAGCAGAAGAGTACTGTTTTGAATATGGGCCAGCTAACAGGAACCCACCAAGTTAACATTTTTCCTTGTCAGGGAAGAATGAATGAAGACAGTATTGAAGATAGATTTTTGAGTGTTAATGCCCTGAGAATAATAACAATAGTAAGTATCAAACTTTTATTATTGGGGGTCAGACACAATCTTAAGCACTTTAAACATATAAACCATATAATCTCCTAAGCAAGGCAGTGTTTCACTATTACATCTATTTTACAGAGAGGAAACTGCGTCCCAGAGAAGAGGAGTAAAGCAATCTGTTCAAGAATACTAAATCAATGGTAGCCAGGATTTGAAACCAGGTAGTCTGATTACAGAGTGTAAGCTCTTAATTTCCAGGTACTATTAGTGTCTAGTGGATCCTACAGAGGTCAAGGGCTGCATTGAGTGGCTTACTACACATTCTCTGTTTAGGAAGTAGAAATGCAGCCAATAGAGGAGGAAAAAGAGTCATGATTATGATCACTAGCTAGTCCTAACTTCAACAATTCTGTCCTTTTATAATGTTCTATTTTAAGAAGGAAGGTTTTAGGGGTGACTGGGTGGCTGAGTCGGTTAAGAGTCTGACTTAGGCTCAGGTCATGATCTCATGACTTGTGGGTTCGAGCCCTGAGTCAGGCTCAGTGCTGACACCTCAGAGTCTGAAGCCTGCTTCGGATTCTGTGTCTTGCTCTCTCTCTCTGTCCCTCCCCCATTCTCTCTCTCTCTCTCTCTCTCTCTCTCTCTTTCTCTCTCTCTGTCTGTCTCAAAGATGAATAAATATTTTTAAAAATTTAAATAATAAAAATGAAAAAAGAAGCAAGGTTTTAGACTGATCACTTGTGAACCCAGAGTTTTTCTCAGCAGGCAGTCATTCATTGAGCGCCAGCTCTTTCCAAAGCACTATGTTAAATCTATAGCATCACCTTAATGCTCAGCAGGGAAGAACTGGATCCTGACTGACCACGGTTAACTTCCTCCCAATCCATACCTGGCCATGAAGGGGTGCCAGGTGCCATGAAAAGTATTTGGTGTGTTTTTAAAATACAGGTTTCTGGGCCCAAACAAGAATTAGAAATCAAATCCTGACAGCGAATATATAAGAATCTCTAGTTGTTGGCCAGAAACTTTTTCTTTGCTTCTTTTAGTGATGAAAAATCGTAGTCATAGGTTTAATGAACCTCTAGCTACCCATCTACTAAGCTCAACAGGTATAAAAATTGAAGTTTTACCATCTTTTTTCATTCTTCTCTTTCTACCTCTCTTTCTTCCTTGTTATCTTTCACTGAAGTACTTTAAAGCAAATCCGAGACATCATGTCATTTCTTATTACATACTGTAATGTGCATAGTTAAAAATGTGGTTATTTTCTTATATAACTCAATGATATTATCACATCTAATAAAATTTACAATGCCTCATTACTATAATTTATATTGAAACATTCACACTTGTTTGAAGAAGAGTGTTTGTGCATTTTTTTTAACGAAGGACCAAACAAAATTTAGACATTGCTTTTGGTTGTTATGTATAACAAGTATAATATGTAATAAGTCCTTTTAAATTTAAAGCAATCCCCCCACCCATTTTAAGTGATTTTTTCATGTAATGAGTATGTTGAAGAAACCAAGCCAATTCTCCTATGAAATCTCCCACAATCTGGTTATGGTTCCCTGCTCTTAATGAAAAAAAAATTATATAAATATCTTCAATGTGTATATATCTTAAAGACTGCTAACCCCATACTTTTTGTTTTCTGCTTTAATTGTTGGAAGAAGTAGAGGATGATGGAGAGTAATGGTCAATAGATAGAGGATAGATGGATGGATAAATAGATAGGTAGACAGACACACATATATACTTAGATAATTCTTATGTATGATCAGGATATATTCATCTCCTCAAACTCATGGCAAATTTGAGAGCTGTTTTGATTATCTAATTGTTTATTTACAAAATCAAAAACCACCTCCACTAGATTTGCCACTTCATTGTTTGTCAGGCTTGGTGGATTATTGTCCATGTCAGGATCATCTAGACCTAATATTTCATGCTATGATGGAATGTCTCAGTATCTTGACTGTTATCAGTTAGTACAATTTCATGCCCTGAAAGCTGAGAGCTTGCTGTTTACTGAATGTCTGCCAACCTAAAAGCATGTAAGTCTCTGAATAGAAAATTCATTGGGTAAGTAGCTCTGTTGACCTTGTTCCTTAGCCAATCAGATTCATTTTCTAGTAATGTTTCACATCTCTGCATTCTCATCCACAGAAAGTTTACATTCCATTTCCTTTCACTTGCTACAATTTCTTTCCTCCTCTATAAATTAACAAAATGATTTTTAACTCATAGGTCTTACAAATTAAATTCAACCAATTACTCAGTGATCCTGGACATTACTGCCATTGTTATTTATTAGTGATATATTATATCATCATAAATATTTACTGTTATAGTGAAAAATGTTATTAAACCTTTTAAGCATTGCAATTATCATTAATAATTATGTTTCATCATGCGGTATACCATAATGTGAATACATAAAAAAGGCAAATGTATTGACAAAATGAGCTGTTTTTATAAATTAGCCAATCTGTCAAATTCCTTCATCAGTGGCTACTACAGAGTAGGACGTTAATAAATATTTGTTGAATGAGTGAGTGCATAGTTTTGATAATACAACAGTGTTTTCAATATAAGTTATGGCATTTTCCTTGCTGTGGCAATTCCTTGATAACTGTGGATACTTAGACATTAAAGTTATTTGCATTTGAGAAACCTGGAATTAAGTTGGTTTTTTTGTTTTGTTTTGTTTTGTTTTGTTTTTTACCATTCACACTTAGGAGTTTAAAATACTTTTTATGCTAATCAATTAAATTACCAAGGTTGTATGAAACATAAATGGACAATTTTGCTTGTATAAGAATGAAATTATTGTGATTTGCTCAAGTATGCCAAGTAATAAATATATATGTGTGTGCTAAATTTACTAACACAACTGTTGTTGTAACAGAAGACTTGATTATTAGAAGGGGGGCAAAGAGAACAGTTTGCAGTAGCTTTAGAAGTTGAAGTTAGGGACATAATTTGTTGCTCTGTCTCATAAAGGAAGACTTGCTAGCTAGTATTCAAATTTCACAGGAATATATTTGCCAAACTGATGTAAAGTACAATTGAACTTTTCCTCTAAATACCAAATGTGAGATTTACTACAAATCTGCAAAAGGATGTAAATGTGAGCATTTATATACATTATTTTCCTCTGAACATTTCACTTGTGTGTGTGGAATATGCTCTAAGAAATTTATAGTCACTTAGGAAACATATCTAGTATTTTATTTATTTATCGTATAGTATTCTAGTCTAGATTGGAGTTTAGGGTTACCCCATAGGTGGTGAGAACTCAGGGTATTTTTAATGAGGCAGGATTTTCACTTCATTAATAAAACATTCAGTAGCACTGAGTTCCAGAATCACACTTAGCTCTAGCCTGCTCACCTTTTCTTTGAAATAATGTCTCTAATTTGTTGTATTAATTTGTATATATTTCATGTATTCACCAGAGAAATTCATTTAATTTGATCATGACCTTATTATTCAAAGCTTAAATGTGAAACATAACCTTTTCTCCTCAAGTGGTGTCACAAAAGGTTGCATCTTAGTCGAGCTGCAGATCAATGACTGTCATGCAGAATGAGGCTTCCATCAGCTCTGAGTGGCACCTGGTGGTTATTTATAGCATGACCAGCAAAGCCATCTATCTTCTCTGACAGTTTGCAGTGTTACTATCCTAGCATCATGCTTTCTGCTACTTGCAAAGCATCCACCCATCTATTCATCACCCATTTGTTCAACCCAGCTTTAAAGAAATAGATATTGAACGTCTATTTAATGCTAAGGATAGAATGATCAACAAGATTATCTCCTTACCTTCAGGAAGCTTTAGTTTTCTCTTTACTGATTTGAGAAAATTTGATGGTATGGAGATATATGCATATACAAGACAAGCCTCCTAAGCTAAAGGACCTTAGTGTCTTATAAGGGAGTATAGCCATGAAAGCAAATAAATGCAAATCAAGGAATCTAAGAATAAATACCATGAGAGAGTGATAATACAATAGAGAAGACAGAAAGTGTCTCTTCTATGTTTCTCTCCAGGATATTTCTTTTAAGGGAACTTCTTTCTCAGAAGTCCTGAGATGAGTCTTCTCTCTCATTTTATTGATCCAGGTTGGGTTTTGTATGCCCATTTGAAAACCAGACTAATGACTAGAAGAATGGCATGCATGTGTGGCTGTATCAATCCCTTTAACCCAAGTTATATAGAATAGGGGATGGGACATATCAATATACATTCCGTTGATGTGAAATCAGCCTAAATCAAAGCACATGAACTACAGAAGGAAGACATGGATAATAAAACATGTCTTTCAAAAGGGGGAGAGGGAATATAATTAACAATTATAAAAAAATTACTGTAATGAACATTTATCTTGCCTTATGAGAAAAAATGCCACATAAAAGCAAACAGATACATTATGTTGCAATTATCTGAGCAAATGATATCGTGATAAAATAATTATATTTATATGATACAGTATACGAGTTAAGTCCTCAAGTATCTACACATTATGTGCAATAATTCAAAAACAATGCCAATTCCTTAAGAGGAACCAGATTGTTTTTGGTATCTTACTTTATTGAAAGGGTAGCTACTAAAGAAGAAACAAAAAACTTCTCAGACATTGAAGTTGGAAACCGACACATTATTTCATTCACTAGTGTGGCGTATTTGGGAGCCCTTAATTGGTACTAGATAAAAAATGTTTGTATTCTTTATTGGATCATAGTTGGTCCTCACTAAATATTTTCTGACTGAACGCCCTCCACACACCCCATTTTTTTTTGTCTAAAACCTATTTAGTTCTAGGCAGCAAAATTTACCTGAACATTTCAATAAAAGCTAGCTTCTCATTAAATTTCCCTATTTGCATGTTAGGCCAAATGATCCTTAACCATTGTGTACAAAAAAAGAACTATGGACTAATTAAACTCAATCCAGATACCTGGGTCCTATCCAAGTGTGTATTTATTAAAACAAAGAAACCAAAAGGCAAAGGAAGTGTCCGTTTTGTTAGGAGCCCTGGAAGCGTTTAGTGAGGTTTAGCTTCAGTGTAAAATAGATGTTGAGGAGAAGCTGAGAAGGCTGTAAAGCTAATACCCCAAAGTGGGAGGATATCTCATTTCTATAAACTGAGGGCTTAATTAGCTGAAAGAAGTAGGCTGGCTTCCAGACCAGCTGTGATTCTCTACAGGGTAGCCTGAAGCAGGGACAGGCATGCTGCGTAGAGAAAAGCCACAGAAAGTTCTGACCAAAGAAATAAATTTTATACATATTCAACTTTTATCTGTAAGAGAAAAGCTTATTTGGATCAGGTGCCAGGAAGATAATTGCCCTAGCTTTGCTCAGGGTTCTCTGTCAGGAAATTGTTTTGTGTTTTATGTGCTCTAATTTGTCTATCACGAAATAGTTAAGCAAGTTATAGATTCACACAGTCGACAATTTTCTTGCTTGAAACACTCTTTTGGGCCAACACCTCATCCATTAAAAATAGTTTAACATCACAAGCTGACCAAAAACAATCCCTCCCAAATAAAAACAAAACCATAGGTCACAGAAATACATGTAATAGATCTAAAACAAACAAAACATCTAAAACCTGTGCTAAATCTCATGAACTACACCCACAAAAGATGTGTCCATATTCTTACCAGCTCAGTTATCTGGTTTTAAAGTGCACAATGATCAAAGAAGCAAATTAGGAGAAATGGTTAGCTGCAGCTGATACACTGAGAACAGGACCAGTAAGGCCGCTAGCATGACAGGGTGACAGGACCCAGCTCATCTACAGAGAAAGCTTGAAAGTACCATTTAGGACTTTTGGTAAAAAGGTGAAAAAAACTGTGAAAAACTCATGAGGCCTTGATGGCATCGATGTCCTTCAGCAGAGGACAAGCATTTCTATTGCTAATGATAACACTGGGGCATTATTTTCAACATAGTCTCCTTAAGAATCAGGAAAGCGGATGCAAGCTTTAGAAAGATTTCAACCCAGTGCTTGAGTTTTTGTGTTTCGACAGGAATCAGGAAATCACTAGCTTACTCGGTTGCTGACAGTTTGTAATTAAAATGGTTTTCCTGTTTGAGGACAATAAAAACTGAAAATTTTTCGACTGTAGCTTTCCGAGTTATGGTCATGACAGAAACTGGTTATACTTTAAGCTAGTAATAATGTGTGTAATTGATGAGTATCCTTCACTGATTTTCTCTCTATGTATGTGTTCACTGGGATCAACAAAATTACACAAAGCACTGGGCCTACAAAATGGAATTTTCCTGAAGGGATTTGCAGTGGAGTGCGTGGATATATACATAGTGGATATGTAATTGTATACTTATAAAAAATATGCTAAGGGAATTTTAGAATAAGAAAAAGGAGCAAAAAGCCCAGTTTGGGATGGACTCCTTTGGGAGTAGGCATTAAAATGGTTTTTTAGTGCAGTCACACAGGAATAGTCAATATATGGCATCAGCTGTTAGTCATGCCACAATTAAGAAGTATCATGACTAACTCAAAAGGACAAAATATAAAATTAAAACCATCTATACTTAGTTTGAAAAGCATCTACCTGCATGATTTTGTGGATTAAAAGCTTTACAAGTTGTTAAAATTTTAAAACCACTAATAAATACAAATAATTTACAATGCAGCTAACATGCAGCTATGTCAGTGTCCATACACAAACATTTTATTTTTATATATTTTACATTTTGTATATTCTGGTACACTCACCTGTGGGAACTAATTACTAAACTAATTAATAAACTGCTTTTATTGCTTAGTTTTATTTCAGTGTCTAATTCATCTGAGAAACATTTTTATGTAACACAATATAGGGATTCAATTTTATTTTCCTCAAGATGGATTACCAGCACTATTTATGCCAGCAACTTTTATTAAATAATTGATCCTACTCACACAGAATTGAACTATTACCAGTATCATACATTCAATTCTCACAGGTATATAAATTCTCATATGTATGTGTATGTATATGTACATATATTCTATTTTATTTCTATAAATTATTCAACCAATACAACGTTACTTTTATTACAGTGAGTCTGCGGAATCTTATGGTATCTGTTAAAGCAACTTCATTCTTTTCCTACTCTTGACTCTTTGGGGTGTTTAGTTTTCCATATAAACTTCTGGGTTTTTATATTTGTGCTACACAATTACTCCTTAAAGTCTTCTATCCTTTCATTATAATTTACCAACTTGTTAAGAGTATTTATTTTTTAATCTCTGCTTCATGACATCTCTTGCATTTGTTCTCCAGGCACTCATTTGGTCCTCACTGGTGACCATCACTTTATCAGTTCACACACTCAACTGTTAATTGGGAAATCCGATTTATTAGGTCCAGAATTCTCCTTGATGTTATATTTGAATCTCTGTAGGCCACCTCTCCCCCTGTGTAATTCTGGCTCACTGCATCTGTCTGTGTCTCTCTGGACTGATCCACCTCCAGATATGACATTACTATATTAGCATGAGTTTTACTGCTCAATGGTGGCTCGTAGGTCAGAAGCGGTGGTTGGACTTCCTCAGTGTCAACAGTTTGGCTGCAGTATAAATCATCCTCAGTGGTTTTAAAACAAGTGCCAGGGGCACCTGGGTGGCTTAGTTGGTTAAACATACAACTCTTGGTTTCAGCTCAGGTCATGACCTCACTCATGAGTTCGAGCCCCGCATGGGGCCCTGCGCTGACAGTGCAGAGCCTGCTTGGGATTCTCTCTCTGCCCTTTCCCCATGCTCACATGTGTACTCTCTCTCTCAAAATAAATAAATAAACTTAAAAATAAAATAAAATTGGGGCACCTGGGTGCCTCAGTCGGTTAAGCGTCTGACTTCAGCTCAAGTCATGAACTCACTGTCCATGAGTTTGAGCCCCGTGTCGGGCTCTGTGCTGTCAGTGCAGAGCCTGGAGCCTGCTTCAGATTCTGTGTCTCCCTCTCTCTCTGCCCCTTCCCCACTCACGCTCTGTCTCTCTCTTTCAAAAAATGAATAAACATTAAAAAAAATAAAAAATAAAATAAGATAAAATAAAAACAGCAGCAAAACAAAACAAAACAAAACAGAACAAAACAAATGTCTGTCCTCAGTCATGAAACCTGTTGGATGCTGTGGTTCTGCTGCAGGGCTGCTGTGGCTCTATGTCGCAAGCCTCCTACATTGGAGTCCTCAGCTCCCACTCAGCTCGGCGCTGAAATTTCTGCCACACCGATTTCTGCCAGCCACTATCTTCTCAAGAAGTGGCACTTTTTGGTAGTCACCAGTGGCTCTCCTGATCCTGGCCTAAAAGCTTCTCTAATCAACTTCCCTGCGTAGATCTTTGGTCCTCATTGCATCTAGCTGGCCTAGCTATCAGTTTGACTCCAGAGAGGCAAAATTAGAGTTGGTCTTGGAGGAGAAATGAGACTTTTTCAGGTATGTTCTTAGAATTCACCCAATAAAACTATCCTTGGTACAGATTTTGAATAGCTCATTTCTCATAGACAGAGAATATTTTCGAATATTCATACAACAAGCCATTTCACTGTCTTTATATACATCCCTAAACAGTTTATGTTATGAATATTGACAAGGTAAGTTTGGCAAATGATGGAAAAAACATGTTATCATATCTATACTATAAATATGCAGGCTCTATTGACTTTACAGGCACAATTTCTTTAAAAATGAAAACATCCGTAGGAGGAAATTTAGTGAGAGACATATACGTATTTTTTGTAACTTGATAACTATAAACTAAGCCTTTTGACATAAATGGAAATTATCCTCTTTTTTTCTAGGTCATACAAAACTAAATGTGTGCCAAATTAGACAATGCTTTGAGGGATTATTAAATGTCACAAACACATCTCATCTTTGTACATTGTAGTTTATACAGTTAGCTTGTTCATATACTTAGCGTATATATTGAGAGCCTAAAATTACTCTCTAAACATTCACAGTCCAACTTGATTCACAAAGGAAATTCCTGGCACCACATCCTGGCAAGACAAATGAATAATTGTCAAAATCTTTGCAAATGTGTATATTTAGTGCTAACACGATATATTACTATTAAGAATGTGGTAATATGTTCAATGTTCCTTTTAAAAATACATATATCACGGGTGCCTGGCTGGCTCAGTCAGTAAAGCATTCGATTCTTGATCTTGGGTTGTTAAGTTCAAGCCCCATGTTGGGTGTAGAGATTACTTAAAAAATAAAATCTTTAAAAGAAAAAATACATCTATCAGACAAATAAAGTTTAATTAATTTCTAAATTAGTCTTGTGAAAAGTTTTTATATATATGCACACCATTAATGGTTCCAAAGAATTTTTTTTTAATAATGTGCGGTTACTGGCATGTACGTACTTTCTAGGTCATTTACGATATTTCACTACTAGCTAACAATCCAGTGGGTTATTATGAGCCACACACATGTTGCCAGTGCCAACCTTATTTGATTGGTTGGCAATCCAATCAGTAGAGGTTGTCAGGTTGATAAACACACACACACACACACACACACACACACACACACACTCACGCACATGCACATACATATGCACACAAACATATATAACATATACATATATTCATATGCATGTATATCATATACACTCATATGTACATACATCTCTCCTTTCCCTATTTGTCTTTTGAATATAGGAGCTCTTGAATGCAAAGACCAAGTCTTATTTAATATTGTTAAATTTGAACTCAGAACTGATTGGCTAATATATGCACATGGTAGATATCCAGTAAATGTTTCCCAAATGAAGAAATTTACTTCAAACCATCTAGCATATTATTTTGTAAATCTAATGGTTCATAATCTCAAAATAAGTGATTAGGTGCATGAAAATAATTATGCACCTCAAGAATAAGCTTTTAAAAATGAATTTTAGAGTGACTAGTACATAAAGAAATTAGGCAGAGAATTAGTCTTGACGAGGTTATTCCATGAGTTTTAGACATGTTTCCATGGCACAGCTTTTTACTTTTTTAAAGAAATAGAAAACAAAAGTAGTTTCAAATTTTCCCCAAGCTATACTTCAGGTTTTCAAGAATACTATTTAACTGTCAGAGCTGAACACCTTAGAATTTATCATCCACCCTTCTACTTCACTTTCTTGCAGAATGGGAAAAAAAAGTGACAGATATCAGTGTTTTAAAATTGATTTTGTGAACACATAAATAATCCAAATTGCAGGTACATTTTATTTTTTAATACTAGAGCAAAACTTTAAAGGGTACCTGTGTATGTCTATACATCCTTTATTCAAACATTACAAATATTTTTATACCTCCTCTTATCTTAAAAAGCACTAGTACATGTTTTATTCTGCTTGAGTTTTACAACAAGTGAATGAAATATTCACGTAATTGTTGTTGTTTTATAGTTAAAGAAAAAAGTCTCAGAGGAGTTAAGTGATACTCCCAAGGGCAGAATTTGAATCCAAAGCCAAATCTGGATTCGGATCACACTCTTCCCAGACTATGACTCTAGTGCTCTGTCACTGTGCATGCATATTAGCATGGTATAAAATTTTCCAGGCAGTATATAACTATCCTACATAGGTGTCTACATGAGAGTTTCTCAATATCATTGGCAAGACAGCTGAGGAATAATTGTAATTTAATAAAAAATTACTTAAATTGCATGTATGTTGCTAAAAACTACCCATAAATATACTTTCCTGGAATTTTTTTTTTCTCTTCTAATTTGGGTTACTTTATAGGAGAATACTGGTTAAGAATAATGCACTGTATTGCCCTTTCCTGTTAGAAATGTAGATACCAAAGTACTTTTAGAAGAGGAATTTTTTCCCATCTAATATTGACATATGACCTTGGGAAAGTTTAAAGTGTATAACCTGGCCATTATATATGTATGTATATATATATATATATATATATATATAAACATACACTATATATATATATATATATATATATATATATATAGTGTATGTATGTGCATGTATATTATATATTATATATATATATATGTATATAATGATTACTACAATAAGGTTACCACTGTGTGTGTGTGTGTGTGTGTGTGTGTGATGAGAAGATTAAGATCTATCCTCTTAGCAACTTTCAAATTTACCATACATTATTGTTGATTATAATTACCATGCTGTACATTAGATCCCCAGAACTTATTCATCTTATAACTGGAAGTTTGTATGCTTTGACCAACATCTGCTCATTTCCTTTACTGCCTAGCTCCTGACCACCAATCTACTTTCTGTCTTGAGTTTGACTTTTTTAGATTCCACATATAAGTGAGATAATGCATAATTTATCTTTTTGTGACATCTTTCACTTAGCATAATGCCCTCAAGGTTCATACATTTTGTCACAAATATCTGGATTTCCTTATTTTATACTGCTGAATAATATTCCATTTTGTATATATAGTCAAGGCATGGAAACAACCTGTCTATTGACAGCTGCAGATTTATCACCTTCTCTTTATCCATTCATCTCTCATTAGACACTTAGGTTGTTACCATGACTTGGCCCTTGTGAATAACGCTGGAATGAACCTGAGAGTACAGATATCTCTTCAAGATAGTGATGGCATTTCCTTCAGATATATACCCAGAAGTGGAATTGCTGGACCATATGGCTGTTCAATTTTTAAATGTATTTTTTTAATAAAATGACTTTTTCCTTGCTTTTGTATATATGCAATGAACATATGTATATGTGTGCTGATGATGAGAGTTTTCTTTTCTTTTTTTTTTTAATTTTAATTTTTTTAACGTTTTATTTATTTTTGAGACAGGGAGAGACACAGAGCATGAACAGGGGAGGGTCAGAGAGAGGGAGACACAGAATCTGAAACAGGCTCCAGGCTCTGAGCCGTCAGCGCAGAGCGCGACGTGGGGCTCGAACTCACGGACCGCGAGATCATGACCTGAGCCGAAGTCGGCCGCTTAACCGACTGAGCCACCCAGGTGCCCCATGATGATGAGAGTTTTCTTATGTTGGAGGTGGTGTAACCTATGTCAGATAGGTTTTTCTTTTTTATATAATGTTGTGTTCTTGGAATAACCCAGTTAGGTCATGATGTAACCTTACGTATTTCTGGGTGAGAGTTGCTAATATTTTGATTAAGATCAAGGTATCTATGTTCATGAATGAGATGGCCTCTAAAATTTCCTTTACTGACACTAGAGGCTTAGATCATGTTAAGTTAGCCTTGTAACAAATTATGTATGCTAGCTCTCTTACTATTCTCTAAAATCTTGTGTAAAAATTTATTCCTTCATTAAATGAATTTCCTAATGAGAGAAAAAAATAGAGCTTTCTTCACTTTTCAGGAGATTGCTATGGTGACCCAGTTATGGTAATGATAAACTTGACTTTTGACCTGCCTACATCAGTTGTCCTTTTAAATAAAAATATTGACATACCTATCTCCTTCTCTACCCATAGTATGTTCGATCTGTAATTCCTGTGGGGTATACAATTGTTTCCATGAGACAAAAGTTTAATAAAAGAAAGTGACAGTGCAGTGTAGTTTTGAGTATATTCTCTAATCAGAGGCTCATAATTACTTTCAAGCAATCATTTAAAATGTTTGAAGGCAAACATTCAGATGTAACTGTACATCTCTCTTCTGTGCATTTCAGACAAATTAACAATTTCCAAATTGATTGTAGACTCTTTAGAACATGAATCACAAAGAACAATTTTTCTATATTCAGTCATCTGGTTGATATTCTTCTTTATAGCAAAAGCTCTCTGTAGTGTCCACAGGTTTAAGAGAAACACAGTGGGGCTTAGTATGTGTAGGAGGATACCAACAGCCAGGAGAAGTGAGACAGCCAGAAGGCCCTTACAATATCCAGAACCATTTATTCTGTAAGCATCATAAAATTGTATTTCAAGATTATTTCATATTGTTTGCCTCAATGATGCAGGTTGGATGTTTCACTTGACTTTGTCATAGTAAGAATAATTTTTTTGCCCAAGAGTGTTGGCAAATTCTCAGAATTAACTGAGTATTTGGAGAGATCTAACTAGAAGAAAAGTAAGAGGAAAATAAATCATGCCATTGTAATACAAATGATGCTGCTGCTGCTGCTGCTGCTGCTGCTGTTGAAATAACTGTTTGTTGTAGATGCTTGGATTTGCACAACCAATATCCATCTCATAGGTAACTTTCTTCCTTGCTTGCAGAGCATGACTCTATTTGTGGTGGCAGTATACCCGGAATTATGTGATAAATCATGATTTGTATAAGATTATCATGAAAATTTGATTTCATTTTGTCAGGCACTTAATTTCTCAGCCTCACTGTAGCTAGGGATGGTAGAGTGACCCACTTCAGATCAGTAAGGAATGAAGAGAAGTCTACCGGAAATGGACAGCAGTGGGTGAGACTGCTTTTAGATGCTATTCCTGGAGCTGAAGTAGCTGTATTGGGAGACTAAAATGACAAACATCAGGTCAAAAGACCACCTGCCAAAAATGGCAGAGAGAAAAGTAGAAAGAGACTGGCCCTTGCAGACATTGTTGAGCTGTAGCCCCATCATTTGTCTTATCACCAGCCATCTTGCTCTGTGGGATATTGATGCCTTCATTGCTCAGGTCACAGTTAGAAACTGTGTTGCTATTGCTTAAAGTTGAGAACATCCCAAACTAATAACCTCCCCCTTACTATCTGCAAGTAGATGAAAAGATTACGTCAGGTGGGTTTACAGATTTGGTTTATATACTGAATTGAGTCACTTATCAACTTTGTATTTGTGCTTTATTTTACATTAGTGTGTGTGTGTGTGTGTGTGTGTGTGTGTGTGTGTGTTACTTTTAATGACTTGTGATTTTTTTTCAATATTTCCTGAAATGTCTTTGTTAATGGATTTTGCTTTGGATATCTTTTTCTTTCTTTCTTTCTTTCTTTCTTTCTTTCTTTCTTTCTTTCTTTTTCTTTCATTCTTTTTTTTTTTTTTTTGAGAGTCAGTAAGGATTTATTTCCGATATGATCAGCAAATTCAATTTGGCTTCAATAAACATGAAACTGAGATGGAGAAAAAAGGCTGTGGTCCTACTGCAAGTTTTGAAGTCTTCATTTATAGAAGCACTATTCAAAGTAGCTTTGTAGATGGACCTGAATATTGATAACCAATTGCTTTAGATATCTTTCAATTCTCTTAAAGAAGTGGAGATTTTACATTTTGCTTAATTTAAGGCATAGGGTAGAAGAAGATAGATTACAATTGTTGATTACTTTTTCAGAGGCAAACATTTGTAATTGGATCTACAATTAACTTTGAATAATTCAGCATTGTGTTGTGCTGTTTGAAACTGATTTCACAAAACAGATGTTTTAACTGACAACATAGTTTCTCATAATAATCCGTTCATAGTTTCATGGTCATATGAGGTCATGCTAAAAAGAATTATAAGTTTATGTAAAATAAGCCCCATTTTTATATTTTAAGTGGATGGATGGATGGAGCATGTTTTTTTTTGTTATTTTGTCATATATATATGTATATATATATGACATATATATATACATATATATATGACATATATATATATACATATATATATGACATATATATACATATATATGTCATATATATATACATATATATATGACATATATATATATATACATATATATATGTCATATATATATATATACATATATATATGCCTGGAGGAAAATGATTCAGTATGGTTTGCTGGAAAACTTATATGCCAGGTGCTATAATTAATGTTTTACATGGTAATTCTTTTTTCTTTTTTTTTTTAACGTTTATTTATTTTTGAGACAGAGAGAGACAGAGCATGAACGGGGGAGGGTCAGAAGAGGGAGACACAGAATCCGAAACAGGCTCCAGGCCCTGAGCTGTCAGCACAGAGCCCGACGCGGGGTTTGAACTCACGGACCGCGAGATCATGACCTGAGCCGAAGTCGGCCGCTTAACCGACTGAGCCACCCAGGCGCCCCTCTTTTTTTTTTTAAATAACAGTAGATCTTTAATGCTACTGCAGGGAGTACATTTTTTTAATGTTTTTATTTATTTTGAGACAGAGAGAGAGCATGAGCAGGGGAGGGGCAGAGAGAGAGGGAGACACAGAATCCAAAGCAGGCTCCAGGCTCCGAGCTGTCAGTACAGAGCCCAAGGTGGGGCTTGAACTCACAGACTGTGAGATCATGACCTGAGCTGAAGTTGGATGCCCGACTGACTGAGCCACCCAGGCGCCCCTACATGGTAATTCTTGTAATCTTCACAAACAGCCCCAGATAGATACTACTGTTATCCTTGCTTTTCAAATGAGGGACCAAAGCACAGAAAAATAAAGCAGTTTGCCAAACGCCATATAGCCAGTAACAGTAGAGATAATCCAAGCCTGGGATATTTGCTGGCTAGCTCTTCTTTCATATCTGTAACTGGCCTATAATCCATCTCCAATCTCATATAATTTATGTAAGCATCAAATCTCATTTAATTTAGGTAAGCGCAAATTCCCATAAATCAGATCATAATCATAACTAGTCACGACATTAGCAGATATGAAATACACACTGTAAAGTTCTTGAGTGTTATGAACCCATTTAATCCGCACACTAATCCTCTTAATCAGGTATTGTTATTACTTAGTTTTATAGATGGGAAAACAGGTTCAGAGAGTAAGTTGTCTAACTCACATAGCTTATAAATAGGTGACATCCAGAGCTTTTAGGTGTGTCTGACTAGAGTATCTGCTTCTAACCAAATCTTTCCTAATAAAATGTATGGCCTTATGATATTGTTGTATTACACACACACACACACACACACACACACACACACACACACACACTTACACACACTGAAGACCCTCTCTGTTCATGTCAAAATTCATACTTTGCTTTCTTCCTAATGACTGACATAAATGAAATAGAGTTAATTATTTAAGTAAAATGACTACTGAATTATTCGCTCTATAATCCATATCATTGAATAATAACTCTTAAGAAAGCTAACAAAACTGAGTTACCCATAATATTTTACCTGCTTATTTAAATGGATATGGTCTAAGGATCTTTGCATCCAAGAAGTGGTGTTTTACACAGAGATATTTATCTGAAAAATGAAGGGTTGAAGTAATATCGACCAGTATCATCAAATTAATGTTGTACCTTCTTTCCTGACAATATTTTCAGGTATTAGTCTCCAAAAGACACTTGTAGCTTCCTAGTTTATGATAATAAAATAAGTCCATCATTACTGAGTCAAACTAATCTTTTTGGATTTGCTGACAGATTTAGTTAGGAAGGACATTGAAGTTAATGAATAAAATCATGTTTTACATTAAAAATATAATGTCAACCCCTAAAAAAATACTTTTCTTAGGTGATATGAGAAAGAAGCAAGCATCCCATTTACTGGGTTTCATAGCACTGACATCTAAGAGGTATACATTAAATCCACTTTGCAACAGAGATGTTGTTATTAAAATCTTTTAAATTTTTGAAATATAACTCATCTCCATTATTAAAAAAATATACTTATTTTATTTAAAAAGTATTTAGGATAACATTTTGCTTAATCTGATAATATTTTAATATAGTTATAATTAATTAGGATTGTAGATCATCAAATATAATAACAAGACTGGGGTGCCTGGGTGGCTCATTCGGTTAAGCGTCTGACTTCAACTTAGGTCATGACCTTGCGGTTCGTGAGTTCTCCCCATGTGGGGCTCTGTGCTGACAGCTAGGAGTCTGGAGCCTGGAGCCTGCTTCAGATTCTGGGTCTCCCTCTTTCTCTCTGCCCCTCCCCCATTTGTATTCTGTCTCTCTCTCTCAAAAATAAACATTAAAAAATTTTGTTTAAAAAAACAAGATTGGAACATCTCACTGAATGCATATAATAGTAATTCTATTGACAATTCTTTTTATAACAAAATTATGTTTTATCTATCTTTATGTAACCTAGCCTAATAACTTGGGTAATGTTAATGGTATATAATATTTTAGTGATTTAAAAAATACAACTCTTCTGTTGGGGGGGGAGAAGATTTTGGGTAAATAGTGATAGTATTTTGAGTTTGTACCTGAGAGTGGACAGATGCAGAACAAACTCCTGGGCTGCATCAAGAATATTTGAGCAAAGAACTAATTTTTTTGACTTCATAAAGCTATGTGTGTGTTTTAAGTGAGGTCACGGTAAAGTTGTAGGGCATTTGTCTTTGGAACAAATTTTGAGAAGGTTTTTAAAAACCGAAAGAGAACCCAGTTCTCAGCAAGTGAGGGGCTCATTGAAAAAGGCTGCGGACCGAAAGGGAAAAAAAAAAAACGACATGAAACCTAAAAGGGCAGAACACTTGAAGAGTTAACTCAAAGACAGTAAAATATAAAGGAAAAGGGAAGAGTCAGGAGACAGGGCTCAGTTGTGGAAGAGACTTGGAGGTGAACTGAGGCACTTGAATTCAGAGAGAGAGAGAGAGAAAGAGAAAGACCATCTGGTGCTAATGCTTTATCGTAGTATTTAAGTTGAACTAATGTTCACAGTTCATTGTGACTAAGTAAGCATTAAACCTCCCTTTCTGTGCATGCGGCTGTTAGGACTTCAGTGGTGAGCTGAGGATTTTCTATCCTGACAGGAGGCCATTTTGAGGGCACCTTACTAAGTAGAGCTCATATCAAATATATGTTTATTGCATTCTCTTTCATCTACCTTGTGTGAATGTAGGTAGAACAAAGATAAGAAAGTGTAGTGAAAGGGAAGATGGGAGAAAAGGAATATATTCATGCAGGAAAAATTGGAAAGTTGCAAAAACTAGTATGCTAGTTCCAAATGGTTCATCTCAGAATGGATGAATTTAGACATCTATGAGAATATAGAAGTTTTAAAACTTATTGTTTATGAATTGAATAGCATGTCGTAAAATATCATGATAAAAAACCCTTATAAAGAAACATATTTTTTGCAAACCTATTTTCAAGTCACAGTGACAGCAGGGGTGTAAGAAGGTGATTAACATATTCTGCGCATCTACTATGTGCCAACAAGTGTGCTTTATACATATGGTCTCTTTTAGCAAAACTGGCAGATATTTGCTAATCTTGTATCTAGATAGTCTCCACAACCAACAACAAATGCGTTTCTTTATGCCATAAGCATATAACACTTGTGTAATGAAAAAAGCATCTTGTTATACTCAGCAGTCTCCTTTCCTTCGAAATTTTATAGAATTCATCTTCTCTACCAGTGTGAGAGTCTTCACACATCATCTAACTTGATAGGTTATATTTTCTACCTATCTGTTGTGATATAGTGTTTCAGGATGATATTTACCCATAGGAAAAAATTGTAGATGTAGGCAAGTTTCAATTATTCTTTGGGATGACAATGAAACTCTTTCAAGGAGACTCTAGGTAATGTCTTCCATTCCACCTCAGAATTCATTAGTACTAAGAACATAAACCATAGGGACAAACATTTCAGAACTCTGAAATTTCAACTCTGGATAAAAAAGATAGAGGGTTAAGTGTGATAACTACTAGTCTAAGAATCGCGTGTTGATTCTGGGATACACGGTGATGAGCCAAGAAATATCAATCCCATTTACCTTTCAACTCCAGTCATTTAAATAATTTATTGAAGTAAAATTTCTGCATATTAAACCTAAATTTATGTTGCATTTTAATCCTACTCAATAACTATTATTGATACGTTTGTATTTTGGTGTATTTTATTCCATAATTTTTATGATTTTTACTTTACTTAATGTTTTCTTCTATGAATAGTAAAGACCCTTATGGCCAAATATTGACTACATAGACCTTTCAAATTTTCAATTCAGCAAATACGTACTGGTGCTTAATATAACTTAGGTTATCATTACGGTTCAGTCTACTATATATAGTTTCAGATCAGTAAGTACGTCAGATGTTAGAAGTGAATCTCTATGTTTTTCTGTGGTTTTCTCATTTTATCTGTTTAAATCATGTCTTCAAAACATCTAACATCTGTATGAACTCAGAGAAATAAGGGCCATCGTATTCACTGGGGACTGTCTTTATGTACTATGCGCCATGGAGCTGTGTTTCCTGAGTCATACAATGTTTGCCCATACAGATGGATAAGCCAAAATGAGAAATGGATGCAAACTTGTGGTTTTGCATGATAATATTTGGTCATGATAATAAAAATTTGGTCATGATAATAAAAACATCCAGAGATTATCTATGCCTAGGTTTGGTCATGATAATAAATTTGGTCATGATAATAAAAATATCCAGAGATTATCTATGCCTAGGTTTATAGTAATATGTTGAATATGTTGATTGTCATATCCAATTTCCTTAAATGTTGATGTTAAATAAAAGTTAAATAAATGGAAATTTTATTTTGATCTTTTAAGATTGGATGGTCATTAAAAGTTGTGATTGGTATGTGCACATCGAGATGAAAGAGTTAAGGATTTTGTATCTTTTATTAAGACACTTATTTATGGCAGTGCTAAATGGAAAACCTATGCAAACATATAGTCTACATATTCATAGGAGATAAAGAGCCAGATCTGTTTCTTTTATGGATACTATATGAATGAAACTTTGCTCTTCTCTTTGCAACATTATGGGAGAAGCTTTACTAGTCCCCAGGGAAAAGTCAAAATCTGCATTTAAATAAAGATATTAATAAGTTGAACTGGGCTCTCTTTAGAAAGCTAAGTGGTTGGAGAGATTTTGTATAGGTAAGAATGTGAAGTGAATTGCTAATGACACATACGGAATGATTTTGAAGGGCTCATCTTTTGTCATTTATCACATTGTGTGCAGTAAATTAATAGTTACATTGCAACATGAATTCTAATAAATGTATTATGCAGGACTTATTGATAGAATTTTAATAGAGATATACAAGTATAGTTTCAGTATGCATTTATTAGTAGTATTCATTGTAATAATTCTAACTTATGTTTCTAAGTGGATTATCTCTATATATGCCAGTAGAAATTTTAAAAGAACATATAATACCTTCATTATTATTAATTTATCATTCATATTTATATTAGACAGATTATTAAAAGTAAAACTGGCAAATGTTAATACTTCAGTTCTTTTTGCCCGCTAATTTTTTTCAATTTTATGCTATATACCTGCTTTATATTTTTGTTAAAATCTCTACCAACATAACCTTAAAAATTTTCCATATAGATAATAATCATAAGCTATATGATTTTTTCTATAAGACTTAGCATCTCTGTGAAATCCAAAGGAAGCTTAAATAAGCTGCTGTGGTTTAATATCTTAGACTATACAATGGCCAGTTTAAGTTCCTCAGGGGCTACTGTAAATAAATCAAACAAAAAACCAAAATGTATAAAATATACTGAAAAAAATTTGTAAGTTCATGATCACATACTTGTATGTAAATGGACTAAATACAACTAGAAATCATAGTTTCGAATATAATAGCTAACAATAATGCACTGATGTTTTAAACTTTTGGAAACTATTTAGGGTTATCAACCCTCACAGGATTTATAAAAAATATATGGAGTGCATAAATACGTAGCTCTCAAATTCTTTCCTCCCATCTAGTGCTTTCTGAGTTTGAGACAATTCTAATAATAAAACAGGCTTGGACACTTCAGCTGTAAAACTCAGTTAGAAGGTTTTTAACTAGAAAAAAAAAGGTTTTCAAAGATGAGAGTTCTGGAATTATTTTCAATATTGAGACAGATGTCCATAGTCCATAACTTCAAGTAGGAAAATCAACAAAGCAAAATTGTAGCATAGATTCATTTTTCTTTCTGACAAAGATGAACTATATTTCTATTTTAAATCAGTAAAAATGTTATATTAAGAAATATAATTTTAAAAAAAGAAATATAATTTTGGGGAACCACAAAATAATCCAGATCTTGAACCAACACACATTCTCTTTTTTATTGCTTTATACATTCTTCTGACAGTAGCAGGATGGTTGTTATGAGGGTACAAGATGGAACTAGATACCAGTGTTCATATTCTAATTACGTCACTTAGTTGCTATGTAAATTTGGGCAAGCTAATTAAACTCTGTTGTCTCACCTGTGAAATGGGACAATGACAGGATTTTCTTCATAGAATTGTTATGAAGATTAAACATGTTCATCATAAGTAAATTGCTTTAAATAGTGTCTGGCAAATCGAATATGGCATATGTGTTAGCTACTACAATGCTAAACTCAAAGTGTGTCCGTGTTTCAGTCATATAGAATCATTACGTATATACAAGCTGATCAAATTGAGATCCATTATGATGGAATTAAAATTATTGCCAACTTTTATTTCTGCACATTTCTTTAGTAAATGTACAGCAGTAATGTTTTTTAAACAATATCTCTATAAGATCAATTAAATGAAATGGACTGTTTTTAGCTAAACTTGTAGGAGTTATGTGACTACTAAGAATGTCTCTTTGCTTATTTCACAATTGGTTCTCTTTGTTGTCAAGGTAACAATTTAACAGTCACCTTTTCTCACTGCCTCCCTCCCCTGAAAAAAGGCATGTACTAACTGATCAGTCCTTTTAAAACTGTAGCTAAAAATATGAAGTAGAAAACACAGATAAATTTTATGTGCAAGTAGCAATTTTTTTTAAGTGCTAGGTAAGGTTCTATGGTGGTCTGGTTTACTGGATTAAGGAATCATTTCCCCTAGGTTCTCAATAGAAGTATTTTCTTCATACTAGATATTAACAGTTGAACAACATTAATAAAGGCTGCCTTTTATTGAGTACTTACTGTTTACTATCCAATGTACTTTGTGTACTTCACATGTATTTATTTTAAAAAGTTAATTCTTCTAAGTTACCTAAGGGCCACATATTGTGTCTCCATTTTATATCTGTGGAAGTTTATATTTAGAGAGATAAGACACTTGTCCAGGTTGTACAGAGAGAAGCAGAATTGGTAGGATTTGAACCCAGTCATGTGTCTATACAATCTTTAATGTTAATTCCTACATGAGTTTCCAAAAGTATTTTTGGATTTCAAGGCTCATATCTGTACAAAGCCACATGATCCAACCCTCTTGGCTTTTTCCTCTAGGTATTTAAGATTTCACATTTTTAGTATTTTGTACCTCATAATAGAAAATAGCGATGTGTTTGTGTATGTTATTGAGTGTGGCCCTGCTGAGGTGAGCTTTTCTTCACAGTTAAACTGACCCAGATTCTGGTAAGTCACCAAATACTCTTCAGGAATATTGCACTTTTCAAAGATGCATTAACACTTTCAGATTTCCAGTTATTTTTGTGACTAGTGGTAATGTACTTAGGGAATTGAGTTAATGCATCTTATATAAGTGCCTGAATTTTAGGGAGTAGGCACTGGATAAATATGGCAAGCCATGTGTTGGGTGTGCACATGTACTAAAATTCAACAGAAGGATGTGTATATATATATATATATATATATATATATATATATATATTTCTAAGTATAAAAGCATCTTAAGTCATACTGTTTCTTTTTGGAGTTTATTTTCTTGTTATTTTCTCATTCTCATCTATATGTATATATACATACCTACAGATGCCACAACTCAAACTAGCAAGGAAGGGTCTGTCATATTCTTTTAATTCTGGAAGCAATTATACTAATATAGAAGTGGCATTAATCAGTACTTGCCTAATCACTTAGAAAGAATAGAAACATTCCCGTGAAACACAAACACAGGAAACAGGGAGAAAGATAGAACTTCACCAGAGAAAGGGCTTCACCAGAGACCACCGCAGAAAATGGGCAAAGTCTAGAAAGACAGGCAGGCAGTGTAATTCACAGGATCACCCCTTTGCCATTAGCTTTGAAGGATGATTAAAGTGCCCCTGTCCATGAAATGCTGTGGCTTTATCAGTTACAGACATGACAGAAACAATGTCTGTGATAGAAGGGGAAAAGAGAGAAGGGTGAAGCTAAAGGGAGAGAGAGAGAGAGAGAGAGAGAGAGAGAGAGAGAGAGAGAAAGCAAACCATTAGGGAATGAGAAGCCTGCAGAAAGCCATAATGGGAAAAGTAGCACAGCTCTGTGTACAAATAGGAGGCCCTCTGAGATACTACATTTTTCACATTTTCAGTGTACTATCACCACAACTTAAGGACTATTTAATAATATGAAAAGTGAAGTATAATAAAAATGCTCAGTGGTATAGAAGGAATTATATCAATATCTTCTTAGTTATAAAAAGCCTGGAAAATAGGAGAGAAAATGGATTCAGTTTGAAGTGTTTGGTTACACTATGAGCAGTTATTTTCTTCTTTCTTTCCTTCCTTTCTTCCATCCTTCCTTCCTCCTTCCCTCCTCCCCTTCCCTTTTTCCCTCCTTCCTCTCCTCTCCCTTCCTTTCTCCCTAGCTTTCTATAATTAATGCCTTTTTGTAAGTCAATAGTAATATACTATATATATTTAAGTAGGTATCTGAGAAGACAACATAATGTGGTTTTGTCATAGCAAAATGTTTCTTTTTGTGTAAACAGGTATGGTACTGTCCTCATTAAAACAAATTAAACTGTCAACTGAACTGCATATCTAATTATTAAATTTACAAGCAGCTTTGGAGCAATATGAAAAGAAATAATAACTAGAACTTAAAAAATGGAAGCCATGCAGTCTCAAATTGATAAAAGACATAAGGAAGACATTTATTAGTTATTAATTAGGCAATAGGGATATTTTTGACCCAATTTCCTTTTAGATCCTATAAACGTACACAAATACATATACTCCACAGCACCCACACACACGCATGTGCGTGCACACACACAGCACACTGAAAGGCATGCATAAATGAGTCCTTTAGAGAGCTTCCCTACCTACATTGTGTTTTCAGAGTAATGCTGTTACATATTTTGCCCAACTTTATTCCTTAATCCTGTTTCCTTGAATGCAGAATTACCATATCAGGGTGGGCAAGCTTGTATCTTTAGGTATTTAAACCTCTTTGGGAAGTATACAAAAGAATGCTTAGAAACTTTCTCTATGGAGAGGGTCTACTCACAGCTCTATTCAACTCATGACCAATGTGAGGTACTTGTAGATATGGAAACAAGGTATGTAACCTAATTGTTAATACAAAACAAGTTAGGTGCACAAGACATTGAACAAATAATTATTTTATCCATAGTTTATTCATGAATAAAGTAGGGCACTAGTCAAAAATATATGTAACTGGTAATATGCCTTGTATTTGAGAGACATTTAACAGAATATTTACATTATCCCTGTACTGCAAGCAGACTATGTATTGTCATGAAGTGTAAGTGTGATTCATGAAGATGAATTTTCTTTTCAAGAAATTCGAGTATGTGGGGCACTTGGGTGGCTCAGTTGGTTAAGCGTCCAACTTCGGTTCAGGTCATGATCTCACAGTTAGTGAGTTCAAGCCCCACATTGGGCTCTGTGCTGATGGCTCAGAGCCTGGAGCCTGCTTCAGATTCTGTGTCCCTGTCTCTCTCTGCCCCTCCCTCCTCACCCTCTGTCTGTCTCTCTCAAAAGTAAATAAAACATTAAAAAATAAAAAAAAAATTTGATTAGGAAAGTGGTTAATAAAAAGTGGGCAAGACTAAGAGATTCAATACTAGGTGATTAAGAGGAATGATAGTTAACTACTTTACATTAAAAAAAATTTTGTTAACGTTTATTTATGATTGAGAGACAGAGAGAGACAGAGCATGAGCATGGGAAGGGCAGAGAGAGGAGGAAACACAGAATTTGAATGAGGCTCCAGGCTCTGAGCTGTTAGCACAGAGCCTGATGCAGGGCTCGAACTCACAAACCATGAGATCATGACCTGAGCCTAAGCTGGGATGCTTAACCGACTGAGTCACCCAGGCGCCCCATCTACCTTACATTTTTAAAAGGCTCATTCTGGATTCTGGATTAATGATATGAGATATCATTTGAGAAGTCTCTGAGTTGATGGTAGGCAGTGGAGATACACAGAAATGGATTGATTCGCAAATTATTTTTGAGATAAAGCATTTGATGAGAGATTAGAAGTAATGTGTGAGAAAAGCCAAGGATGATCTAAAGTTTTTTGGGCTTTGTTTCTGAAAAAGCATGGTGGTGCCATTTCCTGGGATGAAAAAGAGTACAGGGTAGACAGGTTGAAGCTTGGGGAAGGAGATAATAGACTAGTTTGGGATATGTTAAGTTTAAGAAACCTATCAGACATTTAATTGCAGGTATGGAGGAGACATTTGGACAAACAAACTGAGAGGACAGCTTGCAGTACAAATGCGGATTTCAGAGAAGAGAGGCAGAGGATAAAGTATGATAAGGACTGAGAATTTCTATGGGAGTTAGTAACAGAAAGATCACTGTTGACATAGATAAGAGAGGTTTCAGTGAAGGGAAATGAGCATGAAACCTATTGGAAGGGGCTCATGACATAATCGAAAGAGATAAACTGGAGAAATAAGTGTAATCAATTTTGAGAATTTTTTTTGCTATAAATAAGAGCAGAAAAATGTAATAACTGGAGTGGGATGAGGGATCAAGATTGATTTTTGGTTTGTTTTTGTTTTTGTTTTCCTTTTCTAAGTGTGATATGATGCATTTGAAAGAAAACGTAAGTGGTACTGGATAGACGGATAATCGCTGGAATAATATTCTTGAGTCAGCAACAAGGGCTAGTTTTCTAGAACACAGAGGATGGTATCCAGAGCATGTCTTTAGACAGGAGAATGGGCAAGTCAATCAGAATGATGAGGAAAGACTGAGGATATGGACACAGATGTTAGTGCATAAATGTGGGATGCTTCTACTTTCTCAGAGAAGTAGATAGCAAAGTCATCATCTAAGAATGAGGTTGAGAAAGAAGGCACTGGAAGTTTGAAGAAAGAGAAGGTGAACAATTCCTAGTGAGTAGACTTGGATAGTGCACAGAGGATCTCCTCAAGAATCCATAAGAAACCAGGAATAATGATTGTCTTTGTGGAAGAGGCCTGATGAGGCTGAAGGTTGGCGTTGAGGAAAACAGAGTTAATAACAAATGGTGATGGAGTAAGAGCAAGCCTTTGTGGAACTCAGTGCTTCTTTAGGTCATCTCAAGGACCCTCACATTTAAACAAAATTGTGAATAATTTCCAGTGCTCTTATCCATATGCTGTACCTCTAGATCCAAAGCAGTTTTTCTAAAGTGTGCTTCCCAAACACCTGTATTAGAAACATCTGAGATACGTGTTAAAGCACGGTTTGCTATCACTCCAAGTATGTTCAGTCATCATCCCCTTGAATACAAAAGTTTGAAAATTACATTTTTGCTTCATAGGAAGTCATCAAAGGAAAAGTAAAGGTGATCAGATATCATTTTAGAAAGATTACCCTTGAAGTCCCAGAGAGAATAAACTCACTCTGTAGGAGTGGGCTTTCAGAAGCTACACTCACTGCTTGTCTTAGTAAGGAGTGTTGAACCAAGGCAATAGGAATAGAAAGCACAAATAAGATCTGAGACATACTTAAGAGGTGTTAGACCCTCTAGTACATGGCAACTCAACAGATGTTTGATGGATAAGGGAATGGAAGGCTTGAAAGAATCTCAATTACTGACTGGCTTTGAGGGAATGCTGATCCCATAAATGAAGATCAGGGTTCATGATAAAAAGCAGAGTTTTTGGTGAGATGGGGCAGGTGGGAGGTGGGGAGAGCATTAAAATTCAGAAATGGATTTGTTACACTGTAAGTAGTACATCAGTGGATAGAACAAGATAAATATTTCTAATATGAACATGTCTTCTTCCTCTCCTCTGCATGGTTGGGGAATGGGTGGAGAGGAGGAAGCAGAGTGGGAAGGAAGGAGGGAGGAAAGTGAATTTTCTAGTTTTGTACTGAATTAAAAATTCTGTGAAGAACTATAGTTTCATTTCCATGAGAAAAATAAATTCACCAGTATTTGGGAAAAAAAGTAATTCTAGTGAAAATTCAGAGTCTATATTTTTTTATTGTGAGAGTTCTTTATTTCTCTTGGTGAACTTGGTGCTTCTTGAAGAACATAAGACATTAACATTTGATTTAAGGCAGCCTTTCTTAACTTACCAAATGGTAAGGATTTTGCATAAGAGGCTTGTACTATTCCTTTTTTCTTTAGCTTAGCTTGAATTTACCGTATCTATACATTTTAATAAAATATTATATTGGCTAACACAGAGGAGCTTTTACTTAAAAACTTATGCACTTATTAAAATAAATGTAGGCATTTAATTTCCATGGGATTATTTAGATGATAAAAACAAATTTATACTTATATAATAATTTAACAAATGAACAAACTGAGGCACAATGATACAACTCAGCATTTTGAGTCCTAGAGCAAGGGAAGAGCCCTTGAGTGTTCATTCTTCTATCATGCTCTGGTTAGTTTAAGCTCACCAAAGCATGAGAAAGAGTTTTGATGTGAATAAAACTAGACGGTGTCCTGCCTACCTTAATAGTATAATTATTTTGAAGTATATAAATCATACTAATTGAACTGTCACATATACTTACATTTTACTAAAATTCATTTTATATGTGTTTAACTGGCAATTTAGTTATAATCCAAAGCTAAACTACTTAGTCTGAGTCATTATAAATACTGTTAGGTTTGGGTTATGACAAGATTTAAATGAGTTTGAAAGCATTTTTGGGTCCATCAAAATTTCTATATTTAATTTTCTGGATTTGTTCAAACGTACTTTGGTCTGCTATAAAATGTTTTTTTTTTGTTTTTTTTTTTTTTAATCATTTGAATCCTGGTAACATCAAGATTGCGTTAATCATCCAAGGTCGTGATCCTGATACTTTTGGTTTTCACAGGGTGAAAACTGCACTGTAAATCAGTGCTCCTTCTTGCTATTAAATCACTCAAGTCACATTTCCCCCCAAGATGGTACAGATGTATAAATTGCTACTGCTGAAACTTCACTTTCCACCAGATGTTCAAGAAAGGCTAATATGCTTTCACCCTAAATACGGCTTAGTTGTTGCCTTTCTATAGAAAAATATGTGTTAGAAAGAGTAAGATGGCATCCTTAATGAAGGTGAAATTTGGTGTGGCCAAGTAGAAGAGGATGGGAAAATAACTGCAATGAATTAAATATATTTCTTGTAAGTGTTTCATATCATGTAGAACCTTTGAACACAAGAATCAAATTTCCAGGAGACACACTAACATGAAGATACTTTCACTTGTCCCTTTATAAATCCTCTTTTTCCTAAGAATGCCACCCAAATTTAGGAAGATGTGCCCAAGCACTCTCTTACAAATAGTCCACTATCAGTCCCCTCTCCGGGCTAAAGGGGAGAGTAAGAGATTTGTTCCTTTAATTATGTCCACCCTTTGATTACTTCTATTACTGCACAGTCCCTATATCTGGCTATTAAATTGTGCAGTTTTCCATCATCATAGAGTTGGGCTGCTTCAGTTTGAGCATACTGTACTCTGTCTTCTAATTCCAGTAAAGTCAATTATATAAAATCTTTTGCTTTTACAAAATGCTCTTTAGCACACTGGCTTCCTCGTAGCAGGCAGAGCCAAGCAAAAGAGAATTGTGGAACCTTTTCAGGTATAACTGTGTTCTGCTCAGCAGGTACATTTATTACTAATGGGTAAAATAGTCTCCCTTTTTAGCTACATAATGCTTTTGAAGCCTTCCGTTTTCTGGTTTTGATAGACATTCCGGTTACATTGAGAGAGGAAGGTGAATACCATTGATCACACTATGAAGCTGCCACAGGAGCACTTTTTTTTTTTTTTTTAATCATTTGCTTTGCTTCATATGTCAGTGACTGCACTTGTCTTAATGGGCTAATTTTCATTGTGTACCGGAGTCCTCCCTGGCTTAAACAGTTGAGTCTGCTTACTGGTCTGTGCAAACACTTATAAGGAGAGGAGACTTCAATATTTTGGTTTCATATTTACAAAATAAATGAGCAGAAAGGATGCCATCGATCACTTTGGTGCATATAGTGTAAAACAGATACGCTCTGTAATTCTGGCATCAGTTAAATTTGAATTCTTAATGCTGATGGATTGTTTTGCCTTTTCCCCCCTAGACATCTACTTACCCATGAATAAATAATACAGAGTCATATGCAGATTCATGGCCAACTTAAGCCAATACTTGAAAAAACATTCTTTGCTAACAATGACTAATTGTACCTTTGAGGAAATGTGGTGATTTTGGAGGAAGGTTGCGGGGAAGATAGTCCCATGTACTATGTATTATGATATTCTCCATCTGAGCCCAGTATTTCCATGAACGCTTTAGGGTGTAAAGGGAGTGAATCCAGTGGATCCAACAAACTTTTTATTCTGGGCGTTTACCATCTTGCTATTCAAAGTGAGGTGCATGTACCAATAGACTTTAACGGCAAGAACTTCCCCTGGGAACATGGTAAAAACAGAGAATCTCAGGTCCAAAACTACTCAATCTGTGTTTTAAATGCATATTAAGTGCTGGAAATCCTTGCCTCCCAGACCTGTTTCCACCCTCTCTCTGACTTGTTTGTTGTACTCTCTTGAATTCAAAGCGTAGAATCAAGCTGATTACTTACAATCTTGAATTCTCTCTGTGGGGAGAGCATATGCCTAAGGAGGTAATTCTCTTCTTTACAAAGTGTCACTTAGGAGTGATTGAGCTACTTCTTCCACCACAATTTCAAAAATGTTTATGGAATTATATTTGGTGAGTTAGACATGCGTTATGCCAGGTATGAGACATTTTATTTTGGATAGCTGTGTGCAAGTGTGACATCACATTTCAGTTTCTAGCAAGAACAACTAACTTTTTCCTCACGATTCCCTGACTACCAACTGTTAAAGTGTGGGGGTAGTGGAAAGCCACTGAATTCATTTAACTCAACTCCTCTTATGTGGTAGAAAATAGGAGTGCTTTTTTACCTTAGCTCTGAGTAATGGCAGTAACTAGCATGCTTTGAGGGACGGATCTGAAAGGCTCTAAAGCTTGTGATGTCTCCATTTTTCTCTGTGTTTCAGGAACTTAAGGCATTAAAAGACTTTTAAATGTTTGAATCATAGACCAGAGTTTCTCAAACATGTCTGCACATTAGAATCACTTGGCATCTTCAAAATATTCCAAAGCTCAGACCACATTCCAGACCAATTAAGCCACAGTCTCTGGGGGTGGTATGCAGACATCAACTTTTTCTTGATGTTCGTAGCTAATTTTAATGTTTAGACAATTTGGGGAACTATTGTCATGCATAAAAATGTTATCGTGGATGATTTCAACTCCCGGATTTAGTTCCCCTGATCTTTCCATTGAATTTCATCCTGAGGCAAACAGCTCGGGTCCCAACAAAACTTCCCAAATGAATGTCCTTCCCGAATTCTGTGTTTCTGATAATGGCACTTTCATTATCCAAATCATAAAGGTTTAAGCTGCCAAAAATTAGCTTTCACTTTTTCTCTTTTAAATGTTATGCCTCATCTCTCTAATTTGGTCTCTTCAAATAAGTATGTTAAGAATTGGGGCTGGGGTTTAGTTATTAATTTTTACCCCTGTAGCACTCCTGCACAGATTTTTCTGAATAATTTATAGTGGTGTATTAGTAAAGGGGCTAGGGAGAGACATAATTTATAGTATTTGCCAATTTCCGTAGTGTAAATTCTCCCGTGATGGCAATGATGGCTTGTGAGAGTCAGAACACTTACCAGTCAGCTCTTGCAAGCTGGCGTGAGCTGGCTCCAGAGCACCCCTGAATCAGGTGCTCAAAAAATGCAGGTGCTGAATAGGATCACTGAGTGAGGAATAGGAAAACTAGGGCAAGGGCTCTGATTACACGTGGATTTTGACATTAACATCTGTTCACTTGTATGTTAAATTGTTTAACTTTATATTCCAATATGCTCATTTATTTAATAACTAAAGAAAAATTAGCATTTGGTACTCTCATATTGTTTCTTCACAATTTACCTCAAAATTGCATATAGCTTAATGCAATTGACGTTGGACCTAAAGTAGCTATTGATTAATTCTCTAGGCGCTGTATGACATTTCTTGGAAACAAAAAGGACTATACATACACATAAAACAATAAACTAAAATTGTGGGCCTCACATTTTGTGCATATTGCATTAATGTCATGATGTCTCCTGCAAGGAAAACAAAATCACAATCCATGTTAAGCATATTAATTTTTTTGGCAGAGCTGATTTTATGGACACTCAGGTTTTAACATGGATTAGAAGGGGTATGCATTTGCAGTGTTAGTCATTTAAACTAAAACCATTATTTTGCTGACCCATTATTTCAAGATCAATATTACTTCTCAACATTTTCTTTTCCATTCAACACAAAACACTAATTTGAATTCAGTGAAGTCTGAGAATAGAAACCTACAGTATCCCAGAGGAACTTGAAGATTAAAAAGTATTTTTGGCTAAAGATGATTTATTTCATTTTGATATAACTGAAACTATGCAACGGGAATTTTCTAAAATGCAACAAATGTGATTTGTAGTCTTCAATTCCACATGAATGAATAATCAAAGAAGTATGTGAATCAGGCATAATCTTTTAAGAAGGCTTAATGTGGTAGTGATGTCTTAGGAACTGACTCCCGATTAATTTATTTTAGCATTTTGAAGACAGTCTCTTGAGGCATTCCTTAGTGGTGGGCAGGCAGACAAGGTGCATTCAAAATTGTTGACCAGCATTAACCTTCCTTGTTTTCACATCTAATAATTTGTCTGAACGGATATGAAAAACCTTTGACCACTTTCTCTTGTGGTGTTCGCCCCATAAATGTTAGTAATCTAAACAGTATTATTTTTAAACATGAAGTAACAACCAGAGTGGAGGTAGAAGCTTCCAGTGTTGTCATCTCTGCCGAGATTCTATAATGATTAGGATGGTGTCACCAGTGAAGGGCTTACATGCTGGAGTAGTTTAGGCAATTTTGCAGGTGTTGAGCGAGAGAAGAGTCTACAGCTCCTGCCGTCTCTGTCACTCAGCAGCTATACCTGTCTCTCCCACTGACTCATCTATGTGACCTTGGAAAAAGTCACTTAAAACCCCAGGTTTCTTTATTCTGATATCTTTAAAACAGGAAATAGGTTTATATTTAACCATCTCATAGTAACCTTGGTACAACATCCATTCAACACTTTGCAGTCCCCATAAGAAAAGGCCAAGCCTTTTTATAATTTTTTGTTATCTGTGAGTTATGTTGTTATGTTTGAAATTTGAATTTCCCCTCACTTGGAAGTGTTCCTGAATACCCACCATTTCTTTCCACAATTATTGACATCCTACTGTCACCTTAGATAGAGAAAATTCTTATTAAGTAAGCCATATTGGGCTGGCTTAGAGTTCATGTTTTCCTATTTCTTGTTCAAGTAGCTCCAGGCTGATAAAGCTCTTAAATTAGGAGAGGTAACAGTCCTACATTTAGATATTTATATTATATTCCTAAATTATAAACTGCTTTCCTATTTTTCTTATCTCTCCTATTATTTAAGTCTATACCTCAGTGTATTTTACTTGATAGTGTCATTGATTTTCTGTCATACTAATTTCAGTTGTATATTTCAAGCAACACAAACAATATGTTTTATAAGTCTAGACGTAAGTCATTGCCTAGCCCCAAACCTGAAAACAATTAAATAGTATATGATAAAGATATTAAACTAGCGCTATTGATTTGACACATGAGACCGTTCAAATGTCATGTTAGTTTTCTTACTGGTGTTGTTCCTCACTTCTTTAATCTGGAATACAGATCCTCTTTAAATAAACAAAACAAACTGCAGCTACAAAGTGGAGGTGGGGTTTAGATAATGTCACTCTGCATAAGCAAAGCAGTTGTCCACCTCCTCACCATATTTTCGTGTGCTGTGTATGATTTACATAATTTGTATAAATGTTAAATGTTAAAGGATTCGAAAGCAATCCCAGTGCAAACTTTGAATCTAGAATGCAATTTGATATGCAGATATTTATTAGATGCTATAACGTTAAACATTAATGTATAGCTTTAAGCATGATAATACATTTTGTCTTCAAATTCATTAGGAATGTGAGGTAAACGGTTAGATACCGAAGTGGAAATCTTCTGCCTTTCTCACACTCCTCTAAAAACAAACTATTTTTTTTCTATTATTATTTTTTTGTGGGTTGTCATCTATTTTATGGTTTTATATTTTTAAGCCCTCCAGAAATTTACATCAGTGAATAGACTTTCAATTTATTAACTCGAACTTAAAAGCTATTAAACTCCAAGAGTTGTTTTTCTTCAATTCAAAAATAAAACCTCATGTCATTTCGATCAATAGCATCCACATGGAAGGCAGAAATAAACATCTTTCTATTTTTCATTCAGAGATGATACCAATGTCATAAATGCTGTCAATTCTCTATTTCTCTGCACTATTGAACTAGGTGACAGTCGTGGTTAGGAACTGGACCCTCTAACACTGTAAACAACCCTGAAGCAGAACCCCATAAGTGCACATGCTTCTGTGACTCAGCTGGTTGGATTCTTTTCCTCTGGGTCAACCTCTCCACGGGCAACAACTTACCACAGGCTTAATATCTTCCACCTGGAACATCAGGCCCCTGAAAGTAGTATTTCCTGCAGTTTCAACTGAAAACAGACAACTCTGAATTATAAGTTGTTATTTTCAAAAGTCAGAAGCAGCATCTCTGGGTCCTTGTGGAGTTAAAGTACCCCTATCCCTATGCTCCAAAAAGCATATCACTTTGATTCCATGTAATGGCCCTGATATATTTGTCGCTAGCTTCGGGCTTTCCTACCGCATAAACATTACTGCCTCCTGCAGAATGTCACCTTAGTCGAGAGCAGCAACGTACAACTGACATAATTTGAATTAGAGTATTTCATTTTTAAACTAAATGGCTAGGCCTAATGTATAATGATAGTCTTTTCTCATGGGAAAATTTGGGAATGTAGAAATTGTAATGCACAGGAAGTTTGTAGTCTTTGAATGTCACCATTTGCCCTTTCAGTAAATAATCCAAACTGCCTTAAATAAGATTTTGTATGGGGTCAGGGTGCTTTTCCAACTGTACTGGTGATGCATGTAGCCTGATTACCTTCCACCACACGATCAGTTCCATCAATTAACTTATCTACCCACATGTAGATAAGTTAAAGACTTTATATTACCTTTGGAAGTGATGGATAAAGCCGGAGAGAGATGGAGAAAGTAAGGAAAGCAGTAGAAATCAGCAAAATGTAGGACAATGGAAAAGGATGTGTTCTCCTTGTACCTTAGCGTCAGCTGGAGGTGTCATGGCTTCCTGAGGTGAGGTTGAATTCAATACATAAGTTCCTTTGTACTGAAGATAATTCTCTGTTCAAAAGATGAAATATTTGGGGAGCATACATTGTTAGCTCTAAATATGCATGCTGTCTGGTTTCTGTTTAATTTAGATGTCATTATATTTAAGTAAATATGAATAAAATTATGAACTGAAAGAAGTTAAGTAAAAAACTAAACAATTTAAGCTATTTATAACTGCATATAATAGGTAAAGTTGAATAAAAACAAAGTACAAAAAAACGGCTCAGGTATTATATATGATTGAGGAGAGTTGATACCAGGTTTTAGAGTGATAACTTTTATTCTCTGCAAGATAATCATTATCAGAAAAAGCACAATTTGTTTATCTGCATGTACCAGTTTGTTAGGTACCGTACAGAGCTAATTCACTGACATGGTTCCAGATTCTTAGGACCTTAGGATGTACAACTGGTAACAATAAAAACATATATAAAGGACTCACCAACAACAAAGAACAAAACTGAGAAAAGGATGAGTTAAGTCACATTAAGGTATATCATTCAGGGACTAGAGAAGGTAGTTTTAGGGGTAACATGTATAAAGAAAATGAGCCAATAAAAATTTCTCAGGGAAAACGCTTCCTAGAGTAGAGGAAGGTTATGGGAGTTAGTCAGTGTGCTTGGGGCTATGAGGAAAATGTTGAAATCTCAATACTTAAAATAAAAAATGGCTCAGCATAACTCAGTGGTTGCCAACTTTGCTGTATTTTGCAATTACCTGGGGATCTTTTAAAAATACTAATGCCTGGCTTTCACTTCACAACATTCTGATTTGATTATTATGGGGTATGAGCTAGGCACTGGGATTTTCAAAAGCTTCCTAGCCTATTTTGAGGTACAGCAGTTTGGGGGGATCACTGGCATGAATGTGATACCCTCTAAAAAGTGAAATATATCAGGGAGGCTTTTTTCATTTTTGAATAGGCAGTAACTTTGTATTTACAGCTTTTATTAATTGTATTTAAATGTAAATATACCTTGTATTTTAAAATTAGATATGCTTTCTAACTACTTGGATTCAAAAAGCAATACGGGTTATTTGGGTTGTCAACAGCTGGCAGATGCATTTAATGAAATTCTATATAGCATTCAAAATGAACATATTGAAGGCTTACATATTAATGAGGATAAGTATCAAAATAAACTTTTTAGAGAAGGAAAACTCAAGAAACATTGGCATAGTATGATAACATCCATATAAATTATAAAATGATGTAAAATAATTGTTCTTGTTTAAGAATATGTAATAAACATAAAACACATGGAAAGGCATAACATTCACTAAATTTAGGATAGTGATTACTTCTAGGAAATTTGGGAAGAAATAGAATGATAAAGGGGTACTCAGTTGTTATCTTTAACTCCTTTAAATAATATCCCAATCAAATATAGCAAAATGATAAGATTTGGAAAGGCTGATGGTAATACATATGTGTCTGTTATATTATTCTTTATAGTTTTCCCTGTACTTAACATGTTCCATAACTTTAACTAGTGATGTTGGGAAAACTGGACGACCACATGCAAAAGAATGAAATTGAACTTTATCTTACATTGTCTACAAAAATCAATCCAAAAGGATTAAAAGGCTTACACATAAGACCCAAAACCAATGAAACTCCTAGAAGAAACATAGGCAAAAAAACGTTTGGAAATGACATTTAACGCATAGGCAACAAAAACAAAGTTAAATAAGCAGGACTACAGCAATCTAAAGCTTCTGCAGGCAAAGGATACAATTGACAAAATGAAGAGACAACCCTTGAGATGTTAGAAAATATTTACAAACCATCTGTTAAAGGGTTAATATCCAAAATGTATAAAGAACTCACAAAACTAAACTGCAAAAAAACCCCAAATAATCCCACTAAAAATGGGCAAAAGACCTAAACAGACATCTTTCCAAAGAAGATATACACATGACCAATAGATATATAAAATGTGCCCAACATTGATGATCGTCAAGGAAATGTGAATCAAAACCACAATGAGATATCACACCTCACACCTGTAGAAATGGGTGTTATCAGAAAATCAGAAGATACCAGTTTTTGATATGATGGCAGATAAACAGAAACCCCTGGGCACTGTTGCTGGGAATGTAAATTAGTACAGCTACTATAGAAAACAGTATGGGGCTTCCTCAAGAAATTAAAAATAGAACTACGATACAATCCAGCAATCCCATTTCTGGGTATATATCCACTATTCCTGAGAGATATTTCAACTCCCATATTCATTCATAGCATTTTTCACAATGGCCAAGATATGGAAACAGCCTAAGTATCCATCCACAGATGACTGCTGTATATCACATTTTCTTTGTCCATTCACACATATATAATAGAATATTATTCAGCCTTAAAAAAGAGGGAAATCCTGCCATTCATGACAGCCTGGATGAACTTGGAATATATTGTGCTAAATGAAACAAGTCAGATACACAAAGACAAATATCACATGATTTAACTTACATGTATAATTTTTAAAAAATAGCTCAAATTCCTAGTAAGAGAGAGTAGAATGATGGTTACTGGAGTTTGGGGCTAAAAAAAGGAAGATATGATCAAATGTTACAAACTTTCAGAGATCTAATGTAAAGCATGGTGACTATCGTTAATAATAATGTATAGTTGAAATTGGATAAGATCTGAACTGTTCTCACCACAAATACACAAAAGATCACTCTGAGAAGTTATGGATATGTTGATTAGCTTATGGTAAATATTTCACAATGTAATCAAATTAAACATCACGGTGAATATCTTAAATATATACATTCTTGTCAAAAATAAATAATTTTTTTAAAATTCCATAGAAAAAGTAAAAGATTCCTTCCAATTTTACTGTTATTTAAACTATACAAGAAGAAATTAGGTTGTGATGGTTGGAAGAAAAAAATAAAAAATTCCAAACTGAATCGGTTATAACATATTTTTAACAATTTAACAAGCTGGAAAGAATTGGGATACTGCAGTCTTTTCATAGGGGAACTGAGACTCAGAGTCGGATTTTAATACAGTAAAACCAAACCAAGAAGAAACTCAATAGAGACAATTTATCCAATCTATATTTATCCAATTCTTTATTACTAGAATGTGGGTTTTCTTAATTTTTGGCTTGAATTTTCTGGATAACTTTATTAAATTTTTATTTTTTGTAAATATTCAACCATCAAATAGAAAACATTTTATTTTTGTTTTTGGATTATTCAAATATATTACAATGTGTTCATTATAAACTTTTCAAAATATTTTCTAACAGCAGTTCTAAACTCTCTTTGTTAAGAGATCTCTTTGAGATATTTGAAAATCAATGGACCCTCAACACAGAAAAATGCAATATTGTTCATACAATTTCATAGCTTGTGTAAACCACTCTGCAATTGCTACATGGGCTCCAAACTGAGTATCTTATCTTTAGACTAAAATAACCTTGAAAATTAAGGTGCCTGCTGGCTCGGTCAGTTAAGTGCCCTACTTTGACCCAGGTCATGATCTCACAGTTAGTGAGTTCGAGCCCTGCGTTGGGCTTTGTGCTGACAGCTCAGAGCCTGGAGCCTGCTTCAGATGCTGTGTCTCCCCCTCTCTCTCTGCCACTCCCTTACTTGTGCTCTGTCTCTCTCTCTGTCTCCCCCTCTCAAAAATGAATAATAAACATTAAAGCAATTTATAAAATACCCTTGAAAATAGTCTTTGTTTTCTTTCCTTTTTTTTTAGCATTTGAAAATTTAACATAAGGCATCATGATTAGATATTTTCACTTAAGATGAATACTGGGGCGCCTGGGTGGCGCAGTCGGTTAAGCGTCCGACTTCAGCCAGGTCACGATCTCGCGGTCCGTGAGTTCGAGCCCCGCGTCAGGCTCTGGGCTGATGGCTCGGAGCCTGGAGCCTGTTTCCGATTCTGTGTCTCCCTCTCTCTCTGCCCCTCCCCCGTTCATGCTCTGTCTCTCTCTGTCCCAAAAATAAATAAAAAACGTTGAAAAAAAAAATTTTAAATAAAAAAAAAAAAAAGAAAAAAAAGAAAAAAAAAGATGAATACTAACAATTAAAAAGGTAAAATATTACTTTCCAAGTTTGGGAACCAATGTAAGAAATTAAATATTATAAGTGAAGAGAAACTCCTTCAGCATCACATGCACACTGTTGCTCTAAAAATACAAATCTGGTAAATATGAATGGTCACACCGAGCAATTTAAAATAGAAAAAGTCCAAATTGGAAGAATTGCCCAACTGGAATTAACCAGAATTTATTCACTTATTTTTTAATACTTTCAGTCTAAAAACATTTATTGGGAATCTAATAAGTAAGTGCCTTATATTGGGCCAAGATTAAAGCATACTAGTTTTCCTTTGCTATCTGGCCAGTATGGGAACAACAAAGAATATTCTTAATAGAATTTTGTGTGTTTATTATAAAAATACTAAAAACTATTGTGAAAATGTTGTTATGAGTATAAAAAAATGAACATTTTTATGTGGGGGGAAGAAGAATTTGTGCAAAAAACAATTCTATTTTATGTAACATTTTAGGTTTTAAAATATGGAAATATATGAGTGAGAAGGCAAGGAATTGTTGATCAGTGTCAACAAAAGAATAATACCTTAGACTGGGGTTAAGAGAATTTAAATGAGTAAATATAAACAGAAAAAAGTATAATAGTTTATTTTGCAATTAAATCATTAAACCCCTCATTGAATTAGGTAGGTAATGATCTTACCTTGACTTTTTTGTATAACTGCAGAAATATGTGAAAAGAAAATCAGCAAACATTTCTAAAAGACATAAACATATCAGAGAAAATTAACACAAATAATTGCTATACTAAAATACTTACCTAATTGGAAAAAATAATCCTCATTGTTCCTCAACAGAATTTCCTCATATTAAGATAGAAACTTGGTAATTTTTATAATTACACATTCAAGAGGATCAACTAACAAGCTCTGAGGACAAACTCCTATCTCAGAATTAACTTTCCCTAGATTTTGCCAAAAAATGATATGCAAAGATCATGTTTTCCAGGAAGAAAGAAAACTTTACCAGTAATCCCCTGACCTTTATGTTTCACCCCTTCTTCTACAAAAGAGCTTGTCTGGGTCTCTTTTCTTCAAGTCCTCTGTGACTTCAGGCAATGCATCTTTAAGGGATAAGAAGATCACAGCCCCCCATATGTCTTTAGTATACATTCCCATTGAGTGGGAAGGAAGGAATGGTTCCTGCATTGGTACTGCTTCCGTTTGTCCATCATACAGCATTGGGGAGGTCAAATTTTATTTATGTTTTGCATAGACAGAGAACAGAGATCCTTATGAGCTTTTTTATTACCGTTCTGTGATTTGTATATTTAGTGCATCTATGAATGTTCTTAAATATTATAGGTGCTAATTAAAAATCTGATGGTGAGGAAATTCAAGTTTGCTATTTTTTTCTCCTACATTGTACCTCATTATATTTTATTTGCTCAGATATAAACTTTTATGTAGCTGTAAGAATAATGTTTTTTTTGTTGTTGTTGTTAAACTATCCCATAAACTGCATATTATTTTTAGGAAGAAAATGCATTCTTTTAAAGAAACAAGTCTTTGTTTGGAGACTTTTTCCCCCAGATTAGAGGATATATTTTATCTTTATTCTATAATTATGAAATATCCTTATTAGAAAAGCCAAAAAAAGAAGGTCTTGTAAAGTTTTTAGTTCCAGGACTATACATTTATATGTAAAATAAAGTGATTGTGCTGTAAAAATATCATAGTTATTATTCCAGAGACAAATATCATAGTTTTCTCTAATTAAAAAAACTGTCATGTGTGCTTTTGGGATTGATTATTGATAATGAGATGAGTTGGGATGAAAGGATTTATTTTGTTTATTTTTATTCCTGAATTATTACTAATGTGGTATATGTACAAATCAGTAATAATTCAAAAATATTATTCTTAATAACTCAGGAATTAAGCCGAACTTTGACCAATGTAGAATCCATTGATGTCCTAATTTCAAATTCTCAAAAGAAATCTGATTTAGCCCAGCTTGGGCCTTGTACCACAGCAGAAACATGGCTACTAGTTGCCTCCAAAATGACATTTCCACAGATGTCCCCATGGGTGTCCACAGTGGCTGCAGGATTACTGGGAAGAGGAGCTGATTTAATTAACTTCAAGAGTGTTTATGTTAGCACACTTAAAAGTAATTCATCATTATAATAGGCACTGGAGGAACAAAGAAGGAGAACCAGCCTGCCTTTGATGAAGCTAGTGATTTCCTGGGGATAGATTATAGTTCTGGGACTTGCAAAAAGGAAATATTAGAGAACAATATGACATAGGATCTTACTATGTTGAAAGTGTGTTTGACAGCCAGTGAAAAGAGTAGCTTTCTAGGTCAGCTCACTTTGTTGAGGACAGCTTTATGTAGGAAGTTAGACTTGAGATTTTCATTGAAAATAGTGGAGTCAGATTTTTTTTTTTTTAAGGGCAGGATTTTATATGGGCAGACATAAGAGAGAAGATTTTAAGATTTAGTTTAGGTTTCACCTTTTCCTGATTCTTGCAAGCTGAGTTAAAAGTCCTTTCAAATTCTCTTCTAACACACCTTATTTGTAGTATATGCTGCCATGTAATTAAGTAATGTCTGTCTTCCAACTTGACTGGGGATATCCTGAGGACAGAACAGTGGTTTAGTCTGCATTTCTAGTGTTTAGCACGGTGTGGGGATCTCTTCCTAAAATGTGGACTGTTTGACTGGACGGACAGACAGATAGATGGGCAGATGGATGGGATGGGATGGGATGGATGGATGGATGGATGGATGGATGGTGGATGGAAGGATGGATATATTTTACGTGAAAAAACTGACTTGGTCAAAGTCATGTAAGAAAGGATACCTAGCGAATAGTTGTAAAAGTCAGGGCAATATCCTATCTGAAACAGTATATATTTAGTTAAAGTTCTATATTTGGTTGTATAGGTAAAGTGAAATCTATATATGGCGCTTCTCAGAGGCCACAGATGTGAGTCTGCACCTGACCAAAGAAGCTTTGAAAAAGTCATCAAGAGCTCTTAGGAGAGTGGCATCATGAAAGTAGTAATTTGAGCAGACTGAAAGACTAGTGACTAGGAGCCTACTGTAGTAATCTGACCATACAGCAATGAGGTCATAGACCAGAAAAGTAGCAGTGAGGACGTAGCAGTTCAGACAAGGTCTAGAACACTCTGAAGATAGGATCTCCAGGAAATATATATACATATATATATATTATAAATGTGGATGATGAAGAGGGAACAGTAAGAAATCCATCCAAAATTTTGAGTTTGCCTGTTGGGAAAAGGGTAAAATATTGGCAGAATGGAAAACTGCCAAAGATAGTTTGCTTGAGGTAGGTGGCTAATAAGCTATGCTTTGGACCTATCAAACATAATATAGAATGCATTTTAAGTAATATAATTTAATAGCAATAACAAAAACCAGTTATGGGCCACATTATTAGAATAATGAAGAAGCCCTTTCCCCCTCCTCAGAAAGCATCATTTTCTCCCTGTGCAACCTACATGCGGCAATTTTGCATTCTTCCTGTCAGCTACGATATCAAGATATTTTCTCTTGGATATTAGAAGATGGAGTTGTTATCCATTAAAGTGATATGTTCATGTCTTCCAGAGGATTATTGAAGACATAAGGGTCATCAAGCCTCAAAAGAACATTTGAGAATTAGGGGCCCCATGACAGGTGAGACCTTCGCTCAAGCTTAAAAACAAACAACCAAACAGAAACACTGAAGGAAATCTTGTCAACATTATCAAAATTATTGCAAAAGATAGTAATTGTCATTATTAACTTTGGACTCTAATAGTATGTAAATTTATTATAAGTTCCTAAATAGTCTAGTGAAAAGAGAATATCATAGGATCTCGAATATCATAGGATCTCCAATTTATAACTCTAGATGAATTTTTCACGTGTTGATAGTGTACTTTGGATTTTGTGTATTCGTTTTTTTCTTTTTAAAACATTTTTTAACGTTTATTTATTTTTGAGAGACAGATTGCCAGCAGGGGAGGGGCAGAGAGAGAGGGAGACACAGAATCTGTAACAGGTTCCAGGCTCTGAGCTGTCAGCACAGAGCCCAATGTGGGGCTCAAACCCACCAACTGTGAGATCATGACCTGAGCTGAAGTCAGATGCTTAACTGACTGAGCCACCCAGGTGCTCCTATGCATTCATTTTTAATAGAGCACTTTCTAGATACCTAGTTACAAAAATGCTTGATTTTTAGTCTTGCATGTCTCACTTGCTAGCTTTGTGACTTCTGGGAATTGATGTGGTCTTTCTAAACCTTAGATTCCTCATTTGTAAACAGTTTTCTGAATGTGCATGAATATTGAATACAAAATGCACTGAATACAAACAATTGCTAGCATTATTTTATATAAATATTACTTTAAAGTTTTGTTAAACTAATTAACAATAACTTTGCAAATATTAAGTAAATAATAGTTTAGTAGATAAAGGTATGTTGAAATTAATCAGTTATTTTTATTAAAAAATTTTTAATGTTTATTTTTGAGAGAGAGAGAGAGAGAGATTGAGTGAGAGCAGGGGAGAGCAGAGAGAGAGAGAGACACAGGATCTGAAACAGGTTCCAGGCTCTGAGCTGTCCGCACAGAGCCCGATGCGGGGCTTGAACTCACAAACTGTGTGATCGTGACCTGAGCTGGAATCAGATGCTCAACCGACTGAGCCACTCAGGTGCCCCAATCAAAGTTATTCTTATGCTCAGGTTTATATTAAAATGTCACCATAGCTCATGCTTGGGACATTATAACTTGAAAGAATAGATCCTATTTACTATTTTGCAAAGCCAGATTAAGTAAACTATATCAAAACACATCCAGCAAAATAGAATTCTGTGAAATATGAAGAACAGACAGTTGTGTAAATTAGGTTTATGCATTTCCTAAATTTTATTCTGTAAAAGTATTTTCTTCCCTCTTTTTGTGTAGAATAGACCTGGGTTTAGAAATACAGTTTTTTGAGTGAATTATAATAGCCATTAATTTCCTAAACTATCAGAAATTTTGGCATAAAAATTACATAAAATATCGATTACAATTTGACATTAGTAATGTCACAACTCTGAATACACTCGGGCCAACAGCAGTGTTCAAACATGCTCTTGTATGTCCAAAAGCATGCTTATTCTCCCTCTCTACTGCTCTCCAGTATCTTCCAATTGAAATGTGATGGATCTTCCTGCCTCCTTGTAAATGTTCAATCTTCTTTCAAAGCGTCTGCAGAGTCTTCCAGCCAACAGGAAAGTGCTTTCCCTTCTCTGACTCATCATTGCCCGATAGTCAGAATTCTCCGGAAAATATCCTGTCATTCATTGTCGTTAGTTACTTGTGTTCTCATGTTTGTAGGAATGAAAGTTTCTTGGAGGCAGGGACTCCTTGGTAGTGATGTCTGAATCTTATAGCATATTGTATAAGAGCATATATATATATATATTATAGGTGTTCATTAACTATGTTTTGTTAAATTGTTGCAAAACAACAATTAGTTTATGGTGCTATTAACTACTTGCACACAATCTAGATTTTGTACAATTTGAAATATTATGAATAAAATCAACTGATGACTACTGACATTTTCTTGGATCAGATTCGGTTTTCTATATTTTTCATTGTTTCTTTATTCTTTGAAAATAATGAACTCCTTTGAAGGGAACGATTGGAAGTACTAAAGTCTAAACTTCTACTGCCTTCTTTATATTTTATGACGGCAATTTTCAAAACAATATTCCTGTCTATTGTGTAGAGAAGGTAAGACTCATCGAGGTGATGGAATATTCAACTGTTCTATGCCTTAGAAGTCACAAATAATTGCTTATGTACAATTAATATAATTAGTACATGTAGGAAAACTTTTTCTAACCCTTAAAAAGAATCATGTATGGAGTCATGGTACTCATATTTGTTTAAGCAATATTATAATATGCCTACACTCAAGTGAAATTGGGGTAGAGAAGTCTGATAAAATTCTAGAAAGGTATTACGCATAAATTTAAATACATTTTGATTATTTCACTCATTTTGAAAACCTGCCAAACAGATATTGGTATTTTTTTATTAATTAAAGTTTTCTTTAACTTTACACTATATTTGTAAGATAGGATTTTCTTAACACTCATGTGAGGTGCTCAGGGCAGTATTAACGACACTATTATACCCATAATACAGTGGAAGATGATAAAGTTCAGGTGACAGGCCCTGTAATCCCAAAGCAGAACAAAATACCAAGTCCAGATCATTGTTTTCTTTCAACAAAAAAAATCTGCATTCTAAACCGAATACAGTAGAAGAAACAGGAGGAAAGAAGGCAGACAGGAAGACACAATAGTGAGAAATAAAAGGAAGAAGAAATAATCACTTTGAAGTTATACCTTGACATTAGATGGCATATTTAAGCATGAAATAATATTAAGTTTTACTCTTGTTAATGTTCCTGTTTGTCTGAAACATTCTGAAGGCCTTTCCCTGGTTACATGTTTAAATACTAGTGGCTAATTGGGTGTTTCTTATTAAAGTACCTTAAAATATTGACTTTTTTTCCTTTTTCAGTTCCAGTCAGTTTTTCATAGAAGATTGTATAAGCTCACTAGGAGGAGCAGATTATTTTATCCCTTTGTCTCTTGCTGAGCTGCATTAAGAGGACTGTCTGGACTATTAAATTTCTTTATATCAAAGGCTTATCACCTCTACTAGGGGCTGAAAGGTTGATTGAAACTAAGAATTGGACAGCTAATAGGGCCAAAAGCACCAAAATGTGGCTGATAAATTTCCATGATAGATATTTTTTCAGCTAGAATTATTTCATGTTTCAAAGAAGGTCTTGCAGTACAACTTAATTAATTTCCTTGAAACAAATCTACTAACTTGATTGGCTGAAAAAATTATTTGAAAGCCAAAAACAGTAAGCAGCAAATGTCTTAGTTCTTTGTGTTATAAAGCAATAGATGTTCCTTTCGGCTGTATTTCTAAGTATTTTCCTTTCATTAATGTGGTACTTTTGACATATGGTCTAATTTACCTTTGTTAGCCCACAATTAAATCCTGTCCCAGTTTCTTTGATGTAGTATTATCAAAACTGCATGTGCTCTTATACATACCTCCAAGATAGGTCGGTACATGCAATTTGAAAGACTTTCTTTTCACACTAAGATTTTTAACCTGTCCTCATAACTCAGTCTCTTTAATCCTAGGATTAACCTAGCTACAATTCTGGGGAATCTTTTCTTTAAAGTGTTGCAATGTCTTTTTGCTATGTAGTGAAAAGAACTAACACAGTACTCCAATTAGGGCCTGACCCTTACGATGTGAAATGCAGCTTTCACTCAGTTTATCTCACACCTACACGTGGACCGTGCATACACATTCACTACACACAATGTACGGCTCTGTCTCTGGGGATGTAATTGGAGTTCTGTGGGTCTGAACCATCAAAAATATACTTCTATAGCTGCTTTTCACAAAGCTATGTGAATTTCTGGCATTAGGTCATCCATAAATACTACCCGACATAGATTTTCACATCTCAAATCCACCACTTTCTTGGACTTGAATTTGTGTCTATTTTGGTCTGAGAAATTCCTTTTTCAAGAGTCAATAACTAAATTTCTCACTAGCTTTTTTATCTTTTTTACTGGCTAATGAGGAAAAAACAGGAACCAATTCAGCCAAACATCAGGACTTAATTACAGTGTGATAACTAAATGATTAAGGCATAAATGACTAAGGTGAAGTTCATATAATGAGAAAGAGGTAGAATGTTGTTGCTCTCTAACATAATAGAAACTACTCAGATACAATGTCACACTACGTGGTATTTTTTCAGTACTTGAAAATTGATTAGTGATTTGTAAAACATGAAAGATCAAGATGTCATCATGTTTTACTTTGTCCTTGCAACATTAAACTGAATTTGTTAGATACTCAGGTTTAAAAATTATAAGATGACTTTTATTCACTTTGTTACTATTTTTTCAAGCAATTCTAATAACAGATTATCTTTGTCCCAGATAACCATACTTTCTGTTTTGATTTTATTAAGTTCTGTAACCTGTAAGTACCTGGCATTTTTAAAGAACTACAATAAGTGACAAACTGATAAAAAAGAACTGAGTTCTGATTACCTCATAGAGATTTAATTGAGCACAGAATATTAAAACATTAAGTAGAAAGGAATGTGAAATGATTTTTTTTATAGAAAGAAAAAAGTCACAAGTAAATTTCTTGGGAAAAGCTGCATTAGTATGGGCAGATTCCTCTGACATAGACTCATAATATGTGGTAATTATTCCCAGTTATGTTTCTTAAGCATTAACAGTTTATTATGAACACAGTGCAATTTATAAGCCTAATATTAGACTCAAATCTCCCAGGCTATTAGCTATGTTAACTCTGACTACACATGTTCAAGCAGAGTTGTGTTGCAGATATCGCAAAATAAAGGCTTAATTGATAAAGGAAATCTATTTTGCAACTTAAAAACTGTATTTTAGCCTTTTCAACAATTTTTATAGAGCTAGAAAAGTAGCACCTCATAGATTTAATTAAATATTTATGATTGTAAATAGATGATGAATATAAAGTTTGTATTCCTGTTTGTTGAAAAATTTTGCTATTAGAGTGAAGAAAAAATGCTTACAGACAAATCTTATCAGCAAGCTAGAAAGAAAATGTTAACTTTGTAATTTTACAGCCCAAATCCCTAGTTACATTTTAGGGAATCTTTTGTTTATCCCTACCTATTTATTTGCAGAATATGTCATTCATTTATAAATGCATTTTTATGTGTTTATTTATTTAAAAAACAACTGTATGCCAGAATGTCAGAATAAAAATATGGATTTGCATTTTTCAGAGCCCACAATTTCACTTTTCACTAGATGAAAAGGGTCCTACATTTAGCAGATTCTATGATTTTAATATTTCTAAATATGATAGTCAACATAAACATCCTTTCATTTAGTACAAACATATTATTTCCTGATCTTTTAGTCATTGCCTAAGGGAATCAAAAGGAAATTTGCATTCACCTGCTTCATCTTAAGTATAAAAAGTGCTTTCTCCTATGGAACAGAAAATTAGCAACATTCTTTTCAGATGTAGCACGGATATGTTAATGTTCCTTATAAGTCTTTATAAGAACTTTTGATAATTCTAGTTTCTTCTGGTAAACCTTATTTTGGGTTCTCTTTTTCTACCCATCCTTCAGAAATTCCAATAACACTATTTTTATCTGAGTAGGAAAACATTGGAATAAGCTTGCAAATCCATAGTGCTTATTTGATGTCATAATCTCTAGCTGTCTTCTTTTCCTTTTTCTAATTCCCAAGTGCTGATTTGCCTTTTCTTGACATTTTTATAAATACCTTTTATCTGTAAGTTTATGTCAATAAGATTAATTCTTAGGAACAATATGGGTTAACACTATGAAAAGTTTGAAACAGTCCCCTGTAACAGTATACTCATCAGTAATATTTTTAGCAATTTTTTTATTGAGGTGTAATTGACATATAACATTATGTCAGTTTCAGGTTTACAATATAGTGAGTTAATATTTGTATACATTGTGAATTGATAATTACAAGAAGTCTAGTTTCTGTCATCACCATATAAAGTTAAATAATATGCAATATAATATTGACTATAGTCACCATACTATACATTATATTCCCATGACTTATTTATTTTAAAACTGAAAGTTTGTGCCTCTTAACCCCCTTCTTCCATTTCTCCCCACCCGTCTTGCCTCTGACAACCACCAATTTGTTCTCTGATTATGAATTTTGTATTTCTGTGTGTTTTAAATTCCATATATAAGTGAAATCATATGGTTCTTTCTTTGTCTGAATTATCTCACTTAGCATAATACTCTCTACTTCCGTTCACATTGCTGCAAATGGCAAGATTTCATTATTTTTTTATGCCTGAGTTGTAGTCTACATAAACTTTGTTTCTATACCTTGGCTAGGCTAATAATGCTGCAGTGAATTAGGGTTGCATATATCTTTTCAAATTAGTGTTGTTGTTTTCTTCAGATACTACTTAGAAGTGGAATTGCTGGATCATATAGTATGCCTGTTTTTAGGTTTTTGAGGAATCTCTGTCTTCCATTGTGGCTGCACCCATTCATATTCCCACTAACAGTTCAGGAGGGTTCCCTTTCCTCCACATCATTGCCAAATCTGAAAAAGGTTGATAATAGCCATTCTGATAGGTGTAAAATGATATCTCTTTGTGGTTTTGATTTGCATTTCCCTAATGATTAGGGACATTGAGCATCTATGCATGTGCTTGTTGGCCATCTATATGTCTTATCTGGCAAAACATCTATTCAAGTCCTCTGCCTATTTTTAATTGGATTTTTGTTGTGTTGTCTTTGTCTTTTATTACAGTCTTTGTTTTAAGGTCTATTTCATCTGATATAAGTATAACTACCTAAGCTTTCTTTTGGTTTCCAAAAGTTGTAACAATTCTTTATGTATTTTGTGTATTAACTTCTTGTTGGATACATGATTTGCAAATATCTTCTTTCATTCAGTATGTTGCCTTTTTATTTTGTTGATGGTTTCCTTCACTGTGCAGAAGGTTTGTAGTTTGATATAGTCCCATTTGTTTATTTTTGCTTTTATTGCCATTACCTTTGGGGTGGGATCCAAAAAGCTATCCCCAAGTTCAATGTCAAGTTTACCACCTGTGTCCTCTTCTTGGAGGCTTAAGGTTTCTGGTCTTATATTCATCTTTAACCCATTTTGAGTTAATTTTATGATATAGGATAATAGTCCAGTTTCATTCTTTCGCACGTGGCTGCCCAGTTTTCCCAAACTACTTATTGAAGAGACTGCCCTTTCCCCATTGTATGTGCTTGGCTCTTTTGTCATAAAATGACCATATATTGCATGAGTCTATTTCCGGGCTCTCTATTCCATTACATTGCATTTGCTTTTATGCCCAAACCATACAATTTGCATTACTACACATTTGTAATACAGCTCAAAATCAGGGAGCTTGATACTTCTAGCTTTGTTCTTCTTTTTCAAAAATGCTTTGACCACTTGAGGTCTTTTGAGGTTCCATAGAATTTTAGGATTGATTGTACTATTTCTGTGAAAAATGCCTTTGGGATTTCCATAAAGATTGCACTTAATCTATAAATTACTTTGGATAATATGAACATTTTAAAAATATTAATTCTTCCAATCCATAAGTACAGAATATATTTCCATTTCATTGTATCTTCAATTTCTTTCATCGGCTTTTTTGTAGATTTCAGTGTACAGGTCCTTCACCTCCTTGATTAAATTTATTCCTAGTGATCTTACTCTTTTTGAAAAAAATATAAGTGGGGTTGTTTTCTTATTTTTTCTTTCTGATAGTTTTTGTTAATGTATAAAAACACAACATAATTTTTTATGTTCATTTTGTATCCTGCAAATTTGTTGAGTTTTTTAAATTAGATATAACATTTTTTTGGTGCAGTCTTTAGGGTTTTCTATATATAAAATTATGGGGGCTTTTTTGCAAATAATGAGTTTTACTTTTTTCTTTCCAATTTGGATGTCTTTTATTTCTTTTTCCTGCCTAGTTTTGGGTAGAACTTCCAATATTACGTTGAATAAAAATGATAGCAGTGGGCATCCTTGTCTTTTACGTGACCTTAGAGAAAAAGCTTTCAGATTTTCACCATTGAGTATGATATTAGCTGTAGGCTTGTCACATATGGCCTTTATTGTGTTGAGGAATATTCCATCTATATCCACTTTGTTAGGTGTTTTTATTATAAATGGATGTCAAATTTTGTCAAATGCTTTCTCTGTATCTATTGAGATGGTCTTATGACTTTTATCCTTCATTTTGTTAAGGTGATGTTATCATGTTGATTGAATTGGAGATATTGAACCTTCCTTGCATCACTGGAATAAATACCACTTGATTGTGGTGTATGATCTTTTTAATGTATTGTTTAATTTGGTTTGCTAATATTTTATTGAGGATTTTTGCATCTATGTCCATCAGGGATATAGGCCCATAATTGTCTTTTTTGAGGTGTTTTTGTCTGGTTCTTGTGTTAGGGTAACACGAGTCTCATAAAATGAGTTTGGAAGCATTTGCTTCTCTTCAATTTTTTGGAAAAGGTTGAGAAGGATAGGTATTAAATTGTCTTTGAATGTTTGCTAGAACTTACCAGTAAAGCCATCTGGTCCTAGACTTTTGTTTGTTGGAAGGTTTTTGATTACTGATTCACTCTCCTTGCTAGTAATCAGTCTACTCATAGTTTCTATTTTTTCTTGATTAGGTCTTAGAAGAATCTGTGTTTGTAGGAATTTTTCCATTTCTTCTAGGTTTTCTAATTTGTTGGTGTATAATTAATTTCTTGATCTTTTGTATTTCTTTGGTATTATTTGAAACTTGCCCTCTTTCATTTCCAATTTTATTTGTTTAAGCCCTCTCGCTATTGTTCTTAGTGAGTCTAGCTAAAAGTTTTTCATTTTTGTTTATTTTTTCGAAGAACTAGCTCTTAGTTTCATTGACCTTTTCTATTGTCTTTTGGAATTTTTTGAGCTCCTGGATCTGGATGTCTGTTTCCATTTCTAGGTTAGGGAAATTTTCAGCCATTATTTCTTCCAATAAGCTTTCTGTTTCCTTCTCTCTCTCTTCTCCTTCTGGGACTCCTATTTGTGAATGTTGTTCTGCTTGATGTTTTCTCATAAGTCTTTACTTTTTTTAATTTTTGCATTAAAGTATCTTTATTTTTTTTTCTTTTTGCTGCTCTGTTTGGGTGAGTTCCACTGCCCTGTCTCCCAAGTCACTGATCTTTTCTTTTGCTTCATCTACTTTGCTGTTGAACCCCTCCAGTATATTTTTCAGTTCAGTTATTGAATTCTTCAACTCTGTGACTTCTGTTTGTTACTTGCTTATATTTAACATCTCTCTATTGAAGTTCTCTCTGTGTTTATCCATTCTTCTCCTGAGATTGGTGAACATCTTTATGGCCATTAGATTGAACTCTTCCTCAGGTAAATCATTTATGTCTGTTTCATTATGGCTTTTTTTCTGATGTTTTATCTTATTTCACTTGGTACATATTCTTCTGTTTCTTCATTTTGCTTGGCTCTCTGTATTTGTTTCCCTGAATTAGGTGAGACTTCACAGGAAGACTGAGAGTGTGTTTTAGTCCACTATCTGTGAAGTGCCCTGGAAGTGATAGTCAGCTGATAATTGTCTCTTTGATTGTTTCAATCCTATAGGGCCCAGAAACATAACCGCCCCTAACCACTAGAGCCAGGCATTCAAGAAGTGTCTTCTGTATGGAGTGTGTGCAGTGGGTGCACTTACTTGCTTTGGTGGAGCTGTGGGGGGGGTGGGGGTTGGGCACCAAGCTGGAGCAAGCCCACCTGCCAGGTTTAGTGGGGCAGGGCCATGGGGAACTGCTGCTTTTAGCATAGTGAGGCTGAGGGGGAGCACCAGTCCAGGCAAGTCCACCTGCTAGGATTAGTTGGGCAAGGCTGCAGGAGAGCACAAAGTCATGACAAACAGAGCTCACAAGGTAGAATGAGAGCGCAAAATGGTGTCTGCCAGCACCTCTATTGTCAGAGAGAATTCCTTGCCCTTGAGAAGAGGCTCTAAGGTTAGCCAATGAATCTCCTTCACATAGGGTCTAGGCACTCTTCAACTTGATGCTTTTGTGCTGGGTCCCTAGGAAAGTGAGTCTTTATGTGGGCCCTTTAAGAACAGTGTCTCAGGGGGTGCCTGAGTGGCTCAGTCAGTTAAGTGTCCAAATGGTGATTTCAGCTCAGGTCATGATTTCACAGTTGTGAAATTGAGCCCCATGTTGGCCTCCACCCTGAGTGTAGACTCTCTCTTGGTATTCTTTCACTCCCTCTCTTTCTGGCCCTCCTCTTCCCTCTCTCTCCCTCTCTCTCTCTCTCTCTCTCTCTCTCTCTCTCCCTCCCTCCCTCCCTAAAAATAAATACATAAACATTTTAAAAATACGAGTCTCAGTTTCCTACTGCCCTTTTGGTCTCCTACACACAAGTCCCTTTGGTTTTCAAAACCAAATATTTTGGGTACTCATCTTTTCAGTGCAAACCCCAAGAGCTAAGGGTGTCTGCTGTGGACTCAAACCCCTTGCTCCTCAGGGATATGCTCCCCAGCTCTGCCATCCCTCCTGCTTCAGGGTCATGACACAATGGGGGGAGTGGGTTTTGACTAGACTCCATCTCTGCCTCTCCTACCCATCTCGATGTGGCCTTTTTACCCTTTGTTGTGGAGGGGCTGTTCAGCTAGTTTTCAGGTGTTTTTCAGAGAGATTTTTTCTATAAGTAGTTGTAAATTTGGTGGGCCTGTGAAAGAGGTGAGTCTTCCTACACTGCTGTCCTCAACTGTCCTCTTGATTTTGCCTTTAATAAGAATTAAGTATTGAACTAGCATGTTATCAAATGTTTGCTACTCTTTTTCTAGGGTTACCAGCTGGACACTGGAATAAAACTCTGTTAATGGACTTCCTGTTTCAAACATAAAAGGATGCAGATATTTTAACCTGCAACAAGCACAAAGAAACATATTTTTAGATATCTGTTTGTGGTATTGCAATTCTTTCTAATATGTTAATATTTTCTAAAATATAAGCTCTCTAGTATTACAAATTATTTTTCTATTAGCACAACAAACTTTCAGTGAAATTCTCATTATAGATATACAACTCTCAGTTCCATTTCTTATAAAAATTCTTTTCAAAGTATCTTCTTTCTAATGCATAATATTCTTGGCTGGAGAAAGAAAAAGTCTTATTAGGAAAAAGCAAAATAATATCTTTCCTTGTGGAAGCTTTCTAACACTTAAAACTCATAACTTCATTTCCTCTGCCTCTAAGCTACACTATGTAGAAGTCACTCCTAGTAAGTTATAATTAGACATGTAGGATAATTCTAATGATGTCTTACAACTGATGAAATCAGTTTCAGCCCTGTCTACCACCTGATTACCATGGAAACCATTGCTGGCCAACCAAGTAATTCTGATCAAAAGGAATTATTATTAATCCTCCTAGTATATGTTGGATAGGGATTTGCACAGCTTTTGTTAAAGTTTCTTGTGGAGGCTGAAAGGTCCAGTAAGGGTAAATATTAATTCTTAATGTGCTGGAGAGCAAGAATGGCTTAGTCTCTATGGGGCACAACTGGCTCTTGGTAAATCAGATATTAACAGATTATAGGATCAGCCTTGCACTACCCAGGGATTAGAGATAAACAGGTGAATTTGTAGAGGAGGAAAATAATTTCTAAAGCTGGCTTAACCAAGTCATTGCCTTGTCAAATTGGAATTTAAACAAGAAAGACAGAATGAACAAGAATTAGAAATTTGTTAAATAAAAAGGATGCCTGGATGGCTCAGTTGGTTAAGAATTCTACTCTTGGTTTTGGCTCAGGTCTTGATCTCATGGTTTGTGAGTTTGAACCCCATGTAGGGTTCTTTGCTGACAGTGTGGAACCTGCTTGGGATTCTCTCTGTCTCTCTACCTCTCATCAATCTCTCTCTCTCTCTCCCTCCCTCCCTTCCTCCCTCCCTCCCTCCCTCTCAAAATAAATAAATTAATTTTAAAAAAGAAATTTCTTAAATAATATTTATGTAAGTCCCAAGAAATTGAATGATAACACTCAACAGTTTTCTCCTTCTTTGCATAAGTAAATACATGAGATGATGTGGAGGATGATGACTAATGTCTAATGAGAGGCATAGTGCTGCATAGGGATCTTTTTTATGTATCTACATCAAGATATTTATCATGCTATATTGTGCACTTAAAAAATGGTTAAAAGAGTAGATCTCATGTTAGGCATTCTTAACTCATTAAAAATGCAGACCCAAAATAAAATAAAATTTAAAAATCAGACTTGACATAATAAATACTGCCAAGAACTGAAAACAAGCTCTTAATTAAAAGAATCATCACGCAAACTCATGTCATGTAAAGTTGTGACAAAACCATAAGTGTTTCCCAAACTCTCAGTTTATATTCCAAGACTAAAAAAAAAATACATGAAAACCAGGACTATTAGTTATGTTAGCATTTTGTCACTATTAATCATGAACATTTTAAAACTCTTTTGTCTCACTGGTTTGTTCGTATTACAATGAGTGTATGGAAGCTCAAGATTAATAGCAATGTGAAACTAATTCATTCAGACCAACTGAAACTTGTAACCTTGAAAAAATGTCATAGTTTTTACGATTATGTCAGAATTAGAAAGATATACATTCTTTGACCAATTAAAATCCATTATCAATGACGACTAAAATTGTTTCAGCATGTTGGCCAAGGAATGAATGAGTTTGTTTTGAAATGCTCATTAAGTATATGGTTTTGTCTTAAATCCATTTTTTGTGAATGATAAGATAAAACCAAGCCATTATTTTCTGAACTGTTTCTTGGCCATTCTTACCTTGAATGTTACTTTACATATTTCTTGTCTGTTTTAGTTTTCTGGTGTGTGTAGTTAGCCCCTTGTTTTGCTCTTGTGTTGGCATTCAGAAGGAGTCAGAGGGTTGAACTGGCACTTGGGCCATGCATTTTTGGCGTGCCCTGATTAAACATGTTAATTTCTGCAGCTGTGTAAACTGAAAAAGGAAATATCATGTGGATGTGCCTGGAATTAGGAGCTACCATTTACACCCTTTGCTAACTTAATAAAGCTAATTGTGAAGGTAAATTATGTCTATTTAATATGGATTTTTTTGGTCAACAGTTAATTCTCAAAAATCTGAAAAGAAATAATGTTATGGTGAGCAGAGATGCCACTATGGGAGTCCAAACAATTTCAAAACTGAATTAATCATTATCACTAAACTAGTATTTTATACTAATAATACCTTTAAAGCTCATGACAAAATGATTTAGATCAGATAAAATTAATGAGCAACAATCTAAAGAATTTATTCTTTTAGGCAATTCCATTCAAGTAGTTCTCATTAGTCTGAAATCTAGAATTTACATATTTGAATAATTAAAGTATTTTATATATTTCATAAGCTATCCCACCCTTCAAGAGATCATCCATTTCTTTGTTACCCTAGATTTATTTCATTACATCCTTTTTCCATGAAAAGAATGCTGGTCCATGACCTAATGAACAAGGAGGAGAAATCTTTTTGAACATTTCTCCAACTAATTAATTAAAGAGCTGATTTAACACTAATCTTTGTCTAGAAACCTCTGTGGTTTTATGTAATAGGAAGAACATATATCCTCTCTTTGAAAGACTAGAGTATGCTGTTTTATCCCCACTTTTCTCCCATTTTTCTTAAGAGTGCATCTATATACTTTGGGTATTGTCCAGGGACCTTGGTAGTGATCTCTAACATTTTAGGTATATACTTTCTCGGGCAGCCATTGCAAGGTACTCACAGGAGAGTCAAAGCCAATTGCTGTCGGTAACAGCCAGTTTTGATACAGTCATGCTTTGTCACTAGATAAGAAAGTTTCTAGAAGTAGGAGGTAGAATCCTTCCCCATACCTTTATGTGGTTGGAAAACATAACAGGTAAATTTATGGTGTAGATACAATCAGATACATTTGTCTAGCATTAAGTTTAGATTAAGGACCCAACTAGTTTATTCTACTGGAGTAATGTTTTCAAATTTGCTATTTGCATACGTAACCTGGCAGTTAGGTGTAATCTAAAGATATATAAAGAAATGGTTTTAAGATTTATAATGTAAAAACCTAGAAACCTGTAGAGTAGAAAAGAAATGTAGTACTGAGAAGTCATAAAACATGCACTGCTTCTACCCAGTTTTTTTTTAAAGATACTTTTAGTGTTTTTCATTATTCACCAATGATTATTCTTTTCCTCTTTTAATTCATTAAAATAAAAACCCTAATGAGTTTAGTGAATATATAAAGTAATAAAATATGAAAGAACTGGCTTAATGTGGTTTTTGTTCTGAAGATCATTTTTATAAAGATAGTTTATTGGCTTTGGAAACTCTGTCCTTGCATTTATGAATTTCAAAACAAACCCCTGAAGTTAAAACACTCTATGCCTGCATATATTTTTTGAAATATCTTTTAATAATTATTTAAGAGAAACCAATTCTGTTAGAGTGGAAGAATTTATTTAAAACGTATCTTGCTTTGCAAAGTACATGCTAAAATTAAACAATTTTTGCTTCAATGTATTTTTAGGTGGTTGTCCTAATAACTTACTGCCCCTCTTTACAACACAAAAATATTAAAATAGACAAAAAACTCACCCCAGTCTCTTAGATTTTCATTGCTTTGAGAATACAAAATTTGTCTTTAGCTCTGGTGGATACTTGTGAAAACATTGGCAATATTCAGACTTGTTAATGCAGCTTGTCTGCCCGTACCCATACAGGAAGTACTCCATTCGCCAGAGATCGTACAAATAACACACTTCACTTGCTGGTGAAGTCACATCCAAAGAGTGGTTTTAATGTTCTAGAGATGTAAATGGAGTGTATGGTAGAATGGCAATAAAAAAGCAATTTCATTTAGGAAAACTCATTTCTTAGTGTATATCCTGCAAAGGGATATTGTTTGATTAAAATAAAAGACATTAAAATTCAATAAAGACAGGATGATCATGGCTGAAGAAAGTTGAGTCATTTTAAAGTTAATTATGCTTGCAGTTGATCTTGTGGCTGTGTGGCTGATATATGTGATGTAAATCTGTATGTTTCCTTGAAATCATATCATATCTCTATGTTGGATGCATGGAGGAACATGCTGGCAAAGAAGAAAATTTTTTAAAAGGCACAGAAAATAAGAATAAGAACATGAGAGGTTCTTTACAAGAAGAGGTTTGAAAATAATGTTCTGTTAGATACATTTGTCACACATTTTCATTAATGAAAGAAGAAATGCAAAAGAGCTTATACCAAGGATGTAGAAGACCTGGTCTATTTGAATCCCACTCCATCCATTTGTTACCTATGTGCCTTCAGACTTGACTTCACGGCATTCTGAATTTATTTTCTCATCTATAAATTGGAGCTGATGGTGTCTGTTCTACATATATCATACTGCAAAGAACATAAAAGCTTTATATACATTGTGAAATTAACCTATTTCAAAATATCTTTATTAGTCTATAGTATTTATAAATGTAATATTCGTTACAGAAATTGATTTAACTCTTGAAGTCTCCGCCAAAATCTAAAAATTATTTCTAGACATCGAACACAAGTTGATAATAAATTAAGCAATGGCCTAATTTCTTTTAGCAGTGGTTTGGGCAGTTTCTCCTATAAATCAAAGTAGCAAGTGACATCAGCATTGGTATATATGCCTCTTGGGTCAAAAACCATAAATGCACAAGGGAAATTATGAGCCATTCTTTTATGACAAACATGCAAGATCTCCTGATACAATCATTACTGCATTGGCTGAAGTTGGCCTGCTTGTAGCACATGAAGGTATACATATATACCAACTGTTGGTGGAATAACTCACATTACGTGGAGAGAAATTCATTCAATGTAAAGAACTATTCATCAATTATGCCATACGTTTAAGAATCCTTACTGCTTTTTTTCTTTTTTACCTCAATGTGACTAGGCATTTTATCTTGTATGATATTTGTTTACCTCAAGGTAAACTTTAATTTACTCAACAAATGTATACTTGAGAAATTAAGGAGAAAGTATAAACTTACGTATAGACTATAATGGGTTGTAGAGTTGGATTCAAAAATAAATTCTTCTAACCCTTTATTAACTCCCTTAACATAGTAGAGCTGTGATAGCTATTTGGTGGCACGAAACCAATTTGAACCTATGAAAGCCATAGACGACTTCAAAGGATTTGGTGAGAAACTAAAAGGGATGTGTATACAAAATTTTGTATAAATTATAATAGGCCCTGAGCCCTTCCTCTATGAATAAATCGTGTGGAACAATAAGCTCTTATTTTAAAGAATAAACCCTAACTAGGATCTCTCAATTTAAAAAACAACAACAACAAAAACAATAACAGCTGTGGCAGCCACTGTTTATTGACTGATGACTGCATGAGAAGCAGCATACTTTACATGTATTTATATTTTAATGAGCTAAACAAAGATACTATTATATTACTAACCACATTTCATAAATGAGGTAAGTGATATCTATACACATTAAATTTCATCCCAAGTTCATGCAGATAAGAAATAACTATTTCAGATAAAACTCAGGTAAACTATGGGAAATGAATTAAAGCAGTTCCTGTTTTGAAGACACGATGTTGGGCCAGGAATGAGAAATAGGGATGTTCCTAAGGAAAATGGCAACTCCACACTGAAAATCTAAGAAGGAATAGGTGTTTAATCTTATGCTGAGTCACAATGTTTGTACAGAATTTTCTGTATAAATGTTTCTCCTTGATCTTGGGTTTCAAACAGACCCGCTTACTTTTGTTTAGGATCAGACTGTCCAGATTATAAACGTGATGGGGTATATTGAACCAAATGTTTCAGTATTGGGCAGAACTATCCTTCCTCATCCTCCTTGACTATTCATAGCTACCTTTCTTACTGAGTTGTTTTCAGTGCTAGTATTTTAGGACATGCTTGCTGTTTTGATAACTCCAAATCTTAATGACTGAACACAATACCATTTATTTATTCTTATATCACTGTTCAGAGTGAGTCTGAGATGAGGTTTTTTTGTTGTTACACAATTGGCTAGGTCTTAGACTCCTCTCTCAATCCTTTAACTCTTTCAGACAAATAGAGAGATATGGAAGAGGGTCATGTGGGATTTTATGGGTTGGGACTGCAGATGATGAATAACACTCAATGCACACATTGCATTGGTCAGATCAGTCACATATCTGCTATCCACCAACAGGAAAGAATGGGAAAGTTTTCTTAATGAATGCCCGGAGGAAAAAAAAATAGTTTTGTAAATAATTAACCAGACTTCCATTTTGTCCTAGAACGGTTTCCTGGTTGAAATAAGCTATCAACAATTATTTAGCATGCCTTCCCTTACTAGTGCCTAAATGAATAGGATACATGGTGGGAATGCCCAGTTCAGATAAAATAATTTGCTTCTGATGTCAGAGTGGCCAGGATGCTCTTTTTTTTTTAATAAATAAACTTTTTGTTAAAGTATAATATAGTTAAATAAAAATACATAGAAGTGTATTTGCACAAACTGAAAACAACCACATGAACAGTGCCCAGATCAAGAAACAGAACATAACCTCCATCCAGAATTTCTTTTAGGGGTCCCTTCCAATTCCCTTTTAGTACATGTCTTGTGGTGAACATATGTGTGGAATTATTTTAGGGGTATACATAGGAATGGAATTACGGGGCATAAGACATATTTATTATTATTATTATTATTATTATTATTATTTATTTATTTGTTTGTTTGTTTGTTTTTCAGCTTTAGCACATACTGCCAAGCCAAGCAGCATTCCAAAGTTGTTAATGCCAATTTACATTCCCACCTACAGTGCATAAGACTTCTGGGTGTGCTACATGCTCTCCTCCTTGGTATTTTATGTCTTCTTCATTTTGGCCATTCTATTGGCATATAAACTATTTCACTGTTATTTTATTCATATGTTCTCAATGGCTAATGTTAGTAAGCATCTTTTTCAGTCACAAAATGTTCTGATTTATGTGATGGGAATCCCACTCCTAAATGTTATTTTTTTCTGTTTAATTTCAAATTATGTCTTGAAAATTGAGAAGGTGCCATTGTGTTTTCTCTCCCTTGTTTTTAACAAGATCAGAATGCAGGAACTATCCACAGGGTGAGATCTGCATCCTAGATTGTAGTTTTCTCATCATGGAGGAAAGTGGTAACAGGGGACCTGGTATGTTTGATCATAATTCCTTTACTGTACACCAAAGAGAATCACCTATTGTCTATTCTCACCTGAACTTGGAAGGAAAATGTTTTATTATGACTGTTTTGCCATTCCTAAAATCTTTAGCTTCTGAAAACAACGTTCATTTGAAGAAATCAGTAAGAAAAATCTAACACACCATTGAATGGAAATTGCTTATAAGCTTTCTCTCTTATAATTTTTCTTTCACTTCAAAAGAGATTACAATCATATGTTATATATGAGTTTAAGCAATTTAAAGGTATGGAACCTAGGCCTGTATTATCTTTATGTCAAGAATTATAACAGTTTAATTGAAATTAAGGCACAGTTTAGGTTTCCATACTCAACTGGATATGAAAGAATGACCTCAGAGGTGAAGTTAGTATACCATGCTGTGTTCAGAAACAGAGTTCAGGATGTAGATGTTGAATTGAACAATCCAGAAGCAAATCTGGGAGGCCTAGAATTATTTTTGGAACCAAAAATGGATAAAACCCCTAACGGTCTCCAACACTACAGAGATTATGATGACTATCCCCATATGTAATTTAAATTAAAATAACACTGAGCCATAAAACAAATATAAGAAAATTTAGCAAAATGAGGTTTATTATTATGGTTACCAGGCAATGATTTTTGTGTCCCAAATTACTTTGAAAAATAATGCTGTTGCTTTTCTGACAGTCCTAATACTGTCAAATCTGTGAGCTATTAGAATGAAGAGTGAATCTCTGGTATCCAGGGTCCCACGATAATACTAAAGAGAGCACTAGAGAAAACCATCTTCTGGCTTCAGACATTGGTTCCATTAGGATCTTCCAGTGTGCCTCTGCCTTCAATCATGGGCTCCTAATACAGGATTTCTCTTCTTAGCTATTCAGCTTTTTGTGAATATCTGTGAATGATTAAAACAGAAACATCTTGTAGTTCATCCATTATTCTCAGGCAATATATAATCTCTCTAGTCTCTGCTTTGTCTTAATGAATTCAATTTTAATGAATATTATGCGAAAGTACTTTGCTATATATAACATTAAAGCCTTAACGTGTGAGTGAACATGAAATGGGTTAATCTTCGCAAAGTTATTAATACATCTTAAAGTATTATCACCACTTTAACATATTAGTGACTTCCATACTCTGACTTAGCTCATGTGATAAGAAAGCAATTAGAATACTACCAATACAAATATTATGATAAGAGTTTTATATTGAATTACCAGCTTTGATAAAACCCTGGTAGTTTCCATTTAATAACTGATTTATATGCTGTAGATAATGTACTAATATCCACTATGGACATGATATTTAGGTAATCATGTATCCTGTTTTTCTTTTTCCAAATGTATCTCCACCTAAAAGGAACGGGTTATAGACAGAGCTCCTTTGTCAAAAGCACAATAATTTATAGTTTTACTTAATTCTCCACTCACAAATAATGATTAATTTTACCAGCTACTTTCCTAAACTTATTTGCTATCACCCCCCAACACATCCTGCAACACAACTTATTTTTAAACAATGAGCAGTCTTCCCAGCCCATATAATGAATTCCTTTGCACTTTTGTCATCTTCCCAGAATGACCTTCTTGACTTGTGGTTTCCACATTCCCGATTTCTCCTTTCAGTCTTAAATCAAACCTCACTTTCAATGTAGCCTATACTGATTTCTAGGCAGTCAGACATTTCCTTCTTTGGACTCTCCTAGCACATTTTTTTTTCCATGCTCCATTGTAGCATGTTTGCATTACTATTGAATTATTTTTATAGGTCACTCTCCTTCTTATAGACTAAGAATATGATTCATAGACTCCTACTATTATGGCTGGCATATCATGGAAACATTCATAAGTGTTTTTATGAATGAATGACTGTGTTACAGTTTATCTTTAGAAAATAGCTTACAAATGAAGTTAAAATGTTTGAGGGGCACCTGGATTACTCAGTCAGTTGAGTGTGGGACTTTTGATTTTGGCTCAGGTCGTGATCCCAGGGTCATTGGATTGAGCCCTGGGTCGGGTTTTATGCTGAGCACGGAGCCTGCTTGAGATTCTCATTCTCTCTCTCTCTCTCTCTCTCTCTCTCTCTTTCTTTCTCCCCCCAACCCCTCTTGCCTACTCACATTCTCTCTCTAAAATAAAATAAAATTTAAAATAAAACATTTGACCATTATTTTCATTTTATATCAATGCCATTTTAAAACGTACATATATTCTAAATTCATGGAATTTTTAAAAAATGATGGCAGTTTTTACTACTATATTTCAATTTTCTTGGCTTCCTTCATACTTTTATCTAGTTGACAAGCATTGATCACCATTATGTGCTACACACTGAATTCTACTAATGATGCAACAGTGAACAAAACTGAGAAATTTTCCACTTTAATGTACCTTGCTTTAGAGTCAGGGAAAAAGGAACGCAAAAAAATGAATATGTGACATATGATGTCAACCCAAGAAATGCACAGCTGCTTTGATTAAGTTTAAAGGACAATTCATTTGAACTTACCTTCTAAACACTGAAATTCGACTGAGAATATGAACAAAAATTATCTGATACATTGTGTTTTCTATGTAAAATCCAGAATGCTTATACCTGATAAAATGCCCTGGATATTTGTCAGTTTAAAGAGAATTGGGGAGATTTATGTGAAGATCTTGTCGGAAAAATGAATCAGTATCACATAGATAAAGTTGCCTTCATTACAGATTTGATCCAATTCTTGAAATTTTCAACCATTTTCACAGACTATCTTGATAATTTTGTATTTTATATATTTCTATTGTCCATATACACTTTAAATTAGAGTAACATTGGATCCAACTCTATCAACACTACTGTATTTAGCCCTTAGGTCTAAAAAATTAATTGTTGCCTCTTGACCATAGATAATATCTATCTGATCATGCTGTTGGTTTCAAGCAAGATTATCCAAACAAGAGGTCAGTTAACATGATTGAAATAAAGATCCAATTGTGAAAGTCTAATTAACACTCTTTCTTCAGTTTTTACTAGGACAAATGCTTATTTGACTAGCTCTGCAACTTAATATTACATCTACAAAAGAGAGCCTTCTAATTTAAGAGTATATAAAAACAACAAAATATATTTTACCTAACTTAAATGTGGGCAAATTTGAATGGAACCAAGGTTTGAATGATATTGTTAATACCTAGCATATTAATACATGAAGTGTGATATTTTGTATTGGATAATAAGCATTATAACATTACAACTGATTATAGCTCAGGTTCTCAACTCCTACAAACCAATTAAGAGATACACTTTAATATGAATACATACATGTGTTTAAATGTATGTCAAGAAAAAAATTTGTTTCCATAGCATGTGAGTTGTTCATATTAGCATATAGGCATTATTCTCTGGTCTCTAGGTCTGTTTATGAAATAGATAAATAGCTTGAAAAATAAGTTTCTCATTAATTTTCAATTACGTGTTAATTACGGTAATTTTTACGAGAGCATTTTTGTATGTTAAGTTAGATTTAAAAATCTGATGAAAGTGAGGGAAGATTAATTGCTTAGTAATCATAAATACAAAAATGTGAAAACTCCAAAGGCACTAAAATTAAACTAATAGTTAACGTTTATTCTTTTAATTAACATTTGGCAAACTTGCTATTGCAAGTTAGTGTGATATAATTTAGTTGATGAAAATTATAATTGACATTTAATAAGTGTGTTGATTAAAATATATGTTGTTTTGTCTTCCATTTCAAATGACAATTACCTGCTTAAGCATCCCTTTCATTTCACAGATTAATAAGAACAATAGAATTTTAATATTCTTCTGGCCCCGGGACTGTTATTTATATGATTTATACTGCATAGGATTTTCCCAGTACAGAATTTACTACCTTGTAGTAAATTAGGCATCTTCCTAAGGGCATTGAGCCGTATTTTCCTGGTGTGCACGATCTATGCCCTGGGAGTAATTGAGGCACATTGGGAGCTGTGTGAACTCGTACGGACCAGTGGGGTGCTATTTACTAAATAACTACTTAGACTAGATGGTAGTCACCATTTCTTCCTCATTCTGAAGCTATCATTTTTATTTTCCAAGCACTAGCTACAATTCTGCCTCCTTGCTTTCTCGTGTCTTCCGTCCCACGTTCACCTGTGATAGGAACATGTAGTGGGCCACAGAGCGCTAATACTGAGAGGGTCCTGACAGCTGAGAAGGGCGGGATCCAGAGTAGGAATTTCTCTTCTATCTTTTCATCTCCTCCAACCATCTTTTCCTCTTCTTTGCTTTCTGTAAGGATTGATGAAAAATTAGTTTTCCCACCACATTCATTAGTCTTTTCCTTTGTAGTCTGCATTTTTCTTCCTGCTGCATCCTAGTACTTAAAGAGGTCTCTGTCCAACTTACCTTTCAGGACAAGACATTAGTTCATCTAATTTTACTAAATATTGCATATTTTAAAATTCTAAACAATAGCTGTCATGAAAAAGAATTTTATCAACCGTGTTTTTATAGTTAGAGTAAAAACTGTGAAGAATTGACTACTATTGCTTTGAAAGTTTTCATTCTCTACTTGCCTCAGGTAAATTAAGTCAAATCTCAGGTATCATGTTGTCATAAATTCCCAGAGGCAGTTCTAAGCAACCTTCTCATCTCCTATTCTATCGGCCTGTTGGATTTTCATGATACATTGTGCATATTAGACCTGGCAATGCCATAATATTCCATTTGATTCAAAACTTCTGTGTAGCTAAGGTTTACCTAAATATAAACATTTGGCTAATAAATATTATCTCCTTTATTTTCTAATATTTTCTTGAACTCAAACTTTTCTTGAACTTACTTACTTACAAGTAAGTAAAAAGAATTTGCTTAAATGAAACATGTTTCCCTATATATAAAAGAAATTTCACACAGAAGAAAACTATACCATTAATATCTTTGAAAATACAACCAACAGAAAAAAATCTTGCCATTTGAAGCATATTCCTTGAAACTATTTAGAATTACTAAATTGAATGTAACAAAGTAGTATTGTTAATCATCAAAACCAACACTTTTAGAAATCTGCCCGTTGACCAAATTGGCTTATCATTTCACTGGTCTTGTTTCTGTAGTCTATGAAAGCATAGAAAGGAGCATGATGAAACACAAACCCTAATAAATCTCAGAAGTCATTACAATGCTGTTGCCCATGTTTTTGCAAGGTTTTCTTTTTAAAGTCTCTCTGCCTATCACCAGTGCTTTTTAAGCAATCACTTAATGTGTTTATAGGTATCTTGGTTTCAAAATATAACATATTGAAATGAAATGTTTTTAGTTCTACTTTAATTTTGCTAAAGATTTTAGTCAGCATGTATTGTTAAACCATTGTATGTTCATGTTATACAGGAGAAAACTAATATTTGATTAGTAACGTAGTAAGAGCCTTAAGAAGATCTATTAATATTAGATATGCTGCATGTCCTTTATGGACTTACAATTCTAACAAACTGTATCATTGATAAATAGACATAAACACTGAACAGTTTGAATAGGACCAAGCAGCATAGTGGAATAAAAACAGATTTCTTTGAGTTTTGGTCTCTTCTCTACCATTTGCTAGCTTTGTTATCTTGATCAATCTGTTTAGCCTGTTTGTATTTTAGTTTCCTTTTTATAAAATGCAAATATTAATACTTATAACATTGATATGCTAATTAAATTAGCATATAGAGAGTACTTTGTATTATTCCTTACACATAGAAGATGCTAAATACATTTTAAATCGTCTTGTTATGAGTCAAAAAAAACCCTCAAATTTTTCTTCTTTGAATAAGAATGTGTAGTAATAGGAATTTATGCACAATTATAGAAGCAGATTTGAGCTGAATAAAAAATTATTCTGGGGCATTTTGGTAGCTCAGTCGGTTGAGTGTCTGACTCTTGGTTTCAGCTCAGGTCATGATCTCGAGTTCCATGAGTTTGAGCCCTATGTCGGGCTCTGTGCTGGCAGTGTGGAGCCTGCTTGGGATTCTCTCTCTCCCCCTCTCTCTATACCCCTCCCCCACTCATGCTGTCTTGTTTCTCTCAAATGGATAAATAAACCTATAAAACTTATTCTTCCCCTTTCCTCAGACCGACATACATACACTATCACCACATTTCTTCAGAAGGTGTAATTGGTAAGATGTACAGATATTGTAGTTTTATTTAAACAAAGTGTTCAAACTGACATTATCCAAGTATGCCTTATTGCTAAACTGTAGACTTGCAAATTTATTTGTGAATCTGTGAATTGCTGCATCCAGTCTCCTTATGACTTGGGAATTAACAGTTCAAATTTCTCCCGAACTTTGAGAGGAGGTTTTTTTTATGCCTACACCCCAGAACTTTTGTGCCTGTGTCTCACTTTGAGTCGCTCTAAAACTGTAATACTTACCACATCATATTTTAAATGACTGTTTACACGTATAGCTCCCTCCAGTTCATTTAGCAACATTCCAGGACTCTGCTATGTGTCGGTGATAAAATGAATCAAAAATGTTTATTGTTATCCCAGAGGCAATAGCAGGGTAAGGAATCACAGAGAAACCCTTGATGGCAGGACCCTGTCACCATGTTGTTGTTGCCTGGCTACTAACACAGGGCCAATGTCTTTTCCTGTACATGTACATGTTTGCTGAATGAATGAATGAATATACTGTTACTCCCTCACTGGAAGAATTTAACAACATCTTTAAAAATGCATACTCCACTGTCCCTTGAAGAGAACACTATGCAGAGCCAAGATTTGCAGCTGGAGGAAAATAGAGGACTAGTTTCACTCTTTCTTACTCTACTTTTAGCTTAGCCTATTCTTATTCTGACCCAAATTTATTTTATTTATTGATGTCGAAATATGCCCTGATACTATGATCCCATTTTTTTAAAAAAAAAAGTACAAGTTTGTCTGTCGTTAATATAGGTGAATATAAACCACCTGTCATTGTGTGGTTGAATTAAGAATAATCTTTATTTCTCTAAATGTTTGTAGTAAACATGTATTACTTTTAGAAGTAGGAAAAAATAAGCTATTTTTAAAACAGAGAAGTAACTCGGACTAGAAATAGAATCTATGATGGCCAACGGGTCTGGATTTGTGCCCATCTACATACAAAAGTACAGTTTCTAGGAATGTTATTTATCCTCTGAGGCACACTTACCTCATGGTGAGGAGGATGAGTCGATGAAGGTACATTTGATTTGCCTCACTGGTATTTGCATTCCTCTGAATAAGCCCTGTAATGCTAACGATGATCTGGATTCTAACATGCTAACTTCACGATCTGTGCTAGTACCTTTAACAAAATGTCCTTGACTATCAACAGCAATCATTGCTGTGAGCTTGTCTGCTAGTGATTCAAACCAGTTGACCTCAGTCTTAAGAACTTTAAAAATAACCAGAAAAAGTTTTTTTTTTCCCCTTCTCTTTAGCTACAGGCCATTGTTCTGTGTCCTTATATCTTTTGACATACGAATGATGTCCTTCCCTTAGTCACACGGTTACCTTGAAGATATTTATAGACCGAGTTCAGATCCCTCTGAGGGAGCTCTTCAGTTTGCACTCTTCAGGCTCCATGTTTTGTATCCTCCAAACCTCCTTTGTAACATATTTATTCTGGCAAAAATGTTCTGTATTAAAAAAATTTTTTTTGGGGGGGGTCTATTTTTCTTACCTACTGTGGGTGCAAAACAAAAAAAAACAAAAAAAAGCGAAAAAAGAAATGAAAAAACAAAAATCAAGTCACACCAGGAGATTTTTGTGGTTCACATAGTCATCATTGCATATTACATAATTTCTCCCACCCCCACTCCTATTTGTATTGCTGCTTCTTCAGGAAATGACATTGGCTTGTTTCTCCCCATGCACCGAATTCTTTTGTGTACATTCTTATTAATCCCTTTTGCTTTCCTCAGATGTGTCATTCTTTAAATGCTTTATTTATCTATGGTCTGAGTGTAATCTTATATTTTGCTAAATTGCAGTCGTATCAGAATAAATTTTACTGTATAAACATATTTTGCCACAAAGCAAATAGGACACAGTGTGCATTCTTTCTTATTTCAGGTCACCATTGTAAAACTGCGTGTGCTAGAACTAATTTAATCATATGCATGCTACAATAAAACTAAAGTTCTCTTCCCTCTCTTCTTTATTTTAGATCCGATTGTACACAATGAAAATGTGGCTATGAATCCACCAAATGTTTAGTTATTTTTATGTATAGATTTATTTTTCACAAATTTAACTTTCTTTAAATGTTGAGGCATATCTTAAAAAGATTGATATGTTAATTGCTGTCAGGTCTGAGCTAATACTCCATTTTTATTGACTTGAAATGATTGGTAAAACAAGAGCTGAATTTAATAATACAATTGATGAAAAGGAAGAAAGACTATCTGGGAATGATATAAGCCCATTAACCCTAGATATCTCGTACATGCATTCAGTCACTCAGCATCTATCCAGTTGATATATATAAATATAAATTTCAATCTTTATCGTAACTCTATAGTAGTAAATTTTTTTTTTCTCTACTTGGCCGAGGAGGCAGCTGAGGATAAAAAGATTAACTTTCCTAAAATGTGTATTAGCACTCTACTGTCTTTTACATTTCACTACATTTGCAGACTAATGTTTGTCAATAAAACGATGACACAGTTCCAAGGTCTGTCCTGAGGGAGTTCAGAGTGCTACAGTTTTACATCCATTCTGTATAGTCCCTTGCCAAGACCTTGATCTAGTTTCATGGGACTATAAGTCAAGCTTGCAGTAAAAAGTTTAGCAATTTTTGTATAAAGGTTGTGCAAGGACATGTATTGTTCCTTATGACCTTTGTTAATATTTCTAATATGGTTATTATTAATTTAAGATAAAATTTTCTGACATTTATAGATTCACTGATTGCGATTTTTCTGTATCTTTTATGCATTGGGTTATACAGAATGAAATCAGACATTTAAAAAAGATTGTAGACAAACATGATCCACCATCTAATATGGAGATTCATATACAAAACTTCCACTGAACTTTTTCAAAATATCAGCAAAAATGGGATAGCTAAAATGCTACTACTTATAGCCAAATAATGTTTTGAATACAAATATTTTTACAATAAAGAAGAGAGAAAATTATCAAGCTTTAGCTTTCAAGTTTACTTAATAACGTTTGATTACCTCAAAATATATAATGCTAGTTCTCCAGTTGTATTCTTTATATGTATTGCCATTTTTACTGAGCTTGGTTCATTTTCTTTCATCATCATCAAAAAAACACATTTACTGAGGGTGATCCCCCTTGAGCTTACCATGAAAAACACCTGTGAAGTAGAATATTCGATGCCAAAGTCTCCCAAACTTGGTTGATGGGCTTCTTTATAAGACTAGGTTCATCCAATCCTCAATGAACCACACCTACAAAAAAAAAAAAAAAAGTGGCTAGGAAAGGTATATTTTACATTCTCAAAATTTTTAATAGATAAAGGAAGCCATTCTGTGAGGATGCAACTCAAATGGAAATGGGGCAGTTACCCAGATTTTATTCCTGGGCTCCTGACTTCCAATTTACAACTATGACAAGAACAAACTTTCCTATCTGGAATTCATACAAAACATGAATCTATGTAAACCAGTGAGCTGCTAGTTTCCCACACATGAGATTGGATGGATTTGAAAAGGCATTCATTTGTAGACAAATAAAAGGGATATAATAGCAAACAAGTCAAGTAACTAAACAAGCTTCATTTTGCCAATGAACGTGCAGGCAAGAGGTACTATAGATAATCAAGGATTATGCATTAGGACTTAACTGTTACGATAGTGATACAGCTTTGTATTCAGAAGTATTTACCATCTATATTAAACAATTATTTTTCACAGATTCATGGCATACATTAGTAATTTAGAAAATTAGTACCTTTACAAGTGGTGGGTTTTTTTCTATTTGCGTAAAAAAGCATTTTGTTAATCTTTTCAAAGCAACAGTGTCCAATTTTCTGATGTTGGCATTGTCACTGAAACCTGTTCCCTTTTTCATTTTTCCATATGTTTGTATGCCATAAAAATGACAGCACATAGCTCACTGACTTCAAATTAAATATATAATATCAGAATTTATACAATAGATAAACTAGACAGTAATTATGCTATGTAAGATTCTGTGATAAAATGCTCTAATTATAAATCATGTTAAAGAATTGTTTTTAATGTGGAACTCCACTGGTACATTTAGTTTCCACATATTTACTCTTAAAAATAACAATGATAGTAATAATAATAATAATAATAATAATAATAATAATAATAATAATGAATAGTGATATCAGTGAGTGAGTTTTCAACATTACATGGTGTAATTTTCCCCATGTTTACGAACAGTATCAACGTAAACCTAAATTTGTACTGTTCAAAGGTCAAGCGGTAATCTGGAAAATACAATATATTAAAATAGATGCTTGAATAAATTAAAGGACTATTTAAAATATTAACCACTTCAGTGGAGGTATTCTCTCTAGATGTGCTTTAAGTTCAGAGAATATACTTACGGCTCATATATTCTACTGAATATCTATGGTTGAAAAAAGATAAATAGAACTATGCTGTTTACTATTCTCCTCAGACTGCATTAACATGCAGAACCCCAATTCTCTGCTTCTGGCAGGCAATATTTTTTTTTCTTTTTCTTTAATGCAATGAGTTGAATAGAAAGAAAGAATCACTGTCCTGTTTCCTACTGAACAGACTAGTGTCCACGTGGCCAATTTGATCACTTTCTTCCATAATCAGTATTTAGTACAAACCAAGAAACATTTTGCTCCTACCCCTCCATTTTCTATCATGGCTATCAGTACTGATCAGCTTCTGTCATTACAGCATTACGTTATGATGGACATGTTTATAATTAATTAGACTATAACTTAGCTTTCATTAATTACATTTTGGATGGATGTCTTCATTTCTTGCTGCTGATGAGATTTGATAGGGATTAGAATTCTTAATGAACTTCAGAAGTCACCCCTGTCTGTTCAACCAAGAGTGTATTTACCAAACTTCTAGTAGGATACCTTTTTTTTTCCTTTGGTATACCACCCACAGATGTCCAAACGCGTCTAATTTATAATAAACACTAGTTATTCTAACAGGAAGGATTTTGTATAAAACTATTTCCCCAAAAGTTTGGCCTGCACATATACATGTAAAATGCTATGCTAGGTAATCCTAGTAACCTGAACATATACATTTCAGCTCCCTCCTCAACTCCTAAGACATAATTTATGCCTTGGGAGAATTTTTTAAGAGCACTTTTGTGAAACAAAGGCACATTCATAGGCAAATCTTTTTTCCCCCCATCTCCTGAAAATAGGTTAAGCTCTGCGGCCATTGGGATGGATTGTCTTCCCAAATAAATGGACAAAAGGTCTTTGATTAGATTGGAAAATTAAAAAATAAACTTGTTATTTACTAGCTGTGGTTTTGTTGGATTCTTGCTTTTATTAGTGACAAGCTATGGGAAACTAAGTTACACATTAGTGCGAAAGGAAGTCGCTGAGACTGCTGCACCGTTAAATGTTATAACTTCAGAAGGCATTGGGAATAAAAAGTTCACTGTGACCAAAATCGTCCAACTTTAATGGTCTTTATCTGTAATGTCTTTCACAAAGCTCTTTAGGCAGGAAGAGAGATGAAGTTTTATTGGTTTACTAGTGACATATATTCAAACAAGATATGTAGTGCAATATTCACTATTCTTTTGTGTCTAACAGCAAGTACCATAAAATGATGAACATAATAGAACTTTAGATTTTGAATTTTTCATTCAAATTATGCAAAATAGTTGTTCTGCACTGATATTAGCATTCCATTTGTTATGGTTTGACCATCCTGTGCAAAAACATTATTTCTTTAGCAAATGAACTGTGATTGTATGTATTGCTTTTAGGTATAACTGCAAGTATCATTGATGAAGTTTCCAGGTATCTATTTCTTTACTTTTTCAGTAGAGTAATTAAAAGTAAAGATTGACTAGTATAATTCTAAGCATTGCTAAAATCTTGCAGAAGTTTACATAGATTTAGCCCCATGCCTCTTACCCTGCAAATTCTGAACAACTTTAATGTTTATTTATTTTTGGAGGAGAGAGAGAGAGAGAGAGAGAGAGAGAGAGAGAGAGAGAGAGAGAGAAAGAGAGAGAATGAGTAGGGGAGGGGCAGAGAGAGAGGGGGAGACACAGAATACAAAGCAGGCTCCAGGCTCTGAGCTGTCAGCACAGAGCCTAACATGGGGCTTGAACTCACAAACTGTGAGATCATGACCAGAGTCGAAGTCGGATGCTTAACCAACTGAGCCACCCACATGCCCCCAGACAACTTTACTCAGAGGACAATCAAATAAAATGATGAGTCTAATAATATGATGACCTTTTCTTTCTCTTTTTTTCTTCTTGTTTTTTAAAATATACATGTGTATTTGTTTTGGTAGTATAAACTTTGGGCAGTGTACAAGGAATGTGTAATAGGACTTCAGAATTATCATGAACACTTGTGGGACAATTGGGAAATTAACAATGTTGCCCTCCAGTGGCACTTAATTCAGGTTAGGTTTCCATTTTCTGGTCTGTGGCCTTTATAAATGGTAGAGCCTCAGTGTTGGAGGAGACCATCTGTCCAGGTCGCCTGAAGCTTAGATTCTTACTATACTACTCCCAAATGGCCTTTCACACAATGTTTGTATATCTCTGGGGAAAGGAACTCACACCTTCCTCTGAAGAAACTCAATTTTCTTAGGCTTGCTCAGATTATAAATTTTGTTTTTTCAAAAATTGAATAAAAATCCATTTTATCATTATCACATACTTATCCCACTTAGGATCATACAGAAAAAGTCTAATATCTCATCCACATTAGGGGCCCCCAGGTGGCTCATTCATTTATGCGTCTGACTCTTGATTTCAGTTCAGGTTGTGATCTCACGGTTTGTGGGATCTAGCCCACATAGGACTCTGCACTGATAGCGTGGGGCCGGCTTGGGATCCTCTCTCCCTCTTCCTCTGCCCCTTTCCTGCCTGTGCTTGCTTTCTCTCTCTCTCTCTCTCTCAAAATAAATAAATAAAATTACAAAAAAAAAATCTACTGCCCAATCAGTACACTTTTGGAGTCTTGGATATGATCTGAAGGAGAGTTTTTAGAAATTCTTATGATTTATTTTAATTTTTTCTTTGCTTTTTTTAAAATATTTTTTTCTTTGGGCTGGTAATGTGCACTGTCTGGTGGGAGTCCATAAAGTGCCAACAGTACCCAAATGTTATCTCCTTTCAACTTTGACTCACACCATTGAAAAAGTAGATGGTTTCAGAATTCTCAGGTCACACTGCTTTCAGAGTGCCCAGAAAAACAACAGACAAAAAATACAAAAGGTTGTATTCCACATGCTATTGTCATTTATTAACAAAAAAAATTTTTTTCATCCCTTCCACCCCAACAAAGTAGCAATATCTATTAAAACAGCTTGGAATTCACTGAAGCAACAACACTTAGAATTTAGCAATGAGGCATTCCTCTGGCTTCACATCTGTTAACATTTTTGCCGTAGACTAAATTTCGAAGGGAAACCAATAAAAATTCCTGACAGTAATCAGGAAATATTCTGAAGCAATTACACATTAGAAGTCCATTCTTATAATATGGTTTTTAAGGTGAAACAATATGTGATCTCATATGAATTAATTTACAGCCTCCTTGCATATAATACAATGATTCGTCTTTTATAATCAAAAGGTAAAAGGCATAAGACTGATGCTTCTGTCACTTCCCTCCGTTTTTCCTATTATCTTGTATCTCTTTTATTTTTCATGTGGCTCTTTTTTTCCCCCTTAGCATTCTTATCTATCTGTTTTTAAGATGATAATGTCTTTCATTCTTTGAAGTTGGATGAGGGTAGAAGGGAACTGGGAAGTGGTTCCAGAAGAAAGACCGAGCATGATAAGGGAATGCAAGATAGCAGCAGTCAGCACAGAGTGGAGCATCTGGTAGCAAAACGATGTGACAGTTGTTACACATTGGGTACTACCTAGCCAGTTACAGTAGAACTTATTTGTGGGTCGTGGAAAAAGATATGCCGTGGATTCTACCCGTGAAGAAATGACGTTTATCACAATGTGGACAGATTTGAAAGTGTGGCAATGTAGAGCAGGGGGTCAATGAATCTGAACTGTTTTCTGGAACAGATGCATTTGAGGGAGGCATTCTGGCAGAGAATGTTTCCATCATAAACACTCCCTTGAACTTTCACTTCATAGCACAGCTATCTTCATTTAAATAAGAAGGGGTGAGAGGTAGATGGTCAAAATAATGTTGGAGGGAGAGCTAAGTTTTCCTTGACCTTATGGATGTCTTTAATCACATTCTCTTTTAAAAATTAACTTACAAAATATCTTCAGCCTGTTTATTTTAAAAACTTAATCCCAGATACTACATTTGGGTCTACCCAGTCTCATCAATTTATCTCATTCACAATTTTAGCATCAAAAGTCTCATCTATTAATACCATAGTGATGGCCAAGAAGTTATGAGCATCTTCCTCTAAGCAATGCTAGTTCTTTTCAGTGTATTATTTTTATGCTTTCAGAAGTCATACTTGTCCCATTTTTATAAGTCTATCTCTTCACAAAGGAAAGCGGATATGCATGTAGTTTTGTTTGTGCATCTGTAACATTTTTACCATTTCAAAATTCAAATCTGTTTTTTTTTCTGTGGGGGGGGGGATAAAAAGTATGACATAATGGTTGTCATGTTGAAATATTACACATCCAGAGCTGACGGCAAATTACATTGTGAAGAATTGTAGTAGTAATTTGATCACATGGGCAAGTCTGATCTCTCAGAAATAACATATGTTCCACATTTTCAGCAGTATTTGGTGGCATACTGCGAAAACTCTAAGCCTTTGAACTTGTTTAACTCCTGGACTTTATTAACCCCTGTCATAGACCATTCAGAGCTCAAGTGCACAAAGCAAATGTATTTATGTTTCCATAAAGTTAAAACAAGAAGATCTTCCTCGGGACCATAAAACAGTCCATACATGTCCCCCTCCCCCACCCCCCCACTCCCCAGGAGCTTTTGTCATGCAAATGTTCTCCATCCAGGAAGGGAAGAGTTGTGGGAACACTCTCCTTTCTATCAAGGGGCTTTATTGCTGTAAGGAACCTGGGGCCAGCTCAAGCGTTTCATGTAAACTTTGCATAACCAAGGCCCTACTTTATTTTGTAAGAGCTGTACAATGTGACATATGCCAAAGTAAATAACTGTTGTAGCTAAGTCAGCATCTCCACAAGTTTGTAGAAAACCAAGCCCATTTGTTTATTTTCATTGCAGTTGAAAAACACTGACACATGAAAGCAAGTTGATCAAATCTGTTCCAAATTGCAGAGTGAAATTTAAAGTGTTAGGAAAGAGATGAAAATAAATGAACTGCACAAAATGCATGTCTAGTCTTTGATTTTTTTAATGTAGTCTTCTTTTTAATCTTTTAGGATAGAAATGTATTTTTTTTCTTTCAATTTTCAAGTGTTTGAAGAAAGGGCCCCTTTCTACCTATTAATCTAAGTGAGAATTTCATATACAAAAGGAAAAAAGTACGTTTTAACATTAGATACCCACGACACAAGTTTACTATCTGAAACTGAGTATGTGAAGCTACATTAGGAGACAACTTTGGTAATTTTTAGAGGGACATTTATTTTTTGCTCGTTTGCCTCATATCAGAGGTCAGTAATTAGTTTACAATCACAAATTACAGCTCAATCTTAACAAAGATTGTTTTTAAATAAAAAATAGTAAATAGTCTGAGAATTCTTGGAAAAGATAATTTATATATTAAATCTGTGACATAATAGGTACATGGGTGTTTATAGAACATATCACTAAATAATTGTGAACGTATTAAAATTGTAGTGATTTCAGAATTTCTTTAAGGACAAATTTAGTATTTAAAAATCAAGAACTATACCCTTGCGACCATAAGTAAATGGCCATGCAGGAAGATGGTAAGATATGAAAAGATGGGAATGAATTATAGGCACTTGCATTTTTTCCTTGTAAGATTCCTTGTCTTGTGACAGTTTTACTCAAACATGGAGGTGTCAACTTGCAGAACAATGTGCTTGGAATTAGGCACACGATGCTTGTTAACAGTAACAAGGCTTGTTAATCTAAATCTCTGCAGACTCCACTGAAAATATCCTTTCGTGCATAGGGGTAGCAAATAATGAACATATTCCCTGTGTGTGTTTGTTTAGCTCAAGCAGTGCCTTCAGCTTTCCCTATAAAACATTTTAGATATCTAGAGCAATTTACCATATCCAGCCTTCAGTTCTCTTAACGTCATGCCAGATTATTTTTACTCAATTAACAAAAGGACAAAAATTGGGCAGAGGCCAAAGGAAAGCAACTGAGATACAAAAAGCGAGTACAAGTTTGGACACCAGGATTGGTATGGAAAGGCTGTTAGCCTAAGGGAGGAAAAAGTTACTTTATAGCATTGTTCAGTTATCTGATTGTATCTTATATTCAGGATACCAATTATCTATCTCTACTGAAGGGGAAAAATAATACTTAAAATTAAAGAGATTATTTAATTTATACATAAATAAAGAATAGCTGTAAGCGTTCTATGATAAATGTAGTAATAATATAAATAAAATCTTCTTTCCAAAGAATGGTGCATTACAGAAAAATCCTTCTTCCTTGCCTGGCCTATATCTATGCTGATAAAGGAAGGTCCTATTAGTCATATCCCTCTGACGGGACTATAACTCTGAGTTTTGGATGTAATTTGAACAGGGTCCCAACCATTCATATCTGCTCTCAAACTGGTCTTGAGAGCTCTATATGTAAATTCTCCTAGGAAAAGTTCAACAGCAGAGAATTATTTGATATATGTTCTTATGGTCCCTATATAGATTATGGAATTGGTTTTTCTATTTTATTTATTTTCTATTTTTTAAAGTTTGGGGTGCCTGAGTGGCTCAGTCGGTTGAGTGTCTGACTTTGACTCAGGTCGTGATAGTGCGGTTCATGGGTTTAAGCCCTGAACCCATGTCGGGCTCTGTGCAGACAACTTCGAGCCTGGAGCCTGCTTCAGATTCTGTGTCTCCATCTCTCTCTGCCCCTCCCCCGCTCACAATCTGTGTCTCTGTCTCTCAAAAGATGAATAAATGTCAAAAAATTTTTAATTTTAAAGTTATTTATTTATTTTGAGAGAGAGAGAGAGAGAGGGAGAAAACAAGTGGGGGGGGCAGAGAGAGAGTGAGAGAAAATTCCAAACAGGCTCCCCACAGTTAGCGCAGAGCCCAACACAGGGATTGAACTCATAAACTGTGAGATTGTGACCTGAGTTGAGATCAAGAGTTGGATGCTTAAACAAATAAGCCACCCAGGCTCCCCTCTTTGTTGTTTTTCAATGAGGAGTATTACTTGAATATATCTGTAGGGTGATATTTCTATTTCTCTGGGAGCAGCTCTCCACTCTAGTGAATGATACTGAATTTCAGCATCTATAGCCACATTGTAAGTATCTGTCTAGATCAATATTGAAATAAAACCATTTGGAAAAGGTTGACCTTGCATGAATAAAGGCTGTACACATTTCAGAAGAGAATCTCTTTCTTATATACACACATAGTGAATTTCTCTTCCTCGCTGCCTCTAAGGTATTTATTTTAGGATATCTGTGTATGTATGTATGTATGTATGTATGTATGTATATATGTATGTATGTATCTATCTATCGATCTATCTATCTATCTTCACTGGTCAAAGTCAAGCATGCTAGCCAGGCTTTCAAAATTGTAAGAGTCAGCATTTCAAGAATTTTTCTGTAACATTTTAGGCAAAGATAAATGATATTTAAATTACTACACCAAGAAGTGATTATCCAATTTATCCAGTTTAAGGAAAGATTTCAACTGATATGAATGTCAGTCTTTATGTAGAACTCTCTTGTCATTAAGAAGGTCAAAATATTTCTTCCCAGCGACATGACTGAAAAATTCCAATCATTTAAGTGATAATATAAGTTTGGGACATTTAGGAAGCAAAATCAAAAGGGAAAATAAAACTACTGATGGATATTATTTCTTCTTTTACTTGTTACCAGTGGGGGCTAACAGAGGCAAGTATTGAATTTGTTTGAAGAATTCTGTCAGCAGTTAGGAATTTCATTGTTTAGGGGGGAACTTGTGGGTTTTAGACCAGCTTAGCATTCATACAGCCTATTTCTTTTTTTTTAAGTTTTTTTTTTTTTTAATGTTTATTTATTTTTGAGACAGAGACAGAGCATGAACAGGGGAGGGTCAGAGAGAGAGGGAGACACAGAACCTGAAACAGGCTCCAGGCTCTGAGCTGTCAGCACAGAGCCCAACGTGGGGCTCGAACTCACAGACTGTGAGATCATGACCTGAGCTGAAGTCAGATGCTCAACCGACTGAGCCACCCAGGCGCCCCATACAGCCTATTTCTTAGTCAAAAGTTTTTACAGATCCCTGGCAACAGAGAAGCAGGAAAAAAATTAAATTCCTAAAATCTTCTGTCTTGTTTAGGAAAAAAAAGTTAGCATTTTGTCTTCCATTAAGGTAGTTGATACAGAGCTTGTGGGCCAAAAAGAGTTGTATGATTCTAAGTCTAAGCCTTCTATTCAGAAGGCACTATTCAGTGAATGAGTGATACCCAGCTTCTCACTCACCTCCTTACCTCCCCATCCTCAGCAACATTTCTGTCCTCAGGAGCTAAACTTTTTACCAAGAAGTTCAGGTATGACTGCAGGGGCTGGTGAGTTTCCAAATTTCTGGCCTTCCACTTTTCTGGAACACCAGAAGTCATTCGTTTTGAATAGTAACATCTGGCCCTGAAAGTGGCCATAATAACTAAGGAAAATAATCAGAGAGTGACATTGGCATAAGTTGTAGTTTCCAGTGGCCACTCAGGAACATTCAACATTACTTACGGGATTCTGTCTAATTTCCTATTCTACACTGTGCTCAAAGGTATGAACATGCCACAGTTTGGGCATTGCAAAACTATGTTAAAATGCTAACCCTTATGTGGAGAACACATTCCTACATTGTAGTCTTCCTAAAAATGCCATTCTTTGACACCATTGAGCTTTTTCTTTTTTTTTAAAGAATAAGTGATTTCAGAAATACAATTTTATTTCTCATATTTCCATTATTATCATTACAGATAAAAATAAATGCAGAGGCTACTTTTCTCATACTTGGCAGTTGTAGTTTATTACTTGATATCCAAGTTAAAAATCTAAAATTGATTTCCCGTGTGAAGTGAGTTTTAGCCAACCATCTGCTTAGGAGAGGGGAAAGGCAGACAAAGCTCATTCTTTCCTGCTGCTGCTTCTCACTGCTGTTAAGTGGCTACTGGGAACCTTAAAATAGGATTGCCAGGTTTAACTTTTCGGAATATGGAGTAGGCATATGTGTCTACCAGGGATTTGGGGCAGGGTATGTTGTACTTAGACCAGTGGGACAAACTCACTTATTAGATCCTGACGTTGCTGAATGCCATAGATGGAAGCCCAGATGTCACAACCATGTCCTGCTTTCCATCTCATATTCATGATTCGGCAATAAAAATGGGATGATCTTGACTATACGGGCCACCTGGGAACCTAGGTCTAGACTTCAATGTTATTATAATACCTGGATTGCTTAATCTAGCGGATGGCAGTTTTCAGAATGCACACGTTAAAGAAAACTAGCTTTGGTGCTGGCTACAAATTAAAAGGATATCTGTGAAAAATAAACATTCTGGTACCAAAGAATTTGTGATGATGTTCAAATGTAGAAAATGTTGGAAACTTTACTGTTCTGGGTACACCCAATTGTGGAAGAGAATTTCTGGCATTATAGAGTTTGCCATTACAACGTATGCTTTAATAGGGGAAAAAAGGTGAAAATAATTAGTACAATACCTAACTAAATACTTAAATCTGATGTTTGAAGCTATACTTTGAAATGCAGCAAATACTTAATCATATTTTAAAAGACCATGGAATTCATAGGAAGGCAACATAATGTTAAAGGTGTTTTCTATCAAAATATATAAAAATATTATAAACCCTGTATTTATTTTCTCATATTTATGGGTTTTTCTTGGCTTCCTGGCTTCTTTTCTTCATTTATCAAAGTCTGTGTGGTATTCCAGCATTAAATCTCTCTGGTCCCACATGTACTCATCCTCATTTTAATCTCTTCCTCTCTCTCCCTTGCCTCCCATCCTATTCCTGTCTGTCTTTCTTCCATTGTGTTACCTAATCCTTACGTATAAAGAATTTCTATACTGTCTGCTTTACTTCACAGAATCCTTAAATATGTTTCTATAAATTTCAAAGTAGGGAGATTTCCTTCCTTACGTGTCAGTGCATATTTTTCCCCCCTAGAAAACCTCAAAGGCTAAAATTTATCAACTGAGACAGAAATAGTCATGTTGAAGCAGGAAAATGTTTGCTACTTAATGCCATTTAACCTGAACCTAATCAAGGATTTCGTGTGCATCACCTCTATAATTGCTATTTGAAAGACACAGAAAAGCAAGAAGAGAAGAAGGAAAAAGAATGGGAGTAGGGTGAGGGGAGGGAAACAAGAAGAGGTAAATGTATGCATCTATAATGGCTATTCAAGACTCAGAACAAGTAGACATTCACAAGGACTTATCCAAATGGTTAAAGTAGGTTCTACTGTTTAGCTAAAGTAAAAGAAATTAAAACCAGGAGTCACAAGTATGCTTTTCTCTTTCCAGAGTTTTAAAGAATATAAACTAAAACTGGATCCATGTGTTTTCCTGTTATTCTCATACTTATCCCAAGTCTGCTAATGTAGATCCAGAAAAAAAGTTATTTTTGTTATATTTATCAACATTTTAAATTATGTAGTCCCTATCAGGAAAATTATAAATGTAGACAATTCTCAATTAGTCACACCCTGGTTCTTCTGATTCTCTGCCCTTCAAAAGTAACCCTTGCCAATAAAGGATCCATTTCAGTACTGAGTATTTTCATTTTAACTTAGTTTAAGGTCTAAATTGTCTTTCTCAATTCTATAATTCATGTGGTATAGTGAACCTGACTTTATTTTATGTAACCATGTTCAAAATACTGAAATAGGATAGACCACATAGATAAAATTTCATTAAGTAAGTACTGTACATCTAATTTAAAACATTAAAGGAACCATCTAAGGGTCTTTTGTTTCAGTAGAAACAAATGCATTGTGTTTTATTTTAAACACAGTGAATCTCAGGAATACCAAAACTGAGAGATTGCAGTTCTTCATGTTAAATGCTTACAACATAATAAGCTTTAATGTTAAAAATTAGTGTTGGCCATAGGTTGTATTTCTAATATTTTGGAGTGTGATAAAATGGAAACAATTTTCCCATGAATGTTGTAGGTGCTACAATGAGATATTTAAGATCTGATTTGTTGAAATGTTCTAACGTATGTTTTACATACACAGAAATCCACCTAAAGCAGCAGCAATTAAGAAAAAAAATAAAAATTCCTGGGGAGTCTGGGTGGCTCAGTTGGTTAAGCGTTCGACTCCAGCTCAGGTCACGATCTCGTGGTTTGTGGATTCAAGCCCCGCGTCAGGCTCTATGCTGACAGCTCAGAGCCTGGAGCCTGCTTGGGATTCTGTATCTCCCTCTCTCTCTGCTCCTCCCCCACTTGTGCTCTGTCTCTGTCTCTCTCCAAGATAAATAAGCCTTAATTTTTTTTTTTAAACTTCTGCCCACGGTTGCAATTAGATAAATGCTGCCCAAGGGCAGGCCACACAATTGCCTCCCCTCTGTACAGTGTCACAGAATACATTTGGAGTGATAAAGCACATCTTCCTATTAGTGAGTCCAAACCCGTGTCCTTTATTGAACACAGTGTTTAACATGCAACAGTGAGCATAGATTAGAAGAAAGAGATTTTTGTCAGGCAGAATTCCTAAGCTATTTCTTGCCTTGTTTTTCTCTCTCAGATATATTTACGCTTGAGCATATCTATTGCTACTTTTTTCATTGCTTTGTTAGTATTACTAGCACTTTAAACTTTGAGAAGTTCCCCATCTCTGAGGAGAAATGATAAAAGCCGTTTAATAGGAGGACTTTGCTCCGGTGGAAAGGTTTACCCTCTAATGCTTTTCAAGTGGGTCTTTTGGGCTGTAAGTGAGATCTGTGTCTTGCTTCTGAGAGAAACATATAAACTCTGGTTTGGTAAGGCATGGCTTTTCTTTAGTCGTCTCTTGGGTGCTTCTTTCTAAACCACTGTATATGGGTTTGCTGAATCATGGAAAATAGAAATTTCTCTGCAGCTAAAAGTCTCATATATATTTGAAATCAAAAATTGGTAATACTGGACGAAAAATATAAGAATCGACAACTTTGTGGCATTTATGGATATTATATCTATGTATTTTATATTGTTGTTTTTTGTTTGTTCTGTTTGGGTTTGGTTTTTATACTATACCAGACACTGATGATACAGTGGCGAAGAAAACCACACACAGTCTTCCTTAAAGGATGTAAATTCTAAGTAATTCAAAGATCAACGATATAACTGAATTTAAACAGACTTAAACTGTGATCCTAACTTCACCAATTATTAGCCCTCTGTAGATGGATATGCATTGCAAATTCTCTGAGTCACAATATGTTCATGGGTAAAAAACAGTAATCACTTTCTTGGAGTTTATGTTGCATAATGAAAGCAAGGAGCCTAAGACACGACTTAACTTCCAGGAAGTGTATAATAAATATTAGTTACTGGTAGTATTTGACGTGTGCTGAGATTCTAATAATATACCAGCTTGTACATCGACTGTGTGGGTCTCAAATATCGTCTGCAAACTTTGCAGCCATCCTACAACTGGTGTATAGTCATTATGTTTTATGGCTGGAGGATCTGGGGCTTACGGCAAGAGTCTAAGTAAAACTCATCCAAGTCTCAGCTGCTTCTTTGAACAAAAACTTGAACCACATTCATCTGATGCCAAAGTCCGTGTGTTTTCTGCTGCATTACCTTAATCCGGGGTTTGCACTGCTTGGAGCAGCCATTCTTCTCTTTTTTCCTATTTGGGAGAAAAACTTTTCCCTTTCCCAAGCCTGTATTCTAAAAGCAGCAAGACAGCCAGCAAATCTCCTCATAAAAGCAGCCCTCTGGCTACATAACCTTGGAGCAGATTTTGGCCATCCACCATTAAAATAATCTCTCTCTAGAATCACCTCTTTTCTGACTTACTCCACTCCAAATTTGTGCCTGCATACCTAGGTCTCCATATAATTTATCTCCCAAACTGGAACGTTTTGGGGAGTATTAAGGGGTACTAATGGTAATTATTCTGAGCTAACAGTTGTAAACCAGCTATATGCTGGAGAAACTAAGATGTAGGGTCATTCTATTTACAAGAGTCCAAGGTTTAGATTATGTGTTAGATTAGGAAAATACTGAGCATAAAAGGGAGAAATATTCTTTGTCCCGATAAGTGGACACATAAACATTTCCCCCTTAGGCCAGGGTAAAGTCACTACACTATTAATGCAGCTCAGCTGGTAGTCAGCCACCTGCTATAGTTGTGTGATAGCAATTTCCACCTGTCTTGCTCCTTCAGACCAAGGGGAGATGAGTAACCAGCACCTTCTTATAACATTTAAATAATCTATTTTCTGTTCAGGGCATCTTTGGATAAAAATATTTTATTTTCTCCTGCAATCCTTTGGTCAGTGCCCAAATACACACCCTGCGTATCTGGGAGGAAATGTGCTGTGTAAAATGGTTTGTTGAATCATAGCTAAGTATCTCTTCAAAGGAAGAGGCATTTGTAAACTGTAATGCAAATTTCCTATCATGGCAACCACCAGTTATTTGAGGCAGTTTCTTATTGCAACCAACATCTTGGAAATTGACTGCTAGGTTAAATCTTTTCGAAAGGAATAATGAAGAGGAGTGAAGAGATAAGCAGAGTGTTCAGTAGGTGATTGAACCCAGGGGTGGGGGACAAAGAAAGGAAAGAAAATAGAGCAAATAGAAGTGAGACACAATATAGCTATTATGATTTCCCTCAGATTCTACTGAGTTTCAGGATCTGTTTAGAATCAGTGAATTTGCTGAAATTGGTTGTCCATCTTTACCAGGTATCTGTGATACCTGTGATAGTTGATGTCTTTGAAAACAGTATTTGTTATAAATAGAGCATTTAAAGAGCAAGCAAGCTATAAATAAAAGGAAAGAGAGGGGACTATAAATCTGGTTTTGCAGTATCATAGTTACAAGCAGGAGTATTTTAATAATTTACCTTAAAACTCACATAAAATTCATAATTGACAGAAAATATATCTTAATCTATAGACACTTAGCTCAAAGTAGAATGTAGGGGAAAGGTCATTGAAGAGGGGGATGCAAGTAAAAACATTTAAAAATTCTTTAGCACCCCCCGCCCCCCACCAACAAAACCCTTATTAAAACAGCATAGGCTAATTATACAGCATAGAATCACATTGTGAACTTCAGTAATGTATTTAAATTGCATGATTTTTGCTCTGATTCATAATTCCATTTATTGTTTTTCCTTCCCTCTATTCCTCTCTTCTTGCTTCCTTTATTCATTCATTTTATTTACTTACAGTCCTAAGATAATCAATTTCTTTCTGAACCTAATTTTCTTAGAAGACTCTTAGACCAACTTCTTTATTAGCTTTCTGTATAGTTATACTACTACATTTCCATTTTTAGGATCCCCCCCTTCTTATCAGTATTATTTTTCAGAAATTCTGCCAATAAAATCCTGTTTCTTTTCATAGAAATGTTGGACTCAGCTCATCTAAAACTGCTGCTTGACTATAGATTCTTTTCTTTATTATTTAAAATATGAACAGTTCATGTCTTCTGAGGATTCCTACCACTTACACATAAACAAGCACCAGTTTTTCCTTATTTATCCGAATTAAGCCAGGAGGAAGCAGTGCCTCTATTTATTTCTACTTTCGGTGAGATAAAATTGACTTCAAGGCAAGTCTTAAATTTTATCAGATATTCTACTTTTAGATAGCAGAGTCGTCTAGCAGTTTTCATGGTGGTTAATGTACCCATAAGCACTGCCAGCTACAAACTGAATTAGAAAAAGCATTTTCCATGTTGCAGGCTTTTCGGGAGAGTATCTACGTTTTATCTTTGTTCCTTCAATCAATTGTTCTTTTTGAATACTTGCCTGAACAACAATGTACCTCCCAGCAGCTTTGGTCTATTCATTTTGCTCCAACTTTTCCTCCCATTACTGTAAGCCAGTGGTTATCAAAAGTAAGGGCTGGGGACTCCCAGGTTTCTGAAAGATCACGACTGTTTTGTCAATAATACTAAGACACCACCATCATTCTCTCACAGGTAGAAGAGGTGGCCAAAGACATCACGTGTGATGGCTTTATTGCTCTGGTCACTAATAGGGTGTGTGCTTGGTATTCCTGTGTTTCAAATTTTTCTGTTTAATTTCTAATATGGTAAATGTTGATAGAAATGCCTCACGTAAACAAAAGCTTCTTAGGGTCCTCAGTACCTTTGAAGAGCTTACAGAGCTCCCGAGACCAAATATTTGAGAACTGTTGCTCCAGTCCAGTCAGGGGTAGTGATATACCAGGTCACAATGAAAACTATAAAATAGATATAATCTGTGTAAAGTTGCAAGTATATTTTGCTTATTTCTCATACTTGGTGAAATTGTAATTGTACACCTGAAGCTGAAGTGGTTTTACCAGCCTTTTCTATGATAGTTTCTCTTAAGACTAACCAGTAGTGGGGCGCCTGGGTGGCTTGGTCGGTTAAGCGTCTGACTTCGGCTCAGGTCATGATCTCATGGTCCGTGGGTTCGAGCCCCGTGTCAGGCTCTGTGCCGACAGCTCAGAGCCTGGAGCCTGTTTCAGATTCTGCGTCTCCCTCTCTCTCTGCCCCTCCCCCCATTCATACTCTGTCTCTCTCTGTCTCAAAAATAAATAAACGTTAAAAAAAAAAAATTAAAAAAAAAAAGACTTACCAGTAGTTCTCCAGCATTTTTCTTCATTCTCTAGTACACTTTCTGTATCTCTAAAAACCTTTTAGCCTGAGGACAGTGTGCTTTATTTGTTAAGCAGTATTGAAAGAAAGAGACATTCGTATTTATTTCATTAAGGAGTATTTTTAGTGATATGATTTTAGTCAACTGCCATCACCTTTTGATGAAAATAAATAACTGGCATTTGGAAAGATGATTTAAAACACATAATGGCATAATGTAGATTAGCTTTTGCTTAATATCTCTGTCATTATTGTATCCATGGGATAAATAACTTTTATTTTTCGTTGTTTACTACTATGTTGAGTACGTTTTGCATGACTAAGAGCCAACATTATTTCAGTTTAAAATGCTGAGAAACAGAAGTTTTCAGCAGAGGTAAATTTAACATATTACACATTTAAATGGCATGTCAGCATTAATAAGAATTTGAATTTATAACAAAATTAATAGTGACATCTCTGCTGCATCCATTAAGATGATTTAATAAATCAAAGAACCAGGTCAATCAACAATCAGATTGTGATCATTATAGTTTCAAAGCCTTAAATTAGGAGGATGGATATAAATCTTTAAACCATATTGGCATTTACTTTATGTGGCCACTAATAATATAATAATAATAACATAGATATTGGGTATGTTAATGAATAAGTTTTTATGTAAGTTTTTAGATTCAGTGTTTCTCTTATTAAAGAAACATATTCAAATAAATCAGATTTCTTTGAACCATAAAGACATTTCTTGTTTACTTAATAAGACCTCTGGTTCTACTCAGTTTCAGAATTGGTTTAATGGTATTTTAATGATGTCATCAAGGGCTGAGTGTTTTCTATTCTTCTACTGTGTCACCTTTTTTTTCCCTTTCATTGGTTTCAATATGTCTGCACTGAATTGAAATTGCACATATTAATTCTGTCTTCTAAGGCAGAAAGCAGTCCCTGAGAAAGAGATGACTTATTTATTAATTTTTTAAAACAAGAAGGATAGATCTTCTCAGAAGCCCTCCAAGAGACCTGTTTATTTTTTAATGTTTATTTTGAGAGAGACAGAGAGAGAGAGAGACAGAGAGAAAGAGGGAGCGCAAGTGGGGGGAGGAGCAGAGAGTGAGGACGAGGGAATCCCAAGCAGTCTCCTTTCTGTAAGTGCAGAGCCTGACATGGAGCTCGATCCCATGAACCATGAGATCATGACCTGGGCCAAAAACAAGAGCGGGACACTTAACTGAATGAGTCACCCAGGCACCTTCAAGAGATTTCTCCTAATGTGTTACTGTCCTGGAGAGTCATATAGCCATCCCTTAGTCCAAGCAAATCTTGGAAAGTCAGCATCATGTGGAAACTAAGATTCGAATAGCTAGTTTATACTTCTCAGTCACTTTCTAGGCTGGGCACACTGACATTCTGAAAAACATACTAGTTCTATTAGGAATGGAGGGGGTCAGTCCTGTTGAATGGGAAACTGATAGCTTTTGCCACAACTGATATGTGATAAAAACAAGGACGTGCACAGGATGCTCAGAAACCAAGAGGGTCAGGAAGCCCTGTCTCAGTAGCTGGGGGAGGCACACTGGAAGGGTGGATAAGTGATCTGAATCTAGAAGACATGGGAAGAATTAGCCAGGTGAAGAAAGTCATGTGGAAAGGCAAATAGAAAGATACTATCTAAGGCATTAGGCGGCATGAACAATCTGAAGTGATTTCAATAAGGAAGGCCAAATTTTCATAGTACAAATTGTACTTGTTTGAAGGCAGTTGCTATACATTTCTCCTCATCTTTGCATGGGTATGTTTCAACATACACGCAGTGCTAAGGTTAAACCAGTAGGATGCATGTTGACATAGTCATAGCATTGCGCTAGCTCAATGAAGTACTTGCGCACATTTAAAGTGGAGTGAGGAAGTCATGTCTTTTTTTTTTTTTTTTTTTCCTCTGTTAGTCCTCCAAGGAGACTGGAATTCCTTATTGCCATCTGTTAGATTACATTGTCAGTTCCTAGTGAGGTCTTCTTAACCTCTAGAACACAAAGGAATTGGGGGCATCTGGGTGGCTCAGTCGGTTAAGCATCTGACTTCAGCTCAAGTCATGATCTCACAGTTCGTGGGTTTGAGCCCCGCGTCGGGCTCTGTGCTGATGGCTCTGTGCTGACGGCTCGGAGCATAGAGCCTGCTTCAGAGTCTGCGTTTCCCTCTCTCTCTGCCTGTTCCATGCTCGTGCTCACACACACTCTCTCTCAAAAATAAATAAACATTAAAAAAATTTTAAGCACAAAAGAATTGAAATCACTGAGAAAAGAGGCTTGGGACCCACTAATGCGCTTTTGTTTTTTCTCTAAAACTGTGCTTTCAAGTTGAACAGTTGAAATCAGACACCTTGTTTTTATGGAATATGCTATATAATGATTATTAAGACTGTGCTTTTTCCACACAAGTTTACTTGAGATTCAGTCAATTAATTGCCAAATCCTGCAGCAACCTTATAATCCAATCTGATTAGCCCACTGCAGTTTGCCTGGAGGATAGATATTCCATGAGTTTGTTTCCAGGGAAGGTGGAAACCCAGCAACAGTGACTGTGCTGCTTCTGTCACTCTTGCTATTCATTACTGTAAGTGCAACTTTATAAACTTATCTGGATATAGTAAGACTCTTTTCAATAAGGAAAGACATAATTGGAGAGCAACTACTAACTATGGATAAGTGATGATCATACATTTTTGCCCTTAGTAATTTATTGTGTATATATGATCTATTATTTATGCATTGCCTTTGATTAAGAAGTACTTGTAAGGGGGCACCTGGGTGGCTCAGTCGGTTAAGTGCCCGACTTCAGCTCAGGTCATGATCTCACAATTTGTGAGTTCTAGCCCCACGTTGGGCTGTGTGCTGACAACTCAGACCCTGGAGCCTGCTTCGGATTCTGTGTCTCCCTTTCTCTGTGCCCATACCTCACTAGTTCTCTGTCTCTCTCTCTCAAAAATAAATAAAAACATTTTTTTAAAAAGTTTAAAAAAAAAGTACTTGTAAAGATTTTTTTTTTAAATACATTTTTTACTCTTTGACGAACAGTGCCTCCTTGCTTAGGACTCGTACTCATAGTATGTATCAAGAAGTTTCATCCTGGTATTGATAAGCAAAGCTATACCTTGAGAGACATGTATTTGTAGCTGATTGTTACAAATGAAGTGGACAGGCTTTATGCTAAAACATGAATATAAAATAATACTTTCCCTAAATCCGATTTTTGTTTAGATGACCTATGACAGTGGGTCAGGATGCACTGACCTAAAGTGATTACAGAGTGTGAGTGAGTGTGGAAACCCCTGAGCTGTTACAGGATTACCGATGATGTTGTGGACCGCACTGGGAATAATTTTGCTTAATGAACCCAGCTTTTTTCTCTGAATTGAACCGGAATGTCAAAATAAAAATGTAAGACAATAAATTGTAACCTAGGATCTCATGCTCACTTTTTTCATTTAACTAAAAAATGAAAAATATTTGTGTATGATAATCAAATATGTTCTCGTATTTCCTTACTCTAACCTTCCCATCCTAATTCCAAAGAAGTATCAGTAACATCACCACATCTAATTTCCCAGCTTCCTAATTTAAGCACTACCAGAAGAAAAGGCAGGAAATCTTTGCTCCTGCATAAACCACTTGAACGTCAAAAATAAGCTGCTGTCGAGAGAGAAAGATGCCAGCCTTACCCCAGGTGTAGTACACGCCTTTCAGAAGTTTCTTTCTAGCACAGAAAATGCATAGTCTTACCTTGTGTGAGCTGATGGATATGCCCAGCTCAGGTCAGTGAAGACCATAGGCAGAGACCCAGGCTGGTTATTCAGGAGGGAAAAATACTTGAACATGTGTGATGTCAGGCTCTAGTCTAGGAACCTTCAAGCGCGTGTTCATTTACACTCCACGGTAGCTCTACAGGATAGGAATGATGATTCCCAAAATTTATAATGAAAAAAGTGAGACTCTGAATAGCCTAATAACTTGTCCAGGGTCCCCTATTTGCATGTGGTAGTACCAGGATTCAGTTACAGGTGTGCCTAACTCCAAGTTTTTCCCACTCAGTAAAAAGCTACTGTCTTAATGAGCGGTGAGATGAACACTGCCTTATCCCTTGCAGCATAATCAACAAATCTCACAGCATGCAATTAAAAATTATTTTGTCCAGGTGCATGCTATTGTTATATGTTTTTGTCTTTCTTTTTTTTTTTTTTTTTGTAAGTTTGTTGTGTTTAGTGGATGAAAATCACACTTTCACTTGTAATAAAAATTACTCTCCAAGATTTCAGTCAATATTAGCTATAGTCTGGTGATTGACAGAGATAATGCATTGGTCATAGTTTTTAAACTTTCATAGTACTAAAATGCTATTTTCTTATGTATTTGAATTTTTACGTGACTCCAGAATTCGATTTAAAATTCCCTTAAATGTGACCTATAAACTTTTTCTGTCTTTTTTCTTTCACCTTTAATGAGGATATCTCAATTTTACATATTTGTAAGAGTCAACACAAGGGAAAGGAAAATCTAAGGCAGATATAGATTTTTTTAAATAGACAAATCAAGTCCTAAATAAATTAAAATACCTTTAAGGCTCCAAGGTCTTTTGCACTCTTCACTCGTATAAACCTAAACCCAAGAACCTATTATTTATAAAATGAAGTCATAATCATTCCAACAGTAGAATTTCCAAGTACATTTAATGAATGCAGTTATAATAATTCAAGAAATATCAACCAAAAACATCCTCTACTTTCTACAGAGCACTTCAGAAGTTACTTGCTTATTGCTATCGTCCTCATTCCTGACTTTGGTTTAAAGCATGAGATGTGGTATGTGGTGGCCTCATTTCTTCCAGTTCTAACTCTGCCTATCATGTACTATATGATGTTGGACAAATCATGTAACCTTTTGGAATCTCAGTGTTCTGTTTCATAACATGAAGCTAAGAGTATTTTCTAATTTTGAATAACTAGGATTGTTTGAATTACATATATGTTGCTATTTTTAATTCTATAATTTAAGTATATCTAATTTTTCTTTTCTAAAAAAACCTGATTATTTCACAAAGGCAATAACAATTTTAAAGTTTACTGTAAGCAATAACAGTCACTTCACACCAATAAATTTTATTATCAGGCATTCATATTGAGAAGCTTGGTGTCATTACCTTCCTCTTACATGGAGAATAAAAGAACATACTTAGAATATGAAAATTAGGACACCTGAGTGGATCGGTGGGTTAAGTGTTCAACTCTTGATTTCAACTCAGGTCATGATATCACGGTTCGTGAGTTCGAGCCCCACATCAGGCTCTGTGCTGGCAGTGCAGAGCCTGCTTGGGATTTTCTCTTTCTCCTTCTCTCTCTGCCCCTCCTACGTCCTCATTCTCTATCCCAAAATAAATAAATGAATTTAATTAAAAAGCAGAAAAGGAAAATTAGGGGTGCCTGGGTGACTCAGTGGGTTAAACATCTGACTCTTGATTCTGGCTCAGGTCATAATCTTGCAGTTTCGTGGGTTTGAGCCCCAGATCAGGCTCTTTGCATTGACTGCAGGGAGCCTGTTTCAGATTCTCCCCCTCTCCCGCTTTCTCTGCTTCTCCCCCAATCATGCTCTGTCTCTCTCATAAATTAAAAAACTTAAAAAAAAAGGAAAATTAGTTCAGTAATTAGTACAGAACTGTTTAGCCAGTCAATGATATCAAAGAAGCATGTAGAACACAATTTCACAAAGATATTTTTAAAAAATTAATTGCAATCCGTTTATGCTTTACTATTACTGTAGTTAGAAACAGGACTGAATACTCCTTTAATACATTTCAATCATTGATTACATGATATCAACCTGTGATATCTTCTTAGAGTCAACACATTTCCTAAATTCAAAGTATGTTTATGATTCAAGAGGTGTGGGCATACATTTGGCTAATATGCTGAAGTCATTGATCCAGTAAATGATTTTGATTTTATTATCAGGCAAATAGAAGATCTGTATTTACATGGCTCCCTGCTATCAGTAACATTTTCTTAAGCAGAAATGTTAATGCTTATCATAGAATTATACTAAAATATATTCTCCATGGCTCACCCATCTCCTTTTTCCGATCCCATTGTATTAATATTTCTTTCTCATTTATTTTTCTCATGCTTGGCCTATATCACTTATGTCCCTTTGATGCCTTCCAAATTCAGGATCTACAATCATTGGGGCACCGGGGTGACTCAGTTGGTTAAGTATCAGACTTCGGCTCAGGTCATGATCTCGTGGTTCAAGAGTTCAAGCCCCACATCGAGCTCTATGCTGACAGCTCAGAGCCTGGAGCTTGCTTTGGTTTCTGTGTCTCCCTCTCTCTCTCTGCCCCTCCCCCACTCTTGCTCTGTCTCTGTCTCTCTCTTTCTCTCAAAAATAAATAAACATTAAAAAAAAAAAAAGAATCTACAATCATCTACTCAGCTGAAAACTAATATGTGCCAGGCCCCATGAAGAACATTTTTATACACATTATTTTATTTATTGCTTACAGCAGTTATATGAATAAAGATGTCACTGTCCATATCTATGAATTTAGTATGTGACAAGGCCAAGAGTTGAACTGAGATACTTTTACTCCAAATCTAGTGTGCCTTCCACTGCAACAGAGCTGCCTCCAGACCCACAGACCTTTGCTCGTTTCTTTGTTCATTTGTTCATTCACTCGTTCATTCGTTCATTTCTGATCATGGATAGGAAGCAAACATTATAGGTTGTAATGACCGGTGCTGAGAGTAATTGTGACATTTGGGATCATTGTTAAGAGTCACAGTGAATGGTAGTTAACAGTCTGTGTAGAGTTAGCCTTAACTGAGGTCTTCAGCATGGGCTCATCACATATTCCATCAGGCCAGTTCATCACATATCCTAAAGAAGCAACTATGCCTTTGGGAGGTGTTAGGCTCTTGGAATAAAAATGTGCATAAGACAAAGTTCTTGCCTTTGAAGAACTTTCACTTTTGTAAAATGGTTATCTGTGAAGGAGGAGTTGAGAGGAGTTCTATGATGATCAGAATTATCACCCATATCCCCTGGATGGCTCCTCTGATATTGTGATATTCCATGAGAGACCAAAAGTGCTTTACCCAAGTTCTCAGGGTAATTCTGATACTTAATATTTCTGTCCTTATCCCCTCCTCTCCATTATTACTAAACATTACTAAACACTAAAACATGTTAGATGCATATTATACACAAACTCAGCCCTCCTACCCATACTTTCTCCGGATATTTATATATGGCTTCCTCAATAGATTTAAATCTTCTTTGACAAAATAAATTGTAGTTATTTTTTATCTTCATTCCATAATCTATGCATGGGTCAGGCTATGCTAGAAGAATGATTTTCACTTGGTAGGAAATTTTGAAATGTTTGATAGTTAAATAGCTGATAGTGTAATGAGACTGTATAGTTTATGTAAATACACCATGGAAGAGACAACATAAGGGCATTTTTTTAGTGTATAAATTTTTACCTCATATTTTACCCCATAATTTCCAAGTGCCTAATGACCTTTTGGTTTAAGAAGGAGAGTATTTTGCTGATACAGAATATTTTTCTCATTATAAAAGTATGTTCTCTGGGTACTGTATAAGTTCAGTCCTATGTATTTCAAACTTCCTATAGAAATTTATTTTTTAGTGGTGTCATTCAATAGGGGTACCTCAGATTCTTGAATAAACCATTAGTGCACAAAAATATCCATCAATCATGTACTGATGAAGTATCTTTTACTTTTCCTCATCCTTTAAGCTCTAACACTAAAATTTCGAGTTTTGTTGAATGTTGCATTAACATTTGAAGTTTTTCTCATATATGAAGAGTAATATCATGTTTCTCTTTTTTAAGATGCAAAGATATACAAACAAACAAATGCACAAAAAGAACATTGTACATGACCAACATTGTTTTGCAAGGATATTCCCTTGAGCTCTGCCATTTTTGGAATTCCCCTCTTATCAAGAGACCATCAGAATTACTTAAATATATATGCCCATGCTCTGATCATTGGCATACATTACAATAATTAAACTTTATTCAGTATATTGTATCCAGTATAGAATAGTATCCTTTCATCTTCTGGTTATCTCACAGCTACATTTATTTAAAATTAACTGCATTGTGTCCTCTACTATATGAAATTGTCCCTTGTATTCATTTAAAAAGTAGACCGTGTTCATTAAAGAAACATAATCTATTACACCTCTTTTTCTGGTCCATTTCTCAAACTTCTGTATTAATTAGAACATTTTGTATTAAAATCAAACATCAAATTAGAAATAGGGCAGTTGACATTGTAAAGATGATGGCTTCTTAATGTATTACAAATGAGATGGAAGTTTGAAAATTCTCACTTTTTTTCCAGAGTTTGCAAAGATGTGAATGCAAATATATCTAGGCCACACATTAATAAGCCTATTTGGTTCTGCTGTGGGCAAATGATTATGTTGTTGTAGGTTTTTGTGTAACTGATTATGGCTGGCCATTAAGGAAAAGACCACAAAACATGAAAATATTTATTAGTCCCAATCTTCTCCTTCCCATCCCCAAGTAAATCGGTAGATCTATAAGTAAGCACCATACAAACAAACACTAACTTCTTTCTGTAAATAGTAGAAGGTATACATTTAAATGGAAGGAAATTTGGGTGCTGGTATTTCTTATAGTAAGGTAACTTCCTTTATATTTTACCAAAAAAGATCTGTTTCACTGAAGTGCTGTAGAAGGTAAACTTTACAGTTTATCGTTGAGGCTGATCACCCATGAAAATCTAGAAGAGTCCTCCACTGCCATTGGTTTTCAGATCTTCCTCATCCTATCTGGATAATCACAGGAGTTTTCTAACTAGACTCCCTTTTGCCTCATTCCAGCTCACTGAGTCACCTTCCACCCTTCTACCAGATGAAAACCCATTTATTTCTCCTGTCAGCCACAGTATAGTAACAAATGCCTTAGCATTGTACCAGTTATCCCTAACAAATTCTATAGATTTGTTTCTTGCCCCAGCTTCTCTCTTTCTTATTCCATTAATATTTCCTAACTACCCAGTAGACACAGGGATAAAGGAACCTCAGTTCTGCTTCAATAACTTACAATGTATTCTTCATTTAAAAGGTAACTCAAGAGTCACCTCTGGAAACACATCTTACCTTCAGTTAACCTGGAACCTTCTCCATTACACCTACCCACAGTTTTGTGATTCTAGAACATTTCAGGTATACTTGTTTCATTTATTTATTCATGCAATTTATGCATGATATGCCTTTAAAGCCATTCATTATTTAATAAATATTTATTCAGCATTAATTATGTGTTAATGACTGGTCATTGCTAAAAGCTACATTGGATTCCTGCTGGCCTTCCCAATGGCATGAATCTCTTTTGCCTGTCAATGTGTCCATACTTTGCACTATTTTCAATGTTGCTGAGTTTCTGTTCCCCAGCCAGACATCAGCTCCCTCTTCCACTGACAGCTTTTCTCCCTGCAGAGCTTTGGAGACAGTGTGCCAACTCAGCTCTTTGCATAAAAGGAGTTAGCAGTGGTTCTGTGCCCATGGTTGTGTTTACAAGTCTTCTTTTCTCCCCCTATTCTTATAACATAAATCATTACTTGTCTTGTCTGAATGGGCATGTGGCTATTTGCTGACATGAAGTGCCATCTACATTTTGGCTTTTCTATTATCAGTGTGCAGAAATTTTTTAAAAGGAAAAGAATTTAGGGGCGCCTGGGTGGCTCAGTCGGCTGAGCGTCAGACTTCGGCTCAGGTCATGATCTCACAGCTCGTGAGTTCGAGCCCCGCGTCGGGCTCTGTGCTGACAGCTCAGAGCCTGGAGCCTGCTTCTGCTTCTGCTTCTGTGTCTCCCTCTCTCTCTGCCCCTAAACCACTTGCATTCTGTCTCTGTCTCTCTCAAAAATAAATAAGCATTAAAAAAAAATTAAAAAAAATAAAAGGAAAAGAATTTAGATACAGGATTTTAAACATCAACAAATAAGAATTATATCATTTTAAGACTAGAAGGAAAGGGGCGCCTGGGTGGCTCAGTCAGTTAAGCGTCCGACTTCAGCTCAGGTCACGATCTCGCGGTCCGTGAGTTCGAGCCCCGCATCGGGCTCTGGGCTGATGGCTCAGAGCCTGGAGCCTGCTTCCGATTCTGTGCCTCCCTCTCTCTCTGCCCCTCCCCCCATTCATGCTGTGTCTCTCTCTGTCTCAAAAATAAATAAACGTTAAAAAAAAAGACTAGAAGGAAATTTACATTTGGAACGATTGAGCCCAAACTGTCCAAAATCTCAGCTCAAGGTCATGCAACGAGTCAGATGAAATATACAGAAAACAACAAAAGTAAAAGTATAGAGAAGTGTTTTAATTTGCATCTAAAAAACATCCAAGATTGAAATAACTATCAGTGTAATAAATGTTGTTTATACAACGAACAAATCAATTAAGTCCTCTTCAAGTGGATTTTTAAAAGTCCTATTTTAGGAAAGAAGCAATGCCCATATTTTCCTGCTACTCTCCTCATTTGAAAAGGAGAGCAATAATTTGCTTGTAGAGTTAGGGAGCCTTCTCCTAGCTCTGCCATGGTGGGGCAATTCAGAAACAGAGATGTGACCTTCATAGCACTTTTTACACAGCTTACCCTGAAATAGTATTGGCCAATTTTCTCTCCATAAGATATGAAAGTATTCAGTTCAAACCCAGTAGTGTAGACTGCCAAGGAAAATATGTTTAACCCACTGACCCATCTCTGCTTCACTTTGTGCTCTGCAGACTTTAAAGTTACCAATTCCAAAGGCAAACAACACTGTTTTATTTTTTATTTATTGTTATTTTTTTGATGTTTATTTTTGAGAGAGAGAGAGAGAGAGAGAGAGAGAGACATAGTGTGAGTGGGGAGGGACAGGGAGAGAAGGAGACACAGACTCCAAAGCAGGCTCCAGGCGCCGAGCTCTCAGTGCAAGGCCCAATGTGAGGCTCAAAATCAACTATGAGATAATGACCTGAGCCAGTCAGACACTTAGCTGACTGAGCCACCCAGGCGCCCCAACTCTGTTTTACATGCAAAGAATAACAGACAATTGCACTGCACAGACTGAGAGGAACAACTTAAGGAACGAAAAAATGTGTTGTGAGAGAATAAAATGTGTTTGGGATTTATTATAAAATATTTAACCTGAATTATATATCTGACCATAAATTTTTTAAATGGTAGAGATACCTAAGTAATTTTTGAAAATGTCATGAATTATAATGCTTTTGCGTTGTATTTCATCTATCACTAAAATATATATATTTAATACTCTTACCTAAGATTTATGTCTTAATTGGCTTCATAAATTATTTCCTCAAATTATTGGCTGAAATAATTTTGTTAACCTTGGAAAAACATACATGTTTTTTCCATTGAGTTCCTGATTTTAGTATTTCAATTCAGTTTCATTTGACAAATTTATTTATTTATTCATTCATTCATTCATTCATTTTCATTTGTCAAATTTATATTTGATACCCACTGTATGTCATGTAGTACTGAGATTATACAAACTAGCAAGGCATAATTCCCTGTTTCCGATGATTCAAAACTTGTCTCTAATTCCTAGCTTCATATAGCAGTAGATTTTAAGAAGTTTGCAAGTGTGTCACTTAATATATTGTTTTCTCTTAACAAAAATTACCATGTAAATTAAAAAGAAAAGCTTATATACACATATCTATGTGAGAGTGTATGTGTTTGTGTATATATACTATATGTATATATGAAGAGGTTGAGGTGTATTTTTACTATAAATTATCTATCAGATTTATTTTGGGTGACTTGATTCCATATCAGGATAGATTGGACATAGATCGTTTTCATGGCTGTCATAAACTGAACCCTTTAAACTGAATACATGATAAATTCCTTCTCTAAGACTCCTACAGTATGAGCTACCTTTGAGTTGTTCATTCATTTATGAAGGTTTAGGTTTGGTTCTCTGAATTGGGGGAAAAATTGCAATTCATGATACCAAGAAATGAGCATAGACTTCTTGCCATGCAACATTGGATTTGTGAATCTAACCTGAATATATAATGTGAGTTTCCTAAATTCGTTGGCAAGTTCCTCTTTTATGAAATCACTGAAGCTCAAGGCTCTATTAGATACACTTGTTGACACTTGGGTGCCTTAAAAATGTACCTGTTCACTGAAGAAAATGATAAAACAGAGAATTTGTAGAGTTTAACAGTATTTGGAACCTCCTAGTTACATTGTACAATTTCCATTAGGAACTTTCAAGACATTGACATGAAGAATACATTTATAATTGCATAGCTTGTCAGCAGACAGTACATATGCAGGACCTAAAATCTTAAATAGGTTCTGATCACTTATTGTAGAACAATTCTCGTTCAAAAAATTGTTGGTTGTTATTGGATATTATTTTTTTTGACATTTTACTGATGACAGTTTATTTTCTATTACAACATTCTACTGAAACAAGATAAGAAATAATGCATGAATTATGGATTAGTGTTAAAGTAAGGAATGATGCTGGTAATCTAACATATTATACACTGCTTTACATGACTGTGTTAGTAAAACATAAAGATGCCATTTGAGTTTATTTTCTCGAAGAACTGCAAACTAAAAACTGTTGTTTCCACATTTGATTTTTTCCTGATAATAGCATGCTGGATTGGGATAGAAGGCACAGACTTAGGAAAAATACCTTGGTGCTCCTCACTCTCCACTTAATAGAGACAAATACTAATTTAAGTAAGAATATGGGAAGCTTTGAAAAGAAAAACAATGAAAAGACAGCCCTAGGTATAAGATAAATGGAAGTGTGAAAGGTTGATGACCTTGGAAGCTAGTTCCATTCCTCCATGATAGCAATTTCTATGCTCATCATGTAGATTCCATCCATTTCCTGGCATGGGACAGTGGGTGCTATATGATAAAAATCATAGTATAGGAAGCAGTGTTGTGGGTGGGATGATCTTGTCCAAAGTTTTAGGCAACTACCAGGTATCCCATTTGTTTCTGGCTGCTCTCTCCCCAGGAATTATTGTTTATTCAGGGAATCTACTAGAGGATGTGATCTAATCATAAGTCACAGGGTGACTTCTATTTTTGGGTCAGAGTAAAAACGAGATGGAGGAGTGTAAGCTAGATCAGTGGCCCCGATTGGTTCTCATATCAAAAATCACAGAGACTTGGCCTACCATGCTTGCCATTTGTCCACAGTTTAAGGGAAGTGGGGATTAACTCATATCATTGGGGAAATGCATTCTTTCTGGAATCAGCATTTTGAAACATAGGTGTGTGTATTTTAGACATTGTTTATCAATGAAGATTTTTTCAATGGAAAATTGTCTAACAATCATTTTTAGTTGTAGTCATATGCCTAAATGTTGTCTCTCTATATCTTTGTCCCTGTTTCTTTCTCTCTCTCTCTTTCTCTCCCTCTTTCTCATTATGAAAAATATGTGACTACGAAAATAAAGCGTGTGTGTGTGTGTGTGTGTGTGTGTGTGTGGCAGCATTTTCTTACAGCAAAGACAACAGAAAGGTAATAGCATTTTCATTAAAATAGACACATATATCTGTATAAAATGCTATGCAAGCCTTATAAAGTATTTTTTAGTTGAGGTAAAGATCACTATCTGGAAAGAACTTTCATGGATAAAGTCATTGACTACATTTTTGAGTCTGCATGAAACTGGAAGATTAGCTTCTAGGAAGCAAAAACAAATCAATATGGCTCTGCTTATCTGACATTACATTTAGTCCCCTCTAACTAGTCAAGGGAATTGAAATCTCTTTTCCAGCTAACTTTGAACCACCTGAGAGCATAAACATCAAGTTTTTAAGCCTCTTTTGGACCCTGTTTTAATATACAGGGGAGATGCTGTTGAAATGAATTTATATACCATCAGAATTTATGTTTAAGTCTCAAAGCCATTTGGTTCAAATTCTTTGAAGGTCCTAGAAAATTTAACAGTTTTTGAGAATTGTTATCATTTCAAATGGTCATCCTCAATCCTTGACTCAGAACATGACTTATGTATAATGGCAGAACATATTTGTTCATGTGTGTTTAGAAATCAGTTTTCATGAACCAATTCCTGTGTGCATACAAGAAAGAAAAAGGTCATATGTCTTTAATGATCTTCCACACTGGTTTCAACCATTTTGAAAAAGAGTTTGAGAAAAAGGAGGAAGCTAAATGTTGGGGAATAGAAGATGGTAACGGGGCCCTGGGATGATACTTTAAACACATTATCTAGATAAAGATTAGATGGTAAAATTTGAAGTGGCTAACTTCTTAATCCAATGACTTTATTCATGAAATAAGGAGAGTTTCCTTCTTGCATGATTTGATGTTACTACAATGATTTTACAAATGCATGTTCTGAGAGTGTGAAGAAACATGAAAACACATGGACAGACAAAATGAGATTGAGCACACAATTTAAAGGAAAATTGAGGACTGTAATCTATTTTAGAATAATATAAGACATGATAAAATAAGTCATATTCAGAATAATTATATTGGTTGTTACTAATTTCGTTTCTTGGAAATGTGATCTGAATGTATATGTAGACTTTACTCTGAGAAGCTACATCATTACATATTTATGAAGATGGGCTGTTTTTCCAAGAGACTTGCATGATCACATGTTTGTGAAAATATATGTTGGTTAGCAGGATTTTTAAACAAGTGTTTGTGATATTCAACAGCATGAACAACAGTAGCATATAAAATGGAAATGTCTGCCCTCAGATTACAATTAACATTTAAAATGACTTTTAACTAATTTTTGTGAATATTAAATCACAACACTTGGATAAAAGGCATGAACATTTTCTTTTAATTCTTAAAAAAACTTGCTAAGAGTAAACAATCTCACGGTCAAAAGTAAAGCCTTCAGGGGCACCTGGGTGCCTCAGTCGGCTAAGCGTCCGACTTCGGCTCAGGTCATGATCTCATGGTCAGTGATTTTGAGCCCCACCATTGGGCTCTGTGGTGACAGCTCAGAGCCTGGAGCCTGCTTCAGACTATGTGTCTCCTCTCTCTCTGCCCCTCCCCTGCTCATGCTCTGTCTCTCCCTGTCTCTCAAAAACAAATAAATGTTAAAAAAAAATAAAAAAATAAGTCAAACCTTCAAATCTTCAAAACCTCCACATAGAACTGGTTAAATATTACTGAAAACCCCTACAAAGTGGTTGTAGTAGGAAGTAGAAGGAAAAAAAACTTGATACAATCATAAATACCACACTGACTACCTTTGAACCTTGGTAACAGTCACTGTGAAATCTATATTAATCCATAAATGAAAAAGCTAAAATCAGTTCTCTGAAGGTGAAATCATTACCCAGTATAGACTAATTCCATTTCCAGTGAGTAGGGAGTATAATTCTTATGAGTATAAATATAGTCATACATCTCAGAGTTTCATAAATATAAATGATATATCTACCATTCCTTTTAGTCTAGAAGAGTTCATTCTGTTAGCAAGCACAATTATTTAAAAGAAATATATCTTTACATTGAGTGGTCGTGGATAAAAATTGAGGCAACTATAAATTAATGATAGTCTCTGATAGGAGGCTTTTTGAAAATATGTTTACAATCATCACCCTCTCCTTAGATGCATATTCCAGGGGATTTGATTGGCAGCCAGATAATAGCAAACTGACTTTTAAAAACTACCCAATATCAGCTTGAGGGAAAGAACCCTATTTATATATATTTAATGCCTTTAATTATTTATTCATCAAATAATTGGTACAGCCATGCACCATGCACATAGTAGGCTCTGGAGACAGACACAAATGGAGCAGAAGGCTGCATGTTAGAATCTTCTGGTGAAAATCAGAGTAATAATTGCAGAAAAAGAGTTTTTGTCAGTAAACCTGCCCAGGGAGATCAGAGGAGGAAGCAGCAAGCTCTTTGTAATTTCATGGGAAATTTCACACTAGAAATAACTTTTGAGATCCATTTGAAAGATAAGTAGAAATCAATCAAAAGGTGGGGACTTTTGTTGCTTAATTGGTTGGCTGGAGAAGAAAGTTTTGTAATTGGTAAGTGTATGGTCAGGAGGGAAAAAATAAGGTAAAATAATGCTTTGTATCTGAGGGTTTTTTTTGCTTGTTTATCTTTTTTTAATTTTAATTTTTAAAAAATATTTATTCATTTATTTTTGAGAGATGGAGAGAGAAAGAGCAGGGAGGGAGGGAGGGAGAGAGAGAGAGAGAGAGAGAGAGAGAGAGAGAGGGAATCCCAAGCAGGCTCTGCACTGTTGGTGCAAAGCCTTATGCAGGGCTCGAATCCACAAACCCTGAGATCATGGCCTGAGCCGAAATCAAGAGTTGGGCGCTTAAACAATTGAGCCACCTATGAGCCCATTGTTTGTTTGTTTGTTTGTTTTTTAAAGAAGTATATCCCTGAAGAACTTTTCTCCAAAATAGTGTCTTATCTTTAGAGTGCAGAATGATAAGTGGTTATTTCAATACTGAGTATTAATTACAGAATTGAGTTTTGTGTCTCAGGGTACCATTAAATTGACAAGTTATGATTTTCTTATGGAAAGTAAAACATTCAAGAATTATTAAAAATGAAAATGTAACTATCTTGACATTGCGGCATGAGGTGAGAGACAGAGAAACTGTGACATCATGTGGCAAAGCTGATGTTCAGTGATATAGCTTAATACCTTGGTCTATTTGACAGATCTCTGTTTGGTGTTTTGTTTCCAATAAATTAATGTTAATATTGATAGATAGTGTTGCCATGTAACACATGCATGCTGGTGCTGGAGGCTACTCAATTTTGTCTTGAAGTTAGAATTAACTAGTCCTCCACTTCTACCAATCACTGCTAGCATATTTCTATGTCACCATAACTTTTGGAACCCATTCGCAAAGTGGGGACCATATTATAATTATTTATAATGGATTAATCTGACTGAAAAATAAAAATAGTTTTACTACTATGAGTAAGACTATACTGTGTGAGTACAATGAAATAAATCATTATGTTTTCAAGTTACATTTGGTAAGCACTTCCTTTGTTCTCTGGTGGTATTAAGACATTTATCCAACTAAAATTTCATCATTTCACTGCTCCTCCCCAAATAAAAACCTAAAGCATATTCATTATATGTCCGTCAGGGACTTCATGGGGTGGAGTGGAACGGGAACAAAGAAGGTAAAGACAATATTTGACTTTCAAAAAATAAAACAAAAAATCAACCTGTAGTAATGGAGAAGGGAATACATTTCACCAGATTTTCTATTGAGAGGGAAGAATTAATGTCAGTTTCATTAAATGATAGTAAGTAATAATGTTAAGAGGAAAATGTATACTGGCCTAGTAGTATTCCTGAACAGTACAGACACAGTGCTGTTTTAGACTAATGGATAATGTACAACATTGTTGCAAAATATATATAATTTGTGTATATATATATATATATATACGCGTATATATATATATATAAGAGAAGAATCTTATGAGCCATTAAACTGATTTATTACCAACATCTTTGACTCTAGTTAAAGATACCTTTTCTTTCCTTTCTTTGTCAGACATGTTTCTTAGAACAAAATAGAAAATACAGTTGTAACCGTCTTTCATTTGCTACATTAAACACATTTAAGTGCCTGTCCACCAAAGACTTTCACATTCCAGGCTTTTTCCCAAGATTGACATATTATTCCCCAGAGTTCTAAAACTTGATTTTTTTTCTGTTAAACCCTAGCAGACAGGTAATATTTGAAACCATTGTTAGAATTTAAATGTAACTGAACCCATTTTACTCTTATTATAATGACTACCCTCTTATAATCTTACTGTTAAGAATCCTCCAAAAATCCATAACCTTTTACCATAAGCTATACATTTCAATTATAAGTAAGGATAATGAAAAAGAAGACAAAAGCTCTGAGAAGGTGGTGATCATATCATCATAAGCCTGATTAATCACTTCCATGACATCATCAATACCTCATTTAGATAGTCTGAAACACTTCTGGTTAATTTGTGGGACTGGAATGGGAGACAAGGAATGATTCTATGCTGAGTCAACAGTTGGATTAGTGTTTTTTTGAAGCACCGTTCTGTTGGGTGGGGAGATGGGAGGGGATGGGCAGGGTGGCGGTAGGCATGAGAAAAAATTACATAGTAGATTTCATTTCATTTATATTTTATTTATTTTTTACCTTTTCTGAAAACCGGTGTAAATATTCTTCATGTTTTCTTACCTAAAAATGTCTCAACTCTCTTTCTTTGTAGAATCAACAGATATACACAAATAACATCAGATTTTTTGAACTTTTAAGATAGGATGCTTAACTAGTAATCAAAGCAAGGGTATAAATACGTTAAACATCAAATATTAAAATATCCATAGCTCGAGTGTACACATAAAAATGTTCATTTATATGTGATATATACTGTTATTTATACTCTGATCTGAGGTATTTTTACTTGAAAATAGTGACTTAGTTTAGATTCTGTGCTTGAAATCTAATTTCTGAAAACACAAGGATATTTAAAGAAAAAGGAACAAGCATATTAATAATGTCCACTAACCACCTGTAAGCAATTAATGTAAATAAACAATATACCAGTAGAAACATTGTATCTTTATACTGTTATTACCCCTCTGTTAGAAGGTCATCTTGCTAAACAAATTTTCTTTTAATTATTTTTAGTTAGAAACCTTTAGCAGTGTTTGTATTGATCTCCACATAATGATGCATATGCGGAAAATGAGAATTTGGAAAATTAGTGGTTGTTAGAAATTCCTAGAGAGTGAAAAGACTGATATCAGGTCATAAACGGATCACTAGCACAAACAAGATGTATATATTAGTCTCTTTATATTGAAAATCATGGTGACACTGTATTATTGTTATTTTTGCTGAAATCTGGGTATCAAATGATCAGCCTCGCTTCCCTTAGAATGGCTGCTGGAATAACTAGGTAGCAATCATAGTTCTTGGAAACCAACTAAAACCAATTAGCAAATTGACTTTGATGTGTGCCATCCTTGAAAATGGCATTGCACTTCCCCCGAGGAAATAAGATATTTCTGAGCATTTCAAATGAAACATGAGCACCAGGAGCTCACATTTCTTTAGAAAAAAGGCAATGGGATATGGTGTTTTTATTTGTTTTGTTGCCTTTTTTTTTTTTTTTAAGTTCATTATGGAACAGAATTTTATCACCTGGCAAAGTCAGTTTAATTTGTTTAACATTATTTATTTATTTATTTTGAGAGAGAGAGAGAGAGAGGCAGAGAGAGAGAGAGAGAGAGAGAGAGAGAGAGAAAGAGAATCCCAAGCAGGCTTCGTGCTGTCAGCACAGAGCCCAATGTGGAGCCCAAACTCCCAAACCGTGAGATCATGACCTGAGCGGAAATCAAGAGTGGACACTTAACAGCCTCTCAGGCACCCTGGGGTGACAGTACTTTTAAACCAACCTTATGGAAGTGGGAAACGCAATGAACTAAGAGTCAGAAGATCCTTCTACTTATATATTGGTGAAGTACTGATACAGACCCATGCCAGTTTTTTGTGTTCTTTGTATCTGGTTTGCCTCATCAGATAAAGGCTCATATTGTAATCTTCCTTCTTCTGTGACAGTCTCCTTGATCAGAGAAAGTAATGCCTACTAACATTTAATGTGAACTATTATGTTTTGTAAAGGTAAGGTACATTTTCCCTCAAATAGGAAATAATTAAAGATATTTTATTATCCTTGTATCATAGTTGGAGAGTGTCCTTTAGTGATAAAAAAAAATCACGAATCCTCACCCTTGGACAGCAACTTCTCATAAGTGTTCAGTTCTTCTCCGGAAAGTTTTGTTCCTGAAACGAAGAGCGGTTTATTAAATGACCAAGTAAATAAATTCACAAAAAATCATTGAAACACTGTCATAATTGAAACCGCAGCAATGTCATATGTACATACTGATATTTTAAGTTCTTTAGGAGTTAGGGAAAGAGCAATTGGTAATTCCCTTCTTGTCTCAAAGAGTGAGGTTTTCTGTTTTTTATTTTTATTTTTTTTCATTCAACCTAGCAACCGTATTGTGTCATTAGCCGCCAATTCTTCCATCCTTGACATTAATAGCATCCCCGTTTCTAGCTCTCATCAGATGGCTTTGCTTACCCGTGGGCTAGGTGGCCTGTTCTTGCTAATTAGATTCACTTCAAAGAATTTGACCTACTGGTATACCTTGGATTTGAATTAGGGTCATTTTCTAAATTTTTTTTTTTTCAACGTTTATTTATTTTTGGGACAGAGAGAGACAGAGCATGAACGGGGGAGGGACAGAGAGAGAGGGAGACACAGAATCGGAAACAGGCTCCAGGCTCTGAGCCATCAGCCCAGAGCCTGACGCGGGGCTCGAACTCACGGACCGTGAGATCGTGACCTGGCTGAAGTCGGACGCTTAACCGACTGCGCCACCCAGGCGCCCCTAGGATCATTTTCAAGAAGTACATTTGTTTTCACAGTGTATTTAGAAGATGAAAAGTTTAACAATTAATAGATTTCCTGGCTGAGAGTTCATTTTTAAGCATAGCTTTAAAGGAAAGGTTGTAGTATGTTTCCTCTATTCACCTACCCTTTTTGATCTTCATATAATAATTTCTTTTTAGGAGAAATTATTGGCGTGCCTAACCCGTACTCTTTCCACAGGCATCTATACCAAGTCACAGCTCTTCTTTCTTTTTTCCTCTTTTCCTTTTAATAATCCAACTCGTACGCACCCCTTATCACATTGAGTTTGCCCTTGGTATAGATGGCAAAGCTCTAAGTGAGGGTTTAATTATAGCCATTTAGAGACAACTTACAAACTCCTGTCTAATTTACGGCAGTTCTAAAGTACAGTCTGGATGACAGTTTCAAAGTTTTAAAACTACTAATAGATAAGATGCTTACAGGGAGGTTTGTACAGTTTAAAATTTTTTTTCAAGGGGAAAGGAAAGAATCAAGAGATTTTTTTCATATTAAAGTCGCATGACCAGATCTAGCTTAAAATTTTAGCTTCTTTACTTGCACCCTAGAATGTAATGGCCTCATTGACTCGCTTTATGTTTCTCTTCCCTGAGAACCTTTTGCTATACTTCTGATTTAGGACTTTTTTTGATGTGTTTTGTTTTTTTCAGAGGAAACTGCCTTAAGTCATAAGAAAACTTGGCATTGTTTAGCTTCGGTACCAAGACTTACAGTCTGACAAGAAGAAATCATCCTGAGTTATTTTTAATTCTATAGAAGTTACTTCAGATATATATATGATAGTTTTCATATACCTGGGTTTTCTCTTATTATTTGAGGGCACATATTTTCATCAAATACTTTATGTCACTGTAAAACAAAGAAATAGGTGCCAGATATTTATCCTGTATGTTCTCTTTACTGTTGAATGCTAAAAGAGCTCTTCCCATGAATTTCCCAAATGAATTCTAATCCTTTATAAATTATAAGATGTAAGTTTGTCTTTTGAAGAATAGAAACTTAAAGACCTGATTGAGTTAAGGAATGAAAACACTATCCCTAAGAGAGAGGCTATTGCCAGGGCAATGGTCCTCAGAAGGAGAAATATCATAACTGCTATTTAAAAAAATATAATTTCAAATTCAATTCCTCAAAGCAATAAAATGGGTTTTATTTTTTACACCTATAGAGATGAGGGAACTATATGGTGTCACAAGCCCTGTATACACTGATAGAAACACAACTTTATATTTCTCTTACTGAGGGTTGGCATGAATATTTTTTTCTCAACTTGAATCAGGGTTACATTTTTGGGTCACAAAAAGGAAAACAGATAATATCATATTTTCTGGACCATGGTGGAAAATGTGATTTTCTCCCTTAAAACAACCACAATCCCTTCTCCATCCTTTTTCTCCCAGCAATCTGTGCCATCTACTGTCCTTATTACAATGTCAGTTCGCTATGGAGGTTTGTATTGCTTATGTCTTATCGTTTCCCAAGTCTCTCAGCTTGCTTACAGGGGTTTCAGTGTATAGTTTAATGAAATCACTGAAATAGGAAAATAATATGAAATATCCTCAGAGGATATTGGAATGAACAAAAGTTTTGAAGTTTCTGCCTTGAACTTCCAAAGATAGAGCTATCATTTTGTCTAGTGTGATTCTTATTATCTCAGTATTAGAAAGCTGCTTAATATATATAATTCATGAAACCCAATGTATTCCTCAGGATTAAAATCTTTACGGCTTCTTCTAAATTGTTTATGACTAAACAGCCAATTTAGAAAGAAGTTACGTACTTTTTCTATATGCTACATACAAATAAATCCCTGATCTCAACTGTGTGTTTGGATAGCTTTTAATTTCACTAGGTGCATATATATTCTTTTTTTTAATTTTTATTTATTTTTGAGAGAGAGAGACAGAGCATGAGCAGGGAAAGGGGAGAGAGAGAGGGAGGGAGACACAGAACTCCAAGCAGGCTCCAGGCTCTGAGCTGTCAGCACAGAGCCTGACGTGGGGCTCGAACTCACAAACCATGAGATCGTGACCTGAGCCGAAGTTGGTTGCTTAACCAACTGAGACACTCAAGCACCCCCTGGGTCCATATATATTCTAAGTGCAACCCTTTTTGACTGATCTTTTTCTCTACCTTGGAAACAACAATCTAATCTTTGTGTTTTGCTCATTCTTTGTTTTTAGGGCAGAGGCCATTTTCCCAACTATTCTGAACCCCTGATGAAACAGCCAAGAGTAGTTTCTCCTTTTAAAGACCTAACTCTGGAAGGCTAATTGCCTTCATCACCTTTATATATCCATGCACAAACATAATGCACGAATTTGATTTTAAACTCCCTGTGTTCCATTTCTCCAAGCAGATTTTCCTCTCCTCCTTTTCCTTTTCTTCCCCCTCCCTTTTTATTCTCCTCCTTTTCCCCTTCCCGTCTCCCTCCTCCTCTTCCTCCTCTTCCTCAGTGAGGTTACTAAGGAACACAGCAAGGTTAGGTTGTGCTCTGCCCTTACACACAGCCCTTTCATCCCCAGGGATGAATCCCAGTTGCACCAAGACCTATGGCAGCCCCCCTACTCAAACCTATCACCCAAATCCTGCCTCTGCAGGCCACCTCCTGTACATCAACGAAATGACTCTATCCTTGTAATCATTCACCAAAGATTCATTCATCCAGTTATGTGTGCCAAGAGAAGAATTTTTCTTATCCTACATTTGAGCTTTGGAAGTCAAGATTAGTTAATATAAAACCTGAACTGTGTTAAAATATTATGCCAAGTTCTGACCTGATGTCAACACTAATAATCAGGGTAACCGTCAGGATAGATACCATAGTTCTTTGTCTCAGAACTTTGTCAGCATTAAATTGGCCCGCGACACCCTACAGCAAGCCCCCGTCAGCCTTCGTTTCACCCATAGGGGTGTCCTAGACAAGAAGCCACCCTGTGGAATTCCTATGTCACAGATTAACTCTGCACCCTCTCTGCCACTCAAGAGTGACAGCAGAATGTGGTGTGGACAGAAAAGGATAACGTGACACTAATTTATTTTTTTAAATTTTTGTTAGAGTTTCTTTATTTATTTTGAGAGAGAGAGAGAGAGAGAGAGAGAGAGAGAGAGCAGAGCAGGGGAGAGGCAGAGAGAGAGAGCCAGAGAGACAGAGGTCCAAGCAGGATCCTGGCTGACAGCGCAGATCCCACATGAGATCATGGCTCGATCGCAAACCAAGAGTCAGGTGTTCAACAACGAACTGAACCACCCAGGTGCCCCTTAAAAAAAAATCTATCTATCTATCTATCTATCTATCTAATATTTAAAGCCTTGGGGTCCTTTAAGCAACAGTGGCAGCACATTCCTTGCAATACCAATAAAAACTCTTCTACTCTGGTGTCATTCTGGTGTCATCCTGCTGTTGAAAGCCGTCATTTGCCACTCTGGAAAACTTATTTGTGACTTTTGCACAGCTGTCCACTCTCTTCACATCCTCTTGTGATGTGCGGCACACGTGGTGGAACAGATGGCCAGAGAGACGTGTGCTATCTGTGCTCATGCAGCAGTTTCTCTTTGTGTCTTTACCATGAGCATATGACTCTTCTGCCCTTATTTTCTTCCTATGATAGTGTTAAGTGAGGTAGTCACATCTGCTGTACAGATTGTTGGGATTCTTGCTGTGAAACAATTAGGTAGGGATTGCCTATGCAGTGGAAAACTTCTAAGTGTCTCTTTGTGAACGGTTTCCCTGGAGAGGCAAAGGCCATATAGTGACGGCTTGAAGGTGATGTGCCTGGTGAACTTTTGTCATCTTCCTAATTCAGCAGCAAACTGCAGGTTCACAGAACTGAATGACCTAAAAATCTTTTCTCCATTTTCAGATCTCTAAAATGCCTAACCTTGCATACTAGTATTGACTATGAATGACAGCATAAAACCTGAGACTAGTCCTCTTATGTGTAAACATTCAACTGGTTAATAAACAGGAAGTTATAGCAAGTTCTAAGAGCTACCAAAATTGTAGTATTCTTAGATTTCCCCCCTTTAATAGTCGATAAATACATATTTTGGAACAATGAATAAAATAAAGATATAAAAATACATTTCCTAACCTCAAGAGGTCTCAAGTCTAGCTGAAGAAATGAAAACGCATAGCTTCCTTGAAGTATATTCCATGCTTGGGGGTGAGATGGATGGGAGTAGATATGTTTGGACTTATCTGTGAAATACACAAGTATAATATTACACTTGTAAAGTATGGTGCTTTAGGGTAATTCTGTGTATTTTGATATTTTTGTCTTTTGGATAGCATGGCATTCAAAATGAATTAGGTTTTAATTTCATCCTGTAATTTCATTCAGTGATCACATTAGAAATACATGGCATTTACTTAATATTCTATTGAAAACTCATTTTTAGTTTATGCTGTTTTTTACTTAATAAAAGTAATATCAAAATTTAGTTTTTTACTGTATCTAGTTTATAAGCCTAAAGCTGTGACCATTTTCATTTACTTTCTGTGTATACACAGAAGTAATGTTCATATGCCCATTTTGTTCCTGGAGCACATAAAAACAGTTTTTTTTATAAAAAGCACACATCCCTTACATAGAAAAAGATAAGTTAAATTCTAGAATCAGAGTTCTTTAATGCAGCACCTAAAATCAGAGCCTCATATTGTTTTCAGGTTTCTCATTTAGCTTTGAAAAAATGTCTTCCCTCCTCCCCCACCACATCCCATGACTTAATGACACTTTCTTCTGGAGTCATTGTGAAAATGTATAGTTTTAAAACACACACACACACACACACACACACACACACAAAAGGTACTTATTGTCCCAATCTCAAAGTACTGTTTTACAGAGAGCATAACTTCAGATACAAGGCAAGCACTTACCATCCACAGTTAAGGAGCTAACAACTGTAAAATGAACTCAGGATGGATTACTTCTCACAAAAACCAGGGCTCAGGCAAGATGGTGTGAAAAAATTATTACGTCTTTGAAATGTTGAACGAAAATAATTCCAGCACAGTTCATGTGATTAAATCTATTTTCATTTAACCACACAGTTTGCACTGCTCTTCATCCTCAGGGCTTTTTAGCAGAGTTATTTGTATAATCAATCCTCTAAAGAGGAGAAGAAAATGTAACCTAGAGTCTCTGAGTGAATTTTTCCTTTCTCTCCACAATTTAAATTTCTTCGAAAAACGTTTTCCAAACAGATTTTAATCTATTATACTAATGAACAGAATTGTACCTTTAGGATCAATTTGTGACCCAGTTGGAGCTATTACTGAAATACTGACTTTAAAAACCTCATTTGTTGGGGCGCCTGGGTGGCTCAGTTGGTTGAGCATCTGACTTCGGTTCAGGTCATGATCTCATGGCTTGTAGGTTCGAGCCCCGTGTTGGGCTCTGTGCTGACAGCTCGGGGCCTGCAGACTGTTTCAGATTCTGTGTCTCCCTTTCTCTCTGCCTCTCCCCTGCTCATGCTCTGTCTCTCAAAAATAAATAAACATTAAAAAATTTTTAAAAAACCCACCTCATTTATGGTAGTGACTGTATCTGAAACTACAGACAGAAAGAAAGAAAGGAAGAAAAAACAAGAATGTCAGGCAGAAAAGGTAAGGAGAAGGAAAGATAGGGATACAGATATGAGAAGATAGATAGTAAAAATCTTTTCAGTTCTCTCTAATTTGCATAGTCAAATTTTAAGAAAAGGGACATACACTTTTATCAGTCTGCTTTCAAAATATTTCCTAGCACATGCTGAGGCACATTTGTCTCTTCCTACAATTATTCAATTACCTTGCTTTATTCTTGGGAAAGAAGATTTTCTGGCTATTTCCTTTAAAATCCTTTGTATCATGAACTCTAGCCAACTCTGGGATGCATCAGTGGACAACCAATTGGTTAACTTATATATTAAATTATGTGTATGGCTTGCTTTTTGCATGTGATTTCAGCTTATGTGAGTTTTTTTTTAGATTGCAAAATGTTCTTTTAAGTTTTTATTGTGATCCCCGTTAGTTAACAGAGTTATATTAGTTTCAGGTGTACAATAAGTGATGCAACCCTTCCATACATCATCCTGTGCGAATCAGGACAAGTGCTGCAAAGTTTTCCAGAAAGTGTTTTTGTTTGTTTTTTAACAATCTAAAATAGTTTCTAAAATAGTTCCTTTTTTTGGTTCCTAAAATGTGGTCTCTGGACTAGTGGGAAGAGTGTCACAGGGGAACTCCTTTGAAATGCAATCCTGGAGCTCCATCCCAGACCTCTGGAATCAGAAACTCCAGGGGTGGGGCTTGGCAGCCTGGGGTGTAAGGAGCCCTGCAGGTGATTTTGATCCTTCTAACTTGAGAACTGGTGCCCTGGAGCATGCATTGCACGGTGAGCTGAGCAGACCAAGTGTCCACTAAAAATAATATGACTGTCGGTCTCACTTCAGTCCATGTGTGTAGAAGACTGACAATTCAGGCTCAATTATATTTTGCTCATAGCCACCATGATTGCTTACAGATGACAAGACAACCATAGCAAAGCACAACATCCTTCAAACGTATTGCATTCTGGGAAGGAACCTTAATTAAATTGGTGGCTAGTGTTGATTTCAGCACCATTTTTCTTTGTATTTTTCTACTATTGTAATTACATATATATGATACTGATGCTATTTGCCTAGATAGGTTGTTGATTATTTAAATGAGTTGATGAAAGTGGGAATAACAAAAACATCTTAGTTAAAACATGTAATTGTATAACTATTTGTCAATTATTTTGACGTAATGCCAGGGCTATTTTTTCATTAGTCTCCTTAAGGAACTTGTATGTTTTTTATGATTAATCCATACTATAATTCATCCATTTTTGTAATATTTAAGTGAAAGATTCTCTAGAATTTTTAAAATACAAGAAAAGATAGAGAACAAATTGAGGGTTGATGGCAGATGGCAAGAGGGGGAGAGAGAAAATGGATAATGGACATTGAGGAGGACACTTGAGATGGGCACTGGGTGTTGCATGTAAGCAATGAAACATGGGAATCTACTTCTGGAGCCAAGGGCACACTGTATATACTGTATGTTAGCTAACTTGATAATAAATTATATCAAATAAATAAATAAATAATAAAATACAAATAAAGACTTTTTTTTAACTTTTTAAAACTTTTATTTATTTTTGAGATAGAGAGAGACAGAGCAGGTACAGGGGAGGGGAAGACATAGGAGAGAGGCAGACACAGGATTCAAAACAGGCTCCAGGCTCTGAGCTGTCAGCACAGAGCCTGACGCAGGGCTCGAACCCATGAACCATGAGATAATGACATGAGGAGAAGTCAGATGCTTAACTGACTGAGCCACCCAGGCACCCCAAGAAAGACTTTTTGATACAGAACATTTTTGGATTTTTATGATATTTCTCTCCCAACTTTCACACATTTTACCCACATATAATTCAGAAGTGCTTTTTTGTTTTGTTTTTGTCTAGATAACTTTTTTTGTTCATTTTGCCTTTCAAGAGAGATCACCATAGTTTTCATGATGAAAAGTACTATTTAATGCTTAAATTTTAATGGAATGTATCATATTTAACTATGTATTTATAAGAAGGATTATAGAAAATAGCTCATGTTAATTAAATTAGATTATTAAAAAGCAATTAAAATATTAAGATCAAATTTGAGAACAATCCACAGCAACTCTTGGAAGGCAGGCCAGTGAACTAGAGCAATCTGTTCAGCATCGGGTGGACGAGGGAGCTCCTATCTTTAGGTTTTAAAAACAGAGGTCCTTTTAACAGGTAAGTTGGTTAAGGTCTGATGGTAAGTGACCTTCTACTATATTAAAATATGGGTTATTGTGCTAAGTTCTCTGATTCAACATTGTTTTATTTTTTCTATTTTCAGTGATGGTAAATTGAGGGGCATTGACTTTCTTTTTTTTCCGTGCATTTGTGCATGTGTGAGTCAAAACTAGGAAATTTGGAGTGGTCTAATTCTATAGGAAGTCAGTTATGAGGATGTTCTGACTTTGTTTTTTGGTAGTGTATAAATTGAACATCTGTTTCTCATTAGATGCACAGCACTCACAAAGGAGAACTGAAGCATGATTGCTTTTTCTTTCCTTTCCTTTCCTTTCCTTTCCTTTCCTTTCCTTTCCTTTCCGTACCTCATGCATGACTTTGACCCTAAACGAGGCTCAATTTATTCTATGGGATGATGGTGTGGTAGTGGTAGTGGTGGTGGGGTGTGTTCCTGGCTCTGAAAGAATGATTTTACTTACTTACTTAACTACGTACTTATTTAATTACTTATTTATTATAGAAGAACAGCTTCTCTTTTTTTTTCCCCAAAGTTTATTTATTTATTTTTGGGGAGGGAGAGAGAGAGAGAAAGAACGAGTCAGGGAAGGGCAAAGACAGAGGGAGGGACAGAATCCCAAGCAGGCTCTGCACCATGAGCGCAGAGCCCGATGTGGGGCTTGAACCCATGAACCGTGAAATCATGACTTGAGCCGAGATCAAGGGTCAGACGCCTGACCAGTTGAGCCACCCAGGTGCCCCTGAAATAATGATTTTAAAGGCTGAATTACTACATTTATTCAAATCATATTTCATCTTAAATAGTAATTAACTCCATTATTATAAGCTGTTCTCAATTTGTTACCTGCGTTTTCTTAATATTACATTGCAGCTTGATGAGTGTTTTCCAGCATGGCTACATTCCCTTTATAAATCTCTACGGATTAATACAGGATGAATTTTCAAGTCCTGTAAGTCACACCAAGTATTGAGGAAGCACAGTTCTATTACTTGTCCTGATGTTTCTTATTAAAATATACACGTGTTAACTATGATGAAAGAGAATGAGAGGGGAAACATACTGCCTAATTTTTTTTTTCCTGTCATGTCGATCAAAATAAAGCAACAGCATAGTATTAGGGATTAATACAAAGGATGAAATTAGTAAGGAGGAATTGTATCAGGAAAACAAATGATTCACTGAAAGGATGGGAACTAAAGAGTGCCAGCTTTGCTACCACTTTTTTACTACATTTTACTGATTGCAGCTAATACTACGGAGTAACTTCCAAGAATTTTGGTGATAGAGTTAAGAAAAAATATCACTTAGTAGTAGGCACTTGGGTCATAATATGTAATTATAAAAGAAGTAGCATAACTCCATCTGGCAAATACTGACAGCTTTTGATAAAGTAACTATGCCAATGGCAATGAAATTTCTTTTGCCTTTCAGTGACAAGTTCAATGTTTTTAATGGAGTTAATCACATATTAGACAATACTCTATTAATCCCTGAATGGCTTTAGAATATTGATAAGGAATACTTAGCCACTTAAATCTGTTTACCTGAAATTGGCAGTGTTTTATGAAGTAGCCGCATGATATACTGGAAGGGTATCAACTGGTTGAGCCTGTTTGAAGAAATTCTTTCCTTTCTCTGGGTCTCTTGTCCTCCATGAGAACATTAGCTGTGGTGATCTCTGGGCATTCATTCTATCAGCTCCAAACTACTCTGACCTGTCTGTCCTCATGGAAAAAGTATATTTTGTTGTTCCCCAAAGGAATATATTCTGTTTTATAGATATATGCCCTCCAGTTAGAGACAGTTCATATATTTACAACATAAAATGCCATGGAGGCTGTGATCTTTCTGGTAAACCACCTGAGTGCATTTTGAGAAGTTGAAGTTTGGTCAGATGGTATTCTAGAAAATGCCTGGGCACAGGTGCTAGAGAGAATTGTCTAGAAACACACCCACCATTTACTACTTGTGTGCTTTGCGTCAAAGAATTTACAGTGTCCCCCTCTGAAAAATGAGGATAAAAGTCTATTTTCTAGAATTGTTGTGAAAATTGAATATAATAAAATGTGTAAAGTGCTGAGCTCAGTGGTGGAAACTGCTCCTTCTCTCCCCAGCTTCCTGTCTGTTGCAATCTAAATGAATGAGAATTCCCTAATCACATTTCTAAAAGTAGTATTATTCCATCACTTTTAGTTCCTCCTCAATGCTCATTTTTCTCTTGCCTTTTCATATTCTGTCATATTCACATAGGTCCCCCATTCCCTTTCCATCCCTTCCTCTCTGTTGCAATGAAGAGAATTTACCTGAAAGATCTATACTTATTAGCAAAGTATAGCAAGGAGTAAAGAAGTTCTGGATTTGTTTACATAAATCATATTAATGCAAATATAAATACCTGGTAAATGAGTCCAGCATTTTGAGTCTAAATGATCTAGTTTGGGGGCGCTGGGTGGCTCAGTCAGTTAGACGTCCAACTTCAGCTCACGTCATGATCTCGCAGTGCGTGAGTTGAAGCCCCACGTCGGGCTCTGGGCTGACAGCTCAGAGCCTGGAGCCTGCTTTGGGTTCTGTGTCTCCCTTTCTCTCTGCCTTTTCCCCGTTCACACTCCCTCTCTCTCTTTCTCAAAAATAAATAAACATTAAAAAAAAAATAAATGATCTAGTTTGTTCTCAGCACTGACCTGAATGCCCTGTGTGACGTTCATAGCTAGTAATGGTCTCGGCCTGCCCTTGACAGCCTGACGATACTCTCTGCAGCAATTAACCTAGAAATTGCTACCATTGTTTACACAAAACCCATCAAGGAGGTCAGCAGATAATAATAACATTTGCCTTTCTTTTATACCAACCACTAATAAATGCATTATTTGAATCTCATAATAATCCCATGAAATAAGCAGGTATTATTATTTATGAATTGTTTGTTTTAATTGAGTCATTAAGTAACTTTTCCAAGGTGTTATAAATAGAAAGTGTCAGAAGCCAGGACTGGAAGTTAGACCTCCTGTTATATTATCCTCATACATACACAGCGGGGCCTCTTTGAAAATCTTTCTTTGACAGGTTCCAGTAATTAATTTCATACATCTGTTGCAATAAATAGTAACACCTACCCTTAAATAGACCGGCTGTACCTGCCTTGTTCCTGTTGCTCTTAAATGGATACTGGTAAATTAAATTTTTTTAATGTTTATTTATTTTTGAGAGAGACAGAGAGTGCAAACAGGGTGGGGGGTGGTGCAGAGAGAGAGGGAGACATAGAACCCAAAGCAGGCTCCAGGCTCTGAGCTGTCAGCACAGAGCCTGACACGGGGCTTGAACTCACGAACTGCAAGATCATGACCTGAGCTGAAGCCAGACGTCCAACCGATTGAGACACCCAGGCACCCCTGATACTGGTAAATTTACAAGGCCATTTCTGTTTACATTCTGTCTTCACTATGCAGTGTATTGAGGAAATAATTTTGGTTAACTATATGTGTATATGGCTATGTGTTTCTTTTCCTTTTTTTTTTTTTTTGTTTCTTTGTTTTTTGTTTTTGGTCCTTTTCTCTCTTTTTTCTTCTTCTTTTTCTTTCTCTAATAATTTTTTTTAATTTTTGGTTAAGATAAAATGCATATGATATAAAATTTACCATCATAATAATGATTCTTACTTGAGGGGTGCTTAGGTGGCTCAGTCAGTTGAGCGTCCGACTCTTGATGTCAGCTCAGGTCATGATCTCTCAGTTTGTGAGTTCAAGCCACTCATCAGGCTCTGAGCTCACAGCATAGCCTTCTTGGGATTCTCTCCTCCCTCTCTCTGTCCCTCCCCCACTCACCCTCTCTCTCTCTCTCTCTCTGAAAAATAAACATTAAAAAAAGAGTTTTACTTGTACCATTCAGTAATGTTAAGTATATTCACATTGTTGACAATCCATCTGCAGAACTTTCTCATCTTGTGAAACTAAAACTCGATACCCACTAAACAACAATTCCCCATCTCTCTTTCCCCCAAGAATGTGGAAACTACTATTCTCCTTTCTGTTTGACCACTCTTAGTACTTCATCTAAGTGAAATCAGATAGTATTTGTCTTTTTGTAACTGGCTTATTTCACTTAATATACTGCCCTTAAGGTTTATCCACATTGTACCATGTGTCAGAATTTCCTTCATTTTTTTGACTGAATAATTTTCTATTGTACATATATGCCACATTTTGTTTCTATTCATCTGTCAAAGGGTATTTGGGTTACATCTACCTTTTGGCTTTTGAAATAATACTGCTATGAATGTGAGTGCACAACTATCTGTGGACCATACTTTCAATTTGTTTGGGTATATACTTAGAAGTAATGATGCTAGATTATATGTTTTTTTTTTTTTTGTTTGTTTTTTTTAAGAACCACCATACTGTTTTCCATAGCCATTGTGCTGGGCATTAATAGTACAAGACCTCTTAGGAACCAGGCTGAATTCGAATCATCTAAGACTTTCTGTCTACTCTATGCCTTATTCTTCACATCCAATCACTGATCATGTGTTACAGATTCTATTTCTTCAGCATATCCTGATGCTTCCATGTTTACATACCAAATTACCTCATACCCAGATAATTAAAATTAGGTGCTTAGGGACTTGTTTTGCCAATGGTCATTTTCTCCCTCCAACATGTTTTTAAACTCCTGCCAAATAATTTTTTTTTTTTACATTATTGCTCTAATATTGTCCTTCCTTTGCTTGATATTTAAATGCCTCCACATTCATTGGCTACCATATAAGATCAAAACCGCTTAGTCTGGTGATCAAGATTTGCTATAATTTCAACCTCTTTTCCAAACTAGGTTTCACTATTTCTCTTTACCAAGCCTGGGTTCTAGCCAGGTTGAATTACTTACAGACATATTTTCTACACTTTTTACTTTCTGATCCTCTTGCCTGTTTGTATGCTGTTCACCATCTGGAATGTTTTAGACATACTTACTCTGCTTCTCCCCCAAATCCTTCATGTTTTTAAGCCCCAGCTAAAATGCTGAAGCCATTCCAGATTTCATGGTTTTATATAACCTCTCCAAACCCAGGATCCTAATAACACTTTATTGATTGTTATTCTGTTCGCATTTATCACTTCCTATCTTGTACAATAGTTATTTATGTATCTTAAATTTCCTACGAGATTTAGCTTCCAACATGCAGTTTGAGGGCAGATATTCTGTGTGTGTGTTTGTGTTTTCATCTTTTTATCTTCTTCAGTACATAATAAAGTATTTCACACACAATTAGCAATCAATACATGTTTTGAGGGAGTGAATCAACAAATAAAATAAGTATATGGACTGGGACAGACGGTTTCTTCAGATACTTAAAATTGGCGAAAACTTTATATTTGCTGAAAGGAAGCAAGGAGAGACATATTCAAACAGGGCTGGCATTTGAGCCTATAACCACAGATCCTTTAAGGTAAATTACTTCTGTCTTTTCTGAGTATTAGGGAGGTATTTGAGGAAACCAACCAAAAAGTTTAGCTTCTAAATATGTGTTTCAGGAAAAATTGTAAGTAGTGGCAGTAGGATTTTGCTAAACAATAAGTAGTCGTATTTTATTTGGTAGTTAGAATCCTGTTTTGTATAAATTATTTATTATTTTTTAATATATTCGCCTGAACACTGAAACTAGCTCAATTTAAAATTAATTTAAGAGTCACTTTACTATGTTAGGTATTTCAACTTCTATCTCTATCTTATTTCAGGAATAGTAAAACATTGAAGGAAAAAATATTTTAAAGAGTTTTATTGTAGCCAAATAGCTACAAAAGGACACATCATTTTGAACACACTTAAATTTTTCCTTAGAAACATTACAAAATACATGCTGGTACTCATCCCTCCTATAAAGAGCAACACTGTATGTAAGAAATGAAAATATTTCTTTTGAAATATAGACAAACTCTTCCACACAGGCAGAATACATAGAAAGTCAAGTGCTACTCTGGTAAATTGTACATACAGGTGTTTGAATAATAACAATGTATGATCCCCAAGTATCCAATAAAATCTCAATATCGTGTCAATGGCAAATTAACTGAAAAGTTACTGAACTAATTTTCTCATGTTCTTCCGGTTGATTGATTGACTATTTCTGGGATACGCTTCTTTATAATTAATAACTGACCAAAAAAATTGGAAAAATATGATTCATGAAAGACTTTGGCAAATATAGAGAACAATTTGATCAACTTTGTAACATTTTCGTACTCATAATATTACTTTAAGAATCATCTTATAATGGGGTACCTGGGTGGCTCACTCAGTTGCATGTCAGATTGTTGATTTTGGCTCAGGTCATGATCCCAGAGTTGTGGGATGAGGCCCCACTCGGGCTCCATGCTGAACATGGAGCCTGCTTAAGATTCTCTGTCTCTGTCTCTGTCTCTCTCTCCTTCTCCCAGACTCATGCTCTCTCTGTCTCTTAAAAAAAATCATCGTATATCATCAAGACCGATGGTCTTAAAATTAAAAGAGAACATTTATAATTTTCTCCAAACCTCATTAAGCTATAATCAACTAAATCTGTGCCATTATCATTTCTATATGTTTCTTATAAATTTAGCAAAATATTATTTTATGAATTTACCCATGTCCAGAAGTTTCAAAGGTATGATTGAATAATATGGCTCAAATTCATAAATCCAAAGAAATAATGATGGCAGTAAAAGAAAAATTGTACCAGATACTTGTTAAAGATTGCAAGGGAGATTTTATTCAAGACTATTGCAATAGGAGTCAAGACTGCTGCAATCAGGGGAGAAAGTTGAACTCAGTTTGCTGAAACCAAAGAGTGGTGAGCTAATGGAAAATTACTTTAAGGAAGAGGTTGGTCTAAATGATTAAGTCATTTGTATTTCTTAATTTTCCCTTATCCAGGTTCATCTCCTACCTGCCTACAGGGACTGGGAAGCAGGGGTCCTATTTTTGCTTGATGATTACATTTCAAAGGGATGGCTTCCAGGTCTTAGAGAAAGACATATCTGGATTGTAGAAGATTTCTATCTCAAAGGGCTAGAGAAAGAATTTACCATTGCAAGTTTTCTATAGTAAATGCTTCAAGAAAAAGAGGTCAGGGTACTAGAGTCAGGAAGAAACATTTCTGAAGTTTGGGTCAAACTGAGGAAATGTTCTGGCCTTCTTGGTCACAGTAGATATTTGCTTTTTAGGAATGTTATCTACGTAGGAGAAATTTTGAATTTGTCCTATACTACACTTTGCATTGGAGTTGATTCTGACCCAATGTGTGACAGAAATTCTTCCCAAAGGAAGTATTTCATTGCTTTCTGGGGGAAGTTAATTTTCAATATGTTTGACAAATAAAATGTCATACACAGAGGAGTAGAAATAGACAATTTTTAGGCTTTTCTGTCAACAATTTCCAAATACCTGCCTTTTTATCAAAAATCTTTCTTACTGGATCATTCTCAATCCCCCCTCACTTTATACCATGCTTCCTTACTTAGTAATTCAGAAAGAGTTGTTATTTCTAAGTGCCTAAGTTCATATTCTGTGACTAAAAAGTTTCCCTGTATTCTTTCATCCATGCTACAATTATTTATATGATGAGAAAAGTAAAATAAAATAACTTCATTTTTCAAAAATAAGTGGCATTGTACTTTCGTACATAGCATGTGATTTTAAAGCCAAAGTGATTTTAAAGCCAAAGAGCGTAAGAAAGAAGGGGACTCTATTCTCCACCTAAGAAACTAGCACTTTACTAAAGAAAAGAGAAACGGAAGAGATCTTAAGTTTTCTTCTCAGCAACGCAAAATCTCAATTAAAGAAATGATCTGATTCTAATTTTATCTTGTAAACTAATTATAGAAAACATAACAGTGTTAAGTATAAAGTGGTATGTCAAAGTTGTACACATAAACCTTTAAATATTCCTGATTTACACTAAATAAAGTGAATTAGCAAGTGACTACAGGGTACAAATTTAACCACATATTCTTCTCAGATAACCATCAAAGTATCTACATAGTTGCAGAAAAGGGCACAGATGTTCACCCTAAAAAAAAACCTGTAATTAAGACACATTTATGCTCTGCAGATGCAGCCATTTCTAAGGACTACCAAGCACTCTGTAAGCACACCCAAACCAAAGAAAAATCTTTTTTGAACTTCCTTAGTTTTATTTTCACTGGAAAATCAAAACAGGAATCCCAATGATACAAATGTGACAGTGTAATTAATCTACATTTGCTCTCCAGCCATATATATTTTACAGGGTGTGTAGAACCTAAGTTCGTAACATTTAATGTTTTTACCCCAGACACTGTTTCTGAGACTTACCAGGGAGATTTATGTAATATATCATGAGTAATTTAAAATTAGAAGTGTCTCTGATTTAGGTAAACCCATATAAATCGGTATTTGGATGCTGTAAGGAACTAACAAACGCCTATGGAAGGAAAGAGACTATCTTAAAATTTTATTCTGACACTATATTAAATAATTTGGGCACATATTTTTATTTAATCTTGAAAATACTAGAACATATACGGCGCACATGCTTCAGTGAAAGGAAGACAAACGTGTATGCTTTCAAATTAATTTTCGGGGGCACCTGGGTGGCTCAGTCGGTTAAGCGTCTGACTTTGGCTCAGGTCATGATCTCACGGTCCGTGAGTTCAAGCCCCGCGTAGGGCTCTGTGCTGACAGCTCAGAGCCTGGAGCCTGCTTCCGATTCTGTGTCTCCCTCTCTCTCTGACCCTCCCCCATTCATGCTCTGTCTCTCTCTGTCTCAAAAGTAAATAAACGTTAAAAAAAATTAAAAAAAAAAATTAATTTTCGCAGTCAAATTTTAACTCAGTGGTGTTAACAAAGAGTTAACTGTCTGTTCACTAATAAAGGGTTCACTGTCTGTTCTGGAAATGTCAAATTTAATTGTTCTTACAATAGAGTCCATTGTTTTTTCTTTCCTTTTTAAACTAAATTTTGTATACCTAGTTTATTTTTACTTTAAATATTTAATTTTGTCACTTAAAATTCTTAATGTAAACATTCTACTTGTGTTTCAAAAATATATTTACATCTTGACATCTTGATGAGACTTTAAGAGATGTAGAGATTTAACATAACCTGTAAGCATTGCATTGACGTTGTACAAAAATAGATTTTGGTCTTGGATTATGTTCTGCTGGCATTTTTTCCACCTTTTCGAGGCATTACGGAGTTCCTAGAGTTACCATTTTAAATCAAATTTTGTTACATGTCATCAAAAATATTTTAATGATTTCTCCTCATCATAATAAAGTTCAAACACCTGTAAAAGCCCTTCCTGGATAGCCCTTTGTTTCACTGTCTCAGTAAATTCCTGTCACGCTCCATCATCTGGGACTCTGCTGGTCAGTTCCCCAGGCAACACTATTTTCTTTCTTACTACAAGGTCACATGAAGCTTCTTCCTTTCACTGGTCACCTTTGAACCCATAATTTTCCAATCTTGATGTTAAATTGCAATTAACCTGTCAAGAATGCTTTTTTAAAAGGGTTTCCTTGGAAAGTGACATTTGAGTTTTAAGATTCACCCTATAATGGCAATGCCAACACAATATTTAGAATTGAAGCCATGTTTTAGTTGACAAGGAAAGGTTGTTAAATGTGTATTTATTTTAAACAATTGTTTCTTTTTTAAAAAAAAATAAGTGTCTTTTATTTTACCTTCAAAAACTTTTTTATTTTGAAGCAATTATAGGCTCAAAGAAGTTGCAAGAATAGTACAGAATGTCCTCTGTATCCTTCCCTGAACTTCCCCCAATGGTGACATCTAATATAACTACAATATCAAGACCAGAAAACTGACATTGACACATTACTGTAACTAGACTATAAATCTGACTTCGTTTTCACTATTTTCTAGCATGCATCCATCTGTGTTTGTATACTGTAACCTCTATTCTGTACCAGTGTAGACATAGATTATATATCAGTCCCCACTCCAAATGTTTGGGCTTTTTTTCTTTGCATATAATTTTTCTTAGAATGAGTCTATCAGTTATTTATGATTTTTTTTTGAAATGAATGAATATACAACAGAAAAACATTCTTATCAGTGGAAGCAAAATAAAATGGATGTTTGACCTCCATAATATTTGTTTAATGTTGGTTTGGTTGGGGTAGACATATATATGATCCTGAAAAAATAAAAGTTGCTAATCAGCAGCACAAAAGAATGTGACAATAAGTTCTGTTATACATCACGTGTGACATCAAAAGTAAAATTACAATTAGTGTTGAACCTTGTTAAACATAACCACAGTTTATGAGAATTGCTGCGCTTTAATGTGCATGTAATAGTTGAGGTAGATTTTTGGTAGACAGTTGTGAGTCAGACTGCTTTTACCACATACTTTTAAAAGAATTTAGGATGAGCCAGGTCATTTAATTATAATTATATACACTATCCAGGTACATTGGATTATAATGAAATCAATTATTGGGCTTCTGCTATTTTTATCAGCTGATATTTTTCAGATACTATATATCTAGGAATGTATACACATTGATCTAAGAACTGTGCAATCTTCTATGAGAAATTAAAAGTATGATGCATTCACTTCCCTCTAGGAACATGCAATTTCATTAGGTAAATAGTATACTTACACATAAAAGTTTAAAAAATAGTCAAGACATTAATAGAAATATGATAACTCATGACTAATTTAAAAAATAGAAAATGTTATTAAGGATGTTTTAAAAGAGAGAGAAATCCATTTCAGTATCATTTCACAAAAAGATGGAGTCTGGGTTAGGGTGACCTGTAAGATATTGTAATGGAAGAGAAAAGTACCAGTTTTTTAAAATGTTTAGTTTTGAGAGAGAGACAGATCACGAGTGGGAGAGGGGCAGAGAGAGAGGGAGACACAGAATCTGAAGCAGGCTCCAGGCTTTGAGCTGTCAGCACAAAGCCTGACACTGGGCTCAAACCCACAAACCTTGAGATCATGACCTGAGCCAAAGTCGGACACTTAACCAAATGAGCCTCCCAGACAACCCCCAAAAGTTGTTGAGAAAAGATTATTTTAGTCAATAAATTCAGGTAACATGTTTATTTCATGGATATAATCTGTTGGCATCAGGTGATACATACATAGGATTAAAGAATGATTATAATCAGGAAACAAACTTTCTAATTCTGTAGAGGTCAATTTTGTGATAATAAAAATAGTAACTTGGATAGGAAAAATATTTTTTAACATGAACTTATGGAATTTGCAAGAACCTTGTAAGTCACCCACGTTGAATCTGAAGTCCAAGGAAGAAATCATAGATTCTCTTTGCTGTTATTTGTCTCCTCATTTTGATTTGATGAATTCTAATATGAGTATACCTTGATAAATAAATTTACTACATGTACATTTTAAAGTATTTTAAATTTTTTTTAACATTTATTTATTTTTGAGACAGAGAGAGACAGAGCATGAACGGGGGAGGGTCAGAGAGAGAGGGAGACACAGAATCGGAAGCAGACTCCAGGCTCTGAGCCATCAGCCCAGACCCCGACGCGGGGCTTGAACTCACAGAGGGCGAGATCGTGACCCTGAGCTGAAGTCGGATGCTTAACCGACTGAGCCACCCAGGAGCCCCTAAAGTATTTTAAAAGTATTATAATAAATCACAAAGTGATACTTTTAAAATTTGCAAAACTATTTTATAGTAACCTTCTACTACTCCTATATGATTATATGAAATCTATATACGGATTATATAATTTTTTACAACAAATAACTATAGCACTCATTCAATAAACATTTATTGGGCCCTGGTAATATATCAGGAATTGTACTAGGCACTGGCTATTCAAAGGTAAACAAAATTTGTTACTGCAAAGAGAAAAATCATAGGCCAGTTGAGATGGAATCTAAGTGATATGTACATGCCATCCACATACCAAACAACAACAAAAAAATTCCATTTTATCATTTTTCTCTATGTTTTAATTTAATAAGCACCATTCTTTTCTTCATGTCTGCCATGGTGCAAGAAAGACAAAGGAAATGAAAACATAAACCTGGGGGTGCCTGGGTGGCTCAGTTGTTTGAGCGTCTGACTCTTGGTTTCAACTCAAGTCATGAATCCAGGGTCGTGGCTTTGAGCCCCTCTTTGGGCTCCATGCTGGGCGTGGAGCCTGCTTATCTCTCTCTCTCTCTCTCGCTCTCGCTCTCGCTCTCGCTCTCGCTCTCCCTCTCCCTCTCCCTCTCCCTCTCCCTCTCCCTCTCTCCCTCCTCTGCTCATTCAAGCTCTTTCTTGCTCTCTCTCTCTCTCTCTCAAAAAAAAAAAAAAATCCAACTGATTATCTATTAACACAATAGTCACACATTTAAAGGAATAAAAATAATACCTACTCTGAAAAAGGTCTGTTTCTGTTTCTAGCACTCTAATTCTTACTTGAATTGGAAGTCACAGTTTTCACAGCTACTCAGATTTTCCTGATTTCATGTAGCTGGTGACAATGTGCCAGTTAAAACATCATCTGCACATGTTGACAAGTGTCTAAGGAAGAGAATCAAGTGTTTCAAATACACCAAGATGACTCAGAAATAACTGTCAGACAACTGTGTTCTCCAGAGGTGGCACATCACTTGGACTACAAGAGCCATTAGGTGACATTTCTCCAAGAGGGAACCTTGTCGTTCTGCTCCCTGCCTGCTATAGGGGCTTCACTCCAGCAATGTGCTGAGCCAGAAAATAGAGTAAAGGAAGGTAGCGAACAGCGGTGTGTAGTATAAAATGAAAGAAATTAAGTCCTTCTGTGTTACTCCCTTTTATGACGAAAGAAGGGCCGGTGCTTCCAAAAGGGCATTCATGATAAAAACTGTATCTGAGGATGCACCCATCCTTTCTGAAGTACAGAGCTACAGAATTAAAAGGTTGGAAGAGTTTGTTAGGAATACCTCCTGAGCCTTTCCCTGGTTTTAAATTTGTTAGCAGCAGAGCCTCTATTCGACTTGAGTCCTCAATTCACATTGGCAGTTGTACAATTATGTTCTCTCCTGTTTTCAGCATAATCTTTGCATCTACTTTGCAGAATGCAAGAAAATCAATCTTTGACTCACATATTTAAAGGATGTAGCAGTATCTAGCTATTTCCTCCCTCCAAGGTTTTCTTTCTCATATAGAGATCATTTTTTCTTTCCTTAATCTGCATAGGGTTTCACTCTCTATTTCATTCTATTTTCTATGTCCTCTGGTAATGTATTTCTAGCTGTCAGAAAATTAGGCAATTTAATGCACTGGGTAGAAAGAAGATATTCCTAATCATTTCCCCATATATCCTAAGTATATTAGTTCTGCAAAGCCGACTTTAAAAAAAATAAACTTACTGCTGGGTAAGATCATGCTTCAGACAGCTGTTGGAATGAAATCATCTTCTTTTCAGTATAAACATCTTAAATGTTTACCAATTACCATCAATATTATAGCTCCAATGATGGAGGATTGCTGAAGATTTTGACTGACCAAATAGTCATCCATGATGGAAGATTTAGGGCCTCCACCGCCCTTCAGCTCCATGGCTAAAGGTGTCCGTGTATTTGTAGACAATCAAGTCAACGATAGTTTACCAAACCTGCTCCACTGTATGAATATGTGTTTAAATAAAATAAACACAAAGTAAAAAGGAAATGAGAAAATTTGTTTCTTTAGAAACTGCAAAAGTAGTAGGCCCAACATCATTATTCCAAACCTCAACGTGTGTTCATGGAAATATGTACACACTGACATGCGGAAGAGAATGCATAATGCATGAACAGAATATGCTCACATGTACCAATATAGTTGCTCATATTTAAGTACATTTTCTCATGGAAGTCAGTAAAAATTGAACTCTGCCATCTGGCTTTCACATATTTTAGTTATGTAATTTACTATGGAGTCTGTCTTGAATCTATAAAATAAGCAAGGAGGACTTGGAGTAATCTTCATAATTTTCTCTCAGATTTTAAGGGTATTTCTTTTGAAGTAAACCCCCAAAGATATTATTTCCATACCAAACTTCTATTTTATAATTTTCTATTCTAATTTCATGGTTTATCCTTTTATTTCCATTGAACCTGATATGTATAGTTCTCAATTGCTTTCTGGGTAATGTTAAATTGGATTATACCAGTAGACAATCTTAATCTTGATCCTTTTTTTTTTTTTTTTTTGGCCAAAGGACTTAAAGGAAACATGAAAATGTATTTTTAATTTTACCATTGGAGAAAATAAAAAGATCTGCTAAGGTGATGATAAATAAAACAAATCTAAAGGCATTTGGATTGTTTGGTAACACTTAAGAATCACAAAATATAAAGATCTTTACATAAATTTCTTTTTATAAGTGAAGAGAGAGGTAAACTAGATAAAATATTTAAGTTGCATAAGATATTGCCCATAGTTAGCACAAGAGCTGCAATTAGAATGTGATATGGTTGTCCTTTTTTTACACTTTGTACCTCAATTGGTCAGTCTTGATATGTTGTAAGATTACACGCGTCCACACGCATGTGCACACACACACTCACACACACACCGCTCAGTGTGTAACCAAATCCTTATAAAGAGAGACAGAGAAAGAAACAGAGAGAAAAGAGAGAGAGGAAGAGAAACATGCATTTGTATATTGGTCAGCTCTAGGAACTTGTAAGATTTTAATCATTCTATTTCTTACAAAGAAAATGTAGGAAGGACATATTCATGGATAGAGTTTTCTCACGATGAATAGAGGCTTTCACCCATAGAATCCCAGTAGGATCCATAGAATGTTAGAATCATACTGTGATAAGACTTTGAGAATAGCTCCCTAATAGGAAGGCCCCAAATTTTGCTAATGCTTAAGTTAGATATTCCTGAAATGTAGCTCTCATATAGGAGTACTATATGAAACAACAATTTTGAGTAAAAGATAGATTTCCATTATGTTTACGTAACATTGGGAAATTATTTTCTTTAAGTTGGTAGACTGAGTTTTAACTGCTCATGAAAGATTTTAGAGGCTCCTGGGTGTATCAGTCAGTTAAGTGTCTGACTTTGGGGTCAGATCATGATCTCAGGGTTCTTGGGTATGAGCCCCACATTGGGCTGTCCAGAGCAGAGCCTGCTTCAGATCCTCTGTCTCCTCCCTCACAAATAAATACACATTAAAAAAAATTTTAAAACAAAGATTTTAAATTATTGTTTAAACACATAGGTACTCTATCCATTTTTAAATGTTGTAAATAACATTTTTAAAATGTTTATTAAAGTGCCTTCTAATGACAGTTACCACTCCATAGAAATTCTAATGGAAATCAGTTAAAATTTCCAAAATGATTAGAGGAAGAAGATGAATCTGATATCTCAACCAGGGATTTAAAATAATACTCTGCCTAATTTAATCAAAATATTATCAATTAAAAAATCTGGCATTACAAAATTAAGAGATTTTTTCTTTGAAATTTAAGTGTTAGCATAAGCCAATAAATGGTATCACATTAGGCAGCTAAATAAAGGGTTTTGGAGGGCTGCTGGAACACTAATGGAGGCGGCCACTATCACTGCACATAAACCTACACATTTTTTAATAAGCTTGTGCTATAGCATATGCCTTTTTAAAAATCCAGTGCTCTGAGCAATTTATAGGTGAAAGTTTATTTTACCTTAAAATGTATATTCTGGTGATCAGTATATAAAATAAATTGAATTTATGTGGTAGGCATTTGTTTTTTACTCCTTTCTTGAACTTGGCAAGCATCTTGAAATATATGCTCTAAAATAATTCTAAGAACTCAATTTTGAAATCTCATTTTTATGATGATTTTACTGACTCTGGAGATATCAAAGGAATGACATCTTTAAAAAGAGAATGCTATTTCGACAAGAAAAACTAACGCCATGAAAGACTATTGTATTTATTGCTTCCTAAATAGATCACATTTTCATCTGTTTCTAACTCCATATGTATACTACTGTGTATTATTTTAGGTATATTTGCATTAAAATTCATTAATTTGAGTTAGTAATGATTTACACATATCTAGTCCACATAATACACACACACACACACACACACACGCACACACACACACACACAAATAATCAGAGCAATGTATTGTAACTCATTTAATTAGAATTACACTTGGAATGCTACTTATTTTACTGCCAACAGACAAAATTTGAACTGAGTGGAGGAGTAAAGGGGTGTAATTATGGGATTAGTGCGCAATTCTTCCTGTCAGAGGAGTAAAGGCACTGTGGGTCTGTAGATCCAGTCCACTTCATAGATGCCAGTAGCACTTTTGAAGACAGTCAATGCTCCATTGACTTAATAGAAACCCACTAGGGCCATGTTATTATGCAGATTACCTCATCAGCCATCCAACCCTGGGCTCTATGAGAGCGCTTGAGGAACACAGTGGCAGCCCCACTTCATTTGCTCTGAGTGACCTATTGTTCTCAATGGTGTTCCATCAAAAATTAGCTCAGCTGGGAAAAGGATAGGTTTAGGAGATTATCAGGTACTCACACAAATACCATATCTAGTGCTGGGTAATTGCTTGAGATTTGGTTACTGTTAGTCATACCTCAAACTCAGAAATTTTGATGTATTAGAAAGGTATTGATGAGGTTAAAAAGAACCTTCATTTAACATTTATTTCAGTTCACCTTGAATTCCACTACTGCTTTAATGCAATCAATCATCTAGACTCTGGAACATGAATTATGGCAATTTTCAGTGATTTCCAGAGAACCTAATATTACTTTCAATTTTTAATGTACAATTGACTCAAGCCACATTCATTACTTACCAGTAGAAAATTTGAATAACAGCATAAAAGGAAAGCAACTTTCAAATATTGTCAAATAAAGACTTTAAATAGTTGCTCAAACTAGCCAATGTCTCTTTTAATTAACATTCATAAACACCTAAGAAAGAAAACCTCTGAGTTTTAAATTTAAATTAAAAGCCAAGCTGTTTTAGGAGAGGGTAGGCATGTTGCACACCAAAACATCCTCTGAGAATCACAGTTAAGGTTTAATAAACACTCTCCCTATTTCTGCTGTGGTGTGAGTTTGATTTTGCATACTCTGACCTTGATTTAGGATATGGAAAGTCTGTTAATAAACTTACAACCTGCCATCAAGGTGGGCATCAGCTTTTGCAAAACAACCCCTATCCATATATTTCCCTTTTTAGCAGCATGTCTTTTCAGCTACCACACAAATACCCAGGGCATCAAACAAGGACATATGCAAAACAAGACTCTTAGTTCCTGTACAGATGAGTCTCTGTATACCAGGTTTGCTTTGCAGAGCTCCGTGGGGTCCTCCCCAACGTTTCCTACCAGCTGCCAACATTTACCACGTAGCTTAATGTCCTTTTACCCGAGAGACAAAAGCACCTTTATTTAGAGCTAGCCAAACAGACCTCAAACCTGTTTTTCCATCACACCTAAAGATATGTATACGAGATATAAATAACTGTCATCACCCTAACTCATATTCATGTCTTACGTTTTAAAAGTACACATGCTTATACCGTTAACCCATGTAATTACATACTGGCCTTTATGAGCTCAGAGGTAATAACAGAGATTCTGAAAACCGAATAGCCCAAATAGTGGCCAGATGAATGAATTGAATGGTTAAAGAGATCATTTCTAAAGATGGTCCTTTGTTACCATTTAATTCACCCAGCACTGTTCAGACAACCTTCAACTTAAGACACTGAAGAAATAGTTGTGCTTTGTCCTCACTGTAGTAGATTTGCCACTATGTTACCAGACAGTCTCAATGTTTCTCCTAGAATGTAATTCATCTTCATTGTTTCTGTGCCGACAGGATGGAACCTGCTTACAAATTTTACAGCTAGCAATACTTTTTATTGTTGTTCTGAAAGGGCTCCTGAGGGCTTTCTATTTTATTTTTAGGAACATTCTGAATTTTTTCCCCTTTATGCTATACTTTTCACTATTATGAGTGATGACCCTGGAATACTGGGGAGGAAAAAACAACCAACACCCACCAAACTCTGAAACTGTCATAAGTTTTAATGCAATCTTCCAATACTTTGATTTATTGCAGGTGTTAGATTTTAACTATGTTATAGCTAATGAAGAATATCAACAGCCTTTGTGGAATGCTGACATTCCTTCAAACTAAAAAACCTTCCAAATGACTCAAATGCCTTTCAGACGAAAAATGATGCAATAAGAATGTAATGCTTTTCTTGTGCTTTTAGGTATTGAATTAAAACTTTAGGCATCTGAAATGTAGTCAATTTTATGATGAAACTGTGAAATTATATCATTCAATGTCAACTGTGTTACTTTCAGTGTTTTATTTTATTTCTGTGATACCCATCAGGCTTGATTATACTTGAAAGTAGCCAAAAAGAGACCCAAGAAGCCAGTATAGTATGAAATCGCCATTAGCAATTGTCTTTTGCCTGAAATTAAAACTAATTTACGTGACTTCAGAGAAAAAAATTATTCACCAAACCATAGTGGGGAGAGAAAGAAGCTTTGTGAAAACAAAAACAAAAACAGAGTTTGTAACATTTAAAATGAAACTGAAAATAAATGTGGCACTTTGTATGTTAACATTTTACAGACCTCTATTTATAAATCACCTTGCAAGAGAGTCAGTTGTCCCCATGAAAAACAGCACAGGCAAACAAAGAGACATGCTGAGACTAATGGACTAATGCTTAGGTGGAAGATAGAGGTAGCCCATAATGTACCATACACTTATTTTGTTGTAGAAGAGATAGATTTGTTGTCTTACTTGCATAATCAGGTTTTATACTACTGTTGAAATCCAGTTGCCAATTAACTGTTTTGTAATAGTTTATAAAAAATAAATTCATTCCAAGTCAACGTTCGAAAAACAATGGGCGTTCTAAAAAAAACATTTTCCATATATGTTGGTTATTTTTTATAAAAATGAGAGTTTGTAATTGTTCAGCCTAGAAAAGTGAATTTAACTACTTTGAAAATAATTTTTAAATTTATGAAGGACCTTTTATAAACAACATACATATTAATAAGAATTCTGTCTTGTTTTTATATAACAATAGCTACACGAAATCTGGTAAATTCATTCTAACATTTTAAATACTTTTAGACAAAGACTAATAAAAATGTTGAAAATAATTAACCTCTTGCCAAAGGTGTCGTACTGACATAGAAATGACTATGTTATTAACATTTGATAAAATCAGTATTTTCCTTTAATCAGTAGTTTTGCTTAAGTTAATGTGAGTAATAATTTACTATATGCTGCAAAAGGGAGATTATAAAATTATATCAAAGTATTATCATTACATAATCATCAACATAAACTTAATTTTGGTAAGCAATTTAATTATATTGCTTACACTGTATCAAATTTAACTTTAAATAGAATTATAAGTCATATTGCATTGCTCAGAGTATATCACTGATGAATATTTTCATGCTGGTTTTGAAACAATGCATCTATTCCAATTACTATGACAATTAAATAAAAAATCTTCTGAGCCTTCTCCATTGATAAACTTATTGGAATAATATCAGGAAATAACCTAAAAGTATATGATATCGATTACACTTGAAAGGCATTTGTGCTAATAGTTAATGGTGTGTGTCTAGTGCAGAAATTGTTTTTAGTCACCTCAATTGTGTTTTCTCATCTGTAGGGAAATTGTTGTGAGAGCACACAAATGAGTTTTAATCAAGGTATATACCTCAGTGATCAAATAAACATTGATTATGAGATAGTTTCTATTCTTTGTGGTCTTACAGTATAGGGAATAGACATCTGAGAGGAAGTGATCATGTGAAGTTGAATCTTTGCATGTTAACACCTTGTCAAATGTGTACCTATGTTTGTGATCTACCTTCTTCCCTGAAGAGTCTGAAGTTGGCTATAAAGGATTGAGAGCCTGCTGGTTTAAATTATTCAAAGAATTAATTGATAAATTGTTTCATTCATTTTGGCATCTGTGGCTAATCTTTGTTAGAGTAAACAATATACCCCCTACCTTCACCTGGAAAACATTCAGTTTTCCTAATAGCTTGCCCTTCAAGGTTTATCTCCCTAACATTGCCCTGAAGAAATCCTCTGATTCAGAAAATCTGATTTCATCAATGTCCTCATTCAAACTTTCTACTTTTGTTTGTCTGTTGTAATTCTCTCTACTCGTCTTCCTAGAAATGCTGTCTACATTTCTCTTTATCCATCTGAATCTTGCCTATTCACCAAAGCTCATCTTGATGCAACCTTCTTTACGACAGATTGGGTGGGTACTCTGAATTTATTTTTTTGGCTTAATTTGTCTCAAATCTTGATCATATTTTTCCTTGTGATACTCTGTACTTCTTTTCTCTCTTCTGAGAAGCTGCAAGTTCCATCGTGATGGGACATGCCTTTCTTATCCTTCTAATTCTTTTTTTTTTTTTTTTTTCCTGATCAAGAGGACAAAGTGGAAAGGTGGGGCCTTGGCGCTCATTGCCAGGCTTGTTTTCTACTTCTGCCATGTACTAATTGTGACCTTGAGCAAATTACCTAAGCACTGTGTGTCAGTTTCCTCATAAGGTAGCCCTGTCATCAAAGGAGTGTTGTGAGAATTAAACAAGACACTGAATTCGTGCATAAAGCCACATAGCAGGTACTGAACATATATTTGTTCAGTGGTAAGTGATTTGGCTACCACTCCAGGATTTCCTTTTACTTTTAAGAAATAGTCCTTAACTTAGTCTATCTGGACCCCACACAGTCACTGTTAATGGTATTGACACATCATCTTTGTTATTGTACTTTGTTTCAATTGCCTTTTGTAAACAAGTTACATTATTGTCTTTCATATGATGATGAATTTTCAATCTCTCTCTCTTTTTTTGAGCAAAAAGGACTGACCAAAAAAATATATTGGTGAGAAAAATAAATATAGGGTATTATAATTGTAGAACAAGAGCTATGAACCTGTTAAGGGGTTTGTAGAGGAGCTTTGAAGAAAACTGATTTTGGTTTAGCAAAGACAGGAGTTGGAAGAGGAAACATATTGTAGAACTTAATGACCTTGTCAAATGCCTAAACTGTAAGATTCTTTCAAAAGAATGGTTTTCAAGCTAACCTTTAAAATGCAAAGTTTCTGTGAAGCTTCAACAATTCCATAAAAGCTTAACCTTTCATTTAATAAACTATTTTTTACTGCTTAAAAGAGTTTGGAAATATCTAGCTTGAGAGTCTGTTAGAGTGGACACCCAAAAAGGAATATTATAGTCAAGAGGGACATCAATTTGGAATATATGTTTCCATTGAAGTTTTTTCCTAGAATAGTACAAAAGGTAAAGTCAATTCTTGTTATTTTTAGTAGTAGTATTCTATAAAGTCACCATGAACACTAAATTAGCCAACACTGAATTGCTCTTTGGGGAAGCATAGGGTTATGTTCCAATGAACATCTGGTCACATTGTTTTCATCAAACAATCAATATATGAACTCGTTTTATGCATGCTTCTATTTGAAGACACTTCATTTAATATATATTGTTGATTCATTAACAATGAACTCATGGCCAACAGCACCATAACTCATGCCTGAACTTAGCTTATCTAACACATGTACTTTTTCTGTAAGGCACATCACAGCTTTCTTGATCTTAAGAACTCTGGACAGCATTTCTGCCTTATGCTTGGGGTCATTTTAAACAGTGAAATCACCAAAAAAAAAAAAAAAGCACAAAAAAATGGAACATAATATGGCAGTAAATAGACCTCAAAAGGACACTTGTTTACACTGTAAGAATTGCAACAAGAAAGCAGAAAGTCACCTTATTTTAAACTTCAGCTGTGAACATGTACATCAGGTGACTCAAATTTTCCACTGCTCTGTATGTCCATTACTGACTGCAAAGGCATGGTCATTGACTTTTGAGATTACAAATAAATTTTAGTAAGTAGTTATATTTCAAAATATAGAATTTGTGAATAAGGAAGATTGACTGCTCTTGCTTCTTATTCCAGCTGGAGAGTTAAAATGTAGTATTCATTTGGTTTAAGTTGTTATAAGGTGAGAAACCACTATGCACAATCAAGCAATGACTCATCTATAAATGTGCCTCTAGACTGTATTGGAGAAACTTAACCTTCAGCTTATACTCTAGCCTTGTTACTCCAGTGTTCCCTTCTCTAACAGTGCGAAGCTTGCTTGGGATTCTCTCTCTCTTTCTCTGTCCCTCCCTGCTGGTGTGCTCTTAGACACTGTCTCTCTCTCTCTCTCAAAATAGATAAGCATTTAAAAGAAAAAAGAAAAAGAAAATGCAGACTTTTAGGCCCCACCCCAGACTTACTAAGAAGAATATGCGTCATAGCAATTTATATGCATATTAAAGTTTGACTAGTATGAGTCCTGGGATGGAATGAGGGAAGTATATATGGAAATTATAGGTAGCTGTTTTATGCTATAGAAATGTACTAGTGGAAGCAGTGGGTCCTAAATGGTGTTAGAAAGAGGGGGGGAGGGGGGGCATTTTTTTTTTTTTTTTTACTTAGCTAAACCATCCTTGTCAAAATGAAAGCCTTTCCACATTTGATCTTGTTCAATAAGTATGACATTCTTAAACTCCATTTTTTTAAGCAACTGTTTCTCTTTTCCCTTTTTTTCTTACTTTTATTTCTGTTCTAAAGTGTTTGTCACTTTCTACACTTCTTTAATCACATGGGAAAGAAGTGTGTCAATTTTTTTCTAAGTAAAAGCTTTGCAACAGACAGGAAATTAGATTTTTAATATGCCACTCTCAAGATCTCTGCACATATAATTTTTCTCATTAGAAATAAAACAAAACATGGGGTGCCTGGGTGGCTCAGTTAAGTGTCTGACTCTCGGTTTCATCTCAGGTCATGATCTCGAGATTCCTGAGATAAAGCCGTGGGTCGGGTCCTTTGCTGACATCATGGAGTATGCTTGGGATTCTCTCTTTGCCCTCTTTGCCCCTCCCCGGCTCATGCTCTCTCTCTCTCTCAAAATAAATAAGTAAACTTTAAAATAAATAAACAAAAACAACTCACTTTCATCTTAAAAGCAAGAGAAAGCCACATTAGAGTTTAAGAATTGCTGTGCTATTAAATGCCTTCATATTTTATTTCAGCTTTTTTGAGTTGATTAAAGAATGTCTTCCTTTAAAATAAAAATGTCAAAGAGACTTCCAACTACAGAATAAATCCGGAAAATAAGAGGGAACCTGATATTTAATCTTGTATTCTCTAGCTTCTCTTTGGGTAAAGTTTAAAAAAAAGAAAAGAAAACCCACTCCAACCAAGTTCAAAATTCATGTGGTTAAAAAGAAAGCACAAGAGAGGAGTAAACAGAGAAAGGGCTGTTGTTTCTGTTAAAACATTATCAAAGCTCCTAAAAGCAAATTTTTGTTTTCGAAACAGAACACTGTGTGCTGCTGTCTTCTAACAAGAGGATTTTCCTTCTTGCCAGTTGTTTCCATTCACAATATTCAGCCACCTAGTGACTGATTTGTGCCAGGTGGAATTTTTCCAAGCATGCAATATTTACAATTCTCTGTTTACTAGTTCCTGGAGACAGTTAGATAAAAATACAGCAGCAAACAGTTCTATCTCCAGACAGAGGAATGTACTTAAGTATCTGAGACTCCAATGCAGACAGAGCTCTGAAATGCATTTGTTCCACTTACAAAACACTATTTTATTACATTTTTAGGAAGATGAAAACATCATCATATTGAGTAAGCTTAGAAGACGTGACTTTAGATGATGACATCGAAAAGGGTTATCAGCTGCAAAAAGAGGTGTCAGTAGAACCAAACGTGGTACAGAAAAAAGCATAAAGTGTAGACAAAATTTGCCTTATAAGTACCAAGAGCACTTTCAGGAAGTAGTCTGAAATTGTGTCAAAAATCAGAGTTGAATGAAGAACACTTAAGCTCGTTATTAACGATATCCTTACGTTGTTTTATTTTCAACACTCACAGATACACTGGAGGGAGTTGTTTGTCTGAATTGATTTATAAACTACCTACCTCCCGCTAACAATGGGCATCTCTTAAATTCTACTTCTTAAGTATGCTCTTGAAGTTTAGGCATTAATATTTTTATTTTTCAACCTTTTCATGCCTTCAAGGTTTTATAACACTATTGATTCCAATGCCAGTGAATCATTATGTTTGAGGACCACTCACTTTCTACCAATATGGAAGTGCAGCCACTGTAAAAATGTATTTTAAAGAAACCATACTTAGGTCACACACAAAAAAAAATCAAAACAGGGGAAGGTAAAGGAAGAGATTTCATTGAATCTTGAATCAATACTATTTGACCTTATCCAGTGTTTAATTGATTGGCTCTTCAAATCTGTAAAATGGAGGATTACCCTCCCTGGTTAGAGAGGCTGTTTTACAGCCACTGTGTACATCTGTATTGATCACGACTGTGCATTAGGTCATGGTTATCATTTAATGGATGGATCCGAATGGAAGAATCCATTTAGTGTTCCACAGCAATGTGATCCATCTGTAGGTTGCCAGATGTTTGTGACAATCCATGTCAACTAGCAGTTTTATTTTGGAATTGTGACCTTCTGGAAACACTTCCAGCTATTGGTTATAAAACATGTATACAGGACCAGTGACAAAATGGATTCTTATTATACCTGAATATTTTTGTCCCTCCAAAATTCCTATGGGAAGCCCTACCCTGGTGTAGCTGTGCTTGGAAATGGGGTCTGTAAAGAAATAATTAAAGTTAAATGTGGACATAAGCATGAGGCACTGATTGGTAGGATTAGCGTCCTTATAAGATGAGACACCAGAGAGCTCACGCATTTCCTCTCTCTTTCCATGAGAGCACAAAGAAAGAGGTGTGGTGAGTGCACAGAGAGACAGTTGGCACCCATAAGCCAAAGGAGTCCTCAGAATGAAACCTACCTCGTTGGCACCTTGATTTTGGACTTCCCATCTCCAGAACTGAGAAATAAATTTCTGTTGTCTCAGCAACCCAGCCTGTGGTACTTTGTTATGGCAGCCCAAGCAGACCCTACTATCATATAGGACATAACGAAGAATTATGACATGCCCAAGCGTGGACAATTTCAGAGAAACCTCTTAATTAGGTGGCTTACAAACAAAGGCAAAATGGAAGTATCTTTAGTCGCTCTTTATTTGTGATTAAAGTTAAGCAGCTCTCTTGAGAATGTTTCCATGTGTAGCATCAATTACAACTTTGAGGGAAAGGATGCGACATAGGAAAGGAATGTATAGTGTGAAGCCAGTTTGTTTTGTATTTATTTTGTTACAGTGAGGAATTAAACTAGGCCAAAATTAAGAAGATATAGCTTGGAATATATTTATTCAGTCAATCTGTGCCTTATGGTCCTGAGCATGTCAGCTAATCTCTTTCAAATGCAGTTTCTTCATGTGTAAAAGCAAGATAAACTTTGTGGTGTTGTGCAGATTAAATGAGGTAATATGGGGGCGCCTGGGTGGCTCAGTCGGTTGAGCTTCCGACTTCGGCTCAGGTCATGATCTCATGGTCTGTGAGTTCGAGCCCCGCATCGGGCTCTGTGGTGACAGCTCAGAGCCTGGAGCCTGCTTCCGATTCTGTGTCTCCCGTTCTCTCTGACCCTCCCCCGTTCATCCTCTGTCTCTCTCTGTCTCAAAAATAAATAAACATTAAAAATTTTTTTAAATAAATGAGGTAATATGTAGTAACTTAGCTCAGTGTGTGGTAATAGCACTCAAAAATATTTGAGAATTGGGAATGCTGTTCCCATTTTCCATTATTTCACTGAATATTGACCTTGAATAAAGTAAATACAGTTGACCCTTGAACAACATGGGTTCGAACTGCATGGGCAGTTATGCATGGATTTTTTTTCCAGTAAATACAGTACAGTCCTGTAAGTGTAATTTCTCTTTCTTATGAATTTTTTTAAGTTTTATTTACTTATTTTAAGAGAGAGAGAGAAAGAGAGCATGAGCAGGGGAGGGGCAGAGAGAGGGAGACATAGAGAATTCCATGCACTGACAGTGCAGAGCCTGATGTGGGGCTCGAACCCACAAACCAGGAGATCATGACCCAAGCCGAAATCAGGAGTTGGATGCTCAACCGACTGAGCCACCCAGGCGCTCTTCTTATGATTTTCTTAATAACATTTTTGTTTCCTCTAGCTTACTTTCTGATAACAGTATAGCATATAATACGTATAACACACAAAATATGTGTTATCGACTGTGTGTTACTTGTAAGTCTTCCTGATCAGCAGTAAGCCATTAGCAGTTATGTTTTAGGGGAGTCAAAAGTGATACACAGCTTTTCAACTGCACAGGCTTGAGTGCCCCAACCCCTACATTGGTCAAGGGTCAACTGTACTTGTGTTTTTCCCATAGGATAACTATAAATCAAACATACACCTTTTTTTTTCTTTTACTACCTCCTTACTTTAAATATACAATATACAACCAATTTCTTAGAAAGAACAGAAGTAGCCTCATTACTGGTAGTTTTTGGTATCATTAGCCGTAGGAGACTCCTGGCATGAAGATATAATGTGGTTCAAATTACTCTTCCATTATTAGTTACTATCATAATACCATTATCTTCTAGTACTCTTTAAATTAACTTACCCAAAATATAGCTGGCCAAGCCGGGCTCATCTGTCAAAACTCAGCTACTCTGCCAAAGAAGGATGATTTTAACAACTAAATTATGGAATTGTAGACAGGATTAAATGAGAGAATATATATGAAGTGTTTAGTATTGTGTCTGGACTGAAGTAAGTTCTTTATGAATGATTATTGCTGATATAGCTCTTTTTAATTTCTATGATTATTAATATTATAATGTTTATCCTATGGGTTACACCACCCATATTCTTGGTCATGTATTCTTTGGAACAATGTAAATGAGAAAAGATTAGCCATGAAGTTTGTCAAGAAGGCAAGTAGCATTTTGGCCTATGATATTTCAAAAGCTATTAAGTAGCATAGACATTGTCAATGATCGATCCAGTGATTAAAGTGAAATGGAAGTTTTAGGAGAGTTGTAAAGAGAAAAATGACGCAATCTGACATAAAGATCAAGAGATTCGCTCTAATTGTGTTTGAAGAATACATGTAGAAATAAGACATAGGAAGACCAGTTAGGAGGTTATTGTAATATCAAGGCAGGAAATGATGGCAATTTGGACAAGGGTGCTAGACATGGAGAGAAGTGGCAGACCCTGGATTACTTACGAAGACCCACAGAATGCGACTGTGCAATGAACATGGGGTGGAGTAAAAGATGATTATGTGAAATAATTATAAGATTTTCATCCTGAGACACCAGGAGCATTGATTTTTCACTGACTAAGATACACAAGAGAAAACTGAGACTATATGAGATTCCATCTGCCATGAATACCGTTAGAGAAGAGAAGAGGTCTAAGGACTATGGACTGTGCCTTGTAATACTTCAGCACTTGGTAGTCCATTACCAAAAAATTGGAGGAGGAGTGGGCAGTGATATCAGGGAAAAACTCCAGCAGAGTGTTTGCTCGAAACCAAAGGAAGGGAATATACTGGTTCAAGAAAAGGAAATGATTAACTGTGTAGTGCCCTGGTGAAGAGGGATGGGATTACTTGAAGATTTCATGCCTATATAATTGGGAATATGATGTTGTTGTATGCACTGGGGTTGCATAGAAGAAGTTGCAATGCAATATGCATTGGGGGTCAGAAAGAAGAAGTTTGGGGCATAAGCTAATGAATTGACTTTAGGATGAGTTGACTCAGTATACGCGAGACATCAAGTCAGAGATTTTCTACTGATCTAGGAATCTGGAGGTCAGAGCTGAGACAAGTTTGGAAGTTATAAGTTGAGTATCATATGAATAGAGATTATGTTGAATGTGGGATTAGATAATATCAGTGAGCATGTAGAGTGTGAAGTGACCAACAGAAGTACCTTGGGAATGCCTGAAATTTAAGGGTATGATAAAAATGATTTAAAAGAGTAGAGGGTCAGTGAGAGCAATATCAATAGAACCAGGACTGTGTAATATTTTTTTAAGTTTTTTTTAAATTTATTTTGAGACAGTGAGTGAGTGGGGAAGGGGCAGAGAGAGAGGGAGAGAGAGAGAGCATCCTAAGCAGGCCCCATACTATCAGCATGGAGCCTGATGCAGGACTCGATCTCACGAACTGTGAGATCATGACCTGAGTCGAAGTTGGACGCTTAACTGGCTGCGCCACCCAGGTGCCCCTGACTCTGTAGTATTTTTAATGTCGAGGATTTCTTTTGACCATACACATCTATAGATAAAGAGGTAATCAAGCTGGTAATAAGAACCAATAGTTCCTTAGCATTAATCCTTCTGCCCTTGCAAGACATGAAGCTTCCATGGGCTCCATTCCTGCAGCTTGTAACTGGTGTTTAACATTTCCCTTCTTCGGCCCTCTTCTGGTAATCCACTTGGCCAAATTTCCCCCACTGGCTAAGCCAGGTAAAAGTAGCACCACTGCTGTTGGGATTACTGCTGATAATACCATCTCTCCTGTTGCTCCAAAGCCCTGGTACTCCCATCAGCTGCTGTGGAAGATGTTGGCACTTGGTGCCCCTGGCATGTCGGATGCTACGAGACCTGCCAGGGCTGTGGGCACTGCTGCTGTGCAAAGAGTTCTGAATGTGCCAAAGCTATGACACATTTTCCATCTCCTCCAAAGCACAGTGCCACACTCTGATCCAAAGAAGGAGGAAACCTTCTCTCACCTCTATGTTGATCACAATAATTTCTGCTCTGGGTCCTAAATATCAAATAGCAATAGCTTGTCATCCCTGAGACAATGAGAACTGGACAGAAAACAAAAAAAGTGAAAAAACGCAGGATTATATGTTAAATCATGGCCTCTCCTTAATAGCCAAGGCAGTCATTCATAAATTTATTTCTTCAGCAAACCTTTACTGAGAGCCCAGCATGCCTCAGCATCCTTCTTCCAGCAAACACTGCCTACTGGTTATCATATGAGGAGGTGTTTTCCTCTTGTAGCTACCTCATCCCTGCACGTCTCTGGATCCATGCTTGACAAACTGAGTACTTCAGAATCACACCACTGCAGTGTCTGAATCAGGAGGTCTGGTGTGAGCCCAGGAATCTATTTTCCAGATTGCTCTGATGCACGAATGTGTTTGGTCACCATTGCTTTTGGCATCCCACTTCTATCTGAATGATACATGTGCACAAGGTTTGAATCCTAGGCTGAAACTCCTAATGCACAAGGAAGGTGGAAGCTTACGGGCTTGATAAGCTGTAGGAGTGCTGGAAGGAGGGAAAGGAGCATGGCTGGCAGGAAATAAAATGCAATTGGCTGACGTGGAAGTCAAATGTGACCTTGAAAAAATAATTTTAGTCGGGGGAGGGTGCTGATTGCAAGGACTTTGAAAGGTGATGTGGAAGTGGAATCTATTAGGCCTTAGGCTATTAATCATTAGAGAAACTTGGTAGCAAAAAGAAAGGTAAATTACAACCATGTGAGCACTTGAGAGAGAGAGCAGTAGGTTAGGGGAAAGTGTTTTTCCTTGTTGAATTTGGTTTCTTGTTTGGCGGCAGGGCAGTTACGTCTTCACTGGAAGAAATCTGCAGACGGGGAAGTTGAACAGAACTGTGTCTTGTCTGGTCAGGGAGGGTGGGTGAAGATTTACAGATCAAGATCCAGTGGTGTGCTGGTACACCAGCAAGATCCCAGGAATGTGACAGCAGAAGAAATAAAAGAAAACAGGTGAAAGGTTAGGGGCAAAGCCGGGTAGAGGTTCTTTCTCTGAGAGACTAATGAAGAAAAGGAATGAGAGTAAAGGGAAGAGATAAAGAAAAGTAAGGCTCCAATTCAAGGCTTCTCCGTTAAATAACAGATGGTGTCATTTGCCAAGAATGAAGCGTTTAGGCCCGAACTGAGGCCTGAAGAAAAGCTACCATGTTGAATTCTCCCATGAGTCAATAAGCGATCATTACAGGAATTGTTGAACACCAGGGAGGGTCGAGTGGAGGTTGAACAGCACAGATTTGTAGAAGAGCCTGTCAACACCAGTTTCGGAGTTGCTCCAGCCCTAGCTGGCAGCTCCAGAGAGAAGCAAAGGAAGCAGACGGGTGAGGCTTTTGCAGGGTAAAGAATTAGCAAGGACGCCAGAACTGCAGGTCAGCAGAGCGAGGCTTTATAAGGTCCTTGCAGGAGGACCCAAAATGCCTGCTCATGGGGGGAGGGGAGAAGCCAGGGCAAGAGGGCTGGTGCGGCCAGAAAGAAATTCATGAACGCGGGGGCAGAAAGCTCCCAAAGTATCTTAGGTCTCAATTAGGGTGGAGGACACACTGAGTGGGCAGGAGAAAGGACATGTGATGGATTTTGTTTGCAGATCATTTCAGGAGTCAGATTTTCTGGGAGTGGGGCAATACGGAGTGGTAGAATCATTTTTGCCCATTTTGACATTTGTTTTGGTTTCTAATTTGCAGTCTCAACCATAGCCTAAGGCCTGAAACATTTATACATTTTAAGTACACTGAATGATAAGGGAATTGTAACTGTTAAAGATCTTTTTTTCCATCTAAACAGAGCGACTCACTAAAACTATTAAAATTCAAGATGTAAATGCGAAATACTATTGCATTCTATTTGTGTATTACATATGTTCAGAAACATGAATACATTAAAATACATTTGGTATGCAATTGAACGGGAGCTTTAATATATTTTTCTTTAGAGACATTCTTAAATTTCCTGTGCCAGGTACATTTTATATCCGTGTATAAAATTTATATAGCTAGCTATAACTTATAATTGTAATACATAGTGCAATTTTAGTTGTAAAGAGGTGTTGTCGTGACACAAAAGCCCTCAAGGCCTGAAAGAGTTAACGTACCCACATAATCCTAAATTTAATATAATGAAATGACTGTGTTTGGGGGAAATGAGCATTTTTCTTTTGCCTATTGGTTGTTTGCTTTTGTTATGAGCCGTTCTGACTTTTATGCATTCATTTGGAATTAATAAAAACCCTTCTGTGGGTGTTTGTGATTCATAGATTCCTAGAGCTGGGAGGTGCCATTTGCATTTGTCTGGGTTAATTCTTCACTTGAAGGGTGTGTAAAGCCATACCTACACAGGTTACCTGACTCGTAGCCAGGTGGGGAAAGAGCTGGGACTAGAAGCAAGGGCTCCTACCCAGTATTTTCTGGACTGTGTAGCTCATGAATTCTGCCGCATTGAGGAAGGGATTTTAGAAATAAAACTCTCATTCCTGCATTTCCCTAAGTACCCAGGCTGCCCCACCAACTGCATGGACCCTATTGTGAGGCATTGCTATAATGGCCGCCTTGTGATGGATGGGTTTATATCCTAGTGTCAACCCCTGGTATTGATTCAGAGGGTTTCACCTCTCGCAAAATAAGCCTCTTTACCTTGCTTTCAAACTGAGAAGAAAAAATGCCAAATTTTTATCGCAGAAGGTTGTTTCAAGAACCATATTGTCTAAGCCCTTGGAGCTCATACACTCAGTGCATACAGCAGACATGCTTCCGTATGCACCAAAATCCCTAGTCAAGAATGAATCTTTAAGTGGTCCTATGCTCATCGTGAAAGATAACCTAAGGTGAATGGTGACAAGAGGCTTAGAAGTCTTGCTGTTTGGGGGTGTTTGAGAGTAATCAAGAAATGCTTGCTGTTTTGTTCCCACTTTAAGAAAAGGAAAATACTCCACATTAATTGAATGCAATTGGCTTGGTAGTATACGTGTGACAAATAGAGATGTGCCAAACTGCCTGAAAATAATTTGGGTCATCTGCAAATCACTGCGCCTGCCAGTTTGCAGACAATTCTTAGTCCTTGTGGTCTGTCACATTCCTTTTCCATTAGCTATTTACCATCTGACGAGTGAGAGAGTACACTAATTTATTTGTTGAAAAAAAGATCTCCTGTTTTATTGATGTTCCTCCCTACCCCCACAAGCTTATTGCGTAGGGTAAACTCCAATACCTTTGCAAATATGCTCACTGGGATCTCACCCCCAAAATGGGGAATGTTAAAGTAACAGAGATGGAAAAAAAAAAAAATTAAGTCAGCCTGCTCTGCTCTATCTTAGGAGATGACAATTGTTTTCAGATTAGCTTATACTTGGGATATGCTTCCAGATGTTAAGGAGTATTTGTGACCGTGGACATTGCACATCTCTGTGGGCTGGACAGCAGGCATTGTTCTTGCTCTGTGACTAAGGTCCAAATCAGCCTTATGTTTCTGAGTTTACAGGAAATTCAGGGTAAACCTTTTATTTACAAACAGGGAATACTTGCCAAGATGGAATAAAAAAGCAACTGATTAATCAGCATGCAGCCTTCATCTTGAAGGGCCTCGCTGCCAGGCCCTTTTCAACGTTCAGAAGATTGGCCTTGTGTGAGAGGGATGTAGTGTGGAAATGCCTTTGATAGCTTGGTGATTGAGTCTATCATGCTTTGGAAAGGGACAGGACTAGGTTTAAACAAGCCTGCCTGACAGAACACAGAGTGTGCATGGCTGGAAAAAAAATTACCTCATTATAGCTCAGTGCTGTTGCCCTTTGGAGTAAAATGAGAGAAAAGCTTGCTCTGGTACTTCTGCTGATAAAATTCACTTTCTGGAACACAACCAAATCCCAGCATATATCATCTGAGAGAAATAAAGCAGTCAAAAAATTGTATTCCTAAATAGGCCCGGAACATCTTGGCGACTGCTAAAGCAACACAAATAAGGAACGGTGCCCTACTAGCTCGACCCTTAAATTATGCAGCTGTTCATTACCCGAATTATACATCTCGGGCTGCCCTTTGGAAACAGGCATGGAGCACAGAGCTGGAACAATCCCTGAATTATAGCACAATAAGAAAGACCTCCTAAAGTGTCACATGCATGTAGTGGGAGATAAGAAAGGCCAGCTTAAGTTCTTGGCATTTTAAAGAAGGCAATCAAGAAAGCCTTTGAACTCCTCAGTTTTCTTTCTCTGAAATTCATTTGCATTTTTGTGTTAGTTAGACAAAGCATCCCATTCATGTGTCAGCAGTCCGGTGTCAGTCCTCTGCTCTGGAGATGTGCATGTGTGTTTTGGTTTAAGCTGCACGGTTTTTACAGAAGGGACAGTTAAAAACATTAATAACCACAGCGGCAAGCCTGGCATATTTAGAGAATTAGTAATGACAATATTTAGTATCTCAAACAATAAAGACATCATAAATAGAAAGCTATCAGAGAGCTTAAGGGCAGAACTCCAAAATTTATTTTGCCCCCTCTAATGGTTTTTACATTTATGCAAATGTGAAACGTATCACACTTGTTCGCTTGAGACTTGAGTAGCGCAGTTGTTTTATGTTGTTGTGGTAAGACTCACATTTCCTCACCATGCTATGTCGTCTCTACATCCACTTGATTGTGCTAAAAATATGTAGCATGAGGTCAAAACTGAAAAGATTTTATTTTCGCATCCAGTTTGTAATTTTTGGACAAAAGTTAATGAGGAAACTGACACTTTGTAGCATACTTTTGGCTTAAATTACAAGGGCAATTTTTTTTATGAATTTCAACGATATTCATTTCAATGAATATTTGGTAAATAGTTGAAGACATTGTCTTGCATAAAGCAAATAATTAAAGATTATGTGTGAGAGGGGAGCATTATGTTAGACAAAATTAGGTGATCGCAAAATTTATTTTTGGTCCCCCAGTTAGGCTGTCTGGGCTCCCTTACCATCCTTCACTTCTTCTAAGCCTAGTGACACAGGCAGAATGCTTCCTCCCCCCAAATGCCCATGCCCTAACCCCTAGAACTTGTGAATATGTCACTTTACATGGCCAAAGGGACTTTGCAGATGTAACTTCAGTTATGGACCTTAATATGTAGAGATTTTCCTCTGTTACCTAGGTGACTCAATCTAATCACATAGAGCCTTAAAAGCTTGTAACTTTCCTTGGCCAGAGCCCAAAGACATAGGGTTGAGGAGGAAGTTGGAGGGATTTAAAGTAGAGGAAGGATTCAAATGTTGTTGCTGATTTAAAGATGGAAGGGGCAAGGGAGGAAGGAATGTAGGAGACCGTAAGATGCCAACCATGGCCCCCAGCTGACAGTTATCAAGGAAACAGTGTTCTCCACCCAACAACCACAGGAAAGTGAAGTTGGCCAACAACCGGAGTAATCTTGGAAGTGGATTAATCCCCAGAGCCTCCAGAGGGGACTGTGGTGCTGCAGATCCCTCTGTTTTGCAGAGGACCCGGCTCGGTCACTCTACCCAGACTCCTGACCTACAGAACTGGGACAGGATGAATGGATTTTGTTAAGCCATTAATTTGGGATAGGTTGTTACATTAGCAATATAAAGTTAATACACTTGTCCTCTGGTATTCTTTCAGAAACTTACCCTTCCTGGAACATATGCAGTTCAACTGTTATTTTTACCTGTGTAATTAAGTACTAGTTACCATCTATACCAATTACAGATATTAGTAATTGTTCAGATATTAGTAATTCAGTTGTGAGTTATTTGTTTATTGCGTGTTTTCTTGCTTATTTGGAAATAATGACGAGAACCTTCTGATCACCAAAAACACATCAGAATGGATGTGTGAAACTTGATTAAATGAGCTCTGGAGACAGACAAAAAGAGTTTGAATCCTGACTCAATTTTACTAGCTTTATGACCTCAAGCAAGTTACTTGACCTCTCTGTGCCTCAGTTTTTTTATCTATAGAAGGAGAGTAATAATAGCACCTGTCCTGTTTATGCAGAGTAAATAAGTTAATACATGTAACATCTAGCATATACTAGGTATTTTGTAAGTCTAAATTATTTGATGATTATTATAATTGTCCATCTTTATAGCTGTAGAAGATGCATTTAACTATTTCAGTAGGAACTCTGTTTAAATTAGGAATTGTTATGTTTTATTAATTTTCTAATGTGTTGCAAATATAATAGCAGCAGTCCTTGAGCTTAAAATTTTGCAACAGAATTGCCATTTCTTTTAAAATTGAAACACGTTCTTAAATGGTATTTAGTCAACCTTGATGTGAGACTTGCTCCGTAAAATGGAGATCTAATAATCTGTAGGTAAGATTAATTTTGGGGACGCCAGGTGGCTCAGTCAGTTGGATGCCCACCTTTGGCTCAGGTCATGATCTTGCGGTCCTAGAGTTCGAACCCCGCATTGGGCTCTGTGCTGACAGCTCAGAGTCTGGAGCCTGCTTTGGATTCTGTGTCTCCCTCTCTCTCTGCTCTCTCTCTCTCTCTCTCTCAAAAATAAATAAAACATTTTTAAAAAGATTAATTTTAATCCCAGTGAGATATGAGTTAACAGTTTTAATAACAGTTCTTTCCTTCACAGAAATAATCATGTCAAGTTTCTTCCTTTGAATTTATGAAAACGTTAGTGATGAGCCTGCCGTCCCCATCCAGCCCAGACCAGAAGAAGCGAGAGTTTTCTTTTTTTCAATTTTACCAAGACTTCGATCACTAAGGTGGGCACTTGCGGCCTGTGCAGCTGCTAGCAAAGAGTATGTAAACACACACTTCAAGTGTGCATATTTATGTCTCCCTTGAGTGCAGTGGGGGCCACAAGTGCTCCTCCATTCTGCCTCTGTTCTGCCCTGACCGTGCCCTCATTCTGGAGATTTACGACCATCGCTACACAAAAGTCCTGTGCCCGTTAGTGCAGGAGTCATTTTAGCAAACCAGCTCAGTGCAGGCGCACACCTCGTACCCCAGGACGCACATAGATATAAGATGTTTGTTTTCTCTTTGGGTCACTTGTACAACCCAGAATCAACAGAGTCATTAATTAAATCAGTGCCTTTCAAGCTCCACTGTGCATGAGAATCAGCCTTGGGTTTGTTAAAATGCAGATTCAGATTCAGGTGATCTGAAGCTGGACTGAGTCAACCTTTCTTAAAGCCTCCGGGGGAGGCCACTGCTACTGCTCCTTGTACCACACTTGGCGCAGCAAAAACATTTAAACTTAGTAATTATGTTCTTTTGAAGCAAGTCATTGTCAACTGTGAATAAGTGACAGTATCTTTGAATGTGCACTTTAATTCTTAATCATCTCAAAGTACTTGCATTTTGCTATGAGAATACAGATTTGGTATCTGCTCTTATGTAAGGACAACTAAAATCATCACGATCCTGTGAAACTTTAATTTCCCTTCAGGTAATAGTATAAATCCCACAGGGATTTGGCATTTGGACTTCAGTATTACTACATGCAGAAAACCTAGCATAAACAATCTCTAGTAGTTCAGATTTGGGAAAAGAATAAATGTCTGTTTACCTATGAGCTACTTGCGGCAAGTTCTACTCTAGAACAGGTCACTCAACATCTGCCTGTAATGGGGGGATAGAGTTGGACCTGTGGCTAGAGTTTTTCTGTAAGAATTGAATAGACTATGTAAATAACTTAGGAAAAATGCCTAGCTTAAAGGAATAAACCTTTTTCAAGTCATTCCGCAGATATGAAAAGGTACGTATTTGCAGATCCTTATTGAGGAACATCCTTAAAAGAAAGTTTCACTGTCACTGCAGAATTATCAATTCTATGGGAATAGCTAAAGTGTGAAAGGAGCTATTTGATTTGTCATTAAAACTAGATCTAGCCTTGCCAGTTTTCTATACCATTTATGTTCATTCTTTTTCTTTAATTTTTTTAAATTAATGTTCATTTTATTTTTGACAGAGAGAGAGAGAGAGCATGAGTAGGAGGGGGCAGAGAGAGAGAGGGAGACACAGAATCTGAAGCAGGCTCCAGACTCTGAGCTGTCAGCACAGAGCCCAATGCGGGGCTCGAACCCACGACCCATGAGATCATATGCTCTGAGCTGAAGTTGGACACTTAACCACCTAAGCCACCCAGGTACCCCTCATTTACATTCATTCCAAGCCCATTGGCTTGGGGCAGAAAAAACAAGCCACATAGTGGAAAATCATCACCATAAAACTGTTCCCTGAAGAAAAAAATACAAGATCTTTCATTTTTCCCAATTCTGAATTTCTCCTGGCTGAGAAAATTTGCTAGGATCAAACTAGTTGGGGACAAAATAGAAAAGATCCTCTGGACTTTTAAACCATTAGCTTATTCTTACCAAATTAATTTTGGTTTTATGTATAAGGAGTTCAGTTTGAGAAATTTCAAAATAATATGACATTATCACAGTATTGATTTACTTGGTGACTGGATATTTGCATTGCTCTGGAGTTTTCAATTGAGGAAATCATTGAATCAGCTTTGGTTTAAATAAGTTTCTCTCTTCATCTTTTCCCTCAAGGAGAATTTCACAGGGACTGTAAAAGAGGAAGCTCATGTCAATAGGTTACTGAGCCTAAAGAACAATAGAATTTTAAGAGGTGGTGAGAGAGTCTGCTTCAAAGAGAGTGAAAATTATGTGCCAAGAGAAACAAAAAATGAATAAAGAGCATTCTTGATATGATGGAAGGGTTGAAGAAAACCAAAGAAGCAAACCAGAAGAAGCCACAGGTTGCTATAATATTCCCCTTTTTAAAAAGTGCCTCCAAAGTGTGGCTAGAGCTGTCTTTTCTCATCCTGCTATTCAAGTCAAGTCAACCACAAGCAGTGTGTTCAAAAAAATTGAAAATAGGGGCGCCTGGGTGGCTCAGTCTGTTGAGCTTCCGACTTTGGCTCAGACTACGACCTCACAGCTCCTGAGTTTTAGCCCCGCCTTGGGCTCTGTGCTGACAGCTTGGAACCTGGAGCCTGTTTCGGATTCTGTGTCTCCCTCTCTCTGCCCCTCCCCCGGTCAAGCGCGAGCTCTCTCTCTCAAAAATAAATAAACATTCAAAAAATAAAAAAAAATTAAAAATAGAGGAAAATTAATGCATATGTTTTGTTTACTCCCTAATGTTTGGAAATAAAGCAATGCATACGCTTCACAGCAAAAAATAAAATCATGATATGGTACATTCGCTTAACATCTTTATTCTGAATGTCTTGTACTTTAGGTATATTATCTCAGTAATTTTTAATAAGCTATCTGTGATGTAAGAGGCAAGTAAAAACACTTCTTTAAACAACCTAACTATTAATGTAGCTGGAAAGCTGGAGACTGAGGTCATCTCAGAGACTGAGAATAAACAAAGAAATGTAGACAGAGTTCTCTTAGAATCATCCTTGTGCTTTTGTTGTTGTTTTTCTCATACTATATAGTATGGAAAATTGAAATGAACACCTTCTTGAGTCTGTTTCAGCTGTGGTCATAAAGGCTATCACTGTAGCTTTCCTAAGAGTTGAAGTTGTGTTTTCTCTCTTCTGGTCTAATTCACTTTTAGACTCTTGCTTATGCCTAAAGCTCAAGTCCCCTGAAACTAAGAGATGTGCATGTTTGTGGTGAAAGTTTTCATTAATAATTTCAAATCACACGCTGCCAAGGATCTGCTACTGTTTCAAGTTATGGCTATTTGGAGTCCTTGTGTTTTTCTGCCAATGTGAAAATTGGTTTTGCAGGATTGTTTATTGCTGCTTCTTTACTGCTTTTTTTTCTCCCTCCTTCCACCAAGAGAATACTTCTGTTCTGCAGAAACAATGGAAGCCTAAAAAGATAGAATGTTTTCACGTCAGAAAAATTAAAGTCATAAAGGAGATAGATTTCCAGAATTAAATTAGAATTGAACAAGTCAGTTATGTGTACATCCATCAGCCCAGTGGTCAGGATCTCATTTCCACTGAAGCAAACTTAGCTAGAGGGCAGATAGACTTTCTACACAGAGAAACCACCCCCCCCCCCCCACATCTTTCACAGCAAATTATGCTGAGAAGAGAAAGCAGTCACCTACCAGTGGGTATAATGTCTGAAAAAAGGCATTCTCCTTTTTAAGAATAACTGTTAATTAAGTTCACAAAATATTCTAAATAAGTACCATATGAAAGAGTTTTCAGATAGATTTACTGACTCTCATACCCAGAATACAACATTAATGCTTAGGTGTCCATTTCTTATCATATTAAAGTGAGTAAAACCCCTCATTTTGATTATTAGCTTTTAGAGAATGTTAAATTAATATTCACTAGTGACACTAGGTGATGTTTATGCTAAATAATGTTTTTAATATGTTGGGTGTATATTCACATTTTTATATAATTCACTAGGGACTGTGATAGTTTTGTCCTTCAATAATTTTGACACAAAAAGATAAATGTCACGGAGGAAGAAAAGAAAGAGTGGAAGCATATTAATTGGACACCAGTATGTTCTGTGTATTAGATGACGTGATTTTACTTATGTGTTTTAACAAACTTCACAATGATTTTCAGAGGTAGGCATTACCATTCCAAACTTTACAGAATTGAAAACTGGAGTTCTGCCTGTCTAATTAATTTACCCAAAGTCGCGATGCTCACACATAGAACATACAGTTTTCTGAAGCCAGTTCCATCTGAATCCAATGCAGAAAAGAAAAATTGTTCACTGATTGTGGGCATTTCCTCTATCTACCTTATCGTGTATTTTATATGTGTATATGTGTATGCATATATATGTATATACACATAAATACATGCATAATTCTTATGCCATATTCATAATGGCATGTTGCTTTTTGAAAATCAGGAGCATAGATTACTCTCTCAAGGTCATTCTATAGATTTATTTAATTAAATCACTTTTCATTTTAAATGAATGTTACTCAAATAGATATCCATTACCCTTTTATTTACTTTGTATAATGATATATAATTTAGTGCCTCTATTATACATTATGTTATTCTATATGCCTTTAATATATTGGCCTATAGTTAGGGTTTTTGAACCTTCTGGAAGTTACAAAAGCTTTTGAGGTTGGTGACCTCAAAATTTAAAATGTCCCTAAGTGACTTGAGCAGTTTTTGACTTAGATTTGGAACTTCACATCATTAACAGACATTAGAGGGCCATTAGGCTGTATTTTTATTTGTTTCTTCACAAGGATCCCCCAGGTGAGTTTACATCCAATGGGGGATGGTTGGAAATACTGAACTGCAGAATTACAATCCAATAGCATTGCCTTTAGGGTGAATCAGATTTTAAGAGGGATATAACCATTAAAAAGCCAGATATGCCAGCCTCATACCTCAGTCACCAAAAGCCTCTGGGACAGAAAATCCTTAACTTCAGGCAAATCAGTACTGGGGCCATTAATGAAACCCTCTTGTATTTTTAAGAGTAGTTATCTATTTCGTATTTGTGTTTCCCTCCAGAGACCAAATCAAGTATCAGGAAGTAATTTTCAAAACAACCCTAAATTTCAAAATCTATGCACATTGAGCCCAATTTTGACCTCATATCATTTACAGTGTTTTTTATAAAGTGCTTTAAATTGGATATTGAGAGACACCAAATATTACTTTATTATTACATTCTATGATTTTGTACACGTAGTCATTAAATCCTCTGTTTAGTATTGGATGTTGATTTATATTCATGTGTTTTTCAAGCTTTATTTTAGGGAAAATAATATTCCCTAAGGAAAAAAAAACCTTGTAAGAAGAAAATTGTTTAATTAATTATTGCAGTGTATCTTATAGTTGCAGAGGAGAATTTTTATTATTTTCACTTATTTTATTTTATTTTTTAATTTTTAATTTTAGATAGTTTGCATATAATTGATTTAATCAAAACTGCCTATATTTAGTTGCCAAGAGATCTGGAGCATTTGGAATTAGGAAGAAACTGATTCTTATGAGACACAAGAGAAGTATTTTGGGCTGAGGTTGACAAAACAATTTAAAAATAGAATTTAAACTGACTTACACCATTAGGATAAAAAAAATGATGTTAAAGACCCACAAATTACCAACATACATTTTACCATTTAGAACTTAGAAACTATATGCATTTTAAAATTTAACTTCAGCCCACTGTGCCCAAATAACAAAGCTCATTTATTTTCTTTTATGTAAAGCTACAAGAACATTAACCTACTTTTCTTCATTCAGTTCTCTTAAAAGGTTATTTGGCACTTTTAAAAGCATTTATAATTTTGTTTCTTTGTTAACATACTTGTCTATTTTTTGTTAACATACTTGTCACATTTTATTAATTTAAACTATTTTTATTCAGTGATGTCTATTATAGAAATAATTGAGATAACTTTGCTTTTTCCAGAGTGTTACATCATCCCTCTAACTTACCTGACCAGCTCTGAAGTGAGTAATACAGGCCCTATCGGGTCTAGGCTGTGATTTTGCATTTGCACAACAAATCTTACCCCATTGCTGGCAGTCCAAACGTGTGTTCTCTGCTGGTATAGTACTGTGGATTTTGTACTCAAACAAACACCTGCAACTTGAAGCCTTTGGGTGGGGTACTAGAATATAGGATAAATTGGGGCACTTGGGTGGTTCGGTCGGTTAAACCTTTGCCTCTTGATTTCATCTCAGATCATGATCTTAGAGTCCTGAGATCAAGTCCCAAGTCGGGCTCTGTGCTGGGTGTGGAGCCTCCTTAAAGTTCTCTCTCTCTCCGTCCATCTCCCTCTGCCCCTACCCCATTCACACTCTCCTTTTCTCTATCTAAAAATTAAAAAAAAAATTAAATTAATACAGGATAAATTATTGGGGTGTCTGGGTGTCTCAGTCAGTTAAGTTTCCGACTTTGGCTCAGTTCATGATCTCACAGTTCGTGAGTTCGAGCCCTGTGTCGGGCTCTGTGCTGACAGCTCAGAGCCGGGAGCCTGCTTCAGATCTGCATCTTCCTCTCTCTTTGCCCCTTCCCTGCTCACACTCTGTGTTTCTCTCTCTCTCAAAAATAAGTAGACATTAAAAAAAATTTTTTTAAGTTGTTTCTGGGAATAGCTTTCTTCCTGGTATAGGCCCCCATCTAAATTATTTTAGGCAGTTCAGGGGGAGGTGAGAAGTTCCTCCTAAGTTTCCAGGGCCCCAGCTGTCTTAGGTCGAAATAATCCACATGCTGAAGAGGCACATTCTGCGGTGGTGTAACCTGCTTGCCCTCGTGCCCATTACCACACATGATTGCTTATCTTTAGAAGGGGCTGCGGTGCAGAGAACGTTGGGGTCTCCAGTTGGACAGTCTGTTCTTCCAGGATTTTCCAGTGTGTGCTCTGTCAAAGACCAGTCATTGTTGCATGGCTCTTATGCAGTAAACCTTACTTGAAAGTGACAATACAGGCCTCAACAAGCTGTGCTTTCAAATTCAGCAGAAGCCCCTTGTACTTTTTATTAATGTTTTATTGACTAATAAAGAGAAGAGTCAGTTTTTCTTGTTTATTATTAAAAACCATGGAAAACTGTCAAGAAGAAAGGTTGCAGGGTTAAACCACTTTTCACAATAAAGGAATATTTTATCCTAACTACCACTGTGGCCAAAAGTATATCTTGTAATCAGACAACCCTTGGTTTAGATGCTGGTCTGGCCACTTTTGAGCTCAGCTATTTTGTGCAAATTAATGTCTCTGACTTTGTGTTTCTTCTTTGCTAAAATTTAAAAAAAAAGGCCCACTTCACAAGATTATTAAGAATTTTAAAAAATAATGCATATCAGATTCTTGGCATGGTGCCTGGTATTTAGTCCTGAAAAAAATGTTAACTTTTTTTTCTTTATTTAATTTGCTTTATGTTGATGTTGGTTATTACTGTTGTTAATGTTATTATCCAAGAAGCTAACAAGCTAGGAAATTCATAAATATTAAGTGGATCACGCATGTACAAGAGGTCAGAGCAGGCCCTGTTTTAAGAAGAGATGAGTAAGAGATGGGAAGATTCTTAAGTACCAAATGAGGAGGAAGCAATTAAGATCCAGAAATTTAATACTTTGAAATAAGCAGAAGTGAGGTGTCCACCTCATGTTTTTGTTTGTATGTTCCTGCTGGACTAACATGTAAAGGCAACGCAGAGCAGATCATCAGGATTGCCATAATGCCTGTTTTGGACTTAGGCAATTGTGACGTGATGGAAAGAGCAAGGTGAATTTCAGTCCTAACTCTGCCACACATTGTTTTAGTCCTGAGATAAGTTTAGGACACCTGGAGGTACTGCTGGATATGACTCTGGGCTCCAGTTCTTGGGTCTGGTACAGGAGACATGCTCAGAAAATGTCTTTCCCCCATCTTTTTATTCACTTATATCGTTAAGATTTGGGCAAGACTCATCCTCATTGATCATCTATTAGATAAGTGTAAAAATACCTATACCTTGGGGTGTGTGTGTGTGTATGTGAGAGAGAGAGAGAGAGAGAGAGAAAGAGAGAGAGAGAAAGACTTAATAGTATGAAATCAATGAATATAAATGTGCCATGAAACATTAAACTGTTATTTGGGGGAGTTGCTAGGATTATAGGGACATACTTAGAGTATATTACAGGTTCAAGTATGAAAGGCCATGCCACTATCTGTTCTTTATAAAATATGAATCAAAAGAGACATCTTTGTTATAAGAATGGGACTTTGTGCCCAATCACAATAATTCCATTAAGTGAACATCAAAAGCAAGTCATAAAGAAAAATTAGGTGTATAATCAGACAAGGAAACTTTTTTTTTTTTTAAGTAGAGAAGAATTACTTGCTATGGGGGTTTGTATTTGTCAGAGTTCTCCAGAGAAATAGAACAATAGTGTGTGTGTGTGTGTGTGTGTGTGTGTGTGTGTGTGTGTGTGTGTAGAGGGAGAGAGACAGATTGACAGACAGTCAGAAAGACATAGGTAGAGAGGAAGAGAGAGAGCGAAAGAGACGGAGAAGCTTATTTTAAGGTTTTGGCTCACATGATTGTGGAGGCTGATAAGTCTGAATTAAAAAAAAAATTTCTTAATGTTTATTTTTGAGAGAGAGAACGTGAGCAGGGAATGGGTAACAGAGAAGGAGACACGGAATCCCAAGCAGGCTCCAGGTTCTGAGCTGGCAGCATAGAGCCTGACACAGGGTTTGAACTCATAAACCACAAGATCATGACCTGAGTGGAAGTCAGATGCTTATCCAACTGAGCCACACAGGCACCCCTAGCCTGGTAAGTCTGAAATCTGCAGGGTAGGATGACAAACTAGAGACCCAGATGTGTAAGTCTGGAGGCTGAATGCCTTCTTCCTTGGGGGAAGTCTGCCTTTTTTCTCTTATTACATTCAACTGATTGGATGAGGCCCACCCACATTAGGGAGATAATCTGCTTTACTCAAAGTCTACTGAGTTAAATGTTAATGTCATCTTTAAAAATCGTCACAGTGACATCTAGACTTGTGTTTGCCCAAATATCTGGGTATCATGACTCAACCAAATTGACACATAAAATTAACTATCACAGGGTTGTATCCATTTTTTTAATGAATTTAAATTATTTTCTTATTAACTGATTTTTATATCACTAATAAATACTCCAAGCACCAGCAGAAACACAACAAAATAATCCTTCAAAAGCTATTTCTGAAAGAAATATATTTTTATTTAAGCTTTTTCTTCTGTTTTTAAATCCAATTTTTTATAACAACAATAACAACAACAAAAGAAAGAAAATCGGAATTGAAGATCTTTGTTTTCAGGTCATACCGTTTTAAAATTTCCATCCAAAGTAATTTTTCTCCTTCAGAGAAGTATCTGGCCCTCGGGGACCCCACTGTTTACTTCAAGCTGGAGGAGAAAGAGCATTGCGAGGGGACTAGCTGCTCATGGCTGAGTTGTGAAGGACACAGCACCCCTGCTGGTCTGGCCTTCATGGGGGGTGCCTAGCCCATCATTTTTACCTCAGTGCTATATTTGTGTACAAAGAACATTGCAGGTTTCTGATGTCTCCTGCAGTTAATGTCTGGGACCAGGTTAAAAATAAAATCTCCATCTTATCCTTTTGACAAATATTCTGAGACCATTACACTACTCTGGTTCCTGAAAATCTATACGCACTGTATGCTTATTTCTCTTACCTAAGAAAATAGTTCCTGGGTCTTTTCTTTTTTAGGTTTACCTTGTAGTTGGTGTTTTAAATGGAAAAGTATGCTGGTAAGACAGTCTTCCTTGTAATGGGAATCCTGTATGTTTTCAATTCTATCATAATTAAGAGTCTTTGCAGTTGTAAATGCCACCTTTAGGTTAAATATAAACCAAGCATCTGTCAGCATCGATGTAAGAGAGCAAATAATGCCATAAATGCTCAGAGAGTAAAACTCTAACTGCATTGAAATGAGCTTGTCATCTCCATGAGCAGTGACAAACAAATCCCTGTTTAGTTCAGTCAAAGAGCAGAGTTAATAAGTACATATATTTTCACAGGTAGTGATTTATATTATATAAACCTTTCCTTCGCATTATGCTGAAGAACATGTGATTTTCCAGGGCGTGCTGCTCTGTCCCCTTTGACTCCGGCTCCTATTCCCCAAAATGCCCTTTCCAGGGAACTCATTGCAGGAGCCACCTCTCCCTGGAAGCATGCCCTGACCACTCCTCCCCTGAGAGTCCAGACCTCAGTACTCTATAGCACGTATATGTCATGGCATCTGCCACCTTGGACCTGCTGACTTGTGCGTCTCACCCATGAGACTATGAGTTCCTTGAAGTTCTTTATTTCCCTAGCACCTCGCACTGGGGGCTGCCCAATTAGTATTTGTTGAGTGAATGAATCAATACACAACTTGTGATTTCTATTGATTTAAGAATAATGATAGAACGCTGTAGATTGTGTTAAGAAAAGGGCGTGGCAACATTCTTTTGACAAAACAGAGACGGTCATGGGCAACCCATGGCTGGTCAAGAGTTGATTAAAGAACCTCTTTCTAACATGTTGTACTCTATCTCTAATACAGCTTCTCACTCTTTGCTTCGAATTCCCTCCATCTCCCCTGAATGGGCACAGCAGTATCACTTCATAATGGAGAGTTACTTAGCACTCCTGAATGCCTCAGCAATTTGGAAGGCACTTCTCTCCTCGGTGAGCCAGGGAGGCGTGGAGAGTTCTTTGAATCCTCTCCTTAGTGGGACCACTGAGAGCAGCCTTCTCTTTGCTTTTTAGAAAACACCTGCTGGCAACTTTGATTCTCTATTATTCTCTCTCACTACACACCCTTCCCTTGCTTTACAGCATTTATCACCATCTGTAATTATTTTTAAGTGTTTGGTTATTTCACCGCAGAGCCAAAGAGGCAATACAGAATCCAGCCTCTGCATCTCCTCTCCATTTTCATTTAACCATTCTCAAGCTTACCCTCCACGTAAAGCCCAAGAATTAAATAAATACATGGTTTCTCAGGTGAGAAATACCTCGCTTGCTTGCCAAGGATCTTGCTGCTCCCGAGTTCTCATTTAGAGCAAGTCTGCCTTGTTTACTCATTTACTATACTGCCGTCATCGTGGGGATAAACTTTCTTGTTCTAGCTGTGTCCCCTGTCCCCAGCAGTATCTGAAACAACCAGGGGATCACTGAAGGTTTGCTGAATAGTTATCCTTCTGCCAACTCATTTGGTTTGATCACCAGTTTAAATAAGTTTGTCACTACGTCATAAAACATTTTATACCATCTTATGCTACTTTCAAAATTTACTTCATTGGGGCACCTGGGAGGCTCCGTCAGTTGTGTCCAACTTTGGCTCAGGTCATGATCTCACGGTTCATGCGTTTCAGGCCCCCTGTTGGACTGTGCTCTGACAGCTCAGAGCCTGGAGCCTGCTTTGGATTCTGTGTCTCCCTATCTCTCTGCCCCTCCCCTGCTCATGCTCTGTCTCTCTCTCTCATTCAAAATTAAACATTAAAAAAATGTTTTTAAATAAAACATAAATAAAACTTGCTTCTTCAAATTCTCCAAGAATTTTGGATCACTTACATGATTGTTCCTTAATTGACATGGCGATGCCTACTGATAAATTCCACCTAACATTAAACAGAAGAAAGAGATTTATTGTAACCACCACTTTTCTTCTGTCTCTCATGTAGTCTGGGGCCAGAGTGCTCCCATAATACTATTTCAGTATGCATCGGTCAAACATCATCTCTTTCATGAATGGAATTGCCAAGATTCAACTCTTCCCAGTGACCATTGGATATGACTGTACTTTAATTCAAAAGATCTCCCAAGTTGTCTGGCAATCATGAGGACTTGTTGACCCTATATTTTTCACACAGTATAAATGCTTATTTTAAATAACTGAGTATATGTTCCAAGGAACACATACACATATGCAGGCATGTGCAGACACACAAACTTCCTCTTCTGAGCAGAGTTTAAAGTTTGTGTCTATCATTGGGCCTGAGTCCACTAATTTCTAATCAGTATCCTTCTAATTATACATTTTTGTTGTTGTTATTTTTGCTGTTGTTGTTGTTGTTGTTGTTGTTGTTGTTTTAATGGAGAAGTGCATTTGGGAGACATTATCTCAGACATCAATAAAATATCCCACAACACACATTTATTCCCAAAAACCTGCCTAGCCTTCAGATGTGAGCCTTTTCTCCCCTAAACAATAACTTCTTTGCTTAAAATGTAGTAGTCAGTTCAGGAACTATCTAATGCTAAGGCTGGATGTGATGAATATAGGCCATTTGTACTTAAGCATATAGCATACCGAAGGCATTCATTTTATACAGAATCGTGTGCTTATATGCAGGAGTTTTATCCCTGCTCCCTGATGAAAAATAAGTCTTAAAAGTCTTTTAGATCCATACTCTATCTATACTATACCAGAAGAATCCAAAACACTCTTTTTCTGGAAGTTATTTTTGTCCCTGATCTTTTCTTTTAAGGAATAGTTTTATTTATCACATTTCCCTCCTCTTACCTTACAAGGGAATAGGGTTGGAAAAACAAACTGAGCACTGGCCACAAATGTGTCCAGTGGACTATAGTTGAAGCACAGTAGGTGTTGGCAGAAAGGGTGAGTGTGTGAAACACGGTGAATATGCAGCATGGACAAGTGCTTCTGGTGCTGAATTTTGCCGCAGGACATGCTGAGGCAGACACTTGTATAGACAACTGCTTCTAAATATGTCACTGTATCAGCAGGAAACAGAAGATCTCCCCACTTCTATTTTTCAATTCTGAAAATGGGTCCCTGTGAGTAATTATGTGGTGAATTAGCAAGCATCCTGAATAAGCAACCGGTGCCAAGCCGTTGGACAAGAGGATTTTAAAGAGCAAAGAAAAACAGGAAGAAACCATCAAAATAAGCATTGAACAGACTTCCATATGATTCATGCCATGTGCAAGTGGCGTGTAAGGGGAAGAAGTGACGGAGTGTAATGTTTCTCAAGCAGCCCTGCTATCAAGCACTTACAAAGTGTTTTTAATCCTCTAATTGGGTTAAATTCATTTAATTAGCACTGAAAAGATGCATTTTAAGTGTTTAATAAAACGTTTTATATTCAGAACCGCCACCAGATGTTTTTCATTGTAGATGTGAAGTTACGCATTTTTTTCTTCTAGAATTTCAGTACTTTCATAAAATAAGCAACACCTATTTTTCTTCAATAGACGGTGGCTGAGAAGAGAAAAGTCACCTTTATGGGGTGGTCTTTGTCATTTCAGAAGACTTTGTTGTTCTCCTCTCCACGCAGCCTCCCTGTGTCCATCTGCATGGCACACACCCGCGCCCCCTGCTCTGAAGAGCTGAGCAACAGCAAGGCTTCCTTTGGTTGACCAGGGCTTCAAAGGGATTCCTGGACATTGTACAAAAAGCCCATTTCATGCATTAGCCACAGGGAAAGATGGTAGAGAGCATCAGGAATCATGGTGTCCTTCATCAGCTGAGACACTCTCCTTAGAATGTGACTCGTTCTCAAGCTGGAAAAACACTGAACAGAGATTCCTTTGGGCAGCAGTGCTGGGAGGTGGGGGTGGTGAGGGTAAGTGGGATAATATGTTAAAATTATATACTTGAATTGAATCTTCAATTCAGTGACTGAGCAGCTACCAGAATCAGTAGATGCTAACTTTTTTTTTTCAAACTGTTTAATACAGCTTTTCTACACTGTAGTACATATCAGAATAATTGTTAAGCATTCAGAATCTACCAGTCACACAGTCACATGGGCAACTATGCCTGAGGGCTTTAACTCCAAGTTACTGATATAAAGGTATTGAAATTACAGAGAGTTAGTTTATAGAAAACCTGTCTTGATTAAATGATACGTGCTTTCCAACGTGACTTACTCTTCTCCATCTTCTTCCATTATCACTTTTCAGTGTCCTAAATCCCTGTAGTTAACATGAAGAAAAAATGATCTCTGAAGGGGAATTATTTGTAAGCTTACTTTCTTGAAAATGAAAAAAAAGAAAATAGTAAGGGGAAGTATTGCTAGCGAATGACATCTTTGAATGATTAACTGAAAGCTCACAGATTAAAACATTAACTGATCTTTTAAAGTGAGGTTTAAGAATTCCTTAAGTTATGTTCTGGTTTAAAAAGAACATTCAACTTTTAGGGCAAGTCTCCAAGAAAATATGCTTTGATATTTCTTTGAAGTTCAATTCAATATCTTTGTCTAAGAGGGAAAAAAATCACATCTCGACTGTAGAAATCATACTGAAACACTAAAGTGCTTACTTGTGTTGCTGCTGTCAGTCATGCTAGTCACACTTGGTGACTGTCCTCAATCCAGGCAGAAAACCCATTCTCAGTTAACATGGATCAATTGGAAAGAATATAAACCACTCCACTGCCCTTAAGACATATAGACGTCAACTCTCACTCAGGTATTTGAGGCTCAGTAGGAATGGTGAGCAGCCCAGGAGGGCTCGTGACACACAAGGAGGTTGGATTGTAGTACCACATTGTAAATTTGCTGTATTTGTATGAAAAATAAAACAGTCATTGAAAATAATAGATTCATGTCCTACCTTAACTGTTCTCTCGTTCCTATAAAAGACAATAGCACACTTCGAAGGTACTTCTTACTCTCGTAATGTTTTTCTTTGGATGCTGCCAGGGCACTCGCGAGCTCAAGTTGCGTGTGCCCACTGAATCGCAGACTGACCTGGGCCAATAATATTTCCATCTGAAAAATATCCTTAGGGGCGCCTGGGTGGCTCAGTCGGTTGAGCAGCTGACTTCGGCTCAGGTCATGATCTCGCGGTCCTTGGGTTCGAGCCCCGCGTCGGGCTCTGCGCTGACCGCTCAGAGCCTGGAGCCTGTTTCAGATTCTGTGTCTCCCTCTCTCTGACCCTCCCCTGTTCATGCTCTGTCTCTCCCTGTCTCAAAAATAAATAAAACATTAAAAAGATTTTTTTTAAAATATCCTTAGTTTGGTTTCTGTAATTACAAAACCAGAGGATAAAAGTAACAAATGAGAGTAATTTGGTAAAGCATTTCATTCGACACCTCAAAAATATGTTAAAGAGAACAAATATTTCTGGCTTTGATAAAAGTAAACCTAAGAAAATTAAACACTGGCTGATGAATTTCATGCAACAAGTAATTGTAAAGTAACCTACGTTCATTTTTGATACCTAATGGGATCTTTGAAGGGTCAGTGATATTTTATCTGTTTTCAACATTGATCTTTAATGAGTAACTAAAGGTTTATTAACTAGATGTTACATGATGCCAAATCAGCTCCAAGGATTGTGGACAAATACAAATAGTTTCAGAAAGATTAAAGACACCAGCAGGAAGAAACAAAATTAAGTCAATCCTAGGTTCCATAGCTGAGGAAGATAGAGTACAAACACGTGGATTCATTGCCCATGTATCTTTCATTTTGTTTTTATTGTGATTGTGTACCAGTGTCACCTAACGTATTTATCCAATTGATTTTGATGCTCACAGTAACCTCCTAATGAATCAGATAGTATAGTCTATAATTTTAGAGATGAATTTAAGGTACAGAGATGTTAGATAATGCCCCAACATCCACTATCGATGATGATATAGGTATTTGAAACTTGGAGCTCAAGAGGGAGTCCACAGCTCTTTTGCCCACACTATGCTGCCTCTCATGAGAATATGTTTTACATATTTACATGGTTGGTTTGTTTATTTATTTATTTATTTATTTATTTATTTATTTATTTATTGGTTACTGCTGGGTTAGTATTTTTAAAGTGGCTAACGGTACATTTAGGAAAAAGGAAAGACTTGTGAAGAATATGCTTCCGGACAAAATAATTTCTTTCATTTCTCAAATCTCTGCTCTGTACCAAGGGTCTCATATTCTCCTAAAGGTAAGCTTCCCAAACCAAAGTAATGACAAGCAAACTTCAAGGGACTAGCGGTCTGTTACTTTCCTTTCCACCAAATATAAACTAAAATACCGTGGCTTTATGGTTACCTGGGACCATAATAGTTGAGGGATTTAGGTTTTCCAAAACAACAAAGGCATCCCTGATATCAGAAGCTTAACACGTATTGGTCTGTTGGGCAGGTTTTTAGGCAAATGAGTACATACTCCATTTTTAGAACTCTGACTTGATGTGACTATTTCAGAGGTGGTTAGGGGATTCTCAAGGCCATTCCTAAAGCTTTGTATACAGAAGAGTGTCTTAATCATTTGAAAGATAATTACGTTAAGAATGATGATTGCAACTTCCTTGGAGAGAAAAACTAAAGGAAAGAAATAATCTTTGTGGAAACAGGGAGCCCAGTCTAAGGTACTGCGTTTATCTAAGCGAGAAATGACAGGTTTTAACCTAAGGCACTGTGCTTACGTTGGGTGGGGGAGGGGGGGTATTGGTTTTTATAATTTTAGTAGTTTATTTTTACTTAAAGCCAATACATTTATTTTTTATCTAGAATGTTTAAAATTGAATAAAATTTTGTGATGTCATTGTCATTAATTTCACCCTTAGGAATAGAATCACCATGAGTTAAAGCTACATACGTAATGTAGCCATAGAATTGCTCTGGTATCTATGGGTGTTTATAAAATAATGTAAAAGACATGGCTGTTAAGGCTGAAGGACTTATAATTGGGAAATATGAAAGAGAGAATATACAGCCAAGAGAGGACCTAAGGGGTTACAAACATGTAAGTTGGAAAGGATCGGCAATTATGTGTTTCAGTTCTTAATCCATCTATGCCCTGGTTAAAAACCATATGAAGATGTAATCAAGGTCATACAAGAGGAATATAATTTTGTTGTCATGGTATTTAGAATCAACTAGCCAACGGTGTGAGAAGCAGGAGACTGGTAAGGACAAGGCTATTAGGGTTTTCAGGATGTGAGTCAACCAGCCACTGGCCAGAGGTCTGATAGAATAATGAGAGGAATAGTGTCGCTGAGACGTCTTACAAGGAAAATGTGAGCCACAGTGCCTGTCAGATTTCTGAATAAGAGGTGGGAATGATATGCCAATTTTGCTTCATTATGATTGTAATGAACCTCTGCTTCAAAGCTGTCTCATTCTGATTCAGTCCAACTCCATGGACACAAGATCACATAGTTAATCTAATTCCGTGACTTTTTTTTTTTTGTCAGTATCTTCCGAAAATACTTGTATTCATTAGTCGTAACCAAAAGCATTAGCTTTAATGATTGTGAATAAAATAAGAGTGACTTCTCACAGATGTATTCTTGGATTAAATATCTGTAACAGGAACAGTGACCCTACAGAAAATATATACAGTATGTAAATGCAGGTGCACAGTGATTATTCTTAAGTACCACTTTTCTAAGTAAATTCTGGAACAAGAAAAAGACAGACATTCTTGTATTTGTCTGAATGCTGGCCTATTCAGTTTAAAAGAATATCAGAAATTTAAACTTGTCAGCTCTAATTGTACAATAAACTGACATAGTTTAACTTGACACAAATGTTATCTCTGTCCTTAACAATTTTCTGGTCTTCTGGAAACTCTTTTCCCCCCATTTCCTTGGTAAAAACAAATCATCACAAGTCCCAGAGACATCGTGAGTGCATTTAAACCTTAACCCTTGGAAGAGAAGTACTGTGTCACAAACCTGAAGATCAGTGCTTCCCCTTCTAGTCTTTATAGATTAGCTTTTTGAATAATGATTCTCTCTTAGCAAAAGCCACAAAATCCAACCCTGGAATAGAGTGGCTACTGTTTCTTATACAGAGCCAAGAGTGGGGAGGGGACATGTTATAAAAATACCCGTGAAGTATGCACTGCAGATTTCCTACCTGTTTCCTCTTCCAGAATTTGAGTAATTCTGGAATGTAGATTTCTCGCGAAAGGTATTGTTTCTACCGCATCAGCAAATTATTTTTTTATGAGCTATACTAAGTCAAAGTATTGGTAATTTAGTCCAAGTGAAGAGGTTGATGTCTAGTTTCCCAGACTGGGAGTGAAAGATAATAGATGCTCTAAGTTCGTATATGTGTACACATTTACTTATTTTCAGCACAAGGAAGTTTTCCAGGTTTTGAGGACCAACCCAGAAACATTAGTGGCAAGTAGTGAACCTATCACTTCTAAATGCTTACTTGGTGAATTGTATTAATCTACGTGTTACGAATAATCCCAGTTTATAGGCAGTGTATTTCTGTGTTTAGGAAGTTACTTTGTTCTATTTGCTTACGAAATTCCACTTTTGTAATACTTTACCTTGCAGCCAATTTTTCCGCGCCATCCTTGCACTGGCTATTATCCTACTTTCTGAAGTGTTTTCATTCCACGGAATGGCTTATGGTTGCACCTGCACTTTAGACTATTCTAACTGACATATGGAGTTTATTTTATTTTATAATGCTTGTTTTAAATACCATTATTAATCTAAAATTTGATGTCCTCTGTCAATGACAGAGAAGCAGCAGCATGCAGCACTGTTTTTGTTTGTTTGTTTGTTTGTTTGTTTGTTTGTTTGTTTTGAATTGGAAGCTCTAAATCATGGCCTGGTTCTAAAGAGCTGTGTGACTTTTGGCAGGTCACTTTACCTCTCTCGACCCATCTCACCTAATGAAAATGATGGGGCCAAGGGAGATGCTCTGTACTATCTCTCTCCAACAATTCGAAAACATCTCATCTTATCTACATTATCCACCTACGTATCTACCTTTTTCCATCTTGTGAAGGGAAGGACATGGCAGGAGAGTGGAGGGAGATGGTGCATGTCATGGCCCCGGAGGTATTCTCTTAGGAACGCCTAGCCTCACAGGTTTCATGTGGTCTTTCATAGTTTGCTGTTCTTCTGGAGAGCACTCTGCTCTTCCTCCTTCACAGACCTTCTGTAGGAAAAAACAAAAGAAAGGAGGGAGGAGCTGGGAAAGAATTGCAACCAAAAGTCACCACTGTTTCAGAGAACGAAGTCGCATCCTGTGTAGGCATGTGCATTTTAGCAATACAACTTCAGCTACACTTGCTGAGCCAAGATGGAGAAATAGCCAGGAGATAGAGGTAGTTAAAATAGTCCAGGTGAGGGGTGCCTGGGTGGCTCAGTCGGTTAAGTGTCCGACTTCGGCTCAGGTCATGATCTCACAGTTTGTGAGTTTGAGCCCCGCAGTGGGCTCTGTGGTGACAGCTCAGAGCCTGGAGCCTGCTCCGGATTCTGTGTCTCCCGCTCTCTCTGGCCCTTCCCCTCTCAAGCTCTGTCTCGGTCTCTCAAAAATAAATAAACATTAAAAAATTAAAAAAAAAAAATAGCCCAGGTGATTCTACTAGTAATTCCTCCCTGGACAGTAACAAATGCTTGTTCCCCCGGGTCCCTCATGCTCCTTATAACTCAACCAACTTGACAGGCTGAGGGGGCTGCCAGGGTCCTTCTGACTACCCCTGAATTTTGCCTTAAGCACTCACTTCAACACCTACTTAGAATGTGAGTTCCAAATATGCAAGTTCCAAAACAAAACAAAACAAAACCAATGAAAATATTTAAAATGCAAATCAGTTTATCATAAAAGAATCTCCACACTGCCCATAAAATCTGTGCTTTAGAAGCAATGATTCAAATGACAAGAGAAAAGCCAAAGGAGCAAACTCTTTAATTCCCTAAAATGAAACCAAACACCTCTTTGTTTCTCCAGTGACACTATGATTTATTTTATTTTATTATATAAGTACTGTGATATTATTATTTTTGTTATTTGGGATCTCTCCTTGTGTGTGTGGGCACACACACTTAACAGCTATTGCCTCCAAACAGCTCACTGTGCTGGAATTGTTCCTTAATAATTGAGTCCAGTAGTGGAAGGGTAAGTAGCTGGTTAAAGTGCAACAGCAGACTCTCTCAATGAAAATTTTACAATCGTTCCAATTTTTGAGGTTAAGCCAGATGTTCTGGAAAGGGTGGGAGATGAAGAGCTCATTTAAAATGATTGTTAGAGATCCATTTCCTTATTTTCCTTCATAAGCCAGTCATCAAACCCGGCACAGGACCAGAGGATCAAAGACCAAGGATTTTAGGTGTCTTGACAGGTCATTCCTGTATATTATAATTAACATCTGCACTGCTGTTCTTGTAAGAAAGGGAAACACTGAATATGTTAACGCTTGGGAATGCTGTAATTCCTTTACCCCTGATCTCACTTAATGGTTCTGTTAAAACTATACTTTGCTTTAAAAATGGAAACTCATGAAATATCATAATTCACAGTGGAGGAATTTTCCTGTTAAGTATGACTGGATGATTTTTAAAAGAGAAGAAGAAGAAAGAAAAATAGCCAGAGAGCTTTACCAGGCCATAGTTTTTGTAATCCATTTGGACATGAAATATGTAGAGATTTTTCATACATCTAGTTTTGTTAGCAAAGCTTAAGAATGAACATATGTGCATATGCAAATGAAACTGAAATGTACACCAAATACTAATTATGAAATCATTGGATCTACTTCAGAAAACTTAACCTTATTGGTTCCTGGAATATATCATTTCCAACATCCATATAGCACACTTTCCTATCTGAAAACACAAGTTCTTGAATTAATAAGGCTGGTATGCATGCAGTCACTAATAAGCATGCTGTTAAATAAACAGAGGAAATGTGGCCTATGCCTTGTTCTCTAATGATATGAAGGAAGCAGATGGCTCGAAAAAAAGATGTGTCAGTGCACGGTGTTAAATCATAAACAGGGATAGATTGCCAGCTTACCTCAAATCCAGCCTATTTTCCAGTCCCTACGTCGCACTAAGTGCTGCCACTCAAGTTGAACTTAACTGTGTCAGATTTTTGATTCATGCCTTTAAACACTTAGGCAGTATCTGTGTGTCACAAACTGAGTTGTGGCCATTTTCACAATCAATACTGATCGTCTCAGCCAAAATGATCATAGGTTAATATACATCTGTCACTGAGATAACTAGAGAGAATGGAATGGCTTGGCTTCTATCCATTCATTTGGTACATTTTGTTAGGTACTCAAATACTTGGATCCAGGAAAGTCTTCTTATGGAAAGGAATTAAAAAAAAATCCAGCATGGGAGCACCTGGGTGACTTCAGGCAGTAAAGCGTCCAACTCTTGATTTTGGCTCAGGTCATGATCTCAGGATCATGAGATAGAACCCCACATCAGGCTCAGCACTGAGCGTGGAGTCTGCTTAAGATTCTGTGTCCCTCTCCCTGTACCTCTTCTGGGCACCTGCTCTCTCTGTTTCAAAATATAAATAAATAAGTAAAATAAAGTCTAAAAACTCCAGTGTGTCCTTCAGAAAAACAGCAAAAATAATGTGACTTCAATTTAGCAGCAATTCCAAATAACAAAAATAATCCCAAAATTGGTGCTTCCCAAAATGTGAGAGCCTGTTAATGTAATCTGGGTCGTTTGATCAGTCTTCACTGATAATTTTGATTTAGTAATAGTTGGTGAGGCAGTAACACTACAGGCCTAGACATCTCTAGTCTGCTGACACTGTAGCTGTGTACTGAAGATGCTGAGGTGTTCAGACAGGGAAGAAACAAAGAATCACAAGAAACAAAAGTGAACTACAGTGAGATAGCGTGCAGAGACTTTGAGCAGCCCAGAAGGAGAGAACATTAAATAGTAATTTCAAGTCTTGCAGGAGTTCCGAAAACGCTCATAGAGACTGCTTATCTTGTCATGTAGCAATTAGAAAGAGTAAGTTTTTTTTAAATCTCTATAAGTTTACAAACACAATCTGTTCATTTATAATGACTATTTTAATTAAACAAATGAAAGCAGCTTTGAATTTCTTGTATTGACCTGACCCTCTTAGGGATTCAGAGGGCATTGGAATAGGTAGCCAGCCAAATAACACACTTTCAAACAGCTTTAGCTCCTAAAATAGTAGTGATGATCATTAACCAAGAATAATTAATATAAGTACAAATAAGTTCTCATTGTCGCCTTGACCTTCATCCCTACTCATTCACCTGGATACCAACTTTAAAAATGAATCTTGGGGTGCCTGCGGGGCTCAGTCGGTTGAGCATCTGACTTTGGCTCAGGTCGTGATCTCACAGCTCGTGAGTTCGAGCCCCATGTCAGGCTCTGTGCTGACAGAGCTTGGAGTCTGCTTCAGATTCTGTGCCTCCGTCTCTCTTTGCCCCAACCCACTCGCATTCTGTCTCTGTCTCTCTCAAAATTAAATAAACATTAAAAAATTTAAAAAATGAATCTTTACATAAGGAAAATATAGTTTATAGTAGTCATTTCTAGCTCTTTGTAAAATGAATTAGACATCAACCTCTCATCCCCTGCAAACAAGCAAATTAAAAAAAAAAATCATTGAATCTTTATTTTACCACAAGAAAAAAAAATGTAATGGCAAATTAATACCCTCATTTGAGGAAAATCTTTGATATATTTCCTGGTTCATGACTTTGGCTCTCTTCAACATTATGTCAAAGAATTTGAAGGACAGTTTGTAGTCACTGGTATATATTCATACTTTGCTTCAGGAACCCAATCAGGCATGATTGTGTAGAAACACAAAGTATACTTCTTTAGCTCTGCATAAGGTGTTTATTCACCTGAGAGGAAAATGCTTTTGATTCACTGAGAAACACTCTGAGAGAAAAAAATTTGGTTCAGTGGTATTGCTTGAAGGGAGGATGCTCAAGCAATATGTGATCTTAAGTAGTCTATTTAATCCACTAACACCACTTAATCTTCTCTCATCTTTGTCATCTTTTAGGAAAATGAGGCTTGGTGAATGTAAATAAGACTTACACTGTATAGTTATATTAGCAAAAATAATGATATCTGTATATACACACATATGTGTATTTATATATGTACCCACATATATGTCTACACATGTGTATATGTACATAAATGTATATATACACATATATGTGGGTCCCAAGGAGTAACTTCAAGTAATTTATTAGTTTTAACATGATTATGAAATATGCTTTTGTTTTTCTATTTACATTCCATGCTGACAGGGAGAACATTTTGGAGTATTTCAGCCAGATACAAAATACTCTTAGTGATTGATTTTGAACCAAAGCCACACCAGTTGTTCTAGATGACAACTTAACTTTATAAATCTTGCCAAAGGTTCACAGATCTCAGAACCTTTGACTGTCATCCAGATTAAAAAATAAAGGTTCATTGTGCAGGTCACTTCTATTAGACAGAAACTAACTGACATCCTAAGCAGTATTGATAATGTTTGGCAAGGGCCAGCTGTCTTGTGGTTTTATTGATGTGGTAGACTGAGGCACAGAGGCCAACTCAAGAACTTGAAACAAGAATCAAATGTTTTAACCATACTTTACTGCATAAAGTCAAAAAGACATAGAAACTACAACTTATGAAATTTACCAATAATTTTTACTTTCGATGAAAATATACTAGGTTAGTTATTTTTGTTATGATTCACATATACAAAGAATGAGATTTTTGGTGAGAATCTGAAGTGCAACATTTGAAGAATTTTTACTAAAATATTACAAATATTAACTCTCTTTTTACCAAGTCACACAGTTACTCTGAATTTTAATTAATTTATTTATTTATTTATTTATGTTTTATTTATTTATTTATGTTTTATGTTTTATTTATTTTTTTAAAGAGCACAAGCAGGAGAGGGGCAAAGAGGGGGAGGGACAGAGGACCCAGTTACTCTGAATTTTCATTTATTTATTTATTTATTTATTTATTTACTAATGATTTATTTATTTTTGAGAGAGCACAAGCAGGGGAGGGGCAGATAGAGGGACGGATGATCTGAAATGGGCTCTGCACTGTCAGCAACGAGCCTGATGTGGAGCTTGAACTCACGAACTGGGAGATCATGACCTGAGCTGAAATCAGACACAAACAACTGAGCCACCCCAGGTGCCCCTGAATTTTTAAATAATATTTATTCTGAGTTATTATCCTTATTGTTGGCTCATATATTATGCATAGTTAGTAGGAAGTAATGTTTCCAAACTGATCACACTTGGATTTACGGTGGATGACCATAAAGGAATTTGAAAATGTGTCTAGACCAGTGAAGACTTTACAGTTGGATTTCAGTTGGAAGGATACTTATTGGCTTTGTATCTAGTGATTCACAAAAGAAACAGAAACAAAGACTCTCCCGTGTTTGTACTTATCTTTTATATTACCATTTATCTTGTCTATTCACTCTCTGGTTTCCTGAATACCTTCTTCCAGATCTTCCATAGTTCTTTCTAGATTCCAGGGCCATTCCGCCCTCCCTGTTGATTACCCCTTTAGATATAGGAGTGGTAATAACATCATACTTTTCCAGGTCCTTGCTTCCCTCTCTACTTTTTATTGGTTTTCTTTCCCCAGCCCATACTCCACAGAGTTCCTTCATTAAACTCTTTTGAGGGAATCCTTTTGAGTGCCATCTCTTCCATGCCAGGACATTGAAAGGTACCCAAGCTCTGCCAGCTCATGGAGAGGCATATTTTCACGTTATGATTTGACGGATGCCTCCAAGCCTTCTCTATTCATCTGCCATCATGTCTCAAGCCTTCCAATGTGCAGACTAAAGCATCTTTATCTGGCTTTTACTGACGTGTAGCTTTTCTTCCAAAGGATAACACTTAGCGTGTTAGTCGATGACATTATAAGATTAATGAGTTTGTCAGAATAGCCAACCACCAATTATGCCCGAGAGACAGGTCATTTTCGTGAGACATATTGGAAAAATAATAAAAAACATATTTAATTGCAAAGGGACAGGAGACCTAGATAGGAAGCAGATGTGATTGTGACCACTCCTCCAAAGAAATTATTGAAGTAACCCAGAGGAAGAAAAAAGATGACCCCTCAGAAGATAAGGTCAAATTTTGCTTACCAAGATTTTTTCCCTAGATATAGAATTAATGGCAGCCCCTCTCCCCTATTTTGTTTTCTTATATTCACTGTGAAACTTAATTCCAAGAGTCTGCCTAAAATTTTGCATGTACACATCAGCTTAATCGTGAGAAATTTGTAAATATTTTTTATTAGATATTAAAGCACATTGATGTTACAACAAATTTTTTTCTATCTCTGAAGAATGATAATGACGTATGTCTCATAACATAAAATCATCATGACAGTGATTTTTTTATGATAAATATGTCAACATTATGATCTGTTGAATAGTTGGGACTTAGGGTCAACTACCTGTAACATCAAAATATTAAAGAGATGTTTTCTAGTGTCAGAAAACTATGGTCTCTGATTGGCAATAGGCAGAGCAGAAAATAATGCAGGAAATCTCAGCCAAATTTACATAGATGTTATAAAATTCACATGTAATTCTTATTATTTTAAGAGAGAAATTTATCTTTCAAAGACTGATATTAATGAAGTAATTTCTCTGGATTTGCAAGGTGCATCCAGAGATAAACAGACATTTTAGATTGGAATGGGTAATTCTATGCATCACCCTGAGAGGGCAAGATTTCTCTCCACAATAGTCTATTATACAGGCCATTTTCAATAATGAAGTAATCCTATTTTCAACAGTTCCCTTAGGAGATTCTTTCAAAATATAACATTAAACTTCTCATTTTTAGAGTAGGTTTTCTTTATGTACAACTGAATTTAAGCAATGAATTTTACCATGACATTCTATATGTAATCTAATGTGACATATTAGCTTCTTTTAAAATCACCTTATCCCCTAAAATTTGTGAACAATAATTTCATCTCTTATAATTGTAAGCCAATATATTTACAGAGGCTAAACTACATTTAAGTTTTCAATACATTCCCTAATCAACTTTTTTTTTTTTCTAAATGGCATCCCATTTACCTGAGCATACCTGTATCAAAGAGCTAAATCCTACACAATTATCTGCTTCTCATTAGGGCTCTGCTTTAGAATAATTGCTAATAATTACTTTGGTGTCTTCAGGCTTTAAAGAATTATTTTGTTATGTATTCTGTGAATCTGGACTTCTGAAGACATCTAAAGGGCTCTGATGGTTAAAGGAGTTACGAATTTTCTGGCATGATAAAGTAGTTTGATAGGATATAGGAAGCAACCTAATTATGTTTCACTTTGGAACATTTCACTTGCTTCAAGTCCAAAGTAGGATAGTGCATAAGTGCTTTTGAATGCAGCTTCTTTCATTTATTAATGCCATTTATATGTTCCAAGTATTATCTTAGTGAAATTTTATGCTATGAACTCTTAGCAGTGTTTCTCATGTACAGGTAAAAACTATTGGATCACTATTTTTCTAAATGTAAATTACTTGTCACATAATATTCTACATACAGTTTTTATGTTAGTTCGCTGATTTGAGGACTCAGAACAAGCTTCATTTATTTGTTTTGTTTAAAAAAAATGTATCCAGAAATTATCTATAATGTTCCAGACCATAGTAACACATGTTGTGGATGCAGTTATCAAAAAGCAAATTACCTGGCATTGTGGTGCTTAGATTCTACTCTTAGAGCTAGATCATTAACAAATAAATATATTATGACAGGTAGCAATGAGTGCTAAGAACTCAGCTGGGTAAGGAAATGGAGAGTGACTGGGTAGGGGATACACACACACACACACACATATATATATATATATATATATATATATATATATATACACATACATATATATACATACACATATATATATACACATGTATATATATACACATATATATACATGTGTATATATATATGTATATATATATATGTGTGTGTGTGTGTGTGTGTATATATTTAATAAAGAGCTCAGGAAATGCCTCTATGAAGAATTTAATTTGAGGAAACATCTAAATTAAGTGAGTGAGTTTCTCCAGAGCCAATGAGAAGAAGATATCCCAAGCAGAAATCATAGCAAATCCGGAGACCCTGAGACCTCATGGATCTTGGTGTATTTGAGACACAGCAAGAAAGTGAGTGTAGCATAGTAAGATAGGGTACAGGAGAACAGGTGGGAGGGTTGGCAGATACGAGATCAGAGAGTTGGGCAGGAGCCAGATCATGTGAGACTTTTTGAGCCATGGAAAGGACCCTGTCTTTTACTCTGATGTGATGCGAAGCAAAAGAGTGAGGTATTCTGCTCTAAATATCGAGTTAGGCTGAATAGTCCCCAAATGTACCTAAATCGTAGTCCCCAGAACATGTGACAATGTTATCAAAGGGGCTTTGCAGATGTGACTAAATTTAGGATTTTGCAATGAGGAGATTATCCTGGATTATCCACCTAAGTATTATGTAATTACCATGGTCCTTATAAGAGGAATTCAGGAAGAATTTGAGGAGGTGATGTGATAAAAGAAGCAGAGATTGGAGAGATGTGCTTTGAGAATGGGGGAAGGACCCAGAAGCTAAGAAACATGGATGCCTTTAGAAGCTGAAAGAAGGAAAGGGGATGGATTCTCCCCACAGGGTTTCCAGGAGGAAGCATTGCAGTCGACATGCTGACTTCAGTTTAATGAAATTGATTTCAGACGTTTGACCTCCAGAACTGTAATTGAATGAACTTATGTTGCTTTAAGCCACTAAGTTTGTGGTAATTTGTTACAGCAGAAATAGGAGACTAATATAAGTATATTAGTTATGTACTTACAACTCTGGCTGACCCTTGAACAACATGGGTTTGAACTGTGTGGGTCCACTTATACATGAATTTTTTTCGATAAACGCAGTACAGTACTACAAATGTATTTTCTCTTCTTTATGATTTTCTTAACATTTTCTTTTCTCTAGCTTACTTTATTGTAAGAATACAGCATATAATACCTCAACATACAGATGTGTGTTAATCAACTATAACAGTTATAATAACTGTATTATGTAAAGCTTATAGTTAACAGTAGGCTATTAATAGTTAAGTTTTGGTGGAGTCAAAAGTCATATGACTGCATGAGGGTCAATGCTTCTGACCTTCATGTTGTTCAAGGGCTATCTATATCTTTTTTTTTTTTATTTTGTTTAATGTTTATTTATTTTTGAGGGAGAGAGAGAGAGAGACAGAGACAGAGACAGAGTGTGAGTGAAGGAGGTGCAGATAGAGAGGGAGAGACAGAATCCGAAGCAGGCTCCAGGCTCTGGGCTATTAGCACAGAGCCCGATGTGGGGCTCGAACTCACAAACTGCGAGATCATGACCTGAGCCGAAGTCGGACGCTTAACTGACTAAGCCACCCAGGTGCCTGAAGGGCTATCTATATCTATATATCTGTATCTGTCTATATCTATATCATCTATCTATATCTATCTATCTATATCTATCACTTAATTAAAATATATAGATGACTCTAAAGATTGGAGAATAGAATTTCAAAAGAGTAGAAGAAGGCTCAGTCAGTAGAGCATGAGACTCTTAATCCTGTGGTTGTGAGTTCGAGGCCCACATTGGGGATTGAGCTTAAAGAAAAAGGGAGTCCTGTTAGGAAATAATAGTGGTTTGAGCTGGTGGGTTTTCAGGGAAGTAGGTAGACTAAAGAACTTGCTGACTGACTGTGTGTCTTGAGTAAACGACAGATGTTCTATTAGTTTTCTATTGCTGAGTAACAAATTACCACAATTTAGCTGGTTACAGCAATACAAATGTATTATCTCTGCTTCTGTCCACTTACTATCTCATAAGTCCAAGTGGGCTCAGTATGCCTAGGGTTTCCCATGGCTGAAATCAAGGTATCAGCTGGACTGAACCCTTCTCTGGAGTCTCTGAGGAAGAATCCATTTTTTTAGCTAACTCTGTTAGCTAAAACAACTCTGTTGTTGGCAGAATTCTGTTCCTTCTCATTGTAGGACTGAGATCCCTATTGTCCTACTGACTGCCCAGCTGGAGTTGCTCTCAGCCATTAGAGGCAGCTCTCAGATCCTTTCTGTGTGGTCTTTTCTATTTTGAAAGCCACCAATGGCCCATTGAATCCTTCTTGTGCTTTGAGTATGAGCTCCCTTCTGCTACCTGCTGCTGAAAATCCCCTGCTTTTCAAGGGCTCACAAGATGACATTAGGCCTACCTGATAATCTCTCTTTATTTAACTAAAAGCCAACTTTATTAGTTGATAAATGACTTTATTATGTCTGCATTGTCCCCTTGGCCATTGTCTTAGTCAATACTTATACTCCTGGCCTGGTTTTTAGATAAGCAGCTGAGAATGTTTTTAAGGAGATGGAAGATTACATAGGCCGCTTCTCTGTTTTACATTTGGATCTTGGCCTGAAATAAATCTGTAAAAAATTACTTCATTTCTCAATACCTTAGATTGGCTCCTTAAAGTCTCTTGCACATTAAATAAGCCACACTACATTTTTTTGAGAAATAATGCAAATTCCAAGCAATGGAGAATAATTCAGGAAACATTAATATGAGAATGAGTATTTAAAATGAAAGATATTAAATATAATCAAAAATGTGGTAAACTATAGTAGAAACTAAATATGATCAGCGATAATATAAATACGATATTTCACATCATGCAGTTTGGTCAAAATTTGGTAGTGAATAACCTTAGACCTTTTTATTCAACTGATTGCAACATCAAACATTAATAATAGTTAATAAATGACATTATCTCTGATAATTTTCTTTTCAGCGGTTAGCTTTTGCAGGTGAGAAAAAGGCAGCTGATATTTATGCCATGCAGAAGAAAGCTAAAGACTTATAAGGAAGTGTTCTCCATTCTTTGTGAGCTATAAAGTCTGTCCAAATAGCAATATCCTCTCCCTCAGAGAATCTGCTGCTTGGGCCGGCCGTGTGTTATTGTATTTGGACCGTCTCCATCTGCAAATGTTGACTTTTCATCTGTGACCAAGGAAAAAAATCTGTATGAGGAATGTGTAAAACATTTAATCCTTGTTTACTTGTTAACCAAAGGTTTTGTCAAATCCTGCTTGTGTGTGTTTTTTTTTTTTTTTTTTTTTTTTTTTGCATTTGCTTCTCAAGGTAACTGTAGGTGCAGTCTCGATGTAGCGTTTAAATCTGAGCTATAAGCTAAACTCTGACTAAATCATTAGGGTTTTTTTTACTTAGATTTAGAAACATAAATACTTGTTCTAAATATAGTTTCACATTCAAAAAACTGAATGTGACCTAAATAATACAGTAATCTACGGGAAAAATTGATTTATAATTTCTTTGCTCTGTCTGGGGCTTCTCATAACTAAAATGAAAACAACACTGAAAAGTTTGATTATCTATGGCAAACCACAGTGGTATTTGATGAGAGAATAAGAAAGTGGTAGAGGTCATGCATGAAAAGCTAGTCTCTTACTCTTAATTTATAGATGACAAACTAGGACTAGCTAAAATCTTTTAGGAATCTAAAATTACTTTCACAAAGTCTATATTCATTCATTGTTTGACTGTGACTTAAATCTATTTCTGTTTGACCTAGCTATCCGTGTGACCTGATGGTTCTGATTTTAGATATTCTATTTAGCAATCTCTTGAGCCTAACATGATCAAACAAAGCTTGTTGAGTGAATGAATGAAAAATATTTTTCCCATAAGTGTGTTCAAATTTGCCAGATCTATTGTTGGGACTCAGACTGTCCACATAACTGTGCTGCACTATTTCGTATGCCAATGGAATGGCAACATTAATGGCAATGTAATTTATTATACTTTTTGATTGTTTTTCTATATAGAAGAGTAATAACTGATATTTATTCCCATGTGACATTGATTTAAAAATTTTGATGTGGCATTGTGTATTGTGATCTGAAGTAGAATGATGTCTCAAAAGGGAATGTGGGTAATGCTAAGCAAGTTCCTCTGTTTCTCATGCCAGCTCTCATATTTGAAATTAATTTTGGCCATAGTTTAGATGGGAAGCAAATTAATTGATTTGATTTTTAACAGCAACTGTTCAATAAATATAGTAAGTGGTGATAGAATAGTAGAGAGGAGGGATGCCTAGCAAATGAATTTGACCCATTTTTCAGGTCCCTCCATATTTGCATAAGCATAAGCATTTAGCTTCAGCTTTTCATTCAAGGTAATCCACAGCGATGATAAGAAATCGTTACACTGTTACATCGTGCCAGAAAACAAAAAAAAGAAAAAAGAAAGAAGGAAAGAAAGAAAGAAAGAAAGAAAAAGAAAGAAAGCAAAGAAGGGAAAAGAGAAAAATGATAGACATAAGCTGAAAATGAGGGTGAGAATGAGCTAGCAAAAATACTGATGTTTTTGTATTGGTCTCTTAGAGATGCTAAAATTAACTTCAAATGTAGTGGGTGAAAGTATTTGTTTCCCTGAAATTTTATTATAGGAAAATTGATTAAGGCAAAGAGCAATCATGAAAAATAAGATTTTTCACAGTATATTAATAACAGCAAGTGTAAAGCAAAATTATAGGATGAAAGTCTACGTAAAATGGAAATTTATTTAAAACAAGTGAAGAAATTTTATCATTTGCCTAGAGATCTGGGAAACTGCTGCAGCCAATCCAAATCTGGGGATGCCTCCTTCACTGTAAAGTGCTTAGTGATGCACAGCTCTGTGAACTTCCTACCTGCTACCATAAAATCTTGGGGAAATCAGCAAAATTGAACTTAAGAACAAATGTTTTGCATAAAAATACTGATATATGTTCTTACCACAAAAAAGGCCATTGTAACATGAGAATCAGATGTGTTCTGCATAGAAGATGTATTTTTCTATCATAAAAATCAAGTGAAATGAAAAATTGAGTGAAATGGGATGAGTTTGATCCCAAATGATATAAAAATGACTCCTCTCTTTTGCAATTCAATCCTGGTAGTCTGTTTAATCATATTTTACCCCACAGTAAAAATTCTAGAGAAAATTCATTCACATAAAAGGCCAAATATTCATATAGTATGAAACCTAACCAGGAATAGGAAAGGTATCATGATTTTTTTAAAAAAAATATCAGTTCCAAGCTTTGGAATTAAAAGGTTTCAAGTCCTCAGGTTGAAAAGTAGGTGGACCACAAGCCAGAAGGTACTTGTTAATTACAGCAGTTGAGTTAATCAATGAAGTAACGGTTCTGCCTCTGGGTATAATAAAATGAGATCAAGACCCATTCAGCTATCCTACCACTTAGGTATAGCTGGAGATCCATTAACTTGGATCGTTTCACATTTTAAACTCACGTCTTTAAAACTCAGCAATTCAAGCAGCTCTCTGACAGCTATTGATGCCTAACCATAGAAAAAGTATTTTGTTGGGTTTTGAGTGAGAAGGTGAGCTATGCAAAGGTGGAGAGGGAAATACACTGACACCTGATATAAATATTAACTGAGACAACTTTCAAGCTTTTGGTTATGTGCTTTTGTATTTGCTTTCAACATTTAAATGCAGAGACAGATGGCTTGTACAGTTTTATCAGCCCTCGTGTCTTTATACATTCAAAAACCTGGAATGATAACCAAACCCATAGATTGCAGATTGTGAAAGGGAACAAATAATTTAGTTTTTTTAAAAAAATCAATAAATGTTTCAGTCTTAGAAAAATCATGATGTGGATTTTAATTATTTTTAAGAGAAAGGAAATAACTTGGTGCAATGCTGAAATTGTAGAAAATAATGTATGTGCAGTTCAGAATCCTGACCTGGGTTCTAAACAGATATTGTATGAGGTAGCACAAGTAGGACATTAAAATGTGTAAAAAATTGGAGAAATGGGAAAAACACATGTGCACACAAACACATGTACACGCATAAAATCTTAAGGCATTTATTAAGAATCCAGCGTAGTATCTGATATGTGTGGTACATGATAGATATTCAATATTCACTTGTTGAGGGAACTTATGAATGGAAAATATTATTCATCACTTAAGATAATTACTTATTATGATAATATTAAAAATAATTATGGTCAAAGATGAAGAGCAATATTTTAGTGCCTATATTTTTCATATTTTAGCAAAAATGTCCTGGTATTTTAAGTGCTATATATTTGATGGAGAATTATAGGTTGATTGTTTTTAATCATATTTTGGGAAGTGACAGTATTCAATATCAGTGCTTTATAAAGAATGTGTTTCTCCTTTTAAAAAGTACAAAACAATTCAGTCATTGTATCTAAAAATGAAAGCAATGAATGGTAACTCTTCCACGGTTAGCATGATTCCAATTATAAGCTTTTACTTTTTTTATAATTTTTTTAAAGTTTATTTATCTTGGGAGAAAGAGCATGCAAGTAGGGGAGGGGCAGAGAGAGAGGGAAAGAGAATGACAAACAGGCTCCACGCTGTCAGTGCGGAGCCTGACCTGGGGCTGGAACTCACGACTTCTAAGATCACGATCTGGGCCGAAATCAAGAGCCACTTAACCAACTGAGCCACCCAGGTGCCCCCTGATTGTAAACTTTTAAAGAACAGGGACTTTTAGGGAACCAGAGGTGTGACTGTTTTCCCTTTAATAATCCCTAATTTAAAAAATGTGTTTTTTTCCCCTTCTTACCAAATCATGACAATTTGGAAGCATTGTTATTTTCCAAAATAAAACCCAGGAGTAGGGGGTGGTTTGTTGTTGTTTAACATCAAGGCAACTACTGGTGATTAAATATAAGCCCAAATAAAACAAGTAAAAATTTCCTTATTCAGTGTCATGTCCCTAAATAAAACTTAACCAAAACATAAAGCAAAGTATATTTCCCAACCATGTGGTTCAAGCATATAAGAAAATTTGTGTCATACAATTTCATATACTTATGTTTTTTCTTTAATGCTGTGTTGAGTGAGTGCTGAGGTCCTGGCAAAAGTCTGGTCACTTCCCCTTGAATAATCCCACACCACACATTACTTCCCTTCTAGAGACCTCACACTCCTAGATCATTATGCACCCTCCTTAATTGCCCAGGGGTGACATACCAGACAACTTCAGACAGCCCCTTTCCCCTAGAATGTGAGAAATTATTCAAATTCATCAGTCCACAGACAACCCAGGGAACCAGCTCACCCCACCCATCCTGTCTGCCAGGCATAAACGCCCCCCCTGAAATTCCCCCTTTTTCACCTTTTCCTGGTGCAACCTTCTGTGCTGCCCTGCCCCGTGGCCTTTTCTCTTTTAGAGCCATAAGGAACACAGACTTCTGGCTTTCATTCAAGTGTTGTGTTGTGTTCCACCTTGCGGTGGATCTTTCAGTCTTATACAGGAATCAGCTACCTGAAAGACTTACCTAAGAATCTACAAATGTCTGGAAATATATTTATGCATTTTATCAAAAGCCTTCAAATTTACTTGTGCGAATAAATCTAAGTAGAATTCGCAAAGAGCGATTGATATTATTTAATGGAAAGAAGCTCATTTTCTTACCAGTCAGGATTTTGTATAGTACTCATAACTGTAGATGTCTTCAATTGTCAATTATCTGTAAGAGGAACTTTCAGAAAAAGGTAGAAATGATGTAATAGGGAAAAAAGTCCATCTGTTACCTTGCAAAGAGACAAGCCTTCCTAAATCAGTTGACTGCTAATGACACCTGTTCCTTCTTAAGGATACCCTTTTCTTCCCTCTTTGTTCACTGCTTGTAAAATAGAAGTAGTGAGAATTTTAAAAATTCCCAGGGTAACCTGAAAACTCTATGAGGACAGTGTTGACATCTATTTTGACCACTGCTGTATTCCTGGTGCCTGTCACAGTGTCAGCATATAATATGTGCTCAGTAAATATTTATGGAATAAATAAATGTTACCAGTTCTGAAAAAAAAAATACAGTATTTGTTAAAATGTGTCACTCATTGCTGAAGACTTAGGATCCATATATTCTGACACACACACACACACACACACACACACACACACACACACACTTTCTCAATCTCTGGGTAATCTTTCTTTTTTTAAATATTTTTAAAAGTGTATTTATTCTGAGAGAGAGAGAGTGAAAACATGTGTGTCAGCAGCGGAAGGGCAGAGAGAGAGAGGGAGAGAGAGAGAATCCCAAGCAGACTCTGCATGGAGCCTCATATGGTGCTCTATTTCACAAACTGTGAGATCATGACCTGAGCCTAAATGAAAAGTCAGGTGCTTAACTGACTGAGCCACCCAAGTGCCCCCTGCGTAATTTCTTAATTTAATATGAGGATAATGAATGTTGGATAAAGCTATTTTAAAAAATAATCTTGAGTGAAATCATATGAGACTTATCTTTCCCTGACTTACTTCTTTTGCTTAGCATAATACCCTCTAGTTCCATCCATGTTGTTACAAAAGCCAAGATTTCATTCTTTTTGATTACCTCATATGTGGAATTTAAGAAACAAAACAGATGGACATAGGGGAAGAGAAGGAAAAATAAGATTAAAACAGAAGGAGGTAAATCATAAGAGACTCTTAAATACAGAGAACAAACTGAGGGTTACTGGAGGGGTGTTGGGGTGTTGGGTGGAGGGATGGGCTAAATGGGTGATGGGCATTAAGGAGGGCACTTGTTGGAATGAGAGCTGGGTGTTATATGTAAGTGATAAATCACTAAATTCTTCTCCTGAAGCTATATTACACTATATGTTAACTAAGTTGGATTTGAATAAAATTAAAAATAAATAAAAATATTTATAAATAAAACAAAAATAATCTTGCATATTCTTTCCTTTTATGTACTCAATAAAAACCTGATTCTATTGATATTTCTGAGATAGCTAATTATTTGTTTTCCTTTGAGATATCAACAACAACAAAAAAAGAAAAACTTAATGGTTCTAGAAAAGTAAAAAACGAAGGTTGGTTTAGAGGCCTCAAGCCAGATTGCACATCAAATTGGTGATTACTTTATCTCCATTGATGTCTTGAAAGGAGTGAATATATTTAACAGTGAAGTTAAATAATTCATTTATTATCTGTCACAAAGTATTGTGAAGCAAAGAGATGTGCTGTTGAGGAAGCTTTTGGTGTGATGTTTGTGAAATCAGCATCTTCTATTAGAATTACTTAAGGTCTGCCTTTAAGCAGAGGATATTTTTAATTATTTCTCAGAACATTTTCAACCTCATAAAATTTTAATTAACAATTAACATTGTTCATAGATCATCACTGTTGCTTAGCACAATAAGGAATCAAAAGACTGAGAAGTCGTTTTTTTTTTTTTCCATTAATGGATTTTAAATCTAGTTGGGATAAAACAAAAATAAAATGATACTCACGAAAGTACAGAACCTCCCTCAAAAGACAAAGGTATCATTAAGGCAGGAGTTGAGGAAGCTCAATTAGGAAAATTGTCATTCATCACTAAGAGGAGATCTGTGGATATCTTCAAGGTACACACAAAATATGAATTGGTGTAGTTGTGGGAGTTAGCTTTGGTACTTGGGAAGCAAGCTGACCTTGAAAGAATAAGTAATTAAATGAAAATGGTCCAAAGCATGCAAAAAGCATCTTCTAAACCTGTGATCTCAATGTAAGGAGCATGAATTGGTTTGAGCAAAATGTGTTCGCTTTGTGGATACAGAATCACTGAGCACACTAAACTGAACCTAAAAGGGAGAAATTAGTTTGAACTTTTGAAGGGTGGGCAGAATTCTGAGGACAAAGAAAGGCTCATAGAGAAGTTCAAATTAAATATACTAGGATGTAAGTAATCTTTGGAGGTTTGTGACAGAAATAGTTTTGAGTAATGAGCGTGTGTTTAAACGAAATAAATCTGTTTGCTTTTGGCGGGATGGAAATACAGGTCAGATGAGAAAGAATTTTAAAGTTGTTCTAAAGAGAAGGTTTTAGATTTTTAAAATGACTAAAATTTGAATTTGCAGGAAAGAGTAAATTTTAGCCACATTTTTTTCTCATCTGGTGACCATTCTGATGTTGCTTGTGTTTTGTGGTCTCAGGTATTTGTATCAACTGTTACCTATTTCAGCAGGAATTTTTTCATATGCAAGGAATAACTGGAATATTAGTAAGACAAAAAGATGTTAAAATTAAAAAGCACAATTTGGGGCACTTAAAAATGTTAGTAGTGCTAACTTGGGCTTTAGCAAAAACATACATTCCAATCAACGGATTAAGTGTTTTAATTGTTGATGAGGCAAAGTTGCAGAAATGTTTTCTTCATTTTCTTCTACATTTTTATTCTGGTGACTATTTTGAAAATGCTTTTTGCCTCAGCCATTTTTGCCTCTCCACTTAACCTCCTTCGTAAAATCAATTCCTAATTTCCAGCCTATCACTTATCACTTGACTGTTTAATCAAGGGGAAAGAAAACAAAACAAAACAGTTTTTTCCTAAATCATTTGGCTGTTGTTTTTCAGTAAAGGGCTAATTTCCTCTTTATATAATCAGAAAAGAGTTTACTTTTGAAATGAAGGTTAAAATATATGTTGTAGATTGCCTGCTAGGAAAAACAAGCAAACCAATAGATAAATATCTACGATGACTTTTTCCCCCCTGAATATTAGACTCCATGTGATCCAATTTGCAACTTAGCTAGACTTTCATTCTAGTGAATTTATTTAATACACTTAGAAATATAGAAAATAGTTTAGGCTTGTCGGCACCTGCGTGGCTCGGTGGGTTAAGCGTCCGACTTCGACTCAAGTCATGATCTTGTGGTTCCTGGGTTCCAGCCCCAGGTCAAACTTTGTCCTGACAGCTCAGAATCCGGAGCCTGCTTCGGATTCTGTGTCTTCCTCTCTCTCTGCCCCTCCCCCCACTCACACTCTGTCTCTCTCTCTCTCAAAAGTAAATAAACATTAAAAAAATTTAAAAGAAAAGAAAATAGGTTAGGTTTGGAAACAACCAAATGCTGTCTTTGAATGCAAATGACTTCTTTATTTACTTGGATTTCAGAATGCTTGCAGCAGACCAGGTGTTCCTTTAGTAATACACACAGTTAAAATATGCTTTAATTTTTTTAAATTTAAAAATGTTGCACAATTACTTTCGTATGGTTTTGTATAAAAATAACATGTTTTTATGGAAAACTGGTATTTTATATAATCATTTAGAGTATTTATTTTTTAATATTATATTTCAAGTATTTTCTGTTTTTATGGAGTTGTACATTACATATTTACATATTTTTCAACATCACACATAAAAATTTTCGACTCTTCATAATTTTTCATGAATAAGGGCTTTTTGTTGAGAATTAGACGGTAAATCAGTAACAATACATACTCCACAGAAACAGTTGATCAGAAATGGTGTATTGTGGGTATATCTGTTTACTCATGTCTGTTTCTCAATATAAATGAAGGCTGAAGGAAAGAGATGATTCTTACTTCCACAACAAGGAATTCGATTCCTTCTGTTCCTCTTAAAAGACTGAATTCTTTGAATTGCGTAACTTATTATACTTTCATAAGAAAATGAAATCACCAATGCACTTCTTCTCAAAGGTGACAATTTTAAATTACAGTTCTAACCACTTTCTTTTCTTATTTTCTCTGTCTCTTGCCCTCTGTAGATGGGCCTTTGGGTCCCCGAGGATTAGCTGAAGCCACAGAGATGTGCACTCAAGAGTGCTTGGTTTTGGGTCACTCTGATAATTGCTGGATGCCTCCTGGCTTGGGCCCATATCAACACCCTAAATCTCCTCTCTCAACCTTTGCACCCCAGAAAGAATGGGTCAAGAAGGACAAGCTTGTGAATGGGCACACCCTTACCAGAGCCTGGAAAGAAGATAGCAACAGGAACCAGTTCAATGACCGTAAGCAGTATGGCTCCAATGAAGGCCATTTCAACAATGGCAGCCACATGACAGACATTCCTCTGGCAAATCTGAAGTCTTATAAGCAAGCAGGAGGTACTATTGAGAGTCCGAAGGAGCACCAACTCTAAAAAAAAACAAAAAAAACAAAAGGCTATATGGGACCTAATAACTTTAATCTAAATAGACATGCTAATACTGTGTGTGTCAGAGCTTTATGTATTCAATAGATCTCTATAACTATGCCCCTTTATAGCAGGGATATCCATAACTTTGTGTTAGCACCATGGAGGATACAATATTTTACAACATAAAAAAGAAGATAGTTCTACTAGCCACGTGATCTTGTTTACTAGAATTGATTAAACTCTCCAGAGATGATCACTCCATTGTGCAAATATCTTTTTTTCTTTTTTTTTCTTTTCTTTCTTTCTTTCTTTCTTTCTTTCTTTCTTTCTTTCTTTCTTTCTTTTTTTTTTAATTGCATTTTACTTTTGACCCTGGACTGCTGCTATGAACAATAGAATATGCATTTGGAGAGTAAGAAAGTTCCATGGATTAGAGTGACTGACAAACATATCCAGTTAGAAAATTGTGCTCTTTTTGTCATTGATTTGTGCTGGGACTGCTATACTTGACATTATACTTCAAACGAAACTTAAAAAGATTAAGCATTAAACCTATTGTGCTGTTAACAACGTTAGTGGATACTTGTAAGTCAATCAGTGTTAAAGTATTTGTAAATAGAAGCAAGTTATTATTAACAACTTTTGTGTACTTACAATGTTCACCTAAAAAATGTTGTAGCATAATTCCGTGTTTTATGGTTGCTTCTTTCCTTTTTCTTAATTTGCCTCTTTGTCGTTATTTTTGTTGTTTCTTTCAGTGAGGTGTTTCTGCGTTAGTAGTCCGTCTTGACACACATTGTTCAAAGGATCTCAAACGCTTGTGTTTAAAAAAAGGTTCTGGAATCCTGCTTCTTTTGTGATTGCTTATGATGCTGGGATTCTATAAAAAATAAAGATAAAATGAAAACCTTATATAAGAACAGGACTTCTGCAAAAGCTTGGAAACTCAGAACCTATTTTCTTGACATCCTTGTTTTCAAAGTAGGTGAAAGCAAAATCACTTAATCAGTAGCATTAAGTGTGAGAGTAATGGGAAAGTGTTATCCTTCAGCAAGTAATACAATATCCTGTGCTTGTCACTCATACAAAACTAATGTATCAAAATTAGCATATATTGAAGAAAAATTACTATTCAAAAATAGTTTCAACCGGGCAAGTGTGTGTCTACAACTTTGTTGAAATGGCAGAGTTTGTGTTGATCCTCATATACAATAATGTTGTTGTAACACAAGTGTTAGACCATAGCCACAAAATATTTAATGTGTTGTGCCTTCATGATGTAACAGAACATTCTCCAGGTAGGCTAGTTGGGGGAAATAAAGGGATAAATCTCTAATTATTGCTGTTTAACTGTTTGTTATCATAGTCGGTCAATGCCTGGCAGGTACCAGCATCTTGTCACTTAGGTCCAACCAACAGAGTGACAACAAATGTTCATAAGATCTCAGTTGCACGTGCAAACAAATCCAAATTCGAACATTCTTAGGAGGTTTTTGTTAAGGCATGACAGATGATTTAAACAAATAAATAGCATGCAACAAAATGTCTTTATTGAAAGAAGTGAAAGTTATCTTAATGCCACGGTTCAACATCAGTTTAAAAGTAAAAAAAATAATAAAATAAAAAATAAAAAAAAAGGTTTGCTAATCTGATAGTTAATTTGTTCTTACCAAAAATAAAATTACTTTGTAAATAGCAATTCACGTTTTTCCACAGTATAATGGAAAATAATGGGTAGGGGTGCATTGCTTATTGAAGTACATTTTTGTCGGTTTGTGAGGGGTGTTTGATGACTTTGACAGAATCAATATCTAAACAATTATCCTTGTTACTGCTTTGCCAGTTCTACGTTATTTACAATTATTCAGCTCTTGCAATAAATGTTCTGAATTCCTGATTGTAGTGTGTTAATTCTTGGTCAACATCCAAAGTGATAATTTCTACTCTAATTGTTGGATAAATATATGTGGGTAAATCAGCTCTTAATTAGAAATCAAGGCGGACTTTTGAGGGGTTTAATACCTATGTTCTGAAAATACGATTTCAAAGGGTTAAACTTCTGGTCTATGAAATCATTTTCTAGAGAAATTCATGGAGAAGTTCAGTTCACTTTCTAGTCAAGATTCATGCAAGTTTTATCAAACTGAAATCCCAAGTCCAGAAAGCTGGCAGGTAGACTAGTAAATGAGGTTATTTTATTGTTGGCCAAGGCAGAAGAGAACTATTCTGGGATTAAGGCCTTGAAACAAGGGCTAACACATCATCTGTATTTCTTTCAGATAGGAAAATAGGCACAGAAAGCTGTCAAGGATAATAAGACATACTCATACATATGCCATGTGTTTATTTCTCCAGAGAACACCTGGATCGATTTTCATTCGTGTTAGGGTTTTAGGGGAGGTAAGCAAGCCTGACTCTCCCTCTAGAGCTTTTTGTAGCAATGGGAGATAAGATTCAGGAGTAAGAGACACAGAGATAAAGATACTTGCTTGGACTGTGGCTGGGTGTGAAACTGTAACCCTTCACTTGTGAATAAGCCAGACTCACCCATGACTGTGAGGCACACCATGGAACCTCTGTGTTTTCTTCAGAGGGTGCGGCCTGCCCCAGGACACAGAGAATGAATGAATCCTGAAAACATGTCACTCTGGAAAAGATAAAGTCCATGCCTGTACAGTCTTTCTTCATTTTGTTATCAGATAAGTCATTCTCCTCTGCTTTTAAGAGTAAAGTGTGAGAGAAATTAAAACAATTTCTCTTATAGTTCTCCTGCCCATAGAGTCGAACTATTCAAATAAAAAATAAAGACATAAAAATAGAACCAAAAAAAGTGCAATAGTTCTCCTATGAACAACCTTCACAAGTGTGGGAAAGAAACTCCTCATCCCCTCCATATTTCTATGAATAAATACAACAATATCTAGTCTTATCAAGACATTCAGTTATATGCTTTGTGAAATTTTAGGGTTGATAATATCACGAACCAAAATGGTTTATCAAGTAAATAAAAGAGTACATTCATAATGACTGTTGTTCAAGTATTGTCCACATTGTTTAATTGTGGAGGCATTGAATATTATGAGTCTTTATTTACCTGAAAATTAAAGCCATTTACATTTCCTAGAAAAGCACACCTATATGAAATCTATAAAGATAATGACTTCTAGAGTGATTATCAAATATTATGATGCTATATATTAATGTTTTTAAGGCAGGTATAGAGATAAACTTTATAAAGCTGAATGTGACCTATGAGCATTTCTACACATACTCTAACATAAAATATATATTTAAATAATGGTCGTTCATTAACAGACAACTGAGCACTCATTTTATCGCACTGATGCTATTCAGCAGATCTCATTCAGCGTCAAGTGGTGTTCCCTCCCCCATCATTCCTTAGCTAAAGCTAGAAATGCAGCTGAGGCCCCAAAGCCCTTATAGTATTTATTAAACTCTCTTGGCTAGACGCCAGGGATGGCTAATTATTATTAGTGAGGAGTGTTGGCAGCCAGGGATGAAAGGGATGCCTTGTCGGTTTCAATTCCAATGTGGATGCCAGGGTGTTGCTTTGTAAGAGGGCAAACCAAACTATCAAAAGGAGGAGGGGTGTTGCCAGTTTAAAAATGCTTCATTTTCTGCTTTGTTTTAAACAGAGTTGATCTTCTCTCCCTGAAGGAAGCTCCTTCATTGGTTCTTTTGGGAGAGAGTGCTTTCAGATTCTCCCAGTGTTCTTAAAGGCACAGTGATCACATAATGAACTCTCTATGTACTGTTCCTTCCTATTCACAACTACCGAAGTTTTAGTAGATATCAACTGGCCTTTTCACTGTTGAGAAAATATATAATTATTCTCTTAGTATTGAAATATCTTTGTAAGGTAAATACTATTAAAACATGACTATCATAATAATATTTCTTTCACATCCAGTTCACTCAAAGTATAGATTAATGGGTATCCCAAAAATATCAGTTTTGCGTTCTCTTGATGCTACCATCATCTGTTTTAAAACATTAAATAAGGGGGCGCCTGGGTGGCTCGGTCGGTTGAACGTCTGACTTCAGCCCAGGTCATGATCTCACAGTTGGTGAGTTTGAGCCCCGCATTGGGCTCTGTGCTGACAGCTCAGAGCCTGGAGCCTGCTTCTGATTCTGGGTCTCCCTCCCTCTCTGCCCCATCCCCACTCGTGCTCTGTCTCTGTCTTTCTTAAATAAAACATTAAAAAAATTTACCAAAAAAAACATTAAATAAGGACTGTATTTTATATTTTTATATATGCGTTTTATTTTCTTATGTCTTAAGATTCTTAAATAGCACCCCCACATATATGGAAATGAGTTCCGTCCATATTTTTGTTATCCTAATGTATTACATTGTTCTTGAAGCTTTATAGTAAAAATGTCTTTAGAAATATTCTTTCATTTTTTATCCTTAGATTTTTCTTTAAAGTCTTCTGGTTGTATTCTTATTAGCATATATACAACACAATTATTATTGGGCTTATTTGATGCCAGATATTATAGAACTCATGTATTTTGAAAATATGTTCAACTATAGTGATTTTTCAGATAGTATCACAGTACCATTTAAATTCAAACCCTGTCTTTTCTGGACCTTTGTTGTTCTTCTTAAACTTTTTTTATTGAGATACAATTGGTTTCAGGTATACAGCATGATTCACTATTTGTATATATTGCAAAATGATCTCCACAACATCTAGTTAACAGCCGTCACCACCCATAATTATAATTATTTTTCTTGTGACAACTTTTAATATTTTCTCTCTTAGCAGCTTTCAATTATACAATACAATATTATTAACTATAGTCACAATGCTGTACATTATCTTTATGGTTCTTCTGTTCTAACAAGTGTTTATGTTTTCACTTCCAAATTCATCATTAGTTTTGGCATCATTGACATCATCCTGGACAATGATACTCAATTATAGTAATAAAAATCTTCACCTTGGATCTCTAATACAATTAAGGTGTGCTGTGATATAGTATCAGGTGATTCTAAGTGAAATTTCACTTTTTTATATTTCACGTCGTTACATCTATTTTGTTTTAACTGTTCACATCAGCCATTGTAGTCATTATTATTTTGTACATGAAGCATTTTTGCTTTCTGAAGAAAAATAAATCATGAAAAGATTTAGGGTACCGTTATATACATTCTCCATTAAATTCACAGACCCCAAACATACTTCGATGTCAGTATAACCAGCAACTTGGCCTCAGTGGCAGGGCATCAAACTGCTTAGTGATAGCAGTAAGCTATAATGGAACATATGAAACACTCCCTCCTCCTGAAAGCATTTTCTTCTCCTGGCTTCCTGGATACCACAACCTCTTGACTTCCTCTTACTTCATTGGCCATGTCTTCTCAGATCTTCTTTTTCAACATATGTGTTTAGAGCTCTAAGTTTCCCTGAGTACTGCCTTTGCTTCATCCCATCAGTTTTGATATGTTGCCTTTTCATTTTTTTCAACCATAAGTATTTTCTAGTTTCCCTGCTGATTTCTTCTGTGACACATTGGTTGTTTAAGAGTGTATTGTTTAATGTCCACATATTTGTGAGTTTTCCCATTGTCCTATTATTGATTTCCAGCTTGATCCCACTGTAGTTAGAAAAGATCGTTTTAGAATTTCAAACTTAAAATTTACTGACATCTGTTTTGTTGCTTAACATATCTGATCATCCTCTTTTAAAACTGAAATGTCTCCCTTAGGATTCCCAATCCTACTTACAACCTGCTCTACTTCTCCCACCCATAGCACTGACCACCTTCTGACATAACTACAATTTACTCATTTTCTAAAAAAAAATTTTTGATGTTTATTCATTTTTGAGAGACAGAGAGAGACGGAGCATGAGCGGGTAAAGGACAAAGAGAGGGAGACACAGAATCTGAGGCAGGCTCCAGGCTCTGAGCCGTCAGCACAAAGCCCAATGCAGGGCTCGAACTCACAAACTGCAAGACCATGACCTGAGCCGAAGTCGGTTGCTCAACTGACTGAGCCACCCAGGCGCCCCATACTCGTTTTTAATGCTTATTGTTCGTTGTCTCACTCGAAGATAAACCGCAGAAGGGCAAATAAAACAAATGATTTCCCTTTTACTCAGCAAGTTCTCTTCATAGATTCTATTCTTCCTTCTGTACTCCTTGAAGTCTGCACACTCTAATGACTGGTGAATGTGGTCACTGTTTTTTATAGGTTGTTCTTCCTTGCATTATGATTTGAAGTTCCAATACAAGCTTCCCTCACTCTCTAGGATACTCACTGTGCATTCCGCCCCCACCCCCAGTGCTGTCCACTCCCACGAAGGACATGTTGTGTGTGACCATCAGCCTATGGAAAAGATGGTAGCAGCCATCATTTTAAAGCCACATGTTATTTCTGCCAGAAACAAGTTTTTAGATTGTTTTCTCCCCCCCAGAATCCACACATCACAGGAAATAAAAATAACAGAAAAATTACAAAAAACAAAACAAAACAGAAAATTGAGTCAAAGAGAATGTGTGTGTCTGTGCATTACATGTGTGTGTGTGTTCATAAATTCACATCACCAGTTCTCCATACCTTCCAGAAATGGGCCATATGTTTGTCTCTGAAGTTAGTGAAAGCAAAAGCAAAACAGGAAGCAAAAGCATTCCATTTACCAGTAAAATAAGTAAAATAGATTTTTAAATTTCAGTGGATCGTATTCCATCTTTGAGATTTTCTTCAAAGTCTGATAACAAATGGACCATTAAAAACAATATTTTTAAATAAACACATTTTCCCAAAGTTGAGTACATTTTTAGTAATAGTTTGTGTAAAATGTGAACATGACTATATAATCTACATAAAATTGTGTATAAAATATATTTTTACTTTGCTTATAATAGCATTTTTAAATATTCAATTATGCATCACCTATATAATCTTGCTCGCAAGTTCCACCCTTCGGAAAACATCATAATAATGATAATTGTTTGTCCCCAGATCACTTATGTCACCAAGTCTCCTGTCACTAATTCTCCCCATGTATTATGGGAAGGACAGTTTCCCTTAGGAAAGTTTCAAAATGAGGAAATAATTTCCTTAGCCTCCATAGCCAGGAAGACCATAATCTTTGTAAAACATAACATGTCCAGCTTCGATAATTGTTCTCATTCCTCCACCTTTGGTTAAAGCATCTGTAATAAAATTGTGTTCAGGATCTAACTACAGGACCACTGTCCCCAGATATGGCAGAGGTTATAACAGACTTAAAATCTCTGCTCCCCAGTGCATGTGGGTTAGAGGCCTTTGGTTGTTTCACAATATGACAACTGACGAACAGTCTTTTTTAAAATCAGGGTTTTATTTCCTTTTGGTTAGAATTGTCCCAGACAGCAGTGGTGGCTTTCATCAGGCTTTAATCAAAGGCATTTGTATAGCACTTACTCTGTGCTCAGCACAGGTCTAAGGATTCACATGTGTTAACATTAGTTTTCTCATGTACTTTTTTTTTTAAGATCTGTGCTGTTTGTATCCCATTCTATAGATGAGGAAACTGAGATATGCGGAGTTTAAATGAATCAACCCTAGATGGTAGCGGGAGCACGCAAGCGATCAAGCAGGGTGCCGTTCTGCCGGTCTGACGGCACAATCCAGGTGCTTCACTACTATGCAATACTCCCTTCTTATGAAAAATGCAAGCATTCTTTGATTCTTGGACCGAGTGACAAATTGATTTTTCTTTTTTTTTAAGTACCAGCAATCATATGATTTATTAATTTATTCTAGAATAAATATCCCCCTTCCACTTAGAGTTGGGTTTACCCAATGGATGACATATTCATATGTTGGTTTAAATATCTTAGTTATTAAATGTGTAACAATTGTGCTATTTAGCCTTGGGGTGAAACGATACAGTCTAAAATGGCACACGGGTTTAGAGTGAATAGAACCTAAATCGTGTTACTAGGAAATCTAGCTAAAGTCCCTGCTGCTAGATAAAAATGCTCACTTCCTTTTACATGCCCTGGGTGTATCTGTTCACAGTTCACACCTTTTTAAACGTAGCCCTTGCCTTCTGTTCCCTACCTTGGAAAATCAGGTGAGGAACAAAGTGAGCCACATATCAGGTTTCCATTGCCAATAAACAGGGCATTAAAATGAGACCCAAATCAGTCTGATAATTAACTTTAGCAAGCCTATTTTCCTCCCGTCACGGAAACGCAGCTCGCATGGACATCGAGGGGAGCTACGTGCTCGCATGGAGAAGAGAATGGACTCCCCGAGTGTCATGGAGAAAGCTATACATATGTTAAGCTTCAAAGAATAAATGCCCTCTCTTACTGCATCACCAATTTTAATCAGCTGTTCTTACATCTACAGTTTGGCTTATTTTCCAAATGGAGACACAGCTCTTAATTTGACAAACAAGAATCCCAGATTACAGATATGAAATAAATTAATTACAGTGACAAGGTCATACCATGTAGCAGGACTTCATCTGTCTTTTCTTCTCCCAGGAAGGGCTGACCATAGATTTTAAATGTCAGCTCCCTGTAGTTCACAATCTTACACTGCACTCTTTTATAATAAGGTATGGTAACAAATGGCACAAGGAATTAAATATAAATATTCAATTAATAGTAGTTCAATAATATCATAGTATCACTCAGTAAACCATTATTCCATTTAAGCCACTTGTATAGGATAACATTATTCCTCTTTTATACTTGGATCTTTAATTATTTGCCATGACATACTTGCTGATGTAAATAATTGAACATCGGGTGCATAAGAAGTATCTGTCTCTTTATGCGCACACAGTAACCAGCATCAGAAAACCAATATTCAACTTCTTGAGAAAGAAAACACACATGGGTGGGTGTTTCTTTTAAAAATGTTAACCTGGGAATCTTTGCGTGTTTTATCATTTGTATGTAGATAGATATAAAATATATAGTTAATATAGTTATATAGACTGTTGTATGTTATTTTTAGCATTTATTACTAGTAACTTGTATGGTTATTTTTGTGTTCGTTTGGTATTGCTTATACAATTCCAGAATTCTAGGCAAAGAAGTTCATCTAGTAAAATACCAATTTCCCAGTGGGCTGGCATTTAAACTACCCAGCACAGATGAAAAATCGCCAGAGAAGAGCTTGCTTTGGTTATGCATTCTAGGACTCATGAATTCATTTAAACTTACATGGTACAAAATGAAATACTTAACTATTTAGTTCACGGTTGATGCCTTTAGAGATATTTAGCAGTAGTGAAGTTCTGTATAATATTTCAATATTTATTAAAATTAATAATGGAATGAGGATAAAGAGATTTAGCTTATAAATCCTACTTAGGTAGAAAAATTTAAAGGAGATAATGATCCTGAATCTTATCAACTTGAGAAATTTCCATTTTACAGGATAATATCTGGCATTTTGTATAATTGACACAATCATTTTTAATGAAGTAGAATTGGGAGAATAATATTCACATTGTAAGCTTATTATGAAGATTGAATGGGGTGATTAATTGTTAGAGCCTAGAATGGTGTCTAGAATACCATAAGTGCTTCATAAATGCACTTTTATTTAATTACTTTTGATAGTCATAGTTTATTCAAAACCTTTTTTAATCACAAAACACTTAAAATATATCAAATCTTCAAAATATTATGAATGCATTTTCCTTTGGTTCTGTTCCTACACACTAAGTGTTGGACCAAGATTCTCACTAAGTTCTCTCTACTCTCAGAGAAGATTTTGCCTTTCATTCTAGGGAGCTGAGATGCTGTTAGTCAAGAATTCTTTCCACTTTTTACCAAAGCAAGTAGAAACTTAGCTTTTTCTCCTTCCTTTTTTTCTTTCTTCAGTTTACTTGAAAATTTTCAATATTTCTGAATCCACATCCTTTGGCTCTTTCAGGATTATTCTATAATTATTCTATTGTGATTCTATAGTTCAGTCTGAATAAATGCAAACACTTCCAGAGGCTTTGAAAAAGATAGCAGACTCTGGCCACCATGGCCCTTTCCATACAGAATAGAGGGCTCTACTTGCCAAATCTTGCAAAATTTTCAAGGGAAGGCTAAATCCCCAATGTCATGGGAAATGTCTCTCTAGAATACATCATGAGTCTAATTTTAATTTTTTTAATGTTTTTATTAATTTATTTTTGAGACAGAGAGAGACAGAGCATGAGCAGGGGAGGGACAGAGAGAGAGGAAGACACAGAATCTGAAGCAGGCTCCAGGCTCTGAGCTGACAGCACAAAGCCCGACGCGGGGCTTGAACTCACAGAGTGTGAGATCATGACCTGAGCTGAAGTCGGACACTCAACCTACTAAGCCACCCAGGCGCCCCATACATTATGAGTTTAAAACAAACAGACAAATCTGGCCCAGGTTAGAAATTCTCTCTTCTATTTTCTGTAAATTCAACTATTTTTATTTTACTTGCTCATAAGCTTATGTCTTTTCATGAGCATTTTCTAATGCTCGGGTCTCTCTAACTTAAAACAAACAAGAAATAACATACAAGTAAGTGGAAAGCTTCATTTCACTCATCTATTGTCAGACCTGTTTTTATCCATTTCATGATCTTGAAGAAAAATCCATCAACACACTACCCAACTGTTCCCACCTATAACCACTCCCAACAAGATATCTCTTGCTAAATTCTCAAAATTATCTTGCCCAAATTTATTCCTGAATCAAAAGGTCACCTCTCAGGCTTTACTTCACTCAGTCTTTTAGTGGCATTGCACATGTTCTTAGAACATTCGACTCCTTTAGTTTTGCAACAAGGAATTCTGATGGCTTTCCTTCTATATCCTCAGAGTACGTCTTCTTAATATCCTATGCAAAATGCCTTCTTTTTCCAAGTGTTGACTGTTAGTTTTCCCTAAGGTTCTGTCTTCTCCCACACTGAATACTCTAAGTGCATCTTACGCATACCAATGGTTCAATTGTGAGCTCTCCAAATGTACAAATATAGTCCAGCTTTTTCTCCTACATACCAGACCCATGAAAACAACTGGTCAATAAAATATCCCAGAAATGCCTCAAATGCAATTCTACTCAGTGTCTCCATGCAGCCTCTAGAGAAGTCAGATCTCATGCTTCCAGACCATGTCTGAATGTAGAAGTAAAGAAAGAACCAGAGCCTCTGTGTACCTGGGTACCAGAGTCACTGTGGACCCTGCTGAAGCTGTAGGATGGTGGTGTGTGAGAACAACCCTCACAGGGGAAGGCCAAGAGAGCAGATTATGCTAGGGCAAGAGGGGTAGTGTGATAGCCCCTTCTATTAAATCACTGAAAGCCATAATGCCACTAAACCACTAGAGCCACCAATCTCAATTGGTGCTGACCAAATTTGGGGCATTGTTTAAACTGGATCTGTGACAGACAACACGGTGGTGTAGCAAGCTCTAACATCTATTTATCTTCTTCCTGACTTGAAGTCCTGAAAATCTATTCTCCACAAGTAGCCAGTGTATTTTGTCTAGAATGAAATCTGATCATATCACTCTGGGTCAAAACTATTCAGTGTTTTTCTATTATTCTCAGTCCAAAAGTCCATATGTCTTAAAATAGCCTGCAGACTCCAGCACCTTCTGTCCTCTGATCACTTGACCAGCCTCTTTGCAATTTATGCTAAAACATGGATCACTTGGTGATCCAGCTAAATCGAACTCCCCAGAGTTTCTTGAAAACACCATGCTCTTTTTCCCTTCTGGGTCTTTGTGAGTGTTCTTCACTCTGCTGGTACATTCTTGCCTTCTGTTCTCTTCCCTGGAGTAGCTAACTCCTTCTTACTCTTTAGGTCAGAGCTTAAAAGACTTCCTTTAAAGGCTTTTCTGACTGCTTCCAAGGAACCAAGACTATTGCCCACTCACAGCACTTGCACGGTATTGTAACTGTTCATTTACTTGCGAGGATCCCTCCTTTGACTCTAAACTGAGAACAAATATGACGTCTCTCTTATTCACCATTGTGTTCACTATTTGACATAGGAGGGGTTCAATAAATGTTTGTGGAATCAATAAATGTTTATGGAATCAATTCATGGGTTTTGCCTTCTTGCAAGTGCACATCAGTACTACTCAGAGAACTTGGAAGACGATCCGAGTGACTGTTATAGATATACAGATACATTGAGATATCTATAGATAATTGCCTGTATTACAGGTATGATAAAGATATTAAAGGTATTATTAAATCGATTTAGGACTGATCTGATATACTATGTGTCGTAGGTTTTTCCTTTATTCCTCTTTTGCTTCTATTTTTTTTTTTTCTGTCTGAGGAAAAAGTAGACCTTCTTTTAATAGGGGCTGATTCAGACTTTACTGGCTTTGCCAGGGTGTAGGTGACAGGAAAAGGCAGAAGCAATAGTGATTACGCCCCTAGTAGGCAAGTGCTATAGAGAAAAAGATTGGTTTTCCTCTTGTCCAGATGTTCCTCCTGAGCATTCCTCTAGTGCCTTCCTTATCATAGTATTATTTCATTAAGCTATATTTGTATTTCTCAGTTTATTTGTTGCCCATTCCTCCTGACTGGGGACTATTTGAAGAGTGATTCGTTACTCCTGTGGAATAAATATCTCATACAAGATTTATAATATGGCAGGCATTTAATGAATGCATAGTGTGAAATTTGGAATAAAACTCTTCTGCTTCTTGAAGTAGCAAGCTAAACTTGCTATAAATATGACAACCATTTGTCAGAATTTTTAAAAGATATACATCATATGTGGATTTGATTAAATGGCTTTTAAATATCATTTTTTCCAGCTTAATGTTCTATAACACTTTGTAACATGATAAGTAGGATATATTTATGGAGAGGTATTAGGATAATATAGGGTTGGGAAATAGGGATCTATAAACCAAAGCAGAAAACCGAGACCCAAGGTGAAGTCAGTTTCTTATAAGTGTAATTATTTCACTGGGATTTTTTTCAACATGCTAATAAAGCAGACAATAGACTAGTCTAATACAACCTGAAGTTGAAAAACCTGCTCAAAGTTCTTTTTTGATTTCTCTTTCTTCAACTTTGTATTATAGTATAAATAATTCAAAAACATTTCAAATTTCCAAATTCAAACATGAACTACTTAGGAATTATGCCGCAATTGCTAAATGGCACTATAAAATAAAATGGTTGGGCTGTGGATATGAAAAACCTACACTCAAATACAGTTGTTCAAAGTTTTATGCATTAAATACTGAATTATGAGTTATCAGTCATTCTTAAAAGGTGCATTTTATTTGAAATACTAAAAGATATTCCATAAGAGACAGTAATCTGCACTTACTCAATGCTCCAATATATAGAAGCAGTAATGCTTATGCAGTGGAGACAAACTGCTGTTTTAAATTTACCAAGAGTTTCTTCTGTTGCTCAAAGCGGAATCTGGATGTTTAAATTATTGAAGCAGATGAAATGGCAAATATGGTATTTATAAGTAGATTCTGAATTTTAGATTGGACATTGGAATTGTGCTGTGGAAATACTATCCCTGTATTCTGGTCAGGTCGGCTTGCGAGCGACAGTGACTCATGCAGACGTGAGGCAATCTTTAACAGTGATGAAGTCTAAATGAAGACAATTAAGACGGAGATGTGACGTCATTAAGAGCTCAATTAGAGCTGAAGGAGATTAATGTTTATTCATCCTTTCCCTGTCCACCCCCAACACATACACTCGCAAAAAGGCAGGCGGTGGGAATTTGACCTCAAGAACGAGGACAGAAGCTGGCCCTAAGCAAAATGATTCAACAAAACAGATGGTTCTAGAAGTGAAAAGACTGCTAGATGCTAAGACTACTTTATATGGAGCCCATTTTTAAGGTGTCCCTTCCTGCATTGTAGTTCTCATTGTTATAATCAAAATTTAGCCTAATTGTGTTACACACTACAGACTGGCATGAACTGTGCTGTGTAGGAATGGTGTATAATCACTCCCTTGTCCCTCTTGTGAGTCAAGAGGGAACAAAAAGAATCCTGGAATGACATTGCTTGAAGACATGGCAAGAGGAAACCAGTATCGATTTGTGGTATTAGAATAGCATTTCTTGAGAATCCTCAGAAATAACAAGAAAAGTAAATTTATGAAAGACACATATTTTCTGTAATCAAATAAGAATGGGGGCTTGGGGGTTGTCATTTGGTATTATGGAGAGAAACTGCTTTGTTAATTGAAACTGCTTAAGTTAATTTATATCAATAAGCATTCTTGCACTCCTAAATAGGTTATACTCCAAAGGTTTGCTTGGCTATTGAATGTTAGAAATCTGGATCGTTTTTCTCAAGGAGGGAATGATATGACAGCTGTATAGGATAGCTAGATGCTTCGAAAGCCTCTTTATCTTATTAATTCTTTTTTTTCTGTAACCCACAATGCTTGGGTAACATCTTTCATATGGACATAGTCTCCTGCTTCTGTACAAAGCCTGTTAACCCAACACAGATCTTAACACAGTGTTAATTGCAAACCAACTGCTCTTTTGAATTTAAACAATGCTTATTGACAGACAGAATAAGAAACACTTTTAACTCACTTCCATCATGACTTAGGTCTTCCCTCCCCCCTCTTTTTGTTTTTTTCCTCAACTTTGTAGAAAAATATTAAATTATGGTGAGTTGTCACTGGTACAGTTTTGTACACTCAGAGCGGCATCTACAGCTGACCCTGGTCTTCCTTGGCAATTCAAAAGAGCGGGGAGTTAGTGATGTAGCTGACTGGTCAAGCCAGTAGCCCTAATGAGGAAAAGCAGAAAGGCCACTCTTGGGACTCTCCCTGGGTCACAATGCAAGGTAGAAATGGAGAAAGCACAAGGGCAATGTTAGGCTGCAGCCATTGGAAGGTAATAAATGGAAAGGCACTAGAAAAAGTAAATTCCAGGCATTAGCTCAGATGCCAGAAAATTCTAAAAAAACTATTTTTGGCAGCATAGCTTGATCTAGTTCCCGCTTACCCAACAGACTTAGCTTTTCTCTTTCAGCAAGAAATATTTATCAGAACACTGTTCTTAATGATTGCTTTACACTTGTCTAGGTGAAAAATCTTCTTCCAACAATTTTAATTGATTGATCGCACTTTTGTTCAACTGTAATTTCCACTTTTTTATTAGAAAACTTATTTTGCTTTTGGTACACCAACCATATATACAGTCATTGACTTTGTCTTGTGCAATTTATTTTCTTCAGAAAACTAATACTGTACCTTATCTCTGTGATATTGATTATTTTAAAGTTCATTGAAATTAATGTTTCTAGAAACCCATGCCACACCTATTCTTTTTAAATAGAATCCTATGTTTTATGTGTAACTGTGTATGAAATATTGGAAAGATCATTTATCATTACTGACCACCTTGTGAATTCAAATATCCAAAATATAATAGAATAGGAGTCAATCAAGTCAAGGTTATTTTACTTAAACAAAATGTTCAGTTATACAAAGAGCACAGTATCCTGCTTAATCACATTAGCTACACAAGCATCTGGAGTATAAGTCTGCATATAGCAGTTCTCTTAGAATTCACATGTCATATTCACTCAATGAAATTTAAGAAAGTTACCCTAGATAAATAAAATATGCTTTGACTTAGTACTTTTTTTTAATGTTTATTTATTTTTGAGAGAGAGACAGACAGAAAGAAAAATAGAAAGAGTGAAAACACAAGCAGGGGAGGGGCAGAGAGAGAGGGAGACACATTATCTGAAGCAGGCTCCAGGCTCTGAGCTGTCAACACAGAGCTCTACACAGGCATTGAACCCACGAACCGTGAGATCATAACCTGAGCCAAAGTCGGGTGCTTAACTGACCGAGCCATCCAGATGCCTCTTGACTTATTACTTTTAAATATTGACATTTAAAAAGTGTTTCCTTAAAAAAAGAAACCAATAAAATCAGACAAAAAAATTTAAGTCCATTTTTCTCTTTTGTTCTAAATTATTGTGCTATTTCTTTTTCTTTATATTTTTAATGTTTATTTATTTTTGAGAGAGAGACAGAGCATGAGCTGGGGAGGGGCAGAGAGAGAGGGAGACACAGAATCGGAAGCAGGCTCCAGGCTGTCAACACAGAGTCTGACGTGGGGCTCGAACTCATGAATCCCCAGATCATGACCTGAGCTGAAGTCAGGTGCTTAACTGGCTGAGCCACCCAGGCACCACTAAGCCTAAACTATTTTCTATATTTCTAAGTGTATTAAATAACCCAGGAGCCCCTATTGCACTATTTCTGTCCAGAAGATGTTGCTACACATAGCAGGTAATTATAAATTTTGAAAATATGCCAACCTTGCTTTTATTTTTTTTTCCATGCATGGTATGCTTCATAGTTACCTTATGTTCAATTTTCTGAAGGTTGACTTTTTTATCTCTCAGCAAACTTAAGTCTTATAGTTCAAAGTTCCAAATATCTTCCTGACAATTCTGGGTATAAAACCTCTTTGGTTGGAGAAATATGTTCTCATAATATTTGTGTTAAATTGACTGTGTATATGGTCTTTTTATTCCTGAGGCTGAACTGGGTCAATAAGTTTTGAATTCTTTGCTGCACAACGGGATCAAGACATAATTCTATAATATATTAATTAAATTAAATTAGAGTACATGTAAAATATGGTTCAATAAGAAAGCTTTTCTTTGGATTTAGGATATGTGTCTAATGTGTGTTATTTGCGATAGTCTTACATATTCAAATTTTATAATACTTGGCCCTGGGTCAAATTCAATCATAATGAATTTATAGCTTCTTCTGTTTTTAAAGAGATTTAAGAACTGATTAGATTTGAAGGGAAAAAAGTGATTAGATTTGATCAATCACTGTGCTTTTTAAAACATTTTTTCTCTGATGCTTTATTATTTTTACACAAAAGCTATTTCCTAACTTTTCCCCTATTGCTGTCAGCCTGGTTTTGTTCAGCAATAGGACATGTTTTAAAAAAAAAAAAAAATCTCACTGAAGGTAAGATTAGTCTCTGGCATAAAAGTGAATATGTAACAAATTTCTGGCCAATGACACAGAAATGGTAGTCTTCTGGGAAACCTCTGGGACAGACTTTTTGTGTTTTCTTTAATAAAAGAGACATCTTGATTGCATGCAGCTGTCTGTTATTATGAAGAAAAGGCCAGGAGTGAACCTGTTAACCCAGCAATCACCCACCTTGAGACTTCCTAATAAGTGAACAATCAACACCCTATGATTTAAGCCAGTGTCACGTAAGTCTATGATCAATTATCAAAAGCAACTCTCCTAGACAAATAGATTCATAGATGTAGCTTGATCTCATCTACAAATAGCTGTAGCTTCAACTCTGACAGTTTGTACAATTTAAAGAGAAATAAAAATGGGAGCGAATGGAATAGGTGTTTTTCCAAACCAAAGAGAGAGCTCTGTGAAAAATAAATATGCCATAAGGGTGCAATGAATATTAGGTGCCTTTATCATTCTATCTGATTTTCATACTGTGATAATCCTAGCCTAGGGCAATTTCATTGGCTGTCCAGTGAGAAGTTGGGAAGTCAGTATGATTTGGCTAAAGGAAGATGGAATGAAAGCCAAGACATCAGAAAAATGGTACTGGTTCTAATCTGATTTTTCAGGAGTAACTAATGGACTTTAAGCAACATTATAAACACAAGACAGTCATATTAGTCAACACAAAAGATGTATTCTGAATGTGCATTAAAATAAACTTTATATTCAAATTAGCAACTCCTTGTTCAGATGAATGATAGTTATTAAATCACATATAGTCAGGGTCAGCACCGAGAAAGCCATTCTTTGCTTTTAAATTGAGGGCTTCATTAAATTTCAGGCCACTGGAGTATGGCAGAGCAGAAACCCATACAGAAAGAGTAAAAGCTGAGCAGAAAACCCATATTGCATGAGTACATTCATAGTTTATTTAGGCAGAATCTTTGTGTAAACAACAACAAATAAGCGATGATTCAGAATGTCCTTTGCCCTCCTTTGTTGAGGTTCAGCAACCATTCCCCTGTGACCAAGTGGGTGGTACTAGACCTTGAAGAAAATATCTCTGCTTCTTTTCACCTGTGATACTCATAAACTTTTTTCTTTTAATCCCTTTAATATTTTTAAAGCAATAATTTTGTCTTTCTATCCACTATGCCTGCCACGTGGTACTTAATTGATGATGGATGCTTAATAAATCTTTCCTGATATACCAACAAATTCCCAACCTCATTAGAAAAAAATACAAATAAAAAATGAGATACAATGCTTTAATCTATCAAAATAGCATTTTTTTTTTAAAGATGCTGCTTGGTATTGGAGAGATACAATGAAATCGGCCGTTTTTATCCATTGCTGGAAGGGGAATAAATTGGCACAAGCATATACTAGTTATACATGTTTCCTCATCTGTAAAATAAGGAAATGAATACTTAATTCACAGATAGGGATTAAATGAAATAATAAAAGGAAGTAGACAGTACAATAGTTTGTATGTAGCGACAAGTCCCAGTAGCTGACAAAAAAAAGAAAAAAAAAAGACAAGCAATAATTGGACACCTGTTTGTATTTCTTATCGATTTTGTGTTGCCTTCTTGACCATAAATTCCATAAGGCTGGATGCCATAGTCATCATATTTACTTTTGTATTCTGTCACTTTACGCACTGGAGGCCATATTGTCATTCAGTTACTATGTGTTAAATTCATACGGTTTATTTAGCTCCCTTAACTACTAAGAGAAATTTCATGTGCAAAAGCATACTGGCTATCAGTGGAGCAATAGAATGCATTTTACATTCTATGAATGATCATGTATGTGAAGGAGTGTGACACAGGAGGAAAGCACAGGCTCTGATTTTGGGAGAAATGCATCCAAGCTCCAACTGGCTATCTGCCATGGACAAGTTATTCCACTTTCATGAACTTCCATTTATATTTATGTGCCTCTGCAGTGAAGAAGTTCCATCTCAGGGAGTTTCTGTTGTCTTCAATGGGAACACATTTAAAGGTGTTGTGCACTTCACATGATCACAGATTTATAACTATTTCACCTAAATACAGAATTTCAGATTTTTAGGAAACATTCTAGACAAGCTCCTTACCCAGGCTCAAAACCGGTAAGATTGTAAGATTCCTGCCACCTACATTGTGCCCTTTACGTACCATACTCTTCGTGAGATTCTTTTTCCCTTTTGTGATTACAGTGCCTGGACATTCCATGTTGCCTGTTTTTCGCAGGAACGCTATAGTTTATGCCAGGGAGTGAGGAGGAGGAACAGAATAGGCAGAAGCCGATGAAAGAGATGAATGTGTCTGGTGGCGAGTTTGGTTGACACTGGGAGGGTTGGAGGGCTCCCTCTTCTCATTATAGCAAGCAGATACTGTCTGTTTCATTCGTGTCCAGTCTGTCAGGGAAACAAGTAGGAAAGCCTTTGTGCAGTTGTATTTGTGGTTTTAAAGTAAAATTCGAAAGAAATAGGAAGCAACACAGGGGAAACATCCTGGGGGGTAATTTGCCTCAAAGTTCCCATGTATCAGAATATACATGAAAAAGTTTAATTTTTACGATTATGAGTTACTTAATGTTATTAATTTTTTATTATGATTATGATTACTAAATGTTATTATCCTTAATATCATCCTATTGTCTGTGTATAAGAGTGTTTATAAATGTAGCAAAGTGTGATCCACGCTCTCATGGATTCTGGTGTTTACATAACACCTTTTACCTAATGTTCAAATGTGTTACCTGCTTAATCCTCACAATTTCACCACGGAGTCAGGATGTGAAGATGGAAAATTTAAGCAAATAATAATATCAGATCATTACCGAGCACTTCCTACATGTCAAACACTATATTATGTGGTTTACATTTACTAATCTATTGAATTGTCATAGCAACCTTGTTAAGCAGAACTATTAGCCCATTTTATAGATAGGAAAACAGAGGCTGGGAGAATTTAAGTTATTTCGCCCAACATTACACAACCATCATGTTGTGAATGCAACATCTTGGCTCAGGAAAATAAAATTATTTATGAAATGTTAAGTCAATGATAATATTTAATCTAGAAATAAATATATTAGTTTTTATTCAGATCTCTTTATCCAGATTGCAAGTAGACGTGATGTGAATTTTCAGTTACTTTTTCTAAGCAGGAAACCAAGATCCAAAATGAAGAGCGTTAAGTGTAATGATACTTTCATTCCATGGAAGAAAGAACAGAAGCCAGAGTTGTCAATCTCTCTTGTATTATTCCAACAGCTTTTGTGGTTTCATATGGCAGTTTCTGTGGGCTGCATTATTAAGTATGAGTTGACTCTTCTGATTTCATGTCTCTATGGACTTTTTAACGTTTATTTTATTTTTGAGACAGAGAGAGACAGAGCATGAACGGGGGAGGGTCAGAGAGAGGGAGACACAGAATCTGAAACAGGCTCCAGGCTCTGAGCGGTCAGCACAGAGCCCGATGCGGGGCTCGAACTCACAGACCTCGAGATCATGACCTGAGCCGAAGTTGGCCGCTTAACCGACTGAGCCACCCAGGCGCCCCTAGAGTTTTTAATATTTCTTATTTTCTGACAATTTTTTTTTCTAAATAGGGTAATTTGAATTCAGCATTGTGGTGATTGTTTATAGAATTTAGTTTAGCTGTAGATAATGGAAATGTCTTTCATAAAAAGTATCATTTTATTAAGCTGAAGGTGGGCTTTGTTCCCTTGATAACTTTTTGACATTGAGACTGCCAAAAGAAGATGGATTTGTATTTTAAATGCTTTGAAGTTGGGACAATTTAAATGAGGGAAATTTCAAATGTCGCATGGAGACACAGCAAATTCTTTCATTGCCTGAAGCAGATAAAGAAAAAAAAGTCTGACTCATTTGCGTTCTTTTTTTAAAGCTGTTTTAAAATTGTAATGATGAGGTGTTTATATGTGTCAGGAGCTTCAAGGCTTAGTGGCATGATTAACTGAAAACCAAAAACATTAATGCTGTTTGGTAATACCAACATTTTCATTGGGTTTTAACTGTTTGAATAATGCTAAAAGTTGGAATTTTAGAAGGTGTCCTTGGAAGGATACTTTATTTGGCAGAATCATCCCTAGGGAGGTACACATATTAAAAAAAAATCTTGTTTCTCATATTTCCTTCCCAACATTTTATGCAGGTGAAATCAGATAAAAAGCAACATTCATAAAACACTTGAATAAAGAAAAATATCATAAGATATAGCCTGAAGGAGGATATAAAGACAAGGATAGGGCCATTTCTTCCCTATTTCCATTTCTAGGCCAGGTAATATCCAACTCTTTTTGACTCCAACCCACAATAAGAAATACATATTACATTGTGATCTGGCACACATACCCAAACGAACTCCTGAAATAAAAGTGGCATGATGTATTACATGTGATGTACTCTATTTGTTATTCTTTTCCTGCTATATTTCACCACATTTCATTTTATTTGAAACAAAAGACTGGCCATTAGCATTAACGGAACTTTAGAATCCACTACTGAAATTTTTGAAGGTTTGGAGACAAAGTGAACTTCCTGTAGTTCTTTATGCCCAGCCTCTGTCGTTGCTAACCATCTTTCTAGCTGTGAGAAAGCCAGAGCTCCAATCTTGGATCATTCGACAATTGTATTCTCAGATGATCTGTTTTATAAAACACTTAACATTTCTGTGCAGTTAAAAATATAAATTGTGCCATGACCTGATTTTAATGGAAACAAGTTTATTATGCCCTTTCATGTGCATTTAAATTGAATACATTTTAAACATTTTAAACAAGGAATTGATTCAGGTATGCTTTGCTGAGAAACACGACTATTTCCAGGCAGTTATAAAGTATGTCAAGCTCTGTTTGTTGAGGGCACAAATTCTTTTTAAAGAGGAAGGTAATTTTATTTTAGTTTTCGAAAATATATATATGCTACAGCTTTGCCTTTGAATGCACCGCTTGTTACATTTATTGAGGAAGGGGATTGAACTGTTATCTCTCACTACAACATTTTCATTTCTTAAGAAATCACTTCTTTCCTAAAGATCAGCTACAGTGTTACATTAGCTGAACTTGGGTGGAGTCTGGATACCGTAACAGTTTGCAGAACAGCTGCCCATGCACAGATCTGTTACCTGCAACTAAATGCAGCCTGATGTTGATCTGTCCTCCACCTGAATTCTCAAATGTCTTAGTCCTTCCTTGGACCCCTTCCCACAACACACGCACTCACACCCACACACTCACTCACTCACTGACTCGTTCACTCACTTCTCGTCCAGATGCTACTATGACCTGTAGTCGGCCTGTTTCAACCATTCTTGATCTCTCTCTCTCTCTCATTTTGGTCTCTATCATCTATTCCTATCTCTAACCCATGGCACTGCCTTTTACTCTTAGAATTCACCATTTGCATCTGGCTTTGTCCTTCCCGTAATCATTCTATTTTCACAGAGGGCTCTAGATCTGAGTTTTTGTTTATTGACTTCCGCCATTGGACAGAGCCTGGTTGAGTTACAAGGTTTGTAGCTTGCTGCAGCCATCTTTTCCTTACTCATTTGTATATTTCCCTGTATTTTAAAAATGTACCCAGACGAGTATTGGCCTGGCTTATGTGCCATCTCACTTTCTCCCTTATGTCTTCTCCCATTTGCAATTCCTCTTTATGAACTGTCCACTACCTATATTACTCTTTGGCAACTGGCCATAAAGTAAGTTTCCAGAAAACAAATCACAGTTTTCCTTTGAGTTGTATTTAGTATAAACAGACATATTCCTCTGGAGAAAATCTAAACTGAAGAACTTGGTTCATCATCTTCCCCATTATATACTGGGAAATATTGTTTACAATTGTTTTCATCAGAGAGATTTTTTTTCTTTTTTCATTTTTTTTACATTCATTTATTTATTGAGAGAGAGAGAGAGAGAGCGAACAGGGTAGGGGCAGAGAGAGAAAGAGAGAATTCCAAGCAGGCTCCTCACTGTCAGCGCACAGCCTGATCTGGGGCTCAAACTCAGGAGTGTGAGATCATGATCTGATCCAAAATCAAGAGTGGGATGCTTGGGGCACCTGGGTGGCTCAGTCAGTTGAGCGTCCGACTTCGGCTCAGGTCATGAACTCATGGCTCGTGACTTGGAGCCCCGTGTTGCACTCTGTGCCAACAACTCAGAACCTGGAGCCTGCTTCAGAATCTGGGTCTCTCTCTCTCTTTGCCCCTCCCTTGCTGGCACTCTGTCTGTCTCTCTCTCAAAAATAAATAAATATAAAAAACTGAAATAAAAAATAAAAAGTGGGAAGCCTAACCAACGGAGTCACCCAGGCACCCCAAAGAGACATTTTTCTATATCTATACCCTGATCTCTCAGACATGTCAGACTCCATCCTCTTGGTTGATGTTTCCAGTATTTTAGGTGATAGTAGCAAATGTTGCCTTGAGGTGATGCATTCTTTCTGTTTTGATAATGTTTACTTATTTTTGAGAGACAGAGACAGAGCACAAGTGGGAGAGAGGCAGAGAGAGAGGGAGACACAGAATCCGAAGCAGGCTCCAGGCTCTGAGCTGTCAGCACAGAGCCCAACGCGAGGGTAGAACTCATGAACCGCAAGATCACGACCTGAGCCGAAGTCGGACGCTTAACCGACAGAGCCACCCAGGCACCCTGAGGTGATGCATTCTAAACACATTTTTATCGATACTGGGCAGGTCTCTTAATGTTAAATATGTGATTAATAATACAAAAGAAAGTAATACAAATTGACCAGTTCTACAGTTCTATTAATACATGGGATTTACTTAAAATAAGCAGTATGCCATGCTGAGAACTTCCAATGTATATCAACTTTGTTCACTACTCGCTTTCTAGTGCCCAGAATAAAGCCTGGACTTAGAAGTTTCGTAATATATTTGTAAAATTTTAAAAAGAATAAATGTTCATGTCCTCGATTCAAATGCCAAAAGTAAAATAGACTTAAAGAGAATTGTATTTGCCAGTGTAGGTAGGGGAATTCTTAATCTTCTTTTGTACATTAAACTATCATGCTCTCAAGGAAAAAAAAAAGGAAGCAAATAATTCAGCAGAATAATGTAATATGTGCTAAGTAATGCTAAAGCTTCCCTTGTTTCAGTTTAGTTTTCCTTAGAGTTTTTAAGTGTTACAAAAGATACTGATATTAATTGTTCTAAAGCGAAGCTTCATTTTTCTTCCAGATATGCAGGATGCTTCCATGAAGGCAAATTGGAACACTTGAAAAATATTTATGCTAATCAGTACCTGCTTTAGTACACATTCGGCCCTGTTAGCCTCTTTGATTTAGGCGTCTGCTGGTGAGGAAAGGAGACTGCCGCTCCACCTCAACCCTCCCTCTCTACTACTTTGCGTGCCTGCCAGATTGTATCTATATCCATGGGGTATCTCACAGTCACTCTCTTTCCCACCTTTGAGGAAGAGGGCCAACCATTCCTTTCTCTGTCTGCCTTCTTCCATCAGGGGTCACTCTGGTAGAGCAACAGTCACAGTGTGAGAATTAACACAGGGAAAACAGTTCGTAAGAGTATGAAGCAATGAGTTCATGGCTCCAAGGACAGGCTAGATCCTTCCAGTTGAGTACTCTGCCGGCTCCCCTGAGAATCTTCTCTCAGTCTCTCCTTCATCCTTAGTGCCATACCACCAGACGCTGGGTCAGGTAGCATCTCTGCAGGTTAAAGAAGCCGCATTCTTTGGAAACAGCACTTGGGTTGAATGTATTTTCTTCAGTGTCGGCCTGCAAGTGGCCTGAGCACGCACTCATGACTGAGAACCTCATGGAAACGCTTGTGAGGAAAGGAAATTGTAAAGCTGTTTCCACTGAGAGACTCTGCGGGCAAACTTCTGGACGAACTCCAGTCATTACACATTTGGAAAGGGTTTCACACAAAGGTATTTTGTGCATGAATGGTCTAGAGGAATAGGTTTCTGGACCAACTGGTGTGTAGCTAATTTTAAAAAGTCAGTTTACCATAACAATTATTTTATGGGCTGCAGAGCAGATCTCATTAAAGAAGGAAGGGAATCGTAAATTAGAGGAGAAGCAAACACATTAATATGCCTAATGCTGCCTCTCTTAACATGAACATTACAAATAGGATTAAGATACAACTTTGTTTTCTTTTTCTTTTCTCTTTATTTAAAAAAGAAAAAGGACTGTTCAGTGAAGATTTTCAAATATGGTGTCTCTCAATTTCTTTCTTTGGTTTCTCAGAAACATTTAAAGAATACCTATTAGTTTGTCCAAAAACTTCTCCAAAGGTATCCTAATTATTTTGTTAGTTTACGCAATTTATCGGAGGCTTTTTTGTTTTACAGAAATATTTTGAAAATCCTTATATTAGTATTTTATTTTTCCAGTGGCCACCTACTTTCTTCTGTAATCTGTTTTGGAATTAAAACGAGTTGCTTAAGGCTGCTCTTGATAGCTATTAGAGAAAATAAAATATGTATGCCCCATTATGTCTTTCACTGAAAAAAGCTCAATATTTTCAGTCTCATTTATTTGATTTATTTAAATACACAGACTTTTGTGCGGACTTTCTTGGAGTGAGGTGTTTAAAACACCCATTTTCCACTTTTGTTTGTTCCTCTCTCCTCTCACAAACTTTCCCCAAACATTAATGTATATTTTTAGATTTAAAAAAATTAATATTTAGGAAAAGATTGTAAGCATTTTTGCAATATATGCAAGGTGCTGAACGCTTTTGAGATACATTCCCCAAGTTTTAGAGGTAGTTCTAAGGTCCCTTCTTGTAAATCTTATCATTAAATCTCTTTTATGTGTTCATTAATCCCATAAATATTAATTGAATATTTACTGCAACAGATGCAGTGATGGGTTGGGATTTGGAGGAGCCTAAGTGTGTATAATTTTGGAGTCTGTCTTTAATAAAGGCTATAGAATGAACCATTCACAAAGTGGCAAATGTTTAACAAAAACATATGAACTTGCGAATGCATTGCTTGGGGCCCTCCCAGGGCCATGAATGTACCTAAGGAAGGAATGGACCCTCAAGCCCAAGGGCTTCGTTATCTTCACAGGAAATATGGCTCTAGTTTTAAACACAATAACTTGTGCTGGCAATAAAGAGATGAAGAAGATGTTTAGGACCACATTCATGAAATTCAGAGTCTAGAGGGAAAGAGTGACTTTAAAAAAACCTCATATCCAATCAGTATTTCTGCTCCTGTTTTGCTGGGGGTGATCTGGCTACTTTTCAGGCTCTCCCACCTGGTTCTAGGCACCAAGGCTTCAGATACCCAGCTCAGTGCATTTAAATTTTCCTACTTTTCCCATCGCATCACATTCTCTTTGCTGCAACTTTAGTCTTAGTTAAAACCGAGCTTCATCCAGTATCATCTCTTTTCTTCTGGGCAACTCATTATTCTATTGCCTGTTGAAAACTCTTGAGCAACAGAGCTGTGAGCATTCTTCCAACTCCATGTCTGTTTTGAATAATTATTTATAAGTAGTGATTCCCAAGTCACACCAAGTAAGGAGACATATTTTTTATAATCATAAATCGGTATTTTTGTGACTCTTTCCTCAACTCCTCTGGAATTCTTGACATTGTCAGATTCTTCTGAAGAGATCTGAGTATCTTCCAGAGTGGGTAACAGAAGTGCTCTCCAGCCTAATCTCTTGGTTCCCGTGATAGCTTCACTCACACGCTGATTTGCTGTGATTGTATCTACAGTCTTTGACATTGTCGAAGGCCACTCCCCAAGGTGCCCTCATTATTGTGATACCTGAAAATGTCTACACTAAGGCTATAACGCTCAAGGTCAAAGGAGCTAAGTTCTGAACCCAAGAAAATGTAGAGTTTTGAGAAAACAACTGGAACTTCTTCCAGTGCTGGAGGTTTAGAACCTCATGTCCTCATGTCATGGTTAGGCAATGTCCCAGGTCTGCAGCGGGGCAAACAAGAAAACAAATATCTCTACCACCACTAAATCTGTTTATTCCCAACATCTTTTTTTTTTTTTTAATTTAAAGTTTATGTTGAGAGAGAGAGTGGGCAGAGAAAGTTATGTTGAGAGAGAGCGTGGGAGGGGCAGAGAAAGAGGGAGAGAGAATCCCAAGCAGGCCCCGCACTCTCAGCACAGAGCCCACTGTAGGGCTTGATCTATGACCTGAGCTGAAATCAAGAGTTGGACACTTAACCGACTGAACCCCCAAGGTGCCCCTTTCCCAAATTTTTAAAGAAAGTGTGCAAGCATACAGAAAAGGTGAAATAATTTTTAGTGAACTTCTGTGTAATGACTACCTTGACGCCACTACTGTTTTACTATATTTGCTTAACCACATCTCTATCCATCTATCCATCACCATCCTGTTCTTTGATGCATTCCAAAATGTACTTTCCTCTAAATACTTCAGTATATGTATCACTAAAACTAGAATTAGTGTGAATGCTTTTGGAGGTGACAGGTGTTAAAACAGCAGTTCTTCTCTTCTACTTCTTATGCAATAAAAGTCTTGTATGGTTATCACTTTATCTGCACCCTTCCCAGGAAAATTTTGCTGTTACCTTTTGTTTTAGGCTTTCACCATTATTTTCAAATTCAGATTGCTCTCTGCAACTTGTTAAAAGGTCTGATAACCTTACTCATTGTCTATTTCTTTATGTCAACTTCTGCTGTCCTTATGGGCAACTCTTATATCAATTAGCAACCCATTCTCCTGGCTGCAACTCAGAACTTGTTATCACCTAGAAACAATCAACTTGTGAGATTATTGGTAGGCAACACTCTATGGCATTTCTACACATCATCTTGGCTTATCTTGCCAAACATTTCTGAATAGCATATAGCCTTGGCAGCCAGAGATAGCCTATACCCCTGCATTTGTTTCCTGACTAATATGCTTCCCCCCAACATTCCATTGTAGTAAATTCTTCCTCTACGCAGAGGAAATTTGTTTACATTGTAGGGTAATAATACAATGATTTACGTGGGGCAAAGGTTGGAGAGTGTTGCTAGAAACTCCCTTTTAGATTTGGTGTTTCCCACCTGGGTGCTCCTCAGGTCACATAGCAGTTCCTTTAACCTCTGCCTGACCTAGCATCCTACTAAATTACCTTTCAGTGTGTCATCCACCCCTGCCTTCTCTTCCCTTCTTTTCATTCACTTGACTCACATCTCTACAGATTCTATAGCTATTATCTTAAAATTCTTTTAATACCTGTTCAATCCTATGAACATCCTATCCAATTCCACAAGTTAATGTCTCTACTCTTGCACTTGAACTTTTGAACTCTGCTAGTAAGAGGAGGGAAGATGGTAGTGACATCTTTAAATATTTCAAGAATATGATGGCTTTAGCTAGGTCACCAATCCTAGCAGCAAATTTTATCTTAAGCTTTCATTTCTTTTATTTGCCACTCCCCACATAATGTAGAGAATCCATCAGTGTTTCCTCATGACTTCAATATGAAATCCAGACTTCTGAGAATGGCTAACTTTCTGCATGATCTGGTTCCAGAAAAGAAGTCTAGTCAAACTTCACCCACAACCAACAACTTTCAGGTCATTGAGTAGCCTCTCCTGTCCCGAGGCTTTGCAAATGCTGTTCTCTCTCTGGGTTACGCTTTTTGTCTCTTTCTACCCAGTGAAATTTTACTGACGCTTGTAAACTTGGTTCAGCTATCACCAACTCTTCTGACTCTTCAGAAGGAAGGAAAATTTTATTAGAAAAAACATGGCTTTGTAAATAGACTTGCCTAGATACAGTTCTTTACTGAGTTTGAACCTGCTACTTAACATCTGTAAATCTTGTTTTCCCGGAAAATGAACATAGTTAGTCTCTTTACGTTTGTTGCGCTGGACAAGTAAGAGTTAAGTTATATTATACAGATAATGGATGTGCTATTCACAATGCCACAACATAATTTAACTTTGTTCTTTTGACTTCAGATCACAAGACAGTTTTCTTTTGCCCTTGCGCTGAGTATATTCTTAACTATCCACACAGTTAACAGCTGGATGATGAACACTGACTCTCTATACACAATGTGGTTTAATGTGAAAATGAAACATATTTATTTTGAAATGCTGGGGCACCTGGGTGGGTAGCTCAGTCGGTTGAGTGTCTGACTTCAGCTCAGGTCATGATCTCACGGTTCATGAGTTTGAGCCCCGCATCAGGCTCCCTGCTGTCAGTATGGAGTCTGCTTCAGTTCCTTTCCTCCCCCTTTTCTCAATGCCCCTTCCCGGCTCACATTCTCTCTTTCTCTCAAAAATAAACATTAAAAAAAAGAAATATAATATTCTTGAAATAGGTGTCATTTGACAAATTTATTTTGGAATTCAGTGCCTTAAAACTGTTTTCATCTCTTTAAAAATTGGCATATTTTTCTCCATTATGTAAAATAAATTATGTAATTCTGGAGTGTCAAAACACTCAAAACTTAGAGCCCAAGTTAGTATAATAATGGTAACTATATTCCTTTTACAGACACCTTTTTAATTTTTTCTTTTCATTTCCCTGATTTTTCTCTCTTTTAATAACCTTTTATTTTGATCCTCAACATTTTTAAAAATAGATATTCACAGGGAAACAAAAAGGAAATAGCTAATTCTATTTTGAAAGCACAGTACATACCTTCAAGCAATTTGTTATTCAAAATGCTCAAAATCAGCTTGCATTAAAAAGGAGTAGAATAAAAACACCGAACTTGAAAACAAAATTTTATAAAATAAAGGGTGACTTTTATGAAAGGACCTATTATTTAAAATTCTACTAATTACAACAAAATGTGTGCTGCATTATTTAAAATATGCTTTCAAATAAATCATTTTATTTCAGCTTTAAAATACCTTCCTTAGGCTATTTGCCCTGCTATAACCCAAATATCATAGATTGCGTGGATTAAGCAACTAACATTTATTTATCACAGTTCTGGAGGCTGGGAAATTCAAGATTCAGCTGCCAGCTGATTTGTCATCTAGTGGGAACGTGCTTCCTTGCTCATTGACAACTGTCCTATCACTGTGTTCTCATTGGCGGAAGAAGTAAAGGACCTCTCTGGGATCTTATAAGGACACTATTCACCTCCCAAAGGCCCCGCCTCCAAATACCATCACACTAGGGATTGGCTTTCAACATATGAATTTTGGGAGGGACAGAAACATTCAGTCTATAGCAACATTCCTGTGAAAGAAGAACAGAACACCCACCCAGTGGTCCCTAGTAGATTTCACCAGAAACTTCAAAATCCTAAGCCTCTTCATGATATGACCACTGAACATTTGAGTAAACATAAAATAGTAGTGAATTACTTGGCCACTGGACTGGCTTGAAATCCTTACTTAGCAATTTATTACCTACCTAGGGAGTTTTGGAAAGTTGCTTAACTACAAATGCCTTTGTCTCTCTACTGGTAAAATGAGGATAATATAATGCCTACTGAATAGTGCTGTTATAAAAATCCAATAAATAAATAATAACATACCAGGTGGAAAAAAAACACAACAACTTAGAAGAGTGTCTGGAATGTAATAACCATTCAATAAGATTATTTTTACTATACATTCTGAAATAAAACCTATTCAATTGCCTATGTCAGACAAGGGCATGAAAAGGGAAAAGGTATTTAATTGTACCTCTTCTAGAATAATGCTGGAGGCAGAGAGGCTGATAGGGAGGCTCCCACTGTAAGGAAGTATAGATTATTACAAAACATTTGCTTTGAGGAGGATAAGTAAATAATAAATATATATGTGTTTTATGAAATAGTAAAATAATGGCAATTTTCTGGGCCTTTTATGAAAATCTATATAGGTTTGCTTTCAGGACTCTGTAAGAGGGGTGCCTGGGTGGCTCTGTCAGTTAAGCATCCGACTTCAGTTCAGGTCATGATTTTGCAGTTTTTGAGTTTGAGCCCCGTGTCAGGCTCTGTGCTGACAGTTTCGAGACTGGCGCCTGCTTTGGATTCTGTGTCTCCCTCTCTCTCTGCCGCTCCCATGCTCACACTCTGTCTCTCTCTCTCTCTCTCTCAAAAATAAACATTAAAAAAAAAGACTATAAGAAATGCCATCAATATCACACAATGCGATATATCAACACATGTGAGTACAATGTGAATATCAACAATCCAATTATTGTTATTTTGAAACATTTTTATTTTAAGGTATCTTGAATGTGGAATACAATCTGAATCTAGATTATAGGAGTGAGAAGGTAAGAGTGAATGTGATAAAGATGATGTAAAAAATATATGTGATTTAGTGAAAACTCTGGCGTAATAGAGAGAATTTAGTATAGGGGCAAAGTGACCCCTGAAAATTCTATATCGATTCAAAAATATTTTTCGTTGAAATAAATCTTTGGAGTGTTCCAGTGATTGACTCCTTGACATCTCAACTATGAGATACAATAAGGTATGATATTTGCAGTACAGAAGTCAAGGGGAAAGAGAACTTAACATTGATTAATTATTTTTCCCAAGAAATTGGGACATATGGATTATATTTTTAAAAGAAGTCAAATAGAAAATATGTGGATTGGAAATTTAGCCTATTATGAACTAACTTTATATGTAATAAGCCCCCCAAATTGACGTTTGCAGTGTAAATTTTATTCTTTGCTATTTGGCGGTTGTGATTTATTATTTTATGTAATTGTAATTATACTAAGATTAAAAACCACAACTTATCCTGGAATGTCTATTCAGCAGTCCATGCCCAGCATTACTACAGCCAAACCCTCTACAGGAAGTCTTGCTGTCAAGCAAGAAGACCATCTTGCAGCCAGAAAACCTGAGGTCAAACCCTATGTCAATTTTTTAAAATTTTTTAACGTTTATTTATTTTTGAGAGTCAGAGAGAGCATGACTGGGAGAGGAGTAGAGAGAAAGGGGGACAGAGGACCCAAAGCGGGATCTGTACTGAGGGCAGCGAGATGAATGTGGGGCTCAAACCCACAAACCTGTGAGACCGTGACCTGAGCAGAAGTCAGAGGCTCAACTGACTGAGCCACCCAGATGCTCCCCTATGTCAAACCTTTTACATAATATCACCTTGGACAAATCACTGATTTCTCAGAGCCTCTCTGTGTCCCTATCTGTGTAATGGGAATTACGATCCATGTCCCACAGGTCTGCTGTAATTGAAGCTCATTGTACAGAATAGAGCTCAATAGATGTTTACAGATATGTATTACACAGTTGAGCCATTTCTGTACAGTGGGAACAGGAGGAACTTAAGTCCATTAAACCCGTGGTCTCAGGAAAATGAATAAACTACTCTAAACGTCAGACCTGTAAAAGCAGAGATATTCATAGTTACATAGAAAAAGTATTGCAAGTACACAAGATGATGTGTGTAAACTGCCTAACATAGCTCTCGACATAGGGTGGGCTCCCCATAGATGGAGCTATACTTCTTATCAAATTACCTGATAGAGACTCTTCTAAGAGCTTGCTCAAGCATGGTTTTAAAAGTGAATTTAAATAAATATTTAAGCATTTAGTTTCACTTTTAAAAAATCATAGGTATGTATGAAATTTAATATACCAGAGTATAAACATTCGTTTGTTTTTCCTGCTTCGGAAGAGCAATTTTTTCCCTTCTTTAAGGAAGGGGAAGGGGACATTTGTCATTGTGTTCTTGGGAGGGGACTTCTCTGAGTCTGGAGATGGTATAAACAAGTGTTTGTGATACCCTAGTAGTAACGACATTAGTAATGATAATCACAAAATAAATAAAAACTAACAACATATAAATGCCGTTCTAAGCATTTTGCAGGTATTATCTACTTTAATCTTCTCAACAACTTTATTTTAGCAACATTTATTGTCCTCATTTTACTTTATTTTTTTACATGTTTGTTTATTTATTTTTGAGAGAGAGAGCATGTGTGTGCAAAGTGGAGAGGGACCGAGAGGGAGAGAGAATTCTCAGCAGGCTGCACACTGTCAGTGCAAAGCCTGACCTGGGGCTTGACCCCATGAACCGTAAGATCATGATCTAAGCCGAAATCAAGAGCCAATCATTTAACCAACTGAGCCACCCAGAAGCGCCTTATTGTCCTCGTTTTAAAGATGAGGATTTTTAAGAACAGAGAGGTGAAGTAACTTGTTTGAGATCACACAGTAAGGCAGTTATCTGATCCTAGTGTGAAAGGTGGGGGTTAGAAGGAAAGAGTAATAGAATTCTTCTACGGAATTCTGTTACTGAGAAAGAGGAGAACTGGGGTCTGATAGATGTGATTTGTTGTTCTATTTGAAAAGAAAACTCAGTGTTTTACTTTGTTTTTGTACTGTCATCACAATCGCCAGCCATCTTCAATTCTCTTTTCTTCAGACTCCAACTGGGATCTAGACCTCATGATTTTTGCCTATGTTCTACACCATGTTCAAGCAAATCCATTCAACCAGGAGACATTACATATTTCCTCTATAAAAATAATTCTAAAATATAAATCTTCACCGTAGTGTTCTTACCTTCACTGAAGCCCACCACACTTTCATCCCTAGTCATCTATGTTTCGGATCAGAAGGACACTGCTGTCTCCCCACATGTTGAGAGAAAAATCCTGAGTCATGCATAATTTTTCTCTTTTCCTCACACCCACCCCCAAGGCCGGTCACCACTATGTGCAAATTATAATTTACATCCAACCATTTTTAGCATCTTCATTGCTATACCAATAATGTTGTAATGCTGGATGCAGTGGTCTCCTCACTGGGTCCCCGTATCCTCTCTTGGATATTCATAATCTCTTCTCCACAGTACAGTCAGACCATCGTCTTAGGGCAGCTATCAGACCATATTGCACTGGGACAAAATTAAAACTCATTACCTGGTCTATAAGTAAGGAAGGTATGTGTCTCAGGTTGTCTGGGAGAGTCCTCATTTATATGGGTTGTCCTAAATTGCTCTAGCCTTCTGTTCTCAATGATCTCTTTTTATCTTTTCTTTTTTTCTTCTTTCTTTCTTTCTTTCTTTCTTTCTTTCTTTCTTTCTTGTTGACAGTGTCCTTTCCACTCCAAAAATTGACACAGTTAAAGCAATAAATTATGTAGCCTCTCTAACTATAAAGCTCTAAATGTCTTGGACCTTGCTTACCTTTCTGTCCTTATCTCCTATACACCTGGCCTCCTGCCTCCAGCCTTTGTTCACTCTTCTCTAGCAATACAAACTGTCATTATGCCCCCAAGGTAGTTCCTGCCTCAAGATCTTTTAATTGTTGTTTCCTCTGTATGCAGTGCCTTGCCCCAGCTACTTATGGTGGTTGATTCTTTCTCCTCATTCAGGCCTGAGATCAAATAAAACCTACAGAAATGCTATTCTTCAATACTTTAGCTAGATTGTGTCTTCCTTTTGTTTATATTATATTTTTAGTAACACTTGGTCACAATCATATTACATATATATTTTGATTATACATTTACTTATTTTTCATTTTACTTATTTACATTTTTTACTTATTACTTATTTACTTATTTACATTTACATTTTACTTATTTACAAAAGCTAGATTGTGTCTTCCTTTTGTTTATATTATATTTTTAGTAACACTTGGTCACAATCATATTACATATATATTTTGATTATACATTTACTTATTTTTCATTTTACTTATTTACATTTACTTATTACTTATTTTTCCTTAAAAATCTTTATTTTAACTTTATTTTTGAGAGAGAGAGAAAGAGAGAGAGAGAGAGAAGGAGAAAGAGAGAGAGAGAGAGGGTCAGGGTGTGAGTGGGAGGGGAACAGAGAGAGAGGGAGACACAGAATCTGAAGCAGGCTCCAGGCTCTGAGCTGTCAGCACAGAGCCCGACGCGGGGCTTGAACTCATGAACTGCCAGCTCATGACCTGAGCCAAAGTTGCACGCTTAACCAACTGAGCTACCCAGGCACCCCATACTTACGTATTTTTTCATTGTCTGTACCATGTTTTCTTTTTATCCCAATAAACATAATTGGCTTGAGCTTTCTGGGGCTTTGGCTCCACTTCTATCATCCTTCATAAACATCTTAGTCACCTCCCAGTGAACCAGCTCTTTTATTTGACATGCAAGAATCAAGACAAGGAGTCTGCAGTGATGGAATACTTATTTCATAATCACAGGCTGTCCTTTAGGTTATGTGCAATTTTTTTTTTTCTTTTTGAGTCTTGTATGGGGGATGTACATCCAAAGAATGTTTGAGACAATCTGTTAGGGGTCTAGTAAAACTAAGATGCACACTAAAGAGAAATGATAAAATAAGCCTGCTACTTAATACTGGCTTTTATAGATGGATAGATAAATACTGTCTGAGATGTTTATAACACGGCTGTAATGAAGTTCTGCCATAATAATTGAACTGGCAGTTTAGCTGAGGCTTGCATCTATTCATTAGAAATGAGGGACTGTGAGTTGATTAAGAAGAGATTTCAAGAAAATCTCTGAGTGATTCTTATCAAGTTTGAAGAAGGAGATGAAAAGCATAAAATGGGTGTAATAGGCAGAGTAATGGCCCCACAAAGATGGCCACATCCTAATCCCTGGAACCTGTGACTACTTTGCAGACGTGATTAAGCTAAGGACCTTGAGAAGGGGAGATTAGCCTAAATGTTCCATGTGGGCCCAATCTAATCACAAGAGCCCTTTAAAAGTGGAGAAAATTTCCCATCTGTAGTCAGAGGAGATGCGACTAGGGAGGAATGATCAGAAAGAAGCAACATCGTTGGCTTTGAAGAAGCAGGAAGGAAGCCACAAGCCAAGAAGTATGCATGTCCTCTAGAAACTGGAATAGCAAGGAAACAGATTCTCCCTAGAGGCTCCAAAAAGGAACGCAGCCCTGCCAACACTGGGATTTTAGCCCAGATACCCATGTTAGACTTCCACAGAACGGTAAAGTAAAAAAATCTATGTTGTTTTAAGCCATTAAATTTATGTAACTTTTATAGAACTATAGAAACTTAATACAATGAGGGAAATAAAAGAATTATAATGTTGCCTTTGCTCTAATACTATTCAGATTATGAGCACAGGGAATTTCATTTTTAACTTAGTTTGTACCCTTAGACCAACATCTCCTCCATTTTGCCCACCCCTAATCGCTGGTAACCACCATTCTACTCTGTTTCTATGAATTTAACTTTTTTTAAAGATTCCCCTTATAAGGAGATCCTACAGTAGTTGTCCTTCTCTGTCTGGTTTACTTTGCTCAACATAATGTCCTCCAGATTTATCCATGTTGTCACAAATGGCAGGGTTTCCTTCTTTATTAAGGCTGAATAATATTTGTGTGTGTGTGTGTGTGTGTGTGTGTGTGTGTGTCTATATCACATTTTTTATCCATTTATCTGTTGATGGGCACGGTTGTTTTTCTATGTAGACTATTGTGAGTAATGCTACAATACACATGGAAGTGCAGATATCTCTTAAAGATAGTGATTTTATTTCCTTTGGATATATACCCAGAAGTGGGATTACTGGATCATGTGCTACTTCCATTTTTAATATTTTGAACTATCCATATTCTTTTCCGTAGTGGCTGCATCAATCTACATCCCCAATAACAATGTATAAGGGTTCTCTTTTCTCCACAGCCTGATCAACAGTTGCTACCTTTTGAGATTTTGGGGGACAGAGAGAGAAAAAAAAAACATCGAAAATTTATTCTCCAACAAGACATATAGTATCAGCAGGTAAAACTATTGGGGTTTCTCCATATATCATACATTCATAAGGCATTATTTTTTTAAATTTATTTTTAATATGAAATTTATTGTCAAATTGGTTTCCATACAACACCCAGTGCTCATCCCCACAGGTGCCCTCCTCAATGCCCATCACCCACTTTCCCCTCCCTCCCACCCCCCATCAACCTTCAGTTTATTCTCAGATTTTAAGAGTCTCTTATGGTTTGCCTCCCTCCCTCTCTAGCTTTTTTTTTTCCTTCCCCTCCCCCATGGTCTTCTGTTAAGTTTCTCAGGATCCACATAAGAGTGAAAACATATGGTATCTGTCGTTCTCTGTATGACTTATTTCATTTAGCATAACAGTCTCCAGTTCTATCCATGTTGCTACAAAAGGCCATATTTCATTCTTTCTCATTGCCAAGTACTATTCCATTGTGTATATAAACCACAATTTCTTTATCCATTCATCAGTTGATGGACATTTATGTTCTTTCCATAATTTGGCTACTGTTGAAAGTGCTGCTATAAACATTGGGGTACAAGTGCCCCTATGCATCAGCACTCCTATATCCCTTGGGTAAATTCCTAACAGTGCTATTGCTGGGTCATAGGGTAGATCTATTTTTAATTTTTTGAGGAATCTCCACACTGTTTTCCAGAGTGGCTGCATCAGTTTGCATTCCCACCAACAATGCAAGAGGGTTCCCGTTTCTCCACATTCTCTCCAGCATCTATAGTCTCCTGATTTGCTCATTTTAGCCACTCTGGAATGAGGTCGTATCTCAGTGTGGTTTTGATTTGTATTTCCCTGACGAGGAGTGACATTGAGCATCTTTTCATGTCCCTGTTGTCCATCTGAATTTTTTCTTTAGAGAAGTGTCTATTCATGTTTTCTGCCCATTTCTTCACTGGATTATTTGTTTCTCAGGTGTGGAGTTTGGTGAGTTCTTTATAGATTTTGCACGCTAGCCCTTTGTCTCATATGTCATTTGCAAATATCTTTTCCCATTCTGTCGGTTGCCTTTTAGTTTTGTTGATTGTTTCCTTTGCTGTGCAGAAGCTTTTTATCTTCATGAGGTCCCAATAGTTCATTTTTGCTTTTAGTTCTCTTGCCTTTGGAGATGTGTCAAGTAAGAAATTGCTGTGGCTGAGGTCAGAGAGGTTTTTTCCTGTTTTCTCCTCTAGGGTTTTAATGATTTCTTGTCTCACATTCAGGTCCTTTATCCATTTTGAGTTTATTTTTGTGAATGGTGTAAGAAAGTGGTCTAGTTTCATCCTTCTGCATGTTGCTGTCCAGTTCTCCCAGCACCATTTGTTAAAGAGACTGTCTTTTTTCCATTGGATATTCTTTCCTGCTTTGTTAAAGGCTGGTTGACCATACTTTTGTGGGTCCAATTCTGGAGTCTCCATTCTATTCCATTGGTCTATGTGTCTGTTTTTGTGCCAATACCATGCTGTCTTGATGATTAAAGCTTTGTAGGAGAGGTTAACTCTGGGATTGTGATGCCTCCCACCTTTGGTCTTCTTCTTCAATATTGCTTTGGCTATTCAGGGTCTTTTGTGGTTCCATACAAATTTTGGGATTGCTTGTTCTAGCTTTGAGAAGAATGCTGGTGCAATTTTGATTGGGATTGCATTGAATGTGTAGATAGCTTTGGGTAGTATTGACATTTTAACAATATTCATTCTTCCAATCCATAAGCATGGAATATTTTTCCATTTCTTTGTATCTTCTTCAATTTCCTTCATAAACTTTCTATAGTTTTCAGTATACAGATCTTGTACATCTTTGGTTAGGTTTATTCCTAGGCATTTTATGCTTCTTGGTGCAATTGTGAATGGGATCAGTTTCTTTATTTGTCTTTCCGTTGCTTCATTATTAGTGTATAAGAATGCAACTGATTTCTGTACATTAATTTTGTATCCTGCGACTTCACTGAATTCATTTATCAGTTCTAGCAGACTTCTGGTGGAGTCTACTGGGCATAAGGCATTATTTTCTTAACAATGAGAAAGACTCTGGTGTGTTCTCTGTAACAATACCCACTTCACAATGTAAACAGGTACCAGTATTGTGTTCAACTTACAATTCCAGGAGGAAAGGCACAACTTGGCCAAAAATTCTTTGGATGCTAAAATCAGGTGCAATAACACAAATTTTGATAGCAGTTTTGATCAACTTTTCCACGTAGAAGGAGACTCCTCCACTCAGAAATTAAGGTCTTTCTTTCTCCTTCCTTGTTAAATCATCGAAGCAATGTTCTTTATTTGCTTCATAGTGTATATACAAAAAGGAGGGTGATAAGAAAAAAAAAAAAGAGTCACAAAAATACCTTGAACATCCAGCTGCTCCCAACATAGGTCAACTCAGGTTTAAGATGGTGTCAGAAGACTTCAGAGATCATAAATTAGGAAAATAGAGACTATGGCTACAAAAATAAAAAAAAAATAAATTAGGTAGGTAAATTAAAGCTTTCACACCCATGACTTATCCGTTCCAACATCGTAGCCTTTGTGCAATACTCAAGAACAATCTTCATAATTACGTGGCATAAGCTGCACCAAGGACATTTTCGAACATATTAATATGTGAATCTATTAGAAACATACCCTTCCATGAGTTTCTCCAAGAATGAAAACCCAGGTCTTCAATAGAGTAGGCACTGGTGAATTTATTAGAAACATACCCTTCCATGAGTGTCTTCAAAAATGAAAACCCAGGTCTTCAATAGAGTAGGCACTGGCAAACTATATTAAGTCACCTGAGGTTCCCTGCTCAGGTGTACCCTGCTTCCCCCACCCCCACCCCCCACCCACCCCCACCTACTGGTGGCTCAGGAAAGAGGCATCTGGGAAGCATAGGGAGTTCTTTGGTACTCTTGGACTCTTGAGGCTCCAACTGAATTGTATTAAATGAGCAGCAACACACATTTGCTACCTAAGGATTAAAATCGGTCCATTTGAGGGCATTCTACTTAAAGTTCCAAGGTTGAAGGAATTTTGTAATTCTACAACCTTAGTTTCAAAAAAAAAAGTACATTCAAAGAAAAAAGAAAGAAAGAAAGAAAGAAAGAAAGAAAGAAAGAAAGAAAAGAGAAAGCAAGAAAGCCAGAAAGCAAGAAAGAAAAGGATGGGTGTGGGGGGTTGGGAGTCTTACAAAACAGGTCCCTAAAGAGATGCCAGATTTTGTGCATGTACCTGCATACAGTCACCAGGGAAGTATATTGAGTTTTTGAAATCATCACCATTCTAACAGGTGTGAGGTGATATCTCACTGTGGTTTTGATTTGCCTTTTCTTGATGTTACTGATTTTGAGTGCCTCTTCATATATACCTGTTGGTCATATGTACGTCTTCTTTGGAAAAGCGTCTACTGAGATCTTTTGCCCATTTTAAAATCAGACTTATTTTTGATATTGAGTCATATGAGTTCTTTACAGATTTTGGATATTAACCCTTCACTAGATATATAGTTTGCAAATATTTTCTCCCATTGCATATGTTGCCTTTTTCATTTTGGTGATTGTTTCTTTTGCTGTGCAGAAACTTTTTAGTTTAATGTAGTCCCACTTGTCTATCTTTGCTTTTTCACCTGTGTTTTGGTGCCATATTAGAACATCCAATGTCAAGGAACTTTTCCCATTGTTTCCCATGAGCACAACACAATTATGCTCCTTGAGGACAGTGACTGCTCAACTCACAGTTTTATGCCTAGACCCTAGAATATGGCCCTGCACATAATTGGATCAATGCAGATGAGTTTTAGATGCCTGCACCCCCTCCCTGAGCAAATTTCCATTGATAGCCTATTACCAGAAGAATATTGCTGACAATTAATTTAGAGATTGAGAAGTCACTCAGAAGGACAAAGGTTATGCCCCTGACCATGCAGGCATTGGATTCAGGAGACCTCCCTGCCATCATCTGAGATCACGAACTTGGTTCAGTGCTACTGGGACTTTGAATCTCCACACAAAACTAGTCACTAGTCATTGAGTTGAGTCACTATGATACCCTTGTACACTCACAAACTCTAACAGACTGACTGTACAGTCATAACATTTCAGTGTGTCTACCTATATTTGGTTACTATGAGGAGGGATTTTAGAACATTCTGACGTGGAAACAAAGAGAGGAGACATGCCTAATGTGAATGATTATATGAAAAAATACCAAGAAAAATCAAGCGTTTCTTCGAGTTTTTTCTTGCATATTTTTCTCTTGTACATTTCTCCTTTGCTATTCTTTCGTATATTTTTAAGTCATTCCAAGTCAAGACACATATTGCATCTATATCTGCCACTCTTTATGAGTTCTTGCAATTTCTGTGCCTCTTCAGCACCCTTGAATTGGAAAATTTAGATTTTTTTCTTGCTTGAAAAAGTTACTGTTAATAATTTTCACTGGAAGTTGACTTCTTCTCAATGTAAAAATTTCCCCAAACTTCATAGAAATTTTGCCCAAAAACTATAGGAAATCTTGAATCAGATTTCTAATTTTAATTTCTTTCATTTGTTGATTTTTAAAAATCCAGAAATGTACTGAGATGTTCAGGTTATTTTTATTTTTATTTTTAAACTTTATTTATTTATTTTGAAAGAGAGAAAGAGTGAGAGAGAGTGCATGCACAAGAGTGGGAAAGGAACAGGGAGAGAGGAAGGCAGAGAATCCCAAGCTGGCTCCATGCTGTCAGCGCAGAATCCCATGCAGGGTTTGATTCCTATGAACTGAGATATCATGACCTGAGCTGAAATCAAGGGTTGGTGCTCAACTGACTGAATCACCCAGGCACCTCTAGAGTTTTTTTAAGAGTAGGGATTAATGCTCTCTTCCAAGATCAGTCACCTCACCACAATTTACAAGGAAGCCATTTTTATCAGTGTGTAATGTCTATGTGAGTTCAGTCTTTCTAAAATCACCAGTTTATTAGTTTCATGAAGTATAAATTTATTGGTAATCTTCAATCTTCTATATATCACTTTCTCCCTTCCCCAAGTTTAGCACTTCTTGAAATACCTGAAATGTTTGAGGAGTATAATTTAACCACATTATTGCTAACATATTTTCTACAAAGTATTTTGGTATAGGGTTATTAACAGAAGAGAGATATAACAAATATTCAGAGAATAAATTGTGAATAGATTTTTCCAAACCAATTAACTCTCATTTTTCTGTTTTTCTTCATGTCCTTATAGGTGAAGAGTAGGTGTTTTCATTTAGCCTTCTCACTGGTTTCCGTGGCCTGTAGCGTGGGACAATGTGAATTGGGTAAATGTGAATAAAAAGAAGGCAGCACCTGGGAGCTTTTTAGAAAAACAAAAGCTTGGGGTGCCTGGGTGGCTCAGTCGGTTGAGCCTCCGACTCCATGTGGGGTCATGATCTCACGGTTCATGGGTTCAAACCCCGTGCGGGCTCTGTGCTGACAACTCGGAGCCTGGAGCCTGCTTCTGATTATGTGTCTCCCTCTCTCTGCCCCTCCCCTGCTCACGCTCTGTCTCTCTCTGTCTCACAGAACTAAATAAATATTAAAAAATATATATTAAAACAAACAAAAAACAAAAACAAAAACAAAAAGCTCTGGCATTACCCAGATCTAGTGAATCAGAATTTGGATTTGAGTAAGATCTTTAGGTGATACATACACAAGTCAAATTTTGAGAAACACTGCTCTAGAATGCCATCCATTCATATCAATATAATAGGACTAACTTTTTGGAAATACTGAGAAAATCCTACTTCTCAGTCACCACACGCCAGGTAAGCACCTATGGGAAACATCTTATCTTTGCCGTCACCACTCTACTGTTTTGCCTGTCTCTGAATCACCGAACCCCCTGCCCTCCCTCTCAATCTGTTCCATTGGGCCCTGGTCATACTAATAACTGTCATAGTAATAACAGCAGGGAACAATAACATTGATGGCGATGATGATGATAGAATGCTTCTTCCAGCACCTGTGACTTAAGTGACACCCTCTGGTCTTGCAAAGAGTCAACTTCCCTACAGCCTTCTAAAAATGCTGTTACTGATTCTACATTGCCTGAATACCTCGGAATCTTGAGAACATGCTCAGCTACTTTTTGCTCTGAGATACAGGTTTTAGAAAACTCTTTCTTTCATTCTCATAGAAAAGACCTTGTCTTCTGAGGCTTGTGTTTTCAGGCCAATCAGCCCTTCTCCTCATTGTTACTCTTACCTTCTTCCTTCTCTGTCACTCTTTCTTATTCTTCTAAGGCTTTGAAACTGCACCTCTGTCTTTACCTGCAGAAGTCTGTTATCCACATGATTCAACAGCAGCACTGTGTGACCTCAATTTTAATAACTTTTATCTCCACACTTTTTAATCTCGCTGTCAGGTATACAACTGGACCTAGGCATTATCCGAAATTGTCACACCTCTGCCATCAGTATGGTTTTTAAAGAAATGACTCTATGACTCTATCATGTTAGAAAAATCATACAAACCTCCTTCCTAATATTGTTCAAAGTCCATTTTTATCATTTTCTTGCAAAACTTTTAACTATTTTTAATCTTCTCCCTCTGTCATACATGCCTGTTCCTAAGGGACAGGCATACAAGCAGATCCTAATTCTGCTTGACCCAACTTTGTGCCTTCTGAGCAACTTCATCTAAACAAGTGAATATTACTGGAGAAAACCAGACTGTCTGGTCTCACTTTAAATTCATTCCCACAGACTTCAAAGGGTCAGTCAATTGCTCTGAAATTCTACACAGTTTTTTTTTTTTTTTACTCTCTCAGAAAACAGTTTATAGCTTCTCTTTTTTGCTCAGTATTCCTACATTGCCCTTGCATCTCACTCTCAGCTGATGGCCTTACCTTGATAAGAATGAGACAATAAAAGTCTTCAGGAAAGAACTGTGTTATCACCCTACCCCAACCGGTAAAAACGCATCTGTGTGTGACACTTCACATAGTCTCTTATTGCACCCTGACAACAAAACAACGAGGTAGTTGTCTTGTCGCAGACCAGAAAACCGAGGAAGTGGGAGGTGAAATAACTAATGGCATTCATACTGGAGCCTGAAGTCAAACCAGGTTTGACTCTAGAGCCCGGACTACAATCTGCATTCAAACCATAAACTGATATCACAGGCTTCTTTTATTGCCATCGCCTGTTCAGCAAGTACTATGTGCTATACTGTTTTGTGGTGTTGTGGATAATAATTATAGCATCTACCAGAAAATCGTAATTATTATCAATGTGTTTTTCTGTTCAAAGGTGCTGGATTTTGTCAAGAGCTCATAGTTCTGGTCTCTGCTCTGAATCTTACCAAATCTTTCAACTTGAAAAACTCTCTAATTACCACAGAATTTCATGTGCTATTTTTAAAATGAAGAGGTTTGAAGCTCTTACACATTAAGATTTTTAATGACCATTTGCACCAATACATTTCTGTTTGTGTGGTAATTAAGGGTATCCAGAAAATCTTTGATGCTTCATTCATTGAAAAGTTGGGTCGATGTCCTTGCTTCTTGAATCTGTTGCAGGCTCTGTGACTACTCTGACTGGTAGAATATGGCAGAAGTGACTTTGTACCACGCTCTGTCTCTTGGGATATTCATACTTGAAGCTCTAAGCTGCCATGTTAGAATTTTGATCTTTCTTCTGGCAAGACTACATGAAGTCCTAAGAACTCATAGTGAGGGAGGATGGACTTGTTGGGGTCACTATTCTTGACAAGGCACCAGAAGTGTGGGTGAAGCCATCTTGGATCTTTTAGACAGCTCAGCTGCCAGCTGAATAAAAACAGTAACCACATTTGGTGCTGTTTAGAACAGAAAAATCATTCAGCTAAATGAGCCCTGAATTCCTGGCTTACTAGTCACAGACACAGTACAATGATTGTTGTTTTAAGCTACCAAGTTTGGTGTGGTTTGTGATGTAGTACATAACTAGAACAGATTCCAGTTCTACTCATGGGTTTAGACTGTTAGGTTTGCTTTCCTGCCTGAAACAATTGCAGAAAGAACAAAACAACAAGTATAAACAAAGTGAGTGACTGAATCTTCTACAAATCAGAGGGAATATAAAGTTCACACTGGAATGTCAGATTCTCAATGTTTGTACATGCCTTGGCCCAATTAAGAGTGTCCCGAAATGAGAGCAGGTAGGAAACCCAACAGGCATTAAATGAAGGTGCTGACAGAGCCAAAAGAAACCCTCATAATTAGGGACTTCTCTTAGGAGGTTGGTTTGGGAGCATAACATTTCCCACACTAGGTTTAATATACACTGAAACAATATAATAAACACAATTTATTCTTATGTCCCTTCCCTATTCGTTGAATGTTTTTATTTCTATCACTTTGAGAAATAAATTGTACTCTGATGGCGATGGCCTGAATTTGAGGATATGTCCAGGACTCAGGGCTATATGATAATTACATGTAACTAGTAAAACTAGTTAATGAAATATTAAACAGTTAAAAGAATATTTCCTATAGAATTAGTTTAGCAATTAAGAGACTAACTCTATTTCCTTATCTACATTTTTGTATGTAAATAAATGCCCAAGAGATAGAGAAATAATAATACAAGCAAGAATCACTACAATCTGATATATGTAGATGTTTCTATTCTATTCTATTCTATACAGAATGTCACAAATACAAATTAGAGGAAGAGAATAGTCAAATCTACATGGCAAAGCTTATAAAGGACACATTTACATCTTTATGATATTTGTTGACATCTTGAAAGCAATCAGTATATTTTACCAAAGGCATAAATCATCATTAATGTTTGTGTAGATAATAACTTCTTAAGAACTATAAAATTTCCCCATAGTAACATTCTCCTTGCTTTAATATTGTGGTCTATAAAATTCAGAGGGGTTTATGAGAAAAGAGGGTAAAAAGGTTTCAAACTTGAGAACTTAACCTTTAATTTGGAGGTGTCTGTACTTAGGGTGATCTAATCTTTGTTCTCATTTGGTGACCTAATCTAAATCTTTTAGGTTCTTGGTATCTTGCTCCATATAGCACCTGTTTGTAGCCTAGAAAATTAGACAAATTAATCTCCACTCCAAAATGTTATCTTCCCATTATCTGGGATCAGAACATTAAAAAGATTATATATACCCTAATATCTCGGCTCTACCTAATTCAGCAATCACAAAGGATATAGCACTCAGGACGTAAGAGGACCATAAGTTTCTCAGGCAACCAAGGAGAAGGGGAGCAAGAGTCTGTTCTGTTTTGACTGTAGAATTTGCCACTGGGTATGTGGTAGAGTTCAGTTTAAATCATTTTGATTGGTCCCTCAGACCCCTGCTTAATCCAAACTTAAAAAAATAAAGTGTAACTTTATGAAAGAGGCTGAAAGAATAATAATAATAACAATATGACACAGATTAATAAATAAAAATCATTTTAAATCCTTTGAAAAAGACCTAAGGGGCACCTGAAATTTTGCACACACACACACATATATATATATATATACACACACGCATATACATATATGGTCAAGTCATTTCAGAAAGGCATAAATACATTTAATGTAGATACACGTAGAATTTTGGCCCTTCCGAAGCTTTTTGAATTGCAATGGTCCATTTGAACATAAAGGATACTCTTCAGACCTCACTCCACTTCTAAGTCTGAATGTCTATTGTATTGACTAGAACTGTAGGTAATCTGCTACTTTCCTCCCAGTGGAATGAAGCAGTTTCTTATCTTCAATTTCTTCTCACTGGATACAGGATTTTCATGGTATCTATTCCACTCTATCTTTAGAGAGAATGTAAATCTTCCTAAAGGAACTAGAATCATCGTTTAAAGCCTTGCACTTAGCTACAGAATGATTCAAGCAGAGACAGTAACTCCCTTACCAGTGATCCTTAATTTTGACTTACAGATTTTGGCTCTATAGGAGACATTTCTGTGTCTCTGTTCAGGCAGTCCCAGGCTTCCCTGATGAGACTGATAGAAAAGGCATTGACTTGCATCAATTGAAAGGTTTTACGACTGGACTGAGATCAGAAATTCATTTTACAGACCACTGAACAATTGCTAAATGCCTGCTCACTTCAGTTTCCAGCCATTCACTAATAATTTTAGTCCTGGGGTGGATTTTATGAATACTGGTCAAATGCCACAATAGTGAAAGTGTGAATTATTGGAGAAAGGATGATTTTGCTTTACTATGACTTCATTGTCCTCTAAATTTACTTTTAAATTTGTTTGTTGTGAATTTCTTCATAATCCATGAAAGCAACGAATTTCACATATTAACACTCTCACTGTCATTTGAAATTAAGGACTTTGTAATGGATTGAAATGAAATTAAAATAAAAATTAATTTACCACATATTTTATCTTCTTTCTAGTATTCCATTGTTTATGTTTAGACTGTTAAATGCTAGCTGTAGAGGACTATTTTCATTTTAATACAGACTTTAACCATCATATCTGTTTTAAATACTTATAGATACTTATCAAAATCATTAGCATACTATGTGAATTTTGACCTTTGTGAATCCTAGCATGGCTATCAGCTAACTCTGAATTATAAAAATATGTTGATAATTCATTGATGGTAAGCTAAATTGTTTCCTAATTTCAGTGTTTTTTTTTTTTTATATTTGAGAGAGAGAGAGAGAGAGTGAGCAGGGCAGAGGGGCGGAGGGAGAGAGAGAGAATCTTAAGCAGGCTCCACACTCAGCATGGAACATGATGTGGGGCTCGATCCCATGACCCTGGGATCATGACCAGAGCTGAAATCAAGACTCAGACACCTAACTGACAGAGCCACTAAGGTGCCCCATTTTCAGTGGTTTCAAAGAAAAAAAGTTTGTTAGTGTTTTTTTGTTTTTCTCATGTAACCGTCCAGTGTGGAATTTTCATGTTGACTCCGTGTTCAGGATTCTAGGCTGTCATATACAACATTTGTCTTTTAAGACATGGACAAGTCCAATTAGTTGGAAGGGATAAATAGGATGAAGGGGTATAGCTTAAAGATTATGGAGAAATTTAGAAGAAAAGGAGTTAAGAACAAGAGCATTCACAGATGGGAAAATATGTATGTAACAGGCTCCTTTTTAGAGCTTTTGATTTCAAGTGGCAGAAACCTAATTCTAAGTGGTTAAAAGAAGAAAGGGAATATTTGGCTTATGAATCTGTAATGTCCAGAGATAGACCAACTTTGGATATGACTGAATATAGGGGCTCAAATAGTATCATAAGGTATCATTCTTCCTCTGTCCCTGGGTGCTGCTTTTTTCTCTGTTGACTTCATTCTTAGTAGGATCTTTACTCATAGCTATATCTACAGTACCAAGGATACATCCTTACAATCTTATAGACACCACAAAAAGCATTTATTTTGCTTTTTATTATATATATATATATATATATATATATATATATATATATCTCCCTTAACATTTATTTTGTGTGTGTGTGTGTGTGTCTGTATGTGTATATATATATATATATATATATATATATATATATATAAAGATACCAAATATTTTATATATCTATATCTATATCTCCCTTAATATTTGGTATCTTTAGCTCTGTCTGGCCATGTCTGTGTCACATGCCTATCTCTGCAGTTAGGGGGTATACTTTAATTTCCTCAGGGCTATCTGAACAAAGAATGACACAGTGAAGTTTACAAGAAATTTGGGTGCTTATCTCATAAAAACATAGATCATGTAGCCACAATTACCAAATGTCCTCTACATATGAGGAAAACATATTGGGAGGCAATATGTTAACTCTTCCATGTGAAAATTATCCTATTACTGTACTTTGATTGTTTTTACAGTCAAATATAGTGTTTTATTTTTTTAAATCACGGATTAATTTGCTCCTAGTTATGATTAACAGCCTCTTTGTATTTCAAAATCATCCTGAAATCGACATTTTGATATGAAATAGCCTAATTTTCAAAACATGACTTAGGCCACACCAAAACCCTTCTGTGGGTTGGCTTTGGCCACTTAGGCCATTTTGCAACCTCTGCTCTAAGTCCTGTAAGGAGAGAATTGGAAATTACCCCTAGAATGGGAGGTGTAGAAGGCTGGTAGTTTGTGTGTGAGAGTAGTGAAGATTCCTCAAGTTGGCAGAAAAACACCAGTTTCTGAAACTGGCAAAGAGTGGCAACAAAGTCACCATCAGTAGACTAAAGGCTGAGGAGCATGGATGGTGGTAGCTGGGGAATATCTGTGTGATGACTTAAACCCCAAGAACTCTAACCTTGGGTGATTGTTAAAAGTCCCCATGCTTCTGGTCAAGGATCGATAGCAACAGCGACAGCTATAAAGTGAGAGGTAGTAGATCCCATTTTCCCTGGACTATGGCAGCTACAGCTTTTTGGTAAAACTCAAGGGCAGTAGAGAGAACCACGAAAAATGATTAATATTGAATCTTATGCCAATATTGTTGGGTAGAGGATGAGAACCAACTTTTTTTTAAAAAGCAACACTTCATATACTAGAGATGTCTTGGAACGATCATACCTATTACATCAGCATAGCTCAGAGATTGAGGGTGGCACACTGATAGAGCACGTACTGTTTGTTGCTCAGTGCTAATAACACCCGGTAAGGAAACACACACATACACTCTATCGAAAAAGATGGAACAGATAAAAGTGTGAAATGAGATACAAATCATTGGGGTAATGAAACAGCCAAAATTTTTGGTAGTCCCAAACAAGTTGAATAAGTGACAGTTGAAGATGGGGAAGCTATAGTAATGTTCATAATAGAAGACATTTTAAAAAGTGAAAAAGCGAGATGATTATCCATTGTATTACCTTAAAATGAACAATTTGTAGTAGACAGTATCTGAGATGACTGACATCCCCAAGAGATACACTGGCCTCTTCCACTAATGAGAAGCTTGATTCCACTGTGTTTTAAAAGGCATATTGTTTCATCTTTCTGGAATTACCTGGGGCAAGGGCACTACAGACACACTCAAATCACCATTGCACACTAGCTAATGACACGTCTGCCTAACACAGGCCTGCATCCCTGACCTTATCCACCTTCTACATCGGGAGAAAATCAAGATCATTATGGTTATTTTTTCCACCTGCCTTAAACCCTCACTGAGTGAGACATGCCATGTTCACAGGGGAAAGGAAGGGGGGACGCGGATGGGGTGGAAAATCTGTTTGCTCAATAATCTTCTAGTTTTAAGCCATCTACCAAGAACATGCACATAGTTTCATTGTCTTTCTCTCTTTCTCTTTTATTTCTCTTTTCCATTTTTCTCATTCAGAAACAAAGAAATCTGTATAGAAGCAATTGTTTCCTGGTTATAGGTAGAAAAAGAACAATATTGATCATAGAGTTGGGGGCATTCTTATGACTTGATAAGAAGGTATAGTAAAAAGAAATACTAATATGAGAAGCATGCTTGAATGAAAATATGTTCATTAAAAAATATAAAAATATTTGTATGTCTGATATATCCTTTTTATTATTTTGCAAAACTGCGATAAGAAACATGTGTAATATTTAAATGAGACAGTATTATGTAGGAATCGAATTACATTCAACGTATCACACTAGATTTTACCTTTATTTTTAAACCTTGAATTCAATAATAAGTTTATGATTAGATCATTTACAATTTAAGCAATTTTATTCTGTTTTCTTCAATGAAGTTTTCATAATTATAAATAGGCAAATAATCCAACTATTTAAGGCAAATAAGAATCCATTTTTAGTATATGTGGCTTTGCTCTGGTGAAGAAACCTATATTTCTCACATAAGACCAGAAGATTCAATGAATAATTACATTAACATAAAACATTAATGGTTATTTTTGAAAATTAAATTCAGAAAAATGTTGTCGTCTACTTTCAAATGCATTGTTATTTTATTAATTAAAAAATGAAGTTTGTCTTTCATTTATTTTTCTTTCTGGACTGAGATTATGGTCGCCGACCTCTGCCAGCTACAGCAGGTGTAGCTGTGTGACTGACTCTCCCCTTCTGGCAGAACGGCCACTGTCCCCCATCCCCACAGTGGGAGTCCCTGGAATTGGCGGACGGTGCCTGCGTCTCAATATTTAGAGAAAGAAACTGTGCACAGTAGTGTCAATTATGAATCTTGACTGAATAATGGATTAGATATGAAGTCGATTTATTAAATTTAGGATTATATTTTCTTTCAGTTATTGGAACAAATAATCAAATTTTGGTTTACTTGTTTTTTAGGTTTATCTCTTTATTTACTCAGAGAGCAAGGGAGGGTCAGAGAGAAAGGGAGAGAATCAGAATTCCAAGGAGGCTCCTCACTGTCAAGGCAGAGCCGGACGTGAGGCTAGAACTCAAAGCGGTGAGATCATGACCTGAGCTGAGATCAAGAGGCAGATGTTTAACTGACTGAGTCACCCAGGTGACCCTAGGTTTTGGTCTAAAAAAAAAAAAACAAACAAAAACCTTTCAATATCAATTCATGGTGGTTACCTTTTACTTTTCTCTTTTGTTGTCCAGTGAAAAGTGTTTTCAAGCCAGTTAAAAAAATACATAACTTCATAGGTTGTAATTATTAGTTGACTGTTTATCCATTTACCACATCCGGCCCTAAACTAATGCCATCATCAGAATGGAAACTCAGCTGTGTTGTTAAATTGCTGCCTGGGTAAGTGCTCTGTGAGGAAGAACGTGGCTATGAGCAGTCAAGGGCCATTATGACTTAAATGCACACGAAGGTCATCTAAAGTTGGCTTAATCTTTTCTCCATTTTCCACAGTCTGTTTAACAATCACTACCACTGACGTTCATACTTTCTCCCACCTTTGCTAGGATTTGGTCTGACCTCACCAAGGCAGAGGTGGCTCACTTTGTGGTATAGCCAGCTAGAGCTCCTGTCTGTTGAGGGATTAACTAGCTTTGGCACACTTGGAAGAGTGATTAGTTTAAGAAAAAGAAAGGAAAGAAAGGAACAATAAAATTGGCTGACACAGCAGTCTGAGAGTGTTCAAGAATTTACTATAATGAGTTTCTGAAGAGGACTCCAGCAACCTTTCAAATATATATGTTAATCTATTCTAGAAATTCTGAATTTGGATTCCCTGGCACTTTTCCGATCTTGGGTGAATTTTAGTTTGTTTATTTATTTTGCCAATATAATAATATTTGAAGGAAAAAACAAATCTGGGTTTGGTAAAGAGAGACTTCGTTAGAAAGGATTTTGAAAGTAGAGGGAGGGCATTGCAGTGAGAAGTCTCGGCCCATAGATCTGCCAAGTGGCTGAGGACTAGGCAGGAAAGGGTTATTCTTTTTCAGTGAGTAATAAGCAGGGCTACAAAGGACTGGATTTGGGGAAGTGGGATGAAAGGGTGGCCTTATAGGATAGCAGGTCAAAAACGTTTTATTTACAGTAAGGCCAGCATATTCTCAGGAGGGGCTGTCTGCTGGCTCTGACTGAAGGTAAGTCAAAGTTCATCCTGGAAAAGGAGAGACACTTAACAGAAGTTTGAGTAATAAGCATTTTGTTCTGATCGATTAGTGGGGACAGTAGAATAGCTGGTGATTTATGAGGCAAAGAATGGAATTTTGGATACAATGTCTGTGTCTGGCCTTATAAGTAAACAAGGGTGGAGCGCTCACATGTTAAAAGGTTTTAAATATCCCCAACAAACTTGAAAAGATGCTATGACTTTAACACGAAGGAGATATAAAAAGAATACAATTTATAATAAAATAATATGTACATACTCAGATATGAACTTACTAGAAGTCAAAATGAAGTACATGCGATTCTTGCATCTGCACATAGAGTCACCCGAAAGGGATTAGCTACAAAAAGCAGACCTAAGCAGATGTTTCTTTGGTGATTTAAAATCTGTGATCAACGTGGCCATTAGTGACATGATTTTCTATAATGATGATCAAATCTTGGTTATGTTTCAAAACAAACACAAAACAAACAGCCTTCCTTGAATTTAAGTTCGCTGAATTCCTGGATGATGCATTTCTATTAAGACCATGTGAAAATATTTGCATCCATATGTAAATAGAGTAGGTCAGCAGGCTCACGTAATTATAAGCAGTGGCCTCACTTCTGTAACAGCAGGAGATGGGGACAATTTTTTTCTCATGTAGGACCTGAACAAGATGGCCTTAATTTTTCCCTCAGCTTGAGTAAATTTTAAATTTTTTTCATGTTTATTTATTTTTGAGAGAGAGAGAGGGAGAGCCAAAGAGAGAGGGAGACACAGAATTTGGAGCAGGCTCCAGGCTGTGAGCTGTCAGCACAGAGCCCTACGCGGGGCTCAAACTCTCGAACTGTGAGATCATGACCTGACCCGAAGTTGGACGCTTAACTGACTGAGCCACCCAGACACCCCAAAAGCTTGACTAAACTTTAAACAAGCTCCTTCCTGACTCTAGGCCCTAACCTCCTTTTTCTGAGAGCATTTGCTTTAGAAAACATGCAATTGTAAATTATTTCTCTGCCTGTTTGAGATGTAAATCTTCTTCCAGCCTCTTACCAGTTTTAAAATCCAGTTTCTCAAAGACCTGGGAGCCATCCCTGGAATGTAATCATCAAGGAAGTTAGGGCCCCTACCTTTCATTCTCTGTGGGAGGGTAGGTAGCAACAATTAGCAAACACAGATGGCCTAATCACATTGAACAGCTAGCCCATAATCGTCTGGTACATTTCCTCTAGTTCATCCCAATGCTTAAAACTGCTTCTACCTTTTGTTTCAGAGGAGTTCAGTTCAATCTGCAGAAGTTTTGAGTAAAGTCTCCCTTGCCTGACCAACTGATCTGGTACAAGGGAACTCTCCTGCAGGCTGTAATAGAGCCACACCCCAGGTCCCCACCCACTGAACGTCAGCTACTTCTCCCAGTTATAGAGTAAACAAAACCTTCCCAAACCGTTTTTCAAAATTCCTTCTGCACGTGGTATGCCTTTCTGGAGATCCATTGATTTAAAGTATCTGACACTTGAGGACCAGAGTTTATAACCAGCTTCCATATTACTACTTGTATATAATCTTGAGAAAGTTTCTAAACTCTTTAAAATATGGTTTTTCTGCTCTTTGAAAATACATAGTAACGATGCCCACCCTATATGCGATTGATCCAAACATGAACGTAAACTAAAACCACCCTATAAACAAATGACACAGAATTATCACAGCACACTTATTTTTTAAGTTATCTCAACTCAGTTGCGTTTGAGAGAGAGAAAGAGGCTGAGAACATTCAAAGTGACTGGTGGGAAGCAAGTGGTTATAGGTTTTCTGGACCGCCTGTAGAAAGCTATTGAAGAACTAATTAAGGGCCAAAGAAAACATTGCCTAAACAAAAAGTTAGATGTAGCTGGGAGACAAAGGCAAAACAACAAACAGAAAAAGGATGGAGGCCTGGTAATTTTATGGAAGAATTCTAAGCAGTGAAAAGCTTGAATGAATTAATTCCTAAGTATTGCTACTTCCAGAGAATTTTGTGTGAACTACATTAGTAAATACATGATGCATCTAGACATACTTAAATCTGTTTAAAATTGTATGGACAAAAACTAGTTTAGTATACTAGATGGATGAGTTAAGAGATTTTCATTACTCATGAAAATTTTGTAAGTTTTGCCCCATGCTCTGACTTTAGGCTCTAATCCCTCCAGGTAATACGTGATTCCTTTGTGTAGAAGACAGAGGAGTCTGTATTGCACACTGGTTAGCACCCAAAAGCTATTCAACCCTTACTTTGTGCTCCCCACTGTGCTAAGCCTTTCTCTTCACGGATTCATTGAAATTCCACGATTCTTTGATTTAAGGACCAATTTACATGCACTTGATATTTCCTCCTCCATTTGAAGTATTTCAAAACATCTTTGCTGAATGCCTGGTAGAGTACAGAGTACAAGGAACAAGCATTAACAGTTCTGCCTTCAGAGAGCATATTCCCCAGAAAAAGGAGACCATAGAAAATCAAAGTCACAGGGAATCCAGCCAAGATAAAATCTTATATAAGTACTTTAGAAACCTAAACTATAGGGTTAGAAACCATAGGGACTCAGTCAGGTAAGCGTTTGACTCTTGAATTCTGCTCAGGTCATGTTCTCATGCTCGTGAGATTGAGCTCTGAGTCAGATTCTGTGCTGGGCATGGAGCCCGCTTAAGATTCTGTCTCTCCCTCTCTCTCTGCCCCTCAAAAAGGAAAAAAAAAACCACAGAAAAAACAATTGGCTGTTCATTCCAGAGGTCACAGATGTGGCCTTTGAGCTTGCTATATGTCACAGTAGGCCACAAGGTATCGATGGAGACAAAATGTGTTAACTGCATTAGTTTGGGAATCTGTAGACCCATCTTCCAGTACAAATAAATCACTTAACCTCCCTTGAACTATTTTTTTTTGCCTGTAAAATGGGTGCAAGATAAAGACTGGATCTGGATCCGTTACTGCTTTCAGCCAGCATGTAACATGCAGGTTCATTATACTGTTTACCTACGACAGCATTTGTTCTGATATTTTGCTTATTCACTCTGATTGGTCAATGCCCATGCTGTACTGATTTTTAGCTATTCTGAATATCACCTTTGCTCACACCAAAGGAGTTGTGTGAATATACAGTTTATGTTAAAATATTTTATTAAATATTATATCAATAATAACAGGTATGTTTGCTCAGTAAGTATTTTGTCAATTTACGGTTTAAAACGGTTTCAAAGTACATATTGTGAAGTTGAAAACCCTGTCTTATTCATCTTTAATTCCCCAATGCTCATCTGCCCTAAATGGAGAGATTCTATACTTTGTGACCGCCATCTACCTGGATGCCACTCGAATACACAATGTGTACATATGTAAGTAAGGACAGGGACCTGAGATTTGTAGCACGGCCTGGGAAATGATTTACAACAATCAGATTCCTGTTCTTGGCAATTTGAACTAAGAATATAAGAAGGAATTTGGGGGTGCCTGGGTGGCTCAGTTGCTTAAGTGTCTGACTTGTGATTTTGGCTCAGGTCAAGATCTCACAGTTTGTGAGTTCAAGCCCTGCATCGGGCTACACATTGACAGTGCAGAGCCTGCTTGTGATTCTCTCTCTCCCTCTCTCTCTGTCACTCTCCTGCTCTCTCTTTCCTTCTCAGAATAAACTTAAAAAAATTTTTTTAAAGAAGGAATTTGACAACTGATAGAGAAAGTAAAGAGGAAAACAAACAAAAATCAACCCAGATTTCACCAGAGTGAAAGTGTACATGTATTACTGGGGTCCTCAGGGCTTCCTTCAGTCTAGGAAACTTCCTCAACTTGGTCTTAAGTAAGCCCCAGTCTTGTCAACATTTAGTCCTTAAATTGTTTTTACTGCTCCTTATTACATCTCACAACAGACTTTCTTAATTTGATCTGTTTTGATGAATCTTTTATCCTTAGAGCAAAATTATCCTAATTAAAATAAGTGACCAATTTCGTATCCCACTGTGTCACAAAATGCCATGCACATAATAGGCAATCAATAAATATCTATAAAAGAAAATTATATATACCTAAAAAAAACTTCAAGTTTTTGTTTGAACTGTCAATACTATTGTTATAGATATATAGATATATATATATATATATACACACACACACATATATATGTGTATATATATATATATATATATATATGAAGAATCTTAAAAACCATAAAATGAAAATTTTCTCTTTTTCAAAATGCCTTTAGGTGACATAATTTTCCCTAAAGACATATAAATTGACCTAAAAACTTCTCCTTTTCTTACTCTTTTAAAAATACATACCATAAATCGCCCTTAGACAGTATTTGTATTCCTGTTTGAGTTGATAAAAACCTTTGTAGTTCACTGCCATCTTCATTATGCATGAAATGTGACTTTATGGAATATACTGGGACTCTAGGAGCAATAATGTATTACCTTGAGGCTCACATAGATCAAAATCTGATGGCTAGATTGAGAGATAGGATGAAATGCAGGTTGAGCAAACATTTTTAGTAGAGGTTTCTTGACTTGACAGAATAAAGGTTTTACGACTATTTGGACTCTTTTATAGTGAGCATCATGCATTCATCAAGAAGGCTGATGACCAACCTATTCCATGGTTGGCCCTAATACTATGTGTTCATCTCTTTCCATTTCTCATGGTAATACTTTGTCATTTTAAAATTCCACCTTTATTATAGCGAAGTAGGCATGTTTTATAACAACGATATTTGCCACAATGTCTTGATCCTAACTTATCTCTAGAATATATTTGTTTGTTAAATAATCCATATTTTAGTCCTTAGTAAGGATCGGACAATGTAAATCTTGGAAGAAATAATTTAAAGAGATGTCACAAAACTATGCGCTAACAATTAGAACTATGCTTATATAGGTTTACTGTTTATTCCAGACTGGGACTCGTTTTTCTACCAATGTGGATTCCCTCTTTCTATCTGTGATGGAACTCCTGAGTTTCGGGTAGGCACAAGGCTACCTAGGAAATTACACTTCCCAGAAGCCTCATTTGAAGCTGGCTGTGAGTGGAGGTGATGTGAACCACTTCTGTGTTGTCTCTTAAAAGGGGATTTTGCCCTTTCTTCCTTATCCCTGAGAAAAAGACACAGTATCAAGAGAAGAAACAGCTTCCTCAGATCTTGAAGTTACAGCTGCGGATTGAGAAAGCCAGCGCTGCCATACTGGCGATGTCCTTCTGAAACATACTGTAAACCAGAGAGAAATGGTATTTCTGGTCTCCTTGATAGAACAGCTCAGACAATACCTTAATAGTATATTAACATTTTAAAATTCAACTTCTGTTTTATATCTTTATGACTTTCCTCATGTCCTTACCTCCGGAAGAGGTTATTCCCTGTTGTCCAGGTGAGAGAACCTTAATTTTTCTTCTCTTCTGATGTCATTATCGCCTTCTATCGTCTCCTCTGGGCTCTCTTCTAGGTGCCGTAAGCACTATGGTCACCCCATTTTCTGCAGTGATTTAAGGCATTTTATAATCAGCCCATAACCCTCACTAGTTTGCATATTTATGGCAGTCGAGAATGTAATTAATATTTATATCTTCATCCTCAGCCCTAAGCACATTCCTTGGCACACACTATGACTGCAGAAATGTGGCTTGGATCGATGAACACAGAAAACTTCAAAAGGGGATGAAAACCAGAGATGGTGGGACGGGGAGGGAGGAGCTCCCTCACTGCGGGGCTTCCCTCTGGACTGAAGAAGAAGGGAGAACACCAGGAATCAAGGCTTGATTGTTATGCATGTGCGCCTTAGGTTGTTTTATTTTTTCCCTTAATTTTAATTTTAATTTTTTAGCGCCAGCTGGCAGAGCCCACTCGTCCCCTGCCAGCTGCCTGCCTGAGATGCTGGCCAGCTGCCAACAGCTGTGCCTGTGGAAAGAGGGCTCCCCCAGATCCTCAAGGCAGACCACTGAATATCATTCCTTTAAGCTTTCTTGATAACTTGTATTTTTTTTTTTAACATCTAATCATTAAGTTAGTTCTCCTTTGAACAGTTAACTTTCTTCAAGGACTAAAGTGGCTATGGTTCTTGAAGAAGCCTTTAGTTCATACCAACTTTATTTTCATGAGCTCATTTATATATTCTAGACTTTAGAGTTTTGTTTATAATTTTCAAGTGTACAAAGGTGTGCCAAGACTTAAATATCATAACAAAATTGATACTTCAGTTCAGTGACTGCTGTTTCTTGTTGCTTTTCTTTTCTTGGCAAGTGAGGTAGTTCGAAAAGCTCTTTCCTTTTTTTCTTTCTTTTTTTTTTTTTTTGTCTCAGGTGTATGTTCATGATCCTATATGTAGAGACCATAAGTTTTCACCTAATGGATTAAGTTCAGTGACCTGTACAAAGGAAATTAGCAATGTCCATCTATTTGTACCAGATATGTGTCTAAATCACAGTTGGCTATCTTGTTAGCTGCCTCAGTTAAAAGTCCGGTGAGAGAATGAAACAACCTAGCCTTTCATCCCCAGGGGACATCTTTTAGCATATTGGAGGCTCATTAACGCAGCTTTGGCACTGAGAGTGGCCATTGTATACTTGTACTACTAAGAGGTTTCTTACTTGAGACGTGGTAAATGTCTATTGCAAATCCTATTGACATTTAATTTTTAAAATTATCTTCTCTATTTGTTTGTAACTTACTTAGGAAGTATGCATAGTTCCCATCTGTTGAAATATTGATTCTGATTTATGATTTAGTAAATTAAGGAATGGTTGGTTTGCATATCAAGCTTCACAAGTGACTCACAGTATATTACATCTATATTGCCCTTTAGAGTTCTACAAAGTCCTTTCATGAATGCTATTTGTGAGCATATTGGGGAAAAGAATCATGTTTAATTCATCTTTATATCCTTAGCATCTAACCCAATGCTGGGACGTGAAAGCTACATAATATTGGGTTTTTAATGAACTCATTTGAGCCTCTCAACAAGTCAAAGAAAATGATGAAAGTGATCATTTAAAAATTTGTTTTTAATGTTTATTTTTGAGAAACAGAGTGCGAGTGGGGGGGGGGGGGCAGAGAGAGAGGGAGACAAAGAATCCGAAACAGGCTCCAGGCTTTGAGCTGTCAGCACAGAGCCCCACATGGGGCTTGAACTCGTGAACTGCAAAATCATGACCTGAGCCAAAGTCAGACACTCAACCCACTGAGCCACCCAGGCACCCTGTGAAAGTAATCATTTAAAACTTGTGCACAAATTGTTTGGTACATTTTATGTTAGTTTTATATTGTTGCTATATAACAAATTATCACAAAGTTAATGGTTTAAAACAACACAAATTTACTGTTATACTTCTAGACACTAAGAATCCAAAAGGGTTCAAAAATCAACATAGGACTCCAGTTTTCTGAAAGCTCTAGGTGAGAATCTGTTTCCTTGTCTTTTCCAGCTTCTAGAGGGTTGCCTTGCCTTGGCTTGTGGCCCTACCTCACTCTGACCTCTGCTTTTGTCACATTTCCTTCTCTGATTCTGATTCTCCTGCTCCCTCTTAAAAGGACCTCTGTGATTACGCTGGGCCTGCTGGATGATCCAGGATCATCTTTCTTCCCTTCTCAGGATCCTTAACTTAATCACATCTGCAAAGTTTCCTTTACCATGTAAGGTAACATACATACGGGTTTCTGGGATTAGGAAATGGACATTTTTGTGGGGGTGTAATATTTAGCCTAGCACACTCCTCCAGAAGATGAGTCTAATATGGACTTCCCTTGAATATGGACTGGTCTTGGTAACTTGTTTATAGAATTAAGATGCAATGGAAAACAACACAGTATGATTTTCCAGCCCAGGTCATATGAGTCAATACAGCTAGATAGCTTCTACCCGCTTTTCTCTCTTTCATTTTCTTGAGATATGTGTTTTTGAACCCTAAGCTGTTTATATATATATATATATATATATATATAATCTTTTATATGTATAATCTTTTATATATATATAAATCTTTATATATAAATCTTTATATATATATAAAATCTTTATATATATATACATATATATATGTGTATATATATATATATATATATATATATATAATAAAAGATTTGATTACATTGAAGTTGCTATTAGTTGACCTGGTACTTTGCAAGTTGTACACGTTCTAGAGATCTGATTCACAACATTGTGCCCATGGTTAACTATGTCATACTGTGCACTTAAAATTTGTTAAGAAGGTAGATTTCATATTAAATGTCCTTAATGCGCATGCACACACACACACATGCAGAAAATTTTTGGAGCTAAAATTTGGATGGAACACAAGCATGAAAGTTAATCCTCTTGGAAGCCTTAGCAAATTGTGGGAAGGGTTTTGACTTTTATAATCACATGAGATGGGGCCTCTAGCCATTTTCTTGGGTATTAAAGGAAACGTTAATTCAAGAAATCTGGAAGAATTTGGTTGTAATTCCAAATTTTTATCCCAATCTAGATGTTGCTCTGAAGCTCAAAGAGTCTCTTAAAAAAAAAAAAAGTTCAAAAACTGAGTTTAATGTTTCCTCCTCTAATTACTCACTTCCTCCACTGTCCCCTATGTGAATAACACCTGTACATACCTGCAAGTTATCTCTCATCTTACCTTCTCATTTCCTCGTTGCCATTAGATTTTAAAGGCTTTCTTTAAAAAAATTGAGGGGCACCTGGGTGGCTCAGTTGGTTAAGTGTCCGGCTTTGGCTCAGGTCATGATCTTACCGTTCATGAGTTCTAGTCCCGTGTCGGGTTCTGGGCTGACAGCTCTGGGCCTGGAGCCTACTTCAGATTCTGTGTCTCCCTCTCTCTCTGCCTCTCCCCTGGTTCACACTATGTCTCTCTCTCTCTCAAAAAAAAATAATAAACATTAAAAAAAATTATGTTTATTCATTTTTGAGAGACAGAGAAAGACAGAGAGAGACAGAGGGTGAGCAGGGGAGGGGCAGAGAGAGAGGGAGACACAGAAACCAAATCAGGCTCCAGGCTCTCAGCTGTCAGCAAGAACCCGATGTAGGACCCGAACAGTAAATCATAACCCGAGCTGAAGTCAGACGCTCAACTGACTGAGCCACCCAGGTACCCCAAGGCTCTACTTCTTAACAGCTTCCAAATCTCTCTCCAACTCAACACCCTTCCCCACTCTTCTATCCATGCCTTTAATCTCACCTGGGTTACATGCACCCCTAAGGTGTTCTCGTCACCTCCTCTTCTGTTCCTTTATGAATCATTCTCCATCCTCCTGTTAGGTCTATCTTTCTTAGAGCAAATTGAATTATGCTTTCTTAGGTATTGATTAAATTTACTGAGTTCTTGCTATGTGTCAGCCCCAGCGATTTGCCTTTTACCTTTGTTATTAGTCTGATTGAACTGCCATAACAAAATACCATAGGCTGGGTGGCTTAAACACAAAAATTAATTTTCTCACATTTCTCACGTCTAGAGGTCCAATGTCAAGGTTTCAGCCCACTTAGTTTCTGGTGAGGGCTCTCTTTCTGGCTTGCAGACTGCTATCCTCTCTCTTTGTCCTCACAGGACCTTTCCTTGGTGCATGCGTGTAGAGAAAGAGAGGAAGAAAGAGCTCTCTGGTGTCTCTTCTTGGAAGGAAATTAATCCTATCAGATCAGGGCCCCACACTTACCATCGGGTTTAACCTTAATTAGTTCCTTAAAGCCCCATCTCTAAACTCAGTCACACTTGGGGTTAGGGCTTCAAAATATGAATTTTATGGAAACACAAACATTCCATTTATTACATCTATTTTAGTTAATTCAATTTTTCATCTCAAAGCTATGAGGTAGATATTACTATTACCATTTTATAGAAAAGCATACTGAGACAAAAAGAAGTAACTTTCTCAATTAGTATTAAAATGCAGGATTTCCTGATTATAGAGTTCATGATCGCAAACCTAGTCATAAGTACCAAACATTAAGCCCACTAACTTTTGCTGGGTATCTGCAGATTTACAAATAAGCCCCTTTATAATTTCTCCCACTGACTATTTGCCATTTTTTTTCTCCTTTTTTCTTCTCTTTTCTTTCTTTCTTTTTTTTTTTTTTTTTTTTTTTTTTTTTTTTGAGAGAGAGAGAGACACAGAAAGAATATGAGCAGGGGGGCAGAGGGAAAGAGAAACAAGCATGCTCCATGCTCCGTGTGGAGCATGACGTGGGGCTTAATCCCATGACCATGGGATCATGACCTGAACCAAAATCAAGAGTCAGTCACTTAAATGACTGAGCCACCCAGACACCCCCCTTTTGCCAATCCAATCACCGGCTTATAGGCCACAGTATGTGAGCTTCTGTGTCTTTGCACATGATTCTCTGTCTAGCCAACTTTTTACTCATTTTCTAAAGCTTGCATATATATCATCTCCTGCAAGAAACCAACACTTGTCCACTCTTATCTATGTATGTTGTTTGCGATGATTGTTTTCATGGGAACTTCCATACAGTACCTCTTGCCTATCTCTTACCCCTTGCCTGTCCCTTACCACACTGGGTTATCATTGTTTCCTCTGCTACCTCGCAGTTGTTTATGAACTCTTCAGTTTCAGGGACTGGATCTTGGCATTACTCTAGCACATAGCACATACCGGACACAGAGTTAAATGTTCATAAATGTTTGTTGAATGAATCACCTAAGATCATATATACAAATGTGGGTCACTTCTTCCTAGCACTGTAACTATATTTTGTCACCTGGTCTGTTCCTCATTACTTTGATAACTGGGAAGTTCAGAGTTCTAATATTTTTTTTTTCTTACTTAAAAGATGTAATATCTGTGTATAGATTTGGGAATGGTTTTTGCATTTTAAGTAACACTGCCCATTCTTTTGGAACAAAATTTACCTTAGCCCCAAGACTTGAGAATATGGAACTTACAGAAAATTTCATTCTACTCTTAAACTTTAGAATGTAATTTTTAAAGTGCAAACAGAATCCAGGAGTTATATTTAGTTTCTAAATTGGCATTTAGTTGGAGCATAGTATTGAAAATTGTCTTTCAATTTTCTGTTAGCTTGTCAGCTGGTATATTGTTCAATGACTTCAAGATATAATATTTGCTACCATAGTAGCCTAAGTACTTTAAAAATGATCTGTAACTAGTAGAATTAAATTTTGTATAGAATAGGTGTCTTCTTATGTAATAACAATCATAAAATGTTGTTCCTTTATATCAAGAATATAATGAGAAAAATTCTTGGTATTTTTCATTCATAAAGCCATAAAGAGTTTAATAAAAGGCTTTGGCTTATGGTATATTAATAGATAACAATATGTTCATTTTATTTAGCTGAATAATAATTACATATTTTATGAGTTCAATCATCAGCCTAGGAAAACTCATTCAGTAGCAATACCTGGAATCATGTATTTTTCATTTTGCATTAATTAAATAATGCCAGCCATAATACAGGTTGCCAAGATAAAGAAAATTTTCATCTGTTAAATTTCATGCTTGTTTACAAAACAGAAGGTACTTCAAAGTTTCTTAACCTGGTGCTTATCATTTTAATTGTAAAGACCAAATAAGTTGTCTTTGCAATGATATGTATAAAGCAATTTTTAAAACCCTTGCATCTTATGTAGTCTATTTGTGTTTCAATATTCTGGCATAGGTTTTAAGACGAAAGTCTCTCCTTGTCTCATTATGTTTTATTGCTAAAGTAAATACTTTAGGGATACATTAAATACAGCTACCACTACCCCCCCCCCCCCGCCCAATTTTATGTAGTACACTCAGATTAGTGTTTCTGTGAGACACAGGACAGAGCAGGTTTGTGTCAAGGTAAAAAAAAGAAGGGGGTGGAGAGGGAGAGGAAAGAGCACTAACACTAATAAGGATAGATCTAAGTTTATGCATCTTTTCTAAAACTGCTACTGAGAAATATTTATAGCATCAGCAGTTATTTTTATCTTTCATTTTTCAAAAGGTGATAAATGTGTTAATTTTTTTTTTTCAATCTTAACACTGTTGTGGGGTGCCTGGATGTCTCAGTTGGTAGAACATGTGACTTTTGATCTCAGGGTTATGAGTTTGAGCCTCATGTTGGGTGTAGAGTGTGCTTAAAAGAAAAAAAAAAAGTACCACGGTTTTCATCATACCCTTGGCGGTACTGAGGGAGCACTGGGCAGTGCGTTAGTATGCCAGGCTGCCATAATAAAGTACCATAAAAACAGTGGCTTACACAACAGAAATTTATTTTATATTTTTCATATTTCTGGAGGCTGCAAGTTTAAGATCGGTGTGCTGCCAGGTTTGGTTCATCCTGAGGCCTTTCTCCCAGGCTTGTAGACTGTGGCCTTCTTGCCGGGTCCTGCCATGGCCTATCCTCTGTTATGTGCATCCCTGGTATTTCTCTGTAGGTCCTAATCTCTTCTTATAAGGACACCAGTCAGATTAGATTAAGGTCCGCTCTAACAACCTCATTTTAACCTCACTGTTGCTTCCAAGGCCCTATCTCCAAATATAGTCACTTTCGGAGGTGTTGGGTGTATTAGGGGTTTCAGTACATGAATTTTGAGAGGACACAATTCAGTCCATAACACGTAGTGTTAGTAGATTAACGATGAACACCAGCCACGTGATCTCTTTCTTTTTTATGTTAGCAATTTAAATATTTTTATAAGAAAGAAGGTTTGGGAAGTCTGTAAATATCTTTATTGAAATAATTATTGTGGTTTTCTTATCCCGAGGGCACATAGGTTTGACTCACTAAATGTAGTAGATTTCGCTTAAATAATACTTCTTTGTCATATTACCTAACTTTATGGAATTATATCTATTTATTATAATTCCTGTGTAAATGTGTGTACCTTACATATTGTATTTATTAAGGTGGTCACATGAGATTAAACTTTCACTCTTGTCTAGCATACGAGGAGAAAGAAGAAAGAATTCAATGTGATTATTACAATGAATAATACTTTTAAGGAGAATATACATATGAAGAAGCAGAGTAGTAAAACTGTAAATGAAAAACTTTTCTCATGTGAGGCATTGAAATACATATCTAGAGGCTATAAAACCTTTTAAAACTAATTTCCCGGAAAAGTAAGGAAAAATTATAAGGGAATGAGATTTATTTTTAATGAAATAGAAAATGTAATACACCACTTTTTTTAAAACACTATTAAAGTGCTCTCAATGTAATACATTCAAAATTGGGTTATTATAAACTATATGATTATCTATTTACTTAGTAATTGAATTAAATATCTCCAATCAAAATTGATAACAATAGTTGATTTATTCAAAGAGAATATCCATGTAGAGCTATATAAAACTTAAATTTGTGGCATTATTTTAGTGTGAAACAGCATATTATAAAGTAGAATAATGGAGTGCTTGGAAAATACAAGTGTAATTCAGGGTTTGACCTACCTATCATAATTAATCAGAGACCTCCTATTGTTCTTTATTTCTCATTCCTGTTAAGGGATTGCCACATATATCGTGATTTCAGGTACTTCTTAGTCTATCTTATATTTTTACCCTCTTCAAAGATTCCTAGTGGGTTTTTTTTTGAATGAATGATATCTTAATAAATAAAAAAATTCTTTAAATACATGTAATTCTCTCACAAATTATTGTTCTTGGTTAAACCACTGAATGGTTACCACCTGATAGGCAGTGATACAAACAAACTAGAAGGAAACTCTTGCTCTCAAGTTGCTGAGATCTACTTGCGGAGACAGAAAAGCACTCTGACTTTGCAAGACAAATGTGGTAACTGCAAAATAAGAGGTAAACACGTGGTGCTTCGAGGGGAAGATTATAAATAGGCTCAGGAGTTGGGTTGATGGGTAGTGTCATGGAAGGTTCACAGAAAATGACAGCATCAGAAGTGAATTTGGAAAGAGATAAGAATGGGTGCAAAATGATGAATTCTCAGAAATTGTTCAGAGGTCGTGATATACAGTAGAGTGTGTGCCAAATTTGATGAGAAGAGTTGAAATAGCTTGATACTAAACAGGAGGGACAACGATTTGAGTACTTTAATTACGGAAGAAAGCAAGGCACCTTTCATAAAAAGCCTTCTATGCCCTACTAAGGCATTTATATTTTATCTTGTAGGCAGTGTGAGCTTTGCAGAGGTTGATGCTGGGGATAATACTTTAGAAGATATCATATTCAATAAAAATTACCACAAACTTAGCAGCTTCAAACAACACACATTTGTTTTGTTTTGTCTTGTTTTTTTAAGTTTATGTATTTATTTTGAGTAAAAGAGAACGGAAGCTCAGGAGGGGCAGGGAGAGAGAGAGAATTTCACACAGGCTCTGTGCTATCGGCACAGAGCCCAGATCTTGGCACAGGGCTCAATCCCACTAGCCGTGAGATCACAACCTGAATCAAAATCAAGAGTTGGACGCTTAACTGACTGACCCACCCAGGCACTCCACAACACATATTTTATCTCAGAGTTTCCATGGGTCAGGATCCAGCCATTGCTTATTTAGGTCCCTTGCTCAGGATCTCACAAGTCTTCAAGAAAGGTGCCGGCTAGACTGTATTTTCATCAGGCTACTCAACTGGGAAAAATTCTACATTCAAGCTTATTTAGATTTTTGACAGAATTCATATCCTTGTGATTGTGTGACTGAGGGTCCCAGCTTCTTACTGGCTGTCTTAGAGGCAAACCTTATATCTCTGTGGCTTCTCTACAGGTGGTTCACAATCACAACATGGCTGCTTGTTTCTTCCAGGCCAGCAGGAGAACTTCTCTGTCTCCTGTCTCATATAGTAGAGTCTTAGATATTATAATACAGTCAGCAAGTTAATATCCCATCACTTTTGCCATATTCTATTGGTTACAAAAAAAAGTCATAGGCTCCTCCCACACTAAAGAGAAGTGCATAATACAAGGGTTTGCAGTACAAAAAATAACAAACAGAATATGGACTATATCAGAATTATTCCTATGGTCCACACGAGTAGCATCAATATTCCCTGTGAACTTGTCAGAAATTCACATACTCAGGTCCTACCCTATACTTATTGAATCAAAAATGCTGACAGCATTCTGTATGTCACCAGTTTTTCCAAGTGATTCTTATGGCTGCTAAAATTTGAGGACCACTGATCTAGGTGCCAGATCTTGTTCACCAAGAAGTAAAGTTTGATGTATCACCTGATGATACTAAGAAATGTGCTAGAGAATGTTTTCTTTTTTTTTTTTTTTTTTTTTTCAACGTTTTTTATTTATTTTTGGGACAGAGAGAGACATAGCATGAACGGGGGAGGGGCAGAGAGAGAGGGAGACACAGAATCAGAAACAGGCTCCAGGCTCTGAGCCATCAGCCCAGAGCCTGACGCGGGGCTCGAACTCATGGACCGTGAGATCGTGACCTGGCTGAAGTCGGACGCTTAACCGACTGCGCCACCCAGGCGCCCCGAGAATGTTTTCAAAATCAGGTTATCTCCTCCAGAATGAACAGGAATTGTAGTGGTGAAAGAACAAAGGAAAGAAACTAAAAAACAAGAGTCAGGGTGTGAAGCTAGGTTCACGTTGTTAAATTATGTACAGCAATGTCTGATGAAGATGGGCAGTTGAGGAAGTGGGTGGTGAAAGCAGTTCCTGAACCAAAGCATAGGAAGATTCGGTGAATTTTATCTGTTTTCTCTATTTAGGGACCTGGCTGGAACAATAGTATACATAAAGGGAGTAGACAATGGATGTTGGTGTTTTTATCCAAAGAGAGTTTATTGAATGAAATGACAAAGAGCTGAGATATATCCACATTCAAGGGACAGATAGAGAAAGAAATCAATAAATGTAGTATTAAAAAATGCAGGAGGGAAAGCTAGAGAAATGTATCTTAGAAATTTAGGGCAGGAAGAATTAAAAAACAGAGGTAATGTTCAAGAGTGCTGTGCACGACAGGGCAATTCGAATGCTTCCAGTTATGAATGGAACAAACCTAATTCAAACCATTTAAAGCAACGAATATCTGCATGAATACATTTTATAGGAAATCCAGGGTGATGCCTGACTGGATCAGTTATGACTGGATCTAGGGTATTCAAGCATCAGGAGTTTCTCTCCCTCTCTCTCTTTCTCTCCCTCCCCCTGCCTTTCACTTTGTCTCTCTCTCTCTCTCTCTCACTTCCCCTCTCAATTCTTTTTTTTTTTTTTCCCCAGAGCAGTTACAGGCTCATCTTTTAATCCAGAGCTGGGGACAGACAACATAACTTTCTCTCCCCTAGCATCCATATAAATCCTGTAAAAGGATTCTGTTTGGCTCCACTTGGATCACATGACTACCTCAGGAGCATAAAATATGTCCAATGGCCATCCTACATCATGTTCCCACTCTTACAAAAAAGCAGGAAGAGCTGATTGAGTGATAGCCTTCCAGAAACACTGTTATTGCCAGTGAGGTAAGTTCTGTGAAATGTCCACTGTTTTTGGCAATCAGAAGGTCATTGATGCCAGAACTATTCCAGTAGGTGGGCTGCTACAAAAGCAAGACTGCAGTGGTTGAAAAAGTGTAAAGGAAAGGAGGCAGCGGTGCACGTTCCAGCCTTGGTGTCATGGCTGCTGAAATGGCGTCTCATAGAGAAATTCATCAGTGAGCCCGGCCAGAATTGCCCACCTTTCAGTTCTGTTTTTGCCATTTAAAAAAGGGAATTTAAAGTTATTCCTATTTTCTGACTTGAGATAACCACCATTATTCTGTAATAAGAAGTTTCCAGTCCTGGCCCTGTGCTTTCCACGTGCACCCCTATTCAAGGGGCAGGAAGTCTTCTCGGGTCGGGTTCCATGCCCTGATTTCTAGATGTGTCCTGGAGTCCAAATTCCCTGCCCAGACGACTGTAAGTCCACTTACGAGGCTTGCAAAGTTCTCTCTTCCGTGTGGATCTTCTAGAGGAAGGACCGTACCATAGTAGGATTCAACTGCAGGTCCAACAAATGACTTTTTGCTCTCTGGAGACAAAGTATTTGGAAATTTGGACTATGATACAAAAATGCATGGCTATGAAGCTTCCTATAATGCTACAGCTGGAGCAGGAAGCTCAGAAGGGTAAGCTGTGGACCAGCTCTGTTTGGTCTCCACATTCCAGCAAGAAACCACTAGAAGTCCCAGAGATTTGAACTTGAGGAAAATGAGGGTGAAATGAAAAGCACTCAGATGTGGGAGTCAGAAAAAAAAAGCCTGGATTTAAATCTTGACTTTGCTTCTTATTACCTTTGTAACCAGGAGCATGTTTCACACTCTCTCTTAGGGGCAATTTCTGGATTTAATATAATAGGATTATTGTTAATATTTACTAACATAGCACTTCTGAGGTGGCAAGCGAAATATGCGGTGTATAATAGGTTCTTGATAAATGGCTTGTTCTCTTCCCCTTTGCTACTCCAAAGGGTGGCAAAATAAAAAATTTATAAATATGTGGTCATTTTTTTGTGAATAGGTATTTCTTTATGAAGAAACACAGGTTTGCATGAGTTGTGCCACATGCTGGGGATGTTTAACTTTATATATTATATATAAATGCCGTATATAATTTACATTAAAAATGTTAAATGCCTTTGAAACTTCCTTAGAGGTATTGCTTTTGCAGTGCCTCATTTACTTCTCTGTTCTATGTCTTAGTAAATTCATAACAGGTATTGGAATCTAGTTGGGGAAGAAAAATATTCAAAAGCTACTCAAGTATGTGAACACTCTTCAAATATATTTTGTCCAAAAAGAAATGAGTAGTAAAAAAAAAAAAGGTGTGCACAACACTTGATATGGTAAAATTATTATATATCATATATATCACATACCCTATATATATATTTCAACCTGGAAAATTTTTGGAAATGGAGTTCCTGGGTAAATTCAGGATACCAAAAGAGAGAGAGAGAAACGGGGGCTGGGGGGGGGGGGGGAGGGAGAGGGAGAGAGAGCGTGTGAGCACGCAAGTTTGCACAAGAGCACTGTGCCTAATCACTGAGCTTAATTGGCATTCCTAAGGTCATCTTATCAACCACTCTGATTCCTTCCAGCCTCACACAGCACACTGCCTTTCAGATCTCCTCTGTTTCCTGAGGACATAGACAAAGGAAGTGTCATATCCATATCAAGAGGGGCCTCTTTAAGAACAGAATATCTGACCAGGCCTGGCAGGTATGTTTGGACTGTGTCAGCATGAAAGACAGTGAAAGGCCTATGGGAACTGTTGGAGCAGCTCACTCTTCCTTAGCCCTGCTCTTTGGTCTCCTGGCAGCAGCTATTCTTTAATTCTGTATTCACTTTTCAGACTTTGATTCTGGATCTCTGAGCCACTGCCAAGAGTTGCCAGGAGTCAGATTCCAGAGCAAGAAATTGCTATCAAGTGCCTCTTGTGGGTCAGTGGCAATAGGAAAGAAGGCAGACAGGGTCCTAGATTCAGGAATGTAGAATTCAGTGGGGGAGACAGACTAAAAAACAAATAAATACACTGAGTTAAAAATTTGAGTTATGAAAAAAATGGGATGTCAAAATATAAAATATGAAAGCATTCCAAATTTCACTGTTTGGATTTTTCCATGATTTTGATGAAGCATAATTTACAATTCTAATCCTATTCTTTAGGTGCTTAATCTTATATATGCATATAATTTATTTCCCTGAAAAATCTGAACTTGATTGCCAAGAAAGGAAGAAAAGCCAGAGGTTTGGGTAAAGATCAGTAGTGAGGATGAAGCCTTCTTTCTTTGTAAAAAGAGCTGCCTCTCTGTGCGTTTGGGCAAATACAGAAAGCAGCAGGTCCTGCAAATTACACAATGATCAGTTTAGCGATGAAGAGTTGGAAAGCTGGATGGTGTAGGATCAGAGATTTCTACAGTCTCAAAGCCTGAGTTTGAATTCTAGCTCTGTCACTTACAGGCTGGTGATTTTTGACAAGTTACTAAACTTGGCTAATCTCAACTGTCCTCATCTGTTAAAATGGATATTAAAGTAATACTCCATAGGATAAAGAATTAAGTAACATGATTCACATAAAGCACCTAGCATATTATTTTGTTCATAGGTATAATTGTCCATTAGCTACTTTTACTAATGTGAAATATGTGTTGATACTGTGGTAGTAAGATTGTTTTTCATTTATTTCATCTATAAACATATCTATATGTATATACATGAAAATATGCAGTTTCTAACTATTGAGCATATGATAAAATGATGAGATTATAAGGAAATTTGCTTTTAAAAGCAGACATATTGCTAAAGTATATAAGTCCATTTTTTTATTGATTGTTATTGCTCTTTTTCTTTGAAGTCTTACTTGAGAGTAAAAGTGTCACATCTTTAAAGATATGTTTTATACTGCCCTGAAGGTATTTAGTCAGTAGCTTCTATGTGTTCCGTTGAAATCTGCACTTTTCATATTCCAGTGATTACCCTATTTTATTCAATTTTGCTTACCTTTACTCTTATTTTTCTTTGACTGTTGCTTTCATATGATGCTGTCCCTAGAATATAGTAAGCACCAAGGAACCCCTTGTGTAATGAATAAGTAGATAAATGGATCGATCACTAAATTATAAGAGAGTGGTCATCACCATGATAGAAATGCAGAAAAGGTGTGGATTCACAAATTCTGTAGCCTGGTCTGGCAAACTACATTTTGTTCATGATACTTCTCACACTTACGTTAACATCATCAAATTCATGGACTAGGTAGATATTATGGGGCTATATGCAAAGAGTTACATGGAATTCAACTTATCAATCTCTTTGAAACATATAAATACACATGATTATGAAAATTAAGTGAATAATCTTGCTGAGGTTGATTGACTACAAAATGGTACCAGTTCATCAATCTTTCCTGTGTTCATATGCTTTGCAATATGACTTTGCTGCTCCTCTCAACAAAAAGGGAATCTGTTTTCCCATTTGGGATACCCTTGATACTTGCTTTTGCCAAGAGAATCTTTGGAGAGTGGCCTTGCACTAGTTCCAAGTCTAGGCCTCTAGTGGCTTTGTAGGTTTTCTCTTTTGGAACCGTGATACTATCATGTGAACAGATACAATATAGTCTTCTGGATAATTAGAGACACATGAACCATGCCAGGTATGCCTGACAACAGTCAGTTGATCACCAGGTCAGTGAGCCTCCAAGTGAACTACCAGATGATGGCAGAAACAGAAGCAAACACAGACAAAATCAGCCAAGCCTGGATAAGATCAGGAAAGTTGCCTGGCTGATACATAATCCTAGGAGATATAATAATAACTTGTAATTTTAAGACGCTGGATTTTGGTGTAATTCATTATACAACAATATATAACTGGTTTACATATCTACTCACATGGAGTCAGTTATGTATGTAACATATGCATACTCACACATTATACATGAAATACACTCACAACCTTTAGATTGTGCAATATATATGTGCAATTATATGCATACATATAAATATATTTACATACATGGAGGGCAGAGAGCACATGTGTGGACAGAAGAGAGTTTGAGAAACTCACTTTTTCATCACTCCTCAAAAACCCCAATGACAACAGAAAATTATAACTCTAGCTTTAGGTTAGAGATTTGCTGTGGTGAATCTCCCTCCGTAAGTAGTCTTAGCTCATAAATTTCCCTTAAGTAGTAGCCGCCACTCAGTGGTAGTGGCAACTATAGAAAATAGAATAGAAATAGAAGTTTGAATCTTTCTGAAAATTGTCAGTGAAGAATCAGGTTTCAAACCCCAGTAGGTAACCTAATCTTGGTCTCAAAATGTAATCTCCTGCATATGTGAAATAGCTAAAGTTCATGGAATGTCATAATTTTAAACCTTTATTTTATCCTCTGAGAACGAGATGGCTGGGCCAAACTTGTCAAGGAATTAGTTTAGTGATAAACATATGAAAACCCTCAATTTTTCTTTCCGTTGGTAGTATTCCAGTATTTCAGATTGTTATTTCTAACATTCTTCTAATATTAAATTGCAAAATATCTCTACATAATTATAATTATAAGGTTATTCAATTATGGATTTGTGGGTCCTATATTGACGTTATTGTGGAAAAACTTTCAATTAAAAGTTCTGCATTAAAAGCATAAAATGGATGAAAAATAGTAAAGAATTACTGGGTAAAACATGACAACTGGAGAGGCAGCCAGAAAATATGAAGACCTGGAGGGCCTGGGTGGCTCAGTCGGTTGGGCATCTGACTTTAGCTAAGGTCATGTCTTGTGGTTTGCGGCTTTGACCCCACGTTGGGCTCTGTGCTGACAGCTCAGAGCCTGGAGCCTGCTTTGGATTCTCTGTCTTCCTCTCTCTCTGCCCCTCCCCCAGTCTTGCTCTCTCTCTCTCTCTCAAAAATAAATAAACATTTAAAAAAAAGGTTTAAAATATGAAGATCTGATGGCCCTTGGCAATGAAGACCCTACAACTTGCAAACTGTATCTTAGTTTTGAGGTCTTGCAAAGTAAAAGTTAAAATATAGAGTATCTGGTAATACTTCTGCTCATTAAGATGAGATCAGAGTAAGAGTGAACCAGAAGTAGACCAGCCCCCTTTATTTTAGCCAGGAGACTACAAAGGAGAGTTGACTTGACAGTGTTAAGAGAGAAGAAGAAGAAGAAGAAGAAGAAGAAGAAGAAGGGGAGGTGGAGGAGGAGGAGGAGGGAGGAGGAGAGAGGGGGAGGGGACGGGGAGGGGGAGGAGGAGAAAGAAGGAGGGGGAGGAACAGAAGGAGGGGGAGGGGGAAGAGGGGGAAGAAAGTGGGGAGGAAGACAGGAGGAGGCAGAGGAAGGGGAGGGGGACAGAGAAGAGGAGAGGAGGAGGAGAAAAAGAAGAAACAAAGTAAAATCTTGGTCAGCCCTATCAACAATGTACAGCCCAGATTCTCATCACTAAAGTGGTCTAGGGAACTATCTCACAGTAAATTGTGTTTAAAATAGTTCTGTCTGTCCTGGTCACTTGGCAAGAGAGCAAACACTGATCCCTAATGTAAAAGCCATATCTGTTGTAAACTTCTAGAAACCACAATAATAATATTTCCAAAGCAATGAAGAGTGCAGTGGTTGAAATGTTTTCAACTTGCCATTAGAAAAGGGTACAGAGGAGAGCCCTGGAGGAAGAGAGATTCTAGGTTTCTTTTAGAATGAGAAGTTGAAGGTAAGGACTAAAGAAGAGATTGAGAATATAGAGAATGTCATAATAATCACACTTGACTCCTCAAGAGTTAAGATTAGAGTAATCTTACATGAAAAATTTCAAGACTGTTTCTAGATAGGATGTCTTAGTCATGTTCTGGGGCTTCTCTTTTACTTCCAAAGATTGAGATATGGCAATGTCACCATAAGTTCTCTAGAGACCACTAAATAGAACTCTAAAATAAATTCTAGATATCTATTGCTACTATAAAAATATATTAAATTGTTTTTGCTTATATGTAAATGCTCAGCGAATTCTGTAAAGTTACACTTACAATCTTTTGCAGATCTTGGATTTTTTTAAGTGTGTATACATATACATATATACATATATACATATATACATATATACATATATACATATATATGTGCTGTCTGAGAATAATGCCATTTTCTTTTTGTCAGATCATCATAAATTCTATTTTCTTGCCATATAGTGTGGGCCAGCACCACGAATAAAATTTTGAAAATTAGTTATGTTAATGGACATTTTGTTTTGTTCCTTTTAACAGAGAATGTACCTATCGTTATATCACTATGTATGATATTTTAAAGGTGTTTTGATAGATAATGTCTTAGTTAAGGAAATTCCAAGCAGTTTAGACTCAGCAAGGCATTTTATCATGAACATCATTAAATATTTTGACATGCTCACAAATTAAAATTTAAATTTAAATTATACACACACACACACACACACACACACACACACACACACACACATTGGTCTGCAGACACCAGAATTGGATTTATCAACAATGTGCACAAATAAGAATATTTTTCCAGGCCAACCAATTAGTGTCAACCCTTGACTTCTGAAAGTCAGCCAATCAGGTAAAGATTTATTCAAATAGACTTACTTCTGATAATCAATCAACCAATTCACCTCTGAGTAATCAAGCTTTACCAAGTGATGACACCCACCACACTCACCTCTAAAAGTCCACCAACTCCTAAATTCCTCTGATCATAAACATCGGCATTCTGCTCTATTTTGGAAGGCTGTGACTGACTAGTATAGATCTTCCTTCCTAAAGTAAGCAATGAATTCAGTTTTTCTTTTTATTTCAGATACTGAAATATCATCATTTGAAAACTGCCTCTATTATAATGATCATACTTTATTTTTTTTAATGTTTTGTTTATTTACAGAAAGAGAAAGAGAGACAAAGAGAGAACACAAGCAGGGGAGGGGCAGAGAGAGAGGGAGACACAGAATCTGAAGCAGGCTCCAGGCTGTGAGTTGTTAATGCAGAGCCAAACATGGGGCTTGAACTCATAAATTGTGAGATCATGACCTGAGCGGAAGTTGGACACTTAATCAACTGGGCCACCCAAGCACCCCTATAATGATCATATTTTAAAAATATGTTAATATGATGAGTATAAATCAAACAGTAATAGTGGTATTTTGCTTTGTAAATATAAGTTGATGGGTTCAAATTGCTAACATTGTAAGCAGGAATTGGCGTCTATATTTGTGTATATTTATACTCTCTGCTTATCAATATTGCTATCAAGACATTTCAAACTTTATAGTTTGAATTTTTCTGTCTTTTGGAATAAATTACATGAAATTGGAAAGATCTAGCATGAGTTATGTGGGTTTGTTTTGGTTAGTAGATTTATAACTAGTTGCTTTGATTGTTTCTCCACCACCTCAAAATTTTCCCAACCTTATTGCAGCTACATAACGGCTTCCGTGCAGATACTGAGTTGCTATGCAAGGACAATTGGGCAACCCATCACCTGAGCCACTCCGTGTACCCTTTATTTTCTACCATGAGTCCGCCTTCAGAGTCACACCCTTCAGAGTCACTCTTCAGTCATTCATGCACAACCTGGAAATATCAAGAAATTGATTACCCTTGGGCTATAATTGACCAAGGAAGAATGAGAGCAAATGGATATCTGTCCCCCTTGCTTTTCCTGGGTAAAGAGTTCTGAGACATATCTTCTTAAATCCAACAGTATTTACCTAGAGTTGAGGACAATTTGATAAATTCTAACATCGGCCATTCCCCTTCTCCAGTTTCATTCCACCTGTCCTGTACTTCTGCTCCATGGCAAGTACCACATGCAAAGTTTTATGTTTGGTTCTAAGAAAACCCAGGCTAAAGCATGTTTTACAATATGTATATATAATTTTTCTACCTTTTGTGTTGTTACATTTTTATAAATAAATAAATTTTGTCTCAATTGTCAAATTGCTTGACAAAATTGCTCATGGTGCTTCCTTATAATAATATTTTATTTAGTCATTTATAAGATGCATAAATTTATGTTCCTTTAAGGAAAGAAAAACTGCATCAATTAAACTATGACATTTTATCAATTGTAAAGCATCCTGATTTCAGACATGTTAAAATATAAGAAAAGATACATTTGTAGATTTCAAATCCTGGCATTGATTTTCATACTTTCAATCTATGCATTTTTTAAGTCTTTAAAAAAATAAGCTGTTGGTTTTATTGGTCCAAACTGTTCATATTTTTGTTTTCCATTGTAGTTTTATGTTGATTCCTTCCTTATACTGTCTTAAGATAGTTCTTCAGTTCCTCTTCTAATTTCTCATGTTGTGCTGTAACCGCATTAATTCTCAGGCTTTTCCCCTTAATGTAACCTTGTGGAACTAAAGTTTCTCCTCTAAATACTACTTTAGCTTAGTCAACAAATTTTGGTGTGCAACTTTGATTACAAATTGTTTCTAAATTTTTATCCATTATGACTTAATTTTTGACCTATAAGTTATTTATATACTCATTTAAAAACTTCCAAACTTTAAAGTATGGGTCTTTTAAAAGTTAGTTTTGAACATCGAATTATAACTTATTTATATTATGATTAGGAAACATTCTCTGGATTATATCCTTTCTCTGTTATTTGTAGAGAGTAATTTTTGTTACATTTAGTATATTTTCATTTAAAAATATTTGTATATGTTCCATGTAGGCTTGAAAATATGTTTATTCTTAAATTTGTGGACTCAGGATTTCAGTCACTTTTTCAAAGTGTTTTTATTTATTTATTTATTTTTGAGAAAGAGAGTGAGAGCATGAGGTGGGAATGGGCAGAAAGTGAGGGAGACACAGAACCCCAAGCAGGCTCCGCACTGTCAGCGTGGAGCCCAATGTAGGGCTCGAACTCACGAACTGTGAGATCATGCCCTAAGCCAAAACCAAGAGTTGGATGCTCAACCAACTGAGCCATGCAGGCACCCCTCACCCTTCTATTTTTTAATGATCTCTTTTTTTTTTTGAACTTTTACTCCATATATGTATGACCTTATTATTCTGTCCCTATGTCTCTTAATTGCTCTTTCATATTTTTTCTCTCTGTGGGTTTCTATGCTTTTATTTTCTGTAAATTCCCAGCTATATGTTCTATCTCATTAATTAACTACTTATCTATTTTGCTATTTAACACAGAATTTGTTAATTTGCTTTATTGTTTTTTAGTATATATTTTATTTGCAAAATGTATTTTGTTCATTTTCAGCCTTGTTTATTCATTTTCAGAATGTTTTATAACTTTATATACTTTATTCATCATTTAAAAGTCTGTATCTAATAATTTTATTACATAGAAATATTGTTTGTTGTGTCTATGGTCTTGTTCTTGGAAGACTGCACAAGTATTGTGTCATTTGGGTTTGTGAATTCCATTCACAGAGACTTTATCTGTAGGAATTCTCTCTAATCTAAATTAAATGTTGTTCTTTTAGAACACTTTTGCCATGTTTCCATCACTTTTGGCCCCACTTGAGATTGTTTTTTATATTAATCTACTGGATTGGATGTCCTGGATAATGCAAGAGGGAAAATATTTAGTCTCATATGAAGTCATAATCATATTTTTAAATTCTCAGGAAAACTATTTTCATTTCTGCGTTAATCCCTGCAAAGACCGATGAGTTTCTTTGTTTTCCAGCTATAAAAGATTTATTGTTTTCAATCCTATCTGTTCAATGATAGTGAAGTCTTTTGAATGTCCAAATAAATGATGATGTAATCTTTTAAATGTTCTGAATTTCAGTTACCCACCATCTGAGGGCCCAACACTTACCTTTCGAGTGGCTGTTAAAACCAAAAAGTTTAGTCATTGAGCCTGCAGCACCCAATCCCAACCCATCAGCCCTTCCAATAGCTGTTGTCTTTAGTTTCAATTTCTTCTTTGTGGTATTCTTATATAATCAGTTATAGGGTTTTTGTTTTTTTTTTTTTTTGTAATTTTTTTTAACGTTTATCTATTTTTGAGGCAGAGAGAGACAGAGCATGAATGGGGGAGGGTCAGAGAGAGGGAGACACAGAATCTGAAACAGGCTCCAGGCTCTGAGCTGTCAGCACAGAGCCCGACGCGGGGCTTGAACTCACAGACCGCGAGATCATGACCTGAGCTGAAGTTGGCCGCTTAACTGACTGAGCCACCCAGGCGCCCCTCAGTTATAGTTTTTAAATAACGTCTTTTGGGCATGTATGTAGGAGAGTATTCAGGACATTTAGTCTGCCTAAATGCTGAAAAATAAAATCCAAATTCATTCATTTCTTCAGTTCATTTCAAAGTTAATTGAAATAAAATTCTCAAATGCCTCACTTTCCACCTGATGTGAGGGGGAAATATCTTCATCACATCTCTCTACATAGCAGAACGACACAATGGGTTTGACACATAAACGCAGTAAAAACAAGCTACTACAACTCGTTGTACAACATGAAAATCTTCAATAGCTTTACTGGTGGAAGGGAATATAATTGTAGGCCTTTCTATCCAACCAAAATTAGCAGTTGCTATTTTTCTACCCCAGAAAAATGCATCTAATAGCAGTTTACTGAAACTCTATCATTGCAAAATGTCACTAGTATAGGGGGGAAAAACCCACTCATATAATCAGGGAAATACTATGTTTAGCTCATTTCTCCAGCCTATCAACCTCTAAATTTAATAGTTTTTAAGTATACCTACAGTAATGATTTACGAAGTTATGAAGAAATGATTCATTACACAGGCCTTTGATTCATTCACTACCACCTATGATTGTAGCCACCATTTAGAAGTGTCACTTAGAAATAAAGTTTTAGATAAACATAAATGTGTAATATTATAATGTGTAAAAATCCTTGAACAGAAAACAAATGCTCACTTGATTCAAAGTTAAATATACAAATATAGAACTGGTGATTTAAGCAGCTTAAAAATAGTTGCTTGTATAATTTTGTTCAAATGGGGTATCAAATCATATTTTTAATAGATAACTACACTGAATACTTATGACAGTTACTGCTTTCTTGTCTTTCAGCTCCAAACCCACTCTTTCTTGTCATGTCTTGTGTAATTGGAATTTTTCCACCACCCCCCCCCCCCAGCATTTTTCTTTCATACCTAGCACAACGTTCATTAGATGGCATTAAAAGGAGTCTGGAAGGAAAAGTAGAAGAGATTTTTGTTTTTGTTTTTGTTTTTTTCCCTTGGTTCTAGTGTATTTTATTTTTCTTGCCTCTGATGATCAGTGGTTTGAGAGACACCTGTTGGGACCGTGCCTTCAGCAAGATTCACCAGTATCCCAGTGGACAGCTCCCTTGCTAGTGGTGTGTGGGAGACCCAAGGGTGCATACCTCCCAGTGAGTTTCACATCACTGCAAAGTAAGACTGTCATATTCAGCAAATAAAGATACGAGACAGTTAAATTGGAATTTCAGATGAAAATTTTTCTCAATATTTGAGATATACTTATGCTACCCTTTATTCATTATTTGTCTGACATTCAAACTTTGCCCTACATCCTCTATTTTATCTGGCAACCCTACATCCAGCGGGACTTCTCTGTTTATCAGTGCAGAGAGTTGGCATCCTCGTTGGTAGTTTTCTGCTCAGCCGCTCTGGTATATGGTACCTCTGTGAATTTTGTCATCCAGTGGTCCGCAACCATACCTTCTCCAATGAAGTTTGAGTTTCAGCCTGAGTTGAGGTCACCAGGGTTGAGGAGGGGGGTGAGTTCTTCTAACTCTTTTTCCTCCTCACATCCTCTCCCTTGGCTTTGGATGTACCAGCTGCTCCTTATTTTTGCTCTTCCTGTATTTTTTAGGACTTGTTTTCTGTTTACCAAATCTTACCTAGTTAATAATTCTTTATATTAAATTTTTTCGGTGCCAATTACCGTATTTGATTCTGTTCCCTAACTGGATCTTGACTGATGCAGGATTAGTACTTGGAGTAGCCCTAAGAGATGAACTTTTAAAGATGAAATTTAGGGATTGGTTTGGTCCTGCTCATGGGCTTCAGTAGGGTGGTGATATCCTGACCATTGGGAAATAGGATGCTAATAATTCAAAGCATGTAGTGGCATCACAGTTAATCAGATTACCGCCTGTGGTTGATTCTGATGAAGTGCCAACTGAAGCACGTGCCTTGGGACCCTAAGTGGCTGTAGCACTTGACCGTTAAGCAATCACGATACATAGAAGCATTGTGATGTGAGAGGAATCTGCTGAGTGCACTGGAGCACTTACAGAAAATAAATGACAAGATCAAGTCCTTTAACCTTCAGTTCAATCATGATCTGAAAATCAGAGCTTTCATGACAGCCCTCATAGCATCTCTTATATTTTTATCCATGGAGCTGATGCTGCTGAAAAATCAAACAATAATGGTGCAGGTTGCTAACTAACATCAACTGAATTCACAATGTCATCATGTGACACAGTTTCTCATGTGAACACTGCATTGATTTGGAAAGAATGGAACCAAGCTTGGAATTGAAGACATTAGCTTGGCCTTAGATGGAATGGGCATGTCAAACTCACAAGTCAATTCGTGCTTCCCTTGCACATGGAAGAAGCTTTTCCTTTGTGTCAGAGGAGTGTGCTTTGTTTGGAAACACTTTTATAACCTCACCTTTTGTGGATGCTTTTGTCAAAGGATGCTTTTCCTCCTCAAGAACCATCACAATTACCCCTTGATGCCACTAGAGCCACAACTAGAGTCAAATATTAGAATATTTCCAGTGGGGTGAAAAAGACCTGGTGGCTCTCCCCTTCCAACATATTTCCAGCATCTGAACGAGCAGTTTCCTTGCTACCCACTATTTGGAAGACACACCGGTAATTACCCTCCAGCAAGCTTCACTGACATTTTACTGAGAAGGTTCTTGGCGTGTTTTGCTGGCACCCACACAGGTGACTCCCATGGGAGAGGTGTGCCAGGGGATCCTGTGGTTTCTCCCTCTGGGGAGTTTTGTCAACACCCGGGCACATGGCTTCCTCACTCTTGGTGTTCAGGAGAGCCACGATCGCACATCTTTCAGTGAATGTTATTAACAGCCCAGTAGGCATTTTCTTATTCTCAACTAAGAGAAACTGCTGTAAAGAGGCTTTTAGTAATGTGGTGGTGAGGTGTAGGGGGAAGGGAAGAGTTCTATAGTCCTATGATTAGGTTTCGGTCTTTTAGCCAGCGTCTGCCTCTGGACTGTGAACTACACACATTTCTCTGGTTTTGTTGTTGCTGTTATTTGCTTGTTTCTTGTGTTTAGGTGGGACAAGATGGCTAGAGTGAGCTGTTCTTCCACATAGAAGGCTAGAGCTGGGTGGAGTTGGGTAATCCCCTTCCCCCATGCTCTGATAATATCCCATCAGCTTAGGATCTGGTTAACTAGTTTCTCCAGAGGAAAGGACTTAAGAACATAGTGCTCTGGAGTATTTAAAAATGGTTCCTTTTCCCTCCTGTCAGAAACAGGAGGGAAGTTTTCTCTGATATTTACTGTGGGAACCTAGTAGAATCCCTAGAAGTAAATCTCAACAATACAGTGGGGAGCCCCCTGTGATTGGATCCCCTAACTCTCAAACTTGTCCACATAGAGCATCTAGCAGCTCATCAATTACAGACCAGGTTTTCCTGCCAGCACTGGTTCCAGAGGTTGTTTTCACTTGTTGATTGTTGGTCTAGTGGCCACGCCTTCTTCTATTTGCTTATCTCTCCTGTCTTGGGACAGCAATTTTCTCTGTGTGCTCCATATACGATGTCTCACATATTCAAGAAGAGTTGTTGATTTTTCAGTTTATTTAGCTTTTTACTTGTTGCTAGCACAGAGTGGTGACTTCACAGCTCCTTAATACAGAACTGGAAATTGAAAGTTTATAAATTTGCTATGTAAATATAGTACTATTTATATCTGTCTCCTTTAGAGTTCTCTTTGACTACTTTTAGGAACCACTTCTTACTCTAGCAATAGTAAGAAGGTTTTTATATTAAATTCTTCTTCAGATAATTGGTGTGTTTTCTTTCTGTTGACTGGACCCTAATACATTTATAATTACATTCTGCCCAGAGGCGCCTGGGTGGCTCAGTTGGTGGAGCGTACGACTTCGGCCTAGGTCATGATGTCACAATTCATGAGTTCTAGTCCCGTGTCGGGTTCTGTGCTGACAGCTCAGAGCCTGGAGCCTGCTTCAGATTCTGTGTCTCCCTCTCACTCTGCCCCTCCTCCACTCACACTTTCTCTGCCTCTCAAAAATAAAGAAACGTAATAAAAAAATTTTTTTTTAAACACATCTGGGAAACAAATTGATGGCTCTGTTCCACCACAGATTTACAATATGTAATTTCAGTTGAATAGTATATGTAGTGTCTCCAGTGCTCAAAGCTCTGTAAGTACTGCAGTAAAAAAGTTGTGACTTCACAACTAGTATGGACTTAAGCTCATAGGGCCTGGGGATAAGTATGCATAGACCTCAGAGACCTTTCCTGTGGTAAGTTTATGCCCCAGCATGGTTTTTCAGCCACCCACTGCATGTATGACCTCTTTGACATCAACTTAATTAATTATCTTTCCTTGTACATTAACTAAAGTTGTCTCTCAATGTTTGTAACCTAAACCCTGATGAGTATAGCACCAAATATCAAGAAAAATTACCTGAAAAGTTCCTTCATAATTAGTTGAGAAACTTCTACTAGACCAATGATTTAAATCCATCATTGATTTGGCATACAATTAAAATCTTGACCCAGGTAACAATTAATTTTTGTTATTAAATTAGCTAGCTATATTTAAAAAAAAAAATAGACCTAAGATCTGACTACTGAAGTTTTCTTAATATATGGAGAGTTTGGTTCCAAGGTTTTGGCCATCTGACCTATCTTGTAAGAGGTGAGAGCCAGAAAGAGAGATAGATATACTGATCTATCATAATAGTTTAGGAAATTATTATAAATTTGATAGCATGGCTATGTATTTGTGGAGAGTGGTTAGACAGTACAGGTGAATAGTGAGAAGGATGGTGATGGTGGAAAAAAACAGAGAACAGGGAGGAAGAGGTTCAACAACATGGAGGCAAGCAGAGGGGTCTACAGTATACTTGTTGGCCAGTGAAAAATTCCTGATGGCAGAAAAGATTGAAGGATTTGAAAAACAGGGATGTTGAAATATCGAATTATAACTGCTAGTACTTTTTCAAAAGTTGTTTGTAATACATGTTGTAGCTTTACTTAAAAGATTTAAAATTCAATCTCCCAATTTTTCTTTAGAAAATCTTGATGTAGGGGCACCTGGGTGGCTCAGGAGGTCAAGTTTCCGACCCTTGATTTCAGTTTAGGTCATCATCTCACAGCTTGTGAGTTTGAGCCCCACATCAGGCCTTGTGCTGACAGCACAGAGCCTGCTTGGGATTCTTTCTCTCTCCCTCTGTCTGCCCCTCCTCTGCTCACACATACATGTTCTCTCTTTCTCTCAAAAAAAAAAATATATATATATATATATATATGTATATATATATATGTAAACTTAAAAAAAAATCTTGATGTAGTAATATCCCAGGCCATTCTGATACATGTAATTATTAAAATATCTATTTTTTTTTCCTGCAACCTAGAGCTCCAATTGGCTGTCCCCTCACTCTGTTTTCTCTAACAGAGGCCATTTTGATTCTCCACATGAACATATTTAATAGGTGACCATTTACTTTCCAAAGGGTTTATTCAGTGTGCTTCTCAAAAGTTTGTTATATCATTTCTAGAATAGTGGAAATAAACATTTAGATATGGAAAAGAATTTAAATAAATATTGATATTCATTAATAATGTATTTATGTTCTAAAAATTGGACAAATTAACATTTTTATAGATTTGGCATTGAGAAATTTTTCAGTTGCCAAGAAAATGACACTATAAATTCAGAGTAAAATTAACCTCACTGTTTCCACTGTATACTCCATTGCATAGCATGAATTTGTTTCATAAACAACTCTTAGATTATCAGTGCAGGGAATTCAGTGAGAGTTTTGCCCAGGGAACAATACAGAACATAAAAACTTTTTGTATAATACAAAATAGATTCCCAAAACAAAAACAAAATCCCAAGTCTAAAAACACAAAAGGATTTTACTATTGTTTACAAAAGTTGAGACTTTAAATTCAGAATGCGTAAAAAATATATATTTTTATCATATTTGAACATGTGATGTGTATTGTGAAATAAAACTGTGTCTTTCCAGTGACACTGAATGTTTTAAATTAAGTTAATGGAAAGTTACCCACAACAGGAGGGCAGAATTTTAGGAAATAAATAACTGATACATATCATGCATATAGGTGAGGATTCTTAATGCAAGTTAAAAAAACTAATGGAAACCAACTTATCAATTATATAATTGTCTGAATGATGGATTGGAAACCAGTGAAAAAATATCATTTAGGAACAAATGGAAATTGTTAGCTTTATGAAGAGATGGATGATAGTGAACAAGGGCAATAATAAGAGACTGTCCAGTTTTTTTAAATAAAAGGAAAAAGGGGCACCTGGGTGACTCAGTTGGTTAAGCGTCCAACTTTGGCTCAGGTCATGATCTCCGCAGTTTGTGAGTCCAAGCCCCGCATCAGGCAGTGTGCTGACAGCTCAGAGCCTGGAGTATGCTTCAGATTCTGTGTCTCCCTCTCTCTCTCTCTCTCTCTCTCTCTCTGCCCCTCTCTTGCTCAAGCTCTGTCTGTCTTTCAAGAATAAATAAACATTAAAAAAATAATAAAATAAAACGTAATAAAATGTAATAAAATAAAAGGAAAAATCGTCACCTACCTATAAATTAACCAACAAAAACCATACATAATGGATGCAACCAAAGTTATCCAAAATTATCTCAAAGAGACTGACACATCTTTACATCAATTTAAGAGATGAGTTAGTTTATCTGTAGAAGGTTTATGCTTGAACTTGGAGTTTGGTTAGAAGAGAGAACAGAGTCAGAGGGATTAAGGTCAGCAGAGCCCATTTGCTGTGTCAGTGATTTTGAACCACAGTGCATCTGTCTTTTCTCCACTACACATGTCCTGGTTCTACACTTACACTCTGAATCAGAATTCACAGTTTAGGGAAGTGAAATTTGTGCACGGGCTTGTAAAATTGCTCCCCAGAGTAATTCTGATGTTCACTACTTGAAAAGATTATTGACTTAAAATATTTTCTTTTTCTTTTTTTTTTTTTTTTTTTTTTTTTTTGAGAGAGAGAGAGAATCTCATGAGGGACAGAGAGGCAAGGAGAGAAAAAGAGGGAGAAAGTGAGAGAGAGAGTGTGTGTGGAGCCCTAAGTAGGACTCAGGCTCACCCAAAGCGGGGGCTTGAGCTCACCTAAAGCAGGGTTCGAGCTCACCTGAAGCGAGGCTCAAACTCACGAACCATGAGATCATAACCTGAGCTGGAGTTGGATGCTTAACCGACTGTGCCACCCAGGTGCCCCTAAACTAGTTGAATATTTAGGAAATGGGCCTGAGTACATTGTAGATGGATTCATTTAGTTAATTGACTAACATTGCTTAAAAATATTTCATATAATGCTTATTCTTTATTTATAAATTTGATGTAATACAAAGATATTTACTAAGGATATGCTATCTGAAAATAAGAACTTATATTTCTAAAATACGTTTTAAATTTTCCTCTGAATATTTGACTGTAAACCTGTTTTATTTTTTCACAGGAAAAGTACAAAAGGCATTCAAGACCTTCAAACATCCTTGTTTAAGGACAGAATTGTCTAGCTTTATTTTACAGAGGATAAGTGTTTTTAAAAGAAAAAAACCACCAGTGTACTTTTTACCTAGAAGAAGAAAATTAATAATTATCTTATTGCCACTATTAAATCAATAGCATGATAAAGAAATGCAATCCCATCGTATAGCACTGTGGCTTATGCATTTATAAATATACTCAGTATGCTTAGGAATCCGAGCTTTTGTCCTTAAATTTCTCCCCTGAGTTTCAATTCTGTATCCCCCCTACATTGTAAGTGACAATTCCATTTTGGATACAGTTCTCAATATTAATATGACCAAAAAAGCATTTTTCTCAATATATTCTTCCAGCCTTGGTCTTCCCCATCTTAGTAAATGGTACTGCCTTTACTCAGTTGCTTAGGCCACAAACCTAGTTGCCAACCTGACTTCTCTCTTTGCCTCCAACCCATATTCATTAGGATTTTTTGATTACTTTCCTTCACTCAGCCATTAACTAACCCTCAGTCTAGACACCCCTCTACCTCTCTGAATTGCTGCCATAGTCCCCAGTTTGTCCTCCTGCTGTGTCCTTCCATTTCCCTTAAAGTCAGGTGGTCATCAGTGATTTTATAAAACGTAGAATTCCTTCATGCCACTCCACTGTCCTAAACCCTGCAAATGGTCTCCAGAAATTTTAGAACGAAAGCAAACTCCTTATCAGGGTCTGCACAACCTTACTAATCTACCCGAGGAAGACCTCCAATCTCACCACTCTGCACTCCCTTCTTCTCCCAAGCTCTTCCCTTTGTAGACTGACTTAATGGCCTGTACTCACTATTCCTGCCATTTGGAAACTTTGTCCTTCAGAGTTGTGTGACTCACTCCTCTGGTCATTTCTATCTCTGTTCAGGTGTACCTCTTCAGAGAGCCTGTTAAACACCCTGAGTAAAATAGTCTTGCCCCAAACCACTACCCATGCCTTTGTTTTGCTCACTTGTCTTGCTCCCTCTTTTCATTACACAGGTCTTAGTTACTTGTTTAAAATCTGTTTCGCTCATCAGAGTATGAACCGTGAATCAGACTTTTAAAAATATCAATTTAATTTTGGTGTTTTAATGAAAATTTAGTTTTTAAATTATTACTCTGAGCTCAGAATTTAGAACAGTACCTGCATATTAATCAAACAGTAAATTTACTTTAAATGAATGAATTAGAGATGAAGAATGTTATATAATGCCTCCTTTCTCCAAGTATTGGTCACCTCTGTGACAATGCTTGAATGGCCTAGACCCGCAAGATGCTTTTTGTCTGTTTGACACTCATTTTCCTTATTCAAGAGCCTTGTTGATAAAGAGAAGACAGATGCTGAAAGTGCTGCCCTTTACCATTCATTCTCTCCCATCAAATTCCACGACTACTCACCTCTTCAAACCTGTGTCAAACCTGAATTCTTGTGCTTTTTCACTGAAACTGGTGACAGTTTTTTAATGATTTTCAGTTTTTCATTTTGCACTTATTAATCGAGTAGTGTTTTTATATTAATAACTAAATAAAAACCCAGAACCCCCTCCTTTACTGTGTTCCCCAACACAGAACATACTAAATTCAGCTGACATTCAAAATTTCCCTAATTCCTGCCTCTCAAGTCTTATCTCTGACTCTTTTCATATAAATCTTCTACAAGAGCCAGATCAGAAATGTTCTTATACAGGTATTCTAAGATAAACCGTTAGAAGTGTTATTTAGGTATCTAGGAGGTTGAGAAAGTGCTAGATACAGGATGAGGGATTGATGAGAGGAAATAAAGTGTTTATGTTTTTATAATCCACCAGGTTGTGAGGGAAATTGTGGGGACATACAGGGAAAAGATTGGTCATGAAATGATAATTCATCACACTGAGGAATATATGAAGGTTTAATATTCTGTTTCTCTCTCTAAATATGTATATATAGTAGAATACATATATATGTATATAATACATGTGTATAGAATACAAATATATATATATATATATATAGTAGAATACAAGTAGCTTTATATAATGTAAATATATATGTGTGTGTATATTTAAATATACATACACAATATATAGTATTCTACTATAATACAAGTAGCTTTCTTTAATGTAAATATATATGTATACATACACACATATATACATATATGTGTATGTATTTATGCCTATATATACATTATACATAAATACACATACATAACATACATACACATATATATGTACATATATGTATATATACATATATTTTTTACATATATATATATACATTATATTTACATTAAAGAAAGCTACTTGTATTCTAATATATATATGTGTGTGTGTGTGTATATATATATATATATATATATATATATATGACTGTTTCTCAATTACCTACTAGCTCCAAACACTCATACATTCTCAGTGTTAAAATAGAATGTGTTTTAAGGTCAATAAATGTTTACTTATATGTATACAATTAACTGGAAATTAGTCTTTGTATCTGTATACAGATGTATATGTGTATGTGTAGATGTGTATGTTTCCAGTTAGGAGGTCCTTGAAACTATTTGTCAGAAGGCATATGCTTTCGTGTGCCAGATGGTTTGTAGAAAAATGTAAGAAACCAGGATTACTTTGTCAATATTTTTAGGCGTTTGCCTGAAGCATTTCCATTGACTTAAAAGGAGAGTTAAGTCATAATATTGTTTCAGAATGTTATGATTTATTTTTAATTTGGCAATAATTCTTGTTAAGTCACTGAAGAAGGTTACAAAATGAGTAGGACATTTGAAGGTAAAATAATAAAATTCCTGCCTTTATATGGCTTATGATGGGAGGAGAGCCAAATTTATATTAGTTGGTTGAACTAACAGAATTGATAAAGGCGAAAGAGGGAAGGGATATCCATATAACTATTATAGGATAATGCCTGTAACATAACAAGGAATTGATTTAGTGGCTGTATTTGTTTCCTAAGACTTCCTTAACCAAGTAGCACACTCTTATGCAAAGAGTGTGCTGAAACAACAGAATTTTGTTGTTTCACAACTGTATAGAGTCTAGAAGTCTCAACTCAAAATGTTGACAGGGCCATTCTCCCTCTGAAGCCTCTAGAGGAATCCTTCCTTGCCTTTTCTGATAGTTTGCTGCAAACTTTTGTGTTCTTTTGCTTGTTTTGCATAATTCCAATCTCTGCCATGTCCTCACATGGAGTTCTTTACATGTGTTTCTGTGTCTTCCCTTATAATGGCACCAGTCATACTGGACTCAGGGTCTACTCTACTCCAGTATGATCTCATCCTAGTTACATCTTTGAAGGCCTTATTCCCAAATAAGGTCACATTCTAAGTGGGAGTAACAACTTCAACGTATTTTCTTTTGGAAAGGACATCATTCATTAACAGCTGTGGTTTATGAGAAACATTAACAAAAGTGTATTAATTGGATGTAAACATTATACAGCAATTGAGACATAAGAGGCTTCCCAAATGAATAGAAGAACTCAGATACATTTTGAAAAAAGTGACAATATTGATACTTGTAAAAAGCAGAGATTGTGTTTAGAAAATCATGAATGTACAATTGAGCTGGAGAACAAGTTGTGTGTGAATATCACAAAAGGAAAATAGTGAAAAACAGGGTTGGGTCTATTTTAGGAGGAGTCTCCATGACAAGACCATTGAATTTGTATTGAATTCTCTAGACAACTTTGTCAGCACATGCCATGTCAGAAGTTGATATGACTGGATCTGCGTGTTAAAGTTCAATATAGCGGACAGCTGGGGTAAAAGTCCAGGTTAGAGAAATGACCTTCTGAACTAGAATGGTAAAAATGAAAAAAAAGAGGTGCTGGACTTTTTTTTTTCAATCTACGTTTGAATTCTCTGTAATAGAATACACACGAAATATAAGATCTACTTTTGTTTCAAGCACATTTTCCTTTTTTGTTTAATGACAAATAACAAAACTCAAAAGCCATTCCCCAACATTTGGTGTTTATATTATCTCTGGAAAGTTTTGCACCAAATTGTGTTGAATGAGGCAATTTAAAATTATTGCAGATTTACTTTATTTAGAGAATGCATTATTAAAATAGCCAAGTCCCATCTTTGTTTATACTGTTATGCATTATTTTGTAAAAGTTATAGTTTAAAAATATCTCTTTGATTTTTTTGTAAGAAGCAAATTGTATTTGTACTTCCTTTCCTACACCTAAAAGGTTTTCTTCTCAGGAACAGGCATTCCAAAAATATATTTCAGGAAACATTTTATCAAGTCAAGAAAAAAATCTATTTAGTCACAGCTAAGAATAAACTTGTGCAAATAAAAACCACATGCCAGACAAAGCCTTATAAATTTATTCATTCATTCAAAAGAGTTTTATTGATTACCTATTATAATTAAACCACTACATCAAGCAAAATGTAGAATAAAAAAGCTTTCTGATGTGGTCTCTTCCTTAAAGTTACTTGTATTCTATAAATGAATATAAGACTCTTACAAAAATAAGTATAGTTCAAAAAGAAGAGTGATCATTGCGACAGATGTGGGATAAATAATTAAAGTGAGTGAGACACGCGGTGCTAATCCAATAGCACCAACATCCCCTTTGTCTTTGCCATTAGAACTCCCTTATTGTTCAGGTAGCAGAAAGCCATACGGTAGTTGATCTTGCTTAGTCTAAGGCTAGGATACCATGGTAATTCTACCTTTCCAGACACAGGCATGTGAATGGTCATGTGACATGATTCTAGCCAATAAGATATGACCATGCAGACACATCTGAGGAAACTGTTCTTACTCTGAAAAAGAAACTTAAGGACAGGGATGCCTTTTTTCGTCTGTCTGGCTTTTCAAAAGTGTCAATTTTCTTCTACACCTCGAACAATGGCAACCATCTTTGAATCTTGACGTTTGCTAACACTACAAGGATGCCAGGCTAGAAAGATGAATCCAGAGAAACTGGATTCTTGATTTGAACTAAGGAATTTATCAGGCACAGAAGTATCTTACCATGGGATTTCTCATCTTGTGCAATATTATATTTTTATTATTTAAAAATTAATTCTATTTGGTGGAGAAGTAATATGGAGTTGGAAGTATCTTAATTAAAATTAAATTCTAAGTAGATGCATTGGGGTTAGTTTTTAAAGAATTCTTCAGTTTTAAGTAAATGTTGTTTTAATTAATAAAACTTCAATTGTATTGAATACTGAAGTGCTTGGTGATATACCAGCTCAGAGGAGCTGAGATAGGGTCAATTTTTTTTATATATTACTTTTTTTTTTGACAGAGCATGAGTGAGGGAGAAGGGGAGGAGAGGGGAGAGAGAGAGAGAGAGAGTGAAAGAATCTCAAGCAGGCTCTGTACTCAGCATGGAGCCTGGTGTGGGGCTCAAAACCATGACCCTGGAATCATGACCTGAGTCAAAATCAAGAGTTGGATGCTCAACCGTCTGAGCCACTCATGTGCCCCCCATGTGTAAATGTCAAATGATTTATGTAGAAATACCATCCATTATATATATTCCCTTTTTGATCTAAAACGTTCCAATTCATTTTTGTTTAAAAACTTAGCATGTTTTTATAAGTCTTATATGAGTTTATATATGTAAACTCTTATAAAAAAAAAGTCTTTTACCATGTTCTTATTTCTTTAACTACATTTCAAGGCCCATCACTTAGCACTTCAAAGAATGTATTTACAGCTCGCAAGAAGGCATCACATGCAAAGATATGAAGCATAAATTCTATTATGGAAGAGGATTAAATAAACAAATATCAAGCAAAATCTAAACTTTATTTCTAAAGTTAATTTTTGTTAAGTCCTTGAAATAGTTATTACTGTTAGGTCAATTGCTTTACTCTGTGCTTTAAAAAAAATCTGCATCCACTTATTGTATTGGAACACTAATATTCTTTATACACGGACTTCTGAGATGCCCAGAAATCCAATTAAATTCCAGGAGATTGAAATGGGATATTAATCTAAGCTACTTAAGAAACTTGAGGACCAAGCTACGCTTTTCTGACAATGCTTCCTGAAAAGCTTACCTCTGTAAATACTATACATACCCTGCAATAAAATTTGTGATGGAGCCTGAGAGGCATTTAGGAAGGCTGAGGTGGGGCACACAGGGAGGGGTGACATTCTGGTGACATCGGTTCAAAGCTGCTGATTCTTTTTGTGGGCCTTTCAAAGTCTCTCTTGTTTTTAGTAAAGCCATGTGTGCCTGCAAACGATGTATAATATGTGTTATTTCTGGATGAATGCACTTAATTATCTCTAAAAATCATTTCACCAACAGATGTCTCCTCCTCCTTTTCCTTGTACTAATCATTCTCTGCAGTTGCAAACTTTTTTTTTTTTTTTTTTTTTTTTTTTTTCCGAGTCCTTGTGTTCCCTCTCTTCTTCTTTCTGAAGGATTTCTTCTCCAGGGCAATTCTCCCTCTCAAAACCAGAATGTGTAGCAGCATAAAAGACACCATAAAAGCTCTGAAAATGTTCCCTAGTGCATATTTTAATATAACTACCAGATTTGTCCAAACAAAGAAAATGAATTTTCATCATTTTAGTAATTTTTGCAATGGCATCGTAATCCAAATTTATCAATTTATCTCTTATTTATTTATCCATGTAAGTGCAGTTATACTTCATTGTTTTGACAGTGATTAGGAAATGAAAAGAACTGAACAAAATTTTATTGTTATTCATTCCCATTTCTGTATGTTGTTTTATGAATCACAGCAATTAAGTTGTTTAGGTATTATGATCACACAGGGCTTATTAGTTTAGCTCCCTAGCCCAAGTTCCTAGTCCTAGAGAAACAGACATATCACCTAAGTTTAGAAATGCAAAAAAAAAAAACAAAAAAAAAAAAAAAAACAAAGAAAAAAGAAAAAAAAAAGAAAGAAATGCAAAGAAGACCAGTTGTGATTGCACACATATTAGAGTTTTATTAGGCCTTAAGCCTATATTAGTATCACATTTTAGATTTCATAAAATCTTGGCTCATTTAAAGCGATTATGGTAGACATATTTGCTTTCTAATTTATTATTCAGCCAAAGACTTGATATGGTACAATCAAAGTAAGACCATGTAAGTGTTTAGAAATGAATAAAAATAGAGGTCTCTTTATGTATGAAGACCACACACCTAAGCCTGCCGATTTTTATAGTTGTTTTAATTAAGGATGAGGTTTTAAATTTCATTAATTTAAATTTTACCTTTTTAGTCCTTACCTCAGGTCTTTATATGCAATAAATTCTTAAGTAAAGATGTCCACACATTACTCAGAAAACCTTTCCTTTTTTTACCATTTATTTTCACATATCAAAAGCCTGCAACAAGGGGTTCTTATCTTGGAATTAGCCCTAGCATTTTAAGTTTGAAAAATCCCCCTGAGATGATGGTTCTGATATGTGACCCTGCTGAAGAACCATTAAGCTGCATGATTACACTACAGTGCATCTTGGCCTGAAAAGTAATGGCCAGGGCAACTTTGTGTTTCCTCAAGTGGATACTTTAAAAAAATTCCATTAGATTTTGGAAGGTGTGCAATCTTTTCAAATTTGAGTCCATTCAGAAAAGTCCTCCTAAACTGTCAGCCAATTTGAAGATAAAGATCTAATTGGAAACTCTAAAGGAATTAAAGCGTATTATACCAAGTTTGATGTGATGTACATAGAAAAGATTGTGGCCTTGAGAACATAATTTAAAATTCATAAGCCTTATTTTACTTATCTGTTCAATTACAGTGTTTAATTGCTCTTTGAGCTTCAATATTTTGTGATATGTTGATTCTCTAATAGATTGAATAATTATGTTATAGTACTTTTTTCCAAAGAGGATATGCAAACACATAAGAAAGGAATATTTTATTAAATAAAAAATAGAACTTAAGAAAATGAGGATTAAGGCAAAAGACCAATGTTGTCAACATCAAGTCAATATACTTTCTTTTACTGGGCATCACCATTGCCTCCAGACCTTTCACCAGTCACGTGCAGGAAATAAAATGATAGTATCTAGAATAATGATCTTCAAAGTAGGATGCTGTAAAATATTACCATCTCTAATTATATTTTAACTCATCCATATTTTAATGTCCATTTTTGTGTGTGCTCTATGATATACATAATATATTAACACAGTGTTCATGAAAGATAAATATAAATGTCTGAGCATGTTTGGGAAAAGAATTTGAATGATACAGAATGATACAGTAACCATTTCCCTATATGTATACAGGGAAAAAATACCAGCTCCTTAGAAAAGACAAAGTTTTGGGGTGCCTGGGTGTCTCATTTGGTTAAGTGTCCGACTTCGGCTCAGGTCATGATCTCACGGTCCGTGGGTTCGAGCCCCGCATTGGGCTCTGTGCTGACAGCTCAGAGCCTGGAGCCTGCTTCGGATTTTGTGTCTCCCTCTCTCTCTGACCCTCCCCCGTTCATGCTCTGTCTCTCTCTGTCTCAAAAATAAATAAACATTAAAAAAAAAAAAGAAAAGAAAAGACAAAGTTTTAGTAGATCCACGTGCTGAGAAAAATTCAATGTGAGAAGTAACATTTGGAAATATAGCAGACAAAGGAAGAAAAATGCAAATGCTTTCAAGAGTCAACTCGGTAACATAAATGCTTAAAGCAGCTTGCTTTGAGAGAGCTGGGTGTCATGGCCCTATGCAGATATGGACTGCCCTGCCTAAAAGTATTTGAGTGTTTCTATATAGATATTTATAGGTTTATAGAAAAATGTTTATATATGTTATATATATATAAATGTTACTTTACATATATAAAGCCCCTCAAATATATATATATATATATATATATATATATATACACACAATATATATATTATATATTTATGTATATTTTAAAAAATTTAATGTATTTTAATACTGTTCAATATCATTTAATGTATTATAGTTTAATATTTATAAAAATTGTAAAATGTATTAAAAAATAAAATAGTATATATTGTTTATACTAAACACAACACCTGCCAGGCTTAAGGTTTAGAATTTGCTATTCCATGAAATATTTAGTACACTGAACAATGATTTCAGGACAAATAAAGAAGAAATCATAGGCTTTTGAATTTAGTGAACTTTAATCAAAGTTCAGGGAACAACACTGAAATACACCTTTGTAAACATGATTTAAAAATATAGCATAAATGATTTTTTTTCCACTGGGGTTTTGATAGGACCTGAAATATAATTAAAAGTTATGCTCTCTATCATGGACCTAAAGTGAAGGTATCTTGTACCATTATATAAGATGGGATTTATAAGGGAACAAGTCAAATAAGAGTTAGGAGGAAATTTTTATTGTCAACATTGAAGATCCTAATCAATATTGTAACTGAATATGTAAGTTCTTATGTTTTCTATTTGAAGATCGGTCATAGAAGCACAAGAACCTTCTTAAGAAGAAGTATTTTTATATGATCTATGAATTGAATAAAAAGTGAATTTATATAAACAATTCTACATTAAAGGCTATGGCAAAGAGTCTGAACATTTTTTCAGGGCAAAGGTTGCTGCAGGTATATTGAAAGGAGACCACAAGCCACAGAAAGCAGAAAGCCTTTAGAAACTGGAAAAGCAAGGAAATGGTCCCTCTCAGAGCCTCCACAAAAGAATGTAGCTCCTCTGACATCTTAATGTTAGCCACTGAGACCCTTTCCTGGAGGACTTCCGAATACCAGAACTGTGAGGTAACAAATTTATGTTGTTTAAGGCACAAACTTTGTTGTAATTTGTTAAAGACACAATGGGAAAGTAGAACGGTATTTGTAAGGACCTCTGTTTAGACTTCCAAACTAAATTTGTTAAAAAAGCAGTCATATTTCCTACACCTCTATACCTGTCTATACAGCTCCTTCTTACCCTCAGGCAGGCTTACACTGTTTATGGAAACATTTTTTACTACGAGGCATACTTTTTATCTTCTAGTGTTAAATAACAGTACATATTTTATCTCAAACTCTTCATTTTGTTTTTCAGTCGTAAAAAGTCTTTAGATTATATAGTATTACTTCCCTTGGTAGATTTTAATGTTGCTGCCATAGAGGACACTCATATATAAACCAATACCCTTTGGCTGTCCATCTTTTCATATTCAGCAACATGTGTTTATTCTTTCTCTTCTTGGTCATGCAATTGCCCATAATAGCCAGATGTCCTTTTCAATTGAAATGGCTTTATTATTTAAATTAATGTGCACTCACAAAATATACGAATAAGAAGGCATATGGCAATGTGAATTTGTTCAATACTTTTTCTGCAACTTGACATAATATTTGGGTGATATAATTATAAAAATTATAGAACTCAGTGATAACACTTCATGAAATGGTTCATTCCTTAATTATGATATTTGCACACAGACTAAAAATATCACATATGAGAAGAAAAATAAAAGGATGTTTATATGACATTAAGTCTCAAAAAATATTTCTAGGAATATTTTAACCCAGGGACATTGAAGTTAGAAGGTTTGATCAAAGCCATATCACTCTTTATTGGAAAAATGAAGATTCGTTGCCTTGTCACAGGAGAGAAGCTTGGAGGTAGTCACCCAGAGCTAATTGTGTGTGCCGTGTTTTAATAAGGTTGCTGCCTAATGGACTTCATCACAGGAAAGTCTTTATTGCCCCAGAGACCTTGACTTTAGGAACATTATTGGAAGGGTTTCTGTCTACACATGTATCCAGCTATTTACTCGTCCAGAGTTAACATAAGATTTTTTCTAAAGGTTGATTGGTTCAGCTATCACTTTGATTTTCTGTCTCCTGTCACTTTTTTGCAGTAATCACATAAGTAGTTTTTGTTGTTGTTTTCTAAGCAACCTGGATTAAGGAAATAGTTTTTCACTTGTACTAAGAGGTGTTTTTCATTAAACAACCTGATCAAAGTTGCTATTTTCAATTTATATGCTAATAAAGTGTACTTTAGAACTTATAAACATGCGCTACCCATGGGATTTTATTCCTGGATCCAACATAATCTATGGCCTCCAAGGATCTCTTTAGGTTGTAAGAGCAAGACAAAAGTGGTTGTCAATTGAAAAGTCTGAGGCCATATTCACAGTGAGGTGGAGCATCAGAGCGACAAATGATAAATTTAGGAGAGACTGGAAAGAAATGTGAATATAATAAATGTCATATAAAATTTTTGGCATTAATTATTCAGGTTCCTTTTCCTAAGAATCTTATATATCATGTGATTGCTCTAATTGTGTGTTTATCTCTTGAACATTCCCTTACATTTCTTTATTTCTAATATTTACAATCTGTAATGCATAATAGATATTACCTTGCTTATGTTAAATCTTATAAGGCCATGTATGGCTGCAAATAGCTATGACCACTATTTTCTTTTGAGATGATCACTGATTAAGATCTCCGCTCTCAGGAGTGAATCTAAAGAATTCCTGAAGTATAGAGAATCATGTTTGTTTTTATGTGAGCATTCTTCTGAGAAAAATCCTATTGGCCTGATGTGACAAACTGATTCAAGGGAAACCAATATATAGGTCAATAAGTTTTGCATGAAGAGACTTAAAATGAAGGTTCTACCCAAATGGGTTTAATGCAGCTACTGGTTAAGTCAGATCTTTTCTGAGAAATGCATCTGTATTTTATTATGGAAATAGCACCTGAGGAGACACACAGAGACCTTGAGTTGACAGAAGAAGTGAGTTAGCAGAAGCTATAAGTAAACTAAAGCTATAAGTCATCAGAATTCACAAGTAAACTGAAATCAGAAGTGACGAGGGGTCAGAAACCACAAGACACGTTAAAAGTTGAGGTTGCTTGGGGTGCCTGGGTGGCTCAGTCAGTTGAGCATCCGACTTCAGCTCAGGTTATGATTTCACGGTCCATGAGTTCAAGCCCTAATTCGGGCTCTGTGCTGACAGCTCAGAGCCTGGAGCCTGCTTTGGATTCTGTGTCTCCCTTTCTGCTTCTCCCTGATTTGTGCTCTGTCTCTCTCAAAAATAAACTTTAAGAATTTTTTTTTAAAAAAAAGTTGAAGTTGCTTGTTCACAGCCAGCAACTGGGGCTTACTGGAGTTTGTTCATAGCAGCAGGGACTGTTGAAAACACAGAAAGTGAGAATTCCAAAATAAAGATCTCCAAACACCTGCTGCTGATAGAAGAGATCTGAGAGGGTTCTGAGTTTGGGGTCAGATGAGTGAAAGAGATAGTGTGTCATAGAATTCTGTGATTGGAAGCAATTGATGAAACTACTTTACATATGGGTGACTTACATGGAAATTTTTCATCTCAATGTGATGCATTACTGTTTTTGGAAATGAAAAATGAAAAGCCTATGTTTTCAGATGCAAGAGAAAGACCCATCACTCAGAGTGGATAATCTACTTTCCTTTTATTCTGGACCCCCTTTCTTTAGATGATTCTTATTTAGAATTAAATGGTCTTTTTCTGTACATTATTAAGTAATCTCAGCAAAAAACTTTTGTATCCTGTTGCTTTTAAATTTATACTTAAGTTCAGTTAACTGAGGCCCTGCATTGCCTTCTTCCTGGGTAATTTACATAATTTGGGTATGCAGTGAGCATATGTGTGTGTGTGTATATGAGTGCATGTTAAGATATGATGTGTTGAGTGCTATGAACAGCAAAATTAATGATTTTCTATTTGAGATTACTTACAATAAAAATGTATTCAAAGCATTCTTGGGGTAGACACTCCTACCATTTGGTGATATCTCATTTTCTTCTTCTTACTCATCTTGCTCATCTCCTTGAAGAGAGAGGAGGTTATACGACTTCCTGGAGCCAAAGGCATTGAGCTAAAATTACATGTACCAGTTCTAGGTGGGAATATTTGTCAAAGATCAACCCTCAACTTATGTTTTCTTCTGCTGTATGGGTATAACAATACATGTAGATATGTAGGTGAAATATCCCGCATATGAAAAACAATTGCACTTGACAATTGCAAAAAACAGCAGTAGGCTGCACACACACACACACACACACACACACACACAAAAAAAAGAAAGAAAGAAAGAAAGAAAGAAAGAAAGAAAGAAGAAAAAGAAAAAAGAACACTTTGTTGTTTTCATCCACTGAGATTTTTACGTTGTTTGTGATTATTACATGGCCTACTCTATCTTGACACAGCCATAAAAGAAGAGAACCATTATAAAATTTTATAGGTATTGAACATAGAGACTTTTATCAGGTAAGAGTTATTCCCCCAAATGTTTCCACACTTTAGAGAAAGAATTTAAAACATGCAGACTCATGTTCTCTTAATCAGGTAAAAATCTTGAATGGCACAGTCTTTTATAAGTAATGATAATCATTTGTGAACTAACCCTTCAGAGCAATAGGTTAAAAAAAATTTCATTTGTAATCAAGTGAAATCTTTTTCTACCTAATATTTATGATTTTATAAATAGATTGTATATTCTTTCTTAAGGAATATTAAAGCATTAATTTGCAAATCCAAGTTTAACAAATCATAAATGTAAAAATCTCCATGTTTTAGTTTGTCATGTAACCTTTTATTTTGAGTGAATTTCAAATATTCCTGACTGGAAATGTTCTATAACTAATTTCTGCCTCAATTATTATTAAATTAAATTATCATTAATGTCAGTTATATTATTTTTATCTGCTCTCGATGGTGGTAAGATATCTTCTTTTTCTGTCCTCTTATCTACTTGTATAATTAAATTGACCAAAATGAAAGGAAAAATACAGCTGCTTTACTTATTTTTGAAATTGACTTGATTCTGATAAATGTGATTAAAAAGAAAATGTAAACCAGTGTCTTAATATTGCTTCCTTTACTAAGAACTGGCTCATGGCAAAACATGTAAGCATGTAAGTAGCCATGTGACTTACTCTTATTTCATTGGGCAAAGCAAGTCATGTAGCTATTTGCACTGATTATATTCTGAATAATGATGAATAATGTGACAAAAGTATGTATCATTTGCTTATTATTGAGTTCATCGGGATGGTACATGGGTATCTTTTTTCGTATGATATTGGCTACTAGCCTGAGAAAATATTAATCATGATGGTTTTTCTTACAATAGGAAATTTTGTTGGGCATGGATATTGATTTTTACCAGAAGCTTTTGGGGTCTATTAAGAGAATCAGATAGTTTTTTTTTTTCACTTTATTGTTGATTAATTACACAAATAAATATCTTTGTGCTTACCCATCTCACTCTTCAGGGTTCTTGGACCCAATTACAAAGTGTATGTGTGGAGGGGCCTTCCCACATGACACTAGGCAATTCTCAGACACCTGCTAGTGTCCTGCTGGTGTCCAAGAATTCAATTCAATTCTGACACTAACTACCCGAAGATAGCATCAGATTCTACAGTTTAAGGGTTCAGTCCTACAAGACCTCCACACTCCACTCTGCTTCAGAAGCCAGTTGCCAGCTCAGGTTGTTACCTGTGCTTTGGATAAACTGGCTACAAATTGGAGGTTCCAATGACTCCTATCTTCTTTTGATTAATTTGCTAGAGCAGCTTACAGAATTCATAGAAACATTTTATTTACTAGATTACTGGTTTAGTATAATAAGATATAACTCAGAAACAGCCAGAAACTAAAAGCTGCAATGTCTAATCACATGATCAGGCCCATCCTTAGGTGCTGTCCGAAAGCCACCTCATGAACATAATGAAAGACATCTTCGTTGCTTTCATCACTTAGGAAATTCCAGAGGGTTTTAGGAGCTCTATGCCAGAAATAGGACCAAGGCCAAACATATATTTGTAATTTTTTTTTACATTTATTTATTTTTGAGAGACAGAGACAGAGCACAGCAGGGGAGGGGCAGAGAGAGAGGGAGACACAGAATCCAAAGCAGGCTCCAGGCTCTGAGCTGTCAGCACAGAGCCTGATGCGGGGCTCGAACCCACAAACCACCGTGAGATCATGACCTGAGCTGAAGTCAGACACTTAAATGACTGAGCCACTCAAGCGTCCCTATATTTCTTATTACAAATCAGAATATCACTCTAGCCCTTCTTAAACACACTGTATATTTGATAATGATTTCTTCTTTCTCTCCTCTTCTTACCAGCTCTTCCTCCTTTACCTCTTTTTCTAGCAATTTTTTTAATATCTCATTCTATAAGTTAAATTTGCTGGCATTTACAATTGTTGTATTAGTGTTTGTATACATAAATTCATTCTGGTCTGGTCTGGAAAATAGAAAAGATGCCAGATATTAGAAAAAGATAATTCTTTTTAAGGAACTGATAATGCAGGTACTAGAGAAAATGCAGGAGGGAGGGAGGAAGGAAAAGAAGGGAGGAAGACAGGGGACCCAAAAGGGATAGCAACTAAGGAAGTAGCTCACTCTTAGGACAGTAGGAAGAAATAGAAGATATGGGTGTTATCAGAACCTGGAATGTAGTAGAAGGGGCCCCATACACCTGGGACATAGACCTTTGAGGAGCTTGGAGGAGATGCCCGAAAGAGCCGGAACCCGGAGGAGGGAGCACTGGCCATCTAGTCTTGGGACCTCTGAGGGGGTACAGTTGAAACCAATTCTGGTTCTGGAATAGTGGAGAAAATAAAAACATGGAATTTGGAGTATCTGTTTCTGCTAATGTGAAAAACTATTGGTGAGGTGATGCTGGCAGGGACAGAAAGCAAACCAGAGTGAAGCATGCTCATTCTCCCTCCTGCCTGCCAGTTTCCCTCTGGCACCATTGATTGCTGAAAACTGATAGGCAGTCAGCTGACAAAGGAGAAATGTTGTTTTCAGAGGCCCAGCTCCAACAACACAGATGTGTATAGCAAGGTGGCTTTGGAATTGAGGGACAGAGGCTTAATAAAGAAATCAGGGAAACTGGTTTCTAATTTCTCTATTTTTAGGTCTGTTTTTTGGGGGTGGGGGGGAGGAGGCAGCAAAGAGAGAGGGAGAGAGAGAATCCCAATGTAGGCTTCCATCTCATGAACCATGAGATCATGACCTGAGCCAAAATGAAGAGTTGGACCCTCAGCCCACTGAGCTTCCCACGTGGAAAGCCCCCTCTATACATACACTTTGTTTTCTCTTAATTTCTATTTTAAGTATTGTTTGTATGGGATTATTGGTATACTAACTAGGTCTGTAAAATAAAAAAAGTAAACATATTTTCTTTGCTCTGGAATAGTTTATATAACATGGGAATTTTCTGTCAGTTGAACATGTAAACGCAATTTGAATCAACTCTCTGGGATCATGGCCATTTGGGAGGAAATTTTGGACAACTTAAGTTCAGCTGTGGTTACTAGTATGTATATGTTTTCTACCTTTGCTTAATTCTTGGTCACCATTTTGACATTCTGGAAAAAGTTTCTGTTGCTACTCTTACTTGTGATCATCCTACTTTGCCAAAACATTGTTGCATGATACATAGTGTGACACTGATCTCTGAAATTATGTGACAAAGTATTAATCTAGCACACAGGGATATTTCATGATGCAATAGCAAAAACATAGACAAACACACATGCCAACATTTTTATAAATTTACACAAATAATCATGTTTTGAGTAATATCTTTACATAAGGCTTTTCTCAAATATATATGGAATTTTAGAATAGAACTGATTGAACATTAAATCAAAGACAACAGCTCAATAGGGTTTTCCTGTGTAGGTCTCTCTCTTGAAGGTGCATATAAAACCAGCTTACGTCAGTTACCTTAAGATTTGAGGGCCGATGTTAACCTGCCTTTGAGGTAAACAAAGTCTGACCATTGCCATTTATCACTGGACTAGAATAGGGACAATTATTGAGGTTAAAAAGGAACATGAGAAAACTGTTGAAAATAACTGGTTTCCTTTCTTCATCTCATAGATCTTTAAAGTTCTGTGTTCCCTCTGGGGCATTTTCCCTCACTCATCATTTGGGCCACCTTGTCTGGAGACTCCAGGCCACGCTGCCTTTGATGAAATCGCTCCTTTATTTTTAGTTGGTACCTTCCTTTTTACAAGTTTTTGGATCTTATTTAACAACTGTATTCATTGTATAAGCCCCAATATGAGGCCGATGATAGTGGAGTTAAACATTCCAGTGCTTTGAAGCTGACACATTTGATTTCTCTCCTTCTCAGGAAGGAAAATTTGTTTACTTCTTTGCAGAAAAGAGTGTGAAAATGTATTCATGCATTATCATTTTTTTTCCCAAACCTTCCTGGTTTGTAACAGAAAAATACTATTTAAAAGATATTTTGTCATGATAAACAAACTAAAATTAAAACATTGAATTTATTTAGGTATATAAAATATGTTCCTTGGGGAGATAAATAAGGATATAGAAAAGGAAGAAATCTGTACATTTGATTTTCTTAATCTTTACAAAAGCATAAAAACATTCGCTTTTAAGCAGCTAAATGTCAAAATAGGAAATTTGGTTTTACTGCGAGTGTTCTCAGAAGAAAATTTGGTCTTGATACATCATTCATAGTTATTCTTTGGATCTTGAGAGCATTTTCCTTGTTTTACCAATAAAATTATTCTTTTCTTCTGTTTTTACTAGTAGTGTTCCAAAAACATGACTAACTACAAAGCAAATCTCCCAATGCATGTGTTAAAACAATGTGATACATGCCTGAGTGCAATACCAGAAACAAAGCTCTGGTGATGTTTCTAAAGCAACACTTAATTAAGTTGTTGTTCATGCAGTAAACACAACATCAGACTCTTGGGTCCAGCATTCTGAACCAAGGGACAATACAGCTTCACAGTCTCTGATAACAGGACATGCTTTGAACAGAGCAAAAACACTCATCCAAAAGGAAAAGCAGACATTTTAGTAGATTATCTGACTAAAAACTAGTTTTACAAGACCATTTTACTTTAGAGGCAAGGATAGCAAATGAAACAGTACTGTGATAGTTGATAGAGGTGTCAAACTTAGCAAAATAATAATATGGAAGAGTAATCTCACTTTTAGTTTAAAAGATAAGGAGACAGTTGTTTTAGAATTATAATTGGGATGGGGCGCCTGGGTGGCTCAGTCGGTTGAATGTTTGGCTTCAGCACAGGTCATGATCTCTTGGTCTGTGAGTTCAAGCCCCCTGTCGGGCTCTGTGCTGACAGCTCAGAGCCTGGAGCCTGCTTTGGATTCTGTGTCTCCCTCTCTCTCTGTCCCTCCCCCGCTCATGCTCTGTCTATCTCTCTGTCAAAAGTAAATAAAACATTATTAAAATTAAAAAAGAAGAATTATAATTAGGATGGATGTAATCTTATTTCTTATTTTGAAATCAAGTTTAACTCTTACACTGAGATGGGATAATATCTATGTGCAACTCAAGCATACACAGAGGAAATAAAATTCTAGTAAAAATGACTAGATGAATGAACGATATTGGTTTTATAATGTAAATGGCTCTTGCCTGTTGATTTCATTTTACCATTTGTGCTAGCTTGTCTAAAATTAAAACAGCACAAATTTAAGGTCCATGGTGCTAAATATATGAGAAAAAATTTGCCTGACTAATAAATATCTTATGTCTTTTTAAAAATTCAATTTAGGAGCAGTTAAAATTCAAGACACTTTCTTTATACTCATATTAGATCATATTAATCATTCAATAATTGTACATTTTGATTAAATGCATGAATAATAGAAACAACACTTGTTTAAGACATATTCTGATGAAATAAAATGATAGTTATCTCGAGACCCATGGCAAATAAGTATTTGTTTATGTAGTAATTGTTTTAACAAATAAGTTATGTTTATGTGGTAATTGTTTTAACCTTATAGTGTGTTTCTTCCCTAAATCATAGGAAAGTGTTTCAGAAGTTGAGTTAATGATATAGCAAATATTCCAGGTAACGCTAACGTTATAAAAGTACAATATTGGCTAATGTGCTTACGCAAAAGGGTAGAAATGAGATTTAGTAGGGTCAGAGGAGAGGTAAACAGAATATAAGACATAGATTTAATAAAAGCCATGAATAATGACAAATATAGAGAACAGTTGGGAGGTCAATATAAATCACTATAGCAGCTTGTCATAGACATTTGATTTGGTTCTCCCAAACTCCAATCCAGCTTCATTCAATTTAGAGATGATAGAAAGCTGAAAACAGCCTTCCTCACACTCTCTTACATATGGGGACTGGATGCAAGTAAGGTATCCTAAGAGTTGCACACATAGGAGGCTTGGAAGACAGATGTAGGCAAAAGCTGTCATTTGCTGCTGTTTTCTCTTGCAAGCAAGATCATGAGACATGAGAAAGTGAGGTGACCAGACTCAACCTCTAGTTTCCAGCTTTCTGGGCACTGAGAAGCACTGTTGGCCAGTCTTGGTGGCTGCAGTTTCAACAGCATATTCTTGTATTCCTGACTGGAGCTAGATGGTGGTATTTCAAATCATAAGTGGAATGATGGCCTCCTGACTGTAGAATGATGCCTCCCAAGGGTTTTGCTAACTCTTAATTCTCTACATTAAATTAATTTCTGATTGAAATAAGTAAAAGGGTTTCTATTTTCTGCACTGAACTTTGAGTGATAGATACAAGGCTTAAAGGTTTGACTACAGTGTCATTGCTGATAGGAATGAAGGCGGAAAAAGGGGTAAGAAAAGAAAGACATTGAAAAGAGAAGGGAAGAGAAAATGAAGTTTTCTATTGATTATTCATCACCCACAATACACTGGTAACTGTCCTTGTCACTTTTGCTTTTTGAATTTCCTGGATGACAGATGTGAACTTAGAAAAAAACAAAAATAATAAATCCACCAGTATTCTGCTTGTTCTGTTTATATGTTCAAGTCAGATAATAGCAGAAGTATGTTTTGTACAAAAGGCACTCTTTCTCAAAACACACACTCAGATGCAGCTACAAGTAGTACAACATCATAAAAGCACACAAGTCTTGGGGCGCCTGGGTGGTTCTGTCAGTTAAGGGTTGGACTTCGGCTCAGGTCAAGATCTCGTGGTCTGTGAGTTCAAGCCCCACCTCGGGCTCTGTGCTGACAGCTCAGAGCCTGGAGCCTCTTCAGATTTTGTGTCTCCCTCTCTCTTTGCCCCTACCCCACTTGTGTTCTGTCTCTCTCTCAAAAAATAAACACACACACACACACAAAAAAGGTGCTCAAGTCTTGTAAAACAAGGAGTTTCCATTTCATGTTTAATTTAAAAAGTCTGTTAATCATTCCCAAATATTCTGATCTTCCCATAATGACTACATTCATATTTTCATAAAGGATGACCTATTAAAAATTCCCTACATCAAAAATTTGGACTTCTCTCTGGCTAAGGACCTAAGGAAATGCTGATATGCTTCTTAATAATCTCACACTACTCACAAACCCTCACTCTCTTCATCTCACCGATCTTTACTCAAAATCAACCACACTTGAAATTCATTCTTCCAGAGGTAAACCACTCTTCCTACTGAGCCAATCTTAAAAAAAAAAAAATCCAGTTTGTCCCTTTTTGATTCTTTCTCTTCTCCCTATTTCTAGTTTCGTTCATAGAGCAGAGTCCCCCCCCCCCCCCCACCCCATGTACCTAATGCTCTACTTACCTTCCCAGTCTTGGCCAGTTCCATGTCTTTTGGAAAACTCCTTCCCTTATATCATTGAGTCTACTAGATGGATTCTCCAACATTTGTATAAGCTAATCAGAATGCTTGTTACTACTTCCTGTAAATCTTTATATTCATTCTCCTCATGGATTCTCCAGTGTCACACTCTGAATAGATATCCTGAAAACCATCCCTGCCCACTAATAATATTATGCATCATGGGGTGCCTGGGTAGCTCAGTTGGTTGGGCTTCCGACTTCAGCTCGGGTCATGATCTCACTGCTGGTGAGCTCGAGCCCCACATCGGGCTCTATGCTGACAGCTGGGAGCCTGGAGCCTGCTTCAGATTCTATCTCTGTCTCTCTGCCCTCTCCTACTTGCTTTCTTCTCTCTCTCTCTCTCTCTCAAATATGAAATAAACAAAAAAAAATTTAAAAAAATATATTATGCATCATCCACTGGAAACAGCTATTTACAGAGCTAATTAGGAATGACACAGCTAATACTTCCCTCTCTTGTACCCTACTATGAAATCCTCATCTTCCTTTCTGGAACAGTCTTTGACTAGTTTTGTGCTCCCACCACATCCTCACAAACAATTCCATCTTCTTATAGGTGGGTATATATTCTGTTCTTAAGCAAAATAAAGAATATATAACATCAAATGTAAATAACCAAACTATGAATTGTTTAAAATATCCAAAATTCTTTCCATAAAGTTATTTTATTTCATTTAGACAAAGAAGCTTGCCTCTAGAAAAGTAACCTCCAGGGGTATAGATATTCTATTTTAGCAACTACTATGTCCCCAGATCTCAATATAATCCTTTATATGAGGTAGCCACACATTTAATAATTTTATATGAATTAATGACTTTGCTATCACTCAAAGATAGTTATTCTTGACAGTGTATGTTGAGTATAGTTTACTATTTCTCTTTGAGCATTACAGGTTATAGACACAAGTTCAGCTTGTCCACAAGAAATGTAGTTTTTATTAATGCTGAAAAATATATTGTACATTCAACTAATTACTACCATTGACTACTTTCAATATTCTTAGCTCCAACAAAAATAATACAGAAAACAGCAAATTGTCTAAATGTCTGAGAAAAGAAAATCTGTTCAAAATCAAGGAAATAGGAGTGCATCTAATAAAATGAAATAATAAAAGTACTGTGACATATCTATTATGTCTTTTCCTTCCCCCAAAGCCTAACATATTTCTCATCAACTGACCTCAAAGCTCAGCTGGTAAACCATTTCTTACGTATACAGGAAATGTCAAAATAATTTGAGTTTTTGCTTAAGTAACACAGAATGATGTTCTGTTACCAAAAAAAAAAAAAAAAATACATCCCCAATTTGACACAAAATGCCTTCTGGATTATTCATAGTTTTGGATAATCCATGCTGCTGCTTTCTGGTAGTTGAAAATTATTTGTAAAAACATTCTAAAAATGTGCTAATTACTTAAAATAAAAATGTATCTTTCTATACTTGTAAGCAGAATTTTGATATTTATACTCTGGATATTTATGATATAACATCTGTTTAAAATTTCATGTGCTATTTAAATTAACTATGATAGATTGAATAAATTAGTAGGAAGATTTTTATTAAGCTAGAATAACAAAAATAAGGATGTTTAAAAACAAACATCTCAAAATTTTCTAGTATACCTTTGAAAATGACATTACATAACTGAAGATATATTTATTACTTTTCCACAAACCCAAACCAGGGAGAAATCTTTTGACCTCTATGAATGGTTTAATTTAATACTTGAATCCTTTCTTACCCAAAAGGCTCCATTCACCTAATATTTGCTCACTTCATTGGAACACATAGTCACTCTGATATCTGATATATACACAATTAATCCAGAAAAAAAAAAAGACTGATTCAACATTTGTTAGAGTTCCTATCTTCTTCAAATAGCTGACTTGATTCCACAGAGAACACAGTGAGGTGATATAAAAGTTTTCCAGAGGAATATTAAATATGTTTATAGATAAAAGAAATCAATTTCATTGTGATTTGGCATCATATGAAAGGTAAATATGTAAACCATATCAGTCATTGTTAGGAATCTTCACAGCTCTCTCAAAGACTGATTGACTTGTTATCTCATTCACTCACCTACTCCAGCAGCATTCACTGGCCCTATTATATACACAGGATTATGCTAGATGCTACCTGCTTATACAAATGAGCTTGGAACTTTCAAGTCAGCTTTATGATATGGAGGTGAGCACATGGTGCTGTGGGAGCAAATGTGAGGAGCGTTTTCCTTGGGAAACATCTGAGTGGAATAATGCATGATTAGAAAGATTACCACCCCTGCCTTGGTTCTCTCAGTCTTGCGATATATTTTTAGACTTGCTAAAATTATTTTTCCTAAAAATGAATCGCATGTTACTTTTCAAATTGAAATCCTTCCTACTGCTTTCCTGGCAAGGCCTAAACTTCTTTCATGGCTCATAAGACTCTCCATGGTTTTCTTCTGCCCGTATCCACAAACTCATCTCTAAATACTCCTTAGAATATCCTGCACCACAAAACCAAACAGCACAAGTTATATTTCCCCAAATTCATCCCTTGATCATTCTCCTGCTTGGAATAGTTTTGTCCAAGTTGCTTACTCTTATATTTTTAGACTCATGTCAGGTCTCACCAAATGAGGAAAACTTTCCCAGATACATCAGGCTGCTCTGATGTCCCTCCATGGTGCTCCCATTTTATCTGTCACTTTCTTTTGCATATTTCTCATATTGTACCATAAAAGGCTCTCTGCCATACTGGACTGGGAAATATCAGAAGGCACAGATAGTTTTATTCATTTCTACATTTTCAGGTTAGCACACTGTGTGGCATTCAATGAAAATCTGCTAAATGAATTAAATAATAATTGATTGTGGAGCAGCGCTGAATTGCTTTTTTGTCTTTTCCCATCTGAGCAATTCATCACAGGGAGACAAGAATGGACACTTATAAATTTGGGGTATTAGTATGGCAATACCTCTCAACTGCCCATGTGATATCTTCATCTCCAGTCCCGTCATCAGGCTGTGCTGGGATATCCTTTTGGACACTTATATTAACCTGAGCTTAACTGGGCTGATCCTGAACTATCATATTATAATACATGCACACATATTTATGTCTATGTACTTTATTTCCCTGTAGGCTTTTCTTTTTTTATTTATAATATATAGTACAAGATGCCTGTACAAGATGCACTAACATTTCAATGTGAAATAGTATTTTCTCAATTTTTTCATTCATCTATTGATTCATTAATAAGTATGCATCTAGGAGCTTCTATTGAGCAGGAGGGGACAAATATTAAAGAATTACCAACACAGTGTTTGTAATATCACAACCTGAAATAACAAATGGAGAGAATAATGTCGTAGAGGTTTATATCAGACAGGAACCTGACCTAAAAGCTAGGGCACCAGCTATGTTTTCCCTGAAGATTTAAGTGGGAGAAAAACATAAATGTTGAACTGGCATTAACTGGGTGAAGCTCGGCAAAAGGGTGGGCATTCCAAAGAGATGAACAGGAGTATGCAAAGAACCAGTAGTGAGAAGCGTAGCTTAATCAAGGAATAAAATAAATGACAGTATGTTTGAATCTTAAAGAGCAAGCAAGCATATATGTGGTGTGAGATTGAAGGCAGAGGTAGGAAAACAGGGATGAAACCATTCAGGCCTGTGGGCTATGGTAAGAATTTGAGGGTTTTTTCCTAGAAGCAATGAGAAATAATTAATAGGTCTTAAACAGGAGATGACATCCTAATATTTCATTTAAAAGAACCTCAGTGTGAAGAATGGAATATAATGAGGAGAGACAAAATATGAAGAAACTGGAGTCCAAACAAGAGGTGAAGTAGCCAGATGAGGGTAGAGATAATACACATGGAGACGATGAAATGGGTAGAAGGAAGTAAAAGTGAAATCAATAAGATTTAATGAGAGATGGGATATTGCAAGTGAGTGAGAAAGTTGTATCAAGTCAATAGGACAGACATTGGGCCATTTTCTAGTAAGACTGGGAAAAGAATAAAGGGATCAGTAAGTGAATGATACAGTAAAACTTGAAAGCAATAACATGATAAGAGTAATAAAAATAGTATTGAAATATTTGAATAGAAATTTGAAGTTTAAAAATGAAATCAAGTATAATTTGAAGAGGGTTGATGAAAGGGAGTTTCTAGTAAGGGTTGAAAGAAACGAAGTATGATAATTTTCAGAGGTTACTCTAAAAAGGAACGACCTGTGTCAGCTTTTGAGGTTTGAACGGCATTATGGAATGACCAAGACGAAGGTGAAAATCCTCAAAGGAATGAGGACTGAGGTAAAGTTACAAGTTGATCAGAAAGAACAGAACTGAATGATAATGGCGACTGCATTGAGAAGTTCAATTCATCACGGGCATTGTTATTAAAGGAACTATAAATGATTAAGCATGAAGAGAGGAAGCAAGTGAGCCAGGTGTTGAAATCATCAAGGGAGATGGAAGAATTGCCCTGATCATTTGGGAAAGATGCAAAGTGAAATTATCAAATAAATGGTGATAACCAAGTTGGGAGCAGGAGTGCTAACATTTCAATGTGAAGTGGCGACGGATCAATAGTCAGGAATTTGGATCACAGCATATGGGCAGGGTGGATACAACTGCATCTTCAGTTGAGAGGAAGAGAGTGGGAGACGGTAATATTGTCACTCTTGTGCCATACCAACATCATATGTTTTAGCACTCTTAGTTGCAGGTTACAGGTATACAATTCAAATTAGCTTTTTTTTTTTTTTTTTTAAAGGGAATATTTTGGCTCCCGTAATTGAAAGTCTGCCTTTGGGCATATCTGAATACAGGTGTTCAGATGATGACTCAGTCTCTCTCCCTCTTCTTTGCCATGTGAAATTGTCAGTAGCAGAAGGCTTTCTAACATGGCAGCAAAGATAATTTTGGTAAGCTGAGGGTCTACTTGGTATTTACTTCTATTATTCACTCTTCTCAGTACCAGCAAAAATTATGGGGAGAACTTCAACCAGCCCTGTGGCAACAAATCACTATGAGCGGACAGATGCTGTACTCTGCTTGGTGACACCTCACTCATGTGTCCACCATTTTCCTAGGGGTGACCCCTATGAACTACACAGTATGAGTTTCACTTTGGAAAAAAGTTCCATTTTTCAGGGAAGGGAGAGGGTTCCCCACCCTCAAAACAACATTTATATAAAATGTTATTCAGAGTTAACATCTCTAAACGGAACTTACCTTTCCCTAAAAATCTATTTCTATTTCTCTACATTATTTTTTAATCAGTGACACCTCCTGTTTGTTTGTTTGTTTGTTTGTTTGTTTTTCTGTTGCCCAAGCAGATTATCTGGGAGTCATTCATGACGCTTTTCACACAGGAAAAGTAATTTATATTTAGTTAGAAAAGTATTTGAAGAAAAACATTTAGATGTAGTTAAGACTTATAACAGACAAGGAAGATTTTTGAGGTTTTTAAACACAGTCATGATATTAATGGTTTTCTTGAATTTAGGGACCAATGAATCCTAGAAATATTTAGTGCTGTGATTGCTCTCTTAGCAAGTCATTTTCATATAGTGGTTAAGATAATAGAGTATGGAGTCAACAAGCTTGACTCTGGACCTCAGTCTATAACCACATACTGTGTTTGACACTGGGCAAGTTTCTTTCCCTTTGGATCACAGCTTATGTGATCCAAACATGGTGTTTGTAAACACCATCGTAAAATGGTGACAATTATAGAACTTTATTCAGAGGTACCATGTGAGGATAAACTGAGATAATGCACAGAATTTGCTCTATATAGTGTCTGGTTCATGGTAGAAGTTAAATAAATATTAAAGATTCTCATGTTATTATCAGAAATTGCCTCTGCTTTGGTTTTGGCCTTTTCTCTCTTTATAGCTTTAAAATGAGCTTTAAAATATACCGTTACATTTTTTAAGAACACACATGTGTCTGTGTGAATGGCCTAGTGTTATCAAGGAGGATACATTCCCACTATAATGCTGATAGTTCTAGCTAGTCTGTTAGATTATTTTACATAGACATCAAAACAATGGAAAATGACACCAGCCTGGAATCTGACTGTAGATTATTGGCACGGTATTACTCTCTCTTCAGCTCAAAGAAAAAGAAACATAGGAAAAGGGAGAGCTGACATGTTTCAGAATATAAAAGTATCCAGAAGAATCAGAAAATAAAAGAAAGGAGTAAATTCAGGGGAATCTTTTGGGATTCATCTTTAGCTTTGCTCCAGCAACCTGAACCCCAATTTTGTGGTGATGCCAATGGCTCTGCCTATCTGCCTTCCTTCTCTGACTCTTTCTCCTTTTAAATTTAACAGTAGGGCTAATTAAGTGCTCCTGGGACTATGCAGTAACTAGTCAAACCCAATTTGAATTGTTTAATCAATAAAGTAAATATGCCTTCTGAAAACTATATTAGTTTTGCTTTTACCTCCACCTAAGAAAAGTCGATGTATGTACTCAAGTAGAGCTTAAAAGATAGCACAGATAAAAATACCCATTGCAACTGGTCACTCCTTTCCGTGTGATAGACCTAAATGCAAATAAAAGGTTCATTATTCTTCTGAGCATGAATTAAACAAATATGTATGTATGATACAAAGTCAAATTATCTTGGTCCTATGCCATGAGAATCGATTTAGAAAATCTGAACAAATCACATTATGTAAATAAGTGTTAGCGTGCAGAGTCACCTTTCTCTTCACCTTGTGTTCCTCTGTTGAGGGACAGTAATTACTGCAACACAACCTTGGCCTTCTTGGCTTCTTCTTTATTTCCTGACCAGGGCAAGATGAACAAATTATCTGATAAGTTTTGATGCAGGAACTGAGTAAATGTAGTCGGCATCATCTCTCTTCCTTCTCGTAGGGAATCTGTCTACTTTCAGAGAAAATGCTTCCTACTCCATGTTAGTCCCTTCCGTAAGCTTAGCTTAGGATTTGTCAACCATGGATGGCACCAGTGACGTTTTAGACCAGATAACCCTTTGTTTTGTGGACTGTCTTGTGCTTTGTAGGATGTTTAGCAGCATCCCTGGCTTACACCTACCAGATGTCTGTAGCACTCCCCCATTTGTGACAACCAATCCTTTCTCAGGTATCACCAAGTATCCCCTGGGTGATGGACAGGGAGCAGGATCACTTCCAATGGAGAACCATGGATTTGAGTCTTGCCTTTACACCTTCACAGGGAGCACTGCCTGATTGAATGGGTGACAGCGTAATTCTGATTAACCTGAGCCAAATATTATAGTAACTCTATCAGTAACAAAATTGATACTTTAATTTCTATTTATGTAACCCCTTTCTTTCCCCTCAAACAGTCCAAACTCTAAAAAGGGTATTGGTAATGGGCCTTTTACAACTTCAATTAAGTGGAACACAATTTGATGTTAGTTAGTTTGTTTGTTTGTTTGAGAAAATTAGTTATAAATGAACTATGAGCTAGCCCAATGATGGGAGGGAGGAGGTAAAATATTTTAAAATTCTAAAGTAGAATCTTTCCTTTCTTGACAATATTAATAATTCGTCTGAGAGCTATATTTTTGCTTATTGAGCAGACTAGTATTTCCTTTTTTGTTGACTTTTCAAATAACTTTTGTCATTAACATTTATTTCAATTAAAGAAATGTGAATTCAGAATTAACGTAAGGTAAAAGTTTTTCAAAGTAATTGGCAAAAGAAATACTATTATGAGTTTGATTAAAATGTTTGTGGTACCTATGCTATGTATTACAGACAGACATTAATTATTATTTCTTTACATATGGAATAGGATGGCAACTTTTGACCAGAACATGGTCAGAGAAGGGACATATTTTCCCAGACTCACTTTGCCTCAGAACTATTTCTCACCCTGTTGAGATTAATGCACAAGAGTATAGACTCTGGCGTCAGACTGGCTTGGGTCATTTATTAGCTCCGTGACTATATTTAATATAAAAAATTTCCCCTGATATTATTTTCTCACCTCTAAAAGAGGCTAATATGAGTACCTCCTTCATACGTTTTTATTTTTGAGGGTTACATTAGATAATATATGTGAAGTACTCACCACACTATCTGGCGTGTAGGAAGCACTAAAAAAAAAAAAAATACAGCCATTATTCTAATTCACGTTCAAAACGATGACAGCAGGACAAGTATCTGTTCACGATGCACTCAGGGCAGAAAGCAGAGTGATCCTTGGGACAGCGGGGTCCGCAGAGATGAGAGAGACTATTTAGGACACAGGACCACAGAGCACTGCGGCCAGCAAGCTTGAAAGGATGACGCAATAAGAGACCATGAGAGTGCAGCTTCGGTACATAGCACAGCATAGAGCAAGCATGCCAACCCAAAGAGTGGGGGAGGGACTTTTTCCAATCAAAGATGTTGCGGGGGGGGGGGGGGCACAGAAAACATTAACATCATTAGTTACCCCAGTTGGGGAGAAAATGTTTTGTTAGAAAGTGCATTTGGGATTTAAGTGAATGCAGATGGTGTCAAATAAAGCCCCGAAGGTGGCCTACTCAGGAGGGTCTTTCTGTTTCATCGGAAGATAACCGGAGAGCGTCATAGGATGATGCAAAATGGGCAACCGGTGTCAGTATGACGTATTTCCTCTAACCACAAATGATTGAGGACCTCATTGCTTTGGAAATGATGGTTAATTTATGTTTTATTTTATCTTACTTTATTTTATTTTATTTTTGAGAGAGAGAGTGTGCAAGCAGGGGAGGGGCTGAGAGAAGGGGAGACACAGAATCCAAAGCAAGCCCCAGGCTCCGAGCTGTCAGCGCAGCGCCCGACGTGGGGCTTTAACCTACAAACCTGTGAGATCAGACACTTAACCGACTGAGCCACCCGGGCACCCTTGGAAATCATGGTTAAATAAAATTCACAATCGCCATGCTTATCAATATTATCCACATAGAAAATATGTAGTTTAATTTGCCAGTGACTGTTTCGATGGCTGTCATGTAACTAATTTTTGAAAAGACTGTTCAAGTGTGGTGAAAATGATAGATAGACCCAAGTAGACACAACCAACCATGTGAACACAGGGAATGTGCATGAGAAACAACTTGTCTCAATCCTGTCTGACAGCTGTATTGATTCTAGTTGCTCAGTGGTGCTCCAGCAGGGATTGTTGCCAGATAACCCATTCTTGCAGTAGCAGGTTAGACAGACGTCGCCACATTGTACTCACTGGGATCAATGACACTGGGGGTCCAACCTTTCCCCTCCCTGCTTGGCTGGTACGTCATCGAAACCAAGGTGGATAATAAGCAAAGAGTCTGGTGGGAGACGAGAAGTCGAGTGCTGGTATTCTGCTTGGTTCTTCCTGCATGCATAGGATTTTACTCGTTCACGTAAAATCACTCTGAAAGTCCTATTGCAAGAAGAGTAGAAAGCTGTCATGGAGAAAATGTAAAAGGAAAGGAAATCACCAAACTTAAGACAATTTTCTGTACTTTCCACCCTTTGGAGAGAAGAAAAAAAGTGAAATCTTTGATTGTTTAATTTTCAGATTTCCCAATTGTCTCTCAATTGGTTATCATGCAATTCAACATGCAGGCACAAAGATTATGCTGTTACAACTTCCCTATGAATAGAAAGAGTTCTGTACTCTATGGAAACAGGAAGGCAATGTGATTATCCTTCTCTTTTTATTTGAAGACTCCTCTCACAATGTGAAGAATTCAAGGCACTGCAGTTTAAGTTTAAGATAGTCACTTCCCCAACTTCATTTCACACGGAAGAATGTTAAATTGAACCTAGCAAGAAGTTAAAATTTGGCCTTAGAAAATATTTTTTTATTTTAAACAAAATCTGCAAAAATATAATGCAATGTATCAGTGGGATAGAAATCTTGATTTGTCTTATGTATCAATGTCATCATTGTCCATGTAAATCCATAGTTTTCAAGGAAACATGCAAAACACATGTTTCACTATTAGAATGTCACCATGATTATATGGGACTATCACATATGGGAAAAAAAGTATTAAAATACCACCCTTGGGGAGTAATGAACTATATATTTTTTTAACTCTAAATAATCTTTGTCCAACTGCTCTGACCTGGTCTATAGCAGAGTTTCTCAAAGGACTTTGAAAAAGTGAAATTTCCATGTCATTATTACAATTTTATGTATAAACACAGTGTAAAATAGAGAAATGAAGCCAAAACATAAGCTCAAATCAAGGCTTATCTTTTTTGACCTCTGGAGTTTAAATATCTTGAGTTGATTTAAAACAAATGAACAAACAAAAAAACTACCATAAGCTCTGCTTGTCGTCATTTCTTTGGAATCACCTCCATTGTTATCATGTGCTTACTATTGTGCTATCTTCAGAAAATATATCTTTAAAAAATTTTTTTAATGTTTATTTATGTTTGAGAGAGAGACAGATCATGAGTGGTGAAGGGACAGAGAGAGAGAGGAAGATACAGAATCTGAAATAGGCTCCAGGCTCTGAGCTGTCAGCCCAGAGCCTGACACGGGACTTGAACCCACGAACCGTTAGATCATGACCTGGGCCGAAGTCAGACACTTAACCAACTGAGCCACCCAGGCGCCCCAGAAAATATATCTTTTTTAACAACAATTTCCAGTGATTTATTCCAGCCATATGTAAATTAGGTTTAAACATAAATAGTAAATTTATATTTTACTCTAGGGGAATAAAGCCAGTATTCCTTAGTTTTTCTTGTAGAGAGCACACTAGGTTGTAAGACCCAGTTGAGCATTGCCATTGCTTACAGAAGAATGAAAGAGTTGAGGAAGGCAGGGACCTGGGAGTTTTCCTAAAACATGCTCCTTTGGTCTCTACGGGCTTGCATAGGCAGTTTCTTTTAGCTAGAATGTCTGCTACTCAATTCAATACTACTATTTTCTATACTCAATTCAAATGACATTTCTTTCGTAAAACCTTTCTCTGCATTCCAAGGCCAGATTATATCCGTTTCCATAGCACTCTGTGTATGAAGACGATGTGTCAGTTTCCCTGGTCTAAGTACCATCTGTCTTCACTGGAGCCTGCTTGAGATTCTCTCTCCCTCTGTCTCTGCCCCTCCCTTGCTCGTGCATGTGCTTGCACACTCACGTGCTCTCTCTTTCAAAATAAATAAAAATACATACATACATACATACATACATAAATGGATAAATAACATTTGTCTTGATTAAATCATCAGCTAGGTCTTATGCATCTTTGTGCCTGTTTGGTGTCTTATTATTCACTCAATAAATAGTTGCTGAATAAATGCTGAATGAAATGTTTTATCTATCTTGGGTAGTGAAGTTGACAGGAATGTGGTTCAGCTATCAATGCTGGAAGAAAGTTTAGTCTGGAAGAAAGAGCATAACACACAAAAAATTTTGATTAGTGATACTTTGTATCATTTATCCCTAAACTTAGAAGTCATCCTATAAAACCTTCTCTTACTTTATCTCGTGTCCAATCAGTTATGATTCTGAAAATTCTACTCTCACTCTAATTCTGCCTTCTTCCTCAGCATATCAAATGCTAGAGCCTTGCTTGGTTCTGGATCTAACTTGCAATTTTCCCTGAGAAATTTGTTGATAATTGTATCTATATATTTCCAATATACAAAACCAATGTTCTTAAATTTGATTTAAACTATAATATATATATCTGGATTTTATCTGCTTATCTTTTTTCTTTTTATTAAAAGGGTCTTACGAAATTCTCACTTTGTATCCTGTATTATGCTAAAAGATATAGGGTTTATAAAAAACAAGTTTATATCACCAAATACCTATCCTTGAGGTCCTTATATCTAGGTAGAAAGAAAGAAAAGACAAAAACAAATGCAAGTCAAAGAAAACTGGGATATGATGGAAAATTTATAAATATTTGTGGAATGACTGAGTAAAGTTTAACCTCATAAGATAAAGATTATAGGCACAACAGTAATGTAGAAATGAAGGAAATCAATGTAGATCTAAGTACAGGAAAGAGATGCCGGTAAGAAGATACCTAGATGTCAAAGAGAACAGTTTAGGAAAGTAGGTACTGGAAAAGAGTCTATATGACAGAAACAGTGGTCCCAGATGGTAGGACCTTTAAAAAAGAGACATAAACACTAGAGCAGAGTCTAGAATTTTCACAGAAACTTTCCAGAAATGACTATGGCATAGAAAAATGTTGAGTATCCTCCACGTGCATCTACTCTGCTTTCTTCAGCATACTAGCTGAACTTGACCTTGGATTTGTATATTTAGATCTTGGATTCTGCATGCTTACTTGGACTGAGTGCTACTTGCTCTGATTTCTCTGCACCTGTCCCCATCATGTTCCTCACTCATCACTGACTTGATGGATTAGAGTTTTAGCATGCATTGTAAGCTTTGACTGGTGTGCCCTAAGTGTACTGGGGATAAATTTTTTAATTTTGATAAGAATTATAAACTGGAACATGGTCTACAAGCTGGTGGCTCAGTTTGAAAAGCATACACCTTGTACAATCCGACAAGAAATATTTCCAGCAAAAAACAAAGCGACAGACCTTTTGCTGGCTAGGTCAGAAAATGGCATCTGTTAAGCTCACCTGGCAGAAATGTTGCTTTTAGTCCACAAGGGAGCTGATGAAAAGGAAAGTGCAACACACACACAGAGAACACGGGCCTTCATAGAGAGATATCAGTAATTAGGGAAATTTGCTTGTGTGCTACAGATGGCACATGCCAGAACCATATACTGTGAATGAATCTGTATTGTGTAACCGGTTTCTTACTAGAAAAACTGTCAGTGTTTTCATTTTCTGAGGGGGGCACTGGCTCCAAGCTTCTTCAGAGGTAATGGTCTGCATTCTGATATGAGCAAGAATTGATGCCTACATTCATGAGTTGAATAGGTTTCTCTTTTAAAGGATACAACTGAACTGCCTTTGGCAACATATTTCTAGAAGATGTTCATTTACAGCAAGGGGGAGTTTACACATGATTTACTTTGCTGATATATTCACTTAACACTGGTGGGTGGACGTGAGTGGGAAAATTGCCCAATTTTAGTTTTCTGTTAAAAACGGAGTCTGCTGGATATGCTCATTTACAACTAGATTCAATCCTCTTAAATAGTTAAGAGTGTACAGAAGGGTGAAGAGAGACATTCAGTGGAAAGCAACTAAACCTCCCAGTGAGGAAAAGTAAGGAAATTGTCACCCATATCATTCCATATTTTTCTTACCTTTCTTTTCAAGTTGAAACTTTCTACCCTAGATCTATTCTACCTTGTGTCTTTATTCTCCTTATTACTCCCAGTTTATTTTAAAGCTATTTGTTGAACACTGTGAAAGAAACCTGACCAATAGCTTTATTTTAAAATTAAAGATATATTGTTTGTTTTCTTGCTTTGCTTCATAATATGTTCATCGTATAATCAAAGAATAGACAAAAATGGCCTGGGACCACGATATTGATGGAGACACTCACTTGATAGGGATTTGAAGTAATCATCAGAATTCATCATATCTAAATTGTACATCCAAATGATGGAATAGAGAAATAAAGGATAGTAGATAGAAAAATAATATATACTTAATACTCTCAGAATATATTTTATAGAAGAATTAAACACCATTCAGAGCCAGCAGCTGCATGCAGAATTTACCAGACTGTTCGAGTGGAGAGAGATGGATTTGTACATCTGTATCTACTCTGGCCGCAGTCTGATTCTAGTGCTTATGACTGATACCCTTAGCCTCTAGGGCAGCATTCAAATGCATGGGCAGAAACAAAACAGAAATGGTTGAGCTTGGAAGAGGGCATTCATGAGAGCATTGCAAACAGCTCATTTAAAAGATTTTCAAAATATGGTTGTAATATTGCTGTCACTTCTGAAGACTCTTAAAAGTCACTCGCCTCAAAAATTGTAAGCTCATAAACATTGTTCTATTTCTTTCTTTTTCAGTTTTACATTGTTTCAACAGTGACAAATCAAAGTGAGCAAGATTGGTTTTTGTGATCAATGTAGACCTCAAAAGGTGGCTCAGTCAGTCAAGCATCCGACTCTTGGTTTTGGCTCAAGCTTAGGTCATGAGCACAGGGTTCCTGAGTTCAAGCCCCTCACTGCGCTCTGCACTGATGGCTCAGAGCCTGCCTGGGATTCTCTCTCTCTCTCTCTCCCCTTCTTTCTCTGCTCCTCCCCTGCTTGTGTGCGTTCTCTCTCTCTCAAAATAAATAAATAAACTAAAAAAAAGTAGATCTTAACATATATAAAAAGATATCACAATTTCGTGTTGATGCCATGGAGATCATTATATTTGTCTCTGAGTTCTGCCAGTAAATTTCCCTAATTGCTAACATCTATGTACTGTTTTGCACCTTTCTTTTCTTCATTTCTCTGGTGGACCAACACAAAAGAATGGGGAAGTTTCCAATATTATTAACTTCCAGAGTGTTTAATACATGCTATCTTTTTAATACCTGCTTTTACTAGCTCTTCAGCTAGAAGTTTCTATTCTATACATCATCACTAATAATTTCATAAAGAATAAGGATGGCTCTCAGCTTTAATATTTTGTGATATTGTTTAGATTTTGTTGCTGTTTGTAATGCTACATGTGGATCTTTTTAATATTTAAGCTAAGTTATTGGTCTTAGGGCTCCAATATATAAGTTATTGGTCTTAGGGCTCCAATATATAAATAGAATAAAATAAAAATTGCCTTCTTCATAAAAAAACTACTTATATTATATTTTCATGGATGACCTTCTAAGTAAAGATACTTTGCAAATTAATGAGCATATAAATAAATAAATAAATAAATAAATGGACAAATAAATAAAGTCAGCTGTTTTTACATAAAAAGCACCATTATATAAAACATGTTCTGAACTTTGAATTTGTGATATTCATCTGATGGTTGCTAATATACTGACAATTTGCATAAAAATACATCTTTCTGGCATATTTTTAAAGGTGCTACAGTGTCAAACCTTTGAACTATGTTGAATCAACTGTGTCTTTGTAATGGATAGAGTTTAAGGTGACCGATCATGTTCCCCATTTTCAAAATATTCATACCTATGTGTAACTTTCTGTCTTTGAATGTGGGAGGGATCTGTGATTTGCTTCTAGACACTTGCATGTATAAAAGCTGATGGCATGTTATGTCACCAATGGAAGAATCCCTCTTGTTAGCTGACTTGCTTTGGAAACTCCCTTTGCTGGCTTATTGAAGAGAGTAGCTATATTAGGAAAAATCACACGGATAAGATATGTGGGCAGCCTCTAGGAGCTCTAGGCATCTCCTCAGAGTTGAGGACACCCTCCAGTGCAACAGCCATCAAGAATCCAAGCCCTCAGCTATGTAACCTCAAGAAAATAAACACTACCAACAATCTGAAGGAAAGATGGAAGAATCTGGAAGTAATGTCTTCCCCAATCAGACTACCAATGAGACCACAGTGTGTTAAACACCTGGATTACAGCTTTATAAAAACCTAATAAGTGGAGGGTTCAGCTAAGCTATGCCTGGATTTCTGACCCACACAAACTATGACAGAATCAATGTGTGTTGTTTTAAGCTTCCAAGTTTGTGGTAAATTTGTTACACAGTAGCAGATAACTATATATATCCATAAGTTCGTATGTAAAGTCTTGGCAATGTAAAAACAATAGAGAGACTAGACCAAAGTGCAAAATGAAGATGAATGTGGATTAACATGAGAGAAAAAATTAACAAGAGGCATTAATTTGTAGTAAGTAATATAACAAAACACATGTTGTATTGTCACAAAATATACCTTCTAAATACAAACTAGTATAATGCGGTCATTCTTGCATGAAATGTCAACATGTGAGAGTAATGAAGTTATAAACAAAGAACAAATATATCTCCTGTGGCTTGCAGTATAATTTTCCTTAAAATTAAAAATAAGAGCTATTGCTAAAGATTATGTGATATGTAACTAATATGTCCTAAATTCATGACCATACTCTATTGGGTCTTTAAAATGTACTGTTTTTAGTATCTATGCTATATAAGATTTATTTGTTGTTTTAGTGGAACACAATAAATGCTATGTTGATATTTTAGTGTTTCCCTTATCAACCCACAGAGAGAGTAGTTGTGATGTGGATGAAAGACACTGATGATTCTTTGGTAGATGGAAGATACCACAAGGAAAGGAATGGAGGGACTGTAAACAGAAACAGACTAGGCAAGAATTCTCTTAGTGTTGATGTCTGTCCTCAGAAGTTTTCACACCTGGGCCCCTTACCCTGCCACGGTTCTGCTGCTCTTGATAAGCCCACCAGGTTGAGAGTTGGATTCAGAGCCTGGAGGAAGGCTTTTCTTTTATTTATTATCATTATTTTTTTTTGGGGGGGGTGACTTTTTTCTCTACCTAAATTTAAGAGCCTGATGGATGGGAGAACTCAGTGGTAGGAAAAATGGCCCAAGGTGCTCACTCGGCCTGCTTCTGGTTTAGGCCTTAGTTTAGGCTCAAAGGTAGAAAACATGTAACCCAAGCCAGCTCAAGGACCCAAAATATAGTATATTTTTTGAAACATTTTTTTTTAATTTTAGAATACTTTTTGAACTACATAAAAGTGTGAATATAGGACAGAGTTTCCTTATACTCACACCTAATTTCCCATATCATTAACATCTTACATTAGTATATTGTCATAATTAATGAGGTGGTATTGATACATTATTATTAACTAGAGCTCATTTTTAGTTTTTACCTAATATCTTTTTTCTATTCTAAAATCTTGTATAGGATACCACATTGCAATTAGACATCATGTCTCCTTAGGCTCATTTTGGCCATAAAATCTCTCAGACTTCCCTTGTTTTTGATGACCTTGACAGTTTTGAGAACTGCTCACGTATTTGTAGAATGTCCCTCAATTGGGATTTGTCTGATTTGTTTCTTATAATTGGACTGGGGTTATGGGTTTTTGACTGGAAGACTACAGAGATAACTTCTGTTCTGATCGCATCGTACCAAGGGTACATAAATCAACATGACTCATTGATGTTAATCATGATTACCTGACTGAGGTAGTATTTGACAGATCTCTCCACTGTGAAGTTATTCTTTTTTTTTTCCTCTTTCCAAAGTGTATTCTTTGGAAACAAGCCACTGTGCATCCCATACTTAAGGAGTGTGGAGTTCTATATAGAGTATTAACACTGGTAGGTATCAGGATAGAATCCTAATTTGCTATACAGTAAAATGAGGTAATGATAATATATGTATATCTCCATAAACATATAATATGTATTTTCAGTCATCAATCTAATTTATCCATTTATATCTATCTATCTATCTATCTATCTATCTAAAACGATTATTTTCTTTTTTTTCCATAAGCACATTTCTTTTTTTTTTAATATATGAAATTTATTGTCAAATTGGTTTCCATACAACACTCAGTGCTCATCCCAACAGGTGCCCTCCTCAATGCCCATCCCCCACCCCCCCCTCCCTCCCACCCCCCATCAACCCTCAGTTTGTTCTCAGTTTTTAAGAGTCTCTTATGCTTTGGCTCTCTCCCACTCTAACTTCTTTTTTTTCCCCTTCCCCTCCCCCATGGGTTTCTGTTAAGTTTCTCAGGATCCACATAAGAGTGAACACATATGGTATCTGACTTTCTCTGTATGGCTTATTTCACTTAGCATCACACTCTCCAGTTCCATCCACGTTGTTACAAAGGGCCATATTTCATTCTTTCTCATTGCCACGTAGTACTCCATTGTGTATATAAACCACAATTTCTTTATCCATTCATCAGTTGATGGACATTTAGGCTCTTTCCATAATTTGGCTATTGTTGAGAGTGCTGCTATAAACATTGGGGTACAAGTGCCCCTAGGCATCAGCACTCCTGTATCCCTTGGGTAAATTCCTAGCAGTGCTACTGCTGGGTCACAGAGTAGATCTATTTTTAATTTTTTGAGGAACCTCCACACTGTTTTCCAGAGTGGCTGCACCAGTTTGCATTCCCACCAACAGTGCAAGAGGGTTCCCGTTTCTCCACATCCTCGCCAGCATCTATAGTCTCCTGATTTGTTCATTTTGGCCACTCTGACTGGCGTGAGGTGGTATCTGAGTGTGGTTTTGATTTGTATTTCCCTGATGAGGAGTGATGTTGAACATCTTTTCATGTGTCTGTTGGCCATCCAGATGTCTTCTTTAGAGAAGTGTCTATTCATGTTTTCTGCCCATTTCTTCACTGGACTATTTGTTTTTTGGGTCTGGAGTTTGGTGAGCTCTTTATAGATTTTTGGAATCTAGCCCTTTGTCCGATATGTCATTTGCAAATATCTTTTCCCATTCCGTTGGTTGCCTTTTAGTTTTGTTGATTGTTTACTTTGCTGTGCAGAAGATTTTATCTTGATGAGGTCCTTTTTGCTTTTGATTCCCTTGCCTTTGGGGATGTGTCAAGTAAGAAATTGCTGCAGCTGAGGTCAGAGAGGTCTTTTCCTGATTTTTCCTCTAGGGTTTTGATGGTTTCCTGTCTCACATTCAGGTCCTTTATCCATTTTGAGTTTATTTTTGTGAATGGTGTAAGAAAGTGGTCTAGTTTCAATCTTCTGCATGTTGCTGTCCAGTTCTCCCAGCACCATTTGTTAAAGAGACTGTCTTTTTTCCATTGGATATTCTTTCCTGCTTTGTCAAAGATTAGTTGGCCATACTTTTGTGTGTCTAGTTCTGGGGTTTCTATTCTATTCCATTGGTCTATGTGTCTGTTTTTGTGCCAATACCATGCTATCTTGATGATTACAGCTTTGTAGTAGAGGCTAAAGTCTGGGATTGTGATGCCTCCTGCTTTGGTCTTCTTCTTCTTCAAATTACTTTGGCTATTCAAGGCCTTTTGTGGTTCCATATGAATTTTAGGATTGCTTGTTCTAGCTTCAAGAAGAATGCTGGTGCAATTTTGATTGGGATTGCATTGAATATGTAGATAGCTTTGGGTAGTAGTGACATTTTAACAGTATTTATTCTTCCAACCCATGAGCATGGAATGTTTTTCCATTTCTTTATATCTTCTTTAATTTCCTTCATAAGCTTTCTATAGTTTTCAGCATACAGATCTTGTACATCTTTGGTTATATTTATTCCTAGGTATTTTATGCTTCTTGGTGCAATTGTGAATGGGATCAGTTTCTTTATGTGTCTTTCTGTTGCTTCATTATTAGTGTATAAGAATGCAACTGATTTTTGTACATTGATTTTGTATCTTGCGACTTTGGTGAATTCATGTATCAGCTCTAGCAGACTTTTGGTGGAGTCTATTGGGTTCTCCATATATAATATCATGTCATCTGCAAAAAGTGAAAGCTTGACTTCATCTTTGCCAATTTTGATGCCTTTGATTTCCTCTTGTTGTCTGATTGCTGATGCTAGAACTTCCAAAACTATGTTAAACAACAGCGGTGAGAGTCGACATCCCTGTCGTGTTCCTGATCTCAGGGGGAAAGCTCTCAGTTTTTCCCCATTGAGGATGATATTAGCTGTGGGCTTTTCATAAATGGCTTTTATGATGTTTAAGTATGTTCCTTCTATCCCGACTTACTCGAGGGTTTTTATTAAGAAACAATGCTGAATTTTGTCAAATGCTTTTTCTGCATCGATTGACAGGATCATATGGTTCTTTTCTTCTATTAATGTGATGTATCACGTTGATTAATTTGCAAATGTTGAACCAGCCCTGCATCCCAAGAATGAATCCCACTTGATCATGGTGAATAATTCTTTTTATAAGCTGTTGAATTCAATTTGCTAGTATCTTATTGACAATTTTTGCATCCATATTCATCAGGGATATTGGCCTGTAGTTCCTTTTTTTTTTTTTTTTTTACTGGGTCTCTGTCTACTTTAGGAATCAAAGTAATACTGGATTCATAGAATGAGTCTGGAAGTTTTCCTTCCCTTTCTATTTCTTGGAATAGCTTGAGAAGGATAGGTATTATCTCTGCTTTAAATGTCTGGTAGAACTCCCCTGGGAAGCCATCTGGTCCTGGACTCTTATTTGTTGGGAGATTTTTGATAACCGATTCAATTTCTTCGCTGGTTATGGGTCTGTTCAAGCTTTCTATTTCCTCCTGATTGAGTTTTGGAAGAGTGTGGGTGTTTAGAAATTTGTCCATTTCTTCCAGGTTGTCCAATTTGCTGGCATAGAATTTTTCATAGTATTCCCTGATAATTGTTTGTATCTCTGAGGGATTGGTTGTAATCATTCCATTTTCATTCATGATTTTATCTATTTGGGTCATCTCCCTTTTCTTTTTGAGAAGCCTGGCTAGAGGTTTGTCAATTTTGTTTATTTTTTCAAAAAACCAACTCTTGGTTTCGTTGATCTGCTCTACAGTCTTTTTAGATTCTATATTGTTTATTTCTGCTCGATCTTTATTTCCCTTCTTCTGCTGGGTTTAGGCTGTCTTTGCTGTTCCGCTTCTATTTCCTTTAGGTGCACTGTTAGATTTTGTATTTGGGATTTTTCTTGTTTCTTGAGATAGGCCTGGATTGCAATGTATTTTCCTCTCAGGACTGCCTTCGCTGCATCCCAAAGCATTTGGATTGTTGTATTTTCATTTTCGTTTGTTTCCATATATTTTTTTTAATTTCTTCTCTAATTGCCTGGTTGACCCACTCATTCTTTAGTAGGGTGTTCTTTAACCTCCATGCTTTTGGAAGTTTTCCAGACTTTTTCCTGTGGTTGATTTCAAGCTTCATAGCATTGTGGTCTGAAAGTATGCATGGTATGATTTCAATTCTTGTATACTTATGAAGGACTGTTTTGTGACCCAGTATGTGATCTATCTTGGAGAATGTTCCATGTGCACTCGAGAAGAAAGTATATTCTGTTGCTTTGGGATGCAGAGTTCTAAATATATCTGTCAATTCCATCTGATCCAGTGTATCATTCATGGCCCTTGTTTCTTTATTGACAATAAATGTCAATAGATGATCTAGCCATTGTCTAGAAGATCTAGCCATTGTTGTAAGTATTAAAGTCCCCTGCAATTACCACATTCTTATCAATAAGGTTGCTTATGTTTGTGTGTAATTGTTTTATATATTTGGGGGCTCCCGTATTCAGTGCATAGACATTTATAATTGTTAGTTCTTCTTGATGGATAGACCCTGTGATTATTATATAATGCCCTTCTTCATCTCTTGTTACAGCCTTTAATTTAAAGTCTAGTTTGTCTGATATAAGTATGGCTACTCCAGCTCTCCTTTGACTTCCAGTAGCATGATAAATAGTTCTCCATCCCCTCATTTTCAATCTGAAGGTGTCCTCAGGTCTAAAAAGAGTCTCTTGTAGACAGCAAATAGATGGGTCTTGTTTTTTTTTATCCATTCTGATACCCTATGTCTTTTGGTTGGTGCATTTAGTCCATTTACATTCAGTGTTATTATAGAAAGATATGGGTTTAGAGTCATTGTGATGTCTGTAGGTTTCATGCTTGTAGCGATGTCTCTGGTACTTTGTCTCACAGGATCCCCCTTAGGATTTCTTGTAGGGCTGGTTTAGTGGTGATGAATTCCTTCAGTTTTTGTTTGTTTGGGAAGATCTTTATCTCTACTTCTATTCTAAATGACAGATTTGCTGGATAGAGGATTCTCGGCTGCATATTTTTTTCTGTTCATCACATTGAAGATATCCTGCCATTCCTTTCTGGCCTGCCAAGTTTCAGTAGAGAGATCTGTCACTAGTCTTATTGGTCTCCCTTTATATGTTAGAGCATGTTTATCCTTAGCTGCTTTCAGAATTTTCTCTTTATCCTTGTATTTTGCCAGTTTCACTATGATATGTCGTGCAGAAGGTCGATTCAAGTTACGTCTGAAGGGAGTTCTCTGTGCCTCTTGGATTTCAATGCCTTTTTCCTTCCCCAGATCAGGGAAGTTCTCAGGTATTATTTTCTCAAGTACACCTTCAGCACCTTTCTCTCTCTCTTCCTCCTCTGGAATACCAATTATGCGAATATTATTTCTCTTTAGTGCATCACTTAGTTCTCTAATTTTCCCCTCATCCTCCTGGATTTTTTATCTCTCTTTTTCTCAGCTTCCTCTTTTTCCATAATTTTATCTTCTAGGTCACCTATTCTCTCCTCTGCCTCTTCAATCCAAGCTGTGGTCATCTCCATTTTATTTTGCAGCTCATTAATAGCATTTTTTAGCTCCTCCTGGCCGTTCCTTAGTCCCTTGATCTCTATAGCAATAGATTGTCTGCTGTCCTTTATACTGTTTTCAAGCCCAGCGATTAATTTTATGACTATTATTCTAAATTCACTTTCTGTTATATTGTTTAAATCGTTTTTTGATCAGTTTGTTAGCTGTCATTATTTCCTGGAGGTTTTTTTGAGGGGAATTCTTCCCTTTCGTCATTTTGGATAGTCCCTGGAGTGGTGCAGAACTGCGGGGCACTTCCCCTGTTCTGTCTTGAATAACTTGCGTTGGTGGGCGGGCCCGCAGTCAGACCTAATGTCTGCCCCCAGCCCACCGCTGGGGCCACAGTCAGACTGGTGTGTGCCTTCTCTTCCCCTCTCCTAGTGGCGGGATTCATTGTGGGGTGGTGTGGCCTGTCTGGGCTACTTGTGCACTGCCAGGCTTGTGGTGATGGGGATCTGGCGTATTAGCTGGGGTGGATCAGCAAGGTGCACGGGGGACGGGCGGGGCAGGCTCAGCTCACTTTTCCTTTGGAGATCTGCTTCGGGAGGGGCCCTGCGGCACCAGGAGGGAGTCAGACCTGCCTGCCAGAGGGGTGGATCCTCAGAAGCACAGGGTTGGGTGTTTGCGCAGTGCAAGCAAGTTCCCTGACAAGAACTGGTTCCTTTTGGGATTTTGGCTGGGGCATGGGCGAGGGAGATGGCACTGGTGAGCGCCTTTTTTCCCCACCAAGCTGTGCTCTGTCATCCGGGGCTCAACAACTCTCCCTTATGTTGTCCTCCAGCCCTCCCGCTCTCCAAGCAGATCTGTTAACTTATAACCTTCCAGATGTCAAGTCCCGCTTGCTGTCAGAACACACTCTGTCAGGCCCCTCAGCTTTTGCAAGCCAGACTCAGGAGCTCTGCTTTGCTGGTGAGCTGCCCATCTGCCCCGGCTCCCTCCCGCCAGTCCCTGTAGCGCACACCGCCTCTCTGCCCTTCCTACCCTCTTCCGTGGTCCTCTCGTCTGTGCTTGGCTCCAGAGAATCCGTTCTGCTAGTCTTCTGGCGATTTTCTGGGTTATTTAGGCAGGTGTGGGTGGAATCTAAGTGAGCCCAGCATCTTCCTACGCTGCCATCTTCCCAGAAAAACTATTATTTTCTAAGTTGTGTGCACTTCATGGGAAAAGGTTGAACTCCAGAGACCCAGAGAGATATGGAAAGGAGTTACTAGGTTTTGAGGTTTTATTTTTAAATGGTTATTTATTTTTGAGAGAGAGAGCATGAGCAGGAGAGGAGCAGAAAGAGGGGAAAGCAGAGGATCCAAAGTAGGCTGTGTGCTGACAGCAGTGAGCCTGATGTGGGGCTTGAACTCCTGAACCATGAGATCATGACCTGGTCCAAAGTCAGACACTAAACCAACTGAGCCACCCAGGTGCCCCTAGGCTGTGAGTTTTTAAATCATCCCATGAAACTTTGTTAAGTCAATAATATTGCAGAAGCAGTAGGATAAACTGAAAAGAAAGAACACCATGGAAAGGAGAAAGAAGAACATTTGTGAAGGAGATCAGGAGCAAGAAAGATTCTCTAGACTGGAGAGGTATATAATGAAGGACGTATAGAGGACACTATCTAAGAGCTGTATATAGTTAATAGTAGCCAAACAGAAAAACTTGGGGATTATTTAGAATCAACCAACAAAGAAAAACATTCTTTAAATAAAAATATGTTATGAATTTTTTACAACCAAACATACATAGCACTTGAAATATATACATATGTGTGTGCGCGCAAACACACACACACATTTATATGCTAGGGACTTTGGTGTAGAAAATTCATGCCATTGTGGAAGAGATCAGATTGTATTATTCATATCATTTTATAATCCATACCACTGTAGAACAGGTGCCCTGGCTCATGTATGTGAACAGTATAGAGTAAGAAAGGCTTGAGACTTAGTCTTATAGGGGATTCATCTCAGTTTCTTTAGATTTCTTTATTTTCATTCTCTTACTTTGTCCTTAGGCTGATTTCCTCAAAGTTAAAGGTAATTAAAAATAACAGCTTCTTCATTTTCCCATAGGTAGGGGGAAAAAAAAAACTTACCTAGCCATTCAAAGGATAGTCCTATAATTTTCTCACAGTTGAACTGGTCATTTTGGCTAGGGGAATGGAATCTGTTGGTTGGTTTAGCAGTCCTTTTACCAAACTGCTCCTACTCTCGACATCCAACTCCCCAATTTTGTCTGCTGGTGGGTTTGTTCGTGAAACACAAGGACTCAGTTCTACACTTATCCATACCCAAACAAAAACATGGAGAATGTTAGGAAAAAGGAAGTATAGTGGTCAAATACAGCAACCTTTCCATGTCCTGATGTATTAGTGAGCATTTTTCTGCCTAACTAATATCCTATCAGCTATGAAAGAGTTACCTTATATGTTCTCCTTATTATCCAGAGAATATGAATATGACCTATGAAGTTGACTCTAATGAACAATATATCCCCATGTTTTCAAAATCAGATCTTATCATATACTGGATATAAAATGATTTTAGTAATTTTTAACAGGGTGTCAGAAGGCGGAGAACATAGCAATGATCCTGATATTACCAATAGTGTATGTACTCTTTGAATTAAGCAAATGTATGGTTACATGAGTGGATTATGAAATCAGGTATGTAACTTTTTTCTCTTGTAAGAAGGTTTGAATGCAAAAATCACATTTTGGTGTTTAGTTTCCTTATATTTCAACTTATGAAATATTTCCAAGTGTATTTCCTAGGCTAGAACTGGAGTTTTAATTAATACTGTCTGTCTTTAGATTAGACAAATACAAATATAAACTATTCCATGTTTGGACGAATAATAGACAATTATATGTTTATTATTTAATTTGTTTATCATTTGTAAATGTCCATTGATGTACTACACACCTGGCGTTATTGCTATCATATATATTATTTAGCATTAGCATATAACACACTGAATTTTCAAAATGCTATCATCATTAATTAGTCATACTTCATAACTCTCCTGTGAGGTAATGTGGTGATTATAGAAAATTAAGTTACAGATAATTCAGGTTGCTGACCTGAAGAAATTACCACCTACAAGTGAATATATTGTAAATTAGTGGTTAGTAATTTGTGGAATTATTGAGTTTCTTGCATTGATATATGCAAATATAGATAATAACTCAAAAAGTATGTTTATTACAGCTTTGCCCTTTCTGCCATGTTATTTAATATTATGACATTTGTATACTCTGTTCTGAACAGTTTGCATAGAAATTTGCCTTGACTTTTCCATTCTTCTTGAAATCATAGAGTAAAATTCTGATAAAACTATATGCTCTTACTTATTTTAAAAATTTCTTAGGAAATACCTAACAACTTCCAGTATCATCAACTTGTCAATATCATCCAGTATCTCTATTCCATTTTTAATAAAATCCAGCTCCTCCCAAAAATCATGTTGCTAATGGCCTTTGAAATACATGTTATAGTTATCTGCCAGAAAATTCTCCTTAAACCTAAAAGGCTTTTTTGATCCTCACCTGTCAGGAGACAGAAAGCAAGCAAAGTGGAGTTTCCAAGTTGATTCAAGTACTATCATAAAAATGAGGGGGAGTTTCCACATTGATTTTAATAATTATGTTAACATGAACTGTCTTCTTCTCCATTTCTCCTAGCAATTGAGGAACTCTCCAAGACAAAGATACCCTCATTTGCTGTCTGAATCGGATATGAAGCCTAAAAATACTCACATAATGTCTTAACCTTTTCTTCTACTAAGCTGAGACTTTCTCCCTAGGAATGGAAGATAATTCATAAAACTACCTTATATGAAAAAATGTAGATTGATATTTTCAAAGGTGTCTTCTTAAAAAACAAATACAAAATGTGGCCATTATAATAGGAGAGGAAAATTTTCAAGGACTTTATAGTTATTCTGAATTTGAAAATTATTCTCTAAATCTTACAATACCTGAATTCGAGCTTTGGCTTCTTCACGGTAGTCTCTAAGGGTTTGTGTATGCAATTTCCTGGTTTTACATACAATCAAAGTATTTTATGCTCTTGCCAGTACAGGGTCATACCAAGATGTTTTTCCATAACAACTAAAGTTGTTGAATCTAGGTTTGTATTCTACGGCCTCTTTCTTCCCACTGGTCTTTTTGGCTAGCTACTGCCTTCATTGCTTGAGGTGTTCGGACAACTGGCTATAAGGCAGGGGTTCCCATATCTCCCCTCAGATTTGATAATTTGCTAGCAAGACTTACCGAACTCAGGAAAGGAGTTTACTTACCATTACTAATTTGTTATAAAGGATGCAACTCAGAAATAGCCAAATAGAATACATACATAGGGCAAGTTTTGGGGGAAAGAGTGTGGAGCTTCTAGATCCACTCCCCTAATGCCTCCTTCCTACTCACTAACCCAGAAACTCTCTACATCTCATCTTTTAGAGGTTCTTTATGGAGGTATCATCTTACAGGCATGGCTGATGAAATCATTGTCCATTGGTGAGTAATGCAATTTCCAGTCCTTCTCATCTCCCTGAAGGATGGAGAGTAGGACTGAAAATCCAAGACATCTAATCAATATTAGGCCTTTCTGGCAACCAGCCCCCATCCTAAGGTTATCTAGGAGCTGCCAAGAGTTGCCTCCTCAGAACAAAAGATACAATCCTGTCACCCTTATCACTGGGAAATTCCAAGAATTTTAGGAGTTCTGTGACAGTACCTGGGAACAAAGACTAGATATCCTACGATATCACATCTCTATGGTAAGGCTTTTTAAGACTGCCCAATTGGTGCAGTTCCAGCTCCACTAAGAATAGTTATGGAATAACTGAGATTCATATTTTTCCCCATTAAATCCAGGTACAGATAAAGTATAACTCTAATAATTTCCCAAACCGGGAAAAACAAGTAAGGAATACACAGATTCGTTAATAATCTTTGTATAATACAAAATAGTATGAATATATTTAGATTTCCATAGCTTTTTAAAAAGTATATACTTCTAATTATACCTTGATAAACTACAAAAATAGCTCTCCTATCATTCTCTGATAACATTCTAAAGGGCTCCTTTAGTTTTCTCTAGTCACATTATCACATAAATTATTCTATTTGAAGAATATGGACTAACTCAGAATAAGAGGAACTAGTAGTTTTAATCCAATTACGAGATTTTGGATTCTAAAACAGTTCATTATTCAGTTTCAATCTACTCCTACTCTTTCGCAGAATGCTATGCATTTAAAATATATTATTTGTAACTATTCTACATTTACCTTTTCAAACATGTCTAAACTTACCATTCTAGAAAAATTGGTATAACTTCATGTATATGACTTAAAGCATGAATATTTTCTTGATCTGTTAGGTATGTAAATGCTACCTAACAAAGGTACTAAGACCCTTCTTCCTAATATAGAAAGAGCAGTGAAGCTAGATTGTGAGCCAGATTAGTGAGCCAGCTAGATTACTTGAATACTTAGTTTAATGATGATGGGTCTTGAGGCCTGAAAATATTAGTGTGCTTACATTGTTTCTGCTGTGATCACCAAATAATATGGTTTTAGCCTTGTAAATAGTACTATTTCACATATTCTTTTTAGGTGTAAAAACATTGTAAGACCATGGTCAGCTTCTTGTCTTTAGTGCAATGATCATCCATTGATTCATTGATCATTACAATTCTGGCATGTTCTGCCAGAAATCTAATTTTGCATATGTTTGGTGGATTGTTTTCATGTTTTATCAAGGCGTGTAGCAAAAGACATACTACTGTAAAGATATTTATCGCCCAAAAAGGAATAAATCACCTTTGAGTTACCAAAGGTAGCTTTGCTCTAGGGGGGAGGGTGATATGCAGGATCATTTAAAGTACTGAGAGAAGATCTTAGGATGATGGGTGGGTTCTTCCATTACATGTGACTTTGTGTTATATGAAAGTCTAAAATGAGAGGCTTCCAGACCTGGGAAGAGACTGCAGAACATGAGGGTGTGTGGAGTTAACTGAAATTATGGATACAAGAAATGGTGTCACCTGTACAGATCATTATGCAGAATTTAAGGGTCAGTTGAGAGCCTCAAATGGGGGAGTATTGAGAAAATGAGAATGTTTTGCAAATAGACTTTATAAAAGTGCTCATCTCAGTAACTGTATCAGATGTTCTAGATTTCTATTTTTCTCTGGACCCAGTGACTAGCTACTTTACTATCTTTAGCGTTCCCCATTGTGGTCAATGTGGGATATGACTCATCTTGAATTACTTGTTCATATGTGAATTAGGAAGTTCGATCTTCCAAGTTTTTGTTTTGTTTTGTTTTTTTTGGTTTTTTTTTTTTTTTTTTTTTTTTTTAGATAATTTAGCTTGGCCAGCTGTCCTCTCACTACCCCTTCATGGTAATTACTGTAAGACATTATAAACTGTAACTCTCCTGTTTAAAATAAATTGGCAACTTGTAGGATTTGGAGGACAAACTGGGACATGTTAATGGTATCTAACAATGTGGAAAGGGAAAGTGCTTACTACGTATCAGAGATATAATGAGAAAGATGAGAATATCCCAGCCTGGGTGCAATTTATACTATTGTGGGAAAAGATGTTCTAGTTAGGACTTTGTGGTTAAAATGAAAAGAATCACTCAAATTACTTCCAGTAATGAAGAATTTATTTTAAGAATAACTGTTCATCCAAGAAAAAAATTGCATAATTAGGCCATAAGCAAATATAAATTATAATATTGCAGACCAATGAGAAAATTTAGAAGCCTAAGTTTTTTAGAAGGATCTAAGACAGTACACTAAGAGCATCAGCTGTAGAAGATTAGACAGAATTATTAATGATTATGTGGTCTGCTATAAAATGACTCATGACACTCCAAATTTCTGTCATTTCCCCCTTTTGCTACAAGTTTGCTTTGCTTTGCTCTCCAACATGCATAGCTATCTGATTTGCCATATAGCTCCTGTTTCCTCATAACTATTGTTTCCTCATAATTTCAGGTTGAATCTGGTTCTTCCTTACCTGACATAAAATCCTCCAGTGTTTCCTTAAGTGGGCCTTTCTAGATTTATCTTCTGCTAAAAGCTACATTATTGTCCCTACATTTTCCAGTTTAAATTCCTGAAAGATAAAATACAATCACCTAGTTGATCTGTGTTTTCTTTCCAGTCTATTGACCAGGAAACCATGGATTTGGAACTTATCCATTGTTTGATTTTCTGGAGCTTAGAGACTGGGGAGTCAAATGATTAAAAATATAGGTGTTTAGACTTCTCTTCAGAAGTTAATAGTAAAAAATCTCAAAATAATTGACTTGTTTCACATAAAGGAATAATTTCAGAACAATATAAAGAGTGCCAATGATAAGATCTTGTAAAACGTAGAAGGGAAACAATAAACGACAAACCCTGGGAAGTCAGAGACATTTCCACATAGACAATATACTTGAGTTAGTGTTTAGTAGCCATTTTCCGGGTCCTTACATAAGTGGAAGAGCTTTTCTTTCTTTCTTTCTTTCTTTCTTTCTCTTTCTTTCTTTCTCTCTCTTTCTTTCTTTCTATTATATTTATTTATTTTTGAGAGAGCACAAGCTGGTGAGGGGCAGAGAGAGGGAGGGGGACAAAGGATCTGAAGTGGGCTCTCTGCTGACAGGCTGACAGGCTGACAGCAGTGAGACCGATGTGGGGCCCTAACTCATGAACTGCCAGGTCATGACCTGAGTGGAAGACGGTTGCTCAATGACTAAGCCACTCAGGTGCCAGGAAGAGCGTTTCAAAATGAGAGAATATATGCCAAGGCACAGAGTCAGAAAGCGCTTTTATATATCTGGGAAAACATAAATAACTTTGTCTGGTGGAGGAGGTAAAGGTCGGAAATTTGCCAGCAATCATTTGCAGTAATAGTTAAGGGCCAGATAATGGAGATCTTCTGCATCAATGAAATGCTTATGCATTTTGTCCCATGAGTGATATGCAAACATAGAAATGTTTTAAGTGGATATGTGTTATGTTTACATATGCATTTTCGAAAAAGCATTCTGGCAATGCATGAGACAGGATTGAAGATGGGCTAGATGGGTGATCAATTAGACATCACTTACAATGGTGCTGTCAGGAGAACAAGGAAATGGAGTGGCAGTGATGGCTTTGGAATGAAGATGTCAGGATAAATGCAAAAGCTGCTAAAGAATCAGTGACCCCTTTTCTGTGAACTCACCATGGTGGCTGGAATCTTGTACACATATCCTGAAAACTGGAAGACCTTTAAGGCTCTCATTGTAGCTCAGTACAGTGAGGTTCAGGTTGGCAAGCTGTCCGTACCACTTTCACTTTATTTAAACCAACTACACCCTAAATTTCTCCATAAATTTCCTGCCAGCAAGTTCCCAGCACTTCATGGGGACCGTGGATCCTGTGTATTTGAGAGCTATCTCACTGCCTACCATGTGAGCAATGAGGAGCAGCAGAGAAGAAACAGGTGGCACACTGGGTGAACTTTGTTGATAGCAATGTAGTGTTACCAGCCAGTACCTGCCCACCTTGGGCATCATGCACCACAACAAGCAGGCTACAGAGCATAGAAATGAGGAGGTGGGGTGACTTCTGGGGTTGCTGGATGCTCACTTGAAAATGAGGACTTTTTTGGTGGAGAACACATGACGCTGGCTAACATCACAGTTTTCTGAACCCAGCTGTGGCTCTATCAACAGGTCCCAGAAACTTCTTTCAGCCAGACCTTCAATCAGAACAGTACCTTCAAGTGAACATCTCTTGCCATCACCCAGATGCCTGCACCTGTCCTTGAAAGAGGTGGGGGTCAGTAAAGAAACCACACTGAAAGAAAAAACAAAAAAGAAAAGAAAACAGTGGTGTCAGTGATAGGTTCTTGAGTTTAAAACCAATGATCAAACATTAACCATATGAATATTGTTGTTAGATTATCATATTTAGGGGGGTTCCGGAAGATGGCGGCGTAGGAGGACGCGGGGCTCACAGCGCGTCCTGCCGATCACTTAGATTCCACCTACACCTGCCTAAAGAACCCAGAAAACCGCCAGAGGATTAGCAGAACGGAGTCTCCGGAGTCAAGCGCAGACTAGAGGCCCACGGAAGAGGGTAGGAAGGGCGGCGAGGCGGTGCGCGCTCCACGGACTGGCGGGAGGGAGCCGGGGCGGAGGGGCGGCTCGCCGGCCAAGCGGAGCCCCCGAGTCTGGCTGGCAAAAGCGGAGGGGCCGGACTGACTGTGTTCCGACAGCAAGCGCGACTTAGCGTCTGGGAGGTCAGAAGTTAACAGCTCTGCGCGGAAAGCGGGAAGGCTGGAGGACAAAGGGAGGGAGAGCTGCTGAGCCCCCGGACGGCAGAGCTCAGCTTGGCGGGGAACAAAGGCGCCAGCGCCATCTCCCCCGCCCATCCCCCAGCCAAAATTCCCAAAGGGAACCAGTTCCTGCCAGGGAACTTGCTCGCTCCGCGCAAACACCCAACTCTGTGCTTCTGCGGAGCCAAACCTCCGGCAGCGGATCTGACTCCCTCCCGCTGCCACAGGGCTCCTCCTGAAGTGGATCACCTAAGGAGAAGCGAGCTAAGCCTGCCCCTCCAGCCCCCGTGCACCTTGCCTACCCACCCCAGCTAATACGCCAGATCCCCAGCAACACAAGCCTGGCAGTGTGCAAGTAGCCCAGACGGGACACGCCACCCCACAGTGAATCCCGCCCCTAGGAGAGGGGAAGAGAAGGCACACACCAGTCTGACTGTGGCCCCAGCAGTGGGCTGGGGACAGACATCGGGTCGGACTGCGGCCCTGCCCACTAACTCCAGTTATACACCACAGCACAGGGGAAGTGCACTGCAGGTCCTCACCACGCCAGGGACTCTCCAAAATGACCCAACGGAAGAATTCCCCTCAGAAGAATCTCCAGGAAATAACAACAGCTAATGAACTGATCAAAAAGGATTTAAATAATATAACAGAAAGTGAATTTAGAATAATAGTCATAAAATTAATCGCTGGGCTTGAAAACAGTATACAGGACAGCAGAGAATCTCTTGCCACAAAGATCGAGGGACTAAGGAACAGTCACGAGGAGTTGAAAAACGCTTTAAACGAATTGCAAAACAAAATGGAATCCACGATGGCTCGGCTTGAAGAGGCAGAGGAGAGAATAGGTGAACTAGAAGATAAAGTTATGGAGAAAGAGGAAGCTGAAAGAAAGAGGGATAAAAAAATCCAGGAGTATGAGGGGAAAATTAGAGAACTAAGTGATACACTAAAAAAAAATAATATACGCATAATTGGTATCCCAGAGGAGGAAGAGAGAGGGAAGGGTGCTGAAGGGGTACTTGAACAAATTATAGCTGAGAACTTCCCTGAACTGGGGAAGGAAAAAGGCATTGAAATCCAAGAGGCACAGAGAACTCCCTTCAGACGTAACTTGAATCGATCTTCTGCACGACATATCATAGTGAAACTGGCAAAATACAAGGATAAAGAGAAAATTCTGAAAGCAGCAAGGGATAAACGTGCCCTCACATATAAAGGGAGACCTATAAGACTCGTGACTGATCTCTCCTTTGAAACTTGGCAGGCCAGAAAGGCTTGGCACGATATCTACAGTGTGCTAAACAGAAAAAATATGCAGCCGAGAATCCTTTATCCAGCAAGTCTGTCATTTAGAATAGAAGGAGAGATAAAGGTCTTCCCAAACAAACAAAAACTGAAGGAATTTGTCACCACGAAACCAGCCCTACAAGAGATCCTAAGGGGGATCCTGTGAGACAAAGTACCAGAGACATCACTACAAGCGTAAAACATACAGACATCACAATGACTCTAAACCCATATCTTTCTATAATAACACTGAATGTAAATGGATTAAATGCGCCAACCAAAAGACATAGGGTATCAGAATGGATAAAAAAACAAGACCCATCTATTTGCTGTCTACAAGAGACTCATTTTAGATCTGAGGACACCTTTAGATTGAGAGTGAGGGGATGGAGAACTATTTATCATGCTCCTGGAAGCCAAAAGAAAGCTGGAGTAGCCATACTTATATCAGACAAACTAGACTTTAAATTAAAGGCTGTAACAAGAGATGAAGAAGGGCATTATATAATAATCACAGGGTCTATCCACCAGGAAGAGCTAACTATTATAAATGTCTATGCGCCAAATACCCGAGCCCCCAGATATATAAAACAATTACTCATAAACATAAGCAACCTTATTGATAAGAATGTGGTCATTGCAGGGGACTTTAACACCCCACTTACAGAAATGGATAGATCATCTAGACACACGGTCAATAAAGAAACAAGGGCCCTGAATGATACATTGGATCAGATGGACTTGACAGATATATTTAGAACTCTGCATCCCAAAGCAACAGAATATACTTTCTTCTCGAGTGCACATGGAACATTCTCCAAGATAGATCATATACTGGGTCACAAAACAGCCCTTCATAAGTTTACAAGAATTGAAATTATACCATGCATACTTTCAGACCACAATGCTATGAAGCTTGAAATCAACCACAGGAAAAAGTCTGGAAAACCTCCAAAAGCATGGAGGTTAAAGAACACCCTACTAACGAATGAGTGGGTCAACCAGGCAATTAGAGAAGAAATTAAAACATATATGGAAACAAACGAAAATGAAAATACAACAATCCAAACGCTTTGGGATGCAGCGAAGGCAGTCCTGAGAGGAAAATACATTGCAATCCAGGCCTATCTCAAGAAACAAGAAAAATCCCAAATACAAAATCTAACAGCACACCTAAAGGAAATAGAAGCAGAACAGCAAAGGCAGCCTAAACCCAGCAGAAGAAGAGAAATCATAAAGATCAGAGCAGAAATAAACAATATAGAATCTAAAAAAACTGTCGAGCAGATCAACGAAACCAAGAGTTGGTTTTTTGAAAAAATAAACAAAATTGACAAACCTCTAGCCAGGCTTCTCAAAAAGAAAAGGGAGATGACCCAAATAGATAAAATCATGAATGAAAATGGAATGATTACAACCAATCCCTCAGAGATACAAACAATTATCAGGGAATACTATGAAAAATTCTATGCCAGCAAATTGGACAACCTGGAAGAAATGGACAAATTTCTAAACACCCACACTCTTCCAAAACTCAATCAGGAGGAAATAGAAAGCTTGAACAGACCCATAACCAGCGAAGAAATTGAATCGGTTATCAAAAATCTCCCAACAAATAAGAGTCCAGGACCAGATGGCTTCCCAGGGGAGTTCTACCAGACATTTAAAGCAGAGATAATACCTATCCTTCTCAAGCTATTCCAAGAAATAGAAAGGGAAGGAAAACTTCCAGACTCATTCTATGAAGCCAGTATTACTTTGATTCCTAAACCAGACAGAGACCCAGTAAAAAAAGAGAACTACAGGCCAATATCCCTGATGAATATGGATGCAAAAATTCTTAATAAGATACTAGCAAATCGAATTCAACAGCATATCAAAAGAATTATTCACCATGATCAAGTGGGATTCATTCCTGGGATGCAGGGCTGGTTCAACATTCGCAAATCGATCAACGTGATACATCACATTAACAAAAAAAAAGAGAAGAACCATATGATCCTGTCAATCGATGCAGAAAAGGCCTTTGACAAAATCCAGCACCCTTTCTTAATAAAAACCCTTGAGAAAGTCGGGATAGAAGGAACATACTTAAAGATCATAAAGGCCATTTATGAAAAGCCCACAGCTAACATCATCCTCAACGGGGAAAAACTGAGAGCTTTTTCCCTGAGATCAGGAACACGACAGGGATGCCCACTGTCACCGCTGTTGTTTAATATAGTGCTGGAAGTTCTAGCATCAGCAATCAGACAACAAAAGGAAATCAAAGGCATCAAAATTGGCAAAGATGAAGTCAAGCTTTCGCTTTTTGCAGATGACATGATATTATACATGGAAAATCCGATAGACTCCACCAAAAGTCTGCTAGAACTGATACATGAATTCAGCAAAGTTGCAGGATACAAAATCAATGTGCAGAAATCAGTTGCATTCTTATACACTAACAATGAAGCAACAGAAAGACAAATGAAGAAACTGATCCCATTCACAATTGCACCAAGAAGCATAAAATACCTAGGAATAAATCTAACCAAAGATGTAAAAGATCTGTATGCTGAAAACTATAGAAAGCTTATGCAGGTAATTGAAGAAGATATAAAGAAATGGAAAGACATTCCCTGCTCATGGATTGGAAGAATAAATATTGTCAAAATGTCAATACTACCCAAAGCTATCTACACATTCAATGCAATCCCAATCAAAATTGCACCAGCATTCTTCTCGAAACTAGAACAAGCAATCCTAAAATTCATATGGAACCACAAAAGGCCCCGAATAGCCAAAGTAATTTTGAAGAAGAAGACCAAAGCAGGAGGCATCACAATCCCAGACTTTAGCCTCTACTACAAAGCTGTCATCATCAAGACAGCATGGTATTGGCATAAAAACAGACACATAGACCAATGGAATAGAATAGAAACCCCAGAACTAGACCCACAAACGTATGGCCAACTCATCTTTGACAAAGCAGGATAGATTATCATATTTAAATCATTATTACTTTCATATTTTAGTTATGGGATTCTTATCCAGAGTGACTGCTAAAATTTTATCAATAGTGTCTAAAAATACCTTTCACGGAACTTCTCATGGAAGAGAAGATGATTGAAGGCTGAGAGATTATTTATAAGATTATCATTTATTAAACTGGGATAAGAGGTTGGGGGGAAGGCATTCCAACATCAGAGACTGCAAAAAATAGTATTTCCTCTGTTTCCTAAAAGCTGGAATCCACCTCCTCATCTATTAAGGAACTGTAGTCACCCTCACAGTCAGGGAGCTTAGAATTCATCATAAATTCATTGTCACTTCACAGATACATAAAGGGTAACGTTACATACAGATATTTAATTCATTTGTTCTTTTATAAAATACTTATTGACAAACTATCTCTCTGCCTCCACACATAAATGTTAGTGAGAGTGATAAGAAGTAAGATATATATTGTTTGTCAGATTCTACAATTTAAAGAAGTAAGAGACTACAATTTAAAAAAGTAAGACCGAAGTCCCACCCAGAGTACTGGAGTCCTTCAGCTCCCCCTTGCCTCCTGCCCATGTCAGTGTGAAGGTTCAGGAAGAGGACAGTTACTGCTTCATTCCTGGAAGGCAAAAGGATCTGGAATCTTCATCAGATCCTGTTCTTCTTGTTCTTATATCCTATATTATCAGCCTAATTTAGTTGCTCTCAAAGTGTGTTGCATATATATTGAATACAAAGTCCATTAAAAATGCAATCTCCTTGGCCTCTACAATTTATATTCTGACGTGATAGAGATATGGTGGCATTCAGGAATATGCATTTTTAACAACACCCCAGATGACTCTTGTTGAAGAGGTCTGTAGTACACAATTTCACAAATGCCAGTAAAGTTATTCTCATTTCTAAAACAATAAATTAGAATGAAGTCAAATGATTAGCCTGAAATGAGTTTGTGGAACAGGTATCAGAGATTCCAGTGCTCTCTTCGGCAGCACATATACCAGAAACAGATTCCAGTGTCTGCCTCATTTGTAAACTTTGAGTTCAGCTGCTTAGTGGAATAAAATGTCCTGAAAGCCAGCCAGACTTCCAAGATGTTATAGAGCTGACTGGGTATGGGAAAACATCCTTACCAAACATTTGCCATGTCTGGAGCTTATCCTTAATTTAACTCCCTGACAGTTACCTCTAATGGGCATGACTATTTAGGAATCATAACCCTTGTGTTAACCAACCCACATTAGACAGGATTTGTTTGATTTATTTAATTGAGCATAGAAGACAATTTTCTACTTAGAGGGTCAGAAACAATAAAATAATATACAATATCCTTGTCTTTGTCTTTAAATATAAGTCTAATTGAATTTCAGAAGTTTTTACTCTATGTGTTAAAAAATTTGCAAATTAAGGCCAAAAGGATAATTATCATAGACACAAAAATGCACAATGTCAACTTAATTTTGTGGTCTTTTTATATTTCCTCTAAATGTATGAATTTGTGGGGTGCCTGGGTGGCTCAGTCCATTAAGCGTCCAACTCTGGATTTTAGCTCAGATCATGATCTCAACGGTTTGTGAGATCGAGCCCCACATCCGACTCCACACAGACAGTGGGGAGCCTGCTTGGGATTTTCTCTTGCTCTCCCTCTTTCTGTGCCCCCGCACTCAAAATAAATAAATAAAACATTAAAAGGATATATATGAGTTTGCATTCATGTTATGAAGAAAAGTGTTTACTCTGAAGTAGTACCTATAGCAACTTTCAACCACATTCTTCATACCTTTAAGGTGATTCAAAAATATTTATAATTTGGATATTAGGAATTTGTTTTTTTCTTTATGAAAAGAAACTTATTAGTGTTTTTATTCTCAGTAGGGGTAGGAGTTGTAATTTTTATATTTTAATAATATTTGGATAACTAAAAGCCATATGAGTATAGTATAACAACAATTTATTATGAATGAAAAGGCATCTGGCTAGCTTCAGCAATAATTTCTGTTATAAGCATATTTTTTATGCCTTCAAGCTTTTCTTTCAAATGTGTGTTGGGGATGTATGTGGTATTGTTATAGATCAAATAATTTACTATATTGGAAATGTTTAGAGGCTTCATTTCCTCCTAATTAATCTCAGAAAGTTCACTGATTCTACATCTTATTTGACTTTGTATTTGCAAGATGGAAGCCTTGATAATAAGCCTAGATTAATCAGAGTAATGGGCTTAGATGGAGTTGCTTTAACATCTGGTAGGTTTGGACTTTGCTTCTGGGAAGTGTGTGCACATAAACATTAACAACAAAGGGCCATATGTATCCAGCATATGTCAAATTCACTGTATTTTAATACTTCCTAGATTGCCTGTGGATTTCTTAAGGAGATTATTCCACACCAAAATTATATATCAAATGACAATTAATTCTTTTTTTTTTAACTTTTAATGTTTATTTATTTTGAGAGAGAGAGGGAGAGACAGAAAGAGACAGAGCACAAGCAGGGGAGGGGCAGAGAGAGAGAGGGAGACACAGAATCCGAAGCAGGCTCCAGGCTCTGAGCTGTCAGCACAGAGCCTGTTGCAGGGCTAGACCTCATGAGCCTTTGAGCTGTTAGATTGACTGAGCCAAAGTTGGCTGCTTAACAGACTGAGCCACCTAGGCACCCTGAATGACAATTAATTCTTAAAAACAAGAGGAAATTCAAGGTAAAGACCATAATTTGGGTAGTTCTCTGAACGAATTCTTAAATGATCAAAAGTTTACAGGAACTTGAAAAGTAATTTAAATCTTCAGCTTAATTGATTGAATTAATTGAACTCAGCGCACATTGAAATGCATTGTATAGAACCAGATAACTTGAAGAAAATAGCTGAAGAAATTCAACAAAGAGATAAAGACATAATGACATAAAATGGAGCTAGAAATGAGGCTATTATAAAAATAGGTACCATAAATCCTATATCTTTGCCAAGCATGGTTTAGAGTTTTGTCATTTATCAGTGGGCATGAGAAGAGAAATCTAGTTTTTTATACAATCTACAAAATTCTTAAGATACAGAACATTTTAGTAAATACATAGATGTTTCTGATTAATAAAAGAAACATAGAAAATGATACAATAAAGTAAACTTTCTTAACACTGAGTATATTTTGTATGTAAAATTCATAAATGTAGAATAAAATGCAATATAGAATGAAGTATAAGAAAGTAACAAAATGTTGGCATAGGGCAATGAATAATATCCCAAGACTCACTGCCAAATTTAATGGTATTATTAGAGCATCTGTCGACGTAAGACCTGTCTTGATATTTTACCTGTATCCTGCTTCTGACAGATTTTAGTCCAAGAGTTTAAACTCTGAGATTTGGTATGACAACCAAAGGATATAAGTATGATTCTATTATATGGAGTTTTATAACAAGCAAAATGAATCAGTAGTGATTTAAATCAGAACCATGGTTACCTAGGGGAAGGTTTGGTGGAAAATTGTTTGTGAAAGGGCATGAGGAAACTTTTTGGGTGATAGAAATACAATGCTTGGGATGTCAAGTACATGGATCTGTGTATTTGTCAAAACTCATCAAATTGTACATTAAAAATGGGTGAATATGTAATTACAGCCCAGTAAAATGATTTAAAAACACAATTTCATATAAATTAATTTGTACTCTAATTATTTTCTACTCTGACACATTTTTCCACGTCAAAGTGTATTTTATTATACTGTAATTATTTTATCCTCTTTATATTTAGAGACCAGAGTTCATGTTTGTCTTGTTTACCATTGTATCCTTAGTGAGTCACCCATAATTCATATTCAAAAATAATTTTAGAGTTAAAATTGATAATAAGATACTCAGAATTCTATTTTCATTGATAAGCTTGAAGTATTTGAGCTGTCGTAAATTTATTTAAAAATTAGAACACTATAAATGTCCTGCTACTTAACTTCACAGGTCTCTGATTTCTAGCGGAATGAAATATTTACACTATTATGACTACACAGTGTATGTATATCTATCTGTTATGCATGAATGTATTGATATATCATATTATTAACTGAGTGGAAAGGGTAGTCTTTATGACACTAATTTCATATACACTAAAACTACCGGGACTATATTGGTAATACTGTCAAAATTGTAAATGATTGTATTACTAGTTCTTAAAATATTTTTGTCACTAGTCTGTGTATTATATAACTTTTCTATCAGTTTATTTTATTTTATTTCATATATATACGTATATGTATATATACATATATATGTATATGTAATTTATTTCAAGTTAGCTAACATACAGTGTATATACAGCGTGTTTGTGGTTTTGGGGGTAGGTTCCTGTGATTCATCTACCAGTTTTTACCTGATAATGAAATGAGAATAATTTATAGCTGAACTCAGTGGTAATTTACATATTTCCATATCCTCCACCTCTCTACCATGTATGGAACCGTGACATATTTCCAAAGTGAAGGGAAGTGTTACATTTCTAGGCTCTCCAAGTATCTACCTTAGGCCACAGAACTGCTCTATCATGAGTTATTTCAAAATGAAGGCTTAATTTAAGAGAGACAGAATGGAACATAACAGATGTAGAGGGGATTCTGGAGCATTTTAACATGTCTGAGCTTCAGTTTCTTTATTTTTAAAATAAGGACATTGAGCTAAACATTCTTAAAGATCTCATTCAATTCTAGGTCTATAATTCTGAGATCATCATAGGATTATAAGTTTCTTTTTTTTAAGAACTCAACCTGAAAGTAAGAATATGATATGAAATATGAAGAATGAGATTATCTTTTAGAATTTAGGATGACATGGTAATGACTTCCAGACTAACACTTATTTTCTCATTTTATGTCTCAAAAACTGTGTCTCCATTGAATGCACAAATATGCCTTAAAAGATGGCCCATTAAAATAATTTTCCCTCAACCTAACAGACTAAGCAGTATGAAGAATTATGACTGCTTTTCCATCTGACATACCTTCTACTTCATTCTATTCCTAAAACTCAGCACAATATCTACAATTTAGTAATTTCTCAATAGCTATTCATTATTATTATTATGAGATGACATAATTGAGAAAAAATTGATCAATGTCATTTTTGCTATTAGGTCATAGTTACCTTTTTAATGAACTGTTTATAAGCATTTAATATTAAAAATAAGAAATAAAAAAACTTGTATATTTAATAGACATTATTACTTTCATCCCAAATCTCTCCCTCACGTTTTTTTGTAAGGCTTTCAATATTAATAGCTTGAACACCCACACACAAATTCTTAGCAGATGGATATCCTATGCAGTATTGAGTACCTCATTAATTATTCAAGAATTTGTAGGTCTAGTTACAGAATCAAAAATGTCATTAATCATTAATAGTGCTTGCTTAAATGCATTAGAATAAGCATTTACTTCTCACAACAGAACACCAAATGTATAGATTACCCCTGTTTAAAAATTACTTTCCCATTTCACCCACTTAAAAGTTGGTTCATGTTTAGTCCTCAAAGCCATTTTCTATCAGGGGAGTATTGGCTTCATTCTGTCTTTTAAATGAACCAATTTAGATGGGTACTTACCTAATTTTCTAACTTTTTATATATACTTTTAATTGGAAACTCTGTCCAAAGACAATGTCTTTTAACAATGTATATATTTTTAAAGTAGATTTGTTAAATTTCTTGGCATATTGTAAATTTGTAAGCACTTTCAAGTAGAATGAAACGTTCAGGAATTTCAAGACTATGATCTAGGAGGTGAAAACCGAGATAAACATAAGGTACTAGATAAAAAAAAAAATTGACATAATTCAGGTCAAATGTCTCAATTTATAGGTAAGGAAAGTGAGACTAAGTGACAACGTGATGAGCTTGAGTTCACACATGTAATTAGAATGGGAGCTAATACCAAAAATAAAATTCCAGTAGTACTCTGCACAAGCATTACACTATTACACAATCTGTGTACTGTAACTTCCAACCAGCTCTGCTTGAATGGTGTAATTCTCTAAAATTGCTTATGAAAACACAACCTAAGTATAAATTGTTTTGCTCTTTTCTAGATGTATAATCTATGCTTCTTAAATGCTAAGCCAGACAAAATGAAAGCACAGGATTATTTGTGGACATGAGAAAGAAATTTTGGGCAGTTTGTACAATTTAATAATTTTATTCTTATTTTCATGGCAATAGGAAAGTACAACAAAATAAATATTTGTTAAAGTGTAGTGTTTGAAACTATTTTCTCATTATGTCAATGGTAAGAATAACAACCTTACATGATTAACAAATCTTCGACCAATTTAATTTCCTGGAAAATCCAGACTGAATATGATTCTAGGAAAGACTAATTAATAAGACAATTATCTTCCCCGGTATCTTTTCTCTATTTATTTTGACTTATTTATACTGCTGGTAGGTTTCTCAATGATATTCTTCTTATTACTAACTAACTAATTAACTAACTAATGCTAATAAAGGGGTGGGTAATGATAACACCTCCATTGTGTATTAAAGATCCAGAGATGCATCACTGGCTTATTACCGATTTAACTGTAGCACAAGTCGATAAGCAAGTGTCAAGAAATGAAGTAATCTCTTTTACATTTTTTAAATGTTTATTTATTTTTAAAAGAGAGAGAGAGAGAGAGAGAGAGAGAGAGAGCAAGAGCGGGGGAGGGGCAGAGGGAGAGGGAAACACAGAAGCCAAAGCAGGCTCCAGGCCTCAAGCTGTTAGCACAGAGCCCGATGAGGAGCTCCAAGTCATGAACCATGAGATCATGACTTAAGTTGGAAGCTTAACCAACTGAGCCATGCAGGCAACCCTGAAGCAAGCTCTTTTAGAAGCTCTCACGTTATTATGAAGTTTCAGTAAGATGAAATAAATACAAGTAGATGAAACCTACAAACATATACAGTAGCCCTCCTCCCTCCCTTCCCCCCCCCTCCCCCGCCATCTCTCCTTATGTGTTGGTTTTACTTTTATTGGTTTCATTGCCCCTGGTAAGGAAATAGTTGTCCTGCAGTAAGGAAATAGATAATCCTCCTTCTGTATCATCAGAAGGTCAATAGTGGCCTAATGCTACATCACAGTGCCTACATCATTCACCTCATTTCATCTCAACATGTAGGCATTTTATTGTCTCACATCAGCACAAGAAGGGTGAATACAATAAGATATTTTGAGAGAAAGAGAGAATACATTATTGCAGTATATAGTTGCAACTGTTATATTTTATTGTTAGTTTTTGTTGTTAACCTTTATTATGCCTAATTTATAAATTAAACTTTATCATAGATGTGTACATATGGGAAAAAAACAGAATATACAAGGTTTGGTACTATCTATCAGTGGTTTATAGCATCCACCAAGGGTTTTGGAACATGTCCTTATGCTTCCCGTAATGGAGGATTACTGTAGATAGAAGATGATTGATAGATAGATAGATAGATAGATAGATAGATAGACAATGCAAAACTGTAAGAAGAAAGAAAAAGTAATTGGATAGAATATTAGTAACATATATGCAGGGTTTAAAAAGATTTGTGTGAAATGGTTTTGCAAAGAAGAGGAATCTAATTTGTAAAATAAAATAAAAAAGCTAAGGAGAAATTAACAGAAGTCCCAATGTCTTCTCTGGAAGCACAAAATATGTGAGTTATCTTAAGACATGGCTCATTTCAGCTACTGAGAAATGCTTAAAAATGGTAACTAGGAGCTAATGTTAAATTCTGTTTGAAAGGGACCAATTAGAAAAACAACATATTGAAATGTTCAAAAATATTCTGGAATTAATCAAATATTCAGAACCCCATCAGGTATTAAAGTACTTCATAAATTTCTCAGCAAAGTGTTCACTTAGTAACATAGAAACAGTCACTTAAGTTGCTTTGAATCATTTTTATATCTATTGTGATTTAATTGTGAGAGAAATTAAAAAAGCATTCTCTCAATCAATTTTTACTACTTATTTCCTATATATTATTGATGGATAAGTCATTGAGTCAGGGAAAAGATAACATCTTTTTTATTTCTGGAATTCTCACCATGCATCAACAAAAATATTAAAAACTAATTGTTTGACTAATTAAAAGTTAATGCGGTCTTTCAACTTTTTACCAACTACATAAACCTACTTACTATTTAATTTTGGAGCATAGATTCAGATTTTTGTTCCTCCTGCTATCAGAAATTATTCCTATTGACAAGTTTTCCCTTTTTTTATGTGACTGAACCCTAAAGTAGTCTGCAAAATAGAAACCCTCAGCTAATGAGTTCAAAACATTTAAATTAGCTCTAGTTTACATTTGCTTGGGAACCAAGCAATACATGTTTCCCATGTGTCAGTGTTTCATATTTCAATAAACAACTTTTCATTATTTGGATGGAACAAAATTTTCACATTATTTGACAGACCATTAAAATAAGTACATTTCAAGGTTTATGTTTAGCTTTTGCTACATGCTTTATTATAATATAAAATGGCAGGTTGCTGAATTCAAATAGTATGCTTGGAATTTGGGAGTAACCCACCACAGTGAGGATGAACAACAAAAGATCGTGTCCACTGGATAAGGAGGTCCTCCGAGTTTTTGCTAAACGCAGTCAGTATGCAATGGTTCCACTTGGTGAGCTGCGATCTACCAGCTTCCCTGGACACCGGGACTGGCTAACTGGCACTGCTGGTTACCTCAAGAACCTTTACCTGTCAATTCCTAGGTCCCAAGGTAGCAGGCAATACTGTTCGCTGTACGTAGTTGTTATCAAACTAGTAAGTCAAATCGAGAAGTCCAGAGAGTTTCTCTAAATTAAAACACTCCTACATTCACCGCCAGAGGAAATTAATGCTGTGGCTTTTCTTGATTTATTTTGAATTGGGAAAGAAGAAAAGGGTTGCTTATAGAGCAAACCCCTCCGGAAACTTTCCTTTTACGTGCCCCAGAGAGTTCGCACTAAGTACACTTACATTCTGGAGAGAAGTAATGTTACTCAAACTTTTAAAACACCTTTCTCTGTGATTCTTCTAAGAAGATAATGGAAAGAGGCTTTATTTTGCAATCAATATTGTTGTTAAAAGACATTTATGGCTTCATGGAACTCAGTTAAAAGAACCCCTCAGAAAAAGTAACTGAAGAAGAGCTGATACCTGACTCTTTCTTTTCTCTTAATTTAAGACAGAAACATCAAAGTTGCAGGCCCTCAAGCAGTAGCAAAAGTCAAGTGCTGCCATTAGACTACAAAGCAGCCTTTGTAAATTATTAACTTTCCGACGGCAGGGCAGCATAAAGTTAGTTTCTATATAAAATCATAAATATTAATCACTCAAGGAATTATTTAAAATATATAAAAATACCTTAAAATATTATCTTACGGGTCTGCAAAGCATTTTGAGCTTTTGTAATTTAGAATCATTTACCAGTAGAAACATTCGTTACAGGTAACTGGGGGCAACTGTCACATCACTGGAATAATTTTCAGCTTTATTTATGGCTTAAATTAGCAACCTCAAGAAAGCCTTCATACTCAGCAGAAGTAAAAATCCCATCCCCAAAGATTCCCAACTATCAAATCATAAGTATATGCAATTTGGGTGGTAATGTGTGGCATGTATGGTGATGTGACTTTTTTTCCAGACATCCAGAGGGAAGGAATCTTTATTAGTCTCCTACTCCTGTGAATACCTCTGAGTCCCTAAGGATTTTACTTATCTCTTCAAACTGTTTTGTAGCATTAGACATAATCCAATACCAGCCTTCCTTTTATAAGGCATGAAATGGCCCGATTGGGAAGAATAAAGAGTTCCTCATTAAACGCAGCATTCGTTTCTCTTCTTCCCAGACTCACTCTCCTCTTTACTTGGTTAGCATGGATTTTAGATGGTGGCAAAGAATTACTTTATCTTCAGGGACATTAGACTTTTGTGCGATTTTCAAGAGCATGGTCCCAGGAGTGAGCATCGCTGTGCAGCACTCCCTTATGTAAGATTTTTTGTTTTTTGTTTTTTTTCTTTTTCTATAACAAATCTTTGAAGAATTCAAGAGACCCACAAAGGGTTATTACATATTTTCCTGTTGCATTTCTTGCTCTTTTCTGGATGTGAAAGTGAATATTGACTTCATAAGTTCAACTTGACTTGACTTTGGTTGACAGGTGAGATGATACACACAGGACTTTGGGAGTGAAAGGTTACGTCCAAGAAAGAAATATGCTTTCTCAGAGCTTCAGCATTCATTGTACTATATAACTAGATCCCTCTAAGACTGGGATTGTCAACTTCAAGTTTCAATGCACTAAGTAAAATTTAGATATTTATTTTGTGAAATTAAATACTTATATTTCAAGAGCTCCTTTTTACAATTTGAACTAGTACAATTTGAAATTTTTATCAATCTGACTTTCTTGTGCAAATAATGTGATGTCAGAGGAGCTGGAGATGGGTTTGGGTTAATATAATCCGAATTCAGGAAAGACTGCTTCTATTTCTAATGACATGTATTTATCAATTGTGTGACCTTGGATAAATCACTTATCCCCTGAGACTGACGGCTTTCATCTATAATATTAGACATGAATCTTTGCATTATCTCACAGAGCCAGTGAGTGGAAAAAAGAGGATACTGTATTAGTAATATAACAAAATAAATACTTTCAAAACTGTAAGGAAGTACAGATAAAAGTGTGAAAATGCCAGATGATATGAGACCTGATATATGTTATATTATGAAATATGTTTGTATTTTTAGAATATTTTGCATTTTGAAATGAAAACACCAGAGGTGCCTGGGTGGCTCAGTCGTTTAAGTGTTGACTTGATTTTGGCTTAGGTCATGATCTTATGGTTCCTGAGATCAAATCCTGGTCCCGCTCTGTGTTGACAGTGCAGAGCCTTTTTGGGATTCTCTCTCTCTGCCCCTCCCCCATTCATGCTCACTCTCTCTCTCCCTCTCTCTCTTTCTCAAAATAAGTAAATAAACTTTAAAAAAGTAGTTGAAATGAAGTTACCAGTTTCTTGATGGTCAGCAATGTATGACATGATTAGTATAAATAATTTCCATGTAATTTTACAAAAGTGACACTGTGAATTACACTGTATGTGATAACATGAGAATACATATTGCCTTCTTCTCCTCAGCTAAATAACCCTGAGGAACCACTGTTGGAGAATGTATTGAATGAGCATACTAGGTCACCTAAGAAGTAAAGATATGTGTATTGGTATCATCAAAGATAAATGTATCAAGTCCCAGACAAAGTAAAAGAAAGCATTATTTCTGCTGACTTCATACAGCATGATAAATATTTCCATTAGCTTTCCAAATATCATGTGAAAGTTACCAAATGATTACATATATAGATACACAGTATCTTTACAAGCTGTGGGGTGGTTAGGGCTCAGTTGATCTTACTACCTTAAGTATGAAAATAAATGTATAAACCTAGGATTTGTGCACATGTACATATGAACATAAAGGCATTCTGTTTTTATTTTTCAGAATCTTAGTACTTTTGTACCAAGGAAAATTAAAGCCTGGGAGAGACTTTTAAATCATCTAAATTTCCTCAAAAGCAAGGCATAAAAGAATCAGTCTGAGGTGCACATTGTCTGATAGCTGAGTTGCCACCATCATTATTCTTAATTATTTTTGACATTTTGTCCATTATCCCATGAGGCTCCTTGGAGGATAGAAATAATCAGCTGGAAGTGAGGACTAGTTAATTATCTATACTGTATTAAAAAAGTTGTGGTATTATAGATGCAACATCAATTATGGAAATTGGTGATAAACCCTGACAGTAGAAATATATCTTGGAAATGACTCTTAGCCACAAGTTTAGAAATCTTGTCACCGTCTCTTCTCCCCAATAAACTAGTAAAATCTCATTTGCAACAAGAAATATATATAAGAGTAGTTTAAGTGAATTACATCATAGGAAAATATAAAATATAATCGCCTTTTAAGCCTGCAAATACAGTGGTTTTTAAAGTTGATGATTTATGCAGGATAATTATATACATTGTTCCTATATACATGAAGAAGTGATTGTAATTGTTATTTGGATTTGTTTATATTAAACAAGAAACTGCCAGTTATTTTACAAAGATAATTTTATAAACAGTTATAATTTTTTATATGTTCTTAACCCAGAATTGTACCATACTAAGCTTTGGGATCTGAATGTGAACTGTTACAAAAGTCATTGCATTGGAATTTTACCAAAACACCCTTAGGCAAAGGCTAACTTTTGAAAATAATTAGCTTACCTATAATACTGGAAATGAAGTTGTTTTCTCCACATAATCTTTCAACAATGGATTGGAAAATGAAGATTATCTTTGTTTTATGGGAAATTTTATTTATATTTTGCAATGTCAAATATCAGCATTTTGTATTCCTTTCTTACAAATCCCTCTTCAACTCTTTTTTGAATTTATAGATTATGTTAGTAAATGCAGCAAAATGCCTGGTTTTTTCAGAACTCTGTAAATGAAGGAAAATGTAAATCTTATTAACTGGAATGATCCCATCAACTCACTATTTGTACAGCTGGGAAAATAATTACAAGCCAAGTGTGGTCAGATTGCCAGGGCCTAGCCTGTTCTATGAGCTGTCTAGATCAGTGTTGGCATCTCAACCAGATGAAATATTGCTAACCCAGGGAGCACGTAGGCTTTGGGAATGTTTTTGGTTGTCTCAGTGACTAGGTAAGAGAACTACTGGGACTTAGTGGAGACCGGGGGTACTAATTTACATGACACTGTACAATGATAATTCACCTCATCCTAAATTTGCCCCAGTGCTAGTGGGTGCTCAAGATGAAAGCTGATATACAGAGAAAATTCTGGAATTCCTATTTCTATTCACTTGTACCTAAAAATGAAAAAACAAAAAACTTTACAATATTGGTATACATATTAGTATAATTACATGTGAGTGATTCATAAAGTAAGTAAATACACATATACTTCATAACCCTCACATTTACTGATAGCGGTTTGCAATAAAATAAAATAATGCAATGAAATAATGTTTGAAGATTCTTGCTTTAGAAAAGCAAATATTTATTAAGTTTTGCCTAATAATGATCACACTTCAGGATTATCAGTAGAGTTTAGGATAGTTTATCAGGACAATTCTTTGAGTAGTTTCAGGAAGACGGAAGAGTGGAGGGGGTTTATTGTTTTTATAATCTTTTTCTTTTTTTTCTTAGAGTCAAAGTTCCTCTTGTTTGACTTGCTTAGGATGGGTACATCAGTGATGGTTCAGTCAGAGAAGCAGACAGCATATGTGTGTGTATAAACACACACCCACAAACAGAAACAGGCCATATTAAGAGATTTGACCTCAGGCAATTGTGCCCTTTGGCTAAGCAGTCTCTGGAAAATTGTCTTCACATCTAATGTTGGAGTTGAAAGTCTGCAGAGCAGGTCGACACATCACAAAGCGACTTCACTAGTCTTTTGGAAGATAAACTGTGTTTCCCTCTCTGAGGCTTAAATGTTGTATACAATCTCCTCAGGGAGTAGGCATATATTCTGAATAGGAGTGGGTTGCGTGATTTGTAATAGGCCAACATCAAGGCAATGTAAATATGACTTGGGTTGGAAGTGGTTATACAACTCTGAGGCAAATATATTTTTAATTCTAAGATATAAAATTAATATCTACACAATTGAATCCTTAGGGAGTAAATTAATTTAATGCAATATGTTATTTAGATCCACTTAAAATTTAGTGGCTTGAGTAATATGTGGAATACTTAAGCAATAGAACATGACAAACAATTCAGCAGTTCTGATTAATTTACTTCTTTGGTGCTTCCAGTCTGCATCAGAAAGGCATTAATCAACTTTACTTCATGGCTTGCTAGGTCTTGTTGCAATTATAAAATGATTTGCTATTATTAATGTTTAAAAAATATTAATAATAATGTTTGTATTCTCATTGATAACACCATACCTAACACCTTAAAATATGCAGTTAAATATGTTATTAGATATTTGCATATATTTACCTATGATAGAGCATTTTATTATCAGTTACACAATTCAAGAATTTTAAATGGTAGTGTGTATTCCATGCAGTCAAGGCAAAAACCCAAATGTGAAATAGTGAAAGGATTAGTATTTAAAGCTGAAATACAACACACACACACACACACACACACACACACACACACACACACATGCAGGCACATATATAATTTTTTATTCTAGATTCTGGTTATGAGTGTTAAAACATACTTGAACTGACTCTTCTTACAGAATTCATCAAACTGCTACATAATCATTTACTTATTTGTATCTACCCCCACCAAACTCAGGATATAATAATTGAGAGCAGTTTGTATAATATGAATATTTGGTGTACAAAAAAATTGGTGAAAAGGTAGCACAATGTCAGAAAAAAGGGAAAAGAAAAAGACTTCTAGTACCTTCCCTAAAACTTACAGGTTATCAAGTCCTTCATCTTTAAAATAGGAGATCTAAATTAGATAACTTAAAAGTAGCTTCCTTTCCAAATTTTGGTGGATTATGATTCTTCTTCAGCTTTAAACTTTCTTCTCCTTTTAATTAACTAAATATACAAGAGACACATAAGAATGAAGTTCATATTTTTAAGAGGAGAAGAAAGCAGCATGGGCTATGTGATTGTTTTGCCCAGTTTAAAAAGGGATCATTCTGTGGGTCTTCAGTGATCCTATTACAGAATTCCTAATTCAACTAATCTTCTAAGGCTATTGTTCTCTTGACTGGTTGTCACTTTTCTCCTATACTATCATTTTAGGCAAAAGTAAATCTGCTAAGTAAATCCTTCTTGCATTGTTTGATTAAGTAAAATCTGTAAGTGGAGAGAGAAACCAACTTTCTTCACATGCTTACGTAAGTATTCGATTATGTTCAATTTTTGGCAGAGAATAGTGCTTGTTTCCTCATCAAGACATTCAGTCATAGAGTAAATCCTTTTTTTTTTTAACAGATAAGATTGAAGCCAATTGATCCTCTCTTAGAGTTTGCTGGGTAGAGCTCATCTCAGCGTTTCCCCAGAAATAGATTCTGAGAAGGAAATTAGCAAGTGGGAGGAATTTTAGAATGCAATCTAGAGATCAACACTGGAAGAATGGAAGGGAAGAAAGCAGGAATGGAAGGAGGTTGGAGGTGAGCTGTGATGCAGTCTCAGTGACCTCAGTTCATCCATGGGGAGTGCCGAAAAACCCTTATAGTTGTTCTGAATAGGAGCAAAGTTGGTGGATGGCTATCTCTGCACACGAATCATTCATTGACTGCAGGCTATCCTGTGAAGACACCCATGACTCTGAGAGTGATGCAATTCAGACAAAGCTGTTTTCAAGAGAACTGTTGGTTGAGAGATGTCTGCCAGCAACATTCCCACGAGCTAGAGGAATATGTCCTAACATCCTAAAGGGGTAGGGAATTAGGAAATGTACTGCAGAAACTCTGCCTCATGCATTTCCACAACTCCTGTAGAATACCTACTTTCATTCCCTTTAGCTGGAATCGGAGCAAACTGAGCTAATTGATAAAGACTGCTGAATTTTGGATTCTGTTTTGAAAATCAATAAACAGTGTTTAATCCATAAAAATATCAGATTAGGAAAATGAATAAATTTCAATGGCAATAAATAGAACAAAAGAGAGTCCAAAAATCATATCAAATCAGCTAGGATATTTGAATAAATCATGAGAATATTATGTAATATTCAAGATAACTGATTTCAAGAAAATACTGTTTTCCTCCTTATTTGTTTTCACTAAAAATTTTAGAAAAAATATGATTTGACAGGGCCGCAAGCAGGAGTACATCTTGACCAACACACTGCTGCTTGGCATACCATAGGTGTACCAGGATTCATGCCATAATGGACATATTCCATTTTAACAGTCTAAAAACACTTGAAAATAATTAGACATAGAATTAAAATGAGACCAGGCATGTCACATTCTGAATAACAAGTTAACATTCCATTTTATCTCAATATAATTTTAAATAATGATGTTTCACTCATATGAGATGGGAGAGAATTGATTGTTGGGAGAAAAAAGTTAAAACTAAAATCTTTAAAAAAATTTTTTTAACGTTTATTCCTTTTTGAGAGAGAGAGAGACAGAGTGTGAGCGGGGGAGGGGCAGAGAGAGAGGGAGACAAAGAATCTGAAGCAGGCTCCATGATCAAAGCTGTCAGCACAGAGCCCTATGAGAGGCTCGAACTCGTGAACCACGAGATTGTTACCTGAGCTGAAGTCAGTCACTTAACGACTGAGCTACCCATGTGCCCCAAAATTGAAATCCTTTGAAATGTATATATCTTTTAATATTTGGGAAATAGCGTGTAAAAAAGAGTCAAGAAAGGTTAAACGGAAAATAAAGGACAATGTATAACAGAGGAAAAATTAGGTTGAAAAGATACATTTTTGGATGACCAAGGAACCAATCAAGATATAGAAACTTTCTTAACCTCAGATACTTCCTCACTCTTTATTCAAGTCAATCTCTATGTCTCATTAGGTGCACAGTGTTGTGATTTCTATAAATGATTGAATTTTAACTCAATTTACTTCTCTCCTGTTGATTTAGAAATTCTGAAACCATAATGTTAGTATAACTGAATTTTATATGCATTAATGTAAATAAAAGGAAATTTTAGGATATAGTAGATTTTTTTTCTGCGTGTGTGTATGTGTGTGTGTGTGTGTGTGTGTGTGTGTGTAAAAACCAACACTGTGTAGACTTTAAATGATTAGGACAATTAATCAAAGTGCTATCTAAAAATCTTTTATTTAAGGCTTAGGTTTAATTTTTTGATGTTTAAAAAAAATTTTTAGTGTTTATTTTGAGAGAGACAGAGCATGAGTAGGAGAAGGGCAGACAGAAAAGGAGACACAGAATTCGAAGCAGGCTCCAGGCTGTGAACTGTCAGCATAGAGCCCAATATGGGGCTTGAACCCACCAACCATGAGATCATGACCTGAGCCAAAGTCAGAGGCTTAACCAACTGAGCCACCCAGGTGTCCCTTGATGGTTTTTATATTCCATGGCCTTACACAATAAATGCAAAGTTTTTTAGAAGCAAAATGGGAATTATTCATTGAAAGAAATATTTAGTGGTAAGATAGTTGATAAATTAAGACTACATAGTTATAAAGTAGGCATATATAAATTGAGTATTACCAGAGTAAATAATGAAATCTCTTTTTATCACAACTGCAATGCATTAATAAATACAGTGCAGGGTGGGAAAGATGAAAGCAGTGGAGACTTTCTTATGAAGAGTCATTTATTTTTGAAGTTAATAGGGAGTTATTTTCAGATGTTTGGTTAGTTATGCCACTGGCTAAAGCATTTTATTCGCTCTTCTATCAATCATGTGAGAGGTTGCTTTTTGTATTTGTTCAAAATGGCAAGTGCTAGAGTCATAAGGCCTCAATTTTTATTGTGACACTACCATTTGCCAAATGTGTAATCTCTCTTTGTTCAGTTTCCTTCTCTTAAAATGGGGATGATGATTGTACTCACTTCAGAGGATTGTTTTGAACATTAAATGAGATAAATAATGGATGTAAAGCTATTAGCACAGTGCCTAGCACTAGACAAATCCTCAATAAATGTCTGTTGTTTTGTTGCTATTGTCATTGCTACAAGGCATGCAATAAAAAAATAAAAGGGAGTCTTTACATAGATGAATTTATCTTAATGCCTAATCAATGAAAAATTCATTCCTTCATTCAAAAAGCATTGTTGAGAGCACACTTTGTATGAAGCACTGTGCTAATGGAGTTCCAGAATGGATGCTATATTGTGTCTGTTCTGGAAAAGTGCCTGGTCTAGTGGGAGTAACAGGCAAGGCAAATGTTATTAAAATATAATAAGATAAATGTATAGTAATAATATATACCAAATTCTACAACACAGTAGATGGTGGTCTAGACTTGTGAGAAAAGATACATAGGGAAATTTTATTTGATTTATGTCTTAAAAGGTGATCAACAGATTTCCAAACTTGGGGATAGGAAAGAAGAAGCCAGGAAGAAGATATCTTGGCACAGCATTCAGTACAAAGACAAGGAGATAGGAAAGGATCTAAACAATGGATCTAAAGGTCCACTAAACAATGTCAAATGCCATATGGGGAAGTAAGTAGAATATAAAGGGAGCCGGAGAAGTAGTTTTAGATCCTCTCATGGAATGTCTTGGGTATGAAATTTATCCCGTTGTCTCCTTTATTGTTGTCAACACAATAAACACAGTTATCTCTCCTTGTATATGGACTTCAGAGAACTGTATTGTATAATTAATGAACACTTGATTAACAGAGGAATGGACATTGACTATAAAGAGATGAGAAATTCATCTAATATATGACAGCCTTCAACTGGCTTCTCAAGCTGGTTAATTTTGGCACACTTATATTTGACAAATTTAGTAACCAATTAAGGACAACAAATCACATATTGCAAGCAACCAAGACTTGCACCAATCTTTTTTAAAATCTATTTTCCTCTGCATAATTAAGCAGTTACTGCATTATGAAAAACATTCATCTATGGTGAAAGTGGTTTGTTCAATGTAATTTGTTAATATTTTCAAAAAGTTCCCAAGAAAGTTTACTGTTTCAAATAGTAATATCTTCCTCCTCTAAGCATCAAGACAAATGTAAACCATTCTCTGAGAGAATTTATGATGTTCTGTCATATATTGTAGTCATTTGCTGTATTTGAAAGGGGCCCATGAAACTCCAAGTATCTATCACCATATGCACAAAACTCCTGAGGAAATAAACAGCCAGATATATTTCCTTGGGAACACTTTGGCATACTTTGTTTCATTTGATCCTGGAATACTTGCCATGGTTGATTGGACCAGAGAATATTGACATTCAGTCCTAGTGATTAAATAGATTTGAGTAAGAGCATAGAATCTACATACAAGCTCTGGTGTAATGGTCTCAGAACCATTCTTTGTGAAGTAGATTTAAAGGAGATAAGATTCAGCCAGTTCTACCTAAGGTTTATCTTAGAATATGGGGATGAGATGGGAAATACGGAAGATATTAGATTATACAGCAACCCATGTCACCCTTATGGAGAATAACTTATTTAAATGAACAATGTCACAGATAGGAGACAGATTGGAAAATTCAGTTCCATATATATTAACAAAGTCTAGATTTAAAAATGCTTTACATACTGGTTTCTCAGTTACTTGGAAATCTATTTCAATCTTTTTTACCCCCCATATGAACAACATGCCTGAGATTTAAATATCTCATTAGGTGGACATTAATAATATGTGGACACTCTGTCCTCTAATGGCAGAAGAATGAGGCTCCCTAATCTCTTATCTCCCAAAGGAAAAAAAATTTCAATGTATTGTGCTTCTTTAGTAGATGCTGATATTAGGAAAGAGCACCAGAACCACTTCTATAACTATAGACACATATTGATTCACCATTTAAGTAGTTCTCCTATTTTAGTTCATTATATGCTTAAAAGTAAAATCATCTAGTTTAGGAGTTGGAAAAGCTTTATAGGTGAATTAGTAATACATGTGCATTAAATTCATGAAAAGTTCAACTTGGTCTTGAGGTGGTATTTAAAGTTTTGACAAAGTTTGATCAATCTTTTCTTACATACTCCATATAGTCCAATTAGTTTCACTGTAAGTTTTGTTTTGACATCTCCCAATGGTTTTGTACCACTGTAGGTGTTTTTACTAAGATCCTTCCTTTGCTTAAATACTCAGCATATTAAATAAAACAACCACAAAAATTTCTGCTGCTAAATATGATATATTGCATTCAGTATTAAAATTAATAATTCTTGCATGATTTGCATTTTTGTTACTTTACTATGTATTTCCTATTTAGCTATCACTCAGTGAAGATGTATTTTGGTTGGAAAAAAAAATATATATATATTTTAATACTGTTTTGAAATTCTGTCAGTTTTGCAGGTAATATATGTGCATAGATGTTAAGTGCACATTCAAATTGGTGGTACTTTACTAAATCCGACAATGGGGATCTGTTTTAAGTGTGCATGTCATAATTATTTAAAGCTCTGTACATTTGGCATTTACTACGTGAACACATGCCCTTCACAGTGTGAGTGTTTCCTGTGAGTGGTATGTGAGTACTTGTTGATAAAGCTTTGGTGGCACTTAAGCACCTAGAGGTTTGGGGTACAGAGACTATGAAGAGTTTTAATGAATCATGAGGTTTTTAAAAATAGCATTGATGCCAGGCTTTATATCTATGAAGTAATTTGCATTCTCGTTTTCAGATAAAAGAACTTGAACCCTAGAGTGGTCAAATGAACCATGAATGACTACTTCAGAGAGTGAATAGAGAGTAAAGTACATTTCCCAGCACACCATTTACATAGAGATATTTCTAAAGTCAGGGAATTCAATAGGGTAATAAACATCAAAATGTTCCTGTATTCAATGAAGTTTTATCAAAAATATATCGAGGAATTGTCAATGAAAATAAATGCTTTGTTGGTGGTAGATACCTTTAAAGGGGCATTTGTTCTTGGCTGGCCAGATACATTTCTTATCTGTTAAGTTCACTAGTAGATAGAGGAAGCATTTCTCTTTTGGTAGTTGTTTGTTTTTTGTCTCATCCAGCTCTACACTGAGTCTCTTGAGGGAAGGAGCAGTGGTTTAACAATCTTTGTGTTCACATAAAGTGCCTTCACAAAATAAGTAATTAATAATTATTTATTGAATATGTATCTTAATATAATTTGATAATTCTGAAATGAATTCACCAATGGTGAAAAAAAATGGATTTGAAGCTTGGATAATTAGAATGCCATAGATTTCTTAAGTAGTCACTAGATAGTATTAGTGACACCTAGATAATGGTCCCTAAAATACTTACGACAATATATGTCCCCTCTTGGTGGGTGTCTGTACCTTTTGATAAAGATGATCATTCATAGGGTTAGAAGAATGAGTTGAATCTCTTCCCGACAAAGACAAAAACATGTTCTTCACTGATTCCTGAATCAAGAAGCCACAGGTGATAACATTCATTCTTCTTCCCGTTACTTGGCTATGTGGATGGACCTTGTGCGTAACTGCAATTAGATGTAGGTGAAGAACAGTACAGGGTTTTTCTTAGCAAGCCGTAGTCAACCATAGGTAGCTGCCAAATTATTTTCTGTTGGTGAGAAATAGAAGGGAATTCTGACAAGAATTTTAGAAAGAGTAATAACACAGCTATTAAATGCTCCTTTTTATGTACTTAATAATATGTATGAGGACCAACATTATTTGTTCAGTTAAATCAAAATAGAATCTGATGTTATTGTGAAATTGCTTAGATAATGCATTTAGCATTTCTTAACCTTTTCCTTTTTTTTCTTGTCTTGTCTTTTCTTTTTTTTTTTTTTTTTTTTTTTGAGAGAAAGAGAGCTTGAGTGAGAGTGGGGGAAGGGCAGAAGGAGAGGATGAGAGAATCATAAGCAGGCTTCATGCCCACTGGGCAGCCTGACACAGACAGGGCTTGATGCAGGGCTTGATCTCAAGACTGTGAGATCATGACCTGAGCTGAAATCAAGAGTTGGATGCTTAACCAACTGAGCCACCCAGGCTCCCCTCTTAGCCTTTTCTGGTGTGTGTGTGTGTGTGTGTGTGTGTGTGTGTGTGTGTGTGTAATGTTTCAGGTCTGCCCTTAAAGGAGAAGTCTACTATCTGAATTTTGGAGGTATAGAAATTTGTGATGCCAATTTCCCAGGTAAGTTTAAGGTCTGGATTCCCTGTTTCAAACAGCTCACATGTACAAAGGATTAGGTTCTATCAGACAATCTGTAATGGTAGAATATACTTTTGTAGAGCCTGAGCATTTCTACTAATAAGAGTTTATTGTTTACTTGGTGTCAGGATGCCTGCTTGGATGTGGATACCAGATGATTCTTCCCACTCTTAAAGAAAATCCTTCATGTCTAGAGCAATATTACCTTTTCAAGAATCTGTAAAATAAAAATATGATTTCTTTTCGGTGAGTTTGAAGTCAGAGTTTTACAGTGAAGGTATTCTGAAATTTGAAGTATCCACACCCTGATGGACACTTTTAAACCTATTTTATAATTTCTATATACTTAGATATTCAGAAGCACTACATACATCTCTTTAGTTAGATAATATGGGAAAAACAAGGACAAGGATTCTTCCAACTTCTTCTAGTTGTGCACAAATTATTCATCATTGTATTAGTGCAGTTGTAGTTACACATCACCATTCTTTATTGCTATTTCATTCTATAATACTTTTTGCATATGCAAGTTAATATTTCATTTGTAAAGTCTTAAATTTTTAATGTAGCTTGTAATGTCACCTGAGGAGTCTCTAAAATCAGCAACAAGCTGTATGCAAGGAAATTAGATTCCACTGTAAAAATAGAAACCCCTCTGAAGTGGATGCAGTTTGCCTCAATTATTGCTTGTGTTTAGGCTTGGGATCCATCTTATCTTAAGCTTTTAAGGCGTTTTCATTTACTGATGTGCTAATACATTTATTGAAGTGGTATAAATGCTATATGTGATTACCCAACCTATTCTTACCATCTAAAAGAAGGCTTCTAAAATAGTCTTGTTCTGAGATGTATTGATTTTCCTACTTTTATTTATGTATACAAACATAAACACACTAAATTTCAATAGGAGTTAAGACCCTAAAAGTTTTTATTTTTTCATGGCCTCAGTTAATATACTATTATACTAATAGTATAATAATATACTATTAGCTATGTATGTTAAGAATGTTGCTAGGTATGAGGCAAAGATTAATATTTATCCCAGAGTTACATAGCAGAAAAAAAAGAATCTTTAACAATTTATAGTTAAATACATTATGGATATGAATATGAATATAATAGAATATTATATATGGGAGATATTTGTGATAGAATGTTAATTGAGAAAGTCTGGATACATACGCATGTGTACAAATATATATATACGTATATTGACATATACATGTACATGTGTGCTTCAAGTTTGTAATGTGTGGATATAAAAGAATTGGGAAAAATATGTCAATATATAAAACAGCTGTTGTCTATAGATGGAGAGATTATAGGACTGTCATTCTGTGTATGGCACTCTATTGCCTCTGCCAAGATCCTAAATATTTAGTGAATTCACATTCAGGAAGAAGAATTATCTTTATATTGTCTCACTGTCCCCATCTGCTCCACGTTTTCTATAGAGAAAAGCAAAAAGACAGATGTACAAGCAGAAACCCACTTTAGAAACATTAAATATTTAACAAAAATTGGATGCCAAGTAATTTATATAGAAATTTGCAGTTTACATGGCTTTAAACACTCTTTATTTCTCAGCTACATTTTTTTTTCGCTTTGTATGGATAGGCCTTTAATTATACCCATATGAATGAATTTACTTTATATTAAACTTTGTCCTTAAATAACACACTAAAATAATGTCAATTTCCCTGAATACCACAGGTTTCTCATCATTATGGATGCAACTACAAGGCATATTACAAGACATATTTTCAAGATCATGAGATGCTATTTACTAAAAAGATATATCAACATTTTAAATTGTTTGGAAGTAAAAACTTATAAATGAGAACCTTATTATTTTTTTAATTTTTAAAAATTTTTATATATTTTGGGGCTCCTGGGTGGCTCTGTCAGTTAAGCATCTGACTTCAGGTCAGGTCATGATCTGGTGGTTCATGAGTTTGAGCCCCGTATTGGGCTCTGTGCTGACAACTGACAGCCTGGAGACTGCTTCAGATTCTCTCTCTCTCTCTCTCTCTCTCTCTCTCTCTCTCTCTCTCTCCCCCCTCACCCACTCACATTCTGTCTGTCTCTCTCTCAAAAATAAATAAACATTTAAAAAATGTTTATATATTTTGAAAGAGAGAGACAGCACATGCACGTGCGAGCAGGGAAGAAGCAGAGAGAGATGGAAAGATAGAACCCCAAGCAGGCTCCGCATGGAGCCTGACATAGGGTTCGATCCCATGAACTGAACCATGGGATCATGACCTAAGTTGAAATCAAGAGTCAGACACTTAATCAACTAAGCCACTCAGGCACCCCTGAACATTATATTTTAATTTATATATTATAATTCCCTTGGTCTATATTTCTTCCTTTTTATTTTTACTTTTTTATTTTATTTATTTATTGTTTTGGAGAGAGAGGGAGAGTGAAAATGCATGCACACCTGTAAGCTGGGTAGGAGCAGAGAGTGAGGCAGAGAGAGAATCCCAAGAAAGCTCTGAATTGTGAGTGCAGAACCCCACATGGGATTTGATCTCAGGAACCATGAGATCATGACCTGAACCAAAATCAAAAGTTGGTTGCTTAACCGACTGGGCCACCCAGGCGCCCCAGATTTCTTCCTTTTTAAATACCCATTCAGATATGTATTTACACAGATGATAATCTATTTTACACACATTTACTCAGGTAATTATTTACATGACTTAAAATCCACTTGTAAGAAAAGTTATAAAAAGCAGAAATCAGATAAGGAGGTTAGAAAAAGGAACACAAATATGCAGATATTTTCAGACAAGCATTATTTTTCTCAAATAAAACAAAATTTGGTATTAAGGTTCTTGATAACCAAATGAACAATGTAATCCTGTCATATAATTAATTTTTTCAGGCTTAAAGTCTATCTAAAAGAGATTTTTTGGAAGTCAAAGAAATGGATTTGAGTTTGTATTGTGCTGTTTATATTTTACCGTCAATATTTTGAACTCCTAGAAACTTCAATTCCTGTTTTTTTAATATCAATTAATATATATCTATGATTATATATAGTAGCTCATAGTCCATATCTTCAGGTTTGAAAAGAAATTACCAACTTATCTGTCATTTTACATGTTTGTTTCCAGAGCTAAGTGTTCATTAAAAAGAAAAAAAAAAAGATTACTAGTATCTTGTTGTCAATGAAAACTTATTTACATTACACAGGTACATTTTAATATCTCAAATAGTACTTTTCACAATGTTATGCATGTGAGTATAATAAAAAAAATTAAATTTTTAAAAAATCCACAAATTAAATAAGGACATTTTTAAGAATTTAAAAATTATATTTTTAATTATTGGCCTTAGTTATTTTTGGCTTTTATTACCCATATTTCCTTACATAGAGGATATTATTCTTCTCCTTTAAAAGTGAGTATATTGTTCAAATCTTGCATTGTCTGTAAGTGGTTCATCCACCAGTTTTATTTAACCCATTTCTTAAGATGGTACAAAATTATATTTAATCTAATAAATGAGTATTCTTCATTACAACATCACAAGTCAACTCTAATCAACTTGTTCACTCTGTATAGTTTATTCATATATGCTATACAAGGAGAAATTGATAGGCAAGGAGGAAAAACACGTACTGCTTGAGTGGTTTGCAGAGTTGAGATGGAAAGGGAGAAATTGGATGCTAATCACCAAAGAAGTTAACAGAAATAAATGACAGCATGAATATTCTGACTTTGGCCGCAATGCTATTTTGGTAAAAATCAGAATTGTTCAAAAAATCAAAAAAATGTAATCAACTATCAGGGAAGGTATTGAATCAATTCTCTGACTTTTCTGGGCTTTAAACACAGACCAGATAAGCACTTATGGAGGGTAATACTTGGAGAATTTGTTTGATTAAGTGGTGGAACCAGATGATCTTAAAAGCCTCGACGTTCTCATATGCAACACTGCCCCTGACTCCATGTAACTCTACCCTCCAGCCTCTATAATGAATTCTCTCAAAAGCAGGAAAACATATATCTCCACTCCAGTCTTGTCCTTACTTCAGTCCGTTTTTCATGTTGCTCTCCGTGTTGCTGCCAGAGTAGTCTTTCCAAAACATTAATTTGGTTATGTCATGACCTTTCCCCTATCTTCCAAATGTTCACATTCTACTCTTTTCCTGGTTAAAGCACAAATACACACTTTGAAGCCTGCCTGACAAAGATTCACTATTAAGGATTCAACTTAAGGATTTACCATTTTTCCACTATTCCATATGCCCTTACTCCAGCCATGCAAACTATGTACTATTTATCCAGTTTGTCATATTCTCTAAACCTCAGTGCTTTTGCTAGATTTTTTTTTTTTTTTGGTTATTAGATAAATTCCAAAGTATTCTTCAATGCTGTCCCAAAAGGTCAGCTCTTAGGGAACTCTCCATGACCATTTTATAGGCAGAGTAAGGCCCTTGTTTTGTGAGCCTATTAATACTCTGTGTATGTCTTCTTTATAGCATTCATTGCATTATAATCTTTGTGTATGTGTTTATTATCCTATTTTGTGAATGTATTTATTACCCTACTTAAATACTTGAACTTTTTGAGAGTATGAACTTTAAAAAGGAATCTTTATTTCTTCAACAGAATGCCATGCATGTATTGTAAGCTCTCAATAAATATTTGGTGAATGACCAAGCTAGTTTGCCATCCAAATTCTTACTAATCTTTATTTGTTTTGCTTATAATTAAAGTTTTGTGCGGGCAATGGTTATATATGGAATGAACAAGGGGTTGTAATGCCTAGGTAAAATAGAATCCGGACCTGTGGCTGCCATACAATCAGAGTAGCTATGTAGGATAAAGTGGAATTTCTTTTCACATTAGGCCAAATGTATACTTTTGGACAAATTCAGTAACCATTCAATAAATAGAAGACTCAGTATTCAAAGTACTTCTGATAGTTTGCTAGAAGTATTGTGCATATGTGAGGGTAGTGATCGGGAAAGTCTGGATAAACAAGAAAATTCCCTAGTTTCTTTTGGAAAATAAATAGAATGAGTAGAAGAAAAATGCGGTGGTTGTTGAATGAGATTATTTTCATAGACTCATCTTCCAAAATGTTTTGTTGTACTTTGTTCTGTCTGTCCATTTATCTGTCTGTCGCTCTATCTAGTTGTTCATTCATCCACCATCTATTTGTCTATATCTGTCTGATTGTGATTTTTAAATTTTTAAGTAAGAAACAAATGCAGTGAAAATTGCAAACAATTCTAAATGAGATACAACATAACCTTATTTCTTATTCCATCACCACTCCACCTTTGGAATCCTCATTCCAAAACAACATAGCAGTTTTTATATGTATAAATAGTTCAAAATATTTTCTAAACTCATAAATACAAAACTTTCTTTCTTTCTAAATGGATGCATATTATACATATAGCATATTCTTTTAAGATTAAAAATGTATCTGAAGATCACTCCATACTAGTATATTTTGATAAAGTTTTTTTATAAGTTTTTATTTAAATTCCAGTTAGTCAACATAGAGGGTAATATTAGTTTCACATGTGCAATACAGTGATTCAACACTTTCATACAATACCTGGCACTCATCACAAGTGCACTCCTTAAACCCCATTACCTATTTAACCCATTCCCCCACTCACCTCCTCTCTGGCAACCATCAGTTTGTTCTCTATAGTTAAGAGTCTCTTTCTTGGTTTGCCTCTCTCTTTCTCTCTCTCTTTCTCTCAACAAAGTTTTTTTTTTCCTTTTAATCTACTGAATAATTTTCTACTGAATATTGTATGTGGTTGGGATAGTAATATATTTGTTCAGTCTTTTATCTTTTTTTAAAATTTTTATTTATTTTGAGAGAGAAAGAACATGTGTGCACACGAAAGCCAGTGGAGGGGCAGAGAGAGAGAGAGAGAGAATCCCAAGCAAGCTCTGCAGTGTCAGCACAGAGCCCTATGTGGGGTTCGATCCCATGAACCATGAGATCATGACCTGAGCCAAAATAAGAGTCTGACACTTAACTGACTGAGCCCCCCAGATGCCCCTACTCAGTTCTTTATCAATGGAAGTTAACTTCCTTTCCTGTCGTTTGCTCTTCCAAAAAATGTTGCAAGGATCCTCCTTCTTAATATGTCTTTGCATATTTGGGTGATATATCTTTAGGTTCTTTATCTGGAGATGGAATTCCTTAGATTTACTACAACTTCCTGTTAAGCATCTTCTGACATTTTCAAGTGTAATAATATGTTGGTTCTTATCTTTTCTTCAAAGCCAACAGTGAAGCAATGTCTTTTCCCTCTTGGTTTCCATCATTACAACACATTCCCTCTTTTCTGCCTCATGTATCCTTCTTGTAAGCCATCTTGTGATTATTGTGAGTCCATTCATCTCAAGATCCTTAACTTAATTACATCAGCATAGGGTCTTTTATCAAAGATGGTAACATATTCACAGGTTTCAGAAATTTGGAAATGAGCAACTTTGGAGATCTATTCTTCACCCAGCCACAAAAAAGGAGGATTTATTGTGATTATCCTGTCCCTATTTTATTATTATTTTGGGAGTAGGGCTGGGCAGTGATGAGAATAGAGTCAAATAACATGTTTTATTTGATAGATTTCTGAGCCACAATCTAAACTTGAAAGAGATGAAGCCACATCCCATGGAGATCCTGAACATTGAATTAGTACATTGACTTCAGTAGGATTTGAAGTTTTTCCTCAAGAAGAAGTTTGCCAAGTTCTACGTGTAGAATAAATAGATAGATAGATAGATAGATAGATAAATAAAGTATCTCCCACCACCCCCACCACCACACCACCACCACAATTATTGTAGTAGAATGTATTAGATAACCAGGAATATCCTTAATCTTTCTAAGCATAGAAAGACGATATAAGGCTTTATAAGGCATATAAGAAGCTGCAATTCCAAAATTCCCTTCAAGCAACCTGTAAGTGTAGGTTTATTCTCAAATAATCACAGCAATTCTTGCTCTTTACTCATTACCTATAGAGATTTAGCAGAGCAGTCTGAAGAAGTCCTAGAAGATGATAGTGCATGATTTAAAAAGGGGCAGGGTCCATGAATGCAACTTGCAAGACTATCTGTGGAATACTTGATTGAATTATTGTCATGAGTGAAAAATAAATCAGTATTCTGTTAAGCTAGAGAGACTGGGATGTTGATTATTACAGAAACTAACATTACTTACCCTAAATAATATGCTATGTTTTATTTCAGTATCCAATTTGTGTTCCTCCTATATAGAAATGTCACTGATTTTTTAATTCTAAAAATTTTATATAAAACTACTTCGGAATTTCTATGTAAACTATAATACTATTTGAAAATAATGACAGATTTGCCTATTTCTTTCCAATGCTTCTCCCTTTCGCTTCTATTTCTTGCCGTATTTTTTGCTGGCTAGGCTTGCCAGAACAATGTTGAATAGAAGTTCTGATAATAGTAACAATAGTAATAATAGTCTGCTTTGGCCTACTTCTGATATTAAACAGAATTAACATCAGTATATAATATATTATATAATTTTTTTGCACATAACTTTAATGAGATTTTTTTATAGATGAGGAAGTTCCCTCCTAATTTTACTTTGATAAAAATCTTTTTTAAAATAATGAAAATATATGTATATATATTTTTTCTACTGAATGTTTTCTTCAGCTTGTATTGATACAATTATGTGTTTCTTCTTTTATTTGTTGTGGTGAATTACATTAGTGATTTTCCGTGTTTATCTATCAACCTGCAGTTCTGGAATAAACTCAACTAGGTTATGATGTATTATTTTTTGCATGCATGGTTGGATTTTATTTGTGTATATTTTATTTAGAATTTTTGTATCTAGTATCACGAGTGTTTTACGTTAATAGCATAATTTTTTTCATAGTATTTTCTTATTATCTTTTAACATTCTGAGGCCTGTAGTAATATCTCTTTTGTTCATTGTATTCTGTTAATAACGTTTTAAGGTCTGAAGAAGCGGAGTTGTATACCCTATTTTATTTCTAGCATTGTTTATGTGTGCCTACTCTCTTCTTTTCTTGATGAGTCTTGCCAGAAGCTCGTCAGTTTTATTAGACTTTTCAAGGAAACAACTTTGGCTTTGTTGATAGCAACCATATGTTTGATTTCTGTTTTATTACTTTCTACTCTTATCTTGACTGTTTTTCTCAATTTCTTTAGGTTTGCTTACTGGTCTTTTATCAGTTTCTTAGGAAGTATTTCTACTAAGCTTATTATTATTATTTTTTCTATATAAGCATTTAAGCCAGGGGCCAAAAAACTTTTCTTGAAAATGAGCACATAGTGAATATTTTAATTTATGTGCCCAAATATGGACTCTGTACATATCTATGTATTTTTTCTCAACTTTTAAAAGTGTCTATTTTTTTTTTTTACCTCAATAGGTGTATAAAAGAGCAACAGGCTGGATTTGACCCATATACCAGAGCCTGTCAACACCTGATTTGCCATAAGTTTACATCTAGGTAATATTATAGACTCAGCTAACAACCTTTGAAGTTACTAATTTCAATTTGTAAATATTTGCCAATTTACAGTAGCATTGTGACTCTGATTCATGAGACTTTAGAATTTTTTTTTCTTAACTTCTTAACATTTTTTCCCCCCTAGGAGTTATTTTATTTTTACTTTCTAACTTATTGACATTCTATCTTATGACCTTCCAAACTTCTGAAACTTGCCGAGGCATGCTTCACAGCAAATGAATATTCAATGTATGTTGGAAAAGAAACCATATTTTTTAGTTGGGTTCAGATGTTCTATGGAACATTTAAATTACCTTTAAAATTTTCTCATTCAAATTTTCTATATATTTAACTAAATCTTTCACTATTTGTTCTACCAATCCCTTAAATAGGTATATTAAAATCTCTCATTAAGATGATATTGTTTGTTTCTTGTTATAATTTCTGTAAATGTTGAAGCTATGTTATATTTGCATGTAAATTAAATTTGTTTTGTTTAATGATGAATTTAAAATTTTATCATTATAAAGTAATGGTATTATAATATAAAATTTGCACGGTTTTTGGTGTTTTATTTTGTTTTGGTTTGGACTCATTTTCTTTAAAGTCTTTTTTTTGCTTGGTATTAATATTACTACAACATTTTTGTTATTGTTTTTAGCATTGTTGTGCATTACTTTATTACTTTTATTGTTTAACCTCACTGCATTCTTGTGTTTGATTTTTTTCTCCAGATAGCATATACCTAAGCTTTATTCTTTTATCCATTCTGAAACTATTTCAGTACTTATTTATTTACATTTTTTAAAATATTTTTTCTAAGTTTTGTTCTTTTATTTATTTTTGAGAGAGAGAGCATGCACATACACACGAGTGAGTTGGGGAGGGACAGAGAGAGCAGGAGAGAGAATCCCAAGCAGTCTCCAAGTTGTCAACACAGAGTCCTATGTGGGGCTTAAACTCACAAACTGTGAGATCATGACCTGAGCTGAAATCAAGAGTTGGATGCTTAACCGACTGAGCCACTCAGGTGGCCCAATTTACATTTATTTTAATTACTGATATATACTATTTATACCATCTTATTTTGTACTTTTCATTTTTTGCGCTTTTCCTTTAAGTTGTTTCTGTGTGTAGATTTATTCTACTTTATCCTTTTTGGGATTAATTATACTTCTTGAATATGTATTTTGGTGTCTTTTATCAGTTCTGGACAACTTCAGTAAGTATCTCTTCAAAGATAACTTTTCGGAAGATAATTAGTAGGAGTACAAATGAAACCAAACTGAACATGAGTTAATTGTTAAATTGGCCTATTGGTAAATGACAATTTATTAGACCATTCTTTTTGTATATATTTTTAAAATTTCATAATTAACAGGTTTTTTAAAAGTAAATATACAACCAGCTACCTAAAAATCACTTTTTAAGTATATTCATAGAAGAGTTTGAAAGCTATTTGTCCCCCCAGCTATTCAGGGCATTTTGATTGGCGTATTATTTTTATATATATTTATTTTATATTTATATAACTCATGCATAAACTAAACACAGAAGACTACAAAAATCTTAAGTATAAAGCTCAGTGACTTTTACAAATAACACACCCATGTAATCTGAATTAGAATAAGCACCCTAGAAAACCCTGCAGCTGCCCCTTACATATATTAGATTGATCCCTTCCAAGGATAACCAATTTCCTGACTCTTAATACTATAGAGTTGTTTTGTCCGATTGTAAATTTATTTAAAATGAGTCATGCAAAATGTGCTGTTTTGTTTCTAGTGTCTTTAGTTTAACGTTGTCTTAACTTGGGTTTTAATTTTAGTAATTCTACTTTTTATTTCTAGAGTTCTCTTTTTGTCAAGCTTACTTGCTCTCTACTGATACTTTACATCTGTCTTTTATTTATTGAAAGATTTTTTGTGTTAATCATATAATCTACTGATTGTTCCAATATCTGGATTTTTTGTGGATCTACTTTTGTGTCGTTTTCTATTCATTTCAATTCATATTACCTTAATTTGCGCCTGTGTCCTTTTTTTTTAGCTAGTATTTTATTTTATTATTTCTTTTCCAGTTTTCCTGAGATGTAATTGATGCATAACACTATATTAGTCTACCTGTTTTTAGTGATATTTATTTATTTGCCAGGTATAGTTTATTTTCTAGGAATTTTTAACTGTGAAAATATAAAGGTGTGGGATGAAGTCGGGCTACTCTAGGAAAGATTTACTTTCACCTCTATAAGGTACACAACAGAAATAACATTATGAGACTTTGGACAACATTCTGGGGTTGAGATTTCTCTGGCCGCTCAGCTACAGTGAATTTATTTTTTTTTTTTTTAAATTTTTTTTTCAACGTTTTTTATTTATTTTTGGGACAGAGAGAGACACAGCATGAACGGGGGAGGGGCAGAGAGAGAGGGAGACACAGAATTGGAAACAGGCTCCAGGCTCCGGGCCATCAGCCCAGAGCCCGACGCGGGGCTCGAACTCACGGACCGCGAGATCGTGACCTGGCTGAAGTCGGACGCTTAACCGACTGCGCCACCCAGGCGCCCCATCAGCTACAGTGAATTTAAGAACTATCCCTGTGAAGTTTAGCTCCTTATTACAAATTCTTGCATTGCATTTTATTTGTAGGTTGGAGGTGATAACATTACTTTTGTTATTAGTTTGCTCTTAAACTAGGGTGTGGATATTTGAGATGTTATCTCCTGGTCTATGTTGAGCTATATTTGTTCCATAAGCTTACAAAGCTAAGTAACTGATGATTATATTCACTAAGTTTGGGAAATTCACTCAAGAAAAATTGACATTAGTGCTCTACTTACTACCCTGAGTTCTTGTCTTCATGTAATCTTTGTCTGAGAATTTGTTATATTTTTTGATAGCTCATGGTTGTATAAAGAGATGTTTTTTAATGATATTAAGCCATTTACAATACCACCTTTATGGAAATGGAAGTCAACACAAATATTTCTTAGGTTTATTTTTTTCCTTTTTGATCCTTGTAATAATTTTTTTTGTTTGAAATATCTATTTTTTATTATTTTCTGTTTTATTTAGAGTAGATATAATATTTATTCCAAAAAGTGTTTATATTTCTACTTTATAAATTATTGACTTTTTTGTCACCTAAACTGTAATTATAATATTATAAATTATCCATTGCTATAGTCCTTCAGAGGGAACTGCTTTTAATACATCTGTAGTAAATTCACCTCCTAAATTATGATATAATGGGTTTTCATAAGCTCACTTTTATTTTGAGAGCAATATCTTATCATATTTCCTGGAACACAAACAAAATTGACTCCCTTCGGTTCATAAGAGGTTGAATTTTTTTACTTACAAAATGTTCCATGTAAGGACTAAGTTGGTAGAAAAACAAATTAATGCTACATGCTGCAATTTCAGCATCTCCAACTTTTCTTTTTCTCTTTTATCCATTTTCCCCATGCAGCTGCAGGTTTTAGGCTAAGTTTTGGGGGAAAAAAACTATGTGGACATATGTATCTTAGAAATACTAGGGTTGGGTGGAGAAAAGTGAGTGCATATATGTGCATGTACTTTTTTTTAATTAAAACTTTATTTTTGGTGAGCAGTTTTAGTTCACAGCAAAATTTAGGGGAAAGTACAAAGATTTTCATATACCCCCTGTCCCCACACTTGCATAATCCTCCCCCATTTTCAACAACCCTCACCAAAGTGATACATTTGTTGCAAACTGACGGATGAGCTGGCTTGCTCATTTTTTATCCACTTTATCTTCATTTCCCAAGAGGTGCTAACTACAGTCTTATACCACATTTGTATTTTTCTATATTTTTGGTGGCTTTTTCTTTATGAATTATGACATACACTATTTGATACATAAAGAGTCATGATTATTCATTAGAGATAGAAAACTATCATTATGAAGGCCACAGATATCTTTAACTTTTTATATTGGGACTAACCTTGTCTGCTAGTAACAGCCTGATCCTCTGATTTTTCTTTCTTGCACTGCACATCCAACATTGGTCAAATCACTGTGAATAAGTGTGATTTAGAACTCTGACTAGTCAACTTGAGACTAGTAAAAATGTCTATGATGGTAGAGTGGGGATCTGGAGAGTCAGTGAGAAGTTCAATTAAGTTTCACACATACACACACACACACACACACACACACAAAAGATGCTTTTTCCAGAAGAATGGATATGGGTTACTTGATAGGCAAAAACAATACAATATTTATTAAAGAAGTAGATAAATCAAGGTGGCTAAGACCAGGTCCCACAACTGACATTGGAAAGCATTTGTAAGTTTTATTGGAAGGAATAGTAAGCAATGCACAGGGAAAGAAATGTGGTTTTATTTCTAGGGGGAAAAAGCAAACAGAAAATTTTTAAAACCTAATTTCTTAGAAGATAGGTAACCTATATACCAATTCAACAAATCCACTTGTTTCTTCAAACTATTTTATATTTTATAATATTTCATTTTATTATTCTATATTTTATTTAATAATATTGATTGCATCTTCCTAACATAATTTTCAGAAAAGTTCATTTTGTCTCTGCCTAAGATTCCTGCTCTGCTTTGGGGGAATGAGTGCGGAGACTGGTGCACTCAAAGGTGGTTGGTAGGAATAGGAGACTAGGAAAGAAGGCTGAGAGATGGAAACGTAGAAACAGAGCTGTTCCGCCTTTCCATCTTTCCACCCATCAGTACACAATTTTTGTTTGTTTGTTTGTTTTGACTCCTCAGTCTACATCTGCAGCAGCAGGGTGAACAGGCAAAGCTGAACGTTTTTCGAAATGCTATTCTAAAGTCCAAATGAAATCCAGTGGTAGTTATTAGTATCTTGGATAAGCTGCTATTGCAAAGGCCAAAGAGCAGTAGCTAATAAATGTGAAAGTTTAATTTCTCTTTCAATTAATAGTTCAGTCCTGAAATGACAGTGGCTCCGTGATAGTAGTTACCCAGTATCCTTCTACCTTATTAATCTGAGGCCCTCGATACACTGCTTCCACGTCATGTCAAAAAGGGACCTAGGTTCCATTTCTCAAATCTGTATTTCAACCAAAAGAAAGTATAGAAGAGACCTTGGATGGCATGCTCCCGGCCTCTAATGGTATGGCCTAGCAGTCGAACTGACCACTTCCTGCTCAATCCTGTCAGCCTGGGTGTAGTCACATGGCTCAATATTGCTGAAATTGAGCCTAACAAACATAGTCTTATCTGGCCATGTATGCTGATACAATTTTGTGTCTTTATTACTAAAAAATAAAGAAGGATATTGTGGGAAAACCAGTTTATGACTTGCCAAAGAAAACTAAATATAGATAGATCATTAGGTAAATTGTTCTGCTTCTGAGGAGTTATAAGGATTTTTAGAAATTAACGTCAGATAAATGCCTACCTAGTACTTGGAAAGCATACAAATACACCTTGAATGAATGAATCAGTGAATGGCTTAGCCATCAAAGACTGGGTTAAAAATGACAGTAACAGAGCATGCCAGACTCACAGAATCAATTTAGTAAATATTTACTGGGGGACGGTAGACCAAGATTTATGTTAGACACTGGGATAACAAACATATAAGACAGAATCTGCAACCTGCTCTAATGTGCTAAAAAATCATAAGGAAGAAATGTAAAACTAATTATATGTATATAAAATTTTAAGATTCTTGAATTCTCAACATCAGTATCACAACTCTTCTCCAGGTTTTAAACCCTATTGGCTTACCTCCAAGAAGAATCACAGATATGTTTCCTGTGATGCATGCACCTCTTCTCAGCCTTGTGTAGATCCACACATATATTATTAACCAAATTCATGAGTCTGATGTACAAGCAGAATGTTAATGTGTTTCTTTGCAATAAAACATTCTTGCCACACAGACCACAAGACTCAATAGTGACATGATGAATGTATTTTTCTCTTTAGGAAACCTTTGCAGAAAGACAAGTCACAATAAAAAGGTTTCTTGATGAACATCAAATCTCAAAACTGCATGAGACAAATTGAAAATGTAATATCTATAAGAGCCAAATACATCCATTTTACCACAGAAGTTTCCTAAGCGATGGGACTGGGATATTTGCAATATATCGTCATAAGCTTATCCCATGAGTGCTTCAGAAATGGTTTCAGCCCTCATTTTACTCCCATTTAATGTTGTTTTTTTAAAAAAATCAGACCACTGTTGATCAACAGTGTGCCATCTCAAACCTGGCTCTGAGTGCTGATTGATATATATTTTGCTTGGATATCCTAATGTTTTTTCCAGCAGGTAATTATGGAGTCATCTCATTTCTTTCATGTGATTTTGAATGTTATTCTTAAAATTTTACTCACTCTGTTAATTTCATCATAAAAATTTATTAAAATATATTAAGAAGTGCATTCGTATATTCTTCAAATATTTAAAAATACAAGATAAACTGGACCAAATACTATACTTAGTGTACAATAAACATTATGGAAACAGAGAGCAGGAAAAACTCTTTATATAAACCATTATGTTTGAACAGGGCTATGAAGAATGAATAAGATTTCAAAAGTGGAAAAATGGTCAAGAGCAATCAAGGTCAAGGATTCTGTGCAAATAGGCATAAAATTACAAGGCATGTTTATAGAGTGGTAAGTAATCTGATAGGCCTAGAGGATAATAGTGTTTTAATATAAAATGACATTAGAAAAATTATAATTATGTGAGATGCCATGATAAAAATATGATCTTTTTACTATTATAATTTTAGTAATGATTCAGAACATGTATTTGTGATAATTGATCAAAAAAGAAAGACTATAGAATCAATGAATTTAACATCCTCAATGTGTGTGACAGAAAAAGCAGAAAATTAATAGAAAATGATCTAACCAAAGAGTTGCTTATCTAAAGTTATACAGTAAGCATTGAATTTCACTTTCTCTTTTTTATTCTCTCCTTAATTATCAGGCTTCCCGAAAAAAAAAAAAAAAGCAGCTTGTTAACACACAAGATTGTCTAGATCTATCATATATCTATCATATATAATACCCTTTCTTTTAGTTTAAAAAGTGTTGCAGCTAAAAAAAATCATCCTGAAAAGGAGACTTTAAGTGTCCCCAATAAAGACAGTACTGTTCTTGCACATGAACTCTTAAATCTGATATTAAACAATCAATAAATGGAACTTCTCTGCAGCATTTTGTCAAACCAACAGAAGTTGCCTTATTGGGGGTTGCAAATGAAATACTGTATATGTGGATAACAGTAAAATATAAAGAGAGCTATAGACTGAAAAATACTGTTAAAAATTGAAAATTATACTGCATCCAAAGGCAATTAATTTATCTCCCTAAGTACTACAGTGCAAAAGCAATCAGTTGTTTAAGATTGGTTTCCAAATATGGTGGTTAGGAACATATCATGGGGAAATATTTGAAAAAAATATTATGTAAGGGCTCAGAAATATTTATCACTTGAGACATGTCTCTATAAGTCTTCCTTTCCATGCTCCTTCGGGAAAGGTCATAGGTGTACATGATTCCCAGCTCAAGTGACATGACTCAATGGACTAAGCTCTACAAAGAAAGGCAGAAGTTAGTCATCATGTCACTTTTTCCAGGTGCCAGAAAAGCATAGGGTGAAAGCCCCAGCCAGTCAAACTTCACAAATAACTTCATTTGACTTATTTGGCTGACTATAAGACGGCTCATGTCAGATACGTCAACAAACTTTGGCAGAGGGTTAGTTGTGAACGATCTTTATTCATAAAAAGCATGGATCATTTGTAGTTGAAAACTTATATAAAGTATTGTCTCCAGGTGGATTTACTGCTTCAGGAATGCCACTCTGAATTATTCAATTTCTGTAGGAATCTCATTTTATAAAAAACTAGCAAAGGAAATCTTCTTCAAGTATTAGTGGGAGAAGATGATTCTACTGAAGAACAGATATTGGCTTCCCAAGTGTCAGTGTCTACGTACATCTATTTGAATACTGAGGATGGAAGAGACCTAAGGAGGAGAGGAACTTCATAGACACTCTTCATCTTAATATAGCCTGCACCAATGACCATATTTCATAATTGGCAAAAAGTACCCAGGGGAAAGAAGAAGATGTGGGAAAAAAAGTTAAAAAGTAATAAATAAAAAAAAAAACTCATCATGAAATTTTTAATAAAAGTGCCATGTAAATTTGCTCCTAGACTCCCAGACAAATCACCTGAAGTCGGTACTGTTTCTTAACTTTTCACCTAGGTATGCACAAATCTGCATAATATCAACGAGAAATTGGAAAAGTTGTAGAAACGGATGTTATGGAGGCCCTTTATATTTCTCGGAGGAGTTTTCTATACTAGTTCTAGATAATGAGTACTGTACAGTTCGGGGGAAAAAATGACATCCAATAATGATTGCCTGATCATTTCTTCTTTCAATTATAATGACCACAATTTCGCTACCATTGCTTCTTTGAAGGCCACATAACAGCTTTAATCACCAGTTTTGGGGCTGCATTCTGAAGTCCTTTCCATTTGTAACAGGTTTACTAATAGCTCTATAAGGAGCTTGTCTACACAACACCATTGGTTGCTTAGCATGGCAGTCAGCACCTCTGGTCATACCAACAGTGCAGTAAATGAAAATGACAGGAAATTGCTTCTTTATGTGTAGGTTTATGATAGAAGGAGCAGTACTGAAGCATGAGAGATTCTTTAATTAATAATGATAAAAACCACCTTAGTATTCAGGCATGCTCAGCACAATTCTAAGTGCTTTGTTTTTAGTACTCACAAAAATCCAGTTAGTTACTATTATTATCTAAACCTACAAATCAGGAATTTAGCACCAGGAGCGTAAATAACTTGCTCAGAGTCACACAGCAAAGTGATGAAGTGAAAGATTAAACCTGGACATTCTGAATTTGCAGGCTTTATACCTCACTGCATAGTGAAATACTCTGACCCTTAGCACTATTATTTCTGAAGGAAATTTTACAAATAGAAAACCCTCGCGATTTTTTACATATAATCACTGTTTTCATTTAAAATACTAGTTTATGGGGCACCTGGGTAACTTAGGCATCCGACTTCAGCTCAGGTCATGGTCTCACAGTTCCTGAGTTTGAGCCCTGCGTCCGGCTCTGTGCTGACAGCTCAGAGCCTGGAGCCTGCTTCGGATTCTGTGTCTCCTTCTCTCTCTGCCCCTCTCCCACTCGTGCTCTCTCTCTCTCTCTCCCAAAAATAAATAAACATTAAAACAAAATAAAATACTAGTTTAAGGGTGCCTGGGTGGCTCAGTCAGTTGACCATCTGACTTCAGCTTAAGTCATGATCTCTCAACTCCTGGGTTTGAGCCCCACATCGGGCTCTGTGCTGACAGCTCAGAGCCTGGAACCTACTTCAGATTCTGTGCTTCCACTCTCTCTGCCCCTCCCCTGCTTGTGCTCTCTCTCAAAAATAAATAAACATTAAAATATATATAAAGCATAAAATAAAATACTAGTTCAGGCTCACTAGAAAGTAGTTTCAATTAGTCAATTAATTTCAAGGCGACAAGTGTCATTAAATTTTACATTTGTATTCATGTTTATTATGTTTTAGTATTTCAAGAAATAAGCATACAGCAAGCTTTAGAAAAAAGTGTCATTTCAGTATGTGGCTTCCTCAACGGGCTGTGAATACAGCGCGACTCATCGCCTGACCGTAACTTTCTTGTTTTCAGATGGCCTTTTTTCAATTGATTTTATTTACTTTCAAAGTGACATTTCAACAGAGGTATCCACTCTCATTTCCACTCTCCTTTGACATTTCTGTGACTTAGAGTGCAAGGAACTGCTTGCCAAAGACTTGCTAGATTGATGTTGGGAGGAAAAGGAAAAAAAAGATCTGTAGATAGCAGATGTTTCTTTTCTTCTTGTTGTGCCTATTACTTTGAAAAACTGACACTGCTTAAAAACAGATTTCAGATGTTCTGTGTTTTTGGCAGCAAGAGTGGATGTGTTGTTGCCCAAGTAGGAGAAGTATAAGTATTGTCTAAACAGGCAAATTGAAGATGGAGGATGGACGAATGAATAAACTCTCAGAAATACTTGGTGTTTTGTTTTGTTTTGTTTTTTCTCCTCAATGAGCAATTCGATACAAGAAAGCCCTAAGTTGGCTGGGTGACTTCTTTACTTACACATTTCATTTTGACCTTGTCAAGGCCTGGCTAATACTCTAAATAATTCTTGAACCGATCTACTTTTATTCTTTCTTATTTGATAAGTGGTTCATGGAAATTTTTCAAATCTCAAATACGACCAGTTAGAGATATTTGGGGAGGTACATCTCCATGTCATGGATGAATAATTTAGCCAATAGTTCCTATAAGATTGTTACTATCATCACAAAAGACACTAATCAAGTTTCTGTTAATACAGAAGGGGTCTTGTACAAATTATTAAAAGCATCCCTGTCTCCCAGGTAGACTAATTGAAAAAAAGAATAGTTTCCTCCATGGGAAAAAAAAATGGCGAAAGGGCATCAGCGCTTCCAGGCTAAGTGCAAACCCATGTAGAGCCTTGAGCAACTGAGCAGGGGCTGACTTAAAGTCCTTACTTGAGCCCTACTTTATGTATTTCAGCAGGGCGCCAACTGCACACACAGATTTTGCAAATAGATTAAAGCATTTATCCAGCAGTTTTTCAGAGTTTCCTGATTTAGTGTTCTCACAAAATTCCTCCATTTTCATATTCTACTCACTTTGAGATCCAGAAAATGGGTTAGAGTGGGCTATGGATGGCAAAACCATTGACAATTGAGGACTAAGTCAAGAAAATTCAAGAAGGCCATAATAAGAGTCATGACATATCTATCATGCATCTTCCTTCAGATTCCTTTATCTTCCTAAATGTGTCAGAGCAGAGTTATTTTGTCTGATACATCAGCTTGGTTATGAATACTGTTAAAGCATAGTTTTGAAGAAATGTTTGCATACATTCCTCCTCTCCATGTGTCACATAGGTAATGAAAACTAAGTACATAAGTAAACTACATAAGTAGCTGGCAAACTAAGACTGTCTTCTTAGGCTATATGGGGGGACTGACATGGCTCTCCCTCTCTCTCTCTCTCTCTTTAATTTACACTGGTAGAATCCTGGAAGGTAAAAGTTTAATAAGAACTCTTAAGACATTGATTACCTTCACAAAAGTTGCCATCCCCTTGGTATGCAGAGCCACTTTTGGGAAATGGTGGATTTTTTTTTCCATAAAGAGCCCCAGGATCTTATGGGAAACATAGGACGGCATCAACAAACATCCTATCATATTTAAAATTGGGGAAATGAATGGGATTTTGGCACCCCAATCAATATATATTACCAGGAAGGCACACAGGAAACAAACAAATAATAATAATAATAAACTTCTACTGAGGAAGGGCAAGTCTAGGTTGAAGAATTAGTTTCAAAAATTTTAAGTAATTTTTGGGAGAGTATTGTTTAAAGAATAATGTTGGACCAATGCTACAACCTGAGTGATGCTGGATACTCCTGTCATTGTGATATTTGAGCTTTAGGGAAAAGTGACTGTGCATGTAAGATATAAGATAATTTCAATTTGCAAGCCCTGAAGGGTTTCCAATAGTTCTGCCCAAGAAAATGAACTAATAGTGTCATGCATGCAGTAGACAAAGCATCCAGGAGAGTATGCTACTCAACAACAATACTGTGGGATAGGGAAAGGAAATAGCAGAAGAGGATTTATTTGAAAACAAACCTCTCTCTCTCTCTCTCTCTCTCTCTCTCTCACTGTATTAAGGCAGAATATACCCTCATTTAAGAATTAATAACTCAATTAAGATTAAAAAAACAACAACAACTACTGGGTAGGGACAGCCCTGATGAAGGAATTACCATACTTCCCAGTAATAAGACAGGTAATGGTAAAATGATTATTTGGAAAACAAGAAATGTGGCTATATTTTACCCCAGATTAATGAAGCAAGTCATATGAGGTATAGAAAACATCTATCATTATCTGTATAAAATGCTCTGCTATTTCATTTATCCTGCCATTCTGCAGGATCACAAGTAATCATGTCTATCCTGTACCATTAATGTACACTGTATGATTACAAAAATAGAAAACTAGAAAAATGATAATTCTGTCTTTGGTAAGACAGTCTCTTATAATCAGATTTTACTCTGGTACAGAGAGGCACTTGGCTTGATCCCTTTTGTTAGTTCATTTACTGCCATCCCTTCCGTCCCACCCCTGATGTCTCCATCCTCTAAAAATGGGTCAATCGACAAGTGAAAGATTTAATGGATTCTAATTGTCAAGGTTTTTCCCCCAACAATTTCCATTACAAAGTAAGTTAAAGTGAAATATTAATATGTGTATGGTACCCTTCTTGAATTTGGGTACTAATTAGTAGAGTGTGATATTCAAGTAAAAGACCAAATCATTTATTTAATTATACCATTAGATTCTAAATTTAAGCCTAACAGACTGTGAAGTATTGGATGTGTTTCAAGAAAATGTTATATTAACATTACATGTCTGTGTGTGTGTGCATTTATATTTGTATGGATACATTTACCGAACCTTATTGCCTTCATGTGTTGAATAACAATTATAAAATGTAAAACTATCAGTTTAACCCTGGTAAACTTTAAACTCAAATAAGTCTGTTGGATCCCACATATTTTGTTAAATAACTTGTAACAGTTTAAAGGATGGTAATATGTTTAATACTATAATATGAAATAGCCTATCTTGGAAATATTCCAATTAAAGACTAAACTACAGCATATGTAAACATAAATTTAGATTTTTGCAAACCAAATCCATTTGTCAAGAATGAAAATATTACCCAACTTTGACCTAAACTCACATTGTTATCTGAAATTTGACACTTGGCAGTGTTATGAAAATTAGGGTTTTTTACATGTAAACTGGAAAATAAAATCTACTTAAATAATATTACTATGTATATTACAAGGACAAAATAAGCTATTAATATTTTGCTGAAATTATATATAGATGCTGTAGAAAATAAAATTCATAGATTAATAAAAGATTACTTCACTCAAATGTCAATTGAAAAATATAAACAAATCTCAAAGGAAAGAAATATGGCACTAGATAAAGATACTATAAGAATATAGATACCAAAAAAGGGTAAATTGGAAGTCTGTATATTTAAAAAGCATAATTATTAGTAACAAAACAATGCATATCACATAATACCATAGCTCAACAATTGGCATGATAAACAATAATTGTTAGATTGTTAGATAAACAATAAATGTAACTGTTGATAAACAGTAAATGTTAGATGTGTGAGCAAATAAAGCTATTGAATAAAAATAATTGAGGTATTCATGCTTGGGAGCATTGAGAGAAGACCACGTAGTTAGATGTTGTGTCGGAGACAGTAGGAATAGATAATGACAGAAGTATTAATGGAAAAGAGATCATTTGGAAATTAGAAATAAAAAAATAAGTTACTGTATGAAAGTCGTGCCATGAGCAATTAAACTTTGTTTTTGTTTTTTGTAATATTAGAAAATGTCAAGCATTTTAAAAAGACCAAGGAAAAAGTTTTTGGGGCACCTGGATGGCCCAGTTGGTTGTGTCCGACTCTGATTCTGGCTCAGGTAATAATCTCATGGTTTGTGAGTTCAAGCCCCGCATCGGGCTCGGCGCTAACAGCATGGATCCTTCTTGGGATTCTCTCTCCATCTCTCTCTGCCCCTCCCCTGCTTTCTCTTTCTCTCTCAAAATAAATAAATAAACATTAAAAAATTTAAAATAAAAGACCAAGGAAAAGTTTCCTATGGAGAAGCTGACCTTCCAGAAGGAGGGAATTAAGAAGTAAAAATTTATTTGAGTTCAAATATCTTCTAAAATGTGTATTTCACCATAGCAGAAGCAAAGTTTTTATTTTTGTGTCTGTGGGCACAGAAAACAACTGCTGACTTCTTGATATAAGAAAATAATTGGATTGGGTTTTGACTTAGAAGCACAGAATTTGAGGCCAGCATGAAATAATTTTGAGAGAGAGAGAGAGAGAGAAAGGAAAGAAGAATGAACACCTGAGGTATATGAAATATAATGAAACAAGTTATTAGTAAGAAACTAAGAAACAATATTTTCAAGTACTTCATGCCTACTCCACGAATAAGTATCATAAAAATTAAATTTATTCTTATTATACTAACCCATTCCAAAACTACACAAAGAAAAATATTTCCTCTCTCTCTCTCTTCTTTCTTTCCTTTTAATTTTTTAATGTTTATTTATTTATTTATTTTGAGAGAGAGAGAAACAGAGAGAATGCAAACAGGGAAGAGGGAGGGGGAGAGAGAGAATCCCAAGCAGGTTCCATGCTGTCAACACAGAGCCCATGCAAGGCTCTATCCCATGACTGTGAGATCATGACCTAAGCAGAAACCAAGAGTCACTCAACCGACTGAGCCACCCAGGGGCCCCTGTCTTTCTTTCTATTTGCTACTTCTTCCCTTATGGAGAGAGCTGAGTGGGAAAGATGCTGTGATTGCAGCAGCCATCTTGCAACTGTGAGTAGGGCATCACCCACATAATCCTGATACCTAGTGGAAGAATGGGGTGTACTGGGAAATGGGTGGTTCTCTCATTCACAGAATCAACAACTGGACCATTGACTTTGGAAGTTAACTAAAAAATATACGTTCTTATGATTTAAGCCAATTTTATGTTGTCTTTCACGTGTAGCCAAACGCTCCAAATGATGTATGTAACGATTACATTCGTATATTATTTAAAAATTAAGTGTTGTGTTTTGGCTCTTACGAAAAAATATTTTGAAAAGAACCTGGCTAAAATTCAATGTCGTGAAGAAGACAACATAAAATAATTGAAAATGAAAAATGTGAAATCTGTTTTAAGATAATTAAAAGCCATTGACAAATTACACATTTAACCCTATGTATTCATGAAGTAACCACTTCGAGCTGGCTCTTTTATGTCTAGTCAACACAGAGTACCAAACAAGGAAAGAGAAAAAAAATACATTAAAACAATATATGTGTTTTGGGGCACCTGAGTGGTTCAGTTGTCAAGCCTCCGACTCTCGATTTCGGCTCAGGTCATGATCTTGCAGTTTGTGGGATGGAGTGCCACGTCATGCCCTGCGCTGAAAGCATGAAGCCTGCTTGGAATTCTCTCTCTCCCTTTCTCTCTGTCCCTCTCCCCCACTCGTGAGCATGCTCTCTTTTTCTCAAAATAAATAAATACACTTTAAAAAATAAAACAATATATGCATTTAGATAAGAATATGCACCTTAGAAAATTAAAAGATGACAAAAAGGATCTCTTAAATCGTTAGGAATTATACAGTTTTAGGAATTTCATATGTTATAGCTGCTAATATAGCAAACCTATTTCATTATTAGTCTTGTATCAAAAGTTTGACAGAGTATTAATGCCATTTCAAATTTTGTATCATTATGCAACTCAATGTTTGAACACACAGTGTCAACATGATACATATCTGTAAATATGGAATACAACAAAGCACTTATGCTGTGAATAATGATAGTGTTGAATTATGTTTTCAAATCATTTATTCAAATCATCGGAAAATTATGCTCTAGAACATACCCATAAACACATGGTTGATGTATGAAAACTCCCAAGAATAATAAACACGGTAATAAAAATTGACATAAAAACATTAAGTTTACTAGCAAAAAAAAAAAACGAATTAAACAATAGCCATTAATCCTCTCATTGGATATTACATATGAGAAAATTAGATTATTATTAGTATAATTCACTTTAGTAATTAATATCAATTTTCTAATGTCATTAATTGCAGTGCTAAAATAGATTGTATTTTTTTTTACTTCTTCAGAAGTCATCACTCACAAAACCCATGATAGTAAAAATGAGAATAACAAAAAGTGATAGAAAAGAATGCACATATCATATTTTCACTTTGAATTCATTTTTATGAACAGCCATGAGAAAGTTCAGTTAGTTTATTAACTGTTCTGAGAGAGTAACTGTCTTAATTTGTCTTTTGGAATGAGGGTAAGTTACTCAACCTGCAAGAATAACATGGTAAGTACATTTTCCTCACTGATTCTCTCACCTAAATTTGGGTCTTTGCCAGGATATTTTTGGTGGGGGAGAAAAGAGCCACCACTGTCAGAGCACCTAAAACAGAGCCACAGACCAGCTGCATGCCTTACGTGGAAGCATGGCAGAACCATTCTGGCACACTGCTGACTTTAGCCATGCTGAAATCTTTTTTTTTTAATATTTATTTATTTTAGAGAGAGAGAGAGAGAGAGCAAGAGTAAGGCAGAGGGAGAGGGAGACGTAGAATCTGAAGCAGGCTCCAGGCTCTGAGCTGTCAGCACAGAGCCTGATGTGGGGCTTGAACTCACTAACCATGAGATCATGACCTGAGCCAAAGTTGGATGCTTAACCCACTGAGCCACCGAGATGCCCCCACACTGAAATTCTTGAAGGTACTCTAATGCCTGCTTCTCTAAATTATGCTTCCTTTGCTAATAATGTTTCTCCCTTCCCTGATAATTTCCTATTTGTCTTTCTAGACTCAGCCCATAAATCATTTTTCATGAGACTTTCACAGATTTTTAGCTGAGTTAATTGTGTCCCTTAACTACGCTTTCATAATCTTTTTGTCAACTTCATCTCATTACTCTATTCATCTCATTCATTCATTCATTCATTCCTTTTCCATGCTCTGCAGTGTAAAACATTCTTCATCTAATTCGAACCTGTGAATCTCCCTGCTTCACTCCAAACAAATAAATATTCTTCAAGTTCCACTTCCTCCCCAAAAATGACTTGACATGTATTTCACAGAGAAATTAGATGTTATTACATTAGAGTGCTCTAAATCTCCTACTACTATATAAATCAACCTGTATACAAACAAACCCAACTTTTCCCTGCCTTTTTGTAAAATTGAGGACCTGTCCTTTGACCTCTGTAAGGTCAGTCCATACCTACCCCTCAGATCTATCTGGTCTCAAGAACCCTATAATATCACTTCTTTTTCTCTTTTGAATTCAGCTTTTCCTCTTAACTTTGGTTAGAGGAAGATCATTCTTACCATCAGTCAAATATTCTGTTCCAAAGACACCATTTGTGCTAGTCACTATGCTCACATATATATTTTGTCATCATATAATTTGACTGCTGAAAAGTATTCAGTATTTTTCAACATTCCTTTTTCTTGAAAGATCTCCTTTCCATAGGCTTTTATGACTATGAAATCATGCCCTTGTTATTCTTCTAATGTCTTTTTTGGCAACAAATTCTTCATTTCCTTTACAGGTTTGTATGTCTGTATGCAACTGTTAAGATATTGGAAATACCCAAAATTCTGTCCCAGATTCTCTTCTAAATCCTGTCATAATTTCTTCTATGCCCTCTATGATATTTATCAAATTGCTTCTGGTCTAATCTATGAGATAATCAACTACCTTCTTGACATTTCCATGTGTATATTGCAAAAGTACAACAAACCAACAAGTCCAAAAAGTAGCTAATAATCTTGCTTTTCCTTGTCAATCTCCCAAACATGGCTTCGCTCCAATTATTTTTCCCTTAATAAATAGAGACACTGTTCATTTCATTTCACAAGCCAGGAATTTGAAAGTTAACTTTTCTTTTTATGTGTACCAACTTTATTATAAAAGTCACAGATAAACAGCCAGTGAGTCAGGAAGGGCACTGAGATGTCATGACTGAGGAGCCTCGATCCCTTTGGAACTGGTGTTTGCCACCTTCCCAGAACTTGGATGTGTTCACCAACTCAGAAGCTCATCAAATTTCATTGTTTAAGGATTTGTTTGTTTGTTTGTTTGTTGAAAGCTAACTTTGATTTTGATTTCTCCCCCTCTATGTCCTTTTCTATTTTAATCTATCACCAATCTTATGATTTTTACATCACAAATATCTCTTCATTCATTCACTTCCCTCCATCTCATTCCTATTCAGTAGTTTAAGCCACCATCATTTTCCATCTGGACTACTACAGCCTTTTCATTGGTCTTTGATTTTCTTTTATCTTATCTCCATATTTCAGACGCAATGATATTTTTAAAACCTGATAATCTAACCATGTTAGTCCATACCTGAAATCTTTCTGCTTTCTGTGAGCCAGGAAAAGCCTAATATTTTAAACTGGTATATTCTGCTTTGTCTGAGCTAGGTTTTTTTTTTTTTTTCCATTTATTTTGGTATCTATGTTGTCTGTTTGTCTCCTAGCTTTATGAAGATATATTTAATGTACAAAAAAATGTACATATTTAATGTATACATTTTGTTGAAATTGGACATATGTATACTCTCATGATACCATCACCACAATCAAGGTAATAAACATATTCATCATCTTCAGAAGATTTCTTGTGTCCCTTTGTGTGTGCATGCGTGTGTGCATGTGCATGTGTGTGTGTGGGGGGGGTTAAGAACACTTAATATGAAATCTACCCTCTTAACAGTTTATAAGCGTACAACACTGTATTATTCCAGTTGTCTTATCCTGTTTTCTCCATCCTTGTTTTGGACCACTCTTCTCCAATTTGTCGGGGCTCTGGTCACACTGGAATCTTTCTGTTCATCACATGTGTCATGTCCCCTTTTACCACATGCTTTCTTTTGCCTGAACATATTTCTTCCACCCTTCATTCAGTAAACCCCCATTCATCTCACAAATATCAATTCAACTGCTTTGTCTTCATGAAAGCGAATCCTAATTCTGATTAGTAGGTTTCCTTGGCAGTACAGTAGTCCCCCACTTATCTATGTTTTCATTTTGTTTTGTTTTTTCCTGTGGTTTTAGTTACCTGTGATCAACCATGGTCTGGAAGCAGATGATCCTCCTTCTGACTTATTGCCAGAAGGTCAATAGTAGCCTAACACTATGTAACAATGCCTACATCATTGACTTCACTTCACCTCATCATATAGGCATTTTATTATCTCACATCACAAAAAGGGTGAGTATGGTACCATAAGATATTTTAAAAGAGAAACCACATTCACATAACTGTTATTACAGTATATTGTTATAATTATTCTATTTTATTATTAATTATTGTTGTTAATCTCTTCCCATGCCTAATTTGTAAATTAAACCTTGTCATAGGTTTGCATGCATGGGGAAAACACGGTATATATAGGGTTCAGTGCTATCTGCACTTTCAGGTTTCCACTGGGGGGGGGAGTCTTGGAACATATCCCCAGCAGATAAGGGGAGGCTACTGTATGTCTCTTTTTTTCAAGGTTCTTACACCTTTGACATTTTCTATTTTTCTGTGTGATCATTTAATTTATGTCTGTTTCTTTCTATACACCCTAAACTCCATGAAGCCATAGAATATATCTAACTTTATTCTCTATCAAGTGCAAGAGCCAAGCATAGTGCTTGAAATATATTAGGTAATCAATTCCATCTGTTGAATGAATATTATTTTTAATTTCTATTTTTTTTTTAATTTCTATTTTTAATTTCTATTTCTTTCTCTTTTCCCCCTTAAGGTCAGAGATGATGAAATTATTCATCTTAGAATTCTCAGTGCCTTAAATAGTTCCTCAAATCTATTAAGAAAAAAAATGATTTTTTTTTCATAAAGGAGAATAGATTGAAAATGTAAGGGAAATCATGTATTGGGGAAGATGAGATAGAGTTATTATAAATCCTTCAGAAAATGTTAATTGTTTATTATAATTACAATGACATCTAATAGGACAACACTGAATTTGAAATGACTCCCTTTTTCCTTTGTTTTTACAAGTGCTTTGCACTTTGATTTGTTTTCCATTACCATTTTTAATTACTGAAGTAATTTCAATAACTTACATAAGGCTGGTGATGTGAATAAAAGAAGGAATTGCCCCCACAGAAATCTTGTCAATTTCTGTTATTTAACTCTTGTAAATAATTCATTTCAAACTGCAAGTGGTAAGGAAGCAACTTTGCCTTGTATGCTCATTAGCCTATTTATTAACACCAATCTCAAATAAAACCATTATAAATAATTTGAGGAATTAGTGTATTTAATCTTCAACTTTTAATTTTTCTCTTTGAACCTAAAAAGAAATGGTATCTTTGTACATTTAATAATGGAAATTAGGAAGGAATTGTGATTCTGTTGTAAATTTTTATTTATTCCTTGATCGGTATAACACTCTCATATAAATATTAAACCATTATAAGATGGGACCTATAATATACATATTAATATTATGAAAATTGTCATTCTAGTCAAGGTAAAACTATTTACTATTTGATATGTGACATTGTATGTCAGTTTTCTCAGATATTTGTAAATAATGCTGAGAAAATATTTTGATAGTCTAGACTGAAATGTGTTCATTAAAAATCAAATGCCATTCCATGATATCAAACATTATTTTTACTGCTTTCTTTTGCTATTACTCATGTTTCCAAATATCGTCCTCATTACAAGTGGAGAATGAACCAACTGCATCCCTGCAGTTTGTCTCAGAAAGATAGAAAAAATGTTCCCAATTTGGTGTTCCCCAAGTGTGCATTAGTCAGGCGGAGTTAATGGAGCTATCTATCACTTCCAGCTCTCCTCTGTGAGCAGAGAGCAATAGATGACCCAGCTGACTCAGCTCAACTAGTTTGTTATTCATAGGCTGACTGCAGTGCCGTTATGGTGGACTCGTCACAGACATCTCAGGTTCATTTGGGCAAACGTATCTGAACTACCATATCAACTCTAGAGGTGATTGTTGCAGATAAGGTCTTAATTCAAATGGTGTAGTTGGAGAAATCATTAACTCCATCTGTGAATAGAAATAAAAACCTTTGACCTGATATTTTATCGCATCAAATTCCAAAATGGATTCAGTCATTGTTGTTATGAATGGGGCAAATGGGAGAAACAACCGGTAGCTCCAATCGATCCATGACATAAATAACCAAAGAAACAAAGCAGATAGACAATACAGCGTAATCAGGGGTTCCTCAAAATATCTTGGACCAAAATACAAAGGCAAAATTTTTTTAAAAGGACAGTTAAGTCAAAACTTTAGATGCAAGATGATTAGCATTCTAATCTATTCGTACCATTGCTTGTTTACTAATTACCAACAAATCTACATCAAATGGTCACTGACTATAGAAGTTAAATGTTAAAAGTCTGTCTTATCCACCTTTTCCCATAATTTCTCAAATCTATAAAGTTTATTGAGTGTGGGAAAAGGTTGAGAAAAATATTGAGTAAGTGTAATGATGTATACTTCTATATTCTCATCCTCCATTCTGAAACCAACCCTATATGAATTATACCATTTTTTGCTTTTGAAGTATTTAATTCTTGGGTGTAGGCCTTTGTGTCATTTCTTTTCCTTTCCCTAGATCCCATCATTTTTGAATAATGTAGAGATCTGGACATGTACCAGCTTTGACATGTCAGAATGATTATTTCTAGAGAACTGTCAAGTTAGATCAACTTTCATCCCTATGTTAAAGCTTGAACTGGAGTATTTAATTCAAGGACTGCCTTTCTGAATTTGACAGTATGACACTAAGAATCTAGTGACAGATGTGAGTTATACACCTGGAATTTGAATGATTTCCTGAATGTTTGGAATCTGAATATAAATGTAACTAAATACATTAGTTCTAATAATAAATTAATATAAACATTATTTTTAGTTTACAGTGAGTGAATTTTTTGGAAACTTCAAAATGACATTCTGCTATAGTTTGTTTTGAATGTTTGTGAGATTATTCCTTTAGTCTATTCTAAAAACAACATACAAATATGTGTTCTATATTTTATTGTTAAAATTTTCAAAATATACTTTATAGAAAGCAGGCTATTTTAGAACTATTTTAAATACTTTTTAAACTTCAAGTGAGTTTTAAAATCTGTATGCTCTTCATTTTCAGGGTATTTCTTCCTCTCCCCCTCTCCCCTCTCCCTCAAGATATATATATATATATATATATATATATATATATATACACATATATATGATAGAAGTAAATGCTAACTTCAAAGAGCATTGAAATGCAGATCAGCTTTGTAGGATATGGGTCAGTAAGAGCAAAAGTAGCAATTTTTTATTCAAAGAATTTTTTTCCTCAGGAAAAAGCTTCAACATTTTTTAAAATGATAAATACAACAAACTAAACTGACAAAATGGTCACTATACCTCATAACATTGAAACAGAATATTCACTAACCACATTTCATACACATTATAGAAATATAACAGCTCAGTCTCACAGCATGTACTTAGAGTGATTCATTCACAGGATGGAGAAAAAAAGAAGCACCATAATGTACCCTGTAAAAAACACTTAAAAATCTGGAAAGAAATAAAAAAAAGTAATATATTATCCCACAGATCATTGCCCAATAGTAAATTAAATGAGAAATATGGATTCCCATATAGTATCAGCATAAATTAGATACACAAAAGTTGGAGTTTTGAAATTATTAAAACTGGAAACTTAGAAAAATAGATGAAACTATATGAATAGGTTAATAAATGATTGTAACGATAACTTCTTACCACCACTCAAGTCAAAAATGAGTATTACCAACACTCAGAGATCTTTATGTGAATCTCTTCTTAATCATAAGAAATTCATACTGGCCTTTAATTTTATCAATTCTGTCCTCTTCTCTATAGTTTTTTGTTGTTGTTTTTTTTTTTTACCTAATTATGCCTGCATTATATATGTATGTAGTAGTCAAGGTTCAAACAGAAACAGAACCAGTCATAGGATATGCATTAAGAGATTAATTGCAAGAAATTGGCTTATGCAATTGTGGGAGCTGAGTAGGTAAGTCTAAAATATATAGGGCTGGCCATTTAAGAAGGGCAGGATGGGTGAGCTGAAACTGTGAGCCACAAGTATAATTTCTTCTTTATCAGAGAAACCTCCATTCTGTCCTTAAGACTGTGAAACTGATTGAGTCAGGGCACAAACGTTATCTAGGATAATCTCTTATTGAAAATCAACTGCTTATGGATTTAACTACATCTATAAAATATTGTTTGAATGAGTAACTGGGGACTGTTGCCTAAGCAGGTTGACATTTCAAAGGACCATCATAGTAGGTAACCCTACTGTGGTTTAGTCTTACTTATTTTTTTTAACTTTATTTGAATTACTTTTGCAGAAAACATTCCTTTCAATTTACCTTCTCTTGCTCAGTATTGTGGGTTTGGCTCTCGGCTTTGCCCTGCAAAGTTGAGGGCGGCAGAGAGAATTACTCCAGACTCTATACAAGTCAAGAGAGGTGAGAGGGAGACTAAGGGAAGCCTCCCTTAGCTGCTCTCAAGCTCCCATATTTATTAAGCATACATTTAGAGAAACAATGTGGAATACGTCAGTGGGCTACATTCCAGTAAGAATGTATTGAAAACATGCAGGAAAACAAGTTAAGGCATTCCCAAGACTACAGAAGAGCAGACGTAGAAAACAGGGTAGAGAACAGGCTAAGATATTTCATCGGATAACATGGTCTAAGGAACTTATGAACACAGACAGGACCTAACCCTTGGATATACATGGCTGCTGTTTTCGGCAAGGCCAGAAAGCAGTGTTCTACTTTGCAATGCGTTCCCTATAATCTCCTAACCCAGAAATTGGCTATTTGATTTCCCACACAATATTGCTTTTCAAGATTCATCTATGTTATTGCTTGTAGTTGATGCTTGTTTTTATTGTGTTATTTGAAAATATTGCATTTCTTTATTCTATGTTTAATGAATATTTGAGTACCTTTCTATTTGGAGTAATCACAAACACTGCTTCTATGAGTGTTTCTGGATGTTAGTATCTTGGCACATTCAAGAACTCATTTCTACAAGGTATACAGCTAAAAAAGAATGGTCAAGGTCACAGGGTATGCAGATCATTTACCTGACCAATGTTAAAGAATAATTACCACGATACTTGTTAAAACAGTAAGGCTTTATCCAAGACTACTATAGTAGGAGTCAACTCTGTTGCAGTGGGGAATAGAGCTTGAGCTTAATTCTAAATATAACAAGCACATGTGGGAATTTATAACCAGGAAACAGGGTGATGGGGTCAGTGGATGAAAAATTTCTAACAAGAGACATCAAGCATAGGGGAATTCTTGCTAAACTGACCTATCAGGATTCTTGGTAAGGGCTGACCAGGGACTTAAACATGAAGAGTAGAGAATGAGAACTTGGATCAGATATCAAGGATGGTCATATATCGTGGGTGAGGAGATTCTCATGAAAATTATTTAGAGGATACTTGCACGTCAAGTTCTAGGACTAGTCCTGAACTGGGCTCAAAGGATCCTGACTAAAATTTGGTCAAAGAGCTTTTGTCACCAGATAATGCCAAATTCTTTTCCAAAGTGAACATTACCAATTAACACTCCTCTACAGGGGTGCCTGGATGGCTCAGTGGGTTAGGCTCCCGACTTCGGCTCAGGTCATGTCTCACAGTTTGTGAGTTTGAGTCCCACGCAGGGCCCCGTGCTGACAGCGTGGAGCCTAGAGCCCACTTCCAGTTCTGTGTCTTCCTCTCTCTGCCCCTCCCCTGCTCATGCTCTAGCTCTGTCTCTGTCTCTGTCTCTCTCTCTGTCAAAAATAAACACACACAAAAAAGCCCTCCTCTACAATAGTATAGGAGAATTTATTTTGCTCAACAAACTTGTTAACAGTTACACTTTTCAGGACTAGCCACACTTGTGTGCATGCAATTGAATGCCATTGTGATTTTATTTTTATTTTTCTTGATAACTAATAAGGGGTGTCCTATTTCTATGTTTATAGGTCTTTTGAATTTTCATTTCTTAAAATCTGCATTTAAGTTGTTTTTCACCTATTGGCTTGTGTGTCTTCCATTTATTGATTTTGGGGGGTTCTGTGTATAGTTTGGATACAATCCACTTGTCAGTAGTTGGAAACATCAACTCAGTCTCCCTATAGCTGTTTACAATCTCTTAATAGCTCTTGTTTGTAAGAAGTTCTTAGTTTTAATGTATTTAAACTTGTCAGTTATTTTCTTTAGAGTTTCTGCTTTTTCTGTCAGTTTAAAACATTTTTCACGACACAAATGTCATGAAGTTATTCTCCTTTATTTATTTATTAATTTCCCTTTGCACTGTAAAGACAAGTCGTAAGTCTAGTGTCCATATATCTGTAAACCCATTTTTATATTCTCTGTATTTTTTTTTATTGCTTTATTACTCTATTTCTGTGCCAATGTCACAGGCTTGACTAAATAGTTTTGTAATATGTTGTAATATTTAGTTTGTTGTCGGAAGTCTCTTCACTTCTTTCTTCTTCCGTAATAGGTATTGATTCTAATTGACTGTTTGAACTTCCATATAAATGTTACAACAATTTGTTTAATTTCACAGGTAATCTGTTCAGATTTTGTCTGGAACATCCCTCAATTTTTCTCTCAATTTGAGAATTGACATTGAATTGGTGTCGCCATTTACTAAATAGACTTCCACTAAATAATCACGTTTTTATTCCCTAAACCTCCTTCTTCTGTTGTGCCTGTCTTGATGATATCTACAAAAATAATTTTTAAAAGAATGTCTTGAAACTCACAGAATCTTTGCAAGGAGTAGAGAGTAAGGTTAAAACCCAGAATCTCTCAGTTTCCATCCGTCTATGGAACTTAAATGCTAGATGAAAAACAAAAACAAAAACAAAAAACTGTATTTAAGTAATTAGACAATTGAATCAGATGTTTATGTTAAGTAATTATCCCTTTAAACTGAGAGATTATAGCTATTTTAGCAGTCTTTGATGGTTTCTTTAATATTGTTATAGCTACAGACCATGCTACTTTCTTATGCGATCCACGTAAACATGAGCCTTCAGCCTACCCCCTCCATTGTCAAATAATTGAAATGGTTTGTACTCTCTTTTGGGCTTTCTCGCCAATATTACTGTCTCAGACTCTATGGATATTATTAGGTGAAAATGTTTCAAAAGAGGTCAGTGAGTTCATGTGACAGAGGAGGAGAGAAGAAGAGCAATATTGTCACTCAAGGTACAAAGGTAGAAGTAATAAAATAATTTAAGGCTAGTGAAAAACTTAACCAAGTCGATGAAGTGTTAGGGATTACATGCTCTACAATTTTCAAATCAATGAAAACAAGTAATCCTACTGTAAATAATTCAAATATTGAAGCATGTGCTTACCCTGATATTTATTTTGTAAATGGCTTTGCTATGAAGATTTTTAAATGTATAATTATCATTTTCTCTCTAATACATATTTAAATTTTCTACCCTTAATTTTATCATTTAAATTTTCCAGCAGCAATTTTTACTTTTGACAAAATGAGCCTCTTTTTTAATGATAGGAATTGGTGTAAAGCAGGATTTGATTAATAGAAATCCACCCTCCATTAAACAATCATGAAATGTTTCTAATCTGTTAATAGAGCCTGGGGTAAGCCACTTAGAAATATAAGTATGTTTAGAATTTGTTATAAATTTCTATTTCCGGACATTCCACCCATTATAAAGTAACTACAGTCAATTTATTTTAAAAATGTGGAGATAATTATTTTGTTTCAAAGAGAATTATTATCGTCCTTATGAACTATTGTAAGTTTAAATGACTCAATAAATGAAGATGCCTTGTAGTATCTGTTTTATTCTCACCTACTTTCTAAAGATATTATATTTAGCTTCACCAAAGAAGATGGTCATTATAAGTATTATTTGCAAGAAATAGCAATACAATATTCTCAAATGAATGAAAAATGTTCCCTATATCTTGTAGTGGGAGACTTCACATTAATTAAACTGGCAAATTATCAATTAACTGAAAAATAAATGCATTAAATATACATCTTAAATTGCAGAATTATTTTAAAGGTAATTGCATCTCTACAGGGTGCCTTTAACCATAGTTAATTACTATTGTATTGCAGAGTTACAATTTCCTTGCATTTTTAATAAGGGTCCAAAACCACCTTTGGAATTTGCCCCCTTGTGTGTCTTCACCAGATATTTAAATCATTTTCTAATGACATGCATTATAAGGGGTTTAGTAACTAAGGCAAAAATCATTAAACCTCCCATTTTTATTTACAGGGTTTCTCATTTCTAATCAGTGTTTTACTTCCCTTACTATTTAAACCATGTATTTTCTTTCATCTGACTTTCACACTTCCTGGAATAAACCTTATAGGTTCTTCTTTTTTCCTGAAGAAAACACTTATAGCTAACATTTTAGTCACTGCTTTATAAAATCGACATAGTCTTTTGCTGGAAGCTTTATTTTAATAAAGAGATAAAAAAAAAAAAGAAGGTAACTGTGTTTCTTCTCTTGTCACTTATTAAAAGATATTCTCTATGATCACTTGGACTGTTCCTGTACCCATTTAAGAAAAATGAAGCAATGAGACAATCTTGAGGGTATATCCGGTTTGCAAATTGCCTCAAGTTTATACAACTTTGAGAGGTCTCTTTAAGATGATATACAAACAGACATTTCATATAAATGTAAGGACAAGTAAAAATTTAAAGAGGCTCAGGGCGCCTGGGTGGCTCAGTCAGTTAGGCCTCTGACTTTGGCTCAGGTCATGATCTCAAGATTCGTGGGTTTGAGTCCCGTGTAGGGCTCATGTGCTGACAGCTCAGAGCCTGGAGCCTGCTTCAGATTCTATGTCTCCTCTCTCTCTGCCCCTCCCCTGCTCATGCTCTGTTTCTCTCTGTCTCTCAAAAATAAATATACGTTTAAAATAAAATAAAATAAAATAAAAAATAAAAATAAAATAAAATAATAAACAGGCTCACTTCTCTCTGTTGAAAAATAAGGAAAGAGACTTTCCTCTCCTTTTTCTTAGGGCATGACTGTAGAAAATGTGTAAGTACTTTCTTCTCTCCATGAAATATCTACATGTCCTGTTAAAAACTATATTGGTCTTTTGTCAGCTTTATGACCCAGAAATGTTTTTCTCAGGGACCTGAGAGCCACCTCTTTGAAATGTAAACATCAAGGAAGATAGCATCCCTATCTTCCAGTTTCTGTGGAAGATTAGGAGCTGAACTTCTTGAGTAGCTCAGGGCAGTTTGCAAAACTACTCCTGTCACAAAGATAGGTATCATTTCTTTCTTCTTTTATTTGTTTCCTGCTACAATAACACTACCACTACAGCCAAATCAAGATTTTCATGAACAACTAGCTCATGCTGATTGAAAATCATATATAGGATGTTAACAACCACCACCACAACGAAGCACGCTTAATATAAAGTATATGAAATTACTTATGTTAAAGTGTGAATAGTGAAATCAATGTCAACCCACCTATAAGTTCCAATTAAATGCACGTAAGTCTAATGAATTGTTATGTCTTGGGCAAATTATATATATATATATATATATATATATATATATATATACACACATACATATATATACACATATATGTATATATATAACATAATTGCTAAATAACATTGCATTAATCTTTTAATCCAGTAATGTGACATATATCTCTCAGTATCTATAACACATATATCAAGTATATATAAGTATATGTATGTATATATATAGTTTATATTTTTTAAAAAAAAAGCTGACAAAAGACCTATCTAGTTTTCCAAAGGATACATATAGGGGTATCAGGAAAAACTGACTCTAAATATATGAGAATTCAAGAAATACTGACTCTAAAAATATGATATCTGAGCAACAATCCTATACAATAATGAGTTCACCTATAGAATCCTATACAATAATGAGAACACCTTAGAAAGGTGTTCTGAAAACAGCTGAAGGGGGGAAGGCCTTTCATTTTGTACAAAGGATGACTGTGAGGTGCCTAAATTTAATACTTGTTGAAGGCACATTATTCTTTCATCACCAATAAAAAATAGACACTTCTACAGAAACAAATAACTGAAGAAAAATTAGTATTTAATAAATTGGAGTATAGCGAATTTTTGAGCAATTGATGGGGAACAGGAAAAGGGATTGTATTTGACCTTGATGCTAGAAATATTTGTCAGGCACATGGTGTTCATGCCATTGAAATTTGGAGCTATTATATTAGAATGTAAGCCCTTGAGGACAAGACTATTTTTGGTTTTTTGTTTACCTATTTTGCTCTCTGCTGAACCCTCTTTGATTGAAACAGATTCTGGAATATGGTAGATACTCAAGAAATATTTATTGACTGAAAAAAGTGACAGGTAATCTGAAATAAAAAGAGTAATATAAACTTCATGGAAAAAGAAACTGAATTTTAAGAATACTATGTATTGTTACAAAAATAATCAATAAAACATGTAAAAATCATACCACAGTATAATAATGTGCTTGTCAAAAATGTAAAATCAATTAAGACTATTATTTGGATGAACCAGAAGTTAGGTGTTTTTTTCCTTATAAAGCACCGATAGTTAAATCCACAATCATTGCTATAATAATGTTTTTAGAGCTATAACCTTATCCACCCTAAAAAACACAACACAACACAACACAACACAACATAATAAAACAAAACGAACATGTAAATAGTGCTTACACAGGATACTAGACTGGGTGTAGGATGTTATTTGAAATGAGAAAACTTTTCATTACAAAATTATTTTTTTTTCACCATTGGCATCTAATATTTTGAAACAAAATAGGGAGAACAGAAGAGAAAAGAAGTCAAGGTAAATAGGGGCCAATAAAAGCAAAAAATCATTGTTAAATTCTCACTTGAGCTAGTTTCCATGTCCGAATAGGTATTGAAGCAGTATTTCATCTTTACTGTAATGGTTGTCCCTGTGGCTTGAATTATTTTTTAATTCAAAATAACTTGTAGAAAGTATTTTAAACCCTTTTCATTGTAGTATTTAAACGTGGAATTTTAAGAAGTTAAGTGTTATTCCCATTTGAACATGACTGTTGCTTGCACCCCATGACTTCTTCCTCTTCCTTTTCAGAGTTCTCTGAAGCGGTATCTGTGCAAAAAGAACAATAGGAAAGGAAATTATTCATTTGTTAAGAACTATATGAAGACCTGATGACATTCACTGAACTTTGAGTTTCTCTGGCTTTTAATGTTGAGTGTGAGTTTAGGCTTGGAGACTTAGATGAGCTGTTTATTCCTCTCTTTCATATTTTCCCCTTCTCCCTCAGAGGAAGACTTCAGTTTGCCTCAGCAAGAGGGAATACAGGTGAGGAACTGAACTGACAAGTCAGGTCAATGGGACCAAGCATAGTCCAGGACTACTTACATGGCAGAAGACAAAAGCTTCTGCCTCTATGACCAGGAAATTAAGTGGTTATGTATGGCCTACATTTGTCCAGGGAAGGCAGAATATTTCACATTCTTTGCTACAGAAAATGGAAATGAGCCGGCTCACAGAATGGTATCATCCTTAAGTGCAGAATTTCTTTTTATAAAATTGGGACCTAACAGTTGGCATGCTGAGATTTACTTACAACTGCAGCTCTCTGTGACGGCATTACAATGGAGGTAAAGAGAGGTAAAAGCTTGAAAGGATGCATCTATCTCATTCCTGCTGGTTGTGTTGGAAAAAGGAATACAAGGGTAGAAATATCCACCCCCTTTTTAAAACTAAGAATATATTATATGCCTACTTCTGAATTAGCCAAGGATTCCCCTTGCCCTGGAAGGTAATAGTTCCTACTACTACTGAAAAAAAAAAAATGTCTATTTGCTGAAACAAATACTTAAGAAGCAATGAGAAATCCCGGTAGGAAAGATCATCAAAGCATTGGTGGAAGTGGTACCTCAAAAAGTTCTCTAAAAATAGTCAAGATATGCAAACAACCCAAGTGTTCCTCAATGGATGAGTGGATAAAAGAATATGTGGTATCCATATGCAATGGAATATTGCCATGAGAAAGAGAGAAATCCTGTCATTTGCAACAACATGGATGGATCGTGAGAGCATTATACTAAGTGAAATAAGCCAGACAAAGAAAGACAAATACTGCTTGGCATAATTTATATGTATAATCTTTAAAAAAAAAAAAAGCCAAACTCATAGAGACAGAGAGTAGATAAGTAGTTGCTAGGGGCAGGAGGATAGAATGTAGGGAGAGGTTGGTAAAAGGATACCAACTTTCAGCTATAGGATGAGTAAGGTCAGGGTGCCTGGGTGGCTCAGTCGGTTAAGCATCAAACTTCAGCTCAGTTCATGATTTCACAGTTCATGGGTTCAAGCCCCGTGTCAGGCTCTGTGCTGACAGCTCAGAGCCTGGAGCCTGCTTCGGATTCTGTGTCTCCCTTTCTCTGATCCTCCCCTATTCATGCTCTGTCTCTCTCTCAAAAGTAAACAAACATTGATGGAAAAAAAAAAAGATGAGGTCTGGGGCACCTGGGTCAGTTAAGCGTCAGACTCTTCATTTCTGCTCAGGTCATGATCTCATGGTTCGTGAGTTCAAGCCCCACTGTGAAAACAGAGCCTGATCGGGATTCTGTCTCTCTCTACCTCTCTCTCTCTTTCTCATTCTCTCTCAAAATAAATAAATAAATAAAGCTTTAAAAAATGGGTAAGGTTTGAGGATATAATGTAAAACATGGTGACTATAGTTGCATTGTGTAATTGAAGTTGCTGAGAGTAGAACTTAAATATTCTCACTGAAACGAAAAAAAGAAAGAAGGAACAGAAAAGTTGTGAGGTGACAGATGTGTTAATTAACTTGTTGGGGAGACTCCTTTCACAATCTCAACTCACCATGATATGCACTTTAAATATCTTAAATTTTTTGTCCATTATACCTCAATAAAACTGAAATTAAAAAAAAATAGTTAAGATACGAAAAGAGAGTGGGAAGGGAAATGTAGTCCCATAAATTTGGGGCAATGGTACAAAAAAGAGCTTAGAGTAGAAAGTGAACAGAGTATACTTAAAAAGAGCAAGCAGCTCTATCTCAGCTCATGCTGGGAAGCAGTGAGATCTAAAATTGTACATGTAGAGTAGAGACGGGATTTTGAAAAGACAAGTGAGTCATGGCAGTGAATACCCTATGAGTTCTTGTCTGCTCTGAGAGCCACTCATCTGTTATGATGAAAATGTTCTGCATGTGTGTTTCTGTATAATCCTGCTTGTTATGTTTTGTAGATTGATGTTAGGCTTAAAAACAGGCTCTTTGTGAGAAGGAGGAGTATTATGAATCCCAGTGTTAAACTGCCAGTGCTCTTTAGTAAAATTAAAATGCTAATCCACACTCTGAATTTCGTCACTCTTAGTAAACCCTAAAGTAGGTGATTTAGAAAAGAAATTTGAGAATAATTAAGGAGAACATACCCAAAGTGTGATAATCTATTCTCATACTAGCTTCATAGTCTCCACGTTGCAGGAAATAGGTTTTGAACAAATGTGGAAAGGTGTGCTGGTTAAAAGAAGAAAAGAAGTGATTATAAATTCTGCAGCCTACCTCTATTACCGGCTGTGATTCCCAGCCATCTGCACCAAGCAATCAAAAGACCTGCTGGTGCTTAGTCAGAGAAGGAAGTGTCAGCTCCCACACAGTGGTGGTCTAGACCAGAGGTCATAGGACCAATTACGATTAAAAGGATTTTTCCCAACACTGAAAGGGGATCCTTATAACTCCAATTAGCCTAGAAAGCATGGGTAGATTGCTTGAATGTAGCAATAATTAAAAATTGCTTTAGTAAGGAACAGATTATTCTCAGAAGTATTTTAGTATTTTTATGTTTTTTTTTTTTTCCCAGTAGGCAACCTATCCAGCCAGAAAAAAATCTAAAAATGTTAGCCAGTTTTTCATTACAAGGTACCATTGGGATGTAGTAGGATTTAACAATGTTATAGTCACTACCATCACAATGATAATTGTTTTGAAAACAGATGATGAACCCACTTGAATTGTGTAATTTCAGTAAATATTAAGAATCTGCATGTTTCCCACTTAAACAATAAATTATTTTAAATTTCAAAGTAATTACAAAGCATTTTTATAGATACATCAGACCCACACAGTATTTTGAATCGCAATCTTTGCAAAGAATTACATATATCTCTTAAACTTTCATAGTTATATGAGCATATAACTCAATATTTGTTTATATTGAGATGAAATTAACAAAATATATAATAATATTTAATTACTCACTTTTTAAAAATCATAGGGTAGATTATGCTTCAGTAGCAAAGAGACTGACATGCTATAACCATATAGTGTCATAATTGCAAATTAATTTCTTACAAATAAATCACTTAATTAAGTAAAATCCTGGGGCATGTTACCCTCCAAAGAGTAGGTAACAATCCAATTGTTAAATAAGCTCAACAGAATTAGAAATGCATACTTTATTCAAAGATAAAAATATTGAGATTATCCTAACGACCTCTAAGTGTCTTCATATGGCAGCAATAAAACATGTACTTAACTACTGTTTTTATTATTATTGTTGAAACATGAGTTTTAAAAGATCTTAGAAATTAGAACAATAATGAGACAATAACAATATTTATTTATTAACACATCTGAATTTACACTCATTCCCTTATTTCATTCTGACAACAATCTGAAGCACAAGATACAATTATTTTAGCATTTAACCCATTCTCTGGCATGGAGAAATAGACCAACAGATATATATGAAGTGAATCCCCTTTTTACTACTGATAAAGCCTATGCTTAGCTAGACAATGGCGCAGAACTAGTAAATGGTAGAGCTGGGTTAGAATGCCAGTCTATCAGATTCCAAATCCCACACACTTTCCATTATGAAATATTTCCTTTTTCTTTTATATCCACTTTGAAGTGTTATTCAAACACTTGGGTGTTTATTTTCTTGGGTGTTTTCTTGACTGTCAATTTTGTCAGATGGGTTATAATACCTCCCTTGGTTATCCACTTTATTTGGAGTGCTTCACACACTGAGAAACAATATAAATTCTTTTTGGTTGACTTCAGGACTCAGTGCCCTACCTTTTCCATTTTGTGATTCTTTTTTAGCCTTTAGTGACTTTTATCTTCACTCAATATTCTCCTACACTCCATCTTATCATCACCTGGAAATTCCCAACCAATTAACACTTGAGTTGAATGGTTCCTTTCCCAAATCACAAATCAGCTTATTCATCTCAGTTAGTATCAGGTTACATTTTCTTCACCTGTTATGAAGTCCTCCTGTTGCTTAAACCCTCTATTTTTCCTTTCTTTCCCTTCTCATGATCTTTTTCTTCCTCATCTAAGATTCCTTACCCATCACGTCAAACATTCTCTGATTTTTTTTTTTTAACAGTTCTTTTTCTCTATGATGTTTTGATCACAATGCCTGGGGGGAAAAAGTGCCCACCTTCTCTACACACACACCTAGTCAGTGAGCACTACTGGAGATGCTTGCAAAATGAGGTAGATTTGTGACACTACAGATTTATGGCACCCAACCTCACCTTGAACCTTAATCACAACTTGTAACTTTCACAATTCCTTCTTCACTCCTTGCTCCCATTCTTTAAAATAGCTATTTAAATATTTTTGCATAAGTCCCCATAAATCTCCCGAAACTCTCCTCACATCCCCCTCTTTCCTTTTCTCCTACATTCAGTAATATCTACAACAGTGTAGAAGACATAATTATTGAATTAATGTCTTCCCATTTAATAGATCAGTCTCTACTTCTGCCACCAGACTAATATACTGATCTGCATCTAGACTGTTCTTTAACTCTCCTTTGCCAAAGGACGCAACACTACTTCTCAGTTTTATGCTCTTTCTTTCTCTATTCTTTATATGTTCATTCTTGCCCTCCCTGCTGACTCCTTTCCATTAGCTTATAAACATCAAGTTACCAAGGTTTCCCATTAAACCCCCTCAATCTTTTGGCTTTCTAGTCTTACTATAGTTTTCTTCTCTTCAAGGCATCTCAAAAGTTTGCAACACTGGCTTTCTCCATTTCCTTATGTCCCTCACTCAAACCACGACAACTCCATCATTGCCACGCCATAGCAGGAAAATTTCTTTCAGTAAATTCCCCACTCTGTCTTATTTCCAATAGATAAAAATTAATGTTCTTTTCATTTGACCTACTGGCAATATCTGAAGTTGCTGGATACTTTTTATACAATGAATTATTTGTCTTCTTTTCTTTTTGATTATTTCCTAATTTCCTTTGTGGGCTACTCTTTGTGTGCATTCTGTAAATGTTCTAAGGACTTTTTTTTTGGAATTTTCATTGATGTTTTCACTTTCAGCAGAAGATCTACTGCTACATTTACATTAAATAACACAGTGCCTAGCATATGGGAAGTGCATGGTAAATATTTGTTGAATAATTAAATAAAGATTATTTTCATCTGTTAGGATTCACTGTGTTCAATGACAATCTGGTTCAGAAAATTTCTAATGCTTAAGGTTATATTTTAGAGATGAGGTTCTTTCTTTTAAGTATATGAGGAACTGTGCTTTTCAGACTATTTTGATATGCTATGCTTTATTTTCTTTCTTTGTCCAATAGGAATAAAAGAATATAAGCAGGACTATAGTACTTTTGTAAAAAGGAGAACATATCACAAAAATGTGTTTTCCTTTTTTTATACACAAAAATTATACATAAATATTAAATGATGATTAAATCTTGGCTTTATTAACATGAATGTGTGGAATTTTATATTTTGACCTAATCATATTTATCCAAACTCACATCAATAATTATCTTTAATATCTTTACAGGGAAACACTTATTAACAATCATTGTAAATCGATGAAACCTACATAGTTTGTTGTCCATCTTTTGATAAGATTGAAAATTTAAGTACATTTAACTGCCACAAAACTGGAAACAAAGGTAAATTGATCCCAAGGTACAGGAAGATTTTCTGAAATGTTGATATGCTGTCACATAATAAATATTATCAATATGTTTTTCAAACCTCTTATGAATTAAATTACCATGAGATGCAAAACAAAACAAGAACAAAAGAAATGACTCCGGCATATAAATGCCTTCTTCAAATGATCCTTTGTTCTTACAAGGCCATGGTTTAATTATCATCCTTATTCTAAGCATCTGGTTCACTGCTTTGATTTAGTGAAAGGTTAGTTTGACCCCACACTCAGAAAAAAAAAGTCTTTATAAGGTAGTGGAAGTAACAATTATTACCTGGAGATTATTTATCAAAAGCAGGATTTTTAAGGATGAAACAGTCACTGTTTATCAAATAACTGACCTTGACGAGCTGGATAAAGTTGACCTAAACTTTAGCTCTTATAGATATGTTAAGGATAATACATTTTTTCCTCTTTAAAATGAATGTTCAATTGTCCAATAAAAACATATCTCATTCTTTTAAAGTCCTTGCATCTTACTTTGATAAAATGTAGGCTCAAAGATTCCAAATATAGACTCTTAATAGTTCTTTATTTCCCCCAGATTAGTATTTATGTGGTAAATGCCATGTAATTGCCTCTTTTATGTCACTTTATTACCTGAGGCATTTCTAAGAAAGAGAAGTTGTGAGTTAGAAGGTACTTGAAGAGAAAACTTCACTGTTCACCGTTCAGGATTTGTCAGTATGAGTACATACTTGTGTATGTATACATAGATATGTATGTTTGTGTTAGGGACAGGTTTGAAAAGATTCGTGGAAGAGAATCACATTGGAAGAGGAAGACGATCAAAGTAACACTGATTGAAATTACCTGCGCTATTGAAGTGATGTACTTGCTGGCCACTTCGCCCTCTCCCCAAAAGGAGAGGGAAAAATCAGCTTTTTTGAAGGCTTTTGCAGAAGCTCTTTCCCATACTGTTCATGTTATAATATGATCATGATCAGTAGGGGAAAACCATAAAGTTGGTTCAGGATTACACCAACTATAGAGTAAGGAGATCTTTCATCTTTTCTACCCCTGTTCTCCATCATTTTTGCTTTGTCTGGAAGGAGAAGGATTGAAGGATCAAGGCTTGGCAGAGAGAAGCCGGGAGCAAGGTACTGTCCCTTGTATCATGCCAGTGTAAGCAGAAGGTATTCTCAGATAAGAGTGTTAGCTAAGGTGTTAGGATAATCAGCTAATTAACAATTTCATGTGTAGTGGAAGGAGGCAGAGTCTTACCAAGCTCTCAAGTGCAGGAATACTGAGGCTTCCAAGTCATGAAACACCAGAGGTTATCTATCAACAAAACTGCCAGCAGCTAAAGGACTGTGTGCGACTCTTAAGTCCCAGAGTAAATATTGCAGTTATGGAATGGTGGGAACCGGTGTTCTTATTCTAAATGGGAGAGGAATGGCTAAAAATATAAACAGACTGAAAATGCCCCAAAGGTTGTAAAATCTATTTATTTGCTCATGTTTTAGGTAAATGTTTCAAAAGCTGTTTTGGAACATGTTGCTCTAAAGGGAAAGCTCTATTTCTAGTAACAATTAAGAACTAGTTTCTAACTTGTACTTTTATATTTGCCACTAGCAGTATGATTTCTAAACGCAGTCCTACATTCTCGAGATATCACTCATGAGCAAAGCAGGCTCTGAAGCTACCAAATGTGTCTATTTCAAAATGTGTCTAGCTGGGCCAGGTACTAATAGAGTCCACAGAATCCACTTTAGAAAGGTCCCATTCTAGTATTCAAGCATTCAGTCTTCAGTTAGCAACTTTTAATTGAGGACCTACTAATTTCTGGACACTGCTGTCACTGCCAGACCTGCCTCCTAAGCTGCCACCTAGGCAGGATTTCATTACGTGGGTTTGACTGCTTCTCCTCCCCTATGGCTGATTATCTAAGTACTTGTGTCCTATGAAGGACTCTGGGAGTGGACAGGGGCATTTGGGGCAAACTCCCCAACGGTTTCACCTCTCTAGAGATTGCCTAGATATTAACAACTTAGGTCAGCCGGAACCTCTTAACACTACCTTCACAAATAGGAAACTCCTTAGGTTAGCTTTAAACACATTGTAGGAAGTGACAAGTGTTAGAAAATGTGTTGGTACAAAAGAAATGCAAGTTCTACTCCAAAAAGGCTACGAGTTGTGATCATTAAGCCTTGACCTGAAATTTATTTTCAGTTCATTTTAAAAACAAGTAAAACAAACGATCAGAAACTCTCTCAAAATCTTAAGAAAGGGACATATCAAAGACTTCAAACATATCTATATTGATCTAAGTCTTCTTTCATTTTTCCTATTTTGAACTATTGGAGCATGCATTCTATTAGTAATCATTTTAGCTTAAAGAATAAAAAAAGAATCAATCAAATTGATTGATAAAATTATTCTCAAAATACCATGATGTGAGTGATAAATATAAGATATGAAATCCTATAAAAACTTTTACATTTTAGGAGCACCTGGGTGGCTCAGTCGGTTCAGCGCCCTACTCTTGGTTTTGACTCAGGTCATGATCTCACAGTGCGTGGGTTCTAGCCCCACATCAGGCTCCATGTTGACAGCTCAGGGCCTGCTTGGGTTTCTCTCCCTCTCTCTCTCTCTTCTCTCACTCTTTCTCAAAATAAATAAATAAACTTTTAAAAAGTTTTACATTTCAATCTCTATTACATACACTATGATGGCTCTACCATTATGCAAACGTATATTTCAGGAATTTGATTTAATACTCATGTTTACATTCTTAATTAAATATCAAGACTATAAAATGCAAAAATTGATGTTTTTCTTGCTGCATAATATTTATATAGACTTTTAGGGAAAAGCAACTGCAAACCTTTATTTTTATAGATTTAAATATGTGGACATAACATGCACAGTCTGCCTTGTAAGGCTTTGATGGAGCAATGCAGTCTTTCTGGAAAATGTTTCAAGTGACTATCATAATTATCAAATTTTCTACGTGACTCCAGCTCCTAGCATAAAACTTGTCTTTAGTAACTTAGTATTTCTTGAATAAATGAATGAACTGTATTTCTCCATATCAAATATGTATTTTGGTACAATGTTTAGCTCAGGAGGGGGTTAAAATATTATCAACAGGTCTTTTTTTTTGAATGTATACTATGTGCCATACATTGATATAATGTAAAGATGTGTTCTCATCAAATCCCAAATTAGATTAAACAGATTCACTATTATGGATTTTTGTATTTTGTAGTTTTTTAACTAGAAAGCAACAAAGATATGTTAGCATGAGGTTACTCAATTTGAATAAATGAGACATGCTGCATAACAATCCAACAGGTGTCTTTTTCTGACAATACATACTTATGGTTTGGAATGGCATATGATGGTTCAGATCACAACTGATTCTCAATCAGGAGGGAGTTTGCCCACAAGAGGTCATTTGGCAATACCTCCTATCTGAAGACATTTCTGGTTGTCACAAATGGCAGGGTGTTATGGACATCTACTGAGTAGAGGTCGGGAATGCTGTTAAACATCCTACAATATGCAAGACAATCCCCTATACCAAGAATTATCTGACCCCAAATGTCAATAATACTGAGGTTGAGAAATCCTGAATTAGCAGAAGTATTCACGTGATTTGGGACCTCAAAGTAGGGAATATAAGAATTTGTATTTAATAGAGTTTTAATAGTTCTTTTTTACAGGTACTGATGGCAGTGACTAAGCAAGAACATTTTCATATATGTATATCTTCGCTAAAGAAAAAAAAGCAGCATGGCCGATACAAGCTACAAGTGCAGATGCTGGTACATGAAAGGTTTCAGCCTATATTCTTTCCCTTGTTCAGAGGTCACATTATTTTAGAACACAAACTTATATATTCTATCTTTTAGGGAGTGATTTTTGCCTTTGTTATGGTTATGTTTGTTGATTTAACAAATAAATCCCCAAATCTCAATGGCTTCATCCTACAGAATATTTCTTGCTCAGCAATGAATCCAATGTGGCTTTTCTTATTTTGGAGTAGCTCTACTCCATGTGGTGATACAATGACCTAGCTCTGCTCCATTTTATGGCTGCACCATCTCTATATCTCAAAATCTCTACCTCAAACTTGAAGAAGAAGAGAGCACAGTGCACCTGCTTTTCAAAAGCCCTGGCCCAGGGATTTACTCATCATCTTCTGCTCACATTCCATTGGCGAGAAATGGTCACTTACCTCTACCTGGATTCAAGATGTGCTGAGCAGACACATTTTGCTTCATACACAGTTAGTTTCACTTTATACAGGGAGAGAATACATTTTTTGTGTGAGTACAGCTGACTTTTGTTACCAGAATCCAATTCACTTATTCCATAATCGAATTTTAAAAGCCTATTAAGCGCTGGGCACTCTACTAGATTCTAGACATACACAAGTATGAACAGTTCTTGACTTTGAGGGATGTGCAGTCTAGTAGGGGCTTTTACCCATCTCAGGTAATTCCTGTGAACTAGAATCTTGTACTTGAAGAAACTAGGCAGAGTACCTTGAAATATTTCTGTAGCTTGGTTAGTGTAAACGTTTTCTCAGTGCTTGCTATGGACTGATGGGTTGCATCCCCTCCAAAATACTTATGTTGAAACCCTACCCTCGGTGTTAGGAGGGGTGGGGCCTTTGGAATGTTATTCGGATCTGATCAGGTCATGCCAGTGGAGCCCTCACGAGTGGGACCAGTATCTTTATTAGAGTCACACACGAGAGAGCTTCCTTCTTCTCTCTACTCTGCCTTGTGGAGATCCTACAAGAAGCCAGCAATCTCTAACCTGGAAGAGGTTTCTCGCCAGAGCTTGACCATGCTAGCACCCTGATCGTGAACTCACAGCCTCCAGAACTGTGAGATATAAATTTCTGTTGTTAATAAGCCCCCCAGTCTATGGTATTTTTGCTAGAGCAGCTCAGTCTGACTGCAACGAATACCATTTACAGTTATCTCTAAGTGCATTTGACCTCAGGGAAAGCCTATAAGACAAAATTGCCCTGATCAGTATCTCTGATGAAAAGATGTGGCCAGAATTTCAAAAAACAAAGAATCTTATCATTAATAGTGGTCCCTCCTTACATAGGGCTAACTTTGGACGCAGAGATATTTCAAAACATTTACAAAAGCTTCTTTCAAATGTTTAAATATGAAATCATGTAAGAAAATATTTTTTGTTCTAGCTATTTATCTTTTTCTTTGGATGAGGCTATATAAAGGAAAAATGAAAAGAAAAAGAGAAAGAAATAAAACCTGCAAATCCTGCTACTTCTACACTTCCACAGACAGGTACCACACTTTACTCTCCTCTAAGGTCACAGAGATGGCCATTTGTTTATTTCAAAATCAGTTCTATGCCTCAAAACTGGTGTTTTACAATGTGGGTCCTTAGTGATACCAATTTACTGTTTTCAACTGTGGCAGAGAACTTTATCTACCTATCGCAAACTCTTTTATCCTGTTTCAATTAATAACAGACTCATTTTTAACTCAGTACTTTACCTCTCAGAATGAAAGACTGCATTTTCCAACTTCTTCCTGGGATAATTGTGGCCATGTGTCTAATGAGATATAAATGGGAATGTAGCTCCCATTAGACAAAGGTTTAAAGGGAAATTATTCAACTGAAGAGTCCATTTTTTTTCCTTTTGTTTTGCTTCCTTTGCCCACTCAGCATCAAGACTCTGAGAGCTGTATTTCCAGCAGTCATATTGGATCATGAGGAATTTGGAAATCCAGCCATACACCAACATTGTACACTGTGATACAACCAAGATGGGAGCTGGTGTCTGGCAAACATGTTGGATATGCCATACCTCACTTGGACTCAATCTCTCAATTTCTTCTTTAATGAGAGAGAAATACATTTTTATCTTGCTTAAGCTACACTGATTCATTTGCTCTTTTTTTCTTTTCTTTCTTTTTTTTTTCTTTTTGCTGTGTTATTTTTAGTTAAACTTCATTCTAACAGATACTACTATCAAGATGAATTACAAGGAATTACTCCTATACTTTTTTCAAGACTCCATTTAGTCTTCATATTTTCCACAAGCCCTTGCTCGACTTCTCTGGGATTAAGTGAACCCTTCTGTAAACTCATGTAGAAGTTGCCATTTTTAATTTTTTTCAAAAAGTTTATTTATCTATTTTGAGAGAGAGTGCACCCATGCGAGCAGGGGAGGGGCATAGAGAGAGGGTGAGAGAGAATCCCAACCAGGCTCTACCCTCAGCTTGGATACTGACACAGGGCTTGATCCCATGACCATGGATCATGACCTGAACCAAAATCAAGAGCCGGCCACTTAACCAACTGAGCCACCCAGGTGCCCTTAGAAGTTGCCATTTTTAATATTTCACTTTGTGACTGTTTTTCTAGTTCAGGTAAACTATTCATTGAAGGATAGCATAAAACCTGAAAGGTGAAGATATCATCATTGCACAGTTCAGTGAATTTTCAGAAAGCAAATATACTCGTGTAACTATTATCAATCCTCTAGAAGAATTTTTTGTAATCAACTTCAATATCTACATGCCACCAAAGGATAATCATTATCCTGTCTTTTAACAAAATAGATTGGTTTTGTCTGAACTTTATATAAATAGATCTATACTGTACATACTCTTTCTTAAACCTACATTTTTTCCCTCAATATTACATAAGTGAAGCATATTTATATTTTTGAATGTTGCATTTATTTTTTTGTTATCATTACTTTATAGTATTTTCTAGTATATTATGTTCCAGTTTATTATTTTTTAAAAATTTTTACTCTGATAATCCATTGTGGTTGTTTCCAGTTTGGAGGTATTATAGTGCTGCTACTTACATTCTTTTACCAATCTTTGGCATATGTGTTAATTTCTTTTTTGTTGTGTAGCCAGAAGTGGAATTGGTGGTTCATAGGCTATAGGAATGTCTATCTTTAGTAGTAATGCTAAATAGTGTTTCAAATTGGTTATGCCAATTTACACGCCTACCAGCAGTCTCTAAGTAGTCCTCTGTTACTTGTTTATCATGAAGTCCTACAGCAAGCTAACTTAGATATTATTTGTGTTTATTCCTTATCACTTAAAATGTATTGAGAAAGGGTACATCGTTTCTATTTACTTGTTTCTAACCTACCACTTTTGGAGTATTCCACTGTGATGATGATAGTCACAATGTTACAGTGAAAAAAAAATGTATTAGTTAAACTCTTAAAGATATTTCCAAATTCATAAGTTAAAATGAATTAGGTAATTTTCTGGACGCTCTGAGGCTATTTAGTTTGGTCTGTTATTATCTAGCAGATATTTTATTATTTTTTAAAATTTTCTTAATGTTTAATTATTTTTGAGAGAGAGACAGAGTGTGAGCAGGGGAGGAGCAGAGAGAGAGAGGGAGACACAGAATTCAAAGCAGGCTCCAGGCTCCAATCTGTCAGCCCACAGCCTGACGCAGGGCTCAAACCCATGAATAATGAGATCATGATCCGAGCCAAAGGCAAATGTTCAGCCGACTGAGCCACCCAGGTGCCCCTGTCTAGCAGATATTTTAGCTTTTTTTGTTATAAGTAAATATATTTTTGCAAATAAATATACGACTTGACTAAAAGACATTTAGAGTTTAGAGAAATTTAGAGAAATTTCAGAGTACTAGATAATAGATGTTTCAACACATCATACATGCTAACTGGAAAGATGTTGCAAACACTAGGAAAGTTGGTTTGGCGAAAAGATATTTCTAAAAGTATATTGCTAAAAGTAAAGGAGAATGTCCTACAATATAAGCCACCTTTACTGAGTACAATTGTAAGTGATCTGACACTTATAAATTGTCACTGGCAACTTTCTAGGCTTTTCCTCAGCCTTTGAGAAACATGTTGGCTTTATATTACCGAGCCGTCTTTGACCTCAACACTTCTAGCTTTACATGTGTTATGAATTCATGGCTTTGTGACAAAAACATGGCCTTCTGAGGTATGTGTAGTGCTGTGTGTTAGGGAGAGGATTTGCTCTCTGGAGCAGGAAGTGTTATCTTGGGGCTAGCAGGAAGGAATACAGCTTAACAGTGAAAGTGATCAGTCATTAGTAATCAAGTATAACAGGTCCACAGTAGAGATTCATAGTAGTTCTATGCTGGGAATTTAGAATCAAAGGCAAGGTGATCTTTGTGGAACATATCAAGGGCAATGAAGATTGGAGAGAAATGAGCTATAGATGCAAAGCTGAGTTATAGCAGAGACTCCATACAAAATCCAGACCAGTGAGAAGAGATCACCTCATGAAATAGCACCTGTGAGAGTTAAGTAGGGGGCAGTCACAGGTCACAGGAAAATAAGCAAATATGTTTTTTGTTTGGGTGACAATATTCTGTGGAGGTAAGGAAACTTTGGGAGCCAGGAGACTGAGTCCAAATCATTTCCAGTAGATTGTATGGCCCTTTGGCATAGGTATTTGACCTGGGAAAGGGAGGACAGAAGAGAAGGAAGGAAAAGTATTGAAGGAGAGGGAGGAAGAACAAGTACATTGCTAAGTACTTCGTTTAGCAAAATGAATTTAATATAGTTACCATCCTCACAAGATTTATCGTCTAGCAGAAGAAATGGACTTTTATATAATAAACAATAATATAATGAAATGAGTTTCATATTAACATTATGAGAGGTAGCCTCATAAAAGGGAAAGAACACAATAATCAGATTCAGAGAAACCTGGAATTCAGTGCCAGGACTATGACTGTAATCACTGTTCTTATCTGTGAAATGAGAAGACTGAAAGCAACTGATATGGATTTTTGTTATGATTAAAAGTCATAATCAATTTAAGTGGCCTTGATAAAACCTAATATTATTTTATTATTGTTGTAATTATCTTGTGCCACCTACTGGTCTAAGTTCTTTACATATATTAACTCATTTCTCTTCATAACATTCCCATGAGTCAGGTATACTTATTACCTAATTTAATATAAGGGGACTGAATCACAGAGAGGTTTAGACACTTGACTGAGATCTATCTGGGAAATGGTTGAGTCATATTCAAATGCAAGTTCTAGGCATCTTAGGCAATTAATATAAAATAGCTTAACAACAACAACAAAGTCCAACGGGAACACAGATGTGTTTCCCACATTTCCTTTGTTTATGGGTATAAAAAACCCAAAGTATCATAAACCAAAAGGAGTTGGTAATTAGTGCACCAAACTGAACTCCAGAAAAGTCAGTGGTAGATATGCCCTTAAGGATGTTGGAAACTTTAATACCATCAGTTTCCCATTGTTTGCTCTTGTCTTTGCTTTCCTCTGTGCATTCATTTCTCAGCAATACTTGAACCTCAGCATTATCAGCCCAGTGCTTGTATCCTCATTGCCTTATGGCCACAGAGGAACAAGACACTTCTTCTCCCTAAGTTGTGTTTGAACAGTACCAGAAAAAGGCTCTGGTTGGCAAAGACTGGGTGAATGTGGGACAGAAATCATGCCTAGGAAAGAGCAGATGGGAGGAGCAACCCAAACAAGGTTACCAGGTTTACAGGCGTGAGGTACACAGCTATTAAAATTCTTGTCTCATCTAAAGGAGGAACTGAGTAAATTTGTGTGGGGAGAGAGAAAGGGGCTGGTGATGTCTACGATGGCTTTAATTTCCTGAAAATTATGCAAGCTTCATTTTATTCTACCATGTAACTTCAAATGAATTCATTATATCCCTAATTATAGTTTTATTTGATACATTTTGGAAGCCTTCGATATATTATATATGGCATTTGATGGCAGGAATTTGACTAAAATAAAGATTTCTGCTTAGAAGATAGGCACAAAAATGTAAAATACCTTCAAAGGAAGTCTTAATTCTTCACAAAAGGTTATCCGAATGATTTTCCTGAGTATTTCTATCTTTTAAAAAGGTACATATTATGTGGTAATTGTTCTTTTAACTACTGACACAATTAACGCCTAATGCATGAGAAATATAATTTATGGTTTTATTTGGCATGTACTTACGCACCTGCATAGCAATTACTGATGTGACATTTTTGTCTGCACTATAAAGCATTGCACATCCTCCCTTTCATCAGTTTAAAATTGAAGCAAAGAGGCTCGCTCCTTGGGGAGTACCTGCCCTGATCTTATCTGGTAGAATGAAAATATGATTGCCTTACTGACACTATAAATTATGCTTTCCCAACTCGAGGACCCTTCTGCAATAGTAATCTACACCATTAGTGTGACTTTTTTGCTCTATAGGAAGTTGTTTTACCTTTACAGTACTTAAATAGAAAATCTTTCCTTTTTTTTTTTTTCATCTCAAATTATATGGCAATTGAACACCACAAAGAAGTATTTCCTATGAAACACGCGATGTAACGTTTCTCTTTATTTTAATGATGAACATAAGGATCTGATTCAAATGGTGAGTAAGTATCAAAACTGTAAAGTTAAGTGAAACTATATCAATTTCTTCCTTTGAAATAAGTGGTTAAATGGCTCTCTTGGGTGAACTTTTTCTTTAACTTTTTCCATTTACAATGAATTGGAAACACAAATAGCCAATAACTGTCACTGCCTTGAAAGTGAAAGTGAAATCCTTGTTTGTGTGCTCTCTGTAGACATTTCATGCCAAAGGTGGTGATTTCTTCAAGGTTCTTGTTATACCCATAACCTCAAATGCTTTGGGATGAAACTCTGCTCAGGTATCTGTTTTTTTCTTTTTAACTGATAGCTTTCAACTTTTAAAATTATATATATATATATATTTTTTTTCTTTTTCTGTTTCTTGTCTTTCTGTAATGTCACTTGCTTTCCCTTCTATTCATTAATTTCTTTGGAACTAAAAGAGAAAAAAAGCATTTTTAAATTCACCTCAAAATACTTTCCCATCAAACTGCTCTTGAAAAACCTATTTTTCATGACACAATTGCAGAATAAACCTATGGTTAATACCTTATTTACACAAACTGAAGGCTGTTATATCTGTGTTTGGCGACCTTGAAACTATATTGTGCTCAGTGCCCTTTTTATAACCTTAATTACTGGGGAATACAGAGCTTTAAAGAAAGACTAACATTTCACTTTAACATCCACAATAATCTATTATAAAGCCAGCTAAGCCAGTCCCCAAATACAGAGAAATGTTATTACATGCTCAGCTAGCTGTCAAGGGGCCATGAGTCAGTGGCTTACAGTTATCAAAAGTAACAAGGTTGTTCAGAATTTCCTCCAACAAAGCCAGCCAGCTTATGGAAGGATTAAGCTCTCTTTGATTAGAACAACTGGAACATGTCCTACCCTTTTAATTAGCGTTCCCTTTTGCTTGGTGGAGGCTGGTAATTTGACACTCACATTAGGCATCTCAAGATATGATTTGGTATTTTGTCCCACTCATGAGCATTAGAGCCATGGTATATACTTCTGCATCAACTAAATTCGAGCTGCAGAAGGATTTATGTTCAAAACCCTGTAAAATCCCAAGGGCACTATGCCTTTAATAGACAAAATGTAATAACACTCCAATATAATGTGTGGCAGGAGACGCGGTTAGCCTTTAGGCATAGTATATTACCCTAAGGCCATGCTCTTTTTGCTTTCTATCTTTGGGAACAAAAAGTTTTATGTCAGCTTTATTGATACTTCACAGGTACATTTTAATTCATACCTTAAGGCAATTCAGTGAGGGAAGACCTCTACATATACTGCTGGATTACTTAGTTGGTAAGTAAATATAATTTGTCAGTGACCACACTAAATGGAACAGAGTGGAGGCTTCTAGAATGAAAAAGGGAGACGGCATCTGCTGCCACTCCTCAAGGACACATGATCTGTCTGTAAATAAATTTAGGTGTAAACCTCTCCTTTCCCCAACTTCCAGGCTGACTCTACTTCCATTATTCTAGCATTTCTATGTTCCCTTATTTCCTCTACTTCCTTTTGATTTCCTTTTCCATTTTTCCTTATCTTATTTCTTTCCTCTGGTTCCTCTCTCACCCCCTTGCCATCCTTTAAGTAAGACTTGAATAATAATGTTCCTGTTGTGAAAACTGCCTAGTGTTTTGTTTGTTTGTTTGTTTGTTTTTCTGATTGTTACCCAGAGCAAAAATGGCAGAATTCAGAAGGAATTTGTGGAAGTGGAGCTTCTGTTACTCGTAATTGAAGAAAGAGTAATTCTCCCCATGTAATTGAGAAAGAGTAAGTAAAGTAAAAAAAAAAAAAAAAAAAAAAAAAAAAAAGTAACTCAACTGGACAAAGACAGACAACCTAATTCAATTTTTTTTTCATCTTTAGTACAGTCTTTTCTACAATTGAGTAGCTATTGCATCTCCTTTATGTCTAAGGGGACATTCGATGTTTTAATTCTAAGCTACCCAGTTTAGATTTAAACTTCAGAATATTCTTTTTCAAGTCATTTTCAGAGAATTATGACTAAAGATTCTTGTAAATTTTCATCCTTCAAAATGTATCTAAGTATTTCTGGTGTTTATACTTGAATAGTAATCATTTCAGTCAAGCATTTATGAGGCACCATGATTGAGAGAAGCACAGAAGATATTAGAGAAGCAAAATGAATTACTTGTCAATTGCAAGGGACAGATAGGACAAGGGTAATGTCTAATAAGAGGCATCTTACACAATTTGCAAATATGACCAGTTTATTTAGAAACCAGAGCCCTTCTTTATCGTTAGTTGTTTTTGTTGGGTTGTTTATGTCGTGAGGTGAGTTGGAGGGTACGTCAGGTGGCAAGAAGGAGCTCCATGAATTCTCCTAATTAAGGGTGAGTGGAATTGACTATTCTTAGTACTTCTTTTTTCATTGTGAAGTAGAAGGTGAAAATCTTAAGTCAGAGTAGAGCAATGGGTTTGGAGATTTGATGAGAGCAGAGAGGTTTTGAAAAGGGTTTTGGATATAATGGCAAAGAAACTATGGAAGAGCTCCTGGGCCACACTGAGGGGCTAGTTTTTGAGTTGGGAGATCTCCCCCCACAGCTCTCAACTTACCCACTGTATAAAACAAAAGACTGATTGAAGATTAAAAAACTTCCAGGTTTATCCAGTAGAAGGAAAAGTTACCTGGGAGTTGATTAAATTAGAAATGGATCAGTTTAAGAAAATACTAGGAACAAACTCATTTTCCTATAATAAAGGCAACATCAAAAATTGTATTTTAATAGATAACCTACTTTTGATATTTGAGTAGTATATGGAGCATGATGTGTCCTCATCACAGGACAGGCATGTCTTTCTGCTGCTTTCTACCCTTTTTCCTTGGTCTCGAATTAGGGTTGACCTCAGAGAACCTTACAAATAATTCTTTGAAGTTACTAGTATATGGATTTCTCATATGTTTGTTTTGTTTTTAATTCCCACTGCAGAAAAAAAAAATGGTATAAGTCACCTACCAACAACAGTTATTCTAAAAGTTATTATGTGGATTTAGAATCACTATATGTGTGATTTCTGAAATTATTTTACAACCTCTAGGGCCACACATCTTTGAAGAATATACAATATAAGTTCTAACACATGGAAGCATTTTCCCTGGGCCAAAAAAGAAAATAAAATGCTATAGAGGACAAAGTTATTTGTTTTACACTCTAACTCCCTTATGCAACATGTTAAGCCACTTACAATGGGAACAATGGGCCAGATTAATCCTACAGATTTCATTTGTTTGGTCAAAGTAGCATTTAAAACTTTTTCAATTGGAAAAGATTCTCAATGGGCATACACTTTCCAGTTTACACATTCTTCATCTCTGTTTATATCATTTTGCACTTCAGATTCACCCGATTTATATTGCTTGCCTCTGTAGGTATTTGAAATCAGAAATACTGCATTCTTTCTCATTATGTCATAAGAGAATAATAGAATTACATTGGTGCTCTTAGCAATAGTAAGGATAGAAGAAAGCTGTTTTGTTTTAATTGAATAATAATACTGGTCATGGTTTAATAAGTACAGATGATTTACACACATTAAAAAAAAAAAAGCCCAAAACATTCCTCACAATAACCATATAAGAAAGATGCTTTTATCTCTATTTCACAGGTGAAGAAATTGAAGTTCATTGGGGTTAGAACAACTTTCCACTGACATAGAGTTTATAAGGGACAGACCCGGATTTAAACACTTTGGAGTCTGTGTGCTTTTAGTGCTTATGACATTAATCTCATCTCTGTCACAAAACTTGGGTTTTTCAAAAGAAAATTTCTGCAATCTAATGAAAAGCACAGGCCCCAAGATTATTTTTTTTAACTTCTCATATAAGAGAAAATCAAGTCTTATGACATTCTAATAGACCTGAAAATGTTATCTTACTCAAATTTTCAGAAATCCATGGAACTTGAAGAGATTAAATAACTGGCTAAAATATATAGTACCTCAGGGTAGGAGAATTTGAACCTCAATGTAGCCAAGTTGCAAAATACACACCCCAATAAGTCCAGTAAGAAAGCTTACTTAGGCCTATCGTCATTAAAATAAGATGTTCCATTGGCAGGCCGTCCATCAATCCACAAAGTTCCACTCTGGCCTTGTGGCATCTGTGGTACATGTATTAAGACTACAGATCAAGTGTTAATTACAGTTGGCTGAAAGAAGAGGTATTAGCTAAATGTCAAATCCAACTAAAACTAACCTGTTAGAAGAAAACTGCTAATCTCATACTCATTGTGTATCTAGATAGTTTTAAGCTATCATTTTAGTTATTCTGTTAGTTTAAAAAGGCTTACCGAATCAGCAGCCTATAAGCTGACTAAGCTTAGTCTCGATGCTAGCTCAGGAAGGTCAGACATTTTGGAAGATCACATTATACGGAGACTCTACAATTTTGTTTCAGAAATTTATTTCCCAGGTGCCATTGAAAATAATTCTGTTCAATTGTTTATGAAGATGTCACTGACGAAAAAATGCAATCAGCTTCTTTTTCAAGTTTCAGTTTTTTCTTCTTCACTTGTTCACAACAATTGCATTAGGCAAAACGTACTTTGTTCAAATTTTTTCTTGAGTTTGCATTTGCCTGTTATCTGGGCTCAGAAAATACAATTCTCTGTCTTCATGTTTCAGGCAGGTCTGGCTTTCTTTGTCCATTTCCTGAAAATGGACATCATTAACATATGAAAGATTTATTTTATGAAATTTTAGATTGTTTATGAAACCATAATTATTGTTTTCTGATAGAACTTGATTGCAGTTCTGGTTTAGCCACTTTTTAGATTATGTGATCATGGACAAACAGTTAACATTTCTTGGTCTTTGGACCCAAAACTGCAAAAAATAAACATGGAATATTGTGAGAGTAAATAAGATAATGAATATTAAGTCAGTAGCATAGTTGCCAGACTATATTAATAACTCAAAATAGTATCATTTCCCTATTGGCAAACTTTGCCTTCTTCACAAGGGCAAATTAAAGGTCAAGTTAGACGGTAAGAACTCATGTCCCTTCAGAAAGATGTGAAATAGGATGGAAAGGGTAGCCAACTGAATTAAAAAAAAAAAAAAAAAAAGAAGAGAAACTAATTATTGAGTACCAACTACGTGTACCGATTCTGGAGCTATACGCCCATTTCGTAATCTAATCACAAGAAGGCTGTGGGGTACAACTATCATCCACAGTATACAGAGGATAAAGCTGAAACCTTCATCTCACACATGAAATTGGGAAATTTAAGCTGCAGAATTCTTAAGTCTGTGCACTTTCAGCAAAAATAGAGTTCTTTTCCTTGTCCTTCCAGATTCATAAAGATCTTCTCAGGGGCGCCTGGGTGGCTCAGTCGGTTAAGCGTCCGACTTCAGCTCAGGTCACGATCTCACGGTCCGTGAGTTCGAGCCCCGCGTCGGGCTCTGGGCTGATGTCTCAGAGCCTGGAGCCTGCTTCTGATTCTGTGTCTCTCTCTCTCTCTCTGCCCCTCCCTTGTTCACGCTCTGTCTCTCTCTGTCTCAAAAATAAGTAAACGTTAAAAAAAAATTTTTTTAAATAAAAAAAATAAAAAAAAGATCTTCTCAATGAAAGAATGGTTGTAAAAAGAGAAAAAAGCATTTCTGTACCCCATTCCCCCCCATACAGGAATAACATCCTCTTTGCTTATTCTTTTCAAAAAACTAGAGCATTCTTCTGCTTATTTATACATATATCATCAATCTAGATATGACTTTTCATTAATAGCTACTAATAGAATGACTCTCCTTAGCAGAAGTCTTTTAAGAAACTAATGCTACTTTAAACAGTGGAAAAGAAGTAAATGTTCCTACAAGAAGGAAGCTAAAGTTTAAGTGTTTCTTACAACCGTCACCTCTAGGATGTATCTTTAAGAACTGTAAAAGTCAGCGAAACATATTCAGCCTTGACACTGCATAAAATCAAAGACATGATATCAGCTACATCATGTAAACAGTTGGGATGTTGTCACTCCCACTCTTAACAAATTGAAAAACGAACACTTTCTCCTTGACCCATATGAAAATTGAGGTTGCAGAGCAAACTGACACCCTGAAATTTGGAGAGACAGGCAAATCTTTGAAGTCACTGTCAAGATCTGCCTACCAGGAGTAGAAGCTGCTGAAGTCATGAACTGGTAAGAATGCTCAATGTTGATTTTCCATAAATGCACGAGGCTGAGTGCTTGACATTAGTTGAAGAGTGAGAAAATCCTGGGACTGCTTTGTGGGAGGTAACACACTCAAGAAACCAACCCGGTTCTCATGTACATGTTTTCCAACAGGAGGGTAAGAGTAATCATTGTGAAATATACCCTGAGCCCTCTCTCTAACAAAGGAGTCCTCTGCAAAGGAAAGAAGATTGCCTGAATAGGCATGAAAATTAAATGTAGTGTTGTGTCCTTCATCCTAGAAAAAAAAAAGGAGGTTAGAGCAAAACTAAAAATATCTGAATTAAGTAGTGACTTTAGTTAATGTGTAGTATCAATATTGGTTCATTAATTATGAGAAATGTACCATCTATATGATACTAATATAAATGTTAGTAATGGGGAAACTGAGTGTGGAGTACATGACATTTCTTTGTACCATCTTTGCAATTTTTCCATAAGTCCACAGCTATTCTAAAATAAAACATTTATGTAAAAAATCATTAAAGAAACATCAGGAACAGAAGTCAGATCTAGGTGGCTCAGAGGCCATGATAGTATTGTTTTCCTGAAGGAACTGCTTAATTTCTATATAGATCCAAGCCCTTAACTCTTTAATAGTGGATGGTTTATTTTCTCCTTAATCTAAGAAAACTCCAGTAGTAAGAGAGAGAGAATGAAGAATATTTTCTCTTTCTCTCTTTCTTTCTCTCTCCCTTTTTTTAATTTTTTTTAAATTAATTTCATGTTGTAAAGACACTGGAATATTCGAAGCACTGACCATGTCTATCCATTCCATTGTTGCACCTTTGAGGTCAAGCAGAATGCTTCCTGCATGACAAGTATCCAAGCTTTCCTCAAATATTTGTTCCATGAAAAACTAAGTAATTATTGTTATTATTTTATTTTTTAACGTTTATTCATTTTTTGAGAGACAGAGAGATGAAGAGAGAGGCGGGGGAGGGGCAGACAGAGAGAGGGATACACAGAATTAGAAGCGGGCTCCAGGGTCTGGGCTTTCGGCACAGAGCCTGACGCAGCCTCGAACCCAGGAACTGAGAGATCATGACCTGAGCAAAGTTGGATGCTTAACCAACTAAGCTACCCAGGTACCCCAAAAACTAAGTACGTATTAACAAAATTAACAAAAACTAAAAAACTGAGGGTGACTATCTCTACAATAAGTGCATTGAATCTATAAAACGCATACTTTCTCCAGATAATTGTATTTGTCTTTAGGTACTTCCTTTTTCCCCCTGTTCTTTCTTTTCTTTCTTTCTTTCTTTCTTTCTTTCTTTCTTTCTTTCTTTCCTTTTTTTTATGTTCACTTATTTTTGAGAGAGAGAGAGAGAGAGAGTAGGGGAAGGGGCAGAGAGAGGGAGACACAGAATCCGAAGCAGGCTCCATGCTCTGAGCTGTCAGCACAGAGCCCAACGTGGAGCTCTAACCCAAACTGTGAGATCATGACTAGTTTCATAACTAGTTACTGAAAGAATCTAAACTAGAATCGAGATATATTGACATTCAGAGATTTCCCCAGTTCTTTAACAGTATTTCTTCTTTAGAATTAGTTATATTGTATAATAAGAAAGTGGTGGTATCTAATGAAATATTTTGATATAAATTATTACGTGATAAAATAATTCAGGTATAGCTCTTGGAAAGAGACCTCAACTGAACCCAGAGGCAGTTGTTAATGATATAGGACACTGATGCTAATATTGAAACATAATTATCATCAGGAGGGCTATAGAAATATTTTTCTCCTAAAATCTTTAAAAGAAAGATATCTTTTGCTTATAGCATGATTTAGGTAAAATCATTAATATGAGTATATTGTTTGTACTTTTGTTAAAGAGAAATAAATATTATATATTTTCTGATAGAAAGTAATAAGCATTAATCATAATAATTTTAGCAGTTCAAAAAAGTGACAAACATTGAAAAATGTTTTATTAGAAATGTTTCAATTGTCTACTATACAGTATGGTATGTTCTGGCATGGAGTTAATACTAATTATTTTAGAAAAATATAAAATCCTGAGTCAAAATGAAGTAGATTGTTATAAATGAATACTGGGGATCTAAATACTTTATGGCATTAAATGCTTAATCTAAAATATCAGTTGAATTTACCTAAATGTTATCTGTAATATTTGTGTCTCCTGAGAATCTCCTATTATTGCCAGAAATTACAAAAGGGTGTAAATAAGGTGACTTTGTTTTGATGTTTTAGTCTGTGATATTTCACCTCTCAAGGCTAATGTTTTCTATCACTGTATTTAGTCATTCAGTAGCTATTAATTATGTCCCTACAACATACCACGTAATGGGGATACAAAAGTAAAAATAACTGGAAGATATCACTGACCTCATGAATTTTAAAAGCTATGATAAGGACAAACAACAAACAATATAAAAAATTTAAATATATAGAATGTTAGATGCTGATATGTGCTAAGAAGGAAAAATAATGCAGGAAGGAGAACTGAAATTTTAGATAAGGACCCCACAGTAGCTCTGTATGAGAAAGTGCCTTTTATAAAGAACTAATATGGAGATGAACAACTGAGGAGAAGAGAAGAGAAGAGAGAAGAAGAAAGAGAAGAAGGGAGAGGAGGAAGGAAAAGAGAGGAGAGGAGAGGGGAGGGGAGGGGAGGGGAGGGAAGGGAAGGGAAGGGAAGGGAAGGGAAGGGAAGGGGTATGAAAGAAACTCTCAGTGGTTGGAGTGTGCATGGCTTGTTTGATATACTATGAAATAATCACAGTTTAGGGGAGTAAGCAAGAGAGATAGTAGTAGGAGATGGGATCCCAGAAGTAAGAGGCAGCAGGAAAATCATGTAGGTACTCCAAAGTCATTGAAGAAATCTGTTCCTTCCTTTGAGTGATGTGGGAAGATGTGGGATGGTTTTGAGCAGAGACATAACATTAGCTATCTTATATTTAAATAGTATCACAGTGTCTGCCATTTTTAGAGGACACTGAAAAAGGCAGAAGATGAAAGACAATTTAGAAGGCTATTTCAGTAATCCACATAAGAGAAGTTGTTAGCTTGGATCAGAATATTGGCAGTTGTAATGTGAAAAGTGAGCTTATTCATTTGAAGTTCATTTGAAGAACTGTTAAGTGCTATCAGTTCCTGGGTTTGAGGAGCAAGTAAAAGGTGAGTCAAAAATGACTTAAATAGGGGCACCTGCATAGCTCAGTCAGCTGGGCTCAGGTCATGGTCTCACAGTTTGTGGGTTCAAGCCCCGCGTTGGGCTCTGTGTGTGCTGACAGCTCAGAGCCTGGAGCCTGCTTCAGATTCTGTGTCTCCTCCTCTCTCTGCCCCTCCCATGCTCATGCTTTATCTTTCACTGTCTCTCAATAATAATAAACGTTTAAAAACATTCAAAAATGACTTAAATATTTTGGCCTACATAACTGGAAAAATAAAGTTGCCATTAGCTAAGATGTAGACTATTAGGAGGTAAGAAGAAATTAAGAATGAATATTAGAACTCAGCTTTGGACATGTTACAGTTAGCATAATTATTACACTTCTGAGTACAGGTATTAAGTAAAAAGTTTAATATATGGATTTGAAGTACAGAGTAGAGGACTGGAATAGAAATATAAATTAGAAATCAGCATATAGGTATTTTTTAAAACTGCAAAATTGGGTGAAATTACCCAAAGAGTTATATTAATATTTAAGATGAAATTCAAAGAGTAAGTCTTAGAGAAATTTAAATTGTAGATGTTGCGGTGACAGGAAGTAAGCAGCAAGAGTAAGGTTGATGGAAAACAGGTGAGTGAGATCCCCTGGAAGTAAGTGGAAAAATTATTTAAGGGAAGAGAGAGTGATCCTCTTTGTCAAAGGCTACTACTCATAGGTCAAGAAAGATAAGGGCTGAGAAATGAAAATTGGATTTAGAATCTATTAGTGAGGTCTTTGGTAACTTCAATAAGAACAGTTTCTTTGTAGTGATAAGGAGGTGGGGGTGGGAACCTTATTGGAATGGGTTCATTAGAAAAAAAGAGAAGAAAGAAATTAAAAGTACCAAGTAGAGACAATTCTTTCAAGGGTGTTCATAGTAAAAGGAAAGAAAATGGCATAGTAACTATAACAGAAAATGGGCTAAGATAAAGTTTGTCATTTTTGTATTTTTTTCATGGGAGAAATAAATAACATATATGGATACTATATTCATTTCCTCTAGCTTCTGAGACAAATAGTCACAAACAGGGTGGTCTAAAACATACAGAAATTTGTCCTCTCATGGTTCTGGAGGCCAGAAGTCTGAAGTCAAGGTGTTAACAGAACTGTACTACCTTGGGAGGTTCTGGGGAAAATCCTTCCCCCACTTCTTCCAGCTTTTGGTGGCTCTAGGTGTTCCTTGGCCTCCTTGGCTCTGTTACTCCAATCTCTGCCTCCCTGGTCATATTGCCTGTTCCCATTCCTGTATCTACATCCTGCCTTCAGAAAACTTGCCATTGGATTTAGGGCATATCTGGTGAACCCATGATGCTTTCAGGTGAAGATCCCCAACTTAATTACATCAGCTTAGATTCTTTTTCCAAATAAAGTAACATTCTCAGTGTCTGGGTATTAGGATATGGACATATCTGTCTGGAGGGCATCATTCAACCCACAACAGATACTGATGGAAATGGTGCATCAGGGAGGGAAAAACTGCTGATGCAGGAGATATCTGCTAAAAATTGATATTCTTGAGGAAGTAAGAGGAGATGAGAATTAGTGCATGAGTTGAGTACATGATAGTCCTCCCATTTTAATGGGAAAAATCCTAAGATATACTGGTGGGTAGATAAGTAGATGGGGTGATAGCTTGTAGAACTCCTCTGAGTTCTTCAAAGCCATTGTCTTAGGTTTGTTTGTTTGTTTGTTGTTTTCCAGAAGAAGACTTGAGCTGAAGATTTTTGTGAAAGCAACTTATTAAGGAAGTATTCTCAGGAGAGACCATTAAGAGATAGCTGGGAGGAGGCCAGGGAAAGAGCGAAAGTAAAAAAAAAAAAAAAAAAAAAAAAAAGAATCAATCAGGTATAGTCCCATAAATATTCAGCCCGATCTTGTAGGGGAATTCTGGAGTGTAAATTAGGCCTAAGACTTGTCCTGATCAAAGGCAAGTGAGCTGGACTTTCATACAACAGTATTCATCAGTCATTGTTTAAAAGATTTCCAAAGGTGGCAAATTCCCAGTACTTTTGTTACAAAACAGGCTCCATTATTCTCAGGTAGTCCTCTGGAAAAAAAAAAAAAAAAAAAAAACAACAACAAAAAAAAACCCCCAGGTGCTTGTTGTGTGACATGAAAGCATTCTGCAGTTAAGGGCCTACAAACAAACAAAATGGATCAGAATGTTTCTCAGAGAAGCATGACATTGTTCAATATAATCATTGATTGAGAATGAAAATGAGAAAGAAGATATTGGAAATTGAGAAAAGAGAAGAAAGAATGAAAGAGTCGTCTCAGTGGGTAGGTGTGAAACTGGACTAGGACTAGAGACCCTTGGAGAGACCTAAAGACATGCTACATTCAAAGTGAGACCACTCATCACAGTGTGAATTTCCTCAACCACATTCAGCATGGAGTACGGAGAAAGATGGATTTAGCTAGGGTTGTGGTTTCACCAAAAGAGGATGACAAAGACAGAGAGGAGTGATGAAGTGGGTAGTATATGCGAAAGAGATTTACTGTGGAATTTAAGTTGGGTAAAGTGAGAAGACAGGCCATGTGGAGAATGAGGCATCATGATTAAGTTAGATAAGTTGACTGAAAGTGGGTTCAAAGTTGTTGGTGTTGGAGTGTTAGTGGAAATAATCTAGAAAGACATGAAATGGCAACAGAAGAGCTGAATATTTTAAACTGTGCTTAGAAAGGTATTGAGGGGCGCCAGGGTGGCTCGGTCAGTTAAGTGTCTGACTCTTGATTTTGGCTCAGGTCATGATCTCACAGTTTGTAAGACTGAGCCCCATGTGGGGCTCACACACACAACCATCAGGTTGTGAAGACATCAACAGGAAGATGTATGTGGATTGAAATCACCATATATTATATAATAAGAGTAGTATTGGAGAATATGACGTTAAGCCTGGAGCTAAAATCTAGGAACGTGAGGCGGTAACTCAGTTAGCTATTCAAGAAGCTGTAATGGGAGGTGTAGTTTGATTATTTGAGGTTTAGGCTGGATATTCTGAGGAAGCAAAAGCCAAAATATTCTAGATGCTATAATGGAGAATAAGAACCGTAATTACTTGACCTGCAACCTAGCCGTGTGAGAGCTTTGGGAGAGTAATAAATTCTATCTTGGATAGGCTTGAGGACAAACAGCAGCATCAGAGGGAGCCAAACTTCAGTTACTCCAAGAAGAAAAAGAGAAGGAAGAGAAGAAAAGAGGCGTTTGGTGACGATTTGCTTCGAGTTTCAGAGAATATAGTGAGCGTTTTAGGAGATCAGAGGAGCAGTTGTATAGAAATAGTAGAATTAAGGTCTGGGAGATGAAGGGAAATCTGAGGGTCTTGAGCTACTTGTGTGATGGTCATAAACAAGGAGGAGCGGCATGATTAGACAAAAGGGACACAGACAGTGATGAAGGGAGTATGAATGCTGAGTTGGGGAAGGCTCTTAGAATAAGCAAGAGATACAGGCTTCCACTTGGCTTCTGCTAATGTTGATGTAGACAGATGTGCAAAGGAAGTATTGATTTTGCAGAGAGGTGACCCCATCTAGCATGAGGGGTCCTTTTTGATGCCTGGTGATCATGGCCTGCAGAGAGGGCTCTTACTCTGAACACTAACTCTCTCTTGGACTTGGCCATCATCTATAATTTGGAAAAATTGGATCAGATTCAACCACAGAAACTTTTTTTCCTGATAAAATGGCACATTCTTTAATATGTCATTACAAGAGGCTACTTAAATTTTATTCTTGCTAATCAATTTCATATATATATGTATATGCATATATATATACATATATTTATACTTAAAATATATATATATTACCATGAAATTGATTGATTGTATATACTGACATTTCCAAATCCTGATTCTGAGTGTTTCTTCTATAACTAGAACATTACCCAACGTCATTAATTCCTGCAAGTATTGTAATTTGAGGAAATCATCATCTTTTCTGCTTGCTCTATTAATTTTGATTCCTCAAGTGTTAGTTCTTGTGTTGGTTGAGTTGTTTCTCAGTGCTGGCTATCGGGTATTCTCATTTTCCTAGGTGAGATTTCCATTTATTAGACTGCCTTGCCTGTAGTATCCTTTACACAGCTTGCTTGCAGGTAAAGACCTGGCAGCAGGAACTATAGCTTTTGCTTGATCTGTTTTCCAGGAAAGTGACAGAGGGGTGGGAGAGGCAGTGGGCACCGCAGGTCAGGACCAAATCTTCTGGGAGTGAGTACCCCATTTCTGCTCAAATTCCTTAACCCTGTTCTTTTGCCTGTAGGTGTCTGCCTCCATGGCTATTGCCTGACACAAGTCAGCAATGGACAGGGGAGATTTTTCCTGGCCACCTCTGTGGGCGTAATCAAACTAATGACAGCTTTGGCTGCCACTGCATCACCTCCTGTCTTCTCTGCAGTTTCTCTCCACTAGCCTTTACTTACAGAAGTAATACATTGGCACACATTTTAAGCTTTGGATTTCTTCTTCATATTAATTTTGCCTATTTTCTCTGTATGAATGATCATGCATAGTTTATGAGACACTAACTTCTCTTCTTGTTTCCCAACACACGTCGGTGTTTTTGAATTTTTTTAAATTATTTTTAGAAATTTGGTGTTGGGTAGGCAGGCTTAACAAGTGCTTGCTTAATCTTTGCATACAGCTGGAGATTGTCTTTCAAGAAAAAGGGTGAGCACTTTTGTGAAGCTAGAAAGGGGAAAGGTTTTCTATACAGGGAAAAATTCTGTAAGTGATGTGCACAATTTGAGCTGTTCATACAGATTTGGAGGGATCGCTATCATAACTAATTATAAACAGAGCTTTGTAGACATCACTGTCTAACAACCTCTACCAATATTCTTTGTAGTATAATTTAGCAGAATTTCCCTTTTCTGTAAATATTTATTAAACAAATGCAGGATAGATAAGAAAGAAGGCATTTGTGATCATTGCCAGCCACTATGTAAGTTGCTGAGGCCATACTGAATAAAAGAAAATTGTGGTCTTTATTTTAAGTAGTTATTTTATTTTAGAAAATTTGTTTTTATTATTTTTAGAGAGATAGAGAGAAAGCAGGGGAGGGACAGAGAGGTGGACAGAATTTTAAGCAGGCTATGCACCATCAGCACAGAGCAGGGCTCCAACTCATGAACCATGAGATCATGACCTGAGCCAAAATCAAGAGTTGAATGCTTTAACCAACTGAGCCACCCAGGTGCCCTTTAAGTAGTTGTTTTAAAAATATAAGTAATAGTAGTAAAATGTAAAATTATAGATTCAACTCTTTGTTTCTTAACCAGTATGGAGATGTGATGAAAAGCAGACTGTTCAACATTGTATGCCGTATTAATCTTAGGAAATGATTTTATTGCACAAAAGTCACACTGGGGTATGTTTCTGGTGTCTGTTACCCATCAAGGAACAGCAACAACAACAACAAAATAAGTCAGAGAAGCAAGTATATTTAAGGAGCTGTCATATGGAATAGAATTTTTAAAAAGTGGTCACCTTTCTCTAAAATAGAAGCAGACTTGAGAAAAGGATATCTCTAAGGTTTATCTGTTTATTTGCAGTGTTCTTAGAAGTCCAGACCACTTACATTCCAGAGAAGGTAATAAATATTAGATTGAAGAAGTCAACCATAGAAGTGAATGTTGTGGAGGTCAGAGCCAAGCGGAAAGGGTCTAAGTGGGAAGAACAGGATGAGAAGAAAGAAGAGAAAAAAAAAATTGACTGAGCACATAGTTTGTGACATGGCACTTACATATATTTTCTCATATAATTTGCACAGCATCCCTGAGTAGCAGATACAACTGTTATGAGTTTGTCTTTCTAGCAATATCTCTCATTTGGCAGGCCACTTTTTAATGTTGATGACAGCTTTTCCTATATGAAGAGAAGGTATAGGGATTTTGAAAAATTCTATGACAGCAAGAAAAATTGCTTCTTTTAAAAGCTATCTACATTTTGAGCTGGTTGGCTTAGGGAAAAAATACTTCTGTGGGAGAATGTCTCTTTTTGCCTCAGAAAAATATTAATGGTTCTATTTATTTAACAAAGGCATGGTTGTGAGAACAAAGGGTAGATGGGAAATGTGTAAGCAAAAATAAGAGTTAAAATAATTTGCAAAATATGGTTACATGAGTTTTGGAAGTAGCTGGTGGTGTTGTAAGGAGGTGTAAGAAGGTAAAAAAGAGAAAGGTCCTAAAAATATGAGGGGGAACCAGGGTTCAAGAAATTCTATATTGAATTGAGAGCCTTATTTTATGGAATAATGTTATCTAATATTAAATTCTCCCATTTCATGTATTTACTATAGTTACTTTCCAGGGCATATTCTAGTTGGATGCTTATCAATCTTGGTTTTCTTCCTGGGAACACATGGTAACTACATTTTCCAGCCTTCTTTGGATGGAAGATGAGGATGTCACTGGTTGTATAATGTAGTTGCAAGTCAAATACACCCCTTCTTGTCCTGGCTATAAAGTGCCTTATGGCATCCTCCATACTTAATTTGCTTTCTTGGACAGTTGAATGCAAAGGTTCCCTGAATTGTGGATGGTGCTCCAGGGGGCAATAGAACAATGATGTAAACAGAACTTGACTTTCAGAGTTACTTCTTGGAGAGCCACTCAGAAGAGTCACCCAACTCATACAATTGTGAAGAGAACTGAGGCTTATTGTGTAAAATCACTGAGATTTGGAAGCTGTCACAACAATGAGACTTAACATCATAACTTACAGTTTTAATACATTTGCCATTATCCCAAGTCTTCAGTCAAATATGTTTTTCCCCAAATTCTTATTTTTGTGGTACTTCGGGGAATAGCAAAAGAAGTTGGTAGCCTGGGAATTCTATGCCATTATCATCAGGAAAGAAAGCGGAAGTCTAAGCTGGTATACAGAGTAGTAACAAGGGACAAGTTAGCAGGAAAACAAACAAACAAAAGACAACTAAAATTTGGGACCTGTAAAGAGCCAGAAAAGAAAACAATCCTTTTTTTGCCAAACTGTATTGACAGAAGATAATCCTTAAAAGATGATAGTGAGTGGAGGTAGGGAAGGATATTTACTCCTGCTTTTAGATGAGATGAGGACTCCATCCATTTTACGTCTGAGTTTTAAATCAAACTGTGACCCATGAATTCCAAAGGCATTCTGACTTTTAGATAGGCAGAAGTTTTACAGTAGCTTTTCTACCTACACTTCTGGGATCTTCATAGAAAGTGGGTTACATGATGCAATGACTTGTCTCATTTCGATCTTTATAAAGTATTCATTCCAACATGCCACACTCCATGTGACTCAGAACTTTTACTAAGATGTCAGACTCCTAAGGTTTCAAGGTTTATCTTTTGTGCGAGGCATGAGAGCTACCACCAGCTTCATGCTTATGTGATCTTATACTCAGGATACCAGCTATATTGGACTGTAGTGATGTACCAAGAAATGGTAGATGGTCAGTGTCTTGGCAGAAGGAATTATATCACAGCATCAGAGATGCCACATGGCCCAGAATATATGATACAGATATATTGCTGATTCCTCCAGGTGGAAGAACACTCCATTTGATGTTTCTTCTTTTGTAATAAGGTAAACATAATCTGTTAGATGAAGAAAATTTTTGGTTCTAGACACTCTGCGCTTTTACTCCAGAAAAGAAAAAAATAAATCACATCTCTAATGGTAGCTTCAGCAGAAATCACCACCTGATTAAGCTTACAATAATTTGCTGTCATTTTCTAAATTCATTTGTCTTTGGTATAAGTCAAGCCAAAGTTTTATATAAAATGTGATACGTATCAGCACTACTATTTATTTCAAATCTTCAAGGGCGACATGAACTTTAATTGTCTTACCAAGGTTACTACATTGCTTTTAGTTTACTGTTCAGTGTGAAAAGTCAAATCTACTCTTTTCACCATGCTAATGTTCACTCACAGATCAGGAAGGTAAAAGTGAGGGCTCTTTCAGTGTTTGTGTGTGTGTGTGTGTGTGTGTGTGTGTGTGTGTGTGTATAATTTACTATTCACTTGGAATTTGGGGAGAACAAAACCACAAGATTGTTTTATAGACCCCGTGAGACTGAGTTAATAACCTGACATCCAGAAGTCCCCACTTTGACCAAAAGATCAACATAGGCATTTGTGATCCTGATTGATTAGGATAAACTCAGAGCAAGTATCCAATAATCTTGCAGAGTTCTGGATATTTTCTTTTCCCAATGCACAGTTACTCTTAACATATAGCTAAAGATTCTTTTGGAGACTACTAGAAGTGAGATTTTTAAGATATTCTTGAGAGGTTATTACTGAGACCTACCTCAAGACACCTTAACATTCATTTCATTTAATATACTCTGTGTATTTGAACTCAAATATTGTAATTGCATGGAGGTCCTTGTCTTTGTATTTTGGGGGTCAAGTAAGGCTGTCATTCTTTCTAGTCTTAACAGTTTTTTCCCAAGAAAATCAAATCTTAATGAGTTAGCTACCACCGAAGATCTTTACTTAACCAACCATCCCAAATAACACTCCAGTTCTGCCACTAATTTTGCTCTGGTGATTAGGTACTGTTTTTTTGATCATTGTGAATTCATAATACTACCAAAAACATTGAAATTGAGACTATCAATGGCAGCTTTTCTTATTTTCATCCGTGTTTACACAAAATAGCCACTTAATCAAATGGTTAAAACTATTCTTATATAATTTATTTAATATGTGAAATCCAGAACCTCTAAGTGTACTCATATCAAGAAATTCATCCAGGTCTAAATTTATATTCTTTATTTCCTAATTTAACATCGGCATCCTTAGAATATATACCCATGCATTTCTTCATGTTTTTAACAATATTAATAAATAAGAAGAGTGTGTATACATATTATACCCACATATAATATATAGATACATACATATGTATATATTTGTATATAATGTATATGCAGATATATAATATATAAAACATATTTATATATATTCTAAATATAAAATTTGGGGGGAAGGGATAAGTAAGATTCTCCTGGGGAACATTTAAAAGAGACAGATACCTGAGCTTTGCCTCAGAGAATCTGGTTTAACTGGTCAAGACAGCAGGATATTTTAAATTGCTGCAGGTAATTCCGATGTGCAGCCAGGTATGGTTATGAGCTTGGTGACTATGCACAGCAGTATAAGTGGGACATGAGGAAAACTTATTTTCTTTTGTCAAATAACAGGTATGGTCATTACAGACTTTTCAGCTAGAGAATCATCCAATAATTGAAGAAGGACCATTTCTACAGAGAAGGGAAGCTCAGTAAATTTGTTCATTTAGTGTATCCAAAGGCAAATGAATGTCTCCAGTGTATTTCTTAATTTCCCACTCACTCCTAAGCAATGTTTCCATTTTCCTATAAAAACTCTGGAGATGCTGGGGTGCCTGGGTGGCTCAGTCAGTTAAGTGTCCATCTTCAGCTCAGGTCATGACCTCACACTCCATGAGTTCGAGACCCACATCAGGCTCTGTGCTGACAGCTCAGAACTTCGATCCTGCTTTAGATTCTGTCTCCCTCTCTCTCTGCCCCTTCTCTGCTCATGCTCTCTGCCTCAAAAATAAATAAAAACATTTAAAAAATTAAAAAAAAACCCTCTGGAAATGCTGTGAGTATATCTCATAGTATATTTCAGTACCACTGAAGTGCAGATTCAACATCTGATATTCAGCCATTGAGCTCTGCTTCTACAAGAAGAAACCCAGTGGCTCTCTGACCATGATTTTGTTCAACAATTTAATTAAGTGAGTCATTTTCTTTAAGTTCTCCATCAAGCTTAGAAGCAGTCAGCTCACATCACAGTCTTTCAAAAGTGTCTATTGTAACAGTCACTCAAAGTTTTGCTTTCAATTGGCTTTTCATTCCAACTACCCATATTTAATCACTTAAATAATGTTTCATTATTGTGTGCCAGAGATTATCAGTGTTTCTTCAGATTATGTAAACCAGATTTTCATTGCCTTCAAACTTTAGGTCAGAAAAACACTAGAGTCACATGTATTTTAGCTTATTTTTCTTGCAACCATTTCTTTTACCAATTACTTATTGGTCACTGTTAGTTGTAGGCAACAGAATTCAATTTTGATAGATACAATTTTGAAGAAAATAATAGGCAGTACACAGAATTTCTAGGCGTGTCTTAGAACTTGAATGATAACATAAGATAATATACTTAGCACAAATGTCCATCCACAGCCCAGGATTGTTCTTCTTGGGCAAGAAAAGAATTTGGCATCCCTCTGGAAGGTATCTTCCCATCTATACTGACATCTGCCCTCCTCTTTACATCAATGTCCTTAGGAAGTTGACAGTGGATCCTATTTCATTGATGTTTTACAATATCTTGAACTTGAGTGTAAAACTATATATATTCTTTTACGAACATATATACAATGGCTAAATGCCTCTTCCTTTGGCCTTGATTTCCTTAAGGAAGGTTCAAAATTTGCTCATTTTTGTCTCTTACATCTTGTGTGAATGACTGGTGGAGCTTGGATCACATGGGGAAAAAAAAACAACTGTTAGTGTGTGTAGAAAATGTAGAGCATTGTAGCATCCATAATATAAGAGGGATTTACTGAAAAGATGAATAGGAAGTTCACTGAATTGAAGAAAGTGATGAAAACCCCTGAAGAATAGAAAAAATACCCCTATTACACTTGATAGTTCCCTTAGCTAATACTTCAGCACTTTAAAAAATTATTTGCTTTAACAGTATGAAATACCTGAAGTACCCAGGTGCCTCTGAGGCCTCAGGCTCTGAGGGGCTAAGAAGGCCCTCCCTGTTCCTGCTCTCCATGTGACCACCACTGACAACATGGAAGGGACATGGACTGGTTACTGCTAAGATGGTGAGAGTCCTAACTCTCTAGTCGGTCTCCTCTGACACCATACCTGCAGGCAGGAGAAGGGTTGCCTCAACACTAATGGGTGGCATTGGAAGCCCGACCTTCTCGGGTGGTCTCCATTCATACCTTGAATGGTGGGAAGGGGGCTTGTTAGCATTTGGAGGGGAGGAAGTTTTCCCAACTCTCTACTTAGCCTTCTTTGACACCATCATGGCAGATGTATTGGGGTACCTCCCCTATAGCCTCTGCAGGATGGAATTCTAGGCAACCATTCAGAATTTTCTGGTGTGGATGAGGGTGAGGCCACAGTTTTTTTGTTTTGTTTTTTTTGTTGTTTGTTTTGTTTTTGTTTTTGTTTTTTTCCTGTGGCATTGGCTAAAGCAGGGTAGTTGCTGAAAGTTTACTGTCTTCTTTTTTTGTTTTTAACTTTATGTATTTATTTTGAGAGGGGGGAAGGGCAGCAAAAGAAGGAGAGAGAGAGAATCCCAAGCAGGCTCTATGCTGTCAGTGTGGAGCCTGATGTGGAGTTTGAACTTATGAACTGTGAGATCATGACTTGAGGCAAAATCAAGAGCAGATGCGTAACTGGCTGAGCTACCTAGAAGCCCCAGTTTTCTGTCTTTTGAGGCTGCTCCTTTCCTTCCCCTTGGTTACAAAAAATAGTTGTTCTTCTTCCATTGGCATTTCTGGGCTACCAGCTTTTCCAGTTTCCAGTCTAGGGTATATGAGGCAAAAAATAAATAAATAAAACAAAACGAAACAAAAATCCTGGAAACTCACCTTTGTGATGTTTCTTTTTTTTTTATCACTTTTAAAAAATGTTTATTTATTTTTTGGAAAGCACAAGTTGGGGAGGGACAGAGAGAGAGGAGGGCAGAGGACCCAAAGCAGGCTCTGTGTTGACAGCAGAGAACCGAATGTGGGGCTCCAACTCATGAACTGCGAGATTATGACCTGAGCCAAAGTTGGACTCTCAAACAACTGAGCCATTCATGTGCCCTTTCTTCTTTTTTCAAATGTTTATTTATTTTTGAGAGAGAGAGAGAGAGAGAGAAAGAACACAGAGAAGGGCAGAGAGAGAGGGAGAGAGACAGTCCCAAGCAGGCCCTGTGCTGACAGCACTGAGCCTGATGTGGGGCTCCATCTCACAAACCATGAGATCATGACCTGAGCTGAAATTAAGGTTTGGACACTTAACCAACTGAGCCATCCAGGAGCCCCAGGATGTTTCTCATACCAAGATCTCTAACTGGTCTACTTTCTTCTCTCTAGTTTTCAGTCTTCCTTTGTTTTATATATATAATATCTAGGGGATTAGTTGTATTTGGCAGGAAGAATAGGAAAATTATGTTTTCTCATAATAAGTAATTATGTTTTTATCTTTCTATCATTTAAAATAGCAGTCTGGCTTCAAGAGTTTAAGTTGGGAATTTTATTTTATGTATTTTTGTTTATATTTATGGAATCCTTAAGAAAATTTTAATGTGTATTTTTGAGGGGGGAGGGAGGGGCAGAGAGAGAAGGAGAAGAATTTAAGGCAGGCTTCAGGCTCTGAGCTGTCAGCACAGAGCCTGATGGGGGCTGGAATCCATGAACCACGAGATCATTCCCTGAGCCAAAGTTGGTCATTTAATGGACTGAGCCACCTGGGTGCCACTGGAATCCTTTTTTAAAGGGATACTCTTATATACCTATTGTTGACTAGCTCACTTAAACTTTCTAGTTGAAGAAACCAAGCAACAGAGAGTTTAGTTATTTGCCCTAAATCAGACAGCTAGTATGTATCAGGAGCAGATGTGAAATTGGAAAATTTGGCTTCAGAGCCTTTTAAATTATTTCTCTGTACTGTCTCTCCCATCATGAGATGGATTACTTTTGGTCTAGTGAGAGACAGGTGCCCACCTTATACTAGTAAATATTACTTGAAGGGTCACATCTGTTAAATAAAGAAGAGAAAAAGGAGTTCCTAAGAAACCAAAACAAGGCAGGACAACAAGGTTTCATGTGTAATTGGTGCCATGATTGGTTCACAAACTTCTATATTCTTAATCTATTACTCAACTTATAATGTCTTCTACATTCCTTGGTGCACATTTACTCCTATAATTTACTGTCTTTTATTTAATTTACTCTTCAATTTATCAGTGCATTAATCTCTAACACAAAGTTTAAAATCTTTTCCATGTATGTCTAATATCACCATCTGTTTTATATTTTAAAAAGTGGCTGTATCCTACTGTACTATTTTCTTTAAGAATTTTTGGAACAAATTTCAAAAAAAAAAAAAGAGAACATTTGAACATTTGGAAGACCACTATGAGTTTTCAACAGTGATGATATCCTTCTGTTACAGCTACTTATTTGTGGAACCAGCTGTCATTATTCCAATATCATCTTTGGTGTTACACAGTACTGTATGTAACAAAAGCTAAACATTTACTACCTTTTACAGGTAATTGGCATTATTTTCTTCATAGTTTATTTTCTGAATTTTCATATAGGTTTATTTTTTATTCAAATTCGTTGTTACCTTTTCTTAATAATTATACTTAAATTGACCTTAATATTTCCTTAAAGATCCAATGATATCACTCAAATATGCCCTTAATTGAATACCCACTATATCAAGTACTGTGTTGTGTTCTAAGATAAAAGAAAAGAAGGCATATTTTCTTTGTGTGAGCTAATGCTAGTTTGATTATTTATTTTATTAACACAACACACACACATACATGTATGAAATAAATAACCGGTATAGTATTAGCTTGCCATGAAGAGATACACACACAAACACATACCCACAGATGAATGTCTGTGTGTGTGTGTGTGTGTGTGTGTGTGTGTATGTGTTTATCTATATCAGTATCTGTATATCTCCAATGGTAAATGGATAAACACACACATACATGCATATATATGTTTACTGTTCTTTAGATATATATGTACATAATACATGAAATATATATTAATTGAGATAGATATGAATATAGATATAGATATATACGTGAAATAAAATAGTTGAAACAGTGTTAGTGTGTGTATATATATATATATATATAGATTGATATGTAGATCTGTGTATATATATATATATATATATCTCCAAGGAACTGGATACAGAGGTTACATCTTTATTGCAGATTATATAAAAATATTTATATTATTATATATTTATTTTAATATATATATAACTATATATTTATTTTAATATATTATATTTATTTATTTTAATATAAATATATATATATGGAGAGAGAGAGAGAGAGATAGTGTGTGTGTGTGATGGACAAAAAAGTAACAGGAATAGTTTTAACATGCCATGAGGACACACACACACACACACACGCATGCATATAAGTAAAACCAAAGAATAAAATAATTTTTCTTTTCTTCTATATTTGCTTTAGAAAGGATGAACTGGATGCCTCTAAAAACTTTATGTGTGGGGGCGCCTGGGTGGCGCAGTCGGTTAAGCGTCCGACTTCAGCCAGGTCACGATCTCGCGGTCCGTGGGTTCGAGCCCTGCATCGGGCTCTGGGCTGATGGCTCAGAACCTGGAGCCTGCTTCCGATTCTGTGTCTCCCTCTCTCTCTGTCCCTCCCCCGTTCATGCTCTGTCTCTCTCTGTCCCAAAAATAAATAAACGTTGAAAAAAAAAAATTTTTAAAAACTTTATGTGTGGCAATGAATTTATGAGAAATGTCCTGATAAACACCTTTGCATTTTTCCTCACGCCTTGCTTGCTTGCTTTTTTTTTTTTTTTTTTTTTTTTTTTTTAAGCTCAAAACACTGTTACTTATAGCTGTGGTTTCCCTGATGAACTTTGGTGTGAAGGGTGATGATAGGCCTTTGAATCAGTTTGGTGTGTTTGAGTGCAAAGAAAATCTAATGGTGTCTTAGATCCTGAGGGCACATGGTGCTATGCCACAAAAACTCTACAAGAAGCACTCCCAGGTTTCATTCAATGCTCAAACACGTTAAGGACACAGAAACAATTTTTTCCACCCTGTGACAACTTGTTCTCCAGCATGTTGGCTTTCAACAACATAGAAGCAGCCAGGCCCTCACAGTTCCTAGAGTCATGCCTTTATACCAGCATCCCAAGCAGAAAGGAAGTGGGGAGACAGAAAAAGTGAGGTCCGATATTATCCGTTAAAAGAACCGCATTCCCCATATGCCCTTAAGCAATTTTCCCTACATCTGAAATACGCATTTCCTTTGGAAAATATTCAATTCTCTCAGATGAGTAAGTCTGTAGTTTATAAACATAGGTAAAACTCTTTGAGTCATTTTCATTATAGATAAGTAACCAGTAAGCAGAGTTTGTTAGACATAGGCAGAATTCATAAGATATGTTACTTACAAGATAAATAGTTAATAAGTACAGCAGGTGTGTGTTAAACATAGATAGAAAAGGATGGAAGGACCAAGAGATACCTAATCTTCATGAGGCACCTGCATACTAAATATGTATGATATACTAAATATGTATGTGACTCGATATACAAGTGTCTCAAAATATTCAGACACTAAATATTCATGAGGTCTTATTTGGCCATCTACTGGTAAAACTCATTCTGGCCCCATGAGTTCTTTGCTAAAAGAAACACAAATACATCTTATGCTATTCTTCAAGAAGTTTGTCAAGCTATCACCTTGGCCCAGTGTCCAAGTGTACTTTTTCCCTAAGTCTCCAATGGAGCAAGTATCCCAGGCCCAGGACACCTTCTGTCTTTTGGTGAAGCTGCTAGAATATCCACTCTGGTCCCTGTAGCTATACCATAGGCAGAGAAGATTGATGTGGTAGAGAAAGAGACAAGACATACAAACTTTTCATATATAGGATTCAGGTAATATGGTCCTCCTGTTTTGCTTGTGTTTGATAATCCCTGAGATTTAAGCATTTTGACTTGGTTTGTAAATCTTTTGGCTCCAAGGCTTTCAGAGTAACGTACCTGGAGTGTATGTAGAGGCTACCATTGCATGAAGGCTATTTTCCACATGACAACATATAATGGACCGGGGATGGGTCCCAGAGCCATTCCAACTGGCAAGGGAGATTGAGAAAGTAAAGAGCTGTCAAAAAAAACCCTATCGGCTAAGATTGGCTCATATCCAGTCAAGGCTTATTCCTTGCAACCAGTCAGAATGTTACAGAACAAACCTGGGGTTCTATTAGCGAGAAATTTGAGTGTGAAATGTCTGCTGATAGTCCATTTTAGTATCTGTCATAGAATTATTCTCTTCATTTGTACGTTTGTGCTTCTTCTTCTAGTTTACATTTTTTTCCATATGGAGTGAAATGAAAATTGAGTAGTAATCTCATGCTTTTGCAGATGAGGAAATACAAGCATGGAGATATATAAATAACTGAAGTCACACAACAGTTATTACCAAATTAAAACAGACATAATTTTGTTTATTTTGAGTTAGCTCTGTTACTCTACATTTTAGTTTATATGTTTTTTTCATAGAAAGTAATTTCCTGAAATTTTAACATTTATGATTAAGAAAATTTCCTGATACGTGATACCTTTACAATCCTTGAATGAGGTAAAGATAGTGCAGAGCAACTATGATAGACAGACATGTTCTATGCCTCCATCGAGTTTTTGTGTATATGTTATGAATTTTGAAAGAAAATACGTAAAAGCACATTATTGTAGGAGATTCCTGATTTGTGTATAAGGTCTGAAGTTTAAAATAGGGATGAAAATAGCTTACAGCCTTATTTTAAGAGCCAAATATGAGCTAATGTACAGAAAATCCCTAGCACAGCACCTGCCTCATACTAGGGACTAAATGAATGGGTAGTTATTGTTATCATTATTAATACAATTGTTGGCATTAATGAATTTCAATGTCATAAGAAGAATGCAATTTAGAAAGAAATACAGGTTTACTGTAGAATAAGAAATCTTAAAACTTACTAAATGTCATTTAAGTCGCGTTTATTAGCCACTTAGAAAAATTCACTTTAGCATTCCTTTCAAGTAAGCTACCCTGGTGCATTTAATATACTATTAATTTGCAAAGCTGATGAGAAAGAGCAAGTGATTTGGGTAGTAAAATCGTAAAAGAAGTGTGTGGACATTTAGTAATTGTGCTGAGGGATTAAGGCAATTATAGAAAAAATGCAGGCTAAAAGTGCCATTGAAGAGAATTTTTTTAAACATTTATTATTCAGATGACTCATCTAAAATGGATAACTGCTCTGACTGATTATTGCTCAAGACTGTTTAATTTCTTTAAATGACTTAATCACTGAAAAACTTCATGTAGAAGTTTGGATTTCAGGTAATTATTGAAGGAGAAAGAAAAGTTGCTTGGCAGTAGATCTCAGTTTGAAATTAGGAATAAAATGAGAACAATAAAACATGCACCATGAAATTTCTCTCAAGGTTAATGATAATTCAGTTTTAGGAACTATATATTCAGACAGGGCTGGCTCTTCGCAAGACTAAAGTAAGTGAAGTGTATCTTTGGTGCATCCAGTCATTACTCATTACCTTTTGTTTTCGTCTGTGGATACCTTCCTGTCCTCTCATGCCCCTCCATCTTACCAATGACAACCCATTGTAACCCGCTCTGAGAATGTGTGTACTAATCCATATGTTATCCAAGAGTATTTGCATTTTAAGTCTAAACTCCAATAGTGGAATGACAGTCTATAGTTTTAGCCAATATATTTTAAGAAAGGAAGAAAGTTCTTTTGTTGTTTAGTTTTCCAGGAGGAGGAAGGGGAGAGGGAGGTCGAAGGACCTTCTAGGGCTTGGAAATTGTTTCCAGGTAGGATGACCATATGTCCTAGTTTTCCCAGAAGAGTCCCAGTTTACATCCATTATTCTGGCATAATTATTAATTATGTCCTGTTTAACATTAAAAAATGTCAAGGTTTAGAGAATAAATTATATGGCCACTAATTATAGAAACATGTCTATGTATTTTAGCGTAAAATTAATGGATCATTCACACACACACACACACACACACACACAAATTTAAACATTGCTTACTTAAATATTTAAAATGTTATCTAAGTAAGTAATAGATATATTTGTAAAGCTAATGTCCCAATTAATATATAATAATATATCCCAAGCTTGTGTGTAGAAGTTTCTTCCTCCTAACATCTTGTTCCCAGATATCAAGGCTTCTACAAGAATACCTCTTCTGATTTCTCATTCTGAAAACAAAACAAAACAAAACAAAACAAAACAAAAACAAAAACAAAGAAACAGTGAATCATCCAATTTACCAGTGCTTTCCATTGATCCATCTTTTTATATGTATAAGCTTAATTTTATTTAAATTATTATATATGTAATCTATGGATATATCAGATAACATTTATAGCTATATAAGATAAATCTTATATAGATAAGATAAAATTAAATCACCAAATTTCAGGATTTTACCTAAACAGAGGTTTTTCATTCAAAGAAATTCTGAAAGAGTTTGAGACTCTCTAGGACAGCTCCTAGTTGCGATGAAAGAATTTGTCTGTCTTGTGCCTCCACAATGGTCCAGAGTTGTTATAGGAAAGGAACACAGAACCTGGTACATGGTGAAGTCTTTTCATTGCTTCAACCTGAAAGTGACACTTATTACTTCCACTCATGATCCATTGACCAGAATTAGTAACAATTCTGACCATCAGATATTCCTTTTCTACCTTATAACCATCAAAGAAAACACTCATCCCCTCTCCATGAGGGGGATTAGAACCAATTCTAAGGTTCTATCCCATCACTGCATCAGGCTCAGAAGTCCAGAATCTCTGATAATACACAGTGTTCTCTGTGTCAAGTCGTATGTAGCTCCATCACTTTATCTCCCTTTGTACATACACCAAGCATTCGGTGGTGAAACAAGGATGGGAAGATTGCAACGAACACTCTCATTCAGGAAGAAAAACAGAAAACATTCCACCGTCATAAATCCATAGTAACTTTTAAATCCCACTGGGAAAATATTGCACTAGGGATGAGGTAGGTGCTTTGAGTAAGCCCTGATTCTGCTCTCAGGGAGATAGCCCCTTGCCCACTGTTCTCTGTGACCCTTGGCCCCAGGTTCCAGCAGGTTCTTTCTTTTCTACTCTCTTGATAACAACTGAGATGAGTTCTTAGAAATGTGCCTTTTTTGGGGGCTATCTAGCTTTCTATGCTTGTTTCATATCAGTCTCGATTTCTTGATTTAGTGCAGTTAACCTGTTAAAAGATAGCAGATATGGTAGAATAATGGGTAAGAGTGTTTTCTGTAGAATGTGTTTTTGTATCAAGCCATCATCAAGCCATTTGAGCAACAGGTCTAAAGCCACACTTTCAAATGCACTTATCAGTTAAAAGTTGACATTTCCTTTGGGTAGTATTGACATTTTGACAATATTTATTCTTCCAATCCATGAGCAGGGAATGTCTTTCCATTTCTTTATATCTTCTTCAATTACCTGCATAAGCTTTCTATAGTTTTCAGCATACAGATCTTTTACATCTTTGGTTAGATTTATTCCTAGGTATTTTATGCTTCTTGGTGCAATTGTGAATGGGATCAGTTTCTTCATTTGTCTTTCTGTTGCTTCATTGTTAGTGTATAAGAATGCAACTGATTTCTGCACATTGATTTTGTATCCTGCAACTTTGCTGAATTCATGTATCAGTTCTGGCAGACTTTTGGTGGAGTCTATCGGGTTTTCCATGTATAATATCATGTCATCTGCAAAAAGCGAAAGCTTGACTTCATCTTTGCCAATTTTGATGCCTTTGATTTCCTTTTGTTGTCTGATTGCTGATGCTAGAACTTCCAGCACTATATTAAACAGCAGCGGTGACAGTGGGCATCCCTGTCGTGTTCCTGATCTCAGGGAAAAAGCTCTCAGTTTTTCCCCGTTGAGGATGATGTTAGCTGTGGGCTTTTCATAAATGGCCTTTATGATCTTTAAGTATGTTCCTTCTATCCCGACTTTCTCAAGGGTTTTTATTAAGAAAGGGTGCTGGATTTTGTCAAAGGCCTTTTCTGCATCGATTGACAGGATCATATGGTTCTTCTCTTTTTTTTTGTTAATGTGATGTATCACGTTGATCGATTTGCGAATGTTGAACCAGCCCTGCATCCCAGGAATGAATCCCACTTGATCATGGTGAATAATTCTTTTGATATGCTGTTGAATTCGATTTGCTAGTATCTTATTAAGAATTTTTGCATCCATATTCATCAGGGATATTGGCCTGTAGTTCTCTTTTTTTACTGGGTCTCTGTCTGGTTTAGGAATCAAAGTAATACTGGCTTCATAGAATGAGTCTGGAAGTTTTCCTTCCCTTTCTATTTCTTGGAATAGCTTGAGAAGGATAGGTATTATCTCTGCTTTAAATGTCTGGTAGAACTCCCCTGGGAAGCCATCTGGTCCTGGACTCTTATTTGTTGGGAGATTTTTGATAACCGATTCAATTTCTTCGCTGGTTATGGGTCTGTTCAAGCTTTCTATTTCCTCCTGATTGAGTTTTGGAAGAGTGATGGGTATTGAGGAGGGCACCTTTTGGGATGAGCACTGGGTGTTGTATGGAAACCACAAAAGGCCCCGAATAGCCAAAGTAATTTTGAAGAAGAAGACCAAAGCAGGAGGCATCACAATCCCAGACTTTAGCCTCTACTACAAAGCTGTCATCATCAAGACAGCATGGTATTGGCATAAAAACAGACACATAGACCAATGGAATAGAATAGAAACCCCAGAACTAGACCCACAAACGTATGGCCAACTCATCTTTGACAAAGCAGGAAAGAACATCCAATGGAAAAAAGACAGTCTCTTTAACAAATGGTGCTGGGAGAACTGGACAGCAACATGCAGAAGGTTGAAACTAGACCACTTTCTCACACCATTCACAAAAATAAACTCAAAATGGATAAAGGACCTGAATGTGAGACAGGAAACCATCAAAACCTTAGAGGAGAAAGCAGGAAAAGACCTCTCTGACCTCAGCCGTAGCAATCTCTTACTCGGCACATCCCCAAAGGCAAGGGAATTAAAAGCAAAAGTGAATTACTGGGACCTTATGAAGATAAAAAGCTTCTGCACAGCAAAGGAAACAACCAACAAAACTAAAAGGCAACCAACGGAATGGGAAAAGATATTTGCAAATGACACATCGGACAAAGGGCTAGTATCCAAAATCTATAAAGAGCTCATCAAACTCCACACCCGAAAAACAAATAACCCAGTGAAGAAATGGGCAGAAAACATGAATAGACACTTCTCTAAAGAAGACATCCGGATGGCCAACAGGCACATGAAAAGATGCTCAACGTCGCTCCTTATCAGGGAAATACAAATCAAAACCACACTCAGATACCACCTCACGCCAGTCAGAGTGGCCAAAATGAAGAAATCAGGAGACTATAGATGCTGGAGAGGATGTGGAGAAACGGGAACCCTCTTGCACTGTTGGTGGGAATGCAAATTGGTGCAGCCGCTCTGGAAAGCAGTGTGGAGGTTCCTCAGAAAATTAAAAATAGACCTACCCTATGACCCAGCAATAGCACTGCTAGGAATTTATCCAAGGGATACAGGAGTACTGATGCATAGGGGCACCTGTACCCCAATGTTTATAGCGGCACTCTCAACAATAGCCAAATTATGGAAAGAGCCTAAATGTCCATCAACTGATGAATGGATAAAGAAATTGTGGTTTATATACACAATGGAATACTACGTGGCAATGAGAAAAAATGAAATATGGCCTTTTGTAGCAACATGGATGGAACTGGAGAGTGTGATGCTAAGTGAAATAAGCCATACAGAGAAAGACAGATACCATATGGTTTCACTCTTATGTGGATCCTGAGAAACATAACAGAAACCCATGGGGGAGGGGAAGGAAAAAAAAAAAAAAAAAAAGAGGTTAGAGTGGGAGAGAGCCAAAGCATTAGAGACTGTTAAAAACTGAGAACAAACTGAGGGTTGATGGGGGGTGGGAGGGAGGGCAGGGTGGGAGGGAGGGCAGGGTGGGTGATGGGTATTGAGGAGGGCACCTTTTGGGATGAGCACTGGGTGTTGTATGGAAACCAATTTGACAGTAAATTTCATATATTAAAAAATAAAAAAAAAAAAAATGGCAAAACCCCAAAAAAAAAAAAAAAAAAAAAAAAAAAAGTTGACATTTCCATCTCTGTTTGTGGATCTCCTATATGTCTTATTTTTCACTTAGTTCTAAACTGAAAATGAAACAAATAGTAATTATTTATTTCCTAAAATCTCATCAACATTACTTATGTTATATTCTAAAGATACTAAATTTTACTAATGCATCTAATAAAGATGATTTTGTTAATCATGTCTTCTCAAGGCTGGTTAAACTACTTTGAATCATGTCTATCTTAATGGAATTTATTTGACAGGTAGAAATTTTTGAATGTTACAGTACATTAGGCTCATTATTTTCATTATTCACAAAGGGTATCAGAAAAGTAAAAATAATTTATACATGTTAAAGTAATTATTTTTTGCATTTAGGATGAATTACTATTATTAAATATAGTATAATTTTGATGAAAATATATTTATATATAAAGAAAATGACATTCAAACAAAATTTAAATGAAGTAACATATAGTAAGTTTTTATGGGTTTTACCAGTCTTGATCTAGTACTTCAGTTAATTTTTTAATAAACATTTTCCAAGTCTGTTTCTGGAGACTATAGATGATGAATATCTCACTTAGCTAATGGTATCATTTTCACCCCAGAGAATATTTATTTCTGACACAAACTAGCTTTTGGCAATAACGTTTTGTGACTCTTAATAATTATAATTATTCTCCCCTTTTCTGGTTTATATCATGAATGAGAAATACCTTTTTTAAAATATGTATATTTTTTCTCCCTTAAAAGAAAGACCTAATCTCAGAGATTTAACTGTGTGTAGTTATCTGTCTCATTCAATGAATTCTACTCTTAAACATACTTTCCCATAAATGCTTCAATAGCATTGAAAATACCATCTAATAAAGGAATCATACAAGAATGTATTTATAAATTCTTTATCAATGTCAGTCCAAATTTGTAATCTATTTTAACATTACTAAGAAACTTTTGAGATACATTTCTCTGAATTTTTCCTTTGAAATATTTTAAGGACCCGTCAGGTAAGAATAGTAATATCTATTTAACTGTATCTTCACAGTTGATACTAAGAGATTCTTGATAGTTCAGTAATAGTAATGACTTGCATTCATCCAGTGCCTTTTCTACAGTGATTACTTGGCCACTGGGCTGAGACCTTAAAATAGATTATAAAATTTAATCATCATAACCACTCAAGGAATTAGACAATATACCTCCACTTTATGCTAAAGACTCTAACTCCTAAGGAGATTATGTAATTTGGTAAAGGGAATGCAGCCAAAAGGCAGACAGGATTCTATTGCAATTCTTTCTAACTTCAAAGCTATTCATAAAAATTTATGTTGTGTAGACCCATTGGACCAAGCACAGTGCTCAGTGCATGCTGAGTGCCTAATAAATGGAGTTTGGTATACTAGAACTGAGAAAGTCATGTATACCAGGAAGTAAGATTTCAACCTAGAGTTTAGTAACATATTGACTAATTTGTCTTCTAAATTATATTAAAAATCAACGACACATTTGCAAAAATCTTTGGAATGAAAAGAACTGTATAAATGGGAGCTGATAATCTTCAGGGTTCTCTAATGTCCTTCTTGTAACAGTCAAGGGAATAATTGATTTTACAGAGCTACTGTTCTAAAGCTTTCCTCTGCCTATAGACAGGCATCAACAGCTGATTGTCTGCAGGTATTTGCCTGGGGGAAGCTATTGAATGTCAATGCAAATCAGGGATGTTTCCTCAACTGTAGAAAGTTACTGGCAGGAACCTTGAGGCATAGGTGTATTTTAAGACAGTAGAACGTCACATTATGTCAATAACTTTATGTTACCAAATAACTAATTTTTTACATTGATATCAGTTGTTTTCTAATTTCTTTATCATACATCTTATTTTAAAGCATATTACTAGCAAGCTAAAATGTTGATGATTGTGGATAAAGTTTAAAACATATTTATATGATTTTAAAAACATAACTTTCAAGTTGCCAGTATTATAGTTTTTGACCAAGGTGAATACACAGAATTTGAAATGATACTCATAATAATAATTATAGCTTAACATTGTGCTGTTTGCTAAATTTAGACAATCTTTTTGTAAGATTACATTTTATAAGTACACTTTGATTTAAGAGAGAAAAAATACCAGAAATGGAATACTAAACCGGCATTATCATTTGCATATTTTATCTGTTAGTTTTTGTTCTCCAAAAGAAATGGTATAAGTTTCTAATGACTTGGGACCCAGCCACCTGTCATTCTAAAGAATGTTTTCCTCTTCACAAGTAACATGGTGTGCTAATTAACTGTTAAAATTTGGGGTAGGGGGTTGAGAAATAAAAGTGATAATATGTTAAAGTGAAAAAATCCAAACAACATTTTTCTATTTAGATGCATTTATTTTACTATTCCTAGTAAGACAAAAATTGGTGGAATTGTTATGCTAAGAAGAAACAATGTCACCTTTTAAATTACAATCTAGATGAGGATCTATGAAACACACGCAGTCACACCAAAAATAGACTTTCTTATTCTTGAGGAAAATCAGTATTGATGCCAAATGAGCAGCATCAGAAATATATATATACATACATATATATATATATATGTATGTATATATGTATATAAATATATAAATAAAAGTAATATGTATATTCTATCAATATGGTAGAGATATTTGGATATTAGATTTAAACCCAAATGTTCAGTTTAAGATACTGTCTTAGTAGTTCTCAGACTTCATCTCTTCATGCTAAATAGTTATCAAGACATGGAAAGCATAAAACTCACAACATTGGAAACTGAGACTGGCTGATAACTCATTGCCAGGACATGAAAAATATTTTGGCTAATAACACTGCACATGTTTGAAAGCAGGTATGAGACATAGACAAAGGGAGAGATTAGATATATATCATTCCATTTCCCTGGAGTCATAGAAGGATGCACACAATATGATCAATGTCTCGGGCATTGAGAAATTACAAAGAAAGAATAGATCGTCCAGGATGACTAGGCATGATGTAGTGAATCTTAGGATGTACAGATTTCACAGGAAAGGATGCTCTGATGCAAGTAAAGGGTTTTATAAGAGAAATTTATTTTCTAGGAATTGCAGCAGTTTTTTCTTTATCATTTTTCAAATCATCACAGAAACACACTGGTATTAGAGCAAAGGAAACTTACACTATTTAATTTTGTTCAATGCTGAGAGTTTTGTCAAGAGATGTATGTACTAATCAGTTTTCTAGATATGGATAAGGAATAGGATTCAACCAGCAACCCTTGGGCAATAAATACCACAAGGGCAGCCTCCATACCCTTTTGGTTGGCAAAGATCATGACTAGAGCTATCAATCCTCATCCAAGAATGATTAATAATAAAAATCAACATGGGGCATATAGAAAGTTCTTCAGAGTAAAGAAAAGACAATGCCATACTAAAAATTCCAGGGGAGAATATGCCTCTGAAAGTTGTACAATAAATAGATTTGAATTTTAAAACAATTATTTAGAATCCTTAAAAGACCTCTTCCCTATAAACAGAAATAGGATCCTACCAGAAAGTAAAGGATTGATACTGAATGTGAGTTCATTGAGAGTTACATTGGAAGGAATCTAAAAACATAAATCAATAATATAAACTTCCAATAGAGGCAGTGAAAAATAAAATTCATCTCTTGAATCATGATAGCATTGTAAAAGACAAATCTGAGAAAGAATTTCATAATGTGAAAGAGGAAATCGAGATTAAAATATGAGAGAGAAGTTGGTAAGTATGGGAGACAAAGCCTGCAATCCAGTTTAAAAGTTCCAGGAGCTCAAAGAAAAAGAATCAATACCCATTAGAATTAAATAAAGAAAATTTTCTGGAAAAGAAACAATAACATAGATCCACTATTTGAATGGTTTTATTGTGAATCAGGTAAAATCAATCAATAGATTTTCACCCTAGTTCAAGCATGTACAAATTTTTAATTATAAGCATAAAGAAAGCCCTTCATTCAACTAAAAAAAAAGCAAAGTAATATATCTATGAAGAATTAAATTTCATTTTGGCTTATAATCTTTTCTGAAATACTGTATGCTAATATATATACATATAAATGTTACTTGAGAATTTTAAGTTCATGTAAGTTTTAATTAATATTTAAAGCCTACACATATTGATATTCTCAGAAACACAAGATGATCATTATAGCATGTGGTTACCATCCTGAAAAAAATATATAAACTGAATGCATATTTCGGTTCCCTGCAGAACAAATTAACATTAAAAACTCAAAATTTCGGAAAGGGCTTTACAAGGGGTGACCATGAAGTGCTGATACTCATAAGCTGTTGTAAATTACATTTAAAAAAATTTGTTAGTTTGATAATAAAACAATAAGCTCAGTATAATCATTGAAATATTACATAATTCAGAAATAGGGTATATTATAAAGTTAAAAATATGTGAGTACCTAAGAGAGCTTGGAGGGGACTTCTCCTCCAATTGATTCTTGAGATGTGGTAGCCACTACAGACACCCTGATTGTAGCCTCCTGAGGAACACAGAGCCAGAGGCACCCCCTAAACTGTTCCTGACCTGTGAAAACGGTGGGGTAACAAACAAACAATACATAAAATATTTGGGTATATATATGCATATTTGTGTGTGTGTGTCTGTATACAGCCTCTATGTTTTGGGTACTTTGTTACACAGAGGCTAACAGGCAAAAGAAAAAAAAGGCAAAAACTAAGTAGAGGGAAACTTGAATTACAAGTACCCTTAGAGTATAAGAGAGTGAAGCCATAAAGGAAAGCAGAAAGATATTTAAAAAAAAAGTATTCATTAAATGAATGATATTGAATATTAATGTATACTATATAGGTGGCATATATTATATATATTTACATACACTCTACGTGCATGTATAAGGAATGGAGAATTGGAAAATAAAGTCGAAGCAAAATTCTAGAGATAACAAAAAGATAGAGGAAGGGATAATAGGAGCTGAATAATAAAATAAGCAAAAACTATAAAAGATCAGACCAGAAGGCCTGATTTCTGAATGAAAAGATTTGTAGGAAAGGAGAACTGGGGAAAAGTAAGGGAGAAAATCATCAAAGAAATATTTCAGAGAAGATCACCAGAAGTGAAGGAAATATATTACTAGATTAAAAAAACCCTTGAGGTCTCAGTAAAATAAATTAAGAATATCCACAGCAAGACAGATTATTCTGAAAATTCAGAGCTCTTGATAATTTAAGAACTCATAGAGAGGAGCGGCACCTGGGTGGCTCAGTCGGTTTAGTATCTGACTGGATCAGGTCATGATCTCACAGTTTGTGAGTTGGAATCCCACATCGGGCTGTCTGCTGTCAGCACAGAGCCTGCTTTGGATCCTCTGTCCCCTTCTCTTTCTGCCCCTACCCTGTTCGTGTTCTCTCTGTCTCTCTGTCTCTCTCTCTCAAAAGTAAATTAAAACAAACAAACAAAAAACTTGTTGGGCTTGGCACTGACAGCTCAGAGCCTGAAGCCTGCTTCAGATTCTGTGTCTCTCTCTCAGCTCCTCCCCCACTCTCATTCTGTCTCTTTCTCTCTCTCTCTCAAAAATAAATAAACATTTAAAAAATTAAATTTGAAGAAATAATGTGATTTTAAGCTAAAAATATGTACTTAGCTCAACTATAAATTAGGTCTGAGGGTAGCATAGAAACATTTTCAAATGCAAAACTTCCAAAACAACTTAATATCATGCCCCATCCTTAGGTTGTTGCAATGGTCAACAACTTGCTTTTGTCTAAAGGTCCACATAACAAATAATTTACATTTTGTATGGACCATCAGATCTGTGTTGCAGCCACTGGATTCCGCCCTTGTAGTGTGAAACGACCTATAGATAATACATAAATGAGGAAGTATGGCTGTGTTCCAATTAGCTTTATTTATGGAAAATGAAATTTGAACTTCATAAACTGTCACATGTATGCTATGAAATATTATTCTCTTGTCCCTATACATTTAAAAATGTAAAAATTATTTCCACTTCTGTCTAGTACAAAATGGATGGAGAACCAGATTTGGCCTGAAGGCCCACAGGTTGCTGACTCCTGGTTATTTGAAGATAAGCTTCCCCCAGCCAGAATTAACCAAGAAAGAGGAAGTTATAAATGCAAGAATATAGAGGATCCAACATAGAAAAGAGGCAAGTTGAATCCTCAGGATGATGGTGAAGACAGATCCTACGAAGATAGGATCCACCACCATTGAGGCTGGAACAGGAGGACAGAGGGCTCCGGGGAGATTTGAGCCAGAAGACAAATTGAACCCAAGCAAAATAAAACAAAACAAAAATGATAGACTTTCCAATGTGTCCATTGTATTGAAAAGAATGTGAAAGGTTTGTTGGAGTCTTGGAGAGAAAGAATCATGATGGTTACAGAAGAAAAAAAGGAACAAACAAATTAGATAATGATTCATATGTTAAAACACACAAACAGAAAAAGAGAGGTCAGACAAGAAAAACATTTAAGCATCGTAACTGAGTTGTATAGATCTGAAGAAGAGTTCTTGAGTCATAACAAAAATCACAAGATATTGGTTTAACAAAAACCATAATATGACTATATTGGAGACACTGTTAGAAGTACATGTAAGGGTGGGAATGGGAGGAGGTTGTTAAGTAGCTAAAACTGAAAATTCAATAAATAGTACTAGAAGCCTATTATTTAGAAATATGGATGTAACCATCCAAAGAAATAGGTAACAGTGGTAAGTTCCTATTTCTGGAAGTGTAGAGGATAAGGAAGGCTGGGAAGAACCACCATTTTTACTTAGCTATCATGCAAATGTATTTGAAATAGTGTTTTAATACCAAAGCATTTTATTTATTTAAAATTTTTTTTAATGTTTATTTATTTTTGAGACAGAGAGAGCATGAGCGGGGAGGGGCAGCGAGAGAGGGAGACACAGAATCTGAAGCAGGCTCCAGCCTCCGAGCTGTCAGCACAGAGCCTGATGCGGGGCTCGAACTCAAGGACGGTGAGATCATGACCTGAGCCGAAGTTGGACGCTCAACCGACTGAGCCACCCAGGTGCCTCAATACCAATGCATTTTAATACACCCCCCCAAAATAAATAGAAAGTAGTAAAAAATCAAGTTCTGTTCTATAAATGGCGGTAACCTAGAGGATGTAATAACGGTAATACTAATGATACAACAATTATATTTCTTAGCAGTAAAAAATATAAAATACGTTAAAATAGCTGCAAGAAAGGATTGGAGACCACCCAAAGAAGATAAAGCTTGAAGGAAACTTTCATTAAAAATAAAAAAGTTTTAACTGGTTCCCTCTGCCTGGAATGCCTCCTCCCCAAATATTTGACTAACTTCTGCCTTTCCCAGCTTCACACCCCCAAGAAAATGCTGCCTCCTCACTGATGTGTCTCCTCTTCACCCAACACACAGCTTTTGTTTTATTTCCACAGGTTTTTACAAACGTCTGGCATAGTATGTTTTAACTTTTTTCTTGTTGCTAGTTTTTTCACTGTCTTTCTGTTCTCTTTAGAATGTAAAACTCTCCATGGCAGAGATTTTAATCTGTTTTGCAGCTTCTGTATTCCCAAAATTTAGAGCAGTATCTGGTACATCGTAGGCATCAGTAGATATGTGTTCTAATGAAAATTGTCTTTTGGTAAATTAGACACAATAAGCAAAACTAAATAGTGTAAGAATTTCCAATTTTCCCAAATTAATTTATAGACGTAATGAAACATATATATCACTTCTCCACGGGTTTTTTTTTTTTTGTTGGAACTTGTCAAAATAATTCTCAACTTCAGAGTAATCAGTAATTATTGTAGTAGAAGGAGCAGGGAACTGTCAGATGGATGGTGGCTAGTGTCGTTAAAGCAGTGAAAATAACGATGAATTTGGAAAATAAGGAAATATGATTTCCCAACAAAATGTTAAAATATGGTATAAAATAGAATAATGTAAAAAAAATCAGCTTGCGTAAAAATCTGCAGATAAGTAAATGGAGCAGAAAATGCAGCCTCAAAAACAACAGTAATCTGAGCAGTACTGACGGGTTAGACATAAAAAGTTGCACAAAATAGTAGGTATCTGGGGAGTTTTTGTTAGTTTATTTGCTTACAACATATACCCAAATAAATTCCAGAGGTTTAAAATAAGTTAAATAACACTTTTTATAAAAACAGAATAATACAAATACCAGAAAATACAGGTGAATATTCCAGACACACAGAAATTATTTGAGTCATGTTTTACCTGGTCTTTTAACGCTGATATTTCAGAAGTCATCACAGATAAAACTAACAGACAATTGATTAATAAAAACATTTTCAAACCTGTTTTCTTCTAAAAATCTTGAAGAACTCTTCCAAAGTATAATGGCATTCAATTTTTTAAAAGAGAGCAAAAGACTAAAACAGAAATGTTTAGCTTCACCAATAATTTTTAAAATGCGAATTAAGAAAAAGAAAACAATAAGATGATATGTCCCCTGTTCCCAACTGGCTAACCCTAAAATTAGTAATTAATACACTTAAGTATTCTCATATCCTTGTGGGAGAAAATGAAAATTGGTTCAAGCTTTCTGGAGGGAAATTTGGCTCTCTGATCAATATTTTTACTTTCAATAATAAATCCTAAATAAATAATCAAGAATCAAACTGTGTTTGATGCTCCAGAAATTTCTTCAAAGCATTAGTTAAGATTGAAAAATAATAGAACAACCTAACATTCAACAGTAGAGAAATAGTTTAATAAATTAAGTCATTTAATTCAGCTCAGGTAAATGATGGTATATTAATATGATAACATTTTTGTAGCTATTAATGTTCAAAGCATGCCTAAATATGTAGAAAACTCCTCATGATATGTGGAAAACCAAATAGATAATAATAACCTGATTTTTAGAATGATCCCAATTTCTTTCTTCCCATTTATAATACACATATAATGCATTCTGTCAATCTACTCATCTATCTACCAATCTTCTAGTTTATCTATCTATATATCTATCATCTATCATATCTAATTTTAACCTAGTTGTACTGCATTAAACATAATGTGTAGTATGAATATAAACTCTCTTTCTCACAAACACACTAATTTTTAAGTGATTACATCTGGTTATAAAACTGCAGGTGACTTAATTCTTCCATCCACTCTTCTGCATTTTACATTTTGTGCAATGAAGATAAAACATTTTATCATTCAATGAAAGAATTGAATAAAAGTATCCATAAACTTTTCCTGAGACCTATTGAAGTACAATCCCCAAACTCTCATAGTTTAAATCGTGGCAGTTTCATGACTGTCTCAAATAAGGAAGTCAGAAAATAGAATGTGGCAACTAAGGGTTGGATGTCACTGCTTTCCTTTGCTGAAAAGCTCTTCTTTCATAGCTATTCACTGTTTATAAATGACAGCACAAAAGGATAATTGGGAAGAGTTGCCTGATACAAAGAAAAAGGAAAAATTCTCTGAAAGTCTTCTGCTAGAGAGTTATTTTTGGAGATCTTTAGTGGGCAGAATGGTCCTTCAGCAAGACTTGAGCTACTGAATGCATTTGTGTCTCTATCAGTTTTCTCAGGAAGGCTACAATAACTACCACCCACCCACGCAACCAAAACACACATAAGATTGTAACATTTTATTCTTTTACTGTGCAACAGTCCTAGTTTTAAAATGCCGCAATGTAACTACTGTGCTTGAAGGGATGGAGAACTGTAATCTGTTTTTTGGGGAAAATGCTTTTTGTGACCCAGAGGTGCCAGATTTTGGTAATACCGTCTCAAGAATAGTGTCAAGTTTTTGTCTACATTTTCTTTTCTCCTCTGCATAACCTGTCTACTCTCTCCCTCTTTTGTCACCCCTTGTGATATGATATGCTTATGGTGGCTACTATTACAAGGTGCCCATAGATAAAATTGAACATGACAAACTTGTGAAATAAACCTATCCCAGAGTGAGAAAACTATTCATAGAACATTCACCGTTTGCAGGTGTTTTTTTTTACATCTTTAATTGACTAATTTATTTCATCTTCACGACAGCCTGTGTTATACTGTTAACACTCCTTTTGCTCTCAGATTAAGATACAAGACACAGAGAAGGCAAGGATCTTACCCAGGTTTACACAGCTAATAAATAGATGATGAGCTAAGATATAAACCAGGGATTCTGGCCCTTAAGCACGATAGTAAATTTTCCTGACATTTTTGCAATGATCTATTGAGTCCCTTTGTGAAAAATCCCCTCTAATGTGTTGGGTGCAGGGTTTTTGTTTTTTGTTTTGTTTTGTTTTAATGCATGTAAACTCCTACTGTGAATCAATTTTGGGGATCATTTTCCTGAAGCCACACAAAAAAGTAACTTGATACTGGAAGGGAGAGGCTGTTTCTTTCCTCCCTTCTTATTCTGAAGGATGCGAAATTTACAGCAGGTTTGGTGGTGAGAGAGGCATCAGATCAGCAAGGGAAACAGTGGGCCCATAGGATACTTTTTTTCTTTTTGGCAATGGTGTCTGCAGTTGCAGCAAGGCCGCGTTTTAATTAATTTTCAGGAAAAGCAGTGATTCTTGGGAAGATAACATCCAGCTCCACTTTGAAACACATCTGAGTTCTAGACCCACTGGCAAGAAGTCAGATAAATTCTTCCTGACGTTTTGGATGTAAAGAAATTACAGGGGATTTGGGAAGACAATAGATTCTGGACATGCAGTTCAAGTCTTCTCCTCATTCCCTGTTCTCCCTGCACCTGCTCGCTGTTCCTCTGCCTTTGGGAAAATGGCTATGTGGAAATCCTAAGAGTTATTCCCTCTGACTTACTTTTTTTTTTTTTTTTTTTTTTTCTGGCCCTGAGCCTTTGCTCTGGTTTTTCACAGATTGGGCTCAACACTGAAGGTTTATCCACTCTTTGGTGAGGAAGAAGCCACCTGGGTCAATCAGCAGAAATGTGCATTGGTGTTGGAGAAAGCTGTATACCAAGGGACCACAGGAGCTGGGGCCAGCCATAGTTTTTTTTTTTTTTATTCAGGTCCAGCAGCATATGCTGACTTCCATGTGACAGATGGCACCGTGGCTGCTGTGGATGCAGCTTAAACAGTGGACTTTCCAGAGGCCAGCATTTACAAAATTTGGCGCAAGTGGTCACGTAAGAATTTCTGCTTTCTTGGTACAGCAAAGCAAACTGTTTAAGGGGCCAAAGTAAATATCCTCAGGAGTACTTCAGAAAAGACATCTAGTCATACAGTGGATTTCTTGTTTATCAGTCACCATGATTTGAATATCTTTATGTTGTAAATGAGATCTTATTATAAGACCACAGGCTAGGGACATCTCTGAGTTGACAAGGACAGCCAATCTAGAATTGTTTTGCACAACGACGTCCTTATTGCCAAGTCATCATATGTATCTTTATACCAAACTCCCACTGCCCTCAGGGGTCTGACTCCCATTTTTTTCTGCCATGATTATATTTCTCTCTTTTAATACTACTGATTGATGAGTTTTACTTGCTGATTCCCACTGTTAAAATTACTTTCCTAATTTCCACTGGCAGGGACTATTTCTAAGCATGGAATTGATGACAGAAGTGCTTTACAGAGAGGTAACAATAGGGAAGCGTCTCCATGGAATGACTGTCCCCCTGATCCACTCGGTTCTGCCCAAGTGTAAAATAATCTTGAATGAAGTTCAGTCAACTTGGGATTCACAGGTCTTTTTCATTTTTCGTATCTATATAAAATTGCAGCTCTGCCCATCTGTATTCTCCCTTGTTAATCTTTATACAATAGAATTCCACAAATAACACTTGATAGTGGGTGGCGAGTAAAGCTATAGCTTTAGCACTGTACTAATTTGCTTTTATTTAAAATCTGCTTTTTGGAATGATTCTAACTCCCTCAAGGGCTTTAAGCAAAAATATCCTAGAGAAAGGAGTTATTCCTCCTCCTCCTTCTCTTTTTACTTTGTAAAGAAATGAGCATTTCTGGTGAATTGCCTTTTTATTTGCAAAGTACACATATATTAACCCTTGAAAAACTTTCAAGGCAAGAATTACAACAAACACTCAAGAAGGAACATCACCTTGCTTAAAATCACACAGAGGGGCCCCTGGGGGCTCAGTCGGTTGAGCTCCAGACTTCAACTCAGTTCATGATTTCACAGTTTGTGAGTTCGAGCCCTGCCATCAGGCTCTGTGGTGATAGCTTGGAGCTCAGAGCCTGGAGCCTGCTTCAAATTTTGTGTCTCCCTCTCTTCCTGCCCATGCCCTTCTCACATTATGTCTCTCTCTCAAAAACAAATAAACATAAAAAATAAAAATAAATAAAATCACAGAGATTTTAGCTATATGAGACAGGTAAAACTTGAAATTCTGACCCTCAATTTAGAAGGTTTTATTTGTTCTGCCTTGTTTGTTTGCATATAGGAATATTCTCAAATATAAATAATAGTTATAAGTAAATAATTAAAATAACCTGAAATTATTTAAAATAAAAATAAAGAGCTGTTTTTCCTCCTCCCAAACCCATGACTCATAACAGTAAAATATTTGCACTTCCAGAAATTTTTAATGAATATATAAAATGTATAAGAATACTCACATGCATAAGAATATTCACATATAGATTTTTTTTCAAAATTTGGTATGTACTAAATATATTGGTTTGTAAGTTGCTTTTCTCACTTAATATCTCAAGATTTTTAAGTTGTAGGCATAATGCTAGTTTTGATAGTTACATAGTCTGCATTAAAGGGAATAATAATAACATATGTTTGAAATTCATGGGTCCACTTCTAGGTGAATTTTTTTTCAATAAACACAGTGCAGTGTTATAAATGTCTTTTTTCTTCCTTACAATTTTTCTTAATAACATTTTCTCTTCTTTAGCTTACTTTATTGTTACACAGTATATAATACAAATAACATTTAAAAATGTGTGTTAGTCAATCGTTTCTATCATCAGTTTCTATCATCTATCTCCTTCTAGTCGACAGGAGGCTATCAATTAAGAAGTTTTGGGGGAGTCAAAAGTTATACTTGAATCTTCAACTGTGCAGATGAAGGGTCAGCAACCCTAACCTCCATATTATTCAAGGGTCAATTGTACATATGTATGCACATCCAAACTTGTATATTTCTTATAATACATATGTATATGGTAAATACATGTATATATTTAAGTCAGAGAAGAATAAAAAGGCTTATCACAAAATACTATAAAGTATAGGATTGCTAAATGAGACCCACAAGTCAGAAATCAAATTTTGCTAATAATTTATAAGGACACAGGTAATGGTGAGATACGGGTAAATTATGGAGAAGTCTGGGACAGCCAGCACATTTCGTCAGGTTCTCTCTCATCATATTAAAACACACTGTATCCCTGATTCAACAAATACTTCAGCAATGCATCATTTCAAATTTCCCTTTGATACACAAATTTATTCTTCAGGCATATCTTTCCACTGTATATTCTTTTTTTCTTCTTCTCCACTATTTATCTAACAAATGTCTTCTTTGATTCAATCATTACATTTTTCAGTCTAATGGTATGCTTGTCCTTTTTTTTCTGTTTTCTTTTTTTCTAGTTTCATATTGCTGATATCTTTCTTGCCCCTTTTTTCATGTTTATTTGGCTTATTTTTGAATCATTAGTCCCTCTAATCCAATACTTATACTTTATATGCAATCAAACATAGTATGTTGTCTCTCATTTGAAATAGTTGTGCTCTGCAAATGCCTGGTTATTTTGACTTGTAAGATTTTACCAACTTATGAGCTTATATGCTTATTTAGTATTCAGTCAGGCAAGGCCCTAACCTGTGCCAAGTCCAGCGATCTCAAAGAGCAACATAGTGGTTTGTATTCTGTCCATTTGGCTAAGTCAAACTTGCATTTCCCTGAACCTTTTGCTCTCTTTGATTCTAGATTAGAGTTGGTCAAAAGAGGAATTTATGCAAGATTTGGAAGGTGGGAGTGAAGGAACCACCATCACTCTCTGGACATCCTTACAGATAGACGTGAGAGACACACATGAGGTCACCAGGGGTCTAGCTTGCCCTTGCTCTCCCTAGCTCTGTTCTCAGATCTTCTACCAACATGTTGCTTCTGCTGAGCAACAATAGCTCTAGGCCTATCACTGGACACTTGGCTGAGGATCCTCAGTAACAACATACACCCAATATGCTTCTGAACTATGTTCCTCCTTTGCAGCCCCCCTTCAGAATGACTGACTCAGTAACTTTGACCCTCCAGTTCTTCCTTTCAGATCTTCACTTCCCGGCTCTTTCCACAACGGTTCTGGGTAACTTTCCTAAAACAATTGCCTTGTTCTCCTGTGCCATAACAACTGCTGACCTTTCCTACTTGAACCCCGACTGATTTAAGTTTGTGCTGAATAGGCTGAAGCACAGAAACACCAGAGAACCAGAGATAATCATTTCTTAGCAACTCCTCAGATCAAGGCATTCTCCCAAGCTAAGCAAAGAGACACAGAATAAAAAGGATGCCCTCCTCACTCTGGCTTACCAGCCTTGGAGGTGTGTAGAAGACAGAGGTGGTGCAGCCCGTGTCCAAAGCATGTTAGATCCCCAACACCCGCTTTTCTCAGCTCCCCATCCATCCATGGTTTTGTGTGGCTGTGATCTTACTCCCGAAAAAACTGGCCCAGAGACCTGAGTCACTGCTGGTATGGATTCTGGCATTGCTGGTCCCACGCAGAGTGGGAGGAAGCAGAAACCAAATTCCAACAACCCCTTTCCTATTTTTATTGTCTCACAAGGAGGCAGGGCTGCCTTCCATTCACATACGTCCTCCCCTGTACACACGCCTGCCTACAACAGCCGTGGTGAGGTTTCTCTTAGTTCTCTCCATGTCAGGGTGCTTTCCCTCCTTGTTCTCTGGGGCATAGCTTTGGAAATGCAGCCAGCACTTGGGCTTTCCTGCCACAGGTTTTGATATTTCTTGTGCGTGTGTGTGTGCGTGCGCACATGTGTGTGAATGTTTCCATTTTGGAAGGCATTTGAGGTAAATAAATGAATTTAATCTGCTGTGTTTCATTGTAAACCTCTGGCTTTGTTTACACTTTGTGTTAGACGACTCTGGCTGCCATAACAAAATATAGACAAGGTGGCTTTGACGTCAGAAATTTATTTTCACACAATCTGGAGGCTGTAATTCCAAGAGTTGGATGCCAGCATGTTTGGGTTTTAGAGCGTGCCCTCTAATAGGCCTGCAGGAGGCTGCCTTCTCACTGAGTCCTCACTCAGCAGAGAGATAGAAAGTCTCTGTTGTCTCTCCTTTCAAGAACACTAATGCTATTGGATCAGAACCCTACCCTTAGGGCCTCTTTTAACCTTAATTACTTCTATAAAGGCCCTGTCTCCAAATATAGTCATACTAGGGGTTAGAGCTTCAACATATGGGTTTTGAATGGATGCAATTCAGTCCATAGCACAATTCTAATTTCAGTTTTCCCCTTTTACTCTATCTTCAAAATAGGAACCCAGCATCTTCCCACTGAATCAAGGCTACTCATTTTGTTCTCAGCCTCCCTTGCTTTGCTTTAAGGTTCCTCCACCCCAATATACGACCTCCTAGAAATTTCCATAATGTAGACCTGTCCCTCTTCTAACTTTCACGAATTAGCTACCCTCTTTCCCAGTACCCTTGGCCAGGGAGGATATATTAGTTTCAAGTTTTACCAATGTAGGCAATAATAACTAAATCTAATTGAAATGCATATGCAGATTAAAAACACCTTAGGAGAATTTTATTAACAAATATGTGTTGACTAAGTGCTATATGACAAATACTATGCAAGATCTGGGAACAGCTAAATAGGAAAACTAAAATTCCAGTTCACAATAAATGTGTACTAATCAAGGGAATTTGAAGCTCTTCAGTGGTAAGATGTGGGATTAAATACTCATTAAATCACATCATATAGTCAGAGGCTCCTAAGTTTTTGGCAAGCAGGCCACGTATTTTCCAATTATAGTAAAGACTCTGAGCTCAGACTATGTATTGTTGAGTGCGGATTGATCCCATTATCTGGGGCAGATAATAAGGATATCAAATACTTTCTCTCATACGTAATCTGTCTAGTAAATATGCTAATATCATTGGTAGTAGGCAAGCATTATTGAGTAGCTAGCTCATATCCATAAGAGAAATGACCCATAAAGGCAAAAAATCTTCATTTTTTCTGCACAATTGTTTTATATTTTTCCTGTGGATATTCGTGCAAAATGTCCTGATAGGTTTTATAAAAATTTGATATGGTTAGAAATATAAAAGAATCACAAAAATTGTATCTGGAATGTCTGTTTTTTGAGAAAGCAGGGTGACCTGAGGGTTTGTCTAATGGAGTGTGATGGAGTAAGTGTTAGAAGATTAGTTGGAGCCTGACTGTAGGGGGTCTTGGATTCCATGAGTTTGACTTATAGGGAAGATATGTCTGGTATGAAACCATCACAATTTTTTGAGCAATGGATTAATGTAAGTAAAGCTTTTTTGTTTTTAGAGTAACTTGCTGACAAAGTTGACTTACTCATGGTAATTGTGGATGTATCAAGCTCATATATGAAGTCAGATAGGAGTCTGTTACAAAAGATCTAGATTAGAAACTGAGTTCAGTAGAGAAAAAAATCTCAAATATGGCAAGGTCTCTGAAAAAGTTCAACAAAATATAGACTGTTGGTTGTCAGTTTAGACTTAAGTATGCACTCATAAAGTATATCTGTTTGTAAATGGAGTTATCAGCCTTTTTGTAACATACAAACATATTAAGGAAGAGTTAACTCTGTGAGATGAATGAACTTCAATGAAAAGAAATCAACATTTTCCTACCAAGCAGAACAGATTCCTCATTGTTTCTCTGTCAAGTTCTACAAGACTGAAAAATTTAAGGAGCTACATAAGACAGAAAGTTACATAGTAATTTTTTTAGTAGTTTATATGATATATTTTTTATGAAAAAAGAGAGACAATTTGGGATACTTGGCTGGCGCAGTTGGTTCAACATTAGACTCTTGATTTCTGCTCAGGTCATGATCTCATGGTTCATGGGTTTGAGCCCCGTGCCGGGCTCTGTGCTGATAGCACGGAGCCTGCCTGTGATTCTCAATCTCTCTCTCTCTCTCTCTCTCTCTCTCTCTCTCTCTCTCTCCCTCCCTCTCTCTCTCTCTCCCTCCCTCTCTCTCTCTCTCTCCCTCCCTCTCTTTCTCTCCCTCCCTCTCTCTCTCTCTCTCTCTTTCTCTGGGACCCTCCCTTGCTCTTGCTCTCTGTCTCTCAAAAATAAATAATAAATAAACTTAAAAAAAGAGAGATAAAATTGTACTTACAGAAAATATTAATATAAAAATTCTGATTATTTTTAAACAAGACAAAAATGTCATTGCACACAAACAATTGTCAAAAGTTGTTTTTATGATAAGGCCCACAAGACAAAGTAAGCTATATTTACATAAATACATAGGAAATTGAGGGAGTTTCCTACATTGCCATGAACACCAGAATTGGCTTAATCATTCCACTTCCATTTCCATTTTAGTTATTAAGCTTACAAGGTTAGGTTAGAAGAAGGTAGCTTTCAATAAATATTACACTCTAACATATTGGCAAAGTATCAGAAATGTCAGTCATTTGTATTCCAATGCCATGCAAGTGTATTTATTCAACTTTAAAGAATGTTCTGCATGGTATTAAAGAATAGTTCTGGGAATTTTTCATCTGAAATTCATAGGCACAAACTTCACATATATAAATTTGATGCAGGGGGGAAGAAGAGAAGGGTGAAAAAGAAAGGGAGAGAGATGGAGGGAGATTGACAGAGAGAGATGGAGGGAGAGAAGGAGAGAGAATCAATTTGCCTTAAAAACAGGAAATTTCTTATCAAATGGTGTAACATATATAAAATCAAATAGCAAATTCTAAAGTGCTACAAAAATAAGATGGGATTTATTATTGTATTTTGTCAATGAGGACTTCATCTTTGTTTCTGTGAATGCTATAAGGACATTTGCATCAGAAGAAACTGAATATATTGAATACGATGAATGACAACTTGTGTCACTGAGTAGTGGCTGTAAAATTATTGGAAGAGAAAGATACTTAGAGAACTTTGGATGATCTTTCCTGTATTATTATTTTTTTTGTGCATATGGCATTTCTGAAAAACCTAAATGGGATTTAATAAAATAAAAATCATATTTTTCTGTATCTACAATTTTTCATAAAATCAATATACCTTTGAAATTCTTTATTTTTTTAATGTTTATTATTTTTGAGAGAGAGAGTCTAGTGGTGGAAAGGCAGAGAGAGGGAGACACAGAATCGGAAGCAGGCTCTAGTCTCTGAGCTGTTAGCACAGAGCCCGATGAGGGGCTGGAACCCACGAACCATGAGATCATGACCTAAGCCAAAGTTGGATGCTTAACCGATTGAACCACCCAGACACACCTGAAATTCTTTATTAACAGTGGAGACATTGCTTGTCTATGCATAAAAGCTAAGGAAGAATATACACTCCTTGGAAGAGGTGGTTTTTGAAATACAGCTATTAAAACTGTTTACTTCTTACACACTAGTCTAAAAAAAATAAGTTTAAAGGCACGGGATAAAATTAAAACGTGTTTATTGTTTTTAAATCCATATTTATTTTAAGGGAAGTACTAATCTTTGCAATGAATTTATAGTTTCCTAATCATAAGAATTAATCAGGGTGCCTGGCTGGCTTAGTCGGTAGAGCTTGTGACTCTTGATCTCGGGATTGTGAAATTGAGACACATTTGGGTGAAGAGATTACTTTAAAAAAAGAATTACTAGATAATGTTTTGGCACAAATTCTTTTTTAATAAAAAAAATATGTGTGTGTTCATGAATTAAAGTCAGAATAGAAACTTGGACCTATGCTTCTATATCACAATGTCTAGCAGCATAACTGATAATAAACTTTACAGAAAAGACCAGTGACTTTACCCCAAAGTGTAGTACAGCCACCAAACTCTGGGACACATCCTAAAGTGTAGCCTAATCATAAGGCACAGTGTGAGGCCCCTCTTGAACAGAGTCAGGTCAGTAGAAACATTGGTCAGGGAGTTCAGCCCACCCAACCAGGAGTGATTACACAAATAGCACAGTCTGCAACCCCGCCAAATAGTTAATACAACCAGTGGCACTACCCTACAAGGAAAGAGAGCCTGTGAACTTGCCTGACTGGAGGTAATTGCAGAATCCAGTCAGTGGCCCACTTGACTGTGAAACACAGCCACCAGCCCTGCCAGACCAGGGAGCTCTTCATCAAAAAGATATAATTGTAAATATGTGCATGTACCACAACATCAAAGCACCTAAATATATAAAGCAAATACTAACAGAACTGAAAGGAAAAATAAACAACAATAGAATAACAGTTGAGGACTTTATTGCCCAACTCTCAAAAATGAATAGATCATCCAGACAGAGAATCAATAAGGAAATAGTGGACGTGAATAATATTAAATTAACCAAACAGGGGTGCCTGGGTGGCTCAGTCAATTGAGGGTCTGACTCTTGATTTTGGCTCAGGTCACGATCTGATGGATTGTGGGATAGAATCCTACATCGGGCTCTGTGCTGACAGTGTGGAGCCTGTTTGAGGTTCTGTCTCTCCCTCTGTCTACTCCTCCCCTCTTGTGCTCCCTCTGTCTCTCAAAATAAATAAACATAAACAAACAAACAAACAAACACACATATACAGACCTAACACACATATACACAGAGTTTTGTCCAAAAACATGAGAATATGCATTCTTCTTAAGTGTACATGATATATTTTTTAAGATGGATCAAATGAAAAGCAACAAAACCTGTCTCAATGAATTACAGAAGATAGAAATTATATCAAATATCTTGTTTAACCACAAGATATAAAATGAGAAACCAATATCAAGTGGGAAGCTAGAAAATTCACAAAATTTTTAATTGTATATTAGCAAACTAAATTCAACAGCACATAAAAAAGGATCAGACACCATTATCTAGCAGGATATAGCAGCTCAGTGATGCAAGAATGGTTCAACATAGGCAAATCAATAAAAGTAATACATCACATTAATGACTGGTAGATGAAATCATATGATTATCTCAGTAAATGTAGAAAAAGCATTTGACAAAATTGAACATTTTTTCATGATAAAAATGTTGAACGAATTGGGTATATAAGGAATGCACCTCAACATAATTAAGACCATGTATGACCAACCTACAGCTAACATTACACTCAATACTAAAAGGCTCATTTTTTTCTCTAACATCAAGAGCAGGACTAAGATATCCAGTCTCACCACTCCTATTCAACATAGCACTGGATGTCCTTGCCAGAGCAATCATAAAAAAAAACAAAACAAAACAAAATAAAAACAAAAACAAAACCCAAAAACCAAAACCAAAACCAAAACATACAAGACAAATTAAAAAAAACAAGAACCAGAAGAATAGGAGGAAGAGGAGGAAGAAGAAGCAGAAGCAGAAGAAGCAGAAAAGGAAGAAGAAGAAGAAGGATAAAAAGAAGAAAAAGAAAAAGGAGAAGAAAGGAGGAGGAGAAAGAGAAGAAAAAGCAGAAGCAGCAGCAGAAAAAGGAGGAGGAGGAGGAGGAGAAGAAGAAGAAGAAGAAGAGCAGGAGGAGGTGGAGAAGGAGGAAGAAGAAGAGGAAGAAGAAGGAGGAGGAGAGGAAGGAAGGAAGGAAGGAAGGGAGGAAGGAAGGAAGGAAGGAAGCAAGGAAGGAAGGGAAGGGAAGGGAAGGGAAGGAAAGAAGAAAGGAAGGGCAAGCATCCAAACTGTAAAGGAAGAAGTAAAAATTGTTTGCAGATGATAGTATACATAGAGAAAACCCTATAGACCCCATCAAAATTTCTTAGAAGTAATAAACTCAGTGAAGTTGAAGGATATAAAATGAACATACAAAGTCAGTTGCATTTTTATATACTAACAACAAAATATCTGAAAAAAATAAGGAAAACAATCCCACTCACAATAACATTAAAAACAATAAAATACTTAGGAATAAATTTAACCGAGGTGAAAGACCCATACAGTGAAAACTATGACAATGATAAAAGAAATTGAGGAAGAGACAAATAAATGGAAAGCTATTCCGTATCCATGGGTTGAAAGAATTAATATTGCTGAAATATCTGTATTACCCAAAGCTACCTATAAATTCAATGCAAAATAAGAAAATTCTAATGGCATTTTTCTATAGAAATAGAAAAAAAATCTTATAATTTGTATGGAACCATAAAGTGTCTGAAAACCAAAGCAATAATGAGATAGAAGAACAAACCTGTACCATAATTCTTGATTTCAAAATATAAAAACTATAGTAACCAAAACAGTTTCTCACTGACATAAAAACAGACTCATATACCAATGGACAAGGAGCAAAAGCCCAGAAGCAAACTTACACATATATGGTCAACTAATATTTGAAAAATGAGCTAAGAATACTCAATATAATGTTAATAATATATGTACAAAATAAAAACAAAATTAAAATAATACAAGAAATAAATAAGTCAGTAGCAGTATGTGTTCATTCTTGTTTTCCCTCTAATAAAAGTCATGGATAATATTTTTGTGTTCCATTGTCCTAATTTTCCATCACAGTAGTATGAGGGAATAGTGTAGGATAATCTCTAAATGTTTTTTCTTTAAATGTAATCCTCCTATCAGTTTAGACTCATGCTAGGAACTATAGAAAATTTAAAAGATGTAACTATATAAAGTAAATATTTTTGTAACAGAAAAAAATTTTTACATTAAATTATTTTTTGGTATGAAGTTGGTAAAAATCAGTATAGACCGATTTATTATTTAAAACATTTACTGCTACCTGGTAGATATTGCTCTAAGTTCTAAATTTGCATAATTTATTCCTTAATAGGCTAAAAAAAATCCTAAAAACCCAACATCAACTTTCATAAAATAGTAAATCTATTCATTTTCTACTGTTCCCCCTCCAAAAAAAAATATGATGATGATTTTATTAGTTATTTTGGGCCACTCTCCTAAAAAAATTTCTGGAACTTTACTTATGCAAATATTTATTAAACTACACATTTGTTAAGGTTCTTATTGCAATAGTGGAGCCTGGAAGCTTTTTATTGCAATAACTAATTGCAATATTTAATTGGGTCCTGTGGTGATTTCTCATCTGTTTATACACTTGAGAAAAAATGTTTTCAAAAGTCAGAATTTAATTTTCTTTTGACTACATTACGTAATTGTAAAACAAGTACCAAATAATAATAAAAATGGTAAAATTATTTGCCCAATTCAAAGTTTGTTGGAATAACTTAATGTTCTTGTTCAAGGGTCAACAAGATTTCTATCACTGAGGAAAAAAAAGCGACTGCCTTTGCCATATTTGAAAAGCAAAGACAAAGGAAAAGAGGAGAAAAGGAAATAAGGCAAGAACAAGGAATAGGATGGAGAGAAAAGAGATTTTGAAAATAATGAAAGTTATATGAACAGTAAAGTGAAGTAACCCACAGCATATCTTCAGAATAGCAAATCTTAAGGCATTTATACTACAATTTGGGTTCTTCTCTCCTACCATATTCAAACAACTTTGCTAAGAAATGTTAGAAGTAGAAATAGGAATATTTACTTCTTGGATTTTGAAAAGCTTCCTAGGAAATTCCATGTGGAATTTTTCTTAATGTAATTTATTTGTATCTGTATTTTAGCATATCATATTATGTTCATGGTGTTTACTTACTTACTAGTCCCTTCTGGTTTGTGCACTTTTTAGGAAGAGAAAATAATTTATATTTTTATTTTTCTGTTTAGTATGTTGCATAGGAGGTGCTAATAAATGGTAATATACTGAATAGTTTAAAATGCCAACGGCAACATATAAGACAGGGTATGATTAAAATGTAATTTTTGTTTTTTTGTTTTTTTTTATCCTGAGACATGAATAATAACTTAAGCTATCATATTATCCAATAACTTCAATTTCAGCAGCATGTAAACAGGTACAGAGAGTATCACATCTATATTTTCACAATGAGGAGAAACACAAAAGCTAGATATACTGTGATGTCTTTAATGAATAAATTGAGGAACTGGGAGTACAATATCTTCTCATAATATTGCCTGCTGATTTAATAAGCCTAGCACTTAATTAATTTATTTTGTTTTTTATTTGAGTATAGTTGACACATCATTAGCTTCAGTTGTACGACATAGTGATGTGGAGAAAGGGGAACCCCCTTGCATTGTTGGTGGGAATGCAAACTGATGCAGCCACTCTGGAAAACAGTATGGAAGTTCCACAAAAAGTTAAAAATAGAACTAAACTAAGATCCTTCAGTTACACTACTAGATATTTATCCAAAGAATATAAAAATACTAATTAAAAAAAACTAATTTGAAGGGATACTTGCACCTCAATATTTATACAGCTTTATCCCCAATGGGCAAATTATAGAAAGAGCTCAAATGTTCATTGCCTGATGAATGAATAAAAAAGAGGTGGTACGTGTGTGTGTATATGTGCACACATATATATGTAAAATGGAATATTACTCAGCATAAAAAGAATGAAATCTTGCTATTTGCAACAACGTGGATGACATTAGAGTGTATTATACTAAGCAAAAGAAGTCAGAGAAAGGCAAATACCATATAATTTCACTCATATGTGGAATTTAAGAAACAAAACAAACAAGCAAAGGGGAAAAGAGAGAGAGAGAAGCAAATCAAGAAACACTCTTAAGTATAGAGAACAAACTGATGGTTACAAGAGGGTAGGTGGGTATGGGGATGGGTTAAATAGATGATGATGTTAAAGAGTGTACAAGAGCACTAGCTGATGTATGGAAGTGGTAAATTACTATGTTGTGCACCTGAAACTAATACAATACTGTATGTTAACTAATTGGAATTAAAAACTTAAAAGAATCCAATGAAGGAGATTATGGTGACAGAAACACTATCATATCTGAGGAAGGAATTAATGAACTGATAACTAATGACTGATAAAATGGAATGTGGTATAATGCCAAGAGTTGCCTAAAATTGCAAACACTAAATTGAAACTAAAATTATCAATGGTATTTGTTAAAAAATAAAAAATATGGCAAAGAAAACCAAAGAAATAAAATGTTGGAAAAATACATTAGGCATACATTAATCATAAGAAGGCAAGTGTGTTTATTGTAATATTAGACAAAATGAAATTCAAACCAAAATACATTGCTGAAGACAAAGAGGGAGATCATAATTATAAAATGATTAATTCTTCAGAAAAACAAAATAGTTTAAAAGATGAATTTACCCAATATCACTTCATATACATAGCAAACATTGACAAAACTGAAAAAAGAATAGTTGTCACAAGAATATTTTTCAGCCTCTTCCAATAGGGTGTATTTTTTAAAATTTAATTTTAAGTTAGTTAACTTACAGCGCATTATTGGTTTCAGGAGTAGAATTCACTGATACATCACTTACATACAACACCCAGTGCTCATCACAAGTGCCGTCATTAATACTCATCACCCATCTAGCCCATCTCCTATCCACCTCCCTCCATCAACCCTCAATTTGTTCTCTATTGTTAAGAGTCTCTTGCAATTTATTTCCCTCTCTCCTCTTCCCCCCCACCCCCATATGTTCATCTGTTTTGTTTCTTAAATTCCACATATGAATGTAATCATATGCTGTATTTGTCTTTCTCTGATTGCCTTATTTCACTTAGCATAATACACTCTATTTCTATCCACATTATTACAAATGGCAAGATTTAATTGTTTTTTGATGGCTGAGTAATATTCCATGATCATACATATACATATAGATGATAGATAGATAGATAGATAGATATAATGATTATATACATATATATATGCCACATCATCTTTGTCCATTCATCAGTCAATGGACATTTGGGCTCACTCCACTGTTTGGTTATTGTTTTGTTTTTTTTTCCTTAAGTTTATTTATTTATTTTGAGAAAGAGAGAGAGCACACATGTGTCCATGCAAGGGGGAGGGCAGAGAGAGAGAGTAAGAGAAAGAATCTTAAGCAGGCCCCATGAACAGCCCTGAGTCCAGTTTGGGGCTCAGACTTACAACCTGAGTCAAAACCAAAAGTTAGATGCTTAACAGACTGAGCCACCCAGGCACCCCTTTAGTTTGGCTATATTGTTGATAATGCTGCTATAAACATTGGAGTGCATGTACCCCTCAGAATTTGTATTTCTGTGTCCTTTGGGTAAATACCTAATAGAACAATTGCTGGATTGTAGGGTAGTTCTATTTTTAGTTTTTTTGAGGAGCCTCCATACTGCCTTCCAGAGTGGCTGCACCAATTTGCATTCCAACCAACAGTGCAAGAGGGTTCCCCTTTCTCTGCTCAGCCTCAGCAGTCAGAAAATAAAAGGAAATAAAAGGCATGCAAACCGGCAAAAAGGAGTCAAATTTTCAATGTTTGCAGACAACCTGATACTCTATGTAGACAACCTGAAAGACTTCCACCAAAAAATTACTAGAGTACAGGAATTCAGCAAAACCGCAGGACATAAAATCAATGCACAGAAATCTTTTGTATTTTTATATACCAATAATGAAGCAGCAGAAAAAGAAATCAAGGAATCAATCCTTTTTGCAATTTCACCAAAACAATAAGATCCCTAGAAATCAAGCTAACTAAAGAGGTAAAAGATCTATACTGTGAAAGCTATACAACATGTATGAAATAAATTGAAAAGGACACAAAGAAATGGAAAAACATTCCATGCACATGGATTGGAAGAACAAACATTGTTAAAATGTCTATACTACCCAAACAATCTACACATTTAATGCCACCAGCATTTTTTGCAGAGCTAGAACAAACAATCCTAAAATTTGTATGGAACCACAAAAGACCCCAAATAGCCAAAGCAATCCTGAAAAAGAAAAACAAAACTGGGGCATCATGATTCTGGATTTCAAGGTATATTACAAAGCTGTAATAATCAAGACAGTTTGGTGTCCACTTTAAAAGAATAGGAATTCTTATAACAAGCCAATATGAATATGTCTATCAAAGAGACCTCAGAGGTTTAAGAATGAGAAATTTATTTTAGGAAGAAAAAGACAGAAATTATTAAGAAGTTCTGTTTTATTTAGGTGTCTTTGATGGAATAGGGAAATGACCATTAGCTGTGTGAGGGGAGGGGACATTTTGTATTAATTTCTTAGTTTATTCCTAGTGATGACGGTGGACATAGCAAATGGTAGAAAAATTGATAAATAATTCTTGAATAAATGAATACACCTCTTAATCAATGCACTAGTTTCATAACCTTGTTAACTTCTCCAACAATCTAATCTTTTTTTAGTGGGTAATGTAACTATAAATGCATAACATGCAAATGTAACAAATCACAAGAATATAAATTATCTACTAAAGGCAATAGACAAAAGAGTATTTGTAGCCTGAAGTTATGCTGAAAGAGAAGCTTAATAATTGGAAAGAAAAAAAATAGAATAGTTAATAGAAATACATGTAAAACTAATGCATTATTGAGTTATATTCCATAAGGAGTTACATACTTCAAATTTAGCTCTTGAAAAGATTAAGTGCTTACTATGTAATTATCGTGCTGTTATATACACCGTGATATTTTTGTGGCAGCACTAAGAATATATATATGAATATATGCAGATATATATATATGTACATATATAATGTAATATATATGTACATATATACATATATATGTAATATATGTGTAATATGTACATATATACACACATATGTGTATATATGTATAATATAATATGTGACTTGAGATGAAATTATTTTCTTCTATGATGTCGGTGGTGTTAAGAATTTACCTCTAGTAAGGGAGATTTGGAGCTTTTCAAAATTTGGACTAAAAAGCAACTTAGACTAAATAAAATATAATAAGATCTCTCCCAATTAAAAATGAATGCATAATATTTTTCTTCTCTGTTGGTTTAAGAGAAAGAGATTTTCCAATATCTTACTTTTATTTTCCCACATAGCTAAGTGAGATGTTTTGGAAAACAGCAACAAACAAACAAATCAAGAACACCTTGCCCTTCTTTGTCTTACTTATTGCTTCCAGAATAGAATCATAGTATTAAGGACTCCTCATTACATCATCTGAACATTTCTTTAGGATGTCCAGTAAGGCTTAAAGAAATCAAATCCTTGGACAAATGGCTATTAGAGGTGCAAAATCTTAGGATGCCTAGATGGCTCAGTCGGTTAAGTGTTCCACTCTTGATTTCGGCTCATGATCTCACACTGTGGAATCGAGGCCCTGTGTCCGGCTCTGCGCTAACAGTGTGGAGCCTGCTTGGGATTTTCTCTCTCCTTCTCTTTCTGCCCCTCCTCCACTCTCTCTTTGCCCTCCCTCCACTCTCTCCCTCTCAAAATAAAAAAATAAACATTAAAAAAAAAGACATGCAAATGCTTGGGGCACATGAAAGACTTCACTGGCCAAGAAAATACACATTAAATGATGTCCATTGAACAGAATGTTATCATACTGGATATTGACCTTTATATAAGGTCATGTCAGGTGATCATGAAGTTTCAGAAGGAGAAGAATGGACTCTGAAACCAGATTGCTGTGTTTTACATTCTAGAAAGTTTATTAATTAGCTCTATTACCTTGAGCAATTCATCAACATATATGTAATGCAGAAATGGTACCTATTTCATGTTTTAATTTTGTGAGTTTTAAAGGGGTGAGTTCAGATCTATAATCACCTACCTAAAACCCTCAGACGCAGAAGTGTTTTAGAATTCACAATTTTTCCAATTTCAGAAGAGTGAAATAGTATTTATACTGAAATATTCCCAATGAGTTACAAGGCAGCTTGACATTTTTGTAGTGAAAGCTGCCAATATTCACATCAGATGGGATTAATAAAGACCATAAAATACTTCTTCATGAGTCAAATCAGGTTTTGTGCAAACAAGTTTGCATCACATATGAAAGAGCTTTCATTTCTCAGAGGTTTATGGGTTGCAGAACTACAGAAGGGATCTATATACAGAAAGCACCCAGGACCATGTATAGAGAATTGAATGTATTTATTAATACAAAAGGATATGGTAATCCTACTGCACTACATGGGAATCGGCTCACATTTGGAATATTCTATCTAGCTCTATACACTTCATTTTCTGTGTAAAGAGACACACTAGCAAATGTCACAAGGATATTTTTATACTAATGGCAGACCTTAGCTGAACAGGAGAAAGCACAAGTATGTTCATTCTATCACTGTCTCCTTAAACTAGGTTAATCCACATTTCTAGTTCCACCTGCCTACCTAGTCACAATGAATCCAAAATGTGTCTTGAGTTCTGTGGGAAACTGCCTGGAAACCTCCTTTCTCCCTATGATCCCAACTTTCTTGGGCTTCCTCCCCATATAACTGCCAAATGTGGCTGTGCACCCGTCACTAACATCCCATCTGTCACCCCATGGAAGAGAATGGTCCTCATCCCTTACTGCCTAGTTTTTAGTTTTGCCTTCCACTATGCCTTTAGTTTCCATATCAAGGGAGGTAGGGTCCCTTGAAAACTGCCCCCACCTCTTCTTCCTCTTTCAGTAAGAGTTATCAGTTGTAACATGCAGTGCCTCAAACTGTGTGCTCAGGAGGGTAATACAGGCACCAATACAGGCATCATAGTAATGAACAATGTGGATTTTACTTGACATAAATAAAGAATATAAAGCTGTTAATAATAGTGCTCACCAGTTGAGGTGCCTCTTTCAATGGCTGTATGACCATCAGAAATTTTGAATATTGGCTACGTCCTTGGTTATGAGAAAGGATATTTACTTTCAGATTTCCTATGAATATTCTATAGTTCTAATAATAAGCTACCACATTACATAATTTATTTTTTGATTAGCAATCCCTGAAATATTTCATTGAAATATTTGTAAATATGTCTAGTTAAAATGTATACATTTTCATATTTGCACAGGAAGTTTAAGTTAAGCCAATGTGTAAAATTTAGGCTGAACCAAGCTTTTAGATTTTGTGGGAGGAACAAGAGAAGACTATAGATAACTATGTATTCTAAAATATGGAATGGTGCTGTTTTGGCATGACTTCTGTACGTGTTCAGATAATTTGGGCCAGTCTTGATTTATTCAAGCACTAAATGCCTAAAACAATTATTTTGACCCCACTGAGAATATTAAGATTCCTGAGAAATGTAAATGCTGAACCTCTAGTGAGATCCCTGTGGGAGAAATAAAGTGAATTTCCCTCCATGAAGAAAGCCACTGCTGTGAACTTCTTTTCTGTCAACTTGGCCAAATGTAGTAAGTAAAATTTAGTGAATAAGCTACAAAAATAGCATGTGGTTGAAAATTGTTTCAAATAATGAATTGCATTTAATGCTGAAAACATGTTAAGGTAATTAAAGTAAATTTTGTTAATATTTGTACTCATTTAAATACCAGATTCTTGACAAATATAGTTTGTCTTTTCTGGTGTTAACTCAGGAAGTAAAGTAAAGAATACTTAAAAAGGAGTCTAGATTAATGTTAAGTTTCTGTAACACAGGACTTTAAAAAAAAAAGTTTGTATTTATTTTTGAGAGAGAGCATGTGTGCAAGTGGGCGCAGAGAGAGGGAGGCAGAGGATCCAAAGTGGGCTGTGCCCTGTCAGCACAGAACCCGACGAGGGGCTTGAACTCACCAACCGTGAGATCATGACCTGAGCAAAGTCAGACGCTTACCCGACTGAGCCACCCAAGCGCCCCTGTAACATAGGATTCTTAAAGAAATTCTGTAAAGCGAATACTCATTATGCCTATTATGACATTTTGTGCCTAATCATTTGAAGTCTGTTTTTGAGAGGGGAGGTAAGATGTATCTCGTTACTTCTCAAAAGAACAGGGACAAATGCCTTTTCTTTACTCCCCAGATAGCATGTCACTAGTATATCCACATTATTAGAAAAGTAACTGTGTCCTGTTTGCTGCATTCCTCATGAAGAACGGGCCTGCTGATTGTCAGCCCACTAAGCGATTCAAATATTTAGTGATTGTGTTTCTCTAGATGTATATTTTAAATCAACTGTTTAATTCACGTTATCCCCTTTCCTCATGAGATAAGGGATGAATAGTGACTTTCCATGAATCTGATTATAAAACAATGTCTTATCTTTGTGAGATTCGTGCTACAAATCCTGTACTGCATAGTGCAAACTGCTCTACAACCTGATTTACTGTAGCCATCTGTTTCCAGTTCAATGAAACTCACCTAAAATGCAGTGGAATTTCATGTTAAAATCAGAGTGTGTATAACAGTCACTTGTTTTCATTCTATCTCTTTCTATATAAGAAAATTAACTGGAGTGTTTTTAGATGGTTTGGATAAGGCAGTAAGAAATTATGTCATGATTGTTTGGGACCAATGAAAAGCCAGTCTCCTTTACAATATAGACACCTTGGAGAAATGTCAGAGGAGAGAGAGAAGATTTAGAATGAGCTAATCTACCCACAAATCAAGAGGAAAGAGTAGGAGAATAAGCCATTTCCACAGCATAATTTTACTTTTGTTGGGCTGTATCTTTATTACTTCTTTCAAAAAGTTAGAATGACAAAACCTACATAATGGCATCACTTTGTAGTTAATGATATTTTAAAAAATAAAGACAAAAATTCAAAGTAATTTTTAGAGTAAATTTAAAAATTTAGAGTAATAAGATGGTCAACATAAGGTGTTTCATGTAAGTTTTTTTTTAAGAGTAATGCAGCCATTATGATAGAAATTAACTATATATGTCATATATTTCATATTTAAGTATGAAAGCACTCATTGGAATTTCAAAATTAAATATCAAAATTCTAATAAATTACAAATTATGGAGTTTGTTTGAAACTAGTGGTATGTGTCTCCTAACAAAGCCAACATTGATAAAGACAATATTCACTATTTTTCCGTTTGTATAATAAGTGAACATATTGTAAATTCCACAAGATCAGGAATAATTTCCTATTTCAATTTCCTCACCAAACCCAGTATAATATTATATATAGAATGACTAACACTAACTTAAGCTACTCTATTCTTGTGACCTTTTTTCTTGCATTTTGATTTAAAGATAAATTAAGAGTATTTTATTTAAAATTTTAGAATAAAACACTCTCTTGCTGCATATACCATGTTACAGGAGGGCATTTGCTGGTTTGCCTCCATTCTATTCCTGTAATGTTGGATTGCCAGTACTCTACAAAGTTCAGTAAGCTTCCTTTTATACATCTAGTAAGTAGTAAGCAGAGGAACAACTAAAAGAAAATATCATTTTAGTTTATGCTGATCAACTCTGTGTTAGCAAACATTGTAATGCTTCTTATTCATATTCTTTTTCTTATAGGTTCTCTTTCTGTCTTATTCTCTCTGCAATTATTGTTTTGGCCAAAAATAAGATTTGTGGCTGGATAGACAGAGAGGCAGACAGACAGACAGATGATAGCCAGACAGGCATTTGGGTATGATGACGCTTTTCTTTTCTGCTTCTGGTTACCAAACTATCAGAGAATAGCTGAACTCACGTGGTTTTACAATATTGCTATTTCCAGTTCCCTTAAACTTTTTGTTATACATTTCCACGGCTTTATTCATGTGGTATCTGGCTTACCTTTGTTTTCCTGGAAAATTCTTATTCATCCTTTATCATTAAGTTCAGATGTGTCTCCTCCAGGAGTTCTTTCCTGACAGCCAAGGTGAGTTGAATGAACTACTTGCACATCACCTACATGTACATCAATTCTATCACAACCTTTCCAAATGGCATTATCTCCTTGAAAGTATCTTAAGGAAAAGGACTATATCTTCTTCACCTTTGGGACACATGTACACAGCAGAGCTTGAACATACCAGGAAGCTAACATATACACTGAATTCACTCATTTTGATCTCACTGTCTTGTAACATACTAATATTTATCTAAAAACTTAATGATACATTTTAAAGTTCTTTGTGTTCTCTTTTTATAAAGACGATTTAGTGTTCCATTACAGGATTTTAGTTATTTATAAGTGTTTAGTATTTATAAATGTTCTATCATAGGATTTTAGTCACATATTTATAAAAGTTTTGATATTCTATTTTGATGCTAATGATCTATAAATCATTGAAAATGAGTCAAGAAGAATGATAAAGTGTGAAAGTGCTAATAAACAAAGCAACTGGAAAATTAGAGGCAAGAATAAAAAATAACATAAATGGCATTTAGATCATTCTGACAGTTTAGGGAAAAAAATGAAATTACCGATTTATTCTTTTCACAAAAATAAATTTAAATAAATTAAATACTTATTAGTTAAATAACATATTTTTAAAAACAGAAGAAAATATGGATGAATATATATCTTTTGTCTATAAAAGAATAATATTTCTAAATATAAAATAAGAAAAGTCATAGAAAAGGACAGGTCATCAAAAATAGACATTGTATAACAATAAAAAGGGATCCACTAAATGATACATGTTATTTCCAATTGATGAAAGTCTATGCTGACATTGAAAGAAATGTGACTTATCTTTCGAAATGTTAATGATAAAACAGCAGGCAGTAAAACAAAATGCCTAGGGGACTGCTAATTTGTGTCTACTTAAGTATGTACAAAATTAAATTGATAATAGTAATTAATGAGAATATTGGAGTTAGGGAAGATTTTAAAATTCGAATTTTTAATAACTTTTATTTAATGTTTATTTTATTATTTCTTTTGAGAGAGAGAGTCAGAGTGCGCACACATGAGCGGGGGCGAGGGAGAGAGGGAATCCTAAGCAGGATCCGTGCTGTCAGTGCAGAGCCCGACCTGGGTCTTCCCCTCAGGAGCCGTGAGACCACACCTGAGCCAAAATCAAGAGTGGGATGCTCAACCGAATGAGACCCTCAGGTGCCCCTTCATACCTTTATCTTTAAACTTCCTACAATAAATACTGATAACAAGAAAAAAGTGACTCAATTAAGAGCACATTTCAAAATATAAAAGTTCCTCTTCTCTATTAGACCTTGTTTACATCTAAGTTGTTATTAGACACTGATGCATTAAAGTTTACTTTCTAGAGACAATAATCATTATTTTTTTATGCTGTATATGATTTTGAAACACTCCGGTCTTATAAACATATCGTCTTTCTGTGTCTACTTACCTCATCATTTCTTCACTATTTTAACAGTAATTTAACTTCTCTTCCTGTAGTACATAAAAGCTAAAAACTTCTCAAAGCAGACAGTATCTCCAGAACAAGAAAGATCATACTCAGAACTCGTCGTTTCACTTGACGATTCGACATCATAGAGAGTCAAAGATAAAATGCCTAACTGCGAACTGCGGTTTTGGTAAACAAGGTACCCTTCGGGTTATTTTAAAATTCAGGATCAGTTGCATTACTTTCCTGCTCATGTGACATTTTCATGTCCCCTTTCACTAGCCAGGTTTTGAAAAACTTGTTTCAACAATGTTCAGCTAGATAATAGGTCCCTGAGCAAGTAACAGTGAAGTGGTACAAATATTAAAAGCATTCTGTGCCCTTTGAAAATATTATGAAAGTTACTGCACAGATGGGCTGAAAGTTTAATTACCTCGAAAGAAGAGTGTCAGAGTCATCATCGCTGCTGCAACAACTGGAAATGTAACAACCAAAATATCCATCAGGAAATGACTCTGAGAGTATATATCAAATGCACTGAAGAAACAGCTGCCATTCCATTTATGTCACCCAGACATGAGAATTGCAGGGATCGGAATAACATGAAGATGCCGCATTGGCTTTTTCTTAATTTGACATTTTCTAGGCATTTCTCAAATGTGCCAGACTGGGAGAAATGTATGAAGTAGAGTAACACGCACCAAGTGAAACAACTCAGGTTCAATTTCATGTATTTTTGGTGTGCAATTTTTTTTGTGTGTGTGTTAATAGTTCTATTACAGGATGTAAAATTTAATTTTTAGTACATTTTTATTACAGAGATAAGATAACTAATATTATCTACATAGAATTGCTAAGCTTTCTTTAAACGAAAATGTTACGCAATTTGGGTCTTCGTAAATGGTCTCTAATAATGTTTTCTACTGTTATATATTATTATATAAATACTTGATGTGAAATCCTATTTCAGCACCATAGCTGTATGGCAGATGTCAGAATGTGTGAGAAGAAACATTCAACAAAGGTTATTTTTTCAGAGTAAGTATTCATTCCTCTGCATCAAAGGAGAAAGTGCATAAGGAGATTGTAAGAATATTTAAAAACTGCTCTTCAGACAACTTACTGTAAGTCATATGGCCCACTATGGCATCTTGCCATTCTCTGCATTCTGTTGTTTCTGGCAATGTTTTAGCCAGAATTCTTTAAGCCTGATTTATTATTACAGATAATGGTAAACTATGTCGTTAGGAAGCACAATATAGTTGAGAGCTAGAAAAGAGACGTGTGTTCATTTATATTTATCAGAGTAAGTTTTAAAAGTACAAGAAACAATACCGCATATTCTGGAAAATACTACAGAATCTAAGATAGTATAAAGAGATGTATATATTAATATCAATTTCTGAGAAGCATTATGATTTATGGTTAATCAAACCTAAAAATGCTGAATCCCAACTGAATTGGGGAGAACTAGTTTTTACTCCCAAACATGCATTTAATCTGAGATCTTGGGAAATGAGAATAGAACTGGGAAGATAGTTGCATATAGAGTAGTGGCTAATAAATAATTAGTAGCTTCTGTAATTTGGACATGTATGTGAGCCTCTATGACCAAGAAGTTTTTGAAATTTTATGCTCAAGAGAATATGCAGAAAATCATAAAGTAGTTCCCAAGGCAGTTAACAATTTTGAAAGTGATATAATTATGTATTTATTCAAATAATTATTATGTCTTAAAATTTCGGCATGAACTAATGGAATCTCATTTCAATAGGTCAAAAAAATTAGATTTTAAAACATTGTTCTTTCAACCAATAAACTTGGATCTGAGATTTATAAGGAAGACATTATGTTAGGCATATAGATTCAAGACCGTTGGGTGAATAGATTTAGCATGCTAAAAAGACACTGACTTCTAGAAACTTCAGTTAAATGAAGAATACAGATACATATTCAGTGCTCATCCTGCATGACATAGCACCCCATTATTTGTCTGACCTTATGATCTATCACCTGAATCTGTTCCAGGCACACTAGACTGCCATTCCTCCAGAACAGAGGTTCTCCTGTCTCAGAACCTTTGTACATGCTGATCCCTGCCTGGGATTCTCTTCCCCAGTAAGACACACATTTCACTTCCTCATTCCTTCCATTCTCGACACCACACCATCTTCTCACAGAGACCTCTCCTGACCAATGTATCTAGATTTTATCTCCCCATCCTGGCCCTTGCCAACTTACTCTCTACTTTTCTTGCTTAATTTGTATTCTTCTTATTACTTAGTATCTAACATGCTATATTATGTATAGATAGATGTTACCTTACTTGAGTTTTTGTCTGTTTTCCTCAGTAGAATATAAATATCTCCAGAGCAGGGATGTTTGTCTGATTTGCTGTATATTAGGCCCAGAATAATATTTGTTGCATGAATAAATGAACAACCTGGATGCAATACAAAGCAAAGTGAATTTAGTGCTGAAAAAATTGATCCAAAGAATAACTATTCTAATTTTCTCAAAACAATAAGATGAAAGGGCAGATCAGCTAATGTTTTTTTTTTTCAAACTTACAATCCTATGATTCTGTAAGAAATATATTTAAAAAGCTATTTTACGCACACACACATATTTTGTATCATTTCTCTGAAAGGGAATTAATATTCTCAATAATATAAACTGGGTTGGAGAGCAAGTAAACATACACATCTGGTGACACACTTGGGGGGGGAAGAAAGATAAGTCATCCTGTCTAGTATCTGTGTAAGCACGCTGGTAATTGTACCTTCTTATAAATAGACTAATTCTATTTGCCAGGAGGGGAGCCCTTAGTCCTTGGTTTAGGATTGTTTACAGTAACCCATCCTAAAATCTATGGATTTATGAGTTGTGGCTCTCTGATGTCACATAAGTTATACAACTATCTGGGTTATACAATGGAAACATTGGTAATGTAAACACTTGTTGCTGTATGAGGTGACAAAAATCTCACTTAGAAATAATTTCTATTACTTGGCCCAGAGAAAGAATGTCAGACGCAGAAAGGAAAGACCTGGGAGCCATGACTAATGTCTGTGTCTTCAGTTCTCATTGTTTTCTTGGGGCCTCCTTTCTGCTAGTTTCCTTGAAATTATTAATACTGTCTGATAGCTCAGTATCAAACAGCTGTAATGTCTTTAGAGGTTGATGCTGGAGCATAGTTCAAAAGGACTTTTTAAGTAATAAAAAGCTTGAAATTAGGAGACGTGAGGCTCAGGTTTGTTCCCAAGCAGGATATCTTACAGAATTTACTTAACATCTCACAGCTAAGATTCTTTATTTTTAAAATAAAGATAATACTTCAAAGGTTTGAGATGAGACATGAAACAAAGCAGTGCATTTGAAATATCAGTCGCCGAGTAAATAAGAGGCATATATTTTTATGTGTGTTCTTATGTTAGACTTCCGCCTTTTGTAGAACAAAAAGATAAACATATCAGAGATCTTCTCTCCTATCTTGAGCTTTCATTTATTATCAGTAAGGAATAGTTACTGGGCAAATCTGATTCAGGGTGAAATAGAGTAGAACCAAGATGCTGTGATTTCACACATTCATAATGATTTGGAGATAAAGATATTTTTACATTTATTAATAATCAACTCTGTGGCTGGCAGTGAACTAGATGTTTCTATCCACTTTTTCAGCTAATTCATAGAGCAACTCTCTGATTTATTGTAATCCTCATTTTATAGAAGATAGAATGGAAGTTCAAAGAGGTTACATAATGGAAATAGAGGATTGATGTATATTGTGCATTTGTCTCTGCCTCTAGTGCCTAAGAGAGTGACTTGAACTTACCAATTAAATTTGATACATTTTATAAACAAACATTTACAACTGCTTTGTGCGAAGACAGAAAAGGGTGTATATATACGTGAAGCTGGAGACTGAAGGAAGACAGCAGAAGCGGTAAATCATTGCAACAGGCTAAACTACTGAAGGGTGTGATTGATTCTAAGTTAGGATTTGTGGAATATTTCAAAGTACAGCAAAAACCCACAAATAACAAGCCTGGCAAATATCAGTTAAAGCTGCACAGAAAATGTCAGCCTTTCTCAATTTACAAAGAAAGACCGGTCAAGACGTTTTCTTGTGAATAGAAAGACTTTCACAAGTTTGTAATTTACAGCCTAATGCTATACTATCACATCCCTAGTTAACTTAGACCATATGCAATCTATGCCTGGATATTTAAACAATAAAACAAAAATAAAGATAGTTTTCATCACTTTCTTTCTTTTTTTTTTTTTTTTCAATTTATTTTTGACAGAGAGAGAGACAAAGAGACAGAGCATGAGCAGGGGAGGGGCAGAAAGAGAGGGAGACGCAGAATTGGAAGCAGACTCCAGGCTCCGAGCTGTCAGCACAGAGCCCGTCGTGGGGCTAGAACTCAGAACGCGAGACCAGGACCCGAGCTGAAGCCGAAGTCGGACGCTCAACTGACTGAGCCACCCAGGCGCCCCATCATCACTTTATTTCTAATTTAATTACTTAGAAAAATTTCACAGGCTTGACTAGATTTTGCTATCTTCTTATTTCTTTGAAGACCCCAGAAGATAAAATCGTTTTAAAATTATTTTCATTTCCAAATGATATACAGCAATGATCGATGGCACATCTTGTCACTGGGCCTCTATGCTTTTTGTTTGTTTGCTTGTTTGTTTGTTTTCTGATAGTGTTAACAATGTAATTGTTCTTATTTAAACATTTCCATTCAATGCAATATAGTTTTCAAGAATAACCGTTTTAAACGGATCTTTCTCTAGAGTTCACCTTCTCAAAACAATCTATTCTGCAGTCAGCAGCACCTTAGCAACTTTCTGCCTTAAATATCGTCAGTGAGAGGAGAAAAAAAATGTCTTGAACAAATGTCTCTCCTCAAGTGGGAGAAAGTGACATTGCCAGTGAATAGAGGTGCTGCTTCTTATCTGTGCTTAATAACCTCTCTCACTGGCACCCATTCAGCTGCCACTTAGCACAAAGACAAGTCTGCATGTCATTTAACAGGCCTGCATTAATACACCTAACCAATCAATGACTTCTACCCATTCCACAAGGACACAAGTCTGTTACCATTACTAGACACTGTCAACAGAAAATGACACCAGAGTCACAAAAGGCAAAATGATGTCAGTTTAATCAGAGAGCAGACAAAAAGGCAAACAATGCTACCCAGGATAGAAGTGTAACAAGGAGACTCAGAGGTTGGCATAAGCCACTCTTGGCAGGTCCCAGTGAAACCGGCTTGAAATTCAATGATATAAAATCCAATAGAATGACATAGACAATCAGAACTGTTTTCCTCCATTCAATTAAAATGGGTGACTGCTGTTGGCAGAGGGAAAATCTGTAACAAAATATTGGAAGAAGGTGCAACTTGAATAGATTTTATAGGAAATCAAACTATTTTTTCCATTCTAAGAAAAGGATCAGCAAGCTAAATTATATTATTTTAAAATTTGTTTAATCAATTACTTCAGTTTTCTTCCCATGGAAATTAAATCGATGTTTTAAAAAGTCTTATTATATTAAGCCAACAGCTTTGAATTGGAATATGTACACGCTGACAAGATAGCTGCTCACATTAAGTAGTGATAATAATGATGGATCTGTACAATTATGCATGTGGAATAGGCCTCAGAGATGATCTGGCCCAACCTGCTCATTTTACAGCTGAGAGAACCGAATCTAAGACAGTGTGAGTGAAATGCCCAGGAGCACAATGGCAGAGCCGGGTTCCTGGCTCTTGGTCCAGCTCTTTTTCCACAGCACTGTTAAAGGCTCGTGTTTTACAATAATAATGCAGTTTTTATCTAGGAAAAGAGAGCATTTCATTAATTTTCCATATGCGTGTTATGGTTGAAACAGTGAAAAAGGAAATCATTTCAATAAAGTTACTTCAAATAGAACATTCATGAACAATGCAGCAGCATTTTACTGACCCTGGAAGCCTTGTATGATTCCTATACTACGTCCTCCAAATTCTTGAGGATGTTCAATTTCCCGAAAATACACTAGAGATAAGCACCCCAGCAAGGCCAAGAGGAGCTGCCTGTGAGCAGTGAAGACTTGGGCAAAATGTCAGAAATTCTGTATCCCGATCCCCCACTGCCCTAATCTGAAGTATTTGGCTGGCTCCTCACCCAGTTTTCACAGGGTTCAGTATTTTGGAGTCCTCTCTGACACTGTTCTCAGTACCTCTTTCTGTAGAAGTCCGGAGCTCACTGTGCTGCCCACTTCAGACACCGTTTTCAGCCAAGTCTGGCTCATCCTTTCTTCCAGTTCGATTTCCCCCAGTTCAATTTCTGCTAAGTCCTGTAGCTCTGGGACGGGTGATACATATGGAGAGCCAGGTGGATAGGCCTTTTCCCCCGGACACATTCCAGACAGCTCCCTGACTTAGGCTGACAGCTTTTCCTGGTAGCTGAAATTGAAATTTGGTTTCAAAGCTTACTCTTCCCTTATTATCTAAAGAAGTCTATCTCAACCTTTTAGAATCCATGCCTTTCTTGAATAAATAAGATATATCTCAAGGACCCTCTGCCTCTGCCGCTGATGCTGATATAAGATTTAAGGGTTATTTGTGACACTAAGAATAGTGTTACTGCTACCCATGAAGCATGTGTTGGGCATTGATATTGGGAGTTCTGTGACAGAAAACTATCTCTTTACATTTAAAAATTTTAAATACAAAATATTTAAAGTGTGTATTCAAGCTTCACAGACCTTCCTCTAAGATTCTAATATGGACTGCCCTCGTTTCCTTCTCCCCAAGCCACAATGGGAGTCTTACTGTATTGTAATCTCTTTCTCCTTTTCCCTATCTCTCTGCCTTTTACCTCTCCCAGAAAAGGTAAATTCATCACAAAGCAGTTTCTTTTTCACATAGTTTCATATATTCTTCCTCCTAACTTTTTTTAAAATTTTTTTAACATTTATTCATTTTTTTGAGAGACACAGAGAGACCATGTGAGGAGGGGAGAGGCAGAGGGAGGGAAACATAGAATCCAAAGCAGGCTCCAGGTTCTGAGCTTGTTAGCACAGAGCCCAATGTGGGGTTCAAACTCATGAACTGTGAGATCATGACCTCAGCTGAAGTTGGACGCTCAACCGACTGAACCACCCAGGTGCCCCCCAACCTAACTTGCTTGGTCAATAACGGCTGTTAGCACCATTACCTCAGGAAGGTCAGCCTTTTATTTTTCCTCTTAATTTTGAGAGTAAACACACATAAACACACGTACACACACATAGAGAGAGAAAGAGAGAATTCTAATTATCATGGCTAATTAGTGTAAATATAGTTCCAGGAAAATTAAAAAAAAAAAAAGATATTACCCTTACCTTAATATTAGGAAGAATAATCATTGAGTGTTACCAACTTCTGCATTCCTTTAACGTTTCTAAAAGTTGTAGCAAAATCCTTCCTTATTTCTGCTTTAATACTTTTATTACCCATATAAATTGTCATTCTGCTTCATTCTGCCTCATTTAATTATAATGTTAAAATGTTGATAACTTTTTCACTAAAAATATACAGTCTTAAATTCTAAGTTAAACACAAACCTTGCATGTAAAGTAAATGGATCCTAAATTCTAAATAATCAACTTATAACCTTTCCCCAAAGCCACCATTTTGTAAACTGAGGCTAGTCTGGATAGGGTGATTTTTTAAATCTAAAAAACAATTTAGAGAAATGGCATTTCAAGATATTATATGGGAGCAGACTTAATGTTCATTGACAGATGAATAAAGAAAATGTAATATATACATACAATGGAATATTATTTGGCATTTAAAAAGAAGGAAATGCTACCATTTGCAACAACATAGATGGCCGTGGAAAACATCGTGTTAGGTGAGATAAGCCAGTCACAAAAGGACAAATATTGCATTGTTTTACCTATTTGAAGAATTTAAAATAGGCTCATAGAAGCAGGAGTGTGGGAGGAGCAGAGAGAGAGAGAGAGAGAGAGACACAGAATCTGAAACAGGCTACAGGCTCTGAGCTGTCAGCACAGAGTCTGATGTGGGGCTTGAACCCGGGAATGGTGAGATCATCACCTGAGCCAAAGTCCAACGTTTAACTGACTGAGCCACTCAGGTGCCCCTGGAAGTTTGTATCTCTTAATCCCCTTTACCTATTTCACCCAGCCCCCTCCCCGCCACGTCCCTTCCCCTCAGGCAACCATCAGTTTTTTCTCCGTATTTATGAGTCTGTTTCTGTTTCTTTGTTTTACTTTTTAGGTCATATATATATATATATATATATATATATATATATATATGTCTGTCCATGTTGTGGCAAATGTGTATCCATTTCTAATAAACTCTCAGATGATGCTAAGTGTGGTCAATTAGCCACACTTTGTTCCATATGAGAATCTATATGGGACCTTATGATCTTTAATACATATCAATTAAACTAATAGATCTAATTTTAATTTTCAGACTTGAAATCTTTGGGCTTTAGAGTCAATTTAACTTAAATTCTAGTTTGCAGTCCTTTGATGTCATGGAAAGTTGAGGTGATGTTGGCTTTGTCTGTGTGCATATTGCCTATTTCAAATATTTATATTTTTAATATGATTATTGTAATACTTCCCTTGAATTCATCAATCTGGAAGGCATTTTCCAAAAACAGAATACGAGAAATGATGTGACAATAAAGTCCAAGCATAGATTTTAAACCGATGTCACCAAGTTTTGTCTTTTTATGACAAGTCTTAAGATTTAAAGTACAGCAAGGTTTGAAAAAACACCTTTGGTTCTTCTAGTAGTATACACTACAGTTCAGGAGCAGTCAAACTACTACTTCACTGAAAATCTTCTTTAAATAGCACTGGTATAGAGGCTGGAAAAAAGCATGCAATATTAAAAATATGACAAGAAGAGAAGACTAGAGAGGAAAGAGAAATGTCAAATTGTAAAAATCCATTTGAGTGGAAAAGAAACATGTTCTTGGTAGGGGTACATCATGTTGGGCTTATGTACTGCAATGAAGATGAATAAGGTATGAGAAAAAAGATCCTACTCATAATTAATTGAGCTTATGAACTCTTGTGGGTTTTTTTTCTGATTCAGCACGTTGATACATTTGTAAAATATAAAAGTCTCAAAGGAAGAAAGGCACCCATAGCTGTCATCATTCCTTAGGCTGTAATCCTAAACAAGATATGAGAGAAATAGAAATGCAAGTGACTTTTTATAAAGTTCCATTAGATATGGCAGGAAGGGGAGTAAGTGATTACCTCTCTTCTTTTAAATTTTTCATCCTGAAGTAACTTTAGATTTTCAGTAGACTCGCAAGGATAGTACTGAGAGCTATTAGACACCTTTACTCAGCTTCCCCTAAAGTTCACATCTTAAAAAAACATTTCATCAAAACTAAGAAATTAACACTGGTGCAATGCTGTGAACTAAACTACAGACTTTGTATAATGTTCATCAGTTTTTCCAGTAATGTCATTCCTATATTCCAAGGAATCCAATCTAGTTTACTGCATGGCCTGTGTTCATGAAGTTTCCTTAATCTCTGCAAATTAGGACAATTTCTTAAATCTTTCTCTGTTTTTAATGTCATGGACATTTTTGTAAAGTACTCATGAGGCATTTTATAGACTGGCCCTCCATTTGGATTTTCTCATTATTAGATTGGGGTTATAGATTTTTAAAAAGAATACCACCGGGGCACTTAGGTGACTCTGTTGGTTAAGCATCCAACTTCGACTCAGGTCATGATCTCATGGTTCGTGGGTTTGAGCCCCGTGTTGGGCTCTGGGCTGACAGCTCAGGGCCTGGAGCTTGCTTTGGATTCTCTCTCTCTCTTTCTCTTTCTCTCTCTCTCTCTCTCTCTCTGCCCTTCCCCCACTCACACTCTCTCTCTCTTTCAAAAATAAACATTAAAAATTTTTTAAAAGAAATAAATAAAAAGACCACCACAGAGGTGAAGCTACCTTCTCATTGCATAACATCAGAGGGTACATGATATCAACATAACTGATTACTGTTGGTGTTAAACTTGATCACTTGATTACGATGGTTTCTGCATGATTTCTCCACTGCATAATTATTCTTTTTTCCATTTCCACACTATTAGCATGAATTGATCACTGAATTGAGCCCACCCTTAAAGGAGGGGTGGATTTAATTAAGATCCACCTCCTGGAGAGAGGAGTACTGTGTTATGCAAAATGATATCCTTCAAAGATGTCCCTTTCCTAATCCCCAGAACCTGTAAATATGCTTTTCTCTGGCTGTCTTCAAGATTTCCTCTTTGTCTTTGTTTTCAACAGTTTGAAGATATATACTTGTGTGTGCACTTTGTATTTATCCTGTTTGACTTTACCCGAGCTTCTTGGATCTGAAGTTTAACACTATTACTAACTTTGGAAATTATCAGCCATTATTTCTTAAGATAATTTTTCTGTTTTGTTTTTTTTTGTTTTTTCCTCCTTCTGGAATTCTGATGATGTATTCTTTAGATCATATGGTATTGTTAATGAATGCTCTGTTGTGTTTTCTCCCCCCACCCCATTCCACTAACTTCTCTATAGTCTTCAGTTTGGATAATATCTACTGAACTATTTTCATTCTTACTGGTTATTTTCTTGGTTGTGTTTAGTCTGCAGATGAGCACTTCAAAGACATTCGTTACCTCCACCTAATGTTCTTGATTTCTAGTATTTCCAATTGACTTTTTCTTAAAGTTTCTATCTCTGCTGAAATTCTTTGCCTGTTCTTGCATATCTTTACATTTTTTAATCAAAATCTTTAACTGTTAATTGTGGCATTTTAACTTCCTTACCTGAAAGTTCCAAGATTTTTGTCCTATATGAGTCTTGATCTGATGGTTGATTTATTTCTTTAGACTGTGTTTTTTCTTGCCTTTTTATATGCAACATATTTTTTTTTTTTTTGCATGCCAGACATGGTGTATAGGACCATTTATACTGATGTATCTCATGTTTATGTTTGGAGCTGAATATGCCTTTCCTTCCTGTAAACTTTTAATTTGGGAGTATTGTGGCTAATAGGATCAGGAGTGGGGTTTGAAGCATATTGTTATACTTAACATCACTGCACCAGAAGCTTCAAATTATTCCAGTATTATCTTATGTTTATGATATTGATTTATGTGTCACATGTTTTTCTCTCTGCTTGCACTGAACTTGATTTTAAGTCTTTTTGCTTCTTAGAGAGATTCTATGCCTTGCAGCACTTTCAGCCATATTCCACTGCCATTATTTCCTAATAATTGTTAGCGTGGAAGGGTGATGGGAGTGAGGAATGCACTCTCTTGTTTGAGTGAGCCTTAATATTGGGCAGTTTATTGAACCCATTAGACTGGAACTTGAACCTGGGTCTCCAGGTAAAGCCTGCACAACTGTCATTACTTCTCTTCTACTGTAGGCTTGGACCCAACATATACCACTACTCTTCCCCCAAGGATAGAGAGTTTTTTATTCATATCCCCCTCTTTCAGCAGTTAAGTGTCTGCCAGGCCTTCAGTTTTCGTTTCTTTCCTTCCTGTAGATTAAGGCTTTTGTGCCTCAGGTGATATAAGACAAATGGGTATGGACAGGGTTTCTCTCCTTTCCTCTAGCCACTGAAGATTTCTACCAGAGCCCACAGGCTACTGTTTTTGTTTTCCTTCCTAAGGTGTTTTCTTTTTCTTCTTTTTTTTTCTTTAGTGCATAAGGATTGGATCTGGACAGAGTATCTGTAGTGGGTATGTGTCCCCTCATCCAGCCAACACCATGAAGAAAGCTTTCTCAGGATTCATCCTGATATTCTCATTGATCAATTAGTGGAGCTCCTGAGAGAGGAAGCCTGAATGTGGCTGGGAATCCTACCTATGCCCGTGGTCCTCAGGTGCCTTACACTGTCTTGAGAGCCCACAGTTAGAGGTTTAGCAATTTATTAAAAATTCTTCACTGGAAGCACCTGGTTGGCTCAGCTGGCTGAATGTCCGACTCTTGATTGTAACTCAGGTCATGATCCTAGGGTCGTGAGATGAAGCCCGCCTCAGGCTCCATGCTGAATGTGGACCCTGCTTAAGATTCTCTCTCTCTCTCTCTCTCTCTCTCTCTCTGCCCCTCTCCCCTGCTCCTACTCTCTCTCTCTCTCTCTCTCTCTCTAAAATAAATAAATAAATAAATAAATAAATAAATAAATAAATTCTTACTGAATCTTCTTTCCTACTTATATGATGGCCAGTGGCATCTGACCTGCATAAGGAATTGCTTAAGTTTCTTTCTACCTCATGGCACCCTCTCCAGATTTCAGGTTAGTTTGTTCTGCGACCTCAGTTCTTTGATGAGCTTCAGAAAACCATTAGTTTGAAGATTGTCCAGTGTTTTCTTTTGGAACAGTGGGAAGTGACACTCTTCATTTCCTTGTATCTCTGAAGTAAATTGGAAGTGGGGCCCCTGGCTGGCTCAGTCAGTAGAACATGTGACTCTTGATACAGGTTATGAATTCAAGCCCCACATTGGATAAAGAAAAAAAATAAAAATAAAATTGGAATTGGATTATTTCCTTTTAAATTTGAGAAAATATTAGCTTGTAAGTGTTCTTTAGTATTGTTTGGTCACTTTGTAATAAGTCCTGGGGATGGAGTGATTCCAAAAGTCAGGCAGAAGTCAGGAATATTCTTTTCTTGATTTTCCCAGCTCCCGCTTCATGGGACAGGAAACAATAGGATGCTCATAAGTATTGTTTGAAAAACAATAATGAGATAGATGAATTTGTCAAATGCATTTGGAAAAATGATTGCTTTAACTCTATTACACAATTTTTCTTACTGCAAATTTTCCAAAGCCTTTAATATGTAAATGTGTCTGGTAAATCAACAACAATAACAATACATTTTCAAACTTACTTCAACAAAAAATGCATTTTCCACCCTCTGGAAATGTCTGGGAAGTTATTTGCTGGCAGAATATTCTTTTTAATACCTGTCTAATGTAATTAAATAATATATAAAGTACAGTTGGCTCTCTATTTGTCACATGGTGAATCTTCATATCCATTCCTGCTTTGATGGAACTTTCTCCTCTGAATAAACTCCTGAGGTTTCAGGCAGGTCTGAGAGACATGGGGCTCCTGATGCAACACCTATTTGGATGGGCCTAAAGTGGGAAGGGGGTGGGAGGTTTACCTAGAAACCCAGTGGTTATACGGCATAATTGTTAATTTCACTGGCTACACCTGAAGTTGACTCTGAAAATAATTGCCAAATTATTATGTGTTATGTGAAAAATGGGTAGAAAAATGTGGTATCAAAAATTGGCTTCACATTGAGCCATTTCATTGTCCCAGCCTCTGAGACTGTGCGTGAATGCTGTAGCTCCCTTTTAAAAGAAAACCAATAATGTACGTTTTTAGTCACCACTTTTATTAACATTTCTTAACCAGCTAGTTGCAATGATGCTAATTCTTCCTGGGTTTTGATATTTGAAATATGAAAAAAAAAGTTTTTTGGTGATGGATGGATATGCTAGCCACACCCTCATTTCACTTTCATAACAAATTGTCAGAGAAAGCTAGATTTAAAAGCTGGCCAAAAAATGTTAAGAAACCCACCGGTGTTATTATGGTAGCTAAAAAAACCATTTCAAAAGGCAACAAGCTTTTGTGTTTGTTGTTTGTTTTTGTGTTTTTTTACTGGGAGTTGAGAAGGCTTACAGTCAAGAGTTCATGTCTCGAGCACCCCAGGATATGAGGAGATGCTGGTTCAGTGCTGGTTTTTCAAGGTTAAAACTTGCTTTGTATAGTCATCAATTCATCTCAAATTGGTTTCCTGCAAATGTCAGGTAAGTCAGCTGGCAAGGACAAAGAAAAAATTCAAAATCCAGACCATCACACTCTCTTCATTTTATTTAATTAGCTATTTTTTTTAGGAAGAAAACATCAGAGGTTTTATTTTATGGTCACTTCTGAAGGATTCTGGAGATATCACGTAGACATGGTCTCAGGAGAGTTTCTTTCCTACTGCAGGCAACCTCTGTAGTTGGCTGTGCAGTCTTATATTACTTTAAGAGTGTGTAACTTTTGAGTCAGAGGTTCTCATGGCATGAAAAGCCTGGGCTGGCCTCAGGGGATTTGTCACACTTTATTTAGCTCAAGCATGGACTCAGAAACCTGGAAAATGTGCTCTACTTGGCAGCCCAGCACTGCTTGCAAGTCATAAAGTTCAAGCTATCAAAGAAGTTTTCAAGGTGACAATTATATAACATCATACATGACCTTCACAACAAGTCTTAGGTTGGGAAATCTATGCTGAGGGGTTTCCCTCCTGCTGGCACAGACCCTGCCTCCTCTCTTAAACATGCAGTTGGACAGAAAACAGTCTGGCTATATGTAACCCATTTGTTCTACACCATACTAGCTAAGGAAAGGGTTTTATCGTTACAAAGATAGTAACACACGTTACCTTCCTGCTACCTTACCTGATAATTTAAAATAATCACAGTATTCAAATACCTCCCTTCTGGTTTGTAAGAGATGGTAGTGGTCTAAGATTTGCTCACAAAAGGAATCCTTCGAAAAGATTACACTGACGACTATTATAATTGGATTTTATAGAGGCAATAAACTGGCTTAATCTACAAAATATAAAAATCTAAGAAGGTATAAAAGGAATGGAGATTTCACTTAATCGGGGATGTGAGCTGGGAGAAAGCTATTTAGTCTTGATTAAGCAGAGTTGAATTAATTTTTTGTAGGTAATTCTTTTCAGTGGGATTTAATGACTTTGTATTAAGCACATGAAACTGTATAGATATATCTCATATATAGAAATATTGTGTTGAGTTTTTTCATGGGTTTTTGTTTGCTTTGTATTTAGTGTTTAGCACCTTATTGGATATGAAAAGAATATCAAGATATTTGATGTCAAAACAATGTCAGGCTTAGAGTACAACCATTTGTGACCTGTATTTTAGCGATTAGAGGGTTGTGCGAAGTATGAATGTGCATCTTTTCCCTTGGATATATTTATTGAGTACCTACTATATTCAAGAAATGTTTCTCTGAACTGTAGTGTAGTAGTGGGGGAAAAAAAGATTAAAAAAACCCTCTGGCTTCTCTTTTCTTGTCTTCTTCAGACAATATTATATGTTTGTTTCTTCTCGTTTTATGAAAACTGCAGAAGCTTCACACTCTTGCCAAAAAACCGCAATGGACTCTGCAAACCACACCCAGGAATGGCAAGAGAGAGAGGAGAGGCCCCTGGAATTGACAACAGTGTAAAGGAAGTTAGAGTGTTTCTAGAGCTCTTTGCTTCACGTGCAGTCAAGGGTGACCCCCAAGAAGTGAGAATAAAAGAGGTAAAAAAGAGCACTTTCTGTTAAATAAGGCCCGGGGACTGGGGTTGAATCCTAAAATTTGAGGCCCGCTTATATTGTGGTAGTATTTTACAGGATCAGGGCTTAGAAGAGAGGCTTAACAGAAAATACTTTATTTTTGAAGAAAGCCCTCCTTTTTTTCTCATGTCTATTTTTCACTTTTTCCTCCTATCAATCAACATATTGCCTTTCCTTATAATGTCATTTTTATTCTGTTATACCATAAAACAAAACTAGCAAACAAAACTCAACCGAAATACAACAAAACTACTCTTAGGGACTACTTTAATCAATTGAATAAAGTTTCTGTTATAACTTTTGAGATTACTTTTTATTTTGTTTATAATTTTTTTCAATGTTTATTTATTTTTGAGAGAGAGACACACACAAGCACAAGTGAGGGAGGTGCAGAGAGAGAGGGAGACACAGAATCTGAAGCAGGCTCCAGGCTCTGAGATGTTAGCACAGGGCCTGACGCGGGTCTTGGGCTCACAGACGATGAGATCATGACTTGAGCCAAAGTCAAACACTCAACAAACTGAACCACCCAGGTTCCCCAGGAGATTACTTTCTCTTTAACAATAGTTTAGGCATGTTGTAGATTTTCATGCCACTGCCTATTCAGTTGAAATATACTGGTATATTTTCATTTGAATTCTCTTTTTTAATGTTTTTTTTTTTTTTTTTTTTTTTTTTGAGAGAGAGAGAGAGACAGAGAGGGAACGTGTGTGCAGGTTGGGGAGGGACAAAGAGAGAGGGGGACAGAGGGTCTGAAAAGGGCTTTGCACTAATAGAGAGCCCAGTGTGGGGCTCAAACCCATGAACCATGGGATCTTGTCTTAATCTGAGCTGATGTCAGACGCTCAACCAACTGAGCCACTCAGGTGCCCCTATTTTCATTCTAATTCTTAACAAAACAGAGGCATCTATCCCTGCTTCTATTAACATATATCAGGTATACAGAATTTAAATCTCTCAGTTTGAATTTATATCCTACAAAAAACTTTTTTGTTTCTAATATAAATGTTTGATCTTTATCTCAACACTACAATTTAGGGTATTTCTTGATATCTGCCAAAGAGCCCTTGTGGGTGGAGTTCATAATGAAAAGTTAAAAAGATTCTTCTTGAGAGAACAAAAACCTGACATTTTTATAGCCCCAAGGAAACATTCTATATGATATATACAATAAAATTAAAGTTAAGAGAACTTATTTTAGTATGAATACTTTTTTTTTTTAAAGTGAAGGAAACACTCTTCATCATTGAGTTCTGATGATGTACAAAATGCATATATTCTAGATAATTTCTGACATCCAAACCTCCAGTCAAGCTACACAAACTTTACTTTCTTGGACATTGATTGATCCTCTGAAGACTTTTCAAGGTCTAGTAACTTGAAAAAATATCCTAGGAATTAGTGAAGCTCTTCTCAGCATTGGAAATCTCTGATATAATTGGGAATGAGTACATCCTTGAGATCTGAGATGATGGTTTTGTGTATAATAAGCCTGAGATTCTTAGAACCTCCAATTTACACCGCTCCCATGCAACAATTAACCAAAACAATTACTTAAAAAATGATGCTAGTTTTCTCTAATACTTCCCTTTGCTACTTAAAAAAAATTTCTTTAATGTGAATTTATTTTTGAGAGAGAGAGAGAGAGAGAGAGAGAGAGAGCACAAGCTGGGGAGGGGCAGAGAGAGAGGGTGACACAGAATCCAAAGCAAGCTCCAGGCTCTGAGCTGTCAGCACAGAGCCCAAAGTGGGGCTTGAACTCACAAACTGCAAGATCATGACCTGAGCCACAGTTGGACACTCAACCGACTGAGCCACCCAGGCGCCCCCTACCTTTGCCACTTCTAATTGACTCTATGTGTATTACTTTTGGTCGTGTCTCAGTTGTGTGAATAGGGGAAAAGAGTTCCTGGATAGAAGAAAATAGTGTATGCCAAAAAATTGCAGGTTCTGGGTAAGTATCAGTGGGAATCATGAGAACATGGGTGGGAGTGGACTGTAGGTTATAAGGAAAAGTTAAAGATATGGAGGCAGTTATTCTTTACCCTGGATTCACTGGTCTAGCCAGGATATTTGAGTGGTTCTAATGATTTGTCTGCATTCTTTTATTAAGGCATGGAAATGATGATGGATTTATATCAATATGATGTAATTACTAGAAGTTCTTTGGCATTTTATTTAGGAAGAGGCAGAAGGCTAAGAGAAGAAAGAAAGAAAGCAAGAAAGAAAGAAAGAAAGAAAGAAAGAAAGAAAGAAAAAGGGAGAGAGAAAGAGAAGAGGGAGGGAAGGAGGGAGGGAGGGAGGAAGGAAGGAAGGAAGAAAGAGAAAGAAAGAAAGAGAAAGAAAGAAAGAAAGAAAGAAAGAAAGAAAGAAAGAAAGAAGAGGGAGGGAGGGAGGGAGGGAGGGAGGGAGGGAGGGAGGAAGGAAGGAAGGAAGGGAGAGAAAGAAAGAAAGAAAGAAAGAAAGAAAGAAAGAAAGAAAATCTTGTTAGTTCTCATATGGCAAGGACAGAAATATACATTTACTTTTTTGCCCATTTTTCATGTTAACTCTCCTGATCACCTACAGATACTTTAATTATATTAGTATTCAGTAAACACCAACTGATCCGCTATATTTTTAACACGCAAAATAATTGGACCTGCCAAGCAGGAACTAGTAAGTATTTTAGGTAGCCTAGTAACAAACATGCCTGTTAGCAGCAATAAGATAAATACTTCAATGGTTCAGGGGTCTGCTAAATAAGTAAAATCCAATGATATAGGTCTTGCTGAGACATATCTTTTAAACTTAATGAAAATGATTTGAATCTTGAAAGTTGGTACCACTAAAACTCTCAGTTTTGGTCCTTTTGGTAGACCTCTTTGGATTGCCATGGCAACATTTATCTTATTTAAAAATCTTGCTCAAAAAAATAAAAATAGAAATCCTGCTCCAACACATTGACCAATTCAAACAGATTTGTCCCGGGGCTGACAACCAATGTCTCTTCTTGGTCATCCCAATGCTAGTGCAGTAGGTACATGAGCATAGGCACATAGGTGCAGGGATGGATATTATGCATTGGCTCAGAAATATGGAATTAACCCTGCCAAGAATCTTCTAGCTGCTGTCACCGATGGATATCCAAATGTCAGTAGCAGAGAATGTGGCTGAGCTTTGATTCACACTATTACTTAGTGAGATTTACCAGCAGATTGATTACATAGGCTCCTTCTCCCTTGAAAGGAATGATGATTTTGTCCCTACTGAAACTGACAAAAACTCTGGACATGGATTGCATCCCTTACCTGCAACACTTCAGAATACGGTAACAAGGGCTTACAGAACACTGAAGATAGCAAGCACAGAAAACATGTATTCCACTTATGGAAAAATAGACATGTATAATGCTTTTATTTTACAGCCCAATGTGCATCAGTGGGAAATATGTAAAAAAAAAAATTGTGGTATATTACAATGGAGTATTACACTTTATTTAAAATGAATATATTAGATTTAATTCTATCAGTAAAGGTTTGTGGTAAATATATTCTTTGTATATTTTAGCTTTCTTATGTTTAACATTTTGGAAATTAAATATGTCTATATATTTTTTTTCTAGAATTATCTGAAATAGTAGTTTCAAACCAAATGTGGATACTCACTAGGACCAAAAACTATGGGAAATGTAAAAACATTTCCTTGGTATAGCTTCTTTTGAATTTAGGGGCTCCTGGGTGGCTCAGTTGGTTAAGCATCCGACTTCAGCTCAGGTCATGATCTTGTGGTCCGTGAGTTCGAGCCCCGCGTTGGGCTCTGGGCTGATAGCTCAGACCCTGGAGCCTGTTTCAGATTCTGTCTCCCTCTCTCTCTCACCCTCCCCTGTTCATGCTCTGTCTCTCTCTCTGTCTCAAAAATAAATAAAATGTTAAAAAAAATTGAATTCAAAGCTGACACCAATCATGACTGAGAATACATTTGTACAGACATTATCAAACTTCCCTGATAAGAATTAGATGATGAATGTATTAAATGATACAATTCCAAGCCTTACACCTGGATATTAATATTTATTTAGCTATCTGTGGTGAAGCTAAGGATTTTGACTTTGTAACTGAACTAAGTTGTTCATAACATCAGATCAAATGGGGAAATAATACACTGAACTGTAACATCAGGGAAGCCTCAACAACAAATTGAGGGCGTTAAGACTTAAGCATGGAACGGGTAATATTTTTATGACAGGCATGTTAAATTACAGTGTTTATTGCATTGTCTTTTTGTTCTCTTGGTCCACATTTTTTAAGGTTAATTTTTATACTTAAGCTATGATGTCAATTTATGTTTTATTTTTTCACAATTAAGCATTGTCTTACGTAAAATTTGAAACTTGAATGCCTGCTTTTTCCTGAACTCTAATATATGCTATAAAAATCATGCAAATAATAATGGTGTTATAAATTACTCACCTGGCCAAAAATTATGAAATGAAAAGTGAAATATTTCTGCTTTGATAGTGAAAATAATGTTAATTATAGACAAACAATTTCATCCTTCCTTAACATAAGAGTGGATATAGTCATCTTAAAAGCCAGATAATAAGGTTGACTTATAACACTTCATTTCATATAGTTAAAAGTGAAATGAAAGAAATAGATATATCCCTCCATACCTTGATGTTTCAAAGCAGAAAATAACTTCCATGAGCACCTGGGAACTCTTAAGGCAGTTAGCACTAAATTTCAAAGTGATAAACCAGATACATTGCTGTGCTACGAAGTAATAGATTATGTCACATAAACACAGGATAAAATATACATTATATGCTTCTTTGGCTGTCCTTTGCATAAACAGCCTCAGAGTTTTCTGGTTCTTGAGAATAAGGGTGTATCATAGAAATTTAAAGTTTTATCTGTTAGCATTTTTTCTTTTTTGGTACATAAGTTAAAATCTCTGATCTAGCATATGCAATACTATAACACACTAATTTTCAATCTGATGAGGTGCCTTCTATATATAAAACTGTTAGTAAAAAATACATTATATCCTGTGATTTCAAGTTGTAAATTTTATAGAAAATGAACATCTTGTTTGTTGTTTAAACACAAGAAATACACATCCCCAAAGGCAAGGGAATTAAAAGCAAAAATGAACTACTGGGACCTTATGAAGATAAAAAGCTTCTGCACAGCAAAGGAAACAACCAACAAAACTAAAAGGCAATCGACGGAATGGGAAAAGATATTTGCAAATGACATATCAGACAAAGGGCTAGTATCCAAAATCTATAAAGAGCTCACCAAACTCCACACCCGAAAAACAAATAACCCAGTGAAGAAATGGGCAGAAAACACGAACAGACACTTCTCTAAAGAAGACATCCGGATGGCCAACAGGCACATGAAAAGATGCTCAACGTCGCTCCTTATCAGGGAAATACAAATCAAAACCACACTCAGATATCACCTCACGCCAGTCAGAGTGGCCAAAATGAACAAATCAGGAGACTATAGATGCTGGAGAGGATGTGGAGAAACAGGAACCCTCTTGCACTGTTGGTGGGAATGCAAATTGGTGCAGCCACTCTGGAAAACAGTGTGGAGGTTCCTCAAAAAATTAAAAATAGACCTACCCCATGACCCAGCAATAGCACTGCTAGGAATTTACCCAAGGGATACAGGAGTGCTGAGGCATAGGGGCACTTGTATCCCAATGTTTATAGCAGCACTCTCAACAATATCCAAATTATGGAAAGAGCCTAAATGTCCATCAACTGATGAATGGATAAAGAAATTGTGGTTTATATACATAATAGAGTACTACGTGGCAATGAGAAAGAATGAAATATGGCCTTTTGTAGCAACGTGGATGGAACTGGAGAGTGTGATGTTAAGTGAAATAAGCCATACAGAGAAAGACAGATACCATATGTGTTCACTCTTATGTGGATTCTGAGAAACTTAACAGAAACCCATGGGGGAGGGGAAGGGAAAAAAAGAGGTTAGAGTGGGAGAGAGCCAAAGCATAAGAGACTGTTAAAAACTGAAAACAAACTGAGGGTTGATGGGGGGTGGTGGGAGGGGAGGGTGGGTGATGGGTATTGAGGAGGGCACCTTTTGGGATGAGCACTGGGTGTTGTATGGAAACCAATTTGACAATAGATTTCATGTATTGAAAAAAAAAATAAAACACAAGAAATAATATTTTGAGCTAAATTAATAACAAACAAGAAGCAACCAACTTTTTTTACTATTTTATTTGCTAATCAAAGACTTTCTTAAAGCTGTATCTCTAGCATTTATATTTATGTGAGTTAAAAAAATTGTTCTTTTTTTTCTATTCAGGTATGACATTGCCAAAGAAAGCAATTTTTTTCTCATTATCTGACAAAATGAATACGTATGATATGTTCTATATCTCTTCAATAGGGTTTTCTCCAGACGATTAAGGAACACTAATTACGTTCAGGGTAGATATTTTTAGCACAAATTGCTTTCTTCAATATCTGTAACATAAAGCTTTTAGTAGTGAGTATTTTATAAACTGAAAGTTAGGTAAGTATTCAGGGTTATAGGTCCTTGTGGTGAACTCCCATGATGTTTTAACCAAATGAAAACACTGTCTTGAATAGATCATAGTAACTATATAGATCATTAAGTTTATTTCATAAAAAATTATAATTCACAACTCTGATCCTTGTTAAAATACTTTTCTAATTCTGCCTTTGTCTTTCTTGAGTATCATTTTTCATATCTGAGATATTATCTACCTTAAGATATGGGAACACTATTGTTTTCTATTCAAAGGATTTTGAAGTGCTACAATGTCCATAAGTACTTGAAAATTCTTCATCACATCTGCAAGGGCTTTTTGGGAAGTTAAAAGAAGAAACAGGTTATTCAAGTGGAAAAGATGAAATTGGATCCCTGCCTCAGACAAATAAGGCACCAGGTAGGTTCAAGATGAAATGTCAAAATATAAAACTTTAAATTTGTCAGTAAATTTTTTAATTAATTATCTTTTGAATATTGTGTAGAAAAACACTTATTGAATAAGATACAAAAAAAGCTTAACAAATTTGACTCTATTAAAATTAAGAACTCTTGTTTATTAAAATACACATTAAAAGAAGGTGAAAAAGGATCCTATACACTGAAAAAATATAGTTATAATTGTTTTCTATCAAAACTACATAAAAACATCAGCTAATCAATGAAAAGAACACAGACACAAAATAGAAAAAATGGACAAAAGACACAAATGTGTATATTACTTAAGGTCTAAAAAAAAAAGACAACCTCATCTATGATCAGCAAAATATACAAAAACAACTTTATGACATTCTGTCATATTTCTATTACACTGGCAAAATTTAATCTGGCATTACCAGGTGTTAGGGACAAGAGGATCCACAGAATCCCTTATATGTTATTTGTTGGAGAGTTCATTGATTTACCACCAAAACAGTTTGATTTATAAAATAAACAGCATTATTTTCATAGGTTGATTGTTCTTACATCCTGCAACACAGAAAACCCTATCTAGCTATGTCCACAAAAGATTCTTTTGTGCCTGCATATCAAAGACAGGCTCAGAAGTATGATACCACTAAAGTTCACAACAACAAAAACTTGGAAACAACTCAAGTGCCCATTAATGGACCTGACATTTAAGAAATAAATTATCATTGTATAACCAGAAAATGGTATATTACACAACAATTAAAGCTAAATCTAAGACTATGGATGAATTTTACCAATATAACACCAAGTGAAAAAATTTTTTGAAGTGATATCCTTTTGTAGTGAAAGAAAACTCAAGATACATTTTTTAGACATATATGGAGCTGAAGATTTAGAATGAATAGTGGAGGGAGGAATTGGTATGAGAGCAAAAAACCATTTGGTTAGATATCGTTTATTTTCAAAGTACTAGATGTTATTTTGGATGATGTTTAAGATTGTTAATTACACATTTAAAATATACTAGTACATAAACAAGACATATAAGCCAATCATACCTAGGCAATTGATTAAAATATTTTGTAAATCAAAGATTTTGATTAATCAGTTCTGAATAATGAGCAACCATTGAAAATTAATAACTGTGGAAGAGTAGCTGCCTCCTCCCATACCTCAATAACACTTTAAAAATTTTTTGTATCACACCGTTATATTATTTATGTAACTGCGTACACTAAAACAGGTATTCTTTATCTTATATGGGCTTAAAAACTATTTCTCTATCCCTTTGTCTCTCTGTTTTTGTGGTATTATTTTAGACTTCCATGTTAATATCACACACTTGAACATGCAGTGAAGGAATATAAGTCATACCTAGTCAGACGTCCCCCCCCTCCGCCCTGCCCCCAAAAGGTTTTCACCAGGACGGTGCATACAATTGTGCCATTTACTATTGCAGCCTTCTCTTTCTCTATGTTGTGGACACAAGAAGCTGGAGGGGAAAAGATAAAACTGTTTTCTGGGTTAGGTGTGGTAAACCATTCTGCAAGTTTATGAGTCATATATTTATCAGAGCTAATGTAGCATTTTTAAAAAAAAAGAATTAACAGACTTTTTTCTTTAGAGCAGTTTTAGGTTCCCTGCAAAAATCAGCAGAAAATAGTTTCCATATATTCCCTGCATCCACACACAACCTTTCTCCACTATCGACATCTCCCACAGATTGATACATTTGTTATAATGGACGAACCACACTGACACATCATTATCAACCGAAGTCCACATTTTACCTTAGAACTCATTCTTGGTGCGTATCCTGTGGGTTTTGACAAATACAAAATGACATGCAATCATTTGTTGGTATCCTTTAACTACCCTTTATTACTGAAGTATAGTTAATAAACAGTACAGAGAGAAAGGGGCGCCCGGGGGGCTCAGTCAGTTAAAGCATCAGACTCGGTATCGGCACACGTTGTGATCTCATAGTCCTGAGATCCAGCCCTGTGTCAGGGTCTGTGCTGACAGTGCTGAGCCTGCTTAGAATTCTCTCCCTCCCTCTCTGCCCCTCCTCCACTGGCACTCTCTCTCAAAATAAATAAATAAACTTAAAAAAATAGAGAGAGAGATGAAATGTACAACATAGGGAATGTAGTCAATAATACTGTAATAACCTTTTATAGTGACAGGGGCAACTACACTTATCATGGTAAGCACTGAGTAATGTAAACAACTGTCAAATCACTGTTGTACACGTGAAACTAATATATCATTATATGTCAACTTTTTTAATAAAAATGTTTATTTATTTATTTTTGAGAGAGAGAGAGAGAGAGAGAGAGATACAGAGCAGGGCAGAGAGAGAGGGAGAGAGAAAATCCCAAGAAGCCTTCACAGTGTCAACACAGAGCCCGACATGGAGCTTGATCCCACGAACCATGAGACCGTGACCTGAGCCAAAATCAAGGGTTGGATCTTAACTGACTGAGCCACCCAGGAGCCCCTCATTGTGTCTCAACTTTTAACTCCCCTTTCGAAAACCTTTGGGATTCTACCATGTTAGATTATACTCTCTATTCTTATAATATGTACAGCCTTGTCTTCATTTGTTATTACACATTTGTCTTCCCTACTATTATGTTGATAAGTACACAAAAGGGCCTATACCTTGTGGTTTTTCATAGCTTCAGAATTTATCAGAATGCCTTACAAATAGCAGAATCCCTATTAATGCCTATTAAATAAGTAGGACCTGGATATACAACTCATATTATGCCTATCCTTTTTCATCTACTTCATCAGAGTCCCCTGATGATTCATGGTTTAAAAAAAAGAGTCAAGGGGTGACTGGGTGGCCTAATCCATTAAGCGACCAACTTTGGCTCAGGTCATGATCTCACAGTTTGTGAATTCAAGCTCCACGTAGGCTCTGTGCTGACAGCTTGGAGCCTGGAGCCTGCTTCAGATTCTGTGTCTCCCTCTCTCTCACTCCTGCTCACTCTCTGTCTCTCTCTCTCTCATTCAAAAATAAATAAAACATTTAAAAGATTAAAAATAAATAAATAAAATGAAAAAGTCAAGCTAGGACAATGTCTTGTTTTTGACATCAAAGCAGAAATAATTTTTCTCGTAACCAAGTGATAAGGACACCAAAATGGAAAGACTGTCCCTTGAAAGGAAAAAAAAAAAATACTAGAGCTAAGTATAAAGACTACTGAGAGCAGCCTGTTGCAACAACTGTAGGATGGCGGAGTGAAGGGAGGTACAAGAAGTCAGCACACAAATGTGCACTAAAAAGAGTTTCCAGTACTTTGTCATGAAAGTCAACTTTGAGAGAACTGCAGACAGAGCAAGCCCCCTTGTTGCAATCAGGGACTGCGGAGATTTTAGAGCAAGAGGATCTGGGCCTAAGGTGAGCCACAGAAGCAGAGTTGCACACAATGACAAGGTCTGCAAATAACAGCTGCAAATCAAAGAGCAATCTCCATGTGTGCACCGTGTGGAAGGGACTGGAGGTTACAGATTGGTCTTTTCCGCTTCACCCACACACACAAATAGCAATCACTGACAGTAACATCATCTTTGAATAATAGGAAAGGCCCAGGGAAGTTTATTTATTTATATATTTTTATCCTTTGTACTTACTGTGAGGCAGTTTTATCAGGAAGGATCCAATTTAATAAATCTAATACATAAAATCTGAAATAAGATTATTTATGTTGTAAGAATGAATGCCTGCGGCTGATTTTGACCTCTAATAAAAGACATTTTATTTAATCTGATTCTTTTCAAGGCAGTAACTGCTCCCAGCACATAGGTCCAATGACTATTATAATTATATAGCTGTATTTTGAAACAGTAGGATGCTGAATCAAAAACATCATCTCTGGGGAGCACTTCTGACATGTAACCTGTGTTATGCATCGCCTTCCCCGAGAGTGTGAGGAAAACTAATTCCGTTCCTGGAAGGATAGACTGACTCAGATACAATTCACATTCAGCGTGCCTCCACAAAGAAGATAATGAAACTATCTATATGGTATCCAAGCATTCTCAGTGTCTGAAAATAAAAGTAATTAGATATTCTTAATAAGTTGTTACTCTCCATTCCTTTTAGAAATACTAGGGGGGAAAAAAAGAGCACAAAGGATCCATTTCCAGAAAGTGATTACTCAGAACTGAAATTATTTTTACTCAGATTCCGTTGAAAATTTCCCTTAGGTACATCCCAATTGTGGGGAAGCAAGAAAAAAGAAAGAAGCACCGCTAAGTTCAAATTCGTTTTTGGCTTCCATCTCTGAGCAAGTGAATTAGTTAAGTATTTTCTCTTATGTAAGCAGAACAAATATCCATGCAGTCATCATCAGGCATTTATTAGGCACTTAGATATTGTTCACGTTGCTAGTCACTAAAGACAAAGAGACATGAATAAACCAACGTACCTGCCCTTGTAAAGGTCACAGCCTAGTAGGGGAAGACGGATGTGTCAACAAATGAGTACAGTGCACCAAGGAATGCTCTCGGGCAACAATGTTCTGTTTGCTAGAAATATGGAGGAAGTACTCAATGTTTCTCATGGGTTGAGAAGAGCTAGGGGTTGAATATGGAAGGCTTTGTAGAAGAGGCAATATTAGACCCCACTTTGAAAGATGAATAGGAATATTCATGGATGAAAAGGAGGCCAGGAGGAAGGGCAAGAGCACTTCAGGCTTTGGGAATATGACTCAAAGGCAAAAAAGAAACATTACTCATGCTGCACGTGTGTATTTTCTGGAGATTTAAAGCTTAGATCACAAGAATGAACTTTGCCAGTAAATATATTCTTGAAACACGTGAAACTTTTTTTTTAAATAATATATTGCCCCCTCAGGGTTGTGAAAACATAACCATCCTTGCTCTTTGAACATAGAGGCATCATGAATAGTGGAAAAAGAGCATCAGCTTTGAGGTCTGGTACACTTCAGTTGAGATACTGTCTCAGCCACTTACGAGCCAAGTTACTTTTGACATATACCTTCACTTGCGGGCTGGATTTCCTCAGGTTTTGCTGTAATGGAAGTTCTACCTCACAAGGTGTGGTGTAAAGGAGATCTTCCACCCAGATCCGATTAGATAGAAAACAGGCAAAAAGACACTTAGCGTATAACCCCTTGCGTTCCCCATCTGTTTACCACTTCTAAACCCATTGCTTCATTGTGGCTATATACCATGGCTTTAAAGCATTAAGGTAAATTAAAATAGGGTTTTTCAGTATTTTTAGCAAAGGTAATACTTGAAGACTTGAAGCTGTTATCAGTCATTTTCATTTTTGTCTAAATACATTATATAAACTTCCTTGTGGGCTCCTGGGTGGCTCAGTCGGTTAAACGTCTGATTCTTGATTTCTGCTCAAGTCACAGTCTCAGGGTTTGTGAGTTTGAGTCCAGCATCAGGCTCTGTGCTGACAGTGCAGAGCCTGCTTGGGATTCTCTCTCTCTCTCTGTCTCTCTCTCTCTGCCCCTCCTGTGCACTTTCTCTCTCATTCTCTCAAAATACATAAAAACTTTAAAAAGTTCCTTGGAATCAAGTTTGTGTGGAAAAAATGCAGTGGGATGTATGGAAAAGTAAGACTAAACAGTGTGATTTTGAAAGTCAAAGACAAGGTCTATTTCACACCCCTACATATCTCATTCTAGGTTTGTCAGCTCTGGCTCCCACAGATTCTCATTTCTTAATCCAGGTTACTTGTAAATGATCCTTAAGGAATTTGTGAGCAAAATCAAGAAATATGGTAATTTGATCCACATTTACTGTCTTTTGCTTAAACTGTGAATTAGTTTAGAGGATTAAGTAATCAAGAATTTTGTGAAATAGTTACATGAATTTTCCTAGAAAATGTACATGTACCTAGTTAATATTTTTACCAGCCTGAAAACTTAAGATAAATATTATGATGGTGAGAGGAAATGCCTTAAAGTGCACGTTACTGAACAGACATTGGGGAAAACTGGTGGTGTTCCAACAGTCTGGATGGCTCTGAAATGTTATGTTCTTGCATAGAACTTGGGAGCACCAATTGTTTTACCTCTCATTTTACTGAAAGAAATGACAGCAGTGATATTTACAGCAGTGGCAATAACTGAATATTTTGCGCTTTTATTGCCACATTTAATCATTACAAAAATGTTCTCAGATAGCTTTTATTACCCACATTTTGCAAGGAAAGAACTGAAAGGTAAGTTTCAGGGATCACACAAGGAGTAAGTACACACCAGGAAGGCAGTACTGTCTGATTGTAGTGCAGAGAATGTGTTCATACTATATCACCTCTTACTCTTCCTAGATTGTTGTGAAATGCAAGGAAGTAGTGTTCCCAAACCCTTCCTTTTTAAAAGGTATTCAATATCGTGCAATATTTCCAAAGTTCTCTTAAAATTCTATGATGCTTTTCTACCCAGTGGCTCTATTTTCATTTTCCCCAGAGAGGTTCACTGCAAGTTTCCCAGACAGTAAGCTTCTATATCTGGCGCCATAGTCTTTTCTATTATTGTATTATTGTGTTTTCTCTTTCCACATAATCTGTTGGCATGATCTAGGCCCTTCACTGCTCCAATGGTTCCTCCAGACGAGAAGAGGATGTGACCTTATTTAGCCAAGGGTGAATACCAACATTGGCCCTGTGTAAATCATGTTTTTACAGGAGATGCAACTCTTTCACTGGACCTTTACCTTGGTGTATTTCTTCCTTTCTGAAAAGCTGACTCAGGTTCATTGGAAGACTGTTCCAGATAACTTGAGAGACTACCATTTCATTTTCAAGAACATTCCATTTTACAACTCCTTAACCTTGGATTAAATTTATGCACACTAATTCTCATTCAGTAGAGCAAATTTCTTGTCTATGCTAATCTCTTTACTGCATGAGTATTTTAGAGAACATGTTTACATAAACCAGATGTTTTTAAACTTGACATTAGAGGCTGATAATTAATAAATTATTTTATGGCTAGTTTATGAGGGCTGAGAACCATAAGAGATTTCAACCCCCATCTCACATATTTCTGTGTATAGGAGCTCTTCTTATGGAAACCATACTACATTCTCTCCTCAAGAGTTCTAGCAGAGGAACTAGGTCTTGAATAATTTTATCCACCAAAGATGAGATGTACAATAATACATATTTCACAGCTTTAAAGAACTGTTAGTCACCTTAAAGTCACTTTAGTCTAATTATCATTTTTTATAAATGAGTCAGCTGACACCAAGACCATTTAAGGGAATAATCCAGTTATATGGATAATTAGTATGAGAAAATTGGCAACCACTTTTGGCCTTGTTTTCTTCTTAAACTTAGAAAATAATATTTTTCTAAGAACTCTTATATACTATTGGACAACATTTGTGGGCCATATTCAAGAACATTAGTCTAACTAATTCATTATCACCTAAAGCAGTACACGTTGAATCCTTTAAAAATGGCTAAAAAACAGAAATCACCAAAGCATACATACTGCTTTTTGAAACATTTTTCATCTAAATTCTGCAATTCTACTGTAAAGACAGTAAAATAGCTTGGCATGGTGATAAAACAGTGTTGATGGATATCTATTCAAATATAACACAGATTAAATTAACAGTGGATTGATGCTTGGAACAAATTGTTTTGTACTTTTTATGCTTTATTAGGGAGACTTGTATGTTAGAAAAGGCCTACATAACAAGCTTTTTTCACCAGGGTCAGACTGCTTTGGTGTTCCCCATACCAATATTTTCAAAAGTTTCCAGCTGTACTATCATAGACATTTGCTTCTTGACAGTTATAGTGTCCTACCCCCAGAGTTTATCATGATTTTCTTTTTAAAAAACAACAACAACAATCTTTAGTTAAACATTAGTTGTCTACATGGCAAGATGGGAATCATTAATAAAATGAAACAGTATGGCTTATGAAATCTGTATTTGTACTTACTAATATGTAAAGTGCAGGAAACAGGCAATTGAAAGCCTACTGAACCATGCTATGTTTTTTAACATAAATTGCAAGTATCATTAACATTTTAATGTCATATAATGTAGACAATAATAATTCATTTCAGAAGGAGAGATACTAACTCTGCCAGGTCGCTTATTTTATTTATTTTTTTAGCATGGGAAAATAAATATATATATGTAAATAACTATATTTAAGATGTTTCAACTATCTTTAAGCTCCATTTTGAGCAGAAGATTTTACTAGAACTAGCAATAATTTTTACTTGCCTCTATTATCCTGTGAAACTTACCTGCATATGAAAGCTAAAGGTGCTTTTTTAGCTTACCTTGGTTTTTCTGATGGTAGTAAATTTAACGTGACTGATTTTCTGCTCTAGTTTCTTTATGTATTTGTTTTATAAGCAGAAAATACAGCAAACTAACTTAAAGGTGATTCTATTTTGGAATGGTCTCTTAAGTCATATATTGGATTTTATTTAATTTTAAGTAGTGTTCTCAAACTATATCATTCATAAGTCAGTAATTCGATAAACCACAATCTATTAACTAAATCGAGTGTATTTTCAGACAATGTCATTTCAAATCTCATACATGAATGCAGTTCTCAAAAAAATTTATCATAAAAAAGCAATTTACTCTTACCTGAGTCTGATTTATTTCATGGGACTCTTTTGCATTTGGAAAAGCAATTAGAATGAAAGTGTGTGTCCATGCATTCCGTCTAGATATATGTGTTGCACATGAATTGTCACGAAGGCAGAAATACAGGTTTCTGTAATAATCATAACTGAAAATTACTACATGCAATATTGTTTATCCCTTAAAAATAATATACGCTATAAGTATTTAATGGATGAAACTGTGAGTGTTTTGTAAGTACTAGACCATCTATTGACAAATTTTACTATTGATTCGTTTTCTTTCAAATATGGTAACATAAATCAGACCCAATTCAAGTTGAGATATTTATTAAACAACTACTGTTTTGCAAAAACATTTTCCAAGCATATAAGACACTCTCTAAACATGTAATTCCAAACAGACACAAATTTGTATACAGTCATATAGTCGATACCTATTTAGAACCTTCAACATGTCAGGTTGTATGTTTAGTGTTGGGACTAGTATTAAGAACATGAATAATCTGATCCTTATTCTTATGGAATTCACAATCTGGGAAATGTTTTTCTTTCAAAAAGCTAAAGGTAAGGAATTTCATGGACTAAAAATTTTAATGAATATTTAGCTCTGAAATAAGATATTTACTATCCATTAATGCTTGTTATTATTTAACTTTTGAATCTTAGTAAATATGGGACATAGCCTGTGTTCATGTCACCTATCAGCTAATATAAATTAGATTTGTTATGAGAAAAAACCACTTGCTTTCTTACTTTCAGCTTAGCTAAATGGCATGTAATGTAACAAACCATTGCTTACTTACTTTACTACTTACTTGAACAAGATTTATTTGAATTTTTCCTTTGATAGTTACCTAAAGTACTACTCATCATTTACTTGAAGAGCAATTGGGAAACTTAGAGTTATAAGGTTTAGATTAACAGATTTAAACAACTGATCTCTTACTCTCCTAGGACTTCAGAAATTTAAATTCTTATGAATAAAATGTTATATTTTTACCGTTTGCATTATATATGCTATATACAACATAAATACAGTATTTCCTATGTATTATGTATCTATTTATTGTATATTATGATATACATATTGGGACAAATGAAGATTATAAAATATTTTTATTATACAACACTATGGGAAATTATTTTATAATTTAATTTAAAATTTACTACAAGTCTATTAGACCGATACTTCTCACACATTAAAGTGCACATAAATCACTAGGGGGGATCATTTTAAACTGCAGGTTCCTGAGTTCAACTCTCAATGATTTTCTTCTAGTAGGTTTGGAGGCCTGCCATTAATTTGGATTTCTTACTCTCAGGTGATACTGATGCCTAGACTATAGTTTGAGGAGTATTACACTAGACTAAAACTATTGGGGAGTCTTGTCCTCTGGTATTTTTCTTCTCTAAGCTGCCTGTTTTATCAAAGAAGAACAGCTGAGATATAGAAATGTTTACATCAAGATTATGTGTGTATCTATGAGACCAAACCTAACAGATCAAAGGCACAAGGTAATAAAAAATGAAACATGTTTTGTTGCTAAATAGATATATAAATGTATATTTATATATAATATATATTTATAAATATTTATATTTCTAATATTTATATTTAAATATATTTACATTATATTTAAATATAAATATTACATATATATATTCAGAGAAACTGTGGTGATTCTACTTAAATGTAAGTTTGTATTGCAATATTATTAAGGGTATTAATTAAAAAAAACCAACTTACTCCTATGTTTAGAGCTATATCTACTAGTAAAAGTTTTAAAATATTACTCAAGGAGTATGAAGGAATTACGCAATACAGGAATCAGTCTCTGCTTGAACTTCCAAAAACAAAATGCTTCTTGCAAAATGTAAACTTACATGCTGAATTTTACAGTTTTTAATCAGAATACCCTTGTAAAGAGAAGTAGGAAACATGGAAAGAGTGACTTTGTATAGCCCTTCTAGTTATTTTGCAAAGTAAGTAGGAAACATTCTGGAGGATATTCTGGGAGGAAATAAGGATTTCCATAAAACTCATTTGAAGAAGATTTAGTACTTTATAAATTTATTTTTAAGAAATAAATTAGTGCAAAAACAAAGCATATAATATGGATATTTATATGATTCTTGATACAAAAAGTCAAGTGGATAAAGAACATTTTTACTCACTCAAAATTAATTTATATCAGATTATAGCCTATACTTTCACCAGTATACAGTTTCTGAGTGATTTTTTGGGGGAGGGGGAAATGGATCTTTACAACAGAAGTCATTAAATATGATTTATAGTTAGTTGTCAATGAATTTGTAGAAAATTAAGAGAATGTTCAAACATTATTGGTAAGTTTTTTTGACATCAAAATATTTTAGAAGATTTTCAGATATTATTTTGACTTTTGTAAAGGATTCTACTTTACAATTATTATCTGCATACCAGTATATAGAGTGAACAAATACAGTTAAAAACACATCATATAGAACTCAGCATTAACAAAGTTTACTTCTCTGGTTATGCTGTTACTTATGAATCACTGTAAATTTATGGGGGGTTTTGCCTCTCCTTTGTCAGCTGCCCAAAACATTTTTCTGTTCTGTTTTACAGTTTCTGAATGTAGAAAGTCATCTTAGTAATACATACTTTGCTCTTCTAGTCTAATATGCTTTGTCCTTTTAATTTTTTTTTAAAAAAAGAGGCTAAAAGCAAATACTTATAATGATACTCAGATCTTGTTCTTCTCTATTCTCATTGATGACTTACCTAGTTTCATTTACAATGGATATAAAGACTGAAAGAAAAACTGTATTATAACACAGAGATGTTTCATATTTAATAGATATCTAAGTGTGTCAACTTCCTGGTATTTCTGACAACCAGTGTAGAAAGACTATAAAACTGAAGTGCCTATTTTGAGCCTGGCATGCACTCTAACATCTGTTTAATGAAACATTTCTACCAAAAACAAAAACAAGACAAAACAAAAAAAGAACACTAATGTTTTTGAATGATATGAGTGTTTTTATTTTAAAAATGAGATGTTATTAGAAAAGTATGTAAAAGTAAATGGGGGAAAAGAAGGTATCAAATATACCAAAAGTATCTGTGTTATCACAGTCCTGGATTTGATTCAGACGTGCAATTTATTATCTACACCTATAGGAGACAGTTACTCAGGAAACCTTGGGAATTTATGTCCATGTTAGTCATATGCCAGTATGTCTGAGCATGATCTAACTACCTAGAGGCCCTGTACCTGATTACTAGTTGAGTTTTTTCATTCCTCATAACTATTAGTCTATAACCTCCTGGTGTCAGAAAATTTTCTTGCTATAAATACACCGAAGCATTACAACACCCCCTGGGTAAAAGCTACACATATCCCATATATAAATAGTCTAACAGACTAGTGCAATTAATGTTTGAGCTATACATAGTAAAAATAAATGTTACTCTCATGATATCAGAGTTTTGTGATGCTAAACGTGAACCATGATATATTCTATTCAATTTTGGCAAAAGAAAATGGAATACTGAATAAACCAGTTAAGATGATAGCAAGAGTTTGGTTAGTACTCTTAATATATTCATTCTTCAAAAGACCCCAGACTTTTTGTGGGTGGAGAAATTTTTTTATACAGCAGAGAAAAGGAAAGGGTGTCAATTTCACACACCAATGCCATGTCTTCTTTCAGTCAACTGCTAAAGTGAATTCCAGATTTCCTATGCTCATCATTTATTATTTCTTCTCTCTCTCTTTCTCTCAACTTCTGTGGACTGCACATTCATGAGACTTGTGAATGGCCAACATCAGATGTTCTTACTATGCACTGATTATGCCAAAATATGAGTCAAAATTATTAGAAGGCTTATAGTTTGTCTATTAACTTTTGGTTTTAGAAATAGCAAAAAAAAAAAAAAGAGACATGTTCTGTGAAAGTTTTTATTTTCTTTATCCCCATCCCTCTTTTTATACAAAGTTCCTCATTAAGCTAGACTTCCATGCTCTCAAAGACTGCAATACTCAATGTGGCACCTGGTTGGTTCAGTTGGTTAAGCGGCCAGCTTCAGCTCAGGTCAAGATCTCACTGTTTGTGGTTTCGAGTTCCGCACTGGGCTCTGTGCTGATGGCTCAGAGCCTGGAGCCTGCTTCGGATTCTATGTCTCCCTCTCTCTCTGCCCCTGCCCCACTCTCTCTCTCTCTCTTTCTCTCAAAAATAAACATTAATAAAATAAAATAAGTAAAAAATATAGCAATACTCGAGGATTTACAAAATCATCTCTTCTTAGGGAAGTGGCATCATTCATATATATTTGAGCAATGCTTCAATAGGACTATGTCATTACCTTATTAACAATTATATGCTATTTTTTGCATGTAATAAATTTCATTTAATTTATAAATTTTCTTTCATCATGACTTGTCAAGCCAATTATTCTTAACACTAACTTATGTGTTTTATTTTGGTTTTGCCTTGCTGCTTTTAATAATTGCTGCCATAATTTCATGTGTGAGCAGGTTAGCTGTCTTTGTAGTTGACAAAACATGACATGCCATTTCAACTGCTAATAATCTTGGTCAAGAACTGAAATACTTTATAAGAAAACCTTAATATATCAGACATTAAATGAGCAATATTATTAATTGAAAAATATAATGAAACTTTATAACTCTGTATGATAACACATTTTAATATTTCTGATAAAATTGTAGTAACTGTGCATTTCACTTTTTTTTTTAATTGTGGAAGGAATTTCAACAAAGTTCGGAAGCTGTTTGCAATGTTTTACTTCTTATGGTTTTAGAACAGGAAATTCAACAAGAATAGGGAAACAGAGTTTAAAGGAATCTAATTTTTATGCTGTTGACTTACTAATAAGCCTCTAGGTTTTAGTCAAATCCATTATTTAATGGGATGTCAAAAAATTTTTTTTGTTATTTTTGAATAACAACTGAATGTAAGAATGTGTTGTCTCAGAGTATTTACTCCCAAAGGTAATCCTTTTCGACTGAGAAGGTCATTGGGGAATTAGGATCTGAGCTGCTATTAGACTAAACACTTTATCTATTTTTGCAGTATGTTTTATTTGTTGTGATCACTGTGACTGTTCAGATAACATGCCTCCATTTTTATGCTCTGCTTAAACCTCTATGTGTCACCTTCTCTATAGAATGTCAGTGGCTGAGCAATCAGAAATGGAGGAATAAAAATTTTCAAACCATTCAGACATAGTATTAGTGACTGTAAAAGATTATGTTTGAACTCAGTGATATAAATCAGAGTAAGCAATAGAAGGCCGAAGAAGCTGCATTAGCTAGTGCTTATCTAGCCTAAGATTTATACACTTGGGTGGTCAAGCTGAATGTTAATATCAGACAATCCAAGATTTGGTAAGAGGACACAGCAAATGCTTAGGCTGGTCCCATTAGATAAGGACAAGAATAAGAAAAGCAAAGTAGAAGACATTTCATTCCCTCTGTTCTTTCTCCAGCTAGTTTTTTTCTGTCAGTATTTTCATGAAACTTCAACAAAGCAACTCAGTTATTTCCTGAATCGCGCTGATTTCATGAGTTAACTTCCATCAATGCAAAGGAGAGTGATGATAATTTTCCATGCTACTAAATCTTTCATCACGGGTCCCCATTTTGAAAACTCAAGAAACTATGCCTCGATGTATTCACCACCATAAATTTTTTTCTAAAAAAGGCTTTACTTTAAAACAAACATAACTTTTTTGTTCTCCCAATGACAGTTGGTAAACATTTGCCTGGAAATAGCATATGTTACAAAGCCCCCACTCCCCCGTGGTTTTGCCTTGTTGCTTACAACCCTGGTTTTTTGCTTTGTGTTTTTGGAACTATTTTGTTGCCCTTTAAAAATGGCCATTTTAAAAGTTTGCTTCAAAATGACGTTAGTGTTCAACATGATATATAATAATATGATTGTCGTGATAAAAATAAGTCTAGACAATTAAACACACATTTGAATAAATCCAGCAAAAATAAATTATTTCTTTTCTTAATAATCAAAATCATTTTAATGGTATAGTACCTTTAATAGTTGGTTTAAGGACACATCTGCGATTTTTTTTCTCCTACTTTGAGCAATGAAAAAATGTATGTAGTACAACCACAATTACTTTCAACTTCATGTTAAACTAGTCCATGCATTAAAAATGTATAAACTACGTCTTTCCCTTGAGGTAACGATTATAGATTAGGGTTTAGTTCTGTGTGGCGCCTTAAATTTCTCAAGAAATCACTTGTTACTAGATTTCCACCCCCCCCCCCCCCAATTTATGGGCTTCTAAACCTGCGGGATGGGGAAGCAGCTGCCTGGCTCATATTTTGCTATTTTCCAGCTCCCCCATGCTGTGCACTTCTGTCGCATTATGCTGAGAAAAGTAAAAAGAATGAGCCCGAGAATGCGCCCGCCTGTCCAGTTGCTTTGAGGAAGAAGTCAGCCCTCTTCCAACTCCCAATCTCCCCACCCCATCACTTCTGTACTTATTAGTAGAGAGGTGGGGTGTCCTCCAACAGGTCAGAAAATTGGTTTCTATGGGGGGAGACAAAAAAAAAGCCAGCTTGGACTTTCACTGTTCAGAGAAATACAATCTCTGAATACCTTTTGTTTATAACTCTACCAAATAAATAAGCATCATTAGCATAAGAATTCATGTCGGGTTTTTAATGCAAAGGAGTTATGCATTTGTTCATTAAATTAAAAAACTTTACTGTCTTACACACAAGTAATTTATCACCTATCTTTTAATATTGTTGAGTATTGTCACTGATAGAAAAATTAGAAAAAATATAGAAAAAAAAACAGCATGAAAGACATCACATGTCAAAGCAGAAAGGTAAAAATAAGGAGACTCTAAAAAGGGGAGAAAAAAATCAGTATTTAAGAAACAAGAGTCGTGTTCTAATCTCCTGACATATTGCTCATAATGTGTCTCTATTTGACAGATTTTTCAACCTAGCTCCTGATGAATTCAAAATGTGAATTTTGAACTAAGTCCAAACAATTTGGAACTGCATAGGTTCCAAACAACTTGGGCTAGCAGTTACGACCTTCTATAATGTGCCCCTAAGTTTATTATGTTCCTTATGCAGAATTCTCCACCTAAAGTTCTTTTATCTTTGTTTTCACAAATACAAATTTTATTTGAGTTTCAAAGTTCTGATAAAGTGCCTCTTGTAACACTGAGATATCCTTGATTCTTGAAATTTTCTTTGTATTTTTCTCTGCCCTAACTATCCTCAATGGAGTGGGGGAAAGACAGAAGGTGGGGAATATCTTTTATTTCTCTGAATATTTATAGGATTTTTACCTCTTCTGGAGGTGAATTGGGCGGAACTGTTGAATTGCTTTTATTGACTTAACTTCTGTATTAGAATATAAACATTTTAAGATGATTTTAAAGTCTGATAAATCTTTCTATTACTCAGGGAGTGGGGGTAATGGGTTAAGTGGGTGATGGGTATTAAGGAGCACGCTTGTTATAACAAGCCCTGGGTGACATACAGAACTGTTGCTTCACTATATTATACACCTGAAGTTAATATAATACTGTATGCTAACTAATTGGAATTATACAAAAACTTTTAAAAAACCTTCCTATTACTCAGTGATCATACTCTGTATTGTTCATAGTAAGTGCCCATTCAATGTATAGTAATCGCACAGCATATTTTTGAAAAATAACAAGTAAATCTTTATTGCTTAAATATATTATTTCAATAAATATTCACAACTTTTTATCCCCTTAGTATTTCTTTTGAACTATTGTGATAATTTTCAACTTTCCTGAAGAGGGTGGTAAGATATAGCTTCCCCATCAATGTAGTTCCTTCCCTTTCTTATGAATTTAAGGATCATTGTGCTCAATGATACCATGCATATGTTGGGTAGGGTAAAATGGAGAATCTTTATGGAAGATTATGGAATCTATATTTAGGATATGTTATCTAAAGTTCACTGTTATTTTAGGGATTAATAAAATGGAGTAGTTATGATTATCAAAGTAGGTTTGGTACTATGTTTATCACAAATGACAATTTGTCCCTCAAACCTTCCATTACCAGTAGAGGAAAGTGAGATGGAGATAGGACCACCTACCAAGGTCATATTTAGTGACACTGAATGGAAAAAAAAAAAAGCTTGTCTATCAGATATTTTTATGAGATTCTAATCTTTAATATGTACTAAGTAGTGGTATCTGAGTGAAACTCTAACCAAGTTCAATAAAACTAATACATTTGTCACCCACAATTTCTGTTATATTTATTAAGGTACACTGGGTTTTATTAGTACTCATAACTGTCTTTAATTCTGTCCTGTCATTTGTGGTAGTCACTGTTGATGATCTAACTCCCCTTCTTTCTGGCTAAAGGAATTGCAGTGTTTGTTCTGGAGCTAGTCAGATATTTGAACAATTATCTCTAGAGGATGAACTCTTGTGCTCATGATTGGTTTAAGGGTGGTTATATGACCAGATATGGCAAAATATAAGGGGAATTTTTACTGGCAGAGAGACTTCTGCAAAATATTTATTTATTTAAGAAAGAGAGAAATGCTATGTAAGCTATCTCACCATACTTCGTCTCACACTTCTTTCTTCGTTTAGGATATTTTTGTATATGGCTTAGAGATGCTAGAAGCCATTTCGTAACCACGAGGAGAAGGGCAAGAGCTTTGCAGAGAAGTTGACCCAGATTCCTGACATTATTGAGCCACAGAACAAACTCTGAATCTTCTGACCTATGTATAGCTATTATGTTGTGATAATAAATCTTTTATACTTAAGACTTACTTAAAGATAACTATTCTGTTATTTGCAGGAAAAACATAATTGACACAAATAGTAATTTTAATATGGCTACATTGTCATATAAATGATCATTGCACTAAGGAGTATTTAATAGTACTTGAAATAATCTGTAGCCTCTTGGAAATAGGGTGATTAACCTTTAGAAACAATTTCTACTACACTACAAATAAGATATGATGTCTTTAAAATACCAAAGCCAAATAAAACAAATGCTAGTTGATATCTATGGCACGGAGGCCACTCAACCAAGAGCAGTGGCCTGACTCTAACTCTGGCTCTTTACTGCCATTTTCAATAAAACTTCAAGCTCAATAGGCATGTGGTCTGCCTTCCAAGTCATTAGTAATAATGAGTTGCCCCAAAATTTGTCAGTTCACAACAAAGATAGGTAGATTTCCAACACCTGGTATCTGTTTCTTCACACTGCCTGTCCATTACACCAGTGTCACATTTTAGTTTTATATTACAGAATAACTCCACTTGTGTTAACAGTGTTAATGACTAAGGACTGAAGGGGTTTTGAGGGACAAAGGTTTTGTAAGACTTTTTATTTAAGCAGATGACATATATCACAGAAAATATTAAAACGTATTGTTTCATATTAGAATTTATTGTTAAAGACTTGAGCCTTTCAGATCACTTAAAGTAGCCATCACAAAATAAGGGCAGTGAGTGAACATGGATGCAAGGAAGCCAAAAATAATAAAAGGGACTTTAAAATTATGTACAGGAAAGGACTTTGAGTATGGTTACTGTATATAGAACAGTTTGAAAAAAGCAAATCACATATACCATTCAAAAATTTTAAAATTTTGAAATTATAAGTGCACGCATCATTGCAAAGACAGGGAAACAGCTCATGTATTCTTCACCCAGTTTCCCCCAGTGTTAACATTTGCATAATTGTAGTACAGGATCAAAACCAGGATTCTGACACTGGTACAATGTGTGTGTATGTATTTTTGCAATGAGTAGTCCTGGCCTTGGGGATGGGATGGTACAGAGAAAATAAAGCTGCTCTGTTTTCCCATTCTGTGCTGTTATTCTCAACTTTTTTTTCCTTCCAGTGTATTGCTGAAGCTTCTTAAGTGGACTCTGGAGCTCTCCCAGAACTGATTTGTTTCTTTATACATGTCTAAATATTGACCTTTGTGGAAGAATGTAAGCTGGGGTCTTTGCCATCTTGGGAATGTCATTCTCCTCTATCCATTACTAATGGAATTTCTACCTCTATTTGGGGTATTGTAGTTGTTATAAGTGTAATTTGGGGGCTGAAGTTGTTAAAAAATAAGCCCACCTGCTTACTTATTAACTAGCAACTTGAGGAAACATTGATGATAGAGACAAGATTTGGAAGAAACCTGACTCCTTGAATTGCCTCATAGAAGGTTGCTTACTGAAAATCTACATTGCAATGTTCAATAAGTGAGAAAGAAAATTCCACTGGGGTTTATCTGTTGGAACAATCATCATTATTCTATTACAGGACCCACAGAAACTATTACAGCTAGTAGCCATATAATCTCACAATTTTCCTTTTTTTTTTTTTTTTGATGGATCTGAAGCTCCAGGAAGTATATAGACACAGCAAAATAGAAACCATAACTTAGTTTTCACAAAGTCTAATGTTTTCCCTTTCTGTTACCTTAAATTCTTTTTATAAAGTTAAGGAGAATTTCTTCTCCAAAGAAGACAACATAATATTGTAAGTACTATGAACATTCAACACATTTTTATCTACCAAGTGCTAAGGTGTAAGTAAATTTGTGTGAATAGTACATAAACACAAGTAGCTACATAAATACAGTACATTTTTCTTAAGCATGGCTACAAAAATGTATTATCTTTCTCTCTAGAAAAAAAACCCCCAAAATCACTATTATTTTCTATCTAAATGTTACAGCACATACCAACTGACTAAATTGCAGTGAGAGAAGACCTCAACAGCCCTATTCTCTGAAGGGTGATCCTTGTCTACTTAAGGAAGAATAGAACTCAATGTTGAAATAGTTTATCTCCTTCCCAGTCTTTAAATATGTATGAAGGGTAGGTGTTTGTTTTGATATACTGGATTAATAGTGTTAATATTTAAATAGTTCCTCTTTTATTTCTAAAGTAACGCTTCATTAATATGTGAAATATAACATCACCTTTGGTCATATTGTTTTAGTCTATTTGGCTGCAGGCTTAGTGTTACAATCTTGCATCAATTTACATAGTGAAGATTATTTTTTGCTGCTGAATGGTACTAAAATTTCACATTTAAGCATAGGTGTTTTGAAAGGAATAAGAGAAAATTGTTAGGATCTATGGATTTCAAATCACTGTTGGATATGAAATATTTTGGTATGTCTAAAGATTCTTCTTTTTGATTAAGCAATACATATCAGCTTCTTAATTATAAGAGATCATCATTAAACTAACACGATTGAAAATTGATGTTCTCAAACTCTTTCAGGATTAGTACTATTTAACAAATTTCTATCAGAAAGTCAAACCCAGAAATATTACTCATATGCCTTTTCTTAACCTTTAAATTTCTTTTATTGAAGTATAATTAACATTCAGTGTTCTATTAATTTCAGATGTACAATATAGAGATTCAACATTTCTATACATTGCCCAGTGCTCATCACATTAAGTGTACTCTTAACCCTCTTTATCTATCTTAGCCTTTTACCATGAGTAAAACTTCTGCATTTGACTTTTTATTATGGAAAATTTCAAACATATACAAAAGGATAATGAATAGTGTAACTAACCCTCAAGTATCAATTCTTGGCCAATATTGTCTGATTTGTATCCCCACCCATTTTTCTTCCCCCTAAATTAATTTGAAGTAAATCCCAGATGTCATAAAATTTCCTTAAATCAATGGCTTAAGCAGAATTAGAATTATGGCAAATAACAAGGACTATCAGTAAGAAGAGAGTTATAAGAAAATATATATGTATATCTTCCACAATAATATCCAGTTTGTGTGTATATATATACTGAATGCTTGCTGTTTCTCTGCCTTAGAATGACTAATTAGGAATAATTATCACTTTGTCAGTCTACCATAATTTATCAACTTTACCTCAGCAACTTACTAATATCAGTAGTTAAGAAATATATTGCAAGACAAATCTTGCCATTCTGGAATTTACATTGTAGAAAGGTACATAGATGGATAAGAAAACAGCAATGATGATAAGCTATATATCAAACACATGCTGTGACTTTTAAAAACACTAAGGCAAGATGATTGAAAGAGAAAAATCCCAACTCCTTACTTATTATCAAGTCTTCTTATCTATCTTTGAGTAGATGCAGAAGTTGCAGTTCAAGATGTAGTAGCCAATGCCCATACCCATTTTTTAGTGGTACTTCCCATGGATATATCTAACAAACTTTTTTAAATAAGCGATGTAATTTCTGGACATATTTTTTTAATGTTTATTTGAGAGAGAGAGAGAGAGAGAGAGAATGAGAAGGGTAGGGGCAGAGAGAGGGGGACAGAGAATCCAAAGCGGATGTGGGGTTCAAACTCAGGAACCATGAGATTGTGACCTGAGCCAAAGTCAAATGCTTAAATGACTAGGCCTCCCAGGTGCCCCATCGGGACATAATTTTTAATTGTGAGCTGTTTTTTGTTTGTTTTTTTTGTTTTTAAGAGAGTGAGTACAGAGCAGATGGGAGGGGCGGAGGGAGAAAATGAATCTTAAGTAAGCTCCACACAGAGCCACCACCTGGGATCATGACCTGAGCTGAAATCAAGACTCAATGAACTGAGCCACCCACGCACCCCGATTAGGAGCTGTTCTTCATGTCTTGATGTTGACATTTTTAAATTGATTTCCTGAATATATGCTAGCTTAAGTAAGAGATAAATACAAATATTATAGAATGAATATATAGTACACTAAAGATGGCTTCACATTTCTGGACAATCCTCCCACTGAAAAGTGGGGTCTGTGCCAAACCCTATTTTAGAATCTATGAAGGCTCTGTGACTAATTAATCAGAAAAAATACAGGGAAAGTAGATTGTGTCTCATTTGGGGATGATCCCTTGTAGGATTGGTGACTTCTATTTCTTGTCTCTTAGAATATTTTGGAACTTAGCCACCATCTTGTGAGGAAGCTCAAGCTTCCCCATGTGAAAGGGCCCAGTGAAAGGAACGCAGGCCCTGCTTCTAACCATAGCTAAACTTTCAGATGAGCTGCCTGCACCAATTTACTTGCTATACAAACCAACCACCCTAGAAGTGGTCCTCTAATTCAAGCGGAGACGTTGTATCTCAAATTGATTAAAGCAAGGATGAAGTGTCTTTAGTTGTAGATTCAGGAGCAGAATAACTGATAACTATTTAAACCACTAGGTTTTGTTTTTTATAAAGCATTAAATAATCCTAGCAGAATAAATCTCCACACAATTTACTTTAGGTAATAGGCTGTATGAAGGAGAGCTATTTCTGATGTTTATACTGTATTCTCAGATATTACTATCACCATTAAAACATCAAAGTGTGCGTTTGTGGAGTGATCTGTGTCTTGCTTGATGCCTCCACTAATAGTGTATATGACTGCACAAATTCCTTTAATTTTCCCCCTGTATTTTTTGTATTCCTCGTGGCTTAGTACTCTAAAAAGTTATAGTGTATGTTTGAGATATTTTCAACCTCATATGATCTGGTATCAAGCTGTTGTCTACACAGGATATAAAATCTTTGAAAATAAGAACCATGTTTTTAATCTCTCAAAGGAACATATTTGTCACATAATCAATGTTTATTTTTGAATGAACGAATGCTCTAAATACTGCTTTGCTTAAGGTTCTTATTCAGTGGGTCTATATAGTTTTTGTCCTTAAATATAGCTCACTGTAGTAACTTTATAAACTCGAATCTATCTTTTTTCCAGTACGATTACTTGAAGTAGATTATAATCAAAATGATACCTTTTTTTTTTATAACAATGATGTATGTTGAAATAAAACCTAGTAGGGTAACTGTAAGATGCAGCTTTTTTTTTTCACCTTAGAAAAATACTATAAATCAGTCCTATGATCCAGTGTTTTCTAGGGGAAATTGTACATGCAGGGGAGTTGAGGAGAGAAATGAACTCCCAGCTTTTATCTCTCTAGTTATTTCCACTTAACTACATATAGCTAGGAGTTAGTGGCCTGAAATAAGAAATGGTATATCAGACATCATCCGGTCAGGAGATCAGAGACGACATCATTACTTTAACAAAGAGAATTTCATATGAGGAATTCTTATCCAAGGATTAGAAAAATGAACAGACAAGGAGGAAACACTATGGTAGTAACTATAAAAGATACCTACTACCACCGGGGTGAGAAGGGGTTGGAATTATTAAGCCTTGCAAACTTGGACAAGAAGCCCTATGGAGCTGGGTGCTAGATTTCTGAGAAAGGGGATCAATGGGTTGTGGCTTGTTCTTCTGAAGGGGGATGAAGGGGTTATTCCAAGAATAAAAGAAAATCCCAACCCGGAACCTACGGCCGCTGGAGGGACAAACTGCTATGTCAGGGTAAAGAACTGCTGGAGTTTTGCAGGAAGTAGGGTGTCCCTTCTCCCTCCTTCAAATGCCCTCTGTTAGCAGAGTCCAACAAGAAGCCTGCTGGAAAAACTGAAACTTGTTTTCCAGCATCCCAACCTTACATAACAGTATAAGAGCGTTGTCCTTTAAGCTAAGGGAAAATAGCTTAAAAAATCAATCCATATGGATTATTAATAAAACCATTGGTTACTCAATTATCATGGTACTTACGGCAAGAGGGAGTCCATAACACATCAGAAGAGTGTTCTTTCACAGCTTCAATACTTATAATTTAAAATAAAAAGATCCAGGGGTGCCTGGGTGGCTCAGTTGGTAAAGCATCCAATTTTGGCTTAGGTCATGATTTCACAGTTCATGGGTTCAAGCCCCACTTCTGGCTCTGTGCTGACAGCTCAGAGCCTGGTGTCTGCTTCAGATTCTGTGTCTTCCTCTCTCTCTCTGACCCTTCCCTGCTCACACTCTGTGTTTCTCTCTCTTGAAAATAAATAAACATTAAACAAATGTTTTAAATAAAAGGACACAACTTCATATCTATGGTTTTAATTTGGAGTACTTTATGCAGTTACACAATGAAAACAGAATCTCTAAATTTGAATTAATTTGGCCTTTTAGTTTTGGTATTTGTAAGACACCATATATCAAGATACATTTATAATGCCCATGTAGTTCCATTGCTTATCTTAACTGCATATAAAATATTGAGCTATTTCAGAAATACATGACTCCAAAATATCAACTACTCTAATGAGGGAGATAAGAGAGTGAATAGGCTGCCATTATTAAGTTTGCTCTTTTTAATAGAGACACATTTAAAATATTTGACATTTTTAGAAAAGGCTTAGAGACAGGGAAAAAAAAGAAGAGGAACAATGGAGAGAATAAGAAGAAGGGAAAATAGAAAAATGACAAATAACAGAATGAAAAAAGAATTGAAGTGAGCAGAGAGAGGAGACAGAAGGTAAAGAAAGGGAAGGGAAAGTGAGAGCAAGTAGGTAAGAGAGAAAAACATTATAAAAAAGTCTTGTCAGATCATGTCTAAGATTATATCTGCTTCGTTATTAAATAGAAACTCTGCAGACTCATAGAAAATCCACTAGTTCGGAGGTTGATTTTTTATATACAACTGTATTTTCTAATGATCTTAATCAGAGTGTAATTTCTTGTGCATGAAGCCATTCTGGTATTTTTAAAGAGCTTTACATAAGTATTTCTATTTTCTTCAGATTCTAAAATTTCACAAAGGCCTAGATTTTGCCACTTCTAAAATACTCAACACACTGTAAATTAATGCACCATTTTCTTGTTAAAATCAGCCTTGCATAAAATGATCTGTAGCTGAACAGGAGCAATAGCAAAGGTGTGAACTACTTCAGGGAAGTGCTAACTTCAGAGCCCAAATGAGAACATTTAAATGCTAAAATTTTTCAGCAACAGCAAACAGATGTTTCTGCAAAATATCATTTTTTTCATGTTTTCCAAACTGCTTTTTCTATGTACATTCACTTCTTCATTCTTCAAACTTGGACTTTCCTGCCACTTTACCAATTTTCAGTGCCCATTCATCCTTGAAATGTTTCATTTTTACTTTTCAATCTCTCCTCCTCTGCAGTAATTGCAATGGAAGATGGGTATATGGTTTTGCTCTAAAAAATGAATTCAGTATTAGTGACATGTACCAGGCTGATGGCACTGCAAACTGAAGCCCATTGTTTTACGCACAGTAACGCGGGCACCAAGCAATGTATCTCACAGTTGCCTGAACAACTATTCTCAATTGTATTCTGAAAGAAGGGACAATGATTAACCCTTTGGCTTAAAATGTAATTTGTGCTAATTTTTGAAATGACTGTGCATGATATAGGTCTCTGCTTGAAAAGACATATTGTATGGATGATGCCAATCAAATAGCCATTAAATGCTATTGAATTTGGATGGCTCACTAAAGCATACACCTGCCTACTAACTGTAAGTTCCAATTAAATTTGTGATTGCATAGAAATTAACTCTCAAAAAGATAAACACACATTTCAAAGGCAACTTGGATAGTTCTAATATCATTAGCAAATTTTGTATTCCAGAGGTCATATACATTTCTGGTAATGTGTGTTTTAAAATATGAAAGAAATAAAACTGGTCTCTCCATGCATAAGTATGCTATGCATGGACTACATACTAACTTCAGAATGAGTTTCCTACCGTTTAAAACAACACCTTATCCCCACAAACATTGGCTGATAGGGGTTTTGTGGAGTTATAATAAAAAAATGGGCATAAGACTCAGGAAGAATAGATTTAAGTAAGAGACATCTTCATAGTGAACTAATGGCATGACCCTGTGCAAATTTCTAAATTTCTCTGGGCATTACTTTTGTCAGCTATAAAAAGATAAGGTAGAGTAGATAATCACAAAGGTCTCATACTCTTAATGCTCTCTGACTGAAATGGCCGTGGGCTTTTGAATCTAAAACAAACTCTATGGAAAAGTAGAGAAATTGAGAGTCTGTCTCAATGAATCTTGAAAAGAGTATGACCCCTTGTGGGTAGTTAGAATCAGAAGTTTTTCAAGTTGTGATTTGATGTAGGTTTAAACTCTTTCTAAAATAGAATCTCATATAACTTCACCATTAGAATTTAATTACCTTGTACTTTAATGGGCTTTGCTTATCAAGATTCCCCTGAAAAATCAAATAACCGTTAGGATGCACCATACTTTATATTTGTCATTAGCTAATATAATAACTCAGATTGGTTTATAGCCTAAACCCACAGAATAGAACATAAAGTCCATGGGGCTAGAGACTTGTCTTTGAGGAAGGGAATGGGATCAGAGAAGGAAAGAACAATTCCTAGCTGCTAACTCAAGTGTTTGGTGAACTAGATTACATTTCATGGATTAAGGTGATGATGAGATTATTTGAATTCCAATTATGAGAGGTACAAACTGACTGAATTAGGAAGATATAGTTTGAAGAGAAAAAAAAAAAAAAAAAAAGCTAGAGAGTGAAGTATGACAACATCTGCAAATATTAGAATGATTACCAGGATGTCAAAGGATTAAAATCAACACAAATAAGTAGAAATTAAAAAAATAAATTATAAATAATACCAACATAAACTTCTTAACATTTATAGCTGTGAAAAGACAGAATCATGTGTTTCTAGAGTTTCTGCAAACTTTCACCCTTGAAAGTTTTCACCCTTGAAAGTAGAGTTTGGACAGACATTGTCAGAAAAATATGTAAACAGATTTCTGGCCTAAAATTAGCACTTAGACTAACATTTATAAGAAGTATTCCACACAATGTTAATTCCAAAGGATACTATCTATTATCTCTAAAGGGGAAACAGATTCTATTGTCAAATAACAGCAGTAAATGGCATTTGAGTAAAGTTAATCATGCAACTTTAACATACATCTTCTCCTCATCTTTAGAGTAATGACACATTACTCAAATCACCAGTGGGAAATAGTGCTTTTTAAAGGTAGGTAACTATGGAATCCTTTTTTGTATTTTTTTAAGTTTATTTACTTATTGTGTAAGAGAGAAAGAGCACATGTGCATGTGTACATGTGCACAGGGGAGGGGCAGAGAGAGAGAAAGAGAGAGAGGGTCCCAGCAGGCCCCACGCTCAGCACAGAGCCCTATGTGGGGCTCAATCTCATGACTGCAAGATCATGACCTGAGCAGGTTATCAAGAGTCAAATGCATAACCAACTGAGTCACCCAAGCACCCCTAGAATCTTTTTTTGTGAATGTTCATATGATATAATGTTTTATACAATATATGTTGAAAAGTGTAATCTGTTTCACAAATTAGACAAGATCATATGCTCTTTCAGAATTTAATCTGGTTCAAACTATTAATATCCCCTATTGGAATATAGTGTGGCAACTATGATTTAAGTATAAAATACTGTTAAGTGCTACAACTTTTTCCCCCCTAAATCATATCTCATAGATAAATGCCCAGCTTGCCTATACAAAAGATTGGGTAACATCATATCTTTAGAAAGTGCAATCTTTGTTAGGAAGGCTATGGCAATATTATAAATATACATGATGTTCTTAAAGAATCAACATGAATTACAACAGTTAATTCTTACAATAAACATATGGGGCATACTATTATTGTGATTTTACAAATAAGAAAACCATGTATCAGGTAATTGAAATAACTTGTCCAAGATCAAAATTTAAAAAAATGGGTAAGACTCAAATGTTTTGCCTTCAGAGTCTGTCCTAAAATTCCTACTACTTTCTTATGAAGTCAGATATGAGTGATGTTTCTTCCACAATCTATCAGGAAATGATCTTTAAAAGTAGAATAGACAGTAAGTGATCTTAATTATTCAGCTACTTTCTCACATGAAAACACTAGGGTGAATAAATTATCCCTGGAATTTCTTTTTGGCTTAGTGATGGTAGCAATCAACTGAAAAATAATTTCCATACAAGGAAGAAATTTGCACACTGTTATTAGATAAAGAGGGCTTACCATCACTTGTTATAGACTTCTGTGAAAAACAGGATTGATTTTTATCAATCTGAAATTGCTCAGTGGAAATAGTCATTGCTTAGCAGAGAAGAATGAACCAAATTGCCTCTAAGCTTCCTTCATCTCTATAAGTGTAGGAGCCAAATTTTAACTATTTTTCCTGCAAAAGATACATATGATGAACATTAAAAAAAATAGACACATGGTCTTTTCAGAAATTTAGCAATTTTTGTAAGCCAATAGCACTGCCAATTTGCTGAGAAACATAAAGAATTTTAAGAAAATTAGCTCTAACTTCAAGGCTATGAGGAAAAGTCTAGCATTACCATACATATGCCAAGATGGTTTTAAATTCTTTGGATTGAGTATTTTAATTTTTTGAAATTGCCCACAGTTTGTTAGGAGATAACCTAAATTAGCAATTCCTGTAAAAAGAATGATTGCATTTTCCCATTCATTGACATTGTTCAACATTAAATCTGCATTCATTATGGATCCCTGAGATATGTAGTTTTAGTTATTTTTTTCCAATTGTGGAAAAATGGTAGAAACTGTAAACTATCAGAGGAAAAAATTTTTCCTCAATCGAATAAAGCACTAATAAATCATAGATAAGTAGTTTAGACTCAGTCTTGTTCACTTTTCAGATGACGTTTTGCTAGTAGCTATATAATTTAAACCTTATTCTGAATCTATATTTAATAGAGCTTTCAGGACTTATTAGATCACCTCAAGCAGTCTTTTCCAGAAAAAGTACACTGTCCATGATTCTTAATGCTTACCTGATCAGAATCCATAAATAAGAAGAGCACTAAATTCATCTATAAGTGTTATTTAATTTTTTTTAGTTTTCCTTCATTTTATTGGGGAAAGGTTTATAGTGACTAATAAACATGACCTCTGGGCTCCATAAAGCTCAGTGCTTTTGGTTTGTCTAAGACCTCCTGGTAAAACACTCATGACTAAAGCATTAAAACCTATTTTGTTGCTTCCTTGCACTACCTTAGTTCATGAAGATGTTTTGAGGGTGTACCATCTGCTTTCTGAACTTTCCTGAATGAAAGTTGCCTAGTTAATCAGGGGTAGGTTTCTAAAATACTGTTTTAATCTGCTATCCTTTCCTTGATTCTTGTTTTTGCATCTCAGAAATAGAACAAACAATTCAGAAGAGTAGAAATAAATTGGAGGAATAAATCCTATCACTTCTTCCTAATCCATGTAATATGGAAAATATTTAATCTTTCCATAATTCTTTAAATGTATAAAAAATTAACTAGGCAACTATGTTACTAGCATAACTTGGAGACTGAGTGTAACTCAGATAATTTCTCCCATCCTGCTTATCCACAGTCAGTAAGAACTGGATACTTTCTTTTCCAAAATCTGCAGTTTGATCAGAGAAATTGGTTCATCAAAAGATGAATTTTGGGGAGCGCCTGGGTGGCTCGATCGGTTACATGTCCAACTCTTGATTTCAGCTCCAGTCACGATCTCACAGTTCATGAGTTTGAGCCCCATGTCAGCCTCTGTGCTGACACTGCAGAGCCTGTTTGGGATTCCCTCTCTTGCTCTCTCTCTGCTCCTCCCCTGCTCATACTTTCTCTCCCTCTCAAAATAAACATCAAAAAAAGATTATTTTTTATTCTTGACACATATTTGAAATTAATACTTTAGTATTTTCTTTTCCTTACAATTATCTATTGATAATGCACATTTTATAAATATATGATTTAAGGATTGTGGGTAGTGATTCCTTCTTGCCTGCCTTCCTCCCTTCCTTCCTTCCTTCCTTCCTTCCTTCCTTCCTAAATGAGTACTATTTTATTGCTGGGTCAAATGCTAAGACATGGGATACAGTGGACGATGCAATTATTGTGACCCTTCTTTTCACATTGCTTAGAGTCTAAGGGGACAACAGGAAACTATCAAAATTGTATATAAATAGACTTTTGGTATGTTTTATATTGTATACTGTGGCAAGTGCAGTGAAGTCAATAGCCAAAGATTTTGAAATAGATTAATAGTTATAGAGTGCAGCTACAACATTAGATAGAATAGTAAAGAATGCTTCTCTGAGAAAGTAGCACTTTAAACTGATACTTGAGCAAGAGGAGGAGACACCCATGGAAAAGAATGAGTGTGCTTCTGAGAGAGAATGATTCACTCAAGAGACTAGCATAAACAGTCTGACTCCACTGAGAGACGGGCAATGAGGATGGATGGTATTAAGCAGAAGAGCGACTTGGCTTGAAGTTGGAGAAATAAGCCCAGGCCGCATCAGATAGGTCATGCAATCTACATTAAGGAGTTTAAATTCCTGTATGAGTGTCACGGAGAAACACAGAAAACACTAAGCCAAGGTGTTACAAGATTTATTTTACACTTATAAAAATATTGATGTTATCTGTATGGAAATATAGCCAGAGTGAAAGGGGGACACAAATTAGTGGCTTATTAAAATTAGCCAGATTAGTGTTGGTGGTGAGGACTGGTGTGATTAGGAGAGGTAGGACACTGGAAAGAATGTAAGTTTGATTTTGGAGGCACTTTGGCGTAATTAGTGGTGATAGAGGGGTCTCTGGGAGGGGAAGAGTGGAATCCAATGTGATTCCTCAATTTGCAGCTTGAATGACTCAGTAAACAGTAGAACCATTCACTGCAATGTGGATGCCTGGCATTGGTTTGTAGGAGGGGGAGGGGAGCCGTTGAGAGGGGAAAATTACCAGTTTACTACATGTTAAATTTGAAAGTAACTTTCATTCATTTGTTTTGTTTACACATGAAGAGAGACACCTGTATTGACAGAAACTGGAATAGAATATAATCTTGAGAAGGCAATAGGTCACTCGCTTAGCTTCCCAGGGCTGCTATAATAAAGTAGCACAGAGGGACTTAAACCACAGAAATTTACTCTTCCACCGTTCTGAAGGTTTGAAGAAATAAATCAAGGTGTCTAGAGGGCCATGCTCCCTCTGAAGTCTCTAAGGAAAGATTTCTGCTTTTCTTTTCCTGTTTCTGGAGGCATCAGGTGTCCCCTGTTTGTGGCAGCATGACTCCTATCTAGGCCCCCATTTTCACATGGCCATCTTCCCAATGTGTCTCTGTGCCTTCGTATGACATTTTGCTTTTTGTGTCTCTCTCTCCTTGTAAGGATATCAGGCGTATTGGATTAAGTTCCCAGACTACTCCAGTCTGACCTCATCTTAACTAATTACATCTGTAAGGTCACTCTTTCCAAATCTGGTCACATTCTGAGGTATTGGGGGGTTAGGACTCCAACATATATTTTTGTGGAACACAATTTAACCCATAACTCACCGATCAAGAGAGTGCAGAGAAAGAGAAAATACAAGCTTAGCACTGAACATTTGAAAAATTTTAGCATTTAGATTTCTTGTGAAGGCACTGATGAAATTCTACAGTGTTAGCTAGGAGGAAGTCTGGCATATATTTCACTACATTGAGTTAAGAGACTATTTAAGGCAGGAATGGTAAACAGAGTTCAATTTTATTGCAAGTAGTAAAGTAAAGGCAGAAAATGGCTAAGGTCATCAATGAGCAATGAAATTACTCAGCTTTATAATGATAATCCTGGCCATTAATAAAATATTAAGATATATCAAGTCAACATTATTAACAAAGCAAGAAAATGTGAAGTGTCTTTTAGAAGGATTTACATAGAAGTTATTATTCATAACATTATTGTGTAATTTAGGTGTCGATGGTCTCTAGAAACTCAATGATGAATAACAGCTAATTTCCAAGATTTAGAGGACTCTGTATGGCTAATTAGCCATACGTTGTCTATGTATGTGATGGAATAGAGGACCTCTCTTTCCTTTTAGCTCACTATGGAAGGAAATAAATTTGGACTCTGGCTTTACACTGAATAATAAGAAATTCTACCCCCACAAGTGACATAAATGTAGAAAACAAAAAAATTTGAAAGGGGAATATAAAACACATATACATAGTATAGAATTGAGGACTTAATATTAGAAAGCTATAAGTTACAGAATAAAAGATAGAAATATTTGATTATGTAAAAAAATCTAAAAATGACACGAGATATCATAAGCCAAGACATAAGCACTAATTGATTATTTCTAGTGCTAAAATGTATAATATAGAACTCTCTTATACATTTGTTTTACAAACACCAAAAATGAAAGGCAGAGAGTAGGAGTGAGGTACGATAAAGAAAAAAAATTGAAAACAAATGTGTATGTGATAAAAATAATAACTGTGTTATTTAAATAAAAGCAAGTGTGTGTATATCTGTATGCACAGCATATATGTCTGCATAAAGAGATGGATGCAATTTAGTCCCTGAATAATGCTTAATTTAAAGAGATGAGAATGTAGGTAATACCATCCATGAATATTTGTAAATTTAGTATGATGCAGATAAAAGCAACAAGTATCCTATTGTGAATAAATGAGCTGATTCAGTTTTTTTAGATAGATTTTGGTGTCTACAATTCATTCTATCTTGCACATTAAAAAAAAATCTCCTGAATACACACTTATGATTGTCTTCTCTGAGTAAGGAATTAGGAATGAGAACTATATACATGCCCTTATGGGCGTGGTATTGGAATGGATAAAATACATCTCAAAACAAGTGCATTATTTTTCCTTTTTTCCTTTTTACTTTATAAGCACCATAATGTGAACCAAGGAATTTTATATATAAAGATTTATTTTGTATAACTTTTCTTTTTGCCAGTTCTCAAATATCTTGGCCTTAGGTAACTTTTACTCCTAGACTACTTACTGTTCCGCATCTTAAAGTTAACAAAGAAAGGCAATCTACAGGACATCTAAAGACTGGCTAAATAGATCAAATTAAACTTTCATACAGGTGTGAATAATAAATGGAAATCGCAAGAATATATGTACTTAAACAAAAATGTGCATTTTCATTATATTAAACAAGTACCTCATGTTTCTCATGATAAATCATAAAGGTGACTCAATTCAATAACAGTGAGATGTATTTCATTATGAAACAGGTTAATGCAATCTTCTATTGAGCCCAAACTTTACAGCATTTTAATTTATGTGCCATTGTTTAGAAGAGGAAAAGGTCAAATTAGTCCCATAAGCAAACTGGGGAAATTTCCTAGTCTTCCAAAACTATCCAATGAAGAAACAACATCCTTTCTCTGTATCATATGCAATGCAATAAGCAGAAAAGTAATGAAAACCTAGGGAAATATGGGCTCACATTTACCCAGTATAGTTCTGAAATACTCCACGAGAAAATCTCGAGAACCGAGGAAGCGGAAAATATTCTCCCATTATTTTCTTGTACTCTCTCCATAAAGCTGGTTTGAAGGAGGAATTGCTCAGTTAATAGTTTCTATAGAAGCAGTTTAACCAGTTTCCAAGGGAGCATAGTTGCTTAGGAAACTCAAATATATTAGAGCACAGAGGCCGAGACTAGACACCTGCTGGTACACAAAGTTTCATGCTGCCATTTTTACCCACTCTCTCTCTCTCTCTTTGGTTATGCTTTCATAGGACAGAAGTGCAGAACTGGAAGACCAATGCAATTCTTGGTAGAGGGTGGGGAACATGTAATTGCTTGTGGGCTTATCATAAAGACCACCATTGGTAAGTAATTCATTTTTGAAGGCAGATTGGGTGGCATTTTCCTTCCCTGCACACAGCTTCCACTGGCCAGTGGGATAATCTCTGTGAATTTACTATAATCATATTCTCTGGAAACCCTGGTACATTAAGAAATAGTAATTGAATTTCATAAGAGCAATTTCCAAAATCTGCTCAATTAAGAAAAAAAATCAAAGGCGTAGGTAGACAAGACACATTTTAAACCTCAGGGCTAGTTTCCCAAAAATAGCAATGATGTTTTCCCTCTGAAATGTATAATGATATATAAAAATAGAGTGCCTATTATGTAACCACTTTAGGATTTTTGCCTCAATGAATAATTCTGGTTTCAATTAGCTGTTTTTATTTTTTATATAAAATATAGGTTGTGTAGATATTAAGTTGTACACATTTATCTGTCTATCCGTCTATCTATCTAAATGGATTTTGTAATGCCTTTTGAAAGTTGATCACTCATTTTCAGCTGATATCCTTTAAAAATGTGAAATGATGATGGCCAGGCGGTAACACGTGCTGCAAATGTGACTTGTGGTCTCCACACACCAGGCTGCCACATTTCACAGCTGTTCAGTAGACACGAGGAGCTAAGCAACAGAACCCATGCAAGTGGGCTGGGAACCCCTAGATGACACAGCATTATAAAAAGAGAAAAAAATAAACTCTGCAATTAACCAAAGCAATCCCTGAGGTTTGAGTCTCAGCATTATCCTTGCCTTCTGCATTCTGTCTATGAAGCTTTTAGAGACAGGCAATCACAACGTTTTCACAAAAACATTTGATTGTAACAGATTACAGAAAAGCTATTCATATTTTAGTAGTCAACGATCTCAGATATTCACAGAGAGAGAGAGAGAGAGAGAGAGAAAGAGGAGAGAAGAGTGGTCTAAAACCTAATTCATGTTACCTTAGAGTTAAAGTGAACCTTAAATTGTTTTACAAAATGTTTAACTTTCCAATTAACTCTGTTTTCTTTGATGGTTAAGAGAACCCTGAGACGTTGTTGAGACACTACCTGCTTTAGGGTCAAGATCACACTTTAGATTTTTGTCTTCTTTTTGTGTCAAGATTTCCTGAACATAAAATGCCAAATGTTTTATCCACAAGTAACACTCAATGGAATCCTCTTCCCAGAAAATCCTCTAATTTGGACATCCCTCCATGATCATTGGCTCTTCAAACTGGAATGAACCCAGCTTCACTAGGATGTCCTGCTCAACCTTGGGCTGCCAGGAACATACGCTTGTCAGTGACCTGTTAAAGTGGTATGCTGCTCTTTCTGGAGCAAAGGTAAATTACATAATCTGTGTCTTGTCTCCAGTAAAATGGCAGCTCAAGTAAAGATTCTGAGATGCCTCTTCTTCTTTTCTTTTTTCAGTTTCACGCAATAATTGTTCGGCATTAACTTTGTGCTTAGTTGTGCTAGGTACTATGTCTACACAGATACAAATACGAATCAAGATCTTTGTGGAACTTACGTTCCATTTCGCAGTTCTCCATCACTAGTTTTAGTACCTCCCTGTCTGTGGGATGTCGACTACCTCTAGGCAATCCATTTACACTAGCTGATTTTGTACCTGGACATTCTTAGACTCTATGGCTGCTTGATAATATTTTTGGGGCCTCTCTTTAAGCAGAAGCAAATAGCCTCTTCGGGGCAGATTTTTGTTCTTTCTAATTTTCTGTCTGTCTTCCTGTTAAAAGGTAAAAAGATCACAGCGGAGGGTTAATGTGGATGGGGAGAAAGAGCAACAGTAGGAAATAACCAAAAGCATATTAAATCGTTTTACATATAATAAATATTTATGTGTCTAAACTAACAAAATGACTCTAGGTCTGTGAACATTTCCAACAAGTTAATGTAGTCATTTTAATTTATCCTCAAGTTTCCCATTTTCTTTGCAGGATTTTGGATTTTCTTTTAAAATAGAACTTTACTTGCTTCATTAAAAATGTATTTTCCACAGAGCAGCCAGAGAGCCATTTAAAACTTTTTTCAAACCCTATTATGCCCCTGTTCAAAGCACTCCAGTGTCTTTCCATCACACTATTAAAAATACTCAAAGGTCATACCTACAAACCCCTACATGATCTGCCCCTGAGTACTTCCCTCCCCTTTGTATCCTACAGAGGAGGCCTCTACACTCTCCTGCTATGTGCCCTGCATGCTCCTGCCTCAGGTCCTTTTCCTCAGTATTCCTTCTGTTTCGAAAACTTGTCCCCAGATAGTTGATGGCCCATTCCCTCATTCCTTCAGTACACTGTTGTTGTGTTTCCTTCTCAGGATACTTTTTTCTACCCCTGTATCTAAATGTCAATCCTTACCCTTCTTTATTCCTTTACTTTCCTAATTATTTTATTCTTGGTATGCATTTCTATGTGATATAAGCTTATTATTTCATTTTGTTTATCTTGGAACTTTGTGTAAGTTCCATGAGGGTAGAGAACTCTATCTTGTTCATTGTTTTATTCTTAGTATGGAAAAGGCTGCCTGGAAAATAACAGAGATCAAAGTATTAGTGATTTGAATGAAATAATGGATGGATGGATGGATAGATACATGGATAGTTGGTTGAATGGATGGATGGAGATCTCCATGGGTAGCAAGCAGGGTAGTGTTCATGTTGTCTTAAGTTACTTCAGAAAACCTCTTTTGAGTGACACTTTGCCAGATTCTTTTGGGTATGTCTTTTCATGAAATAAGGCAGAGATTGGGATTTGACATATTTTTTTCAAGAATGGGTAATAATTTAAACAATACCAAAATGAGGGGCAAAAATGTCTCCTGTGTTAGCTTGGGTGTCCTCAAGAACAGAGTTGAGACAATACTTCTGTGCAGGTAGTTTGAGAGCATATGCCAGAGAGTAGGAGGGAGGAATCAGAGAAAGTGAAACAGAGAGAGAGAGGAAAAACCAATATAAAGGTGCATTATTGATTTATTGCAATAGGCAACAGATGCTTCTGGGAAACATATGGAATGCCTTCTAAGACTGTTCTAATCAAAGTATTTGTCTATCAGCTCTCATGGGAATTGATCAAAGATTGCTGCTTCAGAGTTTTTATGCCTGTACTTCTGAGGAGCCCATGCTGTGAGTGCTTTCTACTTCTACCTTGGCAGAAATCGTGGGAGAAGCCTAGAAGATGTGAGTCTGGGGCACTGGTGATAAAAGGATGAAAAATCCATCCCACACTCCATCTACATGTGCACTGCATGAAGTCCACTCTGTTACTGAGTCTTCAAGTTTTCCACAGAGGATTTAATATGCAAGGGATAGTAGAATAAGCTACAGTTCTCTTTACTGAAGTGGCCCTAAGACTGTTAGTGATATTTATCATCTCCTTTCTCCATCACCAATTTTGGCTATGTCTCCCCTTCAAGCAGCATTTCCTCTGGCCTTGGTTGCTTGCCTGATGAGTTGACACAGACCTTTATCTCTGAGGAGTATAAACTTTGAGACTCTTGATCATAACTGAAATTGCTGCAATTGTCCTTTTACCATAGTGATGAGCCTGGAAGCACCAAGAGAGGGCCAAGTGGATCTTCTGATTTCCATACTACTCCCAGTATGTGTACGTAGAACTTCCATGCTCCTTAGTATAAATATCCCCAACCTCCTACCCCCAGGAATCAGCACATCTAATCCAGCAGAGGCTAACGTTTTGGGCAAGCCAGCGTTAATTTCTTATTGGTGACTGACAGTGATGGTGAGAGAAGCCAGCTCTACCCAATCCCTGCCCTGTGTGTCACTGAGTACAAATTGTTGAATACAAGCTCCATATTTCAAGAAATCAGTTCAATGCATACACTGTATCCTGGCAGACAATGTCTCAACCCTGAGAAGTGTTTTTTTCAAAAATGTTGCCTTAGTTGAGCCTTTATTAAGATATCTTATTGTTCCATAATGCCAGGTCATTCTGGATAAAGTAGAATCAATGGATCTCATGTGCTCATTGAAACATTACCTTCCCTGTAAAATGGGTCTTTTAGATGGGGTGATGCCCCATGCTATAAGTCTTGAATTTTGGTGCTAGTAAACACTTTGGGCAGGAAAGGCTAACCTGTACTGAAGACTCAATCCTGTTTAGGATGAAATACTATGCTCCAGGATGAAAGTGCCTGATGTAATTACTTTGCTGTGAATTGACTAGACAAGTTTCCTGGAAGGATGATACCATTTCATAGGCTCAATATTGGTCTTTGCTATGAAAATTTCAGACCTCCAAGCATCAGTAGAAGGTATATCTGGTTTTTTGAGAAGAAGTCCAAATCACTGGCCACACCCATAGTTTCCATCCCTGCTACCACAGGCATTGTATCCATGGCTTCTTCCACAACCAGTAGAGTGGTCAAATACATAAGTTGGCTAATGTCCACTGGTTGTCTCATCCTGTCTACCTAGGTTTTGAATGTGTTCTTTTTAATGTTTATTTTTGAAAGAGAGAGAGAGAGAGAGAGAGAGAGAGAGAGCGCACGAGTGGGGGAGGGGCAGAAAGAGGGAGACTTAGAATCTGAAGCAGGTTCCAGGCTTCAAACTGTCAGCACAGAGCTTGATGCAGGGCTCGAACCCATGAAGTGTGAGATCATGACCTGAGCCAAAGCCAGACACTCAGCAGATTGAGCCACCCAGGCATCTCTGAATGTGTTCTTTGTGGTGTATCAGCTTTAGTGGCTGTTAATTTGAGATACAAAAATCTTAACTCCTGTAAATCTAAATGTACGCTGATTTCTTCAGCCTCTTTGACGTTGAGTTTCTAATCTCAATCCTTTCAGGCTCATCATCAACTGCCAAATGATCATCACTTCCCAGAAAATGTGTTTCCTGATCTCACATCAGGTGTTTCTTCACACCAAGTGACTACCAAGTATACCCCTTCCAGTCCTTCCCATAGTGAGTATTCTTATTGTCACTGCCCTTTACTGCCACTCCTTGTTGTATGTTGAATTGTGTTCCCCTAAATGTTAAAGTCTCCGCCCCTGGTACCTGTGAATGTGACCTTATTTAGAAATACTGTTTGTGTGGATGTAACTAAGTTAGTATGAGGTCATAATGGATTAGGTTAGCCCCTAAAACAGTGACTGGTGTCTTTATAAGAGAAAGGAGAGGGAAATTTGGATACAAGACAAGTACAAGGAGAACATCATATGAACATCAAGGTGGAGATTGGAGTGATTCAGATGTAAGACACAGAACACAAACAATTTCTGTCAATCACTGGGAGCTAGGAACAGGCAAGAAAGGATTCTTCCCCAGAGCCTTCAGAGGGAACATGAACTTGCTGACACCTTGAGTTAAGCCATTTAGCTTCCAGAACTACGCAAGAATAAATTTGTGCTGTTTTATGCCACCCAGTTTGTGGTACCTGGTTACGAAAGCCCAAGGAAACTAGTGAAATCCTCATTGCTCTGTCTTGTAGCAGCTTTACATTTTCACCTTGCATACAACTTTTCAAGCCACCTATGAACTGTGCTTGTGTCAGCCAGGAGATAAGAGTTGGGAACTGGGGGATAGACACTGGTGAGGCAGAATCTAGGCTACTGCTTATGTAACTTACAAGTAACCTCTGGATCTGTTCAGGCACAGTACCATTGGGAAAGTACCATTCTCATTGCCCAATGGATGGCTTCTGCAAACACCTGACTCTGTGATTTGGTAAACTGACAATAGCAGGATGAATGCTGGGCATCACTGATAGCAGTCACTTGCCTTGGTCAGGCATTCCTCTATTTAACAGAAGTTATTTTTCACACAAAGAGTGGTTCTTTGCTGCTGAAGACATGGCTCTGCTACAGAACACTAGCATCTGTGCAGAGACACTCCAATTAGAGCTTTCCAGAGACCTCATACAGCTTCTCCATCTCATATGGATGCCTTTAGTATCATTGAATTCCCTGAGTCATACAACCAGATTGCAGGGAGTCTTGAACAACAGCTTGGACCTGTTTGCAAAGCCTTCTCTTTGTCTCTCAAACTAAAATTTACTAAAGAGGACAGGTTTTAATGTTTTGAAGACAGAAATTAATTTTTTTTTCTCGAGCTACCTGCCTCCATGAAGTAAGAAGACCTATGAAAAACTTAATTCCTTGGACTGACTGGGTTTTCAAGGTTGTTTCTTTCTCTCACTTTCCAAATCCTGCAGATATCCTGTTATGTGGGTTTAATCAGTCCAGGGTCTTCAGTACAGATTTCTCTGTCCCTCTCACCATTAGCTGTCTGATAGCAGGTGTCCTAAATACTCCTGAGAAAAGGAGGACATCAAACTGATTAGGGGTCTCATTTAACCTTCACTTCTAGCTCAGGGCCCCAAAGCAGACTTTTCTTGAGTTCACTGATATATAGGGCATATAAATGCTACTTATAAAATGGTAGCTTAATTCACTCTCTTCAAATAAACCTTTTGAATCAGTCTCCATCTAGGGCAAGATTTGAATGTTCTGCATTTCTAGACATAAAAACCATCAAATTCCATTAAAAAATAAACCATTATCTGTAACTATGTTAGATTGCGAACAGTACACCCTAAGCCAACAGACATAACAGCTCTTATTCCTACAGCATTAAAATATAAGAAGGATGCACATTTCCTTTTCTCTCTGATTTCATACCCACCTCCCTCAGTCTTTGTTCTGCCCTTCTCCTTTTAGAGAAGTAATGTCTAAAGTACCCTAACAGATGTATATGTTTTTCTCCAACAATTAGATCTATATCAGGGACATATCCCTCAATAGTCTCTGAATTTGACTTTAATGTCTCAGGGGATGAGTTTAAACACTTTAGTTCCAAGCAAATTTCAGAAAAGTGTTCCTTACCTATTATTAAGTAAAAGCACATGAAATAAAAGTTCCATTTAGTTCTTAGGCCTTACACTCCTATATTACCCTCCCCAGTGGAATCCAGTCTTCATGCTATGTACACTTGGCTGTTCAGTGTGGAATTATACCAATATTTGCATATATGGTCTTATTTTTTCCTATTACTTCAGAGTTGTTTTACAAGGAACATGTCCAAGGAATGAACACATTTAGTATACTGAAATTCAAAGCTAATTTAAAAATCTTTCTTGGGGTACCTGGGTAGCTCAGTCAGTTAAGCATCTGACTTCAGCTTAGGTCATGATCCCGCAGTTTGTGGGTTTGAGCCCCCTGTCAGGCTCTGTGTTGACAGCTCAGAGCCTGGAGCCTACTTCAGATTCTTTGTCTCCCTCTCTCTGCCCCTCCCTGCTCATGCTCTGTCTCTGTCTCTCTCAAAAATTAATAAAAACCATTAAAAATTATTTGCCAATTTGATGAATTAATAAAAGATGTTAAAAAAATCTTTCCTCAACTTTTGCTTCTGAGAAATGATATCCAAAAAAAAAGCAAAATTTGGCCTAAGTCTATTCCTGTATACCACAGAAGAAACACAAAGCAAATGTGTCTGCTTGTTACTAAGAATCCCTTGTTTGCTTCTAGAGTATGTGGGCAGCAGTTGGGCAAGGTGTGATGTTTTTGAAGTTTAAAAATAATGTTGAAATATTTTCATGATATAAGCTTTTTGGTTTAAAAAAGTTTGAGTTTTATAAATTAACAATAAATTGTAACTAAATATATAATTTCTTTTTGAATAGTTTTCTGAATAATTTCCTATATATCTGTTTGGACATATTTTAAGGTTTTCATTTTAGAGTCATTTTCTTAATGCTCATTTTCATCTTTTTTTATGCCTTTATTGTAGTGAATAGAGTGGGCCATGCTTTTTTCCCCATTCTCCTCTCTCTCTGCCTCCATCTCCTTCTCTCCTTCTCTTTCTCCCTCCCTTTACTTTTGCCTTTCTCTCTATCTCCTTCCTTCTCTCCCTCCCTTTCTTTAGTTCTCTTGAAACACTCATTTCTTGAGTATCCTGCTTCTTCTGTCCAAAGACCACTCAAACCAAAATCCTTCCCAACCAAATTGAACACCTTTTCCTTACTGTATTGTGTGTGTGTGTGTATGTGTAATTTTTACCAGAATCCTCTTTCCTCACTAATTAAGACCTAGAACATTAGTTCATATTTATCCTGGAGACACATGCTTACTATTTATTTCAATGGTAATCATGAATTTTTAAAATACAAATGTGCTTATTTTCTACATAGGTATCATATTTTCAGTGCCTGAGATACAACTTGTTCACATAAAAGAACTCCATTAGGATCTTCACAATCCTTCACTTGGTATATTCCAAGACATTGCTGAAATCATTTGTTCATCCATATACGAGTACATTGCTATAATACATAACTATAAATATGCATTTTCTAGCTTAAATATGGTAGGCAAGACTCTAAGATGGTCCCCTCACATTCTCAATCCGGGGTATACACATGCTGTATAATGCCATACCCTTGAGTGTGTATTCAATCTGTGGTTATGATGGAATGTCATTCCCATGATAACATTAGTAGTTAGCTCCTTTTGAGTTAACTAGAAGGACATTTATCTTAGATGGGCCTGACATAGCCAGGTAGGGTTTTTTTTAAGTTTATTTATTTATTTTGAGAGAGAGAGAGAGAGAGAGAGCAGTGCAGGAGGGGCAAGGAGTGAGAGAATCCTAAGCAATCTCTGCACTGTCGGTGTAGAGCCTGGTGCAGGGCTTAAACTCACGAACCGTGAGGTCATGACCTGAGCCAAAACCAAGAGTCAGGCACTTAACCTACTGAGCCAGGCACCCAGATTTTTTATTTTAAAGTTTAAACATTAGAGACTCTCCTGTTGGTCTTAAACACAGCTTCCATGAGTTCTGCTGCAAGGAAGGCAATTCTTCCAACAACCAGCAAGCTTGGAAGAGGATCCTGAGCCTCAGATGAAACCCTGATCCTAGGTAACACTTGATGCAGGCTCATGGGAACCAGAGTAGAGACCCTCTCTTAAGACTTCCCAGGATTCCTAATCCATGGAACTATTAGACAATGAAAGGGTATTGTTTTAAGTCACTAAGTTTGCAGCAATTTGCTATATAGCAATAGAAAATAAACACACTGATCCAGGGTTAGAAAGAAACAGCTCACAATTGCTTATGACTTGTTCGTAATTGTAACTTGTTCAACAGTCTACCTAAATCGATTTCTATTAAAAAGAACAATTATTAAAATATTAACAGTACAATTGTTACATACGGAATGTCTTAATTCTTTACATATGGTAGATCATGTTAATTGTTATAAAGACTCTATGAAGTGAGCATTAAATTTCTGAATTCATAAGCAGTAAAGAGGGTCTTAAGGAATTTAGCTATCTTATCAGAAGGGGCAGAGGTAGCGTGATGTGTTGACCGGGAGGGATGAGGAAAAGCCCTTTGGCAGACAGAACCTTCTCTTCTGGTTTCCAAGCTCACACCTTTCCCACCTTGGTATACTGCATTTCATTATGTATAGAAAATTATACACAAGGTATCCTCTTCTGCCCTGGGTTGCTAAGATCAATAAAGTATGCACCCATAATGAAGGACTTTAAAATCCAGCAGGGAAAACAGACATGAATCACACAATATCTTCCAAGGTCTAATGAAACCCTTGCACACTGGGGTGATATTCTGGTGGGATTAGAAAGCACTTAGAGAAGCCATGGCAAATGAGCTAAGCCTTAAATACTCTAAATGATCTTTCTGGTAGAAAAATTGGAGCTGTAATCCTTTGGGGTGGAGAAATAAAATGCTGCACTTAGAATTGTAAATGTACAGAACATGTTCACAGAATGTTTAGTAGATAGGAGCACAGGGGAGTCAAAGATATAACTGAGTTTTATACCCTGAATGTGTGTTTCCTACATTGTTTACAGCTTTTTGATACCTGTCTTTGTCTGTTTCACTCTTTCAATTTCCACATTCCTTAATCTAACTGTTTTTTGCATACTATAGTGAAATTTTTGGATCATGGTGTCAGCAATACATTTGGGAAAACATCTCAATAAAACATAATTTTAAGATTCAGTTCTCACATACACACACACACACACACACACCACCGTGTGATTGTAGTTTATTGTTAAATTCATGGTTAATGCTTAAAATATGTATCATATATATTACTTTTTGTCCTTGATACTTAAAGTATTTTTAAATGATATTCTTGATTTCTAGAGGTACATGGCAAAATTCTAGGTACTAAGGACACAGAAATAACCCAGTTTGGCAAGAACACTGAAATAGAGAGTGGGAATGATGATGTTTGGGGGGAAAGCTGGGGTCAAATATACCAGGAAAAAGTAACAAATTATATATGTCAGAGAACAGCATATCTTAGATAATTAAACAGAAAGATATGTTAGCAAATGACTGAGGAACTATCAGAAAAAATCATCAAAGAAAGGAATTTTAAAGACACAGCGTCTGAACATGTATATTATAAGTTCTCTGATCCATCAAATACATAGTCTACAGTGAGCTGTCTCTGGCTCTGAAGATCTCATGTTTGATTAAGTATAGCTCTTAATGTAAAAAAGATATTGTTAAAAAACAACACCTACTTCAGGGGGTGCCTGGGCGGTTCAGTTGGTTAAACGACCTACTCTAGATTTCGGCTCAGGTCATAATCTCATGGTTTGTGAGTTCGAGCCCTGTGTTACACTCTGCACTGACAGTGTGGAGCTTGCTTGGGATTCTATGCCTCCCTCTCCTTCTCCAAAAAATAAATAAACATTTAAAAAAAAAATCCTACTTCTGTAGGAAGTCTACATGTCTAGTACATGTCTAATACTAAGGGAAAAAAAGATAAAATGCCATGAAAATCCCTATTAATGTGTTATAAAAAGAAAAACTGTCTAAAATAAATATGAGATCATGGACAACTTTAACAAGCAAAGTATATCTATCAAATTAATTTCCTTGTTGTATTCCTCTTATCAATAACAAATAAACTAGATGACCTGAACCAAACTGAAAGGCACCTATCAAATTTTCCAAAATTATCATTCAGGGATTCTCAGAATTCAAGCATTTTATATGGGAGACGTGTTATTTTTGCATTCACTTCAATTTTACAAACTCGGTCATGTATCCTCTTTACAGGTTTCTCTTTTTTATCCAAAGAAAAAAAGGAAAGAGTAAAAAGCCCATCGCCAAGCAGTTCATCACCTCACTTGTGGGGAAAGTCAGAGTAATACACATCCTGTGGTAACTGAGAGGGATACAGGATAGGCTATTTTGGGGCTCACTAGAGAAATATAAATCTTTTGAAATTTTTCCACTTCTCATTTCTTGTATTCTATCTATTTGGTATATTAAATTCATATATAATAAACTTGGAAAGCAGTCATTTTACATGAAACTAATTATGTGCGGTGGAGACCCAGAGGACAGATCCATCCTGACAGAGTACTTTCAACACCATTTACTTGTAGCTTGCTATGTAGACAGTGCAGCGCCTCAGTTAGAACCACGTATACAGCTAGTGATTTATACTTCCTCACGCACGAACAGCTTTTTCAATGTTGTTTACTTAACTCTTTTCAAAGAACTTCTAAAAAATGCTTCCCAGATTTTTATGGGTTAAAGGAAGCACCAATTTAGAAATTATAATTTATATACATAGAATAATAACTGATTTCACAGTTCATTAATTCAATTGATGCACAACAATAAAAGAGAATTACTGCAAAATATAACCATGTGATGTGAAAAGGTGGGAGGGGAAGTGTATAATTTTACTCACTTTATTCAAAAGAAATAAATGATCAAATGTACTTTATATAAAATGGTAAACTCACTATCGAAAATGATCAAATCTAATTAAGATAACATTTTAAAAACTGTACTTCAAAAATAAAATTGGAGAGGTATTTTTTTGGAAGATGTAATTCTGATATAACTTAAGAAGATTTAAATTTCTGCTGCAGGGAATAAGGGCTACTTTCCTACAATGACTTCCATAAAAAGTCCAGTTTTCCTCGTGTGTTAGTTTGCATTTGTGGGTATTGCAGAAAATACAGATTTTATATGAAGGATGTGTGGTATTTTTTAGTCACAATAGCACTACATTTTTTTTAATGTTTCTTTATTTTTGAGAGAGAGAGACACAGGGCACAAGCGGCAGAGAAAGAGAGAGGGAGACACAGAATCTGAAGCAGGCTCCAGGCTCTGAGCTGTCAGCACAGAGCCTGACATAGGACTTGAACTCACCAGTTGCAAGCTCATGACCTGGAACCAAAGTAGGACACTTAACTGACAGAGCCACCCAGGCGCCCGAGCACTACGTTTTTAAACACTAAATGCCTATTTTTATGTTTTTGCTTCAATGAAATGGGCATTTTTTCTAATTTAGATTCTTTAATGGAAAGATAACATATTTTTCTAGAACTCTGTTTTCTAAATAAAATAAATAAATAAGCCTTTATGCCTGTGAATACACACACATATACACATACGCACATGCCATGACCAGAATACGGAACACATATATAACATTTACATGTTATTACCTTACTGTCCCGTAAATTTTCACTAGTTCAAATATTTCCAAGGCATAAATTGACTTCAGTATACACATAGGTTATGTAATAAATATATTTTAAGCTAGGGATAAATGTGCTCTAACATATAAACGGAGACCTATAAGACTCATGACCAATCTCTCTACTGAAACTTGGCAGGCCAGAAAGGAATGGCAGGAGATCTTCAATGTGATGAACAGAAAAAATATGCAGCCGAGAATCCTTTATCCAGCAAGTCTTTCATTTAGAATAGAAGGAGAGATAAAGGTCTTCCCAAACAAACAAAAACTGAAGGAATTCGTCACCACTAAACCAGCCCTACAAGAGATCCTAAGGGGGATCCTGTGAGACAAAGTACCAGAGACATCGCTACAAGCATGAAACCCACACCATTAAAATGACTCTAAACCCATATATTTCTATAATAACACTGAATGTAAATGGACTAAATGCGCCAACCAAAAGACATAGGGTATGAGAATGGATAAAAAAACAGGACCCATCTATTTGCTGTCTACAACAGACTCATTTTAGACCTGAGGACACCTTCACATTGAGAGTGAGGGGATGGAGAACTATTTATCATGCCACTGGAAGTCAAAAGAAAGCTGGAGTACCCATACTTATATCAGACAAACTAGACTTTAAATTAAAGGCTGTAACAAGAGATGAAGAAGGGCATTATATAATAATCACAGGGTCTATCCATCAGGAAGAGCTAACAATTATAAATGTTTATGTGCCGAATACGGGAGCCCCCAAATATATAAAACAATTACAAACATAAGCAACCTTACTGATAAGAATGTGGTAATTGCAGGGGACTTTAACATTCCACTTAACAGAAATGGATAGATCATCTAGACACACAGTCAATAAAGAAACAAGGGCCTTGAATGATACATTGGATCAGATGGACTTGACAGATATATTTAGAACTCTGCATCCCAAAGCAACAGAATATACTTTCTTCTAGAGTGCACATGGAACATTCTCCAAGATAGATCACATACTGGGTCACAAAACAGCCCTTCATAAGTATACAAGAATTGAGATCATACCATGCATACTTTCAGACCACAATGCGATGAAGCTTGAAATCAACCACAGGAAAAAGTCTGGAAAACCTCCAAAAGCATGGAGGTTAAAGAACACCCTACTAAAGAATGAATGGGTCAACCAGGCAATTAGAGAAGAAATTTAAAAAAATATGGAAACAAACGAAAATGAAAATACAACAATCCAAACGCTTTGGGATGCAGCGAAGGCAGTCCTGAGAGGAAAATACATTGCAATCCAGGCCTTTCTCAAGAAACAAGAAAAATCCCAAATATAAAATCTAACAGCACACCTAAAGGAAATAGAAGCAGAACAGCAAAGACAGCCTAAACCCAAAAGAAGAAGAGAAATAATAAAGATCAGAGCAGAAATAAACAATATAGAATCTAAAAAAACTGTAGAGCAGATCAACAAAACCAAGAGTTGGTTTTTTTGAAAAAATAAACAAAATTGATAAACCTCTGGCCAGCCTTCTCAAAAAGAAAAAGGGAGATGACCCAAATAAATAAAATCATAAATGAAAATGGAATTATTACAACCAATCCCTCAGAGATACAAGCAATTATCAGGGAATACTATGAAAAATTCTATGCCAACAAACTGGACAACCTGGAAGAAATGGACAAATTCCTAAACACCCACATGCTTCCAAAACTCAATCAGGAGGAAATAGAAAGCTTGAACAGACCCATAACCAGCAAAGAAATTCAATCAGTCATCAAAAATCTCCCAACAAATAAGAGTCCGGGACCAGATGGCTTCCCAGGGGAGTTCTACCAGACATTTAAAGCAGAGATAATACCTAGACTTCTAAAGCTATTCCAAAAAATAGAAAGGGAAGGAAAATTTCCAGACTCATTCTATGAAGCCAGTATTACTTTGATTCCTAAACCAGACAGAGACCCAGTAAAAAAAGAGAACTACAGGCCAATATCCCTGATGAATATGGATGCAAAAATTCTCAGTAAGATACTAGCAAATCGAATTCAACAGCATATAAAAAGAATTATTCACCATGATCAAGTGAGATTCATTGCAGGGCTGGTTCAACATTTGCAAATCAATCAACGTGATACATCAAATTAATACAAGAAAAGATAAGAACCATATGATCCTGTTAATCAATGCAGAAAAGGCATTTGACAAAATTCAGCAACCTTTCTTAAAAAAAAAAAAAAAACCTTGAGAAAGTCGGGATAGAAGTAACATACTTAAAGATCATAAAAGCCATTTATGAAAAGCCCACAGCTAACATCATCCTCAATGGGGAAAAACTGAGAGCTTTTTCCCTGAGATCAGGAACACGACAGGGATGCCCACTCTCACCGCTGTTGTTTAACATAGTGCTGGAAGTTCTAGCATCAGCAATCAGACAGCAAAAGGAAATCAAAGGCATCAAAATTGGCAAAGATGAAGTCAAGCTTTCACTTTTTGCAGATGGCATTATATTATACATGGAAAATCCAATAGACTCCACCACAAGTCTGCTAGAACTGATACATGGATTTAACAAAGTTGCAGGATACAAAATCAATGTACAGAAATCAGTTGAATTCTTATACACTAATAATGAAGCAACAGAAAGACAAATAAAGAAACTGATCCCATTCACAATTGCACCAAGAAGCATAAAATACCTAGGAATAAATCTAACCAAAGATGTACAAGATCTGTATGCTGAAAACTATAGAAACCTTATGAAGGAAATTGAAGAAGATATAAAGAAATGGAAAAACATTCCGTGCTCATGGATTGGAAGAATAAATATTGTCAAAATGTCAATACTACCCAAAGCTATCTACACATTCAATGCAATCCCAATCAAAATTGCACCAGAATTCTTCTCAAAACTAGAACAAGCAATCCTAAAATTCATATGGAACCACAAAAGGCCCCGAATAGCCAAAGTAATTTTGAAGAAGAAGACCAAAGCAGGAGGCATCACAATCCCAGACTTTAGCTTCTACTACAAACCTGTAATCATCAAGAAAGCATGGTATTGGCACAAAAACAGACACATAGACCAATGGAATAGAATAGAAACCCCAGAACTAGACCCACAAACGTATGGCCAACTAATCTTTGACAAAGCAGGAAAGAACATCCAATGGAAAAAACACAGTCTCTTTAACAAATGGTGCTGGGAGAACTGGACAGCAACATGCAGAAGGTTGAAACTAGACCACTTTCTCACACCATTCACAAACTCAAAATGGATAAAGGACCTGAATGTGAGACAGGAAACCATCAAAACCCTAGAGCAGAAAGCAGGAAAAGACCTCTCTGACCTCAGCCGCAGAAATTTCTTACTTGACACATCTCCAAACGCAAGGGAATTAAAAGCAAAAATGAACTATTGGGACCTCATGAAGATAAAAAGCTTCTGCACAGCAAAGGAAACAACCAACAAAACCAAAAGGCAACCAACGGAATGGGAAAAGATATTTGCAAATGACATATTGGACAAAGGGCTAGTATCCAAAATCTATAAAGAGCTCACCAAACTCCACACCCGAAAAACAACCCAGTGAAGAAATGGGCAGAAAACATGAATAGACACTTCTCTAAAGAAGACATCCGGATGGCCAACAGGCACATGAAAAGATGCTCAACGTCGCTCCTCATCAGGGAAATACAGATCAAAACCACACTCAGATATCACCTCATGCCAGTTAAAGTGGCCAAAATGAACAAATCAGGAGACTATAGATGCTGGAGAGGATGCGGAGAAACGGGAACCCTCTTGCACTGTTGGTGGGAATGCAAACTGGTGCAGCCACTCTGGAAAACAGTGTGGAAGTTCCTCAAAAAATTAAAATTAGACCTACCCTATGACCCAGCAGTAGCACTGCTAGGAATTTACCCAATGATACAGGAGTACTGATGCATAGGGGCATTTGTACCCCAATGTTTATAGCAGCACTCTCAACAATATCCAAATTATGGAAAGAGCCTAAATGTCCATCAGCTAATGAATGGATAAAGAAATTGTGGTTTATATACACAATGGAGTACTACGTGGCAATGAGAAAGAATGAAATATGGCCCTTTGTAGCAACGTGGATGGAACTGGAGAGTGTGATGCTAAGTGAAATAATCCATACAATGAAAGACAGGTACCATATGCTTTCACTCTTATGTGGATCCTGAGAAACCTAACAGAAACCCATGGGGAAGGGGAAGGGAAAAAAAAAGAGGTTAGAGTGGGAGAGAGCCAAAGCATAAGAGACTCTTAAAAACTGAGTACAAACCGAGGGTTGATGGGGGCTGGGAGGGAGGGGAGGGTGGGTGATGGGTATTGAGGAGGGCAACTTTTGGGATGAGCACTGGGTATTGTATGGAAACCAATTTGACAATAAATTTCATATATTGAAAAAAATAATAAATATATTTTAAATGTCATGTTTATATGTCTATAGGGTGTAAAATTAATGTTGTATGTGGGTGTGTAGATAAAATTTCTACTGTAATGCACCTGGAGAGAAGAAACAAAAGGGACATTTTCTCTTCTTTTTTTTTTGAATTTTTAAAAATGTTTTTATTTATTTTTGAGAGATAGAAACAGAGTGTGAGTGGGGCAGAAGCAGAGAGAGAGGGAGACACAGAATCTGAAACAGGCTCCAGGCTCTCAGCTATCATACCGTGTTCAAACTTGGGAACTGCAAGAACATGACCTAGGCCGAAGTCACACACTTAACTGACTGGCACACCCAGGCACCCCTAGAAACATTTTATTTTCTAATTATGGGAAGAAAAGTTAGCAAATTACTTTTGAAATACCAGCATACAGTTGCCGCACATAAGCTAGTCCAGCAAATGATTATATCAACCTTATTCTACAATTACAATTGCTATCTCATAACCAGACCCTTATTATTTTCATACAATGTTAAAAAGCACAAAATAAGTTTACTCTGAAGGTTAAGTGTATTCAAGTCTGAACTCTTATGGTACACAAATGAGGATTAAAGTTGGAAACTCTGCTGCACCAAGGCTTTAGAATTAATATAACATGACCACAATAGTGACAGAGCCGATGAGTCACTGCCCACTCTGAATAAATGCTAGAAGTAGCTAAAGAAAAACTGCCAAGGTCAAAGCTCAGCGCAGTTTCAGATGGATGTTATTCTCTCTATAGCAGTCACTCTCTCCTCCTTCCAGCTTTCCAAAAGGAACTGGTCCACTGCAGGCACTCAGGATGAACCTGCCAGATTTAATAATAATCAAGAACACTCTTAAATAATTGTCGCCAGGAAGAGAAGCAATTGGGAAACTTAAAAGTAAGGACTCCTTGAACTGTGGCTCATTTCAGAAAGCACACCCCTCTCTCCTCATTTCAAAACAAAGGTACTAAGGAAGCATAGGGAAGAGTCACAGAGAAATTCACTTGTTGCAGCCAAAAAGATCATCACATTCTCGCCGCTTTCCTGGGTCATTCTGGTAACCTATAGCCAACATTCTGGAGAAATACAACGTGGAAAGGAGCAAGTAATTTTGATTCAGTATTCATTGGTGGAGATTTGCATTTTAACTCAACCAGAAGGCATATTGTTGGCCTTCTATAGACTTGTAAGGCCTTCTAAAATTTAGAGGAAAACATTGAGCTTTCTGTGATGTTGAAGTTTAATATCAATATGTTGAGTTCCTCATAGTATAGGTGCTCTGGTAACTTTTCCTTGCTACTATTTTCTTTACTTTTATTCAGGTTGTAAGTGTATTTCTAGCATCAGCCATCACTTAGCCTTTCAGTGAAATGTTTCCAAGTGAGAAATGTGACATTATGTGCATATTTTGGCTATCCAATAGCCAAAATACATAGCACTTTTGAACCTTCCAAACAGTGAAAATTAATCAGGAAACATCCTAAGCCTAGCTGAGAAAGATAACACCTCACCACCGTGCACCACCACAACAATTACTACTTCTCAGAGCAATGTCCATTCAAGTATATGAACTCCTTTAGTAGAGTGTCCATGAGAGATGCAGCCATTTCACATAGGAGCATTACTTCAATGCATTAGTCACATGTCGTTTACAAGATACCATGAACTAAAAGTAAACCTCAGATGTTAGAAACAATGAGCATGTTCTAGTTGCTATTTATGTGTAATAATAAATCATCCAGAATTGTATAACTCTGCATTGATCCTTTGTTAAAAGCAGGTTGGTTATGGAAATGGGTCATGCCTGGGGGTCACGTGGCTTTCTTCTGGCAAGCAATTCCCAGGTAGGCAATAGGTTGAGAGTGGTCAGCTTCCAATAACCCTAGAACCCGTGGGATTGCTTCAGTTATAAAAGGGGTGAGGCTGAATCTAGACCCAGCAGACAGCATTTTCTTTTACTTCTTCCTCAATTTCTTTCAAATCCTTCTACTGCTCTCCACTCTCGCTGCCATCATTCTAATCAAAGCTAGTCACTTCTTATTGAAGTGGCTCTTTTTTGTTCTCAACCTATTGTTTTTTCCAACATTGCATACAATGTTACAAATAACAAATATCTTCCTATCAGAAACCTCTTAATACCCTTTAATGTTTTCTTATTGCTCTATGTAAAGTAAAACAGTATGGAGTTTCCTCAAAAAACTAAAAATAGAACTACTCTACGACCCAGGAATTGCACTACTAGGCATTTATCTATGGGACACAGGTGTGCTGTTTTGAAGGGACACATGCACCCCCATGTTTATAGCAGCACTGTCAACAATAGCCAAAGTATGGAGAGAGCCCAAATGCCCATCGATGGATGAATGGATAAAGAAGATGTGGTATATATACACAATGAAGTATTACTTGGCAATCAAAAAGAATGAAATCTTGCCATTGGCTACTATGTGGATGGAACTAGAGGGGATTATGCTAAGTGAAATTAGTCAGAGAAAGACAAAAATCAGATAACTTCACTCATATGAGGACTTTAGGAGACAAAACAGATGAACATAAGGGAAGGGAAACAAAAATAATATAAAAACAGGGAGGGGGAAAAAACAGAAGAGACTCATAAATATGGAGAACAAACTGAGGGTTACTGGAGGGATTGTGGGAGGGGGGATGGGATAAATGGGTAAGGGGCATTAGGGAATCTACTCCTGAAATCATTGTTTCACTATATGCTAACTAATTTGGATGTAAATTTAAAAAAATTAAAAAATTAATTAAATTTAAAAAAATAAATTAAGGAAAAAAAAAAAAAAAAACCTTCCATTTATATCTGTTCATTTTGTCCCAAACAGCACGGAAGACTTTATCAAATTCCCCGGAAGTTTTCAGATACCTTGGATCTTTGATGATGGTTCTCAACCATATGAAATGTACTCGGGAGAAGAAACAGATTTTCACGACACCAGGGAGGGGGTACAGAAGGAAAGATTTTTCTAGCATCCAGTTGACTGAGGCCATGAACACTGCTAATCATCCTACAATACATAAGATGGCACCCCCCATAACAAAAAATCATCAGGACAATATAGCAACAATGCCAATATTGAAAAGTCATAGGTGCACCTGGGTGGCTCAGTCGGTTAGGTGTCTGACTCTTGATTGTGGCTCCGGTCATAATCTCAATGGTTCATGACATCGAGTCCCACACCGAGCTCTGTGCTGACAGCATGGAGCCTGCTTGGGATTCTCTCCCTCCTTCTCTCTCTTTCTGCTCCTCCCCTACTTGTGTTTGCTCGCTCTCTCTCTCTCTCAAAATAAATCCACAGACATTAAAAAAGAAAACCCTAAACTGTATCATTCCCCCAATTAATGATGATAAATGCATAGAAAGAATGAAAAAGAGGAAATGAGTATGTTCGCTGAGATTTGTTTTTGTAGTTCTTGTGTTTTTATTCCAGCTTTTAACAATGACCTCTTCCCTTCTTGTCTTTCCAAGTTCTCATAGGCATCTGCTTGATAAAACAGTCTTAAACTGTCTGTCATTTTCCACAAATTAGCCAGCCTGACAGCTTTTAGGACTGTGTTATTTTCAAGATAGTTCCTCAGAGACCGTTAACTGCCGTTCAGTGATATCAATGCAAATCTTACTGTACCTCAGAAAGTAATTTGTCTAATTCAAGACACCCAAAGTTATTTAGAGTACCAAGGTGCCCACTTGATAATTCCTAATGTATTTTGAACTTTGACTATTTTCTATCAAAGATGGGTCAGCCCTCTCTTATCTGATAATCATTAGACTTGAAAGGGAAGTTGGAAGCGGTAAATTTCTCATCAATTTCTAAATTTGATGGACAATTTCAAGCCTCTATACCATGTTTTTTTTTCAGATTTTATAGCCATCCCTCCTTCTTACATATTGAAAATGAACTTCCTTATGGTAAAGTCTTCCTTAATCATAAATAAATCACTCTCAATTTCATATTCCAGCACCATACTCTGACCCATTTTTATCTTTCACACCACTGAACATTGATTCTTGCAATATGTTTACCAGTGTTTCTAGAATAAAATCATCACAGAATACAAAAAAAATTAACCTATGTATATTTTAGGGTTGGTAACACATACACTTATACTTAATGTGTATTTTGTCCATTTCCAACTTTATTAGGTCCCTTTAAAAATAAAAAATATTAGAGTTTATATTTTTATGATTTATTTAGTAAATGTTTTGACTCTCCATAGTCCTTTAATGGGTAATATTTCATAAGTAGTAATTTATTTCTGCTTCTTCAATGTATCATTATCTTTTCATCTTAAAGAAACTCAGTTTTATTCTCTTGAAATTTTACTTTCTTTTTCAAATACCACCTCTTGTGATTACATGTAACTTTATCCCACAAAATGCCCTATTAAGTGCTGTTCTAGTGTATTTGATGCAAATCTCACGTCTTAACCTTTACGATAGCATATTTTTGCCATGCATTTTTATCTTGGACTGTTTTTGAAACTTTCTATTTGAACCAAGTTTTCTATTCTACTTTCAGGCATATTCTGTGTATCACTCTGAGTATATTATCACGTGCCCTGTGGAACAGATGCTACAAGGACTTCTAGTGACATTTTTCCTGGAAAGTATCCCTTTTATCCCAATACTTAGAATGCAGAATGTTAGCATCTATAACTCAGAGGCTTTCAACATATTAGCATTTAGTGCTATGCCAGAATGACTATACATTCTGTTATTCTGTTAGAATAAAAAAGATTTAGTGATCAGCATGCAGCCAGTCTTGACCACCATAGTATGACTTTGACACAAAGATAGGATCAGTTTGCTTTGAGGATGGCAGTGGTGGGAGGCAAGACCAATGAGGACAATGATATGCCACAATGACAAGAGTACCTGGAACTCTATTAGAATAAATGACAGACACACACACACACACACACACACACACACACAAATGTGTGATCTTAAGAGCGATGGTAACAACATGGCAATAAGAGATACAGCATTTAACTTAATGCTACACAAGATTGTCCAGAGCCAAAAGAAGACAGTGTCAAGTTGATAGCAGCCACAAGGCCAACTGTGGCAGGAGCTGAGAAGTATTTCAACAAGGACAGGAAACCTTTCTTGTAATTATGGGGGACATATTTAGCAAAAATAAGTCAGTCCTTATCAGAGATCTAGCAAAGGATTCTTTTTAACTTGTGAAATCATTTGTATGAACAATCTTCCAAATAATTTCAGAAATTATATTGTTATATTTAAAAATAACATAAGGATGCTTGGTGGCTCAGTTGGTTAAATGTCTGACTCTTGATTTCAACTCAGGTCATGATCTCATGGTTCCTAAGATCAATCCAGGCACCAGGCTCCATGCTTTTGGGATTCTCTCTCTCCCCTTCTCTCTGCCCCTCCTCTGCTTGCATGCATGCACACATGCGCACATGCACGCACACTCTCTCTCTCTCAAAAATAAACACTTAAACAATTAAACTAAAATAAAAATAATAATCACATAAAATTGAGGTGGCTACTGTAGTTCTGGCTGAATGGTTATTTTTTTTTATCTTTTTTTTAACGTTTATTTATTTTTGAGACAGAGAGAGACAGAGCATGAACAGGGGAGGAGCAGAGAGAGAGGGAGACACAGAATCTGAAACAGGTTCCAGGCTCTGAGCTGTCAGCACAGAGCCCGACGCAGGGCTCGAACTCAAGGACCGCGAGATCGTGACCTGAACCGAAGTCGGCCGCTTAACCGACTGAGCCACCCAGGCGCCCCTGAATGGTTATTTTAACTACAGCAGGCAGACATTGAGGATCTGCAAAGGAATTCTTTGAGATACTGCATTAATAGGTGAATAATTCACCATCAGTTGGTGGAATAAGGAATAGCATTTCAGAGATAAATGGATCTTGGTCCCAAATAAAAAATTTTTCATTAAAAATGCCTGTCAGTAGTGGTTTCCTTTGCAGTATTTCAAAAAGTTAAGTTTTGCATAAGTTTAAGAAATGGACAACTCTAGAATGAAAAATACTTTTAGAAATATTGAAATACTGCGAAGGTTGAAGTGGAAAAGCTTACCTCCGTTATATTCCCACTCTACTGTCACTAATTCATACTCCTGGGTAAAATCTGGTATTTGTTATTATTAGATACATTCATTATTCATACACTGAAACATTATTATGTTGATTAAATTGACCCAATTTCTAAAAGCAAACAAACTTTCTTAAAAACCTGCCAAGGAACTTTATGAGTGTTCTCTCATGACTTACTTTAATTGAATTAATTTAAAAACCATTAAAAAAACCCTGGATAATCTGGACATAGCTCTAATCACTATTTTGTGAAGTATACAGTAACTTTTAATTCTGTATGTCAACCAAAAGGAACTTAAATTTAAACAAACACAGAATATTAAAAATATTTTGTGTTCTATCGAGTGAAATTGACCCTAAGTCCTGTGATCCCTAGATAGGATTACTAGCTAATAGGAATAAACTTGGTATTTCAAAGAATAAAATGTACTTGTTAGATAAGCAATAGATAAATTAATTTGTTTATGTGTAGTGAATATATCATTCTATTAGGAGACTTTACAGTCCTTAGCCACACTCTTGAGACATTTGACAAGTTATCCACTGGAGTAAGTATTCACCTCAGTGAATCTGAGCACATGCCCAACTCTGTGTCAGTGCACTATCAAGGGTAGAGTTTCTATCACTAAACATTTATTTGTTATGAATCCTGAAAGTTTCACTCTCCAAATATCTTTCTTTTAAAATACAAGTATAAATGAAATGGCAAAATCTTTGTCATTTTTTAACCTATTAGATTTTTTGGAAAATAGCCAATGAGCCAGCGAAGAAGGAAGAACACAAGTACTTGGAAGGTTTTGAGAGAAGAAAAAGAAAGAAGAAAATGTAACCAGATGAGTTCCTTGGCTTAATTATTTTGCCAAAAGCTCATTTTTTAAGACACTTTAGTTTTATTTAATGAGCATTTTTTGTGAGTGCATGTTTGTGTATGTTTAGGGAAGAGTCAAAACTGTGCATTGAGTGAGTTTATAATTGAATGCCTTTAGTGCCTTTTTTCCATTTAGCTTGTTTTTACTGAATGATTACTTATAACACTACCCTTTAATACAATACTGAAAAATGTATATCTCCAAATGTCTATATCCAATGTCTATATCCAAAAACATGGGTTGCACAAGGTGGGGAGGCTTTGAATAAGATTTCTTCTCTGTCATCCTAGGGAAGTGCTTCTCTAAAGTATTTTCATGTCGACTGATGAATGCATACAGAAGATGTGGCATATATATATGTATGTGTGTGTGTGTGTGTGTGTGTGTGTGTATAATGGAAAACTACTCAGAAATGAAAAAGAATGAAATCTTGCCATTTGAAACAATATGGATGGAACTGGATACTATTATGCTAAGAAAATAAGTGAGAGAAAGAAAGATATCGTATGATTTCACTCACATGTAGAATTTGAGAAGCTCAACAGATGCACACAGGGGAAGGGAAGGAAAAATAAGATAAAAATAAAGAGGGAAGCAAACCATAAGAGACTCTTAAATACAGAGAACAAACTGAGGGTTGCTGGAGGTGAGGTAGGGGAGATGGGTTAAGTGGGTGATGGGCTTTAAAGAGGGCACTTTATGGGATGAGCACTGGATGTCATATGTAAGAGATGAATCACTGGGTTCTACTCCTGAAGCCAAGACTACACTGTATGTTAACTAACTTGAATTTAGAAAGAAGAAGAAAGAAAGAAAGAAAGAAAGAAAGAAAGAAAGAAAGAAAGAAGAAAGAAAGAAAGAAAGAAAGAAAGAAAGAAAGAAAGAAAAAGAAGACAGAAATACGTACATAGGAAACAAAATAATTTTCATGCCTTTAAATACAACTGTCCCAATCTTTTAAAAAAATATGATATGGGGCACCTGGGTTGCTCAGTCATTTGAATGTCCAACTTGAGCTCAGGTCATGATCTCATGGTTCATGAGTTTGAGCTCCATATCGGGCTTGCTCCTGTCAGTGCAGAGCCAGCTTCTGATCCTTTGTCCACCCCCTCCAACCTCTGTTTCTCCCCCACTTATGCTCTCTCAAAAAATAAAAAACATTAAAAACACTAAAAAATATGATGTAACATTTTTTAAAGTGATAGATAAAACTGAAGGAAACTCCGTTAGAATAATTCTCCATGTTGCTAATGTGAACATAAAGATTTTAATGTAACCTTTATAAATATATAAGAAATCAAAACAGAGGCATTTCAAAGGCCATTACCAATTCTGACCTGCCATACTGTCTATGTCAGTTGAATTGCATTTTACCCTTGAAGCCATCTATTTCAGTTATATAAAGAGGAACAAGAAAGACATGAATATTTAAATAGAACAGAAAAAAATAGTGTAATTTCACATTGCAGGTTTTTGTATTCTCCTCAGATAATGTATTCGGAGGACTCAGTCACTAGTCCTATTCCGTGCATTGCCTTGCAGTATATATACTGTTTCTCAAAGACTGGGATCAACTTCCCTGATATATACTTTTAATTTCTTTCTTCTAACTTGCTGTCTGTTCTATAACATCTTAAATTGCACCCAAACGTGTGTAGACATTTTGTCTTATTCGTGGTCAAGGATGAGAAGAGCCAGATTTCCACTCTGCAGCCCACCTGTGGCTTTTGCTCTCAATTCTGGTTGAAGTTGGGATTTCAACCTTTTAAAAATGGATTCTAGACAAGAGGAATAATTTAGCTTCTATGTGAGGCCTCATTACCCTAACACAAGAAATGTCCTTGTTCTAAGGAACAGGTTTAACAGTATGACATATCAACACAACATAATAAAATGAAATTTGTCTTACTTAAGACATGTTTAGGTTGCAAGTGACAGAAAATGAACTGAACCGAGCTTACTCAAAAATGGTTATATGGCTTAGAGTATGTCCCCCAATTACTTAAATTAATATGTATATATTCATATATTCATATATATGTCTACTTATATTTTAAAAAAACAGATGGAAAGGGCAGGAATAAAGGTCAGTTTCAAAAGAATTGCAAAGAGAATCTACCTTTCTCAAAGAAACTCTACCTTTCTCCTTTCTGCTTCTCTTTGAATATTGGTTTATCATTTCATTCCACATTACTTTTCTTCATAAGGCAGACACCACAGTCAACCAAACATAGAGTCAAACTAAGTCTAAAACTCCCAGAAAAAGTGATTGTTACTTTCCTTCTCCTCATCTTCCTCCTTTATTTGCCTAGCTTGCACCAAACATGAGAGACTCAATTTGTGGGGAAAAAATAGAAACTTCAGTAAAAACAATATGGAAGAGGTAGGAAGAAGAGAATGCTAAGAAAGGTGGTTTGCTTTTGCAAAATGGAGAAGCATTCTCTAAAAAAGAATAATAGAGACACACTATTGTCGAGTTAGTGTTACCCACATAGGAATAAGGAAGCCTTCATCGTATATAAACTGGTAAGCATTATAAAATAATTTTGATGGAACAATTTATAGAACACTTACATAAATGTCTGACACAAAATTTAATAATGGAAAAAATATAAGGATATGTACTTATAACCATATGTATGAAAAGACTACGTTTCAATATACACATTATAATATGTTAATATTGTACATACGTGTGAAACAGATCACATATTGCTTGTATTCTTCAAGTTGCAACTAGGAAAATTAAACCACTCAACAAATTTAAAGCAGAGAGAACTTAATAAAGAGAAATGTTGGCACTGATAATGGAAAAGCTGAGCAACGAAATGGGGTCAATGGTAAAATATAGATAGCCGCGACAATGGGGAGACTCTAGTTCTTTCTGGCTGGAGGTAAAAAGTAAAGAGGCCATGTTACTCATGCTAAGGAGAGAGGTTTATCTGCAACAGCCAAATTTGGTCAGTCCTGTCTAGTGAGAGTTAGAGCCACAGAGGACATGTGGGCATTGCTGGGGGTAGCATTGGCACAGTGATAATAATGCTGGCAAGGGGAAGAAATGTTGACTTCTTCCTTTCTCCCATTACCCTGTCTCCCCCATGGTCCCCATGGGCAAGAGTCAGATGTCTGCTGATGTGAGAGCTTGGAAAATGAACCCTTAAGGTCAGGAACCCTATCATATAAGCAGAGAAGCAAATAGTGAGGAATGGATCTTAAGGGACTATGTTTCATGTTTCTGTTTTTCTTCTCAGAGTGACTTTATAATAGAATGACTATACTTCTGTTTTTCCCTCCATTTAGCTTGTTTTTACTGAAAGATTACTTATAACACTATCCTAGGTATATCTAAAAGTGTCTGTATCTGACTTCCAAGAATATAAATTTTGTTTTTATAAAGATTTAAAACAGTCTACTTATGTAAACTTACTTCAGATGTGTTCAAATTGTATTTATTTTTAGCTTTTCATCATAATCTTATGTCAGGAAAAGTAGTCATCCTTGGTATGCTTAAAATTCTAAAAGTTCACAATGGAGGCAATCAAGAATTGAACAGACTGAACGAGTACAAGACATAAAGACTTGTACTGAAAGGTGACATACAAAGAAATGAGTATTGAAAACATGACAGTCCTTGAGGATAGGAGAAGGATCCAAACAGCAACACTGTTGTACTTGATGATATTTGTTTCCTCTGCCTGGGGCTGAATAATTTTCTTGCTGATGTGTTCAGTGAAAAAGACAACAATAATCCTTTCAGGATTTTTTCCATTTATAATACAGAATGTTTGCTTACTGGTGATTTCCTATCTAAATTGCTCTGATATGAGAAATGCATGTCATAACAATCGTTTCCCTTTAAACATGGGTTCAATTTAACACTCTGTCCTCCTTTGCAGCAAAATATTTTGTACTAACCTTGGTTGCTTAAAAAGAGAAGGTTCTGTTTCTTTTCTTTCTTGTCTTAATTTTTGTGCGTGTGCGAATTTTTTTCTTCCTTGAGGATGAATGTTCAGCAGTAGTGAAATTTCAAACTTTGAACAGTGCAAACATTATGTCCTTCTGAACAGAAAAAGGAGAGGGGTGCTTTTTGCCTTTTCCAGACACAGTTTCCCCAACATCTCAGCTTCCCACTGTCTTCTAGAAGATTTTAGAAGCTGTGCTAAGGAGAGCTCTCTCCTCTTTCTAACCTAACCCTCCCTCCCAAATCATTTTTTATTTCTTGTCATGCTTGATTTCTTCATGGTGTTTAATGCTATTTACTTCACCTTATTTATTTCCTTGTTTATACTGTATTTCTATCCAATCCCATTGAACTGTGAGCTCCTTGAAGGAGGGGAATTTTTCTTGCTGATCTTTCTGTCTCATGGGTGTAGAACAGTGCCTGACACATTCCAGGTGTTCTTTAAATATTTGTTGACTGACAAGGAGAAAATTAACATACATGTCGTATATGAAACCCCACATATAGCAAAGGATAGGTATTAACCTACTATTAATGTCCTTTAATACTGGGGCAGTTACAGAAAATAAATTCCACTAATTTGAGAGATTCTTAAAAATAGGGACTTGGTTTGAAGTAATTGTATAATGTAACTGGGCACAGTGACTAACAAATAATGGGTATCCATCAGATGCTTATTGAATGAGAGAATGCATGAATAAGTAACAATCTACTAAACCTCTTCCAAACATTCACTGATTCATTGATTGATTCATTCAACAAATATTTGAGTGCTCTCTATATGCCAGCATCTGTCTAGACACAGGCTGCATCAATTAATAAAACAAATTATCTGTTCTTGTGTATCTTACAAATAGATTTTAGAAAAAAAGCAGCAGCTAGAATTTTCTTATCATAATTTTTCTATGAACTGGTGACCAAATAGTGATAATAGTTCATGTGTTTTTAACCTCTGCTGGAAGGTATGGCAACTTACTTAAAACTTGGTCATCGGTTTCTAAGTTTGAGGCCAAAGACGTCGGCAGCCTGGTGAGCAGCAGCTGTTATCTTTTGGAAAATGTTTTCCTAAGTGGAACATTACTAGCAAGATGCAGCATTGTCTTATCAAATTGTGGGTCATGATCCACTTAGCAAATTGTGAATTCATTTTATTTTATTTTGATCAGCCTTTAAGAGACTCTTAAAAACTGAGAATAAACTGAGGGTTGATGGGGGGTGGGAGGGAAAGGAAAGTGGGTGATGGGCATTGAGGAGAGCACCTGTTGGGATGAGCACTGGGTGCGGTATGAAAACCAATTTGACAATAAATTTCATATAAAAATTAAAAATAAAAAAAGGAGAAAATAACAGAAAAGTCTAGAATAAAGCACAGAATAAAGTAGTATAAAGTAGAACAAAATAAAAAATTAAGAATGCTAGAACCAACTCACTTGCCAAGGGTTAGTGCGATTTCATAAAACTTGTATTTCAGTACGTGTGTGCTTGTGTGTATGAATTTTTATACTGGCCCATTAGGTATAAATTGTATTTATTTTAAGCTGAAGTGAAAAAGAAAAAACTGAAGCCATTACATGCTAGAGAAACAAGAACAAGGTCCTGATTCTAGCATAAAGATTGGGCAGCAAAGCACTGCCACGACTCAGGGAATGATTACTGACTGGCCTTGGAGGTGGGAGTGCCCTGGGTAAATCTCCCACCTCCCCCCAGACACACACATCCAAATCTAAGGAAGTGAGGTACAGGTCATGAAGTGGTGGCCAATCCTATAGATGGAGGAAACAAGGTGATACCTAAATGTGTTGTATTGTGGGGGGTGGGGGGCAACTGCACGAACAAGGTGATGGTTTGGGGTATGGTGGGGTGGAAGAGAGAGTTGTGTTTTACAAGGGGTAAGAGGGAAAAGTAATTATTTTAATAAGGCAGAGCATATGATGGTATTCAGATTTTGCACCAGATATGCTAAATTGTAGTTTCACATACATACAATAGGGGATGAATGGTAGAATAATCCAGTGTAAAGATTTTATTAGAAAAACAAAGAAAAGGTTTAACTGCATTTGTTATGAAATGAGGGTAAGAAAATGCTGATGTTAAAAGCACCTGCTGTTTTTATAGATCAGAATTGGCTTAGAATATGGTTGGTATTAGGATCCATCTGAGTTTTTTTGGATTTGTAGAAGATTCTCTGTGTATTTTATGGGAAAAGGTTTAATAACCTTGAGAAACTGGAAGTAAATTAGGAACTAGTAATTCACAAACTGTTACTGGAGTTTATTACTAACATTTCAAACAAAGACAAGAACACTTGTGTATCTACCTCCAGGACTACTGAAAGCATTGAATGAGATGACATGTGAACAAAGCACTAGTTGTTTTTGGAGCAGGTATTATTATCATCATCATCATCATCATCATCATCATTATGTCTTCCTAATGGGTGAGTGAACATATAGCAGAGATTGGGGAAATAGCTTTATACCGGGAGAGTAAAGTAAAGCCCTAACTCAGGTCATGATAGGGTAGAAGGTCATAATAGAACAAGCCTTCAGTACTGAATGAAAACTGTTACAAGGGACAATAATGATAATGGCAGGGGAAGAGAATGTCTAGTTGAAGGAAAATCTTCCTTATTTTCTTACTTCCTCCCTCCCTCCGTCTCACTCTGCCTCTCTCCTTCCCTCTCTCTCTCTTTTCCTTTCTTTCTTCCTACCTTCTATCCCTTCTTCCTCCCTCCCTCCTTCTCTCCCTCCTCTCCTTCTTCCTTCCTTCCTCCCTTCCTTCCTTCCTTCCTTCCTTCCTTCCTTCCTTCCTTCCCTTCTTCCTTTCCTTCCTACCTTCCTTCCTTCATTCCTTTTATTTGTAATTGTTTTAGGTTCTTAAATATATATACACATAGGGATCTGTGTGAATATTTTCTAGTACTTGGGGATCACATTATAGTTTACATTCTTTCTTTTTATCCATTTAAATACAACAATGCAGTTTCTGGCTCTTATTTATTTCTTCTATACTTGGTCTCTTTGACATCGATCTTAGAATTTTTAATTATTTTTAATTCTATTGTGAATTGTCTTCACTGTATGGAGAAACCATTTTTAGCCTCATGGAAGATATAGTGACTTTTCTTAAAAACTTGTAAGAAGTACTTTCTCTTAAAAGGCTGTTGACAAATATTCTAAGGCCCAAATGAACAGGACCTTATAACTTTTACTTTGGATATTTAAAGGAACCAGTGCATACTAGTAAAAATATAAAATTAAGAATTTGTTCTTATCTTATAATGGCTCTAAACTACTTTAGGATGGGCATACCACTTTAGTCATCTTTTAAATTATGTTCCCTGACAGAGGGAGTAAGTTCTACTTAGCCAATACCTGTTGAATTACACAGATGTTGAAAAATCACCCTACAAATATTTAAAATTTGCAGTTTTTAAAAAAATTCAAAATCAGAAAAAATACTTTCAGGTATCTATGCTTAATAAATGAAACTATGATACCTGGCTTCATATTCCACAACCATGGATAAAATAATTCTAAACTGAATATTGGACCATGAAGTGAGCATCTATTTAGCAAGTAGATCTTTTGTAAGTATGACTTTCAACCACACTGGCCCTTTCAGGGTACTACTTCTTTCAAATCTAGTTCAATGTTGCCAACATAAGCTAAATTCTACACCTAATTAGACAGTGTTCACAACAGTTGGAATAAATTACATTAAAATGGTCCCTTACCTTTATCTGCAATCTAACAGAATAATAATAAGAAAAGCACCCATATTTTCTTCACCTTCTAAGTTCAAATTTAGGAAGACACTTTAAATGTTACTTTTTTGGGTTGCTAAGTGTGACCTTCCAAAGTTGTGTTTCTTAGATCTTAAAACTCCTTTTGGGAGTCTAATATATATGTGTGAGTTATTTCTTTGGAAAATGTCCGGTCCAATTTAAATTCTCTTAAGATTCTTAAAAAGAAACTTATAGATTTATCATATTAACAATGTGTTCCCATTAAACAAAAATCCTCAAAATTTAAAGCCAACCAAAATTTCCAAGCTTCCAATCTGAAGAAGAGATCATCTTAGGTCATTTTGAGGTTCTCAGTGGAGCCCATTTACTCATTTATAAAACAGATCATCTATCATCCAGAATAGTAGTTCTCTCACAATATCCCAGTGACACAAAAAGGAAGTTAATTTTGAAAAGTCATGAGACCTACTTAGAGCTGCATCACATCTTTGAACTCCTGATAGAGATCTGAATAAAATTTCCGCTCTGGGATGCTGCATTTAGCAGTCTACAACAGCAACACATTTTTGCGTCTCTTAAACTGTCATCATCTGGTGAACTCAAAAGAAATTTAAGTTCCAGCAGTGATCCCATTAATAGTTCTTTTTCCTCCCGAGGATTTACAATTTGGGAAAATAAAAAATCACTCCATGATTCTGTACACAGGACAGCAACCTGAAGAAAATTTAATTTAAACCATTTCTATGTGCTTCTGTAGACAAAGTTTGGTTATTTATATCTTCTGGGATTTCAAAATAATAACTTCATATATTTTGTTTCTTTACTTCAACATATAGAAAATACTTCTATTGTGTAAAATAATTACTTCTGCAGAATATAATGCAGTAAATGTTTTACTCTTCCTTAGATTACATATATATTCTACAGATAATAATAAAATCCATGATGGTTTTAAAAATTGGATATTGTCAGGTCTAAAATATCACACTTCAAGACACAGTATTTTATTATAATGAAATTCAACTTACATTTTAAAACTTGTACATATCAGAGTATTTCTTAGTAAACAAGATATAAGGAAATATTAAAAATTAAAAGTAAAGCTGAAGTGCTTATAGCTTTCCTCCATTGAAAAATATATCTGGCAGGGGCGCCTGGGTGGCTCAGTCGGTTAAGCGTCCGACTTCGGCTCAGGTCATGATCTTGCGGTTCGTGAGTTCAAGCCCCGCGTCGGGCTCTGTGCTGACAGCTCAGAGCCTGGAGCCTGTTTCAGATTCTGTGTCTCCCTCTCTCTGACCCTCCCCCATTCATGCTCTGTCTCTCTCTGTCTCAAAAATAAATAAACGTTAAAAAAAAAAAAAAAAGAAAAAAAAGAAAAATATATCTGGCAGAATAAGACTTTGGAAGATTAACCTATGTCATTTTCCATATATTGCTATGTACCCCTTACCATCTCCAAAATAGTTCATTTTATTTTTTTAAATTTTAATTTATTTTGAGAGAGAGAGAGAACAAACTGGGGAGGGGCTGAGGGAGGGAGAAAGAATCCAAAGCAGTCTCCACACTGTCAGCACAGAGCCCCACATCGGCTCTATCCCATGAATTGTGAGATCTTGACCTAAGCTGAAATCAAGAGTTGGACGCTTAACTGACAGAGCCACACAGGTCCACCCAAAATAGTGCATTTTAAAAACCAAAGCTAGAAGGTTGGACTTAAGGAATATCATTAAATTTATGAACAATAGATTTAGAAGGGTAGATTAAGAGTCAAGACTAAACTGAACTAAATAAAGATGCTCTAGATTGAGAAAAAGAAAATGATTGAACCAGATGCTGAGAACTTTGTTTCTAATCTACTCTAAGAAAGACTAGTATTAAAATACCCAGATAATTTTGGCTATTGAGAGTAGGGTCCTCTGCTTGATATTTAAGTGTCCTTGCACCAATGTGGTAGGGAATGAAGAGAAATGTCTTTGTGAATTGTCTATACAGGTATGTCTGAGGCAGCCTCCAGAGTTTTTCCCAGCTCCAGTTTGCTCTGGAACCTGGTACCTAAGAGTACTATGGGCGTAGTGCCAAGGGCCAATGAACTTGACATAGTTTGCAGTCTGGATGAGGAGGAAAAAAGCGTGCAATGTGTGGAGTTCTAAAGATCAGCTGCAAAAGTAAGTGTCTCTGTGTAAATCAGTAATACTAGATGATAATACACAAAAAAATACAAAGTCTTCTAATGTCGCAGGCCCTTGCAATTTGGACTCTGGCACAGAAAACTGGAGCCAGCTAGAACAGGAAGGATGGGAAGAAGTTGAACTGACTGAAAATAAATCTGCTGTATGCATAATAGAAGTTCACAAAATGGCAATTTACATTTTTGAAAGATGACATTACACACCTTACACAATCGCTTTTATGATTTTATTGATTTTATGTTTACCAGTTATATACAGGGAACCTATACTCCAGGTAGCATTAAATTTTAATTTAATCTTATCATTTGATAACTACATCAAATATGAGCATGCATCATACTGGAATTATAGTATGATGTGGCAGAATTGGGTAGAAGAAGAAGAAGGGAAAGAGCTCTAGACATTTATTCTGGAAAACAGAATGTTGCTGTGGTACCATGCACAAACAATAAACTAGAATTCTTTGTTTACATTATCTAGGTGTTTGAAAGTGCTCCCTATAATGAGCCTTAGTTTGCTCAGACTATTAGCTTTGACAAAGAGAAAAGTAACCACTGGAAACTGGAAGATGGTCTGACACTATCATCTACAGCTTGGTGCTGCTCCGAGCTGCCTTGGCATGCTCAGCCAAGCCATGGTGTTCTCCTACTTGACATAAACAACTTCATAACACATTCAAATCTGACAAAGCCATTGTGAGCATGAAGGATCAATACAAAAACAAGACCACTCCATAACCATATCTGAGCACAGAACAAGCCAAGAATATTTTCCAAAAGTAAAAAAAAAAAAAAAAAAAAGACCAATCACTATTTTGTATTTTGGCTGATATGCATAACTGCTTCTCCTCTACCAACCTCATGTTAGCCTTTATTTGTTACTTCCATCTTGCAGATAAAAATTATTAACACAACCAACCTTGAAATTATGTGGTATTAATCATGTATGAGGATTAGCTTTTAGTCAAAGAAGCTACATAATTTACTATAATTCAGTGACTTATTGTGTATCAATATGGCCTGCCGAATACTGTCATAATCAATCTATCTGTAACTATACTTTGTTTTCTTGTTACTTTTTCTTCCTGGCAGTACTTCTCCCTATAGTACTCATGTGCCCCCCATGAACGTTTCTAACATAACAATTTCAATCACATTCTGTTTTTTTATGGTGTCTTTCTATATAAGAAAACTAATAAACTTCATCATATACTGAATATGAATGGAAAATGCTAATGAATTCACTTTTATGTATTCGGTCATTTCATGTTGCCTCTAATTTATGAGTATTTTATGTAGAAGTGTGTGGAAACTGAATATCAAGTCAGCCGTGAGATCACTTATGCAACAAGGTCGTGTAAAGAGTAACAATTTTTAGATATTTTGCTATATTTGGAGCTCAAAATAATACATAAGCCAATATCTTAAACATATTAGTGACTAGATTCATATTTTTTATTAGTATCTGGTTTCTTGCTGGTTGCTTTTCAAAATATATGTTGATATTCTGAATATTTTTCCATATCTTAAGAGAAGCTTATGAGAATATTTGTGGTTCTACATGTATCTTGTCTAGTGCAACCTTAATGTTTTCTATGGATATCTGGTGTTCATTATGCTTTTTTGCACAATTGAATATAATAAAAGTTCTGAATAATTCCCTAGAGACTGTTGATTAATATGTAAGCTTTCATATAGCTGTAAGGTCATGCTAACTGCATCAGTTGTTCAGTTGTCTAACATATTAATTAATAATGTTCTATTTAAATCATGGTAAAAGAAATATGTTACCAAACTAAGCATTTAAATAACCAGATTAATGAGAAAGATTATGTAGAGTATAAAGTTATATAGATGTTTACTAACGTGCCATAATTAAAAAGGAAGCAGAATATTGGTCATCATGTTTAACATTGATTTTAGTTAGCATCGCAAGAGGGGACATATTCACCAACACGGAGTCTTGGAAGACAGCCAATCCAACAGCAGCGAAGTTACAGTTGCTACAATGCATCTCCACTGGACTGCACAAGTGTAAAAAATGGATGGCAGCAGGATACCTGGCCAGCTGTTGTATGGTGAGCTGAAGTGGGGAGATCTCAAATGGGGCAAGCTGAAGGAACATGCTGCAGACACATTGAAGAACAATTTCAAGTAATGAAGCATGGCTACAGAATACTGGGAAATAATATCAGGGGAAAGACTGGCCCACTGTGGAGCAATCAGAGCGGCAAAGGTGTTGTGCAGCCAGGTGAAGACGAAGCATTTCAGATTGCAACAGCTCTTGTAAAGAGCAGTCATTCTCCCAATCCAAGAGCACCATCCAATGAATATAGGATATTCATTGTGTAAACTGGCTGATTTCTTAGCTTACATTTTAGTGTTATTAAAAATTAAAAAAATACATATATAATCTCATGAAAAAAATCCTATCCATGCTGTTTTTCCAATTATGCACAGGAATGTCTAGTTTCTAAAAGTTATTTTATAATGACTAGCATAATATACACACCAATCCCATAGTATGTTTAAATATGTTTTCAGGTGCCCGATTATACAGCAATCCAACACAGAAGATAATTGTGGTAGGGAATTTTCACGCATTGAGAATATTTGCTCTGGGAATTTTCTTGGAAGGTCAATTAATCTATGACCAGCAGGATATACTGAAGTAGTTAAGAGCAGTCTTAGGAGTCAGACTGTCCAAGAGTTGAAATCATGTCCCTCGACAATGACACAACTTTAGCCCTGGGCAAGTTGCAAACCTCTCGTAGCTTCAGTTACTGTATCTGTATAAGGAGGCACTCATAGGGCTTTGGGAATACAGTGTGCTGAAAATGTTCAACTGGTTATTACTGGTTATTCCTGGAGATGTATATAGAGCTCTATATAAAATCAATGAAGATTCTGTAGTCCCCATGTACAACATTGCTGCCTGAAGGGTATGTGTAGAATCCATGCACAACGTAGTATCTATTCCTGTCAATATTAGTGTACATTTTTAATGTGAAAATAAACTATAAATGGTAAAGAAAAAAAAGGTTTCTGAAGGAATACTTAAATGAAAGTAGATGAAATTTTTAGGAGTGACATTTGAAACTAACTTGCAGCTGAATTCTATGGGTTTCTTACATTTTCCATCTTGATGTATCTGGTGCCTGGCATAGTGCCTGAGAAAGTGACATAGTAAGGCAGTAGTTGTAGATGGAATGGTTGTATTGTGCCTATATATCAACCTCCAGGGTGTTGATTTAGTTACTAACAGACATTATTTAATTCAAACAAATTTTGTCAGGTATTATGTCTTGTCTCCAAATATTAGAAGTGCCATTAGAAAAAGTAACCTTGTTTTTGTCTCCACATAATGAAGGAAATTGGGCTTTCCATTCTGAATTACATATCTAAAGTATGGCACTATTTAAAACAATTGAATAAGTTCTAGTTTTCCTTTTACTTTGGAGGAGGTAGAACCATACTGTTTTCTAATCATTTCTCTCTTTTAGGGAATTTCTTCATGTCCTTGAAAGATTCATCCTTGATCTAATGAACTTCTCCATACTTGCATTTCTTTCTATTTTCATTATTAAAATATCTAATTGTTTTTTTCCCCAATCTACAGTTTAAAGATTATGTAATATATAATTTATAGTTTTTCACATTGGCATAGCAATAATCCATGCTCATATAGCTGCTACTTTTTACATAAATACAACAGAAATCTATAATCAAATAATAATCTCTCCTGGATAGAAAGCAATTTCAAAAAAAGACATACTTTGAGTTGCATCTATACTCTTTCTTATACTTTCTGCCTGGTTTTGGAAACTGAGAAATTTGATCAAGGAAATTAAACAACTTACCTTAAATTTTACTTTTTTTTTTTTGTATGCATGATTCACCATATTAAATTTTGTGCTTGTTGTAAACCATGATTTTTAATCTTTGACTTCAATATTCTCACTGTTCTTCATAGGGGCTTTTGATGCTTTGAGGTACAGAAAGATTAAGGACTGTCATTTCAAATGCCAGTTGTCTGGAGACAGTAACCTATTGAAACTTTTAGGTGGTAAGTTTAAAAGCAAATGCAGTGATTGCAATAAATGGCTAGTCCAAAGAAGAGCTCTCTGACCATTCCCATTAATATGGCTAAACTTTATTTAAAGATGTTTAGTGACTTTGCCATAGCTACCTCATTATTAAAACTTTTCTAGTTTGATTGACCTTACTGTCAAAAAGTTTTCCAAATATCCAAGATAAGTACAACTTTCTTCAATTTCAGCCCAGCCTGGCTAGTTTTAACATTAGCATCTGTTCTTAACATTTCTTCCTAATCTTTGCCAGATTCTTGCAATGTCGCCAGAAATCTTTATTACCTATTGTGTTTTGTTTCCGAATTTTTTTTCCTACATTTTTTAAAATGAAAAATTACGGTAGTTTAGGGTTTTAATATGCCACATAGGAACGTATCGTAAAATTATGATTACAAACAGATTTACAAATGGGAAAGATTAACCCCTCTACCATACAACACTCAGGATTGTGCTCCATTTATCAATCTATATATCTTTTGTGTCCACAGCTCTATCAGGCTCCCTGGAGCGTCCCAATAAGCTCTTACATGCAGGCTGATTAGAAGCTGCATCCTGAGGCAGCAGCTATGAAAGTATGCAGTCAAATCCCTTTCCAGGAGAAACTGGTAGCTGGACATTTTTGCCTGCTCCCTCTGCATTGAGCCTGGAAAGAATGGCTGTAGTAGGAAGTGTGTGCCCATTTGATAACTGTTTTTTGTTTGTTTCCTTGTTTGTTTAATATGTTCCTATGGGACTCACTAATGCAAAGCCCCATTGGCTATCAGACTAGGTGATTCGAATCCATCTCCTGTGTGGCAGCTGCAAAAGTTTGGGTGCTAGATATATTGGCAAGTTGCTTCTAGGGAGAAGCTGCCGGCTTGATTTTATTGTTGAAGCAAGTGGAGAGAAGATGGTAGGGGAAGTGCCCACTGGCTCTTTCTGGCTACAGACTGGATACCACTCGGTGTCTAGATCGGGAGTTGTTAGGAGCCAGACTCTCTGGCAGCATCTGAGTAGTATGCAGTCAAATCTTTTCCATGGCAAATCTGGGAGATGGGTGTTTTTGTCTGTTCTCTCACTGCTGGATGGGAATAGCCACGAACATTCCTCACATACCCATTTAACAACTGCTTCTCGGTTTGCTATAGTCTTGTGAAACTTGTAAATGCAAGTCTCTTTGGTTCTCAGAGCTAGATGATTTGGGAGCTCATTCCTCAGTTGGCAGTCTTAAAAGCTGGGGTGCTAGCTGTGTGGCCTAAGTGCTCCTTCATCCCTCAGGGCGAAGCTGAGAGTTGGAAGTTCCCTCCCACTTGTTAAGACACTGTTCTGGAGCTGGAGTTTACTGTGAGAGTGTCTCTGCCTTTCCTATCCATTTCAATGTAGGTATTTATTTTCTCAGTTGCCCAGGATAGAGGACTCAGTCAACTAGTTTCTGGATTTATCTCAGAGGGAACTGATCTCTGTATAGTTGTATAGTTGATGCCTCCAATGGGAAGAGAAAAATTCAGCCGCGTCCTCTGTCACTATGTTGGTTGGCATTTCTTTCAGGCAAAGATACTGTTTTACATATTTCTTAATGGGATCACATATACTAGGCACTCAATAAGTTTTGTAAAATAAATATATAAACATCTGCATATATTTTATCTGGATTCCTCATATAGCACATTCCTCATATAGCACAAAGCTGAACACTAAGCTATTTTTTGCATGACTCATGAACTAGTCTGTCTGCTAATTCAAAGGCAATAGCTAAGGGACAGGAGTAAAAACTGAGGTTAGATTAGGTCTTGAGTTGCAGGAATATAATGTAATATCAAGTAATGTAAATTATTTTATCTTTTTTAAAATAATTGTTACTATGCATATGTTTAGTCTATGAGTGCTAAGGCAATATACAAATTCATGCTTCCAGGAGGAGCCAAGATGGCGGAACAGCATGGAAGCTTTTTGTGTGTCTTGCGTCCATGAAATACAGCCAGACCAACACTAAACCATCCTACACAACTAGCAAACTGATTGGAGGATCAACACAACAATCTGCACAACCTGAACCACAGAATTCAGCAGGTACGCAACACGAAGAGCTGAACTTGGGGAGCAAGAAGCCACGAAGTTAGGGAACTGTTTTTGTGGGCGGAGAGAGGACGGAGACTGGGGAGGGGGGAGAATATAGGAAAAGCACCCCTCTCCAAAGCAGCTGGAGAGAAAGTGGAAAATTGGAAACAGCTGCAGGGACTAAACTAAAAAGGGAGAAAGGAGAAAGGAGAGGGTTTAAATTCCATTAAGACTGTAAACAAGGGGAGTGCAAAGGCTGCAACTCCACAGCTCCATACCTGGCGGTGCTCTGGTGGGAAGGGCGAATCCCCAGGAACAGAGTGGGGTCCAGGAGGTTCTCGGGCCACACAGGGAAAAGCAGTTCCACTGCTGGAAGGACATTCAGTAGAGACTGTTGAAGCCACCTGGTCCCAGCGGACCCCAAGAATGGCCACATTCGCTGGTGTTGGTGCAAGGTCGTTGAGGGTGAAGCCTGGTGCCAGATGTGTGTTGTGATTTTCCATAATCCCTGAGGCGCTGCTGCTACACTGTCTCACCAACATTTTCTGGGGCGGGCTGGCACCTGGCTGCAGTCTCAGGGCACCAGCAACAACAGGGTCAAGTGGGCGTTCCGGGGTGCAGCCGACATTCAGCCATTGCTCATTCAGCCATTGCTCGGTGAGACCCTTTTGCAGAGGGGCAGAACAGGTCAAAGCCGCAGTCCTTTGGAAGTAAAGGGCTGGGGAAATCAGCTGCATCTGAGACAAAACTTGGGAGAGGGTACTGCCTGGGGCTGGTTGCGGAGAATGAAAATGTGGGGAGTGGATGAGAGCTGAAGACAGAGGACTGGTGTGCGATTGCTGATCCGGGAGAACAGACTGGGTAGCTGGGTGGCACCATTTTCACTGCTCCCGCACACGCAAACCTACAAGCACTGCAACAATCCACCCCAGTAGGCCAGCCACGCCATCTAGTGGAGAACGCAGCTATTACACCGACTCCACCCAAATGGGCCAACTTCGCTCTTCAAGAACACAAGTCTCACCGCTGGCTTAATTTATAGATGATAAAGAGCTACATGGACTGACATCTAGGGGAAAACAAAGTAATTTTTGTCTTCAATCTGTTACCAGTTTCATCTATTCAATTTTTTTCTTTTTTTTCTCTTTTTCCTTTTTCTCTTTCACAATTCTTTTCTTTTTCTTGAATACAGAAAGAGAAAAAACTCATTTTTATTTTCAATTTTTATTAAAAATATGTCTTTAATTTTTATTACTATATTTTTACTTTTGTGTAAATTTTTTCAAATTCTACTTTACTTCCATCATTTTATTTTAGTCTACTCCAGTGTACTCACCTTTTCAAATTTTCCAACAGTTTTCTTTATTCTTTCTTTCTTTTTCTTTTTTCTCTTTTTCATTTCTTTTCTTTTTCTTGAATGCAGAAAGATAAAAACTTCATTTTTACTTTGAATTTATTTTAAAAATATTTTTATTTAATTTTTATTACTATATTTTTATATTATGTAAATTTTTTCAAATTCTAACTTACTCCCACTTACTCCTACTTTAGTCTACTAAAGTAGACTTTAGTCTACTACAGTGTATTCACTTTCTCAAATTTGCAAACGATTTCTTTTTTTTTTCTTTCTTTTTTATCTTTTTTCCTTTTCATTTCTTTTCTTTTTTCTTAAATACAGAAAATGAAAAAAATCATATTTCTTTTTAATATTTAATTAAAAATATTTTCTTTAATTTTTTCTACTATATTATCTACTTTTGTGTATATTTTTCCAAATTCTATTTTACCCACATCATCTCATTTTAGTCTACTTTAGTATATTCATTGTTTCAAATTCTCAAATGATTTCCTCCCCCCCCCTTTTTTTCTCTAATCTGTCAAACCACTTTCAACACCCAGACCAAAACACACATTGGATGTAGCATCATCTATTCGATTTTTGTGTGTGTGTGTTTTTAATTTTTAATTTTAATATTTTTTAATTTTAATTTTTTTAATTTCAATTTTTCTACCTCATTAATTCCTTTTCTCCCTTCAACATGACAAAACAAAGGAATTCACCCCAAAGAAAGAGCACGAAGAAATGAGGGCCAGGTATTTAACCAACACAGACACAAGCAAGATGTCTGAACCAGAATTTAGAATCACAATAATAAGATTACTAGCTGGAGTCTAAAATAGACTAGAATCCCTTTCTGCAGAGATAGGAGAAGTAAAAAATAGCCAGAATGAAATTAAAAATGCTATAACTGAGCTGCAATCATGGATGGATGCAGCGGCGGCAAGGATGGATGAGGCAGAACAGAGAATCAGTGATTTAGAGGACAAATTTATAGAGAATAACAAAGCAGAAAAAAAGAGGGAGATTAAGGCAAAAGAGCACAATTTAAGAATTAGAGAAATCAGTGACTCATGAAAAAGGAACATCAGAAACATAGGGGTCCCAGAGGAGAAAGAGAGAAATAGGGGTAGAAGGGTTATGTGAGCAAATCATAGCAGAAAACTTTCCAAACCTGGGGAAAGACACAGACATCAAAATCCAAGAAGCACAGAGGACTCCCATTAGATTCAACAAAAACCGACCATTAACAAGGCATATCATAGTCAAATTCACAAAATACTCAGGCAAGGAGAGAATCATGAAAGCAGCAAGGGAAAAAAAGTACCTAACTGACAGGGAAGACAGATCAGGTTTACAGCAGACCTATCCACAGAAACTAGGCAGGCCACAAAGGAGTGGAGGGATATATTCAGTGTGCTGAATCAGAAAAATATGCAGCCAAGAATTCTTTATCCAGCAAGGCTGTCATTCAAAATAGAAGGAGAGATAAAAAGTTTCCCAGACAAACAAAAATTAAAGGAGTTTGTGACCACTAAACCAGGCTTGCAAGAAATTTTAAGGGGGACTCTCTGAGGGGAGAAAAGATGAAAATATATATGGAAAATAAATAAATACCAAAAGCAAGAAAAGATTAGAAAGGACCAGAGAACACCACCAGAAACTCCAACTCTACAAGCAGCATAATGGCAATAAGTGGCAATAAATTCATGTCTTTCAGTACTCACTCTAAATGTCAATGTACTCAATGCTCCAATCAAAAAATATAGGGTAACAGAATGGATAAGAAAACAAGATCCATCTATATGCTGTTTACAAGAAACCCATTTTAGACCTAAAGACACCTTCAGATTGAAAATAAGGGGATGCTAATGGTCAACAAAAGAAAGCCAGAGTAGCAATACTTATATCAGACAATCTAGACTTTAAAATAAAGATTGTATCAAGAGATGCAGAAAGGCATTGTATCATAATTAAGGGGTCTATCCACCAAGAAGACCTAACAATTGTAAACATTTATGTGCCAAATGTGGGACACCCAAATATATAAACCTATTAATCATAAACATAAAGAAATCCATCGATAGTAATACCATAATAGTAGGAGACTTCAACACCCCACTCACAACAATGGATAGATCATCTAATCAAAAAATCAACAAGGAAACAATGGCTTTGAATGACACATTGGACCAGAAGGACTTAACATATATATTCAGAACATTTCATCCTAAAGCAGCAGAATATACCTTCTTCTCCAGTGCACATGAAACGCCCTCCAGAATAGACAATATACTGAGGCACAAATCAGTTCTAAGTAAGTACAAAAAGATCGAGATCATACTGTGCATATTTTCAGACCACAACACTATGAAACTAGAAATCAACCACAAGAAAAAATTTGGAAAGGTAACAAATACTTGGAGACTGAAGAACATCCTATTAAAGAATGAATGGGCGAACCAAGCAGTTAAAGAGGAAATTAAAAAGTACATAGAAGTCAATGAAAATGATAGCACCACAACCAAAAACCTCTGGGACGCAGCAAAGGTGGTCATAAGAGGAAAGTATATAGCAATCCAGGCCTTCCTAAAGAAGGAAGAAAGATCTCAGATACACAACCTAACCTACGCCTTAAGGAGCTGGAAAAACAACAGCAAATAAAACCCAAAACCAGAAGAAGACAGGAAATAATAAAGATTAGAGCAGAAATTAATGCTATCGAAACCATAAAAAACAGTAGAACAGATCAATGAAACCAGAAGCTGGTTCTTTGAGGAATTAACAAAATTGATAAACCACTAGTCAGTTTGATCAAAAAGAAAAAGGAAAGGACTCAAATACATAAAATCAAGAATGAAAGAGGAGAGATCACAACCAACACAACAGAAATAAAAACAATAAAAAGAGAAAATTATGAGCAATTATATGCCAATAAAGTGGGCAATCTGGAAGAAATGGACACATTCCTAGAAACATAGACACTACCAAAACTGAAACAGGAAGAAATAGAAAATTTGAACAGACCCATAACCAGTAAGGAAATCAAATTAATAATCAAAATATGCCAAAAAACAAGAATCCAGGGCAAGATGGCTTTCCAGGGGAATTCTACCAAACATTTAAGGAAGAGTTAACACCTATTCTCTTGAAACTGTTCCAAAAAATAGAAATGGAAGGAAACTTCCAAACACTTTCTATGAAGCCAGCATTACCTTGATTCCAAAACAAGACAGAAACCCCACTAAAAAGGAGAACTATAGACCAATTTCCCTGATGAACATGGATGCAAAAATCCTCAACAAGATATCAGCCAACCAGATCCAACAATACATTAAAAAAATTATTCACCATGACCAAGTGGGATTTATACCTGGGATGCAGGGCTTGTTCAATATCCGCAAAAACAATTAATGTAATTCATCACATCAATAAAAGAAAGGACAAGACCGTATGATCCTCTCAATAGATGCATAGAAGGCATTTGGCAAAATACAGTATGCTCTCTTGAGAAAACCCTCAAGAAAGTAGGGATAGAAGGATCAGACCTCAAGATCACAAAAGCCATATATGAATGACCCAATGCTAATATTATCCTCAATGGGGAAAAACTAAGAGCTTTCACCCTGTCTTGTTCCTGACAGGGATGTCCACTCTCACCAGTGTTATTCAACATAGTATTGGAAGTCTTAGTCTCTGCAATCAGACAACACAAAGAAATAAATGCATCCAATCGGCCAGGAGGAGGTCAAACTGTCACTCTTCGCAGATGACATGATACTCTGTATGGAAAACCCCAAAGATTCCACCAAAAAACTGCTAGAACTGATCCATGAATTCAGCAAAGTTGCAGGATATAAAATCAATGCATAGAAATCTGTTGCATTCCTATACACCAACAATGAAGTGACACAGAAATCAAGGAATTGATCCCATTTATAGTTGCACCAAAAACCACAACATACTTAGGAATAAATCTAGCCAAAGAGATGAAAAATCTATACACTGAAAACTATAGAAAGCTTATGAAAGAAATTGAAGAAGACACAAAAAAATGGGAAAAGATTCCATGCTCCTGGATAGGAAGACAAATATTGTTAAAATGTCAATACTACCCAAAGCAAGTCTACATATTCAAAGCAATCCCTATCAAAATAGCACCAGCATTCTTCACAGAGCTAGAACAAACAATCCTAAAATTTATATGGAACCAGAAAAGACCCTGAGTAGCCAAAACAATCTTGAAAAAGAAAACCAAAGCAGGAGGCATCACAATCCCAGACTTCGAGCTATACTACAAAGCTGTAATCATCAAGACAGTATGGTACTGGCACAAGAACAGACACTCAGATCAATGGAACAGAATAGAGAACCATACATGGACCCACAAATGTATGGCCAACTAATCTTTGACAAAGCAGGAAAGAATATACAATGGAATAAAGACAGTCTCTTCAGCAAGTTGTGCTGGGAAAACAGGACAGCGACATGCAGAAGAATGAACCTGGACCACTTTCTTACACCATACACAAAAATAAACTCAAAGTGGATGAAAGATCTCAATGTAAGATAGGAAGCCATCAAAATCCTTGAGGAGAAAGCAGGCAAAAACCTCTTTGATCTTCCCTATGCCAACTTCTTACTCAACACTTCTCTGGAGGCAAGGGAAACAAAAGCAAAAATGAACTACTGGGACCTCATCAAAATAAAAAAATCTTCTGCACAGTGAAGGAAACAATCAGCAAAACTAAAAGGCAACCAACAAAATGGGAGAAGATATTTGCAAATGACATATCAGATAAAGGGTTAGTATCCAAAATCTACAAGAACTTACCAAACTCAACACCCAAAAAACAAATAATCCAGCGAAGAAATGGGCAAAAGACACGAATAGACACTTCTCCAAAGTAGACATCCAGATGGCCAACCGACACATGAAAAAATGCTCCACATCACTCATCATCAGGGAAATACAAATCAAAACCACAATGAGATATCACCTCACACCTGTCAGAATGGCTAACAGTAACAACTCAGGCTGCTGAGGATGAAGAGAAAGAGGATCTCTTTTGCATTGTTGGTGGGAATGCAAGCTGGTGCAGCCACTCTGGAAAACAGTATGGAGGTTCCTCAAAAAACTGAAAATAGAACTACCCTACGACCCAACAATTGCACTACTAGGCATTTATCCACGGGATACAGGTGTGCTGTTTCAAAGGGACACATGCACCCCATGTTTATAGCAGCACTATCAACAATAGCCAAAGTATGGAAAGAGCCCAAATGTCCATCGACGGATGAATGGATAAAGAAGCGGTATGTATATATACAATGGAGTATTACTCAGCAATCAAAAAGAATGAAATCTTTCCATTTGCAACTATGCGGATGGAACTGGCGGGTATTATGCTAAATGAACTTAGGCAGTCAGAGAAAGACAAAAATCATATGACTTCACTCATATGAGGACTTTAAGAGACAAAACAGATGAACATAAGGGAAGGGAGACAAAAATAATATAAAAACAGGGAGGGCGACAAAACAGAAGAGACTCATAAGTATGGAGAACAAACTGAGGGTTGCTGGAGGGGTTGTGGGGGGGATGGGCTAAATGGGTAAGGGGCATTAAGGAATCTACTCCTGAAATCATTGCATCACTATATGCTAACTAATTTGGATGTAAATTTTAAAAAATAAAAAATAAAGTTAAAAAAACCAAATTCATGCTTCCACAGTGAAAATCATGCTAATACTTTTACATAGTTTACCTCTAGAGTTACTAGCACAAAATCAGTTCATAATAAAGTTCCTGATTTTCACTTTTGTGAATACTTTCCGTTTCTTTTTTAATAAGACAGCAAATGATAATTACATGTATATGATAAAATATCTTTGGCAATGTGCTTCACTGAATCAGAGATATCTATTGCTTTGTCATTCTAGTTTTCTTAAGAGGAGGAGTCTAGATATAAAAATAAATTTTCTGTGGTATTATTTCTTCCCCTGTTTTTTTTTCCCTTTGGATCTATAAAAGCTTTCAGTAAATATTATAAGCTTTTATGTTTCTGTATAAATACTTGTCATTGTATAATTTTTGATAACAAGTCTCCATATTTATAAGTATAATAAAATTGAATTTTACCGTTTATACTTAAAATCATATGCAAGTTAGACTCCACATGAAATAATCTAATAAAATCAAAATGTGTGTGACCAAAGAAATGCTAACAAACCACTTCTGTTCAATTGTTGACAGCTTAGCATGCTACTCATTTTCAAGGCAATCAGGAGTCTATCATTTTTTCTGTTTATTCCTACTATGAGACACACTAATTAAATTCCCCTTTGCCTGATTCTTTTCATATACCACATGAATAGCAGGTAAAGTCAATTTGTGAACTTATTGTCCTTGACATAGTGTAGAAGTGTTGCCAGCTGGAACTGATTATGTTTATTCTTCTGTGTTATCCAGGTAAAAAATAATCTAAAAGATAACAATAAATAATTGCAGCTCTAACTTTATTTAAATTTGTTCTGCTACTGTTATGGAACAATGCAGATAAATAACAAAGGATCTTTCACATTGTCCAAGGAATGCTGCTGTAGCTGTAATTATTTTCTCGCATGTGACCATATGCCCTCTGCAGCAGGTGACAGGTAAATGATTTTAAAAAATGAGAAAATCAAATTGAGATACTCATTATCCTTTCAGGAAATAGATTCAGGACTAGGATGTGCAAGTCCTACACTCCATCTTCCTGAGCAAGGCAATATAGACACATGCTAGAAGGTCAACTTGTAAAAATTTTATTGTGCTTTTTTTTATTGTGGTAAGAACAGGTAATGTGAGATCTACCCTCTTAATAAATTTTAAATATGCAGTACAGTATTTTTAACTACAGGCACAGTGTTGTACAGCAGGTCTCTAGAACTTCTACATCTTGCACAACTGAAACTTTAAGCCCATTAAATACTAACTCCTCATTCCTCCCCCCTTTTCACAGAGGCCGACCTTCCATTTTCCACTTCTATGAGTTTGAATATTTTAGATATCTCATAGAAGTGGAATCACGTAATATTTATCCTTCTGTATCTGGCTCTTTTCACAAAGCCCAATATTCTCAAAGTTCATCCATGTTTTCATATATGGCAGGAACTCCTTTTCTATGGTTGAATAATATTCTGGCAAATGTATATACTACATCTTTATTCATTCATGTGCCAGTGGACAGGTTGTTTCCACTTCTTTGCTATTGTGAATAACGCTGCAATGAAATCAGGAGTGCATATATCTCTTAGAGATCCTGATTTTAATTCTTTTTGGCCAAATAACCACGAATTGGGATTCCTGGATCATATGGTTATTCTATTTTTAATGTTTTGAGGTAAACTTTATCTGTATCTTATAGAAGCATTTGGGCTTTCTCTTATATTCTTAAAGATGCCATTCTTACAGTCTTGTCACACTGATTATTTTTAACATGGAAAAATGTTGGTTTACAAACATGACAGAATCTGTAAGCTATATTTTGGACAATGTGAGAGTATATATACCTATTATATAAATATTCAAATAATACAAATACATTAATATAACATATTATGTATCCATAGACATAATATTTATACATCATATGTACTTTATGATTTATTCCAATTAAAAAGCCCGAGTAACAAAACTATTTTATAAGTGCCAAATTTCATAAATTCAATAATAAAGTGAAAGGAGCTAGACACCTCTAATTACATGATGTTTTAGATTTCAGACCCAAGTACTGAATATCTAGGAAACCAATTCATTGTATTAAGATGCAATAGTATGCTGTGGTGTTTAAACTCACATAGGCTTGTGAATTTTGAACTGAGAAACAGAATAATAAAAAGAAGCTTTTACATGTGTTAAGTGATATTAATTTGAAATATACACATTACAATTTAAATGAAACGGCTTTGGGAACTTGGTATCTCTTATTGAATGTCATTTCATAGAAAAATCACCTTTCAATCTTTAATTATTGGAGGCTTATCAACTTTAATCCATAAAAACTTTTTCTTAACACATCTTTATTAATTTCTTTTTAAAAAAGAAAAAAAGATTAAATGATACATCGGGTATTAAAACATCATCAGTAGTTTATTTCAACATGTAATAAGTTTTCTTATGAAAATCTTAATCAAATTTGTTTTACTTGTTTTCATATGAAGCTAATTTACAATTGATGGAGAACTCCATACACAATATCTGGGAGGAAAAGATACTTTATGAAAAAATATGTAATTATAAAAAGTTATTTTAGCATTTTATTAAATGAAATGAAGATACATAAGTAGAAAAATAAATTTATCAATTTATATCAATGATATACTAACACTACAATGATTCTGTATAAACCAAAATTAAAAAAAAAATTAATGTTTATTTATTCTGGAGACAGAGAGAGACAGGAGTGCAAGTGGGGGAGAGAGGGAGACACAGAATTCAAAGTAGGTTCGAGGCTCCAAGCTGTCAGCACAGAGCCGGACATGGGGTTCGAACTCATGAACCGCAAAATCATGACCTGAGCCGAAGTCGGACGCTAAACTGACTGAGCCACTCCGATGCCCCTGTTATTTAAACCAAATTTTTAAATAATCTGAATTTCCAGCATGGATCAAAGTTAATACGTTAACTCCAATTCATCTCTATAGAAAGTCTCATTTTGTGTTTAGCTCTCTTAATCTTACTTACTTATTAGTATTACTTTGTATTTAATGCTTACTTATAGAATCATGAACTTTATAATACCTTGGATTTCTACTATACTCTGACATGTATAATCTTGTGTTGTTCTTTCAAAGTTCATGAAGGAGGCAGAGACAGTGCTACTATGTCAATGTATGAGTAAATGTGCTGGCTGGAGAGATTAGATTGCTTGTTGCATATCATACAATAAATTTGTTGTGTAGTTAGATGCATAAACAATTTCTTTCAAGCCTTGTAGCCAATCAGTTATGGGTTTCTTCCCCTTGGTACTGTTTATGAGAAATCAAGATTACACACACACACACACACACACACACACACACACACACCCCTTGTTAAAATAGATATTAGCAATAATCCTTAAAAAATAATCCTTAAAAAAAGATCGTTAAAAGAATCAGAAAAAAAATTTAAATGGCACATGAGAAATTTGTGGAAGGAAAGAGGGATAACACAAGCCCCAGTTTGGATTGAAGTGAGATCATTAAGTGGAATTTATATACATAAACATCTCAGAGCAAAAGCATTTTCCTAGTGCTTCCTCTCCTAATCTATTGTCTCTAATCCCTGAAGCAATGCAATTTGTCATATTTTTACTTCAGCTACAATCCAGTGATATACTCTGCTTCGCTTGGATTCAAGGCCTTGCCCTGGACTTTGCCATTATGTGTATCTTAATCCTTGAAAGAACTTTCTTCAATATCTCAGGCTCACACTAGTTTTTCCTTTCCTTGCTACAGGTATAACTCGGTTTGAGTCTCCCTGTCTTCTGACCCTGGCATTCCCATCCAATCTTTCTGTGGCTCTTGTATTTATTTCCTTACCTCTTCAGTCTGGAAATAGGAGCTCTCTTGCTTTCATCATTTTCTCCTCAGTGACCTGAAACCCTGTGCTCTGTCACCTATATGAATACAGCAGTCCTTCATCTATGAATATAGTTGTCATTTCTGCACCCCAGTTTCTGAGTATTAGCAAAGAAAATCACTGAGCTGTGTAGTTTGCTGATATTATAATAAACCTTATCTTTATCCTCAATAATGTCTGCACACCATTCTGTTTCCATTATTTCTTCTCCATTTTCTTGCCTGCAGTAATTTTAAATTTCCAATGTTTTCAATTCCTTATTTCTACCTTCATTATGTTTTGAGAATATTAACTTCTACTTCCCATGGCAAATAGAAAGCAAGGCAATAATACCTTTTTAAAAAAAATCTTATAGGCCCCTGTCCCACCTAAAAATGTATTTATATCCATTGTCTTTGCTTCTTTTCCCTGTATAGCATTGGGAGAATGTTTCTCTTCTTACTCAAGAGTTCTGATTCCCTCTGTGTGCTAATTGCCTACCCCTTCTTCATAGAATTTGCCCTATTCTATTTCCTTTATTTTGAAGCCTTAACTTGTATTCCTGTTTCCCCAACATCCGGATGTGACCAAGTCTCTTTTCTGATGGCCAAACAAATCAGAACGTTTACCCTCAGCAGTTTACAGTCATTGCCCTAAGGTCTTGCGTCCTAGTTATACTTTAACACTTTTACTATAAACATATCATACACAGTAGTTAATACAGTAGATTTGTGCAGTTTAAAAAATAATAAAGAAACAAACACCCATTTGCTCATTACATAGCTCAGGACATGGAAAATTACCAGGTAATACAAAGCTTCCTGTGTTCTCCGCAACTATATCACCCCACATTTCCTGGGAAGGAAAACTCTCCTGCACTTTGTATGCTTTCTCAAGGTTTTACCACATACGCATATTTTTGTATTTTATATAATTCATTTTATATTATATGCGTTGTTAGATCAATTTATATCCTGCTAACAATGAATGAGAAATCCCATTGATTTACAACCTCAGCAGCAAGTAATTATCCTTTGTAGTTTTAACATGAATTTTTCTAATTACTAAAATGAGGTTGAGCACCTTTTCGTATAGTCATGTTGTTTGTGTTTTTTTTATTGGTAAGTGTTTGTGGATAATATTTAGCCACTGGTCTCTTGGGTTGTTGGTGTTATTGATATTTACGTGTCATTTATATTCTTCATATCAATCTTGTTCTGCTATACATGTTAAAAACGTGCGCTTCCAGGGGCACCTGGGTGGCTCAGTCGGTTAAGCGTCCGACTTCGGCTTAGGTCATGATCCCCAGTTCGTGGGTTCGAGCCCCGCATCGGCTCTGTGCTGACAGCTCAGAGCCTAGACCCTGTTTCAGATTCTGTGTCTCCCTCTCTCTCTGCCCCTCCCCCACTCGCACTCTGTCTCCCTCTGTCTCAAAAATAAACATTAAAAAGAGGAAAAAAAATGTTTGCGTCCAGTTTGAGGCATACAATTTTACTTTTCTGTGGTACATTTTAGTAAATATAATTTTAATTTTAGTGTGTTGAAGTTGTCACTCTTATCAAGCATAGTCTGGCATTTGTCTTGCTTATGAAATCCTCCTTCACTGCAAATTCATAAAAATATCCTAATCTTGATTTTTTAATGTAAGCCTTGATACACTAGCAATTGATTTTTGCATGGGATAGACAGAAATTTAAAAATTGTGGGGGTACCCGGGTGGCTCAGTCAGTTAAGTGTCTGGCTCTTCATTTTGGCTCAGGTCATGATCTCACTGTTTTGTGTGTCTGAGCCCCACACTGGGTTCCACGTTAATGGTGCAGAGCCTGCTTGGGATTCTCTCTCTCAGCTCCTCCATCATGCTCTCTCCCTCTCTCTCTCTCTCTCTCTCTCTCAGAATATACTTAAAATAAATATACTTAAATATTATAATTATTATATTTATATTATTACATTATTATATAATATAAATATTATATTTATATAATATATTATACATTTATATAATTTATATAATATATATTATATAACATATTATAATATATAATAATATTATATTATTATAATTATAAATATACTTAAATAAATACACTTAAAGAATAAATAAAAAAAACAGTAAAGTTTAGATTCTTTCAACACTGATCTAAAATACAAACTCTGGTGCCAGATAGATAAATATACATACACCAGCATACACACACATATATGCAAACCTCCAGATTATATGCTTTTTCTTAATGTCTGTCTTTTTATGAATAAAATTTATGATTTTCTGTTTCCAATATTATTGTTGAACTAATTTCAACGTTTTATACTATTAAAACATTCTTATTCTATATAGCTGTTATAAAATCTAACAGTAATAATCACATAATAGTTAACTATTTATTGGCACAACAACTTTAGAAAAGTCAATGATAAATGTGCCTTAACAAAAACTTTTATGAATAATATACAAAGGAAACACATGTGCCATAGTAACTCATTGTAACAATCCATATATTTCAGTAGCATCATCAAGGTCAAGGGAACAATAGCATTAGTGGCTTTCCCCATGATATTGTGTAGAATATAAAGTGCATTTGAGGATATGTCATGTTATAGCATATGTCACATATATTACATAGCATGTTATATAGCATGCCATATGGCATATGTTACATATGTCATGTTATAGCATGCCATAAGTATGCCATAAATATATCTGTCACAAATTTCAATATATTTGGGACTTTAAGGAAGATATTTTTAATACAGCCTATGGATTATGTATATTGTCTATGATTTTTGAAAGGACTGACTTTGAACTACTGGACACTGGGGGCGCCCGTGTCAGACTCTGTGCTTGGAGCCTGAAGCCTGCTTTGGATTCTGTGTCTCCATCTCTCTTTGCCCCTCCCCACTTATGCTCTGTCTCCCTCTGTCTCTCAAAAATAAATAAATGTAAAAAAATATTTTCGACTAGTGGACACTATATTTAAGGTATTAAAGTTTTTAAAAATTATGTGTAAGTTTTGCAAATTTTCCAAAAATCATTAAAGAAGTTTCTTCAACTATTTCATGATAGCGAGTTCCAGAAAACAAGAAATGTCAGTTAATTATGATCATCAGTGATATGATACAGCAGATTACGAAGTGAATTATGATAACCAGTTTAGTTCCACTTTTAGATTTTAGCATTGTCTAAAGTAGTCTAATATACGCTATCATTGAGATAATTTTTTGAATTTCTTTTTATACATAACAAGGAATAAATTTAGCCTAGTCACTTCATTTAACTTTTAGCAAGAAAAAAATAGTATTTAACATTTAATTCCTGCTATAAGAAAGTAGTTACAGATCATGGAAGCAGATGGAAAAAAAAACAGCTGGAGCATATAGTTATTCAGATTGTTTTTCCTTCAAAAAAAGGCTTCACTTTAGAAAGAAATAAAAATGGTGGTAATGATTTCAAGAATTGTTAGTAAGTGCCTTCTTACAATAATAGTTAAAGCAACTCCATTGACGTTCTTAACCCATTGATACAGAGAACTATTGTTAACTTGAAGCAACATTAATTTCAAAATTTCTTAATAACCTAAACAAATGTATTCATATTGGTAAATTATATATTTTCATATTTATTTGGTAGATCTCTTTAGTGTTAGATCTATTTTCCCCATGTCTTTTACATGTCAGTGTGGGTGTTAACTACAACCAACATTTCAAAATCTACCTTGAAGAAGCAATGTTATGTGTGATTTAGTATATGATGATGTACTTTTTGGAAAAATAACTTATTTTTTCTTATAGGAAAATATTGGGGAAATGGCATTTGATACCTAGTTTTAGGTCACATTAGCAAATAATATCTGTATTAAAATCCTTGAGATTACACACATATGTGCGTCCACACACACACAAACACATATACGCACCTACCCACACATACACACACAGGCAAGGAGAAATACAACCAGAGAGTTTAAATTTTATTTAAAATAAAGTATTTCAGGGGCACCTGGGTGGTTTAGTCCGTTAAGCATCCGACTTCAGCTCAGGTCATGATCCCGCCGTTTGTGAGTTCCAGCCCCACGTTGGGCTCTGTGCTGACAGCTCAAAGCCTGGAAACTGCTTCAGATCCCTCTCCCTCTTTACCCCTCCCCCCACTCACACTTTGTATCTCTCCAAAATAAATAAACATTAAAAAAAATTAAAAATAAATAAAGTATTTCAGGTTAATGAAATTTGAAGGAAAGATACTGCTAAAATACCACTCTAAGGATAGGACCTACCTGTGTATTATGGTGATTAAATTTTGGCTTAATAATTTTCCAGACTACAAATAATCACATGCCTTATCCGCAAAATATAGAATGCATATATTATAAAATGAAATCAAAGGAAGAAGCAATGATATATTGGTCATTTGTACATGAGGCTTAACTAACTAATACACCTAAAGCATTGCTAGGGGATGAAAAAGCGTACTCTTTTTTTTTTTCTCTAATTAAATAGTAATAATAGTTTGAAGAGTGGTTTTTATGTCAAATACATAACTTAATTTGTCATTTATGCCAAATACGTAAATTAATTTGTCAAAATTGAGATACAAGGAGGATGAATATTAAGAATCTGAACCAAAATAAAATTCAAATAGGTAGTAATACACTAATATTCATAGTTCCATACTTACTATACAAACATTAAATAACATTAGTTATTCCTTTTCAATAGGACATATTTTCAAGCTTAGAAAGATCTCAGTAATTACATTTGGGATGATATGTGACTATGTACACCAATTATTTCTATTTCCAAAAACTTTCACATATTTTCAACCTATTTGTATAGATTGCAACGGAATGATCTGAAGGAAGGATGATTTAAATCTTATTTTAAATATGGGTATAAACAAATATTAGGGTTTTTTAATTTTTTTAATTTTTTTTTGAGAGAGAGACTGAGCACAAGTGGGGAAGTGGCAGAGAGTGAGAGGGAGACACAGAATCCAAAGCAGGCTCCAGGCTCTGAGCTGTCAGCACAGAGCCGACATGGGGCTCTATCTTATGAACTGTGAGATCGTGATCTGAGCCGAAGTTTAATGCTTAACCGACAGCCACCCAGGTGCCCTGATAGTAGTTATTTTTTAAGTAAAGTTTTGTTTTTAATAATGGTTTCTAGGAATAACATTTTTTAAATGTAATGTGTTTTTTCTTCTTTTATGAAATAGTCTATGTTTTCTGAGTCAGAAAAAAAAATTAAACCTGAGAAGAAATAAGGCAGTAGTTAACGGCATTTTTGAAAAAAGAAATTTTCACTTTATCTTAAACTGTTTCATCTGTAATGCATTAGAACAAATTTACTTGTGTCTCTGAAGGAAAGTATTAATTTAACTCTTAGATAAACTTTGATATACTCACGAATTAATTTGACCTTATATTTACATTTTCTGGGGGGAAAAAGCATTAAAATAGCTACAAAGCTGGCAAATAAGTGAATAGCAAACTTTCTCCGTTTCTTATTTGATTACAGCTGTTGCTATAGTTACCTCTTCAACATAGCTTTAGGCTTGAACTTCAGATTGACCTGAGTCCAGTGTTATGTATGTATACTATAGAATATCTTTCTTCCTTCCTTCCTTTCTTCCTTCCTTCCTTCCTTCCTTCCTTCCTTTTTCTTCCTTCCTTCCTTTCTTTCTTTCTTTCTTTGTTTCTTTCTTGCCTCCCTTTTTTTAAGAACTGATTTTTTTTAACTGATGGATTACCTGTAAGGTAACATACAGACATGAAGAATACATACTGACAAATTTCAATTTACAAAACCCCAAAGGTGATAAAAACTATGCATATTAATTTTTCCAAAATATATTATTTACCATAGAAGGCTATTTATGTCTTCTGTCCACCATTTTATTTCCTGATATAAGTTATCTTCCAGATATACTCCTTTTATAACTATAATTTGGAAGCATCTTCAGCTTTGCTCTCCCTACTGAAATTCTTCCAACTTGGATAAATTGCACCTGGTAAATAATAGCACTGCTGATTTATTCACATTTTTATATTTATTTAGACACTCTTCTCGTATGATGTAAAACTCCTGACCTGGTAAGTCTTTTATCATTTGTCTTTAATTATACACAATCACTTACAGATAAAAATGCGACTTAGAAAAATTAAGTTTTCAGATGCTAATTTAATGTTTATGTTTTTCTGTACATACTACAGAAGTGCTCTAAAGTCAGAAGGTATATTGGCAATGGCTAACATAAAATGAGAGAAATACTGAGGCAAAAATAAGTTTAAGGTAATGAGTTTGGAAATAGTCAAAGAAGAAAATTTAAAAAGCACGTTAAATAATGTTTAGAGAATACAGTCACACCCTATAAGATCATACAAGATTTTCAAGGCACATTACTAAAGGTTGTCATTCACAAAGATTACAAGAAGACTTTGTTTCCATAGAGTTGTGTAGTGTGATCATTTTCAGATTGGTTGTATGAAAAGTTGTACATACAAATGAAAAGTTTAAAAAAGGGTAATGGAAATGCAAATTTGTGGGTAAATAAATAAGACTTTTAATTAGAATGTTATTTATAAATAGATATATTTACATTGTTAAATATTGGTTGTCATGAGATGATTGTTTTGTAGAATTGAGATACGGAACAAGAGCACAAAAAGTAGGAAGGGAGTAAGTGAACTTAAACTGAAGTAATATTCTTACATTGTTCGGGATATAGATTATTCTGGAATAATTTAATGACTTGAAGGTATTTGATCCACTATCTAGAACAACAGCTAAAATATAACAAAAATAAAGCTAAGACATCAATATCAATAGGACAGTTAAAGTAAGGTATTAAAAATTTTGATTCACTGGAAAGAAGGATAGGAATGAGGAACAGAGAATCAGACCAATAAGTGCACATAACAAGAAGATAGACTTTAACCCAACAATATTAATAGTCACCTTTACTGTAAATGGACAAAACACACAAATTAAAAGGCAAAGATTGATAATAAGAAATACGGAATCACATGCTCTTTAAAACCATATTTTAAATGTTGAGAATAAAATGGTTAGAAGTAAAAGGACAGAAAAATATGCCATGCAAGCCCATTAAGCATTAGAAAGCTGATATAACTACATTAATATCACACAAAGTAAACATTAACAAACATCATGGCCAAATAAAAGAGGAACGTTTCATGATATAAAGGAGTTACTTCAAGTTATAATAATATTAAATGTGTAAACAATAATAAAACCACTTCAGAACAAAAACTGACAACTGCAGGAAGGATTCACGAGAATATTTTGCAATTTTGAGAGCCTTGTCTCAGAGGCTGATAGACCAATTAGCCCAAGAAAAAAATCAAGAAGATAAAAGATTAGAACAATACTATTAATCAGTTTAACCTAAATGACAATTACAGAATACTGTGACAACTGTTGAATGCATAGTTCTTTGTACATGCATATGAAACATTCACTTAAATCTGAGCCATAAAATAAGCATCAATGAATTTCAATGATTGAAATAATACAGAATATACTGTGTGATCAAAATTATGCTAAATTCAAAGCTAATAACAGGTAAATATCTTAAAAATCCTAAATATTTAAAAATAAAATAATATATTTCTAAATAATTCATGATTGAAATAATTAAGAAGAAATTTTTTAAACGTTTAAATGACAGTGGAAAGATAGAAAAATTTGTGAAATGCAGATAAGCCAGTGCTTAAGCGAAATTTTATAGTTTCAAATGCTTATTTCAGAAAAGAATATAGGTATAAAAGTTAATGATCAAGTATAACTCTTTAGGAAGATCAAAGAAGAGACTATTAATACCAAAGTAAATAGAATAAGGAAATATTAAAATAAGTGTAAATAAGGGAATTTTAAAAAGAAAAATAAATCTTTTTTTTACCCTTGGTTAAAATAAAAGCTCATTATTTGAGAAAGACAAATACCATATGGTTACTGCCATATGTGGAATTTAAGAAACAAAATAAACGAACAAAGGGGGGAAAAAGGCAAGCCATTATCACACTTATTAGACATTTTGAAACATATTTTTAGTGAATTATTTACCTTGTATGGCAATCAGTATTTTATCAGAAAATTGAAATTCAACACATATGGTTTGAGGTACATAACTTAATGATTGTACAGTAATAATGTGTATTTTTATCTACTAATGGAAATAACATGATTTACAGGGTGAATGAAGGACCCCTTTCAGGCTAAAATGAACAGGTTAGAGTCTTCTTATGTTAGCATTAGAATCCTCTGAACGGTAATTGGAACCCAGTCACCAAAATCAATCAGATTTGTATCGCCAGTGTCTAGAAGTAATTTTATCCTATAATCAGTGCTCTATTTAATATTCTTGGGTGGATCTTCTAAGTCATATTATGCATTCCATACATGCATGTATTGGAATCTCACTCCTTGTTTCTCCATTATCAATATCTTCCATTTCTGGTTTAATCTTGGCAAAGGTGAAAATAAAAACCTCAGGATATCATGAAAGAAGCATCAAGAGACATTAGTGTTCACTACTCATATACAGGGAAATATTGAAATGGGTCAGTTGTACATAGTTCAGCACAGTGGCAAAAATTCTGAAGGCCAGCATATTTATCTCTGTTTCAACGGTCAGTATGCTCATTTTTTTTCTTTTTCTAAATACCTGAGGAAAAATTGTGATTTTTTTTCTCATGTTTTTCTATTTTTTAAACTCTTTCTACCAACACCTTATTCCCATGTCTCCATTGCCTTTTAGATTTCAGACATTTTATTCCCTTAATGAATTATAGTTGATAAAGTGTCCCTTCTCCCAGGGGTCTTTGAATCTTAATAGGGATCAAAGCCTAAAGATAAAAGAATTAACTTCAAAAATAAAACCTCCTTTGGACTTTTCTGAGTTAACACTAAGTGTTTATCTATTCTCCTTGAGCATAAAGCTGACCTAGGATATGGCGCATTAATGATACTCTTTAGTCTGCTGTATTGCTATTGAGAAAAAAAAACTATAGGAATTTATTATTTTAATGGTATGGAGTAGTTGTATATAATGGAAGAGTTTGTGCTTCATGTTTGCATCATTGAGAAACTCCAGGTTTATTGTGGGGATTCTACAACCAATACAGGTGCAAACAGATTTTTCAATCTTTTTTATACTGTCTAAATATAGCCTGATGTCATGTGTAAGTGATAAATTAGGCTGGTGAAAAATTATATGCCATTGATGTTGGTTACATTTTGTAAAATCTACAACACATTTACTGTAAATAGATCAGAACATTTACTTAAGATTCCAATGACTTAGATTTTAAAATTTTATAAAATATCTTGTAAGTCTTGTTTTCAAATTGAAAAAAAAAAAAAGACATTGAAGAATTATTTAGTCAAACTCACTTTCTAATCAGGAGTTTAGAAATAAACACATCTCAGATTTGCAAGGGACTTTAGACAGAATTTATGGATTTTACCACATAATACCTACACACAAAGCCACAGCTCTATACACACAACACAAATAAGGTAAACTATAGTAATTATTTGTTAAGGTGTATTAGTGACAATAACTAGTATTTAAATTTTTTTCTACAAAATGTGCCACTTATCTATTTGTTCCACTGGTTACAAAATTAAGCACCTATTTGCTTTACCTTCCTAATTATTTAGATGTGCTTTCTATGCTCATCATATTAAACAGGTATCTTCCTTTCCATACATATGCACACAAAATAAACATTTGTAGGTATATAGAGTTTGAAGCTTATTTGGGGAAATTAGCTTACTGAGAGCCTTTTCCGAAATACAAAGTCATCACTCCTAATTTCATACTTAGCAATCTCAGGATACTTTCCAGTAAAGGATAGCAGAGTGCCGAAAAAGGAGATCAACAGGAAGAGACTTATGGTGGTCAGGTGGGTGAGTGAAACAAAAAGATCTTGGACATTTAAATATGGAAGAATGTGATGAAGATTAGTAAAACTGAAACATTGACATATAACAGCTCTTAAAGTAATATGATATGTGAGGTTTGATTATTATTGTGCTTAATCTATTTTTTTTTCAATTGTTTTCATTCTCTTTTTTTCATCCCCACTGAACAGAGTAATCTATTTGTACAAAATAGAGAGTTTTTTTTCTTAATGGTTATTTTTTTTCAGATATTCTTGCAAATATTTGCAGTTAAAACTAGCTCAGTTATATCAACTGTAAGTTTCACAGCTAATTTAGCCTCCCCTCTTAATTATGTAGTCTTTGATACGTACGCATACCTAGTAAGTAGCAGTCTGGGGAGAGTGAGCATGCTGTTCTCCCAATTATGATTACCTATAACATACTCTTTTTTAACATGAAATGAAAATTTTATGACTTAGCCAAATTGATACAGGCATTTCAGCTTGCAGAAATATATAAAATATAAATCTTTTTATTCTACAACTTTCCAGTTTCTAATACTATACTACCTGGTTCAGAAATAAAATCCTCATCATAATATGCCTCTGCTATCACATGATGGTTGGATTAACTATTTCCATTGGAAATCAGGTTCATTGTATCATTCTGCTTCTCTCCTACAATATTGATTTGCAAGTGTGTGAACAACAGTTATGTGAATATCTTATCACAATGCCTTCCTGTTTTGGTATTTCACTGAAAGAGCCAAGAATATCTCATAGAAATGAGGATACACGTTTTGCAGAATAGGAAATAAGCATGGAATAATGAGTTACTCATTAAAAATATTTATTGCACAATATATGTCTAAAACATTTCTAGGGCTTACATAGAGAGTGTTACTGAATCATCTCAAAGCCTCATGTGTATTAAGGTACCGCTATATTTATTTTAAGGAAAAGAAATTAAGTTAGAGAGTTGAAATTTTTTAAGAATGGCAGTCTCCTACGTCAGTATTAATACCAATTATAGTCTAGATATTTTCATCGCTTGAAGTGGTTATGGCTACTGATTGATAATGCTGAGTAATTTTATTTTAAAAAAGCAAATACAAAAGTTGGCATCCTGGAATATTTCTAGAAAGGTATTCTTAGGCTACATCTCACAACAATTTAAAATGCATTCCATACATGGTTTAGGACATTGCTTTCACTTTGGGGGGAGGGGAAATCAGGTGAAAGGGCATCTTACCACATTACATTTCTCAGTCAATTAATTGTAATACAAAGTTGAAAAGTGTGTTTTGTGGGGAGCAAAGTGGTAAGTTATTTTCTCTCTAGCTTTGAATTTTATGTCTCCTTAAGATTATAAGCATAATTTAATTCATAATAAGACATTTTTTAAATTTTTTTAACATTTATTTATTTTTGAGAGTAAGAGAGACAGAGCATGAGCGGGGGAGGGGCAGAGAGAGAGAGAGAGGGAGACACAGAATCTGAAGCAGGCTCCGGGCTCTGAGCTCTCAGCACAGAGCCCGATGCAGGGCTTGAACTCACGAACTGTGAGATCATGACCTGAGCTGAAGTCAGATGCTTAACCTACTGAGCCACCCAGGCGCCCCAATAAGACATTTTTAAAAATGCCAGTAAGAAAAAGAAAGTTACATTCATATTTAAACTTACAATAACTTTGTATCTCTTTTTTTCCCCCTCTAAATCTTGCTCTCAGTGTTCATAGTAATTTTTTGGGCTAGTTTGGGCTAGTTTTTAATGTGGGCAATTGTACTTAGTTCTGATGAAATGTCATTCTCTGTCTACCTAGAAATAAGATGGTTCTTGACATTGGGAGTTTGTCATTGATTAAATTGTCATAGTCTATTTGAAACCTAAATGCTGCCTTTGGTCATTGTTCTTTTTCTTCTTTAGAAAGTGACCTTTGTGAATAATTGCATGCCCTAGATGTGTCAAAATGAAGAGAAAGCAGCATTCCTAACTAGGAACATTTTATAAACTATTTGTCTCTGCTGTCTTGAGCAGCTTTATGGAAATGAAATATTTCAAAATTGCATTGCAGAATCAAAGACATTTTAACAGTCTTAGGTGTAAAATGAATGCAGTGCAGAATTACAGGATTTATTATTTATTGATTGATATTCTTCATTTTCCCACCAATGTAAATTTATCAAAATTGTTATATATAGTCTTAAGAAAAATTATAAAACATTTATTTTGAGAGAGAGATGACGATGATGATGATGATAAATTCTAAAATGTAAAAACATTTTAAAACATTTTCATTATATCCTGTTTTTAATTCATCAGAAATTTTAAACATCTCCTTATGTAAAAAAGATGAATAAAGTCTGTCTCAAAGTGTTTTTTAAAATATCTGTATCACTTTTGACTTGGAGTAATGGTTATGTCAGTGTAGGTATATAAGAATTGTTAAATGTAGAATATAGTCATACTTTTTTGAATATTAGTATTTTCTATTAAAAATAACTAAGTTTTATTTACTACTTGAATTTAGAAGTATAAACCACTTTTCAACTTTAATCTCTGAGGATATTTAAAATGTTTTCCTCAATAAGCATGAGTAAAAGTACAAAAGTAAATACATCCACAAGACATACATATTCAGGTAATAATATTCATGATACAAGTTATGAAGGAGTTTGAATCTAAAGAGAATAACCTCATCATGGAGTAGAAAGAGAATGAATGGAAATATTGGAGTTTAGCTGTAGAATTTGAAGCTCTACATTAACACACTGAATGATATGAAGGAGAATCTGTTTCATTGTTGCTAAGAAAATAAAATTTTAAAAAGTTTTTCAAAAAGTCAAATTTATTGAAAGGTTTTAAGAAGAGTGATTTGGGAAGTGTGTGTGTGTGTGTTATTTTAACACAGATTACTGTAAACCACTCTGGGTTCTTGTGTGGGAGTAAATGTGATGAAAAATGTCTTTTAAAACTATAATCTGGCAGTGGTGGATAGTGAAAGGAATCTGGAGCCAGTGAGCTGGATAGAAAATATTTATAGTTATTTAAGGGATTAGAGTGAAGGCCATGGGAAAAGAAATATAAAGGATAAGTCCAAGAAAGATTGTGAAGGAAATACTAAGAGCAAACAAAGCAAAAGAGATAAAAATAAAGAATATTGATTTAAAGATGAGTCCAAGATTTCTAGACTCGGACATATCAATAAAAGAAACAGGAAATCTGTAAAGAGAAAGAAATTTAAAGAAGAAAGTTGATTTTTTTTAATCTTGCAAGACTGAGATAAAAGTCCATTATCTAAATCATGCCACATTTCAAGTGTTAGGTTATGGTCGTGCACGTAAAAGATCAAAATTGGACAAGTGGTTTTCAATATAAATGTAATAGATGGAGTCATAAGCATAGGTCAATTCATCGAGGTTAGCAGTGTAGAAAGATAAGGATGACGGATATAGGACTAGAGATAAGTTACAATCGATAGACCCAACTGAAAAAAACGGGAAAGTTCCAGAATAGGACTCAAAGAATTAGAAGGTGAAGGGATACAGATGCTAGGGATAAAAAGATTCAATGCAATTTTTAAAAAGTTTAAATATTCAAATTCATGAGCTACACAAATCATTTCTGCAATTTTATTACAGCCAGGAGATATAAAATAAGCACATTTTGTGGAACGTGTCTCTTGTGTATATCTAATTATAATCTTAAGCAGAAGCCAAATGGATCCATACGCACCCCAGATTGGATTGTACTCCCCTCCCCTTGCTACCAGCTGTACAACACATTCACTCAGCACTCAGCTGCCTGGCTACTACACGTTAGGTAGTACGCAGGTACAAAAATAAAAAGGTGAACTAGAAAGTGAATGACCCTACTCATCTGCTTGTACTATTGCAAGAAATAGACAATAAGCAAGACAATAAATAGGATCATTTGAGACTGGGACAAGTGTTGTGAAGGAATAACAAAAATCCAAATGATAGGATAACAACTGAAGTGGAAGAAGCCACTTTTGATACGGACGTACAAAACAGCCTCCATAAGGTGACAGTTTTACTGAGATCTGAAGAATCCAAAAAGCCAGGTTGTGAAGGGGTAACTTTTCAGTTAGTGGGTGTAAATAATGCAAAGACCTAGAGGAAGAGAAAAGTTTGTGTTCAGAGAACGGAAAAGAGACTGGTGTTTCTAGACAAGGGTAGGGTGTAGGAGTTGAAATCATTTGTTTGCAGAGGTGAGGAATGGTCATATTAATATGACTATATGACTGGGATTACATTTTCATATCGGGTGATGGAAATGCATTTGATTCTTAAAATTAAAAGAGCATATTATTTTTTTTAAAAAACATTGCTCTAGCTGAAGTGTAGAGAATTGATCGAACTTTACAAGAATTGGAAGCAGGAGATCCATTAAAAGCAGCTTTATAAGAGCTCTTAGGATAGCTTGGGCTGCAATGGTGTCAAAGAAAATTCACGATATATTTTTAAGGCTGAATGGACATCAGGGATCAAATGGGGTGGGGAGCAAAAAGACAGAAAACTGATAATGCTGTGTTTTGTTTATTCATGTATCTACTGACATCTACATATACACAGCTTTATACACAGCTATTATATATTTTGTGATTTAGGACTCTGAAGCAGCCCATATTCTGTTTTGTCTTTTTTTTTAATTAAGTAAACATTCCTATTTATTAGAGCCCTGTACCATCCTATAACTATGGTCTGTTTTACCTAAACAAATGATGTTCTTTCACTCTCCTGAGATTGATTTCTGAGCAAAGACCTGGAAACAAGTTTTCTCTCATGGAAGTAGAGTTTTAAAACCCAAAAATAATCTTGAAGGTAGTCTCCCAAACTGTCTTTGTGTTGTTTTACTTAAGCTTTTGAATTTGCCTGGTGGAAGAATAGAGGGATGGATAGATCCATGCTGTACAGGTAACCAACCCTCCATTATCCTGAGGGGACAAGAGTCCTTGTCAGTGACATACATGCAGAAACGCATGCCTCCTTTATATAGATTTGTACTTATGGGGAGGACCTAGAAATGTGTTAAGATTATAAATGGCTCTTAATACACTTGTATTTCCTTAATTAGAAGGAGCTGAGATTTACTTTGGGAATAATTGGTTTATGTTGTTGTTATCACTGTATCTCCTTTATCTTTGATTACCATTTGCATTCCAGGAGGAAAATTCTTTGAAACAAACATGTGGCCATCGCCACTTATCCTAACGTCTGAGACCATAGTAGGTACACAAATCTATCTCAGACTAGTAAACATTTAATCACCTAAAGCAAAATTTCTGACGTATTGTTAAGTGGAAAAACCAGGCTTGAACTCTGTAATATATATCAATTTGATTTAAATTATGCATAAAAAGCAAAGCACATCCTCAAAAATATTAATTAAAAATGTAATTACAAAAACCATACTAAACCCTATTATAAATCATTTTTATATCACCCTTCATTTCGTATTTTATATGTTTCTCCTCATCTCAAGCGTATGTAAGATAACATCTACTCCAACTCTGAGTGTTCAACACTACAACGCCCTCCTGCTGGGAAAAAAAAAAAAAAAATCTTCCCAGACACCAAACTGTGAAAGATTCTGAAGATTTTAGAGCTCATGCCAAAAAACGGATCATTTGGATTAAAAGAAAAAAGGCAGCCAAGTAGTAAAATTTTCTTGAGTTATCAGAGAATGCTAACAAAAGGTCACTCAGTCTAATTCAGCTATGATCTATATAATCTAATTATGCTCATTTCTAAAGTAAATGTGTTATTTGCACTACATTGGTATGCAGATTACAAAGTGTTCTTATAGGATTATAAATGGAATGCTGGTTTGCACTGTGTATGAAAAAGACCTGTAAATACTATTTAGCTTCACTTTTATGCGGCTAGGATTTAGTGCACACTAAAAGGCTGAGCCAGTGCAATATTAGGTTCCAGATAGTGAAGTCAGCTAACTGAACACCGACGCTAAATAAAGCCGGGTGAGGGCAGTTTCAGGCTCATCTCTTCATTTATTACATTTTCTTTCATCCATCAGAAATATGAAGTTAATAAATTCCATGTTCCATCCCTCTGAAAATTAAAAGCAACTTTTGTTTTAACCATTAGCATAAGAATTCTGTTATGGGAATCTTAAATTACTGAAATTCTTTTTTTCTTTTTTTAAGATACGGAGCATATACTTTCACGCTGTATTTATACATGAAGCTGAGAGTCAAACGCCTTTGCTTATATTCTTTAAGGAATTGTGTAAAACACAGTTTGGGGACTCTGGCAGGTTCAATAATATTTGTCTCGGCAGTTAGTACTATTGCGGTTCAGCAGCTGCATTAGCAATGATGCTTTAAAATGATTTTCAAGTAATTCATTACTTCCCTTTCTCGTGCATTAAATTTAATATAGCTTGCAGGTTCTAATTCATCTTCATGCATGCTAATAAATTGTGCACTACAAATAAATTCTGCATTCGTTTTAAAGCAATCTCACTTCATCTATATATCAAACATGGAGTTGCTGGTTGGTTTGTAGCCAGCTGCGAATAAGTCCAGAATCTTATCTATGTAGTTACATGATCAATGACTATAATAACCCATCTTTGTAAAGATGACATATTCCTTTTAATATTTTTTAAAAAGAAAGACAATATATATATTTTTTACTTTCTAAGGTGGTAAAAACTCTTGAAGACACCACTCTAGAATATGAATGAACCCAATGAAAGCATCTTAAAATTCATATGCCATACCACAATGGTTCTCTCCTTTTATATCCAAGCTTTATAACTAGAACTGCAGAGGAAAGAAAATATTCTGTCCTCTCCCCTCTTGGATCCTTCTATCAAATTGGTTTAGTGCTGGCAGTCTTTGCAGCTGCTGAGTGACAGTTTCCTAAGCAGTTTTCACAGCTAAAAAAAGGACATGGACTGTGGCACCGATGTGGGGCGGGGAGGGCTGGAAGGCGTTAGGTACAAACAGTACTATAATCTGCTTATATAGTGCTATATTGTATAAGAAGCACATTCATGTAGATCATCCTATTTAAATATTAGAACTATATTTTTATTGAGATATAATTGACATATGACATTGTGTACGTTTAAGGTGCACAATGTGTTGATTTGATACGCTTATATGCTGGGATATGACTACCCCTATAATATGAGCTGACACCTCCATCATGTCACACAATTATCATCTCTTTTCTGTGGTGAGAACATTTAAGATCTAATGCCTTAACAACTTTTCAGATATAATGAAATACCGTTAGCTATAATCACATTAGATCCCAGAACTTATTCATCTTCTAACACCAAGTTTGTTCTCTTTGGCCACCATCTCCCTGGTTCCCTCACCCTCCAGTCCCTGGTAACCACCATTCTATTCTCTGCTTCTACAAGTTCAGCTTTTCTGGATTCCACAGTTAAGTGATATCATGCAGGATCTGTCTTCGAGTATCTGACTTATTTCACTTCAAAACTGCCCCCAAAATCCGTCCATGTTGATACAAATGGCAGGATTTCTTTCTTTCTCATGGATAAATAATATTCCACCATACATATATACACTACATCTTCCTTATCCATTTTATCCATTAATAGACATAGAAGTTGTTTGCATATCTTAGCTATTGAGAATAATGTCACAATGAACATAAGAGCTCAGGTGTCTACTGGAGATTCTGTTTTCATTTCTTTTGGATATATGCCCAGAAGTGGGGTTGCCAGATCACATGGTTGTTCTATTTTAATGTTTTTAGGAACCTCTAGATGGGATGAGAATCTCAATTTTACATGGAAGGAAACCTCAGAATGGTAGGTTATTTTTTTCAATGTCACATGAGTTCAGTGTTGGAAACTACAACCAAATTTAAGATGTCTGGTTAAAAATGAACAAAGAAACAAAAACTAATTCCTTTTTCACTATATGACACTTTATCCTGCACATCTTTCTGTCTATCCTATGTGGAATGACCATGTAATAACACACTGATGACTCTATTCCACAGTGATATCTCCAGAAGAAACTTAGTCAGTTGTTTTCACTGCAAGTTTGGGAGAGAGGGTCTCTTAAGAGTTTTGCTGCTCCAAGTATGGCCCATGGACGCGCAGCACTGGTATCACCTGGGAGCTTGTTGGAAATGCAGGCCACAGGGCTCACCCTAGATCTACTAAATCCAGTTCTCCATTTCGGCAAGGTCCCAGGTGAGACATAGGAAGCTTGAAGTTTGAGAAACGTTGTTTTTGAGGCAAACAAAAAGAGCTGCGGAAAAAAGATCTTTTGAGTAAGGAAAAATCTTTCAGGTAGCACTGAAGTGAAAGGACATATATATTATTTTCCCCTCATGTAGCAATGTTGAAGTTCTATAATATTTATAATGCTTCATCCACCCACTCATTTTTGGCAGTATTTTTGCTATAGGTATCAGCAAAGCACATGAGTGATGTGGGAAACCCTGTGTCTAAAGACGTTTCTGAATTGTGAGAAATACACTAGGAAATAAAAATCTAAACAACAGATATTCTGTTTATGAAATCTGTGTAGTATAATTCAGACTGCTTTAGCAGTTTTAAGATTCTAGTTTAAGCAAATACATAAGCATTCTCTCCAGAATGTTTCCTGATTCTAATACATGGAAGTGACTGATTCTATGTGTAATGTCTACATTTCTTACATTATTAAACTAAATGGAATTCATTTCTCAATTGATATGAAATCATTTCAAGGTAGCCCTCTTGTTGTGCTTATAAACATACCAACCAATAATTTTCCATTGTTGCTGAAGATAAGTACCAGGAACTTCATCACCCTAAGTGTTACTCCTAGTCTCTAATTTACATCCAGATTATGCAGGTCCAATCATTGGTAAACCTTAGAAAATTACAACTGACCAGGTTTCTTGGAAAGACGTGGTACAAAATGTGTGACTAGATTGTGCATATAGAACACGTTATCCCTGCTAATGTAACTGACTAGGGAGGCTTAATTTCCTTATAGAATCAACATCAAGGCACACGAAATCTTTCAGATGGTTCTAAGGAAGAACTATTTTATTTGTAATCAGAGTAGATAGATAGATAGATAGATAGATAGATAGATAGATAGATTAGAGATAGATGAAAAGAAGAAAGAATCGAGGAAGGAAGGATAGAAGGAAGGAAGGAAGGAAGGAAGGAAGGAAGGAAGGAAGGAAGGAATTTTCTGGTGTGTGTTCTCGTCTGTTATATTATATCCAAAATAAACATCTAGGTTCTGGCCTAACTTATCCACTTTGTTTTTTGTTGTTGTTTGGATAACTGACAGTTTGGGCTTGAATTCAGGTCTGAACTTTGACTTTCTTACTGACCTCTAGAATATTCATAACTCCACTTTATTTTTTTTTAATTTTTTTAATGTTTATTTATTTTTGAGAGAGAGAGAGAGAGAGAGAGAGAGAGAGAGAGCATAAGCAGAGAGAGACACACAAGAGAGAGAGGGAGACACAGAATCCGAAGCAGGCTCCAGGCTCTGAGCCATTAGCACAGAGCCCAACGCGAGGCTTGAAGCCATGAATTGTGAGATCATGATCTGAGTTGAAGTTGGACGCTTAACTGACTGAGCCACTCAGGCACCCCATCCTAACTCCACTTTAAATGAAATCTTATGTACATGACTGAATGCCTGATTAAACTTGTATTAGGAACTCTCTTGTTTTAGGGAACAACAGATGGTGGGATAACTGGTAATAAAAAGTATAAATCACCTCAATTCAAGTAAGACATATCTTTTCAGAGGTTCACCTATTCTCTTCAGTGAAAATTCTATCCAGACTTTTCTATTTACTAATACAATTAATCATATTAAAAAGCACAACTTCTTTTCCAAGGAAAATATCTTGTTCTGGGTTAGCTGAGAAATGATAATATGCTTTAGGAAGGACAATTTTTTGGCATGAAGTTGAAAACTTGGAGGAAAATGTGATTTTTGTGCAGTTACTATCCTAGTTTGACTATCCTAGAGACAACCAGTTCAAATCACCATTTCACAGATGCAGAAACATACATTTCAGTTAAAAAAATTTGCAGCAGTATAGAAATTGGAATCCTTATTTATCCATCTTAAAGCAGTAAAGTAGTACTTCTCAAAGTTGAATGTACATATGGACTCCAAGGAGATCATCTTGCAAAGCTGAACAAGGTTGAAGCAAGCTTCCAAGAAATTACAGCGTAGCTTGGTCAGTTTGAAAAGCTAAGCTCCACAGAGCATGTTCAATTTCTTGAATAATGGGACAAAGTGACAGTACTATCCTTGCTATCCTGCCTTTTTAATGTTTATGGTCATTCTTGGTACATTTATCATATTTTGTGATTATTATCATTAGTTGGCTGGATTTTTTTCCTGTGCTCTTTTCTACTTCTCACCACCATAAATTGTGTGGAACAGGATCTGCATTTTTCCTCTTTATTGTTTGCATTGCCTGCCTCCTACCTTTGAAGACTCAAGCATCACAGTTGCAACTCAGATTTTGCACAGATTTTCTTCAGGAGGAATCCAGTATTAAGGTTCCACATTAAGGCAATTTTGCTGCCTAGCTCATCCATATATTATGACTTATCTTGGTTCGTAGGCTTATTGTTATAATTTTTTTTACTTACTATTAATATTTTCTTTTTACCTGACATAATCCATTCTTCACTTGCAATAGGTGAGTTCTGTCTGTCTTTGATTGGTTGAATTTTGTCTCTCAAGGAAATGTATGTTGAAGTCCTAACCTCCAGTGCGTCAGAGCATGACCTTATTTGGAAAAGGACAGATGTAAATACTTAAAGTAAAGTTATATTTGAGTAGAGTGGACTCTTAATGTAATATGACATTAGCTTGTAACAAGCAGACTATGTGAAGACAGAGACACACAAGGAGAATACCATGGACAAGGAAGCCAGAGAGTGGGGTTATGTACCTACAAGCCAAGGAGCTGAAGATTGACCGAGGAGGAGGTAAAGACCTGTAGGCAAGGAAATTATGTCACCTATGTCCTTACTTAGTAAACATTAAAAGGACTCAGAGTGTTATAGGAATATTGGTCTTTGTTGTTTAGCACACACTGTTTTGTGTGTGTATCTATGTGGGAACAATAGCTATTAAATGAAAAGAGTTGAGGTTTCTTTGTTATGTTCTGTTAGGAATAGCACTCCCCCATTTTTAATAGGGGATGTAGAGTTTCCTTAATTGTGGAAGAAATCTAAAGTAGACAATTAGAAAAAGTGAAAAAGTGTGTTTTAAAAAATTAGACATTGGCTAATAAATTTAAGAGATACTATTGTGACCAATTAAAAATTGCAAAAGGCAAAGGGAAAGTTTTATCAACAATGGACACTTACCTTCCAAATTTCTTTTAATTAAAAAAAAAATGACCACAAGGGCATCTGGCTGGCTCATTCGATAGAGCATGTGAGTCTTGATCTCAGGGTTGTAAGTCCAAGCCCCACACTGAGTGTAGAGATTATTTAAATAAAATCTTAAGAGTGCCTTTGTGGCTCAGTCGGTTAAGCATCCAACTCTTGATATTGGTTCAGGTCATGATATCATGGTTGTGACATACATGCCCAGTGCAGAATGTCTGCTTATGTAACTGACTAGGCAGTCAGTTAAGATTCTCTCTCTCCCTCTCCTTCTGCTCCTCCCCAGCTTGTGTGTGCTTTTTAAACAAAATCTTAAAAAAAAATAAATTAATACAAAATGAAAAAATGACCACTGTTCAATCTAAACAGGTATTTTAACAAAAACAAGTGACCACTTTAAATCTGTGAAAGTTGTTGAGTCATTTACATCACCCTCATCAATATGTTAGTATCCTAAATGTCAAGTTGTATAAAGTATAGATTATAACCTATCAGTTCATGACATGTTCCAAAGGTCCTGCTTATTGTGTAGTTGAATATGTTTATCATTGTGACTGTAGCTATTTTATTCCTTTTTAAAATATAGAGTTAAGATGTACAGCGAAAGTTTCTTTGCTTTATTTACTTGAATATGGGTGGTAACAGTGACTCTGTATCTAAATAATTGCGTCTGTGAAAACCAAGTTCATAGATATATCTCAGTAGGGCCCAGTTTTAATATGAGGGATGTCCCTTACATTTCCTTGAGCACAAATACAATTTTTAAATCATTTTTAAGCTACATATTTACCACACCTATACTGCAATAGGGATAATTTATTTGCCTTTTACTTGTTTTAACCAACTCCCATTTGGTGGAAAACTTAGAACAAAAATAATTTGTAATTTTTATGGAAATTTTCAATTATAAATTTCTGTGCTTTAAAATTATTTTTGGGGGGCGCTTAGGTGGCTCAGTCGGTTGGGCGTCCAACTTCAGCTCAGGTCATGATCTCGCAGTTTGTGAGTTCAAGACCCGCGTCAGGCTCTGTGCTGATAGCTTGGAGCCTGGAGCCTGCTTCAGATTCTGTGTCTCCCTCTCTTTCTCTGCCCCTCCCCTGCTCATGCTCTGTCTCTCTCTGCATCTCAAAAATGAATAAATGTAATAAAATAAAATAAAATAAAATAAAATAAAATAAAATAAAATAAAATTATTTTTTTGTAAAACATATAATAACACTGGAGAATTGTGAAGGAATGATAACCAATGAAAAACTGGCATGTATAAAACTTTCATATATTTTTTCATTGTTAATATATTTCATAGTATATCCCATATTGTCAATTAAAATATTAATGTAGCTACTCATACAGTTTAATGATAAGAAATATAAGAAATAATATATTATATTATATATAATTATATATAATATCTTAATTATAAGATAATATTATATCTTATATTTCTGATCATTTAAGTGTAGACCTATCATCTTTGGAAACCCAAGGACAAAATCATTTTGCAATAGAGTAATTGAAAAGTATTGTGTAGCTAATAAAATTGCAAATCTTTCTTCATATTTTGTTTTATTAAAAATTGGAAACTTATATAGAGAAATTAATTATGTATCAGTATAGTTCTCTATAAATCTGATACAGTAATAAACTTCCAAAAGCAGGAAGCAAATATGCGTTTTATATTTATTCATTTTAGAAAAGTAATATAATCATATATGATATGTTATAACTGAGTGCTCAAAAAGTGGATATATCTTTATTTCTCATGTTCACTGAGTGAGATGGCTGAAATTATTTAATAGTGCAATCTTAGTAAATTTGTTACAAACAATGATGCTTTAGATTTTTTTTAATCATAGAATACACCTATAAAGGTAAAATCTAACTGTATCCTCTTCATTAGTGTTTAATATTTCCATGATGTTGATTTACAACCTCCTCAGGATTTTCCCAGTATAAACTGAAAGTGACCCCTGTACATGGAAGCAGGAAGAGTCCAGAGGCAGACTTCATCAAACTGGTAGGTAGCAGGTGTAATTAGCAAGGGGAACTTACTTATGAGGCTGTACTCACCACCAAATCTTAGGCACTTATATAGAGTCCTTAATTGGGTTCGTATTTAAAATACATTGAGAATTCATATAACTCAACAATAACAAGAAAATCCAATGTAAAACATGCCACAGGATCTAATAGATATTTTTCCAAAGAAGACACATAAACGGCCAACAGGCACATGAAAAGATGTCCCGTATCACTAATCATTAGGACAATGCAAATCAAAACCATAATGAGATATCACCTTACACGGGTCAGAATGGCTATTAGAAAAGGCAACAAAACAAGTGTGGGAGAGGATGAAGGGATAAGGAAGCCCTTGTACACTGTTGGTGGAAACGTAAATTGGTGCAGCTACTATGGAAAAGAGTCTGGAGGTTCGTCAAAAAATTAAAGATAGAGCTACCATATAATCCAGCAATTCCACTACTGAGTATCTATCCAAAGAAAACAAAAACACTCATTTGAAAATATATAGGCACTGCTAAGTTCATTGCAGGTAATTTACAATAGTCAAGGCAGGGAAAAGCCTGTGTCCATTGATGGATAAATGGATAAGAAGAAGTGACATATATACAAGAAGATGGAATACTGCTTAATCATAAAAAGGAATAAAATCTTGTCATTTGCAACAACATGGATGGATCTTGAGGGTATTATGCTAAGTGAAATAAGTGAGAGAAACACAAATACTAATTGGTTTCACCTACGTGTAAAATCTAAAATGAAAACAGACAAAACAAAACCTATATACATAGACACAGAAAACAGATGTGGTTGCCAGAAGGGAATGGGTTGTGGAAAGTGGCAATATGGGTAAAGGGGATTAAGAATTACAAGCTGCCATTTATAAAATAAATAAGTCATGATGTGTAATGTATAGCATGGAAAATATAGTCAATAATATTGTATTAGCTGGAAGGTGACAGATTGCAACTATAATTATTGTGGTGACTTTTTCACAATGTATATAAATTTCAAATAACTTCTTGTGCACTTGAAACTACATAATATTGTAGTTATGTAGTTATGTCAATGATGCCTCAGTAAAAATAAGTAATAAAATTGGTGCCCTGCACTACTGAATTTGCAGGTTTAAACTTAATAATTTTGAAGGCAAAGAGGTAAACAATTTTTAAAAAGTTAACTTGGAATTAACTTATTTCAAATCAATATTTTAAGAATTATATATCTCTCAATAAATTATGACAGATAAAATAGATTACAATAAAATACATATTTTTCTTCTTAAAAACAATGCAAAATATATATTTGTAGTAAGTAGAGCATTTGTAAGTTCAGAAAATAAAATTACATTTTAAAATATGCTTAAACTATGGAAATATTCTCATCACTTGTCTATGAAAGAATATTACTTTGAGAGGTTGTCTCCAGATTGAATTATCCACTTTGCAGTTTGCAAGGTTTGTAGTGCTTATTCCAGCATTCTTTTCTTTAAATTCCACCTGGGCAAAGGATCAAGTTCAATAGGGGCAGGAAGTGCTTGGGACAATCAGATCATGTCTGATTAACATGCTGGTGGATGTCACTGGCAACTCTGTCTCTATTGACTTTCATAATGCTAATATGAAGTTTCTAATTGAATAATAATGTTAAAATGCCACTTTGTGTTCAATACAGAGACCGTTCTTTCAGTTTCTAGTGTACTCAAGATTTCTTAGTCTCCTCTGTTTCAAGAAAAATGCATGATTCATTGACAGTCAATCTGGAGGCAACTATAATGCTGAAAAGAATGCTAGATAATGCAATTAAGATCTACCTGAGAACGAGTAGGTAGTCTACTGATTACCATTTGTGTTACTTAAATACCTACAGGATTTTTTGAAATTATATATAGCTCAGTACTCTCATCTCCATGTAATAATGGACATTGTAGTAATTGTTCTCTCTCACATGTACATGTCAAGCTCAAATGAAATCTACTTGTGAATGAAGGGCATATGTGGCAAAATATAAATTGACATGACTATTTATGGTGAAAAGGAAGGGTAGTAACTTCCACAGTAATTGTGACAGATGTTTAAATAGAAATTGCAAATTCTTTAGAGGAGAATGAAAAATAGGGGGAAAAAGGAAGCCTCTTACCACCTCAGCTTTTTGTCTTCTCCTATATTTTCTAGCATCATGTTAAATCTATATCTGTATCTATACCCTTTTCTGCTACCTGTTGGATTGTTTACATTTTCTTAATGTCTACCCTTTTTCCCTCAAATTTTTCATAAACATAACAATTTTTAAATTGTTCAAGTTTACATTTGATTTAACAAAATGTAAATATAAACAGAATAATATAAATACATTTGGGTGGCTTACCGCATTAAACCATTTATATTATTACCATCTTAAATTTCAGTTCTGCTTTTTTTTCTAAATCCTATTAGTTAATATAACTTTTTGGATTGCTGTGCTGTTAGCAACACCTATTTTACTTTGTCTATATCTTTACCAGTCTCTGTTGACCATTCCTTCTTTCATCTCTTGACATCAGTCTGTGTTAAATTTCCTATTTCTTTGCTGGAAATGAACTACAGTCATGTAGTTGAGATAAGCAGAGACTAATTATTCAGAGGTTACTCTAGGAGGTGAGTTGACCTACAACCATTTGCTTTGGCAGAGACTCAAAGGCAGAAAAGTGGGCAAACTTTATATTGAGGGAAAAAAAGGAAGACTTCAAGTGTGCTCTCTGGAAATTGTTGGCATGGGGAAGCTGGAAGAAGACTAACTAGAAGTGGGTTTATCTGTTTTGTATTTTGTTAGAAGTAGAGGTAGAAATACAGGGAAGTTGGTAGCTGGGAACCAGGTCCTGCCCATTCTGGGCAAATTGTCCCAGAAGTTGTCACTTGGTCTCCTGAAATGGTTGCTGCAGTTTGTGGGTCAGAGTTCCATTCTCATGTATGGTCTGGCCATTGTCTATGTGTATATTCAGAATTTCACCTTGTTCCAAAGAAGAGGTGTGAATTATTTTTCCAATGTCCTTGAGTGGGAAACCTTCCCACTTAGTTCACATAAAAATATTTTGTTTGTCTTCAGTTTTGAATAACAGTTTTTCTGAGTCTAGAATTCCATTTTGTTGGATTTATTCTCCACAGAATTTTGAAGATATCTCAATGTCTTCTAATGGCAGATTTCTCATAAGCTGACACTAAATAGTTTTACAAATGTTATCTTTTATTTCTAGAATATGCATCCTGCCTCTTTCTTGGGCTACCTGTTTCTCACTGTTTAGATGTCAGTTGATTTGTTGCCTAGTTAAAAAAACGTTTGAATATTATAATAAAAGGGGTCCCTACTTCATTATTTTCTATTTATGTTTATATTCTCTATTTTTTATAATATTTATTACAAATAAGACAATTTTTATTCATCTGCTTTCGGTCTCCTCCTTTAGGATGTAAATTCTGTGAGTTCATATACTCTGATTATTGACATTGAGTTTCCTGGGCTGACTACAAAAACCAGGATTTTTTTTGTAATTATAATTACCTTATTTCTATCCTCTTTTTATTCTTTGGGAACAAGTGGTCTAAGCAAATTTGCAAACAAAAAATCAGCAAATCCAATAATTTGTCAATTAAGAGAATATGTGTGTTATCATTCTTGTTCTTTTCTAGAAAATATATTTAAATCAGTTTTTAATTAGGAAATATGAGAAAATTGTGATTCAGTCTTAGGAATGGAGAATTTTTTAGGGTATATAAATCATATAAAATTTTAAAAATTTAAATTCATATAATGAAATTAGAGGGAGCATCAGCATTCCTTCATAACTGGATGTTGCTAGGGAAATTTTTAAAGTGTGCTTGCATAATACATATGTGTAATGTACCTCAGTGTTTTACAGACACAACCCGATTAAAAAGAGACACCGTGTGGCAGTAGAGATAAGATGTAGTCATTTCAAAAAAGACACTTTCCTTTTTCTCAAGTAGGATTTGAGGTAAGAGAAATGACATGAGGCATAAGTCACCTTAAGAGAGGGTTGTAATAGATCACCACTTGTCAGTTTCAGCACAAGCAGAAACTTTAGAAAATAAGAATGTTTTATTCTTTGAGAGAGCCATCACAAAATACTCCAAGCCTTTTATACCCTTGAGGGATGTCTCTTAACGGACTTGATTGGTTCTGGATACCTCATTTTAAGATGGACATCTACAACCAAATTGAATCCAGACCTTGTAACATTAGGGCATAAAGATGTCATGAGGAATGATACCAGAAACTGAAGAACTTTAGCCTGGAACAGATAACACCTAAAGTATATCAAATGTAGGCTTTTTATACACAAAATAGTGTTTTATAAAATGGAAATTTGACTTAGTCTGCATAGGTGCAGAATTGTTAACCAGAATCAACACAAGAATGTGTTTAGGTCATCTGCTGTCAAATATGCAACAAATGTGAGGATGTATTTTCTGACAATGAAAAATTAGAAATAAAATGGGCTAATACTGTGGGATAATAAATAGCACTTGAGGATTGGTATTCAAATAAAGGAGGTTTGTCCATTCTCCAGAAATATTGTATGTAAATGTATAAATGCATGAATGATTTATATTAGTGTTTCAACTATTAGACTTCATAGATGTCTTCAAAACTTCCATGATAAGCAAAGATGCCTTACACACTAGCCATTGTAAGACACAGTTGAAGTTCTTTTAAATGCAATTGGTGATTTTATCATTTTTAGAAAAGTAAAAAAAAAATATGATAAATTGAACTTTGATGTGAAAATTCTACTTAAATTTCCAGATATACACAAATTCTCCAGTACTCACATAGTCATTATCTACAATCTGGTAGAAATCAAAGGTTGTCATAACATGATATTATTTACTAATGCCACTAATTTATCTAGTTTCCACCTCAAAGTCCCTTTTCTGCTTCCCAATAATATTTATCCCAATACACTGAGCAACACCTCTTTTGGTCATTTTCCTTTTGGTTTTAGGATGTAGTATAGATCCGAAAAAGCCATACAGTATAATGCAAAGTGAAATTGCAATCTTGCAAAAACTGCATGATTTCATAAAGCCAATGAAGTAAAGTTAGAATTACTTTACTCACAAGCAAAGAAAGCCTTTGACAAATGAGGTTGTAGCAGAGTTAGACTGGTTAAAATTGAAGAAAAATATTGGCAAGGATGATGATAGAATATGTGCTTCAAAAAAGAATGATTTGAATATCAAAGAATTGAGAAAACTCCTTGGGAAAATTGATGAAACTCTAAAATATTTTGGCAAAAATGGCCTCTTTGTGATTGTTCTCTGAAACAATCACAGTGCAATATACTATTAAGTTTTGGCCCAAATTACAAACTCATATAGGTACACAAACAAAAGTTAGCTTAAACATCCTTAAAGTATTCAAAGAATGAACGCATCATTAAATAACCTAATTCTGTTGTAAATAAGGTAAATAAAATAGTTTAAAAAAATTTTTTAACGTTTATTTATTTTTGAGACAGAGAGAGACAGAGCATGAACGGGGGAGGGGCAGAGAGAGAGGGAGACACAGAATCAGAAGCAGGCTCCAGGCTCTGAGCCATCAGCCCAGAGCCCGACGCAGGGCTCGAACTCACGGACCGCGAGATTGTGACCTGAGTTGAAGTCGGACCCCTAACAGACTGAGCCACCCAGGCGCCCCATAAAATAGTTTTAAATATTTATATTATTTTAGATGCATTTTGTAGATAAAATTATAATCATATTATTTAACCATTCTACTATGGCATTAAAGTGAATGTTGCAACTATTTTATAGTGGTGGGTTGTTTTTAGAACTAATTATATTTACATAATGGTGAATTTCCATATGTTCTTTTTTTTATTATTTAGGTAAAATTGGTATTTAACATTACAGTAGTTTCAGGTGTACAACATAATAATTTGATATTCACATGCACTACAAAGTGATTACCACAATAGGTCTAGTTAACATTCATCACCATACAATTGACCACCTTCACTCTTTCACTCACACCCCCAACCCCTTTTCTCCTCTGATAACCACCAGTTTGTTTATCTATGAATTTCATTTTGGCTGGTTTTGTTTGGTTTGTTTATTTGTTTTCTTATTTAGATTCCACATAAGTGAAATAATATTGTACTTGTTTTTCTCTGTCTGACTTATTTCACTTAGCATAATACCCTCAAGATCCAGCCATGTTGTTGCAAATGGCAAGATTTTACTCTTTTTTCATGGCTGAGTAGTGCTCCATTGTATGTATATACCACATCTTTATCCATTCATCCATCAATGGACATTGAGGTTATAACCCTCTCTTGGCTATCGTAAATAATGCTGCAATAAACATAAGGGTGCATGTACCTTTTCAGATTTGTATTTTGTTTTCTTCAGATAAATACCCAGTAGTGAAATTGGTGGATTATATGACAGCTATATTTTAAATTTTTTGAGGAAACTCCAGACTATTTTCTGCAGTGGTTGTACCAATTTACATTCTACCTACAGTGTACAAGGATTCCCTTTTCTCCACATCACTACCAACATTTGTTATTTTTTGCCTTTTTGCTAATATCCATTCTGACAGGTGTGAAGTGGTATCTCATTGTGGTTTTGATTTGCATTTCTTTGATGATCTGAGATGATACTGAGCATCTTTCCTTGTGCCTGTTGGCCACTTGTGTGTCTTTGGGAAAAGTTTATTAGATCCTCTGCTCATTTTTAGATTTGTTTTATTTTGTTTGTTTACTTGTTTTATTCTGTGTTTTGTTTTGTTTTGTTTTTTGCTGTTGAGTTGTAGGAATTCTTCATATATTTTTATTATTAACTCCTTTTTTGACATATGATTTGCAAATATTTCTTTTACATTTAGTAATTTACCTTTTCATTTTGTTAATAGTTTAGTTGGATGCTGTGCAGAAGCTTTTAAGTTTAATATTGTCCCACTTGTGTATTTTTGCTTTTGTTGCATTTGCTTTTGGAGTCAGATCCGAAAATTAAAGGCAAAGACCAATGTTAAGGAGCTTACTGCTTACGGTTTCTTCTAAAATTTTTATAGTTTCAGGTCTTCCATTCAAATCTTTAATACACTTGAGTTGATTCTTATATGTGGTGTAAGATAGTTGTCCAGACTCATTCTTTTGCACACATCTGTCCAGGTTTCTAGTAAACACCATTTACTAGAGAGACTGTCCTTTCCCCACTGTATATTCTTGGCTTCAATTGACCATGTATGTATGGGTTTATTTCTGGGGGCTCTATTCTGTTCCATCAATCTATATGTCTCTTTTTTTGATAACACCACAGTTTAGATTACTATAGCTTTGTAGTATAATTTGAAATCAGGGAGCATGATTTCATATGTTCTTTAGCAAGTCTCACAAGATGTCATTATTTTGCTTCTGGTAATGAATGCTATTACAATTTGTGAATATGAAAAGTGATTGGTAAATACCAAACTGTTGTACCACTAATTTAAAAAAAATCTCTTCATCAGCAATACATCAAAAATACAATATTATGGTCATAGCTACACAGAATCTCTCTTTCTTGGAAACTGCAAAAGCAACTCCAATACGTTACCTACATTATCCATTACCCAGCAAATACTAATTTTCTATGAAAGCATCATGTATTCAAAGACTGAAATAATAGACTTTCTGGAAAAGAATTCCAAATTTGATATTACACATAGATGGAAAATAAATTGACACAATATCCAGGGGGAAAACATTCAGTCATTTAAGAACCTGCAAAAAAATGTAAATATAACTTACAGAGGAAAAGAGTAATTAACAGTGAATCTCTGTGTTTGGCAAGATTATATTCTGCATGTATTAGGATTTGTGCATCTGTGACACAGCAGGTTGTTAAATTGCTCAGTTATCAGAGATAGCGTCTGCCATTTGTTCAGATGAAGTAACTTGCTGGAAACTATATGAATCTGTGTAAAAGATAAATCAATAAAAGAAGCCTACCAATATTTGGTTTTCAAAATCTGCTGTCTTGGAAGGTGTAGTCATCTTTAATAGGTATATATTTCAAAATATAAACTCTTAACATTAAACTCTGCTAGGTGTGACTCAAAGTGTATTATAAATTCATTGGTTTATGGATCTGTTTTATGTTTATGTTCATACATTATTTGTTTTGTTCCATATTCTTCATATAGTTGAAAAATTATTTACACTTGTGAAATTGACTGAAGGTTTATGAGGATTTTGAGATAATTTAGTGTGGGGAGGGGGATAGATTTTTTCCCCCAAGGTGACTGCACATTATCAGTTAAATAAGGAGAGTGGAATGCATCAGATAATTAACTAAATTTTCTATTTTTTAAACTTGTTATGTATAGCATATTAATGGAAATTTAGTTACTTGAAAGCCAATGTAGGTTTGTTATACTGAATATTTTGTCAAGACTTTAAGAATACCCCCTAGGATAAAGGCAGGAAATATAAAAATTGCTAACATTTTTTGAGTTTGCTGTGTATTCTCTTAAATATTATGCACATGTTTTGCTATTATATTCTCAAAATGATCTTGTATGGACATTTCTAAAGCTGCATATCACAGATGAAGAAATGAGAAAAAAAAAAAAAAAACATAAGTAACTAAGGTCTGCCTAGTAAGAGCTAGTCCCAAGATTTTAACATGACTTTAGCAGTCCGATTCTTGAGCTTACAAATTAAAATGAACAGCTGTTCTTTGCCCATTATCATACCTTATAGAAAATATCACAAACATGTATTTCATAGCATTTAAAATCTGATTCTATAATATCCCTCTAAAGGAATTTAAACAATTTTTGAAAAAAAATTTTTTACAATGGTAAAAAATATATGTATCATAAAATCTTCCATTTCAACTAATTTGTAGTGTGCCATTCAGTGGCTTTTGAATAGTTTGCCTTTTTGTGGTTGAGATGTAGAAGTTCTTTATTATAATCTGGATATTAAACCTTTTTTTAACGTTTAGTTTTGAGAGAGAGAGAGAGAGAGAGAACAAGCACAAGCAGAGGAGGGGCAGAGAGAGAGAAGGAGACAAAAATCAGCCTGAAATAGGTCCTCACTGCCAGCACAAAGCCCAAGGTAGGACTCAAACTCACGAACCAGAGATTATGACCTGAGCTGAAGTCAGATGCTCAGCCAACTGAGCCATCCAGGAGCCCCTGGATATTAAACTCTTAACAGAGAAATTATTTGCAAATATCTTCTACCATTCTTTTGTGGTCCTTTTCACTTTTTTGATGAGGTCCTTAGATATACATGACTTTTTAATTATGATAAAGTCTAATTTGCATATTTTTTCCTTTGTTGCTCCTCCTTTTGCTAACATATTTAAGAATCCACTGCAAATCCAAGGTCATGAGGATTTATCCCTGTGCTTTCTTCTAAGAGTTTTATAGTTTTAGTTCTTATCTTTAGGTCATTGATTCATTTTTTTTTTTTTTTACTGAGCTATAATTGACATACAACATTGTGTAAGTTTAAGGCGTACAATGTGTAGATTTGATATATTTATATATTGCAATATGATTAACACTATATCATTAGCTAACATCCCTTTTGAGTTAATTTTGTATATGGTATAAAATAATATTCCAATGTCACTCATTTGCATGTGGAAATCCAGCTTTCCCAGTATCATCTTTTGCAGACATTTCTTTTCCTATTGGGTGGGCGTGGAACCCTTGTGAAAAATCAAATGTCCATAAATGTATGGATTTATTTCTGGAGTCTCAATTGTTCCATGGCATATATGTCTGTTCTTATGCCAGTGAAACAGTTTTGAACACTGTAGTCTTGTATCAAGTTTTAAAATTTGGAATGTGAATCTTTTGACATTATTCTCATTTTTTTAAGATTATTCTGATTTTCTGAACCCCTTGCAACTCCATTTAAATTTGATGATTGGCTTTCTCATTTCATCAAAAAACTGTTGGTATTTTAATATGGATTAGATTGAATCTGTGGATTGCTTTGGGTAGAACAATATCAATTGTTGCTATTCATGAATGTGATATTGTTACATATCATTACATTTATTTACAAGTCTTTCATTTCCTTTAATAAATTTATTACTAGGTATTTTATTATTTTAGAAGCTATTGTACGTAATATTGTTTTCTTACTTTCCTTCTCAGATTATACAATGCTGGCATATAAAAACACGACTGATTTTAGTGTGTTGATCTTGTACCCTACAATTTTGATGTATTTCTTTACTAGATCTCATAGTTTTCTTTTGTATACTTCGGGGGAAAAAATTAAGCATTACTTCTTCTAGTGTTTGCAGGTAATGTCTGTGCTGAAGCATTTATTCAATTCTTAAGCTTCTGCAGAGCCTAAGAATCAGCCTGAGATGAAAGCTTAGGATTTTCTTTCATCTATCTTAAACATACATAGGACCTTCTAAATTCTCCCACGTACATGGATACACTTGAATGTCCTAATTTCACAAAGAAAGTTTCACTGACTTTTTTTTCTCTCAGGCATTATGTGGCCTATCTTGCATATATTAGATCTTGTTTTAATGTAGGTGACTGCAGGTCATTTGTTCCACTTCCATTGTTTATGAACAATTCCTCCTTTCCAGCCTGAGATTCAAGTTAGGCAAAACAGAGACAAGCACCAGGTCCTTCAGGTAGTCCTCAGACAGATTAGAACAGACATATACAATCTGCAGATAAGGTCTGCTCTGCTCCCCTCTGGAACCCTGGACAAGAGTTCCTCCCTGGGAAGGTGGGAGGCAAGGACAAATTAAAACACCACAAAGCTTTCCCAGTATTATCAAGTTGCCTTTTTCTTGACTCAGCATTCACTTGGCTGCTGTATACCTTTGACTTTTTTCAGAATTCTGACAAAGTTGGCGCTGGTAGTTTCTAATTATTTTTCAGTGTTTCTGAGGAAGGACAAGAGCTTGGAGCTGCCTACTCTGCCATTTGCTGATGTTCTCAATTGGTATTTTTCTAGAAATGTTACTATTTATCCTTCAGCTCCTAAAATAGATTTAATTGTCTTCAAGATAAAAGTGAAATTATAGGGAGGGGTAAGTTCATGATAATGTGGATAATAATGTGGAAAAATTTGTGACTGGATAAATGTTATAGGATTCATATTTTTCAAAATACATTAATATAGTTTGAAATATGTATAATGAGAATTGGGAAACAAGCTATTTATTCAACAAGTGGAAATGGTTAAATAAATAATAAACTATTTTAGTATGATGGAATCCCAGGACAGCATTAAAATTAAGTTTTCTTAAGAGAATTAAAGTTTTGGATAAACTTTTATAATACAATATAATATAAAATCATAAAACCCAATTAAAAATAAATTTGAAAACATCTTCTCTTGCTGCATCTTGAAAACCAACTATAGTAATATAGTTTTTAGTTATAGCTAAACAAACAAAAAATTTTATTTATAAGGTTATTTGTTTTTATAGTAAACAAACAGAAAGAAGGAGAATGGTAAATGACACATCATCAACAGACTATTGATGTTGGAAATCAAATGGGTCTGTTGTTAAACCACTTAGAAAACTTACCCAAAATGAATCCTTGGCTAGCAGTGAGGAAAGCTAAGGAATGGCTAAGTTTATACCTGAAAATTTTCCCAAAATGCCAAAAATAGACATATAGATCAATGGAACAGAATAGATAGCCTAGAAATAAACCCACAGTTATGAGTTCAACTGATCTTTGAATTAATTGCAAGAATAAACAATGGGAAAAAGACAGATTCCTCAACAAATGGTATGGGGAAAACTGGACAGCTACAATCCAAAGAATGAAACTAGACCACTTTCTTCGAACACACAAAAATAAACTCAAAATGGATTAAGGACCTAAATGTGAAACCTGAAACCATAAAAATCCTTGAAGAGTGCACAAGCAGTAATTTCTCTGACAGCCATAGCAACATTTTTCTAGATATGTCTTCTAAGGCAAGGAAAACAAAAGCCAAAATAAACTATTGGGACTACATCAAAATAAAAAGCTTCTGTACAGCAAAGGAAACAATCAACAAAACTAAAACACAACCTATTGAATGGTAGAAGATATTTGCAAATGACATATTCAATAAAAGGGTGGTATCCAAAATATATAAGAAACTTATACAACTCAACACAAAAAAATACAAATAATCCAATAGAAAATGGGCAAAAGACATGAACAGGCATATCTTCAAAGAAAACATCCAGATGGCAAACAGACACATGAAAAGATGCTCAAGACCATTAATCATGAAGGAAATGCAAATCAAAACTGCAATGAGAGATCACTTCACAACTGTCAGAATGGCAAAAATCAAAAACACAAGAAACAGTGTTGATGAGGATGAGGAGAAAAAGGAACCCTGAGCACCGTTGGTAGGAGTGCAACTGGTGCAGCCACTCTGGTAAATAATATGAAGGTTATTAAAAAAATTAAAAATAGAACTACCATATGATTCAGTATTTACCCAGAGAATATGAAAACCTAATTTGAAAAGATATATGCACCCTTGTGTCTATTATAGCATTATTTACAAGAGTCAAATTATGGAGAAGCTCAAGTGTCCTTTAATTAAAAAAAAATGAGTTTTGCTATTTGCAGCAACATGGATGGATTTAGAGAGTATTATGCTGAGTGAAATAAGTCAGTCAGAGAAAGGCAAATATATAATTTCACTCATATGTGGAATTTAAGAAACAAAACAAATGAATACAGAAAAAAGAGACAAACCAAAAACAGACTCTTAACTATAGAGAACAAACTGATTTTTGGTTGAGGGGAAGTGGGTGGGGGAATGGATCGAATAGGTGAAGGGGATTAAAGAATATATTTATCAGGATGAGCACTGAGTAAGGAATAGAATTGCTGAACCACTATGTGGTAGACCTGAAACTAATATAACACTGGATGTTAACTATACTGGAATTAGAATAATACATACATACATACATTTTATGAGATGCTCAGCATATGGTATTATCAGGTACCACTGGAAATTAGAAGAAGAGCAAGGATTGGGCTAAAATAAGGAGAATTAACTGACTGTAAGGAATATTTTACATTCCTTGATGCCTTGCAATATGCCAGTGTGGGGAATAAGCTTAAGAATCTCCTGGGCTTACACCAATGGGTTAACAAGGCATAAAGAAGTACAAAACCATAAGATACACCCGAGTTTAGGTAAACAAGATAAGGCACCCAAGAATAGGGAGGTGCAAAGGCACCCCAGTATAGAGAGGTGTGCAAAGGCACCCAATACATAGGTATATGAAATAAACAAGATTAGGTGTTCAGGGTGGAAGCACCCCCAATTTAGTACTATAGCAGAAGCTGCTTTCATTGGAAGGAAGGACCAAGCTAGGTAAACAGGTAAATTGGACTATAGACTGCTGCACTGCAGGTGATGCAGGCCAGAGTGGAGATGGTTAAAAAAGTTAAGGTGCCTTGTTAACCCTGAGGTTATTTCTCCCTATCTGTCTTATCACCTAGGCTAGCTAATATAAACAGACACAGCTCCTCCTGTCTGCCATTAATAACCATCTGCCCATCTTCCTGGCTCCAGGATTTTGTTTTATATTGACCCAAACCTCAAACACCATACACTCCCTTTTCCCTCACATCCCCAAGTTAATGTTTCCAGTTTCTTTGTCTCTTTGTGCACATTTGTAAGCCTTATGATCTTAATAAACACAGGGAAAGGACCCTTATCCGTGGCTCTTGCCATCTCTCACTTTTCATCCTGCGTCTCACTCTCTTGCTAGACAAGAGAGAACTCTAGACCCAGAGTCTATGACATTCCAGGGAAGCAGATACATGTCATATTTTACTCTGAAAAAATGCCTAAGAATTATTCTCTGAGGAGAGCAAAACAAAGTGTCACTTTGTGCATTTCTTTTTAAGGTTCTTGATTTCTTAGTTTCCTTCAATCATGCTTCTCCACCCACTTCCCCCTTGTTTTGGTCTCTACAATACTAACTAGAGTTTTTTTTTTTCTTCAGAAATCTTATCCTCTGCTTATATTTAAAAGTATATCATTAGTTGATTGCTAATTCTTAGTGAAGTTCATGGTTAGTAAGCAATTTCCTGAGCTATAGAAAAAGTAGCATTTTTAAACAAATTCTTAACCTTAAAAATAAAGTCTGTTTAAAAAGGAGGAATAGTAGAATAAACTATAGAAAGAAAAAAAGATACTTTTGAGAAATAAAGAAAGAACATTCATGAAGCAAATAAGATAATCATATATAAGGGGTGTGTGAGTGTATGTGTGTGTGTGTGGGGTAATTATGTATGAATAAGGGACACTGATTTGCAATTCGAAATTAAAAGCTCTATATAGTATGGTTGAAAGATATAGGTAAGGAAACCTCACAGAAAGAAGAGAAAACAAATAATGAAAGACACACATAGACAAGAGGATAGTAAAGTGTAAGAAAAAAGTGACACACTTTATTAATTCAAATACCCACATAATAGTAGTTTGAGGAAGAAACTACATGAGGTATCAAAAAAGAAAAATTATTAAATAAACTTTTTGGGAAATTTTCATAAACATTAAGAACAGGCATTTTCATTTTTCAAGGATACATTAAGTGTCTGTGAGTAGGGAAAATGAGACCAATACCAAGGCACAACATTTTGAAATTTAGAATATTGGATTCAGTGAAAATATCCTAGATTATCCCAGATTTTTAAAAAATCTAGTTTACATACTAAGGCTCAGTCATTAGTATGGCTTCAGGCTTTTATGGAAAACAATAGAAGCTAAAAATAAAATCAGAAATGCCTTAAAAATTCTGAAGAAAGGTGAAATCTAGATCCATAACCAACCACACTATCACTCAATTGTCAATGTTAAGGTAGACTTCTTATTCACATAGATATTCAAGGACAAAAAAAAAATTAAAGTTTATTACTCAGATCTGAATAGTGTATGTATAGTAATCATGAAAGGCATACAAATATTGGCCTAACCCAAATTATGATGAGCCATAATGAGAGGAGGGGGTGGTGGGTACAAAATGATGAGTGTGTAGTGTAGTTACAGAAAAACAAAAGCAAATTAAATTCTAATTCTTCACTGAGGGTAGAGAATAGATATGTTAAAAAAATAAACTTAGCAACACTATCTTATTTAGAGACAAACCACTCCTAAAATAATTCCTAAATTATGTGAAAGTAGCTATTTCTGGTGCATAGTTATGAAAGAGGGGGCAGAGGAAGATTTTTTTAAAGAAATTTTGTAAAATGTCTTGATTTAAAAATATTTTCACATTTACACACATTCAAATTTCATATTTGCGCTATCAGGTTACAAAAGTAAGCAAATCCATCAATATAATAACAGATTTTAGTGGATTATGTATAATGGTAGTTCTCTTATTTCTGTTTTTCTTCATTTTTGAAAAGAAAAATGTCTGCAATTTCTATATATTTTATAATAAGCTTAATTAAAAGAAATGGCATATAAATAGAAAGTTCTTTGGGTCTTTAGTGCTGGACATCATATATAGCTATGTGACCTAGCCAAATCATAATGTTTTATTCAAGTTCAATGTATGCTGACAAAAAGTGACTCCAACAATACTAATAAGGATAAGCTAAGTTAGTCCATCATAACAACCTTCAAACCACAGTGACCTGAAAGATTAAAGATTTACTCTTAGTCATTAAATATGTCCATTTCAGATCAGCAGCCATGTTTGTTTCTTCCATCATCACTCCTGAGCCTGACAGAGGGATCTATTCATACAAGATGCTGTGGCAAGAGTGAGTAAATGGAGAATTTATTCTTGATCATGAATAGTTTGGAAGGGACACGTGTCTTTTTTGTTTACTTTTGCTTGGCCAATGTAAATCATATGACCATGTTTAAATTTGGGGAGTAAAGTAAAATCCTCCTATGTGCTCAGAATGGGAGGTGAATAGGCATAAATCCACCAGGACTCAGCTATGGTAAATTTGGTTTTCTTTTAATTTAGTTTTCTCACTGAGTTTGCAGGTTGAAAACCTGTTTTCCTTGCACACTTGCAGTCCTGGGGAATATAGACACTAAGAGTTATTTCCCGTTACCAGACAGTTTTGCTGCTTAAAACCAAATCTCTGTTTTATTTTAAAAAACTCAAGACAACAATTAAAAAAAAACACTCTGCTATATTTTACCTCAAACAAATATTTAACACATAGAATATCTTCCTCTAATACTTATATCTACATAATTTTCAACATAATTAGTTAACCTTTTTCACCTGTAACATGGGGATAATAATATCTCTTTCCTTATAGAATTTTTGTAAGGATTAAATACATTAATATATATAAAAATGCTTGTAAGAGTGCTCAGAAAATAGTAAGCTTATATAAGTGCTTTGTGTTATTACTACTAGTATGAATATTTTACAATTTTGTATTAGGATGATTAGAAAAGTGGATTGCATGCCTATGGAGGTATATAGATAGCAGAGAGATTTCCTTAGACCTGTAGTGTTTGAATTTCAAGAATGTCCTAAAAGGATCAAAACTATAACCACGTCCCTAAGCAGTTCACTCCTGAATCTACCAAGTTGATCAACCTTTATCACTCTTACAGAAGAGCATTGTCTAGGGGTTGGGGTGGGGAGGACACATACTTAGATACGAATATATGTATATACCCCCTCACACACACACACACAATCTATTCATCTCTGTTGTTCTTTACACAAAGGAATAAAACTTTACAAAACAAGTAAAGGTGCAATACATACATAATTTGAAAAATCAGTTAACAGAAAGAAATGCATTGATGATCTAGATATTGGAGCTGCAGACAAGAATATTGGCCACCAAGGGCACCTGGATGGCTTAGTCTGTTAGGTCTCTGACTTCAGCTCAGGTCATGCTCTAACACAGTTTGTGGGTTTGAGCCCTGCCTCTGGCTCTGTGCTGGCAGTGTGGACCCTGGAGCCTGCGTTAGATTTTACGTCTCTCTCATCTGCCCCTCCCCCTCTTGTCACTGTCTCTCAAAAGTAAATAAACGTTGAAAAAAATTTTAAAAAAGAAGAGAAAATTAGGGTTTAACTACGTTTGATGCAAGCTGTTTTAGCAGAAAACTTGGGAAAAGTATTAGGCATAGAATAATGATAAACTGGATTATGTCCAAGGGAGTAATATTTTAATATTAACTTTAGCATTTAGTAATTAAAATAACATGGAAAATGGAAAGATAATATGGTGTAAGCATATGTTAAAATGTGGGATCAAATGATATATTTATGAAGAATATTTCTACATGAGAAACGTAAGATGGAAGAAAATGTAACGAGGTAATAGTATTTAGCTTGGCTTATGACACTATGAAGAATTGTTTTCCTTTTTTCAAATTTTAAATGCATACAAAACATAATAAAAATGTATGAGATGCTAAAATGTTATAATTTCCTATATTAGAATACAGAGAAGTGGGAAATAAAAAATAATATGAATGGGGGCACCTGGGTGGCCCAGTCGGTTAAGCGTCCAACATTGGCTCAGGTCATGATCTCACAGTTTGTGGGTTCATGCCCCATGTTGGGCTCTGGGCTGACAGTTCAGAGCCTGGAGCTTGCTTCAGATTCTGTGTCTCCCTCTCTCTCTGCCCCTTCCCTGCTCACGCTCTGTCTCTCTCTCTCAAAATTAAATAGAAGTTAAAAAAATTTTTTTTTAAATAATATGGTTGAATATGATTGAATGAGGAAAACTCAAAATTTCTGATGTTTGTTTTTTTAAAAAAAATTTAGCATTTATTTATTTTTGAGAGACAGAGAGAGACAGAGCGTGAGCTGGGGAGGGACAGAGAGAGAGGGAGACAGAATCTGAAGCAGACTCCAGGCTTTGAGCTGACACCACAGAGCCTGATGTGGGGCTCAAATTCACGAACCATGAGATCATGACCTGAACAGGAGTCGGACGCTCAACTGACTGAACCACCCAGGCGCTGCATGATGTTTGTTTTAGAGTATGTATGGATGGCGGTAAAATGTTTTATGGTAGTTGTTTTTTTTTTCTTTTTTTTTTTACGAAGCACTAGAATTCCAGTTCTTCCTCCACATAACATTTCATAAAAGTATACTCATATACAAAATAATAAAAAATCAAAATATAAAAGGGAAACTAGAAACTCACATTTTAAATTCTATTTTTGGGGGGTTTCTTAGATGCCTGGTGATGATATTAGAATTTCAAATATTTCTGGAAACTCACCTTTGTTAATATGAGTAGTATACATAAAAATACTAGAATACAGAGCTTCCATGAAATTTTAGAAAATTCAATGACCAAAAGAAATTCTTAACAGAATTTGGTCATCCAAGAAAATTCTATCCCAAATGACTATTATTTGATCTCCTTGTAGCAGCATCAATGACCCAGAGTTAAAACACTTACACAAGAAACAGCTATCCATAGTAACACTGCTACTGTCTTATTTCATCAAATCTAAGATCCATTAATTATACAATGAAGTCCAATTTCAGAGATGTCAAAATATGAAAAAAGTGCATTTTCATGAAATATGGTACTAAAAATGGGCTAACATTTAATGAGTGTCTATTATGTATCATATATAATTATATTTAATTTTAAATATAATTTTGATATAATAATATAACAAAATAATTTATAATATTTACCATGCTTCTGTCTAGTAGGTTCTGATATTTCTATTTTATATATTAGGAAATAGATGCTCAGTAACATTGAGAACTTGCATTTCTGAAGCTAGGATTTAATACCAATTCAATGTGACATCCTTTGATTAAAATTTTTTCAAAAAGTTTTATAATTCTCCTCACAAAATAATGCAATGAGTTATTTTAGTACAATATTTGCAGAATTTGCAGAAAAATCAGATCTCAAGGAAAAAGTTGTAGGGGACAGTATCAAAAGATCCAGTTTGTATATCCTTAAGCATTTTCAGCCCCTGGTTAAACTAAATTCAGAAAATGATCATCTGTGGTTTTTAACATCACAAGTGAAGTTATATACTTCCTAGAAGTATACAACTCTAAATATAAACTATTCAAAAACAAACAAATAAACAAAAAACCCTCTATCCTCAAAATTAGGAAATAGCAAAAAATGTTCTGTGAAGATCGCATAAGTAAATTTTTGGTTTGGTGGGCCATATGGTTTCTATCATGACTGCTCAACTCTGCCTCTTCAGGTGAACATAGCCATAGGCAATAAATACGTAAATGAATGCTTGTGGCTATGTTCCAATAAATCCTTATTTGCAAAAATAAGCTGCAAGTTGAATTTGGTCACAGGCTATAGTTTGCCACTTTGTACTCTTCATTTAACTAGCATCTTCAGAAAATGCAAGAAACAAACAAACAAGTTAAAAAATTCAAGGAGGAAAATTAGCAAAACCCAGACTCCAGTAGATACTATAGGGCAAACATCTTTTTTTTTTTTTTTTTTTCGAAACACATATTGTAAGAAACAAAAAAAATGAAGACAGACGGGTAGCCTACATATTAAAAGACAGTTACAAGACTTACGGACTAATCTAAATGTAGGGACTTTACTTGAATATAAATCTGAATAAAGAAAATCTAAAAACAAAAAACTAGTAATTATTTTTAAGTGTGATAATGGTATTCTAGCTAAGATGCACATATATATGATTTCGTGAATTTTGATGGTATAGATTTTAGATATAATGATGTTAGATTAAATAACCTGATGTCTTTTATTGTATTCAACATAATCTGTGATAGGGGAAATGAGTGTGAGAAGTAGTTTTGTTTCTTGATGAAACAAGATAGGCCAAGAATTGACAATTGTTGGAGCTGGATGACAGCATATGAGTGTCCTATTGTACTATTATACTTTGTATATATTTCAATTATTCCATAATAAAATTAAAAAAATAATTTAAAAATGCATACAGCAACACATAATAGGGTTACAACAAAGTTAGTTATATGGATAGATTGAGAAATACTTTTGACTAGAATTGTGTAGGATTATGTTGGGTTTGACTTGGCAAAATAGCAAAGTTGACAGGTTTGTGGATGCTGTTTTTCTTTTCTCTCACCTACCCCCGACTTATTCAACTACTATTAACTTCCTCATTTTTTCCCTTTCTTCTTCTTCACATCCAGGCAATACTGAACAATACTGTCCTACAGACCAAACTCTCAAGATTTTTATTGTTAAATTACTCTGATTTTAGTTAAGTAACAATTTGAAAGAATTCTGACTAATGTCAATTGAAAATGGTAATCTTGACCAAAAAGTTCATGACACAACTGCTGTGTATTTTTATTTAAACTCAAAAGAAAAAAATACCTTGAATGAATGAATGTTAGAAATCTGAGGCAACATTTGTATTAATAGAAGATGGGGAGATACTTGATAAAAATGAAGACCTTTTATGACTTCTCAAATAATATTCCTAGAAATTTATAGATATTCTTTGATATAGTGTGTGTGTATGTTCTAAGGCATTGAGTGGGTATGCCCATACTAAGAAATGGAGTTTGTACATCCATATGAAGAGATTGACATAGGACACTCTGTATGTCCGCGCTAAGGAATTCAGTGGTTAGGTCCACACTAAAGCATTAAGTGGGTATGTCCATGCTAGGGCAATGAATGGATATACGCATGTTAAAGAACTTTATTTGGTAAAGGTTAGGGTGAGTTTTTGATACTTTACTCTGTCATGAGGATAAGAAAATCATCAGGATTCCGATTTGGGTTAAGTAGTTCCTGTCTATGACGATGCAAAATCCCACAGGCGCAGTGTTCTAGTGTAATCCTAAATGAAAAAGAAAGGGGAGGGAGGGGGCGGTACTAACTAGAAGCAGAAGAGAGCAATTTTTTTTGACATAAAAAAAGGCATTTTGTTTCTGTGATTTTTCTATCTCTGTGATTTTCTGTGATACAGCTTTCTTTTTCACTGGTCTTTGTTTTTCCTCACCTAAAACAAATGCTATGTGAAAATCTTAGCTGTAAGTTTAAACTCAGAAAATTTTTGTTTGAATTTCTGCAAATTTTAATAAAAATTTAGGACGAACTATAGTTATAGTAGGTTTCCTTCAACTACAGGGTTTGCTTATTTATTTAATGTTTTTTTATTTCCTTACATTTATTTGTGGAATATCTGATTTTGAACAACTCTCTAACTAGAGCAAATAATTATGTAAAAGAAAACTTAGATCTTTCAACACTTCAAAAAACAACAAATTTAGGGGCGCCTGGGTGGCGCAGTCGGTTAAGCCTCCGACTTCAGCCAGGTCACGATCTCGCGGTCCGTGAGTTCGAGCCCCGCGTCAGGCTCTGGGCTGATGGCTCAGAGCCTGGAGCCTGTTTCCGATTCTGTGTCTCCCTCTCTCTCTGCCCCTCCCCCTTTCATGCTCTGTCTCTCTCTGTCCCAAAAATAAATAAAAAAAAAAAACATTGAAAAAAAAAATTAAAAAAAAAAAAACAAAAAAAAACACAACAAATTTAGTTGCTACTAGATACTACGCAGAATCAGTTTATTCCAGTATAGTTTGGCATTTGCTAACAAATGAAGAAGTCAGGATGCTGAATTTATTGTAAATCTACAGATACATTATAACTTGGCCGATGGTATCTTTTAATGGCCCCAAGAGTTATAGTGAAAAATTAGATGAACCAAATAGTCAATGGCAGGGGCATTGCTACTGCAATATGGATAGGGAATAAAAGTTTCTCCAGCTCCAAATAGTTAATTTGCATCTATATGTGCAAGGCGCTGTAAAGAGGGCAGATCATTTTATTTCCTTGGAGCTTAGTTTGGTGCCAGAAAAGGAATTTTATGTGCTGAGTTGACTAGTAAAATCTTTCAGGTACGGTACTTTCTGCATACTATAGAAAAACATCAGACAATTTATTTTCAGGAAGACTTCCAAATGCTGCAGCATTAGCAAAGATTGAACAAGGGGCAGTGTGATCTTAAGCAAACCTCCCATCTCTCTAAAGATGTTTGTGTTGGGAGAAATGATCTTTGAAGTGTTTGCCTGGAAATGTCATGAGAACAGACAGTTACCAAGCGTTGGTGGAACTATACGTTGGAAAAGGCACCCCAAAAATGCAATTGAGCAAATGAATACAGGGTGGCAAGAGGGATGCTTAACTGTTAACAGAAATCTGATAAGCTCAAGTTAGGGATATTATATAATTTAAACTGAAATGATGTCTCTTATGACACATGATGTCATACACACACAAAAATATTGTCCCTTGATGATGTAAAAGGGAAAATTAAAATAAACCCTTTATAAGAAGCTGTAGTTATTTTCGATATTAATTTTAAAATACTTCACGTGAAACAGTCAGAAAAGTGTATTAGTGACTTTACTTTCTCATCCAGTATTGTAAAAAGTACCTTTTCTCCACTATATACTTTAGTACGTAGTTAGAGGCTTTTATGCTGATATTATTAAAAATTCAGACTTTGATTTGGAATTTTGGAACTTATGACATATATATTTTATTTAGTTATTCTCTTAGAAGAGGAAAATATATAAAGAAAGAATAACCTAAGGTTACTTCCTATTTAGTGTAAGTGCCTTGATGGTATAACATTCTATTTACAGTGGTTGGTGCTATTGGGTCTAATTAATATGAAATGTGAAAAACAAACAAAATATAAGTCAGAACCTCTTATCCAGAAAATATTTTTCACTTTGTCACTTTACCAAGTATATTCACTTGTTTATTTTTAATTATAATCCCCAGGTTATAGTTTGAGAAAGGAATTAAGGCAAAAAGAAATCAGAATACTAACTAAAGGTCAATCAGTAAAATTGTGAGTGACAGAACTTAGAATAAGAACCAGCATTTCTGACTTGTAGTAAGCAATTCATTTTAAATATCCAGAAGAAACCATTAATCATTATTACATGTATTATTTGCCAGTTTCTGTATAAAAGTTTTAGTTAGCAGAAGCATTTCTTGAGTTCACCTGGCACAGTTACTATTTTGGAAAATTGCAACTCTGTTTTTCTTGTTCTAATTAGTGTTCCTGTATGAGTCATTCAGCAAAAATTTTAATAATCCGCTCTCTGAATATTTAAACACAGTTATCCACAAAATGGAAAACTATCATTAAAGCACAATTAGAAGAGAATCAAGTTTAGTGAAACCTAAACATCTGAAATGTTCCAACAGCCTTTCTTTCGACAGGTAGATTTATGTGATTAGCAAAACAATATTAAAGAAACAATACTGGGTTTATAAGAATTCTGTGCAGTGAAGAGGATTTAGATCGGCTACCTACTTTAGTGGATTAGTGCATTAATCCCAGCCTTTGTTTAAAAACACTAGTGAAGCAACTTGCATAAGAGATAGAAAGACTACGTATGTTTCCATATAAAGGAAAATGTTTAAAAATCTGTAACCTTATGATCAAAATATTTTCAGAACAACTACAATCTCAAGCAACCTATTGAAATTATGTCATCATACCCTTTCCAGTAACTTCTTACTACCAGATTCTTTCCTGTGGCAGTCCTGACTCTACCACCCAGGATAGCTTGGATGTTAGCAAAATCAGAGGTAGTACGTAAGTGTTAACCTCAGCTGAACAGGCAAACTAAAGTTTATTTACCTTCTTCATTTAATAAAGAATTGAGTCTCAGAGATGACTGTGATGGTTTAATGGAAGAGTATTCATTATTTTTTTTTTATTTGTTTATGTTTTTATTTATTTTTGAGACAGAGAGAGACAGAGCATAAGCAGAGGAGGGGCAGAGAGAGACAGAAACACAGAATCTGAGGCAGGTTCCAGGCTCTGAGCTGTCAGCACAGAGCCCGACGTGGGGCTTGAACTCACAGACTGTGAGATCAGGACCTGAGCTGAAGTCAGACGCTTAGCCGACTGAGCCACTCAGGCTCCCCCCCAGAAGAGTATTCATTATTGACTGACACTCTTCATTCATAAAATGTTAGCTTTTAATGCAGGCTTTCAACTAACTATATGCAAAACTTAAGTCCTTTCTCAGAGAAAATTGTCCATTTAAAAATAATGTGATGGGGCACCTGGGTGGCTCAGTCAGTTAAGTGTCCTACTTCAGCTCAGGTCATGATCTCACAGTTCTTGGATTCGAGCCCCATGTCGGGCTCTGTGCTAACAGCTCAGAGCCTGCAACCTGCTTCGGATTCTGTGTCTCTCTGCCCCCGCCCCACTCGTGTTCTGCCTCACTCTATCAAAAATAAATACATGTAAAAAAAAAATTAAAACAATGTGAAGTGGCAGTGAGTGTTCTTAATATATTATGTAAATGTGACATAATAAATTATGTTATTTCTACCGCATTTAGAATACTAGGAATGAATATGTTTTCAAATTTATTCAAGAAATTGTGATCTTTCCCACCTGCTTTAAGGATTATTAATATATAGAGAGAGGATTACCCATCATACTGCACAGATAGGGTGGCAATGGAAAATGATGCAATCCACACTTTGATATCAAAGGAAAAATTCAGGCAAACAAATTTAAAATATTTTGTTTACATTGCCCTGATCCAGTAAGGAGTTAAGTCATCTTGCAGATATTCATAAAATATGGAGAGATAATCTGAAAAAGAACTAAAACTATAAAGCACAAGGAATCAAGGAAGAATGAGGATTTTTTTTTTTAATTTTTTAAATCTTTATTTATTTTTGAGAAAGAGAGAAAGACGGAGTGAGAATGGGGGAGGAGCAGAGAGAGGGAGACAGAATCCTAAGCAGGCTCCAGGCTCCAAGCTGTCAGTACAGAGCCGGATGCGGGGTTCAAACTCAAAAACCATGAGATCGTGACCTGAGCCAAAGTTGGAGGCTAAACTGACTGAGCCACTCAGGCGCCCCAAGAATGGGGATTTTAAATGAAGACAGGAATGAAATGAATATATTCACTGAATGCCCTAAAATCTTGCAATGCTTGCAAAAGACTCACAGACAGGGCAAGTATCTCCTAAGAGAGTAGCTGAATTTCCCCACCACCACATGGGTAAAACAATTTATTGGTAGTAGAACTCTCCACTTTTGCCAACTTTTTGTTTTACTAGAAGTAATGTAAACATAGTGTAAATAATATCAGATAGAAGGACTTTCAGTAAGAATCAAGGACCATTTGGGCCCGCGGTGGCTCAGTTAAGTGTCCAACTCTTGGTTTCAGCTCAGGTCATGATCTCACCGTTCCTTGAGTTCGAGCCTCACGTCGGACTCCACACTGACAGATCAGACCCTGCTAGGGATTGTCTTTCTCTCTCTCTGTCTCATTCTCTCTCAAATTAAATAAATAAATTTAAAAAAACAAAAAAGAATCAGAGATCATTCACTCAACTTTTTCTACCCTCAGTCAGATTACCCATACTCAATGTTAACTTTTATTTATTTATTTATTTATTTGCTTATTTTGGTGTGGAGGGGATCTTCTTGTGATTTCTTATCATTTTATTTATTTATTTATTTATTTATTTATTTATTTATTTATTTTTGATTTCTTATCATTTTAAATAACATGATTAAGGATCCATCAACCTGAGTATTCTTTGTTGTGTTAATACCATGTAAGATGAGTATTTAACTCAATTACACTATTCTAGTTTCCTTCAACTTTTATTGTTTTTTAAAAAATAATTTTAAATTCCTCCCTGAGTAATTTTCTAAATTTGAAGAACATACTTAAAACTATTTCTTATTCTGGCAGATATCTAGAGTATGTTTTGTCTCCACACAATAAAAATTGAAATCAAATCAATTGTGTTTCCACTAACATTTTATTAGCATTATGCTTACTTTTCCATGGCCAAAACAAAAATATAATACTAATGTAATTAATTATAATAAAATAATAATAGTATTTCTAATGGACTAGTGTTATAACGAATAACAACAGCAATAATGCAATACTATTATAATAATATATGCTTCTTATTAACTTCATGTAAGTCTTCTGACTTTTTCTTTGCTGCACTCTGCATGCCTAATTAAAAGCCGACATATAACATGTACATTAGTTGAATACAGTTTGTGGTAAAAACAATGAAGATGTGAAGATCATACACATATTCCTCTATGGCTCCAAAGAAAAAACTCCTATGTTAATTAAAGGGATTGAAATCTCTGAAAGGAGGCATTTTTTTCTTATATTTTATCAGTTGTTAAAAAGCATTTGTCCCATGTTGCATGACAACTCCTTGTACAAAAGCAGGATTGTTGTGATTTTGTGTTTTTCCTTATTTGTTATTGAATGATTTATTTTATTTGGGGAAAAAAAGATATACTTTATTTTAACAAATATCTAAAGATCTTCTAGGTTTTTATTCACTTATTTTACTGAATCATATTCATATTTCACTTCATTCAGAAAATATTACTTTTGAAATTTGTACCAATTGCAAAGAAAATGATATTTTTCTTTCATAATAGATGGTTATACCAATATATTCTTACTATGAAAAAGTTCACCTTAACAGATAAGGCAACCATGTCTGTGATCCTTGATTGTCACAGTTTCTGACTCCCTCCCTAGAATAAACACCTGCATCACTAAAGGCCTTTATGTTCCTAGGCATTTATACATTGTAGTTCATGTGTTGGTGTGCCCCCCAGATCATCCTTGTAAGAGGACCCCTTCATATCCTGGGTTGGCTAACAGCTCTCAGCTAACCTCCTGTAATCACCTTATGTTGAAGAGTCACCTCCCTCAAAGCTATTTGCCCTGCCAGGAGGCAGCTTACATCTAATGCCTATTCAATGGAAAGGTATACAGATTTGGTATCATCTCATTCAGAATATCTCAGAAAGGCCTCTCACAGTTCAATTTTTTCCTCTGCCCAATCCTGCTGCATTCATTCACTCTTATATGTTGACCCTGAAATCACACCCTCCAAAACTTCTTGTACAAGAATGCCTCTGTGTTTGTTTCCTAAGGAACAAAATCGAAGAGAATCAAAACCAAATCTGGGCTGACAAAGCAACTGTACAATAAGATTTGGCGCTAGATCATCTATTGGCTACCTGGTAGTGAGGACAAAATCCTGGTAGTAAGTGGAGAAATGATAAGTCTTGGTTGTGGCAGTGATTCAATTCTTAAAATTTTCACCTGCAGTGAACTGGAATGGAATATGGGTGTCTCACATATTAGGAAGGCACCTCACATATAAGGAAAAGACTATAGCAAAAAACTCTAATCGCGAAAATTATGGAATTATATGGTACTTACCAGACCAAATGGATTCACTGGAGAAAGACAATAAAAGGTTGAGGATGATTAATCACTTATTAAAGGCTAAGAGTAAAAATGAAAAGGTTTTCTGGATATCATATAGAGATTTTCACTTCCTGGAACCTGAGGTGGGAATAAAGCTGATGTTCAAGCCCAGGATTTATATAGTTTGCAGAAATCTAAAAAAGTTTGAGTTCTCAGTCTTGGCAACTTCCCTAGACCAAACTCTGAGGTCAAATTAGGAAAGACTGAGATTCTGAGTTTGAGTATTGTGGGGATGGGGTTTGTGCACATGAAAATATGGAATACTCAGAGTTCATGTGGTACCTATGGAAGGGGTCTCCTCTTCTATCTAGAGACCTGCACTCTGCCTTCACTTGAACATGATGCCAAGGTTGCTGCTCTGTGAGACAACATGTAAAATACAAGGTAAAAGACACTTTGTTCCCTGGCCATCAAACCAATAATTATTATAAACTCACTTAGCTACTCAGGCCACACCACATAACATAATCTAAGTCTACATCTAATGAAAAAGAAAAGTGTCCTGGAGTAGGTTCAGAACCTAATAATGTGGGGCACCTCAGTGGCTCAGTTGGTTAAGCTCTGGACTTTGGCTCAGGGCTCAGGTCATGATCTTGCGGTCCATGACTTTGAGCCCCAAGTTGGGCACTGTGCTAACAGCTCGGAGCCTGGAGCCTGCTTTAGATTCTGTGTCTCCCTCTCTCTCTGCCCTTCTCATGTTCATGCTGTCTCTCTCTTTCAAAAATGAATAAACATTAAAAAAAAAAAAAGAAGAACCTAATCAACATGTGACAGCAGGAGCCTAGAGAAAATATGTGGCACTAGGTCTGAAGGTTCTGAATCGACGGGACCAAACATAAGGTGATAAGTGAAATGTTAGTGTGAGAGAAATTTCCTATCATATAGGATTAATCCCTTGGCCAAAATCTATGGCGTCAGTGCTAACACGTGGTCAAAATAGCTCTTGGGTGCCTGAAGAAAGCAGTGCCACACACTGGGAGAAGTAGAAATGCCAGAATTGCCAGGGCAGGTGGTGGCAGAACAGATCAAAATGCCCAGGGAAGTGCCCATGCTAGATTAGTAAAGCTGGGAAACAGACCAGATGGGTGCACCCACTGGAAGACCTTGAGGTCAAGCCATTCACTAGAGACTAGACGGATGAGACATGGGCATGAGAGGGGCGAACGCACCACTAGGACACGCAGTGGCGACTGCTCCGCTATGTGGATGGTATCAGGGATGGCCGAAGATGCTATTACAATATTAGGCTCACTGCTATCCAAAGGGATACAGAATCATGAAATAATGGAGGCCCAAGCGTCAACGTTTAACTGTCATAAGCAAAGTGGGAGAAATTATGGTGATGAACGATGGCCTCAAAACTGTAGGCAGAAATGCTTAACCAGCAGGGTGCTATGGAAGTACTTACATCATGCTCAGTAAAGATGGCTACCCAACATCAGTATGGCAAATCAGTCGAGGAATAGTGAATGACTGGTAGGCTGAGGAGCAGCTGTTCTGGCCAAATTGTGGACCTAAGCCAGTTTTCCTTCAAAGAACACAGTAACTGAGGAGAGGCTGGATGCTTAGTAAGGACCCTGTAACACTACAGCAAGTGCGTATGGTAATAATTTATCCATATTTATACTAGAATGTTATATATGTTATATATGTTAAATACAAACTTGGGTTTTAATTCTGTGATGCAAATAAATCCATATGTATGTTAACTTGTGTTTTAACAAGAGTCGAAAATGTATTTATTTTACCTTACGTTTAGTTGATAATTTGACCTCAGAGATGTAAAAATATTTCCCCTCAGAACTTTGAATGTGGGGCTTGTTTTTTTACAACATATTATCTAGATATTTGAAACCCGTTTGTCACTTGTTTTGTACTTTCATTTTTGTATTGTTAATCACTCACTACCACCCACGTTTTTCAACACAAATTCCTTTTTTACTTACCCGGCTTTATTTCCAGTGAATTCTTTTATTCTTAAGATGCAGGAATTTCTTCTTTGGATCTTTTATTTCTGCCTTGATAATTTTCTCCCTGCATTTATTTATTGCACTCAATATTAATTGGCTGTTATACATCCTGAATAGTTTCTATACTTTTCATCTTATCTCATACTTTCCAATTCCGTGTTTTTGTTTTCTGCTCTGTAAAATACTGTCAAATTTAATCTTTAACACAATTGAATTTTTGTTATTTGTAAGCATTTTTTTTTAAATCTCATGAGCATTTTGTGATTCCTTTAGTTACTGTCAATTTGATAGCTAGCAATCTGCTCTTGATTTTCTAAATTATCTTATATTTTTGTCCTCTGGGATTAATTTTCTTATTTATTTCAATGTTTTAAATTTATTTTATCCCATGAGTTTTCTTCACACATAATCAATCTTAGGCCTCCCATTCTTATATTTGATGGAGTTTGGTTTGATTTCTTTGGTATATAAGTGAATAATCTTTCTTCAATAATCATTTAACAGAGGGTGAAAGATGACTGAAACCTGTATATGCCGAGAGCATATTGATCAGGGCTTCTAATTTAGAGTGATTAAAGAGGCTTTTCCTATCAGGTGAGCTGAAAGGCCTTTAAAATGTTAGAATCACAAAGGATTATCTGTAGGAAGCCAACTTTCTACCACTATTTGTCCACCCCTACTTGCTCCAGGATATCCATTTGATTTATTTAGTGATCCTTACTTTAATTTGATTTGGAGTGAATTTTGTTTGCTTGTTTGTTTGTTTTGTTTTTTAGTAGGCATCATGCCCAGCTCAGGACCCAATGCAGGGTTTGAACTCACAACCCTGAAATCAAGACCTGAGCTGAGACCTAAGATCAAAACGCTTACCCAACTGAGCCACTCAGGCATCCCTGATTTGTAGTGAATGTTTTATAATTGCATGTTTTTGCATGCCTACCTTTAGTATCTGAATTAAACTGACTCCTACACTCAAAAAACTTTGTACACATCCCCTCAAGAGATCATGTTAAATACTTTTCAGATACTATTTTACCTAAGGCTGAAATTAATTATTCTGTTATTTGGATGAAGGAACTGAAGCTTAATAAGATTAAGTAAATTTCCCCTATCACATGTTTGTGTTTGAACATAGGCAATGTGGGCCCCCAAACTGCACTTTTTACCACTAAGGTATAACATCATCCATTTCCCATTGCAGCTCTTTCCTGCTTCTGCTTTTCATAATGGCTATTTCTACACTTACTTATCCATTATCATGTTTCTCTTCCAAACTAGTTACTGAGATTGGACTTTCTAGAGAATTGGGACTTTTTATTACTGCCTGAAATAAAGTTATATCAAAATAATTATGTTCATATTACATACGATGAAGCAATATGGAACCTTAATAATTTCATCAATGTGTCCATGGACAAGGATTAATTTTTAAAAATAAAATAAAATTATATATTTAACAGATACTCCCTAACTCAATTCAGAATGGAAATTGTGTTGAGATAATGTACATGCTATTTTGTCCTAATCCCTTGTTAGCTGCCTCAGGTTTCATAAAAGGGTACTTACTTTTTTAGAATGAGAATTTCTGGTCAGGCACATGAGATAGATTTCAACTCACAAACAGTAGAGAAGAGCACTCCAGGCATTAGCCCGGGGGGATAATTTCAAGCTTACAACCATTCAATGTTTATCAAAAGCTTAGTTCAAAGAAACAATATTTGTGGAGGATTGCCTGAAGGATGTAAAAATTCATGTGTTCTTCTGGTTTCCATGAAATATAGCTCTAGGTTTTACCAGCCATTTGGATTGGTGTACCATATTGTTCTTATAGTACATTTCCTTTGATTGAATCATGTTTTCATTAGATGCCATCAACCCATGTTGAGAAACTCTCCAAGAAATTAGTCCTAACAAATTTGTTACTATGTTTTCAATAAAGAAAATGATAGTTACAGGATAGACTATTTTCCTTTTAAAATTTTAGAACATATTGATTATTGATTATGGACCAAGAATGGTAATGCTATGACCAAGAAATTATCTGGATTTAAATATATGCCAATAGTCATTTGTGTAACATTAGGAATTGGATGCCCTAAAAAGCTAATATCTTGGAGAATTTTTTGCCATCAAAACTACATATTCAACTTTATTTTAATACCACTAACTACCTTTGTTTTTTTATTCCCTTCCTGTTGTGATTTATATTGCCTTGATCTAAGTTTTAAAATTTTTTTTTTCAACGTTTTTTATTTATTTTTGGGACAGAGAGAGACAGAGCATGAACGGGGGAGGGGCAGAGAGAGAGGGAGACACAGAATCGGAAACAGGCTCCAGGCTCCGAGCCATCAGCCCAGAGCCCGACGCGGGGCTCGAACTCACGGACCGCGAGATCGTGACCTGGCTGAAGTCGGACGCTTAACCGACTGCGCCACCCAGGCACCCCAGTTTTAAATCCTAATAATGAGACCTTAAGAAATTTTGAAGAAAAGAAACAAAAGAAAATAATTGAATTACTTAATCACTTGAGGAAAATCAGAGAATAATTTTGATAAAAATTTAATACTGTTTTCCAGAAGTCAATATAAAAGACTAAACATGACTAGTTTAGAGTTCACCATGACCTTAATACAAAAAGAAATACACTTTTCAGAAATGTAACTATTTCTGGAAAAAAAAAAAGGAAAATTCTACTGAAAACCTATGAAGAGGAAAATTGTAATATAATAAAATTCTCTTCAACACAGTATGTATTTGAGAGAACTTTCAAACTACTTTCTAAATGTTGGTTGATAGAATATCAACTAAGCATAATTAAATAAAAATCAACTTTTTTGCATGAGATGTTATATGGTTAGAGAGAACTGGAACACATTCAGTTAATAATTCCTTTGAAGCTGAAGTATATCTTTCCATATTACAATGCAGCATTTTATTTATATTATTGTGCTCATAACCCAATGAAGATTATGTGAAGATATTTTTTGCATACAGATACTCTTGCAAACAATTTTATTAAATTTGGTAGATAAATTCAAAGTAAATAAAAAGAAACCATATGTTTCAAGCATAGCTTAACATCATGCTGGATATAAACAAGTACATCCAGTTCTCATTGATTTTTTACTATTTCAGTAATCTATACAGTACATAAATTTGATAATATTGAAAAAAAGCTTGATTTTTTCTTTTAATAATTTAGATGATATCCCATTGCTAATTAAGAGAGTATTTATATCATGACACTACAAAAGGCTACCACTAATACATATAGTGATGTATTTACATATATTTATCTAACATGCATATATATATTAGATGCATGCATATATATTTATGTTTTCCAATTTATATTCTTAATGTATTTTTATTGTTCCCTTTCCCTGAATTAATAAAGCAATTCACACAGTCTCACTACGTGCTGCTGAATTAGCCAATTGTGGGGCAAGGGAAAAAGAAAATGAAGGTATGTACCAAAATTGGTGTCTTAATGTATCTTATTCAAATTTAGAAAACTAGTCCTCTGTGAATAATTCAGTTTTAATATAATTTTATGCATATTTGCTAAACATGCTTAATATTAAAACCATTTATTGAATGCTGTTCACAGTCACTAATGTAGTACAATTTTATTGAACATTACACACATTTTTCTAGTAATGCTTAGATGTGGAAAATCTGCAAATTTAATCTCAGGGTAGGGCAAAGAGAGGAAAGAGAGCCAAGAATTCTATTCTCATATATTTAGACTATGTGCTTTAAAGAATTGCAGAAAACACCGACTGACTTTTTTTAGCTCCACTTTTAGTGTATGACTTTATTAATATTTATAAGTTGGATTAGTTCTCTTTTTCTAATAAAAAAGTGAAACAGCTCTGAAAACCTACATTGAACCAAGTCTTTCACAATATATCTTTCCAAGACTAGGCAAACTTTGTAATGGCTTGAGATGTAAATATTCAAATGAATTGTATACTTTTTCTCCTAATTTTTTTCTTGACAGTTTAATAATTAAATTAAATTAAAATACAAAGAAAGCCATGTAAAAGTGTTAAGAATACTATATTTACTGTTTTATTGTCCCATGAAGCTGTGTACTATATTTTTTCAAAAAGAAAGTCTTAAAATATTTTAACCCAATTCTTGGAAAAGTGAACATGACAGAAGTGTTCAGTTGCATGTGTAGAATCAAATTAAAGTCTATGGACTAAACTAATCACCACCTAGGATCAATGATTACATTCTGTATCAGAAATGGACATTAGATTACAATAATTTGCATTTCATGTAAATATAGAGTAAAATCTTATGATAAATTGCCTCACCAGGCATCATATTCAGTTATGTTGCATATTAAATTACAATCCTTGGATCAGCATCATGCATTTGTTTCACACTAAACATATAATTTGTATAATACAAGTATCATTATAACCAGACAGTGGTATCAAAATGGATTTTACTATCTATATTTTCAGTTAAGAATGTATTTTTCTTTGTGTTAAACGTCTTTACATTCCCATTGAAAAAAACTTCAATTTTTTCATCTGGAATGCCATGTGTCAAGGTAACCAGTATAAGTCTATATAACATAACCCATGGAAACTTAATATTTAAAGAAAAAAATATTTGACTGCTTCAGGCAAAATAGTGTGCTGGAGGGAGTAGCAATACTTTATATATATTTTTAAATTTATTTATTTTTGAGAGACAGAGAGAGAAACAGAGAGAGCATGAGCAGGGAAGGGGCAGAGAGAGAAGGAGACGTAAAATCCGAAGCAGGCTCCAGGCTCTGAGCTGTCAGCACATAGCTGGACGCAGGGCTCGAACCCATGAACCGTGAGTTCTTGACCTGAGCAGCCTAAGTCCGACGCTTAACCAACTGAGCCACTCAGGTGCCCCAAGGGAGCAGCAATACTTCAAAGTGGATTAAAATAATTTGGAGAAAGTTTAGAAAAGAGTTGCAAAAATGCCTTCCCTTGTAAAATTATACTTTCAAATAATTTCTTCGTTGGGGCGCCTGAGTGGCTCAGTTGGTTAAGCATCCAACTCTTGATTTCAGCTCAGGTAATGATCTGACAGTCATGAGATGGAGCCATCAGGCTCTGGGTTGAATGTGGAGCCTTCTTAAGATTCTCTCTCTCTCACTCCCTCTGCCCCTTCTCTCCTCTGGCACACAGGCTCTCTTTCTTTCTAAAAAAATTTTAAAAAATAAAATAAATAAAATAAAATAAAATAATTTGTTTGTTAGAATAACACCATATAATAAGAATATCTATTGTACAATTGCTATAAATCCCCTTTATAACTCTAGCATTAGAGAATGCTACTGACACCTATTCAACCCAAAGGTACTTTGTACATATATGTATATAAAACGTACTTTCAGAAGGTAGGGTTTTCAGGATGCACTCATAAAGCCATTAACTTGTCATTAAAACAAAAATTCTAACTGATAAAAAGAATTTCAACTGTGAGCTTGAAGTGTAAAAATACCCATTTCCATAACTTGTAGATGTATGATATGTGGTTGTTAGAAACTGCCTTGGTGTTAATTTCATCTGAAGATATAAATCATAATTATATGGAGGGTCGAGTTAGTTTATTAATTATTTCTATGACTAAAAAGATACCAAAGCATGTTTAAAATATACACTAAATTTATTGGGGCACCAGGGTGGTTCAGTCACTTAAGCGTCTGACTTTGGCTCAGCTCATGATGTCACAGTTCATGAATTTGAGTCCCATATAGGCTCTTGCTATCAGCACAGAGACCACTTCAGATCCTCTGTCCTTCTCTCTTTCTGCCCCTTCCCTGCTCATGCTCACTCACTCTCTCTCTCAAAAATTAAAAAAAGAAATAAACATTAAAAAAATAAAAAATAAAATATACACTAAATTTATTGACTAGAAAATTAAATGTAAGAATGGATTATCAAGGATGATATAAAATCTTCTATACTACCAGAGAAGTTCTTAATCTAGAGTTGATTCACTTTGTTTCTGTTTCTGGAAAAGGTATTAACAATACCTGAGTAATACCAATTATCTATTTATTCTTGTGTCAATTTCATAAACACTAACAATTATCCTAGGCAACTTTTTCCACTCTATGTAACCCTTCTTTATTAAACATATAACGTAAAATCACAATTTTAGAAGTAGTAGGTAAAATCTTGGATTAGTTTCACTAAAAGTAATTTTACAACATTATGCAGAACTAGCAATGTGGATTTTAATATTTCTTACAAAACCTGTTTAGTCATATCCTGGAACAGTTTTTCTTCTATACAGTTTATGTTAGTTCCTTTTGGATGATAGTCCTACAAATGCTTATAAAATGGAATTATTTGATATCAGTAGGTGAAAATAAAGTGAAAGTCCTTCCTCTTTTCCAATTAAAAACAAATTTAAATAGTTGAAGTTTATACATGCTATAATTTAGCAATGATTAATTTTCATTCTTTATGCTGATCAGAGAAGATAAAAAAGATTCTGCTCAAAATGAATGTATGAAAATTTAAAAAAAAATCATTAAATTATAGCATGCAAATTGAGAAAATATGATATATATTGGACATTTATCAAGTCTAAACTATCATCCTACCTTTGTATTGAGTTTTCAATTTCATAAGATTTATTCAAGTAACTCTTTCCTGGGAAGATAAAATTTAAACAAAGAATGAAATTGATTTGCTATTTTATGCTGTCATATTTGATATTTTGGATAATTTTGAAACTGCTTAGTAACCCTTCATATTTGACAAAATTATTGGCTCAGTTGCCAGTATGCCTCATAAAATAATAAAATATGGATGGAGTAATATTTAAGTATCTGTATCTATTATGGGGAATTGCCTTCTGGAGTCATGCATTATTAAAAGTTTCTAACAAGTTATAATGGATGTAAGATAATAGAATATCATGTATAATGAGTGATTTAAAAGATCATCTTACTGTGATTGTCAGTGGTTTAAAATGTAGATAATAGAGGAGTATAAAAACTATTAGGCATAAAGTTCCTCATGTACCTAACACATTACATTTTTTTCTTCATGCATCTTACAAAGAAATGAATGATTTTTACAAAATAATTACTTTCAAGCATGTGCCATACTTGCATTTTTACACAGATCACTACCTTATAATTCCAAAGATGTTGTTTAATTTAACTTAATTTAATATAAATAATGTTTGGTTATGTAATGCAAATTGTGGTGATCACATCAGTTTGAAACAGTTAAAAATAAATTTCATGAAGTAAAGCAATCTGATTTTCCAAATGAAGATTTCTTTTGATGATACAATAACTGAAAATATTTGGAAATATTTCCAGCAAATGATCAACTCACCATTGTTGCCATTCTAGTATAATGTAAAATGCACTATATCATGACATATCATGGTATATGACACCTAAGCTCAAAAAAAAAAAAAAAATAGAAGACATTTCTTTGTATAATATGTTTGCTTAACAGATTTCACACATATCTCCAGTAAGGATATATTTTTGACATCTTAAAGCACACACTATATTAATGAATATTCAGTTGTCTCAATTAAGTGCTTGATTTACATGAGAATAAATTTTGTATTATTTAAAACAAGAGATTTGAGCTCCCTTTATTTTTGTTGCATACTGTTCCGATTATATTAAAATTTTACCTGAGTTTAAATTATTTCATCTTGAAAAGCTCAGGATGTGGTCTAGTATCTTAGCAGCAGCTCCAATGAAAGCTGGTAAGAAATACAGAATCACATTTCACTCCAAACCTAGTGAATCAGAATCTGCATTTTTATAAGATTTCCAGGTGTTTCCTAGGCATATTAAAATCTGGGAAGCACTGATATAAGAAAATTTAAGAGAAAAATTCTGATTATAATCAATATTTTCTCCCCAACACAGTTTGGCACTATTCTTGTTTATACTTCGATGCCTCAAAGATATTGCATTTATGTGAATTCCAATGTTAATGTGGGGAACTTTGAATGTGAGCAAGAATTATTCTGTATATTTAATTCCTCAGTCACTCATTTAGTCCTATTTACTCAGCAGCATTAACTTGCCACTTTTCTTTTTTTACAAAAGGAACATACAGGTCCCACCCCAGACTGAATGGTTAAACATAATCTGAGAAAAAAAATTCAGATATTAGTATTTTCAAAAAGCTGCAAGGATGGCTGGAGTCAAATCACATTTTACAACATGTAAAACATGGAGCATATTTGCTAATAATCTTGACCCTCCAATTTCTTTGGATGGAGATGGTCTCAAAGGTGATGTGAGCAATATATAACAAATGTGTGGTGAATTTGAAATTTGACTTGTAGTCGTAATTTGGCCATTAAAAACCCAACTGTACCAAAACATTTTCATCTGTTTACCAGATCCTGGGCACCAGAAATGTATAGTTTAATATTCTTTTATAAAGCATTTACTAAGTAGGTAGGAATGTCAATCTACTAGATAGATGATAGATAGATAGATAGATAGATCAATAGACACATACATACATACACACGTACATACAACCATGTACATGCATATGTACATACATACAAATGAATGTGCATGTGCATGTATATGTTTGTGTATTAAGGGAACGTTAATGAAAATGGGTACTATATAGTTGTATAGGCCCTTGAAATATCAGTCTATTTCCATGGGCACCTGGAAGAGATGAGAAATCTAATAAGTTCTGACAAATTTTGATTATATATGGATGAAGAAATAGGAAGAGGCTCATGGAAACATTCCAAAATGTGAGGCTTTGGAAACATTATTAAATGAGGGACCTTGGATTGTCAGAAGAAGGTTCAGAATGGGGAAATAAGAATATCAATAATAGAAAGGAAGTACCTACTAAAAAATTTGGAGGGACAGAAATAGATAACAAAGAAAATTTCTGTTCATCTCAAATTTGACTTAAAAACAATTTTGATGGCCAAGTACAAAATAAACAGACATTTTTGCAAAAATAACTGGCAGTATTTGTCCTCCAAAATTAGAATTCTCAATTGCTTCCTTCAACATAGGCTTTTTCTAATGGCCTGTCATGTAATTTTGTAATCAAATCCAATTTGGTGTTTTTCAAGAATAGTGGCAGTAATAGTGGTAATGAGAACAAAGTTGGAAGCCTCACTCTTCCTGATTTCAAAATATACTACAAAGAAACTGTGATCATGGAGGTGTAGTACTGGCATAAAGGCAGACATATAGACCAATGCAACAGAAAAGGAAGCCCAGAAGTAAATTCTTCCATATATGGTCAAGTTATCTTCAACAAGTGTGTTAAAACTACCCAATGGGGAATGGACAGTCTTTTCAAAATTTGGTGTTGGGGAAACTGGATATCCACATACAAAAGAATGAAGCTGGATGATTACATTACTCTATATACAAAAATTATCTCCTAAATGTAAGATCTAAAATTATAAAAATATTAACAGAAAACATAGCAGAAAATTTTCAGGACATTAGATTTGGCAATCATTTCTTGACTATGACACCGAAAGCACAAACAACAAAGCCAAAAAATAGACAAATGGGACTACAGCAAATTTTAAAACTATGTGCATCAAAAGATACCACCAGGAGGTAAAAAAGACAACTTACAAAATAAGGGACAAAATTGGTAAATAATTGGTAAGGAATTAATATTCAGAATGTATAAGGAACTTCTAAAACAACAATTTAAAAAATTCTGAATAATCTAATTAAAAAATTTGCAAAGAACTTGAATAGACAATTGTTCAAAGAAGATATACAAATGGTCAGCTATGACATGAAAAGATGCTCACTATCACTAATCATAAGAGAAATGTAAATCAAAACCGCATTCAAATATTATCTTACATCTATTAGGATGACCACCACCAAAAGAATTGAAAATAACAAGGATTAGTGAGGATGGGAAGATACTAGAACCTTTATGCACCATTGGTAGGAATGCAAAATGAGGCAGCCTTTATGGAAAACAGTATGGAATTTCTTCAAAATGTTAAAAATGGCATTATCATATGATCCAGCAATCCTGCTTCTGAGTATATACCCAAAAGAATTGGAAGCAGTATCTTGAAGAGCTATTTGCAGAATCATGTTCATTGCAGCATTATTTACAGTGGCCAAGAGGAAATAACGCAAAAGCCCATGGATATAAATGGATATAAAAAAGTGATATATAAATACAATGATGTATCATGCAGCCTTAAAAAATGGAAATCCTGTAACAGTTACAGCATGGATGAACCTACAGGATATAATGCTAAGTGAAATAAGCCAGTTACTATAGGACAAAGAGTGTAAAATACACTAACATAAAGTATCTAAAGTAGTCAAAATCATGGAAACAAAAAGTAGAAATTTGGTTGCAACAGGCTGGGAGAATGAGAGAGGAGGAGTTAGTGTTTAATGTATATAGATTTTTGGTTTTGTAAGATAAAAATATTTTGAGATCCATTGTACAAAAATGTTAACATACTTAACACTACTAAACTATGCACCCAAAAATATCTAAAATGATAAACTTAATGTTATATATTTTTACCACAATAAACATTTTTTAAAGCTTCTTCATTTTTTTAACTAGTAGCTACACTATGAATTAAGTATTTTGCTTAGAGTTTAGCATCACTATTTTGCTTACAGTTTAGCATTCAGATATTTATTCTGCCCCTTGCCGATAGGCAATAACCATTCACAATGGCTGTCCCATAAAAAGATGAAGGAATTTTGTGTATATCAATAAGCAGCAATATATATCAGATCATAATGCCTTTCTCCTTTTTGGATTTAATGGGAATGCCTTACTGAAAAAAATATCTAAAGAGAGACAAAATAGGGGCATCTGGGTGACTCAGTCCGTTAAGCATCCCACTCTTAGTTTTGACTCAGGTCATGATCTCATGGGTCGTGGCTTCAAGCCCCACATTGGGCTCCACACTGTCAACACAGAGCCTGCTTGGGATTCTCTCTCTCTGCCACACCTCCACTCACTCTCTCTCTCAAAATAAATAAATAAACTTTGAAAAATAGTAAAAAAAAAAAAAAAAAAAAAAAAAAAAAAAAACAGAGACAAACAAAGGGCTCTATTTGGCTTGCTTGTACTTGGCAAGATAGTTCTTGAAACTCCCTGAAGTATTACACTTTAGTTTTACTTTGGTTTGGCATCTTCCAGGACTTTAAGTATTTCTTAGGAAAATGTATTATAATAAACTTAAACCTCCTACATTGTACTAAATTATGTGTATATTATAAATTACACATATAAGTAAATATGTATGTGAAGTGTATGTATTATATATATATATATATATATATATATATATATGTGTGTGTGTGTGTGTGTGTGTGTGTGTGTGTGTCAGATATGTGTTCTATAACTCTGTATTTGTGTCTGGATTGAAAGAAATGTAGACATCTGGAACAAACACAGGTATTTCAGCACTTACAGGTCTGTTGCATGATGTGCCCAGGCATTTAAGACAGTAGCAGAAAGATGAGTGAGTGGATTTGTGTGTGTGTGTGTGTGTGTGTGTGTGTGTGTGTGTGCGCGCGCGCGTGGGTGTGTGCGTGTGACTATAGATGTTATGCAGTCCAGGGAGGCTTACCCATATGTGTATACCTCCTGCCACACTGACTGGCCTATGAGCTTTCAATGCTCCTTGATAAACGATATATAAAAATGCAGCCTTTTCTACAACATGCCCTTTCACTGGAACACATACATGCATAATTTCCTCCTCTTAAGTTTTTGTTTGAGTTTTTCATTTTACATTAGAAATAAAATATCTTGTATTTTGTTAAATAAATATCAGAAATCATTATAGGTGAAGTAGATGTTTCCAAATAATGAGGAGACAATCTTCTACCAATTGTGATGGTTGTTAACTTTTTAAAATCAGAAAACCAATCAAGCTATGCTAAGTAAAATTGCTATCTAATTAAAAGAATGCACAAGTTCCACAAAGAATCCAAAGTTGGGAGTTTAGGAATAGACCAGATTTCTGGAATAGACCAGAACCACTGACGCAGCATTGCAGGAAAAGCAGGAAGACATGTGTCTCAATTGGTCATTGAAATATCTCTGCATTTCGGCTTCATTTTCCTTCCTCCTAGGCAGACTATCTTATACTTTCCAGACTATATTTGAACATGGACATCATCCAGGAATGCTGACTTAAGTTTTTTCTTCAAGTGAATCCTAAAGCCAAAATTCCAGATAAGGGACTTTTATTGGTCAATCTACAGTAAGATGCCTTTCTACTGGATTAATATTGTCATATTAATTCACCATATAGCTCTGGCCTGGGGCTGAGTCAAGCTTGCTTCCAATGTGGTTATTATATAAAGGTAGGGTGGAGAAAGAGCATTCACCAGCATGTGGTATATCAACCTTTTAAGGAGATGCAACAGTTGAACTCTTTCTATAATATGGTGTAATGAATCAGTTCTCAAACTCCGGCCTACATAAAAGTCCTGGAAGGCTTCTTTAATAAACAGATTGCTGGGCCTCACTCCCAGAGTTGCTGATTCAGTATGTCTGGGAAGATGTCCAAAATGTTCATTTCTAACCAGTTGCCAGATGATTTTTATGGTGCTACTTGGGTCCCACACTTTTGACAACCAATGGTATAATGCAATGAGAACACACTTAAAAGCTAGTTGTTTATTAAAGGCAGTTCTGCTTCTCACTATGTAACAGTAGCCCTTTAAATTAAGGATGATTCAGTCAATTACACTAAATGAAGTAATATTGAGGATTTTTAAATTAATAAACATTTTAAAGTACAATTTTAGGTACCCAGCAAAATTGGGCAAAAGTTAACAGAGTTTCTATAAACTCCCTGTCCCTTTGTACATACAACTTCTCCCATTATCAACATCTCCCAACATAGTGGCACATTTACTAAGATAGATGAATCTACATTTTCACATCATATCACCCAAATTTATAATAGAGTTTATACTCTTGTTATTGTACATTTTATTGATCTGGATAAATGCATAATGACATGTATGTTCCATTATAGTATCATACAGAGTAGTTTTACTTCCCTAAAAAGCTTTTGTGCCTCTGCCTACTCATCTCTCCCCTCCTCCTCCTTCATCAAACAACCTCTGGGAACCACTGATCTTTGTACAACCTCTATAGCTTTGCCTTTTCCAGAATGTTGTAAAGTTGGAGTCATAGAGTACGTAGATTGTTCATATTGACTTCTTTCACATAGTAATATGCATTTGAAGTACCTCCATGTCTTTTCATGGCTTGAGGTCATTGCTTTGCAGTACTCGATGATATTCCATTGTCTGAATGTACCACAGTTTATTTATTCATTCACCTATGGATGGACACTTTGGTTGCTTCCTATTTTTAGCAATTATGATTAAAGCTGTTGTATACACAAGCATGCATATTTTGTATGGACATTAGTTTTCAATTTGTGTAAATACTAAGAAGCCAGATTGCTGGATCATACGTTAAGAGTATTTCTAGTTTTGTAAGAAATCACCAAACTGTATTCTAAAGTTGCTGTACTATTTTTGCATTCCCATCAGCAATGAATGGTAGTTTCTACTACTCCACATTCTTCCCAGCATTTGGTGTTTTCACTGTTTTGGATTTTGGACATTCTAGGAGGTATATAGTATTATCTCATTGTTTTAATTTGAAATATTCTAATGACATGATATTTAATATCTTTTCATTGGCTTATTTGCCTTCTGTATATATTCTTTGGTGAGGTTTCTATTAAGGTGTTTTATTCATTTGCTGCTAGGGTTATTTTCTCACAGTTGAGTTTAAGAGTTCTTTGTATATTTTGATAACAATCCTTTATTAGATGTGCCTTTACGAACAATTTTCCCTAATTTTTGGTATGACTTTCATTTTCTTAACAATGCCTTTCACAGAACACAAGTTTTTAATTTTAATGAAGTTTAGCTTGTCAATTATTTCTTTCATGGATTGTGCCTTTTGTGTTGTATCTGAAGAGTCATCACCATACACAGAGTCATTTAGACTATCTTATGTTGTCTTGGAGGAGTTATATGGTTTTACATTTTAGGTTCAGGTCTATGTCCATTTAGAGTTAATATTCATAAAGGATATACTTTTTTTTTCTTTTTTACAAGTGGATGTCCAGTTGTTCCAGCACCATTTGATGAAGAGATTATCTTTGCTCTTCTGTTAAAGATCAATGACTATATTCATATAGGAATATATCTGGGTTCCCTATCTGGTTCCATTGATTCATTTGTCTGTTCTTATACCAACAACATATTTTCTTTATTGCTGTAGCTTTGTAGCATACATTATAACAGAAATGTCTTTGAAGGTTTTATTAGAAGACTGAAAATGGCTGAGAAAAGAATTTCTTTTTTTCTCATTGCAGAATATTATATTTTTAAAAATTTGTTGTTTTTTTTTTTAAATTTACTTTTTAATTTACATCCAGGTATGTTAGCATATAGTGCAATAATGATTTCAGGAACACAATCCAGTGATCTATCCCCTACATATAACACCCAGTGCTCATCCCAGTGAGTGTCTTCCTTAATGCTCCTTGCCCATTTAGCCCACTCCCCCACCCATGACCCCTCCAGCAACCCTCAGTTTGTTCTCTGTATTTAAGAGTCTCTTGTGTTTTGTCACCCTATCTGTTTTTATATTGCTTGTACTTCCCTTCCCTTATGTTCATCTGTTTTATATCTTAAATTCCACATATGAGTTAAGTCATATGGTATTTGTCTTTCTCTGAGTGACTATTTTCACTTAGCAAAATACACTCTAGTTCCATCCACCTTGTTGCAAATGGCAAATTCCATTCTTTTTGATTGCTGAGTAATACTCCATTGTGTGTATATACATATATACACATATATACTCATACCACATCTTTATCCATTCATCTGTGAATGGACATTTGGGCTCTTTCCATACTTTGGCTATTGTCAATAATGCTGCTATAAACATTGGGGTGCATGTGCCCCTTTGAAACAATACACCTGTATCCTTTGGATAAATACCTAGTAGGACTACTGCTGAATTTTAAGGTAGTTCTATTTTTAATTTTTTGAGAAACCTCCATACTGTTTTCCAGACTGGCTGCACCAGTTTGCATTTCCACCAGCAGTACAGAAGTGTTCCTCTTTGTCCACATCCTCACCAACATCTGCCCTTGCATGAGTTGTTAATTTTAGCCATTTTGACAGGTATAGGGTGGCATCTCATTGTGGTTTTGATTTGTATTTCCCTGATAATGAGTGATGTTGAGCATCTTTTCATGTGTCTGTTAGCCATATGGATGTCTTCTTTGGAAAAGTGTCTATTCATGTCTTTTGTCCATTTCTTCATTTGTTTGTTTTTTTGGGGTGTTGAATTCAATAAGTTCTTAATAGATATTGGATTCTAACATTTTATTTAATATGTCATTTGCAAATATCTTCTCCCATTCTATCGATTGCTTTTAGTTTTTCTGATTGTTTCCTTTGACATGCAGAAGATTTTTATCTTGATGAGGTCCTAATACTTCAATTTTCTTTTAGTTTCCCTTGCTTCCACAGACATGTTGAGTAAGAAGTTGCTGTGGCTGAGGTAAAAGAGGTTTTTGCCTGCTTTGTCCTCTAGGATTTTAATGGTTTCGTGTCTTACGATTGGTCTTTCATCCATTTTGAGTTTATTTTTTAGTGTGGTGTAAGAAAATGGCCCAGGTTCTTTATTTTGCATGTCGCTGTCCAGTTTTCCCAACACCATTTGCTTAAGAGAATGTATTTATTCCATTGGATATTCTTTCCTGTTTTGTCAAAGATTACTTTGCCATATATTTGTGGGTCTATTTCTGGGTTCTCTATTCTGTACCATTGATCTGTGTATCTGTTTTTGTGCCAGCACCATACTGTCTTGATGATTACAGCTTTGTAATACATCTTGAAGTCCGGAATTGTGATGCCTCCAGCTTTGGTTTTCTTTTCAGGATACTTTGGCTATTTGGGGTCTTTTCTGGGTCCATACAAATTTTAAGATTGTTCTGGCTCTGTGAAGACTACTGGTTTTATTTTGATAAGGATTGCATTGAATACATAGATTGCTTTGGGTAGTATTAGCATTTTAACAATATTTGTTCTTCCAATCATGAGCATGGGACATTTTTTCCATTTTTTGTGTCTTCTTCAATTTCTTTCATGAGCTTTCTATAGTTTTTAGTGTATAGATTTTTCACCTTTGGTTAGGCTTATTCCTAGATATTTTATGGGTTTTGGTGCAATTATAAATGGTATCAACTCCTTGATTTCTCTTTCTGCTGCTTCATTATTGATGTATAGAAATGCAACCAATTTCTGTGATTTTATATCCTGCAACTTTGATGAATTCATGAATCAATTCTAGCATTTTTTTGGTGGAATCTTTTGGGTTTTCCATACAGAGTATCATGTTGTCTGTGAGGAGTGAAAGTTTGACCTCCTCCTGGCCAATTTGGATGCATTTTATTTCTTTGTGTTGTCTGATTGATGAGGCTATGATTTCCAGTATTATGTTGAATAACAGTGGCATGAGTGGACATCGCTGTCTTGTTCCTGACCTTAGGGGGAAAGCTTTCAGTTTTTCCCCATTGAGGATGATATATATGGTGTTTATGACCTTGAGGTATGATCCTTCTGGTCCTACTTTCTTGTGGGTTTTTATCAAGAAACGAAGCTGTATTTTGTCAAATGCTTTCCCTGCATCTATTAAGAGGATTATGTGGTTCTTTTTCTTTCTTTTATTAATATGGTGTATTGATCAATTAACATTAATTCATTGGTAGATATTAAACCAGCCATGGTTCAGCCATGGCATCCCAGTTATAAAACTCACTTGATCATGGTGAATAATTCTTTTAATGTATTGTTGGATCTGGTTGGGTAATATCTTGTCAAGAATTTTTGCATCCATGTCCATCAGGGAAATTGGTCTGTAGTTCTCTTTTTTAGTGGGGTCTTTGTCTGGTTTTGGAATCAAGGTAATGTTGGCCTCATAGAATGAGTTTGGAAGTTTTCCTTCCATTTCTATTTGTTCTTCCATTTCCATTTCTATTTCTACGTCCTTCTATTTCTATTTTTGGAACAGCTCCAAAAGAATAGGTGTTAACTCTTCCTTAATGTTTGGTAGAATTCACCTGGAAAGCCATCTGGCCCTGAACTCTGGGTTTTTTTGGAAGATTTTTGACTACTGATTCGATTTCTTTAGTGGTTATGGGTCTGTTCAAATTTTCTATTTCTTCCTGTTTCAGTTTTGGTAGTGTATATGTTTCTAGGAATTTGTCCATTTCTTCCATATTGCCCAGTTTATTGGCACATAATTGGTCCTAATATTCTCTTATTATTGTTCACATTTTCTGCAGTGTTGGCTGTGATCTCTCCTCTTTCATTCTTGATTTTATTTGGGTCCTTTCCTTTTTCTTTTTGATCAAACTCACTAGGGGTTTATCAATTTGTTAATTCTCTCAAAGAACCAGCTTCTGGTTTCACTGATCTGTTCTACTTTTTTTTTAATTATTATTATTTTGATAGCATTGATTTCTGCTCTTTTATTATTTTCCATATTCTGCTTGTTTTGGTTTTTATTTGCTGTTCTTTTTCCAGCTCTTTAAGATGTAAGGTTAGGTTGTATATCTAAGGCCTTTCATCATTATTTAGGAAGGCCTGGATTGCTATATACTTCCCTCTTATGACTGCATTTTCTGTATCCCAGAGATTTTGGGCTGCCATGTTATCATTTTCATTGACTTCCATATATTTTTTAATTTCCTCTTTAACCCATTCATTTCTCGGTAGGATGTTCTTTAATCTCCAAGTATTTGTTGTCTTTTCAAATTTTTTCTTATGGTTGATTTCTAGTTTCATAGCGTTGTGGTCTGAAAACAGGTACAGTACAATCTCGATCTTTTTGTATTTATTGAGGGCTGATTTGTGTCCCAGTATGTGGTCTGTTCTGGAGAATGTTCCATGTGCACTTGAGAAGAATGTGTTTTCTGCTGCTTTAGGATGAAATGTTCTGAATATATCTGTTAAGGCCATCTGGTCCAGTGTGTCATTCAAAGCCACTGTGTCCTTGTTGAGTCTTCTACTTAGATGACCTGTCCACTACTGTAAGTACTCTGCTATTATGGTATTATTATCAGTGAGTTTCTTTATGTTTGTGATTAATTGATTTATATATTTGGGGTCTTACACATTGGGGGTATAAATGTTCACAATTGTTATATCCTCTTTGTGGATAGACTCCTTAATTATTATATAATGCCCTTCTTCATCTTGTTACAGTCTTTATTTTAAAATCTAGATTGTCTGATATATAAGTATGGCTACTCCAGCTTTCTTTTGTTGACCATTAGCATGATAGATGGTTCTCTATCCCCTTACTTTCAATTTGAAGGTGTCTTCAGGTCTAAAATGGGTCTCTTGTAAACATCATACAGAGGATCTTGTTTTCCTACCATTCTGTTACCTTATGTCTTTTGATTGGAGCATTTAGTCCATTGATGTTTAGAGTGAGTTAAGCATCTGACTCTTGATTTCGGGTCAGGTCATGATCTCACAGTTTGTGGGTCTGAGCCCCTCAAACAGAAGGCTCTGTGCTGACAGTACGGAGCCTTCTTGGGATTCTCTCTCTCTCCCTCTCTGCCCCTCCCCTGCTCATATTCTCTCTCTCAAAATAAATAAATAACTTAAAAAAATTGAAAAGTAGTTTTGTGTTCATTGTAAATGTATATTGCAAACTCCAGAATACCACTAAAAAGGTTTAAAAAAGGAAGTGTAATTCAAAGGCCAAAAAGGAAAGAAAATGGGATTATATAAAATTCTCAATTAAAACAACAAAAGGCAGAAAAACTGTAGAAGACAAAAAACAGAAAAAAGGTAACAAATAGAAAAGCGTAGCAAATATGGTAGATATTATCCCAACTATATATTAAAAATCATTTTACACATCAATGATCTCCATGCATCAAACAAAAGCCATTTCCAGAGTGGATAAAAAAAAGATTCAAGTATATATTGCCAATATTAAGCCACTTTAAATATAGACACATATAGATTGAAAATAAAGTATAGAAAAAGACACACAATGCTAACACTAATCAAAAGAAAGAATAAGTAATTTCAGACAAGATAGACTTAAGAGCAACAAGTTATCAGAGATAAAGAGAGGCATCAGAGATAAAGAATAATAAAGATGTCAATTCTACTAGAAAACATACCAATCCTTACAGAACAATCTCTCTTAGCTGGCTCTTTCTTTGGTTCTCTGTTAAAATTCTGGATGACCTAAAGTACTTGTTTTCATAGACTGACATGCTAATCCTTAATTATTACCAAAGTCTCTATTGGTTTTGACATCTCCACACTCTTTTTCAAATAAGGTTATTTTTATTGAGAACTTCCAAACTTTCTGTTCTTTTAGGCTGCCTCTCCCCTGGGTCATAACCTCCATGCTGCTGCTCTGGAGATGGATGTATGGATATTTGCTTGTTGGTTTGCTGTTCCAGGGCATTAGCCTCCACTCCTCTCAGGTTTACTCTCCTTTTGTGGAACCTACGCACTATGAGTAAGGGTGACTGAGACTGCAGTGTGCTCAGTTTGGAATCTCTGCCCTAGGAGTGGGAGCTGGATGGAGAAAGGAGTCCTGGGTGGCTCAGATTATCTTGCTTGGAATAGAACTTCCAAAACAGGAAGCTGTGGGAGTGAGAAAAGCTGGTGGCTTTGGCTTTCTGTGCAGATAAATTACCTCTTATCTGGTATATAGGGGAAAAGCCAGCACTGTTATCTTGAATGTTCCAACCAGTATTATAGCTTCCAATACAATGAATGAACTGATGGGAGAAGCAAGTGAGCTCAAATTCTTAGTGAGATTTAGATTTCCTTCATGAATACTTCTTAATCTGCTCCATGCCCTTAGAACAATTCCCAAGGACTTTAAATGGTTGTATGTTTTGTTTTGTTTTTAACAGTTTTCACCAGTTAAGTTTGTTTTGCTGGGAAAGGGTCTGCAGAACTCCTCACATCACCATTCTGGAAGTTGCTCTCCCTGTTGTCTTGTTATAGCAGTGCTCCATTCCTTATATTCTCTCCAGGATTTATGCCTGCTCACTGTGCGTTCATGCTTAACACCCCTACCTCCACCAATAAGCAATTTATAGCCAACTGTATAAGAATCTCCACAATATTACTAAATCAACAAGAAATACCACATAGAGGCAAGTACTAAACAACATAAAATGTCTACCTAGTGAAGGCACTTAATCTAATATATTTTACTCATTTTATCCTTAGACTTCTAATGGCTTAGCCACTTTTTTATTAGCACAATTTTCACAGCTTATAATCAATTGTTTTATATCTATATTTTGTTTATCATCTTCACTTTTTGAACCTAAGTTCTTGAGGTACATATCTCCCTAGTAAAACTCAGCCTTAAAAGTCTAAACGTATGTCTTTCCTTTATCTTTACACTGATGGTATAAGGCTAAGGTTCCCTGATTTTTACAAAGCAGAAACAATGCCTGGTCTTCTTAAGAGTCAGTGTGAAGTTTATCCTATTCTATAATTTAATAAATTTAATTTATGTATCAAGGGAAAACAAGCTATATGTACTTAAAAAATAAATTAGAACAAAATATGGTTTTACCTGAGGAGGAAAGTGAAGGAAAACTACGTGCAATGATACGTCATGTCCTTTAGAAACATTATTCTTAATGTAAGGTAAGAATTATCATTTTCATTTTACATTTAAGATTTATGAAATTCAGAAATATTAAATTATGTGTAATTAGAGTCAGAGTTAGTCTCATTTGAAACCATTTTCTCTAGGGCCCATGTTTTGAGTCAAAATCTCTGGCAATTATTTCTGTAGCATAACATGAATAATGACATCCCCAGGAATGTCTCCTAAGATAGATTGCCCATATGTAGTAGCCAAAAGAAACTGAAATTCCAGAGATGTGTACCAATCCTCATAAATTTTTTACATTAAGGGAGTTTTTACTGCAATGTTACAAGAAATAAATCACTAAGGATTGAGGATTAAATCAAACGACAACCAAAAAATGGTTAAAGTGACAAAAAATTTATCTCAAGAGTTATAGAAAATTTTCATTATGATAACATTTAGTCATTGCAACCAAGTTTTCATCTTTGTTTGAAAGGTATTCATTCTTGAATGAATCTTTTGCAAAAATGGGGCCCTATGACTTGAAAAACTTATTGAAATTACTAACAACTAACCACATGTCCGGAGTGGATCCATGAGGGAAAAAAGTATCGAGTTCTTATACTACAAACTCTAAATGAAAAATGACAGCTAATGCCACAGGTGTTTTAGGAAAAATTATGCCAAAAAAATCCCATGGCCCTCCAAATTCAGTAGAGTTATATTTTTGCTTCAAGGCATATTTCCTTTATACAAATTATATTGTAAATTTAATATTTTAAATGAGATTTATGGCCAAATTTGAAAGATTTATGTATCATCACAAATAATTTAAAATATTTCAAAATAATTAAGAAGAAAAATATGTGTATAAAGGAAAACAGTTTAATTGAAGGTTGTTTAATCAAATTTAATTAAAAGGCACGCATATGGTGTTACTGAGGTGTTATTTTTGCTTATCACAAAAAAAAAAATTTCTACATAATGACTTCCATTCACAGTTAGCACAATAGTCCTAAGTAATTATCAAATCAATTGTATCATCTTATCAAGATAAGCAAAACTTCTAACTCCCCTAATCACATAAAAATGAATAAATGAATCTCTGAAAACTTAAAATAATTGTGTTCTGAACATTGATATGTACTCACTGGAAGACAATTTTTCTACATATGAGTTACATTTTACAATGAATATCAGCGATGGCATTTTGTTTTGAAAACCATATCGATTATGACAGTATTTTGAGATTGTTTTCATTGATTACACTTAAAACGTTTCTCTTCAAAAGCCATCAAAAAACTAATTTCCCTGATAAATGTAATAGGTAAATTAAACATTATGATAGTTTATAAAGAGGAAGTTTCTGTGGTTTAGATCATATTAGAAGCTTTTGGAGCCACATCAAATGAAAAGAAATGGTCTGTTATTCCACCAGAACTCATACACAGAATCAAAATCTTTACAAACAGAGAAATAGAATTTTTTTAATTTTGAAGTTTGAAAAAATAGTTTTATTTATCAAATAACTAGTCATTATTTTTATGACAGGTTTATACTGTGGTTTAAATTTCTAAAATCTATATATAATCAATGGTAATAAAATACATATTGGGAAGAATTTTTTTTTCAGGTATTATATCAATAACTGCACAGGGGAGCAAATGGTAGAGGAGATCAAATATGTTATAAAAGGACTTAAATGATTTCAATTTGGAAGCTATTTCTGCTCTTTTCAAGCTAATTTACCTAAGCACACCAAAACTAATTCAGAGATCAGCTTAGTTTCTGAACCAGCTGTCCTCATAACTGAACAGGATTAAACAAATTATTTATTACTGCTCAAATTTCTCTTCCTCTCTCCATTAACGTATGGGTATCTTCCAAGTCTCTTGATTTTCAATACTGTTGGGACATAATCTCTGGAGGTGACAGGTAGCATGTGTTACACTTCCACAAGCAAACAGATGTTTTTAGAAAAATCATATTTGTGCGTGTACTCATGTATGTGTGTATATATATATATATATATATATATATATATATATATTTATGTATACACACACATATATACACACACACATACATATATACACTAACACAACTCTCAATTTGAGAGTTTCTAAATAGTCACATTAAGACCTATATAAATAGGAAAATGACACATATTTTGCCAGAAATCTATTGGTCTCAGATATTTAATCATATTTTGTCAGGAGTTTGCTGGTGGTTATTACACATTTAGTTAAAACTAGAAGTGAATTTACTCATCTAAGGGGGAAAAACTTGGAAATGCTGTAAAGCATTATAAAACATAACATGACTTTACTAGTATACTTAAATATTACATTTATTTATATTAAAAAGGAAATTATTCATTCAATCTGGACAGGTGGTCCTAGGCTAAAATTGACCCCTTTTTGTACTTAACAGAATTTGTTCTGTGTCAAACGGAAATGTCATCTCTGACAAATACTGTCTGTGCTCTATTTTAACACATATTCACATAATCCTGCAGAATAGGTATTGGTACACTTTCCTCATATTTCTTGTTAAGATGTATTTATTCACAATAACATTTTTTGATTAGAAATTTTCAATTAGTCATCAATTGATGGATAGTTTCATGGTTATGTGCCATTATGTCAACTAACCAGAAAGATAGAAAATAAAATCATTTATCATCTTAAGGAATCACCCAACTTTCGGGGCACCTGGGTGGTCAGTCTGTTAAGCATCAGGCTTTTGGTTTCGGCTCAGGTCATGATGTCACAGTTTGTGGGTTTGAGCTCCACATTGGGCTCTGCACTCTCTCTCTGCCTCTCCTTCTCTCTCTCTCTCTCAAAAATAAATGAACATGAAAAAATTTTTTTTAAAAAAGGAATCACCCAACTTTCAATGGAAATCAACCCTCTCATTATATATTTCTTTATTTATCTCAGAAACTATATCAATTTTTTAAAGATGGTTTAAATGGGTTTTCTAGTGACTGTTAGTTATTTGGACCAATACAGTCACATGAAAACTTGAGAAAGCATAGATTTATGAAGTGACCTCTAAACTCTTTTGGAGCAGGAAATGAGACAATGAGATATGTGTACAATAAAATAAAAGCCTGCTTAATAGTTTACAGAAAATAAATAGAATAAAAATTTAGATGCTAGTCTAAAAAAATAATAAACCTCAAACTTTTATACAGAAATAGGCATTTTAAATTGATTCATCAATATATGAATTCTATAGTGTTCATCCATAATTTTGAATTGATAAGTAAATATATGCCTTGAAGAAAAAATGAATAACCTATTAATTTAATTACACATTTATTAATTTATTCAAAAAGCTAATTTTTAAACCACTGAGTAATAGAGTAGCTAGTAATAATGTCAGATATTTATGCTGGAGTTGAGGAGAAATCCAAAGCCCAGGGTCTATGTAAGACATTCATCAAGTTTACCCTAGATAATATCTGAAACAAGTGAAATGCATTTTATGTTTGAAAAACATCACATTTTATTACTCAATTAAGGACTGGCTTTACACATGACATACATAGCGAAAAACAAACCAAAAATATCTGTACTTAAAACATCTTTCGCATGTTAACATCCTACAATTAAAAAATATTTTACCCTACCTCTGTGAGATAAACAAGACTAGTATTATTGTCTTCTTTCTATAAACTAAAAAAACTGTAGGTCAAAGAGATTACCCAAGGTCACATGGGTAGTAATTCACAAGATCAAAATAAGTAATTATTTATTTTGATTTCTACTCCAGTGACCCATTACCTGTACTATAATAAAAAAGCAACTGATGAAAAATTCATCATTTCTTTACAATTGCACAGCAGTAGAGCAAGAAGGAAGCTGAAATTCACATGAAATTTGAAAGTTAAGGGGAACTATCATTGTGAAAAGAAAACTGCATCTCAGGTATCCATTCTTGTGTATATTCTAAATGCTTTTTGCTACTGTATAATCATGTCTTGTAAAGGAGATACGCTGCAGAAAAGCATTAAGACCTAAAAAACCAAACAGTGAGAATCACTGAGTCTTTGGTTAACATAAAATAGCTCATGTAAAGTATGAATTTGTTGGTACCCAGAGGCAAGGTCAAATCTACTGTAGTACACTTAACTGAAGAAGTTCTCAGCTTGCAGCTTGCATGCCATCACTGCTTCTCTGTTGGATTCTCATTGGACCCCAACGTTCCTGCTGATAGACTTGTCTGGAAGATGACCTCTGGTTATTATAGTATGTTGTTTTCAGAACAGATAACAGTGTGTGCTCATTTTAGGTTTCCCGCTATAGGGATGCATTAGATGAAAACGGCTATATACTGGCTCCTAATCAAAGCTCACAAATACTCTCATGAGGCTTGCTGTTTGGCACAATATACAGACTTTAGAATACCTAAGGACAATTCAGTATAGAACTACGGTGATACGAAAAGGGATTCTGAATCAATTTCTTCCCCTATTTCATTACATGGTATCTTTTAGTATATGTGCTGCTGAAGTGAGCATTATTATATGGTATCTTTTACATCTTTAGAAAAATATATAGTATTGACATATTATATAAATAACTTATTGAACATTTTCCATTTTGATATGTGTAAACCCACTAGGAAATATTGTGTATTTATTTAGAATAGGAAGAGTGCCTATATTTTCACAAATTCTATGAACTTTTATTAATGATTAGTACAAAGGAAAAATACAAATAACAAAGTTTAAATGTAAGAAATCTTTAACTGAAATAGGTTTATCTAATTTATTGACAATGGAATTGTGCACAGCTATTACTGTGATATAATACTATCCAAATTAATTCAAAACTTACAGAATTAATTGTCTCTTGCATACATCACAGTGAAACAAACTTAATATAATAATTCCTACTACATGTTTTCATACCACACAGATGGCTTTGGCTACGTGGGTTAAAATTTTATTGTTTGTATTATGCTTAATCAAATGAGTTCAAATGCAAAATCAAAATGTGTGCAGACTTCTGCCACGTTTCAACAGTGCTACTCTGGTCTATTTACAAAATTAAGTTAGATCAAGGCACCCTTCTGTTCAGCCACTTCAATGTCGCTCAGAGTAAAATGCCAAGGACTTACAATGTCCTAGAGGCTCTGTGTGATCTGATTTCCACTATTCACCTCCTGCCTACACCTCTACTCATTTTTGAATGGAGCAGACAAGCTCCAAACCACCCTCCATGCACAAGCACACAAACACCCAGAATGTCCTAGACCACTCACTTAATGTTCTCCAAGGCATTCACCATCATTTGAAAGTACATATTTTGTTTATTGTTTGTCTTCTCCTACTAGAATATAAACTCTATGATAGCAGAGATTTTTGTCTATTTTATTCATTCCCAGAACTAAACTTCTAAAATATTATCTGACATATAGTAGGTGTTTAATAATTTTTTCTTGGCTGATTGGTTATGCTAATGCTTAGTTATGCTTGTCTATGAAGCAAAATGTGAATTTGAAGCCGTACCCTAAATAAGGTGTTGGTTTCTTTTCTTTTCTTTTTTTTTTTTTTTTTAATTTTCTAAACATTAGCTACTTACCCAATTACTCTATATTCCAACTTTCTTGCTTTGGCAACTTTTCATTGCTGGGAAAAAAAATAACAAGGAACATTTGTATTTTGGCTTTATGACCTAGTTTGTCACGATATTTTATAAACAGACAAAAACACATCTATACAAGTGTGTGCAGTTGGCATTAAGGGGACTCATAAGTTCAATGATGGTTAAAGGTATACTATTTAAAATTAATTTTTATAAAAATCGTAAGAATAAAAAGGATAATGAGAAGCCACATTATTAAAATTCTAGCTATTAATTCTACCAAAGTTTAGTAGCTTATAAAGCCTAGTGACATAAATGCTCAAATTTCTAGATGATATGCCAAACCTTTCTTTACTTTTAGTAATGTTATCCAATACTTTATTTTTATCATAGCATTTAAGTATTGTAATTGTATTTTATTCAGATATTATGTACCAATTAAAAAGTGTACATGAGTGTATATATTAACATGGAAATAAATATGTATATACACATTAATGTGGATTATTTTTCATTAAATATCTTATTTTAACAAATTATGCTACAATAGACTATGAGATTCTATTTAGTCCAGGTCAAGGGGAATGTTCTTTTACTGAGACAATATTAAATTTCAATTAATTTTGCTGACATTTGCCAGTCTTTATTTTGAGAAATTTCTACATAAGCCCACATAAACATACATGTATATAATCAGAGACAGAAATGACCTTCTATCCATTCAGAATTCTTAGTCCCATTGAAGTTTCATAAGTGTGTTTCCTACAAAGTTTCCTTTGCACATTGGCAAACTTTTTATTTTTTATCTTATTTTTAAAAAAAATTAATGTTTATTTTTTGAGAGAGAGAGAGAGAGAGACAGAGCATGAGCAGGGGAAAGGCAAAGAGAGGGAGTCACAGATTCTGAAGCAGGCTTCAGGGCTCCAACTCGCGAACCGTGAGGTCATGACCTGAGCCAAAGTCAGATGCTGAACTGACTGAGCCACCCAGGCACCCCGGCAAACTCTTTAAAAAGAGTATAGGGTTTCAGATATACTGTCAAGAACCACTTTAGGGACCACCGCTGTTTGGCTGCATGATAAGTCACACAACAGCTTAGGGCTTCCAAAACTGGAGATTCTCTGTGTAGAATGTCTGTGCAATATGGATATGTGGGTTTTTTATTGTTGCTTGTCACATAAATCCTCAGTGTGCATCACTTCAATACTTTTGACACACTCAATCTCTGCCCCAAGTCGATAACTTCAAGAAACCTTTATTATATTTAAGTATTGTAATTTTATATTTAAGTATTGTAATACTATAACAAGTTTTAAACTTAAAATAGCAAATTTACCTCAAATTGGAGGTACTGAACATTTCAAGCACAATACTAACATCAAACTTATAAATTTGATAATTTTATTCAATCTGTCATACAAATATTGTTCAATATAAATAATTTTCATGCCTGATATCAGTTAATGATACTTGATATGGTACACTTTTAGATGTAGTTCAATTTAGAAGGCAGGAATTAGATTTATTAACGTATTGAAATACAATTACACAAGGTCACTTTACCAACATTCATGAGGCTTCTTCACACACTGGGAATGAGACTGAATAAAATGTTAATCTTTCCTCTCATTTTTTTACTTCTGCTATCTTTAAAGAAAAGCAGCAGTATTGTGGTTTAATATTTAATTTTATTTAATATTAAAAACATGCACATTTCCTTCCATAATTTTAATTATTTCTGGTTTAGTCTTTGTATTAATATACCAGTGAAGCCAAAGAAAAGGCAGCTTGAGATTGCCAAGGTAGTTACTGAAAATGGTTTACTTCCCCTACTTTACATGTGTCTGTCATTAAGCTGCAACAGCCATTTGTGGATTTTAGGAGGATATAGGAATCTTCCAGTAAAGTGATTGAAAGTGAAAGGGATAGCATAATATAAACACCTATGGAAAATTAAATTTAAAACCTGTTATTATCAAGTATTGAAAAAAATTTTTTAGCAAGACATCCAATTTATCTTCTCTTTCAAACTAGGAAGTAATTCTTTTCTTCTATGAAATGTTTTCATGGAAAAAACTGAATACATATCTGGGAAACGGACTTTGAGCCTGCAGTGTGTTTAAAAAACACCTATGATCAGCGGACTATTAGAGGAAGCCATGAGAGGTGGTGGGCTTAGTTCCATGGTATCCAGGTTCACTTACTTGCTTCACAAACTTGAGCAAGAAATACCCAGTCTATCAGTTTCACCCTTCTGTTCTATACAATTTGATAGTAATGTCTACCCTGCCTTTCTCTCACAGGGCTTGTACAGATAAACATAAAAATTAAATGATGCATAGTAAAAGTATTTTATAAACTTTAAATTGTCTATGCAAATACAAGAGAATTAAAATTCCAAAATCATAGTTCACATAACTAGTATTTCTATAACAGCTTCAAATAAAAAAAAAAGGATTAGATTTGCTAATGTGTTAACCTCAAAGGAATATTGATTCCTTTGAGGTTAATGCATTAATAACATAACAAGGTGAGTTCAAGATTTGCCTGAGGGGATTTTTTTCCCCTGCTTCATTCTTTTGTCCTTTCTTTCCTTTTGTTTTTACCTGAAATTGAAAAGGTAAACAATCTAAAAAATTGGCTCTGTTTTCTGGCAATACCGGAAACCAAAATGAAAGAGACAAAAGAGTAATACTCAATGAGGAAGATAACCACTACATAAGAACTATTAACGTAACTTTCTCCTTGAAGTCTTTGTATTCTTGTTCTGCCTTTGTAAATTCAAGAGTCTTAAACAGTCTCATAATATTTATGTCATTGTTTTATGTACAAATTATAGTTTACAATGCTGCCACCTATGTACTCCTCATTTTTGTAGTCAGTTTACTTTTTATTTATTTAAAAAAATTTTTTTTAATGTTTATTTTTGAGACACAGAGAGACAGAGCATGAATGGGGGAGGGTCAGAGAGAGAGGGAGACATAGAATCCGAAGCAGGCTCCAGGCTCTGAGCACAGGCTCTGAGCCTCAGCACAGAGCCCGACACGGGGCTCGAACCCACAGACCGTGAGATCATGACCTGAGCCGAAGTCGGACGCTCAACCGACTGAGCCACCCAGGCGCCCCTCAGTCTACTTTTTAAAATCATTAAATGGCTTACCACCTCAGGATCACCTGGACAGAAACAGAATTATTTTTGTTTCTGTCCTAGGGTATCCCTAATTTTTTTTAAACATTGTATTAAAATTCCAGGGACACTTTTTGGAACTGATCATGTGAGATCTTCAGTAACTCCCAACTAATTCCCTTGCTTGGATTTGGTTTATAGAATATGAATACGTAAACATTTTTCTCCACAAGTTCTCTGGTAAATAACTTTATTTGGTTAATTAGATCCATATGTTCCATGTTAGTTCATGTGTACTTTTAAGAAGGGAGGAAAGGAAGATGAATTAGGAAAAGAAAGTGTTAAAAAATAAAGTAACCCTATGACAATGACCTTGAAGGTGAGTAAGGAATGTTTTCCTTGAATTTAATTCCAACTGCAACAGCCCAAATATTAGTAATTCCTAGATTTATTTGACAGGACTCACATTCACCTTGGAGGCTTTAGAGTGCTGACCACTTTTATTTTTATTACTTTTACATTTTATTGATGTATATAGTTGCCACAATGTTACATTAGTTTTAGGTGTACAACATCGTGATTCAATATCTCTATATGTTACACTATACTTATCACAAATGTAGCTACCATCTGTCAATATACAGTGCTATTAAAATATCACTGAATGTATTCTCTGTGTTGTACCTTTTATCCTCATGACTTACTAATTCCATAACAGGAAGCCTATATTTCCCACTTCCCTTCACCTGTTTTGCCCAAGCCCTACCCACCTCCCCTCTTGATCACTTTTAAGTATCTTTAATGACAATCCTCAAAAATATCCATGAAGGGGATCCTAAAAGTGGACAGAAATGAAAGTACGCATTTTGAATATCTGAATCGTGGGTTTCTAACTCCTGATGGTCATCTCTAATTAGGGTGATGCCAGCTGGCAGAAGAAGAAAGCACAACATGTATTACCATAATTTGGAGTTTGGGGAAAACATAAATACCCAAAAGTTCAATTCTGTCTTAACATATCTGTCTTTAAGTTCACTGTTTACCCTAGCTTTTATTTACATAAACTCATATTCACACAGCCTCATAAAACCATTATGTGCAAGAAACAGAGGGAATTATTAAGTTAAAACTAATCATTTTACAAAGGAAACTCAAAGACCAGAATGTACAGAGGAATGTACAGAGAAATGTACAGAGGAAACTCAAAGACCACTTATTTTTCCAAAGTCACACAGGGAATGTGAGTAGAGTTAGTAGATGGTGCTGCTTTCATTTATAAAACTTGGAATACTATGTAATGAGAGAAAGTACAAGGTTGAGACATCATCAGGTATTTCATAGAAGAAAAAAAAAACACACATTACATTTTCTTCAACATCAAAGCCATTTTCCTTTTGTAATCAAGATGTTAGTCCAGAGGCCTTTCTAAACCATCAGGACAAATATCATTTCCTTCATTACCCAACCAATGTGTGAAAGAAATATTTTCCCATAGGAAGCCAATCTTAAAGACAATACAAACAAGCCTTTTGCTATTCAGCCTTTGTTGGCAATGGAAGTGGATAAAAATGCCCTTTGAAGCCAGTGAAACATTAATCTCTTAGACACTTCTCCCTATGAAACTGAAAGAAAAAAAAAAAAGTCTTACATCCAAATATGTGTTGGCTTTAAGTCTTTGAAGATTTTACCTTATTTTAATTCCTTTTAATGCTGGAAATTTAAGGTCCAGAACCATTTTGTGGATATACAGAATCTTGTTTTGCCATTATATGAATTCAGAGAGGAAAGAGAAGTGAAAAGATAATTGTAGAATACAATAAAATAATGGAATAAAGTTGTCATTGACTATTATGAGAAATCAAATATGGTTGTTTTGTGATTTTCAATGAATCTTCTATCCAAATTATCACTTAGTGTATGGAAGAAATCTTAGTTACAGATAACCAGGCAAAAGAAACATGTAGGTTGTAAAATTTATAAAAGTTGAACACATTTTGGTACTTTTCATAAATATTAACTATCACATCTAGCAATCTAGCAGGAGGAAAACTGCCTCAAAATATAGAAAACATGCTTTTATATTTTATTTTGAATATTTCATGGAAATTCTTTGCTTTCATTCAGACCTATTAAAGAGATTAATTAAAATCTAAAATAGTCTGAACTTTTTCACCTTATGAATTATCCATACATTAAAACAGTTCTATATAATGACTATATTTTAGCTTTTTCTCCCAACTCTGTTTCATGCATTTATAACCGAAAATATTCTGTTGTTTGAAAGTATTGCATGCTAATGGTTTGAGGAAACTCCACATAGATGTATTTATCACTTAGTATGCTGATATAACTCATGAATGATATTAGATGTGAAAAAATTTTCCTTAATATCAATAAATAGCAATATTGTCAATGCAAGAAATCATCTTTTTGACACATTTGTGTTCTTCTTTAATTTTAAAAAAATTATTTTAGAAAGAGAGTGCACGTGAGGGGGCAGAGGGAGTAGGAAAGAGAACCTAAAGTAGGCAAGCAGGCTCCACACTCAGCCTAGAGCCCAAAGCAGGGCTCAATCCCACAACCCTGGGATCATGACCTTGCCAAAATCTAGAGTGGGACACTCAACTGATTGAGCCACCCAGGTGCCCCAAATACACTTGTGTTTCTTTCCATGGGGAATTTATCTGTAGAGAACCTTGCTCTCCACTGAATATTTGTGACCCTCCAAGGTTCATAGGTTGAAATCTAATCCCCAATGTGATAGTAGTTGGAAGTAGGAACTTTGGCAGGTGATTGGGTCATGAGGGTGGAATTCATGGGTGGGATTAGGCCCTTTAAAGTGTCTCTTTAAAGGGACCTCAGACATCTCCCTTGGCCCTTCCATCATGTGAGGGCAGGGCAAGAAGTGGGCACTCAGCACAAACATACCACACTGGCACACTGAGTTTGAACTTTCAGCCTCCCAACTTATGGAAAACAAACTTTTGTCATTTTGAGACCACTGAGCCTTGGTAGTTCATTATGGCAGCCCAAACAGACTAAGACAGACATACAATGTTGTTTTCAAAAAGATTAGACAAACTTCCCAATAATGTGGGAGCATTAGTTAATCTGGTTAATTCACTGGTTAGTACAACTTCCTCCATTTCCCAAACTAATACAAAGCTCCACCACTCTTCCTTCTAAATTCCTTTCACCTTTCAGAAATCAGTTCTTTACTGAAAGCTTCTAACACATTCATTACTTAGGTTTTTCTGAATACTGTGAGAGAAAATGCAGGTAATGAATAAAAAGGAGAGTACCTCCTAATGCACTACAAAGGGTTCTATTCCATTTTGTCTATCAGCATGACTTACTTCCACATTTTTCCTTCAGCTCATTGAACTAAATTTACTCATAACACATTTTGTAAGAAGCCAGCAAATAGTCCCTTGGTTTCCAGGAATGAGAAACACTTCTTTTAGTCCACCGAAATGGAAAATAATTCTTGAATGTGTCATGAAATTACAGATTCACCTATCTTGCATGACAGTAGGAACCTCATTATAACCCTCTCTTAAATTTTAAAGCAAGGATGTTTAAGACACTACAGAATAATTTCTTAGGTATTGCCTCCCATTTGTTTTAGTGTAGATTAAAGAGAGGCAAATGATTGCACAGGAGCAGGAAATTGGAAAACCATACATTTTAGCCTGTGAGAGAAAAAGAGCGAGTGAGGGAGACAGAGAAACACAGGGCAATCTACAAAAATTTAGAATGAAAAGTGCTGCTATTAGGCCTCTTCGGAAAAGGAGTAATGGGAAATAAACTTGGTAAACTTGCCCTTCAAGGAGTAAAGAATGATACCACTCCTCCTAAACTCTGGGAGTGATTGAGCATAAAGGTGGTATGTTACTTAGGATGGATTTTTTAGTGAGGCATTATCATTTTGGACTTGATAAGTGATTAAATCTTATCTTTTAAAATGGGGATAGTAAGTTTCCCTTTCTATGCCATTATTTCACAAGACTGTTCAGAGTCACCCTATGCTTGATCCTTGCCATACCGCATAGTACAATGTTAAGATAACAGATGGCCACGTAGAATTTACTGAACACTGTCTACCAGATCAATAATCTTAGGTACGATAATAAAAGTAAGGTAACAAAAATGTTCAGTCCTGTTTATACAAAGATGATAGATCTATTGATCGCTACTAGAGGTACGAGTAATTTAACTTTGTTTTTGGTAGTGGTGCTAGCTTGTTAATTAGCCAGCTGTACACTTTCCCCTATTACTTCCAGTAATTAAAAGCTCACCTTTGCAAGAAAGCATCCTTGATATCAGAGGAGAGTCTCAGGCATGGTTAAATGGACCGCAGCAAATAGGGATGATCAAAGTTTGTTTGTTTGTTTTTAATCCTGTCACAAAATCTCCCAAGACCTTTTAAACTGGAAGGATCAGGATACATATCCATTGTTTGTCCAATGAATTTACAGGTTTCTGATTTGGGGACTTACACTGGAGAATCCAGCTAGTTTTCTTTGTTCTTCTGTTTTCATTTTCCATAAGGAAACTTTGCAATCTCAACTGTTCATGTAAATCAATGTTTATCGAAGTGCTGGTGTGTTACAAATGGCAGGGAATATTAATGTGTGCTTGACATTAAAAAAATGTGTTTATGGTGGATTTGAAAAAAAAAGCCAAACAGGTATTTTCAGTGTAATATTCCCACAGTCTTATGAAATACTAACATAAATTGTGTATGCAGAGGGAAAATATATATTTCAGGAAGATATTTGACCGTGCACACATTTTTTCCTCCATGGAATATGTCTGTGAACTAGGATCTAGATTTCTTGTGACTAGACTTGGAAAATTCTCTTGTACTATTCTCTTTATAAAAGTTGTTAAGTAAAAGATATACAACTTTCTTTGCTATCCATTAACTATATAATTCTAGGTAAATAATTTTAAATTTCTAAGGCTCGTTTTTTTATATATATAGTTAGGACAAAAGTTGATTCTACCTCATATAGTTGCAAATATAAGATATTTCATATTTGTTGAAACGCTTAGCACAGGACCTGACACATTGGGAGCTACATTTAAGTTAGTGAGTATCATTATTTTTTATCTTTCAAATAGAAAAAAAAAAAGAATAACACATGGGTGAGTAAATAAATGGACGATAGAAAATATTTAGGTTGAATGTCCATTTTCTATGCTTAGGAACTATGGATCTAGACTGAAGATTGCCATAAGACGGAGTCTTTGCTGGTCACCTTTGTGTGTCTAGAACCAAACTTACTGGGTGGCTTATAGTAAGGACTCCAAAGTGTTGGCTAAAAGAAAAAAAATAAATAAATGAAATATTTTTTAATTAAAAATATGATAATTAAATAAATTGGAAGCTCTGCATGACTTTGAGTCTATTTCATTGTAGCAGTCTGAGAAGTTGCATTTTCTTTTGCTTTATCTGAAATTACAATGGATTACGTGAAACTTATAAATGAAATGAAAGGTACAAGCATACAAAATTATCTAGTTTCCAGGTCTAAAAGTCAATATATGGATTTGCCCCTCTGAAATTCTAGTAATGAAGCTTTTATAATTTAAATTGTCTTCTAGGGAGGAAAAAAAAGTATCAGCTAATGTTCTTGATTGTGTTAATGAGTTTTTAACCTTGTGAGAGTAAGTATTCCTTACAAGGTATCAAGCATTTTACCTACATTTCAAGCCAAAGAATAGAAAATTAGGAGAAAGATTTACCTTACCTGCAGGGATATAGTGGAAATATTTACTCTAAAGAATTGACAGGACATAATTTTTATTAAGCATGGGTATCAGAAATTATAAAGTTGACTTACACGTGGAAAAGCATCCATAGGAAAGACTGGAAAGCTAGATGAAAACTACTACCCGTTGAGACGTTAAAAAGAGGTGAAAATACAGTATAGTCATTTCTCTGGCACACTATTTTATGTAATAGTGCCTTCAACATTGAGTATGGACAGTATTTCACATTAATCAATTCAAGGCCCTTAAAGTCTCAGAATATTAAGTAACTTAACCAGTGACCTGCAGTTAATGTCTTTTTAAATAAAATATGCTATTTTTCATAGAATATTTTTAGATTTTTTTAAATTTGTAATATTTTACCACTTTATGTTTTTAATTTTCTATATTTACAACTTTATGTTGTTGATTTCTTATATTGTTTTGGAAGACTGAATATAGAATTTACATTTTTACTAATTTGGCACATTCCACCTGGATGATGGCATTATTACTATTAGAAATGATGACTATCTTAACAAATGTTCACAGATTTAGTGTTTTCATCTGTGATTTTTCATGTTTAACCCCCTCGATGTCATGGACATCTTCTCACTGGTTCCCTATTCACTTAATTTGTATTGCAGCATAATATTTTAATACACACCATGATTTTGAGATTACAGTAAATTACATTTACTTTTTACCAAAAAAAAAAAAAAAAAAAGACTTTTCCTTTTCAATAATTCCTATGGAGGACGAATGTGAGCCACAATTTGCCTTTGTGTCATGCCATATTTGACTTATCTGATTTACACAGCAGAATAAACAGTTCCTCTAACAGAAAAGCCAAAAGGCATGCCATCGGTTGCCCTATAGACATCTGCGTAAGTACACAAACAGCTGATTACAGAGAGTCTTGCTGTTATTACTCAAGCCCCACTGAGTCCAGTAATATGTATTGACCAAGGAGAAATGTGTTTCCTCTCTGTGCGCCAAACTTTCGGCAGATTTTTTATTGCTCCGGTGTCAAAGAGACAAAATAGATTTTGATCGGGCATAGGTAGCTGCCAGAGGTCTCTAATTTGTGAGTGGCATTAATGCTAATTATACCCCAAGTAACCTGTAATAATCATTTAACTGTTTTTCTTCAGCATTTTGACATAGTCACCTTTCCTATTAAGTCTGAGGATCCACTACGCAAATGAACACGTTTGTAGAAAGAAGCAGAACACGCTAACCATGTTTCACTTTAACGTGCAGTAGACACTTCAATGGTTCTGTGTGAAAACTGATGTTTTGCCAAGATTAATTCTAGAAATTGTTGCTAATAGGAAATAAAGAAAAAGGAAAAACTAGATTCCTGGTAAAGATTCCTTTAGAGTAAATAAAATTATATTTATGAGTAATGCCATTGCACGTTCCCAGCTACCCTGTTCTTTGCAAAAATTTTATACAATATATTTTGCAAAAAATGTGATGATCTCTGCCTGTTTGTATTAGTTTCCCGATGAAAACTATATCACTCATGAAATGCTTCTTCTTTCCTTGTATTTACCTGTTTGCTTGTCACCAAATCTTTTCAATTTTGTCTTCCTTCCAAACAATGTACACAGTCACCCTTGACATCAGTGTCACTTGAAAGCACTTGAAAGCACTCCAGGGGACTCCAATATGTAGGGAGAGTTTAAAAAACAAAAACAAAAACAAAAACAAAAAACCTGTTATGAGGTGCCTGGGTGGCTCAGTTGGTTAAGCCTCGCACTCTTCATTTCTGCTCAGGTCAAAATCTTAGAGCAAAATTTCTGCTCAGGTTCACCAGTTCGAGCCCCATGTTGGGGTCTGCGCTGACAGTGTGGAGCCTGCTTGGGATTCTCTATCTCTTCCTCTCTCTCTGCCCCTCCCCCACTCTCATTCTCTCTCTCTCTCTCTCTCTCTCTCTCTCTCTCTCTCAAAATAAATAAATAAACTTCAAAAAATACCTGTTACGGAAGCTATAATGTCTTCTTTAATGTCATTAATCTCACTCTTTCATTTTAATTTTATACCGTACTTTTATTTACATTTAATTTTCCATCTTTATAGATGAGGAAACAGAAGCACAGAGAGTTTAAGTAGCCCATGATCACTGAGATTCTATCCCAGGTAGTCTGGCTCGGGAGAACTTGCTCTTAAATACTGCACTCTACTTCCTTTCTACAAAGAGGTCACCTTCATCTTTTTAAAGCATCACTACATAATATAGATACATCACAATGCATTTAAGACTTTCCTAGTTGATGGACCTTTAGACCGTCTTCAGTTTTTCACTATTGTAAACAACACTGCAATAAGCATTTATGTACATATGTTTCTCATGCCTGTGTTATTATTTTTGTAAAAAAGTTTTCTGGTAAATACTTGGTTTAAAGAGTAGTCACATTTAAAATTTTTATCAGTACTGAAAGCTTTCCTTTTACATTCAAAAAATTCCCCAGACATGATGATAAATTTTTTGTTACTAGGCTGCTTCAGGATCTTTCTGAAATCTTAATTACTATCCCGGCATTAACTGATGTGACTAGCTTTGTGTGATTGGCAAAACCGATATGCATGCTATCTAAATCTCTACTAAGACATTGACACATAAATGAAATAAAAAAAAATGGGATTAATGATTTTTCTCTGGGGCCTGAATATAAACATTCTCTCTAGACCAGCTTATTCATTCCTTTAATAAATAATTATTATTAATTGAGCTGAATAACATTTATTACTAGCTTATTGTATGCCAGACATAAAGCTTAAAACATAATCACTGATGATGAAATTTTATGAAATGCGTATTATTATCCCCATTCTACAGAGCAGGAAAGAAAGACTCTGAAAGGTTTTATAGCCAAAGCCAAATATCTAGTATTTGCAAGCCCTGAGACATGAATTCATGTGTGTCTGGTTTGAAAGCCTTCACTCTTATTGTCCATATCACACCCTCTTTCTTAATTAGGTTTTCATGACAGTAAGAACCAGATTTACCCAGGTTTTCTCAGAAACAGGAGTTAGTGTTAAGAATGTACATAAACGCAAAGGAGTGACTGCAAAGAACATTACATACAGAAGGCAGAGGAAATGGGACTTGGTTTAAGAACTAGGGCTTATTTAGCATCACGTGAAGCTCCATGTCTGTAAATGCATCTCATGTTTTCAGCAGGTGGGGCTTATTGGCTTTTTTGTGTGTGCGGGTGGGGTGGGGTGGGGTGTGGTGATTATTGGTTTTCTATTGTTTTTGTAGGACGGCTCCATTGCTTTACAAACCGTTAGCCTTAGCTTCTTCATAGTTCCTTCTGTTTCATGCATCTGTACTCTATAATCTTCCTGGGTACGCTTTAGCTTATTTTCCTATTACCAACAATATGTTTTGGCAACACCTACTAAGTGTTGCAGATAGAAGAATAAGACATGCTTCATGGGCATAAGTATTTTGCTTATATGTCTAATGGAGTTGATACAGTTCCTCAGATTTCCCATGGGGTTTCTCACCTCTTTTCATCTATGTATGCTCTTCCTTATCTGAAATAGGCTCATGTCTTTGTTCTTGTGGCAAAACTCTATTTAGTTTCAATGATGAATATTACCTTGTCTAAAACCTTTCCTTGACATAATCCACAGCCTTCATACCCTCAGAGTCAAGTGCCGTTTGATATATATCTCCAATATATTTATATATGTTTATATTATTAATATAATAATATATATTTATTACAAATAATTTAATTAATTAAATATAAATATAAATATATTTTCCCCATGGTGTTTATGTCTCTGTAACCACACATTGCATAAAGTGAAGTTACTTGTTTTCATTACAAGTATTAATTAATAGTAATTATTATATATTATTATTACTTTTAGTCAGGTCTTCCAAGTTGGTCTGTGAGGTTGTGGATGGCAGGATTTTTATCTCTTCCTCTTCATAGTTCCTAAATCTCATATGGTGATTGGATTTTAATAAGTACTCAGCAAATATTAGTAGAATGAATGAATGATCACATTCTGTTTATTCTACCATTTTTCCAAGGAAGCTTTTGTAAGGGGCTGCCTGAAACATGTTCATTTACTAGTTTAACAATATTAAGATGTTAAACTAATATTTTGATTTACTTAGGCAAGGAAGATACACTTCTGTATTTATTGGAAGTCTCTATATATCATAGTATTAATGTACTTACAAAACGTATATAAATCACATTTAGTTTTCTCTTACTAATTTATCTTTACATTTTCAATACAGTTGTATGGCTCTCCAAATTTGCCTATTATTAAAAATAAAAATAATCGTAAAATGGCATATCTTTTAATTTTGTTTAATATTTGTTTTTGAGACAGAGAGAGACACAGCATGAACGGGGGAGGATCAGAGAGAGAGAGCCACAGAATCTGAAGCAGGCTCCAGGCTCTGAGCTGTCAGCACAGAGCCTGACACAGGGCTTGAACTCACAGACCGTGAGATCATGACCGGAGCCGAAGTCAGACACTTAACTGACTGACCCACCCAGGTGCCCCTAAAATGGCATATTTTTAAATGTATATTTAACTCCCTTATTCAAGCCACCTTTTTCTCAGATTTTGACTTAAAATCAATTTCTCTTTGTTATATAATTTCCCATTTCCAGACAACATTTTCTTTCCATTAACAACCACTGTGATCAGTTCTTCACACCAGGTACACATTTTCGATGGACAAAATTATCACTTGACCTTGAGACCTTCTCCTCTAAACAGAAAATATTTGTATGTACGTGTATGCATGTGTATGTGTGTTTAAAGCATGAATTTGGTGTGAGGACTAGAAGATAAGTAATTGGCAATTATTCATTCCTCAAAATTTGACACAAAAAGCAAAAGTACCTGACTTCAGGAGAAATCTTTTTTTTTTTTCCAGAGGCTATTTCAACTTCACTTAGTAAAATTGCCAATGTAACTTTCCCTTAAACATAGGCCTCCGCAAAAAAAGAATATTTCATGTTTAGATAATAAAAATTGGCTATACAATTCAAATCAGAATGTAACAGATGCTCTAGGTATGAGGGAAAATAGCAGTATGTTAATATATTGATGTTTAGATTTTCTAATATTTTTAATTCAAGGTATATATTTTTAGATGTGTATTTATTTATTTTGAGAGAGAAAGTACCATGCTCACATGTGAGCAGGGGAGAGCAGAGAGAGAGAATTCCAAGCACGAAACATGAGATCATGACCTGAGCCAAAATCAAGAGTTGGACACTTAACCGACTGGGCCACCCAGGAGCTCCCAAGATATATTTAATTACAATACACAACAACACTGAAACAACACTAAAAGTTGCATGTAATATTTTCATAATGGAAAGAATAGTTCTTTTTTGTTATAGTTTGAAGTCTTTAATATAAGCATTTGTAAACATCTGTTGCCCCAAATCGGTTGCTTATCAGAGTCACCTAGGATGTGTTAAGATTGTACAGGTTTCTGGGCCTCACTTAGAGGTTCAAATTCAGTACATCTGAAATAGGAACCTGGAATAAGTAATTGTAAAATTTAAATATTCTATATTTTCTGACTCAAATGGAAGACGAATTCATGTTTAGGAATATTGTTCTTTTTCCATGTAGGAGTTTATGAAGAAATACTAAATCAGTCACTGTATTTGAAGGTCAGTGGGGATGTTTAATGTGGGGAAGAGTGTATTCAATTATGACTTGGAGTGATATATGTTAATATGAAAGACTGTAATCAATTCTATTTTTTACTGTATGCACAGAGAGTACATGAATAATTGTATTCTAATAAAACATATATCTATATACATGCATATTATAAAGTGTTTATGTATATAGAATCTACATACATATATGCTCACAGAAGTCAAGATATACATGTATGCATATAATTAAAATATATGTAGCTACCTGGAGATATACCTTTAAAATTATGTTGTTGGGTTTTTTCTGTATGTGTTTTTTAATTTACAAAAGTTAAATTGTGTTACATGTTGTGGTCTCAATATTTTATTCCACGATCAGGTAATGGTACTCTGTATAAACTTACATCAAAGACACCTAATTAATTTTCATTACTAAAAATGATATCAACACAGGATTTGAATAATAAACACATAGGATGAGTTATTTTTGTGTGTCTTTATAGGGTTTATAAATAATTACACATAAGTTCCTAATGAGTATCAATGCAGTTCAATTATATTGAATTGAGCCCATGCATATGTTGCAAGATAGTAATGTTGATTTGATATTTTGATTTGATTAGATGTGGTGGATATACCTGTTGTAATGAAAAGAACAAGGCAGCAGTATAACAATATTGATTCATGTTTTGATATATTCAAAATGAACCAACTCTGTATTTACAATTTGGTGTCAGTAACCTATTAGCTACTTTTCAAAAAGGAAACAGATTAATATAAATATCAGTCCCAAATCTATGGTAATGGGAATCTTACAATATAAGCTTAACTCTCAGGGTTGCTCCTCTTTATAGCTGGTAAAAATTAATATAATTAATTGCAGTGCTCCTGATTGTTTTTCTGAGTTCAATCATATTCTCACTTGCCACATAATATGAGAATCAGACATATCGATGATTAAGTGCATTCAATCCTCCCAAAGGAAAAATAACCTATATTCATAGAAACAAGTAAACTTGGAACTAACTTATAAAGGAGAAATAACTTCCCCAACATGCTGACATAATACTTAAAGATAATAACCAAAGGAAAGCATACATTATTCAAGTGTTAAACTGATGCTCTTCACAAAGAGTTTTTGTTATTTACAACAGCATGATAAAATTGAAGTACATGGGATAAATGTGACCAAATGAATGACTTCAGCAATGTATGTCAGTTTGGAATACTTAGAAGATGTGAAGTACCATTCATGTTTCAATGGCTTAAGCTACCAGTGTGCACCTGCAAAGTCATTTAATTAAGGATGTCGTTGTTTTCTCTAGTGCTGAACATGTCATTTATTAATGAAACGTACATACATGCACACCTAGAGATACCAATTTAATGCTTAATAGGAGACTTCTACATCTTCTATTTTCAGTATCTTAATACTGAGGAAACTTTTTATAAAATCACAAAATTAAATTTATCTTAAAAATATTCACCAAGAGTCAGAATAAAACATCATCTGTCTCCCTATTTTGACTGCAGGTGAAACTTTAGTGGAAAATGACAGCAATAGCTTGGAATGGAAATGGTGTTAGTACTTGTAAACAAAATATGAGTAAATGTTGAGGTACCTATGAACAGGATGACCTTGAACTTACTTTGATTTTAACTTTGGAATTATAACATCAAGTCTCTAAAAGAAAGTTCCTGAGTGAATTAGTCAATACCACATGCAGGGAAAGTACAGCATTTAGAAAAGATAATTAAGTTAATATATGATTAATTACATCTTAGCTAATATTTTGAATAAAATATTAAAATGGATATGCAAAGCAAATAATTGAATAAATGTATACATGGATATGTATATAAAATCTTAATAATTTCCTTTAGATATATGTATTTTTTTAGCTACCAGTAAGTTTGACCTTTTGTTTAAAAATCAGTTCAGTAAGACATCATGCTAGAGAGTTATCTATTTCCATAATGGTAAGTCCCAGTGAATGATGATACTTTTAATTCACAGAAGCACTCTAATCAATGCTATAATAGAATGTAATTATAATGATCTTTCATATTAACCGTTGTATCTTTGGTCCCTGGGTATCACTTCATAAGTGCTCTATTCTTTTACCAAGTCTTTCTGACAGAAATATATTGGTAATCTATTACAAAGAAAAAGCTATAGAAACTAAATTGATTAATATCAAATAAGGTCATAAGAAAGACATACAAACCAAGTATCCATGCATTTAGTGTGAATTCTTGTAGGTAGGTAAACAATTTCATATATGACTATCTATTAAGATAATGAAATTACTTTTATTCACTGAATACACTCAGTGAAATTTCAATAGCTAATGCAGACCTAATACACACGAGGCACTTGGGGACAGCAAGTGTCAGTACAATGAAACATTAGAAAAGTCTCTAATACCTAACATCTTACAGCGTAGCTGTAAAGTTAGAGGGAGAGAAGGACGTGAATGAGTGAGAATTAGAGACTTACTGGAAAATGTTAAATAATAACACAAAAAATTCACCATTTAAAAAAACGTACGTGAGGCACCTGGCTGGCTCAGTCAGTAAAGCATACGACTCTTAATCTCAAGGTCGTGAGCCCAAGCCCCATATAGATCATGGAGCCTACTTAAAAAAATTAAAAAATAAATAAATGTATGCTGTTTGCAAGTTATTTATTTTTATGTGTTTTAATTTTCCTAAAGTAAAATAGCAATGATAATATTAACTCTCTGGTAGTTGTGTGTTCATATGGTGACTAACCAAGACAACATACATAATGTGCTTAGAACAGGATCTCACAATCTTTTCTAGGAGGGTATATAGGGGAGCATATTATTCTTCTCAGGATTTATAAATTTTGCCAAATGAAGTAACTTTAAAATCAAACTTTTCAAAATTAAAATAATTTAGCCCATCAAGGAATGAAGGAATGGTAAGGCTGGAGAATTTTTTCTGGACAGAGCTCAAAGCACATCTGAAATACAGGATGTGATATGTTCAGGAAATATTCATAGACAAAGGGTGCTATTACTAAAGAACCTGCATTATTTCAGGGGAGGAAGTATATATAGCACAGTGACTGAGTTGCTAGCTCTAAAAGCTGGGCCCCTTGCCTGTTTTTGTATTTCATGTGAATAGAATCATATATTATGTAGCATTTGGCACCTGGCATTTTCACTCAACCTACTGATTGTAAGATTCATGTATGTTACCCTGTAAAGTGTAAGTATTCGTTTATTCTTTCTGTGCAATATTCCATTATGCACAGTATGAATATACTAAAATTTATGTATCACTAATAAAAATTTGGATTGTTTACCATGTTTGGCATTTATGAATGAAGCTTCTATAAATATTTTGTACAAGTCTCTTTGGTGGCAAATGCTCTCGATTATTTTGGGAATTTATGCCTAGGAATATGTATTCAGGGGTGAGGGATAGGCATATAATTAGTTTTAGTAGATCCTGTCAAACAGTTTTTTCGAAATAGTTATGTCAATTTACACTGCCACCCAGCAGGATGCGAGACTTTGGTTTTAGAAGTTATTTTAGTTTTATCGATTGTGATGGTTTATGGTTATAGCAAACTTAGAATTGTGTCTCTAAAGATATCCTTCAAAAGAGAAACTGACACAAAGAGTGTAGTTGGCTAATAGCCACCAGTGGTTAGCCATAGTATCTGCCTTGGATTTTGAGCTGAGACCATGTACTTTTCTGACATTGGCAGAAGGTCTTGCAACTCCTCAAAACTAAAGAATTTCTCCATGGGCAACGTTTGTGCTGGATCTTCCCTCTGAGCTGGATGAAACATTCTCTGGACTCTTCTGAAGCCCGAGGTTCTTTCTTCCCAGCTCTCCCTCTTCTTTCACAGACCTGCACTGCAAGCTGAAGTATTTTACTTGCTTCCTCTGCCTTTGATCTTTTACAAGTATTACCCCAATAAATCTCATCTATCAACCCTCCTCCTGACATCTGAGTCCCAGAGGAGCCAATCAACATAGTGGTGATATTTCACACTGGCCGTAATATTTGCTCCTATTTATAAAAAGAAAAAGTTGATCACCTTGTCATATGTATCTATTGTAAATATCTTCTTTTGTAAGAAGCCTTTTGCTGACATTTCTATTGGGATACTTGCCTTCTCTTGTTGATCATATATATATGTATATATACATATATATATGTATATATGCATATATATATATGTATATATACATATATATGCTGGACAAGAGTAATTTTTCAAATACAGTACTATAAATATATTTTTACCAATTTATGAATTACTGACTCACGATTTTGGTGTTTTCTGATAATCAGAATTTCATAATTTTAATAGTAACATTCTTTTCGTATATTTTTTTGGACACCAGGTGTTTTCTCTTTACGTTTTCTTTTTTTTGGGGGGGGGTTCTTTTTCTATTAACTTTTTCTTCCTTCTTTACTAATACAGTGTTTTAGTATTGATTCCTTTACATTTCCATATAAATTAACCACATAACAAAATAAAGGAGGATGAAAAAATATGACCATTGCACTGATGAAAAAGACTATTTGCAAAAAATTCAACATCCACTTATGATAAAAAACTTCCAGCAATTGTAAATAGAAGAGATATCACTTACACACAGACTGGATATCTGTATAAACCTTCAATGAACACATTACTTAATATTAAAATTCAGTGTCTCTGTCCTAAGTTTAGAATCAAAACAAGTATGTGTACTATTAGATTTTCTATGAAACACTGAACTGACAATTCTAGGTAGTACTATAATAAAAGAAAAAAAAAGAGTATGGTATTTGAGAAGTAAAACTCTCATGATTTGCAAATTTCATGATAGTATTTTTATATATAGGGAGAAAAATAAATAGAAACTATGAACTTATGAGGAGCTGAATAGAATTAATAAATGAATAGGTATACTGCTAGATACAAAGTAAAAATATAAAACTTAATGCTACTTCCGTACATTAGCAATAAACCATCACAATTTGACACTAAAAGTATACTAACTTTGTATAAAATATAAAAATATAAAATAATAAACTACTCAGGAACTTAAAGAAATCTGCCATATGTCCATACTTAAAAATTCCAAACATTGCTAATGTGGTGCTCTCTAAAATTTAAAGACTCTTCCGATAGCATGAAAGAATACATTAACATTTGTATACACAAAAGGCATCTCTATTTGTTATTTACACCTCCAAATGAGAGAAGGCCACCATGCAGGACCACACAGGGAGTTGTACCTGGGGACAGGGTAACAGCAACCTGAAACTGGGGGGGGGGGGGGGGGGGGGCAGCTTATGTATGGCAGGTGAAGAGGGTTAGCTAGGGTTTGCAGGCTCACTGTCAGTTGGCTCATTTGCATGTTTCCGAGTAGATGGCTGTCCCTAGTTGTCTGATATTTGGCCCCACAGGTTATTGGGGAGAGTGTACGACAGACTCATGAGATCCTGATAAGGGAAATGGTGTGAACTTAATCAGCTGCTTAAGAAGGGGGAATGGTTAGACTACTTCAAAACTGAGTCAAGAGAATATTTCCAAACAAATGAAAAAAACCAAAAAACCCTATATTATATGTGGAAAACTATATTGATTAATTTTTCAAAAATTAATCCAATTTTGCATTTCTGTAATAACATGAATTTCTCCAGATTTAGACAGTCAAAAAATATTTACCTATTATTTTATTTTTTATAATTGATGTTTTGATATGAGGGTACTGATATGAGGGTTATACAGGTCTCATAAAATTGTTGGGGAAATCCTCCCTTTTCTATTCTTTGAAGTGTTTCATGTAATATGAGTATTATATATTTTCTTAAATGCTTGAATGAGTTACTTATGAAGCCATTTGGACCTAGAGTTTCCTTTGTGGGAAGGTATCCTCTGAAATTTATTGGTCAAATGATTGTATGTTTTCTATTTGTATTAATTTCAATCCATCTTACAATTTTAATTATTTGTGTTAATTACAAAGTCAATTCTTCTATAATGTTTCTGTGTTTTGCTCAGTCTCTTGAAAGATGGCATTTTTTTCACTGTAGGATATCCTTCTTGAGTAGTTTTTCCATCTTGTTTTGACCCTACTTGTTCATCAGTTAAAAAAAATCTAAAAGCTTCTTTTTCTCTCATTTCTGAGTAATGTTTAATGACAGATGACATTACGCATCTTGATGTTTTGTGAAGAAACAAAACAAGGGTTTACTTTGCGACTAACTTATTTCACATACGCATGTTCACATTACAGGCTGTGCTTCATTCTTTATATAATTCTTTTTAAAATGTTATTGGCAATAATTAATATTTAAATAATACTTAAAATGTAACGTATTGGCATCTCACTAAAAATTGTAACAACTCTATTGCTATCTATCTAATACCAACATTAGTTATTACTATTTAACACGTGAAAACTGGAAGAAAGTTTTAATAATTGGCTCAAGATACATATCTAGTAAGTGGACAATGGCGAATGATCAACAAGCATTGAAACAAAGTCTGAATCAAAAACTCTTGTGTTTATCTATTAAATTATGTTGAGTCACATGAATGGTAATGTAATCTTTAATTGATTTTGCTTTTTTTAAAATCTCTAACACTAATGGATATGTTTTAATCAAGTTCTACAGCACTGGGCATTGTGCTTGATGCTTTTTCAGGCATAAATCTTCATCCATGGTGAGGCAGTGCTTTGTAAAGGGTAGAAGAAAATTATCCTTGTGTATATCTGCCTGGTTTATTTAGCAAAGAAGTATGAGACTGAAAGAGATGTTAGTATTGGCAAAAAAGTAAAATATAATATCTCTTCAAAAGCTCCTTTGAAATCCATCTTTTTCTGTTGGGAAGTATACCTGGAGATGATTAGATGAGGTCCTAATACAAACTGGTGTTACTAGGCTACCATAATTATATTTTAACCTAGCTACAGAAGAATCCAGTTTTCACATCCTATTTTTTTTTTTTTTTTGACTCAGGGTTAGTCAGCAAATTGAATAAGGAGAAATTAATTTCATTGTTTTGAATATTTTCACCATATAATTCACTAAAGGTCTAATTCCATTTTTCTAGCTAGTTACATACATGTCTAGTGGCTGTCTTAATTTACTCAAAACTCAGAGCAGCCAAATCTGGGGGAAGTTTTGACTTTGCTAAAACTACTCCTCATAGGCATTCCTAGCTCTTGACATTTTACTTGCCAAATCTCTCCTTAAATGCCACTTCCAATCTTATATGCTTAAAACAGAGCTATAAGTAATCATTTCAAAATTGAAAATTACAGTCAGATAGATTAATGGTATGCTTTCCATAAAAGGTACTGCTGAAATTTTAATAACACAGAGAGATCAAAAAGCACCTCCCTCTAAAATCTCATTCGAAAAACATTTATTAAACATTTACTCTATTTTACAACATGCTTTCATAAAAAACTAACCTTGCTTACATATTTTATATTGTGATAATTTTGGGTAGTTTCTAGAAAAACTAGGATAAAAATTTTAATCTTTATATGTTGTTACATGCATAAGCATCTATTTACTTAATGTCTGAACTTCTCTAATTTGGTATTTTGTATAATATTGTTTTAAATAATGGCATTCTACTTTTCAACAGGTACCCCCTATATATTTATTCAAGTTTTAGTTGGGGATGTTAGAAAATATATTAGCTTTCATTAACAGTTCATACTCCTGTAGCATTTCAATATTTATATGTGAATATAAGACAGTGGAATGGCATTATGGTTTGTTTTTAAGAGAAATTTTTCTCAAATGTGTATCTTCTCTAAGGCATTCACACATCTTAAGTTCTGGCTCTATGTCTCCTTTTCTCTCCAGTCGTTCCTACACTCGTCAGCTGCTCCAGTTGAGCCACACCTCCATACATTTTAGCATTTTTCTGTTATAAAAACTCAGCAGAATAGTTGACCACACCATGCTATAAATACTCATTTCAATCAAAGTTTAAGTAAAAAGGCTCCATAGTTCCAAACTAAAAAAAGAGGTTGAAGATATTTCAGCAGACTCTAACTTAGAAGACAGTATTTCTATTCCAGCTGATATATGTTGCTGCCCTTAGAAGTGCAATTAAGCTGTGTTAGTGGAGAGGTCACATCAGAAATCATAGAAATTAAACATTTATAACATTGGATCAAAAATGATTTGTGCATCACACTGATAATCCTCCATTTATACAATTACGCAGCCCTTAGATTGCTTGCGCCTCAAAACATAAAAACCATTAATAGAGCAAAAATAAGTATGAAATGAGCATTAGCTGCAGTTTCTAATGAAAAATGTATTAGTCCATGCTAATGCAAGCAAATAGAAGTTAAAAGATCGGGGTAAGCACGATCAGCTGCAAGAGTGTAATCATTCATGATGCTCCTAGCAGTAGAAAAATCAATGTTTCCCAAAGCTTGGGAATGTTAGCAAAGTGTGTGAGGTTCAAAAAGTATGGTTCATCCTTTACACTGGGGCACCACTTTCTGTTCTAGACATTGCATTCTAATAGAAATATTGATAAAATTCTACTTAAATAAAGAACTCAAAGATCTTTCAAGTACCTACTATGTGGCATGTTAGAGGCTGGGTTGTAAACCAAGAATAGACCATAGTTCCTCTTTTATGAACTCAGAGTCTAGTTGAAGCAGACAAAAATGATAAATCACAATGCAAAATTAAAAATTATGAATAGAGGGGCAGCTGGGTGGCTCAGTCAGTTAAGCATCTGACTCTTGGTTTTGGCTCCTGTCATGATCTCACGATTTGTGGGTTTGAGCCCCGTGTGGGGCTCTCTGCAGACAGCAAGGAGCCCTGCTTGGGATTCTCTCCCTCCCTCTCTCTGCCCCTCCCCCACTCTCTCTGTCTCTCTCTCTCTCTCTCTCTCTCTCTCTCAAAGTAAATAAACTTAAAAAATATATATAAAACTATGAATAGATATGCAAACAGAACCTTATAGCAAATAGGTAAGAGAATATCAAATCTGAATACTTAAGAAAGGGAAGTATTGAAACAAGAACTCAATAGGGGTAAGGTGACAAAATATTCTTTGAGGGATGAAGCAGTAACTGTATCCCTGCACATTCCTCTGTAGGGTTCTCCTTGAAAGCACAATAAGCTGCATAAAAAGACCAAAGTTTTGATTTCACAATGCGAGATGGTGGGTCCCTGATTCCTGGGACCACATATACCTCGCTCTGAAATCAACCTTCTAATAATGTGTACAGGAGACAAACACTGGATGCATCTATTTGTTTCATAAGGAGATAGAGGATTTTTTCATGTTTCTTTCTTTCATTATACAGTTTAAATTTGTGTAAAATTCCATCCTGACTTGTAATCACTTTTCTGCTAATTTAACAAGCGTATGCACACCTGATAATGTTTATTTACTGCTAAATTGTTTTCCATCTCTATTCTATACTGATATGATTGTCAGCAGGATTCCCAGCACTGGAGAGTTGCATATCAAAATTTTGGCAGAACATTTTCTGCTTTGGAAAGATTACTAAACCCTCTTCAGTTGGAAGTTTTATTTTCTTATTCTATTATTTTAATTGAGGGCTCAATTAAACAAGATACACTTACTAGGGTAATAAATTAATTTAGTTACTAAAAATGTGAAGATTAAACATATCTTTGGGGAGCCTGGGTGGCTCAATCAGCTAAGCGTCCAACTTCAGCTCAGGTCATGGTCTTGCAGTTTGTGAATTCGAGCCCCGCGGCAGGCTCTGTGCTAACAAACAGCTCAGAGCCTGGCACCTGCTTCAGATTCTGTATGTCTGTCTCTCTCTCTCTCTCTCTCTCTCTCTCTCTCCCTCCCCTGCTCATGGTCTGCCTCTCTGTCTCTCAAAAATAAATAAATGTTAAAAATTTAAACATAATATGCTTTTTTAAAGTGATGCATTAAGATAATTAAAAACCATCTACAGCCACAAAGCTCTCATTTTCTTCCAACATGCATTAATTATTATATACTATCTTCATCAATATGAAATTATACTTTTACTTCAGCAAACTCTTGATAAGTGACATACAAATTGCAAATAACTTCATTGTTTTGAAAAACCCATGTGTATAAACATTAAAGTTTCCATTTTTCAAGATAGTATTAAGTGACTGTTTATTCCCCAAGACTTTTTAAAACACCCAAGTCAAGGGGCACCAGGGTGGTTCAGTCGGTTGGACGTCTGACTTCGGCTCAGGTCATGATCGTGGCTCATGGGTTCGAGCCCTCATCGGGCTCTGTGCTGACAGCTGTGTGCTGGAGCCTGTTTTAGATTCTGTGTCTCCCTCTCTCTCTTTCTCAAAACTAAACATTAACAAATTAAAAAAAAAAAACACACAACACTGAAGTCAAAAATATTTGTTTACCACGCCCACTAATAATTAGCTATTTTATTATGATTCTTACCAAAAAAATTAATGAAGTCCTTGTGTCCTGAGACCTAATTGAAACAAGACTTAAAAGTTCAAAATTATCATGACGTTGTTCCCCCTGCTTTGGGTGTTACTAAGACTCTGCCAAACTAACAATAAGAACAAACAGGATTGTTTCATGGACATGTTGTTGGGTGGTATTATGCCTAAAGGCATATATAAACTGTATTGATACATATAAAGAAAAAAAACAATTCATATAGTACAAAATTAAGATATTTGAGTCCAATTAAAGTTCTATAAGCCCAATATTTTTGCCAAATTACCATTTAGGTCGGCAGAGTAAGCCACAAAAAATAAACCCTACTCGACACTGTTAAATATTTGGGGGGGAAAGTGAAAAGTAAAACACTAATGATTTAAATCTGTATATCTGTATCTCTTTATCAATAAATCTAGATCTATATATCACAATAATCCAAGCAGAAAACAAAGGAGAGTCCATCTCATTGCCTATTTTTCCAAGTTGATTTGGTAGGCAAGGAAAGGCAAAGATAAATTTGTTACCTTTTAATCCTGTCCATTCTCCCCTCAAATAGACTACACAAAAAGTTTTGTGAGAATGGCAAGAAAGACAAAAATTAATCAGACAGAAATCCTGTAATTTTTTTTTACTCTTAACTTAGAGTGAAGTAGATGGTTAGGCTAGGCAGAAATTCTGGGAATAGATACACAAATCCCAAACATCCTAATGACAGAAACTACTTGTAAAGTTTGCATTTTTCCACAAGGCATGGAAAACTACTAAGCATTTGTGTGTGTGTGTGTGTGTGTCCCATTGAGAAGATAACTGGAGAGTGAAACAAAATTATCATCATCACCCAGAGCTAATTATCTCCTTCAGTAAATAGGAATTTAGCAGAAAGGAAGTTAAATGAGAAAATATATAAGGCAAAATACTGTAGAGGGATATGAAGGCTGGGGAAATAACATACTCCAGGAGCTCAGTTGAGGTTTTCTCTCCAGCTGGACACTAACAGTGCCATAGCCCCCAAACAGTCATGCCAGCTGTTGCCTTCCAGGATATGTAAATGGAATGGGAATGGCTGAGAATGAGTTAGGAGTGGTAGTGAGACAAGGGAAGAAGATTACTGTAGGACAAATTGCCACTGTTGAAGTGTATCTTTAGAAAACCCTTAAATTGGAGGGAAATACAAACCTAAGTCATGTGTTCCACATAAATGCAAAAGTAATTTTCCTGTGTGCCTGGGGAAGGAGTGGAGACCTGGTTAAAGGGCCTCACCACTTAAGAAGAAAATTAGGGTGCCTGGGTGGCTCAGTCAGTTAAGCATCTGACTTCAGTTCAAATCATGATCTCACGGTTCATTGGTTCGAGCCCCAAGTTGGGCTCCTGGGACAGCTCAGAGCATGGAACCTGCTTTGGATTCTGTGTCTCCCTCTATCTCTGCCCCTCCCCAGCTCGTGCTCTGTTTCTCTCTCTCTCAAAAATAAATAAATGTTAAAAAAAGAAGAAGAAAATTATTCACCAAATAGCCAGTGCAATAAGTTAGGAATTTCAAAATAATTAACAAGGCAATGTTGGTCCTGAAGTAAATTCCAGATGAATCAAAATTTTCTCATTTGTAACCTGTACCTTGGAACTATCTAGGAGATCATATTTTCAAAGTATCTGTTTTGGTGGAGGAAGCAGGTCACAGACATTGAATGAGGAAACTTCAATAATGTCAAACTGGAATAATGTTTTTTGTGAGTTTGATAATTATTTTGGACACTTCACAGTAATGAAATTTTAAAGAAATATTTGAAGTCTTCTCTTTCATTGACTGCTATTTGTTGATGCTGAATTTACAGAAAATTTTGAAGAAGTTCATTAACTACAGGATATGACATGAGTATTTTCTTTCTAAAAACAGCTAATTTTTAAAAATAAATTATCTTCATTTTTGCATAATGATAAAAAAAAACTTTTCTTATTACCTAGGATTCAAATAAAACATAAATTTATTGTGATTCATCTTCTTTAGGAAGATTTTGTAGAAAATAACTACTAAAAATAGTAAAATTTCTTATCAGACTGAAATCATAACTGCACACAAATACTACTAATACTTCCCAGGAATGAATGGACTGTACACATATTTAACACATTCTTAGCATCTCAAGGACATAAACATCTTGAAAATTCTTCTGAATCTGCTTCTCCACAGTATAGCATCCACTCAAATTATCACCAAATTTCTCCAAAGCTGCAATCCCTTTAAAATATTTAGTGTTTTCTTAGGATAATTTTATAAACTAATATAAATTATATACTCACACACATGAATAGACACCAAAAAAATAAAACATAAAGAGCAAACAGATGTTTCAGTTAAAGTACATCTGTTGGCAAGTAAAGAAATTTTATGTATGCTAAATGTCATCTGCCCCTTATTTTCCCCTTGATGGTAAATATTATAACTAAAAATGGTATTTTACCAATTAAAATAATTATCACCAAGAAATGAATTTTCTATTTTTGTACCCTAAATGTTGCATTTATTCCATATTTTCCTCTTATAAAAGACATACATGACAAAAATTATTTTGTGTACGGGAAGAGGGATTTACCTGTAAAGTCATATTTGTAATGATTGATTGTAGCTGTATACTATTAATAATTATTAGAATTGTGTTAGGATACATTATGTCATCAATTGACTATGTTTATTGTTACTATCAAGAAAGATACTAATTAGAATCACTTTCTAATTATGTATCTGCATATTTTATATTGATATAAATAGCTGCATTATTTTTTTGACACCACAAAGAATAAAAAAGACTCATGATTTATTGCCAATTGTGGCAACCTATAAAAACTGAATTAAATAAAACTGATTGAGCAAACCCTAAACAATGGTGCACACATTTAAAATGGGTACCCTGACTTAAAGGATTAAGTGGGTGATATTTATGCAATTGACATTTCTTACACCAGCATTTGTTGGCTTCTGTAATATCTGAGAACATGTTTAAGTTTACCAAATAATTTATTAAAATAGCCTAATGGACATTTTTAATTATAGTAAATAGGCAAAAATAATTGAGGTTTTGTGAGAATACAATAGATACTGAAATTATCAACAAGGATAAAAAGGGGAAATATCTTTAATAAAAATGTCAATCTTCATGGGCAATATCTATATTTTATTTTTAATTATATATATACATGTGTATACATATATATGTATATATATACATATATATACATATATATATACATATATATATATATATATATACACGTATATATATGATGAAGAACCCCAGCTTTCTCAACTTTTCACCAAACTTATTTCCAGAAGCTTTTTATTCATTCAGCCATGGGATAAAGTCAAGGTTACTATATTTGGAGTTAGAAAATCTAACTTCAAATATTGGAATAGGAGCTTAGATTTGCATAAGTCATAAGTTTTGCATAATCACCTGGCCTCCATAATTTTGTGTAAAACTAACTTAATTTTTTGGCTTAAGAATTTAGGTGGTATAGAAGCATAGGCAGCATATTACACTACACTGACTCAGTGTATTTACTAAAAAATTGCTTTTCTCTCTCGAGAGCTGTCACTTTTTCTCAATGTATTTATTCTCAAAATGAAATTTAGAAGTTACCAGCTAATTTAGTTTTCAATTAAGTGCTCTTACAACTTATATTTCTTTTTGTAAGATACAATACCGTACATTTCAAAATATACTTTAAACTAAAATGTAAATTACATTGGGGCGGTGGGTGGCTCAGTCGGTTAAGCAGCCGACTTCGGCTCAGGTCACGATCTCGCGGTCCGTGAGTTCGAGCCCCGCGTTGGGCTCTGTGCTGACAGCTCAGAGCCTGGAGCCTGTTTCAGATTCTGTGTCTCCCTCTCTCTGACCCTCCCCTGTTCATGCTCTGTCTCTCCCTGTCTCAAAAATAAATAAAACGTTAAAAAAATTTAAAAAAATGTAAATTACATATGTTATATGTATGTTAGTAAAATATAGGTAATATGTTCAATATACACTTACTATAAGATTGAAGCAGGCAATGAAAATAATAGTGTGGGGTCAAAGTGTGTGACAGCTGTACATGTAATCCCTACAGTGTAATTTTTAAAAAATAAGACTATTTCTAGAGGTTACTTCTACCTAGTACTAGTTGGGGGTTTCTTGTATATATCAAATAGGATGGTCTTTGAATTCATCCTTATTACTTAACTTCTTACTCCTTCTATAGGAAAATGAGTTCTCTCTCTTTTTTTTTTCTGGAAGAAATCTTATAAATCATGTATCTTGAAATTGAGAAGTCTCTTTCCCATGTTGTCATCAACTATGTAACACAGCTTCTAAGAAGAACATTCCCCTACCAAAGCCTTTATTCATAACAGAAAATACTTCATATTTGATATCTATCTCAGATATATATATTTTTCTTGAATGGCTTGTTTTTTTAATTCTGAAGGGAGGGAAGTACAAAGAATCTATTCACAATTTCTCTATGATTTTTATATAGGGATATATTTATGTAGGTCTTTTGCCCATTGAGTCAGGCTTAAGTGCTGATATCTGGATCCTTCGGAACCATGTTCCGTGTTGAGTTTAATCCGCAAATATTAAGATAGACCCTGTGGAAGGGACGTGAGGAACAGGATTGGGCAGAGAAAATGAGCTGCAGTGTAGGTGCAACAGCTTCTGCTGACCTCACATAAACCTGTAAATAAAATGGCCCCTCAGTCATTGGACAGGAGAAATCCTTAAAAGGATGTGAAATGATCTTGGGCATGGCGGCCTCTGCACTGGAAGCAATTCCTGCGGGGGGGTGGGGGTTCATAGCTATAAAATGTCTGCTGACAGTACTTTCAGCAATTAAGATGTCTTTCCTTGAATGGGGACCTAGGAGACACATCTACACTACACAGAGTGTTGCAAAGCACATAACAGAAAAGCCAACATTGGCATTCGGATGCTTCTACTGTATTGTTGATAGGTGTATATATGTGTTTGAATATGTGTGGTGACTGTATGTCAAAGGTTTTTCTACAAAGTACTCTTCATTAAGTCATGCTAGATATAATCATCTTGGAAGATGAGAAGTATGTTTTAATAATTGATATTTATGATTTTCTGTTGATTAAACATTAACATTTATTTTTTAATATTAAAAAATGTGTTGTCTATTCTTGAGAGAGAGAGACAGAGACAGAGCATGAGCGGGGGAGGGGCAGAGCAAGAGAGGGACACAGAATCTGAGTTAGGTTCCAGGCTCTGAGCTGTCAACACAGAGCCTGACGCTGGGCTTGAAGTCGCAAGCCATGAGATCATGACCTGAGCCGAAGTTGGATGCTTAACCAAATGAGCCACCCAGGTTCCCCTAAACATTAACATTTAAAGTATACTTTTTACTTAACAATTTTTGTATGTATTTTCCAATTATTTTCTTTCTGAGTTTGCATAAAATTGGAATTGGTTCTTCACTACATATTTAAAAGAACTCATTAAAACAGTGAGGTGGCATTATCTTTGAAAATGCATTTTAAATTATTGGTACAGTATTGTAATGTTTATAGCAACATTTTAATTTTCTGTTTTTTACTTCAAATTTGATTATTTATATTTTCTTAGGAATTTATTGATTCTAACTGCATTTGTAAATGTAATCATAAGTTGTTCATAATAGTCTCTGATTATCTTTTGCATAGAGATATGTTCTTGCTAACCTTAAAATTTACCATTGCTTAACACTACAAATAAATAGTTTATATTAATATTTAAAACATAAATATGTTATAAATCATTTTATCCAGAAGAGATACAAATAATTTCTGTAAAGCTTTAAAAAATCATAAATCTATGATAAGGTGGTCACAAAGTCAAAACTTCTAAAATAATAATGCTAAGAATTACTTGCCTTTTGGGGAGGCTGGGTGGTTCAGTCAGTTGAGCTGACTTTGTCCGACTTCGTCTCAGGTCACTATCGTGTGGTTAGTGGCTTCGAGCCCCACATCAGGCTCTGTGCTGACAGCTCAGAGCCTGGAGCCTGCTTCAGATTCCATGTCTCCCCCTGTCTCTGCCCCTTGCCCACTCACACACTCTCTCTCTCAAAGATGAATAAACATTAAAAGAAATAATACTTACTTGCCTTTTTCATTGTGTTAATATTTTCACTGAATATGCAAAAACAGTAGTAGTTACCTTTATATATATATGTGTATGTATATAATATGTATTATATATTATTATATATAGAATATATAATGTACATTCACTTAATAATGTTCTTTTGAATCAGAAACAAATATTTTTAAAATCTCTGTATTGAATACACATTTTTATAAATTTCTTTAAATATCAAGTTTTTTGTTTTTTTAATATTAAAATTTTAATATCCTTTTATTTTAAAATATTCTGTGAGGAAATGTACTTCTGTTGCATACCAAATTATAATAGTTCTCCCCAGGAAAAGCACATAAGACATTCTTTGAGTTGCAAGCTCAAACACATCCTCCCTGATCCCATTGCTAACCATTTTTATTGAAAAAACAACTTGACAAAAAACCTATGATTATTCACTTGTGGGTATCTGGCAGACATTTTGTTAAAAATGGACAACGTTCCACTTCATGGAAAACAACAATACGTAAAAGAGTTTTCTGAGGATGTAATCAATAGGGACATTAATAAATGAGATTTTTGATAATGTATAATTTATTACAGAACATAATGTGTAAACATTTAAGATATCTGCTAAGTCAGAAAACTGTATTTCTATCTCAACATTGATAAAACTAAAAATAAAATGTGAAATTGTAGTTAAAAATTATGGAGGATGTTTCTCTTGGAAGTTGGAGCAATTTCAATTTTGGGGGTAAAAGGTAGAAGCAGATTGTTAACATGTTATTCTAGAATAGAATATTAACATGTATAACACACAATTAAAGCTGAAATTAATGATCAGTTCCTAAATAGTAATTTACCTTTGTTATATTTTTTGGAAAAGATTAACTGATTATAATCTACAGTCTTCAGTGGAAAAAAAATACTGTTGACATTTTAATCAATCAACTGGATATAATTGACATGTATAAACTACTCATCCAACCACAGCACATTACACATTCTTCTCAAGCTCATAAGAAACTTTCATCAAAATACACCATATTTTGGTACATAAAATACACCTTAACAAATTTAAAAGAATAGAAATAATACAATCTTCTCTCAGACCACAATGCAATTAAACTAGAAATTGATAATTCAAAGATAACTGGAACACTCCTCAAATTCTTGAAGATTAAACCACACACCCCTAAATAACAGAGGTGTAAAGGAATAAATCTCAAGACAAATGACAAATGTTTTGAATGAGATGAAAATAAAAACACAACCTGTCAAAATTTGTGGGATTCAGGGAAAGCAGTACTTAGAGGGAAATTTATAGCATTAAATACATATATACTAGAAAAAAAATGTAAAATCAATAATCTAAGCCTCCACCTATGTAAGTAGAAAGATCAATAAAATCAATGTCTCTATTGATTTTTCTCAATAAATCAATTAATTCAAAATGTACCACAAAATTTAGTACAAAACTGCAAAATCTAAAACTCCTTGAAGATACCGTAAGAGAAAATCTGGATGACTTTGAGTTTAGTGATGACTTTTTTGACTATAACACTAAAAGCATGATCCATGAAAGAAAGAATGGATAAGCCTGACTCCACTAAAATTAAAATGTTTAACTCCATTAAAAATACTGTTAAGAGAACAAAAACACAAGCCACATTGGGAGAAAATATTTGCATAATACATATCTGATAAAGAACTGTTATCCAAAATATTCCAAGGTATTTTTCTTTTACCATCTGTTTTGTAACTCTCTATGCCTATTATATTTAGCTTCAGGTTTGCATATAATATATTCAATAAATATTTATTTCATTTCCTGATTTGATGTTTTATGAATGGTTTTTGATGAGAAAAATAATACATATGGATGATACACTGTGCCATAAAAGATCATGTCTTAGGTCCCCTGTGGAATCATTGCCTCAGTTACATCTAGAAATTTTAGTAGTCAACTAATGACAGATGGAGCTAAAGATCAATAGCAAGTAAGAAGAGTACCACCAGATAATGTGTTATATAAATGCTCTTGCTATTTTTAAATAATGTTTATTATAGATCAAGACATCGAATTTAATAGGACATGTTCACAAATGACACTTGGGATTAGGAAATTAGAAGGCATTCTTTAACATAGTTTTGTTAATGGATAGAAAACATAGTCTATCATTACAAGAATAGCAGTGGCTTATAGTAAGTACTACCAATTAATGTAAAAACATTAAATTAAGCAAATATGACATAATAAATTATTATTTAGCACTGATATAAAATATTTTTAAATTTTTTAATGTTTATTTTTGAGGCAGAGAGATAGAGCACGAGTGTGGGAGGGTCAGAGAAAGAGGGAGACACAGAATCCGAAGCAGGCTCCAGGTTCTGAGCTGTCAGCACTGAGCCTGACAACTCATGAACCACGAGATCATGACGTGAGCTGAAGTCAGATGCTTAAACGACTGAGCCACCCAGGCGCCCCTGATATGAAAGGTTTTTTAAAGCAACATTTTCTTCCTCCCTCCCCTCTTCCTCCCTCTCTCCTTCTCTTCTTTCTTATTCTTTTTTCTTTACTTTTGTTTTCTGTTCTTTTCTTTTTTTTTCTTTTATTTCTTTCTTCCTTTCCCCTCCTTTCCCTTCTTCCTTCTTTCCTTCCTTCCTTTCTTCCCTCCTTCCTTCCTTCCTTCCTTCCATCCTTTTGAATTCCTACAACATGATCTCTCAAAAAAGTATCTGGATGCTTTACCACAAAATTTTATGTGTTTACTCCAAGGGGAAATATTAAAAAAAATTGAGAATAACATACTTTGCCAATAGCATTATCTGTAAATATGAAGTATTATTTATAAATATATGTAAACATAACATTTATCCTACTTGCATATTTAAAATGGATAATATTACATATAAAGTAATTTATTAAAGCATTATTTATTGCCTACAATTCAGAGTCATAATTATGCTGAAAGTACATTTAAGTATTTTCATATCTGAGGAAATGATAATAGACAAAATGAATTCTTTAAATCTATTCCTAATCTATGATTATACTTAAATATCACTCAATAATTTAAATTAAAAGTCAGGGCCATTATCAGAAATTTCAGTTATTCAGTTTAATTGCCAGTAAAACCAATGTCTTTGATTGTTTTAAATACACATTAAAATAATATGCCTAGATATGATTATTAAACTGTGCTTTTTAAAAAGGCATCCGCAGTATGTAAAATTAAGTGATTTAAATAATACAAGTGGATTTTTCTTTCAACTGACAAAAGTCAGATTATAACACAGGTTCCTTGGAATAATGTGGATTTGAATTATCACCGTTACTATGAGTAGTTACCAAAGACCTTTCTTTACTTCCTTAGCTATCACAAACCACATGTATCATATCAAATGGCACAAAAGCTAAATTGATTTTCTTAAGTTTCTATTATCTTCTACAACACAGCCATAATATAGAGTGATTGATTTTTATTACATTAATTCAATGTAATGGCTTTAAAGTTAAATAAGCAGCCATGATTAAAAAGGGTAATTTCTAACTGTTTCCTATTAACTTCAGGTCTATCATTTTTCTCTATAATTGTTCAAACTATGACTGATGAAGACATTGAAAAGATCCTTTCTCTAGGTAGACAATGAAACATAACAATGTAATGTTGAAATATAAAAGCTAGAAAGGGTTTCTCCATAAAAGAAATTGAGACAAACAGTAGAGTTTTAAAGTTTAATTTTAGGTGCTATGAATGAACCATATGTTCTCATCTTCAGCATCTGTTAGTTATGGTGATCAGGTTAAGTATTTTTTCAATAAGTGAAAATATTTTGAATTGCTGCTTTTTTAAGTAGGTGGAGGCCATGCAATAAGCTAAATGGAATGTGTTTTTGTTTTGCTTTGAATATCTTGGTTAGGGATTCATGAAATTTGTAATTTGTAGCTCATGTTAAAAAGAGAAAAACATTTAAGAATGCTCTTAAACTTTGGTTTCTTAACATTTTCTAACCTATTCTAAGGGATGCTAAAAAACGCTTAGGTTTAAATAACATACTTTCATTTTGAACATTTAACAAGCAGAATAAAAGATCCTTTCAGACAACATTTATCACTATGATTTAGCATTATGGCAATTTATGATTTCACACACATTCAAACTGCTAGGCATTAGAGTATGCACTCTTGGACAGTGTAATAAAGGACCATGCTCCCTTCTCCAGTGGTTGTAAGCTTACATTTACCATGAAGCAGACCCAAAGAATTCTCCATTGATTTGTAGAACTAATAAATAAAGTAGATCCTTTTGAGTTCCCTACAGCTGATGAAAAAATTTCAGGACATTTGGAAACCTCCTGAAATGTTTAAATATTCCAACAAGTGGTAGTTTGTGGAGTATACTTTGACATCTGTGGAGGTTCCCAGGGATGATTAGAAGAAGGTCGTCCAATGTAAACAAACAGGGATGGTAATAGTTGAAAAGGTCTTCTTGTTTTATGGATAGTTAGTATTTATGGTGAACCATGAGTTTTGTTTATGTGAGCTATTCTTACATTCTTCAATGGGAATTGCATAGAACTATGTAAAATTTGGACTGGAGAGTGTTCTCAAAACCGTATTTTTGGAAAATCTAAGACTCAAAATTTGCACCTACAAGCACCAAGAAGTAGATGTGCATTCCAAAAACAAATCTCTTTGAACTATGCCAATAGGAAAAAGATGGTAAACATTTTACTTATTATTTATTATTAAATTTATTTTTATTATTAAATTTATTTATTACTTATTATTAAACTCTGTAAAGCGACAAGAGTAGTTACTTGTAAAACTAAACATATTGTTTATGATTATGATTTTGTACAAGTAGAAGAGTATAAAAAACTGAGATAACATTGCAGTATCATTATTTTAAGAAAGGCTTCAGAGAGAGACAACAATATAACACCTAGGGCCTTCTCCTTTTTGGTACACCTGTTGAAGAAGCTTTATTTCCCAGAAACTCACCTGTCTGCTTTCCTCCATGTTATCACCAAAGCAGCTAAGCTCTAGTAAAGAAAACTGCATACAGAGCAAATGAGTCTTATTCTAAATTCATTAACCACCTACTTCAAAGGCTTCCTTACCATGGTCCAGAAGGAATGTATACACATTCCGACCTCCTATGATGATCTTTAAATGTTCTTAGTTTTTCTTACAAATACAGATACGTTACAGGTTGGTTAGAAAGGATTAAAATGGCACAGAAACCTGCAATAGTAATTTAGCACTTATACCATATGCAAGATCCTGTCATAGGATTTCTAGGACAGTAGCGGACACAGGCATTCATCAAAACTATCAAATAAATTTAAATTACAAACTATGATAAGTGTTTCAATAAGATTTACATAATTCTATGAAACCAGTGGACTGGTCCTTGTTGGAGTTGTCAGGGGAAATTCCCCAAAGAAATGAATGGCCAGCTGAGATTTTAAAATGACAGATGATTACATGAAGGGGTCAGCATGCAAACAGGCTCTGGAGAGTAAGGAGAAGTACCATTAGGAAACAGTGTAAGGAGGCCATTAGGACTGGAACTAGAAAAGAAGACACTTCATGAAGTTTCATGAACCGTGTGGGGTTAAGTGCCCAACCAATGGCTTTTTCTTCACCAAATTGCTCTTGTATACCTAAGAGGAAACCTTTCACATGTTTGAAATGGGGAAGGGTATGTTTCATCTTGTGTTGTGATGCAATTGTGTTGACTTGTGCCTCCTCAGCCCTATAAGGCTGCTCTCTTGTGTTGATGCTTTAGTTGCAGTGCTGATCTGGGCAAAGCCAGTGACACCCAGATACCATCCGGCATGCTCCTCTTCATTCAAAGGTGGAATTTCCCCCAACTTCTACCTGCTTTGGCTGACACTCCTGTGCCTTCAGTTTGTGTTTAATATCTTCCCCTTGGATTTTATACTTTTTTACCGGCAGGAAAGTAAGTGCAACAAAATAAAAAATCTATCTATCTATCTATCTATCTATCTATCTATCTATCTATCTATCATCTATAATCTACAGTAAAATTTTCACTCTTTTCTCTCTTTTTTTTAGGCTTTATCTTCTACATCTTATAAATAACCAGGTTCAAATTCAGATCTGAGGATATATAGTAACCAGCAGCATACAAAATTTTGGGGTTTTTTTATTTTTTATTTTAAAAAACGTTTATTTATTTATTTTGAGGGAAAGAGAGCCATTACAAGCGAAGGATGGGCAGAGAGACAGAAGGATAGAGAGAATTCCAAGCAGGATCCATGCTGTCAGCCAGAGCCAGATGCTGAGCTCTCAATCCCACAAGCTGTGAGATCATGACTTGAGACACTCACTGGTGGCTCAAGAGTCAGATGCTTAACCGTCTGAGCCACTCAATGGTGCTCCGTTTTGTTTTTTAAATATAAATTAGAATGTCCTCATGATATATGAATCATCTGAAACAAAGTGTCTGGTACTATTTCTTCAGTGATACTGAATACAATAATTTATGAAGTGGAAAAAACAAGAAATAAAAAGAAGAAGAACTTCAACTGATTAGCAAAGTACTTCTTCGCCAAGCAGCAGTTCAGTTTTTATGCTATAAGCTTCTTTCTACTAGTTTTTGAAATTCCTTATTACCCTTATTCAGTCAAATATGTAAGTATTTAGTTAAAGGTGATTAACAAATGCTTGAGTAGCTGAGTGCTTTCCCTTCTCCTGCTTCTGAAAGTAGAATTGACTTCTGTGTATTTCATGCTTTGTGTATATACTCAAAAGGTAAGTTTTTGGTTTATATTTAGGGATTTTCCAATACACCAGAAGAAATTTAGAGTGAACGTATACAGACCACCAAACTGAAAAATCATGTTTACTTATGTTCTGGATCCTTATTTCATATGGGTATCAATACGAATACAGTTTAAATTCCAAGAAAAATTGGTTGTAAATGTCTATTTCTATGTTATTATCAGTTCTCAAAATGTCCCAGAGTGTTTGTATTTTCGTCAATACTGACCTATTGCTCCAATGTCCTTTTGAAGTCCCTCAGATAAGGATGATAATGGTCTATTAATATCTTCTTGTTCTTAATGAAAATGGTATTAGTTATCTTTGCTATGTAATAAAATATCACCATTTTTGTGGCTTAAAACAAGATTCAGATTCTGCGGGGCAGAAGCTTGGACATTACATGGCTGGATCTGTTACTCAGTGTCTTTGCAAGTCTCCAGTCAAAGGTGGCAGCCAGGGCTGCGATGTCATCAGAGGCTCAGAGTACTCTCCCAAGTTCACTGGTTCTGGCAAGGTTCCTGAAGTTGCAGGGTTGAGTGGGTGATCTGGAAATCACCCATCATTTCCTGCCACATGGTCTTCCCCACAACAGGAGTTTGTTCTGTCAAGGTCAAGAGGAGTGACTGCTGAGACCTGTCTTTTACCTCTAGTGTCTCTTTTAGAGGGCTCACCTGATTAGGTCACAAACACAACCAGAGATAGGCTCTCTATTGATTCACTCACAGTCAGCTGATGAAAGATCTTAACATCTCCAAAGTCCACTTACTATGTAATGTAATTTAAGCAAGGGAGTGATATGACATTATATTCCCAGGTCCCAAATCAAACAAAGTGTTTATTTTATAAATGATACACTGTTGTTTCTAGAATATGGTGGTCAATTAAATATTTAATATTTTTCATGTGAAAATGACATGCAGTCCCTCCAATAGATAAAATAAATTGCAGGTTTAGGTAGAGGGAACAAAATTAAGTCAAAACACTGCTTTCTCATACATTTTTCAATTGTTAACAAGTTGCTAAGGATTTTTAAAGCTTCTACGTTAGAAGGAAGTATTTATTGAATGCAGTTGGAATTAAATGCATTTAGATAAGCTATGATTTATAATGTCACCAAATTCCTTACCATTGTCTAGTAAAGAAATGCCCTTAAGGTGGGAGAAGTGTCCTGAATTAATTTTTCTGTTACATGAAATATACTTACCAGTTTCACCCTATTTAAACAATATATAAGAAGCTCTATTATTTGTTTTTCAGCACTTGGTTTAAAACTAAATAGCAATTAACTAATATGATCTGTAGTTTCCTGATTTATCATTGCCATTACCAAACTAAGTTTCATTGCTGAAGTTTACTTGGGCCTGTTTGGCTTTCTGGAAGATGGTTATGTTCCTTTTTTTACAGAATTCAGTGTCTTAGAAGGGCTTGTATCATTTAAACTCTATGAGGACTGAGGATACCTAAGTTTTAAATATTCTTGGGGCGCCTGGGTGGCGCAGTCGGTTAAGCGTCCGACTTCAGCCAGGTCACGATCTCGCGGTCTGTGAATTCGAGCCCCGCGTCAGGCTCTGGGCTGATGGCTCGGAGCCTGGAGCCTGTTTCCGATTCTGTGTCTCCCTCTCTCTCTGCCCCTCCCCCGTTCATGCTCTGTCTCTCTCTGTCCCAAAAATAAATAAAAAACGTTGAAAAAAAAAATTTTTAAATATTCTTAAAATTTAACAAAGACTAATACAGCTCAATTCTGTCATCATTGTTTATTTTTTTAAAGATGTCCTGTTAGGTAAATGACAAAAGGAAAATTATGATACAGAAATGATCTGTAATAACATTCACTCCATTGTAAGAGTTCATCTTACTAAGCGATTTCTCATTAAGTAAATCAAGCATTTGGGGGCATCACTATAATTACATGTTCCTTAATGTTAAATTTATTCAATATCTATTTTTCAATTAGCTGGATGGAATTTTGTCTTCCTGTATTTAACATGCAGACGGTGCATACTGCTGTGTGAAACCTAAATCCTTCGGTTTTGCTTTACATGATTAACATTTCACCCAGCTTAATCTGTATATTTGATTTTAAACTTCTGGGATGGTCTGTGATGCATGCTTTGAATGAAAAAACAACAGCTTCAACTCTGAGAAGATGATTTCGTTATGGTCTTACTAGCAGAACTGATCCATCTGCTCTCAATTTCTTGCCCTTTGCAATTCACTTGTATATGTGTATGTGTGTGTTTCATTCACATTTTGCTTCTGCAAAAAGCTTTGGTTACCTTTCAAACACAGTAAGAAATGCTGTCAGTTTAGTCATCTGTTTTTTCATGTAGAGGACTGTGAAAGAGACTGGAGAAAGTAATTACAAATTTCTATTTCTGAAAACTTCCTACAACTGCATTGACTGAAACAACAACAACAAAAAGTATAAAAACAGCCTCAAGTGTGATATTTAGAGTGGGACGCGGCAGGGAGAGGGGAGGACAGGGATTTCATGACCATCCTACGTAAGAATGTTTTATTAGATTAAAATTTCAACACAACTCAAAAATCTGCCTATGCTTGCATTTACTCTTTATCTCTTATTTTTCAAGTACTGCACACTATTGCATACCTGTTGCCAGAAGAGTCCAGGCAATTTTTAAGCAAGGATAATCCTAAGTAACCAGAGCTTTAATTTAATTGTTAATATTCTTCACCACAAAACCCACAAGAGAATAGGCATCATGTCTCCAATGGTAGAACGTGGGCTATTTTTAGGGAAATATTTTATTGCTCAATTTCCCATCCCTCTCTCCCAAAGCCAGTGCTTACCCCTTCTAGAATATGGCATACACTAGCAGCTTATATCCTTAAAAAAAAGCACATAACAACTTCCCACTAACTTGAAAAATAGCACAGAGTCTTACAACTCTTGATTCTGATGATGAGCTGTTACTTTTTTGGTCCATTAAAAGATTTCCAGCGTCTTCGGAACCAAAGCCATATTCAGATGTGTGTATAACATCACCGTGGATGGTCTTGTGAGCATAATATAATACACTTTGTCCAGGGATTGGAAGGTTTATTATTCACTTCAACAGAAATGTATGCAACATGTACAGTGTATCTAGCACTACATCAGTGTCTGGTGTTACAAAACAACGTGTGATAAAAATATGTTCAGGATCAATAGTCACCACGGAAATGAAAATTAAAACCCCAACAAGATATCACTATATGCCTATCAACGTGGCTAAAATGAAAAAAAAAAAATTATGCTACCCCATAGTTTTCTTTTGGGCTTAAAATCTCTGAACCCCGGAAAGCTAAAGGCAAAGCCCAAGCAGCCAACTACTCTTCAGAACCCTTCTCAGACTACAGCACTCATTCAAACTGGCAAGTGGTGCTTGTGAGGCAGGCTCGGGGAAGCTGATTTAATCCAAAAGGGGCTCTTTAATTTGAGAAAATGATGAGTTACTTTTAACGGAACACGAGTTTTCCTTCAGACATAAATATAAACGGGGTTAAAAGCAATTCCAAGGTGAGCTGTAGATGATATCTAAACATTTGGGGTATCCCAGTTGTAGTTTATCACTTTAAATCCCACTGCTCAATTTTTATATTAACTGCAAGAAAAAAAAAAAAAAGGTATCCCAAGGTATCCCAAAAGGATCAGAATATTCACGTACCACAGATTGAGCAGAAGAATAGTAACATATCTGCAGTAGAAATCTGACATAGGTTTGTTATATAGTGACAATTATTATTTTGTGATTATGGGTTATGTTGTGTTTACTTTAATACAAGCTTATGAATATGGACTAACTCTTAATCTCACCCCCTTCTTGAGTCTGTCTTCTTCGTAAACTTTTGTGTTTAATTTATAATGCAATACCAAATTGGATGTGAATGTAATGGGTGTCAACCTTTTTGTTCATTCTTACCAACAACAGTTATGTTGTAAATATGCCCACATAATAAATAGAATGGTGTTCTTTAGCACCATCTAGCTTACTTTTTGAGCAATTCACAAAATACAATTTATCTTTTACAATAATTGGTAAGAACACTTTTAGAGAGCATAGCTATGAAGGTCTATGAAGATAGGTCAAAATGACTACAAGAATCAAAAAAATCACTTTATGCACACTGTTGCCTTCTTACAGCATTAAGGGATTTGTCTTTTCATGCTGTCACTAGATCTTAAGAAATCATTTTCTTTCTGCTAATTGTCAGAAATGCTTCATTTGAATCAGTGGGAACATTTCACTTAACTGCTGGTCAGTTGTTGACAATCTTTAGAACTAATGTATTTTTTTATCAATGGACATTGAGAGCACTTTATAAAAATAATCTGTTGACACTCATTTTATATCATGAAATCCAAGTTATTGACATTGCCCTGAGAAAAAGAGCAAGGTCATACACAGAACAGGGAAACAAAATGTAATACGTTAGCCTATATTTAGCTGATAAACACAGTTAATTATGGAAAAATAGCATCTATTGTTTACCAAATACCTTCTAGAAGAAAATATTATGATCAATTTCTGATTGTGATAGACTAGGTTATTTTGATGTTTCCTAGTAGCTTATATTTCTGTCCCACCATTTAAATTTATCTATTCTTCATGAGGTTGCCACAATTTATTTTACAATAGCTACATGTTACTATTTAATTTATGCCTGTTTTCAGCCCAGCAAATCTATTTAGGAGAAAGCACAGAATGCTGATAAATGCAAGATATGCACTAGTGTAATGTCTTTTATAAAAACACTTGATGCACATTAGCTAGGAAAAACATTAAAGCAATTGGAATTTTGAAACTAAGGTTTTAAGAAGTTAATAATATGGATACTCAAGCAAATATCAAAATATTTTGATATACTAGATTTATGACCATACAATTTGGTTACCTTATGTTAGGTGAATGAAGTAAAATATGTTTAAAACAATCCATCAATATAGAAGTTGCAGAATTGTTAAAATAAGTACATTTTTTATAATTTTCTCATTGAAAAAAGTTATTCCTGACATGGCTACTTTGAATTGAAGCTTAGAATTAAATATAACAGTGTCAGTTTGGCTATTAAAATTACATAGAATTTTAAGGTATTAGAATAATTAAACTCCAGTCTTACTCATTTACTTACCCAACAAATTTATACTGAATAAACATTATTTGCCACTCACTCTTCTAAAGGGGCAGAATTTGATTGTACTCAATGCAATTAAAGTCTCTGATCCTAAAAAGTTTCTATTCTAAAAGGGTATACAAACTGATGTGTGTGTGTGTGTGTGTGTGTGTGTGTGTGCGCACGCATGTGTGACGTATATGAAATAGTGTTAAGTGGTGTACAGGAAATTAAAGTAAGTGATGGGATAGTGACTTTTTTTATTTTCTTAGATTGCATGGGCAAAGAAATGACATTTAAGAAGAAATTTGAAGGTTAAAGAATCCACCACAGAAAGAGAAGAAGGAAGAATATTCCAGGAAATCAGAACATCCATTTCAAAAGACTCTTAAGTAGCTAAAAGTTTATCATATTTGAAAAACTACTACAGTGTGAATTTAACATAGGAGGTAAGATGAAGAGTGATGAGGCATATGGCTGGGGGCAGACCTCATAAGGCTTTCTACGCTAGAGGAAGGAGTTTCAATCTTCGCACCTTCCCGTCCTTCCTTCCTTCCTTCCTTCCTTCCTTCCTTCCTTCCTTCCTTCTTTCCTCCCTTCCTTCCTCCTACTTTCTTTCCTTTATCCCTTCCTTCATTCCTGCCTGCCTTCCTGCCTTCCTCCCACCTTCCCTCCTTCCCTTTCTTCCTTCCTTTTTTCCTTACTACAGTAATCACAGTGAAAGTTGACAGTGGCTTTTATTAGGATCATGGAAAAACATATGTAAAGACATGGGCAGTGTCCATATATATTTGTAGGTAGCATAAATGGGAGTTTTTGATAAAATAAATTTCAGAGTTGGGGAAAGAGAAGTATCAAGGGGAATATAATTACTTTAGGCTTGACAAGTGGGTACTGTTTCTTTAACAATTGAATGCTAACATTGCCTCAACAAAATCCGGAGATGGGTAAACATACAAATTAAGTGATGGCAGGATCAAGATTTTTGATTCAGCTTGTTCAGTTTTGGGATGTGTGTCTTGTTGAGGTACCAAGTAATTATGGATATGAATCTAGTGTTTCAGCTAGAAGTCAGGGTAGGAAATACAGCTTCTGGAACCACCTTCACATGCATGCATTTTTTTCTCCCAAGAAACAGACCTATTAGCTTACCTAAAATAGTTTCAATAGCTGGTTTTATAGGAGACGGGAGAGAAAAATCCTATTTTTTTATTTTGTATTTTTTTTTCATTTAAAAAACGGCATATTGATCATAGGAAATTTTAAAGCAAAGTAAAGAAAAAAGCAACAGTGTCAACACGAATGAACATAGAAATTAGTAATTTGTCATATTTATTTATAGCTTTTCTATGTAGAAAACAAATTATAAAGGTGAGAATGTTCACTGGGTAACATCGTTACAGCTAAAACATCACCAAACAACTTTAATTTAATTAGGAAGTTGTTTTTTTCTATAACTTGAACAGTGGTTCTATTCTAGAGTACATACTTACCTCGTTCATCACTTACCCAGTCCTGCCCCCCATGCTCTTTTCTTTACAGGGTTTCAGACTCAACACCCCAGTACATGCTAGAAGCAGGAGTGAAATGTAGCTACTCTGGATAATGTTTAGCTAGATGCAGTGTTCAGGAAAAGCATCACACAGAGCAAAATATCCCAATCTGCTCCCCCTAACCAAACATTTAGCATTTTCTTTCCCTTTCCTTTTTGCAGGATGCAGCTACTCTTATGCACTTAATTTAATTTACAATATTTTGCTGATGGCCAGGCTTCCATATTTTCCGACATTATCCTTTTAGCATCTGCCTCTTTCATTCCTCGATCATTGCCTATAAGATTAAAAAGTCTTTATTCTGGAGCAAAGCCGTGTTTTTTACCCCATGCTTTGCCAACCTGGAAAGAGCTCCAGAGTCTTATCTCATATTTATACAGAATGCCAAATCCTGTTCCCTTAATTGTCTCAGCTGGGGAGCCAAGAGTGCATAAAACAGCTGGTGGCAAGTGTGTATATAGCAAATAGGTAGGGCAGACTCTCCTGCAAAATTCAATGTTGTACTAAGAATTTTTGCAGTTAGGGGTTCGTCCCTCTGGAGGAAACCAACACAATTGGTTCTGTTAAAACTCATTTACTATACACAACCACCTTCCAGATGGTAGCCTCTGACACCACAAAGTGCCCGAGGCAGAGTTGTGGTTGTAAAGATGTACATATGAATGTGATAGAGGAAGGAATATTTTTTTAACAAGCAACTGAAAAAGGCATTTAGGAAACGGAGACTTTGTCACTCTGCTCTTCAGAGTCCGTGGTAATGCTGTCATGCTTTGCAGTTAGCATAAAAACTGAGACGCTATTTTGTTCATTTGTACATGTGTTAGAGATCTATTTTAGATCTTCATTGTTTTTCTATAAATGTTCAACATGCTTTTTAAGACAGAAATGTTACAAAATTTTGCATATTTTGTTCATAATGCAGCCTTTGGAGGAGATTTCTCTTTCTAAGTCTATGAATTTAGGATACTCTGAAGTGGAATCACTTTGTCTATTGTCTTTGTTCTCATAGTTTAGCCTTCAAGACCGAAGGTCACATTTACTGTGCATCTCTCATGTTTTTGCTCATGCCTCTAAATTCCATCTATATATTTTCTATTGATTTCAAAATTAGATCCAGGCTTGGATGAGTCACAATGGACAAAAAAAGGATGGGTTGAAATGAATAAGTTAGTGTTTCATTCCATATTTGCAAAATCTATATTAATAACAATCACACTTAAGACATTTTTTCTTGACTTGGTAATATCTTGTCAGTGTTATTTGGAAATGAAGCTGAGTCCCAAAGTAAGTTGCAGATTGATAATTTATATATAAAACATGATATAATCATTTTATTGTTTTAAGTTTCTCTTTCATCCAGAAGAGAATAGATTAAAACCAACAGAATGTAAATTTTCAAGGAACTCAAAATAACTATATGGGGAAAACTAAATTGTTGAAAATGATCTTCTGGTGTATAATAGAATTTTTTATGATAGCTTGATTTTATGTTCCTGGAATATCAGTATTGCGATTAGGACAGCAAGATTTGGGGCAAGATGTAAATGTCAATTCATAACGTGATTTGACAATTAGTTTTATGCATAATTATGTCATTTACTCACCCATTAGATGTATTGACGGTCTACTATGTGCCAGATACTGTTGAAATTGCAAGGGTACACTGCTAAGCCAACAAGCATAAAGGTGAAAAATTTTAAAAATATGGCCCATTTGGCACAAAATTAAAAGTTGAGTGAAATAGCTAAAAACTTAGAAAATCAAAAGCCACCTAACCTCACTTTCACATAATATAGATAATAGGAAAACAAGAGAACTGATTCTATAATTTGCTAAGAAACTGGCATTCAGGAAAGAGGAAAAAACTTATCAGTGTAGAATAATATAAACAGAAAAAATGATTACAGCCAAGTTCCTCCAATTCTTGATGACAGATTCATTTGATTTTGAATTGCATGGAAACTATACATCCATCAATTTGCTCTTATTCAGAGATATTTCTGAGGGGGATTTTGCTAGACTGTTGTTCGGGAAATTAGCTTTCTGTGTTGCATATGCCAGAATGGCATTCCTGGAATTTGTTTTTAAGTAAATGCCTTTGAGATTATAAAGAACTACACAATATACACCATCAAAAAGTTATTTTCAAATCAAATAATAAAATGTTTTTTCATGTATATTTTATATCCCCACTTAATAATAAAATAATTTATATTTTCACCAGATGTCTTTATTATATCAGTCCAGATTTTTCTATTTCTCATGTGAGATCAGCACATTTCATATACTACACATTGGGGAAATAATGGAGAAAAGTGAAAAATAAATTTATAAGCTTGTGATAGTTCTAACTAAAAGGAACCTAGTAGATTGCTTCTTCCATGTACTTCTCAGAGGGAACAGGTAGATTTGGGGAATATGTATTTATTCCTAGCCTAACAAATGTATTCAGTCATAGATACTGAAATATCCCATGAAATTTGGCACAGGTAAAAAAAAATTGCCAGAGTATGTGTATATAAATATAAATAGTAACACTCATTTATGAGAAATTATAGATACCCTGTTAAAAGTGAATCTATATATATATATATAAATTTAAAAGATTCACAAATACATACAAATTACTATAATAAGAACACACTGATAGTTAATTCTTTTAATTAAACATTGAACTTGTAAGGAATGACACTGAAATAAATTTAAAATTAAAAGGGATAAAATATGAGGGGAGATTACTTTTCAACAAAAAGAGCTATGCTTTGACTAAAAGCAAAAACAAATCTAGACTTTAAAATACTCTTTCGGGGCGCCTGGATGGCTCAGTAGGTTAAGAATCCACCTTCAACTGAGGTCATGATCTCTAGATTCGTGAGTTCAAGCCTTGAATCAAGCCCTTGCTGCCAGCACAGAGCCCGCTTTGGATCCTTTGTCTCCTTCTCTCTGCCCCTCACTCTCTCATAAATAAATACATAAATACATAAATAAATAAATAAATAAACATTTTAAATTAAATAAAATACTCTTTCAGCATGTATCAGTATCTTTTTGTCTCATTTCTCTTTATAAATACACTTAAGTATGTATACAATAATTAAGCAATTAGTAGATTGAGATTAAGACAACTCAAGTACAGATAATATCTATAACTTTAAAAATCTGATATTGGATTGGTTTTATTTTATTTTATGTTGTTTCAAGTTTTTACTTAAATTCTAGTTAGTTAACATATAGTGTAATATTGATTTCAGGAGAGATGGGCTTTATTTTTAAATAATGTTTGCTGATCCTACAAATTAGTACATTTACTTCTATTTTGCTTTTATTTCTTTTAAAGATTCTCGTTAAGAATCTTTGATAAAACGACACATGCAATAAGTTCTGGTATATTAATATAATGTCAGGTGGAAAGAAAAAATGAAAGTACAAATACTTTGATTAATTCTTTGTGGATCTTTAGCAAGGTAGTAACAGTGGTTTCCATGTTTCAAATATTGACAAGTCAAAAACAGTTCCTCCATACAATTTGTGATAAACCATCAGTTTAAATTCCACAGCATTATAATAAATACGAAAATAATTGGCCTATGCAAATAAACTACATATTTTCTAGTACTAATTAGTGTGTTATAAGATAGAATTCACAGATGCATTTTCCACACTTTGAATTTTTAAAGAAGGATGCTGTCAATTGTATGATTTTTTAAAAATCCATTTGGTATGTACTGAGGTCCTACAGATTGTCAGCTTTCTAATTAACTGCTGCCAAGACAAAATAATCCCTAAAGACCCTAACTTTGTCAATTTAGAGATCACAATAATCATTTTTATCATTTTAGAAAGGACCCCAAGGCCAGCAAGATTAGCGCGTTGGACAAACAGAGCACATAAAGTTTATAAAGTGTAGGGAAACCACAGCAACCTTAGCAGTGTGAGGAACTGTTGAATGGAGGAAGAGCCCTTACCACTACAAGGTCAGAAAGGGTAAGGACATGTGGTTGATGAAATCAAGAAAGCGAAAGCTGGGAAGGTCATCAGGCAGTATTATGGCCTTCAATGGAGGGGCTCTGCTTGTATAAGGTGAACCCACAGACAGGAAAATGGAGACAGTAGTAACAGAGCAAATTCCTCCTCCTCCCACACTCTGATCTGCTTGCCTTCCGGTGTTACCCATTGGCTTAAACCAATTGGAAGCAAGGAAGCATTGGAGCCAAATGAACTACACTAAACAGCCAACATCTTGGGGCACTGAGCAAGATATACCAGGATGGAGAGTGAATCCATATTGGCAAGTGAAAGATATCCCACATCCTCCATTCTTTTTACCCTCAGATCTCCTCCTTTCCTTCACCCCTTTCAGGTGGAATGCTGTGTTCCCAGTACAGTTTCTCATCCTCTATTGCATAATCAGAAGTGATATTAATTTGATCATGCTCCTTCCAGAAACCTAAAATGTAAGCTTTCCAGGGTTCTTCATACTAGGTAGCAGGAGGTGGTTGATAAATGAAATAATTTATTAGCATACAGCACATTGCCATAGATGTCTGTTTTATAGCCATAAGGCTCATATTGTGATCATGTTCACCATCTCCCTCCTCTATGTTTCCTTTAACTTCAGCTGGACAGTCTTTTACCTACCAAATCACATCATTTGAGTTCTTGGGGACCTTATCTTTACTAAGTTGCAGCTTATTAGGACTATTGGAAAGAAGAATTAAAATGCAACTCAGTGAGTAATATTGGTTAGAAAAAAAAATCTTCTTTGTCCCTATTGTGAATCAGTCAGTCGATTTTTTTCCAAGTACAGTTGATACACAACCTTCTCCTATGCTGTAGGCTCAGTGGATGAAGACCCCCAATTGTCCAATGATGGTCTTAACTTCTATTGTGTCAGAAATGTGACTTACTTCTCTCAGAGAAGCATTCATCCTTCAGGCACTAGAACCTCCCAACCCATCAAGATTGTAGGGACAAAAAAAATTTCCTTTAGTCAGTTGACAATTTTAAAGTGCAATGAGACACTGTTGGTGGGAATGCAAACTGGTGCAGCCACTCTGGAAAACAGCATGGACATTCCTCAAAAAGTTAAAAATATAACTACTCTATAATCCAATAATTGTACTACTAGTATTTACCCAAAGGATACAAAAACATTGACTCAAAGGGATACATGCACCCTGATGTTTATGGCAGCATTATAAACAATAGCCAAATTATGGAAAGGGCTCAAATGTCCAACAACTGATGAATGGATAAAGAAACTGTGGTATATATAGACAATGGATTATTACTCAGCCACTAAAAAGAATGAAATCTTGCCATTAGCAATGACATGGATAAAGCTAGAGAGTATTATGCTAAACTAAATAGAGAAAGACAAATAAAATATTATTTCACTCATATGTGGAATTGAAGAAACAAAACGAACACAGTGGGGCAAAAAGAGAGAAAAACCAAGAAATAGACTTTTAACTATAGAGAAGAAACTGATGATTACCAAAATGGAGGTGAGCAGGTGGATGGGTTAAATAGGTGACGGGGGAGTGCACTTGTGATGAGCACCGGGTGTTGTATGTAAGTGTTGAATCACTAAACTCTACATCTGAAACTAATACTACACTGTATGTTAAGTGTTAACTAACCAGAATTTAAATATAAACTTGAAAAAAACTAAAATAAATAAATAAATAAAAATATATTCTATCATGTGGGACAGCAACTTCATTGCATAGTTTTCTTAAATTAATTTTGTCTGGCCATTTCACCAATGCCAGCTGCCTCTGAATGATGGAGAATAGTAAGGTCAGTGAAATTTTGTGAGATTGAGCCTATATCCTTTTGTAAGATAGTCATGCTTGGGTAAAGTCACGTCTATAAAATGTAGAACTGATTAAAACATTTTTGTTTTGAAAGTATTCAGTTAACTTCTCATTTCCTCTAAAACTCAAAAATTTTAATACACAATTAAGTTTAAAATCAAGATTTAATTTTTCATTCTGTTTTTATTGTCTACTAACAATTTTTGGATTCTCAAATTAAAACTAGACCACTTGCTATTTACTTTTTTTACTCTTTCACAGTTTGTGTACAGTTCTGCATTTCTGAAAATATCCTAATTCATCATTTCTAATTACCCAACATTTATTATTAAAATTCAGCTCAAAAACTAGCCCTTCTAAATTTTCCAAGACCTGTAGATATATATAAACATACAAAAACACAGCCTTCTGTGCCTTGTTTCTGTCTGTTGAAATATCTGAGAGCAGTCAATATACTTAGACTACAACTCTACGTGACTCTGTGGATCATTTCTGATTTTAAGCTCCTTGAAGCCAGAGATCACATTACATAATTTGTGAACCACGGTACCAAGCTTAATAGTTTTTCATCAGTTCTTTATTGAATTTGAACTAATGCACATTTTTGTATTAAGAAGAGTATGATAAAATCATGATAATAAATCAATCATACTTTATTACTGAATATTGCAATTTGTTTTTCATCTTTTTTTTTCAGGAATCAATGTCATACATAGAGTGCTTAACTTGTTCTATTTGCATTCCTGATGTTTTACAAAGCATATTTGATGCTTCTCTGCTATCACATTTTAGTGAAGTGGATGCTCTAAGTAAAGAGGCAAAACATCTTCAAAGTCTCCTGTTGCCTTAGTCAACACTGAAAATACTTACAAACAGGTTAGTGGGCACTTAGACCTTATTTGTTATCAATTATGATTAAATTAGTAAACATTTATTAAAATGTTGCATAAACATATACTTTAACAGGATAAAAGCATTTTACTGTAAGCATGTAGGGTTGTTGCTACGTTCAGTGACTAAAGCATGTATAAGTGTTTAGTTCTACAACAAATCGTGTTAATTATAAAAGCATGGCAAGTGTTAAAAAGTATTTTAGAATTTGAGATAACTGTACAGAAATATTCATTTGTGTATATTTTTTCTCATTCTCTTATATTGCAAAATGTTCACCCAAAAGTTATGTGAATATGAAAGCTAAAAATTTCAGTCCCAAATACCTTTTGAAAAATTACCAATTATTTCCACTAGATAATAACAATTTGTTGAGAAAAAAATGTGAAATCGTCTGGGTATTAGTGTTTTTATTAGTAATACATGAGACCATGATGTTCACAAATATAAGGTAAAACTAAAGCTTGTGATTTAAGATAACATTACTCTTTTATTGCAATTTTTATTGTATTTTGAACTTTAAGGATGTAATTTGCAATCATATTTTGGTATCAAATGTGGAGTTGCTGTTGAGTGTACTAAATTTTTGCTGGTGAATCAATTTTTGGAAACTTAAGCATATTAGTGTAAATGTGCTGAAATTAGGACATTTGGCAATTTATATATATGTATGTGTAGATATATATTCATTATAGAACTTGCTCATTAGTTTGTCAATTTTTCACTCATTCAATTGATAACATTATATTATAAGATTATTAATACATATTGATATAAAACAGCATTGGAAGATTTTGGAAAAACAATGATAAAAATAAATACAAACATCCTGTCATGATGCTTAAAATTACTCAAGAATCTAAAATGACTACAGGTAGATTATAGCTACCTACATGTATGGATGAATAGATAGATGGATAAATAGATAGATATGTAGTTAAATAGATAAACAATGTAAATAAACACTGAAGATGAATTTAGGTGAGTATAACAGGAATACCTACTTGGGAATTGATAGTCAAATTAGCCTATTTGAAAATGAAACACTTATAGGAAGTAAGTCAAATGATGAACAGGGGAAAGGCAGTTTATGGAAAGGGAAGAACGTTTGCTTTGGTTCAATGAATATTTCATTGTGTTCAAGAAATTAAAAAAAAATCCACAGTGAGTAGAACATGAAGGGGAAAGCAACAACGAGAGAGACAAGGTTGGTAAATTAAACAAAAAAAGAAAATGGCACAGAAGTAGGGAGCAAACATTAGGCTTTGTGAATTAACTTAATTACTATGGGAAATGACTGAATGGTTTGAATCATAGAAAGGTTGGAGTATTATACTTATTGAAAAATCTCTCAACTTTATGGAGAATGAATTGGAGGTGGTCTTTGGATCTAAGAGTAGAATGAGAGAAACATGTTAAAGTTTCAACGTAATGCAGGATGATGCTGGCTGCACAGAATGATGGCAGGCACCCTGGAGAACAGTGAAGGTATGGATACATTTTGAGATGTTAGATATCCACAGATTGGTGATGATATTTGAAAGACCAAAGTAGGAAGGAAAAGGACATATAACATTACATCAAAGATAATCCCTAGCTTTTAGGAAGAACCAACCTGTTTGTTAAAATAAAACTTACTGAAATGGAGAACACAGACTAAATTGTTTCACTAAATCGGTGGAGGGTCAGGTGCACAGTGGGGATGGGAAAGCAGTAGGGTGAGAAGTGAATCAGGCACTCAGTTCTGAGCACATTAACTTTAAAGTGGCTAAGAAATTAGCCAATTAGTACAACTGGAATTATTAAGAATGTAATTGAATGTATGGGTCTGGAATTCCAAAGATGAAAAATATAATTTATGAGCTGATACTAGATGATTTTAAAAATTTAAAAATTCATTTAAATTAAAAAATTAAATTAATTAATTCACCTAGAAAAGGAGGGGACATGAGAAAACAAGAGTCTAAGGCAAAGTCTTGAGGAGTGACACATCAGGTTGAATAGTAATAGCTATGAAAGAAAATGGAGAAAAAAAATGTAATCTGATGTAGATTAAGGAAAAAGAATATTTCAAAAGAAATGTTCTTTCAGTTGTGTTGAATGTTGCTAAGATGTCAAACTAATTGGCTAAATATGCAAAGAAATAATTTCAATATTAAGATAACTGCTTACTTTGTTTATATTCTAAACAAAGACTTACACAATTTGCCTGCGTGTATCATGCCTAGAATTAAAACTAAGGGGAATTTGAAATATTAATGAGTAACATTGCATCAATAGATTTTTAGATAAAACCCTCAGAGAAGAATAAAATCGTATATGTGTTTTCTTATGAAATGAAATTGATCTATAGCATTAATTAAATTTAGTAATTGTTTATATTTAATCAGTTTTTACAGAGTGTTACAACATTGTATGAACTTGTGAAAAGAAAATAATATGTAGGGTTGTTATCAATTGTATTAAATATGGTGTAAAGACTGTTAGTTTTTGATAATATGTAGAGATAGCAAGTATGTTAATACTTGTACTGAATGGTTTATATCAGGTAAACTCCTGATATTCTTAAAAGTATAAGAATGAGAGTTATATTTATTAAGAACAAAATCTTGAATGACATTCAGAACAAAGATAAATATTCTTTTCTTCATTACCATTGCATATTTTGCTTCAAATGCATTGATGTTTAATAGCAATTACTTGAATCAAAGCAAAATTAATCCTTGTTTCATTTGTAGTTAAAAAACACCTAGGCAGTTTTCACAGAATTCATAGATAGACGTACATGGGATTCTGTCTCGTACCTACTCCATTATTGCAGGATTCCCTAGAAAAGCTCCAGTCTTACAAAAGCAGCTGCTTGTATTTAGTGATAATCCTCTGTACTATTAGTTTTGTCTTTTGGGATAGGAAATTGATTACCTGACCTTAACATAGTGAAGACTTTGCATGTGTCTTGCTTTCTGCCTCAGACAGTAAATTAGTTGTATAAACAGTAAAAAATAATTACGAATACAATGATGCTTTAGTTGGTTAGAAAAATTTAGAGAAAATGAAAAATAGGCTCTTATTTTTATTTTCCATAGTGTTGTTTTATTTACTCTTATTTATTATTTTGTTTATTTTTATTTTCCATAATAAGTTACAAATTAAAATGCTACTGCCTTAAATAATGCATTTTATGGTGAGCTCTTTATGCTTTTAGTAACATACCCATAAACGCTTTAGCAGAGAGAGCTGATAGGTAAATGAGTGACACTGAATAGAATTACATATCAGGATGCCTGTATTTCTATCCAAAGGGAAACTGCTTTTAACTTGGACACTCACAGAGTATGACAATATCTGTTCATTAACTGAATAAAACAGATCAGTTACAAACAACAAAAAATTGAACATTTTCTCTCAAACATACTTGGTTAATTAGTACTGAGGAATTCAAAATTAGTGTGAATACCACTCTGAATAACAAATATTTATGTGTATGTAATTTTTATTTAATTAGCTGCAAAACCAAATTTACAGTGTCCTCAAATATAGTAAATATTCAGCCATTACTGACAATTTTTTTTACCAACAAATTCTTTTATCTCTTGTCCATATGACAATCTCTCAGTGTCTCATGAAGTCTTATGCCACTGTACAAAATAGACTCCACTGAGAAAAACTCCACTGAGAAAAAAATACGTATTTCCTTCTGCTAAGTACCTAGTGTTCTACCAACCTTGATGACAACTTTAAGTTTTTTTATGGATCCCAACAGAAATGCAAGTGGGAAGATAAAAACTTCCTGGAGATAGTACTATGATTGGAAATTCTCAGTGTATGTGGGAAATAGATACTGTGTCTAATATATTAAGTATATTAAATATATAATGCATTAAATATATATTATACATATATACACACACACACACATTATATATATTTAACACACACACACACACACAAACACATATATACAGATCGGTACAGTATTAGCTTGTTTCAAAATTTTCCTTAGAAAATATGATTTCTTTTCCCTCCAAGTTTACCTTTCCTTAAAAATGTAACCTTCCAAACATCCTAGATTTCTTTTTAAGTCTTCACCTTCTACCTGGTGTGGGCCAGAGGCTCCACGTTCTCCTCCATCACTTATGAGAAGCAGATGTTCTACTTTTAACAATACAAATCATGTCTCCAGTGGTCCATAACCCCTCTGGGTTCAGTAATGTCTTATTTTAGATATATATAGGTTGCTCTTACTTTCTAATTTGTTTAGATATTCACTTTAAAGGATATGTGCCTTATGCCAGTATTATTAGGTTTTTATGGTAGGAGGGTTTCTAAACACGTAGTTTATTATATTTTTGAAGTCAAGGTAAAATCACATCATGATATCTTATTATTAGATGTGGAAATTTTCCACATCATTTTTGAATTTAATAATTATCTTGTTTCTCTTGAACTTGTATTTCCTTCAGTCATTTTAAGATACATTTTTTCTCTAAGTGTTGTGAATAAATAGCATTGGAGCTTTTACCGGAATTTTTTAAAAGTCAAGATTATTTGGATGTATCAATCTGTTCATAACTTTGAATACTAACATCCATCAACATTGAGAATGTCTCCCTTTAGTCAGCTTCTTTTTTATTTTTTTTTATTTTAATATGAAATTTATTGTCAAATTGGTTTCCATACAATACCCAGTGCTCATCCCAACAGGTGCCCTCCTCATTTGTAATTTGAATTTTTCCAAGGAGCTTTGTTATTGTTGGTGGAAAATTTATTTCATTGTATTTTTTTAGTTTGTTTTTTATTAACCCGCACGCAATTCCTTGCCTTCCAGTTTGTTGAAGCACTAGGTCAGACAACATTTGCCGCAATAACATCTGTCAAAGTGGCTAGCCATAAAAACCCCAGCACCAGATTCATCTGAAGGGCACTCCCAATGAAGGCAACTAATTTTACCATTCTCATCTACCTTATAGTAGGACAGCCAACTTAACCTTCTTTTTCTTATGCTTATTCTTCCTGGGAATGGTGTAAGACTTCTTCCTTTTCTTAGCACCACCATGAAGTTTCAACACAAGATAGAGTGGACTCCTTTCAAATGTTGTAGTTAGAAAAAGTACATCCACCTTCCAGTTGCTTGCCAGCAAAACCAGGCTCTGCTGATCAGGAGAAATTCCCTCCTTACCCCGGATTTTGGTCTTTACCTTTTCTATTGCATCCGAGGGCTCGACCTCTAGAGAGATGGTCTTCCCCATAAGGGTTTTCATGAAAATCTACATCTTGGCAGAGGTTCCACCACAGACGGCAGATCATAAAGGGATTCTATGGTGTTTTCATCAGTTTAATTTTATAAATTCAATAATTATTTATGGATGCTTATTCTCTATCCACAAAAATATTTTAAAATACTTTTTGATATATTATTTAGGCAGTTACATTTTCTGCACGTGATATATTTTTTTCTTGCCAATACTCATGATCCTAATTTCCCATTTCTTGTCTTATGGAATTAACTGACTTCCAGTGTAATGTGAAATGATTGGTATATAGCAGTTTTGGTTCCCCCTGAGCTGAATGGAAATATTTCTAAAGTATGATCACTAGGGATGACTTTAGGTCTACATTTTTTAAGATCTCCTTTAATACTACTCTAAAAAAGTTCCTTTCTATTATTAGTTTTAGATATTTATTTATTTAAAAATCCTTTATACACTTAAGCATTGGTTTTTTTTACTTTAATTTTTCCTTTATATGTTTCATATTTATTCAATTAATGTGGTGGAATTTATTAATATATGTTTTCATGTTTATGTATCCTTACTTTTTTAGAAAAAACACTGCTGAATTTGATGTTGGTGGATTCCTAGAAAGGTAATAAATAACCCCCTTTCCTTCATCTAACCAATTGGAAAAAATAATTTTGGTTGATTCATTAAGAATGCAAATCAGAGAATCCTGGGAAGATGGCGGCGCAGGAGGACACTGGGCTCACCGCACGTCCTGCTGATCATTTAGGGTCCACATACACCTGCCTAAATAACCCAGAAAACCGCCAGAAGACTAGCAGAACGGAGTCTCTGGAGCCAAGCGCAAACGAGAGGCCCACAGAAGAGGGTAGGAAGGGCGGAGAGGCGGTGCGTGCTACATGGACTGGCCGGAGGGAGCCAGGGCAGAGGGGCAGCCCGCCAGCCAAGCAGAGCCCCCGAGTCTGGCTTGCAAAAGCTGAGGGGTCGGACAGAGTGTGTTCTGACAGCAAGCGGGACTTGACATCTGGAAGGTTATAAGTTAACAGATCTGCTTGGAGAGCGGGAGGGCTGGAGGACAACAGGAGGGAGAGTTGTTGAGTCCCGGAGGACAGAGTGCAGCTTGGCGGGGAACAATGGTCCTCGCCAGCGCCATCTCCCTCACCTATCCACCAGCCAAAATCCCAAAGGGAACCAGTTCCTGCCAGGGAACTGGCAGGCACCGCGCAAACACCCAAAGCTGCGCTTCTGCGGATCCATCCCTCCAGCGGGTCTGACTCCCTCCTGGTGCAGCAGGGCCCCTCCCAAAGCGGATCTCCCAAGGAAAAGTGAGCTGAGGCTGCCCCTCCCGCCCCTGTGCACCTTGCCGATCCACCCCCAGCTAATATGTCAGATCCCCAGCACCACAAGCCTGGCAGTGTGCAGGTAGCCCAGATGGGTCACGCCACCGCATAATGAATCCCGCCCCTAGGAGAGGGGAAGAGAAGGTACACACCAGTCTGACTGTGGCCCCAGCGGTGGGCTGGGGGCAGCCATCAGGTCTGACTGCAGCCCTGCCCACCAACGCAAGTTATTCAAGACAGCACAGGGGAAGTGCTAGGCAGTTCCACACCACTCCAGGGACTATCCAAAATGACAAAAGGGAAGAATTCCCCTCAAAAAAACCTCCAGGAAATAACAACACCTAACAAACTGATCAAAAACGATTTAAACAATATAACAGAAAGTGAATTTAGAATAATAGTCATAAAATTAATCGCTGGGCTGGAAAACAGTATAAAGGACAGCAGAGAATCTCTTGCTACAGAGATCAAGGGACTAAGGAACGGCCAGGAGGAGCTAAAAAATGATATTAATGAGCTGCAAAATAAAATGGAGACGACCACAGCTTGGATTGAAGAGGCAGAGGAGAGAATAGGTGAACTAGAAGATAAAATTATGGAAAAAGAAGAAGCTGAGAAAAAGAGAGATAAAAAATCCAGGAGAATGAGGGGAAAATTAGAGAACTAAGTGATGCACTAAAGAGAAATAATATAAGCATAATTGGTATTCCAGAGGAGGAAGAGAGAGGGAAAGGTGCTGAAGGTGTACTTGAAGAAAAAATAGTTGAGAACTTCCCAGATCTGGGGAAGGAAAAAGGCATTGAAATCCAAGAGGCACAGAGAACTCCCTTCAGACGTAACTTGAATCGATCTTCTGCCTGACATATCATAGTGAAACTGGCAAAATACAAGGATAAAGAGAAAATTTTGAAAGCAGCTAGAGATAAACGTGCTCTAACATATAAAAGGAGACCTATAAGACTCGTGACTGATCTCTCTACTGAAACTTGGCAGGCCAGAAAGGAATGGCAGATCTTCAATGTGAAGAACAGACAGAATATGCAGCCGAGAATCCTTTATCCAGCAAGTCTCTCATTTAGAATAGAAGGAGAGATAAAGGTCTTCCCAAACAAACAAAAACTGAAGGAATTTGTCACCACTAAACCAGCCCTACAAGAGATGCTAAGGGGGATCCTGTGAGACAAAGTACCAGAGACATCACTACAAGCATGAAACCTACGGACATCACAATGACTCTAAACCCATATCTTTCTATAATAACACTGAATGTAAATGGGCTAAATGCGCCAACCAAAAGACATAGGGTATGAGAATGGATAAAAAAACAGGACCCATCTATTTGCTGTCTACAACAGACTCATTTTAGACCTGAGGACACCTTCAGATTGAGAGTGAGGGGATGGAGAACTATTTATCATGCCACTGGAAGTCAAAAGAAAGCTGGAGTACCCATACTTATATCAGACAAACTAGACTTTAAATTAAAGGCTGTAACAAGAGATGAAGAAGGGCATTATATAATAATCACAGGGTCTATCCATCAGGAAGAGCTAACAATTATAAATGTTTATGCGCCGAATACGGGAGCCCCCAAATATATAAAACAATTACTCACAAACATAAGCAACCTTACTGATAAGAATGTGGTAATTGCAGGGGTCTTTAACATTCCACTTAACAGAAATGGATAGATCATCTAGACACACAGTCAATAAAGAAACAAGGGCCTTGAATGATACATTGGATCAGATGGACTTGACAGATATATTTAGAACTCTGCATCCCAAAGCAAGAGAATATACTTTCTTCTAGAGTGCACATGGAACATTCTCCAAGATAGATCACATATTGGGTCACAAAACAGCCCTTCATAAGTATACAAGAATTGAGATCATACCATGCATACTTTCAGACCACAATGCTATGAAGCTTAAAATCAACCACAGGAAAAAGTCTGGAAAACCTCCAAAAGCATGGTGGTTAAAGAACACCCTACTAAAGAATGAATGGGTCAACCAGGCAATTAGAGAAGAAATTTAAAAAAAATATATGGAAACAAACGAAAATGAAAATACAACAATCCAAACACTTTGGGATGCAGCGAAGGCAGTCCTGAGAGGAAAATACATTGCAATCCAGGCCTATCTCCAGAAACAAGAAAAATCCCAAATACAAAATCTAACAGCATACCTAAAGAAAATAGAAACAGAACAGCAAAGACAGCCTAAACCCAGCAGAAGAAGAGAAATAATAAAGATCAGAGCAGAAACAAACATATAGAATCTAAAGAAAACTGTAGAGCAGATCAATGAAACCAAGAGTTGTTTTTTTGAAAAAATAAACAAATTGATAAACCTCTAGCCAGGCTTCTCAAAAAGAAAAGGGATATGACCCAAATAGATACAATCATGAATGAAAATGGAATAATTACAACAAATCTCTCAGAGATACAAGCAATTATCAGGGAATACTATGAAAAATTCTATGCCAACAAACTGGACAACCTGGAAGAAATGGACAAATTCCTAAACACCCACACGCTTCCAAAACTCAATCAGGAGGAAATAGAAAGCTTTAACAGACCCATAACCAGCAAAGAAATTCAATCAGTCATCAAAAATCTCCCAACAAATAAGAGTCCAGGACCAGATGGCTTCCCAGGGGAGTTCTACCAGACGTTTAAAGCAGAGATAATACCTATCCTTCTCAAGCTATTCCAAAAAACAGAAAGGGAAGGACAACTTCCAGACTCATTCTATGAAGCCAGTATTACTTTGATTCCTAAACCAGACAGAGACCCAGTAAAAAGAGAGAACTACAGGCCAATATCCCTGATGAATATGGATGCAAAAATTCTCAATAAGTTACTAGGAAATCGAATTCAACAGCATATAAAAAGAATTATTCACCGTGATCAAGTGGGATTCATTCCTGGGATGCATTCACAAATCAACATTCACAAATTCACAAATCAATCAATGTGATACATCACATTAATAAAAGAAAAGATAAGAATCATATGATCCTGTCAATTGATGCAGAAAAGGCCTTTGACAAAATTCAGCAACCTTTCTTAAAAAAAAAAAAAAACCATTGAAAAAGTCGGGATAGAAGGAACATACTTAAAGATCATAAAAGCCATTTATGAAAAGCCCACAGCTAACATCATCCTCAATGGGGAAAAACTGAGAGCTTTTTCCCTGAGATCAGGAACACGACAGGGATGCCCACTCTCACCACTGTTGTTTAACATACTGTTGGAAGTACTAGCATCAGCAATCAGACAACAAAAGGAAATCAAAGGCACCAAAATTGGCAAAGATGAAGTCAAGCTTTCACTTTTTGCAGATGACGTGATATTATATATGGAGAACCCAATAGACTCCACCAAAAGTCTGCTAGAACTGATACATGAATTCAGCAAAGTCGCAGGATACAAAATCAAAGTACAGAAATCAGTTGCATTCTTATACACTAATAATGAAGCAACAGAAAGACAAATAAAGAAACTGATCCCATTCACAATTGCACCAAGAAGCATAAAATACCTAGGAATAAATCTAACCAAAGATGTACAAGATCTGTATGCTGAAAACTATAGAAAGCTTATGAAGGAAATTGGAAAAGATATAAAGAAATGGAAAAACATTCCGTGCTCATGGGTTGGAAGAATAAATATTGTTAAAATTTCAATACTACCCAAAGTTATCTACATATTCAATGCAATCCCAATCAAAATTGCACCAGCATTCTTCTTGAAGCTAGAACAAGCAATCCTAAAATTCATATGGAACCACAAAAGGCCCTGAATAGCCAAAGTAATTTTGAAGAAGACCAAAGCAGGAGGCATCACAATCCCAGACTTTAGCCTCTACTACAAAGCTGTCATCATCAAGACTGCATGGTATTGGCACAAAAACAGACACATAGACCAATGGAATAGAATAGAAACCCCAGAACTAGACCCACAAACGTATGGCCAACTCATCTTTGACAAGCAGGAAAGAATATCCAATGGAAAAAAGACAGTCTCTTTAACAAATGGTGCTGGGAGAACTGGACAGCAACATGCAGAAGGTTGAAACTAGACCACTTTCTTACGCCATTCACAAAAGTAAACTCAAAATGGATAAAGGACCTGAATGTGAGACAGGAAACCATCAAAACCCTAGAGCAGAAAGCAGGAAAAGACCTCTCTGACCTCAGCTGCAGAAATTCCTTACCTGACACATCCCCAAAGGCAAGGGAATTAAAAGCAAAAATGAACTACTGGGACCTCATCCAGATAAAAAGCTTCTGCACAGCAAAGGAAACAACCAACAAAACCAAAAGGCCACCAACGGAATGGGAAAAGATATTTGCAAATGACATATCAGACACAGGGCTAGTATCCAAAATCTATAAAGAGCTCACCAAACTCCACACCCGAAATACAAATAACCCAGTGAAGAAATGGGCAGAAAACATGAATAGACACTTCTCTAAAGAAGACATCCGGATGGCCAACAGGCACATGAAAAGATGCTCAACGTCGCTCCTCATCAGGGAAATGCAAATCAAAACCACACTCAGATATCACCTCACACCAGTCAGAGTGGCCAAAATGAACAAATCAGGAGACTATAGATGCTGGAGAGGATGTGGAGAAATGGAAACCCTCTTGCACTGTTGGTGGGAATGCAAATTGGTGCAGGCACTGTGGAAGACAGTGTGGAGATTCCTCAAAAAATTAAAAATAGACCTACCTTATGACCCAGCAATGGCACTGATAGGAATTTACCCAAGGGATACAGGAGTACTGATGCATAGGGGCACTTGTACCCCAATGTGAGAACAGTACTCTCAACGATAGCCAAATCGTGGAAAGAGCCTAAATGTCCATCAACTGATGAATGGATAAAGAAATTGTGGTTTATACACACAATGGAGTACTACGTGGCAATGAAAAAGAATGAAATATGGCCCTTTGTAGCAACGTGGATGGAACTGGAGAGTGTGATGCTAAATGAAATAAGCCATACAGAGAAAGACAGATACCATATGGTTTCACTCTTATGTGGATCCTGAGAAACTTAACAGAAACCCATGCGGGAGGGGAAGGAAAAAAAAAAAAGAGGTTAGAGTGGGAGAGAGCCAAAGCATAAGAGACTCTAAAAACTGAGAACAAATTGAGGGTTGACGGGGGGTGGGAGGAAGGGGAGGGTGGGTGATGGGTATTGAGGAGGGCACCTTTTGGGATGAGCACTGGGTGTTGTATGGAAACCAATTTGACAATAAACTTCATATATTGAAAAAAAAAAAGAATGCAAATCAAAAGAGAGAAAATTATTTCTATTACCAAGAAAGACTGTGATAGGATACTGTGGCTTATTTTCCTTATCCATGTGGACTTGTTAATTCTCCTGGACAAAATTAGACGGACTTCCCTTGGGGTCATATACACTGCTGGAAAATTCCATGTCTTTCCACTAAGATTCTACTACGGTAATCTTTATAACATTAAGGAGCTAGTCTTCAGATTCTCCCTGTTTTCCTTTTTTTCTTTAATTAGATTTCTAATTTGCCTTTCTACTTCTATTATTGTCACATTTATTTATGTCTTTATGTATTTAAATAGATAAATATTTTTTATAAGACTGGAAGTCTCTTAGTTTATTTGTAATGTCAATTTGCTTTATCCAGCAAGTTTTCTTATATGGTACTTCATTGAATTTAAGCTCTGTTTCAAAACTATTCAGATTTCCATTTTCAACTATGTATTTTTTCTATTTTTCTATTCGAAACGAATATTTCTTTTTTGAGCCTATTTGTGTATAGATCAGAATAGTATGTCCTAGTAGTTAATTTAAATTTTTTAAATTTATTATTGAGAAGAGTATTTATTATTATATCTACTGTTACAGAGTTTATTCACTCATTCAATAAATAATTACACATCACCTACTATGTGCCAGATAGTTTTCTAAGAACTAAGATTATATCAATGAATCAGATACAAACTCCTAATTTTTTTTAAATTTTTTTTAACATTTATTTATTTTTGAGACAGAGAGAGACAGAGCATGAACAGGGGAGGAGCAGAGAGAGAGGGAGACACAGAATCCGAAACAGGCTCCAGGCCCTGAGCTGTCAGCACAGAGCCCGACGCGGGGCTTGAACTCATGGACAATGAGATCATGACCTGAGCCAAAGTCGGACGCTTAACTGACCAAGCCACCCAGGCGCCCCACAAACTCCTAATTTAATGGATTGTATATTATAGGAAGAAATTTGGGAGGGGAAAGCCAGGTAAAGAAGCAAAATAAATTGTATGATAAAATCTAAGGAAAAGAAACAGCAAGATTGGGAAAAGGAATAGGAATACCAAGGACAGTAATGGATCCAAATGTTTACCCTAACATGCAAACCAAACCATTACTTTGCCACAATGTTATGGATGTTGATTAAAGAGATGAGCCCCCTACCCCACCCCGGGTCAGAGGTAAATGACATTAGTACTGATGGCACAGGAAAAATCATGAACATTATCATATTTGCCTCAGTTCTGCTTCAACCTGAGTCCCACAGGGGCAACATTGATCAGCCAAGAAAAATGCTGTATCCACAATTTGTCACATTACAGAGGAGGAACTCAGAGCAGAAAGAACCTGAATCCTTTATAACAGAGAATAAGAAAACCTGTCATTTGTTCTGAAGGAGACACTATATTTTCCAAGATTGTTCATCATACAAACATACCAGAAAAGATAGTCCCTCCCCCAACAAAAAACAACAACAACAACAACAACAACAAAAACCAGTGTGTGTCTTCATTCACAAGACATGCAAAAATGTAAGAGACTCAAGTGTCTCCTCATAATATTCACCTGTTGGTTTTCCATCTTGGCTTCAGTTGAATTTTCTCATGTGTAAACTGATATTAGCCAATCTGAATAATGTGACCAACAGTGGCTGATCAAATCTGTTCTATTTATCTCACAGGGAACTTAAGGCTAACTTCTCAGAGAGAAGTTGACCAAGGAAGCACAGTTAGCCTCATTTCAGTGAATCATCCTAGTTATCTAAAGGATACATAATCTATTGGTATAGTTTCTTTAGTTACAAGTCTTCGTGTGCCTGGGTGGCTCAGTTGGTAAAGTGTCCAATTTCAGTTCAGGTCATGATCTCACAGTTCATGAATTCAAGCCCCACATCAGGCTTTGTGGGACAGCTCAGAGCCTGGAGCCTTCTTCAGATTCTGTGTCTCCCTCTCTCTCTGCCCTTCCCCACTCATGCTCTGTCTCTCTCCCTCTCTCAAAGATAAATAAACATTTAAAAAATTAAATATTTGCAAATCTTTTATGATCACCCTAAGGGGTATGTCACCATGGTATTAGGAGGAAAATAAATTAATTCCTAGGGTTGATTCCAGATAATAAGTACAGTTCCAGAGGTCCATAGAAAGAAAGTGTTGGTTACAACTGTTGGAGCCTTGAAAGCTCTACTTACATCTGTTAAGAAGCACAAGTCCACAGATTCTCCAACATAACCTGGCAGATGACTCATAGGCCCTGGAGTTTCCAGTTCAATTGGATTATTGAGTTTAGGTCTTGTTTTTGGAGGGATTGCCTGTTGGTAGTTATTTTAATTTGCCCAACTCGCCCAAACTAATAGCTAAATGGCATTCTTTAGCCTATAAAAAGACTGAGAAACAGCCAAGAGGAAGGGAGTGAGAAAAAAATCCTGAGGTATTGACAGGCATTTTGTGGGGGGAGGTTCAGGAGCCAGGGCCATCCTTTTAGTTTCTGAGAGTGCTTCAAAAATTAAAGAAAATAATGATCAGACTGTGACAGGGTTTTTGACCATCAGAAGGATCAAGTATTATAAATATATTCACACAATCCTAAGGAGCTTTATTTGGTGAACAGGCCTCTGAATTTTGTCAGGGATTATCATCTACCTCTGCAAAACACTGAACCTCCAGAATCTTCATTTAGGTAGCAAGCCTCTAAAGTTATGGTGCATTTATCTCCTACCCTCTATCTCAAGAGTGGAAAACTTTTTCTGTAAAGGAAAATATAATAAATATTTTTAAGTCTGTAGTAGATATGATGTCTGTCACATCTACTCTATTGTTATAGTATAAGAGTAACTATAGACAATATGTAAACATCATGGCTCTGTTCCAATAAAGTTTTATTTACAAAAGATTGAACTTGTTAATCTCTCTCTAGTTGGCATATATCATACTAAGATGCTTAAGTAGTTCCTACTTCCTACTCATTAGATCCAATCAAAATGATACAATCAGTAATGAGTAATAGAATGTGAAAAAAATCAAAATATTTACAGACAAAAATATGGCACAGAACAGAATTAACATCACCTTCAGACAACTGTGAAGCTGCACTGTTGGCCCTACCAAGTAAGTGAAACTTGCTTCTAATATTTTTTTTCATATTGATATAGAGAAGCCAGTATTAGCCAAACCAATAGCTGCATACCAAGTGCCAGGAGCTGTGATGATCTGCCCAATAAAGATCAGGGGCTCCCGAGTGGTTCAGTTAGTTGAGCATCGGACTCATGATTTCAGCTCAGGTCATGATCTCAGGGTCACGGGATGGAGCCCCAAGTTGGGTTCAGTGCTGAGTTTGGAGCCTGCTTAAGATTCTCCCTCTCTTCCCCATTTATGCTGTCTCTCTCTCTTAAAAAAAATACTACATCAAAACAAGTTGCAACTTGGGTTAAAACCAGATTAAATTTGAAATAAATCAGTTATTAGTCAAGCTCTCTCTGACTTACGTGTAAACAGGTGATATACATTGAATTTTGTAGGCGTTACCACTAATGATTTTTAAAATGCATTTATCATGGCATTAACACCTGCAGTTTCACCAAGGACGTGACAGTGCTTCTGTTTAATGATCTTCATAGGGAGGAGATATTAGTAGGAGTCCCACAGTAATAGAAGATGGCTGTGATGGCCTTGAGGAGAATGGACATGTCCTTGCAAGGCATCTGCCCCCCAAAAAACTTATTCCAAATTTTCAAGTACAGAAAGGCAAGCTTCTGAAAACAAACAAGAGAGTGTGCCACTCCCAATAGCAAGGAAGGCTGTGTAAACTAGGGTCCAAAATCCTCAGTTTCATCTGAGTTCAAAGTACCCATTTCAAGTCTCAGGGTTCCTTTTTTTCCCCTAATCTACACCTTCTTTGTCACATGAGAAAGTTGATGAGTCTGTGAACCCAGTTGATGTTGTATTTCTGCTGCATATAATTAAATTTTGTGTGTGTTTTTTTTTTTTTTTTTTAGCAATATTGGTTCTGAGATACAGGAAATAACTGATTATTCTATGGCTGTCATGGAAGCTCTTTAATTTTCAGACTAAATTTAAAGTGAGAGTCAAAGACTTGAGCTGGTCATTTTCTTTCTATAAGTGCAGTGCATACAGAAGAATGCATGTAACACTACAGCCAGGCAATGGTCCCTAATTACCTCCATAACAGTCAAGTGGAGCAGCCTCTTGGGCCCTCAAGGTTCTTGTTTATGTTAGAATTTTATCACAATCAACCAAATGTGGGCACCTGGGTGGCTCAGTTGGTTAAGCGTCCAACTTCGACTCAGATCATAACCTCACTGTCTGTGGGTTCGAGCCCAGCATCGGGCTCTGCGCTGACAGCTCAGAGCCTGGAGCCTGCTTCTGATTCTGTGTCTTCCTTTCTCTCTGCCCCTCCCCTCCTTGTGCGCGCTCTCTCTCTCTCTCTCTCTCTCTCAAAAATAAATAAACATAAAAAAAGAGAAATCAAAGGAAACAACCAACCACATGTGATAACTTGATAAATTAGAAGCCACTGCATACTATAGATTACTAGCTTCCCAAGGATCTTTTACAAGGAGCTCAGCATTACACTGAAGCCCAATCCAATCCCACCCCAGAGAGGGTGTCTGCCAAAATTACTCCCAATATCAACCCAGTATCAATCAGATTCAATTAGGAGTTGGAAAAAAAACCTCTTATTTTGAGAAAGGAAATTTTAATAGAAAGAGTTTTTAACAGACAAAGGTAGTTAACTACTTAAAGAAATAAAGAAATACTCATAGATCTAAAATTAGTAAATGGAAACATAAAGCTACTATCTATAGACTAAGGCAGAGTTATAAAAAAGAAAGACACCTTCCCAAAGACAGATTTAAATCTCTTTGAAGAGGGTCTGTCAAACTCAGAAGCCAACAACTCTACTGGTGTCAAAACAAGTTTCTGAGAGTGCAAGCTGGAGCTATGCTGTTGGAATCACCCACAGTTGTCACAAGGTGTGGGTCAGGCACAACAGGTCTATAGATATGGCCACTAAGTCAGGCGAATTGATGGAGGGTTCTGCCACAACTGCTATGGAAGTGGCATTTGCTAATGAAACAGGTAACATAGGTAAATAAAACAGATAACACTATCCGCGATGGTCTACAGAAAGCAGTTGTTACATAGGTAAGTAGTTGTCTCCATGGTGGTAGAAACTTGATCATAGAAATAGCCCACTGACTGGGAGAATGTGGCAGAGATGGTCTTTACATTGGGTTCTAGGAGTAGGTGGCCCAAGAGCTTGACTGAAAACTGCCGTAAAGCATCCTTGTATTGGGAGAGTCTGTGAGGTCCACTAATATTGTTGGGTAAATATAACTGGAAACTAAATCTCCTGCCACCTGAGAAAACCTCTCTACAGAAATAGAAGAGAAATAAAACAAGTTTTGTTAGGGAAAGAGTATTAAACCATAACATGATGTGCATCACAGGTATTTTCTAAAGAGATCACAAAAACTCTAAGAAATCATACCCTTTTATGTAGCCAAGTGGTACATTATATACGTTTTTCAGATAAACAATAACTAATCCTTGATTAAGAGGACTCTACAGCACCATTTGTTACATACAGTTTATCCTAAATCACTTGGTAATTAAAGTAGCCACTTGTTTTGCTAAATACTTTTAAAAGAAAACATAATTTCTTATATCCTTATGACAGGAATAAGGTTAGGTTTGCAACCTGGAACCAGGAAACTGGGAGATAGGGTAGACATCTTGCATTTTAAGAAATGGCTCCCAAGCCTTGACAGGTTCCCAGGTTCCTGGGTTACTCATTTACCCTTCTAATAAATTTACACACATTTCAAAGAGGCAAAGAAAGAACATACGACTTCTCCAAAGTAAATGTCCCAACAAAGGTAGATTCCCTTCCTTTAACTTCAACAGGAGAATTAAAATCTTCTATTTTTAATTTGTATTTGTTCTTACAATATGAGCATCAATGGACCTCAAGAACCATGCTTGATAAAAGGAAAACTGGAAACAGGACCAGAACTGGGAAAGGAAGTGACATCGTATCTCTGTCTGTTTACAATGCCACTCTAACGCTTTCTCTTAACAAAGCTAAATATTTTTGCTAGCTGTAAGGAACAAATTTATAGGAAGAGGATATTGCTCTGGTATCACAAAACAAGACAAAAAAGGGTTGATTAGGAGCTGAGAGGAAATAAATTGATACCTTGCCCACATCTTACACACACTTTACCCCACTTTTTATCTCTAAAATAATTAATCCCAGATATATATCAGAAAAGCATATAGACATAAATTATTACTCTTTACAGCAACAAAGTCCCCACTGTGGAACCCCATTGTGGGGTGGTATCATCATTTATTCAATCTATTGGTGGACAATAAGTTGCAGCCACAATACACTGTTTAAAACTGCAAACACTACCGCAACAAGATATGTGTATGTGTATTTTTGGATTTTTGCCAGTGTATTTTAGAATAGATTTCTCGAAATGAGATCTCAGTGTAAAAGGGGAAACGAATATGTAATTTGCCAAATTCCCTTTCATAAGGTTGTACCATTTTGCTTTCCTAACAAAAATGTATGAGTTCCTGCTTTCCTGTAGCCTTGGCAACAAAGTATTTTTGCAAACTTTTGAATGTTTGCCAATCTTATAGATAAGATATGGTGTATGAGCAAAGCTCTAATTTGCATTTGTATTTAGTTATATCATTTAATCCTCTCTTTTAGAGAGTTTATTGTTTTTACTCTTAATAAGTAAAAGAAATGAACTTAGAATTTGAATTTGGAATGCCACCCTATGCAGGCTACTTTTATTCTCCTAGACATATGTATGTTTATTTTAACGTTGATTTAAGAACAACAAGACATTTATTAATGAGTAAGATATATTTCATAAACATGCATTGTTCCTGGAAACATGGTTATTAGATAAAGAAGGAATATAGAAACAAAATGTATTATAATGGATATAAGGGGGTGGCAAAGTAAGCTGAGAACTCTTTATAAACATAGAATGATAAATAAGCAATATAAAACATGCAGAAAAACAAAAAAATATTATCTGTCAATCTTGGGGACAAAAAAATGTTAAGTTCAAATGAGAAGTCAGAGAAGGCACAGTAACATTGTTGATTAGATCTGTCTTATGGTAGGATGCATTACTGGTCCTGGAAAAAGGAGGAGAGGACAGGATACAAATTCAAACAGCATGCCTTTACAATGAGTTTCAATAATTATATTTATATTTAGAAATATAAGTTAAGAACAGCTTTTGTAAGGAAAAAAAACGAAACACAACACAACAAAACTCTATTTTGAGCATTTCTATCTTAATGCCACCCAATTACAACCATACTTTTGGGACTAGATTTTTTTTTTTTTTGCATGATTAATTTAAGTCTGTTTCTTCTTCTCCATTTCCACCACAAAATATTACTGTTTTTAAACCCTACTTTTATTAAGGTATGTATACTTCATGAATTTTTAGAAATAACTGGCTTTGATTGCAAATATCTACTCTATCATTACCATGGCAAACTCACTGAAATCAAATATAATTCATGTGACCTTATATTTGTTCACTTAACTACCAAAGTGACATGGGCAATATCCTCTCCCACTTTTATTTAGAGAAATGTATAGTATATATATATATATATACATAAAAGTGAAGTAGTGTGCTTTAGGACAGGTGATTGGTAAGAAAAGTGTTTACAAATTCAATAATAAAAAACAAAGAGAAGAAAATTTAGTAAGAATTAATGGAAGTTGAAATACTTCAGGTGGTTTTTTTCTCCATCACTTTTTATGTGGATATGAGTTCCAGACAATAACTCTGAAAGTATTGTCTCTTTTCCAAATTCATTCATCTCAGGCTCAGCAGAACAATTTAATTAATACATAAACTATGAAAATCGTGTCCCTCTTATTTGTAAATAAATTAATTTTAAATATACTTATGTGCCTTGGGTCATCACCTTCTCAGCCAAAATTTTAATTTTCATTTGACTTACATACAATTTTTTTTTACAATCAGTTTGTACATACAGAAAAGAAATAGTAACTTGATTTCTTCATGTGAAAAGGTTGGGATTTTTATTTAAAACAAACAATATGAATTGTCAGTATAATTTGATGGCTTATAAAAAAGTAGATGTAATCTTGGGCTTACATTATATAAAAATAGAATACAGATCTAGGGAGGAGGTAGCCTCATTATACAGTTTGATGGTTAGAATTTATCAAGAGATGAAATAGAGAAACCCACATGTGTCTCAAATATAATTCTGCATATGAAGAGTTCACTAACAACGTTAACTTGAGATGGTAAGGAGATAAATATACTTTTGCTTGTGACATTCACATACTCACTCTAAATCAGATATTGGTAAATATCAACAGGTCTCAAACTCACGAACTGTGAAATCATGACCCAAGCCGAAGTTAGACACTTAACCAACTGAGACACCCAGATGCCCACCATTTGTTCATTCTTACTGTTAGACAATGGGTGGATGATCATATGCTTGAGGTAGAGGACATAAGAATCCACAAGGCACAGTTCCTGTTCCCAAGTTTTTATCAATCTATTTTTGTTGAAATAATTTTACTATCTTTCTCAGTAAGTTAACCAGATGACTTTTACTGTTTATTTTTAAGAGTATGCCTTCCCCCAACACACACACACATATACACACGCACACACATGCACAGAGCAATAACTTTGTAATTATTAACTTTTTTTGACACCTAGCATACATATATGTCACCTGGATAGCATAAAGTTAGATTAAATTTAGGTGTAGGGGCGCCTGGGTGGCTCAGTCAGTTAATAAGCATCCGACTTCAGCTCAGGTCATGATCTCACAGTTCGTGGGTTTGAGCCCCACATCGGGCTCTGTGCTGACAGCTCAGAGCCTGGAGCCTGCTTCAAATTCTGTGTCTCATTGTCTCTCAGCCCCTCCCCTGCTCTGACTCAGTCTCTGTCTCTCAAAAATAAATAAATGTTAAAAAAAAAAAAGTTAAAAAAAATTTAGGTGTAGAGTTTGTTTGATTTGTAAGCATTTTTATTTTCCTTGTTTTTAGCTTGTTCCTTTTAAGAGTGTGCCAAATTTCATATATATAGATTTTGTCCATGTTCAAACTCTACTCGCATGGCTTAGACATACTAAATTCCTTTATCACTTTACAAATTCTGGTGTGTGTTTGTTTTTCTATTTGTAGTTTATCTGGGGAGATACAGATAACATTTATGATCTTTACTTGCTCATATGAGAATTGCTGCTGTTAAAATACCCTGAAAACACCATTTCAAATTAAGCCAAAAATGATTTGCCCCATGCTGTTGTCATCTTGTGTGAGACTTAAACAAGAAACAACTGTGAAATAAAAGCCACTAGTAATGCCCAGAAAACTGAAGTGAAACATAAAGAAACTCAACCATGACTGGATAGTACATTTTCTTTCCCCATGCTTCCACTAAATGAAAAGAAGATGATAATGTGTGACATCAAGTTGCAAGAGATCACAAAACAACAGATTTTAAATCTAAATATAGTAAGAATTTATAAAATGGATCATTTCTCTAGTAGTTTGGTCTTCATATAATTGAACAGTGAGGCACTAATGGTGTATTACATGGTGAACCATTGAATGCGATAGTCTTTAAAATTAGATGAAACACCTTCTGAAAAATTGAATTTTTTACAACATGAGTGTCAACATTAGAAAAAATGATTTCATATTTAGCTTTTTTAAATTAAAATTATAACATATTTATTGCTGGACCAAGGACACTAGTTTTTAGAGCAATATTTTTTTTCCAAGTCTTTGACTGCTATAGGGACCATTTTCTCGGCAAGTTTTGCTCTATTTCCCAGGTTTTAAAACTACAGACTCTGGGGTCATGCTAATGCAGTACCTGATGGAATAGAAAGAAACTGAACATACTACAAATCAACTACACTTCAACTCAGTGTTCTCTTAAATTACACGAAGCTCGAGAAAATCATTAATGTACGTAAAACCATGAGATCCATTTCCAACATTATTCTATTTAAAAGAATCAAACACAATTTGTATATAAGGTGGTATTATCAATGAAGGTATCATTTGGAAGGGTAATTATTAACCATTAAAAGTGAAAAGATCTATTTACTCTCACATCTAATCTCTGTGTGGGCATTTTGGAAAGAGCAATTGTATTTGAAGCCATGTCTCAATTCAGAATTCATGTATTAATAACCATGTGCTATAAAAGCAATTCAGAATAGTTCTATAAAAATCAATTTATAGTTAAATTTATAGTTAATATAACTATGTGAAATTTTCTTATGGGGTTCCTAAGAAATCATACTCAAGTTGCACTTTGTTTAATGGAGAGTGAGGCACACATATATCTCTGTTTGTACTACTAGCTTATTATTATGTGAACCATGAATTTTTAAATTAGTGACTCCAGTATCTAACATTTTAGTATGTAATGGACTAAAAATAAATGTGTATTTTAGGGATTTTTTTGTTTTTAAACATTTCTTAGCATGTGATTGATTTCAAAATTACTTTAGTCTTTTTTCAAACAATTAACATAATGTGACATAAGAACTGTATTTTCAAAACTCAACAGGACTTATTACACTATTCTATAAGTTGTGTTTTGTATACATACATATTATTGAATTTGAACCTCATAATAATTTTATTAAGTTAGTACTACATGTTTAGAGAGGGGACACACCAAGGAAATCTTGTCTGAGATCCAAATGTTGGTAAGTGACAAAGTCAGGATTCTAAAGTAGGCTTGTCTGGCTCCATATGCTTTGTTCTTTGGACTATGAGGGAGTACTTATTATGTAAAGATGACTCTGGAATATTTTATAACATTTAGTCAATTAAATCTAAATCAGTAGGGTAATATGCAAAACACAAATAAGAGGTATTTAGTCTAACTGAAGTAAAGGGGGGAAAATTTTGGTATAGTCTATATATTTACAAACACAATAATATCTCATAATATTTAGTCTTAAAACTTTCTTCTTATTTACGTGTTTGGTTTTCTTTCTATTCTGATACTACACATATGGATTACCAGAGCTTTCTTTCCAAATAGTGTTTACAAATTAGTTGAAATCATTAAATTAATAATTTTAATATATCTATGTGTTAATGTCTGTGCTAACCCATATATTTTTTCCTAAGACAAGTAAAAATGTTATTGCATTTTCAAGGTTAGAATCATTCAGAGAAAAAAAGTTTTTCATCTGTATTTTTATGATGATATCAGTTGATCTACATCTGATATCTATAACAGATATGCACTTTAGGGGACAGATTCAATAAAGAAAGGGTTAGGACATGAGAAATAAATGGAAGACACTGATACTCAGTCATGGAGTTCTTTCCAATTTAACCTGGACAAGACCTCAAAATCCTCCTCAACAAGAACTCCAGGCAGCCACTACCAATTGATCAGAGTTGACATATGAGTTGAAAACCTATTTACCATCCTTTCCCTCAATTCCATTCTAAACAGTTGCCAAACTTGTCTTTCTAATATTCCATTCCCCTACTAAAATCTATCCTTGACTTGACATTGCCTTTAAGATAAAGTACAAACTCCTGAATATATCAGAATGCTAACACAGTTTCTGCCTATCTCTTCAGCCTCCGTGCCAATCCTAAGCCCCTAAATACACCTCAACACAGATTCATGTATATACCTTCTCTCTCACTCTCTCTGCCACGCACAATACACTCCCAACTAGACAGACACACATACACACATATATCACCACATACTTTGACATACATTTACAGACAAATGCACATAAGCAGACACACATCTACACTCAGCTCAAATAATAATAATTTGCAAAACTCTTCCAAATATTTCAAACACTGCATATATTGTTGTCTCTATTTCACTCCCCATAATCCTCCACACTTTTTGAACTGTGTAATCCCTACTTAGCCATTTTGACAAATATCTTCTTTGATTACTTGGGCTGAGTTCTGTTCCCAAGATGACTTTTTTATATTACTATTTAGAAAACCATTAGCACTCAATATGTACTGCTATCATTATATTGACTAGATTGCATTTATTAATATTAGCTTGTCTCTCTATGTAGATTGAATATACTTGAGAGTAAATATGGGATAGCTGATTACTTGTTTTTTGATGCATAGAATGTGTATACTACATAGTAAGCATTCGACAAGTTTTTTTGTGGTTTTAATTGAACATATATTGTTTCAGTATTTTATAATTAATATACTAAGACATATTTATCACATTAAATGTGTTAGTTACTGTTATAAGTGTTCTGTATGTACTAATTCACTTAACCCTCACAAGAACCTTTGACTTAAAGAGTACATTCCAACTGTAGAGATGAGAAACTTGATGTCTTTATTCAATTTTCCCCAAAGGAGACTGGCAAGAGGATTATTAAGCAAATGATTTATCTAGAAAGTGCTCCCAGGAGAAACCAGAAGGAAATGGAGGAAGCAGGTTGGAAAGATAAAGAAACCAAGTAAGGTGTAATTTCTAGCTAAGCATGGCCTTATCCCAGAGGGAAGTTCTAGAATATAAATTAGGCTTTATATATTATCTTGAAGACAAATGAGCTGAATTTTCACCCTACTACACCAGTTAGTCCTTGGCTAACAATACCCCAGGCAGTTATAAGCTTCCAGGCACGTCCTATCTGTCTACCTGTAGTCAAAACAGCTTTAGTTGCAAATGGGAGTCCTCTGAATAGAGTCCGTACTGTAGCAGTTTGAAGCAAATAACACATAGGTAAAGCAAACTGGAATGAACAAAACAGTTAAAAGGATCTAGATCCAAGCAGAACTGGGTGGGTTCCTACAAGTTTCATTATAGGAAGGTTAAAGAACTTGCTCAGGTACTCCCAGTTGACAGTACAGCTGGAATTGAAACACTGGGCTTCCTGTTCTCAATTCTGCGTTCTCAACTACTGTACAATGCTGCTATTTCTCCTTTATATCAATTTATAACTTTAGTCTTTCAGCCTGGTTCCTACCCAATTGCCTAAACTATCAGCTAAAATGTGCTATACTCTAAAGTCTGACCAAATCTTTCTTGGAGGTTTATCTTTTGCAAGAAGGTATATTGTGTATTTTGATAAAACTAGGGGGTTTGGGGATCAGATAGTTATGAGTTATAATTCTTGATCCACTCTGTATTTTTCAGAGTTCTCCAGAGAAACAGAATCAACAGCGTGTGTATATCTACAGAGATTTATCTTAAGGAACTGACTCATATGGTTACGAAGACTACAAGTTCCAAAATATGCAGACTGGAAATCCAGGGAAAAGCTGATGTTGTAGTCCTGGTCTGAGTGTCATCTGCAAGTAGAATTTCAACTTGCTCAGAGATCAGTCTTTATTATAGTCAGACCCTCAACTGATTGGATGAGGCCCACCCAAACTGTGGAGGACAATATGCTTTACAGACAGCCCATGGATTTAAATGTCAATATCACCCCAAACCATCCTCACAGAAACACCCAGATATGTAGAGAATAATATTTCACCAAATATCTGGGCATTGTGGCCCAAATTGACACATAACATTAACCATCACACACACTTTTATAACTACCTTTGAGAAACCTCTTAATCTCTCAAACTGAGTTTCCTCTTATTTTTTTGTCTTGTCTTATTTATCTTCTTATTGTTATTAGTAATCACAACATTGTTAGTACAAGCCAAAAATTAAATGGCATAGAATGAGAGAGGACAAAGCACCTAGCAATGTAGCCCATAATATATATTCCTTAAATGGGGGTATTCACAGAAACCAGGTCTAATTACTTCATTTTTCTCCCTCAAAGTGTGTGAGTTTGAAGATTCAAAACTTGAAAAGCTACATATTAATAATTAGCTTGTTTGAATGATTACAAGGGATCAGAGAATGTGATTGTTCCTTTTATAGTGCCCATTTCTTTGCCTTTGTGGAAAAAAGAGAAAAAAACACATAAAGTTAAGTATCTTAAAAATAATGGTATCCTGAATAAAAGACTTCAATTTTAAGAAAAATAAGAATGTTCCCTGCTGAAAATGACTCATTTATAATAATCTAAATTTCAGGAATACATTAACTGTCTCAGAACCCTTAAGAAATGTTTAATGCAATATTGCTTTCCATGTACTAAATTGTTTTTACTTTGTTTTTCTTTTTTGGTGCCTATGTGTTGGAAAAGAAACTGCACATCTTATACTATTCAATGCCTACTACTTCACACAGAATGGACAATACAAAAATGCTTGCTACTAGTATATTGAAAGCAATATTGCATTAAACCTTTAAGTTTTATTTATACTTTGTTATTTTTTTAATTTATTTTTCAAACAGAGAGAGAGAGCAGGAGAGGGACAGAGAGAGAGAGATAGAGGAGGCTTTGTGCTGACAACAGAGAGCCCGATGTGGGTCTCGAACTCACGAACTGCAAGATTATGATCTGAGCCAAAGTTGGATGTTTGAGTGACTGAGCCACCCAGGACCCCCAGGTTTTATATTCTCATTATGAAGTGAGACTTACCAACAATAAACAAAAAATAAACACACAACAAAATCAAGCCAATGAAACAGAATTAGAAGGGAGATTCAATAGATAATAATATTGTGTGTGAGAGGCTATAAATTAAGGTGATAGAAGGTAAGGAGGATAGACTTCATGTAGAGACAACCTAAATTATGATCTGAAGGAATGGAAGGAGTTGGTTACCAAATAACCAGCAGATGAATTTTTAGACATAAGGGAAATCAAGTGCAAAGTACCTGGAAAAGGAAAGCATATAGCATGATGTAGAGTCAGAGAACCAACGATGCTAGAACGTGGTGAGCTGGAGAGAGAATGAAGTGACATTAGAGAAGCAAAGCAGGCCAGACAAAAATTGGCCCTATTTCCATTTTATTCTAAGTTAATGAGAGCAAGGTTGTCACAGATCAAGAGCTTTAGAAAGCATAATGAAAGTTTTGAGAAGGAAGATGGGGCATGAGATCATGCAATTCAGAACACTGAAATGAAATAGGAGTCCATTTGACAAAAAGAAAATAAAAACAGGTGTTCAAGATTTTTGGTAGAGGCAAACTTATAGAGGAATGTTGGGCTTAATGGAATCAGTACCAATATTTGTTTTAAAATTAAGGGAATTTAGTTCTAGAATCATGGTATCAAATACATACATCACATGGTATCATGGCCACAGATTTTCTCTCTCACTACTATAGGTTGGTGGAGACATAATGTAGTTTTTCCTAGAATGTTGAAACAAACACACGTTCCCCTTCTCTGATTCACAGCACAATTCCAAATCCTCCTATAAGTATAAGGGTGATGAAGAAGACCTCTTTCATAAAAAAGAAGCCTTTAGTTATTTTGGTAACTCTTCCAGCCACATAGCAAATTTGTGCTAAAATTAAGATCTGCATTCATAATTCTTTGACTTTGTCAATCTCTCTAATCCGTTTACCTCACATGGAGTCACCATTTATGAAGACATCCTGTCTTCACTTTTCCATAACTCAAATTTTACAATCCATCATCAATGGTGTTAAATCCTTTGTACCTAACTTATACCCCTAAAACACTTAATCACAATTGTTTGTTTAATTGTTTAATTTCCTTGACTCTATGCTTCTTGACCTCAAGGACCATTCTTTATTTAGTACTAAGAAGGTACTATCTGTATTATACTTACCTTTCTGTTAATGTTATAACTAAAGTCTGACAATTTATTGATATAACCAACTTGCTCAGTAAAAAATATCTAATCAATAAGAAGCAGTGTATGACAATAAGGAACAATGATTTAAAAGCATGTTCTGGGGCAAAAAAAAAAAAAAAGAAGAAGAAGATAATAAGATATAAATATATCTATCTCCTAATTTCCAGTCATACAAAAAATAGGCAAAGTGGAAAGACAAACTATAAACCATTAAGTAGAAAAAATACATGCATTGCTAATATTCTCATTTAGTACGGTAGCTATAAAAACCTAAGTAGCAAATAATTCAATTTCAAATTAGTGATGGTATATATTTATTATATTCTTTATCAAATTGCTAAGGGGATAAGGATTCTATTGGAACAAAAGTTAGCATGCTTACTGCAGCAGCACATATACTAAAATTGGAATGATATAGAGATTTGCAAGGCCCCTGCATAAGGATGACACACAAATTCATGAAGTGTTCCATATTTTTAAAAATAACTTATGAAATGTCAATTTAACTTTTATATTAATTTAATCAGATTTGGGTGACATATTTTATTTTGTTTTTTATTTCGTAGCCAAGGCTACAATGATTTTAAAAAATCATTAGTATAACTGATCCATTTTTTATGTGTAACTTCAGTGAAATACACACTATTCTAAATTTCAAGACAGAACAATGAAATTCAGTCTCTCAGATGACCAATGAATTCAGGCTGAGAGTTTGATTATCTTATTATTTTGGTCTCATAAAGTATATATATATATATATATATATATATATATATATATTTATATATTGTATATATATTACATATATATGTGTAAATAATATATATTAGTAGTAAGCAATTTATTTGTGCTTGAATCTTATCCTTTTCTAAAATCCCCTCTGGGACAACTGAAGAACAGCTTTATCAACACTGAACAGATTCTTAGATGACATACTTGAAATTTGTTGTAGTATTTACAAATAAAAATATCGCTTTAGTATGTGTGTCATGGGTAATGAATATGCCCACTTTCTATGTTTTAGCAAAAGAAATGCATTACAGCTAAAGAGAACCATAATTTCTGGGAGCTATAACATGCCATTTCCTCTCATCTTTTGTTATTTAAAAGGATTTACAGAAGCCAGAGCTGAGGTTTAGTAAGGCATTTCGTAACCCAATGTATTCATTATTCATTGCTGTGTAACAAATTATCCCAAAACTTAGCAGCTGAAAACACAGACCACCTATTATCTTACAGTTTTCTGTAGGGCAGGAATTTGGGAACAATGTAGTTGGATGAATTTAACTAAGGGTATTTCACAAAGCTGCAATCAAAATGTTGACCGCAGTCATTTTAGGCTCATGTGGAGGAGGAACTGCTTCTAAGCACCCTCAAGAGGCTGTTGGCTTAACATGTGGCCAGTTCCACAGAACTGGTTCTTACCATGTGGCCAGTTCCACAGAAATACAGACACTGTGACAACCTTGCTTTCTTTAAAGAAAAGTAAGAGATAGAGACAACTAAAGTTAGAGTGACAGAGAAACAAGAAAGGATTCCCAAGATGGAAAACTCTTTTTAAAACATAATACCAGAAGTGACATCTCTTTACTTCTGCCATATTTGTTCACTAGAAGCAAGTAAATAAGTAGAGCCCACATTCAGTAAAGGAAATTACATCAGAGCATGAACCAGGAGGCAAAGTTCATTGGGGGCCATACTAGAGCCCACCACAGTCTTCCCTTAAGTATCCAGTGAATCATATCTCTCTACTGCTGTTCTGAATAAGACTAATTCAAGATAGCCGCACTTTCGGTTTCATGGAGGAAAACTTTATTAATTGTAAGGGAAAGGGAGTATAAGAAATTAAACAATTATAGTAAACATAAAGAGGGAGAGAAGAATAGAGAAGAACAAAGAAAGCTTAATACATCAAATTGAGTACTCACAACATATAACCTTCTGGCTGGGGTAGCCCCTCAATGAACAGCCAGGTTGGAGTCCCAGTTGAGGGTCCTGGGCAGAGCATCCTCCCCTCAGGTGAGACTTCCAGCTAGCTATTCCCAGAGCAATATATATACTACCCATCTGTGATTTACGGTTAATCATTAGGTTCACCTAAGTGCAGTCCTGATAAGCCTTTTTTTTTCTGTTTCTCTTATCATATCTCACAATCTTAGAAGCCTGGACGTATGCATATTTCTCTTCCCTCCCTGATCCATTCCAGGGGGCTAGCCTGTTCTGGCAAGTTAATCCCTCTTGGTGTCAGGAACAGAAGGGCCAGTTTTGATCCCAAGGCCAGATATGGAGTACAAGCCAACTAAGGCCCTCATGATTATGTATGTGGGGCTCTGGGCAGAAATGCATGACAAGTCACACAAACAGCTTCCATACAAAACAACTGTGTAAAATGTACTCTATCCCCTCCAAATTACCTCTAGTCTCATCCTTATAGCATTAGTTCAGAGTCCATAATCTCAACATCTAAATCAGGTCCAGGTATAAATAAAGAGACTCAAATGTAATTGCTTAGTTACAGCACCTCAGGTGCGCCTTGTCCAAATCTGTGGGTCTGAGAAAGTAAAGAGATAAGTAATTGGCCTCCCTTTCCTCAACAAACATCCAACATACAATATCTCGATAGGCAGAGGATAGCCACTATAAGTATTCTAGTTCAAAAGAAAAACAAAAAATCAGTAGGAAAAGGAAGAAACTACTTCACAGAAATTGTGACATCCAATCAGTCAAATTTTGGCAGTTCTTTGAGTAGGTCTCAGGCCAGGGAATAATTTCCCATGAATTGCAATTCTGGCCTCAGGGCTCATGGTACCATCCTCTTAGTCATGTTTCCTTTTTCTTTTTTTTCATAAAACATAACATGCATCCGCAACTGACAGAGTAGGCAGTTAGCTAGATATGAGCAGGGAACAGATGTTTCTGACTATTAAGAAGGGCAGAAACCGAGTTTCAAAGAGCCAGGAGAGGCCCTGGGAATACACATGCATTCTCCCCTATGACCACTAGAGGAATCTATAGCTTCATTATAGTACATTTACATTGTGGTTTTGACCCTCATTGTGAGGGATGGCTGCGGAAACAGTTCCAACAAGGAACCCATTTAGGGACAAATCTTCCCCCTCCCAACCAGTAGGAGAAGTCCCTTAGATGACAGGAGCTATTATAACCTATTCGAACACAAAAAGAAAAGACTAACTCTGGCCGTTGATGGAGTTGACAACTCTGGGCCCGTCCATTTCCCACCTCCAGAGTGCGTTTTTGCTTTCACAGCTGAAAATGCTTGCTTGCTTAAGAGTTTGGCTCTGAGATCTTTCTTGGCTGAATTCAAGAACTGAGGCCAGGAAATGAGATTTGCCACTGACACAACTGAATAGATCTCTCAGTCTTCTTGCTAATAGATTTCTGGGGGTCCAAAGGTCTCTCCTAATTTTGTACAATCTCTGACTCTCAAACCAAGCAGGTGATGTTTTTGCCCCTCAGATATGAAATCAGTATCTCAATCTTCTACCTCAACCATCTAGAAAAAGAGAAGCAAACTAAGCCTAAAGATAGCAGAAGGAATGAAATAATAAACAGACTGTTCACTTTAAATGTATGTAGTGTGATATGTGAATTATATCTCAATAAGGTTGTGTAAAAAATTTCATTCAGATATAATTTGTTTTGAAAAACAAAAGTAACCTCAACATGTTAATGATCACAGATATTTTCACTTTAACTCTCTTGTCTTATTTAGACAATAAATATTTGAAACCGTTTTAAAAGTCTTAGCCAAAAGCAAGTGAAAAGGTTGTATCTGTAAGGAGAGAGAGGTGACGATGATAGGTCTCCATTTTGACTAACATAAAATTGTCTAATTCTTATCCCAACAATACAACATGCGGATATTTGGACAAAAATAGGCCTACTTCCTTCAGCCCAATATTCTTTTTCTTCCCCCCTCCTTTGCATTGATTGGTTGCTTTTGTACAATCTCCTATCAGCCCAACGCAGAGCTGCTCTCCTTCACTGAAAGTACAGTGATTATGCTATGGCTTTATTTTTCCTCTGCACCCTACTAACAGAAGGCAACTCCACTAACAGTATAGATATGGAGTCCAAAGTAGAAAGGAGCGCTAGGAATAGCTGCTAAAAGACTCCAAGGAGGAAAGGAATTAATAAATGACATCTGAACCAAGAGTCTGAAATTTTGGAAAGTGAGATAAGAGGGAAAAATAGAGAATGAAAATCAGTAAGTCTGTCCACTAAAGTGGGTTCATCTGTGAATGAGTGTGTATTGAGATTGCAAAGGGTTAGTAGTAAGAACATGATATTACCATGTGTGATGATTAATTGTAGGTGTCAGCGGGACTGGGTTAAGGGATGCCCAGATACCAGGTAAAACATTACTTCTGTGTGTGTCTGTAAAAGTGTTTCTGGAAGAGGTTAGCCTTTGTATTAGTAGACTGAGTGAAGAAGTTCTGCCTTTGCCAATGTGGGCATCGTCCTGTCCATTGAAGGCTGAAAAGAACAAAAGGGGGGGAAGGACAAATTCTCTCTTCTTTCTCTCTCTACCTGAGCCGGAATGTTCATCTTCTCCTGCCTTACAGCTACGATTCTTGGGCCTTCAGACTCTAGGACATACATAAGAGGCCCTCCCTTCTCAGGTCTTTGGTCTCAGACTGGGTTTCGCCATCTGCTGTCCTGGTTCCGGGCTTCGGACCCCAGATGAATTACACCATCAGCTTTCTTGGTGATCCAGTTTGCAGCTGGCAGATAGCTTGGCATCTCTGCCTCCATACCATGTGAGCCAGTTCCCATAATATAGCTCTCCTTACACATATTTTTATATGCCCTTTTGATTCTGTGTCTCTGGAGAACGCTGAATAATACACTGTGTAATATTTGGGAATCTGTTAACAATAATAATGATTGGAATACTGAAAATTCAATACATTGAGATAAGGAAAACTGAAATCTAGGTCTAGTTGCATAAAAGGCAACATAGATCATAATCACTTCTTTGAAATGCTTATCATTTTTTTCTAATTACTCTATAATATATTTAGGACTGTGAGTATCTTTCCATATGTGTCAGGTTGTAAGTTATAGTTGAATAAAAACCATACTTTTTTCATTTTACCAAGTTTGCTGGTCAGTTCGTCATGATTTTCTAGCCACAATTTAAAAACTTAGAGAAAACATTGTTTCAGTCTTATATTTTTTAACAGAGGGCAAAATCTGAGTTGAACTGCATATTTTTCCATTAATATTAGTTCACTTCTCTTAATTCAGTTTTTAATAAAACATCCTGCCTTTGAAAATATGCATTGTTTTATTGTATTGTTTTATTTCAGATAAGGTATCATTCAAAGCATACCCTATTAAGCTTAATTCTTTGTAACTTGGGTTGCCTTCCATATGAAAGAGCTCATTCATCCTACAAGAAATGATTTAGTACTTATTGCATGTTAAGCATTGTGTTAGATTCAACCAGCTGTTGGAAAAGACAAAGGCATTGCCCTGAGGTGAAAGACCTTACCGGTAATGTGCCTCATCTTTCAACCCTCTCTTTCTTTGAAAGAACTCAAAGTGCTTTATTCCAATTTTGTATCATGGTTAGAGTTTTGACTGACAGTTTAGAGAAGGTCCTGGAGACATTATTAATAATAAAATAGTTTTGTCTTTATTCAGTTCTTATTAGGTGCTAGTCACCAGGCTGAATACTTTTACTTTATTATGACAAAAGTATCATGCTCATAATGGCAGTATGAGTTGAATGCTACTTTTTAATCACCATTTTAAAGATATTTCTAACGTCCAGAACTGTGAGAGAATAAATCTGTATTATTTTAAAAAATAAATAAATAACATATAGATAAAATTAATAAGTATTAATTTATAATGATATAATACGCTCAATGTAAAGTCACTAAGTGATGCAGGGCTCAAAAACAACATCAATTTGATTAGAAAATTCATAATCTGGGCACCTGGGTGGCTCAGTAGGTTAAGCGACCGACTTTGGCTCAGGTCATGATCTCACGGTCTGTGTGTTCGAACCTGGATTGGGCTCTGTTTAATAAACATTCAAAAAAAAAAAGGAAAGAAAATTCATACTTTTATTTTAAACAACTGCTTGCAATTATTTCTGTGTCCTTGTGTTCATCTGTTAAACGCCATCTGTTTATTATTTTAATATCAATGTTCATTTAATATAATGTTCATTTAAATGTATGCATAAAACTATTTTTTAAATGTATGCCACTTTCATATATTTTTTGAAAATTCAGGATGTATAAATATGATAGTACTGTATTTAATTAATTTCTAAAATGAGGAACCAAGTGATATAAAGTCAAATAAAACTTCCAGGTATGAAAACATGAGCCTTGTAAGAAATTTCTTTGTATTCTCTCTCTGTCATTTATTTTATTTTTATCTCCTGTTATTTCCAATATTTAGTCCTGACTATCCTAGCAGATATATACCTGAAAAATATATGATTAAAACTCAGGTGTTAATCATTATGTTAGTACAGACTTGCTAAGTACTGAGATAATCGTGTCTCAACTCAATTTCTTAAATTCTGTATGTTTAATTAGTATTTGTTAGTAGCAGTAAGTAGAAGTAATGTGTGTGTATGCACAGGGTGATGGCGGCAGTAGAGGTTAGAATAGTTACACTCTCTTTTTCTCCTGTATTTCTGCTCTTCAGTCCTCAGTTGTTATTGTGGTACTATGCTTAATTCTTTCAAAGAAGTGTTCTTTTCAGGAATGTTCCCATGGAATTTAAAACCTGACTTTAATTTTTGTATTATTTTTATTTTTTAGAGAGAGAGAGGGAGAGAGAGAATCTTAAGCAGGATCCATGCTCAATGTGGAGCCTGATGCTGGGCTCTATGACATGAGCCTAGGACTATGACCTAAGCTAAAATCAAGAGTTGGTCACTTAATTGACTGAGCCACCCAGGTGCCCCTAAAACCTGACTTTTAATATTTATTTATTTATTTATTTATTTGAGAGAGAGAGAGAGAGAGAGAGATAGAAAGCAAGCAGGGGAGGGGCGGGCAGAGAGGGAGAGAATCCCAAGAAAGTTCTACACTGTCAGCATGGAGACCAACTCAGTGCTCCAACCGACAAACTGAGAGATTATGACCTGAGCCAAAACCAGGAGTCAGACGCTCAACTGACTGAGCTACCCAGGTTCCCCTAAAACCTGACTTTTAAAAGAAAGGAACATTTTGCAGAGGAAACAAACATTGGTATAATATCAGATAAAATAAACATAAATATGTGTGTGTGTGTGTGTGTGTGTGTGTGTGTGTGTGTGTGTAACACAATATATATAATATAATATAATATTAACAGAAAAAATGTATAATAGTTTTTATTCAGAGACACAATTAGTTTAAATGACAACTTTTGGTAACAGTGGTAGAGAACAGATATCCCCCTTAAAAATGGGGAATAGTGAAGTGCTTTGAAAAGTTTGAAGCTAGTTTTGTTATATCTGTGATTTTTGCCTTTTCTAATTCTACTAGATCATGCTATATTCTCGGAAAAAAATGACTTTTCTCCTCTAGATTCCATTTCACCTTTTAATTATGTGGTAAATTTTGAATGAGGTATTTAATATAGTATCTGGATAGCAAGTCTGGTTCATAAAAGAATTAGATGGAAACCAAAAATCATCCTACATATGTCTCATAAATAATTCACTGTCAGGACTTTAAAAAGCAAAGAAAGTTGCTAGTAAGTTTTTTGTACTAATTATCAGAAGAACTGATGATTAGGAAAAGCTTTCTAAAAATGTAGGACACCACAACCTAAATCTTTTCATGGAGATAGTAGCTGGAAAAGCAAATGAATAATTGCAAAGAAAAGTGTGCTTGAGGACAATGGAAGAAAATGGAAAGGCTATCATATGAAATAGAACAATTGGAAAGGATGTGTGATTTTCGCTTAAAGAAAGGTGAGGAATAATAACAAAGCTAGAGAAAATGGTGAGATATTTGTAGTATTGTGGTTAAACAAAATTAGAAAGCATGGAAAAAAGTGAGAAATGTTAGAGGCTCTGGAAAAAATTATGGTGATAATTGAAAAAAAAATGAAGAATTTAAAATTCACTGTGAGTAAGATTATGAGTGATATTAAAATATAAGACAGAACTACATTACAAACAATATTTATAAAAATAAGGATTATTTAAAGTAATTCAAATTGTTGGCTAATATATTTTAGATTAAAGAATATATATGGGGTTGCTGAATATTACTTATGAAGACCAATAAATTCTTTGAACATGTGGATTCTAGTTTACTCATGAAGTTGGCAAATTTCAATGCCTTCCATATTGTTATTATTAGATGATTGTTTAAGTGATCACAGCTAGTCAAAATTGAAAAGCTTTTTATTTAAAAAAAACACACCTTTTTATGTTGAAGTCATTCATTAGAAGTCATTTGACTTGTCAAAGAAAATTTGCTTGGCCCCTTCAAGAAGCATAAGCCAAGTTTTTTTTTTCCCTCAACCTTCATGGATATTCCTAACAGAATGTTAAAACACAAAAATAATCATTTCTTCTTTCATCTTTACTTTGCTGCATTTGAAAGACTTGACATTTTTCTCAGCATTCAAAAAATATCTGGGGAAAGAGGAGTCTTTTTTTTCTGAAAAGTTGAAAAATTTTTGAGGATTTGGTTGATCCTACTCTAATAAAGCATCACAAATACCTAACGGCAGCCAGCAGAAGTTATGGCCACATTAACAGAAAGGAAAAAAAAAAACCAAACACCTTTCTTCCTTGACTCTTCCTTGAAATCTCAGTTGTCTAACTGATATGTACTTATTTGATCAGATAGTCTCACTTGAGGAAATGTCATAAGCACAGTCATGAATGAAATACTGTTATGTTATTTGTGGGTAACTTGTTTAGAATGATTTTATTTTCCTTCTAATTACCTACATAATTAATGTAGTGTATATGAAGCCAAACCATGATAAATAGAAATTAAAATTTGGTGATGAAATTTCAAAGCAGTCCACAGCTATCACGTAGCCATCTGATGGATCACATATATACTTATGTATGTATTTGGAAAATCATAAAATGAGAACAGAATGAAATATCCACTTATAGGATACATAAGCGAAAATAATTCAAACATTTTTTAATTAAAACTGTTTTTACAATTCTAAAAATAAAATGGTCTATAGCCACATTCTTTATGTTCATTGCCTTACTCCCAAATATATCAAAAATTTTTGCCTTATGTATCACTTGAAAATGCATCTTCTTTCTTCTATTTTAAAAAATGCCAAAGGGAAAAAAAAAAGAGACAGTGGCTTAAATTTTAGAGAGTGTACATTTATTCTTTGAAGTAACATTTACCCCTGTGAAGATCATTTTCTGTTTTGGTGTGTGATTGTGTTAGTGGAGAATAAGGCAAATGAGAGCCACACTGACTGAGACTTTTTTTGTATATACTTGATCAAATTTGATAAAATGTAAAACAGGGGCACCTGGGTAACTCAGTCAGTAGAGCACCTGACTCTTGATTTTGGCTCAGGTCATGATCCCAGACTTGTGGAACTGAGCTCCTTGTTGGGCTCTGCACTGGGCATGGAGTCTGCCTAAGATTCTCTGCCCCTCCCTCTACTGCTCTCTCACTCTCTCTCTCTCTCTAACAAAACAAAACAAAACACAACAGAACAAAACAAAACAAAACACGAAAAAAGTGAAACAAAACTTGGAACTTAAGTCTCATGACTGCCTATGTAGACAATAAACATTTACTGAAGTAAGACTAAAGCCTTTTTATGAATGATATATAGTGGGGCGCCTGGGTGGCTCAGTGGGTTAAGTGTCCAACTTTTGATTTCAGCTCAGGTCATGACCCCAGAGTAATGGGATCGAGGCCTGAGTAGGGCTCAGTGCTGAGCGTGGAGCCTGCTTAAGATTCTCATTCTCTCTCTCTCTCTCTCTCTCTCTCCCTCTTTCTCTCTGCCCATCTCCCTCACTCGTGCTCTCTAAAAAAATTTTTAAAAAGAAGAATTATATTTTTAAGTACTCAGTCTGATAGTGCATCCATAGTCGCTATCAGCTTTATTTCATAATTAAAGATAAAATATTTTTGTGCTATATTTTCCCCAAAATTTCTTAAGAGCATCTGCTAAAGTCAGGACTACCTTTGGTTTGGGTTTTCCTGTTGAATACATTGACTTCTATAAAATATACTTTAAAATCAAATGAAAACTTTGAAATTATCTCAGTGGAGAAGGGATATATAGCTGTACTTGAGAATCAATACATTTTGGATATCAGTCTCTTGTTAAAATCCTGATTCTCATTTACAGTTGTTAGTGTGGTTAGTGTGGTCATACAACTTGCTGGCAATGAACTTATGTTACAGGGAGAAAGATTCCCAGGTTGAAAGTTAGCATTTGCAGCTTTGCTCAGGCTTTTTTTCCCCCTCGTCTCTTAACAAGCCATCTGTGTATTCTCATAATTACACCACTAGCAGTGACATCCTTTAAATTTTGATTACTCATGGTTTTGAAATATGCTTAAAATGAAAGCGAAGAGTATAAAGCAAAACTAGATAGAAAACACAGAGTAAAAACAACTAATTGAACATAAACTTAAAATTTAGGCATGAAATAGCAACAGTGACTAAAAGTAAATGGAAGACTATGATTGGAAGCATTTATCAGCTAATTTAAATTACAGAATGATAAGTGATTTTATATACATCTGGAGTCAACTTTGTTTTCAAACTGCCATTGTAGTTCTTCAATAAGAATCAAAGATGTGTATGAGATACATTGTAACAATGTCCCTGAAATAATACACATATAGTAAGCAATTACTAGGTTGCCTTCACTATTCTAATTTTATGAAGATTATTAAATCTACTTGTTAGAGTAAAGGCAGAATTTCTACAGTTCTCAGTAGATTCTCTGGGTCCACAGACCCATCCATTATTCATTTCCCTGGTTGCCAAATGTATAAATATAATGGGGATATTTGGGAGTTGGCAGAATTCCCACATTGATTACATGGCCCATGGTGTAAGAAATTTCACAATAGAGAAGGCAACATGGAAGTTTATGATACTTCTCTCACCCTGATCAGAATATTTAATCAAAAATTATATATCCTAGGATGAATGACAGTGATTATTGCCATCCTTGAATACCCAGTGGATGCAGGGTTCGTGTCCCCTATCAGGACCCCATTTAATCATTGTCTGTACCCCCGGAAAACAAGATGGATAATGGAAGATGACAGTGGATTTCAGGGAAGTCAACGAAGTAGTAATTCAAAATGCAGTTGCAGTGCTAAATGTAATATCTTTGCTAGAACAGAATAACATGGCTACAGGTACAGGTAAGAGGCCATTAATCAAACAAATATATTCTCTAATAATCCATAAAGAAGGACAAAGGGGTTTTCATTAACAAAAGACACATAAAAGTACTCGTTGATAGTCTTGCCCAAGGGCTATGTTATCTGCCCCATCCTCTGCAAATTATCATCCAAAGTGATGTAAACCATCTGGACATTCTGATGGCACCGTGTTAATTGGCAATAAGCAGAAGTGAAAAGTAGCCTTGGAAGTCTTGTTAAGAAACCTGTGTTCTAGAAGGTAAGAAATAAATACAGAAAGATTCAGGATAATGTCATATCTGTGAAGTATTTAGAGGTTAGTGGTTTAGGCCACACCAGGCATTCACTACTGGTGAGGTTATAGAATTAGGAATGTTATATATTGTTAGTGGGAATGCAAATTGGTGCAGCTACCCTGAAAAATGGTTAAAGTTTCTTATGAAGATAAATATGCTTACTGTATGACACAGAAATCTCACTCCTGAGTATTCACTATAAAGAAATGGAAATGTATATTTATACAAAGACTTATACACAAATATTTAGAGCAACTCTTGTAACTGTAATAAAATACACTGGAAATTGCCCAAATGTCCTTCAATTGGTTATGGATAAACTGATACATCCACACGCAACATTATGGTTTATAAGAAATAATATATTTTGGTCATCTGAATGACCAAAATATATTATTCATATGTATTTGGTCTTTGTCCATGGTTCCTGGATCAGAGCTCCTGAAACCCTTGGAATTTCCTATGACAAGGACCATAAATGTGCATTTTGTTTTAATGAAGGTGACTTCTAGACACACCCAAGGACAGGGGCTGATTGCCAGGAGGACCAAACATGTATTTAGAAGACTGGAACTTTCAGTTCCATCTTCTGACCTCCAGAGAAGGATGTGGGTCTGGAAGTTCAATCAGCCAATGGCCAACGACTTAGTCAGTCATGCCTATGTAATGAAATCTCCCTAAAAACCCAAAAGGACTGGGTTCAGAGAGCTTCCAGGTTGGTAAACATGTGGGATTAGGAAGAGTGGCACACCTGGAGTAGGCTGAGAAGCTCCAAGCCCTTTACGCATACCTTGCCCTATGTATTTCTTCACCTGGCTGTTGATTCATCATCTTTATCATATTTTTTAATAAACTTGATAGATGTGTTTCCCTGAGTTTTATGAGCTTCTCTAGCAAACTAATCAAACCTAAGGAAGGGTTGGTGGAACTTCCAATCGATCATAAGCATAGGTAAGAGGCAGGAGCTTACAACTGGTGTCTGAGGTGGGGCATGGAGGACAGTCTGGTAGGACTCAAGCCTTAGCCTGTAGAACCTAGTGTTACCTCTGGGTAGATAGAGTCAGAATTGAGTTGAATTCTTAGACACCCTGCTAGGATCTGAAAGTTGCTTGGTGCATGTGTGGACCCCCAACTCCCTGCCTATCATGTTGGAATTGGTCCAGGAACCTTAACATAACACACAATAGAAATTTTCTTGGCAATTAAATAAAATTAAGTATGCAACAACTTGGATAATCTCAAAGGCATTATCCTGAGTGAAGGAAAGCAATTTCAAAAGGTTATGTGCTGTATGATTCCATTTATAGGACATTGTCAAAAAGATAAAACTATGGTGATAGAGAACAGCTGAGTGGTTGCTAGAGATTATGGATCAGAGGAGAATGTTGTAAAAGAATAGCATGAGGGAATTTTGATTGACTGATGGAATATTTATGTATCCTGACTTTGGTGTCTATTGCAGAAATATTAAAATGCGTAGAAATATACACCAAAAAGTCAAATTAACAATTTAAAATATTTTCATTTGGATGAAAACAAATTGCACCTTTTCCTCCCACCAGTAAGAATTTAGCACAAATGTGGACATCTTCTTTGACTTCTAGAGACAGTATACAACACACACAGGAAAACTGTTCTTATCTACCTACAAGGAGACAAGCAAAACTTCCAACTAAGTTCTACCTATTCCAGGAAAGTGCCCTGGAGGAAGACTATGTTGTGATACAAGCAACCATTCCACTTGAACAATATAACCTGGCATACTTTAAGGTCAGGTGCCTTAAAGTGTGAGGCATCAGAAAAGTTGTGATGTAACCTTCTAGTATAGATGGTAAGATAACTTGTAGAATTTATGGCAAGCACCAGTAGAAAAATCACAGTGAAAAATCTTAGGTTTATGGAGCTAGGCAATGCTATTTGAAGTAGAGATTTAAACACCTTGGAAAAAGATTAGTTGGCTTGGGGTGCCTGGGTGACTCAGTTGGTTAAGTGTCCAACTCTTGATTTCAGCTCAGGTCATGATCTCACGGTATGTGGGTTGGAGTCCTGCGTTAGGTTCTGCACTGACAGTGCAGAGCCTGCTTGGGATTCTCTGCCTCTCTCTCTCTCTCTCTCTCTCTCTCTCTCTTTCTCTCTCTCTGTCCTTCCCCTCAGTCTCTCTCTCTCAAAAATAAATAAACATTTCCAAACAACAACAACAGCAAACACCTGACATTGGGTTCTGGTAGAGAGGGTGAACTTGACAGGGGAACATCAAATATTCATGCATCCCAAACTGCTTGTGATGAACTGGGCTGTTTTAGACCCTAGAGTCATAAAGCTGGACTAACCCAGCAGCTATCAATAGGAAAACAGAAATAATATATCAGGATCAGACGTGAGCAGCAAGTATCGCATGCCAACAGTAGGGGCCAGTAGCCCAGACATTTAAGCCATTCACCAATATTTTATCAGCACTTCTTCCAATGGTTTATGAATGGATCAACATGTGTGTGTGTATATGTGTGTGTAGTTTTAGATTTAGGATAATGTTGACTTAATAGCAGGATTTAGGAAGCATTTCCTCTTCTATTTTCTGGAAGTGTTTTTATAGAAGTGTTTCTTTTTTTTTTTCCCCTTAAGTGTTTGATAGAATCTACTAGTAAAAGAATTTTGACTCCAAACTTTCTTTTTCAGAAAGAGTTCTAGCCACAAATTTAATTTCTTTAATAAATATAGAACAGTTCAGATTATTTAATTATGCCTGAATTAGTTCTATTAGTGTGTCACGTTCAAAGAATTGGTCCATTTTTCCTATGCTGTAGAATTTATAGATATAAATTTGTTCATAACATATTCATATATTACTTTTAATGTCTGGAGAAGCAGTAGTGATGTAATGTCCTATTTCATTCCTAATATTGGTTATTTTGGTCTTTCTTTCTTTCTTAGCTAGCTTAGAAAGATATTTTTAATAATCTATATTGTTTTAAGTTACAAAGTTTTTTGGGATTTTTCAGGCAATAACATTAACATTCTACTATAAAGTGGGCATCCAAGAAATGCGATTTCCTTAACAGTGGTAAAAAAAATGAGTAAATAAAATTACACCTTTTTTTCTGTATGAATACCTAAATACAAATTAATGGGACACTTTAATGATTAGAGGTATCATCTCTCTTGACAGTCTTCAAATTTTATCTGCAGTATAATGCATGTTGGGATGTCCCAATTTACTATGTTACATGACTAGAGCATCACTCTGACCATATAGGCAACACAAGTGCCTGTTTTCCCATTAACTCAATGGCAAATTTATGAAAATATCCCATAAAAAGTGATCTGACAAATCTCAACTCCCTGGTTGATTGTAATAAAGGGATTCTGCGGCTTTAGATATGAAGTATAATGTCAGTTGTCTGCTGTGTTCAGGTTAGATTTCCACGGTATTTTATTTCTTCCTGTAAAATGCGGTTTCTACATCAATATCATGAATGTGTCCTTCATCTGAATTCTTGAATACTTGGGCTCTGTGAGATTTGTGTCTCCTTTTTAACATCTGTCTACTCATATCCTTGTGGGCATGCCCTAATTCAAACCTCTTACTTTCAAATTGCATGCTAATGTAAACCATATCAATCACCTTCTATTGTTCCCTTGGTGACTGCTTACATTTTCAGGTCATACGTGTACAACCACACTTTAATTATCAATTTAGTTGCCACTGGCCCGTCTCATAAGGCCTGTTTCTTCTGTGTTTAGTGCAAGCATTGACTGACAGCAAGATCAATGGGAAATAGTAAATCAATTCTGTAGTCTTTGTAAAATGCCCTTACTTAGGATTGAAAGCATATTTTCTAGTGACTCTCACAAAGAGGAAGTCTGATTATTAGAAATGAATCACTGTGACCTTTCTATTATTCTTGATTTTGAAATATATGAATAAAATTGCAATTGGTGGAATCTTTGCTCTGTCCCTGTGTCTCAGGATCTTCTCTCCTACTCCCTCCCCTCCCATACCTCTCCCTTCTTGGCCCTTTCCTTCTCAGGTCTCATGTCCTCCTTGCTCTCTCTAAAGGATGAAATGAGATATCTATTTTTCTTTCAACAAAATGGAAAATATATGATTACAGTAATTAGCACAGCATTTCTTTTCTTTCCATTTCAAATCAAAACTGTATGAGTTCGAGCCCCGCGTCGGGCTCTGTGCTGACAGCTCAGAGCCTGGAGCCTGTTTCAGATTCTGTGTCTCCCTCTCTCTCTGCCCCTCCCCCGTTCATGCTCTGTCTCTCTCTGTCTCAAAAATAAATAAACGTTAAAAAAAAAAAAAAAACTGTAAATTCAGTATTTTGAGAGAATACCAAACTTTATGGTAATTTAAAAATATAAACAATGGCAGTAAATATTTTGTATAAAGACTCACTTTATACAGGTAAATTCTCTAGAATGATAGTTCAGAATTATTTAATAATAATAACAGAATCTGTTTATTACTTGTATTTAAATCTGATTTAATAAAATAAATGACTTCTTAATACCTTAAAAACTCAAAGTTTTAAAAGTCCTTTATGTTTCTGGTCAATATAAGATAACATTTTTTTCTTTTTTTTTTAATGTTTTTAATGTTTATTTTTGAGACAGAGAGAGACAGAACATGAATGGGGGAGGGTCACAGAGAGGGAGACACAGAATCAGAAGCAGGCTCCAGTCTCCAAGCTGTCAGCACAGAGCCCGACGTGGGGCTTGAACTCACGGAGTGTGAGATCATGACCTGAGCTGAAGTCAGATGCTTAACTGACTGAGCCACCCAGGCGCCCCTATAAGATAATATTTTTAGTTACTCAGCTATTTACATTCAATGCTTAGGTACAAAGAGAATAAAATTATTTTTCTTATAGAGAAATCAACCAACATCCCAGATTTTTTTGGAAAAATTTTTATGACCTATACTTTAAATATTGCAAATAAAGAAAACAGGTTTTTTGTTTGTTTGTTTGTTTGTTTTTTATCTCAACTGCATAAAATGAACATGATGATGTGACTGGCTGGCACCTGTGTTTTGATTACTTCCTTTTCACCCTGTTGACGAGGGAGGGATTCCTGTCCCAGAATAAGGGGATGGCCAAACACAGGGCACCCACCACTGGTCAGATGAGATTGACAGTAGTTGGTCACATGATCCCACAGCCCAGAGTGGAAGACACCGCCTATCAGGTACTCAGGAACAGAGTGAACAAGCAGGAGCTGTAAGAGTTTTATAGGAACAAAAGGCGAGGAGATTCCTGATTCCCATGGGAAAAGATGCAGGCGACTTTGAATAATTCAACAGGCTGGCTGAGAACCAAAGCCTGCTCCTCAGCAATCAGCAGGTGCCATGCCTGGGGCCCATTAGAAGGGTTTTTAGCTAAGGGTCCTTATCCATGAGAGTTCAGTGGGAGAGAGGAGCATGGGGTCTGCCATTCAAGGCTCTCCAAATGGCAGATGTCAAGGCAAGAGTTAATATTGAATCTTGATTTCTGACCTTCACCACAACTTATAATATGGAAAGAAAGACAAAACAAGATTTACTTTTGTACTAAAAGTATGTAATTTGTTTTCTTTTTAAAATCATGTCAGTTGCTTTCTTGACTAAAAATTTAGGAAATAGTAGATACACTTCTTGCCTTCCCACTTTTTTCCAGCATTGGATATTTGTTAAAAATATATTTGTGTATCTTTTTGGGCTTAATAACATACACACTCAGTGCTGTATCTCAAGCAATTCTTCATTTTGATTATTATTTTCTTGTCTGGATAATGTCATTGAGTTGTGTTGTGTTTTGTTCTGTTTTGTTTTCTTCCAAGAAAGTTTTCTGAGTGCTATAGTTCCTCAATTCCTATGTGCTTCAGTTTGCCTTACTTAGGCATCCTATGTTAATGTGCATTGTACACATTAGTAATTTTTCCTACCTCCATTCTTGCAATATGTTCTGTCATCAAGAAGTCATTTGTTTTTATTTTTCTCATCAACAGGTGGTATTTTTCTTAGCAATGGGTGTCCTGATGCTGCTCACACCTCTTTATCCATACTGGCCAGTCTCTAGACCTGCTGTGTGGCTGTCATTCCCTGTTTTTCCATATTTTCATTGTTCCTTCCTTCCTTCCTTCCTCCCTTATTTAAAGGAAACATTGTTTGTTTTTCATTCTTGATTTACCCATTCTTACACACCTACTTAAGATTCTTTTAATCTTATTTCCATTATTGCCTACCTAAAAAAACGTTTTTAGACCTTTTCCCCTAATCTCCCTCCCATACAGAATTTTAATAATACAGATATAATGTGTTTTAATCATAATGGTAATTTCCCCCCCCAAAAAAAAAACTAATTATCATCCCCTTGGAAATGATATTGTCTCTTTGAAAATGCACGGTACACTCTATTACAGAGCAATAAATCCAAAACCTTCCTGAGAAAGGAAGAATGAGTTAATTTGATTAATATATTTAAAAAATTATTATCTACTATAATTTTATTTGTATCAAGTTCAAGCATCCCTACTACTCCTTCCACTCACAAGAAAAAGAAAAAAAAACTATTATTTAACCATCTGAACAAGTTAAGCAAGTATTTAAGAAAATAAAAAGGACGAAGAAACACAAAATTCAAGAAAGGGCAGTAGAAAGGGAAAGGAATGTGAGACATTTGTGGCCAAGCAGATATTTTCAAAACTATTGGTGACATTCTATTTCTTTTTAAGTTTATTTATTTATTTTGAGAGAGAGAGAGAGACAGAGAGAGAGAGAGAGAGAACACATGTGGAGTAGGGGCAGAGAGAGAGGGAGAAGGAAAGAGAACTCCAAGCAGGCTCTGTACTGTCAGCGCAGAGCCCGATGTGGGGCTGGAATTCGTGAACCGTGGGATCATGACCTGAGCTGAAACCAAGAGTCAGATGCTTACTGACTGAGCCACCAAGGGGCCCCAATGTGATGTTCCATTTCTTAATCTGGCAGATGGTTATGTACTGTTCATTTTATTATTAATCTTTATGCCATTTAGGCCGCTGTAATGTCAGAGAAGGAAGTTCCACATTCACTCTATAACTGACTTCAGTCCAGCCTCTGCCTCCTTCATTCTGCTGTGTTGCTTAATTGTAGATTGTTACTCAGTTGCTATGCAGACCTACATCCCTACCTTTTGCTAAGCTATTAAGCAACTTCCATACTGGTACATTTTTGCTGCCACGAGCTCCTGAGTTCCTTCTCACTGTATGGTTATCCCAATACCTATCTCAAGACACCAGACTCCTTCCAATCTAGCACTTAAAGGGTTAATAGTTGATATAAGAGAGGGTCTCCTTGACCCTGTTCTGGGCCCAGAACAATGTCTATTCTGACTGGTGATTTCGCTAGCCTGGTTGCTAATTATGCTGAATGTTATTTTGGCTTATATCCATGCCACCAGCTGTGTCCATGATGCCAAATTTATGGGTCATTTTTTATCCCCCATCTAACTTGCTGTTACAATAGTGTCACAAGTGGCTGTCCCCTCTGTCTTGAGGCTATTTGACTTCCAAGCTCTGTAACACCACACCTTTCTGAGTTTCGTTTGTGACTTTTCAGTAGCTTCTTTTTCTTGATCTGCAAATTTTGAGTTTCCTCATGACATACATTGATATTATTAACTATTTATCTGCCATTCATAATATATATAACAGCTACATTTCCTCTCATTCATTCATACAATATTCATGAAATGATTATTTATAAGCTGTACTAGGTGCTTAACTAAATGAAATTTTTACTGCCCCTTTCAGTCTGAGAGTGAAATGAGGCAGAAGATACTGCCCCTTTCAGTCTGAGAGTGAAATGAGGGAGAAGAGCAAATAACAATGAAATTTACAAATAAAAATTGTGAAGGTTGCTATGAAGGAGAAGATCCAGATGCTGTGGAAGACATGAGCTGAAAAGGACAATTTTAGATCGGAGTCAATGATGGACTCAATTTTAAAGTTATTATTTAATTCAATATTTTACTTTATTTATTTATTTCTATATGCATATGCCTTGACATTTATAATTATGACATGTGCATTAGGTGATGATATCATGTGGATTTTTTTTTAACATTTATGTAGTCTTTTAAAATTGTTTAATTTTTATTAGTTTCTTTCTGCTTTTCTCCCACACTTCCTCCACCTTGGCCATCATCCACCCTTCTTCTATGACCTTGTGTATCCTTTCACAGTTTTGTCTGTGCTTTTACAATACCTACATATATGTACCAGGGCTTTAAAAAAATATTTATCATATTATTTCCACTTATATAAATCTTGTTTGAAAATAACTTGGGGAACACCTGGGTGGCTCAGTTGGTTAAGCAGCTGACTCTTGATTTCAGTTCAGGTCATAATCTCATGGTTCGTGAGTTCAAGCCCCATATCAGTGCAGAGCCTGCTTGGGATTCTCATTCTCTCTCCCTCTCTCTGCCCTTTCCCTGGTCTCTCTCTCTTTCTCTCTCAAATAAATAAATAAACTTAAAAAAATAACCTGGAAATATCTCTCTGGCTTAAGTGGCATAATTCTAACTCATGCATTTCAATAAATGTGCAATATTCCATGGGTTGAAAAAATGTCAATAATTTCTCTATTGATAGGCACAACCTTTCAGTTTTTGTGATTAAGAAAAAAATGATGTATCAAACATATTTATCATAAACCTTATGTAATAGTGCTTTTATTTATTTTGAGATCTATCCACAGAGGTTTTGATGGATCATTGTGCACATGTCTTTGTGATTAAAATAGATGTTGCCAACATCCTTCATAAAACAAGTGGGACATGACTCAATGATGGTTCATTGAACATCTTTAAGAAAATCTTCATAGCCTTCGCTACTCTATTTTGTCCCAAAGTAATAAGACACCTTATGTTGTCATACTACAAAGTCATTAAAGGCAACTGTATTTACAAGAATGAAATGTGGGAACTCTTCCTCTTTATTTGTATGATATTTGTCCATTCTGTAAATCACATAACATATTTTTTCTATAGATGAGTTGATGTACAGTTTCCTTTACCCATAGTTATAGATGGGACAGGCATTTGTATGATGAGCATATAAGACAGGCCACAGATGTTGATAAACAACTTCTGTCATTTCAATTGCCATAAAGGAAAAAAAAAGAGATTATAGTAGAAGCAAGATAGAGAAACCAAATGATTTTCCCCAATTGTCTTTATTCCTACCTTCCCAGGCCCCTCAAATCAGAACAAAACCTTCCCCAAAATAATAAAACTCATTTTCCAAACTTTCGGTGGCTAAGAGAAAAGGTCAGCTTCTTTTCTAATGCAGATTCCATAGTAGCCGGAATTAAAGAAAATGCTTTTTATGACCTAGACATATGGCATAGATTAGAAAATGGATAGAAATGGGTTCTGATTGGCTGGCTAATATTCTAATGAGATAGATTAATCAATGTAAACCACATAGCTCAGTTAAAACTGCCTTTCAAATTGCCAATTTCATTTTCTTCCAGCAGAGAAAATGCCAATCTTTTCCTATGTAGTAAAATCGTCTTGTTATAACAACGAAGAAACTCCAGAGTTACTGTTATTGTGGAACATCTGGTAACTACAAGATGTGGCTCCTCAGAGAAAACCACATCGCTAGAAAATAAGAACTTGCTCAACCTAGTCGTATTTCATGTTTTGTTATACTCTAGAGTATGGCTGCCTCATAATACAGTAATCACTTTCCTTCGGCACCATAAATGAAACCACAGATGCTACAATTTTCTCTAATTGGAGCAGCTTACCATAAATAAATAATCAAAATAACAATATATGCATAAAATATATGCATGTTTTAAAGGTTGGATTGAAAAAAAATTACAAAATGATTACCTAAATACCATGCCTATGGCATTTCTTTTTTTTTTTTTTTTTTTTTTTTCTTGATTTAAATTTGTTAGTTAACATGCAGTGTAGTATTGGTTTTAGGAGTATAACCCAGTGATTCATCACTTACATATAACACCCAGTGCTCATCCCAATAAGTGCCCTCCTTAAAGTCCATCACCCATTTAGCCCTTCCCCCCACCCACCTCCCCTCCAGAAACCCTCAATTTGTTCTCTGCATTTAAGAGTCTCTTATGGTTTGCCTTCTTCTCTGCTTTTTTCTTATTTTTTCCCTTTCCCTATGTTCATCTGTTGTGTTTTTTTTTTAATTCCACATGAGTGAAATCATATTTGTCTTTCTCTGATGGACTTATTTTGCTTACCATAATAAACTCTAGTTCCATCCACAATGTTGGAAATGGCAAGATTTCATTCATTTTCATCACCAAGTTATATTCCATTGTATAGGGGTGTGTGTGTGCATGTGTGTGTGTGTGTGTGTATGTATATATACAACATATACAATATATACACCACTTCTTCTTTATCCATTCATCAGTTGATAGACATTTGGGTTCTTTCAATAATTTCCTATTATTGATAGTGCTGCTATAAATTTTGGGGTGCATGTGTCCCTTCGAATCAACACTACTGTATCTTTTGGACAAATACCTAGTAGTGCAATTGTTTGGTCCTAGGGTAGTTTTATTTTTAATTTTTTGAGGAACCTCCATGTCTTCCAGATTGGTTGCATCAGTTTGCATTCCCACCAGCAGAGCAAAAGGGTTCCTCTTTCTCCACATTCTTGCCAACATCTGTTCTTTATTTTAGCCATTCTGACAGATGTGAGGTGGTATCTCATTGTGGTTTTGATCTGTATTTCTCTGATGATGAGTGATGTTGAGCATCTTTTCATGTGTCTGTTGGTCATATGAATGTCTTCCTTGGAAAAGCATCTATTCATGTCTTTGGCCATTTCTTCACTGGATTGTTTTTGGGTATTTAGTTTGATAATTTTTTTATAGATTTTGGATACTAACCCTTTATCTGATATGTCATTTGCAAATATCTTCTCCCATTCTGTCGGTTGTCTTTTAGTTTTGTTTATTGCTTCCTTCACCGTGCAGAAGCTTTTTATCTTGATGAGGTCCAAGTAGTTCATTTTTTCTTTTGTTTCCCTCATCTCCAGAGACAAGTCTAGTAAGAAGTTGTTGTGGCTGAGATCAAAGAGGTTGCTGCCTGTATTGTCCTATAGTATTTTGATGGTTTCCTGCCTCACATTTAGGTCTTTCATTCACTTTGAATTTATTTTTGTGTATGATGTAAGAAAGTGGCCCAGTTTCATTCTTCTGCATGGCACTGTTCAGTTTTCCCAGCACTACTTGCTGAAGAGACTATTTTAGTCCACTGAATATTCTTTCCTGTTCTGTAGAAGATTAGTTGGTGATACATTTGTGGGTCCATTTCTGGGTTCTCTATTCTGTTCCATTGATCTGTGTGTCTGTTTTGTGTCAGTACCATCCTGTCTTAATGATGACAGCTTTGTAATACATCTTGAAGTTCAGGATTGTGATGCCTTCAGCTTTGGTTTTCTTTCTCAACATTACTTTGGCTATTCAGGGTCTTAACTGGTATACAAATTTTAAGATTGTTTGTTCTAGTTTTTGAAGAATGCTGGTGTTATTTTGATAGGGATTTAAATGTGTAGATAGCTTTTGGTAGTATAGATATTTTAACAAAATCTGTTCTTCCAATCCATGAGTGTGGAATGCCTCTCCATTTCTTTGTATCTTCTTCAATTTCTTTCACAAGCTTTCTATCATTTTCAGTGTACAAATCTTTTACATCTTTGGTAAGGTTTATTCCTATGTATCCTATGGTTTTTGGTGCAATTGTAAATGGGATCAATTCCTTGATTTCTCTTTCTGCTGTTTAGAAATGCAACTGATTTCTGCACATTGATTTTATATCCTGTGAATTTGCTGAATTCATGTATTAGTTCTAGCAGTTTTTTGGTGGAATCTTTCAAGTCTTCCACATAGAGTATCATGTCATCTGCGAGGAGTGAAATTTTACTTTCTTCCTTGCCAATACGTATGCTTTTATTTCTTTTTGTTGTCTGATTGCTGAGAGTCTAGGACTGCCAGTGTTGAACAACAGTGGTGGGAGTAAACATCCCTGTCATGTTCCTGTTATCAGAGGGAAAGCTCTCAGTTTCTCTCCATTGAGGATGATATTAGCTGTGGGTCCTTCATATATAACTTTTATGGTGTTGAGTTATGTTCTTTCTATCCCTACATTTTCTGAGAGTTTTAATCAAGAAAGATGCTATATTTTGTCAAATTCTTTTTCAGCATCTATTGAGAGGATCATATATCTCTTATCCTTTCTTTTATTAATGTGGTGTATCACATTGATTGATTTGCAAATATTGAACTAGCCCTGAAGCCCAGGAATAAATCCCACTTGATCACGGTGAATAATTCTTTTAATGTACTGTTGAATTCAATTTGATAGAATCTTATTGAGAATTTTTGCAGCCAGATTCATCAGGGATATTGGACTGTAATTCTCCTTTTTAGTGGGGTCTTGGTTTTGGAATCCAGGTAATGCTGGCTTTATAGAATAGTTTGGACATTCTCTTTCCATTTTGGTTTTTTAGAACATTTTGACAAGAATAGGTATTAATTTTTCTTAAATATCTGCTAGAATTCCCCTGGGAAGCCATCTATCCCAGGACTCTTGTTTTGTTGAGGGATTTTTGATAATTGATTCAGTTTCTTTACTGGTATGCATCTGTTCAAATTTTCTATTTCTTCCTGTTTTAATTTCAGTAGGGTGTGAGTTTCTAGAAATTTGTCCATCTCTTCAAATTGCTCAGTTTATTGGCATATAATTTCTCATAGTATTCTCTTATAATTATTTGTATTTCTCTGTTGTTGGTTGTGATCTCTCCTCTTTCATTCATGATTTTATCTATTTGGGTCATTTCTCTCTCTCTCTCTCTCTCTCTCTCTCTCTCTCTCTTTCTCTCTCTTTTTAAATCAGTCTGGCTAGACTGATTTACCAATCTTTTTATTCTTTCAAAGAACCAGGATTTAGTGTCATTGATCTGTTCTACTTTTTTTTAAATATATATCATTTATTTCTGCTCTCATCTTTATGATTTCCCTTCTTCTGTTGGTTTTGTGCTTTATTTGTTGTTCCTTTTCTAGGGCCTTTAGGTGTAAGGTTAGATTGTGTATTTGGGACTTTTTGCTGCTTGAGATAGGCCTGAAATGCAATGTGCTTTCTTTTTAGGACTGCCTTTGGTGCATACCAAAGTGTTTTGACTGTCATGTTTTCATTTTCATTTGCTTCCATGTATTTTTTTTTTTTTTGTAATTTCTTCTTTAATTTCCTGGTTAACCCAATCTTTCTTTAGTAGGGTGTTCTTTAACCTACATGTATTTGAGGGCTTTCCAAATTTTTTCTTGTGGTTGATATCAAGTTTCATAGCATTATGGTCTGAAATATGCATGATATGATCTTGACCTTTTTGTACATGTTGAAGGCTGATTTGTGACACAGTATGTGATCTATTCTGGAGAATGTGTCATGTGCACTGGAGAAGAATGTGTATTCTGTTGCTTTAGGATGAAATGTTCTGAATATATCTGTAAAGTCTATGAGGTCCAGTATGTCATTCAAAGCTGTTTTCTCCTTGTTGATTTTATGCTTAGATTATCTGTCCATCACTGTAAGTGGTGTATTAAAATCCCTTACTATTATGGTATTACTATCGATGACTTTCTTTATGTTTGTTATTAACTGATTTATATATTTGGTGTTTCAAGTTGGGAGCATAAATATTTACAATGGTTAGATCTTCTTGATGGATAGACCCATTAATAATGATATAATGCCCTTCTTCATCTCTCATTACAGTCTTTGTTTTAAAATCTAGTTGGTCTGACATAAGTAGGGCTACTCCAGCTTTCTTTTGGCATCCATTAGCATGATAGATGGTTCTCCATCCACTCACTTTCAATCTCCACGTGTCTTTATGTCTAAAATGAGTCTCTTCTGGGCAGCATATGGATAGATCTTGTTTTTTTTTAGTCCATTCTGACACCTTATGTTTTTGATTGGAGCATTTAGTCCATTTATATTCAGAGTGATTATTGAAGGATATGAATTTAGTGCCATTGTGTTACTTGTAGAGTTGGTGTTTCAGATGATGTTATCTGGTTCTTTGTAGTCTTTGTTGCTTAGGTCTTCTTATTTTTCTTCACTACGAAAGTTCCCCTTAAATAGTCTTGCAGGGCTAATTTAGTGGTCACAAACTCCTTTAATTTTTAAGTGGGAAACTATTTCTCCTTATATTCTGAATGACAGCCTTGCTGGATAAAGAATTTTTGACTCTATACTTTTCTCATTCAGCATGTTGAATATTTCTGGCCACTCCTTTCTGGTCTGCTAAGTTTCAGTGGACAGGTAGCTTCTAATCTTATGTGTCTACCCTTGTAGGTAAAAGACCTGTTGTCCCTAGCTGCTTTCAGAATTCTCTCTTTATCTTTGCATTTTGTAAGTTTCAGTATGATATGTTGTGTTGTTGACATGTTTTTATTGATTTTGAGGGAAGTTCTCCAGGTCTCTTGGACTTGCATGCCTGTTTTTCCTCCAGATTAGGGAAGTTTTCAGCTATAATTCATTCAAATATACTTTCTGACCCCCTTTCCTGCTCTTCTTCTTCTGAGACTCCTATGATACAGATACTGTTTCATATTATGAATCACTAAGTTCTCTATGTCTCCCCTTGTGAGATAACAATTTCCTCTCATTTTTTCAGCTTCATTATTGTCCATAATTTTATCTTCTATATCACCTATTCTCTCCTTTGTGTCTTCAATACCTGTTGTGACTGTATTCAGTTGGTTTTGCATCTCAGTTATAACATTTTTAATTTCAGTTTGACTAGCTTTTAGGTCTTTGATCTCTGCAGCAAGGATTTCTCTGCTGTCTTCTTGCTTTTTTCAAGCCCAGCTATTAGTCTTATGATTGTTGTCCTAAGTCTTGTGCAAGTATATCTCTTATATCTGTTTTGGACAAGTCCCTGGCTATGATTCCTTCCTGACCTTTCTTTTGGGGAGAATTCCTCCATCTTGTCATTTTAGCTAAGTTTCTGTCTTTTGCATGTTTTAAAAGCTTGTTATATTTTCTGCACCTGAGAGTACTGCTAAATTAAAAAAGGGTCATACACTGTCCAGGGCCAGGAACTTCAGGAAGTGTTTCTGGTATGCTGTGTGCACTCTGCTGTTGCATTTTGGATGGTCTTTGCCACTTACTCCCACTTACTTGGGAGTGTTTGGACCTTTAACTAGGTGTGCTTAGATTTGTTTGGAAGCAAGCCTAGAAGTAAGCCTGGAAAAAAAAATGGGGAAAAAAAGCCTGATCTCAAAAAAAGGTAAAAGGATAGGAAACAACAACAACAAAAAGCCCAAAGAGAGAATCAAAAGATTCTGATTTCAAAGAAACAAAAAGGAAAAAAAAAAGAAAATAAAAAAAGAAAGAGAAAGGAAGGAATAAAAATGTGTGATCCAAATAAAGAGAAAACTAAATGAAAACACACACACACACACACACACAAGAAACTCTGAGCCTGATTCCAAAAGAAAGAAGAAGAAGAAGAAGAAGAAGAAGAAGAAGAAGAAGAAGAGAAAAAAAAAATTAGACCTGATCCTAGTTCCACCAGAATTGCAGGTGTTTTGAAGCACTTGATTTTTAGTACATTTGGTACATGGGTGGCAGCCGGGTGGGGTTGTGGCCTGTGCTGGTCGTCTGGAGGAGAGCCTTCTGTGTTGGCTCAGAGTGAGTCTGGCCCCATATATAAGCAGTTGCCAGAAATGAGGGGTGCGGTTTAGTGTAAGCCAGTCCTGCCTCCACTGGGGGCTGCTGTGTTGCTCTCTGAAGTCCTACTGCAGGACTGTTAATGTTAGAGGGGGAAATGGCACCACCCCAATCTCTCATCCCCAACTGAGGATCTCACACTCCCCACTATTCAGGCAGCCCTCAAAGAATAACAAGGGCAGTCAGCTCACCCTCCACCATAGCTCTCCTGTGTTTTTAATTTGGTGCATGGCCGGGATTCAAAACCTGAAGTCTTAAAGGACCTGGCACCATGTGGATCCGCCTCCCTCCTCCAGAGAAGAGACTCTTCAAGCTGTGTGAAATCTTTTGTCCCTGAAAAACAGTCCCACACCTGCACAGTGCACAGAATCTATGGTGTAGCACCACTAAAAGCAGCAAAGGTTATATTCCCTCTGGATACAGCTGTCTCCCCTGCTGATGAAGGCCTTTTGCTAGCACCTGCAGAGTCTTTTGTCCTTGGAGAGGCAATATACCCACTTCCAAAAGTACTCCAGCAAGGGCAATGTTTTCTCTCAATGTACCTCTGAGATCCCTCTACCAAGCTGTGCATTCTGGGGCCAGCTCCCTCCTCCCAGGAGCGTGTGTCACAGCTCCACTGTGGAGAGTCATGCACTTCCAAAACCTCAGAGTTTGAACTCCAAATACTGTTGGGGGAAAAAAAAAGCCTTCAACACTCAGTGCTTCTTGCTCCCCAGTCTGTGGTTTTTCTCTCCCCCAATTGTCTTCTATGCACCTCACACCTGCTATGCTGTCTCCCTCCAATTGTGGAGATCCTTCTGTCACTCCACAGATCGATTGTCTGGGTGTTCCAAGTGATATGACCACAATAATGGACAAGGAAAGCTCACGGTCCCCTACTTCTCCACCATCTTAACTCCTCTCCTATCATATTTATTCTTCAAGAAATAGAGAGATAGACTGGATTTTCTCCTGAATCTCATTATTTTCTCAAACTATATATTTTTTTTCAAAATTTATCGCTACAATGAAATTACAATAGACCTGTAAGTGTAGCAACCTCTTTATATACTTGTCTGTTGACTAATCTATAATTTAACTTCACATTTGCACTGTTTCTATTTTGAATAAATTTTAAAGTTATTCCTGTATATGGTATTGTCTTCTATCCCTAAAAACATTTCTTTTTTGTATTTGATTTCATACTCCTAATATTGATCAAACTTTATAGTTGAGCTCAACTATACAACAGATAAATAAAATTGATTTTGTATTTTGTTTAGTAAATTCTTCTAGAGCTTAAAACAAATATTTCTTACATTCTTTGCTCAAATAATTTTGTCAATTTTTTTAGAAGCATAAAAGCATTGAGAGTAAGATAGTAAGCAATTTGGATATCATGCACCAATGATCAGTTAATTTTTTGGGTGTGAAAAAACAGAATGTTTGAGAATAGTTAAGATATAGGTAATACCTGGGGCGCCTGGGTGGCGCAGTCGGTTAAGCGTCCGACTTCAGCCAGGTCACGATCTCGCGGTCCGTGAGTTCGAGCCCCGCGTCAGGCTCTGGGCTGATGGCTCGGAGCCTGGAGCCTGTTTCCGATTCTGTGTCTCCCTCTCTCTCTCTGCCCCTCCCCCGTTCATGCTCTGTCTCTCTCTGTCCCAAAAATAAATAAATAAATAAATAAATAAATAAATAAAAAATTAAAAAAAAAAAAAAAAAGAAGATATAGGTAATACCTGATTTGTTTAAATCCAGTAGATTCTCCTGAATAATAATAGGTGAAATCTAAAAAGTTCCAACACTATTTGAGAAATTTTTAAAAATGTAATTATGTTTCTCATTGTAATCAGATTAACTTTTCCTTGGCTGGAATGCATGAAGAAATGTCCAAGTGAGAGTTGAAGTAGCAATAAAATGGCAATAGAAATTTTGCTATTGTTGATTTTAATTTCCATTATCAGATTTTTTTCCATTGGAGTGTTTGTCCATCAACATACAAACAAGTGTGAGTATATTATATATGTGTCATTTGTAAAGATTTGGTACCTGGACTTAGTAGGCAATAAATATCTATATATTTTTCTTCATTGGCACTATTAAGCCTTATGTTGTGTTAATGTGCTTGTCTCGTTTTTCTTTTTTTTTTTTTAGGTAAATAATTTTGAGAGCCTATGTCTTAAAGAGTAGTCAAACCCATCTTGAATAGTTCCCAAGGACCTAAAAATCTTAAGAATCATTGTGAATGCAACATAGTTAGTCTATCATTTTCTCTGTTGTTCATTGATTAGTAACCTCAGCAGCATGGTTATATATTATACAAAATTATAGTTGAGAAATAAACTTGAATAGCTCTAAACTTTGGAAAAACACCATGCACTGATGGTTTTCTAAAATATACACAACTTTCCACAAAGTCTATTAGGCACTGTTTCCAGAATCAGCACATGTCTACTACTTCCTAATATTCTGTACTAAAAGTTTCCTATACTCTAAAGGACAAATGGCCAATTGGTCACTTGGGTATATTCCCAATTGCATTATTTTCTTAATAAATGTCAGTGTGATAGATAGTAACTAAAACTTATTTTTGATACATTTTTCTGCATTTTGACTGTGCAGTAGCTGAATCAAGCAAGCCAAATAACCTTTGAAATAGTAAGGATAGAAAAATGATTTAATCTTTGATTTTGTAAAATAAAATCTGAAACAAATGAATGTACTTATTCATTTTAGTTGCCAATAATTTGCCTTATTTTTTCATTTATAGAGTTACATGTGATCTTATTAAACCTAAATTAAATAAAATATTTGAAGATCTACAAAACTCAGCATACACTTTAATTCTGTTGCAATTAAAATAGTGTTCTCTTTATGCATGGAATGAAACAGTGTGTTCATCTTAGTTACTATCTATTAAGATTTGGTCTGTGTCATTAAGACTCCTTCAAAGCAAGGGTGTAATTCTTTCAAATGATGAAGCAGATGTCGCATTAAAAGAATGTGAAATTTGTGTCATCATTTTATTGACTCAGAGCTCATGAAGATTCAGCGAGTTATTGTATTGCTCACAAATGCCTTCTTTCTGCAATTATGATAGACATAAATTAGCAAGGCCAGGACTAAGTAGAGCAAGTGATGATCATTTTAAATTAAAACATCCTAAATATTTCTATATTAAAATTTCCAACTACGATCCAGTAGAAAGATTTTGTGCTTGAAAGGTGACACTCTTATGTGGATCCTGAGAAACGTAACAGAAACCCATGGGGGAGGGGAAGGAAAAAAAAAAAAAAAGAGGTTAGAGTGGAAGAGAGCCAAAGCATAAGAGACTGTTAAAAACTGAGAACAAACTGAGGGTTGATGGGGGGTGGGAGGGAGGGCAGGGTGGGTGATGGGTATTGAGGAGGGCACCTTTTGGGATGAGCACTGGGTGTTGTATGGAAACCAATTTGACAGTAAATTTCATATATTAAAAAATAAAAAAAAAAAATCTCCTCAGGAAAAAAAAAAAAAAAAAAAAAAAAAAAAAAAAAAAAAGAAAGGTGACATCCGATTGTGGTGAGAATATGGATTATGTACAACTTAGTCTCTAGGGTCCAATCTGCCTTTCCTACCATCTGATTAGTATAGACATGTATTCAAGGAGGCGAAAAATGCAAAGTGAGCTTTATTTAAGTTTTAATGAAATCATTTGGTCCTCCTAGCAGTTTTCTATCATATTAGCAATGTTTCTTCATAATGCATGAATATTAAATTTATCTAATACAGTACAAAATTATCCTATTAAGAACCCATATCTTATAATAGTGGGGAGGAGAACTAATGCAATATAGCACTGATTCAATTTCATCAAAATTACCAATACAGGAAAGTAGCTCATTCTCCTACACAGATATCAAAAATATTTACCATACTCCATTTCTAAGAATTTCTCCTGTAAAACCAAAAAATATTATTCTAGCCCATTGTTTGACAGACTGAGGACTTAAAGGCTCTGGTATAGTGAAATAAGCCAGTCCAGACTTAGCTCTGATTAAGAGGGTAGCTGTTTAATGATTTGAGGAATGTGTAAAAGGGAGAAAAATCAGGGAATGAAGAATAATATCAAATTTTTCAGTGGAAGATTCACTAAGGATGGGAAATATTTGGAAATGGAAAAGTATGCTACCTCAGGGAGGAAGAGAAATGAGACATAAGAATTCCAAAGACAAATTTGTTTTATAAATTCGCTGGAGATGGGCTGTAAAAGTAGAGGTCATGGATAAATCCATGTCCTTATTGCTACAAGGATGCACATTTCTCAACTAGTCCTCACATTCTCTAACTCTGTTTCTGTGGTTAGTTGGAGAGTCTGCATAAAGGATTCCATACATGCCCTTTGTCTCTGTCCTTTTATTTTGTCTTAACCTGCTAAGTTATTCTTGTTAAATGAAAAGGTCTTATTCAACCCAAAGTAAATGTTTGTTTTCATTCAAAATTCTGCTGAAAACTTTATCTCTTCCCCTAAATAGTTACAGTTTTTACACAAAAATGGAAGCAATGTGTATTGACCAGGAAGCCAATGGTTTCTGTATACACTGGGCTCTCAGTAAAACAAAGGGAAGGGATTAATATGACTTGATTACAGAAATATGACTTGATTATGAAATATTATCTATAAAAACACCAAGAATAACATGAATTTCAGAATTAAATCAGACTGCCTGTACCAGTATGTATGATAATTATGCAAATTATGTTTTACTTGTCTCAACTACTAGAGTTGAAAGAGTAAGAAATGTTTCCATTTTCTTTATTAGATGTTTAAAAAACTTTACCACCTTCCATTTCCCCAACTTTCCATTATATTTCAACTTCCTTTTTATATTCATATCTAAAGTGCAGTTTAAATGTTATTTTGTTGATACATCATTTTGAAAATCCAAGGTTGTAAAGTATTCTCAACAAATAACTCCATTAAGGTAGATACTACTTTATATTATAGTTATCTATCTATGACTGTTTCTCTTTCATTGACTACATGTCTATGAAGATATGTTTTTCCTATTCTCTAATCAAAAGTATCCAACAGAGTGTCTGACACATAATATATATTCATTAATTGCTTTGATTTGATTTTAATTGCCAACAAGATTTCATTCAAGCTTATTTCATCAGAAAACTAATTTCTAATGTATCCTTCACTATTTTAAATATTAGTGTGTTGTACCAAAATAAAACTAATTATTCCTCTTTTTAAATGTTTTTCTCTTTACCTTCTGCTTATCGCATATAATCCCCTTTTAACATTCCATAATTGCTTTCTACAAGGCTGGGCTAAAAACTAAATGGACATGAAACCAGTATTATTATTTAGTTTTACATCTTTGTGCATCTTGCAAAAGACTAATAAGTAAGCTGCCATGCACATGAGGGTGCTAATAACACCTGCTTATTGAATAAAGGATTGCTCAGTGTTTGCTTATGGAGATTTACATTTAACAAGATATTTAAAGCAAAAAAAAATATGAAATAAGAGCTGACATTTCAATTGAGTAGATTAATACTCTAAGGAAGAACCCATGATTTAATCATTTGGGGCCTCAAGGAAATTTGAGTGTATGTTAAATCAGGATAAAGGAGATTGAAATTGTATTTGGTTTTTACACACTCTCTCTCTCTCTCTACACACACACACACATGCTGATACATATATTTTTTTAACAATAGTAGTCTTACAATTACCAATGGTCATATGTGTTTTATTTTATGAGTTTATTTCAGCAAAATCTTTTTTTTTTTTTAATTTTTTTTTAATGTTTTTATTTATTTTGAGACAGAGAGAGGCAGAGCATGAACAGGGGAGGGTCAGAGAGAGAGGGAGACACAGAATCCAAAGCAGGCTCCAGGCTCTGAGCTGTCAGCACAGAGCCCGATGCGGGGCTCGAACTCACAGACCGTGAGATCATGACCTGAGCCAAAGTCGGATGCTTAATTGACTGAGCCACCCAGGCGCCCCTCAGCAAAATCTTTTTAATTTTAGCCATTCTGATTGGTGTGAGGCGTTACCTCACTGTGGTTTTGATTTGCATTTCCCTGATAATGACTGATGTTGAACATGTTTTCATGTGTCTGTTGTTTATCTTACTTTCTCAGGTTGCCCTCATTTAAACTCTACTTCCGGGTAATCTTTTTAATAACCTTATCTTTAATCAACTGCAGTCAATATATAAAGGTGGGGTTTTTTTGCAATTTTTTTTTTTTTTTTTTTTTTTGAGTATGGTTAAGACTTTCAGGTTCCAGGAGATTTTATTCTTTTATTTTTTAATTTTTTAATGTTTATTTTTGAAAGAGAGACTGAGAGACAGAGAGCAAGCAGGGGAGGGGCAGAGAGAGAGGGAGACACAGAATCCAAAGCAGGCTCGAGGCTCTGAGCTGTCAGCACAGAGCCCAACACGGGGCTCGATCCCACAAACATGACAGATCATAACCTGAGCTGAAGTCGAATGCCCAACCGACTGAGCCATCCAGGTGCCCCAGGAGATTTCATTCTAATGCTTAGTTCTCCTCAATTTTAAGCTAAGCCTCTTTTAGCTGAGAAAACATTAGGTTAAAAAATATAATAGAAATACAATCTGTCAACATTAATATAAATGTCTCAAAATACATGGTCTATTGAATAATGAATTAAATATATATATGTATACACACTCACATTTAAGCACTCCTTTAATACAGAATTATGTTGTGTGATTTATGTACCATAAATATAGAGCACAAAATGACTTCTGAATATCTGGATTCTTGCACTATATTTTAGTTTTATTGACACACTAATTTTCTTTAGAACACATTCTAGGCCATATACTGACATTAAAATCCTGATTAAGTGTAAAATCCTGATTAATTTTTAGAATTGTGTATCCCCTTTCTACAGAAAATTTTCTTTTGTTCCATTCTACTAATCCAATACTCACCTCTAGGTGATGAATTTTCAGTGTAGTTCAAGTCTGTTAACTTTAACAGGGGCTTATTGGAACAGTCATAGTGAACTATGTAAGAACTGTGCCACTGAGACTCAATTATAAGGTAGAATACTGCTCAATCTTGATGGTTACAGTGCAGCTGGGATTAGTTTTTTCATCTTTCTTATCTAGTTGTATGTCTCAAGTTGGTATTTTCATCTAGTCACATAGATAAATTCAGTTATCTTTAACACTTGTGATTTTAATCCATATTTCTATTTTATTTCATTCTTTCTTATTCCTAAAATATTACATGGAAGCTGACTAAAGTTTCTTTCTTTCTTTCTTTCTTTCTTTCTTTCTTTCTTTTTTTTTTTTTTTTTCTCTCACATTTCTAGCAACACTTTGGCCATTTAAAATATATTTTGTTACACTAATAGGACAATTTCAAATGTGAGTGTGAACATCTATTGACATTTTAGTTGCAATACTAAACAGTACCAAGATAAGTCTTTCAGACTATCGTTTTATTTTTTTTAATTTTTTTTCAATATATGAAGTTTATTGTCAAATTGGTTTCCATACAACACCCAGTGCTCATCCCAAAAGGTGCCCTCCTCAATACCCATCACCCACCCTCCCCTCCCTCCCACCCCCCATCAACCCTCAGTTTGTTCTCAGTTTTTAAGAGTCTCTTATGCTTTGGCGCTCTTCCACTCGAACCTCTTTTTTTTTTCCTTCCCCTCCCCCATGGGTTTCTGTTAAGTTTCTCAGGATCCACGTAAGAGTGAAACCATATGGTATCTGTCTTTCTCTGTATGGCTTATTTCACTTAGCATAACACTCTCCAGTTGCTACAAAGGGCCATATTTCATTCTTTCTCATTGCCACGTAGTACTCCATTGTGTATATCAGACTATCGTTTTAGAAACTCTTTTTTGTTTTTCTTATATTTCAGTCTGAGAGATACTGAATCTCTTGATATGCTACTATTTCAACAATTTAATGTAAAAATAGGTATAACCATAAGAACTTATTGGGAGTCAATGACTGCATAAGGGTGCATTTTTATCTATATTATGGTAAAACTAATCTTTCATGAATAATGGATCATTATGAAATGAAATCCTGGATAAAAGAAAAATAAAATTGGTAATTCTTTATATTACTTTTATCATTATAAAATGTAATACTGGATAAAATAAAAATAAAATTGGTAATTCTTTATAGCAATTTTGTATTTTTCTGCATTAATATGGAAATAATAAAATAAATCTAGTCTATGTGACTATTCATCCACAAGAATGAACGGAAAGTCAAAGAGAAGATAGTGGAGTATACAGGAACTTTGACATCCCAAATCTAATTATCAAAGGAATTGTTGACAAATAATATAGTTAGAGGTTGTTATGTAATAATCCAGGACATTTTATTACTGCCTAAATATTAAGAGATTATTGTTAATTACTTTTCTGTTTTATAATACTATCATAGTTATGTCAAAACATTAGTTCTTTTAGGGATACCTAAAAAAGACACTAGGTAAAAATAATATGACATCTTTGATTTTCTTTAAAATCTAAAGGATTGAGGATTGAGTTAGATGGCAAATTAAACAAGACTGATAATATGTTCCTAATTTTAAAAGGTGATGATGGTTAAATGGCGGTTTATAAAACTAATCTTGATTTTTCATTTTAAACATACCCGGTCTAAAGTTTTCTAGTATATAAGTATTGACATGCCTATTCCTGGGATTACTGATCAAAAGTTGGAGGGTGGAAAGTTCGTGACCTTTGGAACAAAAGAGACATCTATTTAAGTCCAACCTTCTCCTGTTACCACTTGTGGATATTGAGGACACAAGTTAATATCTAGGAGACTTACATTTTCATCGGTATATATATGTATATGTAATATATATATTTATATGTATATAAATATATATTTTTTCTCTATATATACATACATCTATCTATATACATCTATATATCTATAGATAAATATTCTATCTATCTATCTATAGAACACACACACATATATTGAATACATGTATTGAATATATATTGATTGATCGAACAATGTGCAGAGGAGATTAGGGGCACCAACCCCACACAGTGTTTGCTTCTGGGAAGGAACTGAGGAAGACAGCCAAGGCAAAGAACATAAAAGTTGGCCATATGATGGACTCAGAAATACCGACTGATCAAGGTCCAGCAAGCAAACCACAGAACTTTGGGTTGAAAAAGCCTAAGATGCAAAAGTCAATGGCATTGACCACAGCAAAGACAAATATTTTTAACAAGCATGGATTTTGAGCAGACATCTCTCAGGCTGCTGACCTTGAACTACATCAAAAAAATTGACTTAATACTGTAGACAAGGGTGAACCTGACTTAGATCATTTTACATATCAATTGACACAACATAACTGTAGCCTTTAAACTTCAAAACAGCTGAATTTTCTATGCTAACGAACACTAGGGAAATTATTGAAAAATTTTATTGTGAGCCTAGGTACGCATCTGTGGTTTTCAAATTCCATTGTGTTTGGGCCACGAAGGGAACTTTGGATGAAGGAACTGAATTCACAGTCTCAACAGTAACATTCTATGTACTCTGTATTGCTTAGCATCTACAACATAAAGGTAATCTTACTGCTAAACTAACTCATGGCCAGAGAGAAGAGTAAGCCATCATAGCACAGGAATAAACATGTATGTTCACAGCTAAGTGTGGAAGTGATGCCATTATCTAAAGCCCCCAATTTACACGGAAGTTGCAAAAATGTGGAGTGTAAAGAGGAAATAAAAATAAGATTTGAGTACACGGGATGGAAATAAAAACCACTCAGAGAAAACATATTACCTGGAACTACTATTCATTTCTAAAACTTAGAAGAAGATGGCAATGTCTCTAGACTTTGAGGGAACAAAGAGCATGCATAGGGGAAACATCCTAATTCCACTATTTAGAAATCTGTAATATGAAAATTAAGTACTCGCTTGGAGATTCCTGCTAGTTGAGTTTGAGTTCACATGGTAAATCTGACTTTTTTTTTCTTTTCCTGCTCTGCATTCTTTCAGATTCTGAGTCTCTGCTACGGTTATTGGAATCTATTGGATTAACACTAGGTTGGAATGCTTGATGTGCACTTTTTTTTTTTTTTTTTACTTTGGATTACCGTGCTAGGGATTGGAAACTGATTTATTTTCTACATTTGGCAAGGAGTGGTACCAGAGCTGAAAAAAATCAAGTGTGTCTTATTAACTCTCTGAGCTTTTTATTTGTTTGAGTTTATTTATTTATTGAGAGAGAGAGAGAAAAAGAGAGAGAGACAGAGCAAGAACAAGCAGGGGAAGGGCATAGAGAGAGGAAGAGAGAGTATCCCAAGCAGGTTCTGTGCTGTCAGCACAGAGCCTGATGCAGGGCTTGATCCCATGTACTGAATGATCATGACCTGAGCCGAGATCAAAGGTTGGACGCTCAACCAACTGAGCCACCCAGGCACCCCTTTCTGAACTCTTTAAAACATAATACTTATCAGAAACTTTTAACTAAAGTAAACCAACTGCAAAGATTTTGAGAAAACTATATCCATTCCCAGAGAAAACAGCCCAAGAAGCAACTTCTGAAAAGAGTTGATTCCTCCTAGCTAGCAAGAACTTTTTAGGATAAGGCTAAAGCATAAGGTAAAATTATAATAGACTCAAATTTCTTTATTTTTTTTACTCAATATGGTTAAACATTGGTTTCATATTTTAATTCCTTCATGTTTGACATTATTATATTTTCATCTGCAAGATAATTGAGTTTTTAGATTCCTTTTCCCCAGGAATTTGATTAGGTTTTTAATAAGGTATTTTATGGTTGACATTTTATTACTAGAATATTTTAACATTATAATTTGATGTTTTGCAGAGCTTTTGCTAGACTATGCTGGACAATGGGGTTTGAAAAAAATTAGATGAGAAATTGAAAGATGTAAAATCTTGACTGCGGACATACAATGATGGAGAAAAATCCTAGTTAACACATTATTCTGACATAATTTCAGAAACACTTGCACTAGTCACAGGTGGTCTTAGGAAGGGGACTTAGAAGAGCAGTGGGTGATATTAACAGAGTCTCTTCTTGAACTCATGGAAAAGACTATCTAACAGACTGCTGGACTCCTCCAAGGAAGATGGCCACATTGCTAGTTGATCATGTCTAAATTGATTAAGTTCAATATGTTTCCATTAGCAAAAGCTGTGGAATGCTTGAAGAGAATATTATTTTCCATTCCTGAAATATCCTTCCATATGGAAAGAATTTCACTGGAATAAAATACCTACGGGAGAGTATTTCGTTGTGGGAAGCTAACTGCTATCACAATTGACAATACTCCCAAATTTCAGTGGCTTAACACAATAAAAATTTATTTCTTACTCAGAAGAAGTCAAGATGCCCTGGGGTCCTGCACTGTGCAATCGTTTTGGGACCAGATTCCTTCAATCTGGGGCTGCGATCTCTTATAGATCTTTGGGATTATTTAACTCAGCATGTGTTCAAAGCAGGTGAGGGCAAAGTGGGAGGTATTTATGATTGGTCTGAAACTGGCACAACTACTTTCACTCACATTCCATTAGCCAGAACTCAATCACAATGACACAATCCATGCAAAAGAAGCTGAAAAGATGCATTTAAGCTGTGCACCCAGGAAGAAAGGGAGGACGAGAGTTTTGCTGAGGAGTAACATGCTCTCACACAAGAAGGCATTTGTTATGGTAATCACAGGAAAAAAAAATACTCTGCAGACGTAGCCTAACCTCTTACTATTCAGTTAAAAATAGTGGTTAAGAGTGAAGTCTTTGGAGTATAACTACCTAGGTTTGAGCTCTACATTTACCATTTGCAGACTGAGTGTACTTGGGTGGTTTAGTGACCCTCTCTCAGCTCTCTAATTTATGAGAAGGCATAATAGTACCTATCTCATAGAATTGTTGCAAGTATTAGCGTTTAATACGTTCAATGGCTAGAATAGTATCTGCTCTAGAGTAGTGTCATATACTTGGGTTGGATTAGTAGGTGCTGTAAAATGGGCTCCTTTTTTACATGCATCATTTCCTTTACGTCAGTATAGGAGCTCAGTTTTTAAGTATTCTATGTACATGTGAAAAGTGCACACTGTTCGCAAAATAGTATATTCTCTGAATACTTCTAAATCTCCATAAGTCAAAGCATTAAATCTTTTACTTCATTTTTTTCAGTCTATCATATCTTTGTGATGCTGAATTTGCTTAAATATCCTCTTATAATTTTGTAATTCTAAAAGTTGTTTCATTTCTAAGGAATTTTATTCAATTATTTTCCATGTGTGTTGATGCATATAGTTTTACATTTGTTATATTTTTTCATATAATACACTTATCTTTATATAACATGTCTTCATTATACTTATTTTTGTAAGCAAATTTTATCTTGAAAACATAAATTATTCACTTAATTGTTTTGTGTTTCCCTTTCTTTTTAATTATATTTTTTCTAATAACTATTTTTTTACCTATTCATCTTTCTGAGGTTTTAAATAAAATTATGTAACCAAGTTTTGCATGTTAGTATAATCTGTCTTCATCTTTTAATGAGAAAACCTATTCCTCTGACATTTCTTCTAATTGTAGTTAAAAATTACATCTTTGTTTGTAATATAATTGGTTTACTATAAATTTTACTTCATGGTTTCTCTTTATTTTTTTGCTAGATGCTCATATTTTATTCGAGTTCCCTATTTTGTCATTTTGATTAAGTTATTATTAACTCCTATTTACCCCCTCCATTTATAAATTCTTGCGTAGTTATGTCCTCCTTTTCTGATTACTGCTTACACTGATAGTCATAATCAAAAATATACATCACTAATATAAGAACAGATACAATGCATCCTACCTCAAATGTTTCCTTGCTGTTTCCACAATCTAATTAATATAATCTCATGCTCAGCCTTTTCCCTTCTTCCTTTCCTCCCTCCCTTTTTTCCTTCCTTATGTTTCTCTTTCCCTTCTTTCATTCCTTCCTTCCCCCTCTCGTTCCCTCCCCCCCTTTTTTCTTTCTTTGTTCCTTCCTTTCCTCCCTCATTTGTCCTTTCTTCCTTTTTGCTTATGGATTTTTTGTACAGCAATCTTCGAAGCATCAGTTCTCTTTTTAAGCACAAAGTAAAAGCCTTTCTGTCTTTGTAATCCTATATATTACTCCCTTAGCAACTAGAAGGCTAGGTATAGACCAGCAGGTACCCCAGAAGTTCATCATAAGAGATGGTGACTCCAGGTTTCTAGGAGGTCCATGTAACAGGTGACCATATTTTCTCTTCAACATTCAAACAAGTTTTCTTATTCAACATTCTCTGTGGGCTAGTCTTTACTGTAGTGTTGTTTTCTATAAGCCCATCTCATCTGTCCAAGATTAGCAATATATTCTGTCTAATTCTGTGCTTCCGAACTCTTTAGTGCAAAATAATTATGGCACAATGGAGTAAAAAGGATTGTCAGCGTGGAAAGGGTTGTGTCTCGGCTCTTGCCACTGACACAATAAACAATTAGAGAATTAGGTGCAAAGTGAAAGCAGAAGACAAGCTTATTAAAGCAACAGTACACTCTCTAAGGGAGAGCCTGCAGGTTCTGGGAAGTAGAACCAGCCCCTAGGTTGTTTCGGAATTAGATATTTATTGGCCCAGGAGGAGCTGTATCGTACAGTGGGGTGGTCTCTAATGGACGTTGATTCCAATCATTTGGGGGACTCCTCCCACAGGTTGGGAGAAGGAATCTTTGACCTTACAAGGTTTGTCCAGAACTGTCCAGGCTGCCTTTCTTCATTGGGGTGGAAAGCTAAAACCACAATGCAAATGCCCTGGGGCAGAGATGGAAGAAGAGAACCCATGCTCTGCACCTGTGGCTCTTGGTCTGTTAGCTTCATGGTCTTGGAAGCCACAAGGTCAGGACGTCATGGCCTATTTATCACTGTCCTGGTCTCCAGCTCAGGATTAACTGTCTACTCTACCAGGATGCCTAGAGATAACCAGTCTATGAGTCTTAGATGCTCAATTTCTATCTGTCCCAAAATCTGAGGATTTGTTGTTTTGACAAACATGTAACAATCTGTGGTATACCAACAGAAATAGAAGTCAGAAGTAGAAGTAGCCTAGTTTGAACATATATGCCCTGCCTTCCTGCACCAACAGCTCTTCATCCTCTGAGGGCTTTTCATTAGATGATTTGTAGTTGGGGCGCCTGGGTGGCTCAGTCAGTTAAGCGGCCGACTTCGGCTCAGGTCATGATCTCGCGGTCCGTGAGTTTGAGCCCCGCGTCGGGCCCTGTGCTGACAGCTCAGAGCCTGGAGCCTGCTTCAGATTCTGTGTCTCCCTCTCTCTGACCCTCCCCCGTTCATGCTCTGTCTCTCTCTGTCTCAAAAATAAATAAACATTAAAAAAAAATTAGATGATTTGTAGTTAGTAGAATAGAACAATAGGAATGTGATCAAGTCACCTTGTACACTTAAGGTTTTGTAGAACAATAGGATTTGTTTGAAATCTTTCAGTCTAAAATTTATCAATGATTGCTGTGCCCTTTTTGTCACAAGATTGAAGCCTTTCTTCTTTTGAGACACATTTGAGAATATCTTAATTTTATGTTCTAGTTATTCTTATCTTTTTTCCAGTTTCTTTTAGCCTTTTCTTTTAGCCTTTTCACTCTGTGTGTGTGTGAGTGTGTGTGTGTGTGTGTGTGTGTGTGTGTGTAGTTAGGTTTTCCAAGTCTGAATCATCTAGCACGCATATTCTTACAAATATTTAAATTGCTTTTTTCTGTTTAATTTTATGATATTTGTAAAATTTCTAAACATCCTGAATTTTATTTAAGATATAAATATTTATAATTCAGGGCTTTAATGTTTTTAATCTCTGCAACATTTTAATTTTTCTCTTGTGTTATTTTATTGATTTCTACTTATTTGTATTTCTTTTGGTGTCATTACTGTTATAGATTTTGAGACTTCATCAACACATTTACCTCATATTAAGGGTTTTTTAAGTTTATTAATTTATTTTTGAGAGAGAGAGAGAGAGAGAGAGAGAGCAAGCAGGGGAGGGGCAGAGAGAGGGAGAGAGAGAATCCCAAGCAGGATCTGTGCGGTCAGCTCAGTCCTACAAACTGAGAGATCATGACCCGAGTTGAAATCAAGAGTCAGATGCTCAACTGCTTGAGCCACCCAGGCACCCTTTATTTTAAGGTAGTTTTGAAAGATATATTATCTGTATTTTTTTAATCCATAAGGTATTTGTCTGAATCCTTCACATGTTTCATTTTTTAAATTCAGATTTTAAAATTAAGTTTTCATCGATATGCATTTTAAAATTTACTAAATACGAAAATTCAGGTTGTCTTCTTTATGGTTATTCCTTATCTTTTGAAGTGCCTGGCTACTTATCTTCCCAAAATCTATGATATTCAGTATTCCAGGAAGAATACTGCTTCTACTTTTTTCAAGATGTTCCCTCATTTTGATTCATGGTTTAAAGTGTTTGTCTAATTTCCCTCATAGTGTATAAAAGTTTAAATTTTTTTTGTAAATTCACTAGGATTTGAGGAGAGTAAAATAGCAATAGATATTCTCCATCATTTGGAAAAAAACAGGTCTATTTAACTTTTAAAAATATATAATCTTCCAAAAAATAGTAATTCACTGTGTTAGTACTGTATCAAGCTCTGTTCATTTGTTTTTCAGCCTTTCATCCAATCAATTAATTATCAAATTGCATAACTACAAGGCAATCTAATTAACCCAGAAAAATAATTATGAGCAAAAAATATAATTTTTGTTCTCATGACAATCAATATCTCTTTGACCAAATAATCAAACAATCATGTATGAGTAATTAAAATAAGTGTTATAAAGAAAATTTATGCATGATAATGGGAATAATCAACAGGGAGAGTTAATTGTGTAAGGGGAAGGATCAAGGAATAATCTCTTGAGCAATGTGCTTAGTGGAGATCTTTAGGTTAAGCAGAATTTTTTTTTAAGTGAGGGTAAGTATTTTAAAGCAATAGAAAATAAGGTATTAAGAGTGTATGTGCCATATTTGAAACCTGGGGGAAGGTCAATATAATTTCAACACAGAGCGCTACTGGAGGGATGATGTGTGAAATGAGGCAAGATTTGGAACATCCAGGGCTTCACAAGCCATAGTAGAGATTCTAATTTTATTCTAGGAAAAATGGAAACTGTACTAGCCATCATTAATTGCCCGTCAATTATCCCTTTTCACATTGTAGTAAAACAGAGTAAAGATTTCACCCAGCCTTTCTTGTAGCATGAGGTAATCATGTGACTAAATGCTACCCAATCACAGTAAAACAAAGTATTTATATGAAATGTAAAAAGCCTGTTTGAAAGAATCTGACTCAGCTGTGAGGGACAAATTTTCTTCTACCAGCTTCCTGCAATATGGATGCAATTGCTGGTGCTATATCAGCCATTTCGTATTATGAGGTGGTTTTTGTGAAAGACACTCAGTAAATGAAGATGGTAGAGTGAAACAACAAGAGCCTGGTTTCTTGATGACATCGTGGAATTAACAAATCAGCCCTAAAAGTTTTACTTCAAAATTTATTTTATGAAAAAACATGATATTTTATTTCTTTTTAGACACTGCTATAATTTATTGTAATGGGTATGCTTGGCCAAACCTAATTTTGATTGATATATATCATTTAAAGTAAATTTTTGAGAAATGGAGGCAATGAAATAAACAAAATGCAGTTTTAAAATATCACTCTTACATGTAGTGTAGGACTTGGAGTGAGTAAGTAGATTCAGGAAATTTGGTTATCAGGGCACTACACTGGGTGAGGTGGGAAATCATGGTTATTTGGACTCAGGAGATACAAGTGGAGAGAGAAAGAAGAGGATGGATTAAAGAATTTGCTGAAGAGAAAAACGACATGAACAAATTTGGCTCTGACCTAATTCTTTGTGAGCAAATTCTGATACCCAAATACATACTAATTTTTTAAAAGATATGAATCATTTTCAGGTAATTTCCATGTCATCAATCTTACAAAATTTATGTAACATAACTTCAATATCATTTGTATACTGCATTTAGAGTTGCAAAAGATTTTGAGATTTTTATGGTGAAATCATAAAGTAAAACCTAGCAGCATTATTATAGTGGCATATAGTGAAATAAGAAGCATATTTAATTTGGTGTCCATTAGTAAAAGATTCATTCTTCTCAGATTCTTTGATGGGCATATTTAAAAAGCAAATAATGTCTCATCCATTTTCAAATATACTAGGATAAAATTTAATAGATGGAATCAACCAAACACATTTTACATGTGGAGAGTAATATATTTCGGCTTTTATATTTCCATTTTCTGTCATTTTATCTTTTGTACATATTCCACAAAGATACAAAAGTAGGTCCTACTTAAAGAAAATGGAAAATAAAGTTTAAAGTTTTAACTATAAAAGCCTTACCAATTAACTAAAAATTGCTTTCAGGTGCTTTTATCTTTTCCCCAAAAAATATGAGACAAAAAAAAAAAAAAAAACTTCTGACAATATATCCATTATCAATATGAAGTATTTCTCAATCTCATATGTAAAAGGCGGACTAAGGTAAAGGGATATTAAAACTAAGTTGTTTTCAGATGGTTTTGATTGTTTTCCCTGAGAAGAAGCTGAATTCAGAAACATGATGCATTTCTCCATGGACCTGTTGTCTTAAACGATAGTACAGAAATAGTGAGTGGACTAAAGCTACAAAAGAGTCTGAGATTAACAAGAAAATTAGAATGTTAGATTATTAAAATCTAAGGTGACATCAGTTTTGGATAAATTTTAAATATTTTTTGAAGTTTTAAAATACTATAACCAATCAAGAGCACAAGGGTGGGGGAGGGGAAGCTTACTTTCTTCATGTTTTGCTTCATGGAGCCACATGGGGATTTAAAAATTCCAAATTTGTGGACCATAATAAGGTTACAGAGTTTATGTCAAATATAAGCAAACACATTTCAGCAGAGCACAAAAATACCGAACACAGAAAATACTGAGGACAAACTGAATTAGTCTCTGAAAATGCCATATTTATACCTTGAACTTACTCACTTAGAAAATTATGGGAAAAACAAGAATACACAGTTAACCATTCCATTAACATTTAGAAGAAGCATGTCATCACATTTCATCTGACCTCTGAAAAACTCTGCTGAACATTTTTGGGTGAAAAGGGAAAATGATATTTTAGAATTATGGTAAAACTAATTTTGACATTATAGACCCTTGAGAGACTTCGGGATTCCAAAAGACCTTTGAGCACATTTTGAGAACTGCTGACAGAGAAACAAACACACATTAGAGAGAGAAGGAGTTTTGAGGGGCTTGTTATGTTGCTATAGGCTATATCAGACAGAAATTTATTATAGGGAGTGTGGTGCTACTGGAAAAAATAACAATAAAAAACTCTGTGGTTTGGGTTTTGAGACCAGGTCACTAGCAGAAGCTGGCAAAATACTAAAGAGACTAGTTGCCAGAGCTGAAAGTGGTAAGAAAACTGTTACCTAGGGCTGGAAAACTTGTAATCCATATGATACAGTTGTGAAACAGATGAGAAGATTGCTCTGTGTGGTATCTTGAAGGACAGAAAAGGGTCCCTAATAAACTTCAAAATTTGAGCAGTGAGATTTCTGAGAAGAATGTTGGCATAGCGTGTGGATTTTACTAGGTGAATATAAGATACTAGAAGAAAGAGGAAAGCTAAAAAGGGAACTAGAGAGATTGCAAGCAAATTTTAGATGAAATAAAAAGAGCTCAAAACAGTCTAGGTTGGAAAATAAAATCTTATGTCTAGCCTCTTTCAACAAAAAAGATTTCTCAATCTGGGGGCAAAGCCCACATGGAAGGCAGGGCTGTCAGTTCCTTTGTCAATACCATTGGAAAAGGTAAAGGACTATGACCTGTGAGGCAAAGCATTTCTAGAGATTTAGGGCTGTTGTCTCCAGCAGCACAGGAGTGGCAATGGTTAGACATGTAGGGAGAGGCACAACTTTAAGAGTTTGTGAATGTGGCTTTTGACACTTGGAATGGAATGAATTCACATTCATAAGAAACACATTTCATGGGGACTGCATTAGCAAATGTTCATCCACCTTGGACTAAAAGGGACTAAAGTTTCAAGATGGAAATATACCTTAGGCCTCCAAATTTCTCCAGGCTGGAAACACACTAAGGATGCTGCATAACGAGCATATAGCCCAATGCCTCATTCAGAAGTGGCGAAGAAGGGTAAAAAAAGAAGGACTTCCCAGAGGATAGAATCAAAGGTTACAGAGAAAAATGGACTGGAGAAGCGACTTCCAAGAGGCTGAACATTCCTTGCCCCCATAGTTTGGGTACCTGCCAAATGTGCCAGCTGGATTGCAGAATAGCTCTGGGCCAGTGACAACAGCTATCTCCCATTTTTCTCCTATTCACTTGGAGCGCTTATAAATTATCCTCTCCTTAGTGGCCATTGCATTTTGGGTGTGTGAGGCACAGATAAGTGGTCTCTTACTTTCGTAAGTGTCCAAATCAAGAGGAGCAGCACACCTGGTGCTACATCTGGACCAAATGTACATCACAAGTTCTTAGACTCCAAGTTCAGAGCTAGGATTTGATGAGATATTTATGGTCCCTGGATAGGTGTTAACACACACTACATATGGGGAAGATATAAGAAATTGTGGCCAGAAGGTGAATTCAGATAGATTAATTTCACTGATGCATACTTAAAAACTGCTTGGCTAAGAAAGTGGGAGAGCTCTTCTGTGTGATTTGTTTTGCCCAATGGAAACCTGTCAATAGTAACATAATCAGAGGCCTGAAAAGCACTTGCTAATTGGCACATTCTTCATTTTACTGTTTTCCATTGCCATATCCACAAGATAATGTCCAGGATGACTGACTGCAGGCATATGATAAGACATGTGGAAAAGAGCAAGAACCTTGTTTTAAGAAGGTCCTAAATTTTAGGACCTAAATAGCAAAACAAGATTTAGAAAGCTAAAATTAAAAACATGCCACTTTAAGTAGCATTAAAACATGTCAAATATTTAAGAAAAATATAACTTAGGGGCACCTGGGTGGCACAGCTGGTTGAACGTCTGACTCTTGATTTTGGGACAGGTTATGATCTCTCAGTTCGTGAGATTGAACCCCATGTCAGGCTGTGTGCTGACAGCACGGGGCCTGCTTGGGATTCTCTCTTTCCCTCTCTCTTTGCCCTTCCCCTGCTCACACACACACACACACACTCTCAAAATAAATAAATAAACATTAAAAAATTAGAATAAATATAACTTAAAATGTGTATGATTTTTTCCATAGATATTTGCAAAGTATTATATTAAAAGGATTCTAAGGATATATAAATAATGGAAGGATATATCATGCCTACAGTTCATAGCACTCAACTCATAAAATTTTTAACTTGTTCTAGACAGATTTACAAAACCAGGGACGTGCAATGATATTCATGGAAATCTTTTTATGTGTCTGTGTGTGTTAAAATGGATAAGAGATTCTAAGATTCAAATTAAGTCTAAATGCAGACTATTAATAATAGCCAAGACAATTGTACAGGACAAGATGGAATGATCAATCTAACTAAATATCAAAATCCATAAAATGTTGGCAACTAAGACAGTATAGTTTTGGTGCAAGAATAGGCAGAAAGACCATTAGAATAAAGTACAGTCCAAAAATAGATGACTGCATATCTGATTTATGAAAAAAATAAACACGAATATGCATAGAGAAGAGTAGTTAATGACATGTCTTCAGAAACAGTGTGGGCCAATTGGATAGTCACATGGAAAATGAGGAAATTTGGTCTTTACCCTATATCATATACAAAAATTTAATTCTGTTAGATTCCAAACCAAAATGTAAAAGGCAAAAAAACAGAGCTTTTAGTGTTTATATAGTGGAATATTTTTATCTCGAAGCAGTGAGTTTCTTAAATAAAATACTAATTATAAATGAAAAACTTGATAGATTGACTAAATTAAACAGAACTTCATGTGACCATAACTCACCATTAAGAGAGTAGAAAGAAAAACAACAGTGGGAAAGATATTTGCAACACAAACAAGTCATAAAGGCTGGTATACCGAAGATTTATGTTTAAAATGTTAAAAATGAAAAAGATAATGAATTGCAATTAAATAAAAACCTGGACAATTAACTTGAAGACACTCTACAAAAGAAGATAGTCAAATGATCAGTAAACATATAACAGTATTCTCAGTTTTAGTAGTAAATGGGCAGACCCAAATCAATGCCCTCCCCCACAACAATTGCAGGACCTAGAGTTGGTGAAGTTGTGAAGAAAGTGGAAATCTCATAATTAAAACAGGAATATAAAAGTACATAACCTGTGAGGACAACCAACTGGCATTATCTACTTGAAATAAACACATGCTATGTCAGAGAGATTACACTCCTGCGTATATATGCATGCACATGGCTTCCCAGAGATATGCATGCACATGGCTTCCCAGAGAAATACACAAAAAGTATAATAACAGCATTATTTATATTATCCCCAAACTGAATGGATAAATTATGGAAATTTGGTCTGAATGGATAAATTATGTATACTTCAAACTAAAAGCAATGAAAATTTTAAAAAAGGAAAGAAAAAAGAAAAAACTTCATAAAACTACAAATGCATAGAAGGGACTCAACACAATATTGAGCACAATACTTCACATTGTATAATTCAATTTGTAGAAATTGCAAAATACAGAATTAAACTGTACTGTTCAGCAATGCATGCTTATTTGGTAAAAGTATAGAGAACATCAAATAAGTATGAATAAAAGTGAGGACATTACTTAATCTGAGAACAAAATATAAGACAATGAATGAAAGTAACATGTAAGTGATGATCACTAAATTCTACTCCTGAAACTAATAATACTGGAATTTAATAAAAACTTAAACAAAGAAAAAAACCAAAATGATAATTGGTGGCTCCATGTCCTGGTACTACATTACTTCTTTATCTCGATGTTGCTCAATTAGATGTCCTGCTTTATTACATCATGGAACAGTGACATCAAAATATCAAACATCGAGAAATAAATCTGACAAAAAATGTCTAAAACAGAGTATTAACCATTATTGAATTATACCAATACAGAAAACTTTTAACCATTATTGATGTATACCGTGTTTATTTATTTACTTTTATTTATTTAAAATTTTTTAATGTTTATTTATTTTTGAGAGAGAGAGAGAGAGAGAGAGAGAGAGAGAGAGAGAGAGATTGAGAGCGTGAGGGAGGGAGGGTCAGAGAGACAGGGAGACGCAGAATCCGAAGCAGGCTCCAGGTTCTGAACTGTCAGCACAGAGCCTGACACCAGCCCAAACCCACAAACTGCGAGATCATGACCTAAGCTGAAGTCTGACGCTCAACTGACTGAGCCACCCAGGCGCCCCTGTATCATGTTTATTAATTTCATGAACTAATAGTGTACAGATGTCAGTTCACAATAATTTATGCAACCAATATATTTTAATATTTTTAAGTAGACTCCATGCCCACCATAAGACTTACCCAAGCTTACATGGGTACTTTATCTGCAAGAAAAAGTGGCAATACAGAGAAGGGCCTTCAATAAATGGCCCAACAGAAATTAGACAGCCATGTGGGAAAATTGATGCCTGCATCACTCTTTCATAAAATAACTTTCACAAAAATAGTTTTCAAGCAGATGTTATATACAAATTGAAAGGAAAAATAGCTTCTACAATATAATATAGAAGTGTTTGTGTGCTTAAATATACAGTATAGCACGATTTTGTTATTTAATTTATCTTGGGAAAAAAATTAGCCAAGAGATACAAAGAATTTTGGTAATTTGGATTTTTTTCTTAGCAAACAATAGCATTGCTGGAAACTAAACTGTGAAACTCAAAAAAGTCAACATTACAATCATATTCACAGTATGACAGACAGAGGGCCACTTGGCAATTACAAAAATAACTAAATAATTCTCTTTTCCAGCTAACCAAATATAATAGTCCCACTTTTAGCCTCTTGTTTTATATGTGAAACTTACTAAGAAATCCAACTGTATTGCCCTCACTTCTTGACAGTATCTTTCTTTTATTTAATCCCTCCTTGAAATTCTCTACCACAATCCTAAATCCTAGAAGAGGTCTCCCTATTCCAACTTTCTTAAGACATCCTCATTTCCTCTGGGATATATTTTCCTTGCTACAGGAGACTCAAGAAACCAAATTTTATTGTATTCCTGGTGGTATTTATTTCTTGGCTTTAATAACCTATGAGAAAAATGAGATAGAGTATTTGGTCATCTTCACGTCATAGTATGAATAGGTTCTTTAATTACGTGGCTGGTTTTTATACTTCTAAATTCAAGCATATATTATTATAGTATAAAATAGTGCTTTACATCTCTTCTCAAGAACAATGTTAAATAGTTTATTTTAGTAACTACTTAGTGATTTGGTCAATAATTGAAATATTAAGCCATGGTTCTCCAAATAATTTAAGCTTTTAAAAGACACATTTTGGTGACTTAAAAACGTTTGAATTCACAAGAAAACTCATGCCTACAAAATTACAGATACATATTTAGAATACAATTTGTTGTAATTATATGTCTCCTTAGGGAGAACATGTGTATGCTACAAGAATGTGTCGGCAATCATTTTCAGTGTTCTGATTATACCCTTTATAATGTGCCTTCATAATTCAGAGGGCAGGCACATTTTTTTCTTACTATGTTAATTAGTTTCTCTTCAATAATCCAGATGTTTTGTTTATGTAATTTATTCCTTCCTGTTGACTTTTTAGTAATGAGATTAATCTGTCTGATTTCCGCCATCTAGCTCAATATTATGCTTCTATAATCATCCCCTTTAAAATGGGAGTGAAAACCTCATTCTACCAGCTTGTCTATTCTTCAGACATGGAAAGGTTTTCCTATTTAGGAAGATGGCACTGAGCATACTTTTAAAAGGTTTTTTACATTATCCTCACCTTGTAACTGTACAACAAAAATCTCCTAGCAGTATAAACATAAAAATAATGCATAGTGCTATTATAGCAAAATGTAGAATTAGATATTCTCTTCAGTGTGATCAAACAGTGATATAAGAATATAAAACCAGGTGAAATGTATATATTTCTTCTTTACATCTGAAACACAAGTTTCTGTTCATTATTTGCAGTCTTGTTCTACTTTAAATTCCCTCCTTTAACTCATGAATTCGTGTTTCATAGGCATCTCCAGGCCCATAAAAGATGAGCTATATAAGACTTTCAACCAAATACAGACCCAAAAGTAACAGTGGTTCATATCAGCAGTGATATTTAAAGTGTGTTTAACTAGTGTAGTTTTAGTTAATTGTTAATCTAACATTATTAATGAGATTCTAAATATAAACATCTGCCAAACAATTGAAAGTTATTTGGGTTGGAATGGTTCATTTAAAGTTTCCAAGATTTATGAATCTATAGATGGGCATAACAAGGATTCCTCAGTCTGTACTTCTTAACAAAAAAATCTTCTATATTAAACCTACTTAATGATGAAATTATTTTATTTTTATGAGTTGAAGCTAATTAAAAGGGAAAGTTAAAAAGAGAAATATTAGCAGCCCAGTAGAGATACCTCCATTCTGTGCTTTCCAAACACAATTATAATTACAGCACTGATCTTAGTAATTTTTGTCTCTTCAAAACATTTTATTCCATTACATCAACATCATTTTTTAATGATTATTGTTCCAGAATGCATTTAAATACTTTGTTTACATAACCATTGATAACCCTTGCTTATTCATACTACTTTTAGCTGTTGCATTCTGTAAATTTTGGATCATTATTTATGTAGATCTTAAAAATATTTCTTTAATTTTGATCAAAAATTTAAATCTTATTAATTCTCATTTGGGGAAAGAAAGTAATATACATATATATATTGTATACTGTGTTGTTATATATTATATTCTGCATTATTATATTAATAGATTATATGGCATGTATCTATGACATAAGTATTAAGTATATATTTCTCCCAACATAGGAATATGTCACAGTTACCAGGAGATCTTTGGTTTCATGCATATTCCTGTCTCTCACTTTCTCCCCTCTCTCTCTCATTAAAATACACCATTTACAATCTAATATATTCCACCAAATTTTATACCTGTATCATATATATCATATATATGATAGGAAAAGACATACAATAATTAAAGTTATCAGTACATGTGTGAATGTGTGAGTGAATAAGAAAGCAATTAATAATAATAATGAATAAGAGACACATTGTGATGCTTCATTTTTTATGTCAATGTGGCTGGGCCGTGGTGCCCAATTTTGTCAAAACTGGGTTACACGTGACTGTGAAAGTAAACACATGTCATTAATATTTATAATTAGTTAACTTTAGATTAACTTTAGTCAGATTATCCTCCATAAAGTGGGTGGGCTCCATTAAGTCAGCTGAAGATCTTAAGAGCAAAAAGTGAAGTTGCCTAAAGAAGGAATTGTGCTTCAAGTTCTGAAACATAAAAACTCTGCTTGAGTTTTCAGCTTAATGGCCTGCCCTGTGGATGTTGGATTCAAGACTGTAACATCAACTGTTACCTGAATTTCCAACCTGCTGGCCTGCCTAAAAATCTCAAATTTGCCAAATCCTACAATATATCAGCCAATCCCTAAATATGTCTCCCTCTCCCCTCTCCCTCCCTTTGTCTCTCTGTCTCTCTGTCTCTCTCTCTCTCTCTCTCTCTCTCTCTCTCTCTCTCTCTATATATATATATATATATATACATACACATTTTGAAGTATATATGCTGTTGTTCTCCTTCTCTGGAGAATCTTAACTGACATGCAGACATAATTTGTGAGCATAGAAGCCCACACTTATTGGAAGATTATAAGACTTGAAGACTGGGAAGATTGAGGGCTCACTTGAGGTGTGGGCTTACTAATTTAACATAAATTCCACATACAGAGTATGCAGTTTTCTTTGTTAATGATGCTCGTTCTCTGTCCGTTGATTTTTATAGAGCAATGTGGCCCAAAGGTATTGAGGCTATTTACAAAGAAGTATCTAAAAGGGATAGACTTGTGTGGTTGGTTCCGTTCATAAGAGGCACAATGCAATACAGGAGCCAGGAACCCCCTTCCTACATGACCAGAGACAACACAACGATGAAGCGATGAGGCAACCTCCCTTCACAGGGAGGTGGGAGCTTGCCAGGCACCCATGTTCACCTCATCTCATTTGGTCGTCTTACCCATGAGGACACTAAGGCCTGGTGTTCACACACTGATCTGTGGTAGAGCTGAGCGACTGAGGGCTCCTGACCCTGTCATGTGGAGATGGTGCTGTCAGGGAGCCTTAAACTTGACTTGGGCAGACAGATGTTACAGTACCTTTAAATTTCAACATCTGTCGCTTGCTGTCTGTGTCACTTGGGGCAAGTAGCTTCCCTCTCTTCCTCAGTTTCTGCACCTAAAAAGTGGTGATGTTAACAATTTCCTCTGGAGTTATTGTGAGGTTCATATGGAAGCCTGTGAGAAAAGTTCTAATGCAGAGCAGGCTGCCTGGGCACCCAGTCATGTGGGTTTCCTGTGCGCCCTCTGCTGGCCAAGTTTCTGGTTTTCTTAAGTTCTGTGAGGAGGTGAGCAATGTCAGCCTCCTGGCAGTTCTCAGAAAAGGTTACCTGGAAGGTTCACAGGCTCAAAACCTTTCTTCTTTTGTGCCAGTCAGCAGATATGGGTTACCTGTAGCTCTCTGGAAAGGTAGAGGGCCGCCTTGGGTCATTAAAAAAAAAAAAGAAAGAAAGAAACGAAAAGGGTAGAGCAGATACTGCATTCTTGAAACTTCGAGAAAGCCAGAGTAGTATATAATAGTGAAAACAATATTGAATCAATAAGTTTGAAGATATAATTGATTTGAGGAATAATTTCAGTGATGTTTCCAGTGATTCCTAGAGGATTTGAGATTTTGGAATTTACTCTTTTGGTGATAACAATTTAATTATGTGACTTTGGGTGCAAATGTCAGCAGTAAAGAGGAGAAAAATATCCCTGGAAGCCGGAGAATAAGCAATTATGACACCAAGAATTGAAAGTAATATGCATATGGGTAATCTGAATAGTTTAATCTGAAAAGCTATCACTTTTGTGTAAGATGGCTTCTGGATCTCCTGTCTTACTTAGAAAGACCTCTATACACTAAGTCTTAAACCATTATATCATGCCCCTTGTATTTTCATTTGGTTTCTGTTACTTTCAGAAAGGAAGCATAGCTCAAGTTTACTTTTATATATGTTATGAGGTGGACAAACACAAATTATTGTTTTAATTTTTTTTAATGTTTATTTATTTTTGAGAGAGGGACAGAGTATGAGTGGGGAAGGAGCCAAGGGAGAGGGAGACACAGAATCAGAAGCATTCTCCAGGATCTGAGCTGCCTGCACAGAGCCCAACATGGGGCTCAAACTCATCAACTTTGAGATCTTGACCTGAGCCGAAGTTGGACGCTTAATTGACTGAGCCACCCAGGCACCCCTCAAATTATTGTTTCAAATAGATTTTAGAACTCTTTAAAAATTGCAGTTTTAGATGGCAAGCTCTATTTAATCAAATTACTCAAATAAATATGTTTATTTATTCTTTAGAAAGAATACATAGTGTGTAGAAAGAAATGCACATTATTTGGGAGGATATGGAGACTCCTCTTTCAGCAGAGCCACTCATTTCATGAGAAATTTGCATAATTACGGTATTTTCTCAGATGTAGTTGAACTTTTTACCTGGTCCCTTGCAACTGAAAATAGTTGAAGTACATACTTGAGATTGCAGATAGACACATAAAACTCTTGTCCTCAAAGGGAGCAATACAGCCTCTTTTTTTTTGTAAAAGAATATTTAAATTATCATTTAAATGGTTTGATCAACTCACAAAAACATACTTCTGCTTTTGGAAAATATGGATTATCCTGCAGCAGATGAACTATTCTACAGTGGACAGCAACAGAAGCCAGTTATATGAAAAGTTAGGAAACAAATTAAATATATTTGAAGGCATCAGAGATCCTCAAAGGTAACAAAGACTCGATGGAACACAATTCTAAGAAAATGGGAGTTGTGCTGGAATCCAGTATGACATTCTGTAGCAGCTATTTCCCTCAGGCCAGTTTCCAAATTTGAGACCAGAGCAAAAGGTAAGGATTTCAGCACAGTGCCTGGGGAATAGACCAATACTAATAAACAGAGGGAAAAAGATCTTGTAACAGTTTTTCAGACCCAAAAGGCAACAAAAGATACTTGAGGGACCTGACTCACAGTGCAGTATGGATGCACATCAGAGTTGCAGGACACCCCAGGCTCACTTAGAACTAAGCCTAGAAGGCTTTGGGACTAGAGGTAGAACAGAGAGTAGAAACCTACCCAAAATATGACACAAGTCTTACTCATTGTGGTCTCGATTGACAGAAGGCAATTATTACCTCTATCTTTCTAAGCAAAGGTAAAGGTAAATCCTCTGTGTAGAAAGAAAACAAAATCACTCGGGACTGTATAGAATTTTATGCATAAGGCCTGACATTCACTGAAAACATCTTACCCATTGCATGAGAGCCAAATGACCTAAAGTCAAAAGAAAACAAACAAAACTACCCAGAAGTTCTAGACTTGGGAATTTGAAGAGACATCTTGTAAATGCTTATGGTTAAAATGTGTACAAAAACAGAGAAAAATATGTAAAAATAGAAATGAAGATGGTTTATAGCATCAGAGAATCAAAACCTACACAAACAAATGTAAATACATGTAGAACCAGAAAATACAATAACCCAAAAAAGTTCTTGATAGATTCAACAATAAGTTAATGACAGCAGAACATAATATAAGTAAACTGAAAGATAGACCGGAAAAATATCTGGATAGGAGCACAGATAAGGAAAGGATACAAATAGAAAAAAAAAGAGTGTGAAATATAGATATAAGGGAAGAGTGAAAACGTCTTTCATATTATTAAACAAAATCCCAGAAGAGTAAAAAAAGAGAGAGGGAGTGAATGAGATTAAAGCAGTATTTGAGACAGTAGGAGCTGAAAGTTTCTGAAAATTTTAAAATGGACCTGAGTTAGAGATTCAAGAGCTGGCAAATATCAATCAGAATAAATACAAAGAAAACCAGAAGCAAGGAGACCTATTCTAAGCCAAGAAAAAATATATATGATACTTTTAAAGAACAAAAATATAACTGAAAACTAAATTTCAGAAATTTTGAAGATCTTATGTTAATGAATGTCATCTTTAAAGTAAATTATATAAAGGAATTGTACACCCAGAAAGAAAAAGTCTTCCAAAAACAAAGTCAAAATAAAGACATGTTCAGCCAAACAAAAGCTAAAAGTCTTCAATACCAGTAGATATGCACTAAAAAAGGAAGTCTAGGGAGAATCTTTAGGAAGAAATAAAAGAATCCCAGACCAAAGTATGAAAATTCAGGAAGAGCAACCTAAGATACATATGAGTGTAAGTATAAATAAATATTGAATGTAAAAAAACTACTAAAAATCAGTAATATTCTGTTAGATTTAACATAAATATAGTTAAAGCATATGTTAATGTTTGAGAGATAGTAAAAGTGATTGTTGATATTACTTTTTAAAATGTTTATTTTTGAGAAAGCTCGAACAGGGGAGGGGCAGAGAGAGGGGGACAGAGGATCCAAAGCAAGCTCTGCCCAACAGCAGAGAGCCGGATATGGGGCTTGAACTGACAAGCCACAAGATCATGACCTGAGCTGAAGTGAGACGCTCAACTGACTGAGCCACCCAAGTGCCCCTCATTAATATTACTTTTTAACTAAAAATTCTCTTTACAGTAAATAAACAGAGAAGAGTAAATAAAAAATAAAAATCTGTTAATACCACATAGGAAAATAACTTGAATAACAAGGACATCAATTCTCTGTGACTCTCAGCCACTACTAATTTTGAAATGATTAACATATATGCATGACTTCTTTGAGACTAATAATTAAAATGTATAGTAACCTCTGTAGGGATTTGAATTTTTATCCAATTCTAATAAAACTTTTCTATTAATATGTTTTTATTAGACATCTTTGAACGTGTATGTGTGGCAATCACTTAAATTTTCTCATATATAACATCAATTAAGGATTTTTTCTTCCTAAAGTCTATTTTAATCATAAGAATTATTTTTTGATCCAATACGTTCACTTTTTACATCTTTTAAACCACACTGTTATCTTTATTAGAATGAATAGCTAAAACTGATCCTATTATCACAAGTTTTCAGAAAATCTGACAGTTGATAACTGGAGGGAGATTATATTAATTTACTTGCCATCGGCTTTTGACATAACTATTTCTTTAGCATTTTACCTCTTATTAAAGTAAGGAAAGGCAAAGCTGGAAAATGGGGCTTTCATTAGTTTTCTCTCCAAGGCCAGTGATAAAGATTCTAGTGGTAATATCTCCAGGTTTTAAAAACTCATAGACTTAACCTGATTCTTTTCCTCCTAAATCACATTTTTGATATTGAGTAATGCCAATTTTACTATATTATACTATACTGATTTATCAGATTGCCTCTCCAGAGAAATAAAATTAGTCTTATTCAAGAGCTTCTAGATGTTTCTAATTAAATAAGGATATTGTCAGACAAGATTGCTATTATATGATACATTGTATGCTAGTGTTTAATGTGAAGAAAAGACTATTAATGAGTATAGGATTCCATTTACTAATTTAAAGCAGAATATGAGTACTAAGTTTTATGGTTTCACAAGTATGCCTCAAATTATGCTATTTCTGCACTTTTAAGATTGATTGGCTAAAATGTCTCTTAATTCCATGAGATATTTAACTTTCCCAATTACAAGTTTAGATATTGGGTTTCAGAGTTTAATATTTGTTAAGTATCTACTATTTTTGTGAATTTGGAAAATAAATTTCTAATTTTTAAATCCTTAACCCACATGAGAATGCAGTCAGGTATATGAACATACATATATATTCCTCAATATATTAAATACATTCCTCAATATATTAAAATATTTTTCCTAATAATATTAAAGTATTTTATTTCAAATATAAGGCATTGGGAATGCCTGTGTAGCTCAGTCGGTTGAGTGTCCCACTCTTGATTCCAGCTCAGGTCGTGATCCCAGGTGGTGGGATTGAGCCTTGCGGCGGGCTCCATGCTGAGCATGGAGCCTCTTTGAGTTCCTCTCTCTCTCTCTCTCTCTCTCTGTCTGCCCCCTCCCTACTCCAAAAATACCTCCAAGTAGATGTTATTTTCAAGAGAATTGTGGTATCCTAGCACTGTATCTAGTTTGTCTAGTAGCAATATGACTCTAGTAGAATGGGAAAAAAGTGTTGTGGAATTAAGGTTATAAAGAAGGGTGGAACAGGACTAGTACATAAAGACCAGTAATTAAAAAATAATTAGGGGCGCCTGGGTAGCTCAGTCGGTTAAGCGTCCGACTTCAGCTCAGGTCATGATCTCGCGGTCCCTGAGTTCGAGCCCCGCGTCGGGCTCTGGGCTGATGGCTCAGAGCCTGGAGCCTGCTTCCGATTCTGTGTCTCCCTCTCTCTCTGCCCCTCCCCTGTTCATGCTCTGTCTCTCTCTGTCCCAAAAATAAATAAACGTTAAAAAAAAATAATTAATATTTATAAAACTTCCACAAGTAATTACTTGTTGCTTTAATATGGGAAATTCCACTGTATGAGTATTTACACATAAAATTTGGGTCATTGGGATGCGTTTGTTGATACTGTTATTTTCAAAATATTAGCCCAGAATAGTGGGGTCTTCTGCTCATAGGAAGGATGTAGTTGAGCATAGTAGATTAATGCTACTGCAAAAACTAGAAAGAAGTAGATAAAATTACATGTATGTATAAAATATATGTAAATATATTAATAATTAAATTTATAAAATTATATATTTCATAAATAAAATGTTACATACATTTAAAAATATTTATAAAATCAATATGTACAGAAATTTATTTATATATATATATTTATAAATATATGTTTGTATATTTTTATTTATGATTAAACACTCCAGAGATCTATGGAAGCAAAGAGTGTAAAACAGTTAATTAGTATTCCAAAGAAACGACAATACCTCTGAAAATTAAAGATTGTAATCCATTATATTTTAATTTTTTTTAATGTTTATTTATTTTTTAGAGAGAGAGAGACAGAGCATTAGCGGGGTAGGGGCAGAGAGAGAGGGAGACAGAGAATTTGAAGCAGGCTCCAGGCTCTGAGCTGACAAAACAGAGCCCAATGTCGGGCTGGAACCCACTGACTGTGAGATCATGACCTGAGCTGAAGTAGGACGCTTAACCTACTGAGTCACCCAGGCGCCCCTATAATCCATTATATTTTAATTCAAAAAGCTGAAGGTACTACATGAGAAACAAAACTGAGCCAGATGTGCAAATTACAGCATCAACTAAGTCCCACCTACATCAATTCATGATTGAATTGAAGTGATAACACGCTCAGCAAAGTTCAAGCAAGAAAAAATATAATCAAATATAGATTATAATCAAATTCTTAATTATTAGGTTATAATTAAATATAGATGTATGATGATATAAAGAAGGAAATCGTGTTCAAAGACAAGACTTTGAAATGAAAGCATTTAGAAAAATTAAAATACTATTATTATTTTAAGAATAAAAATTAAGACTGGCAGTTGACTTTAAAAAGAAATTACAGAAACCAAAAGAAAAATGTTTTAAAATGTTTAAAGTGACAGTAGAAAAGAAAATTTTGCCAACATGAATCCTTTAAGTTTTTTCAAAATAATCCCCAAACTATTATTTTTTAGAACAAAAGTTGATAGGACTTATTGTCAGTTAACTTGCACTAAAAGAAACATGAAGGAGAATTCTTCAAGGTGAAGGAAAAATGATTCCAGATAGACTTTGAAAGGAATGAAGGTGGCTGAAAAAAATAAAAACGTGAATGACTATAAAAACATATTCACTGTTCAAAAACTATCATATTAATAGAAATATTAATAACAATAGTCCAATATGTATTTGTAACTATATGTAAAATTAAAATACCTATTACTAATAGCACAATATTCAGAGTAAAAAATAAGCTAAGATATTTAATGACTTTCCATTTTTCAGAAAATGCTTAGAATAAAACTTTCAAACAGACACTAACATGTCTCTTGTCAATTATAGACTATCATAAGTTAATATGTAACTAAGAAGTTAATGAGTAAAATGAAATTCTTTAAAATAAAATCTTGATTACCCCAAAATAAAGAAAAAGAACAGAAAAAACAAAGAACAGCTGCAGCAAACAGAAACTAGAAGAAAGCTGACAGATTTAAACTAATTGCAGCGATCATTTCATGAAATGTAAATATTCTGAGTGATTCCAAGTATTGTATCCATTGTAGAGAAGGAATTGTTAGAAGGAAAGTCAAGTCAAATCTACATCTCTGTTTCTTAGCAAGAGATGACATAAGTCAGAGTATGGAAACTCCAGTAGCATGCAAATACGTCAAGAAAAAGCTGATGCGCCTGTCTCATAGCAGAGGAAGAAGACCTAATGATAAGAAGCACACCATTGTGAGGCGGCCCTATCACATTACAAAAGCTCATTTCATGAGTAAGAGAAAATAGTTCTTAATCTATATATTCTCAATAATATAACTTTACAAAGGGAAACTGACACTGATAAAAAGAATTAGAAAATATATACTCATTCACTGTTGGTGATTTTAATACACCTTTCTCATTAACATCAATCTGGAAAAGAATAGTAGAGGTGTAGCAAATTTGAAAAACATAACTAGAAATTTTGTTTTATTTATTTATTTAGGCTTATTTATTTTGAGAGTGAGAGAGGGTAGATGTGAGCAGGGAGGGGCAGAGAGAGAGGGTGAGAGAGAATCCCAAGTGGCTCTGCAGTGCAGAGCCCAGTGCAGGCCTCAATCTCATGAACCCTGAGATCATGACCTAGGCCAAAACCAAGACTTGGACACTTAACTGAGCTATACAGACGCCCCTAGTTTTTTTGTTTGGTTGTTTTTGTTTTTGTTTTTTTTTTGAGAGAGAGAGAGCACGAGTGGGGGAGAGGGAGAGGGGGAGAGAGAGAGAGAGAAATCTTAAGTAGGCCCCATGCTCAGCACAGAGCCTGATGCGGGCTTGATCCCACAACACTGAGACCTGAGCCGAAATCAAGAGCCAGACACTTGGCTGACTGTGCCACCCAGGCATCCCATAACTAGCAAACTTGTAACTATAGCTAACTAAAATGACCCCCAAAATTTGTTAATTATATATTCATTTAAAAATCACCAGTTGCTGAGCCACAGAAAAAGTCTCAACATTTTTTAAATATACAGAGTATACTCTCTGACCGTAGTGGGAATTAAGTTGGAAACTAATAAGAAGATAACTAGATCCTCATCCCAAATATTTAGAACTTAAGCAATACATTTTTACATATATTTGGAACAAAGAAAAATGACTAGAAAACTTAGGAAATAGTTGGAATGAATTTGAATTCATTCCAATTCAATGTTGGATGAAGAACAACTCATAAGATTCCCAGGGTTTAGCATCTCTAAACCATGATGTTTGTTTTACTTCATTTGATAACCAGTCATAAGAAGGAGTACACTCAAAGGTAAACCCATCACATGTTCTTCAACATAAATTTCCATGTAATATGGAAATGATTTATTATTATTAATTATCTATTAATTAAATTAATTATTTCCATGTAATATGTGGAAACACTACTGTAAAATTTCTTTTTCTGTTGGACTAATGCTTTGACATAGCCTAGGACCTAAAGATAATTTCAGGTGTCAAAATAATTTTATGTTCTTCCATAGTATAATCAAATTCAACTAAAGCCCAATAGTAGGCCATTCAAAGGAGAGTATAACTTGAAGAAACATCAGGTTAGTTTTTAGTCTAAAGTCCCAATGGTCACCATTCAGAGTCAAACATGTTTCTGTCAAAGGCTCAAATCAGCATGACTGAGCATAACAGACACTTCCAATATTATTTGAGCACTGGCGGCCAAAGGTACCAAAGGGATTGATTGTGTGATGTCTCTTTAAAACTTTAACAAAGCCTACTCTTGTTCGGAGCCTTCTTAAATTCAGTTCTTTTCCTGGTAACTTTGTGAACAGCAGTTAATGAAATTCCCAAATGTGTTATGTGATTTCTCCAGAAACCAGCATCTCAATCAATAACTTTGGAACTGTCAGAGACAATATGTTTTTTGTTGTTGAAAGAATGTTTCTATTAACTCCAATCAAAGTTATATGAGAATTTTCCACTTTTGCTGGAACCTATACTTTGGTCAGATTAATCAGCACCAGCATTCACAGTCCCTATGAAGTTTCTTCACAATCCTCAGCCCTTTTTATCCACACTCATGCAAATGGCCTTAGATTCTCCGCTGGGAGTTACACCAAGAGATCTTGCATCCTGTCACTGGGATCATAATCCTCTCCTTTGCCTTGCACCCATTTTCGTAAGCATGGGTTCTAAAAAGGAAGTTTCTCCTTTTATGACAGCCTCAGATCATGACATATCCTCAAGTTTATACGTTAAAATTCTTTAACATTTTGAGGAGTTGTAAGGACAGCAAGATTACCTGATGTCTTATAGTAATCCATTAAAATTTCAATAACTTTACCAGTGTTCAGATGGCTAATTAGCAATGGAATGAAAAAAAGAGAAGATAAATGAATCATATTAAATACTTTCTCATCATTCATCCCCATTGGTTAAAGATGAACAAAGAGATTGGCAACAACTTTTTCACATTATTCTCTCTATTCCACCTCCCTCCCCCACAAAAAAACAGAATCTCATGAAGAGCTGTGTTGGAACCTCTTTTATCACAGCATCAAATATCATTTGGGTCAAAGACATAGAATTAGGGGAAACTTTACTCACATTATATAAAAACTCCAGAGTTGACTTCATTTTCAATATTTTACCAGCCTTAGAAAGAAAAACCTACCAATATCAAAAGGTAGAAAAGGAGACACATCAAGGCACATGTTTGAACCCTACATTTTTATCCCACTCAGTTGGCATTTTTTCCATGTATCCATATTTCTATAAAAACTGCATCTAACTGTGGATTCCGAGAAAGACTGAACAAGTTCTTTTTTTTGACAGTATCTAAGGTGAGGTAAATAGCTTGCTTATCACTGATACATAAAATCCATTTCAACAGAGGCTCAGTAAAAATATCTCAGTAAAAGGTTGTTTATAGAGGTCAACAAAGTGACTTAACTATTGACTGAATATTCCCATATTTCAACAGTCTCTTGATTAATTAGCTGCAGTTGTAAACTATACAATCATTTTATTAATGACCACCCAGACAGGATCACTTACTATCATGAGAAGCATCTGCCCCTTTAAGGACACATCTCTCCCATTTTTAGACTGAATCACCAACCATAACCAGATAGCCCTGGAAGCCTGGAGCTATTTTTCTTTTCTTTTCCATTTCACCAAAACAGACAAAAGAAACCAATGTACAGAGTTCTTTGTTTACCTTCTCTTTGATTTACTTTCTAATGCATTTAGCCATTTTCCCAGCCATAAATTTGCCATCTACAAGTACCACTAATATGTTTCCATTGATCATAGAGCTTGAGCAACCTCAAGCCACAGGTGTTCACATCTCGATGTTTATGAGGCATAATGTTTTGCAGCTTACTTTACTTATACAATATTTGTCTGACTTTGAAAACATGGTACTATTGGTTTCATAAAATGATTTGGAAAGATTTTCATCCTCTTATTATTTAGACTAACCTATAACAATAACATGAGATTGAGTACCTTTGAATATTAATGATTGGGAGAAAACACAAAAGAAGGCTTTTGAGGTGATGATATTGTTTTATATTTTGGCCTTGGTAGTAGATGCATTGTTGTTTTTGCTTCATCAGACTCTGATGTTATGATCTGCATACATTACCTATGTTATGTAGAATGTAGAAATAAATATTTTGGAAATATTAAGCTAAGTCATCCACCTCAGGTGTAACTTTTTTTTTTTTACCAGGGTATTTTTCTATCTAAAAGCCACTCTACATAGGACAAAGATTTTTTGTGCCATGTCAGATTGAAATCTTCTAGGCCTCAGACTTGTATTTCCATGAAAATTTCCTTAACTTAGACAGACCTTCCAATGTCTTACATATCTAGAAAATCTTCTCTTAACAGGCTATTTAGTGTTTATAAAATCATAGTGGATATTCTTCTGTCCAGGCTTTGTGACTATGGCTTGTGGGCAAACCTCTAAAACCACCAACTTAGCCAGCCAGGAGGACACTGTGTCTGCCTCTTGACTTGAGCACAGACAATTCCTATAAGTTATATGCCCCTTCCTGGAGCTCACATAATTAATTTGGACCAATGTTGACTCATTTCAGAGGAGTGAAAAATGTTCTACCAGTAGGCACAAGAACCTGCAGTGTGGAATCCTGAGAGACCACACAGGGTTTATATCATTTTGAGTGCCTCCTCATCTATAAGGAAAAATATTATTCCCCTTTAACTTATTATTATTATCTCTAAAACTCAAGCTTACATAAAGAAAGTATGTCTCAGGGGTACCTGGATTGCTCTGTCGGTTGAGTGTCCAACTTTGGCTCAAGTCATGATCTCCTGGTTCGTGGGTTCAAGCCCCATGGGGAGCTCTGTGCTGACAGCTCAGGGCCTGGAGCTTGCTTCAGATTTTGTGTCTCCCTCTCTCTCTGCCCCTCCCCTGCTCATGCTGTCTCTCTCTCAAAAATAAATATATATTAAAAAATTTTTAAGAAAGTGTGTCTCACATTTTGGTTATTCTTGATTTCCTGATCAAGTCGAAAGGCCTATTTTGTATCTATTCTCACTTGCCTAAATGTCCTAAGTATTTAATCACTTCTGCCCCAACCCAGCATCTCAATGGCAGGCTTCCATCCAAGTTTTCCTATTATATACATAAGAACATCTGTTTCATGACTAAGACTTGTGCTTACAGTTGTAAACTCTCACTAAAAATTTCCCTCAACTTTTTTGCCAAGAAAGTAGGCCCATGCTGAGAACACCACCCCTCTGAAGGGAGAGCTGTCCTTTCTTATAGAGTTAGAGAAGAGGAATCTTTGGTCTCCTGAATCCTCATTGTCTCTCCATCACATTGTGCCACTCTTTACCCTTCCTAATCACTGCTCTCTAGCCACTATATATTTAAACTTAATTGTTTGTAATTGTTTTGCTCAAGATAAAATCAGCAATCATGTGAGTGAATTCTACCTGCTATTTCCTTGACTTTGTCAATCCTCAACACTTTAGCTCAACTACACCTTAGCTTCCTAATTCCCTGTCATTTGCTGACATTTTTTGTTATCCCAAATCATTGTACCTCTGAAATTATGAACCCTAATAATTATAAGCTCTAATATTATAAATATTATAATATTAAACTCTATGTTAGTAGACTCTGATATTATAAATCCCTTTCCTTACATCCTTAACAGTCACTTACTCCTATTTATTCATGTCCTTCTTCTTAGGTGTGCTGGATTATGCAGTATCAATGTGACTGGCCTGGGAACATTTCCTAGAATCTCCCTCCCTGTATGGCTCTGAGTTGGAATGGACATGAGAAGAAACTTAGTGGAATGTAGAAGATAGATGTAAAGCTGTAGACCTTACTCTCAGAAGATCATTGCCATCAGATTTGTTGATGGACAGATCAAGACCTTGGTTTTATTTGCTGTTTCATCAGTTTGACTGGTGGTCTTGAAACAGTGGCTCCAGGCTCATAACCAAAGTGCAGTAACTACACAGGGGCAACAGTAATGTAATTAATCGTGTCAGTGTTCCTAGGACTGAAAAGGTTCCTCAGATATGAGACTATGCTAAGTCTAAATGTGCTAAAACTGGAATAGTCTCAGGAAAATTGGATGGCATGATCACTCCAGAAATGGTTTTTCAATGTCTTCTCCATGAACAATGACCTTGGCATGGCTCGCTTAGGAACTATGTTTAGGAACTATCACTTTAGTCAATTAGAGTTATTTATTTAATTAATAAGTAGAAATCATTACACCCTGCTTACTGGGGTCTGATGCTAAATTTGGGGTTTCCTCTGAGGGGTTCATTTAATGCTATAGGAAATGTACTGGAAGTAAATATTGATAGATTTAAATAATTTAATGCACATAGATTTAGTTATGGGAATAATGATTACAGAACAGAATGAAAAGTATACCTCTAAATTTAGAATAATTAGAAAAATAATAACATGGAAGTATAAAGAAGGTAAAGTGCAAAAAGAAAAAAATTAATTCACACATAATTCATAAAGAGGTTTTAATAATATTAAAAATTAATGAGCGAATAAGTATGCTTTATAAGTATATTTTATAAAGGCAGATAGGTACCTGCTAAAGAAGGTTGAAAGATAAAACACAGGAAAATAAAGCAAAAATAAAAGGGAAACAATAAAAACCAGACCACATATTAGAATACCGCAAATGCTAAAGCACTGAAAGGAAGAATTCACATAAAAACAAAATAAAGAAGCAGAATTTAAATGAAGAAATTTACATATAAATGCAGATGGGATAAACTCACCTATGGCATCCAGAAAAGAGAAGCATCTTTGCATTATATGCAAGATATTGATATAAAACAGTGATTTGAAGGTTTGAAATTACAAGAATAGATGAAAAGAACAGGATAATACTGAAAAAAAGAGGTTAGGATTTTCTTTCATATAAATATCGGGCAAGTTTAAATTCAGGACAAGTGTTAAATGAAACACAGGCAGGCACAAAAAGTCTAGGACATCAGGATGATCTGATTTCATGAAAGTTTGAAAGCCAAATATCATAATATGAAAATGCACCATGAAAAACCTACAGAAAGTATACAAAGAAATCAAAGGAAATTTAGTATTAATACATATTTTTGTTTACCCCTCTCAAACATTGTTTTAGTAGAAAAGAAGTTAATAAGATACAAAGGATATGAATAAAATAATTATTAGTATTGATCCAATAAGTAAATTTTGAACTTTATTTTATATTGGAATAATCCTTTCTAGGGACATAAGGAAGATTTACCAAACATGACCACATGTTACACCAAAAATAAAGTTTCCATGCATCTCAAAACGTAAATCTATACAATAAACACTTTCTGAACATAGTAAATACAATGAGAAAAGAGCATTAAAGTCAGTTACAAATAGATAAACATGAAAATGATCTGAAAATTAAAAAAATATACTGATAGCAGTTATGTTTTAAATAACTTTAAGATGAGAGAGAAAACTCAAAGCTGAGTAAAAGACAACACTGCACTCCAACCAGAATATCATATATATGTGTATACAGAATGGTTGAAATATAGGAGATTCAGGGACAATCTTTTCTTTTATTGTCTCTTTAAGATGTGTAAGAATTTGTGTTTGAATTTATTTGTTCTTTTTTATATTTTATTTATTCAACAAATATTTATATACCAAGTGGCACTGTATATATTAAGAATAAAGTGGTAAACAAGAAATACAGAGCAGGTACATGGGGTGGAGGGACTGGTATGCAAATAGAAGTAAATATACAATATAGGCTAATAGTGATAGAAGCTGAAAATAAAGAATGGAAGGAAGGGTGGAAGGAAGGAAAGGATGGAGGCAGAGAGGAAGGGAGGGAGAAAAGCCACCCAGATTGATATGATTTATAACAGGTGGCCAGAGGAGATTAAAAGTCTGATTTTTGATTTGGGGTCATGGCAGGATTTACTTTCAAGTTTGGTCTTAAATGTCAGTAAGTGGCCAGCAATGACAATGCCCAGGGCAAAAAAATTTTTGCCAAATGCAAAGAAGCATAAATAAAAGGAACTTGAGGACGAGAAAGCTAGGTTGTTTGGTGAACATAGTGTGAAGGGAGTCAGAACTGGCACACACCATTCAGGAACTATTTTCCATAAAGCAAATTTTGGAAACATATAAATCCCTTTCATCCTTTATGCAATCATCTTCCTTCTTCATATTTGATTTATGTAAAATACCTTTCTAAAGAAATTTCCAACACCTATTCTCACACCAAAATAAATTTTATAACTTCAAAACTGCACAACTGCAATATTTTCTGTAATAATAATATAATATGGCAAATTATTATGGTATGATAAATATAAAATATGGTGAAAATATGATAAAGCTAGATATTATTAATAACATAAAACCAATTGCATTTAAAAGCCAGTTTGTTCTACTCAGCTTTTCATAGTGGTCAATAAACATTTAATGTTCCTAATTTTCCAACGTTCAGGTTCTTTTAAGTGAAATCACAAAGTTAGTGAAGGGACCCTCCATGAGAAATCATAAAATCTTTGCTGTGTAACATGGCACTTTTTTTTTAATGTTAACTCTCAGCTTCTTCTAATTAAGAAACTGAAATGACCATACTGAGTCCCTCAGGAGGCTAATGCCTTTTGCACGTGTCTTTTCATGCCCAAGGAAATAAAACAGGGAGCATGGTCAAACAATAGCAGCTTCCACCTTGATTGGGAAATGGCTCTAAGAAAGCCTCATGCCCTTGGTTGTATTTGATGGATTACCTATTCAGTATTTCAGGACTTTGTTCATCTATAATTGACCAAGAAAGTGATGAGCTACAGATGGTCCAGGTTTTTTATGGCACTGAGGCAGAATGCAACAGTTTGTTTGCTTTTGCACATGCAAGCAGTTAAGTTTCACAAGTAAAGCGTAAAAATAACTTCTGTGCATAGATAACACAGTTCATCTGTTAAAATATGGGGTAAAACCAAACCCAAAGAGCCTTTTGGTTGAACAAACAAAGAATTATAATGAATAATGTTGCTGCAATATAACAGATGTAAGACAATGACAGTCTGGCTGATATATGAACATAAAAATGTTTTAGACAGGAAGCCACAGGGCACTACTGTTTCTCATTATTTATTCAAAAAAAAAGTTGGAATCTAAAATCAAGTTAGTGATTCTTAAGAATTAAGTCTCTGCTTGTCTTTGTTTGTGGTTGGGGTTTTATTTGTTTAATTTTAGATTTAAGAAATAAAACTTTGTCTTTCAAATAAAATGAAGTAAAAGTAAACTAATATTTACATTGAAGTTATGTGAAAAGCTTTAATATGTAAAAGCTTTGATATGAATTTTTTTTTTGTCTCTAGGCTTTCAAATATAAGCATATTGCTTTGGTAAGTTTATGTTCCTTTTGATTAATTGTCATTTAAAGTATTTTCCAAAATGAAGACACTGGTTAATGAAAATAACGTGGAGACTTGATCTGTTTTATTTACCTTTATAATTGCTACACTTAGATTAGTGTCTAAGCATTTTGTTTAAATGAATAATGGAATGTATGTAACCATTTCCAATGGTATTAATAAAAATCTGTTTATGTTGTAATTTAAAGTGGGATACAAAAGTATATATGTGTATGTGTGTGTATATATATATATATATGTGTGTGTGTATATATATATGTGTGTGTGTGTGTATATATATATATGTATGTGTGTGTGTATATATATATATATATATATATATATATATATATATGTTATATTCCCTAGTAAAACATACTATGCCAGAGAAAAGTAAGAGAAAAAAACCTAAAAGTTAAAACTATTTTCTCTTTGAGATAATTAAGAATAGTTTTGTTTTCTTCTGCATTTTTTTCTTGAATTTTGCATTTCTATGAAGAACATGTTAAATTACATATGTGTATTGTTCAACCCAGGGAGATATTTAGAGTTTATACATGGAACTCACCAGGAGAAAAATATTTTAGAATTCACATAAAAATATTATCCACTTCTTAAGCAAAGGCTTTAATTTTATTTTCTGTAGTTTACATAAAATCTACATCCTATAGAAAAATATGTAAATGTATTAAGTATTTTCACAAGGTACATAATACAAAGGAGATAAGAAAAAAAGTAGCAAAATAACTATAAATTAATTTAATTGAACATTATTCAAATTTAATTCAAATTTAAAGAGAATATCCTTCTATCAAATATTTGAAAGGGTAAGGCTTTTGGTTAGTTTTATTTTTATATTAAACTTCATCATTATATTTATTTTATATATTTAAAAAAATTTAATGTTTATTTACTTTTTTGAGAGAGAGTGAGAGACAGAGCGTGAGTGGGGGAGGGACCGAAAGAGAGAGGGAGCTACAGAATCCGAAGCAGGTTCCAGGCGCCACGCTGTCAACACACAGCCTAACACGGGGCTTGAACCCACAAACCATGAGATCATGACCTGAGCCAAAGTCGGACGCTTAATCAACTGAGCCACCCAGGCACACCTTATTTTATAATTTTATGACCACATTTATATTTTTGACACGATGATGGGGAATTTAAAACATAAGCATTTCCTCTTTTCATTACACTAGACGTTATCACTCACACTCTTTTATAAGAATGTGTCCTTTGGTTGCTTGTCTGAGAGTATTGGTAATTTCTGCTGATCTGTCCCACTTTCTTACAAAATTTCCCTTACTGGATCAAACATGGATTTCTGAACATGTTGTGCATAACGGCCTAGACAGTGGTGGTACTTTTAAAGACATGCTCTCTTTCATCCCATAGATGTTTTAGTCGCTTATTCATTTAATGAACACACATTTATTAAGGCCCTATTATGTGTTGTGTACTCTGCAGATGTAAAAAGCACCCACAGGAAATGAACCTGTAGACTCGGTTTCCTCAGTGTATTGCTTTAATTAGCTGGGCTGCTCCAGACAAATTCATGAATATAATCTACAGACATCTTTACACTGAGATCATACACAGAGGCACTTATCCATTCATAATTCATATATTCAAATATAAAGTCACTACTGGCAAATATACATCACTCACTTAAATACATCCCGTGAGTGAGAAGTTTCTCAGCCATCATCCAGCCCACACAGCAAGCAGCATCTCCAGCTTCTGGGTCCATTATCAGTGTACTTAGTGGTTTCAAGATATACCATTGCCCAGCCAATTCAGACAATGTTCTGACCACAATACTTAGTACCCACAGTCAAGAAAGGCTGCTGAGACTAAATCTTTCATGCCCTTTAAACCTGTTAGTATCAGTCAATGCTGATTGATATGTGCTTCCTTACCCTTGACATGACCTTCCTTTCTCACCCAAACTCAAATCCATCAACTCTGTCTTCTGGGACTATCATCCTATAATTAACTACATTTCCTATGTCCCTAAGCCCTTCTTAACAAGTTTCCCTCACCTTTTGGTCTTAACTGAACTCTAGCTCACTCTTGATGATGCTACCTCCTTCGAAGTTCCTCTCACACACTTTTGATTCCTGCTTCTACTTTCCTTTAAGAAATCCTGTTCCATGGTTCCACTGATGTCTAAACATTTGGCTATACTACTCTTAACCCTTCATTTTATTTACTTATTAACATCAACTGACTTTTGGTTAAGACTATATTTCTAAAGAATCTAACAACTTGCTCAGAGCCCTTATCCATAATCCATGCACTCAATTTGCTAGGGGTGATTTCAAAATGTACTTTGATTACTTTCAAATTTCTAGCCTCCTAGATCCTTCATCTCCTTAAAGAACTGTTCTCACTGCAGCCCGCTAGTCCCTGCCCACTCCTTATTACATAGGTTTTTCCAAATCTCTGGTACATGTTTTACTATAGGACAACTACCACAATTAGTGTGGGGTATTTTTTCCAATATAAAAATCTGAGCAGAGGTGCCCAATAACTCAATTGGTTGAGTGTCCAACTCTCGATTTCAGCTCAGGTCATGATCCCTAGGCCATGGGATCGAGCCCTGCATTGGGCTCCATGCTGAACTTGAAGCCTGTTTGAGATTCTCCCTTTCTCCCTCTGTCCTTCTTCCCTGCTCGTGCTCTCTCTCCCTTTCTCTCTCCCTTTCTAAAATTAAAAAAAAAATTGGGCAGGTGGGTGGACTCTCCTGACTACAGTCTTTTAGAGACATCAGCTAAAAGTACAACTCTACCATCCTCAATACATAGCTTTCTCTATTATTTAAGTCATTATCACTGTCTATCATGCCAGAATGGGTAAAGTGAAAGTCCAGAGTAACTTGTCTTTGGGGATATGTTTGCATTTCACTATCCAAAAATTGCTCATGTGATTACCTCTACAAGTAGCCTGAGAAATACAATGAAGCTAAGCAACTATGTCCCTATTTAAAATTTAGGGAGGGGGATTCTAATACTAAAGGATAATGACAAGAATTCATACAGGGAGAGTTAGTTGTCTATGCCACAAAGAATGTGGGATAATATTTTGTTAAGAATTTACAGCCATATTGCCGGTCCTTATGAGAATTATGGTCATAAATTAAGAGTCAGCTTATGTTATGTTCTTCAGTTGCTCTCTAAATAATTTACTGAAGAACAACTATGGTCCAGGGAATGTCATAAACACTAAAGACAGTACAGTAAACAATTCATACAATCTTTTGTTTCATGGAGCATTAGTTCTAGTAGGTAAAACATTACAGTAAACTAATAGACAATCAAACAACAAATATATCAGAAGATAAAAAGCACAATGAAAGACATTAAGCTGATGTGATTGAAAGGAGGAAAGTCCCCTTGCTAAGATGCTATTTAAGGTAAGTTGTGAAGGAAAAAAGAGGCCAGTCAGGCAAACATAGGATGGCAGAGCATTCTCAGAAGTGGGCCATTTGACACAAAGACCCGTGTGAGAAATAACTTATAATAAAGGAGCAATGACAGTTAAGCACAGTGGGCAGAGGGAAGAGGGATGAAACTATAACTTTACATGCAGTTGGAGACAAAACCTGCAAAGTGTTTAAAAGTAAATGAAGAGGCTCCATTTTACTTTAAGTGAAAAATGAAGTCATTTTGTGAATTATCAAGGTTGAATTATGAGTCCAACTCTATTTTTAAAACAAGCAAGATTAGAGTTTTACAAAAGTAAGATAATGCAATTAAAAGGGTTTAGTCATTCACACATTGACATATTAGCTTCCTCCCAAAATGAAAATTTATGTCCATAAAAATATTTGTATACAAATATTTATAGCAGTTTCATTCATAATAGCCCTGGACTGAAAATATATATATATGTCAGGATGTAGATGGATAGACAAATTGTGTTGTATTCACATACTAATGAACAATTTAAAAAAAACGTTGTGAACTACTGATACACACACAAAATGTCTGAATCTCAGAAACAGAATGCAAGGAGTCTGATTTAACAGAGTTCATACTGTATGATTCAATTTTACAAAAGTGTCAAAATACGAAGTCTAGTTTATAGTAACAGAAGCAAGTCAGACGTTGCCTGGGACTGGAGTAGAGTTCACTGCAGAAATGTATGAATAGATCTTGGTTGATTAAAATATTCTCTAACTGGATTATGGTGGTGATTACATAGGTGTAAAAGTTTGTCAAAATTCATCAAACTTAAAAAATAAGCATTTCTTTGTAGATAGATTATATCTCATCGAAGTAGAGTTTGCTTTTATTTTGCTTTTTTTGGTTCCTTTTAATGTGAAGGATCAAGAAAATGAATAGTGTTGGGAATTTCTTAAAAATTCTCATAGGATGTAACAACAGAAACTCTTGTTTAGTGGTAATGGGAATGAAAAAATTATATATCCACTTTAGAAGACAGTTTGGTGTTTTTTTACACCACTAAATATACCCTTACCATGTGAGCCAGCAATCATGTTCCTTGGCATTTACTCATAGAAGTTGTAAACATATATTCATACCAAAACCTGCACGCAGATGTTTGTAGTAGCCCTATTCATATTTGCCAAACTTGGAATCAACCAAGATGTCCGTCAGTAAGTGAAGGGAGAAATAAACCATGGTACATCCAGACAATGGGATATTATTCAGCACTAAAAAGAAATGAGCTACTAAGCCATGATACGATACAGAGGAAATTTAAATGCATATTACTAAGTGAGAGAAGGTAATCTGAAAAGGCTACATACTGCATGTTTCCAACTATATATATACGTATATATATATATATGTATATATATATATATATACAACTAAACTATATCCATTCTAAAAAACATAGAACTATGAAGACAGTAAAAATCTCAATGGCTACCAGGAGTTAGGGGAGAGGGGTTGTGGAGGGATAACTAAGCAGAACACAAAGCATTTTTAGGGAGTGAAAATACTCCCTAAGATACAATAATTGTGAATACCTATCATTATACATTTGTCCTAATCCATAGAATGTATAACACCAAGAGTAAATCCTAATGTAAACTATGGATTTTAGGTGATAATGATGTGTCTATGTATGTTTATCAGTTTTAACAAATGTATCACTCTGGCTGGGGGTTTCATAATAGGGGAGGCTATGCATATCTCTTTAATACGACTTAGCTTCTTAAATTTTCATCTAGCAAGTTTCTGACCTTTGATGTTCATAGGTATATTGTGGTTTAATTTTCAGATACATGAAATGTAATTTTTGCTTATGTTTGTTTTTTAGTATACAACCCAAGACATTATAAGCAGTGTAATAATGAAGAAGTGAATAAATGATTAATTCAATGAATCATAAAGTTTAAACCCAAACTTTTCCTCTGATTGCAACATTTGTCTTTTTCCTTCCATATCTGCTAAAATACTTGACTTAATTAATTTTAGGTATGTATATATGTGCACATATTTATGTATATTATGCAGATAGATCCTCAAATTGTAGTTACTGTAGTTCTTCCAAGAAGCACATACATGCTGTTTTCTTTTCAACCTTTTCTTGATTATTTTTCTTTTGCTTAGATTTTTTCCATCATCTATGGTTAAGCCTGTTTTAAATAACCTTTGTCTTTCTTTCAATTATTTCATTTAGCTCAAGTCCACCTCCTCTAGTCCCATGCTTCAACCCCCCTCCCAACCCCAATTTAGCACATACCCTGCTCTTACCTATAGTGCTTGAGTCAAAATTATCATTTCGTTGGCAACATTCTCAATGCTGGTAGTCAATCGCAGTTGTGAAGGAGAATTTATTTAGGCATAAATAATAACTGAAATAAAATTGATAAAATGCACATAGCTCCCTTCAATCCATTAGATTTTTTGCAAATAAAACAAACTTATTTAAGGAAAAGTATTCTTTGTTTTTCTCACTAAGGCATACAACAAGATCCTTTCATATTTAAGAAGCACTATTTTCACTTTCCTAAAAATTTCTAAACCTATTAGCTACTCAGATCCAATAATTTATTCCTTTCCTCAGATCAGGCTAAGCAAACACCTGGGCAGCAAGCCACCAGAAATTCCAGTTGCTGTGGACTGTCATATTTCTTCATAAAAAGGGCCTGAAAAATGCTAGCAATGCCCTATTCCTCTTAACCATATCTAACCCTCACACAAAGAAAGCGTAAAGGACATGAAACATATTTGATATGACAGATTTTTAAAATGAAGTAAAAACATACACTTACATAATGGATACACCAATTTTTAAAGCATGTTTTGCTTTGTTTTCTCAGATGTGAAAACGTTTTAAAGTAGTTTCAATCAATCAGAGGTGAAGAAACTACTAACAAATCTTTTTTTTTTCAACGTTTTTTTTTGTTTTTTTATTTATTTTTGGGACAGAGAGAGACAGAGCATGAACAGGGGAGGGGCAGAGAGAGAGGGAGACACAGAATCTGAAGCAGGCTCCAGGCTCTGAGCTGTCAGCACAGAGCCCAACGTGGGGCTCGAACTCACAGACCGTGAGATCATGACCTGAGCCGAAGTCAGAAGCTTAACCGACTGAGCCACCCAGGAGCCCCAATCCTTGGGCTTTTATACATGTTAATTCTATGAGGAAGATTTGAAAACCCTTCTCATCTAGTTAATTCCTACTCTGTTTTCAGATCTCACATCAACCTTCGCTTCCTCAGGAAATATCTCCAACTTTCCCTCCTAAGTCAACTTCTCATAGAATATGTTCTCACCATAAATTGATTAACGAAGGTATCCATTAAATTATAAAATCAAAGAACAAGTTATTTTTTTCTCATCACCATAACTTCAGCAACTACCATAGATTTGGCAATAGAAAAATTTCAATGACTATCACTAGATCTACTGATACAAGGAATCACACCACAAATCTGGGCCAACAACTTGCATTGCTTACCCTTCTGATCATATATTAGCATAGAGATAGCCATGTTAGAAAGATTTGGAATGTATCAGAATAGAGACATGGATCAGGTGATGAGTGAATACAGGCTTAAGTAAAAGAAGAGCAAAGTGGAAGCAAACAGATAATTAGTTGACAATGATAGTAGTTATATGAACTGATACATAAAGGATATGGATTAACAGCATTATACATTTTGCACAATGAAATATCACCATTTAGAATCACTGAAGAGAGGCATTTTTATTCTCCCATTTTCTCAGTGACTTTGTGTATGACACAATTTAGAGTTGTAAATATCTGAAAATTGGACAGTAACTAAACACATGACACTATGAAAGAAAGTTTCTAGACTATACTCCATAGCAAGGTCTCAGATGCAAGAGGAAGCAGTGAACACAAGGACTGTATAAATTAAGTCTTACATTGCTTATCTATCCATGGAGAGAGTTACTTATCCATGGTAAGAAAAGAGATGTAACTGAAATCTGGAATGGTCTTCTAAGTTTTCTACTAGCTCCAACCTTCTAATTCCCTAGTGGTGGTTTTGAATGAGTGATAAAAATTCCAGAAAAATAAATTTTTGTATCCATGGAAACCTTCTTATAAGTTGCTTGGGATAAAGTATGGCTGTCTATATTTTTGGTAGAGGATGAAACCCTGCTACCTGTAAAAGCAATATTAAGAGTTCCCTAAGGAGAGCTAAATCGAATGAGTGATTTTATTTTTTGTGGTGTGATTATAGACATTAGTCTTGTAGCTGAAAATAACCCTGTCTTACAGGAAGTGGAAAAGTGCACACTCAAATACTGGGTAGCTTTGGGAACAATTACACAAACGTTTGTAGGCCAGTTTATACACCTGATGCATCATCACAAGTGAAGTCTCTTTTTCTCATAGAGTTACATTTTTACTTCTTTTGGTGCTTTCTTGGTGATTCTCACTCCTCTTTACATTTGTTATAACCTACAAATTATAGTCACTAAATATCCACTGTGTCATGCTGTGTTTTATTTTATGTAAAATAAATGAAATAGCATGAATATTTTATTTTCAGTAAATTGGGGATCTAAAGGAGATATGCTTGTGAAGATTTATACATATTGAGCATTAAAATCTACACATCAAAAAATAAAGTGACATTAATGGACTAAGTTTTTAAAAATACAGTGGATTCTTGTTATTCATGCTGGTTACGTTCTATAAAGTCACTACTAATACTGAATCAGCAAATGCTAATAAACCATTCTTCCTGAGGTGAGGGAAATATATTTTATATATTATATAATTTACATATTATATATGTTATATAAATTTATTGTGTTATGTAAATATTATATATTATATAAATGTATTATTTACATATCATATATATATATATATTTCACATAGATTATAATCTCAAATTCAAAATCAACTCATCCTGGTAGATTCTATTGCCTTTATTTTGCAAAAGAGAAAACCAGGTAGAGAAGTCTTAAGTGACTTGTCTGGGGCCACCCCTCGAAGAGGGGCCGGATTTAGGATTCAAACCCCATCCACCAGAGCTTCTTTCAAACACCGCACTTCCTCCACCCGTCATCTCCATGCTCTGACCATCTCTGCATGAAAGCAGAAGGCCTAGGGACACTTTGTTGAACCTCAGCTGGGAACGTGCCCATAGCTCAACTCAAATTTTTCATCCCTCTGTGCATATCCCCTCAATGACCTCAGATGACTTATTGATTTGGGGGTAACAAAGAAATTTCAGCGAGCAGGTGAATTTTCAAATACAGAATGCAGGAATAATGGAGATTGACTGTAAAATTTTATGAATCTGATTCTGACATCATTAGTATTTCTAGGCAGCTCACTCTGGGAAATTTTTTCCATATTTATAAAATAATTATCTTTTACACAGGATGTTATTCATTCTAACTTCCATAAATATTTGATTCAATTTCTAAAGGCACATCAAGTCTGTATGTACCTTATGCCAGACTACTGCAGAATAATGAAGTCTTTGGTAATTGGATGATTATCTGAAAACCCATCTCTCCTACATTGACTAATAAGAGTTTAGTGACAATGACTTGGAAATTATCCACCAGTAGCATGAAGTACACCGGGTTAATTTGGGGGCCAACATTTCATCTTTTCAGCTTGTCCTATGTATATAGTTAGTCAAATGGTAAAAATTAATGATAATGTATTAGAAGTGCAACACATCAGATACTTATAAAATACGTAGAATACACACAGAGTTTACAACAAAAAATACACCAATCCTTTATAGATTAGGAGGCTGAAGTAAAGAAGTAGTAGGTGTTTCATCTAAGGTAGGTCAGTGGTAGAGATTGAAACTTAAGGCATTTTCCCTATCTTTCATATTAGTGGTTCAATATCACCGTACACTACTTCACCATACAATTATTTTCCAGAAAGCAGTTTACTATACATTAACATGTCTCCAGATGCAAGGGAAACAAAAACAAAACTGAACTATTGGGACCTCATCAAGATAAAAAGCTTCTGCACAGCAAAGGAAACAATCAACAAAAGACAACCTATGGAATGGGAGAAGATATTTGGAAATGACATATAGGATAAAGGGTTGGTATCCAAAATCTGTAAAGAACTTATCAAACTCAACATCCAAAAAAAACAAATAATCCAGTGAAGAAATGGGCAAAAAACATGAATAGACACTTATCCAAAGAAGACATCGAGATGGCTAACAGACACATGAAAAGATGTTCAACATAGTTCATCATCAGGGAAATACAAATCAAAACCACACTGAGATACCACTTCACACCTGTGAGAATGGCTAAAATTAACAACTCAGGTGACAAGAGATTTTGGTGAGGATGTGGAGAAAAGGGAAATCTTTTGCACTGTTGGTGGGAATGCAAACTGGTGCAGCTACTCTGGAAGACATTATGGAGGTTCCTCAAAAAATTAAAAATGGAACTACCCTATGACCCAGCAATTGTACTACTATGTATTTATCCAAAGGATATAAAAATGATGATTCAAATGTACTCCAATATTTCTAGCAGCACTATCAATAATAGCCAAATAATGGAAAGAGCCCAAATGTCCATCAACTGATGAATGGATAAAGATGTGGTATATATACACAATGAAATACTACTCAGAGGTGAAAAAGAACGAAGTCTTGCCATTTGCAATAATGTGGATGGAACTAGAGTGTATTGTGCTAAGCAAAATAAGTCAGTCAGAGAAAGATAAATATATTACTTCACTCATATGTGGAATTTAAGAAACATAACAAATGAACAAAGGGGAAAGGAAGGGAAAATAAGATAAAAACAGAGAGGGTGGCAAATCATAAGACACTTAAATACAGAGAACAAACAGGGTTCTGGAGGGGAGGTGGGGGGATGGGCTAAATGAGTGATGGGCATTAAGGAGGGCACTTGTTGGGATGAGCACGGGGTGTGTCATATGTAAGTGATGACTCACTAAATTCTACTCCTGAAACTTATTACACTATATGTTAACTAACTTGGATTTAAATAAAATTAAAAAACAAATAAATAAAAATAAAATTTTTAACATGCAAAAAATGTAAAAATAATTATCAATTAAAAATACATTGAAAAGCAAGGAGTTTTAGAATTGAGTATTACTACTTGTATAATTCATTTTTAAATTCAGGTGTGAAATGATTTTCATATAATAAAATGTACAGAATTTAAATGTATAGTTATAAGTGTGACTACACTTGGTGACTCCAAACTGTATCCTCTAACTTAGACCAATAAAACCCTGGGTCTCTACTTGAACTCTATGCAGTGTTCCACAATGTGGACTGAGCAGAGCTCTCCTGGAAAGAGCCATATAAATGTGACTTCATCCAATGTGTTCCCTTCTTAAAAGAGTTGGTTATACTTACTAAAGTTTCTGCCTGCTTTTGACCTGCTTTTTAAAAGCCTTCAAAAATTGTTTTGAATATTTTTCCAGAGTTTATTATTGCTATCAGTAGGAGCGTTAGTCCAATAAAAGCAACTCTACCATTACAGGAAGTGTAATTTATTTTTTAAGACTGAACAAATCATGATGGAACTCTATTTCAGACTTCCAAACTGTGAGAATTTGCTAATTCCTGCCTATTTTTTTTAACTAGGACTATTATAAGGTAACTTAGATAACCTAAGGAATTAAAGATATTTAGAAGAAATTTCGTGCATGCATCAAAGCCTCATTGTTATTCTTTTGCCAAATCTCCTCCCCAGCTCTTCAGTTTTCTAGAATAATTGCATACCTTCCTCTAAGAATGTGAAAAAGTGCAGTTATATATATGTGGCCATATATACATATTGGAAGATCTGTTAGGAATTACTAAGAGTCCATTTTTAGCTGTTGCAGTCATAGTACGGATTTCAAAAATAAGTGCAGAATACATACAAAGTAATTGTTTGCCCAATCTAAAAACTACCAGATTTCATCATTTGGTTATTTGGAAATAAACACACTAGTCTTAGTTTTATTCTTATTTCACAACAGTACTGATCTACTTTTAGAGAAGTATTAATTTATTGGCAGTTAAATAACTTTCACCTGATAAAAACGTAATGACTTAAATGGTAGCATATTTTTCTCAAACACAATGAGAGTTTCCCCCAAATGCCCTGGTTTAAATTTAAAGATCAGAGTATGGTGGGTAAAGAAAATCACATGAAGAAAAATTAGTGATATTGTTTTAATACTAACTCAAACTGTCTATAATATATCTTGGTTTACCCACAGTTTGAAACTATCATGGATGATTACATAGGATTCTTAGTGGCATTTGGAAATAGCAACACTCAATCATTGTTTCAATAAATTAAGTATCACAAATAACCTATTATAACTCGACATTTGACCTCAAAAGATTTTCTCAATACCAAACCAGTCAATAAGATATGACATCAAAATGATCTGGGATAATTGGCTAATTGCCCGTCTTATATGGTACCTTTGATAAAATGAGGATTTTCAGTGCTCAGTTCTAGTTTTAAGAGCTGACTTGCTATATAAATTATGAAACTTTGAATATGGACCACCACAAGATATGTTATCAGTCAAAAATAGCCTTCTTTCAGATAATCTAAAAACACCCTCCACTTCATACTACTTTTTTCTACTATATTTTCAGATGCTACTCTTAACTCTTCTCTCTCCTCACCTATTATAAAGCCAGAAAATTACATTTTTGTTGGGCTTTTACAATTTCTTTTTGGTGGAAAGAGTAAAGGTCAGGAAGCATTCCATCTCAGGAAGATAGTTAAATGGCTGGCATTAAAGCGTCTGCCAAAATGATGGAATAGTATTCATTTTTATTTTTTAGTGGAACCATATGAAATCGCAAATAAAAGCACCCACTAAATTTAATACAGAATTTACATTAAAAAATCTTTCATGTTCTTGCCTCCTGAATCAAAACTTCTTATGAGCAAATCATATTAACTCCAATGCTTTTTTGCTTTAAAAATAGTTTCAAAATCTGAGTTACAGCAAAATAATTTTAAACTCAAATTTAAAACAATCTTATTTATCAGTAAAATAAATGTTTAAAACTACACATTTAATATTTAATGTTTAACCTTATTCATTATTAAGCGGTTGGAAAAAATTAAAATGCAAGTGGGTCAAATATAGTATGATCTACATTCTGTAAAGGAGATCTAGGAAAGTTTCTTAATGTTTATCTTGTGATGTGTCAATAAGAAAAATAAACCATTATTTGTGTTTGGGATTTCTTTGTTTGTTTGTTAAACCACTGAATGGGGGGAGTGCCTGAAGATGGCGGCGTAGGAGGACGCGGGGCTCACAGTGCGTCCTGCCGATCACTTAGATTCCACCTACACCTGCCTAAAGAACCCAGAAAACCGCCAGAGGATTAGCAGAAGGGAGTCTCCGGAGTCAAGCGCAGACTAGAGGCCCACGGAAGAGGGTAGGAAGGGCGGCGAGGCGGTGCGCGCTCCACGGATTGGCGGGAGGGAGCCGGGGCGGAGGGGCGGCTCGCCGGCCAAGCAGAGCCCCCGAGTCTGGCTGGCAAAAGCGGAGGGGCCGGACAGACTGTGTTCCCACAACAAGCGCGACTTAGCTTCTGGGAGGTCATAAGTTAACAGCTCTGCGCGGAAAGCAGGAAGGCTGGAGGACAAAGGGAGGGAGAGCTGCTGAGCCCCCGGACGGCAGAGCTCAGCTTGGCGGGGAACAAAGGCGCAGGCGCCATCTCCCCCGCCCATCCCCCAGCCAAAATTCCCAAAGGGAACCAGTTCCTGCCAAGGAACTTGCTCGCTCCGCGCAAACACCCAACTCTGTGTTTCTGCGGAGCCAAACCTCCGGCAGCGGATCTGACTCCCTCCCGCTGCCACAGGGCTCCTCCTGAAGTGGATCACCTAAGGAGAAGCAAGCTAAGCCTGCCCCTCCAGCCCCCGTGCACCTTGCCTACCCACCCCAGCTAATACGCCAGATCCCCAGCAACACAAGCCTGGCAGTGTGCAAGTAGCCCAGACGGGACACGCCACCCCACAGTGAATCCCGCCCCTAGGAGAGGGGAAGAGAAGGCACACGCCAGTCTGACTGTGGCCCCAGCAGTGGGCTGGGGGCAGACACCGGGTCGGACTGCGGCCCCGCCCAGTAACTCCAGTTATACACCACAGCACAGGGGAAGTGCACTGCAGGTCCTCACCACGCCAGGGACTCTCCAAAATGACCAAACGGAAGAATTCCCCTCAGAAGAATCTCCAGGAAATAACAACAGCTAATGAACTCATCAAAAAGGATTTAAATAATATAACAGAAAGTGAATTTAGAATAATAGTCATAAAATTAATCGCTGGGCTTGAAAACAGTATACAGGACAGCAGAGAATCTCTTGCCACAAAGATCGAGGGACTAAGGAACAGTCACGAGGAGTTGAAAAACGCTTTAAACGAATTGCAAAACAAAATGGAATCCACGATGGCTCGGCTTGAAGAGGCAGAGGAGAGAATAGGTGAACTAGAAGATAAAGTTATGGAGAAAGAGGAAGCTGAAAGAAAGAGAGATAAAAAAATCCAGGAGTATGAGGGGAAAATTAGAGAACTAAGTGATACACTAAAAAAAAATAATATATGCATAATTGGTATCCCAGAGGAGGAAGAGAGAGGGAAGGGTGCTGAAGGGGTACTTGAACAAATTATAGCTGAGAACTTCCCTGAACTGGGGAAGGAAAAAGGCATTGAAATCCAAGAGGCACAGAGAACTCCCTTCAGACGTAACTTGAATCGATCTTCTGCACGACATATCATAGTGAAACTGGCAAAATACAAGGATAAAGAGAAAATTCTGAAAGCAGCAAGGGATAAACGTGCCCTCACATATAAAGGGAGACCTATAAGACTCGTGACTGATCTCTCCTTTGAAACTTGGCAGGCCAGAAAGGCTTGGCACGATATCTACAGTGTGCTAAACAGAAAAAATATGCAGCCGAGAATCCTTTATCCAGCAAGTCTGTCATTTAGAATAGAAGGAGAGATAAAGGTCTTCCCAAACAAACAAAAACTGAAGGAATTTGTCACCACGAAACCAGCCCTACAAGAGATCCTAAGGGGGATCCTGTGAGACAAAGTACCAGAGACATCACTACAAGCATAAAACATACAGACATCACAATGACTCTAAACCCATATCTTTCTATAATAACACTGAATGTAAATGGATTAAATGCGCCAACTAAAAGACATAGGGTATCAGAATGGATAAAAAAACAAGACCCATCTATTTGCTGTCTACAAGAGACTCATTTTAGATCTGAGGACACCTTTAGATTGAGAGTGAGGAGATGGAGAACTATCTATCATGCTCCTGGAAGCCAAAAGAAAGCTGGAGTAGCCATACTTATATCAGACAAACTAGACTTTAAATTAAAGGCTGTAACAAGAGATGAAGAAGGGCATTATATAATAATCACAGGGTCTATCCACCAGGAAGAGCTAACTATTATAAATGTCTATGCGCCAAATACCCGAGCCCCCAGATATATAAAACAATTACTCATAAACATAAGCAACCTTATTGATAAGAATGTGGTCATTGCAGGGGACTTTAACACCCCACTTACAGAAATGGATAGATCATCTAGACACACAGTCAATAAAGAAACAAGGGCCCTGAATGATACATTGGATCAGATGGACTTGACAGATATATTTAGAACTCTGCATCCCAAAGCAACAGAATATACTTTCTTCTCGAGTGCACATGGAACATTCTCCAAGATAGATCATATACTGGGTCACAAAACAGCCCTTCATAAGTTTACAAGAATTGAAATTATACCATGCATACTTTCAGACCACAATGCTATGAAGCTTGAAATCAACCACAGGAAAAAGTCTGGAAAACCTCCAAAAGCATGGAGGTTAAAGAACACCCTACTAATGAATGAGTGGGTCAACCAGGCAATTAGAGAAGAAATTAAAACATATATGGAAACAAACGAAAATGAAAATACAACAATCCAAACGCTCTGGGATGCAGCGAAGGCAGTCCTCAGAGGAAAATACATTGCAATCCAGGCCTATCTCAAGAAACAAGAAAAATCCCAAATACAAAATCTAACAGCACACCTAAAGGAAATAGAAGCAGAACAGCAAAGGCAGCCTAAACCCAGCAGAAGAAGAGAAATAATAAAGATCAGAGCAGAAATAAACAATATAGAATCTAAAAAAACTGTAGAGCAGATCAACGAAACCAAGAGTTGGTTTTTTGAAAAAATAAACAAAATTGACAAACCTCTAGCCAGGCTTCTCAAAAAGAAAAGGGAGATGACCCAAATAGATAAAATCATGAATGAAAATGGAATGATTACAACCAATCCCTCAGAGATACAAACAATTATCAGGGAATACTATGAAAAATTATATGCCAGCAAATTGGACAACCTGGAAGAAATGGACAAATTTCTAAACACCCACACTCTTCCAAAACTCAATCAGGAGGAAATAGAAAGCTTGAACAGACCCATAACCAGCGAAGAAATTGAATCGGTTATCAAAAATCTCCCAACAAATAAGAGTCCAGGACCAGATGGCTTCCCAGGGGAGTTCTACCAGACATTTAAAGCAGAGATAATACCTATCCTTCTCAAGCTATTCCAAGAAATAGAAAGGGAAGGAAAACTTCCAGACTCATTCTATGAAGCCAGTATTACTTTGATTCCTAAACCAGACAGAGACCCAGTAAAAAAAGAGAACTACAGGCCAATATCCCTGATGAATATGGATGCAAAAATTCTTAATAAGATACTAGCAAATCGAATTCAACAGCCTATAAAAAGAATTATTCACCATGATCAAGTGGGATTCATTCCTGGGATGCAGGGCTGGTTCAACATTCGCAAATCGATCAACGTGATACATCACATTAACAAAAAAAAAGAGAAGAACCATATGATCCTGTCAATCGATGCAGAAAAGGCCTTTGACAAAATCCAGCACCCTTTCTTAATAAAAACCCTTGAGAAAGTCGGGATAGAAGGAACATACTTAAAGATCATAAAGGCCATTTATGAAAAGCCCACAGCTAACATCATCCTCAACGGGGAAAAACTGAGAGCTTTTTCCCTGAGATCAGGAACACGACAGGGATGCCCACTGTCACCGCTGCTGTTTAATATAGTGCTGGAAGTTCTAGCATCAGCAATCAGACAACAAAAGGAAATCAAAGGCATCAAAATTGGCAAAGATGAAGTCAAGCTTTCGCTTTTTGCAGATGACATGATATTATACATGGACAATCCGATAGACTCCACCAAAAGTCTGCTAGAACTGATACATGAATTCAGCAAAGTTGCAGGATATAAAATCAATGTGCAGAAATCAGTTGCATTCTTATACACTAACAATGAAGCAACAGAAAGACAAATGAAGAAACTGATCCCATTCACAATTGCACCAAGAAGCATAAAATACCTAGGAATAAATCTAACCAAAGATGTAAAAGATCTGCATGCTGAAAACTATAGAAAGCTTATGCAGGTAATTGAAGAAGATATAAAGAAATGGAAAGACATTCCCTGCTCATGGATTGGAAGAATAAATATTGTCAAAATGTCAATACTACCCAAAGCTATCTACACATTCAATGCAATCCCAATCAAAATTGCACCAGCATTCTTCTCGAAACTAGAACAAGCAATCCTAAAATTCATATGGAACCACAAAAGGCCCCGAATAGCCAAAGTAATTTTGAAGAAGAAGACCAAAGCAGGAGGCATCACAATCCCAGACTTTAGCCTCTACTACAAAGCTGTCATCATCAAGACAGCATGGTATTGGCATAAAAACAGACACATAGACCAATGGAATAGAATAGAAACCCCAGAACTAGACCCACAAACGTATGGCCAACTCATCTTTGACAAAGCAGGAAAGAACATCCAATGGAAAAAAGACAGTCTCTTTAACAAATGGTGCTGGGAGAACTGGACAGCAACATGCAGAAGGTTGAAACTAGACCACTTTCTCACACCATTCACAAAAATAAACTCAAAATGGATAAAGGACCTGAATGTGAGACAGGAGACCATCAAAACCTTAGAGGAGAAAGCAGGAAAAGACCTCTCTGACCTCAGCCGTAGCAATCTCTTACTCGGCACATCCCCAAAGGCAAGGGAATTAAAAGCAAAAGTGAATTACTGGGACCTTATGAAGATAAAAAGCTTCTGCACAGCAAAGGAAACAACCAACAAAACTAAAAGGCAACCAACGGAATGGGAAAAGATATTTGCAAATGACACATCGGACAAAGGGCTAGTATCCAAAATCTATAAAGAGCTCATCAAACTCCACACCCGAAAAACAAATAACCCAGTGAAGAAATGGGCAGAAAACATGAATAGACACTTCTCTAAAGAAGACATCCGGATGGCCAACAGGCACATGAAAAGATGTTCAACGTCGCTCCTTATCAGGGAAATACAAATCAAAACCACACTCAGATACCACCTCACGCCAGTCAGAGTGGCCAAAATGAAGAAATCAGGAGACTATAGATGCTGGAGAGGATGTGGAGAAACAGGAACCCTCTTGCACTGTTGGTGGGAATGCAAATTGGTGCAGCCGCTCTGGAAAGCAGTGTGGAGGTTCCTCAGAAAATTAAAAATAGACCTACCCTATGACCCAGCAATAGCACTGCTAGGAATTTATCCAAGGGATACAGGAGTACTGATGCATAGGGGCACCTGTACCCCAATGTTTATAGCGGCACTCTCAACAATAGCCAAATTATGGAAAGAGCCGAAATGTCCATCAACTGATGAATGGATAAAGAAATTGTGGTTTATATACACAATGGAATACTACGTGGCAATGAGAAAAAATGAAATATGGCCTTTTGTAGCAACATGGATGGAACTGGAGAGTGTGATGCTAAGTGAAATAAGCCATACAGAGAAAGACAGATACCATATGGTTTCACTCTTATGTGGATCCTGAGAAACATAACAGAAACCCATGGGGGAGGGGAAGGAAAAAAAAAAAAAAAAAAAAAAAAAAGAGGTTAGAGTGGGAGAGAGCCAAAGCATTAGAGACTGTTAAAAACTGAGAACAAACTGAGGGTTGATGGGGGGTGGGAGGGAGGGCAGGGTGGGTGATGGGTATTGAGGAGGGCACCTTTTGGGATGAGCACTGGGTGTTGTATGGAAACCAATTTGACAGTAAATTTCATATATTAAAAAATAAAAAATAATAAAAATAAAAATAAAAAAAAAAAAAAAAAAAAAACACTGAATGGTAAATCTAAATATAAGTAATAATACTCACTACAACTGCAGTAGTGAAAATGATAAAAAATCAAAACCACCATAATAATACTTTGCATTAACTGAGTGCTAATTATAGGCCATGCACAATGATAAGTGATTTACTTAAATGAGCCTTTGTTTTTTTAATAATTCTAATATCTTTTAAAGTGATATTATAAAAGCAATTCTAGAATCTATAAAATAATAAATAATGCTTTATTCATATAAAATAAATTAATTTTAAAGTTTTCAAACTGGATAGAGTTGTAGACCTCTGAACTCACAATTCTGTTTGGTTTCTGAGGGTCCATGGACCTCCAGGCAAGAAGTACTACATAACACATCCCCTGCCTTTAAGAATTAAAAATTTAACTAGGAACTCAAAACTTAAAAAAAAGAAAAAAGTTAAGAAACAATAAAATGCGGGGACACCTGGGTGGCTCAGACCGTTGAACGTCCAGCTTCAGCTCAGGTCATGATCTCACAGTCGTGGGTTTGAGCCCCGTGTCTGTCTCTCTGCTGACAGCTCAGAGCTTGGAGCCTGCTTTGGATTCTGTGTCTCGCTCTCTCTCTGCCCCTCCCCTGCTCTCTCTCTCTCTCTCTCTCTCAAAAAGAAACATAAAAAAAAGAAACAATAAAATGTGTATATGACCAAATTCAAAAATTTGTGCCAGGCCTAACAATTCCAGAGATTGTTTCCTTTTTTTTTTTTTTTTTTTTGAGAAGTGAGAAGAGTCTCTATGGGATAATAACTCCTTACCATATTAGACCAGCATGCCATAAGGAAAACTTGCCCTTAAATAGTGTATCAATTGATTGATTAATCATTTATTGAGAACCTTTTTTTATGCCAGATAATATTCCATTAAGGGGAGCTATAAAGATAAATGAAATATTTACCTTTATTACTGGATGCTTGCAAAAGAAGGAAACAGGGATTTACACAATAATTCCACAATAATAACTATTTACTGAGATAGCTTGAGTAATTCCATGTTCCTTACAACCCGGAACTCCCTCTACCTCTAGGTATAGGAGTGACAGAAAAGACACAAAGAAGAGTAAAACAGAGCTGAATCTATAATAAAGCCCACCAAACACAAGGAGCAAGTAGTAGACATGCCAAACAAAATGATATTCAGGTAGATATGTCCTACAGAGAGTTTGAAATGTGGGTATGGAATTCAGAAGAGAGGTAATGAACAACACACTTTACCTTTGCTAGTACCAAGTTTCTGTAAACATTTCACTTTCAGGTATGTGCAATTACTATTATTACTATTATGATTGCCATTTTACAAGTAAGAAGCTGAAACTCAGGGAAATTAATTCCTTTAGCATTGCATAACTAGTAACTGGCAGAGTTAGGCACTAAACCCAGCTAATATGGCTATCTTGTCTAACTCTGTTATACTGTTTCTTCTTAACACTATTAAGATATCAAATATGCATTAAGTCTGTATTAATTCAGTGACATTAGCTGTTGTATTTGAGTAAACCTGAAACATCAATATTGCAATAGAACATTTGGTTTCCACTCACCAGAAGTCCAACTCAAAGCAGGCAGTTGAAGACACGGGGTTCTCTACTCTGGTCACTTAGGAATTCACACGGATGAATTCTCTATCATTAGCAACAGGTGATTTTTAAAGTCATTTTGGATGCCTACAGCCAGCTAGAAAAGGGAAAGAGAGAGTATAAAGAATAGTGTCAAAGATTTTTATGAAACAGACTTAGAATCAGTATATGTAGCTTCTATCTGCAATCCAATTATTAAGACTTAGTCACATGATTCCTTCTACATCCAATTTTAAGAGTGGGAAATAGTCTCTGGGCATAAATTTTCAAATAAAAACTCTGTTTTGGGCAATTCTTTCTGCCACAAGCACACTATATTTTATGTTATAGATCCCACTTTCATCCAGGAATGATTTCATGTTAGGAAAAGACTTTTAATATGATATAAAACTAACATGTATATATAGTGTATATATATATATAGTATATATATATATAGTGTATATATAGTATATATAAGTATATATAGTATATATATATATACTATAGTATATATATAGTATATGTATATATATATATAAGTATATATAGTATATATATATATACTATAGTATATATATAGTATATGTATATATATATATACATATACTATATACTATAGTGTATACTATATACTATATACTATAGTGTATACTATATATACTATAGTATATAGTATATATACTATATATATGTATATATATGTATATATATATATACATATACTATATATATACTATAGTATATATAGTATACACTATAGTATATATAGTATATATAGTGTATATATATATAGTATAATTATTCATGTGTAATGATATTTCATTTCTTTACTTTATCCATGTGTAATGATATTTCATTTCATTACTTTTTTGGGGGAGAGGAAATACAGAGGTGAGCTGACACTTCATAGGCATCATTAAAATCGAGTTTTTATGGATGAAAATATAAGATAAAAGAAATAAATAAATCATCCATTTGCCATTATCCTCCATTAATTTTTTATGTTTTGCACTATATGTCAATTCTTGTATATTTTCTTTCTTGTAAATACTTCCTATGTTTCACTCAGAGTACTCAGGCTTACTGATTTTATTCCTTGTTTTGTTTACAATGATGCAAATGGATAGATTGAAAAATGGATATAAAAGTATTTATAAATATAGAAATATGATTATGTAGCACAATAATCAGTGCAGTGCTATTTTTAACCAATGTAATTTAATAAATATGCACTTAACATTTTCCTATTGCACTATTACTGCATTTTGGAACAAGTTTATGATTGTTTTTAGTCTGATAATTTTTAAGATAGTGACATAAATGTATCAAAACAATAATAAAACCAATAATATTGTCTAATATAACTCACTAACTTTGCCTTTATTTCTATCCAATCAACCAGAGAATATAATAATGTGTAAACGACTGGATAAGACTTAGTCACAGCTTTAGTAATCCTATGTTAAATAGCAATAACCATATAACTCTCTTGGACACTAAAAACAATAAAGTAAAATTGGGGAAATTTTTAACATAATTTTCTGCCTGCTGTTAAAAGTGCTTACAATGAAAAAGTGTATTTTGCAACTCACTATTCTGAATAATATGTTTCTGTATGGTTAGTCCAGAAACACTTTTTCAATGTATCCATGAAATTTTCATTATGTTTTCAACATATTAATAATTCATAGAATATGAAAAATAAAGAATATAAGTGATACAAAGAATAACAGAACAATCTTCATTTAAGTGGCCCAGGAGATGAGAAAGATGCCTAATTTTTTCTCAGTACAGCTTCCCAGAATGACTAGAAGAAATCATGTTTTATCTTTGCTCAGGATTTTCCTATACATATTATTACAATGTCTATATTAATTTATATGCACATCGGTCCATCCATCCATCCATGAATTTACTAAAAAAGATAGTGCCTATGGAGTCTGTCCATGTTTTCATATCTATTTTAGTTAACTGAACACATATAATTCTTCATAAAGAGGCAAAATATTGTTTGAATTATTTGTATACATACACAAACAATATATATAAACGTGTTTATCATATACATATATACTACATATACACACAGACACACACACACACACAATGCCCATATTTTCCAATATCTGTTACAGAAAAAATCCAAATGGAATAAGGAGGAAAAGCAAGAGTACACAAGAAAAGTGTTTTCTTCTCTTACCACTATCAAGTGTAGATTCCAAACTTAAGACTAGGAACCTCTTTTAGTTTTCCTAGAAGTCTATAATGGCAATATACAGACCCACTCTTTAAAAGACAAAGTAAGGATGTCTATACTCTTAAGTTGAAGGATTAGACATTGGTCCAGCTGAACTCAAATAATATTTATCATATTTAATAGAAAAATAAGACATCTCATTTTGATGTCAAGTAAACAGAAGTACAAAAAAACAAAAACAAAAACAAGCAGCATATTCCAGCAATTTTGGAATAAAAAACATTCCCTTGAATTTTACCCTTTTATTTTTTAAATGTGAAAAAGTTCACACAGTATTTTCAAGGACATACAATAGAAAGTGCTAGTGAAAATTTTATTGTAAATCCACATTCTCAGGCATAAGCCCTATAAAATCTTTTAAATTTTCCCTATTTAAACAGGGAAAAATAGTTTGTAAGTAAAAACACATATGTATGCATAATATGTATGTGTGCATATGTATACACATACACATATTTACATTCATGTACATAGATACATATATGCATACATATACTTATAAACATATATATATATAACACACATGTAATTTTAAACTTTTACCTGTATGAACTCTAGCGCATTTTAAAGTTATATAGCCTCCTGATGTTTATTTAATCATTGTACTAAACAAATAAATATAAAAATCAGTGTAAATCGCAAACATTTGAAGTTCTATGGTATATATGGATACTAATTATAAATCTAGAATTTAATGGTTTTATTGATTATCTAAGAATAAATATATATCTAATTTCATGTTCCTAAGAATAAAGCAATAAAAATAAAGTTATAATTGAGGAGTTAGGCAAAATATTATTATCAGAAAGCAACTGACTAATCCATTGAGCAATCTATTTTCCTGACAAGGGGCCTGGTTGATAAATAAGTTCTTTTTAAGTTAAATAAGTTTTGGAGAAGTACTTGAGGAAAATATTAAAGTTATTCACTGGTTTCCAATCAATTTTTTCTAAGAATTTTTTGAATTTTTCTATTTCTCTTTTCCCCCATATGTCCAAATTGCTTCGAATAAATTAAAAATATTTATAAACTCCTTACTGTGTCTGAAAATTCATATGCATGACCTTATCTAATCCTCCAAAACGAAACAGTGAAGTTGAATATTCCCACAACTACAGATGTGGAAATAAGGGTTAAATTAATTTCCCCTTATGAATTATATGAATTCAAATTTAAACATATACCTTTGTAATACTTGATTTGAAAGTTCACAAATAATAGAGAATAACAGTTTAGGGTCTGGAATAGGCAGATATGGATTTGAATGCTGGTTTTATAAGTTATTCTATCTTTGTAAGCCCCATTTTCCATATCCATAAAATAATGACAATCGTACCGCCTACCACCTCATGAACTTCCTATGAAGAGTTAGATAAGCATTTAAAGCATAGCCAGCCATAGAGCAAATGTTCAATAAATACAATCCACTCTTAGTTTTATCATTAGATTATAGTATATGTTGTTATCTCTGTGCTAGACTGAAGAGTCACTATGAATTAACCTGTTTTCATTCACGTTCACAAAGGTAGCCTAAATAAAAAGTGACCAAAACAAAACATATACACTTATTAATTTCAGCTGCTGAACAAAGCCTTTTTTTAAAGAATCTAAGAATCTCAAGAATCTATCTATACATAATTTTAGTTAAAATCAGTCCAAAGCAAAGGTATATAGGATGGCAGAAGTAGAGTGAACTGTTTTTACAATTATCTGTTGACAAAACTCTGTCTGCAATCACTTCAACTCTTATCCTTAGTCGTCACTAAATATGGTCTGGGTGATAGATTACTCTAGCTTTGCCTATTCTTCTTCTTGGTTTGCTACTTTTTCCAAAGGGCTCCTGATTCTCAACCTTTCTGCCGTAATACTACGTCTTGGAATATATACACACTCATTGTTATTGAGGTTTTGATATGGCATGTCCCAGTTTTAGTTTACTTTGGCTTATTTGGTTGGTTTTTAACTTGTAACATTGTGTGTAAGTTTTTACCAATCATTATCTCAATAATTATAATTAAATGCTTCTATAATTATTTCATGATACTGCAACTTTATAAACTTCTAGTGATCAAAATGATGATTCTATAAAATAATTTTCTCAACTCCCTCAAATTGTTTGAATATCAGAGTGATGAATAACTTATCACAATCTATATTTTGTTACATCAGGTGTTTGGGGGAAACACTTGACAATCTCTCAGTCTATTATTGACAAAGCTAAATTATAAAGGTGGTTAAGCTAAACAAAATTACTTGACAATATTGACATGAAGCACATGGAGGAATACGGGGTAGTATAGGGTGATGCCTGAGGGAATAATGGAGTATGGACTCCAAAAATAATCCCTCTTATGAAACTGTAAGAACAATGACAAAAATTACCAAAAGTAACTTTTTCAGAACTCTGAAAGCTAACACATGGTTTGCAAAACTCCAGGGAACATTTACTGAAGAAAAATCACTTTGAGAAAAGTAAGTTGTGTGGCGTTTAACCAGCTCTGTTCCTATCTTCCTTTCTTCAGTTCCCCAGTAACCTTGAAAATATACAGACCTGCACTCATGGTGAAAACCAAAAGCCTAGCAGACACCGAAAGGGGAAGAAATGAATTGGACACACCCCGCCAAATCCTCACACCCTGAGAAATATCATTACCTAACCTGTCTGGTAATTTCCTAGAAACACCCCGCCCCCCTCACAAGGGTTGCCTTTATTTCATTTGCCTTAGAGCCCTTCCAGTGTGAACAGCCTGTTCTCAGTGGTGCTTGTCAAAAACAATCAGTAAGAATTGTTTAACACAGCAGCTGCCTGAGGTGGCAATAACAGTTAGGGCAAGCAACAAACTCAAAACTTCAAAGGTAAAGTTGGTAAATAAGATGTCTGATGTCCCAAGGAGATTTAAAAAAAAAAGGACATATTTATTCAAGAACTCAATGCACATGTATAAGGCTATATGATTTTCAGGAAAAGACCTAGGAAGGCCCCAAACTCTCATCTCTGGCTCATCTTGAGGATCTGCACCAACTGGAAGTGAATGCTAAGACAGAGTTGTAACTAAATTCCTATCTGAAAAATGACAGCATGCCTCAACACAGAAAGAGAACCCGTCAGGAAAAGCCAAGAGACTTAGTGGTTTTAGGCATTGCAGAAAAGCTCCTTTCAATCATTAGCTGATCATTAAGCTAAATGAGCAGACACTCAGAGATTATACATGACAAAGAATACACAGTTTACAGAATAAGAACTCCAAAACATTTAACCATTCCTGAAGAAGGGAGGAAACTGATTTGAAGAGTTTGTATGTTATATTATTTAAAATCTCTGGGTTTCATGCTAAGAATCTACTATCTAAAATGTTCATATACAAGAGAAAAAAGAAATCAATAGAAAAAACAAGAGGAAATTCAGAGGTTAATTTTCTAGACAAAAACATTAAAATATTTATTTCTAATATAACAACATAAGGAAACCCTATCTAAATAATTAAAGGAAAGTGTGAGAATAATGCCTCACTAAATAGCGAATAACAACAAAGAAACAGTATGAAAAAGAACATAACAAATGAAATGAAATGAAAAGAACAGAACAAATTCTGGAATTGAAAAGTATAATGACTAAAATCTTTAAAAAAATTACCAGAGGTGTCAATGTTATATTTGAGTTGGCATAATAAAAAATCAGCAAACTTAAAGACAGGTCAATTTATATTATCTGGTGTGAGAGACAAAGAGAAAACGAAAAAAAGGAGTAGAGTCTCCTAGACTTCTGCGACAGCGTCAAGCATACCAACACAGATAAGATGCGAGTCCCAGGAGAGTGGGGTGGGAGCAAGAGGCAGAGAGGATATTTGAAAAAAATGCCCCACACTTTTCAAATTTCATGATAAAATTAATCTCTGCCTCTAATAAATGAATTTCAAGTTGGATAATTTAAAGTTTCAGACATAAACACATCATAAGCAAACTGTTGAAAGCCAAATGCAAACAGAGGATCTAAAAAATAACAAGAGAGAAGCGATTCATCATGTGGTAAAGGAATCCTCAGTAAGTGTAACAACAAATTTTTCACCAGGAACTATGGAGGCCAATATGGGATGACATATTCAGATTCCTGGGGGCTAGCGCTAGGGGGTGGGAGAGGAACCAAAAAGCAAAAAGCAAGAAAACACTCTTAACCAATAATTCTATATCCAGCATAACTATCCTTCAAAAATGAAGGACAGATAAAGACATTCACAAAATTAAAAGCATTTCTTCAGGTATAAATGAAAGGACCCCAGACAGTTAATCAAATTCACATGAAGAAATCAAGAGCAAATGTAATAAAAAGCACATGTAACTACTTAGAAAAATATAAAGACAGTTTAAACATGATTTCTGTAGTTTTTTTTTATTTCCTGTATGATGCAAAAGACAATTGCACAAAGCTGCCTTAAAATTATAAAACTGTTTTGATGGCTTATAATGTGTAAAGATATCATTTTTATGACAATGATAGCACAAAGGAGTGCGGAGTTAAGGGAGCCATGGAGGAGCACTGTATTTGTACGCTACTGAAATTAAATTGATGTTAATCCAAACAGGATTTTTAAAAATTGGTTTAAAGTACACGTATGGAATAGTATATATCACTGAAGCAGTAAACAAAAAGAGCTAGATGGCTATGCTAATATCAGACAATTAAGGCAAAACTTGTTACTAAAGATTAAGAGGGACACTTTATAAACATAAAACATCTATTAGAAGAAATAACAATTGTAGACATATATCAACCTAAAAACAGAATTGGGATATAAAGAAAAACAGAATTAAAGTAAGATTTAGGCAATTCAATAAAAATATTTAGACACTCAATATTACACTTTCAACTTGGATAGAAAAACTACACAGACAATGAAAAAGGAAATTAAACACTTGAACAAAACTTTTAGCCAACTAGACCTAACATACCTATAGAACACTACGCAAAGCAAAAGCAGAATGCACAATAAGCACATGAAAAAAAATGTTTAACATTAGTAATCAGGAAAATGTAAATAAAAACCACAGTGAGATTCCACTTCACACTCACTAAGATGGCTATAAGAAGATTCAGAGAGTAACAGATATTAAGCAAGAAGAACCCTCATACTTTGCTTGTGGGAATGTAAATGATTCAGCTAGAGCAGGGAGTTAAATGGTGCCCCTCAAAAATCCATGTCCATCCAGAGCATCATAACATGACCTTATTTGAAATGGAGTCTTCAAGGGGCGCCCTGGGTAGCTCAGTCGGGAAAGCATCTGACTCTTGGTTTCGGCCCAGGTCATGACCTCACGGTTTGTGGGTTCAAGCCGTACGTCAGGCTCTGCACTGACACTATGGAGCCTGCTTTGGATTGTCTCTCTCTGCCTCTACCCAATTCACACTGTCTCTCAACATAAATAAATAAACTTAAAAAAAATTAAAGTAGACCTTAAATCTTTTATAACTTATATCCTTATAAAAAGCGAAGAGGAAAGAGGAAACACAGAGGGGAAAGAAAGCATTGAGAAGATGGAGGCAGAGACTGAGTTTCCTGTAGCCAAGGTTGCTAAGAGCTACCAGAAGTGGAAAGAGGCAAGGACAGGTACTTCCTTACAGCCTTCAAAGGGAACATGGCCCTCTTAATAACTTGATTTTAGACTTCTATCTTCCAGAACTGTGAGGTAATACATTTCTGTTATTCTAAGTCATTGTGTTGGAGGTATTCTGCTATGGCAATCCTAGTACAGCCACTTTGGAGAACAATTTGGCAGATTTTTTAAACAGTAAAGCAGAGGTACTATATACACGCTCCATCAATCCACTCATAGGAACAGGAAAACATATGTCCACACAGCATCTTGTACATGAATATACACAGAAAAATTATACGTAATTGCCAAAAAGTGGAAACAACCCAAATGTCCATCAATTGATGAACGGATAAGCAAGGTGGTATATCTACACAACAGAGTATTATATACCCATAAAAAGGACTATATTTTGTCACATGGTACAGCATTGGTGACTGTTGAAAATAGTATGCTAAGTAAAAGAAATCAGACTCAAAAAGCCATGTATTGTATGATAGTGTTTCTATGAAGTGTCCAGAGTAAGCAGATCCATAGAGACAGAAATCAGATTAGCATTTGCAGAGGCCCGGGGGAAAGAGAGTAGAGCATGACTAACAATGCTGAGTTTCACTTTGGGGTGATGAAAATATTTTGAAATTAGGTAGCAGTGATGGTTGTACAAGTTTGCAAATATATCAAAAATCTGTGAGTTGAACATTTTAAAATGGTAAACGTTATGGTATGTGAATTCTATTTAAATAAAAATTTAAAAAATACACATATACTACATTATTCTAAACTTTCCAGACATCATTTAATCCTTTATCTTCTGTATTCCCTTTTTATAATTTTGCAACTAATCAAAATCCATTCACTTCCAATTTTTGTGATGTAAAAATATCAGACATAGTCACAAAGTGCCATTACGCTGTCTAAAACCCCATCCATATAACAGTACCCACTGCATCTGATATTTTAAGAAGCCCAGGCGATCTACATGTCCTAGTAATTATGAAAATTCTTTTTTTCAAATTACACTTCTGACTTTTCTAAATTTATTGTAATTAGACCTATAGATTATAAAATATCTACTCATGAAACTTCTGTTTAATCTTTCATTTACATGCAGAGTAGCAATGGTAAACAGATTAGGATTTTTTCACATTTAATGCTCTTTTTCCCTAATCAAGTTAAAAAGCTTAGTAACTTGCTTTCCTGTGGTTCCCATATTAAGTAAGTAAGTAATTAAGTAAGTAAACAAACAAACAAACAATCAGTATAATCTTATCCAGCTATTATTTCTACTCGTACGAACTTTCTTTGATTACGGGTTGTTCGGTGTAGTAATTTGTCATACAAGAATAAAGGGTGCAAGAGTAACCCACTTTAAATAATCACTTTTGTAGGAAAAGTACTACTATGCACAGACTGAGATAAAATACCGTTATATTCATTTCATATTTTTCTCAGTTTTCTTTAAATCAAAGTTAAGGTAAAAAAAATACAAACACAAAAGTCTTCAGAACTGCACAAATTTGTGTGTCTGAGTGCATTTGAAGAAATTATACATGTCAAGATTACTCATGGTGTAAAATGTACTTGTTTTGAAGGCTTCCTTTCCAGTCAATATGTTAAATAACATGTTCCTTGATTGTTTACTATGTACCAGTAAATCTCAAAGTATTTATGCACTTTAAGCACCTTTAACCTTTATAAAAATCTTAAAAGGCATTACCAACATCTTCATGTTACAAAAAAAGATTATGTGGCACAGAAATGTCAAATCTTTGCCTAAGATCACACTTACTAAAAATGACACAGGACACAAAATCCAGTACCCTGGCTTCAGAGCTCTCCCTCTTCTTGGGTGTTTGTATGGAGTAGTATTGGAGAGGTTTCTGGAAAAGCAATTATTCTCATCCTATAAAAGCTCCAAAATATGCAAACAAATAAATAAACAAAAAATCTTCTTTCATTTCAGTCCGGTATATATGATTAATTCACTCTACCACCACCTTCACATTTAACCAGTGATACCAGAAATCATAAGACCAGAGATTATTACTGACAAAAAGTTTAAAATTTTTCTCCATATATTTTCCACAACAGAATATAGTATCTTTATGGCATCAATATTACTAGAAACTCAAGAAACATACCATTCATTATACTGACGTAGCTATTTTGATCCAGCATCTCCCTTGAAATTCAAGTGACTGCACTGCATCTTCTAGCTAACAGTTGTTCTATGAAATGATGCAGAATGGACTGAAATGAATTTAGTTACTACAAACAAACTCAAACTGGAAAGGTCAAAAAAGGTTTGACTCTATCATTAATATACATTATATGCTCTTCAATTTATACATATTATAATAGTGACAATTCATGCAAAGCATTTTTAAAATGCTTTTAAGTTTACCCTGGAAGTGATTTTCATATGAAATTATCTAAACTGAGCTCTAACCGACAGTATATAGTTGCTCTGAATATGATAGTTTCTTACATGAAATTTAATTCAGCCTCATGGATCATTGAGTATTCACAAAGAATTCAAACACAAGTCTCAAGTGACATCTTAATATGTACAAATCTTTTAAAAGGGAGGCCTTTGAAAATATAAGTATGCTCCCTATTCAAATTTAATATTTGTAGTAACTTGTCAAACATATAGATAAAATCAATAAAAACAGGCACAGTTTATTAGTGAATATGTTGTAGTTTTATCTAGCAGATTTCTTTCCATTCAAAATCCTTAAAGTTGAAATGTGTTGCCTATACTAACCTTGTGGTTTATATAAAGAATGCACAACACAAGAATGTTTATTAAAAAAATCTTGTTGAAAAAAATAAAAAAAACATTCAAAAATATGTACTTTGTATCATATTCTCAAAATTTATTATAAAATATTAATTGTAAGGAAAAATATTTATTGCAATTAAGCTTTATAAATAATTGACTATTGGCAATAGTTTATAAAAACTGCTATTAAGTCACCTTATGTACTATTAGCACTAGATATTTGGACATATTTTTCTCTAATTTAATACATGACTTGAATACTTGAAAGGTCATTCCTTAGGTTTAAAAATAACATGTATGTAGTAAATGAGAAAACTAAGTTCTGCACATTTTCCAATTGCTTATTATGCACAAAGCTAACACTGTCACTATATGTGGCATCTCCAGATGGCAAGTACATCAGTGGGAGATTGGGAAAACTTGTAGAATCAATTACAATTGCAGGTAAAATTAAACTTGGAAGCAAAATCATTAATATGCTGAATATGCATCTGGTTACAATTCTTTGAACCATTTAAGAACATTTCTATCTTATTCTAACTCATGACCCTCTTACATGCTGTAACTACTAAGCCTCCTCTGTCTGAATTAAGACCATATGTGAAGTTTGGGCTTATCCCCAAGAAGTCCATCTGGAGCAAGTGATGTCAATCCCATTGTTAAATCTTGATGTCCACACATGAGCCTTAGGGAGATAGGTAGATGAATGAGTTGATTTAACAGACACTTTTATGTTTTTCTTTAAATATATATGTTTGTGAAATTTAATATATAGAATTTGTGATATTTAAAATTACTTTTATTTAATATTAAATATATCATGGGTTATATTAAAAAATCTAATTTTTCATTAAAATACCTTTCAAAACTTTTCTTGAAAATACATTAATTTCTTCAGAATCTCAGTTCTTTTTAGAGTATCATAGAATCCAGCATATTAGAACCAATAAACAAGTTATAGACCATAGAAATATTTATTAATAAGTAAAGTGCTTATTGTTAAATTTCTAAGAATATTATATTATTAAAATATTTACCCTTCTATGAGCATTCTCATAGAATTTTGTGCAACAATGTTATATAAGGGAATGTCTTGCCCCCAAATATACAATTTTATTAGAATTATTACTAAACCCTTAAAAGATGGCTATTCAAAAAATATAAAAATATATACTATATAAAAACACATTATACATAGTCATTTCAACCATTGTATTTATATTTTATATAACCCGTAGACTTTTATAAGTTTTGCAACTTTTTTTTAATTGAAAGGGAAAATAATATGGAATCCCGAATCATGGAATCAGAAGGAGATATATAAGAATCCAGGTAATTCCCATTTTGTAAAAAAATGGGAAAATTGCAAAAATGTAATCAATGCCACTCTTTTTATAACATCTGTTGTTTTGTCTTGAATTACATAGTTATTTCCACATAAAGTATGTAATTTACATTAATATGTAATAAGTTTATTATTGTTACATTAAAATAAATTTATACATAGAGATTTACATTCTTAGTTTTCATTATAAATATAGTAAGTATTGATACATACAAGCCATAAACACAAAAGCTCTTTGGAGTCCTTAATAATTCTTAAGTGTGCAAAATGTTTCCAAGATCAAAAAGCTTGAGAATCATAAGGGCATGTATTCGCCTTTTCAATGAGAGCAATATATTTTCCAAGGGAGAGACAAGTATTGCTGAACGTGGGTGAAAATACCTTACTTTTTCCATTTATAAAGCACAGATGTACATATAGTATATAAGCAAATGGACAGTATATCTGGTATTATTTTTAACTGGTAGAATTATATGATTGAATTATCACAGAATGATAGACATGAAATGAAAGCTAAAATCAAGAATAGCTTCAGTGTGGCAGCATTTTAAGATTCTGTTCTGTAATCTTTTATTTTAAACTTTATTTACTGACATTTTACTTGACAGTTACAAGATTCTCTGATTTTCTTGCATGCCTAAGTTTTAATCTCCTCCTGGACCTTGGCATTGGTTCTGATGGAAGTCTTCAGTGCTCCCCATTCAAAAACAGAATATGTTATTTCATGGCTTCCTTTTCTCATAGTAACACTATTCCTGGGCATCATGTAATTTTGGATTCTCATTTTCTTCAAAAGTAAACTTTGGAACCATGATAAGATACCATGTCACGCCTCTCAGAATGACTAAAATTAACAACACAGGAAACAGCAGATGTTGGCGAGGATGTGGAGAAAGCGGAACCCTCTTACACTGTTGGTGGGAGTGCAAACTAGGTGTAGCCACTATGGAAAACAGTATGGAGGTTTCTCAAAAAGTTAAAAATAGAACTATTCTAGACCCAGCAATTGCACTACTAGATATTTACCTAAAGGATACAAAAATACAGATTTGAAGGGTTGCATAACACTGATGTTTATAACAGCATTTTCAATAATAGCCTAACTATGGAAAGAGTTCAAATGTCCATTGATTGATGAATCAATAAAGAAGAAGTGGTATAAATATATACAATGGAATATTACTAAGCCATTAAAAATGAAATCTCGCCATTTGCAACGATGTGAATGAAGCTAGAGTGTACTATGCTAAGCGAAATGAGTCAGTCAGAGAAAGACAAATACCATATGACTTCACTCACGTGGAATTTAAGAAACAAAACAGATGAACATATGGGAAAGGGGGGAAAAAGAGAGGGGAAACAAACCTTAAGAGACTCTTAATGATAGAAAACAAACTGAGGGTTACTGGAGGGGAGGTGGGCCGGGGATTGGCTAAACGGGTGATGAGTATTAAGGAGAGCACTTGTGATGAGTACTGGATGTTGTATGTAGGTGATTAATCACTGAATTCTACTCATGAAACCAATACTGCACCATATGTTAGCTAACTAGAATTTAAATAAAAATCTGAAACAAGAAAAAGTAAAGCTGTGAAAACTGAGACAGGCTATTGGAGTTGAAAATTCTCTCACATTATAATAATGCATGAAAAGCACAAAGTTATAAACCATTCTTTTGTATTTCATATATACACAGTGACATATCATACAATAGATACAAATCTGTATTTCAAGTTTTCAAAATGAATTTATTTTTTTCTTATAAAAAAGATATGGGAGCATTATCAAAAATAAAATTGCAAAAAATATGTAAAAAGAAAGTTAAACTCCTTCCCCTGTCATTCTTTCTCTTAAATAGCCAATTTTCCTGGCGTGCGTCTAACGATCTTGTCCCTTTCTTCTCAGTCATATAAAATATCTTAACACACATGGATTTCTGGTTTTATTTCTTTTTACTTGGGTGGGAGTCATACCATACCCTCCGATATTACTTTCAGTACTGTAATTCTTAACATTCAATATGACTGATCAGCATGGTTTTTCAGAAAAAAAAATAACTCCTTTTGTGTTATTGCAGTTTCATTTTATCAAAACTATATTCACCTGAGAATAATTTTATCCTAGACATATTCTACCCAAATGTCCCTTGTCTTAATGTTTCTCAGTCTCAGACTCCCACCCCTGGATACAGACACTGCCAGGCTAAGGCTTTAGAAATGTACGTCCTATACTCACACCCAGGTCTCATGTGGAGGGCTAATTAAAAGCAAATGGAACAAACAGCAATATAAAAATACAAACATAGGAAAACATTTTTAAAGTGGCTCCTGCTCTTGACGCAGACAGAAATACGTGTGGTTCTTTTTTAAAAAGGGAGGAAGTAAGAATAAGTCTTCTACCCTCTCCTCTTGATCTACACTTAAGCAAAATATAAGTCATAAATGAGAATGAGGTAGGCCAGTGAAGCAAGCTGGATGCCCCCACACCTTGGCCAGACACTAATTTCTACAATGTAGATGCAGTGTTGCCTCGTAGTTGGAGTTTTCTACATCCTCCAGTGTCCAGAACATGGAAACATGATTATATTCTCTGAGCTTCCTCGGGGAACTAAGACATTTCCCAAGGGAAAAAAAAAAAAGAGGTGAGTAGCAAAATTATGGGTATCCCTACAGAGTAGGGATGTCAGATAAATTTCGGATGTTCAGTTAAATTTGAATTTCAGATAAAAAATGACTAAATTGTAGTATAAGTATGTCCCAAATATTGTATGTGATGCATTTATACCTATATACACATATAATATATATGTATAGTATATACACACAGGGCATGTGTGTGTGTGTGTGTGTGTGTGTTTGTGTGTATAGCTGTTAATCCGAAATTCAAATTGAACTAGGCATTTTGTATATTAAGTATGGCAACTCTACTCCAGAGGAAATAGTTTTTCTTCAGCTCTTTCTGTTTTGCCATATCTTTTGGACTACTCGGGTATTCCTTTCAGGCTTCCTTTCTTCTCACATTGCACCACCTTGCTTCCTGTCTGCTGCCTGTCTGTCTGCCTCTGCCTATACTCCTGATGTGGCGTCCCCCTGCGATGCCTTCCTCTACACAGGCTTAAAAGACTGCACTTTGAGAACCACTTCCTAGTTCTGTCATTTCCTGTGGTCTTTCCTCTCAGACCTGCAGCCCAAGGTCCTGAGTGGGACAGGCTTTCTCGACTACACTTGTTAAGATTAATAAGCCAATATTGATACATTATTATTAACTAAAGTCCAAAGTTTCATTCTTCATGTCACACAATTCTGAGGATTTTGACAAAGTGTAAACTGTCATATATCCACCATTACAGTACCATACAGAATAGTTTCACTGTCCTAAAAATGCCTTGTGCCCCACTCACTCATTTTGTGTTTACATTTCCTGGATTTTGACATACGATGCATTTCTTACTATGGGCCATAGTTTTAATAAAACTTGAGTTGTAAGTTACCAAACTATATAGGGGTGAAGCAAAAAAAAGGTCTAATGAGCTGAGAAGGCATGAAAGAAAATAAAACTGTATGTTATATAGCATTTATATCTCCAAATCCACTAATTATTCCAACTCAACTTCCTATCATGTAGCAAACTATGTAATCCAGGAAAGTAAAGAGTAATCAAATTAGTTGGAATTTCTTTACTTGGTTATGTTCTTCAAGAAATATTTTCTTCACAACACTAACCATATATCCTAAATTTGTTTTTAACTTTTCCATTCTCTTGTAAGCTGCTGAAATTTACTTTTTCTGTTTTCATAAAATAATTTATAAGCATGTGTAGAATATCTTATCTTTGAAACTCTGAGTTGATCTAAAGCTAATAACAAGCATTTCCACTAAAATGATTTAATTTACATGTTGGATATATTAGATTCTAAACAAGAATTTGAAAAGTAATGACTTCATATTTATAATTGACTACTTTAAAAGAAAAATAACATTTTTAAATAATTAAGGGAGGGTCTCCAGGGTGGCTCAGTTAGTTGAGCATCTGACTCTTGATTTCCTCTCAGGTCATGATCCCAGGGACATGGTATACCATGCTCAGGGTGGAGCCTGATTAAGATTCTCTCTCTCTCCCTCTGCCCCTCCCCCCCGACACTTGCCACTTGCACTGTCCCTCTCTAAAAACAAATATAAGGAAAGAAGAAAGAAAGCAAGAAAGCAAGATGGAAGGAAGGAAAGCTCACCATGTTTGTAAACTTGGAGAATGTCACAATTTTCTAAAATTTAGCATTTGTATTAATATGATTGCAGATCATGTGGATATTGATGCTTTGACCAGACTTCAGAAATTCTTTGGAATTAAAAATAAAACTCGTTCAAAAAATTGTTTTTTTCTCCTGAATACAAAAGAGAGCAAATACAAAAACAAAATAAAACATTATTGTTCAAGTAAACACAAGAGAAAAACAAAACAACACAATAAATTATAGGAGACTGGTTGAAAAATTTACATTTGATTGTTGTGTTTTCACTGCAATTTACCCTATTAAAATTAAGAAAGCTAATGAGATTCTGTCTTTAAATCTACCCCTTTTATTATCTCTCCCTCTTATCATGTATAGAAAACATACAATTATTGATACAACTAATATTCTACAATAGTTATAAACTTTGTTTATTATATCTATATTAAGACATCTATTTTCTCTTTCAACAACTAGACCACCACCCAAAACACCAGGCCCTCAGAGTTGGGGTGGGGGGGGGGGGGAGTCTAGATATCATTTCAAGATCTTCACAGTCCTAAAATATACCATTAACCGACAGAATATCACATTCATTTTTGTAACTTAATAAGCAGCTGATTTTGCAAGTAACCTCTATGCTTCTATTGCAACACTGTACTTTGACAAACAAAACACTTAAACATGTGTCATGGTCACTTGTTCTATCACAGTATTCATTTTAGTTTGCATTTTCTCATTTTGAAGGTTTATGTACATTTCTGGTAACATCTTCAATAAATGGAATGGCATAAATTTCAATGTATTTATTCATTGTTTTGGGAAGAAAATGTTTAACTTCCTATGAAAATTATATTCTCATTGTCAAAAGAACAATTTTATTCCTTTGAACCATATATTGAAAGATTTCATGTTATTACCTAATTCATCATATGATAGACTGCTTATCTTATTTATCATATCTGGGTATAAAAGGCATTTACTGAAATGGTTATCTATATTTATTCTTCTTACACATATTTTACAAATGTATTATTTTACTTTATTGTTTATTTATATTGATTACTAACACATGACTTCACATTTTATTATGACTGTTTCCGAATTTTAATAGACCAAATATTTTTACCAACAAAAACAAACTGATGTATATTTGAACTATTTTTGTTCTTATTTATTTATGTATTTATTCATTTACTTATTTTAAGTAGGCTCCACACCCAGCATGGAACCCAGTTCAGGGCTTGAACTCACAACCCTGAGATCAAGACCTGAGCTGACATCAAGAGTTGGACACTTAACTGACTGAAACACTCAAGCCCCCCTTTTTGCTCTGTTTTAAAAGAAAATCATCACAGTTTTATTGTTCCTGTATTTATTTAACTAAATTTACAAATATTTTTATTCTTAAAACTCTATCAGGCAAAACTAAATTTAAAAATAAAAATTCTGTTCAATGCCCGAACAATTGAATTGATGTCCCTCTGTCTTCAAAATTCTGACCCAATTTCTATCACACCTAGAAATTATCTTTTATTCTTTTAACTAAATTACTAAACTCCTTTGATATATCTTTATTTTTAAAGTTTAAACTTTACCCATTCATACAACTTCACCATTCAAAACTTTAAATATTCATATTAGTCTTTCTAAAATATTTCTAAAGCTGAGACATTCACAAAAGTTTTTCAGCTTTCCTGTGACATTTTTTGACCAGGGGCTAGTTGGTGTATCAGCATAGTATTTTTCAAGAATAATGTAATGGAACCATACTTCATTAATTTTACAAATGACCACTACCTATGTTGTTTTCCTGGGTACAGTTCTGCACCTAATTGTGCTTCTGGGGCAAAAAACAGTGGCATAACTGCAGTTATGGTGGGAGAGAGGGTGAGAAGAGGGGACTTTGTGGTGATTCTTGTGGCTTCTGTAAGGTACTGAGGTATATACGCTTTCTAGAGGATTAGCACTATATCCTATCAACATGCCAAGGTCCTGGTTGCTTATCAAGCATAGCTGAGTAAAATCATTGTGAAAAAGGGGACCCATGGTGCAGTTCAACTTTACGCAGCTCATAGTGCAAAATGGATCCGAAAACATTTATTCAACACAAATGCCACTAGCAATTCTACCTCACATTGGTTTCCATATATTTACTGTCTTTAAGCAACCACTCACAGAACTGTATAAACAATACACAAAGAAGTAAAATGTGAAACCCCAGAAGTGAATGGATTACAGTGGGAAAGACTAGAGAGGACAAAAAAGAGAAGCCCAAAGACAGAAAACTGAGGAATTTAAAATATTTTTCTTTAAAAGTAAAATATTTTTCTAAATTGTGGCAATATATCACCAAGAAATATAGAAAATGTAGGATTACGGGCTAATAGGGAAAAAAAGAGGAAATGAAGAAACCAAAGAGAAACATTTGAAAGATAAGAGTAACCAACATAATACTTGATGAAAGGAGGAGTTAAATACAATTTGAAGGAGACCACTCAATTTCAACATCCAAAGATGAAATGTGAAAGAAAAACTTGACACATAATTAAGAAGAAGAAAAATCCAATATGACAAGGGATGAATGTATAGTTAGGTAGTGAAACCTGTGAGGAAAAGGTGTTCTGTTTAAACTATGTTAAGAGTGGGGCAAATGGGTGGCTCAGTTGGTTGAGCATCTGACTCTTGATTTCTACTCAGGTCATGATCCCAGAGTCATGGAAACCCATGTTGTGCTCCCTGCTGAGTGTGGAGCCTACTTAAGATTCTCTCTCTATCCCTCTGACCTTCTCCCCTGCTTGTGCATTATCTTTCTCTCTAAAATAAGGATAAAAATTAAAAAAAAAAATAAAAGATGGTTAAGGGTAACAGAGAGGTACATACTTTCAGTGTGAGTTAGTGAGAAAGTTTAACATTATTCTGTTTAATATTATTCTCTCTCTATGTGTGTGTGTGTGTGTGTGTATATATATATACATATATATATACACACACACACATATATATATAAACATATTACATATACGTATATACTTATATAAGCAGAATAAATATGTATATATACAGACAGTGAATGAAATTCAAAATAGGCTAAGTAGCAAATGCCGTGCAAAGATCTAAAAATATGTAAATACGAAGAGGGTGTAGTTATTCCTAGCAGAAAGAGAAAACTATGCCTTCTAAAGTGTATTTCAAGGAAAAACCAAGGACAGTAAATACTAAAATGGGATATTTTGTTCTTCATAAGAGAATAGAAAATGAGCTCATTTTCTGAGATGATAAGACAAGAGTTAAGTTATCCCACCCTAAGGTTGACAATATAGGAAATAAAATAGAAGACCCATATTAAATTGAAGTTCATATGAATAACAAATATATATATATATATATATATGTGTGTGTCTGTGCAATATGTTATATATAATTATATATTTCTATATTTTATATATAAATTATACTTATATACATATATGTTATATACAATTTTATATATATATATAATTTTTATGTTTTTATATATAAAATAATACACACCACACACACACACACACATATATATATATATATATATATATATATATATATATATATATATATATATATCCTGGGCAATATATGGGAGGTACTTATATTAAGAAAAATTATTTGTTGTTTATCTGGGTTCAGAATTAGCTGGAAGTCCTTTATTTTACTTGGAAACCTCATCTCACTCCTTTCTGGAAAGAGAGTAAATGTTTGGAATTCTTTCTCTGATTAGAAGAATAAAATTAACTTGATTTGAATAAAGTGATTAATCAGATCCTAGGAGAAGCACTGAGAATGAATTAGAGGGATTTTTTTGTGTTTGTTTTTAATATAATCCATAATTGCAAGGTGACCTTTTATTTCAATGCTTAGTAACCTTAAAAAAAGTAGAAGAAAAAATAGATTCTTAAATTTATATGAAATTTTGAATTGGCAAAATAAGTATAATTATTAAAATGCTGAAATTAGTAAATTTAATCGATGAAAAGTTTATTTAATATATCCGGAGTACATATTAGTTGGGAAGAATGTTTAGAAAAGAGATAACTGATAGAGAAACTAGTTATCAGACTGGAGAACAAAGTCATGACTAAAAAATGTGGGTGCAGCAAAAGATTAAAGAACGGAGGCCAATCAGGGATTAGCTGCACTCCTCTTCAGTTGTAAACTTAAGAGTTGAGTGGTTACCGTGTCCAAGGTTGCTTTCAGACTCCCATCTGTGTATTCAATTTTTATGAAATAGTGACAGAGTACTGTGTAGAGAGAAGTCAGGGTCATGAGCAATTTTTATTGAAAATGGAAATCCTTGAAGAATGTTGGGAGATGTGTCTCTTAGAAGTTTATAAATGATTAGAAATAGTATAAATTTAGAGTGAGGACAGATTGTTGAATTAGGTGTTAGAAAAGTGAGAAAGTAGCACTTGAGAATGAGAAAATGCCCCTATTTTTGGCTTAGTGATATCAGAAAATTGCAGGTAGAGCAAAAATATCAAGATTTTAGATAAAAGAGGTATTTCACTTTTAGCTGAAATAATAAAGTTTGCTTAAATAAAAATTTGAAAATATAGAAACATTTGTAGATAATTAATGTATGAGGTGCAAAAGAATGACCTAGGCAAAATATTGTTAAATAAGGCAGAAATAAGTAAAAGGCAGATGTTTCAGGATTTTATTGACTGGGGAACATTCACCTTAGCCATGATGATGACTCAGAAGAAAAAAGTAGAAAATAATCCAAAAGCAGAGAGATGTGTTGCCTAAAACATGGAGAAACGATTGTGTACAAAACTTCTCAACCTATATCAAAGAGTCAATGATACTTTTTTTTGTTTGTTTTGACAATTCTGGTATGCTTTATATTTTGGAAATTGCCAGTGTAGTTGGAAAGTGCCTGACATTGATTAAAAATTAATTAACTATGGACCTGCTAAAATGACCATCTGAACCTTGAAGAAAAATGGAATTTTTTAAAGAAGTATTTGAAAAATCTCTGTCAGAAATAATTGACAATGCGAGTAAGAGTGGAGATTTGACTTACCACGAGCTTACAAAAAAATATCAAAACATTTTCATATATTTCAAGGTTAATATATTAGCAGTGAGATATGGCTGCTAAAAACTAATATGAGATGTTGATAGAATTCAAGTGGCCATGTAGATTGGTGCCCCACTGCACTCTGTCCCTGTAAACTTGATTTGAAATATTATTTTCAATTCTGAGTTCAACATTTGTACGCGGCTAGTGCATAAAAACGTCAGGGATAGAGTGATCAAGATGATGTGGTCATATGAAAAAAATTTTGAAGGAATCATGCTTGGATAGTACAGGAAAAACAAGATTTCAGGGGAAAATATTAGTTCAACCATGTAACTCTCATGTATCAATCTGAACAACATGCCATGACATGTCAAGTTATCGAGCCCTTAAAAAAATCATGTCAGTTCTAACATTATATGTTGTACTTAACATAATAGATGATTTTAAGCAGATGCCACACTCCTCAGAAGCATAGGATAAAATGTATAAAGTACAATAAATTAGGGATAAAATCACAAGTAATATCATAGTCACTTTTTTTTTAACGTTTATTTATTTTTGGGACAGAGAGAGACAGAGCATGAACAGGGGAGGGGCAGAGAGAGAGGGAGACACAGAATCGGAAGCAGGCTCCAGGCTCTGAGCCATCAGCCCAGAGCCCAACGCAGGGCTCGAACTCACGGACTGCGAGATCGTGACCTGAGCTGAAGTCGGACGCTTAACCGACGGAGCCAGCCAGGCGCTCCATACATAGTCACTTCTTTATTTTTTTATTTTATTTAAAAAAATTTTTTTAACGTTTATTTATTTTTGAGACAGAGAGAGACAGAGCATGAACAGGGGAGGGTCAGAGAGAGAGGGAGACACAGAATCCGAAACAGGCTCCAGGCTCTGAGCTCTCAGCACAGAGCCTGACACGGGGCTCGAACACACGGACCGCGAGATCACGACCTGAGCCGAAGTCGGCCGCCCAACCGACTGAGCCACCCAGGCGCCCCATAGTCACTTCTTTAAAAGAAATGGAAGAATAAGCATAAATGAGTTTGTCTTTGACATTTTGTGTCTTTAGAAAGTAGTTATACTTCAGCCTTGTTCAAAACACATGCTAAGGTATTATAAGAATTACTATGTTTTCTCTGATAAAAAATAGGAAGTAAAAAAAAACAAACCCATAAACATTTAAGGTAAAAATGTCATAGTACAAATCTGAAATGTTTTAAAAGGGAGACTACTACACTAACTCACATTTTAAAGTTTACTTATTTTTGAGAAAGAAAGAGAAGGGAAGGGGAAGGGAAAGGGAAGGGAAAGAAGAAAGAAAGAAAGAAAGAAAGAAAGAAAGAAAGAAAGAAAGAAAGAAAGAAAGAAAGAGACAAAGGAGGGGAGGGAGGGAGGGAGGGAGGGAGGGAGGGAGGAAGGAAGGAAGGAAGGAAGGGAGGGAGGGAGGGAGGAAGGAAGAGGAAGAAAGAAAGAAAAGACCCATTTGTAGAAACAGCAAAATGGTAGAATCTTGGTTGTGGTTGTCGGGGTCTGGAAAGTGGGGGAATTAGGGAAAAGATGACATAAGAGTACAAACTTTGTTATAAAATGAATAAAATGTGAGGATATGATGTATAAAATGGGAACTAAAGTTGATAATCCTGTATTGTATAACTGAAATTTGCTAGGAGAGGAGAACTTGTGGTTTTATCAAAAAACAAACAAAAAGGTAAATATGTGCAGTGATGAAGTGATGAATGTCGTTATTAACTCAAAGATGGGAATCCATTTACAATGTGTATGTATATCAGATCATCATGCTTACACCTTAAATTTATCCCAATTTTATTTTCAATTTTATCTTAATAAACTAGAATAAATAATTTAATGGAAGATTTCTTTTAGATCAATAAAGAGCTGGCAGTAAGCATTCTAAAATATATTAAGTGCTTCCAATATTGAAAGCTGGGAAGACACATGAGTTTTAAATTGCTAAAATGGTATAACCAACCTATTTAGTAAGTGTATTCAACTTGACTTTAATTTAGGCAGCAGTGACATATGAGCATCCTGACTTCTCAAGAAGGATGCCTGATGACTAGTGAAGTTAATGTTCACCTTATTTTCATTTCTATTCAGTAGTTCCAAAGTTTTCTTTTAAATTTTTTTTTTTTCAACGTTTTTTTTATTTATTTTTGGGACAGAGAGAGACATAGCATGAACGGGGGAGGGGCAGAGAGAGAGGGAGACACAGAATCAGAAACAGGCTCCAGGCTCCGAGCCATCAGCCCAGAGCCTGACGCGGGGCTCGAACTCATGGACCGTGAGATCGTGACCTGGCTGAAGTCGGACGCTTAACCGACTGCGCCACCCAGGCGCCCCTCAAAGTTTTCTTTTAAAAGTGAGAACATGTGATATACAATACTGCATGTGTCTATCTTTTGTAAGCTCCAAGTATCCACTTACCACTGAAGTATAGACAGGAAATAATTACAGTGTTAAATATCAGTACCTTTGCTTTTTAAGTGTTAACATCCTTTTATTTCAGATTGTCTTTTAAGATTTTTTGATGTCTTTAACTTTTATTTGGATTACTATCCTTCATGATATATATCACATATTGTAAATTAGACATACTTAAATGGTAAGAGTTTGAAGAAACTGAAATCACCTGGATATTCACTAGATTTTCAATGGTGGGCTCTATTTTTATATGCTTATGTAATTTCTATTGTCTCTTTCAGAGTACCTATTGTAGGGAGAAATGTCAAAAATCTTGATTTTTCGTAGATCAACTTGTGTATTACAATAAAATTAAATTTATGTCTTTTCTCTTTTAAAATAATGTTCTTTAAAAGTGTAAGATTTATAGGAGTGCCTGGGTGGCTCAGTGGGTTGAGCTTCTGACTGCGGCTCAGGTCATGATCTCACAGTCTGGGAGTTCAAGCCCTGTGTCTGTTGATAGCCCAGAGCCTGGAGCCTGCTTTGGTCTGTGTCTCCCTCTCTCTCTCTGCCCTTCCCCTGCTCATGCCATTTCTCTCTCTCTCTCAAAAATAAATAAACATTACAAAATAAATTTAAAAAAATAAAAGTGTAAGATTTACATATACCAACTCAGTATAAGAAACTTTAAATACACGACAGAGTAGCTGGCTGAAAGAGGGTTCAAATGCATATTTAATTCCAAAGAGGAAAGTACCACTTTGTAAGATGGAAAGCATTTGAGATTTTTCTACACAATCATGACTCTTTTTTTTTTTTTTGACTCTTTAATATTAACTCTCAATTTGCTATCCCTGTATGTATTCGTACTGATAATCAGAATGGTAAAGAGAGGGTCGCTTGGGTGGCTCAGTTGGCTAAGTGTCCAAATTTGGCTCAAGGTCATGATCTCATGGTGTGTGGGTTAGAGCCCCGAATGAGGCTCTCTCCTGTCAGTACAGAGCCTGCTTCGGAACGTGTCTCCTTCTCCCTCTTTCTTTATGCCCCTCCCCCACTTGTTCTCTCTCTCTCTCTCTCTCTCTCTCTCTCAAATAAATAAACATTTTTTTAAAAGAATGGTAAAATGAACTAGTTGAAAAGGCGAAAATGTAATTAGGGAATTTTTCATTCTGTAAATAATACGAAGCTTTAAAATTTTAGCTCCAGCTCTATTGAGAGTTCCATCTCATCATTCCCAACTGATAGATAGGTAGTTCTGTCTACACGATGCTTATTCATATGGTATCCACATGAATTAAAAGAAAAATTCTAAGAGTCCTTAAAATATGACAAGATAAGACAATACAACACTTCGAGGAAGATCATCTTGTTTTTATCTCGCTGAAAGAGAGAGAAGTGATGGAGAATGAGGGGAAATAGAGCGAAAGAGAGGGAGAGAGGCCATGCTATTACTGATATAAAATAAATTGTAGAACAAATTGATGCTATTTCAGGGACTTCTTTGATTGTAAAAGAAATTATGAAGAATCTTATATTAGCTGATACTTTTGCCACCTGGTAACATTCTACCAAAATTCTCAAAAGAATCCTCCACATTCAAGGACGAAAGACCTGCGTCTGAATCCAGCATCGGGTCTGAAGAACAAGATTTTAGACACCAATATTACACTATGAAATAATGCTACCATCTCATGTTCCGGTAGGATTATACAACATTCATATTACATTCCATGGACATACTTCAAATTTATTTTTTTGAATTTTTGTAAGATTATTTATATATGAGATATATGTATATATACATATATATACACAATATAAGTACATATATATTTATATATATAAAATACAAGATAAGTAAATATATATATTTATATCTTCAGTATACTAATTTGTATTTTATATCTTTAGGATAATACTTTAAACATTTTTAAAAGACTTTTTTTAATATTTCAGATACCTCATTATTTTACGAAAATTTTATCTGGTACAATCATTCTTTATATTTGTATATTTGTTTAATATTTTACATAGCATGTATAAACACAGGTAAAAGTAATTTTAACTAAAGGAAACTAGCATTTTAAATGTTTACTATGTTGTCGCCACTGTGATAGGTACCTGGAAACATTACTTGACTTACTTATTTCAAAGATTCTATAAGGATGAAACGCCAGTCTCTGCGCGTCAGGCTGGCGGCTGCAGACGGGCAGGGGTTGGAGGCTGGGCAGCCACCAGGGCCTGAACGCAGCACTCCGGCATCGTGGCATGGATATACCCGGTTTTAATGTGGTTGTAATTGACATAATATCCCATACCAAACTGTCTTTTGAGCAGAAGAAATAGAGGTGAACTATGAAGTGAGAGCCAGTTTCCTCTCTACTCTGCAATCTAGGAGGAAAAATGTTTCACCCAAGGACAAATCAGATGGTGGCATAGGAGGACGCTGAGCTCACTGCGTCCTGCGGCTCACTTAGATTCCACCCACACCTGCCTAAATAAGCCAGAAAATCGCCAGAAGACTAGCAGAAGGGAGTCTCCGCAGCCAAGCTTAGACGAGAGGCCCACGGAAGAGGGTAGGAAGGGCGGAGAGGCGGTGTGCACTATAGGGACTGGCAGGAGGGAGCCGGGGCGGAGGGGCGGCTCGCCGGCCAAGCAGAGCTCCCGAGTCTGGCTGGCAAAAGCGGAGGGGCCGGAGAGAGTGTGTTCCCACAGCAAGCGGGACTTGACATCTGGAAGGTTATAAGCTAACAGCTCTGCTCGGAGAACAGGAGGGCTGGAGGACAGCGGGAGGGAGAGTTGTTGAGCCCCGGACAACTGAGTGCAGCTTGGCGGGGAACAAAGGCGCTCGCCAGCACCATCTCCCTCGCCCATCCCCCAGCCAAAATCCCAAAGGGAACGAGTTCCTGCCAGGGAACTTGCTTGCACCGCAAACACCCAACGCTGTGCTTCTGGGGATCCATCCCTCCAGCGGTCTGACTCCCTCCCGGTGACACAGGGCCCCTCCCTAAGCAGATCTCTGAAGGAAAAGCGAGCTGAGCCTGCCCCTCCCGCCCCTGTGCACCTTGAGATCCACCCCAGCTAATAAGCCAGATCCCCAGCACCACAAGCCTGGCAGTGTGCAAGTAGCCAAGACGGGCCAGGCCACCCCACAGTGAATCCCGCCCCTAGGAGAGGGGAAGAGAAGGCACACCCCAGTCTGACTGTGGCCCCAGGGGTGGGCTGGGGCAGACATCATGACAGCACAGGGGAAGTGCCCGGCAGTCCCGCACCACTCCAGGGACTATCCAAAATGATGAAACGGAAGAATTCCCCTCAGAAAAACGTCCAGGAAATAAGAACAGCTAACGAACTGATCAAAAATGATTTAAACAATATAACGGAAAGTGAATTTAGAATAATAGTCATAAAATGAATCGCTGGGCTTGAAAACAGTATAAAGGAACAGCCAGGAGGAGCTAAAAAATGCTTTTAATGAGCTGCAAAATAAATGGAGACAACCACGGCTCGGATTGAAGAGGCAGAGGAGAGAATAGGTGAACTAGAAGATAAAATTATGTAAAAAGAAGCTGAGAAAAAGAGAGATAAAAAAATCAAGGAGTATGAGGGGAAAATTAGAGAACTAAGTGATACACTAAAAAGAAATAATATATGCATAATTGGTATCCCAGAGGAGGAAGAGAGAGGGAAAAGTGCTGAAGATGTACTTGAAGAAATAATAGCTGAGAACTTCCCTGATCTGGGGAAGGAAAAAGGCATTCAAATCCAAGAGGCACAGAGAACTCCCTTCAGACTTAACTTGAATCGATCTTCTGCATGACATATCATAGTGAAACTGGCAAAATATAAGGATAAAGAGAAAATTCTGAAAGCAGCTAGGGATAAATGTGCTCTAACATATAAAGGGAGACCTATAAGACTCGTGACCAATCTCTCTAGTGAAACTTGGCAGGCCAGAAAGGAATGGCAGGAGATCTTCAATGTGATGAACAGAAAAAATATGCAGCCGAGAATCCTTTATCCAGCAAGTCTGTCATTTAGAATAGAAGGAGAGATAAATATCTTCCCAAACAAACAAAAACTGAAGGAATTCGTCACCACTAAACCAGCCCTACAAGAGATGCTAAGGGGGATCCTGTGAGACAAAGTACCAGAGACATCGCTACAAGCATGAAACCCACAGACATTAAAATGACTCTAACCCCATATCTTTCTATAATAACACTGAACGTAAATGGACTAAATGCGCCAACCAAAAGACATAGGGTATGAGAATGGATAAAAAAACAAGACCCATCTATTTGCTGTCTACAAGAGACTCATTTTAGACCTGAGGACACCTTCAGATTGAAAGTGAAGGGATGGAGAACTATTCATCAAGCCACTGGAAGTCAAAAGAAAGTTGGAGTAGCCATACTTACATCAGACAAACTAGACTTTAAATTAGCGGCTGTAACAAGAGATGAAGAAGGGCATTATATAATAATTACAGGGTCTATCCATCAGGGAGAGCTAACAATTATACATGTCTATGCACCGAATACAGAAGCCCCCAAATATATAAAACAATTACGCACAAACATAAGCAACCTGATTGATAAGAATGTGGTAATTGCAGGGGACTTTAACACTCCACTTACAGAAATGGATAGATCATCTAGACACACGGTCAATAAAGAAACAAGGGCCCTGAATGATACATTGGATCAGAAGGACTTGACAGATATATTTAGAACTCTGCATCCCAAAGGAACAGAATATACTTTCTTCTCGAGTGCACATGGAACATTCTCCAAGATAGATCACATACTGGGTCACAAAACAGCCCTTCATAAGTATACAAGAATTGAGATCATACCATGCACACTTTCGGACCACAATGCTATGAAGCTTGAAATCAACCATAGGAAAAAGTCTAGAAAACCTCCAAAAGCATGGAGTTTAAAGAACACCCTACTAAAAAATGAGTGGGTCAACCAGGCAATTAGAGAAGAAATTAAAAAATATATGGAAACAAACTAAAATGAAAATACAACAATCCAAACACTTTGGGATGCAGCGAAGGCAGTCCTGAGAGGAAAATACATTGCAATCCAGGCTTATCTCAAGAACAAGAAAAATCCCAAATAAAAAATCTAACAGCACACTAAAGGAAATAGAAGCAGAACAGCAAAGACAGCCTAAACCCAGCAGAAGAAGAGAAATAATAAAGATCAGAGCAGAAATAAACAATATAGAATCTAAAAAAAAACAACTGTAGAGCAGATCAATGAAACCAAGAGTTGGTTTTTTGAAAAAATGAACAAAATTGACAAACCTCTAGCCAGGCTTCTCAAAAAGAAAAGGGAGATGACCCAAATAGATAAAATCATGAATGAAAATGGAATTATTACAACCAATCCCTCAGAGATACAAGCAATTATCAGGGAATACTATGAAAAATTCTATGCCAACAAACTGGACAACCTGGAAGAAATGGACAAATTCCTAAACACCCACACTCTTCCAAAACTCAATCAGAAGGAAATTGAAACCTTGAACAGACCCATAACCAGCGAAGAAATTGAATCGATTATCAAAAATCTCCCAACAAATAAGAGTCCAGGACCAGATGGCTTCCCAGGGGAGTTCTACCAGACATTTAAAGCAGAGATAATACCTATCCTTCTCAAGCTATTCCAAGAAATAGAAAGGGAAGGACAACTTCCAGACTCATTCTATGAAGCCAGTATTACTTTGATTCCTAAACCAGACAGAGACCCAGTAAAAGAGAGAACTACAGGCCAATATCCCTGATGAATATGGATGCAAAAATTCTCAATAAGATACTAGCAAATCGAATTCAACAGTATATAAAAAGAATTATTCACCATGATCAAGTGGGATTCATTCCTGGCTGCAGGGCTGGTTCAACATTGGCAAATCAATCAACGTGATACATCACATTAATACAAGAAAAGATAAGAACCATATGATCCTGTCAATTGATGCAGAAAAGGCATTTGACAAAATTCAGCAACCTTTCTAATAATAACCCTGGAGAAAGTCAGGATAGAAGGAACATACTTAAACATCATAAAAGCCATTTATGAAAAGCCCACAGCTAACATCATCCTCAATGAGGAAAAACTGAGAGCTTTCCCCCTGAGATCAGGAACACGACAGGGATGCCCACTCTCACAGCTGTTGTTTAACATAGTGCTGGAAGTTCTAGCATCAGCAATCAGACAACAAAAGGAAATCAAAGGCATCAAAATTGGCAAAGATGAAGTCAAGCTTTCGCTTTTTGCAGATGACATGATATTATACATGGAAAATCCGATAGACTCCACCACAAGTCTGCTAGAACTGATAGATGAATTCAGCAAAGTTGCAGGATACAAAATCAATGTACACAAATCAGTTGCATTCTTATACACTAATAATGAAGCAACAGAAAGACAAATAAAGAAACTGATCACATTCACAATTGCACCAAGAAGCATAAAATACCTAGGAATAAATCTAACCAAAGATGTACAAGATCTGTATGCTGAAAACTATAGAAACCTTATGAAGGAAATTGAAGAAGATATAAGGAAATGGAAAAACATTCCGTGCTCATGCATTGGAAGAATAAATATTGTTAAAATGTCAATATTACCCAAAGCTATCTACACATTCAATGCAATCCCAATCAAAATTGCACCAGCATTCTTCTCGAAGCTACAACAAGCAATCCTAAAATTCATATGGAACCACAAAAGGCCCCGAATAGCCAAAGTAATTTTGAAGAAGAAGACCAAAGCAGGAGGCATCACAACCCCAGACTTTAGCCTCTACTACAAAGCTGTCATCATCAAGACAGCATGGTATTGTCACAAAAACAGACACATAGACCAATGGAATAGAATAGAAACCCCAGAACTAGACCCACAAACGTATGGCCAACTCATCTTTGACAAAGCAGGAAAGAACATCTAATGGAAATAAGACAGTCTTTAACAAATGGTACTGGGAGAACTGGACAGCAACATGCAGAAGATTGAAACTAGACCACTTTCTTACACCATTCCCAAAAATAAACTCAAAATGGATAAAGGACCTGAATGTGAGACAGGAAACCATCAAAACCCTAGGGCAGAAAGCAGGAAAAGACCTCTCTGACCTCAGCCGCAGCAATTTCTTACTTGACCCATCCCCAAAGGCAAGGGAATTAAAAGCAAAAATGAACTATTGGGACCTCATCAAGATAAAAAACTTCTGCACAGCAAAGGAAACAACCAACAAAACTAAAAGGCAACCAACAGAATGGGAAAACATATTTGCAAATGACATATCGGACAAAGGGCTAGTATCCAAAATCTATAAAGAGCTCACCAAACTCCACACCCGAAATACAAATAACCCAGTGAAGAAATGGGCAGAAAACATGAATAGACACTTCTCTAAAAAAGACATCCGGATGGCCAACAGGCACATGAAAAGATGCTCAACGTTGCTCCTCATCAGGGAAATAGAAATCAAAACCACACTCAGATATCACCTGACGTCAGTCAGAGTGGCCAAAATGAACAAATCAGGAGACTATAGATGCTGGAGAGGATGTGGAGTAACGGGAACCCTCTTGCACTGTTGGTGGGAATGCAAACTGGTGCAGCCACTCTGGAAAACAGTGTGGAGGTTCCTCAAAAACTTAAAAATAGACCTACCTTATGACCCAGCAATAGCACTGCTAGGAATTTATCCAAGGGATACAGGAGTACTGATGCATAGGGGCACTTGTACCCCAATGTTTATAGCAGCACTCTCAACAATAGCCAAATTATGGAAAGAGCCTAAATGTCCATCAACTGATGAGTGGACAAAGAAATTGTGGTTTATACACACAATGGAGTACTACGTGGCAATGAGAAAGAATGAAATATGGCCCTTTGTAGCAATGTGGATGGAACTGGAGAGTGTGATGCTAAGTGAAATAAGCCATACAGAGAAAGACAGATACCATATGTTTTCACTCTTATGTGGATCCCGCGAAACTTAACAGAAACCCATGGGTGAGGGGAAGGAAAAAAAACAAAAAAAAGAGGTTAGAGTAGGAGAGAGCCAAAGCATAAGAGACTGTTAAAAACTGAGAACAAACTGAGGGTTGATGGGGGGTGGGAGGGAGGGGAGGGTGGGTGATGGGTACTGAGGAGGGCACCTTTTGGGATGAGCACTGGGTGTTGTATGGAAACCAATTTGACAATAAATTTCATATACTGAAAAAAAAACAAAAACAAAGATTGTATAAGGAAAACATAAGTCCATTCTCTAGGTCATCACTCAGGAGGTGCTTTGTACATTGCCAAAGAACACAAAATCTAATTTTCCTGCCTCCAGTCTATGTGTCCATATTCTGCGCAACTATAATTTCCAAATGCCAATCACAGATTATGTATTATAGCCTTGACATATAAATGGTAATCCCTTGCTTCTCTTAAAAATTGTCTTCCTCCATTCTTCCTATGGATTTCACTGTAAACATTCACTTATATGCTCAGTGCTATCTGATTTTGAAACCAATTTTAACATTGGAAAGAAGGTATATGTCAAGATTTCTTAAAACTTAAGCTCATTATCAAGCTTTTGTTATTTATGCTTCCATTTTCTTATCCAAACTGTCTACACCCCAACATTTAGGTGAAGCTCCTTATCTCAAATGATTAATTATCTCTGATCTGGATTGAGTCGATCTGTGGATTGAGTTGATCTGTGTATCCTCCTGGCCTTTACTTGGATTTCCTGAAACTGAGCCCTTGCTTGGATTGATCTACTTAGTGTTTTCAGTATTTGAACTTTCTCCTGACCAGATCAATTATTAATTTATATTTTCCTTATTTTTATGTAAATTCTTCAGATTTGAATCTACCTCTTTGCCATATCATTCCTTTCATTATTACTATCATCAAGCAAAATTCTAAGTAACATCTAGCCTTCCTCTGTAGCTAATCTATTTTTGTTCTCATTTTCCTATCATTTTTAACACAATGGGCACAACGAAGCATCAGGTTTTTATAACAATATGAATTTAGCAAATTTTATATATTTTTCTCTTCACCTGTTCTCCCCTTCCCTTATACCTGTACATAAAGAAACAATGCACTTAACATAATTATAATTTTTTAAAAATGTTTATTCATTTTGAGAGAGAGACAGAGACAGAGAGACAGAGAAAGAAAGAGAGTGACAGAGAAAAGGAGAGAGAGAGAGAGGGAGAGAGAAAAAGAAAGAGTGGGGTAGGGGCAGAGAGAGAGGGAGAGAGAGAATCCCAAGAAGGCTCCATGCTGACAATACAGGGTCAGATCTCACCAACCTCGAGATCATGACCTGAGCAAAAATCAGGAGTTGGATGCTTAACCAACTGAGACACCTAGTGCCCCACATAATTATAATCTTATAATATTATTTCATTCACACAATTCCAAGTGAAAACTCCCTTCATTTTATTCCCTTGTAAAAAAAAAATGAGTTACTTAAATAAACTGTTCATTGATAAATATATGTTATATGATAGATTGCCAAAGGAAAAATTAATTGCTTAAGACCCTAGATAAAAGAATTTGATCATGTACATTCAAAAAGGAACTAAAAATATACCTGTATAGAATGAAATTAAAGTAACACATTTATAGTATTTCTTTGAATTCTTGTTATGTAAATTTACTATGCTTCTAAGTAGGCCAGTCAATTAACATATTAAATTATATATTTATATAATTTTTCAAGTCAGCAAGATTAAATAACTCTCTCTTATATGCTAATATATTCAAAATGAATCTTATTCTCCTGAAACTTTAATATACATCAAATTATTTCAGCGTGTTTTTGTAATTCAGTGTGGATAAATTGATAAAATGAATATACGAGTTGAAGATGTCAAACCGAAGGGTGACACAGAAAATACATTTTTTAAAAAGTTGTGATTTAATTAAATTTTCATTCAGTACAATACTTATGATAACATGTTTATTGCTCATTCCATGTCCTGCTGTGCAATGAGACACCAGAGACAGTAAATATGGAATTAAATGCCAATAGGTTGCAGCTTTGTAAACACATAAAACGCAAAATGGCATAAAAGCTCTTGAGTCCTGCTGATTCCTAATTGTCGTCTGTGGCATGCTTTATTCTACATTGCTTTAAAGTAGCTGATATTACATTAAGCTCTAAATAACTTGTACCTAAGAAAAACTATTTTTTTAATTTTGAGATTCTTAGAAACTATACTGATTTTTTACACATAGTTAATAAAATTTATGCCCAATAGTTATTTTCAAGTACCAAAGTTTAATAGAAAGCCCTTTATATGGATTGGAAAGGGTAGGAAAAAATGCACTAGCAAATCATTATTACTTTCTTAAAGCACTTCCATTTTTATTAGCAACCATTTTCTTAATATCAAAAAGTTCCATCATTTCTATGAATTATATTTTTCTTACTTTCACTTTATTTAACTACACTATTAATCAGGAATGCGTGCTTTTTTTCTTTTTAAAATTATTTTGTGACATGAAGTCAAATATAAAGCCAAGTATTTTATGACTTTCTTTAATTTTTTTCTCCTGAGAAATGCAAACATCCTTGGGGCTACAGATAAAATGGCTCTCGTGCTAAATGGTCAACCCTGAGATAGCAGAGAAAAAAAATATGCTTAATTTGAATAAAACAAACTAAATCCTATCAAGATGTCATATGCAATACTCCATTCCTCAGTCCTTTCTATTGGGCAAGGAACTCCATCCCTGAACATTTTAGCTATGAATCCATAAATATTTCTGAGTAGTTCAAGTTTACTCTTACTGTGCACTCAGTTTCCCCTGGAATGATGTCTACTTTCTCTCCCCACTCTACAGCAGATTATTTCCCTGTGGATATCTTGTGCACTGGGAATTCTTCAGCAAACTCTCAGGATTCCCCTGTTGTAGGCTGACAGTTAGCTATACCTCATGCATGTGTAGTAAAAGGAAGGGCAGCATGACAGAGGGACAGTGCATGGCACGCTGAGATATTACACTCTGACTGAAGGCTGGCTCCTCAATTTACAATTCCATTTGTTACAGTTTTACTGAGATACAATTCACATACCATTTGTTTGTCCATACAAATCACATACCATACAGTTCGTCTGTTTAAAGTGTACAATCTGAAGTGCTTTTAGCATGTTTATAAAGTTGGACAACCACAACAATTAACTTCAGAACATTTTCCTCATTTCCCCAAAACTCCTTGTCCATTAGCAGTTCCTTTCCATTCCCTGCTCCAACACATTTAGCCCCAGGTGGCTACGAATCAACGTTTGTGTAAAGTTTGTTTTTGAGGAAGTCATTTTTAACTTGATGTAGATAAAAACTGAAAACAGCTTTTCAATTGTTATTTATGAATACGAAAACATGGGGCATCTGGGTGGCTCAGTCGGTTGAGCGTTCAACTTTGGCTCAGGTCATGATCTCACAGTTTGTGGGTTCGAGCCCCATGTTGGGCTCTGTGCTGATAGCCCAAAGTCTGGAGCCTGCATCCAATTCTGTGTCTCCCTCTCTCTCTGCCCCTCCCCTGCTCTCACTCTGTCACTGTGTCTTTCAAAAATAAATAAACATTTAAAAAAATTAATAGAAAACATTCTTCCCATTTTTTCATGTACTATATTCATTTAAAAATAACCTGTAAATGTGTCTTTTCATCATTTGTAATAACGGTGTCTAATACCATAGCAATACATCCAGCTTCAGTGACTAATGATTGATTGTCTTATTGGTTTAATAGAAACAGGCTAATACAGACCTTGAATGAATATTTCTTTAGCAATAGACTTTTTGAAGGAAGATTTAAAATAAGGAGTTACTGATACTTTTTCTTCCTTCAATTCTACAGAGAAGTATTTACAAAAACAATCTTACTGAGATGTAAAATTTAAACTTGTACAGTTTTCTTTTACTACCAGACTTTTGTGCCTTTGATCAGTTTCTTCTCTTATAATTTAATGAGTAGAAAGATATTATCGTTAGCCTGTTTACTTTAGTTGGGGAACAACATACGTCTATCAAAGTAATAAAGTTTTGTTTATAAAAAATTTACACCTGTAATTTTATATCCTGCTGAAGCTGCCTCATTGAAGCCACCACTTAAAGTTGATGCTGCTTCATATGAGAAAGGAGAAGGAGTTGACTTTGTCAACTCTGGAAGTTCCAAGTTAACTGAGCTTCCAGGTAGCTTACATCATTGGACATGGGCACAGAGCACAGTCCTTATAAAGGTCATCTTTGCTTCCTTCCTATTTTCAGGCTAGTTAGCTCAGTATGAACCCATCTCTTTCTTGCAAAACTCTGAAAAAAGCTGCCAATAAATTACAAAAGACTTAATGTTTCCTATAATTTTTCTTGGTGCCACGGCTTCAGATAATGGTGGCATTCTTCATGCCCGCCCAAATATAGCTGGTAACAGTTTAACCAAATATTTTACAACCTTATAACAAGAGTTGCCACATTATAACATTTCCACTTTTCAGCTTAAGATATATTGAGTTTTTATTACCTGCTTTCCAATCATCTTAATAAGGCAATGAAATATTTTTTTCTTATTCTGCCATTTATAGTACTTAAAAATGATTGAGATTTAGGTAGAGGAGAGGATCAAAAGTATATTTTAAACATATTCATTCTGAGATACATATGAGGCTTCTAATTTGTAATGTCATGAAGGCAATTGGATATATGAGCCTAAAACACAGAGGAACGGCATAAGCCAAAATGAAAGTTTGTGAGTCATCAGGATTTAAAATTTTTTTTGACATTTATTTATTATTGAGAGAGAGAGACAGAGCATGAGCAGGGGAGGGGCAGAGAGAGGGGGAGACACAGAATCCGAGGCAGGCTTCAGACTCTGAGCTGCCAGCACAGAGCCCAACATGGGGCTCGAACTCAAAAACCCCAGGAGATTATGACCTGAGCCGAAGTTGGACAATTAACCAACTGAGCCACCCAGGTGCCCCTGTGAGTCATCTGCATTTAAAAATATGGACCTTACAGCCAAGAGGCCAATAGACTAAACTTTTTAGATAAGAAACAGTAGATAATAGAACAGAATCAAGGTTGTATGGCCTTCTATAAGAATCTCTACCAAAACATAAGAATCCAGGAAAGTTGTGAGGATAGGAAAAGTATGCCCATTGGCAAAGTAAACACCTTGGGCACGTATCTCTCAATAATTGTAAAACAAAAAGCAAAAATAGTCAAAATATGATGGTGTATTTGAGCCACATAATTAACAATTTAATGAAAGTGTTTAGAATTCTGACTCTAACAATTAGAGAATACACATTTTTTAGAGATTCATGAAACATGTAAAATCTTACTTTAACTATGGAAACATCTTCAAAATATTTTAAAATGTCAATATCATATAGACCCTTCAATCATGTATATAATTAGAAAAAATATATCCTGGATTTTTATGGTTATTTTCTTAGGCAATAAGAGATCTATCTGAAACACACTCGTAAAAGAAATCCCAAACCTTTAGTTCCCTCATTCCAAAGCTCATATCCCAAACATCCTATATACATGAAAAGAAATAAATAAATAAAACACAGCTTCTTGCTAATTTTATCACATATAACTTGTAATCAGTGATTATTAATCACAGTTTTCTTATTGAAGTATTATAAATGTATTTAATTTGTAAAATACCCTTCCCATTTTTTTGTCCTGTAATGCTATCTTTTATTACATTTAAGTGACATGTATAAGAAAATATAGGAAAGGAGGACTTTTATCAAGTACTCTTCATACACAGAAAATCATACTCATTTCTTCAAGTATAGCAGCAGTGGAATGAAAAAATTAGTTTTTCGCCTTGAAGGAGTGATAGTGTGATGTAGAAAAATAAGTACAAGCACACTTGTAAAAATAGGTTCAAATGATATTTCCCTCCTAGTCAGTTCATTTACTAATGCAAGGGCATTAGTATCACTGTTTTCTCCCAAACTTTGAAATAAATCATGTACAAGTATTGTACTAGATTTGTAGTAACTTTTTCTGTCTTCTGAGAAAAACAGCAGCTTAGCTTAATTATTTGACACTTTGATTATTTTATTCTTATTCTTATTTCTTTACTATTTCATACTCAATCCATTCTAAGAAAATAGATTGATGGCAAATGTTTACCAAATATGAACAATTTCTCTAGACTTTCGTATGTAAAGTAATTTCTGAAAGGAGAGTGAAAGGTATCAACTCTTAGCAAGTGTGCAAAAATTTGAAATACATATCGTCATTGTGAAACAAGCACCAAATGAGTTAACACGGTACCTGTTAATTGCAATTCAGAGCAGACATTTGAGTAGAAAAGCCAGACCTAGATAAGCAGACAACTTCTGGTCAGTATTATATATTTTTAAATCCTCATGTTGTCATTGAATAATATAATGCTAATATAATATAATATATAATGCTAATATAATATATAATGCTAATATAATATAATATAATATAATATAATATAATATAATATAATTAATATAGTGCTAAGATAGATTTCAGTGAAAGGCATGAAATATTTAAAGTGGGAGGAAGAGTGTGGATGAAGGCAAGATCAGCAAATAATGGACAGACCACTCTGTGAGAAAAATTACCTTTTAAAGCCCATATATACAATTAATAATGATTTGCCTTCAGTGTCATACACAGAAACATGGTGGGGAGGGGATGCGGTAGGGTAGGGTTTCAGTCAGAATTTAGGGGATTCTGCACACTTAGCTTAGAGATGTAAACAGTGTCCTATAATCAACAGGTTGCCTTGGAAGTTTGGTGAGCAGAAGTGAGGCTGTGATAGGCAATGATTGTGATATGCAGACTAAATGGGTGATAAAAAGGATTTAAAAGACAGGAGATTGGGGATTTCAAGATAGCTTTGCCATGTGGGTATCTAAAATAATGGTAACAAAGAAAGGGAAACAAAATAATGTGTTAGATATATTAACTAGGCAAAAGAACAAGCATTGCCAATTTGCTGTTCATATATAGCCATCTAATTGTGTAGATGAGAAGCAATGACATTTTCATGGTCACAGCTATGGCCTGAGAGTCAGACTATTTTTTTGGGCAAGTAAAATGGGTATAACAGCAGCATTTCTTGACAGAACTCTTGTGAGATACATAATATTTTAAAGCAGTAAGAAAGTTCATGTCTCACGGTAACCACTCAAAAGTGTTAGTAATTATTATTGGTAGCAGGACTTATCATTTTGTAACAGCAATATATAACACATTTATCATATCACTCTAATCCTTAGGATATGGATATGAACTGTCCTTCTTTCTGTATTTCACTTTTATTTACCCAAATCTGCTTCCCTTCTACTACTTGTGCTTTTGTATTTAATATCTAGTGATTTTTTTAATTTTCCAAAACATTAACATGAGGTTTTATTTTCACAACCATTCAAATGGTGCCATATCACTTAAATTTATACTGGCAAATTATATGTAAAAAGGATGGAAAATAAATAAGAAATTAATACAAAAAGTAATACATTTAGTACAGACTTCTTATAAACCAAACCTAGGTTAATCGTAATGCATTACCTATTTCACTCAAATAAGTAATCGCAAATGACAAGTATGAACAATAAAAGAAAGATTGTTATTAAAAGTAATATTTGAAATTTAGCAAGATTCATGAGAAGTAAATTTCAAGGGGTATAGGTATGGAATTTGTCAGCTTTCTTTTTCAGGAGAAATGGTATTCCTTAAAAGCACTCATTGGCCCCACTTCTAAGTATAAAGTGCACTGTACAGCTATCTACTCTTGCAAAGTAGAATGACACTTCTACAGGGATCAACTCTGTTAGGATGATCTGGAGTAGGATGATCTGTGGACCTTACTTCACACTTACAATCACTTCTAACAATTGTCTGAGGCAATGCTGAAAAGAAGGTCATAAGGAAAACAAAGTTTCATGGGAGATGAGTTAGGGATTAAGGGCATTCTAACACTGAAGACGCAGAACACTTTAGCTTCTATAGATAGAAAGAGCAAGAACAAACAATATTTACCTATGTGTTTAAGGAGAAAAGAATCACTTTCTTTTTGAAAGGATTGTTTATTACAGTCTTACTGCTCCTATGATGTACTGAATGCTTGACATTGTTATAGAAAATCAATTGGATTCAATCTGAGAAAGTTGTGTTATATGCATTCAAACCTGACAGTCACATAAATCAGTATTCTTTTGAGAAAAAAAAAGTCAAACCAACATAAAATGAAATTCATTTGTTTACTTTGTTAAGCCAGATGTGATTGCTACTTTATTTTTATTTAGAAGGGATTACAATACAAATTGACTTTGAACTGCCCAGTAAAGTTGAGCAGTGAAGGATATCTCTTTACAAAAATCTGATTAGAAAACCTGTTTTAAAAGCATTTGCATCTTGTTCACAGCAAAAGAAAGGTGGAAGATTTTCTCTTCTCTAGAAAAAAAAATAACCTTTTTAAAGAGCAAAGTTAAGTATTTAATAGAGACTTTTAAAAACATTAACTGGGGACGCCTGAGTGGCTCAGTCGGTTAAGCATCCAACTCTTGACTTTGGCTCAGGTCATGATCGCAAGGTGGTGAAATCGAGCCCTGAGTCGGGCTGCATACTGGGCATGGAGACTGCTTAATATTCTCTCTCTCCCCCTCTCCCTTTTCGCCTTCCCCACTCACATCCCCCTTACTCTCTCTCAAAAAAAATAAATAAATAAATAAATAAATAAAATAAGTAAATAAATAATAAAAACATTAACTGATAATAGATAAATTAAAATGAATAATTGCTTTTGACACTATCATCTAGGATTATAGTTGAAAATGTTGAGATTGGATACTGTTCGGTGCTAAAACATTAAAATTCAAAATCAAACTTCAATTGCTACATTTTCCTTGAAGTTTTATACATGCAGATCCTTAGAAGTTACAATGAATCATTTCTGATCATTACATACATAGTTCAATCCAAGCAGGATTTGGGAATCCCTCCCCGATTACAGGCTGTGGTCCAAGGATCAACTCTATCAGGATAATCAGGGATTGAAATATTTTTGTTTTGTTTTTAATGCAATACCATAGCCCTGTCTCACATTTAAATAAGATTGTCTGAATGTGTAGCACAGATCTACGAAATGTTAACAAGCTTCCCAAGTGGTTTTCATGTTCACTAAGGATCGCGAACAATTCCGTATGTTTTCATACCCCGGTCTTCTTGCCTCTTCATAATTCTTCACCTAACCCATTCTTCAAGAGACATTTCAATTTCCAGTATCCTCAGAGATTGCCTCTGACAATCTCTTTCCTGAACTGTAGTTAGTTTGTAATTTTTATCTATAAAATGTTCTATGTTGCCTTAAACTTCACTTGCCTTAAACAAGTTACATTAACTTGAAGGACTGACAATTTGCATAGTAGGTATATAATGAGCATTTTCAAGGGTATGATTTAGTAAGTTTTGTCATATGAATTCACACACGAAAGCTTCATCGCAAAGAGTGACCATATACGCATATCCAAACTTTTCCTCTTACCTTAATCTTCACTGCTCCTGCTATATACATCACTGGATGTTCAGGAAGAACTACTATTTAATTTTGTTCTGTATATTCCCAGAGCCTTTAACTATGCCTGACACATATTATGCTTTCAATAAGTTTTATTAAGGAGCAAATTAATGAGCAGTTACTTAGAAATATTTATTGCATAGTGAAATAGTAAGGGAATTTATACTTAACAGTATAAAAACATAGATCGTGGATATTTGATGGTGTTACATAATAGTGTAAATAAGATAAGGGTTGTGAGTGACTATTCTGATGACATGTAATAAATAAGCAATTATAATGAAGATTGTTAAGCATTAAAATGGGAAAAAACAGTGATACTTTATGGTCAAGAAAAAAGGGACTTAGTAGAGCCACGAACTTAGATCAGGCTTTGAGATAATTACTTTGCAAAAAGTCTCTGGTATTACCCCATCCAAGTGCCTTTCTATGGTACCTGACTTGCTCCAGTTTGATAAGTGTCAAGTAAGCAAAAAATACTCTAATTTTAAAATAGGTGGTGTGAGAAATAAAGAAGTGTACCTTATGTATCAAGTTCCATCACATATTTTCAATATAAATATATAGAGGTATTGCATTATAGGAATATTGACAAATGAGTAATTAAATTATTTAAAGGTAATGCAGGTTTGATGTAATTGATTTGAACAAAGTGTTAGATGTTGGTTAGATGTTAGATCTTGGCTAAATGATATTCAGGGTTCATGACACTCTCTAATCTCATAAAGAAAATCTGGCAAGTGAACAAAAAAAATAAAGTAAAAAGTTCTACCACCATATTTTCAAATATGTTTCAAATACCAACATATTTTCAAAATTATAACAATAGAGATTTTATGTTTTAGAGTATATTGACTAATTAACAATTAATTATTTAGATATAATGTAAACCTAGTTATTTCAAATTCAGCTTTTTTTCAAGAAAATATTATTTAAACTTCTAAAATGGACTTTGAGAAACTATAGTCCATATCACATAAAAACATTACAGTTAAAATAGAACAAACTGTGTTTCTTTAGAAACATTTCATTTTGTTCAATCTAAAATAAAGTTTAAAAAATTTTTAAAAACCCACAATATTGTACAATTGGCTCATTTTAATTTCATTTGTGCCCTTCAGTTGATATTTTGTGAGGGAGAAGCTTCAGAGACAAAAGCCTTGGTTCAAATTCGAGCTTGGTCAGTTTCTGGTTGTATGGCCCTATTCAACTTCCTTAGCCTATCTGTGCATTACCATTATCATCTGTAAAATGCTAATGAAATAACACTTTCCTCAAGCGTAAGGAGTATTATTTATGATTGTTATTATTAATCATCACTGATTTAATGCTTACCAAATGCCTACTACTTTTCTAAGAGCTTTCTTTACTTATGCTAGTTTATTAAATCAGCAGCCTTAAAAGGTAGATATTATCTCCATCTTAGCAATGAGAATTCTGAACCTCAGAAATCATAACAAACCTGTTGAAGGCCACATAGCCTAGTGACTGAGACACCTTTGGAGTCAGGGCTATCTGACCTCAACCCTCTCCATGTGTACACACCAGACACATTTAATAACAAGGGAAAGAATGAAGTTTGCATTTTGTTATTAGCTGTTCATGTATCTATTATCCTTGACAGTTTTTAGATTTATATATAGGAAGAACCATTTTGAATGGATATATCCAAATGCTTAGTAGATACCTAATAGCCTGTGGGCAAACTGTACCATACACAACCTTTTTTTTTTCCTTTTGTAAAATCTGACACTCTTTGTCAAATGTTGAAAATAGGTTTAATGTGGAAATTCTCAGCTCCATAAGGAATGCTAAAACATTTTATTTTGCTTTATTTTATTTTCTCCGGTATTCCAGGAAATTGAAGTAGAATTTGTTTCCTTCCATGTATTTTTCCCTCATCACTTAGCCTTCCTTAATATAATACAGAAAAATATGTACAGAATGCTAGCTTCTCCATGGACAATAGCTTCAATGAGAGTGACACTATGAGTAAAGTGAAAATCAAAGAGTGGAAAAATAATACTTCAATTTCCATAGATATCTGGTCATGCTAAGACCCCAAAATGGACTTCATATAAGGTCAAAATTATGTCAGGGTAAGAAAGAAATATTTACAGACTGTGAGAAACTTTTAACCTATAAAATAATTCCTCACATCCCTTTTATGATACAGAATAAAATCCAGATGTAATAGTCATGGGGCATATTATTAAGTAATTCATTTTCAATTAATGATGAATTATTTTAGTGTATTATAAACTAAAAAAATATATAATTTAAATGCCCAAAACAGAAAATAGTACATCCTATACTAAAGAGCCTCTGGAAAATCAATGTACTCATATCTTTTTTTTCCCCTCTCAATACAGAGTAGAACACTTGTGAATCCCCATGGAAAAAGGTCAAACATAAAATGTACAAAGACCTTTTTATTTTTTCCATTAGGCATAACAAAATGCAATTTTACCTTTTTAATGTTAGTCTGAGAATGCCATGACTCCCAGGAAACTGTACCTGCAAAGCATCAGTTCACCAATCATTAGCCTCTGTGACTGTCAGCCACAGATACTCAACAGGCCTGCAGTTTTATGTGGCATAAAGGTTAATATTGAATCCTTAGGTAAAATTTAAAATTTTTCTTGATCTTTGAAAGCCATGGGGAAACTAATAAAGGTTCAGCATGGAATTCTGACTCAGTTCAACCTCATGATAAGTGGCCTGACAGTTGAAATGTGTGGTGAGTAAAAACTAATACACATATCATATATACGATATTGTGGCACATTATGTATGGTAGGTAAAAATTATAAAATGTGATTTAAAGAAACATCCACATCCTTTCTTCTCTGCTCTCATTTATCTCTCTCAATGGTTGTTTTAATAAGTATTTATTAAATTTAATATAAATTTATTTATTTAATATAAATTAAATATTTTCCAACTCAATTTATGAGTTTAAGAAACTATTTCACTTGAATCCATATGTCTTCCTGTAGTTAAAGGAGGAAGAAATAAAAAGTAAAATCACCCAAGCATGACAAAGTAAACAATATTTTCTACCATACCTATTTAGGTCTGATCTTTGCATTAATATGTTACATATCTTTCTAAAATGAAAATGACAAATAATAGTAAGGTCTAAATGGCCAAATATTTAATTGCTGAATGATGTCGATGATTCTCTTCACAAAAGCAGGTAGATTTTAGCATTTGATTTGTTCAGTTCTACTCAATGTTAACCAGCACAGCAATTGAAAATTTGAATGATATTTTCTTCATCTTTTCTTTTTTTGTATAATTTTTTTCTAAAATATGATCAACAATATCTTGGGGAGGGGGATTTTCAATGTTTACATTTATTTTTAATTGAGAAATTACTTATGTATAAAATTTTGCCTAATGTCCAATCAAACAAAATGGCAAGATAAATAGCTAACAAAATGAAGAACAAGACTTTTATTGCAAGTTATGTAGCATATTAATAATTTTGAAAGCTTTTAAGTATATTCTGGCTCTTGGTTACACATGTAAAGAGCTTGGAAGCTGCCACCATGTCTGAACAACAAGCAAAAGTTGAACAGACTGAAAAAAATTAACAACACTTCTTGCATCCATAGGAGAGATGAGGACACAGGGAAAACTACCACTGCCCCCAAGTTTAGGGAAACAACAGGCAAATATAGGGAGTAATGGCTTACCAGAACAGAAACTCAAGCAGAAATCTCTACAGGAACCAGGGCCAGCAATAAGAAAACCTGAACTGTAATTGATGAAATGTTGGAGGTTCAGGGTGGACAGGTCTGAAAGCCAAAAACTCCAGTGGATGAAAACATCACAAAACAGTTACAAGAGTCAGAGCAAGTATCCGAACAAGACAGGACAGAGATGTTGGAATTATCAGACCAGGAATTTAAAACATATGTGATTAATGGAGTGCCTGGGTGGCTCAGTCAGTTAAGTGTCCAACTTCGGCTCAGGTCATGATGTCGTGGTCAGTGAGTTCAAGCCCCGTGTCAGACTCTGTGCTGACAGCTCGGAGCCTGGAACCTGCTTCAATTCTGTCTCCCTCTCTCTCTCTCTGCCCCTCCCCCACTCACACTCTGTCTCTCTGTCTCTCTCTCTCTCAAAAATAAATAAATGGTATAAAATATATCTGGTTACTGTGTTAAGGCTATAATAGATAAAGTAGACAGCATGCAAGAACAGATGGGCAATATAATCAGAGAGATTGAAACCCTAAGAAAGAACCAAAAAGAATGGTATGGATTAAAAGCACTGTCACAGAAGTGAAGAATGACTTTGATTGCCTCATTAGTAGACTGGGCATGGCTGAGAAAAAAACAAACAACTGAGCTTGAGAATATCTCAATAAAAAACAGAAAACCTAAAAAGCAAAGAGAACAAAGACTGGATAAAAGAAACCAAAACAGAATATGCAAGGACTGTGGGAAAAATACAAAATATGTAACATACACATAATAGGAATACCAGAGGGAGATGAAAGAAATAAAGGGAAATAAGAAATATTTAAAACAATAATTGAGGGAGAAGTTCCCCAAATTAAGTGAGACACTAAGCCACAGATCCAGGAAATTCAGAAACACTAAACAGAATAAATGCCAAAAACAAAAAACAAACAAACAACAACAAAACTACACAAACTATGGAAAAACAATTTTTTTTTTAAATCTTGAAGGAAGTCTGAAAAAAATCACTTCACCTCTAAAGAACAAAGATGAGAATTACATTCAACTTCTCAGAAACCATGTAAGAAGAGAGAGGAGTAAGTGTTGAAAGGGTTAGGAGAAAAAAAAATCCCACCAACCTAAATATGGTTGATGCTACTGTACTCTGAAGGAGTACATTTTGAAAATAGTTTACGTTTTGGAGATCACTTGTGTAGAGGCTAAAAAGTCTCCCATGATTTTACCTTATTTTTAGCATTCCTCAACTCAATTTTGAACATGATGAAAGGAACAAATTCCTATGTATTAATTTATGGAAATAGTAAGACAGATTAGAACTGGAAATAGAGAATGGTATATTACTTGTCTTATGTGAGTTATATAAGTCATAAATATAGATGAGGTCACAGAGCAAAATATGTAAAGTAAGGTCATAAATGAACAAATATGAAATTTTAAGACCAGCTCTGGTACATATTGCCAACTATCCTGCAATATGCATTCTCCTTTCCAATAAGTTTCAACAAGGCAGTTATCTATTCATATTTAAAACTACATTGCTCTATCTCCTTTGCAGCTAAGTATAGACATGTGACAAAATTATGACCAATGGAATGTAAGTAGAAAAGTTATGTGTAATTTCCACATTAGTACACTGAAAAGAAATTTGCTTGCTCTTTTACATTGTCTCTTTATTCTTTCCCACTGGCTGGCATGCAGAAATAATGATGAGCAATTCAGACAAGAAACATCCATTGGATATGGTAAAATAGGAAAATAAAACTGAGGTGTTGCCTATCCTTTGGGAAGACCTGCCTATCCCCTCTAGACCACCACCAACCTCTGGACCCATTCTATGAGGACGAAACTAACTTCTAGCTTGTTGAGCCAGTGTATTTGGGTCTCTCTGTTAGTGTAGCTTCTCCTGGACTCAATCAAAAGGAACACTCATAGGAAAAGAAAAAACTTGATGAGAAGTTGAACATTTCAGAACATTCGTCTATGGGAATCAGACTAGAATGTTTTCATGTAAGTCAAAGGAAAATAGAACTCTACTAAAGGAGCAGTGGTTAGTAGTACCAAATAATGAAGAGATATTACATGAAATAAATAATATTTCAAGTATATATTGAGATATTGGAGAGATAAGAAAACTGAGGAATCTGTTAAAGATTAGGGAAAATTTCTGGGGCGCCTGGGTGGCTCAGTCGGTTAAGCGTCCGACTTCAGCTCAGGTCACGATCTCGCGGTCCGCGAGTTCGAGCCCCGCGTCAGGCTCTGGGCTGATGGCTCAGAACCTGGAGCCTGTTCCGATTCTGTGTCTCCCTCTCTCTCTGCCCCTCCCCCATTCATGCTGTGTCTCTGTCTCAAAAATAAATAAACGTTAAAAAAAATTTTTTTTTAAAAGATTAGGGAAAATTTCAGTGGGGAATGGTAGTTAATGAGAAACACAGAAACTCAGATTTTCAAAATTGAAGGCATAAAATAAATTAGAAACTATGAATACATAAAGCAACCTATCTAAGGAGTTTGGTAATTTTTTTCTTGAAATATTCAGCAGCCTAAAAATGTGGATCTCTATGCTAAAGTCACAGAACATGGGAGAATTTCAGGAGCTTTCTGACTCTACCAGGCAGTTGATTGTATACATCAGAGGACAACAGAGCAAAGAAGCTAAGGAACCAGGTTCTGGATTTAAATCTTAGCATTTAATAGCTTTGTAAATTTGATAAGTTATTTAGCTTCCTTAATTGTTAGTTTCTTCATCTGTGAAATGTGGATAAACACAATATCTGGCAATTACAATCAGCTCCAATTCTCAGTGGTCTAAAATAATAAACGGTTGTAATGGACGTGCAGGATGCTTAGGACTCTGCTCCACTTCGATCTGTTCATCTTGGCCAGGCTCCACTCGGCTTGATTCTAGGCTGTGGTTAGCTTCATGTCTTTTCCAGATGATTTTTCCATCCAGAATCCAGACTGAAGAAATGACCGCTATGTGAGACATGTTCGCAAAAAGCAGAAGGTCTAGAGCCCAAGAGGAAATTTGTCATACCTCTAAAAAGCTTTTAGTAGGACATGGCATTCTTGGCAGCTTTACATTCCATTGGCCAAATGTAAGTCAAGAGGGAAGGGACAATAAATATAGCCGGCACATGTCACACTTAGTTAATGTTAGCTGATTCTATTTTTAGTACTTTTATTTATAGTAATTTATTTAATATAATATATTTATTTGTCCTGATGGATAATGGGCTTTATGGGAAAGGAAGCAAAACAAAAGGAAACTGATAGGTTGGAGGAAAATGGATTATTCTAGAAATGTCATGAAAAAAGAGAAGATTATGTTTAAAAAGGTTAAAAAGGCACATATCATATTTAGTATTTATATGAGTTCAAATCAGTTACAGCATTTGGATGGTTAAAGTGGTGATCAGGTCACTGTTATTGAAGAAATCAAGGCTCCAGAAAGAATCAGTAACATGAGACTCCAGGGAGAAAAAAGACTGTAACACAAATTCTAAAATCTGAACTAAATTAAGAGATTGATTTGATTTGGAGTTTGATAACCTCAAACTATCAAAAACAAATGGCATCCAATACTGTGAATCACACGCAGATAGAGGGTTTTTAAAATAAAATGTTGTAGATATGTTTTAAAAATAATCCTAAAAAGTTTAGAAAATGATCAAAGGACACCATTCCAAGTTTGGTGACACAGCAAGAAAGAGAGGATGAAAGAACAAGAAAACGTGACAGTAAACCAAGTGTTAGGTGCTGATACTTTTCTTACACTAAGACATAAAGAGTTGTTTCTTTGCTCTTTAGACCTGTTGGCTTCCTAGACCTCTATGGGTCACATTGACCACCAAAGCTTGGGTGTCACCATGATAAATCTGGAAGGCATAGTGTCACTACAACCACTCACTCTTATTGACATGTGTCTGTATTGTTTATTTCCGGTTTGCTATTAAACTGAATGAAACCATTCTCCTCAACTTTTGAACCCAGAACAGTTCTTTGAGATTTGGCTCACAATCTTTTTCCTGTTGTTGGGTAAAAAACTGTCTTCACCTGAAGAGGTTCCAGACAGGACAAGCATTTTTGCATGGCAAGAGTTAAAACACAGAAAAATAACCAGGAATAGCTTCTCTGTTCCAAGAATGAGATAAAGTGACCAGTGTTATGTATGAAGAAACAGAAACCTCGGAAACCTACTTTCCTCCACAGGACAGTTAAAGGAGACAGGGTTTCTTGGATGAATTCATTCATTGAGAGGATAAAAGAATTAGCTTTTTAAAGATTGTTTAATCTGAATTTTAACACAAACACCACTGAAATGCATTTCCTCAAATTTTGTGTATTTATACACCATTTATACACTATTTATATTTTATAATTTTTCAAGATATCATGGTCTGTCCCTCCCCAATTCTTTATGTCATCATACAAACTGGACCGTATAAACAGTGATGCAGAACTCCCAGTACAGTGTAGGTATAATGGGCTCTGGAGGAATACATGTTCCTTTTGCATCCAAGTATGGGTATGTGAGCCCCACATATTGGTACTGATCAGGTCAGTGCCTCACCATCAATATTTTCTGTCATATACATTATCTCTCAATTGATCTGAGTGCTTTATGCGACAACTTGCAGGGTGAATATTTTTATGTAAATTCAAACATTTCACTTCTGAAAAAATCAGTTTTTCCTTGAGAAATAACTTGCCAACCCATTTCCTAGAAGCAGAGAACAAGTGTTTTTGACAAGTGCACCTTAAATTATCAGAAATGTTTTTAGATACTAATTAATAAAGCTTTTAAAACTGACATCACTATATTGAACACCAATTAACATAATGCCAATTAACACAATGTCAATTAACATAAATGCTAATAATGGCTTAGTCATTTCAAGTAAATTAAAATTTGTATTTAATAATCACTTGCTGCATATATGTAATTAGTAAAATTAATTAGCAGAAAAGCAATTATATATGTGACATATAGTTACTATATATGTAGCTATATCTATTTAACTATCATTTATCTTTAATCTCTAGCTTTAGAACAAAACTGAATGATTAGAAGGTTAATTTCCAATAGATTTAGTCTTACACAAAAAGCTAGTAAGTAAAATGCTTTGTCCCAAGTATATCTAGATAATAAAAATGTCCCCTAATGATTAGCTCATCTTTTGGGCACATACTTGCTTTGGCTTTTATGATTTCCTGTCTTCCAAGTAAACAATGCTCTCATGCTATTCCTTGGCTTCCAGGTATCCATTGCAGAACTCATGAAGATTTGTTTTCCCATGATTCAACCCAAGGCACAAATATTGCCAAGCCATTCAATTCTATCAGTAAGTCTCCCTTTCCATATGTTCTCTAACGTCTTTTATAAGCTGACCCTAGCTCATTCTCTTCTCTGAGAGTCATTTTAAAAAATCAAAATGTATATAAATTTTATAATTCAATTTCCCATATAGTAATATATTTTCAGACTTTAGCTCAAATACTGGTAGAGATGTTTCAACATCACTTAAAAAAAATGCCAATTTTGAACTCAAATTCTGTCTTCCTAAATATTACCTAGAATATCTTTGGACATTTTGTTTTCTCCCAAGGGACACCAAATCCACTGGAAATGACAGCCAAGTTCAAACTAAAATCCAGTGCTGTATTTCATGCTGAAAAGTAGGATAAAAAAGAACTCCCATGGCTAGAACATGGGCATCATAGACAGACTGACCAGGGTTCAAACTGGAGCTAAAACCACATACCAGTTAGATGGCAGTAATCAAGTTCTTAAACCAAGGTTTTCTCACCTGTAATTGGGTCTGATACAATAGATCTTATATAGTTAGTATTTGATCTTAAATCAGGATTTTTAATTAAGAATCACCTATTTACTACGGTACTAGTAACTACACTGTTAGTTTTTTATAAACTAAACACTATCAGAAAATACACGATGACAGATGTATAATTGTGGAAACTGCATTGGAATGTATTTTTGGGTGACTGGGTAAAAAGATTGAGGACAAATAGGTCACAATTCAGTTTCTTTCTTGTGAATTCAGAGGCCTTTCTTAAGCCCTCTAAACTTCAGAGTCTAAAGCCCCTTCTCCCCTAACATACTTTCGTTTCCTTCAGCTACAAGCCACTTTCTTCCCTTACCCACAGAATTATTTTCTGTCTCCCTCATGAGAGGGTCCAGAGGAGTTCATGGCATAAAGTCAAACATTCAATACATATTTTCTGAATCAATGAATCATCTGTGTCTTGAAGGGAGACCCAATTTCATTCTCAAGTGTGTGAATTGAGCCAGACACCATCTTTACTTTACAAGTATCTGGTTATTCAATTAATATGCATTTGTTTCACAAAATAGAAAGAATATAAAATAAATTCTTATAAAGAATTATTTGTGCTGTGAGTGGTTCACACAAGAAAGTGAACGTTATTTTGTCTTTTGGGACCTGACACATTTTGCGTGGATTTTATAATTTTTATATTGTATTGGCTCAAGCGATTTCTGTGACTTCATGGGCTTGCTAAGAACCACTATATTTAATTTTTTGAGGTAGAAATTTATGCTACCACAATGATTTCCAGAAACTGCATTATAATTGACTAAAAAGAGGCTATAAATGTGTACGTAGGTTCTGCTCGAATAAAGAAAGAGGACTGGTATACTTTGTAGAGTAAATCAAAGTAAGCCCTCCATTCTCAACCTTCCGCTTCCCACTCTGCTTGCCCTCTCTCTTCACCCCCTCTCCATGTAAATTCTTGGTTGGATGAAAGTCAGAAGGAATAAAGGCATGCTCTCATGATAGTCATTTTATCATGTTTACCTGAAAGAACTTGAGGAATTGAGATGGATACTAACACTTTATTAATGAAGTAATCATCATTTAGAATTCTTTAATGGTCACAAATCCTGAAATGCACTGTATCACAAATTAAGTCTTAAATTAATATTTTATTCAATTCCATTAAAACTAATTATAATTCTTTTTAACACATCCAAGCAATTGCTCTTATTTCTTACAGTTCCTAAATCGGCTCAGCTGCAATTCAGCACATTCATTAGTATTTCCTTAGCTATTTCTTAGTCAAGCTATGTGTATTTAGATTTCCTAATCTTTCCTAATAAATCAGCCCACTTATCCCTTCATTCTATTTCTTCAGTATTAATAAATTACATCCATTTTTCCACACATTTAACTTTCTCAGGAGCTAAAAGGATTCGTCAAGAAGACCTGTTAATTTCCTCTTTACTAAATGCAAAATACTTTTCTTTGCAGTATGGATTAAGGTCTGACTTTTTTGTTTCAATTCTGGCCTATTCCTATAAATGAATGTTTAAATGATGTCTTTACAATTGGAAGATTCTAGGCATTTTTGATTTCTAGGTTTTTATTTCATAAATCTACTCATTTGCCTCCATATAAGTATCTAGTGCTTGACTACAGTACTGAGTGCTCAATGAAGACGTTTTGAACGTAAACTATTTGATACTAAAAACCTAGTCCACCTAAAAACTTTCTCCATTTGTATTATAGCAGAGATGACCAACAGTTCCACAGAGTGCCCAACACAATAAACAATAACAAAAAGACCAAAAGATATCACACCACAGAGATAAAGAATGGACACAAAAGCTTCCAGAGAGAAACACATAGGTCAAGTACAATAAAATAAGGATCAAATGGCATCAGACTGGGCAATAATAACACTAGATATTAGAAGATGACAAACTAAAACTTCCACAATTCTGAAGGTTCATTTTTATCCAAAATTTCTACACCTAGAAAAACCATAAGTGAATTTTGAGGATATAATTAAGGTATTTTCATAAATGTAAAGACTAGGAATATTTATTTGCCTTTATATTCATGTGCCTTCTTAGAAAGTGCTCAAGCAAAACAAAGAAGTGAAAACATGTAATCTAGGAAGAAAAAGTAACTCATCAGGAAAATAGAGAAATGAAGTAGTCTTTGTGTCAACAGAAGTCTACAGATCAATCAGCCATATTGGAGCAGGAGACTTCTAGATAAAATGGTTACTCAACAGACTATCTTATGCATGAAAATGTTTGGAAAAAATTAAAATATAATAATGGAAAATAAAGGCAAGAAAATAGAAAAGCACTTAAGTCTGGTGTAAGGAAAATACTAATATAATTATACTAAAATTCTTAAATTTGCAACAGACAGTATGTTTATATGTAAAATTACATGGGAAAGTATGAGAGTTAAAACTGCCTTTAGTAAAATGAGAAATCAAATTTTAACATCTATAAATCAAGAAAAAACAATATAAATACTTTATAAGAAGAAGTAAGGCTTTGGAGTGCAGAGCTGGGAGTAGTGTGGTAGAAAATTGGGTTTTCATTTTTATCTTTTTGGGAGTAGTAGGAGGCAGAATTCCAAGATAACCTCAAATGTCCCTCACCTTTACATTATTTCCTGGGCAGAACTTGTGACTGATGGAACATCTCTCTCAGGATTTTGTTATAGTACATGAAAAGGGGGATTTTGCCTAGGTAACTAAGCCTTTGGAATTGGCCTATCAGTGGAGGCTGAAAAATTTTTGAGAAGCAAAAGAAAATCCTACCGTTAGATTAGATTACCTTGAACAAACTGTTAATTGGGATATGTATTTTAAATATGCTACCAGTGAAGTTTCATAACGGCATGAGGAATATGAAGAATAAATATTAATCACCTTAGACAAAGTCTAAATCACTGGGTATAGACTGATGGTAGAAATCTGGGGGGAGCAGGGAGGGGCACAGCTGACAAAGGCTCACAAGTAAGTAAAATAATAAGGTCTGGAAAGTAGAGCACAGGGTAACCTTGTTATGTGGTAACAGAAATCTCAGTAAAATTGTCTACTATGCTTATGTGGGAAGCAGAACTTGTAAGTGATGAATTTGAATACTGAGCTGAGGAGATTCCCAAGGAAATCTGTTAAAGGGATGGCCTGATTTCTTTTGTTGCTCATAGTAAAATATAAGAATAAATAGGGATAAATAGAAGGAAGAACTGTTAAACAAAAAGGCAATCAACATGTGATTATTTAGAAATTCTCAATCTATCCATATGGCAAAGTGCTAAAATTAAGTCCTTGCTTTAAATGACAGAAAAGCATATGAAGGCGTCAACTGTACAACCTTTTGCCATAAAGTCAGAAAGATCATAATGTCAGTGTGTACAGTCACACAAAGGCTCTTTCAAGAGATTAAGGTTGTGTTTCACAGACCTCAATCCAACCAGAGGACCTCTAAGATGAGTAAGGTTATGGTCCTCAACCATCTCAGCAGGAGATCAATATAAAGAAAGAATTATGCCCCAAAGATTTGTCTGTGTGGGTTTTGTTCAACACAGGATTAAAACTTGGTGAAGTTAAAAAAAAAAATAAAATTGTGAAACTGTTATCAGTAGAAACACTGACACTTGAAATTTAAAAGAAAGAGTACAAGATAAAGGGAGGTTATTTGATCCCCCAAATCTACTGGCAGCATGCATGATAATGAAACTATGGTAGCTCCAACCCCCATCCTCAATTTTGCTTTCTGTGGTTTGACTTTCTGCAGTTTCGGGATACCTGTGGTCATATTGTCAGAAGGTCAATAATAGCATAAGGCTATATAACAATGCATATGTCATTCCCCCTCATTTCATCACACGTTTTATCATCTCACATCATCACAAGGAAGTTGAGTATAGCCCAGAAAGATATTTTGGGAAAGAGAGAAGGACCACTTTCACACAATTTTTATTACACAATATATTATTATAATTGTTCTGTTTTAGTAGTTATCGCTACTAATCTCTCACTGTGTCTAATTTATAAATTAAACTTTATCACAAGTATGTAGGTATAGGAAAAAACCTAGTAATACAGGATTTAGCACTATCCACGGTTTCATGCAGCCACTGGGGGTCTTGAAACACATCTCCTATCGGTAAGGGGGGACTACTATAGTCAGCTGCAAACAGTTGTTACTATTGATGAATAAGGAATGATGATGCTGAGGGTGGAGCCAAAAGTACAAAAGAAAGAGAGAGAAGCCAAGCGGATGGGGCAAAGAGCCACAGGGAAGGATTATTCCCAACCCTCTGAAGGGGTGCAGGATAAGGCTCTCCAAAATGTGCCACTTTGGTATAAAGATTATTTTGAGATAAAAGTAATCAAAACCCAGCAGATGTAGGAGAGACTCTGCCTCCCCAATAACTGCCTGAATTTATATTGAAAAGGAGAGCCTGAAACCAGAGAAGTATTAACAGAGACCCCCACCCCCACACACATTTACATAAGAAACACATCTGCATAATAAGGCAACTTTTGCTTTTCCAAACATCTCCTTTCACCTTCTTACTAATGACCTTTCTCCCCTTTGTATCCTCAGGCCCCTACCCCTCTCCTTAGCTCCTACAAGCTTCTTGTTGCCTCATTGTCTTTAGAATTTCATGTCTGTGAGGATTCCCTTAACATATGCCTATTAAATTTGATTTTCTCCTATTAATCTGTCTCATGCCAATTTGATTCTAAGTCCACCTAGAAGGCCTGTGGGGCAGTGGAAGGCCTTCCTCTTGGACATCTTGAAACCTAATTAAGGAACTCCAGCTGGAGTTTACCCAACTGGATTTCGAAACTGCTTTGGACTGGTAAATCTTTCACTTTCCATTTTGCCACTTTTTAACACCAGAATTTATTACTGTTATCTGACAGCTGTCCACCATTGTATGTTCAAATTTTGGAGGCAGAAACCGTGTTCATTTCATGGTTAACAGATTAAAAAGTATTGTGCCCAGAATGGATGACACACAAGAGCTTCATCCAAGCTAGTTTAGATATCTTACATGATTAGATTTATATTTAGAAGAAAAGATTTTAAACTGAGATGATCCTGTCATGGGGATCTATTTGAAGATATATAGATGGAGTACATGTATTTTGCTTGTATGACACATGTGGAATATCATGGGCCAAAGGACTAAGTGGGAATAATAATGTTTCATAATATTAAGTCTTCTCATCCAAGAGTATGAAATGTCTCCTAAAAAACTTTATTAAAGTTTTCAAATTCTGTACCAGAGATTTGTATCTTTAGGGTTAAGTTTATTTCCATATACTCTATAGACATTTGCTATTTTAATTGCTATTTGAGTGGCATCTAAAATTTATTATATTCTACTATTATTTATTATTTTATTGTTTATACAGAAAGATACTAACAAGATTGATAAATAAATCTCATTACAGTAACTTTCCTAACCTGACTTATTAGTTTTTACAGTGTACAGGTTGATTTTAAAAGTTTTCCAAAGCATATGATCAGATCATTTGGAAATAATGAGTTTTATCTTCTTTTAATCTTTATATCAATTTTTTTTCTTTTTTTCTTTTCCTTTAACATTGGTCAGGACTTTTATTCTTAGGTTTAACAGTAGTGGGTAGATAGAGGATCTTTGTTTTATTCTTGGGAATAAAGACCTTAAAGACAAAGTTCTCAGTTGTTTCGGGGTCTATAAATTTAAACAAGTCAAGAGCTTGCCCTACTTTTCATACTTTTCTAAAATTTTTTCTATAAAATTACTTTCTAAAAAATAAGTGGGTGCTGCAATTCCCAAATTCTTTTTGTGTGTGATAATTGAGGTAATCATATGATTATACCTTTCAATATTAGTGTGGAGAATATGACACTGATACACTTTTGGGAGATTGAGCTCTCCTTGTCTCTTAAGTTAAAAAAAAGCTACTTTATTAAGACTTATCATTTAATATATACTAATAATTAATTTAAGATTTAATATTTTATAAATCAAAGAGGCTGTTGATTTTTTTTTTCACTTTTTCCTTTATTCTGGAACAAACTGAGTAAGGTGGCAATTGACTCTTCATTAAAAATTTGTTAGAACACCCTAATAATAAAAACCTGCAAGGGGGGGCGCCTGGGTGGCTCAGTCGGTTAAGCACCCAACTTCAGCTCAGGTCACGATCTCGCGGTCAGTGAGTTCGAGCCCCGCGTCAGGCTCTGGGCTGATGGCTCAGAGCCTGGAGCCTGCTTCCGATTCTGTGTCTCCCTCTCTCTCTGCCCCTCCCCCGTTCATGCTCTGTCTCTCTCTGTCTCAAAAATAAATAAAACGTTAAAAAAAAAAATTAAAAAAAAAACCCTGCAAGGGTATTTTTTACTATTACTCAAATTTCTTTCATACATATTTAATACATTTTATTTGACCAATTTAGCATGTTCATTATACAATAATTTGTTTCATCTACATAGCTGTTCTTAAAGCACAGTAATTTTACATTTTCCTTCTATCTGCACTTGCTCAAACTTTTTAATTTTCTGTTTGGTCCATTTTTATTTTTTCACTCATTTGCTTTGATCCATCTTGCCAAAAGTCAGTGCCTTTCACTTACTGTTGAAAAGAAAAAAAAAAACTTTAAAAAATTTTAAAATGTTTATTTATTTATTTTGAGACAGAGGGCGAGAGAGAGAGATCATGAGAGGGCAAGGGGCAAAGAGAGAAGGAGAGAGAGAATCTTAGGCAGGCTATGAGCTGTCAGTACAGTCCATCTTGGGGTTTGATCCACTATGTTGGATCATGACCAGAGCCAAAATCAAGAGTTGGTCACTCAATCAAGCTATCAGGAGCCCCTAAAATGTTTTTTCTTTCCTTTAGAGCTGCTCATATTCTCTAGTTCACTGATTTTTGCATGTGCTTTTTGTTTATGCTTTTTCCAAATTTGGGGTTAAATGCTAAGCTGGTTTGCTTAATCGGTTTGCATATTATTTTTCTTGTTTCCTGAAAAAAAATCCCTTCTATGAACTGTATTCATTTTTGTGCAAAATTTTCATTGTAATATTTTCATTGCCAGTTAATTCTGTCATGCAACCTATTCTAGAATTTTCTTTAGAACATAAGGTTTATTTAGTAATATGTTATTTAATTCCAAATATAAACAATATGTTAGCCTATTTTATTTAATAATATCAAAGATTATTGCATTTTGGCAAGAAAAATGTTCTAGTGGCACTCAGTGGTTGGAATTAATTGAGATTACTTTTGTGGTTTAATAAAAGTTCAATTTTTTAAAGCTCTGCATGTGTTCAAAAAGAATTTGTATTCTGTTTGGGATCAGAGAGAAAAAAAAGTATTTTATCGTAAATTTTCCAACTCACTTATGTTTTTTTTTCTTTTTTCCAGCAGGAGTATATGATATATGGCTTGGATTGAAATCACTAATTTGTTGCATAGTTTATCCATTCTGCCATTTATCATATATACTGTGGTATTTATTTAATTATATTCCTCATACCAAATATTTGCCATTACTACTTTTAAAAATAACTTCTGTCCGTAGATTGTAAATATTCCTCTATTTATTTAAGCATATTATTGATCTGTTTTCATGGTTCTTTTGAAGTTGATATACTTTGTTCAGTGTTCTCTTTCTTTTAGACTGGTTTTACTTTTTCAACATCAAGTTTTTTTGACCTCTGATTTCTTATTGCCCTAAAGGTAATGTGTCAGGGATGACCAATGTGTCCATATCCTTCATATGTCTCTAAAGAGAATTGAGAGGAAGTGTTCAAGAACTCAACTACTGTGACTCCTCCACTGGCTATAAGTCCACCAGACAGTTTAAGTCAGGGATTTATACAACTAGAAACAGTCAGCTACAGGAACAGACAGTTTCCTTAATTTGGAATCCATCAGCCACTGAAGGAGGCAGCATTATTAAGAGGGAGAGGTTAATGGAGCATCTGGGTGGCTCAGTCAGTTGAGTGTCGGTCCAACTTTGTCTCAGGTCGTGATCTCATGGTTCATGGGTCTGAGACCCACATTGGGCTCTATGCTGACAGCTCAGAGCCTGGAGCCTGCTTAGGATTCTGTGTCTCCCTCTCTTTCTCTCTCTCTCTGCCCCTCCCCCACTCTCTCCCTGTCTCTCAAAAATGAATAAATGTTAAAGAAATTAATAAGGGAGGGAGAGATTAGAGAAGAGAACCCCAGAAAACAAGCAATCTGCTCACACTGATTTAATCAAATCCTCACTAGGGCTGTTTTGTTACCTGAGCTACCCTCACTGGCACTGGGCTTTCCACAGGGCAGAGAGGGGCTATAATTGTTCCACAGGGAGGTAGGGGTAACAGCAGATCTTAAAAGCTTCCCTCCCACTTATGCTGCCTCTGAAATATCTACTGAAGATTGGTCCCAGGCTGTAGCTCCCAGCCAAATTATATAGAGACCTACAGCAGCCCACATCAGCTTTCAGGTTCCCCAAATATTTCTCAGAGCTTTTTTGTTCACTCCTATTATCCATAATTCTCTCTTGCTTTTGCAATTTCTAGAGTTGATTAAGACAGAAGAAAGCCTGCAGTGGATTTTGTTTCCTGCCTTATGAAATAAAGAAGTTGAAATTTGTCCTGAAGATTATGAGGAGCTTTAAAAGATTTTAAACAGCAGAGTGACAAATTCAAGGAAACATAACAGGAGTATCATCTAGTAACTGTTTTCTGTAGGTTTTAGATAAAATAGGGGATATAAAAACTTGAGACAAGGAAACCAATTGGACCAGAAGAGTTGGTAGATTTATAATAGACTTTTCAGAGAGAATGACTAGAGCTCTTGTCAATACTACCCAAAGCAATCTACATATTCAATGCAATTCCTATCAAAATAATACCAGCATTCTTCACAGAGCTAGAACATACAATCCTAAAAATAGTATGGAACTGGAAAAGACCCTGAATGGCCAAAGCTATCCTGAAAAAGAAAAACAAAGCAGAGGTATCATAATACTGGACTTCAAGGTATATTACAAAGCTGTAATCATCAGGACAGTAGGGTATTGGTACAAAAACAGAATAGAGAACCCAGCAATAGACCCACAAGCATATGGCAAACTAATCTTTGACAAAGCAGGAAAGAACATCCAATGGAATAAAGACAGTCTCTTCAGCCAATTATGCTGGGATAGTAACATGCAGAAAAATGAACTTGGACCACTTTCTTACACCATACACAAAAATAAACTCAAAATGGATGAAAGGCCCAAACATAAGACAGGAAGCCATCAAAATCCTCAAGGAAAAAGCAGGCAAGAACCTCTTTGATATTGGCAGCAGCAACTTCTTACTCAACACATCTCCAGAGGCAAGGAAAACAAAAGCAAAAATGAACTATTGAGACCTCATCAAAATAAAAAGCTTCTGCACAGCAAAGGAAACAATCAACAAAACTAAAAGGCATCTGATGGAATAGGAGAAGATATTTGCAAATGACATATCGGATAAAGGGTTAATATCCAAAATCTATAAAGAAGCTATCAAATTCAACACCCAAAAAACAAATAATCCAGTGAATAAATGGGCAAGAGACATGAATAGACACTTCTCCAAAGAAGACAACCAGATGGCCAACAGACACATGAAAAGATGCTCAACATCACTCATTATAAGGGAAATATAAATCAAAACCACAATGAGACACCACCTCATACCAGTCAGAATGGTTAAAATAAACAACTCAGGCAACAACAGATGTTGGTGAGGATATGCAGAAAGAGGATCTCTTTTGCACTGCTGGTGGGAATACAAACTGGTGCAGCCACTCTGAAAAATAGTATGGAGGTTCCTCAAAAAATTAAAAATAGAACTACCCTACGACCCAGAAATTGCACTACTAGGTATTTATTCAAGGAATATAGGTGTGCTGTTTCAAAAGGGCACATGCACCCCAAAGTTCACAGCAGCACTATCAATAATAGCCAAAGTATGCAAAGGATCCAAATGTCCATCGAAGGATGAGTGGATAAAGAAGATGTGGTATGTAATAAAAAAAACAAGGAGGGGATAAAACATAAGAGACTCTTAAATACACAGAACAAACTGAGGGTTGCTGGAGGAGTTGTGGGTGGGGGGATGGGCTAAATGGGTAAGGGGCATTAGGGAGGACACTTCAGATGAGCACTGGGTATAATACATATGGGATGAATCACTGGAATCTACTCCTGAAATCATTATAGCACTATATGCTAACTAACTTGGAGGTAAATTAAAAAAAATAAGTAAACAGGAAAAAAAAAACAAACCTAGGATTTTTTTTAACATTTTTCTCTCAATAAAGAAAATGGGGAAAGGTTTGTAACACTTCCCAAAATAGCAAGAAAAGAAAAGGGAAAAAATGTCCAGAAGATGAAGAACAGGACATATAATAATTTTTTGAATAGTTGTGTTTAGGTATCTATCAGTAATATAAGTGTTGTTGAATTTACTGGGGTGTGTCTGGGCCCTGGAGTCTCAACCCAGCCAGACCCAAAGGAGACTACAAAGGTTCTTGGTCTTGTCACAAGAATGAATTCAAGGACATACAGCACATCAGACAAGTGGCACAGCAGGAAAGTTTGATTGTTTAATTGATTGATTGATTGATTTAATATAATTTATTGTCAAGTTAGCTAACATACTGTATACAGTGTGCTCTTGGCTTCAGGAGTAGATTCCCATGATTCATCACTTACATACAATACCCGGTGCTCATCCCAACAAGTGCCCTCCTCAATGCCTGTCACCATTTTTCCCTTCCCCCTGCCCCCCCCATCAACCCTAAGTTTGTTGCCTGTATTTGAGTCTCTTGTTGTTTGCCTCCGTCTCTGTTTGAAACTATGTTTTTCCCTTTCTCTTCTCCCATGGCCTTCCATTGTTTCTCAAATTCCACATGTGAATGAAAACATATGATATCTGTTCTCTGATTAACTTATTTCACTTAGCATAACATGCTCCAGTTCCATCCACATTGTTGAAAATGGCAAGATTTCATTTTTTCTCATTGCCAAGTAGTATTCCATTGTATATATAAACCATATCTTCTTTTTTTTAACATTTATTTATTTTTGAGACAGAGAGAGACAGAGCATGAACAGGGGAGGGGCAGAGAGAGAGGGAGACACAGAATCTGAAACAGGCTCCAGGCTCTGAGCTGTCAGCACAGAGCCCGACACGGGGCTCAAACTCACGGACCGTGAGATCATAACCTGAGCCGAAGTCGGACGCTTAACCAACCAAGCCACCCAGGCGCCCCAAACCATATCTTCTTTATCCATTCATCAGTTGATGGACATTTAGGCTCTTTCCATAATTTGGCTATTGTTCAAAGTGCTGCTATACATTGGAGTACATGTGCCCCTATGAATCAGCAATCCTGTATCCCTTGGATAAATTCCTAGTAGTGCTATTGCTGGGTCCTAGGGTAATTCTATTTTTAAATTTTTGAGGAACCTCCATACTGTTTTCCAGAGCAGCTGCACCAGTTTGCATTCCCACCAACAGTGTAAGAGGGTTCCTGTTTCTTCACTTCCTCACCAACATTTGTTGTTTCCTGAGTTGTTACTTTTAGCCACTCTGACCAGTGTAAAGTGGTATCTCATTGTGGTTTTGATTTGTATTTCCCTTATGATGAGTGATGTTGAGCATCTTTTCATGTGACTGTTGGCCATCTGGATGTCTTTTTTTGGAAAAGTGTCTATTCACGTCTTCTGCCCATTTCTTCCCTCAAGAAAGTTGGGATAGAAGGAACGTACGTTAACAACATAAAAGTCACATATGAAACACCCACAGCTAACGTTATCTTCAATGGGGAAAAACTGAGAGCTTTCCCCCTGAGATCAGGGATGTCCACTCTCACCACTGTTGTTTAACATACTGTTGGAAGTCCTAGTCTCAGCAATCAGACATTAAAATGAAATAAAAGGCATCCAAATTGGCAAAGAAGTAAAACTTTCACTTTTTGCAGATGACATGATACTTTGCATGGAAAACCTGAAAAGACTCCACCAAAAAGCTACTAGAAATGATACATGAAATCAGCAAAGTAGCAGGATATAAAATCAATGTACAGAAATCAGTTGCATTTCTATGCACCAATAATGAAGCAACAGAAAGGGAAATCAAGGAATCGATACCATTTACAATTGCACCAAGAACCATAAAATACCTAGGAATAAACCTAATCACAGAGGTAAAAGATCTGTATGCTGAAAACTATAGAAAACTTATGAAAGAAATTGAAGAAGACACAAATAAATGGAAAAACATTCCACCCTGATGGATTAGAAGAAGAAATATTGTTAAAATGTCAATACTACCCAAAGCTGTCTACACATTCAATGCAAGCCCAATCAAAATTGCACCAGCATTCTTCTCAGAACTAGAACAAACAATCCTAAAATTTGTATGGAACCACAAAAGCCCTGAATAGCCAAAGTAATGTTGAAAAGAAAACCAAAGCTGGAGGTATCACAATCCTGGACTGTAGCCTGTACTACAAAGCTGTAATCATCAAGACAGTATGGTATTGGCACAAAAACAGACATATAGACCAATGGAATAGAATAGAGAACCCAGAATTAGACCCACAAATGTATGACCAACTAATCTTTGACAAAGCAGGAAAGAGTATCCAGTGGGAAAAGACAGTATCCTTAGAAAAGAAGAAGAAAGGAAGGAAGGAAGGAAGGAAGAAGAAAGAAAGGGAAAGAAGAAAGAAAGAAAGAAAGAAAGAAAGAAAGAAAGAAAGAAAGAAAAGAAAGAAAGATGGAGAGAGGGAGGGAGGGAAGGAAGGAAGGAAGGAGGAAAGGAAAGGAAGAAAAAAGAAGGAAAGAAATAAAGAAAGAAAGAGAAAGGAAGAAAGAAAGAAAGAAAGAAAGAAAGAAAGATGGAGGGAGGGAGGGAAGGAAGGAAGGAAAGAAGGAAGGAGGAAAGGAAAGGAAGAAAGAAAGAAAGAGAAAGGAAAGAAAGAAAGAAAGAAAGGGAAAGAAGAAAGAAAGAAAGAAAGAAAGAAAGAAAGAAAGAAAGAAAGATGGAGAGAGGGAGGGAGGGAAGGAAGGCAGGAAGGAAGGAAGGAGGAAAGGAAGAAAGAAAGGAAGGAAGGAAGAGAGAGAGAGAAAGAAAGAAAGACAGAAAAAGAAAACAGGGAAAGAAGAAAGAAAAAGAATGAAAGAGAAAGAAGAAAGAAAGGAAAGAAAGAAAGAGAGAGAGAGAGAGAGAGAGAGAGAGAGAGGGAGAGAGGGAGGGAAGGAAGGAAGGAAGGAAGGAAGGAAGGAAGGAAAGAAGGAAGGGAAGGGAAGGAGGGAAACATACAAGATTTAACCCCAAAGATTCTGATTTAGTTGTGCATTTGATCAGCCAGGCAGCTAATTTTTCTTTCAAAGCTCACAAAATGATCTTTAAAAAAAATTACTTTGAGAGAGAGAGTAAGTGTGAACAGAGGGGGCAGAGATGGAGAGAGAGAGAATCCCAAGCATTAGCACAGAGCCCAAGCCCTGAGATCATGACCTGATCCAAAATCAAGAGTCAGACACTTAATCGACTGAGCTACCCAGGCACCCCTAAGGCTCACAAGATGATCTTGATGTGCAATCAGGTTTTGGAACCACTGAAGTAGAGCAATTGTAATACCATGATTTTAGGATTCATTCCTACCTAGTATGCAGAACTGAGCACCCACAATATAATATTCCTCCACTAGAGTCATACAATGAAAGAGAGAAAAATAAAGGTTGAGAAAATAAGTTTTTCACAAATGTAGTATAGTATCTATGGAATTGAGTGGTTCCTGTCTGGGTTTTAATTTGTTTGTTGAATTTATTTGCATTGTTTGTTGACTGTTATTTGTTGGATGACCGCAATTGTAGGTAATAGGTTTAAGCCTTTAAGTCAATGAGCAGATTGCATGGAAGATAAATGTTTCCCTGTTTTTCAGTGGGCTTGTTTAACATGTATGAAGTGAAGCCTGGGTAAATTTTTGGAAATTTAGCTTACATATTTTATACATCTCAATGCTTCATATACTCTGCTGTCATTTCTTTCCTCAGGCCTAGCTTTTGAAACTGTGTTTTTGTCTTGTATTAATCTTATATTATTATTTTAGAGGAAAATGAGGAGAAGCTACCTTTGGGTTGTTACATTATGCCATTTGAATCAAAAACCTAACTACAGATTTGAGATTACCATATGAGTCCCTCACCATCACATTCACTTTTTATTTTTATCATATATTCACTTTTCAAATCTTTCGTTGTCTAGCGTCTCCTCCACCAAGTTCCACTTTAATAAATCATCCCAGCTGCCTTGCCTTTTAAAATACAACTCAACAGAGTAAGCAAGTTTTCTAATTTCCCCTGGAATGCGAGTTAGGCATCGCGCTTGTTTACATTCATTTCAATATGAGCCAAGTACTTTGTTATCTTCTGTTTGTCAATAAGTAATTCAACAAGGTCTTCTTCACTTCCAGGCTATCCACTTTACTTGCATTTTTCATGTTAACGACAGATGTTTTAAATGAGTTGAGGATTTAAGCCTTTTTTTTTGAGTCATTAATTTTACACTTCTCGTGATTTATTAAGTGCTCTATATTCCTTGGTAATACAGACTCTAAGAATTAGGAATAAAAACCTATCCTGTCGGGTTTTGCCTTGTAAACTTAACTAATGTTATCTTTTACTTTTTTTTCATTTAAGAGTGTTATAATTCATTTCTTTTATAATAATCAAGCTGGGAGAAAGTCAAAAAGTTTTTTTAATACATACATTTTAATTAAATTAACTTTTTTTTATTTTAGGAGAATTGAAGTGTTTTTTCAACAAACAGAACACAAGTATCTTTAAGCCCAGAATATTGAAAGATACTTTATCTCCTTTCTGAATTCTTGACCTTAATATTGCTTTTCATGCAGTATACTAGAGAACAGAGGTTTTCAAATTTTAAAATACAGTGAGAGCTCACATTTATTGTGTATTAACACACTTAACATTTTACATGCATAGTCACATTTTATTCCAACAACCCAATGATACTATTATCCCTTTTTCCAGATATAGAAACCAAGATGCAGATTGGTTATGTCATTTACCCATGATAAAACAAGCATCCTTTGTTCAAATAAAATAAAACCAAAAACCAAATATATAAAACACATTAAAATCCTACTTAAAAAAATAGGATATATATTCTAGAAGAAGACTTACTCAAACCTTATCGGTGTGGTTTAAACACCCCCCCTGCTATATCGTTCTTCACAACTAAGAATTGAAAATTCCTGATCTTTCATTTAGCCACATAAAGTAATATTTTTCCAAAATATAACTTTGTCACAGAATCATTGATTTTAAAATTTAAGACTTGTTATCATTTCCAGCTTCTTAATGAACTTTTAAAAATATATCTTGGGTAAGCGTAGGAGAGAATATGGGCAAGGAAAAATGGCAAGCCAATATTTGAAGGCAAAAAGATGATACATAAAATTGTATCCATTAAGTATCTTTGAGTTGTTTCTACAAATTGTCATTTCTTATGTTACTTCTCTTATAAGTCATGACATTTTTCAGTTTCCAGGGATTTAATAAGTAGAATGGAAATAATTGCAAAAAAAAAAAAAAAAAACCAGCAAATTCTAAGACACACATTCATTTGCAATTTTGTTTCTTTTTTTGTTTTTATTTATTTTTGCCTTAAGGTTACCTTGAAAACATTTTAAAATGTAATTAAAAATATATAAAGTGCCTGGATTTAATAAAAGTGGTTTTACAAATACACATTGTGAATTTGCTCATTGTTCTCTGAGACATGTTCAGTTGCTTTTGTGATAAAGGCAAGAAGAAATATCTTTCAGATATTTTGAGATAGAAATTTTGAGAAGGGAAAATTTTGAGATAAAAATTGTGTTTTATTTTTTAAATATCTTTAAATATTTGAGTCCAGGTTAATTTAAAAATAGTATTTTCCTTGATTTCAGTGAGCTTTGTGGAAAAACTCACAATTGTATTCAGAAATACATCACTATAGAAACACATGACTTGTTTTATCACTCACTTCTCAATTGGTCCAAGTAATGCTATCTTCCACCCCAAATTTGCAATTATATTTCTTTGTTCATAATAACCATTATTCATGGTTCATGTTCTTATGTGTAAACAAAGAGTTATTTTATAGTTTTAATTCCTAAAACAACAAAACGACCAACTATCCCTGCTTCCAGTTTTGTTTGCAGCTGTAGAGTTCATCACATAAGTTTTCTTCTTTATTCAGTTAATGTGGCTAATTAATTGATTGCTATTCTAATGTTAAATCAAACTAGCATTCCCAAGATAAACTCCACTTTATAATACTGTATTTATATTTTCTTATATTACAGATTTAGTTTTGCTAAGGTTTAAGAATACTAGTGTAAAAATAAATAAGCAAATAAATAAATAAATAAGAATACTAGTGTGCAATTTCCTATTTCCTGTAATTAATTTCTCATGTTTTGATATTGTGGATATACTATGAAATGCCTTCCTCTCTGCATTCTAAAGGAATTTGTGGAAGACTGATTTTTTCGTTGAATGCTTGAACAATTGACTAGTTTAACTACCAGAGCGTGAAGTCCTTTTTTTAAATAGGTTTGGAATAAAAATTAAATTTTCTTAATAGATTTTAGCTTTTAGAAATTCTTTTTGTTTTTGTGTCTGCTTTGACAAGTTTTTTTTAAATGTCCCTTTCATGTAAGTTGTCAAAAAGATTAGTATAAATCTATTCATATTATTTCTTTATTATCTTTTTAACATCCCTACAATCTGGGTGATATCTTTTCAAATTCTGTTAAATGGTAATTTGGATTTTCTCTAATATTTTTTTATCAGTGTTGTAAGCAGTTTATCAACTCAGTAATATTTATGAAGAAACAATTTTGGCAGTTAATTTCTCTGTTCATAATTTTCTATTTCATTTGTTTTAGCTTTTATCTTTATTTAAACATTTCTTCCATTTACTTAGAGGGCAACTGCACTTACAAAATGTAGCTCCTTAGGTTTAGATCATTACCTTTAATCTTTTCTTCTCTTCTAACATAGGCATTTGAGGCTATACCTCTTTTCTTGACATTGATTTAGCTATGTTCGCAAATTTTAATGTGTTATGCTTTCATTGTCACTTTGGAATATTTTCCATTTTTTAAATTTTTTAAAGTTTATTTATTAATTTTGGAAGACACAAGACAGCATGAGCGGGGAAAGGGCAGAGATAGAAAGGGAGACAGAGAATCCCAAGCAGTCTCCATGCTGCCAGTGCAGAACCCAACATAGGGCTTGAACTCATGAAACCATGAGATCATGACCTGAATGGAAACCAAGAGTCAGACACTTAACAACCTGTGCCCCCCAGGTGCCCCTGGAATATTTTTCTAATTACTCTTGTGATTTCTTTTTGGCCTTTGGGTTATTTAAAAGGTATTTTTTAATTTCTAAAAATGTGAGGATTTCCAGATATTCTATTATTTACTTCTCATTTTGTCATGTTACGATCAGATTACATTTTAAAGATTTCATTCTAGGGACTCGGGGCATGATCTCGTGGCTCACGAGTTTGAGCACCACATCTGGGTGTGTGCTGACAGCTCAGAGCCTGGAGCCTGCTTCCGATTCTGTGATCCCTCCCTCTCTCTCTGCGCCTCCTCTGCCCGTTTGGTCTCTGTCTCTGTCTCTCTCTCAAATGAATAAACATTAAAAAAATAGAAAATGAATAAACATTAAAAAATGGAAAATAATACTGCTATAAACATAGGAGTGCATGTATCCTTAAAAAAAGATTTCATTCTTTGTAAATGTGAATTTTATTTTATGGCCAAGAATATGACGTCTCTTGGTGAACATTCTATGTACTATGCCACATACCAGGTTGCATTTTAAAACGTACTTTTTGTGACGTAAACATTTGTATCGAAGTTATCACATTAATTCTTTGAGTCTCAAAATTTGACGTGCAATGTATTACCTGGAAAATTGGTTAAAATGTAGATTTCAAGGCTCAATTCTCAGAGAATTGATAGGACTAAATGAGGTCCAGACATCTGCATTGCTTACAAGTACCATCAATCTATACAGACAAAAATCTATACCTTATTGAGATAGTGTTTGTGCCTTTCCAAAACTAAATAAAAATAGCTGTGAAAAATATTCATCAATCAATCAAAAATAATATGCTAAAAATAAAAATATTGTCTTTTAATTACCTCATTTGTTAAATGCATCAATAATCATTTGGACTCCTTCAATGAACAAAACCGACTAAGATCTATGTCCTAATTAAACTGCCTGACATGCATGGCAGGCAATAAACTACATGTATTAAAAATATAATATGTGAATGTTATATGTTGGAGATTAAAAGTTCTCTTTAATAAAATAAAAATAAAAGTAAATGAAATATATGCGAGGGGTGTTAGATAAATTGCAGACCTTAAAAGATTGCTGGGTTGGCTCAACTGAAAAGGTATCATTTGAGCAAAGATTTTAAGGAGGTGAGAGGTTATTTGTAAAGACATTTGAGGGGGAAATGTTCCAGGCGGAGGAAATAGCAAGAGCTGAGACCCATAGGTGAGTTCCAATCAAATGTATTATAAGAACAGCAAAAAGGCTCTAGGGGCTGGATTGCAGACATTAAGGGGAAGAGAAGAAGGAAATGAAGTCAGGGGCACCTGGGTGGGTCAGTTGGTTGAACATCCAACTCTTCAGTTTGGTTCAGTTCATCATCTCACAGTCGTGAGATCAAGTCCCGCGTCAGACTGCATTGAGCATGAAGCCTGTTTAAGACTCTCTCTCTCTCTGCCCCTCTCCAGGCATGCTTGCATGCATGCACATGCTCTAGCTCTCTCTCTCTCTCAAATAAACTTAAAAAATAATAAATTTAAAAAATTAAATTACTTATCCAAATTTCTATGAATTCTGCCATATGAAAAACATAATGATCTTTTTTCTGTTACTTTATTGTTTCACAGAACCTATAGTTTTTCAGTGTAGTTAAGACATGTATTATTTTCCTGAAGTTGTTAACAGTACACTTGAAGAACAGATTTTAAGGGATTTGGTTTTGAAAATGCTATCAAAGAGCAGAAACAAATCTTGAACCCACATGCTCTGTTAGCACATCAAATATTCTTTCTACCATATTGAAGAGTCCTTCAGTGTTTAGAGGTCTACTCTATTCATCATGTATCCATGTAAATCACTGATTGTAAAGCATTTAACGTGTTTTGAAATAAAAATAAATAAATTTGATATTAAATTGAACTCTAAATTATATATGCTTGTGGAAGAGAAGGGAGAAAGAAAAACAACAACAAAAAAATCAGCTTGTGGATATATGTTATTACGAACAATTACAAACCTCTTACAAACGGAGTTGTACAATCCAAAAACTTGTACATTTTTGAAGTTGACAAATAATCTATAGAATACAACTCACTCATGGAAGTCCTGAAGATTAAAAATATTCTAAACTATAATAGTGAAAATCAGAAAGCAGATTTTTCTATCTCAATTTAGTAGCGTAGGCAACTGTAAAAATCACCTAATATTTTTTTTTAGACAGGAAGTTTGGCAGAAGCTTTCCTTCCCGACAACAAATTTGTCTCCTGGCAGTAGTGATTTGTAGCAGCTGCTGCAAATCAGTAATAATTTGGGATCATTCCATTGCACAGGTGTGGAAAACCGAGCATCTAAGAGGCTTACCGACTCTTCACTACAGATAGCAGTAATGAACAACTTGTGTAACTTTTTTCTTTCCCACATTTATTGTTATTTCAAAATCTAGAAGCCTTTGTCAGCATCAAAATGATTGGACAGATAAAATATCTGCATATTCTAGCTACTCTTTTCACTAAGGATAGAGGAAAAGTGAGCTTCAGATGGGTGTTTCTTTTGCAACACTTTCCTAAATCTTTGCTTTCATATCCTCACATATATAGCAATATTTAGACCAAAACAAGTAGCCTACCATCACTACTATTGCGGCAACAAATGGACCTACTTCCTAGTAGATCTTCATGCATGTGCTCTAGGTCCACTGGCTTATCACTTATCCTACTGAGTTCTGGGAACTTTCTATAATCATACATAGAATTATCCTTTTAATAAGTAGGCACATTATCAGAGTGGTGGTATTTACCTCCACAAATCTATGTCTTAGGCAGTGGTATATCACTGTGACCCCCTGAAGTTCTGACTACTGGTTATTATAACCATTCCTTATCAAATCAATCTTAAAGTTCACATACTTAAGAATAATTTGGTCAATCATTTCTCTTGAAAGACCAGAATAATAACATTCTTCAATATAACATAGGACAACAAGTAAAATGATTAAATTCTGTGACTATTTATTATGCTCATCTGTTTCTATCAACCTGTACCACATACCAATTTGCCACAAGGTAGTGTGCTAGTTTGCTGTATCAATGGAATGACAATTTTTCCTGAGCTTATGTTACCCAGTTGTTGTGTTGTAAAAGTGATAATGATATAAAAGCTAACATTTATCATGTGCTTACATATTTTAGGTACTTAATTGGCATTATTTTGTTTAATGAATAAAACATTTCATGTGTTCCAAAGACAGGATTTGAAACCAGACCATATACGTCTGGAGATTCTGTGGCTATACATTTCATTTCACTGTACTCAAGTTTAATGCCTTAAATATACATGCACATTGCATTTTTCTGGCATTTTGTGCTAAAGTTGCCACCCAAAACCCACACATAAATCGTAGGAGAAGGAGGGCATTGTATTAATAATAGTACTGGGACAAAATTTTAAAATACGATTAATAGATAATATGCACCATATATATTATATATACATGTGTATGGGTACATGTGTGTGTGTATATATATATATATGTATTAAAATAGATACAATAATATATAGATTATATGTATATAATAATAGATATTATATATATATGTATTAAAATAGATATAATAATATATAGATTATATATATATAATAATAGATATTATATATATATATATATATATATACACACACACACACACACACACACACACACACCCATTTATAATATCTATTTTTTCTGTAATAATGAGCCCAACCATAGCTTTTTATATAATCCTATTGGGGAAATTGGTAGAAAACTCAAACAAAATAAGTGATTCTCTAAGGAGACTCTGATAGTCGTGTTGATATTTACCAGACCTGGATAGCTCAAGCTTTTCCTGTGGTCATGATGCAGCCAGCAGTAGCTACTCAAATAGAATGCAATTAGCTACTTGGACACATATAGATACCAGTTGATATTTGTAAGGATTTTTAATATTGTTGTGGTACTGCCACGAATTATTCTCCCATGTGGTGTTTAAATCATGTCCCCTTATGGTTATTGACTCTGCTGTCAGCAATTCTCTCGCATTGTGATTCCACAGTGTTCCCTTATTGTGATTGGCAAAGCCACGGTATGGCTATCATTTCTGGAAGGTCCATCCTAGCAGATTTCACAGTCAAGCATCATGCTCACTGAAACATTTCTTTTCCAGTTCTAATGTAATGGACAATATTTAAAATAAGTTCTATATTTCCCTGCCCTACAATGTCTTTAAAATTTTTTTTTGTATACAGACAAAACAGCAAGAATTGGAAATTACTTATGCTTACTTTTGAGTTGTTTTCTTTTTCTAATTTTAGAATTAGACACACAGACACATCTATTCTCTTTCAACAATTGTAATCTAGCTTTGAAAGTGATCTTTACATTTTAACATTCTCCTTAATTCAATTTTATTATTTCAGTCATGGTGTATTCTTTAAGAAACACCAATTTTATTCATTTTTTATCAGAGTCATCTTTAAATATATTCTTAAAATGATTAGTCCCCATTTCAAATCAGAAGACTAGAGATCTAATATCAGCCCCCAAACTAAATTGATTGGGTAACCCTGAGTAAGTCCATTAACTTCTCTCAGTTTTAATTGTCTGAACTCTGGAGCTTTCTTAGAAAGAAGTTTGCACATTATGCCATTTCAAAACACTAATCAAAGTTAAGGCAATGTCACTATCATCACTTTCTATACTGCAAACACCTCATTATGATGATTTCGTTTACTTAATCTGCTTATTGAAAGCACTTTTCGTTTATCTTTTTACTAATGAGATACAACTTTTTAAATTTTATTTTAAGAAAATCTGAAATGGAAATATAAAACTTGTCAATATTATGATGTTTTCTTTAGACCACAATTAGTGTTTGGTCTCAGACAAGAGATAATACAATCTTAGGCAAATTACTTAAATTTTACAACCTTACTTTCCTTATAAGTGAAATGGAAAGTAAGTATTATAGGAATCTAAAAGCATTGCCTTCATAATTAAACAAAATAATGCCTGTAGAATTTCACACATTTTCCGGTGTATGGTTAAGTCAATCTTATGACTAAGTTATGGTTAAAGTTTAGTAAAGATAGCCCAGATTGCCTGCATATCCCCAAAGCCTATCTCATACAAAGACTCTGAGAGATTATGGCCTTCTCATATCCTCAAAATCTCTTATGCTTAGGTTTAATTGAGTTTCTTAGACATGTAGGTTTGTAGTTTGCATCAAATTCAGAAAATGTTCATCCTTTTTAGATTTTTTTCTGTCCCTCTTCCCCTTGAGAACTCTGGTTACCTGTGCATGAAGCCTCTCAAAGTTGTTCTACAGCTCTTTTCAGGTTTTCATTCTTCATTTGTTTTTTTCTTTCTCTCTATTTTATTTTGGATAGGTCTATTGCTATGACTTCAAGTTCACTAGTCTTTTCTTCTGCAAAGCCTACTCTGAAGTTCATCCCATCTGGTATGTTTTCATCTCAGACATTATAGTTTTAATCCTTAACATCTGATTGGACATTTTTTATACTTTTCATGCCTCTATTTATTTTATTAGCATCTAGAATACAGTTTAAAAATGTTTTAACATCCTTGTGGGCTAATTCCAATAATTGTGTCCCTTCTGGGTTGGTTATAATTGATTGATTATTCTCTTCATTATGTGTTCTTGGATATGCTTTCTATGCCTAATAATATTTGACTGGATGCCAGGCATTGTGAATTTTACTTTGCTGTGTACTCAATAAGTTTATTTTCACGAAGCTATTCAATGATCTTTGTTATAGGATGCAGTTACTTGGAAAGAGTATGCTTCATTTTGTTATTTTTTAAAACAAAATTATTACAAAAATCCACAGAAAGGCTTAATGTAGGGCCAGTTATTTCCCAGTATTAATTAAGAATGCCGTGATTCTGATATGAGTTTCTCAGACATTATGAGTTTTTCCAGTCTGTCTTGTCAGAACAGGTAGCACCCTGACCCTGTGTGAAAACTGGGTACTTTCCTTGAATCCTTTCAGATGAAATCCCTTTTCCACCCTGACCCTCTAGCTTCAGGTAGTTTACTCATCATCATGTTCTGGTTGGTGCTCTGCTGAATACTTGAGAAGAATCTTCTACCCATTTCTGGAATTCGCTTTCTGTTCAGCTTTCTCCTTAGTAATCTGTACTAGGAACTCTAGCTACCTTGGTGTTCTTAGAGACCATTTTCTCAGGTTTGTTTCCTCAACACAGGTTCTGTCTGGCTACTGCTTCCTGTACCGTGACTTGGAAATATTACAAAGCAATTATAAGGCTTACCTAATTTGTTCTCCCTTTTTCAGATATCACTGTATACTTCATTGCCTGATGTCCACTATCTTAAGCACAACTTTTTCCATTTTGTGAAAATGTATTGGTCCCTTTTTGCTTATTTATTTGTTTCAAATGGAAGGGTAAATTTGATGTTAAATTATCAAGTAAGGACTGGAAAAGAGTGTTGGATTTCATCTTTCTTGCAAAGTAATAAGTTAACCTACCACAGTTTCACAGACACTGGCAGGGAGACATGAGATGTCTGAGCCAGTGACAAAAACCATTTACTACTAATAGTAAAAAAGCAGCAGATAAAATAACATTCTGATAAGGGTTCCTGAACCCCAATTACCACAGCCAATAAGAAACAAATGCTGGAACCCCAAGGTTAAGAAATTTACTTAGAAATTACTTGAAAGCACACCCATCCTCCCCACTATACAGACATTACCTTTATTATCTTCCAATGGAATCCTACCTCTCTAGAGAGAGGAGTCTCATTTTTATCATTTTGGAATGTCTTCCGGGAAAAGAATGTCATCTTCACTATCAGAAAATGTAAATAAATTTGTTTCAAAGGGAGTCTGTGTCTCTGTCTTTCCAGAGTTATGTGCTTCTACAAATATTCTTGAAAAGATAGCCCCTGCAACACATGGCCTTTTACTGCCTATATGTATAGAAATATGTGAGAGATTTATGAAGAATTTTCTCTCAACATCTGGTCCCTGTTAGTCCATCATAGTAGGAAGTGGAAATTCTTTGTAGCTCCCTAAGAAAGCATAAGGGTAAACTTTAGGGATGCTTGAAATTGAGTTATTCAAGTTAGGGTTGAACTATGATGCCAACTCTAAACATAGTACATACCACTGGTATCTGCATGCCCTCCATTTCCTAAGGTAGAGAGATCTTTAGACACAGCACTACATATTGATACACCTGCCAAGCCATATCCTTATCTGTCCACTTTGGCCCCAATAAGATAATCTAAAATCAACAATACATGACTGTTTAATAACTCTAGAGATTAGGGGTCTCATTCAGTGAACATTTTCTCATTGAATAGAAACTCCAGGAAAATCGTTCCCCACCACTTGAAGTGCATCAGATTCGACTATAATTTAGCTTTTAAATTTGTAGATATAAATAACTCACCCTAGACCAAATGAATCAAAATACCTGAGCACAGTATTCGTATAATTAAAATAAAACTGAACAAAAGAAAAACATTTCACAGGTGATATTGGTGAATTTCAAAGTGAGAGGAAAACTGAAACTGGAAGTTATTCCATTTATGCCAGAAAGAATAGTGGCTTTCATAAGTGAGAGTAGTATTTCATGGCACTTAAGAAATAGCAAATGGGACTTGATATCATTCATAAGTGTGCTTGCTGCCTCTGTTTAGAAGAGCAGTAGATCTGAGTTTCTTTTTTTTTTAATTTTTTTTAACGTTTATTTAATATTGAGAGACAGAGAGAAACAGAGCATGAGCAGGGGAGAGGCCGAGAGATGGAGAGACACAGAATCTGAAGTAGGCTTCAGGCTCTGAGCTGTCAGCACAGAGCCCCATATGGAGTTCGAACTCACAAATTCTGAGATCATGACCTGAGCCGAAGTCGGACACAACCGACTGAGCCACCCTGGCGCCCCTAGATCTCTAAGTTTCTGCACGAAAAGGCACAAAAGCCACTGAGGCATTACAGCATCGTTATCAGCATGTACAGGGTTTCAACCTGCTGGTCAACTTGGGCAGAGACAATAAAGCACTAAGCTGACAATGAAAGATACAGAAGTTATTCTGGATTGCAGCAGTGAGGATGTGTTTAATAATCATACTAGCACAGGGAGGGAAAAGCTTTAGGTTCAACTTCTATTTAGTTATAAGTGTGATCCAATTACAAGTCTTTGAGAAGTATTTATATGTCAGAATTTTTGAATAAGTTTTATGAGCAAGCTCTTTGTAACCCGTGGACATATTGACAAGGCAGGTTCAGATTTAATAGTAATGAATTGTAGCTGTTAGGGGATATCTTCAGATAAGCGGTATAAGTACAATGTCTGAAGATTCACAGAAAACTACAGAAGACTTAGGAGTGCCTCCAAAGTAAATGTAAGCGAATAATCCAGGAAAATGGGTAGTGGCAATGAAAGAGATCCAGCTTGACAACAAAACAGAAATGGACCTATAGAGACTCAAGGCACTCAAACAGAGCAACTCTTAGAATAAAGATGATTAAGTTTTTTAGGCTTTAGGGTATGTTAACTGAAACACAGATAGGAAGAATCCATTCATTGGAAACTAAAGAAAATAAGACTTTATCTCAAAATTTGGGGCATAATCTATCTAATTTATCTAATCTATCTATCACCTATCTACCTATGTCATCTATTTATTATCTAAGTTGTATCACTAAAAATGATGGTCAAAACTGTTACAGGTACACAAAATGTATTTTTGTCTAGAACCGTTACTGGTGCAAAATAATACTAAAAAAGGCTAAATTACTTTAACAAACTTTTTGAATTTTATATTAGTTAATAATTTACAGTGTTTTCATGTTACATTATCTTATTTTAAATTAACATTAGTCATAGGTAATAAACTATAGCGTGATGAAGTTTTCCTCACCTACACATAGCATCTATACAGCAGAATTCGCTGCAATTCAATTTATGGATCTCAGTTCAATGACTTTTCCAATGTAAAATACAGTTTGTATATAATATGCCATAAAAAGGGGTTCATACTTCTCATATCTAGAAGCTTAATACCCTAAACTTACATGTTAACTGGCTAGAAACTGTATTCTTTCATATTGTAGGAAATAAAGTATTAATGGATCAGACAACTATTTTTTATACTATCACTATGTATCAACATTCTGTTTCATGTGTTGACTTAATAACTCATTGGTAAATATTATTTATTTCTAGATAAGACTACAAGACAAACCAAAACAAAACTTGAAGTCTTCAGTTCAATTTCTTCTCACAATTTTAGGTGACGTTATAATATCCAATATCACACTTATAGTATAAGTATCTTAAGTATAGTATGGTTAGGATCTTCTAAGACATCTGCCTTCTAATAAATCGCATAGTTCTTATTTAGAATGATTGTCAGGGCACCGTTTCAATGCAATGAATCTTAATGACTCCACCATTGATTAATTGCTTGCCTAATTGTGAAAACTGAATTAAATAAATTAGGAGCAAGAAAAATCAATTTGTCAGCTTCACAGCCCAATTAAGTTATAAAGTTGACAAATACAGGTTCCTAGTTTAGAAAAAAAAAAATCTTCAAATGTCTCTTGGTAAGCTCCAACTTTTATTTAATTAGGAAGCAAGTTAAATTTTCTTCAGAAAGTAGTCGTTACTATAAAAAAGTCAACTTGATTCTTCTTTTTAGCATCAAGGTCAATCTTTCAAGCAGTTTCTCAGATTTAATCTTTCTCCGCTGTTCCTCCATTATTCCTATTCAGTTGTATTATTCTCCTTTTCCCCTTGAATCTGGCCTTTCAACATTTCAAATCTTCATGCATACTCCAGCTAATTAGCTTTTCACATGATCCAGTGGCTCTGTATTGCCATACTCTATAATGTCTACAGTAGAGTCAGCTTTCCAACCATGAGTCTAAATTCCTACATATTCAAATGCCAGATTTATCTCATTGTCCCTCTATATACAACTAATACCATTGCTCACCTGTCAAAATTACCAGTCTCCCAACTATTAATGACTTCTATCCTATCAGTTTCATTCAATCTTCAGAGTTGATTAAAATGGCATTACTCTATCTAACATTTATATTGCACTTGCTACGTTCCAGATACTGTTCTAGGACTTTAGTCATTCATTTCCTCATCATAATACACTTATAAGGTGGGTACCATTATTTTCACTATTTTATTAGTAAGAAGGCTGAAGTGTGGAGAGGCTAACATTCTACAACTAGTAAAAGGTGGATCTAGGACAAGAATCTTGCCAGCAGGCCACATTATGGCTTTCATGGGATCCAGGCACTTTTGTCTTTGTAAGACCCTCCCTCCATAAAAAAATATAAATTATTTTTCATGACTGCCTTAACATAAAGATAAATATGTTGATATTATATAATAACATTTTTTCTTTGATATGAGTCCATTTTTCTTCTACTTTTATTAGAAATCAAAATTTTGGGGGGCTCCTGGGTGGCTCAGTCAGTTAAATGTCAGACTGTTGATTTTGGCTCAGGTCATGATCTCATGGTAGTGAGATCATGCCCATGTGGGGCTCCATGCTGAGCATTAAGCCTGCTTAAGATTCTCTCTCTCCGTCTCCTTCTGTCCCTTCCCTGCTCATATTTTTGCTTTCTCTATCTCAAAAAAAAAGAAAAAGAAAAACTTTTCTGTGGTTCTCTAAGGCAACTGTGCGACTATCCCTGATAGAGGTCAGCCCCACCCTCCAATTTGATGGCAATCTGACTTCTTAAACACTATGTGTAATGTGTTTCCTGAGTTCTCTCGATCTAAAGTCTAACACCCATCTTTACATTTTTATTATGATTTATTTTTGGTTATCTTAAATGTCATCATCATATTAGGCTTCAGAATCTAATAATCTGCAAATCCCTTGCTTTCCTTAATAAGTTATCAACTTCTTATGGATAGAAATTATCAATATATCATATTTGCCTTTGCCATCACAGTTCCTAGTAGTGTCTCACATATACTGAATTTCAGTAAATTTCTGGTGCATTTTTTTAAGTTTATTTATTTATTTTGAAAGAGAAAGAGAGAACACGCCATGGGCGGGGGACACAGAATTCCAAGCAACCTGTCAGTGCTGAGCCGATGTGGGGCTCGAACTCATGAACTGTGAGATCATGACCTCGGCCGAGATCAAGATTAAGATGCTTAATTGACTGAGCCACCCAGACCCCTCTCTGATGTATTTTGAACAAAGCAGTAAACACCAAATTTTAATTAAGCCCTTTCACTAGTTCAATCCTACTAATTTATGCAGATATAACTCAAATATCTGTATATCATTAAATAAAATTTACTGATCTGAAACGCCCAGAGATCATTTTGTAATTGTTTTTAGGGGGTTACATTTTTTTCTATGTTCTATATTAGCACTTTTTATCAATTTTACACATTTCATTTTCAGGAATTCAGAAATATCTAATATTTTATATCAACTTATTCTAAGGAACTTTGGCAAAAGTTTTAAATTGGAATTTTCAGACTCAATTCCTTTTTTAGATTTGATAACTGTAACAGCAATTTTACATGTAAAGCTTTGTTTCTATATTAAAATAATAACATTTTTAAATGTCTTTGAACACATGCATGCCTCTTTTCTACTTTAAGCATCTCTGAATCCACTGTGTTTAACTCATGTCTCATTTCCACTATATGTCTTTGTGAGAGCTGATGTCAGGTAGTACAAAAAAGATACAGCTTTTGATATTCAGCTTTAGCCTGGACTGGTGGCCCCTTTTGTTAAATAGTTTCAATGTCAACCTTGCAAAATAATTACTGATAAATGGCTACAGATATTTCCTTTCCCTGATTCATTTACACTTTACCAGAAAATAACCTAAAAGCAGAAAAAGGTTTTCAAATCCTAGGAATGCCTTTAAGATGTTTTTGAAAGATTTTTGCACTTACTGAATAAAATATATTCATGGTATATGAAGCTGACCAATATTTTTCCACCTTTGCCTCCCAAGCAGTCACCTAATTTCCCTGTGTTTATAGTAACCCAAAAAATATTTTTGCCAGTGTTGATAAGAATATAGTGTAAAATCAAACTTCTATCACTATAATCAGCATATCACTTAATTGGCAAATTTTTGCTTCAGTGGAGATGTGCCAATTAAAATTTTACTGTACTTTTTTTTTACATGCACACTCAGCTCATATCTCAACTTCCATAAACCACTCATGAAATACAAGAATTTTCAGACTCAATTAAGTCCTTTTGTGCTTCATTAACTATAAATACATTACCCAATTCCTGTTAAGTTTTATGGATATTTTTAACTGGCTTAGGCTTTGTTAGTTGGATTTAGAATAGTCTTGTCTATGGTATTATGAAATATGAGGTAAGAACATTTCTAGTAATGGAAACTCTTTAAAATTTCATTTAAATACATAAATTGAAAATATTCACTCAATGAACATTTACTTTAAGATTTATGACATATTAAAGCCTTTAGAGTACAGTAGGTATTATATGGTCCATGAATTGTTCATTCTTTTATTTTTTGACATTGATTTGCCCTGTTATAATGTTTAATCTGCAGAGGAATCTATTTTGCCAACAGAGGGTAAGCTCTCATGTACTGAGACAAATGGAGAACTACTCAATAATGCTAATTAGTTATGCATTTAAATGTGATAGCAAGACATTTCAATACATGCTATTTTAAGTGTAATCTAATGAAATGATTTCTAACCTTGACCAATCAAGATAATCATGCATAAAACTGTCAGAAATTGGTGATTGCCAAGCCCCACCCCATTCTCAATAGATTGGTTTCCAAGCACATGATTGGGGAAACCTTTATTTTTTTAATATATCTTAAGATAATTTTAATGAGAGGATTAGTTCAAAAGAATGGTGAAGGGTGGGGGTTTTAATATTGATGCCCTTTAATAAAATAATACAAAATACTAAAACATTCTTGAAATTTTATTTCACCCATAGGTAGTCATTTTTTTAGTAGAATAATTACTTGAGAAGTTTAAGTGAAGGAAATAAGGGACTACTAAGACTACAGAGAAGAAGCCAACGCATAAGAGGAGATTTCAAAGAGAAATAACAGTTCGAAAGGATCACAGGGGATGAGCAGAGAGGAAGCTCCACAGCAGAGAGGGGAAACATATTTGATAGAAGCAGTAGGTGAGAGAACATGGGGCTGTAACAGTTTTCAGAAATCACCTTAAAGTTGAGGAACTTTTTACCAAGGTTACACACACACACACACACACACACACAGATACACACACAAACACAAGCATGCATGCATGCATGTGTATCCCTTTAAGAAAAGCCAAGATCAAGTCAAAGCCTGAAATTTGATTTGAAACTTGTGTTGTTCTAACAAGACCTCATTAAGATCAATTAGATAAGGTATGTCCTTAAGGCACATCCTTTCAATATTCCATGCTTATCTTTAAATGCCTGGTGGTTTTAGTTGTTATCCAACTGAAATTCAGAATTACTTGGAAATCATAGTTTAACTGTCATATGTTCTGCTCTGGAAAAAAATTATAAGTAATGAAGAATTAAATTTGGCTTCAGAGGAACTTTGTGCAGGACTTTTTCTTTAAAGCATACAATTTAAATAGCCATATATTATTATTATTACTACTTATAAAATGTTATTAATAAAGTAATGAGATTGAATAGAAAATATTATATTAAAACAATACATAATTTAATTATGACTACTCTAAAACAGAATCCAATGCAAGAACTTTTTATTTCACCCGTGTTTTGCAAATATAAGATAAGCTATTATTAGCGCTTTACATTAAGCATGTACACAACTTCATTAGGTGCCACATATATACATTCACTTAATTTGTTTATTCAAGAGACTAACACTAATCAAGTATATTCTCAGGGCTAGACAACATTCTAGGACTTGGGCATGCAGAATTTAAAGCAGATTTTCTCTCCTTAAGTTTTCAATGTCTATAACAAAAAAGTAAGTAATTTAGAGTGACAGTGTCAGGATAGAATTTGTCACTGTGGGTGCTGCGGGTTCCCTGAAAGGTCACATATTCTAGATTAGATGAGTCTGAGGAATTTGGCTAAAGAATTCACATATTATCAGTGTTTTGAATGATGTGTAGAAATAGCTAGATGAAAACAGGAGTGAACAAATAGATCCAAATAGTAGTGTAAGAATTCCTCTCTCTCTCAATACTGGTTTCAACTTAATCTATGAAACTCATTTTTTCTCTGGTCCTGTATAAAATTTAAAGTAGGATACATTAGTCATCCATTTAGTTTCAGACATGAAATGTCCTCTCATATTTGGTTAAAAATAATCAAATAGGGGTGCCTGGGTGGCTCAGTCGGTTAAGCGTCTGACTTAGGCTCAGGTCATGATCTCACAGTTTGTGAGTTTGAGCCCCATGTCAGGCTCTGTGCTGACAGCTCAGAGCCTGGAGCCTGCTTCAGATTCTGTGTCTCCCTCTCTCTCTGCCCCTCCCCTGGTCCCTCTCTCTCTCTGTCTCTGTCTCTCTTTCTCTCAATAATAACCAAAAAGTAATCAAATAATAATTAAATAAATAATAAGCAAGTATTCAATTTTAGAAATTAATATTGAAAAATTAATTCATCCATTGTATTGATTGAACTTCAAACTTTGTTTGAAATCAAAGGGTATTCTTTATCCCTTAACCTGGATACTGTGGGTTGGAAAGTTTTGATTAGTAGATTTCCTATTCCTCCACCTAGATCTGTCCCCCATGACCTCAGGGATCAAAATAGGGAAGAGAGAGAAAGAGAGAAAAGTTCTTGTAAGACACACCGTAATCAGGTGTTGGTTCGTTCTGTCCACAAAAAAATGTTTAAAATTCATAGATGTCCCTGTAGACTCTTGGAACACTTCCCCCCACTTCACTATGCCTACCTTGGACATCCCGACCTAGTTTGCAATAAGCATGTCCTTCTGATCACGGCTCAGAGCAAGTACACTCCCCAAAGGCAGGTTTCTGCATGCCGTCACAACAAAACTCTGCCTCACACAATGCTCTCTGCTCTTCTATATTTTTTCTTCCTTCATTTCCTTTCCTCCTTCTTTTCTTCCTTTTCTTCTTCTATGTACATTGCTCCTACAGAAATTTACTGTCAATTTTTTATTCTCTACTTTTTAATTTTCTGCAATGAAATATGAAGTCAAGGTTCACAAAAATGCTATTTTCACGTTCTCTCTTGATTTTACATCTGGTCTAGCACTTTTATTTCAAATATGAAATCACTGCAACTTTTTGGTTTTAGCTTCTGTTAAAATTGAAACAGAATGAATCCAGATTTAACAAAATGTTACATAAATAATAGTTCTTAAACATTTAGTATGTGGTTGACACTGAGATATGCATATATTACCAAATTCTTTATCAGAGTAGATTTACAGATATAGGAGCCCAAGGCAGGCCACCCAAAAATGTTCCACAATGGTATATTGATTATTTTGAATTGAAGTCACTTGGGAAACAGCTGATGCAAGGACACTCAGACCCCCTTCTGTCCCTTAAAAGCAGGAAATATGAAAAGCACCCTCCCTGTACTGAGAAGTAAAAAACATCCTTATCATCTGAGATAGCAACTTTAAAGCAGAGAAAGCTATACAAACAAAACATTGTTACTTTTTTACTACCTTAATATCTCAATCCAAATTCCACTCAGAACACTTTATTAGCTAATACTCTCAAACATGTTTTCTTCATCCTGTCAATTCCTGACAAATTTGCTGTCTCATGAATAAATGTATAAAACTGCCTGCGTTGGTCATTTCTGGGGTCCCAGTTTCATTTTTTTTCCTACTATTTATCTGTCTCATGTCAATTTAATTCCTAACCCAGATGGGAGAATCTTGGAGGAAAGAAGGAATTTTTTTCCTCCCCTACATAGGTAGGCACCATTATTATGGTGAACAAAAAAAGACAGACACAAAGAATGCATACTGTATGATTTCATTTATATGAAATCTAATGACTGTCTGGGGATCTCTGTGGTGAAGAAAATGTTGTCCATCACATGGGTAGCAGTTAAATAGGTATATATAATTATAGAAACTCATAGAAATGAACGTGTCTATGACTTTTCTTGTGTGTAAATTATATCTCTATTTAAAATGTCTGGTTTCTTAAGGGAGACTCAAGAGGAGAGTCAGCAAATAACATTGAGTTAAGAAAGAGTGATTCACCATGAGAATACAATTTGGGAATGCACTAGATTCATAAAAACTTCTGGATTTCTGGGTGTAGCTATTTTCTGCAAACCTTCCATTCTTTCTGCATTTGGAAATGTGAATTGTGGTAAAAAAGAGGAAATTAATATAAAGTAACTTCTGCTACTATTATCCTGGCAAATATTTTTGCAAAAACTTTAAAAAGAAAGGAATACTTTATTTTTCCTAGAAGCCAGAAAGAGGGGAGACTGCAGATATTGGTGGTTTGGATGTGGTTAAATCATTGCCAGCTGTCATCCATGGCAGCAGTTACACCATGATTAACAGCCAAAAAACACCAAAATATAAGATCAGAGAAGGTACAGACAGGAGTTCTGAAAATGTTTCCACTGGCCAACACATTTCCTTCCGCTCCCCTACATCATATACCATTAACAAATGTAAATGGAATGGTAGGTAACGGAACTATCTGGAAAGCACAGTCCTTCTTAATTAAGTAGATATTTTTGGAACATTGAAATTTCAAGTACTGGTGTAAACATGACAAATTATTCTTTCCTAGAGAATAAAGCCTGAAGCTTACTTTTAAAAAAAAAAAAAAAAACTATGCATCTAGGAAACAAATGTATTGTTTTAATCAAATGTACATAAGGAAATATATAAAATAAACCACAGACTTTGAATGTCATGAGCCTTTTTACTACCAAAAAAGTGTTTTAGTTAAAACTTTACAAGGCATAATTACAAGAAGTCTCAGGTACTGAAGTTTTAAAAACTATTCCTTATTATTTCTATAGGAAAAAGATGTCAAGGGGTTGAAGCAAAATAATGGAATTCCTACAAGGAATACAAGTCCACATTTAAGAGTAGTTATAAATCTGAGAAGACTTCTGGTTTGTTTGTTTGTTGTCTTTTATCCTTCACTCTCACTGCTTTTTACTATGCTTGGGAGTAGAAAAGATGAGTCCAATTTGCCAATAGAAACAAAAAGGATGTGTATTCCTACATACATGAGATTAACTATCTGGTGTGTTTTATGACTTCATGAAAGAGACATACCCTTTGAACTTGTAAGAAGGGAAAATAGACCATCTCAAAACAACTACCTCCACAACTGCAACCAGAATGTTCTAGCTGTGCTAATGACAATACACTCACAGACAACAGGACACTCATTTCCTAACAGTGAGAAGAAACTAGGTAGATTCCCTCATTACAAAATATGCTCAATGTAGGTTGTGTTCAAGGTTTTTAATGCATGTCCAATGGGCCACAGACTCAGGAAAGATGGATGGCAAAACAATAAGTTTTAGGGTAGTGATTTCCATGTCCCAAAAGTTCATATATTTCCTGGAAGCCTTTGATTCTTTTTTTTTTAATTTTTTTAATGCTTATTTATTTTCAAGAAAGTCAGAGAGGCAGAGTGCAAGCTGGGGAGGGGTAGACAGAGGGAGACACAGAACCTGAAGCAGGATCCAGGCTCTGAGCCGTCAGCACAAAGCCCGACGCAGGGCTTGAACTCACAAACCGCAAGATCGCGACCTGGGATGAAGTCTGACACTTAACCAACTGAGCCACCAGGTGCCCCTGGAAGCCTTTGATTCTTGTTTCCCATCTTTATCTCTCTGAAGTATAGCACCGGATATCAGAGGAACTTCAGATAATTAGTTGGATGGGAGTAACTGGACTCTGAAGGGGCCAATAATATATATATTATTATAAATAATATCTTTAAATGTTTATTGTTGGTTTTTTTTTTCATATCATATTTGACAAACCGAACAGATATTTGCTCCAGGAAATTGCTCCATTCTGACAATGTTGTTTGTATGTTTTTAAGTGAATACTTTGCAACTAAAGAAGCTGCCTGATTCACTTCCACACAGAAAGCTCATAAAAAATTGAAAGGCTTCAATAATTTTAAATCATTCTGCATTGCTCATGGAGATTTAAATTTCAGTGTTAATTTTTTTTTATTAGCACTTTAATTTGGAAGGTACCAAGCTTCTATAAGAATTAAAATTATTGGAGCATTTCAAAATTTTATAAGCTTTCCAGTAAGGTTGTGGTTGTGATTCTGGGCTTGTAAAGTAAAGCACAATTTAAAGTTAATTTAAATTATTTAAGTGCTGCAGACTTCAGGGGGATTGTTTTGTCTTTCAAACTGGAATTCATGATAGAAAATCAGATTCATGTTATAAATAGGAAATACTTTTCTAATAAAACTAGTAATAATTCTGATTCACGTTGAAAGTCAGGTATTTTTTTTTTGTTAATTTATGTTGACTTGCATTTTGACAATATTATCATTTTTTGCACTGTTAATTTTGGAATTTTATTCCCTAGTGTTTCTCAAAAATTATCATCAAACTATACTGTTTTCTCTACTGGCAGTTCTCAGATATCTGCCCTTAGTCTTGTCTTATTAAACAGCATGATCATGATTTCGATGATGATGTTGGAAAACTGCTTTTCTTATTGTATGACAGAAAATGGGTAGGGATTAATTGATTGAATAAAACTATTGCTATTCAAGAGGGCCTATGACAATGAATTGCAACAAAGAAAATACATTTTAAGAGAATAAACAAAGAATTTCACTTCAATACAAACATCTAATTGGTAAAATTCAGAATAGAGAGAAAATGATAATATATTTAAAAAAGACAAGTTGTTTATTCACCTTTTTTTTTTAGAAGTTTACCATGTGTCATGGAAAAAACAACAAAAACCCTAAATACAACTATAATCAAGATCAATATCTGTGTAATTATGTGAATAAGGGACGTGAAAATTCCTCTCATGTGTATAGGTAAGACAACACAGTGAATATGAATTGTTTTTTCTTCTTTCAAATATTTACAGACATCATATTTTAATATTGGAATATGCACATATTATAATTTAAAATTGCAAAAATAAAATCCATGTGAGGAAACCTACATAATTCAAGAGTATTGCACCAAAAAAAAAAAAGTTCATGGATGTTTAAGTATTTAAAAAAAATTTTTTTAACATTTATTCATTTTTTTGAGAGACAGAGAGTGCGAGCAGGGAAGGGACAGAAAGAGAGGGAGACGCAGAATCTGAAGCAGGCTTCAGACTCTGAGCTGTCAGCACAGAACCCGATGCGGGGCTCAAACTCACGAACTGTGAGATCATGACCTGAGCCGAAGACAGACGCTTAACCAACTGAGCCACCCAGGCGCCCCTAAGTATTTTAAATAATTGAAAAGCCATCATGTGTAAGTGAAATTTATTGTTCGTGTGTTTACTTGGAAAGAGCAAAACTCACTCTGACAACAATCAATCAAATGTCAGAATTCAACTGTACGGCAATGAGAACATACCTAACTAAAATGAAGTGTAGAAAATAAGAGTCCAGCTGGAGCTGTGTCCCTAGGACAAAAGGGAAACAAGTGTTGTGAAAAGCTAGATGATTTTTGCCATGTGCAAATATGTTTTAAAGCTTCAAGAATTTTATGTCAGGTAACTTGGAAATAAGTTGGCTGCATGACATTCTAGGTTCCCTCCAACCTTGAGATTGGAATATAAATTAGAGGACTGAAAATTAATGGTTGCCAATTAAAATGTAATAACTTCTCTACACTGGTCAATGTGTATTTAGGAACAATGATGTATTACTAATATAAAGCTGTTTCACAAATTACGCCAAATTTAGGAGAGTAGAAAAACAATTATTTATAATATCACACATTTTGTAGTTATGAACCTGGGTCTCGCTTAGCTCTATGACTGGCTTAAGGTCTCTCACAAGGTGGCAATCGAGGTGTCAGGTAAGACTGTGGTTTTATTTAAAGGCTCAAATGGAGAAGATTAAATTGTAAGCTAATTCACATGGCTATTGACAGTATTCAGGAACTCATGGGTTTGTACACCGAAGGTCCTAGTTCTTCTGTGATTATTGCCCAAAATTTCCCCCATTTGCATGTCCTCCATGGGGCACTCACCACTTGATAGCTTGTTTCATTTAGAGATAGCAAACAAGAAAGCAAAAGAGAGCACCCAAGACTGAAGCCCACAGTCCTTTAGTAACCTTATCTCAGAAGTGACATCACATCACTTTTGTCATATTCTATTTATTAGAAATGAGTTAATAGGTCCAGACCACATGAACAGGCAAGGACTATACTAGGGCATGTATAGTAGCAGCCACTATTCATTGGGGACCATTTTGTACGCTGCCTACTACAAGCAGATATACTAATTTTGTATATGGAGGGTTTTATCATCATCAAAGCAATTCTAGATTAAAATATGAAGCATGATTGTTTCCTTACACTATATCAAATCTAATAAGTGCTTATAATACTGTTGATAGATTCTGAATAGCTGGGGCACAGATGTAAAACGTTTGTTGTACAATTTTTTTTTCCCCTCTGGGAAGTATTTTCAAAGATATTTTGAAAACACTTGGCTTGATTCACTTCTCAAATTTTTTTTTACATTTATTTATTTTTGAGAGACAGAGAGAGACAGAGCGTGAGCAGAGAGAGAGAAGGAGACACAGAATCAGAAGCAGGCTCCAGGTTCCAAGCTGTCAGCACAGAGCCTGACATGGGGCTTGAACCCACAAGCAGTGAGATCATGACCTGAACTGAAGTCGGACGCTTAACTGGCTGAGCCACCCAGGTGCCCCTGCACTTCTGCACTTCTGTTCCACTCTTTTATGATCTCTCTCCATGTCATGGGTATGACACAGGCTTGCAGCAGTGATCTACTCACTTAGAGCTGCACAATTCACATCTTTTTTTTTTCTTCACATCTTGTTTCTGTTTCTTATACCAACATATATTAAAAATTGTTGTATTCATCAAAAAACCTAGCAGAATTATGTATCTAGAAGAGTAACCACAGAGAGTGCCATACTAAATTAGCAAACAAACAACACAAAAAACACAGTTCCTCTTTTGCATAAACCTCAGAATTTTTGCAAGTATAGTTTAGCCCTTCAATCAGTTGGTAGAAGAACTGAGGCTTACTTGTATAATATCTCAGTGTATTATAGAGATGAGAAAATTATCTTGTTATTTAATTGGGTAATATTCCATATATATGTGTGTGTATACATTTTTGTGTATATTATCACTTACATATATACACACATACATATAATGTATATATGTGTAGGTCGTATATAGTATACATATGCGTATTATGTATATATAATGTATATATGTATATTATATAACATATGTGCATTATGTATATGTATATTGCATATATTCACATGTATATTTGTGTATATATTAATTTTGTAAATTCTTTACTTGCAATACTTGTAGCTTAGGAATGTAAATATATTTTTAAATGCATTTGAACATTATCACCCTTAGTACAGAAAAAAAACTTCGTTCCCTTACTTTTTGAATAAATGGAAATCTAAATTATTTTTTATAGTCTACAATCCAACCCATGCTTATTTGAGGCTTATCCATCCTCTTCTTATCCTTCTTCTAACCCTGATAAATTCTATTAATTAAATTAAATCAGGATAACCCCCTACTTTCTCTTCATTTTGGGGGCTGAAGCTAATATACAGCATTTTTGATGTTTTTAAACTTTTATTTTAAACATTTTTATATGTAGAACAAAAGTAAAGAGAATGGGGTAATGAATCTCCATATCTATAATCCAGATTCAATAACTCTCAAGTTTTAAACCTACTTCATCTAGCTTTTGCTATTGTTGTTGACCAGGTACCTTAAGAAAATCCTAATCCTAGGGGTGCCTGGGTGGCTCAGTCGGTTAAGTGTTCAACTTCTGCTCAGGTCGTAATCTCACAGTTCACGGATTCAAGCCCCATGTCAGGCTCTGTGCTGACATCCCAGAGCCTGGAGCCTGGAGCCTGCAGCCTGCAGCCTGCTTCAAATTCTGGTGTCTCTCTCTCTCTCTACCCTTTCCCTGCTCTCACTCTCTCTCTCAAAAATAAATAAACATTAAAAAAAATCCTAATCCTAGACCTCATCTTTTCCACTTTACATACCTCATTATGCATTTTTTAAAGAGTTCTTTGCGTAACCATAGTGATAAAATTATACCTAAAAATTAACAATAATCTCTCCCTATCCATTACATATTAAAATTTCCCTAGTAGTCTCGAATCTGGTATTCTTTTATATGTGTTTATTCAAATCAGGTTCCAAATGAGGTGCATACAATACTTTTGATTATTATATTCCTTAAGTGTTTTTTTCTCTGTGACATTGACTTGTTGAGGAAATTGTGTCAATTATCCCAGATAATGTCTTGCATTGTGGATTTTTTCCCCTCATGATGCTATTTTACATATTCTTCCATTTCCCATATTTCTTGTAAGCTAGATTTTTGTTTAAAGGTTTTATTTGATTGATCCAGGTTTAACATTGTGTGCAAGAATAGATCATGGCTAGTGTGAACGTCACATTACCTCATACTGGGGAGCATATATATCTGACTTTCCCTCCCAATGACTGAAGAGTAATCTGCAGGTTTAGGTGAAGACAGTGAGCTCCCATTTTCCTTACCCTACTTCTCCCCTTAATATTTCATTTCATTTTTTTGTATTTTACTTGAGAGGATACAAAGTGAGTGGGAGAGAGGGGCACAGAGAGAGAGAGAGAGAGAGAGAGAGAGAGAGAGAGAGAGAGAGAAAATCTTAGGCAGGCTCCATGCTGGGCATGGAATCCAACATAGGGCTCGATCCCTGGGATCATGACCTGAGCTGAAATCAAGAGTCAGAGGCTCACCTGGCTGAGCCACCCAGGCGTCCCTAATTTTTATTTACCGATTATCTTTACTGGAATCAATGATTTCATTAAGGGTTGCAAAATTGGCATTTTTCTTACTCTAACATTTTTCCTACATCTATTATCAGGTATTCTATTTTTTAAACATTTTACATTGGCAGCTGAGGCCATATATCAGTCTCTCATGTGTCAATCCCACAGTCGGGAAGCTGGCTACTCCTGATCATGTCATGGAATTTGTGAGAATTTCCTATCACCGAATTTTGTTAAAGATGCAGTATCAGTCATGGCTCAATCAGAGAAGTGGACCCATGAAAGTTATATATAACAAGGCACTTACTATACAAATTTGCTTCGGACAATTGGGGAATTGGTTTAACAATCTATGATCATTTCTTTTGTGTTCTTGGAGGCCTGAAGTAAGCAGATAGGTGATTGGGAAGGGAAGGATAAATTGGTTCTTGGAGGATGAATGGAATCTTTGTTGGTTTCTCATTAACTCCAAGCTCCCAGCCTAGATGATTGCAAATGTCTTTTAGGAGAACCTGGCTGCTTTCCTCATGGAGCTAGGTGCACACCTGGTCCAGTAGAATGGCAGGGGCTGAGGTTGTTGCTTCAAGTCCTGCTCCTGCCCCGCCTAACAAAGTGAGAAAGCAGGTAAGTAACCCACACCCTGAGGGAGAACAGCACTTCAAGCTCTGCTCAAACCTGAAGAGTAGAACAAGAATATAGCTGCCACTTCACCTCTGTCTTCCAACCCTTCCCTGGACTCCACAAAGAAAGACATTCTGGCAAACAAAATTTAAACTTAAATTGATACAATACAGATCCACCACAAATGTCATTTATTCCATGATTTTTTTTTAACTATCCCAATTGATGTGCTTTATTCAAGGAAGTATGTGGGAGAGATTTCATGCAAGATGCGTGCTTTGTCCCTATGTCCATCCCTTTTCTTAAAGTAATGAGAAAACTAATACAAATAAAAGAACAATAGCATTGACAAGCATTTGGAATTATGAGAAGCTGATGCTACAAATGAAACAAAAATGAAAAACACTCTCTTATATGATTTCATTTGCTTTTACAAGATGATAAAGGCATACTGGCTAAAATCATTGGTTTCTGAATCACACAGACTGGAATTTGAATCAGAGCCTTGTTTTGGGAAACCATAAAAACTTCAGGTTTTTCTCTTACAACTATTGAGATAATAATACCAATCTTTCAAGGTTACTGTGTAAAAGAAATGAGATAATGTAGGTATATTGGCTGTGCATACTGTTCCATAAATTATAGTTTTAAAACTTATTCTTATTACTGTTGTGCACACATATTTAGAACATCTAGTGATTATAGAATACTGAGGTGCTGACCTGAGGTCATTAGCCTGAGGTCACAATCTGATGGGTACTAGACATTACTCACTTAATTCAGAATTGGACTAAGAAAGACTAACTGTCATTCCTGCAATCTTCCATCATGATAGGATAATTACTGAAGCCACATTTCTACCTTCAAAATACATATATCATAGAGAAAAAAATCAAAAGCTTTATTGAAGTCAAAATATATCACATTTCGTGCTTCCTCCTATCTACAAAACCTGTCATTCTGTCATTGATAAAACTTAGAATTTTTTTCACAATTTGTTCTCCTAAAGCCATGATGGTTTTTATAGTGTAACCTATGATTTCTTGGTATGTGCAAAGCTATTACTTGGCTACCCTTTGTCAAGTATCTAGTAAATGAAGTACACTATAATTTTTAGTATGTGGTCACCTTACTTAAAAAAAAAATGAAGTTCAAGTGTTTTCTCTAAGAATATTCCAATTTTTCAATATGTAAAATTGTTCTCTCATACTAATAAGGTTCTTTATTACTAAGTTTCCAAATCTACATGAGTGCAGTTTTTTAACACAGCTCCTTTATTTTTATGCTTCAGATTAAAGTAAGAAAAATGAGACCTGAAGTAACTAATTCACTCCCAAATATTGGCTAAATGCCTGCCTTGTGATAGACACTATATTATGTTAGGTAGTTACAAGAAAAGGTGGTTAAAAAAAAAAAGAAAAAAAAATCCTGCTCACAAGGAAATAGTCATGTGGAAGAGACAAGACTAGTACACATTTATCCAAAATCCCAGACTATCTGTGAAGAAAACCTCTGATATAAGTTTTAATATAAAAAATGTGAGATTACAGAAAGGTAGCAATTATTTTTACTATCAAGTTTTCAAAAGATGTTGCTGAGGTAGTAACTTTTAATTTGAGTTTTAAAGAAGGTTTTTTGATAGGTATAAAAAGGGTAGTAAAGTCCAAGCAGAGATGTCAGAATGAATTAAAGTACAGAGTACAAGGTATGCCTATCTGCCTTGTACAGAGTATGTTGAGGGTCTTATCTTTATCATATGGCCAGGCAAGTCTGTGAACTGTCCATGCAAAGACACAGGAAAGTCCCTAAAACAGAGATAAATTTAGAAAGCATGAGAAAATTTTCAAAACTATAATGTAAATTAGAAGCAGGATTGGATTTTTGGCAGGTTTAAGATACTCAACAAGAACAATAATCACAGGGAAAATGTGAAGTAAGTCTCTTGAGAACTTAATATACAACAAGCTTGCAAATGAGGAAACACGTCATAGATGTTGGAGCAGAGCTTTTATTAATGCAGAATTATGCTCTGCATATCAGCTTTTTTTGTACAAAATACCCTTCCATTTAAAGCCCAGGTGTTCTTAAGTAGCTTAACACTGACAGTCTTAGATGCAAAATTTTTCAAGTATACTATTTACCAATAAGTGGTCTTCTTCAGGAGAAACTTGATTACATAATTGTAGAGCTAGGAAGGAAGTGGTGGTATATAAAGCTAGAAAGTATATTTCAACCATATTTGGAGAAGTTTATAAGAAGTTCTTTCTTGATATATTTGACCAACACATGGCACTCCTTCAATAAGGACTCCCCCTGGAAGGAGAACTTTGGCTCCAATGCTGTTTTTATATGTAATTCTACCCATCTGAGCTGGTTGATCCTTACTGTTGATCCTTACTGTGGTTCTCAGTTATTCCATCCTCCAAGTGTGTGAGAATTAGAAATCAACTTAATTTTTGACAATTACTTGATCTAAGGATTTGTACAATGTGAGGCAGCTTTCTTTCATCATGAACACAGAGAAACAAAGTCAAACAGTAGGATAAAAGAATGATCTAGACACAAAGAAAAAATAAAGGAAGAGAATCTGTGGGTCCAGAAGAAAGACTCAGAAGGCATATGGGACTTATTCCAATTCCTTGTTATCTCCAACCATCCCTCCTACTCTCTAGTGTTTTGAATTTCCTATTTATCCCCCTATCCTCAATATGTAGTTCTATTTTAAATATACTAGATCAAGAAATTTTCTATTACTTTAACCAGGCAGGGAAAGTCTCCCTTTGCCCACATAGGCTGAGAATTTTAATACTTATTTCATAGGAACTGAACTATTTAAGAAGTATATGTTAATTATAATAGTTTTACTAATTATCTTATTGATTCTCTTTCTCTTACCCTAAGAGTCTAACATTGAAAGCTCTTCATGCAGATTTAAATAACCAATGTGAAAACCACGAAGAGAAAGGGATTTGATGTGTTTAAGAAACTGAGATAGATAAGAGCAGTATGGCTAAATCGTAATGAGCCAAAAAGAGTAGAAGTAGATGATATTAGACAGTGGACAGAGGCCAGATAATGCATGAACTTTTCAGCCACAGGAAAAATTAACATAGTAACTCTTACACAAACCAAAGGGAATATACTGAAGATTTTAAGCTGAAAGTAACATGATATATATATCACGCTACCATGTTACTATATGTGTGTGTTAATATATATATATTATATTTAATATATATATATTAAATATAATATATTATATTTAATATATATATATATTAAATATAATATATATATATATATATATATATATTAAACTTACCCTGGTTGCTAGATAAAGGAGATCACATAATAAAATACTCTTCTGATAGTAATAATCATATGAACTAAAGGGGTGTCACTGGAAGTTAAAATAAATGAATGTAGTTCAGATGTATTTTAGATCTAGAGTTATGAAGATATGATGACAGACTGGCTTAAATAACAGTTATTTAATGCACAGATTGGGCCACTGAATAAAGCCTACTATCATTTACTAATGCAGGGAATTCTGAGAGAAGAACAAGTTAGCAACAGATAATAAAGAGATACTGATTACAAAAATATTGAAAATACTACTGGCCTCTTCCTATAGAGTTGTCAAAAGGAAACTGTACACATTGAGAACATAGCTTAGAATTGAGGTCAAAGAGGTAGATGTAAAATTTGAATCACCGGCATAGTATCTGCATAGTATTTACATACATTTAAATGGATGGAGTTCCCTAGGAGGAATTTGTAGAGACAGAGGATAAAAACCCGAATAGAATCAAGTTATGAAAAACTCCAAAATGTTGAGTTTGTGGATACACATTACAGTCAGAAAGTGAGACAGAAAGAAGTAATCGTAGACTAGAAAGAAAATCATGTGAGGCAAGAGAGAAGACCTTTTAAAGAGGGAAAGAGTGGTCTCCTGCCTTGAATGCTGCTGACAATATAGTAAGATGAAGACCACATTTTAAAAAATATCTATTGAACTTGGCATCATAAAAATGATAAGTTTTCAAAATCCATGTTTCCATAAAAACATGAAGATGGATGACTGATTTGAGTGAGTTGGTAAAAAACAGGATGTAAAGAAATGAAGCCAACCTAAGTTGTCAACTGATTTGTGACGGCAACTAGTTATTCGATGTAGTTAAAACAGGCAGTAGAGAAATAATGTATTCTATGGAGGGGTATTTGATGTTAGGATTTGTTTGTCCCTGAAATGAATGATATTAGAAATTGCTTTTATGCTGAGGGGGATAAGAAAAGTACAAAAAAAACCCAATAGTCTTGCAAGATAGAGAAGGAACAACTGAAGTGGGAAGAAAAGAGATTATGGTACGTAACTTCTAAGATTGTTGCCAATTACAACTGCCTCCTGATACTATTCACACCATTATGTAGACCCCTCATGTAGTTTACCAGGATGGTCTGAGTGACCAATAGAATATGCATAAGTGATATGTCATAAAAATTGAATTACTGAGGCCCATGTCAGATCTTATGAAAATGAATTTCTCAAAATGGGAGCCAATGTTTTGCATTCTCTTACAAGCTCTCAAAACAATGTTTCCATAGTACACACAAGAAAATATAAAAATTGTTGCACTGCAGAGAGGAGGGCATTAAAATTAAAGGAGGTAATGACATTAGTTGCATGCAACTCTTGCTCCTCCTTGAAATGCTTTCTCAAGATTAGATCACATTCTTTACCCCAACAAATTGATTGATTACATAATGGCTTAAGTTTATCCTTTCTGTATCTTAGACCACACAAATGATATTAGATGGTATCATTGGGGTAGACTGCATAGAGCCAGATACTTTTTTTAAAAAAATCCAGTCTAATAACCTGTGCCCTTGGTTGTATCTTAATGCATTCTCAGTTAATGGTATTACTGATATATTTGAATGTACTTATGTCTGCTATTTTTCACTTTGCTTTCTATATGGTCATGTCTTTCTTGTTCCTCCTTTCCTGTTTTACTAATTCTTTAGTGCCAAGTAAATATTTTCTAGTGTAACATTTAATTCCTATAATGATTTTTTTCAGTATTTTTTTAAAATCATTTGTTCAATAGTTGTCCTAAGGTTTCCCATATACATCTTAAGTGGTCAGAATCCATTTCTAATTTGTATTAATTTGATTTGAGTAAGATATATATAAACATTATTCCTACATAGCTCTATTCCATTTCTGCTTTTTGTGATATTTTTCTTACACATGTCTTTATATAAATCAAACAATACAGTGTTACAATTTTACCTTATATAATTGTATGCCTCTTAAAGCAATTGGGGGTAGAAAGAAGAGCAAGTATATATTTATAATGTTTGTTGTAATCTTTTTATTTACTGTTTCAGGTCCTCTTTATTTGTTCCTGTGGATTCAAGTTACCATCTGATGTCACTTCCTCACAGCCTTTCTCCTGCCCACATCCTCTGGGCTGTTGTTAGCAAATATATTACATTTTTATATGTTAGAGGCTTAGTAACACAATTATACACTTTAAAAAAATTCAATTGATTTTTAAATTACTTAAAGGAAGCAAAGAAAATAAATACTCATCTAAACACTAATTTATAACCACACAATTACCTATACTGGTGCTTTTGGCTTTTTCCTGTGAATTCAAATTACTGTATGCGGTCACTTGTTTCAGCCTAAAGAATTTCCTTTGGTATTTCTTCTAAGGCAGGTTCACTAGCAGCACATTCTCTCAGTTTGTGTTTATATAGGATTGGCTTTATTTTACCTTCATTTTATGAAGTTGTTCTGGATATATCATTCTTGTTTGATTTTTTTTTCTTTTTCCCTCAGCATTGTGAACGTGTCATCCTATTGATTTCTTGCCTCCATGACTACTGATGAGTAGTCAACTGTTAAATCTTATTGAAGGTTCCTTTGTAAGAGACAAAAACTTTGGCCTTTAGCATTTTGAGTATGATGTATCTGGATGTGGGTCTCTTTATGTTTCTCCTACCTGGAGTTTATATTAATATTTTTTGTTGTGTAGATTCATGTTTTGAATCAAATTTGGTAAGTTTTCAGGTATTCATTTTTCTAATATTATTTTCTGCTCATTTCTCTCTCTCATCTCCTTCCAGTTCTCCCATTATACATATGTTGGTGAGCTTTATGATGTCCCACATTAAAAAAAATTTGTTTTGAGTTTATTTATTTTGAGAGGGAGAGAGAAAGCATGAGTGTGCACAAGTGGGGGAGGGGCAGGAAGGAGAGACAGAATTTCAAGCTCGATCTGCACCATCAGTGCACAGCAGTGCACAGCATGATGCAGGGCTCAAACTCACAAATCATGAGATCATGATCTGAACCGAAATCAAGAATTGGATGCTTAACTGACTGTGCCACCCAGGCACCCCAATAATGTCCCACATTTTTTGATTTGCAGTTTCCAATGTTGGACCTCTGCACTTTGAACAAGTTTGCACAAATGCAGTCAGGGCCTTCGTGTTCTAAGTGTTCTGAACCTGACATAGAGCCTCTGCAATATGAGTGGGACTGTGCAGAAGACAATCCCTGACCTGGCTATACTCACCAGGAATTTAGTTTCTGCCACTGTAGTTATAGTGATGGAAACTGCTGGCCGCTTTTCCATTACAAGGAAGAAGCCATGGCCTTGACTGGGAACAAGGGGAACATCCTGTATTCTTGATGCACCTGCCTAGAGTTTGCATCATGCTGAGTTAAGAGGAGGACAGAAACAGTGGATCTTGTTTGAAATGTCACAGATTCTCTCCATTCTTATGAAGTTTTAGCAGATTTTCTTGAATAAATATTTCTTTCTTTTCTGTATGCCCTTATGACAATTTCAAAAGCCTTTGAATGACTGCATTTTAAAAAATATTATCTTCTCTAATTATGCTTGTTTTACCAGAGAGCAGTTCTATGTATCTACTTGCACTGCCATTCTGAAAGTCTTCTATTATAATTTATCCCTGTCCTTATTAGTACTCACCATTTACCATTCTGCCTTAAACTTTGACTAATTTTATGTGACCTGAATATAGCATCTGAAATTACCAGAATCAAAAGAATTGAAGCACTTCATTGATTCATGAATGTACCAGTTCCCAAACCCACTGGGTTGTCTTTAAGACTATGATCCTGGCTAAGAGGCTTACCTTTTTTCTTCTGCATAACTATGCTAAGCTCATCTCATTTCAGGCACACTCCATTCCATTCCTGTCTCCTCTCCCCTCCATATAAATACATAGATGTAGATACAGATATGGGTCTTAAGGACAAAAAACATTTTTCAGTGATAGTACAAGAGAAACTTATGAACGGTAAGAAATATCTTTCTTATTGCCATATCTCTTGGTAGTTATTAATTTATGTCAGTGTTCCTAAAACTATAATTTATATACTAGTTCCTTGGAGATGTTGTTAAAAACCAGATTGTAATTTTTAAAATGTGAGTTGGGGCCTACGACTCTGTAGTTTTAAAAAAGCTTTCAAGCAATCCCCCTATGACTAGTCTGCTAGTCACATGTAGAGTGGTAAGGCTTAATGTCATCATATAGAACATTATCTCTTTTAATTATTCTTCCTTTTAAATTACATATACTTATAACTGACAATAAGAAAAAATGGATTCCATACTTCACTATGTGTCCCTAATAACTGGTAATTTAGCTCCTCTAATAACTGTTAATTAGCTACTTAAAAAAACTGCTGAGTTTTAATATTATCAATTATATGGTCCTTATTGACTTTTTAGGCAAGAAGGCATTCTTTTCTCTCTCTCACTCTCGCTCTCGCTCTCTCAGCCTGAATGAGATTCAGTGGGATAGGACTATTTCTTTAACATCGGGATGGAGGAATGAAGAGAACATAGTTTGTTTTTGTTTTGAACAGAGTTAATTTTTTAAACTTTAACAGAGGAATTTATTTAAATATTTTAAAGATATTTTTAAAATAGTATGCTTATATTAAATTTAATTTACCGATTTTTTTCTTTTATTTGTGTTGATTATCAAGATCCTGGAGGGTCAATTCTCTAGTATTAAGTAATTTACTCACTATTTTATCAGTGAAGGGTAGAGACAAGGCATTTAACTATAGCCTTTGAGGGTATATTGTAAATGGTAAACCAACTGAATACCACTGAATTAAAACATCAAATAGACAATGGGTGTCAACAATCTTAAATTGTAATTAGGACCCTTTCTTAGTAAAATATAAGTTGGTAAGAATAAGTGTAAAAAAAAATGTAAATTTTACCGCAGAAATTCCAAAGGCTATCAGAGAATGCAGTTTCAAATGTTATTTATCTTATGAGATGAGGCACCTGGGTGGCTGAGTCAGTTAAGCATCTGACTTCAACTTAGGTCACGATCTCATTGTTCCTGAGGTCGAGCCTCACTTTGAGCTCTGTGCTGACAGCTCAGTGCTTGGAGCCTGCTTCAGATTCTGTCTCCTCCTTTCTCTGCCCCTCCTCCACTCATACTCTGACTCTCTCTTTCTCCCTCTCCCTCCCTCTCTCTCTCTCTCTCAAAAATAAATAAACATTTAAAAAAAGTTTATTTATCTTAACAGAGAAATGTGGAAGAGAACCGTAAGTTCTACATTTTATAAATTAGTGTGCTGAGCTCAGTATATGTTACAATTATTAGAACATATTTGAGAAGTATCAAAGAACTTTATTTTGTGAATAAATATCTAATTTGATTAACATAATTTGATTTAATTTGCTAAATATCTAACACTATTGAATTTAACTTAAAATTTTACATAATTACATTTCATTTGTAATTCATTTTTCAAAATAGCTGTTTAGATTTCAATTCATAGTAATTGAGTAGTAGTAATTGAATAGTAATTCATAGTAAAAGAAATGTCATTCTTTGATGATAATTTAATATATCAATCACCAGTATAGTATCTGACACTGCAGATAATGTTTATCAAAAGACAAATAAATGATTTAATATATAAAATGATACAATGTACACTTTATTTGAAAAGAGATAATGTTTAACTTATCATTCCTGAACCAATTATCTCTCAAATTTAGTGGCAAATAATGCATATTTATTATCTTAAAATTTTTATTGATAATAAGTCTTGGACATGGCATAGCTGGATATTCTACAAGGCTGCAGTTGAGGGCTTTCTCTCATTTGAGGACTGACCAGGAGAGGATCCATCGCCAAGTTTATGTAGTTATTGGAAGAATTCACTTCCTTGAAGACTATTGGACTGAGGGCCCAGCTTCTTGTTAGCTGTTGGGCAAAGGCTACCTTTAGTTCCTGGTCATGTGGCCTTCTCTACAGGTAGCTCACAATATGGTGGCTTACTAAAATAGATAGAGAGTATCTCCTGGCAAGTGAGTAACAATCCTACGTTATGTAATCACAGAGGCAGGTCCTATATACTCTCAAGTAGAAAACACAAAATCGTTTAAGCACCAGGGTTTGAAGATCTTGGTACAATCTTAGAGTTGTCCTTCATAGTCAATGAAAATAGTTTTCTTTGTAATTGTTATGCATAACTCTCCCATGCTAAAAAGTAAACTACATGAGCACAGAACTTTATCCACTTTAGTTCTGTATTCTCAGAAGTTGTAACGGTATGTCTTCAGTAGTAGACGCTCAGTCAATATTTCCTGAATGATAAAATGGTAAGTTACATTTTTCTCAAAAGAATATCATATGCCTTTGAACTGCAATAATAAGTAGTCAGTATCATGTAGTGACTGTATAAACTCTGAGTCAGACTCCTTTAACTAGAGCTCTTCTTGATGATATTATACTGATGATATTAAAACATTATGTATTAATTTTAACATAATTTAGGGTAATTATATTATCTGAACTAAACAATTTACACAGTTATGCTAAGAAAGGTATACCAAATACACGCCTACACTCTCATTCAAAATGTGATAAAATTTAGTTATTTTATACTAAGTGAATAGATCTTTCTCACCTTTCAAATGAGAGAATGGATTCCATAATGATATGGTCTTTTCTAGTTAAAAAGCAAAAAGCAGGATTCTCAAGGCAATCAAACCAAATACTGCCATAAAATGGCTTAAATTTTCTAAACCTATGAAAATAAATATCTACTGTATGAAGAAATTAGTACCTACAAGTTTTATCCCACATATTTCTGTTTTAGCTTCCAGGGGAAAAAACAGTATTCATTTTACCTCTGTTAAAGTAGCCCCCCAAACCCCTCTATTTACACACTGTAACCAAATATTTGTTCAACTGGCAACATAAACTCTTATCTGATATCACTATCCTCATCAGCAAAATAAAACTTGCATTACATTTATCTTACCTAAAAAAATTACTTTAAGGGATGTTATAAGGCACTTCCCAATCAATTCTTCTTTCTCTATATAAATGAGAAAATGGTTACCCATCACAAATCTGTTACAGCTATCGCTTTCTCATACAGAGTGAACAATCAAGCCTCTCGAACCCTCAGATTAGAAACAATTCTCCTGATTAGTTTGTACATGTGGCACCTCCCTGCTGTAATACAGAAGGGTGACCCTCGTGAGTGCTCTCATTAAACAATGAGCAAACAGCTGGAAATTACCTTCTCCAAACAAAATGTATATTGTATCAGTTTTCACAAGTAAGAAGTTGCCTGCCAGGAAGACCCTGACCAAATCAGAGTCAAATCAAGAGATATCAATCATTAGGCTTAGGAAATCAGTCTAAAAAGAGCTGAAAGTGGCTTCAGAATTCACTGAAGCAGCCTCCACAAGAGATTTTTTTTTAGAAGGCAAAACAAAACAAAATAAAACAAAACTGGATGTTTCTTATACCTTCCTTGAAGAGAATCAAAGACTAAATGAGGTTCACGACCATCTTTCCATTCAGCAAGTTTCTGCCTTAGGAAATACCAATGTCTTTACTGAAGTTAAAAAAAAAAAAAATAGGTTGCAGCTAATGTGATGAATTCAATACAAACTACTAGTATTTTCACTCAGAGTTGATAATTTTTAATGAGGACCATTTGTCTCTATCTGGTTCCTCAAGGCTGTTTCTAATGACCCAGCTCCAAATGGAGAGTAATCTCATCAGATTGAGGTTCAGTGCAGCCAGTCCTGTGGCCATTTGGCATTTCTAGGTTTCCCTTAAAGAGTTCTGATTGTCATCAGGAATAAAGAGTTGGAACCTAGATACAAACAAATCGTCTGAGATTGCTCATCAAAAAAGAACCTTGGCAAGTCCAAATTCAAGGCAGCAGGAACACCATGGAAGGGACTGGCAGCCTAATTAGGGAGGGTGGTTATATTCAGGTTCAGTCTGTGCCAAATGCATTGTTTTGCACAGTCCTCGACCCCTTTCTTACTTTTTCTTACATGAATCTCATTAAGAACAGTTCACTCTGTAACACTGACTTATCACCCTCTTACTTTTTAGGTCAGTTATATTGTAAATATAAGAACCCTAGAATGATAAACATTTCTAAATGATTAACAAGTGAGATTTTTGTGTGGATTTTCATCTCTTATTTATACTGTGCTCTAAATGGTAAGTTGTTACTATAGGACTGACTGCTACTGCCTCTGCTAATTTTCCTAGCAACCACAGTTGATAGGGGCTTATGACAGGACAATATTTTTATAAAGTATAGCGCCCAAAATTACTATGCATAAAACTTTTGTATACAGAAACATAGTTATTGGGGTGAATTACGTTGTCAACCAAGCTAGAAAACACCTTCCGTTAACGTATTGAGAGTGTCCATCTGAGTTCTGAAAGAAATCTTAAGATGTCCTGGCCTCCATGCCAACCCTTTACTAGCCTGTTATCTGTGAAGAATAGAAAAGAGCACCCTTTAGTATTACTTTTTAAATTAATTCTATTTTTCATTTGTAGGTATCAGAATATATAAAAGCTAGAGTTTTAATAAGCTCTTTTTGGGTCATGTTCACACCCAAAAAATAAACTGCTGGAGTAACATCTAAGTACACAATCAACTATCTAAAGTTTAGACTCTGTGCCTGTAACTCAGTATAAGTAAATATACCAGTATCAGGGATGAGAGAAGTGGCATCGCTACATATTTCTCAGATACTAGAATAATAATCAGAGGGAGTGCCTGGTGGCTCAGTCGGGTAAGTGTCTGACTTTGGCTCAGGTCGTGATATCACACGGTTCATGGGCTTAAGCCCCATGTGGGGCTCTGTGCTGACAGCTGGCAGCTGTCTCCCTGCCTCTCTGCCCCTTTCCTACTCAAGCTCTATCTCTCTCTGTCTCTCAAAAATAAACATTGAAAAAAAAATTAAATAATAATAAAAAGCAGAGAATATTAGAAATCACTTTATTCAAGAACTTAGTAGAAATGGACAAATTTCTTGAAATTTGCAAACTATGAAGGGCTCTCCAGAAAAAGTAGATAACACAAAAATCCATATTATCTATTAAAGAAATTGAGTTTTTAGTTAAAACCTTCTCCACAAAGAAAATTTCAGCCTCATATGGATCCAATCGTTAACTCTACCAAACACTTAAAAATAATAAAAGCAATTCTACCTAAAGCCTCCCAGAAAATTAAAGGGAAGGGAGTAATTCTCAAATCACTGTATGAGGCCTGCACTATTTCAATAAAGATGTTCTAAGAAAAGAAAACTAAGTCCAATAGTCCTCATAAACATAGATGCCAAAGCTCTTAGGAATTTGTTACCATATTATATCTAGCAATATGTTAAAGAAAAAAGTAACACATATTACTAAATAAGGTTTAATCAAGAAATGTAAAGTTTGTTTAACTTTAATAAATCAATGTAATATACCATATTCAATGAAAGAGAAAAAAATCTGATCATCTCAATATACACTAAAATAGTGTTTCACAAATTTAGCATTGATTGTTGATAAACTCTGAGCACACTATGAATAGACTGGAACTTTTCCAAACTGATAAATGTATCTGTGTAAAATATACTGTTAACATCTTACTCAGTGGTAAAAGACTTAATCTCTTCTAAGATCAGGAATAAAGCAATGATGTGCACCCTCATTATTTTCTTGCACATTGTACTAGAGATTCTATGTTATGAAATAGGACAAGAATAAGCACCAAAGTCATCTAGATTTATAGGAAAAAATAAAACTGTCTTTATTCACAGACAACATGATTGTGTATAAAATCCATTAGAATCTACAAAAAAAGCCTATTAGAATTGGTAAGTGAATTTATCAAGGTGGCAAGATAAAAGACCTGTAATATGAAAAAGCAATTTTAAAGTCTATAATTTATCAAAAAATACTTTGAAATTTAAATGAAAATAATAGAGGGAGCCAAACCATAAGAGACTCTTAAAAACTGAGAATAAACTGAGGGTTGATGGGGGGTGGGAGGGAGGGGAAAGTGGGTGATGAGCTTTGAGGAGGGCATCTCTTGGGATGAGCACTGGGTGTTGTATGGAAACCAATTTGACAATAAATTTCATAATAAATAAATAAATAAATAAATAAATAAATAAATATGGAAACCAATTTGACAATAAATTTCATAATTAATAAATAAATAAATAAATAAATAAATAAATAAATAAATTGTTAACCCTTAGAGGTTAATGTATGTCTTGACTAGAATGTGGGAAGGATTGTTCTAATCTCCCCTCTGATATACAGATGGCACCACTTTAGGTATCTACCCTTTGACCTTACCACAATTCAGTATAGAATATGTGGATTAAGGTCCAGACTTTGCAGAGAATAGGGGCAAAGTACGTGGATAGTTTTCTGCCTGATCTACTCTGTCAGTAAGTTATCCTAAATAAAACTCTATAAATGATATGGAGTGACTTGCTTTGTTTTTCAGTTTCAAAATGCCTTCTCAGTTTGGAGGATATTTACTGTCCCTCCTCCGCCTTCCACCTTGAATTCCAAAAACTATATTGCTGAGATAAATAAAGGAAATCTTGGGGCGCCTGGGTGGCGCAGTCGGTTAAGCGTCCGACTTCAGCCAGGTCACGATCTCACGGTCCGTGAGTTCGAGCCCCGCGTCAGGCTCTGAGCCCCGCGTCAGGCTCTGAGCCCCGCGTCAGGCGCTGGTCTGATGGCTCGGAGCCTGGAGCCTGTTTCCGATTCTGTGTCTCCCTCTCTCTCTCTGCCCCTCCCCCGTTCATGCTCTGTCTCTCTCTGTCCCAAAAATAAATAAAAAACGTTGGAAAAAAATTTAAAAAAAAAAAAAATAATAAAGGAAATCTTTAATAAATGGAATATATATACATATATATACACACACACATAAGCATATATATACATATATGTATATATGTATTTTAATATCATATTTTGATGTATACTTTTTAAAATTTAAATCCAAGTTACTTAACATGTAGTATAATAATAATGTTTTTAGGAACAGGATTTGGTGATTCATCACTTACATATAACATTCAGCGTTCATCCTAACAGTGTCCTTCTTAATGCCTTTTGCCCAATACTCTGACAGTAACCCTCAGTTTGTTCTCTGTATTTAAGAGTCTCTTATGGTTTATCTACCTCTCTGTTTTTATATTATTCTTCCTTCACTTCCTTTATGTTCATCTGTTTTGTATATTAAATTCCACATATGAGTGAAGTCATATGATATCTGTCTTTCCCTGACTCACTTATTTCGCTTAGCATAATACACTCTAGGTCCACCCAAGTTGTTGCAAATGGCAAGATTTCATTCTTTTTGATTGCCAAGTAATATTCCATTGTGCATGTGCGTGTGCATGTGTGTGTACAGACACCACTTCTTCTTTATCCATTCATCCGTCGATGGACATTTCGGCTCTTTCCATACTTTGGCTATTGTTGATAGTGCTGTCATAAACTTTGGAGTGCAAGTGCCCCTTCATGTCAGCACTCCTGTATCTTCTGAATAAATACCTAGTAGTGCAATTGCTGGGTCAGAGGGTAGTTCTATTTTTAATTTTTTGAGGAACCTCCATATTGTTTTCCAGAGTAGCTGAGCCAGTTTGCATTCCCACCAGCAATGCAAAAGAGATCCTCTTTTTCTGTGTCCTCGCCAACATGTGTTTTTGCCTGAATTGTTAATGTTAGCCATTATGACAGGTGTGAGGTGGTATCTCATTCTGGTTTTGATTTGTATTTCCCTGATGATCAGTGATGTGGAGCATTTTTTCATGTGTTGGTTGGCTATCTGGATGTCTTTGGAGAAGTGTCGATTCATGTCTTTTGCCCATTTCTTCACTGGGTTATTTGTTTTTTGGGTGTTGGGTTTGATAAGTTCTTTATAGATTTTGGATACTTACCCTTTACCTGATATGTCATTTGCAAATTACTTCTCACATTCCTTTGGTTGCCTTTTAGTTTTGCTGATTGTTTCCTTTGCTGTGGTGAAGATTTTTTTCTTGAGGAGGTCCCAAAGTTCATTTTTGCTTTTTTTTTATTTGGGTCTGGAGACATGTCAAGTAAGAAGTTGCTTCAGCTGAGGTAAAAGAGGCTGTTGCCTCTTTTCTCCTCTAGAATTTTATTGGCTTCCTGTCTTACATTTTGGTCTTTCATCCATTGTGAGTTCATTTTTGTATATGGTGTAAGAAAGTGGTGCAGGTTCATCCTTCGGCACATTGTTGTCCAGTTTTCCCAACACAATTTGCTGAAGAGACTGTCTCTTTTCCATTGAATATCTTTCTTGCTTTGTCAAAGATTAGTTGGCCATACGTTTGTGGGTCCATTTCTGGGCTCTCTATTCTGTTCCATTGATCTATGTGTCTGTTTTTGTGCCGGTACCATACTCTCTTGATGATTACTCCTTTGAAATACAGCTAGAAGTCAGAATTGTGATGTCTCCAGCTTTGGTTCTCTTTTTCAGGATTTCTTTGGATATTTGGAGTCTTTTCTGGTTCCATACAAATTTTAGGTTTGTTTGTTTTAGCTCTGTGAAGAATGCTGGTGTTATTTTGATAGGGATGCACTGAATATATAGATTATTTTGGGTAGTATCGACATTTTAACAATATTTTCTCTTCCAATACAAAAGCATGGTATGTTTTTCCATTTTTTTCTTTGTGTCTTCAATTTCTTTCATAAGCTTTCTATAGTTTTTGTTGTGTAGATATTTCACCTGTTTGGTTAGGTTTATCCCTAGGTATTTGATGGATTTTGGTGCAGTTGTAAATGGGATCAATTCCTTGATTTCTCTGATGATGCATTATTGGTGTATAGAATTGCAACCAATTTCTGTACATTGATTTTATGTCCTGCATATGTGCTGAATTCATGTATCAATTCTAGCAGTTTTTTGGTGGAGTTTTTTGGGTTTTCCACATAGAGTATCATGTTGTCTGTGAAGAGTGAAAGTTTGACTTCCTTCTTGATGATTTGGATGCCTTTTGTGTGTGTGTGTGTGTGTGTGTGTGTGTGTGTGTGTGTTGTCTGATTGCTGAGGCTAGGACTACCAACCTTATGTTGAATGACACTGGTGAGAGTGGACATCTTTGTCATGCCAGGCTTGCTAGTATCTTGTTGAGAATTTTTGCATCCATGTTCATCAGGGAAATTGGTCTGTAGTTCTCCTTTTTTAGTGGGGTCTTTGGTTTTGGAATCAAGGTAATGCTGGCCTTGTAGAATGAGTTTGAAAGTTTTACTTCCATTTCTATTCTTTTGCAATAGCTTCAAAAGAATAGGAGTTAACTATTCTTTAAATGTTTCATAGCATCTCCTGGAAAACCATCCAGACCCGGACTCTTGTTTGTTTGGAGATTTTTGATTACTGATTCAATTTCTTTACTGGTTATGGGCCTATTCAAATTTTCAATTTCTTCCTGTTTCAGTTTGGCAGTCCATATGTTTCTAGGAATTTGTCCATTTCTTCCAGATTGCCCAATTTGTTGGTATTTAATTGCTCATAAAATTCTTGTATTATTGTTTGTATGTCTGCAGTGTTGGTTGTGATCGCTCCTCTTTCAGGATTTTATTTATTTATTTATTATTTCAGGATCGCTCCTTTTTCTTTTTGATCACACTGGCTAGGGGGTTATCAATTTTGTTAATTCTTTCAAAGAATCAGTTCCTGGTTTCATTGATTCTTTCACTGATTCAAAGAATCAGTTCCTGTTTTGTTGTTGTTGTTGTTGTTGTTGTTGTTGTTGTTTCTTTGTTTTAGATAACATTGAGTTCTGCTCTAATCTCTATTATTTCCTGTCTTCTGCTGGTTTGGGGCCTTTTTTGGTGTTCTTTTCCCAGCTCTTTTAGGTGTATGTTTGGTTGTGTATTCGAGACCTTTCTTCCTTCATTAGGAAGGCCTGAATTGCTATATACTTCACTCTTATGACTGCCTTTGGTACAACCAGGAGGTTTGGGGCTGCCATTTTATCATTTTAATTTGCTTCCATGTACTTTTTAATTTCCTCTTTAATTTCTTGGTTAGTCATTTCATTCTTTAGTAGGATATTCTTTAGTGTCCGAGTATTTGTTGTCTTTCCAAATATTCTCTTGTGGTTGATTTAGAATTTCATAGCATTGTGGTCTGAAAATATGCACAGTATGATCTTGGTATTTTTGAGCTTGTTGAGGCCTGATTTGTGTCCCAGTATGTGATCTATTCTGGAGAATGTTCCATATGCACTCAAGAAGAATGTGTATTTTGCTGCTTTAGGATGAAACATTCTGAATATATCTGTTAAGCCCATCTGGTCCAGTGTGTCATTCAAAGCCATTGTTTCCTTATTGATTTTCTGCCTAGATTATCTGTCCATTGCTGTAAGTGGGGTGTTGAAGTCCCTTACTACTATGATATTATTGTCAATGAGTTTCTTTATCTTTGTGATTAATCGATTTAAATATTTGGGTGTTTCACATTGGGGTCATAAATAATTACCGTTGTTAGATCTTCTTGGTGGATAAACACCTTAATTATGCTATATTGTCTTTCTTCATCTCATTACAGTCTTTATTTTAAAATCTAGTTTGCCTGATAAAAGTATGGCTACTCCAGCTTTCTTTTAATGACCATTAGCATGATAGATGGCTCTCCATCCCCTTACTTTCAATCTGAAGGTGTATTTAGGTCTAAAATGAGTCTCTTATAAGCAACATATAGATGGGTCTTGTTTTCGTATCCATTCTGATACCCTATGTCTTTTGATTGGAGCATTTATTCCACTGACATTTAGAGTGAGTACTGAAAGATATGAATTTAATGCCATTGTGTTGTCTGTAGAGTTGATGTTTCTGGTGATGTTCTCTGGTCCTTTGTAGTCTTTGTTACTTTTGGTCTTTTTTACTTTGTTTTGTCTTTTCTCCACTCGGAGAACCCCCCTTAAAATTTCTTGTAGGGCTGGTTTAGTGGTCACAAACTCCTTTAGTTTTTGTTTGTCTGGGAAACTCTTTATCTCTCCCTCTATTTTGAATGATAGCCTTGCTGGATAAGGAATACTTAGCTGCATGTTTTTCTGATTCAGCATGTTGAATATATCCTGCCACTCCTTTCTGGCCTCCCAAGTTTCTGTGGATAGGTCTGCTGTGAACCCGATCTTTCTTCCCTTATACATTAAGGACTTTCCCTTGCTGCTTTCATAACTCTTTCATTGTCTGTATTTTGTGAATTTGTCTATGATATGCCTGGTGACAGTTGGTTTGTGTTGACCATCTAATCTAATCTAATCTAATCTAATCTAATGGAAGTACTCCATGCTTCTTGGATTTTGATTTTTGTGTCATTCCCCAGATTAGGAAGTTTTCTGCTATAATTTGCTCACATAAACCTTCTGCCTCTTTTCTTCTCTCATCATCTTCTGGGATTCCTATGTTTTGGATGTTATTCCTTTTTAATAAGTCACTGAGTCCTCTAAGTCTTGTATCGTGCTCTTTTGCCTTTGGTTCCCTCTTTTTTTCTGCTTCATTATTCTATAATCTTATTTTCTATTGTTTTATTTTATTTTCTATATCGCTGATGCACTGCTCTGCTTCATCTATCCTTGCCGTCATGGCATCTATTCTAGATTGCATCTCTAGATTGCATTTTTAATTTCATTCTGACTAGATTTTACTTCTTTTATCTCTGCAGAAAGGGACTGTATGCTTTTTTTCCAACCCCAGCTAGTATTATTGTCGTGGTTCTAAATTCTAGTTCAGACATCCTGCTTATATATGTGTTAATTAAGCTTCTGGCTGTCATTTCTTCCCATTCTTTCTTTTGGGTGAATTCCTTTGTTTTGTCATTTTGGAGGAAGAAAAAATTAATAAAATAAGAAATTAAAATTAAAAAAATTAAAACAAAACAAAAAATCAAATAAGTGAAGCTAGATTCTAGGTGTGTTTTGGTCTTCTTGTTGAAAGAAACTTGATAGAATAGAGTAAAAAGGAAAAGAAAAGAAAAAAATAAAAAGGTAAGAAAAAAATTAATTAAAAAAATTATATAATAAAATAAATTACAATGAAATAAACAAATTGAAATAGAATAATATATTTTTAAAAAGAAAAAATAAAGTTAAACAATAAAAGAAAAATAAAATTTTCTCTTTCTGTATCCAAGAAAGAAAAAGAAAAGAAAGAAAAAAGAAAACAATTTAAGCAAAAACAGAAGGAAAGAAAACAAATAAATGAACCAGCAAACAGAATGAAACCCACATGAGGTTATATCCAATTTCCTCTAGAACTAAAACTATGAAGCCTTCTATAGACCGTACACTAAGCAGGTAGAATGACTTGTGCTGGTCTCCTAGGGGGTGTGCTTGGAGGGCATAGTTGGGCTGGGTTTGGTGTAATGGCTCTGCTCTCCTCTAGGTGGTGCTTCTTAGTTTAGTGGGATGGATCAGTGTGGAGTGCATGCACAGGTGCAGGTGAGGTGGAAATGGCTTCACCCAGCTTCCTAGTGTCTGGAACAGGAATTTCACACTTTCCCTTACTCATGATCAAGCACCCCTACTCTGTCTCAAGCCTCCATCCACTCCCTGCCTCTACCACATCCAAGCTGTCCATCTGCCAGATGACACCTCCCTCCAGAGTTTTATCTCAGATGGGTTTGTGTTTTCAAACCTCACACTTCAGAGACCCCCACGGCTTGGATCCACACCAACTCTCTGGGGGAGGGTCTTGCTGAGCAATGGCTGGGTGCCAGCCTGCCCCAGAAAACATTCATGTAATCATGCAGTGGCAGAGGTTCAGAGATTACAGCAAATCACAACACGCAGTTGGTGCCAGATTTCACTGCACTCTGGCTTCTTTGTTCCAGTCCCAGCATGGTGGCTGCTCTATGGGTTATGCTGAGATCTTTGCCTCTGGGGAGGCTGTATGGCCTCTACCAATGCACTACAGGCAGTGGAACTGCTTCTCCCTTTGTGGCACACAGTCTTCTCAGAACTCACTGCCTGCTTCAGGGCATTCACTCTACTTCCTCACCAGAACACTGCCAGGCATTGAGCTTCAGAACTTTAGACTCTGTGCTCCACTGTTTATAGAATCCTGGTGGTATTGAAACCTCCTTTCTTCCCATCAATGGTTTTGGGGAACATATTTCTTGATCAGTCCCCTGTGAGTGTTTGCATTCTTCCTCTATCTTTCTCTTTAGCTTCATTCAAGGGAGTACTTTTCTTGCATGATCCCAATGTGCTGCACTCTCCCCCTTTCCCTTTCTCTGTCCTCTCTCTGCAAAAACAGCTCCCTACCCTCCGTGGCTTTTCTCTCTCCTAGTTCACCTCTCCGCACCACATACCTGCCAAGTTCTATGGCTCAAGTTCTGCAGACTGTTGTGCTAATCCTCAGATCAATTTCCTAGGTGTTCAAAATGGTTTGGTGCTGATCTAGCTGTATTTTAGAGACGAGACAAGCTCATGGTCTCCGTGCTGCTCCACCATCTTAACTCCTCTCTCTGGAATCAGTTTTTCATCTCCCAGTTTGAGATACTAACATTTGAAGGAAGAATCCGTGGAAATAAGAATCCATCTTATTTTCCAGGAGATGCCTGACATTTTCACATATAATTGGTCTATTCAGACTAACATCTGACACCAGCTATTAGGCTATCATTCCCAAAGATTGCTTTGAAAAGGGTCCATGCACTCAATGCACAGCAGTAGTAGAGTCACTCAGTTCCAGGTATCTGGGAACATGTGTCCGGGCACACACCTCAACCACAGATCATGTATATGACAAGATCTAATCTCTATTTCTAAGGCTTTTCTCAAACTCAGTTTACTCCTTCTCATTCTGTCTTGAGAGATCATCAAGTGGAACACATCACATCACCATATCTTTTTAGTAACAGTTACTTCATTGTTTCATTGACCATTCATTGAGAAAAACATCCTCAACCATTTGCTCAGGCAATGCTTATGCATGGATACGCATGTGCACACAGGATTAGTTCCAGCTTATTTGGGTTATATCTCTGTAACAGTCAGGACAATCTCCAAGGAATTTTGCTGTAATAACCTTTCACTTCCCAAATAGACTATTACCATGTTGCTAAGTGTGTGGGGCCTCAGATAGTTTTGTAAGGTTAGCTTAGTGATGTGGTAGGCAGAATCTTAAAATAACCCCTGAGATTTCTCCTCCCTGATGGACATGCCCTAAATAATTTTTTCCCCTGGAGTGTGGTTAGGGTCTGTGAATAAGATGGAATATTGCCTCTATGATTAGGTTACCTCATGTGGCAGAGGTGAAGGGATTTTACAGATATATTTAAGGTTTGTAATCAGTTGAATTAAGTAAACCAAAGAAAGTTTACCCAGGTTGGGTCCGACCTAAAAAGGTAAGTGATTTACAAAAGGACCTAGGTTAGAGACAGAAGTGAGAGAGACTCAAATAAGCTGAGACAATCCCTCATTGGCTTTATAGAAACAAATTGCTAGGATGTGGGAAAGGCCACCTGGCCAAGACCTGAGGGTCCCAGTACTATAACCATAGAGAACTGAACTCTGCCGATAACCAATGAGCTTCGAAGAAGACTCAAGCCTCAGATGAGACTCCAGCCCCAGCTGAAACTTTCATTTCATCCTAGGAAGAACTTAAGTAAAAGATCCATTAATCTGTACCCAGACACCAGACCTACAGAAATTGAGAGTTATTTTAAGACGTTGAACTTGTGATTATTTGTTACTCAGCAATAAAATAACTAATATAGTTAGCCATTCATTTTTCTATCTTGGTAAAAGGCATGGGTAAGAGAAGAGAAACATGTCCTAAGTACTTCAGGCCCAAAGACTTGTCATTTCTCCTCCAAATTTGTACTTGTAATTATAATTTTTGCTTTGTAACTCCAAAGTCAATTATTGAAAGCAGGCTAAAAATAGGTTTATGTAAAGATGTATACTTCCTTTTACTGAATGTGAACATTAGTTATATAATAAAAGTTGCATTCTAAGAAATATGTGGGGAAACTTCAGAGAAGAGCATTTCTCCCAGAATTTCAAACACACATACACAGACATTCAGACATGCACATACAACTTGCCTCCCTTCAGGCATTGTTGAGTTCCCAATTGCTTGGATACAGTTTCATGACATATTAGTCTTATGTAGTGTCTGGCTTAGGAACTTCATCTTATTAAATTCATTCTAATACTGTACTAGTAATATATAATCACATTTATTAAGATAACAAAGCCAAACTTCTGATGTATAATCACTTAACATCAAATTAGGCAAAGTTTGCCAGTTTGGCATTCTAGCTTCTCATAGTCATTCCTCCAACAACAAAATATTATAAAATCACCCCAAAATGTAACGGTACCACTGCAAGCCTTGATGTCCTATTATTACTCTGCCTCACCACAACCATTAAGGACCTGCCTATTGTCCTGAAATTGTGCAGGAAGTGTTGCTAATATATTAGTGCCAACCTGTCTCTGGAGTTCAGTGTATGGAATATCCAATGACAGAAGACAGGGTCGTAGATAGCAAAGCAGGCAAGTTTGTGTTCTAAGATATCTTTGCAATTATACTGAACAGACTCATCTCAATCCATATAAAAATTGCAAGTTTTTAAAATAAATTAACAAATTAGTTCTAAAATTTCTGTAAGAAAAGTATCTACTTAGAGTAGCCAAAATATTGTTGGAACTGTTAAAACAGGATGTAATTTTAAGAATGATGAAATGATGATTTATTTCCCTTTGTCATCATCCTTCTAGGAAACTCCAATATTTCTTCTTGTATTATTATTTAGAATTTTTAGCATAGATGACAACATTGATAAGTAATAAGTAATTACTGGGGTGATAAAATAGCAAGATATTTCAAAAATATGAGAAAATAAGTCAGTGATTCCACTATGTATTTTTAAGGCATTATTTTATTTTATTTTATTTTTAGAGATAGAGAAAGCATGTGTTCATGTGGGGGAGGAGAAGAGGGAAAGGGAAAGAGAATTTTAAGCAGTCGCCACTGAGCACAGAGCCTGATGCAGGGCTTCCCATGACCCTGGGATCATGACCTGTGCCAAAATCAAGAGTCAGATGCTCAACTGACTGAGCCACACAGGTGCCCCTGCACTATGTATTTTAAGTTATAAAACATCCAATTGACTACTAACATCATTGCAAGATAAAATGTTTTATTCTATTAAAACAAAAGCAAATTTTCTTTTGTTATTTAGAAGACAATAATAGATGAATAAAAGCCATAAAAATAGATATTTACAAGAAGTTTTAACTTCTCAAAAATAAACTAAAAAATTTTGATTGAGGTCAATGGACCTTGACAGCATGTGAGGGTTAAAGCAGACAGCTACCAATTTACACCAAAAAAAAAAAGAGAGAGCGAGAGAGAGAGAGGAGAGAGAGAGAGAGAGAAGGAAGGAAGGAAGGAAGGAAGGAAGGAAGGAAGGAAGAAACTAATGAACAAATGAATGGATGAAAGGAAGGAGGACAGGCAAGCTTATTATGGGAACGAATTTTAATAATTCAGTACATAAATACTTTATTTTCAGTGATGGCAGAAAGAGAAACCATGAGCTTAGAAATAAATTCTTGAAGCAAGGAATAGGTAGCACAATTAGAACAGTGTGGGACATCAGAAAGATGGGACAAAGAGGGAATCTGGTTGAAATCATGTGTTATTCTTCTTGATACTTAGTGATATGGACTAGACATTCATTTTAGTACCACTTCATATCCTTAATTTGCCAAATATAATTGTAGTATAATGTATTCCTTTCCACTTTTGAGAGTAGGTATAGTCTTTAAAAATACATTATATTAATAACGAGCAGAAATCATCTAGATGTCTACACACATGTTGGTGGACCCTCTCTGAGAGACTGAGAGACTTGTATACTATTTTGTACTCTGAGAAGGCAAACCAGGTGAGCCAAGACTTTGTTACAAAACATAAACATAGGTATATTGCTTTTGGGTATGCTATTTCTGGACACTGAGTTCTAAAAGTCTGACTTTTTCAACATTCCATTTAAGTTTTTGACTATTATAGGACAGTTCATGATAGGCACTCCATAAATATTATTCAATGAAAGAAAAGGGTACAATGCTATCAGGAAATATCACCTACAAATTTTTGTGGAAACATTTCACTTAATCTGTCCATGTGTCAATAATATGTCAAATGAATTGATGAGAGCAATCAGAGTGTGATTTGAGAACTAGAAATTAAGTGGTTTATGCTCTAACATGATTAATTCTGCAAAAGGAAAGATCTACATAATATCTTTATTTTAAGGTCATATTCAACACCCCAAATTTGTTGAAAACCTAATGTGTACCTAAAAGTTAAGTTTGTTTAAAAAAATGAAAAGAATGTCATGCAGCTACTAAAAATGTATTTATGAAATGTATGTGACATTATTGAACATATCTTTCTATTCTTAAATTTTAAAAATATGCTCATGCAAATATATCTAAAATAAATCAATACTTTAATGAAATTCAAATTATATCATTAATTTTTTTATTGAGAAAAATCTCAGAAGTACTTTTCTTATATTCATCTCAGAGGAAAAACTACTAAAAAATAGACTGGTATATTTTCTGGAATTAATGTATTCATATTTGTAAGATATTTTAGAAAAGGCAAATTTAAACTGTAAAATAGGTTTGACTCCTAATGGAAAAAAGATGAAACAGAAATGGCAAAAGACATTCGAGATGAAATATACTGTACTTTGGGGATTATAACTTTTTTAATATTAATTATTTTTTGCTTGTTTCAAATAGCATTTGACTTGCTTGGCAAGACATGAAGATAGAAATAAGAAACAATACCATCTTGAAAATGCAAAATTATCAACCAAACTGTGATTAGACATGCAGAGTTAAAAATATATTAATTTCATCTTATATATCTAAATCACTAAGCATGTTCTTCCTACTGCTAAGTCACTAATATGTAGTTATGGAGACAAAAAAACTGTATTATTTTATACAATAATAATGATTTCTCATTGTTATTTAAACTCTTTTGAATATATTCCATGTTCCAAAAATAACTTGTTTGCCTTATAAAAGTCAAGGTTCTTAACTTTAGCCTTCCATTCTACCCTGATAGTCCTTGAACACTGGGCTAAGTAACTAGAGCTTATTGAATAAAACAATCAAAAACAATTTTATTCATGTAAAGATGATCTTATTTCTAAAGTGTATTTTTATATAACTAATTAATATGTGTTAACATGATTATTTAGTATGGTAAATGGCACATCTCCTACATTATTTTCCCTGTTTAAAAAATTCATTCATTACAGATAGATAGTAAGAATTTTAAGGAACTTTTTGCTACAGATAAAAAAAAAATCAAAGATAATTTTTATTTTTTAAACAAGTGAAAAAGCAAAAAAGATGATGCATTTTGCATAAAATTCCAAAATGACTGTATTATGTTCGTTTATTAAACACTTACTAAATACAGAGTGATGGCTCTTTCCCTTTTTCATTCAAGTAAAATAAACAGTAAATAACTAGAACTTTTAAGATTCAGGAGAAAACTGAAGTTCTGTTTTTAGTACCTTACTTAAGAGAAATATTTGTGGTTTGTTCCTGATTCTAATGTGCATTAAATTTCAACAGAGAGTTTCACGTTATATCCTCATTTTTCTTTACGTAAATTTTATTAAGGAATTTGGTGAGAAATGTGTTGTTTTTCTATGCAAAGAAAAACAGATTCAAAGAATCATTGATTGTCTTGAATTTCTCTATATACCATCAAAGATAGTTAATATAGGAAGTTAACCTTTTTAGTCTTTGATAGAATAATCATGAAGTTATAATTCCTTTTATTGGAGGTTTCCAAGAGGTTATTTCAAGGAGATTGCTCTTGTATATGAGATGTAAGTAAATGTTTTCCAAGGTATAGAATGAGAAATGTTAATGACTTCCTTGAAAATGTTGGGGAACAATAGGTCAAAATGAAATTGTGGCAGAATGTGGAAACACATGTTTTGAATTTGTATGAAGATGTTTTTCAGAAACTTGACTGCTTTAATGAATTTTATGTTAATATAAGTATGTCCAAATTAATTATTTCTAGGTTTTTATGGAAACAGTATATAGAAATTGGTCTCATACTAGTATTTTCTTTATTTTTTATTTTATTTAATCATGCTTGTTTTTGATTAATTCAAAAACTTATGCATATCTTATAAGGATACTTCTTGGTATTTATTTTATTTGCATAGTATAAATATATATTTTGAATTTCTTGCTTTAAAAATAGGCATATATTCTCAAACTTTTTCATATTCTGGTGTTTTTAATTCCAATTTTTCCCACCTCCATCCTTACTGCTTACAAAAGGTGAATCTTTAATATTCACAGAGTGAAACACAAACATGCACACACAGAAATAATTTACCTTTCAAAAAATAAACTGAGCTGATTTTTCATTAGCTATACATTCATTTACTCAACAAACAAATGACTTTGAAGACTGGCTATGTGTGGGGCACTGAGGATTTAGTGATGAAACCACTAGGTGCCTGAATTCATGGAGCTAATAATGTGATGGAAACTTACAGGCTGTGATCAGTTGACCAAGATCACTCTCAACTTATTAGGCATTCAGGGAATCATTTATGAATTCCAAATTGTTTATAACCTTATATTTTTACCTAAATTTAGTAAGTCATTCACATATCTTCCACTTAAAAATGCATTTGTTTCCTGTTTATGCATTAAACATGCCATAATTGATCAAACTTTGTAGCTTCCTGCACAGAAAGCTGTAGACTAAAATCTGAAGCACTACAGTAACTGTTTGATATTCCAATTATGCTATTATCAAAATGGATGTTCTTCTCAATCTGTAATTTCAGATATCAATCATATATATTATGAACGATATATTGTTAAAATTGACAAACTTTCTGATAGGCACTTCAATATATTAATCATATTTATTTTGGATGGTCATCTCTAATACATGGCTATACTTATATAGGAACTACTTCAGTAGCTTTTAGAACTCTGGAGTTTAATTACTGATTCTGTTGTTATTGACTCAGTTATCATTTGAACATCTATTTGTTGGCTATTTGGCATTAAGATTTTATAATACAAAAACAAAATACTTTGGTGGACTGCCATGAGCCATACTTTCTGATATTCACATTCTTCTGCAGTCTTTTTTTGAATAGGGGACTTGCCTGTGACTTGCTTTTACCAGTGAGACTGGTTTAAACCTTAAGAAAGCCTAACAGCTTACACTTTTGCACTTTGGGGGAAGCTAGCTACTATACACAAAGTCTAACTTCCCCGAGATGGCCACACTATGAGAATCCTAATCTAGCCATGTTAAAGGAACACTTCACAGGAAACTGAGGACCCTGGCTAATAACCTCAGCCAGGCTTCTCACCGACAGTAAGGGAAATTCACCAGTCATATTCTATGAATGACAGGACTGCAGCCTCAAAGATAATGATTAGTTCCTGGTGAGTCAGCAAACTTCACAATTTTGGTGATCTTAGAAAAACAAGACTTGATCAAAATCTATAGATACTACAGATGAAACCTCATGGAGGGGGTTGAGTTCCTAATAACAGGATAAAAGAATAAGTGAGGCTTTAAAAAGTCCAATCAGGGGCACCTGGGTGGCTCAGTCAGTTAAATGTCCAATTTCATCTCAGGTCGTGATCTCACGGTTGGAGGGTTCTCCAGCCCCTCATCAGGCTCTGTGCAGACAGCTCAGAACCTGGTGCCCGCTCCAGATTCTGGGTATCTCTCTTTCTCTTCCCCTCCCTCCCTCACATGCTGTCTCTCTCAAAAACAAATAAGCATTAAAAAAATTAAAACAAAATTAAAACAAACAAAAAGTCCAATCATGCATTCAGAATGATATTTCTAGTTGCACATTAATTTTCTGACATCAGGAGCTGCTCAATACAATGTGGTCAAGGGGATTTCTTTGGTTAATTAACATCTCTTACTGTATCTACATAAATAATCCAAAACATGAGGAAATCTTCAATTTCATGTGATCAATAGCAGTCTTCAGAGATTATTTATTATTTAAATGGGTAGATTGTTAAGAACACATATTTAAAACATGTATTTTTAAAAATAGGCAAAAGGGACATTGCATATCCTTTCAAAGCTATTACCTTAGGAAATGAATGCTCTATGGTATCTATATTCTTGTTAAGAATTATCTCTGCCAGGGTGCAAATGAATATAGTGGATTGAAAAAAAAATGGGCTCTGGAGTCATTCTGGCTGTAGTTAGGTCTCAAATCTATTGGTATATGTTTAACTTACAGAATATTCTATAAGTTAACATTCACTTAAGAAAGATTTTGCCATTAGCACAACACTCAAAGAAGACTGCAAAATTGAAGAAATCTCCTGTTCCCCTTAATCAGAAATATTAAATTTTCCTAGGAACACTGCCACCTCCACCCCACCCCACCTCCACCCCACCCCACCACCTTTCCACTTAGATCTCACAGGCCAGAACTGGATATAGTGCCATCCTTAGCAAAAGCAACAGAGGGGATCCTGCTAATTGGGGTTACATGATTGGGTTATACCAATTTATGACCTATTTCCTTAAGCTGGGCTCAGTGTTACCCTGAGCAAAATTGGAATTTTACTGATAAAGAAGAATGAAAACACTTAGTAGATAGGCAATTAAATGTCTGTAGGGTTCTGTTCCTTTGTCTACCCAAGATACACACACATATATTATTTTACACACACAAGTTTCAGGAAATACATTCCTTTCCATTCACCTCCAAAGTAAACAAAGTCTTATAGAGCTTTTGTTTGACTTCCATCATCTTCAGGGATCCTAGACTCTATCAAGTCCAGAAACGGTTCCATGTATTGATGCACCATAGCCAAAAGGCATCTATCTCCCCAAATATCACCAATACATAATGATGGAGATGCAACCTGATAACTGCAATAAAGTCATCTGTTCAGAATGAAGAGTTTAAGAAACATCAAGGAGTATATATGAAATTATGATTGACAAGAATTATGAAGACTCACTGGTATAACAGTGGATTTGTTTTTTAGTTCTACTTTCTGAGATGATCTCTCCTATTTGTTATCCTTCAGAAATACAACTGAGACGTATCTTTTTTGGGGAACACATAACTTTCACAGTCCATTTCTACTAATGAAAATTCATGGGTCCAAATAATGCTTTATGTGTTCAAGAGTCACAGGAAGTGTCTAGCTAGTTTTGTTTTTGTTTGATTGTTTGGTAGCCATTTGTTCGTTCTGCATTATAGTTCCTTCCAATACTTCATAACCATAGACAATGAGATTTTAGACATAGCTTTTAAGCCTGAGGGTTTGTTTTGTTTCTGCTTGTATTTTCTTATTTTTTAAATTATTTTATATATTCTTCTTTCATTAGTCTTAGGTTAGCTTAATGGACACTGCTTTGAAGTATTTTAAAACAATAACCTTTTGTCAAAAGGCAATGCTCTTAATCTACATTTTGCTTGGCAAAGATTTTTCAATGTTACATACTTATTAACAAAATGCTAAAACTAAGATTTAATCTTTTGCTGCAGCATTTATTACCTTTGTTTTGGTTTGCAACATTTGTATTTTTCATACCCCCAAAGCTGTAAATTTGGAGACTCTCCGTCAATTTAAGATGGCAGGATATAGGCAGAGATGACTATTTTGGGAAGCATTATTTCCCAATTATTCCCAATAATTTCCCAATTATTTCAAATTGATTACTTCTAGTCTGAGAGCAAATGTCTCTTAAAGGACTTGTTGAATGTGTTGATGAATCTACCTACACATTCCTATTTTTTTTTTTCCTATCATAGATTTTAGTACTACAGCCTTTCTCAGCCTATATTCTAAGACCCAAAGTACAGCAGTAACCGATAAAATGCTTCACCAGCACATAAAAAGGATACCAGTTTCTAGTTGGGGATGGCTATCTACTCATTAACATTGTTGTATCATCTACATCCAATGAACTCAACATTATAGGTTTTGCAATTTGCACTCATTTCAGGTATGAAAATCGATCTTAACTTCCCTGCCTACAAGTTTTGAAAGGAGGTAATAAAAATCTCCACATAATAGGATGGTTGTGAAGATTAAATGAATTCATCTATGTATATAGCCTTAAGACAGACCGTAACAAATGGATAGATAACCAGCCATTTGTTATTCACTTGTATATTTAGAAATGTAGAGTTTCTACATTTAAATTGTTTAATTTTTAAACAATTAAAATATTGTTTAATGTATGTTAAAAACAAATAGGTTAAATAATTTCTGATAATCAAGTGCTAACTGCACATCTCAAATAAAAAGTGTATGAATCAAGAAATCACTGAAGCAAGAACGTATCTAAATAATCTGTTTTACATATTTTTAAGAAAGTGTAATGTAAAAATGTATTATTCACTAATAAATATTCACAGACTTAAATATATCAACTAGAAGACACATAAATAATTATTTACTAACAACTTTTCTTGCTGGACTCTGAAATGACCTTGCCTTAGCAGGTTAAGCAGGGTATTTTTCTCATTTGGAGACATGGAATTTTGAGCCCTAACAAAGAGATCACATTAAAGTGAGGTCTAATGTCAATATTTATCCACTTAACATATTGAATAGGAATATAGCACCAATTTTCATATTTTTAATATATTGTGAGATATAGTATATTATAGATCAGAGAATATCGTTTTTGACGTCCCAATTAAGAAATACAAATTGAAACATATAACCTCGTTTTTAATCATCTTGGGAACAAAAGACAAAGGAAAGTCATTTCAAAAGGATTACATAGGAACAAGTTCACATTCCTGGTCCTGACAGCGGACAAACCTAGTTTTTGGAAACCTTGTGAGATCCATTTATTATGAACATCTATCTTAAGTTCTGCTTGAGCTTCTCAAGCATTTCAAAAGTGAGAAATCATCAACAAGGGTCTAAGAAATTAGAAAAAACAGGATCTGATTATCTCAATGTTATCTTGAATAGAAAATTAAGAAGGGCTTGTTGATAAACCTTTTTGACAGCAGCTTATCACTTGAAATTCTGAACCTTTCCTTTAGTGCTTTATTTAAAAATAATCAAATAATTTAGGGCCTAATATTTGGCCAAAATGTCCTTTAAAAAATCATATTGTTTTATACTCAGTGTACACAGGACTTTTAAAGTGTTGTTTGAGGGAAAAAATTATTTTTTCCATTGAACTGTCTGTACTTGAATAAACAGATTTATAGTCAAAATAAACTGGGAAGTATACAGATATTGATTCATTGTTCTTTGGCAAGTTACTATTTTTCCCCCACCTTACCTTTTATCTCAAAATCCTTACCACTTCTCACTACTGATTGGTCCCAGCTACACTGAAGGAAGAAAATCACTAATAACTATACATTGAGTTGTAGTGATACGATGTGTTATCTGTGTTAAACCTGGCAACAGTAAAATAAAAGAAGGATAGTCAGTCTTATTGGTTTAGCTGTTTATTGAAACCATAATAAATCCATTAGAAATCTTCCCTGTATATAGTAGATAAATTCAAATATCCATAATTCAATAATGAATTGAAATACCAACAAAATAATATGTAAAGATAGTCGCCATTGGTGGATGTGATTGCTTGTAAAACTGAATACTCATTTTGCAGTATGATATTGTGATAGACCAATAATTTATTCATCCATCATATGAACATCTAATGTGGGAATTTTTGGTACAGCAGTATCTCAATAGGGAGTATGATTTTGGGTAAAGACTATTTTCTAGGGCTTACCACATCTCATGTTCTGAATAGCCTGATCCCACATTTGGTAAAATTATTTCTTTACAAAATTGAATCAGTTATCAAAAATCTCCCAACAAATAAGAGTCCAGGACCAGATGGCTTCCCTGGGGAATTCTACCAGACATTTAAAGCAGACATAATGCCTATCCTTCTCAAGCTATTCCAAAAAATAGAAAGAGAAGGACAACTTCCAGACTCATTCTATGAAGCCAGTATTACTTTGATTCCTAAACCAGACAGGGACCCAGTAAAAAAAGAGAACTACAGGCCAATATCCCTGATGAATATGGAAGCAAAAATTTTCAATAAGATACTAGCAAATCAAATTCAACAGCATATAAAAAGAATTATTCACCATGATCAAGTGGGATTCATTCCTGGGATGCAGGGCTGGTTCAACATTCGCAAATCAATCAACGTGATACATCACATTAATACAAGAAAAGATAAGAGCCATATGATCCTGTCAATAGATGCAGAAAATGCATTTGACAAAATTCAGCAACCTTTCTTAATAAAAACCCTCGAGAAAGTCGGGATAGAAGGAACATATTTAAACATCATAAAGCCATTTATGAAAAGCCCACAGCTAACATCATCCTCAATGGGGAAAAACTGAGAGCTTTTTCCCTGAGATCAGGAACACGACAGGGATGCCCACTGTCACCGCTGTTGTTTAACATAGTGTTGATAGTTCTAGCATCAGCAATCAGACAACAAAAGGAAATCAAAGGCATCAAAATTGGGAAAGATGAAGTAAAGCTTTCGTTTTTGCAGATGACACGATATTATACATGTAAAATCTGATAGACTCCACCAAAAGTCTGCTAGAACTGATACATGAATTCAGCAAAGTTGCAGGATACAAAATCAATGTACAGAAATCAGTTGCATTCTTATACACTAATATGAAGCAACAGAAAGACAAATAAAGAAACTGATCCCATTCACAATTGCACCAAGAAGCATAAGATACCTAGGGATAAATATAACCAAAGATATACAAGATCTGTATGCTGAAAACTATAGAAACCTTATGAAGGAAATTGAAGAAGATATAAGGAAATGGAAACACATTCCGTGCTCATGGGTTGGAAGAATAAATATTGTTAAAATGTTAATACTACCCAAAGCTATCTACACATTCAATGCAATCCCAATCAAAATTGCACCAGCATTCTTCTCGAAGCTACAACAAGCAATCCTAAAATTCATATGGAACCACAAAAGGCCCCGAATAGCCAAAGTAATTTTGAAGAAGACCAAAGCAGGAGGCATCACAATCCCAGACTTTAGCCTCTACTACAAAGCTGTAATCATCAAGACAGCATGGTATTGTCACAAAAACAGACACATAGACCAATGGAATAGAATAGAAACCCCAGAACTGGGCCCACAAAAGTATGGCCAACTCATCTTTGACAAAGCAGGAAAGAATATCCAATGGAAAAAAGACAGTCTCTTTAACAAATGGTGCTGGGAGAACTGGACAGCAACATGCAAAAGGTTGAAACTAGACCACTTTCTTACACCATTCAAAAATAAACTCAAAATGGATAAAGGACCTAATGTGAGACAGGAAACCATCAAAACCCTAGAGGAGAAAGCAGGAAAAGACCTCTCTGAACTCAGCCACAGCAATTTCTTACTTGACACATCCCCAAAGGCAAGGGAATTAAAAGCAAAAATGAATTACTGGGACCTTATGAAGATAAAAAGCTTCTGCACAGCAAAGGAAACAACCAACAAAACTAAAAGGCAACCAACAGAATGGGAAAACATATTTGCAAATGACATATCAGACAAAGGGCTAGTATCCAAAATCTATAAAGAGCTCACCAAACTCCACACCCGAAATACAAATAACCCAGTGAAGAAATGGGCATAAAACATGAATAGACACTTCTCTAAAGAAGACATCCAGATGGCCAACAGGCACATGAAAAGATGCTCAACATCGCTCCTCATCAGGGAAATAGAAATCAAAACCACACTCAGATATCACCTCACGCCAGTCAGAGTGGCCAAAATGAACAAATCAGGAGACTATAGATGCTGGAGAGGATGTGGAGAAATGGGAACCCTCTTGCACTGTTGGTGGGAATGCAAACTGGTGCAGCCACTCTGGAAAACAGTGTGGAGGTTCCTCAGAAAATTAAAAATAGACCTACCTTATGACCCAGCAGTAGCACTGCTAGGAATTTACCCAAGGGATACAGGAGTGCTGATGCATAGGGACACATGTACCCCAATATTTATAGCAGCACTCCCAACAATAGCCAAATTGTGGAAAAAGCCTAAATGTCCATCAAGTGATGAATGGATAAAGAAATTGTGGTTTATATACACAATGGAGTGCTATGTGGCAATGAGAAAGAATGAAGTATGCCCCTCTGTAGCAACGTGGATGGAACGGGAGAGTGTGATGCTAAGTGAAATAAGCCATACAGAGAAAGACAGATACCATATGTGTTCACTCTTATGTGGATCCCGCGAAACCTAACAGAAACCCATGGGGGAGGGGAAGGAAAAAAAAAAAGAGGTTAGAGTGGGAGAGAGCCAAAGCACAAGAGACTCTTAAAAACTGAGAACAAACTGAGGGTTGATGGGGGGTGGGAGGGAGAGGAGGGTAGGTGATGGGCATTGAAGAGGGCATCTTTTGGGATGAGCACAGGGTGTTGTATGGAAACTAATTTGACAATAAATTTCATATATTAAAAAAAATTATTTCTTTACAGAGGTAAAGAGTGAAATGCTACCTAGAAGTAGCCATAGACGTATCTATATGTGGAATTCTTTCCTGGCATAGCAAGGCATTTTAGCATGAAAACAAAAAAAAATGATAAAAACAAATTAATTGTGGTGAATAGGATAGGTGAATTTCTGCTTTTCAGTATACTTAACTATGTATTTAAAATAATAAAAGTTAGATTGGTGTCATAATTGCTACTAAGATAGAGTCACTGTCTCCAAACTATAAGAAATGTGCACATTTCTCATCTCCTGCTATAATAGAGTCTATCTCCATTTTTTGATGGCTGATAAAGGCTTGAAGCTTCCTCTTTCCCTTTTGCTCCAAATCCAGGCAAGCTGACAAGAAAGCTGGAATGCAGCCTCTTCTGTTCCAAAAGGTTCAAACCATGAAATTTCATCCCCCTCCCTCTTTCCGTACAGGAAGGGCCTTCACAATAGTCACATCAGTCTTCTTTCTCTGCTTTCTTTGCCATTTTCAGACCTGCTTTAGGGCTTCCCCTGTGCTGCCCAGAGAGTTTCATTATGTGAGTAATAACTCTCTTCACATTCTCTTGGTGCATACATGGCATTATTAGTTCCAATATCAAAATAAATTTTGCTAAATTTAGCTTACCAACAGTTTCACTAAGATGATGCTAACTAACTAGACCAAAATGGATCTGTGCTACATAGATACTTTAATGTCAGACCTGTATACTAGAATTGATAACAAGGATGTAAAGACACAAACAAAAAAAAAATTTTTTTAAAGACACTATTTCTTTTTAAGTTTTCAAATCTTTATTTTTTTTCTTTGTAGAGCCTATCTTTGTTTTATATATAAAGATGAGTGTTTATTGTAATGAAGTGTTTGGAGACATAATTAAAGAAGGTGTTACTCTGGTTATCAGTTTATGTGCTTCTGTGAAAATGTGACTGAGTCCAGAGAAAAATATTTTTCTATCATAACCTTATAAGACAACAGCTTTGCAAGTGAGAGCTAGATGCACAATTAGAGTCAGAGGAAAAATAACACAATCATTTTTGAATTTCAGAGAGCTAAAATACAAGTTCATTTAACTACTTCAATGTGACAGTTATGAATTCCGTGTTTTGAACACAGTTATAAGTTGGTGTTTTTTAAGAGTAGGATACAGAAAGTTGAGTGTACAGGCCTACCTTGTAAAATCAGTATGTGTTTTTAAAGTTCAGTTTAGATGTTTTGGAAAAGAACATTTCATAGATACATAAATTCTTCAAAGAATGGTGTAGCAAGATTATCCTGTTACTCTAAGTTGATTCAGAACAATAGCTCTAAATATTATGATCACAGAGTAATTATGCCCGCAAATACTAGAATATGGTTTCTTAGATAATCAGAGTCTATTTCATCCAAAGCTTTCTTATTAGAAAACCAAATGAATCTGGGGGAGGAAAGATGGTGGAACAGTATGGAAGTTTTTTGTGTGTCTCACATTCATAAAAAACAGACAAACAAACACTAAACCATCCTGCATACCTAGAAAACTGATTGGAGGATTAACACAACAATCTGCACAACCTGAACCACAGAATTCAGCAGGTACGCAGCACGGAGAGGTGAACTTGGGGAGAGAAGCTGCGGAGGGCAGAGAGGTACTTTTGCAGGAGGAGACAGGACGGAGATGGTGGGGAGAATACGGGAAAAGCACCCCCCCCCAAAAAAAAAGCAGCTGGAGAGAAAGTGGAAAATTGGAAACAGCTGCAGGGACTAAACTAAAAAGGGAGAAAAAGGAAAGGAGAAAGGAGAGGGTTTAAATTCCATTAAGACTGTAAACAAGGGGAGCGCAGAGGCTGCAACTCCACAGCTCCATACCTGGCGGTGCTCCGGTGGGAAGGACGAATCTCCAGTAACAGAGTGGGGTCCGGGAGGTTCTCAGGCCACACGGGGAAAAGCAGTTCCACTGCTGGAAGGACATTTGGTAGAGACTGTTGAAGCCACCTGGTCCCAGTAGACTGCAGAAAATGGCCACATTCGCTGGTGCTGGGGCAAGGTCGTTAAGGGTGACGCCTGGTGCCAGATGTGTGTTGTGATTTTCCATAATCCCTGAAATGCTGCTGCTACACTTTCTCACAAACATTTTCTGGGATGGGCTGGCACCTGGCCGCAGTCTCGGGGCACCCGCAGCAGCAGGGTCCAGCAAGCGTTCCCGGGTGCAGCCGACATTCAGCCATTGCTCATTCGGCCATTGCTGGGTGAGACCCTCCCACAGAGGGGCGGGACAGGTCAAAGCCGCAGTCCTTCCAAGTAAGGAGCCGGGGAAAACAGCCATATCTGAGACAAAACTTGGGAGAGACGTACTGCCTGGGGCCTGGTCACGGACAGTGAAAAACCGGGGAGTGGACGAAAGCTGAAGACAGAGGATGGGTACATGATTGCTGATCTGAGAGAAAAGTTCCATGCTAGAGACTGGGTACCTGGGTGAGGCCATTTCAACACACCCGCGCATGTGCATACGCACCTAAGAGCGCCACGACAACCCACCTCAGTAGGCTAGCAGCGCCATCTAGTGGAGAATGGAGCCGTTACACTAAGCCCCACCCAACTGGACCAACCTCCCTCTTCAAGGAGACAAGTCTCACCGCCTGCTTAGTTTATGGACTATAAAGTGCTTCATGGTCTGACTTCTAGGGGAAAACGAAGTAATTTCAGTCATATTTAAATCTGTTAGCATGTCCATCTATTCAATTTCTTTTTCTCTTTTTCACTTCTTTTTTTTTTCCTTAATGCAGAAAAAGAAAAATTCATTTTTATTTTCAGTTTTTATTAAAAATATTTTCTTTAATTTTTTTACTATATTTTTTGCTTTTATGTAAATTTCTTCAAATTCTATTTTATTTCCATCATTTTATTTTAGTCTACTACAGTGTATTCACTTTTTCAAATTTTCAAGCATTTTTTTCTTTTTTCTCTTTATCGTTTCTTTTCTTTTTCTTGAATACAGAAAGAAAAAAATTCCTTTTTATTTTTAATTATTATTAAAAATATTTAAAAATATTTTTCTTTAATTTTTTCTACTATAGTCTTTACTTTTGTGTAAATTTTTTCAAATTCTATTTTACTCCTGTCATCCCAATTTAATCTATATCAGTGTATTCATTTTTTCAAATTCTCAAACCATTTCCTCTCCCCCCCCCCCCGTTTTTTCTCTAATCTGTCAAACCACTTTCAACACCCAGACCAAAATACATCTAGGATCTAGCATCATTTATTATTTGTGTGTGTGTGTGTGTAATTTTTTTAATATTTAAAATTTTTTTTAATTTTTATTTTTCTACCTCATTAATTCCTTTTCTCCCTTCAAAATGACAAAACAAAGGAATTCACCCCAAAAGAAAGAGCATGAAGAAACAAGAGCCAGGGATTTAACCAACACAGATACAAGCAAGATGTCTGAACCAAATTTAGAATCACAATAATAAGAATACGAGCTGGAGTCGAAAATAGATTAGAATCCCTTTCTGCAGAGATAAAAGAAGTAAACAATAGCCAGAATGAAATTAAAAAAATGCTATAACTGAGCTGCAATCACAGATGGATGCAGCGGCGGCAAGGATGGATGAGGCAGAACAGAGAATCAGCGATATACAGGACAAATTTATAGAGAATAATGAAGCAGAAAAAAAGGAAGATTAACACAAAAGAGCACGATGTAAGAATTAGAGAAATCAGTGACTCATGAAAAAGGAACAACATCAGAATCATAGGGGTCCCAGAGAAGGAAGAGAGAGAAATAGGGGTAGAAGGGTTATGTGAGCAAATCATAGCAGAAAACTTTCCAAACCTGGGGAAAGACACAGACATCAAAATCCAGGAAGCACAGAGGCGTCCCATTAGATTCAACAAAAACCGACCATCAACAAGGCATATATAGTGAAATTCACAAAATACTCAGGCAAAGAGAGCATCATGAAAGCAGCAAGGGAAAAAAAGTCCCTAACCTACACAGGAAGACAGATCAGGTTTGCAGCAGACATATTCACAGAAACTTGGCAGGCCACAAAGGAGTGACAGGATATATTCAATGTGCTGAATCAGAAAAATATGCAGCCAAGAATTCTTTATCCAGCAAAGCTGTCATTCAAAATAGAAGCAGAGATAAAAAGTTTCCCAGACAAACAAAAATTAAAGGAGTTTGTGACCACTAAACCAGCCCTACAAGAAATTTTAAGGGGGAATCTCTGAGGGGAGAAAAGATGGAAAAAAAATACATACATATATATATATATATATATATATATATATATATATATATATATCAAAAGCAACAAAGATTAGAAAGGACCAGAGAACACCACCAGAAAGTCCAACTCTACAAGCATTATAATGGCAATAAATTCATATCATTCAGTACTCACTCTAAACATCAATGGACTCAATGCTCCAATCAAAAGACATAGGGTAACAGAATGGATAAGAAAACAAGATCCATCTATATGCTGTTTATGAGAGACCCACTTAAGACCTAAAGACACCTTCAGATTGAAAATAAGGGGATGGAGAACCATCTATCATGCTAATGGTCAACAAAAGAAAGCCAGAGTAGCCATACTTATATCAGACAATCTAGACTTTAAAATAAAGACTGTATCAAGAGATGCAGAAGGGCATTATATCATAATCAAGGAGTTTATCCACCAAGAAGACCTAACAATTGTAAACATTTATGCACCAAATGTGGAACACCCAAATATATAAATCAATTAATCATAAACATAAAGAAACTCATCGATAGTATTACCATAATAGTAGGAGACTTCAAACCCTACTCACAGCAATGGACAGATCATCTACTCAAAAAATCAACAAGGAAACAATGGCTTTGAATGACACACTGGACCAGATGGACTTAACAGATATATTCAGAACATTTCATCCTAAAGCAGCAGAGTATAAATTCTTCTCCAGTGCACATGGAACGTTCTCCACGTTCTCCCACATACTGGGACACAAATCAGCCCTAAGTAAGTCAAAAAAAGATCGAGATCATAGCATGCATATTTTCAGACTACAATGCTATGAAACTAGAAATCAGCCACAAGAAAAAAATTGAAAAGGTAACAAATACTTGGAGACTGAAGAACATTCTACTAAAGAATGAATGGGCTAACCAAGAAGTTAAAGACAAAATTTAAAAAGTATATGGAAGTCAGTGAAAAGGTAACACCACAACCCAAAACCTCTGGGACGCAGCAAAGGCGGTCATAAAGGAAAGTATATAGCAATCCAGGCCTTCCTAAAGAAGGAAGAAAGATCTCAGATACACAACCTAACCTTACACCTTAAGGAGCTGAGAAAAGAACAGCAAATCAAACCCAAAACCAGCAGAAGACAGGAAATAATAAAGATTAGAGCAGAAATTAATGCTATCAAAACCAAAAAAACAAAAACAAAAACAAAACCACAGTAGAACAGATCAATGAAACCAGAAGCTGGTTCTTTGAAAGAATTAACAAAATTGACAAACCACTACCCAGTTTGATTAAAAAGAAAAAGGAAAGGACCCAAATCCATAAAATCAAGAATGAAAGAGGAGAGATCACAACCAACACACCAGAAATAAAAACAATAATAAGAGAATATTATGAGCAATTATATGCCAATAAAATGGGCAATCTCGAAGAAATGGAAAAATTCCCAGAAATATTTACACTACCAAAACTGAAACAGGAAGAAATAGAAAATTTGAACAGACCTATAACCAGTATGGAAACCAAACTAGTAGTCAAAAATCTGCCAAAAAACAAGAGTCCAGGGCCAGATGGCTTTCCAGGGGAATTCTATCAAACATTTAAGGAAGAGTTAACACCTATTCTCTTGAAATTGTTCCAAAAAATAGAAATGGGAGGAAAACTTCCAAACTCTTTCTATGAAGCCAGCATTACCAGACAGAGACCCCACTAAAAATGAGAACTATAGACCAAATGCCCTGATGAACATGGATGCAAAAATACTCAACAAGATATTAGCCAACCAGATCCAACAATACATGAAAAAAATTATTCACCACGACCAAGTGGGATTTATATCTGGGATGCAGGGCTGGTTCAATATCCGTAAAATAATTAACGTGATTCATCACATCAATAAAAGAAAGGACAAGAACCATATGATCTCTCAATAGATGTAGAGAAAGCATGACAAGATAGAGCATCCTTTCTTGATAAAAACCCTCAAGTAAGTAGGGATAGAAGGATCATACCTCGAGATCATAAAAGCCATATATTAATGACCCAATGCTAATATCATCCTCAGTGGGGAGAAACTGAGAGCTTCCCGGTAAGGTCAGGAACAAGACAGGGATGTCCACTCTCACCACTGTTTTTCAACATAGTATTGGAAGTCTTAGCCTCTGCAATCAGACAACACAAAGAAATAAAAGGCATCCAAATCGGCCAAGAGGAGGTCAAACTTTCACTCTTCGCAGAAGACATGATGCTCTATATGGAAAACCCAAAAGATTCCACCAAAAAACTGCTAGAACTGATCCATGAATTCAGCAAAGTTGTTGGATATAATATCAACACACAGAAATCGGTTGCATTCCTATACACCAACAATGAAGTGACAGAAAGAGAAATCAAGAAATTGATCCCATTTACAGTTGCACCAAAACCCATAAAATACCTAGGAATAAATCTAACCAAAGAGGTGAAAAACCTATACACTGAAAACTATAGAAAGCTTATGAAAGAAATTGAAGAAGACACAAAAAAATGGAAAAAGATTCCATGCTCCTGGATAGGAAGAACAAATATTGTTAAAATGTCAATACTACCCAAAGCAATCTACATATTCAATGCAACCCCTATCAAAATAACACCAGCATTCTTCACAGAGCTAGAACAAATGATCCTAAAATTTGTATGGAACAGGAAAAGACCCCAAAGAGTGAAAGCAATCTTGAAAAAGAAAACCAAAGCAGGAGGCATCACAATCCCAGACTTCAAGCTATACTACAAAGCTGTAATCATCAAGACAGCGTGGTACTGACACAAGAACAGACACTCAGATCAATGGAACAGAATAGAGAACCCAGAAATGGACCCACAAACATATGGCCAACTAATCTTTGACAAAGCAGGAAAGAATATCCAATGGAATAAAGACAGCCTCTTTAGCAAGTGGTGCTGGGAAAACTGGACAGCAACATGCAGAAGAATGAACCTGGACCACTTGCTTACACCATACACAAAAATAAACAAAATGGATGAAAGACCTCAATGTAAGACAGGAAGCCATCAAAATCCTTGAGGAGAAAGCAGGTAAAATCCTCTTTGACCTTGGCCACAGCAACTTCTTACTCAACATGTCCCCAGAGGCAGGGAAACAAGAGCAAAAATGAACTACTGGGACCTCATCAAAATAAAAGCTTCTGCACAGCAAAGGAAACCAATCAGCAAAACTAAAAGGCAACCGTCAGAATAGGAGAAGATATTCACAAATGACATATCAGATAAAGGGCTAGTATACAAAATCTATAAAGAACTTATCAAACTCAACACCCAAAAAATAAATAATCCAGTGAAGAAATGGTCAAAAGACATGAATAGGCACTTCACCAAAGAAGACATCCAGATGGCCAACCAACACATGAAAAAATGCTCCACATCACTCATCATCAGGGAAATACAAATCAAAACCACAATGAGATACCACCTTACACTTGTCAGAATGGCTAACAGTAACAAGTCAGGCAACAACAGAAGTTGGCGAGGATGAGGACAAAGAGGATCTGTTTTGCATTGTTGGTGGGAATGCAAGCTGGCACAGCCACTCTGGAAAACAGTATGGAGGTTCCTGTAAAAACTAAAAATAGAACTACCCTATGACCCAGCAATTGCACTACTAGGCACTTATCCACGGGATACAGGTGTGCTGTTTTGAAGGGATACATGCACCCCCATGTTTATAGCAACACTATCAACAGTAGCCAAAGTATGGAAAGAGCCCAAATGTCCCTCGATGGATGAATGGATAAAGATGTGGTGTATATATATATATATATATATATATATATATATATATATATATACAATGGAGTATTACTCAGCAATCAAAAAGAATGAAATCTTTCCATTTGCAACTACGTGGATCGAACTGGAAGGTATTATGCTAAATGAAATTAGTCAATCAGAGAAAGACAAAAATCATATGACTTCACTCATATGAGGACTTTAAGAGACAAAACAGATGAACATAAGGGAAGGGAAACAAAAATAATATAAAAACAGGGAGGGGGACAAAACAGAAGAGACTCATAAATATGGAGAACAAATTGAGGGTTACTGGAGGGGTTGTGGGAGGGGGGGGATGGGCTAAATGGGTAAGGGGCACTAAGGAATCTACTCCTGAAATCATTGTTACACTATATGCTAATTTAGATGTAAGTTAAAAAAAAATTAAAATAAAGATTTATAGTGAGAAGAAAAAGAAAGCCAAATCTAATTAAGCTATAGGGCATGTACTATGGAGGGAACATCTTTTTATGTGCATATTTCACATATATTTTATATAACATATTTTATATTACATGTAATGTATATATTATATTTTATTAATTATTTTGGTTATTGTATATATGAATATATATGGTCAAGTGGTTGCATACATACAGTAAGGTACAACAATAATACCTTCATGAGCCACTGTAAACTAATAACGATCCTTTCCTGTGATAGTTGAGTCATTTGGACAGAAGTAGCTAAGACATCGTAGATTAGCATCTGGGGTCATTACCCAAAGCAGCAAAATTGTTTGAATTTAAATGTTCTATATTTGATATCAGTAAAAATTAAAATGTAGTCTATAATATGTCTATGTAATGTAATATTTATTTAAATCATCACCAGAGGATTTTAGCCACATGTCCCCATGGTAAATTTTCAGAGATTATTCATTGATGATCTCATTTTTCTGAAATAGGCATCATTCACGAGAACTGATGCTAAATATCAGTGTTCCTTTTATTTTTGTTTTTTTTAAAAAAATTTTTTTAATATATTCCATTCCCAACATGGGGCTTGAACTCATGACCCTGAGATTAAGAGTCTCAAGCTTTATTGAGTAAGTCAGCCAGGAGTGCCATCAGAGTGAGTGATTTTTAATCACTCATTGAAAATTAATTTTTAATTTTAAATAATACGTATTTGCTTTCTGTTTCCTTAACTATAAACATTACACAGTATACCTTGATACCTGAAGGGAAGATTTAATGCCCCCATAATTTTTCTCTTCACCCCGTCTTTCACCAGCCACCTCAAAATACTACTTAATATATTATTTTTTAATATTCCTTTTTTGGAAGTTTATTTATTTATTTATTTATTTATTTTAGAGTGGGGGAGGGGGAGAGAGAGAGGGAGAGAGAGAATCCCAGACAGACTCCACACTGTCAATGCAGAACCTGACATGGGGCTCGAACTCAAGAACTGGGAACTCATGACCTGAGCCAAAGTGAGGAGTCAGATGCTTAACTGACTGAGCCACCCAGGAGCCCCTCATCAATACAGTATTAATTTTACATAACTAATATTAATGACATATTAGGTACCTTCTATACTTGTAATCTATACCATTTCAATATTTGATGTTAATAATTAATAATTAATTAAATTTCTATCATTTCAAGACTTGAACACAAATGGCCAGATTGTATAATTGCCTAGGTATTAAATACTAGTCCTAGAAGAATCAAAAGGTATATTTGAATATAGATGAAGAGAAATATTCTACAACCTATGTCACTAAAACTAGAATGTTTCATATAGAAATGGAGAAATGATTAGCAAGATGGAAGAGGGGTTAGTAAATTGCAACACACTTATTTGCTTTGTTATCCTTTTACTTCCTTAGATTATGCAGATTCTAGATATGTCACTTAGTACCTGAAATACATTTTCCCCCTTGTGATTTTTTTTCTTTTCTCACAGCTTACAGATTTCCATCCTAATTTGAACTTTTGTCTTTTAGTCTAGAATTGGGTAATGTCAATTCCTGCTCGGTCAGTCATAACCTTTCTCTAAAGAGAATATATAAAGGGTCTTTAATTTGTTTTCAGATTGGGGAAATAGGCCACTGGACAAGCAAGGAGGACAAAAATACTGTGAGGATGGCCAAAGAATATGGCCATTTTGAAGACAAAATTGTGTGTAATTTCACACTACTTTCTCTGACCTCAGTAACTCATCAGTATGGCCTCTGCCATGAACCACAGTTCACTCTGAAAAATTCTGTTTTTCTCAGCTGTGGGCATCTTAGTTCTAAGGTATTTGTGTGGAATATCAGTATCATTCCAACTGCTTTCAGTCTTTGAGAATTTCACTAAAATAGTTCAGAGAATCTGACCCCCCCCCCCCCATACACACACTATGGTCATCAGTATTTTTGTGAATATATTTGCATCTCTAATTCTATATTCTTATTTCAATGGCTTTTCAAAGGGAAGATAAATTATGTGTTCTCTTCTCACCATCCTCAAATAGATGTCTTCATTTTTAAGGGAGCTCTCATTCAAACTACACCTTCCCCTTGTAAGTTTTTTAGAAAACCTTAAATAGCAATTTTATGATATTCTATTTACTTATCCCTGGTACTTAAATGTGTTACTTTGGTATTATGATGATCCCACTCTTTTTTTTTTTTTTTGAACAGTGTTAAACTTACAGATAAATCACAAATAGTACAGAGAGTTCCCATACACTTAGCACCGAATTTCTCCTATTTCCAACATCTTACATTATGATATACTTTTTTAAAATTAATGAAGTCAATACTGAAACCTTAGGATTAACTGAAGTCCATATTTTATTTAGTTATTTAGCTTTTATGTAATATTTTCTGTTCCAGGATCTTATGCACAATACCACATTACATTTACCTTCCTGAATCATTCTTAGGCTCCTTTTGGCTGTGGCAGTTTACTCAGACTTGCCTTGTTTGGGATGGACTTGACTGTTTTGAAGAGTACTAGTCAGATGTTTTGTATAATGTTCCTCAGTGAGGATTTCTGTGATGTTTTTCTCATGATTAGACCAGAATTTTTGCTTTCACGGGATCCCAGTTTTAATGTTTATTTATTTTTGAGAGACAGAGAGAGACAGAGCACAAGCAGGGGAGGGACAGAGAGAGACAGAGACACAGAATCTGAAGCAGGCTCCAGGCTCTGAGCTGTCAGCACAAAGCCCCACGAGGAACTCGAACCAACAAGCTGAGAGATGATGACCTGAGCCGAAGTCAGACTCTCAACTGAATGAGCCACCCAGGCACCCCTAGGGATCCCAGTTTTAAAACCACAGACCTATGTCAGTTTCTTTTTTTTTTTTTTTTACTCTTCATTCTGTGTCTATAGTCTACTTGTATCACTATGAAATTAACTAGTAACTTCTTTCAACTTAAGGCATTTTAAAACGTAACTAATTCTTCAACACTTGTTGAAAAACTTTACTTAAAATTTTAATCCTAAATTATATAAAATTTCTAGCTTTACTAATGCCTTAACAAAATTATATTTTTGTGATTTAATATTTACTCTATGGTGATTTTTTTACAGCTGAAACTATGTAGATACAGCAAGTGTTCAACAAGCAATTTTTTCCCATCCCTGATCCTACAAAATACTTTATATATTTTTCCCCCTCTAGGAAATGTCCACTCCAGGGCAACTAAAGGTTACTGATGGAGGTTTCTAGCTTTAAGGGGAGCAAAAGGTGCCCTCCATGTTGAGTGCTATCCTGTTCATTCCCATGGAATGTTCTAGTGGTTGCTGACTTACATTCTGCTCTCAAAATAACACTTTTAGAAACTATTTTAAATGCATATTTTTCTCATTATAAAAATGTGCATGCCTGTTTCTGTGAAAACATTTTGGAATATATGGAAAAGTTAGAGAAAATACAAATTATTTTAGCAATCAGATATGTAAACTGAATGCATATTTGAAAATTCACATATATAAAAAACATACTTATACATATGAATATGTATATGTATATATATCAAAATGTATTCAAATGCACACTTGAATATATAATTATTACCATTTTCAATATAATTTTTAATACTTCTTTATAACAGTATTTCATATATTTTCCTTTATTCAATATTATTCAAAAATACGTTTTTACAATAATTGTATAATATACCATTGTAGGGATGAGCTATTTTGTAGGACATTTTTGCATTCTCCATATTTTGAGATTTTAAATAATGCAGTGAATAGTATTCTTTTAGGTAAGTTTCTGGGATAGATTCCCAGAAGTGAGATTAACTTTTCAAAGTAAATAAAACTTCTAAGAATTTAAAACTTAAACTAATTGCATTTGACAAAAATTATACAAATTTATTCTATCATCAGAGTTGTCAAATTTTCTTTTTCATTGTTTTTCATCTTCAGTTTCTGATTATTTATAATTCCCCTCAGAATACAGTCATTCCCGAGTGTTTTCATTTTAATGAGAAATAACTCCTTGACCTTAAACACACTTTGGCTATTTTTATTTATTTATTTATTTATTTATTTAAAAAATATTTTCAGTGTTTATTTTTGAGAGAGAGAGACAGAGATCATGACCTGAGCAGAAGCTGGATGCTTAACCAACTGAGCCACCCACGTGCCCCATAAACACAGTTTAACTGTTAACTCATTTGTTTACTGTCTCTCTGTCTCTGTCTCTTTCTGTCAGAGTGAGACTAAGATAAAATATCACTTACTCTTTATTATATCTTTCCTTCTATTGTTCTAAAAAAGTCTTATCAGACTTTGATTCTACTTCAAAAAAGGAATAGAAACTTCTTTTAAAGTCAGTAAATACAGATTACCTTTCTGTTCTTATCTTCCTTGACCTCTGAGTGGCATGTAACTAATTGATCATGTCTTCCTTTTTGAAACACTTTATCTTGTTTTGTATGACCACACACAACTCTGGGATGCTTCTAACACATTACCCAATATTTTGTGTCTCCTTTATTTGCCCTCATTCCTTGTTTGACCTCTAAATGTCAATCTCTGAATCTTCCCAACCTGAGCTTGTAGCATTCAGTATACAATTGGCTTATACCAAAAATTTAACATCTCCACCATTCCTTGCTCTCATTCTCTCATCCCAAACATTTAATATTTCACCAGTTCCTGCTGTCTTTGCCTTCACCCAAACCAATGACCTTTTCTCCATCACAATTACTGCCACCCTAAGTAAGGCAGGACCACTGATCACTGATTTTTTACTCTGCTCTGAAAATATACATGTATGGGGCGCCTGGGTGGCTCAGTTGGTTAGGCATCCAACTTCAGCTCAGGTCATGATCACGCTGTTCGTGGATTCGAGCCCTGTGGGGGGCTCTGTGCTGACAACTCAGAGCCTGGAGCCTGCTTCAGATTCTGTGTCTCTCTCTGCCCCTCCTCTGCTCACACTCTGTCTCATTTTCTCTTAAAAATAAATAATAAAACATTATATAAATATATATAACATTTTATTATAACATTTCATTTTCAAATAACACTTTCATTTTCAAAACTCTCCATCACATTTAAGTAAAAGCTAACAGGTCCTGCTTAATTGCTCCCTTTCTGATCTCCTTTTCCATACTGAGCTCCAGCCCTGCTGGCCGTATTTCTGGGGATGCTCAAGTTGACACTTACTTAGATCCTGTGGTATAACTCTAGCTTTGGAAAACAACAGCAACAACTATTTTCTGTGCTTGCAAAAAAAACAAACAACAACAACAAAAAAAAAACACAAAAAATTCTTTCCTCAAGGCTGGTTTCTTGCCATTCACAACCCCAAAAATGTTATCTCTTCAAAGAAGCTTTCACTGAGCACTCAATCCAAAGTAGCTCCTCCCAACTTAGTCGGTCTCTATTATACACTCTATTTAATTTTTGTTCATATAATTCTGATATTTATGAATGCATATTTATTGTTTATTTAGGTACTTGTTTCCTGTATCCTTTCACTAAAGTACCAATTCTACAAAAGCAAGTACTTTATCATGATAAGAGATGCACCTCTAAAATTTCAAGTGGGGCTACATAGCATGTACTCAAATATTTAACGGACAAAGAAATAAGCCATCTCTTCATCTTTTGTGTTTTTTATCAACTTTATATGGAAAATATGTGCCTGGTCTAGTTTGAATTTGTGTTACTAGTGGACTTGAATCATTTCTTATTTTTAAAAATTATGTGTCTGTGTGTGTATGTATATATGTGTATGTTTGTGTTTATGTTAATGTTTGGTTTAGTTTTGTCTTTTTCATTTTCCTTATATATCTGGTGGGTAAGAAGACAGATTAAAAACAAGCAAAGAAACTGTATGAAGACTCCCACTCACCCCACATATCACTAAATACAGCTGTTTTCCCCACTAAATGTTTTTTTATTTCCACTAAATACACTTTCTTTACTGATAAAATGTACATTTTGAAAATGGAATTTTTTTTATATTTATTGAAACCTCATACAGAAATTAGCTTAGATTGCCCTATCTGATGTACAAAAGGGGTATATACTCTGATGATACTAAAATTTCTAATTAGACAATTTGCAGCATAGCCCTGGATGCCTCTCTTCATCATCAAAGTACCAGGATCGTGAGGAAGACAGTTGCTACTCAGTTAAATCAGTCAAAATCAAATTTATGCTTCAGTAGAAAATAAAAGCTAAATGAGGTGGTTTAGATAGAGACAGGAGACTGGTCTTCATTAAGCATCACAAAGAGGGTTGACACCAAGAAAGTAAAATTCTGAGTTTAAGAATTAGACTTTGCTGGGGCGCCTGGGTGGCTCAGTCAGTTAAGCGTCAGACTCCGGCTCAGGTTGTGATCTCGCGGTCTGTGAGCTCGAGCCCCGCGTTGGGCTCTGTGCCTACAGCTCAGAGCCTGGAGCCTGTTTCGGATTCTGTGTCTCCCTCTCTCTCTGCCCCTCCCCTGTTCATGCTCTGTCTCTCTCTGTCTCAAAAAAATAAATAAACGTTAAAAAAAATTAAAAAAAAAAAGAATTAGACTTTGCTGCCAATTTTTGGCTATCTCTGTTTGCTAAACCAAGTGACACTTCCACTGTGTCTGAGTCAAGATGACATTTTGATTGCTCTTAAATCTTCTCTTGGCACTAGAAGAGCTATTGCTCACAGAGCAGCATCAATGCTGACAGCCACTTTACTATTCTCTTTTCATGGATATTGTCCCTGTTTAATATACATCGCATTAAGAAGATATAACTGCAATGTTTTAATTACTTTATAATGCTAGATTTTAAAATAATAAATCACCAATGATATATTCCTTGTTGCTTCCTAACAAAAGAAAAGCATTCAGTCCAGGGATGCCTGGGTCGTTCAGTTGGTTAAGCTTCCTACTCTTGATTTTAGCTCAGGTCATGATCTCATGGTTGGTGAGATTGAGCTCTGTGTTGGGCTCTGCGCTGATAGCATGGAGCGTGTTGGGGATTCTTTCTCTCCCTGTCCCTCTGCCCCTACCCCCTCCAGCAATTAAATTTTAAAAAAAGAGAAGAAATGCAGTCAGTCCAAATATGTGAGTTCAGAGAAGAAATGTTTATGCTCCAGATTTTTTCAGAGATTAATCAAAAAGTATGGCATTTCAAAAAGTGCAAAAGTGGTTTTATAGTGTTTCCCATGCTAAGGAAACCATACAAAGATGCAGCTAATTTTAAGTACTGAAGCAAAACAGATAAAGTGTAGATCAACAATTATGATACGATATCGAATGCTTTAGTTTTGGGTAGTATAAACTGAAGATATATGCATCCATGAATATATACATACATACATATGTTCACATGTGTGTTTATGTGTTTATGTTTCTTAACCTTGGCTTCATAGAATTTTATGTAAAGAGTGTATATATATATATATATATATATTTTTTTTAGTTGACTGCAAATAACATTCCTAATATTCTCCAAGTAATTCATGAGCATACCTAAAAGCAAAAAAATCATATTTTTGAAGTTTCTGGCCCACCCAGAAAATTTTTACTCTATTGGTCATTTCTGTAATTTGAAGCTGTTCTGAAGGACATTGAGTTTGTTATGTTGTCATTAATTTTAGAAGAGAATAGAATGATAAGGAAGAAAGTTATCTTTTTGGATAGTTATCAGCATTAATTTAAATTTAATGTGTTCCTAACAATAATAAGAATATAACAACACAGATTCTAGCCACCACATATTGAATGCTCACTACGTCCAGGAATTGCAGCTTGTGCTAGAATCTTAGCAGTTGAGTTTATTTAACTATCCTTATTTCACAAATATGGAAACTCAGAGAAGTTGGGTACTCTTCACAAGTTTACATCTGGTATACTGGTAGAGTACTTCATCTTTCATTTTCATAGGCAATGAATTCTGTAGAATGAATTCTGGCATTAAATCAAGGCCAATTTGCTGTCAGAAATTTTATATTTGGTTCAAAAATATCTTGGTGCTTCTAAATAAGGACAAGACATACATGATGGGTGTTGTTTATGAAGATCTTAAATATTACATAGTTTAATTTTACAGTAGACAGAAAACAATCAGCATGAAGTCTTTAATTCAAATTCCATTTAATAGTGTTCAGTTCTCAGAGCCATGCTGGATTCCACTGGCAAGGTGAAGAGCCTCATCTCTCTGTTTCCCTGGACAAAACACTACTCTAACCCTATCAGAATATGTAGGAACTGGGAAGTACCTCTCTCTTCTAATAGATGGTGAGCTTGTACCACAGCAGGAAGTTTGTCATATTCATTTCTGTATTACCTCTGAGCACTACAGTGTCAGAGGCATCATCAAAGTTTAATAATTAGAAGTTTAACTGATGTATTAATTGACATCAAATGCTGTAAGTTTTATATTTCTCATACATGTTAAATTCATTTGCTTAGGTGGAAATGTTATCCCATAAAAATATTTTGAAAGAATATTCCTACATAAGCATTTTAAAATACTGGTAGAGGGGTGCCTGGGTGGCTAAGTCAGTTAAGCGTCTAACTTTAGCTCAGGTCAGGATCTCATGGTTCAGTTTGTGAGTTCAAGCTCTGCATCAGGCTCTCTGCTGTCAGCGCAAAGCCCACTTTGGATCCTCTGTCCCCTTCTCTGTGCCCCTCTCTTTATATCTTTCTCTCAAAAATAAATAAACATTTAAAAAATTTTAAGAAACCAAAAATAAAAATGCCAGTGGAAAAAAAGAGAACAAATCCAATGAAGAAAATCTGGATATTTACAAGCGCATTTATTTTTGCTTAATAAGAAGTTGACATTAAAAGTCTGCCATTTTGAGTGTCCTAAGCTAAATATTAGCATATTTTGCCTATGTGTTAAACATTTTTTAAAATTTAACATTTACAATTGCTGTTTTGTATTTTTATTCCTCAGTTATTAAGGCAAAAATATTAATTAAAGATCATAATAATAACAGAGTATTTACTGAATAACCCCCACATTTTAAATGATTCTAAGTGTAATATTCTAAGTGCTATATATATATATATATATATATATATATATATATATATTCTTCAACAAGTCAGTGAGGTAGGTATTTCTCTAATTTTAGAGAATGGAAAAATGACATATAGCTCAGTGCCTCACCCAAAATCATACTGTTAATAAATATCAGAATGAAGAATTGAACCCAAGCAGAACGAATTTATATTTCTTGCTCTTCAACAAGCTATATTGCCTTTACATAAATAGTAAGTCCCATTTTATTCCAATATTTTTTCTAAAATTTTACTTTTATTATTCTTGATGGGTATATATTTTCATATGTTTTCTTACTCAAAGTCTTCTGTTAATATTTAATTAAATTTCCCTGTGTTAGCTCTTATCAGTGATACATAAGAGTTAATTGCTTTAACTCATGGTATTAAACAGCTAATACATAATAATTTGTTTTCCTTTTCCTAGAGGATTCTAGCCAAGCATTTATTATCTAAGACTTAAAATCTTTTTATGGACCTACTATATAGGAGAGAGTTCATCAGTCTTTACAATTTGGAATGAAATAGATTTTTATTCTCATTCCACTGATTGTAAACAAATATCAGACTTTGAAAATTTCTTAATACAAAACTAATTCTAGGATATTTTTGTTTGTTTCTATCCCTCCTATTTCTTTCCTTCTTCACATCCATGCTGTCACCTAATCAGGGATAATGTATATTGGGTCAGCTCAACTTGAGAAGTTATTCTGACTCAATCCTGAGAGGTCTCTCAAGTATTTGGAGCAATGAACCAGTGTTCTAACAATCCTTATTGCACTTTATTGGTTCTATACTCTTCACATTTTCCCTAGAAAAATTGCTTTTTACAATTGGTACTTCACAGGATATAAAAATTTTATTTGTAGAACGTTACCCAGAAAAATGTTTACTGATTATAGCATACTGTATTTGTTTGTTTTCAACAGATTTAAAAAACTGAACTGTCCTTCAACTTCAGTATTTGTATCATTGAACTTCAGGAACATCGCAATGAGTAAAGTGAGGAACTGATAAAAAAACAAAGGAGCGATCCTGAGCGCATTTTCATTAATAAAATGAAAAGCAGTAACATCTTCTTTGATGATAAATATCACAGCTCACTTCCCTCAACTTTTTCTCATATTTTTTGGAATGATTTTTCCATTCCAAACCCTTCATTGGTTTCCATTTTTGTATGTATTACAGTCATATTAAAGTCCAAGTATCTCATTATATATAGCCTACAGAAGTTCAAATTTTCAAAAACAGATGCAGAGACAAAGATTCAAATGCAAGTACTTATTTATTAGGTTTATTTATTTTGAAAGAGAGAGAATGCAGGAGGGGCAGAGGGAGAGGTAAAAGAGAGAATCCCAAGCAGACTTGTCACTGGGAGTACAGAGCCCATTGTAGGGTTTGAACTCCCAAACCTTGAGATCATGACCTGAGCTGAAACCAAGAGTTGGTCGCTTAAGTGACTGAGCCACCCAGGTACCCCTGCAAGTAATTTCTTAAGGAAGTACTACACAAAGAAACTGATGAGGGAGTGGAGGAAGCAGAAAAAGGAAAGGGATGAAGTCAAGTGAGGATGCAATTTCAATCAAAAACCCCTGCTACAGCTAATCACACAAGGAGCTCTGGAGCAGAAAATATATACTAGTGTTTGTCCTACCTGAAGGTGAGGGTGCTATGCTTAGGGTGGGGAGGTACTTACAATCAGTATGAATGACACAAGGAATCAGATTGTCCAATTAGATGCATAGTAATCAAAGATCTTACCTGGTTGCAAGATTTACTAATAATTTTAAGGATACATCAAGAGCCTTTGACCAAGTAGGGAGAACTCTGGGCTATCACAGATATCTACAAGGCATGCATCCTCTGGCACAGAATAAGGGATGAAGTCTTTAAGTGAGGTTCCTGGTGTTATCTCACATAGAGAAGAAAACATTTAAATTACAAAACATCTAAGAGGCTGATAATTTATGTGACACTCATCAGGAAGGCATGCCTTATAGACTATAGTTCATTTACTATAAATAACCCTTATCTAAAGACATTCAACAGGGGTTGTCCTTCAAGCCTGGATGGCTCAGTTGGTTAAGCATCTGACTCTTGATTTCAGCTTAGGTCATGATCTCATGGATTGTGAGTTCGAGCCTCATGGTGGGCTCTGTGCTGATGCTTGGGATTCTCTCTCTCTCTCTCTCTCTCTCTCTCTCTCCATCTCTGCCCCTCCCCTGCTTGTGCTCTCTCTCTTTCTCTCTTAAAATACATAAAATAAATATTAAAAAAATAAATAAATACATTCAATGTATAAGTCCTTTTCCTCCTTGTAAACATCTTTAGTTTATTTACTTGGAAGGTTAATTGCCTAGAATAGTAGACCAGGTCACTTGCTTTGTTCCTACCCCAGGGGTGAATGGATCACCACTCTCACCAGCAAATGGATCAGAAGCCAATTGCTTCAACTGCTCAGAATACAGGAGATCTAAAGATCTCCAAGAGATCTAGCAGAAACCAGTCCACAGCATGTCCAAAACCAATCTACAGTCCAGACTCTTTTCTCAAATACCCTTCTCTGTGCATTATGTTCCAATCCTAGCAAACCAGCTGAACTTCCCCAAATGAAATGTCTTTACACATATTTTCCTTTTTCCTCTTGAGTGTTTTTTGTCATTGTTTACTTATTTGTTTGTTTTTGCAAATAGTATTGCATGGGGGAACTCCTACAGATTTCAGTGCCAGTATGATTTCCACTGTGGACTCCTCTTAAGACTCACAGAAGTGAGGTGGTAGTCAGCCCTCTCTGTATCATTGTCCTACATTATTTTTATTATATCACCTACCATGCTCTGATACAAATGTTTACTTACATGAATTTTAATTCTGAGTATATTAAGTTTTGGGGGTCACTGACTCCTTTCAGATTCTGTAAATTTTCATATGATACATATGCCACAGATTTTTTTTTTTTTGCATTCAATTATATGGGGTCAAAGATCCCTGAATCCTAATTGTGGATACCAGATTGAGAAACCCTATAAAATATATGTTTACTGAGAATACATTCTCTTTTTCACCATTTCACATTTTGTTTTCACCTTAACACGATGAAATATATGTTGGATGTGGGAAGATTAATTTTTAAGACTTTTCATATCTCTTACATTGATCTCTCTCAGGGATATAAACTACCCTCATTAGCAAACTTCCTACTTCCTCTTTGCTTTCTTCGTCCACTCTCAAAAAGTAGTTTATATTACTATATGCTGGGTACTGATCTCAGCATTTGACATATATTGGCCATACCAATTCTCACTGCAAACTGAAGAAGTATTTTCCATTATATCTCAATTTAAAAGTAGGAAACTCGGGCACCTGGCTGGCTCAGTCGTTAAGCATCTGACTTCAGCTCAAGCCATGACCTCACAGTTTGTGAGTTTGAGTCCCACATCGGGTGAGCACAAACCCTGCATCAGGTGAACAGGATTCTTGCTTCAGGTAAAACATGAGCCCTGCATTGGGTGAGCCTCACTTCTCTCTCTCTCTCTCTCCCATTGTGGGATTCTCTCTTCTCTCTCTCTCTCTCTCTCTCTCTCTCTCTCTCTCTCTCCCTTGCTCACTTGTGCCCTCTGTCTCTCAAAAATAGATAGATAGATAGATAGATAGATAAATGTAAGAAACTTGATGACCAGAGTGGGTGGGTGAATTGCTCAAGGTCACAAAATGACCGAATAGCAATATATAGGGATGCCACATAGGCATCTAGACTTCACTTTTTTTCAGCCTTTTATTTTTATTTTTTCATTCAAGTCATAATTGACATATAACACCATATTAGTTTCAGGTATAGAACATAATAATTTGATATTTGTATATATTGTGAAATGATCACCAGAACAAGTCTAGTTAACATTCATCACCTTATGTAGTTACAAATTTTTTTTCCTGTGATAAGAAATTCTAAGATCCACTCTTAGCAACCTTCAGATATGCAATACAGCATTATTAGCTATAGTCACCTTGATGTATATTACATCTCCATGACTTATTTTATAACCTAATGTTTGTACCCTTGATGCTCTTCATCCACATCTACACTGCTAATTGCAATATCAAATTGACTCTGAGGGTTGCTATATCTCTTTCAAAAATGGCACCTGACGTTTTTGCAAATTCATTTCTCAAACAGCAATTTCTTGATTTGAGTGAAAAAAAAGAAAAGAAAAGAAAGAATTTCCTAGTTCTCCAAACACTTTGATTACTTTTCCGATGTCCTTTGAATGTTTCTAATCTTGGCCTATATCTTGGATATTGTACTTTCTCCTGAGTTTCAATCTTAGTCTTCATTTATCACTTTACATATTTTACTTACACAATCACATTTTCTAACATCACTTCATTCACTCTCTTTAAAATGATGACTTCCAAATATACATTTCACAACAGACTTCATATAGACATTTAAACTAGCATTATATATATATATACTGCATTATATACGTGCCTGTGTCTCAAATGAATATGTTTAAAATTAAAACAAATATCTTTTCTCCTCATCTTATTTTGGTGAGTTTTGTCACTTACCTTATTTACAATAAAAACCAACCTTTCTCATCTTCCTTTCATTAATATACTTTATCCAGTTGTTGTTAGAAGTTTGATAAATCTAGTGCCTTAAAAATCCTTAGACATGTTACATCCTCTTTAAGCATGCTGATTCTTTCTTGGTCTAGATTCTCCTTATTTTAGCATGGGAAATACTACTTTCAGATACTTTTGTCCCCAGTCCAACATATTTCCTGGTAGTGCATAGATCCTTTTAAAACACAAAATCAATCATGCTATCTCATGGCTAAAAAATTTTAAATTACTCCTTACTTATTACACAGTAAGAACATGAAAGCCATACTATCATGCATCAGTTTTCCCAGAATATCAAAAGAAATATGTGCCAAAATAGTCCTTTATAGGTTAAATGAGTGACAAATGCCAAGAATATAGATTTTTTTTTTTGTACTGGAAGATTTCCCAACTCTAAAAGCTAATGTATATTGGAAATTTCTCAATGGAAAGCCAAGCTTTCTATTTTCCTTACATATCAGGACATCCCTCTCACTCTCTCAAGAAGTATTTATTTGCACTCATTGAAACTAGTTGCAATAGTCAGAGTCAGGGTCAGGTTCACCAGAGAAATAGAATATACATATATATATTTACACACACATGGAATATCTATTATTTATCCACTGAGAGAGATTGGGATTTATGATGAGGAATTTATTCGTGTGATTATGTATACTGAGAGGTCCCACAGTCTGTAGTCTATAAGCTATAGACCAAAGAAAGTGGATGGTGTAGTCCAAGTTTAAAGGCCCAAGAGCCAGGAGGAACAATGGTATGTGTTTCCATCAAAATCTGAAGGTCTGAGAACCAAAGGACCAAAGGTGTAAAATCCATTCTGAGGTCTGGAGACCTATATTCAGCTCAAGCAGTAAGGTTGAGAGGCTGAATTTCTCCCTTCCTCTGCCTTTTTGTTCTATCAGGACTTGAGTGGATTGGATGATGCAAACTCTATTATGGAGGGTGATCTTTACCCAAGCTTTGAATTCAAATGCCAACTGCATCTGGAAACACCTGCACAGACACACATGGAAATAGTCTTAACCAAGTATCTGGGCATCCTATGACTTAGTCAAGTTGTCTTATAATAAATCAATCTCTCTCTCTCCCTTCCTTTCTCCCTCCCTCCCTCTGTCCCCTCCTCCTTCCTACCTGTTGGTTCTATTTCTCTGGAGAACCCTGATATATCAGCTGAGGTCAAACAAGATAACTCTGCTTCCTTATTTCATCTCTCATATTGTAAGCAAGTATTTTTTGGTGGTCTACATAGTGCCACTTTTCTGCATTTTTGTGATCTTCGCTTGTGAGTTCACTGTTTAAAAGACCCCCAGGGGCAGAGCTGAAATCTATCTAGTGTTTCTTAACGCAAGAAGCTGTGATGTGCCTTACAGAGAATATGTATGTTAGACAGGTTTGTTCAGCATGCTGTTGGACATGGTTCAATGTTAATTAGTTGACATATTAAATAAGATGTCTTTGAATAGAAATACACACAAAACAAGGTTATATATTGATCTGTTGATGGCAGCATGACTAGAAGTTCAGAGAAACTTAACCAAATTTTCTCAAAGGAAATTTGTTAATTCAGTGTTTACATCAACTTTATAGAACATAACTACCAAGAATAATGAAAATTGCCTAAATGTTAATGTATGTATACTTTCACAAATACATATTTTAGAAATCTCAAGTTCACATCAATATCTCTAATTTTAATTCAGTTTTTTTTCTAAATCTTCCTCTATCAAATATCTGTAACTCTCTTCCTCCAAACTGATAGCCCTGGCTCCCAACAATATTAGCAATTTATTTATTTGCTCAATCCTATACTATATCTAAAATAATTTCAATATAATATATATAAAATAATTTGAACATAACTTCATCTGTAAAACTAAATGTTCGTAGGGGAACTACTAAAAGAGTTGAGCATTTATTTGCAGTCTTCAAGTATTTCATCTTACTCAAAACTAAAGGAACATAGTCTATCACCATACTCATAAATTACTTTAATTAGTTCTTTTTTCTTTTTCTTCCCTATTCTTATTTTCATCACTGGAAACTCACTGTTCATTTTTAGAAAGTAGAATCATTTGTTTCAAGTTTTCTTCATAATTATGTTTTTGTTTTCCCCTTTCCATATCTTGTAATGTAAAATATTTTTTGAATGTCTAGAACATTTACCTGTTTCCAAAAGTTAACACTGTATAAAATGGTATTCTCAGAGAAATGTCATTTCCTTTATATCTCTTTCACTCCATTACTCAGCACGTGCAGTTAACCAACTTCATTGTTTTTCAGTTTATCCTTATTGTTTTTTGGTTGATCTGGACATGGAAAACTACAAAACATTGACTAAAGAAATTGAACAAGATACAAATAAATGAAAAGATATCCCATGTTCACTGATCAGGAGAATTAATTTTGTTGAAATGCCCATTTTACCCAAAATGACCTACAGATTCAATGCAATTGCTATCACAATTCTGATGTTATTTTCACAGGAAGAGCAAAAAAAAAAAAAAAAAAAGTCCTAAAATCAAGCTGGAAGCACTACACTTCCTGATTTCAAAATATATTATAAAGCTATAGTAATTAAAATAGTATGATAGTGGCATAAAAGCAGACACATAGATCAATGGAACAGAATAGAGAGCCCAGAAACAAACAAACAAACAAAAAAAACTTACATATATACAGTCAAGAATTTTCAACAAAGGCATCAAAAATACACAATGGGGAAAGGAAAGTCCCTTCAATAAACTGTGTTGGTGAAACTGGTTATCTACATGTAAAAGGATAAAATTGGATCTTTTTGACATTAAAAAGCACAGGACATAAAAGCAAAGTAGATAGGTGAAATTACATAAAACTAAAACATTTCTGCATAGCAATAGAAACAATAAAAAAAAATGAAAAGGCAACCCATGAAATGGAAACAAAATTCTGTAAACCATAAAACAGATAAGGGGTGAATATTAAAAATATATAAGAAACTAATATAAGAACATAATGGCAATAATAATAATAATAATAATAATAATAAATAACCCAATTAAAAATGGACAAAGGACCTGAAAAGACATTTTCCAAAGAAGATGTACAGATATCCAGAAGGTATATAAAAAGATGCTCAACATTCCTAATCATTAGAGAAATGCTAATCAAAACTACAATGAGATATCACCTCATACTGTTAGCATGGCTTTTATCAAAGAGTCAAAGATAGTAAGTGCTGACATGGATGTGGAGAAAAAGGATCCCTTGTGCACTTTAGCAGGAATGTGTATTGGTACATCATCATGTAAAAGAGTATGGAGGTTCCTCAAAAAAACTGAAAATGAAATCACCATATGACTCAGAAACCCCACTTCTGAGTATATAGCCAAAGAATATAAAATCACTGCCTTGAAGAGATATCTACACTGACATGTTTGTTGTAGCATCATTCTCCATAGCTGAGATATGAAAACAACTGAAGAGTGTATAAAGAAAATGTGGTTGAGATATATACAATGAAATGCTACTCACCCTTAAAAAGAGAGAAAATCTTATTATTTGCAACGACATAGATGAACCCAGAGAACATTATACTAAGTGAAATAATCCAGACACAGAAAGACAAATATTACATGATCTCTCTTATATGCAGACTCTTAAAAAAGGGGAATTCATAGTGACATAGAATAGAATGGTGGTCATGAGATGGGGTTGGGAAAAAAGGGGAGATGCTCATCAAAGGATAAAAACATTCAGTTCTAAGATTAAGAAGTTCTGAAGCCCTAATGTACAGCCATGGTAATTAAAGTTAATTAAAATGCATTTGAAATTTGCTAGGGTAATAGATCTCAAGTGTTCTCACTACAAAAGAAAAAATCAGGCAAATATGTCAGGTGATGGATGTGTTAATTCATTTGTCTGTGGTCACCTCTCTGCAATGTATGCCTACATCAAAACATCATATTTCACACTTTAAATATACACAATTTTTATCTCTCAGTTATACCTCCATAAAGCTGGCAAAAATATTAACCCCCCCCCCCACAAAAAGCTGTGTCATGGAATAAGATGCTGATGGAATGATTTAATTGGCAGAAGTTGGAAAACTTTAAGGGGCAATATAGTAAACATTTTAGGCTTTACAGGCCATATGTAGTCACTGTCACATATTCTTGTTCTTTTCCACAACCTTCTAAAAATATAAATTTATATTTAGCTCATAGTCTGCACAAAACCAGTCTGTGGGCCAGATTTGGCCCTCAGCTAGTAGCTTGCCAACCCTTGGACTAGATAATTTCTGAATATTCTAGACTCTTAGAAATGGATAAACTCCAAATAAGACATGTTAGCTGAAGGCAAATTAAAAAGAGATAAAAGTAGCACATCCAAAGAGTTCACATTCAGGTCTCTTTGCTTTGAAACAGAATTCCTCCCAAGAGAGAGAATAAAGTCTAAAGCAGATTTTTGTTTTTGTTTTTGTTTTTTTGGAACAACATCCTAACTTGCTTTACTAGGTAATACTCCAAGGAATTTCTAGAATTGCAGAGCAATGGAAGATGAAAATCTTTCTGATCAGGTAGTATTTGTGTTGAGCTGCGAGATACATCAAAGGTTTGCATTTTATTTGCAGAATAAAACTTACTCATAAGTAAATACCACGTTATTGTCTCCTACACTGAGGCAATAAAGTGCTAGTCTATCTCCTTTGAATTTGTACTTGAGGAACAGAAGTGGCAGCAAAGTTACCAGTACGCAAAAATTCCTGGACCTTTGTTGATAGCCTGTTTTGCATTGCATTCAATGTTGAGTTATTAAAATCCAGTGGCCTGTGAGTTATTCAAACCTAGTGGACTAGTAGCATGCCCAGCCGTCATCTACTATACTCAGTGCCTATGCTCAATGCCTGTAGTTCCATGTGGCACACACTGAAGTAAAACGGTGGAAGCCAGTCTTCCATCAAGAAGAGAATGAGTCTAAAAGAAGAGATATAGGTCCAGAGAAAAATATGAGAACCAGAAAATATACGTGATGTGGCACACAATGCATATGGGTACCCATTACTTTGTCACAAAGCACATACATGCCCAAACATACAGATTAAATATATATTCAGGGCTAATCGGAGGAGGTGTTCTGGAAGTGTACATGTAAAGGTACCCATAAAAGCATGCATTCCATAATTTCCACATAGTAATAAATGATATATATCCCTGCAAGGACACAGAAGAGTATTCTATGTGACCTTGCCAGAATGGTTACTCAGACATTTTGATGTTTTAGGAAATTGAATACTCTTGACTAACTTGATAAAACACTGCCTTTCTAATATATTTCTGTGCCTTACACTTTGGCATCAGCACTCAACTTTTTTGTTGTTGTTCTTTAGTTTTCCTGTCTCTATAATGGAGATAATGTTAATTTTCCTTCCTTAGTTGCTGAAAATGTTGATTTATACTTGTAAAGCACTTTGAAGATGAAAAGCACTTGTGCTTATTATTAGCAGTAACATTGGCCAAAAGAAAGAGAAGAATCATTTGTCTGAAGAGGGCATTTACTTTAGAGCAGTGTGGGAGAAGTAGCAAGGGCAACAGTAGAGGAAGAATGGATTGAAGAAATAAATAGAGGAAGAAAGCTTTTCAAAGATTGTTATTTTTCATGATTCAAATCTCCTAAAATGATTTGAGATTCTTTTTTTTTTTTTTTTTTTTTTTTTTACAGTGATCGTAAGAGTAAGAGGCTTCCTAAAGTCAATATATAAGAGGGCAATTTCATTTTCTCCATTAAACCTAGAGAATCATTACCTTCAGCTGTAAGGAGGTTTCCTAGTTTAGGAAGTATCAGGTTCGATTGAGACTGAAAGAAGCATTTAATTTTTCCAATGTGACTGTAGAAGAGCCTTCACTGAATTTAAGTTAAAGCATATACATTATCTTTCATTGTGCTAAATTATTTAAACACTCAATGATTATAAACACAAATTACTAATTTCTCACTAAGACTGACAAAGTAAACAGAAATGAAACACCCATGATATGTACGGATTACATTTGCCAAAAATATCACCTATACTCAGAGAAAATAACAATGGCAAAGTCAAGAGCCTGACATTTTATATCTTATATAATTTGTGTTATAAGTACTTGGCTATAGCAAAGGGAGCTGTCATTGTAGTTTCATAAATGTAGCATCTGATTGAATTCTTTATATAGTTCTACTGGTTTATTGTTCTGCTATTCTTTTTATTAGTAAGGAGGCAAGTTTATTTCTCTTAAAGTCATTGATCAATAAAAATAAATCTATTGTAGTAAAAACTTGATAGAATAGAATTCTATATTGAGCTCAGATGTAAAATTAAGCAGTAACAGAAAATTGCTTTCAGATAATAGTTATGCTCTATCTGTAAGAGAAAGCAAAACAGGAATTCAGCAATTGATCAGAGAACTTTATCCACAAAGACAGAAAAATAGAATATATTAAGCACTTAAGAACATTGAGATATTTTTGTCAGGAAATTGTATTCTCTTTCATTATTGAATCTTCTAGTCTAAGAATCTAAATTCAGTAAATGTTGAGTATATGCAAATAAATTGATCCTATGGACTAAAAAAATGGTGACAATTTTTAGGTTGATAAAAGTACTACTATTTCAGTGATAGTGATTTGCCATTTTACTTTAAAAAGAAAAAGAAAAAGAACATAAATTTCTTACCATGGCAGGTGGGTTAATGGCAATTTTTTACATATGGTTAACAAACATGCTATAGGATGTGGAAAAACCACATGTACATGCCTTTGAGTTTATTGTGTTTATGTCTGGAATAAATTGGCTCTATACAGGAACAAAGGGATACTTCTCTTAACGTTCCATTTTGTTTTTGTTTTTGTTTTTTTCTTTTTAACTCTTCAATGAACTATTACAAGTGTTCTGAATAAATGGAATAACGATATCCTTGCTTAAAACATATGTAGCCAGTTGTATTCTTAATAATTAAAAAAGCCATTCAAAATTTTTTATTTCCATGTTCTCTGACCTAAAAAATATCTGGGATCAGTAAGTATTCACTTTCTACTGATCCTATTATTGATGGATATTCTACTGAGGAAAGTGAAGTAAGGGGTTATAGTAAATTGTAATAATTTAGAAGCATTTGGCAACCATTCAAATTGTAATAGATAAGATATTCCCATGAACATAAATTATGCATCTTCATTGACCATGTTGACAAGATAACTGCCAATTTTTATTTAGTGTTGACTCTAAAATTTAGAGCATGATAAAGAACTGAATATAGATAAGTGAGGAAAGATATGACATATCAGATATATAAATATATATGATATATAATTAGCACTATATAAGATGTATAATCAGCAATGTATAATACATAATATATATAAATATATAATATACATAATTAGCAACAACCATCACAACACAATTACTAAACAATAATAAGAACAGCTTTCCTGTTCTATTCTATTCTAATAGCAAAATGCACAAAGGTAATTAAAAGATACAGACTTCCAGTTATAAAATAAATAAGTCCTGGGGATGTAATGTGCAGCATGGTGTTTATAATTAACAATATTATAGTGTATATTTTAATATTGCTAAAAGAGTAGATGTTAAAAGTTCCCATCACAAGAAAAAACTGTGTAACTATGTGACTTATTGTGGTGATCATTTTGCAACATATACATATATCAAATTATTATGTTATACACCTGAAACTAATATAATGCTATATGTCAATTATATATCAATAAAAATTAATAGCCTTTCTTTCTAAAATTAGAAACATAGGTAACAAATTCACTGTTGTTAATATTATTTGCTTTATAGAGTCTGTCCACTTAGGTTTAGATATTTCTGTCTTGCCCTGTGTAACAATTAACTGGTTGGAAATCTATACTGGTATAATATAAATAAAAAGGTGTACTTTATGTATTATGGATTGAGATTCATAGTATAACCAAATTGCATGGTTTTCTTTATCTTTCTAAAACATAGCTTTTCCCTTTCTCTTCCTTCTACATACCTCCTTTCCCCTTTCTCCCACAGTTTTCTTCTATTGTAACTGCCATAATAGTGGATGTTGGGGGATTTTGCCATCATAAACAGAAACCTAATCTCCAAGTGAGAAAAAAATAGTTAATAGGCAAGAATTAACTGCTATTTAGAAGAATTACAATCACCATCATCACAAAAATTTGAAGGCTTCAAGTTATTTATTAGAAAAGGGTTAAAATGCCATGTGAACAAAGATATCTCAATCTGAGAAATCAATTGAATGAGTTTATTTCTTTCACGTTTTGAAAGAAAACTATTAGCAAAATATCTAAAATAAGACCTCTAACAAGATTAAATAAATTGAAGTATAATATTTATGTTAAATATATGAATTATAAAATAAAATTGTATTTCAGAATACTGTATATATGATCATCTTTTTAAAAGAGTAATATTGGTTTATCTTAAGAACTCATAATTGTTTTTACCCACAAGCTAAAGAATTGTATCCAGATTTTAATTAAACTACCTTGGTATTTTTGTTCTGTACTTATTTATTAAAATAAGTCATCTCACATATTACAAAGGTTTACATAATTAAAATTTCATCATTTAACTAAAGGAGGAGAATGTATGCTATTTTATCATAATGTAATACATTTTCAAAACGCCCTACTTACAAGTCAAAAAAGAAGTGTATGAGAACTCAAAAGAAAAAAAAAGGAAGAAAGAAAAGGTGTAAGTAATAGAGGTATAAGTAGTTCCCCATTATATCTAATTTGACTTAATGAGAAGTAGTTCTTAACTTTCAATCAACCTGAATATAGCATAATATTCAAAATAACTTTTAGAGGAATCTTTTAAAGCTGGAATCATAGCTCTTTTGCATTTTATCCCCTTGATAATAGATTTTCTTATTTAGCTCTAAATTTTTGAGAAGTAATTATTAAAATACATGGCATGGAGTCCATTTTTTATTATAAAACTTTTATATTAACTAAGAGTTGTCTAGGTCGTCAAGGGAATTTACCAATTTATGTCAATCATTTGGGTTCATAATTAAACACAGTTCTTTTTTGAGATTTTTACATAAAACCTGCACCGTTTTCTGTAATGGGAAAAGGGGAAACTAGGTCTTAGATACCTTAGATATCTTACATCACTAACTAACAAGAATCCTTACAAAATACTGTTAGAAGTATTTGTTTTATTATGAACTGTCTTTCAAACATGCTGGCCAAGTAAGCCTTGTGATGCTAAATAGGAGAATATATTAATTATAGATACAAACCTCATTCATAGAAAATAAGCCCATTTAAGTTGGAATATTTTGTACTCTCATAATAATTGCAAGTTCAGAAATAGGGTTGTGACAGCAAAGCAGAGGGAATCTAAGGTTACAAAGAGGAGTGGAGACAATGTGATGAGAAGGGCAAGTCACTTCTGCGATGTTCTCCACACAAATCCATAAATTCAGTGATTCATTAGAAAACAGCAGACAAACCCAAACAGAAAGACATGCAACAAAATACCTGACAACTAGTCTGTGAAAGTGTCGAGCTTATGAAAAATAATTAAGTATGGAGAACTCACAAATGGAGAACACTGAGAAAAAATGCAACATGGTATCACATAGTAAATGCTGGAACAGAAAAAAAAAAAAAAAAAAAGGAAATTAATGGAAAAAGAAAACTGGTAAAATCTGAGTGAAAACTGTTGTTTAGTTCCCATATTGTATCAGTGTTAACTTTCAAGTTGTGATAAGTGTTATATAAGATGTCAACCTTAGAGGAAACTGAGTAAAGGGCAGGTAGGAAGTCACTGAACAATTTTTACAACTCTTCTGAAAATATAAAATTATTAAATAATAATTATAATATGAAATAAGAAAAATCAGCAAAAAATGAATAAAAATAAGAAATGAGCGAATTTATAAGGAAACTGAAAATGAATCAGAGGGTACCAAACTACATGGACATCAGTTAAAACTGCAACATTGCCTACACACTTATTTCTTAATGATATTAAGCATTATATATGAAGATTATAGAAATTTATATCTGTATTGATCCTAAAGACATGGTATATATATTAAAACAATTTGGAGTTGTCATGAATTTTCTACATGTTTCTGAATTCAGACATTTCCAGGACAAAAAATAGTCTTTACTCTATAGCTCCTTAAGAAAGCTTGGAGGTATACAACGATATATTCTGCTAAAGGAGCCTTGCTTTAAAGGAACATAGTCAGGGGTAAGGGGAGGAAGTAAATACACTCTTCAAACTGCATCCCTCGGGTTAGACTAACAGGGAGGATTACATGGGAGCAGAGATACAAGTCAAAGGTTTTTTTGCTGTTGTTACCAAATACTCATGACTCCAAAAGAATAGGAGACACCAGAGCAAATCGCTAAATAAGAACAACAATAAATCAAAAAAGATATCCTTCTGATTTCCACAACCAATAAGGCTGTAAACATCATCTGAGTTCAGAGAATGGATCCTGTAACCAAACACTGAGTAATATGAAAACAATCAGTGATGTGCAAACAGTGAATATTGAGGTAAAGTGTAAAATTTTCAAATCCTGTTTTACTGAAGATTGACTCACATCCTCAAAGATGGACGGGGGGAAAAACGTATTTAGTAAAAACATTTAGAAAAGATTGTTTTAAATTTTTTTTAATGTTTACTTATTTTTGAGAGAGACAGAGAGAGAGAGAGATAGCACAGTCAGAAGAGGACAGAGTGGTAGACACAGAATCCGAAGCAGGTTTCAGGCTTCAAGCTGTCAGCAAAGACCCAATGCGGGGCTCAAAGTCACGAGCTGCGAGATCAGGACCTAACCCGATGTCAGACACTTAACCGACTGAGCCACCCAGATGCCCCTTGTACGTTTTAAAGAAAGGTTAAACGGTTTCTTATTGAATACTCCTAGACTTTCAGATGACAATTGTTTTGTAAAGCTTGCTGCTGAAGGGGCTGGGCATCTGAAGGGGAAAAAAAAAATAAAGAAAATATTGTATTTATGAAATTATTTTGTGGACCAAATTTAGTTATTTTTTTCCTTTTTTCTAGGAAAAAAATAAATATTTATATATTTAAATAAAGATACACTGAACATTCACACAGCAATTGTATTTACTGTTACTTTAAATATATTTAGTGGGACTATTGCTTACATATTTGAGTCTTTGATTGCTGAATCTCTTAGCACTTTCATATTTCTGGGCCTCTGATTTCAATGCCTGCTAATGCCCCTGGTTGCTAATCTAGAGAGGTCTTATGAGTTCTCTGGTTACTCTTAGGTAATGTAAGAACTTTACATCAATAATTAATATGTCCAAGTCAAAGAAATAAACCGAAGCATGTGTATAAACACACACATGCACATACACATACACACACACACACACACACACACACACGCACGTACATGCACATACACATGCATACCCTGAACTGAGAGTAAGTCCCCTTCCCCAGTCTGGACTACTGTAGGTAAGCCATCAGCAGGCAAGTGATGGGGATAACAGTAGGTTTTGGCCTCTTCCAGTCTGAATCGGAGAAGAGAGGACAAAAAAATTGCCAAGAGTATAGGAAAAAACTCTTTTTTTTTTTTTCTGCTTAATAAAAATAAAACTTAGTAGCTCATATAAATGGAAATCCAGATGTAGGGCAGAATTCAAGGTTTGGTGATCTGTCAGCTTATTGTTATCTCAAAGAACTCAGTAGTTTTGTTTCTGTGCTGTGTCATCTGAGATGCCAGAGCAATTAGTCTCAGGGTTGTAGGACAGTGACCAATAGCAATCAAATCTACAAGGTGCTTAATAAATATACAGTGAAAGAGAATACTTTTACCCAGAAGCCATTCTAAAATTCATCTTGATTGGCCCACATCTTTTCCCAAAACAACAGCTGTGTCTAGGAGAATGGATTACATTGATTGGTTTAAGCCTACCAAACTTGAACAATGAAGCAGGAGAGGGCTTGAAAGCAGTTTTGCCTGAAGGGAATGGGAGCTGTTACACAGTATTTGCTGTGCTGTTAACTTTCTGGTTTACATCAGGAATTTCTTTAATTCCCTGGATTTAGGTACTTTTTTTAAAGGTTTAAAGAGAGGATTAAATTAGACTTCCTCCAGGGAAGTTGGTGGAGTTGGAGCACCTCAAGCTCACCTCCTTCCATGGATACGACTAATTAACAGCCACCTCAGTGTAAATGATACAGCAAACAAAAAGACTGGCAGAAAGAATTTTTCACAGCTAAATGTAAAGAAGAGGCCACATGGAAGAGGGCAGGAAGAGCAGAGATAATGGAGCTAAATGGACTGTCTACAGGAGAAAAGGGATGCCATGGGTACAGAGACGGGGGACATAGACTCTCATACCAGAGATCCTGATAAGGGAGACAAATCCCCATAACATCTGGCTCTGAAAAAGAGGGGCTGAATTTCACAAGTTCTTAAAATCAGCAGGGCTTAAAACCTGGAACTTTAAAAATTGATAGGCTCTGGGGAGACTCAGGAGGTCTAGAAGAAACTGAGTCCCTGCCCTTAAAGAGACACCACAACAAATGGCCCCACAAAGATACAGCATAGGAGTAGCAGTTTGAAAAATGCTTGGGACATATGGAAGGCAGATGTGTTTATTAATCTCAGAAGTTGTGCTGGAGGGGCAGGGATTGTTGAGAGGTTTCTCCAGGAACAAAGATGACAGGTACCATTTCCCTCCCCCACCCCCAGCATAAACACAGAGACACATGTAGGAATCAGCATGGCTCCAACACTTGCTACCTAACTTGCCTATAGTGTGCCCCACCCACGTGCTTTCCTGTGCACATGCCCCCTCTGGCCGGCCCTCAGCTCTAGTTCTCCTCCCACAGCAGAGTAGCACAAATCTTGCTAACACCATATGTCCTGCCCCCTCATGACTCTGTGGCTCTGCCTCCTCCAACCCAGCTTGGCTGGGTCCCCAGTGGCTGCAGGTCCCTTCCTGCTGGCACAACCTTGCTGGTACTGAAGGGCCTGTCCCCACATTCTCTTGCAGTTCCATGCTACTTCATCTTTGGCAAATGCAGGTCTGACTCAACTCAAACCCAAGCAGCCCCAGACTGGCTCACTACCAACACAGGTAACAAATGCTGTCCACAGAAAGCAAAGATAGTCATTGCAGATGATGAGACTAAAGGCAAAAGCAGCTCAGCCAGGTGCACACACCACACATAGGAGACACCTCTGAAGTACCAGGTGCTGGTGAACAAGGGACATTGTACTACAGGGCACTACAGGACCTCTTCTTTATAAGGCCACTACTTTTAAAAGCTGGAGACAATTAAACCGTCCCTACAAGAAATGTTAAAGATGACTTTTGAGTGGAAAGAAAAGACTATAAGTAGAAGAAAGAAAAGTAGGGACAGAAAGGCAGTAAAAATAAGTATATCTATAAAAATCAGTCAAGGGATTCACAAAATAAAAGGACACAAAATGCAATACCATATACCTAAAATATTGGAAGAGAGGAGTAAAAAATGGGTTCAAATTTAAATGATTATCAGCTTAAAGTAGACTACTTATATGCATAAGATATTTATTCAAACCCAGTGGTAACCACAAATCAAAAACCAGTGATAGATATGTAAAAACTAAAGAGAAAGGAATCAAAGTATATCACTGAAAAAAGCCAACAAATCATGAGAGACGAGAGCGAGAGAAGAAAGAAACAAAAACAACCAAAAAATAAGTGACAAAATGGCAATAAGTATATGCTATAATGATTACTTTAAATATAAATGGACTAAAAGCTCCAATCAAGACAAAGGTGATGTAATAGGTAGAAAAAAACCCAAAAAACAAAAAATAATCCAACAAAATATATAATTATTATAAATATTTATAAACCAAATATGGGAGCACTCAAGTACATAAAACAGCCAATAACAAACATAAAGGAAGTAATTGATAGTAGTACAATAAGAGTAGGGGACATCAACACCCTATTTACATCAATGGATAGATCATTCAAACATAAAATCTACAAAGAAATAGTGGCTTTGAATGGCACATATTACCAGATGGATCTATATATTCAGAACATTCCATCCTAAAACAGCAGAATACAAATTGTCAAGTGCACATGGAACATTCTCCAGAATAGATCACATATTAGGCCACAAAACAAATCTCAACAAATTTGAAATGATTTAAGTCATACCATGCATCTTTTCTGATCACAATGCTATGAAACTAGAAATCAACCACAAGAAAAAGTCTGGAAAGAACACATATATATGGAGGTTAAATAACATGCTATTAAGCAATAAATGGGTCAACCAAGATATCAAAGAGGAAATAAAAAAAATAGAGATAAATGAAAATGGAAACACAATGGTCCAAAACTGTGAGATGCAGGAAGAATTCTTCTAAGAGGAAGTTTATAGCAATACAGTCCTACCTCAAGAACAAGAAAAATATCAAATAAACAACCTAACCTTACACCTAATGGAGCTAGAAGAAGAACAAAAAACAAAACCCAAAACCAATAGAAGGAAGGAAATAATAAAGATTGGAGCAGAAATAAACAAAATAAAAAAAAAACAATAAGACAGATTAATGAAACCCGGAGTGGGTTCTTTGAAAGATCAACAAAATTGACAACTCTTGAGCCAGACTCATAAAAGAGAGAGACAGAGAAAAGACTCAAATAATCAAAATCAAAATTGAAAGAGGAAAAATAAAAACTAACACCACAGAACACAGAAATACAAAGGATTGTAAAAATATTATGAAAAATTATATGCCAGAAATTTGGACAATGTAGAAGAAATGGATAAATTACTAGAAATATATAACTCCCCAAGACTGAATCTGGAAGAAATAGAAAATTTGAACAGACCAAATACTGGTAATTAAATTGAATCAGTAATTAAAAAAAAAAAAATCAGCAACCAAAAATCCAGGACCAGGTGGCTTCACTGGTGAATTCTACCAAACATTTCAAGAATAGTTAATACTTATTCTTCTCAAACTATTCCAAAAAATAGATGAGGGAGAAAAAACTTCAAATTCATTTTATGAGGTCAGCATTACACAGATACCAAAACTAGATAAAGACATTACAAAAAAAGAAAACTACAGGTCAGTATCTCTGATGAACATAGATGCAAAAATCCCCAGCAAAACAAACCAACAATGCATTAAAAAAATATTCACCACCATCAAGTGAGATTTATTCCTGGGATACAAGTGTGGCTCAATATTCACAAATCAATCACGTGGTACATGACGAGAGAAAGAAAAAAACATATGATCATTTCAATAGATTCAGAAAAAGAACTTGACATAGTACAACATCCATTCATGACAAAAACCTTCCACAAAGCAGATTTAGAGGGAATGTATTTCAACATAATAAAGGCCATATATGAAAAACCTGCAGCTAACATCATTCCTTGTAAGGGACAAGACAAGGATATCTACCTTCACTACTTTTTTCAATATAGTACTGGAATTCCTAGCCACAGCAATCAGACACAAAAAAATGACAGATATCCAAACTGGTAAGAAAGAGGTAAGGTTTCACTATTTGCAGGTGACAGGGACTAATATATAGAAAACTCTAAAGAGACCACCAGAAAACTACTAGAACTGGTAGATAAATTCAGTAATTTTGCAGGATACATAGTCAACATACAGAAATCCATTGCATTTCTATACACGAATAACAAAGTTGGAGAAAGAGAAATCAAGAAAATAATCCTATTTACAACTGCACCAAAAATAATAAAATACCTAGGAATGAACTTAACCAAAGATGTGAAAGACCTGTGCTCTGAAAACTATAAAACATTGACGAAAAAAATTGAAGGCAACTCAAAGAAATGGAAAGATATTTTATGCTCATGGATTCAAAGAAGAAAAAAATTGTGAAAATGTCCATACTACATAAAGCAATCTACAGATTTAATACAATCTCTATCAAAACACCAATAGCATTTTCACAGAACCAAAACAAATAATCCTAAAAACTGTATGGAACCACAAAAGACCTTAAGCAGCCAAGGCAATCTTGAAAAAGAAGAACAGAACTGAAGGTATCACAATCCCAGATTTCAAGATATACTACAAAGCTACAGTAATCAAAACAGTACGATACAGGCACAAAAAGACAGACACAGATTGATGGAACAGAACAGAAAGCCCAGAGATAAACTCACAATTATATATACGGTCAATTAATCTTTGATGAAGGAGGCAAGAATATGCAATGGGAAAAAGTCTCTTCAACAAATGGTGTTGAAAAAACTATACAGCTACATGCAAAAGAATGAAACTGCACCATTTTCTTATACCATACCCAAAAATTAACTCAAAATGGGTTAAGGACCTAAATATGAGATCTGAAAGAAAGAAAGAGGCCTGAAGCTATAAAAATCCTAGAGGAGGGCAAAGCAATAATTTCTCTAACATGGGCCATAGCAACATTTTTCTAGATAATGTCCCCTGAGGCAAGGGAAACAAAAGCAAAAATAAACTATTGGGACTACATCAAAATAAAAAGCTTCTGTACAGCAAAAGGAACAATCAACAAAACTAAAAGACAACCTACTGAATGGGAGAAGAGATTTTCAAATGACATATTCAATAAAGTGTTAGTGTCCAAAGTATATAAAAAACTTATACAACACTCAAAACCAAATAATCCAATTAAAAAGTGGACAGAAGACATGAATAGACATTTCTCCAAAGAAGAACTGCAGATGACCAAAAGACACATGAAAAGATGCTCAACATCCACTCATCATTAGGGAAATGCAAATCAAAAGCATATCATCTCATACCTCTCAGAATGGCTAAAACCAAAACCACAAGAAACAATATGTGTTGGTGAGGATGTGGAGAATTCTCATGCACTGCAGGTGGGAGTACAAACTGGTGCAGACTGGTGCAGCCACTGTGAAAAACACTATGTAGTTTTCTCTAAAAGTTAAAAATAAAACTGCTCCATGATTTGGTAATTTCACTATCAGGTATTTACCCAAAGAATACAAAAACACTAATTTGAAGGGATACATGCACCCCTATGTTCACTGAAGCATTATTTACAATAGCCAAATTATGGGACCAGCCCAAGTATCTGTCTATATATATATATACATACACACACATACATATATATGAAATAAGTTAGAGAAAGACAAATATCATATGATCTTCTTCAAATGTGGAATTTAAGAAACAAAACAAATCAACAAAGAAAAAAAGAAAGAAACCAAGAAACAGACTCTTAACTACAGAGAACAAACGGATGGTTACCAGAGAGGAGGTGGGTGACGAGATGCGTAAAATAGGTGATGGGGATTAAGAGTATACTTATCAAGATGAGCACTGAGTAATGTATAGAATTGCTGCATCACTATATGGTAAACCTGAAACGAATATAACACTATATTTTAATTATACTGGAATTAAGATTAAAAAAAGAGATAGTATTAAGTAACTTTAAAAATCTTTTAAAAGAATGATGCTGAAAACTCAGCTTCAGAGTGATTTCAGAATTTTATCCAACAACTTAACATTTTTTACCATTATTATGTGATAGATACTGTTGTAATATCTGGGTAATTAATGTTCATAAAGGCAAACGCTTTATTGTTTTATGGAACTGACTTCTCAGCGGAGGAGAAAGAAAATAAATAAGAGGGATTAGGTTTGTAGTAAACTGCTAGTGATATAGGCACTAGGTCAAAAAAGAGAGCAGGGTAAGAGATTAAGAAATGTCGGAGAGAGATTTTGTAATTGTGGCCAATTATCTCATTCAAGAGTTCACATGCGAACAAATATTTTGAAGATCATGGTGTGTTCAAGAGATTTCTTAATCGAGAATGAGTGGTCAATAAAGCAGGAGGGAAACTGAGGTTTTGGTATCATAAAAGACAAGGGATGACTGTGCACTGGGACAGAGGGAGAGAAACAGAGGTGTACTTGAAATCAGAGGTAATAGGGGTACAGAGCTTTCAAGGCCTTACAGGTCATTTTAAAGCTTCTGGTAAATCTAGGTCTTAGAGAAAGCCCGTCAGAATTAATGAATGAGAACCATCCCTCTTTTTTCAATGTTCAGCCACTACAGGTTCAATCCTATGTTAGGTCTCAGGAAAAGAGGCAGGAATTAACAGTAAAGGATGACATTTCATTGAAATCTATGCATCTGTTTAGAGTGTTGAAATTTTCTGTTGTTCGTGATGGTGATAAAACTATATAATGAATTTTATATGTTAACATTTATTAAGCACTCATTAAGGACAGTGGCTTTTAAGCTGCTTTTGGTTAAAAGAGTGTACTAGCATTAACAGAATTCAAACATATACCAAAAAAAATACATATTCCAAGCATTTCTGTCAAGACTGCCACTTCATGAGGTACAAATATTTTTGTCTCAAAAATGCAATGCATAAGTGCCAAATGCACTAGGTGTTTGAAATTTATGCTGCAGAGTATCATGATTATCTGATGCTGAAATATCCAGGGAGAATTCAGTTCGTTCTATACTCAAATCAGTGTGAATCTCTTACAAATTTTATACAAAATGAGGCCATTTATGCTACAGTACATTCATATGTGGCTTCAGTATATGATGCGATTCTTTAGTGTAGCTTGAAATGAATCTTAACTAAAGGTATCAAGCCTTATTTGAGCTACTTTCATTCATCAATTGTCCATTTAAATAGAATGAGATAATTCTTCTCTTAGAAAATTTTATTACTTCAAAGAACAGAATATTGCTAATAATCATAAATTTAACTTTAAATGAAAATATGTTTTTTAGAGTTATTTTTCAGCAAGCACAGACCTCAGGAGATTTTTTGCTCTGCTCAGAATTTCCCCAGTATATCCATTAATTAATTAACAACAAAATATCCACAGTGTATATTCAGTATACACAGTCTTAGTTTTATTTTATTCAAATCAGATTACTAGTGTGAGGGAATAGGACTATAAATCAGAAATTATGGTCACCTTTTTCAGATTTAAATTTTCATAGAAAAACTGTGAGCTGGTAAAGAATAATACTGCTAAGAATTTAGTTCCTGGCTTTCTTCAATTCTACTTTTTAAAGTCATGGTGTTTTCAAATAAATATAAATTATTATTCTAATTCTCTGTTCTCTTAGCTCCTTGAAACTGTTTTCTCCTATGATCTTGTTTTCCACCATAACTCAGCCTCTCACTCCCATGGTCACTACCAAGATCTTGCTATTACCAATAATTCCATACATACGCTATAATGTCAATGTGTTCCATTCTATGACCAGTTATATTTTATCATTTAATTTTTTTAATTTTTATTTTTAAGTTTATTTATTTTTTTATTTTAAGAGAGAGAGAGCAAGAAGGGAAGGGGAAACACCGAGCAGGCTCCTTGCTGTCAGCGCAGAGCCCAACGGGGGGCTCAATCTCAGGAACCATGATGTGAGCCAAAAGCAAGAGTTGAAAGCTTAACCAAATGAACCATGCAGGCACCCCCCTGCCTTTTTTTAAAGTTTATTTATCATTTTAGCTATAATCTTCAGCTACCCTGAACCCAGCAATCTTTCCATTCCAACTAGACCACGATCCTACTATGTTTTCATCCTCTAAACCTCTTCAAGTCCAGATCCCGCTCTTGCACACTTTATATTTCATGGCCAATCACTGTAATCACTCTGCCTGAAAACTTTAACTTCCCTTGCCCATCTCTCTGTTGTAAAATCACAGCACTAGTCAGTGCTACCCCCTTTGCACTGCACTCATTCAGCTGAATGAGGAACAGGGCTTTGCTGCTGTCAGGCAGTCATGCTCTACACCCTTTATTCCTCACATCTCCAGATGACTATTTTACATGCTTTCCTATTTCCTGAAACCTCCAATACTTCCTCACCTGATCTGCGTTCTCTGATGATGGTATTACTGACCAATTAACTGAGAACATTGAGGTAATCTGAAGAAAAATTCTAGAAATTACCAACATTGTATTCACTCACCTGAAATCTTCATCCATAAGATCTCTCTTTCCATCATTTCCTTAAGCCGATTTTCCATTTATACACAAGATGCTATCTCCTCCCACCTATCTAATGATTAACTGTGAATTCTGTGAATAATTCTTCCCTCTCTTTCCTACATCATGCCTTCCATACTCTATCATTCCCCTCAGCATAAAAATAGCCTATTATTTTCCCCATTTCTTTTACAGTTCTTCCTCGATCAGCTTTTTGTTACCATTCTTCCTCCATCAGCTACTTTTTTTTTTTTTTACCTTTCTTCCTCCATTCAGCTACGACCCCACTTCTTCACTGTCCTTTCTAACAAACCATCTCAAAGGAGTCGTCTTTATTCACTGTCTGTAATCTTTTTAAAAACAGTCCACTCGATGTGTTTTTAAAGTCACCTTATGTCTACCATATTGGTAAACATATTTTCAATTTCTAGTGCTCAACTCAATCATGCTCAGCTTTTATCAGCAGGATTTTATACAGTTAACCCCCTTTTCCTCCTCAGTGCACTTTCTTCCCTCTGCTTTTATGACACCAAACACTCAGTTTCCCTCCTGCTTATTGACCACTCATTCTCAATCTTTCCTTACCGTTCTTTCTTTTCTCCCTAATCTCCTCAGTTTAAAGTGTCCCGGGGCTCAGACTTCTTTTCAGTAGCTGTAATATTTTCCAATCTTGTCTACACACCTACCTTTTATTACCTGCTAACCCTTCTAGCTCAGAACATTCTACTGAACTCCATATTCATAGGTATATTATGCTGCCTGCTTGACATTTCCACTTGGATGTATGCATAATAGAGATTTTAGTTGTTTCAAACAGTTTAAAATTGCATTTTTGCTCCCCCCCCCCCCCCACCAAACCTACTCTCCTCACAGTGCGTCCTTCCTCAACCAATGACAACTCTGCCAATACAGCTTGCTAGAGTAAAAAGAAAAAGGAAAATCACAGAACCATTCTTGACATTCTTTATTTCCCTATATTAAATCTTTTAGAGAACCTGTGGTCTCTATCTTCAAAATACACCCAGAATCACTAGTTCTTTCCAACTCCCCTATTCCAACATGTCCCTGGTTAGTGCAACGTGCATCTCTAGCCTGATTTACTGCAATCGTCTCCTAACAGATCTTCCTTCCTACTTCTATCTTAACACCCGGGAATCTCTTCTTAATACAGCAGTCAGAAGGTTCATTTAAAATGTAATTCACATCATCTCACTACTCTGCTCAAAACTATTCAGTGATTCCCATTTCACAAAAGCAAAACCTACAGGAATCTATAAGGCCCCATGTGATCTCCCTCAGTTATATTTTTAAATCCAAGGTCGTTCCTATCCTTCTCTCTCTAATTCATTCACACAAGCCTTCTTTCCAGGACTTGAATATAGCAGGCATCTTCTGCCACAAAGCTTTCTCACAGATTGAGTGTTCTACCTCAAATCCTTTTCCCCTGGATATCTGCACGGCACACATTTGGGTCTTTACACACAAACTGCCATGTCACTAACCCTGCTTTGACTAGCGTATTTAAAATTGCAAACCAGGGGTGCCTGGGTGACTCAGCCGGTTAAACATCCAGACTCTTGATTTTGGCTCAGGTCATGATCTCACAGTTAGGGGATCCAAGCCCCACCTCAAGCTCTGGGCTGACAGTGTGGAGCCTGCTTGGGATTTTTTGTCTCTCTTCCTTCTCTCTCTGCCCCTCCCTGCCTCTCTCTCTTTTTCTCAAAATAAAGAAACTTAAAAATAAATTTTAAATTGCAACCTGTACCATCCCTGGCCCTCTCAGCACCCTCAGTCTTCTCTATATTTTTCCCCTATAGCTCTAACTTACTTATTTGCTTTTAAATTATGCTTTTAGTGTCATTTCTATTTTTTCTAATAGAGTTTAGCAGGGAAGCAGGAATATTTGCTTTACTAATGTATCTTAATTATATACAGGTTTCTTGACATGTGATAGGCACTCACTTCTTTTTACTAAATGAAATAGCAATAGCTAATATTTAATGAGCATTTAATATCTGCCAGACGCTGTATTAAGTGCCTTACATGTACTACATGCCTATGTACATGTACCACTAACGTGTACATGGGCACTACTATATTTTCTGTTTTGTCAAAGGAGAAAACTAAAGTGCAGAGAATCCTGTAACTTGCTTAAGGCTACATAGATAATAAATTGGGAAGCTGGTATTCACATCCAGGCAGTCCAGCTCTGGCATCCAAGATTGTAACCACATATATACTCTCATACTGGAAAGTAGGAAAGCTGAGATTGGAAGACAAGCAGTCTGATTCCAGAGCCCACATTATTAATGACCAACATATATTTCATTCACTCCTAGGCCCTTAGCAATAAGTGAGGGCCCAGTGGCCACCTGAATATGCTCTTTTTCAGTTCTATTAAGTTGTCAACAGGCACTAGAAAGAAAGAGTAGAATGCTATAAATGTATTTAATGTTCTCAATGACTTTGAGATATCAGGACTTGAATTAACATCCTATGCTTTATGAAGCCATTAAATCTATGTCTGCACTGAATGCTATTCTAAGTGACATGTAAGCATTAACAAGTATGTGTATGAACATAAGCATGTCACTTAACTGCTCTAGGCTGTATGAGTTATTTCATCAACATGTGACAAACCTGAATTCTAAGAATTTAAAATTTCCAATCTTAAAATGTTATGGTCACAGGTGACAACAATGAATTTACACAATACCTCTACCTTTCCTTTAATTTACTTTATACCTTTATTTTTTCCAAAGTAACAAGAATAATGTAAGGCAAAATTTACTTTTACATTGTTATCATAATCTTCATCATCATCATCATCATCATCATCACCATGGACACCTGTTTCTCATGAATCCACATACTAAATGTGAAACTTACATCGGCATTCATATGCTAATAAATATATTCACAAATGATAATGATGAGAGGGAATGAATTTGTAGCAAGAATTTCAATAAATTCTATTTGCAATTTTTCCTCTTTTGGGACTATGATTATAATTTCTCCTTTAGAGCTTATCTCATTAGGAAAAATCACAATACTTTGCTGAAATTTGTTAAATATATCCATAACAGTTGCAAACTGTATGTTTATGGACTTTGAAGATGCACAGATATGTTGTTTTTAAATGAACACCTTCAAGTCCTAATTTCTTTATAAGTTTTATGAGAAAGTTCTGTAAAAGTGTCAGATAATGAAGGAAGTAAAATCTACCATAGAAAAAAGAGATTCATGAAAACATCTGCTAAGAACTTTGCATGGATATTTAAGGAGCTTACACTGAACGTTTTCAGGGCATGCTTTTGTTTATCAAGGCTATCTATGCAGGTTCACTCATAAATAATTGAAATTTAATTTTCCTTTCCAGCATAGTCCCAATTTAGATTTAAGTGTCCCAAACAATGTAACTCAGGGTTTTCTTCCTGACAAGAGTACACTTCAAAAGCAGCTGCTGTCATTTGGAAGAAAACTTGAGCATAACTACACATTTTATCTTTCATTTTATGTTTCCTAACGGAGGCAGAAATTCGAACAGAAGCTGCCTTCACACAAATATAAATTACAAAATGATCATGAGATTTTGATCAGCATTTTTGAAACATATGACTGATATTTACTATAGAGCTTATCATAGAATTTGACATTCCTGGTGCGTAATAATCTTTAATATTCTCAGTCATTGTTTATTTACCGAAGTCTATGAGAAATATGTTGGTTGCTACATTTTAAAATGGACACTAACAAGTTTTTTTTATATGATTTGTGTTCCCATTCTTGAAAGGTTATTTTCATTTAAAAAGTTCATGTGGATATAAATGCATACACACCTATAAATTATATTTTTATAGGTCAAAATTGGTCAAATATTATACATATATTTGAATATACATGATGTTTGGGGTTTGGGAATGGTTTTAGAGGAATCACATTTTTACAAAATGATTTTATCAAACTTTACCCAAGATTAAATAGTATTGAAACTGGACAATACAAAATCACAGAATTTAGACTTATATTTCACTCTGTCCTATATTAAAATCAGATTTTTATATTCACTTTCCAAATAAGAATGTAATATATGTATAAAGACTATTGAATAGCGTGAGGATATGAATGATTCACAGTATGGTAGTTATATTGAGCTAATAGAAAACATTGAATTGTCAGGTCAAACTCTCAGAAATCAGACATCTTTGCAGACTTTTAAGCTTTACTTGTAAATACAAGGACATATATCTAGATCTAGATCTAGTCAAAAGGCAGAGGCAAAGCAGGAGATATTGGGATATGTGAGGTGGTTCTCTAGGTACTTTTTTTTTTCCACATTAGACACATACTTTCCCTAATTTTTACATTCTCTATGTCAAGTAGACTGGTCATTTTATATGACAGGGATCATTTAGATTTTGAAACATCTCCACATTATACCTCAGATGTTCAACTAGTTTATGTGACATTTTCAAGGTCCACTCACAGAGGAAGGATCACATATACCCTATATTTGAGTGTGTCTGAATTGGGAATAAGTGTCTTTGGTGTTCACCCAGTTGAACTATCCTAACATTAATTCCTACAATTTTTTAAATTGTCTTCCATTTCTCTCACTGAGTCTCAGACACTTCCTGAGCCAAACTAGTGCCTGGAATCATAATAACATAAACTGCTCTATTTCACCCCCTTTTCCCACATAGTGGATGTTGGCTCCAAAGTACTCTTCTCACCAAGTTGTAGTCTGTCGAACTGTTCTTAACAAAGAACTAGCAAGAAACACACTGTTATCGACCACCTAAATATTGCCTTTTCCTGGAAGTTTCTGTTGATATTACCCCTTCCCCTAGCCTCTTCCCAAATCAGATTTCCTAAAAACTCACCGCAGCAAACCAGACCAACCTTCTGCTTCCATGACATTTTATACACTGCTCTGCTGTTTCAATCTCTTCCCTTGGGGGCCAGATTTATGGCCATGATCATTTTTCTGGCCCTTACAGTTTCTCTATTATTTCCCCACGTTGAACCAATCCTGCTAGGAATTCCCAACTTAATGTAGTCTTAATAAACGATCTATGTTTCTAAAATTAGAAATACTTTTGATATATATACCAGTCGCTATTAACCAAAGATAATAGAATTACCGAGGAGGTATACTTTAGTTAGAATAGTAAAAAAGATATCCAGTCCACTCTTTACATTGCTTACTTAGAAGTACGGAAGACAACTTCATCTCAAGGAATACTGAAAAATTTATACACAAAAAAATTATATGCACATATAAATGCATATATACGTATATGCAAGACACTGTTTTAGGTGCTGTGAGTGATAGAAAGAATGAAAGGACATGATTGCCATTTTGATACCCTGAAAATAACAACTGTAACACTCTGAATTCCATATTTGCATTCATTCATTGAAAGAGAAACAAAAATAGAAAGTATTGATATTTTTAGTTGACGTTTGATATATAGTAAGTAATATTGGAAAATAATTTGTGAAATAAGATCTGTTTCAAATACCCCTTTTTAATAGCCACAAGGAGTGTTACCATGACACGTACTTCTACTATAATCTTCCAAAGATCAAGTTTAAGATCATCATAAAATCACTAAAACCAGACAAAATTTATAATGTTTTAAAAACCAATATATTTGTGCTCCCCTTCTTAAAAAAATAAGACCTCTTGTATTTTTCAGGAAAGCATTTGTCCTTTTGAGTTTGTCTGAAAAGATTCAGACACACTTGATGATTCAGACCCTCAAAGCAGGGAAGCTCCTGTATCCAGGGAAACCAGTCTGGGTTGCCAGGTCCTAACGTTAAGACAGGAGGAGCCCTGCTGTCTGGGATGTAAGGAAGCAATCTGCTATCCATCTCTTTTAGTGGAGGCTTCTTTGTGCCTGTGATGCCTCCTGACCCCTCTGGAAACACAACTGTGCCCCTTGTCATGTTTGTTATAGACCACCTCACTGCCTACCTACAATCCACCCATGGAGATGATGGTCATAATCAAAAGCCAACTTTTTCAGATCTGTGCTGATGTCTGGGGCACCACATGCAAAGCAAGGAAACAACAGCAGGAACAGCAGTTGTGTCTTTTGAATCATAGTGAGAAACTTCTACACTCTTCACTTAGCAGCTGCTTTCTTGGAGTCACTGAGCCAAAAGCACTGGCCTGGGTTCAATACAGTGTGAGAACTTAAGCTCTAGAATCAGAACGATGGTGGTTTGAAGTCTGACTGTATCATTTGCCACCTGTCAGATCTTAGTGAATTACTTAGCCATGTTGAAGCTCCGTGATCTTCTCCCATAAGTGAGGGTAAACATAGAGGCTAATTTATAGTAATGCTGGGTGGATTACATAAGACAGTGTATCTAAGGGGCTTATTATAATGCAGGAATGAATAATAAGTACTTTGTAAGGACATCTGCTAATATTTTTGTGGTGTGCTCACCCCTTCACTTTTCTTTCACTTCTGAGTACACAGAAAACTATAAGTAGCCAACTAGAGTGGAGAATATGATTTAGGACCAAGGCTAAAAATGTATTTTCATGATGCCATGCAAATCTCAGGCATGGGATCTGCAATCTCTGATGTGTATACAGAAAAACAGAGCAAGATAACTGGGTCTTCAGAACAAATTCCAAGCCTGTTCACATGGACCTAGAATGAGGCTGTGGGCTTGACTCTCTCACTGAGGTTTGGCCTGATGGAGATACTTGACTCTCTCACTCAGGTTTGGTACAGATGGAGATAAATGATTGATCCCAAATACTTAGCTCCTGTCTGGCCTTGCTTACCTAGATTATGACTGGGGAAACAGTCTGTGCCTATTCTCTTTTGAGAGAAGAATGAACAGAGAGGTATGACTCTGTCTTGTAAAGGAAAGATCCTGATTTTTATTAATTCATGAAGCGAAAAGAGCAAAAAGAATGAAGGAGAGGAAAGAAGTGTTGTGTTTTAATGCTAATTGACGTCTAAAAATGCGGATCCTCTAATAAATCAGTGGAATCAGACTCTAGACCTTTCATTCCTTTATAGAGGTGAAGATAAGAGAGGAAGGAGATGACAGCTTCCTTCCTAATATTCTCTGCATAGGGAAAGATTTATTTACTTAGATAGACCAAGACACCTTCATAAGCAAAGAGGCATAGTGTCTTCTTTCCATTAATCACATGTTAGATAGATTGATGAAGAAATAGATTTCATAATCATTATCATCTCATGATTATAATTATTACCTTTAAAATATTTACCCAATTAACAGAGATCTTTGCTCACTTTGATCTTTCATTTCAGGACAATTCTGAAAAAGAACAGAATTTCATCTAGGACAGTAAAAAATGACAAAAATTAGAGTCACTGGCATCCAGAGTTCCTTCCTCCATATTCTATGAAACATTCCATGATTGATATCAACGTGGACCTTGCAGGCACAATATGGTCCCAGCAACCACCTGTCACTCTCTTTGTGCACTCAGACAGAGGGAGTCTAGCTGGCTTTGCTCTCATGAAGCACCCATATTTCTGTTTATTACTGCCACTATAAAGTAAACACACATCTGAAATATAAACAATGTTTTATTATCTAATAAAGGAGAACCTGCCAGAAATGAAAGATGGCATGAATTGTAAAATGCACCCTTATTTTATATCATGTTAAAAAGCTTCCAATCAAAAATATGTCAATTAAAATACTACCCAATACCTCCTAATCATATCAACTGTGAGATTTAAAGTTAAGGTTTTAAGATGTGTGAAAAAAAATCTATCTTGGAATTAATGAGATGCAGTTCTTCATATAGTACATAATATGCATGGTTATATCTGGCTTGTGCATATCATTATTACTATATGAATATAACTTAATATTAGTCCCCATCTATTTAAGTAATACAAACACTAACTGAGGACCCACAATTCACTAGCACTGTGCCACATTTTGCAGAATGAATAGCAACATGTCAATGTAAGTTATCATTGTAGGGGTCATTCTCCCATTTGAGGAAACATTCCAATAAAATGACAGCCTAAGGAAAATCGAAAATGTGTGGTTGGTGACATTACAATAGTTCATGCAGTGCAAAAGCTGTTGGAAACAATCAAGAAAATAAAATAGATAAAGCAGGTGAAGAGAAAAGCACCATCTTTTTTTCAACAATGATGTTTACTGAATTTCAATATTTGGTTGTAGAATGCACTGACCTTAAATGCAGCAATTATTCTACTACTGTGTTCGTTATAGGCATTTTGTATGCCCTGTTTTGTTCTTCCATTTTGGTGAGAGGAGGTGAAATACTTCTTTTATTACTAGGCAGTAGAATATCTGTTAATCCCTGAACTTTGTCTTTGCTTAATATAATTTTTTTTAAGTTTTACTTAAGGTAAATTACCTCAACAAAATTTTATTTGGTTTGCATTTAAAAAAATTATTGTTTGAAACATCTTACCAAAGTTATGGACTGACACATGTTTGTAAATTGAACAGCAGTAAGTAAAGTTTGTTCCAATTTTTAAATATATAATATGTTTAACAAGATGGGTTCTAGTTAAATAATAGTCATATGAAATTAAGAATCAAGAAGTCAACTAATGCATGTGGTGAAGGGTGCAGTTAATGAATTTTATGAAGTTCTTGGTCTTGAACTTATAGGAATGGGATTTCAGCATTTTTATGTCTAGGGCCAGGGACATGTTAGGCCCTTATTTAATTTGCTTTTATCAGCCAGGCTTTTTTTTTTTTTTTTTTTTTTAATTTTTTTTTTTTTTTCAACTTTTTTTATTTATTTGTGGGACAGAGAGAGACAGAGCATGAACGGGGGAGGGACAGAGAGAGAGGGAGACACAGAATCGGAAACAGGCTCCAGGCTCTGAGCCATCAGCCCAGAGCCTGACGCGGGGCTCGAACTCACGGACCGTGAGATCGTGACCTGGCTGAAGTCGGACGCTTAACCGACTGCGCCACCCAGGCGCCCCCAGGCTTTTTTTTTTTTAATTTTAATTTATTTTTTTATTTTTTTGTTCTATGAGAACAGCATTGGTTTAGATTACCCAGGTGGTAACTTTTGGTCTAAAAATTTGAAAAATCCATAGACTCTCTGATGGTTTTCTATAAGAAAAATAACAGAGCTAGCTAGAAAACTCCTGATTTTTATTCCATATTATATGAGTTTGGAGTTTGAATTATTTATTGTTAGCAAGATTTCTCTCTCCATTTTGACCATATGGCACATATAAAAATTTCCCCAATAAGTTGATTTACCAAACTAAAACTCTATCTAGTACCTTGTTTGTTCTAAAAACATCTTTTGTGTATGCATTTATATACATTTGTATCATAAAAATTAGTATAAACCCATTTAAATAATCAATTTGAACACAGACACATGTGTGTATATCAAATGATTTTCATACTTTGCATTTGGCAATGGAAACTAAAGGTTGTCTTTGGAGTTCTCCAAAACAGGTGAGTCACCAAGTGTCCTATGGTCCATGAATTCTGGACTCCATTTAGATAGTGCCCACAACTCTTAAAGTAAACTAAAATGAAAAAATAAAAGAAACTAAGTAATTAAAAGCTTGGTTAGAAGGAGATTGTCCAGTTTTAACATTAATTGTAGTTAATATTAATAGCATTTTATTTATAAGGCTAAACACTCAAGATAACTGTATATATTAGGTGCCTATTTCCCTTATTTTATAGAAGAGGGAACTAAGTCATGTAGGTAGACAGTATTAGAGGCTATATGTCAAACCTACATATTTTAGCTTTAAAGATTATTTTCTTCCCTACTAGAATATCTTGGCTTTATATGCTTAGAAAGCATATGAAATAATAAGTCACCACTGTATTTTTGCCCATGACAACCCTATACAGACTCCTCAGATAGCTTACACATATAACAATATCCACTTAACTGTACTTAGATAGCACTCAGTTAAATTATAGGCACCATTAAAAATATTTTTTGGCTCATTGGGGTGCCTGGGTGGCTCACTTGGTTAAGCCTCAGACTTCAGCTCAGGTCATGATCTCATAGTTCTTGAGATCGATCCCTGCCTCAGGCTCTGTGCTCACAGCTGGGAGCCTGGAGCCTGCTTTGGAGTCTGTGTCTCCCTCTCTCTGCTCCTCTCCCACTCACGCTCTGTCTCTCTTTCAAAAATAAATAAGCATTAAAAAAATGTTTTAAATAAAAAAAATATTTTTGGCTCACCATTTCAAATTATACTCAAAATAAAGCTTTCCCATTTGCTTGTCTTCCCTAAATATGATAATTTAATTTTCCTACATCAGAATAATAATCTTTCTATAATCATTGCACTTAGAGATGGCCATCTGATTTCTAGCTGATTTATCTTGCTTGTATGTAATTACTGTGTGCCAGGATAATTTCCAGGATATTTTTTAAGGCAAGGGCAATTAAGTCACAAAACTTACAAGTCAAATTGTTTTTTAAACACTGTGTTACAACAGTAAAAGATCTTTTAAAAAGTGATAACAAAACTGCTCTTATTTGTAACTCCTTTAGCCTGGGAAGAGTGAATTTTTAATTTTCCATTTTGTTTTGTAAATTCTATTCTTTACAAAAATGTTCTTTCATTTTTGTGTCATTGCAAAACTACCTTAAATATAGCTTACACTTAAATGGGCAGTCATGTCACTATATTCAGGGATTTTCATCAGTTGTCACCACCCTAGGACCTCTAGACATCTTACTCTTGTACTCAGCTTTTCTGGCTTCATAATTTGTGGTGTGTTCTAATTGCAACATTACTGGGTCAGCGGTACAACCGACTTAGTCCAAAATACCAAAATAACTATCTAACATTAGCCATTTATATAAACTTTGTATATTCAGTTCTATCAGCCAATAATACTTTGTTTCCTTGCACGGTCAGGACTGTCAGTAGAGAATGAGTCCTCTGAGAGAAGAGATCATATCTTATTTGCATTTAGTTTTCAACTGCTCTATGCTTCAACTTCTAATCATTTTTATACTTACTCAAACAAAGTTTTAAAAAAAATCTTCAACACTTCACGTATATGTATATACACACAGACATAAAGAGAAAAAGGAAATATATCACTAGAATTCAAGCACACGCACACACACACAAAATCTATCATATACTAAAACTTCAGAGGAATAGTCTCTTAAATAAAATACTAAGGGATCTGGATAAAGAAATACCTTCCATGAATGGAAACTTTCTGCTTCAATAGAGATAATCTGACTGGGAAAGAAGTAAGAGGTGTTCTTGGCTGATTCCCACAGATAACTTCAAACTCAGATAAGATAAAGCTATACTAATCTGAGAAGCATTTGTGTTTGTGAATTAGCAGCACCGAGATTTTGTGAAAAATGTAAAAGAAAACAGTTGAATATTTGGTTATCTCAGGTCAGTTCATGTAGAAAGGCAGATAAAAAAAAGAAAATGTAATGGAAAATAAGTAAGACAAGAGATTAGCACTACCTCTACCTAATATTAGATGTATTATACCACTACAAAATGCTAGAGGTACTAGCATAAGAAAAGATCAAATGATGAAACAGACTTAAAAACACAATAATAGTTCATATCACTTTCAAGAATTACATTAAATAAAGAACTATAGATCAATTAAGAGGAGATATTGAGTGAATAGTTTTGTAATAAATATATCCAATATAATATAAACACCTCAAATAACACATCAGTCATGTTAAAAATGAATAAAAATTCAAAAAATCATCAGTAAAATCTTTTGAATGGTTAATTTAAAGTCTGAAGAATGAGAGAGTGACATCAGCAAGATGGTGGAAAAAGAAGTCACAAACCCTCTTCCCTACCATGGAGATACCAATTCAATAACAGAGAGACCTATTTCTTTTGTGAGAAATCTAGAATAGAGTTAAAAGGTTCTTGCATCTGGGATGAATTTGAAACCAGTTATACTGAATCTGGTAGGAAAATCTGTGGCACACTCTCACCATAGTCCCTCCCTCTGGCACAGTGCCATGTGATGAAGAGAAAAACAACTCTGTCTTCTTCCTGGGGAGGAAAAGAGAAGTTTGGACTGTATATCCAATGTTCTGACATTTTTAGGGGGCTATCTGAAGCACTAGCTTGTCTCATGGCTCACAGTGATGTGGTTTTGGAGTGAGACAGAGGGGTCTGGCGCTGATGGCCAAGAAAGAATTCTTAATATGTCTTGGTGCAAAGATGTCTTTGGTGATTCTATTAAAGCATGGGGACAGGGCCCATAACCAGAAAGAGCTGCACTGGGGTTGTGATGGTTGACTGATTACATACTGTGGAGTTGGGGGAGATAAAGGCAAAAGGAAAGTTTCCAAAAGGACTTTCATATGCTAAAGAGGACTCATAAGATACCAGAGGCCTTGCTCTTATGAGGCTAAGGTTGTTTTCTCTCTAGTAAGGCATTAAGACAAGACAGTTGGCAGTTTACTGAAGGATTGTTGTACTCTGCCTGTCTCAAATAGTTGCCGATGGGCCACAGGTTATAAAAAATTTTTGATTTTATATATATTTTGTCTTGCCTTTGTTTCCCACATCACCATGGAGGGGAAGGTGATGTTAGGGCTCCAGGAAATTGAGTCTATGGGTTTCTGGAGGTTAGGCTATTGATAAGATTGCTTTTTTCCTGTAATTTACTAAGACATTTGTAAACTGATAGAGACTCACATCCTACATGACTATGATCTCCATTGGTTAGCCATTGGTTATTCCCCTTTCCTTTGTTCTTGGGCAGCCAGGAGCACCTGAGAAATGTCACATATCCCACCTGGTGTGTGTGTGTGTGTGTGTGTGTGTGTGTGTGTGTGTGTGTGTGTTGGGGGGGAGAGGGGTGTTGTTAGCTTGCCTTATGCTCCCTCATCAAAAGTACCAGGAGATCAGGAATTCCCTAGATACATGGAGACCGAGAACAAAAAAGAGGTGGGCACCATAATGCTGCACACAGACACTGATACAGCCCATAAGCCCTCCCATGAGGGAGAAAGACATGAGCAGAGCATGTATTCAATGCTCCCACTTTCTGAGGGGATTCCTGAGGAATTGGTTTCCATGCAGCCTGACTTGGGGTGCAGATGAGGCCCAGCATACTCTGGATACCTGGGGGCCACTGAGAATAAAAGAAAAAAAAAACTGAGCAGCATACTCATAAAATGAGAAACATATTAAATGATATTTTATATAATTTAATCTCAGTAAGACTTTTTTTCGTATTAGAATTAGAAAGAAACATTAAAAAACATAGCTATTTTGGATCGGAGACTTTAGATACCTTTACTGTATGTGCTGCCGAAGCAAGGACAAACTTTAGATCCTTTAAAGACTCATTATTCTTCCAAATATTTTTCAAATGTTGGCAAATAAGCATATCTTACATTCAAACAGGAAAATAAGCAAAATGAAATATAAGAAAAATCATTTATATGTTATAAAATAAATTATATACTTTAGCTATAGATCTTTCCCATTGTATTTGGAAATACCCATTTCATGTTATCTGCATATCTCCAACATAATAGTGGAAGTGCTAAAACATATTTGTAAATTCCTTGATATAACATTCATTAAGAAATGAAGTCTGTACCCCTTCTTTTTGAATTTAGTGACTTCCTTGTACCTAGTAGAAAGCAGCAGAAGTTACAATCTGTGACTTCTGAACATGTCCCTTAGGATGCTTACTCTGGAAGCAGCAGCCATTATGTAAGAAGTCTGGCCACCTTGAGATTGTCAGGCTGGGAAGGCCATATTTTGGCACTCACATCGACAGCCCCAAATGAGCTCTCAGCAGACAGTCACTATTAACCCCCAGACAAGTGAGTGAGCCATTTTTGGATGCCTGCCGTCCCAATCAACATCTGACTGCAACTGTGTAAAATACTTCAAGTTACCATTGCCCAGTTGAGTCATTAGGGAAGCGTGGGGCAAAATAAAATCATAATTTGAGATACTAAATTTTGGTGTGATTTGTTATACAACAATAGTTGAGACACAATATTTTCACATAGGTAGTAATTAATCTAGTTGATACATATACAACAGTATTGAAAGGACTACAACATCAAAAGGTCATGGTGAATAATCAGGTATTCAACAAACATAGGTAATAAAAATATCTTAATCTGCTTTATCCACATTAACTCTACTTGTTTTAATAAGCAGTTCTAGCAATCGTCATTTGTATTAATAAACAATCACTATTCCACAATGTGCTTTCTTGTCCCAAACACAATATGTGTTTTAAAATAAGACCTTCTTTTGGAGGCACCTAGGTGGCTCAGTCGGTTGAGCATCTGACCGTTGATCTGGGCACATGAGGTCATGATCTCATGGTTTGTGAGTTCGATGGAGCCTGCTTGGGATTCTGTCTTTCCTCCATCTGCCCCTCCCCTGCTAATGCTCTCTCTGTCTCTCTCAAAATCAATAATAAACTCAAAAAAAATAATAAGGAAAATAAGATAAAGAAAATAAAATTAGACCTTCTTTTAAACTCTAGCTTACCACTTACTACTCTGGGATAATCATTTAACCATTTTCAGGGAACTGGTTCCTCATATAGAAATTGATGAGGGAGCATGGGGCAAACTGAGGGCTGGCACACCCCCACACCCAGATGGAATATGTGTGATATTCCTCGGACACTCCTGGCTACCCAAAAACAAAGAAAAGGGGTTTAAGTGCTTGCCATGGTGATGTGGGCAAATGAGGCAATAAAAAATTATATTCTCTTACTGCCTATAGCCCATTGACGAGTCCTTGAAACAGGCAATGTGACCTCCCTCGAGGACCTTAGCTGCCTGGATGATGACACTTTGCTAGGGCAAAAGAGAATCTCAGCTTAACATTATCCCAACGTTATCCTGTAAGTCTACTTCCTTTATCTCAACTGCCCCAAGATATATGCTGGCAATCAGACTCCAAGCTTATGGCTCCGCGATATACATCTGAAGGGTCTTATGACTGGAGTTTTATTAAACGCTAATAAATGGCATTTCCCTAGCAACAGCTAGCCCCTCAAGGTCCTGGAAACCTTGCTTTCAAAATTTCTTAGAGACTTACTCTATCTCTGACCCTCTCCCAACCTGAAGGTATATAATAAGTTACCTGTCACAACCTCAGTGCAGCTCTTTCTGCCCACGGGCCCTGTCCCCGTGCTTTAATAAAATCGCCTTTTTGCACCCAAGACATCTTCAAGAATTCTTTCTTGGCCGTCGGCTCCAACCCCCCCCCCCATCACCCCAAAGCTTCACAGAAATCACTGAAAGTTGTTGTAAGGATTAAGTAAAATTTTGTCTATGAAGCAGTTAGTGTGACTACAATATAGAATATATGCAATGTGAATTATAGATATAGATATAGATTATATAGAATATATTCACTGTGAATTATAAGGATGAAAATACTTCCTTACTGATTCAATGCAGTATATTTTAATGATGTTTTCAAGAGATGCAGCAAACGGCAACCTTTTGGATTAAGTAAATTAGTGACATCAGTGGTTCTGTAAAGAACTGCTTTCTTTAAGTTGTATTAATCTATACTATTTCTAATTATATTTCAAAACCATATGACTTTGTCAAATTACATCTAGTTGTTCTTTTCTTTTCTTTGTTTAACACGAAGAGCATATTGTATGAACACTGCCATCAGTGATTCTCTAATGGGGTGAAGTGCTGCCTTTAATGAAATAAAAGCAAAAACATGTAACTCATAACTGCGTGATAATCCTTTCAAGTTTTAAGGTATTTGCCATTTATTAGTTTAAAACTGGAACAGCTTAATAGATAAAGTTTTTTTAATAGATTTTATTTTTACTGTTTTTATTGAAGCACTTTTATGAATGAAATTTTTTTTGTAATTTATTTTTCTGTCAACACAGATGATTTTCTCACAGACAAGCATGTACTCCTCATCACTATCACACACAAATTTAGGATTTAGTCAGCAAACGTACTGTAATAAAGCTCTGTTAGCTATATTTAAATTAGATTATTTTTTCAAATAAGTGCAATTCTTAGATTTTTATTTTCAATTATCTGAAGTTGTTCTTCTATTCCTATATTTAATATGAGTAAAATTCATTTGTTGTGATACCTGTTTATGTTCACCCACTTCAGAGTAAAATAATTCTGTTAACAAAAATCTGTTTTTATCATTTTTGTTACCTATCCACAGATATTACATTAACGACTCTATTCCACAATTTTTTTCTATGTATTTATTATTTATTTATTTATTCATTTATTTATTTAAAGATTTTATTTATTTTTTTAAGTAATCTCTATACCCAATGCAGGGCTTGAACTCACACCCCAAGATCAAGAGTCCCATGCTCCACCTACTGAACCAGCCAGACACTTCAGTTTTTTCTTTTTAAAATGAATGTAATAATATTTATTTTGTGATGTTAGGGTATTAAAATAATTAAGCTCTTTAAAATACTTAAAACAATAGCTGGTAAAGGGTGTGAACACTTCAAAAGTGAAGCTTTGATTAGTATTATGAATATGTATATACACCTGTTAAAAATTATATTCCTATGTTATACACATTAAGGGCTCTTTGGAATAAAAGCCCGTTTTAATATTATTATATATATAAGTATATCCAGTCAACTATGCTCATGTATGTATTAGATTACATAGGTGATACTACATTCTACATACTATTTGTTCTATGTATAAAAATATATTACATGTGTATAGTATCTATAATAAATATCCATACTTTAACTGTATCTATTTATCTATCTATCCCATTTATGAAGCCCTATTATAATTTTATGATAAAGTATTGACCAAAATGGCCTTAACATTTCCCTCAGCTTGATCAAACTTTAGATAAGCTTCTTTCTGCCAGTAAGCCTCTGACCTTTCTCCAATCCTTCACCTTTACAGAATCTACCCCTAAACACAAAGGCCTCTGACCTCCCTTTGCTTTAAGCATCATTTACTTCAGAACACTTGTAACTGCAAATTCTTTCTCTTTCCTTTGAGATGTAAATCTTTTTAAAAGCTTCTTGCCAGTTTTACCAGGCAGAAATGTTTTTCTCAGGGACCTGGGAGGCACAGCTTTGAAATGTAATCATCAAGGAAGACAGCGCCTTTTTCTTGCAGTATCTGTAGGAGAGTAGGAGCTGGATTTCAGGCACCTTTCTCCAAATTGTGAAACTATATTCTGTCAACAAGTTATGAGAAAGGTTGCTTTACTTTTGGGTAAAGCCAATTAGCAAACACAGAAGGCCTTTGAACCACAAGCCTTAGCTCTTAAAAACTGATTTTTTTGCTGTGACAATATTTTGTTAATGAAAAGAAAGAGAAAAGGAAAAATTACATTCATTCCTATAACATACATAGTAAAAGATCTTTGGGATTAAAGCCCCATTACAATCTTACCAGTTCTTTGTTTGAAAATTATAACTGAATAAGTAATTACTTCGGATCTGCATTGCACAGAATTATGGCCAATTGTATCTAGAACTTATAACAAAAATCACAATTATTTAGCGAACAGGACATCCATGCAGAGTATGTTGCTAACCATGAAATTAATGACCATTCCTGAGCACACTACCTAAGAAAAACCCACCTTCTACCCAAAGGCTTGTACTGATCTGCAAGTATCTTGTTTCCTTATATATGCATCTTGTTGTCTGTTTACTGTCTCCCTCATAGTCAGGCAGATTCCCTGGAGGCAGGGCCACTGTCTTTTTTGTTTATCATGATATCCTCAAGACCAGGCCCAATAGACACATTAAGTAAATATGAATTAATGCATAAATGACCGAGGGAAGAGAATCTGGAAAGTCAGGAATCAAGTATCTAGACAACTTCTGTTTCTCATTTACTCTTTCTTTCTTACATCCTATTGGATTCTCAGCTTTCTTTCTGTTTAAGTTGATTTCACTTCCTCTGTGTGCACATAGCCTGAAATAGTCTGCAAAATTCCTGAGTTTATATAAACTTTCAATCCACTTTCAAAGATGATTGACTATATCTCAGACCCAATTTCAAACTCCAAGAGGAGAGAATCTGATGAACTTATTTTGGGTCAGTATTCATCCACAGAGCCGGCCAAATAAATAAAACCAAGTGTTAGCAACCTAATTATTGGGGAAATCTATCCCTATTGGATTACAGAATGTCTCAGCAATATATTTTACATTTGTTGATGATGAGGGAGCGTTGGGCAAGCAGAGGGCAAAGTACAGGCTAACAGCATCTCCTCACCCCCAGGGTGGGATAAGTGTGATACTCCTCTGACACTCCTGGCTATCCAAGAACAAAGGAAAGGGGTTTAAGTGCTTGCCATGGTGATGTGGAAAACTAAGGCAAATGAAAAATTAAATTTCCTTAATGTCTACAGCCCATTGACAAGTCTTTGAAACAGGCCTTCTAAGGAGTCCAGCTGCCTCAAAGTTGACTCTTTGCTAGGGGCAAAAGGGAATCTTGACTTAACATTATCTTGACCCTTCAGGATCCTGTAAGTCTACTTTAACATGTAAAATTTTTTGAAAACTTGCTTTATCTTAACTACCCCAAGGTATATGCTGGCAATCATACTCCAAGTTTATGGCCCCCTGATATACATCTTAAGGGTCTCATGATTGAGGTTTTACTAAACAGTAATAAATGACATTTTCCTAACAGCAGCTAGCCCCTCAAGATCCTAGAGAGCTTGCTTCCAAAATACCTTGGGGACTTAATCTATCCCTAACCTCCTCCTAACCTGAAGGTATATAATGTGTTACGTGTCACAAACCCAGGTCAGCTCTCTCTGCCCATGGGTCCTGTCCCTGAGCATTAATAAAATCGCCTTTTTGCACCAAAGACATCTTCAAGAATTCCTGAAAAATTTCTTGGCCATCAGCTCTGAACCCCCACCATCACTCCCAAAACCCCATCAGCTGATAAACGATTAACACCACTATACTAGAATTTAAACGAGGCTGTCCAGAGTGTTTGTTGATAATGAAATTAAAGGAAAGTTTTAGCATGGCCCCATTTTTTTCCCCATACCCATTCAGCCAGAATGAGATTTATGTTCCCTCCCCTTGTATCTGGTCTTTGTAACTGCTTGACCAATAGAATAAAGTATTTGTGACTTTAGGCCAGATTATGAGTTCAGACCTTAAGGAACTGACATCGTCCATGTTCTGTCCCTTAGGATTCTTGCTCCTGAACCCCAGCAATGAGGAAGAACAAGTGACCCCATAGACAAGCCCATGTGAAAAGAAACAACCATCCAACAACTTGCTACCCATGTGAGTGAACCATCTTGGAAGTGCATTCTTTAGCCCCAGTTGAGCTGTTTTAGCTGACACAGATGAGTCCTATCCAAATTGCAGATTCATGAGAAAAATAAGTATTTTTTAAGCCAATGAAGATTAGTTGATTTGTTTCACCACAGTAAATAACCATAACAATCCTAAACATTGCCCTGTTCTATGCTCAATTATTAATAGTGTATATATAATAGAATCTACCTGGATTTAATTCTCATTTAACCTCTGATTTTACTTTATTCAGTTAAACAGTTAATCACCTTAACTCTATCTTGCTACAATTATTAATTTCAATTTAGGTGTTGGGTGAAGGAAAAACTAGGTGTTGGGTTTTTTGGGGTTTTTTTTTTGTTTTTTTGCAAAGATCTCAAAAAATGCAAACAACAATTTTCTGTGTTATGTTTTGGGACATGCTCATTGGTAACAAAAAGTGCTTAACTGTGTCTTGTACATAATGATTATTCCTGATAATGACTGGTACAGCAGCGTTTTTTAAATTATATTTCAAGCAGAGTTCTAAAAGCAGAATAATCATTCAGATTGATGGATTGATTTTTATAGGTATCTTAATGCAGTTGCTTCTTACAATCTATAAAAGTGAAGGTCAGCAATACTTCAAACACATGGAGCAAAAACAGAAAGGAACTCCAGCCTTATTTAATAAAAGAAACTAAGAAAAATTGGGGAATGGTGTCAAGCTTTGGTGGGTGGAAGTGGGAGGTATTTGGTTTATGAAATCTCTGTCATTACAGGTGAACAGTAAGAGGGAGACAATATCATTTCTATCAGCAAAGCACAACAGCTGAAAATCTTGTCCCTTACATGTCCAAATGATTAATTAAGATGTTTTAAATTCACTATTTCCTACCACATTGCATGACTCTGAATATATAATTAATATTTACAGAAAGTATTATATAATTGTACTTTTTATAGTATTCCATTTCAAACTTTTGTAAGAGGAGAGAGAAACATTGGTTTTCTGTTTTATAACAGACTTCCACATTCACTTGCCTACATGAGCTGGGCCTATTTTTAAATGGACATTTGCAAAATGACAGTTTTCTTCACTTTTCAAATATTGATGTTTCTATGTCTCATAAATTGAATGGACCACAAGATTGCAGATACAGTCTTATTTACTTATTGTGATTGTTCTGTTTGTTGAGGTTCGTAAGAATAAACACAACATTTAAAGACTAGCAGGAGTCATAATAAGAAATCAGCCCAGATAAGTTTACAATTTTCCCTATTCCAATTGGAAGCTAATATAATGAGGAAAATAACATTTTTCATTAGGACAGATACAAATACAATCTTCCCTATAAATAGAGCATTGTGCCCTTCACTAAAAACCAGAAATAACCAAATCAGAATTATAGAAGCTGGGTATATTCTAAGGAGAAACTATGGAGAGAAAAGTCTGTACAAGTAAATAAACACTATTGTAATGGATTCTAATAGACTTTTTAACAACTCTCTGCTCTTAGAGGAAAAAAAAAAACAAGACCAAAATGGAATTTAATTTTTTATCACAATACATAAAAAAGCAAAAAATAAAAGATAGGATTTTATACATAAATGAGACCCTTTTATAGATTTTAATGCCTTTGAAAGATCATGAATTGATGTATTTCCTAGCATACATAAGTCTATTTAAATACAGGGTGGTTTAGGTCTACAAAGACAATGTGAACTCAATGTTCATGCAGGTGAAATAAATGGTAAAGTATTTACATTAAAAGTAAAACTTCAAAATATTTTCTGAATAAATTGGTTCTGTGTAATGTTTTTAATCTTATTGTGTTGGCATAATATTTAAATTACATTTGGGGACAGGAAATGCATGAAACATAGGGAGGTTTGTAATAAGGTAATAGATTTAAATCTGTTTCTGTTTCAGGGGTTAATAATGGACCTCCAGCTTACGTTGACAAAATGATAAAAAAATTTTCTCTACCTTCCATAGTAATGCTATGGCTTTGTATGTAATTAAATTTACTGAATATGTCAATCTTGTTTTGTGATATTCAATTAGATATATGTATTTATTTTCCATTCATTTGTATTTATTTTTTTTTTATAATTTTCCTCCCCAAGAAATTGAGGTTTTATTTATAAACATTATAATATAATTATTGAATTGTTTCTTCATTTTTAAAGAATTCACAAAGATTTGGACATAATTAAGATTTAAAAAAAATAATGTTTATTTATTTTTGAGAGAGAGAGAACCAGGAAGGGGCAGAGAGAGAGAGAGAGAGAGAGAGAGAGAAGAGGGTCTGAAGCAGGCTCTGTGCTGTCAGCCCAGAGCCCGATGTGGGCCTCAAATTCAGGAATGGTGAGATCATGACCTGAGCCTAAGTAGGACACTTAAACAACTGAGCTACCCAGGCGCCCCATGGACATATTTAGGCTTGAACCGAGATTATTAGGAAAATACCGACAAAGTGAATTATAAATATTTTATAATTGGCCAATAGAGCAAAAGGTAGCTTGGATATGGCACGCTGTGATTTTAACGTTCTATTTGACATAGTCATATTTAAAAAATTTTTTTTAATGTTTATTTATTTTTGAGAGACAGACAAGAGTGTGAGAAGGGGAGGGGCAGAGAGAGAGGGAGACACAGAATCCAAAGCAGGCTCCAGGCTCTGAGCTGTCAGCACAGAGCCTGATGGGGGGCTTGAACTCACCAACTGTGAGATTATGCCCTGAGCTGAAGCTGGATGCTTAATCGACTGAACCACCCAGGTGTCATTGACATAGTCATTTTCATGACCTGAAACTATATATGGACTAATATTATCTGAATGAAAGTGGACTTAAGTATCTTTTTGAATAAGGAAAATAACATAATGTTATTTTATAAAACAAAAGCAGTCAAGGAGGAAGTCTTAAGCAAGATGCACAGAATTCTGTTTTTATCTAGATCCTATAAAGCATATATTATTAAATATTTGGATGAAGATACAGTAGACAAGTTCTCATATCTTCCAGATAGCACCAACCTAAATGGGTTCTTAGGTAAATAATTAAGTTAAAAATCATCTTTCCATGAGGAAGTGATAGGTTAGAAAAATAGAAATTTGGCTCTCATAAGGATAAATCTAAAGTCTTATAATCTTAATCTTCAATAACAAAGCTCCAATAGTTCATCAAAATATACTGCATATATATTTCTCTAAGGTGTTAATATATGTACCTCAAAAACAAAACAAAACCAAACAAAACTAAAAAATAGGTATGATCAAATTGGTTTGAGCAACAATTCAAGCCATATATAGAGATTTGTAAGATACAACAATAGAATATTAACAATTTTTTATTGTGGTACAGAAATTTAATATAAAATTTACCATTTTTAAGTGTATAGCTCAGTAGTGTTAAGTATATTTACATTGTTGTGACACAGATCTCCAGAACTTTTTCATCCTGCAAACTGAAACTCTGTACCCATGAAATGACAACTCTCATTTTCTCTTCTCTTGGTAACCACTATTCTGCCTTCTGTTTGTATGATATTGACTACTTAGATACTCCATCGGTAATTAACATTTTATAAGTTCTGTTTTCTAGAAACCTGTTAACACAGTACCTCTCATATATATTTTATAACAGAACTGATGTCTCATAAACATATCTAAATATCACTTGTGGAACATAACCCTGTGGAACAGTTTTTGAGAAACACTCAACTACTATTTTTTATAGCAAAAGTAGTAAAATTTCTACTGCATTCTGCCATTTTTTTAAGGAGAATACTTGAAGAGTAAAATTTATAAGCTAGACAAATATAAGAGGAGACAAACAGAATTATGAAATAATTGAATTGGTATGCTGTGGGAAGAATATTTGATATTTGATTTGAGAAGAGAAGATGTGGGATCCAGAGTATAAGTTTATTTTATTATTTTATTTTATTTTATTTTATTTTATCTTATTTTATCTTATTTTATTTTAAAAGTTTATTTATTTTGAGTAAGAGAGCGTGCGAGAGTGGGGGACAGGCAGAGAAAGAGGGAGAGAGAATCCCAAGCAGGCTCTGCACTGTGAGCACAGAGCCTGGCATGGAGCTCGATCCCACAAGCTGAGATCATGACCTGAGCTGAAATCAAGAGGCAGACACTTAACCACTGAAGCCACCCAGGCACCCCCAGATTATAAATTCATATTGATTATTTACAGCGATATAATTTTTAGTAAAAAACTGAGTGGATATATAAATTTAATGTTTATATCAAACATTAGATATTAGTGGATATATCAAACTAATGTTAAGTCAGCCAGTAAGATTTCATATTAAAAAAAGAAGTAACAGGTTATAAAATAATTTGGCTATCTTTTACCAGAAGTTTGAAGTGCAAGATTATACAACTTAATGTATGAAATATTGTAAAAAAAAAGATTCCTGATGAGATACAAAGGTAGACCAAATGCCTATTGAGTTTGTCTAATGTTATTACACATGAGCCTAGATTCTAAATCAAAAAAAACAAAAAAACAAAAAAACAAAAAACCAATTATTCCTTTTAAACTGAAACGGGATATGTATTGGATGATTTTTCCTTAAAAATATTTAGCTAATTTTCTCCATTACACTTTTCAACAACTTCTGCAAATATGATACACATTAATGTGATCTAATTAAGTAATGTGATTTTTGAATCAAAAATTCTGAAAATTCATGTAGTCCTTTCAAACTTCATATTAAACTTAACTGAGAATGATAAACACCTACCACTGTGAAAAATCTCAAGATCTACTCCCAGTGGGTTTAGGCAATGCTCATGTTCCTCTTCGCAGGCTATATTTATCTCTCCCTAAACATTATTATAGTCAGTATAATCTGTTGATGACCAAATGTTTCCTGGGGAGCTTCAGTTTTCTGAATAAATTCGTTTTGTTAAGTGTTAATTGTAGGAATGTCTTTGTAGACCCAAGAGAATACAGTAAAGAATACTGAATGCTTCCTTTAGTGAAATCTGACTTTCTGCTTATTTGGTATTTATGGGTTCCTAAATGATACGCAACCAGTAAATGTGTCCCAGAAACCCGCCTTCTTATTTGTTTTCCTCTAGGAAATAGGAATCATATCCTTTATAACAACGTAAAACTTTAAATATACAAAAACTAAAAAAGTTTTAAAAAGTGCTTAGCACAATCATCTCTGATATTTTTATAAGTACATACTGTCTTCACCACATATATCTTAATTAAAGTGCCGTGTTCAATTCAAACATTATGTTAAGTCTCTCAAATATGGGGGCTGGTATTCTGTTCAGTCACAGAAGAAATAAAATGTCTTCAATAGTTGAAATACTAAAAGTGAAGACACTTGACGTATTTTTTTTACTTGTATTTGAAAGCTCTGCTTTTACATATATTTTGCTTTTTATGTACATATTATGATAAACATCTTTGAGAAAAATGTTATGTGTTTGATCTTTTTCCTTTCAGTTTATGTGTCCTTGAATAAAGTATGATAAAGGAAGCTGTCATGGTAACACTGTAGCACATGGATAGATTGTGACAGAGGACTAGTGGGAAACAGAAGAGCACCCTTGCACTTGGCAGTGCTCTCTGAACATTTCCCATGAAAGTAACAAAATCATAAAGCCTTTTATTTGGCAGTTGTGCAGAGCGAGAGACTGATTTGACTCTTCTACAAAAATGCTCTGTGTTGCTTGGAATCATTGCCTATATCTCAATTATATTCTGTGGGGGAGAAATGAATTTGGCTATTATTTTAACTGACATAAAAGGGTAGAACTGAAGAGTTCCATCTTTTCACTAGCTCCTATGGATAGTGAAATGGGAAAATGAGTGGCTAGAATTTACAACCTCTTCCTTTAACAGGCTGTGACTGTTGCAAGGACAGAGTGGTAATATAATGGGTTTGTCAGGAGTCTGCAGCTGAGAATACCAATATCTAATCCCCTCCATTGAGAGAAAAGACATTTTAGGAAACTAGGAAGCTTTATTTGCATTTAAAAAGCTATGTTGTGTAAACTCAAAGTAAGTTTGTTGCAAAGACCATGTAAGAAAGTGTTTAGAGTGATTAATGATTCCATTTCATCTATAAATGCCATGTAGAGAAATATAAAACCAGCAATTGTATCAAAGTGCAAGGTCAGAGTACATAAAAGAGTGGAAACATTCAAGATAAATACTCTTAATGTTGATTACTTAAGATGCTGAATGTTTTTGTTCAAGCATGGGTCACATTCCATAACATAATAAAATACATTTGCAACAACCTCAGCATATAGTGTACTTTACATGGCTTTAGAGACGACATCACAGTGATTTTACATTATAAAGTGTTTTTATATAACTGTGGTGAAGTTGTCAACTGGTTCTTGAAAATCCTATTCCTGCTTTAGTACTCATTCTGTTGTTAGTATATTTCACCCACCAGGCTCTGTTAGAATTTAACCTCTATACTATAAATTTTTTCTGAGTCACATTTTGATAAAACATGGTAAACATTTGAGGTTTAATAAATTAATGAAAATCTTTCTGTCATTTGTTCCTGATACCCTTCCTTTGAATAATGTGCTACACTCATAAAAAAGGAATGAATTATGGGGTTGTTAATTAATTGTCTCTTATAATTGATGTATTTATTTTGATAAATGTTGGAATAATTACTTATAATTACTTCAAATACTCTATCAACTTTTAAAAAGAGCAAATTAGAAAATTGGCTTCTTATATGCAGAATTTTAAGTAAGTGACAGCTATAAAAATACACCTGTAAACGTACCATCTGCCACAGTGGTGGGAAAGCAAAGTCAAAAGCAGAATCTAACATGAGTTTTTCACTGATTCTGAGCTTGTTGCTCAAAAGGTTGTGATCCGAACCATTCAATGGGGTCAGAATGCAGTTGGGATGGCTGGTTTTAGATTCTGTTCTTTCTGTATCATTTAGAAACAGCTTTATTAAGATATCATTTTCAATTCTTCACATACTCCAATATACTTAACAATAAATGGACCACTATGGAGATGCAAAGTTTATGGCAAGCATTTGCTTCTCTACAATGTGTTTCTAGAATTTTTTACCAGAATTGGAAAACTTAGACTAAGGCAGGGGACCTTAAGGGGGTTCTCTGTTCCAGCTGTCCTAAATTCACTTTTGTTTGTCTTGTAGCCTTGGAACAACTCCAGTGCTAGGAATTAGAGACAAATCATCCTTTCTTACATATCTTGTTTTTTGTCCTTTGACTAAACTCAAATCTCTCTTGTGTCTTGCATCCTTTGAGCTGCACAAATAGCTTGAGCACAAACTTAACTGGGAAAGTAAATAGTCATTTGCTGTGTGACTAAACACGGAACATGTGAAAAGAAAAATTTCCAAGCCTATCATGAGCATTGAGCATATAGAAAATAATCTTCTAGAGTTATTTATCTGTCCACTCTATATAGTTCTCCCCATTTAAAAAATGAATTCAGCATTCATGGAAAATGCCAAGTTGAGAAGTCTTCTATTTTTATACATAATAACTGTAGCATTATCTACTCCATTCTGAAACAATGCCTCAGGCCTGAGCTTGAGGAACCACCTATGCGGATCAGGATATTTTCATCCCTGCTGCCTTAGTTCAGATACCAGAGGGTGCCAATCATGTCAATTTTTGTCCAGAAGATACATTGAGTCTTTTGTGTAGACCTCTGAGAATACTGGTGGGATATGAAATGGATACCTAGATCTTCAGCTAGATAGACACTGGAGATACACAAAAGAAAGTCTAGCTTCCATTTCTAGCTTTAAACTCCAGGGTTTGCTTTTTTTATATCTCCACGAATTTTGGAAAGATTTTTTTCAGTCTTTCTGTAATCAATATTCACAAAGCTTCAGCAGGGTTAAAAGACATATATAGAGTATATTAAATATGAGGCATGCAGTGGGCTAAAATTCTTATAGAAAAAGTACCCTATACATACATATAGATAGATAGATAGATAGATAGATAGATAGATACACTATAGATACACTATATATCTCTATATATCTCTCTCTATAGGAAAATACATATCTATAGTCATATATATATATACATATGTATGTGTATATAAATATATGACATTTATTTAAGATCATTGTATACTAGAAGTGGGTAAGTTTGCTGAATCATTTTCTTAATTCAGTTCTGGAAAATGGCAAGTATCTGAGGCATGTAGCTCTTTAAGCAGGAGTAGAGTTTATGATGATACTTTAAAAATAGATATGATGATCTGTGTTATTGATAGATTGAGTGACTGAACAGAGACATTTTACATTCTAACCGGAAGATGAATCTCTCATTAAACATTTACATCACATGAATGCACAACAAGATAGATAGTGAGGGAAACATGTTTTTAATACACATATTTCAAGCATTTCACATAACTGAAACAAGAGGCCAGAGAGAGAAAAATGATCTGAAATTCAGAATAAAATGAGAATGCTCATATAGTATACCTATTACTGAGGTCAGCTCTTCTTAATGAGTGAACACAGCATCGTGTGTAAGGAAGTTGAATCACTATGTTGTACACCTGAAACTAATGTAACATTGTCAACTACACTCAAATCAAAAGAAAAAAATTTAAAAGAATGGATATTTATAAATATGCAGATAGTAGAAAATAAAAATAAGTGAAAGACATTTCTCATCAAAAATTTTTTGACTAAAAGGATTTAAAAACAAAAAAAAATTAAAATCAAAAAAAGTGTTAAAATGGAATTATTTTAAATAGTTATACCTAATGAAGATTTGGTTCATTTAACTAGGATTTTAATTTTTTTCCTAATGTTTCTTTATTTTTGAGAGAGACAGAGCATGAGCGAGGGAAGGGCTGAGAGAGAGGGAGACACAGACTCTGAAGCAGGCTCCAGGCTCCCAGCTGTCAGCACAGAGCCCAATGCAGGGCTCAAACTCAGGAACCACGAGATCATGATCTTAGCCGAAGTTGGATGCATAGCAGACTCAGCCACCCAGGTGCCCCTAACTAGGATTTTAAATTAGACAAAGGAGCCACTCCCAGAGTAAAAGAAAACAAAACAAAACTAGACTCAGAAAATGAGAGTGGACCTTAATATAAGGAATTTGTACTTTAACAAAGATAAGTACCTGCATTTTAAGATGCTATTTTAAAGACTACTGCTATATATTTTTAGTTAGAATCTCAGGTCATAAGAAATAGAAACTCATTCAGGTTTATTGTGTTAACAAAACTTTATTTTAAGAATATATACGGCAGTGTGAAGAACAAGGGTATTAGTAGCACCACCACACTTACAGTAATTGGAAAACTGTTCAAGGTACTTCAGTAGATCCAGTCACCTTGGAGTCCCTGTGAAGACCCTACGACAGCAGCATTAGCAGTCTGCTTCTGACCCCCTCCTCCCAAGTTAAGAGTGCCTGGTTTCCCACATTACATTGTCACCCAGAAGTAAGAGCTTCGGCTCCTGAGTCAACTATGTTTGAATTTGTAGCCCAATGAACTTGGGCTTGTAGTTCAATTTGTAGCCCAATGAACTTGGAAATGTTACTTAACCTTTCTAATTCTCATAGGTAAAAAAGAAGATAATGATACCTACCAAATAGAAGTGAAATTGAATAAGTTAAATATCTATTAACCACTAGTATTTAGCCATTTCATCATAATCATGATTCACTTTTCTATCTTTGAGTTCCCCTACTTTTCCTTAATTCTGCTTTCTCATGACTTGTTTTCTCCAGTTTTATCTCTCCCTACTCTCACAGACTCACCAGGTATACCTCTATTTTAAGGAAATTATCTTTAAACACATGAACGTATACCTTGGAATACGCAGAACCATTACAATAGATATGACTATGTAGGAATAGTTTTAAGGGCTTGAATATTCTAGATTCTAATCTTCTCAGGTTCCATTCCCTCTATTTGCTCTATCAGTCATTCACCCTGCATAATTTTGTACAGGTATGGTGGGAACTTAGTCTAAATTATTTTGCTATAAGTCTTGGAAATCATATGGGAGAGAAAACAGCATCAAAACTGAATTAAATGTATCACATATGAAAATGTCTGAGAAATCTGGCTTATTTCAAACTATGTGCAAATACTTACAAACAGACAAAACAAGCAGAACTGGTATGAAGTGCCCGAACAATCTAGAAGGTTTATGTAATAAGATTTGGGGGTCAGAGTATCAGAAGCCAGAAATTAGCAGTAAATATTCAAGTCCAGAAGGCAAGGACCTCACTCTGAGTAGAAACTATGGTAACAGTAACAGAACATTGAGGACATACAATATGTACGAATATAGATGATTATATATATGTGTGTGTGTGTGTATACACAAATATATATATACACACACGTATATTTGTGTGTACACTGAAATTATGTACTGAAAACACGTATATATATGTATATGTGTGCTTATATAAAACTTTAAACACTCCTTTAGGCAACAAGGCATATTGATCAGGTCACTTAGAAAAGATTATGTAGGCAAGGATTTCTCCATAGCAACATATTTACATAACTTCTTTCATTTTTTGAAAGTTGTAAAAAAATTGCCTCACTCATAAGAAAGTCTCAGGAGAGAAAAGAAAATACATATTAATACCATATAGAATGCCCAAATGTGTTTTATTTTCCACATGTTAAACATAAGGAATTATTCTCAGTCATTCTTAAGCAACCTTGAGCAACCAACTCAGTATTGTTAAGATATGCTGATTGTTTAAATCTAACAGTAGTGTTTTTCAAAACTACCAATTTAGTTTTGAGATATATACATATATATACAACACACACATATATGTGTACATATATGTAATATATGCATTACATATATATTATATGTATATACCTTACATATGTATTTAAAATATATGTATATATGTATTCGATATATGTTTGACATATATTTGAATTGGTAGTATGTATGTGCATACACACCCACAACTTTGGCTAAAACTATTTAAGACATTACCTAGTTTCTTTCTATTTCAGTATGTATTATCCAATAAAACATGTGAAGATATTTTATATCATTCTACAATATATTTATTGCAAATAATCTATCCTATCTTATTCCATATTGTAAATGCTTGTTTCTGTTTCTCATATTTTAAAAATAAAATTAGATTCCATTTGCCTGATGGATTATTTTAGCCAAAAAAAAAGACAAATAAATGACTATAAAATTGTATGAACCGTAAAGTTGTAACTCACAGTTACCTGAAGCAAGTGTATGACATAACCCAAGAAAGAAAAGGGCCATGTTACTAATAATATTTTAGAAGGTGACCAGATGTTTCATTACCATATTTAATTTCCTTCCCCTTCAACTTTAAAATAAGTGATTACCTGAAGCATTGATATAGTAGTTACAAATTGTATATCAGTTAAAAAGAGATAATGGGTTGGGGTAGCCGGCTATAGCTCCTAAGGATTTTACTCATTATGACTCTTGACAGAGGTATGGAAAATGAGAAGAGAATATGTTAAAATACATTTTTCATACATATCTTTCATGATTATATAAATATTAATGATTATATGGTCTTCTCATATTACACATTCTCTAAGACTTCACCTTTCCTAACCTAACTTTTAATTGAGTAACTGTGCTCATACAGGAAATAATGTCTTTCAACACATTTTAAATATATCAGTTTTCTTTTTCAGAACTGTTTCCAAATTTTGTATTGTATATTTTATAGTTTCATAGGATGCTGAATACACCTTTTAAGAATAACATTTTTGGTTTTTCATTCAACAATCATTTGGTAATATTAACACCTATGCAGGTCTTGGTTTGCCACTTGGCAGTCCCACTGGAATGTTTTCAGGGAGTATTTTGCAATCAATTATCATCCAATAATTTTGAGTATTATGGAAGGTCAAAAACTCTTGTAAGGTAAGGTAGTATTCCAAATACAATGAGTTTACAATGTTAACTAATGATAATTTTCTTCCAAAACATTTTCAAACTTATATTTCTTTTTTTTCTTTTAACGTTTATTTATTTTTGAGAGAGAGACAGAGCATGAACAGGGGAGGAGCAGAGAGAGAGGGAGACACAGAATCTGAAACAGGCTCCAGGCTCTGAGCTGTCAACACAGAGCCCGACGCGGGGCTCGAACTCACAGACCGTGAGATCATGACCTGAGCCAAAGTCGGACGCTTAACCGACCAAGCCACCCCGGCGCCCCTCAAACTTATATTTCAACAAGCTCTTTTTCTTTCCTTTTCTTTCCTTGTTTTTACTATTCATTGACATCACATTAACTCCATATAATTATATCTTCTATATGTGTACAACTCAGAATCTAAATTTTTGTTTCTATATACACTAAATTTTGTATGTTGAAGTCACTCTTAGACTTCTACATAATTACAATGTGCCCCCTCTTATAAATACAGACTGGAGTTTTTCTCATTATATATTCTCTATATAGTAAATCACTTACACTGACATATACCTAACACTCATGCAGTTTCAGTCTTAACTCTACTGCTTGTGAGTAGGAAAACAGTGGAGCATTTTTGTATCCATAACTGTTTAGCATTCTTTGAAAATTAGAATTTTGAAGTTTGCTTTCATCTGCAACACAGTAAGAACAATACCAGGTACTTTATTCTTGGGATCTAAACACTCTGATTACATGGTCTTCAAAATGCTAAATTATTGGGGCGCCTGGGTGGCTCAGTCGGTTAAGGGTCCGACTTCAGCTCAGGTCACGATCTCATGGTCCATGAGTTCGAGCCCCACGTCGGGCTCTGTGCTGACCACTCAGAACCTGAAGCCTGTTTCAGATTCTGTGACTCCCTCTCTCTCTGCCCCTCCCCTGTTCATGCTCTGTCTCTCTCTGTCTCAAAAATAAATAAACGTTAAAAAAAATTTTAAAAAATGCTAAATTATTATTAGACATGTCTTATCAAATACTAAGGGGCCACATATTACATGTTAATAAAATACATAAATTCAGATTCTGGTTTTCTAGATTGAAGTGAGAGGTAGTATTTTTTTTTTTTTTTTTTTAGAAGAACTGACTGGGTCCTGTACCTTGTGAGATTCACTTCCTTAAAACTCCCATCATAATTGCTACTCTCATCATCATGTAGCCTTAGAGAATCTTGTCCTAAAAACGACCAAATTTAAATTTGTGCCCCTTCCTTTTCCGTGATTATACATAAGGTAAATCTGTAACATTTTAACAAAAAGTATGGGCAGTGAAGGGTGGCCTGGGTGGCTTAGCTGGTTAAGTGTCTGACTCTTGATTTTGGCTCGGGTCATGATCCTAGGGTCATGGGATCAAGCTCCATGTCAGGCTCTGTGCAGAGCTTGGAGCCTGATTAAGATTGTCAATCTCTCTCTCTCTGCCCCTGCCCCTCTCCTCCCCAACTCAAGCTCTCTCTTAAATGAATAAATAAATAAATAAATAAATAAATAAATAAATAAATAAAATGGGATCTTCAAGTATGGCTTCTGTGGAGTTAAATGATTCCTTTTCTAAAAGTGACCAAATAAAAAGTTTTGAAAAATTAGATTTAAATAGGGGACTCAAAGTCAAAAGTCTAGGTAAGCTATACATGGAAAATGATGTTTGTACCAAGTAACTAAACAAGTACTATGGTAACAAGTAACTGAGATCAAAATTCAATGCTCAATAACATCAGAGTCCAACTTAGTGGGACAAGAGGACTACAGTTTAAATTTACTCTACTATATTCAAATTCTCATAGACACAGTCTCCCTGAATCTTGGGCTTACTATTCTCAACAAAAAACCATCAAATTAGCCATGGAAGAGGAAGAAAAAGGAGATTCATAAATTGGAGATGTTTTCTGCATGCATCTGGCCTGGAAGTGGCTCAACACTATCACTCAATTTCCATTGGCTGGAAGTTATCTCATGACCCCACATAGACACCAAGTACCAGGGATATATATCCTCCTTTGAGCCCTGGGAGAAAAATGAAATAGTTTACTGAACACAGCATTGTCTCTTCTATACAGCTGTTACCTGGTTTCACCATATTTTTCTCTACTACCCATCAAAGCTATTGTTATCAAATCCTTTATTTTCTGATTCTCCCTTCTGTCTAAAAATGTTCTCTTACAAGGGACATGCTTTGCCATACGAATGGGTTGTGCTGAGGCTTTGAGGGAAACTAAGGGAAATGGAAACACACAAAAAAATTAGATTTGAATACTGATGTCATAGGTGGGAGACTTTCCTGATTAAGACAAAATAAAATATACATTTTACATATACATCATTGAACATATACAGTTCTAATTAAAAGACATTTCAAAGTGAAAGGATTACAAAAGAGACTATGGAGAAATTTATTCTCGGACAAGGATTTTTTGAGTTGTAAAACAACAAGTTATCTTGTGCCAGAATGTTCCCTACGATAAAGATTTTTACTTTAAAACACTATTCTCTTTTTAAAAACTCCTTTTGAATCACGTATTTCCAAATTAAATGTGATTTCAGAATGATAAGTATGGAAACTGCAAAAGCTCTCATTATTTGGCCTGGTTTAAAGATGGAACTTGAGATTTGTATTAATAAATATAAATTAATCCCAGATTATTTCCAAGTAGGTATTTTGAGTGTGCTAACAATGTCTAAACAGCAATTTAGAGTTCATTTAAAAGCCGTAAGCAGTGTTTTATGTTGGCTTATTCACAAGTTTAAAGGTGTGAATGTCTTTTCCTGAAGGATCCTCTAACATAGCACCTGCCGCAAATGTTCACTTTATCACTCTTGCCAGTGGCTGTACACGCAAGAAACTAATTTTTAAAATTTATTTCTAAATCCACATTAGAGACATTATCTCACTAAGCTTCCCCCAAATCCCTATTATATTTATATTACTGATGAGGTAAGTAACACAGAGAGTACTAAAGGACTTTTCCAAGGTTATATGTATAAAAATGGTGCAGGGACCATCCCCCATACCTTCAGATGCCTGGTATAGCAATCCTATCTCTTAGCTTTGCTTTAGTTATTTTGCCCAAAGGAAAAGGTGTCCTTTTATAACAGACACCTAAACTTTTCCCAGGAGGGGAAACACTTTAATAGCATCATTTTTTAAAATACTGGAGCTTTCAAATCCAACCTTCTCCATATCCTCCAGGAGAATACATTATCAAATGTCTAATCTCTCTCTCCTGCCATCAATCACTCTTCTGACCCTCGGCCTTTGATCCCATTTTAAACAAACAATGTTCCATTCTAAACAAAATAACTACTAAAACTTCCCTTTGATCCAGTTAGCCTTTATATATAGCATTACTTCTTCCTACCGTTCCAAAAAGGAAATGAACATGTAGTTGAAGTATACACTATATATGTTTATCACTCTTATTTCTTGACGTCTTGTATTGAAATGGTCTTCTAGGTTGAATCTGAAATCTCTTTTGGAAGCTACTATTAACCTCTTAATAACCAGCATCAAAAGTTTCTATCCATTTTTTTATTTTTTCTTTCCATTCTCTTTCCTTTCTTGTTCCTCCTCTCCCTCCTCTTCATTATCTCATTCTCTTCCTTCTCTCCATTTATTTCTTTCTTGAATGACCTTCCTTAAATTTGGAAACATAATACTTGGATACAATGGAAATAAAATATTCAACCATTTATATTAATATTTGTCAGATGGGTATTACCATAATTTTAGGTAATATGGTTAACCTCTATCAATTTTTGTGATGTATGATTTAGTCCTGATTGGAAAACAGATATCACTCTAGATATTTCAAGGAGGGAATTAAGTATACAGAATTGGAGGGGCACTTGTGGTTTGGGGTCCAACATATGAGGTGCTTAGTAGTTGTCATCCATGCACACAACAAGAAAAAAAGGGATGAACAAACTGAAAATATGCAACTCTTCTTTGATCTGTAAGAGAATTGAGATCAGGGAAAACTTCTGTCCCCAGAGTTGAAGAGACAGACAGACAGAAAGAAAGAAGAGGTTTCTTTATGGAGGTTTTCTGTTTCATGGGAACTAGAACCAGGGAAAGAACACCTAAACTATAATTGGTGAATTGCTAGAGGCTCAGTGTGGACATGTTTGAGAATCAAAGTCTCCTAAAAGTCCCAGTTTTAAAGAGGCATTTGTACTGGCAGCCAGCCCAGGCCCCTGTGGCTGCTCAAATGGAAGACACTAGCCTATAAACCCCCAGGGCTGACCCCACTGCCATGTACGTGCTTGAGGTTAACTCTTCTAGCTGTGTACTTGAATATTACTGGCATGGCTCCTATCACTAGCTTCTACTACCATGGGCATGACCATGTGAGATACTGCAGCCACTGAAGTGTGAACCTGCAGTCTAAGCCCCTACAGCTGTGTATGGGCTCAGATTCAGTCCTATGTCCATTTACTGGCCTGCACCACTGGGCTAACCTACAGCTAGCCCTTTAGCTGTGCATCTTGCACAGTCCAGCCCAGCTCCCAACACCAGCCTCTACTGCTGAACACAAACCCAAGGGGAGACCCTGCAGCCACAAGAGTACACACTGACTGCTAGGGCCCCCAATCTGATTGTGGCCTGGATCTGGCCTTGGCCCTTGTGACTGCTTGTACCACTAAGCTCCCCTCCAGCTCATCTCCCAGCTGTGCATCCAGCACAGTCAGACCCCCATCACTTACATACACACTACAATGTTCCTATGGGAAGACTATGCTGCCACAGGAATGTACAGACATCCAGGGTTTCCACAGCTGCCTGTGGGCTCAGAGACAGCCCTATCTCCTCTCACTGGCCTGCATCATTAGGCTTCCTCCCAATTAGCCCCTCCAACTATGCATCTGTACATCACCGGCCTGACCCCTTTCACTGGCCTCCACTGCCATATGTGTGTTCATGGGGAGACCCTGCAGCCACAAAAGTGCACAAACACAGCAAGGGACCCCACAGCTGCCAGCACACCCATAACTGATCCTAGCTCCACTGCCGGCCCTGGCCTTCACCACTTTGTGTGTGTCTGCAAACAGTCTCTAACACTACAAAGGCACCTGCAGCTGGCCCCTCACAGCTGAATATATGCACACCACCAGCTCCTGCCACCACCACTGCCTGTCCTTATCCCTAGCGCCTCATCCTAAAGATGCCACTGAACACCCCAACAGCCCTTGAAGCCACTGTGGGTCTCCCAAAGAAGTCACAAAGGATTGAGCAGTTGTCAATGTGGTGAATATATATAGTGGGATATGATGCCATTAAAATGGGGAATAAATTGCCATTTGTGACAACACGGATACATCTCAAAGGCATTATGCTAAGTGAAATAAGTTAAACAGGGAAACACAAATACTGCCTGATCTCAATTACATGTGGATCTACAAACATCAAACTCATAGAAACGAAAAGTAAAATGATAGCTCCTAGGGGCTGATGGGTGAAGGAAATGAGGAAATGTTGGTCAAAGGGTATAAACATTCAGTCATAAGATAAATAAGTTCCATGGTTCTAAAGTGCAGCATAGTGAGTATTGCTGACAATACTGTATTGTATACGTGAAAGGATGAGAATAGAGCTTTAATTTTCTCACCATAACAACAACAAAATTGTAATTATGTTAGGTGAAGGATGTGTTGATGAACTATATTGCGCTAAGCATTTTGCATTATATATGTGTATAAAATCATCACATTATATACCTTAACATTACACAATGTTATATGTCAATTATATTTCAATAAAACTGGAAAAAAATTTTAAAATCTACTGTGCGGAAACTGATGCAATCCTAATATAGTCTTTAGCTTATTTAACCATATTATACCAATGTTGATTTCTTAGTTTTGATAAATGTACATGGTTATTTAAAATGTTAACATTAGTGGTAGCTAGGTAGAGAGTATACAAGAACTCAGTTATATTTCCAGCTCTTCTCTAAATCTAAATTATTTATAAAAAATAAATATCAACCCAAAATTAAAAAGAAAAAAAAAAGAAAGCAAAACAAAACATGAGTTCTCTAGGGACACCCAAAGATAACAAGAGAGACAGAAACCGCAAGAGCAAATTTTACCCTCTTATACCACAGTTGCAGCAAACAATAAACACAGCATAACTCTGAGCCAGATAAATGTAAAACTGCACACTAAAACCTTTTTATCTAAGTGTTTAGCCCAGTACATTCCGTCCCACTTTCAACAACAACAACAACAACAGAATTACAAGGCATACTAAAAGGCAAAACACACAGAGACTGACTGTGTGTTGAAGAGACTGTGTGAACATTTGAGTTGTATATAAACCCGTTTTTAAGTTTAAAAGATAAAGGAGTTGAAAGTAGGCTGGATAATTTACAAAAAAGAAAAGAGGCAATACAAGGATTTGGCTGCTACTGATACCCATGAAATCTACAGCAGCTGCTGCACTATATAAATGCTTTTGCAACTACTATTTGAAATGGTACTGGGAGTTTTAGCCAGTGCAAGTAGACAAGGCAATTGGAGAGATAATAATCAGAATGGAAAAGTTATAAAGCTTGGTGGCAAAGAATAAATTGAACTTTGGGGAAATGCAAAAAGTACATGAGGAAATTACTGTAAATAATAACAGAATTTAGTTACATAATAGGAAATACAATTACCAAGCAGATAAGGCAAGAAAAGTGTGAACCTCAGTCCATAGTTTTATTGTTAAAAGTTGTATTTGTATTTAAAAATATATATCCTTCATATATTTAAATGTATATACAGATAAAGCAAATTAATAATTTTATTAATGCTCTTCAGAACCAAGAAATGAGTGTAACAGAAGAAAAAACTAAAGTATAAAACCATAATTTCACTAAATCCCTTACATTTAAAACTTTAAATATCATTAGAGACTCATTTTCTTTTAAAAAATAAATGTTTACTTTTGCCCATGTAAAGACCAAATACCAGTAATAGTTCAGCAGAAACAAGCGTGACTAATGCCTAGACCTAGTGTCTACATATATTCTCCACTTAAAGGACACAAGGCTTCTTAATGAAATAACAAACCCTGGGTCTTGTCGAGATGTATGAAATGAAACTGTAATGTCTTATGCCACAAAAGCAAATAAGCTTTCAAAGACAGATTGAAGTGTTCACTTGGCCAAAGAAGAGGTAATTGGGGCATTAAAAAAAATGACTAACATTGATTCAAACTGATTGAATATGTAAAAATCCAGTTCTACCAGGGTCAGCAACTAGGTCACCAATATCATTTAAAATGCCAAGCAAAGGGAAATAATTAAAAGTTAATCTTGTATTTTCTGAAATAATTATTACTGGTAACAACATAGCCCTCTCTGATGAGAGAAATTCCTTTCTACAGAAGTCCACCTAATAATTGTGGAAAGAAATAGAAAATCATAATTTTGGAATCCCTAATGAAAAACTAATTCAACCAAGTTTTCTTAATGTGCAACTATTTTATAAAATGCTTATAAAAACTTTATAATTCCAATAATCAAACAACATCACTAAAAGTGAAATAATCTATTATTATCTGGGATATGACAAAATATCAGTACATGCCACAACTTCTAAAGTGTTCCTAGCAACAACATTTGAACCAAAATTTAATTCAACAATTAGAAGTAACTTTTAATTCTTACTCAGGTGGATAGGGTGAATAGAATTGCAAGTTAACACCTCAAAGTGTCAGATAAACAATTGAAATTCTCACACAAACAAATCAAAATATGACATTTGTAACCATTTTGTATTTTGTAACCATTGGGAAATTTACATAAAGTAAATATCAAATGATGCTAAGGAGTTATTTTTAATTTTGTTATGGTGATATCACTGGTGCTATGTAATGGCCATTTTTTAAGAGATGTCAACTAATATAGAAGGGCAATGACATGCAGGAGATTTGCTCTAAAATATTTCAGCAGCAAAAAAGCTAACAAACACCAAAAAAAAAAAAAAAGTAGCTAAATTTGGTTCTAAAGCACCAAATTACTGATATGAGTTGATCAGTTTGGGTGATGAGTCTTTAGAAGTTCATAACCTTCTCTCTAGTCTTGCATGTTTGTAATATTTCATAGATAAGAAATTAAAAGCAGTGAATAAATAGATGAATGGCTAAAAAAAGAAAAAAATAGGCTGGCAGAGAAAATAGAACAAAGAGTCACTATTCAAATTAAGCTTTGGAGAAAACAAATACAGAATAAGATCAATGCCAGGAATCCTAAAGCTTACATTCAACCAATAAAAAATAGCAATAACAAAGTCTGGAGCAAGATAAAAGGAAATTTTATTAATGCAATACAACCAGCTGCCCACTGGACTTCCTATGCTGAGAAGAAGTAACAATGATAATTTCCAACAGGTTGGAAAAGTATAAAGCTGCTGTCTGGATAGTTCTCTTACCAGGATCCAGGTGCTGCAGAATAGATCCTGAAGTATCTCCAGATAACCCCAGGAGACCAGAGGAAGACAAAATTGTAAATGGAAAGCATCAACTCCAGTGTAAGCCTCAGGATAAATTCCTAAGTATAGGTCACAGAAATTGGAACTATGAGAGAAGAAATAGCGTATCTGGGACAAGATTCATGACAATGACACTAGTTGAACGATAACGTCTAATAGGAACTTGGAATCTAAAGGCTTTGAGATCCAGAAAAGTGGAGATACAGACCAACTGCCATGCATCCATTCACCCTCCATAGTCAGCAGAGGAAGACTACTTCTCCTAGTCTTAGGTGGACCATGTTTCTCCAAAGATGAAATCAAGTGAAGATTTATTTTTCATAGCATTTAAACAAGCTAACAATAGAAGTAAAACAATACCAAGAATTAAAAATCCTTTCCAGCTACCCTTGACACAATTAAAGAAGGATTCAAGGTCCATCAGATCAAGAGACAATAAAGGGAGATACTTCCAATACTCCAGGCAAGGTGCTGAGCAGGAGATGGTGACCAGGTGTGGATCCTGTAGGTCCCAGAGGACTTGAGTTGACATCTTCTAGTGAGGGGGGTATTACAACTCTACAATGGGATTCCCAAACATGCAGGTGTAACAACAACTTCACTTACTAGAGATACTAAATGTCAGTTCAAACTGCTTCAGAAATATATATGGTGATGTTGTTATTTTTTCTGTTTAAAGCAGTATATTTTATTGTTTTGTTTTCAAGTTCCTTGAGGTATAATTGACAAAACTGTAAGATATTTAAAGTGTAGAATGTGATGGTTTGACATATATAGTGTCAAAGGATTCCCCCCACCAAGTTAATGCACATATATAAGCTGACATTCTTAAAGGTCCAAGTAACTGTAGTTGTCATAATTTCCAGGTACATACTTTGGATTCAAAGTGTGATCTACGGTCCCAGCATTGGTATCACCTGGTGATTTTTTAGAAATAATGATCTCTTTACAGAACTATTGAATCAGCAACTGCATTTTAAGCATATTCAGAGACAGTCTGTAGATACATCAAAATTTGAAAAGAACTGTTGTAGAAATCTGTGGAATTAGGAGCTAGATTACTCATTGTAAAAACAATTTACCAATCGTATTAAAATAAGTTAATTAAACCAAATACACTCTTAGTTTTCAAACACAGAATTTATACCCAGGTATATACATGTAGCACATTACAAATAAGTTGTACTACCATATTTTTACTTTAAAATCTTCAGGTTCCAACTAACAACTGACCAAAGAGAAAATCTCACTGTCGAATAGCATTTGATTTGGAGGTCTAGGACCCAAAATTAATTTGTAAATTGGGATACTAAATACTTTACTATGTATACCATAACTAGCATATAAATATACTATTAAATATACTACTGCAATAAAATCTTACATTTCAGAATAAGAAAACACAAATTTTCAAATGCAAAAAGAGAAGGAGAGAAGAGAGAGAGAGAGAATGAGAGAACAGGAAATTAGGCGTTTTGAAAAACCAAATGAATTTAGTACAAAAACTAAATAGAAAATTTAATAGTCTCAACTGAGAAATTAAACACTTAAAAAATTATAGTGTCTCTAATATCCATAAAATAAGAAAAAAGACATTATGTGGTAGGAATAAACAGATTTGTGAAATTTTAATATATTTTTCTAAATTTGGAAGAAAAATTCAACTAATGGACTGAGTAATACTATGAACATAGATAACAATAGAAATTTGAATCTGAGGACAGAAACTGAATATTCTTCCAAAATGCAGGTGATATGAGCCAAAACGGAAGTGTTAATGAAAACGTAAAATGCTTGATTCAAAATTTCTCTTATCCTTCTTTACAGGCATTTCACAGGGAGAAAAATGAGATACCTGAGATGCTATAAAAATAAAATAAAATTGTAACTGAAAATGTTCCAAAGCAGAAGAAAATAAATCAATTAAAATAAAAATCGAAAACAGCAACAAGTATAGAAATGTTTATAGGAAGAGGAAAATAGTTATCCACAAAGGAAAAAAGAGTCCAGTTGGCATCAAAATTTTCAAAAGCAACTCTGGACACAAAAAGACAGTATCAATTTCGAGTTATTTTTTGCAAGCTATAGAGGCTAACACTGGCTTTCTTAAACAAATAGGGGATTGATAGGAGTGCTGCTACAAGTGGATCATATAACTAATATCGGTATAGATGAGTAGGTTCAGAAATTAAAAAAATAAATGAAGACATTTCACAGCTTACACTGCAGAGATAATTTGGTCAGGAAACTACTGTTACCACTACTGGGTGCTGCCCTTGCTGAGGGCAGACATGAACAGGGAGTTCCAGCTTCTCTGTCATCTCGTCTTCAATCTCTCTCTCAATCTCTGTCTCTGTCTCTGTCTCCCCAGCTTCAGTGCTTTAGGAAAAACAATGTACTTGACTGATGCTTCTTCTGACGCTTATACCTTAACTGTTAGTGGCTGATGAGAAGAAAAATTCTTCTCATTATGATCCTACAGGTATGATGCAACAAAGCATCACACTAATATTATGAAACTTGGAAAGCTACCCCAAATACCAAGAATTGCCCTACCTTTTATCACTTGATGTTGTGATACGAGTAGAACCTCAGGAATCCCTATCGTCCATTCTTCTGTCTCCACAAGCTCAGTGCATGACAGAAATCGTAACTCCTCTCTCACCACCAGAATTAGTCATCTCAGAGAGTCAGGTAACTGCATATCTTGCGTAGGACTCAGGCACGAGGATCTTCAAATACACAGGAGGCAGGCTGACCTTCCAACAATAGTGGAAGCATGTTGATTCATAATGAGAGCACTTCATTCATAATGAAAGGATATTGTGATTCATAATGAAAGTACTTCTCTTTGGAGTTCTCATAGCATGATATCAGATTCCATAATCACAGGGGAAAATGGTAAAAATTACCTAGCAAATATTGGTGTATATTAGTGTCAACCCCACTTCTAATATTTGGTCTCAAATCTATGAAATTTGAAAATGGGAAGAACAGTAATCTAGTTTATTAGGTCAAAAAGTATACAACATCCTAAGGAATAGCACCTTTACTCTTCTGAACTGTAGTCTTCTAGCATTTCAATAAAATAGAAGGCTATATTTTCTGGCTGATACAGCGTTATGATAAGACAGGTATATCACATGGCATCAAGTCTTTATTTCTTTCACTGCAAAAAGAGTTTTTCTTCAGGAGCACAGTTGTACGATTTAATAAGTTTTAACAGATCCAGTAAACATACCGATACAATTAATAATAGAAATACGATGGGTAGGATAATGTGTCCTATGTCTGATCCTGCTGCCCCACCGTTATAGGAAAAGTCCAAGGCAATTAATTTGTTTTCCATCTATTCTTCTTCTCCCCTATATTTAGTACCTGGAAAGACAGTAGCCCAGTCCTCAACTAATTTCTGCATTAGGAATTAGCTATAGGAGTCAACTCTTTATGTGAATGTGCTAGAAAACATGAAGTGTAGGTTATTAAGATAGAAGGGCATCTCACTGCAGATATGACAGACTCAGCAGAGGCTGTTTCTGTCACTGACCCTAGGTTCCTTCTTTTAGTCATTCATGGACCCGGCCTGGTCCAGTGATGGCTGTGTGAATGCTGAAAATTTAAAACTGTGGGCAATATTGAATAAGGTTGAGGATATTTAAGTATAGGTTACCTCTAGTAAAACAGGAGATAACAAAAATAAAACAATGCATATGAGAAAACAAGATTAAGGGGTCAGATAATTTTTTTTTTTTTACCTTTTAACAATGTTTATTTTTGAGAGTGAGAGAGCAACAGAGAGTGAGTGAGTGGGGAGGAGCAGAGAGAGGGGGAGACACAGAATCTAAAGCAGGCTGCAGGCTCTGAGCTGTCAACACAGAACCCCATGTGGGGCTCGAACCCATCAACCACCAGATCATGACTCCCGCTGAAGTTGGACGCTTAACTGACTGAGCCACCCAGGCACCCCTCGATAATTTTCTTTAAGCAATAGTTCTTATGTTGGCCTGACAGGTGGCATCTTCCTTGATGGGTACTTATGTTTTATACCATTCACTGTGGCGTCCCTAAACAGAGCCTGATCCTCTATCCTTTTCAACAACATTGTAAATACACAATATTTTATAACTAAATATATTCTAATTTACAACAATTAAAATTAGTTGCATTTATTGTTCTGAATTTAGAACTCATACAGTAGATGATATCAAAAGTGAGTTAAAATGTATGGAACTGACTAGTTGTCAGCGGCAGAAGGCAAAGAACTCTAGTTATTTGTTAATCTGTGGCAAAATATTTCACAAAACTGTAACCTGTGTTATTCTCAGTGGTGGCTCATGTTGCCAAGAACCTGAGCATTACTAGAACCATCCCGTAAATCTCAAAATGTAACTGTGTGTTGGATGCTGCTTTTGACTTTTACCAAATTATTGTAAGAACTGAGGCTCATTATAACAGGTGGTTGTGAAGACGCAGCCTTAGCAGGAAGTAAGACTGAAAAAATTTTCCCAAGAGACTCAGTAGAAGCCTGCCAAATCAAACAGCCAACTATCAGATATCAGATGCTACCTTTCCACCACAGCCTGTAATTTTGATGCCCTCAAGTTTGCTACCATAAATCTAAGAGAGAGGAAAGGGCTCAGCAAAAAGGCATTGATAATAGACAAAGTCAGATTCAGTGCTTTGTCTAGACAAGGTTTTCCATGTGTTCCCTTGCCCGTATAACTTACTGAAAGAAAACAGATCCAAAGCCAAATCAGTTTCTAGTGATTTATATTGCCAAAGATACCACAAGCCTGGCCTGAAAAGCACAGTGGCTGTTTGATTCCTAAGGCAAACTCTGGGCTTCAAACCTGTACCAGATGGAAGCTGGCCGTGAAAGCCATACAGTCACAGTAGACATTGAGCAGGGAGACTATTCCCAGTGAGCAGAGCCAGAGTCTACAGAACACAATGAGACAGGAGTCAACCCAGAGAGTAAAACTAGTGTTTCTACAAGTAATTTACAACACTGCCAACATAGGCATTTTTCAAAATTCTTGCTTAACAATATTTTATAACTCCTGTGGATCAGGGACTGCCTGGAATCTCTGATTCTTTTGTTTTCTTTTCTTCTTCTTCTTCTTCTTTTTTTTTTATTGTAGTGTAGTTGACACACAATGCTACATTAATTTTGGGTGTACAACATAGTGATTTGACAAGTTTAAACATGATGCTATGCTCACCACAAGTGTAGCTACCATCTGTCACCGTACAATGCTATTGCAATACATTGACTATATTCCTTATGTTGTGCTTTTTATCCCCAAGACTAATTCATTCCTTAACTGGAAGCCTGTATCTCCTACTTGCCTTTACTTATCTTGACCATCTCCCCATCCCCCACCCCTCTGGCGACCATTTGTTCTCTGTGCTGACAGGTCTGATTATGCTTTTGTTTTGCTGTTTATTCATTTGTTTTGTTTCTTAGATTCCACATATGAGTAAATTCATATGGTATTTATCCAATAATTCCACTACTGGGTATTTACCTAAAGAAAACAAAACACTAATTTAAAAGCCTATATATATACATATATGTATATATATATATATATATATATACATATATGTATATATATAGGCTTTTATGCTGCTCATACAGCACCAATGGATACTGGCTGTGAATTGTTAAGATATGTTTTTGTTAGATTATAGGTCACCAGACCACAAAATGCTACATCCAAAATGATAAAGTCTACACCACACTTAGAAATTGTAGACCTGGATATGGATGTGATAACTATTAGACTTGAGTTGCTTCATTTCAGGGAAGTTGGAGTTTGTGTTACTGCTAGAGGCAAGTCTGAGCATTGCTATGCCACATGTAATGTCCTCTTTTTCAGAGTACAGATGCAGAAGCCTCTCTGAGTTTTAGGTATGTTACTGAGGTCAGGTTTTTGGGAGTCAGATGTTTGGGCCCAACCACGACAGAACCAAGGCCAGACCTGAACGTCAAAGCACAGTCGAGGCTTTATTGGGGCAACAGCACTAGCTGAAGGGAGACACAACACCAACAGAAAGCAGGCCTCCCCAAACAAAGAAGAGGTCCTGCTTATATAGAGGAAGTCCCCACTCAGTTTCCACCCTAGCACAATGCTAATAAGGGACAGAAAAGTGACTTGTTCTGATTGGTTGATATTGGCAGGTGAACTCAGGGAGCTCATTGTTTTTTAAAGCTAAGGTCTTTGAGGTTTGTGGAGCCTCTGTTTCTTCCGTGAACAAAATATGGCTGTGGCTGTTGTTTGTAAGTCTTGCTTATATATTGGCCACATCCTGGTTTTGCTTGGTAAGAGAAGCGGTTCAGCAAAAACAGCCAAGAGGAAGTGTCCCAGGTATATAATGTTTTTCCTTAGGGGCCTGTTCCCATGGTCCCTGGCTGTGTAGGGAAGGCGTATGGTGACCAAGGTAGGCAAGACATGCTTTCTCCACTTGAAGCTAAAGATGTCAGTGTGATAAGTACTTGATAATGAGGATGTAAACAAAAATGATAGTTTTAACATTACTGTGAGAATTTACGTGACAGAGATACAATTATAATTTTATCTCATTCTTCATCAATGATATAATAATACTACATGTATTTACTCTTAATTCAAAACATCCTTGAAATGTTTTTTTAATGACTCTCCTTTCAAATTTTGCAGGTATAAAACTGTATGTCAGCAAAAAGTGACTGACAAGAAGAAAAGAGTTAAACCTGAGAGACCTAATGCATAAGAGAATGTTGGAGAGATTTTATTTTCCTTTGTCACAGATGGGAGAAATTTGAAGAGGACTAATGGTTTAGAGAACATTCCTATATACTATAAAATCTGGAGACCTGCCCATTAGAATCTGTATCTGTGCCCATAAAAGATCTACATCTTGAAATCAAAGCATCTGTCTTATATTTGTGTTTTATTTACATAGATTAATCCAGCTAATTAGCTAGATCTAACTAGAAAACTCTTATATATGCCTTTATTTGTTCTTAATAGATGGAAAGGTATAGGACTTTCTATGACAATATTATGTCGGGAACATAAAGTATGCATCTTTGAAACTGGACGTTCCTTGCAAGGATAAATGTCTTTTTAAAATCTTATCTTCGCAAAAATGCAAAAGGAAAAGTCATTTTTAACATCTTTTTAAAGGTGTTTTGAATTTAGAGTAAATGCAATGAAGTATCTCCATAGCCCTGATCAAGGAGAGGGATGAAAGTACAGGCATATGTCTGTCACTTAGCAAATTCTCATAACAGTGTCAAACCTAAATCTGGTGTAAAAATGACTTGTATTTATGGTAGGAACTCTGCAAACCATTAACAGTTTTGTGTATTTGTATAAGCAGCTCAAAGTAATTTGTGGTAAAAGCACTAATGTTAATAAATTTCCATATCTTAAAAGACTTACTGCTGGTAAATTTGTGGAGCCACTTAAAAAATTTCAACCTAAAGACAGTTTTATCTTCTCCTTACTTGTTTTCTCTTCTTCTCTCTATTTCTGAGCTTAGAATATTTACTGTTTTGCTTCTTCTCAACTCAGCCTCTATTTCTGCAGATGGCCTAATGAATACATAAGCACCACATAACTATGAAAAGTTAAAATGGAGGAGCCAAAACCAGGCTAGCGAGCAAGGCAATTGTACTAAATCTACCTTTTCTGTAATATTCTGGCAGCTCAAAAATTTCCCGACTGAAATATTTCTTTGAATATATGCTAATTTTCATAGAATGAGATGCACTTTAGAGGACGTAAAAACAAAGTTTGCTCGTATTGTAGGTAGATACTCCAAGAGTGCACATATTTGTCTGTTAAGTATCTGCACAGAGACCTGTTATTAAGACCAAATTTGCAAGGAAACCTTGTTATATGCTTGGGCATAATAAGAATTCAGACACTTTTTTACCTATTATGGAAAAATATATACAAACGTAAAAAAATATAAAATGGTACTCTACCAAAATAAAAAACAAGTCTCTGAAATGATCCTGTGACTCCTAGATCTCTTCCTAAAGGAAAACTCTTTTCTGATTGTAGTATTCACTTCTTTAAGTGATCACTCCATAATATACATTATATGAATTTATATCTACTTTTCATATAAATGTTTTTTTACTCTCTAATGTCTTTCCATTTTGGAAATTAAAAGTTTAACTCACTCATGCTCATTTTACTATTGCTCACTTTCTTTTTAATGTTTATTTTTTATTCATTTTTGAGAGAAGAGAGAGAGAGAGAGAAGAGAGCAAGGGAAAGATACAGAGAGAGAGGGACAGAGAGAATCTCAAGCAGGTTCTGCACTGTCAGCACAGAGCCTGATGTGGGGCTTGAACCCAAGAACTGTGAGATCATTTCCTGAGAGAAAATCAAGGGTTGGACACTTAACCAACTGAACCACCCAGGCGCCCTTATGGCTCACTTTCTATATTCATATTATTAACTTTATTTAGGTAGAAACTAATTCAAGTCAGTTAGTTAGTTTAAATTAGCATACTTTTATATTGCCTGGTTTCAAATCCTGACTAAAACTCTCTCAAAAAATATATACATATATTAGCATATATTCATTTTGAGAAAGTTACATGACTTTTATGTTTCTTAGCTTTATAATCTATAATGTCAAGACAACTGGCCATATTGGAGGCAGTTATGTGATTATGTGAGAGAATGCATATAAATTAGTTAGAATAACACCTGGCACTTTTAACTACATAATAAAATTATCTAACATTGTAATCATTTTGCCATTAAACCTATAGAAGTATACAAATATTTCCATGATAGGTACATTCCCACCTTTTGTTACATATATGTTAGACAGTATGATAAGCCATTGCTAACATCTTTTGCCTTTTCCACTTAATCTCTGTGTCAGACAAGATGGTTTCCAGTTACATTCAAGGATAAAATAACTTTTTCAATTATCAAAGTATAGTAATTTAATATTTATTTCTATAGACATAATTAGATCCTCCATGCTTTCCAGATAAATTGACCCTCAAAACTGAAAACCTTTGAAAATATTATGTTTACAGTATTATGGCTATGCTAACAATGTTGAATACACAAACGAAATTGGGAGTTAGAATTACATTATCTTCATCATGGCTTCATTGCCTTCATTCCTGCTGAGTTGAAGACAAAACATCTAAAATCATAATTTTAAATACATTATTTTTAAATTTTCCCTTATTCAAAATCAGGTCCCAATTTGCTTCATAAATGGGCCATACTCCTTTTAAATATTCTCATTTGATATTACTGGTATTCTTTCTTTTGTTTTTGCATATACAATGAACAAATGTCTTTATCCTAAACACACTGGCATTCTTCTATATTAAACTATAATCACCAGAGACTTTTACCCTCCTGCTTTTCTCTGCTACAGCTGCTTTCTAGGACTGTGTTACAGCTAAATCCTGGGAGTTTATTCATTGCACTTCAGTCATACGTCAGTATTTGATTTATATATGCATCGTATGCCTTAATTTTCTTGATTGTCTTCACATTTTGCCTTATTTGCCTTCACAATTGATTCCTATTTTAGTTGTGTTGAATTAAAATTTCCAAATCAGGGACACCCGCTGGATCAGTTGGTAGAGCATGTGACTCTTGATCTAGGGGTTGTGAGTTCAAGTCCCACATTAAGTGTGGAGTTTAGTTAAAAATAAAATCTTAAAAAATAATAAAATAAAAAAATAAAAATTCTAAATCATTCTGTATTAGAAAGTTGAGGCATTTCTCCATTTAGTTATAGAAAAACGTGTAGACAATCTGATTTGCATTTTGTGTGGTTAAATATATTCTTCTACAAATCTTTAAAGCTTATAATTTTATTCTTATAGTTTTGAAATCTCCATGAGAATATGCTTTTCTATGGGCCTTTTAAATATAAGCAGCTTGACATTCTATGAGCTATTTTCGTTCGGACACTTATGCCTAATTGCAATGCTAGAGTGTTATCTACTGTTATCAATTCAAAATTGCTTTTCCCACTGTTTAGTCAACTCTTTTTTTCTTTCAAAACTATTATTAACATTAACTTCTCTGACATTAATTTTTGACATTTTACTGAGGTGCAATTGACACCCAAATTCACCCAAATTCACACAGGTTGTACAAGTTGTACAACATGTATGTTTCTGTGTGTGTCCATGGAATATCACCGCAAAGTAATGAATATATCTATGACCTACAAAATTCTCCTTTCTGTCATTATAAACTAGTTTCCCTTTTCTATATTATTATATAATTAGTTACATTGTATATGTTCTTTTATTGTCTGGCTACTTTCCTCAACATAATTATTTTGACTTTCATTCATGTAGTCCTGCAATCAGTAGTCATTTGACTTTTTTGCTAATATCATCCCACTGAATAAGATTCCACAAATTGTTCATATATATAGCTGTCAATTTCCATCTGGGTTGTTTCCAGTTTTAACAATTACAGATACAGCTTTTCTGAATATTCATGCATATGTTTTCATACAGACATGATTTATTTAGTCTTGAGAAAATAACTAAAGTAGATATGTTAACTTTTTAAGAAACAGACTATTTTCCAAAGTCATTATACCCCTTTTCTATTTTTTTCCTTCCTTCCTTCCTTCCTCCTTCTTTTACTCTTCCTCTTCCTTCTCCTCCTCTTTCTTCTTCTTCCTTCTCCTCTCCCTTTTCTCTCCCTGCCCTATCTCTCTGTCTCTCTGTCTTTGTCTCTACTTCTCTCTCTCTTTCTCTTTTCCTTTTTGGTGGTTATTGCCTCAGCTTAACTTTCCAGCCCTACAACTTACATCCTATTGCCATCTTAATGGCAAAATTTTTAATCATAAATAGTTTTGTTATTCTCAGATAGTGGTGTTGTTTCATGATATTTGGTTCTTATGTGAAATGTGTGCATGTGTGTGTTGGAAGGACTAAATGACTTCTCAAATTCCAGTATATACATTTATTATTTATGAATGCTATTCTACTCCTTCATTCCCTCATTTACCCAGTGTTCACTTTCTATAAGTTTATTTTTGTCATTCTTTGATTTCTTTCCTCCCTTCCTCCCTTTCTCCCTTTCTCCCTTCCTTCCTTCCATCCTTCCTTCCTCCTTTCCTTTCTTTCCCTAAAGAAATGGAGCTGTAGTGTGTTTTTGTATGATAATAACATCTTTACCCAAAATTTATTTCTTTTGATTATCCTTATATGATTTATTAATTTTATTTTATACTCATACTCAATAAAGAAGAATTGAGTTAATAAAAACAAGTAGTCTTTATGTAGTAAGTATGTAGCACTTTTTTCTTTATTTCTGATCAATAATAATGATATTATTTCTCAATAAATTAGGGTTAAAATATACAGATTGAAGTAAAAGCAATGTTAAATGGTTGAGTCTAAGAGGTAGAAGAAAGGTATTTGCTATCTGGAGTAAAAAAGTTCAATTTTATAGAAACTACAAGGATAACACAAAAAGGGGTACTTAAGTAACAAAGCGAAACAGTATCTACTTCCAAATTCTATCAAGGATCTTATCATTATTTATAAGTGTTTTGATGGACTCAATACTATCAATAATATTAAAATTCTAGGAAACATAAACTGATAGTAGTTACCTTTCACTGGTAGTCTCATAAAAAAATCAGAAAATATGTTTTTGGTAAAAGGTATCCTGAAAATATCTCCTATACTGCTATGCTGCTGGAGCTAATATGCATTGTTTGATGTTAACACAATGATCTTACTCCTAGCTGTTCAGGAGGTTTATTTGTGGGTCTTTTCAACAAAGAAACACTATGCAACTACCAATCAAAAATAGCTCAAAGAAGAACATAAATGTCTTTATATGTTAAAAAGTTTCATGGCTGGATTTTGTTGCCTAGTTACAGGTAAAAATAACTGTCAAGAAGAACTGTCTTAAGTACAAATACTGCTGTGTCACCAATAACCTGCATTTTAGTGGCATAAAAAATCAAAATGCAAATTTCATTATGCTCCAAGATTCCGTGCATGAAGAATTTTGATAAGGCATATTGGTGATGTCTTCTCTGCTCCATGATATCTGGAGCTTCAGCTGATAAGACTTGAATGACAGGAGGTACTTCAAGAAGCTAGGGGATGGAGAAAGGGGAAGTCTCTTATACAGTTGATGGGAGTACAAACTGATGCAACCATGCTAGAGAGCAGTATGGAGGTTCTCAAAAAGTTAAAAATAGAACTACCCTACAGGCAGCAATTGCACCACTAGGTATTTACCCAAAGGATACAAAAATACAGATTTGAAGGGGTACATACACCCCAATGTATATGGCAGCATTATCAACACTAGCAAAACTTGGAAAGAGCCCAAATGTCCATCAACTGATGAATGGATAAGGAAGAGGTGGCATATATATACACAATAGAATACTACTCAGCTATCAAAAAGAATGGAACCTTGTCATTTGTAACATGAATAGAGCTAGAGTGTATTATGCTAAGTGAAATAAGTCAGAGACAAATATACTATATGATTTCACTCATATGTGGAAATTAAGAGACAAAAACAGATGAACATAGAGGAAGGAAAAAAAAAGAGAGAGGGAAGCAAACCATAAGAGACTCTTAACTACAGCGAATAAATTGAGGGTTGATAGAGGCAGGTGGATGGGAGAAGTGTTAAATGGGTGCTGGGTATTAAGGAGGGTACTTGTAATGAACACTGGATGTTACATATAAGCAACGAATCACTAAATTTTACACTTGAAATCAATTTTACCATACATGTTAACTCACCAGAATTTAAATAAAAACTTGAAAATAAAAAAATAAATTAAAAAGAAGCTAGGGGATGCATTAGACTGGAGGCATCTTTACTCTCCTTTGCATGGTACCAGTTGTGATGACTCCAAGGCTAGAATCAAATAGCTCTTTCAAAAGGCATTCTATATGCAGGTTTTATATTTGGTTTGTACTTCTCTAAGCATAGTACTAGAGTCCAGATAGAACATCCCAAGAGGCAGCAACCAAATACCAAGGGTTGTGATGGAACAATGCATGGACTTTTCTGACTTAGGTTCAGAATTTACATGTTAAGTTCTATTCTCTTGGTTAGGAGTAAGTTACAAAGGCCAACCAACACTTAAGAGGATTAAGAGAATTAGACTTCATTTCTTAATAGGAGAATGACAAGACCACGCAGTAAAATTAGAGCCTATGGGATGGCTAATGTTATTGTGTACATCTTTGCAAAATAACATTTCCCACAATATTTCAGAAACATTTGACTGTTTAAGAAGAAATACATAATTCACAATACAGTTAAATATGTATTTATTATTACTTCTCATAATAGCTGATTATAGGAAATTTAATAAAGAACTATACCCATGAATAAAATGCAATAAATAAAATTTGCCTGTGTAAATTGTGGTAGGTAAGCAAAATCTTTGGTTATTCTACATTCATGGATGGACCTTGAGGGCATTATGTTAAGTGAAATAAGTCAGACAGAGAAAGACAAATGCCATGTGATCTCATATGTAGAATCAAAGAAGAACAAACTCATAGAAACAGAACAATTGATGGTTATCAGAAGCAGAAGGTAAGGAAAATGGGTGAAGATGATCAAAAGGTATAAACTCTAGTTAAAAGACAAATAAATTCTTTGGATGTAATGTATAGCATGGTGACAATGCTGTATTGTATACTGAAAAACTGTGAAGAGAGTGGATCTGAAAGTTCTCATTACACACAAAAATATTATAACTATATGAGGTGATAGATAAACTAAATTCATTGTGTTGATCATTGTGTAATAGACATATATATATCAAATCATTGTTATACACCTTCAAACAATAAGTGTTACATATCAATTATATCTCAATAAAACTGGAATTGTTTTATTATAGAAAGCAAAGCATATCATAAACACTTGGATAAGTTCAGATATGCTTATAATAAAAGATATAATAATCAACTGTTTTAATTAATTTGTAGCACCAATATAATAAAAATGAATTAAACTTAAATTTAAGTAGTAAAAATAACTCTAATGGAAACCAAATATCATAGGAATAGGGAATTATTAAATATAAACACAAAAATGATTAACTAGAAAACTGTTATTTTGACAAAATAATTTAAAAGTTATTGGTTTGTGGGGCACCTGGGTGGCTCAGTCAGTTAAGCGTCCAACTTTGGCTCAGGTCATGATCTCACGGTTCGTGAGTTCGAGCCCCGCATCAGGCTCTGTGCTGACAGCTTGGAGCCTGGAGCCTTCTTCGGATTCTGTGTCTCCCTCTCTCTCTGCCCCTCCCCCAACATGCTCTGTCATTCTCTCTCAATAATAAATAAACATTAAAAAAAGTCCTTTTAAAAGTTATTGGCTTGTAATGATAAAATATATAAAAAATATATAAAAATATATATAAAATATATAAAAATTATATATATATAAAATATATAAAAATATATATAATATATATAAAAATTGTGGAAGAAAATATCCACAAATAGACAAAAAATTAAAATGAAAAAGACATATAACCACATTTATAAGATTAATTTAATAACTTCAAGAGATAATTTACTTCAAAATAATTCACTTCAAAAAATTTGAAGGTTTCATTCTAATTATCTTAGTTATTTGAGAAAATATAAATAGAGAAATAATTCAAGAACAAACTGTAAGTATCCAAGAACACTAATAACTATAAACATTAAGAAAGCTTCCAAAAATACTTTCAGGGATAGGTAGTACCTATGCCATTTTAACTTTTCCAAAGTAATAAGGAGAAGGAAACTTGCCAATGGCACTTACTGAGTTAGCATTACCTGAAACAGTAACAAAATGGAGATAGCACACAGTGGTATTACACACATTAATTTCATTTATACATATTGATGCAAAAGTTCTACGCATATTACCTCATAGAGGCTATCGCATGCTAAAGGAGTTATGGCCATTCTATTAAGAAGTGGGTTCACTCATGGATAATAGATTTGTTAACACTAAGACTGTTGTTCATACATTTCACTATGCTAAATAAAAAAAGAGAACATATATTTTGATATGTGTTGAAAAGTCTGTTTCACAAACACTTCTCTCTCTGTTTCTTTTGCTTTCTTTCTCCATCTTTTATCCCTTACACTCGTTTTTAACATTATTCATAATATAAAGAGGCAGTAAGATACCTGTCATCAATATTTTAACATTGCTCTTAGAAAAGTAAAACAATAAAATATGATATTAAAATAGGAAATAATATAAATTTGGTGACACAATGATAATTATTTGCAAATGAATAGGACTTTCTACCAAAAATATCAGAGACAATCAACTGCAAAGCCATTAGAGATGATAAGACACTTTATTAAGATACATGCTGAATATGATTAAATTTAAATATGCTTCTCTGCAATAACTATGTTTGAAAATGTATTTTATTTTTAGCTATATAACAGATTGTATGTTCAGAAAAAAACTACCTAACATGGTTAACTAAAATGATAACTACTTAATACTGTTGGAAAGCCTTTTATTCAAATGCATGGTTGAGACAGAAAGAAAATAAGATGATTCAAAGTATTGTTCTATTTGATTAAATGTGGGTATTTGTATTTGGGAGTGAATTATTATTATCTAAAATAGACAAATAGGCATGGTCACTGTTTTGTGTGAGTGACATATTTACCAAAAAAATCAAAATACAAAATATAGAAAAAAATCCTTTCTTCAAGCATAGTGTAGTCTAAATTACTCAAAATTTAGAAATAAATTGGGAATAATTATACGATGTTAATATCCTAAAATTACATGCACACACACACACACACACACACACACACTGAAATCTATCAATTAAAAAAAAAGACATGAGAGATTTCCCATGAAATTAGAGGCAATTACCTAGTGTAACATTAATGCCAATACCACACAAATTAATGTATTATTTTAATGAAATAGCAAGCAAAATAACAAAGTAATTTTTTACTTCTAATTTGGTAAAAAATACCACGAAAATTTTCAAATGGAGGACAAAATACATTAAAGCCCACAATATGTTTGAAAACTGTTCCACTTGATATCTAATACACAAAAAAATCTCTGAATGAATATAAATGTCAGTTGCTAAACAACTGAAGAAGAGAGGTAGATACAGTTTTCTATTAGTGTGAGCCCTAGATAAAGAGTTTCCTCAGAAATATAAATTCCCTGTGATGTGCTTTTAAACACAATAGCAGAATTCTGAAAGACAATAGTTGACATTAATAATTCATCAAAAACACCATGTAAAATATATTTTGCTTTGTTTTCTTATTCACAATATTTAGAATTCACATTTTTAATAAAAATGAATGGTATACTTAAAACCACTTCACCATCTGTTGCCAGAAGGATTAGACTACAGTTAGCTGTTTTCTTTGAAGGAAGAGTCTGGCGATAGCAGGACAGAATGCTCTAGGGCAGAGCATCTTAAATTTTATCAAGGTAGTATCTCTAAATCTGGCGAAAAGTTTGCTTCACTCTTGGCCTATAGCCTAAAGGCACTTTCAACAAGCATGAACTTTATCTCAGAATTCCCCATTTTACTTAGGATTTTAGGGGAAATCCTACATTTTTGTCATATAATATGTATATATAGTGGTATAAATCTTTTAAAATATTTTCCATGAAATAAAATAAGTGCTACCTAACTTGCACATGCAACCTTCCAAATTTTAAGTATTAGCTGATAGGAAAGAAAGAAAAAGAAAAATTTATTTTATAGGCAAATAAGAGAATACCATGAACTGGTCAACTGGTATTTAGATAAACATTTCTGGCTTTCAATTAGAATTGGTCCAAACCTTAGAAATAGTGTTCACCCACAAAATAATAATGTGGTCTCCAGTTACAAAGTGAAATGATGATGCTATGGTTTATATGTTATCTACTATACAATAGGTTTATAAAATTTTATAGTTCAATCAATTATGCAGATCAAATGCAACAAAACAAAATCTATAGTTTTGTTTATTTATATTAAAAAAATTTTAATACTTATTTATTTTGAGAGAGAGAGAGAGCACAAGCAGGGAGAGGGGTAGAGAGAGGGAGACAGACAATCCCAAGCAGGCTCCATGCTGTCAGCACAGAGCCCAATGTGGAGCTCGAAATCACAAACCTACAGACCATGACCTGAGCTGAAATCAGGAGTCGGTTGATTAACCAAGTGAGCCACCCAGGCACCCCCACAAAATCTGTAGTGTTAAAGGATTAAAACTTGTACTTCTCCCTTCCTATAACTATCACCTTTCTCACATATTATTATATTTCCTCTCATTTCTGCTGTATTTCAATGTTTGGATCTTGTAGCCCATCTGTATTCCTTTACTGGGAAGAGAGACAAGTAAAATAGAATGTATGCATACCATAAAATATTATTTATCGGAAGCAACAAATTAGTTGTTCATATATGGTCATAAATGATCTTGAAGACATACTGCTAAGTTAAAAAAAAAAAAAATTAACAGACTTACTGTAGATCCATGACAGAGTTTTATCCATGTCCTGAAAGGTGAGTGCTTTCAAAACCACCTTTATTTCACCAGATAATTGTCAAACTAAAAATACAGATATTCTTTTCCTGTGAGGTTATACAAATTTTAAAATTTCTCCTAACTAAAGCACTTCTTTTGTTGCATCTCTGCTCACTTCCATTATCATCCCACCTCTTTTATTCTTGAGTTGTATTCTTCACAGTGCACTTGAAATTCATTATCACCAATTCTTTTATTTTGTACCTGTATTAGTTATGATAATGTTAAACCACAGCAACAAACAGACTGAAAACTTCTAACATATATAAAAGGGCAACTTTTGTAACTCACAGTTCATAGCAGTACTTTCGTATAACAAGGGCTTTGTTCTACATGGTAATTTAGGGATCTAGTCTCCTTCCAACCTTTGCATCTATCCAACGTGTTATAAAATTGTACTGCACCCCAGAATTGCCTGGAGGACATACTAAAACAAAGATTGCTTTGACTGCTCAGACCCTTTTTATCCCTGTATTTCTTATTTACAAAGTCAGAAGTAAGCCTGGGAACTTGATTCACCTATGTTTCCAGATACTTCTGATGCTGCTGCACACTTTTGAGAATCCCTGTCCTGAGGTGTTGTCTCTGTTTACATACAGCTGGGGGAGATCGGAGAACATAGAGAAAGCACAATCATTCCTTATATCCAGGCTCTGAAGGAATAATATTTGCCGATTTTATTCACATAACACAGGCAAAAAAGTTTCCATTGTGAGATGCAAGGAAGTCTCAGAAATGGCGTGTCTGTCTTGCAAGGCACTTCTAGGCAGTAACTGTACAATATAGAAAATGGAGCAAACCGTGGGTCAGTCTCTCACTCTGGTCACCAAACCTATATACTTCTTCACACAGAAGAACAAAATCTCCATCTCTTATGCAAGCTCAACTCAAGTCTCATTTCGTTACAGTATTCCTCTCATCCCACTGTCTATGGGTGATGCTTAATCATCTCCATCCAGTTCAGAAGTGGTTCATTGTGATTCAGCCATGTATTTTTATATGAGAAAGGAAAAATTATGTGACTAAATCATTCAACTTCATGTTCAGTGCCCACTTACCAGTGCTCAAATTTCACGACCAGTGCTAAAGGGACACTGAGTGATGCTGAAACATATTGAATGGCAAGAAGTTATAAAGACATTAAATAGAGCATAATGTCCCTATAGACAAAAACTGATAGGCAGCAAAAGGAGTGCTACTTAACCTACCCAACTGTAAAAGGTAGGAAGGCAAGAATTGAAGACAAGATTCAGTCCTTTAGTCAGTACTCACATCTGAGCCAATTTTGAATCGAGAACTCATTGGCATAAGAAGATGTTAGCTCCCTAAAAGGAAAAATCCTATCAACATAGCAATTATACACTATAATGATTTTCCCAGTCTCACCAAAAGTAGCTATAGTCGTTTACTCAGTAGATTCTACACTAGGCACAAAATAGGTATTTTGAGGACTATTGGGGATGAGTTCTGGTTGACACTGCTACTCAGAGACACGAATTGTGTTATAGATACCTTGTTAGCATGGGGACTTAGGAAGAACAGATAGTAAACGGGGCTGGGGCCCTGGCTAGGCTAGCTCGTGGTGGGCTCAATGAGCCCATAGCCCCACCTATTGTCCATTTCTCTACTCACCAACTACTACTACAGTGGCCAATTGGAGTAACTTCTATGTTGATTCCTTGGTGAAGTGAGAGCTATCACATTGGGAAAGCCAAATGAAACCCTGAAACTACCCACTCCTTAAAAAACATAACATCTGAAGCAGAGATTTATACACCTTTTGAGAAATAGCTCCTGGCATGTCACTGAACCCTAATAGAGACAGAACACCTAATCATGGAGCAACAAGTAACAATGCATCTGGAACTTCCCATTATGCGCTGTGTTTTGCTGAACCCACCACATTATAATTTTACAGAGTCCCATAGGTGGTCATAATTTGGGAATGTGTACACTAGATTGAGCTTAAGGAGCCTAAGAGGACACTGAGAAGCTTGCATGAGTGGGTAGCCTAGACTTTCATGTCAGCACTAAGTTACACAAACTTTTCACAGCTCACATTTTTGTTTATATGCGTGTTCCTGTATGTTCAATTGAAGGAGAAAGAATAATCCTCAGGCTTCATTTATAATTGAGTTGGCTCACTATGTGGGTGCAAGCTGAAAATGGGTGCCATCAGCATTACAGTCATGTTCAGAGTGGCTACAAATGAAAGTGGAAAGAAAATATTTCCCAAAGGGTAGAGCTGCTGACAGTGAAGCTGGCCATCTACTTTGTGTGGTAGCAGAACCAGCACACGGATGGATGGCACATGGAAGTGGACACCAAGTGTGAAGATATTTGTGTCACACGCTGATGCCCATCATAAAGCATCCACCATGAAAATAGTATGGGATAACCAAGCAGATAAAATGACTTGGACATCTGATGTTAGCCAAACTTCATGTGCCATTTTGGGAGTGCCATGATAGGGACACAAATGGAATAATGGTTATGTTGTGAAGGTTAATTATAGCAAGCTTGGAATTAGCTTGAACTGTCTTGCTGAAGTTTGTGCACGGCAATGACCCTTAGTCTAGGCATGAAACATTCTGATTAATAGTGTTGCTTTATAACCATGGGTCTAAAGAGTTTCCAGCCCATTTGTTCCAGCTCGTCAGCACTGTTTATTGATAACAATGAGATTGATGATTCACACCTGGTCTCTGTGAGACCCTGGAGGACTCTGCTGTTAAAGCTGGTTATGTAGCAGAAATATGTTACATGGCCAGCAAAAAATAAAAAATAAAAATCTCCAGCCAAGATCCCTTTTTGAGCTCCCTAATTCCAAGGTGTTCCATGCACACACTGGTGGTTCGTGATCCAGGAAAAAAAAGTGCATCCATCCATGGCCCTTAGAAATGGATTACAATAGGAGCCTGCACCTGATGTCTCTGGACCCCTGGCTGTGAGACAGACTTTGGCTGTAATGCATTTGCTTACCTTAATGCTGTCATTGATATATTATGTCTGTTTGTGGTGATAAACTAGATTTGTAAGTATTTCATCTTGGATTTCGTGAATCTATTTCAGCAATCAAACCCTGCTTAACATTGACTGCTAGTGCAGTGAGTGGCAGAAATTGAGGCTATGAATTGACTCAGAGACATGGACTTGTACTTATCAAGGCTAATCTAGCTACCACCTCTTTGCAATGCCCAACCTGCCAGACAGACCTATTCTGAGCCCGCAATACTACACTATTCCTCAAGTATAAGCAACTTGGTGCCAAATCTCACTTTTCTTGAAGAGCCAGAATTTATACTGAAACATATTCCAGGTATAGGGTTGGCTTTCCCACCTACAGAGCCTTAGCCAACACTACTGCACGAGGGCTTACAGATTTCTATCCCACATGTATGGAATCTAAACAGGTTTTATATTGCTTCACTACAAATTATCACAAACTTGGTGGATTAAAACAAAATACATTTATTATTTCTCAGTTTCTGTGGATCAGAAATCCAGCTACAGGTTAGCTAGATTCTCTGCTCAGAATCTTAAAAATTAAGAAGTTGGTTGTATTCTTTCATGGAGCACTTAAGGGTCTTTGTCAAGCCTATGTGGTCATTGGTACAATTCAGTTCCTTGTAGTTGTGGGATGGAGATCTCCGGCTGTCAGCAGAGGACAACTCTCAGCTCTGACTGGCTGCTTACCATTTCTTGCCACATGCCTCTTAATGACATGACATTTTCTTTTGTAAGGCCAATAGAAGAGAATCTTCTGTAGCTTCAAATATCTCTGATTTATTCTGTCTCTAATCTCTGGATCCTCTTTTTAAAAGGCTCACCTGATTAGGTAGGGCCACCCACACTAAAGGGGAGGATATACTTGCCAGTTGGAGTAACTCTTACATTGATTCCTTGGCCTGTGGAGAAAGAGCTCTCATAATGGGTAAAGCCAAATTAAACTCTGAAACCATCCTCATTCCCAGTAAGAACAAAAAATCTCCAGCAGAGATTAATATGTCTTTTCAGAAACAGTTCATGGTATGTCACTGAGCTTTGGTAGAGGTAGAACACTCGACCACGGAACAACAAGTGACCAAGTATCTGAAATTTCTCATTGTGAGCTATAGTCTTCCAGACCTATCAAGTTATAAGTTCAGCAGTGCTTATAGGCAGCCATAAAAAGAGGATGATATATAGTGGGTTATACAGTGTATACGTATCAAGGGATGGGAATCTTGGGGACCACTCTAGAACTATCCTTACCACAGGATTCCAGGCAATAATGCATGCAACTAGGAGACTCACTTCATTGCAAAAGTGTGAGTGTGGAGGCATAACCAGGGAATCCACTTGCTGTATCACCAGTGTACTACTTAGAAATAGCTGGTCTCACAGAGGGCTGGAACACCCTTCAAAAAGCAAAGATGAAACACTAGCTTAGAGGCAGTCCTTTAAAAGGATAAATTGCCATGCTTCAGGATGCAGAATATGCTTTAACTCAGAAGTCTCTGCATCGCAGGGGCGCCTGGGTGGCTCAGTCGGTTAGGCATCCAGCTTCAGCCCAGGTCATGATCTCATGGTTAGTGAATTCAAGCCCCACATAGGGCTGTCTGCTGTCAGCACAGATTCCACTTTGGATACTCTCTCACCCTCTCTCCCTCTCTCTCTCTCTCTCTCTGACCCTTCCCCACTCATATGCCTTCTCTCTCTCTCTCTCTCAAAAACAAAAGTCTCTGTGTCCCAAATAGGTCTGGAAACCAAGTGATAGAAGTAGGAGTGGCCCCATTTGACATTATTCTCAGCGATGCACAAGAGTATTTTGTGCTTCCCATTCCTGAAACTCTGAGCTCTGCAGGGTTGAAGGTGTTTTCCCTAATATGGCCCATTCTTGCCACAGGACGCAGTACACAGTACACGTTCCATTGAAATCCAACTGCCACCTGAGCATTTTGAACTCCTTATGTCCAGAGACCATCAGACTAGTAGAAATGGCAACATTACAGTTAAGTGTAATTGACTACAATCAGCAGGAGGAGGTAGGATTGCTTTTGCCTGAAGAGGTCAGGGTAATCTATATGTGGAACTCAGGCAATCCACTGGGTACCTCCAGTATTCCTTGCCTCATGATTGTTGAGTGGACCCTTACAGTAATTCAACTTGGAAAAGGCGTGATTTCCAAGGACGAATATTGCACAGGAATACATTTGGGTCACATCAGTGAGTAATATACCAACACATGCAAGGAAATAGAGGAAGGTGAAGGAAATTTGAGATGGATAATCAAAGGAGAGGATGACTACTAGTTATGGCCCTAACATCAACAGCAACAAAATAGTTTGTTCCCCTGACCTGCTTTTTCTAAGCTTCCTCTCAGGAGGAGAGGCCCAAGGAACCCATGGAGGAACTGCTCCTGGAAACCGTAGTGTATGTCACTACAACCACTCCTACTCAACAAGTGGTAGACTGTTAAGATGATGAAAATAAGACTCTCATAGCTCCTACAGAAAGCATAGTAGTGGATGGCTGATATACTCCTATTCTGTATCCATCCCCACATTTGTGCTGAGGCCACATTTCCATGGGTTCCTCCTAACCAAACACTGAACAAGGAAGTACTATGATGAGCAAAGTGGTGGTACCATGCAGGACCATTCCTACAAGATGCAGAATTCTTTAAATAGGCAATTTTAGCCCTAGGATGCTCCCAATGACCTGGCTGAAACTTTCTTAGGAGACATGGTTGTAGTCTGAGGATCTTTCTACCTGATCCTTTTTACTTCATTCTCTCCACTGGATCCAGACAGTTGGAAATTGGAAGACGCTCCTGGCTGACTCTAGATTACTCTTCTGTTTTGTTCATCCAGTGCATCTCTTGCATGTGTAATCTCATGTTGGCATCTGACCTGCCACTTTGCTTTTTTTTTTTTCCTATGGAGGTATGATTGACATATAACATTAAATTAGCTTCAGATGTACAAAATAATGATGTGATATTTGTATATATTGCAAAATGGTGACCACAGTAAGTCTATTTAACATCTATCACCATACATAGTTACAAAAATATTTCTTCTTGTGATGAGGACTTTTAAGATTTACTCTCTTAGCAACTTTCAAATATGCAATATAGTATTATCTATGGTTACACTGCTGTACAGTTCATCCCCATGACTTATTTTTTTTATTACTAAAGGTTTTACCTGTAACCCCCTTCACCCATTGTATGTGATCCCCATCCCCTGCCTCCAGCAAATAGCAATTTGTTCTCTGAATCTGTATATCTATCTATCTATCATCTATCTATCTATCTATCTATCTATCTATCTATCTATCTATATATCTATCATGCCTTCTTTATTCATTCATCCATTGATGGACAGTTAGATTGTTTTTATATCTGGCTATTATAAATAATGCCACAGTAAGTATGGGAGTATACATCTTTTCAAATTAGTGTTTTTGTTTTCTTCAAATAAATACCAAAAAGTGGAAATTTCTGGATCATATGGCAGTTCTTTTTCTAATTTTTTGAGGAAACTTCATATAGTTTTCCATACTGTTTGTACCAATTTACATTCCCGGGCATCTACTTCTTGAAAAAGAGAACTGATACCTCAGGTTTCCCCCAACAGAGTTTAAAGTTTACTTGACTTTGAGAACAAATAATAGACAGAAGTGATACTGCCTGTACAGCAAGAGTAGAGCAAAAGCCTCATGGATTCCAGATGTAGCTGCTGATGTTCTCAGATTGCACAGCTTTCGGGACACATGTGATCACTGACACAATGGCAGGTGAATTATGATTAACTTAAAACAGAAACACCATCAACTATGAGATCTCTTCAGTTGAAACAGTTTCCTAGTCAAGTAAGACCCAAAACTGTATATGAAAGATTCCTACTCTCTGGTGCTGCTACATGTCATCAATTACCATTTATTAATTGGTTATAGATTAGGCAAAAAAAATGTTCACAGTAAGGTACCGTGTGAAGTCAATGTATAGCAATCTGAGTAGTACCCTCGATGCTGGTATAAATATCCCAAGTTAGGATTAAAGGAAGATTAGAATAAAAAGCAAGTCCTCAGGCATCCCTGAGCCTGGAGAAAAGACCTGTTAATCCCTTCATCCCAAATTTAACACTTAATTGCTTTTAAAAGCACTATTTATTATCTGAAATTTTCCCACAACTTACAAGTTTTTGAATTCTCTAATTTGATTTATCTCTTGGTTCACCTTGTTTCTTAAACTCATATTTTGGCCAAAATGTTTGTAATCTTTAGCCATGATTGCTTTCCTTTTTGTTTTTTTTTTTCCTTCTTGTCATCTTAATCATTTGTTCCTAATTTAGGGGATAGTGTTTCATATCAACTCTTTTCCCATCAGAGTTATATATCTATTGGGGTCCCTTCCCGAGTCCAGTTGGAAACAAATGTTCTTCTTTCCCCCTGCAGAGATGTCAATATGTGACTTCCTGTCTTTACTGGGAAAAACATTATATATTTTGGATTCTATACCTTATACTGCTTTGATTTAGTATCTCATTTTGATGAAGTACAGCCTAAAGAATTTCCTAAAATATTTGTAAGAGGTGAAGTTTGTGATTTCTTATGATTCCAAGGTTGATAAACAGTTGAATGTTAACACTAGTTTAAAAGCCCTTTCCTGCAGAAATTTAAAGCATTACTTTGTTGTCTTCTAACAACCAGGGGTGCTGGTAAGTTTGATGCTGGTTCTTACCCCATAACTTATTCCACCAGCATCATTGCTGTTTTACTACAAATATTTAACTCATTTTCTTTCTTTTTATATGCTGATTTAAATAAGGTAGTATTTCAATAACAGAACAAGACAATTACTTATTTTAAATGAGCACTTAAGTCAACCCATCATTTTCTCTTCATGACATTAAGCAGATTGCTTACTTATTTACTTAGAAGTAACTTCTATATTATCAATAATTTTATAGAAATTATCAGTTGTTTACTGTACCATAGACACATTTAATATAAGAGATGGCCAATGATTCAAGGAAAATTTTAAAAAGGTAAACTTCAAATTTCACTCATATAACATTTAAATCATCTCCAAATACAAGTGTATATATACTTTAAAGTCCTAAGTAGAAATGAAACACATCTGGTCAAGGTTGATGTAAAAACCTTCCTTCGTATAAGGCTTATCTCCAAAACACAAAAGAGAATTGTTTAACCACAACTTTGGCATAAGTATGCTGCACAGAAGAGAAATGATCTGTTTGCTTTAAATATAGATATAGAAGAAATTATAATTACCAATCCAGTGTCATTCAGAAACTGATTCTTGATTAAATTTCACTGTTCAGAAATTTTTAAATTTTTTGTAAATATTCATTTTAATACTAATGATGAATATGTTATGGAAATCACACTTGGAATTTAGAACTTTGTTTTGCAGTTGTCTTATACAAACAATGCTAACTGCTTTTATATGGTAATGTTCAGCCTATATTAGATTTTTTACATTAGGGAGCTTCAGAAAGACTGACCTTGAACAATTTACATTAGAGAAGCTGCCATATAGATATAACACAGACCATATGGTATGTGATAGTTTTCTACTTTGTAGTCAAAGACTGTGAAAAAGGTTCTAGTACTTGAGAATGATTACATCCATATTTACATCACATCTGCTATGCATGTTTAGAAGTAATTCTACCAAATTTCCTTGAGTTTTAGGATTTTCTAAATTGGTACATATAATTTGACCTACTGTACTTTAAGCAATCATATCGTTAGAGTAAGTAGCTTAGCTAATTGAAAAAAGAACTGAACTGGAATAAAGAGATAAAGGTTTTTTTGTGTGTCAACAACATTATCCATTATTTGAAAACCTCTCAATATAACCTACTAGATACTCAAAATATATTTGTTGAATTAATTTATGAATTTAAAATTAAATTAGTTAAAATAAATAAGTTCTGAAGATGTACTATACAGCGGTGACTATATTTAACAACATTGTACTGTATATTTGAAATATGCCACTTGTAGCAAGTAATTAATATGATCCTATTAAACTACAGGCTTGATATTGATGGCCTCTGGTTGATTAGGCTTCATCAAAAGAGTGATTTCTTTAAGAATTCTTGTTTAGGGAAAGCAATTGACCAACATAGTTTGGGAAAAGCAGATGTAGGATTTCATTATAAGATTTTAGTTTTAGAAACTATTAGAAGAGAATAATTTTTTTAATTTCATATTTTCTTAATACCTTTTTAAGTTTATTTATTCATTTTGAGAGAGGGAGAGAGAAAGCGTGCATAAGTGGGGGAGGAACAGAGAGACAGAGGGAGAGAGAGAGAATCCCAAGCAGGCTCTGCACTGTCAGCACAGAGCCTGTCCAGGGGCTTGAACTCACAAACCATGAGATCATGACCTGAGCCAAAATCAAGAGTCGGAGGCTTAACCGACAGAGCTACACAGGTGCTCCTTCCTCTATATTATCTTTGGAATTAAATTTTGTAGGGGCGCCTGGGTGGCTCAGTCGGTTAAGTGTCCAACTTCGGCTCAGGTCATGATCTCACAGTTCATGGGTTTGAGCCCCGTGTTGGGCTCTGTGCTGACAGCTCAGAGCCTGGAGCCTGCTTTGGATTCTGTGTCTCCCCCTCTCTCTGTCCCTCCCCTGTTCGTTCTCTGTCTCACTGTGTCTCAAAAATAAAGAAATGTAATTTTAAAAAATTTAAGAAAAAATTTGTAAATGGTATGGAGCAGGTATCCAATCTCTTCTCATGTGGACAGTTGTTTCAATACCAGCTAGATAGCCCATCCTTTTACAGTGATCTGTAATACTGCTTTTTGTGTGTCCCAGTGTCTATTTGTCTTTATTGTGTCCAGTACCACTCTGACTTTATTACTTTAGATCATATAAATCTTGGTAGCTATCAGTGCAACTTTGTCCAATTATTTTCTTCTTCATGAGGCACGTGGCTATACTTTTTTTTTTGCCTCCATTAACATTTTGAATCAACATCACAAGTTATCTCAAAAAATGATTAGAAAAAAACCCAGTATTATTCACCAACAAGAATGGAACCATGTAGAAGTGAAGCCTGTTAGCTTTGGAATCATGTAAGATATATGAAGTCATACCCCTTTTTTTACCACGTTCAATATGTGTGTCTCTGGACATGTTACTTAGCCTCTTTAGGCTTAATTCTTCTTCTGTAAAATGGGCACATTCATAGTTGTTAGAATTGAATGAGCTAATAAATGTGAAGTGATTAGCAGAATGCCCGAAAGATAGTGTTACTAAATTTTAACTATTATTAATAGTATTAATGATCTTAGATGCAATGGTAGTAGTTGTGTTAGTACTAACAAAAGTGATGGTTTTAAAAAATCTAGTGGAGTATCCCTGAAAATAGTAGCTGAATGAATAAAATAATAAATTAATTAGATGCAGGCAGCAATAAATCATACCACTGCTACATTTCAGCTATCATGAAGTACTTTTGCCAAGAAAAATGAACACATGACATCCTTTTTGATAGTGTCTTCCTCCTGTGGTGTGGTAGGTGATGACCTTGGTCCACAGAATCACAAGTAGGAGTATGCAAATGGCACTGAGACTATCTGCTTGTGTGAGAGGGGTGGTTTGGCAAGGTCATCTTCTCCCTACTCAACAGTAAGCATATGCTTCCAGGTTTCTCTAATCCGTTATATTTCTTACTCTGTGCAGGCAGCTAAGACAACTAAAGAGTGGGAGCCTTCCCATGAGGAACAAGGACTATGGTGGAGAGCTGCCACTAAGGTAGCGAACTGACGTCATATCTTGTTTATCATTTTTGCACTACTTATTTGTTCTTTTACTAATGGCATAGAGGAAAAGTAGCTTAGCTGAATCCTTATTATCACTTTCAAATCTGACCTGGCCACTTCAAATGTTTATGCCACTTTTTGGTAGTTGACCAATAAGTACAAAAAATAAATTACCAGAAGAAAAATTCTTTAAAAATGCATGAGAAATATAAATCAGAATTCTTACCAGCATTTAGCTGGGCTGCTACACAATTGGAATTGACTAAATACTCTGTCCAGTTTCTTCACAAAGAATGGTAGCAAAATTATTACATACCTGGGTCTTTGAAATCTCTTTTTGAACCAATACAATTCTAATCATTATTTGTATTTAAAATGTCAAAAACCTTGGAAAGGATGATGCTTTTATTTATTATCTCTCACATAAAGCCTTATGTAAATAAAAGTGTGTGATTGATAGAAAGTGTGGAGTTGGAGAGGGTAATTTGAGAATATGGAAGTTTTAGAAAATGCAGACAATGTTAGGATTGAAAGAATGAAGCAATAGTAGCATCAAGCTAGAAATATGTCAAATAGTTTATTATTTTGCATAGAACTTTTTGTGTATCTTTTACCATACGAAACACATGACTTAACCAGTGATGAAATCTGCACATGCCAAGGGGAGGACTGGACCTGAGAGAATTTAGTTCTTTTTTTTTTTTAAAACATTTATTTATTTTTGAGAGAGAGAGAGGGAGAGAGAGACAGACAGACAGACAGAACATGACTGAGGGAGGGGCAGAGAGAGAGTGGGAGACACAGAATCTGAAGCAGCCTCCAGGCCCCGGCTGTCAGCACAGAGACTGATGCGGGGCTCGAAGTCACTGACCATGAGATCGACCTGAGCTGAATTGGGATACCTAACCGACGGAGCCACCCAGGCGCCCCAATGGACCTGAGAGAATTTATAAAACAGTAGTTCATAAATAGTTTCATCTCATGATTCCTTGTGAGACATAGTATTCTTTCACAATGAAGAACCAGTTCTTCTCTTTCATTGATTGGGAGAAAAATCTAAATGTTGGCATTCATTTCTTTAACATCTGCTCATATAAGAATTATTTAGTGAAAGCAAAAGTGAGCTGAGGGTAAAGCCTTCAACTTCCAACTTTTTCTCTGTGTTCTGACTCCAATTGTTGAGCTCTCCCTTTGATTGTACATTGCACTCATTCCAATGATTGTAAAGTTTGGGTTGAAGGTATGCTTGGATGAACATAGGCTTTTTTCCTTTAGTATAGTCCCAGCCTTCAATACCACCCAGAAGCTTCTACATAGGCTAAATTCTGCGGCTCAGCAACTAAGTGGTACAAGCCACAGGGAGTGCATAATACCAATTTTCCACAGCCTGCACTGCCTACCCATTTGCTTAAAATTGCAATTCAAAGATGTTGACTTTACTCTATAAAGCTCTAAATAGTTTGGGCTCTGGCTCCCTCAGAAATCCCTTCTCTCCCTCTGCTATATAATGACAATTGAAGCCAGGCAGTATACTCCTGATGAGAGTTCCCAAATTTAAGGCATATGGAGCTTTATTTAAAATGGGAAGAGCACTTCACACGGTCATCGCTTTCTTAGGTATCCCTATGTTACAAAAGCTTAACACAGTCTCATTATGTTGACCTCTTGGGCATTTCTTTCTTATGACATTTAATTACGATAGTTACATGTAACAATGTCATGAATTGTTTCTAATATTTCTGGAATATTTCTGGAAACTCCTACTTATTTAATATTTTCATTTTTGTTGTAATTTTGTATTTTTATTTTCTATGTTGTGATTGTTACAAGTGTGATAAAGTGTACAATTTAAATATATTATTTAAATTAATTTTCTTTAAATTTTTCTAAAATCAGCATAATGGGAAGATTTAGCACAAGTAAAGAATATTTTAAGACCTTTTTGGGGGAAAGTAATTGGAGTGGTGTTTTAGAAAAATGTTATGACTGAAATGTAAAGAGAATCATCGAAACATATCACTGAGGTCTGAAAACATTGTGAAATCTTTTGATATACACCGAGACTGCACATACATATATTTTTTGTCCTGTAAACAATTTATTTTAATTAGAATATAATTGCTTGAAAGAAACTAATTTATTGGTGACACAGTTTGCTTTTTCTTATACATATAAACTCCATTTCAAAATATCCTTTTAATAATCCATATGAAATTTAATTGAAAATAGATTTTCAGACTCAAATTTAGCAACTAAAATATTCTAAGAGCAAAAAAACCAATAACTATATAACCATAAATTACTCTTAAATTGCATTGATTTTTTCTTTTTTTCTTTTTTTCTTTTATATTTATATAATCCACTCTACATGCAATGAAGTTACCAAAATTCTTACTTTATATTTATTTTAAAATATGAAGTTTAAAACTAAAACAATATACTCATTTGGGATAGTAGATTTTAGCTTTAATTGAAAAGGGCTGATATTTAGATTCAAAAATCAAGTGTATGAAATGAATATTAAAATACATAATTTTTAGATGGCCCATAATATTTCATACCCCAAATGGTACAACAGGGAAAGTACTCCAGCTAGTTTTAAGGACATTTGAGGAAATACTGAAATTTCCTTATGTTTGAGAAATTCTAGGAATCTATGTAGCTATACTGAGGCTATGCATTTGCTGGTATATCATCTTAATATTTCCTTATACCTAAATGTTACACCCTCCCATGTTTGTTCTTGGAAATTCACTTAGTTCTGTCTTTTACCTATACATTTTTACCAACTATCTTGTCGCAAGCTCTACCATTTTTCTACAGAAACCAGTGATTCTTCCCCTACGCCCCACCCTCTTCAATCACTTCTGCCATTGGATTCCACTCTCAAGTTATTCTGATCACACGATTGTTGTCAGGCAATTTCCAAGTTCAACAATCTAGTAAGACTCCAATATCTTTGTATTTTCTATCACATAAGGCTTATATCTTCTGTTTCTCAGGATTCCCAAATCTCCTTAATTAAGGTGTAAGACTTCTAGAGTGTCTGGGGGAAATTCCATTTCTTGTCTTCTTCCAGCTTCTGATGGCTGTTGGCATTCCTTGGTTTGTGGTTATGCTACTCCATTTTCTGCTATCTCATGGCCATCTCCTCTTCAGTCAATGTGCATCTGCCCACTCTTATGCCACTTATTATTGGATTTAGAGCTCACTTTAGTAATCCAGGATAAGCTCCTCCTCCCAAAACCTATAGGTTGATCACTTCTTTTACTCTATAAGCTAATGTTTACTCTCTTACCACATAAGGCAATATTCACAGTTTCTGGAAATTAGGGTATGAATTAATCGTTTTTGGGTTCTCCACTTAGCTGATGACATCTGGTTATATGCAATACTATTTGCTCTTATCTCCACATAACTTAGTAGAGTGTATGATGTAGAGTAAGCACACACACACACACACACACACACACATTTTTGAAAAAAAAATAAATGGTAGATTTCATAAAAGCTCTTTAGCTTATGAAATTAAGCTTATGTTACCATACTGTACGTACATGTGAAAGCATATTTTTCTAAATATATTTGTCCTAATAGTATAATATAAAATGGACATTTCAGTCTTTATAATTCTAGACAATATTAAAATTATTAGCATGGAAACTTTACTATTTAAACTGTGGATCGCCTGGCCAATATGATTTTAACACTGTGCTCTCATAATGCTAACTCTTATGCTTAATTTGATTGAAAAGATATGATCAACTCAAACCAAGCTTAGCCAAACAATTCACTTTTGAGTTTTAAAAATTACATATAAACAGAGAGAAAGACATTAGGATTTCATATAGCAAAATAGAAACTGTCCAAGCTTCTTTACTGTCTGTGAGAATGGGGATTAACATACTTACGTTTCCTAGTGGACAAAACAGTGAATCGTATAACCTTCTTTGAGGAATAAATGTATTGAGAACCTTCCACTGCAAGGCAATGAACTCTGCCTTAAGGATAAATTGATGATTATCAAGCAACCATTGATATGTAAGAATTTAGGATTTAAAGTAGTTACATTTAGATACTATTTCATAATTCATGAATTAGTAAAATGATTAAAATTTAACACAGAGGACAAAGTTTTCATGAAAGCACAGGTGTGAAAGACTCCTTTGTTATCTTGCTTAATCTATATGATTTAAATACTTACATTTAGACCCCTTGTACAGAAGTTCAGGTAAAAAACTCTTTTCATAAATAATAACCTCAATGTCAATGCTCAAAGAAGTTAACAGTATCTTCCAAATCATAGAACTGGTAAAGGACAGAGTTAGGACGAGAATCTGATTAGACTTGCTATCTGAGTCTCAGACTAGTACAAATTTCCAGGATAGAAAACTGTTATACAGAAAGATATTTAATTTTTTTCTTTCCTGTGATTTATACTAAGATCAAAACCTAGGAGAGACACACTCTGAATACATCTTCTAAAAGGTGTGTAGATCTCCACTATCATGTGATAGTTTCTATTTATTAATTTATTTGTATATACAACATTCTTTACATGTTAATGTTGTAGTTTAAGTTTTATAGGTTTCCAAAGCCAGTGGAACTACTGGAACTACTAAAGTTTTTTTTTTTTTTTTTTTTTTTTTGGTTCCTGCGACAAATGGTGGTACTCAGGTAACTCAGAATTTAGTAAATCACAGTTAACAAAAATAGCAACTTCTAAACGTAAAAGGGATATTAAACATTTTAGAAATTATGATTTTAAGGCAATAATTTTGTGATTAGCTGGGAAAGTTTTAGGCACAATAAAAGCAAAATTTGCAAAATCTGTCAAATAAAATCATCTACTCAATGAACAGGCACATTATCTCTGAAAGAAAAAAGTTCACTTAGAAATTTTGTTTAGTACATTCAAACTTTGAATATTCTATTTAAAAAATCTTAGACCTTTCACATATTTAGGGAAACTCAATTTAATTTTATTCTTAACTAAAATTCTGATATAGGCATATAAAAGATATGAGTAAACAACTGATCTATTTTAAGTAATTATTTTATTACTTGTCAAATTCACCAGTATGTTCTACAAAATAAAATCCTATAACCGTTAATTGTTAAGGTAAACTTGGAAATACTAGAGGAATCTAACACCTAGCACATGTGTAATAAAAATTTAAGTACAAAAAACTATGGTATTGTATTTCTCTAGCTAACTAAAGACTGAATAAATTAAATGTGTAATTTCATATTTGCAAGCAGGACTGGCTGCATTAACTTGAAGATCAAATATGAAATGCAGGGTCCCTTGCTCAAAAATTATTAAGGATATCAAGTGACAGAAGATAGCATAAACCAAGCCTGGAACCCTTCTAGTAAGCCCAAAGCACTGATGATTTCACAGGTCACATGCTCATGACCATGAAGCTGGCTCTATTAATTGAGTGTTATGGTGTCATTTAGCAATTGTGCTACATATGGTATTCCAACATTGGTATCTGATCATTAACCATCCTATGTCTCTCCTTTTCTGGAGATTACTATTTCACCACTTAACAATGGCCCATTCTCATTACAATAGGATTTTTGTTGCAAAGATATTCCAGATCCTAGACGTTTTTAGTAACTCATGTTCTGATGTTACTGTGGCTCCAAGTCTGTAATTGTTGAACATATTTTATTCTGGGAAAATATGACTTTCCTATCTCCTATTGCGGGTTCCTTTTTACCTTAAATCCTCTATCTGAACGTTTATTGAATTCCTACCATGATCTAGGCTCAATGATCATGGTGAATAAAACAGACAAAAGTCCTTCCCTCAAGGATTGTATTTTGTGAGGAACACAAGCCGTAGGCAAATCTATGTAGTATGATTACACTAAGTAAGTGAGTGCCTTGCAAAACTTGAAGGAGATTAACAATATACAGGGATAATCGGTATTTGTTAAAGAATATTAAGTAATTTCTAATATAAGAGATATGAAAGTCCTTTTCATTGTTAATGCATTTCTATCAGTGAGTAAGGACGAAAAAGTCGATGCAGAAGAGAGAGGGTATCCATTCAAGGACAAATTTCTTAAGTAGGTGAGAGAAAATACCATGCAAAAAATGAAATGTTTGACCTTAGTAGCTAGTACAGAGTCATCATTTTAACTGGAAATAAAGCGGAAAATAAGGGCACAAGATCGAATACATGAATAGATTTTGTAGGGTGAAGATGAAATAACTCATTCTGTTCACTTTGCTTCTGTGAATTAAGAATTTAGGTCACCAGCCAGAAAAATCTTAATTTGTGTGTGTGTGTGTGTGTGTGTGTGTGTGTGTGTGTTGGAGCTTTTAGTACTCTGGTAGACACCTCACAAGTTCACGAAATAAGATACATAAGATGACAAAGGAAATCAGTTATACTCAAAAATTTTTGAGTGGTTTGAAATGTTAATAGGGACAGATTTTATATAATAATGAATTCATTTTTAAATTAATGTATGAAGTTATGGAGCTGAGCATTAGATTTTAAGACTTACTCTGAAATAGTGATAAAGATATACATAATTCAAAACATTTGCAACAACTGTAGTGTAACATTAAATAAATGCATTTTCTTTTTCTTTAGTTTTTTTTTACATTTATTTATTTTGAGAGACAGAGAAAGAGCACAGGCAGGGGAGGGGGCAGAGAGATTGGGAGACACAGAATCTGAAGCAGGTTCCAGGCTCTGACCTGTCAGCACAGAGCCTGATGAGGGGCTTGAACCCACAGACTGTGAAAACATGACCTGAGGTGAAGTTGGATACTTAACCCCCGAGCCACCTAGGCGCCCCTAAATATATGCATTTTCTATTGATGACAAGGTCCAGAGACTTTGTTAAAACAACAGTGGTTTGTTGTGTATATTTAAAGCTAAAGGAAAAGTTTCAGTTAGTTATCAGTTAACATTTCCTATTCTATTTTCTCATTTAAGTTTATGAAAACCTAACTTTTCTTCACTGACTCCAGAAGGCTCTGTGAATGCCAGATTTAAAAACCTCTGCAGTATGAGGAAGCAGAGGGGTATAGAAATCTTTAGGAAGACAAAAAAAAAGTGGAAAAAATTCTATTTTAAAATTGAGAGATGAAATCCACTTGGCAATATATCAAGTGTGACCAGTTTGGGAATTATGGGAAATGTGTTAGATAAAGTTCAGTAACTTACTGAAGTATGTATTCTGCTCCAGACAGGTTTAGCTGTTTGTGTGAACACAGTTTAGGTGAAGCACTGGGATTAAAAATAGTGCAATTTTACCATATAGTGTGGCAGAGGGTGTCATAAGAGAGATGAGAATTATTAATGATGCACCATGGAACCTAATCCAGGTGATGAAGAAATTGAGAACATGGAGATTATGGGCAAAGAAAAACTGGTAGTATCAATTGGTGGAACTCCCCATAGGATGAGGAATAATTGCAGTATAGTTTGTAGAATAAGTCACTCGAAAAGATGAAAGATGGAGAGAGACTAGGATGCGTAATTTGAGATTTAGGGGAAATATATATATATATATATATATATATATATATACACACACACACATATATATACACACACACACATAATTATATATACATATACACATATATAGATATATACATATAATTATATACATATAAATATGTATATATTATACACATACATGTATATATTATATACACATATATACACATATACTTATATATACATATACATATATATATTTAAATTCACTAACATTTTCTGGATTCAGAGACAGATGTTTGATATTATTCATCCTTTTTAAATGTCAACTTTATTAATTTTGTAAGTTAATCTCTTAACACTGATTTATATATTAAAACTTTCTCCAAATAGTTACAGTAATTACCCAGAGTTCATGAAATCTTATGGATTTAGATAATTACATTACCACAAATCTTTAATAATTGTTTCTAAAATATAAAATCACAACTCATATGTGTATATATCAGATATTTATGTGATCAAAGGACAAAGTATACAAAATAGCATAAATTTACAAAATAAGTGCAGATAGAGTCAAATGGATGGAAAGTCTTACTACATGTATTTAAATATATTTCTTCATTAATCTTCTTAATTCTTTTCTTTACTTAAAAAAAATTTTATCTATTTATTTTGAAAGAGAGAGAGAGAGATAGCACATGCGTGCAAGTGGAAGAGGGGCAGACAGAGAGAGAGAGAGAATCCCAAGCAGGCTCCATGCTGTCAGCACCAAGCCTGATGCAGGGCTCCATCCACCGTGAGATCACCCTCAGCCAATATCAGAGTCAGAGGCTTAACAGACTGAGCCACCCAGTGCCTCTCTTTTCTTTACTTCTATACTTGTTAAGGCTACCTTTTAGATTTAAAGGATAATTTACCAGATGAAAGCTTTGCATTTTGATAAGATCTTATTTAAACCAAACCTAAAAGTAAAAGGGAGAAAGGAAGAAAGGTAGGGAGGGAGGAAGAAAATGCAGGGAGGAAGGAAATGAGAGAAAGAGAGAGAGATAATGGACAGAAGGAAAAAGGGAGGGAGGAAGGAAGGAAGGCAAGGAAAGAAAGAAGGAGGGGGGGGGGGAGAAGGAAATAGTCTCAAACCGACCGAGGTATCAGGATCTGAGTTTTTGTCAGTTGATTCTTGGTCTGTTCATAATATTTATTTTTGCTATTGAAGATCATTTAAAGCAGAGTGTAATTTCCTTTTATAATAAAGTTTTATTTGTTTTATCACCGGTGTTTTAAGTTTTTTACTTTCATATAGATTTTATTTTATTTTTTTTTAGTCTTGGTAGATTTCCCAGAAAGGATGTTTTCTCCAAATTTTGTGAGACCAGAAGTACCTAGCCTATTGTTCTGTCATTGTGATATATTGACCTAGTTATATTGTTATATTGTTATAATTGGAAACTTATGTATATCTTAGCAATATCTCTCTAAAATTAGTCCAGTCATCTAGAAATTTTATTTCAAGGGATAATGATGGCACTGGTAACTCTTCCCTTTGGTATTTATAACTAATACATCATCTTGGAGCACACTGGTTACAGCTGCTATTCACTGATATCTTTGATTCCCTAATAATTGTTTTCCTTCCTTTTTCTTATTAGTATATGAATTAATAAATATACATATATACTCATTTATATTCTCACATACATATATCTTCACACTCAATGTAACAACAAAATAATAAAATCTTCACAAATAGACATAAAAATTTTATTGAAATTAAAAATAAATTAAACACATAGTAATGTTGTCTCCATAATTCTGTTACTTCAGGTGCATTTTGACCACTTCATAGTGACTTATTTTTGTAGGCATCACCATTAAATCATGGCCTTTCGTAGACTCAACATGTTAGAATTAAACATGGTATATTTCTCTTTCCCTTGAAAATAAAATTATCAAAAATTGAAGAGCATGATCTTCTTCAATATGGATCTTTTTTGTTTCAGCCTTAACTCCTGACAATTTTGAAAATCTCCACTTTCCAGAAACAAAAGGTATTTTAAAACTGCCCAAAGACATATAATTAATTAACTATTCTCCAATTTTTCCTTTTTCTTTTTTCTTACAAAGTGAATTACTTTACGACATTATCAGTTTAATTGTTGTTCTAGATATTAGTCTCTTACTAATTATACTCATTATAATTATATTTTCCTATTATATCTTTAGTATTTTATTTTTCTATAATATTCTTCTTTGAACAGAATGTCTGAATTAATCAGATTTTTGTTTGTTTGTTTGCTGACCACTTTGTTTGCATTATGACTTTGATGGATTGGATCAAAGATATTCTCCTAAACTTATTTTCATCAGTTTTATAATTTTATCTTTCATAACTCCACCATTAAACCTCTGGTTTTTCTCTGTAATTTTATAATGATTTTTGTGCTAGTCTCACTATCTTTCTTCCCTCACTGTTCCTGACATTGTTCTTAGTGAATTTTCCATTTATGTATATTAGGTTTCAATGGGTCAAATCTGGCCAATGGCCCATTGTAAACAGAGTTTTATTGCAACACAGCCACACTCATTTGCTTATGTATTGCCTACGAAGCTTTCATGCTATTATGACAGAGTTAAGTATTTATGACAAAGTTGTACAGTCCACACAGCTTTAAATATCTATTATCTGGTCCTTTACAGAAACAAGTTTGTCAAATCATTTCTAGAGGAATTCCTGCAAATCAACAGGAGAAGACAAGAATTCTCATTTAAAAAAATAATAATAAAGATAATATAGGAAACATCTATAGAAGAAAGAACCAAGAAAGTTAATAAGAATACTCAGAGACGCTGAAAACCATTAGTAAGCAGAGAGTGGCACTTAAAAGAGCAGTAAGATACCACGTTTCACCTGTTTGATAGACATAAATCATAAAGCAATGTCAAGTGCTCCAGGAACACTGGGGTGTGAGATCTTTTATACCCCTGCTAGTGTGAGTGTAAGACAGCATAGCCACCTAGGGCGAATAGTTTTTAGCATATTAAATATATATAACTCCTATCACTTAGTGATGCCATTACTGAATATTATTAGGGGAAATGAGTCTCATATACATAGATCACAATGAAACACAAGTGAAGATATTTTTCACAGCATTACTTCTGATATCAAGTTGTTAGACTGGATAGGAAAATATATGGAGGATGAACATCATGGAGTTCTAGCCTTCAGTTATATATAATAAATCAGATCTAGACATAGACATGAAAATTTTATAACCATGATGATGCTGACTGAAAACAAAATTATGAGAGAGAATGATATCTATAATCTAATACATTCATATAAATTAAAATGACTGTATGCAATCAAATACATTCTACCAGAGAACACCCATTAGACATATTTGGGCTGTTATAGGAGTTAGTGGATAGCAAGAAAAGAAAGGGAGATGGAAAGAAGAGAAGGGAAGAAGAAAGACGGAAAAAAAAATAAGGTAATACCTATATTTTTGAGTCATGGAAGTTTTATTATTTTACTTACTTTTATTTATTTTAGTGTTTACTTTTAATTGAGGTCTAATTGACATACAATGTTATGTTAATTTCAGATGTGCAACATAGTGATTTAACATTTATATACATTGTGGAATGCTCACCATGGTATTTTAGTAGCCAACAATCAATTATGAAACAACTCCATACAACTGCACTTAATTTTTTTCCTAAACTCCATAGGTATCAAATTATGTTTCTTCAATAAAGAAGATACAATAAAATCACTATTCTTTTTGTCATGAACTTTGTGATGAATAAATACTTTTTTCAATATATTGGGTTTCACTTGAGTGCAATAGCATGAAATTCCCTGATCTCACACAGCATCTATCCATTGCCACTTCAATGCGGGGGTGGGGGGTGGGGGGGTGGAGGATAATCTGAGTATCTCCCATACTATAAAAATCTAACTCCTCACTCAGCAATGTATCTTAATAAAATTTAAAGTATTTTTCTAAAACATATAGATTTATATAAATTTAAATATTGTATAAGGAAAAAAGGTTTTGAATAGAATTGTATTTATTGTTGTTTGCTTTCTTATTATTTGAATTTGTTGTGAATGTAATAGATGCCTTCAGCACTAAACAGGCCGTGGCTGTGGAAGGAGCCAAACACTGAAACCATGACCTGTTTGGGCCTTATCCAGATTTGCATTTTCTGTACTTAGAAACACGTCACATTTTCTGAAGACATCATAAAACAAGGGATGTGAACTAAATATATTTTATACTCTGAGAAGCTAAGGTTTTCCACAACTCGGATTCAGTTTAGGATTCTGAAAGGCACTTTGAATGAAATGAAGCTCAGTCAATGTGTTGCACATGATTAAGAGGATAAGCAGAGTCATTAACTAAACTGACTAATGGGCTCCAGAGCTCTAAAACTCCCAAATGCCATCATGATGAAAGGAAGGCATTTACTTATTAATTTTCCTGCATAGATCTTATTTTGGTAGCAAGAGATTGGATTCATTGCTTTACAGCTTCCCTGACTTGGTGTCATTGGTCTAGAGTGATATTGCCCTCCTTATCATATAAAAAGCCCATCATTTGCATGTTCCAGGTATAATTTCAGACAACCCGTCATATCTGTTCTTTTTCAGCAGACACTATTTCATGAAGACTTCAGATCCGTCAACAACAGATAACATTCTCTAATTTTTACAACAGGATTCATTAAATTGTGTAAGGTCCCATTAGACTGAGCAACAAATAGATGTAATCACACAAACACGGGAGTTTATTTATAAAATACAAAAGGGGTCCACAAAACAAGTTGTTCTGTTTTAAAATCTAAAATTTAGAGGTGCCTGGGTGGTTCATTCGGTCAAGCGTCTGACTTGAGCTTGGGTCATAATCTCAGAGTTAGTGAGTTTGAGACCTGTGTCAGGCTCTGTGCTGACAGCTCAGAGCCTGGAGCCTACTTCAGTTTCTGTGTCTCCCTCTCTCTCTCTGTCCCTCCCCTACTCATGCTCTGTCTCTCTCAAATAAATAAATAAATAAATAAACATCAAAAAATTAAAAAAATATATAGATTTGGGGAATTATATATTTTGCAGCTCATATGTTTCTTTCACAGCATCTTTCTTTACACCATAAATCCAACAGAGTAAATAAATTTGTTTGAATACTATTGTATTGTTGTAAGACACTGAAAGAGACTCCCCCCCAAAAAAAAGTGTAGAAAAGCTTCATATATGCATATATATAAATGCTATCATATGTATAATTGATATCATTTACATATATACACACACATATATATAATTGATAAGGAAATTAAATGTAGTTGTAGAGATGCACAGCATATTAGGTCATTGATGAGTTATAGATGTAGAAGAGTCCTATTTTTTATAGAGGATGCTGTAGGCTAGAAGACTTTTGACACCCCTGAGAAGACAAGTACTATTGGATTCCGGGTGAGGTGGCTGGAATATAAAATAAATGGATGTGAGGTAAGCATTAACAAGTCTCTGGAGACTTTATAAATAGAAAGATGTTGACCTGGTTCATAAAGTGGATGAAACCTATTGGAAATAAGTATGTAAGGATGACAATAATGAGTTGTGGAGAGAATTTTTGTTAGTCAATGAAGGTAAGAGTTAGAAAGGGCATTGACACTCTTGCTAAGGAGGAAAAAAACTCTAAGTAGTGTACTGTTATAAAGGGAGAACAGAGTTAGGAGCCAGAGGACCTAAGATTTACCACAATCTCCACCCCTTTCTGCTCTGTGACCTTTGCTAACTGGCTGAACTCCACTAGGTCTGTTTCTGCATGAGTGAAATAGTCAGAGTAAGAACTGCCCTTGCAAGATTGTTGTTATAATTAAGTGATATAAGCAAGACAAAGAGATTTGTAACGGGAAGTACTCAGTGATTATGAGTTAAATTTATTCATAATAAATTAGAGTTTCATAGAATAAGAAAACTATAGTTATTCACTGCACATGTACAGATATATACACACAATTATGTACATGTTTAGTAATTTGATGAAATCACTAAAGTAATTAACATAGTAACTGACACATGGGAATTTGTCTACTCCATTGTTACTTATGTACCATAAGAGCCAATATTTCTTTGCTGATATTTAAAATACTATGACAGTTAACTAATATATAAAGAGAACTAAAACAGCCTACGAAGACTAAAGGCTGCAGAAACATATGAGAATTACATCCATGATAGAAGCAAGAAAAATGCCCAGTGTTACAATCAATGAAGAGACAGAAAAATTGTATTTTAAAAGTGATATTTATTAATACTTAGTAGAGACAGAGAAGGCATCATCTGTACTTCTGTAGGGATCACTGAATAGATAAAGATCATTTTATTCACAAAACTTTTAGGTTTCTTAATAATATCATTCCAACAGGTGATAGGTGGCAACTAAATACAAAAACTTCACGTACATTATTTCCTCTCTATGATTTTACTTTGTTGTCTAATATTGCATATAAGCAGTATATATTTATTTATGGTGCTATCCTTGAAGCATAATGACTCATCTATTCACTGAGACACTGGGGCATACTGACAACATTTTCTGTTATTTGACTATCAGACTATTCCCTGAAGTTCCATTGTTTTCTTTAATTGATTATTTATATGTAATATTAACATATGTAATAACTTCTAGTTACATTTGACAATGGCTTTTATTTTAATGACAAATCACTCATTCTAGTTCTCTTATATTTGGTTACAGGAGCTACCTAAATTCCATTAAGTTTGCGGAAAAAAAAACAACAACAACAAAGACCATACATGTATCTTCGCATTTAGACTATACTTCAGTTTGATTTTTAAAGATTACTGAGTTTCAGATTCCTAAGAAATAATAAAAAATAAGAAGCCTGAACTGGTCAAAAGTCAAGTTCATTTCTAAAGAATGGGATTTCACAGAATTAATGCTGCAACTTCTTAATTTAACTTTCAGCAAATAATCAGATAAACGTGTGCCTGTCATTACAAACTGTTCATACTTTCTTGAAAAATTGAGGTTAATCTTATTTTAAAGACTGAAAATTTAGAAAATGAAGTTAAGAAACATGATCATGTCTTGATGGAAGAATTCAGACGAAAAGCTCTAACTATTCAATCTCTAAAACTTCGAGCTACACATGCTGTTTGTTTCCAGTTGCAAAGAAGAGGACACATTAAAACTTGAAAAGAGTATAACGTCATTGAATGAAACATATTCAGGAAAGTAATTACAGTTTATATGTTATCATTTTTATGTTTACCTTAAACCTTATTTATATTTTATACTTTCTTTTTCTTTAAACCTTTATTTATTATATTTTGAGAGAGAGAGGGAGACAGAGCAGGGAAGAGGCAGAGAGAGAGGAAGAGAGAGAGAATCCCAAGCAGGCTCCGCACTGTCAGTGCAGAGCCCTATGTCAGGCTCCAGCTCATGAACTATGGGATCATAAGCTGAGCAGATACCAAGAGTCGGATGCTTAACCCACCGAGCCACCTAGGTGTCCCTACACTCTTTCTTTTCAATTACCCTCTTTATGACACTTCATAACTTATATTTCTAGGTTGTTTTCAACATAAAAATTCTTCAACATTGGTGTTTATGACTAAAATCCAGATACAAATTGTTCTCTCTTCTAGAGTTTTAACTTTCTTCTATTGGATTCAGGAATTATAACATAAAAAGACAAATTTCTAAATTATAATTTATCTGTAGAAGTTAGCTAAATGACAACTTCTATCATAGCAATAGATATATTTTTTTTAATTTGAATATATGCTTCTTAATTCATTATATCTATCTGAATGCTACGAAGTAATACATTGTGCTCCTTGAAACCATGCCCATATATCATGACACTGCTGAATAATTTGGCTTATTTATTATTTTTTAAACAGTCATTGAATACAGTGTGCTGACATGTTTTATTTCCCAAGCTACTTGGACATGGTGTGTGGTTTTTACATTAATCCACAGTAACCAGAAGTTATTTTCCATAGGAAACAATAACAAATGCAATTGACAAATTATGTTTGCTAGTGGAAACAACATTGCATTATTTTCTAATAATGAGACAGTGAGCATATCCTTACTGATCAAAGCTTACAAATTAAAAAAAAACCCACAGTAGTGGAGTATATTTGTTATGACTCGAGCTGGATAATTGTCAGGACACACACACAAAACTTAAATTCACTTGTAATAAGTCCCAGAATGACACAGCTCTGTGTAAATCTGACGCATTCAGCAGAAAGGTCAGTCAGGCAGCAAAAGACAATTATTTTCCTATGGTTGGGCCCATATTGATTTTTATACCCAAGTTTGTTTAGTAGGTGGTCCATGAATATCTACAGAATTCATTTTCATCTGGTTCCTATCTGTAGCAGAACAGATATAGAAACAAACTGTCAACCTACAATGTCCATGAATATTTCTTTAAAAATGGAAAAATGGAAGTGGCTTTTTTCCCAAAAGGACCCATTAGAAATCAGAGCCAGAGATAGATCATGTAACTAAGACATGGAATTTTCAGACCACAGAAACCTCTAATATTGTCATGAGATAAGTTCCTTTTCCTTTTCTGTCTGATATACTTGTAAGCCATAAAAGATGTGCATAGTTATGACATTAAGCCTATAAAAGAATTACCAAAACACTCTATGCTGTCATGCCGCAATTAAGAAAATTAACACAAAATTATGTAGTACAAAAGGAAACAAGTTTCTTAAAGACCATCTTGGCCACCAGTCTCCTACCCCAATTTCACAGATGAAGTAAATGAGACAAGAAGCACAATGCCAATTTGCAGAAAATATTAAGCAAATGATAAAACAAGGTCAAGAATCAGTTTAGATCTGTGGACACCGCACAGTGTGTGGTCATTGATCTGTGTGCGCATATGTGTGCTGATATGTGCATGAGTGTTTATGGTATGTGTGTGTATGTGTATGTGTGACAAATAGACAGAAACAAATATATGTCACAAGTAAATAAATGGTCTCCAGAATTTATTCAGGTAATGATTCAGCAAGGTCTGGTACCTGTTCAGTATAGTTTGGTAGACACGGAAGAGTGTGTATGTTTATTCACCTGTGTGTACATGCAAATATGCATGGGTGTTTGTGTCTCTGTGTGTGCATGCCTGTGTATAAGAAAAAGAAATAAATATATATCATGAAAGAATGTGGTTTAATGAGTATAAATATAACTTTTCAGCTGCCTACATGCACCTATGAAACATTCTGCTACTTCTTTAGTAGCTTTCATTCATCTTGGTTGTATCAGAAAGGAATCAAATAAAGTAAAACAAATAAAAAATAAGGAAAATAAAAAGACATCAAGATATGTTTGTAAATTGAAATATTATTAAAGAATTTATGTCTCCATTTTGTGCCCTGAAATATGATCTTATTTAGAAATGTATAATCCTTAGAAAAAAAATAGATGAATTCATGGCACCTTATAATATCATTCTTTGTAAGATTATGTGCATAGAAGTTAAGAGCACAGGCTCATGACCAATTTTCTGGGACTCTAATTTACAAAGTGTTGGACCATAGTTACGTTATATAAAATTTCTGGACCTCAGTTTATCCACCAGTAAAACAGGTATATTAACAGTATTAAGGAACAGTGCCTGGGAAAAGGCGTCTTAAAAGTATTAGCTATTATTTCTAAATTTTTGTATGTTTGAATGGAAATTTGGGATATTTTTAATTCTCCAAAAGTTTTACTTAAAACATGATACATCATTGCCCCAAAGAGACAATGAATCAACAATAAGGAAATGTCTTGCATCTGAAAGTATAAATAATATGCAATTGCCGCAAAACCATAAGATACCTAGCAATGAACCTAGCCAAAGAGGTGAAAGACCTGTACTCTGAAAACTATAAAACACTAATGAAAGAAACTGAAGATGGAAAAAAGAAACGGAAAAGCATTCTACGCACAGGGATTGGAAGAACAAATATTACTTTTGTTTTTAGTTTATTTATTTATTTTGAGAGAGAGAGAGAGAGACCATGGCGGGGGTGTGCAGAGAGAGAAAGAGTAAGAGAGAATTCCAAGCAGACTCCACCCTGTCAGTGCAGAGTCCAAAGCGGGGCTCAAACTCACAAACCGTGAGATCACAACTGAGCCAAAATCAAGAGTCAGATACTTGGGGCACCTGGGTGGCTCAGATGGTTAAGCGTCCGACTTTGGCTCAGGTCATGATCTCATGATTTGTGACTTTGAGCCCTGCATTGGGCTCTATGCTAACAGTTCAGAGCCTGAAGCCTGCTTCAGGTTCTGTGTCTCCTTCTCTCTCTGCCCCTCCCCCACTTGCACTCTGTCTCTCTTTCGCTCTCTCAAAAATAAACATTAAAAAAAAAAAAAAAAGTAGGATGCTTAATCAACTGAGCCACCCAGGCACTCCAGAACAAATATTTTAAAAATTTTAATACTACCTAAAGCAATCTACACATTTAATGCAATCCCTATCAAAATACCACCAGCATTTTTCACAGAACTAGAACTAACAATCCTAAAATTTGTATGTAACCAAAAAAACCCTGAATAGCCAAGGCAAACTTGAAAGAGAAGAACAAAGCTGAAGCATCACAATTCCAGACTTCAAGTTATATTACAAGGTTGTAGTAATATACAGCTCTCTTCTCCCCACCCTGCATTCTCTCTCTCTCTCTCTCTCTCTCTCTCTCTCTCTCTCTCAAAGCAGTATGGTACTGGCATTAAAAACAGACACATGGATCAACGGAATACAATAAAAAATCTAGAAAGAAACCCCAAACTATACAGTCAACTAATCTTCAACAAAGCAGGAAAGAATATCCAATGGAAAAAAGACAGTCTCTTTAATAAATGGTGTTGGGAAAATTAAACAATATGCAAAAGAGTGAAACTAGACTACTTTCTTACACCAAACACAAAAACCAACTCAAAATGGATTAAAGACCTAAATATGAGATGTGAAACCTAAATCCTAGAAGAGAACACAGGCAGTAACCTCTTTGACATCGGCCATAGCAACTTCTTTCTAGATATGTCTCCTGAGACAAGGAAAACAGAAGCAAAAATAAATATTGGGACTTTATCAAAATAAAAAGCTTTTGTACAACAAAGGAAACAATAAATGAAACTATAGGGCAACCTAGAGAATGGAAGAAGATACTTACAAATGACATATCTGATAAAGGTTTTGTATCCAAAATATATAAAGAACTTATGAAATTCAACATTTGAAATACAAATAATCCAACTAAAAACTGGGCACAGGACATGAATAGACATTTTTCCAAAGAAGACATCCAGATGGCCCAGGGAAACACATGTCAAAACTACAATGAGATACCACATTATACCTGAGAGAAAGGCTAAAATCAACAACACAATAAACAACAGGTGTTGGCAAGGATGTGGGGGGAAAAGGATCCTGCACTGTTGGTGGGATTGGTGGAAATGCAAACTGCTGTAGCCACAGTGGAAAATAGTTTGGAGGGTCCTCAAAACATTAAAAACAAAACTACTCTATGATCCAGCAATTGCACTACTATAATTTACCCAAATAATACAAAAATACTAAATCAAAGGATATATGCACCCTGATGTTTACAGCAGCATTATGTATAATAGCCAAATTAGGGAAAGAGCCCAAGTGTGCATCTAATGATGAATGGATATAGAAGAGGTGATATATACATACAATGAAATATTACTCAGCAATCAAAAAGAATGAAATCTTGCCATTTGACAACAACATGGATGGAGCTAGAGACTATTATGGTAAGTGAAATAAGGCAGTCAGAGAAAGACAAATACCACATGATTTCATTCATATATGGAATTTAAGAAATAAAACAAACAAGCAAATGGAAAAAAGAGAGAGAGGAGGCAAGCCAAGAAACAGAACTATAGAGAACAAACTGATGGTTACCAGAGGGGAGGTGGCTGGGAGGATAGGTTACGTAGGTGATAGGGATTAAGGAGACACTCGTTGTGATGAGCACCGGGTGTTGTACGGAATTGTTTCATCGCTACGTTGCACACCTGAAACTAATATTACACTGTGTGTTAACTAACTGGAATTTAAATAAAAGCTTGAAAAAAATAAAAGTATAAGTAATCAAGAGATATATTTAAAGCAGATCCTAAAATTAAATTCAACTAATCAACTTTGTAATGAAGTTGTTAATAAGCAAAAATATAATTCTCTTTGTGGTTGTAACTTATTTTATGCAAATATTCTTTCTGGAAAAGATAAGTGATAATTTCAATATGTGTATCCTTATGGTAATTAATATTCAGGGAGACTATCATGACTATTGTCACCTATTTAATGGTTCATTGAATTTAGTGTCCATACCATTTTCCCCTTTTACATTTTCACAAAAATAGATATAATAAAATCTAGTAATAAGAATTAGAGAATGTGCATAAATGATGACAGGCCAGCTGTTCACTGTTCATGAGTTTAAATAATTTTATAACCTCACATTTGTAATTCATGTATTTGGCTTCACATTTTTTATATTAAATATTTATGCATTGAGACATTTAAGGAAAGTTTTCACATGTATTCCCAGCTCTATAGAGAAATAATGTAACCATTTCACATAATTACTTTATATTAGAAATTAGATTTAACAAAATAATTAGTGTCTTTTTTATCAAAGAAATGTAAATATTAAGTTGTCTTTAACCTTTTTTTAAATTTTTTTTTAATTTTTTCATGTTTATTTTATTTTTGAGAGAGAGAGAAAGAGAGTGCACGAGCAGGGGAGGGGCAGAGACAGAGGGAGACACAGAATCTGAAGCAGGCTCCAGGCTCTAAGCTTCAGCACAGAACCCGACGTGGGGCTGGAACTCAGGAGCCGTGAGACCATGATCTGAGCCAAAGTCAGATGCTCAACCGACTTAGCCACCCAGGCCCCACGTTGTCTTTAACCTTAAACACACATTTCCATAGTTTAAAAAAAAGCCTCTCAAACACTGTCCATTTATTCATTAGAACAGGGGTTGACAAACTAGAGTCTGTCAGCCAAATATGACCCACAGCCTCCTTTTGTGTTAAAAAAAAAGTTTTATCTGTACAGCCATACTCATTTGTTAACATTTTTTTTCTATTTCTATGACTGCTTCCATGCTATCACAGCAGAGGTACAGAGGGCGTCTAGTATAAAATATCTATGATCAAGCTTCATATAGAAAAAGTTAAGAACATAGAACTTTTTTTTAAATTTTTTTTTAACGTTTATTTATTTTTGAGACAGAGAGAGACAGAGCATGAACGGGGGAGGGCCAGAGAGAGAGGGAGGCACAGAATCTGAAGCAGTCTCCAGGCTCTGAGCTGTCAGCACAGAGCCTGATGCGGGGCTCGAACTCACAGACCATGAAATCATGACCTGAGTCGAAGTCGGACGCTTAACCGACTGAGCCACCCAGGCGCCCCAGAACTTTTTTAATAAACTTCAAATTATTGCAGTCTAGTCCATCCATTTACAGTAATTTCCCCCTGTATTTTTGTAATATCATTCTAACTAGTCGATCCAAATATACATTTTTCTCTCATCTATTATCCAAAAGGCAAAATGACCATGGCATCTGTCTCCTCACAAATATCCAATGGCTGGGATGCCTGGTTGGCTCAGTAGGTGGGACAAGGCAGCTGTTGTTCTCAGGGTTGTGGGTTCAAGCCCCACATTGGGTATAGAGATTACTTAAAAGTAAATAAAATCTTTAAACCAAACCAACCAAACAAAAAAATATCTAATGGCTTTCCACGAATTGTGTGACAAAGTTAAAGTTCTTTGCCTTTTTCTACAGGATCCACGCGGTTTGGACCTTCCAACCTTCCCGTCTCATTTTGCATTGCGCTCCCCTTTCCTGCCTGGCCTGCTTTGCACACATTACTCTTTCTGCCCTATTCCTCCATTTTCATATTTTCTCTAGTTAATGTCTTTTTACTCTTTAAATCACAGATCTTTCTTCTCTTCACTATCAGTCAGGTTCCCTCCTGCAAACATATTCATAGCACAGTTTACCTCCTTTATCATAGCACTGACTAAAAATAATTATACATGTATTCATTTTGTGGTTGGAGTAAGCATTTACCCTAGTAAAATTAAATTACGTGAGGGCAGAAATCCTTGTCTGCGTGTCTCCACCTTACATCTGTAATACCTAGTGCAGTGGTGGGTATCAGTTATGCAGTATTTGCTGATGAAAAAAACAGATACTAAATTTCAGTTTTACAAATTTATACCCCAAATAATCAAAGCAACCTGATGTTTCTTAAAGTGCTGAAAATAATCAAAACACATCATTCCTAGAACTTTCTCAGGGAAACCTAACTTTAAATGTGTTTGAAATCATCTAAATATACAAATTACACGTTATTTCAGATGAGTAAAACTAACTGAAGCCAGAGGTAGTAGGTGACATGAATGTTTTTTACAAGGACTTAAAAGGAGGAAAAGAAAACTCAGGGGTTACGTCAAGTGCTATGGCTAGTTGAAACTCTGATTTATTCTTCAAGAAAAAAAAATTATGTCAAACAATTCACTTAATACTGGAGTATCTCATTATATATTGTATATTCTGCAATGAAAAGGGAATTTTAAGCACTCCAAGTGCTCTTTCCCAAATTCCCTTGGACGTGTTGTTTTGATAGGTCTTTAAGCTAGAAGAGGATGTCAGAGATTCCCAGGATGTAATGACACATTGAAATGAGAAACCAGAATTTCTAGCATAAAGAATTGGCGGTAACAGTTAAGGAAGGAGGGAAATACAACATCATGGCATGAACTTTAAAGATGGCCTCTGGCAATGAGTGTGTGGTAGTATGGGGGAAGCCACCAAGGTGCCTCTACAGCTACTACCTACAGCACACTCTTACTTACCTTGATGGAGGGTGTGGCAACATTGTAGTAAACAAAATCCTGAAAAACTGTACCAGTATCTCATAAATTGGAAATAAGTGGATATTCTGAACATCTCAGGGGAAAGACAGAAATAAACCTTCAAAGTAAATGCCATTCCATGCCACCCCTGTATCTCAGGAGTAGTTGTTTTAGAAACAAATAACTACATAAAGACAAAAACGATGAGGACTCACCATTTTGGAATTTTCTCCGCTTGAAGGAACCTGAAAGAAAGAATTATGATAATTACTTAAGCTTAATTTTCTTCAGGAATAAATGGAATTTTATACAGTAGAATTTAAAAAAAATCCTCACAGAAATATACTAAAAGAAGGGGAGAAAAAGAAATGAGACAACTCAAGTTGCAGGTGGGAGCAGGGAATGGGTGGGGTGCAGGTAAGGTGACTTCTTTTGCTTTATTCTGATAGATGTTCTTACGTGGGAGAGAAAGAAATTTAATCTCAGCAGTGACCTTCCAATAAATGTAGGTTTTCTCTGCCAGGGGTCAGGGCTGAATAAAGAGCATATGTACAATTCAGAAGGGCCTGGAGTCTGGACAAACTAGATGTCAATCTCTGCATGTTATGTACCAGCAGTACACTCCTAGGCAAAGTATTTTCCTTCTCTGACTCACAGTTTTGCTTTTCATCTGACTCCTAGCACAACATTACACAAACATGTTCTGAATATGTGACTGCAGATTTAGAAATAAATCAGATTTGAAATTATGGGAACAAACTGCCTTTCATTCTTGTGTTAACTTGCCCTGGCATTGAGGATAAAATTTGTTTCAGATGATAGTTTATGTGGAACCTATTAGAGATAAGTTAAAAAGAGAATTTTATCCTTCCTCAAGTATGTTATGAGCATTAGTTCCATAGTTAACAAAACTATGTTCTTTGACCTAGAACTATAGATTCTTTAAATGTATGTTTTCCTTCTTAAACATTCTATGTCTTAGCATTTTCAAGGAAATTTAATAAATCAAGAGAGTCAAAGGTAAAGTGTCCAATTACATAAAGATTAAATATCAATTACTATAATGTATGGATTAATTATGAATTATTAAAATGATGAGTCTGCTATTAACTTGATCCATAATGATATAAAAAAATCATGGGTTTGAAATTTTATGGTTCTAAATTTCCCACGAATATTTTAGAAATGTAAAGTTCAACCCTAAGGCAATCAGCCTAGAGATACCATAAAGAAATGCTTCTCTAGCCATTCCTCATTTATCTGCTGATTCCATTTTGAGTTGTGTTACTTGCCGAGGTATGGGAAAGATGGTGTTTTCAGTGGGTTGGCATTCACAGAACCTTCTGGTAACTTAATGTTAAGTGCAAAGTGTTATTTTGAAGGACGAACAAAAAAGAATTGATTGGGAGAATTTAGGGGCAAAAGGAAAGGGCTATTACTATTAGCATGGAGTGTGGTCAGAGGCTTGTACTTTGATGGATAGAAAGTACTTTAAAGAAGGATAACTCTGTCTTTCTGTTCTTCCAAGATTTGCAGACTTTCTTGTCGACAGCTACAGAACAAGACACGATCTCACTAATGATTCTTGATCACACACTACTATCCACTCACATAAGACTGAAAATTAATATTAAATCTTATTCCAGGGTCCCATTTTTAGCTATTCTCAATAAAGCGATCGTAAATATTAACCTATTTTAAAAATAAAATAGGTAGACAAAGAAATGACCACTTAAACGCATGTCTAAAAAATGGCATATGATTCTAGATTAAAATGCACAATTTGCCTGTGTAGATAAAAATATTTATTCATCTTTCTACAAATATAATTACACATTAATTTTTAATAAATTGGGATTCACACTGTTATAAATACTTTTTACGGGAGACACAAATAGGATAGAAAAGCAGATTCCTATAAAACACAATTTCATGCCTAGTTTCTTTTCATCATGCTAAGAATTTTATGACTTTATGAACCCCTCATAAGAGAACTTTTACAAACATGGGGCTGGCTTGTGTGATAATGGCCTAGCCTGCTAACATTGATAATTTGATTTGAATGACTTAAAAAATAAAATGTTTTTATTGTTATAGTAGTTCTATCAATAAATATCAATTTCTGCTAAACAATAGTATTAAATTTCCCTTATGTTTCTATGACTAGGATATTGAGTACTTCTAGTAGATTGGTCATATGATATTTTTAAAACCATTTGTGTGATTCAGAAGAGATGTGGGATTAACTATGTTTTAAGAGAGAAATGCTTAATGTATTTTCATTAAAAATTATTGCATTTCCAAGTGGATGCTTATGAGGGAATCACTTCTTGCTCTCTAGGATCAGAGGGCTAAAATGCAGAGAATATCTTGAGTTTTTGCCCTAAGTTTGTGAAATCATTATGTTTCATAAAGAGGGGATCCAGAGGCATTCAACAACAGAAATGCCACACCTGAGGTGTTTGTTAGGAGCACTTCATAGTGAATGTTCTTCAAATTTTAATGTCACCCCAGTCTGATCCTGGAAGAGGACAGTTTTTATGATGATCAACTGAGGTATGTGGAGAAAGTAGTGATATCTCCTGAGATTATTTCTATAAAATACAGTGATTTTTAATTTTACTAACATTTGATATAACGTATAAACATTTTTAAGCTTATTTATTTTGAGAGTGAGAGAGAGTGAGCAGAAGAGGGACAGAGAGAATCCCAAGTATGCTCCACACTGTCAGCACAGAGCCCAACTTGGGGCTCGAACTCATGAACCATGAGATCATGACCTCAGCCGAAACCAACAGATGCCCAACCGACAGAGCCACCCAGCCACCTGTAACATTTGATACAACATTTGATGTAAGTACTCTCAATCAGTATATTTGACAGACTGCCATGGGTCATGTGCCTTACTAGAGGTGGCCTGAGTTTAAGGAGAAAGTGTAGTATTTAGTGATGTTAATAGTTACTCTTATTCAATTTCTACATATCAGGAAGGATGTTAGTGGATTCTACTATTTTGAACAAATTAAACTCATCTTTCACAGATAAACAAGGATTTTTTTGTTTTAAAGATTTCTAAAAAGGGGGCACCTGGGTGGCTCAGTCGGTTGAGCGTCCGACTTCAGCTCAGGTCATGATCTCACTCTCTGTGAGTTCGAGCCCCGCATCAGGCTCTGTGCTGACAGATCAGAGCCTGGAGCCCGCTTCAGATTCTGTGTCTCCCCCTCTCTCTGCCTCTCCCCTGCTCATGCCCTCTCTATGTCTCAAAAATAAATGAAAACATTAAAAAAATTTCTAAAAAAGAAAACACCATTTCAGAATATTAATAAAAATACAACAAAAGTGATCAAGAAGATGGCAGAACTAAGATTTTTCCAAGCAGAAATTTTATACTCGGTAACAGAAAAGATAGTGATAATTCATCTGAAAAGAAATGAAAAAAATAATAAGCCAAAAATGTCCATGAAATTATGTAAAATATATGTAACAGGTTTAAACTTAGCATGTCTCACTCCTTATTGCTTCTATTTCCCTTGCTGCTGTGACTTCTGCTTACCTTGCATGTAGGCATGTTATAGCTTAGATGTACAAAGACTGCTATAGCTTAGATGTACAAAGACTGCTTTTTATCCAAAACCTACCTCACCTGAAGAGATAAGGAAGTACATACAGAAATGATTATGCTATGTCTAAGATTTTCAGGAATGACATGACCAGATTCCTGTATGAAAAGATCAACTGACAAAGGACAAAGAAGTTACACAACCTTCTTTGGATGTCTACAGATGTCAGCCATCTTTTGACTCCAATCTCCTTTTTTCTCCTTTGCTAACATAAAAGAAGCTCAAATTTCATGCCCAGGGAGATGGTTTTTTAGGAAAGTAGTCCGCCATCTCCTTGGTTTGCTAGTTTTCTGAATAAAGTTGCCTTCCTTACCCCAGGATCTTTTCTCTTGACTTATTGGCCTGTTGTGTGGGGCACAGAATGAGCTTAGACTCATAACACATAGAGTTGGATCAATTGTCATCAGTGATGGGCCTTATCTATACTCTATTGTGCCTTGAGATAATGGATAATGATACTATAGGAATTGCTTGATAAATAGCAATTTTTAAAACATTCAAAATATGAAGGCCATTTAAACATTTTTTTTCTGCAATGATTAAAGTCATGTAAAAAAACTTAAAAACATTTCAATAAATATTATGGTAATGTTTAGAATGCTCTTAATAAGATTCATATTTAATAGCTACAGGAAGTAAATGCCACATTACACTAACTACACTTTTTTTGGGAAGCTACTTTTGAGAATATTTACCTGAAAGTAAGAATATTCTCATTCTTCTTTGCTTGTTAAAAAACAAAAAGCGTCAGGGGTGCCTCGGTGGCTCAGTTGGTTGAGCATCTGACTTGATTTCAGCTCTCAGGTTATGATCCCAGGGGCATGAGATCAAGCCCTGCATCAGTCTCTGCACTGAGCATAGAGCCTGCTTAAGATATTCTCTCTCTTTCTCTCTCTCTTCCCTGCTCATGCTTTCTCTCTTTCTCTCTCTCTCTCTCTCTCTCTCTCTCTCTCTCTCTCTCTCCCTGCCTCCCTCCATCCCTCTAAAACACAGAAAAATTTCAATTAATACATGGAATATAACATGGCAGGGAAAATAATGTTTATTTTTAAGTAAATACATTTTGGGGGAGGATAAATAGAAAATACCTTGAGTGATTAGAATAGTCAAGTGTTAAAAAAAATTACATAGCATGGTAGATGTTTCATAGTGTTGGGTATAAGTACAGACATTTCCAATTAGCCAGACCACGGTATTTAAAAATTTCCATGTCAGGGGCGCCCTGGGTGGCTCAGTCGGTTAAGTGTCAGACTTCTGTTCAGGTCATGATCTCAGGGATCGTGAGTTCGTGGGTTCAAGCCCCACATCAGGCTCTGTGGTGACAGCTCAGAGCCTAAAGCTTGCTTCAGATTCCATGTCTCCCTCTATCTCTGCCCTTACCCTGCTCATGCTCTGTCTCTCTCTCTCAAAAAATGAATAAAACATTATTTTTTTAAATTTCCATGTGAATAAAAAAGTACATTAAAAAGTTGGGTGGATGAGTCATTCAATGAAAGATACATTAAGAAAGATATATTTCTAACAGTAAATCATTTCAAAAAGTCAATGTCTTGTGGCAAAGCCAAGTGTGTAAAGAGTGTGGGGGAAAAATTTTTCGGTTATAATGTTTAAAAAACACAGTGATGTTGTATAGCCAACATCCTAGATAAAATTTAGCTACTGTTCACTAACAAACAAATAATTCATAAAGAACCTGTATCTGTAAGTACATTAGTGTCTATAGGGCATCTTTTTGTAGTTGATATTATTTTAGGGAAGGAGAGAGGGGAGGCAGGAGGGAAATATCTTAGAATAAAGCATGTAAAGCATATAGACTATCTGACTGGGTAAGGGTTTAAATTTCTCCCATCTCTCTGTTCTTTTTCCATTTTTGATTATTAAAATTATTGGCAGTGTTAACATATCTCAACCGTTTATGTAGATTTAATTCTTGTAATACTTTCAAATTTTTATTACTGTCATTAATTTCATTCAGAGTGCCAGTAAATCTGTACTTAGCAAAAAAAAAAAAAAAAGGAAAAAATTAAGATTTTGCCTTCCTTGCTCTGTTTCAGCTGTAGTTATTATGTAAATAGAAAGTGAAATGAGAAGTGAATTAGCCAAGTTGTTAGCAATAGCAAAGTAGACAAGGAAACAAAAGCTGCTGTGATCATTCGTAATTTGACATTTCAAAGGGACAACATAGTAAGACCGAACTTTTTATCTCTTCTAATTTTTTCTTGATACCATAGTAAACATGTTTTTGTGATGACTAGTTTTTTCCCATCCCCACAATTTGCAAAGTATCTTCATTTATCTTTCATGTAATTGTCCACAAGCTGACTGCTTCCTTATATTATACTTGCCTATTAGATTATAAAGGATTTTTAATACTGACATAAATTCCTGTATCTACAATTTATTTCTTTTGTGGAGTAAAGTAAGTCTTCCAGTATTTCAAAGTGTTTATTTCCTCACTTGTTAAATTAGGATAAAGCTGTTTTATGGCTTTAATGAGTGTGACAAAGGAATTAAATGAAGCATGTAGGTGATAAAGCTTCATTAAAAAAGTAAAGCAATCCACAAATATGGCTGGCTGCCTACCTTGACAGATAAATAAATAAATAAATAAATAAATAAATAAATAAATAATAAATAAAATGATGCGAAATGACTAACTTGTGTCTGATGAAATGGGCATCTGGAGTAGCCATTACTCAAAATCCTCTGAAACATCTGTCATCTTGGGACACCTAAGCCTAAATGGTTGACCTCACAGACTGATTCTGTCTGATGTCAAAATGGAGGCATGGAATTTTCATCTTTTCTAGTTTTTCATCTTTTTCTTTGATCTGTAGTTCCCATATATGTAATTGAAACTCATCTGTGGTTCATCTAGCCTCTGTCATTTCAATTTCATGAAAAGCCAGGCAGACCTCAACATCCCTTTCTTTCATTATAATTAACCCATATGAGTTAGGTGGGTTTAGCATTTCTCTCTATTTTTAAAAAGGGATAAGATTTATGCGATTTTAGTTTGCAAGTCTAGGATTTCATTTATCCACTTAATTTCCATTGATATCAATTCTTCTTTTCTGCACATATTGTACCCATACTATCTCTGCTTACTAATCAAGGTGCATTAAAATACAATCTTCTAATCCCTTGTTCCCTCAAGGCTTCTCTTCTGATAAGTCTGGCAATATAGGCATTCCCCCTTTTCGGAAAAGATAGATTAATGTTTATGTCTATCCCTGGTTTATTAATGTGTGTGTGTGTGTGTGTGTGTGTGTGTGTGTGTGTGTGTGTGTTTTAATTACCAAAATTTCAACTGAAACCAGGTAGGACTTGGTGTCCATCAGAAAACAAAGAGTCCAATGATACTGCCCTTGGGAATCTAGGATTTGTCATAACTTTGTCTGTGGCTGTTATATTCCTTTCTCATGAAAATATATACTTATTTTCAGGTGCAATCACACAGATACATAGCCAACTTGTTACATACTTCTTCAATTCCATTAAAATGAATTTGGCGTTTTTATAAATACACTTTCTCCATTTGATAAGACAATGAGTAACTAGAAAATATTTTCTGTCTTTCAAATTGTTTCATTTACTTCTGAAAAATAATTTACTACTTGGCAGTATCTAACATATTCAACATCTGGCACAGTATCATAGATGTTACAGTTTTCTCTGCACTAAGAAAGTGATTAGTTGCATCATTTTGAAAGCAGCTTCACTTAGAATGGCTGGTATACTTTAGAGACAATCTTTCTAAGTAAGTATAATGGATCCAAGTATCCTCTTTTTATATTTGTATATTTCTCTGCTTGGTTTGTATGGGTAGCAAATATATAATGTGGTCAAAATCAGAATGGAAGTTGGTATATTTTATCATTCTTGTGTCATGAATTACTTTTTACATTGCATGTTATTTTTTCTTGTTAAATTCATGAACAGAATTAATTGGTTCACTTGGAAATACCACTTGCAGTGTTATAAAATTTACTCTTACTTAATCAAACATTTTAAATTCCATAAAACAAGTAAACATATTTTCCCGGTTAATCTCTCTCTTCTTTGTCTTTGTCTCTCCCTGTGTCTCTGTCCCTCTATGTCTGTCTCTGTCTCTCTCCCTACCAAACTTGTTAATAATGGCTTTGGGGAAAACATAAGGTTTATAATTTGATTTCTAGTGAGAATAGTATTTAGCTTTTGTGCAAGCTTTGTTACAATTTAGGTACTGAATTCTCATTTTATTGGATATCCCACAAAATAATTTACCAATGCAGCTGCTATCACAGATACTTTTGTAGTAGTTTTAGTTTTGAGCATTTCTTCAAACATTTTGGAATAATTAGTCTTCATGACCATATCTCTTTTCCTCAGGGTTCTTGGACCAGGTTTTATTTTATTATAAACCAAATCTCTTCTGGGTAGCTTGGTGGTACTGTACAGGTGTTACAACCACGACTGGATGGGATAATGCTTGCCTTCTTAAACAAACACTGTATGTTGAATTTATAGAGAAAAAATGCTGTTTTAATTAAGAAAAAGACAAAGGACTTCTTTGAGCAGGACTATAGAGTGAGTAGTAGGCATATACATTGTTGTTATATGTTTTATCTTTTTCACTCAGCTCCCTAGCTTTTATAAGATCACATTAACAGAAAAAAAGACTCAGTAACTGAAAATATACTCTGAGCTTTATCCCTTTGTACGCAGTAGGAGCTACTCTTATTTATAAAAAAAAATGCATTGTTCCAGTTCATGAATGCAAGAAAGCCTTGATTTACAAAAAAATGAATTACCAACAATTGTAATCCTCTCCTCTTCCCATGCCACCCACAATACTCTGGCCAAGCAGTCTCTCTCCCTACTAAAACTCTGAAAGTTGCCTCTATGGGAGCAATTAAGATACCAAAAATATAACAAAACAAAACAAAAACTTAAAGTTTTAGAACTCTGTGAATTTAGTTGGAGGAAGTTAAGAATTTTGAAATCAGGTAAAACTTAGGTATTGAATCCTGACTAAGGGCTCACTCAGCTGGTTGGTCAAAATCAGCCCTACCTCATATTTCACAAATGTCTTTACACACAGACATACACATGCACATGTGTACGCACACACACACACACATACACACACACACATTTTGGAATGCTGGGAGACCGTCCTCTCTGGGCCTTTTGTGTTCCTACATGTTTGTCTTGTGACAAACAGCAGCCTTGCTTTTTGCTTCCTATAAAAGTGTTGGTTCCTTACGCTCTAATTTCCTCAGCCGTGGCACAAAACTTACTATGTGTTTGGGATCTATTAGTGACTATCAAACTGGAGACCTGGGGACAGGCAGAGCAATGGAATTCTTCTAATGCTCATGACTGGTATGCTCTAAGCAATAAACCATCTTCTTTGATCCATTAAGTCTCATTGCCTATTTTTTTTTACATTGCCTATGTATTTCATACATATCAAAATTGCCCATTTTGACATGTATGGGGTAGTAAGTGGTTATATCCTGCCATCCTCTGTAAGCTTGGGACACATTTCTAGCAATGAATAAAATAAGAACATTCTAGGTAGGAATACTGATCTATCAAATCTTCAGAAATTACATAAAATTATTTCCATCCTATTTATTTACTTCTTTATTTACATAATCATTTATATCTCCTCCACCTCCCACACTAGAGGTAATGGATGTTTTGAGAAATTATATACAGAAGGCAAACTTGGACCCTGAAGATTTTTATTTCTTTCTTTTGAAGTCACAAAGAAGAAATCAGAATAGCATGAGGACACAGTAGGCCTGGAACTCTGGGGAACAGGTCATGTGAAAAGATAATATATAAGGATGTGACAAGGGAAAGTATATGCTTTGCATATTTTAATTTTGGCCCAAGTCTAGACCTATCCTTAGGAAAATGTGAAAGTAGTTGATTTTTCCTTCTCTTTCTTCTCTGTTCTTTTGTCAACCACTACTCCTAGGACAAAAATGATCATGTGGTTATTACAATTACATGTCAAATATAAGTAAAATATATGCAAATGTAAGTAACTTGTGCCATCTCCAGTTCAACAAATCACAGCAAAATCACCATTTTCTCTCACCTGGATAAGTAAAACAACTTCTTAACCATTTTTCTGTGTCCAATCTTACTCCCTACCATGCATTCATTACATTTTAGGCAGATTGATCTTTAGTAACAAAAATGTAAATCTAATAGAATTACACTCCTGCTGTAAACTTTCCAGTAGTCTTCCACTATGTTCAAGATCATATCCCAACTCCTTACCATAATCTTTGCCCACCATAGTCTGGCCTTAGCACCATTTCAGACTTCACCTTCCACTACCCAGCCCTTACTATGACCATTGGCCTTCATTATGTCCTTGGTACATGCAAGCACACTTCTGTTTCAGTCTCCCTTTGGTTTTGTATTGTTATCTGCAACTCCTAAAAGAGAAGTAAGGCAGCAACTCATCTTCTTTGATTATTAATGTACCAAGGGAGAGGAGGAAAACACAAAAAGACTGTCCAGAGATAAAACAAACCAAAAAACAAAAAACAGTGCATTAACACTGACTCTGTGTGTGTGTGTGTGTGTGTGTGTGTGTGTGTGTGTGAGTTCTAGTTGTTCTTTTTGTTTTCCCTCTTTCCATTGAAAATTTTCTCATATGTCATAGTTGTAGAGTCTGCTTTTAGGCAATCAACTTGAACAATGGAAATCTGAGTAAGGTAGAGGGCCCATTTTGACCCCCTACCCCCTCGCTAAATATGAACAGACCTATCAGAAGACCCACCTCAAAGTGTCCAACAGCCCTAGCTGACCAATGGGTTACTCATACTAGGACACAGGTACTGAAAAAGGAAAAGTCATATATTCCCAAACTTCATCACCTTCCCTCTTAGCTACAGTTCCCCACAACTGCCTCATGGCAGTCTCTGCTTTGCTGTCCTGCCTGTCAATCCCTTGTGGTGTTATTCAATAAACTTCTATCTCCTTTTTTCAGCCTTGGGTGAATTATTTCAATGCCTATGCCACTGGCTTCCACCTGATCAGGTCATTCCACATTTGGTGTACCCCGCCTCAATCTGATCTGAGGACTCCCTAATAGTGTCACTTATTTTTATGTTTAATGTATATCAAATATTCTACATCAAATACTATGATACAGGAGCTTCAGACTATATTGTCTGATCAAAAACTAATAATTAAAAATGGTTGATGGAAACATAGGTTGTTTTCATGTCTTGGCCTTTGTGAACAATGATGCAATAAACATAGGATCATGGGACTTCAGATATCTCTTTGATATTCTGCTTTCTTTCCCTTTGAATATATACTTGTAAGTGAGATTGCTGGATCTTATGGTAGCAGACATTGGGTCAAAGAGTTTAGACTTCCAGTTTTGTTGTAGACTCGAAGTCTGAAGTTGTCTTTTGGCCAGCAAACGAGCGGGACATAGGATGAAGAAATGAGAAGTGGCTAATGTCCGGGAAAAGACAAGAGCCTCTCATAAGGGTCCTTGCCCCATTTTTATTAGGATTAGAAGGCTTACAAAGGTGATGGAAGTGCACAAAGAGACAGTGAATCTGTGAACATTAACTTGTGGATGTGAGGGAAAGGGTGTAGTGAAGATATTCAGGGTTAGAAGTTTGGGTTAATACAAAACAAAATCTGGGCACTGGGAAGTCAGGAAGAAGGTTGTTTACAACGGACATAAGGCATCACCTCTGTTTATCTTAGCTAGTCTAGGGGATGAGACAGGTACGGGGAATAACCTCAGAGTTAACAAGGTACCTTTCCTTTTGTAAATCATCTCCACTCTGGGCTGCTCTGCCTTCAGCACAGCAGGTCTATAGCCCAATTTACCTGTTTACCCAACTTGGTCCTTCCTGTGAAAGCAGCTTTCTGCTATAGTACTAAATTGGGGGATGCTTCCACCCTGAATATCTAATCTTGTTTATTTCATATAGCTATGTATTAGGCACCTTTGCACTCTTATTTTTGGGCCTTTGTCCCTCCCTCTCTATTCTGGGGCTCTACACCTTCCTATTTTTTATTCCTTTGCACTTCCCTATTCTTGGGGTGCCAATCTTGTTTACCCAAACTTGGGTGTGAGCATCCTATGGCTTTGTATTTCTTTATGCCTTGTTAACCCATTAGGGTAAGCCCAAGGGATTCCTAAGCTTATCCCCCACACAGTTTGGAGATGAGTAAATTCTGTGTATCTAAAATACAACATTGTGATCATAGTTAACAATACTGGATTATATTCCTGAAATTCCTAGGAAAGTTAATCTTAAATGTTCTCATCACAAAAAATAACTAGTAATTATGTGACATGATGTGACATAATGCTGTGGTAGTAATCATATGGCAATATACAATTGTATGAAATCAGTATGCTGTACACTTTAAACTTACCCAATGTGTCAATATATATCTCAATGAAACTGGGAAAATTATATCTAAAGTGTATCTCAATAAAGCTGGAAAAAAAAACGGTGGATGAAATGAGGTGTAAAATTGTATGTTTTTAGCAGAGTCTGTTTAGGTCCTCAAAAGGAACATAACAAGGGTGTGCCAGCAATTTGAGTGATCTAATCTTGAAATAAAGTGGAAAATAGAAGGAAACATACAGAAATTCTTCAGTGCTTTATGCTAGTCTGTTGCTTGTATTATCTAAAATGAAAAGAAAATTATGCATTATTTTTTTTAATGTCTGTCAGTTAAGATGGTGGAGTAGTTAGAAGACCCTATGTCTTCTTCATCCCTCAAATACAGCTAGATAAATATCAAATCATTCTGAACACCCAAGAAATTGATCTGAGGACTGACAGAACAAACTAACAACTAGAGGGAGAGAAGAGGCCACATCAAAGTAGGAGGTATGGCGATGTGATTTGGGGGAGAAAAGGATTGTGGGTTCTGTGGAGGGCATCGAGCCTTGATCATAGAAAGAGGTGGGAGAGAGAGAGACAGAGAGAGAAAGAGAGAGAGAGATCATCATACAGGAAATCACACAGGAAATAAGGAATCATACAGGAAATAAGGAGAGAAAGAAGAAAGAAAGAAAGAAAGAAAGAAAGAAAGAAAGAAAGAAAGAAAAGAGAGGGAGTAAGGGAGTGAGTGAGGGAGGGAGGAAGGAAGGAAGAAGGAGAGAGAAAGAAGAAAGAAAGAAAGAAAGAAAGAAAGAAAGAAAGAAAGAAAGAGCGAGCCAGCCCAGAAATGGACCCGCAACTATATGGTCAACTAATCTTCAACAGAGCAGGAAAGAATATCCACCAAAAAAAAAAAAAAAAAAAAAGTCTCTTCGATAAATGATGCTGAGAAATCACTTTCTTACACCATATACAGAAATAAATTCAAAATGGATCAACGACCTAAATGTGAGACAGGAAACCATCAAAATCCTAGAGGTGAACAGAGGCAGCAACCTCTTTGACCTCAGCTACAGCAACTTCGTACTAGGCACATCTCCTGAGGCAAGGGAAACAAAGGCAAAAATGAACTATTGGAACTTCATCAAGATAAAATAGCTTCTGCAAAGCAAAATAACAATCAACAAAACTAAAAGGCAATCTATGGAATGGGAGAAGATATTTGCAAATGACGTATCTGATAAAGGATTAGTATCCAAAATCTATAAAGAACATATCGAACTCAACACTCAAAAAACAATCCAGTTAAGAAATGGGCAGAAGACATAAATAGACATTTTTCCAAAGAAGACATACAGATGGATAACAGACACATGAAAAGATGCTCAGCATCACTCATCATTAGAGAAACACAAGTCAAAATTACAATGAGATACCACATCACACCTCTCAGAATAGCTAAAGTTAACAACAAGGAAACAACAAATGTTGAGGATATGGAACACTCTTACACTGTTGATGGGAATGCAAACTGGTGCAGCCCTCTGGAAAACAGTACAGAGACTTCTCAAATTAAAAATAGAACTAACCTAAAACCCACCAATTTACTACTAGGTGTTTACCCAAAGGATACAAAAATACCAATTCAAATGGGCACACCCACCCCAATGTTTATACCAGCACTATCAATAAAGACAATAGATAATTCTCTAGATGTCACAAGATATGGTCTCTTCATAGAAATACTTTTATATATATGCAAATTTTATGAATATATATACACTACACAAGCAGCAGAAATACTTTATCCATTTGACCCATTATCTGTATGACTAAAATACCACCGACACTGAGGAGGAAACAGGATATATAGAGAATCATTGGATCTATAACAATGTGAAACTGGAGAGCTGTGACTAGACCCACTGCATTTTTCAGTAAGGTGCATCCACTGGCATCATGACATTTTTTTTTCCTTCAAATGATTCTCTTGAGAAGAAAAGTAAAGAAAGAGAAAGAAGTGAGCAACACAGGGAAGGAGAGGTGGCAGTTCCATTGGGACAAATCTGAGAAAATTTTGCTGCCTGCCTCCAAGTCCAAGGGCATGCTTTTTAAAAACCCTGCCCTAGGGAATGAGTGAGCAAAGTGCCCTGATGAGGATTTATCTGCAGGGTCTTGGAAAGGTCAAAACTATCTTGATGCTTTTGAGGACAGTCTTGAAAAGCTGGTTAGACCTGCAGTCAAATAATAATGAGACCAATCTTAGGTCTTCAAGTGCAAGACCGGGAAACAAGTGGCCATGTAAGTGAGTGAATAAAATAGTGGGCATTTGATTTAGGAAAAAAAAAAAATCTTGTTGCTGAAAAATTCTCTGTGCCCCAGTACAGATTATTACCTTATATTCTTGATGACATTTTTCAAACGTAACTTGTTCTGTATGTTTTTGATAAATTCAAAGGAGATGGGTACACTGCCCACTTGAGTTTGGATAAATTATACTACCAGAACTATTCACAAATCTTATAGTTGGCTTATAAACATAATATAGAGTCTTCATGGTTGCATAACAGATGACCTTGCAAAGACCCCAGATTTTCCCCACATCTTTGTGCAGTTTTTGCCAATCTGGAAAGTGATATATAGCATCTCTGTTGCAGTTTTATGCACATGACTTTTACTATGAATGAGCTTAGGCAACTTTTCATATGTTTAAGGAACATCTTTATTTTTCTGTGAACTGTATTTTCAAGATTTTTGCCCATTCTTCAATTGGTTCAGGGGCATTTTTTTCTTTATCTTTCCCACTTTGCACATAAAGGAAGGTGTATTACTTTGTTGAGGTTACCATAACAAAATACCATATACTGAGTAACTGAAACAACAGAAATTTGTTTTCTAACTACTCTGGAGGCTAGAAGTCCAAGGTCAGGTTTTGGTAAATTTAGTTTCTCCTGGGGTCTCTTTATTGGTTTGCAGACTACCACCTTCTCCCTATGTCTTCACATGGACTTTTTCCTGTGTGAGGGCATCCCTGGTATCTCTCTGTATGTCCTAATCTCCTCTTCTTATATGGAAACAGTCAGATTGGATTAGAATCCACACTAATGGCCTCATTTCAATTTACCTCCTTAAAGCCCTATGTCCAAATCATCATCATTATCATCATCATCATCATCATCATCATCTTATTCTGAAGTACTGGGGGTTAAATCTTAACATATGAATTTAGGGTAGACATAATTTCCTATTATACAGATTAATCCTTTATCTTGATAAAGCCATTTTCCAGTAACTATTCATCTCTGATACCTGTGCTACCTCAATAAATGTGTCCTTCATGTTGTTTTTTATCAGGATTTTTTGTTTGCTAGCTTTTTAATATAGTTCAATTCTATCAAGAATCTTTACTATAGCTTTTGCATTTTGCGTGATAAATTTTTTCTACTCCAATATTTTAAATGAATTCATCCATATTCGGTTTTGTTTTTACTTTAATTTCATTATTTACATTTAAGTATTTGGCTCTTTTGGTGTTTATCTTGGCATATGTTATGACATACAGATTCAGTATTTTTTTAGTGACTATAAGTTCTCACAATATAGTTACTTTAATCTGATCTTCATCTCAGTGATCTAAATGCCAATTTAATAAAATTTAAATCTCAGTTATTTTTTTCTCTTTTTGGAATCAGTATTCTGTTTGTCTGTCTACTTATGCACGAGTACCATAAGGAGTGACTTTTTTTTTTTAACGTTTGTTTATTTTTGAGAGAGAGAGAAACAGAGAGTGATTGGATAGGGGGAGAGAGAGAGGGAGACACAGGATCCGAAGCAGGCTCCAGGCTCTGAGCTATCAGCACAGAGCCCGACGTGGGGCTTGAACTCACAAACTGCGAGATCATGACCTGATGCTGAAGTCGGACACTTAACCGACTGAGCCACCCAGGCGCCCCCCATAAAGAGTGATTTCTAAAAAATGTTTGTCTCACAACTAGAAACTGAGAAACTGAGAAAATAGCATGAACCTTTCATGATGTCATCTTTGACAACATCCTCAATATTATTGCATGCCTGTGTTCCTGGTATTTCATATACGAGCAATGAGCAAATGTTTGCATTCCCCTGAATGTTATGTCTTTTTATATGTATTTGCTTATGTTGTTTCCCTTTCTGCCATTCTTGTACTAGCAAACTCCTTTTTTATGGCTGAAGTGTTACCTCTGGAACATTTTCCATGTGAGTGGTATTTCCCCATGTAATTTTTGCCCCCAGCCCCCTCACATGTAGTTTGCTATGAAGTATAGAATTTGTTCACATGTAGTCTGTCTTCTGCACAGGAATCATGTATCATTTGTTTTTATTTCCTCTGTGCTAAACTCTTGTCTATCTTCAGGGGAAAATCAGCATATATTTGTTCAATAAATGAAATAAATGCTCTGTGAAATAACACCTTTTCTAGATTTGTCAGCGTTAAATGGGAACGTCAATGACTATCTTCAGGATCAGGAGTCCTACAGTAGCAAGCAGTTTGAATTTGCTATTTTTGAGACCGATTCAAAATCTAAGGATTCTATAAATTTCATCTTTGTTCCTATCCGGCTCGATATGTCTCACTTTTGCCAGGTCTGAGTGGGGTTATATCCAAGTGAGACCTTCCAGATATGCCCAAAGGCTGAAGGTGGTCACTCACCCTGCTCTTCCTCTCCTGGCAAAAGGAACTCTTTCTAGCTAGGAAGTTTCTTCTTGGCACTGAACAACGCTGGCTTGGAGAATGGGTTGATCCAGGTAAAATGAGGTTGTCTTCCTTCTCTTCTGGTGCAATTATTCTCAGGTTTTTTTTCCATGGTGCTGTTAAAACTTCTGGGTAGACTCTAGAGGTCTCCTAGAGCCGTTTTTGTTTATGGATAGCTGTCCAATCATTGATCTTTGTGGAGAGATGGGGAAAATGGATTCTCTTACAATGCTATTTTTTCCATGATCTCAATTTCAGATTTTTCTAAAATATATTAATCTTAGATGCATACTTCAAAGCAAATTATAGAAATTTATTTTGCTCTCCCCTACTATACAAAATTTTCTACATATAGCTATATTAGTTAATAAAATATTTGTGAATTTGTGAAATTCTAATTTAAATATTTTATTACAATGACAGCTATTTGTTAAACACAAAATATGACATCTCAGAACATGTCATGTGCTTAAATATTTTAACTGACATCTTTAGAGGAATAGTTGCAAGTTTATATTTATCAGTTCATTTTTTTCCAGTATAAATATGTAATGTAATTTTTAGCTTTAAAGTATATTTCATAAGAATTATAATTTTAATCCTTACTTCAATGTTTGTAATTATTTTTGAGAGAAAGAGAGCACCAGCAGGGGAGGGGCAGGAGAGAGGGGGCCAGAGAATCTGAAGCTTGCTTGTGCTAACATTAGCAAGCTTGATGCTGGGCTCGAACTCACAAACGATTTGATCATGACCTGAGCCCACATCAGATGCTCAAAAGACCGTGTCACCCAGGGGCTCTTTAATCTTTATTTTAACTCAGTAAATTAATTTCTTTGTTTATAAGACATTTCTAACATGATGATGACTTATCGACTTTAATAATTTAATTAGAAAAATTTCAGATATAACTATAAAATGGATATATTAAAATATGCAGAAAGATGGAAAAGATAAGTTTTAATTTCATAATTTATCTGTTGATTTAGATTTATAAATGTGCATGATGATCATATATGCATTCGATATAAGTGAATTTTATATTTTTGATTTGATATTTGATAAAAGCGATAAAAGTGAATTTTATATTTTTCTATGCTACAATGCATTAAAAATAAAGGATATATCTTCATAGGTATTAACTATGTGGATGACTATAGCATGACCAGAGAATTTTAAAGAAATTTTACTCCAGGGGAAGCAAAATCATACTAATTGATATTAAGAAATTTAGTAATGTTGAAGAAATAATGCATCTTCCTCTCAAAAACATTCATTAATAATTATAATACATTTTGGTTGAAAGTTTTTTACCCTGCCAAATTAAGTTTTAAGAGTAGTTATTTATCAGTGAATTAGAATTTTAAAACATTTTATTTATGTGCTTTGTTTTAGATACAATTATGCAGGTTTAGAAATAAACAACAATGCCAAGAAACTGATGTGGGAGATTAAAGAGAATTAACAAGCAAGACCTATTTCCATTGCACAAAAAGAAAAACTAGGAAACTAATCGACTCTTTCACTGTTGAATAGAAAGCGTGTCACATTTTCTGAAGCTCTTTGCTACATTTGGTACAGTAATCTCCATCAAGGGGCAAATTGGCTTTCCTTTTACAGACCATTACCAACCACAATTCAACCAATGGGACTTGAGAGAAAATAGTTCTAGAATAGTTTCTGAATTCTGACTTTGATTTGTGCCGACATTATAAAAGATCTGAGCAAAAAGTTACCAGATAAGTATTGTTTCCTTATCTCTGCTTCATCTTTATTTATGCTGGTAATTAAAAAAAAATTCTAAGTAAATGAAATCATTACTTTAGGAAAAAGATTTATTTGTAAAGAAATGAAGATCTACTTCATTTCTTGAAGTACTTTTTTTCCCCCAAGCAAAAATAATCTCAAAATAGAATTTAAAAAAAAAACACAAAAACATGATTATTGGGAAAATAATTTCTAGAATTAAAATTCATTTGAAGACAAACTGTCCTTAGACTATAAAAAATCAGTTTGATTTTGAAATAAAAGCTTTCAGTAAATTTTGCTTTCAGAAGGAAATAAGCAACATAAATGCAAAACTACCTTAGGATCATTCAGGATTTATAATAAATTATTAGTATGTTTTGATATTCACTTATTTATGTAAGGAAATAACAGGGTATTTAAAATACCAATTTATTTGTCAATGATTCCTGAATTTATGTTTCTAGCCTTGATATTTCCATTGTGCATCAAACTCCTGTATCAAACTGTCTCCTTGGTAACACAGCATGGATTTCTACAGACAGGATTTAACATGACTGTGGTGGTAGCCTTGATCTCCCTAATATACTCATACTCACATATCCAGAATAGGGCCCTCAATCTCTTATTTATTTATTTATTTATTTATTTATTTATTTATTTATTTTTTTAACCTGGTGCTAAAGATGAAAACTTAGGACTCATTTCTTGTCCTTTTCAACAATGGCCAAATCAAATCCATCAATAATCCTCTGAATATCTCAAAGTCATTAACTCCTTTGAATCTCTAAACCCACACCACTATAAACCCACACCAAGCCACTATTATTTACCTGAATCATTATACTTGTCTCAAGAGTTTCTAAATTCTTTTCTCCAACAATAAGTCTATTTTTATCCAGTTGGAGTGATTAAAAAATAAAAATTGGTCGAGGAGTCTCAAGATGAAAACTTCCCCTTTTTATTGTTTTTGGAGGCAAAAAAATCATACTCCTACTGCCTATTTCTCTTAACTTGCCTTTATCCCTCATTCACTAAGTTGCAGTCAGATTGTGCTTTTTTTTTGGCCAATATATCAAAATTGTTCTCATATTTGCTCATGCACACATGCTTTGACTCAGCCCAAATCTTGGTGACTAGAGCTTCTCACAGTTCAAATGTCATTTTCTCAGCGAAGCCTTTAAGGACCACCCAATCTACATCAATCTTTCCTGCCAGTCACAGACATCAATCATACTTTAATTTCCTTCATTGTATGTTTCAGAGTCTGAAATTATCTTGTTTATGCATATTTTTAATTGACTTGTACATGTCTACTCCTTCTACAAGACAAGGCTCAAAAGATCAGTTTGACATATACCAAGAGTAGAAACATTAGCTGGTATACAAAAGGCACTCCTTATTTTTCAAATAAATCAATAAATACTTAGTGAGTACTTGCTAAGTATTTAGATTATGCTGGGTTTATGAAGCTACAGAAGCAGTGGACTTTGTTTAAAATTGACTTAAGGGGCACTAGGGTGGCTCAGTTGGTTGAGTGTCTGGCTTCAGCTCAGGTCTTGATCTCACGGTCTGGTGAGTTTGAGACCCACCTAGGGCTCTGTGCTGACAGCTAGAGGCCTGGAGCCTGAAGCCAGCTTCAGATTCTGTGTCTCCCTCTGTTTATCCTTTCCCTGCTCACTCTCTCTCTCTCTCTCTCTCTCTCTCTCTCTCTCTCTCTCCCCCAAAAATAAATATTAAAAACAAAATAAAAAAAAAGTTAAAATCAAGTTGATAAATAACACTAAAGTTAAATGAACAAAAAAAGTGGAAACAATTATATAATATGGGATATAAATTATTTGTCAATCCAGATGTGGTATGACTATAGGCATGAAGTATTTGAAACTGGACTCAACCAATGGCCAAAAGGGAGAGATCAGAATGCTTATATACATATATATGTATATATAAGATTTTTAAAGTTTATTTATTTATTTTTGAGACAGAGAGACCACACAAGTGGGGTAGGGGCAGAGAGAGAAAGAGAGAAGGAGAGAGGGAGAGAGAGAGAGAGAGAGAGAGAGAGAGAGAGAGAGAGAGAGAGAGAATCCTAAGCAGGATCCGCACTGTCAGCCCAAAGGCCGATGTGGGGCTTGAACCCACCAAGAGCTCATGCCCTGAACTGAAGTCAGATGCTTAACTGACTGAGTCACCCAGGTGCCCCTAGAATGCTCTTAATAAGAAAGTTATGCAGTCAAACCCAAAACTTGTCAAATTGTGTATATCAAATATGTATACCTTTTAACATGTCAATCATACCTCAATAAAGTAGTTTATAAAACAAAAAGAAAGTTAAGCAGTCAAGAATGTATACAAAATAAAGAGAATTTAAAGAGAAAAAATAGGGACTTGGCAACTAATTAAAGGTTTTTCACAGAGATGGATGAGTGAAAAATAAGCCCATTTTAGGGTGACAGATAAATGGTGGTTTCATAGATAATAACATAGAAATTGAGAAGGAATTATCCATGGATAATCCTTAAACCTAATTTTAGCAGTTGTATCAACTAACTCTCTTATCAAGCTTCTGAAAGTAAAACCATTGAAGAGATTTGAGTTTCACATCACTTCTCCCTTGCCAAGTATTTCTCGAGTAATAATAATCAATGAAAGAAATATTGTATGGGAAAGACACATAATCTAAGTTTTCTTCTCTTTAGCCAGACATCTTCCTGCAGGTGAATAGTCTACAAGGTCAGTTACTGAAGGTGACCTATCATTGTCTAGATGCAGAAGTTTCAAAGACAGATTTAAAGCTTTTGTAAAAGTCACTTGCCTGGTGTAGAAATAAAAAATGAAAGAGACAGCTTATAAAAAAAGATTGAAAACCCTTATTGTTCTTTTAAATTTTTATTTTGACAAAATACCTGGCACAGAGAGGTTACAAGAATAATACAAAAAATTCCAACTTCCACTTCACTCAGCTTCCCCAAATGTCAACCTTTAAACCACGTTTGCTTTATCATTCTCTTTCTGCATATTTTATAGTATTTTAATTAGAAAACAGTACTTCACTTTATGCATAAACTTCGGTGCGTATTTCCTAAACAAAAATATTTTCGTACATAAGCACAGGAAAGTTATATAAATAGTATTGTCTATAGCATTAATTCAGATTTCCATTTTCTCAGTAACATTACAGTAAAAGAAAATCGTGGATCACACTGCTTCTCAACAATCTCCTTTACTAAAGAGAAATTTCTCAGTTTGTCTCTTACTTTTAAAGAGGCACTGATAATTTCAAAAAGTACACAGAAATTATTTTGTAGAATGTTGACCAATGTGGGTTTGTCTCATGTTTCCCCATAATTTAAATTATGTTATGCATTTAATAACAGGAATGTCACAGAAGGGATGCTGTGTTCTTCTCAATAAATTATATCAGAAGGCACATTATGTCAACTTCTTCCCATTGAAATTAATATAATAGATATGTTGAGACCATGTAAATAATCCATTACTCATCAGACTATTTCCCAATAGTTTTATCATCAAGTGTTAGCCCTTCTCTAAATCAATTATAATGGTTGTTACCAGATAGTCAGTTTATAATGTCACCATATCTTCTAAATTTATACGGCGAGTTTATGGTGCAAGAAAGGGCATTACCTTCTCTTTAACTTGTTTGTATCAGATGTGTATTTATTGATTTTTAATTTATTCAGTGGGTTTTAATATGTTCTATGTAGTATGGGTTGTAGCTGAAAATAAACTTCTGTTGTTTAAGCCACTCAATCTACGGTATGGTATTTTGTTTTGGCAGCTTGAGCTAATTAATATAATTTCTGTAGGTATTCCAATAGAAATTTGGATCACTTTTTATTTTTTATTTTTAAAATTTGTTTTTATGTTTATTTATTTTTGAGAGAAACAGAGCACAAGCAGGGGAGGGGCAGAGAGAGAGGGAGACACAGAATCTGAAGCAGGCTCTAGGCTCTGAGTTGTCACCACAGAGCCCAGTGCAGGGCTCGAACCCACGAACTGTGAGATCATGACCTAAGTCCAAGTCGGATACTCAACCGACAGAGTCACCCAGGTGCCCCAGGATCATTTTTTAAAATATTGATACTAGGGTTTGCAGATTTCTAGATGACCTACCTAACAGACTACTTGCTGGCTGACTCTAATGCCAAGTATGACATTGATTTATTTCATACTTCATACTTGTTTCAATGTCTTCTAAAATATGCTTTTTTAGCTTCTCTGGGATATTTGGCTGAATTTACAGATTTTCCCTCCTAGAAAAGAGCAAGGTCTACGTCACTCCTCACCTTGCACATGATTTATCCTCCTTTAAGAAGCAGATTACATGGAATCTTTCCCTACCAATCTAAACTATAACTAATCCTATTCTCATAGAAAAACTAATAGTCATATTGTTTCAATTATTTGCTCAAAGTGAGAAAGTTATTAAGTAAAGAAAAGTAGGTTGAATCAAAGTATTACTTGACATTAAGCTCCATGTATATTTTGTATAAGCACTGCATTTCAAAAAATGTTGTTATTTGGGGGAAAAAATCTATCTTCTCTTCAACTTTATTTTTACCCAAGACAAATTTAATTAAATTTGTTTGGTTTGAATGGTTTGAATAACCATTTTTTCTTCATTTAAAAAAAATCAAATGAAACTATTAAAAGGTATATAAGTCTAATATACTATTTTCAAATATTTTTATTTTGTAGTTTTCTCAGCTGTTACTCTATTATTTGTTTTGCATTTTCATGTTTTGTCTAATATAACTGTGACACTGAATTATCTTTAGGAATGCAAAGTCAAATATCCTTTATACTTGTGAGATATTTAGCTTTCTTTAATATATAGAAGAGTGATCCTCACATTCATTGTGCTGTTGTTGTAGATACACATTTCAGACATTTTTTACTCTAAAATTCTGTCTTTTCCAGTAGTATTTTATAAATCAGAATGTTAAGCACAGCCTTAATTTCAAAGAGTCAGGGGTGACTTAATTATTTGTATATATAATATATATAATGTATATTTTTAAATGTATAAAATGAAGTCTAATATATTAAATATAAAACATATAAGACATATATACATATATAAAATACATGTAGTTACATTTACTTTATAAAAAGACTGATATCTATCATATTCACAAAGCATTTACTATATACTAAAGGATGTTGTAGCAGACTCCATTACTTTTTCATAGCATAGTGAGTCTCCTACTTCCACAGTTAATAGAATCTTGATGTCATTTAAATATCTGACAGAAGTGTATGCATAGGAAAAACCAATCATAGTTGCAGTTCTTCTAATCAAGAGTTGCTGCCCGGGTAGGAAGTTAAAGCTTGAGCTGGCAGAAATTATCTTGTGATCATAAGTACACAAACTTGAGGTTGAAATCCAATACACAGGAAATGGCAGAACAGAAAAATGGAGAGCATTAAGGTCTTGATGTTACCCTGTGGCTGGAATAATTAAAACCCAAAACAGCATACCTTCAAACTTCCTGTTATATAAGATAATACACCTCTATTGATTTAGCTGCTCGTGCAATGCTTCATATTTTCACTGATAAATCAAATGAAATGATATCCACAAGTACAAACTTAATTGCATAGATTTTCTAGAAAAATTACATAAATAATGTAAATATATTAATGAAATACTGGCTGATTACTGATCTAAATTGTAGGACTAAAAGATCTATGACAAGTACGTAGTCGATGAACTAAACATATAACCTAAAATAACTCTAAATAATAGATAAAAAGATTATTTAACTATTAAAAATTTAAATGTAAGTTTGAATAAGAAGACTGAAATATAATATGTCATAAAAAGAGAATAAAAAATAGAAATGCCATTTTCAGTCAATATGGTCAGCCATGCAAGAAACATCATGGCACAAAACACCTACATATTGGGTAAATTTCAATAAATGTAATTTTAATCACATAGCAGAGCTCACAAGAAGAAAAGGAAAGAAGGAAAAAAAAAAGGGAAAAGGAAATCTAGTGTCTTCAATACAGAGGCAAGAGGAATCCAGAATGCTAAGAAAACTAAATGTTGAAACAGACAAAACAAAACAAAAACAAGACTCTTGCTTGACATTTGTCATACAGAAAAATAGAGACATGTTTTTGTATCTGTGATGAGGACTAAAGACAGGTTTTGTGCCTTTACTAGATCTGAAACTATCACATGAAGCAGCAGGCAAAGGAACAGATTATATACAATTTCCATGACCTCAGCCATGGCTCTTGGCAGGTAAAAAACATCTTCCGGGATAAACAGACACAGCCTTAAAAGCACATATTACTCATATGGTCTGGAATATTCAAAGCTTAAAAGTTAAATTGAAGCAGTTGCCAACAGAAAATGCCCTGGCTTTAGCAAAAACAAGTACTCTTTGGAGAAAAGCAACTCAATAAGGCCCATTAGTGTTCTCCCAAATTTAGAGCAGCCACAAAGCACAGAATCAAAATTCAAGAAAATTTCTCTGAGATGAATATCTAGTGTATAACATGGTGACTATAATTGATGACACTATTATAGTTTTGAAATTAATAAGAGCAGAACTTATGTGATCTACACAAAAAAGAGGAAATATGTGAGATGACAGATGTGTTAACTTGTTGGTGGAAATCCTTCTACAATGTATATCAAATCATCACATTGTACACCTTACATATATTGTAATTTTATTTGTCGATTATACCTGAATAAAGCTGAGAAAAAAAAAATAAAAGGACAACTTGCCAGAAAAAAAAAAAAAGAAAGAAAATTTCCTTGAACAGACTGCTGGTAGTGACAGTCAACAGAATTTAAAATCCAGTGACTTGGAATCCACAGTGGCCTTATGAAATACAGATGTACAAATCAATATTTAAAATAATAAATTGAATTGAAAACATAAAAAAAAAATACTACATCAGACCACGCAGGTGTGATAAAGGAACAAAAACAGACTTTGAAAGGAAGATATATGCATGTATAAGTGTATGTATTATACTGAAGACACAGAACAAGTAATTAGTGAACACAGAATAGAAGTTAGAACAGAAAATGTTTTGAATAATATAAATAAAAGGAGAATATGACTCATAGGTTTTGAGAAAATGGAATAGAATCAAAATTCCTACTAAGCCTAAATTAATATCCAAGAGGATAAGAGACAGAGAATAAAGGAGAAGCCGAACTTGAACATACAATGATTGGGATTTGTCCAGAATTGACGTATCATATGATTCAGTCACATTCCAACTGAAAGAAAACAAATACGAAGCAAAAATAAAGAAAAATACACCCAGTCACATCACAGTGAAACTATAGAATAAAAATGCAAAAGATGAGCAAGAAAGTAACTAGGGACAAAGGGAAGACTGCCTACAACAGAATATAATTAGACTCATTAACAGCAGTCAATAGTCTAATAAAATCACAAAGAGAGTGAATTATCTTCAAAGTGGTGACAGTAAAGAATGGGTCAAGGTAAGTCATCAATCTAAAATGGAACAAAATCAAGGCATTTTCATACAAACAAAATCTGAGACGTCACTGAAGAACCTTCAAATAGATTCATTTCATGAAGAACAAAAAATATTCTATAAGAAAGGATTATGATATAGCTTTTTAAAGGTGAACAAATAAGGTAATATAAATGTGGATGAACATAAACGATTGTTTGCTCATAGAATAATAATTATATTGCTGATCCAATTCTCTATTGCTGCACAAGATCACTCCAAAACTTAAAGACTTAAGTGCAATAACAAATTTTTGTTCTGAATTATTCTGCCACTGGAGCTGGGCACAGATCTGTTCCCTGGGGTGTCTGATAGGGATATGATGTTCAAGATGGCTTCTTCCTTCATGTTTGGAGCCTCACCTGAGAACCTGAGAGAGCTGGAGCATCGGGGAGCTAACAGAACACCTTCCCTCCCCCACCCCATGTGAATATTACAACAGAGTCACTAGATATCTACACATAGAGGCTTAGAGATCCAAAAGAGAATGTGGAGGGCAAGTCCCAATGTACAAGCAGTTGTCAAACCTCTGTTCGTACCATTCTTGTTGATGCCACATAGTTTAAAGCATATGACATGGCCAAGCTGAACTGCTGTGACAGTAGACTCCCTAAGGATGTGTCTACCAAAATATATTGCTTATGAAGGCCACTAAGAGTCTGCCACTGTTGCCAAGTTGCAGGGTTAAAAAATATTAGATTTATGACAATAATAATAAAAAATGGATAGTATGTGAAAATTAATAGTCCTAAACTAATTTATTTCATAAATATATATGGTTTCAAGAATTTCCAAGAGATCATTTTATATAGTGCCTCACGTGAGAGTATGACATAAATTGACTCCTATTAACTTGCAGCCTACTCATTAGTTAAATTATAACTAATAATTTAACAATAAATAGTAATGATTAAATAACAGATAATAAATAATAATTTAATAAATAAAACTAACAATTGTAAGTGATTATGTAATAACATAATTAGTAAAATTGTATTCAGCTTAGAATTATATACTGTGGATACGAATATCAAATTTTACTATATCATTTAAAAGCAACATTTACTTGGATAATATACATAACCTCTCTCAAACTCAATCTTTGTATAATGGAAAACATTATATTACATAAAAATACTATTGTATAGATTATAATTAAGGTATTCAGATGTTCAGACTTTCTAATAAATTTTCTTTACACAATCTTGAAGATACATAGCTTGTATATAGAGGAGGAAGAAGAGGAGGAATAGGAGTAAGAAAAAGAAAACAAAATTGTTTCTAAGATCTATATATACATTGCATTTTTTCCAACTTTTTCTTAGGTTTTCATATACCTCCACTATCCTGTATTGAAAAGACATACACACAATTAAATATACCATACACTTAACCTACATTTGTTCTTAAGGTAAAATTAGCATGTATCTTGACAAACACATTAAGACAGTTGAAACATTGTAAAATAAAATTTGTTACATTTAGATTTTTTTAACCAATTTTATCCTTCTCCAATCTCATGAGAAGGCAAGGGAAGACACACACTAGAAAAGAGTAAGATATATAGTATTGAGCTATGTACTCTTACTGTGACCTGACTTCACATTCTTAGGCAGTTATCCAAAATTTAAAAAAAAATGATTCCTTAAATTCACATTCACTAATTCACTCAAAGTTATTTACAGCTTAGATTATTGTAATATGGAGCTTCAATATTATCAAACAACTTCATAAGATTTATATTTCTAAGAGTGGTAAACATGAGAACATACTGTTTAAAAATCTTATGGACATATGTTGTAACTTGTTTCTTGTTAATGCCTTTTCTTCTCATTCCTCTGCCATTTGGCCTAAGTTACAAACAAACAAACCTCAGAATAACAACGTTACCCACAATATCTAAAAATGTATTTTTGAGAGAAAATGATAGAACCAGGTGGCAAGTGGGTTTTGGAATATTTCCCTCTACCATATGAACAATTAATATATTTTGGAAGTAGTTAAGATTTTTAGAGCACAAAATATATCCCACCGATGATTTCACGCTAGACATGAAAACCCTATGCAAAATTAGAAAGAAAAAAAACAGATGAACCCAAGATAATACGGCAATGATAACTGCATGAATAATCATTAGGTCTCAGCACTGTTATTAATTGTTTCATGTTGTATATTATTTAGAATTTCCATCAATGCTATGAATTAGGTATTCTTTTTCTCTCACTTGTAGCAATGAAGAAACAAGGACCTAGAAAGGTTGACTCACTTTCTCCAGTTAATTGAACTATTTATTAGGGGACTGCCAATAGGAGTCGTGGTAACATACCAAGTCAGAAGCGGCATGACTCTGGTTATTAAGTGCATTGATAGCAAGAGTCCCACCAGTGGCTAAGGTGGAGGAAGTAAGCTATAGTTGACAGGACTGAGGACTAACTAAAATATAAGAAGGCACAAAATCTCTGGTAAGGGAGTATAACTCATGCCTCATGTGAACTAGAAAAATACCCAAGACAGCTATAGAAGTGTATGCTGCACCTGACGTGATGGATAATGGGAGGCATCTATGTGTGGTGGGGTATTTAGAAAAAGAGTATCAGTGGGCATCACAGCAAATAGAAAACATTAGATATACGGTTTTTGGTCACTAGACTAATTTCTTTTTTTTTTTCTTTTTTTTAAATTTTTTTAACGTTTATTTATTTTTGAGACAGAGAGAGACAGAGAATGAACGGGGGAGGGTCAGAGAGAGAGGGAGACACAGAATCTGAAACAGGCTCCAGGCTCTGAGCTGTCAGCACAGAGCCGGACGTGGGGCCCGAACTCACGGACCATGAGATCATGACCTGAGCTGAAGTTGGATGCTTAACCGAATGAGCCACCCAGGCACCCCATTTTTTTTTCTTTTTTAAAAATGTGTATTTATTATTTTGAGAGAGAGAATGAGAGCAAGTGCGCATGAATGGGGGGAAAGCACAGAAAGAGAGGGAGAGAGAGAGAATCCCAAGTAACTTCTACACTGTCAGAGCAGAGCTCTATCTCACAAACCATGAGATCATGACCTGAGCCAAAATCAAGAGTCAGACGCTTAACCAACTGAGCAACCCAGATGCCCCGTGCTAGACTAATTTCTAAACAGATTAAGCAGTAGGTTGAGGCAGCCTTTAAAAGATGGCTTCAAGGGATGCCTGGGTAGCTCAGTCAGATAAACATCTGACTTTGGCTCAGGTCATGATCTTGCAGGTTCATGGGTGTGAGCCCCGCAGTGGGCTCTGTGTTGACAGCTCAGAGCTTGGAGCCTGCTTCAGATGCTGTGTCTCCCTCTGTCTATGCCCCTTGCCCTGCTTGTGCTCTTTCTCTCTCTGTATCTTAAAAATAAATAAAAGTGGGGCGCCTGGGTGGCGCAGTCGGTTAAGCGTCCGACTTCAGCCAGGTCACGATCTCGCGGTCCGTGAGTTCGAGCCCCGCGTCAGGCTCTGGGCTGATGGCTCGGAGCCTGGAGCCTGTTTCCGATTCTGTGTCTCCCTCTCTCTCTGCCCCTCCCCCGTTCATGCTCTGTCTCTCTCTGTCCCAAAAATAAATTAAAAAAAAAAAAAAAAAAAAAAAAAAAAAAGAAAAAAAAATAAATAAAAGTTAAATTTTTTTTTTAAAAAAAGATGGCTTTGAGTAGATGAGGTTGAATGGACGTGGAAAGAAGTACTAAGTACATCAAGATAAGCTGAAAAACAAAACTAATAATGTTTTTATGTGTACTGAAATGAGGTAGAAAGAAGTAAATATTCTCAAAACAAAGCTCTGTTAATACCCTATTTTGAAATGTGCCTCACAGCCTACATGAAAACACACAAAATACAAATAACATTTATCCAATGTTTTTAGTTTTCAAAGTAGATTAACCTTATTAACTATAAAGATGTTGAAGGAATTTTATAATATTGTAATCAACTATACAGTGTAAGTAATTATAAAAAAGGTAATGGTAAAGGGAGTTCCTGGAGGAAAGATTAAATAAACTATATATATATATATATATATATATATATATATATATATATATATACAAAACAAATATTCAGAATACCCAAGTACTATTGAGTTAACATTACAGTATAATTATAAATACAATGGGGAAATGACAAATGAGTTAGATCCAATTTACAAAAGACTTCTTAGATAATTTTTTAAGTTTACTTATTTTTATTTAAAAAAAATTTAAGTTTATTTGTTTATTTTGAGAGAAAGAGAGAAGGGGAGGGGCAGAGAGAGAGGGAGAGAGAGAGAAACCCAAGCAGGTTCCACACCATCAGCACAGAGCCCAACATGGGGCTCGAGCACATGAAATATGAGATCATGACCTGAGCTGAAACCAAGAGTTGGAAACTTAACTGACATAGCCACCCAGGGGCCCCAAGACTTTTTACACAATAATCCCCTTTTTAGCTAACGAGGCAGGATATCAGAACTTTGATGTTACATGGTTAGATATTCCTGTTTAACAAAGGTTTTTAATGTTTGAAGGCTGTCTTTTTGGTTATGTAATGATGTTTGAATAATTTGAGCTAATCCTTTCCCCCTGAGAACATCTAGAAAATCCAAAAATATATACGTAAAGCAATTTTATTGATGATTAAGCTAAGTGGCAGTGATCTAAGAAAAGTTCCAAAAAAGAAAAATTTAGAGAAATGAAGTTATTATTTGGAATTGTCTTCCCCTGGGGCGCCTGGGTGGCGCAGTCTGTTAAGCGTCCGACTTCAGCCAGGTCACGATCTCGCGGTCCGTGAGTTCGAGCCCCGCGTCAGGCTCTGGGCTGATGGCTCGGAGCCTGGAGCCTGTTTCCGATTCTGTGTCTCCCTCTCTCTCTGCCCCTCCCCCGTTCATGCTCTGTCTCTCTCTCTGTCCCAAAAATAAATAAAAAAAAAAAAACAAAAAAAAAAAACAAAAAAAAAAAACGTTGGAATTGTCTTCCCCTAATAGAATTTGGCAATCCATTAAGAGAAGGTTGTGAATTTGAGGAGAATTTTTGTCAGATTCATGAGGTTAAAGATCAAGAAATGGAGTGTTGGAAATTTTGGCCAAACTGGCATTTTTATATCTATCAAACATATCCTCAAAGATAAGTTTGAAATAAAGACATTTTTGAAAAAAAAAAACAATTGAAAGATTTTGTCACATGCAGGACTGAACTAAATAAAACACTAAAGAATATTCTTGAGACAAAAGATGCTGATCTGAGATGGAAGCTTGTAGATATAGCAGGAAGGAATGAAAAGAGTGAAAATTAAGATGAAAATGTGAGGCAAAATCTATATAAATATTAATAGTATAAAATAGCAACACTTTCTTTGGCATAAATAAATATGACTGAAATTCACAAAAATGTGTTTTAGGAGGGAGGATATATATTATGTATTCTAAAATCCTGAATTGAATATGAGGGTACTGCAAACTTGAATTAATATTATTGATACACCAGGAATGCACGGTATAATTCAAAGGTAGGTAGTAAAAGTATGTTAAATTATAACTATGAAGCCAACAGTATAGAAAAAATGAATAAATAAAAGTGAAAACTAGTCAATCCAAAAGGAGGCAAGAGAGATATACTTGTTTTCTATTGCTACATAACATGTTATCATAAACTTAGCAGTTTAAAACAACACAATTTTATTATCCAAATTTTCAAAGTTCAGAAGTTAGACATGTTTTAGCTGGGTCCTCTACTTAGAGTCTCACAAAGCTGAAATCAAGCCATTGGCCAGATGCATATTCATCTGGGAACTCATTCCAGAAAAAGATCTTTTTCTATGCTCCATTAGGTTGTTGGAAAATTAATTTCATTTTGGCCATATGACTAACATTCCAGTTTTCTTACTGCTACTTGGTTGGGGATCACCCACTTCTAAAGGCTATTCCTAGATCCTTGCCCTGGGGCTCTCTCTATCATGTGGCAGTTTTCTCCATTAAAGGCCAGCAGAAGAACATCTCTGTGATGCATCACCTTCTTTTAAATCTTGTCTAATTGGGGTAGGTCCACCCAAGACAATTTCCCTTTTGGCTAACTCAAAATCAACTTGATAGTAATCTCATCATGTAGTGATTATCTCATCATATTCACTAGTCTGCCCCACACTAAAAAGGAGGGGATTATACAGGGTACATACATTAAAGAGTGGAAATCTTGTAGACCATCAGAATTCTGCCTACCACAAAAGGAAAGAACAAGAAACAGAACAAAGACAGTAAGGAAGGAAAAGTAAGGTAGTAGATTAAAATCAAATTATATCAGAAGTTTTTAAATTTAAGTTGTCAAATGTTACAACTATAAAACAAAAATACAATTGCATGTTGCTCATAAGTACATATATAAAATCTACAAATGAAAAAAAATATGTATTTTGCAAAATATAACCAAAGGAAAGCTGTTTTAGCTCTGATCTCAGAAAAAAGAAAAAAAAACCTATATAGACTGTAAAAAAAATAAGCATGCTTAGGGGACAATGGCAGATATGTAATGACAGAGCTGAAATTCATTAGAAACATAACAGTTCAAAATTGGTGTGTACCTAATCACATAACCTCTAACATATAAAACAAAGTACTTGAAAGATCTTCAGGGACAAAATGACAAATACGCCACCATTGTGAAAGATTTTTAACACTTCTCTCAGTAACTGATGGCTCACACAGAGAAAAAAGAAGACACACAAAAAAATGTATGATTAGGAAATACAATTAGGTATTTGACCTAATTAATACATGCAAAATACTTAAAGTTGTAGAATATGGTCTTTTAAAGCACACATTAAACAATTACAAAAACTGAACATATCATATACCATAAAATAAGTTTCAAAAAATTTCAAAACACTAAAGTCATAGAGTATTTTTATGAACATAGTATTATTTAGCAAGAAATTATTATCATAAAAAGATAAATGGAAAAATATATTACATGATAGACAAGCAAGAAAATTATAATAAAAATTATAATAAAAATTATAAAATATCTTGAATTGCATGATATTGAAACTAATGGTATCAAAACAACTGGCCATTTTTAGAGGCAAAACTGTAGCCCTAAATGCTTGCATTAGAAAAGACTACATGATGGAATTCAATGAACTATGCATTCATTTCAAGACAGCAGTAAAAAAACTAGTTAAATAATACGGTAAAAATATTAAAAAGCAGAAATTAATACAATGAAAACATCATAAAAGATTCAACCACACCAAAATTTAATGCATTGAGAATAATAATTAATTGATAAATCACTGTCAACAGGCCTTTTTAAAAAATGAGAGAGAGAATATAAATAACCAGTACCAAGGGAAAAAAATTTTTTGAATGGATATGGTATAAAGTGCTTGAAGATGATACTAGAAGGTTAGGTTAGTGCCAGATAATTAAGGTTCCTTCAGGCTAAGTTAAGAAATTTGGAATCTGAGGGATATAAATGAAAGAACGTTCAGGAACCTAACTGAACTGACACTAGGAATGGTGAAAAGAGACAAGTTCAGGACTATTAAAAAAACTACATATATATATGTGTGTGTGTGTGTGTGTGTGTGTGTGTGTATATATATATATATATATATATATATATATATATATATGAAAGACTTGGTAGAGAGCCTAATAGTGAGCTGTGGAGAAGTAAAGAATAATTCAAAGGCTTCAAACCTTACTAATGGGATGGTTAAAAGTCCATTAATTAAAAATATTATTTGGGATGAGGGGAGATAGAAATAAGCAAATAGAAAATGGGGAGGGGGGAGAGGAGTCCATTTTAGAATATATGGAACCGAAGGTGCCTGTGGCCATTCACGTGGAGAGATCACAGAAGCAGCTGAAAATGTGGTTTTGAGCTCAGGAAATAATGTGTACCTGAACACTGTCAAGTTAGCTATCTGAATAACAATTCCTGACTTTCTCTTGAGAGAGATTAAATAGCAAGATCTTGTATAGCAAGTTTGAATAGTAAAGGATCCTTTATTATCTGAGTCTATTTGGTTCCAGAGTATCAAACAGCAGGTAGTAAGAGAACAAAATATGATAGTTACTGAGGGAGTAAGTAAAATCACCCAGTAATCATGTGTGTGGTAATAAAATAATAGGGTTGAAGAAAAAAATCTAAGGATTACTGAATTTAATATGACAAGCAACAGAAAAGGAGACTTTAAAAGAAAATGAGAATAAACTCTCTGAGGATTAGAGTGTGGGAATGGTGGCAAAGAGAAAAGAGTAGAATGATCTAATACATCAAGTTAACTGCCCATGTGTGAGAGGATAAGCCTAGGAACCACAGTAGACTTGGCAGTGACAGATTTAGGACAATTTTAAGAGGTAATATAAAAAGTGAATGATATGTGAGAGAAAAAGTGGGGAGAGAAGCTAGGAATTAATCCCAGACTTTTGGTTTGCATGATCACTGGACGGTATTGCCACCAACTAAGGGAAAAGCATATAGATGATGAAGGGTTTTTAGAGGGAACATGATGTGTTTTGCATACAGTATATATTTGGTTTGAAGGGCCAAGTATTTAAAATATAGTGTTTTGGATATTTAATACTGAAATTTGGGACATTTGGGAGAGTAGTCTGGGCTGGACACTGTTGAGGGTCACTGTATTATTCAGATTTTGCTAATGTATTTGTTTCTTAGGGTTGCCATGACAAAGAACATAAACTAGATTTTTTTAAATTTTAATTTAGCTTATTTTTTGCCAACTTCTTTTAAGTTTTTTTTTTTTTTTTTTTTAATTTTAATTCCAGCATAGTTAACACACAGTGTTATATTGCTTTCAGGTGTACAATATAGTGATTCAACAATTCTATACATTCCTCAGGGCTCATCAGGTTAAGTGTATTCTTAGTCCCCTTCACCTGTTTCACTTATCCCCCCACCCACCTTCCCTCTTGTAACCATCAATTTGTTCTGTATAGTTAAGGGTCTGTTTCTTCTTTTTTTAATTTTTTCAAAGTCTATTTATTTATTTTGAGAGAGGGTGGGGAAGGCACAGAGAGAGAGAGAATTCCAAGCAGACTCCATGCTGCCAGTGCAGAGCCCAATGCAGGGATCGAACTCACCAACCATGAGATCATGACCTGAGCCAAAATCAAGAGTGACGCTTAACTGACTGAGTCACTCAGGTGCCCCTTGGTTTGTCTATTTTTACCCTTTGTTCATTTGTTTCGTTTCTTTAATTCCACATCTCAATGAAATCATATGGTATTTGTCTTTCTTAGATTCGTTTTGTTTAGCATTATACTCTCTAGCTCAACCTATGTTGTTGGAATTGGCAAAACTTCATTCGTATTATGGCTTAATAATATTCCCTTATATATACATACCACTTCTTCTTTATCCATTCATCTACAGATGGACACTTGGGCTGCTTCCATAGTTTGGCTATTGTAAATGATGCTGCAATAAACATAGAGGTGCATATATCTTTTCAAATTAGTGCTTTTGTTCTTTGGGTAAATACCCAGTAGTGCGATTACTGGATCCTAAGGTAGTTCTATTTTTAACTTTGAGGAACCTCCGTACTGTTTTCCATAGTGACTGCACCAATTTGCATTCTCACCTACAATGCATGAGGATTCCTTTCTCTTTTCACCACATTCTTGCCAACACGTATTGTTTCTGATGTTTTTGATTTCAGCCATTCTGACAGGTGTGAGGCGACATCTCATTGTGGTTTTGATTTCTATTTCCCTGACGATGAGTGATGCTGAGCATCACTTCATGTGTCTGTTGGTCATCTGTATGTCTTCTATGGAGATATGTCTATTGATGTCTTGTGCCCATTTTTTAATTGGATTATTTGGTTTTGCGGTGTTGAGTTTTATAAGTTCTTTATATATTTTGGATACAAACCTGTTATTACATGTGTTATTTGTGAATGTCTTCTCCATTCAGTAGGTTGTATTTTTGTTTTGTTGATAGTTTTCTTTGTTGTGCAGAAGCTTTTTACGTTAATGCAGTCCCAATGTTTATTTTTGGTTCTCTTTGCCTTGCCCCAGGACACATTATCCAGAAAAATGTTGCTATGGCTGATGTCAGAGTAATTACTGACTGTGCTCTCTTCTAGGATTTTTAGGATTTCCTGTTTCACATTTATGTCCTTAATCCATTTCCAGTTTATTTTTGTGTATAGTGTGAAAGAGTGATCCAATTTCATTCTTTTGTGTGTAGCTGTCCAGTTTCCCAACACCATTTATTGTAGAGATTGTCTTTTTCCCATTGCATATTCTTGCCTCTTTCTCAGAGATTAATTGACCATATAATCATGAGTTTGTTTCTACGCTTTCTATCCTGTTCCATGGACCTATGTATCTATTTTTGTACCAATGCCATACTTTAAAATTATTATAGCTTTATAGTGTAACTTGGAATCTGGAATCGTGATACCTCCAGTTTTGTTTTCTTTTTCAAGATTGTTTTGGATATGTGGGGAAGGCACATGCATACAAATTTATGTTCCATACAAATTTTAGGATTATTTGTTCTAGTTCTGTGAAAAATGCTATTGGTGTTCCATACAAATTTTTGTGTTCCATACACATTTTAGGATTATTTGTTCTAGTTGTGTGAAAAATGCTGTTGGTTTTTGATGGGAATTGCATTAAAGCTGTAGATTGCTTTGGGTAGTATGGACATTTTAACAATATTTGTTCTTCCAATCCATGAAAATGGAATATTTTTGACTTGTTTGTGTTATCTTCAATTTCTTTCCTCAATGTTTTATAGTTTGTTCAGAGTACAGGTCTTTCACCTTCTTGGTTAAATTTATTCCTAGGTATTTTATTATTTTCGGTGCAGTTGTAAATGGGATTATTTTCTTGATGTCTCTTTCTGTTGCTTCCTTACTAGTGCATAGGAATACAATGGATTTCTGTACATTGATTTTGTGTCCTGTGAACTTACTGAATTCATTTATCAGTTCTAGTAGTTTCTTGGTAGAGTCTTTAGGGTTTCTATATATTGTATAATGTCATTTGAAAATATTAAAAGTTTTACTTCTTACCAATTTGGATGCCTTTTATGTCTCTTTCTTGTCTGATTGCTGTGGCTAGGATTTCCAGTACTATGTTGAAGAGAATCAAGTGGTAAGAGTGGACATCCTTGTCTTGTTCTTGATCTTAGGGGAAAAGCTCTCAGTTTTTCACCTTTGAGTATTATGTTACTTGTAAGATTTTAATATATAGCCTTTATTATGTTAAAGTATATTGCCTCTGAACGTATTTTGTTTAGGTTTTTTTCATAAATGGATGTTGTACTTTGTTGAATGCTATTTTTGCTTCTATTGAAATGATCATATGGTGTTTATCCTTTCTCTTATTAATGTAATGTATCACACTGATTGACCTGTGAATATTAAACCACCCCTGCATCCCAAGAATAAATCCCACTTAATTGTCGTGAGTGATTTTTCTAATGTGTTGGATTCAGTTTGCAAATACTTTGTTGAGGATTTTTGTATCTATGTTCACCAAAGATATTGGCCTAGTTTTCTTTTTCCATAGCATCTTTATTTGATTTTGGTATCAGGGTAATGAAGGCATTGTAGAATGATAAATGAGGTATTTAAAACAACAAATATTTATTCTCCAGTTGTGGATGTTAGAAGCCTGAAGTTAATGTGTTGGCAGGGCATACTCACTCTGAAGGTTCTAGGGGAGGATCCATCCTTGCCCCATCAGGTTCCAGTAAACCCATATATTTTTTTAGTTTGTGGCAGCCTAACTCCAATCTATGCCCCCCATCTGCACATAGTTGTATTGCATTAGTGTCTGTGTCTGTGTCCAAAATTCTCTCTTCTTGCGAGCATACAGTTTATACTGAATTAAGCGTTCGTTCTACTCCAGTATGACCTCATTTTAACTGACTATATTTTCAATAAACCCATTTCAAAATATGGTCACATTCTGGGGCACCAGGAATAAAAATTTCAGTTTCTCTTTTTGGGAGATACAATTCAACACATAAAAGCTACATTTTGCTCCTTTTACCAATAGTTCATAAAATTTTCTTGCAGACATGCTTTATGTTGTTGTTGTTGCTTCTCCCCCCCCCCACCCCCCCCCTCCCCAACCCACCCTGCCCAATTCATTTGCAAGTCACTGGAGCTTATCAGTTTTCTTTGGAGGGGCAACAACTTTAGTCTCATTTCTCCAAGCCTTTGTCTTGGTTAAAACACTAGTCTGGAGCCAACTAAATCAAATCAGAGATTTAACAAAGGACTTCATGATTAGACTTTAGACTTGGACTATTCCTGTTTATTCAGCAACCACTGACACTATATATTATCTTTAGCTGATTGGTTATTAGTAAAAATTTTATCCTTTAATCCTGAAAGTCCCAGAATTCCTCCTGTTCTCTTTTTATTTTTGTTTGGTGACTGGCCAATCATTTTTCAGCTCATTTCTTTCTTGTAGTACCTTGTCAAATGCAGCCTATGTCACCAAAGCATTAAATCCACAAGTTCATTTGATGTATGACTTTCTTCCACATTATTGCTTTTGACAGTGTATCAAATGTTTCCCCATTGCATAACAATTTCACCATTTTTCTGATCTCCAAAATTGTGCCTTCTAGTATATTTTATATATCATTAAATTTTTACAGAGTATGCTGTGGTAAAATGACAACAAAACAAAGCCAGCTTGCTTACAAGAACAAAATTTTATTCCTTGTTTTGTTACATGTTGGCTAGTATAGGCTATGGCTCAGCATGTGTCTTCCTGATGAAAGGTTAGCCTCTGTCTTGACCTACAGTTCTTGCAACACAGATAAAAGCAAAAAGGTGTAACCAGGGACAAACAATTGATCATTTGTGCTCATTTCCATTAATGAAAGCTAGTCATATTTCTAAATCTGATACTAGTCCATGAGTTAGAGGAGTTTTATTGATCATAATTGCGCACAGCAATAACTTACAAATAAATGGGGATGAGTAATTCGTTTACATGGGGTCAGTGAATTGTTTGGAATCATAATAAACTATACAATCGTTAAGGCAATCGTATATTGAAAGGAGAGTGAGGATATACAGATCAGGAAAGTAATTGCCTCTTTAAGAAATTTGGTTGAAACGGGGAGAAAAGCAATATAATGGATGGTGGGGTGAGTGTGGCATATATGCATTTGTGATTGTTTTGGTTGTTGTGTTATTTTGTATTTTTAAAAAAGAATAGAAAGGAGTATGCTTAGAGACTGACAAACAAGCGAGTAGGGTCACTCATTTTACTTAGGAAAAGGAATAAGGATAAGTGTTAGGTAAATGGTTTAATAGGAAGGATGTGCATTCAGGTGAGAAAAATTAAGACTGATGTCTCATGATTTTCCCCTCAATTATCTAATAATGCCATCTACATAGAGCAAATAAAGATGTGGATCAATCATTTTGGGTAATAATTTTTTAGAAAAGAAATAGTTTTTTAGAAAAGAAAATTAGCAAATAAAATTGGGAGACATTAAAACATAATTGAAGATGGGGCGCCTGGGTGGCTCAGTTGGTTAAGTGTCTGACTTCGGCTCAGGTCATGATCTCACAGTTTGTGAGTTTGAGCCCCACCTCAGGCTCTGGGCTGACCGCTCGGAGCCTGGAGCCTGTTTCCGATTCTGTGTCTCCTTCTCTCTCTGCCCCTCCCCCACTTGTGCTCTGTCTCTCTCTATCAAAAATAAATAAAGGTAAAAAAAATTTTTTTAAACATAATTGAAGAACATGTACTTGAAAGATCATTTCAGAGGTGGAACTGAGATCATAAATTGTGTCTCAGAGAAAGAGAGGTGTTTTCCTTTTGATAAAGAAGAGCAGAAAAGAATGGAAGATAGGAGTGCATAATTCTTAAGAATTTCTACATTGCAGGGCGCCTGGATGGTTCAGTTGGTTAAACATCGGACTCCTGATTTGGCTCAGGTCATGATCTCATATTTGTGAACTCACCCCATATCAGGACTTAAGATTCTCTCTCCCTCTCCCTCTGCCCCTTCACCACGTGCTCTCTCTCTCGCTCTCTCTAATAATAATAATAATAATAATAATAATAATAATAATAATAATAATTTCTACATCACAAATTTTTGGAACTTCCACAGTTAAAGCAGAGGAGAAAAAAAAAACTAAATGGTATTAGTTAAGGGTAGTGTAACACTTTGGCAAACTTTTTAATGCCCTAATACTCCACTACCAATCTCATTTTATGATTGTGTTTATACAAAACTGGAAATATCATGTAGGAAATATTGTAAAGTTTTTCTGAACCAGTAGCTATGTGGATGTGTGTGTGTGTGTATGCAAAATCTACACTAAAATAAACACAAAAGAAACATCATTCTTTACATATTTTCTTGCCTTCAAAAAATACATACATACATATACATATATATACGTATATATATGAGTATGTATATGATTATGTATACATATATACATATAAATTCTAGGAGTTGATAATTGTTACAATTCATAAATATCTTTGGAAACATTTGCAGTAACTCCAAACTGTGATGATAAAAACAAAGGAAGAAAAAATCCACAAAGAAACTTCCTGTATAAGTTTTATATTTTTGTTAGTTCATCTGCTCCTTTACTTATTCCCCTTAGTATGCAAATTCCACTGTTAAGTGATCTCTTGTGTATTATTCATTTTCTTAAAAATTGTGTGTGTGTGAGTGTGTGTGCATGTGTATGTATATGTGTGTACATGAGCTATATAAAAACTATGATTTCACAGCATACACTAAATTCTAAGCTTTTCAGGTGTCATTTTCAGGACTTTCTTTTAATTATTAGACAATTATATATCATTTAGAGAAACAATTCCAAAAGATAAATTAGAGATTGTGACTCAATTCTTTCATGGTTTTTCACTCATGTGATAGAGCAATGTGTTCCTAATTTTTTCCTAGGTGTTTATATTTTGTTTTCTCAGTGGTACTCTAGTCTTTCTTCAAACCCACCTCCAGTGGATGGGAAACAAGTGGAAGTCTAATGGTTTGGAGACCAGCCAAATGCCATGCTATATTTCTTTAAGGACAAATGTGCACCAGAGTCCAATGCCCCATCCCCCCTTTTTAAGGAAAAAAATATAAAGGTCTTTAATTCATCCCAGGTAGTCAATTAACCTATCTTAAATTTTCTTCAGAAAACCTTGGTTTTCTAAAAATACTCAGTTATAGGGAATTTTTGCATTTAATTAGTGTACATGGACTTTGCTGTGAAGGTGGGAGGAATTTCCTAATACTACCCAGAGGTGAAAAATACACATTCAAATATTATAACTATAAATATCCTAAAGCTTTTGATTTTCTCATTACCCAAGTTGACTTCTGTTTAAAAATAAATATAATAATTTAGGTTTATTTCCTTCGATATTCTTTGAATATCAGGTTGGTTTTTCCAAATTCCTTCTATTTTTAAAATCCTTTTTAAAATCTATCCAAACATAATTTATAAAATATATACACTTGATTTTACGACACGATGTGGAGCAAAAGAAGCCAGACACAAAAAAAGTATATACTGTATGATTTCACTTGATAAAGTTCAAGAACAGACAAAATGAATGTATGATAGAACAAGCCAGAATAGTGGCAATTGTCAGGAGACAGGGGCCTGTGTGGTAGTGCACAAAGGGAATTTCGGGGCTGCTAGTAATGTTCTGTATCTTGACCTGAGTGCTGTTAGGTGGGTGTGTGTGTTCACTCCTGAAAAATCCAGTCAGCTGTACACTAAGGATTTGTGCATTTTCTGACAAAAGCTTCAACAAAGGGTTTAAAAAATCAATTGAAAGAATAAAATAATAAAAGAAAAAAACATGTAAACTTATTTCAGATGTAACTGAATAAATCGTGGTCAGTTCAAAAGATTTAATTGTTTATGTTTTTAAAATAAGCGTTGTGAATAAAATTTATGAGTAGTGCCACTCATAAATCACATACTAGATTAATAGTTGCCATAGTTATTTTTTAAATTTTTAAAAATTTTTAATGTATGTTTATTTTTGAGAGAGAGAGAGAGAGATCAGAAGTGGTGGAGGGACAGAGAGACAGAGACAGAATCTGACAGGCTCCAGGCCCTGAGCTGTACAGAGTCCAGCGCGAGGCTCGGATTCACCAACCGAACCATCACCTAGGAGCTGAAGTCGGACACTCAACTAACTAAGCCACTCAAGAGCCCCGGTATTTGCCATAATTAAAAGCTCTTATGGAGTAAATTTGTAAAGAAGATAAGTAAAAACAACATATCTTTTTTAGTTTATCATGTTTATATTATCTGCAACATAATAATCTCTCAATTTTTAATGTAATAAATATTGAATAGCCAAGGATTTCATTTATCTCCTTTCTTTCTTTCTATCTATCATCTGTCTATCATCTATCAACATTGTTAAATAGTGCTCAGGAGCAGACATGAAAATGTTTTGCAAAAAAATAATTTGTTGCTTAGTTTCATAGTTATGCATCATTAAAAGGGGAAGTTTTTTGAAAACTTTCATAATTGTTAATTTACTTATACAATGCAAGTGCTTGTCAATAAAGTTTATTAAAAGATAGTAATGAAATCAAAGATTTAACATGTGTCCTAGTCTTTGGTGGAACCATTACTGAGTGATCACTGATTTGGTGTTACTGTTCTTACTCTAGCACCTTTTTTTCCCCCAAGACTGCATTTGTTATCTATATGAATCAATCTTTTTTGATGGCCAGTTCTGATGTTCATCTGGGAATGTATCTGATCTATGAAACATCTATCAAAATGGGTGGTAGCTTAACAAAAATAGATGTAGATGCAATAAAATTTTAAGAACTTAAATGCTCATAATTTTCAAAGATGTTATTAGATGAATGGAATATCATGAAGTATTTATTATGGGCACATATAATCATAGCCTGGAAAAATTCTTATGAACACAGGGGAATAAAACCCTATGTTTACTAATATGGTATACAGTTGATGAAAACAACTCTACCAACAGAATAGCTCTGAGAGTGAAATTATTCATGGTGGCTATTTGCTATTTGTTTTCTTTCACTTTTAATTTTGAAAAAATATTCATATGACTAAAAAGTTACAAAAACAATACAAAGAAACTTAAATACACTTTATTCTTTATCTAAATTCTCCATTTGTTAATATTTTATCAATACTACATCATTCTTTGCTCTCATATATTTGTGTATATGCAGATATGATTTCTCATTATAGCTAAACAACTAAATGTTTATTCCCTAAAAGAAGTATATTCTCCTCTATTGTGTCTGTAAAACAAGAAAATTGACATTGGTAAATACATCTTTACAGAAAATGAATCCAATACATAGTCAGGCGTATCATTTGTTCACTCCATCTCTTGAATCAATCAATCTAAAGCTATTTCTCAGTCTTTTAAAATCCTAAAATTCAATCTTACCTTTCAGAATTCTAATTTTTTCGATAAAATTATAGATCTGTTACCTTGTAGACTACTCCTCTATTTGGGTTTATCTAATGCTGCCTCATGATTAGATTCAGGTTATATATATAAAGAAAAGGATGCCAGTTATATATTTTTAGCATAAATACAGCCAATGCAATCCTGTGCTCTTTGTGCATTCTATAGCAATCAAATCAACATGATGTTGATTTATGTCACTGCTGGAAAACGTTAACTACGATCAGCTGGTAGAGGTGCTGCCTTTCTCCATTGTAAAGCTTCCATATTCCGTGCTGTAAATACTAAAAAAATTGTAGAGGTACTTTGATAATGTGAAAATACAATGTTCCCTCATTAAATTATTACATTTTTAGCATCCTGTGATAAAAATCTTATCTAGACAATAGTGTGATATTCTCCAAAAGATTATTTTCTAATTTTGTCATCTCTTCTACTTCTTTAGTTGTCTTAATACTGCAAGGTAGAACTTGCTCTTCTTCCCATTTTTCTTTTCTTTCTATCATTGTGAACTCATATATTATTCATTATAATTTTGTACTCTATTTTGATGCACAAAGTGTTTGGCTACTGTGAGCCTCTTTACGTTGGAATATAGGTCTTTTGATAAGACCTCATCCTTCTTTTGGCATTCTATTACTTTCTGGCACAAGATTTTCCAGATTTATCTAATACTTTCTTTACCCAGTCCTGGAATTAGTCGTATTTCTTAGAAGCTCTGGTTCCTTTAAGTAAAAAATGATATTTAGAAGACAAGATCTGGATAGAAAGTATGCTTATTGCTAATTGGATATTGCTACTCTCAGGCCCTATCAGTGAACTGAGATAAGAAATGAAAACACCCATATACACAACACACAGATGCATGGCATACACATGTACGCATGTATACAAATCTATCTGTATGTGCATATATACACATGCAAACACAAAACACACATTGATACCTCTATCAATCCATAGCTATATTTATATCCATGTCTTGAATGTATGACAGTTCACTCCATTACTTCCAATTCCAATCTAACACACATAATTTATTCTAGATTCTTCCTTTTTCATGCTTGTAGCTTTCCTACTAGTCAGGAACTTGGTTTTTCTATTAGCTTTCTATTGTTTTTGTAACAAATTATCTCAAACTTAGTGACTTAAAACAACACAAATGTATTATCTTGCTGTTCTAGAAGTTAGAAGCCCAACATAAGTCTCACTGGGCTAAAATCAAGGCAAGAACAGAGCTATGTTCCTTTCTGGAGACTCTAGAAGAGAACCGTGAGTTTGTTGCTGTAGTCGTTCCTTTGTTTCGTTTTTGTTTTGCCTTTTCCAACTTCTAGAGATGATGTAGAGCCCTTAATTGTGGATTCCTTTCTCCAATTTGAAAGCCAGAGCCAGTGTATCTCTCTGGCCACTCTTCTGTAGTCACATCAGTGGCTCTTTTTGCCATGACCTAGAAACAACTGATGCTTTATTTGTCAACTTCTTAATTGACCCTAACTCTGTGCCAAGTGCTGATACTATCTGTCACCTCCCTATCTGGCCCTGACTTAGTTCCAGTTGGTACCCCACTTGGCTCCTTCTTTACATGTTTCTTCACCACAAGAAAACTGATGCTTTGCTTGGCCCTTTCCTCACTCTTACACAGTTGATCTCGCACAGGTTAACTCCAATAGATATGTTTCAAGGGAAGGAGGATGCAGGAGAGGTAAAGTTTAAGTTTTTGTTTCAAAATCTAAGAATGGTATGAAAGTAACATGTACTAAATATCAAGTTTTCTGTCTACTAATACTCTTGGAGAAGACTATCATACCTTTTCTAAACTTCAATGTTTTCCAACCATGAAATGAAAGGATCCAATTATTATTCATGGCTAATATTCAAGGGTACCATTATTTACATTTCTCAGAAAATTACACATTATCTGTTATCATATACTTTCATTTGCAAAATCATCTACCTATAAATACACTTTTAGAGAGGTATGTTTGTTTCTAAATTCAAAAATGTTTACAATTAACCTATGTAAATTTTGTCCTTCTGCCCCAAGATAATTTATTCTGATTCTTGTTTGTATTATGAAAGCATATAAAGGAAGCCAAAATTTTGAAAGTAGTCCCTTCTGTATTGCAATAAAAAAAAATTTCACATAGCCCTCTTTAGATTGAAAATATCTACTTTATAATGGATGTATTGGTTTTCTAAGGTTGCCATAACAAAGTACCAGAGACTAGATGGTTTTGAACAACAGAAAGTATTCTCTCACAGTTCTCTAGTGAAGTCTGAAAGCAAGGTGTAAGCAGTGCCATCCACCCTCTGAAGGCTCTAAGGAAAAATCCTTCCTTCCTTCTTTCAGGTTCTGGAAACTTCCACCAATCTTTGTTGTTTCTTGGCTTGTAGCTGCACCATTTCAATCTCTGCCTGCATGTCACATGATATTCTTCCTTGTATAAATCTCCATATGTCCTCTAATCTTCTTATATGGACACAAATTGCTTGATTTGGGGCTTACATGAATCAAGTATGACCTCGTTTTAACTAATTACATTACCCTATTTCCAAATAAGGCCACATTCTTCATCCTTACATGTGAATTTTTGGAAGACACCCTTCAGCCCACTCCACTGAAAACCCATGTGACTATAAATAAATATATAAATAAATAAGCAAAGGACATTTTAAAATGGATTGCTTATCAGATGATATTAGAACATTAATGTTAATTTTCTGTAGTATGATAATGACATTCTGATTATGTAGTAGAATGCTTTTACTTTTTAGGAAATTCACGCTGATATCTACAGGTGATGTTGGCAACTTACTTTCAAATGCTTCAGAAAAACAGAGAATGAAAAGGAAAGAGAGACAGAGAGACAGAAAGAGACACACAATAGAAAATAAAGTAAGAGAAAAATGGAATGCAAGGTGGTCAAGATAAAGTCTTAAATAAGGTGGTCATTTCCTCATTGCAAAGTTGAAATATGAACAATTTCTTAAAGGTGGCAATAGATTAGCTAGGTATATATCTAAAAGAAAGTGTTTCTGGAAGAGGAGAACACTAGAACAAAGAGGCAGAAATTTGAACATGACTGGTATGTCTCAGAAAGAGCAGGGAAAATGATGCTAGACAGATAATTGGAGACCAAATCATGTAAGCCTTTTTTTTTTAATGTTTATTTTTGAGAGAAAGAGAGAGAGACAACAACAAAATGTGAGCAATGAAGGGAGGGAAGAGAGAGGGAGTCAAAGAATCTGAAGTAGGCTCCAGGCTCCGAGCTGTCAGCACAGAGCTCAATGCAGGGCTCGAACTCATGAACTGTGAGATCATGACCTGAGCCAAAGTCAGACACTTAACTAACTGAGCCACCCAGGTACCCCCAGCCTTTTTTATTTAACGTTTATTTTTGAGAGAGAGAGAGAGAATGAGGGGGGGCAGAGAGAGAGGGAGACACAAAATCCAAAATAGGCTCCAGGTTCCAAGTTGTCAGCACAGAGCCCAAAGAGGGGCTTGAACTCACGAACCATGAGATCATGACCTGAGCCAGTCAGATGCTGGACCATCTGAGGCACCCAGGCGCCCCCCAGGCGCCCCTCTTGTAAGCCTTTTTAAGTCATAATATGTGATTTGAACTGATTAACATAATAAAGAAGTTAACTGTTCTGTTGAGAAAAGACTGTGGGACAGCAAAAAGAGAAAGATTTGGACCTTTTGGAAAACTACTGCAGTAATCAAGTGAAAAATCATGGTAGCTCAGACAAGAGTGATTGCCTTATGTGGAATGACCAAAGGGGTTCTAAATACCCTTTGAAGGTAAACCCAACATTATTCCCTGACAAAAATGTGGGAAGTGAAAGGATGTAAGTAAATGAACAACTAGAAGGCTAGAATCTCTGTCAACTCAGATGAGAAAGGCTGTGTGTGGATAGAGCAGGGTGGAGCTGAAAGGCCATACTTTCAATTTCAGATGTTGACCTTGAAAGGTTGAATAGACAGTTATACACATCTGGAGATTGGCACAGTAATCTGCCTAATTTAGAAATATACATTTTAAAATTGTCAGCAAATAGGTGATATTAATAGAAATAAATGAGATAATCAAGGAAATGACTGTGGATAGAGGAGACAAAGATCCAGGAATGAAAGAAAAATGTGAAATAAGAGACACAGCAATCAGAAAGGCAGGAGAAAAACAGTGTGCAGTGTACAGGAAGCAGGACTGGTGACCTAAGCTGTGGTCTAGCTCAAAATAAAAATATGGAGCCCTTGTTAAAAAATTGTTTAAATTTTCAAGACAGAGACAGCAGAACATTAAGCTAAAGGCAGAATCCTTCTAAGTTCAGGGGCCTGCATGACTGCACAGGCCTCATTCTACTGAAGCAGGCCCCAAATGGAAACCAATAAGAGAAAATATATTAAGGAAGAGAAAGAAATCAATTGTTTCAAAAGTTAAAAATAGATTAGATAAGAGAGGACTGAGAACTAATCACTAAATTTACCAATGTGGATAGAACTATTGACTTGAACAAGAGCAATGTCTGTTGAAAAATATGGACAAAATCCTGGTAGAAGTAGGTTAAAAATGAATGGGGGGAGGGACATCCGAGGCAGTGCATATAAACAACTCTTTTGAGGAGTTTGTACTACTAAAAATAGAAGTCAGTAGCTCGCAAAAGATATAGTCTTCTTTCTTTTTGTTTTCGTTGATTAAAGAAGGAAAGAATAAAAGAAAGTTTTCTGACTGGAGGGAATGATCACAAGAATATGAAAAATACATAATGTAAAAGAGAGAGGGAAACTCTTTTGGAGTTCCTTGGAGCAACGTCATTAAGTAGGTGAGAAAGTATGTCTTTTATTAAATAAATGAGGTGCCCAGATTTTCTTTAAAGCACCCTGAAAAGTTGTCTATGCTAACAACCGGGTCAAAATATGTAGGTAGAAAGGAGGATATTACCATTACCATTGTTATGGTTTATTAACTGACTGTAAGGAAGCAAGGGATTTGGAAGCATATAAAGGTAGTAGCTAAAATAACCAGATCTGGAGAATAAAGTTTAAATTTAGAAGAGTTGAGTATTAATAAATGTATTATTGAAACAATAATATTTAGGAGGAAACAAAGTGTCAAGAGAACCTGGTTGGTGGGGTGGAGAAAATGCAGACAATTTTTTGTTTTCTGTTTTTTGTTTTTTGTTTTTTGTTTTTTTTCCTCTCTAGGGCCTGTCCCTTATATAATGCGCCAGTCCTAAACTGCGTTCTTGTATCGGCAGTAGCAGCAGACAAGGTCTTTTCCCTGAATGGGAAACTGGGAAAGTGGAAAGTATGTTGTCCAAAGAGAATGAAGGGAATCCTTGTTACCTCATTTACCATTCTTTTATGTAACCATTTTCTACTGGATGAAGACTCAGTCTTGAGAAGTGTACAGGGAGGTCAAAATGTCCAGTGAGAGATATCAGAATACATATTAGCTGCATCGTCATGGAATCTACAGATGACAGTGTCTGGTGTGTATATGGGTAACATGGTGAGAGGTAGAGATATACATGATTGATCATGTGTTAGTGATTATTGGAAACACTTGATTGTTTCTTAGTACTCCTATACATTTTTATATGTTTAAAATTTCAATATTCAAAAGTAAAAAGAACATTGGATATCATTTCTCACAAAGATGTCCACCTAAATCAATACAGCTTTCCAATCCCCCCAAAATATAGTTCCTCATTTCACAGGATTTTGAAGTCTTTAACAAAAGTTTTGCTTTATTCTGAGATAAAGAAAACTCTAAAGAACCTCACAACCCAATAAGAAAATTGGGTGTAAACTACAGATCATAACTTATTTTGAGCCCACCAAGAGAGCTAACATTAGGAGTCAACCGAGGAATCTGAGTTTCAAAGAGGGACAGAACCTCTGAGGAGAATAAAACACATAAACTATCTTACCTGTAGTACAAGATGAGAGGAAGAGGAGCTGGCTGCCATCCAAGATAAGGAGAAATTAACTAAAGCTTGTGCAGACCGCCAAAATCATAATCCGCTAGTATGTCAGTTTGAAAGAAACAGGATGCTAGACACAAAGGGGGTCTGCACTCATTTGCAACTTCTTTTTCAGTGGCCCTCTACCTGGAGTTCATGAGGAAAAAAATGGGTATAGTGTTGGAGAATATAGTGTTGGAGAGCCCCGGGTGATAAGGTCAGGAGACATGTGATTATTGGCTATGGGGGTCAGGTATAAAATGGTTCCTTGGACTTTCTTTGAAAGCAAAAATTTAAGGTGCCTCAAGAGAGGATTTGAAACTTGCCACTTCTGGCAATGAGATCAAGAATGCCACTGACATAAGCATAAAAGAAAAAGTTCTACCCTAGAAGATGGTCAAGTAATCATTTTGGGACCAAGATCCTATACATTTATCAAGAATAGATTTTGAAAGATAAGAGAAAAGGTAGGAAATGACTGCCCAACATCAAGAGCAGACACAAAGCAGAGTTTGGCTGCCATAGGAAGGAGGGGCAGGAATCTAAGAAAACTCTAACACAGAGGACCTGAAACAAAGGGCATCCCTAAGACTGAGCTCTGAGTAGAATAATCAGGAAACACCCTTGCCTTCACTAGGAACTACACAAGTACTGCAAACAACATCATTTTATTCCTGAAGGATAGGGCAAAGCCATCTAACATGGTTAAATGTCGAGTGGAGCTCTGAAATTGAGAAAATCCTCCACTGGTGCCTAGTCTCCAGGAAACACGTAAGACAACATGCAAAGAAGGTAACCATAGCAACAAAAATGAAGAGAAACTGTAACTCAAATACTAATCTGGAAATGCAAAATGCTACTGCCACTTTGGAAAACACTTTAGAAGTTTTTTTTTGTTGTTGTTTGTTTGTTTATTTACTTATTTTGAGAGAGACACAGAGTGAGCAAGTAGGGCAGGGGCAGAGAGAGCGGGAGAGAAAAAAATCCCAAGCAGGCTTCATGGTGTCAGTGCAGAACCTGACAGGGGTCTCATATCCACAAACCCTGAGATCATAACCTGGGCTGAAACCAAGAGTCCGGCACTTAACTGACTGAGCCACCCAGGCACACTTAGAAGTTTCTTATTAAAGCTAAAATGCACTTGGGGCGCCTGGGTCGCTCAATCGGTTGAGCATCCGACTTCAGCTCAGGTCATGATCTCACCATTCGTGGGTTCAAGCCCCGTGTCAAGCTTTGTGCTGACAGCTCGGAGCCTGGAGCCTGCTTCGGATTCTGTGTCTCCCTCTCTCTCTGACCCTCCCCTGCTCGTGCTCTGTCTCTCACTCTCTCAAAAATAAATAAACACAAAGAAATTAAAAAAATAAATTAATTAATTAAATTAAAATGCACTTGCCTTGTGTCTTAGCAATTCTCCTCTTAGTTATCCTATTAAATGAAGATAAATGTTCATAAAAAATCTCTGTACAACGTTTATGGCAGCTTAATTCATAATGGCCTGATCATGAATACAACTCAAATTCCTTCAACTGGTGAAACAAAGTGTGGTGCATTCATACAATGGAATATTACTCAGCAATAAAAAACTAATGAACTACTGATAAATGTAACACTATGAAAGATTCTCCAAGGCAATATGCTAAGTGAAAGACATCAGATTAAGAATGCCATATTGCACTTACATGACATTCTGAAAAAGGCAAAATTACATATTCAATCAACAGATCAGTAATTTTCAGGAGCTTGTGGTATAGTTAGGAGACTGGCTACCAAGGAAAACAGGGACCACTTTGGAGAAACGAGAATACTGTATGTTGATTCTGATGACACAACTGTGTTTGTGTATTAAAAATCTATAGATTTGCATACAAAAAAAGGTAAACTTTACTGTACATAAAGCTCCTCAGTACACCTGAGAAATAATATATATATGCATATATATATATATATATATATAAAACGCATATAATCATGCACTCACGCATTATCAATAAATTTCACTTTCAGAAAACTATTTTTTAATATAAGATTTTTATGGCTTCTAGAAATAGTTCTATCACCCATGTTTAAAATATTGAGCTGTGAAATATCAGTATCTAGCCATCTAACTGGAAAAGTAATTTCTAGATTCTATTCCTGAGCCGGTTACATAAAGTGGAACAAAGGCAAACTTTCAAAATACCAAAAAAAAAAAAAAAAAAACCACCCAGTAATAATAATTTTGAAGTACAAATAATAATAAAAGGTGCTGAGAAAGTTTAAAGTTCTTCTACCAAACGATTTGGATTCTAGACAAAGAACCTAAACTTGTGTTCGAATACTGCCTTGTTTTTTTCTCCTAGTTTTAAATTAAATATATAATACTGTGCATAACCTTCTCCTTATAAACACTTGAATTATTTTCTGTACCATATAATCTTAGTGAAGTTTAAGAAGAGTTTCATTTCTAAATGTGTCCTAATATTTAAAAGAATATATTTATCTGTGATATGCAAAATAATGATCCCCAACTGTCCACCTTCTAATCCCTGGAAGTTGTGACTATATTAGGTTTTATGGATAAGAGGAATTAAGGCTGTAGGTGGAATTACAGTTTCTAACAAAATGACTTTGAAATGCAGAGAGACTCTTGCATCATCCCAGTGGGCCCAGAGTCCTGATGTGTAAGTGAAAGAAGCAGACATAGTAAACAAGAGAGGGCAGTGTGAGAAATACTTGGCTGAAGCTGTGGCTTAGAAGGCAGAAGAATGGAACCCTGAGGCAAGGAATACAGGAAAGTTCCAGATGCTGGAAAAAGCAAGGAAATAATTTCTTCGCTAAAGCCACCAAAAAGTAATGTAACCCTGCAAGTACCTTGATATTAGCCCACAAAGACACATTTCAGACTTCTGACCTCCAGAAATATAAGATAATAAACTTGTGTTGTTTTAAGCCACTACGTTTGTGGTAATTAGTTGTAGCATCAAGAGAGAAATAACACATTACCTGATCATTTTTGAGGTAATATAGCTGCAATTATGTTTTATGAGTTATGTAAAAATTTGAAATCCACTATTAACTAACTATAAATGTTGTTTTTCTTTTTATGCAACAAAAAATCTCACTGATAAGAGTTTTAAAAACTTTCAGCAAGATTTAATTGTAGATTATTTTAAAACATGGCACAGCCAAAGTAGAAAGTTCGGGGGTCTGGGAGCACACTGGGAGAATGAATGTCAAAGTGATTTAATTTCAAATATATTGTTAGTATGCAGTAGGGGGATTACTCCTCACCTATTTGGAAATATTTCTTGGAGCTCAAAAAAATAAATAGGTTTATAAATCTGAAATTTTTATCTGTTTGATGTTGACCATGTATTTGTTCATATTATGAAAGTTCCAGAAAATATAAGAAAAATAAAAAGGAAAAATGATAGAAGTTTTGGAGGTAGAATGAGGAGGGAGAAAAATATCAGATTATGGAAAAAATCATAAGTGGTAGTTATCACAATGGCCCAGAAAAAAAGAATACCAGGTAGAAGCAGATCATCAGTTTCCAATAACGTGGAGAGGTTGAGGACAAGAAGTTTATGGCATTTTGCAGCTATAACGCTTCAGGTAACTTCCAAGAAATAATTTTAGAATTCTGCAAACTGAACGTATATGCAACTTTGAGAAATGACTCAATGGTGAAGCAGAGGTGGCAAAAACTTTCAAACACGGGAAACAAACTTTTTGGGGAGAAGAAAATAAGGAGAAAGCTGACATAAATACTTAGTGGCTTTAACACATTCGAGTTCCTGTCATCTCTAGCAAGTACCGTCATTCTTACTTCACCTATCACACAAAGTTCTTGTCAAGGTTTGTAGGACCCATATGATAAGGCCCTTGGCTTATACTCTGACCTCATTTCCTACCCATCTCCCCTTTCTTCCCTGCAGTTCTCATATTGGCCTTGATGCAGTTTCTTGTATCTGTATCTTTAAGATCCATCTTAGGGCTTTTGCACTTATTCCTTCCACATGAGGGACATGGAGCTTTAGAGTGTTCTTCATCAGAGAAGAGTGGGCAGATATCACATGTGGTCTTAACCTCTTTCAGATCCTATCTGCCAGAACTAGACACAAGACAGGCTAAGACTCCTTCCATGTGCCTGAGAAAGAAAGATGAACCAGGTTTGGTGAGCACTTACCTTATCTATCACATCAACTTTATTTTCCTTCCAATAATCTGTTCTCTATAACTTAATAGACATGTTTTTATTAAACTATGAATTCTACCATGTCTATTGCAAGCTTAAAATCTTCAGTGCAAGAGAAGTGCAACCTTCTCTTGAGGTTGCAAGTATAATTTCCCTTATTACCTATCAATCATCCTCTACTTTCTATAAGGCCACCTGTAATTCTGCCACTTTTATATATGCATCCCCTGAATATGCCACATTAATTTTCATGCCTCTCTTTTTCTAAGCATGCTATTGCCTCTTCTGATAATGTTCTTTTTCTCACATTAGTGAGCCCTTTCCAAAATCCAGCAGATATCCTCTTCCTGAGAAAGTCAATCACTTTTTTTCTGTTTAAATTTACTATGTATTTTCTTTATTTAATTTACCATATCAAATGGAAAAGAATAATTTATTCACACCTTATCCTCAATATTAGACTACAAGTTCTTTGGGTGCTCTATCTTTGGGGTGTTTTTTATTGTGACTGCCTATCATCTACCTCAATATCTTTTCTGTATATGTTGTAAAGTCTTTGCTGAATTTTATTATAATGAAAGGGACTTAACTGCCTGAAGTATGTAGAATATTTATGAATACTATTTGGCTTGAATTTCTGTATTAAATAAATTTGGAAGAAATCAATGTTGATCCACCAGGAGATCTTTATGAAAAATAGGAGAATCTGAAGTATTTAAATAAAACTACAGAAAAGACATTTTGAGCTAAGATATTCCATAACTGTTTTAATAATTCAGAAAATAAGAATTTGAGTTGCAGTTCAATAATCTATATAAAAATAGCATTATCTCTTTTTCTCTCTTTCTCTCTTTTTTTGAAACACAATTCTTTATTGTATTTGGGGGAATCAAGCTATTTTTCTACAAAGACAGACAACTCACAAAACTCAAATTTTGTAACTTGGGTTATTCTTGGTTAAAAAAAAAACATTCCAATAAATATAGAAAATATATAAATATATGCAGGAAGAGATCAATCTAAAAGATGAAGATAATTTTAATTATGAATTTTAGGCCGATGCTCCGTAAGGATCAAAAGTTATTTGATGTTCATTTTATCATTTCCAAACTATTGCAAATTCACATAAATTCAAAGTTTAGAAGCAGCTTGTTTTAGCTATTATAAGGTTTTGGTTTTGAAAGCTGTAAAAGTTGTCATTTAAGCAAATAGATTACTTCCAGAGACTATAAATGGCAGCCTTTGTCTCAGAATAGCTAGCCCCAGAACATATCGATCAGAACTTGTCAAATGTAGGGCACAATTCAGGACAGATCTCATTTTAATTTTCTGTGATATCACCATTATTGATTAGGTTTTACTTATTTACAATAATGATGAGAGATTGGGGTCCATAAGGTTTTAAGTCAATATTTAGATTAGAAAATTGTGGATGCAAATAGAAAGGCTCCACTTCTCATGTTGCTATTGGTTTTAGAGATTAAATAATTCACAGACCTTATCAGCAGAGAACATTTGGATACCTATAACAATTATATCAATCAAAAACAGAGACAAAGATCTTTTATGTTCAAGTAATCATTGCCAAACAGGCATATACAACTTGATACTGAATTTGGTTAAGAAATTTTTGTCATGTTCACATTTCTTCACTGCTGAAGTTCTGAAAATTACTGTGTTTGTAAAGCAAATCATCTGGGCACTTTTTTTTTTTTTAATTCCATGCTAGTTTTTTACTACTGTTTTGTTTACTTCATAGTAAATGTTTTTTATGATATCTGGTAACTTACTATTTTTCCTAGGCTTTTAACATTGCTTCCCATTAATAGAAATACTTTACTAGAAAGTGGACTCTGTTGACAACCTGACTCTACCTTCTCTCTTTGGACAGTAATCACCAAAGGGGTTTGGAAATCAACTGGTCACTTTAAAATGACAGCAGATTTAGGGGTGCCTGGGGGCTCAGTCATTTAAGCATTCAACTCTTGATTTCGGCTCAATTAATGATCTTACAATTTGTGAGATTGAGCCCCCTGTCGGGCTCTATGTGCTGACAGCCTGGAGCCTGCTTCGGATTCTCTCTCTCCCTCCCTCCCTCCCGGCCCCTCCCCGACTTGTGTTCTCACTCTCTCTCAAAATAAAGAAAAAAAAATTTTAATGACAGCAGATTTATTCTTTGGTCTAGACTCTCAGTTCATCTCTGAGCCTACATCAGTTTTACTTCAATGTTTTTGAGGGATTCTCAGCATAGTTCCTGTATAATACCATAATATGGTCTACATATGTTTCCATAACTTATGTACTGCATACACAGGCAAATTACTTCATGACTGCAATTATTACATGGCACAACCAAATATCTTAAACTCTTAATCCTACTAAAACATTCATCGTTAATTCTTTTGTATGGTCTGTTGTATTTTATGAAACTGCATATGAAAAAAAATGTTTTTAAAGACAAATGTTACAGGAATATCTAGTGGCTTTTGAAATTTATTTCAGCAGCTATAGCCTGTGACATTATGACTAACATTTTTATTGACAGCATTGATGAGAATGATACTTAATTTGATTACAAACAAATTATTTTCTGAATGATTAAATGGTAGAGAATTTTACATCACTAGTATATCCAAAAATCATGTCTTTTGGGAAGGTAAAACCCGAATTCTGTGCCACTGTGCTACATTTAAGAGAATCTAATATGTAATAGTGTTTTCAGATGATAAGAACATACAACTATATTTATATTTTCATAAATCAATATTATAGTAAAGCATGCTGCAATTGAACACTGTTCATACGCACTTTGAGAAACCATGAGGTACGTGACTACTAGGCACTGTTGAGATGGATTTCTCCATATCGGGGTTTAAGTTAGACAAATAATCTTGTTCAATTTCCTCTCTATGTGTTTGGTACAGTAGAGGGGCTTTTTCAGGAAACATAGAAACAAATGGAAAGTAATTCCAATGATTATGGTGTGATGGCTCTGATACAAAGGACTTGTAAGTTAGGAATCTGAACACAGAACTGTGTGTCAAGCCTTCGTTTTCTGAGTTCTGCTTAAGTCACTGTTTTTCAAGCTAACAGACGAAGAGTTAGAAAAAAATGGTATCTAAAACTGGACATTTTCTTGTCAACAATGTCAGCATTTCATTTCACAGAGTTGATTTTCAATCTTAAAGCAATGAAGTGAATGAATCTTTATTGTTCGTGAAGGAACAAATCATTGTGGACCATCTCCTATGGTGAGAAAAGTACAGATATAGGATTTAAGTAGGTTTCGTTTTTCATCTTAATTCTGTTAAAAGCTGCATGGTGTTGGAAGTAGAACTCAGAGCTTAATTACTTCATTTGTTAAATAACAAGGACAAGCCTAATTTCATAGGATTTGGTGAAGGGTACCTGGAATTATGCATGTATACAGACAAACCCTTTACATCTACTAATATGATAGATTTATGCTACTCTCTACCATATATACATTGTGACACAGAATATCAGATTTTCAAAAATCCTACATGCCAGTAGAAAAGTGCTCAATGTTAGTTAGGTATGCAATATCCAGATCTTCTATGTGCAGTCATGATATCACACATTGGAATAGACAAGTTTAAAATTAATATATATTTTTCTATTTTGTAAGATCTTTCCTTTCAACACAATCTAAATCATGCATATGCTCCTCATGTTTTAGCTATAGTGGGCACCCACTTGGAGCAAGGAAGAACTAGCATTGCTAATCTTATTCCAGATACTCAATAAACATACTCACTGAATCAGAAAATATGTTCATTATGCTGTATTTTATGGTTAAGCCTAATAAAATTTTGCATTAAGTAAGACTCTATGCCTGGATAATAACTGTTTGCACATTAAACTTTTGGATCTAACTGAATCTTTGATGTAAAATAAAAGGCTTATAAAATTCAAACTTCATTCTTGGATTTCCTAAGATATTAACCAAGATGGCCTTAAAGTTTCCCTCAGCTTGACTAAATTTAGACTGGAATTTTCCTCACTCTAAGCCCCTGATCTTTTTTTTCTTACAGCACTTACTTTAGAAAATTTACAATTATAAATTCTTTCTCTGTTCCTTTAAGATGTAATTTTTTTAAAAAGCTTTTGCCAGTTTTATAAGCCAGGAATATCTTTCTTAAGAATCTGGAAGCCAGCCCTTTGAAATGTGTCCATCAAAGGAGATAGTGTCCCTATATCCCAGTCTCTGTAGGTAGATTAGTGCCAATTAGCAAACACAAGTGGCGCAATCACAGAGAAAAACATTTGCAAACTCAGTACTAACTCAATGTGCTGGACACATCCCATTGACCAACCTCCCCAACCAGTACTTTCTTCCAGTATAATGCATGAGCTCACTCATGGCACTTAAAAATGTTCTAGCCCCTGTTTTCAATGGAGTTAAGCTTAGTCTTAGTTCTAGTCTTTCTCTGTTGTAATAGCCACAAATAAAGTCACCTTTGCCTATTTAACTTTGTCCAGTTCAACTTTAGCTTTGATAATACATTAATTTACTTTTGGCTACAAGTAGCCATGCATAAAGTTAACCTAATTCAGAATAAATTCAGTAAAATCATTCATTTTATTTCACTAAAAATAGTTATTTTTTGTTATTTTTAATGTTATATATCCATATTTAAGCATCCCTTCCATTTATCATCTAATGAAAGTATTTAATTCTGAATTTGCAAATTATGCCTTTGATATATAAATTGGCAATACGGATTACCAATCAATTGAGATTGAGATCCATACCACACATATTGCTCCAAAAATCACCATAGAAAACCACAAACTTTGCAGTCTTCCCTGAGATGAACTAATGGGTTTAACTCCTGTTTTATATAAGGCTGGTATAAGGTGCAATGAAGACTAAGTTTGGCCATGGAAAGAGGTACATTCAATGTTTCTTTGACAAATAACATTATATTTGACCATATCTTTGCAGGAATTATTTTCAATTTTCAGTTTATCTTTGTCAACACATATTTCCTGAGTATATGTATATGTTATGAATATGATATCATGAAAATAGGTTACTAAATATTATAAGAATTATGAATAATATAAATGCGGGCTGTGTGAATGGCTAAATCATTTTATAACTAATGTAATAGGATAATAGCTGAATAAAAATATAACCCATATATATATATCAATTCTTGCACTGTATTGTTTCTTAGAACATGGAGTGTTTTGATTAAGTCTCATCCTTAATTTGGGTGTAGTGTGTGTGTGTGTGTGTGTGTGTGTGTGTATACACACAAGTCTATATATTATATGTGAAGACACTTTCGAGCCAAACTAAATTTGTAAAATTAAATTTATAAACTAGAATTTGCTTTTCCTTTAGTTAGGTGCATACAATCTTTCTATGATTTATTTACAAACCTATATAATTTCTAAACCTATATCATTAAAAATTTAATAAAGTTTATTTGATAAAAAAGTACTAAACTACACTCTTCGAAGATCAGAATAGTGCCTGCTGTTTTTCAGTCTGTCATAATCTCTTCTCAAGAGCAACTATGAAATCTTAAGCAATAATTTCAGGTAGAACAGCATTTAATAAGGCTGCAAAAGTAACTTTGTAATGTATTGTTAATTCTTCTAACACATATTTGAAGTCTTTGTGATATGCAAGTCAGCTGGTAAAATTTCAGAAAAATTCCCTCTGCCTGACTCATCACCATGAAATGTGTCACCATGTGATCCATCACCCAGAGATTCAGAACAATACCCCTAAAACTTAAGGGAGAGGGTAGTTTAAATAAATTATAGTCTTTGGAAAAAATAGCAAAAAAAAAAAATTTAAGCAATAAAATTTTCAGTTAAATTATTATAATAAATGCTATGCATGCCACTGATTTGTATGAAATGCTTTGGACTTTTCAGTGCCTGAAATTCTGGCGAACAGATTAAAATATAGACTGACATTTAACATTGAAATACTTGCCTTTTTTTTTTTGGCACATATCTAATGCAAACACCAAAATCTGGGTACTAAGGTTTGTATTAGTTAAGTTTTTTGGGCTATAGGCAATAGAAAACTACATCTAATTCATTTTTTAAAAGACTGGGATATTTAGAATATTACTAATATAAATCACAGACAAGAAGGATGTAGTAGATTGAGATTGTAGGTGGTGCTTGATATGGTGCAACCCCCTGGTATCTCAGCACCTAGAGTCTTAGGCCGCTTTTTCTGACCTTTCCAGGAATACAGTTCAAAATGGAAAGCAGAAAAATGTTTACTTTTCCCTTCACTTACCAGTTTTCAAAATAGAATTGTATGAACAGCTCTTTAATATGACAATACATTTTTTTTCAGAACCTAAGAAATATGTACTTTCTACTCATTGGCAATAATACACTTTTACTAATTCTGGAGTTTAGAATGAGAAATGATGCACTACTGTGGGGTGTCAAAGTTGATGGCGCAGTCTCTCTTCATTTACAAACTTACTAAATATATGTATCAATCTGAGGCCTACTGATTTTGATGTGGTTCTATAGACTTTTTATATAAAAAGGGGAAAAAAAGGCTTTCTTGCATCAAATTATTTAGCTACTGGTCTTCATGTACTTATGAGCAAATTTCATGGCCTTTAAATTACAGAAGCCTACATATAAAGGCATTATTGTCGATACTAAGAATGCAAAGATAAACTTTGTATTCAAGGTGCAGGAAACAACCCAGATTATACAGTATTATAGCCAGATTAAAAAAATCAATATTAGAGGTCATGGAGAGGATAGAAAGAAGAATATTCACAGACATTTTAAGCATGCTAGTAGTTTGGTACATGTTTACCTGACCTTGGAAACAAAATACACACCCAGGCCTCTATTTGGAAAATACTAAAGGCCAATTACTTGACCCTACATGACATACACAGAAGAAGAGAACTACATTTACATAGAGAGATTACTATTTCTAAAATTTATGAGTTTCCAAGCATGGTGAACACATGCTCTATAACTATGTTAGGTTTTCTTAATTAAGATAATCTCTATGAAAACTTACATACACACTCACATTCTATTTATAAAACCATTTTTATTTATTATTTAATCAATGAAATTAATTATTAATTTCATAAGGCAAAGAGACTGTTCATTTACACCCCTAGAGGTAGAAATAACTATGTGTTCTCAATAGTTTTTTTTTTTTTTTAATTGAACAATTCTTCAATTCAAGTTGAAAAATATCTTTGAAGTACTTCGTTTTGCACTAGGCAAGGTTAGGCAATGGAAATATGATGATTAGGATACAAATCTTTCTTTTGAAGAGCTTAAATACAGGAAATATGGTGGTATATCCCTGCTTCTGCTGATTTATAACTTATCTTAGCACATGTGGAATGGAAAACAACATGAGCTAGAAAATACTTAAGTTAATGATCTACCCAGTCTGTGGAGGTGTATACAAACACAGGTATTACACAGCTATTAGCCCAATGCGTGAATGAAGGTAGAAATGTGTTTCTAACGATTACTTACGTGCTTACACTGCACACTCCTCTGCACTGGCAGTGTCGTCAGATATATCAATATGCAATCATTTCCATTAAAGAAATAAAGGTCTGAATTGTGGCCCCTATTCTATTCTCACTTTAAAATTTCAGGGCATGGTTTGTTTCCTTTTCCTTGCACCTTGAAAGGTTTTTTTTACCTCTGAGTTAATTTATATTCAATGACCCTGTAGTGTACTTCTATATGTGAATTTTGCACATTTTTTTCATATTTATTATGGGCTAGAATTCAATTTAGTACTAGTTGAAATGAATTTATTTCTATATACTAACCAATCAGATACTTCATTGACTCTACTATTGGTCTTTTTTATTCTTTTACTTCAAATTGCAGTTCAGATTTTGTATTTAAATAATGATTTTCCAAATCACCTTGGAAACTAGTTTTCAGAAATCACTAGAAACTATGATATCAAATTTAATAGAAAAAGTTCATTGTCTCATTCTATCCATTTAAGCCATAGATAGCCATCCTGAATACCTACGATTATTATTTCTCTCAATAAATTTCATATTGCAGAATGACTGATTAATCCAACCAAAAGCAATACAAAGAAATTATGAGATTTATTTGCTAGAGACTTGTCCTAGAAATGTAGAAATGCTTCCCTACCCAAGTAGATAGACACTTTCCTGGGAATAGTAACTATTCAGAGTTTTGTGCCTAGGACCTGAACTGCGAAGGAGTTCCAGATAAGAGGCTATATTTTGTTTTGTTTTGTTTTTAACTTCATATGCACTAGTCTCACCACCCCCTCTCGTATTCACAAATAATAACAAGAATTATAAAAAATAATAGAAATCCTTTGTCAACCAGAAAACTGATTCATCTGAGTATTTCTAAAGCTACTTTCAATCTTTCCCCAGATACAGTTAGAATATCTCCTTTTATTAAGGAGTTATCTATTTAGGGCAAGACTGCTTCAAATGAATTCATGTCTAGTCCTTTGAACCAGAGCACTGTATCTCAATAGATGGGCTTATCAACTGGACCTGACCTTGACTCTCTAATTCCAACTATCCCTGATACCAACTGTGACCTGTAGCAACTATGTTTTCTTGCTCTTCATACCCATCATGGCCTGGGTTACTACTGCCTACACCTGATTTGTATTACCTCCCACAGCCCTGGCTGTGCTGTGTCCCATACCTGTTCCCTGACATGCACCCTGTTTCCTATTAGACCTTAGCACAATGACAGTGCTTATTTTTAGCAGACACCTTATGTTCTTTTGTAAGGATTACCTACAGACTGTTTTTCTCACCTTGCCCTCTTGTAACTGATATCATCAGTTAGCAGAAAGACAAACTGAGTAGAAATTGAAGGAAGAGTTTTCATGAGGTTCTCGAACTCATCTATCCTAATCTGATGGAAACTGAATCTATTGACCTTCAAGTGTAAGATACACGTCTTTGGTCTTCTTTTCTTACAAACTAAATCTGCCTTCAGTTTATAGATCTGAACTGCTCTAGCATTATTTCATCAGAAAAATATTATTTTGATATATTAACTTAACTCTTTGGTTACTTCATTAAGAATATTCATTTTATAATATTCACTAAGTGGTTTACAGTCTTTCTGTGAAAATGACAATACTTCCATTTTCTTTCAGACTGTGCTTTGAGGAAATATTTCAGTAGTAAAGAATAGTAATGATATCCTTGATCCAAAGAAACCAATTATCTATTCCCGTGTTTTTTGTTAATTTTTGAGGGCATATTAGTCAGACTATGGCTAAGTGCTCCAACAAATCAGCTTTGCAAAGCACATTGTAGACAGAGCTTAAATCTCTAATGTTCTCCTTTTTGCCTTTAAATATGTATTTTTCATTTTTTAAATTTTCATCTATTTTATCACTTATGAAAGCTTTGTAAGTTTGTTAGAATGGAAAATCAATTAAGTATATTTGGTTGAGTAAATGTGTTTTTTTTCTCTTGTGGTTAAAATGTATTCTTCACTATAAATGGAGTGAAATGTTATAATAAAGCATAATGATTTTATGAAAAACATGAGAAGAACTATAAAAGAATAAAAGAAAAAAAATTATTTCTAAATTTTAAAAGTCACTGAGACCACACATCTCTTAAATATTTTTCAAATCAACAAAATCATTCTTTATAATTTATTGAATCAGAAAGTATTAACTGTTAAATATTAATATGTCATACTGACATATTTTCTCTCAAGAAGTGGTTAAATGAGGTCCTTTATGATTATCAAGCATCTTAATTCAAATACATGAAAAGCATTAGAAAATCCATCAATGAATCAGTAACACTCACCAGAACAGAAACTATTAGGAAATAAATTTTATGTCCATATTATGTGAATCTTAGAAACTTAGTGCACCCTAAGAGAACAAGTATTTTTCCATGACCTTGTTTAGAATCAAGTGGGAATCCAGATAAATATATTATAATTACAAAGACATTGTCAGTTTTATTTTCACCATTCACCCACATGAGAGGGCATTAAAGTCTAGAAAAAAAGGAGAGATAAATTATGTTTTTAGGCAGAAGTTTGTTCATAGTTATTGAAGACATATCCTTGGATTGTTTTTTCTCCCTTCTACAAACTAGGCTGACACTACTTACATTAAGTGTAAATAGATTTTGCTTTCACTTAGTGACTGAGTGTAAGCAGAGTGTGACTTCCTGGGGACGCCTGCCCATTATCCTTTGGTTTAGGTCTAGAAAAGAATTCAGTGTGGGATTGATAACATTCTTCTTTTTCCTACCTCCAGGGAAGGGAAAACTGTCCCTTAAAAAAATTTTTATGACGTTTCTTTATTTTTGAGAGGCAGAGAAAGACAGAGCACAAGTGGGGGAGGGGCAGAGAGAGAGGGAGACACAGAATCTGAAGCAGGCTCCAGGCTCTGAGCTGTCAGCACAGAGCCCAACGTGGGGCTTGAACTCACAGAGTACAAGATCATGACCTGAGCTGCAGTCAGCTGCTTAACCAACTGAGCCACGCAGGCGCCCCAAAAACTGCCCCTTAAAGACAAAAAAAATGGAATATCTGATTCTTAAAAACTCTGCAATTTTTAATGAGGAATTACACTTCCCATCCTTTTGATAACAATAGCTATATTTCCTTTATATTTTATATACTGTTCTTACACATTATATGTTATATATGATTTTCATATATTACTTCATTTGATATTGGAACATTTTCCTCAATGTTTACATAACAAAATTGAGGCACAGATAGATTTAGAGAGAAGAGGGTATGAATTTACTTCATCTCTGAGATGTAAGACATGTCCAAGATCATACGGGTGCTTAGCACCTAAAAGGGGCATAATATATGTTTAAAAAGTGTTCCTTGCATAAACAACATTGAGCTTTATTTACAAAATACGAGTTCTTGGGGCGCCTGGGTGGCTCAGTCCATTGAGCATCTGATTTCCGCTCAGGTCACCATCTCACGGTTGAGAATTTGAGCCTCACGTTGGGCTCTGTGCTGACAGCTCAGAGCCTGGAGTCTGCTTTGGATTCTGTGTCTCCCTCTCTCTGCCCCTCTCTGTCTCTCTGTCTCTCAGAAATAAATAAACATTAAAAAAATTTAAAAAAATATATGGGGGGCGCCTGGGTGGCGCAGTCGGTTAAGCGTCCGACTTCAGCCAGGTCACGATCTCGCGGTCCGTGAGTTCGAGCCCCGCGTCAGGCTCTGGGCTGATGGCTCGGAGCCTGGAGCCTGTTTCCGATTCTGTGTCTCCCTCTCTCTCTGCCCCTCCCCCGTTCATGCTCTGTCTCTCTCTGTCCCAAAAATAAATAAAAAAAAAAAAAAAAAAAAAAATATATGGGTTCTTATGTTAGTTTTTAGTGCTGTACTATAGGATTTCAAAATTTTCTCCTTTACCCCTAGAAATGATCATCTGAATAATTCTGTTTTAACATGTCACCAAAAAAGGACAACTAACAAGTCCAAAATAGAATATAACATTATTCATCGTTATTTCCCAAATAATTTTTTTATTCTACTGAGAATTTCTAACCCCTTTGATTGCATCACCATCTGCTTAATCAATCAAACCAGAAATCTAGAAGTCTTTCTTTTCAACTTCCTCTTCCTCATTTTCTACAAGTCAACACTTAGGCTGGTTTTATCTCTTTTTATCTCTTTAGCACAATCTTCCTTGCTTGTGTTTATTTTAAGATACTGGAACATGTCTTTAAAGTAATACATAGCCTCCATGTTGAATTTCCTGGTCACATTCTTGAATTATCTCAAATCTTACCTTCATTTTTCTGAACAAGTTAGCAATCCAACTCTTAGATTTTGCGATGTCATTTTTTCTGCTTCGAAACTTCGAGAAAATCCTCATTCCTTCATAGCATTCATGGCCCTCCATGGTATGAGATTTGCTTTTACCACCAGCAACATTATCTCGCCTGAATGCACTCTTCTTCTGCTAACTAAAATGATTCCTCTCTGTAAAGCCCTGCCATTTAGTTAATGCCAAAGTATCCATAAATACTCAATTTAAGCTATATTTTCTAAGAATTTTCTAATCCAATTCCTCCAAATTTGGTAATCCTCTTCTACTTTCTTATAAAATGTATATCATAACCTTTAACCTAATCATAGTGTTTTTAAAGTGATCAGTTTCTGTATCTGAATCTTCTAATGGGTTATAAATACCTAGGAAGCAGTAAACCTAACATAGTTTCCTGTACAGAGTAAGTAAACAATAACATTTCATTAATCAAAATAACTAAACTAATATAAAAAATACAATAAATTTAATTCCCCTCAAAATTTATAGATGTATTATTATTAAGCTTATTTTTTTTAAGTTTTATAGAATTTGTGAGCAGATGAACTCTGCATTATTAAACTGCAATGTAAAGTTAGATACAGATAAAATGGTAAAAGTATGGACTGGGTTTTGGTTGAATACAGAAGTAGATATGGCTGTAGATACATACAGTCATAACATACATAAATAGAGATGCACAATTTGGCTTATATGCTAGGCCAGAATTACTATTTTTTTACTACTATGAAAACCAAAACAAAGTAGGAAAAAATTAATTTGAAGTCAAAATGAAATTCTTATTTAGTATCTGTTGAGCATTTAAATATATCCAATGCTTCGCCACCAAAATCGGAGGTATTTTTTCAAAGTCTAAACTTAATAAGTGATGAAATTATTACCACAAATTCACATGCTGGAGATTCTTTAACCGCAATCCAATTGAAGTGTTTAAAAACTGGGGTAATTTCCATAGAAATAGAGATTTTCCTCTAAATCTCAAGATGTACTCTCGGTAAAGTATAAAGATTTCCATGGGTGTTTGTCTTTCATTAAAAACTTCAGTACATTTCATTCAACAAATTTTTTTTTATTTCCTTGAGGAATATTATAAATATTTTTGTGGAAGTTTCATTTACTTGAACATTTCTTCTAAGTGTTTCTACTAAGGAATTCCTTAACAAGAAAGCATCTAAAATAAGTTTTTAAAGCAAAACTCAATATGCTTATTGGCACAATTTTGAATGATGGTTAATTTCTGAATTGGTGACAAATACTTCTGTTTTATGTGCTCTAGCATTTCTTCAATTGCGGATGATATGATTGGAGAACACAGATGTGCCTAAATATTAATAATAACAGTCAGTGCATATTCAGAAAGTATGTGCATAATTTGGTAGAGCTTAATTGCAATATGAGATATATAACCATTTGTTTATCTATGAAAACCAAATAATACCTATTCAGAGAAGCATTTCATTAGCTTGCTTGGCAGTGCTTTTAGAAAGAATCAGTGCCAGATGTGGACACAAAGGAGAGAAACAGGAATTAAACCAAGGAAATTCTTGGCTACAGTAAACAGTTCATTTTTGCCTAAGGATATTTGCTTGCTGTGCTTTTAATTTTTAATATGCACATATTTGTCACCCTCCATATATATTCTCATGCTAGAAATATTCTATTTGTCCAAAATACTGCATCCTAGAAAATGTATTGTACTTTTTAGGTAATTTCTGTCTTATGAAATAATGATATAATCATGGAATTAGATGAGATGATGTGTAATGAACTGTACTTCATAATGTTTATATCAATTTGTGTTGTTTCTCTTAATTTTGGACTACAGATCTTAAACTTTTTCAATAAATCCTCTCTTTATAAACCTGTTATTCATTTGGAATATATTTTCTTCTAATTTTATTCATGATATATGTTTTGGCTTCAAGTGGAAAGTAAAAAAATAAATTTATTTTTATGGATATGCATAAAAATAAATTATAAATACACCTGTAGCTGATCACAAGACACTCAAGTATATAATTCTCAATACGTGTGCAGAAAAACTTGGTTAGTTACTGAAGATGTGATGTTAGATAATGATAAATATAATGAATAATCTTACCCAACACTTGAAAAGAAGTAACAGACAGGAATATTACATAAAAAGAATATGCAGTTCCTTGGATTATCTTACAAATTCAAACTAATTCAAATTAAAAATCCATTTATGTAACTACCAAGTTTTTAATACAAATACATAAATTGACAATATGAAACAATGGTTTTCATACCCAGATATAAATCAGAATTAACTGAGCATTTTTGAAAGGTACAAACTTTCTGAATTCTTCAACAACTGAATTGCAATCTTTAAAGAGTGGAACTCCAAAACATGCATGCTAAATAGCTCCCTGGCTGATAATCTTTATAAAGTACAGTGCTGAAGATACTTTCTAACTCTCAATAAGTCTGTTTATTTACCCTCATTTGGATACCTCTAATATGCTCCACATTTTTTTCTTAGTGCTAAGCAATTCCATGCTTTATGGTTGCTGCTATATTTCCCCAAGAGCTTTATCCCCTCTAAAGCATAAATATGAATGGCAGAAGTTACAAAGAGTCACTCTATCCAATACCCAGAAAGAAGTAATAGACATGAATATTATATTCTCATACACCTTCATGTAGGCTTTGCATTATTGCAATGACTGTGTATGTATGTATATGCGTGTGTGTGTGTGTGTGTGTGTGGGTGGGTGGGTGGGTGTCCTCTAGACTCATCTTTTCACTCAATAGGTACGATTTTGGAAAATTGTTGGTGGTTGCATTAAAACCCCACTTTACCACTTTGTATTCATTCTGTTCTATAATCATGTGAAATGGGCATTTATTTGTAGCATAAAAATGAAATAATGGTACTAAGTTATAGTTGCATTTTTTTCTTACATCATTTTAATTTTGGTATGTTTAAAAGCAAGCAGATGCATTAAACTTTCAAAACACCTTACTATTACCCTGAAATTAACTATAATACTTCAAATGAAGAAGTTAAAGTACATTTGTGTAACTTAAAAATAGTATGATGGCATGATTTATTTTGTGCCATAGTTATGCTGATAAGGTGCACCTGGGTTGAAAATCCCATGCTTAGCTATTACAAGTCACATCAGGAATCTCAGGCTCTCTGAGTATCAGATGTTCTCATGCCTAAATTATCATGGATCAGATTTTCCTACCAACAGCACTGCAAGATTGATGAGGTAAAACTAAATAGCTGAAGTATGCAGATGTTAAAACTGTCAAGCAAGACACAAGGATTCTCCCTATTAACATAAAAAAGGCTAGAACCTTGTGATAACTTTCCAAATAAAAATTAAAATGTACTTTGTTATTGACCTACTGGGTCAATCATATGTGATGATGCTAATTTATTTGTAATAAATTCAAAAGGCAAAATGCTGTTTACTTTTATTTCTTGTGAGATTTCCTCCTTTTGGAGTCAGAGAATATTTAAGGGAGTTCTGATCTCTTGTGGGTATTTTCATACTCACAAGAAGTCGGTGGCTGCCAAGGCACCTGAGTGCACCGGGGCACTTGGTTAAGCTTGATTAAGCTTGATTTCGGCTCTGTTCATGATTTCACAGTTCTGTGAGTGTGAGCCCCATATCGGGCTCTGGGCTGTGCTGACAGCATTGAGCCTGCTTGGGATTCTATCTCCCTCTCTCTCTGCCCCTCCCCTGCTTGCTCTCTCTCTCAAAATAAATAAACTTAAAAATAAGTAAATAAACAAGAAGTCAGTGGCTGAGAAAAGTGTCTTATGGTTCTTAAAAGGCAAAACATTTATTACCCCACTCCTATTTCATTCGTCTATCCCATGACCAGGACATATAAGATGCTTGTATGAGTTACGGTTCTCCAAAGAAACAGAACCAATATACATAGATGTATAGAAAGAGATTTATTTTGAGAGGTCAGCTCTTGTGTTTATGGAGTCTGAGAAGTCCCACTTTTGCAGTCATTTATCATGCTTCTGTGGTCTATTCAATGACTTTAGTCTTTCAAGGATCCTCTAATTTTCCAGCATCACATCAAGTATTTTATGCCCTCTGTATCTTTCCTAATAGCATTAGAGCATGCTATATTTCCCACTAATAATGAAAACTTCTTTAAGTTTTATGCTTCTCCTGGAATACAAAAGCCATCTGACTCACAGTATAGATATCTTCCCATAAAATTGTTTATACTCACGGACTTCACTTCTTGTCTTTCACAACCCCTCACTCCTCCACTCCAGAAACCCTTTCATTTATACTACTTAGACCTAAGCTAATAGATACTTGATACAAATGAATCTTGTCAAGTAAACCAAATAACCTATTTTTATAAAATCTATACATCTCTGCTTAGGGTATAATCCTAATCAATATCTCTGCAGCATTTAGCACAACTGATCACTTCATTCTTCTTAAAGCAGGTCCTTTGCTTGGCTTCCAGTAAAGAAGTTATGCACTATTCAGTATATACCGTATCTTCCTTACTCATTGCTTTTTCATTTGTCATTTATTCTAAGTATGCTTTGTTGGCTATTCCTTTTATATTCTTAGGACTTCTTTTTTTTATGATTTATTATAATTCTATCCCATGAACATTGGGATACCGTGACTCAGTCCATGTGATCTGGAGGCAAACTTGCTTGACTGGGATTTAGGTTTGTTCACTTACTAGCAAGTGGTCCTGAGAAAATATTTAATCTGTCCAGATCTAATTTTTCTTCCCTCTAAAATGAAGACAGTAACAATGTCTACTTTTTAGGCTTGCTTTTTGAAGTTAATAAAATTATTTAGAATAGTACTTGACACCTGGTGATAGCTCGACACACGTTATTTATTAAGACGATTTTTTAATGCCATAACTTTACTCACTATCAATATGCTGATTAGGCCAAAATTTATAACTCCAGTATGAGCCTCACCCTTGGTTTCTAATCTCATATTACTAACTGATTTAGTAAATATCTCAAATTAAATATCTAAAACAGAACTTTTTTCTCTCCAAGAATATAAATTCTTCTCTTTCTATTCCCCACTCCACTAAGTAGCACTAATATTTATCTACTTATTCATTTATTTATTTACCACTGTAAGAACACTTGGTCTCTATTTCAGGGATCTTTCTTTATATAAATTTTTTAATGTTTATTTTTGATAGAGACAGAGAGCGAGTGGAGAGGGACAGAGAGGGAGAGAAGGAGACACAGAATCTGATGCAGGCTCCAGGCTCTGAGTGTCGGGACACAGTCCAACACACGGCTTGAACCCACAAACCACGACATCATGACCAGAGCCAAAGTCGGACACTCAACCCACTGAACCACCCAAATGCCCCAATTTCAGGAATCTAAGAGAATGGAAGTCTATTACCATAGGGCACAAAAACAAGCTCAACTTCCCTAAGAGTCTTTTTCTTCCACCTTCAGATTATGTTCCCTCTTGTTCATGCAATGTCGTCTCATAAGTATCTCTCACTTACCCATTGACATTATATAGTATAAAGACAGTAGGGTAAGCTGATACATTAAGAAAAGGACATTATTCTCCTGGCTTCTCTCTCCAAAAGTGAAGATGTAAATGAAATGGAATGGAAAGAGAATGGAAGAAAAAATAATATTTATGACCAATTATCTCAGCAACCCTGAACAGTCAAAAAGTTAAAATAGAAATTGGAAATATATATATATTATTGATCATATCACTCTTTGAAGCTCTGCTTAATTTGGTCTATGCCAAAGTTTTACACAAAGCTCTTGGCTGACATTCACATGCTTCAAAACTAAACCTTTCCCTGATGAAGAAAAGACATTCACTTGGCATTCAGTACCTACCCCCATCTGCTCTTGCCATTTCCAGCTGCTTCCCTTATGGTCCCTGAATTGGGAAGAGTCATAAGTGTCTAATTTGCCTAAAAATGGGAGTGGTATCCATTCCTTAGGCATGCTATTGATATCACATCAGGTGTTTAAATTACTGACTTCTAACCAAAAGAAAAACCTGTAGAATTCTGATCAATTCTCTCCTGATTATTGATTCTTCAAGGATGTTGAACATAGATCTGATTTTTATAGAGGAAATTAGTCGTTCTGTAGAGAACTTGAGATTTCTTAGAGGTCATTCAGTTAGGTTTTGTTTCCTTTCAAATATGGACTTAACCAAAAATTCCACAAATATTATTGAATACCTCCTATGAGGAAAGAAATCGTTTATCAATGTAGAATATTTACCCAAATATTTACACATTATAGAAAGATATCAAATGAATAATCACACACTTTGGAAACTGTTAATGGAACCGCTATCCATGTCTCTAAGTGTTTAATCAGATTGTTTTTCTAATGATGTCAGGGGAATTAGGGATTTTATGGTTGCAGGTAGATGGATAATTAATACTGGAGTGTGAAACACTTGAAGAGAGCTGTGATTTGTTTGCAACTTTGGATTACATTGAATTCCCAGAGTTCCCCACTTGCTTTTTTAGGCATAAGGGATAGAGGGCACTAGGAGGGAGGAGAGGGGAAAAGTGAAGAATTGGAGAGAAGAGACCTTTTTATTCTAAGATTTCATTTAGTAGTTTTGCTAAGGCTTGTCTCACAAAACACAATTGTCATGTAGCCCTTTACTAGCCTTGGCTGTTCATTTGCCCCTGAACTATTGAGTTATTCAGGAGAAACGGGATGAAAGCTAAAAAGCAAACAAATTGACCATAGATGACAGTGAAGATTAATCATAAGACCAAGAATGTATGCCTAGAGTAATTACCTAGAAGAGCACAATATAAGGTATCCAGATTATATGATATATCGAGTGTAGTTATTACAAACGCTTAAGTAGCGTAGGTGGTAACGTTCAGGATTAGACTTTATTATGGGACCCAACTTCTCTCATTGGTCTCACAAATGACGTGCGTCACACAGTTAGGAAAGGTTTTCTTGTTTGCATTTCCTCATATAATTTGTCTCCCAAGAGAAGTATTATGTCAATTCAGGAACATCTGAATGTGGATCAGAACCAGGCTGGCAGATGAGCCCGGAGATGTTGGGGGAAAAGGATGCCAAATATAAAGTATGGATATTTCACCCACTATGAAGGAAAAATGATGAAGTAACTCAGAACTTCACTCAGGCAGCTCTTGTAACTAAAAATGGAACTAGAGCTATGTTAAGACATTTTAAGATATCATTGCACAATTATTTTGTGCAATTACATCAAAAATATTCACCCATCCATGGCAAATAAACTTCATCTATACATATATGAGTGTGATGCAGTTAAATAGTTTGCATAGCATTGCATTTTATAAACACGATTATGCAATAATTAGCCAAACTTTCTGTTTGTCTCAAATCTTTCCAAAAGTTCCCAAAAAGTACTTTATCAGGCAAAAGCTCTGCCTACAGTGTTTAATGTCTCATTTAACTATGAATGGGACAATGAATTTATTTATTTGGATAAAATTCTATTTGAAACACATATACTTGTCAAATTATTTTACTTAACTCTCAATTATTATGAAGTATATTCCTTTTTAAATATATATATATAATTACCCATACTGCACAATGTCTGAGTTTTCCTTCTCTTCTTTACTTACACAACATATAAAGATGTTGACATTAGACTACTCTGAGTATAAGGCAAGGACCACTACTCAGAAATGAGTGTGTGAGTCAATGAGTTCAATTATCTTGCAAATTATGTAATCATTACATCTTAAAATGTTTCTCTGTGGACTATCCATTCTCTTTAAATGCCTTTTCTTGTATTCTTGATACTCTTTTTAATATTAAAATGGGTTAATCATGCTACAGAAATAATAATAAAAAAAAGTAGACTCCATGGTGATTTGGGATTAAGATAATAGAACTCAAACATTTCAAATGAGCCACACGAGTGACTCGTGGACCACAGTCTCTCTCTGAAATTATAAGGTTATTGTACTGAGAACAAATGAGTTTAAGTATGTTTTATTTCATTTCCTGCCATGTCTAGCTAACCAAAAGAAAAACAAATGAATCCCATTTCCACTCTTCTTATTTTCCAGTCTCCTTTCATACATGTAAAAAAAGACCTTAAATAAACTATGTTAATTTAATATACATAATAAACAAAACAATATAAGAATATAAGAACAATAAAAGAATCATATAAATTGGCTAAGTGCTTCTGATTGAAAAATGTATTAACATAATGAATTTTTAAAGCACAATCATATGCAACACTTGGTTGCTGAATTCATGTATCTAAGAAAAATCAAACAGATGTGAATGAAGAAGAAATCAATATGGCTGACAAGTAAACACCATTCACCTAAAAACTATAACCACTGTTGGAAGTGTATATTAATTATATAAGAAGTAGGTAACACGCAGGCTGACTTGACTAATCTTTCATTGCTTTCACATAGTAATTTTACAGCTGCTATACAAGATTCACAAATGAAAACTGCATATCTCTAACATTTAAATGTACTGAATTAGCTAGAGATCTTGTTAAAGTGCAGTTTCGGATTCTGTAGATCTGGGGTGGGGCCCAAGATTCTGCATTTCTAACATGTTCTTAGGTGTTGTTGCTGTTTCTGCTTAAGTTTGTGCAGCGAAACTAAGCATTTCACCCATGTATTTTTAAAGCCTAAAACTACTTTATAGTAAAAGTAACTAACGATGAGTTTGCAATATGAATAAACATGGAAATATAAACCTGAAAGTTTTGAAAAATTTTTACAATATCATTACAAAATTCTGTAGATTAATAAATATATATGTGGTATATATACAATGCTGATGGGTTTTCTTTCAAAGGGCTATTCTAATATCCCCTAAGAGCTTTAAATTGAGAAAATTATCAAAGAACAAACACTCATGATTGTGTATACTACTTTCATGTGACCTGATTGCTGTGATAGATGTTAACAAGCTTCTTTTTTTTAGTGAATAATCACAAAGTATTAATTTAATAAGAATAAGATGATATCTTTAAAGTACAATCACCATTTCCCTGGAGCAAAAAAAAAAAAAAAAAAAAAAAAAAAAAACAGAAAAAATCAAGATCTTCTGAAATAGTGCAGCAGCTTAAACACAGAAAATCTCACTAGTCTGAAATTTAATATAATAAAATTATAAGTCTACTAAGATAATACTATTTCTTATGATCTTCTGAATAAAATCTCTCCACATGCTGCACAGGAGGCATGGGTATTATGAGCAATACACATATGCACACATATTCCTGTTTATATTATGATACAGTTTGTATATATGATTTGTTAACCATTTCCATAATTTGAATTTGGTATATGCTGTTTTAATATATGATGTACTACTGTGTTGTTGTACACTTTTATCACAAAGGATCCTTATAAACGGCAGAATAGAAATTTTCATCTCTTCTTTATATGTATACAAAGTCTAGACACGTTTTGCTGCCCAATAAATTATATTTTGATACAGCAAAGCCTAACAAGGTTGTAGATGTTAAAGTTATATTAAATGTTAATGTATTTGAGAAAGAAGAAGTTGGAAGGTAGAGATGCCAAAGGATTTTACCTAGGCATATAGCGGAAGCCAACTACTCAAGATTTCTTGAGAAGAGCAATGTTCTTTTTCTTTAGTTCATAGGGTGGAATGTAATTCAAAACAGTAGAATCTCTTCCCAGTACTGTCAACTGGTGCTGGAAATAGTAATTCTCCCATGACCTTTGAAATCAACTAACTCGAGTCAGCACATAAAATCAAGAGGCTGAAAGTCTCCCTGCATGAAAGCATATGTAAGGTTGACTAAGAATACATGGTCAGCAGAGTAAGCACAGAAAAGAAACACATTCACAGAGTTGGCTGTGGGTGAATGTCCAGAATGTAGCTTTGTCCAAGAAAGAAACAAAATCTCAGATTTGCAACCAATGATTCACTTGGCAAGTGGGGATATTTTCTTTTGGGGAACAGGGATACATGTCTTATGAAGACCTCCATCTCCTTTCTGGAATCTCTGCTAAAGAAGCAACATTCTGAATAGTTATTTAATTGTTGAGGTATACTGATTCTGAAGAGAGCCCTGAAGGTCAATGGAAGAAATAGTGGTTAAGAGAGACTAATACATTCCCTATACATCAATATCAAATTTCTTGACCTGCAAAGCTCAGGGCCAGTTATTAGAACAAGGCCATCTATTTTACAGTCATTTATAATGGATCTACTTCACTCTCATATTTTTCAGTCTTAGGACCAGATTTTAAACTATATTAATCTATGATTTTAATTTAAATTCAATGTCTGAGAAAGTATAAAAAGCAAATTCCAAACCTAGTAATGAAAAGACTCTACGTGAGACATCTGAGATGAGAATATGTTAAACCTACTAACACATTATATTTCCATATAGTTAATATTTAAATATCTTAAGATATATATGAAACATTTTTGAAAATCATAACTCATGCCTATTGTTATAGTGTAAAGGCGTGTGCACGTGTGCATGTGGGTGTGTGTATATGTGTGTGTGTGTTCTAATTTTAGATTTTAGTCTCTCACCATAACTAAATGCTGGAAATGATTATAACATAATAACTGTGAGGAAACACTGGGATACCAAAGGTTAAAAACAGAGAATTAATTAGTAATCTCTGGGTTAAAAATAGCATGACTGGCACGCCTGGGTGGCTCAGTTAGTTAAGCATCTGACTTCGGTTTTAAGGTCATGAACTCACAGTTCACGAGTTCAAGCCCCACATCGGGCTCTGTGCTGACAGCTCAGAGGCTGGAGGTTCCTTCAGATTCTGTGTCTCCCTCTCTATCTGCCCCTCCCTGACTTACACTCTGTCTCTCTCTTCTCAAAAACAAATAAACATTAAAAAATTTAAAAATAAATAAATTTAAAAAAAAATCGCATGACTGCCACACATAGGACAGAGTAGATGTTTTAGTGGTGCCCTGTTCCCAATATCGCTCTTGGTGTTTCTTTTCAATGCTATCATCAAAGCAAGATGCATCATTAGCATGGAGCACACAGTAGGTAACTTGAGTTTGTGCTGGAGGGTGACTGGGTGGGAACACAACTAGGCCAGTTGGGCCTCTGGCAGGCCCTTACCATGTGGCATATGTATATACCCAGAAGAAGTGGCGATTACAAGCAGGGGAGATAGCCCTTAGAAAATAGCAATCTTTGAAAGAGAGTTAGAGGAGGTTATCTATGGGTCAGAATTGTTGTATTCAGAGAGCAGTCAGCCTATATTTTTAATCAGTGGTTCTCTTCCACACTAAAGTCATTAGTTCCTACATAAGACTGAAATTCTGCTTGATCCTCTCCTTTCGCATTACCAGGCAAGTAGTTATATACCAGGGAACAAGAACTCACAAAGAAAACAATATCTGAAAAATTTAACTGATATATGAAATATTAAAAATGAAATAATCTATGGCACCTTAACTGGTATTAATGAACCAAACCAAATAAAAATGTATACTAAAGGGATTATATACTCTCAAAGAGATATGAGCAGAGATTGAAAATAAAAAGCAGGAATAAGGAGTCATAAGGAAGAATCACGTTGAAATTCTGGGTATGATAAATGCAAAATGAAATAAAGAACTTAATTAGCAGCTTGAAGGTTAGGAACAAGTTAGACACAAAGAGACAGCATGTAAGAAGATATATATATATATATATATATATATATATATATATATATATATTCAAATACATCTTCCAGAATATGAAAGGTAGAGGAAGAAACAACAGAAGAGTCTTAGGAGAGGAAGATAATTCGGGAAAGTATTTAAAGTTACAACATCAGAATTTAATAAAATTAGGGAAAATGTGAGACTTCAGATTTAAAATTTTTGTCAAGTACAAGGCAAGCTAGATTTAAAAAATTACACTTGTGATCAATAAACTGGAATTAAAGAAAAGGAAATGAATAATCAGAAAATCTTCAGAAAAATACTTTCCATACAAATGTACAGGACAGCAGCTGATATATGAATTCTCAAAAGTGACACTGAATGAAAACAAATACATAGAATAATAACTTCTAGGTTTTCAAGAACAATATCTTGTAATTTCTGTCCATTTCATCTAGTATGTAAATGGACACGGAGGATAAAAATGATGAGGAAACCTAGACTTTTTAAGTAACAACAGAAAAGCATTGATTTCAACGTGTTTTTGTTTTTGTTTTTGTTTGGTAGACTTACCCAAACAAAAGCATAAGCAAGTCAAAGAAACTCCATGAGGTTTTTGAATTTAGAATGTGAAATAAAAATATAATAAATGAGTCTGTAAATAAGGCAAAATAGTATTAATAAGTGATCCAGTAGCCTGTGGAATTGTTAAGTAGATTGGTGTCTTGACAGTTTATTCATTTCAACTGAACTGACAGGCACAGTGGTGCTGCACAGGTTTTTCTTTTGTTTCACCTTTGTCTTTATTTACTTTTTAATTGGAGAATGGATTAGCTCCATGTAATTTACCAAATAAAAATCTTCACCAGGTTTGTGTTCCCAGAAAAAAAAAAACCAGGACTTGAAGGAATTTACAGGCAGCAAATTTTACCAGCCAGGAGGGGGCAGTGAATTATGTGTGAAGCTTCACAATCTGGAGTCTAAGAGAATAAACTCTGGAACCAGGTTTCTAGGGTGTGAACCTGTTCTATTGTCAGTAGGTTTATACAGTTGAGCAAATGATTTAATCACTCCTGTTTCGTTTTCTTATCTATAAAATATGGATAAAAGACAACCTAAGACTTACGACTCTCGTGTGGATTGTGTGTTTATCTAGACCAGTAGAGGGGATTAAACAGAATGGCCTCTATGAGGAGACTGTGGGTAGCCAGGTACAGAAAAAGAAGGGTTCCATTCTTCTAGGAAAGGGAAAAATGCAAAGGTAATAATGCTTGAAAAGAAAGATAGAGTAATGCCAAAGACAAATGGTGGCCTTCTCGGCATTCATAAATACGTATTTAGCGAAAAGATTATATTGGATTCCTGAGTTACTTGTGGAAAACAAGAATACTGATCATGTTTTTATTTTATTTTCTATTTGTACTTGTTTAGCATGATTCTTTTCTAATATACTTTTGCTTGAAATGAATCAGATTTCAGGTGGTAAACATTTGAGTGAAAAAGAGGTACTAGGGGATAAATGGGGTATGGTGAAAACAGATATTGTTAAGGTCTTGTTCTTTCCCAGCTCAAGTCCAATGTAACAATTTGTGTCAGCTCTACCTTCAAAATATATCTGAGTCTGGTATCTCCCCACCACCACTACCTCTACTACTCAACCATCCTCTTCACCTGGCTAACTGCAGGAGCCTACAAGCTTGTCTCTCTAATGCTATTTTTCCCCACCCTTCATTTATTTTACCCAGAGTAGTAGAAGTGATTCTTACAAAACCTAATAATTCCATGTCACCCCTTTGCCCAGTCCCCCCAATGCTTTCTCATATCACCTAGAACAAAAGGCACGTTCCTTAAAATGGACTGAAAAGAACACCAGGTCCCTCAGCTGCTCCCTCCTCCCCCATTTCCTGCTCTAACCTTTGCTCATTCCAAAGCAGCTACATTGGCCTCTTTGCTTTTCCTCAAACACACAGAGCAAACACGTTTGAGGCCTTTGCTTCTCCTTTCCTAGACCTTGTCTTCCAAAACACCAATAATTCTAGATCCTGCTTTTTTGGTCTCCTTATTTTTGTTTTTAATGTTTATTTATTTTTTTAAAAAAAAATTTTTAACGTTTATTTATTTTTGAGACAGAGAGAGACAGAGCATGAACAGGGGAGGGGCAGAGAGAGAGGGAGACACAGAATCTGGAACAGGCTCCAGGCTCTGAGCAGTCAGCACAGAGCCCGACGCGGGGCTCGAACTCACAGACCGTGAGATCATGATCTGAGCCGAAGTTGGACGCTTAACCAACCGAGCCACCCAGGCGCCCCTAATGTTTATTTATTTTTAAGGAGAGAGACCGAGTGCGAGCAGAGGAGGGGCAGAGAGAGAGAGGGAGACACAGAATCTGAAGCAGGCTCCAGGCTCTGAGTTATCAGCGCATAGCCCAACTCCGGGCTTGAACCCACCAGCCTTGAGATCATGACCTGAGCTGAAGTCTGAGGCTTAACCAACTGAGCCACCCGGGGCGACTTTTATTTTATTTTATTTTATTTGTCTCCTTATTAAGAAAAATTCCCTATCCACTCCATCTAAAATATCAGTTTTCTTTCACTGTCCTTTTCTTAACTGATTTTTTTTACCAATGTTACTCTTTGCAATAAGTAACAATAACAATAAATAACAAATAAATTTATCTATTCGTTGTGAGCTGCCACTCACTAGGTTTTAAAAATCATGAGAGTGGAGGCTTGGTTTGTTCTTTTTCACGGACCCTTCTGGTTTCCTGGATTCAGAACTACATCTGGGGAATAAAATCCCAGATGAGGGGCACCTGGGTGGCTCAGTCAGTTAAGCATCTGACTTCAGTTTAGGTTAGAGCCTGGAGCCTGCTTCGGATTCTGCGTCTCCCTCTCTCTCTTTGCCCCTCTCCCACTCACCTCTGTCTCTCTCTGTCTCTGTCTCTCTCTCTCTCTCTCAAAATAAGTAAACATAAAAAAAAAATCCCAGATGAGAACTTGGGGATAGTTTAAGACTGAAGTTTTCTGGTATCACTAATTCAAACGTTGTGGTCAAAACTTGGATACCTGTGTCCTATCTAGCAGCCAAAAGGTTTCTTCCACACATTTCTACATGCAAAAATATTTGGTTATTTTGATTTACTTTCTTAAGCTCATGAAAAACTATAGAGTTAAACATGCTTTAACAGAAACACAAATATGCTAATTAAACATATACAGCCATTTTCTTTTTATTAAGAGCTTCCTCAGGCTGCATTTTACTATAGATATCATGTAGTACCAGCTTAAAGCTATTCAGAAGTAATAAGAGAATCTTAAAAAACCAAAGTACATTCAGTGTATGTATGATATGAATGTAAATGTGTGCAGGTGTTTTGTTTATATGTGTTTATATGATATATATTATCATATATAGAATATATTATATTACATTATATATAAATTATATATGCACACATAAATATGGGTTTATAAATAGAATGGGTAATTGGTCACATGGTTAAATTATAACATGGAAAATTATATTTTAGTGAATACATTTGGCCATGTGAATCAAATCCCTCATTTTGCATTTTCTTCACTACTTATGAACTGGTCTAGCACGATAAGAAGCAGATAGCAGTTAAACTGCATAAAAATAGCTGCAATGTTTCCTCCTACCATCGCCACACTGTACAGTTCTACTTAAAAGCTCTTTCAACTGAAGAGTATGATTTCTAACGTATTTCTCTGAAAGAGACATGTGCAACTTCTATGTCCATTTACACATTTATTTTAGATGAAGTTTTGAGGGATAGAAAAATATTTATACAATTGTTATTATCATTTTCATAAATGTCTATATGGAACTTGGTTTGATTTATTATAAAGGAAGTTTGTTTCTTTTTATGAACTGTGGCATCTAATTTTTAGATTTGAAGCAGTATTTTCTGATTTATGTTGGCGTTAATAACATTGACTCTGCGAAAATCACCATTCCCTCCCGGTTGGGCACTACCCTTGGGAGGATAGGTCACAGCTATCTAACAGCGGCATCCACAGCTGTTCATGCTGACGCAGATTTGAGTGTTATTTCCTTGACAGAGGTCACAGAGAAGCAAAGAAGATAATTTCATGAGGCATCTGCTATATTTGTGGTTATACTCATTCTTCAAGATTGACCTACAAACTTTAGTTTCTGCAAGAAAATAACATTAAATCAAGAGACAGGGGCTTATAAATGGAAAGCTGTAACAAATGAACTTTCATGTGAATGGAATGTTATCTTCAATTGAAAAATCAATATAGTTAAAACCAATAAAATGTTGGTTTCAAAAGAGGCTTAAATAGAGGTCAAAATGGATATATTTAACTTGAATAGCTTTAAACTATAATATAAATCCAGCTAGAATATACTGTACTCAAGTGCACAAGAGTTAATGCTTAGGGTTATCTAAAGAGTTTAGATAGAATCTCTTCCTTAAAATATTCATTTTTTTTTGTAAACTAGAGCAAATAAAACATGATCATAACAAACAATTTTACCTAAATATTTTTATCAGTGTCTGCTTTGAGGTTAAGTAAAATCTATTCTAAAAAATAATTTGCTATGAATTAATTAAAATCTCAAAGACTTAGCTAGCTCTCTGTTGGAATCTGTTTCTGGTCCTAAAACTTTTTTTGGGGGCGGGGGGGAGGGGCCCTAATGGGCACCATCAAATATTCCATTAGATTATCAGGTTTGAAGTCAAAAGTTTGTTCAAATGTTGCCTTGTTACTTACCTGTATGACACTGAACAAGTTACTTAATTCTTTTTAGCCTCAGTTTCATCATCTATAAAATGAGTATTAAAGTAACAGGAAATAATTCTATGAAGGTTAAGTTTTAGTTTTTATTTTATTTTTTTTCAGGTTACTTATTCATTTTTAGAAGAGAAAAAGAGCACTAGCAGGGAAGGGGCACAGAGAAAGGTAGAGAGAGGATCAAGCAGGCTCTGTGGTGTCGGCGCAGAGCCTGACATGGGGTTTAAACTCACCAACCGTGCAATCAGGCCCTGAGTTGAAATCAAGAGTAGGCCGCTCAAGCAACTGAGCCACCAAGGTGTCCCAGAGATTAAATTTTAAAATGCTCATAAAATCACATGGAATGATATGTACTAATTAGCTATTTCTTAAATACATACGGCAAACCTTCTTAATGTGTTTAACGTCAAAAACAAAATAAGACAAAACAAAACAACAAAAAAAACTACTGTTTAACCTAATTCTAAAGAGGGTTTCAGGAAACCAAAATAATTATTTTTACCTACAAGCAAATGGTTTGCTCTCCTGTCATTTTTCTTCTTATTAATAAATTCTTTTTTTTTTTCCTAGAAAATAGTTTGTAGTTGACAAATACATGCCAGATACAAAAGTCTTAGATACAAATATGATGACAGATACGGGCAGGGTTGTAGGGTAAAGAGGATTATGCCTGCTGATGAGGTACACTAAGTACAGAAGAAGAACATAAGTGAAAGTTACCTGAAACTGTTTCCTACATTTGGGAAAATGTGGGTCCTTCAGTTTTGCACAGTGAGGGTGTAGAAGAGTAAGAGATGTGTGTTTAGATCATAGATCTTCTGTACGGGAAACTTGAATTTTATACCAAAACCAATGAGAAAAAATTTGAGTGTTTTAAATATATTAGTGGAATGTATCTGACTATACAATAGTCAAATAGCTGTTTGGCAAAATATAGTAAAAATATAACCAATATATGAAACATATTTTTCAATACAGAGGAAAATGAACCCTCCTACTCAAAAAGATTTACAAATCTTTGAACATTTCAGACTGCGAGATTAAACACTGGAAACACACAGAAATATATTTCATTAGAAATTGGCCTGGGGTGGGTGGCGGGGGGCACCTGGCTGGCACAGTTGGTGGAACATGAGACTCTTTATCTCGGAGATGTGAGATCCATTTTGGGTGAGCAATTACGTAAAAAAAAAAAAGAAATTAGTTTAGGAATAGGTGAGGGGGATTAAGAGGTACAAACTTTCAGTTACAACATACGTATGTTATGGGGATGAAAAGTACAGCATAAGGAAAATAGTCAATAATATCAGGAAGGAAGAAAGAAAGGAAAGAAGGGAGGGAGGTAGAAAGGAAGGAAGGGAAGAAGGGAGGGAGGAAGGAAGGAAGGAAGGAAGGAAGGAAGGAAGGAAGGAAGGAAGAAAAGAAGGAAGGCAGGCAGGCTGGGAGGAAGGAAGTCTTTTGAGGAAAATAACAGAGCTATGTAAACTTAAAATTATATTCTGAAGATCTCATAAGTCTTATTCAAGAATGATGGGGTTTTCTAAAACTGTTGGTAAAGAGTAATATTTTTGCCTATGGAAATTAGTTGAAATTTTTGAAATTATAGAGCGTATCCAGGCATTCCTCAATGATTTAACCAAGGAATAAAAAGGAAGGAGAGTTAGAAATAAATAACATTAGCTTATCTATTATTATCTAAGCTTTGAATTATAAATTGTTGTCCTAAAAGACTCACCTTAATTGAAATGGTGTCTGCTTTCATGGCACTAGTATTTGGTTCTGTAGCTCAAAGTATTAAAAATAATTGCACAATGATAAGAAATCCTCTGTGACATGTTTGTAAAGACTTTTTTTTTATTTCAAATTTACTTTGGTTTATGTAAATGATATAAAGAGATTTATAAGAAAAAGAAAATGTGTTTTAAAAAATGACCAACTAAAATCACAAGAAGTGGAGAACAATGGATATAGTAAAGAAATGGGAGAAATAAGAATGAGCAATTTATTTAAACAAACACATATGGAAAATCAAACTTATCACTTGACTTATTGGGTGGAAATAAGAAGAGATGACATTTTTCTCTCTCTCTCCCTTTCTAAGTAATAAAACATTATGTGCTTGGTCTTTGAGAAGTAAGACATGGGGAAATGTGCTAAATTATAACCAATTACTGGATATTATTACCCATAGCTTTGGTAAGGTTTCCAAGATTTGTTCAGAGGGCAAGTATTTTGACAGGTATTTGGAAGAAACAGAAAGGTGGCAAATTGGTGATAGGTTGAATAGTGTTACAAATGAAAAATAATATAGGGTTAATGTCTATGATCTATCAGCATTTTGGAAGCATGACTAAATTGAAAGAATCTGGGACATTTGTCAAGTTATATATTTTAAATGCAAAGTAAGTACAAAGATATGAAGGGCCTATTTTCCTTTTTATTTATTTATTTTAATTCAGAAGGCAGTACATAGATATGCTCTGAATAATAAAAAAAATGCTCAGCAGATTAATGCATGAATAGTCACTCACCACTTTGACTTATGAAAATTGTCCTACTGAATCAGAATTTGAATGTGAAATTTAATTTTTGAATTTATTTGGTCTCAAGTATTATGTAATGGCAGCAATATTTTTCATTCACCCTGAGAAATGAAATGTAATTGGTATTGGATTGTAAGTTCTTCCAATAACTTATTAAGATAAATTTTCCTTTAACCACTATGAACCTGTTATAACAAAGCATGATTGATAGTGTGGGAAGATTGATAGCTATAATTCAAGATTAATAAATTTCCAGCATTATTCTTTTCTTTGATCTTGTACCTGTCCTACATGTGCTTAAAAAATGGTATTAATACTTTCATTTAGCCATATACTGGTTTTTGTTCTTCTGTTATTTTTTTCTTTAATCAATTAAAACTCTTACTATCTAATTATCTTTTGGAAGATACTATTTTCTCTTTAATAGTCAATATGTTTTCTGGCATCAAGCATTCCTGTGAGAATTTTACCTAATTAATTTTGTCAACAAATATTTATTTAGCACTTACTAGGTGCTAGTCACTTTTCTATAAAACAGACACAGGAATGAACTAAACAGAAAAAAAAAAAAACTCTAATCATGAAGCTTTCATTCTAGCTGAGGAAGTCAGAATATTAATCACATAATAATTAAAACATGTAAATGTCATATAAGGAATACAATACAAGAGAAAAAATGAATTAGTGAAGAAGGATTACCGAGTGCCTGAGCAGTGGGATTTTATTTTATATATGTTTACCAGAGTGTGAAAATGTGATTTTTCTATAAAAACCTTAAAGGGGATAAGGACATCTTATGAAAGGAGTGTGGGTACAGAGAATGGCAAGGGCTATATCCCTGGGGTGTGAGCATTACTTGTTACATTGAGAAACACAGTGTAGTCAGAGTAGATTAAGCCAGGGAGGCAAAGAGGGATATAACTTTAGAGAGTGAATAGGGGTGAAATATCCTATAGATATGTGAAAACATTGGGGAGTTTGGAGCAGAGGAGTAATATAGACTCTTCCAAAGGATAATGAGGAGGCCTGCACAGAATTAACTATACACAGAATGGGCAGCAGGAGAGGAGGTAATGTATGTGGTCCAGGAGAGCATCTGGTGGCTTGGATGAAAGTGGTGGCTGTGGAGGTGGTGAGAAATGGTCAGACATTGGTTATATATTTTGAATGAAAACAAAAGATTTGTTAATGAATTGAATGTGAGACGTGGATAGTCAAGATTTCAGTATGAGCAACTTGAGGGACACAGTTACCATTTGTTGAGTTCCAAATGTTTCTGCCATGTTAAGTTTGAGATACCAATTGATCACTTATGTGGAGATGCCAAATAGAAGTCAGACCCAGATAGGTTTGATTAATATCAGGTTCTGGACTCAAAGAAATAAAAAAAAGAGTAGGATATATAAAGAAGGGAAAAAAAATTTCACAGGACTAATATTTAGGCATAATAGCATGTAAAAATTAGAAATGATATGGAGGGAGCTAGCATACAGGCTGATAGGGAGCTTCCAGTGAGGCAGGAGGGAAACGGGAGAGTGGGATTTCCTTGGAGAAAATTGGTCAAATTATTTCAAGGAAAAGAGATAAATTAGCTGTTTCAAATGCCAATGGGAGTTCAAAAAAATGAGAAGTGAGAATTGACCATAGATATGTCAATATGAAAGCCATTGCCAAATCATCTAAACTAGTTTTGGTTGACCAGTGGTCATGAAAACCTGAATAGAGTTAGTTCAGGGAAAAATAAGAATTTCCGGTAGAATGATGAGCTAGATACTTGTGTTGAAACCTCTGATATAGACAACACAAGCAATTCTGAATAATATATTTAAACATCTTTGTACAAACACTGATGAACTGCAAACAACACAAAGACTTCCAGGTTGTGAATGTGCACAGCTTGAAACCCAGGTAAGTAAGTAGACTGGTACAGCAAGGAAGTGTTAAAATCCTGTTAAATCTTGAGCACAACTCAGTCCCAAACAACCCTAGAGAAACAACCTGGGTTTGTTGCCTTCCCTAAGACTTGGTGCAGTAATCTAAATAACCTTTAATTCTGGTATATGGGATCCAAATACGAGCATAATTAAAAATACATATATCTCCATGATATCTGGATCTATTAACCTGTAGATAGACTATTTAAATTCCTTTTTAAATTCTGTCTTTTCTATGACATTATTACATCATAATTGACAATATCTTCTTCATTAATTTTTTAGACAAGTTTAAAAATTAAATTTAGAGTCATAGTCATCTTGGAGATGTAATAAATTTTCTATCACATTTTAATTATAGTAGGTTTTCATTATTATTTCCTTCAATATAATAAAAATCACTGCACCATTTGTTAAAAGTACAAGAGTAAAATTAACAAGTTTATCATTTTTATGTTAAAATTAAATATACATATAATATATATGATTCCTGAAATAAAACTTATTAACATACTATATGTATGTCTGTGATAAATAATTTTCATCTTTTGTGAGGTCCACATTGTAATATTTTATTTAATAATTTAATATATGTAATACTCATGGATTTTTTTATTTTGAAGTACATTAACAAATATCACATTAATACATATATCTAATATAACATATGGATTAGGCATTCATATCAAAATGTCACTAATTATAGTGTCTGTATGGATCTATTTTGTCAACATATTATTAATTAGTGAAACACTGAAAGTGGGCATAGTGCAGTTAGAGTAATCACTCTTACCACATTGTCATTTAGGAAAAAAATTATGAAAGAAAGAGTGAAAAGATCAAAGGATCAGTATATTTTTTATGAATTACAAATGTTCTCAACTTTAGATAACAGGCAGTTTATAGATTTCTACCATGTTGAATATTTATTATATGAAATCTAATAGTGCATGGTAAAAAAAAGTGCAATAATCAGAAACTCTCATATTAAAGTTCTCATTGGGTTCAACTCTGCTTTTACCTGAGTTCTATTCCATCCTGCTGGGTGAGACACAGCTGGATGAGAGATGTATGAGGCACTCACCTAAGAGATACATAAATATGTAATAAAGTATAAATTATAAGTTCTACTATATTGCCTTTTGAACAAAATTTTTTAACTAGGGTAAGTCTGTCTTGGAGGAAGTTATCACAATCAACAGAAACATGACTACTTTAACATAATAAAAATCTATTTCATAAAATTTCATGGACTATAAAGAAGTAAAATTATGCTGACAGTAGTCAGATAAAACATGAACATGGGGTACTGTCAGATCTTTAGCAGAACAATAGTTCTTTCTAATATTCTGCTATTGAAGCAACTAACTGTATTTGTCTCAGGACACAAAACACAGAGAAAATTAATGTCCTGGCTTCTTGCCAGTCAATGGGCTGTCTTCTTTGGGGTCAAGAGTCTTCTGTTGTCCAAGAAACAACTGATGAAGATCAGTAAAGGAGGCAAGTAGGAACCTCCTTCTGTGCACTGTCTCTACAACAATGGTAGTGATTGTTTCCTTACTGGTTTAACATTTTCAACCCTGCCTGTATCTTGATAACTCCTATTTGATTTAACTTTCCCAAAATATTTACCTAGATATCCTCCTTTCTGATAGTTCAACTATTATATTGGTATAAGGGTAAAGAAAAAAAAAAAAAAAAAAGACCAGAGGCATGAAAACTGAAGCAAAGATGAGGAGAATAAAAACAAAGTAAAAAAATTTTTTTAAAGAACAAACATGTTTTATTTTAGGATCAAGCTAGTTTGAAATATATAAATAGTTGATGGCAAAGAAAAGAGTGCCAGGATGTTGTTTGAAATTCAAGAGAAGAAGGTGGAAAGTAAAATAATTTATAATTAGTACTTATTTTGTGTCAGGTACACCTAAGGTCATTAATATATATTTCCCCTTACCTCATTTAATGCTCTATGTCATTTTCAATAAAAATTTCCGAAACACAGAGTGATTAATTAACTTGTCTGAATTCATATAGCTTTTACATGCTGTAGCTATGATTCAAAGCTAAATGTCTCTAATTTTAAGTTTTATGCCTTTTTCAATATTTGATAGGAGTGTTAAATGTAAAGACATAATTAAAGAATAGTAAATTAACATCTGCAGACATACATACTTGAGATTCAGAAACATGGCTAGCAATGAGTAAAAACTCAAGATACTATGAAACATTCATCACAGAATTAAAAGAATGGGCAAGAAACTAGGTAAAGAAATTATTTCAATATTATATATTTTAATATAAATTCCTTGAGTTCTACTTGAAAATAGCTTATTTGTTACTCTTCAATAAATATTTGGGTTATGATTCAATATTGACACCTCAATGAAAATGATGACACTTCACTTGCTGTTTATCTCTCCCTGTGGGCAAATGTCTGCATATTTGACATTTTATATTTATTTATATTTTACATATAGTACTTTCATTATATATATAGTTTTTATTTAATTTATTTTTTAAAATAAGCTCTACAACCAATGTGGGGCTTGAACTCATGACTCTGAGATCAAGAGTCACATGCTCTACTAAATGAGCTACCCAGGCATTCCATAATATATATTTTTAATTTCTCATTTTAGCTTTCCTGGGTCATAGAATTCACATCACAAATGTTCACTTAATTCTTGTCTCATTGTTCACTTACACTCCCTCTTTAGGTAAATTGCACATTTAGCAGTAAACAGAGGAGAAAATATGATACTGATGTGAAAGCTGTTCCTAATGACATGATTTGCTTGCAGTCTCATTATTTTGTGAATAATAATGACAGCTAATTTAAACTTAATGCACAGGCAATTTCTTTGAATATTCACACCAGTAGCTTTGGAAAGTCAATGATCTCAAGGCTGGAATAAGAATCTCTAGGACAATTTAGGAAATTTCCAGCTCACTGAGCAAACACTGGAGAAAAAAAAAATCTTTGGAAAGACATTACAGGACCACAAATGAAATTTTAGTTTAATTCATAATGTGTGCAAATATTTCAATATTTCTATTGAATGCTAGTATCCAGACACATTCAAAACAGTCGTGCTTATATCCCTTTAATATGTATAAAATTATATATATTATGTATAAATTATATATATATAATTTCCTTTAAAATATTTCTCTAATACAGTAATATCATTGCTATATATTTAGTGTTTGTGATTAAAAAATACATTTTGTATTGATGGTATTTTATGTTATTGACACTCTGAATGGGTATACTATTATAGTGTTACCTGTTATCAACATTTTTTATGGCTCCTTGATAATTTACCCTTACAGATTAGATTCATATTCCATAAAGGTACTATAAATACCATGTATTTGTTTTACTCATATTCCTGTCTGTTCCACCCTTTGGTTGAATAGAAAATGAACAATGCTCTACACTGAAGACCCTTCTAACCAATGGAGATTCTCTTACAGGAGTTTGTTCAGGCAACTGAATCATAGTTATATTTGCTTTGAGTACTCAGTGTTTCGATCTTAAAAGAGCAAAATAAAGATAAGTTGGGGATACAAAACTCTAAATAATAATTCCTAAAACTATGGGAGTAAGCAATGTAATATCTGAAAGTAGTTGAAAAGACAACTGAGATGATGATATATTAAAGTCATTACTTTTCCACTTTACATAGGTCCCCATTTTTCCCTGGGGGATATGTTCCAAGGCCCCCAACAGATGCCTGAAACCAAGGCTAGTACCTAACATTAGAAACCCTAATTTTTTCCTATACATAAATATCTGGTATGTGGCTAACAATTAAGAAGTGTACACAGTGTGGATACACTGGACAATAAATGATTCACTGGGCAGTGCAAGGTTTCATCACACTACTTAGAAAGGTGTGCAACTGGGTCGCCTGGGTGGCTCAGTCAGTTGAGCGTCTGACTTCGGCTCAGGTCATGATCTCGCAGCTTGTAAGCTCAAGCCCCCACAACGGGCTCTGTGCTGACAGAGAGACAACAGAGCCTGGAGTCTGCTTCAGATTCTGTGTCTCCCTCTCTCTCTGCCCTCCCCCGCTCACATTCTGTTTCTCTCTCTCTCTCACTCTCTCGCTCATAAATAAACATTAAAAAAATTTTAAAAGAAGGCTATACAACTTAAAATGTATTAATTGCTTATTTGTTGAATTTTCCATTTAATATTTTCAGATGGTGGTTGACTATGAGTAACTATAACTGTGGAAAGAAAAACCATAGATGAGGGAGGGACTCCTGCACATTATTACATCATGCCCATTCCACGTTAAGCCTCTCTGTCTCATAACTTCAATAACTTTCATATTATTTCTCAGCATGGTGCTAGTCATATAATCTTTCCCCAAGTATTAAGTGTCTAATGAGTATCAAGTATTTGGGAGGGACTGTGGATAACTGTAAATAATAGAGAGAACTAATCCTCATCGTATTCATATGATATAAAGGAGGGAGAAAATAAAAATGCTTAGCATAATTACTATATTAAGTACTATGGTAAAAATGGACAATGTGCTATAATAGAGAAAAACGGGTTTGCGATTTAAAACCGTTTTTAGAAGAGGGCCTGGCTGGCTCAGTTGGAAGAGCATGTGACTCTTGGTCTTGGGGTTGTGAATTCAAGCCCCCAGGTGGGTGTAGAGATTGCTTAAAAGTAAAAACAAACAAACAAACAAACAAATAAACTGAAAAAAAATAACGTTTTTTGAAGAAGTGATATATACATTTTCTCCAAGTGTTACAAGCAGCTAGGAAAGGAAAATGTGGGCAGAGGCAACAGCAAAAGTAAACACTCTAAAGTTAGAACATCCATGAAACTGTGCCAGTATGATTGGAGCATAATCAATGATGCTTAGTGTGATATGAGTTGAAGTTGGAAATGTAAGCTGATAAAATTATTTTTATAAAGAAAGTTTAGAACCAGAGAAAGGAATAAAGATTTAGTTTTAAGGACAATGAAGAGAAACATGTGACAAGTTTTAGTGGTATGAACCACAAATTTGTATGTTAAATGACTGAATGTACTGCTCAGGGGCACAGCTGGCCACTCATAGCAAGGACTATGGAGCAAATGGCATCAGCATCAACTGACTGCTGCAGGAAATGCAGACTCTTGGGTCCTACTGCAGACCTACCTAATTGAAACTGACAGTCTAAAATGTCTGGATAATTCCTTTGTGCATTAAAGTTTGAGAGCACCGCCTTAAGACATGCTTCTTTGAGCCCGCTGGTTTTCTGCCATTGTAGACGGTGTTTCTTTCTTTGGCCTGCTTCACAGCTCAGCCTGCAGGTTCTTTCACTGTGCTCATGGCTTATTGCACCATTTCACTTATCTCAAGTCTCCATTTTCCTTGTTTCATTCTCATCTTATTGGAGTATATTTTCACGTAACTGCCTCAGAAATAGTTTAGCGGAGGTAAATCTACTGAGTCACTGCATGATTAAAGTTTGGCTGCCTCTAGAATGCAAGATAAAAAGCTGCTTTTCCTCAGAATGTTCATACATTGATCCATTGTGCTAGAATCTGGCACTCTTCCTGAGCACTATCATGGTAATATGAATCTTGTCCCATTGTAAAGGATCTTTTATTTTATGTTTTTGCTTTTTCTCTAGAAGCTTTTATAAACTTTTCTTTGTACTTGGTGTTATATTAAATAATGTTATGCTTAAAGTTGAGGAATACTGTCTTAAGTATTAATTTGATAATACCTTCCTGTCCATTTTTTTTATTTCTCTTTTTAGAACTTCTGCATGGTATGTTGGACATCCTGAATTTTTCTCTATCAAGTGTTTCTTCATTATTTTCTTTCCTTCCTTCCTCCCTCCCTCCCTCCCTCCCTTCCTTCTTTCCTTCCTTCCTTCCTTCCTTCCTTCCTCTCTCTTCTTTCTTTCTTTCTTTCTTTCTTTCTTTCTTTCTTTCTTTCTTTCTTGTGAGAAAGGAAAATGCAGCCTGTTACATTCAGGAAGTGATCTGACAATAACAGCTAGGCTTTAGTGTTGTTAGATGATGGTCTGATACTCATAACTAGGCCACATTGTTCTCTTGTTGGACATATATGTTGGACATATATGATGTTGGTAGGCACCAACATCAATAAAATCACAGAGGTTATCATAAAGTGAGAAAAAACAATATTGTACAACCAATGAAAGTGAAAACATCCCATTTCTCAGCAATTATGAATGACTGCTTTTTCTTTAACAAATACAATGTTATGCTTGCTCTAACATGCCCTTCCTGTAGATAAATTTAATGAGATTTTCAAACATAGAAATGTTGATGCATCCTAATAGCACCCAATCCAAAGTGGACCCCTGTCATTTCCATACCCTCTTTCCAAATTACCCAATAAAAGTCCAAATCCAATTACAGGTTCTTTCTAATGCTTTCTTTATGAGACCTCCTACCATTCCTTATAGTGTGTGTTCTGCCTCTCTGCAATTGGTAATAAACCCACTTGTTCACCTACAGGCATGTTCCTAGTGGTCTTTGGTTGGAACACGTTGATGGAAATATATTACTTAAATGCGCAGGAGAATTCTTAGCCTTATTTTACCAAATGAGAAGCTGAAACTTAAAGAAGTTAAAGAAGATTTAGGAAATATTTTTCTTTTTAGTAAAAATTATTTTCATTTCACACATCCTCAGTGAGGTAGGAGAATCTCTGTCAGCCTAGAAATATATAGCCTTTTTAGCTTTGTCTTAATGCCACACATACTGGTACACTTCATCCCTTCCTGCCTCCCCATAAAAAATTAAATATTATTTCCCTGTTCCATGGTGTTCTCAGTTTGAGTTAGTTATAACTATTCTGTTGGATGTGTGTTTTACTCAAAGATCTGTAGGAAGAAATGCCCCACTTTAAAGACTCTTCTGTTGGTAGCAACAAATTATCAGCACCAGGGGAGTCATGAGGAAGGGGTCATGAAAGAAATTTGAGAAGATCATAGCACATGGGCAAAACTTCCTCCACATGAAGTAAGCATTGATTCTGGTGACAGAAGTTGTAGGTATAAGTCAAAGTCAGGAAACCTTTCACCCTAGAGATGCTTTATGTTCCATCTACTCCAAGTCACTAATTTCACAAGTGGGAAAAATATACACATACCTAAAATAATTATTTAAATTCCTCAGAGAATTCATTTATGGAAATTGCCTCATTTTATGGCCCTTCTAGATGCCAATGTTGAGGAAATACTGGATTCCTCTTATTGGGAATACTGAAAGACATTGTTTTAGTTGGAAATTTACAAAATATGTCACTAAATTATAATAACTAATGTTATTAATTACCAGTTTTTATTATTCAACATATAAGTTACTCTAAATTATCTGTATTAATTAATAAAATTTATTTGCCATATTCACTTTACAGAATAATATTCAACTTTTAAAGGAGCAAGAAAAATGACTAGTTTAGTGATAAATTATGTACTACTCACTTTCTAATTGAACGTTTCAGTGGATGATCCTTCCTATTTAGTGAGACTTAATTTCATTCTGTCAATGATTAATTAGCATGACTGTTGACGTAAGTTTCTAAAGAAACAATATTTCTGTAAATCAGATTGCTTTCATAAATGTACATTGTAGGGAAACAGTTATATTCATGGTATTTAGGAAATTATGAAAATGAAAGAATTTAAAAATCAATAAAACGCAATTTTGTCTTATGCATTTCTTGACATCTATTAAATATTTTTTTTTTTACCCTTTGTGATCAGAGTCTAAAACTTTGAAACATCATAGACTACTTATTTTAAATTAGCACGGTGCTAAATTGGATTTTTAACCTAAGAAAGGATGACTATTTAACTTGTACAAGTTATTCTTGTGCAGGATTAATCAATCCCCTGTCTCTGCAATATAACCAAGAAAGAGATTGTGATATACTGATGTATTCAATATCTAATTTGTCACTGTCCATTCTTTACCAGACGAATGTGTAGATGCTACAAATTTGTCAGGGAAGAAAACAGATGCAGTTTATGCCCTTGTAGATTGTACTGTCCAGTGGAAAAATTCAGTATTTAGGAGCTAAGCTAGTATGGAAAAAGAAAAATTTAATCTGAGAACTAATTGTTAAACTGAGATCAAAAGGGTAAGTAGTAGTAACCTGGTGAATTTAATATAATAGGGTGAATGAAAGAAATTTTCCTTCAATGGAAATCATGTGAAGCCTCATGTTTTAGAGAAAATTCAGCACATTCTAAAAACTAAGGGGGGTTGTTTTGATGAAGTGAATTGAGTAACATACAAAAAGGTGAAAAGGGAAGCTAGTTGAGGAAGAAACGCACCAGATTGCAAGGATGATGTTTGGCAAGGACAATGAAAAGTCACTAAAACATTTTCTAAATATAAGTGACACATTCTGCTTGCTTTATTATCTTTAAGATGACAGTAGGTATAGAATAGATTACACAAAATACAATCTAGAGAGATACACTCTAGTTAAGGTATGATAGAGGAAGAGATGAGGTGTTAACAGGATAAAAAGCAGAAGATGGGTTCAAAATACAAAGGAGGTACACTCCAGGGCAGATGGTAAATTATAAATGGATTGATGGATAGTGAATCACAAAAGGATATTTAAAAAGTTAATCCATTATAATTGAGTTGATGATAGTTTAAAGGTTGATAGTCATATATTCTGAAATCAATGATCTCTCCTAAGCTTTAGGATTAAGCAATTGCTCAAATTGTACTTACATTAATGAAACAAGAAGGTAGCTTGCAAAGAGAAGACTCATTTAAGAGTCATATGGAGCCACCTACAAAATAAACTAGGAATAACTATTCCAGGAGGTGGAAATGAAACAGGGTGGATGTTTGTTCATACAGAAGCCCAAAAAAGGAAGCCCACAGTAAAGGGATGCAGTAAAGACCACAAATATTGTTTGGAAGACAAGACCATTACACATCCTGAAGATAAATTTGTACTTAGTCACACAGAAGTCACAGATGTCTTTAGCAAAAGAATGGTGTGAAGAAGTAGGGACAATAGTAAGTTGAATGGAATAATGATGTATTGAATTATGAAGATATGGTGAAGAAAAATGTTTATAGCCTGGAAGAGTATGTGATAGATGAGGGGTAGGTATGATGTTAATTTTGATTAAAGAGATTTAAGCTTCTTTAAATACTGATGAAGAGACTGTAATATGATTTGAAGACAAAGGAGACAAAGTGAAGCCAGCAATACAACTTTTCATTAAAGAGACTGACTAAGGAATATGCAGAGTATGCAGAAGAGGGGAGTAAAAACAGTCATTAACAAGAAATACTGTCAGTTCATCATTATGATGGGGAAAGAGTACAAGGGGATGCACGCATGTAATTGTTCACAGTAATCGCTTATGATTCTTTGTACTTCTGTGGTATCAGTTGTAATGTTTCCTTTCACTTCTGATGATGTTTATTTGAGTATTTTCTCTTGTTTTTTTCCTTAGTCTAGCTAACGGTTTGTCAATTTTGTTTACCTTAGTTTCATTGATTGTTTTTCCAGTCTCTACTTCGTTTGTCTCTCTCCTGATTTTCATTATTCTTTCCTTCTGCTTATGGGGCTTAGTTTGTTCTTCTTTTCTAATTTCTTGAGAGCAATGCTAGGTTGTTTGAAATCTTTCTGTTTTCTTGATATATGCTTTTATTGCTAACTTCATTCTTAGCATTGCTTTCGATGCATCCCATAAGTTTTGGCATCTTGTTTCCATTTTCATTTGTCTCAATATATTTTTTTTATTTCTCTTGATGTCATCCACCCATCAGTTGTTCAACAGTTTCATGCTTGTGGTTGGAAAAGGATACTTGATATACTATGAATTTTCTTAAATTTATTATGATTCACTGTGTGGGCTGACATATGAATTATCCTGGAAGATGTTCATGTGAGCTTAAGAAAAATGTATATTATACTCCTATTGAACAGAATATTCTGTATATATCTCTTAAAACCATTTGGTCTATAGTATTATTAAAATACACTTTTTCTTTGTTTATTTTCTCTCTGAATGATGTATCCATTGCTGAAAGTGGGACACTAAAGTCCTCTAATATTATTGTATTGCTGTCTATTTCTCCCCTTAGATCTGTTAATATTTGCTTCATATGTTTAAGTGCTCTTATGTTAGTTGCTTATACATTTATAATTATAAAATATATAAGGAACTCATACAACCCAATAGCAAGAAAAAAAACAACAACTACAAAGAATTAAAAAATCTGCAAAACCTAAATAGACATTTTTCCAAAGAAGACATACAAAAATCTAACAGGCATATAAAAAGAAGTTCAACATCGCTAATCATCAGGGAACTAAAAATAAAAACTACAACGAGATACCCTCTCATACCTGTCAGGACGGCTATGATAAAAAAGTAAAAAAAAAGGAACTATGCTGAGGATGTGGAGAAAAGGGAAACTTACACACTGTTGGTAAGAATGTAAATAGAATTATTAGGGAAAACAGTACGGAGATTCTTCAAAAAGCTAAAAATAAAACTATGATCTAGCAATCCTACTTCTGGGAATATACAGCCAAAGAAAATAAAATTGAAATTTGAAGAGATATCTGCACTCTCATGTTAATTGAAATATTATTCACAATAACCAAGATATGAAAACAACCTAAGTGCCTGTCAATGGATGAATAGATTAATAAGTGTGATACATAGGGGAACCTGGGTGGCTCAGTCAGCTAACTGTCTGACTTTTGCTTTTGGTTCAGGTCATGATCTCATGGTTCATGGGTTTGAGCCCTACCTCAGGCTCTGCACTCACAGCAAGGAGCTTGCTTGGAACCCTCTCTCCCTCTTTCTCTGCCCTCCCCAACTCAAATGTGCACATGCAGTATGCACTCTCTCTCAAAATAAATAAATAAACTTAAAAAATGTGATAGATATTACATTTTGTGATATTGTATATATTGTGTGGCAATGTGGTATATATATTACATATGTAGGTATTTTGTGGAAAGTGCAGTATACATATATTATATAATATCACAAAATATATACTAAACTACAAATATTTTATAACTTATCTAAAACACAATATATATTTGTAAATATAGACATATATTTTAGATATATTTCAGACTTAAAAAAAGAAATCCTGCAATTTGCAACAATATGGATGAATCTGAGGACATTATCCTAAATGAAATAAACCAGAAAAAGAAAGACAAATACCTCATGATGTTTCATTTGTGGTGGTGTGCCTGGGTGGCTCAGTCAATTAAGTCTTCACATCTTAATTCATCTCAGGTCATGATTTTATGGTTCGTGAGTTCAAGCCCTGCATAAGGTTCTGTGCTGGCAGCAGGGAGCCTGCTTGGGATTCTCTCTCTCCCTCTCTCTCTGCCTCTCCCCTACTTGTGTTGTCTCTCTCTCTCTCTCTCAAAATAAATAAATAAAAGAAAAAAATGATCTCTCGTTTGTGGAATCTATAAATCTCAAACTCAGAAGGTGAGGGTAGAATAGTGGTTGTAAGGGGCTGAAGGGTAATGGAGAAATAATCAAAGGGCACAAAATTTCAGTTGTGAGATGAGTATGTTCTAGAGACCTAAGGTATAGAGTAGTGACTATAGTTAGTAATGATGTATTGCGTACTTGAAATTTGCTGGAAGTAGATTAAGTGTTCTCACTACACACATAAAAAAGTTAATTATTGACATGTTAGATACGTTAATTAGCAAAAATGTGACAATCATATTTATGTGTATACATATATCAAAACATCACCTGGTACACATTGAATATATACAATTTTAATTTGTCAATCATAAATCAATAAAGTTGGGGGGGGAAAGATGGATGTGTACAAATACAGCGATGTTTGTATATTTAGAGAGAAAATTTCTTGAATCATATTTTTTCTTTATGTTAGCCCAGTCTTTTGCTGAGCATGTGTGAAGAAGTAAGGCTCAGGAATTTAAGAGAACAATAGACTAAAGTGAAATAATAGCTATTTCATATTCATCAGAATGGTTAATTTTAAAAAAAGCTAACATTATTGAATGTAAATATGAATGTAGAGCAACTTGGATCATTGACATTCTGCTGGCCAGAATGTAAACTAAAACTACTTAAGAAAAAAATATTTTTCACTTAATTTAAAATTAAGTATAAACAGGTATGTCTATATTATTACCCAGGAATTCCATACCTGGGCATTTATACAAGAAAATACAACAAACACCCACGAAAGAAAAGTCAAGAGAATTTTCATGTCAGCCATAATCAAAATTATCTAGGCCTAAAGATAACCAAAATGTCCACACATCGGATAATAAAAAACTATATCTACATACAATGAACTACTACTCAATAATAAAGAAGAATATGTTATTGATACAGTGCAGCAACATGGATATATCTCAAAAGCATTCCAGCGATTTACAGTCAGAAACTACAGAGCAGATGAAATACAATTCCATTTGTCTGTTTTATAATACAGTATGCAAAATGGATCTATAATAAAAGAAAAAAGAAAGTGGTTGCTTGAATAAAATTGGTAAGTTTGTAACCAGGTTAACTAGGAAAAAAAAAGAAGGAAGGCACAGATTTCTAATATCAGAAATGAAAGAGGGGATATCACTATAGACACCATGGGCATTAAAGGGAAAATAAAGGCCTATTATGAGCAACTCTATGCCCACAATTTGATAACCTAGATGAAACGGATCAATTCCTTTAAGACACAATCTCCTAAAAGTCACACAAAAAGAAACAGTCAATATATATAGGCCTAAACTACAAAAGAAGTTAAATCAGCAAATAATAACCTTTCAAAACAGAAAGTTTCAGGCCAACATGGGTTCACTGGTAAATTTTCCAAACATTTAAAAAAGAATTATACAAATTCTCTACAATCTTATCCAGATGATAGAAGCAAGGGGACTACTTTTTAACTCATTCTATGATGTCAGCATTACTCCAACACAAAAACCAGAAAAACAAAACAAAACAACACTACAAGAAAACTACAGACCATTATCTCTTGCAAACATAGATGCAAACTCCTCAACAAAATATAGGCAAATCAAATCCAACAATATATAAAAAGAATTATGTTCCATGATCAAGTGAGATTTATCCAGGTATAAACCTTGTTCAAAACAAAAAATCTAATGTTTTCCATTACAACAATAGGCTAAGGATGACAAATCATTTGATGATATAAATAGCTGCAGAAAAAAACATTTAACAAAATTCAACAACGATTCACAACAAAAACAAAACAAAACAAAACGAAAAAGTCAGCAAACTAGGAATAGGGGGAAACTTGCACAACTTGGTAAAGAACATGTACAAAAAAATCTACAACCAACATCATCCTTAATGGTAAGAAATTGGATGTTTTGACACTAAGATTAGGATGTCCTCTCCTACCAGTTCTTTTTATGTTGCGCTGGAAGTCCTAGCTAATGCAATAAGTAAAGAAAAGGGCACACAATTGTATTGATTGAGAAGGAAGAAATAAAATTTTGTCCACAGATGACAGATTGTCAGTGTAGGAAATCTCAAAAAAAAAAATGACCAATTTTAATTTGGAACTAATAAGCAACTATAGCAAAGCTGCTGTATGTAAGATCCAGTCAATCACTTTCTTATACACCAGCAATGAGTAAGTGGAATTTGAAATTGAAAATACAATACTATTTATATTAGCACCTCTCAAAATGAAATACTTAAGTATAAATCTAACAAGATATGTACAATATCTATACGAGGAAAATTACAAATCTCTGATGAGAGAAGTCAAAAAACCCTATAATAAATGGAGAGATAATTGATGTTCTTATATAGAAGGACTAAATGTTTTCAAGAGGTTAGGTTTTCCCAATTAATTTACAATTTTTAAAAAAAAATTTTAACAATTATTTATTTTTGAGAGAGAGAGACACAGTGCAAACAGGGAACAGGCACAGAGAGGAGACACTGAATCTGAAGCAGGCTCCAGGCTCTAAGCTGTCAGCATAGAGCCCAACACAGGGCTTGAACCCACAAACCGTGAGCTTACAACCTGAGTTGAAGTCGGACTCTTAACTGACTGACCCACCTAGGTACCCCCCAATTAATTTACAAATTAAATGCAATCTCAATACAAGTCCCTAAAAAAATATTTTGTGGGTATCAACTACCCAACTATTATTTTGTGGGTATCAATTATTTTGTGGGTATCAAGGTTTATATTGAAGGGCAGAAGACACAAAATAACTTACTAAATATTGAAAGAGAACACTGAAGTTGGAGAAATGACACTCCCTGACTTTAAGACTTACTACAAATCTACAGTAATCAAGGCTTTTATATTGGTGAAAGAATACATTAGTAGAATGCAATAGAGAGCCTAGTAATAAAACCACATAAATATACTCAACTGATCTTTGACAAAGCAGCGAAGGCAATATAATGGACCCAATAGTCTTTTCAACAACTGATTCAAAAATAACAGGCCACAGACATGCAAAAAAAAAAAAAGGGGGGGGGGGATAAACACAGACATTAGGCCCTTCACAAAAATTCAAAAAGTGTCATACACCTAAATGTAAAATGAAAAACTATAAAACTCATAGAAGATACCATAGGGGAAAATCTATTTGACCTGGGTATGACAATGACTGTTTAGATATAACACCAAAGGTACAACTAATGAAAGAAATAATTGATAAGGCAGACTTCATTAAAATTAAGAAATTGCTCTGTTAAAGAAAATGTCAAGAGAATGAGAAGACAAGTCACAGATTTGGAGAACATATTTGTAAAAGACACACTGGATAAAGGATTACTATCGAAAATATACAAAGAACACTTAAAACTGAATAACAAATGAACAAACAACCTGAATAGAAAATGAACCAAAGACCTTAACAGACACCTCACCAAAGAATATCTACAGATGGCAAGTAAATACATGAAACGATGGTCATTATCATATACCATTAGAGAACTGCAAATTAAAACAACAATAAAATACTACTAATAGATACCACATCTGTTAGAATGGCCCAAACCCAAAACACTAACACCAAACCATGGCAAAAATGTGGAACAGAAACTCTAATCCATTACTAGTGGGAATGCTTTTGTACAACCACTTTGGAAGACAATTTATCAGGTTCTTATAAAATTAAACACACTCTTACAATATGACTCAGCAATCCCACTCCTTGATATTTACCCAAAGAAGTGGAAAACTTATGTCCACATAAAAACCTGGACAGATGTTTATAGCAGCTTGTTCATAATTACAAAACCTTGGATATAACTAAGATGCCCTTCAGTAGGTGAATGGATAATTAGACTGTAACACATTCAGACAATGGAATGTTATTCAGTGCTAAAAAGAAATGAGCTATCAAGCCATGAAAATATAGAGAGGACATAAATGCATATCAGTAAGTGAAAGATGCCAATATGAAAAGTCTATATACTGTGTGATCCCAACTATATGAGATTCTGGAAAATGAAAAAAAAAACTATGGAGACAGTAAAAAATCAGTGGTTGTCAGAAGTTTGGGTATAGGGAAGGATAAATATGCAGAGCACAGAGGATTTTTAGGGCAGTGAAACTATTTTGTATGATACCATAATGATATATACAAGTCCTTACACAACTTTCAAAACCCATAGAATGTACAAAACCAAACCAAGAGTGAACCCTACTATGAACTCTGAACTTTGGGTGATGATGATGTGTTGATACAGCTTCATTAATTGTAACAAATGTACCAGTCACTCTGGCATGGGATGCTGACAGTAGGAAAGGCTATAAGCATGTGGGGGGGAATGGGGTATATGGTAAATCTCTATACTTTCCCCTCAATTTTGCTGTGACCTAAAACTTCTTTGAACAATAAAGTTTATTAATTTTTAAAGTGACTGCTTTCTGGGGAAAATTAAATGTAAAGAGGCAAATGGATCTCTTTGAGATAATAGAAATGTCTTGTATTTTGATTGGGGTTGTGGTTACACAGGTGTATACAATTGTTAAAACCCAAAAACCCATAATTAATGTCTGCAATCTATGCATTTTATTCTTTTAAAAGTATATGCCAATAAAAAATTTAGGAAAAGATATCTAACACTTGATTGGCAAGAATAGATATGCAGTATTGACAGCAATTGCTTTGAGGGTGAAGCCCATTCTTTAGCTCTAAAGTATAATCTGTGTCATGTTGATCTGAGTTTTGCTTCCCTTATATTCATGATGAGCCAAACCAGGTCAAAAAAGCTTGGGATTTACTTTTTCTGTAGAAATAAACAGGAAATATACAAATCTCATTGAAAGTTGATCATTAAAACAATTTTATTTCCAACTTCAGATTTTTCTCTAACAGTTGTAGAAAACAGTTACATTTCCATATGTGTTCAAAATTGTCTGTGGTAGCTTCATCTTATATACTTTTCCTCCCATCTAGCTATATCAGAGTTTACTTCACAGGAAAAAGAATATACTGACGTACTTGGCAAAGTGAGATAGTGAATACCAAAGGTTAATATATATGTATATTCATGTATATAATTTACATTTTACTTTATTTATATATAATATTTATCATATATGAATTTACATATATATATATATATACACACATAACTGTGTGTTGTGAATGTGTGTAAAAAGATGTGTGCCTGTACATTAAAAATATATGTATGTGTATGTTTTTTTCTCATGAAACTATTAGATAATTCCTCTCCAATAAAATAAGAGGTGGACAAATTTAATTCCACACTGCAATTTTCAAAATATAAATTTTCAGGGCACCTGGGTGGCTCAGTTGGTTGAGTGTCTGGCTCTTGAATTTGCCTCAGGTCATGATCTCACCGTTTGGTTTATGAGTTCAAGCCCCATGTCAGGCTCTGCTCACTGAACCACATGCATTCTACTTGGGATTCTCCCTCTTCCCCTCTAATTGCCCACTTCCCCGCTCATGCTCACTCTCTCTCTCTGTCTCTCTGTCTCTCTCTCTCTCTCTCTCTCAAAATAAATAAATAAACTTAAATATTTTAAAAAATAAATTTTCAAAATCAATATAAGAGAATGCAAAGCAAAAGCATCTGAATTCTATGAAGAGCTTTCTAAAATGACACTTTGTAAGAAGATATTGACTCAATTTGAAACCTTCCTAATAAAAGTATAATAAAACTATTTGTTAACATAGAAAGAATTTCAGAATTAGGGGGAAAAGATTTTAATTACATTTTTAGAAAGAACCTGTAAAATATTATATAAAAATGTCACTTTTTTTGTAGTTTTATAAATGTTAGCTTGTTTTTTTCTCATGTATACAAATGACTAAACACTAACTGATAGCATTGAGATAAAATAGAAGGAAGTATAACATTGTGAACATCAAATTTTACTGACTGGAGGGCATCATATATATGGGTCTTGTTATATATGGGAGGAGGTGCCTACATGAGGACAAAAGGCAACCCAAGTGTCCATCCATACATAAATAAAGAAGATGTGGTACCCCCCCACACACACACACATACACACACACACACACACACACACACACACACACACACACAATAATGTTACTTAGCCATTAAAAAATAATAATAATAAAATAAAGACTAAGATCTTGCCATTTGCAACAACTAAATGAACCTAGAGGATATTATGCTAGGTGAAATAAGTCAGAGAAAGTAAATACCATATGATTTCACTTATATGTGGAATCTAAAACAAAGAATAAACAAGCAAACAAAAAACAGACACATATCCATAAATACAGAGAACAAACTAATGATTGCCAGAGGGGAAGGTGGTGAGAGCCAGGCAAAATGGGTGAAGGGGAGCGGGAGATACAGGTTTCCATTATAAAATGAATAAAACGTGGGTATAAAAGGGACAACATGGGGAATATAGTCAATGATATTGTAATAGCCTTGGATGGTGGCAGATAGTAGCTACACTTGTGAGCATAGCATAATGTATACAGAGTTGTCAAATCACTATGCTGTGCACCTGAAGTGAATGTAATATTGTGTGTCAACTATACTTCAATTAAAAAAATAAGTAAATAAAAATAAAAGTGTTTAGAAAATATAAAACAAAAGTAAAATAAAAATGGGGCATAATAAGGTAATAGAAAGTGACTATATAATGCTTGTCCTAAAACAGAATAAGAACTGGATAAGACGAAATGAGGAAATGTAAGCAATGAAAAAGAGAAGGGACTAGACAAAAAAAAAAAAAAAAAAAGAGAGAGAGAGAGAGAGAGAGACATAAGATCAGTAGCTTACAAGGCACTTTTCTCTTTTATACTTCATGTTGGCCCTATTAAATCTGTTTTAGATCTGTTCTTACACTTGACCATGAATCAAGTTTAATATAATTGAGATATTACTTGTTTGTTATTCAACAAGAGAGCTATTAAAATTATTCAATAAGAAATCTGTTTGTTATTTAATAAGAGAGCAGGGGCATATTATTGAAAAACCATGTAGGTTGTTCAAGGCAAACATCTATGATAACAGCAGAGTCACATTTTCTGACTGGTATCTACCACATAAAATATTTGAATAGCATCCCTATCTTCAGGCACATGCTCCTTTACATATTTCAAAGAAATTATGGGACAGAAAGGTTGATTATTTGTATTAATAGAATTAATTAGAATTAATCAATTAATTAATAGAATCAATATTGTTATCATTATTGTTTGCCCACTAGAATTTGCATCATTTACAAATACCCACATAAATTAATAATCTTATTTAAAAGTCTTGAAACACATACGAACTTGTGAGAATAGTCTGGTTTGTTTTAACCTTGCAAGTGAGGAAAAGTAGTTATGACAAAATAGTAAATGAGACCTACGGCATGTCCCAGTCTGGCACGTAAATTACAGTGTGATAATTATTCTAACCAGCCATTAATGTACATGACCCATCAATCAGCAAGAAAGCATGATCCTGATTCAGCACCTACTGTAGACCTTAATCTTTTAAATGGGAATCTCTTCCTTCAAGTGATTTAAATTCACAGTAAAATCTGCATGTTTAAACTCATGATCAATTGTACAATTTTTGCTTAATCTTGATTCTTTTTTTTTTTTTTTTTTTTTTTTATTATTTTTGGGACAGAGAGAGACAGAGCATGAACGGGGGAGGGGCAGAGAGAGGGAGACACAGAATCTGAAACAGGCTCCAGGCTCTGAGCCATCAGCCCAGAGCCTGACGCGGGGCTCGAACTCACAGACCGCGAGATCGTGACCTGGCTGAAGTCGGACGCTTAACCGACTGCGCCACCCAGGCGCCCCTCTTAATCTTGATTCTTTAAAGATAATATGAAAATATATCCAGACCTAGATTTCAAGATGTGCATACTTTTCATACTTGTTTTCATACTTACATGGATTCAAATAACATAATTTTGTGCTTTGAGTGAACATTAATTTCTGTTTTAGCTGTTCTGTGCCAAAGCATCCCATACTCTTCTATTGTTTTCCTTTCTTACTCTGTGGACTATTGAAATACTATTATCTTTTGGCATACTGAGAACTTGAAAATATTTTCCATATCACTTGTGCATGTCTAACTGTAAAAATTAAACTGAATATCTTCCAAGGATACAATGTTTTTTTTTTTCCTTGTTTGTGACAGTTGTAATATTATTGTAAATATCTAGTCAAATATTACATACTGGTAAAATATTGACGTGAACATAGTTTTTACTGTGCAAAAAATTTAATTATCAAAAACATTATTAATAGAATTAAACACCACTATCAAAGAATGTGTGGGTAAAATAATGGTAAACTATCAGGATGAATAGCATTAATATTTTTTTTCTCAGAATGCTTCATAAATTTATTCTAATATTACTGTGGGTTGAATATACTGAGACTCAAAATCCTGAGTGTACTTTAGGAGTATATTTCTTACAATAAGTTTTTGGTGGTCCATAATTAAATTCCTGGTGAATATTTGCTTATAACTGCTTACTTTTTATAATTTAATGTGTCATTTTTATGATGATCTGATTAAGCACTTTAAAAAATGTCCTCAGCACAACTGGTCCACATCACAAAAACAGAGCTTCTGTTTACAAATATTTTCAAAAATAAGTTGTAAACATTTTGTCGTACCTTTTTCTTTTCATTAAGAAGTGTTATTATTTTATTTTTGTTTTTGCTTTTGATACATTGACACATAGAATTCAAGTGATGCAGAAAAGTACAAAATTATTACCTAAGGACATGTTATTTCCTAACACAGCCTGTGTCTGTGTTTAAAAAAAAAAAAAAAAAAAGATTACATGGAATGGGGATTAAGGAGTGCACTTGTGATGAGCAATGAGTGTTGTATGCAAGTATTGAATCACTAAATTGTACATGTGAAACTAATATTACACTGTATGTTAACTAGTTGGATTTTAAATAAAAACTTAAAAGAATAGATTATATGAAATATTAAGAGGCGAGCGCTGTTCACATGTATATTGTGTGTACATATATATGTGTGTGTGTGTGTGTGTGTGTTTGTCAACAGGAATATATACACATATGGTATAGAAATATATAAAGTAGTGTATATTAATTCTCTATCAATAAAGAAGATAAAATTAGCACTGTAATTCTTGCCAACACATTCTCTCACATTAGGAAAACCTCCTGAGAATAATTTTGTGTTTGTTTTTATAAATTTATTTATTTATTTTTTAGAATGAGAATGCGAGTGGGGGGAGGGGGCTGAGAAAGAGGAAGAGAGAGAATCCCAATCAGGCTCTGGGCTATCAGTGTTAATGGACACTCACTTTTTTCCTTTCGTGGTATATTAATTTTTATTTATTTCTTAACTGCCATTTCACAATGTTTTTTCTCACAACTATTTATCAGTGCTCTATAACTGAGTTATTTCATATTTGAAAATTCATGCCTGTCATATTTCTAATCAAATGGCATCATGGCTGGGTAAAATACTCTGGGATCATAGGAACTCTCAACATTTTGTATACACTGATACCTCCTGTCTTCTTAGATCTGTATTGTACTGTGAGTAAACCTGAGATCAACCTGAGTAACCTTCCATACCTGATAAGTGAAGTTTGCTTCTTTTTCTTCTCATTAGATACCTGAATGACTTTTCTTAATCCATTTATCTCCCAAAGGTACCTAAGGACGTTTTTCATTCTGTGCTCAGATGAACACCAGAACCCTGTATGTTTCCTACTAGAACTCAGTTTCACAACACTTTTTTTCTTTTGTTGCACCTCTGCATTCTCTTCCTATTTCATTTGCGTGTTCTTTTCTTCAGACACTGCAAATCTCCCTGAAACTCCCCCTGTTGAATGTGGTAGGTAATTAAAAGCAATTTGAAGCCTGAAACTTAGAAGTAAGTATTTTTTTTCATTTTGAAATAACCTATTAAGCACATGTTGCTAGTCATGTCTAAATATAATATGGGAGGGTACAAATATAAAAAAATGAATATTAAAATTATTTCAGAATATGGGGTGCCTGGGTGGCTCAGTTGTTGAGCGTCCGACTTCAGCTCAGGTCATGATCTCACAGCTCGTCAGTTCGAGCCCCACGTCAGGCTTTGTGCTGACAGCTTGGTGCCTGGAGCCTGCTTCGGATTCTGTGTCTCCCTCTCTCTCTGCCCCTAACTCACTCACATTCTGTCTCTGTCTCTCTCAAAAATAAATAAACATTAAATTTTTTTTTAATTATTTCAGAATAAACATAAATTGTACTAACCAAATAGCATTCATTCCAAATTTGTACCCCAAAGACCTGGTTTTAAATGCTGAATTATTGGCTGTTTAATAGTGGAGAAGCACTAATAGTTCTGAGCTCCTGATTTCTTGTTTGTGAAATGGAAGTAATATAAATACATTTCAAATCTAATATCCCAGCATTCAGTAAATATTAGACACACATTACCACCTTTCATCATATCTTAAGATTAACTATATGGTAAGTATAACAGCAAACAATTATATTATTTTGTTGATTGTTTATATAAATATTCAAAATACTTTTAGATGTTAATATTGTCATTTATTACCTATAACTAGTGTTATGATAAACATATGTAGGCTTCCTAGTTAAATAGCCCAGATATAAACACTTTTTAAGATAATAGGTCTTTAATATTGTTTAATACTAGGGTATGCTAACAATGAATCACAATATGAATGTACTATTTTTAGCTTATTTTAATTACCCCAAATTTCTACCCAAACGTTAATAAAATCCTATGTATCAACTACTAAAATCCACATAATTCGTGCAGCTAAATTGTTCATTCTCTATGAGATGTACTGACTCTAAATTGTTTAGTAAACTGTCATTATCCTTCTGTTTAAAGAATTAGTTAAGGTTGTAAACATTACTAAAATTCATGTGGGACATCCAAAGGTAGAAGTAAAAATAATGAGGAAGGACTTTTTAATAATGTGAAATGTCCTACCTAATCTGAAAGTACAAGTGCACAGACAAGATAGCAAAACATGTTTATATTAAAGTATTCACAAAGCAAAATTGAAAAATCGAAAGGGCCAAATTAAACAGGAAAAGCACAGCTTTGGAAAATCACCAGCTTAGAATTCTATTGCCATATCTTTCTGAAAGAGAGTGTTTCATAAGAGAATGTATAAATTTTCATGCTCAGATCCCCCGAGTTTGAAGGTCTAGAGGCAAGTTACACACACCAGCTAAACTATAGGTCAGACCTAGGATGGTTAGCAAAAGAGGAAACTGATGAATAACAATTATAACCAGGAAAAACTGTAACATCAAAGCAATAACCTTGGCTTGTTAATCCCTTTATAAATTATTTTGGAAGATTGCAAATGGCCATCAACTGATAGGAGGGAACTCCATTCCCTTCCTCTCCAGAAAGAGGCCAGTGCCTCTTGCTCCCAGATGAGATCCAAGTAGACTGACTGAATTTATGTTCCATCCCAGATTTGTTTGGCCTTGCCCCACTATCCCTCCTAATACAGAATCAAGCACTTGAGTAGGTTATTTTAGTCAGGATATCATTCTCTTCCTATAGCCATTAAATTCTGGTCACCACCACTGTCACACATTTAACATACCTACATGTAGAGCCTACAGAAAAGGAGAGACTCTCATTCTTGTATGAAGGACAGTTAACACCCAGTGGAACAGATTTAACCAATTAAAGATGAAACATGGAAAAATATTCCCCCTTGTTCTCTTCTCTAGGGAATTATCACTCCTTCTCTTGATCCCCTGGATTTTCACATCAACAGAGCATTGCCAGTACATGTGTACCCCAGTTTCTCCTTTCCAGAGAGCTCAAGGTAAGATATCTCATTAACAATTATAATGCATTTATTTTCGTAGAATTTTTTTCCATTCATATTATTTTCCACAAACACAGCAGTCCATATCAAGGTTAAATGTGAGAAAACTTTCAGTGAAATTATTTTCTACAACTTTGTTTATATAACACACGGAAATCATAATACAGTCTATAGAGAAGGTGGGTTTTATTAGTAAATAAAAATACTTATTTTTGTTCCTCAAATGATGAGCCAATAGATGAATCATAATCAATGATAGATACATTTACTAGGCCTAACTGCAAGTATTACAAAAAATAATAATAATAATAATAATAACTCCCAAAAGAGGGGTCCAGATGATGTGTTTGTATTGGAATTAAATAGTTCTCAGTATTGGAATAGTATAGTTCTAACAAAGTTAAAAAAAAAAAAAAAAGGAAGGAAGTACAAAGAAAAAGTTTGACATTTTTATGTGAAAACACTCATATCTGTTTAAATAATTTATGTTGAAATCAATGTATATTATGAATATTTATTATTTTTCATCAGTTTATTTCCATTGTTTTGTTTTCTATTCTTTTGAAAATTATTTTTATCTTAATTTTTATACTGGGTATTAATCAACAAACAAGTTTAGACTATTTAGTTCAAAAGTAAACATATAAGCAAAGAAGAAGATAGAAAGATACAAAACCTCTTCCTTGTTCCCCAAATCATAATTCCTTTATTAAACATAATAAACTGTTTATGTAAGGTTTATGTAAACCCCTTTATTTGTCCCTGAATCATAGTCTCTATGTTTGGACAGGTGTTTTTCAAAATATAAATAGTCATTTACTAACATTTGAGAACTCTGAATTTTATATCTGCAATTAATATTTCTGTATCTTGATATCATAATGATGGCTTATATTTTTATCTGAAATACGCATTTTGTTTTCATTTCAGGTCATTTTTCTATCTTCAATTTATGTTTGTTTATGGTATAGTGTTGAGAACTCGCTTTTATTTTTTCTCCCATAATGCACTAGTACATATAGTGATTGGTTAATCCATTTTCCCACTAACTTTCAATGTGTTCTAGGTTGAATATATGTTTCAATTTGGGGGCAATTTAAGGAATAAAATGTTTGGCGCCATGCAAACTTCTGCCTTATAGGTAGGTAATTCTGTACTTCACTATCCAGTCTCAGACACTTTCCAGGATGAAGTGGAGACATTAACATATTCAGCTAAACTGGAATTGTAAATTTCTGGCTTTTGTCAAATTTGAGAAAATTTCAGCAACTATTTCCTCAACATTTTTTTCTCTCATATCTATCTCTTTTTCTTTTGTCACACTAATAAACACATGTTTAATCACTTCATATTATATCAAAGGTCTCTGACACTCTGGTTTTAAAAAAAATCGGGTTTTTTTTGTTTCTCACAAGAATAATGTATATTGATATATCATGAAATGACTTACTCTTTCTTCTGTAATATTAATTCTGCTTTAAATCCACTTAGTAAATTTTATAGTTCAGACACTATATTTTTCAGTTACATAATTTACATTTTCAATAATTTCTAGTTTCCTGCAGAAATGTCTTTTAAATTATTTTTATTCACAGTGAGAATATTCATAAAAAATTCATTCAAAAGAGTTATAATAGTTGCTTTAAAATTTTTGACTGACATTTTTGACATTTGGGTTATCTCAGGGTCTATATCATTTTTTTTTCCTGAGGATATGTTTCTTCTTCTTCCTCTTTTTTTTTTTTTTTTTTTGGTTCTATGTTGGGTAATTAAAAAAAATTTTTTTAATGTTTCTTTATTTTTGAGAGAGGGAAAGACAGAGTATGAACAGGGGAGGGGCAGGGAAGGGGAGACATAGAATGAAGTAGGCTCCAGGCTCTGAGCTGTCACCACAGAGCCTGACAAGGGCTCAAACTCACTGAGAGATTATGACCTGAGCCAAAGTTGGATGCTGAACGAACTGAGCCACCCAGGCGCCCCTATGTTGGGTAATTTTGAATTATACACTGGATATTATGACTTAGAGATTCTAGATTCTGTTTGTTTGTTTGTTTGTTTGTTTTCTCCAACGAAGTTTGTTTCTTTTGAAGTGGCAAACAATTATCTTTATAGGATTTGAACATGAAACTCTATTTCTTGGGAAGCAGCTCTGATCTTACTTCATACTTTGTCTTTAGCTGATTAGATCTGCTCTATGCATGCAGAGTTCAGGAGTCAGTCAGGATTAGGATAGACAAAAATTAAAGATTCTCTATTTCTTTTCCTTCCTGGATTCTGTCACACTTGAGCAACTACAGTATCCCTGTCCTCACTTTTCTGGTATCTCTGCCCAATATCAAATTTTTTCTTCCCAAAACACAGCATGTTAGGAAGAAGAGGTTACTGGGACATAGAGGAGCTGGACTAAAATTTATCTACTTCTTCTGTCTGACTGATGAGCAAGACTGAGTGGGAAATCTTATGCTGCCTCAAGTAGAGATTTCTTGAGTCTGTTTTCAGAATATTTTACTCCATAAGCAAGTTGAATATTTGGCTGGATTTGGACTTCCATACTTTCTGATATAAGGGTATTTTTTCTACTTATTTACAGCTGGTCCCTTAAATAATATAATAATATATAGATTATAAGCTATATATCTTATTTAAGATAAAATTTTGAGATTGGAGGATTATTAATTATCTTTTTGAGGTTAAAATTCTCTTTCAAGAGAAAATGACAAGGAGAATATAAAACTTGAACTACAAACTACAATTTTCACACACATGCAAGAATCTTTTTTTTAAATGTTTATTCATTTTTTTGAGACAGAGAAAGAGAGAGCAGGGGAGAGGCAGAGAGAGAGGAAGAGAATCCCAAGCAGGCTCTGTGCTGTCAGCACAGAACCTGATGTGGGGCTCTATCTCATGAAACATGAGATCATGACCTGAGCCAAATCAAGAGTCTGACACTTAACCCGACTGAGCCACCCAGGCGCCCTACACACACATGCAAGAATCTTAATACACTACTTACAGAATAAAAACAGCCGCTTTAAGATAATATTGCACCAAATTAATTAATTAATTAATTTCAAAAAGAATATTACACACCAAAACAAATTCAATGTGTAAGACAGTTTTGAAGATGACAACATACCTCCTCACAAGAGATTAATTTAGGAGTTAAGCTCATTCATATAGTTTTATCTAGATATGTTTTATGTATGGCTTTTTACCATAAGAGTTATTTTATACAATAATAACCAATGTGCAATCACTTTTCACTAGCATTTTAATAGTAGGAAAGAAATTATATACCTTTTTTCATTTTTCATTGTCTAAGTATCTGTCATCTTGTTTTAAGAGTGTCTCTATTAACTGGCATGCTGCAACAGAGCTTGCCCCTGGGGTACAGAATCCTGGAGATCAAGATGAGTGAGAAATTCATATTTGACTGCTTTACTCTTTTACTATCGTTCTCTGTAATCTGTAATTTTCTTTAAAAAATGAGTACTAAAAAGACTTGAAAATGACAGCTAAATTGTGTCTATCATACTTATGGCCAGTACGCAGTCTTCTTTGCAAATTTTCCATGTTCTATTTTCCCCTACAGTACTATTTTTAGTTGATAAATTAAGAATTTTAACATTGTTGCTTAGTTTTCTGCTGCTATATAATCTGTATCCAGACATTGTCCCCAAGGACAGCTCCTTATGAATATAAAATAAATACCTATTACATAAAAGTGACCCTTTTTTCTGCCTTCTATAGTTATACTACATCCGGATAGTTTTTAATTCTAACTTCAATTTCAAAAGTCTATCCTAGTTATTTGCTCTGAAATACCATGGTTCTGCTTAGGTCCACTCAGTATTTACATGGATGCTGCCTAAAAATTTTTCTCATATGTTACTGTAGCAATTTGTTTATTTTGTGTTTTCATTACCAGTTAAGTAATCCAGCATCCTGAGAGGCTTAGGGTTGTTTAGGGGCTGTGGGCAGTCCTAGAATGTAAACTGCATTACCTGCATTGACCAAGTTTTCAAAGTGGTTCGCAGAGGATCAAAATATTGTTTGGCCTCTTCCATTCCAGATTCTCTCTGTGACCATGTCCAGCCTATACTTTGGTAATACTGCCTATCATATGGGAACAACTCATGACCTCGGGGAAAAATCTATGTCAGTGAAAAGTCCATGTCAGCAGTAATCAGACTGACTGACATTTAAAGTTCCCCCAAAAGATGAAGGGAGTAAACATTGCTACTTTTTCCCTTTTCTACTGAAACTTCAGATTAGTGATTTAAAAAAATAATAAATAGTTCAATAACTTGGAAATTTTTGCTCTCTTAAATCATCCCAATAGTTTTTACATTTTTAAATAGTGTATATTTTGCTGTATTTTCCTCCCAGAGGATTAAAAAATATTATTTTCTAAACTGAAATTTCAAAACAAAAGGAAGGAGTTTAAGCAAACATGGAACAGATAAACAAATGAAAAGAAATTTTTATTCCCTAATATTTATTTTAATGTTTAACAAATATATCAATATAGATTAAAACCATAAATCTCTTCATATCATTTTAAAACTAGAAATCTCTTGACATCATATTTATATGTGGTAATGTAAAATTTCAGTAACTGAACTTGCTTTCAGTTAGCATTTAATAATAAATACTAAAGAAAAAAAACTGTTCTAGGCACAAGACACACCAAAGAACATAAAAATTACTTTTCATTCTAATGTCACTTATAGCTTAGAAGAAGACATAAACAGAAATTAATAATAGAAGTTTGAGGGGCGCCTGGGTGGCTCAGTTGGTTAAGCATCCGACTTCGGCTCAGGTCATGATCTCACGGTCCATGAGTTCAAGCCCCGCGTCGGGCTCTGTGCTGACAGCTCAGAGCCTGGAGCCTGTTTCCGATTCTGTGTCTCCCTCTCTCTCTGACCCTCCCCTGTTCATGCTCTGTCTCTCTCTGTCTCAAAAATAAATAAACGTTAAAAAAAATAATAGAAGTTTGAGTGGCATGATAAAACAATACTCTGGTTTTCACTTTGCACATATTAATTTTATCTTCACCAAAATATTACATAAAAGAAGAAAGAAGTAAAGTGTATGAGATAGGTACTATAATTATTTACATTTTACATACAAGACACCAGAATTCCAAGAGATTAAATAACCTTCCAAATTATGCAGCTAATTAGTATTTGGTCCAGCATTAGCCCCAGCCAATATAACTCTAGAGCCCACACTCCTATAACATTACACCAAGCTTATATGGATACAAGAGGAGAACAGATAAAAGGTAAAAGCATCAAATTATTGAAGCAAGGAGAGATTCCAGGGACCCTAATCATGTATTTTGGATCTGATAAACAAACAGCTACATAAGAAAGAAAAGTGGTGGAAAGAACAGAAGCAAGAAATCAAATATGGCGTATCTGAATACTACAAGTAAAGTGGTGTGGCTGTCGAAATGGGCAGTGTGTGTGCTGGGACCTGGTGGGTGATGCAAGATGTGGAAATGGGGATATAATTATGCAAGAGCTCTGTTGCAAACCAAGACAACCCTTACATTTCCCTCAGTTCAACTAAACTTTCTAGTTTTCCTCCTGACTCCGTAGGCCCCTGACTTCCCTTTTCTTAGAGAATTTTTACATTAGAAAACGTGTAATTGCAGATCTTCTGTACTCTTTTGAGATGTAAATATTCTCCTGTCTTTAGCTAATTTTACAAGCCAGTAATGTCTTTTCTCAAGGACCTAGAAGTCATGCCTATAAAATGTAATCATCAAGAAAGACAGTGCATCTATTTCTTACTCTCCAGAGAAAGTAGAAGTCTAACTTGGATAAGCAACAATCAGCAAACACAGAGAGCTAACTCTTAGACCAAGCTCTCATCTAATGTCTTTTCCATAAGCTCAGTACATTGTTTAAAAATCCTCAGGCCTTCCTTCTGTTTCAGGTGAGTCAATTTCATCTCTCCTCCCTATTACAACAGTGTTGACCTTATTGCAATAGCCTTGAATAAAATCTGTTTTACTCTATCAAGTATGATTTTTCCTTGACATCATAACTATAAACACTTCAAATATTACTCTGAAACTTAAAGGAAAAATGTATACTCACAACAGCTAAATTTTAATGTCTAGGGCTTCTGTTATAAACATGAATGTACATATGTGTATGTGCATGTGTGTGTGCATGGTGTGGGGATGTGTTGTGTGTGTATATATACTCTCTAGCCTGGTAATACACAGGTGTTGAGGTTTGGATATGTATGTGAAACAAACACCACTGTTTGAAACAATAAATCTTCTACAGACAAGAAGAAATAACATTGAGGAGTTTTAGAATCAAGATTCTAGGTAGGCTCACAGGGTCAGGTAATGCCTGCCTGTCAAAAAATATTAGTGAGGCCAGGAGTTTGTCATTTGATGGATAGATTCATAAGGACATGACTCTGAAGGGATAACAGAGATCAAAAGATCAGTTTATGAAGAGGGAAGTAAAGTGGCAGATTGCAAGAATGATTAGCCAGATGTCCACATTTCACAGTGTCTGTCCAAGTGAGGGCAACAGGTAGTCTCTTTCTCTGTAATATAATGTGCACAAATATCTCTGAGATGGGAGAATAAGTTTGTACTTGAGCTAACAACAGCAGCAATAACAACAAAAGTCCTGCATCACCTAACATAATTTATAAAGCACGATCCTGGTGGACTTTAGAAACAAGTTATAATGGGAGGTTTTTATTTATACCCAGTTTAAAGTGTATATTTCAATTTAAAAATTTACTAACAGTGCTTTGAAAGATTAGAAAATTATGTACATTTATAGTTCTCCCACATTTTCTCTTCTTTCTTCCCAACTTATTATTAACATTAAAATTTAAATACCTAAAATGTTTTAACATTAAATTCCGTGGATGTTTGATTTCTATTGCTGTTTGTAATATATGTAAGTATCAGAAATTGATTCAGCAATCAAAGTATACTATTTATCCTGAACTCTCCATTCAAGGATTAGTTTGAAACACCCTTTGTCTAATTGTTTGCATAAGAAAACAGAGTTTTCTGTAAGTAAATTCATGGATTAGGCATTCTTTTTATGAATTTCTATTATGTTTAAAATGTGTTTTGTTTGTGTGCATGTTGTATAAATTATACTTGGTACTTTGTACTGAATGAATAACTTTGGTATATTATCTTTTGGATTAAAAACTATCTTTCTCAAATTCTGAACATATTTGCCTCTGTTCTTAAACAGTGAGTGAGTATTTTTGAGAAAGTCTGAGGTCAGCCTAAATCTATCTTAGTATCCATAGGATTATTTCTCTTTCCTTAAAATGCAATGACTTATTAGAATATATATTAATAATAACCATTCTGTATGGATTTTTTAATGTTTGTTTGTTTATTTGAGAGAGACAGCAAGCCAAGGTCAGGCAGAGAGACAGAGAGAGAGAGGAAAATCCCAAGCAGGCTCCATGCTGTCAGCACAGAGCTCCACAGGGGGCTCAGACTCACGGAACTGTGAGATCATGACCTCAAGAGTCACATGCTTAACCAACTGAGTCACCCAGATGCCCCACCATTCTGTATGTTTTAACAAATACTTTTATGAATAGGTTTAGATTCTTTTAAAGGAAGTGAAGATAATACAGAGGGGTCCCTTAAATCTTCTCCCAGTTTTCTCTATTGTTAGTATCACTATATACTTGTCACAACCAAGGAACTGATACCACTGTATTACTATTAATTAAACTCTATACTTTGCTCATATTTCATTGTTTTTTTCATTGTATTTTTCATTTTTTCATTTTTTTTAATTTTCATTATTAGCATCACTATATACTTGTCACAACCAAGGAACTGATACCACTGTATTACTATTAATTAAACTCTATACTTTGTTCATATTCATAGTTTTTACCTTATGTCCTTTTCTATTCCATAATTTTATTTAGTATACCACATTACATTTTCTTTTCATAATTCCATTTAGTATACCACATTACATTTACTTTTCATCTCTTCTTAGCCCCCTTGATCTGTGACACTTTATCAAACTTCTGTGGTTGATAACGAGTTTTGAGGAGTGCTACTCAGGTATTTTGTATAATGTCCCTCAATTTTGCTTTCTCTAATGTTTTTTCATGGTTAGACTTGGGTAATGGTTTGGGGAGGATGACCTTAGAGATAAATTAACATTTTCAACATACCATATCAAGAGTACCTCCTATCATTGTGACATTATTACTATTGATGTTGACTTTGGTCATCTGACTTAAGTAGTGTTTGCCAGATTTCTCTACTGCAACGTCACTTTTTCCCCCATCCTTTTCATAATCTATTTGTGATGGTTAATTTTACGTATCAATTTGAAGGGACTGCAACATGCATAGATATTTGGCCAAACATTATTCTGGATGTATCTGTTAGGATGATTTGGGACAAGTTTAACATTTAAATTGATAAACTGTGTAAAGCCAGTTACCTTCCCTAATGTGGGTGGGCCTCACCAAATCAACTGAAGACCTGAATAGAACAAAAAGGCTAAGTAAGAGGGAACTCTTCTTGCATGACTGTGTAAGCTGTACATTGATCTTTTCCTGTCTTTGTACTCCAACAGAAGCACTGGCTCTTCTTAGGTCTTAGTCCTGCTAGCTTTTTGACTGGAGCTGATATCAGCAGCTCTCCTAGTTCTCAGGCCTTCAGACTTGGACTGGAACTATATATACTCGGTTCTCTTGGGTCTTCAGCTTACAGACTATAGATCTTGAGACTTGTCACCCTTTGTAATGAGTCAGTCTCTCTCTGTCTCTGTCTTTGTGTGTGTGTGTGTATACATACATATATGACTCTATATAGGACTCTCTCTACATATATATATACACACACATATATATGAGTCTTTATATATGACTCTTCCTACACAAAAAATATACATATTTTTTACTATGACTATATATATATATATATATATATATATATATATACACACACACACACACACACATATACACACACATATTATGACACACTCTATTTTTCACAGGACTAGTCAAAATTAAGAAGTAATTATATGTATATGAACTCTTGCATACATAGATATTTATAATTAGGTTTGCATGTATTCATCTCTAGTTATATGAAACAAGCATGATTTCATGCTGATATCTCAGAATCTGATCCAGTATCACATACTTAAATTATAGCCTTACATCGTTGTTATCTGTGGTCTGTCTTCAGCAGTGAAAACCCTGGCTCTGATCATCTGCCATTCATTAGTCATTTGCTTAATTCATATATACATATGTTTCCTTTCATGTTAAGTTTTGAAACTTAATGAAATGAATCATTTTCCAAAGTTACTTAAGTTAGCACCTTTTTCCATACCCCCTTAAATCAAGTTATGCCATACATACATTTGTGGTATAGTTAGATTGTTTTGCTGTAATCTGCATTCCATTGTGGAAAATATCTCTCCCCCAGCATGATATCTTGGTAATTTTTAAAATTTGAATACATTATATATTATTGTCCTTTCAGTCTGCAAATTCAAAACCACCTTCAATATAAAGAAGAGTTTCTTTTTAGGGGTGTCTGGGTGGCTCAGTGAGTTAAGCGTTTGACTTTGGCTCAGGTCATGATGTCGCGGTTCATGAGTTCAAGCCCTGTGTCAGGCCCTGTGCTGACAGCTCAGAGCCTGGAGCCTGCTTCAGATTCTGTGTCTCCCTCTCTCTCTGCCCCTCCCCCATTCATGTTCTGTTTCTCTCAGTCTCAAAAATAAATAAACATTGAAAAAAAGAAGAGTTTCTTTTCATCATAACACTGAATATTTTTCTATTCTCTGTGTTAACATTTCACTGAAATACATCAATAATGCACATGCTACGTCACCATTAACTTCCACTTCAATGGTGTATAGTATAAGAATTTTCATGTTTTTCATCTTATTTCATTTTTTAAAATTTATTTATTCTTGAGAGAGAGAGCACATCAGCATGCATGGACACACATGAGTGGGGGAGGGGCAGAGAGAGAGGGAGAGAGAGAATACCAAACTGCTCTGAAAGGGCAGAGCCAGATGCAGGGCTCAAACTCATGAATAGTGAGCTCATGACCTGAGCTGAAATCATGAGTTGGACATGTAACCAACTGAGCCACCCAGGCATCCCTCATCTTATTTCATTTTCTAATATTTTAAAATTTGTACTCTGGTCAAGATTTTGTATTTAATCTGTCATGTTCTAGGTTTTTAACATAACCTGTGTTATGTTTACCTGTGTTTTTAAATTATTTTAGGCTTCAATAATTACCAAAATCACTAGCTTTTTAATTTACCTTCTCCATGGTTTCATAATTATCTTAAAATTATGTACAGTAAAACCTTGGATTGGGAGTAACTTGTTCAATGAGTGTTCAGCAAGATGAGCAAACATTTCTAATAAATTTAACTTGATAAACAAGCGAGGTCTTGCAATACGAGTAGTATGACACTGAATGTCACATGATCACCACTGAACCAATGTTTCTTCTTTCTCTCTCTCTCTCTCTCTCTCTCTCTAACTGCGGGATTGTGGGTGATCATATCCCATGTTTGGATGCTCGGTCTCAGGCCACAGTGTTTGGCAGAAAGCAGTGATTTTTCAAAACATTGGAAGGTGCCCACAACTGGCATTAGTGTATTTTCTGTCCCTTCAAAGAACCTATGATCAGGCCTTTGATTTTCCCTAGAAAAGTAAGCTTAGGAATGCTTTGCTTCCTTCTAGGTCAGGCTGACTACAGATAGAGACCCTTTCCTCTGCTGCCTTATTGCCAGTTACATGAAATACAGTATACGACAAGAGTTTATCAATACTGTAACATAGTCAACATCCGTGCAAGCGTATACAATGGCCACCATGCGGAAAAAGATTCCAGTGAGCCAACAGATAGCAGTGATTCCATTAGCGATAGTGAAAGTCTTCCTACATGATAACCCTCCTCTCTCTTGTCTCCCTCACACCAGCCCCGAAGGTTTTCAAAGGTAAGTACAGGGTAATTTATTGATTTTTCTTCATATTTTGTATTTCTATTATTTTGTATTATATTACAGTATTTTTATCATTTTTATATGAATATTTTTGGGTTGTGGAACAAATCATCTCAGTTTCTATTATTTCTTATGGGGAAATATGCTTTGAGTTTCAACACAAAGCAAGTGCTTTGGTTTACAAGCATGTTTCCAAAACAAATTATGTTCACACACCAAGGTTTTACTGTATTACTTTGTTTTTTTTCCAGGAGAATTTATGAATGAAATTTCTTTGAAACTGTTGTAAAGTTTGTTTCTAAAATCTTGTTCTTTTCTTAGGGAGCTACTTTTGCAATTGGCCTTTGTGCTCATATTCTTTTCCTCCCTTCATTTGCAGTTTCTATTAAGCTTTCTTTGTTAGTTTGTTTTTATTAATTATTTTTATGTTGAAACTCAAATTAATGTACCTAAACAATTGTGTAAGAAATAACAATGTGGAGTTTTGTGGAGTGTGGAAATCCCCATATATTCTATTTATCTCTTACAATTAAAACTTAAAAGAAAAAACAGTTGAAGTTAAATAAAAACCTGGCAAAAAGTACAGTTGCTTTGTATTTGGGGGATAAATCTCTTTTTAAAAAATGTTTGTTTATTTTGAAATAGCACAAGCGAAGGCAGGGGCAGACAAAGAGGAAAAGAGAGAATCCCAAGAAGGCTTCATGTTGTCAGCATTGAGCCTGATGCAGAGCTCTATCTCAAGAACCATGAAATCATGACCTGAGCCGAAATAAAGGGTCAGACACTTAACACACTGAGCTACACAGATGCACTGGGGAGAAATCTTTCAAATAATGTGCATGGTGTGTGTGTGTGTGTGTGTGTGTGTGTGTGTGTGTGGTTAGTGAAAGAGAATACATATATATTATTCATGCCAAATATATATATATGTTCATAAATAAATATGATAAAGGAATGAGAAGATTGTAAGATTAAATATGAATAATCACTTAGTATTTCTACTTATTCACCTAATTATACTCATATACATTTAACTAAAATCTCTTTTTTTGCTCCTTAAAACTGTAATATTTGTGGAACTACCAAATATTTGAGGAAAAATTAAATGATGAAGGTGTTGTAGATAGTTTTAACTTGACTGTGATATGAATGAACTTCATCCAAGGGGTCTGTTAATTTGAAAATTTATGTGTTTATGATAATCAATTATCATAATTACACAGTAGTATTTAATTTACTTTTACATTTAAAATAGTTTTGCTTGTCTTATAAATGGCTTAAGGCCAGTGAGTAGTTAAATGAAGAATCACATCTGATGAAGGCATAGGTTGGTGAGATAGCTGTAGGCCACTAACCATATTCAGGCTTTAAGCCAAATAAAGTAATGTACATTTTTTTTAAATCACATTGGCCACTGACACTGGAAGACCCCTCAGTAGACAAGTTACTTCTCCATAGCAGTTTACGGTTTGCTTGCTGTGTTTAGAATATAAGCCTGGAGAAAGTGAGTTTTGCAAGCTGGTTAACAGGCAGATGGGGTTGTGCAAATACACATCTGACACCCTTAATATATATTGTTTGGCTTTTGAGCAACTCCATGCTTTTACTGCCACTAATTAGCTAATAAATTAGAAAAGTTTCATTCAAATTGAACATTCTCATATGGAAACTCTAGGCTAAATGGTTCTTTCTTTCCTTCTGCGATTTTAAATGCCTTTTGGAATTTCAAATATTAATAGAAACAACATTAGAAGGTAATGATAATGTGTGAAAAAGAACACTTTTAATTTAACATTCACCTTAACAACCACTGAATGACTTTTTTTCCTCTTAAGTATTTCCCTCCATTTTATTATTTATATTTTTTTAACCAATCAATTTTATATTCTCTATTCTTATGTTTTCCTCTCCTATCTCCTTCCTAACTAAAGATTAAACTTTAGTAACTCGGTAACTGAAGATTAAAATTTAAATAATGGTATATCTAATGTGCACATACAGTTTGTTAGCCTGCCACCCTGTCATCCAGATACATCAAATCTGGCTGTCGGTCTTTCTCAAGTCAATAAATGGCAATTCCATTTTTCTACTAAGTGAAAGTTGTTTTCTTCTTTCTTTTTAAGAAAACAGAACTTCTTCTTATCCTTGAATCCTTTCTCCTATTCTGTTCATCAGAAATCCTTTTTTCCAAAAAACAAAAAAAAAGAAATCCTTTTTTCCATCCCACTTAAATATATCTAGAAACCTATAATTTCTACCACTTACTCAACTAATTTTTTTTTCCAGTTATGAATGTCTCTGACCTGGATGACAGCAACAACTGTTATCACTCATTATCTCTCCCATTTTCAACAGCATGAGCTATTCTACACAGTGCAGGTATTATTATTCTTTTAAAATTAAATCCCTTTTCCCCCTCCTCAGAACAAATATTTCAATAGCTTCCAATATTACTTGCAATAGTATCCAAAGTCCTTACATGACTTACGGGACCCCCCCCCCCCCCAGACAAAATCCAGACTTTAGATGCCTCTTGGGTCTCAACAGCAACAACATCTTTCCTTGTGTAACCATCTCCAGGTGTACTGACTCTTTTGTCCATCTTCAGGTGTGACAAGCATTTTCCTAACTCAAGTCTTCAAACTTTCGTTTCAGTTTGCCGTTGATACTCTTCCTCCAGATCACTATGTAAGCCACATCGTTTGCTTTTTCCAGAACTGCCTAATATCTCTTTTTCATAGAGACTTTTTCTGGCATGTATCACAGCTAGACATACATTTACTTGTTTGTTTGTTTCTGAGTTATCTTCATTAACTTGCATGTAAACTCCATAAAAATAGGCACCCATTTTTGCATCTTTAATGCCCAGAAAAGTTCAGAAACATAGTAGGTGCTCCATAGGTATGTATTCAATAAATAAAGAAAAGATTATCTACTTTTCAATATAATTTCAACTATGTGCTGTACACATGTGTGTGTATTCTAATTTAATTGCTATTTAAAATAATTTAACGAAATTCAATTACTTGTTTTCTCTCAGTTTAGACTAATTTATGTCTTGATAATGATGAGCAACCAAACTGTTAAGTGACATATGAAAAGATTTTCATTCTTTTATTTAGTTAGTCAACAAGTATGATGCTTACTATCTATCAAGGCAGTGTTCTAACTACTGGCAATATAGCACCAAAGAAGAAAAAGTTGCTGATCCCTTGCAAGTTGCATTTTAACTGGACAGAGTCAATAACACTCAAATAAATAAATAAATAAATAAATAAATAAATAAATAAATAAGTAAAAAAAAACAATTTCTGATAAGTAAGGTGCAGATAATCAAACTATGGCAATGAACTAGCAAATGAATGGATGAGTAAATTAGTAAAGAAAGAAGTAGGGGCACCTGGGTGGCTCAGTCAAACATCCGACTTCAGCTCAGGTCATGATCTTGCAGTTTGTGAGTTCAAGCCCGACGTTGGACTCTTTGCTAACAGCCTGGATCCTGCTCCTGATTTTGTATCTCCCTATCTCTCTGCTCCTCCCCTGTTCATTCTCTCTCTCTTTTTCAAAATAAATAAACATTAAAACATTTAAAAAAAAAAAGAAAATAGTATAGTTCAAAGGCAATAATTGCCAAAATGTCTGCTTATGTCTCCTTTTCTAATACATAGTCACCCTAATAAATGGCTGCTTGTCCCTTTGAAGAAGTCTAAGAGGAAGTTTTGCAGTATACAGTTGGAGGGTTTTTCCTCAAAGAACCCAGTTACTTCTTTAAACAAGGGGCTATGGATCTTTAACCCAGCTCAAGCCTGGGAATTACTTTAGGAACTGTGTCTTTCTATTGTAGTGACTGAAGTGAGACTTCCCATCAATAGGATTTAATCTCAAGGAGTTCAAAATTATGTTCTTTCATGTCTTTCCAAATAGATATTGGATTTTATAAATTAATTTGGCAACACAATATTAATATTCAATGAATATCAGCAACAAGAATGTTATAAACTATTTACCCTCTGACATATACAGTTTAAACTGGCACCAGTGTTACCTATTAATATTTTGATGTTAATAATAATAATAATATTCACAATAATAATAATATTATGATATCTGAATGTGCAATGATTCTGTGGCATTGCTTGGGGGAGAAGTATCTGACTCAGGTGTTATCCTCAAAGAATTGCTTGGTTTTAAGACTCAATATCTGTGGCAGAATATTTATTTTCCATCACCAACCAAACTCTTTGAAAAGTATTGGAGGAGAAAATAACCTGGCAGGAGACATGAAAAATAATAACAGAAAGTCCATCGTGTGATCCAAAGAGAATTACATACTGAATGCACACTATATACTGTAGGAATGTATGCGGAGGTCAATCATAGGCATGGAACAGTAAAGGATGATGCTTGTGATTGGCTCCATCTATTCTGGTCTTTTAACTGTCAGCTCATGGCTGACAAGTTGAATAATTGGAGAATGCGACTGTTGGTTTAAACAGAATGTTTTGTTTTATGTGGTTTGGAGCCTGTTTTTCACCTGGACTTTGGAACAGTTTCAGAAAGAAAAATAATAGGCCTCTCTTCTTACTTTCCCAAAATTGTAAAAGTAAATTAATTTTCCTTGTGACAAATTGTCAAAAAGTAAACTACCTACTCTTCTTACAGCACAGAGTTTGAAAACTGCATCTAATCTGATAAATATGTAGTGTTAAATGATATTTAAGCATCTTTATAGTGACATATGTGCTTTTATTTATTTTTTTTTTTACAAATGAGCTTGCATGTGACATGATGATTTTTTCAGATAATTGCTTATTATTGATGAACACCATAATTATTCTTTGAGTGATGCATGTATAATTTAGTGCTACTTATGCTTCCACAGCTGCTGCTACTGCAATGCCATGCATGCTTTTTTTAATGCTTTTTAAATATTTCTTTGTCTTATCCATAGATAGGGACATCTATTTTCTCTGTGTCTATCTTTCTTGTTTTTTTCTCTAGAGTACTATACCACTATTCCATATAATGAAAAACTGTCCAGTTACCATATGTGTGGGGATATATTACCCAAGCCTTGCTCTTTTCATGACAAAAGATGGATTACATAGTTGTTCTTCTTTCACAAAATATCCGAGCTAAATGATAATTATGAAGTTATCCACCATTTGAGAAAAGTGTGTTAAATTGTGTAGATATTACTTCACCCCTCACATCATATACTCTCCCATATTAGGAAGAAAGATAGTGAAAAGAGGAGGGATATTGAAAAGGAGGGAGGAAGAAAAATGGAAAAGAATAAAGAATGTTAATAATAAATAATCATATATAAAGTATATTTTTGGTAGGAGGTAAGCAATAGATGGCATTCAATGGATTATTTTTTAAGTAGTCATTAGAATCAGTAGCTACTGTGTCCAGTGCTTATTCATATGTCTAATTTGTATTTTTAAGGTGAAGTGGGGGGGGGGGGGTGGACAGAGAAACAATCATGATAAATTTTTAAATGCTTTCAAAGGAAACAAGAAAAATTAAAACAGTGCAATACAAAATAATATTTTCAATGTAATACTTGGATTAATCATGTTATATTGAATATCAACTTTTTGGAGTACTATATTTTTTTAAATAAAATATTAAATGCATTCTATCAATTGTTAACACAGAATGTGTTACTTTTCCAGTTTCTTAAAGCTAATATGTTAACATGTACTGGGCCCCATCCCAAGGTCCTCCTCACATGCATTATCTCACGTCACCATCATACCAACCTCAAGAGTTGGATTTTACTATTACCCCCATTTTAACACAAATGTAATTTGCTGAATAACCAGTTATTGCTGGAAATGGGACTCAAATTCAAGTCTATGGAATTTTAACTTTGGCCTTTAAAAAATGAATGTCAATACTACTAATAGAAGTAATATCACATAAATGTAAACCCTTGGATTTCAAACATTAACCAAGCATACTTAGAGGAGTATACAAATATTATTTGTAACAAAAACTCCAAATCAGTATCACTGAAGGAAATAATAAATCAGAAATAATTTCTATTTTTATTAATTTGACAAACCATTGTACTTTTTCCTGAATTCCTACCTATCTTTGACCATATTCATTTAAACATTTTACACTATAGTATTGTAAAATATGCATATAGTTTTGCAATGTGTCTTTTAAAATTTTTATCCAACATTGTGTTTACAAAGGAATGACCTGTGTGTGAATTTATATATACAGTTCAACTTTAATTTTAAATTTTCTTAAACTGAAATTTACTAAATGTTTCTGACTCACAAATATTATATTGTTTTTAATCAAGAAGCCAGTTATTAATTTTATATAATTGATTTCTACTCAATAAGAGATGTAATTTTTATTATCACTTATATTTAGACAAGTATAAAAACTATGTTGAAAGCAATAATTGAGAGATAACTGATATTTAATTTGAAAGATATTTTCTTTGAAAATTAAAATCATCTTACTATTGTGGAGAAGGTTTTTTTTTTTGTTTAACACTAAGCCTTTCTCTCTAACAGTGAACTGGCTTAAAAGCCTCTTAAGGCATTCATCAGAAAGATATGGTGTGCCTTGAGATTTTTAAACTATATTACAATATATATTCCATATAAACTATGTTAATCACATTTACTTTTTCATACTTAATTTACTTGCTTCAGATGCTACTAAAGTTTTCACAAATCACATATTTTTAAGTTTCTTTTAAGAGAATACCTGATTCTTTCAGCAACTAAAAAAATGTTAATGCTAATCTTGAGAACAATAGCTCTTTAAATGAAACCATTTGGGTTTTAAATGTGATAACAGAAAATGTCTCCACTTTAAGTTCCAATATCTATATTATCCATTAAAGAAAAATAAGATCACCAGCTACTGCAATAAAGGAATATATGCATTGTCACACATTAAATTACTAATTGCACTAAACACTACCAATCAAAATTTTCAGGAAGAAACAGATGAGAAAGAAAGAGGGAAAAAAAAGTCTAGCCTTGAACAAGTTTTGTGTATCTATGTAAAACATGTCTAGGTAATACTGATACGATATTAGTATATATGTCTACACTTTCAACATGATTTGTATCAATTATGTTAATACTCCACTCCCACCGTAATGAAGCCTCATCCCTGCCCTGTTTGTATTGACCTGTATCTTGTTAAGCATTTTTTTGTTCCATAGCAACCTAGACCATGAAAATGACTGTTATATCCTTTGTTGTCAGCAAAACTCTCCTTTCCTTACATATTATAAATCTTTAATAGCTCACATTTATCATCACTGATGAGTAAAAAATATTTTGCCAAGACAAAATATGCACGATATGATACATTTATTTGATCCATTGCTATGTAATCAAAGATAATTCAGATTATGGTTGTACTATCCTACTGAAATACTGCCTCATTTAATACGTTTCCTTGAATGGGTTTGCATTAAGATGCACATATTAACTGGAATTACTATTACTTTTTATTCTCATATTATTCTATTTTCTTCATGAATTTGGTTGGGAGGCCTTGACAAGTTAGAGCACTAAAATGCAGTACACAGATTTTCTATTAAAAAGGGAAATTTGTACTTTATACATTCTCCCATATTTTATATTTATTGCCATAATAATTTGCATGTTTCTGTTTGTGTATGAGTGTATATAGCTATAAGTATTGCCCATATTTGTCCTTTGCATTAATGAACTAGTCTTTTATTGCATTTGTAAATTACAAAGAAAATGGAAAGTAGGAGAACTTTTTTTTTTTTTTATTTGCATCTAGCTACTGTGCTGAGAAACATTTAGGAAAATATAGTGTAACATTAAAAGTAGGAGACATCAGTTATAAATCCAATCATTAGTAGGCACAAAGCTGTTCTTGCAGTAATGGCTAGCCAACTTTTTTCAACAAATGCTCCCTTTAGAATTTCTTTTAATATTGTTTTGTAAACTAATCTTTGGTTACGTAAGGGTGGAGTTAATTAAGCAAGCACTACTTTGTAAAGAGAGCATGTAAAAGGCAATAAAATGTTTCCTACAGTGCTGATTAAGACTGAGGGCACTTTTCTTAATATAACTTGTATAGAAAGTATAAAAGCATTTGTATAACAGCCTCTGTGCTTGTAATGCATCTATGTGGTTTGCCCCATTTTAGAATGTCATGACATATGGGCTGGCCAAGGAATTGTTGGCTACATTCTTGCTTTTTATTTTGATAAATAGTGTATTTATTCTATACATGGAACTCACCTTGCATAGCTCCACTTTTGAAGTTATAAAAGGTACTCTGTACTCTGTAAGGTTGTTTTCATCTCTATTGTCCCAAATAACACAATATGCAATTAGAGGAGATGAGTGGTGAGGGAAAAGAAAATAAGAAATGCAGCCCAAATTAAAAATAACAAATGTCTGAATGTTCAATACATCCTTATATCTATGTATATTGATTAGCTATAAGATATAACATAAAATGAAAATAAACACTAAAACTGTATTTCATCCAATATTCAAGTTTAGTATATAAATATAAAATAAATGAGGTGGTTTCTTGGCTATAGCAAACAATAAAATTATCCTGTAGCTGAATGGCAGTGGTCGACCAGATTTTCTAATATCACAGAAAAAAAGAAATAAGAAAAGAAAACAACAGGAAAGAAAAGAAAAGGGAAGGGAAAGGAAGGGAAGGAGGGAGGGAGGGACAACAGAAGGAAGGAAGGAAGCAAGCAAGCAAGCAAGCAAGCAAAGGATGAGGGGGCTAGATCCAAAAGATAAAGGAAATAACATAAACTCAATTAACTACCAACTACAACAAAGATACTTTAAAACATTCAAATATGACACAGCTGTAAGGAATGATGTTCAGTTTCATCTGTGGCATGTGAACATCTATATCACTAGTTGCATTAGCTTTTATTTTTGTCCAGAATATTCAGAAACCCATTCTTTGTGGCTTCTCAGTAGGGGCTGTGGGGGCCGGGGGGACCTTTCCTTCACTATTGACAACTTTGCTCATGTAACTTATTTAGACTAATGAAATATGAAAGTGACCTGGGACAATTCAAAACAGAATATTTTAAAGATAACATACCCCACAATCTCTTTTTTCCTTCTTGTACCAAAACAAACCATGCCACAGAGAGGTGCTATTCTTTAATCTGGAGTTTTGAATGACAGAATTAAAGACACAACTGACTTACCTAAAACATGAGCAAGAAATAGATCTTTATTGTTGTCAATCTCTGAAAATTATTTCATGTTCAGTCTAAATGAGCATAATTTAGGTTATTCTATCTGATGTACACCACCCTGGAAAGGCAATGTAGATAGAAAGTGTCTCTGAATTTCATATTGTATCTTTAAAACATAATATGTTTAAAATTCCAGTTTCAGCTCTACTATATAAAATGATTGATGGGCGCCTAGATGGCTCAGTTGGTTAAGCATCCGACTTCGGCCTAGGTCATGATCTCGTGGCCCGTGGGTTCGAGCCCCACATCAGGCTCTGTGCTGACAGCTCAGAGCCTGGAGCCTGCTTCAGATTCTATGTTCCCCCTCTCTCTCTCTGCTCCTCCCCTGCTCATGCTCTGTCTCTCTCTGTCTCTCAAAAACATACAAATGTAAAAAAATTTTTTTTTAATAAATAAATGGTTGGATTCCTCACTACTATCCTTAAAGAAGAAAAAGATTAATACTTTGAATAATCAATTAATTTTCTTGGACTCATCAGAGAATTGAGGTTGCACAGCAAACCATCATCCAAAAATTGAGACACAGGCACATACACAGAAGCACAGTTGAGACCCACTCCTCAGAAGCAGTGGCCACTGAAGCTGTACATGAGTGAGAACATGTAATTGGTAATTCTGGCCAATTTTTGGAGGCTGGTTTATACTAGTATGAGATAGACTTAGGGGAACTCACACTTTTGTGGGGTTTACTTCTAGTGTTTTACTTCTCAATGGACTTACAGTGAAGAGTCAAAAAAAAAAAAACTTGACTCTGGCAAGGGAGGGGAGAATTAACCATTTAATAATACATCCACAGCATTCCCTATAATAAAGGCTACTCTCCACAGGAAAATGATTTGCCAGAGTCTTCTACATCAAGGGAAGGGCATTTACCAAACTTTAGTTTTCCCTTTCTTATCTGGCTGAAGACGCAAGAAGCTAAGAAATGCTTGTGAAGATAACAGTCCAGATACACATAGTCCTAAAACACTGAAGTTTCATCATAAGATTATAAAGAATTTCAATACATTACCACCATATCAAGAAATCTCAAGCATAATAACAAAAGATTTCAGCTGAAAGAGCTGCAAGACACTTCCTCTATTTAAGGAGGAGTTCTTAGGGAATTCCAAGAGAACAGAAGAGCCAAAAGCAAGGGCAATAATGAATTTGGGTCTTCTGACATTCACAGTTATATCAAAAATTAAACACAATCCAAATTCTAGTCAAATTAACATGAAACTTCACATTAGAGGTCTTTTACCTCTATTTCTATTACCCATAATATTATGTCTGACAGTCAACAACAAATTACTAGACATGCTACCAAGCAAATAAAAACACACTCAGAAGAGATAATAACATCAGAACCAGTGTCAAATATAATATGCTTTGGAAATACCTAACCAGGAATTTAAAGTAACTACAACTAATATGTTTAGGGCACTAGTGGATAAGGTAAAAAACAAGATGTCTTTCCATAGGTGAATAAACAAATGGTAGTAAATCCATACATTGCAGCATTATTCAATGATTTAAAACAGAGAGAGAGAGAGAGAGAGAGAGAGAGAGAGAGCAAGTCATAAAAAGTTAGGGACAAATTTTAAACATATATTAAGTGAAAGAAGCCAGTTTGAAAAGATGACATACTGGATGATTCCAATTATATGACATTTGGAAAAGACAAAATTATTGAGATAGCAAAAAGACTAGTGGTTTCCAGGAGAGAGGGGAAATGGATGGGGTTGTGTGTGTGTGGGGGGGGGGGGGGAGTGGAGAGGTGAAGGTTGAAAAGGTAAACCACAGAGAATTTTTTGGGTGGTAAAACTGTTACCAAAGTTACTGTAATGCTGGATACATGACACTATGCATTTTCTATGACCATAGGACTTTACACCATAAAGAGTGAATATTATGTATGCAAATTTCAAAAATAATTTAAGAGGGAGGACATCTCAGGATTGAATGCAGACTGGGACAAGACAGTCTACTGGTATGAAAAATGTGTGAAACACTCTCACTGAAGGGGGGGAAATGCTTCTGTAAGTAATACTGGAAATAAGTGGAGACTGTAAGGTGAAAGCAAAATGAACTATACACAAGCACTGCATTCCAGTTGATAAAACTGCTCCTTACAGGGATTTAATTCATGTTAGCAGTTTTGATACTGCTATACATGTATAGTAGAAATGAACAATTAAACATATATATAACAAACGCTAGGAGCCAGGGTTCTCAGCTGTTGGAATGAAAGATAAGCAAAGGAGGAGGATGCTAAAATGATCCATGTGGTGGTAATAGATGAGTTTTTGAGACATCTATATAAATTGTGTCTGACTTAATATAGATACAGATCATTGAGTGGAAAGTAATTATATATGTGTAATTACATGAGTTAGTATACACACATATATTTCCTGGTCTGTCAGCTAAGGAGGCCTTAGAAGCAATATCCCAGTAGCATTAAGCATACCTGTTATCCATCCATGTCGTCGTCGTCTTCTTCTTCTTCTTCTTCTTCTTCTTCTTCTTCTTCTTCTTCTTTTTTAACACTTATTTATTTTGAGAGAGAGAGAGGGAGAGAGAGAGAATCCCAAGCAGACTGTGTCAGTACAGAGCCCAAAGTGGGGTTCAAACTCATGAACTATGAGATCATCACCTGAGTCGAAATCAAGAATCAGTTGGTTGACTGAGCCACCCAGGTTCTCCAGTAGTGTTAGATTTTAACCCAAAGTATAAAATAAATATCAAGAGTCTCTGCAGAAATCAGGAAGGAAAGAAGGAAGGAAGGAAGGAAGGAAGGAAGGAAGGAAGGAAGGAATGAAGGAAATAAAAATATCCACCCCCCGCCACCCCACCAACACACAAACATATATACCTGCACACAGACAGTATCATTGTGTTGGAAATCTACTCACAGTCAAAGGGTAAACTATTCTGAAAACAGGTTCTGAAAATAAAAGAGAGGGGGAAGCTGAGAATTCTCATTTGCTAGAGCAAAGGCCAGGAGAAAGGAATGAGAACACCTTGCCTGGGATAAAGTGAAAAATATCTGATTAGAGTTCTAGCAAATGTCAAGATAGGATATAATCGGATGATGGGATACATTAAAAATGATGTAAAGTCTCTTTAACATTACTTATTTTTTTTTACTTGTGAAATTATTAAGTACATTTAGTGAAACTTTTTACTGCTTAGTAACATTAATTACATTTTTAAGTGCTTAAGTAGTTAATAAAAAATTACTTAAAATGTGTTGCCAAGGATTGCATGTTTACCTTGCTATCTATTCCGATGAAATGTCTTGTTAATGGAGTGGAAGGGAAAAAAAATAGAAAAATTTCTTTGACTAGTATTGACCTGGATGGACAGCTCTGGTATCATAAGCAGTGACAGCAGACAATACACAGCTTTTTAAACATCCAGTGGCCCAAAGAAATACTTTGTTGATTTGTGTATTTGATTTGTTCCCATTTGTACTGGTACTTGTGTGGTTTTCCTTCATTCTTAAACTTCAATTTCTTTCCTAGATATATTCCAGCTTTATAACTGTTTTGTTTTCTTTAAGCTTTTCCTGTTTTGATTCTTAGTTCTTCCTGATACCTGAGCATCAGCTTTTTTTCTGGACATCAGAAACTTGCCTGCCTATTATATGGAGGACTGAATTTATCATCAAATTTTGTTACTGTGTTCTTGTTCTGACTCACTATTGTGGTGCCTATTGTGTCCTCCATCATGCCTCAACTAACGTGATTGAATAGATCAGTGTAGGGGGTGAATGATAGAGACAAATCTCAGTGTGCTCTGGAATTTAAAAGGCTTGAGTGAAGTGTAAAAATCTATAGATAGATTTGTTAGTTAGGCCTGGAGTAAGAGAATATTCTGCAAGTTTGGGATATACAACAGTCAATAACAGGGAACAATGTGAGAGATTTGCAGACATATAAGGATAATCGAAATTAAGTCTATTGGGGGAGAAATTTGTCACAATACAGAACTATTGAATAATGTCAGGCACTTTAAATGTAGATAAATGATCATAAGTAGAAAGAGTCTGGAGTCTCATCATTGCTTCCAGGATATTTGGTTGGTCTTTTGTAAAATAGCTAACCTATTTATTTTTTGTTCTTTTTTTTTTCCTTTCAGGTGTTACCCATTAGCAGGGAAACGGAAACCAATATCAAAATACCAATGTCCTACTTCTTCTTGTATGCATAATCTTAGGTAGTTTTGTATAGCACAGTATTTATGTGGAACATTAGACACCAATTATAATAACTTTTGAAAGCGCAAATGCTTAAATGCTCCCCTTAGTAGCCAATTGTCAAATGCAATGATGCATTATGTTAAATTAAACCCACAATTAGACACTATAAATAGAAAAATGCTGGGAAGTTCTATTAACACTGTCTCCTAAATCACTGTCCCATATTTAATGAGATATAAGGAAAAATATTAAATTCTGTTTTATCTAATGAACTAATATAGGAAATACAGTTTATCATTTATCTTAAAATAAATGTATAGTAACATCATAAATGGCTATTTATTTTGTAATTACTAAGATCCTAATTCACCACAGAGTAAGGATAAATGCAAATTATGTCAATATGAGAGAAAAATAGTCACTTGCTTATATATACTTTGATATATTTTTTAAAAATGCACATTCCAATGTAGTTTCTGAGTTTAGGTAGCAATAGTTATAGAAAATTGTGTCCAAGCAAATAAGTAATGATGTTATATGATGCTACATATTAAGAAGATAAATTTAAAATAATGGTTATAATTGTTTTCTCTAACTTGATATTTTTTCTTCACATGCAGCAGCTTTTTGTGTTCAACTTTCAGATATTTTTCATACTGTCATTTCAAAACAAACAGATTGCCTTTAGAAAAAATTTGCATGAGTAATTCATTTTGATAGAGCAGTCAGAATTTCAGATTCAACACACAGCTCACTCATGCCCCCTGTAAAGTTGAGATTGCTCACTTGCAATGTTGGAAGTCCACAAAGTTGGTGTTCAATATGCACAAGAAATTAATACAATTAATACTATGAAAGAAAAATATAGTCAAAGAATATAATACACAGCTGGATATGAACATACACAAAGAAATGATAAACCTATACTTTCCTACCAGCAGTTCCTTCTCTTATGTTTCTTTTAGTTTTGTTGTAGCTGAATACCTTACTAATACTTAGTAATCATCAGATTCTCTAAGTCATCTACAAAGAGGATAAAAAAATGCAATGAATGAGAATGAAAATGTAAATGTCACAGATCTTTTAACAAGTGAATAGTGACAAAGGGAGAAACTTTTGGTAGACAATGAAAATATCAAAGCCCAGATATCCTGAAGATCAGTTTCTATTTTCAGGGCAATATATAAAGCTAACTAACACTGACACCAATATTTGTATGAAATTGGAGCTGAATAGGTGGAGAATGTGGAGGTACAATTAAAAAGTGAAGGTCATCTTACAATCATCTTTCACTTTTCTACAATTCCATTTCCGAATTCAGTAATTTTCTTCTTTCAGAAAATCTTCAATTTTTACCATCTACCACATAACTAAAATTTAATGAGCAACTCTTTGCCTAGAACTGAACTATTTACTTTTACACAAATGCCATCACCTAACCTCTCTAACAATTTTATGAGTTACAATCATTTTTCCATATAAGAGATGAGAAATGGTTACAGAAATTACGTATAATTTTCCCAAAGTCAGATATCTAATAAGTTATATGTAAGGGAGAAAACAATTTTACCTCTACCCTTCTAGCCCTTAGCTGAGATTTTTCTAGTAAAAGGTTAACCACAGAAAAAAAGAGAAGTTTACCACAATGTTTACCTCCTGTATATACAGACCCAGGGAAAAGTAAGTAACCCTGAGGTGGCTGAGAATTCAGACTTAAATGCCATCTTAATAAGACAAAAAGGAGAGAGGATGTAATCTTATTAGGGGAGAGCTAATTATTTTTAAGAAAGATGAATGGGCTTTTAGCCTAATGGATGGGAGCTGTAATAGTTTGTGACAAAGTTTGTCTGGATGTGGTGTCACTCCTAGTCCCTCATAGAATAAGAGCAGGTCTCCCTGGTAGAAGAAACTTTGGGGAGAGGATTTTAGGTCCTGTTGGAGGATCTGTGTTTAGGCAGATAAAGGTAGTTCAGAGAAAGCTTCTCATTGCATTTCCTATGTTCTGAATGCCTACTTGAAAAATTCAAAATTAACCATATTATCAAAGTAGCATATTTTGGGGTGGCATGTCCTAAACTCCTACAGTCATATTTTGGAATGACATAGTCTGCTATCTTCAGGCAACCCAGGCATCTTGATAATCCAACTGTGCTCTTGGCCACTGTCATTATAAGCCCCTGTCATCCTTTCTCTTTATGACAAATTAGTGAAGAAACTCATTCATTCATTCATTGGTTCACTCATAATAATTAAATGGATTTACTGGTAGCTCTGAAGTTTCAATTTAGTAGTCCATGGATCATATTTGGCTTAAAGATATGTTTAATTTGACATGCAAACTTGTTTTGTCCTAATTGAATCAACTAGAAATTTTTTTTAAATTTGCAGAATTCATAGGAAATCCAAATCTCCCACATCTCCTCCAAAATTTAGATAACTTAAAAAAATGAGCTTGTAATTATACATGTCAACAATGGTTGAGGCTCAGGGGCTGCATTGAAAGAGACACTACAGTCCCAATCTTTTCCTATTGAATCTTTGATGATTGTGTATGTCCTTGTGGAAGCTAAGATCACATGCCAACAGAGACAACAATTTAAGGGATTTATTAGGAACATGGAGGGATTTCACTGTTTTGTTTTGTTTTGTAGATTTCACTAAACTCTAATCTAGTGGTATAAAAAGACAAAAGAAACATCACAGTATTTTTTAGTCTTTTAAATCTACAGCCAGTATCTACAATTGCTGATTATCAGATGATCCCCTGCCTTGATCGATTTCAAAGGTTGTTAACTTTCCCAAGATAGTCAATGCTCAAATTCAGGAAGAACAAGAACTTGAGACCTTATAAGCACTTGAAGATTTCCTGAAATAGAAGAATTTTGAATTCTTCACTCCACTAAAGTACTTCCTGTCGCATTTCCTGTTGCCTTAGAAGTTAGTAATGCCCATCTACCTCTCTCAGTTCTATCTATGCTAAAGTATCTTCTATTAATGCAGTTTGAGGGAGAGTCCAGATTAGTCATGCATCTGTAGCTCAGTTTATCAAATCTAAACAAGGCCTTAGAAGTAGCCAAGCAGTCATGCTTTGGGCAAAGTTTGGAGACTTGCTTCTAAGAGAAACAAAAACAGCCACTGTTCAGATTCAAGTCTATGACTTAACATGAACAAAAAAACATGTCTGCTTTTGGTTGCTCATTTATATTACGCCCAGAAATTAAAAACACACTCGCCTATTATTCTAATGAAATTTATTGTCAGAGAAATCCCAACCCTGGCATAAAGCATGTTATAAATATGCAACCATCGAGGCAGCCTCAAGTGCTGAAGCCTCTGGTGCTGGTATCCTATCAGGCAGAACCACATTTGTCCATGCTGAGTGATAAAGAATTTACTTGCTTTTGCTCACTTTACTTAAGCCTGTACAAGAGGCAGGAATTAGTGACAACTCTATGTTGTTTCCTATATTTTTCAGGCTAGGTTATGGGCAGAAACAAGACATCCTAGGAATCTCAGTGGCTTCACTAAACAAAGTTCATTTCTTATTCACAGTAGAAGGAGAATTCATGGTATATTTAAGCAACTCTTCCAATTGATGGCTCAGCCTTTTACCTCCATATAGACATGTTCTGTCACAGTCACCATACCTAAGAATGTCTCATGGTTACAAAAAATACTTTTGTCTTGAAGTTGCATACCTAATTTCAAATTACAATTCATGGGTAAAGCAGTTAGCATCATCATGAAGATAATAGTGAAGTGTAGTAACCCTTCTATGTGCCAGGAAGGATCAAATGCCTTGGTGAACAGTGCTAATGGCTAATACTCTTCTCTTTCTCTCATTGAAAATATGCATTTTCATTGCTATTAAGCCTGTTTTTTCCTCAAGCCCTGAATATTTTGCATTTTGAAAAAGCAGTGCTGGTTAATTATATTATTGAAACAAAAATGGCTAAATCCCAAGTTACATCCAGACCTGACTAATTGGCTCTAAATAGCACCTCAAGAGCCTGGATTTGAAATTCGAATTTGTAAACTTGTAATAACTTTGGCTGTTGCCATTAGGAAAGAGGGTGATTGCATTGTGTTTTGTTTTTGTTTTATGTCTCATTGTTGTATTATTTTAGATTTATGAATTTTTATAAAACATAGTGGATATAAGTATTTACTTCCTGTCCAATATTGTTACTTTTAATCCATGTGATCAGAGGGATATAAAAGGGGGAAAAATGAAATAAGTCACTATACAGGCCACGAAAATGTACAGTTGACAATGTCTTCAACAAACACAGAACCCCATTCTCCTGACATTAATTTTTTGTCCAAAGTACCCAGATTAAACCCAAGCAGCTATTAAGTTTCCTTCTCTTTTTCAAAAAAGTTTATTTCATTATTTTGAGAGATATATAGAGAGAGAACAAGCACATGCATCTGTGACTGGAGGAAGAACAGAGAGATGGGGGAGACAGAATCGAAAGCAGGCTCCATGCTGTCAGCACAGAGCCGAACCTGAGGCTCAAACCCACGAATCGTGAGATCACACACAACCTGAACCAAAATCAAGAGTTGGACGCTTAACTGACTGAGCCACTCAGGCACCCCTTTAGTTTCCTTTTCTTAATTGACTTATAAATTTTTGGAGAAAGAAGCCCTCTATTTTGCTGAGTTTACTGGTAACCCTCAACTGTGGCATGTTAAAGATTTTCTAATTGAATAGGACGCAATGTGGCCACAACATAAAGGAAAGCAGAACCAAGGGGTCTTAAAAAGAGAGAGAGAGAGAGATAAAGAGAGGGAGCCAGTCTAAGTAATATTACTTAAAGTTCTAAGTTCAGGTATGACTAAACAAAATGCACCTCTGAAATCATCAAATATAAAAAGCCTATATCCAAAATGGATAGAGTAGGTGGAAATACCCCTAATAACACCACAAAACCATACTTTAGAACCGGACTTGATGGCTGATTTTATTGATAGAGTGCAGATAACTGTCTTGATAATATGCATGGCCCTGAACTGCTGATCACAATATTTTTAATACAGCCTTACATCAATCAGTAGAGCAGGTTAAGAGGAGAATTTTAACAGCATTCAAGGGGCAGCACAATTATTGAGAAAAAAATACCATGCCATAATGTAATTGTCTCCATTCAAATATGAATAATATGGACCAGCCACAATAATGACCGCCATGAACTCACTTTGTAAATTAGAAAAAAGAAGAGGCAAATAAATAAATAAATAAATAAATAAATAAATAAATAAAAGGACATGGTTTTGAGATGGAGAGATTTATTCTAGGAAGAAGGAATATGTTTTAGATGGCATCCCCTCTGTATTTTCAGTAAAATTTAAAAAGGTACATTAATTTCACTAAGCAAGGTATGAAAATAACATAAGAAAAATTAGTGAGATTGAGAGGATTTGGCTGAAAAAGGGAATGATATTAAGAATAAGTAAAGGAATCATCAAATTTAAAATAGATTTAGAAACAATATAGAAAAGAACAATCTTATAGCTATTGTTCTGGGATCTAAATGAGTAACATACAGGATGAGTTTGAAAAGTTTTCCCATGGGGCACATGGGAGGCTCAGTTGGTTAGGCATCAGACTTCCGCTCAGGTTATGATCTCAAGAGTTTGAGCACCGCATCAGGCTCTATGCTGACAGCTTTGAGCCTGGAGCCTGCTTCGTATTCTGTGTCTCCTTTTCTCTCTGCCCCTTCCCAACTTGTGCTCTGTCTCTCTCTCTCTCTCACTCTTTCTCTCTCTCTCAAAAATAAATAAACATTTAACTTTTTTTTAATTAAAAAATTCTGAAAAGGTAAGTTTTCTCTAATTTAGAGAAAAATATACTTGAAAATAATAAAATGACCAGAAAGATGAAAAATATGTAGCCCTTAGTACCAAAAATTATAAATGGAGCCCAAACAATTCTGAACAGAAGCAGGCATCAAAAAGGTCAAAAGAAGTGTAAGTTGCATTGCCTTCTGCATTGAAAAAACTAATTTTGAAGTTGAATTAATTAACTACATGCCAAAATTAAAAAAACAATAATTTTTAAAATCACCGACATACTACATTTATAAAGATATACATTCTTATACAAGAATATAAGTCCAAAAAATAAGGTTTCTAAGTAAAAGAAGAAAGTAAGACTGCCCAAATACTTTGCAATTTCACAAAATGCCTCAGTGTAATATCCAAGAGTTTTACAAAAAATGATTTTTGTGCCAAGAATGTTTATTGCTACAGTTAGCATCATATGAGAAAACTATACCCACTTACTAGTTTTCTTTGTATGAGTTATAAGCACATATAAACATTTATATTAAAAAAAATTGTTGTTTATCTGACATTGAATTTAACTGGATTTCCTGTGTTTTATCTGCCAGCCCTATTAAAATAGATATTGTTGCTTCATTTAAAAATTATTTAAATACCTACCAATAAAAATAATCTATGCTATACCTTGAAAACCAATACAATTTTTAAAAAACAAAAAAAGAGAAAAAGGAACTCATAAATGACAAATAAGGAAATTCCAATATAAAAGAGCTAGCAGTAAGCCTTGTAAATGTGTCTATAAATAAATAAAAACCAAAGCAAATATCTTAAATTGTTATTGCAAGAGAAAGCCTATAATAAAATAATCTCTCTTTAAAATGAAGTACTGGTAAATTCAAAATTATACTAGAACAATCACAGTAGCAACATTGACAGTCACAAGGAGTGGGAAATGGAATATGGGAGAAATCTCAGTTTGCTAGGTTGGAGGGATTACAGAACAAGACAAGGAAAGAGAGTGAGACAGAAATAAAGGTTAAAAAATTCTTTAATACACAAAAAGAACCACTAGAAGAAATAAATTCAAAATATAGTCCTTCAAATTCTTAGTAACAAAAACAATAAAAGAATATATACATGATAATTTGGCTAAAAGAAATAAAAATTGCTAATTCAGTATGGAATCTAGGATGGTTAATTTTATGTGTCAACATCACTAGGCCAAGGAATGCCCAGAGAGCTGGTAAAACATGTAATATCTGAGTGTGTCTGTGAGACTGTTTCTGAAGAGACGAGCACTTGAATCAGTAGGATGAGTAAAGATCAGCCTTCACCAATGTGGACAGAATCATCCAATCCATGGAGAGCCCAAATAGAACAAAAAGGCAGAGGAAAGGCCAATTCTTGCTCTTTTCCTGAGCTGGGATATCTATCTTTTATTGCCCTTACACATCAAAGTTCCTATTCCTTGGGCCTTCAGACTCCAGTATTTACACTATCAGTTCCCCTGGTTCACACAGCTTTGGATTTCGACAGAATTAAACCACTAGATTTCCAGGTTCTCTAATTAAGACAGCAGACTGTGGGATTTCTTGATCACCATAACTGCATGAGCCAACTCCTATAATAAATCTCCTCTTTTATCTGTATCTCTATGTCTGTCTCTATCTCTATATGTCTGTCTCTATCTCTATATCTCTGTCTCTTTCTCTGTCTCTGTCCCTATCCCTATTCTTATCCCTATCCATATCCCTATATCTATCTATCCTATTGGCTCTGTTTTGGTGGAGAGCCCTAACACAGAATTGGAAATGAAAATGAGTTCAGTGCCACTTTCCAAACTTTTATTAAAAAAATATTTTCGGGGCGCCTGGGTGGCTCAGTCGGTTAAGCAGCTGACTTCGGCTCAGGTCATGATCTCGCAGTCCGTGAGTTCAAGCCCCGTGTCGGGCTCTGTGCTGACAGCTCAGAGCCTGGAGCCTGTTTCAGATTCTGTGTCTCCCTCTCTCTGACCCTCCCCTGTTCATGCTCTCTCTCTGTCTCAAAAATAAATAAACGTTAAAAAAAAATTAAAAAAAAATTTTTTCATACTACCTCTTTGGGGCAAGTCCAGTGCTAGACAGACAATCCTGAGAAGCAAACAAGGTGAAAGGAGACAGATGTAAATCAAATAGTCACAGAAAAAGTAGAAAATCATAAGTATGACAAATATTGTTAATTGAAAGCATATAGCAGGAGATCTGATCCAGCAGGTCAAGGAGAGCTTTCCTGATTAAATGGCATTTGATTTGAGGTTGGAAATTTTTAATAAGAGTGAGAAAGTATTAAAGGTCCAATGGTTGGGGCGCCTGGGTGGCGCAGTCGGTTAAGCGTCCGACTTCAGCCAGGTCACGATCTCGCGGTCCGTGAGTTCGAGCCCCGCGTCAGGCTCTGGGCTGATGGCTCGGAGCCTGGAGCCTGTTTCCGATTCTGTGTCTCCCTCTCCCTCTGCCCCTCCCCCGTTCATGCTCTGTCTCTCTCTGTCCCAAAAATAAAAATAAAAAAAAAAAGTTGAAAAAAAAAATAAAATAAAATAAAGGTCCAATGGTCATATGGGCTAAGGCGGTGAGATGTTAAGGGCACAGTACAATGAAGAAAATCATATTTTTACTATGGAAAGGGAATTTGGATTGCATAACCAAATTTTACCCATTTGCATGCTCTCTAAAAGAGAGCTATATAGAAATTCAAGTATATGAAAGTTAAAATAAAATTAGAGGTTTAATACATTAAGAAAAAAGTTATAGAGGTTCAGGTTAGAGTTGGGTTTAACAAAATTATTAGGGTTCATAAGAAGAGCAATTTTAGTAGAGTTGAGAGAGGATGCTGAAGTGAATAAAGTTCTAAAAAGCTGAACAAGTATCCACTGACCAATGTCCGTGCAATTTTTAGAACTCTTTTTGTTAATGTCTATTTATTTTTGAGAGAGAGAGAGACAGATAGGCAGAGAGCGAGCAGGGGAGGGGCAGAAAGAGACACACACATAGAATCTGAAGCAGGCTCCAGGCTCCAATCTGTCAGCACAGAGCCTAACGTGGGGCTCGAACTCACGACCTGTGAGATCATGACCTGAGCCAAAGTCGGATGCTTAACCGACTGAGTCACCAAAGGCGCCCCTGTTTATGCATTTTTTTAAAAAGAAATGGTTGTGAGATTACAGCCACTGAAGGTGGTAAATGAAAAATGGTCTAAAAATAACTTTATAATACTAAAAACAAGAAGAATACAAACTATTGCTAAGTCTACAGTACAATATTTCTCACCACTTCCACCACCACCTTACTTTTCACAGCATCTTAATTGTTTACCACACATCCATCCTCTTTTCTCTACAGTTTAATATTCACATGAGGTATTCTATTAAGATATAAATCAGACTATATCAGTGTTAAACAGAATCTCCCAATTGCCTTTGATATAATTCCCAATAAAACTCTATGCCACAGTGCCCTACATAATCTGCTTCCCTCACTCATCTTCAAATAGCGTGTGGACTCAAACATGGCAAGCACAAGCTCACCACAGGGCCTTTGCATTTGTGGCTCCCTCTGTATTCAATATTCTTTCCCTAACTATCTCCTTCCTTGTATCACTATGATAACTCTAAAATAGCAACACCATTACTCTTATTTTTCTTACCTCTTATCCTTATCGTACTAGGTACGATGGTTCCTTTTGTTGCCAAATGGTATTCCAGTATGTGAATAGAGCACATTTTGCTCATCCGTCCCCAGTTGAAGGACAGCTGGATCGTTTTCAGTTTGGGCCTATTACTACATACATACTGGTATGTATCTATTTTGTGTTTATTGTCTGATCTCCACTATTACAATGTAATGCTTAAATAGCAGGAACTATGTTTACTTCAACACTGTATTCTCAGCACATAGAAAAATGCTTAGGATATCTAGTACCTATGTGATAAATGAATGAATATAAATATGCTGCCAGAGAGTTTTCCTTACCTATTAAAATGAGAAATATTAAGTCTTCTAAATAATGTGTTTTTGTTGATATAGTATCAATTTACATTTAGTAAAATGCCACTTTGACTTATTCTTTGGATTCTGACATCTCAAAAGATTCTGGTTAGATCTTCTGATTCCCTGATATTAAATCTAAGATGTATAGGACTGCCATGGAAAAATATGAAGTGTGATCTGTTACAGAGAGGTATAGATATGATGAATTATATCCAAAGCTAAAAATGAGTTAGGAGTTTGCCTTTGTTTTAATACTACATATATACCTTTTTTTCCCCTCCATTAGTGTGAATAATTAAGAATTGGATGTATATTTAATCATCTTTGCTAATGATTTGCTGAACTGTAACATTTGGAAATTAATGTAATTTTCATATACAGAATGAAGTTATTTCTAGATCCTACCATTAAATATGTTGTGAAAAATCATATGCAAATAGCATATATTATGGTGAGGATTTTAATAAAAGCTATACATTAAGATTTCTTGTAATGGAAAAAGCATGCCCTTTCAGATACAAAAATAAGAAATTATAATAATTTTCAACATTTTAACTTAATAGTACCATAACTGCAATTGGTTTCTTGAGCCTGGAAGCTTAAAGCATAGAAGCACTTTAAATAGTCAATTATTTTTTTCTTGGTTGAATATGAAGATATGCAACTGCTTTTTTCGATAATGCATTGGGTTTTAGTATGTTAATTAATAATATTTTTGTGTATTTTGCAGGAAATTCAAATGTAAATTATATACTTCTGAAAGTTCCTGACAATGTTAACTCATATATTGACTTTTGCTTTTTTAGACTTATATGTGTTGTATCCACTGAGGTAAGAATACATCTATGTGATAGTTTACTAAATAAGTAAGTTAAGAAAGTGGAGGAAAAGCAATGTGTAGAATAAGTGGCATATACCTTCTTCATGTAACATAGCTAATGGATAATATGTATCTCTCTAGTCAAGTTAAAAGAAATAGTCACTTTGCTGGCAGTGTGGTCATGATATTTAAATAGACTGTATTCATCATGAATATGATTATTAAATGAAAAAAATTATTAAGTTTGTTGTTGTTGTGAAATTATTTTTTTATTTTCTCTGGAAATTATGAATTCATAATCAATAGCCCTTTATATACAGAATGATATACTAATATTTATAAATGGACACATACAATGTTGACTTTATCTTAAATACTAACATTGTGTTTGATCAGCAACCCGTATTCTAAGCATACTGAATCCCTCAAATTTACCTTAACACTGAAAAGTTAGGTGTTTTTCCTTTAATGTTTGTGCCCATCTTTGCTGCACTATGTGCCCATCTGATGTTGTACCCCTTGAATAATGACTACTGGGAAAACATATTTAAATTGTAAGTAGTACTGGTTCACTACAAACTGCACCATAGAGATGAAAATAACCAAAATTACATTTCTTTCACTTGTGAGTTCAAGATAAAATTATATGAAATATAGCACACATCTCTCCTACAGCTTATATTAGTCTGAGCTCTCCAGAGAAACAGAACCAATAGGATCTAATATCTAATATCTAATATCTCATCTAAAATCTAATCTAATCTAGTATCTAATGTCTCAGCTTAAAGACAGGCAGAGGGAAAATTCTTTCTTACTTAGTCTTTTATTCTATTTAGGTCTTCAAAGGATCAGATGAGACCCACCCATATTGGGGAGGGCAATCTGCTTTCCTCAGTCTATAGATTCAAATGCTAAATTCATCCAGAAACACCCTTATAGACACACCCACAATAATGTTTGACAAAATGTCAGGCACCCTGTGGCCCAGCCAAACTGACACAAAAAATTAACTGTCAGTAACTTCACAGCTAACTTACAAACTGAAGAGGTCAGTATGTTCATGGAATCCCAAAGGCCAATTGCTGTTTGAAATGGAGAGGTTTTGCCTTTTTAATTAAAAAAAAAATATATACATATATACATATAGTAAAACAAATAAAAGAGACAGACAGCTGGTTTTCTTAACAATGATGTTATTTTAGAATGGAAATGTATATATAATTTTTACACAATGAAAATATGTTTTCTAAAATAAATATCAAAAGCACATTATTCATAGCATGTAGAATTAAATTAATTTAATTTCTATTATAATATAATGAATTACAAGTTGAACTTTAGAAATATTTTATTAAAAACACAGCTAATGAAATTAAACTGTATACTGCTTATATGCGCATTCTTTTGAAATTATTGATGGTCAACAAAATAAGAACCAGAGATTCTCTTTTGGATTTCACAACAGGAAGGCTAGCACAATAGAAACAAGTAAGTTCTCAGGAACTTACTTTACTCCAAGACTGGGCACCAGAGACATTAAATCTTAAAAGAAAATCCACCCTAAGTAGTCATGTTGCAATGTCTGAGAAAACAACAGATGAATCAACAGTGGAAACAATGGAAAATGAGCCCGATACCAAAAGAACTTGAACTATGAGATTCAACAGTGGAAGTGTGTGAGAACCAAGGTATGACAAGGGGACTAGATGTCCAGCACAAAATGTTCATAGTTTCTCCAGAATCCAGATGTCACAGTGGAAGAATACAAAGAGCAGTGGCAGGAATAAAGAAATCTGACCGATTGGATTAATTTTGAAGTGACTGACGTAAATGAGAAATGATCAATTATGTTAAAGTCCCAGACTGTTCTCTCATTCTAGAAATATTGCTCAAATGTCCTACCATGTCCTTGGGAGATGGTGAGGAAACAGCTTACAATTATGCAGGAGAAAATACAAAACTCAGAAGACCCCTTTTGAGGACTACATTTTAAACTATTTACCAAACCTTACACAGAAACCTTGTGGCCTCTGTGATTTTTGTCATCCCCTGCATAATAATCAGCAAAAAATAATTATTTACTTGATATAATGCATTGTGGTGTGTGATTTGATTCCATTAGCAGCTCATGATACAGGGTTTAATATATTATTTAACAATTCAAATCATTTTTCAGACAAATAATATGAACTAGGAAAAAATAGGTCTTTAAGAATAATTAAAGTAATTTTGCATGTCTCACTTTACCTGAAATTGACAGCAAATCAAGGATAGAAAAATATGTCAAGCCGATGAAAACACAATTGTCTAAGAACTTTAAAGTTATGCTATATATTTTTCAATTACAGGATGTGTTTACAGCATACCTAACTGTGCAATTTAGCCCAGAATATATACTGCAAATTTTCTAAGAACTTGCAAACAATGTTTGTTAGTATAAGACAGTGCAAAAAATTGGAAGTAACCTACAGGGAACAAAACAAGGATTAGTGCTGTCTTAGTCTTATTTAATAACCTAATTGTTGTTAAAAGAGAATAAATGCAAAGTCAGGAAACTCACAGATGGTCCTAAAAGGGAAGGTAGAGAAAATGCTAATAAGGACAATGAAATAAAAAAAAAAAAAAGTGAGAATAAAAATGTGAGAAAAAATTTTATAATATGGAATGGGGAGAAGATGTTTAACTTCAGCATTACAATAATAAAAAAATATAATAATATTTTTATATATAATAAATATATATATTTGTATATATAATAAATATATATTTATTATATATACAAATATATATTATATTTATATATAATAAAAATATATAAGAGGTAATATATTCAAAGGGAATTTTTTTTAATGTTTATTCATGAGAGAGAGGGAGAGACAGAGAAGGAGCATGAGTGGGGGAGGGGCAGAGAGAGAAGGAGACAGAATCTTAAGCAGGCTGTAGGCTCTGAGCTGTCAGCACCTAGCCCAACAAGGGTCTTGAACTCACAGACCACAAGATCATGACCTGAGCTGAAGTAAGAGGCTTAACCAACTGAGCCACCCAGGTGCCCCAGATGTAATATATTCAAAAGAGAGCTTAAAGAAAGTTCAGAGAGTTAAACTCCCTTATGAAGAATGATTTCAATGGATTTGGCACAGTGACCAGGAGAGGTGTAAGGCTGAAATGCTGCCAGACCAGATCCTTGGGGGGGGGGGGAAAAAAAAAAAAAAAAAAAAATATATATATATATATATATATATATATATATATATATATATTACATATATTATATTAATTCAATATAAAGATCTCCCTACATGTTAGTTGAAAGGGGGTGTTCCAAAATAGAAAAGGTTATATTGAAATGTAGTATTTATTATGTATAGTTTGTATGTTATCTATTTGTGACTATTTAAGACCCAGATACATGACTGAACTTTGTGTCCATGAAATCCCACTTTTAAGATTCTAACAAAGAATTACTTTGAGATAATTGAATAGTAAGTATGAGAAAGCATGCGCTCAGGAGACAGATCAATGTCAAGATCCCCTACTCCATCATTTTTTCGCCATATGAATTAAACAAGTTATTTGAACTCTTTGAATTGTGGTTTTCTCATATGTAAATAGAGCTAATACCCTTAACTTAAAAATTTGTAATATTTAGAAGAATTAGTATATGTATAGAAAACATAGTAGAGTGGTTGTGAGAAATAAGAATAATATATGTTAAGTACCTAGAACACCTTGGCACTCTATAAGCACGGTAAGCTAAGTACCTTAGCACTCTATAAGCACGGTATTTGTTTGCTATTGTTTATACTATATCATGACCTCAATATTATTTTGAGATATGTGTAATGTATAGAAGTTTTTTTTTTGGTTTTTTGTTTGTTTTCTTGGTGATAATCTCTCAATTTGTAAGCCTAGTACATAACAGGTAAAGTGAATTTGATTAAGTAACATTCTGTTATAGCATTTGCCTTTTGCTGTACCATTTTACAATCTTTCAATATGAAAAATATATAAAACATGCAAAGATTATTCTGTTATGTGCACTTAACCTTTGAGCTTATAAACATCTAAGAAGTTACATTAGTCTGAAGTTACTGTTACTAACACACAGCTTTACTATTTATAGTTTAACAAAATCTACTCTTTTCATTGTTATAAATGATTCCTAAGTAAAGCTGTCAAACAGGAGAAATAATTAAGAGTCCCAAAGTTCTAAAACCTTGGGCTAATTGTGGACTGCAAACATTTTTAGAACCAGTGTCCTAGACCTTTATTCTGCATAGATAGTTAATGATAAAGTCACCCAGGACTCTTTAAAGACACAGATTAGCAGGCCTCTTCCTTGGAAATTCTGAATATCTAGGACTGAAAGTCCTAGCTCTATCAAGCTTTATAGGTGACTGTCATCATTAGTGAAATTTGGGGAGTTGACTTAAACCGCACCAAAGGTTCAAGCTTGTGTCTTTCTGAGTTTCAAGAAAGATCAACTGTTCCTTTCCTAACTATCAAAATAAAATTTTATAAATGTTAAATACATAATTCTCATTCAAATACATAGGAGTACATGGTGAAGTTCTTTTTAACTAATGAAGAGACTGGCAGGATGATAATGTGGTTCAAAAAAGGATGCAAAAGAAAGACTAAATTAAGATTGCTAAATTAGATATAATCTTGCTAATGTCCTATAATAGAATACAACCGTCACTTTTTGGATTGCCTGGTCTTCCAGACAGAAATTAGTTACCTCTTTAAAAGCCTAAAAATCCTTTTCATCTTTTCACTCTGCTGCTCATTATATATAACTTTCCAGAACTGTAAAATGCTAAAATATCTGAATCCTGTTTAATTTTGAATGGTGTGAGAGTTACATGCCCCTTAGAGACAGAGTTGATCCTTCAGTGGGCCTGTAATGCCTCAAAGATATTGAAAGGATTGCTGTCAATGTTTTGACTCATTTCTAAAGCTTGGTTATTTTTCCTAACATCCAATAGGGTAACATAAATCATGTATTTGCTTTTTTCTTTATATTTACACACACATATATTTTATGTAATATATATACATATTAAACTCAAGTAATACATAGCCTCAGAAATTGAAAAAGAAATTGTGTGTGTGTGTGTGTGTGTGTGTGTGTGTGTGTGTGTGTGTGTGTTTTAAGAGGTTTGGCTCTGGAACCAAAATGTTAGTTGAAAACTGACTGTATTTATGGCTATATCTAACCCAAACACAATTCAAATGATAAAATCTGGTATTCATTTGCATTATTTAATGGACAAAGTTTGCTTGATTAGAACCTTCTGACTGCTAATTCGTAGAGAAAGGAAGCTAATGGTAATGCAACAAGTAAAAACAAATCTTCTAATTTCAGAACTGGGGAAGTTTACTGGGATACATCTCAATTAAAGATTAAAATGGTTTTAACTAAAGTATTTTACTGTGGGGAATTATTAATCAAAGATTTCATAGCAATAAATATTTCTATTTCATGCTTTTCTCACTAAGAAATATTGGTGGTTACTGCAAAATCATCTTAGCTAAAGCCATTATTTCATTCATGTAATGATATTCAGATATTATAAATTTATTTCAACTGATTTAAACAACTCTATTCTCAGTTTGATAACATTTAAAAATCTATAAATACTATGTCCCCTTGAAAATATCATGAATACAGAAATAGTAAAACAGCAACGGATCTTACTGCATTTCAAAAAAGATAACAAAAGCTGGTTATAAACTTCCTTTTATATAATTCTATGCATACTATTACTCCATATATTTTAAGTACAGAAAAATGTCAGTAATAATATTCATGTTTAGAGATATTTTAAAATGAGAAACTAAAAACATTCTCCTACCAATAAATATAAGTTGGTTTAAGCTTAAATAATGTACAGGATTCACGCATATGAATGTAACAGAAAACCACAAATAATATATAAGGTACTTAAGAAAAAAAATCCAAATATTTTATATAATTGTCATATTTGTATTTGCACATTTACCCCCTTTATATTTTTCTCTAATAATTTTGTGAGATAATAGAAGGAAACATATGTCTATATAAATACTGATTTCTGCCCCTGGCTCCTGGCACAGAGCTCCTAAAACCTTTGTAATCTCATCAATGATAAAAGCACAAGGAACATCTTTTGTTGTGATACTTGGTCTGGGACCCCGGCTCCTGACACAGAGGTCCTAAATATCTTGGAGTTTCCTGGGTGATGGCAGTGTTTTCTGTTCTAATGAGTGGACTCTTGGTGGGTTCTTGAATGAGGGCTGGTTATCAAAAAGATCAAGCCATGATTAAAAGTTTGAAATTTTAGCCCCATTTCCCATTCTCTAGAGAGGGGAGAGGGAATGGAAATGGAGTCAATGATTGATCATGCCAACGTGATGAAGCCTCCATAAAAAAATAAAATGAAATTTAAAAATGTACAGGGTTTGGAGATCTGGTTTGGTGAACACGTGCAGGTTCAGGGAGAGTGGCAGCTTGAGAGGGTATGGGAACTCCATGCTTTTTCCCACATACTTGGCCCTACACATCTCTTCGATCTGGATTTCTTCTGTATCCTTCATCATATCCTTTTATAATAACAGTTACAAAGTAAGTAAACTGTTTTCCTGGCTTAAGTCAGCCACTCTAGCAAATTAACTGAACTCAAGGAGGGGAGTGTGGGAACCTTCAGTTTACAGCCAATCAGTGAGAAGTACGGGACTTAAAATTGGCATCTAAAGGAAAGTACAGCTGGTGGGACTGAGCCTTTAACTGTGGTACCTGAGGGTATCTCTGGGTGGATAGTGGCAGAATTGAGTTCAATTATTAGACATCTATCTGCTTATCACAGAATTGCTTGGTGTGGGAAGAACTGCCACACATCTCATGTCAGAAGTGTTGTAAGAATAGTAGCAGTTAGTGTGAGAGTAAAGGAGAAACACACAAGTGTAGGTTTTCTGAATAAATCCTAATACCATAATGTCAGTTAAGGAGGGATTTTATTTTATTTATTTTTTTTTTTTATTTATTTTTTAATATATGAAATTTACTGTCAAATTGGTTTCCATACAACACCCAGTGCTCATCCCAAAAGGTGCCCTAGTTAAGGAGGGATTTTAAAAGAAATTTGGCATGGAAATGTGATTACAGCATTGAATATCTACATGTTTCAAAGTTAAACTTTTTTAAACAGAAAGGTCTATACACACATGCAATATATATGCTATATAACATAATATACAAAGTATATATAATCATTGTACAAAGTGGAAGCAAATATTTCCTCTTTTAAAGAGATAATACAGAATATATCAACTCAATTTGATTTATGTGATATTTAAATATATTTTGTTTCACAATTTTCTTTCTGTTTATTGTCCTCATTTCAACCATCATTTCTGTGTTAGTGACTCTGCTATTACGCTCCCTTTTCTCAGTTGCTGTTTCTAATGTATCATGACCTGGGATTATAAATAAATCAGTATATTCAGAACATGATGTAAGTTTTACCCTGGGCCTTGGAATACTAGGTGTTCAATAAATAATAAATGCATGAATTAGTTGTAAATTTGAAAATGTCTGAGTTTGTGTTAGTTATTAATATTAAGCAAAGGGCTAGTATATGAAATCAAATTTTAGCTTGTATTCTGGAAGATAACATTTGCTGAAGTCTGACCCTAAAGTCAATACATATAACTACAGTTAGTTTGTCCCTAAGTGTGGTAGCTTAGATTGCTTTTGAAGAGATGTTTTTCACTCATAAGGAAAAATGTAAATGCACAGATTTATGTTATCTCACATTTCATCTTCTGAGGTTGTGTTTGTGTGTGTTTTTTTTTAATTTCTTTCATGCTTATTTGTTTTTGAGAGAGAGAGAGTGAGCTGTGGAGGGGCAGAAAGAGAGGGAGACACAGAATCCAAAGCGGGCTCCAGGCTCTGAACTGTCAGCACAGAGCCTGACGCGGGGCTCGAACCCACGAACCATAAGATCATGACCTGAGCTGCAGTCGGATGCTTAACCGACTGAGTCACCCAGGTGACCTGCCCCTGAGGTTGTTATTGAACAGGCCGGCTTCAGTTAAAGTTTGGTTCTCTAGTGAATCCTCAGAGTTGCCTCCAGATTCTCAGAATAGAAGAGAATGTCTTCTGGCCATTCTGTATCATGCCTATTCTGAGTTCCTTATAATCTTATGATCACTTTGCCTTTGATATGTAAAACAAAATACAAATCTTTCTGTTAAAAACATGCATCTTTTTTTCCCCTTTTTATGTTGCTAAAAATAATAATTGTAAAACATGTAAAGATGTTCACAATCTCTGTAGAATGGAAAGATTTTGGGACAGAAGATATTATTATTATTTCTTTAGATGGACAGATGCTATTTCTATTTGAACCAGATACCTTGGATGTGCAATCGTTTGGAGGAAGCATTCAGTAGGGAACTACATGCCACAGAAGTCAACTTGAGTGATATACACTAACTAAAATATTTATTTGATAACTCAAATTCTCATTTTAGGCTAATAAGTTCCCGTTAAGCATTCTCTGTGGGGCCATTCTGTATTTTAATGAAATCCTGTACTCCAATTCTATCAATGAATTTTATTTCAGATTTACTCACATGTGGTCCAATGAGGTAATGGCCAATATATAATTAGCATATATAGGGATATTTTTATATTGCTTAATTTTATAAAGTATCACTGCATGTTGCATTATCTAAATCACCACAATTCTTTGTAAGAAAGCCATTTGAGTTCCTCATTTGCTTTTTTTTCTCACCCCTGTGGGGGGGAGCATGTCTCAATTTAACGGATGTATACTAAGAAACCTCTACTACAAAATAAAACTATGGATTATAAAACATATTTTTTAAATAAAGATTGACATATATGTATTTTAGTGAATTATCAGTCTTGCAAACCAAATTTTATACATTAATTTATTAGCACAACCATCACTTATAAGTCAACATTCTTCTTCCTCACATTGCAAGAGAGAATATGAATAAACCATATTGCCTGTTTAAAAAATACACATATATATAATCACTTTGGCAGATATACACATTAACAAATACATTTGCCCCTTGAAATAGTAAGTGCCATGCTACAACACAGGAAGTACAGAGGAAGAACCGCCAAAAGTAAGGATATTAGAGTAATATGGCAAGCTAAACACATTAGAATTCTCTCATGTTAAAAACCTAAAAATTAAATTAAATTAAAACTATATCTATTTTATACACGGTATATACAGAATATGTGTACAGATGTACATATAATGCATAGCTCAGCAGTTTAGAAATTAAGTAAAGTTTTCAGAGACCAAAATGTATAATGAAGTCAAACTCCAGAAAAGTAAGCAAATATAAGAGGTTTCCCTAGGGGAACAAGCTAATCTGTTATTAGCTGCAGTTTTAACTGATGGGGAATATCTAGAGAGGAAAAAACCAACAAAACAAACAGACAAACACCCACAGAACAAAGAAATAAAAACTAGACCAACTAGTTTCTGTCCAGAATTAGTTAAAAGACCCTGCATACATCTTGGCCATGTCCATAATATATAAGCTTGAAGAAGGCAAATTTTAAAGAGACAAATAAAGAAATATGTAACCTGTACCTCTACTCCGGGTAAAGGGGAAAGTCTCCCCTGAATTTATCCCCTGAATTATGTGCAGTGTTTTTGAACCTCCAGCTGCTTTGCAGAAACAAAATGGTATTCCTCTTTATCGATACACACCTGTAAGCCAGGACTCAATTTTTTCAGAAACAAAAATTCTAAGGTGCTCACAATTCATCTAAAAACGCCAATCATGGAGAAAGGATCACTTACAGACATAGGATTATGATAAAAATTGACTCCCCACCATTAATAATGAAAGACCAAAATAGCAATGAAAGAAAAGGGCTGAAAAAAATAAATGTTAACCTATGACTACATATTAAGAGATGATTTCTTTCATTTGTGAGGAGGAAATTTAATATATTTTTAGGAAAATATATCTTCATTATCAATTAATGTTTTTAAAGAACTCCAATATCATATGGATGAAGGAAAATGATCCCAGAGTACAGTTCTGACAAAAAGAAAGCATGATAAAAAGAAGTAAGTAAATATAAACAAAAGCCCACAGAAACAAAACCTAATAATATCTAATTTGATATTTTGGGAACAGAATAATAACACTAAGAGCAATGGTATTCAATTAGGAAAGAAATGTTTTAAATAATTAGTCTTTTGGGGTGCCTGGGTGGCTCAGTAGTTAAGCGTCCAACTTCGGCTCAGGTCATGATCTCGTGCCCTGGGAGTTTGAGCCCTGCATCAGGCTCCATGCTGATAGCTCAGAGCCTGGAGCCTGCTTTGGATTCTGTGTCTGTTTCCCTCTCTGCCCCTCCCTCACTCATTCTTGGTCTCTCTCTCTCTCAAAAATAAACATTGAAAAAAAGTACAAAGTCTTCTAAGCTCCTTTGCAAGAGTATGAGTAATTTTGTTAAAAGAATGTTGAAATTTATTTTGATTAACACTTAGGCTTAGAAACTGTCCCATCTCCACACATTTAGGAAATTTGAAAGTATTTTATTACTAATTTCTAATTATTTCCTCATAGTGATGAGGGAAACAAAGGCAAGAGAAATGTAACATAAATTAAATCTCCCTACATCTTGCAGCCCACTGATAGACACCTGAAACATGCAGAGCCTGAACTTCCTCAAGGAACTCATGGGCTGCCTTACTTCCTTAATGTTTTTGTTTTATTAAAGACTAAAAGTGACCTTATCATAAGAGTAGCTAGCCCCTCAAGGTCCTGAAAGCCTTGCTTTCAAATTCCTTACAGACTTAATATTATCCCTAACCCCGAATAACTTAAAAGTATATAATCAGTGACTCCTCACAACCCCAGTGCAGCTCTTTCTGCCCACGGGTCCTTTCTCTGTGCTTTAATAAAATCATCTTTTGCACCAAAGACACATCATGAATTCTTTCCTGGCCGTTTGCTTAAGAACCCCATAAATAGTATCCAATTTGTTTAAATCCATGAAATGGAATCTTTATGCCAGAAACTGTACTCTTGAGTTCTAGAATTTCCATGATTTTAGATTTGTTTCCCTTTCTATGCTGGGATTTCCCATTCATTCATTTATAGTGGCCATGATTTACTTCAGGCTTTTGAATATATTTATTGGAGTGGCTTCCAAGTGTACTTGGCTACTAATTTTGCCATCAATCACTTTGCAGTCTGTCTCTATTACCTATATATTTTCCACACAATAGGTCCATTTTCCTGATTCTTGCATGCCTCTTATTGTATAGTGGATGTATTTAAGAGTACATTGTACATATTTTAGATTTGATTATTCTCCTCTGAACAGATTTTTATTTGATTTGATTAGGCAATTATATTATGGACTGATAAACTTACATTGTATAAGCTTATTTTATGTTTTGTGAGAATGTCACATTTAGAAAATCTGAGACGTTTATGAAGCCCCTCTAACTTAGTGGGCTTTAAACTCCTATGCCTCTCTTTTGCTAAAAACCAGCTAAAATCTCTTAAGTTTTTCAACCTTCCAATTGTTTTGTTTGTTTGTTTTGCTGTTCTTTATGTTCCATCTTATTGCTGGTTGTTTTCTCCCTCACACATCCACATCACAGGTGTCAACTAAGAACATAATAGGAATTTTATGCAGATTCCGGGCTTTCCCATCTGTTTCCTTCTTGGGTTTACCTGCACAATGCCCTGTCCCTGTAGCAACCCTAAACTTGGGTCTCTACCTCTCAAAGCAGTAAGACTGCAGATTTTGGCATGAGTTCATACTTTATTGTAACAGGTAGAGCAGGACAAGTCCAGAGAGGAAAAGGCCTCTAAATGTGGATGTTATACAGTGTGTTTTCAAGATTAAATTTCGAGCAGCTTCTTTCTGTTTTTAATTATTCCCAGTATCTTCAAATACATATTTGGTATTTTTTTTTTAACTTTGTAATTCTTACCTGTAAAAATTATTTTGGTACAAGGTCACATGTCATTAAGTGAATTACATTTTCTACTTACATTCCTGCTCCAATGGAGTGTTTACAATAGAGGCTCATGGCCCACAAAGCCTAACATATTTACTATTTGGCTATTTACAGGAAAGTCTGCATATCATTGATAAAGATAGTAACATTAGTCAAGATATCCTTTCCCACTGTAATAACTATATATATTTCTTAAAGAGAACGGTTTTATTCATTCTGCTTTTATTTTACAAGTCTGAAATATATTTATCATCTCTTTCTGTGTTCAGATATACTAAAAGGGAATATTTCCAAAATAGAAAATAAGTTATATAGTTATATATCTATATTTATGAGATTAATGTCACAATATGAAAAGATTTCCAGCTCTCCAAAATAATACTACAAAATATTACTTTGAAAATGCTTGTGACTTTAACAGAAACATGATATATTTACTTTGGTTAAATTTCAGGATGAATATCTCTATGTACAATATGTAGCAACATATTTTCTCTCATTGTATATTTTTTATTTCACACATGCAGTTAGTGGAAAAAAATATAATTTACTACTCTCACCCCAAGAACCTTCCACCCACATGTATGCTATTATTATTTTTTGCTTTGATATAACTGAACAGAGATAATACTGAGTAAATTATGTAAGGCACTACCTTCATTTAGATGAAAATAATTACATATTTCGAATGTTTCAAATATATATTATTATCTACATTATAACTTTATTATTCATTTTAACCATTATTCCTTCTTTACCCACAATACTTTTGCTCCTTTTGTAGGTGATAAGAGGGAATTTATGCATGACTTACCCCCAGCTCCATTTAAATTTTACTCATTTCTATATATTTTTTCTGTATCAGTGATGAATCTAATACTTATCAACTGATATTTTTAATTATTGTTAAAATATTTGCTAGTGACTAGTCCTATTGTACTTCAAAAAACAAATGAGAACTTTGCTGTAAAATGTTTTAAATGTAAAATCAAATGAATAAATCTGGAAAAAAATGAAATCAATTAATTAAAACTGTGTATACTATCGTTTCTAGAAAAATTCAAACCTTAAAATGACTAACGCAAGACAATTGTTCAGACTAATATGAAATTCATTTCATATTACATACTTTTTCAAAAGACAAATATTTTCTTTCAAAAGTCAGGAAATCAGCAAACTAAAAGGCTTTATTTTTGTATAATTATTTATAATAATGAAAATAATAGACAACTAGGCTTAAAATTAAACAAAACATGCTTCTTTCAAAAGAAATAGTAATTTGTTTTCAGGAAATAATCAAGAAAATGTTCTCAATTAACATCCCTATACATATATATGCAAAGTTGTATTCTGTACGTTCCTAATACAGGATCTGGAGCAAGTCTGCCCATATTCAAAATTTGACATTATTGAGCTAGAACAGACACTGTGTCCAGGACCAAACCCCCTCCCTAATCACAAAGCCCACTGCTCTGTGCTTACCACCTTTAAAGGAAAGACTGAGCTATGTTTTTGAGCAGTGTATCTCATTGGAATATGGAAGTAGAATGTCAACCAGAAAGAAGTACTCTGCAGAAGAAGCTGGACTAACCCAGCCTTTGCCAAGATGGATCCCAGAATTAACCATTCACCTACTTTTTCCCCCATTGTAATGCTAAAAATCACATTCAGGCCTGGAGGTTTAATATACAAATAAGACACATGGTGCATGTACAAAGATGCTTTGTGCATGCGCCTTTCCTCCCAACTTCCTGTCTCTCCCCTCCCTTACTTGCTTAGATGTCATTCCTTTCACCCCTCAGCCTCTTTAAAAACTTTCCCCCCTCTTTGTTCAGATAGTCAGTGGGGACATTTTCTCTCCTTACTTCCTTCTTCGTGCTGGAACCTAAGACCCCAATAAACAGCTGCCTGAATCTTTTCTTGGCCTCTTGTCAATTTCTATTTTCACTGAGAGCCAATGAACCCTGAGGGTAGTGACATAACCACTTATCATTAGTAGTTGTGTCCTTGGGCAAAAACACTAACAGTGTGCCTTATTCTTCTTTTAATAATATGGAAATAACAATAGTGCTTTCAACATAGGGTTGCCATGAGATTACATGTATAAAAATATTTAAAAATTTCAGCGCAGTGTCCAGCATAGGGTAAGCAACATAGAGTTATTAGCTATTTATGTAATGCATTTATTTGCCTTATTAAATGACCTTATGTATGTTCTTTCTATAAATTTATTAATACTAAAATTAATTAAACATAGTTTTGAATATAAAAACAATTTAATTATGCAACAAATTATGATGGTAAAAATCATAGTTTAGTAATGGTAAAAAGAGCCCTTGCAGACTAACAAGGGAAAGACAAGCAATTCACTGGAAGGTATTAAAGCCATATGAATTAGAAAAAATACAGAAGAGCAAATCAAAATATCAGACCTACATATGAAAAAAATATTTAAAGATTATGAAACAAAAAAATATGAATTAAAGTTGCAAACACATCTCACTTTATGCTTCATATATAACTAAAAACCCAAAGAATTCTATAACATCCTTTCTTCTTAGGGATTTAGGAAGAATACTCCTAAATATTATTGATGGACATGTAGTCTTAGAAATTCTCTGGAAATCAAAGGAAATTATATGTACAAATAAAAATGCAAATACTTATCAGAGTCTTCCTGTTTCTAATAATTGCTGTGTAGATTTTATCAGACAAATCCTCTTGCCAATCACAATTAATTTTTCAAAGGCACTCTAAAAGTGTACAAATCAAACTGAAACTAAGGGATATATGACCCTAACGAAAAGGAAATCCACTGGGTGATATCTTGGTCTGACTTTTCCATAAAGGCACTCCCTTAGTCTGTGTAAGACCCAGAGCATTTTGCTAAGTATAAGTTACCAGTCTTCCTGGGTGGAAATATCACAGGTGGGAGTTCAAAACTACAGAATAGCTTGAAATTGACAGAAAAGAGGAAAGATAGGAGGCAAGCCCCCACTTCTAAAAACCAACTCTCCAATCTTCACTGGCTCATAATTTGGGCATACTTGGGGCAAGCCCATAGGATTTTAAGGCAAAGGAACAGCTGAAAGACTGAATGACCTGAGTTGAAATTTCAGCAGCTGGTTGCTGTAGAGATGAGTCAAGTCCTGTCAATTCAGAACAATTTAGTAAACAACTTGAGCTTTTCATAGAAACCCAGAAAGGTCATACCATAGAAGAAGAGCACCTAAGACCAAGGTGTAAGTCCTTCCCTGGACCCAAGGCCAACTTAACTAAACCTGTACCACTAGCCCACACAGGATCCAGGTCATCTGCTAGTAACTTACCCCTCTGCCTTAATGAAATCATTAATGAAATCCATTTCATTAAAGAACATAAAAGTCCAGATCTATACAACACAACAGTGACAATGGCCACCGTGAATACAAATTATGAGACATGTAATGAAGGAGGAAAAATGTGACCTATAACCTAGAAAAAAAATTAAACACGTTTCTCTGATGTTAAAAATAGTAGACAGTGAAAACAAGAAAAAGAAAGAAAATAGTAGACAGTGATTTAAAGAAAACCACAAGTAAGCACACCGGATTTAAATGACTGATTAAAAAAACAGTGTAAGGACAGGAGGGGATAAATGGAATGATATGGCCAAAAATTTCTTACATTATGTGTTAAATGGAAATATCAATTTCTAAAACAACAGTTTTTTAATAGACAAGAAATACAAGTAGCAGAGACATAGGGGAAAAACAATAGGAAGGATTACTACTTTTCAGAAAAAACTTGCTGCAACAGCAATCATGCACGTGCAACACTGGATTCAAGGAGTCATGTGGAAAACAGTAACTAGAAGCCTTAATGAACTGAATAGAGGCTTTTGCTGCTGCCTACCACAGAAGAGACAAGGGAGTCTTAATACCGACAAGTTAAAGTGGCTTCATAAACACTTTGGGGCTTCAATATATCCTGCCCTAACAAAGCAATAAATAACTGCACAAATTCAAGGTCATTAGACAGCCATTAAACTGTGTGATAGGATAAAATACGTTTCACATATGCTTAAAGGTAAATTTATAACTTTAAATAATTATACTGGAAGAGAAGGAAACTTTGATCAGCTATCTATTTAAATATTTTTAAATGATTAAGCATACCACATTTTATTCATGTAATTTAATATTTATATTAAATTACTTTCTGTTGGGTTTAATGACCTAGGAATATATGTGTATGTGTGTATGTGTAATAATTTACAGAATTGTATTACAGCATACATACAATTTAGTGAATATAAATATGTCACATACTCACTGTAAGCATAATCAAGTATGAAAAAATTAATAGAAATTATATTGGGAGACAATTGCAGAAATATAATTTGTGCCTAGTGAGTTATGCTATTTTGTTGTTATTTCAAACATTTTTTTTTACTTCCAAATGTTCCACAGCTTTGACTTGTAACTTCAAAATGTAATTGAGTAATAAATCTAAGTCTTCAAACATTTTTTTTTTTTACCCATTTCTCAGCAATACAGCCCCTTCTTTAAATACAGCGTATCTATGTGCTAGTCTTGTGGTTAGGTGCATATTCTCCCATTTCTGACACATGTACAGATGAGCATACCACTCTGGGTAACTGTCTGAAACATAGCTTAAAGTTTATTTTTAAATTTTACTTTGAATGTCTGACTATTGCATAACTGATTTAATAAAATGTGTAAAATTTTAAGGTCATGTAGGAAAGTTGGCATAAGTGTCCCATAATGTCTCTACTGAAATATCCAAAGACAGAGAACTCCAAAGTGACTGTAATGCCATGTTCTTCATATAAAACATTTTAGAATAAGACTTCATAAGAAAGTGGAGCAATATAATGCAAAAAAAACACAGCATTTTTGAGTGTAGAAATAAATATACTGAATTTGTTACTGAATATTACCTGTTTGCAAAATGTTAATTTTGAGCAATTAAAGAGAGGTTTCATACATTACAAATGGTCACTTTAGCACAAATACTTAAAAAATGCATTATACATGTTTTCAAAAATCATCCTGTTTTGGAGTTGTCCAAAGTTTCATGCAAAAGAAATGTTTTTGATTCATCACATATTTCATTTTAGCCTGAGACTGTAATCTTTGACAGACTTCAGTTTCATAGGCAATATGATTCTATTCTGCAGCTTTTTAATACTACATTTAAGTAATCCTTTGAAAGAATAAATAGCTGCATTTTATGTTGACAATTCTATTAAATGACATTTTTAGGTTTCACTATTCATTTACTAAAATCAGTAGTGACATTTGCTGCAACTTATTTATTTTTCTCTTTAGTTTTCCTGGTTATAGCCAAAAATTACATCTTGATACATAATGTCTTTTAGTCATTTCCTGGGGCATTTTTTTCAAGCTAAATGGGAGAGGAAACCAGATAGAAAAATTTAAAACACCCACACAAATATATGAGAATGTCCTTCATAATTATGTCAGTGTATTTACTTTCTAACATAAGCTATAATTCTGATGTAAAAAGAAAATGATTCATATTGACTAGTAAAAAAAGGATGAAATTTATTGTCAAAGTAATTTTAACCAGATACTCATTTTCTTTTTTCTTTCCAAATTTTTATTTAAATTCTAGTTAGTTAACATACATACAGTATAACATTACTTTCACGTGTAGAATTTAGTGATTCATCACTTACATACAATACCCAGTGCTTATCATAACAAGTGCCTTCTGTAATCTCCATCACCAATTTAACCAATAACCCCGCCCACTTCCCATCCAGAAACCCTGTTTGTTCTCTATAGTTGAGAGTCTGTTTCCAGGTTTGCTTTCTCTTTTTTCCTCCTATGTTTATTTGTTTTGTTTCTTAAATTCCACATATGAGTAAAATCATAGAGCATTTGTCTTTCTCTCACTGACTTATTTCGCTTAACCTAACACCCTCCAGTTCCATCCATGTCATTGAAAATGGCAAGATGTCATTCTTTTTTATGGCCAAGTATTATTCCTTTATATATATACACACACACACACACACACATATACATATACACACAATATATATATACACACAATATATATATACACTCTATATATATACACCGTATATATATATATATATATATATATATATATATATATGTATGTATACACACACGCCACCTCTTCTTTATCCATTCATTAGTTGATGGATACTTGTGCTCTTTCCATAACTTGGCTATTGTTGATAATGCTGCTATAAACACTGGGGTGCATGTACCCCTTTGAATCTCTATTTTTGTAACCTTTGGATAAATACCTAGTAGTGCAATTGCTGGGTCATAGGGCATATTTTTAACCTCCTAAGGAACCACTATACTGTTTTCCAGAGTGGCTGCACCTGTTTGCATTCCCACCAAGCATGTGAGAAGGTTCCCCTTTCCCTGCATCCTCACCAACACTTGTTGTTTCCTGTGTTGTTAATTTAGCCATTCTCTCTGGTGTGAGATGATACCTCATTGTAGTTTTTGTTTGTATGTCCCTGATGATGAGTAATGTTGAGCACCTTTTCATGTGTCTATTAGCCAAACAAATAGTCATTTTCAACTGGGTGGGCTAAACACATCCTACCTTCTTTCTGTCCTCACATCAATTACAGAAGACAGTATAAAATATTATCAAAAATTAAATCACAAAAATATTTAAATCTAAAACTAAGATAGGCAATTCTTATAGCTCTGAAGGGACTAAGGATTCTAAGTCTAAGTCTGAGAAAGTATCAACACCTACAGAGATTTAGCAAAAAAGATTAAAGATTAATATTCTGGACCTACAGTTGGTGGAAGTTAGGAACAAGAGGAAGAACATCAACAGCAAGCAGGATGATTATTTTGGGCACCACCATAGAAGCAGCAGGTGCTTCAAAGTCTTGTCCTCCTCAGAGAAGCAAAAGCAATCTTGGATTCCACCTCCAGGTGGACCCTGGGAGTTTGAGGATTTGACATGAAGATACATGTCATGGTTGCCATTATGTACTAGGAATGGGAAAGACCCAAACAAGATGGTTATATAAAGGACATACATTAAGAAATTGTAGATTAAAAAATATAGTTATTGATGTCAATATTTGGATTGAACAATATCATGAAAAGAAGTGAACAGTAAATTAATAAATGGAAGTTGAAGTACAAATTCTTCCAGAATGCAGCCTAAAAGAAAATTTAAAGAATTGATATAGTTTCATAAATTACAAAACCACCTAACATGTAGCAGAGAGAAAAAAAAGTGAGCAACACACAAAGACCCAATAAAGAAATGAGAAGATAGGCAATGTTTGAAGGAAAAGTAATCCAATATTTCCCATAACAAACATTTAAAAAGCATTCTTAGAGTAAAACACTAACAATTGCCAAATACAATTTTTTAAACATGATACCTAAACAAACAATAGTGAATACTTCAGCATTTTGTTTAAAGACCAGATCTGAAAGATCATAAAAAAAATGTCAAATTTACCACAAAGATATAAAAATCAGATTGACACAAGACATTTCCTAGCACTGACAATTTCAGAAAGAAAATTGAGAAATGGTTTTAAAGACAAATATTTCACTGAGACATCTATAGAGCATTACATTCAGAAATTTTCAGACATACAAGAAATCAGAAGTTTTATCAGCTACACATCCTCTTTAAAAGAATAACCAAAGAATGTAGTACAGTGAGGAGAAAATCTTAAAAGATGTAATACAATAATTAAAATAATAGATAATAAAGCCATATATTCATTATGTATGAAAAATTAAGAAAAAATGAGCTAAATGTAAATAAATGTTTGGGAAACAACTGATAACAGTTTATCAAAATATTTAAGAAGAAAGAAATTTATGATCTATTTAATTTATTTTATTATTTTTTAAAGTTTTTATTTAAATTAAATTTTATTTAAATTGGTTAACACAGTGTATTATTGGTTTCAGAAGTAGAATTTAATGATTCATCACTTATTACACATATTACATTATATCACTTACATATTACATTAACAGTGCTTATCACAAGTGCACTTGGGTATCATTAATACCCATCACCTTTTTAACCCATTGCCCACTCACAACCCCTGTAGCAACCCTCAGTTTATTCTCTACAGTTAAGAGTCTCTTGTGGTTTGCCTCCCTCTCTCTTTTTTTCCCCTTCCTCTATGTTCATCTGCTTTATTTCTTAAATTCCACATATGAGTGAAATCATACCGTATTTGTCTTTCTCTGACTTATTTCACCTAGAATACTACACTCTAGTTCTATTCACATTGTTGCAAATGGCAAGATTTCATTCTTTTTGATGGATGAGTAATATTCCATTCTGATCTATTTAATTTAAATAAGTATGATAAGTACAATAAGCTATGCTTTATCAGCTACAGCATATTTTATCTACTCTTCCATCAATGTTCTCATAATATGAGATTTCACTGTATTTGTTTAGATAGCATTTTATCTCAGCACACTGTGTTATAAGTTTAATTAATTCTGATTTTCCACCTTTTGTAAAATGAAAATTAAAATGGTCTTTTATTTTATAATAGGTCAAGGCTAACCTGCTCTTTTGGAGTTTCAGGCATTCCATTCCTGTCTTTAGTTTTAGCTCAATAAGATATGTTTTGTCTTTACTCCATCTTACAAATTGTTCTCAGATTCAGTGACTCCATATTATTGTGTGTTGGATATTTTAAGTTATTAATTGACATGATACTATATGTCTCTCTGTAGAGTTGCTGTCTCATTTTTAGTTCCTAAACACATTTTGAGGGTGTGTGACAAAATGTGAAAGAAAATGTAACTTAGGTTCTTTTGTTCTGGCACACTGACTCTCAATGATGCTTCTAACTTGTGCTCTTTTCCTCTGATTCATGCCTAAAATATAAACTCCTATTGTAAGAAAAATAAATCAAAGGAAATATACCTCAGGTTTGGAGGGACCTAAATTGAAAGGTCTTGCATCGTGTTCCCAACATGGGAATGTTTCTTGGTTTTTCTCTCTTCTCATTTTTGTGCTTACCGTTAATCAATGTCCTCACTCATAGAGCAATTTAAATATTCACTAGTTAGAAAGCTAGAGGTCACCCCTAGAGTTTCTTCTGATTCCTGAATGAAATAAAGAAGATTGTTAAGCGCCACATATGATGCAGAGGGATACATACATACTAGCTGAGAGACCAACCTGGTATGTTTTCAAATCTTACCAGACAAAATGAAGAAGAATACTTCAAAAGCAAACAGAATACTACATATTTAATATTTGAGGTCTTTCTAAGAACAAAAACAAGAGTAGGATATTTTGCTTACATATTTCTGCATTTTAATATTTAACAATATGTATTTAAATACCTGTTATTTATTTAAGATAACAAAGAAAATACGTCCAAAGTTTTAAATCCAAAAAAAGATTAAAATATAAGACACTAGGTGATAGTTAAAATTTAGTACCCTAGGTTTTGGGGTTGATTGGGGGAACCACCTTGCAAATGTTCAGTCTTCATTGATCAAGTCACTAAACTACTTTTTGCTCATTTTTCTAATCTGTAAAATAGAAAAATTTTTTGTGGCAATTATGATCATGCTTCCTTACTTCCTTCCAACTTCCTCATTTTTATAAAACAAAATCAAAGTAGAAAAATTAAAATGGAAAAAAACTATGTTGCACAGACAGAACCTAGCAGGGGAGGGGTGAAAAGTAGGGAGATTTATGAGGCTTCCTAATCTCCAGGCAGCTGCACTTGAATTCAATCACTGATCCTCAGAGCAAGGAGCCACTGCTGGGGAGTTGCCCATCCCTTCAAGCGGATGAAACCCAGAAGCCAACTGCTCCCTTCATGCTCATTCTGAGCAGTCATTACATCAAACACCAAATGTGTGCAAGTAGGATTTGGAATAAGACAGCGAGACCCTTAGAATTAGAATGGCTTACAAAAGGGCATGAAATTTAAAAAGAAAATGGCTGTGAAATTACTAAGGTGAACAAAGGAAAACCTGGAAATTAGTTACTTATGTTATTTGCCATAAATGGGCAGAGGGCTCCGAAGTAAAATTGCAATAATTATAAATGTAATCATTTGGTTTGGTGAATATATAAAGTTTACACTAATTTCAAATTAGTTAATTCATGCAGCATACATATTTTTCCCTTACTGTATTGATATACTATTGACAACCTATTAGAAAAAAATGAGATCCATTACTAACGTAGAACTGAAATATCATTTTGTTTTCAATCACAAAATATATTCCTTTTAATTACCTGTCATTTGTGTATATGATCATCTAAACTTATTTTAATTATATTACTCCTTAATATAATTTGAATTGCCAATAAGCATTTACTGTAAAAGTATAATCTATGATGTTCTCTCTACTTTTGCTTTTCTCTTTGGATTTCATACTTGTTGATTCAAAACTTTTCTCCATTAATACTATAAACTTCTCTTTGGCTGTGACCCATAAATTTTGACAGGTTATATGTTTATTCCATTCACTTTAATATATTGTCTAATATCCATTTTGTTTTATGCATTGACCCAGAAATTATTTATTCTGAAATACTTGGGGATTTCCAATTATCTTTCGGTTACTGATTTTATTTCTTCTATTTTTTTTTTTTTTCTTTTTTAAGTAGACTTCACGCCCAGCATGGAGCCCAACACAGGCTTGAATTTACAACCCTCAGATCAAGACCTGAGCTGAGATCAAGAGTCAGATGCTTAACGGACTGAGGCACCCCTCAGTTATCAATTTCTAATTTAATTTCTTATTTGGTAAGAAACAATATTTTGTGTAATTTCTATTCCTTTAAATTTAGATTTGTTCCAGAATATAATCTGGCATGACAAATGATCCATGTTCCATGCACTAGAAAAGAATATGGAGTCTGATTTTTTGAGAGAGGAATGTTCTATAAATGTCAATTGGGTCAAGTTTTTGTAGGGTTATTCAAAACTTTCATATCCTGGGACGCCTGGTTGGTTCAGTCGGTTAAACATCTGACTCTTGATTTCAGCTCAGGTCATGATCCCAGGGTTCTGGGATCAAGCTCCATGTCAGGCTCTGTGCTGAGTATTGAGCCTGCTTGAGATTCTCTTTCTGTCTCTCTCTGCCCTCTGCCCTCTCGCACTCTCTCTCTCTAAATTAAAAAAATAAAAAACAAAAACAAAAACGTTCATATCTTGATTTTCTATCCACATATTCTAGCAAGTGCTAAGGGAAGGATACTGAAATATCCAATCACAATTTTAATTTCATCAATTTTATATGTATTTATATAACCTTTTCCATCTTGCATTTTGATTCAGTTTTAAAATGTGTACACATTTAGCACTGATACATCTTCTTGATGCCCTTTTAAAAATTCACATTTTTTCATTATAAAATACATTTCTTCATTTCCAATAATGTTCTTTGCCCTAAAACATAATTTGTTTATTACACTTGACTTCCCAACATGGCTTCCCAAGTGTTCTTTTGATTAGTGTTTTCTTGGTATATCTTTTTTCATCCTTTCTAATTTTAAACTCTCTGTCCCTGATATTTAAAAAGTTGTTTTCATACACAGCATATAGTTTGGTCTTGCATTTTTATATATTCTGAGAATACATATATTCAGTACATATATTTAAACCATTTACATTTAAAATGTTGTTTTTATTTTTCCAAAAGTTAGAATAGTGTGGTTCTCTTGTTTTTTTATTTTCTCTCTTTATTCTGTCAATTATTATAAAAGGAAAAAATCTCAAAGTTTTTCAATAATATCAAAAAATAAAGATGAAATCTACTGAAAAATAACACTTTTGTCTACAGCTAATTGTATATAAACATTTCCTAAGACATATCTGAGGGAATTAGTATAAATCTGCAGTAATTTCTATTTATTTTTTTAACTTTATTTATTTATTCTGGGTGGGGAGGGAGAGAGAGAGGGAGACACAAACCCAAGAAGACTCCCCGCGGTCAGCATGAAGTACCACACGGGGCTCCATCTCATGAACTGTGAGATCATGACCTGAACTGATGTCAAGAGTTAGAAGCTTAACTGACTGAGCCACCCAGGCATCCCTCTATTTATTTAATGTGTCCTATGTATTAGCTCAAATCTAAGAACTTCTTGAAATTTATATCATTTAATTTACACAATAACTTTATTACCTAAGCTATTATCCCAACTGTGTGAAGGATGTATGCAGAAGAATGACTATAAAAATGAAGTTTGAAATCGAACCTTGTCCTAAATATATATCATTTATGGCACTCATTCTGTTAATTTTAAGTTTAGACAACATCTCAATACAACATGTTGGCTCCATGTGTCTATTTTGTCTATTTATCAGCTTTATCTTCTTCATCAGGCAGAAATGTCGAACATTTAGCTTTCCCTACATGACAACACATATACTAATTATTTCTGCTCAGGTGTCTAACTGACCTTTTTTTATTTTCCTATGAATTTCCAGTTCCCATCTGTCCCATTATTTAGTGGGAATTCTTGGTTCTATTCCAAAGCATGTGATTGTATAAGCTATTCTCCATGTTACTTTCCCCATTACTTTATGAGTCAGAATTCAGTTTCAGGTAACAGAAACTATTCTAGCTAGTTTGAGCAGAACAAAATTTAATGCAGGACAATTTTTCACCCCTAAAAGTGTTGAGAGTACTGCGTAAATAAATGTTAGTGTGGGGGCGGTGTCCAGATATCACTCTGACATATACCAATGAGTCAATCCAGGAAGTCATCTGCCACCTTCTACCTCAATTTCTCACTCCAAATTAAATGTTTATAACTACGATGTAGGTCCAACTAGCTACCCGTATGATTTTTGGCTACAAGTTGTGTAATACCTGCTATACCTGCTGCTAAAGGATTAAAATAGGTGGTTTGTGCATAACTCCTCCTGTACTTACTCAGGTCCGGATGTAAGAACTCTTGCCTGGACGAATCTAAGCATATACATTTCTTAAGTAAAGGATATTCTTTTTTTTTTTTAACCTTTGCAACCTCTGCACTACAGGAAGGCACACTAGAAAGTGATTGGAATATATATGTGAGTGAGTCAATCTATTGTATCTGCTACAGTGACCTTTCAAAATTCAAATTATCTTCTCCTGATCCTAAGCTTTCTCAACTATAAAATTAGGTGGCTGGACTAAAAAACATCAAAGATTAATGCCAATCGAACCATTCTATGAATATAAGTAGTATGAAAAAGCATAATAAGACATGGTCATAGCTGGGAATATAATAAGTCAAGCACAGTGAGTACCAAAGAAAATACTGAAGACTATAAATACTAAATATATGTAATTATTGACTATAATTTTAACTCGGAATCTTTTAAACATGAGCAAATTGATTTTTTAAAAGAAACTATTAAGAATTTCAATAGAAAATGTGAAAATTATGCTTATGCTAAAGTTACCATTGCTAATCTAAATAAATTCTGCCAAGAATCTCTTGTGTGTTATCAGTTTAAACACACACACACACACACACACACACACACACACACACACATTCCTTTTTCTAAGGAATAGGATGAAAATGGCTAAAAATGAGGTAGTGTTATTCAAACCTAAATTATTCTAATATCTGCTGTAGAACTTATAAACAGCTTCATCCAACACTCATAAATACAATTTATGCCTTCTGGCTGTAAATCTAAGTAACAATAACAAAAATATAAGGAAATTTGTATTGCCTTATATAAAGCAAATGATCATGATTGCAATTTGTTTACAAAGGGAAATTCTATTTTCCTGCCGTGCAATTAGTAGCTTAACACAGATAGCATTTGAGAAGTATTGCTAATTAATTGTTAATAACCTGCTGGGAACATAACCAAGACAGACACTAAATTGCAAAACTAGTTATCAAGTGTGTTGGACCAGAAATGATTTAAGGATTTTAATCAGAATCCTTTGCACAAAGTATTTACTTAGCTTGGCTACCTAAATAAATGAGTCATTAAGTAAAGAAAGTAATCTGAATATGGGCACGGCCAAGCTTAATCTACTAAGCATAAAATTATTTATATCTTTTTGGTTATAATCTTTTTGGTTACATCTTTTTGGAATAATTTTCCATTATTTTTCCTTGCCATAATTTGCCATTTTTATAGCTAGCAAAATTATTTGCCATTTTACTTTTTACTTCTGCCACTTTACTATGTTGTCCAACAACCGGGAATCACTAATTAATTTATATGATATTAATGGAGATGTATGAAATTCAAGATTCAGTGGATAATGTAATGAATTCTGTAAGGTCTATTTAAAATGGCTTTGGAGCACCCGGGTGGCAAAGTCAGTTTAGCGTCCAACTTTGGCTCAGGTCATATCAACATTTGTGAGTTTAAGCCCCGAGTCGGGCTCTGTGCTGACAGCTGAGATCAGTTCAGGGTCTGGAGCCTGCTTCAGATTCTGTGTCTCCCTCTCTCTCTACCCATCTCCCACTCATGCTCTATCTCTCTCTCTCTTGCTCTCAAATAAATAAACATTAAAAAATGACCTTGTTTAGGGGTGCCCAGGTGGTTCAGTCAGTTAAGCACCAACTCTTGATTTCAGCTCAAGACATGATCCTAGGGTTGTGAGATCGAGCCCCACATTGGGCTCCAGGATGACAGCATGGAGACTGCTTGGGATTCTCTCCCTCCCTCTCTCTTTCTGGCCCTCCCCCACTGGCACACACTCTCTCTCAAAATACATAAATAAACTTTAATAATAAAAAAATAAAATGACCTTGATTAAACCAATTAAAAACAATAAAGACAAAAATCACAACAAAAGCCCAGCACTTTCCCTATGTAGTCTCTGTATTCTCTTTGTATCTTTAAGTTATTATGCATTATAATTAGGCAAAGTTTGTATTTACTTTTTTTCTTCTGCACATTTTCTCTCTCTATCTCTATCATTCATTACTTATTTCTCCATTTTTGTTTTCACATTAGAATCTCACTCCTTAATATTTCCTACACTGATGAGCTTTATCAAGTTAAAATTTACAAGACAATCTAACAAGTTCAGTTCTTATTTTGCTATTGATACAAGCCATGACAGCTTATCCATTCATTCATTCAACCCATAATTATTGACATCTGTATACTGCAGGTGCCAATCCAAAAGCTGGGGCTAGAGTGTTGATTTTACAGATTGAGCCAAGTCCTTCTGAAGCTTTTAATTTAGTGAAAAAAGAACATACTTAATGTAATGCCAGGCAGTGATGAGTGTTTTTAAGAAAAAGTAAAATGCATTAATGGTATATAGGATGGGAGGAATTGCACTTTTTTAAAATTTTATTTATTTATTTACTTACTTACTTAAGAAAGAGAGAGAAGGGGAGAGGGGAAGAGGGGGAGAAAGAGAGAGAGAGAGAGACAAAATCTCAAGCAGGCTCCACGTTCTGCATGGAGCCAGATGTGGGGCTCAATCCAACGGCCCTGGCTGGGATCACAACCTGGGCTGAAAGAAAGAGTTGGACTCAGGCTGAGCGACCAAGTCTCCCCAGGAATTGCTGTTTTAAACAGGAAATGGGAAAAACAAAGAGTGATAGAAAATGAAACAAAAAAATTTCAATAACCACAGAATACAAAGTCCTGCAAACAATGATAAGCACTTGAGATATTATTGTAATGCATGGGTAGCTAGCTATTATTGGTGGGTTCTGAGCAGGAGGCTAGACAATTTTTTTTGAAAGGATCATTTTGATTGATGTTTAGATAACTGGAGGCAAAAGAGAAAGCAGAGAATCCTCTTAGGAGGGATTACACAGTTCTAAATAAGAAATCAGAATAGAAGTTGGCATTTTAAGAAGTAGTAAGTTAAAAAATAATTAGCAATGTGCTTGAGGAAAAACTTGCGAGCAAAAGGAAAATGAAGAGTTTAAGTAGTCTTTTAAGTAGTTTTTAGTTTGTCATTACAAAAGCATTCATATAGCAAGAGGTTTTAATCAGAATAGTAAGGCTCAGTATAGCTCTTAAAAACATCTAGGTCTACGATCACGGCTGATTTCTCTAGTTTTGTAATTTTTCCTTGATATTTCTATAGTGCTGGTGCTATAGTTCTACAAACTTTATTCCTGCTTTTATTACTTTTATTTACTTTGCAATATCTTTTATAAGTTATTTTATAAGCTTTTTTAAATAATATTTAAAAATAATTTAAAGCCACTTAATTTTCAGAACTTAGGCTTACCTACATTTTTAGAAATTAAGATATGTTTCAATTTCAGGCTAAAAATGGTTCCTAAGGTAGGATGGTTTAACTTACGACTTTTTTAACCTCCTAATGCTGTTAAGGTGAAAGGTATTCAGTAGAAACTGCACCTCAAATGTTGAATTTTGATCTTTTCCTGGGCTAGCATACACCACAGCATAACGTGGTGTTATAATATCTCTCATGATGCTGGGCAGTGGCAGCAAGCTTCAGGGTGAGCAACTGATACACTTAGCATCCATTCTGCACCTGCGCAGCCATTCTATTTTTCACTTTCGGTACAGTATTCCATAAATTACGTGAGATATTCAACACTTTATTAGAAAATAGGCTTTTGTGTTAGATGATTTTGTCCAACTGTAAGCTAAAGTAAGTGTTCTGAGCATTTAAGGTAGACAAGGCTAAATGATATTTGGTAGGTTAGGTGTATTAAGTGCATTGTGACTTACAATATTTTCAACTTACAATGCTTTTATTGGGATATAACCCCATCTTAAGTCAAGGAAGGTATGTTCTATTTCAGAGTATTGAGACTAAGCAACTTTATGTTATTTATTTAGAATACAAAAGCATATCATTATTCTACATTGTTATGCACTCAAGTAATATAAGGAGAAAACCAATATAGAAAGGAGTTGTCTATGAAATGTCAGAATAATGGTTACTTCTGAGAATCAAATTAAACTAGTCTATACTTAAGGGCACGAATATTTAAAGTGCATATTAGAAATCAATGTGACAAACCAATGGAAGATATCCAAAATTATAATCGTTGTCTAAATTAATTTAGGAAAAAATAGGCTTTTTCCACAGTAAGTATAAGTTTAATGCTAGTAACGAATGTGAAATAAATTATAAAGTAAGGTAAAATGAGATAAATAAAATATATTTTTATGTGTAGGCTTTGTGTGCAAAGTGATGAGGTAACAGACATGATTCTTGTCATTTCAGATTTTATCATCTCATTTAGTGAGTCATTTAACAGAAAAACACAATCACAATCATTAATGTTGATCGCAAACTGGGAAAAGTACAGTGAAGTGTATGTAAGGGAAACTCATAAACCTAATTTAGATTAGAGACTATTCAAGTCAGGTGTCTTTGATAAAACTCATTTTTTGAGAGTTGGAGAATGTGTCAGGAGAATGAATTTGTTAGGGACTAGGTGCCTTCCACCAAAACAGGGAGGTGAATATGAGCTCTAAAATTAAGCCAAGGATGTAGGGACATTTCATAATCATGGAGCAGATAATATAGAATAGACCTAATGAAAAAAAAATAGAATAGGCCTCATAGAAGGGTTTAGTTGAGCAGATACTGGGATACTGACTGCACAGAGGCACAGTATTTTAGCACAGATGAATAACAGAAGGATTTAAAATATAATAGATATGATGGGCCAAGATCATCATGGAAATGAGGCAGGATGGATTAAACACCTGTGAATCAGAAGCAGATGGCCAATTGTGCCTACTGCTTTGGTCCCAAGATTTCAATGGAGATGCACTGAAGTATAAGGCAGTTTCCTCTGGCAGAGCAGTTATTGGAGTGTTGCAACCTGCTTCCTCTGTGGTTGAGTCTACAGAATTCATAGAAGTATTTGTGTGCAGGTGAGCAAGGGCATTTCATTATTTTTGCAGAAGTTTGGATTTTCTAACCAGAGGATCTAAAGCAATCAGCTGGAAAGCGATTAGTTGTAACATGAGAGTTCCTCAAGGGAACAAGATACTATGTCAACAAATGAAAATCAATACATATTCTTTTTCTGCACAGCAGCAATAAGCTATTAAAAGTAATAAAAAAGGTTCCATTCACAATAACAAAAAATACATTTTGAAAATACTTCTAATACACATTAAAACAAAAAGAAGGCAACTTAGTTAAAAGAAAATATAATACATTATTGAAGAAAAATTATATATATATGAAATATATATGTAAACATACAGAGTTATTGTATGGGGAATCTTAATCTATTTTTTAAAAATACTATAGCTTAATCTATAAATTTAATGCAATATCAGTTAACATCCCAAAAGAATTTTTTATGGAAATTCACAGGTTCCAAAGTTTATCTGAAAGAGAAAATACACCCAAAGAGTTGGTTAATTTTTTTAAAAGGAAGAATAATTAGAAGGGAATTCCCTTGATTGTATAAAATGCACTATATAGTTACAGCTAATAAAACAGTTTTGAATTGCTACTAGAAGAGGAATTTAGATAAAAAAGAAGAGATATTTCAAAGGGAGACAGATGGGTTTTAATTAATTAATTATTTTTATTTTTATTTTTTAGTAGGCTTCACACCAATTATGGGGCTCAAACTCATGCCCCTGAGATCAAGAGTTGCATGCTCTACCCACTGAGCCAGCCAGATGCCTCAGACAGACTGGTGTTTAGATGGTTATATCAGATAGGAACTGTCTGTTTGCAACAGAAGCCAAGGTACAGGAGTTAACTGCTGGAGTCAGTCCTGGTAGGAATAGAAATGATAAACTGAGAGGCTCAGTGTGGACCAGTATGAGAGATAAGAGCACTGGGAGTCTAATATTGGAGATGGGGTTCCCACACTTCCATGGATTATACCACTGGGAGTCCCAACAAGTTCTCAGGGTAAAAATCGGGGGGGGGGGGGGGAAATCCCCCTGTACTTTCAATAAGGGGAGAAGCAAAGTAAGTTTTGAAGTATGGCCAGAGCATCATGCTCTCCTTAACTACAGACTGGTTTTGAAAGAAACTCTTAGTTTAGCCTAATGAACTGGAGATCCCCCCCCACCGCCAAATTATCTGATATTGGGGAAGGGAAAAACCCAATTGCGATAACTCTAGTCTTCTTATCTACCCTAAGGTGGGAAAAAGCTGGAAAGCATTTAGAAAAGTCATAGTATCTGGAAAGGTCATAGCTCGGATGCAGGCTCACTAAAAGACTGTGACAACCATACACTCTTAGAACAGTTGCCCTCGCCCAACACCTTATGAGCACATAAGTAGGTGCCTGTATAAATGCACGACAGCTAAAAAGAACAGTAAGACTCAAATTCTATTTAAGAAGGAGTCTCTAGAAAACCCAAAGACAATTGTGGAGACAAAAACTATGACACTGAAAGAAATTCCAGGCATTCACATATAAGGCCACAGCACACAGTAAACAGTCTAACTCCCAGCCAGATAAACATAAAGCCTCATGTAAAAGGCTTATTTACCTCAGTTCCTTTTACCTGTTACATCATAGCTGACTCCAAAGAAAAAATTAAAAGGTATCTAAGTCTATGATTCCAGGTATAAAAGTAGGGGCTAGAAATCAGATAATGGTAGTTTTTCTATTTTCATTTGTGTGTGAATTTTTAATATAATGTGAGGAAGTAAAACTTTAATGCAAGTCAAAATGCTTCAGTAAACAAATTTTATCAGTTAAAATATGTAACAATTATAAATAAATTTTGGTAGTTGTTAAATATTTCTGGACAATGCCAGCAAGGACACTGCCAGGATTATTTCACAAGTACATTTATTACTGATGGCACTAAACGGTACTTGTAGCATTGTTGTCATACAGTAAGTTCCATCTAAGGAAAGCTATCTCTCTACTTATGATACTCCTGACACCAAGTATATGGGTTTTCAAAAACAGTAATTTTCCATTTCTCTGCAGATACCAACTGGGATAAAACAATTCACTTCAATTCTGGCACTATCCACGTTGACTTAGCATCAGACCACACAGGTTAAGGGCTTAGTCCCACAAGAGAACCCCCACCTTCAGATGCCAATTGCAAGTCTGGGCCTCCAGTCAGCTTTAACCCCACAAGCCCCTCCTCAGGTTCCTTTTTTTTTTTTTTTTAATGGCTTATAGAACTCAGGAAAACACTTTACTTACATTTACTGGATAGAGGAGACAACTCAAGAATGCATGGAAAAGATTCATCTTCCATGCCTTCTCTGGGCATGGCATCTTTCTAGCACCTTGATGTATTCACAACCTGAAGGTTAGAGATTTTTATGGAGACTTCCTCACATAGACATGATCAATTATTAATTTAATCTCCAGCTTTCTCCTCTCCCTGAAGGATGAGGGTTGCCTGAAAGAAAGTTCTAAGCTTCTAATCATAACTTGGTCATTCTGGTGACTGATCCCCATTCTGAGGCTATTCAGGAAACCACCAAAAGTCTCTTCATTAGAACAAAAGACTTTCTTACTACACCCAGGAAATCATTTAGGTACTTCATTTAAGATACTGTGACAACTCCTATCACTCATAAAATTAAAAAGATTTTAGGACCTCTGTATCGGAAACCAGGGTCAAAGAACAAATATTAGAACCAAAAATGTTTTTAGTATCCCATCACTAACCTCCTATGGGGATTTCTATTAGAAACCAGGGACAGAGACCAAATATTTATTTCCTTTTATGTCACACCATTCATTCACTATACTTTTCAAAGTGAATTGTCCTACATGTACATAAATGTTTTTAATGTTGTCTATATTCTGCGTTGTTCCTTTAAGTTGGCTAATAAAACGAGAAAAAAAGGGGGGGGTGGTCCCTGGGTGGCTCAGTCAGTTGGATGTCCGACTTTGGCTCAGGTCATGGTCTTGTGGTTCAAGTTTGAGCCCTGCATCAGGCTCTGTGCTCTCTCTCTCTCTCAGAAATAAACATTAAAAAAATTAAAAAAAAAAAAAAAGCAAACAGAAAAAAAGATCAGACTAAACTCAAAGCTATTGGAAAGAAGAAAATAAAGTTCCATGAAATAAAAATTGGCTCTTTGAAAAGTTTGACAAAATTGGTAAATATTTAGCTAGCATAACTAGAAAAAATATTCAAATTATTAAAATCAGAAATTAAAGTGGGGACAATTCAACAGAAATAAAAATTATTATAATAGAGTACTATGAACAATGGTATACCAACAAATTGGATAATATAGATGAAGTGGACAAGTTCACAGAAACACAAAACTCAAATAATAAAGAAATAGAAAAATTTGAACAGATTTATAATTAATAAGGATATGAATCAATAATCAAAAACACTTTCCTAAGCAAGAAAAACCCTGGACCAGATGGTTTCACTCTTGAGTTTTACCAAACATTTAAAGAATGAACACCTATTCTTTGATCAATTTTACAAAAATAGAAAAACTCATCCTAAAATTTATATGGAATTTCAAAGGATCCCAAATAGCAAAAAGAATTGTGAAGGATGATCAAGTTGAAGATCTCATACTTCCTGATTTTAAAATGTATTAAAAAGCTATAGTAATCAAAACAGTGTGGAAGGGGCATTAAAACAGACATGTAACAACAGAACAGAATAGACATCCCAGAAGTAAACCCTAGTGTATGTAATCAAATGATTTTCAACAAGAGTGCTAAGACCATTTAATGAAGAAAAGACAGCTCTTTCAAAACTGATGCTGGGAAACCTGGATACCCACAAGTAAAAAAGTGAAGTGGGACCCTTACTTTCACCACATACAAAAATTAACTAAAAATAGATCAAAGACCTAAAAACTTAAGACTTAAACTTTAAAACTCTTAAATGAAAACAGGAAAAATGCCTCAGGACATTTGATTTGGCAGTGATTTCTTACATAAGACATAAAAACACAGAAATGAAAAGAAAATATAAGTGAATTGTATTTTTTTATTAAAAAATTTTTTGCATCAAATAACACTATTAAGAGAATGAAATGCAATCCACAGAATAGGAGAAAGTATATGAAAAGTATATGTCCAATAAGGTATTAATTGCACATTTATTATATATTACAGAATTCCTATATTCAACAACCACCAAAAAGCAAAGAATCCAATTAAAAAATGGGAAAAGAACTTGAATAGACACTTCTTTAAAAAGATATACAAATAGTCAGAAAGCACATGAAAAGATGCTCCACATCACCCGTCATTTGGAAATGCGAATCAAAACCACAATAGTTATGAAATCAAAATGGTTATTTAAAAAAATAATGCTGATAATTGATGAAAATAAGGAAACAGAAAATGTATTTAAAACATTTAAATATCATTTAAAAATAAATAATAATTTTTTAAAAATAATAAAAAAGAGTGTATTTTTTAAGTGTTGGTGTGGATGTGGGGAATGGCATCCCTCATGCACAGCTCCTGGGAATGTAAAATTGTTCAGCCTCTACAGAACACTGTGGGGACTTCTCAAAAAAAAATTATAATAATAATATTAACATAAAATTATCACATGATCCAGAATTCCACTTGTGAGCATACACCCAAAGAAATTAAAGAGGGAACTGAATGCATATTTGTACAGCAATGTTTATAGGAGCATTATTCACAAAATCCAAAAAGTGGAACAATATCCACAAGGTAGAAAAACTAAATGCCCATCAATAAATGAATGGATAAACAAATTATACTGTATGCATACAACAGACTACCTCGAGAGGGAATCGAGTTCTGTTGCATTCTATAGCATGGATAAACCCTGAAAATATGCTAAGTGAAATAAGACAGACATAAAAGAACAAGTATTGCATGATTCCACTGATATGATTACTTAGAATAGTCAATTGATAAAGTCAGAAAGTAGAATAGTAGTTATCACTGTATTAAGAGTAGGGAGAAGAAGTAATGGGAATTTTTTTTAATGGATACAAATTACAGTTTGAGATAATGAAAAAGTTGTAAGGATGGATAGTAGTGATGGTTGCAAACCAATGTGAATGTACTTACTGTACGAATTACACACTTAGAAGTGGTTAAAATAGTACATTTCATTACGCGTATCTTTCCACTGTATTTTCAAAGTGAAGAAAGAGATTTTCTCGGACAAACAAAAATTGAGAGAATTTACTGCCAATGGATCTTTCTGAGAAATGTTAAAAAAAGCTCTTTGGAGAGAAAGAATATGACATAGGTCAGAAATGTGGTCTACTTAAAAATAGGAAGCGCATTTGAGAATAAAAGTAAAATAAAACATTTTTTAATTCTCTTATTCTAAATTTCCCTAACAGATAACAGTTTGTTCAATCTAACAATGTGCTTGTTGACTATAGTTTATACATATGTAAAATGAATGACAGCAATGTATAAGGTATAGGAAGGAGAAAGAAGACATACTTTGTTGCAAGGTATTTGCACTACCAGTAAAGTGGTAGTGTTATCTGAAAATAGATTTAGATTCTCTGTAAAAGTATATTGCAGACTAACACAACAAAATTTATAAGAAGAAATTTAAGTGCAATTGATACATAGGAAAGAAAACTGAATCATATAAAATGCTCAATTAAAACTAGAAAAGGCAGGGGTGCCTGAGTGACTCAGTCGGTTAAGCGGCCGACTTCGGCTCAGGTCATGATCTCGCGGTCCGTGGGTTCGAGCCCTGCGTCAGGCTCTGTGCTGACAGCTCAGAGCCTGGAGCCTGCTTTGGATTCTGTGTCTCCCTCTCTCTGACCCTCCCCTGTTCATGCTCTGTCTCTGTCTCAAAAATATAAACGTTAAAAAAAATTTTTTTTAACTAGAAAAGGCAGAAAAAGTAGTAAAGGAAAATAAAGAACAAACAAAAACAAAAAAAAAAACAAAAGATAGGACGAGGTCAATAAATAGAAAATAATTACAAATATGGTAGATTTTAAACAAATGATACCAATAATCATTTTCAATGTGGTCTAAATGAACCAATTAAAGAGAGGGTCTATACGAGGGAATGGGGGAAAAAGGTTCTACTATTATGTTGTTTATAAGAAACACACTTTAAGTATAAATACACCGATAGATTAGCAGTAAAGAAATGGAGAAAAATATACTATGCAAACACAAATGAAAAGAAAGCTGGCATACTCATTATAATGCCAGACAAATAGAGTTCAGAACAAGGACATAATCAGGGATAAAAAGGAGTATTACATGATGATGAAGGAGTCAATTGTCAAAAAAAATGAAAGACATAACAATCCTTGATATGTATATGCCTAATGACAGATCATCAAAATATTTGAGGCAAAAACTGAAAGAACTTCAAGGAGGAATTGACAAATACTCTATTAAAGCTGGAGACTTGAATACCCTTGTATCTGAAACTGACAGATCCAACAGGCAAAAAATCAGTAAGGATATTGTTGAACTAACAGAACCATCAATCAAATGGTTCTAATTGACATTTACAGAATACTTCTTACAACAGTAGCAGAATACATATCTTCTCAAGCTAACATAGAACATTTATTACAGTAGATAGAGCACATTCTGGGTCATAAAACATATGTTAGCAAATTTAAAAGACTAGAAATAATACAAAGCATCCTCTTAGACCAAAATGAAGTTAAGCTAGAAATCAATAAACAAAAGGATAGCTTTAAAATCCCCAAATACTTAGAAGATTAAACCACACACTCCTAAATAACACATGGGTCAAAGAATAAAAAAGTCTCAAGGGAAATTAAAAATCTAATTTGAACGAAATAAAAATGAAAATACAGCATCAAATTTTGTGGGACTGAGCAAAGCAGTGTTTGGTGGAAATTTATAGCATTGAATATGCATATAGAAAAGACGAAAGATCTAAAATCACTGGTCTAAGCTTTCACCTCTGGAAACTAGAAAATGAATGATTTAAATCCAAAGTAACAGAAGAAAATACATAATAAAAAACCGGAGAAGTAAATGTATTGGAAAAAAAAACCAGCAAAGAAAAATCAACAAAACCAAAAGCTGTTTCCTTGAAAATAATAATTATATTCATCTAACCCTCTAACCAGGCTAACTAAAACAAGAAAGAAGACATAAGTTACTAATATAAACAAAAGAGAGGTCATTACTACAGACGTCTATGGACATAAATAAAAATAATGGAACATTAGGAACAGTTGTATAACTAGATCTGATCATTTAGATGAAATGTTGATAAATATATTTGAAAGGTATAACCTTCCAAAACTCATGCAAAAAGAATTAAGTAACCTGAATTGACCTACATATATTTAAAAATTAAGTAAAAAATTAATAAACTTCCAAAACAGAAACCTCCAGGCATAGATGGTTTCATTGGTGAATTCTACCAAACATTTACAGGAGAAATTATACCAATTTTCTATACTCTCTCCCCAAAATAGGAGGGAAGTACTTCTGAACTCATATGAGCATCAAGCATAACCTAAAACTAGACACAGATATTATAAGACAGGAAAACTACAGACATATTCTTTGTGAACACAGATGCAAACATTCTCAACAAAATATTAGCAAATTGAATCCAACCATGCATAGAAAGGTTTATATAGCTGGATCAATTCGGATTTATTCCAACTATGAAGGACTGGTTTAACATTTCAAAGTTACTCATAACACAAACAAGCTAAAGAACAATCATATGGTCATATCATTTCACACCGTAATTGCATTTAGCAAAATCTCATTTGTATTCATGACAAAGGCTTCAGAAAAGTAGAAAGAGAGGGACTTTCTCAACTTGATAACATCTACAAAATATTTTAGCTAACATCATGCTCATTTTACACCACTAGTTAGTATCTATGGGAAACCGTAACTAATGCAACAAGAAAATAAAAGATAGGATTGGCAAGCAAGAAATAAAGCCATCTTTGTTCATAGATAACATGATTATTTTTGTAGAAAGTCCCCACAAAATAAAAAACAGCAATAACAGAACTTTCTGGAACTAATAAACTAAGATTTTAGGGTGAAAAGTTAATATCCAAAAGGTGACTGCTTTCCAATATATTAGCACTGAACAACTGGAATTTGAATTAAAAACAATACACCATTGACACTTGTAACCCCCAAAATGATACTCAGGTTTAAATCTAAGAAAATATGTATAAGATTTTGTGAGAAAAATTACAAAACTCTGATGAAAGAAATCAAAGAATATATAAATAAAGGGAGATATTCCATGTGCACAGATAGAAAACCTCAATATTGTTTAAGATGCCGGAGCTTACCAGCTTGACATGTACTCTCAATGCAATCCCAATGAAATTCCCAGCAAACTGTATCAACAAATTCTCAAGTTCACTGGAAAGGCAAAAAAACCAAAAAAACAAAAACAAAAAAACAAAAAACAAAAACAGAAGAGCCAACATAATATTGAGGAACAAAGTTGGAGAACTGAAACCAACCAACTTAAAGACTTAATATAAAGCTACAGTAATCAATACATTATCCTATTGGCTAAAGAACAGGTGAATAGAACAATGAAACAGAATAGAGAGTACAGAAATGGTCTCACAGAAATAGAGCTAACTGGTCTTTGACAAAGCAACAAAGACAACAAGACATAGAGAGGTCTGCCTTTTCAACAAATGGTGCTGGGACAATTGGAAATCCATATGTAAATATATGTATATACTTCTACCTTATAAAAAATTATAATGAAATTCGGGGATTTATACTTTAAATATTGACTGATGAACACAAGGAAGAATGGCATTGTTGTCTCATTCTTATAGCTTCTTTTAAAACAGTGAAAATTGGCCCCAAGCAGAAATCAACTTGTTCTAAAGTTTAAATATAACCTGATGTTCTATTCAACTGTAGATGTTGACAGCTGAGATCAGCAAAGCTGAAGAGAAAGCAACAGAGACCAAAGTAGCTCAGCGTAAATTGTCCAAAGGCACATATAGAATCTTTGCTTCATTTTTTTCAGTCTTTTGTCCTTTGTTCAGGCAGGATGTGTGAACATGCTAAGTTCACTGATTTTGTTTTCTCGAGTTAGTTCCTACCAATGCTAATTATTTCACAAATTTAAAAACCATGTTGCATTATGGTGTCTTCTTTTCCTAGCCGAATTATTCAGACTTCTCTCTTCCTATAGCAATAAACTCATATCTTAGACAATATGACCTTTGGAAGGATTTTTAAGACATTAAAAAATGAATTGAAAATATTTAGAGGTATAATCTCTAATAATTTTTGGTATAATTGGGCTTTTCTTTAGGTTTCTTATTTTAAGAATTCTCCAACCTTACATAACAAAGGGAAAAAAAAAAACCTGGAATTTGCTATCTTCCCTATACAGTTAGATGATGTTCTTTCCTTTTCCCATTCTGGTGTAAACTTTATGGTTAAATTGGTTAGATATTTAAATTTTTATAGTTAGACCTTAAAATATATCTGAACCCTACTGCCATAGCTCTTCGAGGAATTAATGTTACTAAATTGTTCTTTTTTTTAAATTTTTTAATGTTTATTTATTTTTGAGAGAGACACACAGAATATGAGCAGGGGAGGGACAGAGAGAGAGGGAGACACAGAATCCAAAGCAGTATCCAGGCTCTGAACCGTTAGCACAGAGCCTGACATGGGGCTCAAACCCACGATCCTTGAGATCATGACCTGAGCCAAAGTTGGACACTTAACTGACTGAGCCAGCCAGGCACCCTACTAAACTGTTCAACTTGTGTGCTTGGATTTTCATATGAAAGTTGTGGATTCATTCATATAGCCATAAACTTTTGGAACATTTACTAAGTCAGGAATATTGATAGGCTCTGACTACTTAAACAACAACAACAACAACAAAACCCCTGACAACTTTCTTACATTGTGTTTAATTTTATTATACAGATGATTTTATCAGAGATATATGCTTTATAAATATTTCAATTACGTCTTCTCTTTCTGAATATTGAAAACAAAATAAAATAAAAAAGGAACTGTTTCCACTGAACAACTGCTTCTTTTTATTTTATTTGTAATCTGAATCTTGAAATTCAAATTAATTGTAATTGAGTTTTCTTCTTTTGTTTGGCACCCAGAAAGCTCAGTGCCAAGAATAAAGTGAAACTCTTTTAACCCCAATCACATTCCATATATAAATGTATATTTTCACTTGTCCCAGAACTTTGTTTCTCCACAGACATTTTTCCCCTCTGGAATTTTTTCCCCTGGAAAATTATAACTTTAAATTTATTTTGGACTTTTTTTCACTATATATGTTATTTAGATATTTATCTCAAATTCTTTCTTGAATGTGATAGGATATAATTAGTTTTAAAAAATAAAATGAAGCCACTAAAGGAAAAGAGACATGTCTAGAAGTTTTATAGATGTGTGTCAAATTATGCTTATTTTGAAAATTTTGTATTCTGTGATTTGCTTGTGAAGAGAATTACCAAAATTGTTTTGTAAGCCATGTGGTTCTATTTCAGCTTTAATATGAGAGAAGACGTCAGGTGAATAATTAAATATTACTGTTTTATTCCCTTAAATATGGTGTAGGATTTTTTAATGGTCACAGTAACAAATAAATACATTTCAAAAAGTTGTATATGTAAGTTTTTTAAAATGAGCTACTAGTATTGCTACTTTGAAAAATAAGAAGTGGCATTAAAATCAAGCTAACATATTCTTATGTAACTATAGGTTGAAAGCACTTAATACCCATTTTGACTTTTGAAGTTTCAAAAATATTATTATATATGATGCTATCATTTCTGTCTGTTCAGCCTGAAATATTATATTCAGATCTTCAGGTTTTCAGTGTAAAGTCTAATGAAACAAACAAAAGTGGACAAATATTGCTTCTTAAGTGATTTTCAGTCAGTGAATTCTATATTAGTCAGAAACTAGGTAGACAGATAATTAACAAATCAACAAAAAATGTTGTGAGTTCAAGCATTTCAGTTCCATAACAACTAAACCCTGGAGAACTTGATTTGATCAATGCATAATCATTTCCGTTCAGATGAGTCTGCCCAAATAACTAGAATGTTCATTTTGTGGTCCAGTAATTTTGGTTGACTAAATGACATAAGTAGAAAAACTATGAGTAACTATGCAACATCCAATTAATAGACGTTCAAAGAGTCAATCTAGTCAACTGCATAGTCCAGATACTTTCAAATTATCACACATAATATAGAGGAGTTTATTTCAAGAAATATTTACAGCAGATTTTGTCTGACTTGCAGACATATTTATATGTGAGCTCCTTGAAATCGCCTTTATGTAAAACTAATTTCAGTTACGTAGTGACATATTAATTATGCTTTTTTAGGTATACTGACCCATATTCATATTTGCTGATGAAAACAGCAATGGTATGAAAACTGTATATACTGGTTGATGCACAGGAAGGGATGGATAGTAGAGACTTAAAACTCTATGGAACAAATTTGTATAAGCTGATATTCTCACTGCTATTGACAAACAGTACAGTTTCAGTCAAAACTTTCAAAATTTAAGTAAAATATTTAGGAAGTTATCAAATTTTACTTTAATAACATTATACTTTTAGAGGGAGATGCCTATGAAGAACTCATTACACTAGTCACTGATTACATAAAGCTATATTAAATTACTTCTCTTAAGTAGTTTACAATGTAGTAAACTATAGCACTGACCCGCATTAACATGTGAGAATGGGTAATGAGGTTAGCAATTTTTCACCAAAAGAATGTAAGACCTTAACAAAATGGGACATGAAATGAATATATTTTTACTTTAAGGAGAGAATTTAAAGACTGATAAAGCTTTTAAGTCCAAACCATAAAGGCAGATTGGGTAGAAAAGCACACTAGGAAACCAGGATACAGCAGGAAATAGTAAATAGGTCTTGATGGAGAAAATGAATCAAAACTTAGATGAAGGAGTAGATTGCTGATTCAGTGGTCAGTTATAACAGAGAAGAAAGTTACCAAAATAACTTAAGGAAATAATGGATGATAATAGCAACAAGTTTTTTACCAAGGATAAATTCTGTTCCTATGAAACTATAATATTAGTTATTAAATTATTATTGGGATGGGATATTTTATAATTTTCTTTACATTTACATACTACATTAGTAAGAGATTCTGAAAAACTCACAAAATTTATATTTGTGCTGTTTTGTTTTTGTTAGTAATTTTAAGAGTAATTATATATATAAATATAGAGGTACTATGATGATGTAAAATAATTATACCACTGCAATTATGCTATATCTAAATTTCTTGCATTGAAAATAACAAATAAAATTATTTTATGCAATTTTCAATTCCAAGCTTTATTTCTTCTAAATATAACCATGTGTAAATGTAAAAATGACTTTTATTGGAAAGCACACTTTAAAGCAATTAATTACAGTTGGTGAAACATGACACTGAAAAGTCATTGTTGATATTAAATCAAAATTCAAGACAGCCCACAATTCATAATTCACTATTTTTACTTTAATCTGCTTAAGAAAGAAAGCAGAAGAAAATAGCTTCGACTATGTTGTACAGCTTAGAAATCAATATTAATAAATCAATGTCAATAATATTATATTGCAAACTCTATCATATTACTCAGAATGTGACCTAAACATGTGGTGCGTATTTCATTCTTTGTGGTAGGAAACGTAAGTGAGAGGTTTCTGAGACATCTTTCATTATAAGCCACTGTTTCCAGTCAATCACACCTTTTTTTATAGATATCATTTACGATGAAATTTTTATGCTTAGACTTAGCCTGCAAGTTTATTTTTTTTACAGTTAAAGAACATTTTTCCAGTTGTTCCTGAGTTATTACAGAGTAAAAGATTACTCTTTTTCATTTATAAACTTTCCAAGATGACAACTCCCATATCCATCTTTCAATCAAAAAGGAAATACCCATCTGCACAATGCATGGACTGGAGCACATTAGAGATATGATGTCTGTCTTCTAGAATTTTAGAGTATAAAACTGACATTAACCTGGACAAATATACCAAGTGCCAAAATATAAACATAATGGCATTATCATTATTTATTCATCAAAGGCAATTGTGTGGGCAATCTCTTTGTGGGTCTAAAATGATGACTGCCCCAAACAGCATATTTTTTCTGCCTCTAATCTTTTCCCATTAGGGAAAACTTAGAAAAAATGAAAAATATTGCAGATTTTGATTAGACATCCAGGGAAGAGATAAATATGAGAAATAAAAGAAAATTCTGGATTGTACATCATATGAGAATGATAAATTTTAAAACTGGAGAAATAAAATAGAAGCAACAATATGAGATAAAAAATCCCCAGCACTGATTTTCTCTTCTATATGTAGCATGCCAACTTTATAATGTCAATTTTTCTTGCTTTCTCTCTCTGTTTCTCTCTTTTGTTGTCTGGAGCCTAGAACATAACCTCAGTAAACAGCTGCTTCATGAATGAATGAAAAGGGAAATGTTATAGGAGACATTTCATATCAGAGGGGACAGAAGTTTAGACAAGTTATATATTTTATTATTTTATAGGCACCTATATAAGAAAAGCAGTAGGTAAAATCAATTTTTAAATTTCTATCACAAATATTTAACTTTGTCTAAAGCTTCTTAACTCCTCTAGCTATCTGCCCCAATGAGTTAGTTGTTTATATAACATTTAATTCATACTCACACTATAGCATTTACACTGTAATCATTTGACAGCTTATCTATGTGACCCACTAGACTGTTTGAAGATTCTTGTCATTTTCATATTAAAAGAAATATATATGTATATATCTATGTTTATATATAGCACTTATATAAACATCTAAAGTGATCTAGAACTACAATAATAATCACTGATTTGATTTACCTGAATTAAACCACAGGGACTCTGCATTGATATTACATCCTGAAGTGTTAGAGGTCCTGAAGTGTTAGAAGGAAGAATCAGAAATGTAGATCTCATATATAAGGGAAAATATAAATAGTTATTATATGAATATATCACAGATACATATGTATTGTCTGAGATTAAGCTGCTATAACAAAATAGACTGGGTGGCTTATAAACAACAGAAATATGTTTTTCACAGTTGTGGAGGCTGGAAATCTGAAATTAGTATGCCAGTATGGTCGGGTGAGGGTCCTCTTCCAGGTCACAGACTTCTCAGTGTATCCTCATGTGGTGGAAAGCTAGGCAGCTCTCTGACCTCTTCTTATAAGAACACTAATCCTACTCATCAGGGCTCCACCCTTATGACCTAATCACCTCCCAAAGGTTCCATCCCCAAGAGCATCATATTAAGGTTTTTACATATGAATTTTGAAAGGATACATTCAGTCCATTATAGGTATATTTTTTATTTGTTTACTCAATGAATTTGACTAAGCAACTAATATTTAACATGTCCTCTGCTATGTACTATGTATAGAGGAATAAACAAAACAGACATGATACTTATAGTCTAGAAGATACAGATATAATTTATTTTAATTCACTAAAACTGATGAGATAATTAAAAATTTTCACAATATTTTTTAAAGGGCATAATAATGTACTAATAGAAAACAACAGGGGTTGACACACTCTGATTATGTCTATCAAATGACTTTCTAAGGTGGTTACCTGAAGAAGGAGTCTGATATATATGGGATACAAGAAAAAGATTTTCAGCAAGAGATAACAAGACAATTAATTCTGTGAAGGTCAAATCTGGTTATATTCTAGGCAGTGACAGACTAGAGTGATTGAAGCATAGTAAGAGGAAATAGCATGAGATTTTGGAGGAAAGCAGGAGCTGTATGATGTGGAAATCCGTTATGGATTTGATTTTAAATTTTAATGAAATAGGAAGGATTTGAAGGGACTCAAGCAGGGTACTACTATTTATTTTGTATTTTAAAGAATTATTTTGGTCATCCAATAAAATACACCATTAAGAGAGTGAAAAGTAACTGAAGAACAGAACAGAACTACACATATATGTTCTTATAATAATTAGGGTGAGAATGTTAATGGTAACACTACAGGGAATAACCCAAACTGGAGACTACTCAAATGCACATAACAAGTACACTGAAAAATAAATTTTGCTATATGTGCATAATGGAATACCATACAACAGTGAAGAGGAAAAAAACCTGAAACTTCATACAATAACATGGATGAAAGAGGCCAGACACTACTGAGTACATACTGAATGATTCAATTTATATCAAGGGCAAGAGTAACCTACGATGTCAGAAGTAGTGATACTCCTAATAACACTGTGATACTTACTAGGTTATCCTTGGTGGGTGGTAATGGGAAAGGAATACAAAGGGTGATGAAGTGTGCTTCTGAGTATTGAATATTTTCTTTATCTGTGTGAATAATTTGGAAATTATTATTTCTAAATACTATAAAGAAAGCTTATTATATTTGCTACAATACTTGATCCCTGATACAAATACATCAAATGTCCCATTCAAATCAACATCTTTCCAGAGTCACTTCCATGACTTTTCTGAGCAGGGTTAAGGGAAAAACAGATCAATGAGAAATAAGCTTCTGCACAGTATATACAGTGACCAAGTAGCAGTAAGACTTCTGAGGATGCGGTATAATGATGTGTCTTTATAGTTGGATTGTGTCCTGAATTCCCATCACATTCCCTGGCCAAAAGCCTTAGCAAGTACTCAGGAAACTCAAGTCAAAGAAGGGTCAATAGTCACTTCTGGCTCCAGGCACCTGCCTCCAGAAGATTGTGATTATAAAAGTCCTTAAGTAAGTCAGCTCTTGGAATCCTTCCTTTTTAACACTGCACAAATTAAGAGGCTTCTTTTGTTTTAGTTTTTTCTTCTTTCCCTCTTTCTCTCTTTCTGTTATTTCTTTCTTTCTCTTTCTTTCTTTCTTTCTTTCTTTCCTTCCTTCCTTCTTTTTATTTCCGCTTTCCCTTCCTCCTCTTTTCTTTTTCTTTCTTTCTTTCTTTCTTTCTTTCTTTCTTTCTTTCTTTCTTTCTTTCTTAAAAAGCACCTCATAATTATCACTCAATTTGATTAGTCCACGTGGGTAATTTTGTAGCACTGTGCTGAGCTGTCTCTTTCACTCCTTAAATTCTCTAAATTCAATGGCTACCCAGAGGGATTACTCTTAAAATATATTTGATAGATAGAATAAAAAATAAATATTTTTTAAAGTTTATTCATTTATTTTGAAAGAGAGAGAATGCACAAGTAGAGGAGGGACAGAGAGACAGAGAGAATGCCAAGCAGGTTCTGCACTGTCAGCACAGAGGCCAATGTGGGCTCGAACCCACAAACCGCGAGATCATGACCTGAGTCGAAGTTGATTGTTCAACCAACTGGGCCACCCAGGCACTCCCCACAAATTAAATATTGTGAGGTGTGTATGACAGAAGACAAGTTTCACATTTAAGATATTAAATGGATGGCAGTTAGCGTTACCAGATCAAAAATACATGAACTGAATCAAAGTTTTATAATCTGAGTGATACACATGCAAAATCCAAAGTAAATATAACAATTCTCCTTACCTTTATTATTATTTTTTTTTAATCTTTATTTATTTGGGAGAGAGAGAGAGACAGAGCATGAGCAGGGGAGGAATAGAGAGAGAAGGAGACACAGAATCCGAAGCAGGCTCCAGGCTCTGAGCTGTCAGCACAGAACCCAGTGAGGGGCACGAACCCATGAACTAGGAGATCATGACCTGAGCTAAAGTTGGATGCTTAACCGACTGAGCCACCCAGGCGCCCCATTTTCTCCTTACTTTTAATAAGTCACAATTGGAAGTGTGAATACTTAAAATTTGAGTGTTAAGTTTATGTAAGACAGAATTAGAACTTTAATTTTTCCATTAATATTCATTTATAAATAAACACTATCTTCATATTTAAGCAGTATTACTCCAAACCACAAGGCAAAACATATAGAAATAAATTGTCATTACACAAGGCATCTGCTCATCTGCATGTTTAAAATGAATCTGACCCTAATGTGTGAATGGACCTAATCACTTAATACATATAAGCTGAATGAATTAATGATAAAACTATTTGTGTAACTTTACTTAATATGAACCATGAGTTGCAGTTTAATAAATCTCCGTTCAGGTGTTCCAAGACATGCTGTGTGTGTGTGTGTGTGTGTGTGTGTGTGTGTGTGTGTGTGTCTGTATGCCAAAGAAAATGCAAATGACAAAGCTTTTAAATCGGTTCAACAAATATTTACCAAGTATTTATTATGTATAGATATATGCAAAATGAGGCTCAGTTTACACCATACAATGCTGTTATCACTATAATGGCCTTGGACATAGTCAAATCAAAAAATGTACCAAACATATTTAAACATAAAATATAAATGGATTTATTCAAGGTTATTATAATAAGGGAGTGAGCCTGTATCTCAGAACTCAATTCTACTGAAACAAAGACCTAGAGTGTTTTTAAGAGCTGAGGCGTTGGAAATATAGGCTGTTTCTGTTTGTTAATTGGCTTTGTCCAAACAAAAGTAAAGTTTCTCATATCTTTATGACGGGGGTAGTTTTACAATTTGAAGTGGGGTTCTTGAAGTTAGGCTTCTACTCTCCCAGAGAAACTGGGAAAGAGTAATACTCTCTTCATCAATAACTCCATTTCAAAGATATGGCTGCCAGCTCTTTGAGAAAGCCATTCCTGGGTTACAAAACTGGCAAGAGGCTTTTTAAAAGATTTACATCTCAAGAGACAGAGTAAGAATTTACAATTACATGTTTTCTGAAGTAAATACTCTAAGAGAGTCAGGGGTCTATAATCAGGATGAAGCCTGTCTAAAGTTTAACCAATTAGAAAAAAAAAATTAATGTTTATTTATTTTTGAGAGAGACAGAGACAGAATGCGAGTGGGTTAGGGGCAGAGAGAGAGGGAGACACAGAATCAGAAGCAGGCTCCAGGCTCCGAGCTTTCAGCACAGAGCCTGATGCGGGGCTCGAACTGATGAGCTATGAGATCATGACATGAGCCGAAGTCGGATGCTCAACCGACTGTGCCACCCAGGCACCCCTAAAGTTTAATCAGTTTGAAGGGAACATTAAAGTTATTTTGATCACCGTATGCCACAAAAGCCTTGAGAAGACTGCTCTAAGTCATACCTGCCTTCTATAGCATTCCTTCATAAAGCCTGAGGGAACTACTCTACAAACTACACCTGCTATTTTGAAGAACTGAGAAGAAATGAAAGTCTTCATTGACCCCAGACAAACTTGCATATGAAAGATGAGTCAGTGAAGAATGTGTTATACCCAATGGCTTACCTAACAAAGAGTTCTGAGTATGAAATAAGACTCACAAGAATCAGAGATTTCACAGAGTATCAAACTGTATTGAGAACTCAAATGATTCAAATTGTGAGATTTAGGTGAAGCAAGGAGAAGTCTGAAGCTGCCTTCCCTAGCTCTTTCCTCACAACATTAGGATGGGTTTTGGTCCAGGTTTAACATACGTGGGTTCATGTAATGCTCACAGGGCATCTTTTGCACTAAAAGAGTGCACAAGGGTTCACTTATGTCTACATCCTAGCCAACACTTTTCTTTCTTTTTTTTTTCTTTTATTTTCTCCATCTTTCTCCCCTTCCTTTTGCCCTTCCCTTTGGGAGCCAGCCCAATAGGTATGTGATGGTATCTCATTGTGGTTTTAACATTTCTCTGTTGATTAGTGACGTTGACATGTTTTCATATGCTTCTTGACTCTTCATGCAGAAGCTAGTACTACAATTAGAACAATAAAGAAAACAAGACATTGGGGTGCCTGGTGGCTCAGTTGGTTAAGCATCCAACTTCGGCTCAGGTCATGATCTTACAGTTCGTGGGTTTCGAGCCCCACGTCAGGCTCTGTGCTGACAGCTCAGAGCCTGGAGCCTACTTCGGATTCTGTCTCCTTCTCTGTCTGCCCCTCCCAGGCTCATGCTCTGTCTCTCTCTCTCGATAATAAATAAAAGGTTTTTTCAAAAATTAAAACAAATTAAATATATATATATATATATATATATATATATATATATATATATAAGAAAACAAGGGGCGCCTGGGTGGCTTGGTTGGTTCATCGTCCGACTTCGGCTCAGGTCATGATCTCACAGTCTGTGAGTTCGGGCCCCGCTTCGGGCTCTGTGCTGACTGCTCAGAGCCCGGAGCCTGTTTCAGATTCTGTGTCTCCCTCTCTCTCTGCCCCTCCCCTGTTCATGCTCTGTCTCAAAAATAAATAAATGTTTAAAAAAAAAAAAAGAAAACAAGACATTGGAAGATTTTGTTTTGCAAATTTCATAATGTATGGCCTCTGAAATTTGCTAAAACAAAATACATGAGAAACTGCTTATTGTAAAAAAATATTTTAAAAGATAGTAAAGTGGACAGTACTAAGAAATTTTATAGATTTTAAAGTCAATGTGATTAGATTTTTTTTCTCAAGAGTAAAAAGATATTCAAAGAAATTAATCACTTGAAATCAGAATTAAAAGTCCAATAAAAAAATTTTAAGCAGTTTGCACATGTTTAATTATAAGGTGAGCTTGAATCCTTAAACACACATATTTTCAGTTGGAGACATAGCAAATTCTTATTTCAGTAACTTAAACTTTGATAGAAATTTACAAGAAATATAATAAGAATGATATTTTATAAAGGATAAAAGTTCTTGAATTGTCACCAATTGCTCATAAAATACAAGACCTTTCTGATAACATCAAAATCCTGTTAATTTAAAATTTGAAAAAATTCAATATATTTCTTTAGTTTTAGATGAGTCATGTGATTTGAGACACTAAGCAATTAATAATTGGTGTGGGGTTTTTTGGTGTCAAAAGACCTCCAAATTTATGAAGAAACTGGTTTTTGTAGCCTAAAAAATCAAACTAATCACACAGTTTTTGTTATTGTTTGTAATCTACATTTGTCAAAAAGGAACTTCAGTCTGAAACATTAAAAAATTGGTCTCTATTCTGATGGATTTGGTGAGTCAAAGCATCCATATTTATTAGCATTTTAATCTCAATAATCTAGTCTTTGTTGGTAGCCCAAAATGCTTAATCTCTAACATCTTGTTTTCCACATTCTGCCATGAGAATATGCTCCTAATTCCAATCTTTCATATCGTATACTTTCGTGCACCACTACTAAACATCTTCTCAAGCACTGTAATCCAATGCTCCTACAACTGTTGCAGACACAGGGCAGGTCTTTATCCTTCCTATCCAGCATGCACACGGAATGGTTTATTTGTAACATTTCACTCTCAAATGACCAAAACTCATGTACCTCCCTTCTTTCCCTTCTCTACCCTCCATCTGTGTCTCTCTTCTCCTCTCCCCTTTCCTATCAGTTCCATCCCTGCCCCACATCCCGGTGCTTTCCATTTGTCTTGCTTGTGAAATCTTCAATGCCGTTCAGCCGATCTGCACACACCTGCTTCATGTGTTGTTAAAGGCATAAACTAACTGACAATTCTACTGTGACAACATTTCCTAGAATGCCCAATAGGCTTTTTTTTCCTGAAATGACAACTTCACACCATGTCTTTTTTCACATATATATTTTTTTAAAAATCATCAGTTGCAAATGGTATATCAATATATTCACACTCATATATCTATATATTCACACTCACACAAAAAAGATTTCACCAATCTGGGACCCGTTCTACTCAAAACCAAGGATACAATTACAGCAATGTTTCCATTTAACTTGCAAAGTGCATGCTTTATTTTTGCCTTAAACAACATTTTGTCTCTTCTATAGGAGGATGCCACTCCCTTGGTTATCTCTTCGGTTTCACACATCACAGAGTCCCTTTTCCCTCCTACTTAAAAGACATATCTACACAAACTGCCTCTGTCTTCACAACTCTTACCCCTCAACACACTATATAAATTTACTTATTTTTCTAACATGCTTCACTATCCTAGGCCACCACTCCCCCTCTATAAGAAATTCATGATGGAATTTTTGTTATGTTAATTAGCTCTACTCTCTTAGTTCATTAATATCACACTCTACTGTTTCTCCTCTTTTCTCTCTCATAATAATTTAAATTCTATCTCTTCTTCTGCATAACAAGAAACCTCAGACCTCTTCATGGGTTAGACCTGAGAACTCTTTTTGTTTTAACCACTCTTCCTAAGAGGCATTGTTATTTTTACTATTTTTTATATCATCTCCGCCTTGAAAATTCTGACTTTTTTTCCTCCAGCTCCAATACTTGATTTGAGTTCAGAATCATATTTTCAACTACATTATTGGAATATCCTCTTGGATGCCTCATAGATATATTTTAAAAAAATACATTAAGGTCGTCTAAATTTTCTACCCTTCATGTGTACATTTGCAAACATGCACAAACACACGCACATTTCCAGGCATTGCAATTTAATGAGTAGTACCAGTGTATACAAGTTATTGAGTCCAGAAACTAAACACATATTGACCTTACCCGCAAAATTAGCTCAAATCTGTCAGTTTACCTGGAAATTAATACCCTCCATCTGAATGCAAGCCTCCATCTTTTCTTGACTACATTATCGTTTCATTTCCCTAATTAGAGTATCTGATTGCTCTCTTGCCCCTATTCTAGTATTTTCTCAAACTGGTAGCCAGACTTAATTTAAACAAGCAAAAAGAAAAAAAATACTTGTATTTTTAGAAAATTCCTTTTTTACTTTGGGGTTGGGGGAGCATGCCCAAAAGGCCCAGTATAAACAGAGTAATGTATACCAAAAATTCTCATCTCAGCATACTCCACTTCATGACTTGTCCAGTATATTAAAAATAACTTTACATATTTTTTCTTCAATCTGTTGACACAGATACTTGAAAATGTATTGAATCAATTCCCTGGATCTTATTAAGGTAGTATCTACTAAAGACAAGAAAAAACTTAGTTTAATATTTTAAAGATATTTCTAACAACAATGCTTGCCAAAATTGATACAATGAATCATGATGCTATGTGGAATCGCATCACTGAAGCAGCAAAGCCAAATATATTTTCAAAGATGCCCAGGCCTTTATCTGTCAATAGAGTTGCAGAAATGTTATAATGAAATTATTACTTGACAAATATCTTCCCCAAGTTTAAATGTCAAAATGTTTAGGGTTTCCAGAAGAGGCTAAAAACATATGGATGAGTTTCAGGACAAAAAATCCACACACAAAACTGAAAACCAGAAACTCAATGTGGAAATACATAGCAGATTTTTATGCTACGTCATATGGATGTAAATCACTACAAATATATCTTCCAACATTACTTGTAATACAATACTAATTGAATGTTACTAATTTTATGTTGTATGTCATTTAGCAAAGAATCTACTTCAAGTTTTTTTCTTCCACAATAAGTCATATATAAGCTCAGATAGTTTTAGCACAGATGGTTTCTCTCATATTCCTCCATTATGGTTCAAGCATATAAGTAATTCAAACTTTATTTTCAAATACAATTTATAAGGTGTAGGCCAAATAATGGGTGGTCAGTAAATATTCCTTAAAATAACTGATTGATCATCTATGATGTCTTCATGTTATTATTAATAATATGATGCCAGGGCACCTGGGTGGCTCAGTTGGTTAAGCATCTGACTTTGGCTCAGGTCATGATCTCACGGTTCGTGAGTTCGAGCCCCGCATAGGGCTCTGTGCTGGCAGCTCAGATTATGGAGCCTGCTTTGGATTCTGTGCCTCCCTCTCTCTGCCCCTCTCTTGCTTGCTCTCTGTCTGTCTCTCTCTCAAAAATAAATATTAAAAAAATGTTTTAAATAATAATATGATGCCACAAATGATAGCCTCATTCATATTTCCCAGTTAAGTAAAGTAAATGATACCTGCAATCCCAATTATACACATATAACTAGTTAATATCAATAAATTATTATTGGCAAAAGAGAAAAGAGAAAAAAAACAGCTATACATATCCCAACAAAATTTTAAGTAGTGTTCTATGCCTCCTAAATACTTATGTGTCTTCATGGATGAAGACACATATTTTCCCTATAATTTTTCTGCCTGCTTATTTGCAATGACATCATTTCTATACAATATTGAAAAAATAATATGTCATAAGTCTATGGGCAAGATGAAATCATCAATAAGTCTTCATTTTATAATAATGTTTTCAGTTGTTCATTTCCTAAAAATTATATTTTACATAACATTTAAAGAAATGTAAATTCCACAATGAGGAAAATATCCTATGTAATGACTTATATCAAAATAATATATATAGTACCAAAAATTATTATAATCACAGGAAAGTTCTTTTTTGGTACCTTTTCATAATACATTCCTCTTATAGAAAGCTCACAGAAATTTTACTCGGCTATCTGTCTACTTCAATATCCCACATTTTATGTCATCTGCTTTGCCTCAGTGATGATAAATTTTATCTCATAGTTCACTGCACTGAGTAAAATTTTCATAAAAATTCATATGATCACTCATGTCTTGGTCTTGTTTCATGGAGCTTAGAGGTGGCTATTGGTATCTATTCAAAGTTCAAAGCAAGATACATATTTAATAACAACCTACAAAGTGGAGAAGCAAAGTCTTCTGGATTTTTCAAATTGTTAATAAATTAAGGAAGCAGTAATAGAAAGCTTTTGAGGCCTACTTCTTAAAGGGAGATGCTAGTGGAGCCTGTATTATAGCATATAACTGACATAAAAGAAATTAAAACAATATAACTTACTGTAAGATATGAAAAATTATTCTTAAAAGTGGGGAGACCTAGTGGAGAAGCAATCCTCATGAAAGAACAGAGTAAGTCAACAACATCAAACTAAAACAATTATCTTTTTTTTAAATTTTTTAATGTTTTTATTTATTTTTGAGACAGAGAGAGACAGAGCATGAGCAGGGGAGGGCAGAGCGAGAGGGAGACACAGAATCTGAAGCAGACTCCAGGCTCTGAGCTGTCAGCACAGAGCTCAACGTGGGGTTCGAACTCACAGACTGTGAGATCACGACCTGAACTGAAGTCGGATGCTCAACCAACTGAGCCACCCAGGCGCCCCAACAATTATCTTTTTAAAATTTAAATTTAAACACCACAGTCACCAGCTTTATGAGAAAAGCTGAAAGCATGACAGATAAAAATCAAGATAAGATTCCAACTTATTAGAAGACAATCAAGTAGAAGAAAAAGAGGATTAAAATATCTTTTGCAGAGAGATTTTGGAAGCAATTCTATAGAAACACACAAGAAATAAGAAAAGGAAATAGAAGAAGTGGGTGGAGGAGGAAAAACATATTTATTAGAATTAAAAACTGTGATTCCTACAATGTTACAAAAGGGCTACAGAAGGGCTAAAATAAAAACCTCAATTAATTTTTTAGAAGATGAAGTAAGTATACTGTGGAAGAATACACAACATAGAATAAATGGAAGGGGAACAATATTCAAATAGAGGTCCTGGAAAGATCTAACAAAAAGAAAAAAAGAAAAAAAAGTGAAGGTATGGGTAGGAGCAAAACTATCACAGAAGTAATAAAGCTGAAGAAAATAAGGTTTTAGAATAAAGGTAACTATATAGTGTGCTGAACAGGGTAATGGTAGATACCAACGTAGACACTGCTAATAAATTATCAGTTTGGAGAGAAAAAAACAAAAAAAAAAACAAAAACAAAAAACACTACTAGGGAATCTAGAAGGGAAGTGGAATTCATTTGTCACCAGCCTATTGATGGAAATCCTTGTGTGATATGGAAGACAATAGAAAAATCTTTACGGTACACAATTTAGGCATCATTAATCTGACAAAATATAAGGGTAAACTAAAGACAATGTCAGGTATGCAGGAACCACAAAAGGTTAACCCAGTCTTTTCTGAGGAAACTTGGGGATGTACTTCAAAAAAAAAAAAAAAGTTGCAGAAAATCAAGAGTCAGAATTGAAAGCCACTATAAGTGGACTTAAAACAATAGTGTTATAAGTTGTATAAGTTATAAGTTGTATAATAAAGCATTCTCTTTTGGAAAAGGCTATCTGGGATAAATAGAGTAAAATAACATATAGGATCCATGAGAAGGTGTAATTATGTAGGGAAATCATTACCTGATAGAAAAGGCAAGCAAATAATATACACAAAAATTCTAAGTTGTTTCATAATCTATATGATTAAAACATGAAATTGGATTCAAACATCATATGGGTTCTAATTATTAATAGAGAATAGAAAAAAAGTTCATCAGCCTTTGACATTGGCTATATTCTCACAAATGGCATAGGAAACATGACATTTACACTGACTTGACAAATCCTACATCATCAGTACACTGTAAAGCCTCTCTTGATTGCAACATATAGGATCCACCAGTAGGTAGTATTAAATTAAATAAATATTTGAATAAGATTACAGTGCAAAATGTAAAATTAAATTAATAGATGACAAGTTTGGGATGCGGGACTGGGGAAAGCCATGTGCGAAGAAAGGCAAGGGCAAAATATTCTCACATAATAATAGATACTGTCAAATATTTATAGGACTCCACATAGTGGCTAATAATAATATTGTAAGACAGAAATGTAACCAATAGAAAAAAATGCTATTTGTTTTAAAATACTGAAATGGGCGGAGAAGAAATAAAGTAGAGACTAGCATAACAACACCGAATACTCATTTTTCTTACTGGGGAAAAACAGACATGATGTAAAGTTGATAGATACTACACTGAAGTATAAACATGCAACTTAGAGTCATATCAAGGATTAGCTTCTCAAAATGACAACTTGGTAAAGAAAATATGCCTTACTTTATCCTTGCTACAGAATTATATAGTCAGGGGATTAAAAGAAAACAACATTTTATGATCATAAATTTAAACTCCATATGTTTCTCTTTATATAAAATCTGATTTTTTTGTGTGTTTATTACTTTGAGTTCTTGAACTACGAATCGTCTTTCCTTTAAGGCACTAAAAGTACACCTTTATTTCTCACTAACTTCACTCACAAAGCTAGCTTCAGTTGAGGTCTGTATTTTCCACACTTCTGCAATCAAGACGTTGGTCCATATTTACCATGTGCATTACTTGGGAATTGATCTACCATATTTATTGTTAACTGTGCAGGGTTCACACTCAACTCATGCTTATTTCATGAAGAGGGGGCATTACCATGTCCTGTTTTCAGAGTCACCATCTGTTTCTCCTCTCTCCCAAATGCCATTTGCTCTTCTGCCAGGAGGAGACACTTCCACCCTCCTCTGAGGCATCTTTCACCAAGCAATTCTGATACTCTCTTTCCTATGACATTTACTCCCACAGCATTGGCATGTATGTGCAGTCCAGAATAGAAGGCATCAATTAGAAAAAAAAGCACCACTCCCACTGGACTAAAGAATGGGAAAGAAAGAACATGTATAAGAGAGAAATTTTGAAGCCAAGATGATATATTATTCTACAGGGTGATAATCTCCGTAAATTAAGTAGAAGGGAAAATAGAGGCCTTAGGAGTGCAGGATTTAAGGACTATACTTCAGACTACCTTATAGATTCAGAGCGAAAATTGCTAAGCAAAGTTATCTGGGTTTAACCATAAGAAACTAAAAATAAAGGGTCTACTGTGAAGGAATTAAATAAAATAATGGTGGGTATCTAAAATAAAATACGGTGCAGACTACTAATGAAATGTTTGAATTATCACATTGATACGTTATAGTTGATCTGGAAGATCATATTTAAAACCTCTGAAGGTTTAAGTGTAAGAGACACAAGATAGCAAAGAGCATATAAATAACAAAACATGAAAATTGAATCTAAAGTAATTTTGGCCACTGACTTTTCTTTAATTTTTTTTATTGAGGTAAAATTGACATACAACATTATATTAGTTTTCAGGTATATAACATAATGACTTTGATATTTGTATGTATTGTGAAATGATCACCACAATAAGTCTAGTTAACATCTGTCACCGTTCACAATTACAGAATTTCTTTTTCTTGTGATGAGAACTATTTAAGATTTAATCTCTTAGCCACTGTCAAATACACAATACAGTATTACTAACTATAGTTGCCATGCTGTACATTACATCTCCAAGAGTTTTTTTTTTTTTAATGTTTATTTATTTCTGAGAGAGACAGAGACAGAGCATGAGTGGGGGAGGGGAAGACAGAGAGGGAAACACAAAATCCGAAACAGGCTCCGAGCTGTCAGCCCAAGAGTCTGATGTGGAGCTTGAACTCACGGACAGTGAGATCTTGACCTGAGCTGAAGTCGGACGCTTAACCGACTAAGCCACCCAGGTGCCCCTCCAGGAGTTTTTTTAATAGCGGGCCCTGACATCTTTAGTTAAGAAGAATCACAATGCACCAAGATATGGTTTTGACAGAACGAGCCTACTAAAGGATGATTACAATTCTGAATAAAGAAATATGAAACTTAGAGCAATGAAAGCATATCCCATAAACGTATGTAACTCCCATTTTACATTCACCTCAAAAAGGATGGCTTATTTACTGTTTTAAAATCTTCTGAAAGTACAACTGTCAAATCTGAGTAGAAGATATGTCATATTTACCCACACAGACCAACATGTATAGTTATAAAAGTGACATTAGAGTTGTGTCATCATCACATGTGATCATATATTCCCTGTGTTTTCCTACTAGGTTAGAGTTGAAATACCCTCACTGTAAAATGATACCATATTCGAAATAATATCTGGTTATATAGTTTTTAGGAAAACTATTCATCATTTCTTTTCAACAACAGCCACAAAATTACCTTGCTTTTTAATACTCTAGCTTTACACAAACATTGAAAGAAAACCTTCCACTGTATATTACCTTAATGCATTTTTGACAAAGGAAGCTTCAGGGGCAGCCTGTTTATGCTTGCTTTTACATTATAAAGGGGGCATCACTAAGGATCTGAAAAGATCAACGGAAATGTCTAGAATATACAATTTGGCAGATGTGTGCTTCTTATGCTGAATAATTTTGTTGTTTAAAAAACCAGGATGAATGGATACTATTTGTCTAAAAGTCAAAGGGCATGGTACAGTGGAAATGTACACATGAAAAAATAGTCAATAGTTAACACACACTCATGCATGTACTTACCAGATGAACCTAACATGTTCCAAAAAGAAAACTTCTTATATCAGAACTTTCTTTCATTTGTGACATTTATAATTAAATCAATGTGAGTGCCTCAGAATCAGTACCATGCTGGAGAAATTTTTAAAGCTGGCTCTCTTCAAAGAATTATGATATAGATTTTTTTTCTTATGTAAACAATAGGCAGCCACAATTTCCATATGATAATAAAATGCAATAGTTTATATTATAAATTCCATTTTGTTAATCATCTCTCATAGAAGGCTCTGATTAATTTTTGCCAAATGCTTGCATCCTTAAACAAAGTGTGGTTGTGATTTATGAATGATTGGTACAACATGAATGTTGGCTTGTAAGTTCTTTGACATTAAAGACAAAAGTTCTATAGAATGCCATTATATAATATTTCCACCCTCCACACACATGGATGCAAATAACATCAAGATCATAGAAAATGGTCAAATTAGTTAAATAATTAGAAATTGGTGTATTTATTATCACTGTAATATTTTGTAATATTTAATTTTAAGTCACATAATTTACTACATAATAATGGCTATGTTTAATAACTGAGTCATGAAATTCCTGAACACTTAATGATTGGCCCTTTTAAGGTTAGAATCAGTGGCAGCACACCACAGGTCTGAGTACATGTGATTATTATTATTTTTGTGTGTGTGTGGAGAATTCAGGGCTTTCTCCTGATAGGTATCTGGAAAAGAGGGAAATGATAAGTGAACTCTGTATATATGTCCATCTTTTCCAAATGTCAATATGTTACATTGTATGACAAAGAGGAACCAGAGTTGCAGCTGGAATCAATGTTGCTTATCACCTCCTTAAAACATGGAGATTAACATTAAAATTTTTTTTAATGTATACTTATTTTTGAGAGAGAGAGAGAGAGAGAGCAGGGGAGGGGCAGAGAGAGAGGGAGACACAGAATCTGAAGCAAGCTCCAGGCTCTGAGCTGTCAGCACAGAAGCCCACATGGGGCTCCAACCCACGAACCGTGAGTTCATGACCTGAGCTGAAGTCAGGCGCTTAAGGAACTAAGTAACCCAGGTGCCTCTGGAGATTAATATTTTAGGGATCCAATATAATCACACGAATTCTTAAAAAATGGAAGATAAAGTCAGAGTGAATTGAATTCTGGCAATAACTCAAGTGGTCAGGAAACAGATTTTCCCCTAAAACCTCTAGAAAAGATCACAGATACACCTACACTTTGATTTTAATATGGGGTAACACTTAAGGAATGTCTGACCCAACAGAGCTAGAAAATAATAAATTTAGTGGCTTAAAATTTTTCAAATTTGTTAAGGAAACAAGAGATAGCTATTTCAGTTAAGGAGAATTTTAGCCCCAGTGCTATTTAAATGTTTTGAAGTAATGCATGTAAGTTTTATAAGCAGTCTTTAGATATTTTACAGTGTATTTGGTTACCATTTGTTCTTTCATCTCATTATCTCCCTGTTTACATTTTCGTATTGGTGAAGTAAAGCTTTTAACATTTCTTTTACGAAGTCTGTGGGTTGTAAGCTATCAGATAAAATGTCACACACTCTCACTCATACTACAGTTTTGCTGGTTTTCCTCCAGCAACATAAGCTACTATTTCATTGTCTGTCTGTATCTACTGCATACGATTACTAATCTATTGTCAATGTAAGACTTTTTCTCTTTTAATCTTTCTCTTCAGAAGCTTTCTTTTCTTTTTAATTTTTGATGGCTTGAATTTCAGTAGATATGCCTAAATGTGGATTTAATTTTATGTTACTTGCTTTTTACTTAGTGTGCACTTTAAGGTTAAGAACTCATGATTATAAAACAGCAAAAGGCTCAGCTACTCTCTGCTTAAAGTGTTTATCATTTCCTGTATTCTTTTATTTATTTATTTATTTATTCATTCATTCATTCATTCATTCATTCATTTATTCATTCTTGAGAGAGAGAGAGCGTGCACATGTGCAAGCAGAGAAGGGGCAGAGAGAGGGGGGAGAGAATCTTATGCAGAATCCCTACACTCAGCATGGAGCCTGACCTGGGGCTCCATCCCACAACACTGGAATGATGACATGAGCTGAAATCAATAGTCAGACACTTCACTGACTAAACCATATATGCACCCCATTTGTATTACGAGTATTCTCTTAAAATACGTACCGGATGTTAAGGTTATACTCAGGTGCCTCAAAGGTATCAAGAATGTTTCATATTTTAAATCTGTTTATTGCTCAATGTGCACATTTAGTCTTTCTTTGAAGGTTTAACACATTTCGAGTGATGGTAGTATTCACTTACGGTATTTTTGGTCATTATTTCTTCACATAAACTGTTTTGTGCTATTTTCCCTATTTGTACTTTATTATCACTTTATTCTTTAAAAGATACTAAGAACTGCTATTGTCTGAGATGCCTAAATTTATTTTACAGTTGGTCTTATTTTTTTTATTTTTAATTTTTTAAGTTTATTTTCAGAGAGAGAGAGAGAGAATCCTAAACAGACTCCGAGCAGTCAGCACACAGCCCTTCACAGGGTTCGATCTCACAAACCATGAGATCATGACCCGAGCTGAAATTTAAAATCAGACATGTAACCAACTGAGCCACTCAGGTGCCCATATTTTTATTTTAAATAAATATTTACCTGGAGACCTGGCTAATCAGAATAATGACTGTATGTCTTAGCTTCACAAATAAAGAAGTATGGTTAGGGGACTATATTAAACAGGGTTCTCTACAGAAATGGAATAGATAGGGGTGCCTGGGTGACTCAGTCAGTTAAGCTTCCAACTTTGGCTCAGGTCATGATCTCACAGTTTGTTAGTTTGAGCCTCACATCAGGCTTGTGCTGACAGCTCAGAGCCTGGAGGCTGCTTCAGATTCTCTGCCCCTCACCTGCTCTCAAAAATAAATAAACATTAAAAACATTAAAAAATGGAATAGATAATATATATTTATATAGATACTAAATATTTTATAGATTATATATAGATTACATGTATTATATTATAAAAATTATATTATCTATATTATATAAAATATTATATTATCTATATTATATAAAATATATTATCTATATTATATAAAATATTATATTATACTATATTATATTATATTATACTATATTATAAATATATTTTTTTAAGAGAGAGGTTTATTATGAGGTTGGCTTAGGTGATTATGGAGGCTGAGAAGTCCCATGATTGTCTGTCTGTGAGCTGGAGACCATGAACACCTAGTGACGTTATTTATTCCAAGTCTGATGTCCTGAGAACCAGCAGAGTTGATGGTGTAAGTCCCAGTCCAAGGACAGCAGAGATGAGCTGAGATGGCTCAGTTCAAGCAGTGAGGCAGGTGAAAAAAAAAAGCATTAATTCCTCATTCCTCCACATTTTTTCTATTCAGGTTCAAGATTGAATGCTCCCCACCCACACTGGGGACGGCAATCTACTTTACTGAGTTCACAGCTTCAAATGCAAATTCCACCCAAAAGTATCTTCACAGGCACATCCAGAAATGATTAGTCTGGGCACCTTATGTCTAGTTAACATAAACTTTACCATCACCGTGATTAAGTGATTCATTGTTTTCTTCTTCATTATTCTGTTTTCTGTTCTATAGACCAAGGAATTCATAGAATAGAATTACTTCCCTAATAGCGGATGCCAAAAATATTTTAGGTTAAAAAGAAATATATATATATTTTAATATTTCAAGCTTTTATTTAAATTTCAGTTAGTTAACATATAATGTAATATTTGCTTCAGGAGTAGAATTTAGTGATTCATCACGTAAATATAACACTCAGTGCTCATCCCAAAAAGTGCCCTCCTTAATGCCCATCACCCATTTAGCCCATCATCCCACTTACTGCCCCTCCAGGAACCCTCAGTTTGTTCTCTATAGTTAAGAGTTCTTATGGTTTGCCTCCCTCTCCTTTTTCCCCCTTTTCCCTATATTCATCTATTTTGTTGTTTAAATTTCAAATATGAGTGAACGAATATGCCTTTCTCTGACTGACTTATTTCATTTAGCATAATACACTGTAGCTCCATCCACGTTGTTGCAAATGGCAAGATTTCATTCTTTTTGATGGCTGAGTAATATTCCATTGTGTGTGTGTGTGTGTGTGTGTGTGTGTGTGTGCGCGCGTGTATACCACATCTTCTTTAGCCATTCATCAGTCAATGGGCTTTTGGGCTCTTTCCACAGTTTGACTACTGTTGACATTGCTGATATCATCAGGGTGCATGTGGCCCTTTGAATCAGTATTTTGAAATATCTTGCTTGATCCATGATTATTCCAAACTTCCCTAACTTGTATTTAAATGATGCATTGTATACATTCATATTTATGTAACAATTATAGCTATATTTTATTTATTTTAATTATTAATTTGCAGTTATTACTTCATGAATTACATTAGGAATGTTTATATAATAAGAGTTGGGACAATAAAAGGTTTGGAATACAATGTTTAAATTTAGAGTTAGAAATGGATTTGAATGTTTCAGAGAGATACCATAAAGTCTATGAGAGAAGTGAAATAAACATATAAATGTCATTGTATCAAAGGGCCAAAAGAAATGATGTGCTATATATACCTTCACTGGAGACACCACACATGATGGCAGACTTATGTCCAAAGAAAACAGAAGAAGAACAAGAAAGAGTGGGGGGCGGGGGGGAAGAAAAAGAAGGGAAAGAAAAGGGAAGAGGAGGGAAAGGAAAGGAAAAAGGAAAAGAAAAAGAAAAAGAGAAAGAAAGATCAGTAATCAGTTAACACCAAGAATATGTGATAGGAATTTTCTTAGATGGTAAATAAAGTGTTATTTTGTTAGTGATCCAATGGTGGAATCACCTAATAGAAGACATTTCAAATAAGGGGATTATTTTCATTTGTATTAAGAAAAATAACTTGATAGGGGTGCGTGGGTGGCTCAGTTAAGTGTCTGACTCTTGATTTTGGTTCAGGTCATTATCTCATGGTTCGTTGTTTCGAGTCCCACATCAGGCTCTGCACTGACAGTTCGAAGCCTCCTTGGGATTCTCTCTCTCTCTCTCTCTCTCTCTCTCTCTCTCTCTCTCTTTCTCTGTCTCTCTCCCCCTCCCCTGCTTATAGCACTCTCTCTCTCTCAAAATAAATGAATAAACTTAAAAGAAAGAAAGAAAGAAAGAAAGAAAGAAAGAAAGAAAGAAAGATAACTGGATATAGAAAGAAGAGATACAAGACAATCCTTCAAAATGTTGGCATATATATATTTATATTTACAGAGTAGAAAACTCATTAGTCCCAAGACTTCTAAGGTTGAGGGGATTACAGTGTACTCAGGAAAAAGAATTAGTATTTATAAAGAAAAAAAAAAGTAAAATGAATTCTGGGAAATTTGAAGTAATGACTGAAAAGCATTTGGGGATTTTAAGTTCAGATACCTTCATTACAAACATTATGTATTATCACATTTTACATGTAAGGAAGTGTCATTAAATATGGATTTCTGGTTGTAAGAAACCAGATTTTATTATATATTTTTAAATGTTTATTTTCAAGAAAGAGCATTAGCGGGGGAGGGGCAGAGAGAGAGGGAAACACAAAATCCCAAGCAGGCTTCAGGCTCTGAGCTGTCAGCACAGAGCCCGATGCGGGGCTCAAACTCATGAACTGGAAGATCATGACCTAAGCCCAAGTCGGACGCTTAACTGACTGAGCCACCCAGGCGCTCCAAGATTTTATTGTATTATAACTTTTACACATGTTTTTTCCTTTCCATTATTTCATTTCTTCTTTGTTCTCATCCTTAACCCTCTTCCACTTCTTCCTTCTCTCCTTTTGCTTCTCCTCAGGACACTGATGTCCTGCTTTTACTTGAAATCACAACTTATTTGTTCTTTCTTATTGGTACTATCTTAATTATTGTGTTTTGTTTCATTCTGTTTTGTTTTATGGTATGAAGGGCCTTTATTGTTTGCAACAGGAAGTAAAAGAGGAGGGGACAGACAGCTCTGGCTCCAGGGATGGCTCCAAGGACTTACTCTGTTGCTGTCCCCCAAAAGATTTAATTATTTTACATTATATTTATATCTTTAAACTTCTGATGTAAAATGATACATAAATATCTTTTACTGAAATAGTTACCTTTATACAGAAATAGTGAAAACAACTGGCAGCAGCATGTCTTAGTGGAACAAAACATGAGCTTTAGAATTCATTTATTGCAGGTCATTAACTTACTCTTACTAGTCAGTGTTAATTGCTCTTTTAATCCAATCTTCCAAACCCCAATGAATACTTTGTAAAGAAAAGATGTTTTGCATGCTGGTGGGAAGACTGAAAATAATACACATAAAGCATATATAGCATTATGCCTATGCTAAATAAATAACTCGTATGCTAAAATTAATGTTACCCTATTATATCACATATCAAAATAAGGTTAGGATATTCCAAAAGTATTACTAAACAACAAAGGCAAAAGTCATTTCAAAATACAATTAAGTAGTGAGCTACTTAAGGAAACATGCTACGCTTTTAAAGATCTGAGAATTGCTTTAAAAAAATCAAATTTTAAGTGAATAAATTATTTCAGTATATTCATTATATACGCAATTAAATAGTCTCAACAAGTTATAAATTTGTGGTTAATTGTAACTTGATTCTAAACTCTTCAATAGCTTTTAATCTAATTCAGCCAATTATGCTGGCCATGTACTGTAAAATAATGCCAAGGGCTTTCCAATTATATATTGTATTACTTTGGGGACATAAATATATTACTTAGCAGAGATGAGTATCATCCTTTGCTGCACTTAATAAAATTCTTTTACTTAAATAAAAACAAAGTAAACTAATTGCCACGAAGTATATGCTATAATGTGTCAGTAACTTCTAAAATTAATTTACTTTTAAAATAGACTTTCGAAATGGGAAAAACTCTTTTAAAATTGTGCAACTTCTCCAAGTATTAAAAATTGACAAGGATAGATAAACATCTGGGAAAATGTCCAATGCTTCTTACATTTCTACTTAGGCTGCACATCAGGTGGATTCCTAAGATGTGAGTAAAATGTTTATGCTGGGATTTCAAACCACTATGGCACTTAATAATTAATTGTTGTTGACAAAATGGGTGTCAGAAAAACAAAAAACAGAACAAATATCTTTTGTTTGAATCCCAGTCCCATTAAATCTTTCAGACAGAACTTCCTTTGTGGAAAATTTATAAATCCCATGTTCTCCTTTAAAACAGTAGGTGTCCCTTATATGAGCTATAAGTCTTGCATAATTGGGTGTTCTAGGATTCTTTCCAAATTTTCTATACCAGGCATAATTTTTCAAGAACACATCTGCCATAAGTAAAAAAAAAAATCCTCAACAATTATCCATAAAAACTAAATCATGTGATTTATGCAGTGAAAATAATTTGACTATGGAACTCTTGCTTCATGGTGTGTGTGTGTGTGTGTTAGTGTAGCAGGGGTCCCACTTTGCATTTCATCTATCTTTGAAAATAATGGGCATAAGGTAATTTCTATGAATTCTTTACTCATTTATTTATTGTAATTTATTCATGATGGTATAGGGAGTTCTGAGTGTAAACTCTCAACAACATAAAGTCACTATTCTTGATGTAGTATAAAATAACCACTCTTCAAAACTGTAATTACACATAAAGCTGTAATGCAATCCACACAATTTCTATGACAACTAGCATATACTTCATGATTACTGCGTCATTCACTGCTTACTATCATTCTGCCATCACTAGGATGTTATTAGTCATTTTTTTGTGGGCCTGTATTTTCCCACAAATGCATGGTTCCGGGGGGTGGGGGGGGGAGGGAAACTTATTCTCAATTTCTTTTACTATTTGTTTTCCTGACTTGATATTTTTTCTGCCTCTTGGTAACTTAGCAACCAAGGCCATTTAATCCATAGTCAAATACATATAAGTGTGTATGTATATTAGAGCTTCGACAATGGTTTGAAAATTTCTTAAAAGTGCCAGTATTTTTCAAAGCAAGAAGTTAATCTTGTGCTAGCTCTGGAAATAATATAACTTCATATAATAATTTCATATATTATACATATTTATGTAGGTATATATGCTTTATTTGCCATTAAAGAATAGGAATTATTTTGAACTTAAGACGCCTGGTTATTTTGACATGGAGAAACATAAACCTATCATTTGGTTTGTTTGGAAAATATTTTCTATTGACAAAGAAGAAGAAATGTATAAAACTCTCACTAAGTTAATACCTATGTGGGATTTTATAGCTTTTACTCTATTTGAGGTTTTTTATAATACTCATCTAATTTTAGCGCGGTTCCAGTCAATGGCTGAAGTTTAAAGTTTGCTAACACCATGTTACTGCCAAACAGAACTTTTCCTCCCTTATTAACTAGGGCAATTTGAATATATTTTGGTAAGACTTCTCTATTTGTTTTTCTTTCCCTAAAAGGAGAAATGAAAAAAAAACAAACAAAAAACCAAGACGTATACTTGGAACTCTTCTGGTTTTTTGAGGTGTCAGGAGTCTCGAATCTACAAAGAGTCCACACACTAAGACTGTTATAATCAAAAGGACAACTAATAACAAAAATTGTCAAGGATGTAAAAAAATTGAAATTCTCACATGCTGCTGATAGAAATGTAAAAGAGTTAGACACTTTGGATTACAGTCTGGTAGCTCCTCAAATGGTTACACACAGAGTTGCCTTAAGATATAACAACTGTACTCCTACTTAAATTCCCAGAAGAAATGAACCATATGACCATGAAAAAAACTTGTACATTAATGTTCATAGCAGCCTTATTCATAATAACCAAATGTAGAAACAATTCAAACTGACTAATGCATAAATAAAATGTGTTACATTGATACAATAAATACTTGGCAATAAAAAGGAATGCTACAACATAGATGACCCTTGAAAACATTATGCTACGTGAAAGAAGCCAATCACAAAGGTCTACATATTTTATAATTCCATTAACTGAAATGTCCAGAACTGGCAGATCTACAGATACAGAAAGTAGATTAGTGATTACCTATGACTGGAAGGATAGGGGACTGAGGGTAAGAGCTAAGGGATATGGGGTTTCTTCTCTGGGATAATTAAAATGTTCTAAAATTGATTATGGTAATGGATGCATAACTCTAAGAATACACTAGAAGACATTAGCTTTTAGACCATAAATGGATGAATTGTATGGTGTATTGATTATTTCTCAATAAAGCTATTAAAAAAAGAAACTTGGGTCAGGCAAAAAGCAATCTCTTCTATTCCACCTGTATTCTCATTCCAATAGACATATAGTTTCATTTGAATATTTGTTACATTAGTAATTAAAGGTCTTGTTGACAAGTTTTAGAAAACAATTTTCATTTTTAGAAAATCCCATTAATTCCCTTTCCTTTAACAAGAAACCACCTGAATTATATAACCCTAATGGTATGTACATTTGACAAATGTTTATGATTGATTTATTTCCAGAAGCATTTAAAGAGCTGTACACAGAGATGAAAGGACCATGTTTATAAATGTGGCATTATAAATGCTAATTTATTTTCCTTTAGAACAACATAGAAAGGCTTTTTTCCCATACACACACACACACACACACACACACACACACACACACACATATAAACAAAGAGAAAAAAGAGAAAATACCAGAAGACAAATGGAGTATTATATCAATTTTCAAAATAATTATCTCTGAAATTTATATGAGCAAATTCCCAACACCATTGCTGACAATGGCTAACAGTTCAACTAAACTATTGTCTTGTGACCCAATAGGCTGGTAATGGGTAACTCAATTCCAGGAATTCTCAAGACAAAAAGACAAAAGTGACAAATATATAAAACCACATACTGAGTTGATTGGCTCTTTACAGAAAATTTGTTCTCTGTCCTATTTTACCTGACAGAGGCCAGATGGTCAGATAATCAAAACTAACTTAACTATCCTTGCTGCCACCAATGGGACAATAAATGTTAGCTTTATATAAAGCAGACATGATTTAACCAGATTTAGCACGTGAAAGCCCAAGTCCTTTATTGCCACACAGACCCAACAGGAGGGCCAAGGGAAGACATCTTGTGGCACTAGTGTGGAGGAAGTGTACCATTTTTGTAACTCCAATGGAGAGAGACTCATGAGAGCAGAGTCTCCAGTGAAACCTCCAGAAACAACTAACACAGATATAATAGGGTAGGAAACAATGCAGTTGATATTTACTTGCTTATGAATGAGAATTATCATATGTGGTTTGACTGTCACCTAATAGAAGCAAAAGGGAAGGAAAAGTTTATACAAGAAAACAAAAATATAGGCTGTGGGCAGATGAATTTTTGTTTTTAATGAGTGTTTTGGGTATTTATGGTTTTCTAAGAAACCTTGTGATTTGAACTGTAGGGGCACTGGGTAGGTGTGATACCTAAGAAATGGCTGCTAATACTCTTCTATTGGCATCTTCATATCAGCTAATCCAGTGGTTATCATTACTTGTTTTAATTCTAATTGTAATTATTTAGCAGCTATAAATATAAACTTTATCCTCACTCCAAACCACCAACATACATATGATTCAAATTTTGTTATTCTCATAGATAGTGAAATATATTGCTTAAACTCATATAGATAGCAATTTTTAGACTAGGGATTAAGCACTGGATATTTTACTTCTTAAACTGTATTATTTCTATTAAAATAATACTTATCCTGATTTCTTGATTTTCTATCACCAACTGCCTCATCTTCATTGTCATCACTGGCTTTAGTTATATAAATAAGCCATGTCAATAATGATAAAAATATACTAATTAAATATCTAAAACATCTTTCAATGAAACATTAGAAACTTCATAAATCTTCCCTAGGAAAAAGTAGCATATCTAGTGATGTGGGAAACAAAGGCAAAAGAAAAAAAAATTAAGTTTCCTTACAACTTACAGCTCATTGACTTGAGACAGAGAGTGTGACCTTCCTCTAGAAACTCAGCTGCCTCGATGATGACATTTTGCTAAGGGCAAAAGGCAATTTTGCTTAACATTTTCCTGACCTCCAGGATCCTGTAAGTCCACTTTAACATATAAAAAGTTCCTTTGGAAATTTCCGTTCTCTCCACTCCCCAAATGTATGTTAACCATCATTCTCCAAGCATATAGCCCACTGGTATGTACCTAAAGGGTCTCATGACTGAGGTTTTACTAAACAGTAATAAATGACCTTTTCCTAACAATGGCTAGCCCCCTCTGGATCCTGGAAACCTTGCTTCCAAAATTCCTTGGAGCCTTGTGCTACCCCAAACCCCCCTCTCCACTTGAAAGTATATAATCTGGCCTTTCTTCACAGCTCCGGTGTAGCTCTTTTTGCCCTGGGTCTTATCATCATGCTTTAATAAAACCACATTTTGGCACTGAGGATCTCTCAAGAATTCTTTCTTGGCCCTCAGCTCTGAACCCCCACATTTTCCACATCATATAGGACTGTAACTGTCTTATATATTCAGTCGTAAAACAAAGGGTTTTTACCCTTTATTTTACCTGGAAAGAATTGTGTTGTTTTCTGTTTATTCAGAGATTTGAAAGGATGGTATATATCTTTTATGAAAGTTGAGGTCTCTATTACAGAGCCCCACTTGCAAAGATATCCATGAATTCACCATGAATAATTCTTCAGACTTAAGAACTGATCACTAAGGTTTTACACCTCTATACATTTAAATCTCTTTCTTGTTGAGCTGAGTTTTTCTTTTAAAATATCAGTACAGCAAGCATTTTTAAAATGTCATGCATTAAGCTTTTTATTTAATGTGCAAAGTGGAGTAAGAAATATCTTGGTTGCTGATCATAGTCTCATGGTCAGGGTGCAATGTGTGTGTGAGAGATGGGCGAATGAGTGTAGATGGTAACTAAAATAATTTCAACAAATAAAGTGTCACTGTAGGCATCACTGTGCACACACAGGCACATGCACACACACATATGTAACTGAAAGTGACCGGAGGAGCTTTCCTAAATTAGTATCTCAGATACAGTTGGCATTAACTTAAAAAGAAAAAACCTGTTCTGGTTTCTAAGATTTTGTCTTCATTTATAGCGACACGGCTATGAAAATAATGATAATGCTCTACAATATAATCTGAAACACATTTATTTTAACAATGATACCTGAGTCAACCCTTCTTTTTTTAATCAACTGAGATGAATCAATAAATATCAATACCTTTATACATTATTATATAATTATTTATAGTTCTAGTATTTAAAAATTCTAAAATACACAATTCTGAATTAATATTAGTAATTTAAACATTGTTGGGGTGCCTAGGTGGCTCAGTCAGTTAAGCATCTGCCTCTTGATTTCAGCTTAAGTCATGATCTCACAGTTCATGAGATCAAGCCCCAAGTTGGGTTCCTTGCTGACATCACAGATCCTGCATGGAAATCTCTCTCTCCCTCTCTCTGCCTGCCCTTCCCCTACTCATGCATGTACACTTGCTCACTGTCTCTCTCTCTCTAAAATAAATAAATAAGCTTTAAAAAAAGTTAGAAAGTGGGGTGCCTAGGTGGCTCAGTTGGTTAAGCGTTCAACGTCAGCCTAGGTCATGATCTCTCTGGTCCAGAGTTTTAGCCCTCTGCTGGGCTCTGTGCTGACAGCTCAGAGCCTGGAGCCTATTTCAAATTCTGTGTTTCCCTCTCTCTCTACCCCTCCCCCACTCAGGATTGCTCACATGCGTGTGCTCTCTCTCTCTCTCTCAAAAATAAACATTAAAAGAAAGCAAGAAAGCAAGAGAAAGAAAGAAAGAAAGAAAGAAAGAAAGAAAGAAAGAAAAAGAAAGAAAGAAAGAAAAAGACAGAAAGTTAGAGAGAAAAAAAGAAACATCATTTATTCCACAGTGTGGTAGTGAGGTTGTATCAGAATTATAGTAGGCAAAGAAATCATGTTATTATATTTAGAGGTAGAATATGAAGTTATCAAAAACAGCCATTGATGTTACTATTATTTCTCATTTTAAAACAAAATCTATAATTAAAAAATATAATCAATGAAATGACTATTGTAATAAATCTAAGAAATCTTGTATCTGCTAAAAAAAACTTTGAAAATGATGTAAAAGGTCACTTTGCAATGAGGCACGTGAATTCTGCCAATTAATTAACAGATGTCAGAGTTAATTCCTTTTACATTTTCTGACACATTATTATAATACTATTAGCGTATATTTAAATCTGCATAGTCTGGAAATAACAGAATAACAAAGAACTGAATTCCATACTATGGAAGATTTGAAGAATTAATTTTTTTTAAATGTATCATGGACACTGGAAAATGCTCAAGCTAATGATGCCATACACATTTTTTTTAAATATTACCTTTTGATGTGTTACATGAGCACATTTACATACTATAATCAATAAAAGGCTTATCCATAAATGAGCTATTATATGCTTAAGGAAAATATTCCCCTTATTCATCATCAAATATAATAATAACAACACAAGAAAAAATTTTCTGAGAACAATTTTCCCTCTCCAGGATTAATATAAAGCAGAAAGTAGGACTGTTTGATATTTCTACATTTTTATTATAGTTTAAGTTCCCTATGAAGATTTTAAAATTTTGGAAAGGTTAGGGCTGAAGGATTAATATTGCTTTTTAAAGAATGTAAAAACACAGTATAATTTACAATAAGAAAAAGCGATTTATAAAAATCATCTGTAAAAAGGGTTCTAATAGAAAAACTATACATTTTTAGTGTTATTTTACAAGTCTTTAGATGAGATTGCACAACACTACTCCTCTGATCAATTTTGACCATTCCACAATTCTGTCACATGTATTCTGAGTGTTGTTTTAAAGGAAAAAGCTACTTCATTGTCACCTCTTCACTTTAAAGTGTGTAATTTTTCATGAACAAACATCAAGAAAATCACTGAGAAAATCAATAAAGCATAAACAATTTCAATTTTTAAATAATTTTCCAAACCAGTCGCTTCATGGCTTCCAAGTAAGTGAATGAATCAGGATTCAAAACCATTATTCTTTCTTGGACAATTAGGAGAAATATACTAAAAATTAATTAATTAATTAATTAATTAATTAATTAAACATCACAAATTCAAGAGTACAGACTGAATGCTTATATTTTTAATTTAAAAATTTCATGCCTTGTTGGTTGTGTGTGTGTGCATGTGTATGTGCATATGTTTCAAAAATACAGTGAATCTTTCAAGAGCAAAGCATTTCATGGAATACAGAAGAATTCTTCCCATGTTACAAGTATTTTCCAAATCAACATTTTCTAAGCCTGGAATTGTATGGAAACAACTTCAAGAGTGGTAACTTGCAATCTGTCAGTAAGTAAAATAGTGTAAGTGTCAAGAGCATGGACTCTGGAATTAGCCTAGTAGGGTTTCTTCCTGCTGATACTTTTTAGCTATGTGAATATCTACAAGTTATGTTAACATTCCTGTGTCTCATTTTTCTCATCTATAAAATCAGGATTAAATAACAGTACCTACACCTCATTGGTTTTTGTGAGAATTACATGAGTTTTCATGTGTAAAATACTTAGCCAGGAGCTTAATATTTGGTATTTTTATCTAAACAATACTTAAAATAATTATAAGATAAAAATACAAAAATAGAATTTTAAGTTTTAGATCCAGTGAAGTTTCATTAATCACATATTTTCATTAAACATCTGAAAATATTTCAATTTTTCATCTTTTTTCAATATTAAATAACATTTAAAAAAATCATGAATATTTTTATAAAGTATACATATGTTTAAAATTTTTTAATATTGAATAGATTTAATAACACAATGATCTTTAATACATTTGCTACTAAAAAACACTGAAAAATTATAATTACCTTAAATTTGAGGTCTTAAATATTCTTATGTTCAGGTTTTCATATTTCTCAAGGGAACACAATTTTATTAAAGAATATTTTATGAAATGGTTTGCAAACTAAATTAATGCACTTATTTTGCCAAGTAAAAATAAAATTGTATTTTTTGCTCTTGTAATCTCATCCAATAAATTCACTGAAGTAAAACAATAGGTCACTTTAATCCCTGAAGTTGCTATACACAAAAACTAAAAGGATGATGTGCATATTACTCAGTATTTAAAAAGAAGGCATATATACAAAAAAGGATATTTGAAAGTGCATATCAATAAAAGAAGATTATTATTTTCTAAATTAAATTATATTATTTAATGCACCTTTTTTCCTATCATATTTAAACTTATGTTTTCTGCTAAGCAAATATCAAATACTGTAGTGAGATTAGATAAAATTGCTAGGTTCTTCTTTCACTGAAGCATCATTCCAGAAAAAAATTATAAATCCAAATGTATTGATACTTGTAATTATCTTTATAAATCCCTACACATCAGTCTCACAATGAAGACAGGTCATATTATTTCAAGACATGTGGGAAATGATTAATACTGTAGGGTTAGTGTACTTGAATTTTGTTTATCTCATCCATAATTTTCATCTTCTGAACTTTGAAGCCTTTCTGAATTCAGAGAAACTTCAATACAAAAATTAATTACTGCTAGGACAATAAGGACTTGGCCACAGTAACTTTGGTGTTCAAATTAAAGATAAAATGATGGATTTTTCTTATTTGAAGTGAAAACTATTCACATGTAATTGATCAGAAAAGCAAGATCAGTTAGTTATTGGTGTAATGACTTCATTTTTATCTCACTCTTTTTCTATAGGAAGCTATGTTTATGTCTTTCTATGATCCACCTATCTTTTTCCCATCTATATATCCACGTTAACTTCTGCAGTAATATTAACACATACCAAAAAATGTTTACACAATCCTGAATTATTCTTTGCAGTACCTTAAAATAATAGACATTATAATGCCCATTTCATCCATGAAGAGAGCTTGAATGTTTAATATACTCAGATTTCATAAAGTCTATAAAGGCAGGTATATAATTCAAACTCAGTTATTTAAATTTCAGAGCTGAGTCTTTCAACTATATCTATGGGTACTATAAAATTAAACAATATATAGAAATTCAACAAAAATGAATACATTTCATGTTTTTCTCAGTTCTTTTATGAGGTGTCCAGTTCAGCCAATCTTTCAAATACATCCAAATATTTAATGTGAATATTCCGTAATCTGAAAAACCCATGAGAATGTCAATGAGAGCAAGCGATGGCATGAGTACCTGCTGAAACTGACTGAAAAGGACAGTCAGTTCATGGCAGTGCATGCCAAGGCCATTTCGCTGCCTTTAATTCTCTTCCTTTGTCAAATAGTATTAGTCCACCAAAATGGGATACTACAACATAAGGATTTTGTAATCTCTATTTTCACATTAATTCCAATACTTCATCACATCACAGCATGTAAATTTATCATTATAAATTTAACCAATGCCATGAGTCATTGTTCCCAGGAAACAGATTTGCATGAAGGAGGTATATTTTTTTTGGAAATCCCTTTGCTCACATCCATGTCTACCTTCTGTCAGTTTTACCAAAAAATTTGTCAATGCATAACATGGGTCACTATTTTCCTATCATTAAATACCAGTTTTCTTACTCTTTCTTCAAGCTTTCATAATATTTTGTCCCACACTTTCCATCTTTATACGATAATATCGTCTTCATCTGCTGCATGTTCCTACCCACCCCTCTTATCTACAAATTGTGTGTTTTGCTGCCACAGCATTCGATCCCTGGTAGCAATATCTATATCATAATTATGCTGCATATGGCAAACAAGACTGCATCAATATAAACTACACTTATTTAGCTTATAAGTGTGGTGGTCATCAATTCTGGCAGAACTCCATCGAGTAGATTTTTATCACCTAAGCTAAACTGATTTGTATGATTAGTGAGGCTCACTACTGACTGGTTTTGGTTGGCTTTAGCTGGGAGAAATTTGGCTAGTTTGTCTCCCCATGTCCCTCATCCTCCAGCAGCCTAGCTCAGGCATGGTCCTCTGGTGATTTCAGACACATAAGAATTCAAATAAAAACACGAAATGCTTTTTCAAGTTTTTACTTTGCTACATCTTTTAAGAACAAAGGAATTTATGGCTGGGCCCAATGCCAGACTGGCAGGTTAAATGACAAAGGTCATGGATAAAGGGAGAAGCAAAGAATTGGGGACAGTTAAACAACAACTCTACCAAATCCAAATGTGGATTAAATACACACACACACACACACACACACACACACACACACACACATTATGAACTCTCTTATTTTTCAAAACCTTAATGTAAATGTTTCCAGATGAACTACAAAATCCTTTAGTCAAGTTATACACTCACACAAAACCTGGCTGAGTATAGCTTAGGTTACATTCATTTTATACACTGATTCATATCTTCATATTATTATTTTTCATTCAAGACTATAATTGGAATGCCTATTTATTTAAGATATCTTTCTTGCCTCTCTATAGTTTTATGATTTCTCCAAAGAGTTACAACACATTTTAAGTTCCTGGCTATCTCTCTCTTTCTCTCCCTTTCTCTCCCTCTCGCTCTTGCTCTCTCTCTCTCTCTCTCTCGTCATTGTTGTTGCTACTAAAACTGTACTATTTCCCCCACTATATGTTCATTTTATTATTTTGTTTGATAAGGGCTTATTTAATTTTATAAATGATTTAAATTTTCTAAGTATCATTTCTTAACATTAAGCTTAACATTGATAGCTTACATTAAGCTATCAAAGTATTGGAATGACCAATGTGGGAAGCTGTGAGTAGTTTGGAAGGTGTCTGGGTAACGGATCAGGAAGATAAGGATATTAGTCCCTGTGCTGTACAAGATAAAGTTTAGCTTGATTCAAGACAAAACCCATGATAGAAAATCCAGGATAACAGACTAGAGCATCTCAGTAGATCATGTAAGGAAATAGAAGAGACTTAATACAAAATTTGGCATATGATGGATTATGAACTCCATTTCAGATGGCAGGAAAAATAATAAAATAAATAATGTTCATTAGGTATGTGCTACATTAAAAGTATTCTTATACATATCTATTAATTTAATTTTCATAATATACCCCATGAACTACTATTATTACAGTGACTTCCCAAATGAGGAGGCCATAGCCCAGAGAATTTAAAAGACTTAGCCAAGATTGCATTGTTACTAAGAATGCACCTTTCAATATTGCTTTTTTGTTCCTTAAGAAAAACAACCCTTTTCAAAGGGTGTACAACTACATATTCTCATGTTTGTGGAAGACAGCAAGTGATAACAAGGAAACTGAGTTAAACATCCAAGTGTCTCCCACAGGACATTTGATATTAAATTATAATTGTTGTTTTTTTTTTTTTTATCTTTCCAGCTGGTGAGGCTCTGGCTTCTTATCTTGTCTACATTAAGTTCAAATTTATGCCATCTTTTCCATTGGCAATTGCTAATCCTCTCATGCAGGGAGGGATATATGCATGAAAACTGAGCTTCTCTAAAAACACCATAAAGTCTCACAACTCCTACCCTTTATTACTTGCCTTTCCAACTTTCTGGAATGTTGTATAAATACACTTTTTTAATTTTTCTTAAAAACCTCTGAATCATTACTAAGACTCAGGTGAAACAGAACTTCCTCACTAAAATCTTCCCTGACTTATCAAGGAAAAATAAGCTGTTCATCTATGATTCTGTAACAATCAAACCGTATCTTTTTCTTACTATGTTATGTAATTTCTGTTTGCAGCCATCCTCTCTAGCAGTTCCTTTATTTTCCAAGCTCTGTATCAGTCTTGCCTAGTACAAGTCCCTTTAACTTGGGGCCATGATGGTATTTGAGTTTGTATCCCCAGGACTTAGAATAGTTTCTGGTAAATATAAAACACTGAACAAACACATATAGAGGGAATTAATAAGGGAATCTAAAGGGTTTTCATTTAATTTTTTTTTAACTCAGCAAGAGTTAACTAGCATAAAAAAGGGAGAAGACATTGTAATAAATTAACTTTTACTTTGTACACCCTCTTATTCATCATTATGGCAGAAATTAGTGAATTACATTACTTATAATTACCCAGAAAGAAAAATCGTCCTGCCTTATAACTGCTGTTGATTATGAATTCTGTATTCTAAAGACTCGTTATTCAAATATGGTATTTTTGGAAAACACAAAAATATGCTTTAGTATTACCTCACATCACAGGAAAGTTTTTCTACTCAAGTCATCAATAGCTTTGCCAGAAGAAATAGCAGATTCTCAACAGTACCTTCTGCTTGGTACTTCTCAATTAATTAACTTCGGAATGAGTGAAGAATAAATTCTCAAACAATATCAATGACTGTAAAATATTTTTTCCATTGAACATATAATACGTTTATTCATCTTGCACATTTAGGCCGTCCCAGGCATTTGCAGAAACAGATGTTCCTGAGAGTATATCAGCGTACAGACATCAATGTTATGCTTATCTCATATATGGAGCCTTAGTTTCTAAGCTAGTACTTAAATCAACATCACAGAATGTTTCAGTGATTTATACAGTCCTTCATTTCAGTAAAGTAGAAAACAGTCCTCAAAAGCAGCCAGCCATATAACAGACCTAGAGGTACAGAAAAACCACCAACAGATTTGCCAAAGAACCAGATGCTGTCTTTGGAAGAAAATTTCCCAGCTTGGCATCAGGAGCTTACAATGTCATCCAAATGATTCCTCCACACTTTGGAAGACAATATTTTCAAACAACCTAAGCACACAAAAACCCATTGGAATAGCACTAAAGCTAAAGCATAAGTAGTCTTTGGAGACTAGAGTAAGGTATACAAAATGCAACTTAATATGTTTTTTTTTTAATGTAGATTAGAAAAATAACAAAAGAATATTTTAAATGCACCTTATTTTTATTTTTTTTTAAATTTTATTTAAATCCAAGTTATTTAACATATAATGTAATAATGATTTCAGGAGTAGAACTTAGTGGTCCATAACCTACCTATAACACCCAGTGGTTATCCCAACAAGTGCCCTCCCTAATGCCCATCACCCATCCAGACCATTCTGCCATCCAAAACCCCTCCATCAACCCTCAGATTGTTCTCTGCATTTACATGCACTTTAAGTGAAATTATGGTAGGGATGTGTGTTCAGAAGAACCAAGTGCATGTTAATACCAATCTTTATCTTTAACATATATAAAATTATTTCCAAAGTCTGTTACATCTGTGGGGTATAACAAAAACAAAATCAGAGTTATATCCTTAGTGGGAAATTGATCCAGATAACAGATAAGCTCCTGTGTGTGTGTTTGTGTGTGTGTGTGTATTGTTTTATCTTTATATCATTTTTGTTTTATGATCATTATTCCAAAATCCTAACAAAATCTGTAAAACTCAGTTTACTATTTTAAAGAAGGAAGTAGAAAATACAAAAGCACACAAGAAACATTAAGTGAAGTTTTTATTTGTTTTGAATACAAAACCAGGTAGCAGTTAAACATTTAAGAATAAATTATTTCTCCAGAAATATTTCTCCGGAAAAGATAAGATCTTTTGATAAATACTGTTATATTGCACATAATTTAGAAATACAAAATTTTTAAGAAATATTCATGTTTTTAAGAAATATTTGTTTTTCATTATAATATTTACATTCTAGTAAAATATGTATAGAAATTGCATATTTATCTATTTTTATAAATGCATGTAAACGTACTTTTTTTTTTACTATAATGAGAATCACTTGGCTTTTATATGATCTAATTAGGTGAACTGAATCAATGTTTGGGATTTGTTGAAAATTTGGGAATATACTTCCTGTATCTCCCAAAGTGATATGTATGATTTTCTAATAATAGGGAAAATAAATCCCTTCAGAACATAGTTGCCTGAATTTTATTTCTCAAGGAATTAAAAATTAATTTCCTAGTACTGAAAATATTGGTTTATACATTTTATTTTTGAAGCAATGTGAAAAGGATCATCCAAAGACATATAAAATTGATTCAGGACTATCTTATTTAAGAGTAATTTATGTCCTTCCTTTATCTCTACATGAAATTTGTGGATGATTTTATTTAAGATGCTTTTCATTAAACGGGGTCAAATTCCTGTGAGCACAAGTCACTTAGGGGAACAAAACTGACAAGTTCCCACGATCAGGACTTTTCAACTAGTTTATCAATAGTTGATTTCCTCAGCAGGTCATTAGAGCCTGCTGCACAGATATGAGCACATTTAGCAATGAAGTCAACAGACCTAAGAGCCCCATCCAAGCATCAAATGAAGAAAGCAGCCAAGAGCTTTGCACAGACACAGATGTTAATGCTAAAAAATGTATTCCAGACTTTAGCATCTGTGTACTTTATCTGTCAGACATTCCCTTTGTATGGCTCAGCTGCTGGCTCTGTAGTGGGACATAAAGGAGAGGGAGTATAGGAAAAGACTATGAGTTGCATTAACTCTTTTCTATAAAAATACTGCCACAGTTTAATAATTCTATACTCTATTGTGTTAAATAATGGGTGCAGAGGTATTTCATGATTTATATTATGGAGAAATTAAGGACTTCTATATTGAAAGCAATATTCTGAGATTTACATAAAACATATAAACAAATCAGTTCAAAGGTATACTTTTCTGACATCATCAAAATATAATCAGATATTATATTAATTACATCCAGCATCTCAAGGCCAAGAAATGAGGGAAAAAAGACCATCACATTTAAAAACTTGAACTTCAAAGAGTGTCTTTTCTAAAATTGGTTATAATTTTGAAGTACAAATGATTTGAGTATATTTACATCACACAACAATTTTACATAGTAATTTCAATACCATGCACGTACATTTTTGACTAACAAATGTTGCCTTACTTGGTATTCAATAATTTTTTAAACCTCACTATATCTTCTAATGTCATGTTTCTTGGACTCAGGGCGCCCTATTCACTGCCAAAGCCATCAGGCCAGTCCTCTCCTGGATACCAGTAAATAAACAGTGGATAAGTAAGTCCACATTAATAATCCTTTCCCATGTTAAAAATTACACAGGAACAGCTCATTCCAAATTACTGCAATTTATAACTATAAGGATCTAAAGTGGACAACATTGCTAACAGGAACCAAAAGGACTTGATGGGTCCTTTCCTCTCCTAGCAATGATCATCTGCAAAGATGTAAATTGTCATGAGTGATGTAAAAGGTGACATTTTCCGCAGTTAAAAGGTATGAATATTAACTGTTAGATAATTAGTGGTCTATTCCCTCTATTTCTTACACTGCGTGTATGTACACATGTGTTACTCTAATAGAAAAACAAGGCAGTTTGACTAAATGTGAGAAAAGGTGGTTGTATGAGTAAAATAAATAAATTATATTCAGATCTTACTGTGTGACAGACCCTAACTTAAACATATTACATATATTTCTTACTGAATCCTTGAAAAAGCCAAAATGTTAAGTATGGTATATTCCTCTTTTCCTGTTAAGGAAATGACAACTTTGATCTAGCAAAGGCAACCCCACTCCCAAGTGGTGAAACTTGGACCCAAAGCTGTGGTGTGTGATTCCAAATTCTATGCTTGATCACAGTTTGATCTGTTGTGGACAAGTAAATGTTTAAGAAACTTCTCAAGGAGCAATGGGGAGAGCCCTGATTTCTAGCATGATCAAATTTTGTGTAAGTCCCTCCACCTCAGTTGATGTTAAGCTATCAAACAGTCATTAGTGAATATGACATTGGGAAGAAATGTACAATTGCTCTGGGAAGCCAGTGCAAGCAGGGTCTAGAATACAAGTGCAACTTATGGTAATTTAGTCCTTTCTGAAGCCTATCAACTGGATAGAACAAATATCTACTGTGAATTCTATTTTTTAAAAGGCCTTAACTGCATAAATAGTTGCTGCAGCCCATCAGTGATGAATTTCTTAGTCCCTAAACTTAGTGTAAATGATTTTTTAAATGTTTAAAATTAAGCAGCATTTAAAATGAATTTTTCATGTAAGTCTAGCGGTAATATTTAATGAAGTCTTCATACTTATCCTATTAATTCACTAAAACTGACACTTATCTTTGAAACTGTACTAACATTTGGCCAAAAAGTAAACTGTTTTGTTCACATTTTTCAACAATATACTTTGATATTTTCAACAATATACTTTGGGACTTACCAAACGGTCTATACCATCCTTCAAACATGTTTGACAGCTATTTGTTTTATGCATTATAATTCAATAAATGCATATTAATGATAATAGTAGTTTTAAATAGTTTCATAATCAAACATTTTTTATCTGATATATGCATATAAAAGTGAAACATTTTGGTTACTTTGTGATGGAAAGGTATTTTCGATAAACTATAACTCTAAACTTTATAAAACTTATAGACATCTCAATAACAATATATTCCCTGATTTTTACCATGTGCCTATACATCCCAGTCACATTCCTAAAGTCATTATGAATTAAGAATATTCATATGAATGTTCAAAAAATTTCACACATCTGCCAACACATTAAATCTTTTCCAAAATGGAATCTAATTGTATACACTTGAAACCTTATATCATGGCTTAATAATATAACTTGGGGAAACTGTCACATAAGCCCTTTGGGGTCATCTATTGAATAGACTACAAATTAGCTAACCAGTTCCTCACTGATGAATTTAAATCATTAAGATGCTAATAGCAAGAAAAACTGTCTAAAATCATAAAACTTCTAAGAGAAAACATAGAAAAGAAACCTCATTGACACCGACCTTGACAATGATATTTTTTTGGGTATGATCCCAAAAGCACAAGTAACAAAGCAAAAAATAAACAAGTGGGACTACATCAAAATGAAAAGCTTTTGCATAGGCTCGGCCGTCATCATGAATGACACATAAGTATCCAGACCAGTAAGTTCATGAATAACTGACTACCTCAGCGGAAACAGACGGTCATTGATGTTCTTTACCCCAGAAAGCAACAGTACCTAAGACAGAAATTCGGGAAAAATTAGCCAAAATGTACAAGACCACACACCATAAAGATGTCATCTTTATATTTGGATTCAGAACCCATTTTGGTGGTGGCAAGACAACTGGCTCTGCCATGATTTATGATTCCTGGGACTATGCAAAGAAAAACAAACACAAACACAGACTTGCAAGACATGGCCTGTATGAGAAGAAAAAGTTGTCAGAAAAACAGCAAAAGGAATCCAAGAACAGAATGAAGAAAGGCAGGGGGACTGCAAAAGCCAATGTTGATGCCGACAAAAAGGAGTAAAGATTCTTGGGGCGCCTGGGTGGCTCAGTCGGCTAAGCATCCAACTTCGGCTCAGGTCATGATCTCGCGGTCCGTGAGTTCGAGCCCCGCATCGGACTCTATGCTGACCACTCAGAGCCTGGAGGCTGTTTCGGATTCTGTGTCTCCCTCTCTCTCTGACCCTCCCCCATTCATGCTCTGTTTCTCTCTATCTCAAAAATAAATAAACCTTAAAAAAAATTTAAAAAGAAAAGATTCTGCAGTGACTATCTGTGGTGATTGTGCAGATTTTTCAGGAGAGGATTAATAACCTAAAAACAAAAAAATAAAAAATAAAATAAAAAGCTACTACATAGCAAAAGAAATAATTAAAAAAACAAACAAAGGCAGGCAACCTACACACTGAAAGAAAATATTTGCAAACTATATATATATTTTTAATGTTTTTAATGTTTATTTATTTTTGACAGAGAGAGAGAGAGAGAGCGGTGGGGTGGGGGGGCAGAGAGTGAGGGAGACACAGAATCTGAAGCAGGTTCCAGGCTCTGAGCCGCCAGCACAGAGCCCAATGCGGGACCTGAACCCACGAACCACGAGATCATGACGGGAGCCCAAGTCAGATGCTTAATCAACTGAGCCACCAAGGTGCTCCGCAAACTATGTATCTAATAAGATGGTAATATCCAATATATATGAAGAACTCATACAACTCAGTAACAAACAAAAAAAAAGCAATCTAATTAAAAAATGGGCAGAAGAAGTGAATAGACACTTTTTCCAAATAAAACATGCAAATGGCCAACAAGCACATGAAAAGACGTTCAACATCACTAATCATTGGGGAAATGCAAATCAAAAGTACAGTGAGGCATCACTTCACACCTGTTAAAATGGCTAACATCAAAAAAACAAGAGATAGGGCACCTGGGAGGCTCAGTCAAATAAGGATCTGACTCTTGATTCAGCTCAGGTCATGATCTCATGATCCTGAGACCAAGCTCCATGTCTAGCTCTGTCCTGATAGCATGGAGCCTTCTTGGAATTCTCTCTCTCTCTGTCTCTCTATGCTCCTATCCCGCTCCCTCTCTCTCTCTCTCTCAAAATAAAGATAAGTAAACATTTAAAAAAAAAAAAAAGACAAGAGATAAATTTTGGCAAGAATGTGGAGAAAAGGAAACTCTTATGCCCTTTTGGTGGGAACATAAATGGATACATCCTATGGAAAACAGTAGGGGGATCCTCAAGAAATTAAAAATGGAACTACAATATGATCTAGCAATCTCTCCCCTGGGCATATATCTGAAGTGAGTGAAAACAGGATATTGAAAAGATATCTGCATGCCTACATTTATTACAGCATCATTCACAATAGCCAAAATACCAGAACAAAGTAAGTGCCCGCCACTGGATGAACAGATAAAAAGATGTGGTATATTACAAACAATGGAAGATTATTCAGCCATGAGAAAGAATGATATCCTTCCATCTGCAATAACATGGACAGAACTTGAAGGCACATGCTAAGTGAGATAATCCAGAGAAAGATAAATAGAGTATGATTTTCTCTCTCTGTCTCTCTATGCTCCTCTGGGCATTTGTTAATTTTGTGTAAGGGGCAAAAATTGTGAAGACTTAGGTAAAGTGTCACAGACAGAAGAGCAATCTCATAGTGCATACAAACTAGATAAACTTTGGGTGGTCTCACAGGGCTAAAATGATAGATGATAAATAGGTAATAGGTAGATAGATAGGCAAGTAGGTAGGTAGGTAAACAGATAACAAGAATGTCACATTCCTGGTGAGAAAAAGGAGATAAAGGGTCAGAGGAAACCAGTACTGCCAATCTCCCCACTAATACATTTCCCAAATTCTGAAGGTGTTAGGGCAGAAGACTGAAAATCAAAGCTCAAAAATTCTACTTGGTTTTCAAATGTTGAGAAGAACACACAAAAGTTGTCATGTCAGTTATAAATCTTAAAGAACTGAAGTCTGGGAGACTTGGCAAACTGTGGTATCTGAACTGTCAAAACACTAATCACTTCACAGTCTGATTGGATTAAGGTGTTTATCTGCCACTCTACCTAGAAAAAACAATAAATCAACTGCAGAAAAGTGTGTGAAATCAAGAGCCTCTTAAGTTTTTTGAGTACATAATACAATAAAAAATTAGTAGGAATATGAAAAATCATGATTAAATACTTGAAAATCAAGCATTTAATTGATAATAGGAGTTTTACAATATGATTAACATGATTAACAAAATAAAAAAGAGATATAATAAATGAAAAAGTGGAGATTTTAATCAAAGAATAATCTGAAAAAGAATGAAATGGATAGTCTTAAGACTAAAATATACAACTGAATTCGACAACCCAAATGATTAGGTTAACAGCAGGTTATTGATGAAAAAAAAGAGGAGTGATAAGTGGAAGACAGTTAAATAGAAAATATATAAAGGAAAGAAATGAAAATGGAAAATAGAGAACAGACTATTACTGGCATTTATTCAGCACAAAAGTCTAGCATATATGTAATTTGAATCTTGAAAGAAGAAATGAGAGATAAGGCAAAAGTAGTGTTTCACGAGATAACTGTTTATAAAACATGATGAAAGATACCAAACCAAAATTTCAAGAGCCTTGCCAACTCCACACAGTACCCACTTTTATTTATTTTTATTTCATTTTTTTCAAATGTTTTTTTACTTTTGAATGAGAGAGAGAGAGAGAGAGAGAGAGAGAGAGCGAGCTGGGGAGGGCAGAGAGAAGGGGACAGAGGATCCAAAGAGGACTCCGTGCTGACAGCAGTGTGCCCAATGTGGGCTCGAACCCATGAACAGCGAGATAGGGACCTGAGCTGAAGTCGGATGCTCAACTGACTGAGCCATGGAGATGTCCTTTCATTTTTTAAAAGAGGAAAAAAAAAATAAGGAGAAAGAGAGAGAACAATGAAAAGGTGTGTGCACATATGCATACTATAGTAAAACTACTGAAAACAAAGAAAGTAGAAAGCCTGAAAGCAGAGAAAAAAAAAAAAAAGCATACATTACTTGCAAAGAAACAGTAGTAAGAGTTAACAACCAACATTTCAACAGTCAAGGAAAACCAGAAGATGTAAAAATGAACTACTGAAAGATGTGAGAGAAAAATTGTTGTAACAGAATTATCTATCCAGTGATAGTGGTTATAAAAATGAAGTTGAAATTAAAAACTTGCAAAATAAGTAAACCCTAGAGATTTACCATCTATATTAGAAAGAGTAGAGAGAGTTTTTCAGGCAAAAAGAAAGAGAATACAGGCAGAAGCAAAGAAAAACAAGAGGCTGGAAGAGCAATGAAAAGACTAACATAGATTCTAGTTTTGTTTTTCTCTTCCGATGACATGTGCCTCACCTTTATGGCACTTACTTATCTAATTGTCCATCTGGCCCACAGAATTATAACTTCTATTAACACAGGGACTGTCTATGTTTTGTTTCTTTTTCTAATTCATGGAAACATTTGGCAATCTTTGTTTATAATTTAGATGTTAAGGTTCTTTATCACAGTTTCCTCATTTAGTGTCATGGTATGGCAAACACAGCTAAAGCTAACCAAGTACCCAGGTTTATATTTGTCAGCCTCCCGTAGAATACGACTGTGATCATGTGACTTGTGATGACCAATGAACTACGGACCTAATGATATGTTTCCACTTCTGGTCAGAGGCTGTTAATAGTTTATTTGTCCCCTCTATGCCTCTTCCTCAGCTGAAAACCTGAAGACCACAGATTCCAGATGGCAGAGATTCAAGATGAATGAGTGCTGTACAGCTCACCTCAGAATTGCCTTGGCTAAGAAATAAATCTTTAGTCTGTTATACTGCTAAGATTTGGAGTTTGATAATACAACAGCATGACCTAATTTAAACTGATAAAAATGTATGTATGATCTCCGTCTCTTTCTCTGCAATTTCACTTCAAAGTTGTAAATAATGGCATATGAGACATCTTCTGAACATGGGAATATTTTCTTCAAACCAGCAAAATATATTATTCTTATATTCAATAAATTTTGAAGTAACAATACCTATTTCCACCCTGAGTAGTCATTAGTAATCATCCCAAGATTTTGATACATAGGTCTGCTTTTAAGGTTTATTGTGTGTTAACACATCTTCAAATGCAATCTTGTTATGTAATGGTAAACACAAAAATTTCTATTATACAATGTTGAAAGTTTTTTTTTTATAATTTATTGTCAAATTGGCTTACATACAACACCCAGTGCTTATCCCAACAAGTGCCTTCCTCAATGCCCATCACCCATTTTCCCTCTCCCCCACTCACCCCATCCATCCTCAGTTTTTCTCTGTATTTATTTTTTTCCCTTCTCTTCTTATTTTTACTTATTTTTTATTTTTCTTTTTTCTTCCAATATATGAAATTTCTTGTCAAATTTGTTCCCATACAACACCCAGTGCTCATCCCAAAAGGTGCCCTCCTCAATACCCATCACCCACCCTCCCCGCCCTCCCACCCCCATCAACCCTCAGTTTGTTCTCAGTTTTTAACAGTCTCTTATGCTTTGGCTCTCTCCCACTCTAACCTCTTTTTTTTTTTTTTTCCTTCCCCTCCCCCATGGGTTTCTGTTAAGTTTCTCAGGATCCACATAAGAGTGAAACCATATGGTATCTGTCTTTCTCTGTATGGCTTATTTCACTTAGCATCACACTCTCCAGTTCCATCCATGTTGCTACAAAGGGCCATATTTCATTCTTTCTCATTGCCATGTAGTACTCCATTGTGTACATAAACCACAATTTCTTTATCCATTCATCAGTTGATGGACATTTAGGCTCTTTCCATAATTTGGCTATTGTTGAGAGTGCTGCTATAAACATTGGGGTACAAGTGCCCCTATTCATCAGTACTCCTGTATCCCTTGGGTAAATTCCTAGCAGTGCTATTGCTGGGTCATAGGATAGGTCTATTTTTAATTTTCTGAGGAACCTCCACACTGTTTTCCAGAGTGGCTGCACCAATTTGCATTCCCATCAACAGTGCAAGAGGGTTCCCGTTTCTCCACATCCTCTGCAGCATCTATAGTCTCTTGATTTGTTCATTTTGGCCACTCTGACTGACGTCAGGTGATATCTGAGTGTGGTTTTGATTCGTATTTCCCTGATGAGGAGTGACGTTGAGCATCTTTCCACGTGCCTGTTGGCCATCGGGATGTCTTCTTTAGAGAAGTGTCTATTCATGTTTTCTGCCCATTTCTTCACTGGGTTATTTGTATTTCGGGTGTGGAGTTTGGTGAGCTCTTTATAGATTTTGGATACCAGCCCTTTGTCCGATATGTCATTTGCAAATATCTTTTCGCATTCCGTTGGTTGCCTTTTAGTTTTGTTGGTTGTTTCCTTTGCTGTGCAGAAGCTTTTTATCTTCATAAGGTCCCAGTAATTCATTTTTGCTTTTAATTCCCTTGCCTTTGGGGATGTGTCGAGTAAGAGATTGCTACGGCTGAGGTCAGAGAGGTCTTTTCCTGCTTTCTCCTCTAGGGTTTTGATGGTTTCCTGTCTCACATTCAGGTCCTGTATCCATTTTCAGTTTATTTTTGTGAATGGTGTGAGAAAGTGGTCTAGTTTCAACCTTCTGTATGTTGCTGTCCAGTTCTCCCAGCACCATTTGTTAAAGAGACTGTCTTTTTTCCATTGGATGTTCTTTCCTGCTTTGTCAAAGATGAGTTGGTCATACGTTTGTGGGTCTAGTTCTGGGGTTTCTATTCTATTCCATTGGTCTATGTGTCTGTTTTTGTGCCAATACCATGCTGTCTTGATGATGACAGCTTTGTAGTAGAGGCTAAAGTCTGGGATTGTGATGCCTCCTGCTTTGGTCTTCTTCAAAATTACTTTGGCTATTCAGGGCCTTTTGTGGTTCCATATGAATTTTAGGATTGCTTGTTCTAGTTTCGAGAAGAATGCTGGTGCAATTTTGATTGGGGTTGCATTGAATGTGTAGATAGCTTTGGGTAGTATTGACATTTTGACAATATTTATTCTTCCAATCCATGAGCAGGGAATGTCCTTTCATTTCTTTATATTTTCTTCAATTACCTTCATAAGCTTTCTAGTTTTCAGCATACAGATCTTTTACATCTTTGGTTAGATTTATTCCTAGGTATTTTATCCTTCTTGGTGCAATTGTGAATGGGATCAGTTTCTTTATTTGTCTTTCTGTTGCTTCATTGTTAGTGTATAAGAATGCAACTGATTTCTGTACATTGATTTTGTATCCTGCGACTTTGCTGAATTCATGTATCAGTTCTAGCAGACTTTTGGTGGAGTCTATCGGGTTCTCCATATATAATATCATGTCATCTGCAAAAAGTGAAAGCTTGACTTCATCTTTCCCAATTTTGATGCCTTTGATTTCCTTTTGTTGTCTGATTGCTGATGCTAGAACTATCAACACTATGTTAAACAACAGCGGTGAGAGTGGGCATCCCTGTCGTGTTCCTGTCTCAGGGAAAAAGCTCTCAGTTTTTCCCCATTGAGGATGATGTTAGCTGTGGGCTTTTCATAAATGGCTTTTATGATGTTTAAGTATGTTCCTTCTATCCCAACTTTCTCAAGGTTTTTATTAAGAAAGGGTGCTGAATTTTGTTCTCTGTATTTAAGTGTCGCTTGTGGTTTGCCTCCCTCCCTCTCTGTAACTATTTTCCTCCCTTCCCTTCCCCCATGGACTTCTGTTAAGTTTCTTAAGATCCACATAAGAGTGAAAACACGTGGTATCTGTCCTTCTCTGACTGACTGACTTCACTAAGCATAATACCTTCCAGTTCCATCCACGTTGCTACAAATGGCATGATTTCATTCCTTCTCATTGCCAAGTAGTATTCCACTGTATATACCACAACAGGACACAGGTAATGTATTTGTGAGTTGACTAGGGGATGATATCATAGACATATTATTAACTATGTAAATAATTATGTAATTTATACAATATAAATGAAGTACAAATAGAGGCTACATTCCAACTCTACATGATAGTTTAAGAAGTATGGCCATAAAGTAATGACTCTGATTTTACATATTGCTGTGGAAGCAGAGTTAATGAGTATTAATTACCTATCCACCTATTTATGTACATGTATCTAATTATAGATATGTGAAATTTTATTATTCAGTAAAATATAAAGGTGTATATACTATAATATGAGGTGTAATTACAGCTTATCTGAAGCCACAGAGATAAGTTTTAACAAGTCTAGAAGTAGGAAATGTTTATGGAGTACTACAAATGTCAATTCCTGAAATAACAATTAGCTCCAAGGCCCTCATTGTTCTTTTAAAGGGGAGGGAGTAAATTGTGATAAAATAGTATCACTGTAAACTGTCTTGAAGCGTGCAAAAGCTGCAAGGTCATCACTGCTAGAGAGTTCAAAGAACATTTATTTAGAATTCTTTATATTCTCAATGATATGATAAATATTTTCCTAATTACTGAAGGGAATAATATTAAGGAAAAATTATAGATTTTATAATAAAAAAATCATCAGGAATATAAGATACAGAAAAATATTAACAGCTTTTAATTTGAATTGTTTAAAATTAATGTATGGTTACAAAAAATTAAAATTATTGAAGTACATAAAGTAACAGGGTTTCCCTCCCCTGACTAATATTACACTCCAGGGCCTCAAAGAAATACTGTTGACAATTTAGTACAATTTTTTGGACCTTTTGCAATGTCTGAAGTATAAACAGAGAGACAGTTAATTAGAAGACACTGCACTCAATACTATGCGTTATCTTTTCACTTATAATATACCATGAACACTCTATTTCAGAATACACATATATATTTCATGTTGATAAATATTATGTATTTTTCATAGCCTGGGATTATTATGATTTAAGGATTCCTCAGATGACAGACATTTAAAAAGCCCTTAGTTTCTCTCTCTTGAAATTACTGCAGTGATGTGTACAGTTATATTTATACTTGCCTACTTGTGTATTTCTGAAGAGTGTTCTGAGATCAAGATAATGTTAAAGTTTTGATATACCCTGACAAAACACCTTCCAAAAAGACTCAACTATATATAAGTAATTTCTAAGATCTTACAGTACTCTTTTGATCAATCTATGGGACCAATTTCTAAGATAAACTATTACCACAGTATATTACTTACCTTAGATATCTTTAATGGTTTAGTATGTAATAGGAAAAGTCTTCATTTTTTATTTTTTCAAAATATTTCCTTATCAAACTTTATAATAAGCTTATTATACCCATAAAACTTTCTCAAGGGCACACCAGTTCCAAACCAATTGATTACTCTGACAAATAGAAAATTTCATTTTAAAATTTCTAACTTAAAGAGTAGGTATTTTCTCCATATAGGAGTGGATATGCATGATAAGCATGGGTATTGGATTTCTGCACTCTAGCAAAAAGAACCACAGTGTAGTTGATAGAAGTCTGGAATAATAGTCATGATAACTTTGCTCAACTTTGGTTCTGTGAAAATTAATAAAGGGAAACCTCACTAAAACAGAGGTCAGAAGGTTCAGCAGGGGGATCTCTCATGTCCAACCACTCACTGTCAATTGTATATCCAATACAAAGAGATGGACCTTCCACATCCATACTACTTTGTCACCCCTGCAGGAGAAAGAAAGGCTTTCCTCCTCCCCTAGTGATTGCCTAGCCTATAAGAGACCATCACAACTCAGCCAATGAGAAGTAACCATACTAGGAACTCCCAGTTCACTCCAGTGGACTTATTTGTTTATAACAGTCTTCCCAACTTTCCCTTTTCCTCTATAAAAGAATGTTCCTCTCCTTTGTTTTGCAGATTTGCCTATGGTTTTTGCCCCATAGCTTGATTATCCTAGATCACAATTCTATGCTTCTCCTGAGTAAACCCATTTCTGCTGGTATAATAACTGGCAGTTTTATTTTTAAGGCCAACAGTTCCCATATTTATTAACTTATTAACTTGGAAAATTTGTTTAACCTAGTTGAGTCTTGACTCTTCATCTGCAAAATGCAGAAAATGTTAATATTTTACCTAATGTGATCTTATGAGAATTAAGTAAGATCATCACTTTCAAGACTGTCCATTACATCTCATGCCTTAGTTAATGTCTTTTATTATATAGTTATTATTAATATTTTTTATCAAATATAGCCCCTAAGAGTTAAATATAACTTCTGGCTTTATGAGAAGGATTTTCATAAACACTGACCCAAGTGCCAAAAATGGACATCTGTGATCATTTAACAGAATAAACCTGCTAGATCTTGTGAATTGGAGTTAGTCTTTGGTTCCTATTCTTCCCGCTGTTATTTTTACTGTTTCATCTTTTAATATCCACCTCCAGCAGATCAAGTTTTTAGCTTTTAGCTGCTTTATTTCCCACATAAACTAGAGATTATTCTCTGCTGAAACTATTTCTCACACAGCTGTGTAATACATTTTCTAACACACTTAACTTAAAAAGGATTAATTATCATTATGTCACCAATTATATGATGTTGCTGATGAGATCTGGCACAATTATTAAAAGAAACTAACTGCATGTTGAATGAGAAGATAAAAAGCTCATGACTATATAACTATTGGCAACTCTTTCTTAGTGCCTTCATTTAAAAGGAACAATATCTATATTCCAATTTTTAGACTATTTTCTAAGCTAATCTTTTCATAGATGCTGAATTCAAAGTCATTTCATTAACATGAGTTCAGGTGAAAATTTGAAATTCATTTTAGTAGGAAAATACTTTTTACTTAACCATGGGAAATATTTTAGAATACACAATTATTGAGAACATGAGTCACTTAAACAGTTTTAATCTTTTTATTTCCAGTTTTGGGAGCTGTTAAACAAAAACTATTATGAATTCTATCATATTAAATAATTATAATAATTAATCACTTTATGATTCCATTCTAAAGATACTAGTGACCTTCCCCTACATCTCTATATTGCAGCTGCCATATTCTTGTACTACACAATGAAACATGATGGACCTCTGTACTTTCAAAGCTACTTCATCATATATGTTGACAATTATGTGCAATAAAGTAGTGTACCAAACAATGACATAGAGTTCACAGATGCTTATCACTCCAAACAAGACAGATTTTATGGCAACAGGCCCCTTAGAAGCCAGTGAAAACCATTTGAAGTGTCAAAATATATATATTGTCCAATAATGAAATATTCCTTTGCAATCACTTCGTGTAAAAGTAATCCCTAGGTAGGTAACAATTTAAAGGGAAAACTCTATAATGGAGGAGTGAAGCTGCTTCAGCTATGATATTTTAGAGGATTTCATTGTAACCGAGGGGTCTGACAGACCACAATATTCAAGTACTTCCATATTGCATGGTCACAACTCCTCTCAGGTCAAGTCATAATAAAACACATATTTCCCATAGAAAATATAACCTGCAAGTTATGCCAGCAATATTTCTTTATTTCTGAAAATTTTTAAATTATGTGTTTTAAAACCTGAATTCAAACAGTTTACTCTTGATCAGTTGCTGCTTACCCAGGGGAGAGTTGGTAGCCATTCTACTGTACAGAAATGAATTTGCACCTCAGTGAGGATTCACACCTGGTTAGGTAGTCAGGCCAGGCTAAATGGATTTTGCCCCAGGGAAGAAAAGAGAGTTATCACCTTGTTCAATCTGTTTCTACCATTTGAATCTGAATCTAAATCAGGAGATGACTCAGAAACAACTGGGAATGTCCAAGAAATAATCTTGTTAGGTTCTTTGGCCATATATGTTTACACTGACATTTAAAATGATTGTCCATATATTCAATTGTATCTAATATAGTACAATTAAAACCATATTTATAGATGAGTGTTTCTTTGCTTTCCCTGTCTCCATAATGTTAACTTAAGATGTTAATAATGATACTCCTAATGGGGAATAAATTATACATAAAGTTAATTTATAGACATAAATTCCCCAATAAGAATTCTCTATTTTTCCTATGTTAAAATAAAAAGAATCCAGACTTAGGTAAGGAGAGACCTTACTATTGCAAGATTGCAGGATTATTGCAAAAAGGAGAGAGACGCTATGCAATCTGACCATGAGTTCTACAATTATCTCAAAGGTCAAGCAGGAAAGGTTCTTTTTTTTTTTTTTAATTATTTATTGTTTATTTTTGAGAGAGGGAGAGAGAGAGACAGAGAGACAGAGAGACAGTGTGAGCAGGCGAGGGACATAGAGAGAGGGAGACACAGAATCTGAAGCAGGCTCCAGGCTCTGAGCTGTCAGTACAGAGCCCATCATGGGGCTTGAAACCACAAACTGTGAAATAATGACCTGAGCCGAAGTCGATGCTAAACCAACTGAGCCACCCAGGTGCCCCAGGGTTCTTCTTTTATAGGGAGCAGTAAACAAGGCTAGAAAGAACCTGTCTCAGACAAAGATCAACAGATGTCTTTCTTTGTGTCTGCCTCTTCTAGAAAGGGGCCATGTTCTAAGTTTCCTCTTTGCTCAGACTGAGTGTGGGCCAAAGTTGAGGGGCCTGGAAGAAGAGAAATCTGACTAAAGTTTGGTCAAATCATATTAGTGAACAATTTTTCCCGATGGATCGGTAAAGACAAAAAGTTCAGTTAACAATTTATGAGGCAAAGAATGGGAATTTGAAGGGCCTGTATCTGGTCTTATCATAAGTAAATAAAGGGCAGGGCAGGGGACATCCATTAGTCTTATCTAAACCACAGAGAAATTGGTGGTTCTTTGCAGTAAGCCATTTTCCAGAACACAAAAGGGTGCAGGAATTTAACAGTCATTGTGTTCTAACATTTCAGGGCTGATGTAGTTTAACATTGCCACCCCCAGTCTTCCATATTTTCCAATCATAGTCCTTTCTCCAATTATAGCATGTAATCTAGATACTATAGATAATTTAGAATATAGTCTCTGTATTATAGTATTTTAATATAACTTTTATCTTTTAGTAATCTTTTTAGTAAAATGGTAAAATCTACTTCTTAACTCTCCCTAGTGCCCTTTTCTATTTTTATTTCTGACCCTGTTGTCTTAGATTCAACCATCAGTTAATTTCTTCACTGGTTTTACTACAATAGCTTCTTCATTGTTCCTCTGCCCCTAAGTCCTTTGCTTTTCATGTGTCCCAAGGTCAAAGTTATGTTTCTGGAGGGCAAAAACTTCCATGTAATATCATGGTCTAAAACAAGCTAATGGCTCCTAAACATTATTGGATAAAATCCAAAGTGTCCTGAATTGTGTAACTGCCTATTCCAGATGTGGCCCAATTCAAGCTTTCCAGCCTCTTTATTACTACCTGCCATTTGCATTCCGAGTGCCACCATAATAAAATACTGCGAACAATCTTTAAACGTGCCAAAACCAACTGTTAATTTTGCATGTAGCAGTAGTCACTTGCTCCACAACGATTTCCTTTCTCATAGATCGTTTCTGTGCTTCTTTAAAGTTGGCTGAAGCTTCATCTCGTTTGCAAGCCCTTTTCCATTTGCAAGGCCTTTTCTAAAGAGTTCAGTGAGATTTAGAGGCTTCTGTTCTTTCAAGACATTTTTAGACACATGGTCATTAAACCAACTATTATCCTGTACTGTAATATTTCAACAAATCGTAATCATCTTAACATCAGAAACCATGTCTTTTTATTTCTATACCTAAGAAACTCGTCAACACATGACTGAAAATCAATTTGTATGTGTTTTTTAATGAAAGATATGTCTCTCTTTTAAATAAGGAAGGTCATCCAAAAGAAATATCTGTATTTTCCCTGCAGGTTATCAGAAACAGATCTTTGATAACTTCTCTTCTTCTTTTCTCACATTTTGATAATGTAGAAATAAAAATAACAATCTGTATGATGTCCAGCCAAATTATTTCCTTCTTTAATTCTCTATTGTTTATTTACATGAAAATGGAGAGTAGCTATGGTGAGAGCTCATATTTACAAGAAACACACAAACCAAAAACTCACACACAATATTTTAATATTTTTTTTAATTCTATGCTAACTCTTATTTTTCATTCTTCACAATTCTATTGACTACTACTTTAAACTTTTTGGTGTCCATATGCTCAAGTGCATTTTTAAAGAATGTTACTTGGGGCGCCTGGGTGGCTCAGTCGGTTAAGCGTCCGACTTCAGCTCAGGTCATGATCTCGCGGTCCGTGAGTTCGAGCCCCGCGTCGGGCTCTGGGCTGATGGCTCAGAGCCTGGAGCTTGCTTCCGATTCTGTGTCTCCCTCTCTCTCTGCCCCTCCCCCGTTCATGCTGTGTCTCTCTCTGTCTCAAAAATAAATATAAACATTAAAAAAAAATAAATAAAAAAAAAAAAAAAAAAAAAAAGAATGTTACTAAAGCCCAGATGAAGCACATTTGTATGCTTTTGACTAATGAAGAATGATTCAGGAAGATTAGTGTCAAATCTTTGAAATGTCACAAAGGTCATTCTTTTCATGACTATAAAATGATAATTTTCTTCTACAATATTACATTTTTTTCTTTACTGTGTTGCAAGCAAATTGCTATTCTACTTTGACCTTTCTATTTTTTTCATGTCATGTATAAATTATATTTCGCTCCTGAATTCTATCAATTTTCACTTGTCATGTTGAAACTGCACAATGACTTAAGTACTTTTGTTCATGATATTTATTTTATAAATATGAAATTTAATTTTCATATAGAAAACGATTATAGATTCTAATCAACTTTATTTTCCACCATATACAAATTTGAGAATGTATGCTTATCATTAAGAAATATGATGAAAAGAATAGATCCTGATTATTAATAAGAAAATGCAAATATAAAGCTCTTCAGGGTAAGGATGTATTAATTGTGTGATTTATAGTAACACTGAGAACAGGATATATACTAAATTGGTGAAAATATGTTAAGGATTAGTCCTCATAGACTTAGTAAGATTATGTTTTCTCCACAATAGTTTTAAACATTTATCTGAAATTAATTTTGGTGTAATAAGTAAGTTGTCATGTTAATATTTAGAGGACAAATCTAAGCCATCAAAATTTAAGCTTTCTCCTCATAACTTATATTTTTAGATCAAGGATAGTAATTGACAGTAAAAGAAAAAAATATTTCCCTCGTGTACATCATTTGTCTTATTAAGACTGGAGACATGTGGTCATAAGTTACATAATAAGCTTCTTCCTTATTGGCCTTTGATACTAAATATGAAATATGAATATATTCTTAAAACTAGTGTTTTAGCATAACTATTTCTTTCACACACACTTGAAACCGATTTAAAATATGTGCACAGTAAAGAATAATTTGCTTAGGAAGATGTACTATGCTTTTAGAAACAATAAACATTTTGACATTGTACAAAGATAGAAATAATTCTTATAACAGAAAAGGAAAGCTATGAAGTATGTCTGAAAGTAGTCAAAATTGCAAAATGTGTATTTTCATACTTGCAGCGTCATTTGTTTTATTCTGTATTTACCTTCAACACAGATTGGCAAATATATTCCCATATGAATAAATCTGAACGACAGGTATATGAAAGCAGGATCTGTAAACTGCTTTTTAAAATAGAAGCATCTATGACACACACAAACGATAAGAATAAATCAAGGAAGTAAACAGTTCATCCCTATTGTTATGTATTCAACATGCATTTATTTTATGCTTTCTATATTCTGAGTACTGTGCTGGACAGCAGGCATAAAAGCTGAATAATGTAAAGAATTATGCACACAAGTTGTTATGGTAACATACAATAAATATGCTACCCTATTGAGAGGTCAGGGAAAAGTTCACAGAAACAGTTTTTTGGAACTCAGTCATGAAGTATCAGAAGGAGACAGCTATTTACATAGGATAGAAAATCATTCAGAGCAGAGAAAACAGAATGACAAATTCTTGATAATATAAAATATCCTAATGAAGGTTGGGAGTTCAGCAGTTGCCTATCACTGAAGTGCAATGTAGAAGAACAGGGCAAAATGTAGCTAAAGACCAGACTCTGAAAACCATTAATTGCTAAGATAAGGTATTCAAAATTTATTCCCAAAATTATTAGTGTATTTTAAGCAAAAGAGTGTCATGGTCAAATTAACATTTTAGAAGAATCACACAGCATTATTTAGGAGATAGGCTTGAGAAAAAATACATTGGAAATAGGGAGATAATTTGGGAGGCTATTACAATAATACACATGAGAAGTAATATATACATGAAGTAACTGCTTTCATGGGAAGAGAAAGGGAGGAAGGATGTAAGAAAGAAGGTAAGACGTGTTGAGCTTGACTGATTCATTAGGGGGTTTGTGACTGACAGAGTAAATCATATTTGGATTCACTTTTCCTTTTTTGGAGCTGATGACTGGGCAAATGGGGATGTTATTGACAAGGGCAAAGAACAAAGAAAGAGAAATGGGATTTGTGGAACAAAGAATTTTTAGATGAAAGCTCTTTTGTGACATCAAGGTGAAGACACTCTTGATCACATGTAAGTCTACTTGCCATATTACTCAGATTTATGATGAGCTGCATGTTATCACTTTCAACTTACAATGTAAAAATGTACATTCATATTAACGTATTTTTTAAAAACATGCCTTTAGGGGCACCTGGGTGGCTCAGTCAGTTAAGTGTCTGACTCTTGGTTTCAGCTCAAGTCATGATCTCGCAATTTGTGGGATCAAGCCCCATGTCAGCTGAGCTCTGTGCTGTCAGTGGAGCCTGCTTGGGATTCTCCCTCCCTCTCTCTTTGCCCCTCCCCTGCTCCTCTCTCTCTCTGTCTGTCAAAATAAAAAAAGTAAACTTAAAAAAACAATGGCTTTAAACATTCAAGCATTTTGCAAACTGTGTGAATTCAATGTACTTATTAGCTCATGAGAGAAGAAATTAATAAAAGGTCAAATTTTAGGCTAAAAGATATTAATACAAACTAGAGAATTTTAACCCAGGCATTATAATTAACAGCATTAAATGTTCATATTTCCAATTAAATTTGGGGGAAGTGAGAGGTAATGATTACCTCTCGTTTGACCTAGAAAACTATAATTATTCTGAATCAAAAGTTCCATGGGGTATAATTTACCCATTATGTTGGTCAGCTGGTGCTTAAACTAAGCATTGAAAATGTCTCTGAAAAAGGAGTTACTGCTTTCATGTCTCTAAATCCCAGAGTTATTGATAGAACTTGTAGAATTGGAAGCAATACATAATGCTATTAACATTTTGGGAGAAGAAAGAATGCTTGCACACTATACTTATCAGTCAAGATACTTTGTCTGAAAATAACCAACACTTAAATACATGCACTTAGATAATGAGTACAAAGTATATTTATTTATTACAAATTTTTGAAATTAGGCAACATTTCATCAGTCCACTCTTCTGTTCTCAGAATCTTGACTTTTGTCCTCAAATTTCTCTCTCTGTATTTAAAATGGCTGCCACAGCTTTAAGTTTGTTTGGTCCCAAAGACATGAAAAAAGGGATCTTTTTTTTTATCTGTATTATATGCATAAAACCTTTTCTGGATGTCCCACAGCATCATCTTCCTGTGTCATTTTACCATAGGTGTGCATCATACATATACCATTGAATTTACTTCTATCAAAGAACAGTAAGCTGTGCACTAGAGATGGGAGAAATGACATTCTCTTGGAGCACCAAGCATGAACCAATCTCGAGTTCTGTTCCTATGGAAACAAGCAGAAATGACTATTGGGTTGGCCACCAAATGTGGCCACCAACTTTCTACATTAAAATATTGTTTTTAGATATGGATATAGACAACCATAAAATGTTGATTGCACAAAGTTTCCCCTAATACACTTGACATTTCTATATGGGATACCTTAGTTTCCTTTGTTTTAGTTTCTCCAGACCTAGCAGAAGACATGGTTCATAAAAAGTACTGAGAACACTTTGATAGAGTGAAAAAATATATCTATTACTTAACTTTCTTAATATTGATGCTTGATTATTTCATATGATCTTTTATTCTACACTACATCTACTAAAAACAAAAACAAAACACCCAGAAATTGTTCACTGAAAATAATCACAGTGCTAAGAGTCTTAAAGGTCTATTGCGAACATATCACTCTCAAACCTCAATATTCTAAAATCTTTATTCTCTACATCCTCCCATTTCTTATTAAATAAGAACTACAGTATTTGAATGTATAAAAACATGTCATGCCATCCTTAAGCATTTTTCCTACTTACAACTTTTCCAGTAGTTCCCAACCTCTCTCTCTTCTTATTTTCAGCTGCTGAAACTTTCTTTTACTTTGTTCATGGAATATAAATTATTTTTCTTTCATTCAACAAATACTGGCTTTCTGATGAATGCTAGACATGTCAGAGCTGATGGAAATGCAATAATAAACACTTTCTCACTGAGCATACATTCTAGAAAAGATGTTGAAGGTGGCAAATACATGGACCATGAGTAAAATAAGTAGTGGCTGTAATAAATTATTTTAACATAATAAGAAATGGGAGGATGTAGAAAATAATGGGAAAATACATATTTATTACAGATAAGGCCAGAGACACTGGCCTGAAAAACTGATATTTGCTCTGAGGTCTACATGGAGAGTATTGTTGAAGAGTAGGTGAAAAGGCATTTGAAAAAGAAATAATGTCTAGAGACTCAAAGATTGAGATCTGTTTAAGGATTTTAAAGAAAACCAGTGTAACTAAAAATGGAAGATTAAATCAGAGGGAGAAAGGCAGAATATTGGCAAAAGCAGGGACATTTCATTAAAATGCTTTTCAGACCATAGTAAGGGCTTTTATTTTTGGTGCAATGGTAAGTCATTAAAAAGATTTAGCATTGGGGCACCTGGGTGGTTCAGTCGGTTGAGCGTCTGACTTCGGCTCAGGTCATGATCTCGCAGTCCGTGAGTTTGAGCCCCTCATCAGGCTCTGTGCTGACAGCTCAGAACCTGGAGCCTGCTTCAGATTCTGTGTCTCCCTGTCACTGTCCCTCCCCAACTCATGCTCTCTCTCTCTGTCAAAAATAAATTAAAACTTAAAAAAAAAAAAGATTTAGCATTAATGTGAGTTGGTATATTTTACATTTATAGCCATCTGTTGATACACAAGAATTTTTAAAGTAAAGTAGAAAACATAAGAAAATTGGGTTGGGGTGGCTTTCAAAAAAGTAGAATGAAGAAAATAGGAACCTGAGAATAGGCATTATGGATGACACTTAGATCAGAAGTCAGTAAAGTCAGTAAAAAGCCAGACAAGTATTTTTTTCAATACAATGGTATCAAGTAGACATTCTCAAGTTTAGACTGCCTACGACATAAGTAAAATTAGAAGGGAAGGAGTCAGAATATCCCAAATAGAAAGTTTACTGTTAGAACATTTGAATTTGAATCTAGAATTGACTAATCACTTATTTAAAAGCAGTTAACCACAAGTGACTTATCTCAAAACAGCATTTTACTCCCCTGAAATAGATGGTATGAGGGCTATTAAACTTGCTAAGATGAGTTAGAAAAAAATGAAATCAGTATAGCACCGTGCAAAATTATACATATTCCCATTGACAAATGAATATTGCAGTGGAAAAGCAGTCAGCAAAATATGAAGTTTGTCCAACAGTGTAGTCTGTGATAAAATTAACAGATATCTAAATGCATCTAGTGACTTTTTATCAAAATATACTAATATTAAAGAGTATGGTTGATGGAATTCAAAGAACACCATCAACCATTATAATACAAATCAGACTTTAAAAGTAAAGTCACTAGGGCGTCTGGATGGCTCAATTAAGCCTCTGACTCTTAATTTCAGCTCAGGTCATGATCTCATGGTTTGTGAGTTCGAGCCCCATGTTGGGCTCTGTGCTGACAGTGCAGAGCCTGCTTGGGATTCTCTCTTCCTCTCTCTCCTCTATCCCACTCATGCTCGCTCTCTCTCTCTCTCTCTCAAAACAAATAAACTTTAAAAAATAAAAAATAAGTTAAAAAATAAAAAAGTAAAATTATTAAGGAGAGAGGTTGCACAGATTACTTTAAGATGTCTTTCATAAAATATTATGCAAAAATTATTTGAATACACTGGACATTAAAATTAGTCAAAGAAGTACTGTCTCTAAAATTATCTTAAGTAAATTTTCCTTAAACCAAGTAAAAAATATGGAATAAAAGTCTCATGTATGTTATTACTCTTCCTTATCTAAAAAAAGTTTACATTTATTTCTGATTCAATTTTCATTGGTGTATCTTCTCTTACTATTCCCCAAATCCATCCCCAATTCTTTTTTACATAAAAGATGAAACAAGGTAATAGTGGTCAGTCTGAAATGACTGTATTTTAGTAAAATAGAATTTTTTTGCTTATAACTGAAATTTCTAAAGTAAATTATATTAGTTTTACCTTAATGGTAAAAACTACTTTCAATCTCTTCCTGTTTTTAAATATAACACTTTTATGTTGCTGAGGCTTTGTTACCTATTCATACCTATACACACATAATACTTTTTGTACTTTGGAAGTGATTACAACTCCTTAAAATCCTAACAGGAGATGCACTTTCCTCAATTCTAGTTTTTAGAACATGTGCAATGAATGAATTAGGATGTGAATCTAATGCTAAGGATATGATCAAATTAAACCAAGAGAGAGTTTCTTTAATAAACATGATAGATTGCATCATTGTTTTCTGTTGATCAAAGAGCCTATTTTGAATTTTTAGAGTTGAATGTCTGATGAAAAACATTAAAAGAAAGTGAAACTTGTAGCGGTAAGTGCATTTTTATAACTATATATGATAAGATATTATGAAGTAATGAAAAAACAGATACATACTTTTAGTAAAAATAATAGCATTAAGGAAAATGGCATGGAAATATTAATAAATAAAACTGTTTCAGAAATTAGAAAATGTTCTTTTATAAATCTCATGATAACATTTCTCATTTCATTTTAATGAGAACATAGTAATTTAATTTATTTTAATGAAATGTTAGAGGATAAATTAAGCAAAGTCAGACTCATAATGAGTGAATTTAGGAGGGAACACATAGAACATTGTGATGAATTGCTAAATGCTTAGAAAGTAATTATTGGAATTACTGGATAATAGATCTAAATTTCAGTATAAAACTAGACATATTACAAGGAACAAAAAAAGCTTTTGAAAGTTTACTCGTTAATCAACAATAACATAAAAAGTTTGTCATTCAGTATCAACTGAATGCTCTTGCTTCCACACTGTGTGTCCTCCTTCTTGCCTATTGTGAGCTCAACCTCTTTCCCTCAGATCCATTCACTCTGTCTCATCAAAGACGTGTGTGTGTGTGTGTGTGTGTGTGTGTGTGTGTGTGTGTGTGTCACGGTTTGAAAGACTGAATTGATGTCAGGTTATTTGACATGATAAAAAATGAGCAAACAAAGTGACACGGACGTAACACAAGAGGCATTTGTCCTGCTCGGTCTGTTCTACTTGTGGCACAAATGCACGCTGCATCTTTTACTAAACACCGTAAAGCATTTTGATTATCTTGTTGACTAGGATAACAACATATGCTAAAAATAAAGATGAGCATGAATGTTGAGGAACAACAAAAATCAGGGCACTTTGAGAATTTTAAATGCTGCCAAGATGTTCTGAACTGGATTGTGGAAAGAGAGGCTATTAGTTTGGCTATCACACACTTCATATACTTTCTTGAGCACGTGGATTTCAAGATAAAAACAGCATTCTAAAACTAGTGGATACATTTGATGGAAAAGATGCTGTTTAGCATATATTATTTCTGATATTACTTGCTGAAGCCTTGTATTGGAAGCATGCAGGTGTGTTTAGCCTCTTCATTCTCCATTCTGGGAGCACAGACTAGTGATGTGGCAAGTATTTGAGGGATTCAGCTGATTCACAAAGGTAGAGATCACAAATCTTTTCAGCTGTGCTTCCTTAACTCAGGTCATTGTTTCCGCAGTAGAGTGAGTACACAATGACAACTCTATAAACACATGAATGAGTGAATTTTTCTAACCCACCAGGTCAGGACACATGTGAGGAAATGAGGCAGCAAGGTGTGATGATTTAATAGTGTAGCCACAGGCAAATGGAAGATGCTTTACTTCATAAAATGTTAAAACATTGTCACCATGTTATCATACACCCATCATGCTCTCCTATTTCTCTTTCAGAGACAAATAGGCTTACCATACTGGGTTAAACACGTTTGTTAAAAGTATGGTTTTGTAGCTCTCTGGGACACTTAATTTGCAATTCTTTCTTCCATGTGCCTCTGTTAGAACATAGGGCCAAATGACCACCTGTAACAGGTGGGTCTCATATTGTTGGACACACCAATAAGGACAGGTGTGTTGAACCTTCCCAGTCCTTTCACTCAAAGCAACAAATATGTCACTTCTCAGCATTTACTTACTTCTGAATATGTTTACGTTTATTTACAAACTTGTCAACTAAAAAAATCCTCTATCCAAAGTCAACAAGAAATATGTATTTTTAATTCAAGTAAATTCTTCAGAGATTTATCAATTACTACCTGCATCATAAGTCATTTCCTTCACTGTACTCTGACACCTTCTCTGTAGGAAATATACTTTGCAATTCCTTAAGTATTGGTTTATAGTGTTTGACTCAAACTTCTCTCTCTTCCACTCTTTGGATGATCCTATAAATTTTCAAAGGTCAATGGTCATATATATTTCTAATCTTTCAAATTTCTCCTTCTTAAAACTGTCTCTTAAACTTTGGGCAAATATATTAACCTTATATCAGACAGAAACGTGCATAAAAATGTATATTATGTAAGTTCCTTCCTCTAAATTTGCATGGAGAAAGCAATTTTCATTTATATTTAGTTTTCATTTCAGAAAAAATAAAAGCTATCTGTAATATTTTACTCTTTGCACCTCAAATGCAAATAATAAAGTCCCATAAAAACTTCCTTACAAATATCATTCTAGCAACCTATCATCACCACTACTAGCATATACTAATTCATCGCACCATCTTCTGGTGCCAGGACTCATCCTGCAGCTTCCTTCTGAAGCAGAAGTGACTGAATGGCCTTCAAAGGATTTTGTTTTTTCTTGCCAAAGATCGTGAGAGTGAGCAACTTAAAATCAGAGAAAAGTAATCAGAGTAACAGTATGCAAATTTAAACCTCTTCCAGGTGACAAAATGACTATTGTAACTGTAAAGCAGTCAGCAAACTATGTTTCTTCAATGATATTTGGGAACACTTACATGCCTGATAAACTATCCTCAAAACCAGTAATAAGCCACAGCATAAAAAATGTAGGTAGAATTAGTCTGAAATACAATTATTATAAGAATCATTAACATAGCAATATCTAATGAATTAGACAATGTGAACAAAAAAGTAGTTATTAATATCAATATATTATATATACTATATATAGTGTATATATACTGTATATATACTATATATATATATATTTATCTTTGTGTATCATATATATTTTTCCAACATTTTACAGACTCTAAACTGAAATACATAACATATATGAAAGCTTCTCACAATCTCCACATCTACCACTCTGGTTTAAGCCAGCATGTTTTTTACTGCTGCCTCATATCACTTAAGTCAGAAGTTGGCAAAATTATTTGTAAAGGGACAAATAGTAAATATTTTAAGCTTTGCTGGTCAAGAGGCAAAATTGAGAGTATTATGTACATACAGATAATTCCTGTGATCTGAATTGGTTATGTTCTATCCAGTCTCCATAAACACTAAATTAACAAATACTGAACCATGCTCCTAGGGGAAATACAAAGTTATGTGCCTGTGAGCCTCTGATCACATTTTTATCAATCATTCCATGTTTACTTTTTTTTATGTGTTTCTGGTTTTTTTTTAATGTTTATTTATTTTGAGAGAGAAAGAGGAAGAGAGCCAGTGCACACAGTAGGGAAGGGGCAGAGAGACTGGTGTGGAGAAAATCCCAAGTAGGCTCCATGCTGTCAGCACATAGTCTGATGCGGAGCTCAATCTCAAGAACTGTGAGATCATGATCCATGCTGAAATGAAGAGTAGGATGCTCAACCAACTGAGCCACACAGGCACCCCATGTGTTTCTGTGTAAAGACACCTTATTGATTACATATTTTTGATTCATTAACATTAAACTCACAGCCAACAGCACTATAATTCATGCCTGAACAAATCTTATCTGAAACACATGTTTTCTCTATAAACATCACAGCCTTCTTGTATTTTGGAACACTAAATAGCACATTAGCACTACTCTTGGGACCATTTTAAATAGTGAGATCACCAAAAAAATGCACAAAAATATGAAAAATGCAGCACTAAGTAAACCTATAAAAAGACACTTGTTTACAATGTAAGAAGACCTGATTCAAGAAGGCAGATTATGGCCTTGTTCAACTTCAGCTGAGAACATGTTTATCAGGTGACTTACGTCTTCCATTGCTCTGTACATGTGCACATGTGCAAATGACTATTCAAGTGCCTTGATTATTGATTTGGGGTTACAAATGCATTTTGATGAGGAGAAATTTGCAAATACAGAATCTGTGAATAACGGGGATTGAGTGCACTTCGATAGTAGACATTTAAAAATATAAAAACAATTCTCAGTTCATACGCTTTGTAAAAAAAGTTGGACTACTCATGGGACCCCCCCCCCCATTTATTCTGCTCTTCCCAGAATCTGTAGTCAGACAATAAATCACTTTTTCTAAGAAAAAACAATTCATGACATTTTTTGTTCAAATTTTTCCAAAGGATACAAATTTCTATAATAGTCAAACTCCTTATTGTACCCCATGAATTCCCTCCAAGTCTTCTATTTATGCCCTCCACTTGCTCACACTATTCCACTCAAACTGACTTTCTTGATGCTACCGGATTACATCAAAGTTATTTCTATTTTTTTTTTAATTTTTAAAAAATGTTTTAATGTTTATTTTGAGAATGAGAGAAACAGCGTGTGACTGGGGAGGGGCAGTGAGAGAGAGAGAGACACAGAATTTGAAGCAGGCTCCAGGCTCTGAGCTGTCAAAATACAGCCCAGTGTAGGGCTCGAATTCACCAACCGTGAGATCCTGACCTGAGCTGAAGTGGGACGCTTAACCCACTGAGACACCCAGGCACCCCTCAAACTTATTTTTAGTCCAAGGTCTTTTCACATGCCCTTTGTCCCACATGGAACAGTTAGTCGGACTTCAAATTTTCACAAAAACGTTCTTTGTATCATGTAGGTGCTGTTTAATGTAATTAAATATATTTAATATAATTTAATATAATGTATTACTATATAACAAACTTAAAAAATTTATCTTAGTAAATGTATTTGCTGTTTTTGGGACACATATGCATAATAATTGGTGCTTTATTACTTATTTAAATTTAAATAAGTATTTTCATTTTATTTCTTAGAAAAATTATAGTAATATAATAAGTATTTTTTTCATATCCTACTTGTCAACTATACACAACATAGCAATTCAGTAGAGATCACTTGAGACTATAAAAAGAATAGGTGCATTAGTTACTAAAATATGTCCCCTTTAATAATTTCATTGTAACACTGACAGTGAAGATTCCTTTGGATTTAATGTCCTATTTGACCTTTTGAATATATTCTGTTTAAAGCAGCTAAAAAAGTAGGAAAAATCACCTGTATGAATTACATTAATATACTAACAGAGACTTGGTGTTTGTAAATTGACCTAGGCATGTACAATGCTGCGCAAAAATTGCCTCGATTTTAATAAACTTTATGTGCCAAAATTCATTCTCCTTGAGCACACATATATTTTCCACCGTTTTAAACTATTTTTAATATGTCAAGTATAACAATAACCAGGAATCAATGCAACTTCTAATTTCATTAATCATGTTAAATCACTTTACCAAATTAAAGCTAACAGAGTCATTCAGAAAAAAAAAAATACTTGTACTATATTTGGATCAACAGTTTCTTACCTACAAGCTGTAATCTTTACCAATATTTCAAAATCAATATTTATTAGAGAAAAGAGCTATAAAAAGTATAGTGTCACAATTTTATTGGGTTTTCCTTGCACTATAATCAGGCCTGCAAGTAACAACTCAGGCTTCAGTCCACATTTGAGGAAAGATTTTGATATATACTCATGTCAAATATAGGACTGAAGTTTATATTTTTCATCTAGAAAATAAATTGCTATTTCAAAAATTGTTTCTTTCCCTTAATACTTCTATTGCTTCTCTTCTACTTTAAATTAGAGTTACCTAGATATATGGGTACCATCACAAGGCTTTACCTGCAATAAGTTATAACATTAATAATACAATCACATATTACAAAATTGTACAGAGCACATGGGTAACTTTGTAATGTTTCAAATATTATTTTATATCTAATCAATTCACTTATTTTTTATTAATGATATATATTTTTAAAAATTATCAAGGGATGTTCTGTTTCCTGAGTCTTATATATGCATAACAAGCATGTTTTATTACTAGCTGACGTTTAAAGCACAATTCTGTCTCTTTTTTTCTGCTTGGAAAAATTGCTAGCTAATAAGATAACAGATTTTTTTTCTATCTCAACCTTGTTGAATTTCATTGGGTAAATACAGAAACTGTCAAAAAATGAAAGTAAGAAAAATAGCACTCGGCAGACTGTGGGATAAGTGGCAAGAAACGTGTTCATAGATGAGATAAAATATTTCAAAATACTTTTGGTTTAAAACCTGTCGGTATCTGGTATCTCACTGAATTATCAGATTATTTAAACAGTTTAAGGTTATAATTAGAAATTTATTATATCAACCCTGAAGAGATTATTCTATATTCAAACCGTGACTTTCAAAAAATTGGGTAAATATGCTAAAAAGAAAGAAAAGCATGTATGTACAGTTACTTGTATTTTAGAGGATAAGATATAAGATACTAGAAAATGAAAACTTTTAATTGTACTCATTGATTGCAAAGTGAGAAAAACAGGAATACAAAAAACCTGTGGTGTTAACAAAATCTGTAACTAACATCTCCTAATACTAAATTAACTTGCCTGAGAAATGAGGGAAATAATAGGTTTATACACAGGGCTATTCAAATTCTTTTTAATTTTGATACAGAAAATAGATTGGGTTTACTATCTGTATACTGATTACAAAGGAAGGGGGGAAATCTGAAATACTGGCCAGAATCAAAAAAGATCAAAGCTAGGTTGTACTGGTAATTAAAACAACCCATCAGAGGAGATGATGATGAAGACAGTGTTCCTATTATCCCAGAGATTCATACCAAGTTTTTCAAATTTTCAAGTTTGTTCTCCAAAATGTAGCTCATTTCAGAAAAGTCACAGAGCCCACTTCTTGGCAACTGTACATATGGACATACAGACTATTTATTTATTTATTTCATTTTTTGTTGTTGTTTTCAGTGTTCTAAAAATAAAATAAAAAATAAAATGTCAGGTAGGCTTTTTTGGTGTATGTATGTATTTTCCCTTGCAAATGCCATGTTTTATTTTGTTTTGTCAACATGAAGGTTGTAAGTTTTCCCCTTAATTGATGTTACCAAGATATTTATGGGTAACTGTATCTCTTATTATTCTGACCTGGAATACTGTGGATTCTTAGTCTACCAACTTAGTTTCCCAACTCAGATCAGGGAAATTTTTTCCATTGATTTAATTACTGTCTTTCCTCCAATAGCAGTATAGTTTGAATGAGAACTTACAAGGATCATTCCTCTGAGAGAGTCCACAGATCTCTCAGCCCCTATCTTGTCTAGAATCTGCTACCTTGTTGGTCTTCACTGGAGTGCTCTAAACTGGTTCTCCAGGTTCTTGCCCATCCCATAAAGGAGGAGAATCTGCCACTGATTTTTCTCTGCCGGGGCACTAACAAAGTACTAGATGGGACTTGATCTAGTTTGAGGGTATACAGGGTAGTTTGAGGATTTACTTGAAAATTGAGAAGAAAATTTTAAAAGGTGTTGTTGTTGTTATTGTTGTTTGAGGGAAGTGGAATAGGAAGGAATGTTCAAGTATTAAGATCTGAATTCCAGTTTTTTTCTTCTGTAAGCCTTGTTGTTTCAAAGCCACAACTTAAGCATTCAAGACAGAACTACTGGCTCAAACCAGCTAAGTTTCTTACCTGAAACAATGTAGTCTGATCATTCCAATTTCTAGTAACGAGAATCAAATTACAGATGATGTGATACTTACAAAGGAAAGTTTTATTTGTTTTCTTTTCCCTCTACCTCTTCCCATCTTTCCTTCCCTCTGTCCTTATCTCTCTCCTTTCATCCTTCTTTCTTTATGAACTATATATAATGAATCAGGTAATCTAGGCAAAAGCTCATGTGAGCTTTTCTCATTTAAATATTAAAATATTACTATTACTATTAAATTATTAATTTTTAATTTAAAATTACTATTCAATTAATTATATTTAAATTAAATTAAATATTAAATTAGATAACTAAAATAAATTAAAATATTATTAAATTTAAGTATTGCTATTTCAATATCCTCTCCAATTCGTAGCATTCAAATTGTTTGCTTCCTTTTGCATCTTCCTTTGACTAACTTAACTGTGTAATTAATCATTATATTTCTGACAAAGGCTTGGAAAATGCAGACACTGCACAGCCAACTTTTAGCAACTATTTTACATTAAGGAAGGAAGGCCCAAATCTTTGGTGGTCAGTTTTTATTTCCACATCAAGAAAGCACCAGGGCACATTTATCGTATCAAGGTTTAACTGAAGTACAATGCAAATAAAATGATTAAGCTACATTTCTCATTATTCAACTAAATTGATCCTCTTCACGTTATTCTTTGTCGCAGTGTATATAAATCATTGATTTCTTACTAATTGAATAATATGTGTTGGATATAAAGTTGAAAACTATGACCTTGATTAAACTTTTTGAATATGAGATGGAAGTTTTGTTGATTGCTATTTATTTTTGTGAAACAAGGAGGACATATTGCATCTGCTTCATTCATTTTCTTTGAAAGGATATAGTCTGAATGCATTTTTTTTTAATTTGCTTCTTCAAACACACTTCCTATTTGGCTGCTGTGAAAAAGCAAGTAAAATGCCCATTTTCAGAATTATATATAGGATTAAAGAATTCGCAGGATATCCGACTTGCAGGATGAAGTTATTCTAGACTTTTCTATCTTTACTTATGTCACTAGAAAGCATAATACCTCTCAAGTATTTTGCAACAGAATTCTGACAAAAGTTATGTGAGTTCTGTAGCATGCAGAGAAATACCAATACCTAATTGAGTTTTTTCCAAGTTCTCATTTATCTCCTGACTGATTTACTATGACATTTATTTCTAATTCAAACATTTGAAAATATGTTGCATATAGAGTACCACTCTCCCATCCCAGATTTATTATAAGAAGCAATGATTCTTATAGCAATGATTCCTTTTTAAAAATTTTTTTAAAGTTTATTTATTTTTTTGAGAGAGATAGAGGGAGTATGCCACTCTCATGCGAGGTATATGCGCATGAGCAGGGGAGGGGCAGAGAGGGAGGAAAGAGGGAGAGAGGGGGAATTCCAAGCAAGCTCCATTTGCAGAGCTCCAGGCAAGGCTCCAACTCAGGAACTGTGAGATCATGACCTGGGCCAAAATCAAGAGTTGGTCACTTAACCAACTAAGCCCCCCAGGTACCCCAATACAGAAATGATTCTTACAGAACATGAATATTGTTTCACATTCCTTCATACTCAGCAATATACAGTCTCAATTTATCCCATTTGTAAAGGTAGATAAAATTATTTTTCCATTCTATTCTTCAGTTGTTGGGCTCATATTATTTCAGCACTTGCACTCATGGGTGTGCATGCGCGTGCGTGTAAGTGTGAGCACGCACACACACACACAATCCAATGCCCATCTTTCCATGCTTGTTGAAAATTCACAAATGTTCCGGGGAGCCTGGGTGGCTCAGTCGGTTGAGCGTCCGACTTCAGCTCAGGTCACGATTTCACAGTTTGTGAGTTCGAGCCCCGCGTCAGGCTCTGGGCTGATGGCTCAGAGCCTGGAGCCTGCTTCCGATTCTGTGTCTCCCTCTCTCTCTGCCCCTCCCCCATTCATGCTCTGTCTCTCTCTGTCTCAAAAATAAATAAACATTAAAAATTTTTTTTTAAAAAATTCACAAATGTTCCTAATAAGTATTATTTTCTAGGAAATAATGTATTTACTAGTACAAGCTAGTAAAAAAGTACAAGCTAGACTAACACATTCTCCAGAATGCTATGGTTTAAGTAACAGAGAAGTTTACTTTTCTTTCACATCATTAACTACAGAAGAGATTTCTGGATTTCAGGTAAGTCCATCAAGTGAGCCAAGCTGGGAGATTGGCTCTGATTTCCCCCAAATTTTGTTTCCCTCTGAGTCCAAGGCATCAGTGTTGCTATCTCTTAACCAGCAGGAAGGGCGGGGGGGGGGGGGGGGTGGTGGTGAGGAATGCAATGCAGGATATGTGACTTGATCTTTAAGGAGATGGTCCAGAAGTTTCACATGTTACTGTAAGGGAAGATTATAAACTCTTCCTTAGGTAGGCAACAATGTACCCCGATGATCTGGGGAATTTTATTACTAAGACAAAAAAAGAATAGATGAATGCTAGGGATAATTAAAATATTTTGCCCCATGTTAGGATTAGTGAGTTGATAATGATTATCATGTGGTGAAAGTTTGTTTTGTTTTTTGTTTTGTTTGTTTGTTTGATTGTTTTTTATGTATCAGTGATCTTCACCATAGACTTTCCTGAAAAGAGAATGATGTATCTATACTACACATGTAGAAACGAATACACTCAAAGTAAAGAGTAATGAAGATACTTCTAGTATGCTAGATTTTTGTGGGTGTTTTTTGTTTCCATTTAGTAAATGGCAACTGCATGCATCCAGTTATTCAATGAAAAAAAAAAGTCATTTTTGTTTCTTTTCTTCCCTTCCCTTACTCCAAGTCCAGCTCCTTGAAAAATGCTTTGATATCTTTTCCAAAAGATATCCTGAATTTGTTTACTTTCTGTTCTATAGTTCAAATGATTTTAGCAATTGTTTAGCAATAATCTTTTAACTGGTTACTTTAGTTTTTTATATTACCTCTTTCTGATGATTCCCAGTTAAGCACCAATATTAGTCTTTGAAAAATATGTCACTTTACCATTAATAACTCTTCAGTAGCTTTTCCTTTGCAATTTAAATATTACCCAAACTCCTTATATAAAGTTATTTCCAATCACACTCCCATATTTATCTCGAATCCCATCTAGATCCACAAACTTACCTGCTCAAAATACCTGAGGCATGTTGGCCTTGTTGCTTTTGGCTTCCATGGAAAACTCAGTCTAAGACTAAGGGTCTTTGTAATTGTGACTCCTTCAGCCAGCAACTGCTTCCAGAAGAAATTTCCCTAACTAGTCTAGGCTTGTTTTTCAGATCCCAACAAAACCATCATCCTTCAGAGAATATTTTCTTCCTAACCATTCTATTTACAATCATCCCTATCCTGCCATTATTTCTTTACGTGCGTGTAGAAATAACTGCTATGAAAACATGTTGTTTATTGACTTTTATCCTCACAGAATGTATATTCCATAAAAGAATAAGTAACATTCAACTTTTTTTTTTTAATTATTATATCCCCAGGATACATAACACTACCTGGAACATGTTAGGTTTTCAGGACATTTTCTCGATTGAATAATTTGATGTTTCCATCTTAGTATCTCTTATCCCATGTAACTAATTTTCTACTACTTATCAGCTTTTTCAGATACTCAGGTTTCGTTTTTCTATCGGGCAGTTCAACAAGGTACAGTTACTGTTAGCCAGGCAGTAATTACAGCACCTGATAATTCTTAATTTACCCTCCCTCCTCTCTCTCATCAAATGTAGCCTGTTACTTGTTCTGTTCTCTTAATATTTCTTGGTATGCAAGTTTATTTGGGGAAATACTTAACAAAAATTCACTACTGTTACTTTTTCCACATACGCATACAATAAGAGCATACTTAGGTATAACACAAAGGAATGACTAATAGTTTATATGTAATATTTTCCATTATAATAGTTCCGTGTTTATTAAATGTGCACCCAGTATTGACTTACAAACATGGCTAAAAAAATACTTTTCACCAACTCTTATCAATAAGTAGACACATCTTTAATTTTCTCATCAGGGATGTTTTTAGTAACACAACATTTTTTTTTAATTTATAAATCTGTACCATTATTCTTTTTTTTTTAATTTTTTTTAACGTTTATTTATTTTTGAGACAGAGAAAGACAGAGCATGAATGGGGGAGGGTCAGAGAGAGGGAGACACAGAATCTGAAACAGGCTCCGGGCTCTGAGCTGTCAGCACAGGGGCCTGATGCGGGGCTCAAACTCACGGACCGCGAGATCGTGACCTGAGCCAAAGTCGGCGCTCAACCGACTGAGCAACCCAGGCGCCCCTGTACCATTATTCTTAAGAGACACTTAATCTTTAATTTGGGAAAGAGAGCTTATAACATGTTTAAAAGTTTTTAGAAATAGTCGAAAAGATCACTTCTTTATATTTTATTAGATTTTAGTATTAATATAGTATATCACATAAGATGCTTTTTGACTTCTAGTAACAAAATCACCAACTCAGACTTGCTTAAACAATAAACAAAGTTGACAAAGCAGGAAAGCATATCCAATGGAAAAGAGTCTCTTTAACAAATGGTGCTGGGAGAACTGGAAAGCAACATGCAGAAGAATGAAACTGGACCACTTTCTTACACCATTCACAAAAATAAACTCAAAATGGATAAAAGACCTGAATGTGAGACAGGAAACCATCAAAACCCTAGAGGAGAAAGCAGGAAAAAAAAACCTCTCTGACCTCAGCCGCAGCAATTTCTTACTTGACACATCTCCAAAGGCAAGGGAATTAAAAGCAAAAATGAACTATTGGGACCTCATCCAGATAAAAAGCTTCTGCACTGCAACGGAAACAATCAACAAAACTAAAAGGCAGCCGACGGAATGGGAAAAGGTATTTGCAAATGACATATCAGACAAAGGGCTAGCATCCAAAATCTATAAAGATCTCACCCAGCTCCATACCCAAAAAACAAATAATCCAGTGAAGAAATGGGCAGAAGACATGAATAGACACTTCTCTAAAGAAGACATCCAGAGGGCCAACAGGCACATGAAAAGATGCTCAACGTCACTCCTCATCAGGGAAATACAAATCAAAACCACAATGAGATACCACCTCACACCTGTCAGAGTGGCTAAAATGAACAAATCAGTAGACTATAGATGCTGGAGAGGATGTGGAGAAACGGGAACCCTCTTGCACTGTTGGTGGGAATGCAAACTGGTGCAGCTGCTCTGGAAATCAGTGTGGAGGTTCCTCAAAAAACTAAAACTATATCTACCCTATGACCCAGCAATAGCACTGCTAGGAATTTGCCCAAGGGATACAGGTCTACTGATGCATAGGGGCACTTGTACCCCAATGTTTATAGCAGCACTTTCAACAATAGCCAAAGTATGGAAAGAGCCTAAATGTCCATCAACTGATGAGTGGACAAAGAAATTGTGGTTTATATACACAATGGAATACTACTTGGCAATAAGAAAGAATGAAACATGGCCTTTTGTAGCAAAGTGGATGGAAATGGAGAGTGTTATGCTAAGTGAAATAAGTCATACAGACAAAGACAGATACCACACGTTTTTATGCTTATGTGGATTCTGAGAAACTTAACAGAAGACCATGGGGGAGGTGAAGAAATAAAAAGAAGAGGTTAGAGAGGAAGGGAACCAAAACATAAGAGACTCTTAAAAACTGAGAACAAACTGAGGGTTGATGGGAGGTAAGAGGGAGGGGAAAGTGGGTGATGGGCGTTGAGGAGGGCACCTGTTGGGATTAACACTGGGTGTTGTATGGAAACCAATTTGACAACAAATTTCATATTAAAAAAAATAAACAAAGTTGTTTACTTATATGAAAAGGTGTTGAGAAGAAAGGCTAACTATAGCATGATTTATCAGAGTTCTCACACTCATCTTTAGAATTCCTTAGAGTATGACTTCTCCCACGAACTAGTTTGGTAACACTTTATATTCACTTTTGAAAATGTCCAGGCATAGCTAAGTTATCATCTGTTTATTTGTCTTTTTTGCTAAGCTGGGAATCCATTTGCAAAAACTTCTCAGAAAACTTTTCTGTGGTCAAATTTGCCAAGAATGCCAATAGCTTTCAACAGAATTTTTGCCCCATTATTGGCTTAGATGAATTGCTTATGGTGGAATGGATCATAAGGGATCGAACAAGTATTTTCTGTTATTTACATATTTAACAAATTCAGCTTAACAACAAATATGCATGTGAAAATAAAGAATATTATTGAAATGTAGCATTAGTATTTGCAGTCTATAACACGATGACATCTGCATCCCAATGACTCTCAACTGGAATAGGGACTGCTCTACTAAGCGGCATTTGAAAGTATGGGTAGGGTTCTTTTTAACTGTCATAAACATTAAGGCATATAGTGGTCACAAGCCAAGGATGATACTCAATAATACACCGGTTAGTCTTATACAATTAGACACATTAAGAATCACTGATCAGCTCTTACTTATGTAGATACATAAAAATAGCCATGACAGTTTCAAAATTAAACCATAAATCTATAGTTAGATATGTAGATTCATATACAGTCATATATATCACATTAAATATACTATAAAAAACATGTATTCAATTATTCCTTTTGGCGGTGTTATACCTTACATGAGCCCTGTGCTCTTAGAAAGGCAGCAAAGGTTAAGAAATCTTCCCACCCTCTTGCATTCCAAGAAATGGCATACTGCAAGGAATCACCCTTTTCAGTATGACTTAAGTATGACTTACAAATACCTCCATCATTTTCCTATAATAAGGCCAGATATTGACTTCCAAACTCCATTCTGTGTCTTTATAAAGTATTAGCTTTTTGTACCAACAAACAACCTGCTATTTGATTTGACCAACTTTAGTCTTGTCTTCCAAGGCCCGGGACTTTGAACTGTCATCAGCCTGTGCCAGTACCTGAATATGGAACAACCAGTCTGAGAATCTGGTAATCTCAAGGAAGGACATTTCTTGTTCAACTGTCCTGTCAAGCCACCTTTCAACTCAATACTCAGTACTTTTTGTCTTGTTTATCCCTCCTATAAAAGAAAATTCCCTTCTGCCTGACTTACAAAATGTTTGCAGGCTATCATTCCTTCTTCAATAATTAATATTTATTGAGCTGTGATCATATGCTAGGCACTAAGAATACGATTTACCAAACTGCCTTGATAAAACCATGTTAAACAAATGGGATTGGATTGTTTTAAATTAAATGGCTCATGAGGGTTCCTTGGAGAAAGCAATATTATAGATCAGTCCTAAAAGAGAAAAAGGACCTAGTTTTCAAGTAGTGGCATAGAGGGGTACCTGAGTGGCTCACTCAGTTAAGTATCTGACTTGGGCTCGGGGCACCTGGGTGGTTCAGTTGGTTAAGCGTCTGACTTTGGCTCAGGTCTGATCTCACCATTCATGAGTTTGAGCCCCACGTTGGGCTCTGTGCTGATAGCTCAGAGACTGGAGACTGCTTTGGATTCTGTATCTCCCCCCCTCTCTGACCCTCTCCTGCTCACACTCTCTCTCTCTCTCTCTCTCTCTCTCTCTCTCTCTCAAAAATAAATAAACAGTAAAAAATTTTTTTTAAAAAAGTGACTGCGGCTCACATCATGATCTCACGGTTTGTGAGTTCAAGCCCTGCGTCGGGCTCTGTGCTGACAGCTCAGAGCCTGGAGCCTGCTTCAGATTCTGTGTGTCCCTCTTTCTCTGCCCCTCACATTGCTCACACTCTGTCTCTCTGTCTCTGTCTCTGTCTCTCTCCCTCTCTCCCCCTTCTCCCCCCAAAACTAAATAAACATTTAAAAAATTCAAGTAGTGTCATGGAGTGTTTCAGAGAGAAGGAATAAAACATATGAAGGAATATAAAACAATAATGCATTCATCTTTAAAATCCACTATTATACAGTTATTTAAACAAATCCCCCACCACTTAATTGCATATTATTTAAATGTTTACAATTTTAAATGTAAATTATCATAGAAAATCAGCAGACAGAATTTTGCAGGAGTGGTTGGGATTATTGCTTGTCTGAAAACAAATCAAGGGCATACACATTTTTGATTATGTGCTTTGTTCCTTCTGTGAAAAAAATTGATTAAATAATGAATTTCTGAATTGATATTGACAATTTAATACGAGAAAGTTTCTGACACACTATATTGTGCCCCAAGTAATATCAAAACTAAGCTACACACTCAATCAGCTATCAAAGCAGAGTACAAACTCCTGCTCTGTGCCAAATTCTTTTTCAGATTTTTTTTCTCTGAGCGTGTAAACTTAGTTCCTTAAATAATATTTGTAATGAATTCAAATTAGTAAGTCAAATATTCATTGCAGTATTTATTGGCATTGCATTATTAATGTTCCTTGGGTAGTTAAGGTTTTTACTATAAAATTGTGCCTAGTTTTGCTATTAGGTCACCTTCACCCCTTCTCCCTTTCTCAAGTGGTGTCAATCTGCTCATAATGACGCTATAAAATTGTAAATTTCAGATTGTGCTGCTATACATAGTTTTGATTTTCCTTGTGTAAAATGTGCTATGTCCTCAACAATAGCCAACACATTCATTAAAACTGACATAATTTATTTTAATGTAGATATAACTATTAATTGCCCTTTGAAAAATACATTTATACCCATTCTAAGCATTAAGAAAGATCAGTTACTTCATGTTAAAGTTTACAGGCTATAACACATTCATGACGAATACTCCAAATGTGTTATTTAATAAACAATTAAATATTGAATGTGACATCCATCAATTTTATTCAAGTCTTTTGGTTCCCAGAAGGTTTTTCCTACTTCCATTCACAACACAGTACATGTAGTGGCAAATCCGTCTATTTATGTCTACTTCTACTCAGTGAAGTTGCATGGTTACAATACACAAAATAGCCTGATATAAAATTATGTTTAATAAGACAATTTTGATACGTTTAACATTCTAACCCTCCTATACTGTTAAGCCTGTTAAGACCAGGCTTCCAACCTCCCAGCGAAATGTGCAATTCTCTTTTCCCCGCACTGGAGCATTGCAAATTGGAGGTGAAAAAGCCAAAGTGAAACCTAAATGCTCTGCTATCTTTCTTCCTCAATTTAAACTCCTTGACTTTCCCTCTTTTGAGCTTCAAGTTGTTAGAAAATGAGACACAGAACATAAAATAGAGGCCATGGGACTTGACAGACCGACAGGGCACAGTTAAAAAGTGTGTTGCCTTTATCCCCCTCCTCTTTTCTGCCCAATGAACATTCCCCAACCCAACTTTTTTTCCCCCACAGCTTCTGTCTGAAAGAGATAGTGTCTCTCTTTACCTTTGGCATACTGTTGTCATGTCCTACTAACTTTTGAAAATTTTCCTGTTCTAATTAGTTTCATTTGTGAATCGTTATTCCAACAGTTGTATTTTATGGAAGATTTTCCGTATATGGTTCCGCATCATCTATTCCTGGATTTTTTCACAGCGATACTGAGTTGGGCTAAGTATGACATAAAGTCAACAAGTCAAATAATACTATGAAAAAAAGTTCTTCAGGAGCACCTAGGGTGGCCCAATCAGTTAAGAGTCTAACTCTTAACCTTAGCTCAGGTCATGATTTCTCAGTTGTGAGATTGAGACCTGCATGGGACTCAGTGCTGAGCATGCAGCTTGCTTGAGATTCTCTTTCCCTGTCCCTCTGCCTCTTCCCTGCACATGCGCGCGCACACACACACACACACACACGCCCCCTCTCTCTCTCTCAAGAAAAATACTTGTTAATATATAAATGGGAATTAAATTAAAAATGTAGTAACTATACATAATAAAAAGTTATATAATGGGAAACTGATGTAAGTTAAACACCACATATTCCCATAAAAAAATTTAAAAAGACAGCACAGACTAAGTCAAGATTAAAAAAAAATATTTTCAGAACACTAAATGTATTATTGGTATTTATATATCTCAAATTTTGATCATTGTATTGAAAGGCAATGATGTGTTAATCTTACATCTTTTCTTGGATAAAGTAGGCTATACACAAATAAACTAAATGGATTAAGGATCCTCAAATTATGTAGCAATACATTCATTTTCTTTCAGATTTAAGTCAGTTGATAATACTGAATTATGGTATCCACTAAGAGATAAAAGTTAAAAAGAATGGCTGCTAACCCTAATCATGCGACTGGGGTGAATATATGTTTGTGGGTCCATGTATATATTTTTGGGAGAAAGCTGGTGACAAATGGAAATGATTTCCTTACTCTACTTTAAACTTTATCATATGCTTAATGGTGATGATTATTCAATAAATACACATTCAGTGCATTAAACACAGGCTACATGTAATTTAGCACAATACCTTTGAGGAAAAATACTTTGACTTAATGCTTATGATACTTCAGAGTCATCTGTTTTCCTCCAGTAGAGTAAATTGGCATCCATAAGAATCGGAGAAATAATAAAAGTAAGTGAAACTATGTGGCGTTAGGGCATGTGTTAAGAGAATAAATGACGTAAAGACTAAGAGACAGAAAACACACATTCAATGTGCTTATTAGCATCATGAAAAAATCTTGGAATTTATATATGACTATACTACCAATAAGTCTATGGGCTAAGTGGGTAAATATATCTGATTTTTATATTTTCCTTTTCCCTACAATAAACTTGATATGTGATTTCATATGTGTGTGTATGTGTGTGTATATCCTTGCTTACCCCTTAAGTGCCCCCCCTTGTATAAAAAAATTTTATAAGAGTATAATCCAAATCCAAGTTTATAATTCACAAGCAAAATATTTACCTAAAGTGTTTAAATGAATCTATGTTTTTGAAAGAACCACTCTAAATTACTTTGGATGATACTTTCACATTTCATAAATCAGTGATTCATATGTCTTTGCTTCTTTCTCAAATAAAACAAAAAATTCTACTGACTGATTTATTCATCAATTCCAATTTTTATTGAATATGTACTATGGACAAATAAAATTAAAACCATCCTAATTCTTTCCAGTTTAGATTTAGAGATAATTTTGTTACTGTTTTTATGACAAAAGACAAATGTTCCTGACCTATCACTATTAGTTCCTTTGTCTCTCTGTAGTATACTCTTGAACGAATTCTTCTTCAAATACTGATGACTGGATGATGAAATGAACGTGATGTATTTTTAAAATTTACCATTGTATTATTTTACCAGAGGAACTGATATGAAATTTGTTTCTAAAACCCCTGATACTATTATCTATTATTTGATAGAAAATGAAAAGATCATGTGCAGAGGATAATAGAATGGAAAAGCAGAACAAATGGTTAGACAAGTATCACATGTAAGATATATTTGGAATTGATCATACTACAGTTCATTCCCTTAATCCAGTGATCATAAATTGGGTGATTTTTCTAAACTCCCTAGCTTCACAAACCATTTAGTTGACAAGCTTTGAAATTTTTTGTGTTCTCTGTTTATTGATTTCCAATGAAATTCCCATCTAAATTGATGAATGTGAACCTACATTAAGGAAAGATGTTCTTTGTTTTTCTCCCCCCCCTCCAAGGTGAATCTAATAATAGAATTTTGCTCCAAAAGCACAGGTCAAGGAAGAACAGGAGGAAATAGTCTTTAAACTTACATAAAATGCAGTTAATAATATAAATGAGGCAAGTACATAAATTTGTAGACAATTACAACAACAGCAACAAAAGAACTGAAGATTATTATTATATATTTATGGCAAATTCTTGCCTCATAATAACTTTACATTTCATATTAAGTATCTGAGAGGACTTGTATCTATATTTACTAATTAGTTATACTTTTTGTAAAAATGCTTTACAAATGCAGACAGGTTTTGCGCTTTTACAGAGGTTTTACAGAAGGCTTGCATATATTGAAAAAGAGAGTCTTTCCTTAAGCAAATAGCTTTAGAAGATTAACATGTGGGAAAGCAATTAACATCTTTATTCCAAGAAACTCCTATAATTCAAACCTGCTTCATGCATCCAACATAATTGGAAATATCTTGCACAGACCTATGGATTCCTGCTTTTTCAAAATCATGTAATGGGGGCAGAGAACAAAAAAGATTAAAAGCTAAAGCAGTAACAGAAAGCCAAGAAGCGTCCATCAAGTCACAGAGTATTTCCTTGATCAGGAAATGTAGAACAAATATGGATTCGCCATAAAGATACTTGAGTATAAATAACCAAGAGAATACTTCACTCACATTAGTTTCCATGACATCCCCCAACAAAAGTTGTCAGAAATAACTTTCACGTTAAATGCACCAAATTAATTTATATAATACACAACATCCCTCTAAGTTAACTTTCTTAAAATAATTTGTTTTAACCTTCTGTATATCTACATAAGAAAGAATACAATTCAAAAATAAAATTTTACTGGTACAAACATTTGTCTAGGCAATTGGAATCATGTTAAATTTGAAGAATATAGATTCAAATATGCTTTAGTTTTTATTAGACCTCCTGCAGGGCTGGCTTCATGAGCATCAGACTTGTGCAGGGGTACAGGGATTTATGCTCTGAAAGATACTGCTCATCTAATGCTCTGCTGTCTTCTTGGAATTCTTAATAATTTTATCTTTGCACTTCTGTGCTGTATGTCCAATGAGACAATGGAGCATGTGTGACAAGACAGAAGATACACGCATTATGTGTCTGTTGCTGTTTCCGGTTGCCCTATTCAAACAGAGCACGTACAATGTCCCAAGGACATAGAATTACAGAACACTCATGGTGCATCTAGGTTCAATGAGACTCAAAGCAAGTGCAAAGGAAGCTTGTTAAAATTGACTATTGATTAAATTCAGGCAATGACAGCTTTAAGAGGATGCAACTTTCAGTTTTGCACTTGCTTCAAATGCAGAAATAAAATGTCATTAGTGTTCTATAAAACATAAACACTCAAAAAACCCTATCATATCATTTATTTATTTTATTACTCCTTGTATTATCCAACCACTTATATAGAAAATTATGACCCAGAAGGAAAGGGAAATATAAGGCAACCCATATTTCCTTTTCCTTTCAGTCCTTATCATCAGTAAGCAACATGTAGAGAGTGTTGGTATTATATGCACAAGTCAAAAAGAAAAAATCCACTGAGATAGTTTTGCAGTCTCCGCCATCTGTTAAGAACAAAATACAAAACCATGTATGCAATACAAAAAAACAAATTGTGTAATTTCATATATAATTTACATAGTCTTATACTGGAATTTTAAACCAGAATTATACATCATATAAAGATAAATGGTAAAACTTATGCTGAAATATTAAAAATTTTATTTTTTCCTCAGATTATTTTTTTGATTTTTTTTAAATCTTTACTTATTTTTGAGAGAGACAGAATGTAAGCAGGGGGATGCCAGAGAGACACACACAGAATCTGAAGCAGGCTTAAGGCTCTATCAGCACAGAGCCCCACATGGGGCTCAAACTCAGGAACCATGAGACCATGACCTGAGCTGAAATTGGACACTTAACCAACTGAGCCATCCAGACACCCCTCTTTAATTAGATTATTAACCAACAAACGAACCAGTTGTGAGAGACATAAAAAAAAAAGAAAAAAAAAAGTAAAGCACTTCAAATTGTAGTACTTTTAACAGTATTTTTTCCTACTTTTTGAACAAGGGGTCCAACATCTTCATTTTGCACTGAGCCCTGTGAATTATGTAGCCAGCACCTAATACCTTGTCTGTTGGCCTCCACTGTCAGGGTTCACGTGAGAATCCCACAAGCCTGAAGTAAGGTAAGTCCTCTCTTGGCTTCTATGCTTTCTTTGAATCAAGGGAGATAGAAACTACTTCAAATGGAGAACAAGCTAAGAGTCAACTACTAGTTAGCTAGACTCCACAATAACCAATATGAGTGTTTTCTGAGCCTCATAATTTCCCCACCTTGAATGACCACCACTCCTCTCCCCCCACCTTGCACTAACAAATTTCCCTGTATGATCTGCACTGTGGACACTAGTAGTAATCTCTTATTATTATAAATCATGTTTAAAACTTAATTTTAGGGCTCCTTTCCTATCCCCCAATTCTAATTCCTATAAAAGTTTATAGACTTCCTTTTCTAAAAAACATTTTTGAGAGACAGAGAGAGACAGAGCATGAGTGGGGAAGGGGCAGAGACAGAGGAAGGCACAGAATCCGAAGCAGGCTCCAGGCTCTGAGCTCTCAGCACAGAGCCCGACACAGGGCTCAAACTCACGAACTGAGAGATCATGACCTGAGCTGAAGTTGGAAGCTCAACCGACTGAGCCACCCAGGCGCCCCAATAGACTTCCTTTTCTAATCCCACTTTCCCCTCTCCATAACTACTGAGCTTAACTACTATTCGCTACAAAACTGTACACTAGAATTCCTGTTCAGTCACTGAAAACCTTTCTCCTTCCTGAAGTTCTTCTCTCAATATTCCCTTTACTTTCCTGTCCTAAAGACTGGATCTTTTTAGAAGATACTGCTTTCCATTAATTACTTTATGTGGTGGCCTCTTTTGTTTCCATAACACTTTACACCAGTAGGACTGTAGTTTTTATCTTAGACCATTCTCTTCTTGTCTTCCCTACCAACCTAACACATAATTAGTCTTGTCCTACCACTTTCCCTCCTTTTTGCAGTAATCAACAGATCTCAGTCCTACTTTATCTTTTGAAGGTTTTAGCTCTAGGATCATTTTCACTTTCTGTAACACAATGTAGCAGGATTCTCACACAGAGAGTCATGACACCAAGGCTTTTCTTTCTAGGAAGCAACTTTACTCGTGCTGGCACTGCTCACTTGGGTTCCTAAGGAAGAACGGAGCCCCAAACGCCATGCGGCATAGATTTTTATACATTTTTCATTTCTTTGTCTCCCATATATGGTAACACACAAACATGCAGTCTGATTAAGTGGTCTCATATTACAAGGCTGTGAGGAATGTTGTCACGTTCGTGTATAGCCAGGTTGCCTTGAGTTTTTTGTTTTTTGTTTTTCTCTTTAGGGAGGGGACCCTACTACAACATCATTCCTCTACACATTGCCTGTTATTTTATCCATGTTGTCAATAAAGTTCCTTTGTAATAAGCTTATTTTCACACCACTTTAGCCACTCATCTTCCCCATGGGCCTATATAAGGCATTGTCATTACAAGCACAGTAATTTGACTTCACATATAAAATCGATTTAAAGTGTCTCATTCTAAAGCCACTACCTCCTATCTTTCAAGCTCAAACATTCTAGAAACAATCTCAATAATCCTTGCTCTTTACCTACAATCTGTTGATCTAACAACATCTTCTTTCTCTCCTACCTCTCTAACCAGCCTGAATTCCAGATTTAATTATTATTAATTCCCTAATATAATTCCTAGACATCCTTGCTCCATGTATTATATGTAACAGAGATATTAATTCATTTTTTAAAAATTTTTGTTCATTTATTTATTTTGAAAGAGAAAGAGAGAGTGAAAGTGGGGAAGCGGCAGAGAGAGAGAGGAAGAATCTCAAGCAGGCCCCACACCATCAGTGCAAAGCCTGACGCAGGGCTTGAACTCACAAAACTGAGATCATGACCTGAGCCTAAATCAAGAGTTGGACTCTCAACTGAGTAAGACACCCAGATGCCCTGATGTTAATTCCTTTTATTATTTTTTTTTAATGTTTATTTATTTTTGAGAGAGAAAGTGAGAAAGACAGACAGAGTGTCAGCAGGGGAGGGGCAGAGAGAAAGGGAGACACAGAATCTGAAGCAGGCTCCAGGCTCTGAGCTGTCAGCACAGAGCCCTAAGTGGGGCTCAAACTCATGAACCGTGAGATCACGACCTGAGCTGAAGTCAGACATTTAACCAACTGAGCCACCCAGGTGCCCCTAATTCATTTTGGTTTGAATCAATGAATATGTGTAACTAAAGACTTCCAACACAATTTGATGTGTTTTAAAAACACAACTTACGCTTGATACTTTTAAAAGTTGTAAGGAAACTAGGAAGCTCTGGAAAGAGTAAATATGCAGGAGTTTGTTATGAATTGACTCATTTATAAAATTTTATTCAATTAATATTCAAATTATATCAATGGGGGATTTTTATAGATAAAATGAATTAAACCAAATAATCTTCAAAGATAAATTAAGGAGCAAATATGCATGTTCAACAATAAGGCTATCATTTGGAATTCTTTGTTAACTTAGGAAAATTCACATATTTCACTTTCCAATTACGCAGCATACGTGCAGACAAGCCTAAGGCCATGATCCCCTTACCAGCGCATTCTACACAGAGCAGCAAGAAAACAGACAGGCTGTTCATTCTCTTTCACATCTCTTGTATAGACTGTAGCAGCTGCTGCTGTGACAGGCTGTCTGTCTTGTCATTTCTTTATGTATTCATTTTTACAGCTGCAAAGAGAGTCTATTCTTGTAAGAATTTGCATAGAAATTCATCTTAATAAAGCAGGTCTCAAATATTTATATTAATCCATATTGATACAAAGCCTTTACATTACCTTCTCTTTGAAGAAGTGTTTTGTTTTTGAAAATTATTTTGTGCAGTGATCACATGCAGTGCAAAGTATAAAAAAATATGAGTTGCAAAATATTTATAAAATTAAATGAGTAACAAGTATTATCAAAGATACATGGTACTTTAAAAAGTATATATATGTATATATGATGTATACTATATATATCAAATATATTAAACATATTGTTAGGAAAAACCATTTGAAATTTGATTTTACCTCATTAAAAGAACAAGAAAACAGGCACAAGTAGATACTTAATCAAAATTATTTTTGATTATCAAGAGAATTTAAAGGCTTAGTAACTATATTAATGTGTTCTAATTTAGAGAACTGTTTCCATTAGAGATATAATAACACACTATTACGCATCTTGATTATAGCTAGAATTCAATAAAAGTTAGATAATGATCAACATCCCACTATCCAGTGGTGCCATGTTGTCCAAACAAATTAGTCAAGAATTTATAACTTTGAGAGAAGTCATCAACATTTTACATTATTTTCTTAAAAGAAAATAGAGATCCCAGTAAAATGTATATGAAGGTAAAATGCTGCTGTGATAGAAAAGGTTACTTGTATGCATTCAGATCTGCAAACTGAATCTTCATTTGCAGAATTCAGTATGCACAGAGTAGTACGATCTAATCAAAAGAGTATTAGATTTCAACTCGGCCGACATTGACACCACCATAAATTTTGGGCCTAAAAATACCAAACTTTAAAAATTATGTAATGTGGGGCGCCTGGGTGGCGCAGTCGGTTAAGCGTCCGACTTCAGCCAGGTCACGATCTCGCGGTCTGGGAGTTCGAGCCCCGCGTCAGGCTCTGGGCTGATGGCTCGGAGCCTGGAGCCTGTTTCCGATTCTGTGTCTCTCTCTCTCTCTGCCCCTCCCCGGTTCATGCTCTGTCTCTCTCTGTCCCAAAAATAAATAAAAAAAACGTTGAAAAAAAAAAATTATGTAATGTTATCACCTTTCATTTACTTAAAAAATAAATACTATATTTTATATATTATACTTTTGTAAAAATAACAGTATATTTATTATGCAATATTCAATTTTAGAATGGGAGGAAAGAATCTGGGGCCATTTAATCCCTTTATCTTAAAGAAGACACTACATATTGGTTGGATGGGGACTGGGGGAGGGTGGAGCAGGGGGACAGGCATGGATTTAAATGTTTTCAATCAGACCTTAGAGCACTCTTTATTTTATACCATTATTTAATTATTATCTTCTGCAAAGCAGAAGTTAATCCCTGTAACTGAAAAAGCAAAGATTATGGAAGGATATTCCTAGATGGTAAACTATAACCTGTAAATGCATTCATTATTTACACCTGAATGGATTTAATTTTAAACATATTAAAATTATGAAATTTAACAATAATTATATCCGAGACCTGACAACTTATGATGAAATAACCATATCATAACCACAAATTACGATGAAATGTGATGATTAGCTGTGGTACAGAAAACAGTGGAGCAGACTTAGAAAACTGCTTATTAACTTTTACAAGTATCTCAACACATAAAGACTAATGAGGATGAGTTGACGAAATTAATAATTTGTTACACAATGAAGACTGTAAAGATAAGGCCCCCTACGTTAGACACAGATATGTATTCTAATTTTTTTAAATGTTTTATTTATTTTTGAGTGGGGGAGGGCAGAGAGAGGGAGACACAGAATCGAAAGTAAGCTCCTGGTTCCAAGCTGTCAGCACAGAATCCAACGCAGGGATCGAACCCATGAACCATGAGATCATGACCTGAGCTGAAGTCGGCCACTCAACCGACTGAGTCACCCAAGTGCCCCCAAAGATTTGTATTCTAAATCTGAAACCATTTTTGAAAAGCTAAAAGCCTTTCGGAGGAAGTTCTAAGTACACAAAACAAATTTTCTAAAAATGTTAACCATTAAATATCTGTAAAGTACATAGTGCCTAACAATGTATTATGATTAACAACAGGCTTAATATATAAATATTCACTTTCTTGAATTCTAGGCAATATCACTTCTTTCCTAGAAATATTATACCTTAGGTTGTATATAAAATGATATAAATATCTATTTGTAATTAAAATTATGATTAGGTAAGTGGTACAAGGGATTGTTTGTTATATCTGGTAAGGTATCTGTTATCTTAAAATGGTAGGGTATCACCTGGTTTGTAATAAATTTAGATGACATCAAGATGTTGGATATTACTGGGGCACCTGGGTGGCTCAGTCAGTTGTGAGCATCCAACTTCAGCTCAGGTCATGATCTCACGGTTCAGCTCATGGCTTCAAGCGGAGCACTGGGCTCTGTGCTGACAGCTCAGAGCCTGGAGCCTGCTTCAGATTCTGTGTCTCCCTCTCTCTCTTCTCCTCCCCCACTCACTCTATGTCTGTCTGTCTGTCTCTCTCTCTCTCTTTCAAAAATAAACTTAAAAAAAGGAAAAGATGTTGGATAGTACTGCATTACCTGACTCCATGGTCCTGTAAGCCCAATTGTCATATAAGTTTTTATATTCCTTTAAGATATCTTATGTTAAACAATACAATGATTATCTAAGAAAGATAATGACTACTATTAGTATTTCCCAGCACTTAAATAATATGTTTATGAATTTAACTTAAGGCAAATTACTAAAATACGAAAATAAAAGGAAGGAAGGAAAGGAAAAAGGAGAAAAGAGAAGAAATATATAAAACAACAATTCCAGCAATATCTCCTTTGGGGAAATTGGTAACAGTCTAAATCTGAAGCAAGAGTGGAAAGGAGAGGTAAATTGTATAGTTTCTTTACAGTAAAATATGGTGAAGGTTTGAACAATAATCATCATTAAATATTGTTGAATATTGAATCTATTACTACTAAAGTTAAATTATGTATGTATTTCACGTTACTATTAAAGTTACATGTGTTATTTTATTAATAAAGTTGAATATGTGTGTGTGTGTGTGTGTGTGTGTGTGTGTGTGTGTGTGCATGTATATATATAGTTTTTCACTGGCAAGGCTGTTCCTCCTGCAGTCCCCATGAAAAAATGTTTAACTTTTTTTTCCCCCCAGTGTAAAATTATTTTTAGATTTTCCTGAAATTTACTTCTGACATTTGTTCACAATTAGATTAGTGGATCAAAACTCTAAGGATTATATTCAGTCACAACCAATCAGTTATAAATTAAAATAATAACATATGAAGCAACATCATAAATGTTATAGTAAAGAATTAGCAAATGTTGGGGTGCCTGGGTAGTTCAGTTGGATAAGTGGCCAACTCTTGGTTTTGGGTCAGGTCATGATCTCATGGCTGGTGGGATCGAGCTCCACATCTCTGCGCAGTCAGCACAGAGCCTACTTGGAATTTTCTCTCTCCCTCTCTCTCTCACTCTGCCCCTCCCTCACTCATGCTCTCCCTCTCTTTCCAAATAAACAAACTTAAAAAAATGAGTTATTTTGATTCAATCAATCAATAATCAGAATTATTTTTCTGTCTAGTAAAATAAACATTTTCCTAGTACTGAGAATCAAAGAATTTATATTTACACTTAACACATATGCACATTAATTTTCTAAAATCAAGTCTAGAGAAACTATAAAAATGTAGTTTTTAAATAATTTTTTAAAACTTATTTATTTATTTTGAGAGAGAGAGACAGAGAGAGAGAGAGAGAGAGAGCAGGCAAGGGGCAGACAGAGAAAGAGTGTATCTTAAGCAGGCTTCACACTCAGAGCCTGTCATGGGGCTCAGTCCCACAAATGCAAGATCACGACCCAGGCATCTCAAAAACACTTGTAGCTTTTTTAAAAAGACTAAAGAATTTTCATAAGTCTCTTGAGTTAATTTCATATAAAATGACAGAAGCTTTTAATCCTCAGCAATGCTTACAACTCAAAGGTCAGTAAGAAAGAACTTAGTTAATCCTATCTTCCAAAGTTAACAATTTCAACTATTCAATACAACTTTGCTCCTAACATAGAACTTGATTCTTCCCTTGCATTAACTTCCTTTTTTTTTTTTTTTTTTTTAATGGGCTTGGGAGACCGACTCTGTCGTACCTTCTCACTCCAAAAACCTGTCGTTGCTGCTTTGTCCAGCACTAGCTATATCCATGAGGCTATATGCCAAAAAGTTCATTTTGGCCCCAGGTCATATAGTTTTTGCATATAAAATAGACCAGCTCTTAGGAGGGAGATAGTATGCTCCTAGACTCAATTCTCAATGGCTAAGGTAAATTATTTTATGCTGTCCCTAAAAATGTAGCCCATGTTTGAAGAAATGTATGAGAATCAATGCACATTTAAAAATCCTTTTTTTTCCTCCACTGTAATGAAAGGTGGCAACATAAATAAAAATGAAAAATGGAAAAATAAAATTTTAAGTTCCATGTACCACATTTTCATAGATCATTTAAATTCAATACTTAACACTTAGTTCTCAAAATCACAATATGAGGCATAATTAGAACTTTACTTTATGGATAGAAAATCTAAGGTCCACAGAATTTATGAAATCTCTCTAGGTGACACAACTGTTACATGTTACACTATAATAATTATACTAAATAGATATAATATGATGATAGGTGTAATATGATAAGGTATCACAGCAATCCCTATCAAAATAACACCAGCATTCTTCACAGAGCTAGAAGAAACAATCCTAAAATATGTATGGAACCAGAAAAGACCCCAAATAGCCAAAACAATCTTGAAAAAGAAAACCAAAGCTGGAGGCATCACAATCCTGGACTTCCAAGATGTATTACAAAGCTGTAATCATCAAGACAATATGGTACTGGCACAAAAACACTCAGGTCAATGGAACAGAATAGAGAACCTACAAACATATGGCAAACTAATCTTTGACAAAGCAGGAAAGAATATCCAATGGAATAAAGACAGTCTTTTCAACAAATGGTGCTGGGAAAACTAGACAGTGACATGCAGAAAAATGAACCTGGACCTCTTCTTACACCATACACAAATATAAACTCAAAATGGATGAAAGACCTCAATGTAAGACAAGAAGCCATCAAAATCTTAGAGGAGAAGGCAGGCAAAAACCTCTTTGATCTTGGCCGCAGAAACTTCTTACTCAACACGTCTCCGGATGCAAGGGAAACAAAAGCAAAAATGAACTACTGGGAACTCATCAAAATAAAAAGCTTCTGCACAGCGAAGGAAACAATCAGCAAAACTAAAAGGCAACCGACAGAACAGGAGAAGATACTTGCCAATGACATATCAGATAAAGGGTAAGTATCCAAAATCGATAAAGAACTTATCAAACTCAACACCCAAAAAACAAATAATCCAGTGAAGAAATAAATGGGCAAAAGGCATGAATAGACACTTCTCCAAAGAAGACATCCAGATGGCTGTGAGACACATGAAAAAATGCTCCACATCACTCATCATCAGGGAAATACAAATCAAAACCACAATGAGATACCACCTCACATCAGTCAGAATGGCTAACATTTACGACTTAGACAACAACAGATGTTGGTGAGGATGCAAAGAAAGAGGATCTCTTGCACTGCTGGTGGGGATGCAAACTGGTGCAGCCACTCTGGAGAACAGTATGGAGGTTCCTCAAAAATTAAAAATAGAACTACCCTATGACCCAGCAATTGCACTACTAGGTATTTATCCAAGGGATACATGTGTGTTGTTTCAAAGGGGCACATGCACCCCAATGATTATAGCAGCACTATTGACAATAGCCAAAGCATGTAAAGAGCCCAAATGTCCATCAATGGATGAATGGATAAAGAAGATGTGGTATGTATACACATATACACACAATGGAGTATTACATAGCAATAAAAAAAAAATGAAATCTTGCCATTTGCAACTACGTGGATGGAACTAGAGGGTATTATGCTAAGCAAAATTAGTCAGAGGAAGACAAAAATCATACGACTTAACTCATATGAGGAATTTAAGATACAAAACAGATAAGCATAAGGGAAGGGAAGCAAAAATAATATAAAAACAGGGAGGAGGACAAAACATAAAAGACTCAAAGATAGAGAAGAGATAGAGGGTTGCTGGAGGGGTTGTGGGAGGGGGGATGGGCTAAATGGGTAAGGGGCATTAAGGAATTTACTCCTGAAATCATTGTTGCACTATATGCTAACTAACTTGGATGTAATTTAAAAAATAAATTAATTACTTAAAAAAAATAACAAAAATACATACTAACTCCATAAAAAACATAATGTATAATTATCTCATGTCTTCCTAGGGGGAATGAAATATTTTTAAATGTCCATGATATCTTAAATTAGTTTTCAGTGTTTCTATATAAGTAACTAAGTATAAGATAATCTCTGAACTATTTGTTAAGGTTAGTAATTCACTAAAAGTGTGCATTTCTTCTTAAAAATAGGAGGATATCTAAGTTTAAAAATTATCATAAATAGGTGTCACTGTTAAAAATTATTATGTTTTGGATAAATATCAATTTATAACATATTTTAGGAAATCTAAAGATTTTACCAAATTAGCTATGATGTACACACAAGTATCCTTTGATTGTACTTGATGGTGCAAAGAGTGAAGAACAGGTACAAGGTGTATATACTGTGTTCTGTGCAAGGATGGCCAGCCAAAAGGTTTAGTAATAGGTCTGCTTGTGAAATTATATGATGTCACATCCACAAAGAAGGGCTACTTTTTAAAAAACTCATTTAAAGAAGGTCATATCTTGCACATGTGTATCTATAAGCCTGGAACATTCTAAATTGTTTAGTTATTTTTTTCTAATTTTCATGAGATTCCATAGGGCCTAGAAACAGATTCAATTAAAAATTGTATTTTTCATGAGTTCTTTTATAAAAACTGGAGAGTTGTAATATTTAAAATTACAGGGATTTTCTTTGCAAGTTATGTGTGTGCAAGGAATTGCTGCTGCACCCATCTTGCATCAAGTCCCCTGAGTATACCTTTCACCAACTAACTAAAAGTAGTGGTAAAATGTATCGCAAAATCTTTTTTATTGAAACACTGAGAAAACCAGAAAGCAAGAAAACCTTAGGGCCAAATATGAAGTGAAGTATTAATCTAAGGAGGCAAACAAAGATTTAAACCAATGTTGGCCCCAGAGGCATGCACCAGCCCTGGTGATGCTGAGATTCTATTTCTTATGGACAAGGTGCAGGGAAAAATGACAAAACCCAGTGCTCACCCAAGTTGGGCAATTTGAATCAATCCTCAGTATAAATCTGGAATCAACTGGGTCTATCATTAGAATGACCTGGACATGAAAAACCTTGTAAGTTTCAAACTTGTTGCTCAATCATAGGAAAAACAAAAACAAAAACTGAAAATTATTACCACAAGCCAGCCTGTCTACATTTTTGAAGCCTAAATTCCCACTACCAATATGGTCTAAATAACCTCAAACTGAAATTTTATTTTTGGTAATCTATAGTTACATGGCTGAAACAAATGAGAATCTTCATTTGTATGTACCTTCAACTCAGATAATATTTTGAATAAAATAAGTTCTAAAACAAAAATAGAAACAGAATTCACAGGAAAGGAAGACAGGAGAGAGTATAATCAGATGGCATACATGTTTTTAATACTGGCATGTTCAGAAATAATACAATACAAATACAGTATGTTTAAATATTATTTAAAGAAATAAAAAGGAGTGGAAAATAGATAATGCTTTAAAATTTCATTTTTATAGGTATTAAGTATTATAAAATTTAGCAGCAGATCTCAAAAAAGAATTGAATGGATCTGGAAATGTAGTATTGAAATTAATAACTCAGATGATGGATAACACATTACTTTAGACACAGAGGAATTTTTTTTAATGAACTAGCATTTAAAATTGACAAAATTATTCAAAATGCAACAGTGACCAATCAAAAAAGGCATTTGTAAGAGACACAAAGGGCAGGCAATAAATCTACGATACACTGAACTGGACTTCTAGAAGTCACTAAACATTTCAAGTTGATAAAAGACTTTAATTATCATATTCAGGAAGGACAATGACATTGAGACAGAAAAATTAAAAGATATGTGTAGTTCAAATGAAAGTTCAGACCAGAGATTATAAAAGCACTCAGAGAACAAAGAATAGATTTCCTAAAAAAAAAAAAAAAAAAAAAAGAAAGAAAGAAAGAAAACAGAAACTTTATTGACCAACAGCGAACAATGGAAGTTATAAGACAAAAGAATGTATAAAATTGACAAAATAACTGAACCAAGAACCATATGTCACACAAAACTATCTTTTACATATATGACAAAAGGGATGCCTGGGTGGCTCAGTTAGTTAAGTGTCCAACTTTTCAGCTCAGGTCATGATCTCGTGGTTCTTGAGTTCAAGCCCCGTGGAGGGCTCTGTGCTGACAGCTCAGAGCCTGGAGCCTGCTTCAGATTGTATGACTCACCCTCTCTCTCTGCCCTTCCCCACTTGTTCTCTCTCTCTCTCTCTCAAAATAAAAAAAAATTATAAAAATTTTTTAAATAAATAAAAATGACAAAATAAAAACATTTTCAAAGAACAGTGCTTTTATCCAAAGGCTCCTGAAGGAAATTATAAAGGACATGATTTAGACAGGAGGAAATAATCTCAGAAATATGTAATGTGATGAAAATAAGAATGGAAATAGAATAGAATAGAGTAGAATAGAAAACATTTAGGAAATCTGTCACTAATGAAATATGAAATTATAATGTAAATATTAAATGATAATATATTATAAACATAGTTTATTATTAATAAATTAATACTATTAATAAAATAATTATAATTAATAATTAATATTATTGATAAAATTATTGCTATGCCTAATTTGCAAGTTGAACAAAAAAAGAATGAGGAAAAATACTTTAAATTTATATTGGAGGTATAGTGTGCTGAGTTAAATGACTATATCCTTTTTACTATTTGAGAAGAAGGAACCAATTTTAATCATTTTTAAGCTGAGTATACATTTTAAAAAATGTAATTATGAAGAAAATAAAATAGGGATACATATAACCTGGTTGGAGAAAAAAATGGGACGAGAAAAAAACATGAGAGCTCAGAAAAAGACTAATGTACAGTGATAAAAATCACCAGCATTTGCTTAGATGTAGGGGTAAGTGGGCATTGACTGGGAAGGGGCACAGAGATCTTTTTTTTAATGATGTAAACAGTCTTTATCTTGATTATGGCAATCATTACATGGGTGTATACATTTAAAATTCAGAACCGAACACTTAAACTGGGCTTTGTTGTTCATCAGTTAAATTTTGATATAATAATTATTTATTTATTTTATAATATTCTTTTTGCTAAATGTATTCCTTTTTTAAAAAATGTTTTTAATGTTTATTTATTTTTGAGAGAGAGACAGAGAGACAGAGACAGAGCTTGAGCCAGGGAGGGACAAAGAGAGAGGGAGACAAGAATCTGAAGCAGGCTCCGGGCTCCTGGCTGTCAGCACTGAGCCTGACTTGGGATTCAAACTCACGAACCATGAGATCATGACCTGAGCCCAAGTCGGATGCTTAACCAAGTGAGACACCCAGGAGCCCCAATATAATACTTTTTTAAAGCCCACTAAATAAACTTAGAAGCTGAATTGGCAATGTTGAGAACTGCACATATTAATTTAGAAAAACATACTTTTAGGTATCTTTCAGAACAGAAAATGGAAAGGCTAATAGGCAACACTTCCATCCCTCCTACATTATCTCTTTCTTGAAAAAATTGCATCAGTAGTCAGTCAGCTGAATAAGCCTTCAGAGACACTGGGGGTTCTGAACAAACCCCAACTATAATAGTAACAATAAATATGTTTCCTACCAACACTTCTTCTTTGGGTTAGGGGAATACAGTAGTTCAACTCCAGCTTCTTGTTCACATAAGTTTCACCTTCCTCAGTACTGCCCTTTTGTACTGGTTCCAAAATGACCCCAAACTGGCAGCCTGCAGTTCCTGAACCTCCCTTTTACTAGATAGAATTTATTCACTAATTCATTGACTCTATTGCTTGTGCAGCTATTTCCCAAATTCAGTTTTCTATTCTATCTTCCAAATACTTTCCTGCCACAATTATTTTAGCTTTCTATTGCGTGTATGTCGCGGCCGGCGCGACAAACACCGAGGTCAGGGTCCTGAGGGTAGCGGAATGCAAGAAAAAAGAGAGAAGAGAAACTTTGGGAACAGGAGGGTCCCCTGGGCTGATGGCCCAAGTGACGGCTTTATTGTTGCTGTACACAATCTTTTATAACCAGACTCTTATGGGTTAGGTCATTCTAAGAATAAACAGGTTTCACATAATTGCTGCCCACCAAAACATTTAGTTCTGTGTTTCTTGTGCATTTTCTAGACGGGTCACAAGACCTTGTTGATAAGATTGCTAGCAAAACACAATTCCCATGTTTGTTTCTATCTGACTCGGGGTAGAAAAAGGGAGGTAGCATTACTGCCAACACCTGCAGACCACAGGCTTCAGGAATTAACTTTCTCAGCCTTGATAAGGCTTTCGTATGCCCTTGAGAGTGAGGGAACTGGAGGGGAAACCACCGGGTTGGCTTGAGTCAACAGGGAACATTGCTCGACCAGGTCTCAGCCTGGCGCCGGGGCCCGGCCTCCCACATGAATGGGAGGGGGGACCACCGGGTTGGCTTGAGTCAACGGGGAACATCGCTCGACCCGGTCTCAGCCTGGCACCGGAGCCCGGCCCCCCACAATGTACCAGTCACCAACAGCACTCTTAAATTTGGGGACACATATCAAGCACTCTGAGAAAGAAGCTGACAATCCCTAAACTTGCTGTAAAGGGTTAATATCTAGCACAGCTTGTCTCTGACCAACTTTGGAGGGGAGAATTAAGACTCTCAGCATGTATTTATTCCCAAAAATCTCTGTAAATCCTTCCCACCCCCCTCATATCTCGCAGAGGAGACTGAAGAGTTCTTGAATTGGTTCTAGGATATGTTCTTTGCCAATTTCGCTCAAAGTACTCTGTCCTACATTCACATTTCAGCTATCATGTTGTTACCAAAATTGAAAGTAAAGCAGGTAGATACATGAGGATAAAACTGAATCCATTCTATTAACCAGTAAGTCAAGAATACATTTCTTCCTTATGCACAAAGTCCTGTTTGTGTCAGTAAAAAAAGGCAACTAGCGGTGGCTAGTAAATTGGGGAAAGTTTCAGAGAGACGGCTGTATTGCAAATATACCTTGGGAAAAAACAGTTCATAAGAATAAGTGGGAAAGAATGTTTTAGACTAAAAAAGGAATGACACAAAGAGCATGACATTCTTCTCACAACAGCAAATAACTATAGGTAGATGCAGTGTAATTTTGTGGGAAATTAAAAAGTGTAGGGCAGAAAATTTAAATGGGAAAACATGCTGAAGTGTGTTTATTGCTATTCTAGAAATTTTAGATTATGTCATATAAAAATGAATGTTCACAGACAACCCATCGGTGACACTTAAAACATGGGCTGTCATTTTATAAGCACTCAAATATGTGTGATTTATTGAGATTACAATAATTACAAAAACTTTTAAATCACCACATTACAACTTTAAATGTGTATTTTGAAACATAACTCTGACAGCACTGTGAAATATGAATTGAATAAACCAGAGACAGAGATGTCTGTTAGAAAATAATTTCAATGGATTGATTATATGAAATGGTAAAGAGTCTGAATTAGGGCACTGGCCAATAATGAAGAGAAAAGATGCATTAAATTCCATGAGCACTAAGTATGTGGAGAGATGTGAAACACAAAAATTGCACCTATCCTTTCTGGGAAATTTGCATAGAGGCAGAGCCCACAGCCATGTTGCTTTTGTTTTATTTTATTTTTTATCTCATGAAAGAACAGGACAGTGAAAAAAGTGAATTAAAGAGGTCAAATATAGTACTGAGCTGCATGTACTGACAAGTTTGGTACATCAAAAACCCACATGTTTTCTGTGGCCCATGAAGAAATGCAAATGGTAGAAGCATCTGTGGGTAGCTTGCCAGCCTTTAGAAGAGCCCTCACCTAAAAATAAAATAGACCATCACTCTGGCCTCTCAGAAGACTTTCATGGAGTGAATCTGATTCCAGAAGAGGTGGGGAAATATTTTTCTTTATTTGATCTTCTATGGACAAAAGCCATGAGAGAACTCACAGAACAATCAAATCCATTGCCCCCCAAGGCTTATGTTGATTCCTAGGCACAGAAGACTAACACCCCTGAGTTCAATTAGCAGTGGGCCCAATAGTTTTGCAGAATCTGCCACAGAACAAAAAAGAGGATGACTCCATCCCAGTAAACTCTGCCCAACCATATTTATTATTAAACTTCTCTATTTTTTGTGGCAACTCTCAAGTTTAGAAACAGGGCATGTTAGATGGAAGGAAAAGGGTATTTATAAAGAAAGGGATATTGGAAAGAACTTTGAAAAAGTGACTGACCTGGTGATTTCTGCTGGAATATATATTTTCCAAATGAGTATATTTCTACATATACACATATTCATGTATATATAAATCTATGCTCTTACATATATTCTACACACACACACACACACACACACACAAATATGTATATACGTGTAATTTTCTACTACCCAAAATGAGCAAATATAAATTAGTATATACACATAAAAATTCTTATACACATATCTGATAAAAGATATATAGTAGTTCCTCATTATTCACTTTGGTATTTGTGAATTTGCTTACTGGCTAAAATTTACTTGTTACCCCAAAATTGATACTCCCTGACCCTTCTTGGTCATTCATAGACAAACACAGAGCAGTGAAAAATTTAAATTACCCGAAGGTGCACATTCCCAGCTGAGGTCTAAAGAGGCAGTGCTCTGCCTTCTTGTTTCAGAAGTTATAAAGAAACAACCAGAGGACAGAGAGAGTAGGGGTAACACAGTGTAATATAAGAAACTCTGGTTATGGATACAGTTGGACAGGGTTCTAACCTCATTTTCTCTTTTGTAAGATAAAGAAAACAAAATCTATCAAGATTAGTGTTTCAGGGTATAAGATTACAATCAATATGGTTCAAAAACTAGCATAAAGAAGTTTAAATTAAAATTATTATATGCATTTATTTCTATTTATTATTTTTATTTATTTATTATGATTTATTTATAAAATCCCATAATTATTATAATAATTATAAGAAAAATAAAGTGTCATAATTCTATATACATCAAATCCAAGTCTACCAAATTAGTAATGGCTAGAGTAGGGGTGCCTGGGTGGCTCAATTAGTCAAGTGTCTTACTTTGGCTCAGGTCATGATCTCAGTTTGTAAGTTCAAGCCCCACGTCAGACTCTGTGCTGACACCTCAGAGCCTGGAGCCTGCTTTGGATTCTGTCTCCCTCTCTCTCTGCCCCTTCCTCACTCATACTCTGTCACTCTATCTCTCAAAAATAAATAAACGTTAAAAAAGATTTTTTTTAAAAATACTGGATAGAATAGATTATCAATGACTTTTTTTTTTTTTTGTCAATGACTTTTAGGAATTCTGTCAATAGAATTTAATCTGTTTTTCATAGGCCGAAGAAGAAACAGAAGTTAGAAAATACTTGGCTGTTAGCATGGACTATTCCTTTATGATGTTTAATAATGAGGAAAAGTAAAACCATAAGGTAAACATGAGGGAACTGAAGGGATTTATGGATGAAATAAAAATCTGTATGAAAGACAGGAAGTGGGAAGGGTGGATAATTGGGAATTGAATATTCAGGCAGGTGACCCAGGGCATAGTACAAGTATTAAGAAAACTCAGTCCTGAGTGCTTTTATTTTCCTATGTTTATTATGAAGCAAACTATCCGTTGAAATGTTGGTGGTTAGTTTAGAGGAAATGAAGATAAAGCATTTCACAGCAAGCACTGCACTAAAAGAAGACTAAGCTGGGGTAAGTGATACAACTGGTGAGTAGTGTTGAAGTTCCCACAAGTTTGGAGTTTGAATCAAGAAATATGATTTAGAGTTAATCAGATCAGTTATGTAATTTTCTCGAATATGTGCCAAGAGTTTGGGGGCAGGGGCAGAGAACACAGATGGTTAGATTCACTGTATGAAGGGTAGTAACACGGCATGTGCAGTGGAAGAAAAGAAAGCTAAGGAAATTAAGTGTGCTTAAAGTGAAACCAGAAAGCTAGGAAAATAGGTAAGAATTGAAAAGGGAAGCCCAGGTTTCATAAGAGAATATATCTTTGGAGGTAGTGATCAAATGATAAGTCATCTGATTCTAAGTCTTTGGAGCTAGAAAAATTCCAGTAAAAAATACAGTTTAAGGTATTTTTACCAAAGTGAAGCTTATGGGAAAATTAAAACAAAAAAGAAAAACAAATTATAGAAATAATCTCCCTAAAAAAAGAAAAGAAGAAAAAAAAAAAAGAAAAAAGAAAACGTATGTTACCCGGCCAATTATATTATTATGTTAAGGTGGTTGTAGTTAGCAGGAATTAGGATTAGGGGTATATTAGCCGGTAGCTGTGCCTTCAGCAGATATGAGGAGAGACATGGAACCCAATGTTGCATACATTGTTCGACTTACCCTTTCCTTACTTTTCATAAAGTTTTGACTTTGTCTACAGGATTTTTAAAAAATTATCATGTTTGTCACGAATGATATACATGATACTAAGTACAAGTCTCAGAATGGTAAGCCATGGTAATTTCTATATTCATTAACAGAATAAAATTTAATGGACTCTGAGCCTTTTTTTTTCAGTAATTTTCTAGTACACTGTCTTATGCAATAAATATCTTCAGTGAGGTTCATATTTGTTTAGTTATATTCAAACTTCCCTCTCTTAGTTGTCTATTCCTCATATATCCATACCTTAGAAATGTTTTTGTCCTATACAACTTGTGATTACAGTGAATGACTGTCTATCCTATTATAAGATAAAACTGTTACTTGTTGCCTCAATAGATCCCTAAGTGCCTGTACCCCTCCTACTTGTTTTGAACTTTTATCTAGTCATTACTCATTTCTGAGAACCTATCCCCAACATGTGTATTCAAAATATAAGCCTCACCATGAATTCCCCACTTTATCCCTCCCCTCCTTTCCATGTTGATCCAGTTATACTAAAATTATCCAATCAGAATGTTTCCCACATTCCACAAGCTACCCCATCCATGACCTTCAAAGGTACTGGTCCATAGGTCCTTCCTCTGACCCTCCCTGCCCTACATGCAACAAAATAAAAGAGGTGACATCTCTACAGAACCTTCAGATATTAAAGGAATATTCATAGGAAGCTTCAAACAATTCTATGTTCATAAATGCAATAGGCGTGTATAAAATAGGCAAATTCCTGTAAAAACACAAACCACTAAAGTTTATTCCAAAAAAATTAAAACAACTAAAACTTACTCCAAAACAATTAAATAACCTAAACATCATATGGTTTAAGATATTTAATTTCTAACTAATGGCTTTCCAACAAAGACATCTCCAGAATTAGATGCCTTAACTGATGAATTATTCTAATCCTTTAAGGAAGTATAATAACAATTCAACAGAAATTCTATGAGATACGGAATAAGAGGGAACTTCTACCAATTCATTTTATTTGACCAAAATTACACTGATACTAGACACAAGACAATATAAGAAAAAAAAAAAAAACAACTACCCATCAATAAATTAAATGAATAAAAAATATATAAAAGAAAAAAAAATCTAGCAAAACAAATCCACTATTTATTATAATATTTAAAAGAATACTAAATAATATTTTAGTAGGATTAATATTACAATAAAAATCTGATTCAATATTAGAAAATCAATGAAATTAACCATGCTAACAAAATAAAGAGGGAATACTATATTATCATATTTAGTAGATGCAGAAGAAAAATTGGTTAAAAAATCAATATCACTTATGATAATAGTTCTCTGTACACTAGCAGTAGAATGAAATGTCCACATTGTAACATCATGATTAATGGTGAAGAATTCAATGTTTTCCCCGATGATCAGGAACACACAATGATGTTTATTTACTCTCACCACTCACATTTTACAATTCATGAAGATACTAGCTAGTACAAAAAGGTAAGAAATAAAATTAAAGGAATACAAATGTGAAATATAGAAATAAAATTCCCTCTTTTTCCAGTTTCCATGAATCTTTGGATAAATACAGAAAAGGGATCTACAAAAATCTTAGAGAAATATAAAACGTGTTTAGCAAAATTGCAAGGCCAGTGTATAAAATTCAATCATAATTCTCCATAATAGCAATAAAGAATTGAAAACTGAATTCTCAAATACTCCATTTTATAATGAAAAATTTAAGGAAAGATCGATTTGAGGAAAGATCTATTCCAATACAACAGTGCCAAATGGGAATTGGTTAGGAGTGCTTCATAGACGGGAACCAGGAGCATGAGTTCCCTAAAGAAAAGGCAGGAGTAAAGAAATAAAACTATCTGATTGACTAGAAATTGATAGATGCCTTATTTGAGAAAGACTCATTGGTGGTTTGTGATTGGTTGTCCATAAATTTTGGTTTCTTAACTTTGAGGCATTTCAGGCTTAGGATTTAGTTGGCTTATATAGGCTAATAAGGCATTAAGGTCAGTATAGTCTAATGATCTCCTTGCCTAATTAAACAACAGCCACCCAAACATAAACTGTTTAGATATAAGACATATAATACAGGTAATATCTGTATTCTGAAAACTGTGAAACACTGATTAAAAAAAAAAAAAAAACAAAACACCTCACATAACCTAAATAAATAGAGAGAGATAGCATGGAAACAGAGTAAGAATGGTCAAAAGAACAAAAACAAGTTGGAAGACTCCAAGTTCATGATTTCCAGGCACAATATAAAGATATATTGGTCAAGACAGTGTGTTTTTAGATAAAGGACAGACATATAAATCAATGGAACAGAATAGAGAGTCCAGAAGTATAGCCATGCAGTATAGCCAATTGATATGGAAAATGAGAAAGGTCATTCAATGAAGAACAGAGAACAGCCTTTTTAACAGATAATGCTGGAATAACTGGATATGCATATGAAAAAAGTGATCTTGATTCATATTTCACATAATAGACTAAAATTAACTTGAAATGGATCATAAATCTAAGCCAAAACTAAAACTACAAAACTTCTTAAAGAAAACAAATGAGAAACTCTGTATAATTCTTGGCTAAGTCAAGAGTTCTTAACTATCACACCAAAAGCACAACTCATAATTTTTTCGCTATTTTGGGCTTTATCAAAATTGAAGTCTTTTGCTTCTTTAAAAATGTTAACAGGATGAAAATACAATCCAAGGACAAAGAGAAAATATTTGCAAATCATATATTTGATAAAAAGCTTGTTTTAAGAATATATAAAGTACTCTCAAAATTTCATGTAAAAAGAAAAATGTGATTTTAATAAATGAGTAAAATACTTAATAGTCATTTCACCAAAGATACATGGATGGTAAATATCATATAAGAAGATATCATGAGGGGTGCCTAGGGGGCTCAGTCAGTTAAGTGTCTAAGTTTGGCTCAGGTCATGATCTCACAGCTCATGAATTCGAGGCCCAGGTCTGGCTCTGAGCTAATAGCTCAGCCTGGAGCCTGCTTCAGATTCTGTTTCTCCCTCTCTCTCTGCCCCTCCCCGACTCACGCTCTGTGTCTCTCTCTCAAAAATAAATAAACATTGAAAAATTTTTAAAGAAGGTATCATGAGTTTTTAAGGAAATGCAAATTAAAAAAAAAAACAATAATATACTGCTACACAGACAAAATGCTAAAGATCTTCACAATACGAAATACTGAGAAGGAAACAGTACAACAGGAAATCCCATACATTGTTAGTAATTAAGCAAAATAGTATAGTCAGTTTAGGAAAGTTTATCAGTATGTTGAAGTTACACATACACTTACCATGTAACCCAGCAAACCAATACCCATGTATTTACCTACATGAAATTAAAAAAAAAAATACACTCATACAAAAACTTACACATGAATACTTACAGAGACTTTATTTTTAAACCCTAAGCAGAGGAAAAGATGCACACACTGTGTTAAATCCATACAACGAACATCACTCAACAATAAAAGTAAAAAACTATTGATACATGTCATAAAGAGGATGAGTTACAAATACATAGGATAAATGAAATGAGACTCCAAAATTTACACATTTTCAGATTCCATATACATGATATTCTTGGAAGGTTAAACTAGAGAAACAGAACACAGATCAGTTGTTGCCAGGGGCTGAGTTTGTGGGAGGAATTCACAACAAAAGGACCAAGGGAAATCTTTGATGTGACTGGAAGATTCTTTATGCTGATTTTGGTGTTGTTACATGACTGTATGTTTGCCAAAACTTGTACTGTACTCTAAACAAAGATAAATTTGCCTGATATAAATGATATTTTAATTTAAAAACTGGGAGAATCAGTTGATTAAAAAATCAATGAATAATACTCAATTTCTGATTCTTAAACCTTTAGAATAAGAGCAGAGACATATGCAATTTACAAATGACAAAACATACTTAAGTTCCATTATCAAACTCCATTGAATTTCTTAGACAAGTAAAGAAGAGGAACATTTGTTTCAGCTACAGGTTGGACAGGAACCTCAAGATGTGTTAAATGATCAGTACAGGTGAGCTGCTCAGGGTAAAGACAAGAGAAGAAAAAAATTTTACAATATAGCATGTGATTTGTGTTACAAGGCATTCCATGTTGCTCTAGTTCAGAGTATGGGTCACAAAATTGTAAAAGAGAAGTCTTGGGAGTTAAGCAAAAATGAGAGAGAGAGAGACAGAAAGAGAGAGAGAGAGAGACAGCACTACATGAAGTGTTTTTGTATTATATTCTGTAAGAAATGGACTGCCATCAAAAGGAGGTAACTATGGAATTATATGATTAAATATTCCTTTAAGAATAATTCTTCCCTTGGCACAAGAACAGACACTCAGATCAATGGAACAGAATAGAGAACCCAGACATGGACCCACAAACCTATAGCCAACTTATCTTTGACAAAGCAAGAAAGAATATCCAATGGAATAAAGACAGTCTCTTCACCAAGTGGTGCTGGGAAAACTGGACAGCAACATGCAGAAGAATGAACCTGGACCACTTTCTTACACCATACACAAAAATAAACTCAAAATGGATGAAAGACCTCAATGAAAGACAGGAAGCCATCAAAATCCTCGAGGAGAAAGCAGGCAAAAACCTCTTCGACCTTGGCGGCAGCAACTGCTTACTCAACACGTCTCCAGAGGCAAGGGAAACAAAAGCAAAAATGAACTACTGGAACCTCATGAAAATAAAAAGCTTCTGCACAGCAAAGGAAACAATCAGCAAAACTAAAAGGCAACCGACAGAATGGGAGACGATATTTGCAAATGACATATATCAGATAAAGGGTTAGTATCCAAAATTAATAAAGAACTTATCAAACTCAACACCCAAAAAACAAATAATCCAGTGAAGAAATGGGCAAAAGACATGAATAGACACTTCTTCAAAGAAAACATCCAGATAGCCAACCGACACATGAAAAAATGCTCCACATCACTCATCATCAGGGAAATACAAATCAAAACCACAATGAGATACCACCTTACACCGGTCAGAATGGCTAACAGTAACAACTCAGGCAACAACAGATGTTGGCAAGGATGTGGAGAAAGAGGATCTCTTTTGCATTGTTGGTGGGAATGCAAGCTGGCACAGCCACTCTGGAAAACAGTATGGAGGTTCCTCAAAAAACTAAAAATAGACCTAGCAATTGCACTACTAAGCATTTATCCATGGGATACAGGTGTGCTGTTTTGAAGGGACACATGCACCCCCATGTTTATAGCAGCACTATCAACAATAGCCAAAGTATGGAAAGAGCCCAAATGTCCACTGATGGATGAATGGATAAAGAAGATGTGGTATTATATATATATACGTATGTATATGTATATATATATAAATACGTATATATATATATACATACGTATACATACGTATGTATATATATATATACACACACATAGACACACACACACACACACACACACACACACACACACACAATGGAGTATTACTCGGCAATCAGAAAGAGTGAAATCTTGCAACTACATGCATGGAACTGGAGGGTATTATGCTAAGTGAAATTAGTCTGTCAGAGAAAGACAAAAATCATATGACTTCAATCATGAGGACTTTAAGAGACAAAACAGATGAACATAATGGAAGGGAAACAAAAATAATATAATAACAGGGAGAGGAACAAAACAGAAGAGACTCATAAATATGGAGAACAAACTGAGGGTTACTGGAGGGGTTGTGGGAGAGGGGATGGGCTAAATGGGTAAGGGGCACTAAGGAATCTACTCCTGAAATCATTGTTACACTATATGCTAATTTAGATGTAAATTTTAAAAATAAAGAATAAAATTTAAAAAAGAATAATTCTTCCCTTATTTTCTGATTTTCCTTCTTTCCTTTGTTTTACATATATTTAACAGTCCTATGTGCTAAGAATACAGTCACCAACAGTATAGAAAAAGACCTTTCTCTAGTGGAGATTATATTATGGAGCAAGAAACAGACAATATGCTAGCTAATGAATAACATAATGCAATATGATATAATATGGTATAATGCAACATAACACTACATAATTTTAGGAAATGATACATATAAAATATAATAAAGAGGAGTAGCACGATTTTTCAAATTATTAGTTAACCCACAACAACCATATTGAAATGTAATATATGAAAAGATAAGAGTAAAAGAAAAATTAAAGATATGAATATTGTGGGAAGAACATGTGAGGTAGAGAAAATAAATTCTGGAGGCAATAAGGCCAAACTGAACTTGACCTGATAGAGAAACAAAGAATAGTAGATCAAAATGTGCTAAGGGAACAGTGATAGTAAGTGAATTTAAAGATTTTTTTTAAGGCCCACAGTAAGGATTTTACCTCTATGGTAGGTAGAATTTCATTATAATCTCCAAGATTCCCAATTGCTATTATATGTATCTTATATAATACCTTTACTTTCTGTGTGGACAGAATCTGTAATTAAAATGCATGTCATTCCCATAATTATGTTACATTATAAGGAAAAAGTGAAGGGATTTTTTGCAGATATAATTAAAGCCTCAAATAGTCTACTTTACATTCAATGAAAGGGAGCTTAATCCTTGGTAGACCTGACCTTATCATTCAAGGCCTTTAGAAGAGGGTCTACAGGCAGAAAACTGAAAGCAACAGAAACCCCTCCAGGTGGCATTGAAGTAACAAGCCACTATGGATTCTAAAGCTATGATAAAAACTAATGCTGCTAACAGTCATACAAATTTGAAAGAGGACCTGAGCTTTAAGACCACAACCCTGGCTGACACCTGGATATAGCTTTATGAGACTCCAGCCAAGAATCCTGCTAAACTATGTCAGGAAGCCTGAGTCACAGAAACTATGAAATAATCAGTGTTTCTGGTGGTCAAGTGCTAAAAATACAGTAATTTCTTCTGCAGCAATAGAAAATGAATCCCATGTCTGTCTATGTCTGATGAAACTCAATGCAAGGTTATAAGCAGGAGTGGCACTATGGGAAGAGCTATGATTTGGTAAGATGTGTAAAGGTAAAACCAGTAAGATTTGCAGATGGTTTAGATGCAAGGAATGAAAAATTAGGGAAATCTAAGCTGACTCAGGGGAATGTTGTTGCCTTCTACCAAAATGAGGAAAAGTAAGGTAAAAATGGGATTTGGTTGAGATGAGGAATGAAGAATTCAGTTTTATACATGTCACATTTGCTATGCCACTTAGACATCCAATGAGACAGATATTGAATAGACATTTGTAAATATAATTTTAACACTTTGGGAGAACAAGTTAAATACCTGAAATGTGATATTTTAGCATATAGGAGACATTTAAAAATATGAGATGAGAAAAGATTACCTAGCATGTTAGAGAATATTGACAGGAGTTTAAGATCAGTGTGAAACTTATGAGAACATTTATAGGTGAGCAAGAGGAGAAATACTGATGAAGACTGAGAAGGAGCTACTGAGAAGGTGGGGGAAAACCAGGAGTTCATAGTATCTCTAAAGTGACATGAAGAATGCACTTAAAGAAGAAAAAGATAGTCAGCCAGGCCAATGCCTTCATTTTTCTTAAAATGAAGATACTAAACAAATCACTGAATAATGAAACTACTACAAAAGACAATTTCCACAATTTTGTTGCTTTTTCCCTCAATAATAATGTCCTGAAATAAAAACAAAACTTCCCATCAGTATTTTTATTTGTTCAGTCTTTAAAATGAAACAGTTAAGGGGCACCTGGGTGGCTCAGTTGGTTAAGCACCCAGCTCTTGATTTCAGCTCAGGTCATGATCTAGAGGTTCGCGAATTAGGGCCCCCAGTCCGGCACTGTGCTGTGTGGAGCCTGCTTGGGATTCTCTCTCCCTCTCTCTCTGCCCCTCCCCCACTCACAAGCACACACTCACGCGCTCTCTCTCTCAAAAATAAACTTATTTTTAAAAAACTGAAATACCTGAATTTAACACTGCTTGAGAATCCTAGATAATTCATTTCATCCTAGTCAATTTACTGTTTTTACGATAATATTTTCTCCTTTCTCCCAAACTACAACTATCCCTCCCAAATATCTCACTGAGGACATATGAAATATCAGAAGCGAGTATCTCCTCTTCTCACTACTACATCCCAATGAATTCCATTTTTCAGTGCAGAAGGACAACCATTGGTATAATACCCCAGGTCACCGGCTGCTTGCTTATACACTCTGTGCCAGAGAAGTAACTGTAATGAGTTTAGAAGAAAGGAAATGCTTGCTATATCCCTTCCTCTTCCACACTCCTGTTTCTTAGGAGCTGACATTCCAGAAAAAGTATGTGTCCTTGATTGCATTTGCCTGTGCCGTGAGCTTAAGCTTATGTTTTTTAGAACTTCTGGCATAAGCTGAGTTTTCTAATTCTTAGATTCAATATTTTAAATCTACTTGCCTACAAATACATTATGCTTTCTAATATTTACCAAATAATGTATATCCCCCATGTATTTTATTCTTCCCTATTCTAAATGGATTCAGAACTTGTAAAAGGTCAGATTAATTTAATGTGTTCCCCTGAGTCACAAGGTGCAAAAAGAAAAGAACAGAGCAAGCAGGAAGAGGAAGGTTGAAGATATTAGTGTAAAGAGAATTTCTCCAAAGATACAAAGATCTAGAGTGCATAACAGAGACAGAGGTGTTGAGGGAGTGGTGTTAATACCAGGGTTATAGGGCTAATAAACTCGGTTATGCTTAAATCATCATAGTAATTTTAAAGTAAGCAAAGAGTTGGTATTCTTCAGAGTTGCGTACTGGTATCGGTGAATGCTGACAATCCAAAATGAATGCAGAATTAACACACAAATAAAATATATATGTCAGTGTTTGTACACTATGAGAAAACGGTAAACCAAGTAAGAAAGTAGTTCCATCTATTCATACTTCTTTCATGCAAACACTAATAAAATTCTTAATTGTGTGTATTTTTAAGCTTTGTATGTCTAGGAAACGTCATTCTGTTATAGGAGGCAAATGTAACTTTTCAATTTAAGTGATAAAATTTTAACAGCCTTTTGAGTTACAATTGATATATAATAAATTGCACAATTTAAATCTTTAAAGTATATATTTTGATAGTTTGACATATGTTTTAGAACATGTATACACTTGTGAAAACTGTCTCCACAAACAAAATAGTGAATATATCTATCACCTCCAAATTTTCCTGTGTTGTTTATAATTCTGCTTTAATTTGAATTCCCCTAATGACTAAAGAAATGTTTACTGGCCATTTGTACACCATATATTCAAATCCTTTCTCAATTTTCAATTAGATTATACACTTTAATAATTAACTGTCTTTCTCTGACTCATTTCACTTAGCACTATACTCTCCAGCGCCAACTGTTTCATTGCAAATGGTAAAATTTTGTTTTTTATGGCTGAATTATATTTCATTATATAAATATATATATAATACACACACACACACACACACACACAACATCTTCATTATCCATTCATCAATCAATAGATACTGGGGTGCTTCTGCATCTTTGCTATTGTTAAATAATGCTACTATTAACATAGAGGTGCATATAACCTTTTGACTTAGTTTTTTAGTTTTTGTTTTTGTTTTTTTATTCTTTGGGTAAATACCCAGTAGTGCAATTGCAGCATCATAGAATAGCTCTATTTTTAACTTTTTGAGGAACCTCCATACGGTTTTCCACAGTGGCTGCACCTGTTTGCAATTCAACCAAAAACTGACATCCTCACTTCCCTCCACATCCTTACCAACACATGATATTTTGTGTGCTTTTGATTTTAGCCATTCAGACAATTGTCAGGTGATATCACATTGCAGTGTGGTGTTTTTTTGTTTTTTGTTTTGTGGTTTTTTTGCTATTTCTTTTCTCTTTTTTTGCTATTTATTTATTTATTTTTGCTATTTATTTCTTTTTTTTTTTTTGCCCAGATATGATCTGTTTATTTTTTTAATTTATATTTAAATTCTAGTTAGTTAAAATAGAGAGAAATATTGGTCTTAGGAGTATAATTTAGTGATTCATCACCTAAATATAATACCGAGTGCTCATCATAACAAATGCCTACCTTAATACCCATCCCCAATCTGGCCCATGCCCCACTCACCTCCCTCCACCAACCCTCAGTTTGTTCTCTACCTTTAAGAGTCGCTTATGGTTTGTTTCCGTCTTTTTTTTCTTTTTCCCTCTTCCCATATGTTCATCTGTTCTGTTTCTTAAATTCCACATGAGTGAAATCATATGGTATTTGTCTTTCTCTGACTGATTTATTTCACCTACATAACACACTCTAGCTTGATCTATGTTGTTGCAAATGGCTACATTTCATTTTTTATGGCTGCATAATATATGATTGCATACGTCATGTATATATATTATTTATATATTACATCTTTATCCATTCATCAATCAATGGATATTTGGGCTTTCTCCACCGTTTGGCTATGTTGGAAATATCAGGGTGCATACACTCCTCTGAATCAGTATTTTTGTAATCTTTAGGTAAATACCTAGTAGTGCAATTGCTGGATCATAGGGTAGTTCTATTTTTAACTTTTTGAAGAACCTCCATACTGTTTTCCAGAGTGGCTGCACCAGTTTGCATTGCCACCAACAGTATAAGAGCATTCCAATTTCTCCATATCCTCATCAATAACTATTTACTGTGTTAATTTTAGCCTTTTTGACAGGTGTCAGATGGCATCTCCTATGGTTTTATTTGTATTTCCCAAAGGTTTTGGACTGTGATGTTTTCATTTTCATTTGCATTTATGCATTTTTAAAATTTCTTCTTTAATTTCCTGGTTAACCCATTTATTCTTTAGTAGGATGTTATTTAACCTCCATGTATTTGTGGTCTTTCCAAAATTTTTCTTGTGGTTGACTTCAAATTTCATAGTGTTGTGGTCTAAAAATATGCATGGTATGATCTCAGTATTTCTGTATTTGTTGAGGCCTGATTTGTGACCTGGTATGTGTTCTATTCTGGAGAATGTTGTTGTGTGCACTTGAAAAAAAAAATGTGTATTCTGCTGCTTTAGGATGGAATGTTCTGAATATATCTGTTAAATCCATCTGGTCCAGTGTGTCATTCAAAGACATTGTTTTCTTACTGATTTTCTGCTTATCTGACCTGACCATTGCTCTAAATGGGTTGTTAAAATTCCCTACTATTATTGTGTTATTACCAATCAGTTTCTTTATGATTATTATTAACGATTTATGTATTGTGGGGTTTTCAAGTTTGGGGCATAAATATTTATAATTGTTATATCTTCTTCATGGATAGACCATTTAATTATGATATTGCGCCCTTCATCTCCTGTTACAGTCTTTGGTTTAAAAGCCAGTTTGTCTGAAATAAGTATGGCCACTCCAGCCTCCTTTTGGCACCCATTATCACGATAGATGGTTCTGCATCCCCTCATGTTAAATCTGCCAATGTTTTTAGGTCTAAAATTGGTCTTCTGTAGGCAGAATATAGATGGATCTTATTTTTTATCCATTCTGATACCCTGTGTCCTTTGATTGAAGCATTTAGTCAATTTACATTCAGAGTGATTATTGAAAGATATGAATTTAGTGCCACTGTGCTACCTGTTAGGTTGGTGTTTATAGTGATGTTCTCTGTTCCTTTCTATTCTTTGTTGATTTTGGTCTTTATTTACCCACTCAAAGACTCCCCTTTAATATTTCTTGCAGGGCCGTTTTAGTGGTCATGAACTCCTTTAGTTTTCTTTGTCTGGGAAACACTTTATCAATCCTGCTATTCAGAATGATCACCTTGCTGGATTAAGTACTTTTGGCTGCATATTTTTCCCACTCAGCATGTTGAATATATCCTGCCATTCCCTTCTGGTCTGCCAAGTTTCTGTGGACACATCTGCGGAGAACCTGATCTGACTTCCCTTGTAGGTTAAGGACTTTTCTTCCCTTGCTGCTTACAGGATTCTTTCCTTGTCTGTCTTTTTGTGAATCTTACTATGATATGCCTTGGTGATGACCAGCTTTTGTTGAATTTAATGGGAGTTCTCTATGCTTCTTAGATTTTGATGTCTGTGTCCTTCCCCAGATTAAGTAAGTTTTCATCTATAATTTGTTCAAATAAGCCTTCTGCCCATTTTTTATCTCTGTTCATCTTCTGGGATTCCTATATACAAATGTTATTCTGTTTTAATAAGTTGCTGAGTTCCCTAAGTCTATTTTTAGGATTTGTTACCTTTCTTTCCCTCTTCTTTTCAGTTTCATTATTTTCCATAATTCTATCTTCTATATCACTTATTCATTCCTCTGCTTTGTCCATACTCATTGTTATGGCATTCATTTGGGTTTATATCTCGGTTATACCATTTTTAATTTTAGCCTTTAGATTTTAGTTCTTTTATCTCTGCAGTAAGGGATTCCCTACTGTCTTCTCTGCTTTTTTCAAGCCCAACGCATATTCTTATAAATGCTATTTTAAATTCTAGTTCAGACATCTAACTTCTATCTGTAATGATTAAATCTCTGATTAAACCCAAACGAAGCTAAATCCTGTTTCCTCTGGAGCTGAAGCTTTGCAGCACTCTATGATCAGTAGATTTAGTGCATGGGAGGAATTTGTGCTGGTCTTCGGAGGAAGAGGCATGCTGCTCTAGTTCCCCCATGGACTTGTCCTCGTGGACATGTACCTGCAGAAGGCAAGAAGGTGGGGCTTGGTTTAGCAGCTCCCTTCTCCACTGGTGGTGCTGTTTAGCTCTCTGAGGTCCATCAGTGCTGTTGAGCAAGGAAAATAGCTTCACCCATGTCTCTTGTCTCCCGGCACAGAAGATTGATTCATGCTTGCTACACTTCAAGAAGACTCACAGATGCACATTCACCTCTCCTGCATCCCTGACTTCCATCAGATTTCCACCTTCACCCTGTCCTTGACTAAGCTGTCTGCCTGACAGGCAGCACAGCACTTCCGTGTTTCATATCAGGCCCAGCTGTGTTTCAAAACCTTACACTTCTGAGACCCCCAAGGAGCAGACCTGTGATGATCCTGTGAGGGAAGGTCTCATTGTAAGTGGCCAGTTCTGGCTTGTTCCAGAAAACAGTTGTGTGACTATACAGCAGTTGGAGTTTATGATAAATTGCAACACACAGCCAACACCAGGTTTAGCTGACCTCAGCAGGCTTCTCTGTTCCTATACAGGTCACCAGGGCAAATCATTGGTGTCCACAGGGTCTTTTGCCCCTGGAGAGGCCATATTACCTCTATAAAATACACTCCAAGAAGGGGAATCACTTCTCCCCATGTGACCTAAAGGATCATCAGACCTTGCTGCCTGCTCCCGTGTCTCCATTCTGCTTCCTCTCCAGAGGACTGCCGGGTACCCACTTCTGAAAATTCAGACTCTGCACTCTGCTGTTTATAACTAACTGGTAGTACCAGAACCCTCTCCTTTTCCCTCATCAAAGGTTTGGGGAACAGTTTTCTTGAGCAGTCCCCTGTGTATGTTTTCATTTTTTTTTTTTTATTCTTCCTCTCTGTCCCTCTCTCTCTCTAGCTACTCTCTCTTGGTCAGGGCTCCCTCCCCTCAGAAGCACCTGTGGCTCCTTTTTCCCACAAATCTACTCTCCACAGTTCCTACCTTCCATGTGTCATTTTTTTCTGTTTGTAGATGTACAGCTTTTCTCTAAGACTTATGATTGATTTCTTTGGTGTCCAGAATAGTTTGATATTTATCTAGCTGTTCAAGGGAGGAGGCAAGCTTAGGATCACCCTACTCCCCCATATCTTAACCACTGCCCTCCACATTGTAGTTTTATTTGTGGTTCGCTGATGATAAGTAACGATGAGCATCTTTTCATGTGCTTTCACACATCTTTTCATGTAGCCATCTGTATGTCTTTTATGGGGAAATGTCTGTTCATGTTTTCTGCCCATGTTTTAATTGGATTATTAGCTTTTGGGTATTGACCTATATCAGTTCTTTATATATTTTGGACACTAACCAAAATGTCATTTGCAAATATCTTCTCCCATTCTGTAGTTTGAATTGTAGTTTTGTTGATTGTTTCCTTTGCTGTGCAAAAGCCTTTTATTTTGCTATAGTCCCAATAGTTTATTTTTGCTTATACTTCCCTTCCTCAGGACACATATCTAAAAAAAAGATTCCTAAGGCTGATGTCAGAGAGATTACTGCCTATACTCTCTTGTAGGATTTTTATGGTTTCAGGTCTCACATTTAAGTCTTTAATCCATTGTGAGTTTATTTTTGTGTATGGCGAAGATAGTGGTCCAGTTTAATTCTTTTGATGTGGCTATCCAGTTGTCCCAATACCATTTTTTTAAGAGATTTTTTCCCTCTGTATATTCATTCCTCCTTTGTTGAAGAGTAACTGACCACATAATTGTGGGTTTATTCTTGGCTTTCTGTTCTTTTCCATTGATCTATATGTCTATTTTTATACCAGAACCACACTGCTTTAAATAATACCACTTTGTAATATAACTTGAAATTTGGAATTGTGGCACCTACAGTTTTGTTTTCCTTTTTCAAGATAGATTTATCTATTCAAAGTGTTTTGTGGCTCCATACAAATTTTAGGATTGTTTGTTCTAGTTCTGTGAAAAATGCTGTTGTTATTTTGATAGGTATTGCATGAAATCTGTAGATTGCTTTGAGTAGTATAGACGTTTTACCAATATTTTTTTCCTCCAACCATGAGCACAGAATGTCTATTTCTTTGTGTTATCTTCGCTTTTTTTCATCAATGTTTTACAGCTCTCAGAGTACCAGTCTTTCATGTCCTTGGTTAAGTTTATCCCTAGATATTTTATTATTTTGGGTTTAATTGTAAATGAAATTGTTTTCTTAATTTCCCTTTCTGCTACCTCATTATTAGTGTACAGGAATGCAACAGATTTCTGTACATTCATTTTGTATCCTGTGACTATACTAAATTCATTTATCAGTTCTTGTAATTTTTTTGGCGAGTCTTTGGGGTGTGTATGTATGTATGTATAGGTATATATGTAGTGTCATCTGCAAACAGAGATTTACTCCTTCATTACCAATGTGGATGCCTTGTATTTCTTATGTTGTCTAATTACAGTGGCTAGGACTTCCAATACTATGTTGAATTAAAGTGGTGACAACAGACATCCTTGTCTTGTTCCTGACATTAGAGGAGAAGCTCTCAGTTTTTCACCATTGAGTATCATGGTAGCTGTAGGTTTTTCATATAAGGCCTTTATTATGTTGAGATATGTTCCTCCTTCTATACCTACTCTGTAGAGAGTTTTCATCATGAATGAATGTTGGTTTTGTCAAATACTTTTTTTCAGCATCTATTGAAATGATCATACAGTTTTATCCTTTCTCTTATTGATATGACATACCATGTGCTGATTGTTTTGTGAATATTAAATAGCACTTGCATCACAGGAATAAATCCCAGTTAATTGTGGTATGTGACTTTGTTAAATATATTGTTAGAATCAATTTGCTACTATTTTGTTAAGGATTTTTGCATCCATATTCATGAGAGATATTAGACTGTAGTTCTCTTTTTTGTGATATTTTATCTGGTTTTGGTATCAGGATGTTACCAAATTCATTCTCACACAATGAATTTGAGAAGAATGGGTATTAATTCTTTCAATGTTTGGTGGACTTCACCTTGGAAGTTGTCTGGTGCTGTACTTTTGTTTTTTTCAGAGTTTTTTGATTACCGATTTAATTTCATTGCTGGTGACTGGTCTGTTTAAATTTTCTGTTTCCTCCTAACTTTGTTTTGGAGGAGTTATGTTTCTAGGAATTTATTAATTTCTTCTAGATTGTCCAATTTGTTGTCACATAATTTTTCCACAATATTCTCTTATAATCCTATATGTTTCTGTAATGTCAGTTGCTATTTCTCCTATTTAATTTCTAATTTTGTTTATTTCAATCCTCTCTATCCCTCTTTTTTTTTTTTTTTTTTTTTTTTAATGACTCTGGCTAAAAGTTAATCAATTTTGTGGATCTTTTGTAAGAACCAGCTCCTGGTTTCATTGATCTATTGTTTTTTAGTTTCTATTTCATTCATTTCTGCTCTAATATTTATTATTTCCTTCCTTCTACTAGTTTGGGGTTTTGTTTGTTCTTTTTCTAGCTCCTTCAGGTATAAGGTTAGATTGTTTGATATTTTCTTGCTTCTTGAGGTAGGCCCGCATTTCTATAAGCATTCCTCTTCGAATAGCTTTTGATACGTCCCAAAGATTTTGGACCACTGACTTTTCATTTTCACTTGTTTCCATGTATTTTTCTATTTCCTCTTTGATTTCTTGTTGAGTCATTTATTGTTTAGTTGCGTGCTACTTAATCTCCATACATTTGTGATCTTTCCAGAATTTTTCATGTGGTTGATTTCTAGTTTCATAGCATTGTGTTTAGAAATAATGCACGGTTTAGCTTCAGTGTTTTTGAATTTGTTGAGACTTATTTTGTGGCCTAATATGTGATCTCCAATACGGTTTCACATGCACTTGAAAACAGGTGTATTCTGCTGTTTTAGGATGGAATGTTCTAAATATGTCTGTTAAATCAATCTGGCCCGGTGTGTCATGCAAAGCCATGGTTTTCCTTGTTGATTTAGTATTCAGATGATTTTTCCATTAATGTAAGTGGGGTATTAAAGTCCCGTACTATTATTGTATTACTATCAATTATTTCTTTTGTGTTGGTTATTAACTGCCTTTTATATCATTTGGGTGCTCCCATGTAGAGTGCATAAATATTTACAATTGTTGTATTCTCTTGTTGAATTGTCCCCTTTATGATTATATAGTGTGTTTCTTTGTCTCTTGTTATACTCTTTGTTTTAAAGTCTAGTTTGTTTGATACCGATATTGCTACCTGGCTTTATTTTGGCATGGATTCACATGATAAATGCTTCTCCATCCTCTCAATTTCAATCTACAGGTATCTTTTGGTCTGAAATCAGTTTTTGTAGGCAGCATACAGACAAGCTTTTTTTTTTTTTTTTTAATTCACTCTGTCACTCTGTGTCTTCTGATTGGAGCATTTAGTCCACATTTAATGTAATTACTGATAGATATGTATTCCCATTTAGTTATTTGTTTTGTGGTTGTTTCTATAGATTTTCTCTGATCCTTTCTTCTCTAGATCTCTTTCATGGTTTGTTGGCTTTCTTTAATGATATTCTCAGCTTCCTTTCTCTTTACTCTTTGCATATCTATTACCAGTTTTTGATTTGTGGTTACCAACACGTTTGTATATAACATCTTCTGCATATAGTAGTCTATATTAAGTTTATGGTTGGCTAAATTTAAATCCATTCTTTACTCCCCTCCCTCCAATGCTTTTGGTATACGGTGTCATAATTTACATTCTTTTATTTTATGAATCATTTCACTGATTTTTACAGAAATATTTATTTTTACTGCTTTTTTGTTTCTTTAATTTTCATACTCTCTTATGTTCTTCCTTTTCACTTAGAGAGTCCCCTTTAATATTTCTTGTAGGGCTGGTTTAGTGGTCCTGAACTCCTTTAGCTTTTGTTTGTCTGAGAAACTCCTTCTCTCTAATTCTATTTTGAATTATAACCTTGATGCATAGATTATTCTTGGCTGTCAATTTTGCCATTTCAGTACTTTGAATATATTATGTCACTCCTTTTTGGCCTCCAAAGATTCTGCTGAAAAATTCACTGATAGCCTTAGAGGGTTTCCCTAGTATGTAACTGTCTTCTTTTCTCCTGCTGCTTTTAGTTATTTATTTTTTCTTTGTCTTTAATTTTTGCCATTTTAATTACTATGTGTCTTGGTGTGGACCTCCATGGGTTGAGTTTTTAGGAGATCTCTGTGCCTCCTGAATCTCAATATCTGTTTCCTCCCCCAAACTGGGTAAGTTTTCAGCTATAATTCCTTCAAATAAATTTTCTGCTCCCCCTTATCTCTCTCGTCTTCTGAGATCCCTATAATGCAGATGTCATTACTTGACAGTGACACTGAATTCCCTAAGATTATTTTTTTGTATTTTTTTCAATATATGATTTTTATTTATTTTATTTTATTTTTCAATATATGATCCCTAAGATTATTCTTGATTTGCATAGTTTTCTTTCCTCTTCTTTGATCAATTTGGTTACTTTCCATTACTCTGTCTTCCAGGTCATCAATTCATTTCTCTGCTTCATCTTGATAGGTATTTATTCCACAAGTTTATTTTTAATTTCATTTATAGTATTCTTGATCTCTGGTTATTTTTAATCTCTGTTAAGGTTTTCACTGATGTCGTCCACTCTTTTCTCCAGTCCAGTGGTATCTTTATGATCATTAGTCTATTCTCTACTTTTTTAAAATTTTTTATTAACATTTACTTATTTTTTGAGAGTCAGAGAGAGACTGAGCACGAGCAGGGGAGGTGCAGAGAGAAGGAGACACAGAATCGGAAGCAGACTTCGGGCTCTGAGCTGTCAGCACGGAGCCCGATGTGGGGCTCAAACCCACGAACTGTGAGATCATGACCCGAGGTGAAGTCAGTCACCCAACCGACTGAGCCACCCAGGCACCCCTCTTTAGTCTATTCTCTATTAGTCATATTACTTATATCCATTTTACTTTCATCTGTTGCTGTGGTTTGATCCTATTCTTTCATTTGGGAATTTTTCTGTCTCCTCATTTTGTCTGACTTTCTCTGTTTCTGTGTGTTGGAAAAGTCAGCTGTTTAACAATAATAGCCTTATGAAGAAAAGGTCTTGTAGTGCCCTGTAGTACAGTGTCCCCTGTTCCAAAGGCCCTGGAGTTTCAGTGAGTATCTCTTATGTGCTCTGCTGTTGACTCTTGGTCTTTTTTTCCTTTTGTCCAGCAGCCTGGACAGGCTCTTTGCCTATTGTGGGCAGCAAGGTGTGCAGTCATTTGCTTGTGAAATGAGACTTGCCCCTACTGCTGCCAGAACTGAGCTCCCACAAACTGTGCAGGTCAGGAGATGTGGTATTGGCCGGCTTTGCACTAGTCTTCTGTGGGAGGAACCCACAGAGCTAGGACAGAGGCAAGTGTGACTATGAAGGGCACATTCACCCAGTTGTATGGGGACAGAATTTGGTGCAAGCAAGTTAGGTAAGGGGTGTTGGCACTGCACTGGTTCCCACAGGTGGTCTTTGTTTATGCTGGGAGGCAGGAGAAGGATGTGGCACCTGCCAGGTCCTTTGTTCCTGGAGGGATGTCCCCAAGATCTTTGCATCTCCAGGCGGCACTCTGAGATAAGCAAATCATTCTCCCTCCTGTCTACCCTCAGCATTTTTCAAACTGCTGGTTCTATGATTTTCATACATTTTAGATACAAGTTGAAAATATGTAAATATGTTCCCCATTCCAAGGGTTATTCTTCCATGTTATGGATGATGTCTTTTGAAGCACAAAAGTTTTAGTTTTGATAAAGTTAATTTACCTATTATTTCCTTTGTCGTTTGTGCTTTTGGTGCCCTAAGAAAATACTGTTTAAACTGAAATTATACAGATATATTATTTTCTTCCAGGGTTTTTATAGTTTTAATTCCTACATTCAAGTATGATATCCATTTTAATTTTTATGTGTGGTATGAAGTAGGGCCCCAAATTTATTATTTTGCATTTTGATATCCAGTTCTTTGAGTACCATTTGTTAAAAAGACTATTCTTTCCTCACTGAATTTTACTGGCAGCCATGTTAAAAATTAATTGAATTTAAAGGTAAAGGTTATTTCTGGCTTTGAGTTTTATTCTATTAATATGTATGTCCATCCATATGCCAATATTATACTGCCTTGATTACTATAGCTTTGTAGTAAGTCTTTAAATTGTGAATTGTAAGCCACCCAATTTTGTTCTTTTTCAAAACTGTTTTGGACTTTCTTGGTACCTTGTATTTTCATATAAATTGTAGGATCACCTTGTCAATTTCTGTAAAAATAATACCTGTAAATTTGATAGGAATTACATTGAATTCAGAGATTACTTTGAGGAGTATTGCTTTCTTAGCATTGATAAAACTTCCAAACAATTATTATGAGATAGATTTCCATTTATTTATGTCTTTTACTTCTTTCAACAACATTTTATAAATATCGGTGTACTAGGTGTGCAGTTCTTTTGTTAAATATATTCCTGTGTTTATCCTTTTTGCTGTTATTGTCAAAAGGATTGTTTTCTTAATTTCATTTTCAGATTGTTCACAGCAAATGTACAGTAACAGAATTTATTTTTGCATATCAGTATTACATCCTGACACACTGCTGAACTCATTTATTGGTACGTACAATTTTGAAAACTCAACACTTTAAGAATAAATGTTATCATTTATTCAACCAAAGAGCGCAACATATAGACTTTAGTGAAAGTCTCTTGAATAGTACCCTGTTGTAACTGGTATTTGAAATTATATCAATCAGGATTCAATCAGGGAAAGATTATACCTCCTCCCCAGAACACACACACACACACACACACACACACACACACACACACTTATTTACCAGTTTCTCTAGAGCTATCATCTTTGTGTCTGATGTTGGGGGCTTTTACATCTGCAAGGCAGGCTGACTCCAAAGTTGTATTTGGCGGAGAACCTGGAGCCCTTCATCAAAGAGCTAAACACATGACCTGGCCCAGGAATCACAGAAGCTAAAGGAGGGTCTAGGCAGAAGTGAAGCAGCTGTAGATCCAATTGTGCCACTGAAATAAACTGTAAGTTAAATTACAAGATGTGTAATCTGCAACAGCACCTAGCAACCATATATCAATTTTCCAAGTATAAAAACAATATGGTCATCAAGACTAAAGCTTCTGCACAGCAAAGGAAACAATCAGCAAAACTAAAAGGCAACTTTTGAAATGGGAAAAAACATTTGCAGGTAACATCTCGGACAAAGGGTTGATGTCCAAAATCTATAAAGAACTTATCAAACTCAAACATCCCAAAGATAAATAATCCAGTTAAGAAATAGGCAGAAGACATAAACAGACATTTTTACAGACATCCAGATGACCAATAGATGTGCGCGGGCATGTGGAGAAAGGGGAACACTTTTGCATTACTGGTGGGATTGCAAACTGGTGCAGCTACTCTGGAAAACAGTATGGTGGTTCCTGAAAAAGTTAAAAATAGAACTACCCTATGATCCAGCAATGTACTTCTAGGTATTTACTACAAAAATATTGACTCAAAAATTTTCACTACAAAAATATGAGCACCTGCACCCTGATATTTAAGGCAGCATTATCTATAATAGTCAAATTATGGAAAGAGTTCAAATATGTACTGACTGATAAATGGATAAAGAAGAGGTGGGGCACCTGGATGGCTCAATCAGTTAAGCATCCAACTCCTGATTTTGGCTCAGGTAATGATCTCATTGTTCATGGGATCAAGCCCTGGATCAGGCTTTGTGCTAACAGCACTGAGTCTACTTGGGATTCTCTCTCTCTCTCTCTCTCTCTCTCTCTCTCTCTCTCTCTCTCTCTCTCTCTCCCTCTCCCACTAATGCTTTCTCTTTCTCTCTCCCTCTGTCTCAAAACAAATAAACTTTAAAAAAGAGAAGATGTGGTATATATATGTGCAATGGAATATCATTCAGCCATAAGAAAGAATGAAATCTTGCTATCTGCAATGACATGGATAGAGCTAGAGTGTATTTTCTAAGTGAAATAAATCAGTCAAAGACAAACACCATATGATTTCACTCATATGTAGAATTTAAGAAAAAAAAAACAGAAGAACATAGGGGAAGAAAAAAGTGAGAGAGGCAAACCATAAAACAAAGTTTTAATACAGAGAACAAAGTGAGGGTTGCTGGAGAGGAGGAGGGCAGGGGGATGAGTTAAATGGGTGATGGGCATTAAGAAGGTAAGCTGTGGGGCATCTGGGTGGCTCCCCAGTCGGTTGAGCATCCGACTTCAACTCAGGTCATGATCTCCTCGACCATGAGTTCGAGCCCCATGTTGGGCTCTGCGCTGACAGCACAGAGCCTGGAGCCTGTTTCGGATTCTGTGTCTCCCTTTCTCTCTTACCCTCCCCTGTTCATGCTCTGTCTCTCTCTGTCTCAAAAATAAATAAATGTTAAAAAAAAATAAAAAAATAAAAAGTAAGCTGTGATGAGCACTGGGTGTCGTATGTAAGTGATGAATCACTAAATTCTAGTCCTGCAACTAAAATTACACTATATGTTAACTAGCTGGAATTTAAATAAAAACTTGAAAGAAAAAAAAAAGATTGTTTTGTGATAGTGAGTTTTATGAGTTCTTCTTGCATTTTGGATGCTGTTTGTCAAATATGTCACTTGTGAATATCTCCTTGCATTAAAAAAAAAGTATGCCTGATGCTTCTCTTTTGCTCTCCCCAAATCTCATACAAAATATTCCTGTAGTACCCTCTAACCAGAAATATGCAAGGAAGATAATTATTAGAAATTGTGTTACTGTAGCCCGTTTGACACATTACAAAGCCATCTCAATGAAATATTGAAAGCTATCTTTAAGGACACTTTAAGGCAAATTTTAATAGGGTCTTAAGGATATTAAACAAATTACATCAAAAACACTTTGAAGAAATTTAGACAGTCTGATTTATCTGCTATCAAGACTGGTATTGAGAGTTACCTAACATTATTATTCTACTTTGAGCAAGACAAAAGTAACATTTTCAAAGCTGTTTTCTATCCTCTGTTACCTGTGTATCATAACTAAATAGTTCTAAAATCTAGTTCTTATTTAGTTTCAAAATCTGAAATGAACCACGTGGCTGAAATATACATACTAATAGTCCTCTGTGGCATCTAGTGATGCTATGTATTTAAAATTTCTCTTATTTAGGGGAACATAGATGGCTCAGCTGGTTGAGCATCTGACTTTGGCTCAGGTCATAATCTCACAGTTCATGAATTCAAGTCTTGCCCCAGCTGGGGTGACTTGGAGGCCCGCTTCAGGTGAGCATGAGTCCTGATTGGGTAAACACGAGCCCTGCTTTGGGTGAACACAAGCCACGCTTCAGGCGAGCCCTGTTTCTCTCTCCCTCACTCTCTCTGCCCCTCACTCACTTGGTGCCCTCTCTTCTCAAAAATAAATATAAATAAATAAATAAATATTTCTTATTTATATTGTGTTCTGTTGAGACTATTACTCACGAAAGAAACTGTCCCAAAGCCAAGCTAATGAAAAAATTGTGATGAGAAATTGGAACAAGCATTAGTTTGAAATTTGCAAAACAAAGAAAGTAAACTTGTCTGGGCACAGAACTAAGTTAAATCTCAATGTGGTTTGCAAATCATTATTCCCTTCTACCCAGGATTATGAAATATGAATTTGCTTAGAACGGGTGTGTTAAAGAAATGTCACTTTTGAGTAAACTCTTATCTTTTTTTAAATTTAAGATTAAAAAGTAATCCATATTTCTTAATCTTATTAAGTAAGCTACTTATTTAAAAAAAATGTTTTTAACATTTATTCATTTTTGAGAGTGAGAGAGACAGAGCATGAGCAGGGAAGGGGCAGAGAGAGAGGGAGACACAGAATTGGAAGCAGGCTCCAGGCTCCGAGCTGTCTGCACAGAGCCCGATGCGGGGCTTGAACTCACGGAGTGCAAGATCATGACCTGAACTGAAGTCGGACGCTCAACCCACTGAGCCACCCAGGCGCCCCTTTAAGCTACTCATTTTTTTAAAAAAATCTTTTATATACTGATCAATGAATAGGTCAAAACTAAATCCAAATCATGTTTTCACTGAACTCTGAATTTTTAAAAATTATGTATGTATATAATGTTTATGTTGAAATAAAAATATGCAACATCATTCCGAAGAAGAACTCTTAAATATACCCTGTATTTGGAATGTTTAAATTATAAACGGACAGATGGTAGATTCCTTGATACAGAATTCTTTTAGTTAAAAATATAACTAAATAGAGACAATTTAATTTCTTTAGACATATTAATTAAACACAAATGTTGTTTGATTATAATATTGAAATTAATATTTAACATGCATATGTATTTTTGTCAAACACTATTAAAACATATGTTTCAATTTCATTCATATTCCATTTATTTATTATTAATATTTTTATTATGAATTGTGAGTTATATTTTATGAATGTTTATGGTAGATGTTGGAACTGATGGAGATTTGGTCCATTACAATTTATTCCTATAGCCTATCTTTAATTCAAGCATCATTGATTTAATTGATTTTAACACCTCCTTTTTATTTTTTCAGAACATGTGTTATCTGAGTCTTATTGAATTTGTGAGGTTTATGAACTGCATAATGACCCCAAAGTGTGTATGTGAAAAATGCAGAAAACTAAATCATATTTTTAAAACTTCAACTTGGTGTAATTTGTTTATATCAAAGATAACATAAAATTGTCTAATTTCTTCAGAAACTTGTTTTGTGATATATCCTTTTAAGTTTTTATAAAATATCAGAATTTTGTATTTATTATGTTTATTTATTAAAAATAACTACCAGCAAATAACTGTGGCATACAGATGGAATTTATGTGTATACCATTAGGTAGAGCTGTGATGTATTCATAATGAATAACTAATTTTACTTTATTTTGTAAAACATACTTAAAAACTTTTCCAGCTTTAAGTGACATGCTCAAGAAAGGACTTTAATATGTTTGGGAGAAAAATTATGACCTTATTTTTAATTATACCTGAGTATAACTAGCTTAATTTTTTTTTTAACTAACTTGTATTTTGCCAAGGTCACTTTTAGGAGAAAAAAGTGTTTTGTCGTAAGTGTAGATAAGCTATTGGAAATTCATACCTGCATGGGATAGGTATTGCACTTCATAACTTACTGAAATCAAACCGAAATATTTCTCCCATTTTGATAAAAAATAATTTTCTCCCAGTAGGGAAGTTACAGGATAAATCTGTTCAATGTGCCAGAAAGGGATTCATGACCTGGCTTCTATTAACAGAAATGGGGTGTCTTGCAGCTATATCTCCATAAGTTGCACTGAAAAATACCTCTGTAAGTAAAGATTCAACCCAAGGGTTAGTTTTTACTGCAAGTTATAAACTTCAAGAAACTGGGTATATAATGGAAGTGCTGACACAACCTTAAAGATAGCAGCCTGAACAGAGCAACTATAATACTCCAACTCCTTTATTTCAGAAAGTGTGAGTGTTTATGTTGCCACTGGATAAAAGAATTGATGTGGAAATTACTCATGCTTGGTGAATTGCATGGTAATAAAAGAAAGTCTTGCTAAATAGAGCTTTGGGTAAAATGGAATATGGAGTCGATTTTCCCTACAAAACCATTTTTACAAGTTTTATGCTTCACTATTTATGTTCTACAAATCCTGCACATTGTGTCATTTATCAGTTCTGCATTTCATTTGCAAACACTTCAGTGATGAAATAATTTATATTACAATAATGAGACAGTCTACTCTGAATTTTCAAGAAGCAAATACAATGGCAGGTAGAAAAAAAGCTTTTTTCAAAAATAATGTCAGATTTTCCATTTTATGGTCATTTAAATTTTGAAAAGTATTTTGAAAATTGTAGGTACCCATGAAAGAGTTTGTAATGTTATACTAAATATCAGTTTATAATTTTATAAAAGCAGAGCTATATATCTCAAAAATTCCAAATAAAACATTAAAAATTTACAATATAAAATCTCATTATTTTATTTCTCCAAGAATTATATTATCTTATTAAGAATATAAAACTTGTTAATACGCCTTTGTTTTTTTTAATTTATGAATAAGTGAAGTACAAAGCTTTACAAAGTAGTGTTTAAAATGTTGGAAATGAATTATTCCCTTTATTTACGTGATTATAACTGAAAAATTTTTGTGTAATTTGTATATAGCTAGGCTGTGGGACTGCAACCACTGTGACATAGTACTTTCTGTTAAGAATTTTACTCTAATGGGAGAGACACATGAAAACTCACAAAGAAATGTGATATACTCTTTTAAAAGGACATACTTGAGATAATAAGGAATACAGCAAACAACTAATAACAATATTGTGTCCTTGGGATCAAAAAGGAGGATAATATGATGGAATATCCATAACAAGTCTTGAATGTAAGCAATAATCCAGCAGGTAGATGGAAGGGCATTTTGAGGGGAAAAGGAGAGGAAGAAACAAAAGGAGAAAACCAGCACTCTACAAAGTATACATATCACGAAACATGAGGGTAGGTGACCATTGCTAATATATCCATGTAGATATATCCATGTAGATGGTAAGATACTAATTTATAATGAGGAGAGAAAAGTTAGAAGGATAGAATGGAGTTCAATCCTGAGGGCTTTCAAGATGTGTGAAGAAATGTTGTGCATTTTCCTATATGAGTTAAGAATAGGGAAAAAAATGAAACCAGAAAAATAAAAGTACAAGGTAATCTATTCTTTTTAAATGAGATCAGACCACTTAAGCACCTAGTGAAACAGTCTAAAAGGGGTTCAAGAGTAGACACAGACTCAAAACATAGTTTCAAAGAAGACACATAGAATATAGAATCGATATTTTTAAATAACGATTCTTCTTTATATCTCCTGAAAATTACAGTAAGATCTAAGTATTTGAAAAATTATAGTCAAGACAAATAGTCAAGTGTTTAAATACAATAGACTTGTATTTGAACTATGTGTTGAAATTCACTAATTTATGAGCATGGTTTCCTTTACCAATTATTGACTATATTATAGGAATTTTGTGTTAATTAAAAGGGAAGCATATGTAGAGTGTTTGGCTCATAAGACATACTCAATAAATGAGCCTCTCTTTTTATTTAATGTAAATACCCACAGCGCTGTCTCCTTTTTCTTTATTCTTTAAGTCCACTAGACAGTGGAGCAATTGCCCTTTTAAAGTGCTGGTCCAAGATGTTCCACTGAGCTATGACAGATGGAAGCTCAGTAGCAGTCATGCAGAACATTTGCCAAATAGGATAGTCATCTGAAGAAGATGGCATTAATAGAGTTCTTCTCTGCAGGACCCAAAGACCTACTGCCATTCACCAGTGATTGTGTAAAGTGCCTGGTGATTCTGTGTCTGTAACAATACCACTAGATATTAGGCAATCTTTACTAAAGACACTAAGAAAAGAAAAAAGCTGACTTTCAAGTAGGAAGTTAGTATCTTTCTTGCTCTCACTTTTATCTTTCTCAATCCACACTCCCTCACTTCCTCTCTCTTCTTCACTTTCAAAAATGAAATAAAGAGCAATGAATAAGAAAATTTAAATTTAGCAAATATTTCAGGTGAAGTATAAGGAAGGCATTCTCAACTTCTTCAAAGATAAATATTAGAATGTTCAGATAAAAACTGTAGGCCTTCTGTGACTTAATATTTAGAAAATAAAAAAAAATAGACAACCCTTCCTCTGTGTAGTTTAGACCACTGATACTCTCATAATAACTGCTTTTCCCCCTTTCTTCCTTCTTCCTTCTCTCTCTCTCTCTCTCTCTCCTTTTCCTTATCTCTCCTCTTTTTCTGCTTCTTCTCTTTCTCTCCCTCTTCCTTCTCCTTTTATTTTTCCTCTTCATCAGTCTTTTCTCAGGAAAACATAAGTATATGTGATTCAAGTTTCTTCAACTTTTCAACTCTATCCATCCTAGAAGTTTTTGTTATCATGTCTTGGAAATTGTTAGAGTACTTCCATTGGACTGACAGATTTTCTTGTTGGTCAAATTCTAAGTTATTCTAACCAGTGATTCAAGTAAAGCCTAACTGCATGTCTCAAAGCTTTAACATAATATTAATATTTGAAATTATTTTTGGAAAAGAATAGGACTCTAGTCACTGAGGGCAGGAAATATAAAGATCTTGGTAGCACTTAGGGCTAGGAAATTCAGGGAGTTTTCGTTTTTCAAAATATATTTGCCATCATCTCAAAGCACTAGAGAAACTGGCAAGAAGATGGGTAAAATCCCTACTTACATATAGCAGAATAACAATAAACCTAAACCTAAAATAGCTATTGTATATTGAATATTACTATATACTAAGCAATATACTAAGCACACCACTAACCATTTTACTGGCACCCTTTAATCAATCCACATAACTATTCTTTTTTATAAGTACTCTCACTGCCATTGTTTTATAGTGAGAAAACTTTTAAAGAAACTAAATAATTCACCCAAGGTCAAATATTTATTTAGTTACTCTAGAACCCATGCTCTTAATAGCACAATACGCTATTTTCTTTAATATTAACTGAATAAATCCTATAGACAGATTTCCAGCCAACGTGCAATACTTATTAATTAACTTGCTCTTTCTTGATACGGTGATTTGCCACCAAGATACCTCCCTCAGAAGAAGAGATATACATTCCCTTAGCAGCAGGAAATTATGGCTGCTGAAGGCTCAGAGTTGAGTTTCTTCCTGGGAATTGCCCTTACACAAAAGGTATTGTCTTACCCAAAGTTACGACCCCTGTCAGGGATAGTCTGCATCTAAAGACGATTTTATATGGGTGGTCAAAGTTTTAGCCCCCTTACCCCAATTCAAGACAATTCTGAAGGGTTTTCTCAGGTCCATATTTCCCTACAGAAGGAGCTGAGGATTCCGTTGCAACTCAATCCCTAGTTAACTCTCCACCCACCCACCCCCAACCAATCCTGCTTCAATCACTTTCTTAGAGGTGTCATTCCTGAATGTATTGCCAAGTAAACCTCCTGTATGCATTATCCAGCTCAGAATCTGGTGACATAGAAACGAACTGAAGACATTTGGTGCCAGAATGGTTCCAGAAAGCAAATTTTAAATGGAGGATTTTGTGACTGGATCACTTGCCAGAATTCTGACTCTGAGCACTCAATCACTGATAGTAAGTAGAGTTATGATAGCCCTTGGAATTATACAGCAGAACAATTGCTATAACCTCTGTTGCTGTTGTACTTGAATGGGAAACCTAGAGATGGGAATGAACTGACCGGTGCAATAGATTATGTATTTGAAAGGTAGATGGAATTAGTAATTATAAAGACTACAGAATAATATAGCATTGTTGGATGCTATCCATGTACAATGGAAAGTCAATATAAAGGTTGGCAATGTGAAGTGTGAAAATCAATATGATTCCTTGGCAGCATAGAAAGCTAATCTCCTCCCCTACATTTGAGGAGCTAGAAAACATAAACATTGGACTTAGACCATAAACAATGAAGCAGAAGAGTTCCAGTGATGTCTGAATTCTCAACCCAATCAAGTCTCTTATGACAAGATCAGGGTCCTGATTATAAAGAAATGAACTCTGAGAACTAGAATGAGTTTGAAAATCATTAAATCCCAAATTTTTCTGAATCCCGTTGAAGTGCTAAAGTAGCTCACTCTTCCTTGTTAAACACTAGACCCATCCCTAGACCATGCTGCAACATGATGCAGAGTCATCTACTATGAAAAGAAACATGAACTTCCTTGAAATGTACCCATTTTCCATCCTGGCCATAAGAAAATAACCATCCCAGACATGATGGAGTATTCCTGGTTCTGTTGAGGAAGGAAGAAATCAAATACCAAAAAAAAAGCTACCTAACAAGCCAACATGTATCAGCTGGAGCCAGGAAAGCACATATAGAAATGAAGTCTCAGGGTGATGATCAAAATATAAAGTTGGATATGGGACAATCTCACAGATATATGTTGTATCACTCTGGTGAAGATTCAGAGAGTAGATGGGACTTGGAAGTTTAGAAAAAGCAATGGCTTACTTTAAGTGATGTAAAAATTCCAGAATAGAAGACAGTGGAGGAATGGATCAAATTTAGACAGACTCTCACCCTACAGTGGATATATTATGCAACATTAGAAAGTCCACTATGAGATGACTTTTTGTGGGAAAACACAAAAGGCACGGCACTTACCAAAGCATTAAGGAATTTTCTGATGAAGGGGAACAGCATGGTTAAGAAGCTCAGTGATGATTGCTCATTACAAGGCAGTGTTGATAATAATGAATGTTATTACAGAATTGGTCTGCTTACTAGTAAGAAGAACAGGGTCTTAAAGTTATCAAAGCTGTGTGGCAGCATTTAAACTTCAGAGTCCAGGGGCAATTATCATAATGAGTAATATGGCCATCATGAGACTTGGGGGAATAGATTCAAAGAAACTAGCAGAGAAATTATTAAAATATAATGTTGCTTAGTACAAGGTAAATCAGTAGCCAACAAAAGTACTCCTTAATTTAAATCAAAATAAATAAATGACAATAATAATCATTAATAATAATAATAAATAAAAAATAAAAGATAATCAGGTAGTTGAGAAAAGCTTGATCAACAAAGAGTCACATTGACATACTCAGCTTAAAATACAGCAGATTTGAGAAACATCTAGGGGGAGAAACAACATCCTCAGGAGGAAAGTCACTGTAACGTCATAGTAACACTGTATAGATTAATGATTACCTCAGATTTCGCCCTGTGGGGGGAAACCTGTGGCAGTTTACTCATGTAACTGTACACTAAGGAGAAAGGAAACACTCAGGTATTCTGAGGTGTGTTAAACACAGGGTCTAACTTGATATTAATATTTGAAGACTGAAAGCATCATCACAGCCACCTCTGAAAATCACAGCACATAACCAGACCCAAAATGAAATCCTGGTGTAGGACTGCTTAATAGTAGGTCTACTGTGTCTATGGAGCCATCCATTGGGGACTTTTCTGATCTCCAATTAGATTATTATATTATAGTTTCTTGGTAGTTTTAAGAGACCAGTGTTCATCTGTCTCTCACATTTCTGCATGTTTTAAGAGAAGAGACATTGACTGCTTTTGTTCTGGGCTATCTTTTTAAGGATAAGTGTATAGCAAATAGCCTTGGCTGAAAGAGATCAAAGGATAGGTTTGTTAACAATCCAGTATAACAAAGAAAATGCTTCCATCCAGGTCAAAGCAGATGCATGTTTACTATCCATTATAAAAACCTATGCCCAATTCAGTTGTAAAGCAAACCCATTATGTGTGTTGCACCAACCTGGATCACTTTGCATCTCCCCTTTAAAACTTGAAGAACAAGGGAAACCCGTGCAAACATAACACTCATGCTGCTTGCTCTACTGTGTATAATCAGATATTTTCCTCAGGCTCTGAAATTTTGTGTCTTCTATGGCGGGTGAAAGCTCAGATCCTTCACAGTTCTTTACAGGATGTTGACAGAAACAGTATCAGTTTACTTGCCTGAGAAGTAAGAGCTATCATGGTGGAAAAGGCCAAAAAGAAACCTCTGAATCTGCCCCTGACTACCAGCCAAGAGAAAAATCCAAATTAATATCACATCCAGGAGGAAGCAGTAGCGATTTGTGCCACCCTTAAGGACAAAGATGCAGAGTGGTGGTGACAATTATTTTCCTATTTAATTCATTATTCTGGCCCCTTAGAAAACACAACTGTTTCTGAGAAATAAGAATTTACTACCACAAACTCACCCAAGTATTAATCCCAAATGTCAGTACCATGACAGGTGTGTTTTTTGCAGATTAGCATAACCTCAAATACATATGTTTTCACTAATCTACCAAATGCTTTCTTTATTCCTGAACATCTGAACATTCTTCAGAATAGCATTTGATTCACCATGCTGATGAAATATTCTTAATTAAAGACTAATCAGTCACTTGGTGATAAGTTTACTACATAAGATCTCTTATGCCCTGGAAGGGTTAAAAATCAATCTTACATACAACTTATGAATATTCTTGATTTTGCCTTTCCTGTTTTACCAGGCTCACAGTTCTCAAGGGTTCACAGAGTATCTAATCCAATCACAGTGGATGCCTCATATCATTGCTTCTGACCAAAGGAAATATTTATAATAGAGATATGGCAGTGGGCACATGAGGATGAGATCCACTCATCCTAGCAAATACTGCAACCCCAGAAGCCACTGACCTGCATGGCCTCTTAAAGGATCAGCAGAGGTGCAAACTCAGAGTTGATGAGCTATGAAGATAGGGCACCTTCTCCAGGATATGTTTGTTTTTTTGTTTTTTTACTGTAAATTACCAACCATAAGATATTGCTTTTCCTCATTAGGTAGAACACTTGGGTCTGGAAACCAAGAAATGTAACAAGTATAGTCTTGTTTTCCATTTTTCTAATACCCACTTACAGTACCCTCAAGTTCCTTGTGCCTATAGGCCTGCAAGTTTAGGAATTAACTTACTGGTAAGATGATTGGCCCTAATCATTAATGAATGGTAAGGCTATTGCTACAAAACAGCAGCAAGAAAGAATATGTTTGCCATTCAGTGAACTCACTGACATTTCTTTTGGTACTTCGTATGCCCTATTTTAATGGTGAATGGATAAGTGCATCACCTACAGAATGAACAGATCTTTAATGAGGAATAAAAGGTTCCCCCACAGAGGTAAACCACCCAAACCAGCAGAGGTGCTAACCAGTATGAGGGGAATCTTGAAAAGGTACGCAGATGGAGAAAAATGAGTATTATTTAAGGTCCTGAAACCAACTGCAGTGGGGAGAAAGGAGATTGCAAATAGTCCTACTAACCTGTATATTATACTTTTTCCTAGGACATGAAATGGAATCCAGGAGAATCTGAACCAGATGAAAGGAACTTGCTATAGAAACAGGTAGATCAAAGTGACACAAAGTGGGAGCTCTAATGGGTACTAGGATACACCATGGCTGCTGAGTATTGGCTGCTGACAACTCAGAGCTGAATCTTCCTCCTGGAATTTCCTTTGACAGGTCAGCCTGTGTTTAAAGAATGGTTTGTGTTAGGCTGCAAAGGCCCAGACCTCTTGTCTCAATTTTGGACAGCTCAGCCCTTGGAATCAGCTTAGACCTTTGTGTCACAGTTTAACTTCACACTTCACTCAGTCCTGCTTCCCTCGCTTACATACCCTTTGTTCCAACTACAGCCCCCAAACGTCTTGTGTGCAAATATTTAATTTAGAATCATTTTCCCCCTAGGGATATCAGTCTAAATACCCTCCAACTTAATATCTATGAAGGAATTATGTATAAATACTCATGTAGACAGTAAACATGCCTAAAGGCAAGCCAGGTACTTTCATGAAATATGGTGTTGCTATGTATCTCTTTCATTCCTGAATGAGCAAACAGGAAAAAGAATATCAATAGGAAATGCATAAAATAATACTACATAGAGATGGAAATGAAAACATATCCAAAGATTCAGAAGATGATAGTAGTGAAATTATTTATAATCAAAACCAGAAGAAATTTTAGAAAGCTGTTTGGCTTATTGCAGAGAGTATGTATTGATTTTTAATTTGAAAGGAAAATCCAATAAAGTATACAAATAAAAGAACAAAGAAATATTTTTTTCATTATCTATGGCATGTAAAAATAATATGACTTATAGAAAACAGTGGCGCAAAGCTGGTTATATCTGGATAATCTCATCTATTACAAAACTTCCACACATACTTATCTTTTGATTACTGAATCAGTTTACCTTGCCCACACCTCCACCTGAGCTTCAAACTTTGATACACAACTGTCTACTGTATATCTCCACCTGAATATCCAGTAGGCATCTCAAAGTCAATATTTACAAAACTAAATTATTTCTTCAACATTATTGTCTCTCCATTTCTTCTCAAACTTCAATTCTTCCCTTTTCATTTTTATATCAGTTGATACAAAAATATACAACTGCTCAAAAAACCTGAATCTTTTTCTTGACTGTGGGCTCTTTCTCATCTTCTATATGTTGTTATTTTCCTCTTCTAGCCAATTTGCATTCATTAATGTCTCTCCTTCTCTCCCTTTTACCACAGACAATAGAGCATCTTATCTATAAACTGAACTACTATAAGAGCATCCTTAGCTGGATACCTGTTTCTGATTCTTTATTCAACATATCCTTTACATACATACTACTAACATGAATTTTCACCTTGATAAAAACTGCTTAATGATTCTCCATTGCTTTCAGAATAAAAGACTCCTTAGGATTCATACAAGACCCTCTACTACCTAGTAACTGACTACTGTTCCCGTATCTATTTCTCACCACCCACCTCCTGTATGATTATTTACTGTTCATGCTTTGAATCAGACAACTACTTTTCCATCTGGTTTCAAGATTCAACTCATGTACCTTCTTTTATGAAGCTTCCCTAGTCCACTAGATGCAAAATCAGTAAATTTACCAAAATTGGTGTTTACATTTATTTTTTTCTTCTTTATTCTGTTTATAATACTGGAGATTGTCCTTCCTCCAACAAACCCCAACAATTCTGTGTGCTGTGTAGATTTCATTCTTCCTGAAAATAACCTATTTAAGTATAGATTAAAAGTATAAATTACATTATTTCAATGTGTTTTAGCTGAAAGAAAGGTGATCTTCTAAAAGTCTGTGATTTCTTTCTATTTTAGTCAAATTATTTTCTGACATTTAAAATATAATTTCATGGAATGTTCTCCTAAAAATGGATTCATTTATATTTTAAGTGAAACAAAAGAAAGAGAAGAGAAGAAAAAAAAGAAAAGAAAAAGAAAAAGAAAAGGAAAGAAAAGAAAAGAAAGATGGAAAGGAAAGGAAAGGAAAGGAAAGGAAAGGAAAGGAAAGGAAAGGAAAGGAAAGGAAAGTTAAGTTGTGGGATCCATGTGAAAAATGGAGCCCTAACCCATGTCTGGTTAATAAAGTATCACTTTGTCCTGGTGTCACTCATTGTAATTTGCAAATTAAAACCACTAGTTGAATTACAAATAATCAATATATGTCCAATAAAGCATGTGATGTTGAATGGGATATTTCCTAAAATTTAAAACATGTAATTTAGAATAAATTTCATGAACTTCACTCAGAACATGTTTGCAACAAGACTCAGCTCATACTTTGTAAATTTTGTATATTATCTCTAATTAAAACCATTCTGGCTGACTCCCATATCAATTTATGTTAGATTATTTTCCATTACACTTACAGCCTTCTATCTTCTCAATAAGCATACAAGTAACAGAATGTTAAGTGGAAGGGTTTAGTTTGAACTACCTGGATTCCACAGATATGACATTCTGATGTAAGATGATAGGCCTGAAATTAGAAAACTATAGAACAAATTTGCCCAATTCAAGAATATAAAGTACAGCCAAAGGGGAGATTCAGGAAAAGGATTGTGAACAGATTTTTGGGAAAGAGCTATTATTGCAAAAAGGTACTATTTCATCAAGGAAGAAGGGAAAGATGACGGAATTCTTCAATGATAAGAAACAGGCATCAGAAGTAACGCAGGTAGATTAACTACTTAGGAAGATTAGCAAAGGTAGGTCTCCACTATACTTAGGACATAATAGTACATCCCTTTAAATGGGGACCAAACTTTTCAGCATATTTTTTCTGACTCAAATATAGAACTCATAGTACATTATCCTTATCAGGGCCAGTTTACATCCAGCAGGAAAGGACTACAGAGAAAAACAACAGAATTTCAGTTATGAGTGACTGTGAAGAGCAACAGGAAGCCCAGGAGTGAAAGGGAAGCTCTCCTCTAACAAAAGACATCACCACTAACTTGGGATGGTGATTACTCAAGAGAAACTGTTATATATAAGCACGACCTTGTACACAGAGAAAGGTGACTTCTTGGAAATTTCACATAGGAACTTCTACCCATATTTGACTTTCCTTCCTAGACTATTCCTCAAAGGACTCTACATGAGGGAGGAGAAAATAGTTAAATTAACTTCACAATTTTATTTCCTATAACTGGAAATTGTAAATACTAAGTTCAAACCATTTGAAATTTTAAAAGACTTTAGGAATTTCCATTTCTTAAGAGTGATTGGAAGTAACAAAACTTGTCTAACTTTTCACTGAAAGGCAAAGAAAAAGTACCTCACTGAACGCATTTTAAGGAGACAGAGGGAAGATAAAATACAGTTGTATTTATATTACTGACCTTGAACCATGTTTATTATTGTGACATTAGTCACAACTTTGATTACTTACCCTGCTCTCTAACTTGAACCTCCCTAAATCTTTGGTTCCATTCTATCAAAAATTTACATTAATTAATTTCCACCATGTTTAAAATTAAATTAAATTAAATTAATATTAAATTTTTGAAACTTTTATTCCTTTTTATTTTAAATTGCCTCAATTCCTTTCTCTTCAAAGCCAGGATTCTCCAAAGAGGAGAATCAGTGCTTCCATTTCCTCACTTTCCATGTACCACTCTCATCAACACCAAATATTTAACATAACACTTAACCCTAACATTTTAAAAAGTAATGATTTTAGTTTTTAAACCTACCCTACTACAGGTCTCCATATTTTGAGATGTCAACTCCTTTCTTCATTGGCTAAAACACGTGATAACATTTTTGTCCCCCATCTTTGTCTCAACTCCATATATAATCCAACAGTAAATTCTATTCTCTTTACCAGTTTTCTGGCATCTACACTGATAGCTCCAGAGTCTTTTCACCATAGAGAAGCTAGAATAATCCTTTCTAAAATGTGAATCATAACTTGCCCATCCTCTGCTTAAACTCCCTACTGGTTCCTCATTTTACTCAGAATTAAAGACAAAGATTTGGCAATGTCCTGAAAAGCCCTAAATGATCTTACTATTTCTTAAGGACTTAATTCTCTAAGGAATTTTTCAGAAAGTAGTTTTAGGTTCACAGAAAAATTGGGGGAAAGGTATAAAAAATCCCCCTATATTCCCTGCTCCCCCACTTCATTTGTATCCTCCCCCTATTATCAACATCCTCTACTATAGTGCATTTATTACCATTGATGAGCCTACATTACCACATCATAATCAACCAAAGTCCATAGTTTACACTAGGGTTCACTCTTGGTATTGCACATCCTATGTATTTGGAAAAATGTATCATGACATCATCCATCATTATAATGGAAAGTATTTTCACTGCCCTGAAATTCCTCTGTGGATTTGTCTATTTTTTTGCCAATACTATCTTGCCTTTATTTCTTCAGATAGCGTCTTGAAGTCAGATAGCGTCATTCCTCTAACTTTGTTCTTCTTCATATTGTGTTGGCTATTTTGGGTGTTTTCCTCCTCCATATAAACTTCAGAATCAGTTAGTCAATATCTACAAAATAATTTGCTGGGATTTTGATGGTGGTTATATTGAATCTATAGATCAAGTTGGGAAGACCTGACATCTTGACATCTTCCTGTCCAAGAACATGGAATATATCTTGATTTATTTAGTTCTTCTTTATTTTCATTCATAAAAGTTCTGTGGTTTTCCTCATAGATTCTGTACACATTTTATTAGATTTATACATGTTTCATTGAGGATAGTCTTATTAAGTGGTGATGCATTTTTAATTTCATATCATGAAATTATGGAATTTATTTTCATACTAAAATTTCACATTTTATTTCACTTTCTTGCCTTATTGCATTAGTACGACCTAATATGATGTTGAAAAAGAGTGGTGAGAGAGAATATTCTTGCCTTATATCTGACCTTAATGATGAAGTTTCTAGTTTCTCACCATTAAGTTTGATGTGAGCTGTAGTTTTTGGTAGTCTTACTCAAGTTGAGAAAAGTTCCATCTATCCATACTTTGCTAAGAGTTTTTATCATTAATGAGTGTTGGATTTTGTCAAATGCTTCTTCTGAATCTATAGATAAAATCATATAATTTTCCTTTTTTAACCTGTTGATATGATTAATTACACTAATTAATTTTTGAGAGTTCAAATATCTTTGCATACCTGACATAATCACACTGAATTCTGATGCATAATTCTTATACTTTTTAAAATTTGATTTACTAATATTTTGTTGAGAATTTTTGCTTCTATATTCATGAGACATATTGGTCTGTGCTGTTCTTTTCTTGTAATGCCTTTCTCTGGTTTTGGTTATGGTAGTGCTGGCGTCAGAGTCGTGAGAAACTATTCTCTTTGCTTTTATCCTCTGAAGAGATTGTAGAGAATAGGTACACTTTCTTCTTCTGATGTTTGGTAGAACTTACAAGTTAAACCAGATGGACCTGATGCTCTCTGTTTTGGGAGGTTATTAATGATTGATTCAATTTCTTCAATAAATACAGAAGTATTCAAATTGTATATTTCTTCTTGTGTGAGTTTTGGCAGACTGTCTTTCAAGTAATAGCCCAATGTATCTATATTATTGAATTTGTTAACACAGTTTTACATACTATTTATTATCCTCTTGAATTTCTATGGAGTCTCTAATTCTGCTTTCATTTCTGACATTAGTAATCTGTGTCCTCTCTTTTTTCTTCGTTAATCTGGATAGAGGCTTGTCAATTTTGTTATTTTTCCAAAGAATCAGCTTTTGGTTTTATTGGTTTTCCCTGATTTCCTCTTTCAATTTCATTGCTTTCTCCTCCAATTTTTATTATTTATTTTCTTCTGTTTTGTTTTTAGTTTCCTGTGGTGGAAACACATATTACTGATTTTAGAGGTTTATTCTTTTCTAATATAGGCATTTAATGCTATAAATTTTCCTCTAAGCACTCCTTTCACTGAATCCCACACATTTTGATAAGTTGTGGGTTTCGTTTTTATTTAGTCCACTTAAAAATGTTTTTAAATTTCTCTGGAGATTTCTTTTTGGACCCATGTGTTCTTAGGAAGTGTGTTGTTCAATCTCCACTATTTGGGGATTTTCTGGTTATCATTCTGTTATTGAATTGTAGTTTAATTCTATTGTGGCTTGAGAGCAGACATTGTATGATTTTTATTCTTTCAAATCTGTTAAGGTATATTTTATGGCCCACTATGTGATCTAATTTGGTTAACATTCTAGTCAAGTGTGAAAAGAATGTACATTCTGCTGCTGTCTTTTTAGTCAACAGATGTCAAGTACATGGTGCTGTTGAGTTCAACTATGACTTTTCTAATTTTCTGCCAGCTGGATTGGTCCATTTTTGAGAAAGGGGTGTTGAAGTCTCCAATTATGATAGCGGATTCATTTATTTCTCCTTGCAGTTCTATTGGTTTTGCCTCACAGTGTGATGCTCTGTTGTCAGGCACATACTCACTCAGAATGTCTTCTTGGAGAATTGACCTCTTTATCATCATGTAATGCCCATCCTTCTTTTTCCCTGATAACTTTCCCTGTTTTGAAGTCTTGACTGTCAGAAATTAACACAGCTACTTGTGCTGTATTTTGGTTAGTATTCGTAGGATATATTTTTCTGTATCCTTTTATTTTTAATATATATGTGTGTGTTTATATTTAATGTACCTTTTTTTGGAGACTCTATCTATCTATCTATCTATCTATCTATCTATCTATCTATCTTGTTTGATACAATGTGACAATCTTTTAATTGGTGCATTTAGATCATTGGTATTTAAAGTGATTATTGGTATAGTTGAATTGTTATCTACAATATTTGTTACTGTTTTCTATTTGTTGCCTTTGTTTTTTTTCCTATTTTTGTCTTCCACTTTCTATCTGCCTTTTGTGGTATTAACTGAACATTTTATATTATTTCATTCTCTCTTTTTTCTTAGGATATCAGTTATCCTATTTTGAAACTTTTATTAGGGTTGCCCTGGAGTTTGCAATATGTATTTACAGCTAAATCAAGTCCACTTTCAAGGAATACTATTCCACCTAATAAGTAGTGTGAGTACTTTATAATAACCAAATGATTCTAATCCCTCCCTCCCATCCCTTATATCTCATTGCTGTCTTCGTTTCAATTATATAGAAGCATATACTATTTGTGAGTCTGAGAAAGTATTTCTTCTTCACTTTTGAAGGATAATTTTGCAGGGTACAGATTTCTAGCCAGAGATATTTTTCTTCAATACTTTAAAATGATCACTCCACTCTCTTCTTGTTTGCATGGTTTCTGAAAAGTGAGATGTAATCCTTATTTTTGTTCCTCTCTAGGTAAAGTATTCTTTCTGTCTGGCTTCTTTCAAGGTTTTTCTTATCTTTGATTTCCTATAGTTTAAAATTATATGTCTGGGGTACCTAGGTGCGTCACTCAATTTAGCATTTGACTTCAGCTCAGGTCATGAGTTTGAGCCCTGCATCAGGCTCTGTGCCGACAGCTCAGAGCCTGGAGCCTGCTTCAGATTCTGTGTGTCTCTCTCTCTCTCTCTCTCTCTCTCTCTCTCTCTCTCTTTGTCCCTCCCCTGCTCATGCTCTCGCTCTCAAAATAAATTAAAATAATAATAAAATTAAAAATAAATAAATAAAATGATATGCCTACGAATAGTTCTTTTTGTATATTTGCTGGCAGTTATCTTGAGTTTTCTGATCTGTGGTTTGGTGTCTAATATTAATTTGAGGAAACTCAGTCATTACAGTTTCATATATTTTTTTCTGTTCTTTTTTTTCTTCTCCATATAGAATTCCCATTATACATATGTTACCTTTGTATAATACCTTTGTACCTTTGTATAACATACATATGTTACGTTTTCATAGTTGTCCCACAGTCCTTGGATATTGTTCTGGGGTTTTTTGTTTGTTTTTACAGCCTGTTGTTCTCTTTGCTTTTCAGTTTTGGAACTTGCTACCAAGATGTCCTCAAGTGCAGAGATTATTTCTTCAGTCATGTCTAGTCTATTAATAAGCATATCAAAGTCATTCTTTACTTTTGTTATAGAATTTTTATTCTCTAGCATTTCTTTTTAGTTCTTTCTCAGGATTTCTATCTCTACTTATACCCTCATCTGTTCTTGTATGCTATCATCTACTTTATCTATTAGAGATCTTTCCTATTCATTTGTTGTTATAGTTCACTCTTCCTTCATCAGCCACAAGGCCTCCTTGATATTTCTAGGAAACACCACATGCTCTCCAATTTTGGGGACTTTGCACTGGCTCTCCTCTCTAGTTGGAACTTTGTCCCTCAGTTGTATATTTAACAACCTTTCTCCTTCAATGAATCTCATCTTAAATACCTCCTTCTTAATGATTTCTATCTTAGCCATCTCTTTAAAATAGTAGACTTCCAACCTTGTCCTTTAACACTCCTGGTTCTGCTTCCCTACGTCCATTAATTTTTTGCCCATGTATATATCACCTTCTAACATACTCAATGACTACTTTATTCAATATGTTTATTTTTTTATCTATTCTAATGGAGAAAAGCTCTTTGCTGACATTTCCAGGAACTTAAAACAGGGCTGCCTGGCACATGGCAGTTTCTCAGTAAATAATCTGCTGAATGAACAAATTAATATTTTATTCCATTTCATTTGGGCTTTTACCCATAGCACCAAAACTATGCTCATTGATTGAGGGACCACAGATTTAGACAATTGATTCCTTACCTTATGAAACTATTCTTTATAAAATATTTTATTTCCTTGGTTTCATAAACTTCTTACTCTCTTAGGTGTTTGTCCTTTTTTTCCAACAACCTCTGAGTATATACCTCCTATGCACATGTGTTATTTATTTCTAAATTACATAATGGTACATAGATATGTTTACCTATATCTGTATGTGTGTGCCTGTTAATAAATTACATACATACTCTTTATCATAGAGCCCTGAATCATCGGTACCCTAACTAACTGCCGGGCTTCTTCTCATGTTATTTCTTCTTCAGCTTCATGCTTTAGTCAAAATATTAAACATTGGCCATTGATTCAAAAATATCCTCCATTCTGAAGGGCAGCTCCCCTCTACTCCACAAAGTATAGTTCTCAAGCTGGCTTTTAGCTGAGCCATAAACAAATTATTGCACTATTTTATCAGACAGGCTGTTTTAGAATGATGATTCATTTCATAGTATCATGGCATCATGTGGTTATTTCCTTTTTTAAAGGCTTTCAAATCAGCTACCAACAGCCAGGCTATCCCTCAATATTTATATTTATTCTCTTTATACTTATTTATACGTATTGATGAGGAACCATAGCCACTACAAAAGGCAACTCTTCACCTTTCAACTGTACTCATCCCAATCAACCATGAAGTGAAAGTATGCAAAGTTAATTCATATTACTTATTGCCAGGAATAATCACTTCTGACAAGAATTATTATTGATATGTGACTGGTGAGTAATTTAGCTCCACAACCCCATTCTAAGTATCTGATATTTAAAAGTATTTATGGTGCTCATTATCTTAGCATGGGTTTCATCTAAAAGCAGCACCTTTGGTAAAGATCTATGTGTAAATAGTCTATTTGCAAATGTTATCCTGGAGAGCAGGAGTGAAGCTGAGTGGGGGATGGAGAAAAGGGAAGTATTTATTTATCAGCTTGTATCTCCTATTGGCCAACAGTCACCCCAACATTGCTCCCTATGCCTTAAGTTCCCTTCACTTTTGAGTTCTGCATATATGATTGGCAGATATGTTTGTGTACCCAAGATGATAGTAAGACAAGCAAGTTGAGGCTGTAAGACAATCAGATTGCACAAACACAAAGCTTCTGTTTAAATCCTGTGTGGAACTACACACTGCAGCCGAGTCAGCAATAGGATAGGACCTAGAGGACTTGGTATTGTACACACGAAAGAACGAATGCACTGCCTACTACAAACTCTATTAAATACTTAGGTGTTTGGGGCGCCTGGATGGCGCAGTCGGTTAAGCGTCCGACTTCAGCCAGGTCACGATCTCGCGGTCCGTGAGTTCGAGCCCCGCGTCAGGCTCTGGGCTGATGGCTCGGAGCCTGGAGCCTGTTTCCGATTCTGTGTCTCCCTCTCTCTCTGCCCCTCCCCTGTTCATGCTCTGTCTCTCTCTGTCCCAAAAATAAATAAAAAACGTTGAAAAAAAATTAAAAAAAAAAAAAACTTAGGTGTTTTATGTTCTGTTCTCCAACTTGACATATTTCTGTGAAGCTTACATCAGCCTTGTTCATTGCTATTGGGTATTAATTCCTAGCATAAAATATTTTTTAAATATAGTTTTGTTTAATGATATTTTAAACGAAAAATGATATAAGGCAACAAAATTACTTTTATTCTGAATTCTTCACTATAACTGTTTTTAAAAATATTTTTTGTACTCTTATGTAAAATGCAATTTCACTTCCAAAATTGCCTAATTCTGCCCTTCTAATACTAATCAGCTATTTGCTGAAAGGTTTAAAATATTACATTCTAAACAAAATAGCATATATTTGTATAGGGTGGAGGTGCAGAATAATTTAGTTAAATTTAAAGTATTTTAGGCTTGAAGAAATAGAAATACCTTATGCACTTAACAGCACTAATTTAAAAAAAACTTTAAACCTAAATGTTATCTCTTATGGACTTAGTTATCATAGGTAGTAATGATAAATAGTGTAGGTAGTCTTACTTGATTTTTCAGAATTTCTCCGAGGAAAGTAAATTATGTTTTCTTAAGGTATACTGAATGCATTTCAGGTTTCAGAGGCATCTTAAGAAATTTACTTTGGGGACAATTTTATTCAAGTGTTTATTAGAGATCAAGATATTTTATTTAACCTCATGGCTTTACATATAGGATATTATTATAATACAGATTCTTTGTACAAGGTTCTATATAATAGGGTTTTGTTATGTCAAAACAGTATATGACTTCTACACTTCCACAATATAGAAAAAGGTTCACTTCACCAGTTGTCCGTTATCTACCCACAAAATGAACATTCTGCATTCTGCTGTGCAAAGTTATCAATATTTAACCAAAATTGACAGGACACTTGAAAACCAAGTGAACCAAGACTCATTGCGGGCAAGCTGAAGGTCTTCTTTACATGACATACACACCATAATAACCAGTGATCTATATAACTGTAATGTGCTTGGGTCACTCAAACAAATGGGGACAAAGTTTTGGCTTTCATGGGTAGAAATACTGCTTTAACTCAGGGAGTTTGAACCAGAAAAGAAGTTAATTGCATTTGAAAAGAGTTTGAGAATTATATTCTCCTATGACCTTGTGGATTTGTACAATGAGGCATTATTTCTACAGAGATCAGTACCATAAAGGACCCCTAAAGGCTGTACTGAGTAGTAAGTTTAAAATCATATAAAAGTAAAGCAGTTAAATTTATGCCAGTTTAGCATTCCTTTAAGAAAAGCTTCTATAAAATCTCACCTCCCTTTATAAGCAGAAATTTCCAGGAGAATTATAAGAGCATATAAATGAGTGGAGCAGGTTACTGAATATGTGATATGGCCCCAAATAAACTGAATTTGATATGCTGAGCACTAATTTTCCAAAGGGAAAAATGACCCTACCAAAAAGTACTTCCAGTCTAAGTAGGAAAAGCAAGGGCCCAAAGCTACTAAATGATCTGCAGCCTAAGATAAGCTACAGAAACCTTCCTCATCTACTTTTAACTTATTTTTTCCTTCAGTCAGTCACTTATTATTTTTTAGTCATTTGTTTGCTCTTTCATTTTAAAAAGGGAGATAGCGCTGATTTAAGACACAGAGGCTACTGCCCTCTTGAAGCTTTCTCAAGTTCTTAACCTTTTCCTGGATTGCAGTTGCATATTTTTGTATTCTATCTGATTCTTGCCTTATCATTTCAATAATATCTAGACTTCCCAGATGATCTATAAGATTTTTATTTAAGGTCTCTCTTCCTGGCATGCTTTGCCCTTCTAGTTTTGTTAACTCCTTCAATCTCAGTCGAACGAAAAACAAAACAACAACAACAAGTCCTTCATCACTAGTGCTAGCTGCAGCCACAGAAATTTGACTGCCATGTGTTGCTCCTCCTCAACCAGGGGGCTTTCTGGCATCAAATACTGAGCACTGACTACATACTAAGCAACAGAGTTTATATTCATTCTGCCTACCTGTCAATTTCAGAAACCAAAATTTATTGGTCTTAGCATTAAATTACTTTCTAAATTGAAACCCTGATTACTTTAATGAAATATGGTCAAGGTGATAATAAAAATAACTATTCTACTTTTTACTTTGTAGGAAAAAAAGTGTTTCTCTAGAATTACTTCTTGAGCATTTAATTATTTTTAGAATCTATTAACAAAATGTGCCACAATGACAAAATATTTTCATATCATGGTGCGAAGAACAGGTTTCCTCTCCTCTGTTAAGCACTATCAATAGTGTTTAACAATTCACCTTGTTATCTGTCTGCATGTTAAAAATATTAAACAAAATATAGGGTAAACAGAACTTACAAGTGTCCATAGTTGCAGTTTTATTCTCTTACCATTACAGAACAATAGCGTTTCAAACCTGCAAACAACTTTTCTTCGTGACTGATGTCACTACTATTTAGCCCTTCGAGGTTAGCATTTATTGATTTTGCTTTTACTTTGATTGGATCTTACCTACCTCGGTGCTTCAGTAAATTGAAACCTTCTGCAGTTCATGGAAGAAAGCTAAGAGCAAGGCTATGAGAAAATGTACACTGACCTCAATTTGTTTCAGACTATATTGGTAAAATCATTGTCACTGTGTTGCAGAAGTGACCTTAACTGGATTTGTGTAAATTCAATCCACAATATTCTAGACAGCTGATGGAAGACTGGCCTTAAGTGTAAGAATTAAGATAGTTTTAAAATTAAAAATACAAACATTTGTGACTGTTTTATAAAAATATTGTAACATTTCTCACATGCATTAACTTCTATACATTCATTATATCGATAACTTATGTAAATATCTATTGTGTGTTGGCAAATGTGCTGGTTGTAGTGGGTTACAATACAGAATACTGTGTGCTTCACAAAATAGTAAAGGATGCACTCTAAAGTTATTTATTAAAGGATGTAATGTAAAGATAATTAAAATTATGATGTATTGTAACAAATTACATACATTATGGGAACTGTGGAAGCACAGATTAAAGGATGACCATATAAATTATGGTGAAAGCTGAGGCTCTTTTGTGAGTAAAATGGGAGTCATTCTTGATAATTATTCTGGACCAATAAGGGAAAACACACTGTACACAGAAACTAAAATAATGGGCACACTAGCCTGGTAGAGGAAGAAGACTCTACAAGGAATTTACACTTGAGCTGGAAGCTACTCAAAGAGAGAGAGTGGGCAAAAAGGAAAGGAAATTCAAGGCTGATAGCATCCAGCTATGAGATGAAGCTGAGTAGGAAAAGAACTTTGGAAAAACCTGCGAAATGTGATCAATAAATTATTGCTAAATGAATGAATTACTATGAAAGTCAAGGAAGGTAAAGTAACCATCCTGAGTCTCAGAGTGTAATCATAATGTGCCCTTTTACTTTAAAAAAAGAGAGAGGACAAACTCTCCATCAATATTAAAGTTGTGTTTAATTTCTCTGTCTTTGAAACTGATATGAAGAAATAAACTTTGTTTTATTCTTCTCAAAGGACTATGTTAAATACAATGGAGTTTTGGGGTGACAGAAATAATCTATAACCCTTTGCTGATTTGCTCAATTTGTGGCACACTGTTCATTTTCATCAAAAATTAACTGAAATGAAAGCTGCATGACCCCAAGTGATGATTACACACACACACACGCACACACACACATACACACACACACACACACACAAATCTGGTATTTTGAACCAATGTGACAATCCTGCCACAATTTTTAATGGGAATTGCAATTTTATTTATCTAAAACTTTCAGATATTGAGAATTAAATATAATTTCTATAGCCAAAAATTAAAATTAAAATAATCAGAGGCATACAGTTCCAGTTTTATAATTTAATATTTTTCTTCCTTTATGAATTTGGACGTTCTGAGATCAGTTGGCCAACTCAACCCAGTTTTCTCAGGGTTTTCCCAGTTTTAGCTTTCTAAGTCCCATGTCCAGCAAAACTTCTCAGTTCTGAGCAAGCTGAAATTTTTGGTCACCCTAATATTTTACTCATGATAGATGCAAGCAAGAACAAAATGGTTGCTTTTCAGGTAACAACAATTTATTTGCCTTGCCTCTGTAAGTGAACACTGTAATTTGAAAGGTTTGACTTCATGAGTTCTCCAGGTCAAAAAACCATCTGATTCTTTGGTACAGCTTCAAATATTGGTAATATGATCCACAGACAAATAATTCAATTGGACTGTTAGAACATTCTACTTAGTACTACAAAATGCTACCATAAGGAGAGGGGGAAAGGCAACATATCTGCATAAATATTTGTATTCACTCATGAAAAAAAATAAATTTTCTGTCATACTGAGAGGTAAGTAGGGCTCTGAACAGAGGAGAAGAGACTCAAACCAAACAATCATGGGCAGGACGGTCACCCATCATTCCATTACTTCAGCAAAATATTTTAAGAACTACAATTACTAGAATAGTTTTGGACTTATATTAAATCTGCCTTGGTGACTGAAGTCAATTTTTATCTTGCATTTTACCATTTTTGTTTTTTATATTTCAGACTTATATGAAGAGAAAAATTAGTATAAATTAGGGAATTATAAAATTCTTTTAAAATGCACCATTTGTATGGATATAAATATATGCATAAACATACATGTACACATATGTATGCATCTATCATTTACTTAACATCTTTTACCCAACCTCAAATCTCACATGATATTTTTGCATACCATATACAAACTCTGGTTTCTCTGAAACAATTGAATCACTGTCCCTAGAGGTCAACTTCTTTCAAGCATTATGATTGATCTACTCAATATCAATAACTACTTTCTAGTAATAAATAGCTCAGTCCCATATGCCTTTACAATCATTATCCAAACAAAATGAAGTGAACACAGCCTGCCCTTATGTTTCCTCAGGGAAATGGGAATCTTGCTCTTCTTCCCCTGAGACATTTTCTACCTTCACTTTCCTTTCCTGGTATCCAGGCTTTACAGCCTTCATCAGGTATATCAAATTCAACTGAATATTTCCCAAACTGTAAGTTGAATTTTATGGTATATTTTTGGAAGATAAAATCAGAAAAGAAATGAATACCTTTCCTACTGTAGGGAAAGTGAAATTATTGATAGAACAATAATGTAATTCTAATTAATTGTTTTAAAATAGAAGTCTTATGGATCTATAAGCCCAGATTATCAAGAATATTTGTTTTAAAAACAAGTTCACTGATGTTTATAGAAGTTCCCAATCTTTAAAACATAATTAGTTTTATACAGTCCAAACATGAACAGAACTTGAAAACCATCCCTTTCATACACACTAGAAAAAAGCTGAACACACTAAACATCAGCAATTTTGCTTAGATACATCATAGAATTGAGGTCACAGGGCAAAAATTTTGCCATGAAAACTAGAAAGACAGATACATACAGAGAATCACAACTTACCAGGAGTAGAAGGTGCTCAGCGGCAGAAGCTGGAACTGCAGTCATTATCAATAGGAACTTTTTAACCTGTAAATGACAAATAAGGGGAGACTCAGTATAGATTCTTTTAAGAGTTAAAAACTCTAATAGGACCCACTCTTAGAGAAGCCACAACATCATGGTGTGTTTTACACCCTGGAGCCCTTACAAAATTTTAACATGGAGCTTGGAGATAAAATTCTGGTGATTCTACCCAGAGGAGGGGAAAGTACCTCTTCTGATACAGGCTGATAGTTCTCTGTTCTTAACGAAACCTGTTCTCAACAGAAACTATTTTATTAGAGACTGAGGAAATACAACTCTAGCCCCCTCTAGCCTTTTACTTGGGCGAAACAAATACCCAGCTCAGGCTCACTAGAAGACTGCAAATGAATCATTAGACTATAGAACTTTTTTCCTACCTCCATGCTTTATCACATCATAGGGCTTCTATTTAAAGCGGGGTATTAGACCTAAAAGAACTGCAGACCAGACCCTATTTAAAAACTCTCTGGGAAGGGGTGACTTGGGGGCTCAGTCTGTTGAGTATTGGACTCTTGACCTCAGCTCAGATCTTGATCTCAGGGTCATGGTTTCAAGCCCTGAGTTGGGCTCCATGCTGGGTGTGGAGCCTACTTTAAAAGAAAAAAAAAAAAAATAAGAATTCTCTGAGAATTCCCAAAGTCAAAAGGGAAAACAAAAACAAAAACAAACACACCATAGGAAGTTTTAGCTATGATAAACAGTAAACATATGCTAACTCTGAGTCAGAAAAACATAACTGTCTCACTAAGGCTTGTCTACCTTAGTTCCACTTACCCAATACAACATGTTTCGTTTTCAACAAAAAATTACCAGGTATGCTAAAAGGCAAAAAGCACAGTCTAAAGAGACAAAGTAAGCATCAAAACCAGCCTCAGAAATAGCAAATGTTTTAGAATTGTCTGGCTGTAAATTTAGAAAAACTATGTTTAATATGCTGAGACTCTAGTGGAAATGGTGGACAATACACAAACACAGATTAGTTAGATGCCTGGATGGCTCAGTAATTTAAGTATCTGACTTTGGTTCGGGTCATGATCTCACGGTTTGTCAGCTTGAGCCTTGTGTTGCATTCTGTGCTGACAGCTCGAGCCTGGAGTTTGCGTTGCATTCTGTGTCTCCCTCTCTGCCCCTCACAGACTGACACTCTGTCTCTCTCTATGTCTCAAAAATAAAGATAAAACATTAAAAAAAAATAGATGGGTAATGTAAGCGAGAGATGCAAAACATATAATAGAATTAAAGGAAAATAATAGGAAAAAATTGTAACAGGAATGAAGAATACCTTGGACACAGCTGAGGAACAAATCAATGAAGTTGAGTATGTCAATAGAAATTTTGAAAACTGAAATACAGAGATGAAAGAGTGAAAAAAGTGGATAAAAGATGAAACAATATTCAAAATTATGGGACAATTACAAAAGTTATAATATATATATACATAATGGTAATACCAAAAAGAAAAGAAACAGAAGAAATAATTGTAGTAATAATGACTAATAATTTTCCAAAATTAATGACAGACACTAACCAGGATAAATATCAAAATGTCCAGACACAGGCATATCATATTCAAACTGCACAAAGTCAAAGATAAACAGAAAATTTCAAAAGTATCTAAAGAAGAGGGGAAAATATTACTTATAAAAAAAACAAAGTAAAAATTATATCAGGCTTCTCTTCAGAAACAACGTAAGCAAGAAGAGAGTAGAGTGAAATATTTAAAGTGTTGACACGGAGGGAAATACTAACTTAGAATTCTGTATCTAAAGAAATTATCTTTCAAAAGTGAAAGGGAATTAATGATTTTCCCAAACAAAAACTGAGGTGATTTGTTACCAGCAGAACTACTTGCAAAAAAATGTTAAAAGTTCTTCAGCGAGAAGGAAATAATATAGGTCAGAAACTTGGCTCTACATATAGAAGGGTGTCAGACAAGGAATGAATACAGGTAAAATTTTTATTTTTCTTAATTCTTATGTAAGAGTTTCTTCAACATATCAACAACAGCAAGCTATTTAGTAAGTTTAGCTTCTGTATAAGTGAAACGAATGAAGCAATGTTATTAGGGATGGGAGGAAAAAAATAAAGAATACTCTGTTTTAAGGTATTTGCACTACCTGTCAAGTGACATAGTAGGATTTGGATTGATTATAAGTGTAAAGCCTGAGTGGCTCAGTCAGTTCAGCGTCAGATTCTTGATACAGGCTCAGGTCATGATCTCATGGTCTTGGGATCGAGCTCCACATTGTGCTTCCTTCCAGGCATGGAGTCTGGTGGGAGTTGTCTCTCCCTCTCTCTCTGCCCTTCCCCCATTTGTCTGCACCCGCTCTCTCTCTTAAAATAAATAAATATCTAAAAAATAATAAATGTACATTGCAATTTCTAGAACCACTGAAAATTTAAAAATAAAGGAAATATAATTGATATGCTAATACAGAACAGAAAATACACCAATGAAATGCTCAATTTGAATCAGAAAAGGCAGAAAATGAGAATATGAAAAAGAAACAAAGAACAGAAATGAATAAAAAAGAGTCAGAAATGTGGATATTAACCCAACAATACTATAATCACTTTAAATGTGAATGGTTTAAATACACCAGATGTGATACAGAGACTGAGAACAGGTAAAAAACCAAGACTCAATTATACACTGTTGACAAGAAACCTACTTTAAATACAAAGGGATAGAGAAAGATATATCACTCTGTCACTAATCAAAAAAGAGGTGGAATCTCTATATTAATTTCAATACTATGATACTTCAAGGCGAGGAACGTTACTGGTGTAAAGAGAGACACCACATAATTTTAAAGGAGTCAATTATCCAAGAAGACATAATAATCTTTAATGAGTAAGTCCTAATCATACAAGGGCCAAATACATGAGGCAAAAACTGGCAGAACTGCAGGAGACATAGACAAATCTACTATTATATTTGGAGACTTAGCACCCTTACATTAGTAATTGACAGAACTAGCAGACAGGAAATCATTAAGAAAACAGTTGAATGCATTTATAAAATATTTCATCGAACAATGCATGAATACACATTATTGTCATCCTGAAACATTCAACAATATATACCACATTCTTGGTCATAAAACACACCTGATCAAATTTTTAAAAATAGGCATTATACAATGTATGCTATCAGAAGAGAGTAAGGAACAGAAAGGTAGCTAGAAATTCTCCCCAAATATTTGGCAATGAAACTGTATCTACTATCTGACCCTACTCTTGGGTCAGAAAGAAGTCTCAAAAAGTTTTAAAATATTTTGAAAAAAGTGAAAATGAAAAACACAACCTATCAAAATTTGTGGAATGCAGTAAAAGCAATGCTTAGAGGTAAAGCTATAAGCCTCAGGTGTATATATTAGAAAAGGAAAAAAACATAGATTTAATGTTAATAAGCTAACCAAGAAATATTAGATAAGATATAAATCATTGATAACAGAAATGAGAAGGATCATTGCTAGTGCTACCATGAACATTAAAGATTAACAAAAAAATACTATGAACAACTCTAGGCCCACAAGTTTGAGAACAGATAAAATGCACCAATTATTTGAAAGAAACAATTAATCAAAAATTAATAAAAGATAAATGGGTAAATAAATAGGCCAAAATAGATTGTAAAAATTGAACTGATAACTTTCCAAAATAAGAAGATAGGGGACCAGATGTTCTTGCAGTACAGAGGGAACATTTCTTAATTAATTCTAGAAGACACCATTGCCCTAATACCAAAGCCAGACAAATAAATTACCAAAAAAAAAAAGGAGTGTGTGTGTGCTGGCGGGGGGGGGGGGGGGGGGGGGGCGGTAACTACAATAACTTTCACGAACATAGATACAAAAATCCTGAACAAAATATTAACAAATCAAACCCAACAATGAGTTAAAAACATTATATACCATAATTAAGTAAGATGTATTCCAGGTATGGAAGGCAGGTTTATATTTTAAAAAAATAAATTAATGTAATTCATCACATCAATTTGGCTAAAGAAGAAACATATGATCACAGAGATGCAGAAAAAGCATTTGACAGACAAAAAAAGAAAAAAGTATTTGACAAAATCTAACATCATCCAGAATAAAATCTTCCAGAAAACTAAAAAAAGAGGTGAACTTCATCAACTTCGACATCTCCAAAATCCTACAGCTCATAATATACTTATGGTGAGAAATGAGAAGCTTTCTGAGTGAGATCAGGAATAAGGCAAGGATGTTCCCTCTCACCACTGCTTTACACATTGTACTGAGAGTCCTAGCTAATGCAAATATACAAGAAAAGAAAATACATACTGAAAAGAAAGAAAGAAAACCACCTTTGTTTGCATATGACACATAACTGTTGTAGAAAATTCAAAAGAATTAACAACAATACTCCTGGAACATTATGGTAGGTACTTATAGCAAGGTTGTGAAATACAAGGCTAATAAATGTCCGCCGCTTTTCTATGTTCCAGCACAGAGCAATGGTATTTGAAATTAAAACCGCAACACTATTTACATGACACCCCATGAAAAGAAGAAATACTTGGGTAAAAATCCAACAAAATATGTACAAGATATGTAAGAGAGAAACTACAGACTTTGATGGAAATAATCTAAATGAATGGAGAGTTATTCCACGTTCGCAGATTTGAAGACTCAATAATGTTTAAGATGTCAGTTATACTCAAATTCATTTATGTATTTAATATGATTCTAATAAAATTCCCAAGAAAGTTACTTTGTGGCTATTGACAAAGTGATTTTATAGTTTATAGAGACAAACAAAAGACCTAGAATAGCCACAATGCTATTGAAGAAAATGAGAAGACTGACACTACTCAACTTCCAGACTCACTCTATAGCTTCAGCCATCAAGACAGTGTGGTATTAGTGAAAGAAGAGACAAAAGGCTCAATGGAATGAAATGGTGAGCCCTGAAATAGACCAACAAAAATACAGTCAACTAATCTACGATGTAAAAGCAAAGGAAGTTCAATGGAGAAAGTATAGTCTTTTCTATACATGGTCCTGAAACAACTGAGTATCTGCATTTAAAAATATTAACATAGGCACAAAACATGTATCATTCATGGAAATTAGCTCAAAATAGATGAGCTTAAATGTTAAGTGGAAAACTATAAAACTTCTAAAAAGTAACGTGGAGAACATAATGGCGAAAACCTATATGATTTTCTTTTGATATAACACAAAAGTAAAAGAAAAAATTATAAAGTTGGACTTCATTAAAATGAAAATTTTCTGCTCTGTGAAAGACATAGTTAAGAGAATTAAAAGATAAGCCACAACTGGGAGAACATATTTACAAAAAATGTATCTGATACAGTACTTGTACCTAAAATGTACAAAGACTTGCTGAAGTTCCACAATAAGAAACAAAGCACCCAATTAAAAAGTAGGCAAAAATCTGAATGGACACCTCACCAAGGAAAATATGCAGTTAGAAAATAGGAATAGGGGAAGATGCTTTTAATCCCAAACTAAAAGTTAAAACATAAAAATACTCAAAATTTGTAAGCAGGATATCCCATAAAAGCAGTGATGCCTTATTTTCTAGGCGGGCTAATTAAAAAATAAAATATTTATACAATAATTTAAGCCCACAATATTTCATAAGTTTTGGGATTTTTTTCGTATTCTGAATTTGGTAATAATATCATTACCCTCATAAAAAATAGAGGGGCATTATAAATTTGTTTTATGTTTGTCACAGGAATATTTTATTTAATAACAATAAAATTTAGATGTCAAAAAGTGAGGGGCAGAAGAGGTAGTTGCAATGGCAAAATGGTAGGGTCTGATTGATAAGGAGTACAGATTCTTCAATGATCAATCTGAAATGTTGAAGAAAATGTCTGAACGTATCTCTCCACATGATTGGAGAAAATTTAAATCTGTAGAAAAATTAAAGAGATACAAAATGCAACATGACTTACTGAAACATTCACTGGTAGAGACAAGTATTGCTTAAATCTATATAAGAGGGATGCCTGGGTGTCTCAGTCTGTTGAGCATTGGATTTCAGCTCAGGTCATGATATCGCGGTTTGTGGGGTCGAGCCTCACGTCGGGCTCTGTGCTGACAGCTCAGAGGCTGAAGCCTGCTTTGGATTCTGTGTCTCCCTCTCTCTCTGCCCCTTCCCTGCTCATGCTATCTCTCTTTCTCTCAAAGATAAACATTTTAAAAAATTAAATGTATGTAGCAAATTCATCAACAATTAAACAAAATACCTTTACTAAAAACAATAGGTTTTCTATATACCAAAGCTATTATGCTTATTACTATGGCCATCACTGCATCTGATTCAGCAATTTTATGCTTATTACTACAGTCATAATTGCATCTGATTCAAAATTATACACAATATTCAATGTTTTATTACACATTTGACTCTTTTGAACTTATACATTCACATACAAATGAAACTGAGAAGACTACAAGAAGAAAAACATAAATTTTCCGTTGTATATTCTAATTGCTCCATGACAAAGGATTTTAGTTTGTTTTTAATCTTAAAATTTTTACCTTTGCTTTTATTTTCTTTCACCTTTTATAGAAGATGGGACTCTATTGTCTCAAATCAAGTTATGTTCATCAACTAAAATCAGATTATGTCTCACTGAAAGGAATATGATTGATGTAATATGACAAGGGCAACCAAATATGACACATCAGCTTCAAAATATTAAATGTCTTTGTGGATGAAAACAAAAATAAAATGCCTGTTTTATAAGGGCATAGAGAAGGTAAATTTAAGACTTCTCCATGTGAAAGCCCAGAATTGTATTAATTATAAAATTCCTAAGCAAGAAGATTCCAAATTCAAATACATATATAAAAAATGTAAAAAAAAGGAACAAAAAAACCATAAGTGATCTTCATTAAAATACATTTAATCTAAGTTCCATTTTTAAGGAAAATATTAGAAGGTAACAACTGGAAATTAATTTTAACTACAAATTAAAAATTAGGTAGGAATTGTTTTTTCCCTAGAGAGAGAGAGATTGAGAGAGAGAGAGAGAGAGAGAGAGAGCAAGAGCACAAGCAGGGGAGGCCCACAGGGAGAGGGAGAGAGAAAATTCCAAGCAGGCTCCAGGATGTCAGCATGAGCTAAACATGGGGCTTGAACGCACCAACCACAAGATCATGACCTGAGCCAAAATCAAGAGTCTGACACTTAACAGACTGAGCTACCCAGGTGCCCCAGGTAAGGAATAATTTTTTTCTTTTCCTTTCTTTTTTTTCTTTTCTTTTTTCTTTTCTTTTCTTTTTTCTTTTCTTTTCTATTTTTTTGAGAGACAGCACAAGTGGGGGAGGGGCAGAAAGAGAGAGAGAGAGATTGAGAGAGAGAGAGAGAGAGAGACAGAGAGAGACAGAGAGAAAGGAGACACAGAATCTGAAGCAGGCTCCAGGCTCCAAGCTCCAGGCTATGAGATGTCAGCACAGAGCCCGAAGCAGGACCTGAAGCCACAAACTGTGACATCACGACCTGAGCCAAAGTCAGATGCTAACAGACTGAGTCACCCAGGGACCCCATGAATATTTTTAATTAAATATAATGTTGACATAAAACTACTCACAATTGACTTATTTTTCTAAATGTCACCTGATTCTAGCCTTATTACATTATGTGCTTGACTCTGTGAATTACATCCAAAAGTTAGTATTTTGTTGGAGTTACATAAAAATTAAATGAAAAATAAAAACAATTTTAATATTTTTAATATTTATTTTTGAAAGAGAGACAGAGTGCAAGTGGGAGAGGAAGAGAGAGTGATGAAGACACAGAATCTGAAGCAGGCTCCAGTCTCTGAGCTGTCTGCACAGAGACCAATATGGGGCTCAAAGTCATGAACTATGAGATACTGACCTGAGCCAAAGTCAGACGCTTAACTGACTGAGCCACCCAAGTGCCCCCAAAATAAAAACAATTTTAAAATAGTGGTATGGAGTTTTATAAATGTTCTAATTATAAATATTCTGTTTTGAAATATAGGTGTATATGTATAACCTATGTATGTGTTTGTGTGTGTATATATATATATATATAGAGAGAGAGAGAGAGAGAGAGATATGCATGCATATATATATATATATATATATATATATATATATATGTAGGTGTGTATATAGTATGTATTTCCATATATATGCTATCACTTGATCCTAGAATTTAGTTTCTTTTTCTTCACCTCCTACCTGTCTTAAACACTCTGCATATTCAAAAGATATTAGAATGCAGACACAGCTTAAAAATTAGTGAATTTGCACAATCCCATATTTCACATAAAGAATGCCTGCGAAGGTGACTTCCATGATTGTTCATTCCAACATTTACTGTGTAAATTATAAACTCATAGTTATATATGATATTTTCATTATAAGAAGTAATCAGGATCTAAATATAAACTAACATGATAGTTTTATTAAATATGTGAGCCATCACAGCCTCATCAGATCAGATATAGTATATTACATATTATTAATGCACAAAAAACACCATTTCCACTATCCATATGCATACACATACACAAAAATACACAAGATAAAATCTAAAAAATGTAGGACCTCTGACTATGCTTAGTGATTTTTACAAATTGAAGGAGAGGTATAAGTGCAATAGCATACATACTGTTAGGTACAGACTAAGAAGCCATAAAGGCAACATGAAAACAGAGAACAATGCACTTTCATAATCCAAAACTTGTACATCTATATTCTTATGCTGTGCTGAATAAAATAGAAGACAAAGCCATTAAATCTATACTGTAATGTGTTTTTTTATTTTTTTTCTTTTGGAGAAGATTACTATAATATATTCAGCCAGCTGACTTTTCGAAATTCTCTCTATAATATAACAATAATAATAATGATGATACTACAGTTTTATAGAGTATTTGTCTTCCAAGATGTTCTGTGCTTATGTGTACATTGCTTCATCCATTCTGACAACATTTCTGTGAAGAAAGTGAGGCCAGGCATTATCTTCCTCACTTGCCTTACATGTAAAGGCAGCAAAGTAAAGCAAAATGACCCACCGGATCATTTAAAAAACTGAAATCAGAATCTAGGCCTACTGATCTCAGTATTTTCAACTTTTTAAAGAATTATTCACCCTATTCCATGCTCCCTACTAATAGGTGGCTATCTCTTACAAATAAAGACACAGCATAAGGATGACCAATTAAAATAGAACTTCAAATAAAAAGGAACTATTTACTTAGTATAAGTGTATGCCATGCAATATTTGGGACATATTTATACAGAAAAAACTATTTGTTGTTTATCTGAAATTCCATTATTTTTTCTGGAAACCTGGAGAAACCAGGTAACCAGACCTGGTAACTATACCTGGTAAACCAGGACTAAAATGTGAAAACAAAGAGATAATTTAATTAGTGACACAGAAAAGAGATACACTGGACTGTATCCAAATTAAAAATGTTTCCCCTACAAAGATACTACCAAAAAACTGAAAAAAATAATCCACAGAATAAAAGAAACTATTTGTAAATCACATATCCAATATAGGAATTTTATTCACATTATATATAGAAATCTTACAACTTACATATAAAAAGACATAAAATGGAATTAAAAATAGAGTTTAGATTATTTTAAAAGAAACTTGAATAGATACTTCTCCAAGTAAGATATTTAAATGGCCAATTAGCATATGAAAAGATGCTCAATATCATTAGTCATTTGACAAATTGAAATCAAACCATATAAGATACCACTTCACACCAACAAGAATAGCTATAATAAAAAAGACAAACAGTAACAAGTGTTGGCAGACTGTGCAGTAATTAGAACACTCATACATTGGTAGCTGGACTGTAATATAGTACAGCAATTTTTAAATGCCCTGACATTTCCTCAGATGTTCAACATAGTTATCATATGACCCATCAATTCCAGTCCTATTTATGTACCCAAGACAAATGAAAATATATGCCCACAGAAGTACTTTTACTAGTATGTCCATAGAACATTATTCAAAATAGCTACAAGTTGGAAATAATCCAGATGTCCATTAGTTGCTGGATGGATAAACACAATGTGGTTTGTGTCCATACAATAGCATATGTTTGGCACTAAAAGGAATAATGATACATGCTATAACATGGATGAACCTTTAAAAAAAGGAAGCAAAATAAACCAATCACAAAAAACTCCATCTTATGAAAATTCATTTATAGGAAATGTCAAGAACAGAGAAATATACACAGGCAAATATTTGATGAAAGACTGCCTAGGACTAGAACACAGGGAAATAGAGTGAAGGAGAAAGTTTGCTAATGAACACAGGTTCCTTTTGGGGGTGATCAGAATGTTCTTTCTCAACTTAAGACTGCAGTGATGGCTTCACAATTCTTTGAATATACTAAAATCGTTGAAATGTACATTATAAATGAGTAAATTTATACAACATGAATTATAACTGAATAAAGACGTAAAAATTAAGGGGAAATACTCCAAGGATTTTTTATGCTTTCAGGTCTCACATTTAAGTCTCTAATCCATTTTGAGTTTATTTACGTGTACGGTATAAGAAAGTAATTCAGTTTTACTCTTTTGCACATAACTGTCCAATATTCCCAACACAATTTTTTGAAGAGACAGTCTTTTTCCATTGCACATTTTGTCTCCTTTGTCAAAGTTTAATTGACAATATAAAACTGGGTTTATTTCTAAGCTCTCTATTCTGTTCCATGGATTTATAGGTCTCTTTCTCTTTTTTTTAAGATTTATTTATTTTTGAGAGAGAGAGAGAGAGAGTACAAGCAGGGAAGGGGCAAAGAAAGGGGGACAGAAGATCTGAAGCAGCCTCTGCTCTGACAGCGGTGAGCCCGATGTGGGGATCAAACTCACAAGCTGTGAGATCATGACCTGAGCTGAAGTTGGACGCTCAACCAACTGAGCCACCCAAGTGCCCCAGGTCTTTTTTTATGCCAGTACCATACTATTTTGATTACTACTGCTCTGTAATATATCTTCATATCTGTAATTAGAATACTTCCAGTTTTGTTCTTCCTTTTTTTGGAAATTGCTTTGGATATTTGGGGTCTTTTGTAATTCCATACAAATTTTAGAATTATTTATTCTAGTTTTGTGAAAAATATCATTGCTATTTTGATAGGGATTGCATTAAATCTATAGATTGCTTTGGACAGTGTGGACATTTTAACAATATTGATTATCCCAATCTATGAGCATGGAATATCTCTCCATTTGTTTCTGTCATCTTCAATTTACTTCGTCAGTGTTTTATAATATTCAAAGTAATAGGTCTTTAACGTCCTTGGTTAAGGTTATTCCCCGGTATCTTATAATATTTGGTGGAATCGTAAATAGGATTGTTAATTTCTGTTTCTGCTACTTCATTATTAGTGTATAGAAATGCAACAGATTTCTGTACATTGATTTTGTATCCTGCAACTTCACTGAATCCATTTATTCTGGTAGTTTTTTGGTGGAGTCTTTAGAATTTTCTGTATATAGTATCATGTCATCTGCAGATAATGAGAACTTTACTTCTTCCTCACCAATATGGATGCCTTCTATTTCTTTATGTTGTCTAACTTCTGTACCTAAGACTTCCATTAGTACTATGTTGAATAAAAGTGGTGACAGTGAACATCCTTGTCTTTCTCTTGACCTTAGGGAAAAAGCAATCCATTTTTTACAAGAGTATGATGTTGCCTGGGGGTTTTTCATATAAGGCCTTTATTATGTCAGATAGGTTCCTCCAGACTGACTTTGTGAGGGTTTCTATCATGAATGGATGTTGTACTTTGTCAAATGCTTTCTGCATCTATTGAAATGATCACAGTTTTTATCCTTTCTCTTACTGATGTGATGTATCATGTTGATTGATTTATAAATATTGAACCATCCTTGCATCTTAGGAATCAATCCCACTTGATTGTGGTGATTCCTTTTTTCTTAACGTTTGTTTGTTTGTTTGTTTGTCTGTTTGTTTTTGAGAGAGAGAGAGAGAGAAGGCATGGGAGAGTGACCGAGAGAGAAGGAGACAGAAAATCCAAAGTGGTCTCTGTGCTGACAGCAGAGAGCCCCATATGGGGCTTAAACTCATAAACCATGAAATCATGACCTAGGCCAAAGACAAGAGTTGAACACTTAACCAACTGAGCCACCCAGGTGTCCCTGATTCTTTTGATGAATTGCTGGATTTGGTTTGCTAGATAATATTTTGCTGAGGATTTCTGCATCTAAGTTCATCAGAGATAATGCCCTATAGTTCTTTTTTAAAAAAATGTTTACTTATTTGAGAGACAGAGAGGAGTGAGCAGAGAAAGAAGGAAAGAGATAATCGTAAGCAGTCTCCATGATATTAGTGCAGAGCCCAATGTGGGGCTCAACCTCATGAACCATGAGATCATGACCTGAGCCAAAACCAAGAGTCAGACTTTAACCAACTGACCTTCCCAGGCACCCTGTGGTTCTCTTTTCTGTAGTTTCTTTATCTTATTTTGGTATCAGGGTAATATCAGGGTAATGCTGGCCTCATAAAATCAATGTGAAAGTTTTCCTACCTTTTTTTTTTTTTTTTTGAGTAGTTTGAGAATAGGTATAAACTCTTCTTTAGATGTTGGTAGAATTCACCTGTGAAGCTGTATGGTCCTGGACTTTTGTTCATTGGGAGTTCTTAGAATACTGATTCAATTTCATTGTGAGTAATTGGGCTAAAAAGTTTTCTGTTTCTTCCTAATTCATTTTTGGGGGATTTGTGTTTCCAGGAATTTATTTCTTCTAGGTTGTCCAATTTGTTGTCCCATAACTTTTTCATAATATTCTCTTAAAATCCTATGTGTTTCTGTGGTGTCAGTTGTTAGATCTCCTCTTTCATTTCTCATTGTATTGGAGTGTTCTCTCTCGTTCTCGTTCTCTCTCTCTCTCTCTCTCTCTCCTGTTTTTAATTTGTATTTTTATATTTTTTTATCAGACTAGCTAAAAGTTTATCAATTTTGTGGATCTTTTCAAGAAACCAACTCCTTGTTTCATTGATCTGTTCTATTGTTTTGTAGTTTCTATTTCACTCATTTCTGCTCTAATCTTATTTCCTTCCTTTTACTAATTTTGGGTTTTATTTGTTCTTCTTTTTCTAGCTCCTGTAGCTATAAGGTTAGATTGTTTGATATTTTTCTTGTTTTTCTGTTTGGATGATTTTTCCTTCTATTTAAGTGGAGTGTTAAAGTCCCTTATTATTATTGAATTACTACTGATTACTTCCTTTATATTTGTTATTAGCTGCCTTGTGTATTTGGTTGCCCTCATGTTGGGTGCATAAACACTTACAATTGTTGTGTCTTCTTGTAGGATTGTTCTCTTTTGTCTGAGCAATTCTTTCTCTCTCCTTCTATTTTGGATGATAATCTTTCTGGATAGAGTATTCTTGGCTGCAGTTTTTGTATTGGTTTGGGTTTGGGTTTTTTGTTTTTGTTTTGTTTTTGTTTTTGTTTTTCTTTCAGCATTTGGAATAGCTCATTCCCCTCCTCCTGGCCTGCAAAGTTTCTCCTAAAAAATCAGCTCATAGGCTTATGGTGTTCCCTTATATGTAACTTTTTTTTTTTCTTCTCTTGCTGCTCTTAAAATTGTCTCTTCATCACTACTTTTTGTCATTTTAATAATTATGTTTCTTAGTATGAACATCCTTGGGTTGATTTTGTTGGGGCTCTCTGTGCCTCCTGGATCTAGATTTCTATTTCCTTCCCGAGATTCAACAAATTTCCAGCTATCATTTGGTCAAATAAGTTTTCTGCCCCTTTTTCTTTCTCTTCTCCTTTCAGGATCTTTATAAAGTGAATGTTATTATACTTGGCGTTGCTGAGTTCCTTAAGTCCATTTTCATTTATTTTTTTTTTTCTCTCTGTTTGATTGCTTTCCATTATTCTGTCCTCCAAGTCACTGATCAATTCTTTTGCTTACTCTAGTCTACTACTGATTCTATCTAGTATGTTGTTAATTTCAGTTGTTGAATTCTTCATCTACAATTGGTTCTTTTTTGTTATCTCTTTGTTGAGGATCTCATTGAGTTCCTACACTCTTTTCCAGTCCAATGAGTATCTTTGTGACCACTTTAAATTTTCTATTAGACATATTACTTATCTATGTTTCATTTAGCTCTTTCTGTGATTTTTGACCTGTTCTTTCATTTGGAACATATTCTTCTGCCTCCTTTTTTTGTCTAACACTCCTTGTCTGTTTCTATGCGTTAGGAAAATCAGCCATGTTTCCTGCTCTTGCAAGTAGTGGCCATATAAAGATTTCCAGTAGTACCCTATAGTGTCCTCTGTTCACCTGGAGCTTCACGGGTGCCTCTTTATGTGTTTTGTGTGCATCTTCAGTCGTGGCTGATCTGTTTTTGCCATCAGTCATCTGCAACAGCTCTCTTTGCCAGTTGTGAGCAGGGTTTTGTCCCTGTGTTATTAAGGAGTCAATCTGAGGCTACCTTGGGATGGCGTTGAGTTAGACTAAGTGCTTACCAGAGATGCAGTAGCACCAAACTTCAGAGTGTATTCCTTATGTTGTTCTCTAAGAAGTCTTCATTGGTGGGCAGAGCCTGCAGTCTGACCTGATGACTGCCCCCAGCTCACTGTTGCTGCCATAGTGGGACTGGTGTGTGTGTGCTTAGCTTCCCCTCTCTCCAGGACAGGCATCACTTTGGAGTGGTACTGATCCCGGTCTGGGCTATTTGCACACTGTCAGGCTTTTGGCACCACTTTAGGTGGGCTCTGGCTAAGAACATATTGGAGGAAGCAGGTTTGTGGGAGAATGAGGGGACTGGACATTGAGTGTTAACAAAGTCCACACTGGTCCACTGTGGGAGAGGCCCTGCAGTCATCCAAAACCCCTGCCAAGGTTGGCTAGGCTGGTGGGAGTGTATCCAAAGAAGTACGTGGGGGCAGTGAAAGCTGTTAGCAAGCTAGGTGGAGAATGCTGTTATGTGCTGGCTCCTGAAGTTATCCTTATATCCAGGGTTGGGGGCAGAGGAGGACAATGGCACCTACCAGCTTCTCTTTTCCTGAGAAATCTCCCAAACATCCCTGCCCCTCCAGGACAAGCTCTGAGATTAGTAAGCAAATGTCCATCCCATATACCCCAGGCATTTTGCAAACTGTTGCTTCTATGCTGTATCTCCATGGGACTGTTTGCTGTCCTCTTTATGGGCAGAGACTCAGTTTCCTATTACCTCCCGGGTTCTTCCAGAGCTAAGCCCACAGATTTTTAAAGTTCCAGGTGTTAAGTCCTGTTGATTATAAAAGTTCACAAAATTATGCCCCTCTGGTTTTCATGTGGGTTCCTCGTACCTGGGATGCTTAGTGTGAGGGACTGGTCCTCTCACCTCTCCATGTTAGTGTCCCACCCTCCTGGGGACAGTTGTGTGGGACCATTTAGCTCCCAACCACATTTCAGTTCTTTCTACCCTCTTCTCTATATTTCACTTTGGAGAGTCTGTTACGCCAGTTTTCAGGTCATTTTCTGGGTTACACTGATGTGAATGTTTCTAGTTGTATCCATGGGAGAGGTGAGCTTAGGATCCTCCTATACCACCACCTTCCCTGGCAACCCCTCCCATAACATCTTGATTTCAGATTCTTAGTCTTTATAACTATGTTTTAAGCAACCAAGTTTGTGTTCCAGTACTTCTGAGAAATTTAAATGTACATACACACATGCATACATGCACACATATACATGCATATGATTATAAATGATATTAAAATAATGTATATCTACACATATGATCATAAAACATGTAGTTAATTTGAATTGCAAATAAAGCTATAAAGAAAACTCATCCACTCATAGCAACATATGTATATTATCAATTCAAAGGTATGATCCTTCAAATAAATAAACTGTGACCTAATTTTGAATCTAATATGAAGTCAGCTGACATTATTTTCTTTTAAATAAGTTTTTATTAAGACATCCTAAATTAATCAAGTAGACTGTATGTAATCTAGACAAAAAAATAAAGCTTCAATAAAATGACTTTGAAAGCTCATTATTATATCCAAACTCTGAAAACATTTTAGCACAATGTGGAACAGAGTTTCATCAGTTTCTATCTAAAAGGTGTTGAAAAAGAATGCAGCCACAAAAGGAAAAACAGAAGAGTAAACTAACACCAACATATTTACAATTTTGATATTATATATCTAAAATTTAAAACTATAATATGTTAAAGAAAGTTTTTAATATAAGGACCTAAGTAATATTTATTCAATGATTAAGTAAATAATGAAACAATTAAATGATTCAACTCAAATACATATATATTAAATTATTAATTTTTACTGTGGTCACAAAAAGAAATGTTATCTTAATGCTGACAGTGTTGCTAATATTTGATATAAACCATATTACCTAAATTTATAAAGAAAAACATAATTTTAAAGCCAACTATTAAACCTACTGAAAATGAGATTTTTTTTGCTTTTATACACCCTTACCCTTTTTTTTTACTTTCTAAAAAATGAACTGTCATTTCAAACTAACATGAAAAAAAAAATTGCAGTGTTTTCCATGGTATTAGAAATTAATGATTTTTTGTTTGCACAGAATATTTTATAAGTAGATGTGGGAAAATGGAATGCTTAATAACTGGTAAATTGGATTATTTTATTTGTAAGCAAGATTAAATTTCTTAATGTAATTTCTTACTATAATTCTATATCTTATGGACATGCATTAACACACTGTAGACAGCACCTGTGTGTATGTGAAATTATACATGTATATGTGTATTTGTGTATGTGACACAAGTGCATGTGTGTGTGTAGCATCTATAGAAATGTTCCTTTTTTCAGTGGATGCATTTATTTCAGTACACTGGTAATTAGTAATGACTAAAATAACTACATTCTTTTAACAAATGGTTTTTCTGTTTTTAATAATTTATCCTCCCATTATTTCTTTACTAAGTATATTTCTCAAAAGTAGAGACTAGAGAAACTAGGCAAACAGATGTAGGTAAATCTATAGGTATCGTGTTAAAACCAATCATAAACACACTGTGAACTGGTGTTAAGTTACATACCAGGCCAGCTTCAAAAATGATCAAACTGTGTAAGGATAACTGAAACCTGTAACAGAGTAAACACAGTGTTAGGATAATAGGGTGCTGACAGGGCAGATGCCTTCCAGCTGAATCATTTTTCCATTCCTGGAAGATTTTGAAATGGAGAATTAAGCATTGTCTACCTCAGGGTTACTCAGTCAGAATGTATTTCTGCAGATGAGCTGGTGATATGACACAGAAACTCACAGTGATAAGTCTTATAGAGTCCCAGTGCTTGCAGGCATGAGTCCTGCACATTGAGCAGCCTGGGTCAACACGGCATCCTCAGTTTGTTCTAGACAATGGCAAATAGAAAACACCAGGTAGCTGTAGAACAATACTTGATGGGAAAATAAGCCAAGCATTATACTGTGATGCCTTGTGACACAATTGAGAAATGAATCTTTCAGGGGGCCTGTGGAGAAATTCATAAATATGTAAAACAGTTAAGTCTTTGGAAGGTATATTACTTTGTAGGATTAGATTTAGAAATTGGGCAGGCTATAGCTTTCTTATATATAAGAGCTTGGTGACTGAAAACAAGACTTTTGATAAATAGCATACATGTAACAGCAAGGAGCAAATCTGGAGATATAATCTATGAACTGGCGTTTAGCCAGTGTACTTCCAATACTGGTTATTATCAGATCATCCAAGTCAGGCAAGTTAAGTATTTCTATTTTCTTCAATTAAGCTATAAATGTAGGAAAATTCCAACTTGTTCTTGTGTGGTTTTTTCACTTGGAGGATATTTTATATTAAGTTTTGAATCCTAAACTAACTTTCCTCAGCTTCCAGTACACAAAGATCATCCTTGCCCTCGTCCATAATACAGGTTTTCACAGACAATTCCAGCTTTAATTCAAGCAATACATACATCAGATTATTATTTATTCCACTGCTTCAAATTGTATTAAATATTCCAAAATGAAATGTAAATGGTTTTAAACAATTTGTTTTTAGAATTATGTACACCCCTAAATAAATGCACAGATAAGAGAGATTTATCCGTATCTGTGAACATAATTCTCTTTTACTATGCAGTTCTGAAAATGAACTCTCTAGCTATAAAACACCAAAACAAATGCATGTGTAAATGCTTTATCTCTTCAAATATATTATATGCATCAAGTTGGCCTAGTACTTGCAGCAGCTATCACAATACTTTGAACATTAATAGATACTCAAAAAGTACTGGCTGAACTATTTAAGTTAACCACACAGAGGTGTTTTAGATAAAATTAAGAAAATGGTTGATAGTTTACATAAATTAACATAATGTGATGTGGTTGTGCAATGCTGTACAGAAGTGTTGATACAGCACATGAAAGACAAAACTGTATGAACATCAAAGGATTCTTTACAGACTCCTTTTTATTAACCTAAGGAAATAACATAAAACACATGGTTTCTTTTAAAAAACATAAAGTATAGGGGCGCCTGGGTGGCACAGTCGGTTAAGCGTCTGACTTCAGCTCAGGTCATGATCTCGCGGTCCGTGAGTTCGAGCCCCGCATCAGGCTCTGGGCTGATGGCTCAGAGCCTGGAGCCTGCTTCCGATTCTGTGTCTCCTTCTCTCTCTGCCCCTCCCCCCTTCATGCTCTGTCTCTCTCTGTCTCAAAAATAAATAAACGTCAAAAATAAATTTGAAAAAAATAAAAATAAAAAACATAAAGTATAGGAAATATATTTTGTAAATGAAAATATATGGATGGTTCTTAATTTTGGTAATTTACAAATATTATTCTCAATAACAAAAAAGAGATCTGAAATTAGTCATTTCCTCATACTAAAATGTCTAGCAAAAGTAAACTATGTAATTCTGAAATATTAATTTAGAAAGACATACATGTCAAATAAGGATTAAAGTTAGTTAATTATTAAAATTAAAATTACTAGTATCAGTTAACATAATACAAATAAGCAAACAATAAAAGATGAGGAGAATAAGCATAGTCAAATAATTTGAATTTAAGAAACTTTGGTGAATCTCATCAATGTTTAAAATTAAAACAGTATAAGGGTGCCTGGGTGGGTCAGTCAATTAAGCATTGAACTTTTGATTTTGAATTCAGATCATAATCTTACGGTTCATGAGAGTGAGCCCCTCCCATTGGGTTCTGTGCTGACAGTGCAGAGCCTACTTGGGATTCTCTGTCTCCCTCTCCGCACCTCCCCCACTCATGTGCACGCCCATGCTCTGTCTCTGTCTCTCTCTCTCTCAAAATAAACATTTTTTAAAAATGTAAAGTAAAATTTAATATAAAACTAAAATAGTATAATAAAATTTGTCAGACACTTGTAATTTTTATTTAAACTTCTTGAGAAATAACGCATGAATATGATGGAATAATTTTACATTTCAATAAAGACTCCCCTGGGACTCCCTCTTATCTTGGAAATACATAGCTGAAAAACATTTTTCTACTTCTTTACAACTAGGTAGGACCATATATGTAGTTCTAGCCAATGGACTGTAAGAGTTATGGTTATAGTACAGTTATGGTAGATATGACCTTCTGTGCCAAGGTAGTTAATTGACAATTTAAGACTCTCAAACACATTTCTTACCATCTATGGAAATGAAAAGATCAGGTCTTCCAGATGCTTCAGTTACACAATGGTAAATCTCCCTCAGAGGGTATCTCCAACTGACGATGTGGAGTAGAATCTACCAAACTATCTATCAAATAATGCTAGGTTCATAGTATGATTAAGTACGAAAATTTTGCATTACTTAATCATTAAGATTTGGGATTGCTGCCTACTACAGAATAATATAATCTAGCTTAACCTGACTAATCAACAGATACTAGGAAACTATGATGGTTCTAGTCTGCCTACAGGTAAAGCCTATGCTCAGACATTTATTCCTCACATACTGAAAAATTTTTTAAATAATCATCAAAAAATCCAACACTACTTTATGGTACACTTTTTACCCTCTGTAAGAGTATTATAAAAAATTACTATTTAAAGTAATTAAAAAGTCACTGGGTGGACCACATCATTAGGTATTCAAAACAATTAAAACATTCAGAAGAGAACTATATAAACACAAAAACATTGTTTAACTTCTTACATGATGTGTTCATAATCTTGTCTTCTTACCTAAATAACTAAAAAAATTACAAACAAGAAGCAAAATAACGAGTAAACTAATCTGCCTTCTATAAATATTTATACCTATATAATATAAATAAATACATGTATCATGCATTCACACACATAGATATCCTACAATACTTGATTACAATATCACAGCAAAAAGTTGGAACAACAAGCTTAAAAAAATTATACTACCTTGAAGAATTTGTACAAGGAGAGAGAAATTATTTAGAACAAGAAACAGACATGAAGGTCATTTCTTCATGCACATGTTCAGTGATTGATGGCCTGCTTTTGAAGAGTTTCCTGCAAATCAAGAAAAAGTGTTATAAAGAAATCACAAGAGTATAATGAATTATGGTTAGAATGTAAGGGAAAACTGTGTAGTCCAGCTCATGACAGAATTCATTGTAAAAGAAACCTGAATATAGGAAGTTAGAAATGCCCATGGTACTAATCAAAAGTTTATTGGTGTCCTTGAAGAGATATAGGTAGGAAATGGGGAAGAAAAAGAAATATATTTACATAAAGTCCCTATCTCACATGATAAAATCTCTTAAAATATTTGGGAAGTTGGTAACACAAAGAATTATTCAGTAAGTGTATGTTTCACAGAGGCCATATCCCTGGTTCTGTCCAGACTTCTGGGTATCTAACATGAGAATATTGATCTTGTGAATTAAACTTAATGCCCTAGCAACTGTTTTCTCTGCTGCCATTTCAAAAATCAAATGTATAATTAATATTTTTAAGAAAACATAGAAATCTCTTATGTTGTAAGACTCTAAAATATTTAAAATAATTTATGAAGATTCAAAATGCTTATAAAACAATGAAGATGCACTAACAAATGAAGTCAAATTTATTTAGGGAGTATGATATCAAGGTCCAGAAATTGCTGGGGGTCCCAGAGTTATTAACAGAACAAATTCATACCCAAAGTGGCAGTTTGTACATTTACCTGTATGTGGGTATATCTGTATGTGCATGTTTATCTGTGTGTTTTTTTGAGGGGTACCGAATAAAAACACTTCATGATATGCTTTTTTATCTTATCCCATTCTAATTTTTTTTAATGTATATTTATTTATTTTGAGAGAGAGAGCGTGCGTGAGCAGGGGAGGGGTAGAGAGAGAGGGATACAAAGAATGCCAAGAGGGCTCCATGCTGTCAGCACAGAGCCTGATGTGGGGCTTGAAGTCACAAATTGTGAGATCATGACCTGAGCCAAAACCAAGAGTCAGTTGCTTAACTGACTGAGTCACCTAGGCGCCCCTATCCAATTCTCAGTTTTAACCCATCTGTGTGAGATATGGAAGGCTTCAATAAAGTATTGCATTTCACAGCAAGAAAAGATCACAAACTATATCTCAACCCCATAACTTAAAAAAAAAATTAGTTCTAGTAAGGAGGACAATTGCAAAAAAAATAAAACTAAGAAAATGAGAAAATAAAAGAGGAGATAGGAAACAAAGGGTAAGAAATGCCCACTCCCCCCCCCCAATATGATAACATATTTTGCCCAAAAAGCCAAATGAACACCAAGGCAAGTCAGAAAGGAAAATTTACCAAGTGAGCATTTCAAATTGTGTTCCCTTTGTCTACTTCACTGATGACCTAGTAAAGTTTAACAAAAGCTTTATTTGTCACTGGTCTTCCATAGACATTGACATGTAATTAATGATGGATACATAAAGGAATGGAATTTATTCCCCAAATGTGTTTTGCAATGCTAAAAATCAGCATATCAAAGAATCTATCACAGGAAACAGAAAGGTAGCACAAATTTTACTCTGTGTCACATCTTACTCATCAGCAATCTGAAGTGTAAACCTAGATTATCTCAGTGTCAGATTAGAAACTGAGCAATTTTTAGAAACCTAAGGATCTGAGTTTGAATTCCGAACCCTGAGTCTGTAACTTTAACTAGTACATGTTGTTTATTTGACTTTTTAAAGCTTCATTTGTCCTCTGTGTAAAATAATTATGCTAAAATGCATGATACAAAGTTAAAGATACAGGTATCCCTGCTTTTGGAAAGTTCGTGTTACTCCACTTCACCTTTAGAAATGACCTCCATGAATACCTCTCTTCACTAGCCAAAAGAAATCTGAAGAGGAATTTTGTTTTTGCAAACAATGGCTAAAAGCAAAAACAGCATTCAGTGTTTGTTTTGCAGCAAGTCATAGAGACAACACACATCCTAAGCAGTGAGAGGGGCACTGCCAAGCTCCTTCCCTGGAATTACACTCAGGTTCTTAGCATCAAGCCACCAGAGCTTTTGCACTGTGTCTGTGAGCATCTATTTTTTATCTCCACTTATTCTGACCATCCATTAGTAAGATGTGTCCCAAGGTGTCAGAAAAGCCTAAAAGAGGGTATTTGGGGGGTCTGGAAATGCTCAAAAAATTTCCCACATACATTAATGGCAACTGCTCCTGCACTTCACTATATTTGGTTTATGAAAGTTTTCATAGGAAGGGTCTACTTTCAGACAGTGGAGGAAATCTGCACAAGGACCTGGGATATAAGGATCTGACACAGAATGTTTCATGATAATCACTTAAAAGCGAAAGTCAATACTACTAAGATTACCACTGCAAATGGTATTTTCCACTTTACTGTTGCTATTCTTCAAATAACAAACAAACACCTTAATATTCCAGGAAGGTCCTTTGCAAAAGAGAGTATTTAATTTTATAAAGTGACTCAAGGGCTGAAATTGTCTCAGTAACACTTCATTCATCTCCTGAACAACAGGATCCGAGGCCTGGGCAATGAAACATCAATGATGGGACAGAATTTGGGGGTCCATGAAGCATGAGAAAAGAGAAGCCAAATTTACCTTCAATGATGCTGACTTATCTGACAATTTCAAATGGATGTCTAATGACAATAAATGAACATAGCAGAACAGCAATATTCTCTTTTTCGGATAGTAATGAGAGAGCCTCGGATAAAACATGGGGGGAATGTAGATGTTTAAATAAATGCTGCTTTAAAATATTATATCTATCATTCTTAATCATTTTGTGTTTTTATGTAATTCAACAGGTTATTCAGCTTATTTTCAGTTTTAACCACGGCTTAATATTTTAGTAGGGCTAAATAATTTCTAGTGCTACGAAAGTGGCTGCCAACATAAAATATTTTCTTTTATAAACATTTAAATGCATTACTATCATCAGAGCTACTACATATATTTTATGGTTTATCGAATAAATTTGGACACTATGTGTGGATTTCTCTCATGATACCCAGTTTGTAACATATTGTTCACTGATCTGTCTCTCAAATGAATGATCCCATAAGTTTGGATATTTACAAAAGAAGACAGTTCAAATCTCTCTAATAAAACAAGTATTTTTGGTCTAACTTTTGGCAGGTATTAACAGAGAAATGTGTTTATTTTCTTGTTTTTTGTTTTAAATCCTCAACAAATATAAAATCATAGGCAATAGTATACCCTAGTAATAATCTTAATTAAAAGTCTATCACCCATGGCTTTTAATGCCCAGATATTCAACTGGTAGTCACATAAAGCCATGACATTAAGAGGCAAACAAACAAAACAACACAACAAGTACAAAATCTAAAGCATTCACAGATAACATTTGTCAGTCATTTCCACTTATTTCTTTGTATGGTAAGCAAATTAATGAAAGAAATTGAGGGCAGTGACCTTCTTCTTCTCGTTCACTCTCTCTTTATTTTTCATTTCAGTTCTCCAAGAGCCATGTTTGACTCAAAGACCTTAAAAGTTGATGAGGTTAGAAGTCATCACTGACTATGATCTCATCTTGCCTGGTATTGATTATCTTTCCTCTTGGTAGTAATCATGAGTTGGTTACAAAGAGTAATTTCAATTTATCCTCACATTATTAACTCCAGGTAGGTAGAAAAAAATTGGCCTTGGTCCTCTCATTCTGCTTCAAGTTCAATAGGAACAGGAAAAACTGGATTAGCTTTTTCACCCAACCAAGAGGCTTTTCTTTCCCCATTTTGCTTCAGCCATTTGGGAATAATAGTACTACTCACATTTTCAGAGACCGATATACTTTAAACCATATCCAATATAAGTAGAGGGAGCTATCAAAAATAAATGAAAATTGCCTTTAAGAAAACAGCTAAAATTGATCAAGAAGTCTAGTCCTGTATTCCTGCTTCCTACGAAAACACACAATTCTTTAATTTTACTTCTATATACTTATAATTAAGGTGTTACTCAATTTCTAAACTTCTATTATCAGAAATAAAAAGTACATTTATTTTTTTTTTTAATTTTTTTTTTTAATGTTTACTTACTTTTGAGACAGAGAGAGACAGAGCATGAACGGGGGAGGGTCAGAGAGAGAGGGAGACACAGAATCCGAAGCAAGCTCCAGGCTCTGAGCTGTCAGCACAGAGCCTGACGCGGGGCTCGAACTCACGAGCCGCAAGATCATGACCTGAGCCGAAGTCGGACGCTTAACCGACTGAGCCACCCAGGCGCCCCTAAAAAGTACATTTAAACTCAGAAGAACGTCGCTACCTCCAGAGAACCCCTTACATAGAAGCAGCTGTCTTCCTCTGGCCAGTCTACTACTGTTTTAATTCACCTGATGCTGACCGCTACTTCTACCCAGCCTGAGATGCTTAAAGTCATCTTTTATGCATCTTTTCAAGTTTTCCATGGTGCAAGTTTTCCATGGTGCATAGTTTCCAAATCGTATTTAAAATGTAGTCCTTTAGATTTCAATGTATTCTGAATAACTCAACCTTCTCTCAAAGCATTCACATACCACTGTGTAACACAAATGGGAACAAAGGAAAAACTGTAGGGACCAAAGAAACAAACTTCAACATCTCAGATCTCACTGGTGGTATCCACAGCCTTGTGTACTGGTAACTGTTTCCATTTATGGAAATAGTTTCAAATGTGGAACTAGAGCAAGGTATTTTAAGTGTGAAATGTGGAGAGAGGCACTAAGCTTTTGTCACTGATTTTTGGAAAGCCTTATTGAGCACAACCACTTTTCCTTGTTGTTGAATAAAACTGGGTAATCAGAATACATTTAGATCATCATCTTTGCATTGTGTTGACATAGTGATATTTTCATCCTGCAATTTCTCTCCAAATCCTGTAGACCATAAGTTCTAGTTGAATCACTAATGGTAACAGAAAATGCAGAAATCACTGATAACCTTTAAGTATGTCAATGATAGCCAATGGATGGCTCTGTGTAATTACCAGGTTGTCTGCAACTTAAAGTATGTAGATGGGCCACTTTGAAATTCTTTTTTGATTATATGGTGGTTTGCATGTACCACTGTTTCCACATTGTAGCAACAGTAGGGAGAAAAAATAAGGTAAAAACTAAGTTCCACTTTGAGCACAACTATTTCTATCACCAATTTGATTCTGAAATAATATAATCCAGACTATCTTGCTTTGTGGTTCAAGAATTCTAACATTAGAAAACCTTGTATATTCCCTAAAGGCTTCCAATTTCTAGCTGAATTTCTGTTTTGCTTTTTGTTTGTTTTTTTAAGTAAGCTCTACCTTCAGCGTGGGGCTTGAACTCATGACCCCGAGATCAAGCGTTGCATGCTCTACTGACTGAACCAGCCAGGCAACCCAATAACTGATTTTCTGGATATGTTTCCATACTGGCAGTCGTTTCCAATTTTAAAAGACTAGGATTATTACCAAATTATTGCTGATTAAGATATAATTACCATTTTATTCAAAAGGTCTACTAGTTTCTGCATAGAAGGTATTTAATAGTTATGGCTAAAGGAGCTTTCACAAGAGGCCCTATTGTGTATGCGTGTGTGTGTGCACGTGCACATGTGCATGCATTCTTTAGTCCCCTGAAAGTGCTGAATTTATCTGAGTGTTAATTATAAATTAATGGTTTCCTTAATTAACTATAGGTTTATCATCCTTCTAATCTACACATTTTACATTTGAATATTCAAGGTTCTCTTTTCTATTAGAACTCTTATATTATAAAATACTTGAAACAGATTTGTAAGTCTGAGAAGAATGGGCACCGGAAACCGAGAACACCTGTATCTATATACTTTAACTAATACAACTGAGAAAAAAAGAAAAAAGCCCATCTAGGTCAACATAAATAAAGAATTGTTTTGGAAAATTATTGCCCAGGATGACAATGAACAAAATAATAACGTTATGTTTTTTTTTTCCGAGGGAAGAATCTTCCAAACTCTATTAATACAGATAAAAACTGTTCACAAGATTAAAGAACCTCTCAAACCATATTTTAATTGCAACTCTCACTTCATTGTGTCTGCCACTCTTAAACATAATGTTATAAACTTTGCCTGATCCCAAACAATTTTGGGTTTAAATAACCCAGTTTACTTTTTTAACGTTTATTTATTTATTTTGAGAGAGACAGAGAGCACAAGCAGGGGAAGGGCAGAGAGAGAAGAGGAGAGATAGAATCCCAAGCAGGTTCTGCGCTCAGCATTCAGCCTGTTGCAGGGCTTGATCCCATAACTCTGGGATCATGACCTGAGCCGAAATCAAGAGTCAGATGCTTAATCAACAGAGCCACCTAGGTGCCCCTTAAATAGCCTACTTTAATTTACTAGAGCTCATACACTAAATCCCTATAAAAATCTTCTGGTGAATTTCTTCTTCTGAAACAGTATTAGAGCTCCATCCAGGAGGTGACTTACTTGATCAATGGATTATGCTGGTGATCATTTAGGGAAGTCAATATGCAACAAAACTTTTAAAATGCTGAAGAAGTTACTATTTTTTTTCCATTTTGAAAACTATGGTGTGCAACAAGTGTTAGAAATTATTTGAACACTTAAATACAGAACTAATGGCATTGCCTTTTAACTTTTCAAAAATCATGTGTGTATCAGCTTTCTCTGAAAATGTTTTTCCTGGGATACACTTATGTATCTGAATATCTACTTAGAGTGATAATTTACTTTTAAGCTATCGAAGTAAGTGGATCGAGATTTATAAAAACTCTAAGAAAGTATTCTTTTCTATTGTGAAAAGTAGGACACTACCAAGAATTTACATAAGATATAGAGGAGACAATTTCCTTAACATGGTAACTCTGCTTTAATATCACAGGTCTCAGGACATCTGGGAGGCTCAGTTGGTTAAGCATCAGACTCTTGATTTCTACTCAGATCATGATCACATGGTTCGTGGGATCGAGCCCCATGTCAGGCTCTGCACGCTGACAGCATGGAGCCTGTTTGAGATTCTCTCTCATCCTCTTTCTCTCTCTGCCCCTCCCTAACTCCTGTGCATGTGTTCTCTATTTCTCTCTCTCTCTCTCTCTCTCTCTCTCCCCGCGCCCCCCCCCCCCCCAGTAAAAAGCATTTAAAAAAGTATCACAGGTCTCCACAACTTTTCATGTATGTATATTCACTCTGCTATGAGTCTCTATAATTAATGATTCCCCTTGAGGTGTTTTCATAGTGTAAATGTATATTACCTTACTAACATTAAAGATTTTTCAGCATTTGAGAGCTCTTGAGTCATAGTTACTGTAGTCACTCGCTAAATTATCTTTCTTAAGGCGACTACTATACACTATTGATTCAATAATAGCATTTTTTAAATGCCAATCTTTATTCATACTGATATTGTAACAACTATTTGTTCAATTAATGAGTAAACTAATCCCTAGAGAAACAAAGATAAACAAGACACGTTTTTATATAGCCAAAGTACCAGATTCAGGGTATCATCTTTTAGGACATGGCAGATAATACAGCAAAAAGACTTTCTTAATTCTTCTTATGGAACAAAATTTTAAGAAATTCACATCAATGTTTGTCAATAATAATAATAACATACCAGGCAAGATGCTAAATATTTCCATGAATAATCTCATGCAGTACTCGAAAATTTATGTATTATTATTGTCATTATTTTACAGAGAAAGAAACCATAACTTCTAGAGGTTTAAAATTTTGCCAAAGTCACATAAATATTTGGCAGAACTTGGGATATGAACCCAGGTTTGTGTTGATTCAAAGCTCAGATTGTTAAGTAGCACCAAAGTACACCAATTCCTGTGCAACCCACAATGACTTAAAAAGGAGGTTATTACATAGTATTTTAAAGCTTTAACTCAATAACATTTACAGCTTAAAAATTGAATTTTACAAGTATTCACTAAGAGAAAATTAATTCAAGTACTCCTTCTCATTTATGAAATGGTAAAAGTCTTAATAGTAATAGCATACATTTTAGCCATTTCATTAAAGACTGTTAAAATGCTGGAATCCTTTTATATATTTAAAACATGGTAACTTTGAGATATGTATTTTGTTGGTATATCATACTACAAAAATTAAACAAATGGTGCTATTTAAACAACCTACATGCAAGTCATAATGGTATTATATTTATTTGTTTAACTAATATCCATGCCTATTTTTCCAGACACTCTTCTAGGTGCAAGAGTTATGGCAGTGTACAAAAGAAATGCATTCTCTACTCTCATAAAATGTATATACCTAGTGTGACAAAATTAAGTTAATATACAAAATAAGGTAGGGAGAATGGATTGTAGAGGTCATTTTAAAACTAGTATTATAGAATATGTATGTTTATGAAACTGTATAGATAAAAGTACAATGCCTTAGATTTTGTTTTAACTTATAGTAACTAAAGAATTAAAGAAAGTATAAAATTTGCAAAAATATCTCACTGTTTCTGTTAACAATCATGCATGAATATTTTATTAACAAATATTTCAAATAAGGGTACATTTAGTATGCACATATTTATTTAAATTTTTTATTTAAATTCTAGTTTCTTAAAGTATAGTGTAATATTTGTTTAAGGAGTAGAACTAAGTGATTCATCACTTACATAGAACACCCAGTGCTTACCACAAGTGCCCTCCTTAATAACCCATCATCCAGTTCGTCCATCCCCTCCTACCTCTCCTCCAATAACGTTCAGTTTATTCTTTATAGTTAAGAGTCTCTTATTGTTTGCCTCCCTCTTTTTTTCCCTTTCCCTATGCTCATCTGCTTTGTTTCTTAAATTTTACATATGTGTGAAATATTATGACATTTATTTTTCTCTGACTTATTTTACTTAGCATAATACACCGTAGCTCCCTCCAAGTCATTGCAAATGGCAAGGTTTCATTCTTTTTGATGGTTGAGTAATATTTCATTGTGTATATGTGTGTATGTATATACATATATATGTGTATGTGTGTGTGTATCACATGCATATATACAACCTCTTATTTATCCATTCATCAGTCAATGAATGTTTGGGCGTTTTCAATAATGTGGCTATTGTTAATAGCGTTACTATAAACATCAGGGTGCATGTGCTCTTTTGAATCAGTATTTTTGTATCCTTTGTGTAAATACTTAGGTGTGTAATTTCTGGGTCATAGAGTAGTTCTATTTTTAACTTTTTGAGAAATCTCTGTGTTGTTTTCCAGAGTGGCTGCACCTGTTTTCATTCTCACCAACAATGTAATAGAGTTCCTCCTTCTCCCCATTCTCACCAACATCTGTTAATTTTGTGTTGTTAATTTTAGCCATTGTGACAAATGTGAGGTGGTATCTCACTGTGGTTTTGATTTGATTTTCCCAGATTATGAATGATGTTGAGCATCTTTTCATGTGTCTGTTGGCTATCTGGATGTCTTCCCTGGAAAAATGTCTATTCATATCTTCTGGCCATTTCTTAACTGGATTATTTGTTTTGGGGTGTTATGTTGCGTAAGTTCTTTTTTTTATTTTTTTAATGTTTATTTATTCTTGAGAGAGAGACAGAGACAGGGGAGGGGCAGGATCTGAAAGCAGGCTCCAGGCTCTGTGCTGTCAGCACAGAGCCCAACAGGGGGCTCGAACTCATGAACTACTAGACCATGACCTGAGCCAAAGTAGGACGCTTAACCAACTGAGTCACCCAGGCTTCCCTAAGTTGGATAAGTTCTTTATAGATTTTTGATACTAGCCCTCTATCTGGTATGTCATTTCCTAGTATCTTCTCCCATTCCATAGGTTGACTTTTATTTTTGTTGTTCATTTCCTTTGCTGTACAAAAGCATTTTATTTTGATGAAGTCCCAATAGTTCATTTTTGCTTTTGTTTCCTTTGCTTCCAGAGACGTGTCTAGTAAGAAGTTTCTGCTGACAAGGCCAAAGAGGTTGCTGCCTGTATTCTCTAGGATTTTGATGACTTCCTTTTTCACATTTAGTTCTTTCATCCATTTTGAATTTATTTTTGTGTACAGTGTAAGAAAGTGGTCCAGTTTCATTCTTTTGCATGTTGCTGTCTAGTTTTCCCAACACCAGTATTGAAGAGACTGTCTTTTTCCATTGGATATTCTTTCCTGCTTTGTTGAAGACAAGTTGGCCTTTCAGTTGTGCATCCATTTCTGGGTTTTCTATTCTGCTCCACTGACCCATGTGTCTGTTTTTGTGCCAGTACCATACTTTCTTGATCATTACAGCTTTGTAATATAGCTCAGAGTCCAGAAATATGATACCTCCAGCTTTTCTTTTCCTTTCTAAGACTGCTTTGGCTATTTGAGTCTGTTTCCATACAAATTTTAGGACTGTTTTTTCTACTTCTGTGAAAAATGCTGGTGGTATTTTGATAGAGATTGCATTAAATGTATACATTGCTTTGGGTAGCATACACACTTTAACAACACTTGTTCTTCCAACCCATGAGCATGGAAGGTTCTTCCATTTTTTTTTTTTTTTTTACTGCCCTCTTCAAATATATTTCATAATTGTTTTATAGTTTTCAGAGTACAGATCTTTTACCTCTTTGGTTAGGCTTATTCCTAGGTATCTTACGGTTTTGGTGCAATTGTAAATGAGATTGATTCCTTGAATTCTCTTTCTGCTCCTTCATTATTTGTATAGAGAATTACAACATATTTCTGTGCACTGATTTTATATCCTGTGACTTTGCTAAATTCGTGTACCATTTCTAGAAATTTTTTGATGGGGTCTTTTGAGTTTTCTACATAGAGGATCATGTCATCTTCAAAGAGTGAAAGTTTGACTTCTTCCTTGTTGATTTGGATGCCTTTTATGTTTGCTGAGGCTAGGATTTCCAGTGCTATGTTAAATAACAATGGTGAGAGTGTAAATCCTTGTCTTGTTTCTGGCCATAGAGGAAAAGATCTGTTTTCCCCCACTGAGGATGATATCCTCTGTGGAATTTTCATATACAGCTTTTATGTTGATGAGGTGTGTTCCCTCTCTCCCTGCTCTATTAAGGGTTTTTAATCAAGAATAGATGTTGTATTTCGTCAAATGATTTTACTACATCTATTGAGAGGATCACATGTTTCTTATCCTTTATTTTCTTAACATGATGTATCACACTGATTGATTTGCAAATACTGAACCACCCTTGCAAGCCAGGATAAATCCCACTTGACTGTGGTGAATAATTATTTTAATGTACTTTTGGATTCTATTTGCTAGTATCTTCTTGAGAATTTTTGTGCCCAGTTCATCAGGGATATTGGCCTGCAATTCTCCTTTTTAGTGGGGTCTTTTTCTGGTTTTGAAATCAAGGTAATGCTGGCCTCATGGAAGGAGTCTAGAAGTTTTCCTTCTATTTCTATTTTTTGGGAAAGTTGGAGAAGAATAGGTATTAACTCTCCTTGAAATGTCTGGTAGAATTCTCCTAGGAAGCCATCTGGCCCTGGACTTTTGTTTGCTGGGAGGTTTTTGATTACTGATTCAACTTCTTTCGTGATTAACAGTCTTCAAATTTTCTATCTCTTCCTGTTTCAGTTTTGATAGTGTATATGTTTTTAGGAATTTATCCCTGTCTTTCAGATTGTCTGATTTATTGGCATATAATTTGTCACAGTATTCTAACTGTATTTCTGTGGTGTTGGTTGTGATCTCTCTCTTTCATTCGTGATTTTATTTGAGTCCTTCTCTTATTTTTTATAAGTCTGGCTGGGGGGTTATCAACTTTATTAATCCTTTCAAAGAATGAGCTCGTAGTTTCATTGATCTTATTCTACTGATTTTGTTTGTTTCTATATCATTAATTTCCATTCTAGTCTCCATTATTTTCCTTATTCTGCTGGCTTTAGGCTTTATTTGCTGTTACTTTTTTAGCTCTTTTAGGTGTAAGATTAGTTCGTGTACTTGAGACTTTTCTTACTTCTTGAGGTATATCTGTATTGCTATACACCTCCCTGTTAAAATAGCTGTTGCTGCATCCCAAAGGTTTGGACTGTCATGTTTTCATTTTCATTGGTTTCTATGCATTTTTTAAATTTATTCTTTCATTTTCTGGTTATCCCATTTACTCTTTAGTAGGATGTTTTTTAATCTCCAAGTATTCATGGTCTTTCCAAATTTTTTCTTGTGGTTTACTTTAAGCTTCATAGCGTTGTGGTCTGAAAATATGCATGGGATGGTCTCAGTCATTTTGTATTTGTTGAGGCCTGATTTGTGACCAAGTATGTGATCTGTTCTGGAGAATGTTTCATGTGCACTTCAAAAGAATGTGTATTCTGCTGCTTTAGGATGAAATGAATATATCTGAATATATCTGTTAAGTGCATCTTGTCCAGTGTGTCATTCAAAGCCATTGTTTCCTTGTTGATTTTCTGCTTAGATGATGTGTACATTTCTGTAAGTGGGGTAATATCTCACTTTGAACAGTTATTTCTACTTGGGTTGCATGTTTCCTTCTTGCTTTGTCTCTTTATAATGTTACATTTCTGTGCAAATTCCACTTTTGCCTATCTAGTATCTAGTCCATGTAACAACCATGCTACAGACCACGGTCATGTTCAGCTGAAAATCACAATCTTTTTCCTAGTTCTATGCAGAATAAATAAATAAATAAATAAATAAATAAATGCAAGCATTGTTACATATGCTGGCCTGGGGTGTAACAGAAAATAAAACAAAAGAAAACTTAAATGGCAGAAAACAACTGCTAAATGCATCCCTATCTCTTGAAGCAATAAAACAGACTAATTTTTTCAAAAGTAATAATAGAAGACTGTTCTATCTAACATTTATAGAAATAGAGAAAACATTTAGTGATGGAATACTTCAATTTAAACCAAATATTGTGATGTCCTTTTGATCTTAGAATCAAAAGATATTGTCAGCGTAGAAAGGAGTTGCTGGGAGACAATTATCCATAGGTCTTTTGTGTTTTTGTACATCTTGAAAGCAGAGTAAATGACTGCCTTTTCTTTTTAAAGACTATCTTTTCAAGAATGTTTGTACAGGAAACCGTCTTGGAATACTGACATAGTTTCCTCCCCCACAGCAAAGAGTGACTTTTTCAGGTTTGGAAAATAGAATGAATGTTCCCCTCCTGTGCAAAAACAGGCATGCTTCCTATCTGTTATAAAACATTGGATTCCCTAAGTCCAGAGTTCCTGCCCTGGAATGTATCCTACTGCATGTACAGATGCTACCTGGCCTGCTTAATGTCATCCTGTGAGAGCCTGAGCTGAGAAAACCTGAGTAACTGTTATTTTGTATCTGACCCAGGTGTCTTGTGTCTTCTGTCTTCTGCCAGCATCCATGTAACTGTCAGGCTAACTTGTCAGTTTTATGTTTTATGGGAGATACAAATTAGAAGGATCTATTGGCCCCCCTCAGACAGCTTACATGGTATTTGAGAATAATAGACCCAAACACATATAAAGGTAGTAAACATATAAAGATGAAATAAAAATATGAATGTAGTAATTATCAATAAAGTTGCCATCACCATCATTTCTTCAAAATTGTCTTCATCATCATTTATCAGAAATGTTTAAATAAACTTAAATTCAATGATGGAAATAATAAAAGTAATAAAATAGAGTCTTATTAACTACCATGTGAAATCATTGCAATAGGGATTATACATCGGTGGTATTTGGTTTTCCCAATATCACAACTTGATAATATTATCCACATCATCTGCATTTTATACTGGAAGGTACTATAAAACATGGCAAATATTTTTCCCATTTGACAAACAAATCAAGGCCTATATGCAAAATGCTCACATAGCAAAAATTCCAAGGCTGAATTTTGAACTCTAAAATATGAGCCTGAGGGTGGGGGAGCTAACATGGTGGCATGGTAGGAGGACCCTAGGGTGGTCTCATCACTCAAACACAGATCGATAACTATCTAATTATTCTGAATACTCAAAACATTGAAGATATAATTAGAATTTTTTTAACTATGCCTATAATTGTGATTATTTTATCAATGTCTACACATTCCATAATTTTTTTAAATTTTTTAAATATTTATTTAGAGAGAGAGAGACAGGCAGAGTGCAAGTGGGGAAAGGACAGAGAGAGAGGGAGACAGAGAATCTGAATCAGGCTCCAGGTTCTGAACCATCAGCACAGAGCCCAAAGCAGGGCTCGAACTGGCAAACCAAGAGATCATGACCTGACCTGAAGTCAGATGCTTAACCGACTGAGCCACCAGGCATCCTTGTACGTTCTATAATCTTAAAGTATCAACCTATACTTTATTTTTTTAGTATGAAATTTATTGTCAAATTGATTTCCATACAACACCCAGTGCTCATCCTAACAGGTGCCCTCCTCAATGCCCATCACCTACTTTCCCCTCCCTCCCACCGCCCATCAACCCTCAGTTTATTCTCAGTTTTTAACAGTCTCTTATGGTTTGGCTCCCTCCCTCTCTAACTTTTTTTTTTTCCTTCCCCTCCCCCATGGTCTTCTGTTAAGTTTCTCAGGATCAACATAAGAGTGAAAACATATGGTGGGGCGCCTGGGTGGCTTGGTCGGTTAAGCGTCCGACTTCAGCTCAGGTCATGATCTCACGGTCCGTGGGTTTGAGCCCCGCATCGGGCTCTGTGCTGACAACTCAGAGCCTGGAGCCTGTTTCAGATTCTGTGTCTCCCTCTCTCTCTGCCCCTCCCCTGTTCATGCTCTGTCTCTCTCTGTCTCAAAAATAAATAAACGTTAAAAAAAAAAAATTAAAAAAAAAAAAAGAGTGAAAACATATGGTATCTGTCAACCCATACTTAAAAAAAAAACAAAAAACATGTCACTCATGGGGCCTAAGTGGCTCAGTTAAGCCTCTGACTTCAGCTCAGGTCATAATCTCATAGTTCGTGGGTTGGAGCCCCCCCTTCAGGCTCTGTGCTGACAGCTCAGAGCCTGGAGCCTCCTTTGGATTCTGTGTCTCCCTTTCTCTCTGCCCCTCCCCCACTCATTCTTTCTCTCTCTCTCTCTCTCTCTCTCTCTCTCTCTCTGTCTCTCTCTCAAAAAAAAATTAAAAAATAAATAAAAAACATGTCTCTAATAATTTTTTACAGTTTAATTATTGCTCACATTGAGATTAAATTATTCATATAAAAATTATACAAATGAGAGAAAATATATTTTATAATAAAAAATTATAAAATATATTTAACAAACTACTAAAGGAAAACTAAAATCAGTAAAGCAAAGAAATTTGAAAATAACAAACCTACAGAACTGAGTAATAAAGATAATTTGACCATTTTATCATATGAAATAATATGTGATTATGTTTTGTATATGTGAATAAAGCAAATAAGCAAAGGACCTAATATATCAAAGAGGAAAACACCAAGGCTTCATGATTTTTGTGTTATTTAAAAAATATTCCAACTTCTTATATAACAGATTAAACATATAGTTGCCACTCTACATTGTCACTTTACTTTTATATCTAATATTTCAACACACAAATGAACCCCTTATTTGTAAAAATGCATAGTTCATATTGAGAAATATGCAGCACTCTAAAATTAGAGTTTACATAATCATAACTTAGAAAGTTAGAAGAAAATATACCTCTAAATTTATACAATGGGTTATTATGGAAAAAAGTATTATGCTTCTTTAAAATATAAGAATATCTAGGCAAAATGGATCTGTTTTGCTTTTTAGTCCATCTGATTCATTCCTTTATTCCATCAACATGTTACTGAACTCATAAAATGTACAACTCACTGTGTATGTTTTTAGGTCATAATATTAATCATTATTAGTGTGTCTATACACATACTGTGAAATCTTCACTGGAGACATTATTCTAGCATCTTCAGGAGAAAACACACATCCAACTGCAAAGTCCAAAAGCAGTTTATCTCACTGTACTTCTTTTCTTCACTGCAAGCCAAACAAGGCTTGGTACCAGACACCAATATAAAGAACTGTTGAAGTCACACCAAATAGCAAGAGAGAAAAAATTCTTCTTCTGAAAGGAATTCTATTACCTGTCTCAATTCTTCAATTGATTCTCCTTTATTCTTAAATTATCTAAATTTATTCACCTTTCTATTTGTATTTTTCAGAGATCGACAGAGTAATATCTGATAAATTGATGGCTTTTAAGGTAAAATATTTACAAGAAAAATAACAATAAACTCATTCATTTGACAGCAGTTTTGTAGGTCTACTACTCTATGCCTATTCAAACTCTGATGATGAGTAGCTACTCTTTAAATTTTTATTTAAATTCCAGTTAGTTAACATACACTGTAATATTAGTTAATATACAGTGATTCAACACTTCCATACATCAGCTGGTGCTCATCACAATGAGTGCACTCCTTAACCCCCATGACCTATTTCACTCATCCTCCCCATGCACCTCCCCTCTGGTAACCATCAGTTTGATCTCTATAGTTAAGAGCCTGTTTTTTTGATTTTGTCTCTCTATTTCTCTATGCTCATTTGTTTTGTTTCTTAAATTCCACATATGAATAAAACCATGTTATTTGTCTTTCTCTGACTTATTTAACTAAGTATAACACTCTTTAGCTCCATCGACGTCACTGGAAACACGAAAACTTATTCTTTTTGATGACTAATATTCCATTGTATCTCTATACCACATCTTCTTTATCCATTCATCAGTCAATGGACATTTTGCTCTTTCCATAATTTGGCTATTGTTGATAATGCTGCTATAAACATCAGGGTGCACAAATCCCTTCAAATTAGTATTTTTGTATTCTTTGGCCAAATAACTAGTCGTGAAATTGTTGGATCATAGGGTATTTCTATTTTTAACTTTTTAAGGAACCTTCATACTGTTTTCTAGAGTGACTGCACCAATTTGCATTCCCACCAATAATGCAAGAGAGTTCCCCTTTCTCTGCATCCTGACCAATGCCTGTTGTTTCCTATGTTGTTAAGTTTAGCTATTCTGACAGGTGTGAGGTGATACCTCATTGTCGTTTTGGTTTGTATTTCCCTGATGATGAGTGATGTTGAGCATCTTTTTATGTGTCTGTTAGCTATCTGTATGTCTTCTTTGGAAAAATGTCTATTCTTTCTTCTGCCCATTTTTAATTGGACTATTTGTTTTCTGAGTGTTAGGTTTTATAAATTCTTTATACGTTTTGGATAATGAGTATCTACTTTTAAGCTACTCTAATGAGTTAGAATTACTGTAGGCCATTTCATCATTCTCATGAATGTACAACATAAAGGTACTTATATAAACAAACAAAAAACATCAGTTCCAAAATTTGATATGAAGAAAATGAAAAGGTTTTAATGTGACAAAAAAATAAATGGATGTGATATTTGGGAATCAGGTAAGATCTGAAAATCTGTAAATTGAAACTCTTAAGTCAAGAAGATGGAAAACCCATGAAGCACTTGATTAAGAAAGTTAAATGAAGAGTGAAATCTTGAGAGTTAAAAGCTTAGGAAAGAAGGGCCACCTGGGTGGCTCAATCAGTTAAGCGTCTGATCTTGATTTCAGCTCAGGTCATGATCTCACAGTCGCAAGATCAAGCCCTGGGTTGGATCCACACTAGGGGGTTCTCTCTTTCCCTTTCCCTCTGCTCCTTCCAAGCTGGCACACTTGTGTGCTCTCTCTTAAGAAAAGAAAAGAAAAGAAAAGAAAAGAAAAGAAAAGAAAAGAAAAGAAAAGAAAAGAAAAGAAAAGAAAAAAGAAAGCTTAGGAAAGAGTGCTCAAATAATAGAAAGAAGGAGTGTGGCTAGATGATAATACCAAGAGGAAGTTATCAAAACAGGTACCACTTACTAAGTGCTCCCTATTTATCAGGCCCTGTTCTAAGCACTTTACACATTGATCCATTTAATACTGTGAACTATGAGACAGGTAAAATTATTATGCACATTTTACAGATGAGGTAATTGTGCAACAGAGCAGCTTATTAAACCAAGATTATATGGTAAATAAAGACATCAGAGTTCTACCCAGGGAGTCTGCTGTGAAACTAGAGCTTTAACTCTTTCCCATTGCACACAACTGCTTGGGAGACAGTGTTCAAATCACCTAGGACACTGGGGATAAAAACTGGAATTGGGGCATTAAATGATATGTGAATCATAATCTGATTTAGCTTTTATATGGACTCTGGCATTGAGAATATAAATATCGAAAATTAATCGAAATTTTTTTAAAAAAGCAAATAAAGATAAAATAAAAATCAAATAGCAAGCACAAAGAAGAAAAATGGACAGGGGTGAACCAGAATTTTTAATCAACAAATTGAAAAGGTTGTGGGGAAAGAATAACAGGAAGAAAATAGAGTAAGGGTTCAGTGGGGGAAAGGGCCCTGCACTTGTGAACCCTTAGGAAATTCTCAGTCTACCTCAGCTACCAGATATGTGTGTGCTCTTGGGCAGTTAACTAAACTTTCTGTACCTGGGCATTTCTTTATTTGTACAATAAAAAGTTGGACTACTCCAGTGTTTTGTAATTCAAAATATATTACAAGCAAGCAAACTAGTTAAACTCTCCACTACTGACATAAAGAAGGAATAGAAGTGAGAAAAGTTGGCAAGAATCACTACATTAATAAAGAAAAGCAAGAACAGAAATGAGTGGTAAATAGATTTTTTTAACATTATAAAGCTGAAAAACCTGGAATTGATGATCTCTATGGTCTCTAGTTTTAAAATTCTATGATTCTATAATGAAAGTTTATATAAAGAGTAAACTTTTTAAAACATTTTGTGTAAGAATAGTTTCTCCTATACCTCAAAAATATCTAAGAAGAAAAGCTGTTCTTACATGAAAAGCAAAGCAAATTGAATTCGTTAAAATAACTCTAGGGCACCTCTAGGGCATCCGGCATTGAACCCAACATTGTTCCCTGTCAAAATGGGTGCAAAGGAGAGAAACTATAAAAATTGCAAAAAAAAAATATTCACTTACATTAATCTACGATGGCATCTGATGTTATTGCTGAAGCTCTGCTGCTATCTGATACAGAGCTGTATGACCTTGAGAAAAAAGTACAGGTTTCTACAAAGAAGAAAAAAAAAAGAATGATAGACTTTCAAAAAGTGAATTATGAACCTTTCATAAATTACAATCATTTATAAGGTATTTCTTAGTTATGATCCTGAATATAACTCATTCAGAATATGAACTGAAATGTTAGTTGCCTATGCCATTAATGTCTATTTCCCCAGCTTAGGAAACAAAACTTTTACCATCAAAGAAAAATACAATCACATCTGAATAGGTCTAATGATTCATGCTTGCAAAATACATGTTAGTAAAGGCATGCATCTATGAATTTAATTGAATAGAGGTTCATATAAAACATACATAACATATACAAGCACATTCCAACTAAAGGCTGATAAAATAATACACTGTTTATGGCAATGATTTTTTTAAGTTTAAATTCCAATTAGTTAACATACAGTGTAATGTTAGCTTCAGGTGTACAACACAGTGATTCAACACTTCCATACAACATCCAGTGCTCATCACAAGTACACTCCTTAATCTTCATCACCTATTTCATCCATCTCCCCACCCACCTCCCTTCTGGTAACCGTCAGCTTGTTCTCTGTAGTTAAGAGTCTGTTTCTTGGTTTGCATCTCTCTCTCTCTTTTTCCCTTTGCTCATTTGTTTTCTTTCTTAAATTCCACATATAAGTGAAATCACATGGTATTTTTAAACAAGTTAGATTACTCTTATAAACCATTTTGCATTAAGATTACAGAAAAACTGTTCTTTACTACAATATTACAGATCAGAACATTTCAAAGAGAAAGACAGACTCAACTTCTAGTAATGAACATATAAGCCAGAATTAGTAAAGGAAGAAACACCAACCAATCAGCATAAAACAAATTTCAGACACCCGTGTACTTTTTTCTCTTCGATGAATTTTTATCTCTAGCCTACATGTGCCTGAAATCTGGGGCTTTAGGTGTTTCCCCTGACCCTGGTTTCTGCACAGTCACTGGATCCACTTTTCTGTGTTCATACTTTTGATTTTCTTTTTGGATCTGGTTTCCTGTGTTAAAAATACTTCCAGTTTGCTTTCTTCTGTGCCCCATGGCACATCCTGCCCTAGATCCTGCTGCTTGTGTTTGCTACTCAAAATCTGGAAACCTGAACCCACCTTCTGACTATACCCCTTGCTAGTACTTTAAAGGTGTTCTCCTAATGCCCCAATACATTCTTGTCCAAAAAATTCTGCTTATAATGGAGAGAGGTATATTCTATATACTGTTTGAGAGACTAAAGTGACTATGCTCTCAAATATATGAGATAATAAATTGAATCTCTGAATTTATAACTAAAACTATATATAAAATCAAGATAAACACGGTTATCATTGCCAGGCTTCATATACTTCAGTTAGTGAGTATAAGATTCTTATTCCACAAAAAGAAGTGATATTTCACTTAGTAGTAGGTACAACTACAGAAATTGTCCAAATATTTGCCCAAATATTACTTATCCACAAAATAATTTCAAAATAAAAAAAGATTTACTTATATGAGTCGCTGACTAAACCATGACACATGCTAATATAATTTCTAATATTTTCTTGCCATGCGAGTTGACATCAAGTAGAACAAACAGGACCTTTGATTCCTGGGTCCTAGAGGAAGACTTACTTGCCATGATAATACTTAACTAATGTTAATCACAGCATAGTAAATGCTCAGATACTTGAATTCTCAGAATTGTGTGATTTTCAAAGTGATATGAATATTCTCAGATATGGATTTGAGCCATTGCCGGGGGAAAATACTGTAAAGCAAGGATAGAAGCAAATCAGTCCATGATAACCGTGTATGTTTAGCATGACTGCCCATTTAACTGATTACAGGGTTACTGAAAGAAATATTGAGGGCTGAAGAGAGAACTTAAGGGATGAAACTGTGAGGGGGGACAGGATGGAGGTACCAACAGACTTTAACTTGCTTTGGGACCTTGAATTTCTTTAGATTCAATATCTGCGCCTGGTTCCATCTACCATTTCTCCTTCTTTTTATATCATAAAGAGAGTTTACTTTTTAACTTAAATTCCAAATTAGTAAGATGTGCCTATATGGTACACCCTACTGATTCACTGAATGTGTTTCCCAAATAAGTACAGCTTCTACATTCGCTGAAGTGCACACAAAAGTGGGACAATGCAGAGACCAGATGCCTTAGCAAGCTATTCAAGTATTGAGAGAATTAAGTTTTTGGTTTTTTTTTAAATTGACTCTTAGGGAATATCTGTTCCAAAAACTTTTAGAATTAAAAAAATAATTGAGGGGCAGAAATACTATTGTGAAAATTCTGTGCTGCTTCAGGCACTTAAATGCAATAACAAAAGGTTATATTTTGAAATGTGCCAAGTACCTCTACAAAGGTATACTGTGTGCAGATGTGTGTGCGTGTGTGTGTGTGTGTGTGTGTGTGTACTGCCTAGAATGAAATCAACTGATATTACCATGTTGACTCAGGTATCTGCAGCTGACATTGCACCCTTCAGGCATTTTGGAAATCAACTAACAGTGCAGACAGCTGACAGAAAAAGAATGATGAATTAACACACTCAGCAGCAAGAGTAATAACAGAGAGAGCCTGCTAAGAAAGTCTGGTAAGCTAGCTTGTAAATATAATAGATCTATTAATTTTAGGAGGGCTCCTAATCTGAAAGATTTAGGAGAAATTATATTTGATCTTATATTAATACTATTTGTAACAATTATAGGGTTACTGAAGAAAATATTGTGAGCAAAAGAGAGAATTTAAGGGATGAAAATGTGAGGGCAGGGGGGACAGGGTAAAATATTTCATTGATTAAACAATAACTATGGAATACACAGATTTTAGTAATAACTTAATATTGCATTTTAAGTGCTACTGAATACCACCTAATATGGAAATATCTTGGTATTTTTAACATGAAAAGTAAATCCATTACCAACCACATCTATAATACAACACATTCAAGATGTCCTTGTTCAGTAAGAAAACAGAAAACTAGGGTATATCCATTCAGTTAAAGCACAATGCTGTTTAATAACACACACAATTTTATAGTAAAATTTTTAAAAATGAAACTTGTAAGCTGAGTAGTGTTTATATCTATTGAATAAAATTTATCATTAATAATTCTCATGAAGAAAATTTATATTGGTTCTCCTCTATCTCTATCTTTTTATTCAATATTACATTTAAATGAAAAAGCACAACTGGGCTTGAGTCCAGTAAGAATAATTGATTATTTTTCAAAAGGTTGATATAGAATTAATGTTTCCTTGGCAGCAAAAGTAAATCAAAATTATCACATGAAATATATTAAAAGCAAGGTGAAACTGATGTAGATTTGAAGCACCTTGGCACAGGCTTATGTACTCCCAAGTTCTATCTCTTTAAGAAACCTTGTCAGATATTCTTTTAAATGAATCCAATATTTACTTTTGTACTCATTCTTCTACTTAATATGGCCTTCATTTTTAATAAGTTTCATGTTTATCTTGCAAAGATATTGTTTTTCTCTATTTTAACCTTTTTGCGCAGAGGGAATACATACTCCTTCACTGTTTATATCTTGCATAAACTCTGCCAGGTCTTTGGGATTATCTCAAATGGACAATGAATAGGATTTATAAAAATTGAATTGAGTTCAGTACTTTCAGAGAAATTGGGTATCTCAGACGAAGCCTATGGATAGATTAGGGCCTTGAAAATATAACTATTTTTGGGTAGTCCTTTGAAATGTAACTTAGAATAACTTGAGGAGAAAACATTTTAAAGTGGCATTAAAGCATACTGCTGTGTACTGCTTTCTAGTTGTGCCATAAGATCCAGGTTGACTGATGAATAAAACCACATTTCACAAAAAGGAAAAGGAGAGAAATAGTAATTGTAATACATATATAAATTGTATAGCAATTCGAACATATTAAGAGATGTAGGTCAATTGCTTGTAACTTCCTAGGGTACATAGGTGAATTAACATTAGCAAGTCAACATTACTATCTGACAATACAAAACTGCTTTCCACTAAAGAAACCTGTATCAGCTGCAGATATATTGTGTGGTGGATATTGCTAGAGGCAGAGCTGACTTAAGCACGTCACCATGACATGTAGACCACTTCCTCCAACACTGATTGCATGAGTGTCACGACAGACTAGAGGACAGACTATTTTTTCTCCTTGTATGACAATCACAATTCAAGAAAATGGCAGCAATTCAGCAAGAAAGGAAAGTATTAATGCAAACTCAAAATGCCAACAATTTGCAAGCAGTCTAACCTCATTAAAAGGTATTTAATGAATACCTATAAAAAGCCTTACAAAGGCATATGCTGCATCAAATTTAAAAGAAAAAATGGACAAAAATATGTAGTTTTTTGAGTCCTTTACATGAATTAACCTTTTATTTATGACAGGTCTCTCCAGTACTATTATCCTTCCCAAGCTATAGATGGATGACTAGTCACAGAAAGTTTAAGTAAATTTTCTAAGGTCACACAGCTAGCAACTGTAGAAATTATCTCTTAATTCCGAGACTCTATACTTAATAAAATTTCAAAGATTATAGCTTACTTAATCTTTCTAAATGAGGTCAAATTATAGTTAATACCATTTATTCAGTGGGCCAAGATGGTGGAAGAGCATGGAAGTGTTTTGTATGTCTCACGTCCATGAAATGCAGCCAGACCAACAATAAACCATCCTACACACCTAGAAAACTGATTGCAGGATTAACACAACAATCTGCACAACCTGAACCACAGAATTCAGCAGGTACATGGCGTGGAGAGGTGAACTTGGGGAGAGAAAAGCCAGCAGCAGGTAGGGAGGCGCTTCTGCAGGTGGAGAGAGGACGGAGACTGGGGGCGGGGGAGTATATGGGAAAAACACCCCCCCCAAAAGCAGCTGGGGAGAAAGTGGAAAATTAGAAACAGTCACAAGGACGAAACTAAAAAGGGAGAAAGGAGAGGGTTTAAATTCTATTAAGACTGTAAACAAGGGGAGCGCAAAGGCTGCAACTCCGCAACTCCATAACTGACGGTGCTCTGGTGGGAAGGGTGAATACACAGGAACAGAGTGGGTTCCGGGAGGTTCTCAGGCCACACGGGGAAAAGCGGTTCCACTGCTGTAAGGGCATTTGGTAGAGACTGTTGAAGCCACCCGGTCCCAGCAGACCCCAGAGAACAGCCACATCGCTGGTGCTGGAACAAGGTAGTTAAAGGTGAAGCCTGGTGCCAGATGTGTGTTGTGATTTTCCATAATCCCTGAAAAGCTGCTGCTACACTATCTTGCGAGCATTTTCTAGGGTGGGCTGGCACCTGGCCACAGTCTTGGGCACCAGGAACAGCAGGGTCCTGCAAATGTTCCTGGGTACAGCCGGCATTCGGCCATTGCTCAGTAAGACCCTCATGCAGAGGGGCAGAATGGGTCAAAGCCACAGCCCTTCAGAAGTAAGGGGCCGGGGAAGACAGCCGCATCTGAGACAAAACTTGGGAGAGAGGTACTGCTAGGGCCTGGTCATGGAGAGTGAAGAAGCAGAGAGTGGACGAAAGCTGAAGACAGAGGACAGGTGTGCGATTGCTGATTGGGGAGAACAGAGTTCCCATAGTAGAGACTGGGTAGCTGGGTGACGCCATTTTCACAGCTACCATGCATGTGCATACGCACCTATGGGCACCACGACAATCCACCTCAGTAGGCTAGCACCGCCACCTAGTGGAGAACGGAGCAGTTACATTAAGCCCCAACCAACTGGGCCAACCTCCTTCTTCAAGAACACAAGTCTCACCGCCTACTTAGTTTATAGACTATAAAGCGCTTCATAGTCTGACTTCTAGGGGAAAATGAAGTAATTTCAGTCGTATTTCAATCTGTTAGCAGGTCCAACTATTCAATTTTTTTTTCGCTTTTTCACTTCTTTTCCTTTTCTTGAATACAGAAAGAGAAAAATTAATTTTTATTTTCAATTTTTATTAAAAATATTCTTCTTTAATTTTTTACTATATTATTTGCTTTTATGTAATTTTTTTCAATTCTATTTTACTTCCATCATTTTATTTAGTCTACTTTTTCAAAATTTTAAGCATTTCCTTTTTTTTCCTTTCTTCTCTTTATCGTTTCTTTTCTTTTTTTTGAATACGGAAAGAAAAAAATTCATTTTTATTTTTAATTTTTATTAAAATATGTTTAATTTTTATTCCACTGTATTTACTTTTGTGTATATTTTTCAAATTCAATTTTACTCCCATCATCTCATTTCAGTCTACATCAGTGTATTCATTTTTTCAAATTCTCAACGATTTCCTTTTTTTTCTCCCCCTGTTTTTTCTCTAATCTGTCAAACCACTTTCAACACCCAGCCCAAAACACACCTAGGATCTAGCATCATTTATTAGATTTGTGTGTGTGTGTTTAATTTTTTAAATATTTTTTTAATTTTAATTTTTTTAATTTTAATTTTTCTACCTCATTAATTACTTTTCTCCCTTCAAAATGACAAAATGAAGGAATTCACCCCAAAGGAAAGAGCATGAAGAAATGATAGCCAGGGATTTAACCAACACAGATACAAGCAAGATGTCTGAACCAGAATTTAGAATCATGAAAATAAGAATACTAGCTGCATTCAAAAATAGATTAGAACCCCCTTCTGTGGAGATAAAAGAAGTAAAAGCTAGTCAGGATGAAATAAATGGTATAACTGAGCTGCATTCTCAAATGGATGCCGCAGCGGCAAGGATGCATGAAGCAGAACAAAGAATCAGCAATATAGAGGACAAACTTGTAGAGAGTAATGAAGCAGAAAAAAAGAGGGAGATTAAGGCAGAAGAACACGATTTAAGAATTAGAGAAATCAGTGACTCATGAAAAGGAACATCAGAATCATAGGGTCCCAGAATAGGAAGAGAAAAAATAGGGGTAGAAGGGTTATGTGAGCAAATCATAGCAGAAAACTTTCCTAACCTGGGGAAAGACACAGACATGAAAATCCAGGGAACACAGAGGACCCCCATTAGATTCAACAAAAACCAGCCATCAACAAGGCATATTATAGCCAAATTCAAAAAATTCTCAGGCAAGGAGAGAATCATGAAAGCAGCAAGGGGAAAAAAGCCCCTAACCTACAAGGCAACACAGATAAGGTTTGCAGCAGACCTATCCACAGAAACTTGTCAGGCCAGAAAGGAGTGGCAGGATACATTCAATGTGCTGAATCAGAAACATATGCAGCCAAGAATTCTTTATCCAGCAAGGCTGTCATTCAAAATAGAAGCAGAGATAAAAAGTTTCCCAGACAAACAAAAATTAAAGGAGTTTGTGACCACTAAACCAGCCCTGAAAAGACTCTCTGAGGGGAGAAAAGATGAAAAAATATATATTTGTGTGTGTGTGTGTGTGTGTGTGTGTGTATGTGTGTGTGTGTATGTATGTGTGTGTGTGTGTGTGTGTGTGTATACACCAAAAGCAACAAAGGTTAGAAAGGACCAGAGAACACCACCAGAAACTCCAACTCTACAAGCATCATAATGGCAATAAATTCATATCTTTCAGTACTCACTCTAAACGTCAATGGACTCAATGCTCCAATCAAAAGACACAGGGTAACAGAATGCATAAGAAAATAAGATCCATCTATATGCTGTTTACAAGAGACCCACTTAAGACCTAAAGACACCTTCAGATTGAAAATAAGGGGATGGAGAACCATCTATCATGCTAATGGTCACCAAAAGAAAGTCAGAATAGCCATACTTACCTCATACAATCCAGACTTTAAAATAAAGACTGTGTAACAAGAGACAAAGAAGGGCCTTATATCATAATTAAGGGGTCAATCGATCATGAAGACCTAACAATTGTAAACATTTATGTACCAAATATGAAAGTATCCAAATATATAAATCAATTAACTACAAACATAAAGAAACTCATTGATAATAATACCATAATAGTAGGGGATTTCATCACCCCACTGACAGCAATGGACAGATTATCTAATCAGAAAATCAACAGGGAAACAATGGCTTTGAATGATACACTGGACCAGATGGCCTTGACAGATATATTCAGAACATTTCACCCTAAAGCAGTGGAATATACATTCTTCTCCAGTGCACATGGAACATTCTCCAGAATAGACCACATACTGGGACAGAAATCAGCCCTCATCAAGTAAAAAGATGAAGATCATACCCAGGATATTTTCAGATGACAATGCTATGAAACTGGAAATCAACCACAAGAAAAAATTTGGAAAGGTAACAAATACTTGGAGACTGAAGAACATCCTACTAAAGAATGAATGCACTAACCAAGAAGTTAAAGAGGAAATTAAAAGTATATGGAAGTCAATGAAAATGATAACACCACAACCCAAAACTTCTGGGACACAGCAAAGGCGGTCAAAAGAAGAAAGTATACAGCAATCCAGGTCTTCCTAAAGAAGGAAGAAAGATCTCAGATACACAACCTAACCTTATGCCTTAAGGAGCAGGAAAAACAACAGCAAACAAAACCCCAAACCAGTAGAAGACAGGAAATAATAAAGATTACAGCAGAAATTAATGCTACTAAAAAAACCAGAACAGATCAATGAAACCAGAAGCTGGTTCTTTGAAAGAATTAACAAAACTGATAAGCCACTAGCCAATTTGATCAAAAATAAAAAGGAAAGGACCCAAATACATGAAATCAGGAATAAAAGAGGAGAGATCACAACCAACACAACAGAAATAAAAACAATAATAAGACAATATTATGAGCAATTATATGCCAATAAAATGGGCAATCTGGAAGAAATGGACAAATACCCAGAAACATATACACTACAAAACTGAAACTGGAAGAAATAGAAAATTTGAACAGACCCATAACCAGTAAGGAAATCGAATTTGTAATAAAAAATCTTCCAAAAAACAAGAGTCCAGGACCAGAAGGCTTTCCAGGGGAATTCTACCAAACATTTAAGGAAGAGTTAACACCTATTCTCTTGAAGCTGTTCCAAAAAATAGAAATGGAAGGAAAACTTCCAAACTCTTTCTATGAAGCCAGCATTACCTTGATTCCAAAACCAGACAGAGACCCCACTAAAAAGGAGAACTATAGACCAATTTCCCTGATGAACATGGATACAAAAATCCTCAACAAGATATTAACCAACTGGATCCAACAATACATGAAGAAAATTATTCACCACGACCAAGTGGGATCTATACCTGGGATGCAGGGCTGGTTCAATATCTGCAAAACAATTAACGTGACTCATCACATCAAGAAAAGAAAGGACAAGAACCATATGATCCTCTCAATAGATGCAGAGAAAACATTTGGCAAAATACAGCATCCTTTCTCGATAAAAACCCTCAAGAAAGTAGGGACAGAAGGATCATTACCTCGAGATCATAAAAGCCATATATGAACGACCCAACGCTAATATCATCCTCAATGGGGAAAAACTGAGAGCTTTCCCCCTAAGGTCAGGAACAAGACACTCTCGCCACTGTTATTCAACATAGTATTGGAAGTCTTAGCCTCTGCAATCAGACAACACAAAGAAATAAAAGGCATCCAAATTGGCCAGGAGGAGGTCAAACTTTCACTCTTCACAGATGACATGATACTCTATATGGAAAACCCAAAAGATTACACCAAAAAAACTGCTAGGATTGATTCATGAATTCAGCAAAGTTGCAGGATATAAAACCAATGCACAGAAATCGGTTGCATTCCTATACACCAACAATGAAGTGACAGAAAGAGAAATCAAGGAATGGAACCCATTTACAGTTGCACCAAAAACCATAAAATACCTAGGAATAAATCTAACCAAAGAGGTGAAAATCTATATGCTGAAAACTATAGAAAGCTTATGAAAGAAACTGAAGAGGACACAAAAAAATGGAAAAAGATTCCATGCTCCTGGATAGGAAGAACAAATATTGTTAAAATGTCAATACTACCCAAAGCAATCTACATATTCAATGCAACCCCTATCAAAATAACACCAGCATTCTTCACAGAGCTAGAACAAATAATCCTAAAATTTGTATGGAAGCAGAAAAGACCCCAAATCGCCAAAGAAATCTTGAAAAAGAAAACCATAGCAGGCATCACAATCCCAGACTTCAAGCTACACTACAAAGCTGTAATCATCAAGACAGTGTGGTACTGGCACAAGGACAGACACTCAGATCAATGGAACAGAATAGAGAACCCAGAAATGGACCCACAAACATATGGCCAACTAATCTTTGACAAAGCAGGAAAGAATATCCAATGGAATAAAGACAGTCTCTTCAGCAAGTTGCGCTGGGAAAACTGGACAGCGACATGCAGAAGAATGAACCTGGACCACTGTCTTACATCATACACAAAAATTAACTCAAAATAGATGAAAGACCTCAATGAAAGACAGGAAGCCATCAAAATCCTCAAGGAGAAAGCAGGCAAAAACTTGTTTGATCTTGGCCGCAGCAACTTCTTACTCAACACGTCTCTGGACACAAGGGAAACAAAAGCAAAAATAAACTCCTGGGACCTCATCAAAATGAAAAGCTTCTGCACAACAAAGGAAACGATCAGCAAAACTAAAAGGCAACCGTCAGAATGGGAGAAGATATGTGCAAATGACATATCAGATAAAGGGTTGGTATCCAAAATCTATAAAAAACTTATAAAACTCAACACCCAAAAAATAAATAATCCAGTGAAGAAATGGGCAAAAGACATGAATAGACACTTCTCCAAAGAAGACATCCAGATGGCCAACCGACACACGAAAAAATGCTCCACATCACTCATCATCAGGGAAATACAAATCAAAACCACAATGAGATACCATCTCACACCCGTCAGAATGGCTAACAGTAACAACTTAGGCAACAACAGATGTTGGTGAGGATGCGGAGAAAGAGGATCTCTTTTGGATTGTTGGTGGGAATGCAAGTTGGTGCAGCCACTCTGGAAAATAGTATAGAGGTTCCTCAGAAAACTAAAAATAGAACTACCCTACAACCCAGCAATTGCACTACTAGGCATTTATCCACAGGATACAGGTGTGCTGTTTCAAAGGGACACATGCACCCCCATGTTTATAGCAGCACTACCAACAATAGTCTAAGTATGGAAAGAGCCCAAATGTCCTTCAATGGATGAATGGGTAAAGAAGATGTGGTGTATATATACACACACATACACACACACACACACACACACACACACACACACACACACATATACACACACACACATATATACAATGGAGTATTACTCAGCAATCAAAAAGAATGAAATCTTGCCATTTGCAACTACGTGGATGGAACTGTAGGGTATTATGCTAAGTGAAATTAGTCAGAGAAAGACAAGAATCATATGACTTCACTCATATGTCGACTTTGAGAGACAAAATAGATGAACATAAGAGAAGAGAAACAAAAATAATATGAAAACAGGGAGAGGGATAAAACAGAAGAGACTCATAAATATGGAGAACAAACTGAGGGTTACTGGAGTGGTTGTGGGAGGGGGGATGGGCTAAATGGGTAAGGGGCACTAAGGAATCTACTCCCGAAATCATTGTTGCACTATATACTAACTAATTTGGATGTAAATTTAAAAAATAAAAAATAAAACAAGATAAAAAAAAGCATTTATTCAGTTTATGCAATTGTTTACAGGAGTTTCACTTTGAAGCTAAGAAAAAATATATTAATCTTCCATGAACTGCTTTTAAACAAATCACTTATTCAATAAACATGTGACATACAAAACTCCTACATAAATAAAAACATTTATTAGCTCTAAGAACATGAGTAAAATCATTACATACTGATTATGACTTATTGGAGCTGACACAGTAGTATATTTAGGTCAAATAAAAAGCATGGTTGTCAGGTATATTTTATAAGTATTTGAATTTCTGCATATACTGTTATGCATGTAACATATATCTCTAAGTTACAATAAGAATTTATAAGAGATATACTAGGAATAAGAAAAGGAACTACTCTTTAATGTCAAGGGTAAAAATTAATAAGGGGTAGGCATCTGGATGGCTCACTCGGTTGAGTGTTGAACTCTTGATTTTGGCTCAGTTCATGATCCCAGAGTCTTGTGATCAAGCCCCATGTGGGGTCTGAGCTGACTGTGGAGATTGCTTAAGATTCTTTCTCTCTCTCCCTCTTCCCCTCTCTCCCACTCTCTAATAAAAATTAAAAAATAAAAATAATGTCGAGGAAAGTCGAGTTCTCAACTAGAATTTGGTAAAATTTTTCACGTGACCCTGGGCAACCTATTTATTATATATGTCATGGTTTTCTTTACTTCAACTGTAAAATAAAAAGTAGTATCCAAATTGTGACCAAGATTCATCTCACAGATTAAGACACGATTTTAAAATGTTTTAGTAAATTCTCAGTAATTTTTTCATCTAACTTTTGTTCTCTCACACACACGTTCTCTTTATAAAGCTCTGTGCTTTAATGAGAGAAGCAAATTTGACTCACATGTACTCTTTCATAAAAATATGAGAATTGAGAACCCAGTTTATATACTTTGTGGCCAAATTACCAACTCTTGCATTATGCAATTTGCTTCTCGTATGTCATTTATAGTTCATTAGAGATCCTATTTTGTATCTATTGAAGTGAACTTTTCTTTGTGAATAACATTAGCACAGTGGGAAGACAGTGGCTTATACGGGTTTATATCAGAGCTATACCTTTAGTAATTCTGTAAGCTCAGGGAAGTGCCTTAATACCCTACATATCCAGCTTTATTTTATTTCTGTTTTACCTGTACTTTATGCCAACTTTGAAAAGTTTTATGAAGGGTATATTGCGAACAGTCAATAAAAATAGCTTGATGATGACAATTACAAGTTTTTGTTTGGAGGTGATAAGCATGTAGAAAAAGTATAACCAATGGATATTTTAATTTATTAAAATTTTCCAAAAGGCAATGTTCTACACTGTGCATTTTAAAAATATGGTCACTGACATTAATGAAGTCATATTATAAGGAATAAGAAATTAATTAAGGATATAAAGATTTAACAAAGTATATATGTAAATTATCACAACATCTAAGTCAAGTACAGTATTTCCTCTTTGTCCCATTCTCTGAAAGATCTGTTATTAACATTTTATCAGTAATGTAGAAATGATACTACAGTGAAACTTCTAAGTTTGTCAATCGTATAGAATTTCTCCTAGTAATTAAAGAACAAAATAACTAAACAGTAATAATGATTAGCATTTGCCATATATTTCCTGATTTATTATGAAGTATTATACTTTATAAATGTGGAAAAATATAAATATTATATATATAAGTGTAAGTATAGATATAAATGATTCCTATTTAAATTCACATTTGTTTATAAACATAGTTAAATACATATAAACATATATAAAGGGATATACTTATGAGCATATTATTTATAAACATATATGAAGTACTCAAACATATATAACACATATAAATTTATATTTTTATAAACATTAAACAATTGAAATATAGTAATGATTAATACTTTACCTATGTTAATATAATGTATACTAACACTTTATCTACATTAACTAATTTATTTTTCAAAACAACTATAGATCCTGTTTGATGGGTTCACAGAATGAGGAAACTCAGGACAGAGAGGTTGTGACTTTCCTAAGGCCATAAACTTGTGGGTAGCAGAGCCAACTTCTGATCCTAGGAATCAGACGTAATCTCTTAGCTAACATATTCTTTTTCTTTGAAAAATTAATTATCGATGAAGTTGTGCATAGCATTAACAAAGTATTAAATGGGCTTCAAATTGGAGAAACAAAAACATATTTAGAATAAACCTAAAATATAAATTAAATATACTAATTTTTCTACGGTATTTGTGAATAAATACTTGAAGTAATATGGGACCTGGCTGCCAATCTGAAATTCTGCTCTATCAGAAGCTTTAGAAATTAGACAAATTCTCTGAGTCTCATGTTTCTCATCTGAAAAAAAAATACCGTAACACTTCATATATGTGTTTGACAATTAAATGAGAAATACATAGGTGCCTTGTGCGCAACGTAATTCCTGGTAATTGATAGAAAAAAATCGATTAACACTTAGAGGAACTCTGGTAGAGCTTCCCTCTTATAAAAAAGTCTTGATGGTAAATGCAAAAAAAAAATTGATCCCTTATATAAATCACTGTCTTCACTGGAACATTAATCTGAAAAATATTAAAGATGGTTATGGGGCGCCTGGGTGGCTCAGTCAGTTGAGCATCCAACTTCGATTCAGACATGATCTCAGGGCTCATAAGTTTGAGCTCCACATCGGGCTCTGTGCTCACAGCTCGGAGCCTGGAGCTTGCTTCAGATTCTGTGTCTCCCTCTCTCTCTGCCCCTCTCCCACTCTCATTCTGTCTCTCAAAAATAAATAAACATTAAAAATTTTTAACTATGAAAGGAGCATATGTAGCATGATCATCTGACTTGGTGGACTTGGACAGTACATAAGTTTACTTGTGTGTTCACTTGTCAGAGTCGTTTATCCCTTTTCACTCTCAATACTGTTCTACTGTGTATGGTAGGCTGTAGTCACCTGAGGTACAGAGTTGCAGAGAGATGCAGTAACTGATTTTTGAGATGCTGAAAGCATTAAAACTGTTTCATATAATAAAATTAAGCCTTTTTCAATTATTACTACCAAGTCTTTAATAAACTAATGAAATGTGTATGGGATAAACAGGACATATTCATCCAACCAAAAGTACATTAGAATTAGGATCACCCATTGAAACATAAAAGTAGTTCACTTTGGGGCAAATACAATGCATGGGAAAATATTTCTCTCAGCTGTACTTTATTCATAGAAAACCTCCTTAGGTCCCCACTCATATATCTCAGATCTTTCCAGGGAGACAAAACTTCTTAGTTTGTTTATCTAGCTGGTGCATTCTAATTCCACATCAGATTTAAGCAATTAATTTAAAGCAATACCAAGTTAACTATACTACAGATAAAAATATACAGAAATAAAATATATTTACTGAAGTAACTTTAGCAAAAAATATTTAAAGTTATAGTATTTAAGTGATATTTACATCATAGCTATCTGAAATATATTACATCATGTGTAGACAGTTCAGCTCTCAATTCTAGAAATAACTAAAAAAATAAGATAAAGTGTTGTTTTTTTGTCCCCTAAAAGAAATTAAGATTTGATGGTTCTCTAAAACGTAGTATGGGGATTGGTCCGGAAGATGGCGGCGTAGGAGGACACGGGGCTCACAGCGCGTCCTGCCGATCATTTAGATTCCACCTACACCTGCCTAAAGAACCCAGAAAACCGCCAGAGGATTAGCAGAAGGGAGTCTCCGGAGTCAAGCGCAGACGAGAGGCCCACGGAAGAGGGTAGGAAGGGCGGCGAGGCGGTGCGCGCTCCACGGACTGGCGGGAGGGAGCCGGGGCGGAGGGGCGGCTCGCCGGCCAAGCGGAGCCCCCGAGTCTGGCTGGCAAAAGCGGAGGGGCCGGACGGACTGTGTTCCGACAGCAAGCGCGACTTAGCGTCTGGGAGGTCATAAGTGAACAGCTCTGCTCGGAAAGCGGGAAGGCTGGAGGACAAAGGGAGGGAGAGCTGCTGAGCCCCCGGACGGCAGAGCTCAGCTTGGCGGGGAACAAAGGTGCACGCCAGCGCCATCTCCCCCGCCCATCCCCCAGCCAAAATCCCAAAGGGAACCAGTTCCTGCCAGGGAACTTGCTCGCTCCGCGCAAACACCCAACTCTGTGCTTCTGCGGAGCCAAACCTCCGGCAGCGGATCTGACTCCCTCCCGCTGCCACAGGGCTCCTCCTGAAGTGGATCACCTAAGGAGAAGCGAGCTAAGCCTGCCCCTCCAGCCCCCGTGCACCTTGCCTACCCACCCCAGCTAATACGCCAGATCCCCAGCAACACAAGCCTGGCAGTGTGCAAGTAGCCCAGACGGGACACGCCACCCCACAGTGAATCCCGCCCCTAGGAGAGGGGAAGAGAAGGCACACACCAGTCTGACTGTGGCCCCAGCAGTGGGCTGGGGGCAGACATCGGGTCGGACTGCGGCCCCGCCCACTAACTCCAGTTATACACCACAGCACAGGGGAAGTGCACTGCAGGTCCTCACCACGCCAGGGACTCTCCAAAATGACCAAACGGAAGAATTCCCCTCAGAAGAATCTCCAGGAAATAACAACAGCTAATGAACTGATCAAAAAGGATTTAAATAATATAACAGAAAGTGAATTTAGAATAATAGTCATAAAATTAATCGCTGGGCTTGAAAACAGTATACAGGACAGCAGAGAATCTCTTGCCACAAAGATCGAGGGACTAAGGAACAGTCACGAGGAGTTGAAAAACGCTTTAAACGAATTGCAAAACAAAATGGAATCCACGATGGCTCGGCTTGAAGAGGCAGAGGAGAGAATAGGTGAACTAGAAGATAAAGTTATGGAGAAAGAGGAAGCTGAAAGATAGAGAGATAAAAAAATCCAGGAGTATGAGGGGAAAATTAGAGAACTAAGTGATACACTAAAAAAAAATAATATACGCATAATTGGTATCCCAGAGGAGGAAGAGAGAGGGAAGGGTGCTGAAGGGGTACTTGAACAAATTATAGCTGAGAACTTCCCTGAACTGGGGAAGGAAAAAGGCATTGAAATCCAAGAGGCACAGAGAACTCCCTTCAGACGTAACTTGAATCGATCTTCTGCACGACATATCATAGTGAAACTGGCAAAATACAAGGATAAAGAGAAAATTCTGAAAGCAGCAAGGGATAAACGTGCCCTCACATATAAAGGGAGACCTATAAGACTCGTGACTGATCTCTCCTTTGAAACTTGGCAGGCCAGAAAGGCTTGGCACGATATCTACAGTGTGCTAAACAGAAAAAATATGCAGCCGAGAATCCTTTATCCAGCAAGTCTGTCATTTAGAATAGAAGGAGAGATAAAGGTCTTCCCAAACAAACAAAAACTGAAGGAATTTGTCACCACGAAACCAGCCCTACAAGAGATCCTAAGGGGGATCCTGTGAGACAAAGTACCAGAGACATCACTACAAGCATAAAACATACAGACATCACAATGACTCTAAACCCATATCTTTCTATAATAACACTGAATGTAAATGGATTAAATGCGCCAACTAAAAGACATAGGGTATCAGAATGGATAAAAAAACAAGACCCATCTATTTGCTGTCTACAAGAGACACATTTCAGATCTGAGGACACCTTTAGATTGAGAGTGAGGGGATGGAGAACTATTTATCATGCTCCTGGAAGCCAAAAGAAAGCTGGAGTAGCCATACTTATATCAGACAAACTAGACTTTAAATTAAAGGCTGTAACAAGAGATGAAGAAGGGCATTATATAATAATCACAGGGTCTATCCACCAGGAAGAGCTAACTATTATAAATGTCTATGCGCCAAATACCCGAGCCCCCAGATATATAAAACAATTACTCATAAACATAAGCAACCTTATTGATAAGAATGTGGTCATTGCAGGGGACTTTAACACCCCACTTACAGAAATGGATAGATCATCTAGACACACAGTCAATAAAGAAACAAGGGCCCTGAATGATACATTGGATCAGATGGACTTGACAGATATATTTAGAACTCTGCATCCCAAAGCAACAGAATATACTTTCTTCTCGAGTGCACATGGAACATTCTCCAAGATAGATCATATACTGGGTCACAAAACAGCCCTTCATAAGTTTACAAGAATTGAAATTATACCATGCATACTTTCAGACCACAATGCTATGAAGCTTGAAATCAACCACAGGAAAAAGTCTGGAAAACCTCCAAAAGCATGGAGGTTAAAGAACACCCTACTAACGAATGAGTGGGTCAACCAGGCAATTAGAGAAGAAATTAAAACATATATGGAAACAAACGAAAATGAAAATACAACAATCCAAACGCTTTGGGATGCAGCGAAGGCAGTCCTGAGAGGAAAATACATTGCAATCCAGGCCTATCTCAAGAAACAAGAAAAATCCCAAATACAAAACCTAACAGCACACCTAAAGGAAATAGAAGCAGAACAGCAAAGGCAGCCTAAACCCAGCAGAAGAAGAGAAATAATAAAGATCAGAGCAGAAATAAACAATATAGAATCTAAAAAAACTGTAGAGCAGATCAACGAAACCAAGAGTTGGTTTTTTGAAAAAATAAAAAAAATTGACAAACCTCTAGCCAGGCTTCTCAAAAAGAAAAGGGAGATGACCCAAATAGATAAAATCATGAATGAAAATGGAATGATTACAACCAATCCCTCAGAGATACAAACAATTATCAGGGAATACTATGAAAAATTATATGCCAGCAAATTGGACAACCTGGAAGAAATGGACAAATTTCTAAACACCCACACTCTTCCAAAACTCAATCAGGAGGAAATAGAAAGCTTGAACAGACCCATAACCAGCGAAGAAATTGAATCGGTTATCAAAAATCTCCCAACAAATAAGAGTCCAGGACCAGATGGCTTCCCAGGGGAGTTCTACCAGACATTTAAAGCAGAGATAATACCTATCCTTCTCAAGCTATTCCAAGAAATAGAAAGGGAAGGAAAACTTCCAGACTCATTCTATGAAGCCAGTATTACTTTGATTCCTAAACCAGACAGAGACCCAGTAAAAAAAGAGAACTACAGGCCAATATCCCTGATGAATATGGATGCAAAAATTCTTAATAAGATACTAGCAAATCGAATTCAACAGCATATAAAAAGAATTATTCACCATGATCAAGTGGGATTCATTCCTGGGATGCAGGGCTGGTTCAACATTCGCAAATCGATCAACGTGATACATCACATTAACAAAAAAAAAGAGAAGAACCATATGATCCTGTCAATCGATGCAGAAAAGGCCTTTGACAAAATCCAGCACCCTTTCTTAATAAAAACCCTTGAGAAAGTCGGGATAGAAGGAACATACTTAAAGATCATAAAGGCCATTTATGAAAAGCCCACAGCTAACATCATCCTCAACGGGGAAAAACTGAGAGCTTTTTCCCTGAGATCAGGAACACGACAGGGATGCCCACTGTCACCGCTGCTGTTTAACATAGTGCTGGAAGTTCTAGCCTCAGCAATCAGACAACAAAAGGAAATCAAAGGCATCAAAATTGGCAAAGATGAAGTCAAGCTTTCGCTTTTTGCAGATGACATGATATTATACATGGAAAATCCGATAGACTCCACCAAAAGTCTGCTAGAACTGATACATGAATTCAGCAAAGTTGCAGGATACAAAATCAATGTGCAGAAATCAGTTGCATTCTTATACACTAACAATGAAGCAACAGAAAGACAAATGAAGAAACTGATCCCATTCACAATTGCACCAAGAAGCATAAAATACCTAGGAATAAATCTAACCAAAGATGTAAAAGATCTGTATGCTGAAAACTATAGAAAGCTTATGCAGGTAATTGAAGAAGATATAAAGAAATGGAAAGACGTTCCCTGCTCATGGATTGGAAGAATAAATATTGTCAAAATGTCAATACTACCCAAAGCTATCTACACATTCAATGCAATCCCAATCAAAATTGCACCAGCATTCTTCTCGAAACTAGAACAAGCAATCCTAAAATTCATATGGAACCACAAAAGGCCCCGAATAGCCAAAGTAATTTTGAAGAAGAAGACCAAAGCAGGAGGCATCACAATCCCAGACTTTAGCCTCTACTACAAAGCTGTCATCATCAAGACAGCATGGTATTGGCATAAAAACAGACACATAGACCAATGGAATAGAATAGAAACCCCAGAACTAGACCCACAAACGTATGGCCAACTCATCTTTGACAAAGCAGGAAAGAACATCCAATGGAAAAAAGACAGTCTCTTTAACAAATGGTGCTGGGAGAACTGGACAGCAACATGCAGAAGGTTGAAACTAGACCACTTTCTCACACCATTCACAAAAATAAACTCAAAATGGATAAAGGACCTGAATGTGAGACAGGAAACCATCAAAACCTTAGAGGAGAAAGCAGGAAAAGACCTCTCTGACCTCAGCCGTAGCAATCTCTTACTCGGCACATCCCCAAAGGCAAGGGAATTAAAAGCAAAAGTGAATTACTGGGACCTCATGAAGATAAAAAGCTTCTGCACAGCAAAGGAAACAACCAACAAAACTAAAAGGCAACCAATGGAATGGGAAAAGATATTTGCAAATGACACATCGGACAAAGGGCTAGTATCCAAAATCTATAAAGAGCTCATCAAACTCCACACCCGAAAAACAAATAACCCAGTGAAGAAATGGGCAGAAAACATGAATAGACACTTCTCTAAAGAAGACATCCGGATGGCCAACAGGCACATGAAAAGATGTTCAACGTCGCTCCTTATCAGGGAAATACAAATCAAAACCACACTCAGATACCACCTCACGCCAGTCAGAGTGGCCAAAATGAAGAAATCAGGAGACTATAGATGCTGGAGAGGATGTGGAGAAACAGGAACCCTCTTGCACTGTTGGTGGGAATGCAAATTGGTGCAGCCGCTCTGGAAAGCAGTGTGGAGGTTCCTCAGAAAATTAAAAATAGACCTACCCTATGACCCAGCAATAGCACTGCTAGGAATTTATCCAAGGGATACAGGAGTACTGATGCATAGGGGCACCTGTACCCCAATGTTTATAGCGGCACTCTCAACAATAGCCAAATTATGGAAAGAGCCTAAATGTCCATCAACTGATGAATGGATAAAGAAATTGTGGTTTATATACACAATGGAATACTACGTGGCAATGAGAAAAAATGAAATATGGCCTTTTGTAGCAACATGGATGGAACTGGAGAGTGTGATGCTAAGTGAAATAAGCCATACAGAGAAAGACAGATACCATATGGTTTCACTCTTATGTGGATCCTGAGAAACGTAACAGAAACCCATGGGGGAGGGGAAGGAAAAAAAAAAAAAAGAGGTTAGAGTGGGAGAGAGCCAAAGCATAAGAGACTGTTAAAAACTGAGAACAAACTGAGGGTTGATGGGGGGTGGGAGGGAGGGCAGGGTGGGAGGGAGGGCAGGGTGGGTGATGGGTATGGAGGAGGGCACCTTTTGGGATGAGCACTGGGTGTTGTATGGAAACCAATTTGACAGTAAATTTCATATATTAAAAAAAAAAAAAAAAAAAAAAAAAGCAAACAAACAAACAAAACAAAACAAAACAAAACAAAACAAAACCAACACAAAATGACATTTGCTTTCTCAGAATTTTGGACTTTTTTTTTTTTTTTTTTTTTTGGTTATATGTCTGGTTAGCTTAGAAAATGGTGTAAAGGGCTGTTTTTAAAGGTAAAGATTCCAGGAGCATCCGACTTCGGCTCAGGTCATGATCTCACAGTTTGTGGGTTCGAGCCACGTGTCAGGCTCTGTATTGGCAGCTCAGAGCCTGGAGCCTGCTTTGGATTCTGTGTCTCCCTCTCTCTCTGCCCCTTCCCCACTCGTACTCGCTCACTCGTGCGCTCTCTCTCTCTCTCTCAAAATAAACAACATTAAAAAAAGTAAAAAAAAAAAAAAAAAAAAAAATAAAATAAAACGTAGTATGGGCTAAAAAAAAAAAAAAAAAAAGGTAAGTATTTGGATTTTAAAAATCTTTTTAATACATTACTAGACTATCTACACTGTGTAACTCGTAAAAGAAAAACAGCAATTTGGGGGCTTTTTTTCTTCTTAAATTTTAGATTCCCAAAATTAAAATTACAATCCTTTTCAAACATGTCTCAAGTTAGATGTATAAGAGTATACCCTATAAAATTAACTCTTATATTGTTGATTTCAAATCGTTTTTAAATTAAGTATAGATAATAAATTTTATGATTGTGCTGTGCCTGTAATACTCAAATCTTTTCCCCCAAGCTAATACATATTTTAGGATTTCAAATCCTAAGCCATCATCATGAACACCTTTGATACAATGAGTAAAATTACCAAGGACCCTAGTACAAAACAATACTAAAAACACATTCAAGGATATTCATGGCTGTCCTGCAGAAGAAGGACAGTAAAACTAGACTGCCCAGGATTTAAGTTCCTCAAGAATAAGAATATATCACAGTTGCTTGGAAATGTTTTTGATTTTCAACTTTATTCTATTCTACCCTTCTCTTACATTAGGATTCTCATGCTTAATTTAACCTTGCTTCAAAATATAATCATCAATAATAATCTGCAACAATTATTTTCTTGAGTGCTCACTTTTATGGCATTGTGCTCATTTTGCACAATGATAATAAGTACAGTAAAAATTGTGGTTTCTGATTTAAATATCAGAGTAATGAAAATATAAAAATAAATGACTAAAGACTGAATAAAATTCAATTTCATTTTATTAATTTTCTACTGTGTAAATTGTTTCTTTAACCCAAAACACATTCTGGGATGAATAACAGTAAAAATCACTGAAGAATATTTTTCCTTCTACGGTTCAAAATCCAGCAATTACACCCCAGTAGCAACAAGTACACCTATTGCCCAAATCTGTATTTTTCACCAGGAGGAGTTAGAAATTCTTTGTAAAATTCATTGATTCCAATGTTAGAGCAGAAAGACCAAAAAACAGGGGAATGTCAAAAGAATGTAGGAAACCAACATAAAAGATCTCCCCATTGCCAACACTGAAATACTGTGAGTACAAAATAAATGACAGCATTAGATTATAACCCAAAAAATAAAACAAACCTCCATGAGTCCATATTAATAATAGATGGATGGAGGGAGGGAGGGAGGGAAAGAAGGACGAAGGGAGGAAGGAAAAAAAAAGAAAAGGAGTAACTCTTCCTTATAGAAATTCCCCATTAAAAATGTAGAAAGAATGATCACTAGAAAATCACCAGCAGAATACCAAAGAAGTAATTTTCACAGGCTAGAATATCAATGGATGCAGAAATTAGTAGACAAATATTTAAGCTAAAACAGTATATACTATATACATCTAGTTTCAAAGAATTATAACTATGTTATAGAGAGAAAACAAGTAAATTTATAGTGTAGAATCCTAGCAGGCACTAGTTTAACCAAGTGCTGAAGGTTAATATCACATATTGATAATATGACACCATGTAATCCCTGATTTATTCAGCGACAGGAATATATCACTTCTGTGGTACTTTCACAATCTCGTTTTGAGAAAGGAAAAAATAAAAAAAACTTCAGACAAATCAAAATTGAGAAACCTTCTATAAATAACTGAACTTCCCTCTAAAACAATGTCAGTCATGAAATATGATACTGAAGTTGCTGTAATATATTGGAGAATTCTAATTAGATTTCTATTACTACTGTAACAAATTACCACAAATTTAGTAGCTTGAAACAACACAAGTTTATTATTTTACTGTTCTGAAAATCAAAAGTTCAATGTCATACTCACTAGGTTAAAATAAGGTATCAGTAAGACTGAATCTCTTTCTGGAGGTCCATGACCATAGCTTTTAGAGGCTGCCTGCATTCCTTGGCTGTTGGCCCATTATCTCCACAGTCAAAGCCAGCAACATCACATTTCTCTGACCTTCCTTCTATTTTCATATCTCTTTCTGACCACAGTCACAAAAGGTTCTCTGCTTTAGGGGATTCATATGGAAAGAATGTGCCCACCTTAAAAATCAATAGTAATCTTCCCATCTCAAGGCCTATACCTTCAATCATAGCTTTAATCATTGCAAAATCCCTTTTATCACGTAAAGTAACATAAGCACAGGTATAGGGATTAGGACATGAACATCTTGGTGGAGTGTAGAAGTAGTATTCTGCTTATCACAGAAAGATGAGAAATAAACCAATTCCGGATTGGATCCTGGACCATAAACTAAACCTCAGTGGTGGAATCCAAATAAAGCCTATTGTTCAGTTAATCATGCTACATCAACAATAATCTCATAACTTGATAATTTTTCTGTTTTTTAATGTTTATTTTTGAGACAGAGACAGAGCACAAGTTGGGGAGGGGCAAAGAGAGAGGGAGACAGAGAATCCAAAGTAGGCTCCAGGCTCCAAGCTGTCAGCACAGAGCCCAATGCAGAGCTTGAACCCAAGAACCATTAAGATCATATGACCTGAGTTGAAGTCAGGTCCCCCCAAAATTAACCTATTCTATTCAAATAGCACAAATAATTCTCAGTGAAATATGTTGAATTACCAAAAATAGTGAAGCAGTAAGTAAACAACATAATCTATGGCTGTATTACTACAGCTTTCATTAACAAATATAGAATTATACAGAAAACCTAGTAAAATCAGTTCTTAAGATGGAAGGACTAAACTTAGTTTAAGACCAATTTCAATGACTTAGAGTTTCTGTTAGAATATTAGCTATGAATATTCTAATATTAGAATATTAGGATGAAAGTTTTACCCAGGGCAGTGACAGCTTCATCAAGGGTACGAAATGAGCCTGGTGATCAGGAACTCCACCCCCAGAGAAGAAGTGAATCAGTTTCTCCCCTGGTTTTTAAGGATCCAGCTTGGGGTCCAGCATGCCACCCATCCCCCCACCCACCCTCCAGTATCATGTGATTGTCCCTTATACATCTGACCTCCAGCCCTTCTTGGATGAACAAAGCCTGACCCAATTTTCTGGAGAATGATTTTGCTTCTCCCTGTGTTGGCCAGAGTTATTGGGACAGTGTGATTTCTGAGAGCCTTCCTACAGTGTTGGTTCCTCCCTCCAGGTTTGGAGGCAATAACCACCATCCCACGAATGCTTAATAAATTTTCATTACTTAAAAAAAAAAGAATATTAGCTTCAGAAACTATGTTCTTGAATGCAGATAGACTGAGGGTAAAATGCCAATTATGGATGAAATAAATTATTTTTAAGTCTCACAAAGATCAAGAAATTATCTTTAATAGTATATATGTGACATCAGGCTTTACACATAGCCTGTTCATGCCTGTAATAGTTTACTTATATTTAAAATTACTGTATTCTGGGGCGCCTGGGTGGCTCAGTTGGTTGAGCGTCCGACTTCGGCTCAGGTCATGATCTCACGGTCCGTGAGTTCGAGCCCCGCGTCGGGCTCTGTGCTGACAGCTCAGAGCCTGGAGCCTGCTTCCGATTCTGTGTCTCCCTCTCTCTGCACCTCCCCCACTTTCTCTCTCTCTCTCTCTCTCTCTCTCTCTCTCAAAAAAAATTAACATTAAAAAAATTTAAAATTACTGTTTTCTATCTAAATATTCTAAGTTGAACTTGAGTTCATTCCATTAGCAACTTGGTTAAAAATTCTCTAAATTATATCAATTAGTAATAGGGGGCTTCTTTCTTTTGTCCTCTATAGCTTTTTATTTTAACTTCAATAAGAAATCTTTTAAAAGCAATTCAAAAGATACTTTTTCAATGTCATAAGCAAAAATTATATCACTACTAAACAGAGCTTTCTACTGACATAGTGATTTGGCTTATTTATTTCCAGTTACTAACTTCTCCCTTTGTATGTAATTCCGAAAGAAGTTTAAAACATAGTTTTAAGATGAGAGTCTGGAGTGTCATTAATTAGGCTGAAATCATTGGTCTACTACCCTATCAGTTCTTAATGTTTAGACTTGCTTAAGATACTTAATCTTTCTTTGATTAATTTCTTCAACTTCAAAATACATTTATCTTGAATAAGATAATTAATGAATAAAATATTGAAAGAATGAATCTTAAACATTATTTTAAAATATTACAGGGGCACCTGGGTGGCTCACTCAGTTAAGCGTCTGACTTTGGCTCAGGTCATGATCTCTTGGTTGGTGAGTACAAGCCCCACAAAAGGCTCTGTGCTGACAGCTGGATCCTGGAGCCTGCCTCAGATTCTGTGTCTCCCCCTCTCTCTGCCCCTCTCATGTTCTACCTCTCAGTGATAAATAAATGTTAAAAAAAAATTTAAATAAAAAAAATATTACAGAAAACTCTTACTAATTATTTACAAAATAAGCTATTTTTTTTCAAAAATCTGTAATAAAATTTAATTATAGTATTTTCCAGCACTAGGCTTCACTGACTTGTCTATATTGCAAAATCACTGTGAATAATCAAATATATGTATTAGAATCTTTCACATAAAGGTCAGTTTTTCACTTACACACCAGTTAATAAGTCGCAGATAACCTTTCTAGTGAGTTCTGGTAAAATACTCAAATGGATATTATGACATGGTTTATTATACTTTATAATGCAGTAATTAGATATGAACTCTAAATAAGTATTGCAAATTCGATTAAAAAATTTGTATGGAACCACAAAAGACCCCGAATAGCCAAAATAATATTGAAGAAGAAAAGCGGGAGGCATCACAATCCCAGACTTCAGCCTCTATTACAAAGCTGTAATCATCAAGACAGCATGGTATTGGCACAAAAACAGACACATAGACCAATGGAATAGAATAGAAACCCCAGAATCAGACCCACAAAAGTATGGCCAACTAATCTTTGACAAAGCAGGAAAGAATATCCAATGGAAAAAAGACAGTCTCTTTAACAAATGGTACTGGGAGAACTGGAAAGCAACATGCAGAAGAATGAAACTGGACCACTTTCTTACAGCATTCATAAAAATAAACTCCAAATGGATAAAAGACCTGAATGTGAGACAGGAGACCATCAAAACCCTAGAGGAGAAGGCAGGAAAAGACCTCTCTGACCTCAGGTGCAGCAATTTCTTACTTGACACATCTCATAAGGCAAGGGAATTAAACGCAAAAATGAACTACTGGGACCTCATCCAGATAAAAAGCTTCTGGACAGCAAAGGAAACAATCAACAAAACTAAAAGGCAACCAACAGAATGGGAAAAGATATTTGCAAATGACATATCAGACAAAGGGCTAGTATCCAAAATCTATAAAGAGCTCACCAAACTCCACACCCGAAAAACAAATAACCCAGTAAAGAAATGGGCAGAAAACATGAATAGACACTTCTCTAAAGAAGACATCCAGATGGCCAAGAGGCACATGAAAAGATGCTCAACATCGCTCCTCATCAGGGAAATACACATCAAAACCACACTCAGATATCACCTCATGCCAGTCAGAGTGGCTAAAATGAACAAATCGGGAGACTATAGATGCTGGAGAGGATGTGGAGAAACAGGAACCGTCTTGCACTCTTGGTGGGAATGCAAACTGGTACAGCCACTCTGGAAAACAGTGTGGAGTTCCTCAAAAAATTAAAAATAGATCTACCCTATGACCCAGCAATAGCACTGCTAGGAATCTACCCAAGGGATACAGGAGTGCTGATGCATAGGGGCACTTGTACCCCAATGTTTATAGCAGCACTCTCAACAATAGCCAAATTGTGGAAAAAGCCTAAATGTCCATCAACTGATGAATGGATAAAGAAATTGTGGTTTATATACACAACGGAATAGTATGTGGCAATGAGAAAGTATGAAATATGGCCTTTTGGAACTGGAACTGGGAGAGTGTTCTGCTAAGTGAAATAAGTCATACAGAGAAAGATACTGTATGTTTTCACTCTTGTGTGGATCATGAGAAACTTAACAGAAGACCATGGGGGAGGGGAAGAAAAAAAAAGTTAAGAGAGGGAGGGAGGCAAACCATAAGAGACTCTTAAAAAACTGAGACTAAACTGAGGGTTGATGGGGGGGTTGGAGGGAGGGGAAAGTGTGTGATGGGCATTGAGGAGGGCACCTGTTGGGATGAGCACTGGGTGTTGTATGGAAACCAATTTGAGAATAAATTTCATATTTAAAAAAATGAATTTGGACTAAAGATTAAAGAAAAAGTAGATTTAGCATATAATAGAGTATAATACAGTATAAAAATTATAGAGTTTAATATAGAGTATAATATAGAGTATAATTATAGAGTATAATTATTTTAACCCAATATTCAACTAATCCCAAAAGACAAGAATGTGTTTGCTCAGCTCTTAAACTTGTACAGAGTTAACCACTTATTTGAAGATTCATTTCCACCAGCTTTATAACATTATGACAATTGACTACTTGCTTAAAATACTGCTTTTGGGAATTGAAAAGAATATTTTAATTCTTTGCAGGCATTTCCTTTCATGCTTGATGAGACAACTATTTGGGCAGTATTTAGCAAAATAACCTCTAAGAATGCAAAGAGAAAATACATATATTGCAGCTATGAAAATCATATTTTAGGGGTACCTAGATGGCTCAGTCAGTTATGCTTCCAACTTCAGCTAAGGTCATGATCACACAGTTTGTGGGTTCGAGCCCTGCGTCAGATTCTGTGCTGACAGCTTGGAGCCTGGAGCTTGCTTCAGATTCTGTGTCTCCCTCTCTCTCTGCTGCCACTCTGCCTGTACTCTGTCTCGGTCTCTCTCTCTCTCTCATTAAAAAAAAAAATTTAAGTAAATAAAAATCAGATTTTAACATTTATTTTCTAAAACAAAGAAGAATTTAATGTCACCAAATATGCAACTTAGATTTTTTTTTCATTTTATATCCTGATGCCCAAGTTTTATTACCTAAAACCGTATTAAATAAAATAATATAAAAGATGTTACAAGAACTATAAACTGGAAAAGCTTACACAGTTCATAAGAGACAGAAATAGTTCAAGTGAATATGTACATATATTCTGACTAAAGCATTCAAGAAGGAGCACTCGAATCATGAAGTCTGTACTTCTTTCTTGTTATTCTGAACATTTATAATGCCCTATATATCACCCAAAAATTCTGAGGCAAACTTTTTATATTCTGTAAATAATTTAAAGGAGTTTAATCATCTTTAACTAAATAAATGTGTTGCATTTTTTTAATCCAAGAGTAATTAACATACAGTGATATAGTGGCTAAAGGTGTACAATATAATGAGTCAACAGTTCTGTACATTACATTCTATACATTGTTTTTGTCCTACTCTGACTTATTTCACTTAGCATTATACCCTCTAGGTCCATCCATGTTGTTGAAAAAAAAAAGATTTCATTCCTTTTTATGGCTGAGCAATATTCCGGTATATACCACATCTTATACTTTCGTCTATCGATGGACATGGGTTAAGTCCGTAACGTGGCTATTGTAAACAACGCTGCAATAAACACAGAGGTACATATAACCTTTCAAATTAGTGTTTTCATTTTCTTTGTGTAAATACCCAGTAGTACAATTACTAGAATATATAGTAATTCTATTTTTAATTTTTGGAGGAACCTCCATACTATTTTCCAAGTAGCTACACAAATATACATTCCCACCAACAGTGCACAAGGTTCTTTTTCTCCACATCCTTGTCATCAGTTGTTATTTCTTATGGTTTTTATTTCAGCCATTCTGGCAGGTATGAGGTTATATCTCATTGCAGTTTTAATGTGAATTTCACTGATGATTAGTGATGTTAAGCCTCTTTTCATGTGTCTGTTGGTCATTTGTATGTCTTCTTTGAAAAAAATGTCTATTCAGGTCCTCTGCCTATTTTTAATTTGATTATTTGTGGTTTCTTGGTGTTGAGTTGTGTAAGTTTTTTTTGTTTGTGTTTATATATTTTGGATATCCATCCCATTCAGTAGGTTGTCTCTTTGGTTGATAATTTCCTTTACTGAGTAAAAGCTTTTATTTTGGCATGATCCCAATTTTGCTTTTGTTTCCCTTCCCAGAGAAGACATAGTTAGAAAAATGTTTTCATGACTGATATCAAAGAAATTTCTACCTAAATTTCTTCTAGGAATTTTATGGTTTCAAATCTCACATTTAGGTCTTTAATCAATTTCGAATTTATTTTTTGTATGGTGTAAGAAAGTGGTCCAGTTTCATTCTTCTGCATGTAGCTATCCACTCTTCCCAACACAATTTGTTGAAGATACTTTTTCCCAGTATATATTCTTCCCTCTTTTGTCATAGATTAATTCACCATAATGGGTTTATTTGTGGACTATTCTGTTCCATTGGTCTATGTATCTATTTTTGTTCCAGTACCCATATTATTTTAATTGCCTTTTGTTTTTAATATACATAAAATTGGATTTACATAAAAATATGAACTTCAGTCTATTACAATTTTCATTAAAATGTTTCCTTTTATGAAATGTTCTAAATTCTGCCTGCACCTACTCTTGACAATATAAATTATTTAGCTAAAATATTTTACATCAATGCCAAAAAATTTGTAAGGTTTGATATTTTATCCTACTTATGTCCTAAAAATGTTGCCTATCAGAATCTCTTTGGTGCTGTGTATAAGACACAAGACTCATAAACCAGAGACAAAGGATTTTATTACTCACAACCCATTGAGCTTAATGAGCATCAGCAGGTATGTTGGTTTCTATTAGCCCCAACTTCCATGGGGTAACATAATATGGGCCCAGATGAACTGTACATGCAGGTTCCTTATAAGAGAAGAATTCTGAATCTCCTTTATTGGACAAAAAACTACCATTTCCTCCTGGAGAAAGATATTATTTTAATAATACTCAATAATCAGGATGTCTGGACTTGGCACTAATGCTTACTTACCTTCTAAAACCATGTGCTCTAGGGGCACCTGGGTAGCTCAGTGCATTAAGTGTCTGACTTTTGATTTCGATTCAGGTCATGATCTCATGGTCCAGTTCTGGGATCTAGCCCCTCATCCGGCTCCATGCTGGTGCATGGAGGCTGCCTAAGATTCTCTTTCCCTCTCCTGCTGCCACTCCCCAGCCCCTTGTGCATCTTTTCTGTTTCTCAAAATAAATAAAACAAAATAAAGGATTTAAAACTGTGTGTTATAAATATATTCATGAACAAATTATCCTATAGAAAGGACATCCAGTCACTTGCTTGAAAGATAGGCAAAACTATGAGAGATCCAAAGAATTTCCCATCTTGATTCTATAATTTCTTAACTTGTGGAAAACTTTTAATGAGTATACCACTCCACCATCTACTCTGATTAATCTGATTGAAGAAGACTGCGATCATACCCATGGAGTCTGTCTCATACAGCAGTGCATTAAGGTGACTTTCAATAGGATTTAATGCAGGAAGATGAGAACAACCTGAATGAACAAGCAATACTGACTTCAGGAATTCTTCCCACCCTACCCCTCATCCAAGTTCTAGACCAACCCAACCATCTTGGGGAAAAAAAAAAAAAAAAAGAAAAGAAATCCCATAAACAATAGGATCTCCTTTAGGAATCCTAGTATCTTAGTAGCTTTCTTCTTACATTTTTTTACTGGAATTTCTACTTGGCCCAATTCATTAATTCAGGGACAACAGAATAAACTAACAACTGCAAGACTTCAGATTGGTCTTTGAAAAGGAAAATGAAGAAAATTCTATACTTCATAGCAACCCTGGCCAGAGAGTTGAGGCTGAGTAGAATCACTTTTGGAGCTGAGGTGATAATACTGATAAATTCAGCTAAAATCAACAATAATTTTTTTACTACCTTCCTGATTAGATGACTCCCATCATAGAGATATCTTCCCAAATGGTACATACCAAGAATCAGCCACTTATTTCACTGGAAAGTTCCCCCCCAAAAACCAATAGAAGTCTCATATTGGAAGAGAATCTATAGTTCTCTCCAAGATCTATTGCTTGTCCTTAAATAGTTGAAGGTCTCTCATAACAACTTCTTTATTAAAGACACTGCTTTCAGGAAAGAGTTAAGCACAAGTTCTGTTTCCACATAAAAAGTGCAGTCCTAGACATAATGACCCTAGAAAGAATACATTGATTACAATTAATGAGGCCTCTTAAGTGGGAGCCCTATATGAGTTAGTTATTCCAATGTACTCTACCAGGCAGCTGGAAGGACTTTTGATACCTAGTTCAGTGTGAATAACTGAACCTATTCATAAATTTGAAGGGACTTTCTTAAAGAGAGTTAGCTAAGATTGTGCTGTTTGTCTACTCCATCAAGTTGGTATTCATCTGTTGCATGGAATGATTGAGAAACTGGTAAGGAAATGGCTGTTCAGAAGACATTCACAGGAGCTGACAGGTGTTTTGTATGGGAGAGGCAATATTTGATCCCTCCCCCTGATGTTTCCAAGTAACTTCTTGGTAATGTTGTGAGATATGGTGATTAAATTATGATGAGAGCCATCTGGCAAAGAGATGGCATACCCAAAAGTCAGATAAAAGTAAGGTGCTTGTAATAGTTTTGGAGTGCCTTATCAGGCCTTTCTGAGAGAAAAGCTTAAGGAACAGATCTTAAAAACAAAGGTCATAAATATCCTTCTTTCTTCCATATCTCTCAATGTCTGGAAGTTTCTTCTACATGTGCCTAAGTTATTGTTCTCCTTCGTTCACAACAAAAATGGTATGTTCTATCCCTATAACTATAATTTAATTTTTCCCAATGATCACATATTCACACACATCTGTCATATGGAAGTGCTGGATGTAAAAGCAACAGGTATGATTTTTCTAAAACTTACAGAAACCCATTATCTACCCAATTTTTGTCCATTTTACCTAGTTTAATGTTGATCCTGGAGTACTCAACTAAAGACTTAATCATTATTTTTTATAATTGAGATCATACCAATTAAACAAGAGAATCCAGATATCTGAAAGAATCAAAATTAAAACTGATTCCTCTAGGATGCCTTTTTGTTGAGCTGTTATTTTGGAATAGCAACAATCAGGATGCTCTAGGTATGCTCTCAAGGGGTGAAAACAGCACCAAAACCATAAATGGTAAAGGTGTAATCCTTAATATTTAAAAATAATTCTGTAGAATTATTTTACTTGTTTTTCCTTAGGGAGTGGCTAAGAGAAGATGATCACTTATTAAGCTACTTTGGTGTATGTATGTAGATGTGTAGACATATATAGAAGCCAAACTAGCTTAATAATATTTTAGACCAAGAGTAAATAAGAAAGACAGCATCAAAAATCTCTTATAATTGACATCTGAGAAGGCAGGATCAATGGTCAAAAATTAGAGACTGAATGATGATGGTAGGGGTTGTGGAGGCACAGCAAATATGTTGACTATAAGTCTATCATTGAGTGACTGAGGTATACCATTATCAAACTGAAAGTGTTCTGGGAAGTTGAAAATACAACATTTGTTTCAAGGAACACAGTTATGTGACTGGAGTCAACAGAGGGGACTAGAATGGTAAAACTCTGTATCTAAAAATGTGTCAACAGTGTTGAAACACACTGATGGCCTCACACTGGTGTCAAAGAAGTCAATTTGCCAGGAGCAGGTGGGGGCAAAGTCCAGTACAACGTGGCTTTCCCCACCATGAAGTTAATTTGGGGAAAGAAATAAAAGTCTCACATGCAGCAGTAGCTTTTATATTCAACAGAGTCCTTTACTTGTGTTCAGTTTTTGATGGCAGATATACTGCAAGATCTTGCAGGATAATAGAACCAGGCAGCAGTGATGGTAATCTGAACATGATCAGTAATGGGATTATAGGTGGTATCATCAGGTCCAAAGTATTGTGAGAACTTTCATGAATGTCCCACTGCCTTGGTCAAGAGCAGAAATTTATTTCCAGACTGCAAAGCCATTAAAAGGATACTTGTCAATTTAGTCTGTTGTCTTCCAAATTGTGGTTTAAATAGCTAAAATTACAAATAGTCCAATCATCTGTAAAGTGTAACACAAAAGGGGGATTAATTCCAGAATGGTGGTATGAGTTGTTCTGTGGATCCTTTCCTCAGTGAACAACCACAGCAAGGAAAAATAGATAAATAAATAAGTAATTAAGTTTTTGAAAAGTGTCCTAAGTGCATACAACATATGAAAAAACACTTATTTAAGAAAATTTACTAAATTTGATAAGAACAAGAATATGTGGTATTTGAGGAATGAACAAATCCTTTCTCACTCCAGCTCAGCATAATGACACATCCACTCTGGATGGATGGGACAAGAAGACAGGAATCTTTCTTCCCCAGCTCCGAGCCAAGGACTATAGTATCACTATAAGAGGGTCAAATCACCAGCATTTCTTATTCATCTCAGCAGCATGTAACAAGAGGCTAAATTCCAGGTGAATGTATCCAAGAAACAAAGGACTTCCTTCTTCAACTCAACCACCACGCCGAGGGTGGAATCTCAACCTAGGCATGAAAGGCTGAGAATAATATGGGCCCAAGTAGCTCTCATCCAGCCTCATAGAGTAGATGTTCCATGCCAAAAGAGGAAAGCTAAGAACAGTTACTGAGGTCCCAAATAAGTTCTTTGTTCATGAAGCAAATGTGTCACTCTGGAATAACTGACTGGGCCAGTATTTCAAGCTCTAGAGATTTCTTCCAAGATGTAAGGCAGTCTATAAGATAGCTGCAGAGCTCTCTCTGAGAAAACAGGCTTTATTTGGAACAAATAAAGGTGGGAATTTCAAGGGCATTCTAAAAACAATGGATATTTTGGTGGTAAGCAACTGAAGGGACTCTAGGAACTTCATAAGAACAAGACAAACTGTAGACCACAAGGTTACCAGAAAGAACCAGGTTAAAAAGATCACTCTTGTGTCCAGAATAAACATCAAAAACTGGCCTCAACACTATTCTTTCAAAGTAAAATAATGAGATGAGACTATGAAGGCAAAGATGATGCAGAAAATTATCTCAACGATGGAGCAAGGAACTGGCAATTAGTGGGGCCTAATTACTTGGTGGGATACCAAAGAGGCAAATAGGTTAACAGAAAAATCAAGAAAAGAGACAATCTAAGAAATTCCTGTAGTAACTATTATCATCCCAGGGCTGGACTGTGTTTATATTCAAGGCCACACTCTTTTGGAGCGATAGCAGAGGCTTTACTCTGCATTAAAAGAATCATTACTAAAATAGTCCAGCTTAAGTCCATAGACAACTACATAAAAACACAAATATAAATACAAACTCTAGAATGGGAGAGGGTAGGACTTGCTACAATAAATTGTCAAATGTGTAGTTTTCAACAAAAAAAATTACGAAGTGAAAGTAAGAAAGAAAGAAGAGAGAAAACAAAAGAGAAGAGAAGATAAAAAAGAAAAGAGAAAAGAAAAGAAAAGAAAAGAAAAGAAAAGAAAAGAAAAGAAAAGAAGGAAGGAGGGAGGAAGTGACCCATTAATGTGGAAGGAGGAACTGTGAACAAAAACTGGTTGTGGGAGACATTGTAGATAAAGTCTTCAAGAAAGCTATTATAATTATACTTGAAGAACTAAGGAAAATCACACTTAAATAAGTAAAGGAAGATAGAATATTGCTGTTTCATCAAATACACAGTATCAACAGATAGAAAATATTTTTAAAAGAAAATTAAAATTCTGGAATAGAAGAGTATAATATCTGAAATCAAAATTTCACAAAAGGGGCTCAAAGTTTTGGAATGCAGAATAAAGTCTGACTAAACTTGAAGATAAATCTGTAGAAATCATGGGATATAAAGAAGAGAGAGGAAAAAATAAAGAAACATGAACAGAGACTTAGAAATATGTGGTACATTATTAAGTACAGCAGTATATGTGTAAAGTGAGTACCAAGAGAGAAGAGAAAGTAACAAAAAAAATTGTCAAAGAATTAATGACTATAAATAAACTTACCAACTTTGATAAAAATCCTAAATCTAGACACTAGGAAGTTCCACAAACTCCAGGTAGTATAAGAGCAAAAAACACCACACTGAGGCATATCACAGTAAAATTACTGAAAACCAGGGGCACCGCCTGGGTGGCTCAGTTAAGTGTCTGATTTAGGCTCAGGTCATCATCTCACCGTCTGTGAGTTTGAGCCCCGTGTCAGGCTCTGCGCCCACAGCTCAGAGCCTGGAGCCTGCTTCAGATTCTGCGTCTCCCTCTCCCTCTGCCCCTTCCCCACTCGCACTCTGTCTCTCTCAAAAACTAAATTAAAAAAAAAAAAATTTAATTACTGAAAACTGGAGACAAAGAGAAAATCTTTAAAGTGGCAAGAGAAAAGCATCTCCTCACATACAAGGGAACCACAGTATGATAAACAGTGAACTTCTCATCAGAGGCAATGAATCCCAGAGAAATGGGAAGACATTTTCAAAGTGGTGAAAAAAAATAACCAAAAATCTTATATCGAGCACAAGTTCTTTCCAATGTGAAGGTGAAAGGAATAATTCCCAAATAAACAAACCTCAAAGAATATGCTGCAAGTAAATGTCTTACAAGAAAGTAAGTTCTTTAGCCTGAAAGCAAGTGACCCAGACTGTAATTAGAATCCATATAAAAAAATAAAGAATCTAGGTAAAGTTATTTTGTAATTATAAAAGACAGTAATAATTCATAATTATTTTTGTTTTTCTCTTAACTGATTTAAATATATATCTATTTAATCTACACCTATTTTAAAGCAATAGTATAAATTGAATTTTGAGCCTTTATCACATAGAAATATAGTACATCTAATAAGAGCCCAAAGGAGAGAGTGGAAGCAAAACTCCGTTAGATTAAGGAAATGATACAAATGACATAAACTCCAATTTAAAGTAACAAATTAAAAGAACCAGAAACGGCACACAGGAGGGTTAACTTAAATGATACAGACATATGCTTTTTCTGCTTTCTTCTCCAGTTTTTTCATAAGATAGTAAATTACATAAATTACTATAACAATATAGTGTTGGTTTGTAACATTTATAGATGTAATTTATAGATGTGGAAGAAGATGCAGAGGAAACGTTCATTTTTCTCTAAAGTAGATTATGATAATTTAAGATGTATATGGTAAACTCTAGAGCAGCCAGTAAGAAAAAAAAAATTTTATATGTGGTGAAAAATCATTAAATGAACTAAGTGTTTCACTAGACAGTATCAATATAAGAAAGAGCAAACAGGAACAAAAAAGAGGAGATTTTAGACAAAAAAGAAAAACGGCTGACATAAGTTCAAGTACACTGCTAATAATATTCATAGATTCATGTGCATAGATTAAACAATCTGATAAAAAGTGACAAATCATCAGGCTAGAAGGGAAAAGATCCACACATATTCTACCCACAGAAGAAATACCTTTGATTCAAAGATACAAATATATTCAAAGTAAAGAGTGGAAAATAAGCTGCATACAAACAGGAAACATAAGAAAAACAGGCTTTAAGACAAATGAAAACCATACAGGAGATAAAGATCTCGGCATAATAAAAAAGTCAATTCATCAAAAATATATAAAAATTTAAACATATAATATGCAAGCACCAATGGAACACCAAAATGCATCAGCCAATAACCAACAGAATTGAAAAGAGAAATAGATACTTCAATAATATCAGTGGGAAGCTTTAAACTCAATTTTCAATAATGAATAAAACTATAGGAAGATCAACAAGGAACTGGTATATTTGAACATTATAAACCATTTAGACCTAATGACCATTTATAAAACACTCCACACAACTGAATATTCTTCCCAAGTGCACACAGACATGCTCCAGAAGAAACCATATTAGCTTCAATAAAATGAGCCTCAATATACTCTAAAGGACTGAAATAATACAAAGTATACTTTCAAACCAAAAGAGAATAGAATTAGAAATCAATAACAAAAATAAATTTAGAGAATTCACAACTACTATGAGATTAAACAACACATACCTAACCAATCAATTGGTCAAAATAGAAATCACAAGGGAATTTAGAAAGTACTTTGAGATTAATGAAAATGAAGGCAAAACATGCCCAAACTTCTAGAATGTAGCTAAACCTGTGTTAAGGAGAAATTTATACCTATAAATGTGTACATTTAAAAAATAAAAATCTCAATAACTTGATTTTTCACTTGAACACAGTAAAAGGAAAAACAAACTAAACTTTGTAGAAAAAGAGGGATGGAAATTAATGAAATTGATAATAAAAACAATAGAGAATATCAACAAAATCAAATTTTGGTTTTTGAAAAGATCAACAAATTGACAAAGGTTTAACTAAACCAACCAAGAATAAAAAAGAAAAGACTCAAATTACTAAAATCATAAATGAAAGTAGGGACATCAATACTCACAGAAGTAAAAAAGATTAAAAATGCACACTATGAACAAATGAATATCAACAAAAGAGATAAATTAAATGAAAAATACAAATTTCTAGGAAGACAAACTGCTGAAATGGACTCAAGAAGAAATATAAAATGAACAAATGTATAACAAGTAAAAAAAAACTGCATTAGTGATTTTAAATATTTCTATAAAGAAAAGTCTAGGTTCATATGACTTCATTGGTGAATTCTACCAAACTTTAAAAGAAGTAATGCCAATTATTCACAAATTCCTCTGAAAAATAGAAAAGGACAAAGTATTTCCAAACTTAGTTTATGAGGCTATTATTACCCAGAATACAACACCAGATAAAGGCCTCAAAAGAAAACTACAAACCAGTATAGATTATGAATATAGTTGTAAAACCTTTAAAAAATAATACTAGTAGACTGAATTCACCTAAAAAAGAATTATACACCATAACTAAATAACAACTACCCCAAGTAAGTAAGGATGGTTCAACATTCCAAAAGAAATTAATCTAAAATACCATATGAATAGAATAAAGAACAAAACCCACATGATCTCAACAGAGAAACATTAAAAACTAATTTTTGGCATAATCAAATACCTTTCATGATAAAACATTCATTAGAAATGAAAGAAAACTTCCTTACCCTGAAAAATAGATTTACAAAAATCTACAGCTAACATCATACTTAAAGGTAAAAGATAGAATGTTTTCCCTTAACATCAGAAAGAATACAAAGATGTCTTCTTTCATCATTACTAATCAATACTATAATATATATTCATGCTAGGGGAAATTAGATAACAAAAACAAATTGCATCCAAGTGGGAAGGAATAAGTAAAACAATCTCTATTTGCACAGGACATAATCTTGTATACAGAAAATCCCAAGAAATCAACTAAAAAAATAGATCTAATAAATGACCTCAGCAAGGTTACAGGATACACAATCAATCAATATACAAGTATATATTCTGTTAGTATATGCTAGTAATTAACAAATTGAAAATTAAATTAAGAGTTCCATTTACAATATTATCAAAAAGTATAAAACTTAGGAATAAATTTAAACAAAAAGTACAAGTTATGTATGCTTAAGACTACAAAACCTTACTGAAAGAAATTAAACAATACCTAATTAAAAGCAAATAAATGCAAATTAATCCATGAAATTAATTTAGAATGAAATCATTGCCCTTCTTCAAATCATATACAGAAAATTAACTCAAAATGAGCAAAGATGTAAATGTTAGAGGTAGAATTACAGAATTCTTAGGAGGAAGTTTGGAAGTAAATTTATAAGACTTTGGTTTAGCCAAAGATTTCATAAATATAACACGAAAATGTACCAGCACCAAAAGATAAAGTAGATTAAGTCAAACTTCATAAAACTTAAAACTTTTGTGCCTCAAAAGATACCATCAAAAAAGTGAAAAAATGACCCAAATCATCAGAGAATATTTGCAAGCCATATACCTTAAAAATACACTTGTATCTAGAATATATAAATAACTCTTTGTACCCAATAATAAAAAGAAAAAATAAAATAGGCAGTGAATATTAAGAGATATTTCTCCACAGACATATACAAATGACCCAATAAGCCCATGAAAAGATTTTCAACATCACTAGTCATCAGGTAAGTGATAATCAAAACCACAATGAAATATCTCTTTACACCATTAAGATGGCAATATTTTCACAATTTAATTGTAAAAAAATGAAAATTGGTGTTGGGGAGGAAGTAGAAAAATTAGAACCCTCATATATTGCTGGTAGTAGTGTAAAATTGCGCAGCCACTTTTGAAAATAGTCTCGCAGTGCCTCAAAAAGTTTAAATATAGTTGCCATATGATCCAGCAGTTCTACTCCTAGGTATGTACTCAGGAGTGAAGAAAACTATGTTCACACAAAAATCTCATACTCAAAGTTCATAGCAGCATTATTCGTAATAGTCAAACAGAAACTAACCAAGTTAAACAACTATAATAGCAAGTGAACCCCATTGAGGTTAGCGTTGCCTAACCATCAGTGAACCTGGTTCAAGCACTTAGTTGAAACTCTGTAAAATGGAGAGCTCCAGTAAGCTAGCAGCTCTGCTTCAAGTGGTGGAGTGGGAGATAAAATTTTCACCAGAGACAATTGATACTTTTGTATGTATAACCAAATTCCTACTGGAGCCAGTCTGGCTGCATTCCTGAATATACACCACTTCCCATTTGACAAGTGAGACCTGTTGGATACTATTCACCATGTTACTCACTGAATCCAAAATGACCCACCACAAAATGGGAATGTTAAACTAAAGAGTCAGATGGCTTCCTTAAGTCAGGCATTTAGTTTCAACAAGATTCCAACAGCAACCCAAGAGATGATTTTTTAAACATGGTGTACCTAGTAGCCATCCATAACTGAATATATCAGGTAGGCAATACATCCAAAACCCCAAAGGATGCTTTTTGGTGGGGGCTGCCTCCATTTGCCAAAGGTTCAAATCATCAAAACATCAGTAACAAAAACTCAGAAGTATCATTAGCATAATGGAGCTCCGTAAAAGCATTACTGTATAGGCAGTCAGGAACATCACCTCTGACACTTACGTAACAGAGAAGAAGGAGCATGTAACAATCAATTCTTACTATGCATTCAGAGATAGAAGCAACAATAACATATACTGTATTGGCCAAAAGTGTCCCCCCCCCCCCCCACACACAATTCATGTTAGTGTCCTTTCCCTGAAAAACTTGCTCAAAGCACATCAATGAAGTTGTGTGACTCCTCTCTTCATAGGTCTAGATAGGATGTAACTTTTATCCTTACATCTAAGAGAGACATAAAAATTTTATATTCTCTCCTGTCCTCAAATTTCCCCAGGTATGTTTGGCCATTGGTCACTCTTGGAAATAAGAACTGGGCCACACATCTAATCATTTTTCACATTAAAGCAGCTGAAGACAGAATGAAAAAGGTGAAAGTGATAGGGATACAAGGAGAGAAAGAATGTCTCCAAGGCAGTAAACAAAGGACAGTTAGTTTCAAGCATGTGTTGCCTGACCATTTTCCCAATATTTTTGTTCCACCCAAATTCCCATATTGGCTGTAAGGTATTATCACTGATAGCAATAATTTTAGTTTTGAGGATCCTTTGACTCATTAATCAGAGCTACATCACTTTGCTTTTCTAGTGGAACTACACTGTTTGCACTCCTTGGTTTACTGGGGCATTATTCACACAGCTGTGCCTTTTTAAAAGTTAACCTTTATCCAGGTCATTTTTTGGTCTCATTGCCATAATAGTATCTCTTACATTTCTAGCCACTTTTATCATAAGAACTAGGAGTGTCTTTCATGTCAGAAGGGTTGATTGCAAGAATTTATCTAGATTTATTTGGGTCGGTGTCTTACTCTCTAGTGAGTCCACTTCAGTGGTATTCTAAACCCAACCTGGGGCAATAAAATAAAAAACTACTATTCAATTCCTTATCCATGGTTTCATATGAGAGTTTGCCAAATTTGCCTTACAGTAGCCCATACTCAATACCAATAACTAAGACATTTTGTTGTTGTTGTTTTTCCCCAAAACAATCTTGAGATTGTCATCATAAATTATAGGAAGATCTTAGGTGTAAAACAGCCCAGGTACTGCACATCTTACAAGCATTATGCATTCTACTTCTTCCTCCCACAATGACTGGAAGTTTTAAAAGTGGTTTGGTTTTCAAACCAAAGTGGTCATGAATTTCCTTCTTTCTTTTCTTTGTGTAGATAATGCATCCCTGTAACTGTTGTTAGATGGAGGGAAGGGAATAGGCCAAAATCTTATGCCCATCCAGGATGAATTTGCATCCTAGTTATTACAGTGGGGCAGACCTGAACTGAAAGCCAAATTTCAAGAAAGTGCCCTCCCTGAGAGAGAGGGCACCACTCAGAAGGCTGACTTTTGAACTATTTTTCTATGATTCAATTGGTAGTCACTGTCTCAACTCTCCCTCAATACAAGTCAATGAAATTCTGGATTATTTATTGTCAATTGTCCATAAAATTGATCTACATGTTCACTACTGATTTCCATGAACTCCCTCGAGTCCCGTATATTACCCAACAGACCCTCATTCTTCTTCAAGAGAAACATCTCTGTGAGTATCCAATACTTCACACCAAAACTGTCAAGAAATATCAAGGGTCTGAGATTTTATCCTAATTGCCAAATAACAAGTTAGCATGCCACAATTTCACAAATGCTGGTGTACAACCGAAGACTTAGGTCATAAATGAAGAACTATATAGTCACAGCACAGCAAGCACCATGAGAATTAACACGTGATTTTCAGCCAAAGTCCATAAGTGCAATGAAATATAAACATAGATAGATGTCTGTACATGTGGTGAGTTGCATCACACGAGAGGAACCCTGAGCTCAAGAAGCACTGATCATTTAGCATACTTACTCTTTGCTTTGAATGGAAACATTTCATTTATTACCCTGTACAGTGAACATATCCGTCCTTTGCTTCAGAGGGGGATATTATTTCTCTATTCCAAGGCTACAGCAAACCAGTCCTTTGCCTCAAAGAAAAACAACATATATAAATAAATTTACAATAAAAGGAAATATATATGTGGAAATCTATGTAAAGAAATATATAAGGAATTATATATAAGGAATAGTTGAAGCCCTTTTACTATATAGACTTCTTTAAAAAGATAGTCAAAAACAATCAGCAGAGCTACCTCACTCAAGATGTGCAGAAACATGACACCCATGGAAAATAATCTCTCAACAATCTATACATGCTATCATGTGTTTAATTTTTTAACTCCTATTCCTTTGAACTCAAACTATATTTCTGAAGAATAGTAGGTATTTTGGAAAACTGAGGGGATATGCATCTTTTCTCATTAATAATGTATCATTCTCCTTAAATATTATAAGAACACTTTAGACGATGAGCTATTTCCTTCAGTGTGTATAATTTCATAAAACTTCCACATTATGGGCACTGTAGGCAAATACTGTAGGCAAGTACTATGTATGGGAACAGTTTGTCATTGAAACGATTCTCTTAATATCATTTTCTTTTTCTTCAACTTCCTTTTAAAGTTTTAAAAAATCCATAGCTTTAAAAACCCATACCCTTTAATCATAAGTAATACAAATTTAGAAATTATTCAGCATGTCCATTTTTTTAATGAGGAAAATTGAGATTAAGTGTGAGGGTATGATGGAGCAAGTTAATGACTAGAAGTGCTGTCTTTGTGGACAGGTACTTGGGTTTTCTCTCATCTGTTAGGAAAATTTGTTCATGTGTTTCTGTTTGCAGGAAATATGGAAAATCAAGCAAAATTACATATTCATACACATTATATATATGTGTATATATATATGTATGTATATATATACACATATATATGTATGTACGTAGACATACATATATATATGTATATTCATATACATATTTAGAATACAAAAAAAGTTAAATCCATGCCAAAACTTTATGCAAAAATTTATGCATTCCATTTTGCAGGAAATGTTCAGTGACATTAAAAGCTCCATTTAGATGAATCAATGCCATTATATCATCAAATCTAGGAAGGATCATCTACATGTAAAAAACTTCATATCCCAAAATAACCCTATTTAAAATTAGGCCAAAATATAGACTAAGTATTTATTCATTATGTAAAATGGAAAATGAAGAAAAATTAGAAAATTAAGATGGAGAAAAACATAAAGTGATTTGCATTTCATGTCTTTATTAAGACATGTATTTATTATACAATTGTATTTATTATACAATTGCATTAGTATAACAATTTAGGGGTGCTTATAGAATGTATAAAATAAGTGGAAGGAAAATTCTCATGGAGTTTACAAAATATATTACAGAAGGAAAACAAGAAAGTAGAAACAACCTAAAAATAATAACAAAGTAATATAGGAGCAAAACAATATCAAGATAATGTGTACATATGAGGAAGGATTTTTAAAGAATATTGGATTTAATTATTATCCTATAGATATTAAGAGTGTTCTCTACTTATAGAGGGTTCTCAGTGTGATCTATGTCCACAATTTATCACCATTTTTCTTTTCTTGTCCCCATTTCTCTTCCCCGTTTCCTCATCTCTTATTACATACCCCTCCATTTGGAAATATTTTAGGTACAGCCCATAAGATATATATGAAATTAAGTCCTACTCCAAATAATTTTTAAGTAAAATAATATTTAAAAGTTTTAAATAGGTAAAATTTAATATTTATCAAAATTATCACTAAATATGCTTGTTAATTGAGAACATTTACCACATCACACTTAAAACTGGTGTTTGTTTTTTTTTTCAAATGAGGTCATACTCATAGTTTCCACATATACACGTTTTGAAATTATTTTAATGTTTACTTATTTTTGAGAGTGAAAGAGACTAAGCACAAGTGGGGGATGAGCAGAGAGAGAGGCAGACACAGAATCTGAAGCAGGCTCCAGGCTCCAAGCTGTCAGCACAGAACGTGACACAGGGCTGGAACTCACAGACCATGAGATCATGATCTGAGCTGAAGTTGGACACATAACCAGCCGAGCCACCCAGGTACACCCACATATATACATTTTGGGATACCATCATTCACCTGGATACAAGGATAGTTCTATATAATATTTTTAGTTATTATATTTAATGTAAGCCTATTATATATGCAGATAAAATGGAATCTTTTTAGTTTGAACCTAACTACTAAGTTTAATTGTAGAAGACAAATTTTTACCATTTAGAGATTGTCTTCTAGTATAAATGGAATGAAAATTTTAACCAAATTTCAACTCTACAGAAAATTTTTAATTATTAATATACTAAGACAATTCTCTCCAAAATTTGTGCCTTAAGAGTCCAGAATCATGTCCATATGCCAAACTCTCTGCTGAAGTTCATCTTAACTATAAATATAGTTTATGGGGCGCCTGGGTGGCTCAGTCAGTTAAGCGTCCAACTTCGGCTTGGGTAATGATCTCTCAGTTTGTGGGTTCGAACCCCATGTCAAGCTCTGTGCTGACAGCCCAGAGCCTGGAGCCTGCTTCAGATCCTGTGTCTCCCTCTCTCCGCCCCTCCCCTGCTCATGCTCTGTCTCTCTCCCTCAAGAATAAACATTAAAAAAAAATTAAACTATAAATATAGTTATACTAAAGAAAGAAAATTAATCAATTTAATAACTTGTGCCATTAATAAGAATAACTAAAATATGGCTTAAGTTCCTTTAAAGATTTAAAATTAGAATAATTTAATTGATAATGTTTAAAATCACACTTTCAAATAAAAACGAAATGTGACTTATAAAAAAGTTAATTTAGGTGCAATTATATGTTACATAAATTTTGTAAATAGCTCAAATATACTTCTACTGGGCTGTCAATGATGGCAGGCCATATTTCAGTTGCCAGAGCTAGTAAATATATATATTTACATTAACTCATACATATATTCATATCTATGATTATTCCTATACCTATCTAATGACAGATCTCTATTGATGACAGATGACAGTTAAACATGTAAATAATCAGGGAAGGCTATTACAAATATATATGTATATGTGTGTGTACAAAACATAAATATGTTTATAATCTGACTATAATCTGACTATAATCTATCATTACAGAACTTATTATACCTTCTGTGCTTATTTGTAACTTGTTACTCTGACAGTGAGAAATCTGACTCCCATTATCTACCATTATTACACATTTATTCAACCGAAGTATACATGTAAAGTAATTCCAGGATTTATAACCTATATTTCTATCTCTGCAAGAAATAAATTTACTAAAGAGAGTACAGGTTTCAAGTTTAGTTTTCTTTTTCCCTTCATCTTATAGTTACCCATTCAAACAATTTTCTGAGGTTAGCTTTCCCCCCACCCTCTCAATATAACTGTCATATAATTGGATTTGTCTGTCACATTCAGCAATCCATGCTAGGACTTTTTAAATGTATTTATTTATTTTTAATTTGTCTGGGGTAAGTTTTACTTTTGCTAGGTTTTAACCAATACATAGAGTCATACATCTAGCACCAAAGTCATAGGTCCATACCCTACATAACAGTTTAGTTGCTTATTTTTAAAAGAGAATATTAGATGTAGTTAACTCTCAAGTTAACTTGAGAATTTCAGAATAAACATTTTTATGGAAAAGTTATAAGTAACACATTTGTTTTAAAAACTACTGAAATGTCCATCAGAGGAAATGCTATCAGTGAAATGTCTCTGAAAGGCCTTAAATAAGTACAAATATAATAATGCATACTCAAATACTGTATCGCATAGGAGAGATGCTATAAAATAAAAAAACAAATGTTTAACAGATGGGGATGAAGGTGGTGGGTGAAGTGGGAAGCAGCTGCAGCAGTATACAGAGAAGCCAGAGGAAGTTTCAGTGGACAAAAAACTTAGAAGACAACAGGGTTAGTCCTGTAAATATTTTGGAAAGGTTATTGCAAGTAGATAAAATCTTTAGAGGTGCACAGTCCACTAGCTGCAAGTGGCTCCTTAAATTTTAACTGATTAGATTTAATTAAATTAAAAAATCTAGTTCTTTGAATATCAGTGCTTAGTAACCACATATGCATACTACAGATTACATACTATTTCCATTCTTGTAGAAAATTCTATTGGAAAGCATTTGACTTATATTAGCCTTATTTTGGAAGCTTATACCTGTCATTTGGAGAAACAGCAAGGTAGTTGGAGTGGAATGAGTAAGAGGGGAAGAAGTGAGTGAGATTATGAGATGGCCCAGGTAAAATACTTACACAAAGGAATTTGTTGGAAGAGACAGTCTGCCATGGACCCTGAGCATCCCTGCACATTTTTGCTGTGTATGTCCAATTGCAAGGCTTACCCCACTCCTTGCTAATAAGCATTTTGTGTGGCTAGTCACATAGATAACTAAATAGGTCAAAGCAACCACAGTGTGCCAACTTTGTAACTGTGGGAAGAGGACTGACTTGCACACTGCTAACTGCAACGTGTGTGGCTTGTTCAAAAAGCGCTAGGCCCTTGGTCCAGTTGTTTGTTTGTTTGTTTTTCCCCAATCCAACCCAATGCATGTAGATGTATCAACTGGTTTTCTTTGTGGCACCCATGGGACTTGGAACAAGGGAAACGCACACAAATATGATACACATACCGCTTGTTTTGTCATGAGTAACACAGGCATTTGTCTCACAAGAGTCTCAAGTTTGTGCCAGGATCCATGACAGAGTTATAGACTAACTCATTAATTTGTGCAGTAGTCAGATATCCTAAGATTCTCACTACTTGATTATGCCATCAAACACTAATTCGGGGTACAGATGTAAAGTCACTTTACATATGTAATAAAGAGTACAGACCTAAAATAGGGACATTATCTGGATTATTTGGTAGGCCAATATAATCACTTGAAAGCAGAGGAAATTTAATCAGTTGGAGTCAGAGATATGAGAGAGTAAAGTAGAACACATGAGGCCTGAGGAAGGAATTTATCATAAATATCATAAATGATGGATTCAGATAGACTATTAAGAATTTCTACTGAGACCTAGTAAAATGACTAAAAATGAAAAATTCCAAGTAATTTATGGCAAGCATTTAGAGCAACTGGAACTTTCATAAGCTGTCAGTGCAAACTGCAAATTACTACAACCACTTTGGGAAAGTTTGAGAGCATTATAAAGTTGAACATATACATTTCATATAATTTAGCAATTCCATTCATGCATATATCCTTCAGAAATACATATACATACATAGATATACATATACATAATACATATTCCTACTAACACTACTCATAACCCCAAGCTGGAATCTACTCAAATGTCCACCAGGAATTGGATAGTGACATATTAATATATTCAATTCTCTATTGCAATGAGCATGAATGATTTCCCATCATTTGCAATACATGAACCACTCAAACACACTCTTGATCAAAATGCTAAATTATTAGTTTTCTTTTTCTTTTTTTTTGATTGGCAGAGAGAGACAGAGCACGTGTGGGGGAGGGGCAGAGAGAGAGGGAGACACATAATCTGAAGAAAGGTCCAGGCTCCTAGCTGTCCGCTTGGAGCCCGATGTGGGGCCCAATGTGGGGCCCGAACCCAGGAACCGCGAGATCACGACCGATCGGAAGTCAGACACTCAACCGACTGAGCCACCCAGGCGCCCCGATCAAAATGCTAAATTAAAGTGTGTACCATATGATTCCATTCATGTAAATGACAAAAGCAGGTGAAATTGTCCATGCTTTTACCCTTGTGGTTAATGATTGAAAAGAAGGACAAGGGAGACCTGTAGGATGAGGTAAATGTTCTTTTTCTTGAGATGGAATCCAGTTACTTACATGAGTCCAGCTAATGAAAATCATCCTGCTGTGAATTTCTGATCTGTGCCCTTATGTATATTATATCTAAATAAATGATTAAAAAAATACATGCTATATATATAGCATTTATCCCAAAGTGAGGTGAGGAAGGGAAAGAAAATTCAGCAAATTTTTCTGGCCAAATAGAATTAGTAATATCAGATAGACAGACACATACTAACATATATAAAAATAAATTCCAGAGGCATTAATATCTATTATTTACAACATTAAGACACATGGAATATAAACACACAATGTAAGTACTGTAGACTTGAGTCTGAGTATGATATATCAAATGAGAAATGGTGAAGAGATTAAAGCAGAGAAGAATAAGGGAATCTGGAACCGATTTTCCTGGGATCTAGCTTCTAATGCCATGAATTCAAAAATAAATAGAGACCACTAAATTTGGAATTTATGGACAATGTACATTTTAAATTATAATATATAAGTTACAATTTATAATGTATTTGTGGCAAATAGTAGTCACCAATGCCAAATCCAAAACCAATGCAGGCTTAGTCATGTATACAATTCCAAAGACCATAATGACCTGATAAAGGGAGCATTTAATATTTAATATTGAATCACTACAAATATTCATCTTGTCAGCCATTTGGTGGTATCTTTATGTTTCATAGCTTTACAGATATATGGATGCTACTTTTTTCCTGCTAAAAAAAAGATCAATTTCTGAAATTTTAGGATCACTCTGATCTACTCAAGTTCATATTTTATGATAATCTCTGGCCCTTTTATTGTGTTATTTTCTCTTGCATGTTACTCCATTTGTTTACTATGTTTTCATATTGTTTCTAGATAAATGTATTCACATCCTGGCTGAGTTTTCATGTATCTGATCCTATTTTGAATAACCGATCATATTAATTCCCAAAATACACCAGACTGGAACTACAGTGTGAAGGGATTTGACTGGGAGACTCAGTACTCTTTATATTTTGTATGATAGGAAGCCATTGATTGTACATTTTAGTTAATTAGTAACATGAATAAACTCAGGATTTAGGAAAACAAATCTAGCAACCAGCTTAAAAAGAGCTTAGAGTAAGATGATACAAAGTAAGGAAAAAAGAAATAGTCATATCCTCATTGAAAGAGCAATGAGAACTGAAAAGAAAAAGGTGGAAACACGTGCCCTTGTGAGAAGGATGAACAAAACTTGTTTTATAGCGAAATTAGGGTATTATCAGAGAAAGAAAGTGTGCTACTGTAGACATGATTATCTTACAAGGTAAAAAATGCTTAGGTATATCTAACAGTAAGTGCATGAAGGTCAAAAACTTGCTAGCAATGATTAAAGGGGGTTTACAACAACTCCTTGGGGGTAATAGGGTAGATACAGTTGGAGGAACAGGGTAGATAAGTACAGTTGGTATCCAGTTATGAAGACACATATATGTGTTGCTAATCTACGTTAATGTTATATCTTAAATTACAAGGTTTTCATATCCACTAATCAGTTTTTCATTAAGTATCCATCTTCTCAGTGTTTTTATTAAATGACTTTAATAATAATTTATGTAATCCACACATAAAATAATACATGAGAGGTCATCCACCAAATTCTTTCTTTCAGCTGCCCAAAACTCTTTCCAAAAGAAGCTACTTCTACCAGATCCATATATGTCCTAGCATACATACTCTGCTCAGAGACATTCACATAAATATTCATTACAAGTAGCATATTATATGCACTTCTGTACACCTGACTCTATTCGTTTGTGTCTTCGACATCATTCTTTATCTAAATATATACAACTGCTTTGTTCTTTTTAATAGTTACAGAATATTCCATGTTTGAAGGAAGGATTTTTTGGGTTGTATACAATCTTTCAATATCAAGCAATAATACTATGAATATACCTGCATATATAATGTTGTTAATGTGTTAGTATTTATTTGGAAGATAAATTCCTATCAGTATTAAGTAATAATTCAGAAGTTTATAGATCTAAAACATATCTAGCATTTTTATAATGTACAAACCAAATAATAGTACATGCATGGGTAGAATATCACCTTCACCTTAAGGATACAGATAAATCTCTTTAATAATAATCTACCCCTGGGCCTAAATACCAGTATTTTAAAACTTGGGTCCTACAGTGATTTGCCACTAAACTGGCTCTCCAATTAAAAAAAAAAAAAAATCACTGACAAAGTATTTGCCAATTTTTGTGGTGTAAATATTCCCACCATGGCCTACTTCATGCTACCAATGATTTGACAACTGGCTCTCAAATTTTTGAACCATTTTTTTGGTTCCAGAGAATTTGGGCCAGGTCCAACACACCGTTAGTCACTTGGATTTATGTCTCAGCCTATAGATAGTTATCTGAAATACTTATTATTTAATTCTCCAACCATTGTGTTCTCATTTCTAAAACACAGAACCTGCCTTACAGGACTACTCTAAGGATTACTGGATTCAGTTCCTTACCACTGATTTACTCTTTAGTTCAATATAATGAGTTAGGCCCAATCACTTCATGAAACAACTCCCCATATATTTGCAGTTACCTCTGACCAGTTACAATGTACGAATGTATCTCCTTACTTGATATTTTGCTACCACCGTGCCCACATACATTTTGAAAGATTTGTCTCTCTTGGTTGCCTCTGTATTTATGTGTGTGTATACACACATATATAGGATATTAAATATAAAATAAATGCATGTAATATATACATATATGTGTTTATATATATCCTCTATATATTATCTCCTAATATATTTAACTACTCTTTTTCATGATCTTGCATAGGTTTTCCTTTTCCTATTCATCTTCCAGTACTGAAACTTACCAAGTTAGATCTTTAGATTACTTTCATTCTTACTCTGCATAGAAATTATGAGATCACCTAAACCTATGGCTCCAGTTACACCATTAATGATTATAGCTCCCAATTTTAATTGGCCAGGTAAAATTCCTATTAAAAACTCTCTATTTAGCAGACATTTTGCTGAGAACTAAAAATACAAACATGAATCAGTGCTTTTCCCCCCCAAAAGCTTCCAGTCTATTGGAGGAAACACTGGGGTAAAATAATTTTGGTTACCTATGACGAGTCCTATGCCCCAGGTATATTGAGCCACTTGTCATTACATGTATATGATATATTCTATCAAACCACTTACTTTTCAGCCTCTGTGCCTTTCTTCTCTCTTGCTCCCTCATTATTTTCAATCCCAAGATTAACTGTCTATTTGAAAGTCTTCTGACTTCCTCGGCGGGGGGGGGTATTCCCCATGTTCCAATGATATCTTGCAGAAATTTTCAATAAATTAACATTATTGTGTTAATTTGTTCATATTCATATTTAAATCTTTGTCCTATCTCTTCATTAATATGTGAGCTCCTTGTAATGCTTACAAGATATTTTTGTTTATTTAGAACCTAGATAGTGCCAGCTAAAGAGAAAGTACTCAATAAATAAAATTTCAATTGAAGTTTAATTCCATGTTACAGAGGGAACTGAAGCACAGATTGGGGTAATTAAATTAACCTTAAATATCCCATTCAACTCTGAAATGCAGTAAAATAATTATTTGATATCAGAATTGTGGGTTTGGACTCCTTTCAAGTGAAGGAGTATTTCTGCTACAAAAATGGACAGTAAGCCAAGTGCTTAGAAAAAGAGGCCCAACAAGTACAAGCTCACTCAGTTAATATGTATTTTTTTTCCATGCCAATCAAAGCTATCTATATTTACATACACATTTCAGTTAGCTTACAAGGAAACACGGTGACCTGGAAAAGGGCATATCTACCCCTTCCAATAAATATATTGAAAAAATGCAACATTATTGTTTCAACAGAGGTAAACAAAAGAAAGAAGATTTAAAATAGTGCATTAGAGGAGAGCCTGGGTGGTTCAGTCAGTTAAGCACCCAACTTTTGATTTCGGCTTAGGTCATGATCTCATGATCCAGTCGTGGGATTGAGCCCCGCATCAGGCTCTACACTGGGCATGGAGCCTGATGGGGATTCTCCCACTCTCTTCCTCTGCCCATCCTCTACTCACGTGTGTGCACACCTTCTCTCTGTCTCTCAAAAAAAAAAAAAAAAAAAAGAAAAGAAAAAAATGGTGTACTGGGAAGTGATAGAATAGAATGTAATATATATTATTTTAGGATCTAGAGAAATCTTGCTTTATAAATTTTGGTTCATAGCCAGGTATAAATTTGGTTTTATTATCATTATAATGGATATGGTAGGGTCAATGTGAACCAATGTATATTAACAAACAGTGCCCAAAATACAACTAATAATATCATTATTCTTAGTGAAACTGGATTCAGTTGATATATAAAAAATATTCCTTCTTTTCCCCTTCACTACTTCTCATTTTTCTTGTTGTTGTTCTTGTTACTATTATTAAGGAAGCAAGTATTTTTTTAAGATGGGATCAGAGTTGTGCACTCAACTAAAAATCAAACACTAACGAGAACATGTTTTCTTAGTTTACTCAGAAATATGTCATACGCAGTAGCACCAAAATCATTGCTCATGTCAAGAAAGATTGCTTCTATTGCCTTCCCTTGATTGATCAAGTTTAGATTAGTTTGATAGGACTTGTACTTTATGAAGCCATTGCTGTTATTAACTAATTCCAGGGGTAAATTACCTTCATAAAATAGACCAGGCTATTTCCTCTGTTGACTGGCCAGGAGGCAAACTCACTGGCAAAAGCAGACAAGTGCTACTCCTTCCACCCAAAAAAACTGCAAAAAGTGCCAGTTATTCTCTAGGTCACTAAGCAAATGAATAATCACTCTTCATTGTAATCTTGCCCTTCAGAGTAACCTATATAACACTTTTTTTTAGTAAAAAAATTAAAACAAAGGGATCAGTAATTTCAAGGGTTATAGATTTTCTCTTTTCAAAGTCTAGGTGCAACACTGTTTTTACACCAAAATAGTTAAAATACTTATAAAAATATATTTTAAAAAAGTAATACATTTAACATTCATCATGGTTTATAATGTATCTTTCCGTATTATCAATTTTAATTCATCTCCTATTATTTTTGTTATTTTGTCTATACTACAGTCTTCTTTTCATATTTCAGAAATTATTACTTTTTCTTTGTGTCATCTCCTTAACAAATCCAAGATTTAGTAAGCACACAAGAATCATAACCTATAGAAAAGAAATTCTCCAACAATGTGGAGAATGCTTATGCTTGGATAAGTATTATTTTTAAATGGAAAATTAGGTCAGTGTCAGATCCATAAGTAATTGAAAGACATCAGTTTATTAAACATTACTGATTGTCTTCTCCATTCCCCAGACCTGCCTGTCATGTGTCAGTCAAGAAGCAAGAACCACAGGTACAATATTCAACAAGAGGTTAAACTTAATCTTAAGAAGCATAACAAACACTAAAGGATATAAACATGAGAACTAAGTCTTCAATAGACCAGTACAAATTATATGAGCAGCTGTTTCTGGTTGATGAGACCCATGGGCATATACCATTCTCTCACAATCTGATATAAAATAATCTGTTATGTTCAAAATCATTCTTGTTTGGTCTATTGTCTATACACCAGTAGTGTGGTATTCATTAAGTTCCCAGACAGTGGTAGAAAAGTATAATGGTTAGGGAGGGCAAATACATAACCAGATTAAATATCTAATATAGTGTGGATATAATTTAAGTCCCTTTTAATGAAAGAATCTAATATAAATAAGAAACTGATCTAACTGTAGAGTAGTGCCATACCATATTACTGGTGAAGCTGTTAGCAGTTTGAATATGTGACAGTAGATGTGGCCAATTTAGCTTACTTGAAAAGAAGTCTCTATTGTTTAATTCATAAATAACCACCATTTGAGTCAATGGGCAATGGTATTTGGAATGCCACTGAGGGGACTACTGTGCTGGAGATAGGAAAAGATGGTGAGAGATTTCTAAGTAAGAGCTCTTGGTGCTACCTTCAAATTACATCTCAAAACTGGCCACTTCTTCCCAAGTCCTTTACACCAAGATCTAAGATGTCACCTTCTCCTACCTGGGTTATGGATAATTTGTCTTTCTCATTCCACCTTTCTCTCAACAGTAGCCAGAGTGATTCTGTTAAAATCAACCTGTATCAAGTTGCATCTCTGTTCAAAAACTTCTACTGGGCTTCCCAAATCACTTTGAGGGAAACACCAAATATTTTTCAATGATCTTCAAACTGTAAGTATTCTGACTAATCATTTTTCTCTTTCATTTTATGTCCTACTAAATCCCTCCTGCTTTACATTCTCCTTAAGTCACAGTAGCCTTTCCAACATTTCTGGAATATTAATCTCCTTCAGATTTTTTGTACTCACTCTTCCTTTTGCTAGAACGCTTTTTCCTCAGGTCGTAGTATAATTTACTCTCTAACCACTTCTTGCCTTTGCTCCTTATACATTAAGCACTCTATATAGCAGCCACTTCTAACATTAGTTTATTTCTTCAATACTAAATATTATCTAATGTATTGTACATTTTCATATTGATGGTGTCCCTTACTTATCTCCACAACTATATGAAGGTTACATGAAGATAGGTATTTTTGTCTGTTTATGTATGTTTGTATCCCCAAATGTAGAACAATGCCTAATCTATAGCAAGTACTCAATAAAACTGCTGAAACATCACAGAATAGGTCTTCTCTGTCCATCTAATTATTATAAGAATTGGTGAACATTCAGATTGGAAGGAAACAGTCCTATTCTAAAACTAATTGACATGTTCCACTCAAAACCCAAACCTCTTCACAACCAACTCTTCATTCTTGATTACTGTAAATTCTAGGCTGTTTACAAAACAGTAACTATTCATGAATCATTATAGATTGATATTACTAGGCAATTTCCCTTCCAGAGTAAACAACAAAGATATAAAGCTTTAAGTTTAGCCTACTAAAGTAAGTTTAGAAGAAAAACTCTTGAGTGAGGTTTTCATGTTCCAGTAGTCTAATCCTAGCTGGTACCAGCATATTTGCAAAGCACATAAATCAAAGCTAATTGTTTCTTCTTCAGAGAACAGATCATAATAAATTTCTCTTGGGCTCCTGGGTAGGTGCACTGGAAACATAAGCCACATACTCATGCAAATTATTACTACATTCAGAATTTGCTAGAACCTGGTCTTCCATAGACAACTTTCAAGTAACAATAGAATCCTACTACATATAACTAGATTTCTGTATTGATAGATAACACAGCATGATCTCCTTACTGCTAGTCATTGATTCACCTCTGGTTTCTTCAAATAAGTGGCTTGAATAGAATAAAAGTCAGCTCTGAAAGATTTATAGTGGAAGGAGGGCCTTGTAGTGAATGGAATGGACAGAATTTCTAATTGCATTGGATTCTTTAAAAAAAAAAAAAAAGAAGAAAGTTATATCAAGTAATTATGTTTAGGTCTTACACTACCATTAAGCACAGTCTTAGGACCAAGCATTGTTTTAGGTGTTTAGACGTATCAGTCTACAAATGGATGAAACTTCCACTCTTATTCTAGATCACAGCAGAAAGGTAAAAATTCATTTAGAGAATGAATTTTAGGAATGCTAAAGAAACACATTCTGTTTTGATTTTCAGAAATGACTGATTATTATAAATCCGATTATTATAAATTATAAAGGCAGCTATAGCCTGTCCTGCATTCTGGAAACTGCCATTACAACTTCTGGCTATAGTACTATGACTAAATGGGCATAACCTAAGTAAGCCAGACATGACTAGAAGCACCAGAAGAAACTAGGAGTAGTGGGAAGCTGCAGAAATAGCAAAAAGAGTGGTGTGCAAGATCTGTCTCCCTTCCATTTGCCAAAACTGTATGAATAAATCTATTTGGTGGCAATTAATTACACTAAGAATAACTGCAAATAAGTACTGAAAATGCAGTTTTCAACTTTGCCATTGAGGAAGGCATATTAGAAGAATACTGAAAATGGATGGTGACCACTAAACTATATTATCCACCCATTAGTTAATCTTCTCAATTACCCCACATTTACCAGGAATTACATAGCTACATATGAATTATCATGCAGAATGGAAGAGGATGGAACTTGAATAGACTGAGAAGGCATTTCCACAAGGAGCATGGGCAGCAGCAGCAATGGGAGGTAAGTGTACACAATGAGATTTATCAAACAAGAAAACCCACTGAAGATAATTATAGCCAGTTTCCTCACTGATAGAGAAGGCATAATTATGTTCAGGGAGAAAATTAAAATAAACATTGTACTGGATAGAATGGGGAGATGTTGGTATGAATTTGTAGTGGTATGTTTTATATATATGTACCTCTACATGCTCATACACACACACACACACACACACACACACACACGGATGTAAGTTTTATATATAAAATATACATTACATACATATTCATAAGTGTGTGTGTACATTCATATAATCCCTGGTTCTTCCACTGAGAAGGCATAGGAGCAGTAACAACCCAAGAGCAAGGAGAACACAACTGTGCCTGAATAATGGATTATAAATACCATTCTCCCCAAATAGGAACCAAGGCTCCTTGGAGAAACAATTAGAAAATTAGAAATTAGAAAATGATCTGGAACATCATGTGTATGTGTATGTGTGTGCACACACGTGACAAAGTAAGGATGTGTTCAAAGAATGATGCAGGCAAGTCAAAGTCACACAAAAGGAACCTTGAGGGGCTTTCACTGTCCAAATCTGGGATAGTTCAGGTATCAAAAAACAATGATAATAAGGAATTATAACTGATAAACAAAAGAGGCATGTATGTAAATAGACTAATATAAATGAGTAAATAGAGTTTGATCAGGAGTAAGACAGTTCAAGAGTCTTAAAGCACTTCCTCTATGCTGATTTCTTGATTATGATGGCTGTATGTGGTTATATAATAGGATGTTCCTATTTGTAAGTAATACATTCAAGTATTTTTTGGTAACAGGGCACCTTGTCAGTAACATACTTTAAACTATCAGAAATAAGAAAGTTATATGTACTATTCTTACCATTTTATGTAAGTTCACCACTAAAATAAACTTAATATGCATTATTATACAAACGTTTCCCATGACAGACATTTATTGCCACGCATCACTTCATTCCATACTACTTTTAGTTTTATAAAATATTTCTAATTACTGATGCCAATGAATTTTTATTGTATACAAAATACTTAAACCAACTGTACATTATTTAACATCAGGGTTAAGTAATACATTTTCTCCTATATTAAAGATACCAAAATATAAAAAGGATAAAAAAAATTAATGTTTTAGTATTATGAATGTGGTTTCCTAAAACCACCTAAAAACTTGGGTGTCCTTTTATATAGGTATCTTATCACAACAGTTATAATTTTTTTTTAATTTTCTTTACTTTTGAAAGACAAAGCACAAGTGGGTGAGGGGCAGAGAGAGGGGGAGACACAGAATCTAAAGCAGGATCCAGGCTGAGTTGTCAGCACAGAGCCTGATGCGGGGCTCTAACCCACGAACTGTGAGATCATGATGTAAACCAAAGTCAGATGCTTAACCAAATGAGCCACCCAGGCACCCCACTTACAAGAACACTTTTAAAGAACCACACAGTAGAGCTTTTATTGAAACATTTCACCCTTCATCTTTTCCTATATCTTTATGAGCAGTCATTTGTAACTTCGTTTTTTCATTCTTAAGAAGGCTTAAACATATGTTCTCTGTGTACAGAATAAAGGCATATTAGAAATGTTTATTTACAAATTTGTATCATTTTCCTAGAATATTAAAACATCATTATGCAAATTGTCTACTTTTAATGGGCATTTTAAAATCAGATTTATATTCCAATTTTCTCAGAAAGAAAATACAACCAACAAAATCATACATCATGTGTATTTTCTAATGTCTTCTTTTCTCTTATTCTTATTAAACCTTCTTATCTGTTGCTCTATATGTTGCATTATTTAAAGGCTGTTTGACATATTTACTACTTGTGGAGAGCTAATTCGAGAACAAAATTGCTTTTAACATGCTGTGATAGATTTTCAAAAAAATTTCAAGTTCAATTATTTATAGACTAATTTTCTGTTTGCTGTCTAGTGAATGGCAAAGTGAAAAGTTCACAAATCCGGCTAGATGACACTTGCCTCCTCATATTCTAGGGCACTGACATTTCTTGCTGGACTGACAGTAAATCATAACTCCCCAGGCTACTCGTTAACTTTTAGAAGTTGATATAGTAACTTAAAAGTTTGGTCTCCCTTGGATGACCATGAATTCTGCTTATGGATACTATAAAAAAAAGTACTTGGGATGGTAATAAATGGTGCCTCAAAGACTGAATTTAACTGTGGTAAACTTGAACCATAATCACTATGGCTACTTCCTATGAACATTCACATTGATGCTTCAGAGGCTTGAGGGATCACGATATTTTTCACATCAGATAAACTGTATTTTCATTTCAGACTGTGTCATTATCAGACCTATAGGCAGCCATCAATCACCTTATGATCTTTGAGTCATGCATCACTGTTATTAGGGTCCTACTAGAGTTTAGTTAAAAAAAAAAAAAAAAAAAGATGAAGAACCCAACAATTTTGAGGCTGATAGCAGTATACTTAGAGAAGAATAGTAAAATAAAAACACTAACAAAAATGAATCAATACATACATTTTAATATTAAACTATAAGGACCAGCAAATATATTTTACAGAGCAGAATAAAAATTTATACCATATTCCACATTTAAAAGATTTCTTAATGATATTCATTTTTAGAAATCAGGAAATTGTATATTGCAGAACCTTTACAAAAGTGTAATTACGAAATATTTTTATCACTTATTGATCTATGAAATATAGTATCTCATGTAACAGAAAAAAAACTATATTAAATGTTTCTGAAAATACATAAATATATGGAGAATGTTTTTGTCATGTAAACTTCAGAAGTTATTTCTCTGGCCAATTGCTTTTTGTTAAGCCATACAAAAACTGTCCATTCATGCCTGTTCAGTGATTACATTAAAATTTGAGATTAATAGCGATAAAAGTAACAAAACTTCAGCGCATTTTCAGTCAAGTTTTTAATGGAGAAAGTGTGCAAAATATTCTATGCTATCTTTGTGTTCAAGTAATCCACGAAAATCTCCTGAAGTACTAAACTAGCTAAATATTTCTAGAGTAATTTTATCTAGTCACTATTAATCCTAAATTTCTTAATCCAAAATCACATCTAAAATAATGCATTTTTATAAACGCATAACACAGTGGATAAGCAGCCTAGAAATCTTCTCCATAACTCCTTAATCTGTATGAATATGTAAAGCAAATAGCTAGTTTATAGTTAAAGGAATCCAATACTCCTTGTTTAAGCTTTTAAAGTCTAAATCAAGTAATAATTTGTAGATCACCTTTCAAGGCTTGTGGATTTATCTCCATTTTTGCCATGAATCCAATGCTTTAGACATGTTTACTACTCAGTTTCCCATACTGCCAGGTTAGATGATCAATCCATTGTTTTGCAAATGCAATTTCTTCTCTGAAAAGCTCTTTACCTCTTGCTCTTTCTAGTCAGATTTACTTATCTTTCAAATATCAGCTCAAATGATATATTTCTGTGGAAAATTTCTACATAGCTGTATTCAGTCCCCAACCCTAAAGTAAATATTAATGTTTTCTGAATTTAAGGAGTTTTTTCTTTTACTTTTATTTATTTATTTATTTATTTATTTATTTATTTTTGGAAAATTGTTATTTATATCGATCCAGGACTATCCTATTTTTTCTTGCCATCATCATAATCATATTCATTATCATAATTCCTACCATTTAGTTCCAATTTTGATATATATTAAGTGCCATGCATTGAGCTAAGAGCTTATGAAAAAAATCTCCTTTCTTTCTTACATAGAGCTGTATACTTTTCCACACTTTCTCTAAATCTACCCTTTACCTTTCTTTAAAATAGATTATTTTTAGGGCAGTTTTAGGTTTACAGAAAAATTAGAAAAAACAAAGTTACTATGTATTCTCTTTGTTCCCACACATGGTTTGTCTTATTATTTATATAGCTTGTATTAGTTTGGTACATGTTACAATTGCTGAACACATGCCAATACATTATTATTAATTGAAGTCCATAGTCTACATTAGAGTTCACTGTGTTGTACATGCTACTGGGTTTTCACAAATGTGTAATGGTGTTTGTCTATCATCACTGTGTACACAGAATAGTTCCATTGCTGTATAGATCTCCTGTGCCGAACCTTTCAACCCTTCATCCCTTCCCCCAAGTCCCTGCCAACCACTAATCTTTTTATTGTCTGCATAATCTTATCTTTTCCAGGATGTCCTATAATTGAAGTCACACAGGATTCGGATTTTTCATATTAGTTTCTTTCCCTTAGCACAATACATTTAGGTTCCCTCCATGTCTTTTTTATGGCTTCATAGCTCATTTCCCTTGTATCACTGAATAATATTCCATTGTATGGATGTGCCAGTTTATCCATTAATCTCTTGAAGGATGTCTTGACTGCTTCCAACTTTTAACAATGATAGAGATTCTATAAACACTTGTGTGCAGGTTTTTGTGTAGATATAAGTTTTTAATGCATTTGGGTACCAAGGAATATTGATTGTTGGACTGTATGAAAAGAGTATGTTTACTTTTGTAAGATACTGCACTGTCTTCCAAAGTAGCTGTACCATTTTCCATATCCACCACCAATGGAGAGTTCTTGTTGCTCCACACACTCCCTAGCACTCACTGTATTCCTAATTTTAGCCACTCAAACATGTATACCGTGGTATGTCACTGCTGTTTTAATTTGCAATTCCCTAATGACACACAATGTTGAGCATCTTTTCATATGCTTACTTACAATCTGTATATCTCCGTTGGTGAAATGTCTGTTCAGATCATTTTCCCATTTTTTAACTATGCTGCTTATTTTCATATTGTTGAATTCTTTGCAAGTCTTGAATACCAGACCCTTTTTAAATATGTGTTTTGCAAAAATTTTCTCCCATGGTCTTTTTATTCTCTTGGCATTATCATTTGTACAGCACAAGTTTTAATTTTAATGAAGTCCAATTTATCAATTTCTCTTATGGACTGAATATTTACCATTTTATCTAAAAAGTTCTCAAGTCAAGATTCTATCCTGTATCAGCTACCTTTTAGCCTACGTCATCTTTTAAGATTTTCATAGTTTTGTATTTTATATTTAGATCTATAATACATTTTGAGTTGTTTTGTGAAAGGCATAAAATCTGTGTCTACATTTACTTGAAGTAATATTTCTGATTTTATTCGTAGTATTACTGGCATTTTCATTTTACAGTTCAATTAAATTAATAAAAATCATACAATTATCATCCAGAATGTCATACACAAACCCTAAGTGACGGAATTGGAACTGTGCCCAAGTCTATCTGGTTTCAAAGTCACTGAAATTAATTATTGTGCTATATATTTGCCTCAGGGCTCAGTCATCTTTGTAAACCTTTACCTAGCCTAGTCCCTGATACAGAGCAGATCCTTAATCATTCCTTTATCAAGGATTTATGAATTAACAAAAAAGATGAAGTTGATGTAATGTAATCAAGTACCAGAAAAATCAAATCTAGTTTTATTATTGGTTGTATTCATTTTGAAAAATGCCCAAGTTTTCTAAGTGAATGTTTTTAAGTAACATACACAGTTTATTGAGTAACTAAAATGTATATAGGAATAGTTTAAGAGACAGTTATATAAATGATAGATATGATAGATAGGAAGAAAGCCATGGCAAATTTGGGAATAGAGAAATTTTATGCATTTTTTTTTTTAACAAACACTGAGAGTAGACTAAAAATGACATTTAGGAAGCCAGAAGAAATAAAAAAGCATTTTAATTACACATTAACCTTCAATGGAAGACACTTAGAAGACAAAAAATAATCAATTTTTATAACCTTAAAATTATGTTCTCATAATGATATTTTTACTCAAACAATATCAGTTACATTTCTTAAGCTGGGTGAACACTTATTCATTATCAGATTTAGTATTCTAAAAAATCACTAGCTAATAGCTATAAAAAGAGACCATTTTTGGCATAAAATTGAATGTACACTTCCCCATGGAAAGTTACTGAAATAGGTAGATATTCTTTTCAGCTAATTAATTTCTGGAACTACATCCTCATTTATCATCTGACAAGCTCACAATAACAATACATGCCCTTGTGATCATAAGACTCAGTATTACATCTTTCAAAAATGCCTTTTCACAGAAATTTTCTGGCACTGGCAATTTGTGCAAACAGCATAACTGTTTATGTGTTAGAGAAGTAGGTTGAGTTTTTTAACTTCTATACTTTCTGTATCATATTTACATTAGCTTTTGATACTTAAGACTCTTAAAATATAAATGTCTGTATGTTAGCATAGTTACACTGAGAAAAAACATTAAAAAATGTTAGTTTTTTTCTAACTCTTTGTAATTAACCCAAAGTAATATAGGAAAATATTCTTTCCTTTGAAGGAAAAATAGCACCTTTTTATATTCATTTCCAAAAAAGGGGAAAGTTTCTCTTATTTCCTATATGGTTTACCCAACAGCTAAGCAAGCTAAAATGATACCCCTATTTCTAATTGAAGTGCACCACAAGACCCTTTTCCCTAAGTATACCCGCCTTGAAGTTACCTGGCTTGTTATTTTTATCCTCTAAAAAAAACTTTCTATTGAATTCAGGTGTATCACTGTGGGAAGACAAATCCTTCCCAGATTTCTGAATGATCCTTCAAAGTCCCCGCCTCCACATCTATGGAAATGGATAAGCTATAAGATAAAGAATATTTGCGGTTATTTCTCTAAGAAACATTTTTTAAAAATTTATTTATTTTGAGAGAGAGAGAGAGAGAGAGAGCAAATGGGAGAGAGAAAGAGAGAACCCCAAGTAGGCTCCATGCTATCAGCACAGAGCCCTACATGGAGCTCCATCCCATGAAATGTGAGATAATGGCCTGAGCCAAAATCAAGAGTCACTTAATGGACTGAGCCATGCAGGTACCCACTCTATGAGAAACATTTGCTCTTCACATGCTATGGGTGTTAGACTGGTAGCCATTTATTCCTTTAACAGTAAAGCCATTTGGTTCCATTCAAAAGATATAAACCTTCTCTTACCTCCTTTAGACAGGTAAATTCAGAGTACTGATGGAAAAGACAACTGAATAGCTAAGAATCTTCCTGAGAGATTTAAAGAGTTACTTTTCTTTGTGTTTGTATTCCAAAAGAGAGACATCTCATTTTAAATTTGAAAACCCCTTGGGGTACCTGGGTGGCTTAGCGGGTTGAGTATCCAACTCTTGATTTTGGATCAGGTCATGATCCTAGGGTTGTGGTATCAAGACCCACATTGGGCTCATGCTGAATGTGGAACATGCTTGGGATTCATTCATTCATTCATTTTCTTTCTCTCTCTCTCTCTCTCTCTCTCTCTGCCCCTCCCCCATGAGCATGGGTACACCGCCATAAATAAATAAATAAATAAATAAATAAATAAATAAATAAATAATATATAAATGAATGAATAAATAAATATACATAAATACATACATAAATAGACTTAAAAACTCTTGTCTTATCTTCTCCCTGGAGATACTTGTTTACAGTCCAAATAGGAACCAAGAATTCTTCCCCGTTTCTTTCCTTCACTGTTTCTTCCAGAGAATTTGTTTATATTAATAACGGTTTCTCTTCTTCTTTCAGGATAAGTGCAAGGATAACTGTCCCTGTTCTACATAAAGTCCTAGATTCATATTTCTGGGGTTCCTTACTTATAGAAGGTTCCTTACTAACACAGGTAGGTATAGGAAGACCTCTGGTTTTTAAGAAATCAACCTGGGCCAAATGTGAAAGGATCTAGTTACTCCTGTCAGTAATAAGTAATCTTTTCACTGCCCTAGAAAAATCTTGTCTAGCTTCAAGATAATTTGACTAAATATAAAATATTAACATCTGAATTTAGGACATCACATCTGAGAATCCTATGCCCTACCACCCAGAAGTAAAGAAAGACCCATCATCTCCCAAAAACATCTGAGTCTTACAGGTTTCCTTCCAGTGATTAGAGTATAAGTGATTAGACAAAAGAAATACTTTGCATCATTTTGCAAATCATTGCATAGATGACTGATCAATAACACACCACTATTTTTAGGTTACTAATATCTAAATTGTCTAGTTGTTAACTCTAAAAGAATAAACTACATAGTAATTAACTTAAAAAGATGAATGGTAAGTAACACCGCTATAAAAAGCTCTGCTTGAGTGAAAAAAAAAAAAAAAAAAAAAGCAAGTCATGCAATGGAATACTAACGAGGGAGAGAACATCACAAACACTCAGCTTTTATTTATTTTTTTTTTAATTTTTTTTTTCAACGTTTTTTATTTATTTTTTGGGACAGAGAGAGACAGAGCATGAACGGGGGAGGGGCAGAGAGAGAGGGAGACACAGAATCCGAAACAGGCTCCAGGCTCCGAGCCATCAGCCCAGAGCCCGACGCGGGGCTCGAACTCACGGACCGCGAGATCGTGACCTGGCTGAAGTCGGACGCTTAACCGACTACGCCACCCAGGCGCCCCAACACTCAGCTTTTAAATCCTCCCTCATTATCTAATAGATCATGACGTCAGACTACAATATAATAACTGCAACATTTATTTTTTGTATTTTCCTCTAGTGTTTCTAATAAATTGCTGGATTGTGAATCCCTCCAAATTCTAAGTGTCATTTGGCTATTTCAAAGCATCTTATTGAGTTTCTATTTCTTTCAGAGAATCCGTCTAATTGAAGCATTCCATTAGTAAATATGTGAATAGTAATTTCCAAGAACCACAGCAGACAGAAAATAAAAATGAGGTCACATTTCAGTCATGAAGCTAAATATGTCACATTGACTCATCATGAAATAGGATGTGCATCCTCATGTACAATGGACAAAATGACTTAAATCATACACCATAAAATAAACAACTACTTGGCCTTCAGTCAAACTGATTCATTTATTTAATTCTAGCCTTGAGAGTTAATATGCACGACTGCCAGATTATAAAGAATTGGCTTCTCTTGTTCAGAGAGCACTATTAATTATGACAATCATTGTTTTCTCAGGGAGAACATGCAGCATTACATGTCTGGTAAATAATACCCAAAGTAGAACTCTACACCTGTTCCTCTTCCAGAGAAATTAGTTGTATATGTTTATTACTTCAGTGCTAATCTCTTTAAGGAAGAGCTCCCAACGGGTGAAGAGGATATGAATATCACCCCACAGATTAGGGTACTATAGAGTATTTTGTGAAAGTTTTTATGGCAAAATATATTTCAGATTTTCATTCTGAAGAGTCTGGCTCCTAACAATCTGTGTGATTTTTCAAGCCTATCCTTAAGAACTTAAAAAAAAAAAAAACTACCTGGCTGATCTCATAGGAGACAGCTGTCCTCTCCACACCATACCTCATGAACAGCCCATACATGTCAGTCTCTAAAGGGAATTGCAGTGAGGGACTCAGGCCTCTATAGCTGATCATGCTCTTAATCATATCTGTATTCTTCACCCAGGTACCTTTATTTCTAGGTCTTTTTATCTTACCTGATGCCTTAGCCAAGGTCCTCTTCTGAAGTCTCTACCAAAGGCTTCATACAGAAGGAAAAGGCGAAACCTGAAGAAAATTTTCCTTACTCTGATTCACTACTCAGGTCAAATGGAAACAGCAAATTCATTAAGAAAAATGAGACTCAAAAGCCATATAAATGTATTTACATTATTTTGGAATACTAACATATAGACTACCTACAGAGAATACAGTTGGCATATCAGGGAAATGTGATGTTTTAATTGATAAATTAGCAGGTATTTCTGATAGGAAAATTGCAAAATGCAGGAAACTATAGTGTGGGAAACTAAAATAATCCATATAAATCACATTAATTCCATATACCTATTATATGTGCATGTTTATTGCATATATGAATAATATTTTGTATTGGACATATTTTGGATCAGAGTGATTTAGCTTTTCTTTTTTAATGTTTATTTATTTTTGAGACAGAAAGACAAAGTGTGAGCAGGAGAGGGGCAGAGAGAGAGAGGGAGACACAGAATCCGAAGCAGGTTCCAGGCTCTGAGCTGTCAGCACAGAGTCTGAAGCAGGGATTGAGCTCATGAACCAGGAGATCATGACCTGAGCGGAAGTCGGATGTGTTATTAACTGACTGAGCCACCCAGGCGCCCCGAGAGTGATATAGCTTTGTAATTACCATGTTATTTAATTTTTCATCATCCATTTGAGATACTTTCAATATACCCATTTTTACAAGTCATCAAAAATTATTTAGAACTATAATTTTTAAACTGCAAAAAATATATCAGAAATATTCATCATGTTTAATAATCATCCTATTTGAAAGTAGCATTCACTCAACCTTTCCACATAAAAAAAATAATAAAGAATATTTGATTATTTAAACAGAAAAAACTCCTATCAACAATAGGAAACAGGAAATAATATAAATATTTTTAATTTCTTGATATAAAATTGTCAAATTACTTTCTAAGCATTTATACCAATTCAGAGTTCCTAGGAAATCATGAAAATAATCCAAAAATTATTGCCAGAATATTTTTTATCTTGATCAACTGCATGTATCAAATTTTTATTTCATTGTTTTCTTACTATGAATTCCTTTGATTACCAGAAACATAGCTTTATTAAAATTTTTATGTGAAACATATTTTATGCCATAATTAATGTATTAAAAGAACTCTTGGATTCATCAGAACACCTATAAATGTCTTTTTTTTTTGCAATTTTTAAAAATATTTGTCAAATCTACATTTTTCTCCCAGCTTTTTTCTCATTTTGAGGCACCAGAAAACTACGTCCAGTTGCATGTCAACATATTCTCTCCAGACTATGAAAAGATCCTTCAACCACAGATGTCTAAAACTGAATTTTCTTTACTACAGCTTTAAGCAAAACTAAATTTTATATCTTGAAGACTGTCATATATCCATCTACCTCTGAGAAAACCTGAATTTTGCCCTTAATTTCTTCTTTTACATTTTCTCTTACAATCAACCAATCTTGTTAACTCTATTTGTAATTTAGCTCTTATTTTTTTCACTCCACCTTCATGGTAACTGTCTTAAGAGATCCCCTTACAATTTCTTGCTTTAGAACTCTGCCTAGCATAATGTCTGCAAAAAATATAGATAAGGGATGAAAATTTGTTAATTTTATCGAATTAAAATTAAAATCTCCTTGCATCTCGTCCTTCTTTTAATAAAAAAAAAATATGATCACATCAAACACCTATTTACAAAAGTATTAATTTCTTTCCTATGATATAAGGATATGGATATAATCCAATTTTTAGCAAGGCTCATTTAGTACTTTATCATTTTGCCACTGTTTACCTTCCAGCCTCATTCTTATACACTCTATTTAATGCACAGTGTGCCTTCTGTTAGTCTGAGAGTTTACCATTTTTTCTCAAACCTGCCTTCCCATGTGCTACTGCCACTAACTACAAAATGGATGAAGCCTGAATACTCATACAGTCAATAGCGCCATATCTATTGAGGAATGTCTTCCCCAAAGGGACTGTTAGAAACCAGAGTAGGCATTCTGCCAGATCACATTTCAGGAATGTATCCTTCAACACTGGAGCATTTCTAACGTAATAAGTTAAGACAAGCTAATAAATATATGTTGTAAATTCATTGAGGACGTACTGTGGAAAAAAAATATCTTATGACATGTCAAAATAAAGAGAAAAGGCCACTCTGTTTCATATTAATTTCCATGTGGAACAGAAATACAGATCATGCAAATACCCAGGCCCCCTCCTCCAGCCCTCCCTATATTCTCCTCTTGATCTGAAACTCCCTCTCTCCTTCTCTCCCCTCTCTTCATATAAATGTATATATAAATTAAATGTCATACTGAGTTCAATCTGTTACTCTGTAGAGTAAGTGAGTCATTGTGCCAGGTTATTTCAACTGTAATCAGTGCTTCCTTTTTTACAATAATTGCTACTTTTTATAGTAATAAGCACTGCTGAAATTAATTAAAGTAGGTAACCTATACAACTCAGAAACAATGCTAGAGAAATTGGGGGTATGCACAAAGTGCCAGCATCCATAGAAGGGGAAACAAATCTAGAGAGTTAATTTAAATCGATAACTGCATTTTCAATCTGAACATCGAATTCTAATGCTTTACTAGCATTAGTTAAGAATTCATCAAATATGTATTAAACAACTAATATTCGCCAGACACTAAGATAGGCTTTAGGAACAAAAATTCTGATAAGATACAACACATGCCCTCAAAGGTTTACTTTGTAGTAGGAAAGACTGGCAAACATATTAAGAACCACAAGGATGGGAGAGCACTGAGAGAATACAAATCATGTGATTCATAAGAAAACTTTGTGAAAGAAATGCTTTGAGTTTTGAAAATCAATCAGGTGGCTAAAGGAAGAGGAAGAGGAGGAGAAATGACCACCAAAGAGGAAATGCAGGAGTCCCCTTATCCTCAGTTTCACTTTCTGTGGTTTCAGTTACCTGAAGTCAACTACAGTCCAAAAGCAGATGATCCGCCTTCTGACAAATTATTCGAAGGTCAGTATCAGTCACAATGCCTACATCATTCACCTCACTGCATCTCATCACATAGGCATTTTATCATCTCACATCATAAGAAAAAGAGCACTTTCACATAACTTTCATTATAGTATACTGTTATAATTATTCCATGTTATTATTAGTTATTGTTAATCTCTTACTGTGCCTCATCTATAAATTAAACTGTATCATAGACATGTTACATGTAGGAAAAAACATGATATATATAGGGTTTAGGACTATTCCGTTTCAGGCATCCACCAGGAGTCTTGAAACATACCACCTTTGGATAAGTGGGGACTACTATGAAATGTGTGAAGACGCTGAGCTGCAATGATGACTGTGTCTGAATCACATCATGCACCATATGTAGACTGAACTGTAAAAATTAAAGGAAGTCATTAAAGGGTTATATGCAGAGGTCAGATGAGCTCATTTGCAGAAAAGTCTACATGTTTGGAAGACAAGGGTAACTACATTAGAGAATGGACAAAACTGTTAGGAAACAAGTATTAGGGAGCAAATAAGGTAGTGGCAAGAAAACAGACAGGAAAACTCATACATTAGTATTATTAAGGAGATCCTATGCAGGACATTGATAATACACATTAAGACCTTCTTTGCTCAAAGATGTTACTTGGTAATCCCACCTCTGGCTCAGAATTTAATATGGTGGGGTACAAATAGCAGTTCTTAACATTTGATAAAAATTCTTTATTTACTCCAAATATTATTTCTTAGTAGGGAAAAAAAAAAGTTTTCTTTAAGGACAGAGCTGAGTTGATGTTTATAGCCCATGGAAATGGCCTTTCCATATGCTTTCCTAACATTTGACTTAGGAAATTTAAAAGGTTAAACAATGTTTAGTCCCTCAAAGAAGAAAGAGGAGGATAATTAAACTGGAATACTTGACAGCTAACAAGAGTACTATTGTTTCTGAGATGCTAAAAAATGATATATTGAAAAGGAGACACAAAGCATCTATTCTCGTGGCTTGACATTCATACTAAATTCCCTATTTCCCATAGTGGGTGTCAGAACACTTAGAACAAATTCCAAATGATCAATATTTCTAGTCTCACATTCTGTTTATAATAGATTTTAAAGGGTCATGAAAGCTTGTGTTTGCCTGTGAGTCACTGTCTTTTTTCACTCTCCTTATCAAACTCACTATGCCTTTGTTAGCAATGACATTTACTACTGTCTCTTTTATTACCTTTAAATTTGATACAGAAAAATACATATTTTACAATACATTCTATGGTAACAAATAGCCAAATTCCTTTGTCACCCGCTCCCTCCCTCTCTTTCCCCACCAGGTCCTCTTTCCTCTCTCTTTATCCATTTATACTCTAATGGTCACAGTAATGGCTTCCACATCTTCATTTGACTATACCTCAGAAGTATGACTTTTCAATGTTTAAAAGTGTTCATACTTGAGAGCCTGGGTGGTTCAGTTGGCTGAGCACCCGACTCTTGATTTTGGCTCAGGCCATGATCCCATGGTTGTAGGGTTGGGCCCCAGGCTCTGCACTGAGAGTGGAGCCAACTTAAGATTCTCTCTCTCTATCCCTCTGCCCCTCTCCCCTCCCTCTAAAATTAATTAATTAATTAATTAATTAATTAAATACTGTTCATGCTCAATGTGTAAACATAAAAAACAATTCAACTATATTATATTACAGGCAGAACTGTGGTCCTCAAGTATGCCCATGTCCTAACCCCTGGAATTTATGATTATATCAGTTTACATGCTGTAGTTGGGGTTCCAAAGGCCACCCTCAAGACCCTAATTTGCTTGTAAGTATAACTGGAAGGATTCTGCTACTATTACATACATAGTCACAGTTTACTACAGTGAAAGGATATAGAGTAATATCAGTCAAGGGAAAGGTAAATGGGGCAAAAGGTCAGGAGAAACAAAACACCAGGCTTCAACTGTCCCCCCCACAGTGGAGACCCACAGGATGCACTTAAATCTCCTAGCAATGATGTGCAGTAACACATTTTAACTGTTATCAACAAGGAAACTCACCTGATTCATGGTTTCCCTGGTTGTTATAGGAGACCACTCACATATGCATGACTGACCCATCTACTCAGAATCCAGACTCCCAAAGTAAAAACAGATGGTCACTATAAACCATACTGTTAACATAAAACTATCTGATCAAACTGGTACAGTGTGACCCAACTCCTTAAGCATACAAAAATACTCATATCAGGTTAACCAGTCCATGGAATCAACTATCACTTCCCAGGAGCCAGCCAAGGGTCAGTCCTGAAAACAGGATTTTTCCTGCTAAAGTGCAGGATGTGCAGAATGTGTGCAACCCAGCTTGTTTACTTTTCCTTGTACACATGGCAATAGAAAATTAAAGTCACCTAAGGAATCAAGTTTGAGCTGAGAGACTACTCTGTTGCACTTTCAACTTTTCCCTTTTTATAAGGATACCAGTCATATTGCATTAGGCATCCAACCACTCCAGAGTGACTGCATCTGAACTAATTAGACCTACAATGACTCTATTTACAAATAAGATCATATTCTGAGGTACTGGAGGTTAGGACGTTAACATATGAATTTGGGGGGACACAATTCTAACCATAAAACATAGAAACATTGGGGCACCTGGGTGACTCAGTCGGTTAAGTGTCCAACTCTGATTTCAGCTTGTGTCAGGATCTCACGGTTTGGGGATTTGAGCCCTGCATCAGGTTCTGTGCTGACAATGTGGGGCCTGCTTGGATTCACTCTCCCTCTCTCTCTGTCCCTCCCTTGCTCGCACGTGCCCACTTGTGCGCCCGCTCACTCTCTCTCTCTCTCAAAATAAACGTTAAAAAAAAAGAAACATAGAAGAGTGCTACCAAATATGCACACACATGTGAAAACTCACCCATAATCTACCATCCAAACATAACTAGTCTTCACATATTGATGCATTTCTTTCCATTTTTATGTGTTATATATAATATTAACCAAATATGTTTGTCTATACATACTCCTTATGTCCTTTTTTTAAATTTTTTTTTTATGTTTTATTTATTCTTGAGAGAAAGAAAGACAGAGCATGAGTGAGGGAGGGGCACAGTGAGAGAGGGGCACAGAATCCAAAGCAGACTCCAGGCTCTGAACTGTCAGCACAGAGCCCGAAGTGGGGCTCGAACTCACGAGCCATGAGATCATGACCTGAGCCAAAGACACTCAACCAACTGAGCCACCCAGGCGCCCCTGTCCTTTTTTTAAATGCAGTACTGTGGCATTTTAAAAATTCTTCTACAGAGAAAACTTAATGGCTCCATAGACACATTTGTTTAAGCCAACTGCCTATTGCTGGATGTTTCTGCTGCTTCAGTTTAGATTACACAAATGCTATTCAAAACGGCATTCTTCTTATATTGCTTTAAGTATCTCTGATACATTTCTTACAAAACCAAGTCCACCTAATGAAATTGCTAGGTATAAGCATTTAAAGATTATCAATACCACATCACACTTAATTGAGCATGTATTATGAGACAGGCATTGTTCTAAGGACTTTATACAAGTTAACATGTTTAACCTCACAGTGTCCCTATGAGGTTTTAGTATTAATACTACTTTCATTCCTCAGATGAGGAAAACAGAGGTTTAATAATTTGCTTTCAATCATGAGGTGAATCCATGACAGATTTGGAATTGCTTTAAACCAAAACCTACCTCTAAATTTTGGGATTTTAACCACTTTATTGATTATCATCATACAGGTTACAGTCCTGAATATGTACTGAATTACTCCCCTATCAGCAACATCCTAGTGACCAATTTTCCCAGGTCATCCTTGACCCAGTTATTATACTGTCTTTAGGTTTTTTTATTTATTTACTTAGAAAAAGAGAGAGAGAGAGAGACAGAGAGAACAAGTCAGAGAGAGGGGCAGAGGGAGAAGGAGAAAAAATCTTAAGAAGCCTCCACACTCAGTACAGAGCCTGATGCATGGGGCTTGATCTCATGACTGTGAGATCATCACCTGAGCTGAAATCAAGAATCAGACACTTAATCAACTGAACCACCCAGGCGCCCCAGGTTTTTAATTTTTTATTTTAGTTATTATACTTTCTAATAATCATCACTTTCAAGAGTAAAAAATCATACTGTAAAATAAACTTAAAGTTGCATTACTTTTATGACTTCTGAAAATCAAAGCTTACATGTATTTATAGAACCTTTAATTTTTAGTTGCCAGTTATCTTTAAGCTGAATTATACTTTTTATAGTAATGCAAAATTGTGAAACAAGTCAGGTTTTCTTTAAAGCCCTTCTTTCATTCTCAATATTTAGTTTTGTCTGCCTTTCCTCAATTATCTGACCATCCTCAAGCCAATTCTGATTGCAATGAGCATACCAGTACCAAATTTTTCTTAAAATTTATATTTTTCCCACCTTTTCCACAAACACACCCACATTTCCTAGTTATTCTCTTTTCTTTCAGAATCTTGTATTTAGCCAAATAAAAAGAAAAAAAAAAACAGGAAGATTACTTCCATTTCAGAGAACTATTCTGATAATTACATACTTGGAAAGTTATTTTTTTTTATTTCACTTGATTACAATTGTAGTAAGAATTCTTAAATCAGTTTTTTTTTAATATTCTTCTTTTTTTTTTTTTTAATTCAGCACTTGGCCTTCACCAAGGGATATTTTATGGATAAGATGACATACCAATTATTTTCTAAATGTTACAACATAAAGAATAACATCTACTCACTTAATTCACATATAAAGGAATTTTACTGGGTTCCTAAGCACTGGGAAATAAATAATATATTCTACTTAGAACCTACATAAAGATCACACTGGTAATGAGAACATAATGTGCCAATAGTGTGATCAATCCTAGAGTGTCTATCATAATTTCTGGTATACCAGACTTCAAATAAATATATTTGAATGGTAAGTAAGTGATAAATAAGCAAATTTTAGTTCAACTGCTGGTTTGTTTTTTTTTTTCTGCATCATAATACAAGTCCTGGCTGAACATGTTTGAAATCCTGAGTATGAGGCAAACCACTTCAAGGCTACACAGTCAAAAACAGCATTGTCCATGGTACGAATTTCTTAATCAAGAATTTTCACAGAGAATCTTCAATCATACTGTAAATTGCAAAGTGGAGTCATCATAGGTTATATATATTTAAACATATACACTCCCATGTCATGTTTATAGCTGCTACTGTACCTTACAAAGTATATCCTAAAAGCAGGACATATAAATGGGTTTGCTTTGTCCCTGGCAGAGCTTAAGATAAATCTAATTGTAACTGTGAACTTCAGCTCCTGGACTTTTAGTCTATGAAGCAGCCTATAAAATGTCCAACATCTTTCTTCAATTGCGTACTTAAAATCAAACAGCTCTCCAGTGAGGATGAAGATTGCAAGTTGTCGAGTGAGTTTCAACTTCCCATTCCCAAAAATGATAAAATGAGACTCTTTAAAAACCCACCAAAGGCAAGTATAATTCCAAAATCTCATTCTTCAGTGTCTAGCTGACTTCCATGGCAATAGTGTACTCAAGGTAACCTTCCCTGGCTACTTAAAAATAACTCATCCAGTCATCCCTCTTCTCAATTATTTCACTTCTACAGAGCCACAGATAAGGAGAATTTACATGATCAGCATTTTAGCCTCACAGAGGAACTGACTATAAATCACAATTTTTTCTTAATGCCTTATCATTATAAAGAACAAGTTTTCTTATGCCTCTATCATTTTTTTTATTTTACAAAGAGTAAGTGCTTGCTGTGAAATGCAGAGATCTTAGATAACAGCACAAATTCCTATAAGTACTAACATGAGAGAAAACACTTTCATATATTTAGATGTCTTTAACTGGCACAGAATAGATGGTTTGTTCCACACAGAATTTACCCAGAAATAATCTATAATGTCACTTATCAATCTCCTTTGTAAGCCATTATGTATAAGTGAACCACTAATATACATGCTTTATCATTTTACATGTTCTAGAGCCTCCGCATAACATAGGCAAACTGAAACAATGCAGTTACATTCCAGAGAATACACAGGGTTTCCTCCGATTGAAACCTTCATTCTAATCTGTTATTATCCTGCCAGAAAAAGGAGTTACAGCAGTGTGTCCACTACTGAGAATGCATTCACAAAAATAGTGTCCATCATCATGTTTCAAAAAAATGTTCTCAGTTTATCGGCATGTATCTTTTTTTTTTTTTTTCTGATAAAGGAACTAACCTAGCTGGCATCTGACAGGTATAAAGTACGTACATGTGTTCCTTCATGGGATGCCTGTCAAAATTGCTCAAAATATTGGTTTCCTCTAGCCCTTTTGTTTATAATTCCTTTAACATGAAGCAATCATGATAGCCTATACTCTCCTGCAGACAAACCAATGACTAGATACATTAGTTCTTTCTAGAGTTGTCTGAAGGTTTCATGTACTGCTAAATCTACCCACAGGGCAAACAATAGCACTTTACTTTCTCAATTTGAACTGTTTACTGTGTCTCTCCAAAAACTAACTTCTTTTCAGTATAAGTAACTATTTCAAGAATTTACATATCCCGACAATCTTATTAAAATTCACAAATAAATTGCTGTCGATTTCAAGCTTAAAAAACAAAACACAAAAAAAACTTCCCCCAATGATAACGGTATCACAAAGTATAGGAGAAAGTATAGAAAACTAAGATTTTCAGAACACTGCTAGGAATTTTAGGTGAAGTTGACATTGTCATTTAATACTTGCCCAATGTTAACACTGAATTTTTTTTCTTAACGTTTATTATTTGAGAGAGCAGAAAGAGCAGAGAGGATGAAAGAGAATCCCAAACAGGTTCCGCACTGTCAGCACAGAGCCCGACATGGGGCTTGAACACACAAACTGTGAGATCGTGACCTGAGCCAAAGTCATTCGCTTCATCCACTGAGCCACCCAGGCGCCCCAACGCTGAAGTTACTGTTAACAATAACAATAAAAACATGTAAACAGAAGACTCTAACTATGTTAACAAAACTAGAGCTAATAGTGATTTTTAATTAAAGGAAACAAGTTTTCCACCTAAATCATTTTCATTTAGGAGGCAGTGGTAGAGCTTTGGTGGTGTTTTGATTCTTCACTAAAATGATGGCATAGTATGTTTATGAAGAGCTATAGTGGAAAGCTCTTTTAAAGATGATATGGCAGTTCTGAATACTTTAAACAAATTACTGCTGAAGTAAAATTATGATATTGCTTTTAAAACATCTTCAATATATAAAAGTTGAAAGGCTTAACAAATTTGACTTAACTAGGAGGAGAGTAAAATGGCAGTGATCAATAGATTAGACCTGAATGACCCGGTTTTTTTCGTAGTATATGACTGATTCCCAGATACATCACTTTGTGTTAGGGGTCATGTAATAACACTTTTATTTCTGAGTAATACAGGAATACTTTTGGTAACTTGCCAATTAGCAGAGTTTTTGGAAATTTCAGGAAAGCTTCAGGCAAAGCTAGGTTGGGGAAAAGCTTATTTAGTAGAACTCAACTATTACTTCTCATGAAATAGAGGCTTTCTGGGGCACCTGGGTGGCTCAGTCGGTTTAGCATCTGCCTTCAGCTCAGGTCAGGTCATGATCTTACAGTTTACGAGTGTGAGTCCTAAATCGGGCTCTGTGCTGACAGCTGGGAGCCTGGAGCCTGTGTCTCCCTCTCTCTCTACCTCTCCCCTGAGCACATTCTGTCTCTCAAAAAAATAAATACAGATTAAAAAAAATTTTTTTAAATAAAGGCTTTCTGTGTCCATGTCTATGGAATCTCAAATACCCAGGTGAAAACTGGCCCATTCTCTCACCTTTCCAGTTCTTTCTCAATTTCAGAATACGTAATTTCTAAAGTTACATCAGGATCATTACAATTATTTTTCTTTTGCTTATCATTTATTTATGTTTTGATTAAAAATTACTTAAACCCTAGTATTTTTGATATAGTAAATGTAAAACATATACAGAAATATTACAGAATAAAGAATACTAAAGAAACGAACACAAATATAACTAACTGCCAGGTCAACAAGCACATCTGATATCAATTCCTAACATGCAAGCGTGTATCTCTCTCATCACATCTATACTCTCTTGACCTCATACTGAGGTTACCATTATTTGGATTTTTTGTATGAATGACTTTTTTGCCTTAATAAGGTTTCTTGTGATTTCTTCTTTGATGAATTGGCTATTTAAGACTGCTGTTTAATTTCCATATCCTTGTGAATTTTCTTTCTCTTATTTAGTTCTAGTTTAATACCAATTTTAACCTTAATTAGTTAAGTAGTGTTCCTTCTTTTCCTATCTTGAAAAATTGTGTTAAGACTTAAGTATTTAGATGAACTTAGCAGAAGTTCATTCAAATTTCCCAAAGAATCTCCTCACTTTTTTTGTTTTTGTTTTGTTTTGTAGTTTCTTTGACATATTGTCTCTCCTTCATCAGGCCCAGTTTGCATAGTGTTAGATATATTCAGGTTTTGTTTTGTTTTGTTTTTGCATTTTTATAGCTTCCAGAAGAAATTCCCTGTGAAGGGAATGGGTGGACCAGACAGATCAGAAGAAGCTGAGCGATGATATAGGCCTGTCACTCTCAGGCAGCCCTACAAGTAGCCCTGGAGCTGAAATGACTCAATTCATGCTAAATAATCTGGGACTTAATACCTCTGTCTCAGTTATCTGATATGCTTAGTCCAGGAAGGCATGACCTTGCATGAGGTTGCTGTTTGCAATTCTTGAAGTCACTGAGACTTGTAAGCCTTATAGGCTGACAACATTCAAGGCAACTAGGGCAACACGTCACTCCTTCACAAGGGTTATGGATCAAGAACCTCTAGGTCTACCATATGTAGCTATAATGGTTTTCTTCTCCCTTTGTGAGTTTTTGCTTAAGTCTTCTCCTATCCCTTGACTCAACTTTTCTATTCTGTGTACATTTAGTAAAACTCATCTCCTTTAAACCAGGACGTCTAATGACAATCAATGGTGTCATTTGCTTATCTAAAATTTAGTTTTAATATCTTTTAATTTCTTTAAGTTTATTTATTTGGAGAGAGAGAAAGAGTGTGATCAGGGGAGGGGCAGAGAGAGGGACAATCCCAAGCAGGTTCTGCACTGTCAGCACGGAGCATGGAGCAGGGCTTGAACTCATGAAACCATGAGATTATGACCTCAGCCGATATCAAGTGTCAGACACTGAATCAACTGAGCCACCCAGGCACCCCAATTTTTTTTTATTTCCAAAATTTAACATCTACTTCCACTTTTTTAAGTTGGCATTTGAAATGACTTTTATCACTTTAATACTTGAAAGATATTTTGTATATTAAAAATTCTAGGGGCACCTGGGTGGGTGAGTCGGTTGAGCATCTGACTTCAGCTCAGGTCATGATCTCAAGGTTCGTGGGTTCAAGCCCCGTGTCAGGCTCTGTGCTGTTGGCTCAGAGCCTGGAGCCTGCTTCAGATTCTGTGTCTCCCTCTCTCTCTGCCCCTCCCTGACTCATGCTCTGTCTCAAAAATAAACGTTAAAAAAATTTTTTTTTAATTCTAGAGTGGCATTTCTTTTATTTAGCACATGACAAGATGTTACTCCAGTGTTCATTGTTTCCATCGCTGCTCACAGGAAATCAGTCAACAGTCTATTGTTCCTTTAAAAGTGATTTTATTATCCCTCACTACTCAGATTCTTCTGAAATTTTCTAATTGTCATTTATTTTCTATAGTTCAATAGGATAATTTAGGTGTGGAATTTCCTTACAGTAACCTTACAGGGATCTAAAGGGGTTGGTTTCTTAACGTCTGACTTTGTCTCTTTCATGAATTGTCTCCTTTTATTAATGGATCTCCATTATGGGGTCAAATTTGCTTGTGTGCCAACAATCCCTACCTGTATGTTTACCATATAATTTTTAAAAACGTGAAACAATGTGTAACCCTGAATGAGGTTACTCTCCTCTAAGAGATTTAAAATTTGCTTCAACCTCTCACCAGACACAACCAGGCTGGAATCACTTCAAGTCAAGTGAGGGCTTGATTATCCCTAGATTACTAAGACTTTTAAAATCTGGTTTTTGTTTTTCACTAAGACTCACCCACTTATATTGTGTTTTAACCCAGAGAGATACTTGTTTTGTGTAATGGGTCTTCTTTTAGAATACCACTTTCTGTGACTTTGATTTTGGGTGTTTTGTATGTTTGCTTGCACTTTCTTTTCTTCCACAAAAGGTAAGTAAAGTGTGCACTTAACACCAAAAACATTATCAAGTTGTTCTGTCCTTTGGACAGTAATATTTCTTAGAATTTGGTCAAATAATTTTTACTATCTTGTCAGCTCTCGATGCTTTTAATAAGATTATAAGAATATATGTTATTCAACACTCCTACTTATTGTCAGGAGGAAAATTTTCCCAAATAAGCTAACTCATTATTTCCAGAAATGGTAGTTCACATATATAAATGAACAAAGACAAATATATGAGTATTGATTATTAGTGTGACCTAGTTCTCCAAGTCACAGAAGAGCAAAGGATTCACAGCTTCCTCAGTAAAGTCTAAATATATTTCTCATTCTCCAGTAGTACTTAAATACAAAGTTATATTTTTCTTCTTGATGTGCTTAACATACAATCCCATTTCCCTAGTCAATCATGAAAGTTCTAAAAGACAATAACTTACTATATACATATGGCAGTTAAAGAAGAGTTCTGCATGTGCCTAAACTGTTAATCAACAATAAAACAACTGCTGTTGTACATTTCAATGTTGGTGAAAAAACTGGCAGCATATCATACTCTATTTTCTTTAATATGAAAGCATTTAAAGACACTGACATGGCAGTTTTAATCGAAAGCTAATTGTTTATGAAAAGGCTATGGCGTACAAAATTAAAAGTGGCCACAGTATCAGTCAGCAGTAATGTGCATTCATGCTGAAAAAGACTCTTTCTTTATAAATATAAGAAAGCATATTCAGTAATTTCACAAGTTTAAGTTCATTCAATCTTTTTAGTCTGAGACAAACAACAAAGAAGTAAATGTGGAAACAAATTAACGCATTGTAGCTGAATCTGTTGCTCTTTAATGTCAAAACAGTGTTCAGAGGCTTTCACTCCTATCATTTGGATGCATCTGTTACAGGCATAAATGAAAGCATGGAATTATTTCAACATGCATTTGCTTGTTGAATCTTACTCTATTAAATCTTCTATTGCATATTCTTTTTCAAATCAAAGTCTTTTTAAAGAAAAGTTTCAAAATCTATTCTCCATGGTAGAGCCACGGATATTAAATGTTAATCACAACCAAAGATGTTTACGAAGGCTTATTTCCAAAATTAAAGTACATTTTGTTTTTGCAATAAGTTCTCTATATTAATCCATTATTCGAATAATCTGAGTTAGGACACAAAACACCAAACTATACATTTCAAAGTCATTCTTAATATTTTGTATTGAGTAGTATTCATTCCTAATAAAAATTCTCATAGCCACCTGAAATAACAGGTAAAACAATAGTAGCTCTTAAATCTCCTTAAAACTATCATGACTGTTTTAGTCTCCTTCATGCACTGGAGAAAAATTCCTATTCATACTTTATGAACTAATTCAGTTAGCCAAGAGTCAGATTGTTTTAGAATAAATTATGTACTTGGATAATAAGATTACCTCAGTTTTAATTACATTAAATGATAAAATCAGTGTGAAAAATAGAAACATTCTATTATCACTCATGGTCGACCATAAAACATACAATATCTGTCCATATTTTCCTCACTACCTGCCATTCAGTTTGTGTAGCCTTAGCATTGGCGTGTAGATAGGGTATACCAGCCCTGAGTCAAAGTATGTTGGAATCTGTTGGTGACACTTCCTCTATTTTTGTTAGGTATTTTAAAGTAATCCTTCTTCAGAAGAAAACTGTTAATTATTTTTTAAAACCTCTAAATTGACTAGATACCATTTTCTACATTAGTGATAGTGATCTGTATTTGACTTTTAGGACAAAGAAAACATCATTAAGCATTAATAATAATGGAATACCTTTTACTCTTCATCTTGTGAAAAAATAGTTTTTATGAAAATAAATACAATGAATATTTACTCATCTCAGTTTTATATTTTGTTATGATAAAATAGATACTTTGAATGAAAAATTTTAATTCAAAGCAGAAAGTAACATAAATCTTTACTCGGTTAATATTTTTTCAAAACTCAATGAATTCAAAACGTATGTAATTTTATCATTTTTATGTTTTCTAACTTCTTATTCTTCTTCAGCATGGAATTCTTTTTGTTCCCACTCAGGGATAAAAATAGACACTAACTGTTTGGGAATAAGTCTTCAACCCCACTGAGAAATTCTTCATAATGGCATCCCACCTTCGCCAGTAAATTGAATCATACTGTGATGACTATAAGAAGCAGCACTTCCATCAATTAGATGAATTTAATCTTTAAAGAGATGCTCAGTTTGATAACCATTAAGCGCACCTTAAATTAAAACAAAGAGCACACCTTTCTGCCTCAACAGAATTAATTCAAAATAGATTTTTAGCAGAATACATATATCATAATTCGTTTGGGATGCCATGTATAGGCAATCTGCTTAAATCTTCATGGGCAATACATACAGACCGTTAATTACACAGACAGCCTTCAGTATTCAAAATATATTAAAACTTGGTAGGTCTTCATTTCAATAAAACATCATAAAACTGGTTCTTTATACTCTGAATGTAATACACATATTTAAGACATATTTAACAGTAGTTACAGTGTAAGATTTTAAAAAAATAAACAGCATACCAAGAAACAGGATTCCAGGTTTTAAAAATAGTTTTATCGCTCTAAAATTTACATTCTTCTTGTATATTTCCTATTTTTGTGAGCATTTAGTGTACATCACAACTATTTACACATTCTTTTCTCCAGTGTTTCTTTTTGTAAAACTAAAGAAAATCTTTCAGCTTTACTGAGGAAAAGAAGAAAATCACTCGGAGACTATTATATTCCCAAAAAGATAGGGATGTAAGCTAGGTGGACCTGACAATGTAGAAAGTGATACTGCGCAATAAAAGTATGTGTTGGTCTGAGTGGAATGTTTGAATTTTAAATGCCTAAACTCAATACTCAATCTCTAAGTGTGTGTATGTGTGTTTATGTGTATGTGAGCACATGAGTAAGTATATGCACTCCCAACCCCAATCTAGGATTCTATTCACAAGCTTTCTTACTTTAAATGTACATTTTAAATTAATTTTTGCAAGCCTACCAAAGATTAGAACACTGCTATGTGCCAAATCAAATTAAAGTTCACATTTTCCAAAGGCCTTCTCCCATCTTTTTTTTACCAAAGTGCATTTTTTCTCCAAAGCATGTAATGCATACAAAATAGTATCAGGCTCACTTCTGCATATATTAGCTTAATGTACGGCTAGTCATTGCCATCTAGTAAAAATGACCTTTACAAGTAAACTATCTCTCCGCCACGAGAGGCAAAACGTTTCAAACAATCTATGTACAACTACTACATATTACACATAGTAAGTCAGTCACACATGAAAGATAGATGGGCCTTTATTTTTTAAAATTTTATAACAAATCTGAAGAGTCCAGGAAGCACAGTGTGCTTAAACATCGTGATATTTAGTGGGAGAAAGAGATAGTATTGACAGATAATAAATAATAACATTAAATACGGGATCTCACATTTCTAACAAAAATTTAAATACCTTGAGACTAGTTGGAAGACTAAGTTCATAATGATTATGTAATCTACCTCTCTGGTTTCATCATCTACCACTTCTTATACTAAGCCCTCGTTATAATGTCATCATTTATGTATCAATGACAATCCTTTACATGTATCTGAATCACATTTTTCCTTTAGTAAAGAATGAACTTACATCTCTTTCTCTCCCTAGTGATTAATATTTTTAAAGGATAAGCTGAAATTTTGCTCCTCCAAAGTAGTCTTGAATTTGTCTGTCAGGAATGGTCTTTAAAACCCTCCATTATTCTCCCATATCACGTTTTTCTTAAAATCCTTGACATATTCCAATACAGTTGTTAACATATCCACAATCTACCACATTGCCTGCCATCCAAAGTGTAAGAATTCATTTCTACATTATTTGTTTCTCTTAGTCTGAGACTTTCACTATTCTTTTTCTCCCTTCTTCCCAGACAGAATTCCACTGAGTACTGTGGAACACATCTTGTGATTTAAGATAAATGATACGATGCTATGAGAGGAAGTCAACATCAGCAAGTGAATGGTTATCTTGTTTTTGTTTCATTCATCTCAAGAATATGAATGATGAAAAATAACCTCCAGTGACACACATACTTTATTTATCTGAAATCTTCTTCTTGGCAAGAAGAAATCAGGATACAGTGGAATAGGTAGAGAAAAGTAAGAGACCAGGAAAATGATATAAATGTAAGGAGATCAAAGAGTGAAATAAGCCTGCAGACAGCTATCTGAGGATGCTCTGTATAAATTGATGTATAACCAAAAAGGAAAGGAAACAGAACGGGCAGACACTGTAATTCGCATGCTGAAGAGCCATTTTCTTCTCTTTTTAATACAGTAAAGGTTTCAATACTGTTGAAATGATTTACCCTCCACTACAAGTCTCAGGAAATCCATAATGCATTCCCATTCCATTCACAGACTACATGACTGATGGCCATGTGACTTGGCTCTGACCAAAGAGACATAAAAAGAAAGTCTTCTTACTTGCTTTGGCTCTCATGTGCTCTCTTATACCCTCTCTTCTTAAAATGATGTGAGAAACAGTTCTGTGTAAATTTTTTGATCTATATTTAATGCTTTGAGCTAAGGCACCTGTTCTTTAACTGTGAGAGTAACTAATGTGAGAGTTGATAGCACAGAAAAATGATAAAAATTCCCATTCCTTGATGACTTTATTGAGCCATTAATAAAACCTGAATCAATTCTACTACCAGACTTTTCCAAATTTTAAAACATTTTTTTCATTACTTATTCAAATATTTCCACTTTCTTCCCTGTGGACTCCAATTACACATATTTTAGATAACTTCCTACTTTCAAACAGGTTACTGAAATTCTGTTCATTTACTTTCATTTTTTTTCCCCAGAGCTAATGTTCAGTTTCAATTGTCTTGTCTTCAAGTTCACAATCTTTCCTTCTAAATTTTTAATGTTCTTGTAAACCCATTCAATGATTGTTTCATCTCTAATATTGTATTTGCAGCAAAAATCAACCTTATTGATATAAACTAGGAAAAATAGCAGCACAGAGTCATACATGTACATATACACACATGTTTACACACTCCTAGAGACTCAACACCTTTAAATGTTTTTCATGATTGTAAGGGTTAAACAGGTAATTCAGTTAAAGTCTGCTCTTCGTTTACCTGACCCTCTGTTCTCTAGTGATATTCTTTATCACTTTTCTTCCATTTTCATCACTATACACTGTACCTTCTTTTCTACTAGAACAATTCTAACTACTAGTTAGCTGATTGGTAAAGTCTGCATATTTACCGCGGTTCCTATTTCAAAAACTACCAAGTCATTAATTATTTAATCTCAAATGAACCTCCCAAACTATACTTCTTGACTCCATATCTATTGTTCTAGTGACCCACCCATTATATATCAACCATTTCTATTTCTCTTCTTTCCTTCTCCAACTCTAAGCCAAGCACATCAACCAGCAGTTTTCTGGTGTTACTAATTCTCTTTCCCCTATGTCATTCTGTTCTTCAACCTTGGATGTGGATGGACAGGGTAATTAAAACACAGAAGAGTGGCTTCTTTATATATGTACCTGGATTAATGAGTAGAGAGGAATATAAAATCACAGACCTGTACAGATAGGAATCACCACCCTATCTGGGTCCCCACTGTCTTACCTGAAATTTATCTATTTATCTGCACAGTTCTTTCCTTTCATCTTTCCTGAAGACATTTTCAAAAATGTTTACTCTCTTCAAATCTTCAGTTCCTTCTCCTCCATCTTATAACCCACCTCCACTTTCAGAATATTATTTACCACAAATTCATGAAGCTAAACTTATTGAATTAGGAAGGAAATAGAATAACAGTGTTCCTAAAATAAACTGGGTTTCAATCTACCAAATTTGAACACAGTTTATGGATTAGCAATTATAAATGTCAAGTAAATTCTGAATATACAGATAAAAAAAGAATATATAGATCACGAAAGGTATAATTTTTGACAAAGAGTTTAAATATCTTTTTAAATAGTTTAAATATCTTATTCAAATAAAAATAAGCTACTTTATTCAATTGTTTAATTCACTTTTGAGAGAATACCACTCACTTTTGATGAACATCAACAGCTTTGAGGCATCATTCTTCCCTGAAAGCCCATTCAAACTGCTATACCACTGCACACTTTCCCTAGTGTGCTCATCTGCTCTCCTCTATCAATTCTTATTCTTCTTTCCACACAGAATTTAAAATTCACCTCTATCAGTCTTCTCTACAGAAGTAATGGGTATAAGACAGATGAGACAAATACGGACATTTTACATGAAGAACTTGTTAAAAATAATGCCATGATGACTTCATCCTCAGTCATGAATTTACTAAAATGTACATTTCAATGGCCCCCAAATCATCAGTTGTCTACAGTGAGTCCCACTCTTGTCAGTCCAACTTGATATTCCCATTTACCTATCTCTGAGAAACATCAAGCACAACAAATACAAAAGCCAGCTTATAACTTTCTATCAGTAAATTTTCTCTTCTGGAGCTTTTCATTTTCAAAACATAAAACTGATGGTCATGGCCTAAAGACCAAAATTTTTGCCAGGTTTTTGTATGATCTGCCCCTCTCTCTTCTCCTTCTCATTCTGTACTTCCTTTTGTTCCTGGTGCTGCAGTCACACTGACAATTTTATAGTTTTTCAAATACACATGCTTGCTTTTACCTGAGAGACATTAAACAGGCTATTCCCTGTGGAAAAGGTTTTCTTATAGTCTAAATAATCAGGGTTTTTTTTTTTTCACCTTTCAGAGGGCATTACAAGTAACCTTTTTAGAAAACTTTTTTTCTGAATTGTAAGTCTAAATCGTGCTCTTGTTATAAGCACTTACAGAATGATGAAAATACATTTGTTGCATTCAAAGCATATAAATTATTCACAATTCATCAGAGAAAGTAAATATATATAAACAAATATAAATAATATAAATATACATTTTCCTCGTTATACTATAATCTCCTAAGGACAAGTCCTAACCAATTTTTGCTTATCATTGTACCACCAGCACTGAGCGCACAGTACCAGGAACATAACATAAGGGCTGTGAAATTAATGTAGTAATATGCTTTAAGAGAAACCTAGAATAACGCAGCTCCTTTGAATATAAAATTATGTCCCAAGGAAATAATACTTTACAAAATTAAAGCACTTTGAGAAGACGAACTAATTATTCAGACACTGAAGTACATAAAATATTAACTGTAGGGTTAATTTGAGCCCTGAAAAGAGTATTATTTTAAATAAAGGACAAACCCCCCAAATGCTCTTAACAGTTTTTCCCCACTCAGTAGCCACCTTCCATTAATACAATTCAACAATCTTTTATCTTTGAAAGTACGTGATATTACAATAAAATTCAACGACGGTGCTGTCAACTAAATATGAAAATGATACATAAGAAGTGTATCTTCTTTATCAGACTTCTTAGGAGACAGCTCTGTCTACACTTAAGATCAGGAATAATTTTACTTCCAAGGCACTGATTAGTTACTTTCTGTGAATCTTGTAATGGTCAAGTTTTTTCTTTGTACTGGCTACTAGAAAGTATATGAACAAAGTTTTAACTGAAGTAAGTATATAGGTTTTCACGAAATGCATATTTTGCATCAGTCTAATTCCTTTTGGTATATCAACTTTTGTATTTATATCCTTGGTTTTCCTAATTATTTTTACAGTATGTTAATTACATATTACAAGCCACTTTACAACCTTTCTGAAATGAGACATCCTTTCTGGAACAAACACAAACATACACATTAACAAATAAAATAAATAGCATAGGGTTGTTACATACATTAAAGAAGATATTACAGCACAACCAGGAACCACATACAATCAATTCTCATGGCACTGACATGAAGCATTAAGAGATGGGATGGTACTGTTTGAACAAAAGTGTTGCTGTTACCATGTGGCAATACAGGCAGGTCCTTAGCAACTGAACCCATAGAAGCAGTCCTTGGCATTTTAATAAACAATACACGTGAGTGGTTGGCCATAATTATATCCATTACCCCTTCCTCTCTGTCATCTTCATGTACATAATATAATGAGTAACATAGAGAAAATTCTTTTTTAATTTTTTTAATGTTTATTTAAAAGTTTTATAATTTTTATTTTTGAGACAGAGAGACAGAATGATTGGGGAAGGGGCAGAGAGTGAGAGAGACACAGAATCCAAAGCAGGCTCCAGGCTTTGAGCTGCCAGCACAGAGCCCAACACAGGGCTCGAACCCATGAACCACAAGATCACGACCTGAGCCAAAGTCAGATGCTTAACCGAATGAGCCACCCAAGAGCCCCTTTCAACATTGATTTAATTTTGAGAGACAAGAGAGAGACAGAACAAGAGCAGGGGAGGGGCAGAGACAGAGGGAAACACAGAATCCGAAGCAGGCTTCAGGCTCTGAGCTGTCAACACAGAGCCTGACACTGGGCTTGAACCCATGACTGTGAGATCATAACCTGAGTCGAAGTCGGACACTTAACTGACTGAGCCACCCAGGCGTCCCCATATAGAAAAATCTTGTATCAAATTTTACATCGTCCAAAGGTATCTTGAAAAAGAAAATAAATGCAAAATTGAGGTTATCATTTACATCTTTATTTTCTTACCACTGGGCATAACATCATGCCCAGTTTTTTAAATACAATACTTTTCATTTAGATCCAAACACTGCAAGATTTTTGTCTACTCTTTAACTTTTTGTTAATTCATGAGTTTATCCTTTATATTTCTTAATCCTAACCCCTTGCTCAATTTTTAAAACCCTTATCCCACTTCAAATATTTCATTGAATTACAAATATAATTTTCTAATCTTATCATGCCATTTCTCAACTCAAAAATTTTTTGTAAGTGACATTTGCAAATAGAAAACTCTTGGCCTAACAGTCCAAACCCTTTTGGCTCTACCTTACCCTTTACTTTTTTAATATTCTCTGTATTTCAAACAAACTAGAAACAAACTGACTTTTCAAAAATACCTCTACCCTTTCCATTGATTGATTGATTGATTGATTGATTGCAAATTTTCTGCTTATTGGGATGTATCCATCTATCTCTAACTTGAAATCCTAGGGACTCTAATACATATCACTTTCATGAAATTTTCACATGTATGCTTAACTAAATAACCTCTCTTCTGCTATTTCTCCTTGACCATATCCTTCTCTCTTATTACCTAAGCACCATCAGTCTAATAGTGTATTTTATCTCTGTCTTACTTTTCTTAAGACTCTTACTAAATTCTTTGAGTAAGTGAGCAGAGCTTAACCTTTTTTGTATGCCTCACTGTAAAGTAGACTTTTACAGATAATCAACAAACACATACTGCATTAACGGTTTAATACCTACAATGACTGACTACAATACTGGAAAATGATGAGGTGCATCAATTGTATCTCAGGGATGGTATGCAGTTTTCTTATTTTTCCTATTAAACCATACTTTAGGAGTATTGAGGAATAAAGGTAAAGAAAATAAATTTTTTGACCAGCTGAATTTTAGAAGATTTCATTGGTATATGTTGACCCTAACACCAGGAGAATCAAGCAGTGATTTATGTCTTTAAGCTATCAGATATTATAAATCACAAAGATTTTAACGATTTCTCTTCTCTTATCATGTATAGTTCCTCCTTCAAACACCAATAATAAAGAAAAGGAAGAAATCCCTGATAGAATCTTGTAACAGACCTTGTCTCCTTTGATATTTTAGGATGAAAACCAAAGGTAATAGTTTGGACAGTGTTCTTTAAAGCAGCAAATTAAATGAATTTTACATAACAGGCAGCTGGTTTTTATCAGGGGAATAATGGAATAGAGGTAGTGTTCTCAAGCAATCAATTGGAATAACAAAAAGGGAAAGGAAAAGCTATTATGCAAATATATGGCTAGGTACTGCTAATCTACTTTGAGGAGATTCAACACAGGATATGGGAAGGCTATAGATTCAAACTCTCTGCCTGTGATCCAATTCTATTTTAAAAAGCAGGTGTCTGTATAATAAATATTACTTCATAACAAGATAAAAGATTATGAAAGATTATCTGTTGCAATGCTAGGTGATATAAGTGAGTATACATTATTTCCCTGCTGTGCGACCACTGTGCCCCAGATATTTCTAATGATTTCTCATGGTGAAGTATTAAAAGTGAATTTAGGTCTGTGGCAAACTCTGGCATGCTGATTTCTAATCTCAAATTCTATGATTTGAAATTAAATAATAAACAAATAAATATCATAAATAAAATTTTAAATAAAAATACTTCAGTGCTCAATCTATAGTTTGAAGAGAAATTCAAGTATTAAGTATTGTAGAATATCAAGGCCACAACAATCTACAGTAGTAAAACAAGAAGGATCTCAAAAAAAAGATATGATGATTAATCATTCGGCAATTCAGAAAAATAATAAAAGATGCCCATTTCTTAAAATATGGCCCAATAACATGAATCACATGGATTTACATTCCTAATTCTTTTACCCACAGTTCAATATCAGTCTTCTGAGAAAATGAGTCACGTATGTAAATTCAGATATTCCTTGTAAGGCTACCTAATTTTTATTATCCTACACAACTGTCTTGACAGTAATAGGAAAAAAGAAATGGCTATGACTTCCGAAATCAATGAGCCATTAGAAATGGAGGTGACAGCCTGAATATGATGGCAGTTTAGGAACGATGACAGACATGAAGAAGTACGCCCTGTGGATAGGGCTTCTGCTGCCTTTCAGAAACTACCAGCACTGGGTGTTGTATGGAAACCAATTTGACAGTAAATTTCATATATTAAAAAATAAAAAAAATAAAAAAAAATAAAAAAAAATTTAAAAAAAAAAGTGAAAAAAAAAAGAAACTACCAGCACTTCAGTGTTAAGGGTAACAGTTCTTGAAAAGTGTTTTGTTTTTGTTTTTGTTTTTTAATGTAAAAGGCACCATTATATTTTCTGCAAATTATCTTTGAATCTTCATAGAAATTTTATTGACTTTTTTCAAAAGACTCTAAAGGTAATAAACTGAATAGCAAAAAAGAAATAAGGCATTCATTTTTCCCTGGCATTATTCACATTGAAATCAGTTCAGAAGCAACTGAAAGTTTCAATAGGGAAAAAATAAAATAAAATTACCTGAGGTTGTGAGTCATTAGCACCAGTTACAGAAAGTTCTATTGTTAAATTCGAATCTATAAGCATTCCAATAACATCTAATTACACGGAGAAGCTTAAAATATGATGACAATAATTATAGCAGAAAGCACAATATTGATATGCTCAGAACAGTGAAACAAGAACTGAAGAAACTACTTTCCCGCTTTCATTAAATCATTTACCTTAAGGTGTACTGAGTAAAAAGTGGCACAGTTCCTCATGGTAAACAAGCAAAACAGGAATCTATGGAATAATTAACCTGGGTAATTCTAAACCCAGGTTGTTGTAAAATGGCCTATATCACTACCAATTACAAATAATAAATATTGGCTAGTATATATGTATATATAGTTATTATTGGAGTTTCTGCTGTGGTTTGTGTTGTTACCATTTGAACTTATTGTCCTAAAAGGTTCACAATCCAATAGGGAAGTATAAAAAAACACATATATTTCTTAGAAGTTTAACGGGAAAAGACTCTCTCTTCTTTGTTAAATCACTGGTTTTAAATTTTACCTTTTCTCCAGTTATTCTCTGTCTCAGAAAAAGAGGTGGCTCCATGTCTTCCTAAGGCTAATCCTATCACCTGTGTTTACCATTCTAGCCTCCTATATTTTTTGGATGATATCCTATTAATATTCTCAATTCTTCCTTGAATATTCAGTTTCTCCCTATCCATCCCTTGCCTATATGTTATGTGTATCAAAAATTGCTTATGTAAACTTTGAATGCAAGTTCAGTTATATAATACTTAGGGGAAAGAATAGGATGATCATGTTTTCCTTTTAGCAAGTAAATTTCATTTGTTTATGGAATTCCTACTCTAAGAAAGAAACAGACATATATAAGGATGAGAGCTGAAGAAAAAAAAAACTGTTGTTAAATCTGTTTAAATAGTTACAAAGATTTAACCACCATGACAAATGTGTGTCAGGTACCATTCTAGGCACAAGTGATACAGAGTGATAGGGAAGACAGAATAGCCTGTTTGATGAAATTTAAATTTTAGTGGGGAATAATTAAAATGAAACAGGCAAGCAAATAATTAAGATGAATTCAAATAGTGATAGGTGTTTTGCAGAATACAGAGTAACACAACATTTGGAAATGACATCAGGTGGCTAGGGAATGGAGCCAAAAAATGAATACCTACAAGTTAAAGAACAGAATAGAACTTTTAAGAATGAATTACATTTGTGGCACTGGGAGAAATCCTGGTATCAGGTCATTGAAAGGAATGGGTCAGTTATTTTGTATTCCCGTACGTTTTCTTTTTACTCTAGAATGATAATCACATTAAAAAGTATGTAACTTGGAGAGGATTATGACTGAAGAAATTCATTTCATCACACTTTCAGAGGACATATGTATAGAAGAGACTTTAGAGTTACTGCTAAAGTGAAAAGGAAAAACATGAAGTAGAGTTTGTTTCAGTATAATGCACTCCCTGTTCACAGATGCTCCAGCAAAAACACACTTCCTCGAAGGACAGTACCAACTGATAACATTTAAAATTATTGAGTGCTTGCTATGACATAGTAATGAGAGGCACTTTGTATGATTTTTATCTTCAAAACAGTCTAATCAGGTAGGTGCTGCTGTTTTGTCCAATTTACAAAAAATTTGAGCCTTTGGAAAGTCAAAGCTAGCACACAACTAGTGAGATACAGAGTTAGGATTCAAACCAACCTCTATCTGAGGCTAGCGTCCATGGCCTAACCCACTATGCTTCACGGATTTCTTAGGGTAGATAAACACTTGGAAGGGATGTTGTATAGTCAGTTCAAGCACTAGATGTGTGGTTGAAGTTCTGGAAGTGAAGGAGACAATAATGCAGAGATTAAAATAAACAACAAAACAACTATTACTATAATAAAACACTAGGGTTTTCAAATGTTTGAACTGAATTAAAGAACAGTATCTTTTTTCTTTAAGGAACAGTATCTTTAATTTACAGTTTACTATTCGATCTTAAAATTATATAAACTTCCTCCTATGTCTTTTCAGCTAGAGACAGTGGTTAAAACATCCCTTGCGTATATTATACAAAATGAGGTAATCTTTGATAAATTACTCAGTGCAATGTTTATTACACTTATTATTCAAGGAAATTAAATATTTCTTTTAATTTTTTTTTTTTTTTATTCTCAAGTTAGTTAACATACAGTGTAGTCTTGGCTTCAGGAGTAGATTCCAGTGATTCATCACTTACATACAACAACACCCAGTGCTCTTCCCGACAAGTGCCCTCCTCAATGCCCATCACCCATCTTCCCCATCGACCCTCAGTTTGTTCTCTGTATCTAAGAGTCTCTTACGGTTTGCCTCCCTCTCTGGCTTTATCTTATTTTTTTTAGTCTTCCCCTATGATCATTTGTTAAGTTTCTCAAATTCCACATATGAGTGAAATCATGTGATATCTTTCTCTGACTGACTGATTTCAGTTAGCATAATACCCTCCAGTTCCATCCAGGTTGTTGCAAATGGTAAGATTTCATTCTCTTTCATAGCTGAACTGTATTCCATCTTTTTAATCCGGTCATCAGTTGATGGACATTTGGGCTCTTTCCACAATTTGGCTATTGTTGATAGTGCTGCTATAAACATGGGGGTGCATGTTCCCTTTCAAATCAGCAGTCTGATATATGCAAATGACTTATCAGACAAAGGGTTAGTATCTAAAGTCTATAGAGAATCTATCAAACTCAACACTCAAAAAACAAAAAATCCATTGACGAAGCGGGCAGAAGACATGAATAGACACTTTTCCAAAGAAGACATCCAGATGGCAAACAGACCTATGAAAAGATGCTCAACATCACTCATCATTAGGGAAATACAAATCAAAACCACAATGAGATACCACCTCACATCAGTCAGAGTGGCTAAAATTAACAAATCCGGAAACAACAGATGTTGGCGAGGATGTGGAGAAAGGGGAATCCGCTTGCACTGTTTGTGAGAATGCAAACTGGTGCAGCCAGTCTGGAAAACAGTCTAGAGGTTCCTCAAAAAATTAAAAATAGAATTACCCTATGACCCAGCAATTGAACTACTAGGAATTGATCCAAAGAATACAAGAAATTAAGTAATTCTATTTGTCTCACTCAACTACTCATTTATTCAACAAATGTTTATTATGTATCTACTATGTACCTGGCTAGTTCTTCACTGTAAGGAAAAAATAATGGCGACAGGTATGGATCCCTGTTCTCTAACAAGGTTAGGGTCTCACGGAATGCTTAAAACCACTTGCAGTACTATCATTTGTGAACCTCTCTTACCTACAAAATATATTCAGATCCTTTTAATTACCAATACAAAAACAAGCTTCTTGCCACCAAGCCACACTGAACACATTTGTCACATTTGTCACAAGCTTATTATAAAAAAAAAGAAATAAATGTACCTACCAGCTGCCTCCGATAATATTCTTTGAACCCCAAGTTTCAACGCCCACCCCCTTTATTACCATGTGACAAGGTACTAAAATCTTTAAAGTCATTCTTCTCTCCCTGCACTAGTTCTCAGTCCATGTGGACTCCAGAGTCCTTAATATCATATCAACTATGGTACCATTTTCTTTTTGAAACTTTTTTCCCTGAATATCACAGGACAGTAAACACTCTCAGATCTCATCTAGATCTGAGCCTATTGGTCTCATTACACCTTATTCTTTTTTACTTCAGAAAAAAATTATTGAAGTAAGATCTATAACTAGATGTAGATCTACAATGTTTTTACATTTCAATCATGAAGAAAAATAACATAAAACAGCCAGCAGAATAACACGATTTTTTTTTTTTTTAACGTTTATTCATTTTTGAGACAGAGAGAGACAGAGCATGAACAGGGGAGGGGCAGAGAGAGAGGGAGACACAGAATCTGAAACAGGCTCCAGGCTCTGAGCTGTCAGCACAGAGCCCGACGCGGGGCTCGAACTCACGGACCGCGAGATCGTGACCTGAGCCGAAGTCGGCCGCCTAACCGACTGAGCCACCCAGGCGCCCCAACACGATTATTAAAAAAGTAACAGAAACAAATCTGGAATTAAAATTCTCAGGATGACAGAGTCTTAAAAAAAAAAAAAAATGTGGTTTCTATAGATACCTACAACAAGTTACTACCTACATATAGAAAGTTAAAATGACATTTTATTGATCTTCCAGAAAAAAATTAGTTAAAAATAAAGTAGAGTTAACCAAAAGATGAATCAATCAAGAGTGCAAGGAAAGGATTGTTGTATAAAACAACTGCAACAGCAGAGAAGACAAAGCCCACCTTAATATTCGGTCTTCTCATTTCATCTTAAAAATAATCTAGGCACACAACAGCTCATGAAGTGTCCATATTTTACATGTTCTTTGGAGTAAATTTTATTCTGAGGTTTTGTGAACTCTTGCCCAATAAGGTGTGATAAAAATGTTTAAATGCCCATATTTTATATTCAAATAACTGGCTTGTTTCCTGTACTCTTCTTTTATCCTTTTTGGAGGACTGGATATGACTGTGGCTGGTAAACTAGCCATCAAATATGCCAATGTGGGTCATGACAACAGGAATTAAAGAAAATTCTATAGATGAAATCCAAGCCCTGATAATTTTTTAAAGTTTATTTATTTATTTTGAGAGAGACAGAGACAGTGTGAGTAGGAAAGGGGCAGAGAGAGAGGGGAGAGAGAGAATCCCAAGCAGACTGCATGCTGCCAGCTCAGTGCCTGACATGGGCTCGAACCCACAAACTGCGAGATCATGACTTGAGCTAAAGCCAAGAGTCAGGCACTCAACTGACTGAGCCACCCAGGTACTCCAAAGCCCTGATCATTGTATGGATAAGAGCTGCATTCCTGCTCTGGGACACCTACCTACCTCTAGAACACAATGTGAGAGACATTTAACTTCTATGTATTTTGAATCATAGCATATTTGAGTCTCTATGTTACAGTAACATAAATTATATTCTAGCTTTTCCCACGGGTTTAGAAAAGAAGTAACATTTAAATAGAGTTAAGAGATCTAATGAAAAATTTAAAAATAATTGTAAAAACAAAAACTTATAATACAATAGCATAAAATTAATAATGTCAGAAAATAACTTGGTTTATACCTAGATTTAAATGTGAGGGGTGTTGTAGGGAATTGAAAATAAAGTTATTTTAATTACCTATTTGCATAACACACTTGTTAATTTAAATCTCTCATCAAAGTAAAATTAAAACCATTATTTCTGCCACCCAAATAGAGACCTCTTGCCGTTACCTTGTCCATAGCAACCAGTCTGTGAAAGCCTCATAAGCTTTTAGAGCCATGACTGTTCTATTTAACAGTTCCTGGGCCAAAGCAAGAAGTCCAAGCTTAGAAACCTGGCCCAGATTGAGACAACTGGATGATCTCTCCAAAAATTTGGAATTGATTTCAGCTGATGGCTAGAACTGAGGATTATTATTGGGTGGGTGAGCATAGTAGGTCATGTGTACATGTGCATGCAGAATTACAGAGAAAAAGGTAGCTGTGACACACAAGTTTACCATGAAAAGCAGAGAAAGAGGCAAGATCGTAACTCCTTGAAGAGGTCCTAAAAAATTAGCTGCCTTGGTTCCTAATACTAGTTCTTGTTTCTGTTTTGGTTCATGAGTCTTAGATGTACTTTCTGCTTTGATATTGTAATACAATCCTACATATTTATAAACAGCTGGCCAATCAAGCATACTCAGAGGAAATAGGAACCATTCTTGAATAAATAAATCCCTTCTGTTACTCACCCTGGAGAACTGCTACACATGCATGAACAACCTAGCTCTAACACTTATAATCATTTTGGTGAATAATTCTGTATTGCCTTGAGGTTATTCTACCTTTAACTTTTCTATGACACTACCATGTATTTTCGATCAGATTTTCCAAACAAGTCCTCCAACATTAAGACTTTTAGTGTAAAGAAATAATGAGACAGAAACTTTAGAATTTTATATTAAGAATAATTAATTTGCATAAGAGGATTCTTACTGCAGTATGAAATTTTTCTTGTATATACAAATTATTGATTATTACAAAAGCTGATTACAGAATATTAAGAGTATTATCATAAAAGATAAATTTATGTTAAAATATCCTGCAGAAATGCACAGGGCTCTACAAGGAGGTAACATCTAATAATAAGCAGGGCTCCATCTCTTGTGGGTTCTGGAGTAAGAAATAGAGACAGAAATAAGTTTTGCATTTTTGAGGAACATAAAAGAGACCAATATGTTATGAACAAAGTAAGCAATGGAAATGTTAAACAGGGATATTTGTGGGACCCAAATATGTATTTTGCCTTTGAACTGATTTTAACAGGAATCCTTTAAGGAAGTACAGGATGTGTTCTGAATTGTTCTTTAAAATGGTGACTCTTGGGGCGCCTGGGTGGCTTGGTCGGGTAAGCGTCCGACTTCGGCTCAGGTCATGATCTCACGGTCCGTGAGTTCGAGCCCCGCGTCGGGCTCTGTGCTGACAGCTCAGAGCCTGGAGCCTGCTTCTGATTCTGTGTCTCCCTCGCTCTCTGACCCTCCCCCATTCATGCTCTGTCTCTCTCTGTCTCAAAAATAAATAAACGTTAAAAAATAAATAAATAAAATAAAATAAAATAAAATAAAATGGTCACTCTTTCCACTATGCTGAGAGTGGATACAAAGAGCAGCAAGGAGGCAGGGAGATCACGCAGGATATTTTCAGAATAGTCTAGATATCAGCAGATGGTGAGTTGCATTCTGGTACTAGCAAAGAAAAAAAATGAGAAACTAAATGGATTCAGGATACACTTTGAAGTTAGAGCCCATAAAATTTGAGGGCAGATTAAATAGAATGAATGGAGATGGAAAGACTCCATTGGAATGGAGATGGAAAGAATCTGGCTCTGAATACAACTAACTGTATGAAGCATAAATCATTTATATAGAAGGGGGAAAAGAGGGAAGAATCTGCACAAGGGTTAGGTATCAAGGGCATTTTAAGGACATTTTAAGCTTGACAAGCCTATTAGGTACCCAGATTAAGTTCTCAAACTTATCTTGTGATATGCATGATTTTGTATTTCAGTTGAGAGATCAGGGAAGATTTAAATTTAGAAATCACTGCCATGAATGGCATGTATAGCCAGGCTATTGGAAGAGATAACATAGAGAAAAATTGTTAGATTGAGAAGAGAATCCAGGACTTACCCAATGAGTGGTATCATTTAAAGGCTCACTGATATTGAGAGTAGTCAACAGAAACAACTGAGAAGGGGGGAAAAAACACCATTATATGAATATCAAAAGATTTTCAACAACCAAGAGAATCCCAGAATCAAAGAGAAATAAAATGCGTTAATACTTTGGAAGTTAGCAGAAAGCTGATGAAAAGTGAGGACATAAATTATAACTGGAGTTGGTAACTTAGAAGTCATCAGCTATGAATGGATAAAGATGCGGTGTATATATATACAATGGAATATTACTCAGCCATAAGAAAAAATTAAATCTTGCCATTTCCAATGACAGGGATGTAGCTAGAAAGTATTATGCTAAGTGAAATAAATCACAGAAACACAAATACCATAGGTTTTCACTCATATGTGGAATTTAAGAAACAAAACAGAAGAATATAGGGGAAAGAAAAAAAAAGAGAGAGAGAGGCAAACCAAGAAACAGAACTATAGGGAACAAATCATGGGTTATCAGAGGGGAGGTTGGTGGGGGGGATGGGTTAAATAAGTGATGTAGATTAAGGAGGGCACTTGTTCTGATGAGCACTATGTGTTGTATGTAGTGATGAATCACTAATTTCTACACTTAAAACTAAAATAATAATTATAATTATAATAATAAAGTGTTTAATATGAAAAAAGTCATCAGCTAGAAGGGTGTTGGAAACTGAATAATTAAGAGTAATTTTAGGGGTGCCTGGGTGCCTCAGTCGGTTAAGTGTCTGACTCTTGGTTTTGGCTCCGGTCATGATCTCAAGGTCCTTGAATTTGGGCCCCACATAGGCTCCATGCTGCCAGTACAGAGGGTGCCTGTGATTCCCTCTCTCTCTCTCTCCCCCTCTCTCTATGGCCCTCCCCCACTTGCACTCACTCTCTCAAAATAAATAAATAAACTTTAAAAAATGATGACATGGCTCAGAATGGTACTTATAAAAAAAAAAAAAAAGGCAATTTTAAATCCACAATTGAGATTTGTAGTTAATTGCAGTCATGCTATTCGCTACTTTTCTACAGCAATTCATATCATTTGACTATCACTATGAAATTCAATTAAATGAAGCGAGAGAAAGAATTGGAGTTGATGGTGATGCAATAAAATGAGAAGAATGGCAAACCATGAAATCTAACCAGAGTAGGATAAAAGTGAGAACATGAAAGAGATCAGAAATTAAAAAAGTAACAGAGGCAAATATGTTAGGAAAAAATTCCAGTCTTTCCCCCATTGTCTCTTCCTTCACATAGAACACTTCACATCTGCTACTTCTGTCACCAAATGTATGAAGATTTTTCTCCCACCTAGGAATTCTCTGAGGCACCAGCTGAGCACAATTTAACTCAATTCTGATATTACCTACCTGGAGATAGTGTCAGATCCCACAGGTTAGGAGCTTAGTCCCACGAGACCACTCCTCCCTGCGCACCCCCACTTCAGATGCCAGTTGCAAGTAGTAAGTCCCCATGTTACCCACAACTTCTGTCTGCCTGGCTGCTGATTGGAGGTTCCCACAACCCGCTCCTCAGGTTCAATTAATTTGCTAGAGCAGCTCACAGAACTCAAGGGAAAACTTACTTTTATTTACCAGTTTATTAAAGGATACAATAGAGGGTACAGATGAACAGCCAGATGAAGAAATACATAAGGCAAGACCTGGGAAGGTCCCAAGCTCAGGAGCTGCTGTGCCTCTAGAGTCAGGGTATATCATCCTCTTGGTGTAAATCTGTTTCCCCACCCAGAAGCTCTCAGAACCCATACTATTGGGATGCTTCTTCAGAGCAGGCATGACTAACTCCGTTTCCAGCCCTTTTCCCCATGCTGGAGAAGTGGGGTGGGGGGAGCCAATTAACTCTGAACTTCTAATCATGGCTTGGTCTTTCCGGTGACCAGCCCCCACCAGAAGCCCACCAAAAATTGCCTCACTAGAATAAAAGATGCTCCTCATGCTCTTATCAAGTTAGCAAACTGCATGAGTTTTAACAGCTCTGTGCCAGGAGGCAGAGACCAATGTACATATTTTCTATGATCTTACTGCAAGAAACTGAAGTTCCTTATGAACTAATTATTGGAGTGGGATTGCTTAGAGCAATTAATTTGTAAGGAGAAGGATCATGGTTAGAGAAATGTTGGTTGAAATAAAGAATTTATAAGAGTTGTGGTTGTTGATGATTAGAAGAGCTAGACTACGACTAAGAGAAATGGAGGTAAAAAAGTCAAAGAAGGCAAACTCTGACCTCTGGTTAGAAGTTTGAAGGAATTTCCATTCCCACCCTAAGAATTAAAACAAACTGAATAAGCTACAAAATCATAGATTTTTTTTTAAAAAATCAGCTAAAAATACAATATACACAAATAAACTAAATTTTAAAGTAGACTGTGGTCCTCACAGGAAAGAAAAGACCAACCACTGTTCTACTCTCTGGTGAAGTGGTGGCAAATAAGGCTGACATAAACGGGACAAAGGAGAAACCAACTGTTAACTAAATGTCTCTTACCAGCCATGTGTGGGCTTGTGTACCAGATTAGGATGCCCCGGACACCCAGTCACAGTGTAAATCAGCATCTTTCCACCAATTCACTCCTAAGACTCTTCACTGAGTGCATGGGGCATTATACCAAAGGCTGGATTTTAGAGGTATATCAAAATATAATTTTTGTTAAATGAAAAATAAAACATAGGGGAAAGCTTATAGTCTACGATTCTATTTTTCGAAATCATTGTTTGCAACATGAAAAAATATTGAAACTATTCTGGGTTGTTATCATGAGGTTAAGAGAATGTATAATGGGATCTAAGATGCAAGAACTGGGAGTCTTGAAAAAAGATGCATAGGAGCACCTGGGTGGCTCAGTAGGTTAAGCATCAACTTAGGTCATGATCTCACGGTTCATGAGTTCCAGCTTCACATCCAGCTCTGTGCTGACAGCTCAGAGCCTGGAGCCTGCTTTGGTTTCTGTGTCTCCCTCTCTCTCTGCCCCTTCCCTGCTCACATTCTTTCTCTTTCTCTTTCTCTCTCTCTCTCTCTCTCTCTCTCAAAAATAAACATTAAAAAAAATTTTTTTAAAGAAGATGCACATACATCATATCATTACCATTTATCTTTCATCTATCTGAATCATACTTATATTAATTATTCTATGAAAGTATGAAAATATGTATAAATACATATACAAAATATCTTGTTCTACTCCACTACCAATCACCTCCATGTTGGTGTGGAACCTGCTAGGATTCAACGCCTTTGTATATACTACTTCCTCTACCTGTAATTTTTTTTATTCCCCAATGGCCACATGGTTTCTTCCTACTTATCTGCTTTCCTGACATCATCTTTTTCTTTTTTATTTTTATAGTATTTACCACCATGTTAAATACTGTATATTTAACTAGTATATATGTTTGTTATTAGTCTTTTCCTCACTGGAATGTGGTTCCATAGGAGCAAGCATTTTTCTCTAATTGATTTACCACTGTTGCCCCAGATCATATCACAATGCATGGCAGAATTGAACATGGTATTTTGAGAATGGTGTGCTCAAAAATTATGTTAAACAAAAAAATGATCTTACCTACTGGACTTTAAAATCTGTTTCACTTTTTTTGAAAACTAAGGTTTATTGAGATTAAACTTGCATATCATAAAATTCACCCTTTTTGGTAGAATTTACAAATTTTTTAACAAACACATACAATCATGTAACCAACACCACAATCAAGACATAGAACAAAAAAAAAAAAAAAGACATAGAACAATTCCCTCTTGCCAATTTTTAGCGAATTCTCTCTTCTCATTCCCAACTATAAGCAAGCATTGATTTTTTTGGTCTTATAATTTTGTCTTTTCCAAAATATCATATAAATAAAATCACTCAGCACAATGCTCTTGATATTAATCCATGTCATTTTTTAATACTAAACAATATTTCATTAATTACATACACTATAATTGGGTTATCCATTAATTTTTTGACAGATATTTGTTTCAATTTTTGGCAATTATGAATAATACTGCTATCCACATTCATATGCAAGATTTTGTATCAACATAGGCTTTCATTTATCTCAGATAATACATAGAAGTAGAAAGACTACATCATATGTATAACTATATTAGAAACTTCAACTTTACAAAGCGATTGTTCATTCCATTTTAAACTGTCAGTAATGCATGAGAATTATAGTTACTCCACAATTTCATACTCATTGGATACTGTCCTTTTTTAATACTAATCATTCCAGTTGTTTTCGGTGATATATCAATGCAGCTTTATCTGCATTTCTCTAATGACTATTACTGAGCATTGTATTATGTATTTGTCTTCCTATATCTTCATTTGTTTAAAATTTTATCTCAATTTTATTAGAATGTTTTCTTACTGTTGAATTATGGGATTTTTTTTATACATGCTGAGTACTCCTTCACAAATATTATTTACCTTGCAAAAATATTTTTACCTGTACTGTTAAATTTTTATTTTCTTTTAGGAAGCTGCAGTTTTAAATTTTGGCAATATCCAATTTATCAGTTTACTTATTTTGTATTTAAATTTTTCTGTAAATAATTCTAAAAAATTATCCTCAACTCGATAAAGTATAACAATGAAAATATCACAGTGACTATATTTTATGGTGAAAGACACATTTCCCCTTTCCCAAAATTAGAAACAAGACAATGGCATCCACACTCACCTTTCCCACTCAACATCAACAGTACGTTGTGTCAACAAGACCTAAAAACATTGAGCAGTATACTGTATTCATGAGTTGGAAAATTCATTATTGGCAAAGTCTCAATTCTTCCTCAATTAATATCAACTGAACTATCAGAAGAAATGCTTGTAGAAATTTACAAGTTAATCTAAAATGTAAGGGAAAATATAAAGGACTTAGAATAGCCAAAACAATTCTGAAAAAGAAAAATACAATCAATGTTTCATAATGCCCGATTTTAAAATGTATTTTAAAACTATATTTATTAAGACAGTATGGTTATGATGAAAGGATAGTCACATAGATCAAGTAAACAGCCAAAAAGAACCTAAATACAGGCCTAAATACACATGGCTAATTGATTTTGTACAAAGGTACAAAGGCATTCTGATGGGGAAAAAAACACTTCTTTCAACAAGTGAGCATACATATGCAAAGAAATAAACTTAACCTATATCTTACAATATATGCAATATATGCAATCTAAGTTAATTCTAGACCTAAATGTAATATCTAAAATATAGTACTTTATAGAAAACACAAGAGAATATCTTAGTAACCTTGTGTTGGACTGCCTCTTAATTCCTGAAATTATTTTAAACCAAGATAGGGCCCTCACCGCCACTTTGCTTCGCTCTTATTACTGAGAGACAGCTTTTGCCCTCTGTTCTCCTTGACTTTGTGACCAAGTCTTCAGAGCACCAGACCTCCACTTACTAAAGAGATTGGCAAGGCATTACAGATGACTTGCATTTTATGACTATAGATGTTAAAATCAATATATGGAAGCACATTTTCATATACTTAAAATTATAAATAACCCTTCAGTCATCCATATAAAGTATCCTATCAAACATATTGTGTCATAGTAAGTTCAAGACAGTTTATATCTTCATGGAGGAACAGATGCTTCTCAGTTCATGTCTGCTTTGGAGGCTTACTATAAGAGGAAATCTACTGCAATATTTAAATTTTTATTTTGTTCCTTCAAACTTTTTTCTTTCCTTTTGTATATGTTAAATATACAAATGACATTACCCCACCAGTCTGTATTGCATTGCACTTACTTAGAGTCAGTGTGTTCTTTGTGTTTTTAATGGCTATTTATTTTGAGAGACAGAAAGAGAGCGAAAACAGGGAAGAGGCAGAGAGAGAGAGAGATGGACAAACAGAATCCCAAGCAGGGCTCCGTGCTGTCAGCTCTGTCAGCACTGACCCCAACACACAGCTCAAGATCCCACTCACTGTGAGATCATGATGTGAGAGGAAATCAAGAGTAGTCAGACACTTAACCAACTAAACCACCCAGGCACCCCAAGAGTCCATGTGTTTTTAATCTTACAGGAATATTACACTAATGGCTGGATTCAAATGTACTGTTTATATTATGTCACTTTGTATGCCCCTACCCCTCAAATGAAAACCTTCCAAAGTGTATTTGTAGAAAATATAAGCTTGCAGTATATCATATGTGTGTGAAAAAGGAAAATATAAGTTCTGTAGAATAATTTTGAAAGTGCCTTTTATTAAAGTTTCTTCTTAGAGATTTAAAAATCACATTAATATATTAAAAGTTCTACGAAGTCTTCCATTAAGAAAAAAGATATAATTTTTTACAGCCCACTTTATTAAAGCTTATTTGACTTTTGAAAATATAGAGTAAGGCTGAAAAACTTAAATTACTTGATTTCAAGTTTGAGTGAAGAAAAGCTACAGTAATCAAAATGGTATAGAATTAATATGAAGGTAATCACAGAGATCAACTAAAACAAACAGAGTCCAGAAACAGACACACATCTATAGGCAACTAATTTTTACAAATGTGCTAAGGAAAATTACTGGAGAAAGCATAGTCTTTTAAAAAATAATGCTGTACGGAATTTTTAAATAATCCTCAATACTTCACTGTGAACAAAAATTAGCTTGAAGTAGATAAAAACTGGAACAATAAAAGCTAAAAATAACAGAAACAGACTAGTGCTTGGCCAGGACTAAAGGTAGAAAGACTAACTGCAAAGAGTTACAAAGGAACCTTCAGGGGGAAGGTAATGTTGACTATGTTGATCGTGCTGGTGGTTTCATTAATGAGAAAATGTCAAGATTTATCAAACTAAACACATTTGTATTGGGGCACCTGGGTGGCTCAGTTAAGCGTCTGACCCTTGATTTCAGCCCAGGTCATGATCTCACGGTTTCTGGGATTAAGCCCAGCATCAGGCTCTGTGCTGACAGCATGGAGCCTGCTTGGGATTCTCTCTCTCCCCTCTGCTCCTCCCCCACTCCCATGCACACTCCCTCTCTTCAAAATAAATAAATAAATAAATAAATAAATAAATAAATAAATGCACATTTGTGTGGGTGAATGTATACACAACCAATAAAGTCTATTTAAAAAGAAATAAAAATGTATTTGACACTTTTTTTCACCAAATATCTAGCAGTCTGGTGAAAAAATAATGTAATATACATAGAAAAAACAACAAACAAAAATGGTATTTTGCTCTTTTTATAGCCAAAAGTAAGGCTTTACACCTTAGCATCCAATTTATATATTTTGACTGTCCAGTGAAGAATAATCTCTAACATCTTCTTCTACATGGTTTTCCCACATTCCAACTCACACACTTAAATATACACACGACATGTCATACAACTGGATATATTTGTATACAGTTTATTTCCTTGATCTCTCAGTAATTTCCCCATATGAATGAGAAATCTAGAGAGGCATATAATTTGTCAAATTAATTCATATTACCATTAAATATTATATGTCAAATACTTATGCAATATTTACATGCACCTAGATTTCATCTATCTAATTGGTTGGTCTAAGAAAAATTCTTTGGGAAATCCACAGTATAATGCTAAAGTCTTGTCTGGTTCTCATGTACGCTCCCTGTCAGCACAACTTTGACCTAACAGCTTAGTGAGATCTCACCAGAGTCAAACCACGCTCCTGTTCAGCTTTTCAATCATGCCCTCACTAACCCTGGCCAATGTGACCCAATTTCTTCTTTACAGCATTATAGAATTTTGAGCCATGATTTTTCCACTTCAACTAGTATTGAGTCTCAGATAAAGTTTTCAAGGGATCACCACAAACAATTTTATTTAGCTTATGAAGGTTCAAGAGTCATGAGGTGATTTCTCACTCTACTGAATCTGTTCTTAGCCAGCCTTAAAGAGTTAGCCACAAAACAGAATTTCCTTGTTAAAAATTATTTTTCTTACTGCAAAGCTCAAGAAAAAAAGAAAAATCTAAAACTGAAGTCATGTTTGTAAGTTTGAGAGATTGTTTATAAGAAAGGATTTTATTATTTCCTGTACTTGCAGGCCACAGCTGTCTATTATGAAGTCCAAGGGTATATTTCTATTAGTAATATAATATCTAAGTCACACAAAGTAACTTTAAAAATAATTTGTAACTCATTCTGTTAAAAGAAATAGCATGAAGAATATTTGCTATATGTTTCCATGGAAACTAATGCACTTACACAAAAATGCCATGTCCATTATTTCTCAATAAAATGTCTCTGGTTTATATTAGATTGTCTCAACATTAAAGGAAGCTGGGAAATTTTAAAACTCAGAAAATGTCTCAAAGTAAGAATTAAAAGAAAAAGAGCCTGTTACGAATTGTTTTAGAACTGGCATGCATTATGCACACCCTCTCCTCATTCAACATGATGCCTCATCATCTTTAATTAAAAAGTTCCGGTTAAGACCCCATATAATCCTATGAATACACTTTTCAAAATTTATATATGATAAAGCACATATTTTATAGAGATGAGATTATTTGGGTCACAATAAAATGCTCGTTGGGAAAAAGAAACACACTTTTCACAAAAGTATAAACATATATTCTTGAAATATAATTGTGAAGTTAAAGTTAATCACTCATATAAGATATGTGAATAAATTTGGGATGCTGAGCTCTTTATTATTCTTAAAGCTCAACACTAGGCTGAGTGATGTTTTATGGCTGACTAAATAGACTATTTGCTGTATGATTTTCAAAGTAAATTTACAGGCTTAGATAACCTTTATTGAACCTCAGCAACAAATTCTCTTCCTACAAAGTCTGAGTTAATCTAATTGAATCTCTGAAATTCCCATAGAAACATACAGGCATATTTTGAATGAATAAAATAAATATTTTATTTACTTAATTAGTTTTTTTAACTTTCAGACATAGCCTGTTTTAATTAATATTCATTTCATAGTTTGATTATAAGTATGAAAACTCAATCATGAGGAAAAATGCCACCAGAAAGGCCCCTGAAGTACTCCCCTCTTCCCCTTCATTTTATTTTATTTTTATTTATTTCACTTTATTTTAATTCCAGTATAGTTAAAATACAGTGTTAGATGAGATTCAGGTATACATTATAGTGAGTCTCTCTTAAAGTTGCAATTATACAATTTAAGCACTATATGGAAAATACAAACTTTCAGTTTCTTTTAAATATATTCTACAAAGGACCATATATTATATAAAAACTTGGAGACAAAAAAAAAATTACTACATGGTGGCCCTGCCTTAAAAATTAGGGGGATAAACTTTCTGGACCAGCTGATTATTATGAAATTTGAATGCCACAATTTGAAAATGAAATCTCAACTTCACAATTTAAAAACATGAACTACTAACAAATAAATGAACTCTCCCTCTAAAATATTTAAATCAGGGGGGCGCCTGATTGGCTCAGTCAGTTAAGTGCCCGACTTCAGCTCAGGTCATGATCTCACAGTCTGTGAGGTCGAGCCCCACATCGGGCTCAGAGCCTAGAGCTGCTTCAGATTCTGTGTCTCCCTCTCTCTCTGCCCCTCCCCCGCTTGTGCTCTGTCTTGCTCTCTCAAAGATAAATAAACATTTAAAAAAAATATTTAAATCAGGAACTTGTTGGGATGTTTTCCATAGGGACCTAAGCTCTAATTTGAGTGCAATTTATGTATTACTAGAACAGGAAAATATATGCACAGTATTCAGGCTTCAAATGTCTATCATTTTTAGTCTGTTACAAAAAAATTGATAAATACGGGGCACCTGGGTGGCTCAGTCGGTTAAGCATCCGACTTCAGTTCAAGTCATGATCTCACAGTCTGTGAGGTCGAGCCCCACATCGGGCTCTGTGCTGACAGCTCAGAGCCTGGAGCCTGCTTTAGATTCTGTGTCTCCCTCTCTCTCTGCCCCTCCCCCTGCTCATGCTCTGTCTCTGTCTCAAAAATAAATAAAAACATTTTTAAAATATTTTTTAAAAATTGATAAATAGGTAAACAAAATACTAAAACTGCGTTCATTAATATTTCCATGAAGTCTGTCATCACCTACATACTGACTTAACTCAGTTCAAAATTCTTCACTTTTTTCTTTTGAAGACTATCTATTTTGAGAAAGAAAGAGAAAGAGAGATGAGCAGAGGAGGGGCAGAGAGAGAGAGAGAGACAGAGAGAGAGAGAGAAAGAGAGAGAGAGAGAGAATCCCAAACAGGCTCCATGCTCAGAGCAGAACCTGGCCACAGGGCTCAATCCCACAACTGTGAGATGACAACCTAAATGGACGCTTAAACAGAAAAATATATGCCTAACATTACGCACATGGACACACACCCTAGAATAAATGGAGTTTTTTTCCTTTGGTTTTTTGTTTTTGTTTTTGTTTTTTGTCCTCATCTCCTACTTAATGCATATAGCACCATTTATAACCTGGAATCACTTATAATGTCACTAATGTAAGCATATAATAATAGCATGTAAGAAGTAGAGTAGAATTTGATAATCCTTGCCTTGTGAAACGTGAAAATCTGATTTTTAAATAATCCATTTGTGTGCTAAATCAGAATATCAGCTTCTTTATCCTCTCTTCCCTCACAGCCTTTAGTAAACCCACTCATGTAGTCACACGGAAGTAAAAGAGACTGGCAACGCAGATGGGTGAAAGCAGTAGCAAAGAGGTTAAAAAATCCAAGAGGAAAAAAAAAAGAAGTCAAATGAGAACATGTTTTTAGACAGACCACAACGGGTAGATCAAGGCATGAGGGTGTGCACTAGATGGAGGAGCTGGACCCAGAATGGCGAATCAAAATCACTGCATCCACTGAATGAGCTTAGAGGATAAACTATGTAGAAAAGTCGTTCTTAATTTTCCAATTACATCCGGATTCTATCTGTACAGTAATACACTTCTCACACCAACCACTGATTACTGCTGCCTACATGCTTTACCAGCTAGGAGTAAGAGAGTACAGAAATAATGTAAAGTCTTCCCTTCCATTCTTAGGGAACTAATAGTAAGTTTTTAATTTTCTACTAACAATGTGTTATTTTAAGATGAACATATTATATATAAAATAAAGACACTAATATGGAAAAATAATGAAATAGTAAATAGTAAAATACAAACACTAACAGCTTTTTATTTAATATAAATGAGAATGAGATAAATGTGTTTCTTTTTCTCCAAAAATCATACCCAACAGAGCAATCAATAATCATTCCTAAGTTCCAAAACAATGATTACATGTTGGGCTGTTCTTTCTCACAAAACATATTTCAAGTAAGAAATTGTCAATTGAAGCTTTTCCTTTTCTTTCTTTCTTTTTTTTTTTCTTTTTGGTATGGCTTCCTTTGGACTTCCACACATGTTATTAATACAGCAACCAAAGTGTAAGTAAGATTGGATGCTTAAGAAATAATATCGCAAGTATGCAGTAAGAGTTTTAAAACAGCAAACATTTTAGTTTTAGCAAAAAGATACACAACAAATTAGAAACGTTGTTCATTAAGAAAGGAGCAGAAAAACTGCTTTTCTCCACATACTTCTTAGTAACAGAATCTTGGGTTTTTAGGTAAGCATATTGTTGGCCACTTAAAGGCCACATTTCCCAGCACCCTTTGCAGCGGAAAGTGGCCTGCTGACCAAGTTCTGAACAATGAGATATACTAGGAAATATACTAGGAAGGTGACTTTGTAGAAAGGTGCCTCATTTTTTTTCTTCTTTCTTTTTCCTTTTATTCTTTCTTCTTAAAATAGAAGTCATGTGTGAAGTTCTGGCAGCTATCTCATACATTAGGGGAAATTCAGATCTGATTCTACTGCTGGGGACCCAGAAAAAAAAAAAAAAAGGTTCCCTGATAACTGTAGAACTACCACACTAGCCTTAAAGAGACTATCACCAGCATTGTTTTGGATAAGATTAATAACTGTTCTGCATTTAAGCCACTCTAATAAGATCTCTTTTTTGGGGGTGAACACAATTCCTACCTTATGTGGTACGAAAGGTCAGTATTAGTTTGGAATCTTTAATTATAAATAACATAAAGCTATAGGGGCACATGACTGGCTCAGTTGGTAGAGCATGCAACTGCTTTATGTTTGTTTGTTTTTGAGCATGTGACTCTTGATCCTGGGGTTGTAAGTTTGAGCCCCATGTTGCATGTAGAAATTATTTAAAAATAAAATCTTAAAAAAAATAAAACAACGTAAAGCTATAATATCACTTCATAAATGTAAGAATGGACATTAAAAAAATAGACAAGAAAAACCAGTGTTGACAAAGCTGTGAAGACAAGGGAACCCTGTGCACTGTTGGTTGGAATGTAAAACTGGTGCAACCAGTATGTAACACACAATGGACATCCCTCCAAAAAATAAAAACAAAGCTACTATATGCTCTAGCAATTCTACTACTGGGTACTTATCCAAAGAAAACAGAAACACTAATTCAAACATACATATGAACCCCTATATTCACTGCAATGTTATTTACAATAGTCAAGGTATAGAAATAACTTAAATGTCCATCAATGGATGAATAAAGAAAACAGGATACACACACACACACACACACACACACACACACACACACACACAGAGGAATATTATTCTGCCACAAAAATGAGGAAATCCTGCTATCAGTGACAACATGAATGGGCCTTCAAGGCATTATGCTGAATAAAGTTAGTCAAACAGGGAAAGATAAATACCATATGATCTCATTTATATGTAGAATCTTAAACAACAACCAAAAACAAAAACAAAAACAAAAGCAGCTCACACATAAAGAGAACAAAATGGGTTTGCCAGAAGGAGAGGTGGGAATTAGGGATGGGCCAAATGGTGAAGAGAGTCAAAAGGTACAATCTTCCAGTTATAAAATAAATAAGTTTTGGAGATGTAATGAACAGCATGGTGACTACAGTTGATAATACCATATTGTGTATTTGCAAGTTGCTAAGACAATAGATCTTAAAAATTCTCATCACATGAAAAAAGCTTTGTAACTATGTATAGTGATGGATGTTAACCAGATTTGTTGCAATCATTTTGTAATATATACAAATGATGAATAATGTTGTAAGGCTGAAAATAATATGTGGTATTTCAATTATACCTCAATAAAAAAAATAGAAACTGACTCTGGAAAACCTAAAGAAATTTATTAAAAGAATACTTCACTTGGCAGCTCACCAAATCAAAGGAAATATAAAATTAAAACTTAAAGAACAGCTGCAAAAGCTTATGGAGAATCTCTTCTAGGTTATCATCATTTGATCCATTTAGCTCCAAAGTATATGCAGTCTATGATACTCCACTCCATATTAAAATTCTCAGAAGTGGAAACTAACTAGATTGAATCACAGTTCATCCTTTAGTAAAGGCAAATTGGTGGCATTTGAGGCATGGTAATCTGATAATCTCAATATGACTTCATGGAATGCTAAAACTGTAGCTCCAATGATGTTATTACTGATACAAGAACAGAGTACAAAAAGGAGGGAAAAGTTTCCTCATACAAGTACACATTCCAATACGTATGCAATTTTTTTACATTTATTATTTATTTTGAGAGAGAACGTGTGCATATGGGGGAGAAGCAGAGAGGGGGAGAGAGAGAATCCCAAGCAGGCTCTGTGTTGTCAGAGTGGAGCCTGATGTGGGCTCCATCCCACAAATCCAACTGTGAGATCATGACCCGAGCCAAAATCAAGAGTCAGATGCTCCACTGCCTAAGCCACCCAGGTGGCCCTGCAATTTTTGATCTAGATGCAATTAAAATATCTCCATCTTATGTTAGATTCTGTTTCATGTATTACACACACATACACACACAGACACACACACACACAATATTTCCTTCTCTAAAAATAGGCAATCCAAAGCCATTCTCTATGATATCCAGCTTCAAACACAATGTCTCTAAAAGCTACCTATTTTTTTCTTAATTTATAATATTTGGAAAATTCCAGACTAAGTTTAAACATACCCAGCACCCTATATAAGTATAGCGAAAGAAAAAAATAATTAAAATTTTTTAAATTATAATTCATGTGAAGTCAGAAACAGAGGTAAATGTTATAATTCTAAGTTGTGTAGGGGTGCCTGGGTGGCTCAGTTGGTTAAGCATCCAATTCTTGGTGTAAGGTCAGGTCACATCTCACGTTTTCGTGAGTTCGAGCCCTGCATCAGGCTCCACTATGATGGTGTGGAGTCGACTTGGGATTTTCTCTCTCCCTCTCTCTCTCTACTCTGCCCCCAACTCACTCTGTCTCCTTCTCAAAATAAATAAATAAACTTAAAAAATCTAAGTTGTGTAAACATTTTACACTATTATAAGCTGATAATTCTGACTTCATCTTATATTACTTATATGTTCCAGTTAAAGTTCTTTACGTAGAAGTACTTCCCAAAATTTCCTATCTGAGATTTTGGAATTATTGCAGGCTTAGTCTCTAATAAAATTTCAATGAGCATCTTATTGTACTAGATATTCCTCCAGGTTCTAACTATTCTCTTTCCTGCCACCACTGTTTACCAACCACACTATTTCTCTTTTAAAAAGCATGACAATCGCTTTAGCCTTTCTTCCTCTCTCTCTTTTCCCACTTCCCTCTTGGCAACAGTTGTTTCAAATGGTCAGGAAACAATTTCAGCCACTTTATCAATAGGCTTCTAATTATATTCTTTGACGAACATTTTTCTCACTTGATTATGAACACCTCCAAACAAACTGAGGTCAGAGTCATGGAGATTACAGACAGAACTTTTAAGTGAGTTATTAAATATATTCTTGCAAAACTTAACCCACACTTCTAGTTTTGGTTAACTAAATACACCCACGTATAAGCAAATACGTGTGCACACACACACACACACACACACACACGCATGTACACAGGCAATTAGAGATAGTGTCATATATTCTTCACTGGTCCAAAGGATTTATACTATTCTGTGAGAGACAATAATTACCAGTCATGATTATTTACTCCCCAAACAAGTCTAGATACTAAGAAGAAATGCCATCATTTTATGTAAGCATCACATGGGAGCACCACTGAGGTTAAACACAGTGGCTGATAGAGAGCTTGATAGTATAAACAGGTAGGCAGGGACAGTGTGGCTTGCAACAGTCTTGTTTTTATCTTGGATCTGTTAATACAAACTACTTGCATTTGACGATGGAATACCACTGAATAAGCTCAGCTGATAGCTAGCTTTGCCAGACAGTACTTAATTCACAATGTCAGCTAAACCATGGTTCCCAAGGTTCCCATTGCTAATTATTTAATATCCAGAAAATGGAAAATGGACAAGAGCTAGAGAGTTGACACCATCTACTTTGCCTCAAAACTCCACAGAGAGCTACCAATATGTTTGCCTCCTATTACTGGATATTATCTGTTAATACCTCCTAATCCATCTCTATTCACACATCAACAGGATGCCAAACATTCTGGACTAAATCAATGGGTTTCACTGTTCTCTGGTTTGGTTAAATTAATAAATAGCCCAAGAGATGGAGGGCAAGAGATTTAAGTTATAGTATGTCTTTCACTGCATACTTAATGTTGTTTGCTCCAGGAAAGCTATATCCATACAAGATAACATAGTTTTGTTTTGTTTTGTTTAATGTTTATTTTTGAAGGAGAGACAGAATGTGAGTGCTGGGGAAGGGCAGAGAGAGAGAGGTAGACACAGAATCCAAAGACAGCTCAAGGCTCTGAGCTGTCAGTACAGAGCCCAACGTGGGGCTCGAACTCACGAGCCATGAGATCATAACCTGAGCCAAAGTCAGATGCTTAACTGACTGAACCACCCAGCCACCCCAATATAATACCACAAAGTTTCTATCAAGCTAACATCTTCTGCAGGTACAGCTACTATCTCTGGATTTATACTATTTTTTCCTTTCATCCTTTCTGATGTAGAGGGATAATAAATCCCTCTCTTTGCTACCCTGAGATGCCTCCATTTTTTTCCCATGCCTCCCAGAAATCTATAAATAGCTCCCTTATTAACCATTACTGTTTTACACCACCTGGGGGTTAGCCAGGAGCCTGACGAAAACACAGAGAGAAAAAGCAGGCATTATATTCTTCACTTTGAATAAATATCCTCAATTCCCTTAGATACTTGAATTCCCAGGAATTTCAATGAGGTACAGAAGTTTAACATTTCCTGGATTTATTTTCTACTCGGACACAGGTCTTACCTTTCAGCTGGCAAACTTAACTTGCTGCTGCTCCCTGATCTCCTGGTTTTTCCAGAGTCTACTAAGAAGTTATTAGTGAAGTGTCCCAGGATGATGATGAACTGTCAATGTCATTTGAGACTATATTATGGCACAAATATGGAGTATCATCTATCCTCAAAGCAGGAATGTAAAGGCTTAATTCTTGATGCTCTACACTTGCCAGAATAAACAACTTTTAAAAAAGTAAAAAAGAAACAAGTTTGCAGGCACATGACTCCTTCCCAATGTCAGAGGTTTATCACAGTATCCAAGAGACTATATCCGAAAAAGCAGTTATAATTGCAATCACTGCCCAATTAATATCCTTTATGAATCTATTGTCAATTTTCCAATACATATCAGGTTGCTGCATAGGTCAAACCAGGAAAATTAATGGGTAGATGATAAATATCCCTATAGATCCACCATTCAAAATTTTGATTATTAATATCCTTGATTCCCAAAGGGATACATTATCCTATCTGGATTGCTATTTTAGTAAATAGGAAGATTTATAACTGTTTCTACTCAGCTCTTCTTGAAAATGTAGAAATTCTTCCAGGGTCTAAGATGTATCAATTTAAAATTTGCAATTGGGAAAAGATAAAAAAGCCAGGTTTTGGTATGAAGTCTGCAATAATTCTGATTAACTTTAGCTGCATATACTAGCAACAATAAAATAAAAATAAACTGTTAGAACAAGATTAAAACTTTACTTTACTTTCTCCTTTTGTAAATTCAGCAAGTAAGTAATCAGTGGAAGGTTTAACTGTTTCATATTCATCATGGACCAAAAATGTTTTTCCTCTATCACTCCTGTACTTGACTTCCTTCCTTCTTCTACTTGCTTTCTAGCCATAGGATTTGTAGAAACACCACTGAGTTGGCACACCTCACACTGAATTTCTGTGGTTTAATCTCATACTATCTGACAAACATGAATCTTAGTGAATTATATACTATTCTAACTACCTCCAAGCCACATTATGATGGTTTCACATAATAAAGTTTGCTACTTAATGTTCTTTAATAAAGCATATTATGCTTAAACAAGATAAAGTGGGTTTTCTTGATTTACCTCTGGAAATTCTATCATTACAAAGAATACCAAAACCTAGCAAAGATTTGGCATATAAAAATTTTAAATCAATTTCCATTATGATTGAAGATATAAACATCTAAAGGAAAAATATTATCAACAGAATTATTAAAATACCAAACATACTTCAAAATTCAAGGAATGTAAGAAAGTTCAAGTATTAAAAATATATTTTAAAATTCATCATATTAAAGGAATCATATAAAGGAATACTTAAGAAAACAGTAAAATCAATAAAACTGAAGACAGGAAATCAATGGAGAAAATCACTAAAACCAAAAGATAGTTCTTTGAAAGACCAATAAAATTGCTAAGGCTCTGGCCAGACTAACTAAGAAAAATAAGTGAGCACACAAATTACTAATATTAGATTTGAAAGAGAGGACATCACTATAGATCTCAGGGAAATTAAAAGGATAATAAAGAATACTATGAACAGGGGTGCCTGGGTGGCTCAGTCAGTTGAGTGTCCGACTTTGGCTCAGGTCATGATCTCGCATTCATGGGTTCAAGCCCTCAGCCAGGTTCTCTACTGATAGCTTGGAGCATGGAGCCTGCTTTGGATTCTGTGTATCCCTCTCTTTCTGCCCCTCCCCTGCTCATGCTCTGTCTCTCAAAAAATAAAATGTTAAAAAAAGTTTAAAAAATACTATGAACAATTCTATGTCTACATATTTAGTAATCTACATCAACTGCAACAATTCTTTGAAAAGACACAACTGGCAAAAACTCACACAGGAACAAATACATTGCAATAGGATTATATATATTAAAGACATTGAATAAGTAACTAATAAGCTTCCAAAACAGAAAACAGCTAGTTTTACTGGTGAGGTCAAAAAAAGAAATTAATATTTATTTATTTTTGAGAGAGAAAGCAAGAGCAGGTGAGGGGCAGAGAGAGAGGGGGACAGAAGATATGAGGCAAGCTCTGCACTGATGCAGGGCTCAAATTCACAAACCGGTTGAAGTTGGCCACTTAATCCACTGAGCCACCCAGACACCCCTCAGTAAAAATTTTAAGGAAATTATACTAATCCTCTATAATCGCTTTCAGAGATGGAAGCCAAGGGAAACTACCTAACTCATTCTGTGAGGCCAGCATTCCCTATCACTAAAACCAGAAAAACATGCTACACAAAAACTATAGACCAATATCTCTCATGAATATAGATACAAGATTTTCAACAGAATATTAACAAATCAAATCCAACCATGTATAAAAGGGACACAGCACAATCAAGTGGGATTTATCCAAAGTATGTAAGCCTGGCTCAACATTGTAAAATAAACTAATCTATCATAGCAACAGGCTAATGAAGAAATAACAGATAATCATACCATCAGAAGCAAGAAAAGAACTTGACAAAATATAATATCCATTCATGTTCAAAACTCTAAGAAAACTAGGAATAGAGAACTCACTCAACTTAATACAGAACACATACAAAAAACTTAGGTCATGTCATAGTTAATGGTAAGAAACTCAAGGCTTTCCTACCAAGATCAGGAACAAGGTTATCCCCTTTCACCACTCCTTTTCAACACTGTAGCTGAATTCCTAGCTAAACCTATGACATATTAAAGATATACAGATTGAGAAGAAAGAAAAACTATCTTTGTTTGCAGATGACATTATATTCTATATAGAATATAAGAACTTGAAAGAGTGGGGGAAAAATCTAGAATAATATAGCAAGGTAGGAAGATATAATAAACTAATCACCTTCCTATATACCAACAATAAACAAGGAGAATTTGAAATTGAAAAGCACAATACCATTTACATTATCTCAAAAAATGAAATACTTAGGTATATGAATCTTACGAACTATGTAAAAGATCTGTAAGAGGAAAACTACATGACTCTTTTGAGTGAAATCAGAGAACTGAATAAATGGGAGAAATGTTCCATCCATGGATAGGAAAACAATACTGTCAAGATGTCAGTTCTTCCAACTTGTCCTACTAAACCAATGCAGTCCCAGTCAAAATCCAAGCAAGGTTTATGGGTACCAACATACTGATTGTAAAGTTTATATGGAGAGGCATTAGATCCAGAATAGTCAACACAATATTAAAGAACAAAGTTAAAGAACTGACACTACCCAAATTCAAAACTTACTATTAATACAATAATCAAGATAGTGTAATATCAGTTAAAGAATAGGCCAATAGATCAATGGAACAAAACCACACAGAGTCAGACTTCCATAAATAGAGTTAACTGATCTTTGATAAAGAAGCAAAGGCAATAAAATAGAAAAGAAAAAAAAAAGATGGTCTTTTCAAGAAATAGGTAGTCTTTTAAAAACTTCACATCTACATACAAACACAAAACCAAAGAGCTCTTAAAAGATAACACACAGGAAAAATCAACATAACCATGGGTTTGATGATGATATTTTAGATATAACACCAAAGGAACAATTCGGGACAGAAAAAATCGCTAAAATACAGTTTACTAAATAAAATTAAAATAAAAAACTTCAACTCAGCAAAAGACACTGTCAAGAGATATTTTAAAAAACCACAGACTTTAAGAATTTGCAAATTCTTACATAAAGCAGTTGAATTCTTATACACTAACAATGAAGCAACAGAAAGACAAATAAAGAAACTGATCCCATTCACAATTGCATCAAGAAGCATAAAATACCTAGGAATAAATCTAACCAAAGATGTAAAAGATCTGTATGCTGAAAACTATAGAAAACTTATGAAGGTAATTGAAGAAGATTTAAAGAAATAGAAAGACATTCCCTGCTCATGGATTGGAAGAATAAATATTGTCAAAATGTCAATACTACCCAAAGCTATCTACACATTCAATGCAATCCCAATCAAAATTGCACCAGCATTCTTCTCGAAACTAGAACAAGCAATCCTAAAATTCATATGGAACCACAAAAGGCCCCAAATAGCCAAAGTAATTTTGAAGAAGACCAAAGCAGGAGGCATCACAATCCCAGACTTTAGCCTCTATTACAAAACTGTAATCATCAAGACAGCATGGTATTGACACAAAAACAGACACATAGACCAATGGAATAGAATAGAAACCCCAGAACTAGACCCACAAACATATGGCCAACTCATCTTTGACAAAGCAGGAAAGAACATCCAATGGAAAAAAGACAGTCTCTTTAACAAATGGTGCTGGGAGAACTGGACAGCAACATGCAGAAGGTTGAAACTAGACCACTTTCTCACACCATTCACAAAAATAAACTCAAAATGGATAAAGGACCTGAATGTGAGACAGGAAACCATCAAAACCTTAGAGGAGAAAGCAGGAAAAGACCTCTCTGACCTCAGCCGTAGCAATCTCTTACTCGACACATCCCCAAAGGCAAGGGAATTAAAAGCAAAAATGAACTACTGGGACCTCATCCAGATAAAAAGCTTCTGCACAGCAAAGGAAACAACCAACAAAACTAAAAGGCAACCAACGGAATGCGAAAAGATATTTGCAAATGACATATCGGACAAAGGGCTAGTATCCAAAATCTATAAAGAGCTCACCAAACTCCACACCCGAAGAACAAATAACCCAGTGAAGAAATGGGCAGAAAACATGAATAGACACTTCTCTAAAGAAGACATCTGGATGGCCAACAGGCACATGAAAAGATGCTCAACGTCGTTCCTTATCAGGGAAATACAAATCAAAACTACACTCAGATATCATCTCACGCCAGTCAGTCGCCAAAATGAACAAATCAGGAGACTATAGATGCTGCAGAGGATGTGGAGAAACGGGAACCCTCATGCACTGTTGGTGGGAATGCAAATTGGTGCAGCCACTCTGGAAAACAGTGTGGAGGTTCCTCAGAAAATTAAAAATAGACCTACCCTATGACCCAGCAATAGCACTGCTAGGAATTTACCCAAGGGATACAGGAGTACTGATGCATAGGGGCACTTGTACCCCAATGTTTATAGCAGCACTCTCAACCATAGCCAAATTATGGAAAGAGCCTAAATGTCCATCAACTGATGAATGGATAAAGAAATTGTGGTTTATATACACAATGGAGTACTACGTGGCAATGAGAAAGAATGAAATATGGCCCTTTGTAGCAACGTGGATGGAACTGGAGAGTGTGATGCTAAGTGAAATAAGCCATACAGAGAAAGACAGATACCATATGATTTCACTCTTATGTGGATCCTGCGAAACTTAACAGAAACCCATGGGTGAGGGGAAGGAAAAAATAAAGAGGTTAGAGTGGGAGAGAGCCAAAGCATAAGAGACTCTTAAAAACTGAGAACAAACTGAGGGTTGATGGGGGGTGGGAGGGAGGGGAGGGTGGGTGATGGGTATTGAGGAGGGCAGCTTTTGGGATGAGCACTGGGTGTTGTATGGAAACCATTTTGACAATAAATTTCATATATTCAAAAAAAAGAAAAAGAAAAAATAATGCTTAAAAGGTTCTCAAATGTGGAAAGAAGTGAATGTAAAAATTCAAGAAGCTTAATGTAATCCAACTAGACTTAACTCAAAGAGATCTACATAAAGACTCATTATGACCAATCTGCCAAAAGTCAAAGTCAAAGAATCTTGAAGGTAGCAAGAGAAAAGCAACTTATCATATATAATAGAACTTTTATAAGTTATTGGTAGATTTCTCAATAGAAACCTTTCAGGCCAAAAGGAAGGGTGATATATTCAAAATAGAGAGGGGAAAAAAAAAAACTATCAAACAAAATCCTATACACAGAAAGGAAAAATTAAAATCCCCGATAAACAAAAACTAAGAAAGTTCATTACCATCATACCTATTTTACAACAAATGCTAACAGAAGTCCTTCAGGTTGAAATGATAAAACAATAGATAAAAGCATGAAGCCATTAAAAATATAAATTTCTCCATTAAAGGTAAAAACAAGACAAAAATTAGTAACCTCTATTTATTATAATATTGTTTGCTTTTAACTATGAATATAATTTAAGTTACAAAAGCACTAAAAAATAAAAATTTGTGTTAATGATTTTACAATATATAAAGATGAAAGCTGTGACATCAATAAAAAAATGTAAGGGATGAAGCTGTAAAAGAGTAGGGATTTGTCGGTGGCTGCAGTTAAGCTCTTAACAGCTTAAAATACAATGCAGTAACTTTAAGATATTTTATGTAAGGACACCTGGGTGGCTCAGTTGGTTAAGCATCAGATTTTGGCTCAGGTCATGAGTGTGAACCCTGAATGGGGCTCTGTGCTGACAGCTCAGAGCCTGGAGCCTGTTTCAGATTCTGTTTCTCCATCTCTCTCTACCCCTCCTCCACCCATGCTCTGTCTCTGCCTCTCTCTCTCAAAAATAAATAGTAAAAAAGAAAAAAAAAATATATATATATATATTACGCAAATTCAATGGTAACCACAAAGAAAGTATCTAAAAGTATCTACTGAATAAAGGAAAATGAAATGGAACCAAAGCATGTCACTAAAAACTAATAAAAAAAAAAAAAAAAGGCAGTAAGAGAAAATGTAAGACAAATAAGCTACAAAACATATAGAAACCAATTAACCAATTGGCAATAGTAAGTCTTCTATCAATAAATAGGTTAAATGTAAATGGATTAAACTCCCCAGTCAAAACATATACATTGGCTAAATGGATTTAAAAAAAACCCAACTACATGCCATCTATAAGAAACTCACTTTAGATAGAAAAGCACATAAAAGGCTGAAAGTGAAATGATGGAAAAAAGATATTCCATACAAATGGTAAACCAAAGAGGGCAGGAGTCACCATATGAGTATCAGACAACCTAGATTCTAAGTCAAACCTTACAAGAGATGGAAAATTACATCATCATTAAAGTGTCAATTCAAAAGAAAATGTAACAATTGTAAGTATTTATATACCAAATATCAGAGCCCTTAATATAAGAAGCAAACTTTGGCATAATTAAATAAAAAGCAGCAGAATAGCAGGAGACTTCAATACCTCACTTTCAACAATGAAAACAACAACTAGAGAAAAATAAATAGAGGGCTTCAACAATATAGATCAATTGAATCAATCATGATAACAAATTATCATCTGTTACCACACTGGAAGGATTCTAGAAATCAACAGAAAGAAAACAGTAAAACCCACAAATATATGGAAATGTAACAACACATTCTTAAATGGGTTAAAAAGTCACAAGTAGAAAGTACCTTGAAATAAATGAAAATAAAAACACAATATGCCAAAACTTATGAACTATATGCAGCACAAGAAGGAAGCTTCTAGCTATGTGCAAATTTAATAAAAATAAAAGATCTCAAGCCAACAACTAAATTTACCTGCAAAAAAATCAGAAAAAGGAAAAAAAAAAAAGGCAACTAAACCCAAATCTATTAGAACCCAAATAATAAAGATTAGAGCAGAGATAAATAAAACAGGAAATAGAAGAACAGGAAAACATCAATGAAACTGTAAGAACTGACAAGCTCTAAATTAAGGAAAACAAAGATACTTAAATAACTAAATTTAGAAATAAAAGAGAACAGAACCACTGAGCAGAAATAGAAAGGATTAAAACAGAATACTATGAACAACTGCCTGCAAACAAACTGGACAACCCAGAAGAAATGGATAAATTCCTAGAAACACACAACTAACCAAAATGGAATCATGAAGAAATAGAAAATCTTAACAGAGTAAGAACCAATTAGCAGAATGAATCAATAATCAAAAACCTCACAGCAAAGAAGCCCAGTACTAGAGATGGTTTCACTGGAGAATTCTACCAAACATTTGAAGACAAATTAACACCCGCCATTTTCAAGCTCTTCCAAAAATTGAAGAGGATGAAATGCTTTTACATTCATTCTATGATGCCTGCACTACTCTGACACCAAAACCAGACAAAGATACCACAAGAAAATTTACAGACCAATACACTTGATAAATATTGATGTAAAAATCCTCAACAAAATATTAGCAAACTGAATTCAGCAGCATATAAAAAAGGATTATACACCATGACCAAAAAGGATTTATATCTAAAATGCGAGGATGTCTGAATATACATATTCAATGTAATATAATACATTAGTAGAATGAAGGATGAAAGCATATGATTATCTCAATGTATGCAGAAAAAGCATTTGACAACATTCAACACCCTTTCATGATAAAAAATAAAACACTCAACAAAAAGGAATATAAGGAAACTATCTCATCATAATAAAGGTCAGACATGAAAAGCCCATAGTTAACATCATACTCAGTGGTAAAAGACTGAAAACTTCCTTTAAGGTCAGGAACAAGACAAGCATCCCACTCTCAACATATTCAATGCAGTATTGTTTAATCAGATACAGAACAATTAAGCAAGAACCAGAAATGAAAGGCATCCAAATGCCTTTCCAAGTGGAAAGGAAAAACTAAAATTATCTCTGCAGATAACATGATTTTATATATAGAAAACCCTAAAGACACACACACACACACACACACACACACACACGGCTAGAATAAACAAATTCAGTAAAGTTATGGTGTACAAAATCAACACAAAACAATAAGTTATATTTCTATACACTAACAATAAATAACCAAAATGGAAATTAAGAAAACAATTCGTGATAAAAATAAGTTATAAACCTAACCAAAGAAGACTTACTTGTACACTGAAAAGTACAAAAAAATATTGCTAGAAGAAATCAAAGAGAAAAATAAATGGAAAGATATCCCATGTGCATGAATTGAAAGATCTTTTATTAACTCTTCAATACCCTAAAGCAATCTAAACATTCAACACAATCCCTACCAAAGTCCCAGAGGCAATTTTTGTTTAAAAATCACCCTAAAATTCATGTAGAATTTCATGGGATTCCCAAAGAACTGAAACAATTTTGAGAAAGAAAAACAAACCTGGAGCCCTCATACCTCCTGATTTCAAAACAAATTACAAAGTATAGTAATTTAAACAATGTGGTACTGACATAAATATAGATATACAGACCAATGGAGTATAACAGAGAGCAAAGATATAAACCTTCTAATATATGGTCAAATGATCTTCAAGGGTGTCAAGACCACTGAACAGGGAAGAGACATTATCTTCAACAAACTTACTTAGAAAAACAGGATAGCCACATGTAAAAGAATGATGTTGGATCCTTACTGTACAGCCTATACAAAAATTAACTTAAAATGGATTAAAGACCTATATGTAACACCTAAAACTACAAAATTTCTAGAAGAAATAAGAGGGGGAAACTTCCTAACATTGGATTTGAAATGATTTCTTGGATATGACACCCAAAGCAAAGGCAACAAAAGCAAAAATAGTCCTACAATTAGGACTACATACAACTTAAAAACCTCTGTGCAGGGGGGGAAGAAAAAAACAAAAACCAGAGTGAAAAAGTCATCTATAGAAAGAAAGAAAATATTTGCAAATGATACATCTGATAAAGGGTTTATATCTATAATATGAAGAACTCCTAAAGCTCAACAAGTGGCTCAGTCAGTTAAGCGTCCAACTTACACTCAGTTCATGATCTCATGGTTCATGAGTTTGAGCTCCGCGTCAGGTTCTGTGCTGACAGCTCAGAGCCTGGAGCTTGCTTCATATTTTGTGTCTCCCCCTCTCTCTGCCCATCCCCTGCTCGTGCTGTGTCTCTCTCAAAAATAAATAAAAACATTTAAAAAATTTTTTTTAAATGCTCAACAACAAAAACACAAATAGCTCATTACACAACAGGCAAAGGATTTAGACATTTCTCCAAGAAGGTACACAAATGATCAACAGCATATTAAAAGATGCTTAACATCACTAATCATCAGACAAATGCAAATGCAAATTAAAATACAGTATCACCTCACACCCATTAGAATGGCCATTATCAAAAAAAACAAATAGGGGCACCTGGATGGCTCAGTCGGTTAAGCAACCGACTTCGGCTCAGGTCATGATCTCACGTTTGGTGAGTTCAAGCCCCGTGCCAGGCTCTGTACTGACAGCTTGGACCTGGAGCCTGCTTTGGATTCTGTGTCTCCCTCTCTCTCTGCCCCTCCCCCACTCACACTCTGTCTCCCTCTCAACATTAAAAAAAAAAAGTTTAAACAAATAAAATAACAAATGTTGGCAAGAATCTAGAAAATGTGGAATCCTTATACACTGTTGCTACAACTGCAAATAGCACAACCACTATGGAAAACAGCATGTTGTTCCCTCAAAACAATAAAAATAAAAGCACCATATGATGCAGCAATCCTACTTCTGAGTACGTACTGAAAGCAGGGTCTCAAAGCAATATTTACACACTCATGTTCACAGTGGAACTATCCATAATAACCAAGTAACCCAAATGCCCATCAATGAATAAATGTACAAACAAAATGGGATATATACATACAGTGGAATATTATTTAGCCTTACAAGAAAGGAAATCCTGTCATATGCTTCAACCTACATGCATATTGAAGGCATTATGCTAAGTGAAATAAACAAGTCACAAAAAGACAAATAATGCATGATTCCTCTTATGTGAGATCACTAAAGTAATCAAATTCATAGAAACAAAAAGTCGAATGGTGATTACTAAGGGCTGGATGATGGGGGGAATGGGAGTTGTTGCTTAAAGGGCAGATAGTTTCAGTTTTGCAGGATAAAAGTTCTGGGGATCAGTTTCACAATAATATCCATGTACATAGCACTACTAAATTGTATGCTGAAAAATGGTTAAGATGATGCAGTTTATGTTATGTATTTTTCCCCAGGACACAAAATGCAGTGAAAACAAAAATTACAGCAATTTATAAATTAATCAACAATTTTCACAATAAAAAAGAAAATCAGTCACATACATTGACTTTTTATATGATTTATCAGAATTGAAAATTTAAATTAAAAAAGAGTGAGACATTCTCAACACATGCATATGTACATGCTAATAAAAACTAGAAAATATTCTGAGAATTGAAAATAGATTTTTTTCAGATATTTGTTGTAATTTCCATAAATTCCTCCACACAGTGTTATATTTCTTATTATATATATTCATAGAACATGATTTTCAAAACACAGTTGCAAAAGTATATGTGAAATGTATTTTTATGCTCACTACGCCCTGTAAGTTAGGCTGCCCTGTTATTAATACCCTCTCATTAATACAGTTAATTAAGTGACAGTGCTGGGACTACATTCTTTGAACCTTGATTCCTAGAATAACAGGAAGCATACTGCTATATTTCTTATATTTAAAGGAATCTCGACACCTGGGTGGTTCAGTTGGTTAAGCGTCTGACTTTGGCTCAGGTCGTGATCTCACAGTTCACGGGTTCGAGCACCGTGTTGGCTGTGTGCTGACAGCTCAGAGACTGGAGCCTGCATTGGATTCTGTGTCTCCCTCTCTCTCTGCTCCTCCCCAGTTTTTGCACTCGCTCGCTCTCTCTCTGTCTCTCTCTCTCAAATATTAACATTAAAAATTTTTTTTAAGAGAATCTGAGTGTGATTAAAAAGATCAGAGGGTTGTCAAGTGATTTTTACATATCTGAGTCAATAACAGAATATTTACTACTCATTTATATTTTCAGGTATTTAAGAATTTTGTAATGGATTTGGAACATGATTTAAAAGAATTTCACTGTAAATTATTTCATCTCTATTGTTCAATCTATTTAGGTTCTTTAACATTCTACAATTACATTCTATATTTCTGGCGTTGTTCTTTGCAAAATCATTAAAAAATTTTTATCACTCCAACCCTAAAACTTATGGTTAATTCCATTTGGTCTGCAATTCAAATAGTTTGTCTATGAATTTTGATGTGTAACAGTATTTGGCTAAAAGCCTTTGATGTACAGTTAATCAGGATTTCTCGAAAATTCTCATAGTTATATAAAAAATTTAACGTAAAAAAACAAAATACTAACAGTTACTTCCTAAAATAAAAAACACTCTACACACAAAGTTAAAACTAAAAGACAGCAGAGTATCAGAATTTGAGGATCTGTCCCTAAGGCTTATAGAAAATGGATTGAAGAGAGCATACTAAGGATTTAAGTATCCATGACCTCAAAAAACCAAAGTTGTCTGAGAAGAAATGTGCTCATTTGTTTCTTTTCTCACCACATATTCCCATACATAGAATCCATTCTCTCTACCAACCACAAAGAGATAGTGATCCCCTATCCCAGCACAGATATATTAAAAATGACCATTGTTAGGTAACTTTTTTATTTTTGTGAACAGGAAACACATGCACATAGTACACAATTCATGGATACACAGTAAAAATCTCCTTCCTAGTCCTTAACCAGCCAATTCCCCTCCCCAGAAGCAGCTGCATTACATTGTCTTTGCATAACAAACCACATAAATGTTATTTTTATAATATGTTCAATAGGCTTTAGTAATTTTTAGGTCTCTTTTTCGACACAGTGAGTACGTCTTTCAGGAGACCTTCGAACTCTGGCTAGGGGAAGGAAGTCACCCTCAAACCTGGTTCCTGAGTTACCCTGTAAAAAAAAAGAAATTTCTTCATGGGATTCACAAAATGTATGCCATTTTTGGCTCTTTGCCAAAGTGCTCTACTTTCTCATCCTCCCTGGCAGGCCTATTGTAGATAGTTCTACCACTGGTCTTTCATTAGAAAATAATGTCAGAGACCAAAAGGCCTTCAGCAGAACAGGTTGCTGGCCTGGACTGTTGGCTGTTAAACTCCTAGTTTTTATTGTTGTTGTTTTTTGTTAATAATTTCAGTTGAAAAGTTACAAAAGTAGTAGAAAAACTGTTCTTGAGGGTAGACTGCAGACATATCTTATATCTTCATGATGATTTGTGCAGTAACTTTCAGACATGCTGATTACCAATTAATAAAATTAGCACTCTACTTCAACAGATCAGGACACTCTCCTATACATCGAATACACAACCATCAAGATCAAGAAGTTAGTACTAAGATAGTACTACTACCTAACCCTTGGATTCAAATTCCATCAAATGCCCCGAGAGTGAAATGAGCCAATTCAAGATCAAGCATTGCTTTCAGTTATGATTTTCATTAGTGTCATTTAGTTCAGCATAGTTCCTGAGAATTTTGAAGATTACAAGAGTAGTAGAATGTTCCTCAACTCGAGTTTGATATTTTCTCATGACTAGATCCTAGATTCATTTCATGCATTTTGGCAGGAATATCACAGAAATAACATAGTGCTCTTATTGTAACATACTAGGTTGCACCCAGTTTACATTTTTTCCATCAAGGGTGGTGTTAATTATGATCAGTGAATATAAGTGGACTCAGCCAGGTTTCAGCTCCATAAAGTTATTCTTAATCATTGTAAAGCAGTGTGTAATAAGAGTTATATATGGGTTTGTTCAGTCAATGACTTCTAAAAGCAGTCAAGAAATATCAAGCCTTATTTTTCACAAACTGTTTCCTTTGAGTTATGCCAAATCGTAAAGTAAAATTAATTGATTCATTCACTCGGTAAAAAATTAAGTGTTTACTCTATGTGAAGCACTGCCCTATGCCCTAGGAATTAGTCTTTTTGTATGTGTTATTTAGAAATAAAGGATGAGCCTGTGTCTATGTGAAAAGAGCAGACATACATCTCACCTGTCTCTTAGCTCAAAAGTGGAATATAGTTTCATAAGAGTAAGAGATGACACTAATCTTGGAGGACTGGGATCAGGGAGGCAAGGAAAGTCATATAAGGCTTGGTTAGCAACGGAAGAAAAGGCACAGATGCTTGCCTCTCCCATGATCTCACAGAGCACATGTAAGCACTAGGGTGCTCTCCTGGACATAGTTCTTTGGAAGGAGTCTTCACCCCTAAAGTTTTGCCTTTTTTAGGGCACGTGTGGAAAGTGGTGTAGTTACTACCTGGATTGCAACTACCTGAAGGCCAAATTGTTGAATTTAAAGTGCCTGCTGATAGAAAGTAATCTCTAGGAAACCCAGGTACCCAGGAGCCCTTGGAGACTTGGGTGTTCTAAGATATTCCAACTGCTCTGGTTAAGGTAGGGTTGCAAGATTTAGCACATAAAAACAAAGGAAGCCCAGTTAAATGTGAATTTCAGATTAACAACAATTATTTAATTATGCATTGTGCAACATTAGGGGCATACTTTTACTAAAATAGTGTTTGTTGTTTTTCCTGAAATTGAAATTTAACTGAGCAACCTGTGTTTTATCTGGCAACCATACTATAACCACACTACAGAGAAAGACACTGGGGCAGCTGGTGGAGCCCCACTACCTCTAACAGTCTCAATCCCTGTTTCCTCATTGTCCAGGAAAGAAAGAAAAAAAAAAATCTTGGGTCACTTACCAACAATTTTTCTTACTTCACCATAGGAACTAACAAACCTAATACATTTGTCCCTCTCAAAAATATACATGATATATATAATTTCACATACTTCTACATTCTTAGTTATATTTATTATGAGTCTCTTTATATTAAATTGTGTAGAATATATAACCATATTTTCACACAACTCATTGTAACTTTTTGGCTTGTTTCTTTTTGTATTTAAATAATTCTGCCGACATTGAAGAATAAAGTCAATGAACAAATCCCTCTCCTTTTCTTAGGGTCATGGGTGTTGTGTTCTCCATAGTTGTGGTATAGAAGTATAGAATGGTGAATATAGCTGACATTTTACCTGCCAGACACATATTCTGTCCTCTTCCCCCAAATACCCTTCAGCTCATATTTTTGCCAACAGAATTCACAAAATTTTGCCTGTATTTCAGCTAGGTATAGCCAGGTCCTCTAAAATACAAATGGAAAGACTGCATTAAGTATCCTAAGCAAGTTTCTCTCTTATAAATAAAAGTAGATTGTCAAGAAGAGTGCCCTTATTTTATTTATTTGGAGGCAGTTTAGTAAATATGATGCCAAGGTTTACAATAGCTGTCCAGTGATCCTTGAGGAAAAGACAGAACTAAAGCCAATACCTGAGGTTGAATGAAAAGAATATGAAAAACCCAGGGACTTAATGACATCATTGTGCTGCTTAATTAATCAGACCTCCTGGGTTCTTGTTATGTCCTTATTGTTTAAGTCATTGTCGGCTGGGTTGTTTGTTACTTGCTACTGAAAGAGTGCCATCTGGTTCTCATCATCATCTGTCCATGATGGTATTTACCAATACATTCATCATCTTGTCATGTTCTTAGTTGTCAGTGCATATGGGCTGACACTGAATCATCCCTCATTTCAATGCTCAAAGTCCCACTAAAGGAAATCATTCTTATGTTTCTATCCATGAAACTCTATGAGGTTGCATAAGATCATCTACTTAGGTTCTTCGCATAGCCATCCATTTTTTCTAGGGTTCCCCAGCTCCTCCTCCTTCCCCTAGATCTACCTGAAAAGCAAAATAATATACTTTCTTGCTATTAGATTGTATAAACTTTCTAATATATTTTTATCTCTATTGGACTTGAATTATGGGACAGGAAAACAAAGACTTTTTCAAAGAAAATTGCTTCCATCTAACCACTACCACTTATATGTCCCTCTCCTCCCAGCTTTAATTTGGGCATTATTTTCCCCAGTCTAAAAGAGCACTGCACTCTCTCTGCTTCTCCCTGTAGATCTCCAAAAGCCTATTGTTTATGTCCTGGGTTCTTCCTACTTGCTCAAGAACTAGTCATTTAAAAATCAAGTTAGAAGAAATTGCTTTAGGCTAACATATCCTTTCCTAAATAGTGACCATGGAACAGCTTATGTTCCAGTGAAAGGAGGAGGAACAAGAGAGATCAGAGGATATCAGAAAGTTTTACTATTTCAAACGTATGTACTCAGCATTCACATGTTCATGTTTATAGAGTCATTCTCAACAAACTCCCTTTTTATTTTCATTCAGTCCTGAATGTATGTGTTGGGGGAGCGAGGGGCACTTCCAAGTCTATTTCTGAAAAGATTTTGGAAATAGAAAGATATTCCTATCTATTGCAATTCATTTTCTGGTGTCTAGGGTAAGCAAAACTGTTTATATATTCAATCATATTCAATATTGCTTTAAGGCTTCTTCAGTTTAGCTATCTTTCAGGCTAAATATACACTATATTCTACTGAAAAGACTAATTCTAGGCGCATTTTATAAGGAACTTGTTACAGAGGGTCTTCTGAGACTTGTCCCCAATATCTGATAATGGATGGCTAGAATTAAGAGAAATGTAATTCCTAAGTTTTATTAGTTATAGGCAAAGTTCACTGGGGAGAAGGTCATCTTCTGGGAGAAGTGGGAGTATGGGAATAGCTTAAATGGGCCTTTGATGATGTAAATGAGAAATAAGACTCATTTAATGAAAATAAGGATTTGAAATAATACCAAATTGCTCCATATATTAATGTCTCAAATTGTTTTCCTCTGGGCAAAATTTCCTCCTTCCAGGAAGATTGTTATGATGTTGAAGTCTGTTTCATAGAATTATACAAGGAATAGGAGGTTCTTTTTTTTTTTTCCCTCACCTTAAAGGAAAGATGAGAGGTTGGACTCTAAGTAGGGAGGAGGTGATTAAGGAGTCTCAATCAGGTAAAAAGACACTGACTCCTATAACTAAAAAGCAGTCAAGAGTCTAAGGGGAAAAAAAAAGTCAATAGAAAATCTTGTGCAGCTGATGGATTCTAAGAGACATATCTAACTTTATGTTTCTCTTCTTAAAAATCCCTGCATTGCATTCTATTTTGTATTCTTTAACTTCTCAATAAAGTACAACAGGACCTTAAGACTGGTCTTATCTGTGTCAGGGGTTGGGGTTTAGGGGTGTATGGATAAGGAAATGTATCTATATATTGAGGACAATGGCTAGAACAGTTATTGAATAATAAGCAGTGACTTGGAAGGAACAGGGCAGCTTTCTACTGTTGCCGCTAGCTAAACTTGTAAGTGAAAAATACTCAGGATTTATAAAGCATGTAAAAATTCCTTGGGGAAGGTCACACATAAAAGATCATTCTTAGTGCTATCACACATAATAAAGACCTCTATATTACCAAGTATTGCAGCAGATACTGTAGATGGCTTAGTAACCATCCATTTCCTTTTCTGCTTTTTCAATGAAACTGATTTTATCAGGGAACCCACTGACTTCCTATATCCATGGGTTCTACACAAGAAGCATAGTGATCCTAATCCTCCCTAGTCCTCCTCTAAGGTATGTAGCAACTGGTATTACAAAGGCATCCCTAATCAGAATGGATAGCTGCTTCAACACAAGAGTGGAATTCTGGAGGCCCCACTCTGCTGCAAGGGGCTGATGGCTGGAGGTCCAAAGAATGTGGTACATATATACAGTGGAGTATTACTCAGCAATCAAAAAGAATGAAATCTTGCCATTTGCAACTACAAGGATGGAACTGGAGGGGATTATGCTAAGTGAAAGTAGTCAGTCAGAGAAAGACAAAAATAGTATGACTTCACTCCTATGAGGACTTTAAGAGACAAAACAGACGAACATAAGGGAAGGGAAACAAAAATAATATAAAAACAGGGAGGGGAAACAAAACAGAAGAGACTCATAAATATGGAGAACAAACTGAGGGTTACAGGAGGGGTTATGGTAGGGGGGATGGGATAAATGGGTAAGGGGCACTAAAGAATCTACTCCTTAAATCATTGTTGCACTATATAATAACTAATTTGGATGTAAATTTAAAAAAAATAAATAATAAAATTTAAAAAAATAAATTGGAAAAAAAAAAAGAATTGCCTGTCAGAAGCTTCTGAGAATAGGGCTGTTGAAGTACTAGATAGGCTTGAGTCAGCGGCTGTTTGGCAAGTAATCCAAAATTGTTTCAAAATCTAATAAGTGGAAAAGCCACACACTGGTACAAACCAGAAAAATATCAGCCTTACTCAATTACCGTTGCCAAGAAACAGTTGCAGTTGTTAGAGTCGCAGCTTGTGAGATGTGAAGGGAAATTTGCTGAGTGACTTAAATGTTACTTAGTAATAAAAAGAAAAATACATAATACCCAGTGGACAAACTTTCCCCATTTCCACACCCTCATCCCCTACAACCACCATTCTATTCTCTGCTTCCGGGCATTTGACTATTTTAGATACTTCATATAAATGGAATCACGAAATAATTGTCCTCCTGTGACTGACTTATTTCACTGGTATAAAGTTGCAGGTATACAAGTTCTAGAGATCTGCTGTACAACATAGTACCTATAGTTAACAATATGGTACTGTTCACTTAACTATTTAAGAGGATAGATTCCATGCTAAGTTTCCTTACCACCAAAAGAAGGAGAAGCAGAAGAACAACAATAACAACTACAACAACAGCAGCAGCAGCGAGGGAGGAGGAACAAGAAGACACAAGAATTCTTTTGGAGGTGATGAATGTTTTCTACCTTGACTGTGGTGATGGTGTTACAGGTGTATGCATATGCCCAAACTCACCAAAATGTACACATTAAATATGTGCAAGTTTCTTGTATATAGTAAGTATACCTCAAGAAGGCTGGAAAAAAAGAAACACATAATAAAAGGCACTTCCCAATACACACACACACACATACACACACAGAATAAACACACACATATAAATATGGTGGACATTGTTTCATTTTCTTGTACTGCCACAGACTGTGATAGCCATTATAAGGAGAGACAGTCAATAATAAGGAGAGACAGTCAATAATAAAATTTATACCCTGAGGATAATATATGTAAAGTAAGAAAGAATTCGGATCCTTAATGATGTAAATTGGGATATGAACTTAAATAAATTAAATAAATCTGTAGGTACTTATCCTTTCTTATGAATGTCTGTTATGTAATATTATGTGTTTATATATATTTTTTGGTCAAAGCTACTTAAAAATATATACACACACACACATACATACAGACACACACAAACATATATATGTGTGTGTGTGTGTGTGTGTGTGTATATGTATATATATACACACCCAATTTATGTATATATTCCTACTTCTTGCTGTAGAATTTCCTCATTAATAGAGTTGAAAACCTTGGGAAAGGATAAAAGAAGGTGGAGATGTAGTCTATGGATGAGTCAAGTGAAGTTTAGAGAATTTGTGAAACTGGTTTAAGTTATAGCTAGAGGAACATTCCTCAGCTGCCTCAACAGTCTACAAAATCATACACATGGTAGCAATTTTATTAACAATGGCCAAGCATCACTATAAATAAAAGTATGTACTTGACTTCTAACATGTAATGCATGAGTAAAAACTTATGTGATGACTATACTTCATTTTTAGTCTGTTGTTTCATAGCCTAACTATTATATCTAATACTTTATATTATAATCACTCATAAATTTTTACATATGAACAGAATATGATTACAGATACCATATGCAACTACTATCAATTTACTAACAAAAAGATGTAGAAACTACTCTGTAAAATAAGTAATAAAAATCATTTAAATAATACTTTAATAGAATAAATCACATAAAATGTTTTGAGCAAATATTCTCAACTGCCTGTTCCTTGGTTGATCAGAGGAAAATATTTTTTCTCATTGATTATAGAATATCACATATACTCTTCTCTTTTAAAAATATATTCTTAATGTTTTGTTTAATTTTTAAAACTTCATTAAAGTTTAATAATATTTAATTTTTAAAAGGACAGACAGGATGGCTTATTATTCAGCTCCCTTTTAACCAAAACAATACAGACCAAAAACCAATATGCTAAAACAAAGAGAATAAAATAAATAAAGATAAGTGCTACTTAATGCAATTATGTAAGAATTCAGAATGTGTATTCTTTGACAATACAAATCACAGAATATTTAATTTAGACACTGTTTAAGAACAACATACATAATTATTCTCTAATAAATCCAATTATAGATGCTTTTGCATAAACAATACTAAACACCTTTCAAATATATATTTAAATGTGAAAAATGCTATAGGTTAATGACTGTGGCTTGTTTTCCTCCCCCAATCTTCTCCTATCAACTTTATTAAATTACAACAAACATTCCTGACCCCATAGCAAAGAAAAATTTGAAGCAACAAACATTTGGTAATTACAGGATCCCTTCAGCCTCTTCCATGGGTACCTCTTCTCATAGAAAAGCATTCAAACATGTGCCTGATGATAGTGGATGTTTTGTGGTTCAACTAAGCCTCTGGTTTTTATTATTTCTGTTATGTAATACTACATTTTTATATTTTTTCTTCTATTTAGAGTTTAAGTATTTTTCTTCTCCTTTTATTTGCTGCCTAGAATTTCCTAGTAGCTGTTTGATCTTCTGTCCTTGAGAACACATATAGAATAAGAAATTGCATTGCAAGGTAATATTGAAGTTCCCAGAAATCATCCTCTACCAAAATGCTTATAAAATCTTTGGTCCATTCTTTACCCAGTGCTGGTAACCCTCTTCTGAATATTTTGATTCAGTTGTGTTACCAATTTATATTTGCAAACATCACATGGATTATATGTGATGTGTTCATATTGAAGTTCAATCTATCATTAGGCCATACTTCATATTCTGTCCAGTTCAGATACTTGCTTCCATAATTACAGTAAACGGCTGTTTCATTTTGGTCTGGGTCAAAAATTGGGGTGTTGTTACTTCCTCTATTTCTCTCATATCACAAATTCAAAAAAAAAATTTTTATTGACTCTTATCTTCAAAATATATCCAGATTCTAAAACCTGAAATTACCACCTAACCACTACCAACCTGATAAATGACACAGGGAAGCCTGAATACTGGATTAGCTCCCTAATCTTTGTTTTCAAATCTGTCCCTTTACAGTCTATGTGCAGCATAACAGCTAAAATAAACTTTTAAAACTTAAATCAGATTACCTCAGTCTTCAGTGCAAGACTGTTAGCGTCCCCATCTCACACAGATCAAAACAAATGACCTTACAGTGGCCTACAAGGGTTCACCAGGCATTACCTGTGACTGATCTCCTACTTCTCATTCTCTCTGCCCAGACACACAACCTTTCTTGTTCTGGACCACCAAGAACATTTGACACTTGAGAGTCTTTGCACCTGTTCTTTCCCCCAGATAGCCACCAGGATCTCTCCTTCTGCTCAAATGCCACATTTTCAGCAAGGCCTTTCCTGACTATCCAATATAAAACAGCAATTTGTCCCTATCAGTAGAACCATTAACAGCACCCCAACCCATCTTAAGTGTTAAGGTGCTTCAAGCTTATGCACTCCTTACTTGCTGACCTTAACCCTTTGGTTTTTGCAGCAGGAGTAACATACTTTCCTTGAAATTTGCAGACCATCAGCCTTGAGGAGTAAAGAACTGCACTTTCCCAGAAAATAAGGCCTAACTACATTTGAAAACAGTTACCAAGGATGCCAGCAAGTCTGTTCACGGTCATGTTGACATACGACTAACTGCCTGGGATCCTGCTTCTCTAGCACATACCCCCCTTCCTTTTCCCATGCCTTCCTCTTTAAAACCCTCCAGCTTCACCTGGATGGTAAAAAATGGTCTTGGAGATTTTAGTCTACCATCATCCCAGGTTGCCAGCTTCTTGAATAAAGCAACCTTTCTTTTCTCACCATCACCAGTCTCTTGAGTAGCAAGATTTTCCAGCAGCGAGCAGCTGAACCTGAGATAGGAAACTGTTCTGTCCCATAACAGAACCGTGTATTTACCTTATCCTGATTTATTTTCTCCACAGCACATACCATCTGACACAGTATATGCTTATTTTGTTTGCCTGTTTATTATTTGTCTTCCTCTATTGAAATGCAATCTCCACACTTTTGGTCTGCAGTCTGGAATGTAAGAAGCTTGGAACTGGTACTCTTATTTTAAACAACAATAAAAAACTAAAAACAGTGGAAAATCAATTTTTCTTAGATCCATAAGAGAAATGAGATTACAGGCAAAACCAGTATCCCCAAAATTGGAGAGACCAACAGGCAAATTACAAACAATCACAATTTACCAGATCAGAAGCCCATGAACAGCAACATCCCCAGGTAGGGAAAATTAAATTTTGATAATTACTGGAGGATCAGTGTGGATAACTTTGACAGTCAAAAATTCCAGAAGTACCCACTAATAAAGGGGGCTCCACATTGTTTGTTTGTTTTTTTACCTCCAAAAGCTCAACCTGATTCTTACAGTGAATATGAAAGCTGAAAAAAACAAACAACAACAAAAACTCTCTTACTTCTGGCAGAGGTAGAGGAAAAATAAAACATTTTAAAATATGCCAGAGCATTTTGTTTAATTAGAGTCTAATTTCCCAGGCTTTATCAGAGTTTAATTCACTGCAGGAAAGGAAATATGCAACCCCAGACCCTTCTAGCATTCCACATGGAAGAAGGGAACTAGTCATCTCCAGCCCATTCCCGGCTTCTTGTCCCGTTTAAGGGGATTAAACACGGAGCACAGGTGAAGTTAATAATCCAAAAATAAAAGCACACTAAAAGACTAAACTGTAACCACAGGACAATAGAATTCTCCTCCTCCCTCCACTCCTCACCTATTGGTAAGGCTGGTAGGTCCCCGTGGAGCAGCTGGAACAGCACTGAGATGGAGGTGAAGCAGAAAGCACTGCGTCCACGCCAGGAACCCTGCCGTCTCAATTAACCACCCAGCAGAAACAGATCTCGCGAGATGTCGAGAGATCTACGGGGGCCGGTAAGGCCGTGTGGAATTTTGGCTGCTTTAGTACCTTCGTCCCGAAGTTGGCTGCGAGGCTTCTGGCTCCTAACACCTATCAGGCAAATCCCAATCCTTTTTGATGCCTGTCCCTGTCCCTTTCGGAGTCACACTGTGGCACCTGGCCCCAGAGTGCTTGCCACCACGAGTGTGGGAATGAGCTGAGGCCTAAAGGTTCGGCGCGGGAGCTGTTGTCTGAGGCCAGAATGGGGGCAGTGAAAAAGCGCCCACACAAGTTTATGGCCTTCCTGGAGAACTAAGGACCGAGTCAGTGAAAGGACATAGGCTTCCGAAGCGGACACTTGGGGTCCCGGTCCCACGTCTGCCAAGGTCCGAAGCCTCAAAAACACAAACACACCATTTCATTGCACGTCCTGGGGCCAGTTATTCCCCACCAACTCCGAGTTCTCTAGAATTCAACTCAAAAGACCATCACTCTGCCTGTTCCTCAGATCTTGCCCCTTGAAGAAAAACCTCATGGCGTTGTTCTCTCTTACCGACCCAGCCTAATTGCCAGCGCCATTCCATGGAGGAGCTGACCCTTTCACGTAAGCCCTTAAATCAGGAAATGCTCTTTTGAACACCATCAGGGATGCTCACAAACTGTACCTGGGGCGTAATCTGGTTGGGAGGAGTGTGGGATTTCCCAGGAGGGCAAACAGGGAGCAGCTGGAGTCTGAAGGTGCACTATTTGGCTTTGCTGGTGGGGGGAGGGGGGTGGTAGTTCCTTTCACCCAGTATCTCATGTCTGAGTGTGGAGTAAAAAAAAAAAATACAAGACATGTTGAAAGCAAAACAACATAGTTTGAAGAGACAGAGAAAGCATCAAAAGCAAACTCAGATATGGCAGAGATGCTGGAATTTTCAAGCCAGGAATGTATAACAACCGTGATTATATAAATATATGAATAGCTGTAACGCGTAAGGTAGAGGGCATGTAAGAATAGATGGGCAATGGGAGCAGAAAAACCAAGAAAGAAGCAGAAAGAAATTCTGTAGGATCTGGGGTGTCTGGATGGCTTAGCCGATTAAGTGTCTGACTCTTGATCTCTGCTCAGATCATGATCTCACAGTTGGTAAGCTCTAGCCCTCCAGTCCAGCTTCTCGCTGGCAGTGTGGAGCCTGCTTGGGATTCTGTCCCTCTCTCTGCCCCTCCCCTGTTCTCTGTCGCATGATCTTTCTCAAAATAAATAAACTTTAAAAAATGCTGTAGATCAAGAACATTGTAGCAGAAATAATGCTTTTGATAGGCTTATTAGTAGAATAAGGGAAGAATTGCTGAGCTTGAGGACATCACAATAGAAATTTCTAAAACTGAAAAGCAAATTAAAGAAAAATACTAAAATAGATGAATAAACAGAATAGCCAAGAACTATGGGACAAGTACAAATGTGTAGCATACACGTATAGGAATACCAGGAGAACAAAAAAAAAAAAAAAAAAAAAAAAAAAAAAAGAATAAATACTTGAAACAGTAATGACTGAAAATTTTCCCAAATTAATAACAGACAAAAACCCACAGATCCAGCAAGCTCATAAAACACCAAGCAAAATAAGTATCTAAAAATCACACCTAGGCATACCATTTTCATTTAAAATATATGTATTTTGAAAGAAGCCAGGGGAAGAAAAACACCCTGCCTACAGAGGAGTGAAGATAATTACATATGAGTTTTAGGGGAGATTTTTGGGGTTTTTTTTTGTTTTTTTTTTGGGGGGGGGGGTTGTTTGGCTCTTTCTTTTTGAGAGAAAGAGAGGATACAAGTCAGTGAGGTGCAGAGAGAGAGAGTACCAGGAGGGGAAGAGAGGGTGGGAGGAGCAAGAAAGAGAGAGAAGTGAGGCTCACCCGAACCAGGGCTCAAGCTCACCAATGTGGGATTCAAACTCATGAACCATGAGATCATGACCTGAGCCAAAGTCAGATGCTTAAAGACTGAGCCACCCAGGTGCCCAAGAATTACACAATTCTGCACAATTCATGTGAGCAAGAAGGGAGTAGAGTAAAATATTTAAAGTGTCGAGAGACAAAACAACAACAGAATTGTGTACACTGAAAAATTATCCTTCAAAAGTTAAGGAAAAATAAAGCCTTTTTATTATTTTTTTTTTTTTGAGAGAGAGATAGAGTGCAAGAGAGGGGAGAAGCAAAGAGAGAAAAGGGGAGAGAGAGAATCCCAAGCAGGCTCCATGGTGTCAGAACAGAGCCCCATGTGGGGCTCAAGCCCATGAACCAGGAGATTGTGATCCAAACTGAAATCCAGAGTGGGACGCTTAACTGACTGAGCCACGCAGGCACCCAAAAAGGACGTTTTTAACCAACAAAAACTGATGGAGTTTATTGCCTGTAGACCTGCCTTATATAAAACGTTAAAAGAAGTTCTTTAGAGAAGAGAAAGATATAGATCAGAAACTCATATACTTACAAAGGAGGGAAGAACATTGGAAAAGGAATAAGTGAAGATAAAATAAAAACTTATCTTTTTTTATTCTTAATTGATCTAACAGATAATGATTTGTTCAAAATATAGCAGCAACAATGAATTTTCTTATTTATTGTTATATATAAGAATATGTGTGTGTGTGTGTGTGTGTGTGTGTGTTTGAGTGTGTGTGTTTGCTTATATATGAAGTGAAATAAATGACAGCAATGATACATGGAATGGGAGAGAAGAATTAGGATCATTTTGTATTATAAGGTACTCACATTACCTGTGCAGTGGTATAGTGTCATTTAAATGTGGACTTGTGTATTAGGGTTATCCAGAGAAACAGAACCAAAAGTATGTAGAAGGTAGATAACACAGGTAGATGATAGATAGATAGATAGATAGATAGATAGATAGATAGATGAGATTTATTATAGGAATTGGCTCATGAAGCTATGGAGACTGAAAAGTCTCAAAATCTGCTATCTGAAATCTGGAGAACCTGGAAAGTCAGAGGTTTAATTTAGTCCAAATATGAAAACCTGAAAACCATAGGTCCCACACTAGTGTAAGTCCAAGTCCAAGGCTGAAGGCCTCAGAAAGGGGGGCTGCTAATATAAGTTCCAAATCTGAAGGCCCAAAAGCCAGGAGCTCTAAAGTCATAGGGCAGGAGTAGATAAGCATCGGAGCTCAAGAAGACAGCACAAGAATTCACCCTCCCTTACTTTTTTTGTTTCATTCAGGCCCTCAATCAATGGGTTGATATCCATGCACATGTAAGGGTGGATATTCTGGACTCAGTCTAATGATTAAAGCGCTAATCTCTTCTAGAAACACTCACAGACACACCCCAAAATAATGTTTTATCAGTTAATGGGTATCCCTTAGCCCATCCAATTAACACAAAATTAACCACCAAAACTTGGATTAGTTGCTAATGTATATTGTAATATGTAATACACACATTGCAATTATATATTATAACCACAAAATAAGTAAAACAAAACAAGATGCAGGAAAAGCACTTGTTGAAATACAACACCCATTTGTGACAAAAACTCTCAGCAACTAGGAATAAAGGAGAATTTTCTCAGTTTGATAAAAAACATATACAAAACCCTACCGCTCACATCATACTTAATGGTCAGAAACTGGAAGCTTTCCCACTGAGATCAGACACAAGCCAAGCATATCCTCTTTCAACACTTCAACATTCTATTGGAATGCCCAGCTAAAGCAATGACAGGGATTGGGGGAAGGAAGGGATAAATAGGAGCATAGTATTTTCAGGGCAGTAAAACTGCTCTGTATACTGCAACGATGGGTACATATGATAAACCGGTAGAATTTATTCAAACAACAGGATGTACAACATCTAAAGTGAGCCTTAAACATGGACTTTGGGTGATATGATGTGTCAATGTAAGTTTATAGATTGTAAAAATGTTCCATTCTGGTAGAAATATTGATAATGAGGAAAGTTATGCACAGGTGGGTGTGTATATGTGATGTCTGGGTACCTTCTACTCTATTTTTGATGATAACTTAAATCTGCTTTAAAATGTAAACTCTATTTAAGGGGAAAAAATTAAATGAACGGAAATTGCAATGTCCATGAGAAAAATTATTTATTCTTTAGTATTGTACTCCTGGAGTTTATAGTGGGGCATAACACATAGTAGGCACTTAGTATTTGTTAAATAAACTACTCAACTCAGTGTCTAAGTAAGTATTTTTCCCTTGGCTGCCACTTAGATTTCAGTAAGCCTAAAATTAATGGAAATTCTGAAATGAACTATTTTCTCTCAGTAGCATCTTCATTGTATACTCAAAAGCATTTAATTATCACATCTTTTTCTTGGTGTGTTTATAGCTGTGTGATTACAAAAAGTTTAGGGTTTTGTTGCTGTTTTTTTTAGTGTGTGCATGAATAAGGTTGTATAAATTATAAGAATAAAATATATAACTATTGTTTTACCAAAGGAAATAAATGCAAATATAATGCAGTAATTCCGTGATTTACAAATATATTGTCACTGTAATATGAAGATAAATGCACATGTTGCATAATGATTTGTAATAAAACATTTTAAGAACAGCATCAAACAAAAAAGAAGCTGATCTCTGTAATGTCAGGCTGCATCACATTATGCAGTATCAAAACACTAGAACATTCAAAATAGCATATTATGTGGCTTGTCTTATTTATAAAATATTCAAAGACATTTGGTTTCTTTAGAATGCAAGTAATCACTCCAAGTTCCTAATGAGTGAGAATGGAGCTGTCTCAAACTCCTAATACTAAGTAGCTAAATTTACCGGTTTTCCTGAGTCAGTCCCAAGGCTTAGCAATGTGCCCCAGTCTCTGACCCCAAATAAAGTGCTTCATTAGATTATGGTTGTAAATAGTGCAATTTAAGAAGTAGTAACTGATCTATTCTCAAAAATGTAGGAAAGTGTGTGCATGATATGGGTCATCAAAGGGGAAAATACCTTTCAGAAAGTGTCAATTAGCAAAAGCTTAAGTATTTACTGAATTTTTTTCATTAAAATAGTAACCCATGCTTAATATGGCAAGAACAAAAAGATATGGAGAAAGTAAAATTTACTCCCACCCAAGTATAACTATTTTTGGTAGTTGAGTAAATATCCTTCAAAATATGGGTGACAGAGGGGAGAAGAATTAAAATGCACACATAGTTTTGTAATAGTCTTTTATTTTTTTTTTGTAATAGTCTTTTACCATTTAACAATATATTATAAAACTTTTTCCATATCATTAATTTTTTTTTAATTTAAGCATTGTGTAATCCTCTGCTAATTTCCCATGTTTATGCCATGATTTTGAGTAAATAATCTATAATAATATGGGGTTGTGGATAAGGGGAGACTGGATGCCTTAGACTTAATTCCATCTTACCTAGATAACTACATTTTCTTTTTTTTTTTTTAAGTTTGTTTATTTGTTTTCAGAGAAAGAGAGAGAACGAGCAGGAGTGGGGACAGAGGATCCAAAGCCGGCTCTGTGCTGACAGCAGAGAGCCTGATGTGCGGCGCAAACTCATGAACTGTGAGATCATGACCTGAGCCAAAGTTGGACGCTTAACCGACTGAGCCACCCAGGTGCCCCAGATATCTACATTGTCATTTTTTGGTATTTCCCATCAAATTTAAATATTTCATCACTGAGACTGGTAATTCTTTGTCTCTCATCCCCATCCTCAACAGCACTCATTAGAATTCTTACACTTTGACTATGTGGAGAGTATAATTAATTCAAATTAGGATCACTGTGACTCTTTTTGAGAAAACATTTGTAATCACTACCCCCAGACTTTATATTTTTCACGTATCGGAGCACTGGCTGAAATGAGGGATCTCATCTTTCCCCTCCTCCCTCTCTTCTGTCCTCTCTGTACCGTCATGCCCATCCTGTACTTTACTTCTATTCTTGGGGATGGTGGTAGGAAACAAAGAATCATCAGTCTCAGTAATGAAATATTTAAACTTGGTGAGGAAAAAAACCCAAAAATGAAAATGTAAATGTGTAGGAAAGATGGAGTTAGGTGTAGGCATTCCTGATTTCATTAAAATGGCAATGGACCTTATTAGAAAAATTAAAAATAAAATTAAAGCAAAACAAAAGAAAACAACGTAAAACAAAAAATAAGATAAATAAAATAAAATAAAATAAAATAAAATAAAATAAAATAAAACCACTTTTTCCAGCCTCCCTTGACATTGCAATGTTTTCTCAGGCGTCAGTGGAAGTCCACTGAAACATTTGAGCATATTTTACTTTCTGATGTAGTCATCACCCTTTTCTCCTTGTTGTTTCCTTATTAGTCTACTGTTTATAGCCTGTAATATAAGGCTGAAAGTCAATTTGAGGCAGGTGACCATGAGGATTATAGCAGTCACTATGGATGGTGGAGCAGGGAGATAGAAGAAGTCTGTGAAAATGGTGACCTTGTGAAGGGAATGAACTATCCCGGGGCTTCCTAGCTCTGACATTCTTTCTAGATTAAAAAAAAAAAAAAAAAAAAAAACAAAAAGCTGTTATTTTTTTTTAAGGCACTTTTATCTGTTAACTACTTTGTGCAGCTGAAGGCAATCCTTAACTGATATTTTCTCTTCTTCCAACCTTACTGTGTTTTTTAGAATCCTATTCCATAGGTAAAAAGAAATAAACAAAACTCCCATACATTATCATAATTTTCTCTGAATAATCCCTTATTGCTGTCTTACTGAAATTCAGATCTAAACAAGTCTCATCTTTTCTGCAGCTTTCTTAAAGAACTATATTTTATTTTCCTTCATCCCTCATATTTTAGCATCTGAGATGATCTGAGATGGGAAAAGCATGCGCCTACCTCATGGCTCCTGCATAGTGATGCCTCTAACCATATGTAAAAACATCTTCTGTCCTTTAGGATCATGCAGTTCAACTATTCCCACAACATAACTTCCTTATGATTCCTTCTGTCCACCCCTGACTGGCCTCAATGTTTAAATAATTCAAATGACTGCAGTATTCACGTAGATGACTATTATCCAAATCCTTATCCTCATTATATACAAATGTTCATGCTCACTTTATTTCAACCGCTTACTCCCATCTATACAAGCTGATTGTCAGCATCCTCTCTAAGGCTTCATCTCTGAAATTTTAAATTGAAGATTTCTTACTCTGGCCAAAACCCCTCTTCTTCTATCACACTAAACTCTCCATAGTTTTGACCTTTCTAATATCTCTACTTAAACCTTTCTAATATCTGTACTTAAACCTTCTCTTCTGTTATCTCCTGAACTCATTCTTATGACCCTATGTTAAAACTACCTTCTTACTGATATTATTACTTCTGTTCCTCTCTTTATCCTTTCATGATATCTCCTAAAAAAATAAATAAATAAATAAAACCCAACCTTGGATCAATAAAACAGTTTGAGCCCTCCTATCTCCAGAACACTTGGTAGTCCAACAAGCAAAATACTTTGTTGGCTTTGCTGCTACAAATAATAATCTCAAATGATAATAATCCCAAAACTCAGTTGGGCCTGAAAAGTTGTCTGCAATTCTTTTTTTTTTTTTTAATTTTTTTTTAATGTTTATTATTTATTTTTGACACAGAGAGAGACAGAGCATGAACAGGGGAGGAGCAGAGAGAGAGGGAGACACAGAATCTGAAACAGGCTCCAGGCTCTGAGCTGTCAACACAGAGCCCAACGCAGGGCTTGAACTCACAGACCGTGAGATCATGACCTGAGCCGAAGTCGGACGCTTAACCGACCAAGCCACCCAGGCGCCCCTTTTTTTCTTTTTTTTTTTTTTTAATTTTTTTTAATGTTTATTATTTATTTTGCAATTCTTATGTGTAACTGATATCACATGGCTCTTTCATACCATGAAAGGCAATACAAGCCATTAATTCTGCCAGATGAGAGAAAACTGTCTGAAAGGAAACATGTTTATCTGCATATATATGAATATAATAGTTTTTCAGATAAAATTATTTAATAATAGTATAGAAAGCTGTGCAGATGTATAAATAAGTAGCTAATTTATAAAACTGCATGTCACCTATTGTACCTGAAATGTGTGGGTTTCATTCAGCAGATGAAACTGAAATATGTGTGGGAGGTGTTTTTATCATTCTAGGAGGTTTATAGTTTTATTTTATTAGAAATCATAGGTAAAAAAAAGTTTGCAAACAGAAGACTAAAAATGTATGCACTAATATAGCTTCTTTTTGCAAAGTAAAAGTACTTTTAATTTGAAAGTATTTATTGGTTTTTTTTTTATTTTTTAAATGTTTATTTACTTTTGAGAGAGAGAGAGAAACAGAGACAGAGTGTGAGTGGGGGAGGGGCAGAGAGAGAGGGAGACACAGAATCTGAAGCAGTCTCCAGGCTCTGAGCTGTCAGCACAGAGCTCAACTCAGGGCTGGAACTCAGGAACCAAGATCATGACCTGAGCCAAAGTCGGATGCTTAACTGACTGAGCCACCCAGGCGCCCCAAAAGAATTTATAATATACGACAGGCATATAATAGAAAAAAAAAACAACAGAAGTTAAACATCAAAGTGAGTCATGTTTTTATAGGTCGTCAATAGTTAAAAGTGTTTATAAAAATTAGATCCTAGTGTACATAGTGTGTGTATATATATGTGTGTATATATATATATATGTAGTTTTGCTACCTATTTTTTTCATATGAATATATCGTGACCCTATTTTTGCACAAAATTATTCTAACACCATCATGTGGCAGGAAACAAAGTTAAACATTCTACTATTGATTTTTTTTCTACTGTTGATTTTAGTGGGTGCTAGGCTATAAATATAAGGAATAATGTTTCAGTACTTACCTTTGTACAAATAGCTTTGTGCAGTTTATTATTTTTTTTAGAATTAATAAGTTGATTCTACTTAAAAATTCTAGTAATAGTATTCTAGTTTGAACTAACATAGTCTATAACATGGATTAGAAAACTCAATATTGTTAAGATATTGATTCTTCAGAAATTGAATTATAACATAAATGCAATCTCAGTCACAATCCAAGCTGGATTGTTTTCTAAAAATCAAGAAGATGATTTTGAAACTTATTTTAATGGACAAAGTATCAAGAGTATCCAAAGCAATTGGGAGAAATGAACAAAAACTGTTGAAGGAATCCAAGATTTTTTATAATGCTACAGTAATCTGTATAGTGTAGTCTTGCCAAAAGGATAGACAAATTGATCAATGGAGCAGTATAGAGAGTACAGAAATAAACCTACATATAGTCGGTCCAATAATTTTCAAGGATGACAAGCAATCACTGGGGAACAGAAAATCTGTTCACCAAATGGTGCTACAACATCAATATGGGGGGAAAAATAGCTTCTACTTCACACTGTGTGCAAAAATAAAATAGTAGTTTTAGATGAATCAGTCATAAATGTAAAAACCAAAAGCATAGTGTTTCAGAAGGTAACTAGAAAATATCTTTATGACTTCTGGGTAGGTAAGTACTTCTTAGACCAATCAAAGAAAGAGATAAGCATTAAAGGGGGAAAAAAAGGATAAATTATACATAATCAAAAATTACAACCTTTTTCTCATTAAAAGAAACCGCTAAAGAAATGAAGATATTCTAAAAACTGGAAAAGTACTTATAGCCAAAACATATTAAGAACTATTGCAACAGAATTATAAAAGACAATACAATGAGCAAAACAAACATTTCTCAAAAGAAAATATATGAAAATGGTGAGGAAGCATGGGAAAAAGTGCTCAACAGCATTAGTCATCACAGAAAAATGTTTAAATCATAATGAGGCAACAAAATACACCCACTCACTAAATTGGTTTAAAAAATGATAAGCAATTCCAAATATTAGAAAAGACTGTGACCCTCATACGTAGCTGGTAGAAGTATAAAATGGTACAACTACTTTAGAAAATTGTTTGTGGTTTCTCAAAAATGTTAACATATATCTACCATATAACCCAAATATTCCACTCCTAGGATTTATCCAAAACCACTGAAAACATGTAGCAACATAGCAGCATTATTAATAATAAGCCCCAAAACTGGTAATAATAAAAATCAGTAGGAATTGGATAAATTGTGGTATGTACATACAATTAGTAATACTCAGCTGTAGAAAACTGATGATCTTCTAAAATACTATGTTAAGTACCTAAATACCTAAAATAAGTGTTTATTTATTTTGAGAGGGAAAGTGAGAGAGAGCGCACATGTGCACACACATGCAAGCAGGGGAGGGGCAGACAGAGAGGGAGAGAGAGAATTCCGAGCAGGCTCCACGCTCAGCTTGGAACCTAACACAGGGCTTGATCTCAAGACCATGAGATCATGACCTGAACCAAAATCAGGAGTCAGATGTTTAACCGACTGAGCCAACTAGGCACCCCGTCATGATTGAATCTTAAATGTGCTGAGTGCTAGGAACCAGATACCAAAGAATGTATACACAAAGGCACACAAAATAACCTGAGTGGTTCCATTTATATAAAATTCCCAACTTTGCTAATGGACTTGGACTTTCTATTCTATTTGTCAGGATGATTAAAAAAAAAAAAAAAACTGAGGGGCACCTGGGTGGCCCTCAGTCAGTTAAGAATCTGACTTCAGCTCAGGTCATGATCTCGTGATTCATGGGTCGGGTGGAGCCCCACGTCAGGCTCTGCTGACAGCTCAGAGCCTGGAGCCTGCTTCGGATTCTGTCTCCCTCTCTCTCTCTCTCTGCCCCTCTGCGGCTTGCATTCTCTCTCTCTCTGTCTCTGTCTGTCTGTCTGTCTCTCTCTCTCTCTCTCTCTCAGAAATAAACATTAAAAAATTTTAAAAAACAATTGAAAGGCTTAAAATGTTTCATATCCCCATTCTCTAGCAAGAATATTAGCCATTGTTTCTAATAGCAGTAATAGCAAACATTGGTGATGATATTTTCCAGCAAAATCTGTGAGTTTAGCAGTTGTGGCAGGAACATTCTGATAAATTTAGACCATCTTTGTTATAGCACACTTCTGTAAACATAAAAATGTTCAGGGAGTGCCTGGTGGCTCAGTTGGTTAAGCATCTGACTTCAGGTCAGGTCATGATCTCTGTTCATGAATTCAAGGCTCACATCTGGCTCACTGCTGTCAGCGCAGAACCTGCTTCAGATCCTCTGCCCTCCTCTCCTTCTTCCCCTCCCCTCCTTGTGCTCTCTCTTCCAAAATTAAATAAATAAACTGAAGAAAAAATGTTCAGTGTTGTCTTTTCACGTGGTTGCAAAATTGCTGCAGCTGTTCTAGATTTTACAAAATTGCATTAATCCAGAGTGATATTTGAATTTGATGAGTCCTTTTTTTTTTTTCAATTAAGAATTAAAAGTTTTTCAAAAGTGGGGCACCTGGATGGTTCAGTTGGTTAAGCATCCAACTTCGGCTCAGGTCATGATCTCATGATCTCATGATCTCATGGCATGATCACAGCCTGTACTGACAGCTCAGAGCTTTGGATTCTGTTTCCCTCTCTCTCTGCCCCCTCCCTATTCATGTGCTCTCTCTCTCTCTCTCTCAAAAATAAACATTAAAAAAATGTTTTAAAAAAGTTTTCCAAAAGCTCAGTAAAAGACTACTTCTTGGGTCTCAGCGACCAAGATGCACATTCAGAAAAATTTTAAATAATGAGTTGAAATAGTGGGAAAAAAATCTTTGAGCAAGCAACCAACAGTGTCTACCATAGCAGTCAACACTATCACTCAAATTAATTAAAAGTTTCTGACTTTGAGGTCATGTTTAAAAAGGCCATACTACTTGGGATTTTAATGGAAATTTCTTTAATGTTTCAAACCTAAATGTGATGGTATGTGTTGATTTTGAGTGAATATTTGTTTTTATTATACTGAAGACAGAGATCAAACGAGCAAAAATTCTTAGAGTTCCTCAGACTTCTTCTAGAGAAGGTGTGATTGCCAAGGTGATCACCTTATTATGAGTTTTAATCTTTGGTGAAATTTATCAAATGATCTAGTCTACATTCATTAAAGGAGTATTTATTAATATACCACCCTATTTGCAATCTTCTTATTACTCTGCTAGTTCTTAATGTCTTATAATTTTTATAACATGTTGGAGATGATTCATTAACATTGGGGTTTTAGTACTTCTACTTCAATATATATGTTTAAGATGCAAGCTTTTCAATACCAATATGATGGTAACTTTAAAAAAAAGAATTAGGACACCATCCATCTTGTTCTATAAACTAGAGAAGTTTAAATCCCAAAAGAACAATTTGTTGTGTAAGGCTTGAAACATGATTTTTTTTAATCTTTTTTTTAACATTTATTTATTGAGAGAGCACAAGCAAGGGAGGTGCAGAGAGAGGGGGAGACACAGAATCAGAAGCAGGCTCCAGGCTCCGAGCTGTCAGCACAGAGCCCGATGTAGGGCTTGAACCCACAAACCATGAGATCATGACCTGAGCCGAAGTCGGTCACTTAACTGACTGAGCCACCCAGGCGCCTCTTGAAACATTATGATTTTTATCATGACTGAACCTATCCTTTTGTTATAATTGCTTGCCAAATTTTCTTATGTCTTTTATTCCTCCTTAAACTAACATGTATTTTTTCAACACTGGTATGACTAAAATATTTACATTAAAGCCCATCAATTGAAATTTCAGAATTCAAGTTTCAAAGATAAAAATTATAAAATCCTCCAGGGAAAGGAAAAAATGTATATAGTCTAAACAAAACTCAAGAAGGAGAATAAAATTTCACTTTCCAAATGTTGATACTATTCATAAATCAGAGCAAAATATTATCCTATGCATTCTATACCTAGTAAAATTGAATCACTATTAAGAATAAATGGAGACACTTCAAAATAAGCAAGGTCTCAGATATTTAGACACGTAAACACATAGGCACATTCTCAAGAAGCTTCTTCACCACTGTAGGAAATAAAGCAACAGAGAAAAGTCCTGAGATCCTGACAAGAGATCCACATTGTGAATATTTGAGGAGATTCCCAATAGGATAATGAAGAGATATTACGTGATTTCTGTGCTGAAGACCTGGAGAGCAATCAGTCCTGATTGCAGCAAAAGGAATGATAGCTCTAGGAGCATGTCCTCTTATAGATGAAATTGACAGAATATCTGGTGTTCACATTTTGTTTGGGGAACTTGAGGGTGACTAATTGGAGTAATTGTACTAAGTAAGTACATAGGGAGTGAGTTATCAACTCCAGGAAAATAAAATGTTGTGAAAGAAGGACTTTCATCTCTGATATGTCTCACATTAAGAATAATATTTACATTATTGTAGTGACACACAAACTGATTATTGATGTAAACAAAATGTGTAATTTCACCATTTTGGAAAAGTTGTGGGAGAATGGAAAGGGGTGATGTGCTAGAGACCTAAATGCTCATCTTGCATAAATAAAAATCAATGCACAAAATTAAAATTAAGGGCGTAAACATGTTACGTGGAAATACGAACTTTGAAATACTTGGTGTCTTCCAATATTCATTCTCTCTCTTCTGATAATATAATAATTTTCAGTTTTGCATACAGCTACTGAACAGTAAGACCTAATTTTCCAGCTTCCTTTTTCTCAATATGGCCATGGATATATGCAAGAAGGGTGTTTTGTTTTGTTTTGTTTTGTGTTTTGTTTTGTTTTGTTTTGGAAAACAGAACATAACCTTACCCTTTTCTTTTTCCATATTTGCAGGTGACTGCTTGTAAAGAGCTAGCATGTGATGAAACAAGCTTTTGTACTTACTTAACTCACTCTAGAGTTGTGCAAATAACCACTGAATTATACTGACTTATATAGATAAATAGTATAGCATACATTTAAATGTAATATATGTTACTTTTATAGTCACAGAACAGCCAGTAAGATTCAAGCCTACACATAATTTCATAAATTTAGTCAATGAATGTTCTGGTTTCCAGTAAAACTTTAGACAGTGAAAGCTCAATAGACATGCAGATTTTTTCAATGATGAAAGACTTCCTTTTGAAAGTGTAGTAATATATGTCAACCGTTTTTAAAATATATCTTTAATATATTTAACATGTATTCTTATATTGAAAAAGTAAACATTTAGGAAATGCAAAAACTTATAAAGGAAAATATAATTTTCTTTTCATGAACTACAAATTAAATTATTTGCAGCCTACTCCGAGTTTAGTTTTTCTAGTATTCTAAGAAAATGCACTTAAGTTTTAGATAACTGCTTTGAGCCTGATATCTTTTAATTTATTTAACTTTATGTGTATTATTATTTGTGTTCATTAAAATTTACTGAACTCTGAAGTTGTCATAAGAAAATACAAGCTAGAGGCAATGGTATTCTGATACAATTTCCATACACCTCTGAAAAAATATTCTAAAGAAATATCATTTATAGAAATGCTATTTTAAATTGTGCTTACATACTTTGATGACTAAAATAATAAAAATAAAATAATTTAAATATATTTTGCTGATATATTTTAATCATGTTATGTATGTGCCATTTTATTCATTGTAAGTCACTTATTATTTAGAAGTGGGCCCAAATTAAAATATTTGGAAAAACAGTAACATTAGTGCTTTGGCTTAGATAAAATGTATGAGTTATGTGCAACTTATGTTTCTTGTCTGCTACTATGCATGATGCTTGAGCATAACATAGATGATTTCTCTGAAAAAATTTTAGGTTAAGAAGAGAACATGTGAAAATTCAATAGATCCATTCCATCTTTCTCAAATAAAGGAATTTGAATGAGAACAAAACAGCAACATCTACCTAGGATCACAATTATCCCTAATATTTTCCATATATATTTGGGTATGTACATATATGTGCTCGTGTATATGCACATGTATATATATATATACGTGCTTTTTGTATGTTTGTGTATGTATGCACACATACATTTTAGATGACAATAGACAAAATATTATTTGTTTTAGGAACTATAAAATTAACCAGGAAGAGAAAATATCTTTTATTGCTTTGCAGATTTATACATAATAAGAGAGGAAAATAATAGCCCCATTTCATACTGCTACCTAGTCTATAAGTATTCAGTTATTCTGTCAGCTGGGAAGTTCTAGTCTGAAATGAAGACCCCCTCAAATTTGAGTGACCTCATGGTCTCCAATGCTGAAAACTCGAGTTGTCTTATTCATGTTTGTAGCAAACATGTCTGATAATGGAGAACCTGCAGAGCTCTCATGAAAACCATTATTCCAATAACAAGGCCTGATAGTAAGACAGTAGGAAGAGGGTATTTGACCCTCTGTAAATGGCAAATAAGAAAGCCTTTATTGTAAGAGTTCTTCTGAATCTAATGGAAAGTCACTAAGATTAAAAGTTCAAATTCCCTTTTTTCCTATCTTCTTTATGATTATGATCACTTTCATTTAAAATGGCTTTAAGTCTAGTGCTAAAATGGTACGTAATTATTACTGAGCCACTCCATTGAGGCTGGTTCTCACAGGACTCAAGTTACCATTTGGTTCTATGTTAGTTATTTTAAACTACTAAGGTTAATTTTTACACTATTTGCTTCCTCACCTTTACTGTTGCAAAAAAAAATTTTTTTTTTGCTTAAAAATATTCTACTCTGATAAAAGAACGACTCTGCTTCCAGAGATGTTGATTGTTTTTTCATGGTATAATTTATATTTTCAGAAACTCTTGATTCTATTATATGAAGTGTTCACTGGGTGACCTGAAAAGCTAGTGTGTCTTTAATGGCAACATCAGTCACAGAATATGGGTAGAACAAATGTCCACGTCATGGACACATCTGTTAATTTCTGTCATGAACAGGTAACATATATACTTGAGTAATTCAGTTTCTGTGTTCAGTATTTATCACTGAATACTGAGAATAAATGGGTTGACTAGGAATGAGCCCACTCTGCCAGCCATATGTAGAAATGTCTTGGGTGTCACAAGTCACACATATTTGAGAAAATATCATCCTGATTGTCCCAGAAACTGATATTTCAAAATGACAAGTATCTTTCTCTGGAGTCTAGAAGATTTATATAAACATTCAGGGATGACTGTTTTCTAATCTTGCCAAATATTTTGTGTTAAAATCATTTAAATCAATATGAAATTTGTGTTAGGTACGTACAAACTAGTGGTTATTATTAAAATAATGTTTTATTCAGTAAAGTTGCCTAACAGATGTAGGTTGTAATTCATGTAGCATTTGACTATAATAACATATTTTCATGTGAACATGATTAAATTTAGCATCACTTCTAATATTATTACAAATCTCAGTATTCAAAAGCTGATTCAACAATTTTGAAAACAGATTATTGAAACAACAAATACAATAGTTTCAATGTTAATGTTAAAATTTTCAGATTGCAAATTAAAGTTTGTAAGCAATTATTTGTCTCAAATTATATAATACAAAAGAAACAAATATGCCTTAAATTTTTCCTCAAGGGTTAAATTAGCTTATAGGTTCTGCCATCTAGGAACAATCTAATGGATGGACCTCACAAGTGCCTTTTTTTTTTTTTTAGTTTGAATAGTCAAGCATAATACATAAAATAACATGGCAATTGCTGAGTGTGTCAAAGATAATTGAAATTTGCTTTTATGGACACAACCTGCTGACCTTTGAGACAATTTCTGATGGGAATCTATTGGCTTTTAACAGCACCAAAAGAAAACATTTTCCTTTCACCTTGCTTTTCAAAGTTTACAACATGGAAAAACTAATTTGTATAAATGAATTAATTTAGCTGTATCTTTGTAGTTTCACTGTATAAAGTAAGCAATATCTTAACAAAAAGCTTCCAAAGACCTATAAAATCAAACTAACATATGGATAGAACCGAATACATCTTATTAACCCATGATTAAATCAAACTCCTTGTCTATGAGAAAATACAAATTGGAAGATGTACCTATATTGTTGATTAGGCAAATGCTTTCAATTTGCTCTTCCAAAGAAAATGCAAAAGGAATACTTATTAGTGTACAACATGTAAAACAAACAATCTAAAATTCAAATATTCCATTTCTATGCATGTCCAAGTTTGCTTCCATTTTCCATGCATACTTTCATGTGCAAACATATGCTTGAAGACAATCTCCAATACCCAGATGACAATTTACCTTTTTAAAATATCCTTTAAATCTCTTCTAATCCTCACTTCTCATATGAAGCATATTAAATGAGTTAAGATGATTAGAATTAACTCATCTTTACCATGGAATTTAGATTGCTGCATTTGTCAACATGTTCTTTTTCTTGAACGCTTTCACATTATTTTCCAGCATGCTTAAATCTTACTGCTTGAATAAGGTCTTTCCATAACTTCCCAGCAAGAATTAATCTTTTGCTCCCCTCTCCTTTCAAAGAATTTTTTTAAACCTTAATTATAGTTCTTATTGGATTAGGTCTCATGGTTTAAAGCCCCTCGATTGAAGGAAACTTTCATAGACATACACGTATTTGGTTCCTCCAGGAATAATTATACAAAATAAATGTGTAGTAAATACTTACTGAATTGTATTGCCAATTAAGACACTTGTTGTCTGAAAAGAGTAGTACATTATAATCACTTAGATACATTCATTTTTCAGCTGCACTAGACAAAAATGCATAAATTCATTCATACATATATATATATAAATGAGTAAAAAAACAAGTAATGTTACTCATCATCCATAAAGTAAAGAAAACAACTATCATTATTCATAAATGTATTTATTAATGATCTATCTTAAGGGAGGCTAATATTATCTAGAAAGGGTTTTTCAGCCTCAACATTATTGACATTTTTTTGCTGGATAATTCTTTGTTGTTGGTGGACGTCCTGTGCATTGAAGAAAATTTATCAGCAAATACCCATAACATCCCCCAAGTTATGACAATCAAAATGTCTCCAGACATTGTCAAATATCCTCAGAGGTCAAAATTATCTGTGGTGGAGAACCACTTGTTTAGAGAGCAGGAAAAAAAGCCACTGATAAATCATTACTCTCAAAGTTAAGCTTTTGGACCACAAAATTTTCTCTTGGAGTTTGTCAAAATGACTGACTGGGCTAACTATGGAGTTTTGTCTGAAAGAAGTCAAAAAGAAAGCAAATGTAGACTTATCTTTATTTCTGATCATAGAGATTATAGGGGGGAGGAGGAAAGAGAATTTAGAAATAGTGATATGAATCACAACCTGACCTGTCTATGAGTTTTGGTCCTAAGGAAAGAGACTTGTTGGATGGGTTGGAGCATTTCCAATGACACAGGGTTTTTCTCACTTAAATGTTTGGGACTTTGAGGAAAGATCACCTTGCAAACTGCCCCTAACAATCTTCACATCAATGTTCACATCAAATTAAGCTTGCTGTTGTACAGTGGATAGGCAGTTGGAAGGTCAGAATTGCTCCATTCTTGGGTGTTGTCTGTAAAATATTGAATTTCCTACATTTCCCTGCTAAGGGCATGTAGAGAGTGGCTACGTAGGAATCCAGTGGGTGTATCGTGGAGACTGCCTAGGTAAGAAAGAACTGTCAGTCAACTGATTCCCTAAAAGACTTTTAGGAAATAATAATAATAATTTTTGACAAGCTTAGCTAAGTTCATTAAACTTACTAGAGTAAGGGAAAATACGATCTTGACAGATACTAGTATCTCAGAAGAAGAAAACTCCAGGGAGAATATTTCATTTGAGATTGGACAGATATCATTACATAAAGTCTTTGAATTACTAAAAACCTTGAGATGAAGGTCTTAAAGCAAATTGGGATGTGCCAACTGTTAGTCATATTACATAAGCTATTTTAAGTGGTACAGGATCTTATTGTCTGGTAACAATAATTTCCTGGAGAAAGTAGCTAATCTGTATACAATGTGACTGCTGTGTTATACATTTCAACTAATGACTTCCATTCAAGTTTGGAGAAGGAAATGTCCATGTGACCTATATAGAGCTACCAGGAAGAGCTTCACACACACACAAATAGAGTAACAGATGCCCTAAAGGTACTCTAAAACTTAAATCAAGAAGCAAAAACTGCAAGAATATTCTAGAAAAAAAGGAAATATAACCAAGGTATGAAGATGAAAACCACAATTAGCAATGTTAACATTCAGGTCCAATCAGGAAAACAAGCTATGTTAGATATTACATCTGGAAATATTTAACCCAGAGAATTGTGTCATAAGATACTGAAAAAGAAAGGGGGAAAAAGTGATGGCTCAAGGGTAAAGAGGAGAAATGGATTGCTACTCCAAAATAAAGAAGCTGTTTCCACTCATGGTTTTGAGTCCATAAACGTAAATTTTCAATTTTCTGTTGAAGGCACAGCTGTTGCCAGTGGTGCTGGGACCACCAGGGGGCTCTACTAAGGCAAGCGATTGTGACCTAAGTACTTTTCTATGCAGATTACATGATTTACACAAAACAAATGTGTTAATATATTACATTTTAAAGCCTAATCCCCAGTTGTCTATATTCATTCCCTGTTTCAAATTCCTCTCTTGACATTTTCTCTTATCCCACTCAATCAGTCATTAACCCAGACCCTTTCAACAAAGCCTTTCTAATCAAAATCAACAATGAGCTCAATGTTGCAAAATTCAATAATAAATTTTCAGTCCTCACCTTACTTGACCTTTGGCAGTGTTAATTATTTCTTCTGCCTGAAACCCTTTTTCACGTGGCTTCTGAGAAATCACACTCTTCTGGTATTTTTTCTGACCTCACGGACCATTTCTTTTCATCTCTTTGACCTTAAAATTTTGGTGTGCTCAATAGCCTAGCCCTGGAGCCTCTTCTGTCCTCTATTTACATTTATTTTATTTGTGATTTCCTTTAGTTTAATGGCTTTAAATGCCATTAATTTTCTTCTGCCTTCCAACTTTTATATCACTGGTCTGAATCTTGCCTCTGAAATAGTCCCATATACTCAACTGCCTATTTGATTGATATGCTTGGTTGGATAAAAAACACATCAAATGCAACACATTCAGAACTGATCCCTAATGCTACTCCACCCATAGTCTTAATCTCAGTAAATGATTACTCCATTCTGTAAGTTTCTCAGGAAAAAATATATTGGACTTTCCCTTTACTCCTCTCTTTCTTTTTATCCCAAATAACATTGCCTTCATCTTCAAAACATATCCAGAATCAGGAATTTTGGATAAATTCCAAAAATTTATCTGTCCCCAATATGATCATAGTCAAGCTAGCATTTCCATGTGCACTGTTCCTATAGTCTCCTTACTGTTCCCCTGCATGCAGTGTTTTCTCTTTCTTTATTTGATGCAAGGATCCCTGGCAAAAACTTAGAAGGGTAGAGGGTAAATTTCTTGCACTCCTCTACAATTCCCACTCGTACTTAGTGCACAATGTTTTGTCATGGTGTCCTAATATTAGCGAACATACAGAATTTAATTCCAGGTAAGATAAGTGAATTTGTCTTATTGAATGGCTAATTTGTTTGGGAAGATGGGAAATAGAAAAAAGTTTGGGATATCTGAAATTTAAAAAAAAATAATGTTTATTTATTTTTGAGAGAGAGAGAGAGAGAGAGAGAGAGAGAGAGATTGACCAAGCATGAGTCGGGTAAGGGTGGAGGGAAGGAAAGGGAGACACAGAATCTGAAGCAGGCTACAGGCTCTGAGCTTTCAGCACAGAGCCCAACAAGGGGCTTGAACTCGTGCACATGAGATCATGACCTGAGCTGATGTGGGATGCTTAATGGAATGAGCCACCCCGGGCGCCCCATGGGATATCTGAAATTTTAAAATATAATACACAGCATGAAAAAAATCCATTATAAATGGCAAATAACATGAAATCATACAGTTAATAATGAAAGGTAAGATTTTCTTTAATCCATTTCAATTTACCCTTTGATAAATCCATATATAAAAAGCTTTAAAGAGGAAATCATCTGTATATGTGAATAAGATAAATTTATGGATTTAAGTGACATGTTTGGACAAGCACCCAAGCCATTTTATAATTTACCATGAAAAGGGCTTTTGGTTGCAGTTGCAAAGTTGGATTTATGCCTGTATAGACTGAAATTTAACCATCTTGTTTCAGGATGGAAGTAAATTTCAATTATTCTTATAATTTTATCTGAAATGTAAAACAAACAAAACCTAATTTTCCTTTCCCCGTATCTATTTTTAATTCCTTATTTAGGTGACAGAGACCAACAAATGATCTAAATAATGCTCTGCTGTTAACTTTTTTTAATATGCCAAGTCAGTTTAATTACAGTTTCTATAAATAATCTATGCAAAATACTTCCCAGAACAGAATGCACTTTTCCTTCTGTGTGTGGCACATTTTAATACTTAAAAGCATTAGAACAGATGTTAGGTGCCTGCTAAACTTGTTTTCAGTTTTCTTTTATTTATATGTTAATGAGAATTTAATTACTTCATGAATACTTAAACAACCTGAGGGTGCCTGATATCATTAGCTTGAACATGACAAGCACCTCAAGTGACCACATGGGAAGACAAAAATTGCTTTTAGTTTACTTGAAGACAGAAAGATGAATTCATTTCACCCCCTGCTATGTTTTACCTGACACACAGAACTGGGAAAGCATAGACTCAATCTTGCTTCAACACGACTGAAAGGATCTCAGCAAAGCACTCAAGAGCATAAATTCTTCCTGTTTGGTTTTGCTTCGATGTCTTTTTAATAACTACTCGCCATTCTGTGCTTTAAAATCTTATTTCACTACAAAGTGCTCTGTTAAAGCAAGCCACTCGATTTCACGTATTATTTTTACAGCAATCTTAGGATCGTGAATATTTAAGCATTATTTATGGCATTGAAAAAATAGTCTCATTTCAGCTCAATCAAAAGGGTTTATTTGGCTGAATTGTAGAAAAGCTTGTAATATAGGTAACATTTGTAAATGTTTGCTTATTATTTTTAGTACCACAAATGGTAAGTAAAATATGTAATTGTTCTAATAGTATTTATGATGAAATTGTATATATTTAAATAATGATTAAATAATTACACATAGTGATCATATATTCATTTTAAAATATGCAAATTTTATACCAAAACACTATAAACATTAAATGGTTTCCGTTAGAAAGTGGAAAAGCGTTAATCAACTCACAAATATGTCTTATCAACCATACAATATCTGGAACGCATGGGGAATTGTGAGGAGATATATGAAGGCTGTGTTAGGGAAAAGAAAACACAATATTCAAGGAGGAGGAGGAGGAGGAAAAGGAGGAGGAGGAGGAGGAGGAGGAGAAAGAGAAGGAGAATAAGAAGAAATTAGTAAAGTGTTGCAAAGAAAGGGGCCATTTTCTAAAACTATTGCATTGATGTGATTAAAATTTGCTACGGTTGGCCTGATGTCCCTTGTAGATTTTAATAATTGCCAGAATTTATGGCCAAGGAATATTTGAAGACATTTCATAAAATGTTATTTATATTTCTCCATTTTTTATGAATAAATATCATAACTTGTATAAAAAGATCATTTCCCTTAAAAAATTAGAGTAATATTTTCCAAAATATTTTCCCAGGTTTTATTAAAAAAAAAAAAAACACCTTTAAACCTAAGCTGGAATTTAAAAATAAACAAGAAAACAACAGGAAGAATTAAACAGTTCCTCTAAAAGATGGAATTTATTGGAGTTTTTAAGAGATGAATATAAATCATGCCAAGATCAGAGCTTGCTCTGATGATTAGATGAATTGAGTCCTGGGCTAGTTCTAATGAGGTTTTGAGGTAACGTGGGTTAGGAGCTGTTGGCCACGAAAATTTTCAAAGACATCTTTGGTGCAAAAATGTCATTTTACTAAAGCACGAGGACAGGACCTATGGGCAGAAAGAGCTGCTCAGGGGTTGTGAAGAGTGACTGATTATATACTATGGAGTTGGGGGAGGTAAAGTCGAGAGGAAGTTTCTTAAAGGAATTTCCGAATGCTAAAGAAGATTTACAGATTACTGTAGTCCTAGCTATTGTCAAGCTAAGGTGGTTTTTCCCTCTAGAACAACATTATCATTAAGACAGTAGGGAGTTCCTGGAGATCAGGGTATTTATAAGATTGCCTTTTTCTTGTAATTTATTAAGATATTTGTAAACTGATGGAGACTCGTGTCCTGCACAACTATGACCTCTATCGGTTAGTTAACCATTGGTTTTCTTTCCCTTTCCTTCGTCCTTGGGAAGCCAGGAGTGCCTGAGGAATATCACACACATCCCACTTGGGGTGGCTGGGGGGCAGTGCTAGGTTATATTTTGCCTGCTGCTTGTCTTATGCTCCTTCATCAGTTCTATCTAGTTCATAGCATGAACTTCATACTGCCTTCAGCTGAAGCCTCTGTGACCTACAAATAGCATATTGGCATGTGCCATAATGTGGCAATGATGGGGTTCCTGGGCATAAATCTATAGTTTTTCTCAAAGTTATCTGATCAAAATTCCTCTTGAGATTAGTCTGCCAAAAACATTTTGTAAATAGTAGCTGAGGATAATTTCTTTTACATTTCTCTATCTTATGTGTGGAAAGGTAAAAATATTTACACTGCAATGTAATATTTTTTAACCTCACAACATAATATCCTATTATATATGTGCCTTAATATATGATATACATGGGGAGCCTGGGTGGCTCAGTTGATTAAGCATCCAACTTTGGCTCAGGTCATGATCTCACAGTTTGTGAGTTCAAGCCCCACATCAGGCTCTGTGCTGACAGCTCAGAGCCTGGAGCCTGCTTCAGATCCTGTGTCTCCTTCTCTCTCTACCCCTCCCTGCTCGCTCTCTCTCTCTCTCTCTCTCTCAAAAATAAATAAACATTAAAAAAACTTTAAAAATATATATATATGATATACATAACATATACACATATTGAATTTTATAAGAACAATAGATTGCATAGAAATATCTTCTGTGGGAAAAAATCAAGTAGAGCATTATCGGTATAAATCTTTATTCAACAATGACCCACATGAGAAAGCTCCTAAAGAGCATTTGAACTTGTAAAAGAAGGGGGAAATGGATTATAGGGCTTTAATAGAAGGAAGGGGTCAGACAGATTCACAGAGTGGAAGAAATGGCTCTTGCTGATTACCAGCCATTGTTTGCCCAATCTGGATATCATCAAGTGGGGCAGAGGGGGAACAACTGGAAATGGCAAGGACCTGCCATGGCCACAGTGGAAAGTTCTCACTCTTCTCTGTCTCTTACAATTCATAGGGAGATTATTCCGCTGGGTCTATTGACAGATGAATCAAAAGATTTCAATTAGTAATGTAAAGTACACATTTATTTTCTCAAAAGTACTCAGCTTCACTTAACACTTACTGGATTTTCCATAAAATAATTTTTTCATGAGCTTCTTTCTGAAAACTTCACGGTTTATCATTCATCTAAATTACAGATTTTACAAATCCAATCATCACAAATTGGTAACTGTTATCAACAAGATCCACACACTGGCAAAAAAAAAAAAAAATGTAATTTAGAGTGAGGAAGAGGAAAAACGAGACAAAAATATATTTCACAAGGTTTAAACACAAAAATTATTTTCCATTCCCCCCCCCCAAAAATGGGCTTTGTCTTATATACCTTTGCTCTTAAAATTAATTTTCCAGATTAGTAATTTTTTTAAGTATGAGTGAATGGGCTGGCTTTGCACCATATTACCAATGAAAGATTTATAATTTATAATTATAGTTAAAATAATAAGTAAGAATTTATTTAAGACTATTACAGTGGGATAGCAGATTAAACTCATCTTTGAAACAAAGGCAGGTGTTTTTCAGCACTGGGGTGAGCTAGTGAAAAAATACTGGAGAACATTATGGGGAACGTTGGTGAATGTGATTAAGCCATCAGTGTTGACTAATTGGTGCTTACTGAAGTTAGGCACCTACCCTCCCACAGAGGCTGGAAATAGTCATGATACCTTCCCTGATGGTTACGTTTCAAAAAGATGGCTCCCAGGTCCTTGAGAAAGATATCCTTGGCTTGTAGAAGACTTACATCTCAAAGGGGAAGAGAAAGGATTTGCAATTTCAAGTTTTCTAAGAAAAGGGAGATCAGAGGCATATAGATGGGAAGAAACCTAAGGTTTAGTCAAGCTGAAGGGACATTTAAAGCTGTCTTAGTACTACCATCAAATCATTGAATAGAATCATATAAAATATTGATTGAAATTAACTGGCAAGAAATAGAGAAATGGGAAATAAGCAATATTTTATTTCTTTATGAGCCAAGCTTATTTCATTCTTGATAGAAATCTTTACTTTTTAAAAATACTATAGGTATTTAGAACTCTGGTACAATGCAAATAATTAGATAAGTAGCAAATCTAAAAGATCCAAACAGTGGAATAATACATATTTAGGATAAAGCACTCTTCTGTCCAGCATCACACCAATGGGAGTCTATTTCATTTAAAAGGAAAAAAAAAATAAAATGTCTTATTTCTTAACTACAAATCCCCCATCCAACTCACTATAATGTAATTGAATTGGGTAAAGCAACTATGTATAGGTAACATAGTCTCATGTAAGGATGTAAGTATTTAAACAATTTTCTTATCCTCTATAAACACGGTTGTTAAATAGTTGCTTTGTGTGAAGGTTCATACAGAGTTTGCATGTGACACTGAGGCAATATCAGCCCAATGGTTTCTAAGTTATATTAATATTCTAATTAATTTTAACTTTTAAAAAATGCTTTATAAGTATGTCTTAGTTTGGGCTGCCATAAGAGAATAACATAGACACATTTGGTGGCTTATCAAAAAACACAAATTTATTTCTCACAGTTTAGAGGCTGCGAATTCCGTTGAAGTTAAAGCCACAGGTAAAATCAGTGTTTGGGGAGTTCATAGATAGGTGGCTTGCTGTGTCCTCACTGGGCAGAAGTGGCAAGGGAGCTCTCTGGGGTCTGTTTTATAAGAATATTCATTCCATTCATGGAATCTCCACCCTCATGACCTAATGATCCCACAAAGGTCCATATCCAAATACCATCATATTGGGGATTAGATTGGAACATAAGAATTGGGGGGAGACGTATTCGGTCTGTAGCTTTCTGCCTCTGCTTCTGCAACTCATGTCCTTTCACATGCAAAATGCACTTATTCTACCCAAATATCCCCAAAAGTCTTAACTTGTGCCAGCATCAACTTTAAAGTATAAGTCCAAAGTCTCATCTTAATAACTTGAAATTAAACTATAAGTTGATTTATATTACATATTGTTACATTATTTTTTTTTTCAAATAAGACCGTAGGGTGTGCCATACTACCTTGTAAGGATGGTAACGGAATGAAAACATTTGTTAGAACTGGTTGCCAGAAATATAATCAAAGTCCTTTATGTTTAGTTCTCTCTCTCTCTCTTTCTCTCTCTTTTTGTTTGATAAATAAAAGTGTCAGTAACCCATGTGGGTGATTATTAAAGTTACAAACAAAAGAAGCCTTCTCCCAAAGTGATACATTGACAAATCTAACCAGGAAATAAGGAAATATGATGATATTTCAAATTTAAATTTTGTTGAGGACAATCAGATTCAATGAGATGACTCCATGTAACTGACTAAAGTCATTATAAAAATTGTGATTACAATTCTATACAATTCTTTTTTTTTTCTTTTTTTACATCCAAATTAGTTAGCATATAGTGCAACACTGATTTCAGGAGTAGATTCCTTAGTGCTCCTTCCCCATTTAGCCCATCCCCCCTCCCACAAACACTCCATTAACTCTCAGTTTGTTCTCCATAATTATGAGTCTCTTCTGTTTTGTCCCCCTTCCCTGTTTTTGTATTATTTTTATTTCCCTTTCCTTATATTCATCTGTTTTGTCTCTTAAAGTCCTCATATGAGTGAAGTCATATGATTTTTGTCTTTCTCTGACTAATTTCACTTAGCATAATACCCTCCAGTTCCATCCACGTGATTGCAAATGGCAAGATTTCATTCTTTTTGATTGCCGAGTAATACTCCATTGTGTGTGTGTGTGTGTGTGTGTGTGTGTGTGTGTGTGTGTATACATATATATATATATATATATATATATACATACACATATATATGTGTATATATATATACACATCTTATAATACTCCATTGTGTGTGTGTGTGTGTGTGTGTGTGTGTATATATATATATATATATATATATATATATATATATATATATACCACATCTTCTTTATTCATTCATCCATCGAGGGACATTTGGTCTCTTTCCATACTTTGGCTATTGTTTATAGTGCTGCTATAAACATGGGGGTGCATGTGTCCCTTCGAAACAGCACACCTGTATCCTGTGGATAAATACCTAGTAGTGCAATTGCTGGGTCGTAGGGTAGTTCTGTTTTTAGTTTTTGAGGAACCTCCATACTGTTTTGCAGAGTGGCTGCACCAGCTTGCATTGCCACCGACAATGCAAAACAGATCCTCTTTCTCCGCATCCTCACCAACATCTGTTGTTGCCTGAGTTGTTACTGTTAGCCATTCTGACAGGTGTGAGGTGGTATCTCATTGCGGTTTTGATTTGTATTTCCCTGATGATGAGTGATGTGGAGCATTTTTTCATGTGCTGGTTGGCCATCTGGATGTCTTCTTTGGAGAAGTGTCTATTCATGTCTTTTGCCCACTTCTTCACTGGATTATTTGTTTTTTGGGTGTTGAGTTTGGTAAGTTCTTTATAGATTTTGGATACTACCCCTTTATCTGATATGTCATTTGCAAATATCTTCTCCCATTCTGACGGTTGCCTTTTAGTTTTGCTGATTGGTTTCCTTTGCTGTGCAGAAGCTTTTTATTTTGATGAGGTCCCAGTAGTTCATTTTTGCTTTTGTTTCCCTTGCCTCCAGAGACATGATGAGTAAGAAATTGCTGTGGCCAAGATCAAAGAGGTTTTTGCCTGCTTTCTCCTTGAGGATTTTGATGGCTTCCTGTCTTTCATTGAGGTCTTTTATCCATTTTGAGTTTATTTTTGTGTATGGTGTAAGAAAGTGGTCCAGGTTCATTCTTCTGCATGTCGCTGCCCAGTTTTCCCAGCACCACTTGCTGAAGAGACTGTCTTTATTCCATTGGATATTCTTTCTTGCTTTGCAAAGATAAGTTGGCCATACATTTGTGGGTCCATTTCTGGGTTCTCTATTCTGTTCCATTGATCTGAGTGTCTGTTCTTGTGTCAGTACCACACTGTCTTGATGATTACAGCTTTGTAGTATAGCTTGAAGTCCGGGATTGTGATGCCTCCTGATTTGGTTTTCTTTTTCAAGATTGCTTTGGCTATTTGGGGTCTTTTCCGGTTCCATACAAATTTTAGGATTATTTATTCCAGCTCTGTGAATAACGCTGGTGTTACTTTGATAGGGATTGCATTGAATATGTAGATTGCTTTGGGTAGTATTGATATTTTAACAATATTTATTCTTGCTATCCAGGAGCATGGAATCTTTTTCCATTTTTTTGTGTCTTCTTCATTTCTTTCATAAGCTTTCTATAGTTTTCAGTATATAGATTTCTCACCTCTTTGGTTAGATTTATTCCTAGGTATTTTATGGGTTTTTGTGCAACTGTAAGTGGGAGCAATTGCTTGATTTCTCTTTCTGTCACTTCATTGTTGGTGTATAGGAATGCAACTGATTTCTGTGCATTGTTTTTATATCCAGAAACTTTGCTGAATTCATGAATCAATTCTAGCAGTTTTTTGGTGGAATCTTTTGGGTTTTCCATATAGAGTATCATGTCATCTGCGAAGAGTGAAAGTTTGACCTCCTCCTGGCCAATTTGGATGCCTTTTATTTCCTTGTGTTGTCTGACTGCAGAGGCTAAGACTTCCAATACTATGTTGAAAAACAGTGGCGAGAGTGGACATCCCTGTCTTGTTCCTGACCTTAGGGGGAAAGCTCTCAGTTTTTCCCCATTGAGGATGATATTAGCGTTGGGTCATTCATATATGGCTTTTATGATCTCGAGGTATGCTCCTTCTATCCCTACTTTCTTGAGGGTTTTTATCAAGAAAGGATGCTGTATTGTGTCAAATGCTTTCTCTGCATCTATTGAGAGGATCATATGGTTCTTGTCCTTTCTTTTCTTGATGTGATGAATCACATTAATTGTTTTGTGGATATTGAACTGGCCATGCATCCCAGATATAAATCCCACTTGGTCGTGGTGAATAATTTTTTTCATGTATTGTAGGATCTAGTTGGCTAATATCTTGTTGAGGATTTTTGCATCCATGTTCATCAAGGCATTTGGTATATAGTTCTCCTTTTAGTGGGGTCTCTGGTTTTGGAATCAAGGTAATGCTGGCTTCATTGAAAGAGTTTGGAAGTTTTCCTTCCATTTCTATTTTTTGGAACAGCTTCAAGAGAATAGGTGTTAACTCTTCCTTAAATGTTTGATAGAATTCCCCTGGAAAGCCATCTGGCCCTGGACTCTTGTTTTTTGGCAGATATTTGATTACGAATTCGATTTCCTTACTGGTTATGGGTCTGTTCAAATTTTCTATTTCTTCCTGTTTCAGTTTTGGTAGTGTAAATATTTCTGGGAATTTTTCCGTTTATTCGAGATTGCCTATTTTATTGGCATATAATTGCTCATAATATTCTCTTATTATTGTTTTTATTTCTGGTGTGTTGGTTGTGATCTCTCCTCTTTCATTCTTGATTTTATGGATTTGGGTCCTTTCCTTTTTCTTTTTAATCAAACTGGGTAGCGGTTTATCAATTTTGTTAATGCCTTCAAAGAACCAGCTCTGGTTTCATTGATCTGTTCTACTGTTTTTGGTTTTGATAGCATTAATTTCTGCTCTAATCTTTATTATTTCCTGTCTTCTGCTGGTTTTGGGTTTTATTTGCTGTTCTTTTCCCAGTTCTTTAAGGAGTAAGGTTAGGTTGTGTATCTGAGATTTTTCTTCCTTCTTTAGGAAGGCCTGGATTGCTATATACTTTCTTCTTATGGCCGCCTTTGCTGTGTCCCAGAGGTTTTGGGTTGTGGTGTTATCATTTTCATTGACTTCCATGTACTTTTTAATTTCCTCTTTAACCTCTTGGTTAGCCCAAACATTCTTTAGTAGAATGTTCTTCAGTCTCCAAGTATTTGTTACCTTTCCAAATTTTTTCTTGTGGTTGATTTCGAGTTTCATAGCGTTGTGGTCTGAAAATATGCACAGTATGATATCGATCTTTGTACTTACTTAGGGCTGATATGTGTCCCAGTATGTGGTCTATTCTCGAGAATGTTCCTTGTGCACTGGAGAAGAATGTATATTCTGCTGCTTTAGGATGAAATGTTCTGAATATATCTGTTAAGTCCATCTGGTCCAGTGTGTCATTCAAAGCCATTGTTTACTTGTTGATTTTTTGGTTAGATGATTTGTCCATTGCTGTGAGTGGGGTGTTGAAGTCTCCTACTATTATGGTATTACTATCGATGAGTTTCTTTATGTTTGTGTAATTGATTTATATATTTGGATGTTTTCACATTTGGTGCATAAATGTTTATAATTGTTAGGGCTTTTGGTGGATAGACCCCTTGATTTTGATGTAATGCCCTTCTGCATATCTTGATACGGTCTTTATTTTAATGTCTAGATTGTCTGATATATGTATGGCTACTCTGGCTTTCTTTTGTTGACCATTAGCATGATAGATGGTTCTCCATCTCCTTGTTTTCAATCTAAAGGTATCTTTAAGTCTAAAGTGGGTCTCTTGTAAACAGCATATAGATGGATCTTGTTTTCTTATCCATTCTGTTACCCTATGTCTTTTGATTGGAGCATTGAGTCCATTGACGTTTAGCATGAGTATGGAAAGGTATGAATTTATTGCCATTATGATACTTGTAGAGTTGGAGTTTCTGGTTGTGTTCTCTGGTCCTTTCTAATCTTTGTTGCTTTTGGTATTTGTTTATATATATATATATATATATATATATATATATATATATACACACACACATATACACACACACATATATATACATATATATATATGTATATGTATATGTATATGTGTATGTATATGTATATGTATATGTATATGTATATATATTCATCTTTTCTCCCTCAGAGAGTCCCCCTTAAAATTTCTTGCAGGGCTGGTTTAGTGGTCACAAAATCTTTTAATTTTTGTCTGGGAAACTTTTATCTCTCCTTCTATTTTGAATGAGGGGCCTTGCTGGATAAAGAATTCTTGGCTGCATATTTTTCTGATTCAGGACATTGAATATATCATGCCACTCCTTCTGGCCTACTAAGTTTCTGTGGATAGGTCTGCTGCAAACCTTATCTGTCTTCCCTTGTAGGTTAGGGACTTTTTTTCTCTTCCTGCTTTCATGATTCTCTCCTTGCCTGTGTATTTTGTGAATTTGACTATGATATGCCTTGTTGATGGTCGGTTTTTGTTGAATCCAATGGGGGTCCTCTGTGTTTCCTAGATTTTCACGTCTGTGTCTTTCCCCAGGTTAGGAAATTTTTCTGCTACGATTTGCTCATATAACCCTTCTACCCCTATTTCTCTTTCTTCCTCTTCTGGGACCCCTATGATTCTGATGTTGTTCCTTTTTCATGAGTCACTGATTTCTCTAATTCTTAAATCATGCTCTTTTGCCTTAATCTCCATCTTTTTTTCTGCTTCATTATTCTCTATAAGTTTGTTCTCTATATTGCTGATTCTCTGTTTCTTCCTCGTCCATCCTTGCCGCCACGGCATCCATCTATGATTGCTGCTCAGTGATAGCATTTTTTATTTCATTCTGGCTATTTTCTACTTCTTTTATCTCTGCAGAAAGGGATTCTAATCTATTTTCGACTCAAGTTAGTATTCTTATTATCGTGATTCTAAATTCTGGTTTAGACATCTTGCTTGTATCTGTGTTGGTTAAACCCCTGGCTGTTGTTTCTTCATGTTCTTTCTTTTGGGGTGATTTCCTTCGTTTTGACATTTTGAAGGGAGAAAAATTGAAATTAAGAAAAATATTAAAATTAAAAACTAAACACACACACACACACACACACACACAGAAATCAAATAGATGATGCTAGATCCTAGGTGTGTTTTGGTCTGGGTGTTGAAAGTGGTTTGACAGATTAGAGAAAAAAAGGAGGTGGACAAAAAAAAGGAAGTCATTTGACAATTTGAAAAAATGGATACACAGAAGTAGACTAAAATGAGATGATGGGGGCATAATAGAATTTGAAACAATATACACACAAGTAAAGAATATAGTAGAAAAAATTAAAGGAATATATTTTTAATACAAACTAAAAATAAATATGAGTTTTTCTTTTTCTGTATTCCAGAAAAAAGAAAAGGAATGAAAAAGAAAAAAGATAAAAAAGAAAGAAAAAAAGGAAATTGTTTGAAAATTTGAAAAAGTGAATACACTGTAGTAGACTAAAATAAAATGATGGAAGAAAAATAGAATTTGAAAATATTTACATAAAAGCAAAAAATATAGTAAAAAAATTAAATAAAAATATTTTAATAGAAATTGAATCTAAAAATTAAGTTTTCCCTGTCTGCATTCAAGAAAAAGAAAAGAAACGAAAAAGAGAAAAAAGAAAAAGAAAAAAGAAATTGTTTGAAAATTTGAAAAGGTTAATACACTGAAGTAGACTAAAATAAAATGATGGAAGTAATATAGAATTTGAAAAAATTTACACAAAAGTAAAAAATATAGTAATGAGAATTAAAGAAAAATATTTTTAATAAAAATTGAAAATAAAAATGAATTTTTTCTCTTTCTGTATTCAAGGAAAAGAAAAGAAGTGTAAAAGAGAAAAAGAAAAAAAAAGAAAGAAAATTGAATAGATGAACCTGCTAACAGATTGAGTAGGACTGAAATTACTTCGTTTCCCCCTAGAAGTCAGTCTATGTAGCGCTTTATAGTCCATAAACTAAGATGGTGGTGAGGTTTGTGTTCTTGAAGAGTGACGTTGGCCCAGTTGGGCGGGGTTCAGTGTAATAGCTCTGCTCTCCACTAGATGGCCCTGCTAGCCTACTGGGGTAGATTGTTGTGATGCTTCTAGGTGCATATACGCATGCACAGGAGCAGGGGAAATGGCAGCACCCAGCTACCCAGTCTGTTCTCCGGAATCAGCAATCGTGCACCCGTCCTCTGTCTTCAGCTCTCATCCACTCCCCGGTTTTTCACTGTCCGTGACCAGGCCCCAGGCAGTACCTCTCTCCCAAGTTTTGTCTCAGATGCGGCTGTTTTTCCCGGCCCCTTACTTCTGAAGGACTGCGGCTTTGACCTGTTCCGCCTCTCTGCGGGAGGGTCTCACCCAGCAATGGCCGAATGAGCAATGGCCGAATGTCGGCCGCACCCAGGAACGCTTGCGGGACCCTGCTGCTGCCGGTGCCCTGAGAGTATGGCCAGGTGCCAGCCCGCCTCAGAAAAAGTTCGAGAGATAGTGTAGCAGCAGCTTTTCAGGGATTATGGAAAATCACAACACACATCTGGCACCAGGCTTCACCCTTAACAACCTTGCACCAGCACCAGCGAATGTGGCCATATTCTGCGGTCTGCTGGGACCAGGTGGCTTCAACAGTCTCTACCAAATGTCCTTCCAGCAGTGGAACTGCTTTTCCCCGTGTGGCCTGAGAACCTCCCGGACCCCACTCTGTTACTGGAGATTCGTCCTTCCCACTGGAGCACCGCCAGGTATGGAGCTGTGGAGTTGCAGCCTCTGCGCTCCCCTTGTTTACAGTCTTAATGGAATTTAAACCCTCTCCTTTCTCCTTTTCCCCTTTTTAGCTTAGTCCCTGTGGCTGTTTCCCATTTTCCACTTTCTCTCCAGATGCTTTTGGGGAGGGGTGCTTTTCCCATATTCTCCCTCCCCACCCCAGTCTCTGTCCTCTCTCTGCCTGTAAAAGCAGCTCCCTGCCTGCCGCCGGCTTTTCTCTCCCCAAGTTCACCTCTCTGTGCCGCGTATCTGTTGAATTCTGTGGTTCAGGTTGTACAGATTGTTGTGTTAATCCTCCAATCAGTTTTCTAGGTGTGCAGGATGGTTTAGCGTTGGGTTTGGCTGTTTTTCATGGATGCGAGACACACAAAAAACCTCCATGCTGTTCTGCCATCCTATACAATTCTATAACTAAAATTCTATAAAGGTAGTTTTGTATTATCAATTGACTCTATGTTATCAAAACAAAAAATTGCAATTGTAAGACTCTTAGTAGGTGACTTAATGCACTGAAATCCTTTCTTTGCTGATTGTTCAAAACAGAAACATTAGCATTCTGTATTAATCATAAATGCTTGAGCACCTAAAATATAGATTTTAAGATGGAATTAACATTAAGTAAACAATCTTTTACTAACACAAAAATGTAACCTTTATGATTTGATAATGCCCATAAAGCCATATATTGGGATCTTAAAAGTTGAGCAATGATGCAAAGAATTTCAGAGCCTAAAACTTGCAAGGAAAATAATTTTGTTAAAAATCTATTAAAATTTAAAAAAAATCTATTAAAATCAAAGTTGGTCTTTGATAAGCAAAATTTCAATGAGATCCATTTCATGTTTATGTAAATATTTTAATTTCATGTGTACTGATGTACTTATGGCAATTTGTTTTCCAAAGTATTGTTCCTCCAGGAAATGTTAGAGTTTTATTTGACAGTTTTGTAAAATTCTAGATACTCTGCTTTACAATTTCATAGCCATCTAGCTGGTTCTCTTGGGCATGTCTGATGCTCCATGGCTCAACACTGTCTCATCCTGTTACCATGTTCCATTCCTCTGGCCAGCCTAGGCAAATTATCAATTCAAAGTGCAAATTATGCAGGTATTTGCCCTTTGAAATATCATGGAGAAAGAAATCAAATAATGAGTAACTCACTAAATAGATAAATTTTAATTTTTTTTAAAAAATTGTTCATCTTTTGGTTTTTCAAATTTACCATAATCACTTAGAGGAGTTGTGAATATGCATTCATCTCTTCAGTAGCTTCCTATTTAATACATAAATGGATGAAAAACAATGGTGTTGGGGCACTTGGGTAACTCAGTCCATTAAGCGTCCAACTCTTGATTTTAGCTCAGATCATGCATGATCTTGAGGTCGTGAAATCAAGTCCCTTGTCCTCCTCAGCCTTAGGTTTGGAACCTGCTTAAGATTCTCCCTCTCTCTCCCTCTACCCCTCCCCCACTAACACGTGCTCTTTCTCTCTGTCTCTGTCTCTCTCTCTCAAAAAATAGGGGCAGGGCGGTTATAAAACCAGGTCAGCTACTGTAGTTTAGGTTCCAAATGAAGTGAGTTCTTGTTAACATATGGTCCATAAACTCTTCCAAAAGTCGATCACTCTTGCACAGTTTTCAGGCTTTCATTATGTTATCTTACTGTTCTTTTGCTAAAGAACTGCAGGAAACGGAAATGCCATCTACTTTTCCAAATTATCTATTATATCTCACAGTATCATGTATTGTCAAGACATTTGTACTAGTCAGGGTTTTCCAGAGACATAGAACCAATAGGATGTGGATATATATGTGGAAAGAGATTTATCATAAAGAATTGGCTCATGGGAATACGGAGGCTAGCAAGTCCAAAATCTACAACGTGGGTTGGCAGGCTTGAGACACAGGTGAGCTAATGGCACAGTTCCCATCCTAAGGCCAGTAGGCCAGATAGTCTGAAGGCAGTCTGTTAAAGAATTCACTCTTGCTGTATGAGGCTGGCCTTTTTGTTCTAATCAAGCCTTCAACTGATTGGAAGAGGCCCACTCACAATATGGAGAGCAATTTGTTTATTCAAAGTTCACTGATTTAAATGTTAATCTTATCCAAAAATCCCTCCAAATCAACACATAAAAATAACTGTCACAATATTTATTTGTGAATTTATTAATGTAAATGGCATTTATTTTGTACCTTAATAGGAATGCTATTAATTGTTTGCATTCTTCTTATTATGCCATTGCTTGAAAATATCTGGAAAATCTTTTCTAATTTTTGAAGTATGTTTTGTGTCAGGAACTGTGAAGGCTCTGAGATTTTTCTCTATTTTCAAACAGAAAATTAGTCAAAAAGTATAAGCATATTAGCATGATTTTTGTGAGATGTAATTCCCACAGAATGACAGAGAGAGGGGCAGATGACACCGTAGACAGTGGATTGCATTACAGAAAACCCCTGAGCATAGGGAATCTCAGTCTCTTATAATGGGTAGTTAACATGCCTGCCCTTTACTCTGGAGAGAGATATTATCTTTTCAATTCTGGATAGCAAGCATGCCTACTATTTGATATGGAGGGAAGCAGTATATCTTCAAATGATATAAAAAAGCTGACCTTTTTTTTTTTCCAGGGAGGAGACATTATCTCCTTTTTACAAGGCTGTTTGTTATAGAAACATCTTTAAAAAGGTAGTTCAGTTCTGTTTTTTGCTTTGACATGTAAATAGCTTGGAAATTATCACTTCTTGCTATCATCATAGCAAGAAAATAGTAAACTAAAAGGTCAACTCTTTTTTTGGGTTCATCAAAGAATTGGTGTCACAGATCAAATCTACACCCTAAAAACTAGAATATAGAGAATCATAGCTTAGTAGGAGCAAAAAGCACTGGAGCCAGAAGTGGGTAGGAAAACCTAAACTGTAATTGATAAACTACTAGAGGCTGAGTGGGGAATAATTTGAGAGCTAAACATTTCTGGAGGCCCAGTCTTAGGTAGGTCTACACACTTTCATGGCTTTTCCCCCCAGAACACTAACATTCTCACGTTGAAAATCAAAGAGAAATCTCTTTATGTACCAGCAGGTATAGGAGAAAGGACATTCTGAAATAGAACCAGAGCTTGTGTCCACCAGCTCTCAAGAGGGACTACCTAACTAAAATGGAAGACTAGAAGAACACAACTTCAGCTTCTGCCCAAGCCCTCCTCTCTCGTCTAAAAAGAGAAATAAAAGCTGAGGAGCGCTTGTGAAATTCATATACCAGGAAATAGACCCACTAAAAGACAGAATTAATCATAGGATTATAGAGTACTTCCTCCCCTACATTTCCCCCACCACATTGACACATTGACAAGGCTTCTTTGTAATAACAGAGGATATGGGATGGAACCACAAGCCTTAGACTCTATTTAAGAGTTTCCAGAGAGGGACGCCTGACTGGCTCAGTCGGTTAAGTGCCCTACTCTTGATTTCTGCTCAGGTCGTGATCTCCCTGATGTGATCTCACAGTCTTTTCACTGATGTGGAAGCTGCTTGAGATTCTCTCCTCCCTCTCCCTCTGCCCCTCCCCTGCTTGTGAGCACTCACTCTCTCTCTCTCTCTCTCAAAAAAAAAAAAAATAATAATAATAATAAATTAAAAAGAGTAAAAAGTTTCTAGAGAATCGCAAAGGCAACAAACGAGACAAAAATAGGAACACCGGAGAAGCGTAAAGCCTCAGACACCTACAATTATAGCAAAGAGTAAATACAGTGTAACTACTACCCAAATAAATATAATCTCTCATAATCAAGCCTTATTTGTGTCAGTTCCTGTTACTCAATACATTACATCTGTCTTTCAACAACAAAAAATTACAAACCATAAGACAAGAAAAAAACAGTTTGAAGGACAATGCAAGAATTTGAATCAGATTCAGATGACAGATTTTGAAATTATTAGACCAGCAGTTTAAAACAAATATTAAGACTATGTTAATGGGAAAAATGGACAATATGAAAGAATAGATAGATAATAGCAGAGAGATATGAATAAAACTCAATGAAGACCAAAAAACATTAATATTAAAAAATCTACACTTGGTATATCATATTAAAACTGCAGAAAACTAATGACAAAGAGAAAATCTAAAAGGAAATCAGAAGGAAGACACACTTTACTTATACAGAACAGAATATAAATGACATTCAATTTCTCATCAGAAGTGAATAAACAACATAATACTTAAGAGGAAGAACATTGGAGGATTAACCTACCAATTTCAAGACATGCTTTATAGCTTTAGAAACCAAGATAGTAAGGCACTGTTAAATAGATAAATAGATCAATAAAGCAAAATAAAGAGTCCAGAAATAGACTCTCCAATATAGTTAACTAAACCTTGGCAAAGGAGAGAAGTAATACAATGGAGGAAGAATGATCTTTTCAGTGAACTGTGGTAGAATAATTGGACATCTATATGCAAAAAAAAAAAAAAAAAAAAGAAAAGAGTCTAAACATAGACCTTATACTTGCACAAAAATTTTATCTCAAAATGGATCATAGATCTAAATAGAAAATAGAAAACTATATAACTTCTGGAAGATAACATAGCAGAAGATCTATGTGAACTTGGGTTTGGCAATGAGATTTTAAAAACAATACTAAATGCATTAATCATGAAAAAAATTGATAAATTGGACTTCATTAAAATTGACAACTTCTGCTCTGCTCTGCAAAAGACACTGTTAAGATAGTGAAAAGAAAAACCACAGACTGGAGAAAATATTTGCAAAACACATAATGATAAAGGACTTATACTCAAAATTTATTAAGCAATACTTAAAACTCAACCATAAGAATACCAACAATCTAATTTAAAAATGGTCAAAATATCTGAGCATATACTTCCCCAGTGAATATATGCAGATAGAAAATAAGCATATAAAGACACTCAGCATCATATGTGATTAGGGGATTTTAAATTAGAACAAAAATGATATTCTATTATACACCTATTCAATGGCTAAAAAAAAAAACTGACAATAACAAATGGTGTCAAGAATGTGGAGCAGTAGGAGCACTCATTCAATACTAGTGAGAACGCAGTGGTACTGTCACTTTTTGGAAGACATTTTGGAAGTTTCCTACATAGCTAATCATAGTCTCCCCATAAGATCCAGCAATCATTTACCTTGGACTTTACCCAAGTGAAGTGAAAACTTATGTCTACACAAAAAAATTGCACACAAATATTCAGAGCAGCTTTATTCATAATTATCCTTCAGAAAGTGACTGGATAAACAAATATTTCCATGCAATGGAATTTTACGCAGCTATAAAAAGGAGTGAGCTATCAAGCCATGAAAGGACATGGAAGAACTATAAATGCATATTACTGGCTGACAGAAGCCAGTCTGAAAAGGCTACTTCTGGGCTCTTTTTTCTCACAACACTCTGACACCAAATGTGCAGGTTTTTTCTGGTACCAGTTCTCTAACTCTGCAGACACAGTTGGGTATCTTAATTCTGACCCTAATTACCTGGAGTTAGCACAAGACTGTTCTCATTTCAGAAGCCAGTTGAAGACTTAGATTGCCACCTGTACTTTTTTTTGTTTTGTTTTTCTTTTTTTTAATTAAATTCTAGTTAGTTAACATATAATATTGGTTTCAGGAGTAGAATTTAGTGATTCATCACTTACATACAACTCCTGGTGCCCAACACAACTGACCTCCTTAATGTCCATCACCCATTTAGTACCCCCCCCACATCTCCCCTCCAGTGACCCTAAGTTTGTTCTTTATATTTAAGAGTCTCTCACGGTTTGCTCCCCTCTCTCTCCTTTATTTTTCCCTTTCTCCTATGTTCACTTGTACATCTAACCAACCAGCAAAAAATTCAGAGGATTCCCACAAATCCCTTTGTATATTTGACAGTTTGTTAGAATGCCTCACAAAACTCAGGAAAACACTTTACTACTACTTGCTAATTATAAAGGATACAGCTCAGGAACAGCCAAAGTGATCTGCATAGGGCAAGGTACAATAAAAAAGGACACAAAACTTCCAAGCCCTCTGTAGGAGTGTCACCCTCCCAACACCTCAATATGTTTACCAAACAAAAAGTTTTCCAAATTGATCTTTTAGGAATTTATCTGCATGTTCCATTACATAGCATTATTGATTAAGTCACTGGCCATTGGTCATTGAACTCAGTCTCCAACCCACTCACCTTCCTGGAGGTCCAGGATGGACTGAAATTTTCAACCCTTTAATTACATGGGTGGTTCCTCTAGTAAGGAGCAACAATCCTGAAGCTATCTAGGGGTTCACCAAAAGTCACTTTATTAGCATTAACTCAGGTAGTATTGAGAGGAGCTTGTTTTGAATAACAAAAGATGCTCTCATAATCCCTATCACTCAGGAAATTGCGAAGTTTTTTAAAGCTCTGTATCTGGAATAGAACACAAAGAATAAATGTATATTTCTTATTATTACTGCTACATACTGTATGATCCAACTATATGACAATCGGAAAAAGGCAAAATTAGGGGTGCCTGGGTGGCTCAGTCTGTTAAGTGTCCAACTTGGGCTCAAGTCATGATCTCAGGGTTCTTGGGTTAGAGCCTCAAGTTGGGCTCTGCTGTGACAGCTCAGAGCCCAGAGCCTGCTTCAGATTCTATGTCTCCCTCTCTCTCTGTCCCTCCCCTGCTTGTGTGCTCTCTCTCTCTCTCTCTCAAAAATAAATAAATTTAATTTTTTTTTTCAAAAAAAGGCAAAACTATAGAGCAAGAAAAAGATCTGTTGTTCCCCAGAATTTAGGGGTGTGGGGTGGGGGGAAGGAATGAAAAGATAGAACACAGAGATTTTTAGGGCACTGTAACTATTCTGCATGACATGCTAATGGTGAATCTATGACATTTTGCATTTGTCAAAACCCATGACAATGTACAACACAAAGAATGCACTCTAATGTAAATTCTGGACCTCAGTTAATAATAATGTACCAACATTGGCCCATTTTTTTTAACAAATTATCACATAGGGCAAAGTGTTAGTAACCTTATGGAACCTGTCCTGGATCACCCGGCAGAAGAACCAAGCGGCACTTGGAGATCTTGGAAGGCAGGAGGTTTATTTTACACCCATGGGCTCAGAGGAGATCATTCTCCAGAGGTCTGAGCCCAGAACATAAGCAGAGGGAACAATTTATAATCTTGTTACTTCCGCATCCTCATTAGTAGCAATTTGGAGCTGCAAGCAGGGTTGGAAGAAGAACCCAGAAGGGGAATCTTCCGGCAGGGACTGGAGTTTCCCTATCAGTCCTGTCAGCCACCTTATAACAGATTTTTCCCTATCAGTAGCAGAGGAAACTGTGAAAAGGAGAAAGTAGAGGTATGTGAGAGATATATATTATCTGCCCAATTTTTTATAAATCTAAAAGGGCTCTAAAAATGAAGTCTATTATTTTTTTTAAAGTTAAAAATATAAAAGTAGTACAAATATCCTGGGAAAAGGGTAGTGAATGCCTCTCTTGTAAGATGTACAGAATTGTGTTTCATCATTGGTGATGACATAGGGCATCCAAAATTTACTTTGCAAGCCCCAGGTGAGTATTTAGGTGAGATAAGCAATTATCTTCCAAATTAGCTGAAACTGAGCCTCCCTAAAAGGCCTATGTAAATGCTAATTGTGAGAATTCTGGAATCGTAAAATGAATTGGCTTAAAAAACATAAATCTATTAAAAGGTTTCCAAATTTCCCACTCCAAATTACAGGTTGGTGATGGAGTTCCTTTTTATAAGGGCAAATCTGTGATGGCCTGTCTCTGTGGGAGCAAGATTTATTCATGGGAGAATGCTTTCCAATTTTCCTGAGCATTACTCAGTGGGCAGTTATTCTAAAAGGAGTGAAAATGGCTGGTATTCTAAGAGGAAATGATACCTTCAGTTAAGCAACAGTGGAATGTAACATGGTTAAGAGAAAATTAGGTATGAGTGTCTAACATCAAAATCAACTCCTGATGTTAAGTGTGTGAAGGCCTCCAGCCTGCATTGGCTGTACTTTCATTTCTATTCTTGCAGATGCTGTGTCGCTTAAATTCCTTAAAGTTCCGTGGTAAAGCCACAGCTATCCATCAACCCTCTTTTTCACTTCTCCTCTTTAGAATACTGTGACATAGCACAAAATGTGGGCCTAGAGCTAGATAAAGCAAAAAACAAAAGCAAAAGCAAAAACAAACAAAAAAACACCTCTCGGACTTCTCTCAGTAGCATTGACATAGGTTTTTTCTCCCTTGCCGCTGCTTGCCAGCCCTTGTCCTTTCCTTTTCATTTGTTCTTGGACCTGTTGGAGAAGGGGAAAAAAATACCTCTATGGAAATGCCAGCAAAGTGCTAAAATTTGGCCAACTAGTAATCTAGAGACTAATGGACCGTGCCAATTTCCCTGAGGAGTTATGCAGAGATATTGATGAAGTACTGAGAGAAGTTCATATTGAATATGTCAGGGGAAACTTATAAGATTTCATACAAGAGGATAATTTTAGCTTTATATGAAAGGATGAATAAGCATTTGTTAGACAGAGACAAAGAGAGGGCACATTTCAGCCAGAGATTACTTTGTTCAAAGATATGGAGTAAAAGGAGCATAGGGAACAGCAAAAAGTTCTTGTGGTGGAGGGATAGATTTGAGGCAGATTTGTAAAAAACAAAGAATGGAGAGGGAGTCATGTATAGAATTGGAAAACAGCCTTCTCTGTCATGCTAAGGAAATGGAACTTCATCCAATATGAAAGATTTTCAAGCAAAGTGCTAAGAGAAGGAAAAGATGTTATCAATGTGATTTATAAAGGGAAAACTAAGTTTGAGAATGCACTTGAAACATGGGAATCAAGACTTTGGGATTCTGGTAAAAGACCACGGCGCCTTAACTGAAGGCTTTAGCAGTAAAACTGGAAAGAAGAGCCAGGCTTTGACTTACATATTTCTGAGTTGAAATCAACATTACTCCACTGAATCCTCATAATGACTTCTAAGAAATGTGTTTATCTTGTAAAAAAAATGTTTTGACTTTCAACTTAAAGATAAAACAGACTGAGAGAGGAACGTAACTAGTAAAAATGCATATAGATCGTAAGTGTAGGGTTTAAATCCAAGTTTTAAACATCAAGTCCATGTTAATTACACTGGGATTCAAGTCACGGGGAATCAACATGATTTGGCAATGCATTTATTCCCCTGATTTACAAATGTACCCTAAGATTATTAAAGCACTTCTTTTTAAACATTAATTAATGAAAATTATACACACACAGAAATGTGTAAGTTTCTTCCCTCTGCCTCTTAGAAAGCAAAACAAAGGACTGCTCAATGACTTCATACAAAATGAACACATTTGTAAACAACACCATTTGAGAAATAGAATGACACCCTTGCACCTTGTCCCTATCCCAGTCACTCCCCCTTCTTATATCTTTCTCCCCTCCCAGGAAGCCATTATGTTGCTATTTATGGGAAACCTTTTGTTGTGTTACTTTATTCACAGTATCACCTGATGTAAATAAAAGGATACATTTTGTATTTTTATATGTTGGCTTTCTTTGCTTAATAGTATGTTTGTAAGGTTTATATCATTTTGATATCTATTTGTACTTCATACTTTTTCATTTTCAGTAGAATTCAGTTGCATTACTACACCATTATTTATTTATTTACTTATTTGTTCTACCGGTGGTGTAGGTATATATTGTTTGCCTTTTGAGGTTATTGTAGAATATATCATCATGAATGCTCCTATAAATGTTTGCTGATGAACATGTAATGAATTTGTGTGGAGGTTTTGCCTAAGAATGGAATTAATTGTTTATAGTATGCACATATTTGATTTTGCTAGATAATGCTGAAGCACTTTGCAAAATGATTGCATTGACTTCTATTACCAGCAGCATGAAGAGGTCCAGTTGCTCCTCACCGTTGATAGCAGTGGAGGTTGTCAGTGTTTTCCATTTGAGCTCTTTTGATTAAAGAGTAGGTGTATGTATTTGCTCTAATTTACATATTCCTGACCACTAGTGAGATTGAGTGAAATTTTACGTGAATGGACCATACTATAAAAATATCTTTTTTTTTTCTTTTGTAAAGTGTCTTTTCAAATTGCTGTCTCATCTTTTTTTTTTTTTTGTTTCTTCAGTTGTCTTTTTCTTACTAGTTTTGTAGAAGTTTGATATATAGTCAGGATACCAGCTTTTATCAGCATTATGTGTTAAAATATCTACTCTCACATCGTGGCTTGAATTTTCACTTGGTATTTTTTATAATCAGAATCCCCTAACTGGAAAATCACCAAATTATTATCATTATATATATTATTATTTGATTGGCACTGATTATGTCTTAAACTTTCCCTACCTTAAATTCACTAAAATTTTCTCCTATAGGATTATCTAAAAGCTTTAATATTACAACTTTCTAAAATCCACCCAAACTTAGCTATTTTTCTTCAATATAGAATGAGGCAGTTTTTATTTATTTATTTATTTATTTATTTATTTATTTATCTTTTAATATCGATAACCAGTTAACTTGGTACCACTTAGTGAGAAGTCTATACTTTACCTACTGATTTGTAGCCTTTTTTTTAAAGTTTATTTGAAAGAGGGACAGAAAGCACATAATCTGTTGTCTGTGTATGAGTGATGATGTTTCTGAATTCCTTTTTCACAGATCTATTTTCTTATCCTTGTACCTATAATATACTAATTAATTATTTTAACTTTATCATAAGGCTCAATATCTAGCAAAATAAGTCCTCTTACCTTTTTTCATGATTACCTTGTTATCATTATTATTTGCATTTCTATATATTTTTAGAGCATCTTGTAATAATCTACAAAGAATCTACCTGTAGTTTGATCCAGCTTGTAATAGTTTGCCTTTGAATTCATCACTATGGCATATTTCTTTATTTGTTTTGATTTTCTTTTGTTTTCACGATGTTTTATAATATCCCATATACAAGACATAAATTTTTCATTTCTAGTCTTTCAAAATTTTTTATTATATCATTAAAAGTATCATTTATAAAATTTCCATATTTTTAAATTAGGATATAGAGATGAATTAGAATTTGTACCTTGACTCTATAAGGAAACTGATGAACTCATTTATTTTTGGTTTGGTTTTTTTTTTTTTCGTCTTTTCAAAAATTTTTTTAAATTTTATATATATATATTTTTTTTAATTTACATCCAAATTAGTTAGCATATAGTGCAACAATGATTTCAGGAGTAGATTCCTTAGTGTCCCTTACCCATTTAGCCCATATCCCTTCCAGTAACCCCCAGTTTGTTCTCCATATATGAGTCTCTTCTGTTTTGTTTCCCCTCCCTGTTTTTGTATTATTTTTGTTTCCCTTCCCTTATGTTCATCTGTTTTGTCTCTTAAAGTCCTCATATGAGTGAAGTCATATGATTTTTGTCTTTCTCTGACTAATTTCACTTAGCATAATACCCTCCAGTTCCATCCACATAGTTGCAAATGGCAAGATTTCATTCTTTCTGATTGCCAAGTAATACACCATTGTGTGTGTGTGTGTGTGTGTGTGTGTGTGTGTGTGTGTGTGTATACATACCACATCTTCTTTATCCATTCATCCATGAATGGACATTTGGGCTCTTTCCATACTTTGGCTATTGTTGATAGTGCTGCTATAAACATGGGGGTGCATGTGTCCCTTTTGAAACAGCACACCTGTATCCTCTGGATAAATACCTAGTAGTGCAATTGCTGGGTCGTAGGGTAGTTCTGTTTTTAGTTTTTGAGGAACCTCCATACTGTTTTGCAGAGTGGCTGCACCAGCTTGCATTGCCACCGACAATGCAAAACAGATCCTCTTTCTCCGCATCCTCACCAACATCTGTTGTTGCCTGAGTTGTTACTGTTAGCCATTCTGACAGGTGTGAGTTGGTATCTCATTGCGGTTTTGATTTGTATTTCCCTGATGATGAGTGATGTGGAGCATTTTTTCATGTGCTGGTTGGCCATCTGGATGTCTTCTTTGGAGAAGTGTCTATTCATGTCTTTTGCCCACTTCTTCACTGGATTATTTGTTTTTTGGGTGTTGAGTTTGGTAAGTTCTTTATAGATTTTGGATACTACCCCTTTATCTGATATGTCATTGGCAAATATCTTCTCCCATTCTGACGGTTGCCTTTTAGTTTTGCTGATTGGTTTCCTTTGCTGTGCAGAAGCTTTTTATTTTGATGAGGTCCCAGTAGTTCATTTTTGCTTTTGTTTCCCTTGCCTCCAGAGACATGATGAGTAAGAAATTGCTGTGGCCAAGATCAAAGAGGTTTTTGCCTGCTTTCTCCTTGAGGATTTTGATGGCTTCCTGTCTTTCACTGAGGTCTTTTATCCATTTTGAGTTTATTTTTGTGTATGGTGTAAGAAAGTGGTCCAGGTTCATTCTTCTGCACGTCGCTCTCCAGTTTTCCCAGCACCACTTGCTGAAGAGACTGTCTTTATTCCATTGGATACTCTTTCTTGCTTTGTCTCAGATTAGTTGGCCATACATTTGTGGGTCCATTTCTGGGTTCTCTATTCTGTTCCATTGATCTGAGTGTCTGTTTTTGTCAATTGCTTTTTCTGTGCTATATGAAATGATCAGATCTGTGTTTCCAGTATTTCCAGTATGTAAATATGGTGATTTGAACTAATCAATTTTTAAATGTAAATCAAGCCTACATTCCTGAGGTAAACCCTACTAGGCTGTGAAATATTATGCTTCTTATATATTATTAGATGCGATTTTCTAAAATTGTGTTTAAAATTTTTGCATCTATACTTATGAAAGTCATTGATTAGAAATCTTCTTTTCAAATACAGGCATTTGGTGCTATAAATTTCTCCCTAGATACTACCTAGCAGCATACCACAAATTTTTATGTTGTTTTTCATTTTCATTCAACTCAAAACGTTTTTCTAATTTTTTGTTTTGTGTCTTCTTTTACCCATGGGTTATTTTTAAAGTGTGTTATTAATTTCCATCAGTTGAGGATTTTTGAGTGATACTTCAGTTACTTTTTTGAATTCAGTTCCACTGTGTCAAGAAAACATTTTGTTAGACTTAAATCTATTATGTTGAGAATTGTATTGTGGCCAAAATGTGGATTATCTTGCTATATTCTGCTGTTTGTTGGGTAAACTATTCTATAAATGTAAATTAAGACAAGTTGGTTGATAGTGTTTTTGAAATATATATTTATTGATTTTCTTCCTACTTCTACTAATTATTGAGAAGCAATATTGAATTAATTGTTATTGTGGATTTGTCCATTTCTCCTTGAAAATATGTGCATTTCACTTTATGATCTTTCTGTTATTATACATATATTATACATGCTTATATACATAAATATTTTTATTTATTACATGTTCTTGATGAATTGACTTCCTTCAACTTAATATGGACTTCTTTATCTCTGGTGATATTCTTTCCTCTGAAATCTAATTTTCCTAATATTAATACAGCTATCCCAGTTTTTTAGTACAAGCATAAAATATTTTTTTCCAATTCCTTTTACTTTCATCTATTTGAGTTTTTTCATTTAAACTTTGTTTCTTATGGGAAGCATTTGATGTGGTCTTGATTTTACCCAATATGGAAATATCATTCTTTTAGTTGGGGTATTTAGACTATTTAAATTTAATGTGATTAAGTGATGTTAGATTTTCATCTATCAGCTTGCTATACAGGTTTATTTGTTTATCTGTTCTTTGTTCCCTTTTTCTTCTTTTTATGCTTTCCTTTAGATTGCATGTATATATTTTTATGACTCCATTTGATCTTTTCAGTTGGATTATCGGGTAATAAGTGTGGATGGTTGTTTCAGAGTTTATGTTATACCTTTAACTTATCACAATCTCCTATAAAGAGCTATTATAACACATTATGCATTAAAAAATTATACAGTAGTATATGTTTATTTCTCCCATCCCAGCCTTTGTGTTTTTGTAGCCATATATTTTACAGTTGTCATAATCTCCATACTGTATTCTTACTTTTGTTTATATAGTCAAGATCTTATAAGGAGATTTAAATAATAGGGAAAATATACCACATCTTTTCTAGGTAGTTACTATTTTCTGTGTTTCTTATTCCTGTGCATAGACCCTTATTCATAGCTACGTACCTTTTCTTCATTTTTCATGACTGAAGAACTTCCTATGATATTTTTTGGAATGTAGGTATGCTGTTTTAAAGTATTTCTGCTTTTGTGGGTCTTAAAAGTTCTTATTTCACTTGTGTTTTTAAAAGGTTTTTTTTTTCTGGTCATGGAACCCAAGGTTGATAGTCTTTTTCTTTTAGTATTTTAAAGATGTTGTTCTACAGACTTTTGCTTATTGTTTTGAATAAGACATTAGATGTTTTACTTACTTATTTTTTTTCTACTACACAAAATCTCTCATCTTCTTCTGACTGCTTTTAAGATTTTTTTACTACCAATTTTGAGAAATGTGATTATGATATGTTTTGCTAAAGTTTTCTTCATGTTTGTGGGTCTTGAGTTTCACTGAATTTCTTATATTTGTGAATTTATATTTTTTATCATTTTTGGACACTTTTGGCAATTCTTTTTTAAAATGTTTTTCTGTAACTCCTTTCCCTTGGTGACTCAAAATATACAAATATTAGGCTTCTTGAAGTTATCTCATCACTTATTTATGTTCTGTTTATTTTTTTTTTTTAATTCTCTTTTTCTTCTGTGTTTCACTTTGGATTGTTTATATTGCTATGTCTTTGAATTTACTAAGTTTATCAAGTTGTTTTCTTCAATGTCTCTTCTACTTGTAATATGTTTCAGTGTGCTTTTCATTTCATAATTTATAATTTTATTTTTAGAAATTAGATTTTTGTCTTTTTTTAGATTTCACTCACATACCTGATCATAGACAATTCAGCATAATAACTATTCTAAATGATGTATCTGCTGATTTTAATATATGTATCATATCTGATCAGTTTCAGTGTATTGATTATTCTCCTCATTATGTGGAATATTTTCCTGCTTCTTATATGCCTACTAATTTTTAACTGGATACCAGACATTTTAATATTACCCTATTAGGGCTGGATATATTTAATTCCTATAAATATTTTTGATCATTTTTTTGTACACAGGTTAGTTGGAAACAGATTCTCTTTGGTCTTGCTTTTAAGATTCATTAAGTGGAGCCAAAAAGAGTGCTTAGTTTAGGGATAGTTATTCCTTACCATTTGTGAATTGATCTTCTATCTACTCAATCCAGTGCTCCATGAATAATAATATTTTCCAGTTGGGAGTAGGCCCTTTTCCTGGCTCTGTGTGAACTACAGACATTTTTCGCTCTTATTTTTGTAGGTGATTTCTTCCTTGGTTTTGTGTAGTTTCCTACACATCAATGAACATCAATGTTCACAGGTGGGAGGCTTTTGCAGCCTTTCTGAGTTCTCTCTCTGACCTTGTTCTGCAAAGTCCAGTTTATTTGGTTTCACTGTCCTCTCATTTCCATCAGCCTAGAACGCTGTCGAGGCTGTAATTTAAGGCCATTGTTGAGTTCATTTCATTTTTGGTTTCTCAGGAATCACTGTCATTTATTGCCTATCTGGTGTCTTGAAACTAATTTAAGTGTTTTTCTTTTTCTTTTTTTCTTTTCTTTTCTTTTCTTTTCTCTTCTCCTCTTTCCTTTTTCTTTTCTTCTTTTTTCTTTTCTTTCCCCTCCTCTTTGGTTGTTCCAGGATAAATCCACTCTGTGTGACCCCCTTTCATTTGGAAGCAGAAATCTTCTGCTTATTTTCTATTTTGATTTTATAGTTTCCATGGGATTTTTATTTTTTATTTTTTTGCCATGATTTCCAGTTCTCTACCAAAATTCTCAATTTTTCTTTGACTTCTTGGATCATTGGAAATATAATTTAAAATTTGTGATTGTTTAATTGTTTAATTTGATACCTCGATTCATTGTGAGTTTCCTTTTATAGCTTTTTCTTTTTGTTATCTTCTGATCTTCACTCATATTTTGTTGTTTCCTTATATGCATTGTTATTTCTAATTGTATTTCAGATGTTTCATTGACAGAATTATTTACAGAATTTTTTTGAGGACTAAAACCACATTATATCTTTCCCCAGAGAGGAAGTATAACTACTTCTGGCACACTTTTTCTTTTCTAAAAATCATTGTCATCTAGGAATTAAGCATTTCACATAGATGACAGAATATTGGTAGTTGAACAGATTGCCAGTATCTTTCACAGCAATCACAGGAAAAAAAAATCTCTATAATTTGTATGTAATGGTACGATCTCTGAACTAGTCATTGTAGTTTGGCAAATATTTGCTCTAATTGACCAACATTGAGTCGCGTCTCTGAGCCTGGATACAGAGAATATTCACCAAATCTTTGACTAAGAGTATGGAGATGAGATATCCTGAGGAAAATTGTAGTACATCAGGAAAGGATAAAATGGATACTAGATGTGAAAACAAGATGTTAACTGATATGTATGATTCTCACAACTTACTGATTTATCTCATAGATTCATGATACATTTTTGGCTTCTTATCTAACCAAATTCCTTGTTATTCTCTTACTTACACCTCATGCCTTTTTCACAGTGCAAGATTCATCTTTCCCTTCACAAACTGTGATATTTCATATCCGCTTGACTTTATATGTTCTCTCCCCTCTACCTCATATTCTTCTGTTTTGTCCATCTGAAAAACCCATACTTATCCTTCAAATGTCTTCTCAAACATGGCCTTCTTTGTAATGTCTCATTTCACTCTGTAAAAAGACTCAGGAACACGCGCCATGATTCTCATATTGTGCAACTGATACGTAATTGAATTTGCTTGCTTCTTTTCCTACTCAATTTTATCTTTTAGACTGCAAATTATTCATGTATTTTTTTTTCTTCCAAACTCATGATGAATGTCAAGAATGTCAAGAGCATTATTGATTCTAAATGTTTCTTGAATAAATGTTGGATCCTGGCTGAAGGATTATAGAAACATTTGACTTAAATATTGTCAAAATATAACCTAAAAGTATGTTTTAAAAATTGTATTTGAAAAAAATTATTCTTTTTTTTTTCAATATATGAAATTTATTGTCAAATTGGTTTCCATACAACACCCAGTGCTCATCCCAAAAGGTGCCCTCCTCAATACCCATCACCCACCCTCCCTTCCCTCCCACCCCCCATCAACCCTCAGTTTGTTCTGTTTTTAAGAGTCTCTTATGCTTTGGCTCTCTCCCACTCTAACTTCTTTTTTTTTTTTCCTTCCCCTCCCCTATGGGTTTCTGTTAAGTTTCTCAGGATACACATAAGAGTGAAAAAAATTATTCTTAAGAGAATAAAAATTAAAGGAAGAAGAGACTTGACAACACAGGAGCTGCAAATGGCTATTTTCAACTCACTCATGTGGACAGTGAGGGAAAGCTTATTCTGAAGAAGGCAAAGTAAGAAGTGAACGTGGAAATTGATGTATGTGAGATTATGTAGTTCTAGAGAGAAAGAATGAGAAATTCAGAATATAACTCATGATTTCCTAGTGAGGTCTGGCTGTTTTTCTTCCCTTGAGTCTGTAAGATACCTTGTTGATTTATAGTAGAATTCCTTTTTGCTCAAATATATTGATTGACTTTGTATACTTGAAACCTAAAGAGTATTAATTTATAACACACCATATATGGTGTGTTCCTTCTTTCTAACTAGGCTCACCCCACTTTTATTTGCATTTCATTCACATTTCCCCTAGATCTTGAGTAAGGTTTTTAAATAAAAGCAATATGATTTTAATCTTATGCTCTTATATCAAGAAATGTTATAGTGATTATTGAGCACTCTTTAAATATATCTGAGAAATATATAGAAAGTTCTTCCTAATAGGATAAGCGAGGCAACTTTGAGTGTCTTAACGTGGAAACCACTGAATTACTTCTTGATTTGGACATAGTCCTAATGCTAGTCTGGTACAGTTCAAATCAATTGTATTTTGTGATTAATTTTCTCATTTCCAGTCTTTTTACCCTGATCAGTGTTCTCAGAATATGGTACATAAATCAATTGGATCAGGACCACATTATAGGATGGAATTATAAAAATGCAAGTCCTTTGTCTGATCAGTTACCAGATCAGAAGCCTGGAATGTGGGATCAAGACTGAACTTCAGTGCCTGGGTGGCTTAGTTGGCTGAGCATCTGACTCTTGATTTTGGTTCAGGTCATGATCTCTAGGTTCATGGGTTCTAGCTACGCCTCAGGCTCTGGGTTGTCAGTCACAGACTCTGCTTGGGAGTCTCTGTCTCCCTCTCTGCCCTTCCCCTGCTTGCATGCTCTCGCTCTTGCTCTCTCTCTCTCCAAAATAAAAAAAAATAAACATTTTTTTTAAAAAGACTGCACTTCTAGCAGGTGATACCAGTGACTATTATGCAATAGGAGTATATAGATATACTATAGAGTATATATTTTGAATATAGAGTAAGTCTGGACCTTATGTTAAATCTAATTTAGGATGTTGACTTCAAATATCCAATTTTTTCTCTTTTGTTTCCTTTAAAAAACAGGTCACTATTTTTTAAAAAATTGTTTCCTACTAATAAGTGTTTTAGAAAGTAATAACATCAGTGTTATAATAACATCATAATAGAAATGTATTTTTGACAAAAGAGATATATGTGTTTTCTTCAAAACTGCCTTTATATTCAGCACAAATGTTATGCAAATACCTTGCTCCCTGTTTTTCCGCATAGGTTTTATAGCTGTGTCCTTAATATTCAGAACGGGTTCCTTATAATGCTTTATTTAGGTGTGCTTCTCTGTTCAGTTGGTTTACCGTTTGCATCAGAATCACATGGACTTCTTTATAAAAATGCATGTTTTTTTGAGTCTCCTGAATAAAAACCTTTTGGAGTGATATCTTAGATTTTTAAAAAAAAATAACCTACATACTTTATACTTACACATGCTACAGTTTGAGAATCTTTAATCTGAAGCACATAACTATAAAATATTTTACTACTTTAAAAGTTTACATATTAACATTTCCCAATTACAAATCTTAATATGTATTTTGTTAATTTCATCTGAGTATAAGTTGAATTGGTGGAACAGCATTCATTTGAAGGAATTAAATCAAGATGTTCTAAAGATGATGAAACTAAAATAAATGAATTTAATAAGACACAAAGTAACATATAATTCCATTGGAGGGAATTGTTAGACTTAAATAGGTCCTACAAAGTTTTATCAAATAAGAAGTACCCTTCAATGTTCTTGACCTTAAATAACCAAAGTCTTCTTAAATCCAGCAAAACTTACTAGAGGCTGTTTTATTTTCTTTAACAAAGGAAAATGTCCATTTCATTTAAAGCAAATAAAATTGAACAAATCTCAAAACCACTGTATGCCACAAATGGTCTTAACTGTAAGGAAATAATACTGTAATGAATTTTTGAAAGAGTAGGGACAATTTCCACACTTTGCAGTAGGTGAATGAGAGTTACATTAACAGTGTCCCAGACTTGAAACAAAGCTCATTATACACACCTGCCAACAGCTACATTAAACATTTAATAACAGTAGGATACATCTTACCCTCACAAGTGATAAATGAGGACGTTTTAACATTTTCCTTTTTCAGTGGTGATTTTTGTCTTACTTGCTAAAAAAGAACAAAAATATCTAAAGTTGCTACAGTTTTAATCTTCAAAACAGCATTTTTACTGAGGGCAGAAATAATTTGTCCATTCTTTCAAAGATACATATTTCCTTAAATTAAGTGATGGCATACATACAATTTTCATTTTAAATTTATCTTTGGTCTTAATAATAATCATATTGATTACTTTTAATGGGAGAATTTAGAAGGATGTCTTTTTGTTTCAACAAAAGACACATTTTTAATCCTGAGACAATGTCTAGAACATTAGAGTATTGTGGGAAAAAATATATATATGTATATATTTTTTTTACATCACGGATATGAGCCAAATTCTAAAAATCCCCTCCCCTTCCAATCCAATGAATACAATGCTCAATGTAACAATTGAATGTTAATAATAACTCTCCTTTTTTTGGGTTCAATTCATATGCACCTCACACTTTGACACATTATTCACTGTCCTGAAAAGGAAACAGAAAAGAGCAAGCAAGCCAAATAAAGAAGGTCCAAGGAATCACTTCTCTGGCAAGAAAAAAATGTAAAAAAAATGTGTAGAAGAGATACCTCAGCCTCCTCATATTTCTTTTCATTGTATAATGGCTCTGTTGTAGTAGAAGAGAATGCTAAGTACCAAGTGCTGAATTTTAATAAGAACTACGTGGCTAAACATACTTAAATCTTTTGGTACATGGTAAAGAACACACAGTACTTTCATTGGAGTGTCGAAAATAATTTTAATTTTCATGAATTCAAGACAAATTTCTTCTGAAATGTACAATTACAGATGATTTCTCTCATCCCACTCCTATGTAAGAATTGAGTATGAGTCTGAGTTATCTATTAAGAATACATTATTTCCTTTTTCTCAAACTAATTGCTTATAGACATTTATTCTCTCTTTATCCTTCCAAAGAATTGTGAACCAAGGTTTTAATACCTCTCAGGGAATCTGATCGGCAATTTTCTAGGATTAGGAAGTATAATGGTCACAAATTTGGGGTAGCAAATACAATATTACCCTTTTTTTCGCTAATCACATATGATGTCCTCTTTGAAAGAGCAGACCTGTTTTTGTGATATTGAAATGACTTTGCATTCTAGTATTCTAGAGATGAGAGCAGAGATCTCTTTTGTACTTCTTATCACCTTCAAATACTCTCAAGTGAGACCTACAGTCTCTAGGAGTCTATAGCCAATGAATTATGTAGTATACAGGTCAGCAGACTAGTCTGTGGGCCAAATCTTGCTGGTGAATAAAAAAATTTTGTAGATACATTTTTTTTTTGGAACACAGCCACACCCATTTGCTTGTGTACTCATTTTTTTTAATTTTTTTTAACGTTTATTTATTTTTGAGGCAGAGAGAGACAGAGCATGAACGGGGGAGGGTCAGAGAGAGGGAGACACAGAATCTGAAACAGGCTCCAGGCTCTGAGCTTTCAGCACAGAGCCCGACACGGGGCTCGAACTCACAGACTGTGAGATCATGACCTGAGCCGAAGTCGGCTGCTTAACCGACTGAGCCACCCAGGCGCCCCTACTTGTGTACTCTTTATGGATGCTTTAAAAGCTTTACAAGCAGCAGATTTGAGTAGTTGTGAAAACACCACCTGGCTTGAAAAAATCTAAAATATCTATAATTTGACATTTTATTGAGGTATAATTTACATATAACATACTAGTTTTAGGTGGACAACAATGATTCTATATTTGTATATATTATGATGTGATCATCACAGCAAGTAGAGTTAACACTCTTCACCACACATAGTTACAAAATTATTTTTCTTATGATGAGAACTTTTAAGATTTACTCTCTCAGCAAGTTTCAAATATGCATTGTGGTATTATTAACTATAATTGTCATGCTATATATTACCTTCCCAAAACATTTATTTTATAACTGAAAGTTTGTACCTTTCCTGAGTCTTTATAGAAAAAGTTTCTCAATCTGTGACATAGATTTTCTGTCAGTGACATGATATTTCTATAGTTATATCATAATACTCAAGTATAGATCTTTAGTTCTCTAAAACATAATATATGTGGATAAAGTTGAGATTATTGGATCACAAGTCAGAAAATTAATTAATTAATTTATTTATTTATTCATGTATTTATTATTTTTTTGACAGAGAGCATGAGCAGGGGAAGGACAGAGGGAGAGGGAGAGAGACAATCTTAAACAATACACCCACTCCAGAGCCCAGTGCAGGGCTCAATTCCTCGATGGTGAGATCATGACCTGAGCCACAATCAAGAGTCAGGATACTCAACTGACTGAGCCACTGAGACTCTGAAGAACTTATTTTTTAAAAAAATTCTTTCTTCTGTTAATATGAAAATATTAATATTTGCAGGAAAGTCACAACTTGTCAACTTGTTATCTCATTTGACTTTATTAAAGCCTTGGAAACATTTGTACATAGGAAAAACTTCGTGGAAATCTAACAGATAAAAATGCAGCTCTTCTTATTGAAGTAGAGGTGGGGGCCTCAATTCAGACCACTTGGCTTCTCCTTTGCCCTTTTGTAACTTTTTTTTAAAATAAAGTTTACTATTTGTTTACAGGTTTTTCTTTTTTTTTAATTTACATCCAAGTTAGTTAGCATATAGTACAATAATGATTTCAGGAGTAGAGTCCAGTGATTCATCCTGTATATATAACACCCAGTACTCATCCCAACAAATGCCCTTCTTAATGTCCACCCATTTAGCCCATCCCCCCCATCCACAACCCCTCTAGCAACCCTGAGTTTGTTCTCTATATTTAAGAGTCTCTTATGATTTGTCCCCCTCCCTGTTTTTATATTATTTTTGCTTCCCTTCCCTTATGTTCATCTGTTTTGTATCTTAAGTTCCACATTTGAATGAAGTCATATGATATTTGCCTTTCTCTGACTGACTAATTTCGCTTAGCATAAGCCCCTCTAGTTCTATCCACGTTGTTGCAAATGGCAAGATTTCATTATTTTTGGTTGCTAATACTCCATTGTACATCTATACCACATCTTCTTTATCCATTCATCTGTCTATGGACATTTGGGCTCTTTTCTTACTTTGGTTATTGTCAATAGCACTGCTATAAACATTGAGATCCATGTGCCCCTCTGAAATTGTACATCTGTATCCCTTGGATAAATACCTATGAGTGCAGTTGCTGGGTCATAGGGTAATTCTATTTTTAATTTTTTGAGGAACCACCATACTGTTTTCCAGAGTGGCCGCACCAGTTTGCATTGCCACCAGCAGTGCAAAAGAAATCCTCTTTCTCTGCATCCTTGTCAACATCTGTTGTTGCCTGAGTTGTTCAATTTAACCATTCTCACTGGTATCAGGTGGTATCTCATTGTGGTTTTGATTTGTATTTCTCTGGGGGTGAGTGATGTTGAACATGTTTTTCATATGTCTGTTAGACATCTGGAATGTCTTCTTTGGAGAAGTGTCTATTCATGTTTTTGGCCCATTACTTCACTGGGTTATTTGTTTTTTGGATGTTGAGTTTGATAAGTTCTTTATAGATTTGGATACTAGCCCATTATCTGATATGTCATTTGCAAATATCTTCTCCCATTCGGTCAGTTGCCTTTTAGTTTTGTTGATTGTTTCTTTTGCTGTGCAGAAGTTTTTATCTTGATGAGGTCCCAATAGTTCATTTTTACTTTTGTTTCCCTTGCCCCTGGAGACGTGTTGAGTAAGAAGTTGCAGCAGCCAAGGTCAAAGAGGTTGTTCCCTGCTTTCTTCTCTAGGGTTTTGATGACTTTCTGTCTTATGTTTAGGTCTTTCATCCATTTTGATTTTATTTTTGTGTATGGTATAAGAAAGTGGTCCAGTTTCATTCTTCTGCATGTCACTGTCCAGTTTTCCCAACACCAATAACCACTGGGTTATTTGCTAAATAACTGTATTACAGTCATTTGCTAAAGAGACTGTCTTTATTCCATTGGATATTCTTTCTTGCTTTGTCAAAGATAGTTGGCCATACGTTTGTGGGTCCATTTCTAGGTTCTCTATTCTGTTCCATTGATCTGAGTGTCTGTTTTCGTGCCAGTACCATACTGTCTTGATGATTATAGCTTTGTAATACATCTTAAAGTCAAGGATTGTGATGCCTCCAGCTTTGGTTTTCTTTTTCAGGGTTGCGTTGGCTATTCGGGGGCTTTTCTGGTTCCATACAAATTTTAGGATTGTTTGTTCCAGCTCTGTGAAGAATGCTGGTATTATTTTGATTATTTTGAATGCATTGAATATGTATGTTGCTTTGGGTAGGATCAGCATTGTAACAATATTTGTTCTTCCAATCCATGAGCATGGAATATTTTTCCTTTTGCGTGTGTGTTTTTCAATTTTTTTCATAAGCTTTCTATAATTTTCAGTATATAGATTTTTCACCTTTTTGGTCAGGTATTCCTAGGTATTTTATGGTTTTCAGTGCTATTGTAAATGGGATCAATTCCTTGGTTTCTCTTTCTGTTGCTTCATTATTGGTGTATAGAAACACAACTGATTTCTGTGCATTGATTTTATATCCTGTGACTTTGCTGAGTTCATAGATCAGTTCTAACAGTTTTTTGGTGGAATGTTTTGAGTTTTCCCTATAGAGTATCATGTCACCTGCAAAGAGTGAAAATTCGACTTCCTCCTTGCCGATTTGGATGCCTCTTATTCCTTTGTGTTGTCTGATTGCTGAGGCTAGGACTTCCACTACTATGTTGAGTGACAGTGGCAAGAGTGGACATCCCAGTCATATCCCTGACCTTAGGGGAAAAGCTCTCAGGTTTTCCCCATTGAGGATGATATTAGTGGTGGATCTCTCATATGTGGCTTTTATTATCTTGAGATATGATCATTCTATGTCTACTGTCTTGAGGGTTTTTATCAAGAAAGGATGTTGCATTTTGTCAAATGCTTTCTCTGCATCTGTTGAGAGGATCATGTGGTTCTTGTCCTTTCTTTTATTGATGTGATGTGTCACATTGATTGATTTGTTGGTATTTAACCAGGCCTGCATCCCAGGTATAAATCCCACTTGGTCATGGTGAATAATTCTTTTAATGTATTGCTGTACCCGGTTGGCTAATATCTTGTTGAGAATTATTGCATCCGTGTTCATCAGGGAAATTGGTCTATGGCTCTCCTTTGTAGCAAGGCTTTTCTGGTTTTGGAATCAAGGTAATACCCTTTTGTAAGTCTTGAGTGGACATGGAGAACAACCTTGCAGCCAGCTACCTATTTCAGTTCTATATCACACATACCATACATATACAGTTCAAATCTACAAGCAAGTTATTTCTCCAATAATAGCTCTTCTTCATCAACTTTCCAATACTGTGAGAAGCACAATAATCCACCATAATACTGCTTAAACCATAACACTGTTGTCATCCTTGATTCTTGTCTACATTATTTCCTATATAAAATTTGGTATAAAAATGCCCTGTCAATTATAGATCCTTAAATTCTCCAGTAATATCTTTTTGTTTACTTCTCCTAACTTGGCCTTGGATAGGCTTTCATCACCTTATATCTAAGTTTCAGCAAAATTTCATAAGTGTTCCTCTACTTCCAGTTATTTCTCTTCAATTCAATTTTTAGCTGATGCAAAACTTGATCTTTTATAATGAAGATGATCATCACAATTCAATGTAAATTAGTTCACCGGGTATACCTTGCTTTTAAAAAAAAGTTCAAAACACTTAATATGATATATAAAGTCCTTCAGTATCTTGCTTCTACATTATTTTTCATCCCCATTTCTTATCAGGCCTTTCTTTTCAGACTTAAACTCATTTTATATATACTAAGTTAGAGAATTGTATGCTTAAAATAACCCTAGGAAAGTTGAACACCCCAATTTTTTTTCTGAGATAACGGAAACCATTAGCCAATTTTCATTCCTTGAACACTATAACATATTAAATACAACTCTAATCTGGAAATCCTCATATATATCACTCAATAAATATATTTTAAAAAAATTTTAATGTTTATTCATTTTTGAGAGAGAGAGAGAGAAACAGAGCATGAGTGGGGAAGGGGCAGAGAGAGAGGGAGACACAGAATCCAAAGCAGGCTCCAAACTCTGAGCTGTCAGTACAGAGCCCAACGTGGGGCTCGAACTCATGAACTGTGAGATCATGACCTGAGCCAGAGTCGGATGCCCAACTGACTGAGCCACCCAGGTGCCCCACAATAAATAACATTTTTTGGTTTTTTTCTTGAATGACATCTTGAATTATGCCCAAAATGATAAAGGTGATAGAATCCCTGATTCCTTCATTCAGGCAACAAGTTAGATTTCATGATTAGGAAAGAACAAGAAAGAAATAAACTGTATATATAATGAAAATCATGGCAATCTTACCTGGCAGAGAATTTATGAGAGGAAACTAATTTATAGTGAAAGGAGATGACATGTTTGGGACATTCAGGTTGAAGTCAGTTGTGGCATTATAGAATATTAGATTTATAAACGATTTCAATGGTAATCTAGTCCAAATTCTCTTTTATTTGGCTGAGAAAAAGAGGACTAAGATACTATGGGATTTGACTAAAGCTTCAGCAAGTTCCTAGCCCATGACTCATGTCTCAAGTAGTCAGTGTTTTGTCAAGAGTCAAGAGTTGGGGCTCTTAGAACTTCAGGTAGAATTTGAAACCACAGAGAAGTATTTGAGAGCCTTTAAGAATTTGAGGTGTGGAAATGGATGCCAGTTCTCATTAAATAAATAGAAAGAAAGAGTTTGGGGAAATTGCATTATATTTCTTTGAATCCCTTGAGGCCACTGTTTATTTCTGATTATCTCTTGTTATTCACAGACTGACCAACTGGCTGAGGAAATGAATGAGAACAAAAAGAAAAAAAAATCAAAGGTTAGTTCAGGGTTATAGGTATGAAGAGAAGGAAGTTTGATGAGTGGAGATTTATCGACAGTGTTAGTGTTACAGACAAAATAATGGAAAGAAATAAAGGAATGTTGTGGAATTTTCTGATTAGCAAATTAATCGTTAACTTGTTAATCAGAAAAAAATCAACTGATGAGGGGGAAACTCATTGAAATATTAGTTTGGTGTTGTCAAACAAAGGGCTCTTGAACACACTTTCTGCTTATAGAGAAAATTTAAAAACATAAAATAAATCCCTTTATATTTGGGGCACTTGGGTGGCTCAGTCAGTTATGTATCCAACTCTTGATTTTGGCTCAAGTCATCATGATCTCCTAGTTGAGCCCTGTATCAGGCTCTGGGCTGGATGTGGAGCCTACTTAAGGTTCTCTCTCCCCTCTCGCTCTTCTCTGCCCCTTCCCTGCTCATGTGTGTTCTCTCTCTCTTCCTCAAAAAAAAAAAAAAAAAAGAGTATAATTAAATGCTTACTTATGTATTGTATTCACATTATCACATATATATGTTAAAGTTGGCACATTTTTTTCTGTCTCCATGCCATTTTTTTCTTTTCTTTTTTTTTTTTATTAATATGAAATTTATTGTCAAATTGGTTTCCATACTGTTTTGAGTTTCAGCACTGGGGAAGAACCTTTTTAAAGAATTAGCAACTTGAGGGGCGCCTGGGTGGCGCAGTCGGTTAAGCGTCCGACTTCAGCCAGGTCACGATCTCGCGGTCCGTGAGTTCGAGCCCCGCGTCAGGCTCTGGGCTGATGGCTCGGAGCCTGGAGCCTGTTTCCGATTCTGTGTCTCCCTCTCTCTCTGACCCTTCCCCGTTCATGCTCTGTCTCTCTCTGTCCCAAAATAAATAAAAAACGTTGAAAAAAAAAATTTAAAAAAAAAAAAAAAAAAAAAAAAGAATTAGCAACTTGAGAATAGTAAATGTGTTTTAACACAGAGCCAAGAACAAATTAACCCCTCATTAAAAATGTATCAATCTAAGGAATAAATAAGAGCAACAAGCCCTCTGAAAATTGATACTATATTTTCTGATAGAAGCCTTTTCAGAAATCACCCAAATCATGAAAGTATAACCAGCCAATTCAATCTTGTCATAATTATTGGGAAAAATTCAAGGACAGTATATTTTTTAAAAGCCTTAAGAAACTGAAAACTGCATGTGCATCCAAATCTGGGTTAAAATAATTTCAAACATAAGTAATAATAGTTAACTTAGGGGTGCCTGAGTGGCTCAGTTGGTTAAGTGTTTGACTTCAGCTCAGGTCATGATCTCATGGTTCCTGAATTTGGGCCCCACATCGGGCTCTGGTGCTGACAGTTCAGAGCCTGGAGGCTGCTTCAGATTCTGTGTCTCCCTCCCCCGCTCACGTTCTGTCTCTCTCTCAAAAATAAACATAAAAAGGAAAGAACAGTTAACTTAAACACGATTTAATGTGAAATTCTAGATGGTTAAGAGCTAGAGGAAGTTAACGTAATAATGAATGAAATGCATAATAATTGAATGGCTATAGTGCTCTTAAGAATCAGAAACTCATAAAACTTTGAAGGCTGCTGGAAAAAATGCAAGTAATTTCATTGCCTATATTTTACTGTACAACTGTAGCATCGCATCTGTGGCTCATAGTATTTCTTCTCACAGGAGGAATACTATATTCTTTCCGTGGCCAAATGCCACTTAAATCAAAGTTGAAAATTAAATCTGGGGTACATAGATGACAAACATTATTATTCCTTAATTATAAGCTATTCATCCAACAGTAGAATTAAGAGTTCTAAAACATTTCTTGAACACAGAAATGCTATTCAACATATTTGTGAATTATCATGATATACTCATGAATATTATTTTTGAATGGTAAGCAACAACAAAATAAATCTCTTTGTATTTTGTTTCCTCCATAAAGCTATAATTCTACTACTAAATACAAAATATGCATAGTGGAATACACTGGAAATAAATTGATGGTATTTGTCTTGCTGTGTACATGATTACATCCATTCCAAATCCCTGTGTATTACTTTTTACTGGGCCATGGATCTGAGTCGCAAATTGTTTGGCTGAACAAAAAGGGGCAAGCACAAAGCAACAGCTTAACTGTAAAACAGTTTGGCAGCAAAATGCAGTTCGACAACTCGTTATAGACAGATCATTAGGTTAATATGAAGTTGTGTGAGGAGGATGGCTAGGGGGAGGTTTATATGTCTAGAAATATTAAAAAGCAATTTGCACCATGCACACATCCTCACCCTGGACTGCCTTTGAACATGTTTACAATCCACTAAGAAAATCTGATGTACGTTTTATTTCAGAACTGAGCAGAACAGGTGTTAGTGCAGCCAGGAGTGGAAAGACTAAAAGGGATGTGAAGCTGCTAGTCAAACTTGAATACAATATATCAGCAGGTCTATTTAATATTTATATGAACTCAAGTAATAGTCTACTAATTTTTTGATGCAAAACATCTCACCAACTTATGAATTCCATAAAGGAAGATAAGGGTGAATTTTCTTCCAACATGTTTTTATGGCTCGTCTCTTCTTGTTCCACATTTCAAAGAATTGCTTAGAGATAATTAGAATTAAATATACATTTTCTATTTCATTATATTTCTGATTAAGGTTAGATTTATTGGTCAAAACTATAACTCTGAATGAATACACAGTAGATGAGTTTGCCTCCAAGAACTGCTATATGGGTATATGACATCATAAATAAAAGATACAAAAGTTTAAATAAACTGAATAGAGCATATGCCTTTGGTTTTATTTTCAGAAATCTCACAAAATGATTCTGTGTTTGTAGCTCCCTGTTGGTCCTGTATCTTTCTGATATGCCCATCATCTTTCCTGTTTTATGCTTACTCACTCTTGGTTCATCCATTATTAATTCATTTTTCTGCTTGGATGCTGCATTAAGTTGTAGATCCAATCTACTCCTGTTTCCTTTCTCCAAATTTCTTGAAAGAGTAGTACACACATGCTCTTTCCCATCCTTACTTCCCAGTAAGTCATCTGCCAACTATATTGAGTTTTCATCTATTTAATATGTTTGACAGTAACATCCTAATATTGTAAATCACATGCTATTTGTCAGGACTTTTTATCTTGTGTCCTCTGCTGTACTAGTGAATGCTCACTTAATAAATCTCTACTCCTATGACTATTAATGTTCCCAGACTATCTCCCTTCTCCTGAGATGTTTTTGGTTCACTCCTCAATTTATCTTGATGAGATTCTTTTTTCTCTTATGACCCATTAAATAATGCTATTACTTAGGGTTTTATTTTTAGCTCACTGTTCTTATGCAGTATATTTTCTCAGGTGATCTTACCCATTCTCATTTGTTTCAACCACCACCTACACTCTACTGATGTCTCAATTCAGAAGTCAAGCCCATAACCATTTCCTGAACCACAGACGTATGTATTTGATTGGCTTCTGGATATTTATATCTGGATTTTTCATGTGCACCTTATCATCAACATTTACAAACCTAGTTTTCACATTTTCTTCTTAAATTTTCCCTACTCTGTATCTTGATTGGAGATACCTCCGTCAATCCAGTTATTCAGGAGAGAAAACTGACACTTACGTTGGACTCTTCTCACTATTATATTCACAGAGTCCAATCAATCTTTGAGAATTTTCTATATCCAAGGCACCTTAATACTTCTTTCAGTGTCCTACATCAGGAAATTTACTTTTCTTAATTGGATAACTAAAAAAAAGGCTTAATTTTCTTTGTTGCCTGCATTATGGTTTTCATCATAGATTTTCTTTGTAACTGCTGAGTTAGCCACCTCAAAAACAAATCTGATTCTGGCACATTTCAAATAAAATTCAGCAGTTAACCCTTATCTCATGTGAAATTTCAGTTTCTTAACCCAACAGAGACTTCCCTTCAAGTTTTGCATTCTGACACCTGCCCACATTGTCAGTCTCATTTCATCACTTATGGTCTTAGAGCCTAATCACCTTCCATTACAATTCCCACGCCATCTTTCTGATCTATGTGTCTTTGTTAGGCTGTTGCCTCACAACACCTCTCACCATGATATAACTAATATCTGTTTTTCAATATGATTCCAGTGGTATATCCTCTCAGAAGTCTTTTTGCACTTTTTCTCAGTATTCTGTGTATCATAATTCTGTATTATTTTATGGCAGCAGAGGCATCAAGTATGAATAGGTATTTGATATATCTCTGGATTTTTATGTAGAGTGTAAGTGGTTTCAGCTGTGTGCAGGGAGTGTTTGCTGCTGTAGACATGCTTAGTATGATCTTAAAAGCAGCAGTAATATTGCTTTCTGGCCAAGGCAGTGTCAACGGGATAACTACCGTGTCCCCCGATCCTGAGTCCAGATTAGCTTCCATCCTTCTGCCAAGTACCAGTTTGGGCTAACTTTTCCCAAATTAAGCAAAAAAAAGATATTAGCAAGATCTCACAGTGAATGAACACACTCACACTTGACTACTATTACATGTAGTAAAACCAACCTAGTGTCTACTGTAGGTGCTGACTCAGGCTATTGCTAAGGAAATTGTCAATGCCTCATTGCAACCACCAGACTTTGTTTCTATGACAGACATAAATTAGGAGATCTTTTTATGCAAAATGTTTGAGACAAAAGGGACTATTTTAAACATCTTGAGAAAAGAGCTCTTTTTAGTTAACCTGTAAGAAATGATATGATATGATAAAGAAAGAGTATCTGATAAAATTTTTTTTCATATAACTTGAATAGAAAGGAGAATGTGAAAATTGTTTTATGTTGTTTTCATGTAAAATGTGTGAGTAATCAGTAACAATATTACAGAAATGGAATCTTTTGTGACCACAGCCACTAATACGGAGATACAAACTAAAACAAACAAATAATGACAAAAATAAACAGAAAAAAACGCATTTGGCAACAAATTTATTTTCAATCAAATTAGTGAAAACTACTTTATAAAATAGTGTATTTTTTCTCAAAAGGCAAATCTAGTCATTTAATGCATAATATTTGCTAATTTCTATTTGAGAGCATATAATAGGAATAGGTTTAGTAGTTATGTGATCAAATATCAAAGAGATGTTCTCTTTCCTCTAAGACCTAACTCTGAATTTTTAAATGTTAAGTGATTAATAAATATTACAGGTTTTTATTGTTTTTTGTTTGTTTTACTTTTATTTTCTCAGTGTAGAAAAGTTTATCTCAAGAGAAGTTGACACTAAATCAGCTATTTATATTCTTATGTAACCAAAATATGATGAAAGAAACAAAAGAGAACCAAAAAGCTGACATCTTTCTATTTTGTTTTAAGCTTTTTTTTAAAAAAAAAAACTTCATTTTCTTGGCTTTAAAAATCAAAAAAACCCTCTTACTATCTATGTTTGGTTTAATAAGATTCAATTACACATCAAGCACAAGTTTCTCTGAATTTTACTGTTAAAGGGAATCAACAAGACTTTTTTCATCTAACTGCTATGTATTTGAAAAGAATAATTAAATGCTAAGACAAAATTACATGGAATCAAATGTAAAGACTATATCTTGTACTCTTGGAGCAAATTAATTTCAGTTCTATGGTCAAAGACTAATGAAAATTTAAGTAATGGATTTTATTGGCACTCTATTTCTAGGAGTCAAGCAGTCAGACACATTAAATCATTTGTATAAATCACTGCTTATTGGAGGGGTAGAGTGCTATTTAAGAATAAAAACCTCCTACATCTTATGTTGAACTTGATGCAAGAGGTTGATAAAGATCATATCTTCTTTAATTTCATAAGAAGTTTCTATTATAGTTCTCTAGTCAGTAGGGCATGTTATATCAATTACTTCTAGCCAGGCTCCCAAAAGAGAGCTCTATCCATGGGGGGGGGGGGGGGGGGGGATAAACAAAAACAAAACAAAAAAACCCTAAGTATTATTGATAAATCCAATCTTTTTGGAAGAATTTTTTAAACTTGAAATTGACCAATGAGACTGTTCTCATACTACAGTTCAGTTTCTGTAAAAATCTTTTTTTCCCTGACCGATGACCTACTTTACTTTTTTCTCTAGCAGCTGACACTATTTCTTAGGAAGTTTTTCCAAAGAAGTCAGGGCATTAATTTTAAACTCAAAACTCCTAGTCATGTACCCTCAAAATCAGATGCAACAGTTTTTAGCCTAGTTCAGACTGTCTTATTTTAACTTGATAATTTCTGCCCCTTTGATCATTTTGTACTTTAATTTGCTGTTGTTGATAGCATCCACAAACTAATTTTTCCAAGTCAGTTTTGCCTCAGTATAAGTGTTCTGAAGTTACAGACAGTTTTCAAGTTGTAAGATAATGTGAAACTTCAGAAAAACAAATTCTTCCTCTGTAGCATCATTTCTCATTGTGACTACTGCCATGGTTATTTATTCAAGGGCACACCAGCCTTAACCACAATCTTCTTTCTACCATTCATTGTTTAGTATCAACTAAACTTGTATAAGTAAATGAAAACCATAGAAAATTATTGATAGATAATGTAATATTTCTTTAGATTCTGCTATATTCTATCTAATAACCTAAGTGCTAGAATACAGATGTATCTAAATATATGAAGATTTATTTGTTTGTTTGTTTTAGTATTTTCTTTATTCTTAGAGAGAGGGCAAGCAGAGGAGGGGCAGAGAAACCAGGGGGACAGAGGATCTGAAGCGGGCTCTGTTCTGACAGGCTGAGAGCAGCGAATCTGGCTTGGGGCTTGAACTCACGAACCACAAGATTAGGACCTGAGCTGAAGTCAGATGCTCACCTGACTGAGCAACACAGACACCGCAATATATGAAGTTTTTAATCATATATTTTCCATCACATTCTTAAACCTAATAGCTTTTCTATATTTGCAGACAAAGCAAATTCTCAATTTAAGTTCTTCTAATAATGTGAGGTTTTTGAATCTGTATTTCAGATTTACCAAATATTAGAATATTCCTGATGTTGGTTTGTACAAGAATAAGAAAAATGTACTTGTTGATTTATCATCAATACAAATGCAGGTTTTCTAGAAGCAGTCACATTTGGAATTCGGGGAGTTATTCAGTTCAACAACTGAAGATCTGAATTTCCCCAGTATCATCTATTCCTGCCTATTACCTACTAGCCAACTGACCATATGAGTACTACATCATCATAACTCCAAAGCTGCAATTTAAAGGTCACTGTGCCACAGTAATAAGGTATAAAAGGAGAAGATGACATCAATTTATATTGTTTGAAATTGCTCTATTGTTTATTAAATATAAGTAAGCTTTTACTACTATAGTGAATGCATTTTAAAATATATAAATGCTTGAGTTGCAACATTTAAAACGTAAATCCCTGAATGTTTAGGAGACAGAAAGAATCAAGCAGGAAAAAAGTAGGTATAATCCGAGAACAAATTTAGACATGTAAATAAGAGACAAGTAATACCTAACACCAATTAAGTTACCTAAGATTAACAGCTAATGCAGAGGCTCATTTATATCTGGCTATCCACCCTGCTGGAAAGATAGAGCTAGTTCATCTTACAACTCCTATACAATCTTTGTGATCATTTTCCATCAGACTGACAAATCCTCCTTGTGAAAACACTGATGTAAACACGGTAACCCTAGGCAAAATTGTGAAGAAGGCAAAACATTTTAGGTACTTGGTTACAACTTGTAACAGAGTCTTTCTCCTTGAACTACATGTACCTTTCCCTTCTAAATAGATTCCTTTCCTTAGGTAGCTGTCAATTAATTCAATCTAATGGTGTGGAACAGTGCTTCTCAAACTTTACTTGCAGCAGTTTGGGTTGAGGCCACTATTTTTACACTTGTATCAAGTTCTCAAGTGATGAGTCTTCTTGATGGGGATCCTACTGGTCAGTACACTGGTAACATAATTAGTGAAACAACAAGACCTAGCACTCCTGAAAAGTTTACAACATGCAAAGTATAAAGCAGCTGATAAAAATGGTATCTAATTTAGACCTCACCATGTTAAGAAGTAATGGTAACCAACATGACCTGCAATTTAAGGAGAGAAAGCAGATGTTGGAAGAGGTTAATTAATTTGCTCTTGTCTAAACAAATTATAAGAGGCAGCCATTATTTGAATACTTGGTTTTGTTTTTATTTTTGTTTTGTTTGTCCTGTTTTTCCCAACTTCCCATACTCTTCACTAAAAAAAGACTGAAAAACACTGCTGATTAGGAAGAATCTTTTATTTAAGAAGAGTTATTAACGAAAAGATGGATCATTCAAGAAATATGTTTCAGGTATCTGGATAACCCTACAGAAGAAATAAACTCCACAAAGTTTAACCTCTATGATATGTCATGGTGTTGACCTGTTTTTGTTGATTTGGGCGAGGATGCGGAAAAAGAGGAATACTTGTACACTGTTGGTGGGAATGCAAACTGGTGCAGCCAGTCTTGAAAACAGTATGGAGGTTTCTCAAAAAATTAAAAACAGAACTACCATATGACCCAGCAACTGCACTTCTAGGTATTTATCCAAAGGATACAAAACCACTGATTCCAAGGGGCACGTGCACCCCAATGTTTATAGCAGCACTATCAACAATAGCCAAATTATGGAAAGAGCCCAAATACCCATTAACTGATGACTAGATAAAGAAGATGTGGAATATATACAATGGAATACTACTTGGCACAGAAGAAGAATGAAATTTTGCCATTTGCAACAATGTGAATAGAACTTGAGTGTATTATGCTAAGTGACATAAACCAGTCAGAGATAGACAAATATCATATGATTTCACCCATATGTGGAATTTAAGAAACAAAACAGATGAACATAGGAGAAGGGAAGGAAAAATAAGATAAAAACAGAGAGGGAGGCAAACCATAGGAGACTCTTAAATACAGAGAACAAACTGAAGGTTGCTGGAGGTGAGGTGGTGGGGGCATGGGGTGAAGGGCACTTGTCAGGATGAGCACTGGGTGTTGTATGTAAGTGATGAATCACTGGAGTCTACCCCTGAAACCAATACTACACTGTATGTTAGCTAAAATAAGTTAGTAATGGAGATATAATGTATAGTATGGAGAATATAGTCAATAATACTATATTCCATATTTGAAAGTTGCTAAGAGAGTAAATCGTAAAAGTTCTTATCACAAGAAAAAAAAATTGTAACTATGTATGGTGATGGATGTTAACTAGACTTATTGTGGTAATCATTTCACAATATATACAAATATTGAATCATTATTTTTACATCTGAAACCGATGTAATGTATGTCAATTATGTCTCAATAAAAACAAAAAAAAACAATTTTAGGTGGGTCAATAATTTAATTAAAAAGAATATATCTGACATAATGGTAGTATTAGAAAAATGGCAAAGTATTTATAAAATAATCTTTATAATTTTTAAAACAATTTTTGTTAGTATTACTGAAAACTCTAAAGCACTTAAAAAATACTGCCAAAGTAAACAAAATATTTAGAAATGAATAAAAATAATCAAAGTATTACCAACTGACTGTATTCTCTAAAGAGTTTATGAAAATGAGTAAAATATATCCTAAACCCCATCAGAAAATTGGAATAAAGACACAACTAGAAATATACAAGGACCATAACAAAAATAATTTTTTTTAATGAATCTTAAACCTTTGAAAAGATACTAAATTTCACTCCTGGAAAGCTAAATTCAAACTAAAATCAAAGCCATTTTTCTCTATCAAATTGACAAAAAGCAAACTGTTTGATTAAATATTCCTCAGCAAAGACTTCAGAGAATTAGCGGGAGTGTGAATTAGTACAAAGTATGCTCTATGTAGAAAATATCAATACAAATATAAATGTATTATTTCCTTCAACAATTTAATTTTTAGTAGTTTCATCACAGGTGTACTCAGTTTTCTGAAATAGCATATGGTCAATACTATTGTGACATTTTTTGCACTAACTAAGCAGGGCAGGCCTTATTACCACCAAGTTACCCCAGTATAGTTCTTTCCTAATCACTACCCTTCTGAGTGTCAAGAATTTGATTCCTCTCTCCCATAATTTATCACTGTTGCTGCCTATTTATTCAAATGCCTACCAGTCTTTTTTTTTTTAATTTTTTTTAATGTTTATTTTGTTTTTGAGAGAGAGCATGAGCAAGGAAGAGGCAGAGAGGGAGACATAGAACCCAAAGCAGGTTCCAGGCTCCAAGCTGTCAGCCAAGAGCCTGACGCAGAGCTCAGACTCACAAACCATGAGATCATGACCTGAGCTGAAGTCGGACACTCAACCGAATGAGCCACCCGGGTGCCCCAAGTGCCTACCAGTCTTAACCACAATCCTCTTTCTATCCTTCATTTTTGGTATCAACTAAAATTGTGTAGATAAATGAAAATCAATTTGATTTTATTCTCATTTGAAGGCAGAGGAACTGAGAATGGGTGGTTTTATGAGTAGGCTGATCAGATAATTGTCTAAAATAGGCCCCGTTTGAGAGTGCAAGATAAGCAACAAAACTGTTGGAAATTGAGATTGTGAATGTAATGAATGAACATCCTAATTATAAGCACCTCACACCATTGAAAACGTATACACCTCTATAAGCCAGAGTAGTTGAAGCTCAGATGATCTTGGATCATAGCTTTTTGCCACTAGATATTTCATGGGAATTATATAGAAATAGGAGGGAGAACAAATCCAAAAAAAAAAAAACCAGCTAATGTGGCTCCTGACCATAGGCCAGGTATGACATCAGTGTCTTCTGTGTCTTTGTTCCCTTCCATGTGTTTATAGTGGCAAATTAAAGATGCTGTGAAATCTCTCTGTTGGAATGACATGAGCTTCTAGGACCTAATTTGCAGGTACAAAACTGAACATTGTTTCTTTTTATTTGTGTTCATGTTATAAAGAAATTACTTTATCTCAAGGCCATGAGCATACTGAATCAATAGGGAAATTATCTCTTATAAAGACTTTTTGAGAAGATGAATGGTTCAAGACAATATCTTGATATATTCTTGCATTTAAAAATTATAAAAAGTTGCAAGCATGAAATCATTACTAAAAGTGGCTCATCTAGTATGGAGAACATTTAGAATAATAAATGATTTCTACTGTCAGCCTATCCAAAATCACAGCATCCTAACTTTTTCACTGAGATATTACAAAATCTATTCTGGATTACATTCTAATTTGACCATGCTTCTTTGGGAATTTGAGGCCAGCTTCATGTCAACATGTGAGTGTTCATGCCATTCCTACAACTACTGTGAATGAAAGGCGCTATTCCTCTCTCATTTGCAGTACTTTTATCTGCAAAGTGTTTTCTGGTTTTTATTACCAGAATTATAATTATAATTATAATTATAATTGCATTGCTTCTTTCTTGCCAAATGGTAACATGGTACATTTTAGAATATCCATTTCATACTAAAAAAATATCTGCTTGGGAGTCAGTTTTCTTACATCCTGACACTTCTGACCCTTGCCTCCCACTGAAAGAAATCTCATTCAGTTCCTAGATACTGTTTCCACTTAAATCCTGTCTAATACGTTCACTCATTTTCCCAAGTCTTATGGATAGGTGGCTAGGCATTCACCTAGCTCCTCATTAAAATTTTTAAAGTCTTTGTCCTCCACACCTGTGTAAAATAACTTTCTCATTTGAGGCTCGTGATAACCCACTCCAGTACCCACTACCGCTAGTCATTGCTGTAATCTACTGACTTTTTAACAATACTCCCCAGAATAATTGAAATTCCTGGCACCCTGCTCATTATTTCTGCTTTGCTTAAAATTATGCCATTCTCTTTGTTGATGTATTGCTCATGTGAATGACCAATATAGCACCAGAATCTCAGAATCTCTGTCTTCAACCCCTTATGTGTTTCTCTGTACTTCTTGCTAGCTTTCTGTAGCCAAAGACGCCATCTTAGATGTTGCCACTATCTGTAACTGCTCCATGTTAATTACAACTTGGTTTACCTCTAACATATCTTTATAATCATAAGCTCCTATTTTTCTAGCTGATCATTACCTCACCTCCACTACCTCTGTTTAACACTCTAGTCATTTAAAGTCCCTCCATTTATTTAAAGTCCATAGGACCCTAATGATATTCTCTCTCTCTCTCTCTCTCTCTCTCTCTCTCTCTCTCTCTCTCTGTCTTTAACTCAGCAGGGACCCCGTGGTGGGTCTGTTCTCATTTCTTTGAACCCAATCCTACATGTGTTCTTCCAGGGCATTTTTAAGAAAAGCACCAGTAAAGGATTAGGCCCCAAAGTTATCTGCAATATCCCTAAACCCTAGACAACACTAGATGATTTATTACTAAGGCAGGTTGATTTTACTTCCAAAATTAAAATAAGCTGTTTTGTCTTTACTCCTAACCAAGAAACCATGAAGAATATAATTGTTTATAGGTTATTCACAATTAGATGTTTTTATTTTAATTTTTAATTGAATTTAAGTTCTTTTTGGGTTTTGTTTTGTTTCAGAGAGAGAGAGAGAAATTGATTATGAGTGGATAAGGGACAGAGAGAGAAAGGGAGGGAGAGAGAATCTTAAGCAGGTGCCACACTCAGGCGAGCCTGATCTCACGACCCTGAGATCATGACCTGAGCTGAAATGAAGCATCAGACGCTCAATGGACTGAGCCACCCAGGCACCCATGAATTTAAGGTTTGATTTGGTGTATTAGTATGTGTAACTGTAGTGTGAAAATATTTTAACAGATTAAAAAAATAATACAATATAATATTATGAGCCTTCAGGCTAACATATCTATGAACTGCCATAGTAACATGATAACAAGAGTGACGTTTTCTGATTGGCGCGCTGGGACAAATATTCATAGGATCTCTAATTTTTACTGGAACATAAATGTTGAGAGAATAATTAAAACCTATGAAAGAGTAAACTATAAACGTAATCAGAGGAGTGAAAAGAAGACAACTTCTGAAATGGTGAATACTGCTCAGTAGGTTCTTTGCAAAGTAATAGCCACAAATGGCTAGCCAGCAGCCTACAGCTTACCCACTAAAAGTGAGTGTCCTAAGGTGTATTCTTCATTATTCTGCTCATCACTACCTTCTCCTTTTTTACTTTCCCATCTTGACCCCTGTAGGCCTGAGTAAGAAAGCTCTGTTTGCAGATAAATTATTAGAGGGCAGGAAGCTGCTAACGATGTGGCTCCAAGTAACGGCTGGAGTTAAATTCGACAAAGCCTTAAACATGCCTTTAGATTTTATCCTACAAGAAGTAGAGATATGAGGAAACACTATATCTGGTTTACCAGATGCTCTATGACCAATACCCAGAGTGACTGTAACCTTCTTTATCCGCGTGCTATATTTATAATAATGAAATCTAAAAAAGCATTAGCTGTCCAGGCTGACATATCACATATTTGGCTGACACAGAGAACACAGGACATGAAGATTCTTAAGTATTTATTTTAAAACTTGAACGTTTAAAACTTTTATCATTATGTATTTGTGTAGTTTTGATTTATTTACATGGAAATTTAATTTTATCCTCATTACATTTTATTATTTGATTTTCATTTTAACTAAGACTAATTAATTCAGTCAGATTAATTAATTTATTCAGTATCTTTCATATCTAGACCTAGGGAGGGCTATAGATACTGGTCTTTTGGGATTACAACTTTTTAACTCTCCCAGATTTGTGACATTTGTCTCTTCATTTGATTGTAATTGACAGTAATTGACTCTTCCCATTATTGTAATCTTGGTACCTATACCTTTTAAACTCTTCTGTATATCTACATTTTTAACTATAAAAAAATTAAGTAATGGCCTCAGAGTCCAACTCAAAACCTTCTTTCTTTATTTTCTTAAATTCCAGTATAGTTAACATCAAGTGTTATATTAGTTTCAAATGTACAATATAGTGATTCAACAATCCTATATATTACTCAGTGCTCATCATGGTAACTCGTACTGTAATCCCCCTCACCTGTTTCATCCATCCTGCCCGCCACCCCCCTCCCACCTACCCCCTAGTAACTATCTATTTGTTCTCTATAGTTAAGAGTCTGCTTTTTGGTTTTTCTCTCTCTCTGTCTCTTTTCTTTTCTTTGTTCATTTCAACTCAAAACCTTATTGCTTTTTCAGGTTGTAATGCCTTATAGTTGTTTTTAAGGACAGTGTAGCCTTAAAATATCTTCTAGCCTCAGAGCTGTCTATGTGACATTTTGGCTTCAAACTGCTCTACTTTACAACCACTGAATGTACGTTTTTTCCCCATCTATGTGTCTTTGATTCTTGTTCTTCCCTCCATTTATAGTCATTGTTACCCTCCTCATATTTCAGTCCTGTTCATAATCAATCACCTCATGAGCTTTCTACTTAACTATCTGAAATAGAAGTGATTTCACCCTAGTTTGAAATATATATCCTTTTATGTCTGAATATATAAATGCTATGAATATTATACAATTTCACACAAAGATTTTACTGATTCTCTTTTAGTATTCAATTTTATATGGGGAGATATGATTACAAAAATTTAAACATTTCTTTAATTAAAAAATGTGAAAGCTTTTGAAAATACAATTGTTTCCATGACCCATGTGTCATGATTGTAACTTAAGAAGCAGGAAGGACTTTTTAATGCCATCATTCAGGAGTCTGACTTGGCCAGTGTTACATTTGACAATGTAATCAATGATGTGAATCACATCATAGAAAACACCACATTTACAAATGACTAAATTCTAAGAGGAATATAAAGCACATTGGACAATATTTTCAGTGAAGGGTCAAATCTAGCAAGGGAAAAGAAATGAGTCATTAGAGCAGAGAGTATTAAAAACTATGGAGTAGAATTTCATTTGCCAGTCATCTTGCACTTACAGGACATCCCATCTTTTCCCAACATGCCACTCTTGTCTCCTCTTCATAGCTTTCATACTAGTTTCTTCGCCTGAAATATGATAACCCAAACCTCTGCATGTTTCTTTGTCATTTTTCTGAGGCCATTGCTTGAATATCTTCTTATGCTGTGGCTTCTATAATGATCTTTTCTATAACAGCATATGCAACACCACCTCTGTCATCATTCTCTATCACCCTTGCCTTTCTCATTTTTTTTCCCTGTAGCACTTTTCATTTTCTAACACAGGACAAAATTCATTCAGTTTTAATTTTATTGTATTGTCTCCACAGCACCAGCCACACACACATACAATAAGTATGCTTCACAAGAGCAGAACTTTTGATGTTTTCTCTTTCACTTTATTTTTTTTTTTAATTAATGCTTTTTTTTTTTTTTTTTTTTTTTGAAAGAGAGAGACCAAGTGCGAGCAGGAGAGGACAGACAGAGAGGGAGACACAGAATCCAAAGCAGTCTCCAACATGGGGCTCGAAGTCCCGAACCATGAGATCATGACCTGAGCTGAAGTTGGACGCTTAACCAACTGAGGCACCCAGTGGCTCTTTCACTGTATGCTGCTAGATTCCCAGTCCCAGGACAATGTAAGGTAAGAATACCTTCTCAAAAATTCTTACTGTATGAATTAGTTAATTAGAGTACTAAAATAAAATGGTATAGTTATGTTCTACTCTATGCTATTCAGCTAATATATTAAGTTATATATCAATAGGTTATATATCAGTAAGTTAATATATCAATATATCGACAATATATCAATAAGTTAATATATTATCTTAAATTATGAGCTCTGTGTTTTGAGAAAAACAGATTCAGAATAGCCATATGGATGGTGAAGTGTTTTTTGTCATGTGAAGAAGAATCGGAAGACTTTATTGTCTTTATTGGGGAAATGATCCACTGCTAAGCATATAATAGATGCCCTCAAATATCCATGAAGGTGGATAAAATGTCCTATATATCTCTAAGGGTTGAAAGTATGAAGAAATGGAAGTAAAATAAATAACTGCATTTCTGCTCAGTATAGTGAAGAACATTCCAACTTTCAGAGCTGTTCACAAAGACAAAATGGTGCCTCAGGAATTAGGGAGGTGGCATTTTAAGCATTATTTGAATCACCTCTTCCCAGGGCTGTTATAAAAGTGGTTGAAGCATGGATTAGATACAAAGACATTCAGTTGGGATACACTGAATATTCTGTGAAAAAGAAAATATTAAAGGAGAGGAATCTACAGAGGTAAGATCTTCAGGCCTAGTGACAAGGAAAAAGATTGATTTCTAAGTTTTGTGATTGAACTCAGAGAATAACAAAGCATTTGTTATTGTTATCATTGAGATAAATTACAACATAATATTAAACAGAATGATCCAGAACTTTTGTTGCCATCCTTCCAAAATCTGTAAGTGAATATTATACAGGAATAATAGTTTATTCGTTACTTCAGTTAAATGTGTTTTCTCTGTGTTGTCTTGACTTCTTTATAATATATTTCTTGTACTAATACAATTTTTTGTACAGTTTATCAGGTCATTTTACTTAGAGATAAATAAAAATGTTTTAAGTTAATTTCTCTATTGGGATAATAAAGTTATTCTTATGGCATTATTCCCAAAGACTTAGATGATTCTTTTACAAAAGAATAAACATCAATATGGTTTGTGGTCTTAAAAACTATTGCCAAGCTTTTACAATAAAAGATTCAAAAATAGTCTGATCTTCATGGTGGTTTCTGTTGTGCTATTGACTGCATGACTAGTTGAATCAATGGTGCAGAAATTGGTCATTTATATTGCAAAAATCAGAATCAATTGAAAAACAGCTGACTATAACCGTTAGTCTTGTGAGAGAACACATATTAGATTAAGGTGACTTGTTTTCATAACCTCAGGAAGAAATTCTAAACAATGATTTACATACATAATATTGTCATTCTGTTTTTTATTATTGTTTTGTATAATTTTGTTTGTTTTTGATGTGAGTTGATGTTAAATTCTGGGCTAGTGTTTTGGATGCCACAGGGGAAGACCGCTCTGGAGAGGTCACTTAGTTTGAAAAAACTTCCTCGTTAGCATCATTGCTTCCTTGAAGGAAATTCATGTTTTCAGTGCCACCTGTAAAGTGGATCAAAATTTTTTGTGATATGTTGTAGAAAACAGCTATTACTAAAAATCAAGATATTTAATTGACCTTCTAGGGAGTAAATAAGGAGGTTAATTTAATGATGAACTCCCTTCTAGCTATGCTGTGTAATGGAACACCCCCAAATTTTGTGGCCTAAACCCATGAAGTGTGGTCAGGCATTTCGGCAGTTCTTTGGAAATCAATACACCTGGTGAAGTTGAGTGCCTAAGATCATTCAGCCTCTTCACCTGGTTTCTGGGCTGGTCTAGAGATAAGAGAGCATTTTACTTACATGCCAAGTGCCTTGGCAGGGCCATCTGGAAGACTAGCTTAAATAGAACCCTCTTTTAGGACTTCCCTAGCAGTCTCCTCAATAAATAGACTACTTTCATGAAAGCTCAGGGCTCTAAAAATAAATCTTCCAAAATACAGGACATGGAACCTGCTAGTTGTTGGAAAGTCTAGACCTGCAGAAACTGGTATAGTATTACGCTCACAGTACTCTGCCAGTAGGTTACTGGCCAGCCTATTTTTAATGGGAGGAGAAATCAAACCCAGCTTTTGAGGAGTATCCAAAAATATTTGGTTGTCTTTACGCCAAAAATGAACCCAGTTTTAATCCTTTAAACAAATGTTCTTGAAGTTCCCTTTAATATTTAATCAGGGAATTAAGAAATACCTCTTTTTCTCTTCCTATGGGTTTTAAAAATTCATACTTTTAGTCTCAGCAAACGTCAAGAAGAGATTTCATTTCAAATCCAATAGCATGCAAGCTCAGCTATTTGGAGTTCAATTTTAGAAAAAAGTCAAGTTTGTCTAGACCCTGCTTAGGTTTCCAAATGAAGTATTTCATTGTTTCTGGATTAACTGAGACCTAGGTTCACTATTTCAATTTAGGTTAGCCATTCAGTTTTCATAGCAAATTCTTGAGAATTCACAAGGTTTTGTGATTCCTTTTGAGTTCTTTTTAAAATATGACAATACTTGTCAAAACCTGGTGAACCCAAAAGAGTTGGCTGAAGCTCACCTGTTTTACATTCAATTTGGAAGCTCGCTTGGGCCTGGCTGAATATGAAATGTCAAGCTAAATGTGCTTGGCTTAAAATGGTAAAGTTAAAGCACATAAACTAATGCAAATTCATAAAAATCAGTAACTGTATGTTATGACTAACTTCAAAAACAGGTAAAATCAAGACCATCAGTTGTGAAGAATCAGCGCTAGAACAAATTGTAAAGTAGCTCAAGTTTGTTCTCAAAGCCCTGCCAGATCTAAGTTCGTTTAATCTTGTTTCAGCCTGACTCTGATTTCTAAAGTAGTCATACCCTTTCTCCCTGTGGCTGTACAGGGTTCGAAGTGCTGACAACCTTCCCCACAAATCTCCCCAGATCTGGGGATTCTCCGCGCTTCTTTTCTGTTAAAACTTATTTGAATTTGTTTAATACATACATATGTAATATATATGTAAGTGTTATATATACTGCATTATAATACTAACATATATGTAATATATAATATGCAGTATACAATAATATATAATATTTTATATAGTATAAATATGAAATATAGAATATATAGTTATAGTGTACGTAGTTATATATGTTATATATTATATATTACATATATATATATTATATATTACGTATATAAGTATTAAATAATACTGTAGTGTGTTATACAATATGCATTACATATATATTACAAGTATATATATTATATATGTAATATATGATACACAACAGTATTATAATGTATAATATATGATACACAACAGTATTATATTGTTTGTGTATAAAATACATATATATAGTGGGGTTTTTTTTTTTCTTGGAACTGATTTACTAAGAGGTCCTTGAAGGCCCTTACTACCATTATCTTCTTATATCACAGAATAAAATCTGTTATTATGGCTTTCAGTAAATATGTTTATTTTCCTTTTTGATAAATCAACATAATATTTTAGCATATTAGGCATTATACTATAAGAATATCATACCTAACTTAATGCACCCTTAGCACTGCCTACAGTAATGATTTATAAAAATAAAGAAAACATGGGACGCCTGGGTGGCTTGGTCGGTTAAGCATCTGACTTCAGCTGGTGTCATGATCTCATGGTTCATGAGTTCGAGCCCCACATTGGTCTCTCTGCTGTCAGCACAGGGTCTGCTTCAGATCCTCTGTCCCCCCCCATCTCTGCCCCTCCCCTGCTCATGCTTTCTCGCTCTCAAAAATAAACATTCAAAAGAAAGAAAGAAAGAAAGAAAGAAAGAAAGAAAGAAAGAAAGAAAGAAAAAAAGAAAGAAAGAAAAAAGCATTAAGTCGAAATATTCACCAGCAGCAGGAGTCCAGAAATATTTAATTCTCTGATGCTCAGAAACAGCTATAATTAAACAAACACACAAATCTGACTCAATTGCAAATACCTGGCTATTTATTATAAACTCTCCTTCTTAATAGCCTATAAATCCTCCTCTTTAGATCATGCCATAAGTTTTCTTCCAAGTGAACTTTTATTCTCCAGGTATTTTCTATAAAATGTACTCACAGTGTGTCCAACAGGTGTGCATTTTTTTAATGAAAGTGAGAATCCACTTTTTGAGATAGATAAAACTCAGGGAAAAATCTCTGAACTCTTTGGTCTTCCTCTAAGTTTGATGACAAAGTAATATCTCTATAGTTTTTCTGTCATTGCATTATTCATCATTACTACTGTTATTGTTGTTATTCTTATTATTTTATCTATTACTCTTCCCTGGGCTATGAAACTTTAAAACATAAGGATTCTTTATTTGTATTCATTGCACTTGGTTAAATATTATACTAAATAGGCTAAATATTTTACATTTGTCTTATTAAGGAAGAATGAGAGTTAGCATTTTTTTCCGTATCTTACAAAAGCCACTTAAAAATACAAAAGAGGAAATTCCATTTGGTGAGTAATTTCCATCTGAGCAGGTACAAGGTAAAACTGTCACAAATTTGTACCTTTCATGTCATGTGACAGCTATAAATGAACACCTGAAATAACTCAAGAAAAAAGATGAAAGCCTATCCATCAAGTTTTCAAGATTTGGAGATTTTCAATAATAATAATAATAATAATAACAGTAACAATAATAATAATAATGATAATAATGATTAGCATCATCATTTGCCACCCCTTTATGCTTTGTATAGTCTCTTACTTTCATTGTCCTTTTCAAGATCTCTCAATCTTAATATTTCTGGAATTTTATTTTAAGTTTTATTTTGTCTTTCTCAATTTAATCATGACCTTTGGAAAACCCTAACTCCTAAGTAATTATTATTTTTTTTTTTACTTTGTCCTGATAGCTATGCTAACGAATAGCACATAGCTAAGTATGATCAAGAATTGCACTTGTTTCTGACTAAATTACTCAACCCAACAAATAAAAAAGGGAAACAGTATTTTGTCCGTAAATTGAAAAGTATTTAATGGAACAGTTATTCTAAACGAATGCCTCCCTAATTGCTAGTCTGGTCAAATATTTCTCCCTTGTCTAAAGTCTCAGTAAAGTGAAGCATAGGCTTTAGAATTGTGCACAAAAGGGGTGCCTGGGTGGCTCAGTTGGTTTAGTGTGTTGGACTCTTGATTTCAGCTCAGGTCATGATCTTACATTTGGTGAGATTGAGCCCCATGTACACCCTCAGCATGGAGCCTGCTTGAGATTCTCTCCTCTCTCTGCCCCTCGCCCACTCACTGTAAATAAATAAAATAAAATAAAATAATAAAATAAAATACTCAGGCATAATATATCTTTGAACAAAGTCTTTTTACTTCTTTAATGAGGTTGTGGGAAGTTCTATAAGTACTAGAAATAAATTATAAACCAGAAATATAATATCTGTCAAAGAATAGCATAGTTTCCAATTATTTTATCTAGGGTAGAGAAGGCCAGGGTGAAAATTATAAAAAATATCACTCAGTATTTAAAAAAAACACTTATAAACTTCCTACCAGTTTATTTACTTCAACTTAACTGAATATATGTTAATGCTACATAATAAGAAAGAAAGTGAAATAATAGCATTTCAAAACCACAGTGAAATGTTTAGACAGGTCACATTGATATTACTGTCATATTGCTGATTCTCTTCGAGTGATTAGTCTAATTATCTGAACACAGGAAAAGGAAAAAAAAAAAACAAGAGAGATAAAGCAGAATGGCACAGATGACACAATATTAGCAAAACTGATATTCAGCCTCACCCCTGGTGTGACAGTGAGAAGCACTTCTCTAACCATGAGAAAGATACAATCCTGGCTTTGATGCTGCCTTTTCAGAAATCCTATTTTTCCATTTCCAGGCAGCCCATTCTAAGTTTCCATGCATCATGAACCTACACCAAATTCATCTTATTATGTTGACACAACATCTTTTTTTAAAAATTTTTTTAATGTTTATTTTATTTTTGAAAGAGAGAGAGAACAGAGCATGAGTGGAGGAAGGGCAGAGAGAGAGAGGGAGACACAGAATCCGAAGCAGGCTCCAGGCTCTGAGCTCTCATCACAGAGCTGGACGCGGAGCTTGAACTCACGAACTGTGAGATCATGACTTGAGCCAAAGTTGGCCACTTAACCAACTGAGCCACCCAGGTGCCCCGACACAACATCTTTGTTGGACACAAAACATAAGAATATTAGGAAATCTTTTTGGTTTGCTTATGTATTAGTCCATTTTTCTCTATACCATAGAGAAATCTAGCAGAACTCCTTTTTTAAGCCCATGTATCACTCACATTATTTTTTATTTTTTTGACTTTCTCTCCATTCACAGAAGTTCTGCTCCCAGGCATAAAGTTGACTTGCAAACACTTGATTATCAAAATTCATTAAATATATACTCAAAAGTGACTGGTAATTAACACATCCATTGTTCTTAAAGAAGTCACTTATATAAAGGTTAAGTAAGAAGTGTAATACAATCAGGGGGCCTTAACTCAAAAGTGGGATGAACACACCGTCAAACTTTAAAATCCCATCAAACTATCCATAAAATCATATAAAATTGTGTACGTGTGTTCATGTGTTTACAAGTGTGTTTATTGATGGAAAAAGTGTCATCTAGCAAATGCCTTCCTATGTTCTAAAGAATTATTGTGCTAAATATTTACAACTTTTCCTCCTAGCAGTGTATGTACTTCAGACTATTAGATTATGCATAATTCCTTCCCCACTTCTTAGAAGAAAAAAATAGTTAACAATCAGATGACTTTTATATATAACTATTATGCATATATATTAGCTTATCTTGTTTTTCACTCTGTGCATGAAAACTGAAAGAAACTTCTTTTTCCAGGTGATCGCTAAGACATGGAAAGATTTATAAGTGAATTCAGTGTATTACTGATAAAGGAAGGGGCTGGGGGGCAGTTTTCAGGGGGGCGGGAGAGAGAACAGTAAGAAAGGGAATAAGTCTACTTACCACTCTACCTCTCAAATTCAATCTTTCTTGAAAACATTGCTTCAAAAGGGGCGTTTTGTTTCTGATTACTGCCTGCCAGCACAGACTGTGTGCTTCTGAGCAGGGCTGAGGAATTTCCTTTTCTACTAATCTTTTATCCTAGAACAGACAACCATCTGTTTTAGAAAGTTTGGGAGGAAGAGCTTATTTTAGTCATGGAAACAAACAAATAAGCAAACTTGTTTGTCTTAACATTTTGTCTGCCTTGACTCTATAATTCCATTACCCTTTTACACCTAAGGGCGCGGATGGGGGCAAAGTTACAGACATACTCTCAAGGCTGAGTGCTGGATTCTGGGCTTTGAGTTTATCACAATATCAAAGTATCTGGAATAACTCCTGTTCAGTGTGTTTGTTTGTTTGTTTGTTTGTTTGTTTGTTTGTTTGTTTTTTCCTCCCCCCCATGTCTTCCACCCTCTACTGCTCAGCTTTTTTGTATTAAATCAATCATCATCCATCAGTTCTTCCTCTAGTCCAGGTTACATGATGCAGAAGAATATTCACTCTGCTCTTATCATCCTCAGAAACAAACATTCAGGTGGGATTCCTTCCCCAATGACCCATAAAACATTGCTTCCATTATTATCTCTGTGTGGGCATTTGAATGTGAGGTATGCCACTTTCTTTCTGTTTTATTCACAAGCACATTTCAAAATGCCAATCAAAATCACTGGAGAAACTGCTCCTATTTGGGGTAAAAATGATGGCCTCTGACAGTATTTCACATTTTTGGTCATGAGCCTCAGTGATACATTTATATTTCTCCTTAGAATAACAGTTGGTAGAACTGGTGTTTTCCACAAATGAATTGAGGCTCTGTTCTGAAATGCATCAGGAATTACATTTTAAGAACTATATTAAGTAATTGTGTTACATTTGATGTGTCACTATCATCTCATTTAAAACAGCTTTTCAATATTTTAAATTGAAGTCAATTTTTGCTGTTTATTTCTATATTTTAAACTTTTTTAAAAAAAATTTTTTTTAACGTTTATTTATTTTTGGGAGAGAGAGAGACAGAGCATGAACAGGGGAGGGACAGAGAGAGAGGGAGACACAGAATCGGAAGCAGGCTTCAGGCTCTGAGCCATCAGCCCAGAGCCCGACGCGGGGCTAGAACTCACTGACCGCGAGATCGTGACCTGAGCCGAAGTCGGACGCCTAACCGACTGAGCCACCCAGGCGCCCCTAAACTGTTTAAAATTAGATCTTGGTACATCAGTTATTGATAAAGAGTGCATTTTTCCCTCCTTGTTTCAAAAGTAACTTGCAATTATTTGAGCTACAGGAATGGAATTAGAATTACACGTGCATATGAGATCCAAAATTTTTTTAGGGGAAGAAACACAGAATGTGGGATCTGAATACCTAACTTTAATCAAAACAAACACTTCCAATTATTAGATTTGTGCCTGTGGGCAAGTCTTTTGACTCTCACAGCTGTGGTTTTCTCTGGGGGCAAAGAGCACTCAAATCACACATGTTGCTAAAGAGTCAGGCGTTGAACCAGCATGCATTTCTCAGTCAACCTCAGCTCCTTGGCTCCTTTCCACCTCTCTCCACACCCCTCAGTGTAACTGTACAGATCCAATGGAATTATATTCAGGCAAAGGTGTTTAATACTATTAGGTGTTATACACATTAAAGAAACTTCATTTAACCTCAACTTTTACATTAAATAACTTATTATACCCATCAGAGACACAGAAGTTTAATTTTCAATTTACAAGCATAAGATTGTAAACTGAGACTGGGTGGCTCAGTAGTTAAGCATCCGACTTTGGCTCAAGTCGGTGTAAATCGTATTTACTTTCGTAATCTTACTTGTCTTTGAAAACAGTATGGTGGAAGTATTACCTCTGTGTATGTCACAAAGGGCACATGGGAAAATTACAAAGGAAGCAGGGGCACCTGAAGGGTAAGATGAAATGTTTTATGCAGAGTTGGGAATAAGGGCCTTTCAGGTAGAAGCAGCAGTGTGAGAAATTTTAGGGAGTATGGAAGGACATTGCTATCTGAGACAAGGCAAGTAATGGTATTCTCATTAATGTGACACAGGTTAAAGAGTTCATCCATTAGTTTCTTAGATAATAAGTTGACCAGTTAAGTCTGGAGCTTCTTTCCTAATATATCATCTACCCTGTTGGAACCATTTCATACTCTGAGATGCTCTATTTAAAGATAGCATCAAATCATTTGTGTAAAATTGTAGGGAAATTTATTTGGCATGGTTTCACTAATTTTTTTAACTAAGATTATTTTTCAAAAATTTCTAAGTAAAATTTCTTTTTTCTTTAGTTTCTCCAGTGGAGTTTTGTCGTTGTTTGTTTGGTATTTATTTGTTTACAGAAACAAAACAAAACAAAAGAATAACATGAAATCTACTCAAATGTTTAACTGCATGCATGGTACAGTATTGTTAACTATATGCACATTGTGGCACAGCAGATCTCTAGAAAATTTTCCTATTGCTTCTTTGAAACTTTATACCTATAACACATCAGTCCCCTATCCCCCTCTCTCCTCAGTCCCTGGCAACTACCATTCTACTCACTGTTTCTAAGATTTTGACTATTTTAGATATCTCAATAGACTCAGCACTGCATGATTTGTCTTTTCATGATGAGCTTATTTCACTTAGCCTGATGTCCTCAAGATTCATCCATCTTGTAGTATAAGACAAAATTTCCTTCTTTATTTTTTTTAAAATACAGTTTATTTTTTGAGAGAGAGAGAGAGAGAGGGAAGCAGGGGAGGGGCAGAGAGAGAGGGAGACAGAGAATCCCATGCAGGCTCCACACTGTCATCACAGCCTGATGTGGGGCTTGAACCCACAAACCGTGAGATCATGACCTGAGTGGAAATCAAGAGTCAGATGCTTAACTGACTGAGCCACCCAGGCGCCCCAAGATATCCTTCTTTATAAAGACTGAATAATATTCTAGTGTATGCATATACCTTATTTTCTCTATCTACTTTTTTCACAGCCAGTTAGGTTGTTTGAACCTCTTGGCTATTGTGAACAATGCTGCAATGGACATGGGAGTTAGAGCTTCTTAAAAATTCTTTTGGATACACACTCAGAAGTGGGATGGCATCAATTCTACTTTTAATTTTTGAGGAACCTCCATACTGTCTTCAGTGGCAGCAGCACCATTTTACATTCTCACCAACAGGGAACAAGGGTTCCAATTTCTTCACATTCTTGACCAACACTTGTTACTTTCTGTTTTTGTTTTTGTTTGTTTGTATAAAGGTCATCCTGACAGGTGGGAGTTGGTATCTTACTGTGTTTTGATTTGCATTTCCCCAGTGATTAGTGACATTCAGCACCTTTGTATGTTTCCTTTGGAGAAATGTCTTTTCAAGTGTTTTGCAGATTTTTAAATCAGGCTATTTGTTTTTTGTTTGTTTGTTTGTTTGTTTGTTTTGCTGTTGAGTTGCAGGAGTTCCTTCTGGGCATACTTCATTTTATCATGCTTCGCGGATATTGTATGTTTTTTACAAATTGAAGGTTTGCACCAACCCTGCATCGAGGAAGTCTATGGGCACCATTTTCCAACAGCATTTTCTCACTTTGGGTTTGTGTCACATTTTGGTAATTATCCCAATATTTCAAGCTTTTTTATTAGTATGATGTTTGTTATGGAGATCTGTAATCGGTGGTCTTTGGTGTCACTATTATAACTGTTTTGGGGCACCACTAACTGTACCCATGTAAGATGGTGAACTGAATACATGTTGTGTGTGTCTGACTGCTTCACTGGCAGGTCCTTGCTCTGTCTCTCTTCCTCTCCTCCAGCTTCCCTATTCCCTGAGACACACACTGAGAGCTCAGATGACGGTTTCCTTTTTTTTCTGGCAAAAATGTATTTTTAATTTATGTACATTGTTTTTTCAGACATAATGCTATTGTACACTTAATAAATGGCAATATAGTGAAAACATAACATATCCTTTTTGCACTAGGATACCAAAAAATGCATTTGACTTGCTTTATTGTGATTTTGCTTTATTGTGGTGGTCTGGAACCAAACTCAGAGTGTCTCCAAGGTGAGCCTGTATGTATTTTGGCTATTATCCTCTTATCAGATAGAAGGTTTGAAAATATTTTCTCCTATTCTGTAGTTTGCCTTTTCACTTTGTTGATTGTTTCCTTTGCCACACAATAGTTTTTGTTTAATGAATCCCACCTATTTTTGGTTTTGTTGCCTGTGCTTTTGGTATCATATCCAAGAAATCATTGACAAAACCAATGTTATGAAGCTTTCTCCCTATATTTTCTTCTAGGGAAAATATAGTAGTTTTAGGTGTTACATTTATGCCTTTCATCCATTTGAGTTGATTTTTAACATTTACTTATTATTGAGAGACAGAGAGAGACAGAGCATGAGCAGGGGAGGGGCAGAGAGAGGAGGAGACACAGAATCTGAAGCAGGCTCCAGGCTCCAAGCTGTCAGCACAGAGCCCAACGCAGGGCTTGAACTCACAAACTGCAAGATCATGACCTGAGCTGAAGTCGGATGCCCGACCTACTGGGCCACCCAGGTGTCCCATTTGAGTTGATTTTTATGTATGGTGTAGATAAAGGTCTAGTTTCACTCTCTGTATGTGAATTTTTAACAATGTTTTGCATCTCAAATGAACACAATGGTTGCAATATGGCTTGGGCTTCTTACAGTTCAAGTACACAATGCTTTCAGGAGGGTTTTTGCCCAGTGCATTTCACAATCAAAGCAAATAGAAGCATGTTCAAAGAGTACGTAAAATGTCTGCAATGTATTCTATGAGAGGTTACTTTCCTTTCTTAACATAATTGCTTTTATAGTGAAAATAATGCAGATGAGGATGGGGAAGTCAGAATTTAATTGAAGCAAGTGTGAAACAGATTTTGGGAATTCAGTTGTTACTGTGTTATTGTGTGGACAAAGTGTAATGTAGCTGACAAAAGTACAGTATTAATAGCATTATAGAACCTAAAATGAGATGTTGATAACCCATCTATATTTTAATTACTAGGCACTACATATTAAAAGAGACATAGACAAACTAGAATTTATATAGCAGATAACGAGCATGGCAAAAGAAATCATGTTATAATAGGAATTGACCTAGAAATTGAAGTTTTTACTCTCAGAAAGAGAAAAATAAGGAAAATGTAATATCATTGGTTCAACTACTAGAAATGTTGTCTTAAGGGAAAAGAATTGGCCTCTTTTTTTCATAATGTCAATGGGTTGAATCAAAATGCCTTAGTAAACATTACATGAAAAAATTGTGTTGACATATTACAGAATACATTTTTTTAGTATAGATTAATAGAATGCTTCCAAAAGGGTAATCATACAGTTCTACTCAATAACATGTTGTTCAGATTTGTGGTCAAATCTGTACTTACTCATCAAATTAGTTCATGGGTGTTTGTGTTAGGGCCATGTTAATTGCCAATTAATTACTACCCAGTCGATCACATTGACTGTGTGGCAACCTGAATTGGCCATTTAGCCAAAGGAAATATCTTGAACAGAAGACTTGTGTTCTGTGTATTTACTTTATCTAGAAACAGGCTGAGTCAATAATTTCTATTTATTGCAATAAATATCCATGTATTTTTCTAATATAAAACTCCCTAGTAACAGGTGTAGAATTTCTACCCCTAGTAGAATCTCACTACAAATCAAATGAACTAGATCCATCTTCCATAATCTGTCTCAAAGATAGTGCTCCATGTTAAAGAAATGAACAATTTAAAGGATCCTCTGTAATTTAATGTCTGGTGTGATTATTTCCAGTTTGTGCTTCTGTAATTTAGACAATTCTAGCCCCAGTATAATGATTTGTCTTAACAAAATGGAGTGGAGAATTGAGACAACAGCAAATATAATGTCTCAGTTATTCCTATAAATGCTTTGCCATTCATTATTCTACACAGACCTCATTTTACAAAGGATTGGTTGAGGATAAAGTATCTTTTCTTTTAAAATTACTTTTTCTTCTCAGTGTTTTTAATGTTTTAACCACTCCTAAATTTTGTTCATTAGTGCAAAAAGAGAGTACAGAAATGCCAACTAGAGACCATGGTATTGGGGGAATAATGCTGATCTTTCCACTCATTTCCATTTCTATTACATAAAGTAACTGAGTGTCCTTCCAACAAATTCTTTTTTTCTCTCTTAAAGTACTTCTGAGTTGTGTTTCTCTCACTTGAAACACAGAGTAATGATAACGCAATTATAAAAATGGAGGGGGTTATAAAAGAGGGGGATGATAAGGCTCTGAAGTGTAGCAGCAGAAACAGTATTTCTGTAATTCTTTCCAAAGAAATACTTTGTTGGAACAATTGATAAAAATTAACATATTTAGGAGGATCAAAATTCTCATTAATATGCAAGTGTCACATTGGGGACAATTATAGAATAATATACAGTCCGGATAACAGATTCATAACCTGTTTAAATTCACTAAAATTCTATGTAGTTTGCATTGGAATTGTCTTAGCTGCATGATACTAAAATGATAACTTTAGCTAAGTTTTGATCTTTGAATACATTACTTTCTTCCTGGGAAGATATAAGAATCAGAATTTCCTTTAGTGAGAAATCCTCTAAAATACCAAATTTTAAAATTATGAAAAATTTCCTATTGACTTGATTGTGTCCTGTTAACTTAAGGTGAAAGGTTAGAGCTCAGTTTATCTGTTTATTTTGGCTGTCATCCCAATAACAGTGTTATCAGCTAACTAAATCATGCGACAGTCTGCAACTTTCATTTAGTACAGAATTGAGTGAGCCTTTTCTGCAAAAGCCAGATATTAAATATTGTAGGCTTAGTAGTCCATACAGTGTCTATCCCAGTGCTGGACTCTGCGGGTATAGTACCAAAGAAGCTGTAGGCAACACTTAAATGAGCATGGCAGTTTTCCGATAAAACTTTATAGCCACTGAAACTCACACTTGTTATAATTTCTATGTGTCTTGAAACATAATACTTTTTGACTTAAAAACAATATTAAGCATGAAAAAGCTATTTTTAGCTCATGAAACTCACAGAAACAGGCAACAGGCCAGATTTGGCTTTGAAGCCATAGTTTGCCAATCACTGATAGTTAAATAAAACCTTAATTAACTGTTTTCATCTATTCATTTAGCTATGGCTTTAGTCCCAAGATATCTTAAAGGACTTGAATAAGTTAATTTGTGGTTAATGTGTTTGGGTGTAATTGTTTCTTCCACCAAACACTTAACACTACAATTCATAGATGTCAGAAAAGAAATATAAGTTAATTGGGGAAATATCAATTCTGAATTTGCTAACTAGATTTAAAATACTTCTCTACAGTCACTGTTTTCCTAATTCTAATAAGGACACCACTCAAACATCTTTGTCATGGGCTTAATCACCTCACAGCATATGCTATTCTGGCCTAAAGCAAAAGTTCCAATAATTTTCTAAGTCAATTTATTTGGTTTTTGATCACTTTTTATTTTGAAACTTTTGTTTCTTTTACCTTTTATAGTGTTGTTAACATGCTTGGCTGCAATGCAGGTACTTAGAGCACCATCTAGAGATGAAAGTTAAAATTAACATAAAAATATAGGGACCAAGAAGCAATGTAACTGGAAGATGACTTTGCAAATTACAATTAGTGTGCAAATTATATTTCCAAATGATTGGCTCTGAGAAAGTCACACATTCCTAATTGAAAGCAAATACTTGTTTAATGTTGATTCTCTGCATGACTTTTCCAAAAATACATTGATTGAACAGCTTCAGACTATAATTTGCATTCCATGCAAATAATTAAGATAATGAGTAGATTACTGTGTATTTAATCATATTCATAAAAACCTCTTATGTTGAGTAGATATATTAAAAAGAAATCTCCTAAATACCATGCATATAAACATAAAAATATAAAGCAGTCAAAATTGGCATGAAGAATCTCTTCCCTTAAGCTCAAATTTATATATGTGATATATAGATATAGATATAGATATTTTTTTCTGTATAGAACCAGAAGTATATTCCAGGTTCATGAATGTAAATAGCACTTCTGTTTCTCAGTTTGTGACAAATGATGAAAAAGCTGCAATCAGTTTAAGGAGTTTAGTCTAATTTCCCTATTATATAAACATCCTGATCTACAATGAATCAAAAATATAACTATTGTTCTATTGGTTTGGGGATTGGGCCTATTTTCTCACTAGAACAGCTAACTGACAAAATGAATATTATTATTTAAATTTTTTTAATGTTTATTTATTTTTGAGAGAGAAAGAGGCACAGAGTCAGAGTTGGGGAGGGGCAGATAGAGAGGGAGACACAAAATCTGAAGCAGGCTCCAGGCTCTGAGCAGTCAGCACAAAGGTTGATACGGGCTTGAATTCATAAGCAGTCCTTTCATGACCTGAGCCAAAGTCAGACACTTAACTGAGTCACCCAGATGCCCCTTTATTATTATTTTAAAGTAAAATTTATAGTGCAATAGATTACAGTGGTCCAAGCAAAATGCTACTTAATTTTGACATTTTAATTTCATCGTTTTTTAGAAGGACCCTGTGTTCCATGAAATTGTTAAGGTACCAATGAGGTACTTTCTAAGGACATAGGTGACAGCATGAACTGACTCCCTTTTGCCACAAGTTTGTAGTGTGTGAATTTTGCCTCAGTTATTGTCTCAGAAGTTTTATATATTATATCAGCTCCCCTCACTGCCCACAAAAGGAATCTACAAGGTAGAGTATGTTTCTATTTCATAAATATAAAAATTAAGTTATTGAAATAACAGACGTGATTCAGACCCAGGTGTGCCTGGGTTAGAAGCAAGCTCTCTTTCTATTTTTGGTTCTGTCTCTACTGGGGTACGATTGGATTCCTATTAAAAATATAAAAATAAGCCAACTGGAAGGAATTCTTCACACAAATAGGGAGTAATACTATCAGACCAAAGCCCATTCTCAACATCAGCAAAATAAATTTAGGAAAGTTGCTAAAGCTTCCTAAAATATACTTAACTCATATGTAAAATGGGAATAGCAATTGTACCTAAATCAGCTTTGCTTTTAATGACTGTATGAGAAATCTATTTAAACTATTTAGCATAATGTCTGGTATTGGAAAACTATTAGTATAATTTGAACTACTGCTGTGGGAAATGAAGCATAACAGGTGTCTTATTTATTTGGGTACAGAAAACTAGGGATCAGATTAGTGGATATGATTCATTTGACTGCACGATAGTTGATAAAAACAGAGAGGAAAAAAAAACCTCAGATAAAGAAGAGACTGTTGAGAGCATCGCACATTACTTAACACCTGTGATTAATTTAAAAACTAAAATCACGAGTAAAGAAGCAACTTTTAAAAATCTCCACAATTGGCTGAGGTAAGATGTATGCTTCGGTTTGACACTCCACCAAGTTTTCTTCACCTCCAACATGCTCTTCTTTTTAACCTGGACATTTTAGTGTAAACAGACCAAAATGCACATTTTCTTTTAAAGTTTATTTATTTATTTTGAGAGAGACAGAGACAGTGCAAGTGGGGGAGGGGCAGAGAGAAAGGGAGAGAGAATCCCAAGCAGGCTTCTCACTGTCAGCATGGAGCCTGATGTGGGTCTCGAACCCATGAAACTGTGAGATCATGACCTGAGCCAAAACCAAGAGTCAGATGCTTAACCAACTGAGCACCCAGGTCCCCCCCCCCCGAGTGCACATATTTTTAAGTCCAGAATAAATTCCTAACTTTTTTTTATGTCAAAAATGTACTGTAAGTGTGCTAGAACTTTAACCCAGCATTTTATGTATTTTTTTAAATTTTTTTTAACGTTTGTTTATTTTTGAGACAGAGAGAGACAGAGCATGAACGGGGGAGGGTCAGAGAGAGGGAGACACAGATTCTGAAACAGGCTCCAGGTTCTGAGCTGTCAGCACAGAGCCCGACGTGAGGCTCGAACTCATGGACCGCAAGATCATGACCTGAGCCGAAGTCGGCCGCTTAACTGACTGAGCCACCCAGGCGCCCCTAACCCAGCATTTTAAACAAATCCTGTTAAGCCTTTGCACCATAGTCACTTTGCTTTCCAGAGGTGGATTTTACCTTCCTTGTTTGTAGATGCTTTTCTAGATATGTAGATCATGTGAATAGGAAGGTATGCTCCTTTAACTCCCAGGAACACATGCAAATTTTTATGCAATTTTACTCTTACAATTGAATATGATACCATGAAAGATTTGTATTTTGCAGCTTTGGAATATTTCTGCAATATATATAAAATGAGCTTAAGAAACTTTCATAATCACGACATAAATGACACTTGTGAGAAAATTGAATGAAGAGATAATTTAGGGATCCAAGTTGGAAATTTCAGGGTTTTGTTGTTGTTGCTGTTGTTGTTGTTGTTGTTGCTTTCTGACGAGTCTATTGCTGTCAATGCCATCAAACAGGTGTGTGATCTTGAGGTAATGGAAGAGGAAAATCATGGGAGAGGGGAATCAGGAAGACACTATTTTAAATTCCTGATTCCTCACTTTTGAAATTGATGGCTTTGAGTCAATCACAACATATCTGACACTGAGATTTCACACTTGTAAGTTGAATATAATATCTGGCCTATTTAAATCTCTAATGTCTGGTTAGAAGGCCAAATTAAATATTAGATTAAAAGATACTTAATATTTTTAAGACAGAAAAATGTGTATTTATTATTTAAGTCATCTTTTTCTTCTGTTCTTTAATTGTTCAGCACTTAATTTAAGAATAATACCTTGTGGAGCTCTTGCATGGCTGGTTGTCGGACTCTTGATTTTGGCTCAGGTCATGATCTCACGGTTTGTGAGACAGAGCCTCACATAGGGCTTCACACTGAGTGTGGAGCCTGCTTGAGATTCTCTCTCCCTCTCTCTGCCTCTGTCTCTGCCATACTCTCTCTCTCTCTCTCTCTCTCTCTCTCTCAAAATAAATAAATAAACTTAAAAAAAAGAATAATATCTCCTGGTTATAGAAAAGAATAGTAAGATACTGTCTGTGAAAGGGAGAGTCAATATAGATCCATGATTTCAGCTCGAATCTCTCAACAAATGATAAAATTCTGAGGTCACAGTAGGAGTAAGAGATCATGTCTGTGTGTGGGGGGGGGTCAGGTGTGCAAATCCTTAGAGATCGCCTTTTAAATTAGAATTTTGGGCAATTAGACACAATATCAGACAAGGTCAAATTTTTCTTTGTTAATTGCAAAATTAAAAGACCTCAAGCAGAGTATCCCTTAGGGGTTATAATAATGAATAAGGCTGAAATTCTAGTTGCTTATCATTTTGGTTTAACTATCACTATAGAATATGGAAAGGGGAAAACTGACAAGAAAGAAATGTTCTCCTGTGCCTCTTTCTATCTCCCTAATGCAGATAAAGAGTAAAAGACGACTTACCCATCTTTCTTTGCAAAATACAGACAGTTAAAGCGATCTTGACTTAGCAGTTACGAGGAGAATTCCACAAAGTTTTTTGTCCTAATAATTTACGACTCGTAGAACTCTCTGAGACTTAAACTGTAATACCAGTTGCAATGGATCAAATAAAAGATACACAAGACCACCAGAAATTGCCCCTTAAATCTTTATAACTGAAATTAGAGTATATTTTTACATATGTATATTTAAATATCTTAAAATAGCATTATCTGTGGTGGAAATTTAGAAAATGAGGAATCGCTATCACACATATTTGTAGTACTTACTGAATATCCGTCTAAGGATAAAAGGGTTCTGATCCAAATATTGGGCCATTCTGTTTCCAAGTATATCTCTAGCATGGAGAAATTAGTATCAAGCTAGATTAGGCAGGGGAAAATAAAACCGTCAAATTGTGTTTCCTGTCAAGAAAGGTAGTGTGGCATATTATATTAAAACACTGATTCCTGAACCTGATTACTTGAATTCAAATTCTGTCTCTTCCAATTTTCCAGCAATTTTACCGGGAATCACTTAACCTCTCTGACTTTTAGTTTCCTCATCTGTGAAATGAGGTTACCAATAATAGTCTCTTCATGATTACTGGGAAAGTTAAATGAGAGAATACAGGTAAGGCATTTAAGACAGTGCTTTACACGTGAATGTGTGCTTACATATTAGGTGTAATTTGACTTCCGTATAGAATTTTTATAGGGAAGATGATGACCTTAGTCATAGAAATTCTTCTGGCCCTGATGTCAGCTACATTTCTCACTCTGAAGGAGATATCCCCCCTTCTGTGAGCTTTGCTAACATGAATCCATCCCTCACAGACAGATTCACACTCCAGGGCCAATTGCTGGCAAAGCAGGTTGCTTAGCCTTTAAACTAAGGGCCAATTTTAGACTGTGTTGAACTGAACAAGGTAATGCAGTATTCTGGGAGACCAGCCAGGATTCTCTGTGAAGCTCCCCTTCATTTCAAATGTAAGCTCTCTTTGAACTACATTAGGTCACCTGAGTTCCTTTCACAATCACCTAGTCAGAGAGAAATAGGAAATAGATTCTTATGTCAGTTTTCTTGCTGTTGACGTGGAGAATGCCCAGAAATAACTCCTTCAGAACCAGAAGTGAACATGATAAATACTCAGTTCCAAAAGATGTCTGACAACATGTTTCTTCTGTCATACATGTTTTCCACTTTTGCTTTATCTCTGTTGCCAGATAACAATTCTTACTTTTAATTGTTTTTACAATGACTGAAAATTTTGTAAGCTGATCAGCCAAAAAAATAACTGCTCTGAATCTAAAAATTAAGTAATAGAGATTTCATTATTGGAAATTTTTAAAGAATTTGTAGCAATTCCAAAATTTCCAGCAAATAACCACTTTATTGATATTGCTTCATCCACTTGAAACTGGATTTGTTTATTATTACTATACTTAATAATTTATTCATTTGTTTATGAATCATATCATTATCTCTCTGTCTCTCTTTCTCTCTCTGGTATCAATGTACATAGTTGATATAATTGTATCAAAGAGGAAAAAAAAAACAAAAGATTTGGGCAGATTCATTGCTATTTAATAAAAGTTCCACTAGGCTTTTTAAAAATACTAAAAAGTGTTACTTTCTTAGTTTGTAAGAAGATCAGGGACTTCAGAATCTGAAAATTACTATATTGAAGTTATAATATGCACTTTACTTTTTTCAGCATTATCCTTTTCTTCTGTTTGCTTTAAGATAGAGAAAAACCACATAGTTATTTTTGATAAAATTGACATTGCAAAATAACTAACCATTACTAAGAAGAGAAACATCAATATACTTTTTATGGCATCAAATTAATGATTTTATCTGAGGGTGTTTTTCAAAACATGTCACAAGGAAACCATATCAGTCATCCATAATATTTACAGACGAACTCAAGTCACACTTTGTTTTCAAATAAGTTGGAAAATACATGGATGAGTATTTACTCTGAATTAAACTGTACACTTTCTAAGCAATGAACAATATTTATTTTTTTAAAAAATTTAATGTTTATTTTTGAAAGAGAGGGACAGAGTTTGAGCGGGGAAGAGGCAGAGAGAGAAGGAGACACAGAATCTGAAGCAGGCTCCAGGCGCTGAGCCTTCAGCACAGAGCCCGACGCAGGGCTCGAACTCACAGACTGTGAGATCATGACCTGAGCTGAAGTCAGATGCTTAACCGACTGAGCCACCCAGGCACCCCAGGGATGAACCATATTTTAATGAAAGCATTCACCAATTTCTCATTTATTTGTGTGTGTGTGTGTGTGTGTGTGTGTGTGTGTGTGTGTTTAATTCATTAGGTCCACCAGCAAATGTGGCTGAATGTCACTTAAGTTCCACAAGGTGAGTACAGTGTACACAGGTAAATTAGCCATGGCCTCTCTTCTAAAAGGTTCAGATTCTGATAGGAAAAAGAAATATAAAAACTAGGTCAATGGCAAGTGCAATTACATAGACTTGTATGTGACAAAGGATTGTCTCAGAGGAGTAAAAGATCAGTTATGTTTTTAAGTGAGAATCAAGACAAGTTAACAGTGGATTGAATGTCGTTTTGATAAGGCCGAGGGATAGTGTATTTTTTAGTTCTGTTTTAAATACTCGTCAGCTGAAATATGTACATACACCCCTCTCTGATAATTCACCCAAGTAATAGCACCTTATTCTCCTTATGGCTTGCTGTTTGTTGTTCTGCTCATTCTCTCGATTTACCCTCTTCTTTTGCTGGAGTTTCCCCCCTAGCGATGGCTGCCTGCATGACTGTAGCAGTTCCAAGATGCTTATCTCCACATGACCACATCCAGAAGAAATGTGTAGTCAGACTGTCTGAAGAGTGAGGTGACTTTTCTCCCAGGAGCATTCAGCAGATCTCTTCCCATGCCTTATTTTTAATATTGGGCCATTTTTATGGGAAAAAAATTCCATTTTATAAGTGGATTGCCATGCAACAATTGGCCAGGCATCAGTACTCAGTACACTGGGTAATGAGTGAGTGACATTAGCTTTGTTTGGGTTGGCATAACCATACTTCCTTTCAGTAGCTAAATGTGCAACCATACTCCACACAAACCTGAAGAATTGGAAGCAGTATTGGAAAGCCAGTCAAAACATCTACCTCAGAGGCCAATTAGGATAAGTGCAGTGTTTGGGGCACTTGGGTGGCTCAGTCTGTTAAGCTACTGACTCTTGATTTTGGCTCAGGTTATGATTTCACAGTGGTAAGAATGGAATCACCCAGTGTGGAGCCTGCTTAAATTGCTTTAGATTTTCTCTCTCCCTCTACACTCACACATTCTCTATCAAAAACAAAACAAAGACAAAACAAAACAAAACAAAACAAAACAAAAGATAAGTGTAGTGTGCTCTACTGCTTAGTGGCAACTAACAAAGACCCCTGATAACTTTAGGGAGCATAGTTTCTGCAAAGTAATATGTGCCTGGACTCATAGAAGGAAAAAAAAGGTGAGGAAATAGACATAATCACTTCACTAAACTCAAATGTAAAGAGGAGAGAAAAGACAATAAATAGACAGGAATGTCAAATAAATGCTAAAAGAAATGGGTGAAAAAGATTTTGTTAATGAATTAATAAATATAAATACTTTCTATGTTTGACTTATGTATGATAAACTGGGGGGAAATACAATAATGACATAAAATAGTAACAAATGAATCAGCATATTTTATTATTTTTATTACATATTATTTGGAAATACCTGCAATATGTAATTCTGATTTAAGGTATGCTCATTTGGTACTTTTGGGAAACTTCAAGCTAATTTTGTACTCATTTCATGACCTTTCCTGTACAAAATTATTCCTTTGACCAACATTTGAAAAGGATGAAAAAGTATCAAGATAAAGTGAATATTAAGAAGATTACTTTATTTCATTTTGTAATGAACAGCTACGCTATGCCAAGAATTGTAAAAGGTAGTGATGGACAAGCTAGATAAGGCCCCTCCTCATGAAAGACATTTCAGTTAATGATGATTTTGTTTCTGAGAATATTCACTGACTATGGAGATAAATTTTAGGCTATCTTCAGACTAAAATGATTGCTAATGGATTGGTCTTTAAATGTGAAAGCTTGCAAAAGCCTGAGAAAAGCTTAGTCACTTATTAATAAGATTCATTTTAAATACACCAGTGCCAAAAATTTACATACTTATGTATTCTAAAAATTTTTGTATACAAGTATGTATATGTTTTTTATATACACACACACATTTATTTGGCAAATAATTTATTTTCTGCTTCAGGAAGAAGGACTTCTTAATGTGGTGAAAGTGATTGAGGTTAACTCAACACTGCATTTAAAATTTTAAATCACGAAAACAAATTACTGGCACGGACAGTGATTTTTTCAATCATATTTGTCAAATGTATGAAACAAACATTAATGAGTGTAATTAAGAGGTGTAAAATGTACATTCTGTAATAATCAGCCTTATGATTTTTAAGGATCAAATGAAACAAAGAAGATAAATAAAACTTGCTCTTTGACCTCCCTGTGGATCAGAGAAGTGTTATGTAGAAAAGATATCAGTATGCAAGTAGAGCAGGCCTCATTAGTTTGCCATCTGCCATGGTGGGTAGATGCTAAAATGTTGCCATTGTGAGGTTCATTGAGTGGTAAAATTATAATTAAAAAGCATACATAGATTTAAAGTAAAAATCCCAAGGAGGGGGAAAAACAGCTACCAAATGAGGACAAGGATTCAATGTCCCTTTGAAAAAATGAGATGAGGAAATATATATAGAGAGAGAGAGAAATTAAGGGGCACTTGAGTGGCTCAGTCGGTTAAGCAACCAACTTTGGCTCACGTCATGATCTCATGGTTCATGAGTTTGAGCCCTGCATCGGGCTCTGTGCTGACAGCTCAGAGCCTGGAGCCTGCTTCAGATTCTGTTTCTCCCTCTCCCTCTCTCTCTGTCCCTCCTCTGCTCATGCTCTGCCTCTCTCTCTCTCTCTCAAAAATAAACATTAAAAAAATTAACAAAAAAAATTATACACACATGTACAGGCGCGCACACACACACACACACAACTACAAGCATCTATAAGTTAACCTCAGCATATCCAGTTCAGTAGTTTCAGAGAACAAAGTCTAATATTTCCATTAGGCCTAGGAAATAAAACATACAGAAAACAAAGCAAATGATTGTTGATGATATTGTTATAGTAGTTGCATTTAGTGCTGAACAGATATATTTAGAAGCAAAAGGCGTGGTGAAGTATAATGTATCAAGTAATTCACATAACAGATTTTTCTAGAAGTAATAAGTAACCAAGAATTTATTTGGAATAATTTTACTGTACCATTTTTGTTTTTTTAACAATTTAATATGTGCATACAACTATGTATTTTCTATAGTGTTTAAAAGACACATACTTTAAGAGACATGAAGAACTTGGATAAATCAGAAATTGATTTTTTTTCTCTATATCTCTTTAAACAGAATTCGACTTCCAGTGGGCTGTACACAAAAAGCCCACTTAATTATTACACTTATTTTTTATCAGTATAAAAAGTCTTACTATAGCCAGTAGCAACTGGTTTTATTTCCACATACTAGCAATTAACCATGCAGAAATGGATTTAAGAAAATCATTTCACTTATAAAAGCATCAAAATTAATAAAAATCTTAGGAATAAACCAAATAAAATAAGAACAAGGCTTATTTGCTGAAAAGTAAAAAACGCTGAAAAAAATTCAAAAAGGCCTAAATCAATAGAAGGACATCTCAGTTCCTGGATGTCAATACTCCCCAAATTGATGGACAGATTCAACAAAATTCCTACAAAAATCCTCACTGGAATTTTTTTCAGAAACTGGGATGCTGATCCTAAAATTCACATAAAAATCTATACAGACACAAGAATAGCCAAATCAATCCTGAAAAGAGAGAAGGGTGAAGGGCTCACATTTCCTAATTTCAAAACTAATTCACAGTAATCCAAACAGTGTGGTACTGGCATAAGGATAAACATATAGATCAATGGAATAGAATTGGGAGCCCAGAAATTAACCCTCATATTTATGGTCAATAGATTTTTGAGAGGAGTGCCAAGACAATTCAATGGAGGAAATAATAGCTTTTTCAACAAATGATACTGGGATACTGGGATACTGGGTATCCACATGCAAAGGAATGATGTTGGAACCTCTACACAGTCCTTTATTTTGTTCTTAGAAATTCTTTGTATTCCCTAAGCCACTGAAGTGAATTTGGAAAGAAGTTACCTCTATTACATATGGAAGTGGTACATGCAAAGGAAATGACATTAGTCTAGCCACCCAGAGATTTTGGATTTGTTTTTATTTTATGTCCTGATCACTCCTTGATCTTGGGCACCAAGCTGTTGGTATAAACTGCCCCTTTTGTCCATTAAGGATACTTGTCCTGACATCTGCTACAGTGAGGATTATGTGAGCATCACTTTATAAATGAAAAAGCTCTCCAGTGAGGTCAGGAATCTCTGTTAGCAACCTTAGCTGTCCCAGGTCTCATCTGCATATTATACATACATCATTTTGCAGTCCCAGATTCAGAAATCCAGGTCCTGATTGTATTTTTATCGTGAAAGTAATTTTTTTGTTATCTTAAATCAGTCTCTTGCCTCTGGTGAGTTGCTAGGAGAAAAAAATGATGAGGCTTTCTTGTGAAATATAAGCAAACCAGATTCAAATGACTTGTAAAAGACATTCTTATTTACAGTTGGGAAATAATAACCATTTAAAAAATGCTAGTATAAATATATATTTTAAATGCCTAATTTGATAAACATTCTTTTGGATGTTTAAAGTTTTAAAATCTCTTCATTGGTTAAAAATCTCCTGGTAGATTTTATTTCACCGACATAAATGCTAATTCATTTGTTTTTAATATCTTTCTTTGTTAACACCTCTAGATAGCTTTCTTTGTTTTAATACACCTTGGTATGCTTGTGATAAAACACTTTTTATATTTTTATAAAAGGATAACCATATTTATATTATCAAAAAAAATTTTTTCCCTAAGAACATTTGCTCACCTTAAGGATGAAAAGGAATTTATTTCCAAATTTGTGTTTTGGAATGTTTTGGAAGTACTTGGAGATATTTGCACAACAGAACTCCAGATTAAAATTTAAACCTGAGGTCAAGAACAGTGTTAATGTGTATTAAAATTTAAAATACACAGAGCACACAGCATGGCACAGTGGTAGGAATAAAGAATATCATGTAGAGGTGCCTGGGTGACTCAGTTGGTTAGGCATCCGACATCAGCTCAAGTAATGATGTCATGGTTCGTGGGTTGGAGCCCCGTGTCGGGCTCTGTGCTGACAGCTCAGAGCCTGGAGTCTGCTTTGGATTCTGTGTCTCCCTCCCTCTCTGCCCCTCCCCTGTTCACGCTCTGTCTCTCTCGCTCAAAATATAAACATGAAAAAATAAAAAAAAAAAATATCATGTAACCAAAATGGTAAATTAATGGCAGCATTAATGAAGTTAACTTTATTTACTGAGCATTTTGATATTTACTTTCTTTTTTTTTCCCATACTCATTTGATGCTGATTAAAATCTATATATTAATGCATAGAATTTAGGCCTTGGACCTCCATAAAGAAACTTATGTTCAAGATTCATTTTTTTTTCCAGTGGTAATTGAAAATACTAATAAAAACTGCCGTATTGGGATACCATGGACTGATTTTTATGAAAATTTTTCTTTCGAGATACTTATCTATCATAAAAATTAGAAGTAGATAATACTTTTTCATAGTTTTTTTAAGTTTATTTATTTATTTTGAGACTGAGAGAAAGAATGAGAGAGTGTGAGCAGGGGAGGGGCGGAGAGAAAGAGGGAGAGCAGGAATCCCAAGCAGGCTCCATGCTGTCAGCACAGAGCCTGACACAGGGCTCCAACCCACAAACCTTGAGATCAGGTCGTAAGCTGAGATCATGACCTGAGCGGAAATCAAGAGTCAGACACTTACCCAACTGAGCCACTCAGGTGTCCCATACTTTTCCATAGTTATTAATTATGTTTCTTAATTTACCAAAATTATTGCAGGGCTTTAATTACACAGAATCCTAAATCGTAGGCATCCAGACTAATAAAGTATAAGAAAAGTTATGGAAATAAGATAAATATATGACACCTTGTACTCAACATACTGTAGTTAGTGACAGAATGGCACAACATATGGAAATCTAAGTATAAAGCAGTATGAGTATAAATTTGAAATTAAATAAACAAGTAGTTCTGGGCAAGCAGCTGAACTTGAGAAATCTAACTACAGATGTCATTCTAGAAACAAATCCAGCCCAAAGCTGTAGGAATGTGTATGTGGTTATAGGAATATATGCGTTAAATGTATGTATACACCTGTGGAAGATGATAGATGATGATAGATAGATAGGTAGATAGATAGATAGATGATAGATAGATATTCAAATGAAAGCATTCATAGCAAAATCAATCAATAAAGATTTTTGTTGGTGGTCACAGTGGTTGACCTGGATTTCTGCATCATTAAAGTAACTTCAGCAATCTGTGTTAAGGAGAAGCCATGTAGATTGAATTCGTTCTGTTCTCCCCAGACCCTGGAAGCTCATATTTTTCTCATGCAAATGTGAAAAAGATCTGCAGCTAATTCACAACCCCTAACCCCACACCTCCACTGTTCAAAAAAATAAATTTTATTGAAATAAGATGATAAAGAAAGGGCATAAAGAGAATTTGGTTCAGTAGGTGTCATTTATGAGAATATTAAACTTTCATTGAAAGAAAATTTAAAGAGAGGCTTATGGTTATATTTTCAGCAGAAAGAACAAACAAAAAATATTTGGAAAATCTATGTTTAAAAACCCAGTAAATACTATTCTTCAGAATAGGTGAAGCAAACTTGCATAAAAAGGATGAATAAGGCATGGGACTTAAGTAATGAAATATCAGATTTAAATAACAAATTGAGTTTCTTTTATAAAGAGTCTTGAATATCATAAAGAGAAATTTGCACCCAATTTGGTACACAAATCAGAACCATTAAGTTACTGAATTTAGCTTTATTCAGGCAAATTAATCAAGCAACATTATCTGGTTTGGATTAAAGAAAAAAGGGAATAATAGTAGAGTAGTCACTGAAGAAGTTACTAACATAGGTTATAGAATAAACGGAATTTTTATTAAGGCAGTTGCAATGGGAGTAGATCCGAGAGCTCCCCACAAAAGACATAGAAGAAGAATTTTAAAGATTTTGAATGGCTCTTCAATGCAAGAAGGAATGACTCAGATCTCATCCTTAGAGACAAACTAAGATCTTGAGATAGATACTTGAGTAATCCTGTAAAATATCAGACTTTGCTCAGAGCCCCATGATCAGTACCGGACACCTCATCATCAGTACTGAGATAAATGTTGTCAGCCCCATTAGATTCTGGACTCCTGCCCTCGTTTCTGTGCCCAAAATCTGGGCTCTGATACCTGCTGCCTTATGTCTTTTGATGCCTACTCTCTCTAAATCCTCTTCTGGTTTGGGTCTCAGTACTCCCTGCTCTGAAGCTGCCTGCTGGAATCCATCTGGACTGTCAAATATATCCTGCACCACCCTGACTGAACATTTTATACTGTATTACTGGCCGGGTGCCTCTCATGTCTTGCAAGTGAATCGTCCCAGTGTTCCTAGTGTGTTTAATATCCACTTCCTGGATATTTACAGGATATCTTTCCATCAGACCTACTTACGCTTTACATTACTGGTTTTAAAACCTTCTTAAACATTACTGAGATATAAGCAACAAAGGGGCATAGGAAAGTAGAAGCAAAAAAAGTTTAAAAATGATGATAAGATTCTATTTTTGGCCACTGGATGAAACAAACAGAAATTGGAATTAATTTAGAGAGTTTTATAGGAAAGGGGTTTATAGTTAATTTTTTTTAATGTTAAAGTACTGTGATTTAATTGTGTATAAATTTGTGTCTATTCGTCACATTAATTGAAATAATGGTGTCTTTTCAGTTAGACTTCTTTCCAATGCCATTTTTCTAATCAAGTGACTAAACCAGAAATCCACGTGGCATTTTAAATATGAGTTGGAAACTCATAACTTTTCTACTCTCTAGTATAGTAATTATCTGAAACCTGTGAAGCTACTGTCTCTCTACATTCTTATAACAGTAATACTTAAATATCAAACAATTTAAAAATAATTGATGATTTTCAAAAGAAATTCAATTCCTTTTGAGTTACAGAAAATAATTGATCTACTATTCAGTATTTCCTGTTTATATATGTAGGTGCTTATTTTAATGATTTGCTTTTAGGGAAATAATAGTTCAAGATAGTTCAATTCACTGTGCTTTACTGACCTCCTATCATTATAATGCAGAAGAATTAATTGATTGATTTTAAAACCTTCGCATATAACAGTAATGATTCGGTTTTTAGTGAATTAGATTTAAAAGAATGGAGCATTACACAAGTTTTGCATAACATACATAAAAGTTTTCAAAAAAGATATTAAAATGTCTTTCTGTTACAGTGGTGAGTCTAGATTGAACAAAGGCTGTAATCATTTCAAGGAATACTCACAGCTGACCACAATAAAAAATCTTAAGTTCTGACATTTTCCTCTGACAAATGTTTGTTAAAGTTATTCAAAGCCTAGATATAAAGCAATGACTTGATTTATTCTGCTATATATTGTTTCAGTTTTATTCCTAATGTTATGTATTTAGAAACCATGTTTAAGCAGCCCCAAATCCAGATAACTCTATTTTCTCCTAAAGCATAATGTCTGACAGAACAGTAATTTCGGACACAATTTCTTAGGCAGCATAAAATATACAAAAATGATCATAATAGTTATGCCACACTCTCTGTCAATTGCTATTTTTATAAATGTCAGACAAGTTTTTGTGAAAAAAAAAACGATTGAAAATTGCTTCTTCCTAAGTCTTCTACCTGGATATTAAGTCTAGGGTACAAGCAAACCAAGTACTCTTCACATCTCTTAATACAGATAATTTCTAATAATTTAAAGGGTCATTTAAACAACTCAAGAACAATACCAGAAAATGTGTTACATTGTTGACATTCAGAGAAACATACAGAATGACTTGTATGTATCCCCAATGGCTGTTCAAAGTCTGGGGCAACAAGTAAAATGGCCTAGAAAAATTGTGTCTCTATTGTAATGAAAATCTTACAGTATTAACTGGTGCCCAACCTGTCAAAATTTTTTTTTGCTTTAATTATGATAACTTGATTTAATTAATATCCCACATCTTCTATGCAATAGAAACAATTTACTTTTTTAGATTTTAAAGATTTTGCCATGATATATGATCTAATAATTAAAATACAGGGTTGTGTTGTTGTGGGGATAGCATTAACAGTTGTGATTTTTCAGAAAGAGAGGAATACTCTATATGTTGGTTGATTTGCAAATATCACATCATCTCTGCAGCCCAGGAGTAACTCCCACTTGATCATGGTGAATAATTCTTTTAATGTACTACTGGATTCAATTTGTTAGTATGTTGTTGAGAATTTTTGCATCCAGATTCATCAAGGATATTGGCCTATAATTCTCCTTTTTAGTAGGATCTTTGTCTGGTTTTGCAATGAAGGTAATTCTGGCCTTGTAGAGTGAATTTGGAAGTTTTCCTTCCATTTCTATTTTTTGGAACAAAGTGGGAAGAATAGATATTAACTCTTCTTTAAATATCTGGTGAAATTCCTCTGGGAAGCCATCTGGCCCAGAATTCTTGTTTGTTTGGGCAATTTTTGATTACTAATTCAATTTCTTTGCTGGATATGAGTGTGTTCAAATTTTCTATCTCTTCCTATTTCAGTTTTGGCAGTTTTTACACTTCTAGAAATTTATTCATTTCTTCCAGGTTGCCCAATTATGACCACTTTCTTACACCATATGCAAAAATAAGTTCAAAATGGATGAAAGACCTAAATGTGATACAAGAAACCATCAAAATCCCAGAGGAGAACACAGGCAGCAACCTCTTTGACCTCGACCATAGTAAGTTCTTACTAGACACATTGCTGGACACAAGGGAAACAAAAGCAAGAATGAACTATTGGGACTTCATGAAGACAAAAAGCTTCTGCACAGTGAAGGAAACAGTCAACAAAACTAAAAACAGCTTGTGGAATGGGAGAAGATATTTGCAAATGACATATCTGATAAAGGGTCAGTATCAAAAATCCATAAAGGACTTATCAAACTCCATACCCATAAAGACATATAGTCCAGTTAAGAAATGCACAGAAGACATGAATAGACATTTTTGCAAAGAAGATATCCAGATGGCCAACGGACCCATGAAAAGATGCTCACCATCATTCATCAACAGGGAAATACAAATCAAAACCATGATGAGATACCCCCTCACACATGTCAGAACAGCTGAAATTAACAAAACAGGAAACTACAGATGTTGGCAAGGATGTACAAAAAGGGGAACCATCTTGCACTGCTGCTGGGAATGCAGACCAGTGCAACCATTTTGGAAAAAGTATGGAGCTTCCTCAAAAAGTTAAAAATAAAACTACCCTATGAGACAGCAATTGTACTACTATTTACCCAGAGGATACAAAAATACTGATTTGAAGGGGCACATGCACTCCAATGTTTATAGCACCATTATTAACACACACACACACACACACACACACACACACACACACACATATATATAATGGAATATTATTCAGCCATCAAAAAGAATGAAATCTTTCCATTTGCAATGATGTGGATGGAGCTAGAGTGTATTATACTAAGCAAAACAAGTCAGTAAGATAAAAACAAATGCCATATTATTTTACTCATATGTAGAAGTTAATAAAAAAAAACAGATGAACATAGGGAAAGGTGGAAAAATAGAGGAAAGCAAATTGTGAGAGACTCTTTTTTTAATGTTTATTTTTGAGAGAGAGAGACAGGGTGCAAGTCGGGGATGGGCAGAGAGAGAGGAAGACACAGAATCTGAAACAGGCTCCAGGCTACTAGCTGTCAGCACAGAGCTTGATGCGATGTTTAAACTCACGGACCATGAGATCATAACCTGACCCAAAGTCAGATGCTTAACTGACTGAACCCCCGGGCACCCCAAATTATGAGACTCTTAACTATAGAGAACAAACTGAGGGTTGCTGGATGGAAGGTGGGTGGAAGATGGGTTAAATGGGTGATAGGCATCAAGGAGGGCACTTGTGTTGAGCACTGGGTGTTATATGTAAGTGATGAATCACTAAATTCTACTCCTGAAACCAACATTACATCATTATATGTTAACTAACTAGAATTTAAATAAAAATTTGAAAAAAATTTTTTTAAATTTGAAAAATCAAAGAAAAAATTGAAGTGAATATAATATACTTATTGAAGAGCCCATCACATAGAGTTATTTCATATTTTTTAAATAATCCTAATCATTATTATAATTAGACTGAAGGCTTAAAGGACAGGAGGAATTTTTCCTATGAGAGGAAATGTGAAGGAAAATCTTTTGAGAACTAAAGTCTGAAGATAGAAAATTGCATGCTAAGTCTTCTGCCGAATCTTGATCACAAATAATACATTTGCACTTGCCCATTAAAGTTGTTTAAGTTTACCTTTCTTGGGAGATAGTTTCTCCATTAAAAATGTGCTCAACTAATAAAATCCATAACAAAGGATCAAAGCATTTCATCTAAAAGAGTATTATTTCTGAGAAAAGACCATTATGGCATTCTTTTTTCAAAAAAAAAAAAAAAAACATGCTAACTTGTCAAAGATAAGGTATCAGCTAGCCTGGATTACCTGATACATGGCAATTTTGAAGTTAAACTTTTCACAGTACTGTATAATCAACACCAAGTAAAAATCAACTCAGTAATAAACTCCATGGAGATAATTTAAAACTAGAACAATAACAGAAAAAGCATATTTGTTATTGTCTGAAACAGATATGTACATCTCTCCTTAGAAATGTTTTGTTTTTTATGCTTTTGTGTTATGTTTTGAACTGGCTACTTCAAAATAAAAGCTAATACCTTATACACTGCAAGAAAATAAATGGTGACTTATTGATATGATACACTTTTTAATACAGTCAAATCTAAATTATGTATCCCTACCCCAGAAATCAACTCATTTAAGCCTCATTCTGTATTGATCTTTATAATTTATTGCAGAGATCTCAACGTATCCACCACCAAAAGTCTTTCAACCAATTTTGACCAGAAGCAAAACAGTCCCTTCACCTATGTGATTCTGAGTTATTGGGGGTACTGATAGAATTTGGTATTCTGAAGATCTACTCATCATATGGGTATATGATCCTTCTATGAAATATACTTTTATACCTCATCTTTTTAAAAAAATATATTTATTTATGTTTAGAGAGAGCACGAGTGGGAGAGGGGCGGAGAGTGAGAGGGAGAGAATCCCAAGCAGGCATCACACTGTCAGCATGGAGCCCGACATGGGGCTCGATCTCACAAAAACTGTGAGATCATGACCTGCACCAAAATCAAGAGTCAGACGCTTAACCATTGAGCCACCCAGGTACACCAATGCTGCTTCTTAAATAAATTCTATTTAGCAAGGCAAATCAATAAGTAAGATTTTGAAATTGCTGGACTAGCGTGACAGGGAAAAAAGAAAAAGGTATATGTAAGCAAAGTGTATGTTTGTGTGTGAGTGTATTTATATGAAAAACTGTTTTTGTAAATCAGTCTCCTTTACATTCTCAAAATGCTTTCTCCATCTTCTTCCATTCCCGTGTGTAAGTATAGATCCTAAGTTTTCTTGCCTGAAAAAAAAATGTTTCTTACCTGTTTCCAACTTGTTTCTTCACACTTAAATCTGGTCCAAGAGAGAATAAGCAGATACGGTGATGGTACCTGCTAGGTTGTTTTCTACAGAGCCTTTATGATCTTAAGCAACAGTAGATATTTTGGAAACTGGATTCTCAAGACAGAGTTAGTTGAATTAGCAAACGTAAGATAAGTCAATGATTTCACAACAAATAACTTATTTCAAATTGGAACCCAAAGAGTATATTATTCTATACAGTTCTGAAATCGCATTCTTCTAATAATAATATGTCAATTCATATAGTTCAATCAGCATAATATGGCTATATAGATTTGAGGTTTTTTTCCAGAAATATTGGACTGATATTTAGAAGTGGTAGAACTGAAAGGGTCCTTAAGTTATAATATAGTCTGGCCACCACGTGAGATAACTGAGTCCTACAGGAATTAATTGGCTTGCAAAATGTTATAAAGCTTTTTCCTGGCATAACTTGGATCAAAATCCAAGTATCCCCATTATCAAGCAAATGTTTTTGCACTATATGGCTACTCAACATTTTTCTTAATAACACATCAAACATCCAATGTAGCAAATCAAGTTTCAGACCATTTTAAATAAGCATTTAATGCAATTTATAAATTACAAAAATAAGGTATGAAACTCTAAGATGATAATGTTTTAAGCTGCTAATATTTCAGTAGTTTTTTGCAGAATCAATAGGAAACAAGAACTCCCCAATTATCAAATGCCATTCAGTAAAGATCACACACATTGTATCAGTTTGGTTCACTTGATATGTGTTCATTTAGTAATCATATTACATTTATAGTTATAGGGAAAAAAAACACAGAATGAGGCTGTCACTTTGAGTTATCTATGCAGCACATATACCTCCTTCTTCCTTCTTTAGCTATCCACCCTGCCTTCATGCAGATATATGACACAAGACAACTCCCTGCCACCAACTTCAGAGATGGTTTTATCTGGTCTGTAAGCAATTTCTTTTCACTTCTAGTGACTATATCAGTAATATGCATGTTTCCCAAAAGGGCTAAGGGAAATGTGCTTCTGTAAAATTTTCCTTCAAGTCCCTTAAAAAATCACAGGAAAATACTTCTTTTGTCTTCTGAACATCATCATGTTTTCATATAATGATCGGAAATGCCAATATTCTGAGGATGAATTCAATAATAGATGACAAAGTATGAAAAAATACCTGAATTTAATAATGACAGTACTGTTTAATTAAATAACACTGTTTGCTGCTTTACTTTGAACATTTTCTTATAAAGCTTGTAAATTTTGTAAATGTTTAAGGCATTTTAAATTCAGATTCCTATTACTTGCAGTCTAAGTATCCAATAAAACAATGGGCTTGGCTATAAAAAATACTTGCACTATGGTCCTGGCTTCTCCACTTATTAGATATACAACTTTACTTGTAAATAATTTAAACTTTCTATGGCTTAGTTTGCACAAAGAATTATTTTGACAACTAACTGGCATAGTAGAGATAAATATTTTTGACATTGCAAAGTTGCACACCCATGAGGACTAGTAATGATAATAAACCCAAAGAGTAACATGAATCACAAGACTTTGTTTTATGGGCATTTGTATTCCACAACAATTTGCCTCTACCCAGTATGCTTGATTTTATCTTTTATTATTGATTGAAAAAAATTCCTTATTAAAAAATCTAATCTGGTCACTGCCTGTGAATAAATCATTATGAACATTATTTGAGTATGTTACTCTTTGTGCATGGAACAGTTCAAATCACACTATATGTATGTAAGTCATAACTGAGTTCATTAACTATACAACTATGAAGATACACTTTTTACCATGTCCCACCCAAATGATTCCTCTCTCAACTGAACACAGTTTATGAATAACACATTTGGTCTTAATCATTTATTTTCTTATAACATTGTATCTATGTTGTTAAATTATTACATTCAATATCTCAAGGCATTTTAATAAATCACCATCTGCTAATCTGTTGCTTTCCATTTTAATAGTGAAAAACGTTGAAGTATTGAATTTATTAGTGCCATTTGAATATTTACATTACATATGTACTTAGCATTCATGTCTACTTATTCAAATCTTAATCATTTTTGGAAAATTTCCCAACTTTATTACCTTTAAAATGACCATCAAAAACTTGTCTTTTTCTACTTCTCTGAATGACCATCCATTATATATATATACATATATATTATATATATAATATATGTAATATATATATATAATATATATATATTTGGTTTAATATATATAATATATATAATATATATTATAATATATAATATATAATATAATATATATTATAATATATATAATATATATTATAATATATAATATATTATATAATATATATTATAATATATATAATATATTATATATATTATAATATAATATATTATATATATATATTTGGTTTAGTCCCTACCTTTATCCAATTGTTGCATCTTTATTAATGCTATTGTTTTCAACATGAGTATGAGTTCTGTGAGTATAAATACTATGTGTTGTATCTTGTCTATCCTATCCTATCCCTCATTCTGCAATCTGTGCAAGGATTATTTTTTCTGAAAAATCCCGATAATATAACCAAATTGAGAGATTAAAAATCTTTCTGAAACACTAGAGTTGCTATGCTGAGATTGGAAGTGAACTCACAAGTCTTACAAATATATAAAATGATAAAGACAGCATATTGGACTATAACTTTTGTTAGTAATAATGACTACTGCATCTCTTACGTTAACAATACCCCCCCCCTCAATTTTTGCAATGTAAATTTTCTTTCCTGTGTGTATTATTCAAGCTAAGGAGCATATTTTCCCTTAGGTTGTAGTCGTTCATATAAATGCAAAAAACATGCCTTTTTGGTTATTTGATTCTGAGTTATTGACTTTTATAATCTGGGTACCCCCAAGGTTCCAGATATAGTAAAGAAAGTATTTCTCAGATCCTCTCACAAAAATATGTACTGTTAAATATTTTATGTCAAGCAAAATAAGGCACTCCTTTTTTTCAAGTCCTATCTACCTTCTTCCCTCCTCTTGAATGTGACTCTAGTATTGTCCTCAGGGTCAGAATTATTTTAATTCAGCTTTACTTTTTCCTGGATGAATGACAGTCTACTTTTATACTGCTACATCTGTTACTTTTTCCCCCATTTTTTCTCTTAACTACTAAAAGAGTGACATGAAACATGTTTTAACAGTTACTGAAACAAAAAGCAAAATAAAAACCCCAAAACTTCCATATACAGACATGAAGACATGCCTCCTGTATATAAGTAAGACCATGTTTTCTTCTTAAATGATGTTAATTCTGAAAAAAAAACTGTAAAAAATATAAAATAGTACAGAGACACAAATATATATTCCTCAGTTAAACATACAAATTTAAAAATTGCCAAAGCAAATAAGTTAAGTAGACTGTTGAAGATACTGATTCTCAAATGATAGAGATGTGTCAGGGTGACCATATTCCTGTAATACTGTATTGTTATGTAAATTAGATGATCAACATGATAATGGTTTTTAGTAATTCAGATCTCCTATTTATGTAAATTATTTAACTTGTAAGAGAAAAATACAACAAATTGTCCATAAAATATAGCATCATTTTATAGCTCAAAAGTAATAAAGTCATTACTGACAATTATTGAATTTGAGGCAAACTTAATATTTTAGTGGAAAAAATACACTACCAAAATTTATTTCATTGCTATTAATTTATTGTTTGTTTTAGGTAGACAAAAACCCTATCAGTGATAACACCAAAGAGCAACCAAGGAGGGCTGCACTTGTCTTTTGAGTCAGCCAAGTCTTCCTTGAGTAGAAGATAATTGAGCTGTGACTTGAAAGATGAATAGAAGCAAACAATTGGAAAAGAAGGTGTTTCAGGTTGGTAAAAGTGCATGGCATTTAGGAAGTTACTAGGAAATCAGTGTGAATGGAGTACAGACTTCCTAGGAAAGACAGGTTGGAATTAATTTAGGAAGGAATCCTACATGTCATATTAAATTGGGAGCTCAAAATTTTGCCTATTTTTATATTTTGTTTTTATTTAAAAATAAACAGATTGCTATGTCATAAGGATTCATCTTTCAGAGAGTTAATTTGGCAGCCTTAAGAAAAATAGAAATTGGGAGTAGTAGGGTTCTTAGTTCAAGGCATCGTTCAAATACTCCATAAACACTCAGAGAAAGAACACCGAAAGTGTTTTTTAGAATTTTAATGTGACTTAGGGTATAAAAAATATTGATATACCCACACACATATAACTAAGACAAAAGTTTCATAAAACTTCTTCATCTTACTATGTTTGATGTAATCTGGTATTTTTTCCATTTCAATTTATTTTCATTTTTAAGAAATAATGCAATTAGACCCAATGAATTGGTTTCAAAGCCAATTAATGGGTTATAATCCACATTTAGAAAAATGTTAGCAAAGTGATGATAGTTTTAAAGTCAAACATTGGTGGCGAGAAGGGGAAATTTCTAAGTAGAAGGAGCATAATAGTAGCAATATTCATTGAGTACTCATTAGTTGCCAACCTCATTTAATAAATTATCTTATTAAACCTTATAAAATCCCTACAAGATAGTTGAAATTTGTATCCAAGATACAGATGAAGAACAAAGAGAGAAATAAGTAACTTCGTAGGAATTATAGAATGAAATGTTAGAGCAGAAATCCAAACTTAGTTTGCCTCACTATGTGTTTTATAATTAAATTGTACTGTTGCTAAAATGTAATTGAAATAGGCATGGGAAATAAGAGAAAAGTAGTAATAAACAGATAAAGATAAATGATCTCCATAGAAGATTTACAAAATTAATATTTTGAAAATATATTAATAGAATATTAAAAGTAGTTAATGCCAATATTAAATGAACAGTTGTAAAATCCAACAAACTATTAGTGTAAATTTAGAGAATGTGCAAAATCTGAACTTTTCCTTAATAAAGTAGTTAGGATAAAGTAGTTAGGAGTAGAGCTAAGTATCTTTTTCAAATGCTAAATATAATCTTTATTCAGCAAAGTCATGCACACAAACATTTTTTAAAGTATAAACATTATATTGGAAAGGTGAAGGAATGAAATATCTGTGTAAATGAATTATTTAAAATCAGTAGTTCTTGGTAAGCTTTTCTCAAAGATTTTAAATGGATTAGTCATAAATGCTTTTAACTCTGAACAATCAATTCCAGGAGGAAACAAAATTGCTAATATATAAAATTCATATGTGTGATTACCCAAAATAGTTCACATGTAACTCTTGGGAAAGAGGCATTTCAACACTAGTTTATTTTCTTTTTGTACTAAAATTGGTTTATTTCCTTCCTCTCCCTGACCGCCCCCCCCCCCACACAAAATATGTGGTTGTTTTAGGTTGTTAATATCTTCTTTTAAGACATTAACATAACAGAGAGCAATAATATTTACTTGGGTGACTGTTAGTTCATTTAATTACAACATTAGTAATTTAGACCCAGTACTCATTCTGAATCCTAATTTACTATATAACAACAGACCATAATGAAAACATGAAAGAATGTCATTTATAATGGTGAATGATAGTAGTCATACCTCGCCATGTTAGGTTGTGCTCAGCTCATGATAGAGCTTTCTAACATTTCTTATACTGGTGATGTAAAAATGGTAACATCGTTCAAGGTCCAACGTAAATTTCGTATCTTCTATAATATATCTTCTGGGTGTTTCAATCCTTTTCTAACAAATCCCTGAACATTTTTGCTTATAAAATAAACCATATGTTCTTTTTGTGTGCCCTGTAACACTTAACACAAGTATGATCATACAGTAAGTACTGCTTGCATTTGTTTAAACTACTTAACATTCATAGCTGATCATCCAATTCCTTGTAATGTTTGCCAACTAGTAAAATTTTTCAGGATTTTTGGGCATTAGTGTACCGGATATTCATTTGCCTTTCTACTAAAGGATTTCATTTGCCTTGAAAGTGAAATATTTTGGGGCTCCTGGGTAGCTCAGTCAGTTAAGCATCCAACTTCAGCTCAGGTCATGATCTTACAGTTAGTGAGTTCGAGGTCCACATCAGGATCTGTGCTGACAGCCCAGGGCCTGGAGCCTGTTTCTGATTCTGTGTCTCCCTCTCTCTCTCTGTCCCTCCCCCACTCGTACTCTGTCTCTCTCTTTCTCTGTCTCAAAAATAAATAAACATTTTTTAAAAAGAAAGAAAAGAAAATATGTTAATCTAGTCTCCCACATAGTGCACCCTCTTTCTATTGAAATATCAAGGAGGATAAAATTACATTTAAAACATTGCATGGAGCAAAGGGAGGAAGTGGGTGTCTTTGAAAGTAGGTATTTATTCTGAACTAATGGAGTCTCTGCTGTATAATAAGGAACCTCTCTCTAGTGACAGGACTAACGTACCCACCAGAATAAACCATGCTTTTCCTTGCCTAGCAACAGATCAACAGCGCCCAGCTCCTATCCCCCATCTTACAGACATTTTGTTTCTATGGCAGTTTTCCTTCAGGTGCAATCAGCCTTTGCTTTACTGTCTTCCAGCTCAGGAAACGGTTTATTTCTGAGGTTGTTTTACATGTATAATCTCATCTAGTATGTTTCAATTTTGTAACTTGATTTATCCAGTTTCATCTTTATCTGTTGTTACTTCTTCCCTTTTGCGGGGAGAAGTGCTGGTATTTTTTGTAGAAATACCCTCAACATGCCCCTCTCTAAAAGTAAATATGAATTATGAATGTGGTATTTCATTTTACTTTTGAGTTGTGATTGAGTTATTTTGTTCCCTCTACTTGGATGGTAGACCATGGCAAAGAGTTAAATACCACAACAAAAAGATAAAGAAATCCTGTAGCTGTTCTTATGTTTAACCTTGGCTGTGATCACATATTTTGGCTTGAGGTATATGTAATCCTGAACATTTAGTGTAAACATAATTGCAAACACAAATAAGAAATCACTTTTAAAGTTCAACATAAATGTCTTGGGTTGTCTGTTCTCACAGATTATTTATCTATGCTTCTTCCCCCAAAGAATACATAATTAAGAAATAATCAGACATTTGACTTCACATCAAAGTACAAGGAAAGGCTAATTAGACAAAAATAATGTATGCTTATGTTAAAAACATATACACGAAACAACCCTATAAGGAAGAGTAATTTGTGTAAAGGTCCAGATAAGATTTTTGTAGACAGCTTATTGCAGCTACAGTTGACTTTAATTCCAGTGAGCCCCAGGTCCTTAAATGTACAGAATTGCTTCTGACAATTAAGGTCTCCAAGACTGCCAACATTTCCAGCTACATGCAGGTTTAGTTTCAAGGGGACTGTCTTTACTGAAAATGTCCTTTCTGGCGCTGATTTTATTAATCCCTGTGGGTTTTAAAGAAGGAAGTCACTTTCGATATCAGTTCAACACTTTCAGGTTACCAAAGAGAAAATCTCAAGATAATCAATTCAAATGCTCACAGCCTTTGTTGTGCTTACTGGGTTACCCCAAGGAAGGTTCAGAAAATTAGGTAATTGACTGTGTATAGCCCACAGGTTTCCTCCTGGGTGATGCCACGTTGGCTTTTATTTTCATTTATTATACTTGCTTAAAATGGACTTAAATAGAATTATATACATGGGTTATGTTTGGTATGGGTATGAAGAATACTATTCTTTCAATTTCAACTTAATAACGACTTCAATGAGGATTTGTGAAGTCTATTATCAAATATATCCTATTAAAATTTATCCCAGTACAACATAATATTGTGGGTATCAAAAAGAGAGCCATATTAAAATGCATAGGTATTATTATTAATAGAACCATATTGGGCTTTCAAAAAAATAGCATCTAGTAAGACCCTCTAGGATTAGTTTCAGGCCCATAGCTATTTAACATATTTATTAACAATCTGGAAAGAGTGCTGAGAAGCAGATGATTCAAAATGAGAGGAAAAGCAAATACTATGCTTGAAGATTTAAGATTTAATAAAATCTGGAGAGATTAAAAGAATGGGCAAAGGGGTACTAAGTCAGCTTTAGCACATGCATTAGTAAAGGGAGAAGCAAACATTTTAAATTGGAACTTTAAACAGCCTTCTCTTTCGAGTTAGAGAGATTTGCAATCATGTGTTCTTGCCGAACAACATTCAATATGTATATAATTAAATTATGCAATTATGCACATTGTTATTTAAGATGCATGCATATACCAGTGCCAAAAAGAGGCACGAAGCATTCGGATCTAAAACAATGTCAGAGTAATTGCCAAAGAAGAACTATGGACAAAAGGCAAATTTTATCATAAAGTGATAAAAAATTCAACAGTTGGATATACAACCAGAGGCATGAACTTAAATCATAAAGCAGGATTAAACCACAGCTGGGGCACAGTTCTCTTGTTCTCTATAAAGAACATACTGACAGTCTGGAAAACATATAGAGAACACCCAAAGAGAAAATAAGTCATAAAATGAATCATATTATGAAAAATTTAAAGAACAAAATGAGAGTGATGAGAACACAGAGTATGATGAATAAAAAATAGTAGTTATTAAGAAAAATGCATTGATCATTACACATGGCTGCTAAACACTCGTTTTAGTTAAGACAAAGAAAGTACAGATAGAATTAATGAAGCAGTTTTAAATCAGCAAAATCCTAGATTGTACATCATAATACAGATTCATTGCTCTGGGCTTCAAGAAATATTTGTATGTAGTTCTTCAGGTAAACTATCAATTTTCTGATCCTTTATCTTGTGTTTTGTTAACTACTACTTAGGTTGTTTAAGTAATCTCACTGTAGGAATTTTAATTTTGAAATATCCTTTTAAGAATTCCACTTATTATGTGTTATTTGGATTTTTTGATTTGTCTATAAATGCACATGATTTCATTTTATCAAAGAGATCTGAGAAAAAGAGCAAGGAAGGCAGGGCTAGGAAAACAAGGACAATTCATTATCAAGTCATAGAAATATCAGCCTAGATTATTTTCACATATATGATGATATAAACAGTGAAAATGCAGACATAACTTTAGGGAGAAAAGTAAGTTGCTATCTAATGATGTCTAATGGAAGTATTTAAAATTAGCTAGATGTTAGAAATTGTATAAGCATGCATTGAGAATATTCAGGGCTAATTAGGCATAGAGAATATTAGGGAGTGATTAGGAAGTTAATGCGAGGTATCAATTATTTTAACAAAATGAAGAGGGATATAACTGCATTGCATATAAATTGGGACTCTAGTCTGGAAAAACTTGGTAGGTGTGCACGTATTAAGGAGTGATTATATTAAAAAATTGTATTATTTTTCTAACCATGTTTTTCATGTTCTGTATTCAACATCTGAAGAAAATCAGAGGGAATAGACTATGCTGCTTTAAATGTCTGTTGATTTTAAAATTACAGCTATTTTAAAAAAGGATAGCTGTGATCAGAATACCCAATACCATTTAATTGTGTTGTTTAAGAAGATTTTAAAAGCCTAGGAGTGCCTAGGTGGCTCAGTCAGTTAAGCATCTGACTTTGCCTCAGGTCATGATCTCACAGTCCGTGAGCTGGAGCCCCATGTCAGGCTCTGTGCTGACAGCTCAGAGCCTGGAGCCTGCTTCAGATTCTTTGTCTCCCTCTCTCTGACCCTCCCCCGTTTATGCTCTGTCTCTCTTTGTCTCAAAAATAAATAAACATTAAAAAAAGAAGAAGATTTAAACAGTCTAATTTGTACACGAATGGAACACATTGGCATGTAGAAGATGAAACACGTAAAGATGGAACAGAGCCAACACAAAACAGAATGGTGGGGCAAGTAAAAAGGAGGCTCCATTTCACCTCAGGGATGTGTTAACAGTCTCCAGTTAACTGGATTAGTGGTGTTGAGTGATGCTTCTATGGAAAGGCTTTGATAAACCTGCGACAAGTGAAATTTAGTGAGTTGTCTATGATTGAAAAATGAAAGGTAAAGGCAAGCATTTTCAGTTGGAAATTAATTTAATGGGTAAAAACTTAAGTCAAGTATGTTTACAAAGTTACACTGGCTTACCGTCTGACATCATGAACAGAGACACATAACATGCAGGACAATTTCTGTCACGTCATAGCCATTCTCCAAGAAATTATCTTATATAACAATTACAGTTTTTAAGACTTACCTTGAAAACTGTAATTTTTACCTATCTTGTCCAGAGTATTCTAAGGTACTCTCTCTGTGACAGTTGCCTTTTCCTGAAACCTAATCCTTTATGCTTTGCCAGTCAAAATGTACTCTCTTCTCATTACTATTTTTTTTCTCCTTTTATAGTTGCTAGTTAGCATAACTGCATCAATGAATAATTAATTTAAAAATATCCCTTAAATTTATTCTACCTAAGATATTACCCACGTATTAAATTGGAGACAAATCTCATTATTAAGCAAGCAAGCCCTGCCTCCTCCGTGGTCTCTGCTACAAAAGTGAGATTGTGATTCTTTAAATATCATTCAAATGAAAAAAAATGTTTTATTATCATTAAAATCTAAGTTTTTTTTTCTAAGAGATTAATTTAGTGACATTTTCTTATCTCAGATTACCCTTGGTTACTATTCAACAAAACAGTACTTAGCTTTCATGTTGTTTTTATTGCTTAAATAAAGAACAAACATTATTATGCATAGTATTATGCATTCTGAGTTAAAATTGCTCTTAAAATAGATAAGTATATTCTATACACATGTTTTTAATTTTCAGGAAGAAGTTTTAGGAAAATTAAGGGCCTATATAATTATATTGCTATGGCAATGATACTGGATTTCTCAAAATTCTAAATATACAAGATAGTGAATGATAATAAGAAAATATTTATTGAATAGCTTTTATATGTATAAGGTTGTGACATTGTATATTATTTAAAATTAAACGTTAGAATGGTAAGACCAGTATATGTTAAATATAATGGGATTTTCAGAAATATAGTAAGAAATGCTAATGAAAAATACCATAAACAAAACAAAGGTAATAAAACTTGTGTCTTAGGTACACACTCACTGTTATTTTTTACTTTTTTAATGAAAAATTGACATTTATGCTTATCTCGAGTGCATAAAATTATTTGTAATCTTTTCTGTAAGCAATTTTGGTGATTGACACATTTCTGTATTCCTTTATAAGAATAACATGACTTAAAAATGTAGTGCTAGAATTTCTGATCCAGAGACAAAAAGACACTTTATTTAGCTTAGCCTTACTAATTTGCGTAAAATATAAATTTAAAAAGTATAATTGAAGCTAAATTATTACCACTTCTTTTACCACAAACATGTAAAGCTGAGCTGACTAGTTTAGCAAAGGAGATGGACAATGGCAAAGACATTACTCACTGCTGATTCTTTTTTTTTTCTTTAATTTTTTTTAATGTTTATTTCTGAGACAGAGAGAGACAGAGCATGAGCAGGGGAGGGACAGAGAGAGAGGGAGACACAGAATCTAAAACAGTCTCCAGACTGTGAGCTGTCAGTACAGAGCCCGATGCTGGGCTCGAACTCACAAACTGTGAGATCATGACCTGAGCCGAAGTCGGTTGCTCAACTGACTGAGCCACCCAGACACCCCAACTGCTGATTCTTTTTTAAATCCCTTCGGTTTATGCATTATTGGGTAAAGTTTAATAACTTTACTATGTGGATTACTATTTTGTACTATACTTTTCTGAAATATTGGCTTTTTGTGAGTTGATTTTTTAAGTATCAATAGAGATTAAATGTAGTATGGGCTATGAAATCCCATTATAATTTATAAAGTAGCACAAGAAGTTTTCTTGACCATGCTATCAAGTTATCACTTGGGCACTACAACCAGTGGAAGTGGAATATGCTGTATTTCTCCAAACCTGGATAAAACTCAACAAATGTGGGTAGAGAAAGAGAAAAAGAGCTCTTTCTTCCCTAATAGTGAAAAAAAAAATTTCAGTGAAAATCTATTCATCCACTTCTATTTCTGATACTTAAAAAAGTTTAATGTTGTAGGACAATGTTTGAAGATATTTGAAATGCAAAATTTACTCAACGAGACTTACTCCCCAAGGTCATGTGTCTTGCAGCTTTGCAAGATGCTGTTTTTGGCACATAGGAACCAGGGCTCTGGTACCAGCGCCTCATTAGCTTCCTCCACAAAGGGATGAATGCCCTTTCAGAAGAATTAAATGAAAAGTCAGATAAAACTAGGGCAGAAATTGCTGCCATGGATACCAAAGCTGGACTCAGTACTATACTTGCATATCTGAACAAGTTGTTGTACAAAACTGCAGGAAGAGCAGGGCGGGGGGTGGGGGGGGGTGGTGGGGGAGGAAGTGCTGCTGCCAAAGAAAAGTATTCCAAGGACATAGCAGTAAGCAGGACCCCGGTTTAATTTAGCTCTTTCCCAGTCAAAGTCACCCTCACACCATTAGCATGAAGATACTGGTAATGAAGGAGGCTGGGGCTGGGGGGGGCGGGAGCGCATCAGAATCATCTTGAGACAATCGATAGTAATTTTTACAATATTTAAATAAGGGCAAAAATCAATACACCGTAGAGAGATATTCAAGCTCCCATGTAGCTAAAAGAATGGGAATGACAAAACTGATAAAAATTAAATTCAAACTGTCAGATTTAAAAGATGAAGATAAAGGAGTAAAGGTTTTGCTAGCAAAAGGAGAGAGATAAATTCAAGTAATATAGTGTGCTCCTTTCATGCAAGCCCTTCTCAAACAAGAAAAGAGGACAACAGATGCTTACAAAATAAAACAACCAAAAACACATTGGATGGAATGAAATAAACTTCATATCTTTTACGATAAAACGTATGTAATAGAACACTTTTTCAAATGTAAACCATTACCGCCATTTCAAGTTTTCTGAGTAAGTTTTAAAAAGGACTGAACTGTCACGTAAAAAGGTAAAACAAACTGAATGCAAATAATGTAATAAAAAAACTACTTTAACCAAACTTTACTGGAAGTTGCATAATGCTTAATTTTTTGCTATTTCATTCATTGAGGTAGCTATTGCACGCATTCAACGTGGACATTGGGAGAGCAGCATTTGTAACATCTGAGTGTCATGTATATTTCCTAAAAACATTAAGTCATCAAGAAAATCTGCTTGACAGAATTATAGGAAACTATGGAATGGAAATAAGAAAGAAATATAGGCTTGTTACAGTGGGATAAAGGGCAGTATAGGGGATTCTAGAGAGAATCTCACATAGTTTAGATAATGTTTCCTGTGTTTCTGGAAAACCTATGTTTAAAAAGTGACAATGAGCTGTGTTTTGATAGATAAGTATGTGTTTCCCAGGCAGCAAGGGTGGAATGACATTCTAGAGGATATGCAATAGCCAAGTCTTTGAGGTGGGAAACAGACATAGTGAATTCAGAGAACTGCAGACAGTATGTTACAGCTGGAATATAAATTGGGGGAGCTTTAATAATAGCATGGAGGTAGGTTTTAATTTACCTATAATTATAATCATCTCTGTCTTCTGAGACATGAACTAATTAAACATAAAATCTAAGGAGAAATACTTACTATACAAAAGCCTAATTCTTTTAGCACAACTATCCAATGCATTTGCAATTCTTAACCTACTACTAAATAAAATTCTAGATCTGTGTGGTTCAATATAATAGCTACTAGTCACATATAGATATTTAAATTTAAATTAACGATTCGGTTCCTCAGTTGCACTGGGTACAAGTGCTTACTGGACCAATAAATACAAATACTAGTAGCTACCATATTGGATCATGCAGATGTGGAGCATTTCCATCGTCTGACAACTTCCTCTTGGATAGGGCTTTCTGGGGCACCACTGTTGGAGAGAACAGAAAGAGGTCGGTAAAGTGAGAAGTAAAGCAGGAAAGTCTTCATGAGTGAGGTAATGGAGGATTTTTCACGACACACTTGGGTCTTGAAACATTGTTTTCTGGACAATAAAAAGACACACAAAAAATCAAAGTAAAGAACCATAATAAAAGGATTTGTGTATGAGAAAAAAAAAGAGGCTATAATATATTGAACTTCTATATGTGTTAGCCATTGTGCTAGCATCTGGACCTAGTGTTTGGCCATTCTCCAACACTTACTCTTTGTGATACAGCTGTTCGAAACTGCTTTCCGGCCCATGTCAGGCACACACACTCTTACACTTCTGACATAAAATTTCTCCATTTCTCTTCAACTTTTAGCAGAAATTTGAGAATCAGCTGCCATACATGTAGAAGAGGAACAAGACAGAATGGAGAATTTCAAGGAGGAGAGATAGTCACAAATGACAGAAAAGATTTAAATATTATAATTAAAAATCAATTGAATTTAGCTAATACATATTCACCAGTAACATTTTCCAGAACACTTTTTGGGGTGTGGCAATGCCAATACACTGAGTTGATGATTGTGATTATGTAGTGTTCACTTCTGTACATTTTGTAACCTCAGAATTGGGTTTTGGTACATGGTAGGGATACAACACACACATACACACACACACACCCCACACGAATGATGAAAAGGATAAGAGAAGTAAACCGATAATGCTTAAATGTAAATTATCTTCTTTCATAAGAGTACATATTTTAAGATCTATTTGAAAATAGTATATTGTGATCCTTTTAAATTGTATATTTCATTTTGATAAGCCATTTTAACATTTTTAACAAATATTGTGTGTGTTACTCTCTAATGAGAGATTGAAAATATATATAAAAAGAATTCAGAAAAACTGAAATAAAGTAAAAGAATAAGTTTTAAAATATCTAATTTCAGCCCAATAAATCCCTCATTGTTTTTGTTGTCTTCTTTGAATTTCTCAGGAGAAAAAAGGACAAGTTAGTCCAATGATTATACACAGAATTATACACACAAATTTTGTCTGTTTCCCTCCTACTTGATTTTCTGCACCTCTTTGGACTCACTCCACTTATGATTAGGGAAGACCCGACCTTTGTTCACTGTCTTTTGTTGCCACCATTCACATTTTGTAGAAAACTCATACTTTCCTTTAGAAACCCCTTCATGCATAATACTAAGACTTTCTCATGGCTGTCATCACCCAAAAGTCCATCCATTTTTGAGGTCTGAGGAGTGTCCGAAGGGGAGAAAACATATAGATCTAAATATAGATGCAGGTGTAAATGCAGATATGCACAGACACAGGGGTCTCCTGCCCCGCAATGCTTTTCTGCAAGTTCAAGAAAACTTCCCATCTCTCAGGGATCTTTGGTTCTTCAACATAGATTTAAGAAACTGTGTACTCAGCAAGACAGATAATGTAAATTTGAGACTGTTTTATGTGGCATAGGTCACATTAGAATTTATATCTATTTATTCTTATCTTCTGAGAAAAAAAATCAAAAACTTTACCATAACAAGTTATTTAACTATCATATATTACATTATTTTTTATCTGTTAAAAATAAGCCAAACAGGTTTTATAGAGGTATTTTGTTTGTCTAGAGAAACTCTGATTAACTACCTTAATAAACCAATTCCACCAACATCTTTTTCATTATTATTATTTTGACAACACAGATTCCTTTTGATCTGATGCCATAAACCTGCATTGACATTAGGTAACCTGCAAAGACCAAAAGACTTAAGAACAGCAACTTGTCACTTTCAATTTGATATTATATGGAGCAGTATCTCAAGCTCTTGCTGATGAAACGTAAACTGCCCAGCAACACTGATTTCTTAGATTACTAAAATTGAAAGATAGAATGACATTGTTTTTAGCTTTACATAGTAGTGTCTGAAGGTGAGGGAACCATGGAAAAATTACTTCTTACACTATTACTCTTGTCTATAAAGAAACACAATGCTCAAATTGATGATGTAGTCTTTTTCCTCTTATGAACAAAAAAGGAACTCATTTAAGAAATATACTGTTGCAGTGCCTGGGTGGATCAGTTGGTCAAGCATCCAACTTCATCATTATCTCACAGTACCTGGGGTTCCAGCCCTGCATCGGGCTCTCTGCCGTCAGCACAAAGCCCGCTTCAGATCCTCTATCTCCCCCTTCTCTCTGCCCCTCCCCCCACCTCTTTCAAAAATGAATAAACATTTTAAAAAATTAAAAAATGTACTGTTATATGGCATAGTCTAACCAAAAGTGTTCTCTGTGAATAGGATTTATTTTACGATTTTTTTTGCCTTGCTACAAAAAAGGAAAAACATAAAAGTAACTTTTCATACACCCCAGCTATTTCATGCTTGTGATCATGTTGTCTCATATCTACAAGAAATAACTAATTTATTCATTTTATGTTTATTCAGTGACTATTTTTGAGCACTCACTATGTGCTAGGTCCTGTAGTGTTTTTGCCCCCTATGAAATCTGTGACATCTTGAAGCTCAGTGGCAGAGATAAACATAAAACAAAATATACAAATTCATGTAACATTGAAGACTGCAATAGACATTGTGAAGAGCAAGAGGGATGGGTCAAATCTGATTAGGTTATTAAATGCCTCTTTGTATAAATAATAATTAACTGAAATCTATAGGATTTGTAGGAATTAGCTAGGAAAAATGGGCAGGGGGCATATTTTCAGGTAGAGTTAGAAAGTATTATAATCATGGTTACGAACATTTAGGATGAAAACATTTCCAGGTGAAGAAAAGTCACTAAAGAATATTGAGTATTTGAAAAACTTGATGATGTATATTTTTAAAAGATTATTCTGGATATGTAAGGAATGGATTGGCATGGTGTCTAGAGCTGGGGAGAAGTAGAGAAAGAGGTTAGTTCAAAGATCATTTATGTAACCCAAACAATACAAGGTTATGGATGCAGAGATGGTAACAAACTGAGGAATCTAATTCATATACCGTGTTCATGATGAGCATGATTTGACAATGAATAGAAAGGAAGACGAAGTTGTCAATATTGGTTTCAGAATTGAGAAATTAACTGGTTGAATAGTAACATTTTTTACCAAGATGAAAGACAAAGGAAATAAATATATTTTTGCAGTCAATATCAGGATACTTTTTACCATGATTGAGATGTCAGCAAGATACCAAGTGGGGATAGTCAGTGAACATTTAGATATATAGGCCTAGAGCTAAAGTAAGGCAGCTGAGCTCTTAAATATATATTTGTAAGATATGTATAAGGCTTTTGAGGTCATGAGAATAAAAGACATTCAGAAAACTAAAAATGTAGAATTATAGGTGAGGAGCACAGAGAGAGACAAATTTCAAAATTAAAAAGACCCAACAAAAAGTAATAATTAACAAAGACAGGTTAAGTGTAAGGTGCCAGAAAGTATGAGGAACAGAAAGTGGAATCATAGAACTTTTCTAAGTTATTCCTCAGAAAGACGGAGGGCCAAATTTGAGGCATATTGCCGAGAGATCAAGGATAGTATGAATGCCATATATGTATGTTGTGAATACATATATCATGGTTGCAATGAACAAGTTTGGTTAGTTGGAGAGTTGGGGCTTTAAATAATATTATCATGGATGTTTCCAACAACATGCAAGATATACAGTGTTCTCTCCATTTTGCAGTTCAGAATACTGAGGCAAAGGGTTACTTCCTTATGTCAGTAATTAATATTTAGATGAAATGGCATTTGAAGGCAAATGTAGTAGACATAAAAATTCAGGCTTACAAGCATAGACAATACACTTTTCTACACTGACAGATTCTGTCCCATTATTTACACACTTAAATTGAACCCTCAGTTTTGAGCACTAAGTGACTGAAAATATTGTTCCAGAGCACTTTTAGCCTTTGCATATTCCTGCTACTTTTTTTGCTGCTTCTTTTGAAGGATGTAGCCTCTCTTATCATCTGTGACTATTATTGAAAATTCAGCTAAATCACCACCTTTCTTGAAATGGCTTACTGTAACTGTTACTTTTGTCCTCTTCTGTGATTAGTGTCCTCATTCCATCCTTACACAGCATCTGATACACATCTCTATGATTCAAGTCATCGTCAATACATAATATCTTGTTCATTTGCCTGCCTTGCCTACCAGTGTGTATCTTCTTATGGTCAGGGGCTAGATTTTATTTACACTATATTTTCACTATCTTTTGAACTACCTGACATGGAGTGGATGTCAACAAGTGAACGTGTGCATCATGCTCACAAAGTTTACTTTCAGGAATTTTAGTAATCTTTCAACTCATTGCCTGCCTTCTCTGTATTCATTTGTTTATCCTGGTTCCAAGCAGAAACCATTAAAAGCAAGTTAATATAACCTGATTTTCTTCATGTCATTTAAAGTATTGGGAGAAGGATAATACTTAGAAGACAAAATTGAACGCAAGTATTTGTGGCATTACATTGACACGATTTATATTCGTATTCCAGGTGTGATTTTCAGAATATAATGATGTTTGCTATCCTTTTTACTTGCCTTATGTTGAGAAATACAAGAGAAGTAAAATTAGATTGTTTCCCCATGTACCAGAAGATACATCTCTTTATGCTTTCTTATCTTTTTATTAGTTTCATTTCTTTTTTTGGAAGGAGGGGAAGTTTACTATTGAAATGTGCCAATATTGCAAACAGGATAGAAAATGGTAAGTAAAAGTATACTATATTACCTTTATAATTTTAAGTTGTCTATCGACATAAGAGTTAAAAATTGTTTTGACTACAGAGTTCACATAGATTTGCTAGAATGACAGTTTATTAATTGCCTTTCCCATTCCTTTCTTAATGCAACCCCTCCTTTGGAGTTTTATAAGTTCTTTCAGAATCATTTAAAAATATTAACCTGAAAAAATCACTAGTCAGACAACTGGTCAGTGTCGAGTAACAGTCGGTTTCTTTAATTTATTGTTTTATATAACATCTTTATTTTTTACCTCATGGCAGAGGTCATGCTTTTTTATAGTTTCATAACTGCCCAGATTTTTTCTCACTGTCAAAAATAGCTGTAAGTTTTGGGAAAATGTGATATAGTTTTTAAATGTATCAACATATGTAATCTTGAAGTCTATGTTAAAAATGACACACAATTCTGAAAATTTATGCTCAGGAATTTATGTGCTACATAAAAGATTTATCTAATATGTATTGAGTCAGGAAGTCTGAGTTTCAGTTCCAATTCCAATGCCAACCTATTTATGACTTTAGGATAAAATGAGTAATTTTCATAGAATTCAATTTCATTTCCTTTCCTTTTTTAATGGTAGGATTTTTAAAAAATCTTCAAATATTCTGCAGCTTTAAAATAGCACCAGTCAGTGTACTGGAGGGGAAGTTGTCTTGGATGTGGCCACTATAAGTTTTCCCAGATTTTACAGTGTAAAGCAATTTCATTGGATTTCTATTTTATAGTGTGGTAATTACTTTCTTATCTAAATGCATACTTAAAGACTCCAGTTAAAAGTAACATAATGTCAGGGCACCTGGATGGTTCAGTCAGTTGAGTGTCCAACTCTTGGCTTCCAGTCGGGTTCCATGATCTCATGGTTTCGTGAGTTTGAGTCCTGCATCGGGCTCTGAGCTTATGGTACAGGGCATGCTTGGGAGTCTCTCTCTCCCTCTCTCCACTCTCACTGCCCCTCCCCCACTCGCACCAGCTCTGTGTCTCTCAAATAAAATAAAATAACACTTAAAAAATAACATGATTGGGGCGCCTGGCTGGCTCAGTCGGTTGAGCATCCGACTTCGTCTCAGGTCACGATTTCCAGGTCCATGAGTTCGAGCCCCGCGTCAGGCTCTGTGCTGACAGCTCAGAGCCTGAGGCCCGCTTCGGATTCTGTGTCTCCCTCTCTCTTTGCCCCTCCCTCATTCATGCTCTGTCTCTCTCTCTCTCTCTCTCTCTCTGTCAATAATAAAATGAATTAAAAAAATAACATGATGTTAATTGATTTGGGTTTGGGCAGTAGAAACCAGGGTTAGTTAATGACATACTTTTGTTTTTCTGCTCTTTCAAGTATTAAGCATACAATGAATGATCTCTTTTGCACCAAAGCTGCATTCACAAGGTAATTGGAAAAGTTATTTTCACTTCTACATTTTTTAGTGTACTGTATATGATATACCTTTATTCAAGTATCAGTATATCTTATAGTAAGAACTGAATGACATAAATGCACAGTTCTGTAGACCTCCAACCATAGCTTAAATTACGAAATGAAAGGTTGAAGTTATTCAGAAAGGATCCATATTTTTTTTAGCATAGATCAAGAAAAATTTTTTAAGTTACTTAAAATCTGACCTCTGTCATTGTACAGAATAGAATCTGGAGTCCTCTATTGTCTTAGACTTGACACTTGCCTGTGTCACTTTGCAGGCAGTCTTCAGCCACATTTCTTAGTCCTCATAAGGCAAAATTAGAAAAATTATGAAGTAAAGAAGTGCAAATAACTATGGAAAAAGGGATGGATTTTAGGCCCGACTGAAGGAAACGACTGAGTATATCTGGATACTTTTAGAAGCTATATGTATGTATCTGCACATATGTGTGTGTCTGTGTGTATAATTTTTGAGGCTCTGGTTAGAGGTATGACTATTTAGCCCAGGAGTATTTTAATCTTACATGGAAAGTGTGGCCATCACCTGACATAAACCATGTAAAATGAGATTAATCAAGAAAAGGAAAATGTGCTCCTTTACCCTAATACATAATTAGATTTCTTCAAAATGATGTGTAACAGAATTTAACAATGGATGAAATTAGCAATTCATTATATATATGTGTGTATATATACACACACACATACATATATATATATATGACAATCTATTGATTATTTATTCATTATTGTTTTTAGTAATCCTATAATAACTTACAAATCGTTGTATGAAATGTGTTTGGACATGTGAATTGAGGACTGTCAAATGTGTTGCTAAGTATGAAGCCATTTGTCTGTAAATAATTTGTCTGTAAATAAATATACCAGAAGAGGCTAAGAAATTTGGTGAGTGATAAAAAAGCTTATTTCAAACAAATACACTTGTATTGAATATCCACAGTGTACAAAGCACTCCACTCTCTTCCATTTGCAGGATTTCTTTTACTCTTGATTGAACTAGAGACATCTTTCTCTTTCAGTTGTGAAGGTAATTTAAAAATGTACATTTGTGCTTAATTTTTCCTTCTGAGTAGAGAAAGATAAACACAGTAAACAACATTGAACACTTATAATTACAAAATAATGTATGTTTATTGAAGAAAAAATTATAGAAAGAAAAACAATTTTTAATTATTTGTAATCTCAATATGCATAGACAAAAACTATTAAGAATTGGTATATGTGGTCAAGACATAAATAAATACAGGTATGGTGTCACATAAACACATTTACACATGTAATGTAAAGCTGTGATCATCTAATACGTACTATTTATAATTTGCATTTTATTAGTCGCTAATAGTCTTGTGTGAAGGTTGTTTTATGTGTTAACTTGACTGAGCTGAAGGGTGCCCAGATTAAATATTATTTGTGGCTGTGTCTGTCAGGGTGTATCCAGATGAGATTAGCATTTGAATAGGTGAACTCAGTAAATTGCCCTTCCCAACACAAGTGGAGATCGTCCAATCTGTTTAGGACCTAAATAGGACAAATAGGCAGAGGAAGGAGAAATTCATTCCTTTGACTTCCTGCCTGTCTGCTAGAGCTGAGACACAGGTCCTCACCTGCCCTTGGACTGGGATTTATACCATTGGCTCCCCTCATTCTCAGGCTTCTGGACTTGGACTGAAATTACAACACTGGCTTCCTAGGTCTCCAGATGGCAGATTGTGGGATTTCTCAGCCTCCATAATCATGTAAGCCAATTCCTCACAATAAATCTCTTTTTCTCTCTCTTTCTTTCCCTCCCTCTCTCTCTCTCTCCTACTGGTTCTGTTTTTCGAGAGAATCTTAATACACCTTGCAGTTAAAAAAAAACCTGCTTTTATAAAATCTGCTTATAGACCTACCATAATTTTATTTTTTATATTCCACTCCAAATACATATATTTCCTCCTTGCAGTTAAATTTTTGCAAATGGCAAATGTTTATAATACTTTACCTTATTTTAGGAACATTTCTTAACAGTTGGTTTTTGGTATGTATTGCCAAGTTATCCTCCATGATTACAATGGCATTGTAAAATAAAATTCATTGCAATTTATGCAAAACCAGTCTCTATGTTGTAATTTTAAGAATCAGAATCACTACGTTGCAGTATGATTCTCTTTCACTGAATTTTTCATTGTCTGCCTGTCAAAATCAGAATTATTCCTGAGTTCACCATGAAACTTGGAAAAATAATCCCTTGCTTTGACTTTGCTTAAACTTTGAATATCAGGAATGAGGGCTTCCTATGCTCTTTTCTGACAACATTTTAGATACTTCCTGGTAACACACAGGGACCGTAACTCACCACTAATTTATGTTTGTGGGCCCCTACTTATTCCCAGGAGCTGACCAGAGGGTTGAATGGTACCTACTACATCCTTGTGTTCCCCATCTGCCAGACTTAGTTCATGCACGTGGAGACATTCAACAAATGTTTCTGGTTAAATACGTCAACACTGTAGGAATGATGGCCTCTGCCCAGAGAGAAAACTCTGAGATTGTTAAGAAAAATTTGAATAAGAAGAGTCAATTGTTTATTTTTATTACAAAGCTCAAAACAACATCAAGTGGAATACCAGCAGGACATATGCTATAGCAGAAAGGGCATCAGTACAGGTCTGTATTATTATGAAATAAATAAAAGACAGTTTTATTCACACACACACACACACACACACACACAGTTTATGAAACAGACTTTACACAACTGATCAAAAATAAAAATGAAAAAGTACAAATGTTTGTAAGGCAGATATATTCAATCTCCCTGAGGCATTTGCTCCCTACTCACCCAATACACTCTGGAAGAGAAGGACTTTAGGTAAGTCAAATTGGAGTAGAGGCTGGGCAGGATAGAAGTGAATAGCTTGTATCGTCAAAGTGAATTTTACTGTGCAGTTTCACTGTGTTCAGAAAAAAATAGATGGCCAATATACATACTTTGTATAATAAATCCTGATTTTTCCTGGAGTATTTATAGTGTGAATAACAGGCAGATGTCTACATGACTAATCAGGGAAAAACATAACAGCAAAGGGATTTATTAGTTATTTTAAATTTAGTTTGTGAAAGTTTAGAAATTAAAAGAAAAAATACTTTTAGTATTTGCATTTAGCATTTGCATTTGATTCCTAAGTAATTTTTAACTTCGTTAAGTTTGCAATGGTTAACAGTCCCAGAAAGATATGTTGCTTATTCAAATTTACTTCTGAATATTTTCTGTAAATAAAAGACTGTCATGAATAATTTGAAGATACCTATTTATTAGATGATGGTTTTCTAAAATTACTGACATATATTAGATGGATAAACATTTTTACCTTTATGAATAAGACAGTTCTAAGAAATTTCTAAGGCCAGGGTATCAAATTTATTTATTGTAAATATCTGTATCTGTATAGATATACATGCATTCATAAGTACAACTTAAATAAGCAAAGAATGAATAAGAGCCACAAAAACAGTTTATATCATTCTTCCTAGGAAAGGTTTATAGAACTGTCCTTAAATAGTCTAGAACTACATAAACCTTAGCACTTTCTCAGTATTTAAATTAGATTACACATTTATTGTACACTAAATACATGATATTGTAATAAACTTAAATGAGTAAGAGTAAGTTAATTTAGTTGCCATATAATTATCTCAACAAGGAAAACATTAAATGTGCTTTATTGCCCAAATTCATACATTAAACTTGCAGAGAATTTGAACATTTAACTGGTGTTTAACAAAATAACTATAGTGAGTTGATTGGATATCAATTAATTGCCAAAATTAGCATGTTAATTAGTATTTATTTTACTATAATGGTAGTTATCTAGGAGATTGCTAATTGAAATACTTTAAGCCTTTCTTTTCCAAGAACAGAATTACATTGATAGCCTTGCTTTTTGAAAAATGTATATGGGAATCAAATGGGCATACTATATACAATAAAACTCAAGCACTTATAAATAAATTAATATTTAACCTGTTTAACTTATTAAACTTATTTAAATATAAGTGGTAGTAGATTCGATCTCTATTGTTTCTAGGGTAGAATAGTTTTAGTAGCTCAGCTTGCCTCATGTTTAGCAACACTTTAAAAAGTGTAGTTAAGTTTAAGACAGTAAAGTGCAATATTTGTTGTCCTTGCTTTGATCCAACTCAGATAACTTTCCTATGGTGCTGATCAATTATTCCAATTAATCATTATCTATGTTATCACACAAATTGTTCTCATCTGTAATTAGTAACTACTAATCCCTGTGGAGTTGGATGGATAGATACGTATATACATGTATATATATATCTTACGAAATTATCACTCTTGGCCCAATTTGACAGGAACTTTTTAAAATAAATTTTAAATAAAGCTTCTTTCTCCTTCCAAGTCTTTTCTGGTTTCCATAGGCCTTTTTATCCATCAAAACTTCTTTAGAACTCTGGCAAGAATATCTTAGGTTCTTTGTAGAGCGAGAAACAAAACAAAACAAGCAAACAAATACATACCCTACAGCCACCATCAGCAACAATAACAAAAATCAGGTGAACAATTGTGGACGCTTCAAGTGACTCAGTCTTTCTCAGGCACCTGACCAGATGGATCTCTAGCAAACTATGTCACTTCCTTTTTTTTTTTTTTTTCTTACGAGACTAGAAGTTGGAATTTATGACCTTCTGGTTAACATTATTAACATTTTTAAAAGAAAAGTAGAAAAGAGGGACTTTACATATACTGAGTTTCTAATGTATTCCACTATGACCCAGTAGTTTCCTTATTTAACTTTAGCTTCAAATCTGTTCCAGAAGATGTTGAACTCCTAGGTCCATATCTAGAATCTGCTTATTTATTCTCTATTTACCTTTCAAAATGCTCAGTCCTCTATTGTTTAGGGATTTTAATTGTAATCAATGGAAAAGATAGGCTGTGATTAGCTTATGCCATGTTAATTGGCATTGGAAGTCTAATGATGTGTTTTGAAATTACCCGTCTCACTGGTGGGTTTCTAATATTCAAGATTGTTAACTGTGTGTAATTGGTCCGCTTATGGGACAGTTTTTTTTGTTTGAGGAAAAATTCCCAAAAGCCCAGCTAACATCATTTCCTCTTGCCCTTTTTATAATTGTGTGACATATAATAGTTTTACGAATTTTTTTTCATTTCCAAATATCCAAAATGGTCCATGAAAGTCAATTCAGATTTTTATAGCCCCCCTGAAGTTAAATAAGCATGAGCTTAATTTGTTTTTGCATAAAAGAACTCAGATTCACAGTATCTTAGTAGAAAAAAGAAGGAGCTATGTCACCCAAAACACGCCAGGTCTCAAGAGTAGTATTTATATTTATGACCAGTATATACTGGGCTCCCTGTAATTTGAGAGCTGCCCTGAGAGCCCAGGCCTTGTCCAAGCACATCTGCTCCTCACCCCTGAGCTCATAGTAAGTCATCAACCTAAGTTCACCTTCTGTACAGTTCTCCAGGTGGGGCAGTCTTGGTCTGCACACTACTGCCCTACTGGGTTCTAATGCTCCCACCACAGAATATGCCCTGATTTCCCACTCCTTCACTTTTGTCTCACTGCTCCAGAGCATAATCCCACGTCCTTCTATTTGTAAGTGTCCAGAAGTATGTCTATATGCAAACCCTCACCACTAACCACTTTCCATCCTCTCTTCTGACTCACCACGGCACTACTGGGCCATCATACTCTACCTTCTATCTACCTCAAGACAGCACATACATGAAGGCAGGATGACCTCTTACACATCTGTAGTCAGTACTCAAATCTTTAAATAGAGCAAGAAAATTTATCTAAGGCAGCATTGTCTGGAAAACTAAAAAAGATAATGATTGAACAATATTATAGACTGCAAAAGACCACAAATAGTGCATTCTACAATCAGCCTATGATAGGATGCATCTAATATAATATAAAACAAATCTATAGGCTAAATTTCTTAAACAGACATGTCAATTATGCATCAATACTTTGAATCAGGAGTAAGAGTTTAGAATAATTCACAGAAAAAAACATTTAGGCTGTTTATATCCTTGAAGGATGATTTCTATTGTTATTCAATTAGAATTTGTTTGTTTAGCCAGTATGGTATCAATATTTACAGTAACATTAGGCTTAAAGTAAAAATATTTGCGTTGTTAGTTTTTACTCATAAGCCCACCCATTTCATTAATTGTTCTTTAAAATGTAAATACCTCTCAATTGAAATTGGAACAATAATTTTAAAAATTGTATATAATTTGATGTTTTTAATACATCTTAATCACATTACCTTCAGTGCCAGATATATTTATGATTAGGTTAAAATACATTTCAGACCTTCTGATTAAACATCTCATCTAGATCAGAAAAATGACCTTTTATTGATCAGCAGTTAATTGACTTTTGTCTTTCTATCAAATCAACAACACTGATGACCTTTTGGAGAAAAAGAAAACTGCCAAACATATTCTTGAAGTCCTTGAAAAATACATTGTTATAAAGTATTCTGTTTTGGTAAAAAGGCAAAGCCCAAGTAAAACTCTATAATTAACAAAAGCACTGATTTCATATGTATTTCCTCAATCCTTGAACAACATTCTTTTATGTACTTGTAGGCAGACATGTTATATTATTTTCCCTTCTTAAAATCTAGGAAATTAACAGTTTTGTATGCTCCAAGATCTGAAATTAATTTGAGTATCATCAGACAATTATTACCTACTGGCATTCAGCAAAGTAATTGTTTATTTCATACTGCTTACCCAGTGATTATAGTGTTGGCCAGACTTTTAAAATTTAGCTGTTTTCAATTCTTTATCTTCCAAAGAAAAAAATATTTTTAAAAGAAAATTATTCACTGGATCTATATTGTCAAAATCTTTGTAGATAATTTTTTTGTTCACAGATTACTGACCCAATAAACTGGAGTAATTACATTCATTAGAGTCCATCAGATGCCACACCTGTGTGGTAATGGCTCAGTTCAGTTCTCAGAGTGAAGGCACAAATGGTCAGTCGGCTTGTAAAGATCAAGTGTATGGTGAGTTGAAGTAAATACATCAAGTAAGCATATCAGAAATTCTGTGCAGTCCTTCAAATTTAATGATGAAGTACTGACTCACCTTCTACTACGCTGGCTTTTCAGTTCTACCTCTACATTCTCCTCTTATCTTTCTTGTATCTGATAGCACATATTTTGGAGCAAATCAGCTGAAGTAAACATTTAGTACTTTATTATGAATAAAGGACACTAGCTCCTGAGGTTATTTTATTCCTGACCGTGGCCTGAGCTAAGGATATATCCACAGTATCATTAGAAGGTATAATGAATATGGAAGTGTGTAGTGAGATACGGTTTGTGTTTCATCCTATGTGCTGTCAAAAGAACTTTTTAAGGATCTGCTTAGTGATAAAGCCAAGTTTCTCCAAGCCTTGAGGATACCTGGATTAATAAAACAAATTCACGTTAAGACGCAAGAGAACCCTTTCCTGTTCTGTTTTTATTCACCAAATTATGAGACCTTCTTTTTCCTTCAGATACCTATCCCTCTTGGGATATTATCCTCAGTGATTTCACATTGTTGATATAATAACTTTTGTCCTACTGCTGCATAATGTTTCACAATAATGCCCCTGGGCTTTCTCTCTGTCCCTCTCTGTCTCTTTCTCTTTTTTCAATTTATGATTTTTCCTCAGCTTTTGAGGTATAGTTGAAATATAAAATTATATATATTTAAAGTGTACAGCATGATGATTTGATAAATGTATACACTGTGAAATGATTTTTACCACTGAACTAATTAACACATCCATCATCTCACATAGTTACCTTTTTGTGTGTGTGATAAGAATGCTTAAGGTCCATTTACTTAGCAAATTTCAAGTATACTATGCGGCATTATTCACTATAGTCACCAAGCTGTCCATTGGATTCCCAGAATTTATTCATCTTATAACTGGAAGTTTGTACCCTTTGACCAGCATTTATACATTTTCCCTATCCCCTTGCCATAGTAGCCACCATTGTATATCTCACTCATGAGTGGAATCTAAAATGAAAATGAAAATTTTAACTCATGGAAACAGAGTAAAATGGTGGTGGTTGCCCTTGGACTTTCCACATTGAAATATGTGTGATGGTCTTCCAAGGGCAAGGATCGTACATATATATCTCGTGAACTACTGTAGTCCAAGTGACAAATACAATATTTGAACATTATTTTTTGAATCAATATTGTATACATTCTGCTCTTATTAATATGAGAAGAGAATATATATCTTATTCCACTTGTGCTATATTTAGGCACTTGATTCAGACTAGCCTATTAGATTCTATGTTAATTACAAATACCTAAGATCTATACCACTTTACTTATTTTTCTTTTTCCAGTGTCCCATTCTAAAGCTTTTGCCATAAATACCATTTGATCTGGGGGCGCCTGGGTGGCGCAGTCGGTTAAGCGTCCGACTTCAGCCAGGTCACGATCTCGCGGTCCGTGAGTTCGAGCCCCGCGTCAGGCTCTGGGCTGATGGCTCGGAGCCTGGAGCCTGTTTCCGATTCTGTGTCTCCCTCTCTCTCTGCCCCTCCCCCGTTCATGCTCTGTCTCTCTCTGTCCCAAAAATAAATAAAAAACGTTGAAAAAAAAAATACCATTTGATCTGAAACATTCATTCTATGAGGCCAAGAGAAAGGGATTAATTTTAAATTATTTTAAATAATTAAATGTAGATTCTAAACCTTATACACCAGAGAAAGCACACCATTTCCTTCATGTAGGTAGACAGAGTTTGATGCAACCCACATTTATAAAATGAAGACTAAACTCTGGTTAAAATTGCATAAAGTATCTTGGATTTCAGAAAATCAAAAATCATGGGATCCAAGAGGCCTCCTGCATTTCGCTTTGGGATCTCTTAATAAAAATATTAAAGATATGTCTTTATGATGTAATTATATAACATTGGTCCTATTCCATAAAATATTCTTTTACTTTGAAAACAGGGACTTAGAAAATAGTGAGTTATACTGCTTGATAGACTACACCTAAATTTAAATGTTACTTACCACAATTAATAGAGATAGAGATAAGAGTGGAGAATGGCTAATAAATTTGAAAATGTGAAATCTTTATATTGTCCTTAAAAAAAGCATAAAGGTGATACATAAGATATAATATGTATGTGGGCATTGGAAAACTGAGAAGAGAATAAATATTTCTTTCTCATTTTCCTGATTCTACTTTAGTTTTTATTTTTAAAAAACTTTTTTTAATGCTTATTTATTTTTGAGAGAGAGAGAGAGAGGGAAAGAGACAGAGTGCAAGCTGGGGAGGGGCAGAGAGAGAGGGAGACACAGAATCCGAAGCAGGCTCCAGGCTTTCAGCTGTCAGCACAGAGCCCAATGTGGGGCTCCAACCCACAAAGCATGAGATCATGACCTGAGCTAAAGTTGGATGCTTAACCAATTGAGCCACCCAGGCACCCCTCCTACTTAAATTCTAATGAAAAGTAACCTCATTTTTCATTGAATTTTCTTAACCTTTATTTAACAATTTCAGAATAATTATTTGGTGTTTTAGTAAACTCAATGATGGCCCATGAGGCATTATTTTGTTTTAGCTGATTTTCATTATGGATACTTCAATTTTTGAAGTACTTAATGTACTTCAAACCACTACATCTTAATTGTTTTAATGTCCAAAATATCTCATCTTTTACCCCATTTGAGCCACTTTAAGCTAATTCCTAAATTCTACTGATAGAATCCTTGTTCATGTCTCATCTTTCAAATTTATGTTCCAAACCTAGAATTAGCTTTTTTTTTTTCTAGTGGAAAGTGGTACTTACAAGTACTTGGGACCCTAGAGATTCCCACTTATTTTGGGTTGTTATAGTTTTTAAGATTTCTCAGGGGACAGTTAAGAATTACATAGCTTTTAAAAAGCAAAAATAAATCATATGTTCATAATACTATTACAATTCAAATTAGAGACTATTGGATTTTAATTAACTTCGTAGATTTTATATTTTGAACTGTTTAATACTGAAAATCTTGATTCCTAATGACTTGAGTATACTTATTTTCTTTATCATGTTTATACATATAATAATTTATTTTTTTAATGTTTATTTTTGAGAGAGAGACAGAGCACAAGCAGGGGAGGGGCAGAGAGGGAGAGAGGGAGACACAGAATCTGAAATAGGTTCCAGGCTCTGAGCTGTCAGCACAGAGCCCGACTTAGGGCTTGAACTTACAAGCCGTGAGATCGTGACCTGAGCTGAACTTGGGCGCTTAACTGACTGAGCCATCCAGGTGCCCCTATACATATAATAATTTACTGCCACTTGTACCAATAAGATTAATAAATTCAATTTTAAATGATTTGGGGTTTTTGTCCTTTGGACATGTCCAAGCGAGAAGGTACAAATTTTAACAATAGACATACCCTGTCAACCCTGCCATCTTCTTCAAAATGTTAGAGTTCTCCTTGTTTCTTAGTATCATTTTTATGGAATAAATGCATTTCATTATATATTCTTTTAATTCAATGATTTTAGCTTAATATTTATAAATGAAAAAAAATTTAGACTCCCTGAACCAAATAAAAACAGCAATATGTACACAGAAATATCTTTGAACAACATTGAAAATAAAATTGCAGAACTTCATATCTATTATTCTCTGAAAAACATGCAGAGTTTCAACAAGAGCATCTGAGATATTGTTAGCTCTGAGGCAACTCAGGGTCACACTCAGTGAGAGTTGTCTGACATTTTGTATTTGTTCTCAATGTGTTTGTTCAATGCTTTTTTTATTTAGCCTTTGTTTTTAATCTCTCTTGAACTGTATTTGAACTCAAAAACTGAGATGTGTTGAATAAATGCAAATGAGAATATAATAGTCTTTGATAAAGGAGCACATTGCAAAACAGTAATATGCATGCTGCATATGCCAGTTACCACAGTGCATGCTAACATAAAGAGTGAACAAGAAGTTGTGTAGATAGTATTTGATAGTAAAATGCATTGTACAAAAGGAACACCTAATTTTGTGATAGAAAAACTTGTGCAATAACTAGTAAAATGGACGAGAGTCTAGTGATAGTGACATCCCTTTCTTCACTTGTTGATCCAGCTGAAGGTAATGACCTTGCTTGAGCAGCTGATGATGGAGTTTGTGGAAAAGAGTCATGAGTCAGCAAAGAAGTTGATATTAAAAACAAGCCTTATACAGTTGGATAGATTCAAGAGTTGTGTCATGCTCCATAATAAAAATGGCAAAGTGGGAACATAGTTCACATTGAAGAGATTGTGTACAAATGTCTGATTTATAAAACCTTGTTGATGAATGAGACTGTACCAATAAATATTTTCTAGGTATATGAAGTAAGTTTGTTTGAAAAGCACTGTCCATTCTGCATATTTACCTCATAGCAGAAGAAATGCCCGGTCTCAAAGAATTAAAGGATAATGCTAACTTTAATATTCAGGGTAAATTGTAAGATACTAAGTTAAAAATCTTATAAATGCAATGGTACAAAAACCTCCAGGTAGTCAAGGAAATGATCAAAAGAAAATAGCTAATTATCTGGAGGTTAAATTACAAAGTTGGGATGAGGAAAAAGGATATTCTGGTCTAAGTGAAATATTTTCCCCAGAACAATGCATTACACAGCAAACATATCATAAAGGAAGCTTTGTGTGGCAATGACAGTTATCTTACACATATGACCTATTTTGTTCAGCATAGTTACAAATTTCAAAAATTTTCACTACTCTGAATATGCTATTAAAGTCCATGGGCCATAGGGTTATTACAGCTTTCAAGGCATGTCTGCTTATTGCTTATATACTATATTCCAGTACATGCATTCCAACAAGAAGCTTCACTTGGAGGTCTCTCCAAGACTCTTGGCTTGTAAATAAATCTCTAGAGTTAATTGGGAAAACTCAGTAAAGATTTTCTCCATAAATAATGAATGTTGTATACATGAAACTATCCCTATATACTGTCCCTTTTCCCAAGACTAAAAAGATTTTAAGTACAGGGGAAAAATGTTCTTAAAAATAAATATAGGTTTGAAGAAATTGATGAAAAAGATGTAGACAAGCTTGAAACCTCATCTCTAAGAAAATAACAACTATCGAATTTGTTCAGTCAGAACATGAAGAGAATAGAGCCAATAGGGAGCAGCCAATCAAATCATCAATAGTTAAAAATAATGTATGAATCTCATTCTATAATTATGATGCATTGGATATGGCTGTGAGGCATGAGGTAGATGTCAATAATGACTTGTGTCTTTGACTTGAATAATCGAACAGGTGAAGAGGCAGTCAGAGTTAGAACTCAAGGATATAACCTTTGGTATCAATAGTATTAATTGAGTTTTAGCCACATTGAATTATAAATTTATTCACTATAAGTAATATTGACAAAACATTTTACTGATTAACATTAAAAAATAAAATTTTGGGACAGATTGTTGTTATCTAAGAGATTTCTGTAGAAGGAGAAAAAGAAATAATAAGACAGTATATAGAATATATATATTCTGAGTTGAGGCTCAGAAAGAAAAGTAAACCTAAAAAGAAACTAGGAGAGAAGAGATAAAATTTGGGGGAGAAAACAAAACAATACAAGAGATGGAGTGCCTTGGAAGCTTCCATAAACTAAATGTTTATGTCTCCCTCCTCCCCCACCGCCTTTTTACCCATAATTCATATGTTTAAATCCTAATTCTCAATGTGATGATATTAGAAAGTAGGGCCTTTGGTAGGTGAGTAGGTCATGAGGGTGGAATCCTTATGAATGGGATTAATGCTCTCATAAAAGAGACTTAAAGTTCTTTCAGCTCTCTTCTATGTGAAGGTAAGAGGAGAAGATGGCCGTTTGCAAACCAGGACGTAGGTCCTCTGCAGACATCCAATCTGCTGGCACCTTCATTTGGGATTTCCCAGCCTCTAGAATTTGAGAAAGTAAATTTCTGTTGTTTATAAGCCATCCAGTCTGTTGTATTCTGTTATAGCTGCCCAATCAGACTAAGACAGAAGGCAAAACAGAATGTGGACCAATCAACCATTTCAAGTGATGCCATGACTCTAAGTCTGAAGGACTGAGGAGCATAGAATTTATTGATATTTGACCTCAGCAAAGGCATTTTTAATAGAATGAAAGAAACATGATTTTCAAAGCATTTACAATCTAGTTGCAGTCTTGTTTCTTCAGGTTTGTTTCCTTACAGAAACTATTCCAAGGAAACTGATACAAATCAAGATACCTCGGTGAAGGCATAAATCAGTGTATGTCAAACATGCTTTATGATTTTTCATTCCAGAGTCATGCATGAGTGATAAATGACATGCCCATCTTCTTTGCCTGTCAAATACCTACCTATTCTTCAAAATGTAGCTCAGTGTTGCTTTTTGTATAACACATTCCTTATCTACACAGCTGAAAGAGATCTCATCTTTTTCTGAAAAAACTATCAACATTAATTATCATAAGTTCAAGATATAAAATATATTTGCTATATAATGTTCTATCTCTTCCCCAATATTTTAAGAACAGAAACGTTTATACCTATTATTCTATAGTTTTTGTTTACTTTTTGACATCTTAGAATAACAGCATTAAGATATTTGTTGATGCTGGGTGGCCTAGATGGCTCAGTCGGTTAAGCATCCCACTCTTGATCTCAGCTCAGCTGATGATCTCCCAATCATGAGATCCAGCCCTGCATTGTGCTCCACGGTTGGCACGGAGCCTGCATAAGATTCTCTCTCCCTTGCCCTCTGCCCTTTTCCCACCGCTTCCACGCTCTCTCTCTCTTGAAAAAAAAATAGATATTTTTGATTGCTAATGACCATATCCTCTCACAATACTCTCATTCAACACATAAAATTAAGGAAGCGGTGTTTTATATAATATTGTGACATCTTCTTGATCTTTTAATTTTTCATAACTTAAAAATATTTGAGGTCGGGGACACCTGGTGGTTCAGTCAGGTAAGCATCTGACTCTTGATTTCAGCTCAGGTCATGATCTCACAGTTTCATGAGTTTGAACCCTGGGTTGGGCTCTGTGCTGGCAGTATGGAGCTGGCTTGAGATTCTCTGTCTCCCTCTCTCTCTGCCCCTCCCCACTAGCTCTGTCTCTGTCTCTCTCAAAATAAATAAATAAACAAAAAATATTGGATATCAGTTTCTATTTATTGATAAATATAATAGTTCATAAAAGCTATGCAACTTTGAGATTGTGATGTTATCAAAAAAGATAGCTCTATTAAATTATAAAAAACATGTAAGTAGCAAAATCCCTCATATATTAGGTGATTCACACTATATGACCAAAACCAATCCATACTTTAAATATTCCAACTCTTTATGTTGGACAAGCAATATATCTCACGTAAGGGCAGAGCCTGTAGGGAAAAGTGAAATGACAAACGGGGCAATAGACTTCCCAGCGATATATGCTCTAAAAGATAAGCCAAAACTTCCAACTCCTTGAGAAAATTGAATTTTCATTCCACTTTTAAAAGCATTTTTATAATAATAAAATAATATTTCATAAAATGTATTCCTCTTTTTTACAATGAAATGTTATGAGTGATGTATTTCATGTATGTGTGTTTATCTGTGATACAATACTGAATATATGATTCATGTGTGTGTGTGTGTATATAAAAAATAAAAATTGAAGATGAATATGAAATTTTGTAATTTCTTTCATTTTGTGAAAGAAATTTTTTTCTTTCACATTCTCACAAAGTACATATTAGTAATTACGTTTGATTTAGACTCTGCACTAGGGCATACACTGTGTGTGTGCGCGCGCGCGCGCGTGTGTGTGTGTGTGTGTGTGTGTGTGTGTGTGTGTGTTTTAGAGGCGTAACATACTCCTAGTGGTTGAATAAAATACCTTTCAAATTCTGGATAGCTTTGTTTTCAACCTGAGGTGCTCAAATCCTCTTTAAAACCTAGTCCCTCCATTTTATCTTAATAATTACATTATTTCTTTATGTCTCTAGCTGAGTTTGGCTCCTGGCCAAAAGCACTGGCAAAAAAGCCTTTAAGACAATGAGAACTGAATATTTATTTACGCTCCCCGCTTTCCCTGTCCTGTATTTCCTGAGTTGGTTGCCTCCCTCCACCAAAGGACAAAGTTCCAGTGGGAAGCGCAAAACTCACAAATACTCTCTTCAGGCTCAGATAATCACTCTCTGCCTTTGCCTTTTTTTTTTTTTTTTTAAATATGGACGTAGATAAAAATGTCCCAATCTTGCTAGTTCCCCACATACCGTGCCATCTCTAGCTATTTCTCTATACCCTGCACATACCTTTGTATATATTCTTTTTGAATTTTTTTTTTCAATTTTCTCTTTCAAGTGTGCTGTCTTTTTCTTGCTGAGATCCAAGGTGGTACAGTAGCGACACACACGCACATATATATTTAAAGGATGTGCCAACAATTGAATGATAAATTATTTGTTTCCACAAGGATAGAAATTCAGCATGACCTCAAGAACACTAGATCCAGAAATTGGGATGTCATTAGAATGTCTTCAGAACTCTTTGAGTTCTAGTATGCTTCAAGCTTCTCCATTGCTTTGGGCTAACTCTGGCAGAGAATATTGGCTATAACACCTATACTTTGTGAAGTTGCAAGCAACTAGATCTTGGTATTTTCAGTTCTGAATCAAAATTTCTATAGACTTTTCTTGTCTCTGAGAAAATGAGAGAGGTTAGAACCCTATGCAGGCACTGAACATCTATACAATGTAGCTGGAATTTGAAAATTAAAGTAGCCACTAAAATATTGAGATATTAATCCTTAGAGTAGTATATGGCAAAAACACACACAAATTTGGGAATCAGAGATATGAATGTCTCCAAGAATTTAAAAAGATCACAAATTATATACAGTAGAAATATGTAAGTTTTGTCAATTTTTGATATTTGTAAATTTATCATAAGGAAAAGGACTAACTATAATGTCTATTAGTAGTATGCTGACATCACCTTCTAAATAATTCCTCCAAATTTTCCTCTTTCTGTCTGCTAAAATAAAGTTTAGAGATGAAATGAAAAACTCCAGGCACACAGGATACCTTGATTAAATATTTATTTATGGAAAATAACTACATCTATATGATTTTTTTCATCATATTTTTAGGAATAGGGATTAACCTCAGAAAATTTAGCCAATTTATTATAAAATAACATGGTTGTAAAATATATTAAAAATCAGTATTTGGTATGCTTTATATATAGGCCCTCATCAAGAAAATCATCTTCAGAGTTATGTGTCTAGTAAATACAATTTACATCGTAGACAGCAACAACTAGAATAATATTAAATTTAAGTTGTATATGAATTGAGATAACATCTGTGAAGTTGAGTAAGTATTTCAAAGGAGGAAAATTGAATTAAAAATGTAATCAAATGTCATTCTGAATCTTCAAATGACACATCTCTACTGCATATAACTGGAATCTTCTGGAATCTTTCATAGGAAAACATATAAAATAACAACAAATTGTATGATAAGAATAAATTGAGACTATATCTTCCTATGTGGATGGGGAAGATAATCTAAAATATATACATATCCTGATGTCATGGTTGCAGAAAAATTAATATCAATATTGGAATCACAATTTGATGGTAACCCTATAAGAATAAGTGGTAACATGAATATCAGATCATAACTTTCACATGTAATAAAGAATTTGAATAAGGATTTGAACAAAGATGAATCCTTTAGGATATCAGAGGAAATAAAATTCACTAAAATAAATTCCAACCCATTATACAATTATTGCACAGAAACAGTAAAAGGACAATATGACAGGTTTCCGGAATCTATAGTTAGAATGTTTGCACATATTTTATGCAATGACACTGCATATTCAGATTGATCACTGACCTAGGCATTAGATAACCAATTCACAAGATGCAGACCCTAAAGCGGAAAGTTGGTATTTATTAACTATGTTTGAGGCTGGGACATTCAGGTGAATTAGCTGTTGAAATTGAAATTTTATTGTATGTTGTCAGATAATGTCTTCTAAAAATGTGTATCCATATATATTATATCTAGTAGCTTATAAAAAGCTAAATGTTGGGAAGACAAGTATAATAAGAAAAGTGGTAGTGAGCCGTTCAAGAATTTTATCGTATTATTTTATTTTTTTATAGAGTTCATTTATTTATTTTTGAGAGAGAGAGAGAGCGTGCGCACAAGAGCAAGAGTGAGACACAGAATCCAAAGCAGACTCCAGGAGCTGAGCTATCAGCACAGAGCCCACTTGAGGTTCAAACTCACGAACCATGAGATCATGACCTGAGTTGAAGTCGGACGCTTAACTGACTAAGCCACCCAGCTGCCCTGAAGAATTTTAAACTGGATTTTTATTGACTATGTACCCCATATGGGACCTTTCACAATTTATTTTAAATATTTATAGGAATATTTATTCTTCATTAGTGTTAGGCAAATTTTATTGAAATATTCAAATTAATGTTCCAAAAGAGTAGATTTTCAAGGAATATTAAGGGAATATATCTTTTCTTTCTTTAATTCTTCTCTTTAATCTAGAGTGTAAGGGAAGAGATTTTAAGGCACGATTGGGAATACCTTAAAACTCTATACATGATTTATTTCTTCCCACAGGATTTAACTTCACACCGGACTGGCTTTATGGATCAGTGACCTGTGAAATTATAGAAACTTATGCTTTGTGTTTAGCTAATTCTCTGTTTTCACCACCTTGAAAATCTTTTTTTTTTTAAACAAGAGACTGTATAATTTCATTTGGCACTGAACCCTGCGAATTACATAATCTATCCTGAGTCCGTCCATCAGTTCAGAGATGTTTATCTTTTTTCACTCATGTATCTTGGTTCCTAAAACAGTAACTGATTATAGGTAGGCATTTAGTAAATAATGATTAAATTAAACCATGTACTTCAGGCTCACATAAATGTCTCCAACTGTACCCTCTCCATTCTTAGGCCTATTTTAATAATATGACTTTCTTTTCCTCAAAATAAAGAGAGGGGTAGATTAATATAATATTTTTGAAACAAATGAAATTGCCTTGCATATTAAAATCTAGAAATGAAAAATGAAGTATTTTGAGTTATAGAGTTAAAACTACAGGCTGTCTTCTTATTAAGGGAAGAGGGGGGTACCTTATTAAGGGAAGTGGCTCAGTTTGTTAAGCCTCTGACTCTCGATTTTGGCTCAGGTCATGATCTCATGGTTTGTGGGTTCGAACCTTGTTTTGGGCTCCATGCTGACAGCGCAGAGCCTGTTTGGGATTCTTTCTCCCCCACTCTCTTTGTCCCTCCCTTGCTTGTGCTCCCTGTGTCTCAAACAAACAAACAAACAAACAAACAAATAAACATTTAAAGAAAAAAGAGAGAAGAACATTCTCTTTATTTAATTCAACAGTTCAATAAAGTTTTAGAATCTCTGTCTCATTCTGTCTCTTACGTGCTTCCTGTTTTTAATTTCTGGCTGTGTACTTGAGTTTTCCAGGATCACATCATCAAATTTAATCTTTATCCTCTTTTTAACTCTCTTTGACAGTTTCATCATACTCAAGAACTTGGCTAGCTATTTATTAATACTGCCAAAAATGTATAACCTCCTCCAATGAACTCCAGACAAACACATAAACATTCACTAAATTATTTGTATACATGCTTCACAGACAACCTGATCTCAGAATCTGAGCTTTATTTATTTTCCTATGTGCTGACATACATATCCTATGTATCCTATGGATACATGTATCCCCACAGAATCTTGTTTGCTGTATTATATAAGCATCTATCGATTTGTGGCAATTCAATATCACACATTTGTTACTTTCCCAAGAGAAAATTTGAAATTGAAAATTTTCAATTGGAAAATATGAAGTAGAAAATATTTCAGATTCATAATTATAGTCAGAATGATTCTTAAGTTTAAATGTTTACTGTTGCAGAATCTATAAATCCTATGATATTTGGGTTAAAGAATCATGAATGATTAAATCTGGACTCTTTTTATCTTTTTGCTTGTTATTTATACGAATAATAAATAATATTTATCTTTGTATAGACTATGAAACTATGAAGAAGAAAGCATAAAATCTAAAGTAAAAGATAGTCCTGGACATATCTTGGAAAGTAGGAAGTAACAGGGAACAGATTTCTCCACATGAAATAACTAACTTGTGTGGATAAATGCAAAAGAGTATGTTTTCAAATCTTTTAAAAAATAAGTGACTTCTTACAGCAAAATACATACATACATACATACATACATACATATAATTTTTGTGGGACTAATAAAAACACAGAGATAAAGTGTTAGAGAGCAAATGGCAAAAAAGCCAAGAGAGGGTGGAAATATTCTGTTCTAAATTTTTAATACTATTAGTGAAGTAGTGTAATATATATTGAAGTTAGAATGCATTAATTTCAAGATATATACCATAAAATTTAAGTAATCACTAAAAGGGCGAAACAATTCCTGCAAACTAGTGAGTGAACAAATGAGTGAAAATGACATCATGAAAACAATATTCACCTAATCTAAAGAAAATTGGTAAAGAAGAAAAGGAAAAAGATAGGTCAAATAAACAATAAATGACAAGACATTAGATTTAATTCTAAATATATGAATAATTACCTTAAATATAACTAGTCTCAATCCCCAACTAAAAGGCAGAAACTATCAGATTAAATAAAAATGCCAGGAGATTATGTATTGCTTACAAAAACAAACAAACAAACAAACAAAAAAACCCAAAACATTTAAATGTAAAGACATGGATAGGTTATAATTTAAAATATGGAAAAAGATGAATCATGCTCTTATCAAAAGCAAGATGGAGTATCTATATTCTTATTAAAGGAAAATTGGAGTGCGTCAGACAAAGAAAAGCTGAAAATTGAAATAAAAGTTACTATTTACAATAGTATAAAAATAAAATTCTTAGGGATACATTTAATATATAGGTATATATTTGACAAAAGTCTTAAGTTTTACACTGACTACTATAAAACAAATATGGCTGACAAATGAAAGAAGACCTAAGTAAATGGAGCGGCATATTATGTTAATGGGTAATGGGTCAGAACACTCAAAATAGTTAAAACATTAATTCTTTCAAAATTGACCCATAGATTCAAGTCAATCCAGTCAAAATACAAATAGGCTTATTTATAAACGTTGAAAAGCTAAAATGTATGTGGAAATACCATCTACTTAAAATGGCCAAGGCAATGTTGAAAAGATTAATAAAGTTTTAGAACTTAAAGCACCCGATTTCGACACTTCTTATATAGCTACAGTTATAAAGTCTATGTGATATTGTACTGAAAATAGACGCATAAATCCGTGGAAAACAATAGTCCCACATACATATGGCCAATTGATTTTTAACACACATGCCAAGGCAATTCAATTTAAAAACGATTAATTGGTCAACAGATGGTACTGGAACAATTGGATATTCTTATGCAATATTGAAAAAAGAAATCTAGGTACTTACCTTACACCATATTCAAAATTTAATTTGGGCTTTTCATGTTACATCCATATCTGTGTTTATATTTTATTTGTCTCACTTTCAAGTGTATCATGGTAAGTGTACAGATATTTTCATTAATAATATGCTAAGATTTGGCAAAAAAGAAAAAATTCCTTTTGAGTTTGCCCTAAAATAAATGAAACTTAATTCAGGAAAAAATGAATATAAATGTGTCATAGATATAAATGAGAGAATAAAAAATTAAGTATCTAGGCAAAAGTTAGGAGAAAGTTGTGATGATGTTAGCTTTGGTAAATAATCTTAAAATGTGATTTAAAACATGTGAATGATGAAAGAAAAACATCAATATATTGGGTTTCATCAAAAAATGAGAAGGTAAGAGACAGACTGTATCCCCTTTATGAAACATATTTGTTAACAAAAAAAATGTATGTAGAATATATAGAGTATTATTATAACTCAATGAACAGAAAGCTAACAACCAGCTTTTTTAAATGGACAAAATATTGAATTACAAAGGAAAATATACTGATTGCAAATAATCACCTATGAAGGTGTCAACATCATTAGCCAACACAATTAGATTCCACTACACAAGTATTTGAATGACTAAACTTAGAATGACTGATCATACCAACTGTAGGCAAAGCTGAGGAATAATAGCATTTTCATACACTGCTGGTGAGGATACAAACTGATAAGACTGGTTTGGAAAATATATCCTGGCATTTCATGCCTAGGTATTTACTCAAGATAAATAAGAACATATGCCCACATGGGGAACCTGGGTGGCTCAGTTGGTTAAGTGTCTGACTTCAGCTCTGGTCATGATCTCTCGGTTTGTGGGTTCAAGCCCAATGTCAGTCTCTGTGCTGAAAGCTCAGAGCCTGGAACCTGCTTCAGATTCTGTGTCTCCCTCTCTTTCCCCCTTCCCTGCACTCTCTCTCTCTCTTTCTCTCTCTCTCTCTCTCAAAAGTAAACATTAAAAAAAGAACATATGCCCACGCAAAAAAAGTGGTACAAATGATCTCACGTACTCATGATCTAACGGTCATGATCTCATGGTAATGAGATTAAGCACGCGTCAGGCTCCTTGCTGAGTATGCAGCCTGCTTGAGATTTTCTCTCTCCCTCTCTCTATCTCTGTCTCTCCCCCATTTGTGCTCTCTCTTGCACTCTCTCTCAGAAACTAATAAATAAACATTAAAAAAGAAGTATTGAATATATGCACCAATATGAATATATCTCAGAAAAAGTATGCTGAGTAAAAGGAGAGACAAAACAATAGATGCTTATTATTCTACATTTATATACATTTCTACAAATAAAATTTTGTTTTTAACAACAGAAAGTGTATCAGTGGCTGCCTAGGGATGGGGAATGCTTGGTAGAGAACAGTTTGGAAAAATTATAAAGAGGCATGAGGAAAGAGTTGGAGTACATATGTTCATTGTCTTTGATTTTAATGTGTCTTCATGGGTGAATCTATGTCAAAACTTATGATTTTGTTCACTTTTAACTATGTGTAGTTTAATCGCATATGAATTATTCAATAAAGGATTCAAAAATGTCATAGCTTAATCGATGTTAGGTTATTATATTTGGAACAACGCTCTCAAAGAATACTTCTCACTATTGTACACCATTTGTATAGACATGTGAGATCTCACTAATTTCATATGTGAGAATAGAATCATTTAAATGGCAATTCACTTCTATTTATTTATTTTTAAATGGTAGTTTAAATGGTTTATTAGGAGCATAATCCACTTGCATTTTACTGACAACTTTTCCCACCCTGAGATGTGACCCCCCCCCCCCCCAACAACCATGACCCTTTATCGTTAGCCATACCTGTAGGTAAGAGGGTTAGACACCTGATCCAAATGGGGCCGAAGAGAAGCTCTGTCATCTAAAATTGTATCTGGGATTGTGACATATTTGTGGTTCTCTCTTAATGCTTGAATTGTGGGGTTCCCATATATAGCTATGCACACAGAGAATTAGAGAAAACGAGTCTGAAGTGAAAGAGAAGAGAGGATATTATCAGAGGAGGCCTGTAATAGGATGTCATTCAGCACTGCAAAGAGGACCAGGTCACATCTGCCTTGAGATGGAATTGCTTTCCAGCTCCCAGTGCAGTTTTAGGAATTTGGACTATATCTCAGGGAATTGTAATGTATTTCTATATTTTAATAATGTATTTAATAACGTATATCACTTTACATCCCTTTTCTTTCTTTCTTTCTTTCTTTCTTTCTTTCTTTCTTTCTTTCCTCCTTCCTTACCTCCCTCCTTCTTCTGTCTTCTGTTTATTTTCTATTTTTTTCTCTAAATAAGATTTAATAGAATATCTATCATCTGGAAACAGAAGATTTCAAAAGAAGATATTTTAAATTTCATGGGGTTCAAAACTTACATTTTGAAAGTCAATTCCCTTTATTTGTGTGACAAGTAATAATTATATCTATGTGTGTATATATACATATATACATATTTCATGAAATGCATAATTTCGGATTTTAGTCATTCTCTGTCTCGATGTCAAATATTGAAATAAGAAATTGCACTATGGATTCAGAACACAGCATAAGACAATCACTAAATAAACCCTAGTAAAAATGACCTGGGAAAGAGAGTTTTTAAAAATACCCATAATGTAGAAATACAAGTGTTTTGTTCTTTCTCTCCGGGTTGTGTTGGAAGAAAGGGAACGATTTGTTTTAAGAAAACTGAAGAGGTGATTTATGACCATTCTAGACCAATGTGGTGAATTCAGTCCTCAATATTCATAAACCAGGCTGTGGTCAGTAGCACAACCTGCTTGACAAACTGAGGAAACTGAAAAGGACAATGTTCGACACTGTGTAGAGAACTGATTTAGTCTTTGCTTTTCTTAGCAGGTGTTGACACTATCATTTTTATTAGGAATTTGATGAAAACATATTGGATGACCTTTCATACATGCTGATTTATGGCCTTTTTCCAAGCCTTTTTCCCTTTCTCCCCAAACAGGATTTGAGAAGCTATAAGCTACCACCCAATTTCAGCTTTCTCTTTTATGGATCTGTCCCTGAGGCTACATGACAGTTTTGCTGAAATTGAGCCAATGCATCTCAGATGATCACACACAGGGTGGTCTGTCTGCTGCTTTCACTTTCCAAACATCCGTGACTATGTGAAATTGTTTTGTGTTGTGCTAAGAGTACCTTCTGCCCAAATGCCTGTGGCTTCTCTATTTCACCTTATCCTTCAACAGCTGCTTGGGATTCTCTCCTACTGTCATTGCCACCTTTACGGTAAGAAAAACCCCACTATTGAAGATTCTTTCTTCTAATCCTGCTTGCTAAGTGATTCAGCTGAAAGGCATGGGCCTTATCTTTGTTTCATCTTTATATTCCTTGCATCTTGTAAAAATGTGATGTTTTGTGCAAAAAGAGCCATAAAATAAATACTTCATATATTTTAATGAATTCTTGATTTTAGATATGGAGGGGAAGGAATCATTTTTTCCCCCAACTTCTTTCTATCCCTCAAAATTTCCTGGTGGGGAACAAAGATGATTCAAGTTTCATTGAGATTTAAAAGGCCAATTCTTTCTATGTATGTTTTATGATCATCTGGTTAATGTCTGAACAAGTTGGTAGGTTATAAACATGAACTAGAATGTATTTAATGTTTACTTATTTAAAGTAAAAGAGAGAGAGAGAACAAGAGAGAGTGAGGGAGCTCACAAGTTGGGGAGGGGCAGAGAGAAAGAGAGAGAGAGAGAGAGAGAGAGAGAGAGAGAACCCCAAGTAGGCTCTGTGCTGTCAACACAGAGCCTGACATGGAACTCAGTCTAATGAACCGTGAGATTTATGACCTAAGCAGAAATCAAGAGTTGGACACTTAACTGACTGTGCCCCCCAGACGCCCCTAAAATGCACCTTAAAAATCACACACTAATTCTTTGAGACAGTGTGATCAACTTAACAAAGATTTGGAAGTAGAAGAGCCAGATATTAAAGCAAACTCTGACAACAATCTGTTTTGTCTTAATGTACCCCATACACATAATTTTTGATATACCCATACAATTTAGAATCTTGCCACAAAATTCCTGCTAAAATTTCTCGGTGTGTCCTCCTTTTGGAATAGTTCCCCTTATTCTGATATACATTTTTTTTTTCATGAAGGCCACTTCTGTATCCTCCATTTAACCCCAGAGAAAAACTATACTTCCTGGCACTAGAATGACAGAAAAATTTGTGAAGAACAGATATTTATATATCCATCCTCAAGTAGTCTAATATGCATGTTAATACGCACTATTAGAATTAAAGCAGTGTTATAATGTAGGAAAAGAACATTAAATATGCAGTAAGAATATGAGAGAAACCAACTTCAAAATTTTGGATGTGCTTCAAAAAGGGAATGTTATGGAAGCTTCCCCAAGGAAGTGAGGTGTTTATTTGTTCTGAAAAATGAGTTAGAACTGGCCAGGACTTTGGACACCATGGTAGGGAGATGAATCAACATGTACAAAGATTATCGGTGGCTAGAGGAAGCAAGTCATGTTTACAAACTCAAAGATAAGTCTGCACATCTGGAGTTCAGAAAAAAGAGAGTATGGAGTGTGATGAGGTTGAAAATGTAAGTGGAGGCCAAGGCTTGCTAGACTTGAGGACTTCTCACAGCAATGGAAAGGATTGAAGAGGTTTTAGCCAGAAAATGATGTGATCAGGTTAGGTTTTAAGTAGAGAACAAACTAGAAAAGAGCAAGAAAAAATACAAAGGGATATTTGGGAGACTATATAAGTAAACTATGTGAAAAGTGACGATAGCTTTATACAAGAGCAAGAATAGTACACAGTGAGAGTAGATTTCCCAACTCTTTCCTCAGTTACCTAATGAGTGTTATCTGTTGAATGAGTTATAAATAATGGCTTTGTGCAGAAGGGACATGAGCCACTTCCAAGAGTAGCTCATTAAAAAAAGCCAACATGTACCCACTATGCTCTCACCCTTTTACCATCCTGATACAGCTGTAGTACAATCAGAGGGAAAGGCAAAGGCTGTATGACAGAAGGAGACTGCATCTCAGAACCACTGAATGAGAGGGAGTATTCCACAACCAGGTGTGTCTCATCTGGGAATATTTTCTGAAAAAAATATTTTTTTGAGTTGGTTTGAGCTATTACACATTAGGGGGGTATTTGTTACAACAATCTAAGTACTGTCAGTGATACAGATATTTAGTGAATATTGTAGAATAGGCAGGACTCAGAAATTGTTCAGCTGGACTTGGCAGGATTCAGTTCTGTGTGCTGAGAGATTGTGGTGAAGGCTCTGGAGTCAGATTACTTGGGTTTGTAGCTCATCTCAGTAACTTCCTAATTATGTGAGCTTGAGCAAATTACAAAATTTCTCTATAAATCATTTTAAGTCTTTAAGATCTGATTACAATTAATAACCCAGGTTATGGAGTGTTGAAAAGACTACATGAAAGTATCCGAATAAATTGTGAAAAAATATCATCGAGTATAGAGAACATATACTGCACAAGATGCTAGTATCATATCAATATGTTCGTGTTTTATTAATATAACATTGATATATTGGACATTGTTTACAGCATCATTAAAGAGGACTCTGGTTAAGGGATAAAGGTCACAAGGATATTCTTTGGAGTCTTCTTTAAGTTACATCTGCCTTTACATAATCAAGCAGAGATGTCAAATAGACAATTGGTACATAGGTGTTTGGCACTCAAAAGAAAGGTATAGAATAGAGGTATTTTGGAAATATTTTGTAAGCATTTGATCATTAAAGACAAGTATATGGATGAGTATGTCTAAGAGTACAGAAAAGAAAAAATAGAGAATAAGGTCTTGGGATGATCCTGAGGAATTAAAACATTTCATGGGAGGACTAAGAAGGATTAATTTGCAAGGAACCTGAAGAAACAGGCCATAAAGATAGACAAAGCTATTGTCACAGAGGCCAAAGAAAGAGTTTTGTTTCAAGAAAAAGGAAATTCTCAATGATATTAAATTCTGCTCAAGGGTCAAATAAGGTTAATTATTTGATATTGGTTTACAGGCTTGATTTGAACTTCAGTTTTTTGGTTTAAATAATTACTTCCTGAATTTTCTCTTTAACTCAAGAATTATTGTATTGTATTGTATCTTTTATAGACACAAGTTTTATGATTGTTAGTTTTTAATTTATCCTTTCTTATTGATATCTAGTATTTATTTGGTTATGAAATATGACATTATTTCTTTTGGACCTTATAAATAAGGTTCTTGGGGGGTGCCATTATGAGCGGATAGTTGCTTAATTTTCTCAAGTTCAAGTGCACACGATAAGAATAAATCTACCCAGGCTGTTGGCATAAATATATAGCTATTAATTCTAACTATTAATTATTCAAATCTTCAATAACTTTGCTTATCTTTTGTCTGCCAAATCTATCATTTTTTGGGAAACGTGCTAAAACTTCCAAACATACTTGAATTATATTGCTTTTTTTAACTTTTTTTACTGTTTGTTTTTGAGAGAGAGAGAGAGAGAGAGCAGGGGAGGGGCAGAGAGAGAGGGAGACACAGAATTCGAAGCAGGCTCCAGGATCTGAGTTGTCAGCACAGAGCCTGATGCATGGCTCGAACCCACAAACCATGAGATCATGACCTGAGCCAAAGTCAGAGGCTTAACTGCTTAACCGACTGAGCCACCCAGGCACCCTTATTGCTTTTTTAAATATATATTCATAGACATTGTATTTTATTGAATAGATCTTTCTTTTACCAGTATTTAAAAATCCCACTTTTCCTGATTTCTTTTTTTCTTGAATCTTGCTTTTCTCTCATATTAATTTGATCCCAGGTAAAATCCTGCTGATGTGGGAAGGTGGGACAGTGACACAACTCTGTTCTGAAAGCTTCTCTCACAAGCTCCCATCCAATGCTTCACACCCATTTATTTTCCATTAGGGGATTCTGCTTCCCAGGGAGCTCTCTGTACTTCCAGTGCAGATTCCTCTGGTTATGTGTCCCGTGGGAATGGGCTCAGAAAGGAGTATCAGGACCATGCACAGTAATATCCTTTTGGTTATAAGATCCTCATAAAATATTATTAGCCTCTCCCACCGAATCCATCCCTCAGAGAACCTGAGTTCTATTGTTCTGCCTCTCAGTGGTAAAAGGGTGGAAAAAGAGGGACTTAGTAATGGGAGGGTCCAAAATTTGTATAACAAAATGGCTCTACCCACAGACTCCCATAAATAACAATGGTCCCTTAGGTGCTCTGGGCTGCCATTTTATACCTCTGTGACACTTCCATTTCTTTAGTGTTTTTTCAAAAAATCTATATGAGTATCTCAAGTCTGTCAGTCTTCCACCTACAACATCTCTAGGGTTACACTGGAAAGAGGGAATCAGCAGCCCACACTAGTTTGTCATCTTATTAAGAACCAGAAGTCAATTTTGATATACTGTAGAAATCTAATTCTTCAAACTGACAAATTGATATTTAAATCAGGCTATTGTAATAATCCTCAAGCAGATTGCATTGCAGGTGTCTAAAAATCTTATAAATAACCTTTTCTAACAAGCAGTATGCTATATATCATCCAAAATGAGAAAGTAAGGAGATGTACTTTAAAAAGTGCATATTTAAAGTTTTACCTAGGTGAAATATGCCCAAATACCAGGCTTAGATTCAGATGTTGGCAGGGGTTTAGGTTACTATTAGGCCTCAGGGTACAAGGACTTTACTGTTATTGTTTCTGATTAATTCAACCTTCCTACGCAGACAAACAAGCAAACAAAAAAGTAAAACAGGAACAAAAGATAGTGAAGAACCTAAAGAAATTCATATAGCCGCAAAGATTATTTTCTGGCAAGCCCAGTTTTAAAGAGATGTATGTAAGACAGCAGTTGTGATGTAAAACCCAAGACAAATTAACTGCATAGATTTTAAGAAGAGATTCAGAAAAATCTGAACCTAAATGACAGAGTAGTGTAGGAAATACTAACATCCTTTTAAAAGTCCCTTTTGTGAAGCATGTTATGGAAAAAAAGAAGAAGAAGAGCTAAAAAGTGTAGGACAAATGATATCTCAACTAAAGATGATATAGAAAGAATAAAAGCAGTCGTCTTTAAATGTGCTTCATATTTTCTATTAAGAATACTGTTTGCAAGATGGAAAGACTAGAATAAACATGGACAAAGGAATTGAAATTCCCAAGTCTGTGAAGAGATAGTTACACTAAATAAGATCATTTCTCCAGGCCCGGGTGAATCTAAATTCAGAGCACACAGACACACACATACACGCACACAATAATCAGCTAAACTCTGTTCTATCTGACTGAGTAAACACTATAGTCCTTGCAGATCAGGAAGACACTTTACAACAAGGAAGACTGATCAGATGGAGAAATCATTATTGCTCATTACTTGGGAGACCAGTAACAGCAGCGGCAAGTTGGTGGGCCTGCCAAACACACATCAGTAGACTTTCATCTTCAGGTCAGTTTCTAAGTCAGTAAACATATCTTGGATGTCAGTCACAATTTCACATTTTTTAGGGTTTCAAAAAGAAGTTTCACTACAAATAAAGTCAATGACATTTAGCACTTAGGAATACAATTTTGTCCCTGACCTCAGGTATCTCACAATTTGTGAAGGCAAAAAAATAAATAAAACTAAGATAAAAAATAAGTATTTATAATACAGGGAGATAAATAATATATAAGTGACATCTACATAAAGAATTTCAAGCACATATTTTAAATATTCTGTGCACAGTGGGAAGGCACTAAATTATTTTAAGTATAAAAGTATTTAGAAAGATAACTGGAGCTATTGTGAAAAGTTTGGCTAAATTCTACTTTCAGTTTATCCTATGAGATAAAATTTTTTTCAAGCTGGTTTCCATAGAGGCTTTACAAGTATTTCAGCACAAGTTTGGTTCACTTGTTCTTTTGAAATACATAGTCAATTCTTGATTATTCTTGACTAGATTAGAAATTAACTGTGATTAGGAACTAGGCTCATTCCATACACAATTGGACTCTACCTTCTCATTATGTAGACTTTTTGCTTGTATTAACTTCCAAATCAATATCTCCAAGTCCATAACTCTCCTAAAATCTGAATCCATACATACAACTTTAGCCAAATATTTCCACCTGGCACACTCAGTTGATCTCCAAAACCCAAGGTTTTCCAAACTGAAGTTATTATCCTCTTTAAAAACTTGTACATTCCTATAAGTTTCTTATTCTTGAAAAATAAATACTACTGCTATCCACCATGGCTAGAAACAAGAATTAGTTTGAGATCTGTCTCTTTTGTTCCCTACAGATGACCAAGCACCAGCTCTCCACAAATTTTTATCAACTATTTCTATTGTTTTAGGCACAGGGGATATTTTTTTAATTCATTAATTTGTAAGGGCCATAATATACCTTTAGCACGTACATAATGCAACCATTTTCTGTAAATATTTCACCTATTAGGAGGGAAATGATTTTAGTCTTTTCCATACAATCAAATATGTCATTATAATACATGTGACCTGCACTCAAGTAAATATTAGAGAGCATCTGCTCTATCTGTGCACACAACAGGAGGTAAAACTCAAATGAAAAAGTGAATTCATAGCATGCTGTGTCATGATATTATTATAATAATTTTAGTGACTCATTGTACTCATTAATTTTTTAAAAATATTATTAAATAAAATTGCGCATAACAAAGTTATACGTAAATGATCATCATTATTGGCTTTATATAATGGGTGTTCTCTTTTAGGTATCATTTACAAAGAAGTTTCTTTGCTTTAAAATATAAAAAAAAAATTCTGAATTACTTAAATAATCTTTTAAGAAATACATCAAAGTAATTATGGCATTCTAAATGTTATTGAGGAAATCCTGTCCCGTGCTAGGACATGAAACTTGAAGGACATTATGTTAAGCGAAATAAGCCAGTCACGGGCACCTGGATGGCTCAATCGGTTAAGCATCTGACTCTTGATTTTGGCTCAAGTCATGATCTCGCGGTTTGTGAGAAGGAGCCCTGCACAGGGCTCTGTCCTGATAGTGTGGAACCTGCTTGGAATCCTCTCTCTCTCCCTCTCTCTCTGCCCCTTCCCTAGTGTTGCCAGCACAAGCTTTCCCTTTCTCTCAAAATGAGTAAATAAACATTAAAAAGAAATAAGCCAGTCGCAAAAAGGACAAATACTGCACTACTCCACTTACACAAGGTATCTAAAGTAGTCAAATTCTTAGAAACAGAGGGGTGCCTGGGTGGCTCAGTCAGTTGTATGTCTGACTTGGGCTCCGGACATGGTCTTGCTGTTTGTGAGTTGGAGCCTCGTGTCATCGGGCTCTGTGCTGACAGCTCAGAGCCTGGAGCGCTTCACATTATGTTTCCCTCGCCCTCTGCCCCTCCCCCACTCATGCTCTGTCTCTGTGTGTCTCTCTCTCTCAAAAATAAATAAACATCAAAAAAAATTTTTGGAAACAGAAAGTAGAATGGTGGTTTCCAGAGGTGAGGGAGAGGGAGAAAGAGTTGTTCAATGGTTTTAGAGCTTGTTTTGCAAGATGAAAGTGTTTTAAAGATCACTTGCACTCTACACTTAAAAGTGGTTAGAATGATAAATTTTATATGTTGTATTTTTTACTACAACAAAATAAGAAGCAGTTAGAAAATAAAACATAAAAGAAAAGGGCTCCAGGAAGGGCGACTCACCCCTCAGCGCACACCCAGGTCAAAGGCCCCCAGCCCAGGGTCCCAGTGGAGCACAAGGCAAGGTGTGAAGGCAGGGCTTGGAAAACCAGGCCACTCCAATCAGACAACTGTAAGATATTCTCACAAATGTGGAGAAGCATTTCGGAGAGCAGTGCCAAATCTTTGCTGCTTATGTGAGGAAAACTTCCAGACTGTGAGGCAAAGCAGACCTACTGGAGAATGAAATCAATTGTATGCCTCTGCAGAGACCCCACATTTAAAGCGGGGCCTGAAAAACTTCACTGAGGAGTTTGCCAAACTTTAGCATTATCTACAAGCAGAGGTTGAAAGATTTGAAGCTGAAGTGGTTGAAGCTTTGAAAGCTTATGGACCAATTTTGAGAATGAAAGGCAATGACTTCAAAGCAACATTAACAGCAAGGAATTGAGAAGCTAAACAATTAACTCAGAAAGAACATGTCAGCGAAACCCATCTGGTCCGCATGTTACTTCACAGACAGAAACCGAATTGCAGAGAGAGCTGCAATGGATGCTACCCAAACAGCTCATCATCTGGATGAAACTATTGACAATTTCGAAAAGCAGTAAGTAAGGATCTAAAGACTATATTTTCAGATTTGATCACTATTGAAATGTGATTTATTGGCAAAGCATTCAAGGTCTACACTGCTGCTTACCAAAACATACAAAAGATTATTGAGGAAGATTTAGAGCTTTTCCAAAATTGTCCGTACCACCAGATTGTTCCTCAGGTTTAAATCTGGTCAGAGCAAATTCAAAGTGGCCTCTTGAAAGATTACTGTCAGCTAAGTCTGTATCTTGAACAGGACATGTAGCCACCTGTCTACTCAGAAAAGGATCAACAAACAGAAGATGATGAAAAGGACAAAGAGTTAGACATTACAGAAGAAGAAAATTAATTTTCTCTGTAAACTTTGCATTTCAATTTTCATCTTAATCCAGACTTGATCCAGAATTACCAAATTGTAAAACTTTATACTGGCTTCATACATGTTAAACCCCAAAATGAAATCCTACTGGAAACCCCAAAATTAAAATCCTTTAACAAATTAAAGGAAATTTATGCTGACCATAAATGAAGATTTTAAAAAATATAACACACCAGTCATTTCAACACCCAATCTAACAGTATGTGATTTTTGCATAAGTTCCACTTTTTAAAAAGATTATGTACTTCAGAAGTATTTCATATCAACATACTATACCTAGTTGAGATTATAATATAAACAAATGACAAAAACCAAGAGATCTAACAATTACACTTGCTTCTTTTGAGCTCATTGCCAAAAAAGGGTCTTTAGTCATTCTAATTAAATACAAATTCTATTCCATAAAGCATTAATCAAAGAAGCAAGGTGATTTTGCCCTTTACTTTTTTTTCACTTTTACTACAACTTGGAGTTTCATTATTTGATACATAACTTACTTTTCAGTAAGACTGTAATTACTTTTGATTAAAGGTAATGAGACACTAGGATATCAGTGTCATAAAACTATACATAAAGCATAAATTTTAGCTTCAGAAAGAAAGCCACATTAAGTCCAATTCTTGTTTTAAAATGAAAATGCTGTTGGGGAGCCTGGGTCGCTCAGCCAATTAAATGTCTGACTCTTGATCTCTGCTGAGGTCATGATCTCATTCATGGTCGTGAGATCGAGCCCTGCATCTGGCTCTGTGCTGGACGTGGAGCCTGATTAGGATTCTCTATCTCCCTTTCTCTCTGCCCCTCCCTGCTCATGTGTACTCTCTCTCTCTCTCTCTCTCTCAAAAAAGGGAAAAAATTAAAAAAGGAAAAAAACACAAATTCTGTCATACCAAAACATACACAGTACTACAACTTTTGGAAAGCTGTAGTTTGGTGGGATGTTGCATAAGAAAACATGGAAAACCATAAATCATTAAAAGTCTATAAAATTTTTACCAAACCACTATCTAATTAATGAAAGAGTATTTTGTCATTATATTCCAGAAAATAATCAGTTTGATCAGAGCCTTTCAATGCATCCAAAGCTTTTGTTTCTTTGATTGGGGATCGTACTCTTGTTATTTCACACTAGTCAGGCATATAAAATTATGATATTTACAATATCACTTGGGAAGACCACAAAAAGAAATAATTTGTACCAGAAAATTAAAGACTTTTTAGGAAAAAAGTGATAAAAATGGCTTTTGAAGAAGTTTTTACACACCATGTATGTGCTTCTTAACGTTAGTGAAGATAAATAACAAGGTGAGAAAACAATGTTTACAGATTGATTTAAATATGTCCTAGCCTTCCAAAAAGTACAGAAAAATATCTGTGCCATAGTAAGATGTGAGATGGTTTAGAATTCATACTTATTAGTTCTTATTCATTTTTAAAATGAGCAAGCTAATGCCAGAATAATGGGCTCTTTCGGTCTGTGGAAAAACCACTTAGTTGCTCTGAAATTATATGTTTAATATAAAGTTACGTTGGATACCAATATTGATTTGAAAATATTAGCTTGATTTATAGTTTCAAATAGTATTACGTGGTTTTTGTTCTTTGGCCATTATGTCACCGAGTTAGAAATTTATATGAGAAGATAGCCTAATTGTGGCTCCTCAAGTCTGAAAACCCTTTTATAAAAGATTACCATCTGCATATTATTGAATAAAATATGTATGAGTCCAGAGACAATATCGCTCATAATGCAATTTTTCCTAAAATTACGTTTTCAGAAATATGTATTAAATTTCTTAATGTTTCTGCATTCTCAACATGATTTTTCTGTTGATTCAAATCAGTCTCAAATGACACAGATGCTGGATCAAAATCCACTTCGTTGCTATCACAATGCCCAAGTTCAAAGATTTCCTCTGCCCATTGATATCCCCCTCACTAGATGTTGAAATTCAAAGATTCACTGGATGTACCAACTCTTTTAGCAGGGAAGGGGAAATATAAAATAAAAAAAAAACTAGTGGTCCATAACATCACCCACATTTTTGAAAAAGAATAAGGAGTTTCCTAGTTTTACTAAAACTAAGTGAATATTATGTAATGTGAAGGAGTGACAAATTTATTTCAACAGCACATACACAACAGTATATAACTCAGATGAGAAGAAATGAGAGGGAAAAAGAGGGAAGAGAAATCCAGAATTATTTTGACAAATAGCTGAATAAAGAATGAATATTTTTGAAGCCGAAGATTCCTGAAAGTACAATAGCTTTCAGTCCAGTGAGTTTATAAATGTATTACCTTATCTAAACATCTCTGAACCAGACTGCTGTGGACTCAGTCAGACTAATTCAACTCTCTGACAATCAATAATGATTTTGAAGCTCAGGACTATGGCTTGCTCATTATCAACTGAAACCAGACAGTCCCTGAAAATTAAATTCAATGGGATTTGATCAGATTTATGAAAAGCAAAAGGTTATGATTACCCATTTTCTTGTGCTTTAACTCAGCAGCTATATCTGATGATATGCATAATGCTTGAATCTCTGTTTTGATACTTATTTTTTCTTTATTTTCATTTTGTGTCAAATTTGAGGGAAATGGTGTGCAGTGAGAAAAAATTATATGAAATTCAAAGCTCTAAATGATATTTGACGTTCCTTCCTTATAAACTCAATGAAACTAACTTACATGGCTGTATCAAAATAATAGCAGGTGTTTCTTTGTATAACAATTTGTATTTGAAATGTAAATTTTATATTCTTTTGAAAATGGTTATTTTTTGACCAGTGTTGATTTGGACTACCTAGAATACTACTGGAAGAAAATAAGTATATACAGGTTGACTAAGTTGCAATAAGCAGAAGCCTGATATCTTTCCAGAGACACTTGAAAGAGGCAAGCAAAAAGGAATAGGAGGAAATTTGGCAAGGCTAAACATTATTTCTTTTACATTAAGGAGAAAACCGATAACAATGTTTCAGAAAGAAAAAATATTGAGAATTTCATTTTCATTGTATAATATATGTTCTTGTGAAAGAATCACAATGACACCATTAACTTTAATCATTTACAAATATACAGTGAGACCATTTCTCCTAACCTCTGCAAATATATACTATAAAGAGTTAAATTGTGTTTTTAAAGCAATATCCAAGTCAAATGTTTAGTTTTTATATTGTAGGACTTTGGAACACTTGTTGGACCTATTATTTGATTATTCAAGATAGAATGATAGGACAAAAGTAAGATTTGTGAATTGTAGTTAATGAAATTAATGCACAGTGTGACAAATTGTGGCCTATTTTCAAAACTTCATTGAAAATATCGTTTCCTCTTCACTTCTCCCTCCACAAGGCATCCCTAACTTCTTTATAAAAAATTCAAATGTTTATTCATTTTTGAGAGACAGACAGAGACAGAGTGCGAATGGGGAGAGGCAGGGAGAGAGGGAGACACAGAATCTGAAGCAGGCTCCAGGCTCCGAGCTGTCAGCACAGGGCAGGACGCGGGGCTCCTGAGCCAAGGTTGGACGCTTCACTGACTGAGCCACCCACGTGCCCCAGCCATCCCTAACTTCTAAGTAGGGTCTCTTCATGTTTTGGAGGGATGGAGAGAGATGGATTTATCTTATGAGCTGTGGCAAAGGCAGGCCCAGTTTGGTCATAAAATTAGGAATTTATGATATGCTTTATCTTGTTCTTTTCTCCACCTAGTATAAAACTACATACTACCCTTAATAACTGGTTTCCATTGCAAATGATAAGTATTGTATTTTGGGGATAATGCAAAGAATTCAGAACTCTAATGGTTTAATGAAATGAATATTGAGTCATGAAACACAAAGAAATAGTAAAGGAAATAATCTGAGATCTTTGAATAAAACATGGAGTCAAGTCACAACGTATGGAATGAGATTTGTAACAGAAGTTAGAAAGGAAAATATTGGAATAAACAGAATCAATCAACAGTAATTGCTTAATAACCAAATGTGTTAGCAGCAGGATGCAAGCAGGGAGTGGAGAAAAGAAACAAACTTAAAACTTTCCAGACACAGACCAAAGAGTAGCTAGCTCAAAATTGTCGGATGTCTACGAGGGAAATAGTTGGGACCAAAACAGAAGTGGAATATATGGAAAGATTCCAGAAAGGAAATGGCCTAGAGGGAAGTTTCTCTGACTTCATGATATAGACAAGCTGCCCAAGAAAAAATTGTTGAACTGACTGTGCATATCAGTCACTTTCCTGCTGGTTTCCTGAGATCTCTTCCATAGACATAAAATGTATCTTATAAAACAGCTGAAATGTCATGCCGAGTGTGAGATGCTTTGGATGCGTTACTTCACAGGAAAATCAATAAGCAGAGGTTGCTGTCTAAAGACCTCTTTAATCTTTGCAGTGGTATCTGTAGAAGTGACCAATGCAAATTATCTAAAAGAGTAGTTAAAGGGTGTTGATAGCATTTTAGCAAGGAAAGGTATAAAAGCTTAAGAGCATGGCAAAACCAGAGAGAAACAATTAACATACTTGTATGCTATTCTGCGATTCCCTGTAATCCGTCAACTTCTATATGCTTTATGTGGTGGTGGTGGTGGTGGTGGTGGTGGTGGTGGTGTGTGTGTGTGGTGTTGTGAGGGCAAATATAAATTAAAAAATAAGAGACTTAATTCTCCCTGTTGAGAATAAGGAAAGAAATTCTCCTACCTCTCTTTCTTAGAACATTTACATTAGAAATATATTAATTGTTCTGTCTCTGCCTCTTTGAAGTACATATAAATCTTTTTAAGAGCTAAATAAGCCTCTTGCCAGCTTTACAACCAAGGGATATCTTTCTCAAGGACCTTTGAAATGCAATCATCACGGAAGACAGCACTCCTAACCTCCCATATTCTGTGGGAGGGTAGGAATCTAACTTTGGTGGGGCCTTGCTGCAATTTGCAAAAATACCTACTGCCATAAAGATATGAGGAAATTATTTTTCCTTGGATAAAGCCAATTAGCTAACACAGTCACCTCAATGACAAGGTGAATCTAGGATGAACTATGGGTGACAAGTGGTGCTGCCCCGTTATTGTTTATCTTGAGAGTGTGTATGTAAATGTTTGACTATTGTCTTTGCCTCTTAGTGCATTGTCTATGATGTGTGTCACTTTCTGGTTAAATTCTTATCCAATAATGCAACTGTTTTCTTTCTCTTCTGCCTTTGTGGAGAGGCTTTATGGCTTGGCAGGATATTTTGTTTTAAATTATATTTTTCCAACAGTGTGTGTATGAGATTTTGGTTGTGTGTTTTTTTTTTTTTTAATTTTTATCAAAAAAATATTTTTGGTCTCCTCAAGCACTTTTTACTTCCTTCAGTTATTCCAAAGAGTCACTTTTCTGGTCATGATTTCATCAGAGCATGACTTCAGGCAGTTACTTGCTGTTTCCCTATCTGCAAACAATGTTGACTTAGAAGAAGAGTCTCTATAACAAAGAATGCATAAGCAAGGGAAGATAAATCTTTTCTTCTGTCTATTTTAAAAAATAAATCATATTCCGTATCCTTAACTCTTCATTCCCCTTCCAAGATAATGAAGGGACCAGGGTTTGACTCAAATCAAAATGGAGACACCAAAATCATAAGAGTAGAAAAAGAACTAAATTTTAATGATAAAGTGTGTTTAGACTTAAGCTACTTTGAGGTATAAAAAAAGTAAAATTTTTCTTATAAGTGGCAGCCTGAAAATGTTATGTAGTAATGGTTTATGGTGTCAATCTACCTGGAAATGTAGAGTTGGGTGGATAGCTTGAGATGTACTTGTAAAACAAGCACATTCTATTTTAGCTTCTGTGCATATAATCAAGGGGAAATGCTAAGAAGATAAACATAAAGGAGCTAAAGCAATTTATACCTCCAAAGCCACGCTGTGGCTGGCTTTATATGCAATATGGGAATAATCTGGAAAGACTGTTTTTTAAATATTTACACCTTGACATAGAAGTAGAGTCGGGGAGAGTTCTATTCTCCTCAGATTCAGAGGAAGGGGCAGGAGAAACTTGATAAACCTTTTTAATGCCATAAGTTAACACAATTCAGCACAATCTATCATCTTTCAAATGCTGAAAATATGCCACATGTAAAGACTGAATATTCGGGAAACAATAGCTGTTACTAAGGAGAGCATAATAGATTCCACTGGTATGGTGCGAAGAAGAAAAAGTGGTGAAGGATAAACATGATTGTCAAAATGAAAGTGTAACTAAAAATGTGGTATGGAATCAGGAATATTGCAACTGTAAATTAATCAATACTAAATGGGATGTTTGCCTAGAAAAAAAAGTATATATGTATATATGTGTGTGTGTGTGTGTGTGTGTGTCTTCTCTGCTGGCCGTTGTACACCATTGTGCATGGCTTGACTGAGTTTAGAGTCTAGCGGAGTAAGAAAGATAGTTACAGTGACCTAATATTTTAAAAGACTGAAGTTATAACAAATGCTTCATAATGATGTTTTCAGAAAATATTAAACATTAAAATATAAACTATTTGAAAATACATATTATTTTACAATGTAAGAAATTTTGAGTACAAACTGTTCCTGATTAAGAGGGTTTGGCTTTCTTTTTTTTTTAATTTTACAATGGTGCAAAAGTGATATGCCTTTAATATAAATTCTACCTCAAATATTGAATTTGATCGCCAGGGCTAGAGAGAAGATAGGTGGCACCATACCCTATGATGCTGGACGGCCGCAGCAAACCTCAGCTTCCAGTCAGCCCTATGATCACCAAGGTAAACAACGAAGACACAACCATTCTGTTTTTCACTTTCAGTACAGCATTCAATAAAATTACATGAGATATTCAACGCTTTATTATAACATAGTGTTTGTGTTAGATGATTTTGTCTAACAGTAGGCTATGCAAGTGTTCTGATCGTGTTTCAAGTAGAGAGGCTAAGCTGTGATAATAGGTAGGTTAGGTGTATTAAGTGTATTTTCTACTTATGATATTTTCAGTTTATGATGAGTTTATTGGGGGTGTAACCTCATCTTCAGCTGAGGCAGATCTATAAGTTAAAAACATATCTCAAGTATAGGCCGGGAGACTGGGTCTACGTCAAGAGGCACCACCAAGAGACTCTCGAGCCGCGCTGGAAGGGACCCTACATCGTGGTGTTGACAACCCCCACCACTCTCAAGGTAGACGGCATCGCGACCTGGGTCCATCACACCCACGCTCGGCCAGCGGACCCCTCCTCCATCCGGAAGGACGTAGTCACGCGATGGGCCATCAGTCGGGACCAACACAGCCTGCTCAAGCTCAAGCTACAGCGCATTCGGCCCACCTAATATTGCTTGTGTAAAAACGGCATTCCATGCCAGGCCTGAAATGTTCCAAAGCTCAGTTCGGTTTTGTTAGAACATTCTATCTGGTCTCGCTGGATCAAGCTCTCCTCTCCAGATCGGCCTATATGGGGAACTGAAAATAATCCTGTTTCAACGGTTTAGGGGTGAAACAATAAACTTTGTTGGCTTTGAACTCTGACTATCCAGAGATGGAACAAGTATTTCAAATGACTGGTGATCTTCGGCCTGATCTAAACCTACAGTTTTAGGAGGTTCCGGAAGATGGCGGCGTAGGAGGACGCGGGACTCACAGCGCGTCCTGCCGATCACTTAGATTCCACCTACACCTGCCTAAAGAACCCAGAAAACCGCCAGAGGATTAGCAGAAGGGAGTCTCCGGAGTCAAGCGCAGACTAGAGGCCCACGGAAGAGGGTAGGAAGGGCGGCGAGGCGGTGCGCGCTCCACGGACTGGCGGGAGGGAGCCGGGGCGGAGGGGCGGCTCGCCGGCCAAGCAGAACCCCCGAGTCTGGCTGGCAAAAGCGGAGGGGCCGGACGGACTGTGTTCCGAAAGCAAGCGCGACTTAGCGTCTGGGAGGTCATAAGTTAACAGCTCTGCTCGGAAAGCGGGAAGGCTGGAGGACAAAGGGAGGGAGAGCTGCTGAGCCCCCCGACGGCAGAGCTCAGCTTGGCGGGGAACAAAGGCGCCAGCGCCATCTCCCCCGCCCATCCCCCAGCCAAAATCCCAAAGGGAACCAGTTCCTGCCAGGGAACTTGCTCGCTCCGCGCAAACACCCAACTCTGTGCTTCTGCGGAGCCAAACCTCCGGCAGCGGATCTGACTCCCTCCCGCTGCCACAGGGCTCCTCCTGAAGTGGATCACCTAAGGAGAAGCGAGCTAAGCCTGCCCCTCCAGCCCCCATGCACCTTGCCTACCCACCCCAGCTAATACGCCAGATCCCCAGCAACACAAGCCTGGCAGTGTGCAAGTAGCCCAGACGGGACACGCCACCCCACAGTGAATCCCGCCCCTAGGAGAGGGGAAGAGAAGGCACACACCAGTCTGACTGTGACCCCAGCGGTGGGCTGGGGGCAGACATCGGGTCGGACTGCGGCCCCGCCCACTAACTCCAGTTATACACCACAGCACAGGGGAAGTGCCCTGCAGGTCCTCACCACGCCAGGGACTCTCCAAAATGACCAAACGGAAGAATTCCCCTCAGAAGAATCTCCAGGAAATAACAACAGCTAATGAACTGATCAAAAAGGATTTAAATAATATAACAAAAAGTGAATTTAGAATAATAGTCATAAAATTAATCGCTGGGCTTGAAAACAGTATACAGGACAGCAGAGAATCTCTTGCCACAAAGATCGAGGGACTAAGGAACAGTCACGAGGAGCTGAAAAACGCTTTAAACGAAATGCAAAACAAAATGGAATCCACGATGGCTCGGCTTGAAGAGGCAGAGGAGAGAATAGGTGAACTAGAAGATAAAGTTATGGAGAAAGAGGAAGCTGAAAGAAAGAGAGATAAAAAAATCCAGGAGTATGAGGGGAAAATTAGAGAACTAAGTGATACACTAAAAAAAAATAATATACGCATAATTGGTATCCCAGAGGAGGAAGAGAGAGGGAAAGGTGCTGAAGGGGTACTTGAACAAATTATAGCTGAGAACTTCCCTGAACTGGGGAAGGAAAAAGGCATTGAAATCCAAGAGGCACAGAGAACTCCCTTCAGACGTAACTTGAATCGATCTTCTGCACGACATATCATAGTGAAACTGGCAAAATACAAGGATAAAGAGAAAATTCTGAAAGCAGCAAGGGATAAACGTGCCCTCACATATAAAGGGAGACCTATAAGACTCGTGACTGATCTCTCCTTTGAAACTTGGCAGGCCAGAAAGGCTTGGCACGATATCTACAGTGTGCTAAACAGAAAAAATATGCAGCCGAGAATCCTTTATCCAGCAAGTCTGTCATTTAGAATAGAAGGAGAGATAAAGGTCTTCCCAAACAAACAAAAACTGAAGGAATTTGTCACGACGAAACCAGCCCTACAAGAGATCCTAAGGGGGATCCTGTGAGACAAAGTACCAGAGACATCACTACGAGCATAAAACATACAGACATCACAATGACTCTAAACCCATATCTTTCTATAATAACACTGAATGTAAATGGATTAAATGCGCCAACTAAAAGACATAGGGTATCAGAATGGATAAAAAAACAAGACCCATCTATTTGCTGTCTACAAGAGACTCATTTTAGATCTGAGGACACCTTTAGATTGAGAGTGAGGGGATGGAGAACTATTTATCATGCTCCTGGAAGCCAAAAGAAAGCTGGAGTAGCCATACTTATATCAGACAAACTAGACTTTAAATTAAAGGCCGTAACAAGAGATGAAGAAGGGCATTATATAATAATCACAGGGTCTATCCACCAGGAAGAGCTAACTATTATAAATGTCTATGCGCCAAATACCCGAGCCCCCAGATATATAAAACAATTACTCATAAACATAAGCAACCTTATTGATAAGAATGTGGTCATTGCAGGGGACTTTAACACCCCACTTACAGAAATGGATAGATCATCTAGACACACAGTCAATAAAGAAACAAGGGCCCTGAATGATACATTGGATCAGATGGACTTGACAGATATATTTAGAACTCTGCATCCCAAAGCAACAGAATATACTTTCTTCTCGAGTGCACATGGAACATTCTCCAAGATAGATCATATACTGGGTCACAAAACAGCCCTTCATAAGTTTACAAGAATTGAAATTATACCATGCATACTTTCAGACCACAATGCTATGAAGCTTGAAATCAACCACAGGAAAAAGTCTGGAAAACCTCCAAAAGCATGGAGGTTAAAGAACACCCTGCTAACGAATGAGTGGGTCAACCAGGCAATTAGAGAAGAAATTAAAAAATATATGGAAACAAACGAAAATGAAAATACAACAATCCAAACGCTTTGGGATGCAGCGAAGGCAGTCCTGAGAGGAAAATACATTGCAATCCAGGCCTATCTCAAGAAACAAGAAAAATCCCAAATACAAAATCTAACAGCACACCTAAAGGAAATAGAAGCAGAACAGCAAAGGCAGCCTAAACCCAGCAGAAGAAGAGAAATAATAAAGATCAGAGCAGAAATAAACAATATAGAATCTAAAAAAACTGTAGAGCAGATCAACGAAACCAAGAGTTGGTTTTTTGAGAAAATAAAATTGACAAACCTCTAGCCAGGCTTCTCAAAAAGAAAAGGGAGATGACCCAAATAGATAAAATCATGAATGAAAATGGAATGATTACAACCAATCCCTCAGAGATACAAACAATTATCAGGGAATACTATGAAAAATTATATGCCAGCAAATTGGACAACCTGGAAGAAATGGACAAATTTCTAAACACCCACACTCTTCCAAAACTCAATCAGGAGGAAATAGAAAGCTTGAACAGACCCATAACCAGCGAAGAAATTGAATCGGTTATCAAAAATCTCCCAACAAATAAGAGTCCAGGACCAGACGGCTTCCCAGGGGAGTTCTACCAGACATTTAAAGCAGAGATAATACCTATCCTTCTCAAGCTATTCCAAGAAATAGAAAGGGAAGGAAAACTTCCAGACTCATTCTATGAAGCCAGTATTACTTTGATTCCTAAACCAGACAGAGACCCAGTAAAAAAAGAGAACTACAGGCCAATATCCCTGATGAATATGGATGCAAAAATTCTTAATAAGATACTAGCAAATCGAATTCAACAGCATATAAAAAGAATTATTCACCATGATCAAGTGGGATTCATTCCTGGGATGCAGGGCTGGTTCAACATTCGCAAATCGATCAACGTGATACATCACATTAACAAAAAAAAAGAGAAGAACCATATGATCCTGTCAATCGATGCAGAAAAGGCCTTTGACAAAATCCAGCACCCTTTCTTAATAAAAACCCTTGAGAAAATCGGGATAGAAGGAACATACTTAAAGATCATAAAGGCCATTTATGAAAAGCCCACAGCTAACATCATCCTCAACGGGGAAAAACTGAGAGCTTTTTCCCTGAGATCAGGAACACGACAGGGATGCCCACTGTCACCGCTGTTGTTTAATATAGTGCTGGAAGTTCTAGCATCAGCAATCAGACAACAAAAGGAAATCAAAGGCATCAAAATTGGCAAAGATGAAGTCAAGCTTTCGCTTTTTGCAGATGACATGATATTATACATGGAAAATCCAATAGACTCCACCAAAAGTCTGCTAGAACTGATACATGAATTCAGCAAAGTTGCAGGATACAAAATCAATGTGCAGAAATCAGTTGCATTCTTATACACTAACAATGAAGCAACAGAAAGACAAATAAAGAAACTGATCCCATTCACAATTGCACCAAGAAGCATAAAATACCTAGGAATAAATCTAACCAAAGATGTAAAAGATCTGTATGCTGAAAACTATAGAAAGCTTATGCAGGTAATTGAAGAAGATATAAAGAAATGGAAAGACATTCCCTGCTCATGGATTGGAAGAATAAATATTGTCAAAATGTCAATACTACCCAAAGCTATCTACACATTCAATGCAATCCCAATCAAAATTGCACCAGCATTCTTCTCGAAACTAGAACAAGCAATCCTAAAATTCATATGGAACCACAAAAGGCCCCGAATAGCCAAAGTAATTTTGAAGAAGAAGACCAAAGCAGGAGGCATCACAATCCCAGACTTTAGCCTCTACTACAAAGCTGTCATCATCAAGACAGCATGGTATTGGCATAAAAACAGACACATAGACCAATGGAATAGAATAGAAACCCCAGAACTAGACCCACAAACATATGGCCAACTCATCTTTGACAAAGCAGGAAAGAACATCCAATGGAAAAAAGACAGTCTCTTTAACAAATGGTGCTGGGAGAACTGGACAGCAACATGCAGAAGGTTGAAACTAGACCACTTTCTCACACCATTCACAAAAATAAACTCAAAATGGATAAAGGACCTGAATGTGAGACAGGAAACCATCAAAACCTTAGAGGAGAAAGCAGGAAAAGACCTCTCTGACCTCAGCCGTAGCAATCTCTTACTCGGCACATCCCCAAAGGCAAGGGAATTAAAAGCAAAAGTGAATTACTGGGACCTTATGAAGATAAAAAGCTTCTGCACAGCAAAGGAAACAACCAACAAAACTAAAAGGCAACCAACGGAATGGGAAAAGATATTTGCAAATGACACATCGGACAAAGGGCTAGTATCCAAAATCTATAAAGAGCTCATCAAACTCCACACCCGAAAAACAAATAACCCAGTGAAGAAATGGGCAGAAAACATGAATAGACACTTCTCTAAAGAAGACATCCGGATGGCCAACAGGCACATGAAAAGATGTTCAACGTCGCTCCTTATCAGGGAAATACAAATCAAAACCACACTCAGATACCACCTCACGCCAGTCAGAGTGGCCAAAATGAAGAAATCAGGAGACTATAGATGCTGGAGAGGATGTGGAGAAACAGGAACCCTCTTGCACTGTTGGTGGGAATGCAAATTGGTGCAGCCGCTCTGGAAAGCAGTGTGGAGGTTCCTCAGAAAATTAAAAATAGACCTACCCTATGACCCAGCAATAGCACTGCTAGGAATTTATCCAAGGGATACAGGAGTACTGATGCATAGGGGCACCTGTACCCCAATGTTTATAGCGGCACTCTCAACAATAGCCAAATTATGGAAAGAGCTTAAATGTCCATCAACTGATGAATGGATAAAGAAATTGTGGTTTATATACACAATGGAATACTACGTGGCAATGAGAAAAAATGAAATATGGCCTTTTGTAGCAACATGGATGGAACTGGAGAGTGTGATGCTAAGTGAAATAAGCCATACAGAGAAAGACAGATACCATATGGTTTCACTCTTATGTGGATCCTGAGAAACGTAACAGAAACCCATGGGGGAGGGGAAGGAAAAAAAAAAAAAAAAAAAAAGAGGTTAGAGTGGGAGAGAGCCAAAGCATAAGAGACTGTTAAAAACTGAGAACAAACTGAGGGTTGATGGGAGGTGGGAGGGAGGGCAGGGTGGGTGATGGGTATTGAGGAGGGCACCTTTTGGGATGAGCACTGGGTGTTGTATGGAAACCAATTTGACAGTAAATTTCATATATTAAAAAATAAAAAAAAAAAAAAAAAAAAAAAAAACATATCTCAGCATTGATTTATTTCGGATATTTATTTCCTTTTGTTTTCTGGAATAGGGTATATTTCATTTTAATATGAGATCAATTTGTATATTTTGCCCTGTTGAAATCTACCCATGCTCAATTTAAAAAATCTTAGGAATCAGATAAATATGTAGGAAAACAAAACTAATCATCATCCTACAGTCTTCAATAATGTCCCTTAAGGTTTTTACATACATCCTTTTGTTATTTTTCAGTATTATACAAATCCTTAAAACATCAATTGTGTTGAACTGTTTTCCTTCACCAATATTTTGGGAATCAGCAAACACTCTCCTTTAATGACTCAAATGTCTGAATAAAGTTCACTCATATAAACATTCTCTTCATTTTCATTAATTATTGACCAGTTTATGTGTAGATAGTTAGGTAGGTAGGTAGGTAGGTAGATGCATGGATACATAGATATATATATATAGATACAGTGTTTGTGTCTTATAAGATAAAGATGAACATAACCCCTCAACCATTGCTTGACTTTCCTAGTGTCTAGGAATAGTGCTTTCGAGGGAGAAAGAGCCATTAAGGACAATGTGATCCTACTTGGCAGACTGTGAAAGGCTGAGAATATGACCATGGCTGATAAGGATCACACCACGCATGGCTGAGCATAGAAGAGAGAGAATGAATGAAGGGACCACAAGAAACCAAAGGGCTATGACTATGACGGAGTACCACAGTCATGTTGGGGTTTAAGGTAAGAAAATCTTGAGAGATTTGGGCTGTTTGGGAATAGTAAAGGAAATTGTAAGTTTTTAAATAATGTGTTGCTACGTTTCTAATGTGACACAGTTGAAAGACTAGAGAGTTGGAACTGAGCATCATGGCTTCGTTATTAGAACTGTGTATGTACATCCTTGTGCAGATATTTATATAGACATTTCTTGTGTTTTTAAGAAAACTTCCTAAACATGGATTTTTTAGACAAAAGATATAAAGTTAATGTTAAATGACACTTCGAGTGAAAATAATAGCATATTTAGGAAAAAACAGTGAATTCATAGGTTACTAAGATAGTTAAACGGTTGTTTATTTCACCAGTGTGATTGGCTATTTCCAGATATGATTATTAGAAAAAGAAAAAGGATGATCAAAGTAATGAAATATCTGCCTTTTGATAGATTCAGCTCAGATGAAAAAGTCACTTACCTAATGAATTGTTTTGTTGATTTTCCTCATCAACATGAAGTTCCTATCCACTAAGATTCATCTGCAAAAGCATCAAAGACATCAAAGGAAATGAGGAGTAGCAGTTGCTGAGTGAATCACAATAATCAAGTCACAAAGAATGGGAAGAGAATTTTTTTTTTATTTGAATATAGATTATACCAAATGATCCTGTTTCTAGAACCAAGAGCAAATTATTTAGCTGAAGAAAAAGAACCCACCATCTCTCTAGACAATTTCAGAATGGTCAATACTGAGAATTTATTTGAGTCTTTGGAAATACAAAAGCCTTACACTCATGCCTCAATTGGGACAACTTTGAAGGGTGAGCTCGGCTCCCAGAGGAAGGACTGAGGCCTCCATTACAACCTCCATTGGACTGGGTGTGTCCAGTCCAATCATACCTTCCAATGATGGTGTTTTGTAGTCTCTAGTTATTCAATTCAATGCTAATTTAGATGTTGCTGCAAGAGTATTTTTTAAAGATTGGGTTAAAGTCCATAATCAATAGAATATTAGTAAGGGGAAACCTTCCATAATCTGGTTGCGCCTGATTCAATTAGCTAAAAAGTGTTCACAACAAGTGAGGCTCACTGGACAACAGCTTCAGCCTATATTAAGAGGTCCAGCCTACCCTTCCTGATGGCCTGCTCTATGGATTTTGAATTTGACTAGTCAGCCAGCTCCCACAATTGCTTAAGCTGATTTTTTGCCTATTAGTCTCCTAACATATACCTCCTACTTGGTCTGTTTTGCTGGTTAAACCTGGATGGATACACTCCCTAACTTCTTTTCAAGCCTATCTCTCTGGAGCAATTTTTATACACCATTTGCACACAACTCCAGGGATCACAGTCTGAGACATCAGGCTTTAATCCTTGACTTTTTTTCAATAAATCTGCCCAATTCAATGACTTTTTGCTTGAACCAGCAAGTTCAATCAATGAGTTCCATGGAGCAAGTTGATTTTAGGACTACCCTTCAGTAAAATTTTAGTTAGCTAAGTTTGCGTTGGGCACATTTTTTGAAGGCAACTTTCATCCTTTCAGTGTTTCTTAACTGAATATTTGTTTCATTTTATCCCTTTCAAAATTAATGCCCCAAATTCTTTTTTCATCCTAACTCTACCCATCATTTGTGACAGATACTTTCCTCACAAGTTACAGTACTTTTATGTAATCTGCTTCAATGGAATTCTCAATGCTCCTTAAAACTACTTCTGTAACTCCCTTTTATAATTCTTCACAGTGGCTAATTCAAAATGTTTCAATTATCCTCAACTTCCCATTCCCTTCACTTGGGAAGAGAGCCTCCTTCTCTACTACTTCTGAAACAGAAATAGAAACCATCAAATTGAGACTCTTTCATACTTACACCAGCACAGTTCTAGAAATCTTGTGATCTTTTCCCCTACTGTCATGATGAAAATATCAAAGAACATTTCTCTCTTACTGTCTGGATGATTACTTTCCTTATGCTCTGGGTCCTGTACCTTGTTTGCTTGAGGTCCTTGATTCACCCATTATTCTCTCTCCCTATACTATAAATCCCTATAGTTAAAGCATCAACTATCCTCTGTATTTCAGTCATTTCTCTGATACCACCTTAAATTTTATAGAAGAGTTGTTTACATTAGCTGCTCAGTTCTTACTGAATATTCTCTACAATGCTCCCTGGCCACTAGACTGAATGGGTTATTTTTAAGATTGCTAGCGACCTTAGTGTGAAATAAAATAAGCAATTTTTAGTTCTTAGATGCAATGTTTGATACTCTTAAGCACATTTTTTCATGAAACAATTGACTCTACAGGCTTTTTTTTTCATATTTATGATTTGTCTTCTAACATGTTTCCTATGCTGAATTCTCCCTGCACTTGCCCTATCGCTGCACTTCAGTGGAGCTCCTACAGTTCTCTCACTCAACCTGCATTCTTTCTCAACAAAGCTAGGTTCTCAGGACTATTGTCTAGCTATCAAGTTTAAAATTTGAGTTTTATCCTTAAAGTGGAACAGCTATTTCTTTGATATACCTGTTCCCCTTCAGATGCTGATCTACCCCCAAAACATTAATTGCCATTGTCTCCATTATAATTCACCAAGTGCTCACAAAACTAAGCACTTTGATGTCAGGAGCTTTGCTTTATTCCCCTCTGTAGTTTCTGTTTTTACCTGGCAGAGTAAGAGCATTTAGTACTTGTGAAAAAATGAAAAGTGGATGAATGGTAAACAATGGCATCATCTCCCATATCAACTCTCATTTTTCTCTGATTACTTTTTTTAATGCATTTCTTTTTTAAAAATTTTAATTAATTTATTTATTTATGTATTTATTTATTTAGTTAGAGAAAGAGAGAGCACACAAGCAGGGAAGGGGCAGAGAGGGAGACACAGAATCCAAAGCAGGCTCCAGAGCCAAAGCAGGCTCTGAGCTGTCAGCACAGAGTCCAATGTGAGGCTTGAACTCACAAACTGTGACATCATGACCTGAGCTGAACTCAGACACTTAACTGACTGAGCCACCCAGGAGCTCCAACTCTCTCCAGTTCTTTTACTCATTTTCTACACACATCCTTTCTTCTCTGTCCTCTCTAAAATTCTTCCAATTCTTACATTTGCCATGTGAAAGCCTAGAAAGCAGTATGAGAATAAGCAAACTTTGTGGCTCCCATCGCCGGACAGAATAAAATTACAGGATTTGAGGGGTTATCTGATTTCATTTCCACTTTCTACTTGTAAGACAAAGTATTATATTTAGTCCTCTGATTATTGTTTTGGGGAGTAAGGGTATTAACTCTTTGAACCATAGGCATATGTCCTTTCTTTCATGATCCGGTACACTCTATTTATCATCCCTGTGATTCAAATTTATTGTCTTGGATTATCTGTATTTTTCTTCTCTTGTCATACATTAAAGTTGCTTCTCCTCCACGCTGTGGATTTTCTTTTGCTATTTCCTCTCTGAAGTTTTTTTTCTTCCTTAGCAAGTTTCCTTAACAATTTGTAAACTATTTATAAAACTTGTCATGTCATAACTGAGGCTTCCTCTCTACTCTGTTTTAGTCATTACCTAAGCTTAATCAATTATAAAAAAGAAGTTATGTTCTGACGCAAGTGGTGGGCTTAGAAACCTACATTACTAACAAACGTTACTCCTGAGTGCACATGGATCATACTTGAAGAAACCCAGAGCTAAATTCTCAGAGTTAATCCTCTTCTATATTTTTAATCTTGCTAACTCTTAGGGCTACTTCTCTTCCTAAAGAAGGAGATACATGTTGCCCTGAAGCGTTATATTATCTTAATATGAACGTACGCTCTGGCCCAGGCATTAGGGTTTGATCATATTCTTACCTATATAAACTAACTCCTTGTTCAATATCTATTGTTCTTTGTTTAAGCCTGTTCCACTAATTTGTTGGGTAATGTTTACTCCCAAACATACCTTTTCTCCTACTGCCAATAATTTATGTTGTACAAAGATAACTTTCAATTCCTTTTTAGGTATGTAGACCACAGTATTCTTAATAATTTAGGTGGGTTGTATTTCAGTGTTCTATCAATCTGAATTCTTTAATTGTTTAAAATTACTTTTAGTCGTTTTAAAGGTTTGTGAATAACATAGCTTTCTTATGGTCAAGAGAGAATAATTGATCAGTAAGTTAATTTCTAGAATGTCAGAATTGTAATGATCACTAAAGAGTATTAAAATAGAGAATATCTAGCTTTATTTCAGAAAATTGATTTCCATCTTCCAAACAAAATATTTCAAGAAACTCTAGCTTTGGGGGAACTGGGAAGACTCAAGGGACCATGGCTGAGGCCATGGGACTTGGAATTCTTGTCATCTTTAAGCAACTCACCCTCCACTGGTATCTGCCTTGGCCTTTCTCTCCTGCCCAAAGACTAGCAGCAATCAATGATCATGAACCTCTCCAAGTACTGAGCTTCAATGGTTGCTTAAATAAAATGTTTTCTGAATACTTACGGATGTTCCTATGAGTAGACTGAAAACCACTGTGTTAATTTTTATCTTGTTTTTATGAAAGAAAAAAAGGAGTGAGACTTATATATAATTAAGTGACTTGTTTAATATTATAAAAATATTAGTGGTATCCTTTCTACCATCTCATTCAGTGCATCCTTTGACAATCAGTTTGTCTTAAGTAGAAATTTTATGTCAAAAGATAAGGAGCGAAATATTTTCTAACTAGAGATTTCAATTGAAAACACATTTTATTTGTTAAAAAGAAGCATCTTTCTTTAAAAAGCTGTGTCTTTTGAAATTTATGATTATTATGGATATTGAAAATGTTTTACTTTCTGTGTAAATTGAAGTATAAAACTTCGAATGAGAAAAATTTAAAAGAAGACCAGCTGTGGCAGAAGCTTAACATTAGCTGCAAGCTATTCCTTCTCCCTTTACGATATTATAGTTACAGCATTTTCAAATCTAACTTCTTACATTTTCTGTGCTAATGCTTGGCTTCTCGCCCTTTGCAATTTACTCTTAGATATTCACCCTTCACATATTTATCTGTAGCTGCTAAACATCTCATGATTCTTCATATCATAAATTTCTCAAATATATTTAAGAGTTCAAGAGAAAATGGCAAGCCTTAGGAAAAAAGGTTCTAGCCTACGCTATATGTTAAAAAAAAAACCCTCAAAAACTAACATAATACAATTTCTCTTAAGTTTTATGTTGTTTTCCTTTAACAACCTTGCCGGTAACCTTTAAAACCCAGTTACAAAATGATAATATGTGGCATTTTAGTATATCATCAGTGAGCATGCCGTGCATAACCCATCTCTAGAATGTTGCATTAATGCTTTGTAATGATTCCAAAGAAGAAGTTAGTTGGTGTAAAACAAACTGAAATAAAAGCCTCTGGCAAAATGTTGATGTTTTGATCACAGCTCATGTGAGAAATAAGCACGGGTAGTTTATGACAGTCCCACAAGAAAACTTTCATGGCATATGAAATATAAATATAAAAATGACAGGAACCTGAGTTAAAAGACATTTGACAGAAGCACCATATTTTCAGAGTTTGCCTGCCCATATCTTCCCTGTCATATACTGGAGTAATATTTGATGAGCAGAAAAAGAAGAAATAAATATAATATTGCTTTCGTACCTGAGGTTAATGCATTTAATAAGCACACTAGCGTTAAAATAAGACCATCCAATTTGCCTATACAATCAGAATGAGAACATTAAGCATTTTTCATTAAGTTGGGTTGCTTTTTCTTCATATTCCTTTTCTTCTTCTTGTCCTGAAATTTATTCACAGTCCCAGGTTTACTCTTCATGGTTCTGCACGAGAGCTGCAAATAGTATTTTAATGAATTTATATTCAATGTGGTGCTAATCAATATTTCCTTCATATAAAATTCAGTATCTTTGGTACCAAAAATAGGTAAAAAATATACACAGAATTTTCTTTCACCCTAACGATTAATTAAAGCTGCCACTGCTTTCTTTTTAATATCAAAAATAGCCTTTAATGTGGCTGTTAAATTTTCCTTTTCATTGTATCAGTTTTTACACAAATTCCTGCAATATACTCCTTAAATTTGCTTTAAAACAGGTAATACTTAGTTTTAAAACAATTTTCTTTTTACATTTATTTCCACTATATAACACTTGGGATGATAAACCAAGGATTTGAATATATATTTTTGTGTGTGTTTCTATGTATAACAAACCAAAAAGATCACTTATCCTGTGATGATAAACTATAAGCATATCTGTGTGTAACTGATCCCATGGTTAAACAGTGTCATTCATTTTAAGAAAATAAAATCGTCTTTTATCAGAGAGTCTGAATACTTTTATGTATGGTACATTTCCCTGAAGATGATTTCATATGGGATTTAGTTTCATTTATTCAACTGCATATATAGATTGGTTTGGCACATTCTCTTTGTGTCATGTGATGTGATAGCACCATAAAGAAACAGAAATATCAGTCCAGCGTGACAGAGCTAAAAAGATATATAAGAAATTGCCAAAACAGAGATCACATGTTTGTATTATACTTTAGATACTTCATTTTTTTTTTTTTTTGACAAAGGGAAACATAAAACTAGAAAGGTTGTTTTATGTTGGTGGTTTTGTAGGTCATCCCTACAAATTCCTGATCTCCTCTCTCTTTGCTTTAAACTGCCAGACATCCCACTGAGTCTTCTCATGGATGCCTCATTGAAAGCCTGTCCATGTGCTTCTGAGTGATGTGAAATCTGGGAAATGAAGAAACATAAATTACTCCCTTTTACTGGAAGAATTGTCGATCCCACAAGGTTCACAGGTAAATGTGTTTCCCAATAAATAAAAAATTAAAGAAGACAGCAAAATGCATTATTTCAATTCATTTTAATTTAATACAATAAAAATCATTCATTGCTTGGTATGTACAAAGCACCACTTTAAGTGTTTACTTTATCTCTGAAGGAGAGTTTTCCTAATTGGAGAAAACAAACAACAAGAACTTTTCATATGCACCAATAGGGAGGCAGTACTTACCATGACAGCTGTTGAACGGACCTGAAAAAAGAACAATGTGGGGAGCACTTATAAGACTACTGCAGAGATGTACGACTGAATAACTTCAAAGCCAAGTAATAAAACAAGTAAAATGAGCATTGGAATAGAATATTTAACAATTTTTATAAGAACATTGAGCAAAAGCTGAAAAAATAAATGATCATAGTAACATGATAATTAATGTTTAAAGGCAAGGCATTATTAAAATATACTGTAAATGATAACTGATCATGTCTATACCCATTACATCAACAAGTATACATTGAAAAACATTAACATCAATCTGAATTCTGAACTTTTGTCTTAATATTGGACACCAGAAGAAAACAATATCATCACTTCACTTTTAAAATGGTTTTACAGGGGCACCTGGTGGCTCAGTTGGTTAAGTGTCTGACTTTGGCTCAGGTCATGATCTCATGGTTTGTGGGTTCAAGCCCTGTGTCAGGCTCTACACTGACAGCTCAGAGCTTGGAGCCTGCTTCAGGTTCTGTGTCTCCCTCTCTCTCTCTGCCCCTCCCCAGCTTGTGCGCTCTCTCTCTCTCTCTCCCTCAAAAATAAATAAATAAACTTACATTTTGTTTTAATTTTTAAAAAATAGCTTTGTGAAAGTGGTGACACAAGTGCCAATGTTATTTTCATGTCCACTAAACTGAGTGTCATTAACTTTTCTTGAGTGTTATTAAATTTTTGAAGTCTTAAATGGAAAAATACAACTTCTGGCATTTCAGATAGAACCCATCCCAAAATAAATATCTGAAAAAAGAGTTTATTTTTGTTGTTGTTTTTGCTCTTACTATATAATGGGGGGGGGGGGCCTTTGAGTTGTATTTTGATTCATTATAATTTAACTTCTGAGAGGCACTGAGGAATAGGGAAGGGTACAAGCTCTTGTATCTAGCTGATATATATTAGATTCCAAGGTTAGGTCATCTACTCACTCTGTTTTTTTAGGGTTACTCTTCTTTTTTTTTATTTTAACTTTTTCTTTTTACTGCTTATTTATTTTTGAGACAGAGAGTGACAGAGCATGAATGGGGGAGGATCAGAGAGAGAGGGAGACATAGAATCTGAAACAGGCTCCAGGCTCTGAGCTGTCAGCACAGAGCCCGACGCAGGGCTTGAACCCACGGACCACGAGATCATGACCTGAGCTAAAATTGGACGCTTAACCGACTGAGCCACCCAGGTGCCCCTAGGGTTACTCTACTATAGAGCACGTAATGATTCTCCTGATGTTCAATGGATCAATAACAACACATCTCCCTTACCCTCCTTAATGGAACCAGTTGAGGCAAAAGACTGAGATATATGGAGATCAAAATATGTTGCTCAATATAATAATAATATTGGTGACAGGGGCTAACATTTACACATCAAAAATATTTTGCTTGGTACTCTTTGCATATATTAATTTAGCAAGTTTCCAATCCTATCACTATTAATCATGCCAAATTGGTTGCAGAACAAGGTTGTGATCTGTTACCAAATGTACTTGAAAATACTCAAAACTTCCATAAATTTCCCTTCCTGTTCCCAACACACATACACATTCCACTACTTATCAAGTTATTATCTGTCACAGGTAGAACTGGACAATGGTAGACGTCTCCATTGTTGATAGAACACTTACTCATAGCTGAGGAGAAAATAAGATATGCTTCTCCCAGAGAAAAAGGCTATTTCTTCTTTCCATATTGACAGGTAAATGACACTTTCTCATATGGAAATATGTAATATAAAGAAAGGAGATAGAGAGACCTGAGTTATTTCTCCTAAATAATTCTTTCTTCCATGGGGACATGAGTAAAAGAACATAAAGTTTCCTCCTAAGGAATAGATACTCAACAAATTGAACTTATTTATTTATTTATTTATTTATTTATTTATTTATTTATTTTTGAGAGAGAGAGAGTACTAACAGGAAAGAAGGGCAGAAAGAAGGAGAGAGAATCTTAATCAGGATTCATGCTCAGCACTGAGCCTGATGTGGGGCTTATGACCCTGAGATCATGGTCTGAGATGAAATCAAGAGTCAGATGCTCAACTGATTGAACCACCCAGGTGCCCTGGAATTTATTAGTTTGGAAAAATCCTCAAGCACTTCAGGATCCTTTAATTTGTAGATATTTTCAAGTTCTAAATAATACTTCACCTATCATTGTAAAAGTAGTTATTTAAATCTCTGAAAATATCAAAACTGTATATGTTTGAACACCTTTTACGAAATATATCTCATAACTATGTGTGAGACTTGTGAGAATTCATTGAAATTTTTTTCTTTCACAGATATTTAAAATGTCCTATGGAGAGAAAAGATAAATTAAAAATATCAGGAATGTGAAAAAATCTATTTTTTCTGCTATTTTTATAAGCCAAATATGATTATAAATGACTATCAAGTTGATGTTCATAATGCTATATTGCTATAATATAATGCTATAGCATATAATGCTATATGATGCTATATTACTCTCATAACAGTCAAAGGCTTACCAAAATTTTATTCTAAGTACCTAATTACTCTAAAATATTCCTTCTAGGGGCACCTAGGTGGCTCAGTCAGTTTAGCATCCAAGTCTTGATTTCAGCTTAGGTCATGAACTCATAGTTCCTGGGTTTGAGCCACACATCTGTCTCTGAGCTGACAGAGTGGAGCCTGCTTGGGATTCTCTCTCTCTCTCTCTCTCTCTCTCTCTCTCTCTCTGTCTCTGCCCCTACTCCCACTCGTGCTCTCTCTCTCTTTCTCAGAATAAATAAATAAAACATTAAAAAAATACTCATTATACTTAAAAGTTAAAAATAATCTTAACACTATTCCAGTTAGAAAAGTTTTGATTGTGTATTTAAACACTACTTTTTTTTCTCTTTTACAATAACTTCATGAGTAAAAGGCCCAAATATTTAGCCTAATTTCAAAATATAATTTCAAAATTTAAAAATGCAGGAATTAATTTCTGATTATCTAATTATTCTTTTATTTATGTATTTAATGATTTATTTTTGAGTGAGAGAGGCACAGAGCGAGGGGACAGAGGATTCAAAGTGGGCTCTGTGCTCACAGCAGATTCCCAATGTGGGGCTTGAACTCACAAACTGTGAGATAATGACCTGAGCTGAAATCAAACACTTAACCAACTGAGCCACCTAGGTGCTCCTGATTATCTTATTGTTCTTAATAGAGCTATTGCTATCTGCAGAACTCTTAAATCATAAATGCTATTGTACAGTTGTTAAAAACAGAAGAAAATATTTATTTGCACATGAATTTGCACAGTTTAAATGATTTTCTTTCCCCATATAAAATTTGTTTTAATTTTTTACTGACCAAATTAATGTAAATTGCATATCATCAAAAATTTTTTATAGTGTCTGATGTTACAGCCTAAAAAATAATGTGCAGTGTAACTAATAATTGTAATAACTTCGAATGACTTCGTTGGTTAGTATATATTTTTGAAATTTTCATTATATTTTAGTTTTAATGTTGTTTTGTCAATTAAAATGATGACTTTAATAATAAATAGCATTATCTATTAATCCTCAGATAAGCATAACATTTAGCAAAATGTAGATTTCCCAGAATTATTCTACAAATCCACTTTTATAATGACCTAGACAGAAACATTTCCTCAGAAAAATATCTTAATTTCTAGGAGACTGTAATACTAAAATGCTAAACTTATACAACATTCTATCACTGCAAAAGATCGCTTCCAAGAAGAAATCATCCTGCTAAGCGTATCTTCATATTTGTACTGAGTGATAAATTCTTAAGCTATGTATCTTACCCTTAATTTACAAAAATATCTATCTTGATATTAATTACTTCAGAATGTTTTGTCACTTAGCCCTACAGAGGAATATTAACCAACATGCAGGTGACTGGAAATGAACTTAACGTATGAAATTGTTATTAAAGGTATTTAGGGGCGCCTGGGTGTCTCAGTTGGTTGAGCATCCGACTTCAGCTAAGGTCATGATCTCACCATCTGTGAGTTCGAGCCCTGCATTGGGCTCTGTGCTGAACTCACAGCCTGGAGCCTGCTTTGGATTCTGTGTCTCCCTCTCTCTCTGCCCCTCCCCTGCTCATGCTCTGTCTCTGTCAAAAATAAATAAACATTAAAAAAATTTTTTTTAATTTAAAAATTTAAAAAAAGGTAAAGAGAAAGACTCTTATTCGCATTATAAGTAATATAATTCATACCAAAGCTAGCTTTTAAAATACTCTAATATGAATTGTGAAAGCATGCATGTGGCCATGCAAATATTACAATGAAAATGTAGGGTTGGAGAAAAATTATTCAGTAGTATTTTGATCCTCCAAATTTCACTTGACTTATTGCTCAAAGTATTTCCATCATAAAGTTTAGAATATTGACTGATAGAAGTCTTTAAAAATTTGCCACTGAAAGAGTGGTCAGGCAAATAACGTCTATTTCATTTTGGAGCTTGTTAAGAATGCAAAATTTCAAGCCCTACTCCAGATCTTCTGAATCAGAAATTATATTTTAATAAGATTTATAGTTGTTTCACACGTGTAAGTTGTTTCACATATTGTAAGTCAAAGCTTTGGAAGGATTGCATTAAGGAAGGCTGGGAATATTGCTTCAAACTCTTTTTGTAAATTTTCTTTATTTTTAATGTAAGTATATTTGACATAATATTAAATTAGTTTCAGGTTAACAACATAGTGACTCAACAATTACATACATTATGAAATGCTTGCCACAATAAGTATATTACAATAATATTGCTTACATCACCTATGCTATAATTTTTTTCCTGGTGACTTATTTATCTTATAAATGGAAGATTGTAGTTCTTAATGCCCTCATCCATTGCACGCATCCCCCCAAACCTTCCCCTTTGACAACCATCAGTTTGTTCTCTACATTTATGAATCTGCTTCTCTCATTTTTCTTGTTTTTTTTTTTTTTTTTTTTTTTAATTTTTTTTTTCAACGTTTTTTATTTATTTTTTTTGGGACAGAGAGAGACAGAGCATGAACGGGGGAGGGGCAGAGAGAGAGGGAGACACAGAATCGGAAACAGGCTCCAGGCTCCGCGCCATCAGCCCAGAGCCTGACGCGGGGCTCGAACTCACGGACCGTGAGATCGTGACCTGGCTGAAGTCGGACGCTTAACCGACTGCGCCACCCAGGCGCCCCTGTTTTGTTTTTTAGATTCCATATATAACTGATATCATATGGTATTTTTCTTCCTTTGTCTGGCTTATTTCACCTAACATAGTACTCTCTAGGTCCATTCAGGTTGTCGCAAATGACAAGATTTCATTTGTTTTTATGGCTGAGTCATATTCCATTGTGTATATATATCACATTTTCTTTATCCATTCATTTATCAGTGGGCACTTAGGTTGCTTCCATATCTTAGCTATTGCAAATAATGCTGCACTAAACATTGGGGTACATATATGTTTCCAAATTAGTATTTTTGTTTTCTTCAGGTGAATACCCAGAAGTAGAAATACTGGATTATATGGTACTTCAATTTTTAGTGTTTTGAGGAGCCTCCACTCTTCTCAACAATGGTTGCACTAATCTACATTTCCACCATCAGTACACAAGGATTCCCTTTTCTCCACATCTTTGGCAACATTTTTATTTTTTGTCTTTTTTTTAAGTTCTATCTATCATCATCATCTATCTATCTATCTATCTATCTATCTATCATCTATCTATCTATCATTTATTTATTATTTAGAGTGGGGGTGGGGGGGAGAAATGGTGGTGGTGCAGAGAGTGAGGGAGACAGAGAAAGCCAAGCTATTAGCCCAAAGCCCATAGTGGTGCTTGATCTCAGGATGCATGAGATCATGACCTGAGCCAAAATGAAGAGTCAGATACTTAACTGACAGCCACCCAGGCACCCAATTTCTTGTGTTTTTGATTGTAATCATTTAGATTTGTGTGAGATGATCTCTCATTGTGGGTTTGATTTGCATTTCCCTGATTAATGATGTTGAGCATTTTTTCATGTGTCTGTTGGCCATGTATATTGTCTTCTTTGGGAAAATGTCTATTTAGATCTCCTGCCCACTTTTTAATTGGATTATTTCATTTTATTTTATTTTATTTTATTTTATTTTATTTTATTTTATTATTTTATTTTTATTGGATTATTAAAATAATCTGAATATTTTACTTGGATTGTGTCTTTGGTGTTGAGTTGTATGAGTTCTTTATGTACTTTGAATATTAATCCTTTATTAGATATATCATTTGTAAATATTTTCTCATTCAGTAGGTTGCCTTTTTGTCATGTTGGTGGTGTCTTTTGCTGTGCTTTTCAGTTTAATGTGTAGTTTAAGGTAGACTCAATTATTTGTTTTCCTTGCCTGAGGACACAAATCCAGAAAAATATTGCTAAGCCGGGTGGCCAAGAGATTAATGTCTATATTTACTTTTAGGGGTTTTATGTTTTCATGTCTTACATTTAGTTCTTTAATCCATTTGGGGTTCATTTTTGTGTATGGTGTCAGAAAGTGATCTAATTTCATTCTTTTGCCTGCGGCTGTTCAGTCTTCCTGACACCATTTGTTAAAGAGACTACCTTCTTCCCATTACATTTTCTTGCCTAATTTGTCATAGATTAGTTGGCCGTTTATGCATGGATGTATTTCTGGGCTCTCAATCTCTTCCATTGGTCTATGTGTCTGTTTTTGTACCAGTACTACACTGTTTTGATTATTATAGTTGTGTAGTGTGTCTTGAAATCTGGGGTTTTTGTTTTTCTTTCTCAAGATTGCTTTGGCTATTTGGTGTGTGTGTGTGGGGGGGTGTGTGTGATTCTATACAAATGTTAAGATTTCTGTTTTAGTTCTTTAATTTCTTAGCTTAGAAATTCTGCATGTAAAATTAAATAAGCTCTAGTGCAGGTAGAGTAAAAGGGATGCAACAATTGATAATTGATTATGCATTACCATGACATTTATTTAAAAAAACATATGTTTTTATACTTGTAGTGTTTGATAGGTGGCTCTGTAGGCATAATCATAAAAGAGATAGATACTGATCTTGCTATCATACAGCTTACCTGTTAACTGGAAAATTATAGTAAATTACAAGGGTACTAAAAATGTCACTGTCCTGGGACCTTGATGTTCAAGGAAGACTCTCTATATGCAGAGTTCAAGGTGTTGCTAACATATTGTAAATGAAAGTTTTAAAAATAGGAGTTAAATATTACTTCGACAATTTGGCATTGAACAACTGATGGGTGACACCATGAAGTAGATGGATAAATTTGGGAAAGAAATGGTTAAAGGAGATGAATTATATATTTCACAGAGACTCCATCAGCAATTATGTATGTGGCTATGGAGTTCAGTAGAAAGTCAGAGTTATAATTTTTTTAGTCATCAGCATATAGATAGCATTTAAAGAAGCAGAACAAAATGAGTATCTGTTGATACTATGTATAAGGTAAAAATGGGACTTTGGACTAATCTCTAACCCAACACCACTTAGAAATAAAACAAAGGAGATACATCCAATGAGGGAAACTAAGAAAAAGCAGCCAGGGAAATCAAGGAGAATGTTACAAAGGCCAAGTACAAAATTATTTTTCGAGAAAGAGAAAGTAGATCTATATCTTGAAAGAAAAAGTAGACAATAAACCAATAAGAAAATAAAAGTCACTGTTAGCTCTATCTGTCTTTGCACATTAGATGCAAATACAAAAAGTTTACACAGTCAGATATGTATAGAAATTATCATAGCACCAATAAATCTACAGAAGCGGAAAGGCTAAATCCATTTTAATTAATATGCTAATTAGAAAAATATTTTCCTATCTGCATGTAACTAGGAAAACAATTGTTTATGAGATTTAGGTTTGTTTTTTTTTTTTACTTACTAAGTTAAAAAAAAATAAACTTCAAATTTTCCCACTTAAGGCAAATTATTCATATATAAATATAAATGACCCTGCTCAAAACTTCCTTATGGCCATAGATACGTATTTTTCAATTTGTATCACCCTTCAAAAACATTTCAAATTATCTCAAAATACTACAATGTCCAAAAGAGTTTGGGTGTATAATGAAAAGAGAATTTTAATTTATATTTGTTAGAGCTGTGCTTTGAGTGGCAAGTAGAATTTGCCTGAATATAAACCAGGTAATGGAGACCTAGTATACACTATTACTGTAATAGCCTGATATAAATTTATTCTGTGCTATAGTTACCATTTAACTGTAAATTTTAGAAATGTAATTAAAATGTTAAAATGCAATGTTAAACATGATTTAAATTTGGCACCATTTCTTTCACTAATCTTGCAGAGTTTCATGAAAAAGTAATCAACCACCATAACACCTTCTATTAATAAAGTACTATTATTTCATTTTTGAAAATGAGGACACTGAACCACATACTAGTTAATTAACTTGAGAAGATGAAGAATTAATGAGAGCAGTGACTTCAGATTTAGTGAAGGTTAGCAAGGCAAACTGACAACATATATAACTGCCTTAATTTACATACTCCATTCATTTAGCCTTGTTGGTATGAATTCTACAGAGGTTATGATCAGTACATCTTGGAGAAGCAACCTAGTTTCTCCTAGTTCCAAGAATCAAAAGGTGACTCATTATAATAAACTGCTCTCCACAGGGTTCAACAACTTATTATCCAAAATCATGTGCTCCCTGTTTCCCAATATCTTACATTGAGACACAGGAAAAATGAGGTGTCAGAGAAAGGCAAATTGAGGTATGCTCTATGGATAATTAATTCTATTAATTTAAGTTAGCCATGCAAATTAGTATAAAGTCCCAAGTCTTGGACTCACAAGAAATATATCTCCTGGTAGATGCATAAGTAGTTATCAAAGGGCATTTTTGTGAATATTGTTACCTCTGTTATTACCTTGTCTTCTCAACAGGTAGAGACATTTTAACTCTCCTGGAGAATTAGTTCTTCCTCAGGTGTAGAGCAATATTCCTTTCTAAGTCTGGTCCAATTACCTGCGTTGTTATTATATGATATGAGCTGTTCACTATCATGCAGATACCTGGGGTACACACGGGATGTACTTAATGATAATAGTTTATGATAAGCACAGGAATCTGCATTTTTAATTTTCAACTTAGGTGACTTCTAAGGACATTAAAAATATTCTCTTAAAGGTAATCTTAACCTAAGTAAGAGTAATTATAATCCGAGACAGGATATACTTAAGGCCCTTTTAATTCACATTAATGGAAGAAAAAAGAGTTGGAGGTTGGATAATTAACTTTACCCTATGAATTTAACCTGAACTCTATTTTTTATGCTACAGTTATCAGATTTGACTTCCAAATTTGGCCCTGCCAAGGAGTTTCACCTTGGTATTTTATATATTTCTAAAATCTCTTAAGAGTAGTGTTTTTTCTTTTCTATAGACTATCCTCCAAACAGAATTTGATTTTTAAATCCAAAGTTGCTCCCCCGTGGCTGTTCTGTCCTGCCCTCTGACAGATGAACGTATCTTATGCAAAGACTATCCCTAGAGTCTCTCTTTCTGTTCTATCCACTTTTTCAGAAATCCCTTGCATTTGGCCTCTCTCTGCTTTAATAAACAATCACACACATGTACTCTGCAGGTACTCTGTTGGTGCACACAGGAGGTCAGCCCTCTCAGGACTTGTGCTAATGGGCCAATTTATAGGGTGGAATCTTACTCATTATGCCAGTAAGTTCAATGCACAGAAACTTACTGTGCTGTGAAGATTTCTAAGGCTAAACCTATTAATAATCACTGCTATGCGGGGACTACAGACGTAAAAGGAGACAATTCTTATTTTAGCACCTGGGTCTTAACAATCTAATTTAGGTGAAAGAAACAAAATATAAAATAAAATGTAAAAAAATATTCACCAAATTAACATCTTTTTGCTATCTATTATGCTATAAGCAAAATACTAGATGCTTCAGTTAAATATATTCATTTTCTAAAGCCCATGTTTAAAGTCTTTACAGAATAGTAGGAAAGATTTATGCATAGAACATAATAGTTAAGATTCAGAATCATGCTGCCCAATATGGTAACCACTATCCAAATGTGGCTATCTTTAAATTTTTTTTTAATGTTTATTTATCTTTAAGAGAAAGAGAGAGAGAGCATGAGCAGGGGAGGGGCAGAGAAAGAGGGAGACACAGAATCCAAAGCCGGCTCTAGGCTCTGAGCTGCCAGCACAGAGCCCGACGTGGGGCTCAAAATCACGATCCACAAGATCATAACCTGAGCCAAAGTCAGACTCCCAACCAGCTGAGCCACCCAGGCACCCCTAGATGTGGCTATCTTTAAAATTTACCTTTCTATTGAGATAATTATAGATTTACATGCAGTTGTAAGAAATAATGCAGAGTGATCCCATGTACCGTTTACACTGTTCTTCCCAGTGATAAGATCTTACAAAATGATATTTCAATGTAATATCCAGGACATTGGTAAAGTCAAGATATAAATTATTTCCATCACCAGAAGGGCCTCACGAGCTGCCCTTTCACACTCAGACCCATATCCCTCCTACCCTATCTCTTTAATCACTAGTGACTACTAATCTGTTTCTCATTTCTATAGTTCTGTCATGTCAAGAGTGATTTCAAGAACATATGACCATTTGTGACTGAATTTTTTCATAAAGCGTAAGTCTTGGGATATTCATTCAGGTTGCTGCCTGCATGTTCCAGTAGTTTACTATTTATTTTGTTATATTGCTGAATAGTATTCCAAAGCTTGTTAACAATTTACCAGTTGAACAGTATTTGGATTGTCTGCACTTTGGGGCTGTTACAAACGAAGCTACTATACATAATTGTGTCATCTTTTTTTGTACGAACAAAACAGAAATTTTCATTATTCCAATGCCCAGGAGTACAATTACTGGGTCAGATCATGTGGCAGTTTTATATTTTGCTTTTTCTTTTTTTGCTTTTTTTTAAAGTAACTACCAAACTGTTGCTCAGAAATGTATGAATGTTCCAGTATCTTTGCATCCTTACCAACATTTGAAATTGTTGATATATATTTAATTTAGCCATTTTAATAGCTGTATAGTGATCTCATTGTGTTGGGTTTTTTTTTTTTAAGTTTATTTATTGATTTACAGAGAGATCATGAATTGGGAAGGGGCAGAGAGAGAGGGAGAGAGAGAATCCCCAGCAGGCTCTGCATCGCCAGCATGGATCCTTACACAGGCCTTGAACCAATGGACCGTGAGATCAAGACCAGAGCTGAAGTTGGACCTGAGTCACCCAGGCACCCCCTTCATTGTGGTTTTAATTTGCACTTTCCTATTGGCTAATGATGTTTAATATGTTGTCATGAATTATTTGCTGCCTGTATATTCTCTTCAGTGCCATTTTATTTATGATTTTTGTCAATTTTCAAATGAATATGGGGATGTTATGAATGATGTTAGCCTAATTTCAACAAATATAATGAAATGACAAATTATTTAATAGAACCAATTATCAAAGCTAACTCAAAAAGAAGCATCGCAATAGCCCTACATCTAATTAAAAGTTGGATTTGTCAGTTAAAACTTTCTCACAAGGAAAACTCGGGCTTGGCTGACTCCAAGTCTACCAAGCAAAAGAATACTAATTTGATAGAAATTATTTCAAAAAATTGAAGGGGATAGACTATCTCCAATCCATTCTGAGTTCAACATTTGTATGATACCAAAGCCAAAGATATTCCAGAAAATAAAGCTGCACACCAAAAATTCCAATGAACATATCTGTACAAAATGCAGATACAACAATATATTAAAAAGATAATTCAGGGATGCACTATCAGTGCAGAGCCTGTTTGGAATTCTCTCTCGTCTCTCTGCCCCTCCCCCACTTCATTCTCTCTCTCTCTCTCCCTCTCTCTCTCTCTCAAAATAAACTTAAAAAAAGAAAATTTAAATATGAACATATGGAATTAACCATAAGAAAGCGTCGTATGTTTAACATTAATAAACCAGTTTAATTCACCATAATAACAGGCTACAGAAAAAAAAATATGGTCACTTCAATATTTGCAAAAAAAAAAGCTTTTGAAAAATTTAATATCTATTCTTGATTTTTTAATTTTTATTTGTTTATTTATTTTTACATTTTATTTATTTTTGATAGAGAGACAGAGCGCGAGTGGGGAGGGGCAGAGAGAGACGGAGACGCAGAATCCGAAGCAGGCTCCAGGCTCCGAGCTGTCAGCGCAGGGCCCGATGCGGGGCTCCAACCCACAAACTGTGAGATCATGACCTGAGCCGAAGTCGGACGCTTAACCGACTGAGCCACCCAGGCACCCCAATCTATTTTTGATTTTAAAAACTCAGCAAACTACGAGCCTCTGCGACTGATAAATAGCATCTCTGAAAAGCCTATGGCTAAAATCATACTTAATGGGGAAAGAATAACTGCTTTCACTTTAAGCTGAAAAATCAGACAGGATAACAACTCTCACCATTTCTATTTCATATTATAATGGGGGTTCTAGTTAGCGCAGTAAACAAGCCCAAGAAGAACCCAGATGGGAAAGCAGACTGTCTACTTGCAGATTACATTGTAATCTACATGGAAATTCTTAGGAATCTCAAAAGATCTACAAAAAGGGCACAAATAAGTGAGTTTAGCTATTTTTAGGATAGAAAGCCAGTATGTATAATCAATTAGATTTCTCCATATTAACAGTGAATAACTGGAAAACCAAAACAATATCATTCATGATAGTACTGCCATTATGAAATTCTTAGAGGTAAATCTGACAAATAAATGCATACCAAAAACTAAAAAAATGAAAAAATAAAGAAGACCGATAAATGAAGGGATAATTCTTGTTCATGAATCAGGAAAATCAATATTTTTAAGAGGACAGTTGTCATGCCAATTTATCTATAGATTCAGTACAATCCCAATCATATAAAACTCGACACTCTACTTCATGTGAAAATGCACAGGACTTAGAATAGTCTAACCAACTTACAAAATAACTTTTAAAGAACACAATTATAGAATTTACATTATCTGTCTTATTATAAAGCTATAGTAAACAATCTAGATAGAGACTTCTTCTCATTTACTTAATGTACTTAATAAGACATGCAGGTTAACATTAGCACAGCATTTCATATGAGTATATGGAAAAGGAAGATTTTAGTAATTTAAAAAAATAGAGAAAATAGTATTGTAATCTATGACATTTATATTTGATACCTAAAGTAATGAGAAATACAGAAAACTTTACTTCTGATAATCAGCAAATGTTCGTTTCATTGTAATCTGCACATTTCTAAGATAAGATATTTTACTGAAAAAAAAAGGTACTTCAGATATTTATAAAAAACCTATCAAACTTGTGGGACCCATTTAGGGTTTGGAGTATACTGGTGAATATAATGATGTTGTAGTGTTTAAACTCTCAGAATAAGTTAGAAGATTTTCCCTGAACTTAAAAATAAAGTCCCCAATTCTGAGATGTATTTTTGTGACTATAAGGTGGAATGTTTAATGGTATTTATATCCATGTAGAACTGTTGCTTCTTAGTTTAAAGATTTATAATCAATTATTCTATACCAGCATATGAGTGCTACTGACTTTAGCAATAGTTATTATATACAACAACCTTGCATTGAGTCTTTTAAATATACATCATACTGCAAACTCATCAGTGGTAGTAATAATAGATTATAAAGCATCCAAAATGAAAAATAAATGACTCAGGAAAATGTCCTGTATTAGGTTTATTACCACTGACCAAAGCACTTTTCCAGGAAGCTCATTTATTTAACAATAAAGGTTACATTCCTGCATGCCTGCATTAATTAGTACAAAATAAAACAATACAAATTGCGTATATGCGAAATTTTCAGGTTTCATCTTGTTTATTGCCACTGGCATTTTTTTCACCATAGGAAATTAATTATGAATGTTAAGGAAAGAGATGGGTCTCTGTTGTACCCAAACTTTATTAAAGTGGTGCCGAACATACATTACATAGTAAGAATAGTGACATTTTTCAAAGATGGCCCTCAATAAGACACATTTACTTGTTTCAGAAAAAAATAGTAAAGGGATCCAGAACAATAAATATTATACATGTAATATTTATTATTTCACGTATAAAGTATACAGCTTTCACCACAATAGTGTGATTGTAAGGGCACATTAAACTTTAGACTCTGTCCACAAAAGTTGGATATAAGACATCGTGCCCTTTATTAAGGCATTACAAATCATATATTGATGACAGGCATCCTATTACTTTTTACAGTAAATTAAAGTGTTTTGAAACCAAAAGACATAAACTTATAAAAGATTTATTGAGTGTGCAATAGACAATTCAATTCAGTCCAAAATGTTTTAATGGGCACTGTGTGTTTGCTTTCTTTGCTTTTCTTTCCAGAGGCAATCATTTCACAAGGACAATCTCAAGGTTTGAAGACATTTTGCTTTCTGACTGTATTTAATGGAAATTTTTTTTGTTTAGTTTATATGTATGTACACGTAAAAAGAAGAGTATGATAAAGCAGCAATGCTTACTTATTCACACATCATCATTACACCACTGGGGAAACTAGTCTCATTCAAGAATGTTCTAGAATGCATCTGCCAACAAAGGAATAAGCTATTATCTGTTGTTTTGCTGTGTGTGTCACCTTTGCTTAAAAACCTTGATTGTGCCAGGATCCTATTTCATTGATTTGTTTCAACACTTTCCATTGCAGGTATGTCTGATCAGTTTTATCAAAGCTGTTTCCTTTATATTCAATCAAGGACAAAGTGTAAAAATTAAACTTACATATAACACAAAATTTCTTGCCCCAATGATTAGGACAATAGAACAGTAAATAATCATTTTACAAAGCTTCTCTCTTTATAGTCAATTTTAGTTTTTTGTTTTCCTTTAATCTGTGAATATTGTATGGCATTTAAAGTGGGTTTTGAATCACTCGGCTTCGTTTAGAAAAAGTCATCAAAACTTGTCATACAAATAATTATAAGGTACAGAAAAAGTATATTTAGAGTTAGTGTACAGAATTTAATCATTTGAAGGAAAGAACATCTTGTAGTTGACTTTATGAACTCATTACAACTAGGAAATCTCCAGGGTATCAGGATGTTGAGTGATAAAAATGTAATATTCACTACATTGCCTAAGGCTTTTCCTAATTTTTGGTCAAGTAACTTAAAGTCATGATTGAGTGGAAACTAAAATTACTTAGTTAAACCACATTATAAAGGTATGGGTTTATAAGTTCCTTGTTGACTGTATTTTTATTGTATTATTTCAACATTTGAGAGGATTTTACTTTCCTATATGTAATTATTAACTATTAGAATAATGAGCATAATTTTCAAAAGATATTTATAAGAATATTTGGATTATATAAGCTTAGGCTTTAAAAGTATATTTGTTTAACACACATACACACAAACACACACACACAAATAAACACATACACAGATGATCACATGAATATTTTTTTAATGTAAGAATCCAGGCTTCAAACTATTTCAACCAGGTCATCAAAAAGATATTTTTAAAAAATGAAACCAGGTCTGACCTCTTGGGAATATCACTGATTCAGGCTAATTCCAGATATGTCATTGCCATCTGGTTAACATTATCCTCCAATCAGTTGGGGGTTACTAATATATGAATTTGCCTAATATTCTTATCTTCCTAATTCTCCAGAATTTTCTGGTGATGTAATCAAAGCCCTCCTCGAAGTCAATACAAATTTGAATGATTGCTACCTATAATTTTTTCTTCAAATTAAAATTTTAGGCTAATTCCTTCTTCACAAAGACTGTTGATTATAACACAGAAATCCTTACCATTGAATTTGATTACAAATGAATAAAATGAAATAATACTGTTTTATTTTTCAAAAGCTGTAAGTTTACATTTTATTTTCTAGTTTCCTTCTGTTAATGCCTTGTTTTGTTCTTAAATATATAGGTTACAAAATATCTCACCTATAAATATCTTCAATATTTTAAGGTACACATTATGAGGTTCTTTTTATTTAAAGAGTTATTCAAAATCTTCAAGTCAATGTTTTACTTTTGAGAAAATCCACAGTATTAAAGAACAGTGTTAAATTTTTAATTGTAGCATTTTTTAAAACTTGAATTTGCCATAAAAGCCCAGTGAAAATTAATTGTGTCCTAAATGGGTAAACAAAAGGTATAAAAACTCATTAATTAAAAAAAAAAGAAAATATTTGAAAAACCCAAGTACTCATTATAACCTTTTTCTCTATTTTCTTTTGTTTTTTAAAAAAAAAATTAATGTTTATTTATTTCTTATTTATTTATTTGTTTATTTATTTTTAATTTTTTAATGTTTATTTATTTGTTAGAGAGAGATAGAGACAGAGCATGAGTGTGGGAGGAGCAGAGAGAGAGGGAGACACAGAATCTGAAGCAAGCTCCAGGCTCTGAGCTTTTAGCACAGAGCCCAACGCGGAACTCGAACCCAGGAACTGTGAGATCATGACCTGAGGCGAAGTTGACACTTAACCAACTGAACCACCCAGGTGCCCCTTTTTTCTCTATTTTCTATTTAAACATTTTAATACTGAAAACTCTTCACTTGATTATCATATGAATATTATATACTATATTTCAGAGTGATAAAACAAATATTATTCTGTTCAATTTTGTATTATCATTAATCTTAAATGACAGGTTATCTACTACATAGTTATGACTTATTCTGCCCCCATGAGAATTATCCATAAATTTCTGACTCTGTGTGAATATCTACAGGCTGACATAAACTTGACTTATATGACAATTTACAATGAGAGGAGTAAAGACTATAAAAGATCATTAGGGAATGTCCACGATGATATATGACAAAAATCTAGCAAACAATGGTCTTCATAAACTCTGTGCTCTGCTCAAGAAATTAGTGTCAATATTTCTGGAATGGATACTCTTATCCTAAAACTTTTGAGACTCTATACACTATAAAAATATTAAATATTACTTCCTGTTAATTGAATTTAGATGTCAAAAATTAGATGTGGTGATGACGCAAAAATTAGTGAGTTTGCAAATTTTATGTTTTTCTTTTTCTGAGAAAATATATTTGAGAAATAACCTAAAAGTTCTACTATAAACAGATCTACTGTAAATAGGAAAAAATACAACCACTGTAAAAAGAAGCAAACAAAATACGGGGTTTCTGTTGTGCTTTTATTAAGAAATTATTGTACATCAAATATTATTCTAAGTAATAACTTATTACTTAGAATATTCTAAGTAATATGATCTTCACCACTCTATAAAGTTGTGTTCTTCTCCCACTTATTCGAAAGGGAAAACTGAGACATAAAGAAATAAAGTAACTTAGGGGCGCCTGGGTGGCTCAGTAGGTTAAGCGTCAGACTTCAGCTCAGGTCACAATCTCACCGTCCGTGAGTTCGAGCCCCGGGTCGGGCTCTGGGCTGATGGTTAGAGCCTGGAGCCTGCTTCCGATTCTGTGTCTCCCTCTCTCTCTGCCCCTCCCCCGTTCATGCTCTGTCTCTCTCTGTCTCAAAAATAAATAAACGTTAAAAAAAATTAAAAAAAAAAAGAAATAAAGTAACTTAAGCAATGAACATCCTCTGACTTACAACATCTAAGTTACATAACAATACTCAGCATCCAGGTAATCTGCATTTAGAAGTTGCTCTCTTAATTTAATACTCAGTATTCTAGACTTCATTAAAAAATGGCAAACATTAAATTTCTTTTGTAAACAAAACTTTGATAGTGTTAGTAAACTTGCAACAGAATTTTAATTATACAATATTGTTTTCAATTTTTTATTTCCTTTTCATGTATTATGTCATTCAGCAGCTTCATTAAATAGGTGTTGTCTTTTCTTCTTGCAGCTACGCAAAAAAAAGCACAGCAAATTTTATCACTTGCCAAATGTCACACAGTCAGGAGTACATTGTGTGGAAACATTTCTTTCCCTTGGTAGGTATGTTGTCTGAGATTCAATGTGTCAGTTAAGCAAATTCTGGCTATACAAAAATGGTATAGTTAGTTATAGTAGATACATTTCATTTGAATTGTGGATGATGATCCCCTTTCTTCTGACAAATGATCCTAGGACTCTTTATCCTGAGAAATGTCCAGTTCCTGATTCCAATTGAGTAGTGATAATTAAGGAATTCATATTCTTATTCTCTCTCATTGTCTAGTCAATGAGATTGGTCTAGTGGTTGGCATTAAATTCTAAGTAGGTTAATTGATGCAGTCTTTTCTTAGATATAGTTGATTGCTCCAACAATAAGCATGTTACCCAAATGCAAATAATCAGATTTCCTCCATATTTTTCCCCAAATTTGGAACTAGAAAAGAAAAGACAAAGGTGTGGAAATGAGAAATGCTGACAACCAAATCTACGTGTAGAAGAATGAAATGCAGTAAGGGAAGCTGCAACAGATATGCAGAATGAAGGAGAAACAAAGAAACAAAGTCTTCATGTTATTTTCCTCTTTGGTGTCCAAGGCTCAGATTCATTATAGTGGTCTCCATGGGTATCTGAGACTTCCAGAAGTTTTCTCTTTTGATTTAGTAACTTACTTAGGAGTGTTTTCACTGCAAATAAAGGATTATAATTAATGCAGTAATCATTTTCTGAGAATGTCTGAATGCCAAAGTGGCATTAGGCTGGCCTTATGTTTTAGCCACCTCTAATCTCCATCAGTCGACGAAGCCACTGTGAAAAGCAAAGAATTAATATGATGGTTTAATATAGAAAGTTGGTGTTTTCTTAATATCATATACACTGTGCATAAAAACAGCTTTGGAAAAACTGCTATTTTAATTAATCTGTAACAGTCAATGTAAGCACTGCCTGCTATTAAAAATCTACTTTAAGACATGGTCCTAAGATTCCAACTTCTCATAAATACTGGTAAGATGAAGTCTCTCATACACAGAATTTCTAAATCTCCTTTGGCCAAAGAATATTAACCGGAAATGGGAATCTGAAAAAGCAAGTAGAGATGATTACTTAAGCTCATTCAAGTGGATGTTCACTGGATGAAATATTTGTGTATAACTGCTTTTATCAAAAAATAATTAAAAGATTTACTCACATTGGAAAAAAAACTTAGATAACTCACAAAAGAATTGTGATGTCTGGCTATGCTAAAGTGTTCCAAATAAATACACCATCTGCTACTGAGCCCACATACTTAAAGAGAGAAGTTAACCTGAGCTTAAAAAAAAATGGATTTGAAATGACCTGCTTTCTTTTTTATAAACTGAGATATAATTGACATATAACATCATATTACTTTCAGTTGTAAAATGTAATGTGCAACATAACGATTTGATATTTGTATGTATTGTGAAATGATTACCATAATAAGTTTAGTTAACCTCCATCACTGCACAGAGTTACACATTTTTTGTGTGATGAGACGTTTAGTATCTACTTTCTTAAGATTTTGCAAATATACAATACAGTATTATTAACTACATGTGCATGCTGTACATTGTATCCCCATGACATACTCATTTTATAAATGTAAATTTGTACCTTTTGACCACCTTCATTGATTTCACCCACACTGCTAACTGCCCACCTCTGGTGACCACAAATTTGTCTTCTGTGTCTATGCACTTGTGTTCATTTGTTTGTTTATTTTTTTGTTTTAGATTTCACATACATGTGAGATCAGAAGGTATGTGCAAAAAAAGACTTGCTTTCTTGAAGGGAAGGACCTCACCTAAACCCAAGCACCCAGAGCAAAAAAAGGCACAGATATTCATAGGAGTTGGTGAATATAGAGTCAGTATGGATGACTTGGAGGTAAGAGTTTCTTCTTCAAGCAGTGACCAAAGCAGAATTCATTATTTTCAAGGCTGTTGCAAAACAGTGAAGTATTGCGTTTTTGTTTGTTTGTTTGTTTGTTTCGAATGGAGAAAAACTAACAGCAAGTCTACATGAACAGAAAGGCAATCACTCTGGGTTAGATACAATTTTGAGGAAAAACTTGCAGGCGAAACAAGTTGTTCTTTTATTGACTAGTCAGAGAAATTGGTCTATACTTTGCAAAGCTTACACTTTGTTTAAGCCTTACCTCGTTACGGAAATAATGTGAGATAAAATGTTTAAAATTAAAGGGCTGCTCCAGAACTAGTCCCTGGATACTCCCATTGGGATTTCTTAGCTCTGTAATAAACCCTTTATATCATCTAAAATGGATCAAAAAACATGTGTAGTTCTGTTTCTTATATCCCTTGCAGTACATATAGGCAAAATTATTGTTCAAATTAATAACAAGGCAAGCATCTAAGTGATGAGTTTAGGAGAAACAGGAAATGCTCACTCTCAGAATATATCTCCTAGTTGGTCTGATAACTTTTAAAAAATATGTTAGAAATTCATCCTCTTGATTTGTATTAATTTAGTACTCAGATTTTCCTTGTGTATAAAATGGATAACGTTAGAAATTTTACCACATTAATCTTCCTTCACCTGGTAATAATATTAGATATTCTTGCCCAACAATAAGTTTCTGAAAGAGCGAGACAGGTGCACACTTGAACAGATGTGGAAAGTGGAGACAAATGTGCAGTACTGGAGCAGAAAATGAAGAAAACTGTTTCTCTGGGAAACATTTTTGTCTCTAGGTTTCTCTGACACTACATTCTTCTCTTCATCGTCTTTTCTTTCTACACCCTCCTTTTTGTCAATTTCTTAACCTCAACTACGAATCCCAATAAGAAATGCCCCCCAAACTTTGTCTCTATTCTCGACCTTTCTGTGATCCAGTTCTTCATTCCCACTGCTTCCCATAACACATTAATGCACATATTTTTTTCAATCTCTGAATATGTCATTTTCCTCCCAAACCTGCACATTCTATGTCAAAAATTTTACTTTTATGGGCTGCAACAACTAAAATATCGACTCTTCTGTTTCCATTGTCACACCAATATTACCAAATATCACTACTAATGCTGCGTCCTAGCTCTTTCAACCTCTGCTATCTAGAAGAAACAGCCAGAGCCACTGACAGAGTGTTCCAATATGAGTGACGTGGGCTGGCTCTAAATCTCAACAATACCATAGGCAAGCCTCATGAGTTTGTAAGATTCCTAAGTGGTTAATACTATTCCACACATTAAATGCCAAAGAAATATTTGCCCTGAATACAATAATATATGAATAATTTAATGTCATTCTCCCTTATTATTTGTTTGTTTGTTTGTTTGTTTGTTTGTTTTTCATGGCACAATAATCCTTACCTATCTGATTTTTCTCAGTATGAAACAAATGCACTGTAAGGCAGTAGGCAATACCATTTCACATCCATCAACCTGACAATATTTTTTAAAATAACAGTAGCAGGATAGCAGGGATAGGTGAGATTGGGGAGCAGAAGGGACTCTCATATACTGTTGTTCAGGGTGTAAGCATATGTTACCATTTTGGAAAACAGTTTACAATGTCAGTTTACAACACAGTGAACTCCCCCTGGTGAAACTCTCAAATCACGCAAGTTCATTGTATTAGTTAGGATTCTCCAGGGCAACAGAATCATTAGATGGAAAGAGAGGAAGGAAGAGACTTTTTTATTTTCTTCTTAAGGATTGGCTTATGTGATTGCAAGGGCTGGCAAACCCCAAATCCACAGTGCAAACCAGCAGGCTGGAAATTCAAGAAGAATTGACGTTGCAGGGGCGCCTGGGTGGCTCAGTTGGTTGGGCGACTGACTTCGGCTCAGATCATGATCTCACAGCTTGTGGGTTGGAGCCCTGCATTAGGCTCTGTGTTGGCAGCCCAGAGCCTGGTGCCTGCTTGGGACTCTGTGTCTCCCTCTCTCTCTGCCCCTTACCTGCTCACGTTCTGTCTCTCTCTCCTTCAAAAATAAGTAAACATTAAAATATGCATACATATATATAATATATACATATATATTATATATATATATGTATATATATACACACAGACACACACAGACACACACACACACACACACACACACACACACACACATATATAAAAGAGTTGACGTTTCAGTCATGTCTCCAAAATCTGCCTGACAGGCCAGCACGCTGGAAACTTAGAGAGTTATCATGTTGCAATTTTGAGACAGAATAGTTTATTCAAGAAATCTGAGTCTTTTAAGACCCTCAACTGATTGGGGGTGCCTGGGTGGCTCAGTCGATTAAGCCACCAACTTCACTTCAGGTCACCATCTCGCAGTTCATGATCTTGCAGTTCAAGGTTTTGCAGTCGTGGGTTCAAGCCCCGTGTAGAGCTTTATGCTGACTGTTCAGAGCCTGGAGTCGGCTTTGGATGCTGTGTCTCCCTCTGTCTCTGCCCCTCCCCCACTTGTGCACTTGTGGGCTCTCTCGCACTCTCTCTCAGAAATAATAAATGAATAAACTTAAAAAAAAGGCCCTCTACTGATTGGATTAGGCCCACTTATATTATAAAGAGTAATCTTTAATTAAACTCAACTATAAACAGAGAGCCTTCGCAGCAACATCTAGACTCCTGTTTGACAGAACAACTGGGCACCAGAAGTGAGTTAAATTGACATATAAAAATTAACTCTCACAAGTTACATTTTTAACAAGTTAAATATTTCATCCCCAAATTAACCTATTGATGTACTATCATTTTAGGTTTTAATAGTTTGCCAAGACATCAAACATCATATATAATAAGACTGACAGAATGTCCCTGTTAATGAAAATTAAATATTAATATCTTTTCAAATATTAAATACAATGTGTGGTTTAAAAGATTAAAGAATTAAGGTAGTCTCCAGTATAACCTAATTTACAAACTGCATGTATTATGTCTATAGGGAATTTTGTTTGAGATAGTTTAACAGGTATTTATTTTGTTCTAAAGATAAATGTCTATTGTTAGCAATTTCCTAAATGTTGTACAATTATTTTAACTACAATCTATCTTTCATTATTATCAATTGGTTTCTTGTTACATGGCCTCAAAACACCAAAGACAGTTCTATCTAAGTGGATGATGCTCTTGATGTGAGCTGACAAATGCTGGTTGCAGTGTAATAATACTAATATTCTGGCCAAATTCACAAACGCTAATTCTTTGAACTTACCAAACAATGCAAACTAAATGTCAATTATTTTTTTCTTCTAAATTTATCTTGCATGTCTTATCCCTGAAATAGAGCCTTTTTCAAATACAAGGTCAGAATAGCCCCAGTACTAGTATTGATGTAAAATGTGTTGATATTTAATTAACAAAAGGAATCTGGAGGGAATATAGCAGAGCCACTACTGAACACAGAATAGAATATGTGTTTATGGACAGACTTATTTTAGGTTAATTTCAATAAAAATAACTGATAAATATCCACTTTCTTGGGTTATAGACAGATTGTTGATTTGCCTCAACACCAGATTATTAGTTACAATGTCACTTTCATGGTTTAAATAATACAACTAATAATGTGGTATTGTTAGTGATTGCCCTTCCATTTTATTTTTGTACACAGTGGCTAACACTGAAAATTTAAATAATAATACTTTAGATATTCTGCATAATTTAGATCCTTTTCTAACACTCATCCCATGTGACAGTAAGCCCTGATATAAAAGAATTTGAGTGTATATCGGTGGAGATGGTTTTTACAATTGTCATGACTCACTGTTTTCTAGTAAATGCAGAAATAATTCTGGGGTTAATCTTCCATATCAAAATAAAATGAGCAGCCACCTGCTCTAATGGCTTCTCACTGCTTCAAATGGGCTGACGAGCCAGAAGAGCAGCTGGAGAAGGAAATGCCTTATGATGCCAGTGGTTTGTTTACCTAATTCCACTTCAACTCATTTTACTTTATTTTTCAAACAGTATTTATGGTTTTCGTCTGGTTATAAAACAATGTATTTCTGTTGAGAATATGTAGAAAATTCGTTACCTCTATTTCCGGCATTTAGAAATTCAGGGAGTAATGAATTTTCTAATATGTCAGTGCATATATATTTTGGATTTTAAAAATTGGAACAATATCACATATATACAGTTTTCCACCTAACTCATTTCATTTAATAAAATATTGTGACTAATTTATGATATTAGAATATGTTTGAGACAGACTTTACTAACGCTGTACTAATTCTGTCTTTGTCAATATGTTAATTTATCTAATCAGTTTCCGGCTATTTAAAATTTAGGTTGTTTTTTCTGGATAATGTACACATTATTTTCAGGAACTGGCGTAGGTATCTGTATTAGTGCATACTTCTGAATATTGTATGGGAATTTAAGTTATAGGTGAAGTATTTGCATAAAGATTTTTGAAATATTCAAAGGCTTGCAATGCCCATTGCCTATTTGCTTTCTAGAAATTTTAATCAACTTATACTCTCAGCAACACTGAGTGAAGCCATCCTTTAAACATTATTAACACTAAATTAGCTACTAATGTCTACCTTTTCCAAGTTAGTAAGTGGAAAATTATATCTCTTATTGTTGTTACTTGCCTGTGACTTTTTGTGTGGTTATTATGTTATTACCTCTTGTTGTTGATGTTATTTGTATTTCATCAGTTGGGGATTGCCTATGCCTTTCCTTTGCCATTTTTTTTTTTTTTTGTCACAGTATACCTTATCACTAAAACCAAAACAAAATTGAAAAATGTCTATGGATTGAGAACATCTACTCTTTTCTGTCATAGAGGTTATAAATCTAAATTCTGAGGTTGTAATACATTTTCAATACTGTGAATGTTATTTTTGATGTCCAACTATTTCACATTTTGATAATTTAAGCCTCTGACTTCCCCCCTCTTCATGGTCTTTTCCTTTATTTTAGACAGCACTAGAAAATATATTTATAAATATCTTTTTATATTTCAATATTTCTTTTTTTTAAAAAAAATGAAAGTTTATTTATTTTTGATAGAGACAGAGAGCACACACATGGGTGGAGGAGGGGCAGAGAGAGGGAGAGAGAATTCTAAGCAGGCTCTATGCTGACAGCAGAGAGCCCGATGTGGGGCTGGAATTCAGGAACTGTGAGATTATGATCTGAGCCATATTTGGATGCTTACCTGACTGAGCCACCCAGGCACCCTTCAATATTTCAGTGTATATATATTTAGAGTTATTAAAAAGTAGGATCATAGCATATATACATATATGTTTTGTAGCTAACTAATATTATTTCACTTAATAAAATTAATTATTTCACTTAATAAAAGATGATGACTCTTTTATGACATTAATATTTTGTGAATTAATTATCCCTCTCCCTTTTTTTTCTTGTAACCCACTTCTCCCTTCCTTGAGTTTTGTTTTTGTTGTTGAGTTCAATACTTTTTTCCTCTGGTAAATGAAGCAGGTTTTAAGGATGTCTTTTATTTTTCATTTTATCCAGAACATATTTATAAAACACAAAAGCAAGACCATGGAGCGCTCTGCCTATATGTGTGTGTGTGTATAGTGGGTACAGGGACAAGAGTGCTAATGTTCCAAATCTGGTAACTTCATTATTATTCAACACTTGTGTTTCTCTAATATCTCAAGATGACATCAGCAAGAAAATAGTTTCTGAGAACACTGCTCTGTGGAAAACAGCATTAAAATGTAAACTTTAATTTTAGACAAATTAGTGCAAAAATTATTCGATGTTTGTAAAAAGAAGAAAATTATCATGCCAGTTCTCTATTCTCCAAACCAGAGAATATAATTTATATCTCTCCTAGCATCAGAGTGTAGGAGCCTATATCGGTCAGAAGAATCAAGGAAATCCTCAGTAATCTAAGTACTGCATTTCAGTACTCTGCATTGAATTCAGAGATTACAGGAAATAAAACCAGAAAATGCATATTGTGCTCACAGCTAACCTGAAAGGGAACACAGTGTAGAAGTAAAACAGCTTCAGCTTTGGTAGACACTTGTTTTCTATCATCAGCACAGCTGTTTATCAGCTCTCTGATATGTGACAACAGTGTTAAAAGTCGATCCTCTGTAGTCTGAAGAATCAAAGTACCTATATTTTGTAAAGGTTAGACATAATACAGATTTACATCTGAAAAGTCATCTGGCTCATAGTAGGTGAATAAATAATTGGAGTAATTACTATTTCTTGATATTCTTGGACCCAGTGATAAGCTTTCCTCTGATGATCAGTTTCCATGTACTTTAAAAATTCTTGATGGGTATAACTCCTCTAGTTACATTATCAGTTAAATTTCATGAATTTAATCATTAAAATTTCACTTTTGCAACAGGATAAGCACTGTACCTAAATAACAAGTTTATTTTTAAGTTAGTGGACACAGTACTTGTTACAATAATGACCAAAAATTATTGTAGTAACTTAAGTGCAAAACAAATGATGGATTTATGGAAAAATATGGAGAGAGGAATAAATATTTTGGTCATCTAAATTTCTATACCTATGCATGCGAATATATTTTGTAGTATATAATTCTAAATTTTTGAAATGCATATTAAAAAAGTTATTGAAAAGTCAGAGGCTATAAATATTAGAATGCACTTTCCATTGGAAATAATGGTTATTTTATTTCCTGATAATATAATAATGCTAATATATTAATTAATGGTTATATAAAATATATTTTATAATAAAATGGTAACACTAACTTGTAATTATTAGCATCTTAAAGGCTTCTCTGGTATGGGAATCATATTCACTAGAATTGTTTTTATACATTATCTCTCTTATTACATGAATCAAGATATTGATCAACGTCCTTTCTCAAACTTTGACAATTTGCTGAAACAAAAATAGTTCATATGACTATGATCTTCAAAGATTCCCAAATTTTATTTACAATTGTTTTCTGCTTTGAACAGTCAATTACGACTTTGAAAACACGCAGACATTGGCACAGAACAGTTAGAGCTTCAGGCTATGCGTACAGACTAAATTTGTCCCTGTTGAAATAAATTTCAGACCCAAGATGGAGCCTCTCCTCTTCTGTCCGTGGAAAGTCAGCAAACTGAACTTTTATATTCCTGTAAATACAGCTTGACCAAGAATTTAGTATATCCAGTGAGCCAATGCCCAAAACCTAAGCTAACTCTGGGCTCTATACTTATTTCCTAGTTCCTCGATCTTTCTAAATAAGTCAGGTGCACAAGCTCCCAGCCAATCCCGCCTGGTTCCCGCCGCTGGGTTTTCCAGGGTCAAAGACTCCCGCCCAAAATCCCCCGGAAGCAGCCTGCGCCGCTGGGGAGGTGCCGGAGTCCTCTGATCCGTGCCCGGTTTCACCTGGAGGAAAGGGCATCAAACTCGTTACCAAATAGTTTTAGTTTTGCCCTGTGACAGTCGTGGCAAGGAGATGGGACCCGAGCCAGCTGCTGAGAGCTCAGGATTGCCCCTACACGCAGGCGAAGCCTCTCCCGGAGCCTTTTTGGTCGCTGCTTCTTCCGCTCGCTGAGATAGGTAAGCTTTTCTCCGAGGGAGCTCCGCTTATCCGGCGTTCTGAGCTCTTGGAGTTCGTTTCTTTTCATTCTCCCAGGTGCAAAATTGGGGTGTGAGGATCCAAAAGTTTCGGTGAGACCTAGTGGGGCACAGGCAGCATTTGGGTTTGAGGCTGACCTCGTGTACATGCTAGGCGCCTTCGCGAGAACTTAACAGGGTTTAGGAACTGTGCACAGGCAGCAGGAAACTTTACCGACTGGTTGAATTAGGATTATAACGGTATCCTTGGCCTAAAGCCAGCAAGAAGGCAACCGTGGAGGGACTCACAAGAGCCTTGAGGTAAGTCCACAGCATAAACCACCGGGGAACTTGAGGAAATAAAGCAAGAAATTTGGACTGTTTTGAGGAATGGCACATCAAAATGTAAGTGGGCACAGGTCAGACTGTTAAACGCCATTAGGGCGTCCACCACGGTAAAGAAATCTTGTGAAAATTGATCACTGGGCAACTCGGAAGCCAAGCTGCAAAATTGGCGGACAGGGGTCATGCACTTAAGAGCTGTTAGATTGCTCACCACCTAACTCTAAGACTTGTGCTTGGATAAGTTGGTCATGGAATACATTAGATTGACACAAGGTCACCTGCCAACCTTAAGAAAATTTCTGTGCAACAAGATACACTGTGAAACCACCAAATTCCTAACTTAGCAGCACACCCCTATTTAGGTATTGACTTGGCTCTGAGAAACCCAAAACTTAGCTAAATAAATGAGATCCTCAGGATCGCTCTCAACTGGAGAGCCCGCAGATAGGATCCTGGGAAAATTGGCAGAAGCCATCAAAGAAATCTTACCATAGTATTCTTACCATAGTCCACTCTCTGGGATCTCAGCAGAGCTTGGTTGATTTTAAATGCAAATGGGTAACTTAATAGAAATTTCGGATCTAAACAAAACTGAAAAGGAAAGAAATAAGACACTGATTCTAAGACTCATATACAACCATAGTTGCTGTCAAAGTCTATTGTTCTTCTTTTCATAGCTGTGATTATACAAAATGAACCAAGTTATATTCGGCTTTTTAGCATAGCGTCATAAAATGAACAAAAACCAGTCTACTTCCAGATCCCCTTTCCAGTGTTTTTCCTCAGAATTCATAATCACATAGCAATTACTTAGATTTTTTCGGCATCTTTTAATGTCCTCCTTCATGACTCTTGTTATGTCTCTGTTATTAACTTAAATTATTATACAGGCTTGTTGAAATCCTACTAATCCTCCAAGTCCTAGCTCACATTTTACATTTTAAACATAGCTTTCTTAAATACCAACCAATAGGAAGCAATCTTTCTTTATTCTAAATAACAGGATTATTATGCTTTCCAAAATGTACTGACTCTAATTTCTAAGCCATTCAGGCACAGGGTCTTAATCTGATTCTGAAAAAAAATGTTTTATATATTGGATATTGTCAATATGTCTCTCCTTGTGTCATTACCTTAATATAATGAAATCCATAGAGTGAAAGATACACACTGTAAATCCTCCATTTGTACCCCTATGTACATATTCACACACAGAAATTCATTTGCATACTACATAAATGCCTAAATATTATATTTAAGAACACGTGATCACGGATTATAAACTACTTGACACACTAAAATTCTCATCGACAGTATTTTTATTGAAAAGAACAGGGGCACCTCAATGGCTTAGTTGGATGAGCATCTGACTCTTGATTTCAGCTGAGGTCATGATCTCAAGGTTCTCATGATGGAGCCCTACGTCGGACTTCACGCTGTCAGCAGAGCCTGCTTGGGATTGTCTTTCACCCTTTCTTTCTTCCCCTCCCCTGCTCATGCATGCACACTCTCCCTTTCTCAAAATAAATAAACTTTAAAAAGAGAACAAATAGGATTTTAGAAGAATTGATTTTCTTATTTTTATTTTGCGATAACCACCCACTGCTGTTAGTAACATGGCAAACTGAAGCATCATTATTGTTATTCATCCTACCCAGATAATTGATTAAGGTGGATGATCCTTGTGTCAGAGTTAAAGTAACAGTTGGGGATTGTTTTTATTCTTTGTTGTTGTTGGTTTTTTTTAATGCTTTTGAGAATGAGGCTTTATAAACTGAAGCTTTTGTGGAATTTTACATTATATTCTTTCATTCGTCCTACGTGAGTTTTATTAACCTATTAGTTGTAAAACATATTTCAGCCTCTAAAATCCTTTTGTTACCCTGAAATAGTTACCATGAAATAAATGTATGAGAACAAGCTTGTATTATTTTTCAAAATCTATAGGCACTATTGTCAATTTTTCTGAATATATAGTCTTGTCCTGCCTTGTAACAAGTATAGGGTATCTTTTATGGTTGCCTCATTGTTTATGAATTGCCTGTATGGAAAGTTGTTGTAAACAGAAAGTAAGAGATAACAAGTGTATGAGTTGGGGAGTATATGTACCACTTAATTTAATCCATATACAGGGAATTTTCTTAGCAAAACAAGATGCAATGATTACATAAGACATTCTTAAAATGCCTGCCCCCTTTCTTTTTTTAGTAATGGTTTGATACTTTTACATGAGAAAGAAAGGAAAGGTGAATAAATAAAGATAAAAACGTCTTCTAGCAATATAGAATATTGTTATGCACTGTAAGAACTGAGTAGATGTTGCCAGTTAAAACTTTTTCCACATTAAAAGGAATAACTCTGGATTGAGGCTAAAATGATAATATAAAACTTTCCAGAAAAATAGATGTTGTCAGGATTTTATAGCTAAAGGTGCAACATAAATCTTAACAGGATCCATTGTGATCCAAAGCAGTTACTGCAAGACACCATTAATAGTGCATGCCTTAAAATAAAACTGGACTAGAGCAAAGCACTTTAAAATGACTTTGGAAAGGGAAAGTATCCTAATATGAACTGAAGGCAACACTCTGCTATAGTAGGGCTCTTTATTATTATGCCTTATATTCTTCACAACACCTATGACAGTGATTAATATCGTAAATATATTTTTAATTATTGGCTATTATGTTGTCTAAGGAATGTATGGTAATTACTGAGAGTCAATGGTCACAGGAAAAAATAGTGATCTGAAAGCAACTTCACCACGTGTCCTTTACCTACCACATGGTAACTCATCTGTAATTACTTGGTAAATGAAGAATTTCAGGTTTGGAGAATCTAACAAACTGCTGTATGTTTTAATTTTTTTAAATTTCAAATAGTTATCATATAATTAATATTCCCAAAGAATAATTTTTAATTCTCACACCACCACTCCCCCCCGCCCCCCCCCCATTTCAGTAAATGTCGTGATCATCTTATCCACAAATCAGGCCAAAAACCAACCACCAACCAAATAAACAAAACCAAAGTCACTCTTAATTCCTTTCTTTTTCTTATCTCTCTCAACCAATACTGTCAGTTTTATCCAAAAATATACTCCAAAGATTTCATCTTTCTCTACATCCACTATCACCACCCGAGAGAAAGTGCCATAATTTTTTTTCCTAGGTCACCTTAAAAACTTCCCAAAGTGGTCTTACACTTGGAGTTTCGTCCTCTCTACTCTAGACTGCAAACATTGTGACCCAGTACTAAGTAAATAACAAATAAATTGGGCCATTGACTCCCCTGCTTAAAAATTTCTGTACCTTCCCATTAGCCTTTGAATAAAAGTCCTTCTAATCTCAGTTTTCAAGATCCTCCCTGAAGTGCCTTCTGACTCCCTCTCCAACATCCCCTTCTATTACTCTCTTTATATCTTTCTGCCCTCTAGCAACACTGGTTGGTTTTTTTGTATTAAACATGCAGTGTTTGTTCCACTTCAAGATTTGGCACAAGTTTCTGCCTCTGGGTGAACAGCTCTTCCCCCAGACACTTGCATGGTTGACTAGCTCTTGTTATTCAGGTCTTGCTTCGCAAGTCTGTCTTGTGAAGCCTTCTCTGACCATATACTCTGAGGCCAGGCACAGATACTCTCTACCATAATGCCCAAATTTATTTTATTTATGAGATGTAACAATCAGATACTTTTGTATCTGTTTATTTATTGTCCAACACCATACAAACTCCATGTATAAACTACATAGACTCCACAAGGCAGATAAGTCTTGTTTCACAACTTTGAAGCATGCTTCAAACACAGAAGGAAGTTAGAAATTGAATATTTCATGAAAAAGTGAGTTTCAAATTCCCATGATAGGGTAGAGATGGATAGTAATTATTAAAAATGATAATATCTAATAGGGATAATTCCCTTTGAAAGCTGGCGATAGTCTGACTCAATTTTTTTTATGTTGGCTTGTTGCCTGATGATGGCTCTCAAGTGTCAGCCTTTCCTGGGCAAACTGATAGGAAAGCCTGACCCACTCCTTGCCTTGGACAATCTGTGGGATGTTCAATCCACACAAACTCGTTTACTTACAAATCCTTACCCCACTCCCAACCAAAGCCACTCACATTTTCATTTTCTTAAGTCTCTCCAACCAATTCTGGGTCCCCCTATGCACTGCCCCACTCTTCTCAGAAAGTCCTATGATGTGAGTGGTAAATTTTTCATATTTTTCTGGTGTGTGTCTGTTATTATGTGTTGATATCTGACCTGTTAATTAAGAGAGGTCTGTACCATCTTCCCATGGTGACCAAAAGAGCTGCTCTTTTCTTATTGGGAATTTCAACATAAAAATTGGATCTTGTCACTGTAAGACATTTTGCTTTAATCCCACGTTATAATGTAGATTTATTTGAAGTTTATTTATTTTTTTGGGGGGAGAGAGGCAGTGGGGAGGGGCGGAGAGAGAGAGAAGGGGGTGGAAAGGGAGAAGGAGAGACAGAGAATCAATCCCTTCTGACAGCACAGAGCCCACTGGGGGACTCAAACTCATGAACCATGAGATCATGACCTGAGCTGAAACCAATAATCAGATTTTTAAATGATTGAGCCAGGCCAGGTGCGCCTAAAATGGATATTATATATATATGGATATTACATGTATATGTATATTATATGCATATGGCTATTATATATATGTATATTATATTATATAGATTATATATATGGATATATATGTGTATCCAGATAATATTCTTGATTTCTTGCTAAAAAATTTTGTGTTTTTCAGTTAAATTGTGCAGCTCTTAGTTTACATCAAATCTAAGTGAATTAATATTGTGTTTGTAATTTTAATGTGAAGTTATTAAGGTATGCATTGCATTTATGGAATTAGAACCATGGCTCTCTAATTATAGTGTATTTACTTGGTTGTTAAAATTAACATATTGTGATGAAACGAATTAGTACTCATTATTAAACTACATGATCTAAACATTTGCTAAGAAATTACCAGATCATTATTTCTTACAAACTAAAGTATTGTTAAGAAGATGTCATGTGAAAATAGTATTCAGGAATTATTGCAAGAGGAAGAAAAGGTTGTCAAGATGTGATTTGAAACTTCTATGTAATCACTTTGCTACAGTTGCGCCTGATAATTGTGGACTATATTACAATAATTTCAACTCAATAATACAACCATAAAATCAGGAAATAGTCTCTCATCTTTATCTGTGGTTACTAAAAGACTTCAGGGTCCATTTATAGGGACGAGCACACAGGCTAGATTATTAATCCAATTTGTGTTGAATGAAATTCATTACTGAAGTTGATAAAATAGCAGCATGTACTCTAGTCCGTATGTTGAGTTAAGAAAAAGAAGGTATGGTTGTCTGAGTCTTAGTTTCCATTTCTCTAGGAAGGATGAACTTCTTTGGAGGAAGGGAAGTGTACCTCATGCATCTGTATGTGCATTATTGAGAAAGTTGTGGGAGAGATGACTGTTTGCTGAAACATTTTTTTTTTAACGTTTATTTATTTGAGAGACAGAGAGAGACAGAGCATAAGCAGGGGAGGGGCAGAGAGAGAGAGGGAGTCGCAGAATCCGAAGCATGCTCCAGGTTCTGAGCTGTCAGCACAGAACCCGACACAGGGCTCAAACTCAAGAAGCTGAGCTGTGAGATAATGACCTGAGCTGAAGTTGGGGGCTTAACCGACTGAGCCACCCAGGCGCCCCAAGAGATGACTGTTTTCAATATGGAATATGCTTAGCTTCCACAAGCTTCCATCAAGGCCAACATTGTTTGGTCTGTGTCCCATAAAGTCTTGACTCCATATAGTATATTTCACATATTATGTATTGTAATTATGTACTAACACATTTTCTTTATTCTGATTCAGTGATGTTTCATTAAAAGACATATTATTCATTTTTTAAATTAACTGGCCATTCATTTGGCAGACATTTATTGAGAGTCAGCTATGTGTCAGGCACTATGCAATTAATATTATTGTTTCCATGCTTAACCATTTCTATGCTGCTAACTTCTGATAGGTAAGTGTTTCCTTTCAGTGACTGCCTGAGTGAAAATTGTACATAAATTTTCAGAATGCCCCACTTACTTTTATTCTGCTTTGGATGAATGGTTCCCCAACTCTGGTCTGGATATTTTTGCTAGGCTGTTGACTTAAAAATCAACTTGTGATCCTGTTTAAAATTCAGATTACAAATCACCCCCAGAAGTTTAATAGTTTTGGGGTGAATTCCAGGAGTCAACATTTTCCTGCCAATTTTGCTAATGATTTCTTTAGAATTCAACATTTGAAAGTTAAAAGGTTGTCTTTAATTATACGATGATCAAAGATGAAAAAAAGAAAGAGAATATTGCTCTATAATTTCTGAAAAGTCTCCATGCCAGTCTGCTAGCTAAATAGTGAGATTCTTTTGTTTTACTAATCCATAATCCACATTTTTTATATTAATTGGTAATTCTGTGGAATTTTCTAAATTTGCTTTTTTTAAAAAGTGTATTTATTTAGTAGAGAGAGACACAGACAGCGCAACTGGAGAGGGGCAGAGAGAGGGTGAATCCCAAGCAGGCTCCACACTATCAGCACAGAGCCTGATGCGGGGCTTGAACCCACAAAACCATGAAATCACTACCTGAGCCAAAATCAAAAGTTGGACACTTACCTGACTGAGCCACCCAGGCACCCCTCTAAATTTACTTTTTAAATGGAAATTTTTCCGTGTGATATCATTTAGAAAAGTTTTTATTTAAGAAAAATGAACTTGAAAAACTTCATGAAATGTATTTGATATATACTGACAAAATTATTTTATTGATTTATTTATCAAGACAGTAGATTGTAGAACTACATACACAGGCACATTAAATTTACAATTTCTTTATTTCATAGAAAACAATTGAATAATCACAGAGGTAGATGGATTTTATTTATATTCTTTTGATTCTTTTAATCTAGAAGAGATGCTCAATAGAAACATCAGGTCTTGATAAAAGTCTCTATCACCAGGAAGTAGGTCTAAAATTAGAAGTAGATTAGAATTCTGACCAAAATATATTCTGGAGTACTGGTCTTCATTTTTCTTAAAAAAAATAGAAAGATGTCTGTATGCATATTTATCTATCATCTAACCTATCTGTCAAGAGAAATGTGTTCCTATATTGCATGCTATTAAATGATGCTGGACTAATTCTTAAATGGAATCCACTAAAGCAAAGAGACAGTGAGCCAGACAGGTTGGAAAATATCTTCACATACATCACTCAGCTAGCCATTGAAATGAAAAATCTTCCTCATGGCAGATGAACAGCCTGGAGGTTGTTCAGTTTGTCATAGTGGATAAAGGCTTTTCTAGCACACTGCATTAATTTTTGCCAAGCAAGAGAAGGGAAAAAAAAAAAATGGATTAAGTATTTCACACAAGCTCAGAATGCCATATATGTTTTAAAGGTTGAAAGAATTATATGTTCACAGGATTGTTTTTGTTTCTCCCCTGATAATAGTTTTTATATGTTGTACTTAAAGGAGCATAATATTTACCAAAGTTTCTAGTAAACATTATGAAAAGGAATAGCTCGTAGGAAAAGATATAGCATCATGTGGCAAATGGGGTGACATATTAGTTCCTTGTGACACATCAAGTGCAAATATCACTAAAAAGTATCAAGTTACAAAGCCGCAGAGTCTGTCCCTTATCCTTATTCTATTCCATAAAGGGAATTGTTCTCCAGGGGCATCTACTGAAAGCATGTACAAAAGAAATGAGGTTAGTTTTATTAATTTACTTTCTTCACAACTGAATAGCCATAGCCTTATTCTTTCATTCCCCTTGGCACTACTTTGTTCCCTTCTTTAATAACAGTAAATGTGAAAAATCAGGATTTGTTTTATTCAGCTTCATTTCACTGGGAGCGCTGTAGGGATATGAGATTTGAAACTGTTCACCATAATGTATAGGATATCTGGATTCACTTTACTGATGATGCGGTATCACTGTAAATGACTCACTTTGGGATGTGCGGCTTTATCAGAGCATTAAGTCTTGAACTCCTGACTCCCTCTGAATGGCACTGGCAATTGCTTAGGAAGAATTGCTGAGATCTGTAAGCGGTATTCCTTTTTCCAGTGTTCTCTTGTCAGTGCAAACACAGCTTGTTGGCAAACACAGTGACAGCTTAAAAAAGTAGGACATTTGGGATAGGCTTTCTATCATACATAAATAAATGTAAGTTTTCCTACAGAAAATCTAATTCACATGATAACAGGAATCCCCAGATGCAACTTTTCAGTCTGGAGTGCCACTCCTATACAGGTGCTGAGAATAAAATGATGAAATTGGTCAAGATATTTATTCATGTCACTTATGGTGTAATGTAGAGACAAATAATGAACAAGAAAATATGTGATACCTGTATATGTGTGTGTGTGTGTGTGTGTGTGTGTGTATATATATATATATATATATAAATTTATATATACACATATAGAAATTTTTTATTGTTGTGAAGGGAAGAACAAAACAATTGCTAAGTGTTGATAAATGATTAGGGAGATATTTTCCCTAATAAAGATATTTTAAATGAATTTTAAATAAATATATAACAATTAATATATAATTAACATATAATAAATATATTATTAAATATATAATAAATAAATAATATTTTAAATAAATAAATTTTCCCTAATTTTCCCTTGTGAAATAACATTTAACTTGAGACTTGAAATTTAGTACAGGTCAGTCTTTCAGAACAAAGAGAAAATCTTTTTATGTAGAAGTACAACATATATAGAGACTCTGAATTTGGAAACCTGTTACCACAGAATTTAGGAGACATTAAGCAAAATATGAGACTAAAAATTCACATATCTATATTTTTTTCACCCATATCTGTTGATTATTTCCTAAAGGCTTGGCACTTCAGTAGGCATGAAAAATGCATTAAGTAAATGACCAAACCACATGTTCCTGGGGCTTCTAGCATAGGGTGAAATTGAGTGGACAAAGGAGGAATAAAGGAGTAATTACTCAGTTATTAACATGAGAGAAAGTCTTTAAATTCTGTATTCTTCAGTTTGCTCAACAATGAATGAAGCAGTAATACCAACATCAGGAAGTTAACATCTCTGCAATCAGTATAAAGATATGGCCATTTTAAAACTTACTTGGGGAATTATTTCATGTTTTAAATCGTAATATATCTGCAGAAACTCCTATAAGATCCTGTAAAACTCTTATATGGACGGAAATGGACCTTAAAGAGTTTTTACTTTCCTTTTGGAAAAACAGAAGTTAAACTCTTAGCTTGAAACAAACTCTCAAGAGATTGAACTCTGCTGTAGTAACCTAGTTTTCAGATTAAGAAAATTGTTCCTATTGCTTGTATTCAACTATGAAAAAAATGTTATAATGTTTAGCAAAGTATTTTTATGTACTTAAAATGGCTGTATTTATAATAAAAATGAAGAAACATAATCTCTTTATGCTTTTTTTAAAGTTTATTTATTTATTTTGAGAGAGAGAGAGAGCGAGCACACACATGCACGCACAAGCCAGTGAGAGAGGGGTAGAGAGGGAGAGAAAGGGAGAGAGACAGACTCTGCGCTGACAGTGTAGAGCCCAACACAGGGCTCGATCCCACAATCTGACTTGAGCCAAAATCAAGAGTCGATTGCTTAACTGACTGAGCCACCCAGGCGCCCTGTTTGAAATTAATATATTAAGGGTAAGGTTAAAGTCTTTGGCTACTACTCCAATCTAGGTGTCTTCTTCTTAATCAGATATTATACACTTTAACATCTCACCAAGTGTATTTTATACATAAATATTCATAAATATGTGAGTTTAAAATGTAAGAATCCTTACACTACATTTATGCGCATGTTCTTCTCAAGTAAAAAATGTTCTCGTGTGTTTCAGGTTAGGGTTATTTGTAGTCATTTTGTTTGTGTAAGTCATAAACATTAGTCAAGTGATAATAAATGTCTTTTTAACCACTAAGATGATACCCATTTTCTCCTATAATTTCTTCACTGCATATCTTGTAATATATCTTATAATATAGTAAAAAAATGATAGTTTTTAAAATGTTAAACCTTATTTGAATGCCTGAAAACACTCTAATTTATTTATATAGGCTACTTTGTTCGATTTGCTAATATTTAATACTTTTATGTACCCGTCTTTGTCCTCTTGGTAACTGAGTTTATACTAGACACATAATATAAATAGTGCATCTTTTAATCATATTTTGTCTCTAGAATATATTGTATAAAATTGAAAATTATCATTTCTTTGAAGCTGGAACTTACATTGTAAAATCACTGATTCTGTCCCCCTTTTGTGATTGGAATTATGACTACTATTTTAAAATCTTCTATTCTAAATGTTTAGTGAATTCTGTATTCTTGGCCAGACCAACAGTTGGTTTGTAAATATTGTGTAAGTTTAAATTTGATTTTTTCCTAAAAATATTCTTTTAAAAAGTGTGTTTGTGACTTTCTGGATGTTTGGATAATTTTTAATGCTAGTTTTATATTTTGAGACCTAATTTTATTGAATATGTTATGAGACTATGTTTTGAATGTTCTAAAATTTTCTAGATTGTTTTTTCCACACTATATCACTTTTCCTAGTCTACATTTATTTGAAAAGCATACGTGATCTCTTTTTCGGGTGGCATATATATATTTTACCAAGGGTTTTGTGATTAACCTGAACTTATCGTTCATCATTTTCTGAATTATATTTCCTGAGTGCAAAATATGATTTGAGGATTATTTTCTCTCACAGAATTTTCCACTATTCTTTGAGTTCTATAATTTTAAGATTCTACTGAGTTCAAATTATTTTTTCTTATGCAAGCAATATACTTTTAAATTTTGTTTTTTTTAAGAGATATTTTCTATGTATCTGATGCTCTGTGATTTCATTAAGATATGTGTAGATGATATATTTTATGTGTGTTTCTGGTGATTCACTGTAGTTTCCAAATATACATGTTAAAATCATCCAACAATTTTGGAAAATACTAAGCTGCTGTGTTTTGAAATACTGCTTTTATTCTGTTCTTTCTATTTTCTTCTCTTAGGAAGTCTATCTCCAATTAAATATATTAGTTCTTCTGATTCTGCCCTCCCTTTCTGTTAAACTTTGTTATATTTTTTTTAACTTTGTCTCTCCAAGTTATATCTGATAAGTTTTTCAGATCCATCATCTAGTGTGCTAATTCTTTCTTCATCTGTCTATTTCATTTTATTGTATGTGTTTAGTGAGTTTTATTTTAAAGTTTATTATTTTCTTTTATACAAATTTTGTTTTCTTCTCCAAATATTTTTGGTTCTTTTTGATAGTCATTTGGCCCTTATTTATATTTGTAATGCCTTATATTTTTACTCATTTTTATTTTTGTTTACTTTATTTCTGGTTTTGAGACAGAAAATCCCAATATCCAAAGTTATTGAGCCTCTATTATTGCTGTTTTTTGTTTCTTTCAAATTAATTCATGTTGAGTCTGTTCTTCATCTCCGTAGTTATTTTTTACTGTTGATTTGTATTTAGCTTAACCTTTCAAGTAGGAATCCTTAGAGACTCTTGCTTTATTTATAGTTTATTGGCTTGAATTTCTGTATTACAGAAGATGATTTTATGTAACTCACACTTCTCATGAGAATGAGATTGGAAGTCCTTTTGCTTTTATATACTTTGTCCTGTACTTTTGGCAGTTATCATAATAGGTTTAATGATCGAGCAGCCTTTTTAGTCTCAATTCTTATTTACATATTTATCATTTATTCAGTGCATCTGTGATGCTCAGTAGGTGCTAAGAAACACATTAAGTCATTAAACACTTACAGAATTTCTAATATGAATGAGCCAGCCTATCAATGTTTTTGGGCCTGGGAGTATAGAAATGGATGATCCAGTCATGGTCTCAATTCTAACTTGTGACTCAGACACACATTAAACAAATAATTGAAGATTTTTATTTTTATGTAATTGTAACACTTAGGACAAAAGGGAAGTACAAGCATGCAATAGTAGAGCAACTTGACCTAGGAGTCTGATTAAGGAATATTTTCTTAGTGGGAAGAAATTTAAGGTCAGATTCAGAGAGTAAAGGAAACATTCAGGACAGAGACTAAAATTTCTAAAAACCCTTAGTATAATATGTTCAAAGGTCAGAAAAAGGGTAATGCTAGATGTAATGTAGATGTAATGCTAGGAATAAACAGCTACTGGGTAGACTTGGTTCAAGATGAAACACAAGAGCCACAGACAGACTGGGGACTGCTTATGACTTTACACATTATATCCTAAGGTAAAAGAGTCAAAATTGCAGTGATCACATAGGGAACTAATATTATCATGTTTTTACTTAAAAATATCCCTCTTACTGTGCTATGAAAAAAATTATATCTACATGTCTATATAATTTTATGTATCATTATATATGCACACACATATTTTTTGAATGTGATAAGCCCAGCATGATATCTAGCTTCTAGAAACTTGCTATGTGCAGTGAATGAAATACGTGCTGGTGTTTAGGAAGTGTCAAGTATATTTTTCGAAGTATATTTGTGAGAATTTGTATGTGTGTGTGTGTGTGTATCTTTGGATTCACTTTGGGTGGGACAAGAACAAGTAAAAACAAAAAAAAAGGCTGAGTATACAAGTCAGCTGACCTAGCTTTAGTATGTTAGTATTTGTTGATAGAAAAATAGTAAGTAAATTTTGACTTCAATAATTCAAGGTTCAAATGAATCAATATCAACTCCCATGATTGTACTGGTTGGTAACTGATAAATCCAATCAATGTCTCATTATTTTTAATATCCAGACATTTGCCTATAGCACATGAATTATTTAGTGTTTTGCTTTCTTTTTCTATTTTTAGTTCATATTTTTCACTTGGTGGTTATAATCCAAGCTTTATGGATTATAGACATCTCTGGTATTTGGACATATAGATATGTCCATGAAAATGAATATTCAAAATATTATTCCAACTCTGGCATTTATGCATTTCTTTCAATCTTATTTTTCCCCTAAAATCTTCTTTCATATGTTGAATGTTAAATCAGAAATACCTTTATTTCATCAAGCTTTTCTTAATTTCTGTGTAACATAGGGAATATTATATATCTAATCAACAACCTACTTATTTTTATCTATAAGTTAGTAGTATTAACTGTAGTGTCGTATCAATCAATATTACCATCATGCATTTTTTTTCTGTTTCTTTTATGTTAATATTTACCAATACTACCATATTCTTGGAGCACGGGTGGCTCACATGGTTAAGCATCGGACTCTTGATTTTGGTTTAGGTCATGATCTCAGGGTTCGTGGGTTTGAGTCCCATGTTAGGTTCCACGCTTACAGCGTGAGCCTGCTTGGGATTCTCTCTCTCTCTCTCTCTCTCTCTCTCTCTCTCTCCCCCTCCCCACTCACACACTCTCTCTCTCAAAATAAATAAACTTTAAAAACAAAACAACAACAAAAACTACCATACTCTTTTCTGAGAGGTGGCAAATATTCATAAGTATTTCATGTATTTTCACAGAATAAGGCAATTCCTATAAGCACATCACTTTTCATTTGAATATATCTTTAAAAATTTTTTTTAATGTTTATTTATTTTTGAGAGGGGGGGAGGGGCAGAGAGAGAGGGAAACACAGAATCTGAATCAGGCTCCAGGCTCTGAGCTCTCAGCACAGAGCCTGTTGTGGGGCTCGAACTCACACACCATGAGATCACGACCTGAGCTGAAGTCAGATATCCAACCGACTGAGCCACCCAGGCGCCCCATCATTTGACTATATCTTAAGCAGTTGTGTAAGGGAACAAGAAAATTAAATAAAAGTTTTGAGATAAAAGTACAATACACTTTGTTAATTTTTGAAAACTGGTTGTAATCTAGCATAATTTTGAGCAATAGAGAAATGAAAAAGAGCAAAAATTAGTGAAATCCAAGCTTAATTGTTATATTTGAGCTGATTGATATTTGTCTCTATATTTTTAATATATACAATTTATGAATTATTATTTTCAAAATTTGGCTTATAATGATCATTCTCTAATTTAGCTTATAATGATCATTGTCTTAAATTTAACAATAATATAGCCAAACTGTATTAAATATAGTCCAGTGTTGTGTGTCTGAATATTATGTCTTAATATCATGTGAAAGAACCATGACCTTTTTTGGATTACCGGCATTTCTCAAAATTAACTTTTGATTCAAGTCAGAATTAGTCTATCATTAAAATATAATAATGAATAAACTAAGGAAATATACTTTCAAGTGTTCTTCTTATAAAGAATCCAAACTATAGTTACTTAAGTAAACTTTAACATTTGTAGGTAAAAAAAAGCATAACATATTTTTATCTCCGCCTTGGATGTTAATTAAGCAAATTGTTGGTTTCGTTTGAAACCAAAATTGAAGAATTGAAGAAGAGAATTGAATTGAAAGAATTGAAGATGTCAATTGAAAAAGAGTCACAGAACTCTTTCTTCAATAAATTACTTTAAATGAAACTAAAAATCTGAGTGTGTTGCCGAAATTAGAGACTTTTTGTAAGACATTTTACTTTGATTTTAGGATTTCATATGGCAATGCTATTTGTTTAAAGTAATTTTTGATACACAGGAACTCTATGAGCACCTTCCCAGCAATCCCTTTTGTTTGAAGGAATTAGTTTTCTTTGTTCTTATAGAATCCTTAGTGTTTGCATCTCAGACCAATTAATCAACCTTGGAACTAAAAAAATCCTACTAGGTATAAGTTGAAGTATGGTAATTGTTTTTGCTTCTTACACTTAGGAAAGAAAGCTCACTGTGGCTTAAAACTATACCACCAATACTTTTCTGTGATGCCCAAGAATGCAACTTGTTTTCTTTGTAAAACATGCTCCTTGAATAATAAAAATTGCCTTTAGTTTATCAGCCATAAATGCAAATGAAGTATATTAACATAGCAATGCAGATTTTTGCTTCTGACTGCCTTAATGTTGCAAAGGGTTTCAAACAAGGGCCAGTTTCAATACGCTACTGCTGGTTAACATGCTACCACTGTGCAGTTACCACTAGGCTGTCATGTGGTAACTTTTGGGTACTGCATAATTTCCTGCTAGGAATCAGAATCACTGTTGGTGCTATGGTCTTATTCCTCAAGGAGGAAGCTGTGCTGTGTATGGCTACCAAAGCTAAGGAACATGTGCTATGTCAAGACGGTACTGTAGAATACTGCTTTTCAGCAGTACTGCTTTCAGACTAATCTTACCACTTATCCAGAAAAATCTAGATATAGTATATCTCTTCATACACCTCTTTAAATGCCTTTGAGAACTACCAAATGAAGGAGGATTTGTGGGGCTAAACTCCAATCTGGTAGATAAGGGATATTCAGAAAGGTGAGTCAAAATTTGGGAATATGGGTTTTTTGAGAAATTTGCCAATTCTGCAAGCAGTACCTCAGAGGAAGTATACTTGAGCAGAGATTTATAGGCAGACTCATTGAGCTAGTCGGACAAAAATTGGAGGTTAGAGTCTTCCTGCACTTTTTGTCTGTTCCTGCAAATCCACACCTTAGAAGTAATGAGGAACGGGAAATAGGCCAGGTCTCACAGAAACTGAAACTCAGCTTCAAATCTTCGTCAACTTTATCTAAATTGACTAAATTTTATCTATAGTTTCTCATACCATTACATTGATCACTAGAAGCAAGATTCTCTGGGAAAAGTTTCTCTGGGATAAGATAACATTATCCAGTCTCAGGTTATCTATAATTTTTTTTCTCTGAATGCAATGTCTTTTACTAAATCAAAAATAGCCATGTGAATAAGAATTCTTATTCTTATAAGATAAGAATTCTTATAAATAATTCTTATAATAAGAATTTCTTATAAATAAGAAAACTAGACTTGAGTAAAAACAAAAGCAAGAAAAGAAGTAAACTAGAAATATATATACAGGATTTCTAGATAATGGAATTATCCCATATGATCTTTGAAATATTTGTGACTGATAAATTCAGTAAATTAAAGACAAGATAAAAAATCTCAACAGAAAATGGAACCTATAAATGGAAAGAAATTGAACCTTTCGTGCATAAAATGAAATAACATAATTAAATACTGGATGCCTGGGCATGGTAGAAAATTTGAAATACATGCAAACAGAATTATTCAATATAGAACTAGGTCAGAAGAACATACTTACATGGAAGGCAAAAGAATGTTAAGTAGAGCAAATAATGTAAGGGACATAGCAGATATATTGAAAACTTCTGATAAACAGGTCATTGAGTCCCAGGAATAGAGAGATATAATAGAAAAGATCCAAGGTAAAAAATAAATAAATAGTGATTAAGAATATTCCCAAACTCATGGTAGCTTCCAAAATATAAACTCAAAAGGCAATACAAACTCTGATCTGGACAAAAATAAAGAATATCACAAGTAAGCACATTGTAGTTGTCATTTTATATCCCAACTTGATCCCGGTAACCAGGACGATGCATAGATCACACTAGTGTGAGTTGTAGTTGTCATGTAATTACTGATTAACATAGGTCAAAGCTATAGAAAAGGCTGGGTTTCAAATTCTTGCCTTAGGTGGGTCCAACTCAGTAGTGCAATGCATGCTTCTGGGCTTCCTGGAGCAGGTTTAAACTAGATTGCAACTGAAAACATTTTTAATTAACTTTTTGCTGCATTCTCTACCTTGATCAACTTACTCCCCTTCTCTTGAGAACATTTCCAAAGTGAGTGAGTTGCACAAGAATCACTCTCTCAAGTTTTGCTTCATGAGGATCCATACTGAGACATACATCATATATGTATTCTGAAAATTAAATATGAGAAGAGAATTTTAAAAAGGAGCTAAGGAGGAAACCCTGGGTGGCTCAGTTGGTTGCGTGTCCAACTTTTGATTTCTGCTCAGGTCATGATCCCAGGGGTTTCCTTCGTGCTGAGGGTGGAGCCTGCTTAAGATTCTCTCTCTCTGGGGCGCCTTTGTGGCTCAATCAATGTAAGCCTCTGACTCTTGGTTTTGGCTCAGGTCACAATCTCACCATTCTTGCGTTTGAGTCCCACATTGGGCTCCAGGCTGACAGTGCAGAGCCTGCTTGGGATCCTCTCTCTCTCTCTCTCTCTCTCTCTCTCTCTCTCTCTCTCTCTTTCTCTCTCTCTCTGCACCTCCCCTGATCCTCTGTCAAAATAAATAAATAAACTTAAAAAAAATAAAAAAGAAATTCCCTCTCTCTCTCTCCCTTTGCCCCTCTCCCCTGCTCATGCTCCTTTTCTCTCTAAAAAAAGAGAAAAAAGGAACTAAGGGAAAAAAGACACATGCCTCAAAAGAACATCAAGAATCATGGCAACTCTTTAGTAGAAACTTTGAGGATAAGCTTTTTTAAATCCTGGAAGAAAATTATCTATCCAGATTTCAAGAAGAAAAACTCTTTCAAATTGTAGAAGAAAATAATCTACCCAGATTTCTATATACTACAACATTTTCTCTAAAATATGAAGGTGAACCACATATGTTTTAAGAATGAAGACCATTCTCGGAAACAAAATTGTCAATATTTTTTTTAAAAAGTCAAGATTATGCTAAGAGAAAGGTAAATATTGTAAAAACCCTACAAGAAAGATGTGGAGGAAATTTACCATATTAAAGTTGAACTCTGAGTCTTTCAAAAGGAAAAAATAAAGTGTCATGTTCACTGTTTTGGAAGCAAAATTTTGTTCAGGGTTTGCTCAACCTGTAGTCACCCAAAAAGCATGATTGGAATGTGTGTACTAATTTCTCCATAAATGCTAATATTTGGGACAAGGATTTCCTTGTTACAGTCTGAAACTAAATGATGGAAAAAATATCTACAGGTTTTGCATTAGACCAGGTGTTGCTATTTTAATAACTTAAGTGAAGAAAGATGAATTAATTCATGAGGGAAGTAGCATTAAATTTGTACCAAATTTGACTACTTGATTCACACAGTCATGACAGTTATAAACAAGAGTATTTAAAAACACATCTATGCTTCTGAGATGGCACACTATGCCATCAGATAGAATATAGTGGTATATACTGCTGAAACAAGAAGAAACTGAAGGATAAGCCATAACAATAAAATATATCTATTTCAACAAAAGATTGAGGTATATAAATATATTTTCTGATAGAATTTGTCTCTTGAAGACAAAGTGTAATATTAGCAGTTGTTTTACAGGAATAAAGAAAGTGTTACGATATGGCAGCTGGAGATTTGAGAAAGAATTAAGAGCAAAAGAAAGTATAAATATGTGGTTGAACTTTAACGTGTATTGACTTTATACGAAAATAAAATAAACTCATGTTTGTCCACGCCCTCTGAGAATCTAAAACTGAGACAGGTTTAAAAATGGAAGCATTTCCTTAGACTCACTAGGGAAAATGAAGAGTGTTGGAAAAGGCTGAGAGTGGTGTCAGACTACACGGCAGGGCTGACCCTAAATGGAGAGAAGAAAGAAAGAATAGGAGGGAGCATTTTAGGTTGCACTATATATCTTGAATGGTGAGTGAAATAGGAGAGGAGGTACAAACATCCAGTTATAAAATAAGTAAATCTGGGGATGTAAAGTATAGCATAGAAAATGCAGTCAATAATATTGTAATAATGTTGTAACACTTGGTACCTACCCTTATCATGGTGACCATTGTACATGATATCGAGTCACTATGTTTCACACCCAAAACTAATAGAATGTCTTATGCCAACTATAATACAAGAAAAAAAAGGGAAAATGGCAAGATGGAGATTCTCAAGCTATAGTCTGCTAACAAAGGGGTTCTGTATCCCTCAACAATGGGCTTATGCTGGTAACTCATGGTCAGTTATTGGCTGGAAGCAGCCCATGAAAGTGTGACCTTGAACAAAAACAGATCAATTTCAGAGTTAAACAGGGTAGGTGGTCGATTAATCAAGCTCCCTGTACTTGGAGATCTGATAACCACATTCTCATGGTATATACCTATGAGTAGAAATGCTAGGTTATATGGATGTAATATGTTAATTTTTAAAGAAAGTGCTAAACTTCTTCTAAGTGACTACAACAATTAGTCCTGGCTACAGTGTATGAGAATTCTACTTCATTCGTGTCACTGCAACACTTCATATGGTCGTTCTTTTAAATTTTAATCTAATAGATATATAATGATATCTCATTAAATTTTTTAATCACTACCTATGCTGAACATCTTATATGCTTATTTTCCATCTGTATATATTTTTTGTTAAGTAATTGAATCTTTTGTTCAGTTTTTAATTGCATTATCTTTTGTTAAGTTGTAGGAAATATTTTATGTATATTCTGGATACAAGCCTTTCCTCAGGTGTGTGCTTTCAAATATTTGCCCAATTTGGGGCTTATCTGTTAATTTTCCTAATACTATTTTTTTATGTTTATTCATTTTTGAGAGAGAGAGACAGAGCATGAGTGGGGGAGGAGCAGAGAGAAAGGAAGACGTAATCCAAAGCAGGCTCCAGGCTCTGAGCTGTCAGCACAGAGCCCGATGTGGGCTTGAACCCACAAACTGTGAGATTGTGACCTGAGCTGAAGTCGGACGCCTAACCGACTGAGCCACCCAGGAACCCCCCCTCCTCCCAATACTATTTTTTTAAAAGCAAACTCCTCCTTTAAATTTTGAAGAAGTTGAATTAATCTTTTTTTTTTTTCTTTATGGATCCTACTATTCTATCCAAGAAACCTTGGCCTACCCAAGGTCATAACGATTTTCTACTTTGTTTTCTTATAGAAATTTTATAGACCTAGCCCTTTTAAGTTTATGATCTATTTTGTGTTAAATTTTTGTATGTGTGAAGTAAGGATCTAAGTTCATTTATTTGTATGTAAATATCCCAATCTGACACTATGTGTTACAAAGACTATCCCTTTTGACCTTTGTTGAAAATCAGTTGAAAATATAGTGTGGATCTATTTTTAGATCTTTTGCTGTTGCTTTAATTTGTTGGTCTTGACATCAATACCACACTATCTCAATTACTGTAGTTTTATAATTGTTGAAATCAGGTAGTGTAAACTTGCCAACTTTGTTCTTCATCAAAGTTGTTTTGGCTGTCATGTGTTCTTTGAATTATTACGTGAATTTTAGGGTTAGTTCTCAAATTCTACCAAAAATCCTGCTGGAATTTTGAGAGGGATTATATTGAATTGTTAAGTCAAAGTTGATAACTATTATGTAAACAATACTGAGTTTTCCCACCCAGAAACATGCTATTGTTTTCATTTATTTGTAACTTCTTTAATTTTTCTCAGAAATGTTTTGTACTTTTCAGTATAAAGGTTTACATTTCTTTTGCTAAATTTATTTCTTTGTTTTTTTTTTTTGGGGTGTTATTGTGAATGGAATTATTTTCCTAATTTTATTGATCCTTTTTTTTTTTTTTTGCTAGTATGCATGTTATAAAAATGGGTCCCTGTATATTGGCTCTTGTCTTGTTTACTGGGTTGTTTATAGCAGACTGGGACTATTATCTCAAAAGCTGCTGGCACCAAAGTCAAATTTTATACATCCAGTTGTTTTAATATACCCCAAGTAAGCATGTTTAGCCAGTTAGAGCCTGCCTTCTTTGCATACCCTGCAAACCTGCACCCCACAGATGCTAGTTGGTAAGACAAACCCTGAGGTTATAAAAAGACCCCAAGTTACTGCTGACTTTGGGAGGTCTTTGACCAAGAGACTCTGCTGTGCAGCTGATTGACATTGCCCAGACACATAAGCCTCTCTCTGATTTGCCTTTACCCTGGGAGTTCATTTGCCCTCTTACCCTTCTGGGTGATGGCCCCACACTGCCGTCTCTGGAAGTCCTCCTTCTCTGAGGGAATTTCATTCTTATTCCGCCTGTCTAAATAAACCTTGTCTGCAACTGTCACCTTGTGCATGACTTTTTCATTGATTAGGTTTAAAAACCTTGACCTTCAAGAAATACAGAAATGCAATTGATATTTATGTATTGATCTTGCATCCTGTGACCTTACTAAACTTCTTAATTTGTTCAAGTAATTTGTGAGCGTGTGTGTATGTATGTGTGTGCCTGTGAAGTATGTGTGTATTTCTTATGATTGTCTACATGAAACATGTTACCTGTTATTTAAGATATTTTTACTTTTTACTTTCTAATCTACCTTATTTTAATTTTCTTTTTATCGCTTTATTTAAATGGCTGTGTACTCCAGTACAATTTTGTTGGTTGCGTTTTCTCCTCTTTTTTCGTTGTTGTATGGTGCCCCACCCTCATGGACATAAGTAAAACCAGGGACAAATCATTAATATAAGCATGGTGAGATGTGCTGTCTGGACTATCTGCTCAGAGAGGTTATGTATGCCTTCTTGTCTCAAGTGGAATGGGATATCTTAAAATTATATCCCATATTGAGACATGAAGCAAGCTCTACCATGGAATAAAACAAAATAATGATGGCAAAATATAATTAGAAAATTTTCATAGATTTTGATATTAAGCAGCATATTTTTAAATAAGTCCTAGATCAACTAAAAGATAACATTGGAAATTACAGTTTCAGTAAACCAAAGCTAAATAACCTCTTTGTGGTAATTAGCAGGAGATTGGAGCAGGCCCTGTAGAAATGTCATCTTACTGACCAGATAAGTCTTTATTTGTCCTTCTAACATAAGGAGAAAAAAATATTTTAAATTAAAATATAAGATAATGTTTTCAATATATGCTATTACACACCGCAGATTTTATTAATTAAGCCTATATTACAGGCATTATTACAGACTTTATACTAATATTTTAGTATCATACACACTTCAAGGAATTCTCTATGTGGTTAACTTTGTAATAATATCATATGGTTTATATCTTTCTCTGTTGTTTTGGTTATCTCAAGAGAAATGAGACCTCTAAGATTGATTTTAAAAATCTTAAGATCTGTCAACATATCAGACTTCTCCCTTTTGTTGGGTTTATGACATATGTATGAATAGTAAACTTGGGTTTGTCTTTTTTTTTTTAATGTTTGTTTTTGTGAGAGACAGAGCACGAGTGTGGGAGGGGCAGAGAGAGAGGGAGACACAGAATCTGAAGCCGGTTCCAGGCTCTGAGCTGACAGCACAGAGCCTGATGCGGGACTCGAATCCATGAACTGCAGGATCCTGAAATCAGATGCTGAGCCACCCAGGTGCCCCTGGGTTTGTTTTTTAAGTCACATATGAAAATTCTTCTTATTTGAAAAAGGGGCAGTGTTAAGTTTGTAGAAGGAAACAAATCAAAATCAAAACAACCATGATAATGGAGATTGTCTCTGAACTAAATCCTAATTGTTCTAAAAAATTCATATTCTTAAAAAAATGTTTCTCATTTTTACCATACCAATTATAGTTAATTATCTTTAAATTTTACTTACAATCATGCTTTGTATAAATTAGTTGCTTCTGTAAACAGATTTTTTAATTGAAAAAATGATTTAATTTTGTGAAAATTAGCATCTTTAAAATCTTATTAACATTTTTATTTTCTTAAGAAAGTCATATTAGTATTTTTTTAGTTGGTGTTTTTGGTGTGTTTGGTGTCCTAATTATGGTCTTTAAGATCTAAATGTCATCAATCTGAAAAAACATATGTATCTTTTTCCTAAAAATATAAATGTCCTTAATTTTCATGTGTAACAGTATTAGATAAAGTGGTTATCACTGAAACTTGGAAATTACTTTTTTTCTTTTTGTATATTTTATTTAATGAGGTAAAAAAAGCTTATATACATTGAATAATTTGAGAAGAATACAATATAGTATATACTCAACCAGTGGCTTGATGATATGGTGGCTATGCTCTAGGGAATCCAATAAGAAAAGCAGGGCATCTGTTTAGTGAAGGATGCATAGAAGAGTTTTTTCACCAATCCTTGAAGAAAGTGAGGGACTCTATCTACCAAATTCTCCTGTTAGGCAGGTCCCGAGGCCGATTCCTTGTTGAGGCTACTATGTCCATTGTTCAACAACACTCAGACATCCAACATTCTGGTCCAGAGTTGCTCAAGTGAAAGTCCTCAAATGCTACTATTTCAAGATCAGTTGATCAGCTTGGGAGTAGGAGGAGAGAGAGAGAGAGAAAGAAAAGAAGAAGAAAGAGGAAGAAGAGCAGGAAAAGGAGAAGAGGGTGAGAAGAAATGAACTTTAAAATTTTTTTAAGTTTATTTATTTATTTTGAGAGAGAGAGACAGCAAGCAGGAGAAGGGCAGAGAGGGAGAGAGAGAATCCCAAGCAGGCTCTGCACTTTCAGCACAAAGCCCAATGTGGGACTCGAACTCATGAACTGTGAGATCATGACCTGAGCTGAAACCAAGAGTTGGACACTCAGCTGACTAAGCCATGCAGGTGCCCCTACTTTTAATATAACATATGCTGTTGCCATTTCTTTCAGCTCAATTGTGAATTCGATCATTTTTTATTATATGTCGTATTATAGTTGTTTTCTAACAATGTTATATTATGTACTAAGTAATAAAAATATTAACATATTTTATCTTTTTTTTTAAAGCGTATTTATTTTGAGAGAGAGCGTGAGCAAGGAAGGGGCAGAGAGAAACGGAGAGAGAATCCCAAGCAGACTCCATGCTCAGGACAGGGCTGACCTGGGGCTTGATCTCATGACTATAAGGTCATGACCTGGCCGAAGTCAAGAGTCAGTTGCTTAACTGATTGAGACTCCCAGGCACCCCAACATATTTTGTTTTAAGAGATTCCCATTTTTACTAATATGTTAGCTATACATAATTGTCACAGTGAAAGAAAAAATAATAAAACAAAATCCATTTTATTTATTTATAACACAGAGTAGGGTTAAATGAGAACACAAAACAGATATTTTTCAAATATGTTGAAAATACTTAACAGAGCAGAATGTCTTGAGTTGTCTCTCCATTTCTCTCATTTAATGATTACACATAATTAACTATTTCCTATGAGTCGTAATTAAAGTAGTTACTCAACCTTTCTAATAGTAGTATGGCTAAGTAAGTGGACTCAGCATAAACATTATTAAAACTATGAAAAGATAGCAATACCTCTTAGTAAAAAAAACAGCAACCCATATCATTATATTGTCAGAAAAGAAAAATTGAGGTTATCATTAGGAAACTATTCAAACTATAGATTGTTTAAAAATGTGCTCTCATTTTAATTTGTGTGGTAAATATATAATACGACACTCTAACAAGGAGTGATAGCTATCAGTTAAATAGCAGAGTGGATTAAAATACAACCTGTTTATGAAATCACCATGAAATTGAATTGAAGCACAGGCAGAATTCAACAGATTGGTTGGAAACTATTCAAGTACAAATCTGTTCTTTTTTCAGACCTGCTAGAAATATAAGATGGTTAAAACAAAACAAAAACAAGACACAAAGTTTTCTAATATTTGCTCTTCCATATGAAACAACCCACCTTGGATATTGCAAGAGAATATCTATGAAAGGCTCTTGCCTGAACAATGTATTAAATTTTCATGCTGATGAGTAGCCTTAAAAATGTTATAGAAAGATAAACATCTACTGAAAAAACGTACCAGTTTTGTAGTTGCTAAATTTTATGCTAGTTTTTATTGCTTTGAAGTGAACTCAGTCTATACTTAAAATTATATAATCTTCATCTTCATTGTGATTCATTGGCATATGCCTTCAGTTCTTGGCTTAATTGCTTCTTTATTGTTTTACTCATCAGAGTTAGTGTCTTGCTTTAAGTTTAGTTATTTAAAGGATATAGCAGGATTAAAAATTGTAAATATTGTACTCAGATTTACAAAGAAAATATTGTATCTCATTTTTTTACTAATGCAATCATTCTGAAAACCCCTCTATTATTTTAATATTGTCATATTCTTTTAACTTAATAATTTACAATGTTATAGAGTCTTTTGGTTCATGTTTTCTCCTTGGATGATTCAGTGTGGTTTGGGTAAGTTCTTCCCCTTTACCTGATGCTCTCCAAGATAATTTCTGGTTGTAGGGGTGTAGGTACTCATGATCCTCTGAGACAAAGAAGAATCAAGACCTCATGGTGACCTCTGTATTCTTGCACTCATAAAGATTCTGGTCTGAAACTGTTAACACTTTTGAGGAATGACTGCATCTGAAGATACCCACTTACCACATATCTGCTTTCTTTAACCAGTCACGCAAGAATTTCTGATCTCTACATATTCCTCATGTGTAGCCATTCCCTTGTGGCAGTGCAATTCTTTAGTCCCTGTTCCATGTTGGACAAGGCATAGTTATGACCAGAGTTTCTCTCTGGGCTGCATCAACCATAACCTATGCCAAAGACAATTGATATCAAACCCATTAATATTCTCTTCTTCTCATATTCCTGTTTCATGTTTTTGAAATGATCTTTGCTCTTGATCTTGAATAAGGGAAAGTGCACATGACCACTCAACCTAGTCTCCATTTTGTTTCTCCTTTCCATATTCTGTGACAGAAGAGAGTAAAACTTTTCCTTTTAGGAGTTGATTACTCTTCTTTTTATGTTCTCTCTTCAAGAGGGCAAATAAGCTTCATAACTCTGGTTTACTACAAGAAAGAATACCCTCTTTATGAAAAAAATCTCTATGATCTGTGTCTCTTCAGGCATGGTGCTTGATATGAAAGTTACAGGGATACTGGTAAGAGGAATTACCAAAGACAAACCATATTAATTCAAAAATATTTCTTCCATCAAAAGAGAATTATTAAAATCTTATTTTAATTCCCAAGATATTTAGAATCAAGGGAGACTTCCTTTTTTTAAAATTTTTTTATTTAAGGTTTATTCATTTTTCAGAGACAGAGAGACAGAGCGTGAGCGGGGGAGGGGCAGAGAGAGAGGGAGACACAGAACCCAAAGCAGGCTCCAGGCTCTGAGCTATCAGCACAGAGCCCACCACGGGGCCCGAACTCACAGACAGCGAGATCATGACCTGAGCTGAAGTCGGACGCTTAGTCAACTGAGCCACCCAGGCCCCCCAAGGCAGATTTTCTTTTTGCCATAATTGAATTTCTTCTGGAAGTTTATAATATTGTATATCACATCTTGCAATACCAATCCTAATCTTGAATTCTTATAGCCTGGTATTTTTTAAACAGTTTTATTAAGCAAAATCTACATACAATAAACAGCACAATTTTAAACTATACAATTTAGTAAGGTTTGGTATATGTATATATACATGAAATGACAACCAAATTAAAAGAGTTTTTGTCCATAACCTGAAAGGATTCTCTGTTCCTTTAGAATTTCTCTCCTGTCCCTCAAGATACCCATCCTTCATATCACCCCATCCCTAGACAACTATATTGTAAATTAATCTGCATTTTCTAGAGTTTTATATAAACCGGATTATATACTCTGCAGTCTTTCATTTTTGGCTTCTTTCATTTAGCATACCTTTTTCAAGGTTTGGTCACATTGTTGCATGTTATCTATAGTTGATCCCTTTTTATTAAAGGGTTTGGTTACCATATTTTCCTGTTGATGGATATTTGGCTACTACAAATAAAGATTCTGTGGGCATCTGTGTGTTTTAAGATATACTTTCCTTTTGGGAAATTACCTAGGTGTAGAATGGCTGGATTCTATGGTAGATACATGTTTTACTTTTAAGAAACTGACAAGCTGCATTCTAAAGCAGCTATCCCATTCTTCCTTCCCACCAGCAGTGTTTGAGACTTCCATTTGATCCTCATTCCCACCAACACTTGGTATGATCATTCTAATAATTTTAGTTCTTTTAATAGAGCTGTAGTAATATCCTTGTGATTTCTATTTATGTTTCCCTAACAGTTATGACAATAGCATTGTCATTTGTCAGATGTATAATATACAAATACTTCTCTGTGTCTGTAGTTTATCTTTAAGTCTCTTAATAGTAACATTTGAAAAACAGAAGTTTTCCATTTTGATGACATTTAACTTGTTATGTTTTTACGCATCTTCATTTTGGTGTTATATCTAAGAAATATTTGCCAAACCCAAACCCAAGATCACAAAGATTTTCTTATATGTTCTCTTCCAGAAATTTTGCAGTTTCAGGTTACATTTTTTATGTTAGTTAGATTTTATTAAGTTAGTTAAATTAGTTAAGTTTTGTCTGTGGTTTAAGTCATGGAGCACAGATCACTTTTTAAAATATGGATACCCTATTTATTGAAAACACTGTACTTTGGTAATTACTTGTCCAAATACAGGCAGGCTTATTTCTGGATTCTCTGTTCTTTTCTCTTGATCTATTATCTGACTTTGTGCCAATGCTATACTTTCTAATACTCGGTCTAGAATAATCTGCTCTCACCCTCAGTCAGTCTTTATAATATTACACATCTGACTGTGCCCATAATTATTGGTCTCTGAAATGATCTCATTATTTTTGGTTCCATGTTTGCTACCTTTCCACCTCTGCCACAGATGCAAAATACAATCTGCTCGAGGGAAGAAACTTTGTTTTTCATGACTGTATGCCTATTACCTAGAACATGCCAATTATATGGAAGGTGCATAATAAAGATTTTCATATGGGTGGATACATAGATAAATCTGGTCATGTCTTCATTCCAGATGACTGAAAATTCCAACCTAGACTGTTCCAATTTTGAAAAAAAAAACAAGAGTTTTATGCTCTTCTAGTAGATGGTAAAAATATCATGACTTAATATGTTTACTGGAAAAATTATTCATGGTTGAAATGTAATGTTTGATTTATAACACCTCTTATAATAAACATATGATGCTTAATTTATTTGGAAACTAAAGATAGCATGGTGGGTGAAATAATATGCAAAAATGACATTTCTTACTGACTTATTTGCTATATGAATAAGTATCTGAAAAAGGATCTGAGATTTACAGAAAGGGGAATGAGTATTTGCTCAAAATATTTAACTAATTAATAATGTTAGCTTACCATTCAAATAATACTAATATTAAATTTGCATTGTTACTAACAATTTATTGGCTGTTTTCGTGTTCATTATTTTATAAAATTCTAGTTAAAATCGGCGATTAAATAATCATTCCAAGGTTTAGAGTAAGAGTAAAGAGGTGGGGACCTTCATGCTTCCCTACTGTAAAGACCAGATAGGTGAATGTTCTTTGGGCCTTCTTAACACCTGTCCTACAGCTGTATTAGTCAACAGAGGTATCTGATAGGTTGTAGTGTAATTGTTAATATTTATATATTTACCTTGTGTACCTTGTGTACCTTGGTAGTACACTCAAAGCATCTTCTTACTGAGAAATAAATATGTGTAGTTTTTTAGACTAGGATACTTTGATCTTTGCTAAGTTATGTTATTTAAGATGAGGATAGGCAGGGACATCAACAAAATGGTGGAATAGGATAAACCCAGCAGTTATCCCCTGACAGAAACAGTAATTTGTTACCTATATACAGATAGTAATGGTATTGTGGGAGACTTGGGTAATATGTTGCAAAATCCCTGTAGAGCCCAATACCAAAGAGGGGGCTGCTTTGGGAATTGAGGTCCATTCCCTGGTAGCATGTCCACCAACTGTGATTCTGGCTATAGACCTAGAAGTAGCCTGTTAGGGAACTTAGCTTTAGTCCTGCTTGTCCAAGGTCCTGTCACCAGCCCCATTTGCCAATGGGTCCAGGAAAAGCACTCCCATCTCTGCCCCTAGTACCACTCCTGATCATCACAGACTCAACTGTGGGTCCAGAAGTACCCTGTGATTTGCCTGCCCAGGGATGTGATGGGGGTCACAGTCCTCCATGATCCCAAGAGCAGCTCACCAACCATGGACTTGACTGCAGACTTGGAAGTAGTCCCTAACCTGGATCTAGCCTGATTGAATACTGCCCCAGTGGCAGTCCTTCCCACCCAGGGATGAGCCCAGGGACATAGCGGGAGCTCATCTATGAGCCTGGCTGGTGCTGCACTTATTTGTGTACTGGTAACTGGCCTACTGCTTATAGATCTGAATGTGAACCAAGCAGTTGCCCCATGACCCAGCTCCAGCCCTTTTAAAATTTTTTTTTAAATGTTTATTTATTGAGAGACAGAGAGAGACAGAACATGAGCATGGGAGGGGCAGAAAGAGGGGGAAACACAAAATCCGAAGCAGGCTCCAGGCTCTGAGCTGTCAGTACAGAGCCTGACGCGGGGCTCGAACTCACAAACTGTGAGATCATGACCCGAGCCAAAGTTGGGCGCTTAACTGACGGAGCCATCCAGTGCCCCCCAGCTCCAGCCCTTTTTGACCACAGTCCCAGAGGCAGTCTTGTGTATCCCAGGATCTTCTCAATGACCAGACATGAGCCCTCTCAGGCACTAGGCAGGAGACTTACACATCCACAACACTGTTAACAGACCCACTGTCTGTGGACCATCTGCAGATAGAGAAGTAGCACTATGATCCAGCTTCAGTCCTGCTCAACTGTAATCCTTGAGGTAGTCTTAACAGAGGAGGACCCAGTAGAAGGTCTGTACTTACCTAAACTAGACTGTAAAGACTGGAAGAGGTTTCTGCTGCTTCAAATGCACAGGCCCCAACACAAGTCTGTTTGGATCATGAAAAATCAGGCAAAGGCGACATCATCAAAGGAAACTAAAAGGCTTCAGTAACTAACCCTAAAGTAATGTATATCCATAAACTGTTTCATAAAGAATTCAAAATAATCAAGTTAAAGAAGCTCAGTGAGCTGCAAGAGAACACTGATAGACATTAAGTAAAAACAGGAAAATAATACATGAACAAAATGAGAAATTTAATAAGTAAATAGAAACCATAAATATAACCAAACAAAATCCTGGAGCTGAAGAATACAATGACTAAACTGAAAAAAAAAATCAATATAGTGCTTTAATTTGAAACTTTATTAGGCAGAAGATAGAATCAGCCAACTCAAAGACTGGTCATTTGACATTAAACAGGTAGAGCAAAGAGGTCTACATTGAGACACATTAACTACATTGTCAAAAATCAAGGACAAAGAATTTTAAAGACAGCAAGAGAAAGTTTATTTATCACATACAAGGGAACCCTCTTAAGATTATCAGCAAATACCTCGGTAGAAACTTTGCAAATCAGGAAGAATGTGACAATAAATAAGTAGGACTGACAGAAAAAAACTGCTGGCCAAGAATACTTTATCTAGTGAAACTGTCCATTGGAAATGAAGGAGAGATAAAGACTTTGCAAAACACAAAAACTGAGGAAAGTTCATCATCTCTAGACCTGCTAAAGTACTTCCATAAGAAGTACTAAATGGAGTTCTTCAAGTTGAAAAGAAAAGTTTAACAAACCAAAATATATAAAGGATAAATTTTACTGCTGAAGTTAAATATAAAGACAGACACAGAATATTGTAATAATGTAATTGTGGCACATAAAGGACAAAACTAGTAAGAATAACTATAAGCACAGAAATTTGTTAATGGAAACATAATATAGAAAGAAATAAAATCTGACATCAATTCCATAAAGTGCGTGTGTGTGTGTGTGTGTGTGTGTGTGTGTGTGTGAAAAGTATAGTGTCAATTTCTGTTTGTAATTATAGTTAAGTTATTAGCTTTAAAATGATTTCTACAGGCACCTGGGTGGCTCAGTTGGTTGAACATCTGACTCTTGATTTCAGTTTAGGTCATGATCCTAGCGGTGTGGGACTGAGCCGTGTGTTGGGCCCCACACTGAGCACGGAGCCTGCTTAAGATTCTCTCTCCCTCTGGCCCTCTCTTCTGCACTCTCTCTCTCTCTCTCTCTAAATAATAATAAAAAGATTTCTGTAACTATAGCATGTTGTATGTGAACCTATATTAACACACATCAAAAAACCTGTGTACCATAGACACAAAAGTGACAAAGGGAAAAGACTCAAAACACACCACTACAAAACACCATCAAACTATAAAGAAAAACTGCAACAGAAGAGAGAAAAATGGGACTACAAAGCAGACAGAAAACAGTTAGCCAGATGGCAGTAGTAAGTCCTTACCTGTCAATAATTTCATTATATGTAAATGTACTCAACTTCTGAGTAGAGACCAATTGGCAAAATGGATATAAAAACAAGACCCAACTATGTGCTGTCTTCAAGAGATTCACATTAGATTTAGGGACATACATAGGCTGAAAAAGGAGTGGAGAATATATTTTATGCAAATGGTAACCAAAAGAGAGTACAGAGATGACTGTACTTATATCAAACAAAATAGACTTTAACTTAAAAACTGTCACAAGAGACAAAGAAAGCCATTTTTTAATGATTAAAAGGTGAAGGGGAAGAAAGAACAGTTGTAAATATATATGCACCTAACAGTGGATCTCTGGAATATTTTCCAGGATACATCACATGTTGGGTCACAAAACAATTCTTCATAAATTAACAAGATTGAAACCATTCCCAGTACTTTTTCCTACTATACTGGAATGAAAGTAGAAATCATTAACAGTAAGAAAACAGTAAAACATACAAATACATGGAAACTAAACAAACTCTTGAACAGCCATTGGATTAAATAAGAAATCAAAAAGTAATTTAAAAAATATCTTGAGACAAATGAAAACAAAAACATAACATGCCAAAATTTATGAGATATAGCAAAAGCAGTACTAATATTGATGTTTATAGCAATAAATGCCTACATTAAAAAAGATTGCGAATAAACAACCTAACTTTAAATCTCAAGGAACTAGAAAAAGAATACACTAAGCCCAAAGTTAAGCAGAAGGAAGGAAATAATAAAGGTGAAGGCAGAAGTAAATCCAGAGAATAAAAAACAATAGAAAATTATCAAAACTAAGAGTTGTTTTTTGTTTAAACCATTAAAAAGATGGAAATCCTGCCATTTGTGGCAGTATGGATGGAACTTGAAGGCATTATACTAAGTGAAATAAATCAGCTAAAAAAGACAAATGCTACATGTTCTCAAATGCTATATGTGGAATCTAAAATAGTTGAACTAATAGAAGCAAAGTAGAATCGTAGTTGTCGGGGGGCTAGGATTGGGGGAAATGGGTAGATGCTGGTCAAAGAGTACAAAGTTTAATTTTATGCAAGATGAATAAATTCTAGGGATCTAGCATACATCATGGTAACAACATAGTTGTTGATACTGTATCATATTATTGAAATTTGCTAAGAATGAGATCTTAAGTGTTCTAAACATATACTTCTATTCCATAGTCATAAACAATTTTTGTTAATTATGTCTCTGTAAAGAAACAAAAATGGAGCTTTTAAATGGAATCTATGTCAATCATTCTAATGTTTTCTGCAGGTGGTTTATAAGACTAGTCTCTTATCCTTGTGTTATTTCAGCATTGGCTGAATCTTGGATCTCAATAAACACTAATGACAGTTATTGAATGCCAGATATCTTACTCAATTTCCAGGTACTATTGGTGCCATATAGAGATTAATTAATAGTGACATAGAGAGCATAAGGGAAGTTGCCCAAGGCCATACAGCTGAGAAGCGCAAATTAGTGATTAAACCCAGTCAGCCTGCATAAGAGCACATATTTAAAAGCACTATTCTAATGCTTCCCTAGAAAGGTAACTTACCACACTGAGGTATATAGAGTTCTGTGAATCATCTGGACATACTGTTTGAGCAATTTTGACCTCTACTGGACATTTAGCTATTTTCGCACTCTGAGAAAGGGGCCAGGTTTATAAATACAAATTGGACTTTTGAGTCACTTTACTCTATATGATGTCAGCCACACTGAAGCTGGCAGTATATGCAAGCTCCAGAACCACACTACCTGAGTTTGAACCTTAGAGTCTATATTTTCTGTTTATTTCACCATGATCAAATTATTTAATATCCCTGTGGCCAGTTTCCTGGAAGCAATGAGAGGACCAACCCCAGACCTCATAAAATCATACTAAACATTTAATTTATAAGGTCATAACAGTTAAACCTAGTAAGCACTCAATGTATGAGGATATTTATAGTTTATACTGTAGGCTGGAAAATCATCCTGACACCTTAGTCTCTGAAACAAATATTATTCAGTCTTTGTGGATTCTCTTTAGACACTGGAGCCAGATTTCAACTTAGAATGTATATGCTTCTGCACATGTTTTTGTATCTGTGAGAAGATACAAGTTGCCTTTGGAGGTCCTTTACACTAATAGCTTTTTGTTTTTAATTTTTATTTATTCTTGAGAGAGAGACAGAGAGAGCATGAGTGGGGGAAGGGCAGAGGGGAGACACAGAATCTGAAGCAGGCTCCAGGCTCTGAGCTCTCAGCACAGAGCCTGATGTGGGGCTTGAACCCATGACCTGGACCATGATCATGAGATCATGACCTGAGCCAAAGTCGGATGCTTAAACCAACTGAGCCAACCAGGTGCCCCTCCAGTAATAGCTTTGGTTGTATGGTTACCCCTTCCCTTCCTCACACTATGTCTAAGTCTACCCTCCTACTTCTGTGCTGTCAGGCCTTATCTCAGTGCTGTGAACATCAATGGAACCTTCATCTCATAACAATCTTCCCCTTTTCTGGATTTTTCCTCTATATTGCTTATAATTTTCTTATATAATATGCATGTATTTAATATATTTGTACATTAAATACACATTTAATACTTTAAAATAACACACATATAATACACTTAATATATTTATGTTGTTATTTATTTGACTTACTCCCTTGGAGTATAAGCCATATCAGTTAAAAAAGTCTAAGGGACCAAAGAATAGAGAGAAGTTGACCTGCTTTTATTAGAATTCAGTTTGTTTTGATTGTTTCTCTGTATGTTTCCCCCATTCTTGCTTGCCACCATTCCTTAATTGTTTTTATTGTAAGGACCACATCCTTCAGGGTTTCTACACTTTCTCATGGCAACAGACCAGAACATAATGACAACTAATTAATATGTCAATCTGAGGTTCAATATTTGTGTGTGTTCTCTGTAGCATTTTTAAAATGTGAATCCCCTTTTTGCCTTTTATTATGTGCAGATTTTTAAATAACCTGTGGCACAAAATATTACTATGGAGACATTGTCATATATCCTGTGGAATTATGCAACATTGGAGAGTAAGCATACTGTTGTCACTGAACTTAGTCATGTAATCATCTCATCCTCAGTAGTGACTTTGCATGTACAATGCTTTTCTACTTAAATGGTCTAGGGGACATTAATATCACCATTGCTACATTAGAATTGAAGGGGCCAAGGCTTAGAAAAGTTTTATTACACCCAAATTTACATGATAAAAAATAGAGGTTGTAAAGTGTCCATATTTTTTTTGTTTTCTTTATGGAAAGCTGTTCACTGAACTTGACTGCATGCTCATAGCATTGTGATGGCTACAGAATAAACATTAAGTTATCTCCCAGAATTTAAAAATCCAGTCGTGTCAATGATGCATTCGTTACGTATGTCGTGGCAAACAAACCAAACCAAACTCAGTAGTGTAAAGTGAGTACTAAACTTAATGGTTCTGTCAATTAATGCCATAAGAATTCAGAAAAATAAAATACCAATATAAGCTACATACCAGGAAACATATGTAGGGGAAGTAATATTTCAAGGATTTTTGTTCTTCTTTTGTTTTTAAGAATGGAAACCCAAAACTACTCCCAAGTATTTAAATAGAAAACATTTAACTTATGGCATTGAACAAAAGGAGATAGAATATGAGAAATCACAAGGGACAGTTGGACAGCCCAGAGATTAGCAATGGCATTGACTGCCAGTCACCACAAAACTGGAATTAATGGAATCAACAGTATTCTTGGAGTTTAGGGCCTATGGTGACTTTGTGGAATTTGGGTCTACTGGAGGAACCTGGAGACACAGAAGGAAATGTGGCAGCATCTACATATGGTAGAGAAAGGGGAGAAAATTCATGCCATCCTATGTCCTTTTGTCAGTGCCTCCCACTGGCTGAAGCCAGCTGAAGTAATTTGAAATCAGACATTGAATTCACCTCGCAGGCAACATGAAGCAATTGGGGAAGAAAAAAAAGAAAAAGAGAAAAGAAAGAAGGGAAAAGGAACGGAAGAAGGGAACTGATGGTCATTGGTAGAAGGACTAGTTTATAATGTGTTGTTAAATTCCGAGGGTTTCAAACTACATTGGTGGTGGCAGTGAGAATAAAATGTGAGATGTGAAAACTACTTTATAGACATAAAATATATGGTTACTGATAATTCATAGGGAACACATTACCATATAATTATAAAATTTCAAGACTGAGAGATAAATATCTTGCTTCCTTAATAGATAAAACAACTGCATGGAGTAACTCCTTTGCTTAAATATGTTCAATATGTAGCTATCATATAGTAATAGTTAAGGTCATGTATTCCAAAGATACAGTCTTCTCATGCCACCTACTAGGTCTGTGACTTTGGGCAAAATTACTTAATCATTTAAGCTTCAATTTCTTAATCTGTAAAATGAGAATAATAATATTACTTTCTCATATGATTTTTATGAGAATTAAATAATATGTATAAAGCATTCCTAACACATAAAAGTTGTCAAATTAAGGTGGCATCTCTGTGGAGATATTCTATAAGCAATTATAGATTGTACTTTGAAGAAAGACTACATTTTGATATACATATTTGAAAGTCAGAAGAGAAGGAGAGAAATCCATTGGAAAGACTTGATCTTACAGAGAAAGATTCTGGAGAGAAATACTAACAGGTGTGGTAAGATAAATGCATGAAAAATATAAGGAAGTAAAGAAAGAGGAGCAAATTGAAAGATAAAGGGAAAAATTAGAAAAATAACTGTAAAAGTTACAAGAATATAACATTTGAAGAGTGGTAAAGTAATGCAAAAGGTCAAATATTGCCAGACATGAGAACTGAGATAAGGTGACAGCTTTTGTTAAAAGAGAGTTTTTTTAAAATAATAATTCAGAGTCCCAGTTCAGTACGGTGGTAGAGAATGAATGAAGTCTACCTGAAGTAGAGAAAGAACATCCTTTCTCATAATGCATGATAAGGTAAGGAGAACGAGTCAGAAATAAGCCATCCACTTGAATGTGAACTCATTTTAAAGCAATAAGCAATCACTTTAGATAATTTAAACACACAAATTGAAAATCAAAATGTTCCTTGAACAGGTTTTCTTCTTCCGCCAGCAGATTGAAGAACTTTTTTATTCTTGGCCCTCTGTCATTTAAGTTATGCGGATAGACATACATGATTTGAAGTTTAGCTGTCATCTAGTCTAATTTAGAAGTTCTTCTCAAATTACCATGCCCACATTTACATATTTGTGGAGAATATAAAATTCAAGTCCTAACCAAGAGACACTGCAAAGAATGTAACTGAATTTTTGGAATAATACTAATGGTAAGAAATAAAATTAGAGAATTACAGTTTAAAGATTTGAAGTTGGTTTAACAATCATCAAATGAAATACTCCAGTTGCAATTTTCATTAGGTGTAATTGCACATATTTTTAAAATAAAAATTGAAAAGGCTTAAAGCATGCCATTAAAAACAATTCTCTCTTTTCTTTAAAGTCCATTTTCAAAATAAGTAACTTTCAACTTTTGTATTTGTTCCTTCTATAATTTATCTCCCTAACCTACAAATATAAAAACTAATTTTGAATTATATATAATAGTATCATTAAATGTATGTTATATTAAAGATTATAGTACTCATATCATTTTCCTTCTCTTCTCCATTCTTTGTACATGATGATCCTACAATTCCTTATTCTGCTTATGAAAATATTGTTCTCTCCTGAGACAAGCAAAGCACTTTAATAGCATTTCCATTTTTGTACAACTTTCTCTTTTACTCACATAACTGATTGTATTTTTCGTTTGCATTACTGTCTTTGAATTTGTACTAAAATCTTTCCAGTCCTCTAAAAGCTTTGTGATATACTTATCATAATTTTCCACATATTTAAACCTGTTAAATAATTGAATAGTTCATTTTCCCTATTGGATATACCCTTTCTGCAGCTATTCTTTTCCTACACTGCTGTAGATCTAGGTTTTCCTTTTATTGTCATCATAGGAAACGCGCCCCCCCCCCCCCCCCCCCCGCCGCAACATGTCCAGATGCCCTATGCCACACATGCATATTTCTTCTTGTGTTGGTTCTGTTGCCTCAAACATAATTTTCTTTCCTGTTTTACTCCCCTGTGATATCCTGAGAAAGAACAAATGTCAGGTGTGACTGTTCTTCTGGAAATATTATTTATGCCCTATCATTTGATGAATAATTTGTCTGGGTAACAAATTCTAAACTGAAATTTATTTTGCTTCATAACATTAAGGGATTGGACCATTGAATTCTAGCTTCCAATACTGGTATTCAGAAATTTGATATAATTTATACATTAAATCATGTTTCAATTTGACATGATTTTGGTTTGTTGCTTCTTATAGTTTTCATTTCTTTCCTCCTAATTTTCTGAAATTTTATACTGACATGCCCTTATATGAATATATTTCATTAACTGAGCTGGGCAATAGATGTACCCTTGCCATATGAAAATGTATGTCACTCTTTTGTGATCAGTTTTCTTCTGTTTTTGAACATTTCCTTGCTACTCCCCTCTCTATCTTCCTCAAGCTCCACAAAGAATTTGCTTTAGCTGGATATTGAACTGCCTTGATTGTTCCTCTAATTATTTTATTATTTTCATCTATTGTTTTTTTCTTTGTCTTTCCATTACAATCTTTGTGAGATTTCTAGAACTTTAACTTCTACATTTTCATTTCTGTATTTCTGTTAATTTTATGTATCGAACTTTTGATATCCAAGATTGCTCATGTTCTTTGATATTTCTTCTTTTTATCATAGATATATTTCCTTAGCTCTGAGGATGAGATTCAGAGTTTTTCTTTTCTTCTTTTATCTAGGCAGTGTTCCTCAATTATATTGCCAATATGCTCATTTAAAAATGAGACCTTTAAGTGCTGATTGGAACACTTGTGTGCATTGTGAACTTCCCTATATCACATCAGATAGCTAGTGAGCTTCTTTTATTTGAGGACTCAAAATTTCAGTACATGCAGATAGTTCAGCTACTTCAGGGAAGGATTTCCTAATTCTTTGTTAAGGAGATGTTAAATTGGTTGTCAGAACTCTGGAATTGTGATGGAGGGTAAAAAGAGTTGGAAGTTGTGCTCTGAGCTTTAAATGAAGCAAGCACAAAATTGGCTGAACTATGTTACTGAAATAAGAAATGTTCCCTGGTGGCTCTGATCCCTGCTCAAGACATAAGACATACTGATTGAGAGTGTTGCTTTTTAATTAATTATGGGTCAGAAGCAAGTTTCAGGAAAATTTGTACCAGCTTCTCAACAGTGATTATTGATAACAGTAATATTGGTGATGTGCAGCTGATCTTGCTGAGATGGGAAGACGGCTATGCTATTGGGGTTGGATATATGTTAGGAGTAGACCTATAACAATATCACGGTATGTCAAACCACAGCTGAGATTCCATCTTGAGCTTCTTTGTTCTGAAGTATTCTGTGCATGTGTTCTTGATCTGAGATAGAAAGCATACCTTACATTGCCCCCACAGTGGGAGAACAGTAGCTATCAACTATGATGTATGCCCATACTCTAATACCATTGCCATATATTAGTAACTTGAAATTGGTCATTGTTATTTTGACTCATAACCTTTTTTTTTTTTTTTTTTTTTTTTTAAGAAATTGGCACTTGTCTAACTGCCATTGTTAGTGTTGGTGTGTAAGTCTTACCTTGGGTTATTCATATCTACTAATTACCCAATTTAGTCTAATTCCTTATCTAGACTTTTTGCTATATTTTGTGTCCCTGTGTCTTCAGTCTCTGGCTCAATATCTTCATAGAACATTCCTTCCAGTTTCTGTGGTAATGATTTAGTTTGGGGATCTAGTAATCAGTCAGGCTTCTCATATTGACTTTCCATTAGGTCCTCATTTTTAGACACTGGTTGCTTTAATCCAGTATTCTTTCATACATACCTTTAATTCTTGACTCTCAATGATTTGAGGGGGGAATCAGCTTAGTTTTCCTAGTTTATCTCCTAAGTCAATTTTGATTTCTTAGTCTACTTTCCAGTTACATTTACCATAGTACAGGATTGCAAGTATCCCCTAGTTTTGTAAAAATGGAGTTTGTGGGTTTTTTTTTTCTGGGTGTGTGTGAGGAGTGGTGATTTCTGGAAGGAAAATGTCTCTATCTCAAAACTAAAAGATCCCATGGTAGAATTTGATTTTATACTAGACTTGAGCTAATCAAAGAGGTAGACTTTCCCTAGGGAAAATGCCAAAACAAAACAAACAAAAACAAAAACAAAAAAGCAGAGTGATTTTTCTCTTACCTAGACATTTGTTTCAAACCCAAAGGCCACGTTTTCCACAGGAAGCACGTCAGTAAAAAGAGAGGGAGATGATGATCATGCTTTATTCCATGTAGCAAAATGCTTTGGCCCATTTTGACAGCTTCATGCACATTTTAAAAGGAAACAAAGAGAAAAAATTATTCCATATACATTACCTTTTGCTGTGTGTGTATGTTTATTTTTGAGACAGAGAAAGACAGAGTGTGAGTGGGGGAGGGGCAGAGAGAGAGAGGGAGACAGAATCTGAAGCAGACTCCAGGCTCTGAGCTGTCAGCACAAGAGCCCAAAGGAGGGGCTCAAACCCAGGAACTGTGAGATCATGACATGAGCCAAAGTCGGATGTTTAACCGACTGAGCCACCCAGTTGTCCCAATTCACATTACCTTTTTAAACTAATGATTCTCCCCTACCATATCAATGTGGCTTAGTCAGTGACCTGAAACCCAACAAATATTCTTGACTCAACTCAGTAGCAGCAAGCAGTAAGATTGGAAAGACTGTCAAAAAGCTTTCTTTACTTCATTCTTCCCAAGGCAGCCATGGACTTAACATTGAGCCAAAGTATGCTTTCTTGGAAATTTTATTCATGCATTTGAACTCTGATCTTTGCACTCTTCAGCCCCAGATTTAAATTTAAATCTCTTCTCGAATAAAACAGAGATTATTACCTAGTTTCCACTTGAGACATAATGCACCATTTGTTAGGTATTCTCATGCTGCGACAATTGTTCATCTTTTTATTTTCTTAATCGCTTATTTTGGGTGTGCTCAAAATTCTTGATGCCTTTTAAAATTCTAAAATTTAATATTTGCTTTTACATATCAAATATAGTCTAGATGAAGCCTTTCGTAATTGGCAATTGGGAAAGAAATAATTAAAAGATCTGTAACTAACCTTCCTTTTGGGGGATGCTCGACACAATGTTAGCCTGGACCACACATTCCTGTGAATATTTTTTGGAATTTATCAACAAGCAGATGACTGAGAGAGTTCTTATCATAGATTGTTTTAGCAAGACACCTCGTCTGCCTAGGCTGCTTATTGAAAATAAAATTATGGAGTAATGGAACCCAGTTGTTTGGAGAATGGAAGTTAGTTGCTTAGATTTTCTTTCACTGTGAAAAGAGTATTAAGTAAAAAGTTTCAAACCTAAACAGATTCCTCAGAGCTATGTAACATCACATCCAGAGTTAGCACAGTTATCATACTCAGAAACTAAAATACATCCTTAATATAGATTAAAGAATTTTGGCCATTTCAGTTATTAAAGCTTGGATTTCTTTTTGTCCTTTTTTTTTTTTTTTTTTTTTTTTGGCTTGTGTATATAGGTAATCATTAGTCAGTACCACCCAATAGTACTGGATAAGATTCATAATTTATATGAGGCTGGGCTGCTTTTCAGATTTACATCTTTGTTGTACCCCAGCATTTGTTGAAAAAAAATCCCATTTTAGTTTTATTGATCATCAAAGGCACTATTGATTTATTTCAAGCCTATAGCCACCCAAAATCCCTATGAAGTTATCTTTCTTTCATTTTGAGGTTGTTATGTCTTGGTAATTCTATAGTTTGTGTTTTATTATGTTAGAAAGGAATTAAGGTGTTATGGGACCCAAGTGTGATAGATACATTTTCCACTTTGACATTTTTATCATATTTGATTTGATTCAGTGCTTAGTTAGTAAATAGATTTAATATTTATTTTATACAAACTCATCATCAGAGAGATGAGAGATAAAAGTTTTCATGGGACATCTTCTCGGCTGCTTGCTATTTGTTCATCAGTGATCTCTGAATATGACTTTTTACAGTGTTGTAATTAATCTCTTTTAACTTTATTATCACATGGTATCTACTGTAACACATTGCTTAGAAAACCTGAATTTTTGTTGATTGAACATTATAGATATTCAAGATACAAGATTGTCTTCCTAAAGACAGCATTGTTGAACCCAAGATATGTTAGATCAGTAGTATTTCTCTGATATGTTCCAGTAAGCCTTCAAATTATGTTTATTTTGCAGAATTTGCTGTTAGCAATCTCTCTCTAGTTCCTAATAGCCATTCTTCTGTTTTAATTACTCACAAATCATGGATATTTTCTCCAAATTACCTGTCATTACACAGATATTTAGATATTTTAATCTGTGAATTATATTTTCTTCAATGAATACATAAACTAATTGATTAAGAACATACACTGCAGAGAAGCATGGTATTTTTCTAATAACTGTTTTTCTATATCTAACAATATCTTTATATTTAATAATATATGTTTTATATCTAATAATAGAAACACCTATGTTGTCAGTGGTTGTGTTCATATTATCATGCCAACTACAGAAAATCAGGACTCGTAACCATTCTTTAATATGTATTTCAAAATAGATTTTATAAATTCCCTATTAAATTTCTGTAATTTGAATATTTTCTATTTTAAATGGAAATAAATAAAAATGGTCACTTTTGCTTCAGTTCTCCAGTTTCTTCTACATTTTTCTAAGTTCATTTGCCTAGAATATTACTGAAAACATTCATCATACTTTCAGTTTGTACTGAGATTATTTAAAATTTTGCTTATGAATGTATCAATTGATTTCTGTGTTGTCTCTTAAAATGTATGACTTTAACTGATTGACAAATCATAGGACTCCCCTCAGAAACATGATGTATTTGTAAACATGTGTATAAATATAGAATATTCAAAACTAAACACATGTTAAAAGTAGAATTTACTCTCCAAACAGCTCAAGGCACATGATAAAAATCCTTAATTGAGGTATGTTATGTTTAGTATTTATCCCCCTGGGTATTACATAATGTAGAGGTGATTATTGAACCATTATTAAACAATAAATTTAGACCAGAGTGGTAGTGTTCTACTGCAAGGCCTTAACTTTAGTTTTATTCTTCCAAGATTATTTGAAGTGACTTACAATAGACAAAGGAAGTGTACTTAAATTTGGAAAGAAATCCATATGTTGATACAGATTTAAAAGGCTATGCAATGGGGCACCTGGGTGGCTCGGTCGGTTAAGCGTCTGACTTCGGCTCAGGTCATGATCTCGCGGTCAGTGAGTTCGAGCCCCGTGTCGGGCTCTGTGCTGACCGCTCAGAGCCTGGAGCCTGTTTCAGATTCTGTGTCTCCCTCTCTCTCTGCCCCTCCCCTGTTCATGCTGTGTCTTTCTCTGTCTCAAAAATAAATAAAAACGTTAAAAAAAATTTTTTTTTAAAAAATAAAAGGCTATGCAAATAATTTTGAAGGTATTATAACCGATGTCTGAACAGGTAAACAATGAAAACTTCCAGAAATGAAAACTATATTTAAATTAAAAAGCAATAAAAAAAACCTTTATTTGTAGTGTTTCTATGATGTACATTGCTCATGACAGAATAAAACTATGTATTAACACATGCCTTACAAAATTTCTGAATATTTAATAATCTGCTTTTGGTAAACAATAGTCAACATACCACTAACTCAAGGTTGAACAGGGAATTGTAAGATAAGCTTTGATGGTGATTTTTTTAATGGCTGAATTTTTTATTCTAGAAATTTATAAGGACTTGTCTGTACCTTTGTCTCTAATTTACATTGTGATTTTGGATAGGGTGGGGAGAGGAAGTGTGATTATTATTTCTCATTGCATAAAGCAGTTTTCTGCTTTCTTAAACACTTCAACTTTGGGAAAAATCCTTTTAAGGATTTAAAAAATCTTGTTTTTACTTTTCACATGTGAAAATTTACTAGTTTAAATTGGATGAATGTCCCATTGAGGTTGACATTCAGCCACTTTCTAATGCTTGATGATAACTAATTTTGCCTCCATTGTTTGTTTTTTTATCAGAATTATTTCTCATTTTCTACTTAGATTTGTAAAAAGGCATCTAAGTAACTGAAAATACAATTAATTCATGTACATCTAAATATAAAATTAATAAAATAAATGATAATAAATGTAAAGTAATAAATAGTATGTATACCAATACTTCCATCATTTAAATTATAGACAATCAAACTCTAAATATAATATAATAAACATCTAATTATATGTGAGATATTTATGTCATAAAGTAAATAATTATGTTTGCTTTTTACAATTTTATGTAAGTTATGCTGTACCATGCATTTCATTCTGTTATTTCCTTTTTAAAATTTGATAATTTGTTTTTTGTGAGGATTCATTCAAGTGGCTCAACATAATTCTAGTTTACTCATTATGTGTGTTTGTGTGTGTGTAAACCATAATTTTGATTTATCCATCCTTTGTTTATGAATGTGTAGACATGTAGTTTGTTTTCAATATTTTGCTCTCACAAGCAAGTCCCAATAACTAGTTATGTATTTGGGCAGTCTTTTTTTTTAAGGAGTGAAATTGAATCAGCAGAATAATTAAGATTTAGGGTTTGCATACTTTCTTGAGTTTTTTTTTTTCAAAATTTTCTTCAAATGGCATGCATCCGTTTACACTCCACCACTGATGTATGAGAATGTCCTTTGCTGTGGTGCCTGGGTGGCTCTGTCAGTTAAGCATCTGACTATTTCTGCTCAGGTCATGGTCTCATAGTTTGTGGGTTTGATCCCAGCATCAGGCTCCACACTGACAGTACAGAGCCTGCTTGGGTTTCTCTCTCTCTCTTTCTCTCTGCCTCTGTTGTGCACCCACTCAAAATAAAAAATAATAAAACTTAAAAAATAAAAAGAATATCCTTTACTCCACACGCTTGCTAATGTTCAGAATTGTCAGACTTAATTTTTTTTAATCTCATGGATGTAAAATGGTTTCTTACTATTCATTTTACTCCACAATTTTCAAAATTTACATTCTGTAATAACCACATTGCCTGTGACAATTGTTTTCCATTTCTTTCTTTGTAGGCACTTACATGGTAAGTCTGTATTTCCTGGCTTATTTGTGGTTACCAGGATCCTTGTACTGGCAAATAAATGTTTACAGCAGAAATGAATGTGTGTCAGTTCTGGTCTAGATCACTTTCTTGCCAATGCAAGATTCTCCATTTCAATCTATAGCCAACAGAAACGTTTGGTATGGTAACTGCTCCAACAGGTTGGGGCTCCGTATGACCATGATAAACAAATCCCTATTGCAAAAGATAGAATTGGAAAATAAGCATTTGTTGCTTTAAGTCATTTAGATTTTTGCAATTGTTTGTTACCATAAGAAAATCTAGCCTTTTTTGACTTTCTTTCTTTACTTTCTTTGAGAATACAAGGACGTTAATCAAAATGTCTACAGTATATTGTTTACAAAAATCTTTGACATATATTATCTTAATGTTCCTTGATAATAACTCAGTAAAGTAGATACTATTCTATTTTACATGTATGAATACTGAGGCATCATGAAATCCTTGTCTCAAAGTAACAGCATATTTTGCAACTATTTAGAAAACCCATATTTTGCATCCAAGTCCTATTCTCTTTTTATAATAGCATGGCTTTTTTCCCCAATTGCTATTCAGTTATGCTAATGCCAAAAAGCTTTATAAAAGGCTTTTAAAATAGCTGTGATATCCATATATTTATTTTAAAATTTCATATAAAATAATATACATTTAATTATGAGTAACATTTTTGTATGTATAGTATGAATGTATTTCTTAGGAATATTTAGAAAAAACATTTCATTCTACCTTACAATATTGTTCAATTTAAGATTATTTAAGAGGTGCCTGGGTCGCTCAGTCGGTTAAGCTCAGGTCATGATCTCATGGTTCTTGGGTTCCAGCCCTGTGTCTGGCTCTGTGCTGTCAGCTCAGAGCCTGGAGCCTGCTTCAGATTTTGTGTCTCCGCCTCTCTCTGCCCCTCCCCCAACTCGCAGTCTGTCTCTCTCTCTCTCTCACTCTCAAAAATTAATAAATATTAAACAAATATTTTTAAAAAATAAAAAAGATTATTTAGAATACTAATAACAGGGAAAGTAAAAGCTTCTGTTCAGGACTAGGGTATCAGTGAGGGTTTGGCAGTACTCAGTTATAGTATCTCCCAGAGTATGTCAATCAACTTGACAAATTCAAGTGCTGAGTTCCTATTATGGGCGATGATATAAAACTCAGAAAGCAACTGCTAAATTTTCCTCTCAGGTTGTGCCTGCAGCATCAAGTGATAAAAATAATTATAAACTAAGTAAACTTGATGTGCTGCTCAACTCATTGAGAGGATAAATATAGTGGCCCACAATATCATTTTCACAGTTACATTTCACACAATAACCACATATTGAGGGAAAAAAACACACAACTTTTAGCTACATAGCAGCCTCTAAGGGATCATGGTTTTGTTAATATTTTTCAAGATGTGTAAGATCTGAAAGATTTAGTAATTAAGGCTAAAAATTAGTTTGTAACATCTGTGAGAGCATGAAAATAGAACAAAAATTGTCACTTGCTTGATATTGGGTCTTGTAATTCTGTTTAGTGAGAAAATTATTTTGTACCAACCAGTGTTTAATTGTCTTCCATCCATGCATAGCTCATTGAAATGGAAAATATATAAAGCTCACTTCTTTTTCTTCTGTTCTTTCCATGAATTAAGGGTTAAGTTTTCTATCACTGTCAAATTTCTACCATTGAAACTATTGTGATAGGATTTCATTTCCTAACTTAACTCATGGTTTATTTCTATACTTCTGAACTATGAGTGTTATGTTCTATCCTTTTGAGTCTGGAAAACTAGATTAACGTCTTCCTTCTTTTCATAAGGAAAATAAAATTTATTACATTTGATAGAAAATATATTGTTCTATTATTTTGGCAACAACTACAATTCATTTTGAACACTTTACTTTGGTCTTTGTATTTATTTATATTGCTTAAATTAGGGTTTTGTTTTTTAGACTAGTTTAAGGGTCATAGCAAAATTGAGGACAAAGTACAGAGCTGTATATTCCCTGAAGCCATAATAGTCCCTCCCCTAGTGTCTGTCCTCCAACTTTGTTCTTTTCCTTCCATGTTGTGTTGGCTATTCTGGGTCTTTTGCCTGCTACATCTTTTTTGATTATTCTTTTTTGAAATTAGTGAGATCGCCTTTAGACCAAGTTGTTGGCATGTTATTCATGTGAATCTAATGGATTATCTACAATAGTTGGAACTATGCTTATGACTCCAGTTTACATAAAATATCAAGAACTTTTAAGTGTAAGAGGAAATTGAGAACTTATTTGTCCTGATTACTTCCTATCTGAACAAAGTGGGATTTGTTCTGTAATAAATACCTCTGGTACTTCAATAAAATGTCTGGTGAAGTATAAATAGAAGGTGAAATGCAGTGCCCATGATTCTTTTATCTTTTTAGTTAGCTGGACTCAGAAATTGCTCCTTGGTTTAGGTCAGTGCTCCAATTTGGACTCAACAGTTTGTTTATTACTATTGGAATTTTTGTCATTGTAAAATTTCTCTCTTTCTGTACAGTTCGAAGTTATAAGGACATCACACAGATAATGGTCACTCAGCATTTTGAACTGATTTCTGTGCCTTATGAGACATCCCATGAAGAAGCCCCAAAAACTTCAGATGTTTGGCTTCAAGGAACTTGATGATAAAACTTTGCTCTTCTTTGGCTCTTTTGTTGCTCAAATGTGGCTGAAGGCTCAAAAAAAAAATCACTTTCCCTCCTACATGGGACATGACACACCTGGAATGATCCTTCCTAGTGACAAGAGAACAATAATGTTTGATGGCTAATTGGCAGTGCCTTGTAAGAGTCAATCAGAGGTATTTCCCAGTGATTGGTCAGCAGTGCCTTCTACTGGTTAATCAGTGATACTTTCAGAGGAAGATGGAGATCAAAAGGTTTCATAATGTGAACAGCTAACATCACTGGAGCCATTTTAAAACAGAACCAGAGTAGCTACTGCAGGGAAACTACCTTACCTGGTTTTGGTGGACCTGGGCCATAACCTTTGAACTGGGTGAAATGGAAATAGTTTAAGAATTGCCTGTGAAGTCAGAGGGAGAACAGACATGCTGCTCACAAATCTGATAGTTGTGGACTTCCTAAAGGTAGAACTAGTAGTCAATCAATGTAGAACCCAGAGTAGCTTCGCTCATTGACAACCATAGAAAACTTTAGTTTCCTTCAACTCACATAATTGCCCCTCACACACTCCTTTTTTCTTATGGAAAAACCCTTACCTTCACCGTACAATCAGGACACAATATGAGTTTATACCTGAGTCTGTGCTCCTTGAATTGCAGTTCTCTGATTCCAAATAAACACCCATTTGCTTCTCACTGTGGTTCTTATTTTCAGGCTAACATAATATATGTGGAATTTCTAGTTTTCAGGTTTTATTTCCCTGATTTAATATAATAAGATGGGAAAAAGTATATTTTAGCTCTTGTCAACAGGATTTATCAGAGCAGAAGGCAGTCTTTGTTGAGAAATTCTTTGATAAATGCTTGGGAGCAGAACATGGACCTTGCAGTGGCTGAGATTCATTATCACCATGATTTCCAAGAAAGTGGGATTGCTCTTATTTTAAGGGGAATAATGTCTACATTCTATAGTGATATCTGGGGGTATGGGTGAAGCCATACTGGGAGTATAACAAGAAAATATGAGCACGAGTGTGAAAAGCCATGCCCTTTACAATGCTCTTACCCATAACCTTTAACATTTTTGTTTTGTTATATTTTGTATGTATATGTATGAGTGCATACATACAGATAAAAAGTCTGTTTCATATCCAAGGCTGTCTTCGATAGGGTCATGAACACACATTACTAGTACCATATGGAGCAAATATAAATCAAGTTTATTTGGGAAAAATGTGTACAAGTCCAGCAGCTGCAGGGCATACATTGTTTTTCAACTTTTATTCCATAGCATAAGCCGGGCATAAATGTTCTATATGGGCCATCAGCAGTGTTTCAAGAGAGGATAAGTCCCACTGTACCCTGTGTTACATAGTAATAGAATGATAGTGTATGATGAGTGGTTAGCAACACCTAGTTTCTCAAATTAGGAGGAAATTTATCAAGGAATTCTTGGGTCCAGGAATTATGCTACAGAATATGTAAACTGAGGGACAAGGTACACATACAAGGGCCCTGGGAAAAGCCTTGCTACTAGGAATGGATGACATCACATGATGGTCATGTCTCTGCCAGCTGATAGACATCAATGGGAGCGTCCCTCTGCTAAATTACCAAGAAGAAGGAAATGGTGTTCTAGGACTATCTAGGTTTGTCTCTTAATAGGTGATCACCTGAGATCAAGTACATGAATAAAGAGCATTATTTGTAGTAGAGGAAATTGTGGGAGTGCTCTTGCCCTCCTTTTAATTAGTTGCAAAGATTATAGGAGGATTTTATTGGAGATAACAGTTATGCTAACCTTTGTTATAGGATATTATACAACATATGGACATATAGTGAGTTTACTTAACAGAATAAAGGCAATAAACCAAAATTAAAATAAGGAAAATAATGCAGTGATTTGTATATGAAAAAGGAAAAATCTGTTTTTGCTCTCTAGTTGGCATTTTCTTATGGCCTTATGAAGTTTCCCTACTTGGGAGGGTGAATTTCATCGGAATTCTGCTTGCGGTTGTCATAGTCCTATTGCCTGGGCTTCATGTCTAACCGTGTCTAACCTGCCTATTTGTGAAAAGCACTTGTGCTATATAATTGCACTTTATAAGAAACACAGTATAAAATTCAGTCATAACCTGTAGCCATCCTCAAACCTAGCACATATCAAGCAAACTATCAATTCTATAGAATTCTCCTGTACCCTCTCCAAATATACAATTTATTTTGCTCAAATTGCCTTTCCCCCCACTGTATTCTATTACCACTATGGAAATACTATTCAAATTTATGGCTTGGATTAAATGCCATATTTTCTATGAAGTGTTTCCTAATTTCCTGCACAACAGTTAATAAATCTCTTCTTTGTACTCCAGAGAATGACAAGATGGAAACATGGTACTTGAAGCCAGCCATACCTGGGTTTAATTTATGCTGCTGTTTATGATATTTTGGTTGAAAATTTTTTTTCTTTTTCTGTTTTTCTGTCTTTAATGTCTTGTTCCTTCTGTTTCTGAGTGGAAAATAATGTAGGGGAGTCTTCCTGGCCAGTGTTCAAATCAGCAGTGTATATACAACTTATGATAAAGATATATTAAGATATAGTATAGTGATAAATATGTTAATAAAATAAATATTTTCAGAATACTTAGAAAAGTCATTATTTCTTTTGTGCCTTTCTAGTATGACTACTCTTTCACCTCCCAGACCTCACACTTCCACATCTAGGCATTATATTTCTTTCTATTTAATGTAAGTATTGGTAAAGTGATATGAGTTTTTATTAATATTTCGTGTATGTATATGATAGTTAAAATATTTGTGCTTTTAAAATAATTTGAAGTTTAAAACATGTTCTTACAATTTGAAGTTATATGTTGATTACATGTATATTCAGTTTACATATGTAACAGTGAAAAACATGTACATATTTGAATATTCAAAAATAAGGAAGATTGTAACATTGTATTCTGTTCTATATGGAAGTTGAACTAACATGATATATAGTGTACAGAGTAAGAAAACTCTAAAGTTAGCCAATGAGAATGTTAGTTCAATTGCTTACTTTGCAAATAGCTAAATTAAAATTCAGAGAGGTAAAGTGGCTTGCTAAAATCATACATAGGTTTAGTCTTCCAATATGTTTCAATTGCCTATTTATAGTATTTCCTATTTGACAAATGAGATTAAAGAGAAAATGTGACATAATCGTTTGAAATATATACAAAAAATGATCAAAGTGTTAATATAACTACGTTTGTAATTGAAAACTTAATTATACTATTTATTAAAGTAAGTGTAAGTCTATTTGGCTATCATTTAAGTTAGTAATTGTCATAATTAATTACTACAGACTAAAGTTATTAAGGCTAAAATAAACAAATATGTATCTAAATATTTTCTTTATAAAATATAAATTAACAATATTGATTTCTGTAGGTTGTAGTTAAGCACTTCATTTTGATTATACTATCCCTTACATGAAACAATATTTTCTTGCGAATTTTAGTTTCTGTGTATTTATAAATATATTATTTTCTCAGTGAAAAATATTTTCCAAGGTGTATTAACTTAGAAAGTAAGTGCAAGGTCACTTCAGTATACTGACATCAGTAGAAAGATTTGATTTTTGAAACACTTTAATTAAAGATTGGTATCAATTTTATTAAATGTAATAATCTTAACTCAAATAATGTTTAAGAATGTGACTCATCTTTTGCAGTAATTTGATATATAACTTACATCAGTATAAATGTCTATTGTAGACAGAATCATTCATTTGTAAAATAATTTGTGATTATCTTCTATGGGACAATATGGCAGGAATCAATCTAGATGCTAAGGAAGCATCGCTAAATAAAATGCACTATTAATTCTACCTTTCAAGGAGCTAGTACTCTTGTGGGAAAAGATTCTTCACAGTGATCTTTATGTGGTTTTCTTATCACTTAAGTCAGAGTCTTTTGTTTTTGTTCAGTTTAGACAGCAGAAGAAATGATTTATCGTGCATGTTATATTTAGTCACATCTGAGAACAGAATTAGTCCAGAATGTCAAAGGTCTAGGGCAAAGGACAAAAAGGGACTGTTTTGGTACCAGCAAGATAGGCCTCTCAAAGGTGGTCACTGTGATTAGATGACGATGGATGTTCTCGATCCACTGAGACAAGCTTTAGGCAGTAGCTGTGCAGTCTAACAATTTGTACCAGCCTTCCTGGCCTGTAGCTTTCCTTGTTTCTGCTCCTGTGGCTTCCATGCTTGTACAAGCTAGTAGTTTACATGGAACTCTGCCTCAGCTGCTATTATGCTTCAGCGTGTGCATTTGCTTCTTTCTCCACTTGGTTCTCATGGTGCAGAGGTTTCTGAGGAGACAGTGTTAAGGCCGAGAGCCAGAGTATGATTATTCTTTTTTTTTTTTTTTAACATTTTTATTTATTTTTGAGACAGGGAGAGACAGAGCATGAACAGGGGAGGGTCAGAGAGAGGGAGACACAGAATCCGAAACAGGCTCCAGGCTCTGAGCCGTCAGCACAGAGCCCGACGCGGGGCTCGAACTCACAGACCGTGAGATCATGACCTGAGCCGAAGTCGGCCGCTTAACCGACTGAGCCACCCAGGCGCCCCCAGAGTGTGATTATTCTATTATGAAATGGTATCTTTGTAGACTTAATCAAGTTATGATGAGGCCATTACGGTGGGTCCTAATCCAATATAACTGGCATCCTTATAAAAAGGCAAAATTTGGGCAGAGACACACACATAAGGAAGATGATGTGAAGAGACATAAAAAAATGCCACGTGAAGATGGAAGATTGGGGCGATGCACATCAGACTAAGATACATAACGGTTACCAGCAAACCACCAGAAGCCAGGAAAAGACAAAGAACCCCCCCCCCCCCGCCCAGTTTTCAGAGGGAACATGGCTCTTCCAACACCTTGATTTTAGAGTTCTAGGTTCCAGAACTACAAGGCAATAAATTTCTATTTGTTAAGCCACTCAGTTTGTGGTACTCTGTTGTGATAACCTTAGCATACTAATGCACTCAATATCTGCATTCATATCTAATAGGAAAACAAAGCTATAGAATCATTTGCTATGCATTTATATATATAAATGCATTTTATAAATGCATACAGGTATTAAAGTAACAATGTGTGTTATATATTATATGTGTGTGTATTATATATGTATATGTGTATAATATATGTATTATATATATATATGTATAATATATATGTATTATATATGTATGATCGGTATGTGTATTGCATATATATATACGGTATGTATAATATATGTATTATATATATGTATAATATATATATGTATTATATATGTATGATCGGTGCAGTAATGGTTTTACATTTTGTCCTCAGCAAACATGAGGTATGCAATAAATGTGTTGTAGATTATTTATTAATTGATTACAGTGGTTAATTCTACCTGGATAGGGATAGACAATGTTTAGATTGTACTTATCAAGCAGGAACTATTCTAAAAATTTGATATAAATGCATTGAATCTCCATTACCACAATCTGATCGAAGCCATATAATTATGCACAATTTGCAGATGAGGAAACTGATGCGCATAGAATTTGAATGATTTGCTTAAAGTAACAGAGTTTGTACATGTGAAGTCTAGGATTTAACTCCTGACTCCTCAGATCTAATTTATGTGCCTGTCTAGTTAAAGGTGAAGATCCTTGATCAAAATCTCCCAAGAAGGACAATGTTGACCAGACTAGAGTATAAGAATGAGCAAGACCATAAGAAGGTGCACTGCTGGCAAATAGAAAGAAGTAAAATCATAACACTAATATGAGGGCACACACTGGAAGAATCAGTTATGTATACATGTAAAGTCCTGTGTATCTGTGTGGTTTTGCAGTTCAATCACATTTTAAAAATGGACATTATTTATATTTTAGAGGGTTTGAAAGGATGTCAATCATTTGGTGAACGAATCTTCAGTAAGACTCTCAATAAGAGTAAAAGATGGATAAAATAGATGTTTTTAATGGGTTAATAAATCTGAAATAGACGATAAAAGGCTATTACATGCAAAATATTTTAAACGGAAGTATTATCTTAAAATATTACATGCAAGTTGCTATTCTTCTAACTTAAATCATGTTTTGCATTTAAAGACTTTTCCCTTATTTAAAAGGTAAATAAACCCAAACTACTGGATTTATTTTTCTAGTCATGTTTGTTTGGCTCATTTATTAAAGCGAGTTTCTTTTTTACATATCCATTGAATTATATTATAGATGTTTCATTAAAAATGCAAAAGATATGAAATTTAATTTGATACAAATACATCTAGGATACTATGAGTTGAGATGTAAATAAAAAGCTAAATGTGGAAAATTTTGAGAAAAAGGAATATGTTTAAAAATAAATCAGGTTTTCAAGAACTTCTTGCTCCAACTTTATGAATTGAATGACCAAAGAATGTCTTCTTAAAAATTTCTCCTGCTAGGGCACTTGGGTGGCTCAGTGGGTTAAGTGTCTGACTCTTAATTTCAGCTCAGGTCATGGTTTCACAGTTCTTCAGATCTAGTCCTGCATCAGACTCTATGCTGACAGCCCAAAGCCTACTTGGGATTCTCTTTCTCCCTCTCTCTCTGCCCCTCCCTTGCTTATGTGCTCCCTCCCTCTCTCTCTTTCTCTCTCAAAATAAATAAATATTAAAAAAATTTGTTCTTCATTATTTTTGGAACACTAACGAGAGATCTCAATTCTACAAGTTGCAATGCTTTTACTATTCTACTAAAATATGATTAGCTCTCTACTAATTTCTGTCCAAGGAAAAATTAACATTGCTGACTTAGGTTTTTGTTTTTTTTTTCTTTTTACTCAAATTTATCAATTCTGTCCTAATAAGTTTATTCTGGACACATGGGCTACAAATTACATTCTTTTATGTGAACAAAGTAAATAGATAGTTTACCACTACTGGACAATGTATAAATGGTCTGCTATTCTTTGTAATTAACAAGACAAAGTTGCAAATAAGATTCAATTTATTAGCACAGTCCCTAATTATTACTTATCTTTCAACCTCACTCTCTTCCTAATTTTTGGAGTAATTAACCTTTTTAATCCAGCCATCCTTGATTTTTTCCACCATTTAACTTCATTGTTCCATTTTTACTGCTTGGTTTTTACATATGGAATCATATTTTCTCTTAAGATATCTTGAATGGATCTGGGGTTCTTTCTCACCAATGAAGTAATACAAAGCATTTCTGCATCACCAATCTTGAAAGCATCTCCATTATTTATTTATTTTCAACATAAGTGAGCTTCCTCTTATATTAAACTAAGAGACATAATTTTCTACACATTTACTGTATAGAAAGACAGGACGTATGAAATCAATCCATTTAAATATTGCCACCTTGCAGAATAGCTGCATGAATCATGCCAAATGATTTGGCATCTACATGCAGTTGAAATCATGCATTCAGTTTTATGAGTGGAGAAAAAGAATAGAAATAAAAGTGATATCTTCATTGGAATTTAAAATACATATACTGTCAGATGGACAAAAGAGATAAATTATCATCATACAAAATGGGAGCAAAAGCAGTATATTTGAGATCCAACTATCTGTGAAAATCTCATTTATCTAAGACAAATGATCTATTTTCTTGAATTTATAGTAAAGAAAACTCATTCTCAGAGAACGTAAAGGAAATGATAGCCTACATCCATAGAACACCTAATGTCTCTAATGAAGAGCTATCTCTATACAGATGGGATGGCCACAGCTAATGGGAACACTGACTGAGGCAGCTTACTCATAGCCAGGTCAGAAACCCCTGATGGAAATCTTGCCCCCAAAATGAAAAAAGAGAAATATGCTTTCTCTTTTAAAAAAAAAGTGTTTAAAGCTATAGTGAGGTATAATTAAGTACAGTGAACTGAACATACTGAAAGTATATACTTTGATTAGTACTGACTTGTGTATACCTGTGAAATAACTTCCACAATCATGATACTGAGGATATCCATTAAAACAAAAGTTTTCTAATGGCATTTTATGTCTTTTCTGCTCTATCATTTTGTCATCTCAAGGCCAACTACTGATATGCTTTCTTTCATGACAGAGTAGCTTACTTTTCTAGAATTTTCTAGAATTTTATACAGCAAACCATAGAGTATAGGCTCTTTTAGTCTGGTTTCTTTTTTTCAAAATAATCATTTTGAATTTCATCCATATTGTTGCATATATAAATATGTATAAAGAATATAAGGAAGTTTATTCTTTTTAATATTTATTTAATTTTAGAGATAGAGCACGAGTGAGGGGAAGGGCGGAAAGGGAGCCAGAGGGAGGCTCCCAAGCAGGCTCCCTGATGTCAGTGCAGAGCCCAACGTGGAGCTTGATCTCACAAACCAGGACATAGTGACATGAGCCTAAATCAAGGGTCAGATGCTCAACCGACTAAGCCACCCAGGTGACCCAATAGTTTATTCTTTTCTTCACAATTTTTCTGAGTAGTGTGTACCATAATCTTGCTATTTGCATATTTCCCTATATTACAAATAAGATTGCTGATATTATCTGGTAAATGTCTTTTTTGTGAACATACAATTATATTTCTCGAGTAAATATCTCATAGTTGAACAGTTGTATAATATTTCAAAAATTTTTTGAACTATTTTCCAAAGTGTTTATATGGACTTTACATTCCCCCCAGTAGTGGTTGATTTATTTTTTACCAACATGACATGGTCAGTCTTCACAGTTTCATCCAGTGTAGTGAATGTGTATTGGTATCTCATTATGGTTTTAGTTTGCATTTTCTTAATATCCAGTTACTTTAACGATCTTTCCATGGAATGATTTTCTATCAAAATATATTTTTTCGGTGAAATGTTAATTTGGATATTTTGCCCATTTTTATTAGCTTGTTTTTCTTTATAATATTTGTGTTTTTTTATATATCAGGCATAATTTATTTGTCAGATATATATTTTATAAATACTATCTTCTAGTCCCTGGCTCAACTTTTCATGTTTTTTTAAAAATGTTTATTTATTTATTTTGGAGGGGGCCAAAGGGGCAGAGAGAGATGGAGAGAGAGAATCCCAAGCAGGGTCTATGCTGACAGTGTGGAGCCTGACATGGGGCTCTATCTCATGAACCATGAGATCAGGATGTGAGCCGAAATCAAGACTTGAATGCTTAATAGACTGAGCTATCCAGGAACCTTAACTTTCATGTTTTTAAACAATATGTTTTGAAGAAGAGGTTTTAATTTTATTTAGTCCAAATTGTTGATTTTTTCATTCATAGTTTATGTTTATTGTGTTGTATATAAATTTTTGTTTATTTTGCCCAACTGAAGATCACAGAGCTTTCTTTTTTGTGTTCTTTTAGAAGTTTATATCCTTAGTTCCTATATTCAATTTCAAGTTAATTTTTGTATGTGCCATAAGGTCAAGGGCCAAATTTTACTTTTTCATATAGCTACTCAACTGTTCCTACAGCATGTGTTGAAAAATTAAATTTCTCCTCTAAATTGCCTTGGGAAATGTGTCAACAATCAGTTGTACATATATGTTTGGGTATTGTGTAATTTGTATGTTCCATTGTTGGGTAGATACAGAGATGACAGATAGATAGATATAGATGTTTAACACCATCCTTCCCTAATTTTTTTTTTTTTCATTTTAGAGAGAGAGAGGGAGAGACGGTACCAGTGGAGGAGAGGGGCAGAGGGGTGGGGAGAGAGAGAGAGGGAGAGGGAGAGAGAGACAGGGAGAGAGAGAGAGAGAGAGAGAGAGAGAGAGAGAGAGAGAGAATCTTAAGCAGGTTCCAAGTTCAGCATGGAACCCAGTATGGGGCTTGATCTCATGAATCATGAGATCTTGACCTGAGCTGAAATCAAGGGTTAAACGCTTAACCAGCTGAGCCATCCAGGTGCTACATAGATGTCCAACACTATTCTATTCTGATTACTACTGGTTTATAAGTCCTAAAAATAGGTGTTGTGAGTACTGAAATTTTGTTTATCCTTTTCAAGTTTGCTTTGGCTAGTACAGATTCAATCTTATTTCTATATACATTATTTAATCAGTTTATGATTTTATACAAAAATTGCACTCATATCAATTTGTGGAGAATTGGTATCTCTACAATATTAAGTATTCCTGTCCATATGTAGATTTTTCCATTTAATTATGTTTTGTTTGTGTTTGATAATTTTAGAATTCAGGTTCTACACATATTAAAAATTTATATTTAGTTATTATATTTGTTGTTATACATTATAAAATTAATTTCTGATTGATGCTAGAATTTAGAATCACATTTGATTCTTTTATTTATTTATTTTTTATATATATATTTTTTAACATTTTTATTTATTTTTGAGACAGAGACAGAGCATGAATGGGGGAGGGTCAGAGAGAGAGGGGGACACAGAATCTGAAACAGGCTCCAGGCTCTGAGCTGTCAGCACAGAGCCCGATGCAGGGCTCGAACTCATGGACTGTGAGATCATGACCTGAGCTGAAGTCAGACGCTTAACCGACTGAGCCACCCAGGCGCCCCACATTTGATTCTTTTAGCTAATGACTTCATTTCTTGCAATCTAGCTGATGAGTTTTCATAATTAATATTGCTTATTCATGAGGATTTTCTATGTAGAAAACCCTGTCATCTGTGAATAAAAAAGGTTTTTTTCCCCTTCTTTCTAACTGCTATGCTTTTTATTTCTTTTTCATGTTTTATTGCATTGTCTAAAATTTCCAGTAAAATGTTGAATAGGAGTGGTAAGCGAGAACATTGTTGCTCTGAGGCCTGTTATCTGAGATGAAAAGCATTTTCATTCTTAAATATGCTGTTAGTTCTTTACTTTCTATAAACAGCTTTTATCAGATTGAAGTCGTTTTCTGAGAATTTTTTTCACAAATGTCAAGTGGTTTTTCTGTATCTCTTGAGATTATCCTATTATTTTCTCTTGATAGTTTTTTAATATATTAAATTACATGGATTGATTTTGAATGTTGAGTTAACTTTGTGCTCCTAGGATAGATCCTGTTTACTCATAACATATCATCATTTTTATGCTGTTCGGTTCAAAGTTGTTAACTTTTAATTAAGTTTATTTTTTTTAAAAAACAATTGTTTTAATATTGTTCTTTATGAAGGGTATAGGTCTGTTTTTCATTCTTATAATATCTTTCTCTCTTTTTTTATTTTTAACTGGGATAATGTTGGCCTTATAGAATAAGTTGGTTTGTGTTCCTGCCACCTTTTTATTCCTCTTTAATTTTCTGGCGGAATGAGTATCTGGGAGATTATGTATGGAACTAAATATTAGAATTCACCCAGAAGGCCATCTGCTCTGGGGTTTAATTTGTGGTAAGGTTTCTAATTATAAATTCAATTTCTTTAATAGATACAGGGCTATACATGTTATATTTTCCTTCTTATGTAAGTTTTATATATCTTTTAAATAATTTGTGCATTTCAACTCTTCTTTTAAATATATTAACCAAAAGTTATTCATAACAATCTCTTATTATCTTTTCGATTTACCTTGTGTGTGTGGTGATATACCCAATTTCAGTTACAGTATTGGTAATTTGTGCTTTTCCTCTCTTATATCCTGATCAATCCAACTATAAGTTTATTAAGTGTATTGATTTTTCTCAGGTGAAGCGGTCTTTCATTAATTTTGTTATTATTTTGTTTCCAGAAACCAGTTGTTTTGGTTTCTGGAATTAATCTTTATCATTCTTTTATTTTCTGCTTATTTTGGATTTCATTCGTTTTTCGTAGCTTTGTAGGTTGGAAGCTGAATTAACTGATTTAAGGCATTTCTTCCTTTCTAATATAGAAATTTAATATGCTTTTGTTGTATCCTACATGTTTGCCACATTGTATTTTTCAAAATACTATCTTCAATTCATTTCCTTTCAACCATGGTTCATTAGGAGTTTTTTTTTTTAGTCAAATATTTAGTGATTTTTATAATTATCTTTCTGATATTACTTTCAAAATTAATTCCATTGGAATACATTATGATCCCATAGTCCATTGGTAATATTTTTAAATTATCTTAAAATAGTCAATTATTCTTAAAAGATTTAAAATAAAATTTTTCTTATTTACCCACGTATTTACTAGTTCTGATTTTTTTTCCTCACTCTAGATCCAGATTTCTATTTGTTACCATTTTCCTTTGCCCTGGAGACCTTATTTAACATTTCTTTAGTCTGGGTTTCCTGATGGTGAATCCTTTGTGTTTTTGTTGTATGAATACTCCTTTTTCCCCTCATCTTGTGAAAAATGTTGGCTGAATATAAAATTTAGGTTTACGTGCTTTTTTTGTTTGTTTCAGTACTTTAAAAAATTTTTTAATGTTTATTTCTGAGACAGAGAGACAGAGCATGAGTGGGGGAGGGGCAGAGAGAGAGAGGGAGACACAGAATCAGAAGCAGGCTCCAGGCTCTGAGCTGTCAGAACAGAGCTGGAGTGAGGCTTGAACTCACAAACTGTGAGATCATGACCTGAGCTGAAGTGGGTCGCTCAACCGAGCCACCCAGGCACCCCAATGTTTCATTACTTTAAAGATGTTGCTACACTGTCTTCTCACTTGCGTTTTTTAGACAGAAGTTGGCTGTAATCCTTACTTTTTATCTGTGTACATAACATGCCTTTTTCTTTTTAAATTCATTAACCTTTTATCCTACTATGTCCAGTCTACTGTTAATCTCTCATAAACTTGTTTTAAATATATTTTATTTACTTTATATTTAAACTCTAGAAGTTTGGTTTCATTTTTTTATACCTTTCTATGTTTGTTTTTTAACATAGTCTTTCGTCTGTTTTCTTTAATGAAGTAGAGTCTTGTTCATTAATTCTATCATTGTGTCATTTCTGCTTTCATTTTAATCGGTTGTGGTTTTCTTCCTCTCTAATTATGGGTTGTATTTTTCTTTTTCTTTGCATGCCTGCCAAAGTTTGATTGTATGAGAGACATTGTGGTTTTATGTTATTTGTTAATGGTTATTTTTATTTCTATACATGTTCTTTATTTTTCTGGGGATGCAGTTACTTGAAAAAATTTTGAACTTTTGAATTTTTCTTTTAAGCTTTGCAATGTGAGACCAGAGCACATATTCTGGGATAATATTTTCCTTTACTGAAACAATGTCCTTCTAAATTCTCTACCTAATTCAATGTGATTTTTTTTTTAAATCTGGGTAATGGAAATATACACAATGCTTGTATGATATTGGAGTTTTGTTCCCTATTTTCCTTTTGGGAAGTGAGACTCTTTCCCCAGTCTTGGAAAGTTTCTTCATTAACGTGTTCTGATTCAAATTGAACTCAGATTTAAACTAAGGGATACCTTTGCAGGTCTCTGAAACTACCTTTGTAGCTATTTACTCTTCTTCATCTTGTTGTAGACATTGATGCCTTGATACTCCTTGACTTCTATTTATGTTTCCTCAAGTAGGAGGGATAATTGGACTCTGGGTATCTGCGCTTGCCCTACCTATTGGAAGCTCTCTACAAGCATTAATCAGGGAGCAAACATAGGCCTAAGAGTATGTGTCTCCCCTCTCTCAAGGACTAGGCTTTCATATTGTCTGATGTCCATTGTTTGAAAACAGTTGTTTTATATATTTTGTCCGTTTTCACTTCTTTCAAGGAAGAAGGTAAATCTAGTCTCTTTTACTCTGTATTGGTTGAAAACACAAGCATAAGGGAAGATAAAGTTTTAGAGAAAATAAGAGAATTTACTTATTAATACCAAATTCTCACATAGGTCAGGTGAAGTATGAATGAAAAGTTTATTTTCATATCTTCTAAGAGATCATTGATTGGTCAGTTTTGAGCTTGGTGAGAAATTTCCATTCTGAAAGACTTATTTTGACAATAAGTTTTTTGAAAGTAATACATGTTTTTCCCATTTTTTCATGTTTTCCATTTTGATTAGGAATTACAAAGCTATGACACTTATCTTAAATGTTCTTGACATTCCCCTTCCCAAATAGCAGAGTTATACAACAAAAATAGTTTTAAGCAAGTTTAAATATCAGTATTTGTTTGAAATAAAGACTTTCAATTAAGAATACTTATTGTATTTATTGTATAATCCCTATGTATTGTATAGGGGAATGAAGGTAAAAAAACATAGTATACAATCTTTCAACTTTAAGAAACTCATGTTTTAGTCTGTGTAAATACTGTAAGCAAAAATATTACCATATAGTTTGGTAATTGTTTTAATTGAATGTGTGAATAAATGCTTCTTGAATACAGATATCCTAAAAATTGGTAGACTTAGATTCTTTCACCTACACCCTCATGTTTTTTTGTTTTTGTTTTTTTTCCCACTCATTTAGCTAAAACCTTTAAGCTTGTTTTTGGCAGTTGTTACTTTGAAAGAAAGTAAAGATAGGAATTTCAAGTTTCAGTTGCTTTGTCAAAGAAGAAGTGACTTCATGAAAATGAGGTCTAAAAGGATTCCTTACCACAGCATCTTGCTTTCTGGGAGGACTATAGAAAGCATTCTTCCAAAGCGATTACTCAGCCACAGAGATAGTGCTATGGCTCTTTGCCTGGTTTTACACAGTAGTGTCAACACCAATCCAGTTCTTCATATACTCAGCAAAATTCTTATGCCTCCTTGTCTGCATGCTTAATTTTAAGATTATAGTTTATAATACCAGACCTAGGTGTAGTGGATTAAAGTGTCTCTTAAATGATAAGTGATCGTTTTTTTGTCTCTTAAGACACCACATAATGTCAGTTATAGTAAAGCAATACTTACATGTTATGTGAGATTTACCTATGATGGCTGGAGAATATATGGAATAGTTTTTTATGGTAAAATTCTGTAGAGGGTAACAAAACTTAAAATTTGAAATTGTTTCCTCCAATTAAAATTGGTTCTCCACATGAAGAAAATAAATGAATTATTTGGGATGAGCTATTTGTGAATGGGGTTGCACTGAATTACAGATATGAATAAAATTAATAGGAATGTACACATTGCAAATATCTAACCTATATATAAGGGAAAATGTAATCTAATTTTTAAGTTTATAATAATAGTAACCAAATTAAAAAATTATAGCATCAGGCAGTGTAAAGAATATATTATTTATTTGACTTAGATTAAAAGGGCTTTTTATACTTTTTAATCAAAACTAGATATCCCTTTATTTATTAAAATATCAATTTATTTTAGCTATAAATTTGCTAGTTAATTTCTATAAACATAAATTATATTAAAGGTATACGCTATAGAAATATACTCTATAATGCTTTAGTGATATTCTGTTTTTATTTTATTTTTTTATTTTATTTTATTTAAAAAAATTTTTTTTTAACATTTATTTATTTTTGAGACAGAGAGAGACAGAGCATGAACAGGGGAGGGGCAGAGAGAGAGGGAGACACAGAATCTGAAATGGGTCCAGGCTCTGAGCTGTCAGCACAGAGCCCGACGCAGGGCTCTAACTCATGGACCGTGAGATCATGACCTGAGCCGAAGTCGGACGCTTAACTGACCAAGCCACCCAGGCGCCCCAGTGATATTCTGTGTTAAAAGTAAAGTGAGTTGCAAACATTACACAATATTATTTCTCTTTATAAATTATTGAAATGATAACCATAAACAAAAATCTGTTGTAATGGTAAATTAAGATCTATTGTCTACATACACGAAAGCTATTCTAAATGGTAAATCAGGATCTATTGTCTACACACAAGAAAGTAGAAATAGTGTCAGGCTTATATCAATGGCTCAGAAAGGACCAAGCTGAAATATTATTTTTGAAGTTCATTCATTCAACAATATCGTTTGTAGCATAGGCATAGAATATAATGCTCAATATGAACACAAGTATTTCCTTCTCCATGGGTTTATAGTCTTCCATGTAAAACAGACATTAATTTAATTATTACATAAAATTTTGGCTGTGAAAAAGTGTTTTGAAGGAGAGGTTCAATGTAATATAAGGGCTACAACAGGGAGAATAAAGTCTGAATCTCAGAGAAGTTTTCATGGAGAAATGAGTTTGATCCTGGTTGAATGACTGGAATTCTATTAAAAGAAGATAAACGATTAGTCAAGGCAGAGAAACAGCATATACAAAGGTCTTATTAGAAGAAACAACATGAAGTGTATCTAGGACTTAAAACATTTACGATATCAGAGAGAATGGGGAGCAGAATGGCTTGATGTGAATCTGGATAGTAGCTTAGACTCTCATACAACATAAACTTTGAAGAACCTTGTGTGTTAAGAATTTTTGCCTTTATTTTTTGACCAATGAGACAATATTTGGTTTTCTTTTCATGATGAATAAAATAATTTTAAAGTTTGGCTTGACAACCTTCTATTAAGTGTACAAAACTGCTAGGAGAGGTTATTAAAGGAATATGTAATTCCTTCAGTACTCCAGCAGAGTATTGAAAGATTTGAATTGTAAAGTAATTGAAAAGATTTGAAAATAATTAGGAAGTAAAATGTATACTCTATGGATATCTATGATAGAAATGAGAGAGTTGAGACTAGTTTAAAGCAACAGGAGGAATTGCATTATACACACAAGTATTTGACTTGATGAATTCAGCTACAGAAAACCACTCAGCATTCAAAATTGGGATGAACTTTAGGGAGAAAATTGAGGTAATATCCAAGTTCTTTTTCCTGACAATAATGTTGCATTTCAAATTGTGAGCCAGTTTGGTGAAGTTTGAAATCATTGGTTCATTTTAGTAAAGTGAATATGTGGTATTAGGAGAATATGCACTAGAAATATAGAAGGGCCAGGTTTTGAGTAAGAGCTCAGGGGTCATGATTAGAGCCATGATTCACAGTAAAAACTCAGTAATTTGTATAGATTGAGTGGGTAAATGAGTAAATGAAGGAATGTATGAGTGGAGATAAAGAACGATAATCAGTGTCATTGTAAGTAGCCAAGTGGTTTAGGATGAGAAAACGTTGTTGTGAGAAAACATTGACACAGCAATGAGAAAGTTACTGATAGTCTCTGAAGGAGTAATTTTAGGGAAATTATACTGTCAGAACAAGAAATAACGTAGTAATAAAATAGAATGTATCATGACTATTACCACATATAATAAAATAAAACAGAAAGCAAAAATAGCCATTGTCTGGTAAAATTCATTAAATTTGGTAAAAATCACTCTCTCCTCTATTGAAAGTCAGTAGTCTAAATGCTCACATTAATAGAGATGCTTCTATATTATGATTCTTGAATATTGTTTCATCAAATAGGTTCAGTGCTCCTCTAGCTTTTTTATTTTATGTTGTCAAATAATTTTATATTGTAATTGAGTTTATGGCAATTTTTTTATTACTTTATTGAGAGCAATGTTATTTCAGGGGAATATGAGTGACTTTTCTAAAGCTACACAGTGTATCTGTGGTTGAACTATGGTGGCATCTGAGGTTTTTTTTCTTAATCCTATCTCCATACATTTTCATTATTCAAAGATCTGTGTTATTTTGCTTATACCTGACTATTTATTAGGTTAGGTTAAAACACTTGGTATTAGAAAAGAAAGTTATATTGACTATATTATATGCCCCAAATATCCTACCTGATATTATGCTATTTTGGCACTATTGGAGAACGCATTTTTTTCAAGTAAAGGACAGGTACAATCAATCTTACCCATTTTCTGCTAAGTTTATGTTTTCACGTGTGTGTGTGTGTGTGCGTGCGTGTGTGTGTGTGGTTTTCTGTGCGTTTGTGCGCGCATGCGCACCCGTGTGTGAAGCAATAGCCTTGAGAATTTTCCATGATCTACATGTGTCTTTGTAAGAGGGTGGATCAAAACACAAAATAGAGTGCATTAGCTATTAAGGAGATCATTTCACTTCAATATGTTGTCTTATTTGTCAATTCTCTTTGTACCACTAACACACCTCACTTTGTATGCATTCTTTGTCTGATAAGTGTACTTTAAAGAGATCCCAGTATAGCTTTGATGTAACTGATATAAACATTGGCTTTGATGGGGAAACACTTTGTTCCTATTAAACTTAAAAAGCACATATCTGAAGGTTGAAGAGTTAGAAGAATACGGAAGATGCCTGTGTTTTCTTAGCTTCTACCTGTCATGCTTGCTGCTTTGAAATATTTATGTCCCTCATTGTTCTGTCAGTATAAGACATCCTTGTTAACATTTAGACATAATTTAGGACACATTTCATAAGCAAACTGTTAAATATTTATGCCTAGTGCTTATTACTTACAAGGCACTTCACGTATGCATCCATGTTTCAATTATTAATGAAGAGTTTGGACAGACCTTGTTTTTATTGCTCTGTTCTTCTGAAGATTAACTTTTTCATATTCTTCCATACTAATATCCTGAGTTGTTTATTGTTTGGTTTAAAAAGATTGTCTCTTCTTTTGATACTAAATTTATTTTGTGTTTAAGTTTCTAGAAGAGTAAATTCAGGAAGTATGGTAAGATGATAACGTAAAATTAAGTACTTTACATAAATATATACAAACCCATGTGTGTGTGCATTTCTGAATTGTCTAAGTCTAGCAAAAATATTACTTTATTTCTGAAGGGGAACTGTAATTCAGGATTTCACAAGGGCATTCATGGGATTGTTTAGCTTTTTCAACCACGTATAGCTAACAGCAGTGTCGTGTGTAAATAGAATGGGAAGCAATATTCTTTACATGTCTAGTTAATACAGTATAGAAAGCTCTCACACACAGTTACAAAAGGGGAACCATCTGAGCCATTTTTATGACTAAACTTGGAATCATTTAGCTTTTAGGTTTCTCATAACTGCAGGAAGTACAGCACATTTTAAAAATTTGATGTCAGTTAACATTGTGGATTTGTAAAACACGTGAAGACCATAGAATTAATCTTCCATTTACAGCCTCCAACTTAATTGAGGAAACTTGGCATTGCAGTTAATTTTATTTCTGGTACATCTATGAATTTATATAATCTCTTATCTGTGATTGCTTAAATAAATATAGCCCAAATGGAAGAAAGATTAAGAGGATTTGGCTAAGCTTTTCTCCCAACATATTTTCCAGTTCTTAATTTTGGAATATCTCCTTTGCAAATAAAGGGAACTTTTTTTAAACAGCTATATCATTGAAGCAAATTTATTTTGGGTTAATTTTTTAATATAATTCAGCTCTTTTCTAATAATTAATAACTTTAGAAGAAACCATAGCACTGTGTTAAAAAGAAGACAGTATGGCCTGATCATGCTAAAAGGAGTAACAAAATCCCAGTTATACAGATGATAAGAAACTCAACTGAGTAACAGTATTAGGAGTCATTGTCCTAAAGTACATTACGTAGGGAGAAAAAGAGAGAGGCAAGCCAAGAAACAGACTCTTAGCTACAGAGAACAAACAGAGTTACCAGAGGGGAGATGAGTGGAGATGGGTTAAATGATGGAGATTAAGGAGGGCATTTGTGATGAGCACTGGGTATTCTATGTAAGTGTTGAATCACTACATTGTACACATGAAAGTAATATTATATTGTATGTTAACTAATTGGAATTTAAATAAAAACTTTAAAAAATTTTAAAAAAGAGTCTGTAGGATCATTTTGATTGTATCAGAAACCTGAGAACCTTGAGAAGAGCCTCTTTTTAAGGCTACCTCCTCGATTTTACTCTTTTTACCTACTATAAAGTTATAGTCAAGATAATAAAATGTTCTCATGCTAAAATTATCCTTTCCTTATAAAAACTTACATTACACCAAATCAATGGAGAACATAAATATGAACATTATAGAATAATAGAGAAGAAAGTAGTAGAGACATTTTGGGTACTTGAAAAGTGAAAATATGTTTTGTTTCCTTCAGTCTTTCAACACAGTTTGTGGAGCTTCAGTTAGTAGAGGAAAATGGAAAAATAAACTTAGAGCCAGAAAAAAAAATGAAGGTTAGAATATTGTGTTACAAAGGATGTTTAGAAATGGGTTCCTGGGGCACCTGAGTAAGTCAGTCTGTTGAGCTTCCAACTCTTGATATCGGCTCAGGTCACGATCTCACATGTGAGCCCTACATCGGGCTCTGCCCTGACAGAGGAGTCTGCTTGGGGTTCTCTCTCCCTCTCTCACTGCCCCTCCCTCCACCTCTCTCTCAAAAATAAATAAAAAGTAAAAAAAATAAGTGGTTTCTCTATAAGGGAAATTGAAAGAGGGATCAGGCAATGCAAATATTTCAGGGCAGGGTTTCCAGGTCAGAGACAGCAGTACTTGCAAGGGTCTGGACACACAATTTGACTGATTGCTTTCTAGGAACACTAAGGAGGTGTCTGTGGCTTCAGACAGACAAGCAGGGGAAAATTGTTAGAATCTGATATTGTGGGAGCAACAAGAATGGGTGGAGTTAGAAATGTTGGAGACTTCTGCAAAAAGCCTGCAAGAGAAGGAGACAGGAATCAGAATGGTTGTTAGGAGACATCTAGTAACTGTAACTATCTGTAAAGACATGGGCTTGGATAAGATCACCTGGATTTAATATAAATACAGAAATTAAAGCAGTGGAACAATCGCTGAAACATTTCCTTGAAAATTCACTTCTTGAGGACAGGAAAGTAAAGGGAAATGACTAGTAAGAAAGGAGGAAAGGTAAGAGAATAATTCTACCTAAGGTATAGAGAGTATTTGAAGAAAGAGGGAGTGGGTTTTGGAAAAGGATGTTTTGGTGACCCTGAAAAAGTGAAATTTGAATTGTAATAGATTGGAAAGATAATATGGACAAGGAAATTGGGAACATAGAGAATACATAATTTTTTCAGCCCTTTCCCCCCTTATAAACTTAAGCAAAACATTGAGACAGTATTAGGAGTGGGGCAATGGGTGGCAAGAGGAATTTCTTTTGATTGTAGGGAAGTGGATACACATTTTTGTATATGGAAAAGACAATTATGTGGAGGGGTGGAAAAAAATAAACCAAACAACTAAGGATGAAAGACAGAAAGAGAGGAATTACTGGAGAAAATTCCTGAATCATACTATAGGAAAAGGGATCTGAGGCATATATGATGCAATTAACTTTAGATAAGATGGCGAACATTTCTGTCATAAGAAGGATAAAAACAGATTCTGTGGCTGTAGATACAAAGGCATTTTTTTGGAGTGAAGAATACAGGTGACTTCTCTTCTGATTGCTTTTATTTTCTCATGGAATAAGAAAGTAATGCATTGGCTGATGTGGATAATCATCTCTGAGAGGATGAAAGTGAAAAAGTAGAGACATGTAGTAGGATTACTGAGCAGAACTAAAGACACCCTTGAGTCTAGTGATTATGAATGTAAATTAGAACCAGATGTGAGCAGTGAGAGATTTTAATGGTGGCTTAAGAATATAGCCATTAAAAAGAGGGAAGTGGGGCTATATAGGGAGATGACAGAAAATTATAAAGAAAGAAGCAATGGATTGGAGCTCTTAGTGAGGTACAGTAGTTGGAATCAGAATTTTAGTGAGTCCTAGCTGGGAATATAAAATCTGGTCCTCAGAGAGTGTGCTATTTGATACTTGGTTTATGAGGTAGGTACATTTGTTGATAATGACATCTTTTAGGGTTAGACCATTAAACATTGTGACTCAGATGTGACTCAGAACCCTTCATCTGAGTCACAGTGTGATAAAATTCATTAATTGAATACTAAAATCACCAAAAATGTGGTAAGTACGAATGACAAAGGGAGAGAGACTGAACCATTTGCTGATGTTTTCCAGATGAGGAGTGCCCAGAGGCGCCCAGAATTGTTACACATTGGTAAACTAATGTCATGAGCCTCGGTGAAGCAGCAGAGACTTTTTCCTCTAGCTTCTTTTAAGATTTTTCTTTGTCTTTCCTTTTCTGTGGGTTGATTATGATATGCTTAAGTGTATATTTTATGGTATGTCCTGCTTTGTGTTTTCTAAACTTCATGGGTCTGTGATGGGTGTCCCTCATCAATTTTGGGAAATTTTAGTCCTTATTCCTTCAAATATTTTTCTTTTTTCTTTTCTTTTCCTTCTTTCTTTTTCTCTTCTCTCTTTCTCCATTCCTTCCTTCCTTCCTTCCTTCCTTCCTTCCTTCCTCTCCTTTCTCTCTCTCTCTCTCTCTCTTTCTTTCTTTCTTTCTTTCTTTCTTTCTTTCTTTCTTTCTTTCTCTTTCTTTCTTTCCCTTTCTGGTATGTCTCATCACATGTATTTTAAAAACTTTTGTAATTACCCCACAGTTCTTGGGTATTCTGTTGTGATGTTCTTTTTTTCTCTTTGCATTTCAGTTGTGGAAGTTTCTGTTGACATTTCAAGGTTACTGATTGTTTCCTTAGCTGTGTCCAGTCTATTGATAAGCCCATCAAAAGTAGTCTTTCTTTTCTGTTGTGATGTCTTTGATTTCCTTCTATTCTTTCTTTTTAAGAATTTTCATCTCTCAACTTAAATTACTCACTTGTTTTTTTATGTGATTTACTTTTTGCATTAGAGTCCTCAGCATTTTAATCATTGCTGTTTTAAATTCCTAGTCTGATAATTCTATGATGTCTGCCATATCTGAATTTGGTTCTGATGTTGGATCTCTCTCTTCGAACTGTGTTTTTAGTCTTTTGGTATGCCTTGTAATTTTTTTGTTGAAAGCTGGACATGATGCACTGAGTAAAAGGAACCTGGACATGATGAACTGAGTAAAAGGAACCCAGATAAATAAGCCTTTAGTGTGAAGTTTTATATTTATCTGGCTAGGGATTAGGTTGCATTTACTATTCATTATACCTGTAGAATTTAAAGGCTAGAATTTTCTCTGGTGTACTTGTTTTGGTCTCCCTTGTCTTTGGGTTTTTCTAAATATTTCTTTTTAACATTTGAGATGCAGTTTATTTCCTTGTAACCCCCCATTATTACCCAGTTTTACTGAAGTGGTGGTAAGGTGTGGTGGAAAGGAGGTGTTCTATAGTTCTATGATTAGGTTTTGGTCTTTTTTTAATGTTTATTTTTTTTAGAGAGAGAGAGAGAGAGAGAGAGAGAGAGAATCAAAGGAGGCTTCAGTCTCTGAGCTGTCAGCACAGAGCCTGACCGTCGTGGGGCTGGGACTCACGGACCACGATATCATGACCTGAGCTGAAGCTGGATGCTTAACTGACTGAGCCACCCAGGTGCCCTATGTTTCAGTCTTTTGGTGAGCTCATGCCCTGTGCTGTCACCTATGAACATGCTGCTCAGTTTTGTTTTCTTTGTTCCCATTTAGGGGAGACAGGCTGGCTAGTTTGGGCTGGAGTTGGAGTTTTACTTTCACCTAAGTCAATTAGGCTCTCCGGTAATATCCTAGTTGGCTAGGCCCACTAAAATAGTTACTCTTGAGGTCAGACCATGTTAAGAAAAATGGAATGATCTGGGTGAATTTCAAAATGTTTACTTTTTTCTCCCCCTGCTGGAAGCAAGAAGGATTTTTTTTCTGATCTTTATTATAGAGGCCCCCTCTGTAACTGGGCCTCTGTAATTGCCCCTCCCCCACCCCCGAGATTTTTACCTCTCAAATGTGTCCATACTGAGCCTTCAGCAATTTAACACTTACAGTTAAGGTTTTTCAACCCTGGTACTGCTGCCATTGGAATTTTCTGCTCCTGTGCTTCTGCTCTAGGAAGCTGTGATTCTCTGTATCCACCTGTCTACAGTTTTGGGGGCAGTGGTTTGCACTGTGACCTCAGTTCTCTGATAGATCAAAAAGAGTTATTGATTTTCAGTTTAGGCAGTCTTTTTTCTTGCCTTGTCTGTGGATAGAAGTGACAGCTTCTTCCCTACATGGCAAACTGCAATTGGAAGTTCTATGCAGGCTTTTAGGAAGCATCAAAGAATGAGGTGTGGAACCTGCAATTAAAATTAAGGATTACTTCAATCTAATATTGTAAGAAGTGTAAGAGAAAACTCTGTATCTCTTGTTGACCAATATGTTGCTTCTTTCTGATGCAGTATATAAAAATGGAAAAATATTTTTAAAAGAAGTAAATACTATAAAATACATAATATTTGATTTATTCACAGGAGCTTTGAGTAGAATATATATTACAAATAACTAATTTAAATTATATATTTCTAACTTGGACATGTAATTTGCTGTTAACAATATAATTGAATTCTAAAACACAGTGTCTCAGCAAACCTAGCAGATTTCCTTCACAGATCAGTAATCCTTACAATGGTTCCAACAGCTATACTATAAATATCAGAGGAGGTCACCATCCATCATGGGTACATTTATATCGAGAGGGCTCCTGGGTCATGATATGGAATCGACGTCAACATCTATAGGGAATGTCAAGCACACGTTTTTGGAATATTGTGAACAACATTGGAAAAAATATAGATAGGCTGTAAAGGTGATAGAATCTTGAAAAGGACCTGTAATAGGAAAAAACTGCAAACCTGGCAAAAACACATTACGTTTTAGCAAAGCACGAATACACTGTTTAGCTCAGCTGGAATCTTTACTTACTGCCTTAGGCAGCTACAGTGCAAAAATGAACAAATATTTTTGTGGGGCCTGTTGAGACGTAGGAAGGGGCTGAGTGAGTAGAGGACAGAAATTAAGGAATGAAGGTGCTGAGAGAGGGAATCATAAAAGATAATCAAAACAGTGCTATAGCTTTAGTGGAGTAGACAACATGGAGGGCTTGCAGCTATTATATACACCATCTAGGGTTTTGTATACACCACGTTAGGGTTTTGGGGACATTGGGCAAACAATCATTATGATGTAACTAAGAGATTTCTCATTTCTGCACAGTGTGATCATAATTTGTACTACATATCTGGAAATTGCATCATTTTCAAACATGCTTCTGAAGGCTACTGGTCAGTAAATAGAGGTTCTTTGATCTGACTTTTAAATCTATTAGCTATATAACATACCTTGCATTTTTCCTATAGTTGTGTGAGCATCCTGAGTTTACAAGTAGATACATAAGATGTCCTAACACTGTACTTTCTAGTTATTTTTCATTTTGCTTGCCCTCATTACCCATAAGTATATTATATTAGTTAGCAATAGCCAGCAATTTGCTGTAAAAGCTAAGTCATTGTTCAGTTATAAAGCTAAGATAAGTCACTTTTCAACCTGAAAACACAAGCCTGCAAATTAGAGATGAAATACTTCCTACCCTAGTTCCAAAATTCCAAGTTCCTGGCCAGAGCCCTTGGAAGCATGAAGGGAAAAGTTGTGGTGGTGGCACAACAGTGCCTTTTTGGGGGTATGCAGACTATACAAAGGGAAGAAAATAATGTGAAAGAAATGGTGGCATTTTGCAAGCAACAACTTTGTTTCAATGTATAGAACATTTGATTGAGATTTCAGTTCATAAAAATGAATGCAAAGCATTTTGTATACAGAGTTCGCAGCTATGATTAAAGGAACATTCAGTCTTCTTTCCCTGGAAGCTGAGATATATTAGGAGTTAAAACTTTTCACAGACTTTAGGTGACTTAGGGAAACAAGTTAGAAGGTAATGTTGAAAAAATGTGGACTCAACAGAGGAAAGGAATACGTTATTTCTATGGAATATGGCCTCAAGATTCAAGGATAGGTAAATATTATAGTCAAAAGGAAATTAGGTGCTTTAAATATTTTTACTATTTTGCTCAGCAGGAGATAAAATCGTTTTGATTTGGGTAATATGGATCCAGTCTATTCAAGTTAAGGGATGATACAGAGTTTTCTTTTTAAAACTAAACACAATTCAACAAAAGTCCAATAGTCTCTTGTTCAGGAAATATTATAAATCCATTTTGAATATGACTCAAGAGTAAGAGAAAATCTCCTTAAAATAGGATAACTGTATCACAATGGTATGCTTGTCTATTCTGAAGTCACATTCCAGAGTAAATCCACTGATGGGATCATTGTTATAATTTTTGTATTACAACTCGGATATAGACATACAATTTTTTTTAATGTTGATTTACAATTGAGAGCGAGAGAGACAGAGTGTGAGTGGGCAAGGGACAGGGAGAAAGGAGACATAGAACCTGAAGCAGGCTCCAGGCTCTGAGCTGTCAGCACAGAGCCTGATGCGGGGCTCAAACTCACGAGCTGTGAGATCATGACCTGAGCCAAAGTCGGAGGCTCAACCCGACTGAGCCACCCAGGTGCCCCGAACATATAATTTTTGTTATTTAGTATAGAAATAAAGCATGCCATCTACTTATCCTCACTGACCCATTCTATGATTTGTACATCCGTGATTATTTTCAAGCTAAATCACATAAGGAATATGAAATAATTTTTCTAGCAAATCAAAAAATAGCATTCACTTTATTTTACCCATTCTGCATACTTCAGTGGACAGTAAAGACAATCAAAACAGCTAACACTCTCCTAGAGGAGAGGTGGCTTATGGAATGTTAATAAAGTAAATAGAATGAAAGTAAAATCTATGTCCATGTCCCCAATTCCCAACAATTATTCCACAAATTTCTCTAGTTAATGTATGTATATGATACCAAAAAGAAGAATGCACTCATTAGGTGAGAGCTGGTCTTTTTCAAAATTACTTAAATGAAGGCAGCTTTTTCTAAATTTTTGGGGGGAGTAAGGAATTTACATCTAAACCCTGAAGAAAAGACTTAACCATTTTGTAGAATCTCACAACAAATTTGCAAAGAAGGAAATGCACCATTATGGTGTTAAGAAAAGTATGCTTAAAAAGATTAAATTATTTGTCATGTTCATGTTGAATTTGGATCCATTTTACCAGATGTTCAAAATGCATATTCTTTTCATTAAGTTCCTACAAGCATAGACTAATATACCTTAGTAATTATGTATCTCTTTGTCTCTGTCTCCCAAGAGATACAGATAGAAAAAGATAAAGATCTGTTGCTGTAGTTTATATAGAAGTTCTTTAGAACCTTGAAGGAGGTGTTAAAAAATCCATAATTATTATTATCATGCATTTTATACTTATTTTCGCGCTTATAGTACAAGTCCTTATGACAAAGTAGTGACTTGCTTTCTGATTCCTGTCCTGCTGCACTGGTCCCATTACTTTAGTTCTTTTCCCATTGCAGGTACAATGTGGAAAGTGTCCAGTGTGGGTTGTAGCCCACGTCCCATATTTCAGGACCTATCATTTTCAGTTTCTTCATGTCTGCCTTTCCTGGGCACCAGTGCTTAGAACATGCCTCAAGTCAATTTCTTCTACTTCCCGGGTGCCATCAAAATGCAATTTCCCCTTTCATTTCTTGGTTTTCAGCTAAAACATAATTCAAATTCATGATTATGTATTTAAGAATGTTTAGTTTAAAGCACGCAAACAAACAAAAAAACCCTAAATTACCAGATAGTAGAGTAGAATAGATCCATATTCTCCTAACAGAAACTTTTATTTTCTTACCACCTAGTCCTCAGTAATGACATGTATGTTAGGATCAAGCTACTTTGGGGGCCACAATGCCTGGTATATGATCAAATATGATCTACTTTAGATATAAGGCTCTTTCTCATGACATCACCACATTTCCTTTGTTTCCTCTGCATTCTCCAGCTTCAAAATATTTTAAGCAGTTGAGTACTTTTTACTTACTGGGTTTGTTTATCTAGTCCTGACCTTTATAACTATTGCTGATTGTTTTTGCCCCATTTCTTGCTATGACTCAAGATAACTCCTTTTTTTTTTTTTTGAATTGAACTCAACATAAAATACTTACAAAAAGTTGTATGTGGCAATTTAAAATTAATATCCAATTTTATTAACTAGAATAAACATACATTGATTTGTTTTTGTTTTAGATCATGATAGTAGAGAAAATATTGCATATAAACTAATTTTATTTTTCTCTTTTTTCATTATAAAACATTAACAGTATAATGTAAGTAGTATTGTGCCCATAGGAGACATAAATCTGTAATCACATTAATAACCACTGCCCTGTCAGATGATAGAAATCAATAGTTCAAGGAACACATTTAAATAATATAATAAATATCTTATAAAATAAATTTAAACTCATGCCCAGGGCCAAAGGATTTAACTAGGGTAGATTAAAATAGCATTATTTCAAATTTAGGAAGTGATTATTTTGAATGAGGAAAGCCTGTTCCTGGTTTTCTATATGAACCCAAACATAAAAAAATCCTGTTTTCTTTTTCCTTATCTGAATATAGAGAGTGAATCTTAAGATCATCAGACTGCTATTCCTATAGGTGAAGGAAGGAAACATGACCTTAAGGTAAGCGGCCTTTTTCATAAATCACAGCATTTTACTGTTCAACTTCAAACACCTCCAATCATATGAAAAACCAACCCAAACACACCTAGCCACAGAAGAAAAATTAAAAACAAAATACAGTGTATTAAATGGAAACACACACACATAACACACTCGTAATTCCCTTGATTCTTTTTGTGTGAAAAGTTCCAGAGACAGAGTTTGATAAATTATGGTTATCTGTAACTTCATTGTGTAAAATCTTTTGAAAACTTAACAGTAATACTTACCAAAGAGTTTTCTAAAACTTGTTTTTATGGGCTCTGCTTTGTTTTCAGTGGTTGTTATTGAACTGAATGTGATTTAGCTGAAAACGGTCTAAACCTGATTTCACAAAATCTGTATATTATTCCCAGCCTACAGTACGAAAATAGCCTAGCTCTAGATCTAATTTAGGAAGCAGAAAATTGACTTCTGAAAGGATAGTTAATGATCTTGTGCCTCTGTGAATGTCCAATTTATAGACTGTTCACTGGGTAAATGAGATATATATTTTTTCTCAAATATTTGCAATCTGGAAGCTGGACAGATTCTCTGTTTGGAACATTTCGTATAAGTTAGTTTTGATACTGGTAAAACATGGAATCTAGAAACGATGAGATAGATTTTCATTCATATTCATAGTTTTTATTTTTTGAGGAAATTTATATTTCTTTCACTTAACTATAATAGCTCAGATGCTTATATGAACTAAATAGTGGTAAAATTTGCTTTCCCCAAATATGAGAAAATGGGTCATTATGTTCTATGACAACAATAATATTGATGTTTATAAACTGAATTTTTTATAATATTAACCAAAGTTACTGTATATTTGTTTTGAGCCCATGGGGCAATTAATTTTTTTCCTAGGATTTTTGAGGAAATTATCAATAAATTCAGTCAATTTAAATGTTTTGTATAGAATGCTTAATATTGAACTTTATAGCAAAAGGAGCTATTGTGAATAAAATATTACATGCATTTTTATAATTTTTAACCAATTAACTAAGAAGTTAAATTAAGAAACAAGAATTAAAAATAATTGTAACCACTATTTCATCAGAGGTACATATAAATATGAATCCTGTTAAGATCCCATGCATATTAATTGGCCATCCTGTCCGAATATCTTAAGCCTTTATCCTCTTTCTACATGTTGCTAAGAGTATCCACTGGTCACAGCTACCAATTTGACTTCTTATTCTCTGATTGTTCCTCTTCTTAATTGTGTAATTGAAGGTTTACTATATTACTATATTTTTTTGTTCTTTTTCTCTTTTGTCTCTGCTCCTGTATTTTTTAAAAGTCATTATTCTCCTCCGTACATGCTTCCTCGTCCTCCTACATTTTCCTCTTTCTCTCTTTCTGTTTCTGTCTCTGCCTCTTGTTTTGTATTCCAGCCTCGTCTTTCAGCATGTTCCCAAAGCACAGCGATCAGCTGGTCAGCCTCTTGTTTTTCTCTCTTGAGAAGCACCATGGTTTGTCAAGTGGTTGAGAATGTGTCCGGGAATCAGACCACCTCTTTTCTAATTCTAGTGTTACCACCAGCACTGTGGCCTGGGCATTCCCCACAACCTTTATGTACCTCTGCTCGTTCATCTAAAAAAGTGACAGAAATAACAGTGCCCACTTTAAGAGCACTGCTGCAGAGGTTATGCATTATTATACATAAAGCACTTAGAAGAATGCCTGGCACACAGTAAGTGCTACCTAGTGCTGTTTTTGTTTTTATTGAAGTGCAATTGAGAGGCAGTATCCTATTAGTTTCAGGTGTCCAATGTAGTGATTTGATATCTGTGTAGATTTCAAAGTGATCCCCACAGTAAGTCTAGTTACCATCTGTCACCATCCAAAGGTATTACAGTATTATTGACTATATTCCCTATGCTGTGCATTGCATCCCCATGACTTATTTATTTAGTAAGTGGAAGTTTGTATTTCTTAATCCCCTTCACTTATTTTACCCATCCCTCAACCCCACCCTACTCTGGTGACTATAAGTTTGTTTCCCATATTTCTGAGTCTGTTTCTGTTTTATTTGTTGCTTTCTTTTGTGTTAGATTTCACACATAAGTGAAATCATATGATACTTGTATTTCTCTATCTGATTTATTTCACTCAGCATAATACCCTCTAAGAGGTCCATCCATGCTGCCCCTAATGGCAAGATTACATTCTTTTTTATGTCTGAGTAATATTCCATTGTATGTATATACCGCATCTTCTTTGTCCATTTATCTATCCATGGACACTTAGGTTATTTCCATATCTTGGTTATTGTAAATGATGCTGCAATGAATGTATGTATCTCCTGAAATTGGTGTTTTGATTTAGTTTTTCTATTATATTATTATTATGTTATATATATGATTATATTGCTATTAGCTCTATTTTTCGGTTTAGGCTGTTTTAATCTTCTCTTTTTACTCAAATCATAAGGGAATATTTGTTGTTGTCTCTTAGAACATGTTACTCTTTTGATTTGAAAAAGACAGGATTGCTAATGTCCTCCATTCAGAAGGGAACGAAATCCTTTCCATTTTAGAATGACTGGTTTAGGATTCAAATAGTTTCCTTGGATTTAAGCATTTCCTTACCAAAGTTATGATAAACTAAGCATTACCAGTAAAATATGCATGTGGTCAAAGTGAGTATTTGTCAATATCAAACAACTCAGTACTATAACATGATTAAGATGAGTACCTAAAATAAGTCCTATAAGATGATAAAACATGTTCCTTCACATGCACAGCTGTAGTCCTATGATCCCTTATGTTCAAAGTATTTCTGGTTTTTCATTGTCCTGAGTATGTCTTGTATGTTCTCACAAGCATTCTGCTGGTGATTATCTCTGTCAGGAATTCTCAATGGGGGTGATTTTGTCCCCCCAAGGTCATGCGGCAGTGTTTGGAGAAATTTTGGTTGTCGCAAATGGGATGTGGGAATGGTGCTACTAGAATCTAGTAGATACAAGCCAAGGCTGCTGCTCAGCATCCGACAATACGCAAGACAGTAAACCACACAGATTTTCCAGTCCAAATGTCAATAGTGGTGAGAGTGAGAAACGCCTACACACATCATTCTTTACCCTCACGTCTGCTGCCTCAACATCCGTTCCTGCAGAGACCTTCTGTGAGAATGCGTTCCTGCCTGTGCTGCTCTAGTGCGCTGTTTTCTAGCTTGCATAACGTTTGAGTTAAAACAAATGGCACTAGATTCCCTGCAGTCTCTTCTTCACCAGAGATCAATTGCATTTAACATTGAAATGGGCAGTTGCCTTTCTATCTGAAGAGCTTTCGATGTAGTCCTTACCAGCAGACAACATGATCACTTTTTCATCTTCCTGGAAACTTCTAGCTTTTGCAACCCTGGACACTGTGATCAAAATGTCCTGTCTTAGATATAGAACAATCAGCATGTGTTGGTCACATACAAATCAGTTCATGCATGAAGATACAAGGGGGCTGCCAAATCATTATTACTTCAGACTCAGCCAAGTTTGAACCTGGGTTGAAACGCAGTCATGGCCAGGCAACAATTGAAGTATTATTAAATTTTCAGCAATTCACATGACTTTTGTTTGAGGTAAATTATGTTTTAGATCTCAAGTAGATTCCTGTCCAAATCTTTGATCTATACATTTTAATTTAATAATATTGAGGAAAACTTTTTTGACATTGCTAATCTTCACTCAGTGTCTTCATTCATAAGGGTTAATAATTAGCTAACTTTTACTGTTTTGAAGATTAAATTAAATAGCAGACTAAAGCAGCTAGCACTGAATTTCCATATAGAAACCATTGAGAAGAACTTATTTTCAGTATTGTAATTACTTCTACTATTCTAATTAAGACCAGAGGGTCTGCTCTTGGTCTTTTCTTTGTTCCTCTTAGTTGCTTAGAGTATTAGTATGCATACTGATTGGTCTTGTAACACCTTTAATCCTTAAAAATAATTCCACTGACCTCTCATTTTCTTGCAACTATTAGCTAATTCATCTGCTAGCATTTATAGTTAAAGTTTTTGAAGAGCTGTCTACAGACATACCCACTTTCTCATTTCTCATTTTGTCTTCATGACATGAGAATTTGCTTTCTACTCCACACTGCTGCAGTAATCATATTTATATGGACCCCAACCATATAAATACCATGTCGTCAGGCCCAATGGAACCTTCACGCACTTACTTATTTAAACTCCGATGTGACTGCGACAGAGGGGCCATCTGATTTTCTGAAGATATGCTCTTCTCTGGATTTCAGTTACACCACACACTGTGGGGTGTTATTACTTTTGTCTCTTTCGGCTCTCCTTCTCAGAGGCCAACAGTCATTCGTCTTCTCCTATCACAGCTCATCCTTGTCACATTTCATTCTGTATCCAGTTATATTATCCCCGTGTCATTGCAGTGTCTTTAAATTACATGCAGTATGCTGCCACCCCCAAGCATCTCTTCCAAGTGTGCACCGACTTAATAACATCTTTGTCAGAGACAGTGGAAACTTAATAAATTCCTAAGAGAATGCTCTTTCTAAATATTCTTCAAGTATTATTAAATGGAATTTCCATGATGCCTCTTATTCAGGTAGGAACCCTTCTTATTATTTGTGATCTCTCCCTTATCTAACATTTATGAGTCTACTAGTTTATAAAAGGGTAAAATATAGTCTTCATTTTCTTACTCCTTTGTCTTTACATGAATCCATCTATTATTATCATCTGTTTTCTAGACCATTGCTTTACCTTGTGTCTTCTACTTACCATGTTAGCTTTGCCTGGTCAGTTTCACGAAGTAAAAGGAAACATTAAAAAAATAAGAAATTAAGCAGTATTATTCCTAAGCATATGACCCTTCAAAAATTGCCAGTTTTAACAAACTATTTTACTGTATACAAAAAAATAATAATTCTACATTGTTAGACCTGCCTGTTTCATTTGCCTCATTTCTTTCTTTTCTCCTACTTAACTAAGATTGGGTCCCCTAAATTCCATTCAGATTTCCTATGTGGCATGCCATTTCCTACCTAAACCCTTTTATATGTACTATTTCATCTACTTGAAATACCTTTTCCCTTATCTCACATCATTGATTTATTTTGTCTTCTTAGGGGGTGCCTGGCTGACTCAGTCAGAAGAGCATGCAACTCTTGATCTTGGGGTTGTGAGTTTGAGCCCCACGTTGGGTGTAGAAATTACTTAACTAAAAATTAAAAAAAAAATTGTCTTTATAGTGTCAATCTCTTCTCTCCAGAAAACGTTCTCTTACTACCATATCTAAATAATCCTCCACCCAGCTGCATTTTCAAATCTCTGTACTGTCTTTTTAGCATCAGAGTGTAGTATCATGTGTTGCATTTACATTTATATTTCTGTGCCTACTTATTTACTTCTGTATATATTTCTTACTTTAGGCTACAAGTTCCATGAACCATGAATTAGGTCTATTTTGTTTAACTCTGTATACCTAACTCCTAGTAATGTGCCTGATTTGCTATATACAGTAAGGTAAATACATATTTTAATAAGGAAATAAGCAATTTTACAGGTGCTTCAGAGATTAAAATCATCTACTCTTCTTAAATATCTTTTTTTGTGAAATGATTAGATATAATCTAGTAAGAGCTCATGAAAAAGCAACAAAAACAATAGTAACAAGATTAAGGGTCACTGGACTTTTAAACCCATTCTTACTACCTAACACCCTTGGAAGATACCAACTTTGGAAACATGTTACACTGTCACTCTTATTCCTCTTTTATGTGAGGCAAATAGAACGGGATACTTTCCCATCACGATTCTGCTTTTATTCTTCATTACCTGATGTGTTTTATATCCTTCTGGAGATTTCTGCACATTGATAACACTTTCCTGCTTTTACAGAAATACAGAGAAATCTAATTAGCTCTCACGTAATCATTTTTCAACACAGTCGGCATATAACAGTGTCACAACTGATGATATTACATTTTATAGGTTCAAAAACTATGATACGAGATTAAGTTATTTAATCTGGATAGTCGGATTGCTAATTGTTAAAGTAGCATAAAGGCTTCTGGACTGTTTTAGATTTTTTTTTAAGTATTTGATAGTTTGGTTTTAGGATTTAGAAGTGGTAATTTTCTTCAGATCATTAAATCCGTCAGTCTGAACATGTATGCAATCAGAATATAAATAAGTCAGAGATTGTCATTGAAAACGTGCAGTACCGTGTTACAGAATTCGTAGTAGTGATGCTCACTTTTGTACCTGGTACAGTCGCTCTGGTTATGGCATATTATAGAGAATCCTTGGCATACTGGGATATCTTTTTACTGGTTTTCAGATTTTATTGAGTTTGTCAGGAAGGTATTGGTGAATGGAAAATTCAAATTTCAAGTAACAACTATAGTAGATTAACAGCCAGTTCCTTCAACAGCCTTTCATTAGATCAGATCTCTCTCTTCACTTAAAATCTATACCTGCTATGAAAGGATTAAAAATAAAGACAGAAAGTCAGTCATCAAGACCTGTTATTTTTATTTTCTTGTATCATTTACGTCTCTACACTTCTCTCCTTCCTTAGAGCCACTGGTACAACATGGCACAACATCCTCTCTCAGAATGCTAAATAGTAGTAGCAGAAATGAGTAGGGGCTCTGCCTGCCAGGTTTCCAGGCCTCCTAATTCCCCATACTTAGGTGTGACTTTCAGTGTCACGGTTTGATCATCCATAAAGTAAGAATAATACTGGCAACTAAATATTTGCGATGTTTTCAGAATTAAATGCAAACTACACAGAAGAATTCCTGGATCAAAGTAGATACCTAATTTTTATTCTTATTAATAACTTTCTAACTGGTCTTTCAGCTTTTAGTCTTGTTCTCTTTCAATGTGGACTTCTCATTTTATACTCTTTTGAAGTCCGATCAAGGTGCATATGCGTGTGTGTGTGTGTGTGTGTGTGTGTATGTATAAGTATGTATATATATGTATATGTGTAAATATCTTGCTTTCAGTGTGCATTTTTTCCCTCTAGAATGTGGTGTGCATAATGTTGATGAGACCAGTTGAGAAGCTACAGATGCAGAAGTATCTTACTCTTTGATCAGAGGCCAGCATTATGGCCTGGGAAAATGAGTATTGAGACCATGTCATTGTGGCAACTATGATGTTGACACCATATTCTTTACTTCTGAAACCTACTCAAGATGATGGGTAGCTCTAGGACTGAAGGATCCTTGCTGCAGTCCCAGACTTGTAGGCTTCCTTTTCTCAGCCTGTGATGTGGAAAGACAATGCATATAATAGAAAAAGGAAGATATATGAATTTTAAGGTTTAAAAAAAATCCTTTTTCTTGGAGTAAAGATGGTCCTCCAATCTGATGAAAATATGAGAGACTCAACTTTTACTGATTTTCTCATGACTCAGGTAGCCATTGAAATCCACTGAAAATATAATTTATAGTTGTGCTGTGGTCGTGTCGTTGTTTTCAAATTGAGAATTAGAACTCAGCATCAGAAAACATGGTAACTATCACTCTCTGGTAGTAATTAGCCTCATATAAAGATTAGTACAACTGAATTTTAAACTAAATAACATTCAAGTGAAATTCCACTTATTCTTTACTGATCATAAGCTTCTTTATTATTTTTTTTATTGAGGACCTCTTTTCATGTATATATGAATTAGTATATTACACTGATTTATTATTCATGTCTTTATTAAAATTATGTATGTAACATTATATTATTTTTACTGTTTATTTTTGTTTCTACCCCCTGATTTCCTATGTATCTATATACAATTAGCAATTTTGATATAATGTCTCATATTAAGATATCCATTTAAGTAAAATGAATCAAAATTAAGAAAAAAGATTTTGAAAACAATAGTATATATAAATTTAGCTTTAGCAATACTCATGAAATGGTGTTGGAATGACTGGTGCTTGGGAAAATCTACCTATGTATCAGACACTATACTTCATTGACCATAGTAAAGGAGGTAATTATATGAATAGCATGCTGAAAAGTCATAGTAAGGAGGTTAGATCAGCACATAGCAGGTAAGTAGACCTGTTTTGGGGTAGTATAAGGGAAGCAACTCAGGTAGGTAGTCATGCAACATTTGATAGGAAAATCAGTGTAAAAAACGCCCCAAGAATTATAGAAGGTGATACCTAATGAAAGAAGAAAGCGGAAGATGTAGAGAGAGTGCTGATGGTTCATTTTCACTCCATAAAATTAATTGTGCATTCTGTCAACTTAGTTCTTTGTAAAGGCTGCTCCTCAAGCTTAGGATATGTTTTCTTTATATTTCTTTCCCTTTCCTTTATTTAACTTCCCTTAGATTGTATAATTTCAGCTCAGGTGTCACTTCATCAGAGAAAACTTATCTGATTCACCAGAACAGATGAAGCTTTCCTATAATATTTTTCCCTTGCTCCCTGTATTTTTCCTTCAGAGCGTTTATTGTATCAGAATTTGTAATTATAGATCTCTCTATTGTTTAATGTGTGTCATGGGCTATAGATGGTAAACTGCATGACAGCAGGAACATAATTTTCCTTTTTTTGGCTAGCAATTTATCGCCAGAAGTCTTACAGATTTATATAGACTGCTGATAAATATCAGTTGAATGAATGAATGAAAGAATCAGTGAAATGTTCTAGGCAGAGAAAACAGTGTAACAATGAAAGAAATGCATGTGCTTCAAGATGGTTTTATATTATCTCTGGGGCTTTGCAAAAATAGCTTCTGCATAATACGCCGTATTGTAATTCCCTATTTACTTGTCCTCTCCCTTCATTATTGTGAACCTGTGGATAGGAACTTTGCCTCATTCATTATACCTTCAATACTTAGTATAATGTCTCTATCAGTGAGAGTCAGGCAATAAGCAGAACTCATACCAATTATTTTAACAGGGAGATTTGATATAAAAACCATTAACCGGGCATTAGAGAATTGAAAAGGCTTCTAGGATGAGAGTAAGGATTCAAGTTAATAATTGCAGAAAGCAAATCTAACCCCTGTGCCGGAGGAAACAAAAGGAAGTCTATGGTATTCTTAAAACTGAAAAGAGACCCCATGGATCTGGGACTCAGATCTCAGAGGATGGGGAGCCAGACAGCTATCCTGAGGAGATGCACAGAGGCCGGTTCTGATCGTGTGTGAAACCTGAAAACTGAAATCAGCTGCTCTTACTTGAAGCAAGAGAGAAGCAAGCAGCAAGCTCCTTCTTCCTCTGCCATCCTTTCTTTCTCACTATAAAATCCCATGTTGGCAGAGTCTAACAGAGATCCAGCTGATAACATATAAATGTGGTTTGCAGATTCCCATCACCAGCCTAGCTAGAATATAGGAAGGTGGTTTGAAGGTGAGAGTTAATAGGTAATTATCTAGCACAGCATCCACAAATATTTTAACAACAAAAACAACCTCTGATTTTTCTTAACAAGAGGCAATTTTCATTTTGTATGAACAAAATTACTCTTCCACTCTTCTCAAAATTATAAAAGTCCCCACAATCAGGCAGTAGATTCATACCCGGGAGAGAGTCACAATATCTGTCTGTAGCCTGCGTTAATTGCTTCTCACATCTTTATCCCCTCTGAACATTTTATATCTAGAGAAAAAAATGTAAAATAACCACTAAGAAAGATATTTGTGTAAAGTAATTAGAGAAATACAAAAGGAGAAAGCAAAAAAATAATGTATGAAAACGTATATTCTCTACATATAGATGTAGAGAAAGACACAGGTGTAACAGCCAAAGGAAAATATTCGTAACTGGTACAGCTGTAACCGGTCCCGCATCCATAGTTGATCTGCTACTATTATTTCCCTGTCTCCATTGTTCTTAGATAAGGATTCAGTAGACCTAGTTCTGTACCTGATAGAATGGTAAACATCTCCATTCCTGAAGAGACTGAATCCTTAATAGTTCTTCCTTTGTTTATTCGCTGTAGTTTTGTATTAACTTTTACTATTGGACATTAAACTCCTAAGAGGCACCCTGTAGAGATTCCAGGCATAATCCTCCCAGACCCCTATTGAGGAACAGCAATACTATTTCCCCTTGAAATCTTAATCATGCAGCCAATAGAATAAACTTCTTCTTTGTCTGTTGGTTCAAGATCATGAAACAACAAACAAAAACAAAAAAGCTAATAGCTGAGTGGCAGTTTCTCTCAGTTAGTAGAACAATGTTATATCCTCTCTAAAAATATCCTTCTTAGAAACCAAGATCTCCACATCAGCAGAACTCAAACCTGTGGGAAAAAATAGGGTAAGATATTATATGTAGTCATGAGAGAAACCACTCTAATTTTTACTACTTCATTCCAAGATACTCTGCACTATATCTTGGTCGCTGATTCATAGGCTGTACTACATTTTATAGGATAGAAGCCCATTCTTCCTGGATGTTATCTCCCAACTGGCATACATTGGTTGAGGCATGGACTTATTCCCCCAGGCCAATTACTTGTAGCCAATGGGTCATGTGGTAAGACCTATGAATTCTATGGGCATGAGCCCATTGCTATACTACTTATTCTGTGAATATTTTCCTTTATCAAAAGTAATTGTGTCCAGACTTCCATGTTGGTAAATGAGGTAGTTGATGGTTCATGGATGATAGTCCTACAAATGCTATGGGAGGGAAATGCAATTCTATATCTGTCATAGACTATGAGTCTGGAGTTCTCTCTTATCCAGCAAGAGAGCAAATGCAGAAATGAAAACAAGAGAGGCTAATGTTGGGGAGGAGACAAGAGCCCTGAACAAGGGTTTTGCCTCTGTATTTATTGAGCTGTCAAGGTTCTACATATAGGGCGAATGTGCAGAAGAAAACAATAAGATAGTGACCATTCACTTGTGTGTGTAAGAAGCAAAGAGTTTGGGAGGCAAGTGGTATAAGAAGTTGATTTAAAGCACAATGATATATTGGCGCCAGGTGTCAGATGGACAGTGTTTCTTTGTAGGTAATACAGCTAAGTAGCTGATATCTCCGAAGTTTAAGATTGCTGGAGCATGCTGCCTCAAGGCTAACAAGGCACCCTTTTCACTAGCTGACCTTGGGCACTTTTGCCCTGTGGCAGCTTTCTGCCCTATGCTTTGTTTTACTTAATGACTAACCTTGGGTGCTTTTGTTCTGCTTCGCTTTCTGCCCTAAGCCTTGTTAACCCATTGGTGCAAGCATGCAGAATTCTTAAACTTACTTCCCATATATATCCACAATATATTTCTGTTCCTTTGAGAACAAATAACTATTCCTCTGATGATACAGTGTGTCCAATGCAATCATCCTACCAGGAAATGGTTCCATATAGAAAACAATGTTTTTCTCAGCTGTTAACAGGTTACATACTTGATATAACCTGTTGAAGGGAATTTCTATACTTATATCACAAACATCATGATATTTTTTAATTGGGTTCATGTGTAAGTACAGTACGGCTGAATAAAGAAACTGTGTCCCTGTCATATGTCATCTAGTCCACCTGATTATTGAAAACCTCTTCTGCAGAGGATGACTTTTGGGAAGTAACTCACGGAACACAAATATCTTCACAATCTCTGGTAATTCTGGGAGTTCTATCCCAATATTTCTTCCTCAGACCTCCTTGCTACCAGTCTTCCAATCCTGTTCAAGTCCTGATCATCCATCCAAGCTGTGAACAACTGTTGGTGAATCCATGACAGTCTTTATTTATTGCAATTTCTCAGTTCATGTTAAGTAAGAAACCAGGTGTACTGCCTGCATTTCTACCCACTGGAAAGATTTATCTATCTGTTGTCCTTTAGGGCCACTTCTGGATTAGGATGTGTATCTTTGCATCTATTCAGTTACATTTAGAACCAGTATAGAATGTAGAGTATCTATAAATCCATAACGAGTCTTCTCCTCAGTCAACTGACCATAAGATACTATCCACGAGACCATACATCTGGATTAAGGAAGATACAGGTGCTTGGGTGCCTGGGTAAAAAGATAGACAATGTCACAGGTGTTGATACTGATGTAATATGAACTATGAGGTCTTGTGACTTCCATCCATCTTTCAGATTTTCTTGAGCTTAATTTCTTATCTGCTATTTTTCACTTGATGATAGATTGCTTCTTCATAACACAAGACTATAGTTTGGTGGAAAATATAATAGTTAATGATGAACATTTCAATTCACATGATCATTAATTTCCTGTTATTAGGCTTACAGTGACTCCCTGTGTTGATTAGAAGCCCAAGGCTGTTTCTCAAAAGGACCATAGTTATCAGAGGGACACATGAATTTGGTCTCAAAATCTAGAAGTCTTTGCCATTATTTTCTAATCAGAGATTCCAGGGACTTCATACAACATTTATATTTTTAACATAATTTTTTTTAATGAAATTTATTGTCAAATTGGTTTCCATACAACACCCAGTGCTCATCCCAGCAGGTGCGATCCTCAATACCCATCACCCACCCACCCCTCCCCCCCATAAACCCTCAGTTTGTTCTCAGTTTTTAGGAGTCTCTTATGTTTTGGCTCACTCCCTCTCTAACCATTTTTTTTCCTTCCCCTCCCCCATGGCCTTCTGTTAGGTTTTCACAGAAATTTTGAGTATCATTGGATATACTTTCCATCTCTACCAGGGGTGAGTAAAATATCTAGGAGCTACTTCTCAAAAGGAGAATAACTACCTTCCAAAGATGATAGAGAGTCGCTCCCAAACTCTACAGGCCTATGCTGTCATTCTAAAACTGATTTCTGTTATGCCCAGAATTCGTGATCCCCAAATACCACCAGGGAGCCGAGTCCGATGTAAAAGCAAAAGAGCCTTTATTCGAGCTAACTCGAGCTCAGTTCCCTACCTGCACCAACGCAGTGGTGAGATACCAGGGAGAGAGAGTGAGTTTCAAAAGGACAAAGGTTTTATTGGGGCCTAGAGGCAGTTGTTGAGGTAATGGCTATGGCCTCAGCCGATTGGCTGGGGAAGGGTTCTGGGGAAGGGTCCGAGTCCTGTTAGGCAGGTGAGGGGGTGGTTACTCAAGGGGAGGAGGTGTGGTCAAGGTGAAGGACACAGAACAAGATGGAGTCAGCCGGTGTAGGCCCGCCCTTTCAATTTCCAGTGGTTCAGTACATCATCTATATTTGCCACAGCAACTTTGAATATTACTGGATATGCTGGGTCTTAAGTCTCAGGTGGAATAACAGATTTCACTGTTTTCACTGATTTTTGGAATTGCTGCAAAGCCTTATTTTATCCTCATTCCTACCCAAGACTGATAGTTTTATGAGATACTTTGTAAGTGGATTTGAGGAGCACACTTAAAATATCTCTTGGCAGAGAGCAGAGAATTTTGTGTAGCCCTGAAACAATACTATGAAGTTGTACTTTTAGCCCTGCAGGCTAAGACTCAAGCTATTTTTAGCAGTCTTTACAATTGTTGTAGAGAAGTAATGAAAACAAATTCCAGGTGAGCGGGTTCATGCCAGGTACTGGGGCTGAAGCAATATTTCCCCACAAATATATACTATTTAGAACAGCAGCTAGAGTCATCTTCTGATTTAGAAAATAATAAGACAGTTCTTCTCCAAGATCTATATACTTTCTGCCCAGGTAAAAAGCCAAAAAGCCTTTCTGTGCTCATTTATGTAGTGGCCCAATGTTGTAACTTGTAGAAGCCAATGCCGTTATTTTTCCCTTCATCCAGAAATCCAGCCAGTATCTATTTTCACCTCTCTACTCTTGCTTTCTGGCATAGCTCAGGATGATTTTAAGAGATGGTATCAATCAATCAGCTTTTATGAAACAGAAACCTATTTAGGTATTTTCCTGAATGGGAATTAATAAAGAAAAAGTCTGTTTACAGACCAGTTAAAGACTCATGGGAATTGAAAATCAGAAAGAACTACTTTTGGCTTTGCAGGCATCGCAGAAAGCTACCAATGGTTTTCTCAGTTTAGAATATTTTAATAAAATATTCTAAAAATGAAAATGGAAAGAGGAAATTCACCATCAGTAGACTAAAAATTGTGGAGTCCTTAGAAAATGGAAAGTTAATTGGATATTTGGAAAAAGGAAACACAGATCAGGAAACATGAAGGACAGAAAACAATAGCAAATGATGCCTTGGTCCTTCAAATGTTTGTATCCAAAAATGCAGCTTATCCAAAAAATACCATTTCCCTTAAAGAAAAAGGGCTGAAAATTAGTATTAACTTAGGGGAGAAGGTTAGTAGTGGTACAGAACACATGATATTTAAAACTCATGTAGATTTCTAAACAGAAGAGATCCTTTAATTATGTATGTGACCAGATTATCAATTCTTGTCAGACATTTAAGAATAAATAGGAATTAAAAAGAAAAACCAAATAAAACAAATGATTACATAAAAACAGCATAATTCAGGTAACAAAAATGACTTGAAAATAATTCTAAGCTATACTTCACATAAATTTGAGAGGATATTGGATCTAGAAGTTAAAAACTTGCTGACTGTGAAAAGTATGTCTTAAAAATTTATAAATTCTTAGAAGTGATTAGCAATTTAATAGGATATCAAGTTATAATCTGGAATATAAATCATAAAATGGAGAGTAAAGAATGGAATTTAAAATATGGAACAGGAGATGGGGAGCCTGGGTGGGTGACTCAATCGATTGCCTGACTCTTGATTTTGGCTCAGGTCATGATCGCAGGGTCCTGTGAATCGGCTTTATGTCAGGCTTGCACTCTGAGCTGAGGGTGGAGCTTGCTTAACATTCTCTTTCTCTCCCTCTGCCCCTCTTCCCCGCGCACGCTGTCTCTTTAAAATATAAAAAAAATAGTAAAAGCAAAATACAGAACATGAGAGAAAAAAGAAATAGAAATTAAATTAAACATTCTGAAAATAATGAGAAGATTGGTGTGAGATTTCTTCACTTTAACATTGGGTGCTAGGAAACAAAGAAGTAATAACTTCAAAGTACTGAGCAAAATTTATTTTGAAAACCAGGTTATCTACTCAGAAAAATTAATATTAAATGAAGGCATTTTTAGACATATAGGGTTTCAAAATCTTAATTATTTAATAATATTTGTGGCAAAAATTGCAAAGGATATATTATGGCAAGAAGAAAAATGAGTCTAAAAAAGAGGAAGGAAGGTATAAAAATAAGAGACAGTAATTTACAAATCACTAATGATTACAGATAGTGCAAACAATTGCTAACATATGCCTTTAAAAAATCTGGATGTGAAATCCAAATGATCTCATTGTTGAAGGTAACTATGTGTGGTTAAATAATGAAGGTATTTGTGATGAAAAATAAATAATCATGACACCAAAAATAAAGGTCTTAATATTTGCAAAAACTTGGTGTAGTTGATGCCATATTATTTTTTATCCCTATTCTCCACAATAATGCAATATTGTACATTTTAACATCAGTAATTTAAGGATAATAATTGAATACCCTAGAGAAAATATGAATATATTCCATAACACTACAACAATGTAGAGGGGAAAAAATGGATCCAACAAAAAGAGGGAAGTGGGAAATACATGAAAAAAAAGAAAATGGAAGCAGAATAACTTGGGAACCTAAATTGTATTTACATTCTAAACCTATTAATACTATTCTAATGGGGAAGAAAGCCAAACATATTGCTTATTCCCCTACATGCAAATGGATGAATATGCCCATTTAAAAGTCAGAGAATCCCATATTAGAATGAAATTGAGCTAACAGTTTCCTCTAAAACAGATATAAAAAAAAAACACCAAATAACAGAATAGCTTTAACACAAGGAAACTTTAATATTTTATGAAGAAACCAAAAATGTAGGTCTAGTAATACTGGTAAAAGAATAAACAATGACATATCAAAAGCATAAAAAGAAGCAGGACTATTTTGTTTTGATTATAATAAAACTATAGAAAGCTATAAGATTATAAATCATTATGCATCTGATGATATATATTTGGAATACATAAAGGACAACACAATTAGTATGGCAAATACACAGTCAGAATAGGGGACTTTAAAACATGTTTTTCAGAAATAAACAGATCATGTAAAATCAACAATACCATTATAGAATATTTAATGATATAGTCTACAAGCCTAATTGAACACTACATAGGCTTATTTTTTGAAAGCAAAAGTATTTTTTTCAAACAGTTACATCATATAAATTTGACCAGTTATAAACCACTCACATGCACGTGCATGCACACTGACACACACATACACACACAAACACACTCTCAAGCAAAGTATGCAAGGCACAAAAAGAAATTCTTGCAGGCTATCTTTCACTGTAATTTAATGGAAACACATGCCAAAAATTTATATTTGTATCTACAGAGAGATACAGAGATATATGCATTCAGAAAGGACATTACAGAACATGACTCATGCAGGTGATACTCTTTTGCCACATAGTTCCTCCAGTAATGTGATTAAGATGAAAATAATGTGGGTGGAAGAAAATAGAGGTGCATATGGTAAGGGTAGGTGAATACAAAGTGGAAAGATCTGGGGAAGTTATAGAGACAACTGTGAGGTGTGCAGTTTTTGAGGACTGTATATAAAAGCTGATAATGGGAATTGTAATAAGCATTTCTAAAATATTGCTCATGGAGTCTAAGACAAACAAAGTGTTGAGTTTTAAAAGATTTATTTAAGCTTCACAGGCTGCTCTTTGGCTTCAGTCATATTGCAGGACTGAGTCATGCGAGCTGTGATTTATAAGACTTGTATGTATCAGTGGGGAAACTGGAATAAAAGTGCCTTGGGAATGATTAAATTTATTCCCTTAGTAAATGCTTATTGAATGTTTACTGTATCCTAAGTACAGTTTTAGGTGAAGACATAGAGAATTTACCTTGGAAAGTGAATATTTTAGACACATGATGAATTGGATGTAGGGAAAGTGAGGAAAAGTGTAGCAAGAGGTAACATCATCAAGAGATCCTCAAAATAAAAAAAGGTGGAGAGTTTTGAGGAGTCTTTGTGTAAAGGTTATTAGAGAATTACAGAAGCAATTCCAGTAGTGGTTTAGAATATACTGAAATGTTTTTAATCCCTCTTTTAAGTAAAGGCATTCTGCTGTATTGTCTAATTTTTCAGCAATGATGCTCCGATCCATCAATACATATGTATATGAACAGATACTCCAAAATTAGTGTTTTCTCAGGAAAGTGCAAAGATAAGATCTTTAATAATGATTGCAAGGGAATGATTATAATTCTGAGCCATAGTATCCAAGCTGAATAAGTAGGAAAGAAGAGAAATAAAATGAAGGGTATATTGAAGTTGGAGAAAGAAAAGTTCTGATAGCCTTGGTTAAGATGAAGAATTACATTATTAGATGGAAGGATAAGGAGGTTTTGCTATAACAGTGGAATATCTGAATGTATGATTTTGGAGATTTTCCAATTTTTTTTCTAGCTTATTTTTTCAAAGAAAGAGCTAGGAAGCAGCCATGAGATTCTGGAGAGGAGTTAAAGAAGAGATAAGGTGCTGAAGCCCCTGTGTGGAAGTCCCCTCCACGTGAACTATAAAATCATCGAAAGTGGTGAACAGAATTGAGATAGAAAAAAAATTGGGGCCAGGGATTAAACATTTTTGTCTGAGTAAATATGACAGGAACCTTTATAGAATACAGTAAGGATAGAGAAAAGGTTGCACAATAAAGTTACCTGAGCTCCAAAGTAGCATGGGTTTTCAAATGATTAAAGTTAAGGAAAGATCTAAAATGGTATTGAAGATCAAGGAAGACATGAAGCCAATATTTTGACCCTTATGTGTGAAGATTATGAGCTTTCCAGATTTGAGGTTGTCAGGGGGCAGCAAGGGTTTAATTAAGAGGCAGGTAGAAAGAAGAAACTTGTCAGAAGATTGTGAGTACCATAAGAGAATTTCCAGATTGTGGACTAGGAGATACAAAGCTCAGTGGAAAAAATTGGAATAAGGAGAAAGATGGAGTAATAGGTTACAGTAGATCAGAAAATGAGAGACATCACAGTAGATACATAAGTAGTAACAGATGGAACTGGGGACTGGGGTGAAGTGGGTTTGGACTTCTAGACATGACTAATAGACAGAGACAAGATATTTAAGCAGGTTTAGTAGAGAGAAACCTGAAAATAACACTGAGGCTTTGAAAGATTTGCCCAAGGGCTTGCTAAAAAATCAAATGTCTCAGTAGACAAGCATTCATTGAAGGAAGACAAGAAATCAGGTGGAGAGTCAGGAAGACCCTAGGTAGAGCCACCTTAAAGCCCTAAAGGCTATTGGCATCAAAGAATGAAGTCTTACTGACTGATAAGGGGTCACGGTGGTTCCTGGCAAGGGCTTTTTTCAGCCTGTTTGGGAGGGTATGACCTGCATCTGAGTGGAGACAGGTCCCCCTGTGGAGTCACCCAAATGGCAGAGAAGTATGCCAGTAGCCTTTTAAAGATAAAAAAAGTGTGCCAGTAGCCTATTGGCAGAAAGGCTCTTATTTCTCTTGGCTGGTTTTGCAGCCCAGTGAGTCAGAAGCCTGTCTGTGGCTGGAGTAGTTAAACATTCAAGCTAGCAGAAAGAAAACTTTCTTATGAAGGTATATTATTTGTTAATTATCTATGGTGTAGAGTAATACTATAAATTGCACTTGTTAATTGAGTAATAATAAATGACATCAAACTAAAATCAATGAATATTCCATTTGGTAATTTGTGGTTATTGCATAACTTTGTTGACATGAAGATTATTTTTAAGTTAGAATATTGGTACTTATTCTAATAAATAAATAAAAGAAGCAATTAAAATTGATAAGAAAATAAGTCATATTATCCTACTTTGAATTCAGTTCCAGTTCTTCAACTCTGGGTATTTTTCTACTCAGAGAAATTTCTTCATTTAAAGCTGACATTACCTAATTATAAAGAAAGATATAGGCTTGCAGTAACTTTCTTTGAGTACTTTGAGTACTTATGGAACAATTGGCCTATTAAATAGCTGGGAAATAAAGAAATCAATCCTCTACAATTACTTCAATGAGTAGCAATTGGACTACACCATCTGCCACTCTCTTTGCTTATCTGAGATCATTTAAAGTTAGGTGATGGACAAAAGGAAGATGTTAACATAAGTTCATTCTGACAAATGGATAAAGGTTGGAGAAATTTCAGTCAGTATGCATGGTAAAGTCAATTCCTTAGAGGTGTAATCTCTATAACAACTGTCTATAATGCAGTTTACAGATTGATCTCATGAACTCAATAGTGTCTTGGGCATATAATTTACCCAGATCGTGATCATAATAAGCATTTTTAACTGACTATGGCACCATGCTGATACAAACATAGGCATTGATAGTTGGAGTTCTCAAGTATTCCTTTTATACTGGTGGAAGCTGAAAGAAAAGAGTGTGCCAAAGTGGGAATTAAAAAGTATTGAATAGGTATACTAATATAGGAAAGTCACAGGATATAAAATCAATGTACAGAAATCTGTTGCATTTCTATACACTGACTATGAAGAAGCAGAAGGAGAAATCAAGGACTCGATCTAATTTACAATTACATCAAAAACCATAAGATACCTAGGAATAAAAGTAACTAAAGAGGTAAAAGATCTGTATACTGGAAACTATAGAACACTTATAAAAGAAATTGAAGAGGACACAAAGAAATAGAAAACCATTCCATGTTTATGGATTAGAAGAAAAATTGTTAAAATGTCTATACAACCTAAATCAATCTACACATTTAATGCAATCCCTATCAAAATACCACCAGCATTTTTCACAGAGCTAGAACAAACAATCCTAAAATTTGTATGGAACCACAAAAGACCCTGAAGAGCCAAAGAAGTCTTGGAAAAGAAACCCAAAGCTGGAGGCATCACAATTCCAGACTTCAAGCTGTATTACAAAGCTGTAGTTATCAAGACAGTATGATACTGGCACAAGAACAGACCTATAGATCAGTGGAACAGAATAGAAAACCCAGAAATGGACCCAAAACTATGTGGTAAACTAAACTTCAAGAAAGCAGGAAAGAATATCCAACAGAATAAAGACAGTCTCTTTAACAAATGGTGTTGGGAAAACTGACAGCAACATGCAGAAGAATGAAACTGGACCACATTTTTAAATAATTCAAAAATAAATTCAGAATGGATGAAAACCCTAAATGTGAGATCTGAAGCCATCAAAATCCTAGAGGAGAATACAGGTAGCAATCTCTTTGACCTCAGTCATAGCAACTTCTTACTAGACATGTTGTCAGAGGCCAGGGAAACAAAAGCAAAAATGAACTATTGGAACTTCATCAAGATAAAAAGCTTTTGCACAATGAAACAATCAAGGAAACTAAAAGGCAGCCTATGAAATGGCAGAAGATGTATGCAAATGACATATCTGATAAAAAGGTCGGTATTCAAAATCTACAAATAACTTACCAAATTAAACACCCAAAACCTAAATAATCCAGTTAAGAAATAGAAGACATGAATAGACATTTTTCCGAAGAAAATGTCTTTGGAAAAGACACATGGCCAACAGACATATAAAAAGATGCTCCACATCACTTGTCATCAGGGAAAAACAAATCAAAACCACGATTAGATACCATCTCATACCCATCAGAATGGCTAAAATTAACAACACGGTAAAAAACAAATGGTGAGCATGCGGAGAAAGGGGAACACTTCTGCACTTTGGTGGGAATGTAAACTGATGAAGCCACTCTGGAAAATGGTATGGAGGTTTCTCAAAAAGTTAAAAATAGAACTACCCTATGACCCAGCAATTGCACCACTAGGTATTTACCCAAAGGAAACAATAATACAGATTCAAAATGCACCCTGATGTTTATAGTTGCATTACCAACAATAGCCCTATTATGAAAAGAGCCCAAATTTCCATAGACTGAGTTGGAATTCTACCTATCTATCATCTATCTATCTATCTATCTATCTATCATCTATTTAATAGAATATTACTCAGACATCAAAAAGTGTGAAATCTTGTCATTTGCAACCACGTGAATCGAACAAGTGTATTATGCTAAGTGAAATAAGTCAGTCAGAGAAAGAAAAATACCATTTGATTTCACTCATATGTGGAATTTAAGAAACAAAACAGATGGACATAGAAGAAGAGGAAAAAAGAGAGGAAAGCAAACTATGAGAGACTCTTAACCATAAAGAACAAACTGAGGGTTGATGGAGGGGAGGTGGGCAGGGGATGGGCTAAATGTTTGATGGGTATTAAGGAAGGCACTTGTGATGAGCCCTGGGTGTTATATGTAAGTGATGAATCACTAAATTCTACTTTTTTTTTTTTTAATTTTTTTCAACATTTATTTATTTTTGAGACAGAGAGAGACAGAGCATGAACGGGGGAGGGGCAGAGAGAGAGGGAGACACAGAATCTGAAACAGGCTCCAGGCTCTGAGCAGTCAGCACAGAGCCCGACATGGGGCTCGAACTCACATACGGCGAGATTGTGACCTGAGCCGAAGTCGGACGCTTAACCGACTGAGCCACACAGGCGCCCTGACTAAATTCTACTTCTTAAACCAATGTTACATGATATATTAACTAACTAGAATTTAAACAAAAATTTGGAAAATAAAAAAAGTAAAAAGTATTGAATAAATCAGAAAAGAGGTATGCTTGGTGTCATAGGAACATAGAATTAATATTTTTTAAATCAGAAAGTCTGGCTAGCTGACTAGTATTCCCTTTGAGAATTCTTCCTGCTATCATAAATCTCCCTTTAATTAGTGTCTTGCTATTTAGCCAGAGAATTTCCTACAAGAACTAGTTCTCTGTAACACAATAATGATCAGCATCATGATAATAGATTGTATTGAGAATAACACAAGGAGGTCATGAAGGACGTGAGCTTTGGAATCACATGCATCTGAGCTTAATTCTTGAGTTTGCTACTTACTAGCTATGGAGCCTCTGAGCACTGAAGCTTGATAGCAGTTTACTTATGTTGAAAAAGGGAGTAACACTACAATAACACAGACAGGTTTAAAGAGATTTAAAAGATAACATATATGAAATGTTTAACATATTGCCTGGCCTACTAAAAAGGGATTCAAGATGAGACAATTATTATATCATTAGCATTATTACAATTTTGACCAAATTTATCATAAAAAATTATTTAAAATTATTTTCCCTGGCCACCATGTTAGGTCTATGTATATAAGGTAATCTTCTCCCTGTTTTTCTATGTTAGTGACTAGATTCTTGATTATTCTGTTCTAAAAAAGTAATTTTTTTGAGTATTATGTTCTAAAAAAGTAATGTTTTCTAAAAAAGTAGGAGATAGTGATCAAATTTTAATACATTGCATAATGAAATATTAATGTAATATAATTATATTATATTATATATATAATTATATATATTATTATAATATTATATATAATATATATATTATATTTTATATATATGTTGGCCATATATATATATATAATATATATATGTCTGTTGGCCATATATATATAATATATATATAATATCATTATATTATATATTATATTATAATATAATATATTATTAATTATATTAATATAATTATTAATATAATATATAATATATAATATATTATTATATATTATATATAATATATAATATAATTATTAACATATTATAATATACATATATAATATAATATAATATAATATAATATAATATAATATAATTAGAGATTAATTATAGAAAAATATCAAAGAGAAAAGGAAAAGAAGTACCCAACTTTATCACCTACTATATTGGTAAATGGTTTGCAGGCACACGTGATTTTCAGATCAAGTAAAAGTTGTGCATATCATGCAGAAAAAAAAAGGAATACAAACATTCTTATATTTTATATAAAAGCTTATATTACTTTAATTTATGCATCCCTCTGATTTCCTTTGTATGTTCAATGCCTGTTTTTATGTCAGTTTAATAACCTAAATGAGTCTAAATAGCTGATGGCTTTAAACAGTTTTTTTTTTTTTTAACGTTTATTTATTTTTGAGACAGAGAGAGACAGAGCATGAACAGGGGAGGGGCAGAGAGAGAGGGAGACACAGAATCGGAAACAGGCTCCAGGCTCTGAGCTGTCAGCACAGAGCCCGACGCGGGGCTCGAACTCATGGACTGTGAGATCATGACCTGAGCCGAAGTCGGACGCTTAACCGACTGAGCCACCCAGGCGCCCCTAAATAGCTGATGGCTTTAAATGGCTCTGTATGAAAATACCTGCATAAAAATCTTCATACGCAGTATTTCGTATCTCATTTATACGTTTTGCTTTTTGTTCACTCTTGACTTTTTTAATTAGAAAAATAAGATTGATGTAAAAGTTTTCTTGTAAATAATCAGTATTAAAAATATACCATGGGAAAACTAAACTTTGGCATGTTCCTTTTATGTATCACAGTGGTATATAAGAAAGCTCTTGTGTGCAGAACTAGTATTCAAACCAGTGAGGGTGTCATACCCAATCTTAGGCTTGTTGACTCTAAGTATTGACGTAGTACTTACTAACTCCAACACCTGATTTTCAGTGCTACTAAAATGTCAGTATGGTTTTTCAAACCACATTATTTAATATGATTTATGGAGGTGATGCTATATAATAATGACTTAACATGGGTATGATAAAACTTCTACTTACTTTCCTTATTGGATTTAGTTACCAAAATTTCTCTAAAAGGAAGTAAGAGGAAGAGTGTAACAGCTTTGGCAGTAATGTGAGACATTGAAAGGGCATCAAGACATGAGGGAACTGCATGAAAAGAATCCAGGAACACTGTTTATTCACTGCCAAAAAACTGAGATGGTGACTCATAATACCTATTCGCATTTGGCAAGATCTTTACAGTTACATAACTATTAGACAAACTTCATTTGCTTTAAGATCAAAGGAAAATTATTGAAAAGACACAAACTGTAGCATATAATACTGAGAATATTTTAGGAAATGGCATTTGACAGCAGTCTTATTTGAATTTCTGTTATTTATTTATTTATTTATTTATTTGAAATTGTAATGAAAGTTGTCTAGGATAGATTACAAATTAACTCACTGAAGAAATGAGAAGCTCTTGTAATCTTCAATCATAATTATTTTTAATTCTACAGTATTACATATTTTCTCTTCTCTCTGTTTCTGGGCTGCTAATCTAAATACTATTGCTTAGAGTATAGCCATAACTAACATACACGTACCACGTGTAAGACCAGCATGTGGTTATCAGACATTAAAAGAAACAAGATGTTTCAGTTGAAGATTGTACATTTACAATAGAACTTCATTTAAGGGAAAGTAAAAAAACAAACAAACAAACAAACAAACAAACAAGGAAACAAAAAACTTTTACAAAAACTCAGCACAGCTTACCAGTTAGATATTTTGAATGTCATCATAAGTAGTAGGAAATCAATGAGAAATATTGCCCTCACTTGATCTTTCAGTTTCATTATATTAATTTTTCAAAACTCTGCTTATTTTATTATTTTTATTTTACTTCCAAATCAATATGTTTACATTGATTGTATCTTTGCTTTGCAAAATCTCTTTTATTTCAACTCTTCTGTGAGTATCAAGTATAAATTATTTTTTATATGCTCAGTAAAGCTGTTCCTTGGATAAAAGGATAAAAATAAAGAGACTGACTACAACACTTAAAATACAAGGCAAATAAAGGTGGGCTGAATGAAATAGAAAGGGTATTAATCAATCATAGAGATAATTTAATAAATTAAATATATAGAAAATCACAAAATTTTATAGACTTTAAATATTTTCTAAATTATGCTTTCATAATTTTATCACGGTTATCCAGTTTACTTTCACATGTGGTTTATTTTCCTGTAGGGGCTTACAAATTTATACCATAATTTGTATTTCCTTTTAATGATTTCTTCCTTTATTGGTTAAGCAGCATTAAAAAGCCGTAACCCATTCTTTTATCTTTGCAACATGATTGCTTCAAGTGACAGAAATCCAACTTGAACTAACCTAAGCAAGAAAAGAATATGTATTTGTTTGTGTGTCTAAGCTCTAAAAATGACAGAATTGAGGCTGGCATCAGACAAAACTAGAAATAGGGGTAGAGTGACTCTGGTTTTTCTATTCTCTGCTTTTCTGTTCATGTAGACCTCTTTCTGTCCCAGTAGACGTAGACTTTCTCTTCCTTCCAGAGGATATGGCTGCTGATAAGCTGACTGTCACCTATACACCCTGCAGGAAATAGCCTCTTCCCTTATCTTCTGATCTAAGAATTCCAGGAATTATTCTGCTTGTCCTTGACAATTGACCAAAAATTACACTGGCCAGAAGTAGTAGGTGTTATGACTGTCCATCTTTAGAGCAATCACTGTCCAAGGTATAAGCTCATATAAAAGACATTAATTTATATTTGAGCCATGTTTAAGAGGAGGCAGTGGGAAGATGGGGAGATGCATAATATCCAAACGGATAAGAAGAGTGGAACCATTAAGATCTGGGCTCTGGTGAAACAAGTCATGGTAAAATGGAATGGATACCATGGTATATGCTTCATCTATCTGCTGAGATCAGTTTATTGGTAGTAGTAGCTTAAAAGAGATGGAAACAAAGGGTAATTGTTTATGGTATAATATGTTTATGGCTTTTAACATAGAATTTTCAAGGACCTTTACATATGTGATATGTTCCTATATCCCGTCCTTTATAAGACAGGTATAATCTGGTAAAATCCTGTATCCTATACAATCTTTTTCTCACTTGTATAAATGCTTCATCCTTAGTCCCTTTAGAACTAAGATGGAAGGGGATGACAGTGAACTACTTTTGTAAGCTCTCCTGACAGATAAGGCAGAGTTTATTAAAATGTGGGCATTGATGCTATGCCGTTTTCAGTGTGTCCTTTACTTTTAATCTTCCAGAGTTAAGTCAAAGTCAGAGTTAAGTCAAAGAATGACAAATATCTCTGAAGTTTGAATAAAATTAGGCTTCATGACATAAAGGTTGCAAAATAAGAGAAAATATATAGCTGAATCTAAATAGTTCTCCCTTTTATACTTCTCATTCTTTTTTTTAATGATACACACATCAATTTTATAACAGCAACAATATTACCTACAGAATCGAACTCAAATATCTGCTCTTTGAATGTCTTCTACCTTTATAAATTACAGGACTATAGATTGCCTTCAAATTCTCAAGTATTTTGTTGTCCCGAACTTGAGCTTTCCATGCGTTCAAGAATGACTTCTTCAGTTACATTCACCAGAATCTTTCCTGATTCTTGCCTGTCCACACCAGAGTTATTTGGAATTTTTCTGTTTTCATCTCATCTTTCATGATAATGCTGATGTGCAAGCAAATTGTGCTTGCCAAACATGTACAAAGGTGCTAAATCACCATATTATCTGAGCAGCACTTGGGTTCACTTGAAATTCGTGGAGACGGTTTCTTCCCCAGGGATGTTCCCTTCTAGACTTGTGCCTAGTGTAAGCTATCTATCTTTTGAATAGTTTCATCGACTTGTAGTACTCATCAGTGTACATGAGTACAGATGGGATTCAAACCCATTACCAAAGCTGGAGTGGGGAGATAAGCCATATCAAAACTTGACTTTGTCTTCTCCTCACAACTACTCCTCATGTTGAGAAGCCTCCCTTCTTAAGCAGTCACAAAATAAAGCTTCTACACTTCTTGAACTTGAGGAGCTGGGTATAGTTAGAAGATGCAGCCTATATGAACAAAATCTGGATCTTAGCTCACCAGCTAAAAATACCTCCTAACAAGAAAGTAATTCTCATTTAACTGCACCACAGGATGCCCAAATATAATTTCTCAACCATCTACATTTGTATCCAATTGATTATTTGTACATTCACCATAAAATTTGTTTGAAATGCCTGTAATACTTCTATTGCTAAAAATATTCATTTATTCATTTATGATTATGCACAATTCACAACTTCAGAAAAAATTAGCATAGGGAAGATTTTACAATATTGGGCAACAACAAAAAACAGAATAATCACACGGCAATCAACCAAAACCAGTAATACTATAAGAATGCTTCATTCCAACATAAATATAATATAAATCAGGACTATAGTTTTGATGTGCTGCGGCTAGAATATGCTTCATTATGGTAATATTCAGGAAGGGGTCCTATTCACATGATCTCTCTACTTCAGGAAACAGAAATTTTTCGGTAATTTTATGTTGAGGTCAAGTCAAACCAGATATTGTAAATGTTGACCTTAAAAATAAAATAGCAGTTAGTTTACTAGAAAATGAATTTATAGGGGAATAGCAGACAAATTGCAAATCAGTACAAGCAAACTATGGTGAACCATAGGCACGTCTGAAGAACAAAGAGATGGTTAGATTTTATTAGGCTTTAGGAAGATATTGGGAAGGGTTGTTTTAAACAAACATTAGGAGAACAAGAGTTCTAGTTTGTGGTTAGTACTCATTCGTGGTTAATACCTTGTTTCTGGGGCTGGGAGGGATCTTCCTTTTCCTAAAAGCAGGAGATGAAGTTCCTATGTAAAAATATTTTCTCTTATCAAGCTAATTCTTATCTTCCTTCTTTCTGCTAGTTATACAGGCTGAAAGGAGAGTTACCTGTGTGAAAGCACCTCCTTCAGCGCTTCCTGACTCCATTTAAAAAGAGGTTTCCTTATTTATTTTGACATTAACCAGTCAAATTTCTTTAAATTTCTTTTAAAATTTAAAAGAATTAAATTTTTTAAAGATTTAAAGATTTTAAATTAAATCTTTTAAATTTTAAAAGAAATTTACCAGTGAATTTTCTTGTTCACTGGTAAAATAGCGGAATGCTGAGTATATAAATGAAGGAAAGCAAGGAAATTACAGCCAACTTGATAAAAATTTGCCAAACTGAAGCCTAGGTTGACCCTGCTAACATTTTAGGGCTAATTTCAATGGATTTTAAATGCAATTAAATGTTATTTTATAGCCCCTCTAGCGTAGAACTTAATAAAGTGACCAGCCAAACCTAGGGTATAAAGTATATACCATGTTGTTCTTCATTTTTCTTTTACATATATATCTTATTGCTGCTTTGTTTTTCTTCAGCCCTAATTTTTTTTTTTTTTTGAGAGAGAGAGAGAGAGAGAGAGAGAGAGAGGGAGAGAGCGCCTCTTTCCCTTGAAAGAGAGCTTGTGTGAAAGTGGGGAGGGGCTGAGGGAGACAGAATCTTCAAATAACTAAGCCACCCAGCGCCTTTCTTGAAACCTACATTTATGTCATATCGTTTTTAACTGGACTGGTTAATATTTTGTTAACTACAAATAAATTTTAATTTCAATGTAAAAATAAGAAAGGAACATTTAAACAACAATGACGAAAATAACGACAACAAAAAATAATACTTGTCATCTATTTACTCACTTTCTCTATTTATAGGGAGGCTTACTTTCTACATATGTTCTATAAATTCTGATGCTTTATGTTTATTCTGTTTTGGGTTTCCCTAGTTGTTACTGTGTTTCTCTTCTATAGCTAGATATGTGTATGTATGGCTGGGAAAGGGATTCATCTTCAGATCAATGTAGCCAGGGGCAGAGAAGAGCATTTGAAATATGTGTAACTCCATGCCTTTTCTTTGATTTTCTCAAGATTTCTACTCATACAAGATATTCAGTTGGTTGGTAATACAACTTTACTGAAGGCTTAAGAAGTAACAGATATTTTGATATACAGTAAACCAAGATTCCTAAATATAAAATATTTGACATCCATGTTCCTAAGCTTTTTTCAACCCCTTGCTTCTTAGACCTTATCACATAGGGGCTGTATGCTTGGATGTCTGGTAATCGTTCTCTGACCCTTTATTTTTCAAGCCCACCTCTTTTGGGAAACACAGTACTATTCATTGTCTAAGGCAATTTCATTCTTTATATTCTTTATTTCATACTAGGCTTAGGGCCCATTTTTGCAAACCAAAATATTCATTAATGTGTTAAGCCAAACAAGGTTTTCTATTTTGATTTACTTTCAATGAAAACCTTTAATAACCTTTGGTGCTTCAGTATTTTGTTGTATTTTTAGCAATATTGGTAGGTGAAATTGAGCATTAAAGAAATTTAGTTCTTACTGATGATATTATACTTGTATTATTGCACTCTTTGTCCTAAGAGTTTATGCATTTAAAATCATTTTAAAAAATTTAATGGTGTTTGTTCCCTGCATCACTAAATGATAATCATGAAAGAATTAAATTTTCCAAAACTGTATAATGTGTGGAGTAGTGATTACTACTCCAGTACCACATACATTTATTTTTTTTCCACTTCCTGTTAACAATTATTTCTAAGAAATTTCTTATACAAAATCACTTATTTGGGCAAAATTAAAAACAGTTTTGTGTTATTTATTATCGGATATATAATGTTATGTTTGAGAAGTTTAATTATCAAAGATAATCTCTTTTTCTAGTAGAAATATATATCTCAAAGGCAAATTCTTTATTTATCCATAGTATTACTTTTAAATTTAAAATACTTGGTTTCAAAAGTTATTTCTGTAACATGGCATACAATTGAAAATGGGTGTACTATAACAGAAAAAAGGAGATCAAGAGTATAGTGGATCAAAACATTTTGGTAGTTTTCAAGTCAGAGTAGTCTGTGTTTGATTTGATGCACTCTCAAAGAAGTTAATTTTATTATAAACCTATGAAATGCCTTTTCGTGAAATTAAAAAAGCTTTGCCATATAGTGAGCATACCCCAAAGTGCCTTTTGTTTTATAAACTAGAGACATATTCTAGGTATATTTCTAAAAGTGGAAACATTATTTTATTTCAATGAAAGAAGTCACTGAGGTCTTATAAGTAAGAAAATAATAATCTGGACTATGTCACTGTATAATGTGTGAAAATTATTAATGAGCTATGTTCTCCCCATGGCTGTATGCTACACAATGAATGTGGCAGTAAGTGCTATGGCAGCAATAGAATAATGCCATATATGGTTCCCTGGTGTCCTGAGTTTATGAGCTTCACTCATCAGGCAAAAGTGACTTGGTTTGGGGAAGAATAAGACTCAAGAAGTTAAATATTATTTCAATTTACAAGAAATCACTTGTTTGGGAATTTAAGGTTTTATCTTTCTACGTGACAGAATTAAAATAAAATGGATTTTGAAAACAAATGAAATAGTGAAGATTATAATGTATCTTCTAACATTTGCAGTTCCTTTCAAATCAAAAAGGAGATTAGGTACTTATTGCGTTCTAAAACTCAATTCAGTGGTAGGAAATATATCTTTCTGTACTTTGTTCTTTGAAATAGTGCTTATGTTCTTTTCTTGCTTCAAACCTTTTCTTTTTGATTTAAGGTAACAATATTATATTAAAATTGAGCTGGTGACATGCATTCCAATGTCTTTGATTTAACCATTTCATAATACTATTACAAATAATGTCAATACTACTGACAATAATCACTAATGATAATGTAGTATTTGCCATAGGCCAAACAGTATTCTAGGAATGTTATGTGTACTAATTAATGGAGTCCTTACAACAGTTTAGGAGATAGAGTCATTGACCCCTTTTTAACTGAGGACCAACTGATATGCCAAGTATTAAATAATTTGTACAAGTTCACATGGCTAGTTAGTGATAGAATCAGGCTTGAATCTAGGTGGCCTACTGTTAAGACTCTGAGTAATGTACAGTTCTGTATAGTCCCTTCTATTATGTTTTGATGTACAATTTTGGATTTAGTATATGTACATTTGTTTAGTAGGTATTAAAGAACTTGACAAATATTTTATGAGTTACAAAAGATGTGATGTGTTTTTATAGTTTATCTCAAAGTAAAAATAAGTAACATTTAGTTACTGTCCAGAAAATATTTGTGATATTTTTTGTACTCAATAAAGAAGTAAAAAACAATTTTAAAACAGCAATTTGCATTTTAAAAATCAATAAAGTGAAAACTCTACCCATTCTTCTGCAAAATACTGTTGTTAATTAAATCTTTTTTTCATAATAAATAATAAAATCCTAATGCTAAAAACAAAATATAGCTTTAAAGGGGATATTCAGATTGTCAAAGTGGAAATTAGATCTGTTGATAAGATTTACTGTCTATGAGGCATCATCATATAAACACTAGATCTATCACATTGGAAAATAAATATTAATAACATCATAAATAATAATAAATATTTTTAAATTATGAAACTGATTGTATCTCACAAAGTAAAAAAATATCTACAGCAGTGGACACATTTACTCTACAAATTTCTCAGTCCAAAATGCCTTGCTATCAGAGCAGCACAAATACAGGAAAAGCATAGTTCAAATGGTGCTATTAGCTGAAACAAGAATGTCAGTATTTTCTCCACCTGATCTTATAAAAGAGCACAAATTAGTGGCTTAATTGATTATGTGAATTTCATTTCTTGTCTCTTCCAGTCACGTTCCTTGGTACAAACGTTAATGAAAAATGAAATGAGTCTAGAGAGGGCAAACAATAAGAAAGAGAAAAAAGTATGGTCCATGGTTAATCACAAATTAAACTGTGCTTCTTTCTGATGCCTTCCACCAACTTTGTCAAGTGAAAGTGGTCTTAAGTTTAATCAGTGTCTTCTAACTACAAATATTCTAAACATTTTCTTTAATGGGGATTTCTACAGAACTATTTACTGGATTTAGTTAATGTGGAAAATTTATAAATGGAATTTCTTTGATTAAAAGTCAATAGTTATATTTTGTGTCCCAAATCTTGCAGTCTTCCAAATTATAATGTGTTTGACTGTTTTTACATAAAATCAAGTGCTCTTTTGTAAGACAGTTACCAGATACAATAATATTAGCATGCTAATTGAAAGGCTGAGCCTTTCCTAAACCTCATGGAAGAAAAAGACTGTAAATAAAAATATCTTTGCAAAATAATAAATTAACATTTTTCCCCAAAATAGTAAAAGAAAATGAAGCAAAGAAATTTTAAAATAATTGTATGCAGGTTATTAGTAGTTTTGAATTAGAGCTGTAATGGCACAGTACATTTACACAGTGCATTTTGTTAAAAAATGGTTGAGTTTCTTGAATATGTGTAAGCAAGCTCAGCATACATAATCTATAAATTCTGAATTTTTTAATTTTAAAAGTATGAACATTTTGTCATCACCTTAATAGGTGTAAAAAGTTGTGTGTATATGTCTTTGTGAGTTGTGTGTGTGCACATGCACTCAGTGTTTAAGCCTTTGCACTGTTTTGCCTTCTGACTCTTTGTCCAGTGCCATGCCTCGTTACTATTTTTTTTTTCCAAGGAACTCTCAAGGGTCACAACTTCAGAGTCATTCTTACTCTCCATTTTGTATACTTACAGTGTTTTTTTGTGGGAAATATTAATGGTTTACAAGGATGATTTGATGTAAATGACCCCTTCCATTAGATTTCAAAGTGAATTTTCCAAAGTTCAAGATATCTTGAAATAAGATTTAAGTTAATGTTTTAATTATTGTGTCAATGAAGGGATTGTGCTCCTTAGCCTGTTCTGTCATTTTTCGGTTGTCAAAATTTATTAAAGGAAACCAACTTATTGTCGTTTATTTCCATCAATATTTATAGAATTTATTTGAGTCTGGGGTAATCATATATTTAAGAATTTGCACATGAACATAATAGAAAAGTTTATCTTTAAAAAGTCACCACCGTATTAAGCAAATTGTATAGTAATCTGATTGCTTTGACCAAGAGAAAAGGAAGGCTGATCTGATCTTCCTATTAAACCAAAACATTTAAATTGTACAGCAACTAACAATAAAAATCATAAACAATGTCAATATCTGCTTTTCCTTTACTATGAATTTCATTCCATTACAATCAGAACATAAATGTATTTCCAAACTCTTTACTAATAGAACAATTTTGGAATGCTTCAGAGAGGGGAATATATCCATTTGTGTAATAGTAGAAAACTTTTAAGTTATAGGCACTTTATATTTCAAATATGATATTCCTGTGGAGTCATAAGAGTTGATACCCATTTAATGACATAAAGCAACAATCTGTAGCTTTATTTTAGAAAAATCCATTTTAATAAATGTTATTTATCAAAAACATTGTGCATACGCTTAAGAAAATGCATTCTTTTGTGTTCATTGCTATTTGCTATAATGAATTATATGGGAAAAAGCACTTAAGTCATAATGACCAATATTTTCAGGATGGGCTTAAAAGAGAATTTCAAGACCAATCACCTTACATTACAGAATATTTTGCAAAAAAATATTACTTTCTTCATAATTCTAAATAAATATCTGTCAGAAGCATTCATTTTCACATATGTAAACATAAACATATAAATAAGCAAAGTTGCCTGTAAAATCAGTGTTTCCAACTTCAAAGTGTTCCTTCCAATCTCTTGTTCTTCAAACACAGTACAGAATGCAGAGGGGTTGTTGTATCCAGTCCTGTGTCCCTCTCCTGTTCTGGAACCTTATGTAGCTCTGATGTTTATTGAATACAGCCAGAACTATTTGGCATCACCTAAGGCTTTTGGTACTGTAGTCCCAGTTTATATGTTAAAAATGTCTTCAACTAATTTAGTACTTACTGTGTGCTAGGATTTTCAATATATATTTCATAATTAATTATTAATTATGTATTAAATAATTAATTATGCCCATGCATCAAACCAAGCTGGGTTGTTGCATAATGGACCTACCAGTGGAAGGTTACATTGGATTTCCACAAATAATATATGCTTTTATTTGAAAATTCCCTGACCGGGGGGCACTCTGGGTGGCTCAGTCAGTTGAGCATCCGACTTTGGCTCAGGTCATGATCTCAGAATTTGTGAGTTCGAGCCCCGTGTCGGGCTCTGTGCTGACAGCTCAGAGCCTGTAGCCTGTTTTGAATTCTGTGTCTCCCTTTCTCTCTCTGCCCCTCTCCTGCTCACACTCTGTGTGTCTCTCTCTCTCAAAAATAAATGAACATTAAAAAAATTTTGAAAATTCCCAATGGAACATTCTTTTTTCTTTCTTAGTTCTCCTGTAAAGTTACACTGGAAATAGCTAAATTATTGGTATGCATCCTTATAGCAAATTTGTGTCTGTTTAGTTGTTAGAAATAATATATAACACAAATGTTAGTTGAGTATATTACACCTGAAATATGGGGACAACTACACTTTATACAACTCATTCATATGACTTTTAGCAGGGAATTTTAAGGGTAGCTTTTTGCTCTGCTTTTCAACTTTCCATTTTGAAAATCACTACATGATGAATAGGATTCTGTTTCCAGACTGACTCTTCACACAGGATCACTGAGTTATCATCAAATCAGATACACATTATAAAATGTACTTCACAATATTTTTAATTTAATGTTTAACAACAAAGAATGAGCTCAGTGGGGCACCTGGGTGGCTTAGTCGGTTGAGCATCTGACTTCGGCTCAAGTCATGATCTCAGAGTTTGTGAGTTCGGGCCCTGCGTTGGGCTCTGCGCTGACAGCTCAGAGCCTGGAGCCTGCTTCAGATTCTGTGTCTTCTTTTTCTCTCTGCCCCTCCCCCGCTCGCTCTGTGTCTCTTTCTCTCAAAAATAAATAAAAACGTTGAAAAAAAAAAAAGAATAAGCTCAGAGATTTGCTCCCATGGTTATTTAATCCTCAAAGCAACCATGAGGTTACCCCTATTTTTATTCTCTTTTTATAAAAGAGGAAAGTGAGGTATAGTGACTTACACATTATTATCACTCCCATAATGGCTGCTTGGGAACTTGAATTAAAATCACTTTATTGTCGGGACGCCTGGGTGGCTCAGTCGGTTAAGCGGCCGACTTTGGCTCAGGTCATGATCTCGCGGTCCGTGAGTTCAAACCCCGCGTCGGGCTCTGAGCTCAGCTCAGAGCCTGGAGCCTGTTTCAGATTCTGTGTCTCCCTCTCTCTGACCCTCCCCCATTCATGCTCTGTCTCTCTCTGTCTCAAAAATAAATAAACGTTAAAAAAAATAAAAAAAAATCACTTTACTGTCAATGTCAATGCATAAACACTACTAAATAGTATCTAGTATCTGGACTATGCTAGTTTTAGAGGCATAATCTGTAATTCAGTCCTGGTTCCTAGGCATTCACAGTTGACTGCTGTAACTTTCAGATTGGTCCTTGAGATACTCACTGTATTATTTTTATTTATATTTCCATATTTATACTGAGTGATGCTCTGCCATATTGCTTTTTTTTTTGTTTTGGCAGACATTTCTAGACTTAGCACATCTGTGCATTGCCTTTCTCCATTCTGAACTTAATATCTTACTTGTTGCCTTCCTAGGCTATAGATTTATACTATAGAGTTTGACTATCACAATCCAAAGATAGGACTTAGACATTTTCTACATGGTACGCTATTCTTGATTTTATGAACATCAAGTAAATGTGATCATTAGTGGCATCTTTGTGGTTTATAAACACATTTTTCATACTATTTAAGTAACTAGATTTCCATGTTATGCATCAGACTGATCTCAAAATACTGACTTAAAAATTGCCATTATATATTTCACTGTGGATAGTCTCCTATAAACATTCTAAATACATTTCCATCTGTTTCTAGCTGACATTTCTGTTAGAGTGCTCTCTTTGGTCTCAATTTCCTAACATCTAGAAGCATAGTTTATCATTCCTTCATGGCTTAGTGGCTAGCATGAGGTGGATGTAGAGAAATTTTGCAAGAAGAACACTATTAGGTTGATTTTTTTTTTTACTTTTTACTGTTAAGTTTTAATTTAAATTCTAGTTAGTTAACATATAGTGTAATATTGGTTTTAGGAGTAGAATTTAGTGATGATTATTTTTTTAATGGAGGAAAAAAGAATAATTCTCTTCCTGTGGTCTTCTATTTTCCATGTGATAGCTTTCCTCTTTGCTGTTTCTGTCTTGAATGGCTCAAAGAAATGAATGGGTTTTCCATTTCCAGAGTAGAACTCCAAGATAATTTGAAATTGGTTTAAACCCACTTAACTATCCTATTCTTGACTGATTTGTGTGTGTGTGTGTGTGTGTGTGTGTGTGCCAGTTTTTGTCCATTTAAACAACATTTCTTTAATTTTAAAATTATCTATTGTTTCCAAATTATTTCAGACATTGGACTTGGCTATTTTATATCATTTTGGTCTTCCCTAATATAGAACACTATCTACCTCTCTTTGTTATTTACAATTATGAATACACTGAAGATTTTTGGCTCACTGTCTTGCAGTATGCCCTCCTTTCTGCTTATTTTCTGTTTCTTCACTATTAGATTGATGTCAAACTATTCAGGCCAACAAAACATAGGTATAGTGGATCTCATCATGAGATACATTGTCATGCTACCGGGCTTGGCAATACCCTATTTCGACATTTATATAAGTTAGTGACTTCTAGATTTCTCCTTAGTAAAGCAAATATTTCCATTTCTAACGGATAAACAATGGTAAGATTATAATTTGTGATTATCTGACTCACTTGGTCATAAAAATTTTAACTCATGGTTTTAACTTCAGTTTTAGATCCTTGCTTGAGAATCTGAGTCAGTGATTATATGGGGGTTACAAGATGGCAATTTTCTAGTTTTAGCATTTCTTGTATATATAACTGTCAAAGCTGGCATTCTTCTAAAAGAAGAAATTTCCATTCTTAGATTTTCCTCTATATTTATCATTTAAAACTACCACTATGGACTTAGGGACTTTTATTTATTTGTTGTTTTAAAATTCACTAACCTCGGGGTGCCTGAGTGGCTCAGTCGGTTAAGAGTCCAACTTCAGCTCAGGTCATGATCTCATGGTTCATGGGTTTGAGCCCTGCGTTGGGTTCTGTGCTGATAGCTTAGAGCATGGAGCCTACTTCGAATTCTGTGTCTCCCTCTCTCTCTGCCCCTTCCCTGCTCGTGCTCTGTTTCTCTCTGTCTCTCAAAAATAAATAAAAATGTTAAAAAATTCACTAACCTCATCATTTCATTACTGTTTATGGTGCTCAAATTTCCCAGGTTAGGCCTATAAGAGCCCCTTTATTCCAGTTTATATATTATACTTGACAATGTTCTGTTCCCTTTTGAGAAATTCCTTAATATGAACAGTCATGAGAAATGTGGGGGAGAATCGTTGAAAAAGATAAAAAGAAGAATCAATGTTTCTAAATTACTATTCTGTCTAAGCTTCCAAAAGATACTTGTGGCCTTGGCTGGAGAGTGGCACATAAGAAGGCTGATGACTTTGAGTGGTTGCAGATAGTGCAGAGCCTTATGAACTAACACAAGACATTTGAATGTTATTCTTCATGCATAAGGAAGATTTTACATGAACAAGATTGTGATAGCCTTTGCATTTTTGAATGTCACTCTTATTCTTCTTTATGGGTGTGGAGTAGACCTGATTAGAGGTGTTGGCTGAGTGAAGGGAGAGAGCAATAGATAGATTCATGATATGTTTTGTGGTGCAACTAAAAGCACTAGCTAATGGGTTGAATTTGAGGAAAGAGGGAATCAGGAGTGATGTCTAGGATTTTTTTTCATAAACCATGAAATTTGCTGAGATTAAAGAGGCTAAAAGAGGAAAAGATTGTTGGGCAATGGGAGGGAGGAAATCAAGATTCTAATGTATGCATTTTAAATTACCGTATGTCTACAAGATATCCAATGTAGAGCTGTATGTTCTGAAGATTTCTGCTGTAGAGATGTAAATTTGAGATTTAGCAGAAAAGGTATAAAATTGAGAGTCATGTGACTATATGAAATGACCGGAGGCATGTATTGTGAGAAGTGCCCTGGGACACTCTATCAATTAGAAATATGGTAGAAAAGGAGAAGCCAGGAAAGAAGTTAAAGAAGGAGCACTGAGGAAAATGAGAAATGAACCTGCAATTTGATCAAGTGGGATTCATTCCTGGGCTGCAGGGCTGGTTCAATATTTGCAAATCAATCAATGTGATACACCATATTAATAGAAGAAAAGATAAGAACCATATTATCCTGTCAATAGATGCAGAAAAAGCATTTGACAAAATACAGCATCCTTTCTTAATAAAGCCCTCAAGGAATTCAGGATAGAAGGAACATACCTTAACATCATAAATGCCATATATGAAAGGCCCACAGCTAATACCATCCTCAATGGGGAAAAACTGAGAGCTTGTCCCCTGAGATCAGGAACATGACAGGGATATCCACTCTCACCACTGTTGTTTAACATAGTGTTGGAAGTTCTAGCCTCAGCAATCAGACAACAAAATGAAATAAAAGGTATCCAAATGGGCAAAGAAGAAGTCAAACTTTCACTTTTTGCAGATGACATGATATTATACATGGAAAATCCAAAAGACTCCACCAAAAAAACTCCTAGAACTGATACTTGAATTCAGCAAAGTTGCAGGATATAAAATCAATGTGCAGAAATCAGTTGTGTCTCCATACACCAATAATGAAGTGAAAGAAAGAAATCAAGAAATTGATCCCATTTACAATTGCACCAAGAACCATAAAATACCTAGGAATAAACCTGACCAAATGTGTAAAAGATCTGTATGCTGAAAACTATAGAAAACTTATGAAAGAAATTGAAGAAGAAACAAAGAAATGGAAAAACATTCCATGTTCATGGATTGGAAGAACAAATATTCTTAAAATGTTGATACTACCCAAAGCAATCTACACATTCAATGCAATCCCAATCAAAATTGCACCAGCATTCTACTCGAAGCTAGAACAAACAATCCTAAAATATGTATGGAACCACAAAAGACCCAAATAGACAAAGTAATGTTGAAAAAGAAAACCAAAGCAGGAGGCATCACAATCCCAGAGTTTAGCCTGTACTACAAAGCCATAATCATCAAGACAGTATGGTATTGGCACAAAAACAGACACATAGATCAGCGGAATAGAATAGAGAACCCAGAATTGGACCCACAAATGTATGGCCGGCTAATCTTTGACAAAGCAGGAAAGAATATCCAATGGGAAAAAGTCTCTTTAGCAAATGGTGCTGGGAGAACTGGACAGCAACATGCAGAAGAATGAAACTGGACCACTCTCTTACACCTTACACAAAAATAAACTCAAAATGGATGAAAGACCTATATGTGAGACAAGAAATCATCAACCCCTAGAGGAGAAAACAGGCAACAACTTCTTGACCTCAGCTGCAGCAACTTCTTACTCAGCATGTCTCCGAAGGCAAGGGAAATAAAAGCAAAAATGAACTATTGGGAGCTCATCAAGATAAAACAAAAACAAAAACAAAAAAACAAACTTCTGCACAGCAAAGGAAACAATCAACAAAACTAAAAGGCAACCGACAGAATGGGAGAAGATATTTGCAAATGACATATCGGACAAAGGTTTAGTATCCAAAATTTATAAAGAACTTACCAAACTCAACACCTGAAAAACAAATAATCTAGTGAAGAAATGGACAGAAGACATCAATAGATACTTTTCCAAAGAAGACATCCAGATGGCCAACAGACACATGAAAAGATGCTCAATATCACTCATCATCAGGGAAATACAAATCAAAACCACATTGAGATACTACCTCATACCAGTCAGGATGGCTAAAATGAACAACTCAGGAAACAACAGATGTTGATGAGGATGTGGAGAAACAGGAACCCTCTTGCACTGTTGGTGGGAATGCAAACTTATGCAGCCATTCTCAAAAACAGTGTGGATGTTCCTCAAAAAATTAAAAATAGAATTACCCTACAACCCAGCAATAGCACTACTAGGAATTTATCCAAAAGATACAAGAGTGCTGAATCATAGAGGCACATGTACCCCAATGTTTATAGCAGCACTTTCAACAATAGCCAAATTATGGAAAGAGCGCAAATGTCCATCAACTGATGAATGGATAAAGAAGATGTGGTTTATACATACAATGGAATACTATGTGGCAATGAGAAAGAATGAAATCCTGCCATTTGCAACAACATGGACGGACCTGGAGATTATTGTGCTGAGTGAAATAAGTCAGTCAGAGAAAGACAGATGTCATATGTTTTCACTCATATGTGGAACTTGAGAAACTTAACAGAAGACCACGGGGAAGGGAAGGGGAAAAATAGTTACAAACAGAGAGGGTGGCAAACCATAATAGACTCTTAAATGCAGAGAACAAACTGAAGGTTAATGTTGGGGGTGGCTGGAGGGAGGGGAAAATGGGTGATGGGCATTGAGGAGGACACTTGGGCTGAGCACTGGGTGTGTATGTAAATGATAAATCATGGGAATCTATGTTAGCTAACTTGACAGTAAATTATATTAAAAAAACTTAAATATTTTGTAGTCATTTGACACATCAAATGTGGTGTATTAAGGTTAAAATTAAGTCTTCCACTGAAAATATTTCACCTTTAGAATTTAAGCGTCATCTAAAACTTGACTTCTCAAGAGGTATTGGTTATATATTAAAATGCAAACAATTCTTGTTTGTCAACATTTTTGTTTTTTAGATTTTAGAATATTTTTTAATATTTTAAACATAATTTTTATGTGCAGAACTGTATTACATCCATCATTACAACTGTTAAAAACTTCCCACTCTTTTTAGCTATTATGAGCTAATTGATTTTATGGAGAGAAGAAACCTGCAAAGAGCAATTTTGGAGGGGATTGGAATCATCTGAGAACAGTAAGCTTTTGTTTTAAGTTTTAACCACACTATCAAAATACCCTAAGAGATGGTTTTAAAGCTTAAAATGAAAATTGCTCTTGGGCTGAAAGCTTATATGCCAAGTGAAATTTCACTAAAGCAGGAGTTTGTAAGTGCTGACAAGTCCTTAACTATAGTGATGCTAAAAACATTACTATTATAAGAACACTACAGAAGCTATTAGAGCTCTCAAATTCCCCCTTCAGTGTTCACTTACTAAAGGAAAGCACAAATATGCAACAAGAGAATGGAAGAGGTGTTATTTTTCAAAGGGAAAGACTATTGAAATTTTTAAAGTTACTTTGGGATATTACAGGAATTCATCATATGGGGGGAAGAGTTTCTTCTGTGCCCATGGGTGGCAGGGGCAAAGCAAAAACACTACGATGACACAGAGCTTTCTAAGACTCTGTTGGACTTCATAAACATTATATTGTTTTATTAAAAGTGAACAGCTGGCAACTTAATGTCCCTCCATACTGGGATATAGTACAAACTTAAGGGCTCTTCTGATTTCTTGTTATGAGGCTAATTTAGTAATTGCAAACACAAGCATATATAGGAAATGCTAAGAAAAGTAGATCATTGATTGGCACATTGCTTTCTATGATCCAGTAATCATATTTTCATCTTATCTACGTTCATTTTAAAAGAGCAGTCTTAGCTCTTTTATTAGGGAGGCATATCTGGTAAGAAGTGTGCCATCCTCAGGGTTATGAAAGGTTTCCTCCTTTTGCCATTATTCAGGAATTCTAGGTTAGAGCCAACATTTTCTTCTTTCTTTATGAGCTGAGTTGAACTGAGTGTTTCTCTGAAATCAGCACACAGCTATCCTAACATATCTCAGTTTTGTAGTCTAGGAAGAGATTTATTTTGGGTTTATTGCGTGCCTTTATCCTCACCAGTAACCTCATGCATCTTTTGCTAATATTCCGATATATCCACCTGTTTCTTCTTAAAAAACCAAACTACAAACAGAAATATGCAACAAACAAGCAAAAGTGTTCTATACCTTTATGTTTATGGTCATATTCCCTTCGAATTATAATTAGATAATATCCTAAATTCTTAAATCCTTTCCCTAAACCTGTAGACTTCCCCAGGTAATCCAGGAAACACAGGTTTATTTTAGCAAAACTGTGATGGAAACAATTTCTTGGCATCAAATCCCCAATCTTGGTGAGAATTTCAGAGAAAATAATAGGCCAGTAGGGGATAGATTTTCGATGTGGAAAGAGATTTTTGCTGCTTTTCAAATTACCATAGAGGAAACCTTATATATTTCAGCATCTCCCTTTCCATCAGCTCTTTCATTTCAGAATATAAACATATCCATTCCCTCTTGTCCCTCCCATGTTAACAAATAAACACAAAATATTTCCCACATACACTCCTTTAAATCTCTTACTCTGAACTTCTCATTTAGTTAAGATTCCAAGATACTGGTAATTCCTCAGCTAACTCTAAGTTCAATAAGTCAATAGTGCCTATGAATTCTACCTATTTATTACTTCATTTATTCTTGTGTCTTCCTTGGTTTTGAAGTTTTATCTTCCTCTCTAGATTGTAAATGAATCTGTGGACTCATCATCCCCAGTATTCTTTCATTGGTAGCCTTCAGCACCTGAAACAGTGCCTGGGTTATAGATGTCATTCAATAAATATGAGTTACATTAATGAAGTTATATATCTAAGTCTACATCTTATGGTTATATAAGCTTAATAAGTGATACTGTAGAAAAGTTTCTTACATCCAGTTTTTACAACTGCTCTTAAATGTAGATTTAATGTAGGTTATTTATAATAACCAAGATATTGAAGCAACCCAGATATCCACTGATAGATGAATAGATACAGATGTGAGATTATATATAATCTAATGTATTTATCTATCTATCTATCTATCTATCTATCTATCTATCTATCTAATATTACTGAACCATAAAAAACAAGATAATGCCACTTGCAACAACATAAATGGACCTAGGGGGTATAATGCTAAGTGAAATAAGTTAGAGAAAGACAAATACCATAGGATTTCACTTATATTTGGAATCTAAAAACTAAACAAAACAAAAACAGACTCTTAAATACAAAGAAAAAAACTGGTGGTTGCCAGAGGGGACGTGGGTGGGGCGATGAGTGAAATATATAAAGGTATATAAAGAGGTATAAACTTCCAGTTATAAAACAAGTAAGTCACAGAGATGAAAAGTACAGCATAAGGAATAGAGTCAATAATGTTGTAATAATGTCGTTTGGTGACAGGTGGCAACTACATTTATCATGGTGAGCACTGAGTAATGTATAGAATTGTCAAATCAGTATGTTGTATGTCTGAACCTAATATTTTGTGTTAGTTACACTTCAGTATAAAAAAAAAAAGAAAACGGATAGAGATATAAGTAATTTAGCCAAGAATGTATATAAATAATTAGAATCTAGATTCGAATTCAGTTTAGTCTGACTCTGATTCCTATGCTTTCTTTTAAATATATATATATGTATATATGTATATATGTGTATATATATATATATATACATATATATATACACATATATACATATATATATATGTATATATGTGTATATATATATATATATAGCAAAGAAACAAGAATCAATGCTCTTTGTTTTCAGTTATCTTAACCATTTACCTCAGTTGTTTCCTGTACATCTCCTCCACCTGTTTGATGTTGAGTCTTTGGATTTGAATGGCTTCTCTCTGACTCCCTAGTCCCAAAGTAAATTAGCCATTCCCAGAGTTCTTGTATATGCCTTGAAAGCTTGTGGCTTTAGGAGTTGACTTTTCCATGAACTAAATGGACCCTGGGCCATAGTCACTTTGATTCCCTGCCAAGCTCTGAGGAATGAATTTTTTTCATACAAGGATATAATTTGTAAACAGGTTTTATTTTAGTTAACATGTCACTGTTACCCTTTACATTGTTGGATGAACATTTTAGTATCACTGAATGGTATAATATATTTAAAAGCTGTTAACATACAGATGTCTATCTGTATCTTTTTTTACATAACATTTGAGGCAAACAGATCAGATTTTGAGAAGGAAAGAGAATGTTAAAATTTTTTGATATAATTATCATGTAAACTAAACCTTTTCAAATCATACTGAGATGGAATTTTGTTTTGTCTAGACAATAGACACATTGTAGGTAATTACCTAAGTGAGGTCAATGTGGTCCCAGTAGAAGAAGCAGTTACTTTGTATATTTGTTAAGTAACATCTGGTTCATTCTCTGTCAGTTATAGTGGAAAATCTTTTAAACACTGTGTCTCATTTTTATAACAATCATTAGAGCATATGAGTAAAGATTATATGATTACATTTTTGCACCTTGAATATTTTAGAAAGGGTATAAGCCAAGCAAATATTTTTGAAAACTGACACTTTTAGAAAGGAAATGCTTAGTGAGGGGAATTTCATAAGCAAACCAAGTGTGTGAGAAGGATGCAATTCCAGGCAGAAAAAATCACGTGTGCTTAGAAGTAACATTATAAATGGCATCTATAGAGGATCACAGGCTCTTCAGTGTTCTTATAGAACAGTGTCAGAGAAGAGGGGGGAGAAGGGTTGTGACCTGAAGAGAAAGAGATGGTGTAGCCAAGCTTAGGTAAACAAACAGAAATTCAGAGCATGAAAGGCCTTTAAAATGTACAAGAGAGCCTGTATTTTATAATGTAAACCATGCAAGCACAGTGCCTACAGGGATCAAGCAGATAGAAAAACCAGGAGAATCAGGAATATAAGAGTAAAAGGCCCTGGTGAACTGGATAAACCAAAGGACATTTGAATTCTATTTAATTGAGATTTAATTGACATATAACATTATTTTAGTTTCAGCGTACAAAGTAATGGTTGGTATTTGTATATACTGGGAAATGATCACCAAAACAAGTCTAGTTACCAGTATTTCAAATAATGTAGTGACAGGGTAAGAGTTGCAGATTGTCGAGAAAGTTAACTGAGGCAGTAATAGGGAGGTCAGGGAACAGGATTGTAGTACAGGAGGTCATGAGACAGTTGTCCTAAAATTTCTATAGTCACAGATGATTAAGGCTTGGCCTAGGGTAAAGTGGGAAGAAAATAGTGGAAAGGATACAATGAAGGAGAAATAAAATGGTGAGAATAAAAGGAAAATATCCTCCTTTGAATGAGGGGAGATAAGGCAGACTGCAAGATCTAGGTTTTATCATGGGCATCTGTACGGACAATGACAGGACAAATATGGTAGAAGGTGGAACGTGTTACAATGGTGAATACAAAGTTTGGTTTGAAAATACTGTTTGAAATCCTATGGAACAACTCAGTGAACTGTTTAGAAAGTGACTTTTAACTATGGTATGGATATAATATGACTTGTTTGAGTTAGTGTATAGATTTGAAAATCAATTTTATAAGAAAAAATTTACAAGAAATAACTAAAGCAAAGGTTCTAGAATGAATTGCAAGCAGAGATTGAGAAAAAGCAAGCTATAAAAGCCCGTATTTATAAACCTATTAATATATAATGTTTATCATTATTGCTTTATGCTTGAAACTACTTGAAAGCCTGGATTTTAACAACTTGATGCTTCTGTTTTTTAAGTTAGGAGATTGGATGTATTTTTTGTTTTAAGATTTGTTTTCTTTTGGATTTAGTAAAAATTTCTAGTATTACTGCATCAAAGTTACTTAGGCATTTCGTGTGCCTTAGTATATGATGAATTTTGTGAATGTTCTATTGTGGTTTAGAAAGTATTCTCTATGCTAGTGTATAGTTTTTGGTATATACCCAAAAGAACTTCTTTTGATAATGTTTGTATTTTTTAGTCTTTATTTTTTCTACACTTGTCCTGTTTTATATGAGTGTGTTTTATCATTTTCATCCTTCTTTTTAATGTTTATTTATGTATTTTTGAGAGCAAGCGAGAGAGAGAGAGAGAGAGAGAGCAAGCACAGCACATGAGAGGGGAAGAGGTGGGGGGGACAGAAGATCTGATGTGGGGCTCGAACTCAGGAGCCCTGAGATCGTGACAGCAGAAATTGGATGCTAACTGATGGAGCCACCCAGGTGCCCCATATTTATCTTTTTGTCCCTTGCATCTTTCTCATGTTATTTTGTGCAGAGGTGTTTGTAAATCTTATACCTTCAATGTGGCTTGGGGCTTTTATGAGCTGATATAAAAATTTTTAAATTTTTTTCAGCTAAGCTGGTTGATACCATTATTTATTGTAATGATATATTTGGTCTCAATTCTTTCATGTTTTATGTTTTAATTTCTGTATTGGCTATGTTTTAGTTATTGTATATTTACTTATATTCTTTCTCTTTTTGTGTTTCTTAGTCTTTATTCCTTTTTCAAAAAAACTTTCAGGACTCAAGAAGACTTGCATTTTATATTAGTGGTTACTATTTTATAACAATTTTTATAGTGCCTATAATCTGCTTTTTTTATTACTTAATCTTATACTGTCAGTTTTAAATGGTGTACTTTTTCCCCCAGTTATTACCTATACATCTGGCAATAATCTTATTCTAATATACCTTTTTTTCTCTGTTTTTGTGGTTGATTTGTTTTCTATTTTTCAGAAAAATGTTTGTTTTATTCTTCGACTCATGACGCTGTGTCTCATTCCTGTTTTAATATTAGCTCTTCAACTGAGTGTATGAAATGCCTGCAGTTAGTGATTTTGTAAATTTTACTAGGACATTTGATTAGATGAAGCTGATCCTCTTGTAAAGAGTAGTGAAACAGAACTTTCAAAATGCTGGGAATGTTCTGTAACTACATTGTCCCATAGGATAGCCACTAGCCACACATGAGTATTGAGCATTTAAAATGTATCTACGTCTGAGGAACTTAATTTTAGTTAATCTAATTGTAATTAATTTAATTTGAATTTAAATTTAAATAGCCACATGTGGCTAATCTTACCCTATTGGACTGTGCAGCTCTAATAGATTCCTCAGGGATGGCACACATTTATAGTATTTAGTAATTTCTGACTCATTGAAAATTGTTTTCCTACAGTCTTAAAACTTCAAGGACAAATAAATTTTTGGTTTGATCTTTTTTTTTCTTAAATGTTTTTGAAAATGGTGATTCACTTCTGCTTGTTTTCTACGTTATTTTTCACAGGGGTGCTATCAGTGTAATTAGCTTGCCTATGTAAGTCATAAAAGGCACCAAGTTTCAGCAAACACTTTGATGATTTTTCAGTAAATAACAGAGCTGTGCAAAAATCACCACAATCTACCTTTAGGACATGTGCAGCCTGTTGGGATTTTGATTGGCACTACATTAAATTCACATACATTTAGGGAGGATGGACAGACATCTCAGAAAAATTGAATCTTTTATTCAGTGAATATATACTATATATTCAGTTCACTTAATTTATTATTGTACTTTGATCAGTATTTGATCAGTTCAGATCTGTCCCCACCCCCCAAGTATGTGGAGTTATGAAAATGGGGTGCCTTATTACTGACAAAGTTTATTTTTTAATTAAAAAAAATTTTTTTACTGTTTATTTATTTTTGAGAGATAGAGAGTGAGCGAGCAGGGGAGGGGCAGAGAGAGAGGGAGACACAGAATCTGAAGCAGGCTCCAGGCTCCAAGCTGTCAGCACAAGGCCTGACACAGGGCTCCAACTCACAAACCGTGAGATCATGACCTGAGCCGAAGTCAATGTTTAACCGACTGGGCCACCAGGCTCCCTATTTTTTAAAATTTTTTAATGTTTTAATTTATTTTTGAGAGAGAGAGAGACAGAGCAAGAATGGGGGAGGGGCAGAGAGAGAGGGAGACACAGAATGAAGAACAGGCTTCAGGCTCTGAGCTGTCAGCACAGAGCCCGACTTGGGGCTCCAACTCGTGAACAGTGAGATCATTACCTGAGCTGAAGTTAGACGCTTAACTGACTGAGCCACCCAGGTGCCCGTTTATTGACAAAGCTTTAACAAAGGGACAAAAGTGTATTTTATCCTTTGTATTTTCAGCCATCCATGGACTTTTTTTCTGTGTTTATTTAAATTCCAGTTAGTTAGCATACAATGTAATATTAGTTTCACATGTAGGATTTAGTGATTCATCCCTTAGATACAACACCCGGTACTCATCACAACAAGTGCCCTCCTTAATACCCATCACCCATTTAGTTCATCCTCCACATACCTCTCCTTCAGCAACCCTCAGTTTGTTCTCTACAGTTAAGAGTCTGTTTTATGGTTTGCCTCTCTCTTTTATCCCCTAGGTTCATCTGTTTTGTTTCTTAAATTCCATGTATAAGTGAAATCATATGGTGTTTGTCTTTCTCTGACAACTTATTTTACCTAGCATAATACTCTCCAGTTCCATTCATGTTGCAAATGGCAAGATTTTTGTTCTCTTTTTTATGGCTGAGTAATATTCCATTGTGTGTGTATGTGTGTGCACACACACACACATACACACCTTGGACTTTTATTTCATCTCAGTCTGTTACATGATCAACACTTTGCAACTTTTGCAGTTTTCTCATTCATATTTATTTTTCCACTACTACCACCAAAGATTAAATGAAATTGCTGCCACTTCATGATTGAATTTGGGGGGGGGGGTGGTTAATTAGTCCTAGTGAATGAAAATGAATGGAATCCAAGTGTGTCAGTTTGTGGTCAGTTTATTTCATTGCTTGTGCAAGGTCTTCTAGAATTCTCTTCATCCTGTTGAGATGACTGTAGAATCATATTTCAAAGTAGAACCTGATTAGCATGAAACTCAGGAACAACAATGAACAGAAACCTGTGCCAACTTGCACTGGGAAAGTAGTGTGAACAAAGGCATATTTATTTTTGTGTTTAGTCATTGAATTTCTGTTTGTGTGTGAGGGGGGACCGTACTATAACCTAATTCCCATAAGGCATATAGTCTTCTACCTATGCGATTTCAGCTACAGAGATCTGTGGTTCACCTTGTCATGGATTCAAGTTTATTTGGTCCAACACATGCCTTGGGGAAAGGGCAAGTTTTAGATGGTTTTCCAGGCAAAGTTCTCTGATTTCCTGCACCCTTAAGGGCTGCTTTCAGACCGATGTACATGGTCCACGTAGTCAGTCATTGGTCCTTTACAACTTCTTTGCCAGCTTAGACGGGGGTACATTTCTGGATAGTAAGGCCTAGGCACCCTCAGCTTTCAAATTATTCCAAAATTACCCAGGTCTTTTCATCATGTCTACACACACAGAATGTAGGTACTATACATTCTGTGAGTGAGACAGAGTGAGCTACCTTTTCAGAGACTCAAATGACATATAAATTTATAGATCTTTCATCAAAACCTTGTGAAGTTAATTAGTAAGTTTGACTTAAGTTCTTCATTTATTATATAATCTATGGTTGAGGAATTTACTACCTCTTGAGTCATGGATCAGCAAATGGTGGCTCACATGCCAAATCAGTCTGCCACCGTTTTTAAAAATTTCTATTTTGAAAAAATTATGGACTCACTGGAAGCTGCAAAAATAGTACAGAGACAAACCGTGTATACTTCACCCAAATTACCCCAGTGGTAACATTTTATATAACTATAGTAAAATACCATGATCAGGACATTAATTTGGTATAATATTATTAGCTAGTCTTCAGATTTTATTTAGATTTCTCTGGTTTTTACATGCATTTATCAGCGTGTGTATTTGTGTGTGTATTTGTATGTGTGTGTGTTGTTCTGTAAAATTTGATCTTATATGTAGATTTGTGTGACTACCACTACAGATAATTGATATACAGAACTATTTATCACCACAAAAAATCTTCTTCATGCTACCTATTAATAGTAGTAACCACTTTTCCCCTAACATTAAATACTGGAAACCTTAATCTGTTTTCCAGCTCTCGAATTTCGTCAGTTTTAAGACTGTTATATAAATGGAATCATACTTCCAAATCTTTTAAGATTGCCTCTTTTTCGTTGAGCTCAATATTTTTGAAATCCATCCAAGTTGTGTGGATCAGTCAATATTTTACATCTCTTTATGATAAGTAGTTTTCAATGGCCTGAATATACCATATTTATTTAACCATTCACTGTTGAAGGATGGCTGTTTAGTTTTGCCATTGTTGTTATTACAAATAGAATTATTATGGACAGTTGTGAGAACATAAATTTTAATTTTTCTAGGATAAATGACCAAAAGTGGGATTTTGGTCGTAAGATAGGTATATATTTGGGGGTACCTGGGTGGCTCAGTCGGTTAAGCCTCTGACTCTTGATTTTGGCCCAGGTCGTGATCTCATGGTCATGAGATTGAGCTCCATGCTCATGGTCAGCATGGAACCTGCTTGGGATTCTCTCTCTTCCTCTCTCTTCCCCTCCCCTGCTGATACTCTCTCTCTCTCTCTCAAAATAAATAAACATTAAAAAATGATGGGTATATATTTAAATTTATTTGAAAATGCTGAGTGATTTTTCAGAAGGATTGTACCATTTTACATTTCCACCAGCAGTTTATGAGATAAACAGCTTATCTGCATCCTCCCCATCACGTCATTATCAATAACTTTTCTAATTTACTCATTGTAGTGGATGTGTAGTTTTTCCCAAGTATTTTATTCTCCAGTTGGTAAACTTCAGAGGGGAAATTGGCACTTACATATTCACACATTGTCCCAACTCCATGTTTTATTTTTTGCTTTTGCGCTGGAAAACAAAACAAAAATAAAACTCCTGCAAATTGAGAGAACTTTGTTTTCCAGTCTATTTAATTGTTAAAATTAAACTTTTTTTTTAAATCTCTCTGGATTCTTTTGGTGACCCTTCCCATTCCCTCATCAAGAGAAAATGCTCTCTGTAGCAATAATGGTTTTTAACTCAATGGTAAGCAGGTCTGTGAAACAAGGAAAATGCAGAGATGAGAAAATCTTAATTATTATACGTAATTTTATCCTTCCACATTATTGCTGATATATATTATAAATGTCCAAGGAGGGGATATATTAAGCAAAATTGTCTATGCTTTTTTGACCACTGAATGCTTTAGTATAGAACAGCTAATTAAGCAACTCACGGCAGTATCTTGGGAAATATTTTTGTAGGAATAATAATATTAGACATATTAGTAATATTTGTAGTAGGTCAGCATGGCATGAAACGATTGTTCTCAAACATTTGTGCATTAGAATCATCTGGAACACTTCACTAAAAATACTAATTCCTGGGCTCCAACCCAATAGATTCTGAGTCAGTAAGATTTAGGTATACATTTTTATATATACATATGTATCTACATATATTCAGACATACACATATAAATAATCTCACATATATATGTGTATGTATATTCTCAAGAAAATGTATTTGATATATTTGTTGTGTAGTACTTAGAGAAGTACTATAGAGAAGATATATCTATATTCATACATAAATACACACATAGACACATAAGTGTATGTCTCCTCTCCAAGCAAATACTTAACAAATATATCAAACATTTCTTCATGTACATGTATATTTTCTTGCAAATGCTGGGAAATTTAAAAATATATATTTGTTTCCTGTGATGATTGTAGAAAGTATCACAGACTGGGTGACTTTACACAGCAGACATATCATCTCACAGACATTTGTTGTCTCTGGAGGCTTACAGTCTGGATTTAAGGGATCAGCAGCAGGGCCATGCTCTCTCTGAGACTCTTGGGTAGAAAAGAGCCTTCCTTGCTTTTTCCTTGCTTCTGCTGGTAGCCATAAATCCTTGACATTCCTTGGTTCACAGCTATGTAACTATAATCTCAACCTCCATCTTCACATATAGTTCATCCGTGTATCTTCTCACAGTCTTCTTATAAGGACACTGGCCATATTGGTTTCAGAGCTGCCCTACCGCAGTGCAATAGTCAGTTAAGTACTCATCTAAACTATTTATATCTGCATGAACTTTATCGCCAGATAAGGTCATGTTTTGAGATACTGTAGATCAGGACTTCAACGTATCTTTGGGGGGATATATTGCAACCCTAACATACACTTTTCTGTTAAGAGGGCTGTGTCAGGATAAAGAAATGATTTTTTTGGGGCGCCTGGGTGGCTCAGTCAGTTAAGCGGCCGACTTCGGCTCAGGTCATGATCTCGTGGTCCGTGAGTTGGGGCCCTGCATCGGGCTCTGTGCTGACGGCTCAGAGCCTGGAGCCTGTTTCAGATTCTGTGTCTCCCTCTCTCTGACCCTCCCCTGTTCATGCTGTGTCTCTCCCTGTCTCAAAAATGAATAAAAACGTTAACAAAAATTAAAAAAAAGAAATGATTTTTTAAAAAACGTATTAGTACAGATCCACACCTTCCAAAGCCTGTGATATTAAAGAACACATACTAAGTTCATTGATATGTTTCTTGTTGAGAAAATATGTTTTTCCCAAAATGTTATCTACCTTAGATCTCAGTCATTAAACGACTACTGCACTAAATGCTTAGATATAAGATAAATATGCTTAATAATCTAGTTCAAGCTATTTATTTTAACATAAGTCAAAAGAACGCAAGCAACAATAAAGAGCTATATTAATATTGGATTATTACTGGTATACAATATAAATTATCATCAAATCATTATGAGAGTTTATGTAAATAAGACCTCTGTGTTTGAGGAAAAAAAATAACAATTTTTTCCCCAAATCCAGCTTGTGGCACTACATAATGCATAGAAAAAAGTCAGTTATAAGATTATAAATGACAATGGGCATTTTTGCAGGCGTTGCACAAAAATGATATTTTCCAAGCTTTCAAATCATGGGTTTACAAAACCTAAGTAAGCAAATAACAAAAAATCCTATGTGGTTTACAACCCTGATAAGATTCTGCCTTCTTTTTTTTTTTTAAGCAACAGACAATGGTGGGGTGCCTGGGTGGCTCAGTCAGGTAAGCATCCGACTTCGGCTCAGGTCATGATCTCGCAGTTTGTGAGTTCGAGCCTCACCTTGGGCTCTTTGCTGATAACTCAGAGCCTGGAGCCTGCTTGGGATTCTGTGTCTCCCTATCTCTCTGCTCCTACCCTGTTCACACTCTGTCTCTCTCCCTCTCTCTCTCTCTCTCTTAAAAATAAACATTAAAAAAACTTAAACAACAGACAGTGGTGTAGATTGTAGATTCTAAGTATCTATCCATCTAAACTAAATAAATCATAGCATATGAGATGTCACAATATTAAAGTGACCTGTTCCATGTAAAAGGTTCTTTGTTCCCGATGTTCCAGACCCTTCCCATTTCTGTTTTCACATAAATCTCTCCTAAAAATTCTAAAATGTTAACCACTGTAAAGCAATCGTTACCTATTCCTCACCAAAACGCTCATGTTTGGACTGGCTTTGCAGAAACTTGGTAGTGTGTTATTTGAAAATAATTGTTTTTGAAATGCAATTCTTGTTTTAATGTTTTTCAACTTATTTTTAGAAGTGTTACCTCTACCATGCATAATTGTGAGTTTGAAAAGATACATAATTATACTTGCTTCCTCCTTTCTAACAATTATATAAACTCTAAGTAGAGGAATTAATTCCAAGTCAGAGCTATATTAACTTTTTTTATTGCATCTAAAGTGAGAGAATAAAACTTTCCTCACTGATTCAGATCAGAAAGGGCAAAATGGGCCTGTCACATAGGAAACTCTCTCCAAAGAATACTGTTGAATTTGTGAAATGGGATAGCAACATTCAACAACATAGGTAAGATTACTTTGTTGATGAATAAAGCAAGTAGACAGCATGTTGCAGTGGATATTCAGGGGGACAATAACATTCTTACTCATCAGGTTTTTAAAGACTCTGAACTTAAAGGGAATCTCCAAGATATGCAAATAATATTTTAATTCTGTGTACCAATTATACCAAGAAAGTTGATACCAAAACATTATATCTTCAGTTCACAGAATTGGAGAATGGAAGAGTGGCCATAGAAGAAAGTATAAGTGGGGTGCCTGGGTGGCTTAGTTGGTTAAGACTTCAGCTCAGGTCATGATCTCACAGTCTGTGAGTTCGAGCCCCGCATCTGGCTCTGTGCTGACAGCTCAGAGCCTGGACCCTGCTTCGGATTCTGTGTCTCCTTCTCTCTCTTACCCCCTCTCTCTCTGCCCCTCCCCTGCTCATGCTCTCTCTCTGTCTCAAAAATAAATAAACATTAAAAAAATTGAAAAAGAAGAAAGTATAAGCACAGATGGAGGAAATCTGGACTAGAATAAAATCTTTTAGTCTCACCTGTCATAAGATAGAAAAGAATTATTTAGAAATTTGACTGTTATGTCAGATTTCCATGTTATATTTTTCTTGTTTTACATATTTTTGTGTAAAATTATTAAAATTACAACATCAAAAGATGTATATTTAATTCTTCATAACATTGTTGTCACATTATGGTCAAAATTTAAGCAACCACATAGGACAAGCTGGGTACCTCTCATCCCTAAATGGTCAGAGTGTAAAAACACTTAGAGTGCATCAACCCATGGTAATACTGCTTTAAAAAAAAAAGAGAGAGAGATTTATGACTTGTTCAAATCCATAACTTGTTCAAGGTCTGTTCAAACAAACCTTGTGTGATACGATTAAATAAGACAAAATTTGACTCTCAACAAATAGGAAATTTATTTAAGGAGATGTAAAAATTTACACATATTACTAACTAGAGTATATATTTAGAGAAGGACCTAGAAAGAGACAAGGGATTCTCACAGGAGGAATATTAAGGGTGGGGCTGGAGGATCAGAGAGTTTTTACAAAAGCAAGGGCATAGGGAGTGGAGCTTAAGAGGAGCACAAATTTAACAAGCCAAATGAAATGATGAGACAGTAAAAGGAAATAAAGTGTTAAGATAAAGAAAGCTTTTCTAACTATGCTTTTCGTATGCAGTGAATTTTTCTTAAATTCTACTTCATTAGATGGAAGGGACATGTGATGGTTTTGTGTCATTTTTCTCTCTTTCATTTTGGAGAGTTTATGTTCTGTGTCTACAAATGCACTAGTTCTCATCTGCAGTATCTAAAGTGTTAATCCCATTCATTTCCATCTCATTATATTTATCTTTATGTGTTTGAATTGGGGCTTTTTATATTTTGTTTCTGTACTTAACATGTTCAATCTTTCATCTACCTTCTGAATATAGAAGATGCAGCTAAAATAACTCATTTTAAATGAAATTTTATTTTGGAAGAATTTTAGATTTATGTAAAAGTTGCAAAGACAGTATAGGTGACCCTTTAATAATACGGGTTTTGAACTTCAAATATCTGCATACAAGGATTTTTTTTCAATAAATACAGCACAGGACTATAAATGAATTTTCTTTTTTTTAATGTTTATTTATTTTTGAAAGAAAGAGAGAGAGAGAGAGAGAGAGAGAGAACAAGTGGGGGGGGGAGCAGAGACAGAGGGGGACACAGAATCCAAAGCAGGGTCCAGGCTCTGAGCTGTCAGCACAGAGCCCAACCCATGGCTCGAACCCACAAACCATGAGATCATGACCTGAACCGAAGTCAGATGCTTAACCGACTGAGCTACCCAGGCACCCCATGAATTTTATTTTTTAATGGTTTTTCTTAATAACATTTTCTTTTCTCTAGCTTACTTTATTGTAAGAATACAATGTATAATAAATATAACATGCAAAATATGTGTTAGTTGAGTATTCTCATTATCAGTAAGGCCTTTGGTCAACAGTAGGCTATTAGGAGTTAAGTTTTGAGGAAGTCAGACATCATACATGGATTTTTTATTGTGTTGGGGTGGATGCTCCCAACCCCAGCATTGTTCAAGAGAACTTGCCTGCATCCATGCCCACATCTAATTTATTAGTTGTTAATATTATTATTATTATTATTATTAACAACTTACCATATATGGCATAATTGTTAAAATAATTTACACATTATTAATAATTAACTGAATTGACTGAATTAATTATTACCTGAATTAACATATTAACTGAAATGCATAGTTTATTTCTGTTTCTTTCATTTTTATCAAATGTCTCTTTTCTCTGTAAGGATTATATCCAGTATACCACATTACACTTAGTCATGTCTCCTTAGCCTCCTCTTAGCTGTGACAGTTTCTCAGACATTCCTTGTTTTTCATAAGGCTTGACATTCACTCTTCAGGCACTTTTGATGTGCACCGTTCAGGCATTTAAAAAATTTCTTCATTTAGGCTTTGTCTGATGTTTTTCTTCTGATTACATTGGGTTTATCTGTTTTTGGAAGAAGACCACGCAGGTAAAATGCTATTTTTATGTCGTCATATCAAGGGTGCATACTCTAAAAATGACTTATTGATATGTATGTAGACTTTAATGACATGACTGAGCAAGAGTTTGTCAGGTTTCTGCACTCTACAGTTACTTTAAAATTTTTTCCTTGACATACTGTACTTTTTGGAAGAAAATCGCTATCTACAGACTACACTTACAGAATGGAGAGTTATTAGAAATTACTTTGCACCAGAGATTTGTCTCTTCTCCCCCGTGTATTTGTTTCAGCATTTGCATCATTGTTGACTTATTGCTATTTATTTAAGCTCATTGACAAGGAGTTTATAATTTATTTGTTGCTTAAATTATGTCAGCTTTGGCTTTTGGAAGCTCTTTCAGTTGGCTCTTGTGTCCCTTTGACAGAATTCCATCAATTGTGGGGTTTTTATTTGAACATTTCCTTAATTTTTGGCACTACAAAATGCTCCGTGTTCATTATGTATATTTCCTGCCCCATTTATCCAAGGCAATGGTTCCTCTTAATTTAGATTTATATTAGAAACCATGAAATTAGAAATCATGGTGCTAGATGTGCTTGTGCTACTGGGATGTTTTCTGTTCTAGGTCCTGTTGGCGATAGAGCAAAAATACACATGTGTGCCTGCTAAACCATGAATATACACATATTTCCAGTTGTTTCTATATGTAATCATCTGTATCTATATTGAGCTAAATAGGAGTTCTGCTATGGTTTGAATGTTTGTATCTCCCCACATTTCACATGTTGAAATCCTAATGTGATGGTATTAGGCGTTGAAGCTTTTGGGAGGTGCTTAATCATGAGGGTGGAGCCTTCATAATGGGGATTAGTGCTCTTATAGAAAGAGATCCCACAGAGCAACCTCTCCACCATGTGAAGATAGGAGAAGTCTGCAACTTGGAAGAGGGCTATCACTCAACTATGCTCCAGAATTGTGAGAAATAATTTTCTGTTGTTTATAAGCAACCTAGTCTGGTATTTTGTCATACCAGCCCACACTAAGACACATTCATATGATAAAGCTAGTGCTAGTCCATTACTATGTAAATCATTCTAGTTTCCTGTCCTTATTTATTTATAAACTCCCTCTCCAACATTGAGAAATCTGGCTCTGACCAGTGGTAATTAATTACTGATGCCAGTATGTATACATGTATAGTGGTATCAGTATTATAAGTACATACATCCATGGGAAGCAATTTTATCAAATAGAGTATATTGATTATTTATATACAGTTCCTTTTGCCTTTAGTATTAAAGACTCCATTTATTTTCAAAGTTACTTAGGTCACCACTTTTCCCTACCTCCTTCAGTAAGGTGGTTTGATCCATTTGTATTACAGTTAGATTATTTTGCCCGATTCTGCATTTCATGCTTGGATCATAGGTTTCTAATTAATTAAAAAAAAAAATTATACTTGGGGCACCTGGGTGGCTCAGTTGGTTGAGTGTCCAATTTTTGACTTCAGCTTAGGTCATGACCCCAGGGTCATAGGATCAAGGCCTGCATCAGCCTCTGTGCTGGGTGTGCTGCCTGTTGGAGATTCTCTCCCTGTGTTCCTCCCCCCTGCTCTTGCATGCTCTCTCTCGCTCTCTCTCTCTCTAAAATGAAAGAGTAAATAAAAATTTTTATACAGCAGTGTTCACTGATTTTGCTGTAAAATTTTATGGATTTTGACAAACTATTTTGACCAATAGTATCACGTGGCCACTATTATAATATTTAACGGAATAACTTCACCACTGAAAAATGCCCTGTGCTTCACCCCTTCAAAATTGCCTTCACCCCTAAGTGCCTGGAAAACAGTCATCTTTTCGCCATTGCTACAGTTTTGCCTTTTACAGAATATTGCATAAGTATAATTAGATAATATTAAGCCTTTTCAGACTGTCTTCTTTTACTTAGCAATGTTTGCCTGGTTGCTGATGAGAAGTCAGCTCTAATTCTAATTGTTGCTCTCCCATAGGTAGGATAATTTTTTTTATTTTGTTTTGTTTTCTTCTGTACCATATTTAAAAGATTTTATCTTTGTTTTTTGGCACTTTGTTATTTTTCTAGGTATAGATTTTTTCCCCCCTATTTATCCTGCTTGACGTTCTCTGAGATTTCCGGATTTGTGATTTGGTGTGTGCCATTAATTCTGGGGAATTTCTGGTCATTATTACTTCCAATATTTGTTAAATTTCTTCCTTCTTTTTGTGTTCCAGTTATGTGTATGCTACACCTTTTGAAATCGTTCCATAGTTCTTGGAAATTCTAAGGGTCTTTTTTCATTATTTTTCTTCTTGCATTTTAGTTTGGGTGTTTCTGTTACCTTTATTCAAGTTCATTGATTGTGTATTCAGTCATATGTAGTCTATTGTTAAGACCATCAAAGGCATTCTTCATTTCTGTTTCAATATTTTTGAGTCGTAACATTTTCTTTTGATTTTTTTCTCAGAGTTTACATCTGTGCCTAAATTACCCATCTGTTCTTTCATCTTGTCTATTTTTTCCCCACTGGATTCCTTAACATATTAATCAGAGTTATTTTAAATAGTGGATTTTAAATTCCCTGTCTCTGACATCCGTGTCAGATGTGAATGTGTTTCTGATGCTTGCTGTATTGTTTCAGATTTTTTTTTTTTTTTTGCCTTTTAACAGGCCTTGAAATTACTGATTGAAAGCAAAACATGATGTGTTGGGTGATAGAAAGTAGTGTAAATAGTCCTTTACTGGTAGGTTTTATATTCATCTGACTCGAAGTTTGTGGTGTTTAATTTGTTGTATCTGTAGGTGCCAGAGGCTTCACATTCTCCAGTGTCCCAGTTCTCATCTCCTGTTTGATTCTGGGCTGCCCTAAGTACACCTCTGAGAGTTGCAGCTTTTTCAGTTTTAATCTCTTCTGGTAGTGGAGCCCTGTTCCTGTGCTGGTAAGGTGTGTGTAAGGGGGAAGTATTCTACAGTCATGATTAAATCTCATCTTTTGTTGGCCTGTGTCCCTGGCACATAAGCATCACAAGTGTTTCTCAATACTTTTCTTCTACTAGATGAGACAGAACAGCTCCCAAGGGCAGAAGTTGGAAAAGTGCCCTTCCTCCAAGTGGGATAAAAATCTGGTAAAGTCTTTTCTCTTGCAGGGTAGGCCTTTGCTATAGAGAACACACTCAATGTATTTCATCATTATTATTCTTCCCCTTCCTCTGCTAGAAGCGAGAACTTTTCTTCCTCAGGTTTTCTCCATATGACCGCACAGTGTCTCCATGGGTAAAATCTAGGAAAGTTTAGGAATGCCCCCCTCTTAGGGTTTTTCACTTTCATGCTAATCTGTACTCAGTTTCCAGCAATTCATCATAATTACCATTTAATTTTTCCTATCAATTTCTATCTGTAACAGCTCCTGCTCCAGCTAAGCAGATCTTGGCCGTGATTCTCTGGATTCTTCTGTCTCAGGAGATTTTAACATTATGGTTTACATCGTGATCTCAGGTCTCTGGTGGGGCTCAGAGAAGACACTGATTTTCAGTTTGTTTGGCTTTTTTCCTGCAAAGATAAGAGTGATGATTTCTAACCTTTTTATATGTCAGAGCAGAAGCTACAAGTCTAATAATGTTCTTAAAAATACTTCCCTACTAATTCTATAATTTACATCATTTCTGGTTAAGTTTCAGTGTATTTGTTTTTCTCTTCATTTTAGGCTTTATTTGTTTATTTTTTTCCTTACAGGTCTGATAGGATTTTTGTCAACTCACGGCTTGCTATCTTTAGGTAGAGTTTAAGTGGCTGTAAGACCTCCACTCCTGAGCAGCTTATAATGGCTGTGTATGATACCTTGTGAATTATCAAATATTCCAGTCTGGGGAATTAGAACATGAACTAGTCCTGGAATTGTGAGAGGTCCAGGGGTTTATACTTCTGTTCTTTTGTATGGTTCTTTACTGCATTTTGGGTATTTTCCTCACGACAAATATGCTGATCGATACTCAGATGAACATCCATGGGGATCCTCTATAGATTACTGGAGTTCTTCTAAGAAGCTCTTTTTCCCCCCAGTACTTCATCACAGTTGAAGCTCCTGGAATCTTGATAATTTAGAGAGATTGTATTAGGTTCCACCGGATTCTCTTTCCCGAAGCTGCAGGGTGGAATCTTTCCAGACAGTGGACTGCGGCAATCTCAAGGCTCAGATTAATTCCCTAGGGCTGCTGTAACAAATGACCACAGACTTGGATGGCTTAAAACAACAGAAATTTATTGTCTCACATTTGCAGAGGCTACAAATCTGAAAGCAAGATGTGGGAGGGTAATGCTGTCAGAGTCTAAGACTCTAGGAGCATGCTTCCTTGCTTCTCCTAGATTCTGGTGACTGCTGGCAATACCTGACATTTCTAGGCTTGTGGTAGCATAAATCTGATCGCTGTGTTCTTCATCACATGGTGCTCTCTCAATTTATTTCTGCATCCAAAATTTCCCTCTTGTTTTGAGGACAGCAGTCATGACCTCATCTTAGCTTGATGATATCTGTAAAGACCTTCTTTTCATATAAGGTCACATGTACAGATTTGAGGTAGATACGGACTTTGGTGGGCTATTCAATCCAATGCAGAGTTTGCCTCTCTTCTCTCAAGAATCGCTGCCTGTACATTATTGTTTCATATAGGTTTTTCAGCTTTTCAGTTGTTTCAGGCAGAAGAGTAACTTGGCCACTTTTTCTCTGTCTGCTAAAAGCAGAAATCCTCCACATCACTTCTGTTTACCTATCATAGCGCCAATGTTTTCATTGGGATTCAGTGCACAATCTTCTTTGAAGAAAATGATCCACTGCCCCAAACCCGGCTTAAGTAAATAAAAAAGTTAAAATATTTTCAAATAGTAGAAAAATTGTGGTGGAAAAGTGTCGAATGCATTAACTACATGTAAGTTGATTTAATAAACATTGAGATTTCAAGGTTATTGAGGAGAAGAATGCATGATTTGAGTTGTACTTAGACAAAGCAAATGTGACACACATAAAATGGATACAGTGGGAGACAACCATAAAGTAAGGGTTTCAGGAAGGCTGTAGAAGTCTAAGGGTTTAAACCAATTTGGGGCATTGTGATTATTAAGAAAGGATGAAGTTGGGTGCTTGGGTGGCTCAGTCAGTTGAGAGTCCAACTTTGGCTCAGGTCATTATCTCATGGTCTGTGGGTTCAAGCCTCGGGTTGGGCTCTGTACTGACAGCTCAGAGCCTAGAGGCTGCTGCAGATTCTGTGTCTCTCTCTCTGCCCCTCTGCCACTCAAGCTCTCTCTCTCTCTCTCTCTCTCAAAAATAAACATTAAAAAATTTAAAAAAAAAGGATGAAGTCAAGTCACTGCTAAGGTTGGATTGTCATAATTTGCCAATGTACTAGGGAAAACAAAAATGTACAAGTTTCTAACAACACAGTGGTCACAGCTCAGTGGTCACAACTCAATAACTATTGCTGTGATGATTCATGATTGTAGTATAAGCAATATTTTCTGGAGATCCACTCATAAGTCCTTATGAAACGGTAAAATGGGGTAAATCATAAGCCATAATTAATTAGTGACATAACTGTAACTAACATATATTCTTACTCTCACTCATAATTCTATCATGTCTTTTACTAGACAACTCTCTTTTTTTCTGTTATGTCAGACTTTCATGACATAAAGGTTCTTTGAGTCATTTTATGAATATCAGATTGAAGACAAAATATTGTCAGTGAGTGGCACACTCTTTTAGATGTCTAATAAATTTTCTGATTTTAGAGCTTAGGACATGGTTTATGTATTTATTCAGACCTTTTCTTAAGCAATATGGAAAATTTGACAGTGTATGAAATACAGAAGTTGACATTTCATCATTGAGGAACATGACTCTTGTTTTAAAAATGAACCCAGACATTTGATTCATGCAATATTTTGTACAATGGGATTTGGTATCAGAGGGTAAGATAACTAGAAAAATTATTTTAATAATAAAAAGTAAATAAAACTTAGGTAGATTTTGGAGTGTTGTAAGAGGTGAATGTGTCATCAGAGGAACCCTTCTAAATGCTAAATGCTAGGTTTTCCAAGCTTTCTTTACAGCTCTAACACATCTGAAATTTTTATGTCAATAGTCAACCACAATTTCTAATTAACTATTTATTGGCATTTTGTTGATACATTAAAATTAAAATATATTAAGTGCATACTCTATCCACAAGTTACATTAGAGATCATAGAATATATAAAATTTTAGATAATAATTATATATTGAGTATTCTGTTCAAAGATCTTTACTTACCAACTGAGGAATAATAGTAAAAAATGGACTTAAAGTTGTTCTTTCCAGTTCATAATACACCATTCAGTGAGTAAACATGGCTGTAAACAATTGCATTTATAATGCAGTATAATAAAGACTAAATTATGTGTTTGCAAAGTGCCAATTTCACAGAGGATAAAGTGTTAATTCTGCCTGGTCCAGAAGGTATATTCTTTACAACCTTTAATTTGTGCCATAAGCAATAAGTTTGTACTCTCCTGGCAGACATGTGGGAAATGTACATTCAAGGATGAGAGAACAGAATGTATAAAAGCATGGAAGTATGAAGTAGCACATGTTCAGGGAATGGCAGAGATACAGATTATAATGAGTGCAGAGGAAGAATGGCAGATGATAAAAAGTAAAATAAGTTGGAATTGATTGTGAAGGACCTTGTATGGTAGGTTAAAGAATCCAAAGGTTAATTCTTGGTACAATGAAGTCTCCTGTGAAAGTATACCTGACTATGACAAGATGTTTTCTTCCATTTAAATGTTAGTGTTTGGCTCTTGTGGGTGTAAGGAGCCAGAGAAATGAAATAATCAAAGATGTATCCAAGCTTTCCAGGTAAGGTGACTGAGACATGGTTATATCAACTGATATTTTTAGAAGAAATGTTTAAAAATAAATCATGATTCTAATCTGTTCCCTACCCTTAAAGTGAGATCGAGTGAGGTATGTAAGCAGATATCTAAAAAAATCACTTACAAGTGCTGTATTAAAGATAAATGTAAAAGTAGTGAGATTTCAGTAATTTTCAACTCCTTTAAGTAGGTATTATTCATAAAAACATGTGAAACTGTAAATTTTATCCTTAATTATATTTAGGATATAGAACTCTACCCTAGTCTGGATAGTATGTAGAAAAGTAGAAATTAGTATTAGAAAGTCATGGTCATATGAGTTCCCAAGTCTTGTCTTCACTTTTACATAACTATTATTTACCTTTTCCCTCAAAATATTGATTTAGTTATACTTTTAGTGATTGAATTTGGCATAATATTTAAACTTACCGACTTTGGAGTAAAATGGACATGGGTAGACTTCTTAGTTCCATTTACCCCTTGCTATGTGATGTGGACAAGGACCACTGTATCTGGGTTCCACTTTTTTCATCTCTAATACAATGTGAATAGTAGGACCCATAGTATAATGTTAGAGTATATTTAAATAAAGTTAATACATGTGAGATATTGGTTTCAGAGTCTGGTATGATAACAGTTTAAGAAATCATTTTTCTTTGAAAGATAGAAACGTGTAAATGGATCTCGGCTTAGATAAAAAGTGTGTTTAGGTAGAAATAACTTTGTTTTAATGTTTTAATTCAACAGCTAGCTTTTTAAGTTACTGTTTCAGTGTCCTTCTGTATAAAAAATAATGAACTATAGATGTATCCCACAGAATGTTGAAATTACTGAGATACACATAGACAAAAATTAGATAATTACTAGAAACTTAATATATTTTAGCTTTTTTTTGAAAATTTTTTAATGTTTATTTATTTTTGAGAGAGACAGAGACAGAATGAGAGTGGGTTGGGGCAGAGAGACAGGGAGGCACAGAATCTGAAGCAGGCTCCAGGGCTCCGAGCTGTCAGCACAGAGCCTGATGCAGGGCTCGAACTCACGAGCTGTGAGATCATGACCTGAGCCGAAGTTGGACGCTCAACCAACTGAGCCACCCAGGCGCCCCAATATATTTTAGCTTTGACTTTACTTTTTAGAATTTGTGGCCTGAGTTTTTACCATTCAGTACATATTTATTAGGCATCTATTAAGTGGTAGAAAACATTCCATTCTTAGGAACTCAAGTAAAAAATTGCCTAGTGTTTGTACTCAAGAGATTTAAAGCCCAGAAGAGAAAAATACACACAAAAAAACCATAATTTAATATAGGGTTTTTAAATTAAAAAGTGCCATTGAAGTTTAACAATGCGATATAAAATAAACACTATCATGGAAATCAAGGACATGGTGTTCCTAATGCCCCCAAAATTAGATGTACAATATTAAAGTATAATTAAGCAGAGCACTTATATTGGAAGTTAAAATCAACATACAGAAATCAGTTGCATTTCTTTATTCCAACTATGATCTATTGAAAAAGGAAATCAGGAAAGTAATCTAATTTATGAAACATCAGAAAGAATAATTCATATGTGTGCTTCCATGTTTATTGCAGCATTATTCACAAAGGCCAAGGCATGGGTATAACCTAAATGTCCGTTGAGTGAATGGATAAAGAAACTGTGGTGTATACACATATGCACACACATACACACCACTAACTGGAATATTATTCAGATGTTAAAAAAGAAGGAAAACCTGCCATTTACAGAAAATGTATGAAAATGGAGGACATTATGCTAAGTGAAATAAACCAGACACAGAAAGACAAGTATCACATGACTTCACTTACATGTGGAATCTAAAAATGTTAGATACACACAAGCAGAGAGTAAAATGGTGGTTACCAGCGGCTAGAAGGCAGGGAAAATGGGTAGATGTTGGTCAAAAGTTACATGGTTACAGTTATATAGGATGAGTAGTCTAAAAATCTAATGAATTATATATATGTGATATATATATATGATATATATATATCATATGAGTAAGTCTAAAGATCTAATGAATTATATATGTATATGATATATATATATGTATATATATATATGATTCTATAACATGTAGTGACTACCCCACAATAAACATATAAAAATAACTCAAAATAAAATATTTGAGTTAGAGTCTATAAAAGGTGGAAATACCTATTCCAGGAAGCACATTGCCTTTCTCAGCAAACAAACTAGGCAAGACTGAATTTTAGGAGGACCAAGACACAGAGCATATATTTATCGAACCCAGAGAGGATATTAACAGCATGTGGCCAGTGTTCTATATTCTTTATCCCTTATGTGAATATTGTAAATATTATTAAACTTTCCCATTATCTTTACAACAAAAGTAATCATGTCAGCATTTACATTCTCTAACACCCTGTGCCAAAACAACTGTCTTTCTTCTTGAGACTGTCATTAAATATACAATCAACCATTGCCTTACACTTCCGACTACAATTTTTAATGGTTATTTATTTATTTTGAGAGAGAGAGAGAGAGAGAGAGAGAGAGAGAGAATGCACAAGCTGGAGAGGGGTAGAGGAGAGGGAGAGAGAGAATCCAAGCAGGCTCTGGGCTGTCAGTGTGGAGTGTGATGTGGGGCTCGATCTCACAAATCGTGAGATCTGTGAACTGAGCCAAAATCAAGAGTCCACTGTCTAACTGACTTAGCCACCCAAGTGCCCCGAACTGTTCTTTTTTAAAAGGCTGAGTCAAATATGTGGGGAATAGATATGTTTAAACATATATATTTCAAACCCATTTCTACCTTCCATTTCTAGAAATGGAAGGAATTTCTAGAAATTCCATTTCTACCTTCACTTACTGTTCTCTTCTTGCCTCAAGATTTGTGCTCTTGCCTGAATTCATTCTCTTTCCTTCAAAAATACTTTTTAAATAAACTTTAATATATTATAGTATTACCTAAAAGACTTATTTTTTGTTAGAGACTTCAACATACAGTCATAGAGTTATATCCCAAACATATCCTTATCTTGCCTTACTTATTTCTTCTGCCTCACTATTTTCTTTCCATTCCTCAGATTCTATATGTCCATCATAGCGAAATACTTGTATTTCCCATAACTATCTTATTTTCCTGTTTTGGTACATCTTGATGTTTCATTTTTGCTCCAAACATCTTTGTTTTTTTCCTGGATAAGCCCTAACAAGCTTACAGGATTTATCTTAGGATTTAGTTTTTCTGAGAAGTTATCAGTTCCCATTCATTTCAGTCTGGATTACCAGAAATTACTAATCTTTATGTACAACAAATTTTAAATTATTAATGGTGGATTTTTTTGGTCAACTTCTCTGTGTATGAATACTTTACTAAAGTTAACCCAAAGCTTTTATTGTTTAAGAGAAAAGTACAGAGAAAAAGTAGACAGTAATGTTAACTAACAATATTAGATAATAGGCAATATGTTTGCAAATATGTTTTTGTCTTAGACTATTTTTCAAATTTATTTAAGTCCCAATTCAGAATCACATGGGCTCAGTTTAGATCAAAGATTTTGCTATTAGAGAGAATTTGACATGCTTTGTGGTAAAGGAAACGGCATAGAGGAACTACAATAATTTGCCTCATTTTCAAGCCTTTAGGGATTGTGACATAAAAGGAGAGATTAATGGGTGTAAGTACAGCTGGAACTACAAAGAACAGCATGCCTGACCTACTAAAGACTGGACCTCTAAGGAGCACTGGAGAGCCTGAGGATAGCTTGATTCCAGGTGAAAGCAAGTCATCTAGAAGGTACTACCTGTCCCTGAGTACGTTAAATGGACCAAATACAGTAGTATTAGTTGTCAAAATCAACTAGGGATTCCTTCAGAGTAAGCCATGCCTGTATGAGGAAGGGAATTTTCCCCAAAGTATGTGACAGAGGACAGTAAATCTCCAAATGCCAACATAGAATCATTTTGTCCCTACCCCTTGTTTCCATATGGATGCATAAGCATGGCCCTCACCCTGAATGAATGAATGAATGAATGAATGAATGAATGGCTTATTTTAGGAAGAGAGGTGAGCTAAGTGTGTTTTCTTTTTTCAAAGTGAGAGTACTATCCTCAGGAAGTGTTTACATTATCCCACAGGTTGCAATCTGATGGGATATTTAGTTAATAATATTTATTTCCTGATTTACTGACAGAGAATTGGGGAGAAATTAGTAAATTTAAAATAAATGAAAATTAGAGATCTTTATTTTATTATGATTTTGAGTTATGGTATGAGTTAATTTGTGAACCCTGTTATATGATCATCTATTTTCTTGATAGTTTTCCTATCTAAAATATCAATTCCTTAATTCATGAACCATTACTTTTCCTTCTATATATTGTTGGTGTCTCAGAACCAGTCTAATGGTTGTTATAATAGCTGTTCACTATTAAATGTTGGTATAAAGAAATGTTGAATGAAAGGGAGATAGTGGTTGTAAGATTAAGACCATATATAACAGCCTAGGAATTATTTACAAACCTACAATGTTGGAAGTCTGTTGAAGAAAAAATTAAACAATATAGTAACATCACAATACTTAATCTTTTAGTAAAGCTCTTCAGGCAGTAGTCAGAGAATTTATTCTAAGGGAGGACTCCTAGAAAACGAACAGAACCAGAAGATTGCTACAGCGGTCATGGGAATAAATGTAAAAAGTTACTATAGTTTTCTAAATTAGATTTTATTCACAATATGTTCACCTCATCCTTCTCATCTAATGGATAAAGATATTTACAGTTATTGATAGGAAATCTTTTATTTTCTTCTCTGAAATATATTTGCATACACGTTTCTGCTCTGAAAAGAATGTTTACCAGAGTATTACAAAAAAAATTATAATCATTTAGGAGATGAAGACAATGTTACTGAAAAACTAATTTCGTATTCCAAATGATATTTTTTAGAAGCTTTACATTTTAATATGGTTTTCCAAATTCAATCAAACAAAACTAAAAGATTGTTTTTAGGAATTGTAAGAATTTAGGTTAAATAGTTAAATGGTTACATATTTCCTTCTTTCCTCCCTCCCTCTCTTCCACTCTTCCATCCTTCCTTCTTCCTTCCTTCTTCCTTCCTTCTTCCTTCCTTCTTCCTTGCTTCCTTCCTTCCTTCCTTCCTTCCTTTCTTCCTTCCTTCCTTCCTTCCTTCCTTTTTTCCTTCTGTGTCCCACTTTTCCATCCTTCCCTTTCTTTCTCTCCTTTTCCTTTCTTTTCTCTCTTTTTTCTGGAAAAAATTACTTTTGAAATGGGATGTCATGTTGATACATGATTAATATGTTGAAATAACCAGCTGAAGGTGAGCAGCAGGGAAGGCCTGATTACGGCATTTTTTAATTATTATGGTGTAAAGTACTATGCCATGCTCAATTTTAAGCTATCAATCTGATGTCAAATGTTAACAGAATTCCTGAAAATTTAGTATTCAATGCCATGCTTGGCTCTGGCATACCACTATTCACTTTAGACAGGCTAAAAGATAAAAGTTCAAGACACTGTAGTGACCTTCAGAGTCAAAAGGGCTATTTTTGTAGAAAGGAGAGTATACTTCTTCTCTTAACCCTAGAAGTATGAACTTGTATGAGTAATGGACAGTTGCAGTTCCACTGAGGGAAAACAAACAAACAAATCCTTAAAAAAATCCAAACCTCAACACCCCCCAAAAGTGGGAGTATTTGGAGTAGTTCAACAATAGAGTGATTCATCTACTTAACATGCCAAATTCTTCCCTCTTAAGAGTGTTTGCTGATTTGAAGGTCTCACATGAACTCTAATGTTACTAATAGTTACTAAACACCATTAAATAGAAATTATCATTTGAAAGACAGTACTTACCCAGAATAGCAGCTCAGCATTTGTTTCAAATGTTAACATGAATGAAAAATTTCAGGTTTTCTGCACAAAATCCTCTAATTATTTTGACTTTTTGGAATAGCCAATCTAATTTTCCCTTTGCTAATACAGAGAATATTTTCATTCAATCTCCATAATATCTCACAGTTGAACAATGGAAACATTCTAAAACTTGGTAAACAAGGGCTTTGTGCTACTTCTGGTAATAGATAATACCAATGAATATTTATTATGCTAATTTAGCACTTTATGCTTTTTAAAGGCTTTTGACAATGACATTGGCATATGTGTACGTGTTCCTTTCTGGGCATTAAATGAATTAGTTGCATATGTAAATTTGTTTCTGAAATATATTTCTATGCTCTCTCTCTGTTGTAGTTTTAAAATGTAGATGATTGATTAGTAAATAGAAAAAGTTTGTCTAAAATTCTACACATGCTGTGGCATTATTGGGCGTGTTATGGTGGAAGGAGGTTATGATATCTAGCTTTGAGATTTATTTTTGTAAAGACAGATTTGGAAGAAAGATAGGAAGAAAAAAAAAGAAAGAAAGACATCTTAAATGCACAAATATGCCTGATAATTAGCAGCCTCCCTTATCAAAGAAATATAATCATGAGGATAGATGTGATGCGGATGAATCTTTCTGCTTAGTTTCTAAGTTTAGTTGGTAACTACATTAGTGATGCCATCAATAGTATGACTAACAACAAAGCTTTCATCTTCTGCAAGGAGCTGATGTTTCTTTTTGACTTTGCTCTTTGTGCTGTCTTACTTGGTGTTACAAATCAATGCTTGTACTGACATAGAGTAGGTCAGACCTTAATGTTTTATCTGGGGACTGAAAAATGTAGAATGAAACCCGAGTGTGGCAGACATGCCCTAATTAATAGTGTGCATTTTTCTTCCTCCCATATTGGTTCATATATATTTGGATGAAATAAAGTATAGCACAAACTCTCACCTCTATTATGTAAATCACTCATATGTAGTTCTTCACAGGACCTAAGTGTTTGAGTACTGCAACTGTCTACATCATTAAGATGATATTTATCTTAGTTGAAAAAATAAAAAAATATGGTTCAGATTAGTAGTTTATGTTAATTGAATATTAATTTAATTGAAGCAGGGTACATATACATGAAAATGAATGAAACATAAAGAACATATTAAAACTGGTTCAAAAGTCCTACAATTAGACATTTTAAATATTTATTACATCTTAAATCAAGTTTATAGAGGTGTATTTTTTCAGATAGTAAAATGCACACACCTTAAATTTACAGTTTGTTGAGTTGACAAATGTGTATGTCTAATTATTATCGCAAACAAGATATACAACATGTATATGCCACCAATAAGTTCAATTGTGTGTTTCTGCAATCAGCACCTCTGCTCACACACAACTCCTGATTACCACTGATATGCTTTCTGTCACTTTACTTTTGCCTGCTATAGAGGTTCATGTCAATACAATGCCAGCAATATATGAGAGTTCCAGTTGGTCCACATCCTTGCTAAGACATGACAATCACCTTTTACCAATGACAAACGATTTTGACTACATTTTGTGCTAATTGGTCATTTATCTTTTTGTTGAAGTCTACTCAAAAGTTTTGCCCTTTTAAAAATTTTGTTAGTATTTTTCTTGAGTTGTATGAAATTTTGTATATACCGAATAAAAAATGTCAAATATATACATTATGTGTATATACACATTTCTATAGAGTACTTATATGATATTTACTCTGAGTATGTAAGCTTAAAGGACAAAGGACCTTAGTTTTAATAAAGCATGGTTTTCTTCTATGTCTAGTATGAGAAGTCTTTATCTCAAGCTCATGAAGATTTTTCCTAAATTGTTTTCCTTCAGTTCCATATATATATTTTTTTGAAGTAAGCACTGCACCCACTGCAGGGCTTGAAGTAATGGCCCTGAGATCAAGAGCCTCATACTCTACCAACTGAGCCAGCTAGATGCCTCTGTAATTTTAAGGTTGACTATAAAATTTATTTTGATATAATGTCATGTATGATGTGAGATAGGGTCTAAGTTACTTTTTCCTTATAAATATTCAGTTTTTTTCAGCACCATTTATTGAAAAGTCTTGCCTTTCTACATTTAATTACACCAGTATATTTCTTAAATTAAAAAAAATGTCATAGGTTTATTTCTGGATTCTATTCTGGTCCATTAATCTATCTGTGTGTCTGAGAGCCAATCCTATATTTTCTTGAAAATGTAGCTTTACATTCTCTCTTGAACTTAGGAATTTACTTCTATTTTTGCTCCCTTTCAAAATTATTTTGTTTATTTTAGTTTCTTTGCATTTTCATATACATTTTAGAATTAGCTTGCCAAATCCTCCAAAAAAACCAGTATGAGGATCTTGATTTAGTATGAATTGAGCTTGTAAATCCAATTGGATAATAATATGAATAATAACATTGAGTTATCTACCAATCCTGTGTGAGTTCTGTGAATTATTCAGTTGACAGGTCTTTGTAATATTTTTCTCTTCCACAGTGATCTATAACAATCACCTGTTCTGGTACTCTGTCCCACAAATTCCAGGCTTCTTCCCCCACCCAAATTCAATATGCTGACTCCACAACAAAGTGACTCCTTTTTGTTCTGCTTGGGTCCCTTTCTGCACTAGAAATGGAAAACTGCCTCCAGGACCAATGCTTAGGTGGCTGTGGTACACATTCTGGTTATTTATCCTTTCTCACTGGTCATCTCCAGTGTCATGGATTAATAAAGGGCAAATGAAAAATGTGCAGTTTTTTTACATTTTAAATTCACACATAAGCAGAAATTTTACACCCTTTATTTTATTTCTCTAAAACCTTCTAAAATATTATTCATACTACATTTTGGCCACCATGGAAGACATCAAAATGTAGAAACTCTTCTCTACTCATAAAATGTCTAGGTAATAATTTGATATTATTTAGATTTAAAGATTTATTGACTATGAAATTAATGAGTTGAAAGCATCATACTTTTAGTGATTGGGAAAATGCATAGATGCATATTAACAGTAAAATACTAATTTTGGGCATATTACTAATTTTTTTCATATATGAGTAAAACAAGAATCATGATCCTATAGAAAAAAAAAAAACTTTTTCTTTAAATTGAATGTCTTTTTTGATTTGACAGAATGATTTATACTCCCTCATCCCTGCTTATCACTAATGACTTCCAAAACATCAAACATAATGTTCTAAAACCTTTTGATATTATTGAATGCCATATGGGATTTTTCCATGAAGGCAACAGTTATTTAGTTAAGTGAGATAAAGTGTTAAGTGTGTCTGTGGAAAAGATGATGAAGGAATTTCCTGTCTAGTTAGGGAGCTATAACATGCATGGGGGCTTAGAAGAGGAGATCACAATCTGATTGGGTGACCCACACTATTTTATTTTAGTTTTCATTTTAGAAACTCATAGTTTGGTTCTTTTCACTGACTTCGACATTCTGGCATTTCACACATTTCTGTCTTAACCTTTGCACTTTTGTCTCATTCATTTTGATTTATTCATATGTCTAATCTTTATACTTGGCTCCAAAATTCATGTTTTAAAAAAAACACTCCCATATGATCTAGTTCTCAATCTATTAACAGCTAATAATGCTCTTAGAATGCAATACCAGTCCTTCAAATTCAATATATTTACAACTAATCTCATTATATGCTGATACCAAATAGATTTTCTTTTGGATTTTTATGGTTTTATTAATGGCTCCGTGCTAAATCTTTCCGGTCCTATATGATAGCAACCTTTTCTTTACTATCCTTTACTACCCTTACTGTCCTTCATCTGAAGGTAACCCTTACTTCCACAAATTTCTTACCCTGTTCCCTTCCTTTCTATGTCCCTACCAATTTCTGAAGGCTCTTTTACTTACCAAGGAATAATACTATATCCACATCTTAATTGCCCCTTGTGTGTTTAGAGTTTCTCCCTTTATACACCCTGGCAGTAATTTTTTAGCAGAATTTAGTAACACTACTTCACCATTTTACTTCCTCCCTAAAAATTCTCCTGCCTACTTTTTTTGTATGTGGTGTTAAAGTGGATATTATAGAAGAGTGATTTGGGTCATGGAACAAGTTCCAGTATTTGTGATTCTTATATTCCAGTAAATATGTAAAATTATTAAGGTAAAACATAAATTACATACAATATCTTATTAAATCCCAACACAGTACTTTCTTTTTATAAATTACATAGACTAAGAATAATCATAAATTCTTGGAAAAGGTAGAAAAATATATTTTCATATGTATTAAAGACTTTTGAGAAATCTAAAACTTTTAAAATAATTTTACTATTTAGTCTCCAAATTTCAATTGGAATTAGAATTTTGTATTGATATATATATACCAAAATAGGATATAAACATGTGTTGACTATTGCATTTATAAAATTAAATGATGTGAAACTTCTATTTCAATCAAGCATTTGAGAAGTAACACAGTGTTTCTAGTTTGGATAAGTTGAATCACAACTTCAAGAGAAAAGAAAAAATGTTTTTAAAACCCATAGTGAGATTAAGATGTCCTTAAATGGGTATGCATAATAAATACTTTAAAAAGGCAATGGATATTTAAATGGTGTTATTTGATGAAAAAAACTAGTTCTAGTACTCTCCTTTTTTTTTTTTTTTTTAATTTTTTTTTCAACGTTTTTTATTTATTTTTGGGACAGAGAGAGACAGAGCATGAACGGGGGAGGGGCAGAGAGAGAGGGAGACATAGAATCTGAAACAGGCTCCAGGCTCTGAGCCATCAGCCCAGAGCCTGATGCAGGGCTCGAACTCACAGACCGCGAGATCGTGACCTGGCTGAAGTCGGACGCTTAACTGACTGCGCCACCCAGGCGCCCCAGTACTCTCCTTTTTTAATCTATTTTTGTCATATTGGTAGATAGTGAATGTTGTACAAGTTGTCTTTTGACCTTATAAAAAGAAAAAAAAATGGTTACCAAAATACTGGATAATGTAAAAGTAATAAAAAATTTTACCAATCCATTATGAATATGCATAGAAAATAATGACAGTGAAAACACTCCTCACTACATGTACTTGTCATCAACCCAGTTGGCCTACATGTCTTTAGTATAATGATTTTAAAAAATCTCTTGATGACTACATATAGATGCTTTAATCAATACATATATTAATATAATGAATAGTTTGTATAAAAAATGGATTCAGCAAAAATAAACTATTGGAACTTCATCAAAATAAAAAGCTTCTGCACAGTGAATGAAACAATCAACAAACTAAAAGGCAACCTATGGAATTGGAGAAGATATTTACAAATGACAATTGTCTGGTAAAGGGTTAGTATCCAAAATATACAAAAAACTTATAACACTCAACACTCCAAAAATGAATAATCCAATAAAAAATGGGAAGAAGACATAAATAAATATTTTCCCAAAGAAGACATACAGATGGCCGATAGACATGTGAAAAGTTGCTGAACATCACTGATCATCAGGGAAATGCAAACCAAAACTACAATGAGATATCGCCTCACATCTGTCAGAATGACTAAAATCAACAGCACAAGAAACAATAGACATTGGTGAGGATGTGGAGAAAGGGAACCCTTTTGCACTGTTGTTGGGAATGCAAACTGGTGAAGCCACTGTGGAAAACGGTATGGAGTTTCCTTAAAAAGTTAAAAATAGAACCACCCTACAATCCAGCAATTGCACTACTAGGTATTTACCCAAAGGATACAAAACTACTAATTCAAAGGGATACATGCACCTCGATGTTAATAGCAGCATTATCAACAATAGCCAAATTACGGAAACAGCCCAAATGTCCATCAACTGGTAAATGGATAAAGAAGTTGTGATGTGTATACATGTATATACATGGTGGAATATTACTCAGCCATAAAAAAGAATGAAACCTTGCCATTTGCTGTGACATGGATGGAGCTAGAGAGTATTATGCGCAGTGAAATAAGTCAGAGAAAGAAAAATACCATATGATTTCAATCATGTGGAATTTAAGAAACAAAATGAAGGAATAAAAGAAAACAAAAAGAGAGGGAGGCAAATCATAAAGCAGACTCTTAACTATTGAGAACAAACTGATGATTATCAGTGGGGAAGTTGGTAGGAGGATGGTTGAAATAGGTAACGGGGATTAAGGGGTGCACTTGGCTGTGATGAGCACCGGGTATGGTATGGAAATGATGAATCACTATTGTACACCTGAAACTAATATTACTGTATGTGCTAATTGGAATTTAAATTAAAAAAATTAAAAAATAGACTCAGTTGATTGAGTTAATTATTTCACAAACTGTGTGATCTTTGTAACATATTCTAGTCTTATTTTATATATGTATAAAATAAAATTTGGAATGCAGATGTTTATTAATTTTTTCATCTCAAATTCTTAATAATATGTACAGGTATTTTTCCATATTGGGGAGTATTTTGATGAAATAATAATTCAAGTGGTATAAAAAATAAATAATATGATAAATTTGTTATAAGTATCCTGTGAACTTCCCCTACATTAATCATTAGAGATAAATTTTTTTATATGCAAAAAAAAAAGAAACCATACAAACAAGCAAAGGAATGAAATTAATATATGTACACTTATTCTTTCTAGTTGAATTGAACTTTTGTTTAAGTATAGCATATCCTAAAGTATAATTTTGCCTCTGAGGTTTTATTCATACGTATTGAGCAGTAACAATGACATAGTTTCTAATAAGGGATTGGAATGTGGTCGAAGTGTAGCAAAGCAGTTAGTTCTGCCAATTAGATAAATGTTGTGGAAAGTGAATCTCCTACCACCCTGTGGTAGTTTAGAATCATTGCATATTAGCATACTTCATTTAACTCACTCTGCTTAATTGATGCTTTCGTAATGAATATGCATATCAAATCACATCTGTGATATATAAAGAAAGCAAACAACAAAACCAAATATCCTGCATGTACTTTTTGGGGATTAAAAAATACATATATAGACAATTTTTTAAGTTCAGAAACAGCAGTAACCCTTTTTCACTTGTTACTATAATTTAATCAGTAGGCCCCAGATGCCTTAAATTACACTTTATCATTTTAGAGATCTCTCAGAGAGATTATCACACTAAACCCAATTCATTTCCACACTGAATTATTTAAGAGAGAATAATCTCTTTTGGTATTTCCCTGGTTCCTCTCATCCTCTGTTATTGTTTTATTTCTGAACCAAGATAAATTGCTTCCTTATTTTTGCCAAAGAAATATATGAGAAATATTGTTTAAAATTTTATTAAGGACTACTGATTGATTTAGGAGAGGCTGTGTAGTACTTTTTATGTTTAACTTATGTTCTTATATTACTTTTGCTCAAATGCTTAATTGATGGCATATTGACAACAAGTTATTATGGATTTAATTTATATTTAGAAATTATTAGTGAACATTTACCATAATCACATTATCATAGCTACCATTATATTATAAATGCCATTCAGAAGCTGTTTGGTTTGTTTTTGTTTTTGTTTGTTTTTTTGAGAGATCCCAATCTCAAAGGATACCAGGACCCAAACAAGTACCTTGAGTGAAAGAGGAATGAAGGGTGGAAGACTCAAGTTATTTCAAGCACTCATGTTTTGCCTAAAATAATTATAATATTGCTTTGATTTCAGTTTTGCTATACATTTGAGACCTGGGAGTAATACTGTTTTTTAATGTTTTCTGCCTTTATCGTATTCGCATGCTTTTACTTTTCTTACCAACTCCTGCTGCTTTCCCCACTACAGCTCTGAATCAAGGCATGGTATCACATCCCGAGGGAATTTATGTGCCTAGAATCACCTTTTCCCTAAATTATGTATAACGCCTAAAAATACAATGAAAACTACAGCAGAATACAAAATAGACATATTTTGTGGTATATTTGAATTCAGAAGAAGAGTAACTTCCCCCCAGTCTGGTAACAGAGTTCTGTACCAAGACACATGTTTTTATTTATATTTTTATTTTGAGAAAAATGGCTGAAATTAGAAGCTGTCTTTTTTTTCCATTACAGACTAAATATGCCTATTCGTTTTATTTTAATTGTTGTTTCTATACCAACTATTGGTCCTTTCTCAGAAGGAATTGATGAGCTACCAGTATACCAGTACAATCCAGAAATTCTAATAGTCTTCACTGTTTTTCTTCATCTCTTTCAATTATTTTAATAATGAGCAAAACAAAATAAACTCTATATATGAAATTGCACAACTCTTTTTGACTTTATTACTGATGCCACAGGGTGCTTGGAAATTCACCTTCTTCTCCCTTTTCTGAATTTCCTGAGGTCATGTGAGTTCAAGCCTACTACTAGGAATCTGAGAACAACAGGTTTATGTAAATCTGGAGTGTTTAGTCTAATCCCAGCCTAACTATGTTGCTAGTTTCTGGGATGCCATTGGGTTTAAATAGAATCATACAGAAAAGTGACCTTCTGAGGATCAATAGTTTTCCTTCCCTTACACCAGATACATGTTCAAGACCATCAAACTAAGGGGAAAAAAATCACTCATTAAAATAATCAATGACAGTATGTGCTACACAAGTTGAATTTAGTTAAGGTATGCATTACCAGACTAGATTCAGACAAAATTGGTTTCTTAGGAGCAAGAGCCAGGAAGTAATACAGAAAAATTTAAGGAAACCATTGTTTTGTTTTCTTTTGTTTCTCCTTTTCCTTTCTATCATATTTATTCTTTAGTTATTATTAGATATATTTTATCTAAAAGAATATTGCCTATTCAAAACATTTGCATAGTAATTGCATTATAAAACTTTTAAACTCTGGAAAAGTAGTCAATGAATAAATATCCTTCCTATGTTGTTATTAACTGTGGTTACTATGCTGTCCATTAGATCTCTAGATTTATTCATCATACGTAATTGCAACTTTGTACCATTATGCTAAATGAAATAAGCCAGACACAGAAAGAAAGGAAAAAAAAAAAAAAAAAAACCCTGCAAGATCTCACTTATATGTGGAATCTAAAAAGAGTCAAATACATAGAAACAGAGAAGCATGGCGGTTACTGCGGATGGAGGTAAAGGAAATGGGAAGATGTTAGTCAAAAGGTACAAGATAGCCTTCCTTTTAAATTTTTTCTTTCTAATTTTTTGGCTTGGTGTGTAGAAAGGCAGTTAACTTTTGAATTTCATGCATATCCACCCACCTTCTAAGTTCATCTCTTAGTTCTGTAAAATTACTGATACATTCATTGGAGACATCATATCTTCTACAAATAATATTTTCTATGTTTTAATCCTTATGAATTTCTTTTTTTATTCCACAGACCATAATTTTCAGAGTAATATTTATTGGAAATTGTGGTAGACAGCAAACTTGTAGCCTTGATTTAAAGAAAAATATTTCCAAGTCTCCATTTATTGTGTTGTTTTTCTGTAGGCTTTTATGATGCTCTTCATCGGGTTAAGAAAGGTCCCCTAAGATAATAAGATAATTTTATAATGAATATATAGTAAATTTTGTAGATTTTTTTTCTACACCAAGTAAAATGGTCAGATGCTTCTTTTCTCAGTTAATATAAGATGCATTTATATATTTTCTAATATTAATTTAGTCTTTCAGTTTTGAAATAAATATGTTAGTCTTGGAGCATTGTGTCTTTTTTATAATTTTGGCTTTTCTTTGCTAATATTTTGTTTCAGATTTGTATATATATATATGTGTGTGTGTGTATAAAAATACATCTATATTTCTGCTATCATATAATACTGTCCCTTTGGGACACTATAAAATATTTAAACAATCAATATAGGTATTCCTTTATTTTAGAAAAATGTACTTTGATTTTTAAATAATCATCTAATATATATTTTACTTTATTTAAAATTTTGCATCAATTTAACATTTTTTCCTAATCACTTTAAATGTTTTATTTTTCTATGTTATATTCTTCTTACATATGTCAGATCTTCTGGTTCCTGAGTTTATTTTCAACAGGTCCTGTTTTCTATTATTGTTTGTTTTTCTCTTCATGTCTATTCCTAGCTGTGTCAGTTCAGTTTTCATGAAGTTGTGTTTTTCCTATTATATTTTCTTTGAGTTCTGTTCCTTTGTTTCTTTATTTCACAGAATCCATGGAAGACTTTTTTTTATTATGTGTATTAATTTCAGTTGTCTTATTACATTCTTACCTTTTTAAAAATAATTTATGATCATTTCAATATTGGGTTTCTTTCAAATTACTATTATTTTGATTGGGATCAATTAAAATTTATTTTGGGACTGCAAGTTTTATTTATTTGCTATCTCACGAGCAAAAAGGCCTGTGCAGCAACACTAAGAATCATACGTTAGATGTGTTGTTTGAAAATATCATCATTCAGCCTCATATATATTTGTTCGTATATCACTTCTTGACTAGCAGAAAGAAGGGCCTGGACCCAAGAAGCCTGTATGCTATAGTCTGTGGTGACTGAGCATTTATTTCCCTTCAAAAGACAAGGTTAATAGTAGTGGAGTAGGTTGACTCTCAACACTCTTCCTATCCCCTATCCTTTGCACATTAATCTCTTTGAAAACACAATGCATCAATTACTACTTTTTGTCGAGCCTTCCTGGGCAATTATTCAAACTACATTTAGAATGCTATTAAAAAATGTTTTTAAAACGTAGTATTGGTTTCAGCTTTCAGAGCATACAACTTGTTTTCCTAAGGTCTGAACCCAAGAGTTAGCTCTGCAAGATCTAATTTATATCTTTTTTTATTTTTAAAGAATTTTTAAAATGTTTTATTTATTTTTGAGACAGAGAGAGACAGAGCATGAGCAGGGGAGGGACAGAGAGAGAGGGAGACACAGAATCTGAAGCAGGCTCCAGGCTCTGAGCTGTCAGCACAGAGCCTGACGCAGGGCTCGAACTCACAAACCGTGAGATCATGACCTGAGCCGAAGTAGGACACTTAACTGACTGAGCCACCTAGGTGCCCGTAATTTATATCTTAAATGTCACTGTTTCTTTATAGGTGAGATTCAAGGTGGTAGGTAGGAGCAATGAGTTTCGTCTTTGCTCCTCCTTTCCATTAGTTTCAAGAACATTCATATGGGACTTAATCAGTATATTCCCTCCACTATTTTATTATGACTGGAAAAATAAAATTAGGGAAATGGTATGCTAATCTTACTAGGTTAGAATTGCTGCAATCAGCTTCACTTAGAGATTAGTCAGTCAAGAAGATTTATTGACTCCACACTCTTATGAAGCACCATGCTAAGTGTACAGGAAGTTTTGCTGAAAACGTTAAAAACTACTGAAGGAAACCAGAAATATTTTTTTTTTTTCTGTGTGACCCTGGGAGAGTTAATTGACCTCTTAAAGACTGAACTTCTTTGTTTGTAATAAAAAGATAATAACTTTTTCTGGGCTGATGTTACAGTGCTTATGATATATGCATGATGTGTAGATGTTTTTATTTAGCAATGTTTTAGGAGGACATTGAAAGTGTGAAAATATGATGTAATTCAAATTTTGAATAATTGTACATATGATACATACCACCTGACTGCTTTGATTATGGCAATAGCTTACAGTCTACTGTGTCTCACTTTCTTATACACTCGCTGACTAATTTCCGGTTAACAAAATCGACAATGGTATTATTAAATCAAACCCAACGCTATTTTAGTGTATAATCTAGAACTGTTCCATAACAGTAGAAAACTGATATTAATATTGGCCAATTATGATAATATTAGATCAATAGTTTTTAATTATTTTTAGTAAAACATATTTGTTTTCCCTAAGGAACTATGAAGAATATTAAAACATAAAACTGAGATATGTTGCAGATAAACTGATATATGTTAACAACATAAGGATAACTGCTGTCCCACTGAGGGATAGACTTTTACTTTCCCAATTTATTTGTCCCCAAAATAATCCTTCAAATGTGACCTCATGGACTAGAACTTTAGATAATAAAGTTAACAGAATCTATTCCATTAACAATTCTATTCTGTGTTACAACACATGTTCTAGGTTTATCACATATTTTTTATATTTAACTTTTTAAAAGTACTTTGAGGTGGGCAAAGGAAGTGATCTCAAGATAAAGTGTACATGAAAATGAATTTCTGAAGTTATACAGATTTTATTCCATGCCTGGTAATATTTAAGATAATCACCTAGTTCAGTATAGGGCAGTCAGTTAAGCATCTGACTTCAGCTCAGGTCATTGATCTCACGGTTCATGGGTTTGAGCCCCATGTCGGGCTCTGTACTGACAGCTCAGAGCCTAGAGCCTACTTCATATTCTTGTCTCCCTCTCTGTTTGCCTCTCCCCTGCTCGTGCTCTGTCTCTCTCTGTCTCAAAAATAAACACTAAAAAAAATTAAAATAAAAAAAGACAGTCGCCTAATTCAGTAGAAAAACAGCACCACTGGCAACCTGGATCTTTTGTGTGAGTAAAGTATTTATGGTGCTTGTTGGTTGCATAAAATAGTCCAAAGTACTTAAAAATAAGTTGCTGAGCATTATTACATTATTTCTCCGTTACAAATGTGAACACTTGTGTTAATAACACATAAAACAGTGACTGGGAGATACTAGTATAATAGGTCCTTATTAAATGTTTGTTCAATATGTGACAAATGAATAAGTAGTAATGATAATAATAAGCTAATGATGGTTAAGAGGAAATTACAGCATTACCTTAGAATTAAGAAACGTTAACCTATTCTGTAGGTTATATAAGGAAAACAAAGATATATGATGACACTGAAGTTCTTAATCTCCATACTGTCCAGTGTAGTGTTTGCAAATACTAGAATTCCTAACAGCAAAGGCCAAGAGCTATGTGTAATTTTCAATTAGAATTCAATTTAATAGAGAATTTAACATATGCAAATTAGTGGCTGAACAAATTCCTGTATTCTACATTGACTTCTGAGCAGTTTTCCTCAAAGTCAGGAGCAGGAGAGTATCCTCTCACAATGACATTCTGGAGTGTAATTAGGTTTCCAGCATGAAGGAATACTACCTGTTGAAAGTCAGAATATTAGGAATTAGGAATAACAGGAATACTACCTGTTGAAAGTCAGAATTACTTGGGTATGTTAATTACTTAAGTAATTAACATACCCAAGTAATTTTTGTGTGATAAATTGAAAGAATGTTAAACACAGAGGATTGATTAAATTATTTTAATAAGTCTTGAAGCATAGTATAAGATAATTTGAAACACTAAGAGAAATAAAAAACAATTGGTTTTTAATTTTTTAAAAAACTTTACTATAGTTGACACACAATGTTACATTAGTTTCAGGTGTACAACATAGTGATTCAACATCTCTATACATCGTGCTTTGCTCACCCTAAGTATAGCCACCATCAGTCACTGTGCAATGCTATTAATATTATCATTGACTATATTCCCTATGCTGTACCTTTTATACGTTTATAACTTATTTATTCCATACTAAAAGCCTGTACCCTCCCTCCCTTTAATCCATTTTACCCATTCCCCAACTTCCTTCCTTCTGGCAACAATTTGTTCTCAGGTTTTAAAGGTCTGATTCTGCTTTTTGTTTGTTTGTTTATACATTTGTTTTTCAAATTCCATATATGAGTGAAATCATATGGTTTTTGTCTTTCTTAGTGTGACTTATTTCACTTAGCAAAATGCCCTCTGAGTCCATCCATGTTGTTGCAAATGACAAGATCTCGTGCTTTTTATAGTTGCATACTACTTCTTAGTATATGTGTATGTATATATATGTATCAGATCATATCTTCTTTATCCACTCATCTATCTATGGGTACTTAGGTTGCTTGCATATCTTGGCTGTTGTAAATTATGTTTCAATAAACATAGGGGTACACATATCTTTTTCAGTTAGTGTGTTGTTTACTTTGGGTAAATACTCACTAGTAGAATTATTGGATTATATGGTATTTTATATTTAAAAACAATAGTTGAGGGGTGTCTGGGTGGCTCAGTTGATTGAACATCCAACTTTTGATTTCAGCTTGGGTCACGATCCCAGGGTTATTCTGATTGAGCCCCAAGTTGGGCTCCACGCAGAGCCTGCTTAAGATTTTCTCTTCTACCCTCCTCTGGCACTCTCTATCCCTAAAAGAAAAATGAAAATAAATAAATAAAAACAATAGTTGATATTAATAATGACTTGTGTTCAGACATATCCCTTCAGCACACTTAGGTAAAAGGTAAAGCAAGAATTTATTTCACAGTTACTTGTTATTTTTTTGTTATAAAAGCAGCTACATGTTTTCACGATATCTTTTAAATTGGATTCTTCCCTGCATAATTACACAGTAATTTCTTCAATAAAAGTGATATTATTAATCAGGTATTGGAATAAGAAGAGTGATGTTCAGTATTAATTGAGTGTCTACTATGAGAAGAGATTGTGCTATTGTCTTCTTTGCATTTATTAGCTTATTTTATTTTTATTATAGTTCCAAAAAAATGAGATTTTATCATATGCAATTTTAAGAAGAAGATTCAGAGATTTTAGGAAACTAGCTTAAGGGCACAGAGCTACTCACTGGTGGGACTCCGATCTCTAAAGCCAATGCTGTCACTTGCAAGATGATAGATGATTCTTTTTAATTACATCTATATCATTTTATTTTAAAAATAAATGGGCATATAATATACATTATATGAATATTATATAATATATCCACAATTTGGACATTAGTGTGTGTGTGTGTGTATATATATATATATATACACACACACACACACCACGTATATCTATATATACACACCATCTCTGCTTATCTATTCATCTGTCAATGGACACTTGGGTTGCTTCCATATTCTGGCTATTGTAAATGATGCTGCAATAATCAGAGGGGTGCATATATCTCTGTGAATTAGTGTTTCCATATTCTTTGGGCAAATACTCAGTGGTGGAATTACTGGACCATATGGTAATTCTATTTTTAATTTTTTTGAGAAACCTCCATACTGTTTTCCATAGTGGCTGCACCACTTTGCATTCCTATAAACGGTGCACAGTGGTTCCTTTGTCTCTACATCCTTGCCAAAACTTGTTGTTTCTTGTGTTCTTGATTATAGCCATTCTGACAGGAGTGAGGTGATGTCTCATTGTAGTTTTGATTTGCGTTTTCCTGATGATGAGTGATCTTGAACTTGTTTTCATGTGTCTGTTGGTCATCTGAATGTCTTCTTTAGAGAAATGTCTGTTCATGTCTTCTGTTCATTTTTTAATTAAGTTATTTGGTTTTTTTGGTGTTGAGTTCTGTAAGTTCTTTATATATTTTGGGTGCTAACCCTTTAGTGGATATATCATTTGAATATATCCTCTTCTACTCAGTAGGCTGTATTTTAGTTTTGTTGACTGTTTTCCTTGTGTGCAGAAGCTTTTTATTTTGATGTAGTCCCAATAGTTTATTTTTGCTTTTGTTTACCTTGCCTGAGAAGAAATTTATAGAAAACTGTTGCTACAACCAGTGCCAGAGAAATTACTGCCAGTGCTCTCTTCTAGGATTTTTATGATTTAATGTCTCATATTTAGGTCCTTAATCCATTTTGAGTTAATATTTGTGTATGGTGTAACAAAGTGGTCTAGTTTCATTCTTTTGCATGTAGCTGTCCAGTTTTCCCAATACCACTTGTTGAAAAGACTGTCTTTTTCTCATTCTTATCTCCTTTGTTAAAGATTAATTGACCATATAATCATGGATTTATTTCTGGGCTCTCTATTCTGCTCTATTGTTCTATGTATCTATTTCTGTGCCTGAACTATACTGTTTTGATTACTACAGCTTTCTGGTATATCTTAAAATCCAGGATTGTGATACCTCCAGTTTTATTCTTTTTTAAGATTGCTTTGGCTATTCAGGGCCTTTTGTTATTCCATACAAATGTTAGGATTATTTGTTCTAGTACTGTGAAAGCTGTTAGTGGTATTTTGATACGGATTGCATTAAATCTGTAGATTGCTTTGCATAATATGGACATTTTAGCAATGTTTGTTCTTCCAATCCATGAACATGGAATATCTTTCCATTTGTTTGTGTCACCTTCAGTTCTTTCATCAGTGTTTTATAGTTTTCAGAATACAGGTCTTTTACCTCCTTTGTTAAGTTTATTGCTAGTTACTGTATTATTTTTAATGCAGTTGTAAAATGAGATTGTTTTCTTATTTTCTCTTTCTACTACTTCAATATTAGTGTGTAGAAATGCAATGGATTTCTGTACATTGATTTTGTTTCCTGCAACCTTACGGAATTTTTTTATTAGCTCTGATATTTTTTTGGTGTAGTCTTTCAGGTTTTCTCTATAGAGTTTCATGTCATCTGCATAGTGAGTTTTTAATTTTTTTAATGTTTATTTATTTTTGATAGAGAGACAGAGCATGAGTGGGGGAGGAGAATAGAGAGAGGGAGACACAGAACCCAAAACAGGCTCCAGGCTCTGAGCTGTTAGCACAGAGCCCAATGCAGGGCTCAAACCCACGAACCATGAGATCATGACCTGAGCCGAAGTTGGACACTTAACCAACTGAGCCACCCAGATGCCCCTGCATAGTGAGTTTTAATTTTTCCTTATCAATTTCTGTGTCTTTCGCTCCTTTTTCTTATCTGATTGCTGTGGCTAGCTTTTCCAGTGCTATGTTGAATAAAAGTGGTGAGGGTGGACATCCTTGCCTTGTTCCTGATCTTAAGAGAAAAGCTCTCAGTTTTTCATCATTGAGTTTGATGTTAGATATAGACTTTTCTTATATGGCCTCTATTATGTGAAGGTATGTTCCCTCTAAACCTACTTTGTTGAGGGCTTTTATCATAAAAGGATGTTGTACTTTGTCAAATGCTTTTTCTTCATCTATTGAAATGATCATATGGTTTTTATCGTTTCTCTTGTTGATGTGATGTATCACATTGATTGGTTTGCAAATATTGAACCACCCTTGCATCTCAAGAATAAATCACATGTGATCGTGGTGAATTATTTTTTAAATTTGTTGTTGGATTTGGTTTGCTAATATTTTGTCAAGGATTTTAACATCTATGTTTATCAGAACTATTGGCCTGTAGTTCTCTTTTTTTGTAGTGTCTCTATCTGGTTTTGGTATCAGGGCAATCCTGGCCTCATAGAATGAATTTGGAAACTTTCCTTCAATTTCTGTTTCTTGGATTAGTTTGAGAATAGGTACTGTTCTGTAAATGTTTGGTTGAATCTTTCTGGTATTTTTAATGCTGAGTTTAACCATATACTGGAGAAGGAAAAAAGGAACAGACTTCCAAATTAATATATCACTTTACCAAGAAATGATCTATGCCTAGTTTTAATAATATTATGTGTATATAAGTATGCATTTAGGGGTAGCCAGGCTACACTAGATAGTCACAAATCCTTTGAATATTCTCCAATTCAAATAATAGACCAAGATTCATAATAAGAGAAGGCGTAAAATAGAATGTAATTCATATCTACAGATTTCTGTGGTCCAATTCTGTGTAAATATCTGAGACATTTTTCTTTGACACTGTGAATATAATTAAGTATTTGAGACTTCACCCAATCATCTATAAGAATCCTGATCAAGAAACAAAATGAACCAGGGGGCTTGGGTGGCTCACTTGGTTAAATGTCTGACTTTGGCTCAGGTCATGATCTTGCAGTTCATGAGTCTGAGCTCCAGCTCAGGCTCCGTGCTGACAGCTCAGAGGCTGGAGCCTGCTTCAGATTTTGTGTCTCTCTATCTCTGGCCCTCCCCCACTTGTGCTTTGTGTCTCTCTTTCTCAAAAATAAAAATAAACGTTTTTAAAAAATAAAAAACCCAAAATAAAATGAACTGGACAAATTAAAGCATCTAATATTTTTCCACGTTCAGTCATGAAAAAATTTATATTTATTTTACTAAATTTTTTTTATTATTTTTACTAAATTTTTTAGAATTAAGATGAAATTATTTATAAGAATACTTAGAAAAAATTATATAAATTCCCAAGTCAAAGCCCTTGGTTCTCTGAATAAATGAAACAAAGTTATTATTTTGCTGTATGAGTAATTTCAATATATATTTTATCTGAGAAAATGTTCGTATTTGTATCAAAGTCTCTGCATTTTAACTAGGAATAAAATTCTTGCAACCATTGCCCAGTGATTGTAGAGCATGGTGGTCTCAAATTATATAATTAAATAGCAGAAGAAAAGATCTTTACTGTAATGCATCTAAGAAAAAAATAAGACATCAGAGAAGAGCTTTTTTATTTTTTTAAATATTTTAAAAGGTCTATTTTTGAAAGAGAGAGACAGAGCGTGAGTGCATGAGGAGCAGAGAGAGAAAGAGAGAGAGAGACATAGAATCTGAAGCAGGCTTCAGGCCTTGACCTGTGAGCACAGAGCACTACGTGGGGCTCAAACCCATGAACTGTGAGATCATGACATGAGCTGAAGGTGGACGCTTAACTGACTGAACCACCCAGGCACCTCAGACAAGAGGTTTTTAGAATAAAATTATCAAATAAATACTTGTGTGTATATTTCTGATAAGATATACACTTTTTAACCTATCACTTTGGAATTAAAATACAACATTAAGATTTGAGGGGGAGGGAACCTCTTGTAACACTTCCAAAGAACTAAATAGTGTTAAGATAAAATATGTAGCTTAATATTTTGACCAGCTTTGTTCAAGGCCAAATACTATAATGGAAGAAAAGTTTATTATCCTTAAGTAGCTGAGTGATAATATTGGAGTCCAGGCCATGTCTGCCTTTTCTATCATTATGCTTCTCTTCATTTAGCAGAGTGGCTCATGGTAGGTGATCAATATATTTAAAAATGAGTAAAGAATATGATATTGGCATGCATGGTTTAGAGGAGAGAAAGCACTAATTTGACATTGCTGATCTAAAAAATATTTTCATAAGAATAGTTGGTATTTAGTAATTATTTGTATTTATATTATTTATTTATATTTAATAAATATTAATGTATAGAATTCTTTAGATTGAAGTCATTTTCAAGTATAGAAGAGAAATGTTTTCCAAACTCATAGCGATTAAAGTGTCTCTTAAGAACAGCTAGTTGCCCCCCCACCCCCAACGCACACAAAAGAACATCCAGTTCTGTTTGCTTGAATTAGATGATTACCAATTTCTCATCTAATTTGATTTCTATACCAGGACTAACCACTGTGAGGAAGTGACTTGTGCAGGCAACCAGTAAATTGAGAATACATGAAATAGCATTTTGGTTTGTAAAGCACTATCATAGAGCAATTTTGTCAATTTCTTACTTTGACATTGAGAATTCCTCCCTACTTGTCTCTATTCTCCAATATATTTAGATACATGGGGGCCAAGACAAAGCTTAAGATTTTAACCCTTTGGTGGCCATCCTAGCAGTTATTGTGTCATACATACATTTCATAAATATTTGCTAAGTGACCAAATAAGTCTATTAATAAATGAAAAAAAAATACAAACCTGGAGGTCATATCCTACATGCATGATGCAGGGCCTCTTCATCTATCACCAAATCACTTCTCTAAAAATCATCTTTCACTGTTTCATTTAACTCAAAATACTATCATTTGGTGGTATGTTTTAATATCATGACAAATTATTAGCACTTCTGAAAATTTAAGAATATCTTTGTTTATTGATTTCTTTATGCATTTATTCATTAATCCAATACGTACTAAGTTACTGAATGTTTAGTATGTGTTAGAAATCGTTCTCTGTGCCTTATGTGAGTAGGGAGATATTTGTATTTTTTCATAATTTACATTTGGACTTACTATGTAATTGGAATCTAAAATATAAACATAATGAAAAATGTTTTATCAACAACATATCATCATTTAAACCAAATCGCTGTCTTAAAAATCAGACCTGTAAAATTTACTGAAAAACAAATCTGCAGGATATTTCTCCAATTCCTTGCACTGATTGACTAATGTAAAAAAATACACAATTTTTATTCGTATCTTTTTCCTAATCATCTTTGCATCAAAATATTATTTAATCTATTCATTTAAATGGATAAATAACAGATAATTTAATAACCTCTTAGTTTTTATAAAGCACTTCTTAACTATTAGTTTTTTAGAAAAAAAAAAGAATACCAGATGCACCTCTCTGACCAACTTGTATTATATATAAGGTCTTAATGTAATAGCCCATGCTATTTCTGAAGGAATCTAAATACAATGGTATTACCAATATGTATGGATATCTATACTGTTTTATTTAGAATTTTTAAAAAGATTAGGAATAGAGATTATTTTTTAGAGATTAATTTTTATAGAAAAAATATTATATTTTTAGAATATATATATTCTATAGAAAAGACAGTTGCCTCTCTTAATGATATTTTCTTGAAAATGTGGTTAAGAATTTGCTTAAGAATTTTCTGTACTGATGAATGCATTGATGACTTCTTGACTTCCTGGAGAAGTTCCCACATTTCCTGATAATTAGAGAGCTTAGTTTTTATCTTGGTATGAACTTAAAACTGTTCGCAGGAGAATCCTTTGAGAAGTTAGCTTATTTTTTGTGCAGCTCTTGAAAAGAACATATTCCTTTTGAAGGGCTATCTATATAAGAAAGTAAGACATGTTACTACTGTTTCAAAAGTGTTTTCTTTGCTACCTTCAGATTTCAACATAGACCTCATCAAGACATTATGGGATTGGACAAAATACATTTAGTCCACCCTGTCTATAAACTATAATTGTATGTATGGACATCAAGCCCAGCTAATAGAACTGCAGAACTGGTCCTCAGTAATTCAATTCATTGAGCTTATATTGTGGCGAATATCCCAATGCTTTGTGATTCTAATACTTCATCTTTCCATGGAAACGTTACCTTCTTGATCTTTTGTTATGACCTATGTTTATTATGAAAATCAACATCTTTTTTCTGGTTTTAACATCTCAAAATGCATTTTGCTCCCAACTATCCAGGGCTATTTACCTGATAGCTTTTAGTGATGAATTTTCTACCTGCCTTATATCCAAATGCTATTCCAAGGTAATGACACCCTCTTTCTCATGGTCTCTTTGGGTGAAGACTTAGCTGTCTATTTTTTTTTTTTTGATTTAAATTTCAGCTAGTTAACATACAGTGTAATATTAGTTTTAGGTGTACAATATAATGATTCAGCACTTTCATACATCTCCCCAGTGCTCATCACGAGTGCACTGCTTAATCCCCATCACTAAAACTATTTGAGATAGTTTTCACAAAGTTCTATCATATATATAATATCATCTTTAAAGATAAGAGCAATTCTATTGAAATTGGATGCAGGATAGAAATTGAGAGGATGTAGTTATAGCAACTGAAATTTAGCCAGAATATTTTATACTTGCCCCTTAGGCAATAAGTCAATAAAGGCTAAATCTCCATACAATTTAGAAAAAAAATAAGTAAGCAAAAATAGTAGCAATTATATTATAATTTACATTTTGTGAAACATAAATTTGAATGTAAACCATATCCTCATCAAATAATTGATCTTCCTTTCAAACCCCCATTAGTAATGCCTTTGCAATTTTGTGGTACTGAATTACAGAAAATAGCTTACTTCTACAGTTTTACAAAATACTATCAATTAACTATGAAACATATAGTTTATTTTCTAATAAATTCTCTGGTTAAGCTCATCATTGAGATAGCCAGTTACATTCAATGTTACTTAAAAGATTTCCTGTTAACAATCTTTTCAAACAGTTTTATATGAGAAATAAAGAACATGCCTGCAATTAGACAGATGTCATTAAGGTATTGATTTTCTCACTTTAATAAGTTTAAAAAATTAATTAGAAAATAGAGGAAGAATCAGCATTAAAAATCCCTCTTAATTCAATAATTCAGTGGTGCCTGGGTGGCTCAGTGGGTTAAGCATCCGACTCTTGATTTCGTCTCAGGTCATGATCTCACAGTTCCTGAATGGGAGCCCCGCGGCCCCATGTTGACAGTGTGGAGCCTGCTTGAGATTCTTTTTCTTTGCCTCTCTGTCTCTCCTCCCACACATGCACTCTTTCTCTCTCTCTCAAAATAAATAAATACACTTTAAAAATAATTCAGTTAAAACTTGGAGAATATTTTTTCCTCATATATTATAATAAAATTAAATTCTTCCTAAACTTACGGCTGTTAATGGTTATAATTAAAATGCATGACAATGGGATTGTTTTGGTTTTCCTTCTCTTCCTTCTTCTTTAAAGATTATGTGTCATAAACCTGGATTTGGGTCCCAACTCTTTATGAAAACTTACATTTCCTTTTGCAGAATCTGTTAGTGGATTTGTGTCCCACTTATGCCTGCATGAATCTACTCATATACTATCACACTTGAATGCCATGCAGGAATAACCTTTCTGGCTCCTGTTTTGAATAATTGAAACAATAACTTTCATTTTTATATTGCCTTAAAGAGCACAAAATGGCTTCACATACATTATTTTTTTATTGTTACAAAAGCCCTGGAAATCCTTATTGCTAAATCTTTTTTACAGATAAGGAAATAGAAACCAAAGGGTTATTTAATGTCATACTCCTCATAAGTTAAGAAATTTTTTAAAAGCTATGTGTTTAAACAATTCATCTGATTTTGGATCTATTAATTTTAAATATACTAATGTTTATTTTTCTAATGCTGTAGAACTGCACAGGTGTGGATTTCACTGCCTCTCTCTTTTTTCTGCATTTGTTTCCTAAAAGTGATATCCATTCAAATATGATCTGAATCATTACCCTCTCTGCTTTGTTCAGCACCTTACAGCTTCAAGGGTTTACCATCACTGGTACTGGCTGATAGCAAACATTCAAAAACATCTTTTCAAATTCATGAATGAGATCTTGAGAGTAACTTGGTTCCTCAATGCTACCATGTTCAGGAGCCAACTGGGTTATGTGGGGCACGTGAAGAAATTCAGCAGGATTAAAGCCTATCAATGAAAGTTGTTGCTGCTGCTATAATTGTTGCTGTTATTAGTTTATTCCTAAAACTGCAATAATTATTTATAGGAAGTTGTTTAAAATAAGTTTTCTTTTTTGACATTTCGCATATGATATTCATGAAAAGTTTGTAATGTTGCATTGTAATGCATTGTAAAACCCACATAGTGTGTGTGTTTGGGTGTGTGTAATGTTTCTTTTTAAATGTAATTGCCAAAGAAACAAAAATAAGGGTTTGTCTTTGTTTATTCTTTACACTCAATGTCTATTTTATGCCATGTACTTTTCTAGGCACCCATAGCAGGAGAAGAGTAAAGTCCCTGCTTTCCTCAATGTACCTTTTAGTAAGAAAAAAAGGCATATAGCAAATAAATATAAGAAAAATCTAACCTTGTTCAATCTCTTATTTTAGTCGTGTCTATTTCTCTGTTTTGGCATTTTAAAGTTCTTTTCCAATTGTCATGCAAAAATTTTTAAAAAAAATTTTAATGCTTATTTTTGAGAGAGAGAGAAAGAGTGAGAGCATGAGCAGGGGAGGGGCAGAGAGAGAGGGAGACACAGACTCTAAAGCAGGCTCCAGGCTCAGAGCTGTCAGCACAAAGCCCGATGTGGGGCTTGAACCCACATACCATGAGATCATGACCTGAGCTGAAGTTGGACGCTTAACTGACTGAGCCACCCACACGCCCCAGTCATGTAAAATTTCTTGAAGCTGTGATTCGGTATTATTTCTCATCTTTTTTGTTTGTTTGTTTGTTTTTGTTTGTTTGTTTTTGCCACATCAAGCTTACAGCTACACTTTTCCTTTTCCTCATTATGACCAGGAGGCTGAGTCACAGCAAATAATGTTTCATGATTTGTTCATTTGAACACTAGGACGAAAGTCTTGCTGACACCTGTTAATATAGAATATGATACATACTGTCATACCTCTAGAATTAGTAGTTGAAATCATTCTACTAATTAGTCTTTTATTGTGTTTGGTTATTTAATGTACATTCCATATTTTATTGACTCTTAGACTTCATTGATTGTAGGATGCACTGTTAAGCAAAAATTAATACATAAGAAAAAATGCTCTCAATTTAAATTAGGACACAGTGCCCCAATCTGAATGCACAATCCGCAAAGTGGAAACATCACTTTTTGGTTGCTTTGAAATTTCTTTCTTCTATTCTGAGGTATGTGGCATTTCTCATGCCTTTAGTTGTATTGTTTAGTAGGTGATAGGCCTCTTTTTGTAACCATTTTAAAATAAAATATTGTCACCTTTATCTATGATGCAATTTTCCTCTGTAGGTTCCATAAAGTACTTGGTTATTGCTTTACAAGAAAATATGAAATTGTCGTCATTCTTCTAACGATGAAAATTTAATTTTTGCTCTCATTCATGATTTTCTACAACTCCATATGTAGTTTTATTGCTGAATAGCCTTGTAATGTTTTCTTAAAACATTGTAATTAGTAATTTAACCCAAATAGAAGTAAATATAACTCACTCGTAGTGATGAATATGTGACTACCTTGCACATGGCCCACCTTGCACGTGCACAATGATAACTAAATCATGAGGACTGTTGCATGACTACAATTTTAAGAAACATTGGTGTCAGACACATACTACTGTACTATCCTGTATTAAAATGTTAAATGTAACAATATGTGTCATAGAATTGATAAAATGTGATAGGATGCTTGTAGACATTTTTGTAAGTATATGCTAGAACAATAATACTGGTTGTTAAAGCATTCAAATAATCCCGCTCCATAGCCATTTAGTCTGTTCTTCTAAGTTTCTTATGTGATCCTGCCATATTGTCATGTGACTGGTTTCCTAGGACCTGGGATCCTGGATTTAAGGGTAATATGTGACTCAGCAAGAGCCTCCAAAGACACCATTTAAGTGTTATGGCTGACATCGAGTCAGATTTATAAGGGTCTCTTTTATCAGTTGGCCAACATTTTGACTATCACACTTGTATTATAATTATTAATTTGTAACTTGACCTCTAAATTTATAGTAAAACTTTAAGTTCTGCCATACATGTACATACACAGCATACAAAGAATTCCTAAACTAAATAATGAAATTGCAAATAACACAATAAAGTATGGGGAAAAGTCAGATACATCATGAAGGAAGGTATAGAAATGGCTGTTAAGTGCGTGGAAAAGTACTCAACAAACTAATCATTGTAGACACGCAGTTTGAACTACAATGAGTTCTCACTACACAAACACCCTAGAAATTCTAAAATTGGAAATGTTGAAACTTTAAATATTGGTAAGTATTCAGAGCATGTGGTGGAACCGCTTCGTAAGACAGTTTCACAATCCTGTATGTATAGTATATATACATTTACCATATAATCCAGCAATTCACTTCTGAGGTATTTACGTAGGAGTGATGAAAATACCTGTCCATGCAAACACTTGCTTGGAGATATCACAACTGAATAGTGTTTCTCCACAACTGGTATTCATCATCTCAAGCTATTAAAAACAACAATAACAATAACAAAAATACCATGGAATTTGAGCGGTCCATCAGTGGAAGCTGAAAGAGAACTAAGAACTTGGAGCATTTGTGGAATGTCAGACTTGTAATGGACCAACACAGGAAGCACTTTCCTGGCCAGTGAATAATGATACCTGTTTTAACAAACCAAATATAGTCATAAGTTAAATCTCTCTTATCCTGCGTGGAAGCTTTCTAGTCCCAAGTAACGTAAGTAGTACAAACTCTCCTGCCTTTCTAGGACATACTCACCCTCTGCCCTGCATTTTCTCCTTTCATGATGCAGTGTACTGATTTTTGTTGTCATTGTATTGGTTTGTGTTCTCTCTCTTGACAGGTAAATTGTGTGACCCTGCCCCAAACCCCACCTTCAGTGTACTTTGTTTTTCTTTCACAACCCTCTCTTGACTTGCAGATAAAACCATCATTTTCACTTTTAATTGCTGACATCATCAAAACACCTATTTTTTTTTTTTTTTTTACCTTTTCTAATCTCTAGATTTTCTCCAGCTATCTGCACTGTGACTGTTTTCTTACTATTCCAATATCTATCGCTGCACATTAAGGCCAAAATTTAAGGGATTAAAATAACTATTATTATCTCTCATAATGGAGTTGACTGGATTCAGCAGAGCCGTTCTTCCTCGAGTCTCTTTTGTAGCTGCAAGCAGATGTATGCTGAGGCTCCAATGATCGGAAAGCACAGCAATGCTGGATGGCCAAGATAGCTGATTCACAAGGTTAACAGTTGATGCCAGCTGCTGGATGGGACTCATCCAGGTTATTGACTGGAGCACCTGCATTTGGCTGCTGTATGTGACTTGTGCTTCTAACGTACAGCTACTGGCTTCTAAAGGGGAGGATACTAAAAGTGAATGTTCTGAGAGGCAGAAGGCTGAAGCTACCAGCCCACAAAAAGACATCCGGGTCTGGCATAGTACCACTTTCACCGGATGCTATTTGTCAAAGTAGACACATAGCCAACTTAAATTCAAGAGGATGCAAAAATAAACTCCATCTATCGATAAGATGTCAGAAACTTATTCTGAAAAAGAGAACAGATAGGGAGGCAAGGTGTTACGTTGGACCTTGCCACACTAACTTTTACTTTTGCCAGCTAGTAACACAGAGAAAGAAAGAGGAGAGGAGAGAGAAGGAGAAAAGAGGAGAGGGGAGGGGAGGGGAGAAAAGGAAAGAGGCAGCAAAATAAAGAAGAAACAGTCATTTGGAACTGTGTATTTCTGTTTAATACATTGCTGTTTTACACTGTGCAAATGTTCATCAACAAAACTATGTATACCTGAAGATGGGATTGCTGTGATCACGGCAGATGTGTTTCCTTATGTGTTTGTAACGTTCCTACACTATAAAGCAGCATCCAGAGTGCCATGCAGACAAGAGTCACACATTCAAAGACTTTACAATTTGGAGCTTATTTAATATCAAATATCATTCTCAGAAAGAACACTGGTTTACAGCCAGTAAATCTCTGATTCTGTAATCTCCAATTGTATCTTGGGAACTGATATTTTCTATGACATTAGCGTCAAGAGGCTGACTACGCACGTAAGACTTTTCTAGTTTCTTTGGGTGGTCAGTTATGAATCAACCATCCATGAAATTGTCCGGTCCTTTTGAAATCAGACTGTATTTTCAGATCATAATACCATTTTGGGAGTAATTTGCTCTGCGTCTCATCTGCACATGTTCGTGCTGGCAGAGCATGCCAAACAACACTATCTAGATAAGGAATTTCAATACAGGACTTCTTAGTGGTCTTTTGTTGTTTGGCTTTACATTTTGTTTTTGTTCTTTGGTATCCATCTCACAGCAAGAGTACCTGTGGCTGGGTCCCAGAAGTCATGGCATGTCTCGATTTAATTTGCAAACAGGAAATGGTTAAACCTTTCTGTTTCTTAAGACGTAGGCGGGTTTTCTGCAGAGGAGTAGTGTTCACAGTGTCTGAAGTATTTCTTTATAGTTACAAAAGCTGTTTAATCTTCAAGTAGCTGTTGCATTGACAGGCTGAGGTAGCATGAGACAGTCATTAACATTTTGTTCTGAATTGTGGTATGTTTCCCGTTATCAAAGCTTGTGGATGCAAGCAGCTGAAAGCTCTTGCTATGAATGAGCCAAGTTTTTACCTCTTGGAACACTAAGAAAATGATCGTTCTTGTGTATTTTATCTTTTCTGTAATGGATAGGGCACTGTGCAAAGTGGCATAGGACGCTCATTTTTAGCATATTTTTTTCTCTTATCTTTTCTCTAATTAACCTTGTTCATGTTGAATTAGCCTGGCTTCCTGAGTTTACCACATATTCATATACAAAACTTGAGAAAAATGCTACTTACACCGGGTTTAAATCTTGTCCTGTTAAACCTGAACATGCAGTTACGAAGAGGTAAATTTGCACAAACACTATTAAGACAGAATATTGCTAACTTGAATTATTTATAGAATGATTGATTTGGGGATCAATAAAAATTAAAACTGTACCATCTCATTTCAATAAATATTTCAAAGTTATATATATATACGCTACTCTTGAGTCGCTATTTCATTTTTCACATATTTGTTCATTCTTGTTTCTGTCTTGCATAATGTTTTCTTACATCGGAAATTATCACATTCGCTAAATCCCATTGCATTTTCTGTCTAGCTTTGCATAAAGTTTACATGATGGTAGTCTTGACATAATGTGAAGATAAACAGTAGTTGGAAAATAAAGGGTGCATTTTCCAGTAATTGTTTCTCTCACTTTATACTTTCTTTGAATCTAAAACCAAGGCATAAGGCGTTGATATGATTCTTGCTTTCTGGTTCTGAATCTTACACATTTAGTCTATTTTATCACAGCCCATTCTGGCCAGCCTCCATTCCCACTACTAACTTATTAAGCAATCTAATAATCAGTATGCTAAATACATAATATTCACATAATATTCAAATATACTTGGCAGTTTGTGTTTTGAGATAGCATTTTTCTGTTATTTCTGACCATGGGAACTTTTTGATAACAGGGCTGTTATTTTCAAATTATAATGGAGGGTCTAACTTATAAGCAGTGTTCAATAACTTTGGAGAGATAATTTAAAATGAATAAATGCATTTTAAAGGCCTCTGATGAATGTTATTATGAACCTAGAAAAGCAATGCTTCAATTGTAAAGGAGAAAATAATACAAAGCTTACTCAAATTTATGTTACAGTCCTCAAGTTTCAGGCAGTAGTACCCCCTATTTGTATGTATGATTGGTTGGTGGAAGTGGTTGTATTTTAAAATTATCCTTTTCATGAAATACAAAAGCAGAAAGATTTTTCATGCTTATTAAAACACACTTTTTAGAATTGTTTTTCATTGTGTACTTAGGGCTAAAATTTCGTTCCAGGTTTCCTAACTAACAAGTATTAAGCATTCATCTTGTACCTACGCGAATGCAACCCTCCCCACATACTTGTAGCCCAGGAAAATTCAAAGAGAATGAATCCATTTTACCATTTTTAAAATCTCAGAAATTTTGAATCAGTAGAGGTGTCTTTCTGATGTGTCTGCTTTATCTTTGCTTCACGCAGTAGCTAAGGCTTCTTTAATGCAAAGAGAAATACTTCCCACTTAGGACCCACAAACCAAAGTTTGCCTTGTGGCAATGATAGATTTAATCTGTTTCTCCAAATTAAGAAGTTTCATAATGAGAGTAAAAGAATAAAAGGAAAGGGCAATTGAAATGCAAACTAATATAGGTACTTATATATGGTAGAGCAGGTAAATTAGTAAGATAATCTCTGAAGAAAAAGAATAAATGTGGATATAAATAAAGAAACAAATAAAACAAAGTAAAGGCATGATAAAGACAGCAAAGACAATGGTATATGGTGTTCACTTTGTGCAAGAAACATAAACATAGGTATCATGGGGCATCTCAATAAAATAAGAAAATAAAAGACAATACATACAAGAGACAGATCAAACCACACATTCAGTCGCATTCAGAAATGTGTTCTGAATTGATTTCATATCTATATAAGGAGGGTGTGTGTGTTTGTACTTTTTGTTCATGTATTTGTGTCATCCATACCCTGAACTCCTGTGGTGGATTTGGAATGAAAATACATAGGCAGAATTGCAGTTAGGAAGAACTGAAGTTTTGTTTGTTTCTTGAATGTAAGTAAATATTTTTGTTTCACTAGAGCATTATTTTTACATTAAAATTTCTGCCCATGAAATGCTAGTTTTTTCATCCTCCATGTGGTTTTTTATATGAGCAGGAGCACATTAGCTATTACTAATCATAGATCCAAACTACTCTCACTACATGTTTGGATAATATGTGATATCAAAGTACTGAGTGACTTTTTTTAGTGACTAAAATATTTGCCTTTCTTCCTCAGAAATATTCACTTCTGTAAGTTTAATCAGGATATATTGTTTCCTTCCTTCCTTCTTTCTTTCTTCCCTCCTGTCCGTCCTTCCTTCCTTCCTTCCTTCCTTCCTTCCTTCCTTCCTTCCTTCCTCCTCCCTCCCTCCTTTCCTTCCTACCTTTGTCCCTCCCTTTTGCCCTTCCTTCCATCTTTTCTTTATTTCTAACTTCCTAGATCCCTTCCTTCAGCAAATACTTACTAATATCCTGCATGATCCCTTCCAGTATGGATGTGAGAGAAAGATAATAAAAATACAAGGAAAAATAAATTAGCCATTTACATGTGGGATATGAATTTCTCACAAATTCAGGTAAACAAAGATCTAACTTTGAGAAACAATTATCCGCGAACTTTTTTGTACTTTGTTCTTCCATTCTATGACATAAGATCTATTGTTTTGTTTCCAAGTTAGTCTCCTTATTATACTATAATTATAACTCTCTTCATATTTAGTATCAGTCACATTGAAGATTTTCTACCTTATCTTCTTTCCTGTATCAGAAGAGGTTCAGAGGAGGACTGTGGCATCATGGCTGCAGGTGAAAATGTTCACTGTTGTGTACTCTAGATTCCTTGACATGCGTGAAATCCCTCTCGCTTAGGATATGAGATCCCTTGAAGCTGGTGTTAGTTGATATGAATGGCTTTTATCCTATTATGTAGGGTAAATGTAGGGTAAGATTTAAAATAATGACCCTTTTGATGTTGATCTTAATGGCAGAAAAGAGGACTATATAAGTGGAAATATAAACCAAGTGCAAACACAATTAGGTAAATAATATTAGTGCATACAAGCATGAAATACAAAATTACAACGCAAAACAATTAAGATTACATATCACATATTAAAAAATGAAAGTCTACTTTTTAATTATTATAGTAGGGTTTAACTGATAAAGATATAAAGGTGCTGATCTTCTGATTCCCTTTTACCCTCTGTGAAATAGGTCCTCTTTTCTGAATTTAAAGAAGTACCATGTGTGGACACACATGCATACACACACACCATGTTCTAATTCATTCAATAGCCAATATAAAGCTATTAAATCCATCTTTTATGAAAGTGCTGTTATATTTTATTTTAGAGCTTTAAGTTATAATAAAATAGCTATATACATTGATTTAACAGTTTTCTGCATAGACAAAAGAGCAGACTATGTATTATATTAGAAAAGCAAAAAACTCAATTGAATAAACGTTTGTTGTATACCAGTTATATATGAAGTAGTGTGACAACTTCTTGCAGAAGACATAAACACGAATGATCCTTCTGTGCAAGAAGCTCACAATTTGCTAGATATGATCATGTAGCTTAAGAGTATTTATCCCAAACTGCAAAATGGATACAGGGCTGAAACAAAGCAAAAAGAAACTATTAATATGAGGAAAGAAGCTTACAATATTTCTCATATAGTCTTATATTCCTTTGTGTTCACTAAGCTATGCTTAGGAAGTATAAATAAGAGCGCCTGGGTGGTTCAGTCGGTTAAGCGTCCAACTTCAGCTCAGGTCATGATCTCACGGTCTGTGGGTTTGAGCCCCGTGTTGGGCTCTGTGCTGACAGCTTGGAGCCTGGAGCCTGTTTCGGATTCTGTGTCTCTCTCTATCTCTGCTACTCCCCCGCTTGCACTCTGTCTCTGTCTCTCAAAAATGAATAAACGTTAAAAAAATACAAAAAAGGAAGTATAAATATGTATGAGTTCCTTGTTTGTGGGAGTCCTGACTCTGGTCCCTAGTCTGATATGTTTTTTCCTCAAATAGTGTATTGGTTGACATTCAAAGAAAATATTTGTGATCCACCAAGCCATGTGTTCATTTAAAATGGTAAAAATTGACCTTGTTTATTGGTATGTTAGAAGATATCAAAAGTATTGCTTTAAATCTACTCACCTACTTCCTTTAAAATGTTTTTAAATAGTAATATGACAAGAATCAATCCATTGTTAAAGGCTTTATTTTGCTTTATGCTTACAGTTCTTCCAAAGGTTTATGAAATATTCTTTTTTTAAAAAAAATGTTAATGTAATAGGTGTATTTTTAAAAGTTTGCCTACTTGTTTAGTAATCTCTACACCCAATGTGGGGCTCAAACTCACAGCCCCAACATTAAGAGTTGCCTGCTTTTCCAACTGAGCTAGCCAGGCACCCTTGAAATATTCTTCCGAAGTATGACCATGTTACTTTCTATACTTGGATTTTGGATTGGTTCTTATCTAGCTTCACTTCAGCACTTCTTTTCTTTTCTTTTCTTTTCTTTTCTTTTCTTTTCTTTTCTTTTCTTTTCTTTCTTTCTTTTTCTTTTTGCGAGAGAGAGAGAGAGAGAGAGAGAGAGAGAATTTCAAGCAGGCCCCAAGCACAGCGCAGAGCCCAACTTGGGGCTTGGTCCCACGACCCTGGGATCATGACCTAAGCCAAAATCAAGAGTCAGATGCTCTACCGACTGAGCCATCCAGGTGCCCCAGCGCCTCTTTTTTAATCATTATCATTAGCTCATCTAGCTTGAGAATTACCTCCTCTATGAAACCTTTCCTGGTCTTTCCTCCTTAAAGCTACTTCTTGCCTTTGTTTTGGGCCCATGTTTTAATATTTTAATGTCACACAGAATGATAATGTGTCCACCAGAAGAGGCAAAATCTGGGTCTTTTCATTTTTGGCATTTGTTTTTAAACTAGTGTCTGACACATGATTGACATTCAATAATTGCTTGCAATAAGGATGCTAGTAACAAAGGTAAAGGGCAGCAAGACTAGAAAGAGATTCCAGCCTCCCCCACTGGATGACTCCTAAGGAAATTACTGTAAATTTATTATCAATCTTACACAATCCAGGACTGAAGTACAGCATATAAGTATTCTCTTCAAAGTGACCTTTCACATTTGGGGGCCAAATCTTAGCTTCAAAAGTTAATTGCTTATATGTCTATTTAAAACTATTGCTGTTAAAATTAATTGTGTAGATTGAGTGAAAAGGAATTGAATGGCGCCTTCTTTAAGCACTTTACTTGTAGGCTTAGATTAATGATAATCATTTCTTAGGGTGACAACTGGAAAAAGACTCTTATATAATTAGAAATTCAAATAAAGCACTTATATATATCTTTATAAATGAAGTTACATTTATTTTAGTTCTTTTCAAATAAAGCATATTAAATTTCCATTTTCTATGCTTCCTCTTATCCAGATACATCTTCAGAGATTTATAGGTCTATTTCTTAAATGATCATTTAAAAAATTGCCACCTGGATTAATTATTTCACGAGGAATAATTGTCATTCTCCAACAATTATCCATAATGGCGAGCACAGGGGTGGAGCTCATTTGACAGCCTTTGCCCTTGCAAATGTATTTGGTAAGGTAAAATAGCAAGTGGTACAGTGACTAAAGGAAATAATAAACTATAAGAGAATGAATCTTCTAAAATAGTTTAAAAATAACCAATTTTGTATAGTTCTAGCTACTAGAAGGCAAAAGAATGTCACATACCTAAAATAAAATGTCATCGTTTTCTTTTAAGAAGTGATATTTTTTGTCAGTGGTATAATTCAAAAATGTTAGATAGCTATCTAGTTTCTCATAGATGGCGGTTACCATTGGAGTGTATTATTTTATTAATATTTGTAACATTTAGAAGGTCGCAGACCCATATTAATTATGGGACCCATATTTTCTTAGATAGCAAATACATAGCTTATATTACAAGAAGTTTCAGGTAAGGATCAGTGTAGTACACTGATTCCCTCAAGGACACAAGGTCTTTTCATGCTTTCTTTTGGCCACCTTAGTGCACTCACTTTGTTTCAAATCATAGCTTCCAATAGCATCACCTCCATCACCTTGTGACCAAGGAAATGTTTCCTAGGTCTGGACCACTACAGCTGACTTCACATGTACTTGACCCAAACTAGTCATTGAACCAATCATCGGTCACAAGAATTCGATGACATACTGACTTAGATGAATCAGGAAATACCCCTGATGTGACAATGGAATATTTCACTTTGCTTCTGAATACTGTGTAGGCACAAAGGATGACTGACCACAATTGAGATTCCCTTAGCCAGTTTGAAAAGCAGAATGCACATTAAATGGTAAAGCAGAAATGTTGTTTAGGTGCTAATTGTGTTACGAGAAAGAAAACTGTCACGTGATAAGAACAACCTAAGAAACGTAACTCAAAATAAATCCAGAAACAAAGAAACCTTCCTGATTCCCCAGGGATATTTCCCAAAGCTATGAAATCAAACACTGTAAAAGAAAATCATGCCGTGGCCTTTCTGGAAATGTTAATCAACAAATGAAGTCCAAGATTCTGAAAGTATGAAATAGAAATAAAACACTGATGATTTCCCTGGGACACCTGTGTGGCTCAGTCGGTTAAGCATCCAACTTTGGCTCAGGTCATGATCTCATGGTTCCTGAGTTCCAGCCCCACATCGGGCTCTGTGCTGACAGCTTAGAGCCTGGAACCTGCTTCAGATTCTGTGTCTCCCCGTGTCTCTGCCCCTCCCTCGCTCACACTCTGTCTCTCTCTCTCTCAAAAATAATTAACGTTAAAAACATTTTTAAAAAAACACTGATGATTTCTTGATTTTAGTATACCCATTCCCTGATGTAAGGGGAAAGCACATAAAATTTTGAAGTGAACAATACTACCGTGTATGTTAACAAAAGCTAAAATTTTTCTTCGTAGCTGCTTGAGCTATGCATGACCCTGCAGAAATCTGATTGGATTGTATTTCTTAATATACACAGTATACATAATGCATCATACAAAGCTTCTAGCTTGACCATTTAAGATTTGAAATTGAATACATAATAAATGTCTTGTGAGCGCATCTTACCTCTTGTTTGTCTTATCTTTCAATGACTATAGCAGTTACTACTGCTTTTTCTGAATTGTTTCCAGGATTATTTCTGTACAATCTTTTGTCAGAAGCTAATTTCAGTAAAATCTTTTTTACACAATAGCATAATGTTATCCTTTTTTATAATATAAACAACCAAAATAGCTGCCATGCTGAAATTTAATAACATGCTTCACTGAATACAATGCATTCACTTGTTTTTCTGTGTTATTTAATCTCCAAAAGGTACATATCACCTACAATTTAATATAATTATATCAGAGTATCTAAAATATAAATATTAATATCACAGTAAGAAAGTAGATAAGTATTTATTTTAAAACTTGCATGGTCTATGACAACTCTGAAGTATATTTTGTTCTTAGTGTGTTTATTGTGCTTGTGGTAACAATGCCTGGATATAATTTTGTTATCATATAAATTTTACTGTCACTGGGTGTCTATTTTTTCATTTAGACTTGCAAACTTAATTTGAAAAAGCTTTAGAGCAGGCCTATGAATATTACATGTGTATATTAGAAGTAAAAAAAATGTAGTTGCTGTATACATTATTGAAGACTATCTTAGTAAGAGGTTGCACATTGAATAATTTTTTCTCTTCAAATTCTCCTCATTTTCATGTTAATGTCTTTGGAAATGTCACTTCAGTACTTTTGCGATTACAAACTTTTCAACAACTATCCATAAATAATGCATCAGTGACAATATTGTTCTAATAACTTATTTAGTCCATAATTAATTCACAGCTCTAGGCATATTTAAATAAGGGTCTTCTTTTAAGTTTGTTGCTTTCAGGGCTGCTCGTTTAGGCAATCTGAAAAAACAAAATTCAAGACCAAAATAGCATGCTTCCCGTGGTTATAGTTTGGAAGTTGCAATCTACGACAAACATATGCTCCCATATAAATTACCTGAAATATCTAAATCCATGTAGGATGTTTTTCTCCACCCTCCCTTTAATTTGCTCTGGGGTTTTAATTGCCAACTATGGATTCTCCTCTCTTATTCCCCAATTCCCACTTTTCATGCAGAGGAGTTAATGGGGTTATAATCTCGTAATTAAAGAAGATAATTCTAATTTCTCTGATGACTCTTTATTATGATAATCTTGTTAAGATTATGGTGTTTCATTTGTTACTATACGTGAACAGTTGGCTGTGTGGAGGCAGCCTTGCTACTGAGTCACTCACTAAATAATTGAAAAAGCAGAACACTCCAGCCTGCAAAGTCTTACTGCTAATGTAAGAACAAAGTTAGATTTAACTTTCTGTAAATCTATCAAATGAACCCTTGGACATACCACATACTCAATATGTCATCAAATAAAAGGTAAAGCTTCATTAAGCAACTATCTGATTTTGTATTTAATAAAGAATTGTTTTTTCTAGATTGGTGTCTTTGTATCAATTGGCACAGCAAGAAACATAAAAGACAGCTCATTAACTAATTTACCAAACATAGCAATGATACCAGAAAGTTCAAAAAATGCCTCATTCATTAGAATTAGCCCACATATGTAACGTACTGTAAGTTTGCATTTAAGTTATTTCTTAAGATGTAGTGCTTGTGAAAGAATCATCTTTGATTGTACTGGAGTCCCCAGTGGTCTTTGAGCATGGCTGCCCTTAATTTCAGTGATAACAAGTCAAAAAGTAACAATGCAGTATGGGGTAGCAGTATGTCTTCATGAGTTATATGTACTAAGTGAATTTACAGATTGTAAAATATATCTTGTCAGTTTAACATCTTCTATTTGTTTAAAGAATTTTTTGAAGTAAACAGCTGTGCCATTTGTATAAAGCCTACTGTTTACGGAGGAGCAAGTCATAGAAAACCCAAGCAATTAAGACCCAGTAACTCTCTCTTTCCTACTTAAGAATATTTTGAATGGATCAACTTTAAATATAAAAAGGGAAATTACTTTTTAAAAAAAAAGCACTCTGGGGGTGCCTGGGCGGCTCAATAGGTTAATCTTCCCATTTCGGCTCAGGTCATGATCTCAGGGTTTGTGAGTTCGAGCTCTGCGTAGGTCTCTATGCTGACAGCTCAGAGCCTGGAGCCTGCTTCAGATACTGTGTCTCTTTCTCTCTCTGACCCTGCCCCGCTCCTTTTTTGTCTCTCTCTGTATCTCAAAAATAAGTAAACATTAAAAAAAAATTTTTTTTTAAGAGCACTCAATGCATTGTGGTAGGTTGGTGAATTTTTTAGATTGGCATAGAATGATACAGGGTTCTTTAGGACTGTTTCAGACTTATATGTGTGTAACTATAAAGCAAAGTTTGCTTGAAAATGGATTTGTATCCTCATAAAATGTCCATATTGGTTTCTTCTGTTTTTTAAACCTCACCAGTATCTTTTCTTCTTCATTGACCTACTGGAAACTTCAACATTAGTATTCAAATACCACCATTTTGTCCATCATAGAATTTTATGGACAATAAAAATATTACATGTTTACTAAGAACTTTTCAGCAAAATGCATTTTTCTAGGACATGCTAAAATTTGGTTAAATTTGACTTTTTATTTAAAAAAGATAGCTTTCTGCAAACACACACACACATACACACAGATGTTACAGATTCCCAGATTTTTGGAGGATATAAGGAAATCTAATGTATGTTCCAGCATTCAAAAAGATGTCTAAACTCACCACAGACACTGAATAAACTGCTTTACTTAACACACTATATATTGTACAATGAAGTCAAGAACTATTTATTAGGTATGTATAAATTCATCAATCTACTGGTCTAAATATATCAGTATAAACTTCTAAGCATCCATCATTTTCAATAATGCTTTATATTTATTAACTAACTCTTCCGTGTTGAAAATTAGGGATATTAAAATGCTGTAGCTGAAAGTCCCTGGCCTAAAAGTCTAGTACTCTGGTCAATATAGTAATACTCATTCATTAAAAAGATCAGTGACCTTATCAATTCATATATCTAGGTATCATATATCTTAAGAACTCAAAAAAAAAAAAAGAAAAAAAGAAAGATCTTTGTGAATTAGTATATTACACAGATGAGATTTTTCCCAGTACAAGGTCAGAGTTTGGTCAAGGGGCAAGAATATTCTTAGATATTTGAGAGGTAAAAAAATAATCATTTATTATAAATATCCGTTTATGTTTCACACATCACCTCAAACATTGTTGGACAATTTAGGGGAAACTGCATTGAATGTTGAAATTGGCCCCTTATATTAGAGTACATTAGTTGTCAGCAAAATGACTCTAATCTAGAAAACCTAGAGAAGGCAGTGTGGCTGAGTGAACTTTTTGGGGAGGGTGTCAGGTTGGTGTATTCAGATCTAACTGCATGTCCAGATTTTGTTAGAGCAAAGGATATGTATATATTTTTGTACTTGAGATGAGATCCAGGAAGAAAAATGAAAGAAAGACAGCACAGGTTTATTTTGTATTTTGTCCAATTAAGATAGGAAGATATCCAAAAAGAATCTAGACTTGGACACTTGGGGGATAATGATGAAGTTGCTGGATATATGCAGGGATAGAAATTCATCCTTTGGAATCTTGGTTGTAAGGAGAAATGCAGGAGAGAGAAGTCATCAGGGAAGCTTCATAGAGATCATGAAAGGACCTCACCAGAGACAAGGAAGTAGCTTGATCATCTGCAGGTCAAATGAAGTAAAAAGCAAGTTCATATCAAATAGTAGCTGCCTCTTTTCCCTTCTCTTTCCCCATGAACTTGTCCTGGAGTGCTAAAGCCTTAAGAACCTAGCTCAGGATGAGAGAGGAAAAAAGAGAGAAAGAAGCCCCAAACATGTCTCTTTCTATGTGCTGGCTTCCAGCTTGAATCTAATTAATTGACAAACCTTTAGTTAGACTCACCAAGAAAAAAGGGAAAGAGAACTCAAACATTTGTGCACTGTTAGTGGAAATGTAAATTAGTGCAGCCACTATGGAAAACTGTATCACGGTCCCTCAAAAAATTTAAGTAGTATGATATTATAAGATACAATGCAGCAATTTCACTTCTGGGTATTTATCCAAAGAAAATGGAAACACTAACTTGAAAAGATACCTGCATACATGTATTTATTGCAGTATTCATTATAAGATGTGGAAACAACCTAAGTGTTCACTGATGGCTAAATGGATAAAGAAATTGTGATATATATATATATATATATATATATATATATATATATATATATAATTTATATTTGTATTTTTATATATGTGAATATTATTCAGCCACAAAAAGGATGAAATCTTGTAATTTGTGACAATATGTATAGACCTTGAGGGCTGTATGCTAGGTGAAATAAGTCATACAGAGAAGGACAAATATCACATGATCTTTCTTATATAAGGATGTTAAAAAAAAGAGGGGGACCTGGCTGGCTTAGTCAGTAGAACATGCAGCTCTTGATCTGAGTTTTGTGAGTTCAAGCATTAAATTGGGCATGGAGCCTACCAAAAAGTAAAACAACAACAACAAAAAACCCAGACATACATACACACACAAAACAAAAAACAAATAACTAAGCCAGAGATACAGGGAACAGATTGGTGGGTGCCAGAGATGGGGGCTTGAGAAGACTATGGAGAAATAGGCTATTTTTTTAAGCTTAAATAACTGAATAAAAAGTTTTTAAAGAAAAGATAGGAAAAGAGGATATTTGTTGTTAAGAAAAAAGTTGGAATTTTGCTAATATTTTGTACAATGCATTTTATGAAGTCAAACAGTTATTTTTGATTTAATAAAACCAAAGTTATGTCTATTATTAAAGAGTTAATTCTCAAGGAACCTAAAAGTATCTTTGTCCAGATATATTGTTAATTTTTTTTTCTTACATACATTTATTTTTAAAAGACAGAGTGAGACAGAGTGTGAGTAGGGGAGGGGCAGAGAGAAAAGGAGACACAGAATCCGAAGCAGCCTTCAGGCTCTGAGCAAATGGTCAGCACAGAGCCTGAGGCAGAGCTTGAACCCATGAACCATGAGATCATGACCTGAGCCAAAGTCGAACATTCAACTGACTGAGCCACCCAGGCCCCCCTGTCCAGATATATTGTTAAAGGGACATCGATAGAGGACAGAAGAGAATCTATTGCTACAGAGATCAAGGGACTAAGAAATAGTCATGAGGAGCTAAAAAAATCCTATAAATAAGGTGCAAAATAAAATGGAAGTGGCCATAGCATGGATTGAAGAGGCAGAGGAGAGAATAGGTGAATTAGAATATAAAATTATGGAAAAAGAGGAAGCTGAGAAAAAGATTTAAGAAAATCCAGGAGTATGAGGGGAGAATTAGAGAACTAAGTGAGGCTTTCAAATGGAACAATATCTGTATCATAGGAATTCTAGAAGAAGAAGAAAGAAAGGGGCTGAAGGTGTACTTGAACAAATAATAGCTGAGAACTTCCCTGATCTGGGGAAAGAGAAAGTCATTGAAATCCAAGGGGCACAGAGAACTCCCTTCAAACGTAACTTGAATCGATCTTCTGCACAACATATCACAGTGAAACTGGTAACATACAAGGATAAAGAGAAAATTCTGAAAGCAGCTATGGATAAAAAGGCTCTAACTTACAAAGGCAGAGACATAAGAATAGTAGCAGACCTATCTACTGACACTTGGCAGACCAGAAAGGAATGGCAGGAGATCTTCAATGTGATGAACAGAAAAAAATATGCAGCCAAGAATCCTTTATCCAGCAAGTCTGTCATTCAGAATAGAAGGGCAGATAAAGGTTTTCCCAAACAAACAAAAACTGAAGGAATTCCTCACCACTAAACCAGCCCAACAAGAGATCCTAAGGGGGATTCTGTGAGTGAAATGTTGCAAGGACCACAAAGTACCAGAGATATCACTACAAGCATGAAACCTACAGACATCACAATGACTCTAAACCCATATCTTTCAATAATAACACTGAATGTAAATGGACTAAATGTTCCAACCAAAAGACATAGGGTATCAGAATGGATAAAAAACAAGACCCATCTGTTTGCTGTCTACAAGAGACTCATTTTTGACCTGAACACCTTCAGATAGAAAGTGAGGGGATGGAGAACTATCTTTCATGCTACTGGAAGTCAAAATAAAGCTGAAGTAGCCATACTTGTATCAGACAAACTAGACTTTAAGTTGAAGGCTCTAACAAGAGATGAAAAAGGGCATTATATGATAATTACAGGGTCTATCCATCAGGAAGAGCTAACAATTATAAATGTCTATGTGCTGAATACGGGAGCCCCCAAATATATAAAACAATCACAAACATAAGCAACCTTATTGATAAGAATGTAGTAATTGCAGGGGACTTTAATACAACACTTACAACAATGGATAGATCATCTAGACACAGGATCAATAAAGAAAAAAAGGCCCTGAATGATACATTGGAACAGATGGACTTGACAGATATATCTAGAACTCTGCCTCCCAAAGCAACAGAATATACTTTCTTCTCGAGTGCACATGGAACCTTCTCAAAAATAGATCACATACTGGGTCACAAAACAGCCCTTCATAACTATAAAATAATTGAGATCATAACATGCATACTTTCAGACCACAATGCTATGAAATTTGAAATCAACCACAGGAAAAGTCTGGAAAACCTCCAAAAGCATGGAGGTCAAAGAACATCCTACTAAAGAATGAATGGGTCAACCAGGCAGTTAGAGAAGAAATTAAAAAAATATATGGAAACAAACGAAAATGAAAATACAACAATCCAAATGCTTTGGGATGCAGTAAAAGCAGTCCTGAGAGGAAAATACATTGCAATGCAGGCCTATCACAAGAAACAAGAAAAATCCCAAATACAAAATCTAATAGCACACCTAAAGGAAATAGAAGCAGAACAGCAAAGACACCCCAAACCCAGCAGAAGAAGAGAAATAATAAAGATTGGAGCAGAAATAAACAATATAGAATCTAAAAAAACTGTAGAGCAGAACAATGAAACCAAGAGTTGGTTTTTTGAAAAAGTAAACAAAATTGATACCCCTAGCCTGGCTTCTCAAAAAGAAAAGGGAGATGACCCAAACAGATAAAATCATGAATGAAAATGGAATTATTACAGCCAATCCCTCAGAAATATAAGCAATTATCAGATAATACTATGAAAAATTATATGCCAACAAACTGGACAACCTGGAAGAAATGGACAGATTCCTAAGCACCCACCCACTTTCAAAACTCAAACAGGAAGAAATAGAAAACTTGAACAGACCCATAACCAGCGAAGAAATTGAATCAGTTATCAAAAATCTCCCAACAAATAAGAGTACAGGACCAGATGGCTTCCCTGGGGAATTCTCCCAGACATTTAAAACAGAGATAATACCTATCCTTCTCAAGCTGTTCCAAAAAATAGAAAGAAAACTTCCATACTTATTCTATGAAGCCAGCATTTCTTTGATTCCTAAACCAGACAGAGACCCAGCAAAAAAATAGAACTACAGGCCAATATCCCTGATGAATATGGATGCAAAAATTCTAAACAACATACAGGCAAATCGAATTTAATAGCATATAAAAATAATTATTCACCATGATCAAGTGTGATTCATTCCTGGGCTGCAGGGCTGGTTCAACATTCACAAATCAATCAATGTGATACATCACATTAATAAAAGAAAAGATAAGAACCATATGATCCTGTCAATCGATGCAGAAAAAGCATTTGACAAAATTCAGCATCCATTCTTAATAAAAACCCTCGAGAAAGTCAGGATAGAAGGAACATACTTAAACATCATAAAACCATTTGTGGAAAGCCCACAGCTAATATCATCCTCAATGGGGAAAAACTGAGAGCTTTCCTTCTGAGATCAGGAACACGACAGGGATGTCCACTCTCACCGCTGTTGTTTAACATAGTGTTGGAAGTTTTAGCATCAGCAGTCAGACAACAAAAGGAAATCAAAGGCATCAAAATTGGCAAAGATGAAGTCAAGCTTTCGCTTTTTGCAGATGACATGATATTATACATGAAAAATCCGATAGACTCCACCAAAAGTCTGCTAGAACTGATACATGAATTCAGCCAAGTCACAGGATACAAAATTAATGTACAGAAATGAGTTACATTCTTATACACTAAGAATGAAGCAACAGAAAGACAAATAAAGAAACTAATCCTATTCACAATTGCACCAAGAATCATAAATTACCTAGGAATAAACCTAACTAAAGATGTAAAAGACCCGTATGTTGAAAACTATCAATTTATGAAGGAAATTGAAGAGGATACAAAGAAATGGAAAAACATCCTGTGTTCATGGATTGGAAGAATAAGTATTGTTAAAATGTCAATACTACCCAAAGCAATCTACGCATTCAATGCAATCCCAGTCAAAATTGCACCAGCATTCTTCTCGAAGCTAGAACAAGCAATCCTAAAATTTGTGTGGAACCATAAAAGAATGTGAATAGCCAAAGTAATTTTGAAGAAGAAGACCAAAGGCGGGAGGCATCACAATCCCAGACTTTAGGCTCTCCTACAAAGCTGTAATCAAGACAGCATGGTATTGGCACAAAAACAGACAAATAGACCAGTGGAATAGAATAGAGACTCCAGAATTGGACCCACAAAAGTATGGCCAACTAATCTTTGACAAAGCAGGAAAGAATATCCAATGGAAAAAAGACAGTCTCTTTAACAAATGGTGCTGGGAGAACTGGACAGCAACATGCAGAAGAATGAAACTAGACCACTTTCTTACACCATTCACAAAAATAAACTCAAAATGGGTAAAGGACCTGAACATGAGACAGGAAACCATCAAAACCCTAGAGGAGAAAGCAGGAAAAAACCTCTCTGATCTCAGGTGCAGCGATTTCATACTTGACACATCTCCAAAGGCAAGGGAATTAAACGCAAAAATGAACTATTGGGACCTCATGAAGATAAAAAGCTTCTGCACTGCAAAGGAAACCATCAACAAAACTAAAAGGCAGCCGATGGAATGGGAAAAGATATTTGCAAATGATATATCAGACAAAGGGCTAGTATTCAAAATCTATAAAGAACTCACCAAACTCCACACCCGAAAAACAAATAATCCAGTGAAGAAATGGGCAGAAAACATGAGTAGACACTTCTCTAAAGAAGACATCCAGATGGCCAACAGGCATATGAAAAGATGCTCAGTGTCACTTCTCATCAGGGAAATACAAATCAAAACCACACTCAGATATCACCTCACGCCAGTCAGAGTGGCCAAAATGAACAAATCAGGAGACTATAGATGCTGGAGAGGATGTGGAGAAACGGGAACCTTCTTGTACTGTTGGTGGGAATGCAAACTGGTGCAGCCACTCTGGAAAACAGTGTGGAGGTTCCTCAAAAAATTCAAAATAGATCTACCCTATGACCCAGCAATAGCACTGCTAGGAATTTACTCAAGGGATACAGGAGTGTTGATGCATAGGGGCACTTGTACCCCAATGTTTATAGCAGCACTTTCAACAATAGCTAAATTATGGAAAGAGCCTAAATGTCCATCAACTGATGAGTGGATAAAGAAATTGTGGTTTTATATACACAGTGGAATACGACATGGCAATGAGAAAGAATGAAATATGGCCTTTTGTAGCAACGTAGGTGGAACTGGAGAGTGTTATGCTAAGTGAAGTAAGTCAGGCAGAGAAAGACAGATACCATATGTTTTCATTCATATGTGGATCCTGAGAAACTTAGCAGAAGACCATGGGGGGAGGGGAAGGGGGAAGGAAAAAAAGTTAGAGAGGGAGGGAGGCAGACCATAAGAGACTCTTAAAAACTGAGAATGAACTGAGGGTTGATGGGGGGTGGGTGGTAGGGGAAAGTGTGTGATGGGCATTGAGGAGGGCACCTGTTGGGATGAGCACTGGGTGTTGTATGGAAACCAATTTGACAATAAATTTCATATTAAAAAAAAACAAAAACAAAAGAAAAAAGGGACATCAAGAGATACAACTAAATTTGTATTTTAATTCTATCATTTATTATGCATGTTATAGGTTCCATAATTTTCAAATGGTAGATTAAGTGAGTCTTTTGTATTAGACCATAGAATCTGGGTTTTATTTTAGAAGCAACCAGGGGCTGCTATAATTGTAGAAAGCGAGTACAGTAGAGTACTTAGCTAAGTAGTTATATAGTTAAAGGGCATGATGATACGGGAATATAAATTAATGCTTGTCATATAGTTGCCAGTGGAATAAGAAATTTTAAACAACTGTTAATTATTATGAAATTATTTTTCAGTAATGCTGAGCTTCAAAAAGAACAGATCAAAGAAGGGAGATATATCACAGAAAAATAATGAATGCAGTCATACTTGGTGACTATATATAAAAGAAAAGGATATTATAACTGAAGTAGTGAAATTGGCGTGTGGTTTTATTAGATAGTGGATATATATTCCTTTTAAGTAAACAAAAGTAAGCAGAAGCTTTGTTTCGGGAGTCATATTGCACACTGGGGAAGCACAGATTAAAAAGGAAAGTTTTGGGGCACCTGAGTGGCTCAGTGAGTTAAGCATCTGGCTCTTGATTTGGCTCAGGTTATGATCTCACACTCCTAAGATTGAACCCTGTGTGGAGGTCCATGCTGGACATGGAGGCTGCTTGGGATTCTCTCTCCCTCTCTCTCTGCCCCTCCCCCCTCCATGGTGTCTCCTCTCTTCTCTCTCTCTCTCTCTGTCTCTCTGTCTCTCAAAAAATTATAAATAAATAAATAATAAAAAGGAAGGCTGCTTTTTGGTCAAAAAATAGGGAACAAATTAAAAATTGAAAATAGGGTCATGTGTTCTATAACTGAAGTTTATTAGATAATCTGAGAACCTAAAGGAGAAAATAGCTAGAATTATTACAAATAAAGTATTTGTAATAATTTAATGACATAAAATAAATAAAAAAATGACAGAGTGAATCTCAAAGACTGAGAAACAGGAGAAGGGAGTGCATTTCAGGAAAAATGAACATCATACATAATAGAATGTATTGTTAAGGAATGTAAGTTATTGTATGACTACAGTGTACAGCTACATGTGAACATATATGGAGTATATATGATGTTCGAAGTATTTCCAAGGAGTGAATAACTGAGCAGAAGTCAGATATTAAAATGTCACATGTCATGTCTTCACATTGGGAATGTGACTGAAGGTAGTGGAGCCCCGAGTCCTTGGCTCCCTTCAGAGACTGCAGTGCATTGGCTTTGCACCAGGTCTAGATGTGGGTAGGCCAGCTTTCCGCCATGAGGCCTGCTAGGTAAAAAGCCTTTATCATAGTCCATGATTCGGCCTGAAAATCATACTTAGGTTTTTAGCCGGGAGCCCTCCTCCTCAAGTACCATTTGAAATATCACCCTTTATAAAAAAGAATCATTGTCTATTTTTCTATTACTTCTAATAGAGTATGTGACATATAATTTAAAAGGATATTTAGTATTTCACTCTCCATGTATTATATTTTATCTATATTTGTATCGTAAGTGCCAGAGAAGTTTTATAAAAGTAGCAAACGTTCAAAAACAGTTTGTCTATGTGAACTTTGAAACCCTACTTAATATGCAAAAGTGCAAGTTCAGTATATCATCTATATCATCCAAACAAGTAGCACAAACATAAAAATTCTCTTCAACGTTTAAAATTTTTAGGTGTATATTACTATAATTCAGGAGAATATTATGCTTTAGTATTAATTTGTTTATATTTACATGTCATTAAAGGTTCATCCATGGAAAATTATATTCAGTGAGGGGTTTTCACTGGCTATTTCATTTTTTTATCTTGAAATAAAGAGACAGTGATAATGTCAAATACATGCATACATATTAATGAATAATTCAGTCAAAGGCCAGAAGCCATCAATGGTAAAAGTTTTACATCATGTTATTCTTACAAGTACAATGAAGAGCACATTGGAAATAACTCAAAAGTCTCCAACTACTTTGGGTTTCATTGATTTTGAGTACTCAAAAAAAAAAAAAAAAAGAAGAAGAATATCTACTAGCAAGTAATTCTGAAAATTTTGTGTGTGTGCACTTTGGTTTGTGCATTAAAGGCTTAGGTGCTTTAACAGGTTACCTAGTTTGAATCCAGGTCATGGATACCCTCATACTCTGTAGGTGAGATCGTAACTGCAAATTTCTGAAGGGCAGTTGGTATCAAAATTTAAATGTGCAGGCTTTTGGGGCGCCTGGGTGGCGCAGTCGGCTAAGCGTCCGACTTCAGCCAGGTCACGATCTCGCGGTCCGTGGGTTCGAGCCCCGCGTCAGGCTCTGGGCTGGTGGCTCGGAGCCTGGAGCCTGTTTCCAATTCTGTGTCTCCCTCTCTCTGCCCCTCCCCCGTTCATGCTCTGTCTGTCTCTCTCTGTCCCAAAAATAAAAAAAAAAAAAAAAAAAAAAAAATTGAAAAAAAATAAATGTGCAGGCTTTTAGATGACTCTGGAACTTTGGATCAAGAAATATTAAATAATGAAATAATTTAACAGTTTTGCAGAGAAATACATAACATTGTGTTCATCAGTTCAGCTAAGAGCGATAAAGTAAGAGTGAAACATTTGCCCATCAACAAAGAAATGTTTAAATACATTATGTACATTCATAAAAGATAACACTTTGTAAGTACTAAAAGTCATAAAGCGTATTTATAATCTTTTCTATGGCAATACATGCATGTACACAGTTTAATGAAATAAAATGCTATAAAACATTTTTTAGAATAGAGTTCCATTAAAAATACTTACATACATATCAATAACAACTACTATTGCTATCAAATGAAAATGGTTTTAATACCACTACTTACGCATTCTGCAAGAGCAGTAGGATTCATTTCCAGAATTACTCTTTATTTGTAGAAGCATATTGTGGCAGACATGTTCTCAGATACCTACCATATACCACTCGTGCTTTTTAACCTTGGTATTTGTACCTTGTGTATTACCTTCCCTGTCCAAGTGTGGATGTAATCTGCAATTTACTTCACCCAATAGAAGATGGAAAAGGGGAATGTCACTTTATGATTACCTTATGTTATATAAGATTGTGTCTTCTTATCAGTCTTCTTTTTTTGCTAAGTTATTTCATGACATGTATTTTTTTTCTTTTTCTAAATTTTAAAAATTATTTATTTAAAAAAATTTAAAGTTTTTATTTAAATTCCATTTATTTGCAGTGTAGGATTAGTTTCAGATGTATACCCCATCACTTATTTAACCCATTTCGCCACCCTCCTCCCCTCTGGTAACTATCAGTTTGTCCTCTATAGTTAAGAGTCTGTTTCTTAGTTTGCCATTGTCTCTCTCTTCTTTTCTCTTTGTTCAATTTTTTTGTTTCTTAAATTCCATATAAGTGAAATCATATGGTATTTGTCTTTCTCTGACTGACTTACTTTGCTTAGCCTAATAGCTCTAGCTCTACCTGCATCTTTGCAAATGACAAGATTTCATTCTTTTCCTGGCTGAGTAATATTCCAAATATATATGTATATACACATACCAGCTCTTTTTATCCATTCATCAGTTGATATATACATGGGATCTTTCCATAATTTGTCTACTGTAGATAATGTATCCCTTTGAATTAGTATTTTTGTATTCTTTGGGTAAATACATAGTAATGCAATTGCTGGATCATAGGATAGTTCTTTTTTTAACTTTCTCAGGAACATCCACACTGTTTTCCAGAGTGGCTGCACCAGTTTGCATTCCCACCAACAATGTAGAAGGGTTCCCCTTTCAATACACATTCTCACCAACACTTGTTATTTCTTGTGCTGTTGATTTTAACCATTTTGACATCTGTGAGGTGATATTTCATTGAAGTTTTGATTTGTATTTCCCCGATGATCAGTGATGTTGAGCATACTTTATGTGTCTGTTGGCCATCTGGATATCTTCTTTGTAAAAATGTCTATTCGTGTCTTCTGCCCATTTTTAATGAATTATTTATTTTTTGGTTGTTGAGTTTTATAAAATGTTTATATATATTTGGATACTAACCCTTTATTGGATATGACATTTGCAAATATCTTTTCCCATTCTGTAGGTTACCTGTTAGTTTTGTTGATTGTTTCCTTTGCTGTGCAGAAGTCTTTTATGTTGATGAAGTCCCAATAGTTTATTTTTGCTTTTGTTTCCCTTGCCTCGGGAGACATATCTAGAAAGAAGTTGCTGTGGCCAATGTCAAAGAGGTTACTACTGCCCCTGATCTCCTCTAGGATTTGATGGTTTCAGGTCTCCCATTTATCTCTTTAAACCATTTTGAAATGATTTCTGTGTGGTGTAAGAAAGTGGTCCAGCTTCATTCTTTTGCACATTGCTGTCCAGTTTTCCCAACATCATTTGTTGAAGAGACTATCTTTTTTTCCATTGGATATTCTTTCCTGCTTAATCAAAGATTAATTGACCATATGTTATGGATTTATTTTGGGGTTTTCTGTTCTAGTCCATTGATCTATGTGTCTATTTTTGTGCCAGTACCATACTGTCTTGATCACTACAGCCTAGTATTGTAACTTCAAGCCCAGAATTGTGACACTTCCAGCTTTGCTTTTCTTCTTCATGGTTGTTTTGGCTGTTTGGGGTCTTTTGCAGTTTGCAGCAAATTTTAGGATTGTTCTAGCCCTATGAAAAATGCTGGTGGTATTTTGATAGGGATTGCGTTAAATGTGTACATTGCTTTGGGTAGTATAGATATTTTAACAAGGTTTGTTCTTCTAATCCACGAGCATGGAATTTCTTTCCATTTCTTCATGTCATCTTCAATTTCTTTCATCAGTGTTTTATAGTTTTAAGAGTACAGGTCTTTCACCTCTTTAGTTAGGTTTATTCCTAGGTATCTTATGGTTTTTGGTGCAATTGTAAGTGGGAATGACTCTTTGATTTCTCCTTCTAGTGCTTCATTATTGGTGTATAGAAATGCAACAGATTTCTGTACATTGTTTTTGTATCCTGAGACTTTACCGAATTTGTGTATTAGTTCTAGCAGTTTTTTGGTGAAACCTTTTGGGTTTTCTATACAGAGTATCATATCATCTGCAAATAGTGAAAGTTTGACTTCTTCCTTGCTGATTTGGATGCCCTTCATTTCTTTTTGTTGTCTGATTGTCTGAGGCTAAGACTTCCACTGTTATTAAATAACAGTGGTGAGAGTGGATATCCCTGTCTTGTTTCTGATGGTAGGAGGAAAAGCTTTCAGTTTTTCCCCATTGAGGATGATATAGCTATGGATTTTTCATATATGGTCTTTATTTTGTTGAGGTATGTTCCCTCTAAACCTACTTTGTGAGAGTTTTTATCATGGATGTTGTACTTTGTCAAATGCTTTTTCCATGTCTTGAAATGATCATATGGTTCTTATCTTTTATTAACGTGGTATATGTTGACTGATTTGCAAACCAGTCTTGATCTAGACACTTTTCCTGCCTGTTTGATGAATTAAGTGCACATATTGGGAAGGTCCTCATAATGAGGAATTGTAGCCAGCCCCCAGGAATTGTGAGAAGTTTCTAGTAAATGTAGGAGGACTCCACAGGCTGAGTGCAGTTTCCAGCTGACAGCCAGAAAGAAGCTTGGAATCTTATTCCAACAGTTGCAAGCAGATGAATTCTGCCAAAAACCTGAATGAGTTTGGAAGTAAATTGCTTTCCCAGTAAAGACCCCAGATGCAAATTCAGGCCTAGCTAGTACCTTGATTACAGCCTTGTGAGACCCTCAGCTGAGGATCAGCTGAACTGTGTCCAGATTCCTGACCCTGGGCCCCATTACATAAAAAAGTAATATAATAAATATGTGCTGTTCTATTACTTTTGTGTTAATTTGTTATGCAACAACAGAAAAAACTTAAAATATACTAAAACATATTTTGCTTAGGAGAGAAAGATTCAGAGGCAGACTGGAAAATAAATCAGGCACAAGAAACCTTACATATTTTCAATAAAAGTTAAAATAATGTTTAGATTTTTCATTTCTAAAAACAGGGATTATACAGATTGAATTAGGTGTAGCAGAAAGGAAATTACTTCAAACAATTTGGGTAGGGCCCCAACACCATGGCAAAGAGTTAAGATGGAATGAGAGGGGAGCCCAACAGTGGTGAGGGACTTCATTTTAAATTATTTTCTTTTAAATTGCAATAGTTTTTCCCTATTATTTGAAAACCCTGTAAGGCAATCTAGCTAAGATTCTTTGTTTACCTTTTAGGGAAAGAATGGAAGAAAGAGCTAGGGCCCCAGGCAGAAGAGAATGGCTAGTTTTCATTTTCCTTTTCAACTTTATGTTTCCTATTGTAAATAGCATTAATAATAATAATAATAATATTAATAATAATATAATGATATGTTCTATTTTCATTTTGAATAACAAAATAGAGAAATTTTAATGTTTTCTATTTGTAAAATAATAAAACCTAATTATGTCCCTGTCTTTTCAAAGACAGTCTTTAAAAATAATTTTCTTATATCTTTTTGCCTAATAATTAAATGTTTGTTAATTCATCAGCATAATATATTTTGAAATAAAACAATTTTAATTCACAAATATTAGAGTTATGTTCCTATAAGGCAGGGACTGTTCTCTATTTACTTTAGAAGTACCAGGGAACACATCAGGCATTTATAAAAAACAAAATCATGTAATGTTACTGAACTTACATATAATGGAGTAACAAAAAAGGACAGATAGAGATATGAGAGTTAATCAGGAAATATGGTTTCATTAAATATGTAAACAATTATATTAACAGTTGCAGTCATTGTAGCTTCTGCATTGTTCCCTACCATATATACTAAGATATTTACTTCCATTGCTAAGTAAATTTGTGAGAAAGAATGCTGATTATAACCTTCCATTACTCATTTATTTATAAAGCATCTGTATGTAGGGAATAAAGAAAGGGAAATCATTTTTAAACTTTCTTACACTGGAAGCCCTACATAAAATTGTACAATTTTCAGGGGAATATTTGCCACATTCACCACTTTCTCTTTGAGTAAAATACATGCATAAGTTGGAAATGAAGGATCTAGAGCAACAGAGAGATTCAGTGCATGGGATAGTTGCCCTAAGACCTCCTCCCCAACCTCTCTTATTTCTAGTAAAACCAGCCAGGACTTCAGTAGTTACTAGAAATTATCTGTTGTTTTTCAAGGACAACTTCTGGGTATAAAACACCATTTTGAGAAGGAGTTTTTGCAGAATCTTATTTTGGCCTGCAAGGACTTTTAAAACATCTGCAAAAAATGATCTATAGATGATTTATAATCATATACCAAAAAGAATTATATGATAAAATAAAAATAATAACCATCTATATATTTCAATGCTTGTGAGCAGGAAATTCCAAGTCTTCTGCCACTAACCTTGTAGTATCTCTAAATAATGTTTCTTTTCAGTGGTAATTATACCGTAAAGCTCACCAGTCTGCAAACTGTCTCATACAAACAGCTTTTGAGTACCCCCAACTTAGTTATGAATGCACAGCTGCATGTCACTAACTTTAAAAGAAAGACTTTAACATGAAAGGCAGATAGCAATACTAAGAAATCAGTGACTCATAACAATGGAGGCAACAGAGATAACAGTGGAAAAAACCATCTGCAACAATTATAGTTAATGTCAACAGAAAAGATATATTATTAATCAAATAAACCAAAATGCTTTGCAAACAATGTGAAAAATTAAAAATACAATAATGGTGATTCTGGTTTAAGCTCCTATATGTAAGGAGCTTAGAAGTAATTACTCCCATCCTCACATAAAGAAAACAGTTGAAATGAACTGAAAGTCAAAAACTTTATTTAGACCCATCATGGAAATGAGGACACAGGGCAGGCCATCATGTTCAAACTGAAGAGTCAGGAGAATAGAGAGAAATTCACAGTTGACATCAGCCTACTGGATCAGAAGATGATGGGGACAGTAACTGGAAACTAGGAACACTTAATGGTAATTGATGGATCATAGGAGGCTGAGTGTAGACTATCTTGAGAGCTAAAAACTCCTGTGGGCTCAATCTTAAGGAGAGCCCCACACTTTCATGGCTTTGACCTAGAGGAGCAACATAAGGTTCTTACAGGGAGGAATAGAGAAAAATTGCTTTAGAAATTAAGTGGATATCAATAGCAGATATCAAGGAAATTTGGAAATATTTGGAGGTTAATCAACACACTTCTAAATAACACATGGGTCATAGAAAATGTCTCAAGAGAAATTTTGAGATATTTTGAATTAAATGAAAATGAAAATACAGTTATGAAAATATGTTGAATGTAGCAAAATGCTAGGAGAAATTTATAGCATTGAGTGCATATCTTAAAAAATGAAAAGATCAAACATCAATAATCTAGGCTTCTGCCTTAGGAGATAGATAAAAATGAACAATATAAACCTAAGAGAGCAAAAATAAAATAATAAAACTTAGGACAGAAATCAATGAAATTGAAAACAAATCAATAGAAAAGAATCAACAAAACCTACATTTTTTTTTTGAAAGATCAATAAAATTATAAATGTCTAGACAGGCTAAGTAAGAAAAATAAAAAAAAGAAGAGAAATTTCTAATATCAGAAATGAAGAGGGGCCATTACTACTGAACGCAGATTAGGAAAGTAGTTCAATTATGAAATATTTAAGCTTCTATTTTCCTATAGCAAATAGTTGTGAAATTATTCTGGCCAGAAAGTGACTATTTTATGATGCTGAATTATTTTGGTGTGAAATACTATATTAGGATATAATTTCATGGGGTTATAATCACCATGAAATCACCATATAATGCAGCAATCTCACTTATGGATATATATCCAAAGGAAATGAAAATAGGATCTCGAAAGGGTATCTGCATTCCCATTTTTATTGCATCTTTATTCACAATAGCCAGTACATAGAAACCAGCCAAATGTCTCTCAACAGATGAATGGATAAAGGAGAGGTGGCATATACATCCAATGGAATATTATTCAACTACAAAAAGAAGGAACTCCTGCTATTTGTGACAGCATGGATGGACCTTGGGGATATTAAGCCAAGTCAGATAAATTGAACAGAGAAAGAAATATTATATGATATTACTTACATGCAGAATCTAAAAAAGCTGAACTCAGAAACAGATAGTAGAATGGTGGTTACCAGGGGTTGGAGAGTGGGGAAATTGGGGAAATGTTGGTCAAGGGTACAAACTAGCAGTTGGAAGATGATAAGTCTGAAGAGCTAATGCACAGCATTATGTTTCTAGTTAACAATACTGCACTACATACTTCAGAATTGTTAAATGTTCTCGCCACAAAAAAAGTAATGATAATTATATGACATGATGGAGATTTTAGCTAATGCTATGGTGGTAATCATATTGTAATGAATATAAGTATCAAATCAGCATGTTGTACACCTCAAATTTACACAATGTAATTTGTCAATTATATCTCCATTTTTAAAATTCCACAAAGGCCTTAAATAGAAGTTGAACAAACTTGAATGCCATAATAAATAATGTGGAAAAATCTAATAAAGGATTTACATCAGGAAGAAAAGGAGTAATTCCTGTCTTTTAGTGAGTAAAACATCCTAGAAAAGTGTAACATTACACTTAACATTAGCGATAACTGTTTATGTTCTACATAAATGTGTAAGAGGTAAAATGGAAACATATACAACTATAAAGAGAAGCATCTAAACTAGGGGAACGAAAATGGAGCAGATCTATTTTTAAACCACATTTGATAATTTATTAATGTCTTTCAGGATAAAACTGCATGAAATATCTCCTAACTTGCATTTTTCTCTTTAACATTCTTGTAACCACAGAATTTGTTTTGTATCACCAACAAAAGCAGCGTGTCCATGGAATAAACTTTAGTAGCACTCACTAAAACAGAATTTGCCTCAGTGGGAACCCTGTTTTTGTCATCAACAAAGTGATAGAAATGGTTGAAAGCACAGTGTTCCCAACATTTCATATTATATTTCTGAAGATACTTACAAAATATTTGTGCACTACTTAATCAACCCTTGGAGGCAAACAACTCCTGCTCTAATGCACAGTTCATTGACCTTAAACTTGTTGGGTCAAGTTTAATGAAATGAAGTGAAAAATGAAAATGAAATGAAGTGAAATGAAATGAAGTGAAAAAAATACAAAATTTAAAATGAAAATTTTCTTTTTTTAAAAATTTTTAATGTTTTTATTTATTTTTGAGACAGAGAGAGACAGCATGAGCAGGGGAGGGGCAGAGAGAGAGGGAGACACAGAATCCAAAGCAGGCTCCAGCTCTGAGCGGTGAGCACAGAGCCCAACACGGGGCTCGAACCCATGGACTGTGAAATCATGACCTGAGCTGAAGTCGGATGCTTAACCGACTGAGCCACCCAGGCGCCCCTAAAGTGAAAATTTTAATGTAACTAATTACGTGATGATTTTTTTCCACACAAAAATGAAGTGTTAATCTTTTCTTCTTTTGAGTTTATTTGCATTGAATTTAAAGCTACAATAAACCCTAAAAATACAGATGACCCTCATCTCCTACTTTAATATTTATCAGATATATTTATCGCAAAATTTTGAGCATGTATGTTGTATTTCTCTCAACAAAGCCTAATATAATTTAGTTACAATGTAAAGAATATGGAATAGTATGAATATTAACAAAACTAATTCTCAATTGTCAAAATGTTTCCTTTCAAAGGTTACATAGAAGTATTTCTTGTATGCTTGTCTCTAAAAGCCAAGAGTTAGAGAAATTCTCACTTGAGTACTCATTTCTAAATGTGCTTTTTTCTTCTGGACCTCACCTTAATAGTCAACAGATGCTGTTACCTAGATAGGAAAAAAAACCAGGGCCTTTTAGACATTAACATAAAACGATTTTGGTCAATTTAAGGAGAAATTTCATAGAGGGTGCTTTTCGTTCCTTGCAGTGAGTAGAATACATACTATAAAAATGTATAATCTCTTCCTGGGGACAGGGGTTGGAGGGAAACACTGATAATTTCTTTATGCAAGAAAACCATCATCATTTGAAAGTTTGAAATATTAATGATCTTTTTGCATACTTTTTAAGGAGTAGGAAAAAAGATATGTGTAAAAAACTTTGTACATTTCCTGACCTTTAATAGTTAAGATTTCAATCTTTCAACAAAGATTCTGGAATAATATTCCATTGTATATGCCTGCCACATTTTTTTGTTCCACAGAGTCCTATTTCTACTGGGTATTTACAGTAATTATGGATCTCAAAACAAACCCAAACCCATGGTCGTTCATATCTCCCAATGCCTGTGAAAAAGGTGAAGTATAGATGGTGCATTTTATTGGCAGTAGGACTTTAAAAAAACGCCTTTCTGTATTTTAAGAGATGAACACAGAGGTATTTCTAAAAATAAAAATGTGACATTTTCTGAAGAATCTCACGTACCTAGTAACCTTCAGAACACACTTTGGAAAAAACCTCTTGCAGCATTTTCCGTGTCCAGTATTGAAATTCCAATCCAACTTCCCCAAGCCTGCTTCACCCACAATATGTCCCATCTCAGTCAGCAGCAACTCCGTTTCCCTTAGCAAAAGCAATGAAGAAACATACATGTTGATGTGACTCTTTTTTTTCTTTTTTTAAAAAATCTCTCTCTTTCTCTCACACTATATGTGGCGTCTGTCCAGAAATCCTGTAGGGCCAATTTTCAAAATAAAGCCCAAGTCTGTTTATTGCTCTATGTTCTTCGTCGTAACACCCCATCGAGGCACTATCATCTCAGGCTTGATTATTGTAGTAGCCTCCTTGTTATTGCAGTGGTCCCTCATCGAAGTAGCTTCTTGGTTGTTGGGTTGCCCATGATTATTGTAGCCGTCCCTAATTATTGCAGCAGCTTCTCATCATTGTATCCTGGTGGTAGCTCCCGGTTATTGCAGAAGCCCCTGATTATTGCAGTAGCCTCCTAACTGCTCTCCTTTTCTTCCATCGTTGCTCCTCTTCAATATCTTCTGAACGCTGCAGTCCGCATGATTCTGCTACACCTTAGGTCAGATCACATTACTGCTCTGCTGAAAATCTTCCAGCGCTTTCCCTCTTAGACGCAAAAAAAGCCAAAGCATGTGGCGTGCTCTACAAGTTCCTCCACCATCTGGAATTAAATTCTCATGCTATCATAGTCTATTCTAGCCACACTGCTTTCCTTCATTTGCCTCACGTGTGACGAGAATGCTGCCAGCCTTTGTGTTTGTTCATTTAATGGTTCATATCTAAATCATTTATCACCCTTACTCTTGCCCTCTCTTCTCAGTGTCCCATTCTTCGTGAGGCTTCCCAGACTCCTATTTAGAAATGCAGTCCATTCTCAAACACTCCCTGTTTTGATTTTTCACTTAGTTCATATTATCTTCTGTCACACAAGTTTTGTTCTTATTCGTTTTCTCTCTTGTCTCCAGAGAACGCAAGCTTCAGGAGCATGTGGATGGCTCAGTCGGTTAAGCGTCAGACTCTTGATTTCAGCTCAGGTCGTGATCTCAAGATTTGTGGGATCAAGCCCCGTGTCGAGCTCTACACTGACAGTGTGGAGCCTGCTTGGGATTCTCTCTCTCCTCTCTCTCCCCTTCCCCTTGCTTGTGCTCTCTTTCTCTCCCAATAAATAAATAAACATTTAAAAAAAGAACGCAAGCTTCATAAGGGTATGGTTCTTGACAGTTTTGTTCACTGGTAGATCAAAATTTCTTAAACTTTAAAATATAAAGAACAAATGCAAATATAGACACAAGTGGGCACATAATATTTGTTTTATGAGTGAATGTCTACAAGTTATTTAAAAAAATTTTTTTTAACATTTCTTCATTTTTGAGAGACAGAGCATGAGTGGGGGAGGGGAAGAGAGAGGAAGGCAGAATCTGAAGCAGGCTGCAGGCTCTGAGCTGTCAGATAAGAGCTCGAGGTGGGGCTTGAACTCACAGACTGTGAGACCATGATCTGAGCTGAAGTCAGGTGCTTAACCGACTGAGCCACCCAGGTGCCCCATGAATGTCTACAAGTTATGATTAAAGGTTCAGCTACAGAAAAAAGTAACACACGTCTGCTCCACTTCACTATAGCCAGGAGACTTAAAAGAAAATTGAACTTGTTGAAACCAAGCCCATTCTGGATAACTTTGACGGATTTGTAATGCCCAATCCAAAGTGGATCCCTGATTATTCTGTAAATACATCATCTTTCTCCGTTCTTCTACCTTTGATATTTTAGGCTGAATGACTCATACGTTGAGATTGTACAGTGGAAAACGGCAGCATTCCTGTGCTCAGGTGAGAATACATGTGAGAAAGAAAGGAAGATACATTCTGAGGCCTGGACAATCTCTCTGGGTGGAAGGTGGATTGCCCTCTGGCAGTACACATTTCTAGTGTGGCAGTTTATAGGTGACTTGCTCTAAGAGATGTCCAGGTTTGAGAACAGAGACGAAGTTAGGAACTACAATGCATTAGTGAGGATAATTTTCCTTTGCGCTGCTAGGACTGTTATGTGATAAGGGTTTCCATGCTTCCTGCACTGTAATTTCTTTGAGTTACTCTGATTTTTCAATCCAGTCTGATAAAACATAGAGTCCTGGGGAATAGAATAGTGAGGCAATAAAGGGATACTCATACCTATAAAAACAACATAGGAAAATTCACATCCTGCCAGACAAGGCCATCGACCAGGAAATTACAGCAGAGTGGAGAGTTGCAATCCACTGTGGTGTTAGGAATTGTAGCTGGGAGCATGTTGTGGGGTGGATGGCTCAGATGCAGACAAGAGACAAATTTCTCTTTTCCAAAACATATTAGGAAGGATAAACATTGAAAACAGAATACTGACAAGTATTAAAAACTGATTACATCATAAGACTTTATACCCTGTATGTTGATATTTGAATCAAATAATGCATTAGGATATATTGCCACATCAGTTAGTGAGGGCATTACAATGTATTCATTTCTAATGTGTCACATTATTTAGGATATCTTGTTCAGATAAAATTAGGACAGTAGGATAAGACAGTAGTAAGTAATAGAGATGATAAGGAAGTGTGTAACATCTTTTTTCCTCCGGTAAAAATACAAAATCATTGAAGAGAAAATTAAAGGGACAAGGTTGTTATCAAAAATGTTCACCATGATAAGTATGTGTCTTTCTCCCATTTATTTAGATAATTATTTGGATAATTAAGGATTTGTTAGAGAATTTTTCCCATTATTGAAAATTACTGTGGCACTACATATCTTTGTATAGATTTATTTAGGCTGATGATTCTCTGAAAGAAATCTAAATATACAAGGTGTCCTCATATCTATAGTTACAGTACAAATATACAGGATGAGTAGATTCATCTTAGTTTTTCATTTCTTAGATAGTATAGACAGATTTATGCTCCTTGGCTCATATTTCACTTTAATTTCCATACCAGTTTTGTGCTTAAAACTTGCCTCCTTTAATCCTTGTTCATTGATTCAGCACCATATGTAGGCTTGAGTTCTGGTGTACAAAATAATCATGTTTCACCACCTGAACATTTTGCAGGAAATCAAAGCCCACACAATTATACAGGGAAACAAATTAGTAGACTACTTTTGGATAAGCATATTTAAGTTGGCTTATGTGACCTTTGACATTTCAATCCTTATATTTTTCACAGACTTTTGATATCGTTCAAGAATAAATTAAACATAAAGTATAGAACAGAATTTTAAAAATCCCATTAGTTATATTTAAAAGACAGGTGGAAGACTGGAAAATTTCCAGTCTCAAAACATGGTTTTTGAGACTAAACACTGAGTTAAATTTCACATTATTTTGTCCCTTTTTGGTCAATTAACATGAAATTTTGGTGTTATTGACCCTAAAGACTTTAGAATAATTTCCTAAATTTCTTCCCCTATATATGTTTCCATTTCTCAGAATTCTTTTGACTACCAGCATTTCCTTGTGTTTTTCACGTATACAATCATTAATGTTTTTCATGTATGATGCCATTTTAAGATTTGAGAAATCTGAAGTCAAATCCTAAATGACTGTTATCCTCAAGGAACAAACTTAAAACATTGAATTAAGGCTTCAACTTTATATATTGCTTGATTCATTGATTGATTTATAGAATCTGAGTGGGGGGAGGATAAAAAGGGGGAGAAAGAGGGGAAGAGAGACAGAGAGAGAGAGACAGAGACAGAGAGAGAGGATCCTAAGCAGGCTCCACATATGAAGCCCAACACAGGGCTTGATTCCCAGATCCTGGGATAATGACCTGAGCCAAAATCAAGAGTCATACACTCAACTGACTAAGCCAACCAGGCACCCCAAGACTTAAACTTTCAATTTTAAGTATTTATATAGAAAAAAGTTAGTATAGCAATTACTCAAGCTCTCCTCTAACAGCATGTATCCAGCCATAATAAAATCAGGAGAAAATGGTGATTCAGTTATAACAGCTGTTAAAATTTAAGCATTAGAAAAAAAACCACAACATTTTCCTTTAATTATTTGTATTAACATAACTACCACTTGGAAGTAAGTCCACTGCTTTTGCTTTCATGTGCATGAAAATCAAATCAACAATCAAAATAGTTAATACATAGAGTTAAATTTTAAAATTATGGGTTTCACTTAGTGTTTTTTGCATGTGTAGTTCTCTCTCTTAGTGATTCTCTTTTAATAGTATAAAGGGTTAAAAAATTATGAAATTTCAATTATTATTTAATATTCACAATATATTTTTGTACCATTACTATTCAAGCCCATTACTGTTTCTTTCATTCTTTAACTCAAGTCCTTTTAATGATACAGAAAATTTTTAGAAAATTAAGACAATTTGACTTTTTCAAAGATTATGATTATGATTGTTATGTTTTCTCAGGTGCTTGCAATGTCTATAAAGGGAAAATATAGTGGTAACTTTCTAATGTTTATCTAATTTCCATATTTTGTGTCCAATTCTAGACACTTTTACCAATGCAGAGGAAATTGATATAATGTAGCATTTGAAGTGAATCGCTTCAGTTTGATGGTGTTTTTCACAGATTAGAAAATTGAGACATGAAGACAGAAAGTGATTTGACAAGTTTACACAGTAAATTAAAGGGGAAATTGATAACTCATACAGAAATGTGAAAACTTAATTTGACTTGGGAATTGAAGGATTAAAATAATAAATTATTAAATAAACATCCTGTTTTTGGAATACATTTCATGCATTTTATGTCATTTATGTCCTTACATGTACTCAACTTAATTAATTTTCACTTAAGAAAAATTTATCATTATCTTAATTTATGGAGTGGGTAACTCAAGGGCAAAGAGATGTAAATACATTTCCAAGTATACATTGCAGACCCTGGCTTTGAAATAAGTTTCGATTTCACAGACTAAACTCTTAAAAATGACTCTCTATACATCAAGATTTCCGTACATAGAACTTCTACAACTGTAGTCAATGCTATCATTCTACAGTTTTGTTTTCTCTCTGTAATCTCTGCCACACCTCTATTTTAACATTTAGTTTCTTCAACCTATAACCTTTATATCCTTCTTCTTTTCATTATTTCTACAACTCTTCTTGCTTTCCAAGTCATGGCTATTCCTAGATCATTAAATCTTGGAATTGGATGGGACCTTGGGGGTCTGCTCTAACTCTTTCATGTTACATATGAGGAAATTGAAACCCAGATACTTAAAATTGCTTGCCTTAGGCCCTACAGCTAGTAGATGGTAGAACTAAAAATGAAAGTATATCTTCTAAAAGTTCAATTCTCCTGACAATACACTCCTTTCCCTTCATATAGTGTTTATTCTTCAGTGGTGGAAGCATGTCAGTCTAAAATTGTTTTAAAAAGATGCCTTAGAACTTGAAGGAACAATCTGGTTTCTTGCTTTGTTTTGTTTGTTTCCTTTGAAGAAAAAGAACTCATTAACAAACTTCAAACTACAAGCAGTAAGAGTGAGCACTGACTTTAAAATATTGGAAAATTGTAAGATATGGTTGCTCTTTTATAGTATAAATAAGAATCACAATTACACTATCATTTAAGCCTGGGCCATGAGTGATAGCTGGTATATAAACAGTTAAAAATCTTAATCTCAGGGTCATGAGTTAGACCCCCACTTTGGGTATAGAGGTTACTAAAGAAATAAACTTAAAAAATTAAAATCTTAGAGACTTAATGCAGTAAATTTTTATTTCTTATTCAAATCAGAAGCCGATGACAGTGGATAACTGCACTGGAGAGATCTCTTCAGTGGCAACTAAGGGAAAGAGCCTTCCTCCTAGGGACCTTCTTCTCCACCTTCTCCTAGGGACCCCAAAGAGTTGTCTTCTAGATCTTTTGCATTCTTCCAGCTAGTGTTCAAAGACAGAGATGTGGAAGAGTCTGCAAACTGTTGTATAACAAGGCTTGGATTCACACACATCATTTCTAGCCTTACATTTGGCTAGAATCCAGTTCATGACCCCAGCATAATTGTAAGTAAGACTGAGAAAGATAATCTTCCTGTATGTCTAGAATAAGGACACTAAATTGGTAAACATCTTGTTAGTATCTGTCTCAAATTAAGTTCTACTGTCGTCTACCCCAAATGGAATAATGCTCGGGTCATTAAGACTATGCTTTTTAAGTATCAAAAGGAGCCAAACAAAATAGATAGAATCAATCTAAAAAAGTCAATTTTATAAAGCTTGTAAGTATAGTTTATCCAAATACATATTCGTCTTTTGTATATAAAAGTACATGCAATTTTTTCAGTTATACATTTCCAAATAGTTTTACCAGGCAGGTCAGAACTGTCATTCATATTTCAAAGTCTTTATTCTAATATTTATGTTGCTTCAGTGATCATCTTTGGTATATTTTACCAAATATGGCTTTCCCTAGAATTTGGGATGAGAAGGATCATATGCCTTTCACCTCTTTTTAAATGCATACTTGATCCCTATTTATTTCTGATATTCATAAAGTTTAAATGTACCCTGACCATCTGTTTGCCTCCAGAAGAATTCACCAAATGAAAGTAGACATTATATCTGTTCTCTAAACATTTTCCTAATTAAAGCAAACTCTTGGCAAATTGCAGATTTTTAATAATACGTTGCTATATCAAACTGCTAAATAAATTTTGTATTTCATTTATATCCTATATTTGATCAATTATTGTAATATATACTATAATTTATGGTGGTGAAATATCATAATCATGGAAACAATACCAGGCTACAAATCTATTAGAATGTCTCACTTGCTTATAATATATCTTTATTCCCCTGGAAAATGAGTATTACTCATAGGTCTGAACCCCTAAGACTCATGTTTCATTATATAACCTTATCCTATGACTATAGTTGACTTGGGAATTGTAGGGAGTTGACACAATTTAAACCAATCAGAATTTATTTCCTAAAAATGTGAGGCAATTCATGGACTTATATTTGGTTTTGTTTTTTATTTTGTTTCTGTTCTCTGTGTTTGTAAATTTATAACTTTAACATATGAAATATGAAAATTTGAGCTATCTGTATTCTGCCTTGGGGATCTTTACTTACAAAATATGTCAACAGAAAGAAAAGGAAATGAAGCTGATATACAGAGAACACCAAATATGCAAAGATCTCTGGTGGCTTTAGCTAATGACTTAGTCTACCTCCTGTCTAAAACTAAGGTCTGTAATATTTTCCTGTGGATTACTTACCTTTTATTTGTTTTTAAAAGATAGTCAATTGGGTTTCTTTACTTAAAACCAAGAGATTCAACTAACACAAATTCTACCTCAAAACATCTATCAGATGCAAATTTACCACATGAGTAATATGCCCATTTCAAGGTAACATGCATTTCATTATATTTTGCTTTGACCAACAAGTATAAAAAAGGAGATTAGACCTTATAAGTAGCACAATATAAGCAGGAACAATCTTACTCTTTGACTTTCTGTGCCAATGTCAATTAAAATTCTAAAAAGTGGAATACATATTAAATTTCCAAGCAACAATATTTCAAACGTCACTAGCATTGAAGTGACCTGCCTAAAAATCTATTTAAAAATCAGTCGATTTTCTTAATGATTTCCATGTATTTACTGGCCTGGTTTCCTACTGAGAATAGAGCTTTTATTTAAGAAGGGGTGTAGTGCCCAGAAGGCTTTAAGTTGTTACAAGAATTGGCCTATGGAATTCATTAGAGGAAAACATATTTTAGCTTATTGTGAATAGCCCATACACTAATAAAGAAGTCTGGTCTCAAGTGCAAGAGTGGAATTTCCTTTTCATTATGAGCCATAATTGGTGAGTGTATTAATATTTGTGACTCTCAAGAAAATATACTATAACTTGTTATTGGCATCACAAATATATATAATGAAGACAAACTCTTCACTCACTGGCAGGTTATGACATTTGAGTATCGTGATTTGTAGGAAATAGAATATTGTTCTTAGTTAGAAATGCAGACATTCCCCTAGCTAGCAGCGTTATAGCCAAAAGTCTTCCCAAGGACAAAATAATAGCACCCTATTTATTTATCAGTGAGGTGATTTTCTGTAAAGTGGACCTCTGTGCTATAGGTAGCACACAGAATGCAATTAATTCCTAGATTTAAAACAAACATTATTGGGTGTCTGGGTGGCTCAGTCAGTTAAGCATCTGACTTTGGCTCAGGTTGTAATCTCAAAGTTTGTGGGTTTCGAGCCTCACATCAGGCTCTGTGCTGACAGCTCAGAGCCTGGAGCCTGCTTCACATTCTCTGTCTCCCTCTCTCTCTGTCCTCCCCCGCTCATGCTCTGTCTCTGTCTCTCAAAAATAAATAAACGTTAAAAATAATAATAAACAAACAAACACTATTTAGGATAAATTCTGGGAAAGAAATGCTGCGCTCTGGGGCGCCCAGGTGACTCAGTTGGTTAAGTCTTCGACTCTTGATTTCAGCTCACGTCATGATCTCACGGTTTATGGAATGAAGAGCCGCGTCGGACTCTGTGCTGACAGCACAGAGCCTTCTTGGGATTCTCTTACTCCCTCTCTCTCTTCCTCTCTTTCTCTCTCAAAATAAATGAATAAACTTAAAACAGAAAGACAAATGCTGCTATTATTTCTGGATGACATAGTAGATTTATTTTTTTTGAGAGAGGGTGAGTAGGGTGGGACAGAAAGAGAGAGAGAGAGAGAGAGAGAGAGAGAGAGAGAGAGAGAGAGTCTTAAACAGGCTCCACACCTGCCTTGGGGCTCCATCTCATGACTGTGAAGTCATGACCTGAGCCGAAATAAAGAGCCTGTCGCTTGTCGCTTAACCAACTGAGCCATCCAGGCACCCTGACATAGTGGAATTTTATAAATGCAAAATCATTAACAAAATGAATAAATGTAAAGAAAACAATTACTTTTTCCCCAAATTAATAATGCTTGTGATATGCACAAGTTTCCTCCTTACCATTTTTTTCCTAAACAAAGTCACATGTCTCCTTGTATCTGTTTCATTTAAACATTTTACTGGCTGTCATTTGTAACTTGCTTCTAGGGACAATAAAAAAAATGAGTAGGTTGAATAATTGTTAAAATTTTTTAAATGTTTTTATTTATTTTTGAGACAGAGACAGAGCATGAGCAAGGGAGGGACAGAGAGGGGGAGACACAGAATCTGAAGCAGGCTCCAGGCTCTGAGCTGTCAGCACAGAGCCCCCCACCCGCCCGTGGGTCTTGAACTCACGAACCGTGAGATCATGACCTGAGCTGAAGTTGGACGCTCAACCGACTGAGCCACGCAGGCGCCCCTGAATAATTGTTTAGATGGTTTAGATGACTTACTGTAGATTCTTTTATTTTTTTTTTTTTTTTTTTTTTTTTTTTTTTTTTTTTTTTTTTTATTTTATTTTTTTTTAATATATGAAATTTACTGTCAAATTGGTTTCCATACAACACCCAGTGCTCATCCCAAAAGGTGCCCTCCTCAATACCCATCACCCACCCTGCCCTCCCTCCCACCCTGCCCTCCCTCCCACCCCCCATCAACCCTCAGTTTGTTCTCAGTTTTTAACAGTCTCTTATGCTTTGGCTCTCTCCCACTCTAACCTCTTTTTTTTTTTTTTTCCTTCCCCTCCCCCATGGGTTTCTGTTACGTTTCTCAGGATCCACATAAGAGTGAAACCATATGGTATCTGTCTTTCTCTGTATGGCTTATTTCACTTAGCATCACACTCTCCAGTTCCATCCATGTTGCTACAAAAGGCCATATTTCATTTTTTCTCATTGCCACGTAGTATTCCATTGTGTATATAAACCACAATTTCTTTATCCATTCATCAGTTGATGGACATTTAGGCTCTTTCCATAATTTGGCTATTGTTGAGAGTGCCGCTATAAACATTGGGGTACAGGTGCCCCTATGCATCAGTGCTCCTGTATCCCTTGGATAAATTCCTAGCAGTGCTATTGCTGGGTCATAGGGTAGGTCTATTTTTAATTTTCTGAGGAACCTCCACACTGCTTTCCAGAGCGGCTGCACCAATTTGCATTCCCACCAACAGTGCAAGAGGGTTCCTGTTTCTCCACATCCTCTCCAGCATCTATAGTCTCCTGATTTCTTCATTTTGGCCACTCTGACTGGCGTGAGGTGGTATCTGAGTGTGGTTTTGATTTGTATTTCCCTGATAAGGAGCGACGTTGAACATCTTTTCATGTGCCTGTTGGCCATCCGGATGTCTTCTTTAGAGAAGTGTCTATTCATGTTTTCTGCCCATTTCTTCACTGGGTTATTTGTTTTTCGGGTGTGGAGTTTGATGAGCTCTTTATAGATTTTGGATACTAGCCCTTTGTCCGATGTGTCATTTGCAAATATCTTTTCCCATTCCGTTGGTTGCCTTTTAGTTTTGTTGGTTGTTTCCTTTGCTGTGCAGAAGCTTTTTATCTTCATAAGGTCCCAGTAATTCACTTTTGCTTTTAATTCCCTTGCCTTTGGGGATGTGCCGAGTAAGAGATTGCTACGGCTGAGGTCAGAGAGGTCTTTTCCTGCTTTCTCCTCTAAGGTTTTGATGGTTTCCTGTCTCACATTCAGGTCCTTTATCCATTTTGAGTTTATTTTTGTGAATGGTGTGAGAAAGTGGTCTAGTTTCAACCTTCTGCATGTTGCTGTCCAGTTCTCCCAGCACCATTTGTTAAAGAGACTGTCTTTTTTCCATTGGATGTTCTTTCCTGCTTTGTCAAAGATGAGTTGGCCATACGTTTGTGGGTCTAGTTCTGGGGTTTCTATTCTATTCCATTGGTCTATGTGTCTGTTTTTATGCCAATACCATGCTGTCTTGATGATGACAGCTTTGTAGTAGAGGCTAAAGTCTGGGATTGTGATGCCTCCTGCTTTGGTCTTCTTCTTCAAAATTACTTTGGCTATTCGGGGCCTTTTGTGGTTCCATATGAATTTTAGGATTGCTTGTTCTAGTTTCGAGAAGAATGCTGGTGCAATTTTGATTGGGATTGCATTGAATGTGTAGATAGCTTTGGGTAGTATTGACATTTTGACAATATTTATTCTTCCAATCCATGAGCAGGGAATGTCTTTCCATTTCTTTATATCTTCTTCAATTACCTGCATAAGCTTTCTATAGTTTTCAGCATACAGATCTTTTACATCTTTGGTTAGATTTATTCCTAGGTATTTTATGCTTCTTGGTGCTATTGTGAATGGGATCAGTTTCTTCATTTGTCTTTCTGTTGCTTCATTGTTAGTGTATAAGAATGCAACTGATTTCTGCACATTGATTTTGTATCCTGCAACTTTGCTGAATTCATGTATCAGTTCTAGCAGACTTTTGGTGGAGTCTATCGGATTTTCCATGTATAATATCATGTCATCTGCAAAAAGCGAAAGCTTGACTTCATCTTTGCCAATTTTGATGCCTTTGATTTCCTTTTGTTGTCTGATTGCTGAGGCTAGAACTTCCAGCACTATGTTAAACAGCAGCGGTGACAGTGGGCATCCCTGTCGTGTTCCTGATCTCAGGGAAAAAGCTCTCAGTTTTTCCCCGTTGAGGATGATGTTAGCTGTGGGCTTTTCATAAATGGCCTTTATGATCTTTAAGTATGTTCCTTCTATCCCGACTTTCTCAAGGGTTTTTATTAAGAAAGGGTGCTGGATTTTGTCAAAGGCCTTTTCTGCATCGATTGACAGGATCATATGGTTCTTCTCTTTTTTTTTGTTAATGTGATGTATCACGTTGATCGATTTGCGAATGTTGAACCAGCCCTGCATCCCAGGAATGAATCCCACTTGATCATGGTGAATAATTCTTTTTATATGCTGTTGAATTCGATTAGCTAGTATCTTATTAAGAATTTTTGCATCCATATTCATCAGGGATATTGGCCTGTAGTTCTCTTTTTTTACTGGGTCTCTGTCTGGTTTAGGAATCAAAGTAATACTGGCTTCATAGAATGAGTCTGGAAGTTTTCCTTCCCTTTCTATTTCTTGGAATAGCTTGAGAAGGATAGGTATTATCTCTGCTTTAAATGTCTGGTAGAACTCCCCTGGGAAGCCATCTGGTCCTGGACTCTTATTTGTTGGGAGGTTTTTGATAACCGATTCAATTTCTTCGCTGGTTATGGGTCTGTTCAAGCTTTCTATTTCCTCCTGATTGAGTTTTGGAAGAGTGTGGGTGTTTAGAAATTTGTCCATTTCTTCCAGGTTGTCCAATTTGCTGGCATATAATTTTTCATAGTATTCCCTGATAATTGTTTGTATCTCTGAGGGATTGGTTGTAATCATTCCATTTTCATTCATGATTTTATCTATTTGGGTCATCTCCCTTTTCTTTTTGAGAAGCCTGGCTAGAGGTTTGTCAATTTTGTTTATTTTTTCAAAAAACCAACTCTTGGTTTCGTTGATCTGCTCTACAGTTTTTTTAGATTCTATATTGTTTATTTCTGCTCTGATCTTTATTATTTCTCTTCTTCTGCTGGGTTTAGGCTGCCTTTGCTGTTCTGCTTCTATTTCCTTTAGGTGTGCTGTTAGATTTTGTATTTGGGATTTTTCTTGTTTCTTGAGATAGGCCTGGATTGCAATGTATTTTCCTCTCAGGACTGCCTTCGCTGCATCCCAGAGCGTTTGGATTGTTGTATTTTCATTTTCGTTTGTTTCCATATATGTTTTAATTTCTTCTCTAATTGCCTGGTTGACCCACTCATTCGTTAGTAGGGTGTTCTTTAACCTCCATGCTTTTGGAGGTTTTCCAGACTTTTTCCTGTGGTTGATTTCAAGCTTCATAGCATTGTGGTCTGAAAGTATGCATGGTATAATTTCAATTCTTGTAAACTTATGAAGGGCTGTTTTGTGACCCAGTATATGATCTATCTTGGAGAATGTTCCATGTGCACTCGAGAAGAAAGTATATTCTGTTGCTTTGGGATGCAGAGTTCTAAATATATCTGTCAAGTCCATCTGATCCAATGTATCATTCAGGGCCCTTGTTTCTTTATTGACTGTGTGTCTAGATGATCTATCCATTTCTGTAAGTGGGGTGTTAAAGTCCCCTGCAATGACCACATTCTTATCAATAAGGTTGCTTATGTTTATGAGTAATTGTTTTATATATCTGGGGGCTCGGGTATTTGGCGCATAGACATTTATAATAGTTAGCTCTTCCTGGTGGATAGACCCTGTGATTATTATATAATGCCCTTCTTCATCTCTTGTTACAGCCTTTAATTTAAAGTCTAGTTTGTCTGATATAAGTATGGCTACTCCAGCTTTCTTTTGGCTTCCAGGAGCATGATAAATAGTTCTCCATCCCCTCACTCTCAATCTAAAGGTGTCCTCAGATCTGAAATGTGTCTCTTGTAGACAGCAAATAGATGGGTCTTGTTTTTTTATCCATTCTGATACCCTATGTCTTTTAGTTGGCGCATTTAATCCATTTACATTCAGTGTTATTATAGAAAGATATGGGTTTAGAGTCATTGTGATGTCTGTATGTTTTATGCTTGTAGCGATGTCTCTGGTACTTTGTCTCACAGGATCCCCCTTAGGATCTCTTGTAGGGCTGGTTTCGTGGTGACAAATTCCTTCAGTTTTTGTTTGTTTGGGAAGACCTTTATCTCTCCTTCTATTCTAAATGACAGACTTGCTGGATAAAGGATTCTCGGCTGCATATTTTTTCTGTTTAGCACACTGTAGATATCGTGCCAAGCCTTTCTGGCCTGCCAAGTTTCAAAGGAGAGATCAGTCACGAGTCTTATAGGTCTCCCTTTATATGTGAGGGCACGTTTATCCCTTGCTGCTTTCAGAATTTTCTCTTTATCCTTGTATTTTGCCAGTTTCACTATGATATGTCGTGCAGAAGATCGATTCAAGTTACGTCTGAAGGGAGTTCTCTGTGCCTCTTGGATTTCAATGCCTTTTTCCTTCCCCAGTTCAGGGAAGTTCTCAGCTATAATTTGTTCAAGTACCCCTTCAGCACCCTTCCCTCTCTCTTCCTCCTCTGGGATACCAATTATGCGTATATTATTTTTTTTTAGTGTATCACTTAGTTCTCTAATTTTCCCCTCATACTCCTGGATTTTTTTATCTCTCTTTCTTTCAGCTTCCTCTTTCTCCATAACTTTATCTTCTAGTTCACCTATTCTCTCCTCTGCCTCTTCAAGCCGAGCCATCGTGGATTCCATTTTGTTTTGCAATTCGTTTAAAGCGTTTTTCAACTCCTCGTGACTGTTCCTTAGTCCCTCGATCTTTGTGGCAAGAGATTCTCTGCTGTCCTGTATACTGTTTTCAAGCCCAGCGATTAATTTTATGACTATTATTCTAAATTCACTTTCTGTTATATTATTTAAATCCTTTTTGATCAGTTCATTAGCTGTTGTTATTTCCTGGAGATTCTTCTGAGGGGAATTCTTCCGTTTGGTCATTTTGGAGAGTCCCTGGCGTGGTGAGGACCTGCAGTGCACTTCCCCTGTGCTGTGGTGTATAACTGGAGTTAGTGGGCGGGGCCGCAGTCCGACCCGACGTCTGCCCCCAGCCCACTGCTGGGGCCACAGTCAGACTGGTGTGTGCCTTCTCTTCCCCTCTCCTAGGGGCGGGATTCACTGTGGGGTGGCGTGTCCCGTCTGGGCTACTTGCACACTGCCAGGCTTGTGTTGCTGGGGATCTGGCGTATTAGCTGGGGTGGGTAGGCAAGGTGCACGGGGGCTGGAGGGGCAGGCTTAGCTCGCTTCTCCTTAGGTGATCCACTTCAGGAGGGACCCTGTGGCAGCGGGAGGGAGTCAGATCCGCTGCCGGAGGTTTGGCTCCGCAGAAGCACAGAGTTGGGTGTTTGCGCGGAGCGAGCAAGTTCCCTGGCAGGAACCGGTTCCCTTTGGGATTTTGGCTGGGGGATGGGCGGGGGAGATGGCGCTGGCGCCTTTGTTCCCCGCCAAGCTGAGCTCTGCCGTCCGGGGGCTCAGCAGCTCTCCCTCCCTTTGTCCTCCAGCCTTCCCGCTTTCCGCGCAGAGCTGTTCACTTATGAGCTCCCAGACGCTAAGTCGCGCTTGCTGTCGGAACACAGTCCGTCCGGCCCCTCCGCTTTTGCCAGCCAGACTCGGGGGCTCCGCTTGGCCGGCGAGCCGCCCCTCCGCCCCGGCTCCCTCCCGCCAGTCCGTGGAGCGCGCACCGCCTCGCCGCCCTTCCTACCCTCTTCCGTGGGCCTCTCGTCTGCGCTTGACTCCGGAGACTCCCTTCTGCTAATCCTCTGGCGGTTTTCTGGGTTCTTTAGGCAGGTGTAGGTGGAATCTAAATGATCGGCAGGACGCGCTGTGAGCCCCGCGTCCTCCTACGCCGCCATCTTCCGGACCAAATCTAGATTCTTTTAATAAAGCTGTATTCTTAGCTTCTCTTCCTCCCGCCTTGCCCCTGGTCTTTCCTGTATATATCTTTGATAATTTGTCCTATGTCAAAGCAAGGGATTTTGATTTTTTTTTAATGTTGAGGAAAGTATGAGAAGCTACAGTTCCCAAGTTTTTTTTTATCCCCAAATGTGAGCTTCTCATTGCTGATATAAGCCAAATTTAAACAAAGCTGTACATCCCTGGGGCTAGCCCAGAAATCTGCCTTGAAAATGTTAAACTATGTTTGCATCTGTTCCATTCATTACACTGGGAGTTATGATATTCAAGGTAAGCATGTACAAATGAAACAATATTTAATTTTAGTGTTTATTTTCAGTGAATCCAGACATACCCACAGGTCTGTGGTTTGCCAGTCCTCAGTTGAGAAACCCCTGTAAAAGTGATACTGCAAGAATAAGATTAGGCTGTATCCTCTGAAGGATTTAGTTATCCAGGAAAGCAGAGATTATGTTTTACTACCTTGGAAACATCAAGCTCAGAGGAAAGATGAGAATAAAACTCTAAGGAAGAATGTAATAGAAGTTCTGTGTGCATGTACATATGTGCATCTTTCCAGAACTGGCTCCTTACTCACTTGGCATTACTAACTAGAAATTAGAAAACTTACAAATCCTGTATTAAAGAACCAACTTGAGCCAGAAGATGTTCATCCTCATGAATTCTACAAGGGACAGTTCTCTACATGAGATGGCCCTATCCTTGTGGCTGTTATCTTATTTTTAAGAATTTTAAATGTTTATCTATTTTTGTGAGAGACAGAGCATGAGCAGCAGAGGGGCAGAGAGAGAGGGAGACACAGAATCTGAAACAGGCTCTAGGCTCTGAGCTGTCAGCACAGAGCCTGACGTGGGGCTTGAACCCATGAACCGTGAGACCATGACCTGAGCCAAAGTCGGATGCTTAACTGACTGAGCCACCCAGGCGCCTCTATCCTATTATTTTTAAGGTTACGTAGAATGAGTCCCAAAGTCTTCCTTCCATTTCTATTTTTTGGAACAGCTTGAGAAGGATAGGTATTAACTCTGCTTTAAATATCTGGTAGAATTCCCCAGGGAAGCCATCTGGTCCAGGACTCTTTATTTGTTGGGAGATTTTTGATAACTGATTCAATTTCCTTACTAGTTATGGATCTGTTCATATTTTCTATTTCTTCCCTTTTGACTTTTGTTAGTGTGTGGGTGTTTAGGAATTTGTCCATTTCTTCCAGGTTGTCCACATTGTTGGCATATAATTTTTCATAGTATTCCCTGATAATTGCTTGTATTTCTGAGGGATTGGTTGTAGTAAATCCATTTTCATTCATAATTTGATCTGTATGGGTCCTCTCTCTTTTCTTTTTGAGAAGCCTGGTTAGAGATTTATCAATTTTATTTTTTCAAAAAACCAATTCCTAGTTTCATTGATCTGTTATACTATGTTTTTGGATTCTATATTGTTTATTTCTGCTCTGATCTTTATGATTTCTTCTGCTGCGTTTGGGGTTTCTTTGCTGTTCTGCTTCTATTTCCTTTAGGTGTGCTGTTAGATTTTTATTTTGGGATTTTTCTTGTTCTTGGATAGGCCTGGATTGCAATGTATTTTCCTCTTAGGGCTGCCTTTGCTATATCCCAAAGGGTTTGGATTGTTGTGTTTTCATTTTCATTTGCTTCCATATATATTTGAATTTGTTCTTTAATTGCCTGCTTGACCCATTCATTCTTAAGTAGAATGTTCTTTTTAAAAAAAAATTTTTTTTAATGTTTATTTATTTTTGAGACAGAGAGAGACAGAGCGTGAACAGGGGAGGGTCAGAGAGAGAGGGAGACACAGAATCTGAAACAGGCTCCAGGCTCTGAGCTATCAGCACAGAGCCCGACGCAGGGCTTGAACTCACGGACCGCGAGATCATGACCTGGGCTGGAGTCGGGCACTCAACCGACTGAGCCACCCAGGCGCCCCTAGTAGAATGTTTTTTAACCTCCATACATTTGGAGGTTTTCCAAACTTTTTCCTGTGGTTGATTTCAAGTTTCATAGCATTGTGATCTGAAAGTGCATGTGGTATGATCTCAATCCTTTTATATTTATTGAGGGCTGTTTTGTGACCCAGTATGTGATCTGTCTTGTAGAATATTCCATGTGCACTCAAGAAGAAAGTATATTCTGCTACTTTAGGATGAAAAGTTCTAAATATATCTGTCAAGTCCATCTGGTCCAGTGTGTCATTCAGGGCCATTGTTTCTTTATTGATTTTCTGTCTAGATGATCTATCCAATGTTATAAGTGGAGGATTAAAGTCCCCTGCAATTACCACATTCTTATCAATAAGATTGTTTATGTTTGTGATTAATTGTTTTATATATTTGGGTGCTTTCCAATTCGGTGCATAGACATTTATAGTTGCTAGCTCTTCCTGATGGACAGACCCCATAATTATTATATAATGCCCTTCTTCATCTCTTGTTATAGCCTTTAATTAAAAGTCTAGTTTGTCTAATATAAGTATGACTTCCAGTAGCATGACAGATGGTTCTCTATCCCCTCACTTTCAATCTGAAGATGTCCTCTGGTCTAAAATGGGTCTCTTGCAGATGGCAATCCATTCTGATAACGTGTGTCTTTTGATTGGAGCATTTAGTCAATTTACATTCAGTGTTATTATTGAAAAATATGGGTGTAGAGTCATTGTGTTATCTGTAGGTTTCATGCTTGTAGTGATGTCTTTGGTACTTTGTGGTCCTTGCAACCCTTCACTCACAGAGTCCCCTTTAGGACCTCTTGTAGGGCTGGTTTAGTGGTGATGAATTCCTTCAGTTTTTATTTGTTTGAGAAAACCTTTATCTCTCCTTATATACTGAATGACAGACTTGCTGGATAAAGGATTCTTGGCTGTATATTTTTCCTGTTTATCACATTGAAGATTTCATGACATTTTTTTTATGGCCTGCAAGTTTCAGTAGATAGGTCTATTCCTGAGTGGTTTTCTTAAAAAGGGACCACTTTCCACTTTCCTTAGGAAGAGACCACCTGCCTGGTAGTCCAAAGGCTTCTTTTTTTTTCATGTTTATTTATTTATTCTGAGAGAGAATGAAAGAGAGGGAGAATACACATGTGTGTGAGTAGGGGAAGAATAGAGGTAGAGGGAAGGAGAGAGAATTTCAAGCAGGCTCTGCACTGTCATTGTCCCTGAGCTGTGAGATCATGACCTAAGCAGAAATCAAGAGTAGGATGCTTAACTGACTGAGCTACCCAAGAGCCCCTAAAGGCGTCTATCATTAACTTAGCTTAGCCATTATATTGTTGCCTCAAAATGAGCTAACTATTTTTGGCATCATCTACCTCCTTTAATAAGTGAAGAAACTGATCTGAGCATGGTTCCTAGTATGTTTAAGTATTATTATTCTTAAAATCTGTCAAAGTTCTGCATGTAAGGGTATTGCAAAATCTATAAACTTTTTTTTTTTTTAACCAGGAAACAGAAGTCCCCTTTTGCCTTTCCTCAGAGGTTATCATTTCCATTTTCTTTAAGTTATTCCTACACTTTCCTCTGTATCTCTAAATAATATACTTATCTTGCTTCTTTCTTTTTTAAGAAGGAGCATAGACAATGCTCCAATCAATAGGTAATTGACTCTTCACTGTGAAAAAGTGAGATTTGTTATCTTTATATCTTCTCGCACTACATTGACAATTGGACATGAAATATACTGTCCCCAGAGAAACATTTTTTGAAGAGAATAATCATATTTTTGTCCCATTTGTTTAGCTTGCCATTCATTTATCCCTAATTTATCATCAAATGCTCTCAGATGTATGCGTGTGTGTGTGCCTGTGTGCGTGTGTGCCTGCATGTGGTGCATGTGTGTGTGTGTGTTTCTGTGTCACCATTACAAACAAGCCTCCCCCAAGAGCCTTCCAACCTTACAAAAGTGCTTGCTTTGTCACCAGCCCTGCTACACATCTGTGTTCCAGAGACCACCACTGTCATCATTTCAATGATTCTGCTCACATATTTCTTTTGTTTAAAGTCCTTTTTACTGGATCCCATATCTCTTGCTTTCTTGCTTGATTCCCTAATATGCTTGAACACTTTGTCTAGTAATTTTCTGGGAAAGGGTGCATGGAGTTTTAAATTCGTGGAGACATTAAGTATATGAAATTATCTTTATTTTACCCTTACACTTAAGTGGTCATTTGATGGCTTGTAAAATTCATGGTAGACAATAGTTTTTTTTCGATGTGTGAGATGTTGCTGCTCTGTCTGATGGCTTCCAAGATCACTTGATACTTTGATATTTTATATGAAAAACTTCTCTCTCTCTCTCTTTCTCTCTCTCTCTCTCTCTTTATCTCTTTCTCACTATACCCTTGGCCCTAAAAATATTTGGGATGTTCTTTTCTACCTGGTTTCTTATATTTCTGTTTTCATTCATTGTACTTGCACCTAGTGGATTCTTTTAACCAAAAGTTCAGATTCTTAAATTCTGTAAAATCATTTTGCATTATTTCTTAATTTCCTCCACTTTATTTTCTTTGTTCTTTTTTTATAGAACTCTTATTAGTTAGTTAATGGAACTCCCAGACTGATGCACCAATTTCCACCAAGTTTATATTTTCTTTCCTTATTTTCATATATTTGTCTTCTGCTTGCCTTTTAGGGAGATGTCTTCACTTGGATCTTCAGATTTTTTATAGGTTTTTTCATTACTAGCCACATGTTTGTGTTCTTTGAATGATCTTATTTTGTAGTAGATCCTGGTTTTTGTTGCCTGATGGTATTAGATTTCTTGTATTTTGGAGTATATTAATATGTATTTTGGAGGATGTTCTTGTTTAGTCTTTGTTTCAAAGTGTTTTCCTGCTGTTCATTTGTTGTGCTTTGTTCTTTTTCACATTATAGAATTTTCTCAGATGTTTTGAGCTCTTTGTATATGCATGTTACAGGTAGTGAAGCTGAAAGCTGATTGGAAGTTATAAATATGCAGAAGGCTGATGGCTGGCTTCACTCAAGTGTCATCTGGCTAGCTGATCCTAGGAAAGACCCATGTCAATATAAGGAGACAAATGTACAGGAATTTGTAAGTGTGTGGTTTGGAGAATTTTTACAAAGATCACATAGCCATACAACCACTGTCGAGTACGAGTAGTAGAATACTCCTAGCACCTAAGACACCCCATGTCACTACTATGCTCCTCCCAGTCATCACTCCTTTTCCCTCCACAAGGATTTCTGATACTAAAAATAGTTTCAGTTACAGTCTTAAATATCTTTTAGAACATAATTTATATCATTGCATGCATAAAAATTGAATGAGTAATGACATTAGTTATGTCATATAGCATCTGTCATATGTCAGGGCATATGTTAATGAAAATAACTAATGTAACTGAAATTTTTATTTAAAAAACTGCAGCATTATATACATTTTAAATGATTTCATGTTAGGTATGAAGGGCAATACTGATAATTCCATATAATTTTCTCCCTAGAAATAAATTGATAGCCATTTGGAACAGTTATCTATGCTTTGTATTTAGAAATTTTATGAAAATTTCTCTTGACTAACAACACATTTTTTATTTGACACTACAGTTTATCCCAACTTTGAACAGTATATAAGCTTGCACTATCAGAATTGTATTCAATTTCCTGTAATCTTTAAAGCTTCATATTATTTATTATTCAAAATAAACCCCTATTATTCAAAGTAAATCCCTTTGAAAATTTAAGCCTGTTGAGTTTAAACTCAATATTTGAAAAAGTATGAGAAGTGGAGCAAAGAACCACGAATCATTGTACATTTTATAGAAGGTAGGCACAGTTCAACATGCTTTTAATGCATTAGATTATTTAGGCAGGACCAAACACATAACCTATTTTCTAGTTAATAGATAATTGTAGAATTATTTCATCAACATGGATTTTAATATTGAGAAAAAAGTTATCTTTTGGAATAATCAAATTTCTGAAATGTACACATATATATTATTGTAATTTCCAAGAGACTGATCTAATTTGAAAAGCAACTTTTTTTTCTAAATTATAACATAAGGAACTATTCCAATTAGTAGATATCAGGAGACTATATTTAAACTAAAGATAATTTGTTCTAACACATGGATTTTAGTTATAGTGACATGAAATGGAAATTTTATAGCATATTATGGTCTCTTAAAAATATTTTCTCTTGCAAAGCACTGTAGCAAAAACAAAACAAAACCCTCAAGCTCATGCTATTATTAAGCTATTCCATTTCACTACTATGACAACAACAGTTGTGTGAGGTAAACTCACTTGGTGCACATTTATTTTGATTCTCTTGTACTTCGGGCACATTAAACCACGAGACACAGTTCCTTTGCTTAAGGAGCTTTCTCATGTTGATCATAGTCTCTTAAAGTTAAATCTTGTTAAAAGACTGCAATATTTCTGTGGATTGTACAGTAATAAGAACAGAGAAGTTAGGATTGTTTTATTTTGGTCATTTCCTTATTCATGTAGACTCCTCTTTATGGAATTCACTTTTGGGAATGCATTCTACCATTCATTTGCCTATTTGGCAGCAACCGGCAGGTATTACAATGTTCTCTTTCTTGATAGAATCCTGAAATACAAATAAAACCTAAGGCTTAGACCTAAACATTAGGTCTCTTTAAAATGAGACCTTTTATCTGATAGATTATGATAACTCGTTTAACATAATTTTGACAATTGTATGAATATTTTCTTCCACGCTGTAGAAGGGAAGATTGGTAGTGGGAGTAGTTGTGACATTTGTACTTCAAAGAAAAAAATAAATGTTTGCTTCTCCCATTTAGCAACCTATTCTGTATAGGCTCTAATCTTCATGCTTCTTATCTCCTCTTTAGAATTGCCACCAAAAGTTCTGTGTTTCTCTTCACCCTTACGGTTTATTATTACTTTAGTCTGATGTTACTTTTCTTCTTCTCAGTTGATAATAGGACTTTGAGTTCTATCAACAAATTTCATTAGTTTAGTTTAAAATAATTTGATTGGTGTAAAACACTGTAAAATTAACTGTAGCTGGCCATTGAATGTACTGTGTAAGAGTGCCCCTACAAGCTGATTTTATTTTGTTTTGTTTTTTTAAGAAAACTCCGATCAATTAAAAACAAATAGTCACAAACTCCGAACATCCCTAAAGGCTTGTGCATTTATTGGAGAAGGTTAAAGAGTTCCTGAAAAATACATTAGGGGTTAAATAGAACGGTGTAGAAAATGAAATAGCCCAGAGGAAACTAGGATGAGGAGGTCAGTTTTTTAACCTGGTGTGCAGCCTCTAGAGCTCTAGAGAGAGGAAAAAAGCCCTCCAGTGAAACCTGTATACGTGTTCATAAAAATTGAACCTGCAATTCACATAATCTCATCCTATGACTTCCATTTTATTGTAATTTCCAAGAGATTAATTTCATTTAAACTGTAAGTTTTTTCATTATATGATATTGTTTATATTATTTGCTGCTATAGAATTTTGTATTTTCAAATGTAAGGAACAGTTCAATTGTGAAATAATGTTAAATTATGATAATATGAAAAGTTTTGATTATAAATATTGAGATGTTTAAAACAGAAATGGGTCAAAAAAAGAGAACCACAAGAACCATAATCACTCCTAAGTAACAAATTAGTTGTTTTTCAATAGTTAATGTTATAGTTGTTGTTTTCAATATGCAGAAAAGTTCCCAAGTAAATAATGTTAAAAATGGTTATTTTAAGGTTAAAAATGTTAAATGTTAAAATGTTAGGTTCCTAGGCCAATAACGTGAATACATTTGAATCCTAATGGAGCCATAATATATTAATAAACAATGATTTTATTAGAATATGGTATTTGTGAAACTGTCAAACAAAAAACCAACAAGGTAAATATAATATTTTTCAATTTATTGCCATTGCTGGATGAAAGCATTTTAAAAGGAGAAGGATGGAGGCTACTTAGGAAATTGTGAGGAATATCTGGAAAGCTTTAAGATACTTCAGAAATTGATACCATAAATTATTAAGTTGGCTCAGTTTTTTTTTAATCGAGGTATAATTGACAAATTACCTTATTAGTTTCAGTTCCACCTCAGATAAGTTAGTTTTGCTCCAGATACACTTTCTTTTCCTTCTCTTTGATATGGGTATAGTTTTAACTATTATCAAAACCTCATTCGAAACCAGAAATAAAAGAGAAGATTGTCCTTGATTTAGGGATGTTAAAATTGGTCAGTGGGTTCAGGTGTTGTCTGCCATTGCCATTGCCATGAATGCATATATTAACTTTTTTTTTTACTCTTATTTTATTTGCACTTATTAACTGGAATTTTTGAAATAAAAGAATAATTTCCCCATATCATTCATGTTTGGTAACTCTCAAATATAATTCATATGGGAGAAACAAACAAAAGAGGCCCAGTATTTTTTTGTGAAGCCTAGACAAAACTTTAAAGACAGAAGGGAAACATGAAATGTAATTTAGAAATACTTAAGATGAATTGTTTAAAAAGACATTACTAAGTTGTATTTGATTCAGTGATCCTCTATTGTAATTTATTTTTTCCTAAATATATTCAGAGTCTCCTATTTGATAACCCAAAATCTATTTCATAGTTTCAATTTTGTGTTTTCTCCTACATTTCATAATATGCTTCCTGTTTGTAATGGAAAACAGATTTGATAGTTAGATCTTCATTAACCTCATATACATGTATTCCAATGGATTTCAGCTTTTTGACCCTAAGACAACTTTTCATTGGTTGTCAATTTGTAGCAAATGCCTTCTTATCCTTCTGAACTTCTCAAATCGGTTATTGGAGTGTTCTTTACAGTAGGTGAAATAATGCCCCCCTAGAGGTATCCACATCGTAATCTGAAACAGTGAATGTGTTACGTTACATGGTAAAGGTGTGTTAAAGTGGCAGATAGAATTAAGATTGTTAGTCAATTTAAAATGAGTTTATCCTGAATTTTCAGAATGGGGTGTATTTAATCATAAATGTGGAAGGAGGAAGCAGAAGAGGAAGTTAAGGTGAGGTAAGGTGAGAATAGCTTGACCTTCTATAGTTGATTTTGAGGATGGATGAAGGTTAATGAACCAAGGAATATGAGTGGCTTCTAGACATTGAAAAGGGCAAGGAAATGGATTCACCCTCCAGAAAGGAATGCAGCTGTGCTGACACTTTGATGTTAGTACACTTAGACCTATTTTGGACTTCTGACCTTCAGAAATGTAAGATAATAATCTGTGTTGTTTTAAGCCACCAAGTCTGTGGTAATTTGTTAGGGCAGCAATTGAAAACTAATACACTGTTCCTTATTAATGGAGGAGGGAAAGTCTGCTGAAGATAACGAGAGGTTAGAAAGGTTCCAAAGTGTTTCAACTAAAAATATGTTTTCCATGAAATCATTATACTGAAGTGTTATAAAATTTCATGTTTTTCATCTTCCTGTTTACACCATGAATACCAATTGGTGTGAGTTACAGTTCTTATTTGCAAACAACAGAAATTGACTGGGAGATCTTTAGCAGAATTTTTTTAAAGGATATCAGGTGACTGATGAATAGACAAGATATTTTGTCAGTCACAGAAAATATACAGGCATTAATAATGGATAGCCATTCCATGAGACATCCAGGTTTGGACACCACTTAGACCACTGTCACAACTGGACTGTGAGTGCCACTCATCACTCCTCCTCCTAGTTTCTTATTACCACCCCCGCCACTGTGAGAATTTTTTCACCTGCTCCTTTGTCTTTGAGATATTGTTCAATATTCCAAGTCCTAAGAGCCAAACCTAAAGCATGTGCATATACTTTAAATTGTAGAATTGTGGAAAAACTAGCAGGTCACCCTGACTTCTTTAGGAGAAGGTTGGTCCCTGTGTTCCTCAAATTGAAGAGGAGTTGTTATACTGATTGAAGAAGACCTCGTAAACATTCCATTACATTTTTCAATGTTTTTATTTATTTTTGAGAGAGGCAGAGTGAATGGGAGAGGGACACAGAGAGAGAGGGAGACATAGAATCTGTGCTGACAGCTCAGAGCCAGATGCAGGGCTCGAACTCATGAGCCATGAGATCGTGACCTGAGCTGGAGTCGGACGCTCAACCCACTGAGCCACCCAGTTGCCCCTAAATTTTTAACAATTGTATAATTATTGACATTATTACTATTATGATTATTCCATTGAAGTGGTGAGAAGGACTGAGCTCAGATTAATTTAATTTGCCCCAAACCATTTTTAAAAAGTAGTCATCAGAAATCAGAAAAAAATCTTCAGATACCTGATTCTGACTTATTTTCTGCAAACATGATGCTTAAAATTCAACATATATGGCATGCACAAGAGTAGGAAAATGACTCTTTTAAACTATAATAATAATTAATGGTAAATATTAGCTTGAGAATGTATATGGATTGCTTCAATCAGATAAATTTTTATAAATGAAAATAATTTTCATCTTACATGGTAGGTATATACGCCTTTTAGTGACTGCATTGTTACCCATAATATTATTGGTCAAGACACTAGAAAGCCTTGATATCAATAACTAATTGAAACTTCAGCAACCCCAAGTTCTGGCAATGGTGAAGAAAAGCTTCATCTTGCCACTGGGAGGAAATATTTTCTGTTTGCTTAAAGTTCAGTTTACTCCCAAGGCTGTATTTTCTCTCTCTGCATTCATTTCCATGAGCTTTGTACAAAAGCAGAGGGTCACTATCCACATAGGGTTTGAAGTCAAGAGTATGTGTGGCTACCACGCAACCTTATGCATGGCTCATGTATTCTGGGTCCTTACTGACCTCTAAGCATTCACCTACTCCATCTAGTCACTGGTGCCACTCCAATGCTGGTGGTACTCAATCCTTTCTCTCCAGCTCTCAATGACTGCTCTTTCCTGTACTTGGTAGAGATTTCTCTTCTGTCACTGCCTTTATTCCATTACTGAACTGCCATTGGACTCCATTGCTCCTAAGACAAAAATGGCAGTAAGTCTGTCTGCAGTGAAGGAATTAAACTTAGCCAAGGGAGCATTTATCAAGGGGTATTTTTCAAAGTTTGTTGCACTGGAATTTTTTTTTATCAGAAACATATTTTTTAAGTATTTTTTTATAAACTGCCGACTCTAATGCCCACTGTATTCATTTCTCCTAGCAGTTTTATTTTATTGTATATAATTGTATATGTGCTCATGTATTTTCATTCTCTCATTTCTGTTTGCTTAAGTTGATTTCTATATCCTTTTAGTGAGGGTTCATTCTTTCTACTCTTTTGAATGTCTCACAAGGATTCTGTTTATTATTTTTGGTCAGCATGGGCTCTATATACAAATTAGATAAATTATATAAATTTACATATAGGTTAGAAAAGACTGATACATGTAAAAAAAACCCTCCCTGAAATATGTCATCGAGAGATTTTAAAAAATAGCTGCTATTAATCTATCATCCCAATTAGGATGGTTTGTTGTGTTGTGACAGTATTTACTTACCTTTCATGACATTGGACTTCTCTCTGCAAAGTATCTATCTTTAATTTGGTTTCATTTTTACCATGTACATACAATAGACCTAACCTGTGGAAGATCATAGCTTAGCGTAGCCAATGTTAAAGATGCTCAGAACACTAACGTTAGCCTACAGTTGGGCAAAATCAAAGCCTCTTTATAATAAAAATTTTTGTTTGTGTATTTATTTTTGGGAGAGAGAGAGAGACAGAGACAGAGACACAGAGAGAGAGAGAGAGAGAGCTCGTGTGCACAAGCAGGGGGAGAGGCAGAGAGAGAGGAGAGAAAAGTCCCAAGCAGGCTCCATAATGTCAGCGCAGAGCCCACCACAGGGCCTGATCCCAGGAACTGTCAGATCATTACCTGGGCTGAAATTAAGAGTCAGACACTTAACTGACTCAGCTACTGAGGTGCCCCTGTAGTAAAGTTTGGACTATCTCATGTAATTTATTGAATACTGTACTGAAAGTGAAAGAACAGAAGGGTTGTATGGGTGCAGAATGGTTGTAAATGTGTCGGTTGCTTATCCTCATGATCATGTGTGGCTGACAGGGAGCTGTGACTCGCTACGTTGCCTAGCAATGTGGTAGAGTATGGTACCACATATCACTAGCCCAGGAAAAAATCAAAATTCAAAATTCAAAGTACAGTTTCTACTGAATGCATATTGTTTTGCACCATTGTAAAAGTTGAAAAATTGTAAGCCAAACCATTGTAAGTTGGAGACTGTCTTTATTTTATAGAGAGAAAAATCAATTTCTCCACTTTGTAGTTTGGAGTGATGTTTGAAATTTTCATTTGCCTAGGAATAATACACTATAATTTCTGATATCCCACATTAGATTCTATCGCAAAGAAATATGCATTCTACAATATCTTTTCTTATGTCTTTGCAAATTTGCTTTCTCAAACACATATAATACTTAGATTGTAGCCCATGTAAAAATTACTGGAGCTAAAATACATTAACATAAAGCACTTTTAGTTAATCAGTCTTTTGGAGCTCTTATAACAAGTGCTTCTATACAACTGCATCACATTTAAATGCTGATTCCATCATATACGTTTCACACTCTTTGTTTCCCATGAAGATTGACTGGTTTCTGCTGCAGTACAAAATGAAATTCAAATTTGTGATTTAAATAAATGTACCTTCTCTTATATTGCATCTACTTGAAGTAAGAGCCTCCACCCTCATCTATAAAATCTTCCCCAGAGATTAGATTGTATTTTTCTGCTTATTGAAGGCCATCAGGTCATCAAAATGAGGACCTTAGAAATGAAAAAATTAATTGTAGCAATGCAAGCAAGGCTCTTGGGGGACACCAGAAAATCAGATACCCTCAATCAAAACAATTACAAACACTAACCTTTGGCTTTATAGCATACAATTTTAGTAAAGCACAATTCTCAGAATGAGTTCACTTGGATGCACTGCCAATGAGGTCAATCAATTAACTAATTAATCAACCAGTCTTCAAAGACTTTTGAAAGACTGTTACTGCCCAGATTTACCCAGAATATTAATTTTATATTATGCCAACAATAACAACAAGATTGTCACCTCCTTAGGGACAGTGATCATGTCTTGTTAATATCTTGTTTTGGGGGATTAGAGATTTGGACATTTCTGGAAGGGAAGGAAGAGTGAAGAATTTATCAAAAAGCATATAGAGATGGATGGACTCTCATGAACAGGAACTTGAGTGTCTGTGCTGATATGACCAGAGATAGGGGCAAGTTGCGGATGGCTCTGGGAATCTTCAAGGCTGATCGCATTGAGGTTGTGTGTGTGTGTGTGTGTGTGTGTGTGTGTGTGTGTGTGTGTTTGCGTTTGTGTTCTTCCTTCTTAGTTTTGCTAAGGCAGGTTTAGGACTTCTAGAAGTTGTTTTTCTTTGTATATATCTGAATTTTTACTCAAAGATTATTGATAGCTTCTATGAGGGACACCATTTAATAACTCCCAAAATATTAAAGAATCAATGGATTATTTTATCAGTTCCTAATTTCTTTGTTTCTACTAATATAGTTAATTCTTTGGAATGAATGGTAAGAGGTATGGCACCAAGACATGAATCATTCCACTCACGTGATAGTTAAAGAAACTACTCATATAGATTCATAGAAGTTGGCTTACATATTCTTCCATATTGCCATATTAGAAATTATATTTCCAAATTATGATATACTTCTAGAATTGATAATATGCATATATATAATAAGAACTTGGAAAATATGATACTTTGAATAGTTAAGATGGACTCCTTGAGATGATATATTCTGAGTCCTGTGTTAAAAATGCCATATTGTGAACTTGGTAATATATGAAATTAGTACACTGACCTGTATAGACAAGTATCTTTACTTCTGTGATCTTATATGAGGGGAAAATTCTAGTCATGCAGACATATTTTCTGCAATTTCAATTAGAAAATTGAAAATATATTGCCTATATTTTAAAAATTAGAAAAGTAACCTATGTCTACCTTTTTATTTCAACACAAATGATCATTTATTTGTCTTTTTTTTTTTTTACTGGAACTGCTTTCAATAAAATATAACAGTATGACTCAATTTTAAAAGAAGTTTAATTATACTAAACTGCAGAATTTACCATTCTTGGAATCCTAAGATATGATAGGATTTAAGTTTGATTGTTAGATGGTCATATAAATAGATATGATAGTTTTCTGTTAATGATAAGTAATAACCTTTGTCTATAAGTAAAAATAATGGATTTCATAGCAGTATCAAAAGATAAAAATATGCTTACTTTTTCATTCTATAGACACTGAATGTTGTGGTTTCATTTCAACTTAAATTAACTCTCTCTTTAGTTAGGTAATACCAAGAGATTATTTTTAATATTAGGAACACACACATTATTTGGCTTGTGCTTATCACTTGGCCGTCACTTGCATAAAAACTTAACACATTATTTTCTTTGACAAAATGCAGCAAAAACAAATATAATATTAATTTATTCCTTTCAGAAAAAGAAACTGTGACTTAGGTTAGTTTTACAACTTGTATAAATTTACCCAGCTAGAAATCATAGATGTCAAGTTCTGAATCCATGTTTTGTTAATATATTTGTCACAATAAACAGATATTTCTATTACCCTGGGTCCTCACTTTGCCATCCATATATGCTTCCTTTTCTTCTTTATTTCGTATACTTTAGCATAGGCTAATACTCTGAGAAAGCAATTTTAGCACCAGAATAAGGACAAATGGTCTCAGGAAGGGATGAAGAGTTTTGTAGAGATGGCATTTTACACCCATATAAATGTCAAGAGACTGTAGACCTGAGGGGTCTTCATTGTATTTTTGTCTGGACTGAAAGAGTAAGCAAAGAGAAAGAGTGAAATGAAGGAAAAAGATAATCATTTAATAAAGAACATACTGAGGTAAAATGATAGAAGAAATGATTTTTTTTTTTATGCAGAAGAATTCCCCTAGAAAAGGCTAGTAAGAAAAGAGACACAGAGTTAAGGAAATTAAAACATCAGAAAATTATGAGGTGGCAAGAGGGTATCTGAAAAATAATGAGTCAGAGGAAAGGAAGTTGAGTAAGCATGCATCAGATTGCATTAAATCCATAGGTACATGAAAAACAAGTCTTGTGCTACAGTAAAGGGCTCAAAGTGAGCTTTTAAGGACAATGCTAAACAGTTTGAATTAGGCACTAATGTGCAAACTACGCAGCCAAATTAGAGAAACAAGAATGACTGACAAACAGGACTGGCTCATATTAAGTCGCTTTAAGTTTATATTGAATATTTTGCCCTTTGAGAGATTAAATTTTTTAATCTACCTGCCATACCTTCTTGAATGACATGGATACAGAATTGTCAAAATGCTGAAAGACTTTTAATTTTTCAATTAGATTTTGATGATTACATGAATGAAAACCTGCTTTTTTGTTTGCAATACGGTGCATTGTTAAATATTGTGCACAATCTTGTCATTTACCTGGACTCACCAACTGTGTGCTTGCATAGATAAAAAGGATTTTTTAAGTTGTAATAAATTTAAAGTTAACAGAGCTCTAAGTACTCTTCAAACAAAACCATATTTTGTGAGACATTACTAGTATTCTCAAACAATATTTTAAATTAAAATAGAAAATCTCTATACAATATTATGTTTTAAAGGGAAATGAAAACAAAACACCCTTTTCTAAAATATGTTTAGATTTTCTTCAATTTTATTGTGATTAAAGAACTAACTTGTCATCAATGTGATCACATAGATAAAAAGGGTCTATTTTTAATGATAGAAAATTTTAAATTAACGTAGCTTTAAATAGTCTTCAAACTCTTTTAAAGACTATTTTAAATGATACAAATTATCTATACAAATAACATTTAAAAATTAAAAGCCCCCTTTTCTGGAATTCAATAACAGTGTTTTACACAACTTGCTGTTTAAAGAAGTGGACTATTAAAATAGGTTTTTAATTATAATAATATATAGGTAGGCAGTCACCTAAGATAATAATATTGAGAAAGTATCCATTTCCTGAATAGAGGAGGTTTGTCGGCCAAAGATATGAATTAGAAATTTCAGGAATTTTAAAGGGGCAATTAGTTGAATGATTAAAAGCTGCCATTCACAAAAACATTTTTGGAAGTTTACCAAAGTGTTCTTCTTATTTAATATCATGGATATAGAAATACTTTAAATAGTTATGAAAAAAACACGATTAATTTCCAAATACCCTGCTTTGCATATGGACAGGGTTTTATAAGTGTGATGTATTTCCTCTCAGTTTGGAATTCAGTGTTTACATATTTTTATTCTGTTTTAATTATATGTTTCTTATACACCAAAGACTATACTTAATGCATAAAATGGAATGTAAAAAATAATACAATAAGGGCGCCTGGGTGGCTCAGTCGGTTAAGCGTCCGACTTCAGCTCAGGTCACGATCTCACGGTCCGTGAGTTCGAGCCCCGCGTCGGGCTCTGTGCTGACAGCTCAGAGCCTGGAGCCTGCTTCCGATTCTGTGTCTCCCTCTCTCTCTGCCCCTCCCCCGTTCATGTTCTGTCTCTCTCTGTCTCAAAAATAAATAAACGTTAAAATAAAAAAAAAATAAAAATAATAATACAATAAACATCTGTGTACTCACGCAAGCCAATATGAGAGTATTAATACTGTTCACAATCTTAACACAGATATTTTGAATATTATATACTTTCTTTTTTTTCCTATAGATAGCCTCATTGTGTGTGTATATATATATATAGAGAGAGAGAGAGAGAGAGAGAGAGAAAGTGTGTGTGTAATTTTGAATTTAATATAAATCAGATTTTACTGTAAGTTTCACCAATTTTTACAACTCAAAATTGTATTTTTAAAATTTGTGCAGCTACAGTTGAGTCATGATCATTCATGGTTAGAATGTCATTGGATGAACATGTCAACATCATTCAGATGAAAACGAGAAAAATACAGTACATGTGAAATTTGGCCATTAAGATCTAAATTTGCCTATTTAAATAAGTGTCATTGGTTTGCATTAAAAAATAAGGTTATACAATTACTGTTTTTAGAAATGTGAAGTTATTTTATTACAGAAATGTAAGGTTATACTGATGTATCTTGATATGGCTTAAATTTTCAATTTTGAACAAAGAAGAAAAAAGTAAATTATTGAGAATGTATCTGAATTCATACATCTTGGGAATGTTTACTTACTATTAGGATAGATGCTAAGTGTCAATGAAATTTTACAGTAAAACAAACTCCGTGTGCCTCAAATTATACTACCCTGATAATTTTTGTAGGGTCAGCTTCTAGAGTAGAAAAAAGGGGGGAAAGTAAAATTATCTAGAATTATTTCTTGAGCCTGTTCATTTAATTTATTAATCCCAGTTATGCATCTCACTAAAGGATATAGTAAATGTAAGGTTAAATATGAAAAATATTAATCTAAAATCAGATTAAAACCCAAATTTAAAATGAATTTAAAATTAAAGTTCACATATTGAACTAACAGAAATGCTATTATGGAATAAATTATTAGAGCTCAGGGTTTTCAGCTTAACCACCACAGGCAGAAGATGGGAATATAATTAATATTCAGATTACACATATTTATTGAGTGCCTACAGTAGTTGTTCTGCAATGTGCAATATGTGAGCTGATGTTCTGAGTCAAAGAACAATAAATTTTTTAACAGTATTATATAACTGAATGTAGGATACCTAATCCCAAACTCATTATTGTTTCCTTTGCATGCTACTATAGATATTATTTCATTATTTTTATCAATATTATTATTATTATTCTTTGAGATTTTTAGGGATGTATCACTGAAACATGGATTACTCAGTCATGGATTGAAATGATATATTGGGATCTTTTCATATGGATTGATTGCTATAATCTGGGCTTTACTCTATGGCCCTTGGATACTAAAACTTGGGGCTTGTGAGCCCTTTGGAATCAAATGTTGCATGAAGATATGTGGATGATTCAAGGGAGATGACCTTTAGATTTTTGTAATCTTCTTTAAAATATTGATGATTTAAGAAATCTATAATCCTTATAGTAATAAGTAGGGGTCATTCCTTTAAACCTTTCCCACTTAAGAGTAGAAGCTTTTGGGGGCACTTGGGTAGCTCAGTCAGTTTGGCTCAGGTCATGATCTCGTGATTCCTGAGTTGGAGTCCCATGTCAGGATCTGTGCTGACAGCTCAGAGCCTTGAGCCTGCTTTGGATTCTGTGTCTTCCTATCTCTCTGCTCCTCCCCCGCTCACACTCTGTGTCTCTCTCTCTCAAAAATAAGCAAACATTAAAAAAAAAGTAGAAGCTTTTGAGTACTATATTAGCATTTTAAATATTATGTATATATATACATATATATATATATATATATGTATATATATATACACACACATATATTTATGGGACATAATAGAAATATTTCTCCCATTGCTTTTTTCTGAATTATAGGAGGATATGGCAATCAGGTAGAATTTCAGTCCAATTTTATGTCAATTCAATTGTGTTCATCTAGAACCAACTGTCTATTCTGCACCAGATGTTCTGACAAGAGCCAGGGATTCAAAGTAGTAGAAAACATTATTCTGATCTCTACCTATATGACTGTTACATAGTCAAGAAAAGAATAAACAGATATGTGTTTAATAACATGTAAACACATGTAAAGAAGAAACATACTTTCCATCTCATGTAATGAATAGATAAATCCTGATTCACTAGATGGGGTTAATTTATGCATTTACCCTATTTTTAGAGATTGCTACTTTGTGGTAGACACTGAATTGTGCCCTGTGATGAATGCTAAGAAATATATATACAAGTTTTGCTTGCTCTTTTTCCGATGGGATCCATAATACAGTGGAAAGAAATCCAAATATGAATCAATAGGAAAGCAATTATATGAATGAGAAAGGCAAAGAGAAGTAATATTCTTCTCCTGGAGTTGTTCAAGAACAGTGATTCAACTTTTTTGAAAAGGCAACACTGAATGTTAAGGGGGGATTTTCAATTATGGAAGTTACAAGGAAAATTGTTAGTGAATTTATGACTAAGAATTCTCATGAGGACCTAAAACCAAATATCCAACATCAGGAGGGACACTGCATTTCTTTGCTAAACATATACAGATTGTGTGAAAGTGACCTTAAACTTTAATAAAGATTTCAGACCTCTGCAGATTTTGTAGGAAGGAAAAGCACCAATGTAAGTGTCCCTGAAATGATTTTTCAGTATCATAAAGAGTAAACTGAATGTGTGGTAATTGTTCATAACTGTAAAATAACTGAGGAACTGAAAAACTCATGGGAGCTCTTGTTATAAATAATCATACTTCAAAGGCATGTATAATATTGGTAATTGACCTTCATACACCATGAAACACAAAATTATATCCAGATCAGAGGGAAGGTGAGTATATAATTGAATGGTCAAAATAATATCATATATACTTCTTAGACTTAGGCCCTGCTAGAAAGTAAATTTTGTTTCCATTCTTCTTTACTTTTAAGGTAACAAAGATATTTTTCAGGGAGGTAAGTTGGTAGATGAATAGGAAGACTATTCATTGACAGTTGTCCTGCCATTTATTTACATAACCTGTACACAGGAGCTGACTGAGAGAGAGAGGACCAATAGAGTAATATGTCATCACAGAGTATGGTTCAGTACCTCCCACAAGGTAACACTCATTAGCAAGAGAATAAATACGTAAATGAAGCCAATCTGACAAATTACAATATATGTATGTATTCAGTTGGCCTTACAACAATCATTACAGAGATTTAAAGACCTTTCTAAATTTAAGTTGGTGCTAGAGAACCTTTGGGAAGTTTTACTTTAAGATGTCTAGTTTACTTATTGACAATTCAAGATTATCAAGTGATTTAATGGTCCTCCAAGTGGAGTGAACACCAAAGCTAAGGGAAGGCCAGGGCTCCTAATTCTAGATAAACCTACATATGAGATTTTTGACACCTTTTTATTAGAAACTACACATCCAGCTATATGGTTTTATATATCAGATATATGCTGGTATTCTCTGCTTTTTATTAGTTATGGTTATCTTTTCCTTGAACTCCAGGCTACTAAACATTTCTTCTTTGCTGTCTCATGATTGATTCTTGGCATTCTACCTGTGTTATGTATCTTCAAATAATTGCCTTGGTTCCATTATTCATATTTTTTCCACTTTGCTTTCTACCATCGTGAGCGTAAACTATATGAACTGGATCAAGAATCTCCCATGCCCTCTTACTTCCAGTTGGATTTCATAATGAGAGACCCCAGAATGAAGTCTAGAGAGCAAGAAGAAAGTAATGCTGGGATATTTATGGCCCTGGATCCTTTTCACTAAGATCACCATATGCTGTCTGCAACACTTTACCGAAGAACAGAGCTTTCTTAACACAATTCTATTTCTGGAAGTCTTCTCTATGGTTCATGGTAACTGCTCCTTCCCATAGACTTAGGGATTATAATGGCAACCATTAGCCCCCAGAGTACTATACAAGCCCTTCTGGATTTTCTCAGATCAACCTTTGTAAATAGTCTCTTCCTTATTCAACTCTTTTCAAATTGCCCCATTTCAGTGTGTCATCTGTTTTTTGGTGAATGCTTATTGAAACATCACCAAACTTCATAACATCAACCTCTCAGAAATTAGCAAATGCATTTAACAGTTGTTAAGGCCATAACTTTTAAAGACATCCCTATTTTCTCTCTCTCTCTCACTCTCTATATTAAATTCATCCTTAAATCTTGTTGGCTTCTCTTAGAGAATATATTCAGATTTCAGTTGCTTTGCATCCACTCCCCATCTCCAGCAGTCCACATCTCTACTTACTGCTGCAACCTGAGTGATCCTTTTAAAATTAAAGACCTACTATGTCACCTCATTCAAAAATTCGAAGTAGCTCCCTGTCACAGTTAGAGCAAAGCCAAATACTCACTATGTCCTGGGACTTGATCTGGTCATTATCTTCTACTATTTACTCCCTTCTCCTTCCCTCCATACCAGCTCCACAGAATTCCTTCTTGACCCTTGAGTACCCCAAGCATAGCTTTGCTTCAGGATCTTTATTGTTTACCCAAAAGGCTCCTCTCTTAGACATCCTCAAGGCTCACACCTTCACTTTCTTTAGATATATAATGAAATGTCTCCTAGCAGGGAGACATTCTTTAACAATTGTATATAACATAAAACCAATCACACTATTCTTTTTTACCTATATCCCTTGGATTACTTTTCCTGAAATATATTAGGACCTGATGACTATATTACTTATTTATTTGTCATTTTCATTATTCATTTTTTTTCCTTCTGCAGATTCAAATTTTTGTTTACTTCTTCAGCTTAAAGAATATGTTAACAGGGGCGCCTGGGTGGCTCAGTCGGTTAAGCGTCCGACTTCGCTCAGGTCATGATCTCACGGTCCGTGAGTTCGAGCCCCGCTTCGGGCTCTGTGCTGACAGCTCAGAGCCTGGAGCCTGCTTCAGATTCTGTGTCTCCCTCTCTGTCTGACCCTCCCTCGTTCATGCTCTGTCTCTCTCTGTCTCAAAAATAAATAAACATTAAAAAAAAATTGAAAAAAAAAGAATATGTTAACATTTCTTATAGTTTGGGTCTCGTGTCAAATTCCCTAAGCTTTCAGTTACCTAAAAATGTATTTATTTTCATCTTGAGTTTTAAAGGGTATTCTTTATGAATACTGAATTATTGCATGAAAGGCAATGTTTTTGTCATTGTGGTTAGCTTTTTAAAGCTGTGATTTTATTATCTCCTTCATTATATTCTGGCCTCAATTTTTTCTGATAATTGTTTCTACCATTCTTATCTTTGATATACTCTATGCAATATGCAATTTTTCTGTACATGTTTTGAGGATTTTCTCCTGATATTTGCTTGTTTGAGTATGATGTGCCAAACTACTTTATTAGATTTTCTTGGGTTAGATTTGTAACTAGATGTTTTGATCAAATTTGGCATTTTTCAACAATTTCTTCTTTCTTTCTTTCTTTCTTTCTTTCTTTCTTTCTTTCTTTCTTTCTTCTCTGTATTTCCATATTCTCTCTCTTCTTCTGGGACTCTTATTACATGAATGTTAGACTATTTTATATGTGTCTAGGCTTCCTAAACCTCTGTTAATTTTTTTCAATCTTATTTATATTTTTTACTTCTGCTCTTCTGATGGGATAACATCTATTGACTCATTTTTTAAGATCACTTATTTTTCCATCACTAACTCTTTCTATCTCTTTGCTAAGAGTATACACATTCATGCAATAAGACATATTTTATTTAATTCTTTGAATATATTTATAGTAACTTTTAACATTTTTATCTTCTAAAGGCAACTTTCTCAGCCATCTTGGGGACAGAATTTTATTGACAGCTTTTTTTTTTACTCTGATTCACATTTTCCTGTTTGTTTACATGAATGAGGTTGTGTATATTAGACACTGTGGAGTGTAAATTGGAGACTGTATACTCTATTCTTCTAGAGATTATTGATTTTTTCCTAGTTGGTGCATTAACTACTTCTGATCAACTTGAACTTGTATAGGCTTGGTTTGTATTTTGTTAAGGCAGATCTGTCTAAAACTCATGATATTACTGAAGTTCCTACAACTTGGTGAGACTATCAACTTCCAAATTGTGTTCCCATCAGTTTTTCTCAGGGATTTGGCTTATGCTTTGTTAGGGTAGGTCTGGAGCAGGCAGAGGTGTAGTCCTTGTCTCAGTTTCAGCACTGGAGTGACAAGAAGATCTTAACAAATATTCACTACTTGGGTGAACCAGACCTTAAGTGGTCCCCAGCACCATCTAACCTGTTACCTGTTGTGCCCTCACTCTGTAGCAGCTGCTGTCTGATTATCATTTTGTAGACCTGTTCTGCATATTGGAAGCCCAGTTCTATGTTAAGGTAACATGGAGAATTTAGACCCAGATTGCTTCTCACACCCCTAGGCAGCTGACTCCTCTCTGGTGACCTGCCTCATAAAGTCCAATCACTTCAGCTGCCCCAATCACTGACAACTATTTCTTCAGCTCAGTGTTACTATCATACTCTGGTTAGATGTAAGCTTATGGTACAGCACTCTACAGGGAAAGCTGATATGATCACACACTTGGATCCATGAATTTTTATTCTTTAAGGACTAGAAATTTGAAAGGTTGTTACCCAAAGCTAAAAAATAAAAAGATAAAAAAGTTGCCTTAGCCATTTTTTTACACTGTTACGGTTGTTTGTGTCAGGATGGCATGTATATATGTGTGTGTGTTATATATCTTTATATATAAAGACATATGCCTTAAGCTTTATCTTTAGAAGATAAGACTGTTGGGTTAGTAAACATTATTCTCAGAAGATAGTAAGACAGTTGGGTCAACAATAACTAGAATGGCTAGTTTGTGATAACTTGATATGAGAAATTAAACTAATAGATGAAGAACAAAAAGCCATTATTTCTAATGTAACATGACATGTCTGAGAGGAACAGCTTTACTTCTGGTGTTTTTACCATGATGAGTCAGGTAGAGATTGGTGTGGGGCACCCCAGGGAGGCCCACTCAGTTCTATAACTGAAAAACAGAGATGAACTGAGCATATGTTTTTCTGCTTGTATGATGCCCTGAGACCAGTACTCCTCCACTACCTTTATCCTTGCACAAGGACAAGGGAAATTTACCTAGATCGAAGTATATAGTCCAAACTTTTCCGACTAAATCATTATTGAGTAGGTTCAAATGACACAAGTCAGTTTTTCTAGTTCAACTGTACCTGACTAATTTGAAAAAATTGAAGCAACAACATGAAAAATGATCATAAATCACTGAACAGCAGTGACTTCGAGGATTTAATCCTATTACCACATAATAACATGATAGTGTACTTTTAATTTTTTTAAAATATGTTTTGAAATGTATTATTGCATTGTCTAATTAACAGAGATCTGAGACTTTAAGCCAAATAATTATTTTTAATAATTAATCTTAAGCCAAAAAAATTAAATAATAATAATAATAATAATTTTATTTAATTATAAATATTTGAAGTAAGTTTCTACAAAAACTAATGAGAACAATAAACAGAACTACTTTTATAATTACTCTCTTAGTCTTTTCCATCTGCTATAACAAAAATACCATGGATTGGGTGGCTTGAATAACAAACATTTCTCTCTCACAGTTCTGGAAACTGTGATGTCCAAGATCAAGATACCAACAGATTTGGTGTCTGATGAGAGCCCTCTTCCTGGCTTGTAGATGGCTGTCTTCTCACTGTGTCTTTACCAGGCAGAAAGAGTGAGAGAGCTCTCGGGGGTCCTCTTTATAAGGTACTAATTCCATTCATGAGGACTCTACCTTCATGATTTAGTCACTTCCCAAAGGTCCCACCTCATAGAACCATCATACTGCGGGCTAGAATTTTAACAAATCAATTTTTTAAAATGCTTATTCACTTTTGAGAGAGAGTACTCGTGAGCAGGGGAGGGGCAGAGAGAGCGGGGACAGAGGATCAAAGTGGGTTCTGGACTGACAGCAGCAACCCCGATGCGATGCTCGAACTCATGAACCAAGAAATGATAACAGGAGCCAAAGTTGGACGCTTAACCACTGAGCCACCCAGGTGCCCCTAAAATGCATTTTATTTTATTTTATTTTATTTTATTTTTTCAACATTTATTTATTTTTGGGACAGAGAGAGACAGAGCATGAACGGGGGAGGGGCAGAGAGAGAAGGAGACACAGAACTGGAAGCAGGCTCCAGGCTCTGAGCCATCAGCCCAGAGCCCGACGCGGGGCTCAAACTCATGGACCGCGAGATCGTGACCTGAGCTGAAGTCGGACACTTAACCGACTGAGCCACCCAGGCACCCCTAAAATGCATTTTAAAGGGGACACAATCATTCATTCCACAACAATTACTGTGTGATTGGTATTTTTCATAAGCCAGTTTTAAAAGTTTTCTATAACTTAGGTTTTATTAATACGGTCTTAAATATAAAGGTGCAGGGAGGTTGTTTGGACTGTATATCCCACCTGTTATGAATATAGATTTTAAATTTCAAGCTGTTTTGCATAAAAATTCCTGAGTTTGTTACTTTCTATTTGTATGAATTTATTTGAATTACTTCATGAATGTGAAACCTGATTTCCTCATCTTTTATTTTTTTTTTATTTTTGGGACAGAGAGAGACAGAGCATGAACGGGGGAGGGGCAGAGAGAGGGAGACACAGAATCGGAAACAGGCTCCAGGCTCCGAGCCATCAGCCCAGAGCCTGACGCGGGGCTCGAACTCACGGACCGCGAGATCGTGACCTGGCTGAAGTCGGACGCTTAACCGACTGCGCCACCCAGGCGCCCCAGATTTCCTCATCTTTTAAATGTCCTAACAACAATGATGAAAACAGAAGCTTGCCAGGGAGAAGAAACTGTTTTCTGTTTATTTAAAGTTCGGTTTGCTACCAACAGTGTTATCGTCTCTCTCTCTCTCTCATTTTCAAGATCTGAATACAGAGGCCATACAACTTCATGAATTCCTTGGATTGTATTTTGGGGTCTCATTTGTCTTCAATGACTGCAATCTTTTTAGAAAGTTTTTCCTAAACAAGTGTTATTTTCTAAGTAAATATAATAGATTTTTTTTTTTTTTTTTTTTTTTTTTTTTTTTTTTTTTTGCAGTTGGCCATAGGTAACTGGACTAAATAAATGTTATGGACTGAATGTTTGTATCCCTTATATGGTGAAATGCTAATCTTCAGTGTAATGGTATGTGGAGATGTGGCAGTTGGGAGGAAACTGGAGGAGGTCGTAAGACTGGATAATAATGGGATTAGTGTTCTTGTAAGAAGAGACATCATAGATCTTGCTCACTGCCTCTATACACACACACTGTGGAAAGGCCATGTGAGGACACAAGCCAGGAGAGAGGCCCTTACTAGGAACACACTCTTCCAGCATCTGGACCTTGGTTTTTCCAGGCTCCAGAACTGTAAGAAAATAAATTTCTGCTGTTTAAGTCATTCAGTCTATGGCATTTTGTTATGATACCCTGAGCAGACTAAGAAAATAAATGAGACAAATTTTGTAAATGATTTACCACAATGACAGTTCTCAATAACTTGTTATTTCAGCATTTTAGTTACTCATCATTGGTGCTGTCTTTTGATATCTGGGGTGTAAATATCTCTAAGCCGGCAACTTGTCTTGATGTTTTATTTTCTAGTTTTTCTTTCAGGTGTTATAAAGCACATTAGGCATACATCGAGATGTGTTGACTGAAACCTGCTTTATATTGTCTTGGCCTAACTTGGGAAGATTTGTCTATTTAGTTGCATTAGAGATTTTGACATTAGCCATCATTTTATAGGTATTTAACATGTTTCCCTGGGGCTAACTGGGAATAGAATTTCAAAATTGCATTGTTAAAACAGAGACTGCTCATGATTTTAACTTTCTTAGATTTGGGATATATTTTAGCTGTCCAGAATATTCACATCCCACCCAACTGTCAATTCTAAAATATCATTTAAAACTTTTATTAATTTCAGTTCTAAGCCTTAAAGCTAAAGCCTAAATTTAGTTGTTAACAAGGCACCATGCTAATAAGTTCCACAGCATTTCTAAGTGTTTCTAATAATATTAGCTATATCAGGGACCATATGTTCAATCTTAATTATGTATTTATTCATTCATTTATTTATCAATATAATTTGTTTTTGTTTTCAGCAAATTAATAAAGTCCTTGTTATTTTCAAAGATCACAATTCTGAAAACCATGCCCAAAATTTCATGTTAAAATTTCTACTTTCTTCTTGTCAATTTATTTATTTTTTTAAAGTTTTATTTTTATTTATTCTGAGGTGGTGGGGTGGTGCAGAGAGAGAATTCCAAGCAGGCTCCACACAGATAGTGCAGAGCCCAACACGGTGCTTAAACTCACTAACTGTGAGATCATGACCTGAGCCAAAATCAAGAGTCAGACGCTTACTTAACTGACTGAGCCACCCAGGCACTCCTCTTCTTGTCATTTTAAAAAGAAAACTTTTTTAAACTTACATTTGAATATTTTGAGTACAGACATTAATCTATTTTGATTAACTTCTTCTTGAATATATGTTTTTATTACACAGATGATATATTTTAAAATCCTGAATAAATATATGTAAAAAAATAACCAACATACTGAATATGCATTCGTTTTCAGGGTAAGGGTTCTATTGGAGATACTGTTCATATAAACAACTGCTCCAAAAATGGCTGAAAATCTCAAATGTTCAACACTCAACCAATGAATACCTATTCTTCTTATCATTTGAGATATAAAGATGACTATGACATAACCTGTATTCCCACCATCTAGTGGGTACAGATGATGGGTAAACCAATACTTTCAAAGCAAATATTGTATGTTCAAAGTGTTCTAAGAATACAATAGAGAAAATGATTAACTTTGCCAGGAAAAGTTAAGGATGAATTTACAGAGGAAGTGACATTTGAAACATGTTCTGAAGCATGAATGTCTGTTTAATAGGAAGTAGAGAGAGTGTAATAAAGAGCTTTCTAGATGGAGGGTAGGGCATTGACGAAGAGGGAAGGTGAATGTGATAATCGAAGTCTACGATTACTTTAGAGTTTCTGGAGCAGAGAGCACTTAGATTGAAAAAAAGCCAGAAGGAAGTTGGGGTGTAAACTGAATGTTAGAACTAAAATTCAGTTAAGACAAATTTATGGTAAGAAAGATTGTCTGGGACTGGATCGTGAAAGACTTTCTTTGTTATTCTAGGGCATTTAAAACTTATCCTTGAAATGAAGGGAGACCATAGAAGGAATTAATTGTGTGGGTAAAATATGTTTCAATCCTAAAATAACAACAGAATAAATCTTTTAGCAAGATATTTCTTTAATCTCTTCTGTTTGTGTAAAGAAAACATTGCAAGTAGTTTTATCACTGTAGCCAACCGTATGTATCAATCTTTCTCTCACTTCCCCCAGTTCTCTCTCTCTCTCTCTCTCTCTCTCTCTCTCTCTCTCTCTCTCTCATACAGAATAAAGCTGACATTGAATACCTCAATGTACCCCAAGTAGCATTAAACTGGATGCCTTTTTTTTCTAACTACATTAATGTTTTGGCTATAGATACGTGGCCTTGCAGCAAAATTTGACAATTTTTGACATTACTTTTTGACAGAGCTGATTGATTTGTAAGAGGTCTAGTGAGGGAAGGGAGACCTATGGTGGTGAGATAGTTGTAGGAATTTTTAGAACAATTCTGAGGAATGTTCATTTAAAAGTTACGTTTTTCAGGAATGGACACTTTTTTTGCCAATCACCCTTCTCATGGAAGTTTGTTATTGGTATTCTATATGGTTCCCATTTGGAGCACATCTTCAGAGAGTTGATGCGATCTCTGAAACAAGCAGCACATATATTTCTGGGCACCAGAGAGGACAGTGTGTATGTGAGAAAGACAAGGCTCTGCACTGATGGCGTGGAGCCTGCTTAGGATTCTCTCCCTTCCTCTCTCTCTTTGCCCCTCCCCTGCTCACACACACTCTCTCTCTCAAAATAAATAAACTTAAAAAAATTAAACAGCCAGAATCAATTTCTTTTGCTTATAACCAAGAACAACTAATGCCATTGCTATAATTATTAACATTATTTTATTACTAATTATTTTTCAGCCTACGTCTAAGGAGAGGCAACAAATGCAACATAATAGGGAAAACAACAATTCTGCACTACTTGTATATCCAACAAGCAATAAGTTAGCCACTCAGAAATATAAATATTTTGAAATGGCAGTCCATATTCCTGCAGCTTAAAAATCATTTCAATTAACAAGACATAAATGTGTACTTTCTTTTGTGAAGCTAATAAGTATCATCAAGAACATAGTCCTCAAAAAGAAAATCAAAAGTTTTCTCATCAATAAAATTTTGAAGTCAGCTAAATTGTGCTCTGTGGGTAGCACTACTCATTAACCTTTTCATAATGTATACAGCTCTAAAAGTCTTGCCATTTTACTATTCACATATCTTCATTATGGGGCTGTCAATGTCTCTGCACACAGAACTCTTTTGGTTCTTTGGTGACAATTAAAATGCTGTGATCACAAGGGGGAAAAGGTGAGAATAGACAGGCATCTTTTCAGGCTGAGATGTGAATGCCTACATATGAACACAGTGTTCATTTGAACAAATTTAAGTTATAAAAATATCCAGCTTATGCCACATTGACATAAAGAACTCACTAAATGGACAAAAATGTGAGGCTTTAATCTATTTCCCTAAATACAAGAGAATATACACATTATATTTATCTACTGGGATAAATGTATATTCTAATGACAAACATTAAAAAGTCTCAAAATATAAAATTTCTGTTTTATTAAACAAAGGTTTTATGCCGTTATATGGAAATTTCTACTTTTTTTGGAAGACTCAAGAAAGGAACTTATTAACATAATTCCACAGTATGAAGGCAGAGATTAGATTGAGGAAGATATTATGATGAAAAGGCAAAAAGTTATGTGTGCTGTAAGATCTTAAAACACAAATTACTGATATTTGAGATAACATAGGGAATGATTCTAAACTGTTGTGAATGGAAATGAATTCAAGTATTTATCCTTACTTTTAGGCTTTCTAGATAATAATATAAGGTATATAAGTGAGCACACTTTAATGAGAAACAATATGTGAATATCTTATAGGAATCCCGCCAAATATATAATTATCTGATTGCAGAGCTACTATAATCTTGCGATTTTTTTTTTTGCTGAAATAATTAAGATATTATGGTCACTTAAAAAATGTGGGGCGCCTGGATGCCTCAGTTGGTTGAGCGTCTGATTCTTGATTTCAGCTCAGGCCATGATCTCATGGTTTATGAGATCGATCTCCATATAGGGCTCTGTGCAGACAGCACAGACCCTGCTTGGGATTCTGTCTCTCCTTCTCTCTGCCCCCATGTGATTGCACCCATGTGCACTCACTCTTCCTCCCTCTCAAAATAAATAAACATTTAAAAAAATGTGTAGTGCTTCTCTGTTATTGTAAAATTTGTAAATTCTATTTTCTCTTTAAGAGTAGAGAGAATCATGGAAGGTGGGTCATCTCACTAGCAAAAAACTAGCAATTGTAAACTAGAAGGGAGCCCCTGTATAAAAAAATGAATAGCAAATACTGTCTCTGAAAGAGGCATTAAAATAGTAGATATTTTATTTCTGTTTTGTTTTGGTTTTTTAAATTAAATAGCCAATACAAACAAAACATGATCTCATGATATTCTGAATTAAAACATAATTCTACACAAGCAATGACTTTTATGAAATGTAAATACATTTGAAAATAACACTCTTTTAAATAATGGACATGTTAAAAAGCAGTCTGTACTACTTGGTTAAAAATCCTCTGGGATTTTCGGTATTAACATTAAGGATTCACCAGGGTTTTTTCTCTAGCATTTTCCAAAATGTTCAACATGCCATTGAAAGATAAGATGGTGAATATATGGACAATATAACACTATACAGCTGCTTGGAACTATTATAGGGACACATCATAATTTATTTAAGGATATGTTAAATTGTTTAACTCTTTCCAATATTTAAAATATATATATGAAATATAATTGTAATATCTGAATTAAGGTTTATTATTTCAATATTTATTTTTAATTTTTGCAATCTTTTGTTTCTCTGTTCATGTTTTCCTATCTCAATTTGCAATATTTAATTCTTGAACTTTATCTTAATTTACAATCTTAATGCTTTTTATGTTTTTGCCTTGCTTTATTGCAATTTTTAGGACTTCGAGTAAAATGCTGACAAGAACAGATGAGGTTGAATATCTTTTTTTTTCCAATCTTACAAAAAAAATGTCAATATATCACTATTCAGTATAGCATCAACTATATAGGTTTTTCATTGAAGCACTTTATCACATTGAGAAATTTCCTCTCATGGGATGCGTGAAGTTTATAATTATGTAATTTTAATTATGCAGTTTATTCAGTAACTATCAACCAGTGAATAAATTTCTGATTTTTAATGGGATGTTTTTATAGAGTTGGGAATTTTATTTATTTGTCCAGCAAAAGATTCTTCAGTTTAACTAATAAATACGTTAAGTCAAAAATTTTAACATACATTTAGGGTAGGTTAGCACAAGTACTATAATTATAGTATAATTAAACTACATGTTTGCATGAAGATTTTATAATTATCTGTTTAAGCTGATCAGATATTTAGAAATAGTAACATAACCACACACCATCTATGATGCGGCTTTTGTCTTTGATCGCTGAATAGTTTTCTTTTATTTTTTTAAATTTTATGTTTATTTATTTTTGAGATTGAGAGAGAGAGAGAGAGAATGAGCAGGGGAGGGGCAAAGAGAGAAGGAGACACAGAATTGGAAGCAGGTTCCAGGCTCTGAGCTGTCAGGACAGAACCCGACGTGAGACTCGAACTCACCAACTGCGAGATCATGACATGAGCCAAAGTCTGACGTTTAACTTACTGAGCGACCCAGGCACCCCAGTTTTATTTTTTAAATAGAGCAATCGGTCTTTTGAATCTACTACTGTAATTTTTACTCCCAATTTCCTTCTCCCTTAGTCTTATTTCCATCAACTTTCAAGCTTAACAAACATCCTTTACAAGGTTTTAACAATTTTAAAGTGTTTAAAGTGGCCCCCTTTGCCATGCTTCAGATCACCAGTATCTGCCAGAAGGGAACCTTTACACACTTCTGGTGCCTTGACTTCTGCAGCTGCCGCACAGGGGATGCCTCTTCATTGCCTGGCTCTGGACGCCAGGGAAGCTTGGCTTCTTGGCCATGGGACTGTAATAATCGGTGTCACCAAAAAAGAGCTCATATCCCTCTCTGGTCCCCCAATTTTTGTGACCTCTGCATTTCCAGGCTGTGGTGGGCAATGGAGCTTAATTTGTGGGTCCCACAGGTCTGTAACCAACAGAGCAAGAGGCCACAACAAGAGGCAATGGACAAAGGAACTCTGTTTTTCTCTGAAAGAAGTCTATCAGCTAATTATAATGACTGGCCAGAGGGACAGGCTTCTAATTAAACACACATTTAGGCATGGACTGTAATCTTTTCCAGAGACTTTGGAGAGTAGGTATAATCACACTCACTTTCTGCTGTGCTACAGAGCACCAGTCTCTCCTGCAGGGGTGCTTTACACATGTCCTAGACGATGCTCTGTTTTCCTCATCCCACAGGACAGTAGCCATCCAGGATGATTCTTGGAAGGCTACAACCCCCCAGGGTACCGTAAAGACAGCTGACTGAAGCATATTCTCCAGTTTTTCTGTGAAGGAGGCCACTTTGTTCATCCTAGAGATTCAGACTGAGGGGCAGGCTCAAAGTTTGGGATCCATAGTGGTCTACCAAGCTGCTCTCAAGGAACATAGACTGTGGATATCATCTTGGAGCTCTCCCTCTGCCTTGTTCCAGCTCACAGGTATCTTCCAGGAAGGAGCCTATACATTCATCTGGAGCCCTGATTTTTGCAACTGCTGCCTGGGAGACACCTTCAGACGACCTAGCTCTGGTAGCTAGTGGGGCTTATGTTTGTGGCCCCTAAAAACTATATATATTTGCATACTTTTTAAAGGTGAGGTTGGGGCACCTTGGTAGTTCAGTCTGTTAAGCATCTGACTTCAGCTCAGGTCATGATCTCACGGTTCATGGGTTTGAGCACCACATCAGTCTCTGAGCTGACAGCTCAGAGCTTGGAGACTACTTCATATTCTGTGTCTCCCTCTCTCTCTCTTCCCCACCCCCACTTGTGTCCTCTCTCTCTCTCTCTCTCTCTCTCTCTCTAAAATAAAATAGACATAAACATTAAATTAAAAAAAAATTTTTTTTTTAAAAGCTGCTGCCTGAGGACCTAGCTTCTAGTTAGCCTGAATCTAGCTGCTATGATCTTCGCCTTTGGAAACACGGATAGGTCTTGACACATCTTTAATTACTGGGAACTATTAAAATATAATAGGCTGCTTGCATATGCACAGAAATTTCAGAGATGACCAAGAACTAAGACAGGGCTGAACAAAAGGTTCAGCTCCTACACAGCATCACTCCTTCAAAACTAGGAGAGGTTGTAGTTTCATCTACTGCATAGAAACCAACACAGAAAGCAAACAAAAGGAAGAAATAGAGAAATAGGGGACGCCTGGCTGGCTCAGTTTGTTGAGCATTGCACTCTTGATTTTGGCTCAGGTCTTAATCCCAGGGTCATGGGATCAAGCCCTGCATCGGGCTTCATGCTCAGCATGGAGCCTACTTAAGATTCTCTCCCTCTCTCTCTCTCTTCCTGTATCCTGCTTGTGCTTTCTCTCTCTCTCTCTCTCTCTCTCTCTCTCTCTCTCTCTCAAAAATAAAAAAAAAATAGGGGCTTCTGGGTGGCTCAGTCAGTTAAACGTCCAACTTTGGCTCAGGTCATGATCTAGAGGTCTATGAGTTCACTCTCCGCATCAGGCTCTGTGCAAACAGCTTGGAGCCTGGAGCCTGCTTCAGATTCTATGTCTCCCTCTCTCTCTGACCCTCCCATGCTCACATTCTGTCTGTCTCTCTCTCAAAAATAAACACTTAAAACATAAATAATAAGAAATAAAATTTATAAGATAAAACTGGGAAAAAGAATAGATGGACACAATGAGAACTTCAAAACAGGTGGGACATATAAAAAAGCACCAAATAGAAATCACAAAGCTGACACATACAATAACTGGACTGAAAAATACACTAGAGGGATCAAAAGCAGGTTAGATGAGGCAGAAAAATCAGTCAATTCAAAGACAAAGCAGTGGAACTCATCCGGTCAGAGCAGCAAAAAGGAAAAAAAGAGTAAAAAAAAAAGTAAAATTAGCTTAAGGAATCTATGGAACAATATGAAACAAACTGATATTTGCATTATAGAGTTCCCAGAAAGAGAAGAGAGAAGGGGCATATTATACTTGAAGATATATTGACTGAAAACTTCCCTAAATTTGGAAAAAAAAAAAAAAAAAGACATCCAGCTCTAGGAAACACAGAAAATTCCAAAAAAGATAAACCCAAACAGACTCACATAGGAACACATTATAATTAAAATGTCAAAAGTTAAATATTGGAGAAAATACTGAAAGAGGCAAGAAAATACAACTTGTTACATACAAGGGAATCCCATGAGGTATTTAGCAGATCTTTTAGCACAAACATTGCAGGCCAGAAAGGAATGGCATGGTATGCTAAAAGAAAAAAAAAAAAGAAAAAAGAGAAACCTTCCCAACCAAAAATACTCTACCTTACAAAGATATTCAGAATTGAAGGACAGATGAGGAGTTCCCAGGGAAACAAATCTAAAGAAGTTCATAACTACTAACACTACTAATCCAGCATTATAAGAAATGTTAAGAGGTCATCTTTTTCTTTTTAAGTTTATTTATTTATCTTGAGGGAGAGAGAAGGAGAAAGTGAAGAGGAAGGAGCAGAGAGAGAGAGGGAGGGCAGAAAGAGAAAGGGAGTGAGAAAATCCTAAGCAGGTTCCATGCTGTTAATTGAGAGCCCGATGTGGGGCTCAAACTCATGAACCATGAGACCACGACCTGCGCTGAAATCAAGAGTTGGACGCTTAACTGACTGAGCCACCTAGGCACTCCTAAAGGGGTATCTTTAGGCTAAAAAGAAAGGGCACTAATTAGTAACAAGAATACATATGAAAAAACAATTCTCCCTGGAAAAGTAAATATATTGTAAAAGTGACAGATTAATTATTAAGCTGGTATAAAGATTAAAAGACAAAGGCAGTAGGGGCGCCTGGGTGGCGCAGTCGGTTGAGCGTCCGACTTCAGCCAGGTCACGATCTCGCGGTCCGTGAGTTCGAGCCCCGCGTCAGGCTCTGGGCTGATGGCTCGGAGCCTGGAGCCTGTTTCCGATTCTGTGTCTCCCTCTCTCTCTGCCCCTCCCCCGTTCATGCTCTGTCTCTCTCTGTCCCAAAAATAAATAAAAAACGTTGAAAAAAAAAAATTTAAAGACAAAGGCAGTAAAAATAACTATGATTACAATAATCAGTTAAGGGGCACACATGATAATAATATGTGCAATATCCCATCAAAAGCATAAAACAGGTGGGGAGAGTAAAGTGTTGAGTTTAGAATGGGATCAAACTTAAGTTGTGATCAACTTAAAATGGACATTTACAGATATAAAGTATTATACGTAAAGCCTCATGGCAACTGCAAAGAAAAAGAAAACCTATAGTAAATACACAAAAGAGAAAAAGATAGGAATGTAAGCTTACCTGTATAAAAAGTCATCAAACACAAAGAGAATAAGAGAAGAAAGGATCAGAAGAATTACTATTGTTCAAATGTTTATACTATCTAAAGCAATCTAAAGATTCAATGTAATCATTATAAAAGTTCCAATAGCATTTTTCCCAGAAATAGAATAAACAATCCTAAAAATTTGAATGGAACCACGAAAGATCCCAAAGAGCCAAAGCAATCTTAAGAAGCACAAAGCTGGAGGCATCATGCTTCCAGATTTCAAAGTATATCACAAAGGTATAGTAACTAAAACAGCATGGGGTTGGCATAAAATTAGGCATATAGGTTAATGGAACAGAATTAGAGAGCACAGAAATAAACCTAAGCATATATGGTCAATTAATTTACACAAAGGAGCCAAGAATATACAAAAGGGAAAGAACAACAGTCTCAAAAAAAAATGTGGTGCAGGGGACATCAAGGTGGCTCAGTCAGTTAAGCATCTGATTCTTGATTTAGGCTCAGGTCATGATCTCAGGGCTCATGAGATCAAGCTCCACAGTACCAAGACTGCTTGGGATTCTCTGTCTCCCTTTCTCTCTGTCCCTTCCCTGCATGTATGTACACTTTCTTTCAAGATAAACTAAAAAAAAAAAATAGTGGTGCTGGGAATATTAAACAGCCAAATGCAAAAGTATGAAACTGGCCCACTATTTCATACTGTACACAAAAACTAACTCAAGATGGATTAAAGGCATGAACATAAGGTATGAAGTCTTAAAAGAAAGAAACATAAGAAGCCATCAAACTCCTAGAAGAAGATATAGGAAAACATTCCTTGACATAGGTCTTGTCAATAATTTTTTTGAATCTAACACCGAAGTAAAAGCAACATAGGCAAAAATAAACAAGTGTGATTACATCAACTGAAAAGCAAAATCATCAACACGATAAAAGAACATTGAATGAGAGAATATAAAAGGCTAATATCCAAAATAGATAAAGAATTCAACTCAATAGCCAAAACCCAAACAATCTGATTAACAAATGAGCAGATGATTTGAGTAGACATTTTCCCAAAAAAGACACACAAATGACCAAAAGGTATGTAAAAAGATGCTCAACATAATTAATCATCAGAGAATTACAAATCAACCACAATGAAATATAACTTCATGCCTCTTAAAATAACTTAGCAAAAAGGTAAGAAGTAGCAAGTGTTAAAGAGGATGTCTAGATGATGAACCTTATGCACTTTTGTTGGGGATATAAATTGGTGCAGCCACTATGGAAAACAGTATAAAAGTTCCTGGCATTAAGGAAGGTACATGTTGGGATGAGCACTGGGTGTTATATGTAAGTGATGAACACTAAATTCTATTCCTGAAATCATTATTACACTATATGCTAACTAACTAGGATTTAAATTAAAAATAAATAAAAACAAAATAAAACTCCTCAAGAAAGTTAAATGATCTAGCAATTCCACTTCTGGGTATTTATCTGAAGAAACAAAGACACTAAGTGCAACGATATATGCACCTCCATTTTTAGTGCATGATTTAAAACAGCTAAGATATGGAAACAACCTAAGTATCCATTGATGGATGAATGGGTAAAGAAATTGTGATATATATATATATATATATATATATATATATATATATATATATATATATAGTACAATCCAACAGTATTCTGCCATTGAAAAAGAATGAAATTTTGCTATTTGCACAATATGGATGATCCTTGAAGGCATTATGCTAAGTGAAATAGCTTGGACAGAAAAAGACAACAAATTATCTCTTTCTTTTATGTGGAACCTCAAAATCAACAACTATAAAAATAAACAACAAACAAATAAATAAAAATCAAGATCATAGATACAGAGAATAGATAGATAGCTGCCAGAGCTAGGGGTGGAGGGTAGAGAAATAGATAAACTGTTTTTTGGTTTTTGTTTAAATAAGTTGAATAAATATTAGAAAGAAAAACAGCTATTGAACACAAGATGCACTACACAGTTGTGTGCAGCAAGCCTTGGAAGAACCTAGGATGCAGTACTATGCCCTTTAACAACAACAAAAAAAAGTGGTTTATAGAAATTTACATTTATAAATTCAGGAAACAATTATGAGAGTTATTGAAGGTTTATCTTTGAATATAAGTTTGTGATGAATATGTCCCAATTATTATTTTGGTCTTCTCTGTATCTTCATAAAGTTGTCACAGGTACTCTTCACTGGCAAAAGTAATTTCAAGTAAAAGAATAATATGGGAAGAAACTTTCAATTTCTGTGAATTCTATAACATCTGAAGTCTCTTCTATGTCAACCTAGAGTAGTTCTAGAGACTGGACTATTTTCTTCTAGAAACTGAAATTATCAAATATCCGGTACTTTGCCTCTCCTTTTTCTACATAAAGTCACATAGACAACAAAGTACCTGTAATATACAAAATAAATTTTCATATTTTAGATGGGTTAACAGGATTGTTCTACAATTGGAGATATAATACTATTTTTACAGCAATAAAACAAAAACACACCATTAGTCGTATATACTCAATGTAAGACTGGAATGTGTGACGTTTACCATTTTTTTAATTTCTGATTTAGCTCTTGAATATAAGGACATACATTGCTTCTATCCTTAAAAAATTATTTTTTAAGTATATTACATCATCGACTAGGTAATCTAAATATTAGTGATTATCACAATAGCATGGGAAACGTGGGCCTGTTGCAGGATTTTTTACTTCAATACCTGGGATTTGTTGTCTCACTGCTTTGAAGAATGAAGAGGTGGACACAAAGTGAATAGCAGGCAAAAGTTTATTAGAGTATAAGATTAGAAAGTAAGACTACTAGGAAAGCTGTCTTTACAGAGAGGCGACATTTGAAAGTGAATGTGCTTGGACTATAGGCAAGGGCCTTTTTTTTATAAGGTTCTGGTCACACACACCCCCTTCCCTTCCCCTTGTTCCTTCTTGGATTCTACCTTTACTGGCGGGGTAACTCTAGGTGTTGGGTTGCCCATTCCTGATTGGCTCATTTCCATTGTATGAGGGTGGTCTATGGCCATACCTTTTCTTGTGGGTCATAATGTTTTATGGTCTGCTTATTTTTAGTTAGATCTTTTGTCAAATTCCTGAGGGAAACATGAGGGCGAGAGGTGATGTCTGTTACATTCTTAAGATTACACCCAAGGAGATTTGTTGTGGTCAGACACTCCTAACATTAGTCCAAAATACATGTTTTTCCCCACCCAGGGATCTCAGGTCCTATCTTTCCCTCTCTGCCTATTTTATCCTATCTTTTCCTATCATAGGCCCACCTCTAGAAATTCTTTGTAGTTTTGGGGTACATCTCATTAATTTACATTTTTAACAATATCCCGATTGATGCTAATCAATGTTAGTCTTCAGATCTTTAAGTAGCACTGGGCTAAGTGTAAGGTATGTGCTATATCATTAATACCCATCATACCATTCACGTTCTACTTAAAGATTGTAAAATGTTTTGTATTAACATGACTAAGGAAAAAATATGTCCTAATATGTTCTATGTAAGAGACTAGGTCTGAAGTGAACTTTTAAATACAAACATAGATACAAGTTGGTAACTTGTTTGGGTACAAAAGGATTTGCTTCCTTTAGCTACCGTAATTCAAGCTACTGTTAATTTTTATCCAGTTTTCTGTAAAGAATTTCTTAACTAGCCTTCTTCTCTATAATCTTGTTATTCTCGACTTAAATCTGCAAGTCGTTGCCTGATTTTTTTAAAATCTGACCAAAGTTAAAATCTTTTTCCTCACAATGAAATCCAAATTTATACATTTTGCTTAAAATTACCTTTATGATTACATTCTTACCTCATCTCCTATCAAGCCCTGAGGACCTTCTGTGCTCTCAACTTTAGAGAAATAATTAGTTCCACCTTTCTTTACTAGCCAGGGTTTTGCATAGATCATTCTTCAGCCTGGAACTTATTCCCATTTTCCCACCCTTGTCCCTGCTAAATTTGTCTTGAGAAATCTTATCATTTGCCAGATATTACTTTTTTCCAAAAATACTTCCCTGCTCTTTCAAGACTAGCTAAGATAGTTCTGCTGTGGATTCCTAAGGCACCCCTTTATAACTCTATCTTTACAATTTGAGGCTCCAGTATAGTTTTCCATTTACTTTTATTATTTTCCCATTGGACTGTCATGTCCTTGCAAGCCAGAACACTTTGCTTTTTTACTATTATATTCTCAGAGGCTAACACAATGTCCATGTTAATAATATATATTTTTCAAATAGATCCTAAATGAGAGAATGGATATATGAAGTGACTATACTGTGAATAATAGAACAAATGAATAAAAATTAACTAGGTTAAAATGGGGGGGGGTGATCAGTTCTTCAGGAATTGGCATTATTCGCTACTATCTGCTGCTCAGATTTTAAACACCTTTCACATATTTACAAATTAAGACGACCTACATGGAAATGTTCTTTCAAAGTATCACTGAATCTGCAGTTGAGTCAAAAAACAAACACACACACACACACACAATATGCACATATACACACTTAAACATATACACAAACAAAATGAAACAAAACTTTGAATCTAACCTTCGAGAATCTCAATCACCCTTCTGATATTTGTGCTAGATCTTTGATTTTCCTTTTTGTGGGGAACGGACTTTGAATACAGATCTAGACTTAAAACTCCATCGCTGTTGGGGCACCTGGGTGTCAGTTGGTTAAGTGACCCTTGATTTCAGCCCAGGTCATGATATCATGGTTCGTGATTTCGAGCCTTGCATCATCAGGCTCTGTGCTGACAGTTCAGATCCTGCTTGGGATTCTCTGTCTCTCCCTCTCTCTGCCCCCCCTGCATACTCGCACACACTCTCACTCTTAAATAAACTTAAAACAAAAAAAAAACCTACGTCACTATTTGTGACTTGTGGAAATCTAGACATGCTTATTAAGTACTTCGTGCTATGGTTTCTTTGTTTACAAAATTAAACATAATATTTCGTAGTACATCACCCTCTCTCTAAAGTAATGTCAGTAAACAATGTCTTTTTTTCATTTGCTTCTTACTATCAAAATGTCTCTAAGCTAATTCTATAAAACCATAGTAGTATTTTTCTAATTGCTGGTTGTCCACTGTTTTAACTGAACATTTTTCTCTTAGTAAAGACAATAAGAAACAGTTTTAGTTTATTTTTTTGATGGTGATAAATCAGCTAGAAGATCTATAAGGATAATTATAGGACTCATGACAGAATATATACCATGAGTTGTCTCATGTACCCATATACTGATAATTTGTACTTTTCTTATTCTACCACCTTTTTTTCTTTCTCTTACCCCATTGTGTTATTTTTAAAGTTAGAATATTCAAAACTTGCTTTCATTTAAAATCTTGTTTTCTTCGCACTGGTTTGACTACAGTTGATTTGTAAAATGATTCACATAATACAATTTTATCATTTTCATGACGGCCTATTTAAGATTCCTTTAGTATAAATGATTATGAAAAACCATATAGGGGACTAAGAGGTACAAACTTCCAATTATAAAATAAGTCACAGCTATGAAAAGTACCACATAGGGAATATAGTCAATAATATTGTAATAATGTATGGTGACTACACTTACCATGGTTAAAACTGAGTAATGTATAGAACTGTGGAATCACTATGTTGCACACCTGGAACTAATATAACATTATATATTAATTGCACTTTAACGAGAAAGGAAGAGGGGCACCTGGTGGCTCAGTTCTGTTGAGCACCAGGCTCTTGATTTTGGCCGAGGTCATGATCTCACAGATCAGAAGTCTGAGCCCTGCATTGGGCTACGCACTGACTGTGCAGATTCTGTCTCTCCTCTCCGGGCCCCTCCTGTGCGTGCTTTCTCTCTCTCAAAATAAATAAATAAACTTTAAAATAAAAAGAATTTCATTCATAACTGGTTTTCACTTAATTGTTAAAAATGATCAAACTAAGCTTTTAAAAGTATTGTCTTCATTAGTATAATCCATTCATTATCTAATACATTAATATAAATACGAATTTTCTTGTTTTAAGGAGTTTTTGATGCTAACAATTTAAATCTCATACAATTCAAGCTTCTCTAATTTATCTTTAAAGACAATAAGAAACACTTCTAGTTTCTCCTTTTTTTCTTTCTTTTACTCCTTTGTGCTATTTTTAAAGTTAGAATATTCAAAACTTTATTTCATTTAAAATCTTATTGTTTTCTTAGCACTGGTTTGACTAAAGTTGTCAAACGTGTGAAATACATGTATATATGTATAAGTACATATTTATATATTTCATTCAGATAGTTCTTCAACACATTTTCATTGCCTTCCTCTTGTGTGCATGGCACTGATCTAAGGCCTGAGGATACAAGAAACAGAATAGACAGGGTATATGAGGAAAAATAAAGGTTAAGAATTGTTGGTCTCGAATGTCAAGCAAATTATCCTGAAACGATACTGGGAGCTCTTTCTGTATTGAGTATGTGATACGTAAATGCCCTGAGTCAGTATATTTTCATATAGTCTCTATGTGAATTAATTACTTGGTATCAAGTAGATGGAGGTAACATGCTCTTTTGTATTATATAATAATGTCTTATTTCTGGTTTTAAAAAATTATGAGTGTAATATTATTTATTGCTATATATGTAAACCCACTGTATAACACAAATATAGTGGCCTACATAGAAAAACTTTCGTAATTGTGTTTTTAAACAAGGCTTTCAACTTGTGTGCAAACTAGAGACTTAGAAAATGCTAGTGTGCATTACAAATTTGCTGTTTTATTTTATTCAGCCCTAATGATTTTCATTATCTCCTTAGTTGATAGAATCCATTTCCAAAACCAATAATCTCTTGAAATCCACTGAGCCACAAATTACTCATTAGAGAAAATTTTCAAAGATCATTACCTTTACCATAGATTTTCGTTTTTCATCTCCTGCATACTCACTTGTAATGCTTCTCATAATAAGGGGAGGAGAGATTATGTAGTTACAGAGAATGGTTTCAATCAAATATAGACCAATGCCTTATTTACCATTGGAATCACTGCATTTTATTAAAAGTCAATATAGTGTCATGTTTAACCTTAATTTTATATTTTCAGATCTAATATGTTATCATTAAAATATAAATGGGCTCTTAATTACACTGTTCTGATAGTTTCTGAGGTATCTTATGATCTTATTACAAATTTGGGAAAGGGGCCAATGTGTATGAATATTTGATGAACTTCCTTTTAGAGTTGAACGGTAATTAGTAAGGGAATTATTTAACATAGTTAACTTAGGGCATTTCTTATATAAGAACATGACTTATTTTACAAGTATAAATTTTCTTACAACTAAAATAAATGCTTCACTTCTTAAAAAAATCATAAATTTATCCACGTGACTCATTAAGAAAAAAAACAAAAATTCTTTCTTAACATGAACTTAATCACTTTGAATTAAATGAATGTGGTCTTCACAGTGTCTGTATGTATATTCACATGCTCAAAATGCATGTGGGAGTGACTAGAAGTTCAATAAAAATATGAATAATTTTGTCATATAATAAATGCTGCTATTAAGAAAAATTATATGCCGCTTAATGACGTCTTTGTTTCTGAAGGACATAGCTAAAGAAAGATTTTCTAATCCTTTATAAAGACTGTATAATGCTTTAGGAAATCTTGGTTTGAGTATTGATAGTATTATTTATTAGCTTCGTGACGCTGAACAAATTAATGTAGTTTCTCTCTCCGTTTTCTCACACACAGAACAGAAAATTGGGTCTTTTCTACAAAGCGTTTACCACAGTGCTTGACACATGGACATTTTGATGGATGTGTGACTTTATTACTTTTGACCAATCAGGCCTACATTTTGTGTTTTGGGCCATCCCAATGCTGTGATTATTAACGGGCGGCAAGCGCTGTGTCACATGGTCGGGGTTGACAAAGCTAGTCGCCTGCTTCTGAAGCCTCCATGCAAACAGTGTACAAGCACGTGACCCAGGCTGTGGCGATCAGCGGCCTCGTGCCAGCGCGGGCTTATGAGCTGCTGGCAGTCAAAGATTAAAAGGAGAAAAGGAAAGCTGTTTTTCAAGAGTTGGTAGGAGGAGCTGGAACAAAGGAGCAGATCCCTTACCAAAAACACTTTGGGGATTATTACGGGAAAGGCTGGCGGTAGCCCATACGTACCAGTGTGTTTGCAGTGGTCATTAAAATAAGGTTTGGGGCACTTTGCTTCTGTTTAGCATCTGGCCTAGTTCCCAGCCTTCCTAATGATTCTGTGAAATGCCCAATATCTCTTAATAAACTCCCTTTCTGCTTAACCCAGCAAGAGCTGCTTGAAATGCTTACAAATAAGAAAATCCTCTGATGCGGAAAGTGGTCACTGAATGTTAATTACTGTTTTCTTATAGAGTAGAGCAAATAGTTCATAAGATTTATTTGGTGGACATATGAAATCTTTCATTAAAAAATTTTTTTAAATGTTTATTTATTTTTGAGAGAGAGAGAGACAGAGTGTGAGCAGGGGAGGGGCAAAGAGAGAGGGAGACACAGAATCCAAAGCAGGCTCCGGGCTCTGAGCTGTCAGCACAAAGCCCCACGTGGGGCTTGAACCCACAGGCTGTGAGATCATGACCTGAGCTGAAGTCGGACACCCAACCGACTAAGCCACCCAGGTGGCCCAAGAAATCTTTCATCTTTTAAAGGGCTGTGCAACATGGCCCTAACTGTACACTTTATAGCTGTCAGAAATCTTGTGATTCAGTGAGGTACATCACATACGCCTGGTGGATTTTGAATATTGGTGCTAGCACCTCAAAATCTCTGTACATGTATTTGAATGCTCAAAATGCATATAGAAGTGATTAGAAGTTCAATAAAAAATATATCTCATTTTCATATAATTGTTGTTATTAAGAAAAATTACATGCCACTTAATATGAATGTATGTATATGTGCATATGTGTATACAGACATATATGTGGTTCTATAGTTCTGAGGTTCTGATCGTACCAAGAAGTGGGAAATCAATTATATACAATCTGTATGAAAGATTAAAAAGATTGTAAGACATCCTTGTACAATCATAAAAGGGAAGGAAACAGAGGACAAAAGAAAGTTTAATTCTGAGCCATGAGAAATAAATGGGACATATAAAGGTTTGGTAATGTATGCTAATGATATATTGTAATTTGCAGCTATAGTTTTGTTTAAAATAGAATAATATTTGAAAACACTCAAGAAATGACTGCATTTTAATTATTTTTTGTCATGCTTACTCACATTAGGTAAAACAGCTTGTTTTCATGTCATTTTCCTATATAGTCCTTGTGCTAATTAATCCAGCCATACAGAGCTATAAAACGTACACTAAAAAGACATAAAAAATAATTGACCTCCCTAAGGCAACTTTCATGGCTTTTCCTGGTAGGATGTGGATTCGTTAAAGTTCTTGCCATTACTTGTATTCATTAAAGGATGAAACAATCTATTTTGTCATCAACAAACCAAACAAACTTTCTAACTTCTTGCTAGGTCCATAACATTTTGTTTAATTGGTCTGACCCTGACTTTCCTTCGGGCTTTTCAAAGAAGAAAGTAGGCAGATCCATGCGGAGAGAAATTAAGTGGGCCTTCAACAAGCTCCTGAAGTGGCCCTAGTAACTGTAGATTCAGAGTATACAGAGTTAGAGTGAATATGAATGATAAGTTAACTGCTGAACTGCTTGCTAGAGGTCACAGCGAATTACGGCAGTTCTGGAGACTGTTAGCACATGTTTTAAGCTTTTTGACTAATAAGAAAAATATTACATTAGAGACAATATTTATAAAGTTTCACAGCACAGAATATTTGTAAAAATACACATGTAATAGATATGTGACATAGCCTTAATATATTATTGTCCTTATTACATGAAGAGTAATGACTAAAAAAAGGAAAAAAACACCAACATAGCAATAGAGAGGTACTCAAAGGACTTAAATGAAGAAATACAAATTGCGAATAAATAAAACCAGGTTCAAATGTTCAAGAAATAACATATGCACAGTTGAAATTGATACATATCATCTTTTTTTCCCTGTGCGTATACAATTGGCAAATATTAGGAAAAAACCCAAACAGATACTCAGTGCCGGAAAGCTGCAGTGAAACAGTCAGTCTCATCCTCTGCTCGATAGGATGGATATAAAGCTGTCTGGAAAGCAAGCACCAGGAGCCCTTAGAAATATATACCCTGTGACTAAGTGGTTCTACTTCAAGAATCTATCTTAAGTGAATAATTAAACTTTGGGGCCCCATACTTGGGCTGTTGTCTTCTTCTTAAGGAAAGAATTGTTATAGTTATAATAAAATTATAGCACAATTTAGTTTTAAATGAATAAGGCAGACTATCCAAGTCTTCTCTTATAGTATGGAACACATATATACATGTACATACATGCATACATATATTTATGTATATAAAATCATATTGTACACACACACATACATGTCAACCTATATGTATGATCACATGCATATGTTATGTGTGTGTCATACCTGAACCTATAAAAATATTTAAAAGGAGTATTTATAGTAGCTCTATTAAACAGGCAGAGTTTCAGTTAATTTATGTATTTATCTGTTTTAAATATTTCCAGTATAATTAACATACAGTGTTACATTAGTTTTAGGTGTACAATATAGTGATTCAACAATTCTATATGTGTCTTCAGTGTTCATCACGATAAGTGTACTCTTAATCCCCTTCAGCTATTTCAGCCATCCCCCCACCTCCTTCCCCTGTAGTAATCACTAGTTCTCCGTATTTAAGAGTATGCTTTTTCATTTGTCTTTTTTTTCTTTGTTTTCTTTCCTAAATTCCACATGTGAGTGAAATCGTATGGTATTTGTCTTTCTCTGACCACCTTATTTCATTTAGCATTATACCCTCTAGATCCAACCATGTTGTTGCAGATTGGAAGATTTCAGTTTTTTATAGTTGAGTAATAATCTATTATATATGGATATATGTATATATATCACTTTTTTATACATTCATCTATCAGTGGACACTTGGTTTCCTCCCATACTTTGGGTATTGTAAATAATGCTGCAGTAATTATAGGGGTGCATATATCTTTTCAAATTAGTGTTTTCTTATCCTTTGGCTAAATATCCAGTAGTGGAATTACTGGATCCTATGGTAATTATAGAGAGATGATAGATAGATAGATAGATAGATAGATAGATAGATAGATTTTGTTGTGAGGAGACTCCAATGTTTTTCCACAGTGGCTGCACGAGTTTGCATTCCCACTAATGATGCATGAGGGTTCCTTTTGTTTCCAGTGATTTTGATTTTAGTTGATCTGACAGGTGTGAGGTGATATATCATTGTGGTTTTGATTTGCATTTCCCTGATGATAAGTGATGTTGAGCACTGGTTCCCTCAGGTGCCCATGTATCCAGCCAGGCTGGGAGGCAGGATAGGGAAATGGCACCTGCCAGCTCCTTTATTCTTGGAGGAGTCTCCCAAAGATCTCTGTCCCTCTAGCACAGGCCCTGAGTTTAGCAAACAATTGTCCCTCCCGTACACCCCAGGAATCTTTCGAACTGCTGTTTCTGTGCTGTATCTCAGTGTGGTTGTTTGTTATGCTGTCATCCTCTGGCTCCCCCAGAGCCAAGCCTGCTGATTTTTAAAGTTCCAGGTGTTAACTCTCAATGATTGTAAGAACTTAAGTTAAGCCTCTCTGATTTTCAAAGCCAAATGTTATGGAGATTCATCTCAGTGCAGGTCTCCCATGTATGGGGTGCCTGGTGTGGGATCTTCTCTTCTTTCTTCTCCATGCCTGTGGCATCCCTCCTTCCCGTGGAGAGTCTTGTGGGCCAATTTGGCTCCCAACCATATCTCTGCCCTTCTTACCCTCTTCAGTGTGACCTTTTTTTTCTACATTTAGCTGTGGAGAGTCTGTTATGCCAGTCTTCAAGTCATTTCCTGGGTTATTTACACCGATGTGGGTGTCATGTAGGTGTATTCATAGAAGGAGATAACACTAGGATCCTCCTGCCTCACCTCTACTACATTTTTTTCAAAAACTCACTGCTTCCCCTTATCCTACCATTTCCTCCCATTGTCCACCACTTAAACACACAGGGGTGGCACATACCCCAATACACACACACACACACACACACACACACACACGCACGCAAGCAGTACAGCACCTGCTTGTGGTGCGAACACTTCTTTTGTGGGTGCACCGCCTTAACCAACAGGAATCTAAAAGTAAGGCCAGATGCAATCACAGTCATCAGAAAGAGGCAGAGTGGGGGGGAGGTGGGAGAGACAGAGAAAAGTATGTTCTGGGATCAGGCCTTCTGCACCGCTTTACAGCAAGGCCCTTGAAGGTTCCAAGGTGTTTGGTTGGGCTGGGGATGGGGAATAGTTAAGGCTGATAACTGAAGGCATTTCAATTGATGGTGCTCCCCCAATCCCTCACTATTGCTTTATTGCAATATGCTCTCTATAGAAGCTGTTTTCCTCTCCTACAATCTGCTTGGGCAACCTGTGATATCATCATAAATCATCTTTTTTTGTTTCTTTAAAATATCAGCAGATTTCTTAGGGTTTCTAAATAGCCAAGAGAGCCAGAACCATCTCCCAGTTTGGGCAGAGATGCCTATTTTCTTTCCCAAGATGTCTGACTTCACTTTTATACTTGTTCTACCATAGGAGTCCTCAGAAGGTTAAAGCTCAGATCGGACCTCTTTGAGAAATGTGTCCCTACCAAAGTGCTCTGGAATTTCTCTGCAGTCCTGGCCTGTGTAGGACACTCGAGCTCCACTGATCACAGCCCGGCCACAGTGATGGGGTGGACCCCATCATGCAGAACACCAAGTGTAGGGCTTGGAGTACCCGAGCACCCAGTGGTGGCCTATTTTTCTTCATGATTTTTTTCCCAAAATTTCCAAATTGAGCAAATCCTTCAATATGTTGCAAAAGATATTTTTAACATGCTGATAAATGGGAACTTCAGTTCTAATGCCTTTGAAAGAGCAAAGGTAAAAAAAAAAAGAGAGAGAGAGTTATTAATCTTCCAAAACTGAAATTATGAAATTCAAATGTTGGGTGTGTTTTCCATGTGTCATTAGGGACACCCTCTGGTGGAACAAAAGAACCTGTGGACATAATCAGTTTTGTCAGTTCTCACTCCTTATTCCAAAAGATCTAACATAATTTCCCCAGCCCCCAAAATATGTAGGTACAGAATCTGTCATTTTCCTTTAAATTTACAATTTGTTATCTGGCTTCTCAGTTCATAGTCGCAAAATAAATTGGAAATTTGTGGGATGTGTGTGTGTGTGTGTGTGTGTGTGTGTGTGTAGGGTGGGGTGAAGGATGTGGAGGGAGTGCTGGGTAACAAAAGAGGCTATGGGGGTACAGTTTTATACAGAAAGAGGACCTAAAAACCATCTTCCCTCTTTTTTCTTACATTTCAAATATCTGAACAATACAAGTCTGTTCTTGTTTAGAGATTAGTATCACATATCTCAGTGGTCTCTAAGTATGCTGCAATAATTAAGGTTTTTAGTGATATATCTGTGTCACCAATAAATGTTCAGTTTTCTTTCCCTACAACTCATTTATTCATTAGGAAGCTGAATTTCTTATATTACAAGCGTTTCTATGTAGATAAGCGCGTTGTGTGCCTTTAGCAAACTGAGGTATAATTTACATTCTGGAGCTCCTTACAGGTTTGGGCTAAGTCTGAAACCTCCTGTGAAAGTACAGTCTGGCTTCTTTCCCTAATCTGGGCCTGCTTCCCCTATTCTCTTCCCTCTTTCTTTTGTGGGTGCACTGCCTTAGTAAACCAGCTGTCTATAAATTGTCATGTCAGAGTCTGCTTCTGAGGAACCCAATGCAAAACACTTCCAGAGTGGGAAACGTGACATGGGGGGCCACTTTTAAATAGGGGTACGGCTTACTGGTCTACTTAAATGGGAAACCAGCATCCTGAGTGTAATAGATCTGATGGACTATTTTAACACATGAATTTACCAATAACACAAACAAAAAGTCATTAAAGGAGTAATTAAGCACATGTTCTACAAGTGAAGTTTGTGAAGAGTAACTAAACAACCTAAATATGGTTGCTTGTTCCAATTCTCTCTCCTATGTCTCTCGTCGTCTGCTTCTGTTCTCTCTGTCCCAGAAAGCTCACCTTCATGATTTCATCAACAGGGTTCTGTGCCTCTGCATTTCAGTTGGGTATAGACAATGGGAAGCCTCATTAGGAGACCCTAGGAAGCAAGAAGATGAAGTTAGAGTATTTATTCCCTTGGTTACCTTCCTATGAAGTTTCTTTAGGTGTTAACTTCCGTTCTTGACCAAAAGCACATTGATCTCAAGACTGCTGCTCCTATCCAATGTTCTGTCCTTCTGACTCCTATTATGTATCTCTGATAGGCTACTGTGTCTGACTTTTGATAGAATTTGCTCCCTTTTTTCCCCTGTGGGTTAGGGATGGTAAAAGCTTCCTACTACCAGTCAGACATCACTACAGTATCCCTCTGGTTTCCCTAAAACTACATTTTTATAAACATTAAAATTGTAACTAAGTATTACTCATATTGCCCATTTTGAGTGTGCCATCCTTTTCCTGTTACAATCTTAATAGAAGTATGCATCTAAATTTACAAATATTGTGTAATATGTTCATCATTTTTTTAAAAAATTAACATTTATTTATTTTTGAGAGAGAGAGAGCACAAGCAGGGGAGGGGTAGAGAGAGGGAGACACAGCGTCTGAGGCCGGCTCCAGGCTCTGAACTGTCAGCACAGCTCACCCACGGAGTGCACCATCATGACCTAGGCTGAAGTCCGACACTTAACAGACTGAGCCATCCAGGCGCCCCAAATATGTTCATCATTTTGAATTACTTTCTCTTCTTTCTCTATAACTGGCCTCAAATCCTGTCTAAATGTACCTTCTTTTATCATTTTCAATTATATGTATATGTCCAGTCTCTATGTTTTTTCTTATACAATTTTAAAACAATCACATACAGATTTGAACAACATGTAACAATATAATTTCTTCTGGTGTCAAGACTGTTTAATCTAATTATAGTCACATTTTTTTTAATTCAAATATTAAGGGTCGAGTTTTACTAAATTATATTTCTGGAGCCATAACCAGCACTATTCCTTCTAGACGCTGTTTAATTTGAACAACACTGATCTTCAAGGATATGTACTCCCCTTCAGTGTGTTCTGTACGGTTGCTATGGTTGCCATTTTTTTTCCTGAGAATTACTTTTATCTATATTGCATCTCTAGGGCTATATCAGCTCCATTTAGAAAACTTTCTCATCTCTGCCCCAGAAATAGAAAAGTTTTTATAGTTTTATTTCTTTATGATATATAGAGAAAAAGCGTCCAATTTGTGTAAAATTTAAAAAACATCTTCCAAAAGGGAAAAATCCCTGAAATAAGAAGTGAGTAGATATAGCTGCTTAAAAACATTTAAAGTCCTCCTCATGTGAAGGTTAAAGACACATGTTCTTAGATCCATGAGGTCTTTTCAGGCAATCGCAAATACGGTGTAGATCTTTATTTTTATTTTAGAGTTCTATTATGCATAATAAAAATTATATATTGCATTAAGTCATCTCTAATTACAAACCTAAACTACTACTTAGTTTGATTAATATATTCAAAATCTCATTATCCGGGAAAATTTTTACCTAGTTAATCAACACATATTTATTGAACACGTAATATATGTGAAGTATTGGATTTAAAGTAGTAAAATAGAGAAACATCTACTCAGACTTAAAAGGAATTTTATGAAGCCCTGAATTTATTCATCCAATATTCATACATCTATTTTATACAGGCACTAGTAAACAAAGAGATTCTTTGCAACTTCTATATCTTTTTCGATTTCAATGTATTATTATTTTCCATGAATCTACTTTATTGTATCGATATTCCCCTTGATACAACATTCCTTGGGTGTGGCTTATTATATTTGGCTTTGTGTCAGGGGCACCTGTCACAGTTCCTATCCCATACATATTTGGTTCAGTATTTTATCTCTTAGTGCTTGAGTAATTCTAATCTATCTCAGGGTAAGAATTGTGCTGCCGGTGTTCCTTCCTCAAGCCAGAAAGGGAGGGACCTAAAGGAACATTTCTTAAACAAACACAGGAAAAAAAAAAAAAAAGATAAATCCTAAACATTGCTTTGCTTTGAATTTTTAGGCTTTTTAGAGTCTTATAAATAAGAGAGAAAAATTTAAAAGTAACTAAATGCCTTTAGTATTCCTCCTTCTATTTTTTCAAAAGTAGTAAGTAAATAAATAAAAGAATACATCTAAATTTTATTACTTTTGCATATACTTTACTTGCTTTCTGGAACTATATACTGAAGTTTGAAGTTTGAAGTTTTCAAACTTATTAGTTTGAAGTCTTCAGTTTATGCCACATTATCAACACACCTCATGTAAAACCTCTCAAATTATTTACTTAGTCATTTTTCAATTCATTTTTTTAATATTTACATTCCTAGCTTCATTTGCCTTCCTCCACAATGTAATTGCATATAACACTTATCAAAGAGATTGTGATCAGTAATGAGAAAAAAATCTTATAGTGCATTTTCTAAAGAATAAAATTAAATGAATAAAATAATTCAAGAAGGTTTATTGTGTACCTTTAAATAATTCCTAAGCAATTGTTTGAATATTGAAATCTTTAGATTTTGTGGAAAACAATATTATGGAATGAACAGAAAGGACAACAGAGATTTTAGGAAAAATAAGAAATTTAAGCTGAATTGTTAAAAGTAGACAAATTTTAGTAAAGTGTGAGGTTTGGGAGGTAGACTAGGAAAATGTGAGACAGTAAAATAGTTGAATAATATATATGGAAATTCTGAAATGTTGATCTGTGAAGTCAAGATAAGCTGAAACAAAACTCAATTTACATTATTTATTTATTTTAATTTTCTTTTTTTAAATTTTTAATATAAATTCAAATTAGTTAACATACAGTGTAGTCTTGGCTTCAGGAGTAAGACCCAGTGATTCATCTCTTACAAACTCAACCACTCCATTTAAACAGGCTAAACAAATATCTAATAACTTCTGACATTGGCAAAATAAATGGAATAAAATGTACATACTGAAATGTTTCTCTAAATTATTGAGGCCATTGTCATTTGTATTGATTATTTGGAGGCACACTGGGCAAAGGTGTGTGTTCATTAGTTTTTCTGAGTACATCCTAACTATAACTATTGGAATCTTCAACAATCTGTGTGCAAAATTGGGTGGTTTATCCATAAGAGATTACAATTCAGCCTTTGGTTACATAACACATACTCTATACATATCTATATTTACTTTATCTTTATACACACAGGTCCACATTTAACAGGATATGTCCATTTTGAATGAGGCAACCCCAGAGAATATGCTAACTGCTTCTATTCATTATAACATGAGATTTAAACTATCTAAACAGACTTTTGCAAAAGGAGGTACTTTTGACTGATGTAATCACTCTTATTTGACTACACACCTGAGATCTATAATTGAAAGAGTAATTTGGAAATTAAAGTGAAAATTTTATTTGGAGAGATTTGTCAGTGTGTTGTGAGTCCAATCTCTACTCACCACATGCTCCACTCTCAAGAAGGAAGGACAGCGAATATTGCCTGCCCTTCCTTTTTTTCTCTCAAGCCTGGTAAGAGAGTCCCTTATAGAGGGAAATTTGTAAAGCTTGTGTGGGGTGGAGGAAGGTGTACTGGATTAGGATCTTACAGTGCTTGGAGAAGCTCACTGAGGAGTCAGAAGAACTGAAGAGACACTGAGTGAAGGAAAGCAAGAGGGAGCACAAGAAAGTGAGAATTAATGAGCTCATGAGAAAGGAAGAGAGAGAGAATTCCATTGAATTGAACTGTCGTCAGGGGGCCACTTCACAATCAGTGGCCGATGAAGTTTCACACAGATCCACCTTCAGAAGATAGCTGTGCTTGGGCTTAATGTTCTGTGGTCAACCCATTAAAACTCTTAATATTGTCTTTGAATCTATGTTTTTAAGTGAAATCCTTAGGACAATGGAGCATGCCCCAAAGATTTCGAGCTTCCCATGTGGCCCCATCTCCTAAACTTCCCCTAGATAGATTCTTTGTAGATTCTTCCTCTTAGGTTCTTCCTCTTAGTGCTAAGGACCCCACATGGATCTACTTCCTACCCCTGCCCAGCTTCCACTACCACCTTCTGCCTAGAGTGGCATCTGGGTCATATTGGCATAGGGGCCCCTGTGTTCTGCCACTGTTGTCTTCCCCAAATGGAGATCTGGACACAGTCACAAAGGTGGTCAATATTTTCTGCATACGCCCTGTGGCATCTTGAGGTGGGACATGCCGTGGACATTCTGCTCTGGGCAGTCAGCACCACAGCACCTTCAGCTGGAGACTTGAAGGGGTGAGCTTCTCATACATCTTTGATCTAAAAACTTAGCATAACTTCGTGCTGAGATTGCAGTCACTTGGTGATTGCTTGTCTGCCATGGGTAAGTGTGATTGGCCCAGCTCCAACCAGGGTGCTGGCATCTGTCTAGCAGTCTACAGAAGAAGGGACCCAGAAGCCAATTTACTGCTCATCAAGTTGTGGCTAACAGCCCTGAGTACTAGTGAGAGTTTTCATGCAGCCTCTGCGTATCCCTGTGTCTGAGGGAGCTTGACATTAAATAGCAAATAAAAAATTTATGACAGCTGGACTGAAAGACTGTGGAAGAAAGGATTTAAATAGTTGATAGATAGATATAGATTTGTCTATCTTTCTAGTTTTTTAGTTTTATGTTAGTACTGTTAAAAAGAAAAACTGAAGGCTCAAGATGGAGTCACTCATGCTAGACCAAGTCATGAAACCAGGGCTTTTAATACCTAATTTAATTGCAATTTCAGCCTTCCCCAGAAAAGTCATCTTAAAAGTCAATCAGGAGTTTTCAGGTCAGCACCAATGAGGAAATCTGTCACATGGGCTCTTTCTATCCCCCAGAGGAACATGAGGTAATCCACCTAACAGGATCTGCTATTCTTCCTCTGAGGGAATGTGACCTTGCCTAAAACAATTCTTTATTTTCTTTTATTGTAACTTTCTTGCCCCACTCTACTTCCTTTTATAAAACCTTCCATTTTGTACAACTCCTTAGAGCTCCATTCTACTTGCTAGATAGGATACTGCTCAATTCATGAATTGCTTAATGAAGGTAATTAGTCTTAAAATTTATTTTGAATTTTATTTTTTAAGAGTACTTTTTCTCCTTCCTTTGGAACAAAGGTTACACATTTAAATTACACATTATGCTGGACCCCTACTGGCTTATATCTCCATCAGTTGTAGAGGAAAGGATGTATGAGTTTTGTTTAATTTCTTTTTTCTGTTCTCGCTGTTTCATTTGCTTGTTTGTGTTTTTTCTTTTCTTTCTTTTTGTTTTTGTTTTGCTATGGCTACCAAATATACATCACATAACAGAGAATGAGACTACAGGCATATTAGTCATTCCTATGAGGTTGCTTAGAGAGGGGATTCTCCATCACCCCTTAAAAAATATGATGGCCAAAATGCCAAAGTTCTTCGTGCTGAGAGAAGAAACGTTAGTGATCACCAGGAAGAAAAATTACACACGTCAGAGGAAGTCTAGCAAATATCCCCTGAGGGTGTTTCTAAAAAACTCATAAATAAGCTCCAAAAAAACCAGCTTGCTTTTATTATCTGCCAGGCCAAGAATGTGTCAGTTTGGTGACGGCTAAGTCCAGAGGTAACAAAGCCTAATCGCACAAATGCCAGAAAAAGGGGACCTTTTTGCACCTCACGTCTCCTGCTTTACCATCTTTCAACTCGGGAGTCACCAGCAGCAGGCTAGTTAATGAGGAAAGGGAAATAGGAGAACTACACAGGTAAAGAGAGATGAAGCCGCACAGTGACTTTTTCTTCCAAAAGACTTGGCACCAGACTTGAGCTAGACCAGGCGAGAAGATTTCACTTGAAGCTTGGAAATTGGTCATTACCATGGACTCGGTGTATTGATTACATGGAAAATTCTTGTGACTGAAAATGATGACAGGACTTATTACTGAAAGGAGTTGAACGCATTGTTAGATTTGGCCTAGACTTGATCACAGTACCAAGTATCCGAGAGCAAGTTCATAGTGACAGTTGAGGAAAGGTGAGGTAGCAAATGTGATTATTTGTTTAATGCACTGTGACATACGTCTATGGACTTATCAATTAGCTGTTGTATGCCAAATCGAAAGCTCTATTCAAGCAGTGTATGTTTGGGTAAATAATGGATATTAGTTTAGTTTCTACACTTAAATTATTCCTAATACTGATAAGATTATTTATAACTGAACCTTAATAGCACATACACATAATTTACCATCTTTGAATTCATCAATATAAACATAGTTTTTATAACTTATTTGCAAAATATGCTAAACAATAAATTGCTATTTCTTAAAGTTCTGAAACATTTGGTAACCATAAATATTACACATTAATTTATAACTTCCATTTATCTGTATAAAATAATCCACTCGTCATTTATCCACAGTGACTTAAATTTCTCAGGCTGTCTCAACTAATATCTATCCCAGGAGAACTAACTCTAAGGAGATGCAAAAAAGAAAGCATTTATTTTTTCCTATTCTCAGGAAGTTTAGTCCCCATTTAAAGAATTTCCAAAATGTACCTGGCAGCTAATCCCATTGCTGACATTGACACTTTTCCACATGTTTCTCAGACTCTGTAAATATTTCTCTGAATGGGATTTTAGAAATCATTATTCCATCTGAATAAATAACACCCCAAGGCTGTTCAAATATCTAAATATTTTGGGCAAAAACATTTGCAGTAAAACTATATATACACACTCTGTATGCTGATCTGCAGTGGATTTGGTTATTCTAGCCTGGTTATCAACTTTTCAGAAAAGAACATTATTACCAATTTAAAAGAATTTTTTTGATCTATTGGCTATGGGTGTGAGGTTATGTTGCTTCTTAATGTATAAATAAATAAATAAATAAATAAATAAATAAATAAATAAATAAATAAATATTAAAATGATGGCTATATATTTCATAAAATAAAAGGAACTGGCAGAATATTTCCTGAAAAGTAGAATACTCATTCAGAAGGCATCATCTCTTCAAGTAGCAGACACTGGAGTGGTTATGATAGACATTAATGTTTTAAGTAACATTTAGTAGAATAAGTACTATATTCAGGTGTGCAAAATCTTTGGAAATGTACGAAATTAAGAAAGCATTATGTTCACTAGAAGATATTTGATCAAGACCTTAAAGGGTAAAGATTCCTTAATTAGGATAGAAGAGAAGGACATTGTAAAATATAAGCATGTAAATAAATAAGCCAATGTATAATAAAAATAAATAAACAATCAAATGAGCATCTTGACTTTAGGGAAATTTTGATAACATCAAATGTGTGCATAATGTTTGAGTGTGGGGAAGATACAGAACAGAAATCAAGTTCAGCAACAGACTATCATAGACTTTGTAACAGTTTTCTGCTTTATCATATGAGACAATCAGCTAAAATTTTTTTCCAGCAGATAATTGAAAACATTAGGAAAAAGTGACTGCAGAGATAAAGGAGTGGAAAAAAATTCAGTTAGCTGAATATTGGTAAAGCCTACATGAAAAGCCACTGTGAAATTATGTTATTATGGTTAAGAAGGGATAGATTTGGGAGATATTTGATTGGTGGCATTGACAAGATTTAAAAACTACAGAGAAATGTAAATTGGAGGAGAGTGATGGAGAAAGTTATGATCATGAACAAGATTCCAAATTCTTGTTGACAACTCAGACAATTGAATTAAATAATAAAGAGAAATCCCCAATTCTCACATTATTTAAGATATCCTTAATCTCCTCAAAACTCAGATTTATTTATCATCACCCATTCTCATATTTTCGTCTTAAAAAAATTTTTTTTTAACATTTATTCTTTTTTGAGAGACAGAGACAGACAAAGCATGAGCGGGGAAGGGGCAGAGAGAGGGAGACACAGAATCCAAAGCAGGCTCCAGACTCTGAGCTGTCAGCACAGAGCCTGACACAGGGCTCGAACCCACAAACTGAGAGATCATGACCTGAGTAGAAATCAGTCCCTCAACCGACTAAGCCACCCAAGCACGCCTCTCATATTTTCTTCTATTTCAGTTTGTCAGTTGGTTGAAAGGAACATTCTCAGCACCCACCACCAGTTCACAAACCTCTTTCTTTTAGGATTCTCCTCAGCCTCACTTACTACTCAGGAAGAGGCACGCACTGATTCTATCTATCTCTAATCCCTCTACCTACATTTTTGGGTCATTTCTCAGCTTATCTTTCAATTTAATGATTATCTGCTTACTTCTAGATAGTCTCTCTCTTTCTATATATGCCACATTGTCATTTAAACATGTTCATATCTCTCCCCTTTCAAGGCTTCAGAGAGATCCTATTTAGTTTTTGCCTTACCTCGCTATTTCACTTCATAGCCAAATTTTTCAACAAGTTGTCTGTAATGGTTATCTAAACATTTTTATGAAATCATTATTTTTCACCTTCTAAAATCTGGTTTCTACTCCCAGAACTAGATTCTATTCCCCACATTACAAAATCCAAAGGATGCATTTTAGTGTGAGGCATTAAACCATTTATGCATATTGCTGTATAGCCTGTCCAATTTATATATATATATATATATATATATATATATATATATATATATATATTGGCCTAGACACCAGATATTTTTCTTGAAACCTTGCAGGAAATATTAGTTGGACCTGATATCTGTTCACTATAGTCATTCCTTAAATTTTAGTACTTATTAGTCCAAGCCAATCTTTCTTTCTTGCTCTATCATTAGATGATGGTGCATGACTTTGCTTTTGAGCCAAAACTGGGCTGGATATTTGTGTTCAGCACACATAGTGTTTTAAATAAAGCATTCATTACTTTTTTGGAGAAGATATTTAACTCTCCAGCATGGATTCTCCACTCCTCTTAAAGGAATATCCCCTAATGTGTAGTGATGACAGAATTCAGTGACCTTCTTACCATCTAGGAAAGCAAAGTGAGTAAACCTACTTTGTACCTGCTTATTACTGACACAGAGATGTTTGCCCTTGGATTGCCCAATCAGACATTCCCTTTTGGAGCTTTAAATCTAGAGTTAGAAAAGTAGATGGGGCACCTGGGTGGCGCAGTCGGTTAAGCGTCCGACTTCAGCCAGGTCACGATCTCGCGGTCCGTGAGTTCGAGCCCCGCGTCGGGCTCTGGGCTGATGGCTCGGAGCCTGGAGCCTGTTTCCGATTCTGTGTCTCCCTCTCTCTCTGTCCCTCCCCCGTTCATGCTCTGTCTCTCTCTGTCCCAAAAATAAAATAAACGTTGAAAAGTAGAAATGGAACTGAGCTAATATTCAGTAGTTATTATGTTGGAGATGTTTTAGACAGATTGCTCATGATGCCAAGCTCACTAAAACTCCTTGATTCCTGTCTGCTTTGTAAGCCTGAAACACTCTGTAGTATCCCACCAGTTATGTGAAGATAAATATCATGAAAAAATGCACCTATTGTGGCACATGGATGGCTCAGTCAGTTAGGCAGCTGACTCTTAATTGTGGCTCAGATCATGATCTCATGGACATGGGATCAAGCCCCACGTTGAGCTCTGCGCTGGGTCTATAGCCTGCTTGCTATGCTCTCTTTCCCTCTTTCTCTCTGCCCCTCCCCGACTCATGCTCATGGGCGCACTCTCTCTTCCTCCCAAAGTAAATAAATAAAAAATGCACCTTTTTACTTATGACATTCAGAGACCATTTCTTTGCTTGCTACAAGAATTACCATAATATGCAAAGAGCAGTGTATTCAAAATGTAGACATTTGGCTTCCATTCCAAATTAGATGATCTAATGATTCCCTAGTGTTGAAGGCCAGCTGGCTCCATGAAGTGAAGCATGTGGTCTCCAGGTCAAAACCTTCTCTACTACTCTTAGATTTGGAAAGCTTTACTTGTTTTTGTTATCCAACAACCAGGGTAGTATTTGGCTTTGTGAACTGCAATTTACACTTTTCCCCAAGACATCTCATTCATTCTCACTTCTTTGGCTGCCATGTGTGTGTTAGAACTCCAAAATCTAATATACTGTACACAGAACATATTTTTGAGCTTCAGATCTATTTTTACAATTGCCTTTTAGATATCACTTTCAGGGGCTAATATTAAAAATAATAAAAACTGAGATCATCACTCACCCAAAAATATCCCTGCTATTCTTTCTATCTTCACTTGCTGGTTAAAAGTGAACATATACAAAGGTAGAAATCTGGAATGTATCACTGACTTCTTCCTCAATTTTATGCCTAATTAATGATGACAATCTCTCAATTCCATATGCAAATTCTCTCACATATATTTTTTCTCCCTCCTGTCCCATTAGCCTGACTCAAGCCAGAGTCATTTCTTGTGTGAATATTCTGTTTTAACTTCCCATGGAAGCTTGATTTCCAGAAATATGTGTTCTGCATTGCACTTAGAGCATTCTTTGAAAATAATGGAAATCTAACTAATACCCCATTACATAACCTCTCTTTTTTAAATTATAGCTAAAATTCTTAACATTGCTCAAAGATCCTTATCTCATCCGCCTCATCCTGTCACACCATTTTTAATTTTATACACCCAGATATAATATATTCATACAGTTGGATATTTGTGTACAGAACTCCAACAAATGGTTATAATCTTTATTTCTAAATCACTTGGGACTGAAGAAGTAAATTCTATTTGATTGTAGCATACAGGGTACTATTTCAGGTAAAGGAAAAGAGGCTAGTATTTGACCTCAAACTATAGTAAATAGGCACTTAAGAGTATAGGCATACATATTTGAACAGTCAAAAACTAAAGAGTTTCTAAAGTATTCACTAATCTGAAGTTTAGGAGAGAGAGAATCTTCATATAAATCAGTGGGATATTAACTGAGCTAAGATTATGAGCCTTGCAGTGTATAGTACTTGCCTAGGTCCCTGGCATCAAGGAGCCTAAAACGTTAGAGCAGATATGACCAATTACTTAAAAATCCCTGAAGTGTGATGAAGGGTATATGATTTGGAAAAGACAGGTGGCCAAGCATATATCACTTTATTTTTGCCATATAAATTTTGAATATCCACCTATCCAACAGTTTTGGGTATCTTTTCCAAAAGTGTGACTAGAACGAGGGTTTCTAAGGTGATTTTTAGATGCTACATAGCTATGTGCCACCCTTATGACCCCCTTCCATGAACAGTGCCCCCTTCCCCTCCTCCCTCCCCCCGTCTCTTGCATGGACTGAGAGAGGCAGGGGATAGAAAGACCTGAGATCAAAAAAAGTAATAAGGGATGAAAATATTCCAGATATTTTAAGTCATGTTAAGACTTTGGATTTTACCCTGAGTGATATGAGAAACCATTGTGGTTTATTGCAGAATATTGTCATGCTCTAGATTATAAATTTGAAAGAATATTATGGCAGCTATTAATAGTAAGTTGTGGGAACCATGGGGAAGTGATAAGGAAGATCTAAGGAGACTAGTGAAAAGGCTGTTCAGATACCTAAGTGAAGGTGATGGTGGCTCTTATGGGGAGTAGCAGTGGATAGAATGAGAAAAAATGTGGATTCTGGACATACATACTTTTTCCTTTAGAATAATATATTTTTTAATTTTTTATTTTCTATGCTTCCTAAAAATAAGGACATTTCCTTTAACCAGAGTTGAATAATCAAAGTCATGAAATTCACTTTGATACTGTACTATTTTTTATCTGTATATATTTTGGAGGTGGAACCAACAAGATTTCTTGCCTATTAAAGCTGTTTATAAGTAAAAGAGAGGAGTCAGGGATGACTGTAGTGTATTTGCTCTAAACAGATGGAAAGATAGAGTTGACCTGAATGAAAATGGGAAACCTATGGGTGGAGCAGATTTTGGGTGTGGGGAAAATCAGAAGTACATTGTTGAGCATAGAAATTTTAAGAAGTGTCTTAGCATCCCAGTCAGAGATATCAAGTAGGCAGTTTGATATATAAGCCTGTCCGAGACAGGTCTCCAAAGTTGTTTCTGGAAAGGAATTCAGATTAGTCCTTCTGCCTAAGGGAAAAGTGAGATAATGATGAACAAAGATGTAAAGTGACTTAATAATGGCAGATAAAGGTAATTGATTAATTTCATGACAGATGATCTCTATTTTGCCAATGAAATAGTTACAAAATAAATTTTTAGAGTAGGTTTGGTGTAAAAGAAGAATGCTAACTATTTGGAATATCTTATAAATGGAGACAGGAAAAATCACAAGTGTGGACACCTTTAATTTTTCAGAAATTCATTAGAAAGAAGAGAGTGGATGGGACGCCTAGGTGACTCAGTGGGTTGAGCGTCCTACCTCAGCTCAGGTCATGATCTCACGGCTTGTGAGTTCGAGCCCCGCATCAAGCTCTGTGCTGACAGCCTGGAGCCTGCTTCAGATTCTTCTGCTCCTACCCCACTCGCTCTGTCTCTTTCTCTCTCAAAAATAAATAGAAACATTAAAAATCAAAAGAAAAAAAAGAGAGAGTGGAGGGTAAGAGTAGACAGTCAGAACAGAAGATCCTGGTCAAAGTGATGTACCAATATATACAGGTTGGGGAGAAAAGAAAGGGAAGGATGGAGGAAAATAGAAACATGACAGAAAGAAAGGGAAAAACCAGTTAAGAAACTGGAAGAATGCAGTAATATATGAGAATAGAAATAGTGAAACGGAGATATGCAGGGATATCCAAGGGATATATTCGGAGAAGTATGGAGCCCTACATTTCAGTAGTAGAACAGTTCAGATTGACAACATTGTCTACATGGGAGAATCAGTTGTGGAAATGGGAGATGAAGCTTGGTGAATTGGAAGATGCTACTTTCAGGAAATAGATTTAAGAATACTTGGCAGGGGCAATACTCAAAAATGAGTAAGCCAATAAGGGGCACAGTTTAGCTTCTGCATGACTAATTTATTTAAAATTTTGTCCTAGATGGAAAAGGGCTTAAAATCATATAACATCTAGTTTCTCATTTTTTCCCTTTTGCTACACCTTTCAGAATATTCTCCCGTATATCTGAAGTGATTTTTCCTCCCTATGCTATTGAGAAATCTTCAGTTTCTATTTATTTTCTTCATCTCCAAGTGAAATTTATTTGTATTCTTTATATCCACTGTGAGTCAATAAATAGAATCAAGTTTCAAGGTACTGTCATCTCACCTAGCAAGTATCTCTTTCAGTAAGACTATAAAAGTGCCTGCCTCTTATCTTTAAAAATTTGCATGCATTACATTTACATGATAAGCTGCGGTTCTCTGATAAGTCAACAACCCTCAAAAATTTCCAAATCTTATCAAGGCTCCTTCAGTTATTGAGTCTCCTAACTCTTAAGGAGAAAAGAAAAAATAAATAAAAAAATAAAAAACAAAAAAACAAAATAAAGATCTCCTGTTACACTACCAGCTTTACATATCATTGAAAGGATTTCTAATCTGGGTATTTTATAGAGAAATTGAGTTTTTTAAATCATGCTTTCTTCCCTCTGGTAATCTTAGACTGGTATCTTCATCTGCCATGAGTAAAAGTGCTATTATTTGCTAGCACATCATTAACGTCCAGCAGGAGTATAACAAATTACACCTTTCTCTGCAATTTTACTCTAGCACTATTTTTGTTGTTAAAATGTGTAAAACTGGGCTTCCACTTGGCACAAGAGCACAGAGATATTTTATAACTGTCAAGGTCACTAATACATTTGCAGTTGGGGTTACCATATTATTTTTGGTCTGCTTATAGAACAGGCCAACAAAAGAATCCCCAGTAGAATATGGGGCAAAATAAGAATATGTGTAGAAATAAGGCATGGCCCATTTGTAAATATAGTTAGTGAGAACAGTGCAATTTAGCCATTTGCCAACATGAGAGTGCTGGAATCCAGCATTGTTAAATTATTCAACTGAAATATTCATAGTAGAGATAAGCAAAGTGAGGTGGGTCATAAGATATTTTTTATGTCCTTGCTGGTTTCTTACAAGGAGTTTTTTTGTTTTTTTTTGTTTTTTAAGGACAAAACTATTGCAGGTAATGAGGGTATACACAAACAACTTATTACATTTTTAATTTCTCCATAGGTCATAAGAAGTAGAAATTTTGAAAATATACCAGGCACAATACCTGAGTTACAACAATTCATTTTGGTAATATTTAATTATTTACCAGCCCTCATCTCCACTCCCTTTTTAAAGTGTTAGATTATAGAAATTTTGTGGGAAACCTAATAAATGTCAACTTTTCTTTTATTGTATTTCAAATTGCTTTCAGATAAATTGCTTCCTTTTATCCTCAGGATAACTATGAGCTAATTAATATTCACCTGCTTTCATTCTCTCTCTAACCCCTTACATGTGGTCCATATGGTTAATCACCAATTCTTATCACTTAATTCAATAATAAGACAAGCTGATCTTATTTTTATTCAGAAAAACCCCAACAGCTTCACTTAATTTTGGAAGCATGAAATCTGGCTGAGGGAGCTTTAGTGCTTCCTGGGAAACCCAATGTATCATGCAAATCTGAACCATGGATAGTCTGTAATATGAAACATATCAAATTTAGGTAAAAAGGTATCTGGCCTTCCTAGAAAAGCTTCTAACTGAGATAAGCAATCTCAGTACTTTAGTATAGCATTTATTATATTATTTTGTAACTGCTTGTTTACTTTTCTATCATAAAAATTGCTACTGATTTCTAAAAGGCAGAAAATATGTCATTTAATTCTACATTCTGCCTTGCAAAATTTATGGCACTTTTCTGATACACAATAAATTTTTGTGTATGCATGATTGGAGCTCTCTCCTCTTCACCCCATGTCTACCAGATATTTTTTTATAGTCTGGAGAACCATCATGGGAATTTTGGGATCTTGAGACTTGTAAGGACAATTAAGAGCCTGGAAAGAAGGTAATGGATTACCATGCTTTAGCACTAGGAAACACTTGCAAAGCTTCATTAATTCTTCCATCTTTTCTCTACTTCGCAACACCATAATTGCCCTGCTTAAGGAATGGTGCCTTCATTAACAAAGACTATACCATATTCACAAGCTTTAGGTGGCAGACATAATGTTCTGAACTGTGCTTATTACTCCAACTTGCTTCCTATGTCTCACATGTCAAATGTGCTAAGATCCTCTATTGTTCAAACTCTTCCATGCTTATACTAATTTATATCTATGTTTATTTTGAATATTTCATATTTTATATTTGGATCATATTCTGTGACTCTTGCACAGAGCCCAATTCTTCCTGTTTAGAACATTACATTCCACTTAGTACAAGCTTGAGATTCATTTTTTTTCAACTTTTACAATGATATGTTATAAGCATATTTCATCCCTAGATTTTCTCAGTGTTTTAACTTGTATTCCTGATGACTTGTGAGTTGCAATGTAGAGGTCTATTAAAGGGTCCGTGCATGATTTAGTATTGCTTGATTCATTTTAAATATATGTTACATTTATAGAAAACATCATGTCATCAAAGGATATTCTGTCAAATATCTTTTAGAAATCACATTGTCGCCACTAGCACTGCCAATTTTTGATATTATTTATATTATTAAAGAATAACAAAGTAAAAATACAAAAACATGATTTTATTTTTAAAAATGTAAGGACTGTAGAAGGGTGCCTGAGTGACTCAGTCGGCTAAGTGTCCCAACCTCAGCTCAGGTCATGATCTCAGTTCAAGCCCACGTCGGGCTCTGTGCTGACAGCTCAGAGCCTGGAGCCTGCTTGGACTCTGAGTCTCCCTCTCTCTCTGCCCTTCCCCCATTCGTGCTCTATCTCTGTCTCTGTCTCTCTCTCTCTCAAAAATAAATAAACATTAAATTTTTTTTTTAAAAATGTAGGGACTGTGGAGATGGTAGATAGATCACTAGTTAAAAGCTATTTAGGCTGAGAAAGACTAATAGGTAAAGGACAGGATTGTTTAAGGTGGTTAAAATATTCTATATGCTACAGTATTGTGAATAAATGACCTTATACATTTACACCCATAATATACGAAATGAACCTTATTATATGCAGATTTAAAAATTTATTTAGGAGGCTGGAAGATACCAGAATGGAGCATCCAATATGACAAAGCAATCTAGCTATATTACAAATATATGAAACAACATCACTGCATGGGGTAGTGATGGAAAAGATGTTGACCTAAGTAGCTTTGGGAATAAGTGGATTCTGTAAGAATAAAGTCAAAAGGTACTGAACATAAAAAACCCTACTTTAGTGAATAAAATTTTCTATGGGATTTTGGTTAAAAACTCTGAAACATATACATGCACTATATGTGTATACTAGAACTGAACAATTAAGTAGATGGATGGCAGAGGGTGGGAGCTTGGACATATGGCTGATTATAGGACTGGGGCGGGAAACATATAATAAGAACCTGAAGCATCTTGTCATGCCAGGAAGCAGGGATGTGCTCAACATTAGCAATACATAATGATGAGTTTATGTCAAAGGGATAGAAGGGTTAACTGAAAAAAAAGTACCAATTGACAAAGCTAGGAAAACATGAGCAAACAAATTAAATTCAGAATATTAAATTATACCAAGAGTATATAGTAAGTATTCATGCATCTATACTTACATAAATAAGTGAGGGAAAAAAATACATGGGGCAGAATATAGAAGTCATCCGTGAAGAATTCCAACCAATTTTTGAAGATATTTTATCTTCAAGGAGGTGATACATAACTCCTCTCTACTTAAGTGTGGGCTACACTGAGGGACTTTCTTCCAAAGAGCATCCTGTGAAATAGGAAACAAAAAGCACAACTTCACAGTAAAGAAACCTAGGTGACCAAGGTTAACATCAACAGTGATAAGTTATGTGGACATGTTGTACTCTTGATATGATAGTGATACTTGATCTCTGACCCATAACCTACATATAATCTTAAGAAAAATACCAGACAAATCCCAACTGAAGAATACTCTACAAAATATGTGATTTTTGAAGTTGTATTTTTCTTGACAGACTGCATTGACACATGAGCTTTTGATCCAATTTAAAAATCTCTTCTTTCATTAGGTTTTATACCGCTGTGTTATTTTCCTCTAGAGAGAAGTTATGGGCCGTTCTTTGATGGTTTTCCCCTAAATAGTAGTTTAGATTTAGATATGATTGCTTGTATTCAGAATCATCTGCCACCCACTTTTTACTTCATGTTTAAAACTCAATTTTTCATCTTACATATTTCTTCATTCTTCCTCACATTCACAGACTTGCTCCTCTTGTTTTTCTGTCTCACTATTCTTCTGTTTATTAATTAATGCAACAATTTTTTATTGAATACTCTATATGCCAGGGGCTTTTCTGTGCAATAAGGAGATAAAAATTAACAAAGAAAACTAATTTTTTGCCATTTGGATTTTATTTCCAATAAGGTCTGGTGGAGATACAATAACAAGAAAATTAGATTTTGCTATGATTTCAATGACAATCAATGTGATAATTTAAGAATGAGTTAAGGATGTCTGCTTGTCATTCTCTTTCTCCCTCTCCTCTGCCCGTCTCCCACTCTCTCTCTCTCATAATAAATAAATAAATAAACATTAAAAAGGAGAATGAGTTAAAAGTTTGGGATACGAATTGGCTTTAATTTAATTTAAAATAAATTATAATTATGCAAAAACTTCAGGCATGTGTGCTCCACATGAGATGTTAACCTTCCGGCTTTACATGTGTCAAAATGTCTGATTTAGTTCAAGAAGGCGTTCAATACAGGGGAAATAAAAAACCACAAGGGCACAAAATGAGAGCTACATGACACATCTGAATAAAGGTGCTATCAGTTTACATATGTGATATTGACACACCTTTTTGACCAATTTCACATTTTCAACCCTTATACCATATAATGGCCACTAATTGCTATTTGTTGCCTAGGTAAATATGTAAATCAATGAATGATAGTCAAAAGAATGAAGAAGAAGCTTCCAATGATATATTAAATCTAATTATTTATAATAAATAAGTGAAAGAGAATCTCAAAGCTAAAATGTATGTACAAATACCAAGTGAAGCTAGGAGAGTTTAGTATGCAGAATGAGTGCAATCAATTTTTACACACTTTTCAGTGGTAGGTTTTAAGTTTCCTATAAACCACTATGGTGATTGGAAGATGACGTAGTAAATAATATTTCTGTTATGAAATCTAGGAACACGTGCCTCTCATAAGTTCTCATAAAATTTCCAATGTTTATTTCAGTTTACCCCATCTTTACAAAGTGTTTCTTATAATGCCCTTTAGATAATGGTGCATAAAATGCTACCAATTATTAGCTCAGAGTGTATACTCCTGAATTTTCACAACATAGGATTTTATTTTCCCATTTTGAATTAGCATTTCCATCCAAACTTAAGGGAAATAAGTTGGATTGGTCAATCATTGAAGTTAGGACCTCACACTGAAGACCAGTAAATCCTGATCTTTGAAACACAAAAGCTTTTTAGTAGAAGGATGTCATCAATACCCCATGGACCTTTGAAAATTATTTATGGAAGTTAATATGAATAAATGGTTTATTTGATGTTAGAGTTTCTTATTTTTCCCAACAAAGAAATAAAATAAAATATAATCTATCCTGGACATAAAGAAGATGATGGCCCTGTTTAAAGCTTAAAGAATAAAACAGTGGTAGAAGACAGAGCAAGAACAGGACAACAAACATCCTGTTAGGGTAGATTCATATTTTCCCTTAAATAACTTTTCACAATTTATTAGCTGTTAAAAGCTGTTCTGTGATTCCTGAGCAGAGTGAGTTGCAAATGAAAGAACCCATTTGTAAATGTCTAATCCTTTTGTCTTTCCATGTTCCATTTTGTCATCTTTACTCAAGAAACTGGCACAGTAGTCCTCAGATCCACTCTTTTCTCTGCAATAAGTGTATGTGAACCACAAAAATAGAGTTAAAATGAATATTTAAAAAATTCAGGATTGAGTATTGCACAAAATCCTCTTTCATTTTTTTCTAATATTTATTAGTAAAAATGTCGCACAAACATAAAATATTTAACCAAACATGTTAGTTTTTCAGAATAGACCATACTTCAGTAACCTATCTCAATATCAGTAAAGGCTTTTTAGGAAAATATATATGATGCAATGTTTATCACATCCCTTTACCTTTACTAATTAAGAAGTATATCATTTATAATGCTTAGCATGAATAATTGACTCACCATTTCCAATTGTATTGATGAAATAGGCATTTGGGAGGAGAATACTGGAATTCCCTTTTTTCTCCATCCTAAACAATATATGTTTATTTGATAACCAAGTTTGTCATCTAATTAATTTTGTTCACTTACTTGCTAAAATTGAAATTTAAATAAATGAAATTAGAAGTTTTTTGATATTAAGTATGTTGAACTGAATATTATTACGATTATAGACAAGATTCATTTAAGAGTAGTACTCATCATCTTAATAAAAAGGGTAACACATACAAGGACAGTGTGACAAATATTTTTTCAAAGTTGAAATTTAAATTCTGTAGTAGAGCTGAAAAATGAGATGTTATTTCAAGCCAAGACACTCTAAGTGTGCCCTGTTTAGGACTTAGAATCCGAGCTGCATCATAAAGATATGGTTTATTGGTTCACATTTCATTGCATATAACAGAAATCAATAATTGAAGTGGGCAAGGATATATGTGAACATTAGGAGACTTATAAATTGGAATAGTTTTGGAATAGCTGGAAATATGGGCTCTAGGCTTAACTTTTAAGACCTATTCTGAAATATCTGAAGTTACCACCTGATTTTCTAAGGAGTTATTGCTTTGTTCCAAAATGATCTGGGTCTACTTTATGTTTCTCCTATTAGTGTCTGCTGTAGAATACATGGAGCCTACTTATCTGCAATAGATACTTTAGGTACAGTTAGATCTGGATCGAAATGAAAAATCTGTTTCCACTGCGTTCTAGAACAGATGAAGAACCTTTCCTTCCTGTGGACCTCTTTTTGTTGAGAGTATTAGTGGTCATTGTATGAATGAAGAGCAGTATACTCAAATGTGGTGCATGTTGTGTCTAAAATCCCCAAGAGACTCAGTCTTGTACCATTTTTTAATTAGTTCAGGTCTCCAGGCAAAGCTGTTATTCACCTTGAAGAAGCTATACTAACATGCTCCTAACCTTGCAATACAGACATCTCAGGAGCCTGGGGACATCTTCAAATTTTCATGAGAGATGTGGGCCAAGGTAATGAAGGTCCATGAATACTAATTATGAGCAGAAAGGGAATGTTGAGCTCCGAGCAAAAAATTGTTGTAACTTAAAAAATATTTTTTAAACATTTGTTTATTTTTGAGAGACAGACAGAGACAGAGCAGCGCATTAGCAAGGGAGGAACAGAGAGAGAGGGAGACACAGAACCCAAAGCAGGCCCCAGGCTCTGAGCTGTCAGCACAGAGCCCGATGCAAGGCTCAAACCCACGAACTGTGAGATGATTAGTGAGATGAAGTCGGCGCTTAACTAAGCCATCCAGGCAACCCTCAAAAATTGGTACAACTTTGAAGGGACTCTGCTGTGCTTGTCAGGGGAATGCAAAGCACTTCTGCTTTTTTCAGGTTTTGTTTTTGGGTTTTTTTGCATTTACAAAATCCTTGGTCATTTAACAGATACCAGGGATGTGTTGATTTATCTCTTTGTCCCATCAAATAGTCTATATCTGAAACATCAGTTGCAATTGGAATCATGGCCCTATTCAGTTTACAATAATTCACTGTAATCCTTTAAGATGCATCTGTCTTTGGGAAAATCACAAAAGGATAATTGAGAAAGTAAAAGAAATCTCTTACTTTGGCTTCTTTCAAATATGTAAGGTGCTAATAAACACTATTTCTATAGGTCTTTACTGTACTGTTCGATAGTGAAGTGTCACCCCCAAATTTTCCGCCTTGTTTTTTCTCTTCCTTTTTTTAAAGTAGGCTTCATGCCCAGGGCGGAGTCTAATGCTGGGCTTGAACTGACTGAGCCACCCAGGTGCCCCTCCCCTTGGCTTTTCTATATTTACCTTCCCAGCTAAAACATAGTGATTTAGTATAAGAGGCTGAGGAGGTCTGCGATGTGAAGCAAAATATACAAAAAAGTAATATTAGAGAAAATAACCATAAAAAATCTGTTCACTTGTTCCACATATTCATAATAGAATTTCCAGTGCTATAGAACAGAAAAAAAGCCAAAGAAATAAATTATTAAAAATCATAGAAGAATTTTTTCTCAATCAGATCATAGTCATCAGTCTTCTGCTTGAGATGACCAGTGGAGTACCAAACTAGCTCTAGAATTAACCTAGAGAGAGATATGTTTTGCTAAATTATCAGAATCCTAAATATAAAAAAAAAAAAAAAAGATTGTAACATCATCCGGATGGAAAAAATGGTTGGGTTACAAAAGAAGAAATATTACATGGACATTAGTCTTATATATGTATGATTATTAACTGGAATATAATTAAGTGTCTTAAATTTCCAAAAGAAAATAATTTTTTACCCCAAATTTTAATTAAAAATACATATAAATACATTTTTAATTAAAATATAAGTATGGTGTGAGAAATAAAATCTGGTATAAAAGAAAGAATAAAGACAATTTTTTTAGACAATGATTGGTACATTCTTCCATGAGAAAAAAAATTGAAAAAAAGTTGGAATTTCCTGCAACTACTAAGCTAAGAACATATCTCAATCACAGAAAGAAAGGATGTTTTGCATTCAGATATAATCTTAAAAAATATTTGTCTACCATTTTCCCATTCATTTTCTATTGTTCACTTATTTTCTTTTTGTTGTTATTCTGCTTTCCCATTTTCCATAGGATTAATTTGAATACTCTTGAGATTCCCTTTTAAATCTCCAGAGTTTTGAAGCTATGATTAGTGTGGCTCTAAATATTACAATATGTATCCTTAATATTCTCAAGGTTGTCCTTCACATTAGAGTATCACTTTACATATTATTTAAAAAATATAATTCCTTTTATCCCTACCCATTCTTGGTGTAATTGTCATAGATTGCTTATATAACTTATAAATTCTACTTTGAAAACTTTGTTTTTCCTCTGTGAAGTATCCTTTATTTTTTCCATTGTATTTTTTTTAGAAATTCTTTTTTATTATTTTTTAAATTTAATTTGTGTTTTTGATTTACATCCCAGTTAGTTAGCATATAGTACAACAATGATTTCAGGAGTAGATTCTTTAATGTTCCTAAACCCATTTAGCCCATCCCCCCCTCCCACAATCCCTCCAGTAACCCTCTGTTCTCCATATTTAGGAGTATATTATGTTTTGTCCCCCTCCCTGTTTTGATGTTATTTTTGCTTCCCTTCCCTTATGTTCATCTGTTTGGTATCTTAAAGTCCTCGGGGTGCCTGGGTGGCTCAGTCAGTTAAGCGTCCCACTTCGGCTCAGGTCATGGTATCACAGTTCGTGAGTTCAAGCCCCGCATTGGGCTCTGTGCTGACAGCTCGGAGCCTGGAGCCTGCTTTGGATTCTTCCTCCCTCTCTCTCTGCCCCTCCCCCACTCACACTGTGTCTCTCTCTCTCTGCCTCTCAAAAATAAAGAAACGTAATAAAAAAATTTAAAGTCCTCATATGAGTGAAGTCATATGATTCTTGTCTTTCTCTGACTGACTAATTTCACTTAGCATAATACCCTCTAGTTCCATCCACATAGTTGCAAATGGCAAGATTTCATTCTTTTTGATTGCCAAGTAATACTCCATTGTGTATATATATCTCTTTATCCATTCATCCATCGATGGACATTTGGGCTCTTTCCATACTTTGGCTATTAACGATAGTGCTGCTATAAACATTGGGGTGTATGTGTCCCTTTGAAACACTGTATCCCTTGGATAAATACCTACTAGTGCAATTGCTGGGTCGTAGGATAGTTCTATTTTTAGTTTTTTGGGCAACCTCCATACCGTTTTCCAGAGTGGCTGCACCAGCTTGCGTTCCCACCAACAATGCAAAAGAGATCCTCTTTCTCCACATCCTCGCCAACATATGTTGTTGCCTGAGTTGTTAATGTTAGCCATTCTGACAGGTATGAGATGGTATCTCATTGTGGTTTTGATTTATTTTTCCCTGATGATGAGTGATGTGGAGCATTTTTTCGTGTGTCGGTTGGCCATCTAGATATCTTCTTTGGAGAAGTGTCTATTCATGCCTTTTGCCCATTTCTTCACTGGATTATTTGTTTGTTGGGTGTTGAGTTTGATAAGTTCTTTACCGATTTTGGATATTTACCCTTTATCTGATATGTCATTTGCAAATATCTTCTCCCATTCTGTCAGTTGCCTTTTAGTTTTGCTGATTGTTTCCTTTGCTGTGCAGAAGCTTTTTATTTTGATGAGGTCCCAGTAGTTCATTTTTGCTTTTGTTTCCCTTGCCTCTGGAGATGTATTGAGTAAGAAGTTGCTGAAGCCAAGGTCAAAGAGGTTTTGCCTGCTTCCTCCCGGAGGATTTTGATGGCCTCCTGTCTTACATGTAGGTATTTCATCCATTTTGAGCTTATTTTTGTGTATGGTGTAAGAAAGTGGTCCAGGTTCATTTTTCTGCATGTCGCTGCCCAGTTTTCCCAGCACCACTTGCTGAAGAGACTGTATTTATTCCATTGAATATTCTTTCCTGCTTTGCCAAAAATTAGTTGGCCACACATTTGTGGGTCCATTTCTGGGTTCTCTATTCTGTTTCATTGATCTGAGTGTCTGTTTTTATGTTGGTTGAACAATCCTTTATTGATACTAATATTGAAATAATATTTACAATATGTTTACTAATTTCATTATTTTAAAAAAAAATTTAAATTAAGTTTACTTATTTATTTGAGACAGAGAGTGAGCAGGGAATGGGCAGAGAAAGAGGGAGAGAGAATCCCAAGCACTGTTCATTGTTGTCAGCATAGAGACCGATAGAGGGCTCGAACTCATGAAACCATGAGATCATGACCTGAGCCTAAACCAAGAGTCAGATGCTTAACCAGCTGAGCCCCCAGGTACCTGTAGTTCCATTTCTTTTCATTCCTTCATAGATCTAAGTTTTTTGGAAGTATAAATTCCCCTGTAGAACTTTGCAAATAAGAATATATTTTCCCTCTGAAGTTTTTCTTAATTGGTAGAAGTACTATCAGGATTCCCAGGCAGATCTACCCACTATAACTAAACAGATTGCTTCCAAAATGTACTTCTTTTGTGTCTTGTATCTTGATTCACCTTTCCTGGCTCCAGTAATAAATCTAACCAGGCAGGGAAGATCATTTATTCTTGTTGACTGTTTCTGACTGTTTTGTTTTTCAGCCAAGTCTGATTCCATTTTGTAAATGAGCATCATTTTGTTTCCTCTTTAGCAGCAACATTGGGAGGTTGGCTTTGATTATATTATCTGACCATATGGTCTTTTTCAAGTGACAGAAAACACTGGTTGTATCTTTCTGTTTATCCCTTGTGTTTGCTTGTGTTGAGGACTCTGTTATCTTTTGATTTCTAGTAACTATTCACTTTGCCAATAGATCATAACAATATGGGTTTAAAAGATAGATGGTTGGTCTCTAATGCAAAGATGACAAAGTGCTCATAATACATATTAAATCATTAATTATGTATAATCTGATTATTAGATAAAACCTTTTAAGTTGGTGTTGTTTTCACATTCTGTGAACTTGAATCACTTTTTGAAAATTAACCGACTGGGGCTCATTTGGTTAGGCATCTAACTTCGTCCTAGGTCATGGTCTCACGGTTTGTGAGTTCAAGTCCCACATTGGTCTCTGTGCTGACAGCTTGGACCCTGGAGCCTGCTTCAGATTCTGTGTGTGTCTCTCTCTCTGCCCCTCCCCTGCTTTCTCTCTGTCTCTGTCTCTGTCCCTCAAAAATAAATAAACATTAAAAAATTTTTTTTTTAAATTTCACTCAAATGAAAATCAGTTCTTTCTTCAAGGGACGTCTCAAGATGATTCATGTCTACCTGACCATCCCTACCTGAAAGTGATGCAGCTGATTCCTGATTTCGTTTGAAATACAGCAAATTGTTCCTTGTATTCATATTTGACCAATGGGCAAACTTACTGGTTTCCTATGTTTCTTTGTGGTACACGGGTATACTAATTTTTGAAACACTTTTTCCTCTTCAAAAAGAACATAATTAGCATTTACAAGCTTGCTTCTCATTGTAGCCCTTCTGTGTGTATGACTGGCTCCTTTTAAGACTTTTGGATATTAATCAGTCATATAAATATTTCATTTGTACTATGGAGTTGTCTAATTGGAAACACATCTACCATAAAAAGTGTGAGATGTATACAAAGTTTTAGAAATTAGAACCATTTTTGCATGGTTTGGGGAGCAGAGAGCTCTGACTTAAACAATAACAAAAGGCTTTTATTGGTTGGGATGAAAATCGTATGAGTTTGAATTAGTGTCAGAATTTAATGCACATGAAATGAAAAAGAGTACTTCTGGCTTATAAAGAGCTCTTTGCTTTTCTTAGATATCAGAAGGGTCCTATTTGCATGTTTTTGCTCATTTCTCTTGGAAAAAAAAAACAAGACAGACACACAGAAATACACAATGTCTAGGCAAGATGTTTGCAATAACTCTTTGTCTGTAAAAATTATTAAACTTTATCTTGACCCACAATCTCTAGACTAGTGCTTTTGCAAAAAACACAAATGAAATAGGGAGATATATCCTCTGACCCTAAACCTCTTATCTTGAATTTCTCTGGCTTTTAAGCTCTGTACACAGTGAAATGCCTACTCAGGGGTTAGTCCCAGGTAAAATGGACTATGAACCAGATAATAGCCATCTTCAAACTTCTAGCTTACCTGAGTAGTTCATACGATTTGGGGTGTGTGTTTGTGTGTGTGTGTGTGTGTGTGTGTGTGTGTGTGTGAGTGTGTGTGTGTGAAATATTTTTTTAGGACTTCAGCTTTATTGTAATCATCATTACCATTATTAATAGTATAACTCATTGGGATATTTTCTGACTAAACAACATACAACTCAAAAGATAATTGTGCAGCTCATAAGAGTCGATCTTAAAAATTCTTATCACAGGAAAAATTCTAAGTATTTAAGGAGGTAGATGTTAACTAAAATTGTGGTAATGATTTCACAATATGTACATATATAAATGATTATGTTTTATGCCTTGGAGTAATACAATGTTATAGATAAATTATATATTGATAAAACTGGAAAAAATGTAAGGGTAGATATGTCTCCCTCCAAATCACTGCTTAAACATTCAACCTGCCCATACATAGCCTTAGCTTGATTCTTGAAGCTGTCTAGAGTCAGAATCTCTATAAAATTCCCAACTTTTTAGACAAAAGTCTCACAAGACAGAACAATTCTTAGCCAGAGGTAGGCTGAAGAATTTTCAGATACTTCAGATGTACCAAGCTGGGAGCTTGTTTCAAAATACCAGTTTCAGTCTAGTTGGTGAATAAACTTGGCACAGAAGTATAACACACATGTATAAACTTTTGGTATTCCAGGGGGCAGGAACCCAACTGGGGGGATCTAATGGGTACATTCAATCAATTCCAAGCCATTCTATAAGAAAGGAATTGTAAGGAAGCATAGTAGTTTGAGTAATTTGGAGATCCCTGGCCAAAAAAAAAAAAAAAAATTGCATTAAGCCATAAATAATGCAGTTATAAAAAATATTTCTTTTCTTATTGTCTTATGGAATATGCTATTTTCTAATGTGAAATAGAAGGGGTGCCTGGGTGGCTCACTCAGTTAAGCAGCTGACTCTTGATTTTGGCTCAGGTCAGGATCTCATGGCTCATGAGATCAAGCCCTGCATCAGGCTCCACACTGAATGCTTGGGATTTTCTCTCTCCCTGTCTCTCTGCCCCTTCTATGCATATGTACATGTTTGCACGCATGCTTTCTCTCTCTCAAAATAAATTGACAAACTTAAAAAAGAGAAGAAAAACCTCCCAGAATTTTGGCCCAACATGCTGAACCTAAAATGCTAACTTTGCCATTTTTTAATAATTTTTTAATGCTTATTTATTTTGAGAGAGACAGACAGACAGGGAACAAATGGGGTTGGAGCAGAGAGAGAGGGAGACACAGAATCCAAATCAGGCTCCAGGCTCTGAGCTGTCAGCACAGAGCCTGACATGGGGCTTGAACCCACGAGCTGTGAAATCATGACCTGAGCTCATGTTGGACGCTCAACAGACTGAGCCACCCAGGTACCCCTAATTTTGTCATTTTGTAAAGAAAATTAATACTGGATCATTAAAAACTATGTGGTTATACCTCCTGTCCCACATTGTAGTAACATCACAACATGATTTCAGTAATGCATTTTGGAATGAAAGAAGTCTTGAGATTGAGGGAGAATACAATATGGCCAAGGTAGAGCCTTCTGACTTTCTTCAGGAAGCTTTTTGTTGAAGTATCAGTTAGGATTTTGCGTATATAAGAGGAATTGTCAGAATTTGAAGCTTAGCAGGACTTTCTGTACATGACCAAAGACCATCACAGACTTAACCTCTGCAGGGGATAATTTAGTTGTTGACAGGCCTGGGTCATTTAATTTTTGGTATGTCCACAGTCTAGAACCTACACTTAGCAACTCATTGGTGGAGTAGTACATGTTCCTTTGGTCTCCATATTTCATGAAAAAATGGAAGCTGGATCCAGAGACTTGATCAGATTCAGACTTAATTTATCTGACAAGACTATTGGCAGTATTTTGCTCTTTTACCTGGCAGTATATAATGGTTGTGTTTCTTTGTTATGATATTTAACAGTCACCAATGCTCACATTTAGGTCCTTGAATTCATTAATACATTGTTTTTGCTTTTAGTTTGAGCAATATTATAAGAGGGTGGTTCTCTTCTTCTATTATTCAGTTATCTTTCTGTTATTTAGTGGTACAATTGATATAGGAAAAGAGAGAAAAATCTTTGACTTTTCTTCTCTCTGATTTATCAACTTGTCTAAATAATGAATTGGTCTCTTGTTATCTCAGAAGGTGCCCAGTTGGTTTTTATTTCTTGCAATATCATTACAAACTCATGAATTTAAACACATTTGATGAGTTTCAATTCATTGAAGTTATTATTAAAGTTCAAATTACTTATTTAGGCCAGTGGGAGTCACTTTACTTTCACTTCTAAATCCTTTGGAAATGCCTATAGAGTTTGATAAGTTTGATAACATCTTTATTTTCTGTTCTATTTGCACTCTAAGAATGTTCATTACTATAGGGTCTGTCATTAAAAACTTCTGGATTTTTTAAATTTTAAAACTCCAAAAATCATGATTTTTAAAATTTTTACAAATAAATAGTAACATGCAATGATTAAGGTTCACAAATCTGAATACCTTTAATATTTTTGGAATACCTAATTATACTCACTTGATTATTTTTGACATTAACTTCGGGGTGGGGGAATGGAACTGCAGTATAGTATCTTGTTCTGTGCTAAAATTCTCATAGTTTTTACCAATTCTCTCATAACTCAGTCATATTTATGTATTTTATTTGATATAAATAAACTCCTTTGTGGAGGTAGGAATGCATATCAGTTTTAAAAGAAAATTTAATATTAATACTTTAGTACTAACACTTTTTTATTTTTTATTTTTTTACATTTATTTATTTTTGAAAGATAGAGTGAGACAGAGTGCAAGTGGAGGAGAGGTTGAGAGAGAAGGAGACACAGAATCTGAAGCAGGCTCCAGGCTCTGAGCAAGCATTCAGCCCAGAGCCCGATGCGGGGCTCGAACCCACAAACCGTGAAATCATGACCTGAGCCAAACGAAGTCGGACATTTAACCGACTGAGCCACCCAGGTGCCCCCTAATACGTTTTTTAAAAAGCTGAGTCTTCTATGGCTTTAGAAAACATGCTTTTCCAAAATACAAATGTAGTCCAAACTTATAATTCATTCAGATACAGTAGAAATCAGGAAAGTATAGCATCTATTTTAATCAGTGTGGTAGTTAAAGGGTAGAATAACAGTCATGATGTTCTTGTGCACATCATTTGGTTAAAATAAAATGTTTTCCACTTTTTCTGGAATTCAAATTGATATAAACCTAGCTGTGTCAAATTTACCTTTCAACCAGTTCAATTTCATGAATTCTTTCATCAAAATTCAAAACCATTTGCATTGAAGAAGAGAAATGTGAATTTAGTCACACAGTTGTTTAGAATACTTTAAAATAATTGAAAGACCAAGAAGATTAACCATCTCTAAATGTGGTTAGAATTTTTAAATTATTAAAAATCAAAATAAAGATATATAGAAACACAATGAACTAAGAAAGGGCAGGAAAATTACACAAGACAGTGTAATCTTGAGCATGTGAAAGAATGTTTGTAAATTTGGTGAGAGTGGAAAATCAGAGGTAGAGATAGGTGATTTAGAGAATTTCAATCATGGGTGGGTTGTAATGACTGCAGTTATTGTCCAGCTATCCGCAACTAAAACATGGAAAGGAAAGGAAATGGGGAGAGAACAGAAACCTTGACAAGAAGTAAATGGAAACTTTTATTTACAGCAAATTGTCAAAATGTAAATGAATGTAGCAAACAAAAAAAATATATTGGTAGGGAATGTAGTAGTATCTTTTAAAGAATCTAAATTGTGGGTATATAGATCAGAAAATAAGAGAGTAAATGGAAAGGAAGACAAGGAAAATGGTGATAAATTGTAGCCAGCCCAATGATAGCCCTTCTAGCAAATACTTGAATGGTGATTGTTGGGCAATGGGGGTGGTATAATAGCCACTTTGCTTTCTATTTCCTCTCCTTTTTAGTCCTTTTCTCATATCTATACATAAATACAGTCATGTTAAAAAAATGCTGATATGCAGTGACCCAGAAATCTCCCTGTAAATACTGAAATTACTGTGATTTGTTTCCAAATAGATTGGCTAAAACTCAGTGGTAATTTATCAAATGGTTTTAAACACTTTTGTGTAGTTTCAAGAAGTATCTATTTTTCTCTGAGGGAGAAAAAAAAATTGTTTCAACTTGTCTGTGGTCAAATTGATTGTCAACTTTCCCACGCAGTTGTTAGTTTATAAATAAATCCAAATATTGTACATTTAGTTAGCACAACTCTCACCCTAGGAGAAAAGTCTGTAAGTGGAAAAACAGGTACTTCTCTGCTCTACAAGGGAAAGTTTTAAGATGTACAGTCGTACTTTCATTCCCCAAAGAAACCTGCCTTTTTGAATAAACATAAAACCTATAATGGGTATGGATTATATTATTAGGAACTCTTCTAACTGATGTGATTGAAAGGGTTGGTACACATACTAAATGATCATTAAATGATTCAAATACCAAATCCATACATATTTTGTTATTAAACAACTGCTACCTCCATATCCTGAATTCCCATGCTTTTGCTTTTTTATTATATGATTGCTGAAAAAGATTTTCTATAAATTCTACCAAATAGGCACAATCAAAAGATAAAAACCCTTGGAATGTGGTTTTAATTTAAAGGCAACTGAGTATAGGATTTAATGGTTTTGTGTCAAGTGGTTCATTTCAGAAAGAACAGATAATAATAACAGCTAGTAAATGTATTGGCTTTGCTGCCAGTCAAGGCGTTTTATATTTTAAACAGTTTTATTGAGACATAATTCACAGATCATACAATTCACCCACTGAAAGTGGGTAATGCAATGGCTTTATCATATTCAAAGATATATGCAACCACCATTGAGTCAATTTTAGAACATTTTTATTACCACATAAAGAAAACCCATTCCTTTTGACTATCATCTCTTTATCCCTCCATTCCCTGTCCTCCATCCTAAGGAACTATTTTGTGCTTTTTCCTCTGTAGATTTGCCTATTCTGGATAATTCATATAAATGAAATCATATAATATGTGTTTTTTTGTGTGTGTGGCTAGTTTCTATTACTTAGCATATTTTCAAGGTCCATCATGTTGTAATATATCTCAGTATTTCATTCCTTTTTATGATTAAATAATATTATATTGTGTGTCTGTACCACTTTTGTTTATTCATCCATTTATTGATGGACATTGAATTGGTTTCCACCTTTTCGTTATTATAAACAATGCTGCTGTAAAAATTCATGCACACCTTTTGGGTGGGCATGTTTTCATTTTTCTTGGGTGTGGTATAGGGAGGGAAAACCATCTCTTTGCCTGACTGCTTAGCTCAGAAGTCAGTCTTCTCCTGCCCTTGAACTGGGACTTAACACTCCTGGTTCTCAGGTCTTTGGACACAGATTGTAATTTACTTTTATTTGTTCTCCTGGTTCTCAGGCTTTGGGACTCAGACTGGAACTACACTACCAGCTTTCCTGGGTCTCCAGCTTGTAAATGGTATATTGTGGTGCTTCTCAGCCTCCATAATCATGTGAGCCAATCCTTACATAGATAGATAGATAGATAGATAGATAGATAGATAGATCTCCGATTGGTTGTGTTTCTCTGAAGAACCCTCATATACCCAGGCACTGTGGCTCCAGGATTTGTGATATTAACCAACATAATAGGCAACCTCATGCTTTAAGTTTTGCAAAATTTTCTTTCTTCCATCATTATATTTGAAGATAGGCTAACGTGAGATAGTGTAGCATAGCAGAAAAGCTACAGATTTTTTTAAATCAGATGTACCAGGAAACAACTCCTAGATTTGTCCCTTAGTATTATGTGTAAGCAAATAAATAACTGCAATTGATGTAATTATAAAATGATGAAAATTATCATCTCTCATTAAGATTCTACTGAGACATACACTAGTATATCATATATAATGTGGTATTTTGTCCCAAGGATGTAGTGTTTGTGGACATAGCTCCAAACCAAATACTAAATAAACCCTTTTGACAAGATGTGTCAGAAGATTTATGATTTAAAGATCAGTTGGCAGGAAGGATTTTGTCATATATTGACAGCCAAGAGTACTTGATGAAGTGTCAGTTTACAGAAATTCGGTGACCAGGTATGCACTGTATTTCTGCTGCTTAAAAGCTTTCAGTACCTTCTCTCCATTTATATACTTTGAGAGCCAATAGGCATTACCACTGATTTCAGTAAATAATCTATAAATTATTTTACCAGACATGTTTCAGACTGTGCAGTGGATAATAAAACTCCATTTTTAAGTCTCAATTTTGTAATGTAGGACCTGCCCTTAGAAGATAAGGTGGCAAAATGAACTAAACACTAGTCAACATGAAGCGATATAATTCTAAGAAAAGCTGTTCTGGTTCAGGGATTGCTACATATTTTACTCTATTATCTTTTTTTTCTTTTCTACATTGGACCCATTCAGTATCTAGGATTCATTGTCTTACGAGTTAACAAGAACTGTGGCTGCATACAAATTTTGGTAACCATGATAAATATGGAAGAAAAGATAACGATCCTGTATTTATAATGATGTGGCCAATCTTTGCATTTAAGCATACTCATGCACACATGATTTTCTTACTAATATAAAGAGTGAAACTCTGGTATTCTTTTATTTTAAAACAATCAGTTTTCTACATTGTTAAATACTGATCTATCCATACACTTTCAAAGCATTCATCATTTATTATCAAGAGAGTTTTTTATTTTATTTTTTTTTTTACTAAAGCTAAATAAATTGAGGGGAAATGAAGCAAAACTGTTCTTTTGTGATTCAGTTGCATCAATTAATTTATGCAATGCATTGCAGCCAAGGAGGTATGTATTTCAAGAGAAAATCAATTCAAATAGTCCTTTATTTCTACAATTATATTTTTTTCTCTAAACCTATCAGATTGGTAGTGTATACTTGGCATGTCTTAATGCAAAGACAAAGCAGCTCAACGTATTTGCTTTTTGAACATATGCATAAAGCTGAATTTAATCCAGAGAATGTTGAACTCTCTAGAGGACAGGACTGACACTAAATTAGAAATTGATAAAACGATTTTTTAACTGTAGCCACTTAAAAAAATACAACTTCATTTTTCTGGTAAAAAGGGTCTACTGTGTGTAAGCATAGTCCTAGTTTTTTGCTGATTAGATTCACTGATTAAGTTTCTCTGCCTGATTAGCTTTGCTGGGCTAAATGTAGGTCAAACCTGCACTAGAAGAACTTGTAGCATTTAACTATTATTCTAATGCAATTCATCTATAGGGCATTATTTTATGTTCCAGAGCACGAATACCTTGAAATTATCAGAAGTAGCTATGGTTACAAAATGGTGATTAATGCTAGGAACTGAAATTCCCATAGCGACATGACCCAAACAAACAAATTTCAATTTACAGAATCTCCAATGCCAGCATAGTTCAACAGGCATAATCAGTTGGTTTTGAATAACTATGCTAAGGGGAGTGCCTGTCTACTTGCTAGATGGGGGCTTGCTATCCCATTCATGAATCATTTAATAAAGCCAATTAGATCTTCAAATTTACTTGGTTGAATTTTGTTGTTTAATAGATTTGGTGGCAGCAACAAATTCCGAAGCAGACATCCAGCAGCATATGGAGGAAAACGAGAAACATAAGCGTGGTACCTGCAAATCTTTGAATTCACGTTCTCGAAGCTTCCAGGGACCGTGAGTAAGCCCCTCTCTGTCTGAGCTCTGCTCTGTTTTGTGTTTGGGTTCCCTGTCCAAATGGCTTTCCTTTAAGCTGGTCCTCCTAAGCTGGCGGAAGGTTTTGCTCAGAGCCAAGCCCCTAGCCTTTCATGCCACAATTACCCAGGTAGTAAACCTCATATGAGTTTCTCTGGGAATTGGTTGTGGTGTGTACAGGGCCCTCTTATGGCCAGGACACAGTACTGCTAATATATTAAGGTGAATGTTAATCTTTCTTATTTTGTGTAAATAAAAGCTATTGCTAGTGGGCTTTGGAAGCCAAAAAGCTGCAAAAAATGGTGGGCATGGGTTGAACATTTAAAAGCTTTTAGAGCACTCACCACCTCAAGAATACTCCCATGATAAGTATAAGTTGGTCATGGAACAGGTTATATTGATACTAGGTCACCCAGCAACCTCAAGAAAACTTCTTTGCACTGTGGAACACTGTAAAACGTGGACAATTCCTCAATCTTCAGCACATCCCTTTTAGGTATTTATTGGGCTCTGAGAAATCCAAAGTTTTAGCTAATGAGATCCTTAAATTCGAAAGAGGCAAGTCGGCTACCTTCCTGTACACTTGCTTATTTTTTGTCTAATAACCATGGTCCCAGAAGTTGGCAGACTTCTAGCAAAATGAAAAAAATTATTAAAAATAACCTAGAATTTGGGGTGTCTGGGTTGCTCAGTCGATTGAGCGTCTGCCTTTGGCTCAGGTCAGATTCTCACAGTCAGTGAGTTCGAGCCCTGGGTCAGGCTCTGTGCTAACAGCTCAGAGCCTGGAGCCTGCTTCAGATATTGTCTCCCCCTCTCTCTGCCTCTCCCCTGCTCACACTCTGTCCTCTCTGTCTCTTCAAAATGAATAAATGTTTTAAAAAGTTAAAAAATAATAAATAATGTAGAATTATAGTGACCATTATGAGAAATGTTCCAATTAGCCAAAAAATTATTTAAGAGGTACACTTGAAAGTAAGGGTTCCAAAATTAATTAAACAGAGCAGGATGTCTATTTTACTTTGAATGCAGAAGCTTCCAAAAACCTTCAAGATTCCAAATAGTCTTGTTGAAAGTTTTGTTATAAAAGGCTAATAAAATAAAAAACACAAGAGGTACCTAAGGAAAAAAAAAAGAAGTATGCTAAGTTACAGGTTTGTTTTTAGAGACATTTCCATTTCTTGATTATTTGGAGTATTTTTCTCTAATCTATGAATGAATCATTTCTTCCATATGTATTCATTTCTGGACTTAAATTGCTAAATAATATATCTAGTAAAGCATCATTAGAATAATTCCTGGGGAAAGATTTAGTATTACAGCATTCATTACAGTTAACTATTGGCTTTCTTTTTGGTATTGTTTTAGTACAGAACCATGAAAGAAAGTTAAATTTTTATGAAGAATAGAGAACTGAACTCTTTTTTTTTATGGTGGAGAAAGCCGAGACGATTTTCCAAAACATTGTTAGAATGTTTTCTTTTTCAGAATGTTTTTGAATGCCTGCTATGCATCAGGTATGAATTAAAAAATAGAGAAATGTGTAAAAAAATTCTCAATTTTGTTAATCAAAAGGGAAATGCACATTTAAAACACAATAATGAGTCAGTCTATACCTACTGATATGGGAAAAACAAAATAAAACAACAACAACAACAACAAGAAAAACATCCCCACAATATGGCCAGGTTGGGTAGGTTGCAAAACAAATTCAACTGTTAAAAATAGCTGGTGGCAATGCAAAATCATACAGTCATTTTGCAAACAGTTTGGCAATTTCTTATAAGCTTTAAACATACACTTAACCATATCTTCTAGGAATCTCACCTTTAGGTACTTACTCAAAGACATGCAAACATGTTCACATAAAACCTAACAGGTGAATGTTCATAGTGGATTTATGTATAATCACTTAAAACTAGTAACAATCCAAATGCCATTCATCTGGTGAGTCAATAAACACACTATAGAATATCTATATGTTAAAGAGAAAAAAACTTACTAAGCATGAAAAATCATGGATGAATCACAAATATGTCATTCTGTTTGGAAATATTCAGATTCCCAAGTCTATATACACTATGACTCCATTGATACGACATTGTGGAGAAGTAACAGGAAACGGCAGTTTTGCCAGAGGCTGGTAGTAGAGGTTGACTACCACATGGCATGGGAGAAGATTTGGAGTAATGGAACTGTTTTATAATTAGATTGTGGTGCTGGCCACGTAACTGTGAGTGCTTCTCAAAACTTGCAGAACTTTACACTAAGTGTGGTAAGTGGATGTAAATTAAACTAATAAAAAAGATAAAATATTTAGGAAAAAAAGTCTGGTAAATAAATGTGTTACTTACGTGGTTGCTATACTTTAGGATTAAACATTATATGACATTCAAAAGAAATGAGTTAATCCTGACAATACAGTACTCAGGTAAATAAGTAAATCCCTAAAAATATGGCATGAGAGCCATTTTAGAAATTCAGCTGAAAGTAAGCAGCATTTTTTCCTCTTAGAAATCCCTATAGCTGTGATTCATGTGCGTGTAAGTGTGCATACAGTAAGAGAATGGTCTATATAAGACCCAGGATTGTGGTTTCTTCTGGGTGGTCAAAGAGCAAGAGGGTGTGCAATCTTCATTTTTAATTTGAATGGTGTGTATGTGAGTGTTTCCCTATGATGAACAATAAATATGTTACTTACCTTTATTCTATGGATGAAATATTGCATAATAAAAATTTTTAATAACAAAATAATAGCTTCTTATTGGCAGCAGTTAGGTAGGTACTTCAAATATCTTTTATTATTTAATGCTCAAAATAAGGACTGGAATCAGAGAGAAGACCTTCATTTAAAATTAGTCTTTGTCGGGGTGCCTGGGTGGCTCAGTCAGTTAATGTCCAACTTCCAACTCAGGTCACAATCTCGCGGTCCGTGAGTTCGAGCCCCGCATCGGGCTCTGGGCTGATGGCTCAGAGCCTGGAGCCTGCTTCGGATTCTGTGTCTCCCTCTCTCTCTGCCCCTCCCCTGTTCATGCTCTGTCTCTCTCTGTCTCAAAAATAAATAAACGTTAAAAAAAAATTAAAAAAAAATTAGTCTTCGTCATGTCTTGTGATGTTTCCCGAAATATTTAGTTGACTTCAATAAACCAAATTTTGTTCAGTTAAATAATAGGTATTAACAGGTATTTAAAAAGAAAAAAAATGATTTAATGCTAGAGTAGCTAAGGTCTCTAATTACTTAACGAACACAAATAATTCATTGTCTATAATGGTCTCATTAAGAAGTTAAATTCTACTATGACAGAACAGTGGAGATGATAATAAAGAACTTTATTATCTTTAAATTCATTTTCTGATTTTTCAATATTTTTCTCAGTTATCTTAATGTGTTTAAATTAAAAAATCATATTTAAATGAAATATTTGAGCTCGTGTCCTCATGAGATGTTTGCTAAGGATCAAATTCTTTGTTCACATTAAAAAGAGGAAATAACTTCAGGCATAAGATAGCTATGAATATAAAATAATTCCCAGGGAAATATGTACATATTACTTCAATTACATTTTAAGATTACAAAATCATGAAAAAAGTTGCCTTTTGGAGTTAGGTAGTTTTTCCTATCCCAATATTTTATCTGGTCTAACTTATTTTTTCTTCCTCTATGTCTCTTGTAAAACTTAGTCAAAATCATAATTCAATCAAGTAAAGGAAACTAAGGTCATGCTTATGGCAAGAACTGCAGTTTTCTCAAAAAGAGTAAAAAATTGGATTATTAGCACCTAGAAAATGTATGAATATTCCACTATAGTTTTGTCTTCTGTTATTTGTGAAGACACACTCTTAATGCAGATTGTTTATCCTGTTAAGAAAATAATCAGTACACTTGAATACTTATTTCTCCTTCCTAAGAAGATGGTGCTATTAATGGGGCACCTGGGTGGCTCAGTCGGTTAAATGTCCGACTTCAGCTCAGGTCATGATCTTGTGGTCTGTGAGTTTGAGCCCCACGTCAGGCTCTGTGCTGACATCTCGGAGCCTCGAGCCTGCTTCAGATGCTGTGTCTCTCTCTCTGCCCCTCCCTCACTCATGCTCTCTCTCTCTCTCTCTCTCACTCTGTCAAAAATAAATAAACATTAAGAAAACAGTGCCATTAAGCCAATAAAAATGTAGATCTTTTTGCACCTGGATTTTGTTTGTTTCCCTCTGTTATTTATTATGATAATAATTAAACATTTGACATACAATTTAAGTACTAAATAAAGCATTTTGAAACAGAAATCTAGAAGAGATTATAATTGTTTTAACAGGAGAGATTTTCAAATCACAAAAAGTTAATTTTATATCCAAAATATTACCTCATTTCTCAAAATATTCCTTAAAATTTTTTAGTTACTTATAACTGTAAATAATTTGACTGAGTTTACAGTTACTTAACTGTAAATAATTGGACCTAATAGTATATATAAAGGGGTAATTTGTGAAAGATATGGTTATATGTTTATAAGTATTTTAATAATGTTTAAGTGAAATGTGAAAATAAAGGTATTATTTTTGAGAAATAAAATATTGCCTCAAATATTTTTACAAGCCAGATGAAAATTACCTTTGGGGTTTACACTGAAGAATCTAAGTAATTACCTCTATTCTCTGATGCAATTTTGTATACTTAATTATGTGCAATTATTTTCTAAATTATAAATATATTTTTTATTTTTTTGCTAATTTAAGAGCCTCATAACTCCATGACTTCTCAAGCTTAAAACAACAGATCCAAACTCTTTGTTCCCTTACTCTTAGTACTGTATGCTACACCCCAAAAAAGAAGCATATTTATGATTGCCTTAGTCTGCAGTGACATAACCAATTAAACCGGTGACTGAGGATCATAAATGTTTTTCTGTTATGTGTTGATATTTTTGTAATTCTTGCATGTAATATTCAATAGAAAAATCTAGGCACTTGTGGCTAACTAAGACATAGATCTTTTATATATATATATATATATGTGTGTGTGTGTGTATATATATATACACATATATATATGTGTATTATATATATATATATATATATATAAATATATAAATATATATATATGGGAAAGTATGTAAGTAGGCTATATCTAGCATATTATCTGAACTTGCAGAAATAATGTGCTTTGGCCATAATGTTAACTCAAAGAAGATCACAATATTGAGACAAAAATTATTGTGATGACTTAAAGTAGGTTTGCTTTACCTGTATATTTTTCCTCTGTTAGCAAATCGGACTTGAAACTGATGGCTCACTTAAGTCTCTCTCACAACTACTCCCCAACAAATCTGAAATACATATTTAGTAATTTGGGGATTTGTCATAGATCCCAAGATGTCTAGTCAATTCAGATGCTTCACGTCTTGTGGATGAAGAAGAATTTATAGTGCCAAGAGCTCACAGGATGGGTTTGGATCAGAAACACTCCAATACAAAAAAATAATATTGTCAGCAATAATTTGTTTCTTTAGGTTGCCTCCAAATCCCATCCTCCCATATAGACTTGGATGAGATGAGAGAGCTTGGTTCTCAGGGAGGTGCGAGTTACAGGAGACAACTTTGGAAGTTATTACAATTAAAGGATTTCAAAGAATACTCTAGAATCCACAAACTCTGAGTACAGCTTGATATGGATTTCGTAACCCACATGGTGTAGGGAATGTCCAGGAAGAAAATATACTTTGCCAAATTCTATGACTATTGGTCTCTGCTTTAACTTATATGTGACTTTATAACCATTATACTTCGTAGAATCAGTTTGGCTTTAATATGCTTATCTGTATTGCAAGAAAGGAAACTGCTTGAAAAAATCCTCCACTATTTCATGATGTTTGTTTCAGTGAATTAAGTATTACCATTATTTCTAGCAAAGTTAATTTTCCAAAGGAAAAATAAAAGAGTCTGCATATTAAACAGAGAAAAAAATTATTACCGAGTATCTAGTATAGAAGTTGGGAACAGTTTTATTTTTAAAAACATCTAACTCAATTTTGTAGCAAAGGGAAAACTTTTCTATACACTTCCCATTAGACTGCCCAAAATAACATGAAATGTTAAAGTAGTGGCTGGGTTATACTGATTTCCTACTAAGTCCCTGGAAATGAATTTATACACTTAGGAACACCGAAGTCTATGGACCCAAGAGGCAACCAATTATAGTGGTTGACATCCAACCCTAAGATCATTTCAAATTTGTCACCGAAACAATATGCATTCTTGTATGGAACCATTTATCTCTGATATCCAAAGTAAAATAATAGCATAAAGATAATGAAATATCATTTTCATACAGAAATTGCCACAGACCAGGTATTCATGTAAGCATTTTATATTATTATTTAATTTAAGTCTTTCAATAACTCTGTAAGATAAGTAGGTTAATTATTTTCTTCATTTTCCACCGAAACACCAAGAGAGTAAGAAACTTGCCCAAGAGACCATAGCTAACAAATGGCAGCACTGGGCTATGAACTCAGGCTGGCAACTTTCAGAAACTTGAGTTTTAATCAATGTACTATTCTAAATTTTATCAGAGAAAATGACATTTCTGGAGTAAGTTTTCAAGATTTCCTATCTTGAACACTGAAGTTCAAGTACCCAAGAATGAATACAAAAGAACACTGTAGCCTTCTGTAATATTTTATGGTAAAGTGAAATAAGTCTATGTTCTAGAACCTGGGTTGTCATGCTTGTAGAAGTTGAGGAAGTCATCATGCTTGAATCCACCTATAAACTATTTATTTTGTAACCTAAATCACTAAAAATGCCTTTTATTCCTTTACAAACAAGATGCATTTATTAAATATACATTAAATTACTATTGAAGAATAACAGTGATCAGTGAAAATAATGCATCTTATATGCTGATTAGGATTCTCCTATAGAAACCCATCAGACTCCACTGACCTGAGGGGGGGGAAAAATCTAGCTTCATAATAAGAGCTTTTGGTATGTAATAATAGGTGCCTACCTAGGGAGTTACACCAATTAGCACTTAGAATCTAGACTGATGAAATTCCAGCTAGTTGCAAACACTTTCCTTAACTCTTTTCTTTCCTTTCTTCTCTTTTCTTTTCTTTTCTCTTTTCTTTTCTTTTTTGTTTTTCCTCGGAAGACAAAGTGGAAGCAATAGATTGAGGTAAAGGACATAGTTATGATAATGTTATATTATGTTCAAATTCATTTGGCCATTTAGGTGGAGTGCTTTTGTTTAAATTCAGCTTTGGGTTTTTGACATTTCATTACCTTGTTTTTCCTTTCAATACTCAAATATAGATATCCCAAAATATATCTAGGTGGACTTTTAGTGCTTTTTCTACTCTAAATGTGGTGAGTCCTCATGGTTCTTTTTTTGAACAACACATATTAATATGATTTACTTTCAATCTGATTTCCTAATAATCAATTAACAGATTTCTGGTCTGTTTTAGATCTGCCTTTCAATCATAATCAAAGGATTATTTTTTAACTAGGAGAAAAGCTGCAAAACCAACTTTAATTTGGATTATATTCAGTGCAAAACTTTGTGAATGTGACAAATTGATTTTATGGATGTATAATCATTATTAATCATCTTTCTACTTTTCATCATCATTGAGTAGCCAAATTAAAAAAAAATAGAATATCTATGCCGACTAAATAGAAATCACACATTTTAGTGATACAAAACTAAACAGATAATTTAAAAAAATATATGTATAAAATGACATAATACAAAAGTTTTATCTTAATCTGAGTAAAAAAAGGTAATAGGACTAATATGCTTGACTATGAGACAGTATTATGTCGTTCTGAACAGCATAGTTTTTAGCTTTTTTCCTTTATGTGCTAGGTAATTAAAATCCTTCATCAGTTCTCTTCTCCTTTATCATAGGCTCTTTTTATTTCACAGACCATTTCCTCAACTTCATGGTGTTTTTGATCTCGTGGTTTATAAAATATTCCCAAAATAAATTTGGATCCATTGTAACATCCAATTTCTTGCCAGAGTGACTCTGACCTATCCTATTCTCACTTATTCTGCTCAACTATGTTATTTGCAACCTTTCCATCTCTGGTGTCAACAAATGTATATAAGACAGAATGCACCATCAATGGCATATTGAGAATAAAGTGATGAACAGAAATGATATGAAAAATATCAAGTTCCAAATATCCAGCATAAATGTTAACGTGTGAAAGATGAGCTGTCAACTTATAAAAACTTCACATCAGTCCCACTGGTTCTCATACTTGTTGCCCTCAAAGTTGGTTATTTACCAATAAAGTTTGTAGGTCACTATTTTATAAGTACTGAATGATCACTATTAGCACAAATCATTAAAAAGTAATATCTGTTATGCCATCCCACTAGTAGAAGTTCAAATGTATTTTTATGTTAATTGATTGACTTAATATTTTACTACCAAAGCATATGTGATTTTATTTATGTTTAACCAATTTTTACATATGTATGTATGTGAAAGTTTGTTATAACTCATTCAGCATACAGAATGATGTGTTCTTCAGTACATGAAAATTCAGGAATAATAAAGAATAGAGGGTGCAGTGTGATATTCTTACACACTAACAAAGAAAGCAAAAACAGAGCGGAGTCTCTGGAGCAGATATTGAGCAAGTTCAGATGCTGGAAGATATGTGTTGGAACAAAACAGGACTTCATTGGAACCTCATGCTTGAATGAGCCCTGGTTTTAGTAGCTACCCGACCTTACCTCACAGGCATGGTCACAACTGGCCTAATTAAACCACATTTTACTAAAATAATTTGTTTCACAACCATGTTTAAATATACCAGTAAGTGAAGCTATTCTTCTAAGGAAAATGAAACTCCCTCTCCTACAGCTTTCATAAATGGTATAGGCTAGTAGCAATTGAGATGAATACTACGTGAATTATAATTCTTGCCTCTTACTACAAGCTCGAAAAGGTAGAACCCATGAAAAAAGGAATGTTTTGCGAGTAGGAACCATAATCCCAAAACTCAGGGCCTCTGCCTTCTTTCTCCACCTATTCTTTCACTTGTGGGTCTTTTACAAGCAAGAATGGCCCATCCCACTAGCTAGCTTCTTCCCTGCAAATGAATATACAGGCCCTTTTAGCTTCACGGGAGATACTACTCATTCCTGCAGGGTGAAAAAGACAGCATAATAAAACATAATAAAGTGAAAAACAGTTCTATTTTGGTCAGAACAGACTATGTTATGCTGTGACAACAAACAACTCTCTGATCTCAGTGACTTTAACACTTAGGTAAATTCTATAAATCTAAGTGGTCACGGGAGAAACTCTCCTTTAAGAGGAAACTCAGTAAATCAGGCTGAAAGAGACTCCACCCTCTGTAGACATATGTCCAGAATACACAACTTTCTAGTTCTGTGCCACAGAGAAAGAGTGAATGGAAGATTCAATCACTAGCAATTAAATATTTCCACTCGGGTGGTATATGTCATGTCCACTCACTATTTATTGGCCAAAGTGTCATATAAGCATGCTAACATTAGGGAACAGGGCAGTATAGTATCCCTCTGTATCCAGTGTAGAAAGGAACCTGAGGTAATTTCTGCCACAGTTCCAAATTTTAAAAGCTCCTTAATCTATAGCTTTGGAAAACACTTTAGTAAAAGAAAAGTAAGTGACAGGTATGAAGTTCCACACATGATTATTAAGTCATATGTGAATGATAATACATAGGGAGAGCTGGGATATAGAACTAGACCAGAATGTAAAAGGCATTCATTATTTTAAAAATACGTTGAAACCAGTAATGCACTGTATTCCAGAGGTAAATTTGTGAATGTGGCGAAGTAAGTCATTATACTAGTTTAGGTTATAGTTCGGTGAGTGATACACATTTCATAAGCCAGGCTAATTAGAATAAACATAATATTTTTTAAGGCAGCTGCTTAATTTTTTTTTTAAGTTTGGTGAACCACCCAAACTTTAGATTAGATAAGTTACAAAGTAGAAAGTTATGTTAGCCTTTGTCAGGTGATCAGAGTGGGTTGCCGGTCAAATGTGGAGACACAGACCAACAATACACTCTATTTTAATTAAAAAAAAAAAAAAACCTATGATACATGTATGTATTCATGAAGAAACATACATAGAGCAGGAGACATGACAGTTCTCCTTGTCTAAATAAGGACAATCAAGTTCAAAGAAGCAACTCTCTATTTAAAATTTTTTTAAAATGTTTTATTTATTCTTGAGAGAGAGAGAGAGAGAGAGAGAGAGAGACAGCATAAGCAAGGGGAGGAGCAGAGCGAGAGAGGGACACAGAATCCGACGCAGGCTCCAGGCTCTGAGCCGTCAGCACAGAGCCCAATGCAGGGCTCGAACCCACAGACCATGAAATCATGACCTGAGCTGAAGTCGGACGCTCAACAAATTGAGCCACCCAGGCACCCCAAGCAACTCTCTATTTAAATGCTGCCTGATAAAACTAAAAAGTTTGTCATCTTCTTTGAGGAAAGGTTAAGGTGTCAGGATGAAGTGTATTACTGTTCTCCTAGACTGCTTATGCTGACTCTTACGTGTATTATACACTATGCCTTCTCCACATTTTACTTATCAACTTTTCTAGTAGCAGACAACTCTTTTTTCCCCCATCTACTTACCAACTTACATGCATGTACATGCATGTGCACATGCACACACATACACACAAAACCATGACAAATATTTTGTAGATATACTGTCTGCACTTTGGAGTAGCTGTGGCAGGATTGCTAAAATAGCCTAGAGGTTATAAGTGAGAAAGGGGAAAGACCAAAATAAATATGATCTGCATCCTCTTCTTATTTTGTTTTAAGGCAAAAACGGGACAAAAAGGAACACCTAAAAGTCCAGGAAAGAGCCTCTGGCAAAAGGCAGTCAGGCCTCTAGGATCGCTGCTTGAGTACAGCTTAAAATTCAAAGAAAGTTTGGGAGGACACTTTTTAACCTCTAACCCAAGTGAGGGTTCAGAATTAGGGATGAGGATTGGGACACTGGACATGGGCTAAACTCTACTGGTAAATTTTCCCAGGTGAGATCATTCCTTAATCTTGTATCCCGCTGAGTCAAGGCTCCCTGCAGCATCCAGTGTCAGGTGCTGCCTGACAGATGCTGCCTTACAACTGGTATGGGTTAGGAGACTCTTCATCTGTACTATAACTGGGGGCACCTGCATGGGAACCCTTTGGCTTGGTTGCCTCTACCTACCTGGGTCTCCTGTGTCTGCCGTTGATCATGTGCTTTATAATCTTATTATCTACTTAAGCACAAGCAGAGCACTGGATTTGAGAAGGGAGGTTTCAACCTGCCAAATGCAATAAGAGCATATGGTAATTGCAGGAAATGAAAAAGAGGGAGTGTATCTAGGTCACTTCTCAGAATGGCGCATATTAATCTATTCCTGGGGCCCAGATACTGCAGCAAACCCTGTACCAGAACTTACCTGTCTGCTAATAGCTGAACATGAAGACCGCCCCCAATTATCAAGCCATGCTACATTCTGTAGAATATGCAAGTGTCCAGGAGTTAGTTTTAATATGAGAGTAGGGCTACTGCCTCTTGAGATGGAGAATTATTAAGGATGACAGGAAAGTCAGTAGTCACCAGCTTTTATGATGTCTCCTGAATTAAGGAAACTGATAGTAGATCAGATGGAAAAGTATATTATATATTATACTATATTATTATAACTATGTATTGTGTGTATACACACACACACACACACACACACACACACAATGCATATATATATAAGATTCCTTTCCTCTGGGAGTTCTTTCTCTCTGGTTTGTTCTTCTGTTTGAAGGGAGGAAAATGTAATCACATGTATCTGTGACCATAAATTGGATTTGAATTTGAACTAGTTGTGAATGATTCTGTAAGAAACGAAGCTGCTACTAACCTTCATTGAGTCCAAATCATTGTTCTCACCCATCCTCAAGCCTGAATCAGGCTTTGTAATTTGCGCTCATTCATTGCTCTTGACTCTTTTTCAAAACCAACTTTCTTTATTCTTCATATGTTGGATTTGTTTCCTTATTCGTTTTGAAGTCTTGAATTGAGCATTTATATATTTTTAACATTTATTCATCTTTTAAAACTGTTTATTGAAGTATAATACAAACTACTAAAGAGTGCATATAAGAGTGTAGCTAGCATAATTTTGATAAACTGACTTCATTGTGAAACTAGCAGCCTCGATCAATCATAACCTCTCAAAAGCCCTCTCATAGTTCCTTTGTTTCTACCCTCTTCTAAAACAGCATTCTGTATAGGATTCTACAGTATTTCTTCCAAATAGTGTATATTATGACTTGCTTCTCTCACTCAACATAGTGCTTATGAGATCTATTCATATTGCGTGTAATCCAAATTATTCATTCCCGTTGTTGGAAAGTATTACATTATATGGGTATGCCATAATGTAATTTCCATTCTAATATTGTTGGGCATCTGGATAGCTTCAAGTTTGGGGCCAATTAAAGTAGTGCTGTCATGAACATTCTGGTACATGTCTTAAGGTTAATAAATGTTGTAAATGTTTCTATTAAGCATGTACTTAGGAGTGTAAATGTTAGGTCAAAAGATATCCAAGTATTCAACTTCATTTTTTTAAAGTTTATTTATTTATTTTTGAGAAAGATAGAGAGATAATGCATGCAAGAACAGGGGAGGGGCAGAGAGAGAGGGAGAGAGAGAAAATCCCAAGCAGGCTTTGCACTGCCAGCGCAGAGCCCGATGCAGGGCTTGAACCCGTGAACTGCAAGACCATGACCTGAGCCGAAATCAAGAGTCAGATACTTAACCAACTAAACCACCCAGGCACACTTCAAATGTTCAATGTTAAAAGATACCATCAAGGTATAAAATTTTCCAAATTGATTGTACTAATTTACTTTGCCACCAGCAATATATGAATATTTATTGATTCACATTCTTACTGATAATTGTGATTATCTGTCTTTTTACTTTTTTCCATTCTAGTGGCTGTATAGTAGAAACATTTTACTTTTGAATTGCATTTTTAGCTACAAATTTTCTTGCAAGTGCTTCCTCAGTTTTGGCTCATATATTTTGGCATGTGAGGATTCCATAGGTATTATGTACTAAGTATTTTTCAAATTTCCTTTTTTTCTCTTTAACCCAGCTTTCACTTTGTAGTTGGTTAGTTACAAGATATGAGGATTTATAACATTTTCTCATTGATTTTTAATTTTATTGCATTACGATTAGAAAATATGGTAAACATGGTCTAATGATGCTTCTTTTGAATATGATATTTTCTTTTCTCTAGTACATGGTTTCTTTTTAATATACCAAGTGTATTCTCTATTTGCAATGCATAAAATTCTATAAACACATCTATTAGCCAAAATTATTTGCGCAAGCCTAGACAATTCCATGTCGTTGATGAATAATTCACAACAAAGAATACCAATTATCAGAGGTTGAACTTCACAGAATTAGTGGACATTAGCAGTGAAAGGGACAATACAGACTTTGATTTTTTATTCTAAAATTCCCTTGTACCTCTTCAAATTTATGGGCAATACTGTGTCTAGTATTAATGTGCATTCCAGAATTGAAAAGGCCTGACCTACAGTCCAGTCTCATTTGATGCATATCCTCGTAGACTTGTTCTCTTGAGTTCAATAGCCATCTCCAGAGTATGCAGTAATTTGGATATCATGATATAAGCAAATGGTAAATTGATTTATGACATACCCTGCTTTAGAATAGAAGATACTCCATAATTCATTGCATTTGACTTTAATTAATGTAGCCCCAGTAAGTATAATTTAATAGTATACTCATAAAATACATTTCTCTAAGCCACAATACCCTACTGGCATAATGAATTTAGTTAATGTTGACCATGCCTGTAATCACATTGTAAACCTTACAGTTGGAACTTTCTCTTAGAATTTATCTTCCTTTTTGTAAGTATGTATACCTTCATGTCTGGGTAAGATCACCATTCTGTTCTTGAACTTTCTTACATTTTTTTTTTAATTTTTATTTTGTCAACTAAGACGTTATCATCATGTGACATATCATAGCAATATAATAGAAATGTGATAATTTTTTCACTTTTCAGTGAATTATCTTCTGAGATTATATTCTTGAATAATTATAAGTTAAGGCTGTTCTTCACTGAGATGCCTACACCATACCTAATGCAAACGCTCTCAAACACCAACATAAACACACACAACTCAAATGTCTGAGAGGAGAGGAAACTAGAACTTAGGAAACCAGCTCCTGTGGTAAAATTTGGATTATGCAAGGAATGTGACACATCATATGCCTGATCTTAGTCGTTTGTAAGTTTATTTAAATATATTGAGAGAGAGAGAGAGAGAATAAGCAGAAGAGGAACAAAGAGAAAGGAAAGAGAGAATCCCAAGCAGGCCCCATGCTGTCAGTACGAGCCCAGTGTGAGGCTTGATCCCATGAAATGGGAGATCATGACCTGAGCTGAAATCAGGAGTTGGGCACTTCACCAACTGAGCCACCCCTGACCTTGGTCATTTTTGAATGAGATATGATTCACGGAAGATTAAATAAGACTTAGAGGCTATTGCACACTCATTAAGTAAAAAGAAGCAAAAACACTAACACCATAATACATCCAAATACATCCAATTTTATAATGTAAAATTATATTTTATAATTTAGATTGTCCTTATACAGTTTCTACAAAATTCTACAGGTTTGTTTCTCAGATCCTTCAGCAAAATATGAATTTGGAACTCATGTGGTGAGCTTATAAAATATTGGAAACTCTGACTGTGTTACTGTGCACATGATTTAGAACTAAACACTCCCATTACAGGATTCATGATAGGATAATGGACACTAGTTGCTTAATGAGAATTAATGAAAAATTAAAAGTATATATGGATATTTTCTAATTTGTGGTTTTTTTAATTTTAGAATGATGTTCTCTAATAAGCTTTTTCTCATTCATAATTATGAAATGAAACAGAAAAGAGATACCGAATATAATAATATTGGAAAAGAAAGTAGCACATGACCAGAATAGCAAACAATGCAAAAGAAGTTAGAATTACAAAAACATTTATTGGCTACACATGCCATTAAAATTATGTATCAAAAGAATTATATGCACCATTTATTAAAAACATAATAACCTAACAACCATACAAAATGCATGGCATTATGCTTTCTCTCCCTGGTATCTTTCAGGATATTTAATTTACCGTATTTATTTTCTAAAAACAAGATAAACTTAAAAACCATTTCACCATAAGAATTTTAGTAGTAGAATTTTTCATCTTTCTGTATGGCAGAGCACTGAAAATCCAAATTGTAAAAATACACAGAATGGCACATTCTGTCATGCCTTTTGTTGAATTTCTTTCTTTCTTTCTTTATTAGTTTGTTTTTTCCATTTGCCCAAGACTTTCAGTTGTTTTAGCCTCTGGGAAATATCCTCACATTATAAAACCCACATACAATTTACAGTGATTGACAGGTTCCAATGATGAGGGATCAAAACTGGACCAGTGGGGGCATATATGTCAACAATGATACACAAATGTATCCCAGATATTCCCAGAATTCTTTTATAGATGTCTTACTAGACATACATTTTGCATCGATGCTTAATTTGCTTAAATCTGGGAAAATATTTCATACACTGAAAAGAGTAAATAATGAAGTAAAACCGAAAGGGCAAAATGCATTGACTGAAAAAGCACAGTTGACGCTATGAAGATGTGCAGCACTGAAAGTGAATAAAACAACAGAAGATTCTTTCACTACTTCTTGAAAGATAGCGTGATCAATAATGGAAGACTTTGTACCACTGAGGGATAATGGTAGGAATTAAATAAGAGCAGAATAGAATATGAACAGAAATAATAAGCTTTTTTTTCTGAGGTTATCATGAAGGAAGTTGCAGATAAGATGTCAGAATTGAAACCAAGGCTTCATAGGAGCCTCATGAATATTTTCTTTAAAATAAGCACGTGCAGCTTAAGACAAATGACGGGCACAATGAGAGTTCTCGATCACAAAATACATGAATAAATGTCAAACATACTTGTGAGGAAAGATATGAATGCAGGATGGTGTGAGTTAATAAAGTAAAAGTACAAGCCCTTAATTGGTGTGAATATTTACAAAGTATTTCACACCGTCCCTGTGGCAATTACATGGTAGAACTGAATAGAGGATGCACAGAATAGTGGACATTTAGATGTCACGTTTTTTTCTCATGTACAGCTCACTTTTTCTTTTACTTTTATTTAAAATTTTTCTATGAATGCTCTCCTATCTTTAATATAACCTTATTGTCCTTTACTGTGAACCCCAAGTACTTTATAACTCACCAATTCTGGCAGGTTATAGGGCTTGCACACACGGATGCCTTCAGGGTGTGTGGGCTGTGCAGTCGCCCGGGGCTGGCACTTGGAAGGGACTGACACTCAGTTCAATGCTCTACTGTTGCTGACTTGATAATTCCTAATAATTTTTAAATAAAGGAGCCCACTGTTCATCTTTCACTGAGCACTGCAAATTATGCAGCTAGTGTTGCATGCCTTCCCTTAAAGTTGAAAATCTATTCTGCTCTTTTCTTCCACTTCACAGAAGCACATTTCAGGGAAATTCCATTGCCAGTATAACCATCTTTAGAGTAGATTGCTGTCATTCTCTCTCATTTCCTCTGGGTGGAAGATTTCTGAGGGATATTCTAAATTGTCTAGAGATGTGACCTCATATGATTATTATTGTTGCCTAAGGATTCCTCCTTATTGTTTTTCTCAAGCATTTTATTGCTATAGATTAAGTTAGGGGACTCAGGGCAACATAGATTTGTGAGGAAATGATCGACATAATGTTTTTATGGTTATTGTGGGGCATTCATTGGGAGAAATCTAGGAGGAATTTGGTGAAATGGTCTGAGTTTAGGAGACTGGTTTAGGATGGACATCTCAGCCTTCCTGGTTTTCATGAAGCCATGGCTGTGGATGTCAGCTCTAAGGATGAGTGTGACAGGCCAGATACCTAGGAAGCGCTGACTTGAGGGGTTGCAATGAGAAGCCCACACTAGACAAAAAGAGCAATAGAGAAGTAGAAAGAAAAAAGCAAATCTTGAGGGAGAACAGGGCAACAATTCGGTTCAATTTCTTTATATGTATCTTGTGTTATGGCCAAATTGGACTGTTATCCTACTTTTTAGAAGACACTCTATCTATTTTCCATACTTTCCCCACTTGTTTGATCAAAATCTTTTTCATGTTAAAAATCATGCTCAAATATCGCTCTTTCTGTGCTCTATTTTCTGATTTCCAGGCAGGTTTGTTACTCTGATAATATCCCTAAAACTTTCTACTTTTCTTTTATCTCATAGTTTGTCTTTTCATAGGAATTTTCTGTGCTTTTCTCACTTTTCCTCCTGTGTTATAGATGGTTTTTATGAATAATCTTTGCTTAAATATCTTTGTATCTCCATCAGAAATTAATACAATCCAGTGTACAGAAGGGTGTGCCTATAAATATATGTTGAAAAAAAAAACCGTTAGAGTTGAGCTGAGACTAACCAGATATGCAGAGAGGTTGGTGGCCCTGGCCCAGAGCCCATGAGTAAGTGCCTCTGGGCATTCCAGTCCAAGGAAGGCCTTCAGTGGCCAGTCCCATGCAGGGATGTCACCACTAGAACAGGTACACTGAGGGGTCTTGACCCTTGCAGAATGCTAGTGCCAAGTGGAGATGTGTCCCTTTCTCCTTCACCATTAGGTCCAGGTAGGTTCCACGTGCAAAGGGGTCTTGCCACAAATTCCCTTGAACTCTGCGGTGTTCTTCACAGTTTTCTGGGACCTCCAGAGTGAAGCTCTTTGTGAATGGAATTCTGACTTAATTGGACCATGGAACAGAATGCAGCAAATAGCAATATGTATGTCAACAAAGTAGATTGTCAGATTCAGTAGCAGGTCCAGGGGCATCCATTAGTGGTATAAGTCAGTGTTAATCACTGGCCAATTAATCACATCAACTGGCCATTGCCTAAACTGTTCCTTGTAGACAAGGTCACATTATCACAAAAGAACCTGTATCTGGGACACAGAACTTGTAGCAGATTTTCTTGGATCTGTAGAGATAGATCCAGCACTGGGGAAGAAACAGAAGACAAATGTTGCAGGTGTAGGGCCAACAGGACCCTACTCAGCAGATGATCATTCAGCAGCTGCAGGCAGCTTTCAGCGCCAGCCAGAAACAAACACGGCAGCAGATCACTGTTTCGGAGCAGCAAGCAGCACAGACTATTGAAGGACAGACCATCTTCTATCAGCCAGTTAACGCAGATGGCATCACTCTCTACCAAGGCGTGACCACCATGTCAGCAGCCAGTTTGGCAGAAGCTCAGACTGTTCAGACAGAGGCCAATACCAACAAACCAGCAGTGGGCAATGGCCCACCACTGTAACTCTACCAATGGCAGGCTATATGGTCAATTCAGGAGGGATGGTAATTAATGATGGTGCTTGGTGCTGAATCTGTGCATCCTATCCAAGGAATCCCTCTACCTGGGACAGAGAGGCTTGAAGAAGAGCCTCTTTATATAAATGCCAGATAATACCAACATCTTTGTAAGAGGAGGGATAAACTAGAGGCAGAAGGAAAGAAGGAATTACCTGCATGAAACATACCACAGCACAGAAGTGTGGTGACAATGGGCAGGGCAATTATTTTCTCCAATGGAAAAAGATTGTCCCCCACATGCAGGAACCACACCAAACAAATAAAAAAACAAACAAACAGTGGTACAGATCATCTGAGTGTTCTCATGCCAGGCCATGTGATGTAGGTGATCAAGGTTACATTCCTTGCCACTGTTTGCCCCTATTTTAGGAAATTAATCAGCTCTTTTGAAGGGATACTTACAATCACATTTAGCCCTTTCATTCAGAGCAGAGACCACTTAGTTTTTAATAAGAGGCTCAGTATTGTACTTGCAGCAACGTCTGACAAATTGAAATGGCAAGCTTTTTTCTTACCCTTTTAGTCCAGACCTATTTCAAACTGTGGATAACACTGGCATTTCACAGATTAGGATGAATCAAGGGACCCATTCCAGCCCAGCAACAAGACACAGGCTCGTAGGTTGACTGCGGAAGCAGACCACCCAACTGAGCAGGAAAGAATCTTCCCACTCATTCCTACAGGAATTTTACTAAAGAGCATCCATCCTGGCTGGGGAGCTCATTTTGACTAACTGAATGGACATGTTGTATTCATGGATAGCTTCCAGACATAGAAATTCAATCTTGTTACTTGGACACAGTAAATTCTCTGAGATGTAGGTATCTGTGTACACTCACACATACATACATATATACATACGTATGTATATTGTTTAGCTTACAACAATGATTTGCAAAGAGTATTCTGAGAAACAGGGTTCAGAGTATTGTAAGAGTTGCTAATGTCTGGCAGGAGGGGTCCTGTAATCATTTTCGTAATATACATGTTGAAAACTAAAGAGATTGCTATACTGCAGGACTTATCAGACCCTCCAGTCTTTTTAAGCTTTGTGAATAGCTAAGGGGGACGTAGGGTATGCAGCACTTGCCAAAATTATTTGACATAATATCAATTTATTTGTTTCCAGAATCTAATGGAACCAACTTGCCTGTGAAATCTACTTTTAAGAATATCAACTTAAGATTTGATTGATTTCTTATAGAGTAAAACGTGAAGCTACTTACTCATATTCACATTAAAAATGACATTTTAAAAATAGTGAAATATTTAATAAAAATAAATCTATGTGATATTTGATCTGATTTCTCTGTATTACTAGTGTTTTCACTATTTAAATAATACATACTTTGTAATATTGTGGCTACGGGTTATTATAGTTCTACATTTGTATCTCTGAAAGCATAACTTTCAATATTCTGGCCATACATATTTTTTCTCTGTCTTCCTAAATCTTACAGTTCCTAATTCTTCCTAACACTTACTACTATGACCTCATTAAGAGTTATAATTTTTTTCAGTTCTCTCCCACTCAATCAGATCATCCTTTCTTCACTGCTATCCATACTAACCCAAGAAAACAGGAATACACCAATAATTCTCTCACTGGATATTTGCAATGCTTAGTGTAGAAATTACTAAAAAAATAAATAAGCTTTAAAAAAGATAAGAAGTAACATGCACTGGCAAGACTTGGAAAAATGCAAACACTTTTAAACTGGTGGTGGGAATACAAATGGGTTTAGCTTATGTAAAACAGCATGCAGTTTCCTCAAAAATTAAAAGTATAACTACCATATGATCCAGTAGTCCCACCTTGGGATATATATCCAAAAGAGGTAAAATCAGTATTTTGAAGATATACATACACTCCTATGTTCAGCAGCATTACTTATCATAGCCAAGATATGGAAGCAACTTAAATATCTATAGACAGATGAACAGAAGAGAAAATATGGCCTATACATAACAATGAAATATGATTTAGCATTAAAAAGAAGGAAATAAAATAAGTCCTTATGCTTCAATCTGGGTATTATAAGAGAAAGATACCACAGGCTATTCTATGAATGTGTAACAGGCTAACGTAACATGGACATGTGAGGCATAAACAGCTGCCTGGAAAACAATGACACTCTAGGCTGGGACCTTAAGAGTTAATTGGAGTCAACTTGGTAAGATGATAAGGGAATTCCAGGAGAAAGGAAGGGAAAAAAAAGAAAAGAAATAGTATATTTTAAAGACATAAAATAAATCATGTAAAACTGGGACATAGGAAATGAGGATCAATGTGGTAGCACATGAGGCCACTATTAGTATATGTACTGTAGTTTCATTTTGCAAATATTTATTAAGTGCACCTGTGTGTCAGGAGCTGAGTTCACAGCCATGAACCGGTTCTTCCAGAGATCTCTTCATATGACAACACACTAATAGACCTTTTCTAATAATATTCCATGAACTGCACTATACAGGTGTATAGATGTCTGGATAACACTGTAGCCTTTGGCATTCAGGAAGCCTTCCTGAACAAGGAGGCATCTAAGCTAGTTGTGATTATTGGGAAAGAACTAAAAGTTCAGGGAAAGGTGGAATAATGATCACAGATATTATAGCAAAAGCATGCAAGTGCATTGAAACAAAAGAAGCATAAAAGCTCATATAGTTTATAATCCTGCAATGTTCATTCTGAAGTATAGTTGAAAGGAACAGGAGGTACAATGAGTAAGTCATAAGAAATACCATGAAAAACTTTGGATGCCCATTCCATGGAACTTACACTTTTTGCTAAAGTTGAGGGCATTCTGAAAAACATTGAGAAGGTAAGTCAGATTTGGTATTTAACAAGCACAGTATAGATATGGATAGTAATTTGTGGACAAAATAAATAAAGAAGAGAAATTCAGAGTCATCACAAAATTTCAGGAGATAAATGAGTACTGAAGATAAAGCAATGGCATTCAATTTTATGCAGTTGCAATAAGCATAATTGATTGCCCAAGATTCATTTCCCTTTTGCACTATTTGAATAGTGTTCAACTTTTTGTTTAAGAATCCTCCTTCCTCATGTATCTCAGTGCAACCTGAAAACATTGACTACATCCCCAGCTGGGAAGAAAGGGCAGGATTGATTTAAATGAACAGTTATGTTGTATTTTATTGGGCAGGCACTGATTAAGTACTGGGCATACACAAAATTATGTGGCCATTCTTGCTGGGAGCACTGGAACTAATGGGCTTCCTGTCAGGACATAAGTGGGAGAACCAAACTGCTGAAGCCATTATATTAATACTAAATCCATTAATACTAGTAACATGATCATAAACAAAGAGTCATTAAATACAGCAAAGCCATGACTGAACCAGGACTTGCCACAGCTCTACTTATAATTTAAGCCACTTTGTGTTGGGTTTTGGTTACCTTCAGTGGGAACCATCCTAAATGATAAGACAAATATATTTGGAGTCATCTAGATGATTCACAATTACATTTAGAACATTATTTGTATCTTCCTTTAAAAGAACTAGTCTCTCTTTGCCCTCTGTAGGTTTTTAAGAATTATTACATTTTATAAAATCTGTGAAATTGAATAAGGCAAGTTTAGGCAGAAAGGGAAGCATTAACTTTCAATGTCCTTGCTTTAGCCTATTTTATCAGACCCTTAAAGTTATTTTTATATTGTTTTGGTACTTAATTTTTTATAGCATGTGAAAATGTATTTGTCTGCCAGGGCCCGGAGAGAATTACAGAGAAGGCTGACAGATGATTCTGTCATCACTCTAAATGTCATTAGCCTGGCAGTTTTCTCCAGAGCAAACGGAAGTACATATATAAATGGGGAAAAATTGGATGGCAATATAAATATTTTCAGTGTGATTTAATGATATCTAGTCACTGAAAAAATAATGTTCTCTACATGATTTATATTTAATATGTAAACTAATATGAGTGTTAAGTGGTAGTTTTTATCTTTTCTATGTTGCATAATAAGTATATGAACAATAAATGATTTGTATATCACACAGCATGAACTATAAGTTTTTACTCAAAAACTATGGTGAGTGACACGTCATTTTAATTAGAGATGTTTACAAAAAAAGATCTACAACTGCCTAGTTAAGTATTTCACTGCTTTAAAATATATAGTAATTGTACTTAGCATGGCAAACAAAAACCAAAGTCTTCTCTAAGTGATAACAGGCTAGTGTCCAACCTATACATATTTTTCTTGTTTTCTTGTTCGAACATTCGTGATGCAACCATGCTGTGTATAATTGCAGTTTTTAAAAAGGTGCAAATTCCTCTCTTTTTGTCATTTGTCTGTCTCTTGCTGTCTGAAATGTTTGCCTTCCCTCTTATTCTAACTGGTGAACTGCTTCTTATTTACCAGCCTTAGCTCAGATTTTGCTTTAATCAGATCTCAGTTGACTCCCATAGGTGGCAGAAATAGACTTCTTTCTCTAACATTTAAGAAGATGGTAACAGTATATGAGAAAATAATCTGACCAGTTGCATTCCCATAGTACTTTGTATATATCATCATTATAATGCTAACAGTAGTGGATTTACCATAACACAAGTGAAACTTAAGACCCAGAACCCCTCACTTGCATAGTCTCCTTGAAGTGCCTATACATGGTTTTTTATTTGTATCCTGTGACATTTTTCTTAACGAGCATCCTCAAAATTGTATAACCTTCAAACCCAGATACATACTCATTCCTTACACTGTCTCATTCTTGTCTGAGGGATTTTCAATGATAAGACCTTGTCTTATGCATGCTTATTTCTTTAGTGATTATCACACTTTTATGTAGAGCAGAGTCAATAAAGATATGTAAAATAAATCATATCATTGACTTCATAATGGATTTGGGTATAAAACTGGAAAAAAAAAAAGACAAGAGAAAGAGGAAATTCCTTTAGGGAAAAAAAAAAGAGGAAGAAGAGAAGTTGGTACACTTACTTACCTGACACACTAGAAGATAGGACCAGAAAATACCATGTTAGTCTATATAGGTGGGCAGCCAATTTGACAGCTAAGTTTAAGTTTATTAAAAACACAGCTTCAAAGTTTGAGGTAAATAAGTAAATTGGGTTGGTGAGTTCAATTTTTCAGCTGTGTGGTTGTGTTTAATAGACAAAATCATTTTCACATGTTTCAGATTATGGGAAAACCCTCTATAAAACATTGGATTATTTGAGAGTGTACCTTGGGGAAACAGGGTAAAAGGATTTCTCTGACTTTGATACAACTCTATCAATATCCATAATCTGCTTTGGGGAGCAAAGTGATAAATGAGACCTTAGTTTCTACAATTCTCCTGTTCCCATGTTGTAGTGGAAGAAAAATTGTCTGTCATTCACTTATAAATATTTAAGTTCACTTGAACTAGAAATATACTTCAAAACATGTAGTAAATGAGAAATTCATATTTTTACAGAATTTTTATGAGATACATGGTAGTTATTAGTAGTTTATACTACAAGAAATGTTTACTCAAATTCCTGTGATGCAAATTGAAGTGAATTTCATGATTTGTACCTAAAGTACTTATGTATTGTTATTCATTTCTCTTATCTCCTACTCTTCAGCCCTTTTTTCTATATACACTACCTTAGCACTTTCATTATATGTCTTTTTCCCTTTCTCTCAGGCATATTAGCTAATTAAAAAGGGAAATTGGGATGACTAATGCTAATATTCTTAAATGAATTATTTTTGGTGATATTTTTCATTTAGGTGTCTGTTTTAAACTAAAAGTTATCACACATTCGTATCTATTTGTGCTAATTTCTACTTATTAATAAGCCATTGTTTCACTTCATAAAATGGAATAAGCCCCAAATTATTTTCTTGTTTAATGTCTTAGTTGTAGTCTTAATAATGACTTAACACACACACACACACACACACACACACACACACACACGCACATGCCCCCACACACACTATTTTCTGAGGTCTTAAGTAAATAAATTCCATTTCGATTACAAGCCTGAACATAAGGGAACAGGTACATTTTGCATTACTACCTTCCCCTGTAAAGTATTAATAATATGCTTCACCAGTCTTAATTACTTCAATGACCTCCTTAATTTAACAAATTCAACTTTCTTCATTTGTAATTTTGCCAGAATAATTGGATAACTAGGCAATGCATGTACCTAAACAAATTAGGCATTTTAATAAAACTTCATTATTCACAGTTCATTAGACAAAAAGTCTGATTTTTTTTATTAATTTCAATCATACTATAGGGTAAGGTTCAACGTTAAACATGATACTTTGTCCTTTTAGATTTAAATTGTTCCCAATGTGAAATATAATCAATTTCAAACTAGTGATAAGTCATTTATATTGTGTTAGAAGGTATAATTTCAGTTTCTCTGAGTTTGAAAGAAATCAAAATGCACTTGATAAGAAATAGGTCATAGAACTAATGAAAATTTAAATATCCTTTTTATGAACTTTTTTATTTGCCTGCAAATTTGTTTGGTTTTATGGATTCTAGTTGATTTTTCGTAAGTGGTTTATGTCTATTGACCAAGTGGTTTATGTCTATTGATCTTAACATTTCCCTCAGCTTGACTAAATTTTATTATTTTATTTTTATTTTTTTAAATAAATATTTTTTTTGTTTTTGAGAGAGAGAAGGAGAGAGAACACCGGTGTGGGAGGGGCAGGGAGAGATGAAGAGAGAGAATCCCAGGCAGGCTCCATGCTGTCAGTGCAGAGCCCCGGGAGGGGTTTGATCCCATGAACTGAGATATTTAGACCTGAACTGAAATCGAGAGTCAGATGCTTAATCAACTGAGCCACCCAGGCGCCCCAGCTTGACTAAATCTTAGTCTTCTGACTTTAAGCTCCTACATCCCTTATCTTAGAGCATTTACTTTAGAAAACTTTTGAGTTCTTTCTCCATCCCTTTGAGGTGTAAATCTTTTAAAAAGCCGTTTGCCAATTTTATAACCCAAAATATATTTTTCAAAGACTTTAGAGGAATCTCTCTGAAATGTGGTCATCAAGGAATATATAGCCCAGTTATATCCCAGTTTCTGGATGAGGGTAGGTGCTTTACTGAGGCAGTCTCCTAAAAGGAGACAGGCAGTGTGTTTCCCTTTGGCATCAAATGGGAATTATGTCATAGATTCATGATGTCAAGTTGGGAATATGTAGTGTGTGTGTGTGTGTGTGTGTGTGTGTGTGTGTGTGTGTTCTTCAAATTAATTATGGTTATTTAGGAAATGGTGTCTGATGTTTCCCTTATTCAAGTCTATTCCAGACCCAAAAGAGGTCATATGTAATAAGCTCTAGATTGGCATAGAAGTTACTCAGTCCATCAGTTAACCACTGTTTGTTGAGCACTTTCAGTGTGCCAGCAATTGATTAACATCTCAGCTATACTGAAACCAACAATCTGTTCAGAAGCACAGCATAAAAAAGTAAGTAGTATCTGAAAAAAATAAATAGATACTATAATAAATAAATAAATAAATAAATAAATAAATAAATAAAAATAAGTAAGTAAGTAACAGAATAGAGCCTGGAATGTACATGTGCTGGATCCTTTGTCTAGACCAAAGATTGTTTCGTTGTTTCATTTTCCCTTTGTAGTAGATTTTTAAAATAATCTTTTGGAAAAAGAAAATGAGCTGTTTCATATTTTCAGCTGGGTGCAGCCTCAAAATTTTTTTCTTCTGCCGAATTGTAATCTCAAACCTCATAGCTGTTGAGGAGGATATTTGAGAAAGTGGAGATCTCTTATTAAGCTTTTCCTGGCCCCAAACTTTCCCAGTTATCATATCACCCATTTTGTTAATTACAAAAAGTTCATATTAAGACATTATGTCCCACCTTTACATCTACACCAATAACTATTAGAATATGTTTCATCATTGCTTTCCATGATCTGCTTACACCTTACCCCATTCCCCAACTTGCTTTTCTACTACTCTACACTGGTTAAAACAAACATAAGAAAACAGATAAAGGTATACTAAAGGACAATGTTGGACTTGTAAAGATATATATACTTGAATTTTTTATTTCTACATCTTGTTTATGCAACTGTCTAGATACTAAACTGTCCCCACCAAAGCCTATCTGCTTACTTAACACTTTATCAAGTTTAACAAACGCCATATATACAATCTAACACCCTTGAATAGCTGTCAGTTTATTAAACTATTGAGAAGAGTGAGAAAATTTTTTTCCTCATCTATTATATACCAGTTATCAGTAGCATTATTTCCATATAACAGAATTTCCATATTACAAAATCACAAGAAGCTGAAGATCAGAGAATTTATCCTATGTCATTCTGCTAAGAACTGATAGAGCAATTTTTTTTCTTTTTTTTTTCTTGAAATATAATTAACATACAGTGTTATATTAGTTTCGGGTGTAGAATACAATGACTCCTTTATCTATTTCACCCATCCCCCACCACCACCTTCCCTCTGGCAACCACCAGTTTGTTCTCTGTATTCGAGTCTGCTTTTTTGTTTGTCTCTTTTATTTTCTTTGTTCAATTGTTTTGTTTCTTAAATTCCACATATAAATGAAATCATACGGTATTTGTTTTTCTCTCATTGACTTATTTCACTTAGCATTTTACCCTCTAGGTCCATGCATGTTGTTGCAAATGGCAAGATATTGTTTTTGTTATGGCTGAGTAATATTCCGTTATATATATACCACCATTTTTTTATCCATTCATCTATCATCTATCAGGGGACACTTGGATTGCTTCCATATCTTGGCTACTATAAATAATGCTGCAATAAACATAGGGGTGTGTGTATCTTTTCAAATTAGTGTTTTCATTTCTTTGAGTAAATAGTAATTACTAGATCATATGGTAATTCTATTTTTATTTTTTGAGGAACGTCCATATTGTTTTCTACAGTGGCTGTACCAATTTGCATTCCATAAACCAGCAGTTATGAGGATTCCTTTTTCTCATAACCTCACCCACACTTGTTATTTCTTGTTCTTTTGATTTTAGCCATTCTGACTTGTTTAAGGGGATATCTCTTGGTACAATTTGCATTTCCCTGTCGATGGGTGATGTTGAACGTCTTTTCATGTGTCTTTTGGCCATCTGTATGTCTTCTTTGGAGAAATGTCAATTCATGTCCTCTGCCCATTTTTAATCAGATGATGATGATGATGATGATTTTGGTGTTGGGTTATATAAGTTATTTTTATTTTGGAACTTAACCCCTTATCAGATATATCATTTACAAATATATTCTTCCATTTAGTGGGTTGTCTCTTTGCTTTGCTGATGGTTTCATTTGTTTTGCAAAAGCTTTTAATTTTTGTGTGGTCCCAATAGTTGAATTTTGCTTTTGTTTCCCTTGCCAAAGGAGACACATCTAGAAAAATGTTTGTATGGCCATTTTCAAAGCAACTGAAATTTCTTTTCTCCTACATTTTCTTCTAGGAGTTTTATACTTGAAAATTTTATTCACTTTTTGATATAGTTTAAGAGAGTGTATAGGACATTGATTTCACATCCATGATTTTGGATCTTCCTTTTTTTTTTCCTCTGTAAAAGAACTTACAAAATTTGCCTAAAATTTTTGAGTATTAGTTTCCTCATTGGTACCCAAATCAAAGTGTTAATTTTGAGGGTAACTGCAATAACACATGTGGTTTGCTTAGCCTATCGGTCTTAACTGAATACAGCTACTTAGAAAAAATATAGAGAGATCTTTTCCTTTTTTAAAATAACCTTTTCTCATGCTTTTTCATTTTCCTTCAGGCTGTTAAAAAAGAGGACTTCACTATTATTAAAATATTTGAGAATGATCTATCTTTGGAATTGTTTGTAGTTTTATTTTACAAAAGCAATTATCTTATCAAAGTTAAAATCCTGTGTAACACGTGGGTAACCAGTAGCTCTTGAGAACCAAAAATGGCAGCTAGAAATTAAATTGAGTTACCATTTGATAATTCTTTCATTGGCTATAGCTTAAAGCTTAGTTGGGTACTTGTGATTTGTTGTTCTTAGGTTTGATTTCATAATCTTGAGGCATTTACAGGCTTAGATTTTGGTTTCCTTATGTAGGCTACCACTGCATTAGAGCTACTTCCGTTCAACAGCCTCCTTGTTTAAATAATTTAACACTACTTACATGATATGGAAATAGATGAATTGTTACCATTCAATAAGTATTGATAAAGGTGCAAATTAGGAAAGCCATTGACATCAAAAGTAATAATCATACATAGAAGAAAATCAAATTAACAGGCCAGGAAAAAGATGAGTGATTATTTCAAAGTATGAGGTGAGGTAAATTCATGGGCTTGAGTATGTGGGGAATCTGTGATGATGTAGCTTCTAGTTCCAGGTAATCATTAGTCGTGTAAAAACCACTACAAACCAAATCAGAAGCATCTAAAACTAAGAGTTTAGAAGTAAAACAGAGAAGAGAAATGTCCCCTTACATCCCTCTAATACACTGGTAGAAAAATAAATATTGTCCTGGGAAGTGATTCACCCACTAAAAGGAAGAAAAAGAAAAGGGAAGGTGGGCAGTAATGAGAGTTCAATGATTCATTGGTGTACTAATGCTAATTAATTGAACCAAATTTAAAAGAACTTAATTTTTATTAGATTATCTTAGTTTAGTTTATTTTATCTTAGCTTAGTTTAGATTATTATATTAGAATGAAAGAGAGAGACAGAGAGTTCGAACAGGGGAGGGGAAGAGAGAGAGTGAGAAAGAGAATTCCAAGCAGGCTCCATGCTGCCAGTGATGAGCCCAATGCAGGGTTCAAACTCATGAACCCATGAGATCATGACCTGACCCAAATCCAGAGTCAGGATGACTCACTGAGCCACCCAGGCACTCCTCATTATATTAGATTTTTGAAGTTGCAACTATTTAATCATTTAGTAACTTTTAAGTTTATTTTGTCTCTGTTGTATTTTAGAAACATTGGGAACTACCACTTAGTTGTTATTGTTCATTCAAACACTGAATTTCCTCCTTGCTTGATAGTCAACAGGAACTACTCAGCTATCTTGAAGTGCTCATTACATCCCCGCTTTTTATGCCAACTAAAGAGAAGCATAAAGGTGGTTTTGGGTTCATTCACACCAATCACTCAAGTAGTGTATTAAACAGCAAAATTCAACTGAATAAATTGTAAAGATCTTACTGTCTTTATTCATAGATTCATAATTCAGGCAGCATCCCATCTAGCACATAGAAAAGGAGCTCTGAGGAGCCTCACAAAATGGAAGACTTTTTTAGGCAGAAGGAGGCAGGACAAAGAGTAGAGTATTCAGGCAAGGTCACCTTCCTTAGGGGAAAATGAGGGGTCTATCAGGTGGATTACTTCACTAGTATTGACCAGGAAATTACAGACTGAGTGGTTGAGATTAGACTTGTGGGAGAGGCTGGAACTGCAATCAGGTTAGATATTAATTCGTGATTTGGTGACAAGTTTTGGCACAAATGACCCCATTTGAGGCTTGTTCTCTCTCTCTCTCTCTCTCTCTCTCTCTCTCTCTCTCTCTCTCTCTTTTAATTTAAATTTTAGTTAACATACAGTGCAATATTGGTTTCAGGATTAGAATTCAGCGATTCATAACTTCCATATAACACCCAAGACTCATCACAACAAGTGTCCTCCTTAATAACCATCACACTTTTAACCCATCCCCTGCCCACCTCTCTTCCAGAAACCCTGTTTGTTCTCCATAGTTAAGAGTCTGTTTCATGATTTGCCTCTTTTTTCCCCCTTTGTTCATCTGTTATTTCTTGATTCCACATATGAATGAAATCATATGGTATTTATCTTTCTTTGACTGACTTATTTTGCTTAGCATATACATACTAGATTCATCCACTTCATTGCAAATGGCAAGATTTCATTCTTTTGATTATGGCTGAATAAAAACCTCTTTGTGAATCACTTTTGTCAGAGAGAACCTCCCTGTAACTGTAAAAAATACTATATGTTCTTTGTTGAAGTTTTCCTGGACTTTTTTTTATTGCTTCTGATGAGATGAACATTGAGCATTCCATCCTTAAATTACCCATGCATCTCACAGCACTGAGTTTTAAAACTAATATAATGAGAACTGCATATGCTCCAAATTTCCCAGACTGTAAAAATTGTTTTATTGTTATTGGTTATAAATATTAGAATTTATTCTATCAATTATTTGCTATTTATTTAGATGAATAACAAATTATAAATACTGAGTAGCTCGGGGAACAAGAACTTTTTTGAAACAAGGGTTTCAAAGTCTTTGAAAGGTTTTGTTAGGTGGTTTTCAAGTTGAACACAGCCACACACTTAAGGCATGAATAAAAAATATTTTGACCATGAAGAAAGTCCCTGATTAGAGATTATAGCTTGCTTTGACAAAACAAAATATTCAATGGGCAAAATGACATTGGCAGGCATGCCTTGGGATGATTAAAGCTCTTAGAGTCATTTCTTATGACTTGCTTTATAAAACTTAAGTTTTCAATAAAATCATCCTTTACAGAATTTATATGGAAAACCATGTTGTCATGACTCCTCCTTACACTCTTGTAGGGAATAATTTTGGAAATAAAATCATGCCCATTCTGATACTGAATTGTCATATTTTTAGATATCTAACAGTGTCATCATTTAACTAAGGTAGTTGTTAATTTCTCTGGAAATAGTTTTTTGTGGGTATATCATCATGTCAGTATTGCTGTTTCCTTTGTTTGGGTTCTACCTGTCTTCTAAATCTTGTATGACATAATCCTTATTAATTTATTTTATTTTTAATTTTTTTAGTTTATTTATTTATTTTGAGAGGGAAAGAGAGTGTGCATAAGTGGAGGAGGGGCAGAGAGAAGGGGAGACAGAATCCCAAGCAGGCTCTGTGCTGATGGCACAGATGCAGGGCTTGAACTCACGAACTGTGAAATCATGACCTGAACCCACATCAAGAGTCGGATGCTTAACTGACTGCACCACCCAAGCACCCCATGAATTTATTTTAGGAGAAGAAATTTCATTAAATCCTAGACAATATTATATTTTAGATGTAAGGAAAAATACAAATTAAAAAAGAAGAGGCTTAATTCTCCCTGTTGAAATTAAGGAAGAATTAGAAAGTTTATAATTGGAAACACTTCTCTCGTTGAAATGTATGTAAATCCTTTTGAAAACTACATAGGACTTTTGACTGTGCTTTATGACCCAGGAATGCCTTTCTTAAGGACTCAGGAACCATCTCACTGAAATGTAAGCATCAAGGACAATGGCACCCCTATCTCCATGTTTCTCTGATTGGATAGAAAGCCGACTTCAGTGGGCACTTTGTTCCAGATTGCAAAACCATCTCCTGTCTTAAAGATACCAGAAATTTGTTTTTCCTCTGTACGAAGCCAATTGGCTAACACAGAGCATAATCCCTTTTACCAGGTAAATCTAGGACGAATCTGTGTGACAAATGGTCCTGTCAAATCCTCTTATATGAAGACTGGTTATTGTTTATCTTGAGAATACGTGTGTAACGGGTTTGCTCTCCTAAGCTATATAAAATGGTGAGATTTCTTTCTGTCTTTGCAATCTCTTAGTGGTTTGCCTGTAATGAGCATCACACTCTGGTTTAATGCTTTTTCAATAACACAGTTTTCTTTGGCTGCTACGTTTATGGAGAAATTTTCTTAATTGGGGAAGATTTTATTTCTAATTGTGATTCCCTATCACAGGTCATTCTTAAACATCTGCTTCTTTTTCTGTCCTGATTTGCTTAAGAATCAAAAGATACTTGAAAAAAAGGATCAAAAGGTATAAAAACATCAGTGTAGATAAATTTTTAACTCTATATTTGTCTTAACATCTATGGAAACTATGATTAGGAAATTTATGTATCAGAAATAGTTTTTCTAGAACCACTGAAATAGAGTTTTGAGTTTTTAACTATAAGATGTTCAGTAAATTTTTAAAGACTATTTTTTTTAGAGAAGTTTTAGGTTTACAACAAAATTAAGGAGTTACAGAGAGTTCCCATATACTCCCTGGCACCGCATTTATATAACCCCTTCCATTATCAGCATCACTCACCAGAGTGGTACTTTTATTTTTTTCCCAAGGATAAACTAACATGGACACATCAAAATCACCCAAAATCCATAATTTACCAAAGAGTTCACTCTTGGTGTTGAACATTTATAGCTTTGGACAAATAGATGTATAATGATTTCAGTTATTTCTAGAAGATTTTTCTTCCTTTACAGAATCACACACTGGAATCAATGTAGATTCTTGAATTTTCCTTGTGCACGTTGAAATTTCCTTGTCATATCCCAGTAATATTTTTCTTTCTTTGACAGGTTATTCTTAGTAGTGCTATGATCTTGGTCATCAATTTTGAACTACCATATATTGTTTTAACCAAAACTTTCAATTTCTAGGGATTTGCAGGTACCCCATATGCCCTGCAAAAAACTGTGCAGAATGATTTCCTGACCATTTCTTAAATAACTGAGAGCCTTCCCCACAAGAGTTGCCTCTTGGGTGACTGAAAACCCAAGGAGACCCTTTACTATTATATAAATATATAATGTAGTCTAAGTTACATAGTCAAAAAATAAAGCTAGAACAAAGAGTTCAATGATACCATAGATATTGAGTTGATAAAATTGTATTAAAATGGTATATTCATTTCTGGGAAAAATATTTTAAAACCCAGTTCAAGAAGAACCTTTAATTTTTTTTTTTTAAGTAGGCTTCATGTCCAGTGTGGGGCTTGAACTCACAATCCTGGGGTCAAGAATTACATGCTCTATTGACTGAGCCAATGAGGAACCTCCAAGATGAACCTTTTTAAACTTTAGCTCTTCCAAAGCTGAACCAATAAGACAGTGAGCAATGCTGAAACTATCACATGAGAATAGATTTTCAACTCCATCTTGCAGTTTTAATCATGTACCATTCGCTAATGATATAGAGGATACAAATATGAATATGTTAAAAGCTTTTCTCCCATAGAGGCTTTTTCAATATAGTAGAATGGATAAGGCAGATTCACAAGTATATAGGCATTAGTGGATTTAATTTAAAGGAAAAATTAGTCTTTAAGTGATTTCCACATTAGTCATTTCTTTTACATCCTGAGATGATTAAAGAAAATAGGGGGTGGATGACAGTGTTTTTACTTCCTTGTGTGGTTCACCATTTGATTTAATAAGCCTAAACTGGAGAGAGAAGAAGGTATACGAGCTTTATCATTTCTAATGGATGATACAAAAATTGTACAAACAGCATAATATGGCACTACAATATTCAGATAAGGTTAATTTTAGCTACAATAATAGTAATCTCAAAATATCAGTGACTAAACAATGAAATTTTATTTCTCATTAACATGAAAAATTGATGGGGTTTTGGTAGGCTTTCCTAGCAGTCTGCCTCTTAAATGGTAGCTCATCATTGCCATCGGAGAGGATATCATGGACAACTTAATTGAATTAAATGTGTATTAAAAAATTATTTCCCCAAAGTTTTATTAAAAACAGGTTGCAATTATTAAAATAAACTGCTAGTGATTCTATATTCCTGAATATTTTAAGATATTAAAAAGCATAATTTATAGAATATAAAAATATAATACCAAAACCATAGTTGTCTATAAATAAAGCAAATGTTTACTATTTAATTGAAGGAAATGTATTGTTTTCAGTAAGTGTAAAAATCCATTGAAAATGTCCACGAACCTTTTTCTTTCTTTTTTTATTTTTTAGTTTATTTATTTATTTTGAGAGAGAGAGAGCATGAGTGGGGTAGTGGCAGATAGGGAGAGAGAGAATCCCAAGCAGGTTCTATGCAGTCAGTGAAGAGCCTAATGTGATGCTCCATCGTAGGAGCCATGAGATCATGACCTGAGCCAAAATCAAGAATCAGACGCTTAACTGACCAAGCCACCGGGTGTCCCAAGAACTTTTTATTCTAACATCAAATATTTCTAACTCATATTTAATATTTCAATAGAAAAGGTTTTTCTCAGACATTGTTATATTGTTTTATTTGTTTTATTTATTTATTTTTTTACATTTATTTATTGTTGAGAGACAGAGTGAGACAGAGCACAAGCGGGGGAGAGACAGAGAAAGACCGAGACACAGAATCTGAAGCAGGCTCCAGGCTCCGAGCAAGCGTTCAGCACAGAGCCCAGTGCAGGGCTAGAACCCACGAACCGTGAGATCATGGCCTGAGCCGAAGTCGGTCACTTAACCAATTGAGCCACTCAGGTGCCTCAATATATTGTTTTATTTTAGATAAAGTAAATGCAAATTTACGTCATTTATCCTAGTTATCAAGTGAAAATTTTTGTTTGAACAACTTGGTAAACACTGAATTATATATGTTTTTTTTTTCCTTTTACTTCCAGTCAACCAGAAAGTTGGAAGCAATCATTTAATGAGAACATTATCCGCTAAGCCCTTTAGGCTCACACTGGCTACCTTTGTATCAGCTTTAAACTTTAGCTCATTTTTTGGCCATCTCATCTCCCATGGGCTATAACTTCCAGCCCATTATGAAGATTGCTTCTGCCCTTGCTGATCTTATACTCATTTATGTTATCCATGATTCAGCTTGGCTTCATTTTGCTAGCAAAATCTTGCTAGGAAAAATTTGTAACTAGGACCCAAATACACATACTTTGTGAAAAGAATACAATCCATTTATGAATAAATGAATATCAATATTAAGAGATTGCCCTACATAAGAAAATTAAAAGTACAAAACTGCTTGCCTGAATAAAATATTTGAAAGTTGAGAGCCCATTAAGTAATCAATGTATCCATTTCTCACACTTCCTTACTGTGAGAGTCAGAACAATTGATTCAACATGGGAAAAAATGTTCATAGGTATCCAGAAATTTGCCTTTAACTCATACTACCTCCCACTTTGTGGATGAACATTGTTAGAAACTCCTGGGGATGAGGAGACTATACTGAAATGAAATCTTTGGCAAAAGAGAAAGGAAGGCTAGGTGACCAGACAATACAAGTAGGTCAAATGGTGGTTTGGACAACAATAATTTGGATTATTATTTATCAATTGTTTGAGTCCAACAAGCTAGTGTGCCAATTTCTTAAAAGATAATGGAGCGATGTTTTTGAGTCAGTTTTTTTGTTGTTGTTGTTCTGGGTTACTCTGATTAACATGTCACAAAGAACAATCTGATAATCAGTTACATAATGAAGAATAAGAGACTCTTAAAGCAAACACATTAGCATGGCAGCACAGCATGTCAAAAAACACTCAAAGAACATATTTTAGCATATTTTTTTCTTTTGTAAATGACAAAGATAATAGACTGTTTACAGGTTACTTTTTTCTTATCAACAAGTACATATGGGATACCCATAGTTACCTCATTGCAAGAACTTTTCTAAGGGAAGGTTAGAACTAGTGATATAAGGAGTATTACCTTGAAACCTGGAGAATAGAGCAAACATACTTATAGAGGAATTCAGTCAAAAAGAAAGTAATTAATAAAAGAGTACCTATCTGAGCTAAAATATTTCAAATTTCAGGCCTTGATTTGTTCAATGTCAGTGTATTAAAAGCATTGGCAAATGCAAGTGCAATCCTCAAGATTCTATCCATATTCCTTAGTGGGTCCTAGGGTATGAGATATGGGTACAGTGAACAAAAATTAAAGTTTATTTGTGAGTTGTAAAATATTCACTCTCTAGAATAATATAATGAAATAACCTACCATTACCAATATTTCTTTGAAGTACATACTTCCTTTCCCTGAAATATATGAAAGCTACAATTTCAACTTAAGTCTTAAAATAAATACATTTATATCTATCAAAACCAACCCCATATTCTTCATTTTTCTCATTTTTCTCTGCATATAATAAAGTGTTAGTTTGGAATTTGGGAACCAATGACACACAGTGATTTCTAAACTTATTTAAGATGCTATTTTGGGTAGCATCTCAAAGGTTCTGTAGTCCACAGAACGTGCTTTGGAAAACACTTTTCTTGACAGTGTCTCATTTGTAATCATTAACTGTTATAAAGACATTGAATATGATTTTGGTCTTGAGAATAACATATCTGGAAGATAAAAATGATATATAGATAAAAAAGTTTAAAAATGCATGTGGTAAAATGAATTAAACAAACAAGTGCAATTCAGTAGTTACACATGTGCACTCCTTCAGTTAGATGAAGAAGCAATTTAAAAATAGGACGCATGAGGCACCTGGGTGGCTCAGTCGGTTAAGCGGCTGACTTCAGCTCAGGTCACGATCTCGCGGTCCGTGAGTTCGAGCCCCGCGTCGGGCTCTGGGCTGATGGCTCAGAGCCTGGAGCCTGTTTCTGATTCTGTGTCTCCCTCTCTCTCTGCCCCTCCCCCGTTCATGCTCTGTCTCTCTCTGTCTCAAAAATAAAAATAAAACGTTAAAAAAATTTAAAAAAAATAAAAATAGGATGCAAACTCCTTATTTAAAATAATTTAATGTAAAGATATTTTTAGTAGCAATAAACAATGTAACATATTATTAGGCTGGCCAGGGATAAGTCCATCACTTGTTTTTTAAAAATAGGTTTTTAGAATGAGCCATGTGCATTCATTTATATCATCAGTGACTACCTTCCTGCTACAGTGTAGAGTTCAGGAGTTGTAACAGAAACCATGTACTCACAAAGCTAAAAATGTTTATTACCCAGTTTTTAACCAAAAATGTTTGCCAATCTCTGGCCTACATCAAGAAAAAAATATTGTCTGGCTCAATAAAGTAATAATGTCTATGTTCTTTGTGTTGCCTCAGAAATAATAATAAACTCCTATTTATTCTTTAGATTTCACGTCAAAAGCCACTTTATCAAAGAAGCATTCATGACCCACATTCACCTAATCCCCAAAGATTTCTCTTGTATAAGGTATCAGAGCACCTTGTTCTTTTTTGTCTCAGTATTTATCACAATTATAAAAATTTTGGTGTGATTATTTGATTATTCCTTTCTCCCTCATAACTCAAAAGCCAGATGGTATTGTCTATTTTTCTTACCACTGCATAAATATTTATTGAAAAAAAAAAGTGCACCGTACAAAAATTACAAGGAACATATAAAATAAAGGTAAATGTAATAAAATAAGTAGAAACATTGTGGAGCATGTAGAAATTATGGGGAATTACTGCAAAAAAAAAATTCAAGCTAAAGCAAACAAAAAGACTGTCTTCCCCTCTGCCATTCAGAACCATTTGGAACTAAATAGGAAAACAGAGATTTGATAAATGGGATTGTTAATTTGCTAATACTTTATCTCTGAAGATAAAGAGACAGGATCACTTGCACAGTTGTACAACTACAAGATACCAGAGAGTAAGTCATTTATCACATAACAAGAGCAAATCAAAATACAACTGCTCTGCAGAAGGCATATCTAATAACAGCAACAACAAATATTTCCACCACTGCTTTAAAAAAATTGCCAGATAAATCATTCCTACTTTCCTTAGCAAAGTTGAGAAAGCAGTGAGAGGCCAATGGTTTCACTACACTAGAAGTCACCCCAAATGACAAACATGAAATCACAAGGAAAGGAAGCTTCCCCTTAAACACTGGGGAATATCCAGGTATATGTTGGTGCAGCATTCTTAAGCTCACACACAGTAAAGATTGCTGTCTTCTTGGGCACGTAATAAGTTTATGATTATAGAACATCCTTCTTTATCTCTGATAATTCTTGCCTGAAGTCTACTTTGTCTTTAATAAAGTCTATTTTGCCCTAATATTTCCCCCTCCTCTTGCCAGAAACATGAAGGTTTTTATTTATCTCTTTACTGTGAGAACCTGGTGTTTTTCCTAGGGTTAAACCCAGAAAAGTATGGTTGCTCTCTAAGAGTGAGGCTCCCTGGAATCACTCCTTCCCAAGCTTGTCTGCTGGAAGTAATTCTGCTGGGAGTAATTCATCACATTTTCTGTTTATGTGGTCCTAACTGTTTATAGCTTTAGTAGATTCTGCTCTAGACAAATTTACCTTGAATGTGATTCTCTGTATTTACCCTTTTCTCCAGATTTCAGAATGAGAGTGTTCCTTGTGACTTCAGTTTTCTGATAGATCCAAGAAAAGTCAGTGGTTAATTTGTTTTTACCTTTTTTCTTGTCACAAGTAATGATGCCTCCTAAACTCTTCACACATTGACACTTAACTGGACCATCCTTTCAAAGATATGTGTATTCTGAACAGTCTTAATAAGAAATAAGAGGGTCACCTCCTCTGAGGCATAAGGCAGACATGCTTATAGTCTAGTGAATAAAGATAATTTGCGAAAGAGCAGGAATGTTTACTATCTATTGTAAAATATGTGGGTTCCCTATGATCAGGATTCTGTAGTATAATACAGTTTGTGTGCACGTGTTTCTTGGCACTTTTCACATCATCCTGTTGGAATTGGGGTTCAGGAACCAACACAAACATTGTTATTTTGGCAATTCAGATTTCTGTGAGTAATCTATAACCCAGGAGTCTTAAGTCTTCTAACATCAATGAATTTATGACACACTAACAACTTACATTGGATCAATTGTTGTTCTCAGATATTTTTTCCAAAAACATGCACTAGATTCATTTATTTAAATCCAGACCTTAGACTGTGTTCTATCTAACATAAGGCTACCTTTCGTTCATTGGGGGAGCTTTGCAGTGGGTTAAGGGACTTGTTATTTATGTTTATGCTGCATGAAGTGGTCTCTACCATGAGAACCATCCAACTGGAAAATGTAGGAAAAACCAAGTCCTTGACTTTAGCTTAAATGTTCATTAGTACTCATTAGTATTCATCTCTACTTTGGAAATCAGTCATTCAGCCTCTTTCCTCTTTGGTTGTTATGGACAACAGAAAGGCTTTAAGCTTTCCTCTTGGGAACCAAAACCTAGTCTGCTATTATAAACACATCTTACTATTCTTGGATTAATGTCTCAGGGCAGGAAGAGAGGTCAATAGAAACTTGAGAAATCCACCTGGATTTCTAAGGTAGACCTTGTTGGTTTATAGGCGTTGTGGAGGTCAGGTATGGGACCTTGGTGGATATTATTTAATCTCATCCTTCTGCTTGAAATTCCATTGCTAATAACCTTAAGTAAATTCTGCAAGACAAATTGAATGGATTTGGTGACAGCCAATGTCCATCAGATTATTCAGAGACACCAACAAAATGGCATACTCAGAGAAATTCATCAGAAACAAGGAAGGTGAAAAAATTGATGGTGGATATTCTTGGGAGATAACTCTTCATGAATCTTTAACATTTCTCCGTGACTTCTAAGAGTCATTGATGGTCTTTATTGAAGGCCATCTTCTGAAGGATGCTTGTATCACAAATAACCTTGGAAACACATCATAGGCATCTTTTGTTAAAACAAAGAATATTTTTGATTATGTCCTTGGAAAACAGAGACAGTGTCTTCCTTTGGAATGAATAGCAGGCATGTTCACTGCACATTATTAAAAACTTGGGATCACTAAGTTAGAGTTTCTCTCTTTTTCTCTTCTTAATGCAATCTTTTCCTTGCTTAAATTTATCTATACCTCTTCATACAACCTTATAGAAATTGTTACTGTAGTACTAATAAAAATGTTGATACTGCAACTATTGCTTTTGCTGTGCAAAATAAACTGTTTTTTGTTTCTGAGACAGGGATCTTGAATCTTCTACCAGCATCCATAAATTGGTGACAGGCTAACTTCTGAACTAAAGACTATTATGAAATCTCAGACCCTCTCAGTCTTGACAACCATTTACAAGTATTAAATCAAAATAGTTAATAGAACTAAATATGGAATATTTACAAATATGGGGAAATACAGAAGTGTATCTTCATAACCTTAAAAAATGTCCTAAAAGGACATAAACACAAAATTAACTATTAAATAGCAAAAGTGGTAACTGCAATCCAACTAAATCTAAGAACTTAATTTCTTCAGCAAAATTTAGGGTGGGCCCTAGGGAAATTTCAGAATTATTGTTGCCAGAGTTAGATGGAAGAAATAGAAAATAATTATTTCAGATTACACCATGGACATTAAAAGAAGAAAGAAGTGATATTATTTCCAAGTAGTAGTAAATGCAAAATTTATTTGGGGAAAAAAATAAAACAGATGAGATCCCAAAATTTCCACAAGTTAATCTCAATCAATTATGGGATCACAATCACATTTTTTTGGTTATCTTAATATAATTTGCAGCCATATGGTCCCTACGCTTCTAAATATTTCCAGTTGTGTTTCTTAGGAAAAAAGACATTTGCTTATATGACCATGTTGTACCTACCAAAATAAGAATAAAAGCTTATCAGTATTAACATTCATCTAAAACTATCATCTATTCTATAGACACTTTTTCATATTTCTCAATTGTTCCATTAATGTCTTCTATAGCAAAAAGAAAGAAAACTAAGCTGAACCTGTATCAAACAATCCTCTATAATATGTTGCATCTAGTCTTCATGTCTTATCTCTTTATTGTCTTCTAATCTGCAAAAGTTCACAGTCTTTTATTGTCTTCATTGACCTTAATCTTTTTAAATAGTTGCAGCATTGTTTTGTAAGGTGTTCCATTATGTGGGTCTGTCTGGCATTTCCTCATGATTATATTACAGTTATGCATTTCAGGGCAAGCATGAACAACATAAGTGACATTGTATTCTTGCCAGTGTATTATATCAGGAGGCCCTTGATATTGGTTTGATTTATTACATAGGTTAGTTAATGCCAATTTTCTCATTTTTCTCTTATAACCAAAAATTATATGGGTACTTGATGAATATGTGTCTGTCATTCACATACTTGGTGAATATGTGTCATATTTTAATTCATTGCAGTTTACTCATTCATTGATGATTTTCATCTGATTTTTCCAAATAGTCTTTTAACTTGACCATTTCTTCCATATTTATCAATTGACATTAAAATAGAAAAAGTTTCTCCTTCAAATATTCAAGTTAAGTGATTTTTTAAATCTATGTCATCATTGTCCTGTGGTTTCACATTTCCTTTGACACATTTCATTATATGTCTGATTTATAAAGATCCCAGTTAAAGAAGGAAAGGCCTATCATATAATTGGTCTGTCAAGTGAAATTGGCTCAAAGAATATAGTTTTGTGGAGATAATAAATAAATTAATTAATCCAACCCTATAACATCCCCAAATATCTGGGTAGCATCAATCATCAAATTCAAATTAGTTCAATAAAAACTGACATGTGACTAAATAAAAATAGAAGACACAGAAATTAAGTCATTAACTCTGCCAGTTTTCTTCAGTGAGGATCACTAGTTTCTTTTACTTCAATGAGACACAGTATACCTCTCACAAGGAGTATTATTGGAATGCCAAACTGCTATATTGCTTTGAAACTGTGGAGAACTATTCTGTAGTATTCAACTTTTTTTTCCAGTAAGTATCCATGGTATTTTTTCTATTAAATATTTTAGAGCTGTGCCCTTGTCATGCAATATCACTTAACTATATATTTGTGAAGTGAAAGAGGATAAGCAATCATATGTATCCAAGCACATAGTAAGTGTATTAATTATCTCACAATCCTATCCACTTATGCTTGTAGAAAAGCACATGCATAAAATTATGATTTGGATTAAAGTCTAACCGTAGCCAGTAATGTTTCATCAGAAATCATCTTGTGATAGAACATTTTGAAAATTAGACTATTCTTTTTTTTTTTTTTTTAATTTTTTTTTTTTCAATGTTTTTTATTTTATTTTTGGGACAGAGAGAGACAGAGCATGAACGGGGGAGGGGCAGAGAGAGAGGGAGACACAGAATCGGAAACAGGCTCCAGGCTCCGAGCCATCAGCCCAGAGCCTGATGCGGGGCTCGAACTCACGGACCGCGAGATCGTGACCTGGCTGAAGTCGGACGCTTAACCGACTGCGCCACCCAGGCGCCCCTAAAATTAGACTATTCTGAGGCAATTCATGCAATGAAACCTTTATGAAAGAACACTTCAAGAATGCTGAGACCCATTTGTTCATAGATATGTACTGAATTATTCTCATTTCTCCCAAATGATTCGCTTTTCTATATAAATAAGGTTGATCTAACATAAATGTGACAATTTAGATTTTTCTCTTCTTTAGATTTTTCTCTTCTTAAGGTATAATCTCAGTTGAATTCAAACTCTTTAATTTTTAGACTTTTAAAAGTTATGATCCTCTCTGATTTTAATGTGAATTTTTATTTATTTTTCCTCACAATAGAAGTTTAAGATATTTTGTGTCAAAGTCTCAAGGGAAAAAAAGAACTAAGCTTTTCTAACTAGGACATAAAGTGTCCATTCTAGCAAAAATTCAGTTTCGAGTGCTACCAAATATATGCCTGTTTTTTTTTAAGCTGTATTAATCTATTTTAATACTTCTCCACATTGTTTCCCCTCTTCCCATTCTGAGAACACTTTTTTCCCCCATTTTACCACCAATCCCTAGTTTACTAATATCTTCATGCTTATATAGGGTTATATTATTGCTTAAGAAGAGATTTACTTTTAGATATAAGATGATCACTCAAAATTAAATACAGCAAGGTATTAAGTATTAATATTGATAACATTACCTTATTCATTTTATATTTTTGGATGTAATTTATTGCAGTAGAATTTTTCATTAAGAAAACAAAAGTAAATAAAGACAACATTTTTAAAACAATTTGACACCTTAATTCGATAAATTATTTAATATATAATCAACCTAAATACAAAAGTAAAACTACTTCAAGATTTATAATATAATGTACTTTTATGTGGATTTTTTATATGTATGTATATGTACATACATATCACAAGTAACAAAAATATGCTTCATATATCTGTAGCAGCTAGAATCAACTATATATTTTAATGAATGTGCCCTTTGACTCCATTTTGATCAATGATAATGTTATAGTTTATAACATTTCTAATTTAATGCAATTTGTATTTATATGTGAATACACTAGCAAAATATGGTTCTCTGAGAGTTATTTATATTTTTGGATATAAAAAGACAATATTATTTATGGATACTCAATGCACTTCCTTCAAAGGAGAAAACTGATTATAATAAATATTAGAATCGATAATATATGTAAAAACAAGACCCAGATGGACGAAGATTTTGCATTCACTTCACTTATAAATTGAACATGAGTGATTAACATGTGGACTCTGGATTGAGGAGAAAGGTTAATGATGTCCCCATCCCAGTTGACTCATCCAAAGAATAGGAAAGTGGGCATGAATTTACAGAAAGCATCCAAGGGGTGCCTGAGTGGCTCATTTGGTTGAGCATCTGACTCTTGATTTCAGCTCAGGTCATAATCCCAAGGTTGTGGGATCAAGCCTTGCATCAGGCTCCATGCTGAGCAGGGAGCCTGCTTAAGATTCGCACTCTCTCCCCCGTTCTGCCCCCTCTCCTTCGCTCGTGCTGTCTCTCTCAAATTGAAAAAAAAAAAAGAAAGCATCCACTTTCTTCAGCACAAATTTAATAAAATCTAATAAAATTGTTCTCAGTATTATGAATATGTCAAAAAACTTCACATTGAGGGGTGCCTTGGTGGCTCAGTCAATTAAGCATCTGAGTCTTGATTTTGGCTCAGGCCATGATCTCACAGTTTGTAAAACCAGATTAAGTCCCACCTCAGGCTCTGTACTGACAGTGAGAAGCCTGCTTGGGATTATCTCTCTCCGCTCTCTCTGACCCTTGCCTGCTTATGTGTGCATGAGTGCACGCTTGCTCTCTCTCAAAATAAATAAATAAACATTAAAAACATAAGAAAGAAAGCCAAAAAACTTCACATTGAATCAGTCTTGCAGAAGTGTGTATCACCAATATGACAAGACACTCGATATGGATGATATGGGAACCACACTGAAAAAAAGTGGAAGAAAGAAGAACTTCAGACTGGAGCCCAAATAGAGTAAATTTCAGACCTGTCTCTGGCCCTAAATTTAGTTGCCATTTGAGCAAGTTATGTAAACTTCTGCTTCAAGTTCTTCATGTGTAAAATATGAGATAGAAATGAAAGTTAGAAAAATGATATCAAAATATATGGCCTCAAAATTCCTAATTCCCTGAGTCCATTTTCACCTGAAGGGGATACTAAAGCTCATTAAGTGTATTTTGATGTCTACCCCTGAAATAAGGCAAAGATCAAAGTGAGGCCTTCCCAGGCAGTATTTATCAAAGCAGAACTCTGACTTCTCCTAAGGAATTGTTCTCAATAAGATATGCTCTCAGCCAGAAAAGGAACAGTCCCATTTGTCTTTTCCTTTAACTTCTTCATGGTCACTAGTTTGTAACACTTCACCCTCTGGAGAAATAACTGCCTGCTTCCTGTCAGCCTCATTAATACTCCCTTCAGTGAACTCCTGGCTGATGCCCAGCTAGGGTGCTTTTCTTCAAATAGAGCCTGGCAATAATGATAGAGATAACTGATTGGACTAAGTTTAGATTTTTAACCGTGTGGCTTCACAGCAAGCCTGGAGGCCAGGTGCTAATAACAAATTCCTGTCTTGAAGAAGAGTGTGAAACCGGGAGAGTAAGATAACCGTCTATTCTTTATGTTTTTAACTCAGGTTTAAATTTCTAAAACATCATCATTAAGTTACGCCTCGTATTTATTTTTTATAATCTTATTCATGTTTTACGTTGATTTTGCTGAGAAAAGTAATGACTGTTTCCTTTTTGAATGTTATTTGCCCAAGTTGATCTTCTAAAAATGCTGTAACTTTATAGTCACAATTTAGAGCAAATCTACAGGTAGTAGAGAAACACATATTGAGAAAAACTCATCATAGATGAACACTCAGGTGAATTCATTATTTTTCAATTTTCTTACAAATTACAATAGAGAATCATCTTTCTCTACTTTTGGAACATACATAATAAATGAAGTAGAATGGAAATTAAAGTATATAGTAATTACATACTTCTAGGCAGAAGTAGTAAAAACTGTGTGTATACAAGGAGATTTTTATTTAATTAGAAATCTTTATTTGGAAAATTGGCACATAAAATTATATGGAAGAAGTCATCATCCAGATTTGTTCATTTGCATTTAGTCAATTTACATAAAAGTTTTTAGAAAATTAAAGGCTAGATTGTATATAAAAGGTGCAGTATTTCGAAGGATCTCAAAGATAATACCTTATATCCATTTTCCACAAAAAGGCCGAACTATACCTTGTTTATTAAGATTTTTAACCCAAGGTAAGTTCCTAACAGAGAGATGAATGCTTAATTTAGCAAAAGGATATTATTTTCAACCATTCCTTAAAATGCCAACACATTAAAAAGATCAACAATTTATACCAAACTGCTGGAAAAATATTTTTAATTTATGTTCATACTTTACAATTAATATGCATATGAAAGAAACTTGCTGTTATGAACTCAAGTAAATAAAGTCTGACATTTTAATAGAGTAAGAAAATGTTTTATTTCTATACTGTGAAATATTTCACTGGCCATCAACAGCATGTCTGCTAGCTGTTTCTGCTTTATAAACTGGAATAGAACTTCTGTTTGCCAGATGACCTATTATTTAGCTGATTCATGGATGTGTTTTATGATTTAAAGGTCAATACTATCCATTAAACTTATTACATGAAGCAATATGCTTTTAATCAAAACTGCTTCTGTTTTTAACCTCATTACTTTTGTGTCATGAGGAAGAGGAAGACTTTACTATTTTAAAACCATAGAGACCATATCTAAAACTGAGTGACGGTTATCAGAAATGGGAAGAACCAAGAGCGATACTACTTTCTTTCTTAGAAAACTATCGAAAGAAATTGTTTTACCAGTATAGCGTAACATTGCTGAGTTTGTCATTTTTCTTCAAAGGAAAGTTTACAGATCATATTGATGAGTTCTTCATTGGTCAAGAGGCGTTATTTTGCTTCTTTGCCCATTTACCACCTTCTGTTTATAGAGAGAGACAAGGATCTCCAGATTTTTACGGGAAGTAGGATTCTTATTGAAGGACTGTTTGGTTCTGGTTCTTAGACATTTTTTTCCCCAGATTGAATATCTTCTTTCTCTCCTTTCTTCAACTTCTCTAGTACCTCTATTCCTTACACCTTAGTCAAATTTGCCCTTTGCACTCTTTCTTCCTGATGCCGTAATACCAGTCCCATGTAGTCCTTGGGAGAGTTAAACAATGAAACAAAACAAAACTGGATTGGCAAGCCTGTGTCTAGATCATCTTTAGATTTTGGCTGCTTTAAATCGATATTTCTGCTGTAGGGAGCAGAGGGGAGGTAGACTTAGATCTTCTGCTACCTTTGTAGACTCACACATGTTTCGCTTATTGATATGATAATGTTTTTTGGGCCAAAGAGAAGGGTACTCTTTCTTCTGACTGAACACAGCCCAGAAATGTGGTGCAAGGTTTTCTAAGCAAAGAATAGAGTGGATGTACCCAGTATTTTTGCACTTTGTATTTAAGTTGGCCTTTTAGATACTAAAGAAATATGTAGACAATTTTTGAAATACTAATTTAAAACATAATTGTTGTCATTTCAGAAAGATGTTAGCATTGTGCTTTCCTACAACTCAAATATATGCATTGATATTCACATTTTCTTCCTTTCTCTTAAATGTATGAATGTTTAATATAATGTGATAATTCGTGGTGCACCAAAGCAATTAACTTCTGTTTTTTGTATTAGGATTTTATATTTTATAAATTGAAAATAGTAATGGTTTCATTTCTCAATGACATCTTATATTAGAGGACAGGTTTATTCCTCATACCTTACTATGCTTTTACAACAGATTAGGATTAACACAGACCACAGGTTGTGTAAAGCTTTAAAATAGCAATACTTTATCATGGAAAACCAACACATTTTAAAAGTTGTTTAACAAAAAGTTGCATCAGTTTCCATACTCGCTAGTTAGGTTGAGTTTTACATTCACAACATTTTGCATGCCTTTAGTTTCTTTTCTCTTTTGGATTTGGGAAGTTTGGGGCTTGAAGAAATACCTAATTTTCATCAGATTAGTAAACATTTTGTCTCATGAGTTCAAATTTAATTATTATTTTAGCTGTTTAGTCTTCAAATTGTATTTCAATTTCTTTATACTTTTTATTTTTATACATTTCTCTTGAAAAACATACATGAATAAAAATCAAATAAGGCAAACTAAATATATGAATTATATTCAATAACTTATGTTTATAAGAACCCTGGGACTATTTTTTAAAAGCAGAGCAAAGATAGAACATAGACAAAGAGGTTCTACTGGAAGGTTCTGAAAAAAGAGTAGTGACCCGTATCTGAAAAAGACTTAGGACACACTTCTGTGTCCTTCTCTAGGAGAACATCCTATAATTTAAAGAAAAACAATACTTTAGAATTATTTAAATTTTACTTTTCCCCTTTGAAATTATTAAAGGTAAAAACTAAGATTTAGAATTATAATTAAAGGGGTGCCTGACTGGCTCAGTTGGTTAAGCGTCTGACTTTGGCTCAGGTCATGATCTCACCATTCATAAGTTGGGGCTCTGAGTTGGGCTTTATGCTGACAGCTCAGAGCTTGGAGTCTTCTTTGCATTCTGTGTCTCCCTCTCTCTCTGCCCCTCCCCTGCTTGTGCTTGCCTTCTCTCTCTCTCCCTCTCTCTCTCTCTCTCAAAAATAAATAAAAACATTATTTTTTATTATAATTAAATATTTTGAGTGATTTTCAGAGTTCTCGGGTTTTTCCTTAACAAGCCGAGTCTATTGTGTTAAAAACATACAAAATGAAAATTTAGGTTTCTACGTGTGTGTGTGTGTGTGTGTGTGTGTGTGTGTGTGTGTGTGTAGATGAAATATGTAAGTCCTACAAGCCAATGAATTATTCTTTCTCATAAATGTATTTGTTGAATATGTTTTGAAATATGTCTGGGTTGTATTCATACGTACATATAACTAGCACAAATCTGTATTTACATTTGTAATCATAAGTGCCTTTATTGCAAACTGTCTCTTGTTAAAAAACAAAATTCAGTGGAGTAAACTTAAAGATTTCGTTGGCTTTATTCAACAATTTGTAAATCAGGAAGCATCACATCTAGCAAATAGGAAGGAGCTCTGAGATGCTGTACAAAATGGAAGATTTTTAAAGGCAGAGAGGAGATGAGACAAATGAGTCATAAATAAAAGAAAGATTTATTTCAGGCAAGGTCACCTTCCTTTGGGGGAAGGGTGAGGGTCTATCAGGCAGATCACCTCACTAGTGCTGACCAGGTAATTCTGGATTGACTGGTTAAAGGTCACATTCCTGGGAGAAGCTGAAACTGCAATTAGGTTAGATATTAAATTTTGGCTTGCTGACATGGGGTTTAGCACAAATAACACCATTTTGGCCCTGTTGTCCTTTTAAATGCAGCTATTTATATATATATATAGTATATAGAATCAACATGTGTGGTTATCAGAGTACATTAATTTCTTAGTGTATTGTTTAAAAATATAGGTCAGAGAAAGTTAATTACCCTGACAGTAAAAGCTAAAATGGATTAAATTTGAATAAAATAATTTCTGGAAGAATTAGACTTTGATGACCTTTGAAAATCACCACTGTCATTGTTACATTTTGACCAGTGAATTTTATAATCTGTATTATCATCATAATTTCTCTTTGGACCTTTTTTCTTTTAACAGGTTTCCATCCAATTATTCAGAGCATTTCGGTCAATAATCTCACATACAATAATGAAATATCTATGCCATTGTTTATTGCCTGGATTGTATTAAAATCAAATCTATGTAGCTAAAACAGAATTGAAATATAAATAATAATTTAGAGATTTTAAGAAATACAATTTGTTACCATACCTATATTACACAAATATTCCTTCTAAATGTCTGATGTTAAGAATCAATTAATATATCATTGATGAGTTTCATTAACCATTAATGGTCATCGATAAAGTTGAAAATTTGGATTTTCTCATAATTCTCCATAAAATTTAATGAGCTACATTTCATAAGGTGTAAATGAGAAGAAACACTTTAATATTTTAAAATAATTAAAATGCAAAGGATTATTATATAACATTTAAATGTATTGTCAGTTTATTTCAATTAATGTCATTTTCAAAAATTAGAATTTTTTTGAAGATGAGTTTTAAAAATTTTTTAATGTTTATTTATTTTTGAGAGAGAGAGAGAAACAGAGTGTGAGTGAGGGAGGGGCAGAGAGAGGGAGAAACAGAACTTGAAGCAGGCTCCAGGCTCTGCACTGTCAGCACAGAGCCTGACCCAGGGCTCAAACTCACAAACTGCTAGATAATGACCTGAGCCAAAGTTGGATGCTTAACTGACTGAGCCACCCAGGCGCCCCTTGAAGATGATTTAATACAAATAATTAACTAATACTAAAATATTTCCATGGGAAATTTTAAAAACTATGCACAAGGTAAACTTTTAAAGTTAGGGCAATTCATTAGAAACTAACATGTGTTATGCTAAATCAAAATTACTCTGGTTTCTGGGCTATTTTTGCCTAATACTGTTAAGAAATGCATGTGTAAGACCAATACAAAAGCTCTACATGGGATGCTAGATAACGCTTCTCTAATAATATCTACTTTTCATTAATGCATCAAGAACAACTTTCTAAAAATAACAAAAAGAAAGTTCTTCTATTGTTGAGAAAAATTTCATTCTAAATGCAGCATCCCTTGGAAAATTGTATTGTCTTTTCCCTTTCATTTCATAATTGCATTTTGAAGATGCTTTCTCTTCTGGCCAGGAGTGAACAAAATATTCTGTAATTACCCTTATGTTATAAACTACAACAAAATGACAATAAAAAAATGTCCATGAGAAAAGAGAAACAAATGAGGTGAAATATAGTATTTCCAAGGGTTTTGGCATAGACCTAATTCCAAGATTGTGGCTCCCATAAGAGAGCCCAGGAATCTTTCTTGTTCAATTGAAGAGAGAGGTAATGAAGTGTGGGTCATCAAAATGACTAGAAAATTCCAAAATATAGTATATAAAAGAAGGAATTTGCATGTATAAAGCACTTAAGAAACTGCAAAAAGTGTCTTCTTTACTCTTGATTGAAAACCAATCTACTCATTCATAGGGTGAGAACACATGAGATTAGGAAAGAATAGGATCCAAGGAAAGAACAATTACCAAAAAGTTATAAGTTAAATAATTCCCAGAGCTCATATATTTCAAGTAATCAGTTGAGTTCCACCTATCAAAGATGGAGAATTCTCACTGAATACATGGGGCATTCAGTGTAGACCTCAGAAGGGTTTTTATTACTAATGAGGCTAAATGAGTCTTGGAATGAAGGCTGTCACAAAATGAGCAAACTAATGCCACGAATATAACTACCTTCCAGAAAATATCAACCACTTTTTAAATGAGTAACACAAAATTCAACACTTTTACATGTAAATCAACAGTGCCCAGAATCCATTATAAAGAAGCAGGTGAATATCACCCATAATCAGGAATGTGGCATACAAATAAAAAATAAGATGAAATTAACAGAAAAAGACATTAAAAGAGCAATTCTAAGAACATACCATTTACTCATGAATGATCATGATGAGGAGAGAAAATAAAAAAGATCCAAATGGAACTTCTAGAGATGAAAAATATAATATATGAAAACATTCATTTGAAGGGCCCTAAAAAAAGACAGAAACCACACAGAAGAGAAAATGAGTGAATTTAAATGTATAGCAAAAGACCTTTCCAAAAGAATGTATGTGCAACAAATATAAAGTCTGTCAATAACATGTAGTGCCATATCACATGATGTAACACACATACAAACAGTTTCAGATGGAGAGGTGGAATAGCAAAAAAAACGTATTTGAATAAATAACTGCTGGAGATTTTCCAAATTTGTTGAAATCGGTAAGCCTAGAGAATCAGAAACTAAGCCCAAATATCATAAACTTCAAACCACAGCAAAGCACATGAAGCTGGTAGAAACCAGTTATTAAGAGAAAATCTGAAAAACATTAAATAATAAAAGACAAATTATATAAGGAGGGGAAAATAATAAGAATGAGAATCGGCTTTTTGTCAGACATAATTAAGTAGAAGACAATGTAGCAATACATTAAAGAATTGAGGTGGGACGGGGAGAAACTGCTGAATTAGAATACTATACCTTTTGAAATGTGTTTTCACAACACAGGTAAAGTAACTTTTTAGAGAAACACTGTTGGCAGATCTTCACTACCAGAAATATTATAGCAAGTTCTGCAGGCCTAGGAAAATAGTATCAGATAGAAAAGTGGATCTACATAAATAATCAAGAGAACCAAAAAATGGTAAATATATCCAAATGCTCAAAAGCAATAACATTCACCATTACCTTCATTTTCTCATCTTCTATTCAGTCCTCAATATGCAGAATTCTGGTACCCATTCTTACATCTCCACATCCTGGATGACATCTTCTAAAAGCCAAATCCAAAATCACCGTCAGGGTTACTTACATGTTCTTTCTGCTGTGTACAGTGCTCATGGCTCAATTCTTTCTTGTGGAAATTCATATTGGATTTTCATGAGTGAACCGTTCCTGATTCTCCTGCTCTCATATGTTTTAAGTTTTCTCTGTCTTAGGGTACCTGGCTCTCTCAGTCAAAAGAGCATGTGACACTTGATCTCGGGGTTGTGAGTTCAAACCCCACCCTGGGTTTAGAAATTCCAAAAATAAATAAATAAACTTAAAAAAAGTTTTCTCTGTATTATCTCCCTCTTATTATCCCATAACAATGATGTTCATCAGTATTTTCAACTTACTATATTTTTGTTTTACATAGGCACTTTCCACTAACAAAATATATACTAATATAGTTGTTGATCACTTACTTGTTGATTCCCTCCAATTATTTATCTTGCATTTAGAGAATGGTACTAACATATAGATTCATACGTTTGTCAAACAAACTTTATTTATCACCACCAAGTCTCAATCTCAAAACATCTAGAATGAACACACAATCTTCAATGGCAAAATGCGTATTTTAGCTTTATATTCATTATATTGTTTAATAGTATTTTCATTCGTCTACTTGGCTAGTCAAAAAATTAAGTATCTTCCTTCCAGCTTCTTATCACTGTTTAAACAAAAATATATTGAACACCTTCTACATATCAAACATATCACTGTGTACTAGAAATATAAAAATAAAAGATAATGTCTGTCCTGATGGAGGTGAGGCATTTGAGAAACAATGTCACAACAATGTGAAAAAAGGCCAGGAAAATGAACTAAGGAAATATTCAAACCTCACTGGAGTGATCATGTCCATTGAGCCTCATAGATGAAGTACTATCATTACCTGTCATTGAAAGTTGAATGGGGTTTATGAAAATGAAAACAAACAAACAAAAACAAAACAAAACAAAACAGCAACAAAAAAAAACACAAGGATATCTAGGCAGAGGAAACAGGGTATGTAAAGCCAGAAAGTCTTGATATAGAAAAAGAATATAATCATATGACTGTGAGTAAGAGGAATTAATGTTGAATCTATGGCAGAATTTGAAGCAGCTTATGCATTTTATTAAGGGCATATCGACTTGGATATTAAGGACATATCTATATGTAAACAGATATATATTATAAAAGGAGACTGAAAATTAGAGAATTTACTTCATGATCTTTAAGAAAGGGAATGACAAAGTCTTACTTGTGTTTTAGAAACATTAACACAGATGTATAAAGAATTATGTTGATGAAGAATTATTGGTGCAGAAATGAAACAGACTTCTCTCCCTTTCTTTTAAATTTTTCCCTGTGGTGATTTGACCTCTTTGACTTTGCCACCCACTGCACTCCAAAGGGAGGATAATATGCTAATATAATCGTTCCAATCCAATTCCCATTTTGTTGGCTGATTTATGCAGAGTAGTGAATTAAATTTACAGCTCAAGTGAATTTAATATGTCTAGCGATTAACATGGGAGGAAACAACTAAACAAAACAAAAACACCTTGTGGGGAAATCACAACTCTTATGAGATTTGGATATTGGTTTTTAAGTCACACTTAATAGCAACAAGTATTATGGGCTGAAATGTGACAGGTGGTATTGTTGGCTTGGGCCTTTAATTGTTATACACAGGGAAGTGATTTATTTGGTTCATAAAAGACTAGCACGGGTCCTTAAGCTACAGGCCCCCCTAGTAGGGCTTTGGCAACAGAGAAAATGACTTATATATTTGTTCATTTTAATCTCTATTATATTAGAAGCTTGAATGATCCATTTTAAAATCAGCAAGGAAATGGGGGCACCTGGGTGGCTCAGTTGGTTAAACATTCAACTCTTGATTTCAGCTCACCTCATGATCTCACGGTTCGTGAGTTTGAGCCCCACATCGGGTTCTGTGTTGACAGTGTAGAATCTGCTTAGGATTTTCTCTCTCCCTGCCCTTCCCTTGCTCTCTCTATCACTCTCCCTCTCTCTCAAATTAAATGAATAAACTTTTTAAAAAAGAAAGGAATAAGGAAAAAAAGTTCAATTCATGTAGATTATGAAAGTTGGGGCTAACAGTAGCAAATGGGTTTCTTCTTCCTCCCTCCTTCTGCAACAGAATTCTGTTCCTGTTATCCAAAGTACTCATTTCATGTGTACTCTGTACTCAGCCCCTCTCTCCTTATGGACTTTGGTCCTTCCATTAGTTTCTCTTGTGCTCTCCTTCTTCCCTATGCATTGTTTTCAAACGCATGCAAATACTGCTTAGCCTTTCTGTCTCACAGCACTCCTTTAGCTTATTTGGCTCGTTGGTTTTTGCCTTTTCTTCCAAGTTGATTATAAATTCCACTAGGGCAAGGGCTAACACTGTTTGTTCAACTCTGTATATCTAATACACAGATCAATGCCAGAAGTCCAAAATGCATCCTGAAATTAGTGGGGAGTCATTAACACAGATTTAAGCAAGGGAAATGACATGATCAAATTTTCATTATGTATTGTTCAGGGGTCTGTTGGAAAGATGAAGAGGAGAGAACATAGCTGTAAGGACACTTATCTATTACTTGGCAGCTCCATGGACTCCTGCTTCACTAATTTCATCCTCTTTGTGATCATTCCCATAAGCATGAAAACCTGCTACCACACTTACAAAAGTTCTCAATGACTTCATATTCCTTCCAGCAACATCCCTGTTTGCACACTCCTATAAAACAAAAACAAAAACTCTTGAAACATTAAAGGCATCCTCTTGTATATTTCTCTTCCCATTCTCACCAATTCACACCTCATTCTTTCAAGTTTGTAAAAATTCCCAAAAATTTGATGGGCTCTTTTCAAGTACCATTTGATGAAAAATTTTCCAAACATCATCAACATCCCATGGAGCTAGAAACTTGATGAGAACATGTGGTTTTTACCTCGACTTTGGTGTGAGGATGCCAGATAGACTACAATTAGCTCATGAATTTATGAACAAAAAATAATAATAATAAACTAATGGTGAATGAATTTAGGACTCTCTATATATCTCTGTGTGGGGGTGGTGGTAAAATGTACATATATTTAATAAAAGAGCTAACAAGCCCTTATATGTTAGTTTTGCTTGATTGTGTTGTGCGTATTATACAGTCTTTTGATTAGATATTTATAAAATGTTATTCTTTTCAGATCGAGAATCTATGGCACAGACAGTAATAACTTGTACCGGGTTATGATACTATACAATAGTAAATGAGAATTTTGACCTAGGTTGTCTGACTTCAGTGTAATAGCGTATTATAGTGTCTCCACTGAGTGAAATACAAATGAGGACAATTTTTGTCAAAAGGAGTATTCCACATTATTTTATTTTGACCCTTTAGCAATTTTCATTTCAGAAAAATATTCAGGGCAAGATCCAAGCTTTACTTCATGACATAAAAATCAAGCTTATTAATGATACCTAACATTTTTGAATGTTTTCAAATTGTTTACAAATGAAAGCTTTTTGTAAAATTTTTAAAATGTAAATTATTCTTAGCTTCCTTAAAACATTATTATCATTTCAACTAAAATTTATTTCAGTAACCTTTTGGCCATAGCAATATAGAGCAAACACCTTCAAATGTATCGCACTACATTAGGTTAGAATGTAATTATAAACCTCTTTAAGGTTGGTGTTAATGATGAAACACAATAGTAAAGGTACAAGAGTTTTTCTATTGTATTTAATATTCTGAGCCAATACTAGGACTATATTTGAGGACTTTTGCCTCTTCTTTCACCATATTCTTAAGTTTCTTTGACTTAATAACTTATAAGTCATGAGATCGTCAGTAAGGTAAACTCCATAAATGTGAAAAAAATTATTAAACACTTTATTGGAAATATTCTTAAAATGGTAATATCATTACCCAAAAGTTAAAAAAAAAAAACTTACCTAGTCTCTTTGTCTACAGACTAGTTTTTTTTTTTTTTTTTTAATGTTTATTTATTTTTGAAGGAGAGAGAGACAGAGGCAGAGGGTGAGCAAGGGACGGGCAGAGAGAGGGGGAGACACAGAATCAGAAACAGGCTCCAGGCTCTGAGCTGTCAGCACAGAGCCCGATGTGGGGCTTGAACTCACAAGCTATGAGATGATGACCTAAGCTGATGTTGGACGCTCAACCAACTGGCACTCAGGTGCCACACTACAGAATAGTTTTTGTTTTTTTTTTATAGTATCTTTAAAAAAAATGGTTTTTTGTTTTGTTTATTTATTTTGAGAGAGAGAGAATGAGACAGAGCACGAGCAGGGGAGGGGCAGAGAGAGAGGGAGACACAGAATCCGAAGCAGGCTCCGGGCCCTGAGCTGTCAGCACACAGCCCAACGCAGGGCTCGAACTCACAAGAGTGAGATCATGACCTAAACCAAAGTCGGACTCTTAACCAACTGAGCCACCCAGGTGCCCCCAGAATAGTTTTTAATGTTACTTCCACTTGACCGCAGTCTTCCTGCCTGGGCTCACTTTGTACCATTCTTTCCACCTAGAGGTGTAAGCGACCTAGATGGTGTCTGTGAACTTTTTCATAAAGTTGTGTTTTCCAGAATTACTTTCCCTCTCCATCCTTGCTTTCTTGGCCAGGTTGTGCAGATTTTTCTCCTTCCACGCCCTAAGAAAGAAAGTACAGGTACACAGAAACATTGGGGGAAAAAGTTATCTTTACTCAAATCTTAAATTTCCAGGAATTAAGACTTTAAGTCAGTCTTCAATGGTAGGATTGTGCCAGCTGTCTTTTGAGTTTCCAGTAATATTTGCATTAATATTTGCATTCTGATACAAGCATTTATGAGTCATGAAAGTCCAAAGATTTACTTCAAATGTGTCTGAATTCTGCATGCCCACAGAAGCTTCTTTGCTGTCTGCTAATGTGTGTGAAGTTTGGAGGTTCTGTTCAGGGCTTCTCAAAATTGAATATACATAAAAATCAAATGAGAATTTTAGTAAAATATAAATCCTGCGTTGGTAATTGGGGTGGCAGTTAATAATATTCATTTCTACCAAGTTTTTATAAAGCTGTTGGTCTGTGGGCTACACTTTGAATAGCAATATTGTTGAGTACTGCAATAACCCATGTATTACACTCAATCCTTTCTTTTATTTCTACAAGCCTGTGTATCCATAAGTAGTATGTACACAATCTATGAATTAGTAGAGTTTTTAAACTTCCTAAGAAAGACTAAGAAGTGTTTTAAATTCAAATACTATAAACTATTTCAACTAAAATACCAGGGCTCATTACCTTTAAAGTGTCCTTTGCCCAATCCACTAAATGAGGAGATTGACTAGTTTTTTTACCCTATGTAATGCCAGCCTTTCTTCATTTAGTTGGTTCTTCCCCATACATCCCTTCTTTTCTCCACTTAACTTGCACTTTGTCATTGTCTGACATTACCTTTACAAGGATTCACCCAATCCAAGAGTATTCATCGAGGCACTCTCCTAAAGAAAATGGTTTCTCCTATAAGGGAAATTCTGATACCAGTTATCAAGAAAATAATTGTTACCTCATTACACAATATATGTAACATAAAATCATAGGCTTCAAAGGTCTATACATTACTGAATGCATTGAAGACTCCTCAAAGATTGTTTTTTATATATATATATATATATATATATATATATATATATATATATATATTTATATTTATATGTCATGTATATATATATATATATAACTAAATCTAGTCATTCAAATCATTTCAAAGAAATAAGTATTCTTCTATGAAAAAACAAATGTACTTTCAAGTTTGCATGCAAATATCTAAATAAAAGTTATTTAGTTTTTATTGAAATATTATTGGCTACATATATGTGGAAAAATAAAGAGCCATATCTTATGAGGAATAAGATATGAGAAAAAAAGTACTTTCTTATGAGAAACAAAGTACTGTTTTAAAAAGTTACCCTCATCTATTACATTCATACCAGGTAAGAGTTTCAAGGACATTAGAATTATGACTTCCATGAATGTGCAGGAAGTTTCTCCACAGTCAAGTTTTTCCTAAAGTAATAAAAATAATCTATTGATTTCTATGAAAAATCATCTGATATAGAAAGAATGACAAATCTTCCTCCATGCTACTATTCCCAGTATTCTTTGGCTCTTTGTCCTTTCTCTCATTGAAGAGTAGCAGTTCTCTTGTGCACTCTCTGTCTGCTTTCTGCTAAGAATAGAAGGATCTTCCATCATATCTTCCAGCTTTATGACAGTCTAAGCACCTTCTGTTACACCCACAGTTTTACCACACATTCTCTTATCGACTTAAGGGAAGCACATAGACAAACTTCACAAGCAGAGTAACATTTATCCTTTAAATTCTTCACTTGTTGAAAAATTGTTCACTTATGCTATAAATATCTTTCTAGAGAAAGAAAAATAAGTTGAAATTGGAAGCTAATTCTCAGAAGAAGGGGTTATTCAAACATCAATGACCTGATATTTTGACTAAGAATAATTTCCTGCTATAAGAGAAAGACAGCAAAGAGTGATACATTAGCAATATTAAAAGAGGTTAGTATTACTTCTACAACTCAGAATTTGAACGATAATGTTCTCAAAGTACACATCAAATATTTCTTTACTTACTCTTAGAAGGTCTCTCAATTAAATAAATCTGAAGATATAAGGTGATAAAGTATATTCATCTGCTGACAGAAGAATTATTTTCGTATATACTTTTTTTTGTTCTGATATTTTTTGTGGTCCACTACTTTCAGCTTAGTAAAAACTGTAAACACAAATTGAAAAATTGCGAAAGGAAATATATATAAGCCTTTGAATGGTGAACATCCCTAAATGTGAAATAGACTATGAGGACATAATATAGATGACTCTTACTACAAAGTATTTTGTGAATTTAAAAGATATTCAGTTCATTATAAAAAGGAAAATAAATCAGAAGTAATGATATGCTACATGAAGAGACATGGGAGAGGTCAGGACATTTTAAATTTGCCTAAAGAATTATGTTCTGGGACCTCTGGAAGAGTACAAGAGTGTCAGCAAAGATACTTCTATGGTACCGGCTGCTATATGCAAAGAAAATGAAAGTTGCTGTCTGTGTTCAAGAATGTGTGTGGTGGGGGGAGCTAAGATGGCAGAATAGTGGGAGGACCCACAGGCTTGCTTCATCCCTCATGCACACCTAGATACTATCAAATCATTCTGAATACCCAAAAAGATCGATCTGAAGACTGACAGAACAAACTACACAACTAGAAGGAGAGAAGAGTCCACATCCATGAAGGTAGGAAGTGTAGAGGCATAGATTGGAGGAGAAATGGATTGCAGGTGCCGCTGAGGGGAGTGGACCCTGGTCTTGAGAAAGGTGCGAAACAGGACTGCAATCCTTGTGCGATCGCACAAGGCGAATACTTCCCCAAATGAAGCCTAAAACTAGAAAAAAGGGAAATAATAAAGATTAGAGCAAAAATTAATTATATAGAAACAAACAAACAAACAAACAAAAACAGTAGAAAAGATTAATGAAACCAGGAATCCAGTTAAAATATAGGTAGAAGACATGAATAGACATTTTTCCAAAGAAGACATACAGATGGGTAACAAACACATGAAAAGATGCTCAAAATTACTCATAATTAGGAAACTACAAATCAAAACTACAATGAGATATCACCTACACCTGTCAGAATGGCTAAAATTAACAACACAGGAAACAATAGATATTGATGAAGATGAAGAGAAAGGAGAACCTTCTTGCACTATTGGTGGGAATACAAACTGGTACAGCCACTCTGGAAAATAGTGTGGAGGTTCCTCAAAGAGCTAAAAATAGAAGTACCCTATGATGTAGCATTGCACTACTTGGTACACCCAAAGGATACAAAAACACTGATTCGAAGGGACACATGTAACCCCAGTGTTTATAGCAGCATTATCAACAATAGCCGAATTATGGAATAAGCCCTAAGGTCCATCGGCTGATGAATGGATAAAGAAGAGGTGCTACACACACACACACACACACACACACACACACACACACTGTAATGTTATTCAGCCATCAAAAAGAATGATATCTTGGCATTTGCAACCACATGGATGGAGCTAGACTGTATTATACTATGCTAAGTGAGTAAGTCATTCAGAGAAAAACAAATACCAGAGGACTGCACTCATATGTGGAATTTAAGGCACAAAAGAGAGGCAAAACATGAAATAGATTCTTAACTATAGAGAACAAACTTGAGGGTTGCAGGAGGAAAGGTGGGTGAGGGAATGGGTATTCAGAGGGCACTTGTCATGAGCGCTGGATGTTGTATGTAAGTGATGAGTCACTAAATTCTACACCTGAAACTAGTATTACACCGTATGTTAACTAACTAGAATGTAAATAAATTTGAAGCTACAAAAAAAGAAAGAATATGTGTGCACACATGTGTTTGTATGTTATGATTTTTAGAAAAAATTAGGTTATATTGGAAAAATGTATGAAAAATAGGATATTGGACATATGCACTTCTTTTATTAGTAATAAGGAATTTTATAAGGAATAAGATTGTAAAATTTGCCCGTAACTGTATTCTATAATTAAATCAATATTGTTATTTATCCACGTAAATTTCATTGTACACATTTTTTGCTGTTCCTTAAAATGAAATCATAAGTATACTATATTTAGGTACAATCAATATTTTCTTATGTTAATGAGACAATTCTATATTCTATGTCTTTAATTAACACCATATCAAGTATATTTTTCTACTTTGCAATCTTTGTTTTCACTAACCTCTACAACACCCATCTTCTTTCTTCCTCATTACCATATTTTCCTTGCTCATACTATTGTGTGTTATAAAAATAATTAATAGAACAATCATATATCTCAATGGTAGCAAACAACACAGATTTGCTTATGGCTTGCTTTTCTACTCATGAATATATTGTAAAAGCAGAACTACTAGCAGTAAAAATTAAATAATTTGATCCTTTGTACAGTGGCTTAGTATTCCATGGTAAAGATGTTCTGTAATTATTTCAGTCTTTCCACTGTTGATTAGCATTTAGATAAATTTGAGATTTATTTTTCCATCACAAAAGTACTGTAATAAATTTTCTCATAGCATGCCTTGAGTATAAGCATGTGTATATGCTGTGTGTGTGTGTATGTGTGTGTGTGTGTGTGTGTGTGTGTGTGTGTGATTCCAGTGGTGAAATGGGTCAAAGTGTACACATTATATATTACTCTACAAATACTGAGAAACACATTCTAGCACATATGTTGAAATTCACATTTTTCTGTCAATCACTGAGAGTAGACTTTGCCTACATTCATGCTAGCATTTAAAATTTTCACCCATTGAATTATGCGAATTTGAGAGTTAAGTAGTTATGGCTCAGTAGTTAGAGCTTGTTACTTTTATTTGCATTTTCCTGAACACTAACAAAATTGAGTTTTCATATCCTCTGGAAATTTAAATTTCTACTTCTATGTATTGTCTATTAAAACTGTGCCATGTTTCAATTAAATACTCATCATTTGTAATAAAATTCAGGAGAGTTTTGTATGTTTTAAAAACTACCTATTACATTATCATTTGATTTGCATTTATTTTATAGAACATTGCTTTTCTCTTGCTTTTAGTGTATTTTTGAATAAAATGTTAATTTTTTGTATTACCAATATTGTCATTACTTTGTAACTTTTGTACTTTATAATTTCTTTAATATGTCCTCATGTTTCCCAAATTGAAGCATTTACTCTTTTTAATAAACATTGCAGCATTTATTCCTTCTGAATTTTTCTTTATAAACTATTGTTAGAGCTTACATTTTTTTCTTTTTTAGATTGATAACTATTTGTGCCAACACCATTTATTAAGTGCACATTTTATTATACTATAAGGTCCAATACCAAGAATGAATTGTATTTCTTACAATTTAAGTTCCTGTGCTCCAAATTCAATACTGTACTATTTTGTATACAAAAACTTTTTTAAGTTTTTTATATGATAAAGCAAAATCTTCCTGACCAAACTTGTTTTATATATATTTATCAATCTCATCAATGAGAACCCTCAACTCTGAACTTGAGCCTAGTTGTTGGATGGAAAAATTGGGTGTGTTTCGTGATGATTGGTCGAATGTACATTGCAAGTAGAAAGAAGATTTCCTCTTCCTTTTAGTCATAATGGACTTATTACTTTCTAGTCTTTTAAATTACATGTAGCCATGTGACTCACTTTAGCCAGATTACTGTGAATGGAATGGGCTTATGTGTGCTTTAAGAGAAAGAGCACTGAGGAACCGGCACATGATTCACCATATTCTCTTTCTTTGACTGAGAGGTCAGTAAAGTCTTCTGTTGCAATGACGGTTTCATTGGATGGAGTAGTTTGTTACCTACGTCATGACTAAATATGACAAATACTGCTCTTCTACTAACAAAACCTTTATCATTGCATTGGACATGTATTATGAACATGAAATAAATCTTAGAATTTTATTCTAAATTTTTATTATACTTTGTTTTCAGAGTACTTACAGTTTCACAGAAAAATTGAGCAGAAGGTACCGAGATTTTCTGTATACTGCTTACCCTCATACATGCAAAGCCTCCTCTTTTGTCAATATCCGTCATAGAGGGGTACATTTGCTAGAATTGAAAAACTGACACGGACACATCATTATCATCCAAAGTCCATAGTTTATATTAAGGTTCACTTGGTGTTTTATATTCTATGACATTGGACAAATTTTAATGATATATATCTACAATTATTCACTGCCTTAAAAATCTCTTTTGGTTGGCCTTCTTATACTTGCATTTATAATTGAAATGATATAAACTTAAGCTGAAAATTTATGAAAAACTAATTCAGTTTATGACTATAACTTGAAGAATTGTAAAATAGCTTTGATACATGAAAAAAAAATTATCAAATGAATCACAGATAGTGATGTCCAGGCTCAGGATCCCTTCAAATGTCAATTTGAAGAAGCAAGAGTTGGGAAGGGTAGAGCACACTGTCTACATTTTAATGATTGCAGGCCAAAAATATTTTCAAGAAACAGAAAGGAATAATGGTTTTATGCTTAATTTCATTTTTAATTTGGTTTCTACTGCTATATAGTAAACTGCAAAATATTAATGGATCGACTCAGTGTATTTTAAAGTATATTCATTCTGAAGTACTTTACATTAAGATCAAACTGCAAAATGTGAAATATAAATTTTGGAAATCTTCAGATTCTAAGAATCAATAATGGACATTTGTGTAAGTTATATTATATGAGACATGAAATGAAAAATTGAGCTCATATCATCAAAATAAAGAGTTGCTCTCATCTGTTTTTAATATATTCTCCTTCTAATTTTAATTTTGTAAAGTTCAATCTCAACATAACAAAGTAAGTTATATCTGTGCCATGCCAAAATATTTGAGTATGGCATCGTGAAAAATCAACTAATATTGTGTAACACTAGATCAGGATGGCTTTAGTAGCTGATTATCAGTCTAATTAATATTCTAATACTTAGAATCTGAAAAGCTTAGAAAATTTTTCTCTGGATATTGATTGATGCAAATGAAGACATTTATAATTCTACAATAACCATTCCACCTGCTAGTGAAATTTTTAAATATTAATTGCATCTCCAGTTTAACGTATCATTTGATTGGCATGGCATGTATTACTTGCTGTTGAGCTCCTACAAGAATATTATTTTTATGCATCTTTGGCTTTTATTAAAAAGAGTTGGCCCAATTACCTACTTCCAAGTTTTAAGACCATTATGACATGTATTCATTCATGTTAAATAAATCTTGTAGAATCCTATAACTTTAGTACCCAAGATATGTCCAATACCAGTCCTGTGACAAAAGGTCAACCAGTCACCACTATCCTATATATCAAAGAAGCAGGACAATTAGAAAAACAAAATTCACTTGTAGTATTGTCTGTTTAGTAGAGTGCAGTATTTTGCTCCTTTATGCATTTCAATAAAGTAGTAAGAAGTGGCTTTTAACATTCCAGTGTCACTAAGGTATTAGGTGCAGAGCAATGTGAGATGCTTCTTGTGGCGTTTTGACCTGTATATCCTGACGTTTGGGAAGCCACCTAAAGGGCTGGCTAGAACTAATTGTGATTTCTGAGTCAAGGATAAAAGATGCAATAGGAGCAAATTAAACTTCCAGAATATAGCAGGGCAAAGGTGATGAGATTTCCCATATGTTATGAAGACACTGCAAACATTAATTTTAATAGAGTGGGATTGAAAGCGCCTCACTCAAGAGGGTTACCTGTCATGGTGAGGTTTCTACACAAGCATAAGCCAAGGGGAAAGTGATAATATATCATCCAGAGAGTGTATCACATGTTCCAAGGATATACAGTCTCATAAGCCCTTTGGTGCCTGAAGCAACTGCACAAAGCAGAAAATTAGACAGCACCAAGGTCAGACTACCATAAAACCATTAATTAGGACTCTTTGATTGCTTCTCACATCTCCTTCCATATGTCAGTCTGGAGGAAACAAAGGCAGAAGAGAAAGAGCTAGAAGTGGGAAGAACAAGGACATTGAGTGTACATCATCTTTTTTCCCACTGCAGTTTTCCTAGTCTGGTTCAAGCCAAAGAGGGAATGTTGTAAACTGGGCAGGTGATGAAAAGTGTTTTATGTAGGTTAAACTAGCCACTTTAATAAAACAGACAAATCTCATAATTAAAAGTGAAAGCTGTGGAATTTACTCAAGATGTCATTCATGGGTGAGAAAGAGAAAACTATGTGTGCAAGCAAGAGGTGGCAGGAAAAAAAGTGGGTGATTTTGTATTTGCTCCCTAAGGGGTCCATCTCATTCAATAAGATTGTTACAAATAAAAGCAGATTTACTCTTTTTTTTTTTTTAATTTGAAGGTGCAATGCATGGTAAACATGGGAAGACACTAAGATAATTATTGATTTTCTGGCATTTTGAAAATATATTAATGAGCATGCTTATTTCCTATCATGAAATAATGGAATGCAAGACTAGAGAAAGGAGCATTTTATAAATAATTATACTTAAAAAATCAGAACATATTTATTTTAAGAATTAGAATTAAAATAGCTATGTTATTATTCTTGAAGGTCTTTTTTGTCCTAGAAAACATAAATGGTTTATTGTAAAAAACACATACAAAAATCATTTTTTGAGACTGGCCTTTTCCAAGTATAATAAACTTTCCAGTACAAAAATTTTTGTATTATATTTGTATTAGGAGAGAAATTTATGGGGAAAAAAATGAGGCATTTACAGGCCTATATTCCATTTGTAAAATTCTGGAAATAAGGAAGAGGAATAAAACAGGAATTATTTGAGAACCACAATAGGAGATGACACTAAAAAGCAAACAGAAAATTATATTTTGCTGAAAATTCTATTTCTTTGTCTTTTAAAATATTAATTTCAGCCAGTTTGTTCCAAAATTGAGCTATAGACATAATTAGAAACTAATGGATTGAACAAACTTGGGTTGATTAGACTCAGTGTAAGGAAATAGTGTTCCAAGATGAAGATCAATAGCCTTTTCCAATATCAAAGTCATGAGGGATAAATCCTAAAAAATTAGGTGGAGCATGGCAGAATTTTCCTTATTCTTAAATCATTCTCTAAACTCTAGGACACCAAAAGAAAATCCTGATCTCTATGTGTTTTGTGTGCATGGAAGAAAACTCATGATAATAATGATCATATCTGCCCCCCTCTGGCATTGGGAAGCATCAAGATATTGAGAAAAAATAATCCAACAATTTCAGTAATTATCATTGATCATAAATGATACAGATGTTAATATATACAACTAAAAATAATAATATATATTTAAGGTAAAATGTAATGCTAGGTTTGTAAATTTTCTTGCCATTCTTTTTCCTTAAACTTCAAATTGAAATGACAAATAAATGGAAAAGAAATTCAGGAAGACAATGAGGAATAACCCTAGAGTTAGGCATAATTTCTTGTAGGTAAAGAATCAGGTGCAGTGAAAGTTCTTATTTTCTCAAACATATTTTGCTTTAGGCAACCTGAAAAACAGAATTTGTCATATAAATAATCTGGTATCCAGATCTATGTGTTATTATTCTTCATAATTCTTCTAAATAAATAAATGTCACATAATGATATATAATTTATCTTTAGGACCAAAAAGGTGAGTAATTTACAAAAGGTTGAATAATGCAGCAGCCCATAGGATATATGTTACATTTATTTAATAATTATAATTTAAATCTGTCTTGACATATTTGATAAATTACATAAATTAAAATGAGAAAGATTGTGTCAGTGTTAACTCATCATTAAAAGCAAAAGAAGGTAAAATTTCCATTGTTCAAAACAAAATTTCACTAATCTTTTGCATAAGAGACAGGTCTCTCAAGATGGCTAGTTGAGAGCTGATGACTAGAAGGTATGATTGAGCTAAAATTAAGTAAGCAAAACTGAAATTCCCTGCATAACCTAAGTACTTTATTGTCCAGTAGTTATGTGAAGCTTATCATTGCTATTGTACTTAGAATAAGAACATTAGATTAAGAAATTTATTTAATCATTCTTGTAATAATAGTGAATAAAGCCTGATTTAGTTGAACAGTATTGTATCTGTTAAGTTTTCCGAAAATAAATTTCATTTTAAAAATTGGAGATTTTATTTATAAAATAAGACCAGTTTACCATAAAAAAAAAGAAGGAAAGAAAGACAGGAAAACATATAAGATGAATTTAGCAAACAGGAACAAAAAATGGAAAGCAAATGTGAGTTGTTTGAGAAAAGGAAATTATACAGCAATATGAATAATGTAATTCCATTACTATAAAAACACATAGACATAGAGACCATACATATGTTATATGTATGTCTGTATGTATGTACATTATGTACTAACAAAAGATTGTTAGTACATAGAGAAAGGGAGGTGTAGGGTATTAGGAAATTTTATTTTTGTGGCTTTATAATTTTTTATTGAAAACAGTAGATGATGTTCAAAATTAATTTTTTTTAAATTTTAATTTACTGTGGCAAGAACATAAGATTTACCCTTTTAACAATTTTTCTTAAATTTTCACAAATATGGGGAAATTAAACAACACATTCTTGAACAACCAACGAGTCAAAGAAGAATCAAAAGGGAAATTGGAGGGATACGTAGGTAGCTTAGTTAATATAAGACTCTTGATACCAGTTCAGGTTGTGATCTTGTGGTTATGGGATGGATCCCCATATCAGCTCCATGCTGAGTGTGGAGTCCGCTTGGCGTTCTCTCTCTCCCTCTTTCTCTGCCTCTCCCCCATTTGTGCTCCTTCTCTCTCTCTCTCTCTCTCTCTATTTCTCTCTCTCTCTCTCTCTCTCTCTCTCTCTCTCAAAATAAATAAACTTTAAAAAAGGGAAATTGTAAAAATATCTTGGCAGAAACAAAAATGAAAATTTAACATACCAAAGTTTTAAGATAAAAAAAAAACAAGTTTTAAGAGGGAAATTTATAGTGATGAATACCTGCATTTCAAAATAAAATAAGTTCTCAAATAAACAACTTAAAATTACACACTAAGGAACTGAAAAAAAGAACAAATTAAGACTATAGTTAACAGGAAGGAAAGGAAGGAAATAATAAAGATCAGAGCAGAAATAAATGAAATAGAGACTAAAATAATAGAGAAGGCCAATGAAACTAAGAGCTGCTTGTTTGTTTGTTTAGATTAACAAAACGGACAAGCCTTTAGCCTAAGAAAAAAGAAGAGACATTCAAATAAAAAAATAGAAATAAAAGAAGAGCACAGAAATAGAGTATCATAAGAGACTAAGATAAATAATGTATGCCAACAAATTGGATAACCTACAAGACATGGATAAGTCCTAGAAACATATAATGTAATAAGATTGAATCATGAAGCAAAAGAAAGTTTAAACACATCTATTGTTAGTATGTATGTTGAGTGAATAATCAAAAACCTAAAAAGTAAAAGTCTAAGAACAGATAACTTCACCGGTGAATTCTACCAAACATTTAAAGAAAAATTAACACCAATCTTTCTCAAACTATTCCAAATAATTGAAGTCAAAAGAACACCTCCAAATTTATTTTAGGAGTCCAGTATTATCCTGATACCAAAGCCAGATAAAGACACCACAAGAAAAGAAAATTACAGGCCAATATCCCTGATATTTAAGAAAATGGTAAGATGCAAAAATCCTCAACAAAATACTAGCAAATCACATTCAGCACAATATTAAAAATATCAAATACCCTGGCCAGGTGAGATTTATCTCTGGGATGTAAAGATGGTTCAAATTATGAAAATTAATCAAGGGCACCTGGGTGGCTCAGTTGGTTAGGTGTCCAACTTCGGCTCAGGTCATGATCTCATGGTTCATGAGATCAAGCCCTGTGTCTGGCTCTGTGCTGACAGCTCAGAGCCTGGAGCTTGCTTCAGATTCTGTTTCTCCCTCTATCTCTGCCTCTCCCCTGCTTATGCTTTGTCTCTCTCTCAAAAATAAATAAACATTAAAATATTTTTTAAAAACTCAAGGTTATAACTCACATTAACAAAATACAGAATAAATATCACACAATAGTGTCAACAGATGCATAAAAAGCATTTTACACAATTCAAAGACCTTTCATGATAAAAGAAAAAAAGTTAACAAATTAGCGAGTAGGAGGAAAGTATCTGAACATAGTAAAAGCCATATGTTAAATGCTACAACTAACATCATACTAAGTGGTGAAAACTGAAAGAATTTCCTCTAAGATCAGACAAGGCAATTATATCCACTCTCATCACTTCTCATCACTTCATGGTACTGAGTATTCTAGCTAAACAAACAGAAGAATGAAATTGTATCTTCATCTTAAACCACACACAAAAATCAACTCAAGCAGATAAAAAACTTACATGTAAATCCTGACTTTGTAAAACTTCTCGAAGAAAACATAGCATGAAAGCTTTTTGACATTGGTATTGGCTATTTTATGGCAACAGCATAGGTAACAAATACAAAAATAGACAAGTAAGACTACATCAAACTATAATGCTTCTACACAATAAAAGAAAGAATCAACAGACTGGCGTGGAATGGGAGAAAGTATTTGCAAGCCATATTTCTTTGAGAGGCTATTTTTCAAAATATATAAGGAACTCCTGTAACTCAATAGCAACAACAACAAACTAATAACCCAATTTTAAAAATGGACAAAAGACTTGACTAGATATTTCTCCAAAGAAGACATACAAATGGTCAATAGATATATGAAATATGGTCAATGTCAGTAATCATTAGGGAAATACAAATGAAAACTACAATGAGACACTTCGTTATACCTGTCAGGTGGCCAAGACCCCCAAAACTTCCAAAAAAACAGTGTTGGAAAGATTGTAGAAAAATTGGAACATTTGTACACTGTTGGGAATACAAAATGTTGTGGCCACTATGTAAAACAGCATGGAGATTCCTCAAAAAATTAAAAGTACAACTATCATATGATGTAACAATCACACTTCTGGATATTTATTTAGAGTTGAAATCAGGATCTTGTAGAAATATTAGCACTGCCATAGTCATTGCAGCCCTATTCACAATAGCCAAGATGTGGAAGCAACCTATCCACCATCAAATAAATGGATAAAGAAAATGTGGTACATACATACAATATATTCCTCAGACTTAAAAAGAAGGAAATTTTGCAATATGCAGCAACATGAAATAAACCTTGAGGACATTATGCTAAATTAAATAAGCCAGTCAAACATTGCATAATTTCACTTGGTGGATTAGTGGTTATTAATGGGCTGGGTGGAAAAAGAAGTGGGGGGTTGCTAATCAATGGGCATAAAGTTTCAGTTAGGCAAGATAAATAAGTTTAATAGATCCGTTGAACATTGTGTCTATGTTAACAATGCTGTATTGCATCCTTAAACCTTTCTTAAGAAAGTAGATCTCATGTTAAGTGTTCTTACAATAAAACAAAATTTAAAAACTTGAAATATTGGGGTACCTGGCTGGCTCAGTTGATGGAACTTGTGAGTCTTTATCTCTGGGTTGTGGATTTGAGACCCATGTTGGGTGTAGAGATGAGTTAAAAATAAAACCTTTTAGGGGCGCCTGGGTGGCGCAGTCGGTTAAGCGTCCGACTTCAGCCAGGTCACGATCTCGCGGTCCGTGAGTTCGAGCCCCGCGTCAGGCTCTGGGCTGATGGCTCGGAGCCTGGAGCCTGTTTCCGATTCTGTGTCTCCCTCTCTCTCTGCCCCTCCCCCGTTCATGCTCTGTCTCTCTCTGTCCCAAAAATAAATAAAAAACGTTGAAAAAAAAAATTTTTAAAAATAAAACCTTTTAAAAAATGAAAGAGTAAAATTAACTGTTTGGAAATGGATATAAATATGAAAATTTATCAAGAAAGTTACTGGTGTCCCCAGCTTTGCCAGTCTTTAGTACGTCTTCAAGAAAAAGCAGAAGAAAAAAAATCAAATAAAAATAAAGATAGTCAAGGAAACAAAAAAATAATAAGAAACTCTTTTTTGGTTCATACTCAGCCACCTAAAGGAAGAAACAAATTGAGGATCTTTTCAAATTCCTTGCAGCTCAAAGTATTTTTTTTAAAGAAATGTCAAAATTAACCACTATTTTCAAATGTAGAGCTTGGATAAACTTAACTCAGTTCCTAAGTTCCACTAACCTGCAACTTTTTGTTTAATGTTGCTGTGCTTCTGTCATTCTACCTAAAAATAAAGATAATATGCCTCTTACAGAGTTGTACTGACGATAAAATGAAAGTATTTGGTCCATATTTTAGAATTGCTTTCAGTCTTTCATTTCCTTGAATGATCTTTCATTTTTAGGACTTCAACAGATTCAGCAAGATTCATTTTTTATTGGTCAGCACCATACAGATTTCCAAGTGGTATTTCACAGGAATTTTAAAAAATAATATCAGCATTCAGTGACAAATTTCCTGAACAATTTTATATTTTTATTTATAGTGTTAATTTTTATGAATAACTTTAACATTGATAAACTTTAAATTATAAAAATATTTCTTGAAAATACTAGCAAAATAGTTATAAACTGAAATTGAAATAAGGATAGTGTGTTTGTGCATACCTACATTAGTAATATGATCTATTAAGATATTAGAATTCATAATTAAACCATCATTTTATGAGTCTTGCTATCTGATCATATTTGATAAAGTACTGATGATGCATGTATAGCTAGTTAATGCAGATAGATAGGAAGTAAAAAAGAATCCAACCTGTTTTCATAATGGACATATTACTCTTCATCAATGTCAAATTCTACTCTCTTCTCCAGTGAACTGATAATTACGTCATTATTTGCCTTTAAATTTGAAAGATAATCTATTTGGCTTATACGTCTGGTAATTCATGCCACAGAAATAGATGAGGTTGGGCTTTTAGATTTATCATTGTAGCCACAAGAGACATTACTGAGCAAATTTTGTTCAGTAAGGAGACTTGATGTTTGGCAGTACATTGTCATTCACAGGGAAGGTCATGGAGGATTAAAGCATCCTTGCTAATTATTCCTATTATGATTGATGTGGGAAGTTTTTTGTTTGTTAAAACTTGTCAAAAAATCTTACAATGGCCTCTCCTCATTTTACAATTTCATTGACACCAGGAAAATTTTGATACAGCAGTGATGTGGGCTCTATTTATGAACCCTATGTATTATTTATATATGCTCTAAAACAGATCATAGCTAAGAAAGATAATATAGGTTAAGATTAATTTACATTTAAATGACAAAATACTGCTTTATTTTTTATTTGCATTTGATAACACTGAGTAAACATGATTAGAAAGTTATTCACATGTCATCCATAATTATGACTTTGGTAGTTGGAATAAATCAACAGCACCTTAAAAATAAATCATTAAATCACTTAGTTAATTCTAGAGTTGTTCCATATTCTATCTTTTGCAATCTCTGTTGTAATTACAGAGAAAGAATATACATTGGTGGGTTTGAGAATTATGCCTTATTATTATTGATGCCTTTACTGCCATTTAATTTGTTTTCACCAGAGTTTGGATAATCACAAGTTGTAATTCTTGTCAGTATAAAATAAACAAGCTATGAAACTGATTAAATAGATTTAAATATCATAATTAGAATTAATTTGGATAACATATAATTTCTACACATAGAAAGTAAATTTGTACCACCCTAGTCATAAATATTAGATATTTCTGAGACATGGTGAAATAGAACAATTTGGAACAATCAATTGGAAGTGAAAATGTTACATTCATTTTCATGAAGAAACCGCACTGTTTGTCCTTATTCAGACTAATATAAAACACATGTAATTTATCAATAGCTCTCTTCATTTGTTCCAATCTGGAAAATTAGCATTAAGAAGATGTTATCTCAGACAGTTCCTATAAAGGATATAATACTTTGAGGGAATGTGTATTAAGAGAATGTAAACTTAATTCTTAGTTTAACTGATTGCCAATGAGAGAGTTAAATATAGGAAAAACTATGTTTTGAATAATCATTCTGGAAAGACAAATGTATGATTTCACTCATATGTGGAATTTAAGAAACACAGCAAACAATGAAAATAAGAGACAAAAAAAAAACCAGACCCTTAAATATAGAGAAGAATCTGGTGGTTGCCAGAAAGAAGGTGCGTGGGGGGGATAGTGAAATAAGTAAAGGGGGTTAAGAGTACATTCACCTCTGGGAGTACAAGCTGGTGCAGCCACTCTGGAAAACAGTATGGAGGTTCCCCCAAAATCTAAAAATAGAACTACCCTGCGACCAGCAATTGCACTACTAGGCATTTATCCACGGAATACAGGTGTGCTGTTTCGAAGGGACACATGCACCCCCATGTTTATAGCACCACTATCAACAGTAGCCAAAATATGGAAAGAACCCAAATGTCCATCGATAGATGAATGGTTAAAGAAGATGTGGTATATATATATATATATATATATATATATATATATATACACACAATGAAGTATTACTCGGCAATCAAAAAGAATGAAATCTTGCCGTTTGCAACTACGTGGATGGAACTGGAGGGGATTATGCTAAGTGAGATTAGTCAGTCAGAGAAAGGCAAAAGTCACATGACTTCACTCATATGAAGACTTTAAGAGACAAAACAGATGACATAAGGGAAGGGAAACAAAAATAATATAAAAACAGGGAAGGGTACAAAACAGAAGAAACTCATAAATATGGAGAACAAACTGAGGGTTACTGGAGGGGTTGTGGGAGGGGGGATGGGCTAAATGGGTAAGGGGCACTAAGGAATCTACTCCTGAAATCATCGTTGCACTATATGCTAATTTGTTTGTAAATTTAAAAAAATAAAATTAAAAAATGTACACTCATCTCGATGAGCACTGAGCAATGTACAGAATTGTTGAATCATTATATTATAGACCTGAAACTAATATAACACTGTATGTTAATTATACTTGAATATAAAAGAATAATCAATATATATTTATGCACAAGCTATGGGATACTCTCACAATCACATAAAAACGTAATATATCAGTACATACATAAAATAGTTGGCTCTACTTTTTTATTTTTTTTTTATTTTTAATGTTTTATTTTTGAGAGAGAGACAGAGACAGAGACAGGGACAGAGTGTGAGTGGGGGAGGTTCAGGGAGAGAGGGAGACACAGAATCTGAAGAGGACCCAGGGTCTGAGCTGTCAGCACAGAGCCAGACGTTGGGCTCAAACTCAAGAACCTCAAGATCATGACCTGAGCCTAAGTCAGACGCTGAGCCACCCAGCTGCCCCGAGTTTGCTCTACTTTGTAATTAACTAGATCTTTCAGTGGCTGCCAGGTCTAACTTTGATGAGAATATTCAAAGGGCATTTGGGTAAACTAGAAAAGAAACAGTGAGGATACAAAGATCAATACAATGATCAAAGAAAGAGGATTTTCTTATGTAATAATTAAATGACTTCCTACCTGACTCTCCTGTGTGTGTGTGTGTGTGTGTGTTGGGTGGGGGAAGAGGGTGGGCAGCTCTAATATATGGAAACATAATAAAAAGCAATTCCTGCGAAGTGAAAGAAGCAGAAAGAATCTCAGAGTGTGTGTAGACCTAGAGCAAGGGAATTGTATACTGAGTTTCCATTTTGGGGGCCCAGTAAATTAACTGAGAGGGTACCCAGTGAAAAGATACAGACTTTCTAGCCAGGAGATACAGAACCCTGAGGTCAGGGAAATTCTGGCTAATAAACATCAAGTCCTATTAGGGAAAGAGCCAGAGAAGAGATATCAAATTATAACTATGCATAATTCTGATTAATCTCTAAAATATTCGTGTATAGGAAAGACTCAAAGTAGCTCAAACAAAAACAAAGTATCTGAACTGAAACCAAAAATGTTACTCCAGAGATACTGTTTACAGTTGAATTCCAACCAAAATCATTGCTTACTAAAACAAACCAAATTTATTTGACAACAATAAACAGAATCCAGAATCTTCACAACTTAACCTTCATGAGTCTAGAATACAATGCAAAATTGTCCTAATACAAAGCATGAAGAAAACGTAACACATTCTCAAGTGAAAAGAATATCAATTAAGATTGACCTTGAGATAATCTAGATGTCAGAATTATTAGGCAAGAGTTTTAAAGCAGCTGCTAAAAATACTTAAAGTAAAATAAATATGCTCCCAGTGGAAAAATATGGAAAATTTCAGTAGTTAAATATAAGTTATTTTTTAAGACTCAAATGTGTAATTATAAAGCTAAAACTTATATGTGAAATAAAAATAATAGCTGGGTGGGTCAATAGAAATAATACAGATAATAGGGGGTGCCTGGGTGGCTCAGTAGGTTAAGTGTCCGACTTCAGCTCAGGTAATGATCTCGCAGTTTGTGAGTTCGAGCCCTACGTCTGGCTCTGTACTGACAGCTCAGACCCTGGATCCTCCTTCAGATTCTGTGTCTCCCTCTCTCTCTCTGCCTCTCCGCCGCTCAGTGTCTCTCTCTCTCTCTCTCTCTCTCTCTCAAAAATAAATAAATAAATATTTAAAAAAAAGAAAGAATTCAGATAATAAATATAGAACAAATGAAATGAAGTGAACATAGTCCCAGAAAGTGGTGGATAATATTTAATTATACAGCATCTGGACATGTGGACTAAAAGAAGAAGAAAAAGACAGTAAGAAGAAAAAACTATTTGAATAAGTAATAGCCAAATAGTTTTCTAAATTTGGTGAATGACAAAAATTGACAGCTATGAGATGCTCAAAGAAAAAACTCGCAAGGAAGCAACACTCATGTAAGCACGAAAAGTTGAAGAAAACAAGCAAATCTTGAAGGCAGTAAGACAAAAATGAGACATTACATAGAGTGGGGAAACAATTTGATTCCTGTCTGACTTCTCGTCAGACCAAGGAAGCCAAAACAGTACAAAACAACATCTTTAAAGAAAATCACTATCAATCCAGAATTTAACAACATGTGAAATATTTTTCAAAAATGAAGACCTTTTTTGGGGCTCCTGGGTGGCTCAGTTGGTTAAGCATCTGACTTCGGCTTGGGTCATCATCTCAAGGTTCTTGGGTTATAGCCCGTGTTGAGCTCTGTGTTGACAGCTCAGAGCCTGGAGCCTGATTTTGGATTCTGTGTCTCCCTCTTACTCTCTGCCCCTTCCCTGATTGTGCTCTGTCTCTCTCTCAAAAATAAGTGAACATTTAAAAAAATTTAAAAAAAATTAAGACCTTTTTAGGATTAATAAAATAAATAAGAATTTTTCACCAGAAGAATTTCACTCCAAGAAATGCTAAAAATAAATGTCCTATAGCCTCAATGGAAATGATACTAGATAGAACTTTGCAACCTCAGAAAGGAATGTTATGCATAGAAATGACTACTCTCTGCATCCATACTAAAGGTTATACTTAAAAAAAAATATCTCCTCTTGTGTTCCTTGTGCTACATTAACTATCAACAGCAAAATTTGTAGCATTGCATTGTAGATGTTATTATACACAATTACATGTATACATGTATAAAAACATACAGACAAAAATATTTGTCGACCATAGTATAAAACATAAAAGAGTAATATTAACCTATCCAATTACAAAGTTTCTACATTTTATATGAAGTAGTATAACAGGAATAATAAATGAACTGTATAATTTAGGGATCTATATTCTAATCCTAGAAAAGACACACCCACTCCAAAATGCAAAAAGTATATAGCTAAAATGACAATGGGAAAATAAAATTAGAAAAAAATTAGTATAGGAATTACTCCTCATTATCTTTCCAAATTTTCTATAAATCTAAACTTTAAAATAATGTTTAACATGGAACCACTCATTTATAATCTGTATGAAAAGGGTATTGCTGTATCAGAAGCTGAATTTTGTGTCATTCTCTGAACACAAACACTGACAGAGCATTTCAGGAGGACTCGATGTTATCCATGCATGCAGTAGGGGCAGTACAGGAAAGGGACCCCAAATTGTACGACTTCAGTCTTATAAACAGCAGCTGGTGATCTTGTCCATATTCTGCTCTTATCCATGCATGCAGTAGGGGCAGTACAGGAAAGGGACCCCAAATTGTACGACTTCAGTCTTATAAACAGCAGCTGGTGATCTTGTCCATATTCTGCTCTGGAGAGCAAGAGAGAGAGAGAGAGAGAGAGAGAGAGAGAGAGAGGCCTTAACTTACTTTATCTTATGTTTATTTTGCTTATCTTTATTTTGGCTTATTTAATTCTTTTCCTTATCTTTATTTTGCTTATCAATGTAAGCAAATCTTTCTTGAAGGGAAGGAAAGGTCTTTACATTCTGGAACATCTTTGAGGTCAATGATGTCTTTATACTTTACTATTCTGGAAAATCTCCTTATACAAACATTCTTACTTTAACATAATGCCTTTGCTCAAAGGATCTGCAGCATATAATTTATACAGATAATTGTCTCCCAACATGTATGGTACTCTATATATCTGTTTAATAAATTCAGAGTTGTAATATGTACATTGTGTCAAAACAAAGGCAAAGTTTGCAATCTTTAGCTAACCCTAGTTTCAAGTTTATTTTACCTTTTATTATAATTATACTGGAAGACAAAATCCTCATTCATAGAGGTAAATGCTAGTAATAGGTTTTAGAGCTTAACTTGCGATCTTAACCAGTTCTTGAGAAGCTTGAGAAAAAACAGAATAGTTTTGTTTTAAAATTCTATCACTGCCATTATAAAGGCTGTTCCTATAATAAACATAAATACCATACAAAAGGTATTCAAAATTTAGACAAAATACTGAACCTTCCATGTGAATGAAAGCACTCGGCAAAATTCCTGAATTAAATGTCACACAGCATACATACTCTGTGGCAGAGCAATTGTTTATCAATTTGAGAGAAGGGGCAAGTCAAGGGTCTGAATTTCAAAATGAAAAGTTATGAGTTCCTATCTTATCTGTAATAGAGAGGCTAATATTGAATCTCTGATACAACCTCTCCTAAGGGGAGTCAGCTAGCTACCAGGCTAATAGTTGATTACATTGGAAACCTTCCTGCTTGGACGGACAGTAATTTCTCCTTATTGAATAGTCATTTATTTTGAATATGGATTTATTTCCCTATATGCCATGCTTTTGTAATGGCACTGAAAAATCACTGTGATTCTCATTGTTTTGGAGATGGTAGCAAAATTTCTGATAGGCTGGTTTAAAAAGCATTACCTTTTTCTAAATCTACCCTATTAATAAGCAAGGCTTACACCTGAGTTTCATAGTTTTTTGTAAAACAACGTAAGAAATTTGCTCTTCTATTCTGGCTTTATAAGCCAGTGATTCTTGCCTCTAAGTAGGTGTTCTAAATTCTTCCATTTAATCTTTATCTTTACAGTAACGAGCTGACCCTAACTGACAAGAATATACCAATTATCTCAGCTGAATCGTGAGAAAGAGACTATTATTCCCTCTCTTTGTGATGAGACACCTGTGTCAATGAAATGGCAAATCACAGCAGCTTTATTTGCTCTGAGAGTGCACTGCAAAAGGCACTAATGTGCTGCCATCATGATTTCAGAAATCCAATATCTTTAGGACATAAGCTGAATTTGAAAACAATCTAATTGTTCCTTACTCTTCTTTTATGTCAATGTGCCAGTTTATTGTTTCGGTTATCTTTTGCTGCATATTGCTGCATAAGAAACCTCATCCAAAGTTACTTGTTTGAAACAACAACCATTTGATGGTTTCTCTTGATTCTCTAAGTTGGCTGGGCCATACCTAAATGGTTCTTCTGTTGGCCTCATTTGAGGTCTGCCCAGCAGATCTTCTCACCTCGTCACTTCTCCACTTAACCAGTCTGGAGCCTTACTGCTCTTCACTGTGGTCTCTCGCATTCTAGCAGGATTCTCTCTGGCAGGGTTCTTAATGGGGTGGCTCAGGAGGCAGGAAGTGAAAGCTGCCACTTCTCACTCTGAGCTCAGAAATTGGAACGTCACTCAATGTCATTACTCTTCAAAGCCTGCTTAAAAGAACGAGAGAAGCAGTTTACAGGTAGGGAAACTAGTATAAAAAAATAAAAACGATGGTGTCCAAGGGGGGCACTCTTGGAGAATTAAACAGAGCACAGTTGAATAATTTTATTCATTCAGTGGCCCTGGTATAACAGATATTGCTAAATTGAAATTGCCTTCAGGAGCGGAAGCACAGTTGAGGTCTTCCCCCCACTGCAGCATCACACAGTATCAAGCAAACGATAAAAGTTATAAATACTTGTTGATCGATTAATGAATAACTCGGAAGCCTACTATTTTCCCCAATAATGCTTCACACTTAGGTTATGTCAGTAAATGTCTAGGACCTCAAATTTCTGCTATTGGTATCATTACTTGTGCTAAGATACTAGTTAATCAGAAGGACCACGTGGAAAAGGAAATTTGTTTCCTGGGAAAAGTAGCCTATCAGCCTATTATGATATACTCATGAATAAGAATGACCAGTCATAGACTCTGGGGCATTTCTACCTTGTGCCGCAGAACTACAGTTACATTTGTACTAATATATTTTCAGCCTAAAGCAATATGCTAAGATTTTGATAAATGTCCTAAGAAATTACAAGGGTGATTCTGAAAGAAATCTCTAACATCACGGGCATTAAAGGAGTTTAAAATTAAGAGTATATCCTAGTTTAAATCCTAGTATTTGGAAAATAATGGGACATATGATATGGGCATCTACTTTTTAAAATGTATTTCAGAGGGGAAAAAAAGATTTTCCTTGTTAACACATTCCTTTGACTGAATAAGACAATAAGCTTAGGCCTTGTTCAAATTAAAGAATATACTCTTTTTTATTCTGATTTGTTAATGTTAACCTGATGAAAGCTATTCCCAGGTATCCCGTAAGTTAGTAAACAGCAAATATTTCCCCACATTAGAAGATGATAGCAGCCACTCAGCACTGATGAACTCCTGAAACATTTTCCTGCTTTGGTTCATCAAGATAGACAGTAAATTTCAACCACTTGTCAAAACCCTTATGACATACATGTTATAAATATCTAATACTGTATTTATAGGGTTATTAATGTGAAATTGTTAGAAAATTCTCATTCACTTAACTTCTATTAAGTACGGATATCAATCACTTCTTTTCCTCTTTTAAATGACAGATTTAAACATTTTATTAGCGTGTTTAAAAAAATCATCCTTAGCTTTTTGGTATAACCTTGTTCATATTGCTTTTTCCCATTTCTCAGCTCTGTTAACAATTTTAGATGGTTTTAAGTTGCTCTGAAAATTTAAGAAAATATATAAGTATTTAAGAATAATATATATGTTTCATACATTAATGAAATACATAAATGAAATTGAAAAACAGCTAAACTCTGAAATATATAAGCTGCTGTTTTGTTTTCCTGGGGTTTTGAAACGTAAGCAGATAAATACTTTCCCTGATACTCTAATTTGTTTTACTTCTGACTTATTAACTTCCTATTAAAATTCTATATATTAGATAACATTGAATACCAGGAAATACAGATTCTCCAAATAAAGCTACTCTTGCATTCCTTCCTGTAAACTAGCATACCTTGTTTATGGTTACTCTTCTCTGGAATAATGAGCTGGAAGTTTAAGATGTCTCCCTCTCGTTCTCTCTCTATCACACACAGACACACACATGCACACATTCGTTCACAAATATACATTTACTTAGTGCTCACTCAGTTCCAGGCACTTTCTGAACTATTAGTGATATAGCACTGCACAAAACACTTGATCTCATGGGATTTACATGCTTGTGGTAGATACAGCAAAAATTATTTGATAAATAAATAGATGTATCGGTCAAACAATTGCTGGTCATTATGAAAGAGTTATGGTTTTTAAAAAAATGTGACTCTACCCAAAAGTTCCTAGGAAAGGAAAAAGAAAAAACCCTTGCTTAGAAATAGTGAAACACATACAGCCTGTACAAGTGTGTTTACAGCAGCTCTCTCCTTGATTGACAAGCACTGGAAATAACTAAGTGTATTTTAGTGAGTGAATTGGCAAAGAGACAGTGGTATCCATACAACGAACTACTGTCTATCAATAAAAAAGAATTGACGATCGACACGTTTTGCTGAACAAAAGAAGCAAGACTCAAAATGTTACATAATATTTGATTCCATTTATATGAAATTAAAAAGACAACAACAAAGAAACAAAATTAAAGTGATGGAGAACAGATCAGTGGCCAGTAAGACTTAGAGGTGGGAGAAGGGTGTGACTTTAAAGGGGGTATCAGAAGGGTGTTTTGGGGGTGATGGAACTGTTCTGCACCCAGAGTGCTCTGGTTGTCACATGAACCCATGAATGTATTGAGATTCATATAAATTGATGCTAAAAATTCAATTTTTACTCTATGAAAATATAAAAAATAAAATAAATTTGAAAGCGATCAGAAGAAAAATGAAAGAAAGATCTAAGCTGACTTTATTACTCAATCACCGGGTGTTTCCATTTCAGCTTTCTCCAGAAAGGCTGTCAGCTGCATTACACACAGTAATAACTCAGGCAGTACATACTTAAAATTCGTAGAAGTTAATTAATGCCTTTTATTTATTAATTTTATTTATTAACCAGGTATTTGAACACACATTTACCAACAATAAATTTCACACATGGGATACCGAAACAAATAGTTTTCTATTTGCAACAATGAAAAAAATACCTACTACTGATCCTTCATGAAGCTGACCGACCATCAGTTTGGGGACTAATAACATAATTTCAGCAATAAGTGGTCGAAAGATGTCCTGTACCAACAGGAAAGATGCAACTAATTTCCCCCAAGAAATGCTTTGTAATAGATGTAAATTGTGCTAGGCACTGAAGGACAAAAGGTAAGAAACAAAAAGACTGAGGCAATATGGCATAAAGATACATGAAAAAAACAGCAACTATGAATTCATGAGAATGAATGCTGTGCAGGTCTGTAGCAAATTGTTTACCCATTGGGTTTATTTGTATCACCATCTTCTGGAATGGAATTTAGAAATCTCCAAATTGTGCTCAATCTACAATCTAACTCAGCCAAACCCTTGTCCAAATCTTGTCGAATCTACAATATAATCCCTTCTAATATATCCCTTCTCCAACACTGTGAGGTTATTCCCACTTAAATCTACACTATTAATTCTTTATTCTACCACTTTTTTTTGTTTCCTTCAGTCATATCTCTCCTAATTCAGTCTTTAATCTGCCTTGAGATACAGATATTTCTTACATACCAGTTATATTACAGTTCCAGAAATATTTTGTTTTTCTTTTATAGCAACAAAGGATTTTATTTGCTCTGCCAAAGTACAAACAATTTAGGGGGCACCTGTGTGGCTCAGTTGGTTGAGCATCCGACTTTGGCTCAGGTCATGATCTTGCAGTTCATGAGTTCGAGCCCCGCATTAGGCTTTGTGCTGACAGCTCAAAGCCTGGAGCCTGCTTAGGATTCTGTCACTCCCTCTCTCTCTCTGCCCCTCCCCCGCTCATGCCCTGTCTCTCTCACTCTCAAAAATAAACAAACATTAATTTTTTTTTTAAATTAGTTTCAGGGTTTTTCTTCCATTTATGTCTTTTTTTTAGGACTTGAAACTAACCATTCAATATTTCTCTTTTGGTTTGGACATTTGATTAAAGCTGGGCTTCTTCATGACTACATCTATGATAATTAGGTTAAATATATATTTACCCCAAATTGAAGGAATATGATCAAAGACATTGAATATAACATGATATATATTTGATTGCCAGACAGTAGGAATATTTTAGTTTCTTTTTCTTTGATTTGTTTACTTCTTTTGTATAGACAGAGTACAGCTAGCTTTCACCCATCGTGCCTCTCATAAGCCTATAACAAACAAATGACAGTAGATTATACAAAACTTTTTGAGATACCAGATTGCCGTATTTTGACCTGCTGTCAAGAATAGACTGTATTTACCTTGATCAGATGAAGCTTTCCACAGACAACCTTTTATCTTTATGCCATTTAGTGTTTCGATCTCTTTACTTCAAGGAAAGTAAATTTATTACCAGAGGTAACCTTGTGGCAGGTTCAGCTGGCATCTGTATCCACTTGAAAAGACTTGTTTTTCTGACCATCATGTCAAGTGTGCTCATGCATGGCTTGTAGGCAATATAGTGGAGTATTTGAAGTTTAACATTTTTGTAGTTAAACTGAATGTAACATTTAGTTGAAAACTATAAAAAATGAGAAGAGTCTTTATCTAGTTGAAAATATTGGATATCTTAGTTCCAAGAAAGAATAAAAATATTATTTATATTAAGTTTAATCCATGAAACTCTAACTTTCCTTTTTTTGGTATCATTCCTGTTATCAAAAAGAAGAGTCTACACTTAGTGCATATTGCATGGTTATACATAAATCTTAATATAACATAAAGTAAAATGGCCAACTATATTCATAAAATAAGTGTATAGGACATTGATTAAGCAAACATCTTCAAATTAACTTGAATTCTATTTCCTGTGGAAAAAAAATGAAGTTCACATAAGAAAAGTACATAAATAACATAAAATCATTAACAATGGGTATACTTTAATTTTAACACATTTATATATAGCTGTTAGGCTTTTTTGTCCCTCTAGTGATAATTTTTGGAGAAAGGTAGATCACTCTCATAAAACCTATATTAAGACTCTCATTTTTGAGATGAGAAAACAAGCTCAGAAGTATAGGCAAGTATAGGAAACAAGTTAATAAGTTGTAAGGATATGAACATGGATGAATGCCATGACATTCTAATACTTGTGGTTTTGCCAAACCTAAAACATTATGATATGTCAGAATTATGAACTTTAGAAACTTTGCATCTTGCTTTAAATATACTTCTGCTGTTATTGGCTATGCTTCCCATAGTACTTGATAAAACTATAACTCAGTTTTCTTATTAGCAGAATTGGGATAATAATGGCAACCTACCTTACAGATATTATGAAATTACTTGAAATAATATATAATATCCAGTATGTCATGTGGAATTTAGTACAAACTCAATAAATCTTAATTTCATTTCTCTTTCAAGTAATCTCCTCCCATTGTGTATATGTATGCAATTGTGTGTGTGTGTGTGCGCGCGCGCGCATGAATACATACACTTACCTATACAACGAATATATATACATACATATATATACACACATATATATTTATATGTATGTATGTGTGTATATATATGTATGTATATATGTATATATATATATATATATGTATGTGTATATATACATATGCCTATATCCCCACATACATTAGCTTATTACAAAGAACTAAAATATGAGATATTTTATGTATTTTACTATATATAGTAAATACATGTAATACAGTAAGACAGTTCTCACTTTTGATAGAATTAACAATGACCAGCCCTCACCTTTGGCAATGTTTGAACCACAGAAGATACTTCAATTTATATTTCCTCACTTTTCTACCTGTGTAATGTTAAGGATTAGAGTCTGACACAGAATATGCAGCCAAAATATACGGAAAAATTTTGCACTTGTAGTAGTTTGCATTTTACCCACATTAACTGCATCTTAATTAAGCTGAAAAGTATTGCCACAGCCTTTTCCAAGTAGTACAGAAGCAATTTGTCAGCATTATTATTAAATATCCTGCAAATCCAAAGGAAGGACAACTCTGGGTTAGCACAGCAACACATTAAAATTCTTCGTTTGCTACTTCTATTTTCTTTAGTGAAGTAAAATTAAAATTTCTTCTTTTCATTTCTTCACTTAGCTTTCACCTATATTCCATGTTTTCCCTCTTAATTGGCACTTAGATATAATGGGTTATTACACATCTCTTAATTTGTGTGAATATTTAGGTTCTGACATTTCACTGCCTTTTTTTTCCCTATTTCTTTTTTTCGCTTTTTTGTGATATAATTGACAAATTTAAATTGTATATGTTTAAGATGTGCAAGCTGATGTTTTGAAATACGTAAGTGTTGTAAAAGGACCACCATAATCAAACAGATTAACACATCTTTCATCTCATATAGTTACCTTTTTTTGTCCATGGGAGAACTCTTAAGATTTACCCTCTTCCCACTTTTAAGTGTATGATGCAGTGTTGTTAACTATGGTCACTATGCTGTACATTAGCTCTCCAGAGCTAATTCATCTTTCCTAACTGAAACTTTGTACCCCTTTACCATTATCTCTTCATTTCCCCCCACAACCCCTGCCACCAGCGCTGTGCTTCTACAAATTCAATAAGGTCATGCAACATTTGTTTTCTGATTTCTATTAAATACTTAATGTATGTTTGATTTGTGGTAAATACAGGTCAGGTTATATAATATCATTTGAAAATAATTATATGTGTTATTATTTTATATCCCCACCCCACTCTAATCTTTGCCACTTAATTTGTCCCTTCAAATCTTGGGTCTGCCTTGAAATACATAATTGTTGGTGCACTTTTCTTCTTCAGCAACATTTTTGTACAGCAGTAAACCAGGAAGAAACTTCCGGTTCTTAAAAAGCTTAAGCAATCCCTTACATCTGTGAAATGGAGTTAAGTGTGGGGTGACCTTTGAAATATCAGTTAAACTACCGATACTAGAGTATTTTATAAGCAATAGTGGGGCTCCAAATTATATATGACTATTAGAAGAATGTAGGCTATGAAAATGTTTTTAGTGAATTCTTTGGACAAAATTTTATTAAGTGATAGGTAAATATTTCCCATGGGAAATACACCATGCTGTCACATTAACAAGTTGGGAGGCGGGGGGGTGGGGGGGTGGGGGGGACTGTAATTGGAATACTGACAGACATATCATATCATTTTAATGAATCTCAGTATTTTATTCTGTAATATAAAGATAATGTTTTCTCTACAAAGTTACATTAGGAATTAAATTGAACACTTTTTTGCAAACACCTTAAGATAAAAATATTTAAGTGAACTATGTCAAACATATAGAAAAAACAGCATAATAGACACCAATGTACCTATTTTCCAGATTCAACGAATTTAAATATTTGTATATGTTTGCTTCATATTATTCCTAAATAAAATATGAAAGACACTGTCAGATCTTTCCATCCTATCCACTGATATTCAATTTTCTCTCTCACCTTCTGTGCAACTTTCTTATTCATATTTCATGTAGTTATTACATATGCACCCATAAAAATATGTAGTGCTGTTTTTTTTCACTTTTCTTAATTACTAAATCTATCATACAAATCAAACACAGTACTTTTTTACTCAATATTTTACTGTTAAGATTTATTGACATTGATCCAATCTTTAAGAGCTGTTTCATAGTCTATCGGATAAATATGGAATAAATTAAGGATTCATTCAGTTTTTACTTATTAGAAATTCTCAGCAATTCCCTATTTAAATATGGTGATTATTTTCTCAAATAATAAGAATTTGACCGTAGAGGCCAATGCTAAGTAATGTCATAATCCAGTGTCACCTCTTTCCATCACTGATCCTTGGCATTTATCCTTAGGTTTGTAACCTCATAATTAGAAGCTAGTTGGCTGAAATTAACTGCATCATGCCCTCATTCTTAAGCAGGAAGTAGGTAGGTAGAACCTATCTGTCTCTCTCTCTCTCTCTCTCTCTCTCCCTCTGTATTTCTCTTTCGTTCTCTCTCTCTCTCTCTCTCTTTCTCTCTCTCTCTCTCTCTCTCTCTCACACACACACACACACACACACACATACACACACAAACACAGACACAAGCCTTTATATAGGGAGAGAAATAGCTTTCTCAGAAGCTACACAGCAGACCTCTTTAAATTCAGTAACAGTCTTCAAATGTCATTGGCTAATATGTAATTCACATGGTCACTCCAAGACAAAAAACATACTTCAGAATTATTTATGGTGTTTATTCTTTACAGTAGAATGCCAATGACAGTAGCTTATTGAGATTAGCATGTGGGTAGCCAAAAATAGTGTCTACCAATGACATGTCACAATTTATTCAAACATTCTTCTATTGATCAACATTTAGACTTTTTTTCGAGTTTTTACTACTGCATGGAATGCCGAAACAAACACCTTTGGGCATATATGTAGTGAGAACATATGTATGTGTACGTGTATGTATTTTGGCTGCCTAGTGTATGAATCCTGTTCATACAATTAAGAAACTTTCCACTTTACGATTGCAGGTGCAATGTAGAACTTGCTGCCCACTACAAAAGCTGACAATGACAGATCATCAGTATAAATATAAGCTTCATTTTATTGTGCCTCACCTCATTCCTCTTCACAGATACTGCATATTTTTTACAAATGGAAGGTTTGTGGCAAGTTGAGCAGGTCTATTGTCACCAGTTTTCCAATAGCACTTATTTACTTTGTGTCTCTGTGTCACATTTTGATCCTTCTCTCAATATTTCAAACTTTTTCATTATTATTATATCTGTTATGATGATCTGTGATCAGTGATTATGACTTGCTGAAAGTTCAGTTGATGGTTAGCATTTTTTAGCGATGAAGTATTTTTAATTAAGATATGTACATTTTTAAAAGGCATGCTATTGCACAATTACTAGACTACAGTGTAGTGTAAATACAATTTTTATATGCACTTTATATGCACCAAAAACCTCATTTGACTTGCTTTACTGCAATATTCACGTTGTTGCTGTGGTCTGGAACTGAACCCACAAGCAGTATCTCCACGGTGTGCCTGTATCTGTTTGGGCAAATGACCTAAACTTTACCAATTAAATAAGGCTACTCCCAGAGTCTCCCTCCCCAACCGTTGTTGGAAAAGGTGGCAGTTGCAGCCCACAAAATAGCAGAGAAGTTAACAGATTTGCTGGGTCAGAGCCAGTTTGTTAATTGTTGGACAAGCAGAGAGCAGTATCCTCTGCACAGGTGGCACACAGTGGAATCTCATTCATGTGACCCAAGTGCCGGTGTGTGGAAAGACTGGGCTAAGGGCAAACGAAGGTACTGGGGTACCAGCAGAAAATTGGGGCACCCGTGCAGACAGGAAGCATGGAGTTCTTCATGGTGTCAGTGTAGAAAATCCTGTGGGAAGGTTGTCACCAGGCCAGGCCCAGATTGTAAGGTTGCTGAAGAAACTTCTGTCTGGGAAAGAACATGGCAGCATGTTCCCACACCCACGACTGTGCACCTGCTGTTGAGCGGTCAGAAGTTTTAGGCCAGGCCTTTCTCCTGCAATGTCCTTCCAGCATATTCTACTGAGAAGGCTTAATTAACATCTTGCTCACTGTGAAAGAAATACATAAAGGAGGAATTCCCCCCATTATGGCAGAGCATACACTGAAGGGTAAATTTGGAGCTGAGAGGCAATAAATTGTTTACTGACAAACGTATGGCATGCTAGGCAGTATATTAGGTACTAAGATGTCACAATAAAGATAAAAGAAAAAATTATTGTCCCTATAGAAATTATGTCTAGTAGGGGATACATTACATTATCCAGACATGAATGCATCATTAAAGGTACAATAAAACAATAAAGGTCTAGGAAACAAAAATAGTGCTATAAAAGTATAATGATATTTAGTGAGGTTAAAAAAAATTAACCACCAGGCGTATGTTTGGGAAATTAACACTTTTGCTGTCCCCTGGATATAGGAATATGAGGATACACCAATACTCCTATAAGGAATGAACAGGGATCTATGTTAAATGCTTAAGGTTGAGAGTTTATTGGCATGACAGATAATAACTGAAATGTGGTAATAGACGAGATTAACAAGGGAGAGAGTAGAGAAGGGTACAAAGGCAAATGAAAGAATCTCTTTTTTAAAATTTTTATTGAAATATACTTGACATATAACATTGTGTAAATTTAAGGTAAATTAGTATTGAGTTAATTTGATATATGTATATATTAAAATGGTTGTCATTTTAATTATAATTACCATCTCTATCATATCACATAATCACCATTTATTTTGAGTGGTAGTAATAATTAAGGAATCTTTCAATAAACACACTTCTGAACTGCTCGTGATTGGTTAAGATGTGAATTAAAATGTGTTCAAAAGATGACACGAAGGCATCGCCAACCTCCATTATTATGGAGTGTTAGTGGCAGGTTCCACAAATCAGAGAGTTAAACAGTAAACAGTCTGGGAGAAGTGAAGGTAGAGACCATACATGGGAAGTTATAAATTGGTTGTATTTACAACTCACTGTGAAATTTATAATCAGGAGATTTTGCATAAAAATTTGGATATATGGCTTTCTTTGAAAAATTGGAAGAGTTAGCAATTTCTGCACACATTTCCTGGAAACAATATTTGACAGAACTGTAGACCCCTGCTTGAGGTCATCTCTGCCATGAACTTGCTATGCATCTTTCTCAATACAGAACTGCTTTGCTTATAATATTTCCAAAAGACCTTTCTAGGCATTTGAATTTATAAACTCTGCAATATGCAGCCCTTTAAAGTTGATGTAAGATAGGAAAATATATGATAGTAGAAGAGAGTTACAGTTTCTTTTATCTCATTTCCTCCTCCTTTCCTCCTTTCCTTCTTTTTAAAAGACCGTGAATGATCAATTACTGAAATGAAAGTGTGCAACAGGCAGATAGAATTGAACCCATACATAGGGAGAGATTATAGTAGAACAAAGAAAAGTGTACTCTGTCTCTGCATATTTTATTTTTGGCATAACTCTGGCTCAGCTATTTATTTAAAGATTTATTTTATTTTGGGGGGCCTGGGTGACTCAGCCGGTTAAGTGTCTGACTTCGGCTTAGGTCATGACATGATCTCGCGGTTAGTGAGTTTGAGCCCCACATCAGGCTCTCTGCTGTCAGCTTAGAGCCTGGAGCCTGCTTCAGATTCTGTCTCCCTCTCTCTCTCCTCCTCGCCAACTTGCGCTCTGTCTCTCTCTGTCTCTCAAAAATAAACAACATTAAAAAAATATTTTATTTTTAGAGAAAGAGCACAGGATGGGGAGAGGGCAGAGGGAGAGAGAGAGAGGAGAGAGAATCCCAAGCAGGTTCCACACTCAGCACAGAGCCCAACGCAGAGCTCAATCCCAGGACCCTAGGATCACAAAGTGAGCTGAAATCAAGAGTCAGACACACAACCAACTGAGCCACTCAGGTGCTCCTAACTAAGCTATTTAAATTCTCTGTTAGTCAATGCCTTCATTTATAAAATGGGAATTAATATCTTACTGTCTAAAGTTACCATGCAGATGAAATGAAGTCATACTTCCAAATCTTATAAAAACAATTCATTTGTAAGGGCACCTGGGTGGCTCAGTTGGTGAAGCATCCAGCTTTGGCTCACGTCATGATCTCCTGGTTCCTGAATTCAAGTCCTGCAATGGGCTCTTTGCTGTCAGCACAGAGCTGCTTCAGATCTTCTTTTCCCTTCTCTCTATGCCCCTCCCCCCCACACATGTGTCCACACTCTCTCTCAAAAATAAATCAACATTTTAAAAAGTCTTTTAAAAAAGCAAATCATGAGTAAGGATTTAAAAATAGATAGGGGAGACATATATTAATATGTTGGCCAAGATGTCATAGTAGCTGAAAAGGAACTAAGACTGGGGTCAGGAAGTCAGTCATTAGATAGTCCCAGGCGATTTCACCAAGCTAGGGAATGTAACATATGTGGGGAAAGCAAACACAAATAAAATATTGCACAATAACTATCCTACACTGAAATCTAATTTATTTTTTATTTTTTTCTCTTTCTACAGTTATATGACTGCACTAAACTGTTCATTTAAAATGAATAGGGTTGCCTGGGTGGCTCAGTTGGTTAAGTGTCAGAGTTTGGCTCAGGTCACAATCTTATAGTTCATGAGTTCAAGCCCTGCATTGGGCTCTGTGCTGACAGCTCAAAGCCTGGAGCTTGCTTCAGATTCTGTGTCTCCCTCTCTCTCTGCTCTCCCCCACTCATGCTCTGTCTCTCAAAAATAAATTAGGATTAAATTTTTTTTTAAATTATTTTTCAAATCAAAATCTCAAATCGAGGGAATTTTTGAAAAGTTCTTTTATTCCAAAAAAAGTACGCAAGAGAATTACCCTTATATGTCTAGTAATACTTAATCCACAAGTTCTCAGGATGGTAAATCTTAGGATTTCACTTTTATTATTAGAGAAAATAGAACTAAGATATTGTTTGAATTAATAATAATATAGTGTTATACATTTCATTTTGACTATCTGGCATGATTATTATATGTTTTCTTTCTGTTTAAAGTCAAAATACTGCTCTCTTTTGTTAGATTACCAATATATTTTCTAATATATTAATATATACAAATATCAATATTTCATTTTTATTTTATAAGTTGATATTATATGCCTACAACATTGTTATATTTAGAAATATTTCATATTGTCAAATAATATTGCAGTGAGTTTTATTGCATTGAATAGTCACTGAATAGAAAAGTATTTAACTGGAATTTACGTAATGCATTCAACTTTTACACATTTTGTTAATTAGTAAACACAAAAGTATCATCATTAACAGACATTCTGTTAATAATAATTATTTAATAATATAATTCTCAGGAAAAAATTGTAAACACAAACACTCATGCTTAGATGTCACTGATGAAATGTTATATAGGGATTCTCTCTTTACTTTTCATAATTGTAATATAAATTAGCAAGTCTTATGCTTCTTTATGATTTGAGGAAGAATATTAATCTTAAAACTATTTTAAGGGCAGATATATTCCAAAGAATACATATATATGAAATAAACAGTATACACACAGCACCCAAGTGCTTTAAACATCTTATATTTTTGCCAAAAATGTGTAAATAAAGAAACATGGATAGCTTTTTTTCATATGTAAATTTGAGTTGTAACCAAGGACTTAATATAAGGAATCCAAGCTATGCTTTCATGATTAAAGAATTCATGGGAGACTCATTCTGGATGAGTGGAAGAACAAACGAAATCAGAGGGGAAAGATTTCACTTGAGTGTGGAAGAGTGAAATGAAATAAACAAGATTCAAAGACAACACAGTAGGTTGTAGTGCTTTTAGCATTTTTCACCTGTTCACTAGGTCTCTAAAACCTGCTTTCATACATTTACGCTTAGTACATCTTGACACTTTCTGATCATAAGTATGTATTAAACTGCATCATTTTCACAGTGAAAATTCAGGGAAGAGAAAATCATGGAAAGATTAGGCAGAAGACAGGTTGTGTGTGTGTGTGTGTGTGTGTGTGTGTGTATGTGTGCAAACTCCTTTCTCAGCCCTTAGCATCTAAACATCTAGGACACAGCGAACATGAACTTGATGGCACATTAACAGTCCTATTTAGTTCTCCTATTTAAGCCCCTAATTTTTACTTGCTTTGCATTCACAGTGACAATTACACACTTTATGCTGACATAAAACTCGACTGTCAATATTACCAGGTTTACAAATGTAATACTATATGGATACAAGTAAAATTGTGAATATTTTTATGCTTGACTAATTTCTGTCTTAACATTTGAATTGGAAAAAAAAACTTACAGAAAGCCACTTTCTTAGAAACAAAAGAAAGAAAATTGGTAAATGGCCATTTTATTTGCTATTTAGCAATGTAAGCTATGTAAGAATCAATGTGTTAAATGTTCCTTAACAGTCATGTGTAAAATGTTACCTCTATTTTACAAATAAGAAAATAAGTCTTTAATGAAGGTAGGTCATTAGTCCTTAGATTTCACACCTAGTTGAGAGTTCATTTGGGATGAGAACCATTTTTTTTTCTTTTTCTTTAAAGTCTGTACTGTTCCTATTATCCAGGCCTGTCTTCTAAAACATAAAATTATCCAGATTTAATTATTGATGCATATGACATAGATACTAAATACTTGGAAAGTCATTTTAACTGACCTTGTCAAGATTTTATGCTGCACTGATTAAAACAGTTGACAGTTAATACTCTAGAAAGATTCCCTTTGAGTATTGCAGTCATTGATGTGTTCATGTACTTCTCTAAACTTTTTATTTTTCAGTGAAATTCAGGTAAAATTTTAGATTATCTGTCTTAAAGAACAAATTCTTGTTGACAGTTTTAAGAATGTTAATCTAGATATCAATCAATTCATATAAACAATTGAATTTATATCCATGTCAGTTACAGCTGATCAATAGAAATTAACTGGTAACTTTGAAAAACCACAGGTAAATCTTTTTCCACAACACTTTCAAATAGTTGCATCTTAAACTAAGAACACTTATATTTCAATACAGTGGGATTTTGTAAAACCCACCTATCTAAGGTAATATTATTTAGACTATCTTCTTTACATGCTGTCGATCAAACAATGCAAAACTTAAAGTATTGATCTGCACTGTATTGGTGTGTAACCATTAATAGTCAACAATCATTGATAAACTAATGATTAACACACTCTTTGATTTTGAGAAATCTTAGATAATTTAGGATATCTTTGTGTACTCAAAAATACGAAAGATATACACATTAACATAATATTTAACTACCTTATAACATTTCTATACCAGAGCAGACTATAAATAAATGAATACATAAATATGAAGTGCAGATTTCTTTAGTTTTTGCTGTGCAGGAGACCATTAATTAAAGTACAAGGAAGGTAAGCTCTTTGAAACTATTTTTTTTAATGATATAGCTATGTGCTCGAGCATACTTAGAGTTTATTTTGGTTTATTTCCTATTAGTATATACCACCATTGACATTCCCTATTCCAAAACAAAAATGACAAATTCTGCCAAACACCTAAAGTTTTCTGAGTAAACACTGTGTTATATTGTTCCTGAAGCAGGTCAATCAAATGATTCTATTAAAGGTGCTCTCACACCCTGAGTCTCTGGTCTTCCTTATTCAATTTTGTTTTAATTACCTTGATCTTCATTCTCTATTAGGTTGAAATACACTGTCTCCTTTTTTTCCCATTTGTTAAACATGGAATATGGCTGCATATCCTAATAACCTGAGAGTAAATCAAGCCATAAAAAAATTTCTTAAAAAGACTAATTAATTGTGGAGCCTTTGTATTCCACTGGAAATATTTTTTGTTTAGAGAAGGTTTAAGTTGTTCATCTTCACACATCGTCAGTTCGTTAGGAAATGCAACCTGTATTACCCAAGTTCAAGACTAACATCCAAGGGGAACCATAAACTCTAATCTTGCTAGATTGAGCACTGCCCTTTATCTTCTTTCTCGTAAATGTAAAGATAAAATAGAAACTCAGCTGGATGCACCCTTTAGCAATTATTTCCCCTATGATCTTCGTGCTAGGATAAGGACCACAAGGGAAAAGACTTATGCACTCTGATAAAGATTCTCAGTATGAAGCCAGCTTTGCTGTATTTCATTCTGACATTTCTTACACAGATGCTTTTTGGTGTCTTGCTAATTTAAAAGGTGCCACTTCTTATAAATGGTTAACTATTAAAGTTTTTGAAGCTTTGGCTATGTTCTGCCTGTGTCATTGACACAATCAAAGAAAAATAAAGGTCTCTGGCTGAGGTGAAAATTGCATCATTTACATACCTTTAAATTCAGGAAAGAGATAGTCAATTCTATTGTCAAATTAAAGTGCATTACAGTATAAAGATTAGGCAGGAGAATGATATTTATTAAGGTAGTTATAAACAAATGCTTTCACATCATGTCTCCTATGGCATGCCTATATTTATTGTAGGAACTGAGGGTATAAATATTTACTCTTTATATAACATGGAGATAATTCAGCTCAAGGACAAGAAAGCACTCTATCGTTTTGCTGTGTGTCACTTGGGAGATCATACGTAGCTTTAAAATGTTAAGTGAACTTAATATTTTGTATTTTTATATTTCTACTCTTATTATTTTATTTTTAAATAATCATTTTAATTTTATGTTTCCATTATGTTATTGTCTAAGACATCATGTCTATATTTAAATTTTATTATTTTGTTTCTAAATAATCATTTTATGTTTACATGATGTTATGTCTAAGACATCATGTCTGTATCCTTTCATAATTTGTTTACAGAATAAACTTAAAACTAAACGGGGTTTTACCTATCGTGGAAGAAGAAGAACTTCCTCTGCCCTGTGGTCCTTCTAACTGGACTTAGGATCATTTTGACATGAGACAGATTAGCAGGAGAAAATCAAATTTAATAGGTGTATCTATGGGGAATCCACACAGGCATGAGATTCCAAAGACAGTGAGACAAGAGGAGGCTCATATGAGCTAAGGAGAGGGGTAGAGGCTGAGGATTCAGAGGGGGAGAAAACTCATTTGTAAGAAGGTGAAAAATGTTTGGAAAAACAAATTTGCCCTGTTATGCAGGTCAGTTCCTTAGGTAAAGGAGAGTCTGTTAGTAGTTGTCTTCCTGTTACAGGCTTTTCTTTCCAATGTAAATGGAGAAGGCAGCAAGCCTTTCCTGTATCTGCTGGGTTTGATTTCTTTTAACTCAAAATAATCTTTATGCACATTCTGGGGCATCTCATCCTGCATACCTTTACCTATACTTTACCTAAACTTAAATTGTAAACCAGTATGAAAGTAGTCTTTCCCACTAATGATAACTTGTCCTATTCGCTGCGACTGTTTTATACATATCCCATATTAAAAACTAACATGGGATATGTATAAAAATCATTGCTCCTAATACAGAACACGGAAATAGTCATGCAAAAGAGGCATCTCTTAATGCAGATCTAAAAGAGGAGAATGTAAATAACGATAAAACAAACACTAGTTTTCAGGGTTCCAATAGTTTATAACCAAGCTCTTTCCTTGAAGGAGTTACTTGCTTGTTAGTCTTTGATTTACATTATCCACATCACTTCCCATACAGAATGTATTTGATAACTTTCTCCCTCCCAATTAGCTCTCCAGCTCATCAATATTTTTCCAGAGCAAAACAAGAGAGGTCATTTTGATTTCTAATAATATTCTGATATCTACCATTCTAAACTTCTACTGAAACGCAATTCAAACTGTTAGATAATTATTTTTTTCAATCTAGTTCCATTTGTCTAAAATATTTTATTAAAGATTATTGATTTTATAGTCAAATAAACAAAGATACTATATAGGAAAAAGCCAATATGAAAGTGGAGGATCAATGTTTCTCCCTAAAATGCATTCTTTTTTTGTTGTTTATTTATTTATTTTGAGAGAGAGAGAGAAAGAGTGCATGCTCATGGGGTGGGGCAGAGGGTAAGGAGAGAGAATCCCAAGCAGGCTCTGCACTGTCAGAGCCCAGCTGGACACAGGGCCCGATCTCGGGAACTGTGAGATCATGACCTGGGCCCAAAACAAGAGTCGGAGGCTTAACTGACTGAGTCACCCAAGCCACCCTAAAATGCATTCTTATGGTGAGCAAAATATGTCTTCAAATATCTTCCTCCAGAAATGGAAAGAATCATGGAAGATTTTGTTTTTCTCTCTGTCATGAAACACCTAATACTAGTTTCTTATGCAGAGCTCAAGATAAAACTATTTTTCCAACCTCTGAGCCCCCCAAAATATTTAAGAGTCAAAAACTTTCCCCCAAATGTTGGCGGGGTGAACTGTAATATTGAGATGGAAAAATATTAATTATTCTTTATCATTTTTTCAATAAAAATTATATTTTATTTTTTATAATTAAGTACTTTAAGGAACTTTGGATTAGGGAATTTTAAAGATGTGATGTTTTAATGATATGATGTTTAACAATATGATGTTCATATCACGATGGAAAATATATTGATATTTAAAAATAGAATACAGCTACATGAGTTATCTTCTATACTCAATGACTTAAAAACAGTTTCCTCAGAATTTTTTTTCAATATATGAAATTTATTGTCAAATTGGTTTCCATACAACAGCCAGTGCTCATCCCAAAAGGTGCCCTCCTCAATACCCATCACCCACCCTGCCCTCCCTCCCACCCTGCCCTCCCTCCCACCCCCCATCAACCCTCAGTTTGTTCTCAGTTTTTAAGAGTCTCTTATGCTTTGGCTCTCTCCCACTCTAACCTATTTTTTTTTCCTTCCCCTCCCCCATGGGTTTCTGTTACGTTTCTCAGGATCCACATAAGAGTGAAACCATATGGTATCTGTCTTTCTCTGTATGGCTTATTTCACTTAGCATCACACTCTCCAGTTCCATCCACGTTGCTACAAAAGGCCATATTTCATTCTTTCTCATTGCCACGTAGTATTCCATTGTGTATATAAACCACAATTTCTTTATCCATTCATCAGTTGATGGACATTTAGGCTCTTTCCATAATTTGGCTATTGTTGAGAGTGCTGCTATAAACATTGGGGTACAAGTGCCCCTATGCGTCAGTACTCCTGTATCCCTTGGATAAATTCCTAGCAGTGCTATTGCTTGGTCATAGGGTAGGTCTATTTTTAATTTTTTGAGGAACCTCCACACTGTTTTCCAGAGTGGCTGCACCAATTTGCATTCCCACCAACAGTGCAAGAGGGTTCCCGTTTCTCCACATCCTCTCCAGCATCTATAGTCTCCTGATTTGTTCATTTTGGCCACTCTGACTGGCGTGAGGTGATATCTGAGTGTGGTTTTGATTTGCATTTCCCTGCTCATGGATTGGAAGAATAAATATTGTCCTTAGAATTTTATGCATCAACAAGGCAATTGGGTAGGATTGCCCAACCTGGCCTCATTTACAAAGTCTGGTGGTTGGTACCAGCTTCAGCTGAGAGGTCTTAGTTCCTAACCACATAGCTTTTTATATACTGTCAGCCTAGACTCTTTCTTTAATGATGGTGAAGCATTCTGAGAGGGCAGGGATGGAAACCGCAAGACCTCTTGAGTCAAACTCACACAATATCATTTTTGTCACATTCTGTTGGCCAGCGTGAGACAGAAGCCAGTTCTATTCTTAGAGGTGCATGAATGGATTGCTAGTCAGCATTGAAGTCATGCTGTAAGGCTGTGAACACGCAAAGAGGTGATTCATTCAAGACCATTGTCATGAAAATCTATTGCAATGCAAAGAGTATTATTTAATTTGAGATAATCAATGGTAAAATTTGATCTAACCATACCTTTAACATAAACTGAAAGGTAATGCTATTTCTTGCTTCTAATTTCTTAATGGTGAAAATCATCATTTGGAACTAACACCAAAATTGAAAAACAAAGACAAATACAAACCCCCACCACCACCTGCCCCACTAAAATCATGTAGCATTTAAAAAATCTTCTATTTGGATTATCCATGCTGTTTTAATAATAAATTATTATAAAAGTGAAAGTATAAAATTAAAAATTTCTCACTGGGAACTACAAATTTACATTAAGTCTGTAGACCCCCATGATACAAATGTATCACATGGAACATTTCCCTAGAAAGTGCATGTAGGCAGAGTGCTGAGACTATAATATGTGATATATGAGTGAGAAGAAGGAACTTTCATGAAAGAGAATTTGAAGTGAATTGGAGAAACTTTGGAGAAGTATGAGGTTTATTATATTTTGTATTATTCCTCTCAGTTATAATTCTAAGATGCTTAGATTTAAGGGCAAATGAAAAGTGTTACTAAAATATCTGCTTTTCCTAAACATAATTTTTTTTTCTCTAGTTTTAAACTTGAGAAGCTCCTATGTTATAAATCACATCCAGGAAAGTATGAGCAAGGGTAGGATTTTTTTTTAAGGTACCCACATGATGCTTTTAAAAATTATTTTATAAGTACATATTTTTAATAGAACCATAAGAGAGAGTTTTGTATCCCCAAATTTCATAACTATTTTTTTTAATCCATCAGAACATTTTCCTACCTACTGATCTTGCTCTTTCTCTAGTTCCGGTTTGTTGATTATTTCATGCTGTTAAGAATATTTGATACAATCCCATGACCAGCAAGACCCCAGGAGAAAATGAAAAGAGCTATATCAATGGAGAGGCTGGCAGTCTCCCCCACTGCCTTTTGCTGTTCATACATTGCATTTCTTGGGTTTCAAAATAAAAGACTTTACTCTCTCCATAGTGTTTTCTGTTTATATAGATCCTAATAGTAAAAATGTAGAGATTGTATACATAATGTGTTGCCAAATTTGATAATACTGATACAGACTAGATAATGACTACAAACTACTTTTCTAGAATATTGAATAAGATGTGCTGATAAGCTATTGTTTATTTTGCATATTCATTTTTGTTACTTTTCTCAAGTGAGACACAAAAGCTCTTTCCGATGCATTCCAACAACTGGTCTGCAGACATCGTATACTTCAGACAAGAAATCAAACACCCTTCCCTACAAAATTCTCACTGGTTACTAAGAGGTGTGTTATATGGAATGTACTATATAACCATTTTAAATAGTTTCTTTTTTAAAAAATTTTTTTAACATTTTATTTGTTCTTGAGAGTGAGAGAGAGAGCACGAGTGGGGGGGGGGGCAGAGCGAGAGAGGAACACAGAATCTGAAGCAGGATCCAGGCGCTGAGCTGTCAGCACAGAGCCCGACGTGGGGCTTGAACTCACAAACCGTGAGATCATGACCTGAGCTGCAGTTGGACACTTTACCAACTGAGCCACCCAGGTGCCTCTTAAATAGTTTCTTATAAAAACAAATGTATATTATTAAAGCATGGTAAACAGTAATAAAATTTAAAGTTACAAATGTGTAATAAATGATCAATGAAATAATTATATCTAATTATAAGTGTCATATCATGAACCTACATATAATTCCCCTATGTCCACAAAATGTCTCCAGAGTTTGTCAGCATAAAGGATTGAGGAACAGATGGTGAGGAATTTTTCCAAGACCAATGTCTTCAGCTTGTGGGGAAAAGGAAAACAAACAAACAAACAAACATTATTTAACAGAACATGGTGCATGTCATTCAGAATAAAAGTCCCTTTCCCATTTCACACATAAGCACACAGCTCTTCAAGTTCCCTAGGGAATAAAGTAGACCATTCAACCAACCAAACAAACAAAAAGAACCAGTCAAAAACATTTTCAAATGAAAAAGCTGTGAGAAGAGTCCAATAACAAGCCAATAGCACTTTTGTACCAAAATAAAAGAAGGTGTCACAAAAGTGGAAATAGGAATTTTCTCTCCTTGGGTGAGCTGAAGTTAGGGCAGGGCAATGATTTTGGTTGCCATGTTATTTCTGTGGATGTCAACAGAAGGCAGAAACTGCACTAAAAGTATTGTCGACTACAGAAACAGTTACTTCTCGCTTCTAGCAGAGAACCTGACACCTATTAAAGTTTAATTAAATATTTGTACAGTAAATGAAACACTAAATTGACCCAGCTGCATAGCAAAGCTTGAGAAAGTGGTAGTGGTTTATTCAATTGTGCTAATAATGCAATAATGCTTTGAGTGGTGGCAGCAGCATAGATGGGGGAAATAGTAACTTTCTTCTCTCATGATTAATGGTAACTTTATCAGTTCCAGAAGACAACCTGGTAACCTTGGAGGGAACACAACTCAAAAGCATTATAATAATAGTTTCCTTAACCACCATCTTTTTCAGATAGCAGGGATGATGCTTCACCAACAGACAGGCCTTGTCAACAGACAGAACTGACAGAAAGAAGATGGAATTATTAAAGCTAAAATGGTGGTTTAAGAAAGCTTTTTAAAACACAATAAAGGCATTATATGGGCTCAAATGCTTTTAGGGAGAATTATGAAGGTAGACTGGCATCCAAACAATTATGACAGGTACTGGGACCGACAGTATGTTGCTCGTGTAGTTGACATCTCACACCAACAACTTAGAGCCCAAAAATTTTTAATATAGAAATTGAATGATTACATCTCTCAACTTGCCTATTGAAAAACGAATTGTGGGGTTATGACCTCCCTGGAGCTTCCAACCATAAATGTAACCCGATTACTTATAGCAGATGGTCATATATCAAGGGGCACTTTTTAGAAAGACATGGGAAGTTTTTAATTTTTTTTTTAACGTTTTTATTTATTTTTGAGACAGAGAGAGACAGAGCATGAATGGGGGAGGGGCAGAGAGAGAGGGAGACACAGAATCGGAAGCAGGCTCCAGGCTCCGAGCCATCAGCCCAGAGCCCGACGCGGGGCTCGAACTCACGGACCGTGAGATCCTGACCTGAGCTGAAGTCGGACGCTTAACCGACTGAGCCACCCAGGCGCCCCCATGGGAAGTTTTTAAAATATACTGATGCCCAGACCCCACCTTGGACAACTTTGAGGTGGGGACAAAACATGTACTTTTTAAAAGATCCACAGGTAATTCAAATATGTGGCCAGGCTTGAGAAACATTTACCTAAAAGACGCTTTCTCTGTTCTTGTGTTGAGTTACACATCCCAGTCTTCTGAAACCAAGTTCACTGGCTGGTGGTAATGAGACACGCATACTCAAACATTTATAGTAGAACTCTATGTTGATGGGATGGATTTATCAACTAAAGTTACATAATGGGGCTTACAGTTCCCAGAATTAGTATACTTCCGTGGGCAGAATACTTCTTATGGAAGTTCTGTGGCCTTATAGTTGTACTTCTTAGTTAGGGAACTACATACCCTTTTAAAAACTACATAACCTTTTAAAAACATATCTTTTATTTTTAAAAAATAAAAGATAATAGGGGCACCTGGGTGCCTCAGTCGGTTAAGCTTCTGATTCTGGCTCAGGTCATGATCTCATGGATAGTGAGTTCAAGCCCCAAGTCGGGCTCTGTGCTGACAGCTCAGAGCCTGGAGCCTAATTCAGATTCTGTGTCTCCCCCTCTGTCTGCCTGTCCCATGCTTATCCTCTCTCTCTCTCTCTATCTCTCTCTGTCTCACTCTCTCTGTCTCTCAAAAATAAATAAACATTAATTTTTTTTTAAATTAAAAAATAAAAATAAAAGATAATAGAGTAAGAGAGAAATAGACTGTAGAATATGTTAAAGCTAGGTCCAACAGCTATTTTTAGCATAAATTACAAATTAGTACTGTATATCGCAGAGTTAAGGTTCACCCTCAGCTCTGTTGAGTCCCTGCTGTTTCATCAACATCATGATAGTTTGGGGTGACTGGCTGATTCAGGTGGTAGATCAGGTGACTCTTGATCTTGGGGTCCTGAGTTCAAGACTCACATTCAGAGGAGAATGTGCATATACTTATAAAAACCTTATAAGTGCATATACTTATAAGTGCATATACTTATAAAAACCTTCATGGGGTGCCTGGGTGGCTCAGTTGGTTAAGCGACCAACTTCAGCTCAGGTAGTGATCTCACGGTTCATGGGTTTGAGCCTTGTGTCGGGCTCTGTGCTGATGGCTCAGAGCCTGGAGCCTGCTTCAGATTCTGTGTCTCCCTCCCTCTCTGCCCCTCCCCTGCTCATGCTCTCTCTCTCTCTTTCTCTCTCTCAAATATAAATAAACATTAAAAAAAACACCATCATGATAGTTTTTCCCAGTTTTTCTCTCTTGACTAATTGATTATATAACATACAACAGCCAATTTAGCCAATTTTTGCTAAATTTTGGTGTTTATTTACCTATTGCTTACCTACCAATAATCCTTGAAGACGGTAGAAGATGGAGGAGGGTTGGCATACAGGTTTTGCATTCTCCTGTTTTTCATCTACATGAAATAACATAAAAACTTTAACTCCCTGAATATCATGGGTAAGGATATAGGAAAAGAGGAGGGATGCTATTAAGGGTGAAAAGGATGCAGGTGAACAAGAAAAGGTCAAATATAAATGGAGCGGGCGGGGGGGGGGGGAGTAAGAATGTAGAAAAGCAGAAGTGCAGAGACAAAAAAGAAAGAACACTGACAAAGTAAACAAGAGAGTAAGGGGCAAGATGAAGGTCAAAGGGCCAATCCCTTTTCTCCTTTTCTTCTATGCAAGCCTGATTTTGGTCCCAAGCCCCAATTTTGGCAAATCCAGATTAGAGTGTGATCTTAGTCAGCAAAACGATAGTTTTCAGAACCTACCCATCCTAAATGTAAATAATTTATTGTTTGTATTTAACTTTTTGAGCATATTCAACTTTCTTTTCTTTTTTTGTTTTTGAAAAGCATATCCAACTTTCTAAATAGATGTTTCCTGAGGCATTATTAAATAATTACCATCATGGGTCTTTCATATTCTCTTAGAATCATCTTTTTCAAATCCAGTGACTATGCTACATTCTTAAATTTATATTAAATGTAATTGCATTAAGTTTATTGTATAGTTTCTTAAGCCAGTGCCATAATAACATTTTCATCTCCAGATTAATTTCTTTTACCCACAGCAGCGAATCATGCTCCTAACAGCACAGCTTTTTGTGACTCTTATTATGCATGCACAGCTGCATTTTGCCTTAACCAGTATCTGTGATTATTCACTAAAGAATTCTGCATATACTCATTATCCACAGGAGAGTCTTCCTCCTCTTTATTTGTGCACAGCTCAGGAGTGAGACCTCCTGCAAGTTGCAATTTAGATGTAAAAGGAGTTTATTTTAGGAATGTTCATCTTTTAGCACAAAGGGGTACATACCCTTGGAGAAGTGCATTCAAAACTTCCACAGTTTTAATGAGAGTTCTATGTGTACATCAATAGGAAATGGGGACACCTTTGGCCACAGACAACGTCTCTGGCAGTGAGAAAGGCATATTCACTTTCTAATCTAGCAGTTATCAAAATCATCATGCGCTCTTCTTTCTCAAGTAGGAACTGCTGGATTGGGAACCTGATTCTGACTCCTCAGGGAACATAATACAGAAGAAAGTTACTGAGGGAAGGTCATAGAATATTTAGGAAGAGCTCATGTCTATAGTACGCTTTACTATTGCCTATGATACAAATAGTGTAGAGAACATAGTTCCTCCATTTTACACATATTGTAATTTGCAGGAAGAGGTTAAAAACTGGGGAAATAACCTGAAGGGCATATTTAAATATAAGCTAGCATAAGAGTAAGACAAAGAGTCTTTATATGTCCACATATTATTAAATTTGGTCAACATTATACCCATTCACTCAATTTTTACCAAAAGTTGCTCATTTAAAATTTTACACATACTTATGGTTCTGTAATAATTGGCAAAAATGGGATATAAATCAAATACATAATTTCTCTCAAGGAACTATTTGGGAAACACATACAGGAAACATCAAAAAGTACTTATTAATTCAAGTAGGACACACTGAAGTGCCAAAACATATTTCACAAATGCCGGTCCTATGTAGAGTCAGAGAAGGAAGAAATTCAGATGATCTCATTTGAACAAGAAGTTTTTCCACTATGACACAAATAGTTATTTAGATTTCTTTTAGGAATAAGAGAGGAACATATTATGGTTAGGGAGAAGGTTTGAGTAAAACTTTAAACTAAGAAATGAAAATGGACTATGAGCTTCTCTTTGAACAAGGGTTTGTGTTAGGGGCTTGAAGAGACAAAGTTGATACAACAAATGGAATTTATTGTTCATGACCGCAAATGTCAAGCTAAGGTGTTTGAGCTTACTTCAGAGGGGAATCTAAAGACTTTGAAAGCTGTACAAAAATCCAAATTAATTTATTTTAAATAATCTAATTTTTCTAGATATTAAATTAAAAAATGCAGTGTTCATGTAACAATACATAAAAGAAAAGTTCAACATCTGATGATTAGGATGATAGCAAATATATAGAGGCAACTGCTGGTAGGACAGTATTCAGAAAGATAGTCTCCAAAATTTAGCTTAAACTTAGAAGAGAGTTTACTGAGTTATTCAGAATAGAAACTAAAGTGAAAATGGAATGGTATTTTTTTTAATTTTGGGGAGAGAGAGAGGGAACTCTAGTGGGGGAAAAGGGCAGGGGGAGAGAGAGAGAGAATGGCTCCACACTCAGCACAGAGCCAGATGCGGGGCTCACTCCCATGACTCTGGGGTCATGACCTGACCTGAAACCAAGAGTCAGACACTCAACAGACTGAGTCACCCAGGCACCCTGGAATGGTATTTTAAAGGGAAAAAAATAGGACCAGGTCAATTAGGTTGTATTGAGAGTTTCTTAAACTTCTGTGTATGATAACTCACATGGCTCACTGTGAAGGGGGAAGAAAGAAAAAGTTGTTTATTCATTAACTACTTTTACTATGACATGCACAACAGTAACCTCTGGACTTTGCTGATTCGACCGGCAAGATTTTCTAAATCCCAGTGATGCAAACTTTATCTATGTAACTTAAAGCAGTTGAGCCAACCTTAAGTAAACTTCAGTTTTTAATGAGAGTGTGCTAGGAGTAAAATAAGCCTCTGTTGAGTCATCCACATCTGATGTTGATGCAAAAGTGAAGAACAGTACCTGCTTTTGGTGACAGCAACAGGAGTGGGAGATTCTATAAAAGGTCTGAGGTCTGTTTAGAAAATGAGTCATTGCGATATGAATCCTGCTTTTTCAAACGAAACAGTTTCATGCTTGACTTTCCCACAAAACAAAACAACAGCTTTCAATTATACCCAAACCATTTAAGTCTAGCCTAATATGTATCACAGAGGATGCTGAAATATCCAATGCAGAAATCAAAACTTGACACTGAGATAAATGAGCAATGTCACTATGTTCTTCCAGATCCACTAAATGTCAGTCTGTCCAGTTTTTAAGATTCCGCTATTTAGATTATTAACTAAACTGATCTACACGAATCAATAATAGATTGATTATAGACAACTTATAGTTTATTGTTAAATCTAGACACTGTTGAAAAGAATGCTATTAATAATTACACCAGTACACCAGGTGTTAACTGTCCAAGAAAATTAGGACATGTGGGCGCCCTAATAATAGAACATTAGAGTTTTTTCTTCCATATCTTTTTACTCTGGATAATTTAAAGTTTCATCTAAATAGGTGAATCAGAATGCAATGTTTGGGAATAATAATAGAAACATTTTTCTCAGTAAAGAATCAACAGAATTTGGAAACCAACAATATAACAGCGCTGGGAGTTAAAGAGTTGAAAAAAAATCAAAGATAACTTAATCAGGATGCTTTCACTGTACAGGATAGAAAACCTGAATACAGTAGCTTAAACAGATTCGGGATTGTTCCTCACTTAAGTTTAGAGGTTAAGGCTGCCAGCATTGGCTTAGTCTTTAGAGGCATAATTATATTACAGCTGATGTATTTGTTATTCTTATGGCCTTTTCTTCATGGTCACTGGATAGCTTCTGCCCCCAAGTTATCCTATCTATCTTTCAGGAAGAAAGAAAAAGGACAGAATTCTTTTCTAAAATACTCACGATATGCATCATATACCTCAATGGATAGAACTCTGTGACACAGCTATGGTAGGCTGAAAAAATGCTTAGGAAGACAAGGATTGGGAATTAGGATTATATCAGTCAACAAATATTGTATATCATAATGATGTTAAGATTTCATATCCATACAATTTCAAGAATGGCAATGCCATTCGTAGGAATAGGGAAGAGGAATCTTATTTGCTTTATGAGAGAATTTGTTTTGAATTTTTTTATATAATCAGTTTGATATAGAGACATTAAAAAAAAAAGACACTTGAACATACGAAACTGGAAAGCATAGAATTAAACATTGGAAGTTGAGAATCATATGAATTAAGCCATGGTAAAACAGTATCAGTCAGGACAACAAATACAGAGTGGTAACAGGAGTGGAAAAATTTTTGTTCTATTTAGTAAATTTCTTTTCTTCTTTTTATTTTGTGCTTTATTTCTAATACTAAATATAATTCCCTACTCCAGGGATAAGCAAACAATGATTGTGGGCTAAATCAGGCTCACAGCTTTTTTTTTTTTTTTTTTTTTTTCTTTTTTTTGTAAATAAAGCTTTATTGCAACACAGTCACTCATTTATTTAACTACAGCCTGTGGCAACTTTTATGTAACAATGACAGAAATAAGTAGTTGTGACTCAGATTATTTGCTGCCTGGCCGTTTATAGAAGAAGGTTTTCAACCTCAATTTGAAGAAATTAGAGTAGAATATAAATGTCTATATATTTTTAAATGTATATAGCCTCATTGGTACGTAAATAAAATAATTTTATAGCGAATCTGGAACTGCTGAAACAAACATTTATGTGTTTCATTTAGCCTTCAGAATACATTATGAGATAGGTCCTATTTCCCCTTATTTTGCAGTTAAAGAAGTGGGTCAGAATTGTTAAAGAGATTTTGCTAACCAATGTACATAGAACTTAAGAGGTGGGACTGAGAATCAAGGCAGGAGTCATTTTATATTAATTTTATGTTTTTATTAGTCTGTTTGTTTTCAAGCAAGCTTATTCAACTATATCATTCAGTACATTAGCTTTTCAAATAAAAATAGTCTGGGTTAATAGAGTTGTACTTTACTTGTTATTCTTAAAGTTACTGATTTAACTAGCAAAATTCTAGTGAATGAGATAATAAAAGTCCAATAGCAGCAAACATATTTACACATATTTCTTGTAACTCCTGTCTTTTTCTGCTACCAAAATAAATATTTCCTTTAATTTACATTATTGATTTTAAGTATTCCTGTGGAATTTATTCTTTCTGAACCTAGATTTCTTCTTCTTTTTTTTTTTTTTTGCATTCTTCCCTGAGAGTTCTAAACTATGACAGTGAATTGAACTATTGCCTAAATTTTGATAAGTAAGCCTCATTTCCCTATTTTTGTCTGTGAATTCTCTTCTGAACCAGAAGCTGGTATATCCAGAATAATAATGGTATGTCCACTAAGTGGAAATTCTGCAGAAAACTAAAATCTATATTCAGAATGTAACACATTATCTCTCATGATGCTCCAAAACATTTAGGTCCATGGGCCAAATAAGACAATCCAGATGGAATTTGTGTGGAGTTCTGGGCAGAGGTGGAAACGCTGAGCAGCTTTAGGTCTGGACAGTGGCCCAGATATAAAGAAGACGCCTTCGAAATTCAACCATAGTTGGTATACTTTAAATGTGTATCAACACAAACAAAAAAATTAGAATACAATACAAAATTAATAATAAATGATTAAAGGAATAATTTGCACTTCTAATTTTTCACAGAAATTTCACTAATTAATTCAATGCTTGAAGAGTAATTAGATGCAATAGGGATAAGAAATGGACAACTTTACATGAGATGAAATTCCTGTGATATTCTGTAAAGAAAATGTATATTTTTAAATAAATGATTTTATTTCCTAAAATATATTCTACATGACAAATGAAATGAGAACTGCATAAACATACAAAATATTTTTTCTGCATGTACATAAAATATTTTTTATTCAAGTCAGTGCTACCAATTTTAAGTTTTAAACATAAAAGCCTAAAATATAGTTTGATGTATGCCCATATTAAATCATAAATTTTGTTTGAATTTCATTTTAAAATGAGAGACATTTAAAATAAAATTTGATTACCACAATAGAAAATAATTGTATCTAAACTCTAATCAAGGGAATATTACTGTTTTACCAATATGAGTAAATTGCTATTATAATCCGATTCATGGAAGAGGCAGGAATCAAAATATAGCTGCAACAAACAAATCTACACTTCCTTTAAAAATCTACAGAGGTAAAGCATTGTACTGTTTTTCTAAAGCATCTCTGTTCTTAATTTATAAAGTTCACAATGGTGAATTCGTTACCCTACTTTCCTCTTTAAATTATCTATAGGAATCTCAGGCTTTATAATATATCATATATTTCATATAATTTTATCATATAACTTGCCCTAGTAGATTAACAAGAGTTTCAAATAGTATAAACACATGAAGTTATTACAGAAAAATAAAGTATTTAAAAAAGCCATCTTAGAAATTAACTTGGAATTCAGCACTTTATTCTCTCTTATTCCCTCTTTTTCACAGTATGGACAGATTATCTTCCAAACTGTAAATCTCTCTAGGGCAAGAACAATGCCTTGCAGTATTAAGGCTTCAACATAGTACTGGCCATACCACCAATACTTAATTTAATGTAAACTAGTAGCAGAACAATCTAGTATGATGTGCTCAAGGTTCACTTTTATAACAGTTGTGAGACTATCCAATATATCTACAGTCACATTTCTGCGCCCTTGACAAAAGAGTAAATCTCAGGTAGAGACTTTATACTAGTTTCACATTGTTAAATTTTATCTTACACTTGTCAATACAAGACGCAAATCTCCGAAAGTGTTTTCAGATGGTTAAACTTGTCTTAATATTATAATACTCTGTAGAGGAACTGATTAATTACATGTAAGCATTTATTGTCCAAACTATGCTAAAATGTGTGTCTATAAAAATTGAGTCAACATTTTTTTTGTCTCCATATCTTTGTTTTCTTTTACCCCTAGAATGTTTCGTTGTAAATGTGCCCTCTTATATTATCCCCAGTGAATTCATTATAGGGATGCTAAAATGTAATTACTGTATTAGTCTAAATTTATTTTTGAGCCCCTACTTAGTACAAGTGACTTTTTAAGTTAGATTACAATTAATCTTTTTTTCTCCTTAATCCTCAATCATCGTTAATCATGTTTAAATAGTCTTAATCATGAAACATTATTAATCATTCTTAAATAACTTTAAACATTCTTAATCATCCCATTCTTAGTCATTCTCTGGGTTTCAGGGATACTTAGAGACACTGATAAACATGGTATCTATATTGGGCCTTGATGTTTTAATGTTTAATGATTTCATGTCTATAGGTCTTCTGTTATTCCTCTTCTAGGCAAGATGGCTATTAATACATTCTATATGTATTAAAATATGAAAATCAACATTCAAAAAGGAGACTTTCAAGTAATCTAGATACATTTCCATAATACACTACCAAAAGCATCTCAGCAACAGATTAGTTTTGTGCCCATCTTGGCGTTGTATGATCTTCATTGGCAAGAACATTTTGCCGTTCTTTACATGATTACTTACCCAATGGTAGAACAAGAAATAATGATTGTGAATAAAATGTCAGGCTAAATATGTGTTGGAGAAGGGATACAGAGAGGAGCTAATGGTATTCCTTTCCCCCTTTTCTGAAGCCAAACTTTTTGCTGATTTAAGACTATTATTATGGTTAACTAAGTAAAAGTTAGGTACTAGAGTCATGTTTCTGTAATTGTTTCTTGGGTATTCTTTTATTTTCTTTTTTTTAAATTTTTTTTAGTGTTTATTTATTTTTGACAGAGAGAGAGAGAGACAGAGCATGAGCCGGGGAGGGGCAGACAGAGAGAGAGACACAGAATCCGAAGCAGGCTCCAGGCTCTGGGCTGTCAGCACAGGGCCGGACACAGGGCTCGGACTCACAAACCGTGAGATCATGACCTGAGCCGAAGTCAGACACTCAACTGACTGAGCCACCCAGGCGCCCCGAGTATTCTTTTCATTCATGCTCTTCATTTCATATTCTGTGTATCCATAAATTTTAAGGTTAGTGGTTCAATTTTGTACTAGAAAAGTAACTAATAAAATTGTACCTAGACTATTGAACAAATAGACATAATATTATACCCTGTTCTTTAAAACAATGCAAATGGTGAGATGCGTATTGCACATATACTATGTTATAAATAAATAACAATTGAATCAAAATTATCTTTGACACAGATGCAAGTGAGCATTTGATAATTTGCTCTATACAGAAAAATATTTTTGAAATTCTAAATTTCTCTTTTAAAGTATAAAATGTGGATGATTGATATACATTATAAAATGATTACCACCATCGAGTTAATTAACACATCCACCACTTCATATAGTTATCATTGTTATGTTGTGTGTGTGGTAATGTTGCAGGATGTTGAGCTCAATAGTCCAGAAAGAATTCTTGAGATGTTTTATGGTGCAACTAAGTAGGTTTATTAGAATAACACTGGACAGGACCCATGGGCAGAAAGAGCTGCACTGTTGCTTTATGAAGATGGTAGTTATATGCTTTATGCTCAAGAAGGAGGGGACATGCAGAGAGTGTTAGATCATAAATGTCTTCTTCAAATTTCTACCCCTAAAACTACTTTCGTAAGATTTCTCTGGTGTTTACCATTCAGTTTGATATTAACTGTTGATGAGATTTAAAGATAGTCATGAGACCCTGTAAGAATATAGTAACCAGCATGTATTTGATCCTTATTGAAACTATGCAAGCAGTAGGTCAGCCTTCTGGGTTAAAGGATCATTTTCCTGCTTCAATCACTTATCAGTGATAACACTTAAGATCTCTCTTAGCAAATTTCAGATATACAGTATAGTATTATTAACTGTAGCCACTATGCTGGGTAGTAGATCCCTAGACCTTATTTATCTTGTAAGTAAAAGATTGTACCCCTTGACAGTTTGAAACTTATGAAAATAAAGTCAATAAGACTATTGTTGCTAAATTTAATTGTATTTATTTCTATAGCAGAATTATTAAAACCTAATGTTTAAGTGTACTGACAATCTTTTAGATGGCCAGTAGAATTTATTTATTTATTTATTTTTTGTGTTTATTTATTTATTTTTTATTTTTATTTTATTTTAATTTTTTTTTAACGTTTATTTTTGAGACAGAGAGAGACAGAGCATGAATGGGGGAGGATCAGAGAGAGGGAGACAAAGAATCTGAAACAGGCTCCAGGCTCTGAGCTGTCAGCACAGAGCCCGACGCAGGGCTCGAACTCACAGACTGTGAGATCATGACCTGAGCCGAAGTCGGACGCCCAACCGACCAAGCCACCCAGGCGCCCCATGTGTTTATTTATTTTTGAGAGACAGAGAGAGAGAGAGAGAAAGGGAACATGGGAGGGGCAGAGAGAGGGAGACACAGAATCTGAAGCAGGCTTCAGGCTCTGAGCTGTCAGCACAGAGCCCAACGTGGGGCTCCAATATGTGAACTGCAAGATCATGACCTGAGCTGAAGTTGGACGCTTAACCGACTGAACCACCCAGGCTCCCCTAGATGGCCAGTAGAATTTTAGTAACACTTTAAGATTAATTACAATGTTATTTAATGTAAATATATCACATACAATAAACAGTGTAATAAACAGTGTAAATAAACATATAATAAACAGGTAAAATTATAGTGATTATAATACTTAGATCTTATGCTATTTGTGAAAAGTGTTATTTTACCTTTATTAAAAAAATTTTTTTATTCCAAATTAAAATTGCCATATCTAGGACTATAAAGTACTTTAAAAGTATGTCTACAAAGTAATTGACTGTTTTAGGCAGCAATAATAATGTATTATGAGGTTTACAACATTTGTATAAGTAAATTTATGGCAAAGGCAGCATAAAGGCTGGGAGATGGGGAACAGAAGTATACCATTGTAGAGTTCTAATACTGTATGTGGGGTGAAATACCACTTCAAGGTATTCTATGTATACTCTAAAGCTCATTCCTTTCAACCCTCCCTCCCCCGGAAAGGATAACTTAAAAAGCCTATACAGAGATGAAATGGCATCTCAAAATAATATACAATCAAACAAGCAAAAAACCAAAAAAACAAAAAAAACCCCACTCCATTAACTCAAAAGAAGACATAAAAAGAGAACAATTTGGGGGAAAATATAAACAGAACAAATAAAAAAATAAATGGTAAAATGGTGGCTTTTAAAGTTACCAAATCAAAATAAAGCCAAATAAAATTTCCAGAAACCAAAAAGCCATAAATGACATTTAAAGAAATATAATGAACATGTTTAACAGCATGGTATACATAGTCAAAGAAAGGATTAGTGAATTGGAAGATTCCCAGACTTACATATACAGAGAACGATGCACTGAGGTACAAAAATATTGAAAAATATGAGAAGGAGAAGGATAGATTAAAGGTATGATACATGTGAAACTGAAATCTAAGAGTAAAAAGAGAAACGGAATGGAACGGATGACATGTGTGAAGAGATATATAGTAAAATTCTGCCAAGTTGATGAAAAGGTGTTAAGACTTGTGTTCGAGAAGTTTTGTGAATCCCATTCAAGATAAATGCAAGGGAAACTACAGGTTTCCTCACCGTATGGAAAACAGAGAATAAAGCAAAAGGCATTATCTTGAAGTAAGCAACAGCGACACCTACCACCAACTTCTCAAAAGAAAAATAAAAACTAAACAAACAGAAATAGAAAGGAAGACAGAAAACAGAGTCATATACCCTGGAATAGCAGAATAAAAATGAATGGCAACCTAGAATTCATCAGTGGAGGAAAATTTCCTTCAATAATAAAACTGAAACAAAGATATTTTCTTTATTTTTAATGTTTTTATATACTGTGGAGAGAGAGACAGAGAGAGACAGAGAGAGAGAGAGAGAGAGAGAGAGAGAGAGAGAGAATCTGAAGCAGGCTCCAGGCTCTGGGCTGTCAGCACAGAGCCTGAAGCAGGGCTCAAATCTGTGAACCACAAGATCATGACCTGAGCTGAAGTTGGACGCTTAACGGACTGAGCCACCCAAGTGCCCAGAAACAAAGATATTTTCAAGTAAATAAAAATTGGTAGAATTTTTCCCTCTTATGGACTGAATTTTATCTCCCTCAAATTTATATGTTGGAAACATATGACTGGTACCCTAGAATGGGGCTGAATTTGGAGATGGGGCCTTTAAAGAGATAACTAAAATTAGATGAGGCACAAGAGTTGGACCCTATTCCAATATACATAGTATCCCCATAAGAATAGGGAGGGGCACCAGGGGTTTACATGCGTAGAAGAAAGGTCAAATAAGGACACAGAGGGAAAGGTAATCATCTGAAAGCCAAAGAAAGAGGTCCTAGGATAAACCAGATCTGCTAACACTTTGATCTTGAACTTCTGGTCTTCAGAACTGTGAGAAATAAATTTCTATTGTTGAAGTCACTTAGTTTGTGGTACTTTGTAATGGTAGCGCTAGCAGACTAATACACAAACCCACAGTATTTTTCAGATATAAGGTATAAAATAAAGTTCTGTGGTATAACAAGAAAAAAAAGAATAACATAAATGCTTTCACAATCTACATGGCTATTGAATGAATAAACCAGTAATGAGAACTTATTGTGTGTTTAAAGCAGGTGCAGTATTAAAGCACATGATGAAGATGGCATATAGTAGGAAGGAATGAAACAAAATAACTATGTTCAAAGGATCTTGATTCATATAAAAAGGGGGAGTTACATAGCATCATGCTTTAATATTGTTTTATTGAGATATAATTGACCTGTGGTATTATATTCGTTTCAGGTATGCTATGTAATGATTCCATATCTGTATATGTTGCAAAATGATCACCACAATAAGTCCAGTTAACATCTGACACTGTACGTATACATTTATTTTTTCTCATAAAGGAGAACTTTTAGAAACTATTCTCTTAGTTACTCTCAAATATGCAATATAGTATTATTAACTATAGTATGATTATATCATACTATTTATATAGTGGTTATAGTATTACTAACTATACATGCTGCACATTGCACCCCCATGACATATATAACTAGAAGACTGTACTTTTAGTCCCTTCACTCATTTTGTCCATCCCCTCCCCCAGCCTCTGGCAACCCCACATTATGCTTTCATATGCTATTAAATATATTTTACTTTATCCGATGGATAAAATAAAGATTTTTTTAATGTTTATGTATTTATTTTGAGAGAAAGAGCACGTGAGCTGGGGAGGGGGGGGAGAGAGAGAATCCCAAGCAGGCTTCACACTGTTAGCACAGAGCCTGATGTGGGGCTCGATCTCACAGAACCATGAAATCACAACCTGGGCCGAAATCAAGACTCAGACGCTTAACTGACTGAGCCACTTAGGCGCCCCCAACCTGTGGGTTTTGGACAGGAAAATGACGTGTCTGTTTCAATAAAACACTGACTACAATATAAGTGATTATTTTTTTCAGGAATATTTGTATACTAAAGAAAAGATGGAAAACAGGAAAATTGTGTCTATACCAAGGCATAAAATGATGGTAAATTCAGTTGTGCATAGTGGCAATGTGATTCAAAATAAATGAATAGACTTGGGAGACATTTATAAATTACACTTACAAAAGATAGGTTACTAGGATTTGATTTGTGAGGGAAAGAGGTGAGGGATTGTCAAATCTGCTTATGGTTTTCCAGTTTGGACAACTGGAATGATTTTGACAACATCCAGTAAGAAATGACACACAGCAAACGTTGGGTATATAATAATTTATCATAGACTTACTTAGGATATTTAGGGTCTACTTATGATGGTGGACACATCCACCCAAACCCTGAGACCAATGAAACTGACCCTTTATAAGGAAGGCTAACATTATTGTGTTTCATCAATGCTGTTGTTGTATAACTTTTGTTACTATTTCCAGCTCTTAACAAACCTGCTCTGTGAGAAACTATCTTTAGTTAACAGAAAATACAGTGACATAATATATCAAACCAATGTCATATCTAACTTCACTTTTTGTTATCAGAAGCTTCCTAGTAATTTTGGACTGCACTAAGGTGTTCCTTACCTTGAGTCCTTAAGTATTCCTGGAAAATTCCCAGAAGCTTAAGGGGGTATCATTTGTCCTACAAACTTTTATTGAAATGTGTATACCAAAAAGTGGAGAAATCTTAACTGTACTTAAAAAACCATCAGTCATATCATTGAAAGGTGAAAGAGTAGGAGGCAGTAGCAATATAGGAAAACAAACCCTAAATGCACTACCTACTCAAGTAGAAGAGAGTTCTACTTCTTTGTCAATGAAGTCTCTCTTTGCAAAGTGGGGATGTAATATAACATAGGGTTTAGAGAAGCAAGTTTAGGGATTGGTGGCCTTTCAAAGGGGAGTGTTGGTTAATGTCAGCTATGGAGGTGTGGTTATTCAGATGAGACTGTTGATTGGTTGGCAGTGTATTCACCACAGTGAAGTTGTAACAAAATGACTCACTTTCAAAAGTATGGTGCTGTCACTTTTAGAAGTGTGTTATCAGGGGGTGGGGTTGGGGGTGGGGAGTGCCCTTAGTTGAACTTCTGACTTCGGCTCAGGTCATGATCTCATGGTTCGTGAGTTCTAGCCCTGAGTCGGGCTCTATGCTGACAGCTCAGAGCCTGGAGCCTGCTTCTGGATTCTCTCTCTCTCTCTCTCTCTCTCTCTCGGCCCCTTCCCCACTCACTCTCTGTCACTGTCTCTCTCTCTCAAAAATAAACATTAGAAGTGTGTTGTCTCGTCAAAGCACCCAATGATCACACTGAGGCTGGTCACCAATTAAATAAACAGGTTTAAAATGGAATCTGGTGGTTATTTGTAATCATGGCTACAAAATAACCAGTCTTTTCCTGAGAACATAAAAATGTAACAAAAATGTTTAATGTGATACGTAAAAAGCTGTCTCTAACCTACACAACTAAATGAGTTTGGGAGTCAGTATACACCCGCGAAACTATCACCACCACCAAGAGTCACAAGTGTTTTCCATAAGTAAGTACAGCTTCTCACATGCCAAAAAATAAGGTTCAATGTAAATATTACAAATGTAAAATATTAAAATAAAAGATGAATCGACTGAGGCTCCAGGGGTTTGAGGGCTTCTCAGAGACCACCATTGAGAAAGAGGCGAAACCAAGATTCACACCCAGTGTCCTCTGACTTTAGATGTACAGTTCACTGCATGTTCCCTTTAGTCCCTGAAGGGTGCACAGTGCATGCTGGGAGCTGGGGATGCTGAGATGAACACACCCAGCTCCTGGTCACTAGCAGTTCAGGCTGGACTGGGGTTATGTCCCTGGTATGTTTTTTGGGCCCCTGTTCCAGATTGGGCCAATAAACTTTTAAAATTTATTTTTGCTCAATAATTGTATAATGCTACATATATTTTTTAAAAATGTTTATTTACTTTGAGAGAGGAAGAGAGAGAAAGGGACACTTAATCTGAAGCAGGCTCCGGGCTCTGAGCCATCAGTATAGAGCCTGATGGAGGCCTTGAATGCACAAACTCTGAGATCGTGACCCGAGCCAAAGTCGGATGCTCAACTGACTGAGCCCAGCAACCCAGGCAACCCTCCACATACCTTTTAAGATTATCAATTCAATTTCTATCGGAAATTACTTTTTAAATGTATAAATTATGAAGATTGACTTGGGAAGAAATTAAAAAGCAGTTTTCCTATCAATGTTCTTGGTAAATCCCTTCACTTAAAGGGAAAACGAATTTTTATTTATTTTGGCTTAATAATTGTATAATGTTACATATCTTTTTTTTAATGTTTATTTACTTTGAGAGAGAGAGAGAGAGAGCACTCGTGTGCACCACACTAAATGAACTGAAGAAAGCTATACATGGAAACAGTCATTTAAAATGTGGTGTGGTGAGTACAGCAGTGGGGGCTGACTCAAAGTGTGTCACAGACATAAAAGGTCTGCAGTGTAGGCATAAAAAAAAACCTCTTGCGTTGCCTGTGCTAAAATGATTGAGTCCATAGATATCAAATGCTGAGTGTTATCCATTTCAAAACATATGTTAATAATTTAAAAATAATTAAGTGTATGCAAACTAGGAAAAAACATACAAAAGCTGCTTATTTTACAAATATTGAGAATTTATGCAAATTATTGTATTTTATTTTTAAGAGATCTTCATCACTCTGTATAGCATGCAAATAAAATATCCCGTCATTTTAAAACGCTTCTAGTGAATTTTGTAAATTTTACAGTATTTAAAAATTATTTTCCCCAAGGAAGCCCTTTTCAAATAAAAAGGAAAGTCTAGAGTTAAACTAAAAGGTAAAATGGATTAAAATGGGAAATAGTTGTGTGGATTCTAAGAAGCATATGGTTTTTTTTTAATTTTTTTGTTTTGTTTTTTTTAGTATGGAATTTATGGTCAAATTGGTTTCCATACAACACCCAGTGCTCATCCCAACAGGTGCCCTCCTCAATGCCCATCACCCACTTTCCCCTCCCTCCCCCCCCATCAGCCCTCAGTTTATTCTCAGTTTTTGAGAGTCTCTTATGTTTGCCTCCCTCCTTCTCTAACTTTTTTTTTTCCCTTCCCCTCCCCCATGGTGGAACTGGAGAGTGTTATGCTAAGCGAAATAAGTCATACAGAGAAAAACAGATGCCATATGTTTTCACTCTTATGTGGATCCTGGAAACTTGGCGGAGGACCATGAGGAGATTAAGAAGCATATGTGAAAAGAAGAAAACGTGATTGGTAAAAGAGTGAATCTCAGGTAGAATTAGTAAGACTTTACCAATGATAACTTTTTTTTTAATGTTTATTTATTTTGAGAAAGAGAGAGAGGGTATGAGCAGGGTAGAGGCAAAGAAGAGGGAGAGAGAATCCCAAGAAGGCTCCATGCTGTCAGTACGGAGCTCACAAATGGTGAGATCCTGACCTGAGCCAAAAGCAAGAGTTGGATGCTTAACCTACTGAGTCACCCAGGTGCCCCTCCTTTGAATTTTATTCATATCTGTTTTAATTTTCACATTTGAAAAAAATATAAATGCTTTGTACAACTGTTCATCTATCTTTACATTTTGTTTTGTTTTTGATGATTTTGGTTGCATTTTTCTTCCTTGCATGTCTAAATATACATGATGGAATGGTAAACATTGTACCTTTAAAGTTTAAAGACTACTTTAGCTTTTCTCAATCACATGGCCTTCACAGATCACAGGAATCAAACAGAGATTGAGATGATTCAAAGTTAAATCTTTGTTCCTGTGAAGGCTATTTCTTTTTTTTTTTTTTTTTTTTTTTTTTTTCTTTTTTTTTTTTTTTTCTTTTATTTATTTTTTTTTTTTATTTTTTATTTTTTTTTTTATTTTTTAATATATGAAATTTACTGTCAAATTGGTTTCCATACAACACCCAGTGCTCATCCCAAAAAGTGCCCTCCTCAATACCCATCACCCACCCTGCCCTCCCTCCCACCCTGCCCTCCCTCCCACCCCCCATCAACCCTCAGTTTGTTCTCAGTTTTTAACAGTCTCTAATGCTTTGGCTCTCTCCCACTCTAACCTCTTTTTTTTTTTTTTTTTCCTTCCCCTCCCCCATGGGTTTCTGTTATGTTTCTCAGGATCCACATAAGAGTGAAACCATATGGTATCTGTCTTTCTCTGTATGGCTTATTTCACTTAGCATCACACTCTCCAGTTCCATCCATGTTGCTACAAAAGGCCATATTTCATTTTTTCTCATTGCCACGTAGTATTCCATTGTGTATATAAACCACAATTTCTTTATCCATTCATCAGTTGATGGACATTTAGGCTCTTTCCATAATTTGGCTATTGTTGAGAGTGCCGCTATAAACATTGGGGTACAGGTGCCCCTATGCATCAGTACTCCTGTATCCCTTGGATAAATTCCTAGCAGTGCTATTGCTGGGTCATAGGGTAGGTCTATTTTTAATTTTCTGAGGAACCTCCACACTGCTTTCCAGAGCGGCTGCACCAATTTGCATTCCCACCAACAGTGCAAGAGGGTTCCTGTTTGTGAAGGCTATTTCTGATTCGTGTTTACTTGTACATTATAGACCTTCTGGGTTCCAACCAAGAGCTGGGGAATTTTACATTGGCCTCTTCTCCTTAGCACTTGCTTATCTCCTTTCTTTCTCCCTTTATATTTATTAACCATCGAAAAGGCCTGCAAAGCTTCTCAGTCTCTCAATCTTATTAACCCCCTCATGCTGGGAAGCCTGGGCGGCTCCATTGGTTAAGCGTACGATTTGGGCTCAGGTCAGGATCTCTGGGTTGGTGGGTGTGAGTCCTGTGTCAGGCTCTGTGCTGACACCTCAGAGCCTGGAGCCTGCTTTAGATTCTGTGTCTCCCTCTCTCTCTTCCCTTCTCCTGCTCACTTTGTCGGTCTCTCTCTCAAAAATAAACATTAAAAAAAAATCCCCCCTGTTACACAATATCTAATAGCTAATAAACACATAATAATAAGGAAGTTTCCTCCTTCATCTACAACTGTTTGCAGTTATAAGAGTAAACAATTTAATTTCTAAGATTATAACAAATTAAATGTTTTAAATTTATACATAAAATATCATTATGGGTGTAATATACAACAAATACATATATACACCTCCATAAAGAGCCAATATAGCAAAGTAAGAAAAAGGAATATAACATTTTCATGAAAAAGGAAATTACAACTTCAGTGAAATCAGTGAAAAGCTAATAATGTTAGCTCATTTTCATTTGTCATTTAAGCAAAGGACTCTTATCTTTGAAATGGACCTGTCATCTTTCTTTGTTATCTCTTCTATTCATTGCATTTTATTACTGACTTTTCCTTCAAGTTAGATTTAACAACACAAGTATTTTCCAATCTTAAATTATAATTATTTTATTCATTAACACAATGAGCCAGTAGCTGCACTACTCCTGTAATAGTTTTACTTTTCTTCTTATTATTGCATCCTTCTTAGAATATATGCAAATGTGTTTATGTTTTATAGGTATTTGTGAATTTGGATATATATATATATATATATATATATATATATATATACATATATATATATATGTTTTCTATCTTTGAGTCATCTATTTACATTGTAATTATGTTAGCCGCTATTTATTAATGTTCATTGAGGCTTCGAGATTAAACATAATGCACTCTTTTATAAATACTCTCTGTTTACCTTAAGGTAATGTTAACTAAAACTTATAGAGAGCCTAAATAATAAAGAAAACAAGTATTCCGTATTTTTCCCTGATATTTATTTATTAATATTAAGTTGCAGCATATTTTTAAAGTATCTCACTGCACTTTAAATTATTTAAATTTGGGGAGATATCCTTCTAACATATATATTCAGAAGGTTATAAGTCTTTGTCTTATTTTGAGGTTATGCCTACCCACATTTTGTCAGATATGTGCATTGCAAATATCACCTCTCAGTTGTGGCTTGTCTTTTAATTCTCTCACCCTCTTTTTAAAGTATGTTTCTTTTGAGAGAGAGAGTATGTGAGCAGGGGAGGGACAGAGAGAGAGGGAGAAAGAGAATCTCAGGCAGGCTCTGTGCTGTCAGCACAGAACTCAGCATGGGGCTCTATCCCATGAACTGCGAGATCAAGGACTGAGCCAAAATCAAGAGTTGGACACTTAACCGGCTGAGCCACCCAGGCACCCCATCTTTTAATTCTCTTCAAGGTTCTTTTGCTGAAACAACTTTTAATTTTAATTATATCCAAATATTCCAATATTTTCTTTAAGGTTTAATCTTTTCTGTGTGCTATTTGATAAATCTCTTTACCCCAAAGATGTGAAGATATTTTCCTATGTTTTCCTCTAGAAGCTTTATATGTTAGCTTCCATATTTAAGTTTATGATATACCTGAACATTTTTTATGGTATGAGCTAGTGTTCAAAGTTTACCTTTTGTCTAATATGAATATTAAATTTCTTCAGTACCACTTATGAAAAAACAAGTGATGCTTTCTCTTTTCTTTTCATATTTCATATAAGCATATAGGGGTGAGTCTGTTTCTGGACTTCCTCCTCCATTATTGTCTATTATTTTGTCTAATATTACACTTAATTTTTGTAGCATTATAGAAAGCCTTGATATATGGTAATGTATGGTCTCAAATTTTAAATTAACTTGGCTCTTCTAATTCTTTAGAATCTGTTTGAAAATTCCACAAAAAATTAAAGTACAACTTGATAAGTTGTTTTTTAAAAAGAAAACTCTCTGTGTCATATAACATGTGGAGAATATAGAGAATGTACACAGAACTGTGCACATTTATGAAGTCAATATTTGAATTATTTCATTTAGAAATACAATGAATAAATTAAAGACTTAGTATAACTCAAAGGAAAGGATAATGACAATATTATACAAGGAGGAACAGCAAAGGCAAAAAAGCAAATTAATTGGAAAAGACAGTAACCCATAGATATTAACGCAAAAACTTTGAGAAAAAAATAAATAGGTAAATATTTAGAAAATGTAATCATAAAGCTATTAAAACAAACTTCCATTAAGATAAAGGCATATATAGGGGCGCCTGGGTGGCTTAGTCAGTTGAGCGTCCGACTTCAGCTCAGGGCATGATCTCCTGGTTTGTGAGTTCGAGCCCCACGTTGGGCTCTGTGCTGACAGCTCAGAGCCTGGAACCTGCTTCAGATTCTGTGTCTCCCTCTCTCTCTGCCCCCCTCCCCTGCTCACACCTTGTATCTTTGTCTCTCTCTCTCAAAAATAAATAAACATAAAGTAAATATAAGGGCATATATATGTACAGAGGCTACCCACAACATACAATGGAATTCAAAGTATATTAATACAATACAGATTTGAAAATAATATTTCCCTTTGTGTGATGACTAAGGTTTCAGAATAAATAAAGTCACAAAGCAAGAATAATGGTAATAGGTTAAAGAAGTAAACAAAGAAGGTAGAAAAGGTTATTTTCTATTCTAGAAAACTTTGAGGATCATCAAATATATTATCAAGATATGAGAACCATTACTTTCCTTTTATGCTATAAAGATGGAATTTAAATTCAAATAGTGCCATTTTAATATTTTTTTAATTCTTTTTCATTGTGTTGCTATCTTAAGATTAACTGTGGGGCATCTGGGTGGCTCAGTCAGTTAACCTCTGACTCCTGATTTTGGCTCTGGTCATGATCTCACTGTTTATGGGTTTGTTCCCTTCCCCCCCAACAGTGGCCAGGCTCCCTGATGATGGTGAGGAGCCTGCTTGGGATTCTCTCTCTCTTCCCTCTATGCTTTGCCCCACACACTCTCTCACTCTCCTCTCTCTTTTAAAATAAATAAATAAACTTAAAAAAGAATAACTGTGATATTGCAAGTTTAGGGAAACTAAGATTAAAATTTGATATTTCTCATTTAAATTGGTGAACTATTCAGCATTCTAAAAAAACAAAAAAATTTAACTAAACGTTGTAGAAGAGCCCGGGGTCTATAGTAAAATGTTATAATGTCTACAATGGAACGAATCATTTAAATAAAGATATATTTTAAATGGAAGTTAGGTATTAACATTAAAGCTTTTAAAAACTTATTTCAAGTACTAGAGCTAACCAAACGTACACGGAAATACATGTTTGTACAAGCAGTAAAAGAACATAATAAATATTCATTACCAGAAAGTGTTGAGGCATCATTCTGTACTTCTATTATGCTTATTCAATCTCACCTTGCTTCTAATTATTCTTCATTTAACCACTTGTGTCTCAAAGGTTTTCTGACATAAACAAAAAATGCAGTTTGAAGCAAAATCTGAATGCTTGGATGCCTTCAAATTCATACACCTGGACATACTTTCACAATTCATAGAAGCACTTTTGTGAATTACCACTGCATCAGTGAAATGAGGTGAAAAACTAATATTGCTTTTTTACTTTAGGCATAATCTTCAAGGAAACATTAGGAGCTCGAAAATGAAGTTCTTTAATTCTTCATTTGTCATATTCTTCCATTTCTTCAAGTAATAGTCTGCCATTTTCTATATAAACATAACATATCCACCTTCCTGGATATTCTAAGAGTAGAATCCAAACTATATCTGTGAAAGCACCATTATATGAAATTGTAAATTACAGCAGCTCACAGCAGTTTTCTTTGCTTACTTAAAAATCGAATAGTACAAACTTTAATTATCCATAGAATACTGTCACATGTAAAAGAGCTCATTATTTCAAATCACTTTTTCTCCAAACAAACTATGGCAGAATAAAATCATGCTCCAAGGCTTTAGGAGAAATGTAGGTCTATATTAAATATATAAGTTTAGAGGCTTTTAACAGCTTAGGAGAGAAACAAACAAAAAAAAAATAAGCCTACCTTGACCCATCTCTGTCCTGCTTTTTACTTCTTCAGGGTATTTCCTCAACTTTCTAATCTTTCTCCACACTTCCCATGATACCCCAAATCCATAGCTTTTTCTTTAACTTAAAAATTGAGTTATGGAAACATGGCTTGTCCCCACCCCCCCGCCCCCATTGGTATAATAGGAATTGTTTATTTTAGTATCCTGACTAAATTTCCACATTTTCCTAGAAAGGCCATGGTTCCTAAAATTTGGAACCATCACTCCTAGAGGAAAGAAGTAAGTTGAATAATTTGCTTAGTCACTATACTGATAATAGTGGAGAAAGATATAAAAAGAGTTGTTGAATCCATAGGAAAAATTACTTTTATCATTCAATTCCTGTTATATACAGATGACAGGAAAAGGAATTTCGCTATGTAACCTACTAGTTATTTTTTTTAGGTTTTTGTTTAAATTCTGGTTAGTTAACATACAGTATGATATTATTTTTCAGGTGTACAATATAGTGGTCCTACACTGCCATACATCACCTGGTGGTCATCACGACAAGTGCCCTCTTTAATCCTCATCACCTGTTTTACCCATCCCTTCCCCACCCACCTCCCCTCTGGTAACCATGAGTTTGTTCTATAGCTGAGAGTCTGTTTCCTGGTTTGCCTCTCTCTTTTTTTCCCCTTTGTTCATTTGTTTTATTTCCTAAATTCCACATATGAGTGAAGTCATATGGTATTTGTTTTTCTCTGACTGACTTATTTTACTTACCATAATATTCTCTAGTTCCATCTATGTCGTCGCAAATGGCAAGATTTCATTCTTTCCTATGGCTGAGTAGTGATTTATTTTTCATGAAGATTTCAAGCAAAATTTCCAAACAGTACATTTTCCCACAAAATAAGGCAAGGAAAGGTACTGGGAGTTTTCAGTATATAAATCTGTTTGCATATATCATTGTACCTAGAATTATTGAATAAATATTTTAAGAACTTTAAGAAAAAGACAAAATAATTTTCACTTACTAAAACCAGATGTATTGGAGACTTAAAATATGATGAATTTGTTTTGGAAGTACTCGTGTGAAAGGGGGAAAGATTTCATTAAAATATAGAAGATGCAAACATTATGGTCAAAACCTTACAAATCTCATGGATTTTCAATCTCCTCATGGAATAAATGAGGAGAACAAAAGTTGTTGACATAGCTTGATGAGTTGATTTATTTAATGCTGGCTTTGAAGGACTCCCTGATGCAAGCTGTTTGGAAATTTTGCTACATTTCTAATTTCTGAACTCTCATTTGAATTAAACTATCTACCGATAGCTGGCTCCTTACATGTGGAGACATATCATGGGAACTGAATTAAGTATATGGAAAACACATTTGAACCAAGCAGGTTATTAAGTTTGCTGTGATAAAGAGGAGGTGAAATTTCCAGCAACTGAGAAGAAACCCTGATATATTAAAATAAACTGATATTTTAATAGCTAACCTCATCCCTTTATAGCTATGCTCACTAATTCTCTCTATATTTTATCTTATTGTATTCACTGGAAACAATAAATGGTTATGACATGGATCTACTTTCTTAGTGGAAGATACTGGAAACGGCATAATTATTTGCTTGGTAGATGGTAAAGAAAAAATTATCCTGCCAATGTGAAGCTTTCCTTCTTACTTGTACTGTTTAAACTTGCTCTAAGAATTCAGACAAGTGTCCTCGAATCATCAATGCATTTCTCATTAACCTAACTGGTGCTCCTATCTCTCAGTTCCTTCACCATCTGGCATAGTTTTTCAAGGTGACTCATTACTGTATAAATTTTATTCAAGCAACACTTGAGATGACGCAATGCTTTTCTAAGTCAGTATGCATTAATAAACAAAGTAGATTTCTAAAATAAGTAATTCTCCAGAGGTCACCATATATTGTACCAGAATTCTGGCTAATTGATGTACTTAGCATACATTTTAAATTCACTTAAAACAGTTGTAACAAACACAGGAAACTGCTGCAGGCTTTAAAAAAAATTCATTTCACAGAGAATTAATTAAATCAATCAAGATAAACTTGAAGAATGGAAGGTAAATGAATAGAGGATCAAAAGACAAATATTCTCCTGAATATAAGCAAATATTTTTACTGTCAAAACTAAAAATGGATTTGTGACTAAAGAAACTGTAGGTTTGTTTTGACATTTGCAGAAACATGTTACAGTAATGGTCAAGGGAGGCAGCTTGGAAACTGACAGACTGATCTGGATAGACTACCACATAATTATGTTTAATGTGTATTGTTATTCTTTCCTTATACAGACAGTTCTGTAAAACAGGAATTAATCCAGGAATACTGTATTCTGAAGTCAAATGGTGATTTTATGATTCAAGTAAAACATAAAAAAATAAGTAGAATAAATAAATACCATATACTTGCTACTAAAAGAATGAACATTGAAAAGATATCAGAAAAGGCATACTTTAGATCTGGTCCAGCTACTCTCTGTAATGTAGTTTAAATCTAAATATATTCCAACATTAAGTATCTTGATGCCATCAATGTACTCAATAAATGTAATTTTAACTTAATGTCAACTTGGATTAGCTGATAACATAATAAAATCATGATGATATCTTTCAAAGAACTTTTAATGTGTCAGATACTATTTTATTTTGTGTACATTAATATGTTTAATTCTCACAACCTACTGAGAAAGTTACTATACTATTTTTTTATCAATGAGGAAAGTGAGACTTAGATTTAAATAATTTTCCCAACTTGACTACAGTTATGTTTTAGTCCAAAATAAAAATGAAAGCTCTACTTTAATTGTGTTTAAACCTGTGCACAGGTAATATTATTTATCATCTATATGTCTTTCTGTCGACTTCATATCTTACAATATCAAAATTGGAAAATATCCTGACCCTGTAAGTCATTTAATCCATTCTCCAAATTAAAAAGAAATTTAATATTTCTAAGTGTTATATTGCCTACAAATGGAATGTTTTATGGCTGACATTCAAGCTTCAGTGCATCAATCATCTGACAAGTGCCATTTTGTAAAGAAAAAAATGCATTTAAAAAATAAACTTGGAATGAAAAGAATGACTTCCTTATGTCGACTCATCACAATATTAGAAGTCAAAACACTGGCCCTGGCTCTGCCACTAAGAGTCTCAAAAATGCCTATTATCAAAATATCTGATATTCTAGGTCTCATTCATCTATACTTTTCTTTTAGAAAAGATAGATAGACTATATCTATTTTTTTTTATGTTTATTCATTTTTGAAAGAGAGAGAGAGAGAGACAGGGTGTGAGCAGGGGAGGGGCAGAGAGAGGAGGAGTCACAGATTCGGAAGCAGGCTCCAGGCTCTGAGCTGTCAGCACAGAGGCTGACACAGGGCTTGAACTCAAGAGCAGTGAGATTATGACCTGAGCTGAAGTCGGACACTTAACCAACTGAGCCACCCAGGCACTTTTCATTCATCTATACTTCCATTCCAAAAGTATTTAATAAGGACTTATGATGTGCCAGACACAGAGACAGAACTGGGAATAGAGTGAATATATCAAGGCCATCAAATCTACAGATGACATTTATAGGCAGTGGACAGTTTGGGATAATTTAGAAAGTGAATGAAGAAATAACATAATAATACCAGAGGTATGAGATCCATAAAATGAGGAAGGATAAGCAAAGGAGACTGAGAAGCAGCTGCCAGTGTCATAGAAACAAAGTGGATGAATAATGGTGTCATAGTCCAGGGAATTAAGTGTTTCTAGAAGGAGTAGAAGTGATAGCAGAGTGTGAAATAATTTGACTAAGTCAACTTAGATATGAACTGATGATTGACCACTGGATTTGGATGAGTGGAGGGGATGATGGCATGTGATATTTCTTTGGAGTGAGAAAAGCAAAGCTGATTGGAGTTGGTTAGAAAGAGAATGGAGAGGAATTCAGACAATAGGTACAGTTACCCTTTCAATGGGTTTTGCTGAAAAGCATGACAGATAAATCAGGCACTAGATAGAGGAAGAGGCAGGGTAAATAGTATTTTATATATTTATGTGGTTTTTTAATTTTGCTTTTATGCTAGGAGAAACAATAATATGTTTCCATGCAAGTGAGAATGACCAAGTAGCAAGAATATTGATGATGGAAAAGGAAGACAAGGAAAATGCAGTTTTCTTCATAGCTCTTCTACTTTGACAATGGAATAAGAAATAACCGTGGATGTATATCTGCAAGAAGATGCTGTAGTTACATAGGACAGAGAATAATTGAAATGGTTTTCTAGAGTAACGGAAGAGTGAATGGAGTAGGAAAAAGGGTGGGATCGTCAGACACCTTTGAATTCTGTGGTCAGGAGGTTAAAATAAGATCACTCAACATAGTTATAAGTTCTTATCTTTTAAGTTCACTTTTTTAATGATGACTTAGAGCAGATAACTGAATTTAATAGCACCCTTTTTTTCAGCAAATAAAACAGAAGAGGAAGTGGGTAATTGTGTTGAGACTTTATGCACTAATGAGAGATTGAAATGAGTTATCATTGTATTTAAGTCAGGTACATAAGGAAGACAGGTATGAGGTCATGGAGAATAGAGAAAATAATGGTAGTATCAATAGATTGACTGGAAGATGGAATCAACATAGTAAACAGTGAGGAAGAATAAGCTGCTACTGGACTGACTGATTTAATGTCTGAGTGGTCGCTGTGTAATGCCCAAAGTTCTAAAACCTCCCACAAAAGACCACCAGAGTCGTAAGTCAAAGCCAAGCGGCAAGGGTCGTTTATTGCAGGTTCGAACCTGGTCCTCTGCGCACTCGTCGCCGGTGACGCAAGAGGCCACGATTAGGGTTGGTATAGCGTTTTTATAGACAGAGACAAGTAGCACAGGGGAGGTTTTTTTTACTTGTGGCGGGAGGAAGAAAGGGGGAAGGGGGTAGGTGAGGAATGTGCTAAGCAAGCAGGTTTACAGAAGCGAGAAATGCTGGTTAGTTTGTATACAATCACTTATTTCATTACATATCAGACTACATTTAGGAAGTTTTACAGCCCATTCTACTACACAGCGGGTTACAGGAAAGGTCTCACAATGCTTCTAAAACAGACTTCTCAGCAATTGTACTTCTTATCAAAGATCCATAATAAGCAGAAAAGAGAACCTAGCTTTAAACTAAGGCAGGGCTGTCATTTGAATTCAAAGCTGTTCCTTTCATTCCCCCCTTTTCCTTGTGCCTAAAGAGCCAATCTTGGATCTTCAGTTTTTTATTTGTAATGTCTCGAGCGGTTGGTACTGAGTTCGTAAGACCATTAACTGTACAGCATTGAACCTGTCTTGGATAAAATTAATAATTTTGTTTATGATGCAGAGGCCTAACGTGAGAGCGAGAAGTAGAATGGCCAGAGGCCCGAGTAAAGCGGAGAGCAGGATAGTATTATAGACTTTCTGGGTTTTTAAATTAGAAACCTCCCAAGTTAAAGTATAGGGTATGTGGGGGTTGCCTGCAATACTTATGAGTCCGTAGGAGGTGAACAGGAGCACGCTAATGAGTGTTCCTCCGATTATTGTGGGTCCAGAGCTGCTGCAACAGTCTTGGTATGGGACACCCAGGCCTTTGGTCTCAGCTGGTTTTCGGGGTCAGGTTTTCGACGCAGAGTCAATTTTAAAGGATGGGTCTTACTCTGGTCAACCGTCCAGGCGGTGTTGGCTTCCGGCACGAAGTCTTCTCGAACCGCAAAGGGATTAGCTGGTCGGGCGTGGGTGTAATGGATCCAGGTAGCAATCCTATCGACTTTGAGAGCAGTGGGTGTGGTTAGGATCACAATATAGGGTCCCTTCCACCGTGGTTGGAGGGTCTCTTGCTTGTGTTCCCTGCACGTATACCCAATCTCCGGGTCGGTAGTGATGCGGCTCAGGAGGGGGCCCGTTTTCATAAATGGCTCTCAATCTGGGCCAAACTTCCTGGTGGGTGTGCTGGAGTTCCCTCAGGGAAATAAGAAGTTTATGATCATCAAATTCAGTTAACACATTAGACTGTAGGTTGGGAATTATGGGGGGGGGGGCACTCCATACATGATTTTAAAGGGGGTTAATCCCAGTTTGTAAGGGGAGTTCCGCACCCTGAACAGAACATAGGGGAGTAAGACTACCCAATTAGCGCCAGTCTCTATGGTCAATTTAGTTAAGGTCTCTTTTAGAGTTCTATTTATTCTTTTTACCTGTCCTGAGCTTTGGGGTCTATATGCACAATGTAGTTTCCAATCAGCCCCAATAAACTGTGCTATCCCTTGTATTACCTTTGAAATGAATGCTGGTCCGTTGTCTGATCCTATTAGGGTAGGGAATCCGTACCTGGGCATGATGTCTTCTAACATTTTCTTTGCTACTACCTGCGCAGTCTCATGCTTGGTGGGGAAGGCCTCTGTCCATCCTGAAAAGGTATCTATAAACACTAACAAATATTTATATTTATATTTTTTAGGCTTTACCTCGGTGAAGTCTACTTCCCAATAGGTTTCCGGCCTGGTTTCGCAGGTTCTGGAGCCAGGGTTTTTCCCGTGGTTGGTGGCGTTAGTTAATTGACAAGCTTTACAGCTAGTAACTATCTGCTCAATTTTTGTCCTGGAATCTTTAATGGTGATCCTAGCATGTCTTATTAAGTCTTGCATTTTTCTTGTGCCCATATGAGTGGCTCGGTGCATCTTGGATAAGACTTTATTTCCCATTTTTTCTGGGTTGATTATGCTACAGTCTGCTGCTCTCCACCATCCGTTAAGGCACTGAGTTAAAGGTAATTTTTGGATCCAGTTTAGGTCTTCTTTACCCCAAGTAGGTTACCTCGGATCTGCAAATTTGGGCTTTCTTTGCTGAAGCCCGGTACCCCAGGGCACCAAGTGTCCGGAGGAGATTTTTGGTGCCTTGCAAGCAAGCGTCGGCAGTCTCAGCAGCGATTAAAAGATCGTCAACGTACTGCAAGAGAGTCACTTTGGGGTTTTGATTCCGGTACTCACCCAGATCCTCATGAAGTGCCTCATCGAACAAGGTGGGTGAGTTTTTAAATCCTTGGGGGAGCCGGGTCCAGGTGAGTTGCCCATTTATGCCTCTCTCAGGATCAGACCACTCGAAGGCGAAGAGCTCTTGACTTTTGGGGGCCAGAGGCAGGCTGAAAAAAGCATCTTTTAAATCAAGGACAGTATACCATTGTCTTTCTGGGCTGAGGGCACTTAGGAGGGTATAGGGGTTGGGTACTGTTGGGTGTATGTCCATGACTCGGCGGTTAACTTCTCTCAGATCTTGTACCGGACGATAGTCCGCACTGTTAGGTTTTCGTACAGGCAGCAGGGGGGTGTTCCAGGCTGAATGGCAGGGACGCAAGATGCCTAAGTCTAGGAGACGACGGATATGTGGCGTGATGCCATTTCTGGCCTCCATTGACATCGGGTATTGTCGGACCCGAACTGGATCTGCCCCCGGTTTCAGCTCTATGAATAGAGCTGGGCGATGTTTAGCCAACCCCATACCCCCGGTTTCAGCCCATGCTCCTGGAAACTGTTGGAGCCAGGGCTCTATGTTTTGACTTTGTGAGGGTGGCCCCTGGTGGAGTCGATATTTATCTTCTAATCTTAGAGTAAGTGTGGTAATGGGTTGGTTATGAGGGCCAGTCACTTGGGGGCCCCCTGGCGTAAAATGAATTTGGGCCTCCATTTTAGTGAGTAAGTCTCTTCCTAATAAGGGGCATGGGCTGTCGGGGATGACTAGGAAGGAATGGGTGACCTTTCCATTTCCTAGATCCACAGTCCTCTGGGTGGTCCAGGGATATTTTTTTTTATTCCGGTAGCCCCTTGGACCCAGGAAGATTTTTTAGAAATTTTTCCATGGGGCCTGATCAAGCCCGAATGTTGTGCTCCTGTGTCAACTAGAAATTGAACTGGGTTCCCCTCCACTTGTAGCGTTACCCTAGGTTCGGGGAGGGGATCCGAACCCCGTCCCCCCTATTCTGCATCTTGAGTGAAGAGGGAGGGTGTGGTTTTTGGCCGCCACGGTTTCTGATCATGACGTGGCTTTTTCTTTCTAGGGCATTCTTGGGCCCAATGGCCTTTTTCTTTGCAATAGGCACATTGGTCCTTATCTAGGGGCTTTTGGACAACAGCGGCCAGGACTTTGGTCATTTTCTCGGTGGCTTTAAGTTGCCTGTCCTCTGGAGTCTCTCTATTATTAAAGACACGCTGGGCAATGCGGAGTAAGTCCTGAATCTGTTTTCCCTCCAGGTCCTCTAGTTTCTGGAGTTTCTTTTTAATATCAGTGGCTGCCTGATTTACAAAGGCCATTACAACAGCAGCTTGATTTTCGGGGGCCTCGGGGTTCATGGGGGTATACTGTCTGAAGGTTTCCATTAATCTTTCTAAATAAGCGGCAGGGCTCTCTGTCTTACCTTGTACCACTGAATACACTTTTGCCAAATTAGTGGGCTTGCGTGCAGCAGCCCGGAGACCCGCCATTAGAGTCTGGCGATAAATGCGTAGCCGTCCCCTACCTTCTGCCGTGTTGTAGTCCCAGCCATCCTGTGGGGGTCGGGTCAAGGGAAAAGCTGCATTAATGAGATCAAGGTTAGCAGTGGGTTGGCCGTCATCTCCAGGAACCAGCTTTCTTGCTTCCAATTGAATTCTTTCTCGCTCCTCAGTGGTGAACAGGATTCGGAGGAGCTGCTGACAATCATCCCAGGTGGGTTGGTGGGTAAACATAACGCTGTCTAAGAGACTTATTAAATCTTTAGGGTTGTCAGAAAATCGGGCATTCTGGGTTTTCCAGTTATATAGGTCACTGGTAGAGAAGGGCCAGTATTGAAGTCGGGGGTTCCCCGTCTCATCGGGAGGCCGGTAAAGCTATGGTGGAGTCAGGAAGGCGGAGTCCTGGCTCATGTGGGGCCCGCCTACGGGTACGTCCGGCGGCCCTTGGACTTTGCCCCCACTAGGCTTGGGCGCGGGTTGAGCCTCCCTATTCTCTAGTTCTCCTATGGGCTGGGCTACGGGAGGCTCTGCCGGCGCAGCAGGGATAGGGGCAGCTTGAGGAATAAGAGGAGGAACCTGGTAAGGGGGAGGGTCAAGGGAAAGTAAATCTTGGTTGTCGGGGAGAACAGGGGGTGCAGATGGAGTTGGCGGCTTGGGAGGGTTGATAGGTTTAGCCGCTAGGATTTGGCATGACTCTGCTATTAAGGAAGTGGCCATCCAAGGAGGTGGGTTTTCTACTAAATCTTGCCACACCAGAATATAGGGAATCTGATCCGAGTGACCTTCTTTCCCTGGTAGGAAATTTTTTTATTTTACTTTAAGGACCACAGGGAGGCAGAAGGTTCCCTCTGTAGGCCAATTGACCCCAAAGGTGGGCCATTCAGAGCGGCAATAGGTGATCAACTTCCTTTTGCGAATGTCTAGGCTTAAGTTGTGTCCTCTAGCTTTTACGTCCCTGAAGTTGGCGAGAAGGAGGGAGAGAGGGGTGCTCTGCGTTTGGCCCATGTTATGATTCTGAGGAAGAGGAGAAGAGAAGGGGGCGGCACGGAGGGGGCCCTGAAGCGGCTGAAATCAGCGATGGAGTTCGCACAGGCGACCTCCGAGGGTGAGACCCCTGGCGGCCTGGCTGGGCCCCGGGCGGAGGGGCGGGAGGGAAAGCCGCAGGCAGCTGAGGAAGGAGGAAAGAGGAACAAAGGATGGAATAATTAATTCTGATCAGCCGAAAAAACACTTAATTCCAATAAAACATCCGACGCACGAAAGAAAAACAAGAGCCAACAAGAATCTCTGACAGTGGTTTCAACTTTCTGGGGCCGTCTCGGCCAGCCCAACAGAAAGGGTTATGGCTAGGACGGCGGTTATTACAAGGGCCCAGGGGTGACAATACATTTAGACTGACATAGAAGCACTCGCGTACTCGCCCGTCCGCGTCCCTCGCGGGAACTTAGGTGCCTCTTAGCATGGGCGGGCAGGTATAAACCCCCTGCTTGGATCAAAATAAATTTTGACCGCCTTAAGCCGTATGAGGATCACCGCGGAAATCGGGTTAGAGCCCACTCGAATCCCGTAGCTTATGCCGTGGGACTACACATAGGGTAAGTCAGGCGCGTGCCCCTGACTCCCAACAATCATTCCAGTCGATTTAACAGACAGACACACAGACACACATCACATCAAAATACGGGTAACAATTGGCATGCCTAGATGGTTTTTTTCTTTTAGACGCCTAGAGATATTTCTTAGCACTCTGGAAGTTCATAGAGAAAATGAAAGTATTTAGTTCGCAGGCGCGTTGGGCATAAGCAGCCCACAGAAAAGAATCCTGATGGGCCAAAAAGGCCCCCCGATGGACCAGGAAGGTCCCTTGATGGACCAAGAAGGTCCCCAGATGGGCCAAGAAGGCCCCCAGATGGACCAAGAAGGTCCCCAGATGGGCCAAGAAGGCCCCCAGATGGACCAAGAAGGTCCCCAGATGGGCCAAGAAGGCCCCCAGATGTCAGTGGACGTCTCCAACTGACCCCGGCCGGGTGCCCTATAGCGCGTCTGCCAGGGTCACACCAGCTTCCAGACAGAACCGGTTCTCCAGAGAAGAAACACAGATCAGAGAGAAAAGGAAGAACGTTAGAGCCGGCTTACTTACCGATCGGAATCAAATACGACCCGTTGACCAGAAGTCTGGTGGGCTCGGGGGAGATCTCGGTGGGACCTCCAAATGTAATGCCCAAAGTTCTAAAACCTCCCACAAAAGACCACCAGAGTCGTAAGTCAAAGCCAAGCGGCAAGGGTCGTTTATTGCAGGTTCGAACCTGGTCCTCTGCGCACTCGTCGCCGGTGACGCAAGAGGCCACGATTAGGGTTGGTATAGCGTTTTTATAGACAGAGACAAGTAGCACAGGGGAGGTTTTTTTACTTGTGGCGGGAGGAAGAAAGGGGGAAGGGGGTAGGTGAGGAATGTGCTAAGCAAGCAGGTTTACAGAAGCGAGAAATGCCGGTTAGTTTGTATACAATCACTTATTTCATTACATATCAGACTACATTTAGGAAGTTTTACAGCCCATTCTACTACACAGCGGGTTACAGGAAAGGTCTCACAATGCTTGTAAAACAGACTTCTCAGCAATTGTATTTCTTATCAAAGATCCATAATAAGCAGAAAAGAGAACCTAGCTTTAAACTAAGGCAGGGCTGTCATTTGAATTCAAAGCTGTTCCTTTCAGCTGAAGGAGAATTCTTAAAAACACATTGTGTCTAATTGGATATTGAAAACACAGTGTATGAGGTGCCTGGGTGGCTTGGTGGGTTGAGTGTCTAACTCTTGATTTTGGCTCAGGTCATGATCTCACAGTGGTGAGATCAAGTCCTGCTTTGGGCTCAACGTTGGGCGTGGAACCTACTTAAGATTCTCTCTCTCCCTCTCCTTCTGCCCCTGGACCATGCTTACTTGTACGTGCTCACTCACTTTCAAATAAAAATAAAAACAGAAAAGAAAGAAAAAAAGAGAAGAAAGGGAAACACAGTGGATGTGGATTTGAAAATTGCGACAGAATAGTGTTGGAGATACACAATGAACTGGGTGACCAAATTATCAGAGACTGAGGGGGAGTTGGACTGGGGAATCTATCAATAACTGGAGCAAAAAAAAGTGACAATACTTGGCATAGATTACTGTCATGAACTTCCAAGTAGCTGAGGGTTTGGGTAAAGTAGAGTATACTGGTCTGTTTGCTATGATGAGAGAAAAAGAGTGTATTTAGCCCACCGCCAGACCATACAGTATGGGTGCAAGAGAGATGACAGATGATTTTAAAGACCATGTGGGAAGCATGGGGTATATGTAGAATTAATATTATATACATACTACCATGCTAGGTATTGTGAGTACAGCTTAGGAACATATGGCATCTGATCTCAATGATTACAATTTACCTGACAAGAAATTATTTAAAATAAAATGAAAAGTTTAATGTGTCATAAGAATGTGTCAAAAAAAAAATGAATTAGACCACAGATCATTATGGGATGAATTTTAAATTTTTGGATGGATGTTAGAAGGCAGATGTATTACAAAACGTATTTCTTGATCCCAAATTAGCTGGGCTTGGTGAGCCAGTGAACTGTCCTGCCCTAAATACTTCCCCAGAGTCTCTGGTGGCACTCTTTATACTACCCCTTAGGTAGATTCTTTGGTAATAGCACCCTGATTATAAATATGGTTCATCTGTTACATTGGAATCCCATAGTTGTCTTCCTAGTCCTTGTGTATTTAAGAAATTATCTGCTAGGGGCTCCTGGGTGGCTCAGTCAGTTGAGAGTCCAACTTCAGCTCAGGTCATGATCTTGTGGTTCATGAGTTTGAGCCCCAAATTGGGCTCACTGCTATCAGCCTATCAGTGCAGAGCCCACTTCGGATCTTCTTTCCCTCTCTCTCTCTGCCCTCCCCAACTTATGCCCTCTCAAAAAATAAATAAGACATTAAATAAATTTTTTTTAAAAAAGGAAATTATCATGCTATTACAGTGGCAGATCAGTGCCTTGTCCCGTGCTCTTAGTAAGGTTTCCTTGCTCTCTCAGATACCATTTCTGCTTTGATGCTACAAAAAAAGGGGCAATGGCAATTCAAATAACTAGTTAGAGGTAAGAAAAAATCAACTGCCAGAAATATAATAAGAACTTACTTATTTTTACAAAATTATATGGTGGGCACATTATATAAACACGACTAGTTCTTGCAACTACATTTAAAATAAGAAAATGAAAAAAATTCAAATTAAAAAATTAAAGGAACGATGTAATGATTTTTTTCAGTTGCAATTTATTTGACACCATAAAATGGAAAGTTTTGTTTTGTTGTTGTTGTTGTTTTAATTCAAAATGGCAATGTTAGTCCTTGATTTTTTGCAGGTTGTGATATGCAACAAAGCATGTTAGGAATGATAATAAACTTACTACGTTTGTTACAAATAGGGAACATGGTAAGATTCTTTTCCAATTAGCTCTATTATGGTTGTAAATTATAAAATAGAACTGTTGGGGCGCCTGGGTGGCTCAGTCGGTTAAGCGTCCGACTTTGGCTCAGGTCATGATCTCATGGTCCGTGGGTTCGAGCCCTGCGTCGGGCTCTGTGCTGACAGCTCAGAGCCTGGAGCCTGTTTCAGATTCTGTGGCTCCCTCTCTCTGTGACCCTCCCCCATTCATGCTCTGTCTCTCTCTGTCTCAAAAACAAATAAACGTTAAAAAAAAATTAAAAAAAAATAGAACTGTTATATTGTAATTTATTTCTAATAGTTCTATTTTATATATAACATTAGAGAAATTATGTTAAATAAAGCATTTTTTATTTTTCAGGGTTAATATCAATAACTGTTTTAAGTGAAAATTTTTAGGGGAATGTAAGGATTAAATAATAATGACATCATTAAGAATAATTCTATCCTCAGAAGTTTTTGAAAATTATCTACTGGGAGGTCAAAAGATTGTAAGATTCACGAGGACAAGGAAATATGTCTGTGTTGTTCACTACTGTATTCTTAGAACCTAGAAGAGTTCCTGGGAAATGTAGCCACTTAGTAAATAGTTTGAGTGTATTAACAAATATATCTTTTTTATCTGTGAAAGAAAATCTCTTTCTATTAATACCACCCAAAGTTGCCTTGCTAGGAAGCTTTGAGTAAACATCTTAAGGCTGATTGAATGAACGGGTAATGTTTAAAATAATAATAATAAAATAAAAATATTTTAATATTTGAAACTAATTTGAGTAAAATTTTTGAAATCCATGCTCACTTGGTTTTGTTTGTTTTTAGAAATATAAAATGCTGTGCATTCACCCTTGAAAAAAAGATGTGCTTGAAAAGAGTAAATCATAATCCACTATCTAAGGATGTAAATGCATCATTCAAAAGAATTTACATTTGGAAATATAGATTGGTGAAAGTGGCTGTACTCATTTGAAAGTATGATCATCTGATTGTAGAATCATGGGCTATATAGGGTTCATCTTCATAGTGCTACAGTAGACCAGCCCAAGTAAATGGCAATCTATTCTAAAAACCCCTAGGGACACATACCTGTCCACTCCCGAATCAAAAACCAATGAAAAGGTTGGAATATAGGAAGAATTTCTCCCCTTTATTTCATTCCTGTACCCATATACTCGAGCTGAGGGGGCCAGGTGAGAAACATTATCCTTAGTAATCATTTTGATGCATGATTGAGTTTATTTTTAGCTATCTCTTATGAACAGTAGTGCTTCTTTAACGTTTACATGTATCCCATTGTTCTATATGTGTCTGATTTTATTGTTTGCAGTGAGGTTTATTTTGTTGTTTTGTGGGGATTTTTCTTCGGTTTTGAATTTTTCTGCTGCCATTGCTTCCCTTTTGTGGTGTTCATGTGTGTCTGTGTGTTTGCGCATGTGTCTAGGGAGTATGCTAGAGACAAATTTCAGAGCTCTGAATCCTGATGCTTCTGTTACAACAGTGAGAATATCCAGAGCTGACCTCAGTCTAACGGAGTGTGGGAAATTTACTTGACATAAATTAAAACTCGTTAAGGAAATAGGAAGAGAAACAAGTTAACACAGTTTCTAATAGTCCCACAAGGTGTTACAGTTCATCTGACAAGATTATCAGGCTATTTCATTAATATGAATCATTATGCTCTGTCTTAACATTCTTCAAAGTAAGACTATTTACTCTCACTCAGAAAAGAAGTCACATTGCCATCAGTGATAATTGCCATCGTTAAAACAATACCTTAGTAGAACACTAATTCGGGGCTCTTAGAGTTCTTTCATAGGAAGCATTACATAATGAGTAGATGTTACACTTACTTTAACAGAACACCTAATAATAATGAACCACTGGAGAGCCTCCCATTGGGAAATGGCTCACTAAGCACTACAGAATTCCACACAAAGTAGTTTTAAAGCATATAGTATAGTCCTAACGATTCCAACTTGTTTAGTGATTTGTGTTTTAATAAAGAACAAATACACCATACTTATGTTTTGAGGTGGGAAAGGAAATCATCATCAACTGTTTTGTTTTAAATTATACTCCTTGATCAGGGAGAAGGTGTGTTAAATATATCTATCTTACCTGGTAGACTTAAAGGTTATTGGCTAATTGATTTTAAAATATTGATGCAGCTGTGTAGAAATAATGATGATAAAAATACAGTAAGTTTGAAGGTTTTAAATATCGTGAACATGCCTATTATTTGCACAAAATAATCTCTTAGATCAGTATTTCTCTCCCTTGGCTGCCCTTTTGTATCACTTGGGAGATTTTAAAAACCCAGATGCCCTGGACGCAACGCAGTCCAATTAAATCAGTATCTCGAGGGGTAGGACCCAGGCATCAGTAATTTATAAAGCTTCCCAGATGACTGTAGTATTTAGACAAGGATGAAAACCACTGAGAATGATCTGAATATGTGACAAGGCTTCACTCGAACTTGGAAAATTTCTCAGCCAAACAGATGAAGATGTGAGTTAATTCAAAACATGAATTTTAGTATTGAAATACAACAAAAATGTTTTTATTTAAGGAAATGTGCCATGATTTGAATTATTATTCCAAGTTACTGATTTTGAAGAATTGCAACCAATACTTTCCCACTTTTTTGTGTGCTTTTTCCATTAGAAAAAATTTAGTGTCATCCAAATTTGTTTTATTTAACCCTTAATTCAGATAAAGACATGTTTTACTAAAATAAAATTAGGCTTGCTTTATTTGTCCTCAACATGCAAGGTGCGCTGGAGATTTTAGATATAGATATAGATGATATAGATATAGATATAGATATAAATAGATACAGATATAGGTATCTTGCTATCAGAGATTGTATATATATATATATATATATATATATATATATATATATAATTATTATTTTCCAGTGAGGGAAAACGCTATAGTTTCATTTAATTGTAAGAAGTATCAGTTTAGGGGTGCCTGAGTGGCTCCATTGATTAAAGGTATGACTCTTGATATTGGCTGAGGTCATGATCTCACGTTTCGTGGGATCAAGCCCCGATTCAGGCTCTGTGCTGACAGTGTGAAGCCTGCTTGGGATTCTCTCTCTTTGCCACTCCCCTGCTCGTGCTTGCACACACACTCCCTCTTTCTCTCTCTCTCAAAATAAATAATTAAACTTTATTTAAGAAAAAAGTATCAGTTTAGAAGTGTGTCCAAATAGCTATAGTGGTATAGTAATTTTTTGAGAAAATAAAATATACAGAGAGAGAAGAAAATGATATTTTCCATATGTATATTGTCTCAGAATATAATTTTATTTTATATCCTTTAAAACAAGCATTTTTTTCCCATTTTAATTTGAGGTAAGTAAGCCTAAATATTATCTTGTCGAAGATTTTATGCTTAACTTGAGTTGGTAGTGCATTTAAGCTTTTTCTAGTTTCAATACCTAGGCTCATTTGTTGGCTAGATTACGTTGACTGAAATCCCTTAAGATAAATAACTTCAGTTATTTAACAATGTTCATTTGTTTTCAGGAAAATCTTTGAAAGCATAAGATTTAAGAAAAAATATGTTTACTTAAATATACCCCCACCAAAATATAAATCTTATGAAAATTCCTATTAAGTGCATTGTATTTTATTTTAACTTCTAATTCAGAAGACATTGTGTGTGTGTGTGTGTGTGTGTGTGTGAAGATTTCACAATCTTTCTTAGGCACTAAATGTATCAGATATGCTTATGAAAATGATAGAGCAAATTTTCTATATGTACACATTTTTAGCCATTAAAATATCTATTTTTATTAGTATATAGGTGTGTTCTATATGTTTTATAAATGACCTCATGGTAATATTTACTGTGATAATTTTTTAAGTTTTAATGTTTATTTATTTTTGGGAGAGAGACAGAGAGAGAGAGAGAGACAGAGCGTGAGCGGGGGAGGGCAGAGAGAGAGGGAGACACAGAATCCGAAGCAGGCTCCTGGCTGTGAGCTGTCAGCACAGGGCCGATGCGGGGCTGGAACTCATGAAGTGCGAGATCACGACCTGAGCTGAAGTCAGATGATTAACCAACTGAGCCACCCAGGCATCCATGTGATAATTTTTTAACCCAACGTTTTCCGCTAACCAAGAGAATTACTTCTGTGTATTTTGTTCAAAAGGCCAATAAAACCAATATTATTGTAATTTTAATTATAAGTCACATGATTGCAAGGTTCTCATTGTTATTCTATATTTTAAATTAAATTAAACATGTACTTTATCATACATCAATTTGTATATAAAAATAGATAACAATGCTTTGCATAGTGATGGAAAGGAATATTACTAACCTTCATATTCTCAGTCTCTGCAGCTGTCTAGTCAGATATTTTAGTGCTATAGGATTAAGTAAAATTATAAAATAACTAAACTATTGTATATTTCATCTATTAATTACAGCTATAACCTGTTTATTTTATCAACAATGAAATGTTTCTCATTCTAAAGTGCATTTTGACACCTGGTGCTCTTTGAAATAATTATTATAGCTATAAATTGAATATAAATGATCACTTAGATTATAGCAAAAAAAAATGTGGTCAGAATTAAATCATGCCTTATCTTAAACCAAATTCCTTTCAGTATTTGGTTATCTCTTTTTTCAACATTATATACAAATAATCAAATGGGAGGTGCCTGGGTGGCTCAATTGGATAAGCTTCCAACTGGATCTCAGCACAGGTCTGGATCTCAGGGTCGTGAGTTCAAGACCCGTGATGGGCTCAGTGTTGGGTGTGGAGACTACTTCAAACAAACAAACAAACAAATGGTATTGAAAATATAAAACAAAGCAGCACCTTTTAAAGCACAAGTGAAAAAATACTCAATTATATTGGCGACTTTCGTATTTGCCAGGTTATTTGAACACAACAAGAATACCTCTTAAATACTTAGACTTATAATCTGTTATCTAGAGTATAATGGTAGTGCAGTCATATCACAAATGTTATTAGGAGCCCCTAAGGACACTGTGGGTGTAGTGGAACAAACAAGAAACGAGGTTTCCTTATAACCTTGCTCCAAAGGATATATACCTTTTGTTAGTTGCTGCAGCAGGAGATACACTATGATTATGACTCTCCTGAAAGAGTCCAGGGTGCTGCATAGAGAGCTTTCCAACATTTTGTCATGTGGTAATGAAAGTAAAAAGGTAGCTTAAAAATAGAAGGTTAAATTGTGTTTTAGGGAAAGACCATCACATGCAGTGTTTCCCCCCCAACTAGGTGGCTGCTTCAGAGAGGCCTTCACTAATTATCAGGGAAATGCAGATCAAAACCACAACGAGACATCACCTCACACCTATTAAAATGGCTATAATCAAAAAGGAAAGAGACAAAAGTGCAGGTTAAGATGTCAAGGAAAAGAGACTTGTATACCGTAGTGGGAATTCAAAGTGGCATATGGAAAACTGTATGCAGGTTGCATAAAAAATTAAAAGTATAACTTCCTTATGATCCACTAATCCTATTTCTGGGTATATACACAATGGAATATTTATTCAGACATAAAAAGAAGGAAAATCCTACTGTTTGGGAAAACATGGATGGACTCTGAGGGCATTATGATAAGTAAAATGAGTCAGAGAAAGACCAATACTGTATGATCTCACTTATTTGTGAAAGCAAAAAAAAACCAAAAAACAAAAAAAACAAACTTAACTCAGAAACAGGGTGTAGTTTGGTTGTTGACAGGGGCAAGGGGATGTGAGGGGGAAAATGGATGAAAGTGGTCAAAGAGTACAAACTCCCAGCTGTAAAATGAATAAGTTCTGAGGATATGATTTACAGCATGATGACCATAGTTAACAATGCTGTATTGTATACTGTATACTTGAAAGTTGCTAAGAGAATAGATCTTAAAAGTTCTCACTATACACACAAATTGGTAACACTGTGAGGTTAAGGATGTGTTATATGTTATGGACAAACTAACTTTATTGGGGTAATTATTTCACTATGTATATAATACATATGCATATAATATGCCTTTAGATTATATATATATATATATATATATATATAAACTCATCACATTGTACAAACACAAATTATTTATTGAGGAACCTAACTTTAAGAAAAGTATTTACTATGAGAACCAGCAAATCAAATAAATGGATAAAATAAATATTACCAGATATGCAATAATTTCTAATAATTTGTTGGGTTTTTTTGTGTGTGTGTGTCTCAAGAAATGCTTTGAAAGAGGGCTAAACCGGGGCACCTGGGTGGCTCAGTCACTTAAGCATCCAACTCTTGGTTTTGGTTCAGGTCATGATCTCACGGTTTGTGAGTCTAAGCCCTATGTCGGGCTCTACGCTAATAACACAGAACCTGCTTGGGATTCTCTCTTCCCCTCCTCCTGCCTCTCTCTCTCTCTCTCTTTCCAAAAATAAATAATATTTTTTAAAAAGGGGGTCTGGACACTATAAGTAAAAAAGCAATATGATTTGTAAAAGATACATAATTACCAGGGATTCAAAATGATTTGGATGTCAAGACCAATGATGCCACAATGCATCAAGAAGGCATGAACAGATCTACTACTCACACAATGGGACTTTCTGGTTTAGTGGTTAGGATGGGGGATCAGGGTAGGGATTCCTGTGAAAGAACCCAAGCATGAGTGTTTGCAAGTAGTCTGCAAGTTTTATCTGCTTGTCCAGATACAGTGCAAACACAGGAAGGGGGCTGTGAGGCCTGAAAGCTGTCAGTGATCACATATCAAATACAGAAAGGCTTGTATCTTACAAATAACATTCTAGGACCACAATGCAATTAAGCAAAAATAATTAAAGAAACCCAGGGGAAAAATAGCTTTGGAAATTAAAAACATTACTTCTGAACAAGCCAACATTAAAAAATAAAGAAAATCTAACAAAAGGAGGAAATTGCATGGATACCATTTTTTTATAAAGCTATAACAATTAAGCCATAATAATTAAGTCTGTGATTTTGGCAAAGACATAAACGCACTGACAAGTAGAATACTACAAAAACAAAATGAAACAGAAAAACCACAAAACAAAACTGAGGACACAACTAGAAGGTAGCCATCTACAAGCCAAGAAGAAATACTTTATGAAAAACCAATCCCGATGGCACCTTGATCTTGGACTCCCAGTCTTCAGAACCATGAAAAAATACATTTCTGCTGTTTAAGCCACCCAATTTTTGGTATTTTGTTATGGAAGGCCTAGCTGACAACTACACAGCATAGCAAAATAGTACTAAATATAAAATAACAATTTATTGTTTCTCACACGGTTCTTTTGAAAACCTTATGGTTCTTCTGTTTGTACTACCTGTAGTCAATTTTGTGGCCCTAATCATCTGACATCTAGGCTGGAAGTAGAGGTTTTCTCAGAGTCAACCTAGAAGACCTTCACCATGTACCAGCCCTCAGTGTTGCATCACTCTGGTACTGGTTAATTGCAGACAAGGCACAATGCTGCTCAGACCGCCTCAAATGCCCTGAGCACATCTCTAATCTCAAATCTATGCATTTATCTTGAGTGGAAGGGTGTTCCTATGTACCCTGGCAGAATCACTACACTAAACACTAGTCCTCACTAGCTTCTATATATACACTGTCTTCACTTCTAGGTGAGTCCTTCCCTGTGCTAGCCTGGCTCTTCATTTACTTTCTTTCTCATCCATTGTTTACAGTATAAACTTTTATAATATGGTTCCTTTAAGGAGAGGTTTTTCAAAACTTCAGTTTAAAAAAAAAATGCCTGCTTTGAAAATTTAAATTCTGGACATTCAAGACTGCTCTTCTAAGATTTCTAGATCATATTTTGAGACGCTATAGCTAGCATTATTTTTTTTTTCATTATGTAATCTTGCCACCAAAATTTGAATGCCTCTAATTAAATAAGAAGAGGGTTGCTAAATCTGTCAGATTAAATTACATTATGCTGCTCTAGAAAACAGTCTAACAATCACAGAAGTTTATAAAAACAGTAGTTCCCGTTTTTAGTTCATTTCCATTTTGGGTCACTGGTTGGTCCTCTCAGTGTCATCTAAGTTATAGGATAAATGACAGCAGCTTCCATCTTGAATACTTCTATACAATATAGCAGAGGAGAAGAGACATCTGCCCTTGATTCTTGAAGTTTCTGCCTCAAAGTAACTCACATCTTTTTACATTGCATTGCCACTGTGGTCACATGCTATTCCTGAGTTGAACAGTGAGAAATTGCAGTCTTTCCATACTGAAATGTGATGCAAGCAGGGAGAATGGAATGTTTCCAAATCCAACACAGTCACATCTATGGAAGGGCAGGTTAAACTATACTGCCACATTTTTTTTTTTTTTTTTTTTGCTACTAATGTCTGTTACTAAATCTTGTATGAAATACTTGCCAAGAATGGTACACAATGTTTTACATCTATTATCTTAATGAATTCCCCCCATAATTCCATGAGAAATTTTCTGAGACACACTTATTTTAGTGATAGTTCTTACATAAACCTAAACTTGTGATTCCTGGTTCTATGGTTTTGGACAACTTACTCTAACACTTACATTTATGAAATATGAATGGCTATATGTTGCTTCATAATTATAATGCATTGCACATGTATAGTTTGTATATTAAACTAGTGGTCCCTCTAGTTTTCCACTTATAAAATCCATTCATAAAGCTATTTGGCAAATATGTACTGAGTGTCTAATATGTGGCAAAAAATTTTTTTCTAGGGCACAGTGAACCCGCTGAGCCACCATAGCGCCCCATGACCTGTTTTAATCTTTGAATTTAGAGAAAGCCACACTGAGAACCCACTTTTGAACTGGAAACTCAAAAGGTGAGTGGAAAAGTTATTCCCCCAAAACACTCACAGTTAAAATGTGTCACATTCTACACCATCCATGTAATCAGGCATTTGTGTCCTCTTTAACTCCATCATCACCCAGAGCACAGTTGTGCAGTAAGGAATGATCAAAGTTTTCTATTTACTGACAACTAAAGTACAACTATAGCTGTTTAGCACATTCGCAAGTATTATTTTGACTAAGCAATTTATCAAAAAGCATTGAGGTAAGCATGTATGAAATATGGTGAGCTTTGCAGAAAGAGTGTTAATATGCTTTGGAGTTCTAAATGTGATGACTTCCCTCCCACCTCCCAAACTTCTGTCCCTCCTATATAATTGTGGATGAACACAGGCAGTTCTAGAGAGCTTGCAGTCAATGATCTGGTGCACTCTGTGGCCTGTGGTAAAATTGCTCTTCATCAAGTCAGTTCCTTTTGAACTTGGCTTGCACGGTTGTCCTTGATTCATCTCAGCTGTCATTCTCAATATGGCACAAGCATTGTCCATCACAGTCAATATAGGGTTGTGAAATTTATTTTTCTTTATATAGCAAAAATAGATGTAATAAGTGATATAAATTATTATTGTCCCTATATGATCTAGACATTTGAGTGTGTGAACAAACCTTAAATAACATATCAGGCTATTTGTCCACATAAGCAGCTGCACATATACCTTGTTCTCCTCTAAATTAAAGTTTGGTTTTTCTTTTGGAATTCCATAATGTGTATTTTATTATAAGCATTATGCAATTATCATATAGTATCAACTATGTAAGAAGCATTTCTCCTCACAAGGTTTAGGATTTCAGTATTGATTGTAGACAAATTTTAATTTTAAGAAAGTTCCTTACTCAAGTGATGAATAACAGTATATTGCAGATAAATCCTTGGGAAACTAATTTAAAAATACAAAGGTGGGGAACTTGAAAAAGCACAGGTTATCTACAAATATTTATTTATTTGTCATAGGAAAATATTCTACTCACAATTTCATAATAATAAATATTAAACCAAAAATTTCAACAACTCATGAATGTTTCTACATCAAAAGGAGTCTCTAATTTTTAATTGTCCCTATAGTGCCTCAGCAATTAACCTGATAATAAAATATACAAGTTAAACAATAGGGTGTGTGTGTGTGTGTGTGTGTGTGTGCACGTGTTAAAGTAAATAGAATTACTAGTGACAAAATTATCGTTTTTGGCAAATGATTGCTGACTACAAGAAACACTTCATGGGGTGTCTAGGTGGCTCAGTTGGTTAAGCGGCCAACTTCAGCCCACGTCATGATCTGCAGTTTGTGAGTTCGAGCCCCTCATCAGCTGTGTGCTGACAGCTCAGAGCCTGGAGCCTGCTTTGGATTCTGTGTCTCCCTCTCTCTGCTCCTCCCCCGCTCATGCGCTTTCACGTGTCTCTCTCTCTCTCTCTCTCTCTCTTTGAAATAAAGAAACTAAAAAACAAAAAAAAAGGAAAAAAAAGAAACACTTCATTTAAAAAAATCAGTTTTAGGAAATGAAAAAAAAAATACATCTAAGATGGACGTAAGAGACAATACTCCTACTAAATCCATTGATCATTCATTCTCTCATGAGAAGAAAAGGAAGTCTAAATATTCTACTATTTCTACAACTCTCAATAAGAGAATTCCTCTCCTAGTTAACTCAGACTCTACTTTTTACAACTTAATATAAGTTCTTCCTGGTATCTTTGCTTTTTGACTATTCTCTAAAATAAGTTATGGTTAATATTACATTATTCTAAGTGCATTTCTCCTAGTGGAATAAACAGTGATTACAAATCTGCATTTATTTCTGAAATATTTTATCTATATCTTCATATTGTCCACCAGTTTTCATATTTTTTATATTGTTAAACTTGGCTCAGAAATTTTTATTTAATGCCAGCAAAAGTTGTTTGTTGTTGCTGTTGTTGTTGTTATCTGTGGTGATAACCAATTTGCTATTCCAGAAGGTGGATTTTTTTTATCAGCAACACATCAGTAAATATGCTTTGAAGAGTACATTATCCTAAGAATCTGTGGAATGAATTGCGTTAGTGGATAATTCAGTTCTGATTGCAAATTGTCTCTCTACTCCCCATTCGATGTTTCATTAAGTCTTTTTTTTAATCAAGCCAAAATATACAAGATTATAGCTATGAATTGAAATAGAGGTCTGGAATTAATCAGATACTTATTATTAAAACACAAAGGTTACTCTCTCTTCCTGGTAACCATATATTTCACTGTTCTCTCAATATGCCTTTTCTGATGCCATTTTTAACTTTTCAGTATAGATGCTCCATTGATAGCAAGTAAACTGAAGAGTTTATATTTAGATAAATTTGTTAAATATCTTATGAGCAGATGATATGATTGTATCAATGATAGTCAAGTTGATTTTTATAAACTAGTTTGCTGATAGTAAAACTAAAGTATGGGGATTTATATACTGTGTTTATATGATGTATTCCGTATTTAAATAATGACAGATGTACAGGCAATGCATTTTTTATTTATTTTTATTTTTTATGGCCAATGATATTTTATTTTATTATTTTATTTTTTTAAGTTTTCATTTTAATTCCAGTTAGTTAACATACAGTGTTATATGAGTTTCAGATGTACAATATAGTACACCTCATACAACACCAGGCGCTTATCATGCACAGCAAGCACATTCCTTAATTCCTAAGGCAACCTGTTTTTTAAAACCCAAAGAGTTTCCATTCATATCACATTTATTACTGATTCTGGAATTATGAAGCTGTTTTAAAAATGTATAACAACTCCCCCATACCTGGTTTATTAAGCAGAGAAAATAAGTCAAAATTTACTTAAAATAGAACAAAATAATTTTTAGCAAATAGGATATATACACAATATGATTAATATTAATATTTAATATTATGATTTACTGTAGCTTCCCTTTATACATTAACTTATAATTAAAATTATCCATGTTCATAATTTCTCCTATTCATTTGTAAGTACATCCATTGACTAATATTTACCATGTTAATTAATGACTCATTTTAATATTTAAAATAATTTTAATGTTTTTTAATTTCTTTTTTTTTAAATTTTTGAGAGAGAGAGAGAGAGAGACAGAGTACAAGCAGGGCAGGGGCAGAGAGAGAGGGAGACCCAGAATCGGAAGCAGGCTCCAGTCTCTGAGCTGTCAGCACAGAGCCCGATGAGGGATTTGAACTATAAGATCATGATCTGAGCTGAAGTTGGATGCTTACTTGACTGAGCCATCCAGGTGCCCCACCATTTTAATATTTTTACTGAAGTATAATTGATGTGCCATTAACTGTGCATATTTAGTATACTATTTGATTATTTTTTCAGTTTGATTGTTTGATATGTTTATAAACCCCTAAAATAACATTGGAATTGAATTAATGAATATATTCACCAACCCCGAATGAATATATTGAGACCATTCCCAACTCTCTTACTCACAACTACTAATCTTCTTCCCATCATTATAGCTTAGTTCACATTGTTTAGAATTTTATATAAGTGAAATAGTACATCATGTACTCATTTTTGTCTTTTTTTTTTTCCACTCAGCTTGTGTTTGTTTTCAGATTTATTCACATTTTTGTGTTTATCAATAGTTCATTTCTTTTCATTGTTGAGTCACATTCCATTTGGATATACCATTGGATATACCATTGAATATCCATTTGGATATCCATTACGGATATACCATAATTTTTTTAATCTACTCAATTGTTGACGGATGATTAGGTTGTTCCCAATTTGAGGCTATTAAAAATAAAACTATGAAAATTTGTGGATAATTTTTTGTGTGAGTGTAAATGCCTACGAATGGAAGGGCTAGAATATATAAAAGCTTAAGTCAGGAAGAATTATTAGAGACTGTATTATAGAAAATAGAGGGCTAAACTTATTATTTTAAGAAACTGTCATTTTTAGTGAATGGAAATTTGTTCCAGCTTATAAATGTATGCCAAGTAATTGCTTTTTTTCAAATAGAACAATAAAATAATATATTTATTTGTTCTTTAAAGAACTTTATTGTGTCATTGAGGTTTAATCTCTCAAGTTAGAAGGTAAGAAATATCTGAAACTCGTACTGATGTGATTGAATAGATATTCTGAACTATTTCTTTATTAAAGAAAAGAAGTATCCATTGTAATGACAAGTAAATTTACCCAGCAATATCTCTTGGGAAAGAAAATTTTCAGGTAGTGCTTATGCCCGGGGGCCAGAAAACAAGATGGGTATATTGGATGCTTGCAAATATACTTTCTGTGTTAATGTATTGGAAGGTTTTTTTTTGTTTGTTTTGTTTTGTTTTGTTTTGTTTTGTTTTGGCAAACACTGCACACTAAATTAGCTGAAGTTGAACTTTATCCAGAAATCTAAATGGAAGTCTCAAATAAAGATATGGAAGAGGGAAGGTGGTGAGGAATAAAAGCTTTAGGGAATTTGTTCTCATTTAAATAGGGATGTTGCTAAAACTGGATTTATTAAGTGTGAATGCATAAGCAGGAGTTCTCTGAACTGGTTTTTTTCCGTACTAGTGTAAAAGATTTGTCTGCCACTCTTGGATATAGTCCCAAGAGAAGAGTTTCTTTTGAGTGTGGCTTCTCTGTTCCCTGAGGCAATAAAAAGGGATGCCTCTGCTGTGTTTTATTTATATCAAGTGGTGAGAAATTATGCTGAAATCTGTCTGAGAATTTTTTTGGACTTCTATTTTCTATAATATAGTCTTTACTAATGCTACTTGACTTAAAACCTTGTCAAGAATGATGCACAAAAGCGATCATGATTTTTCTGATTTTGAAATAGTGACTGCTAAACTAAGGATTTATAGAGTAACTACGTCACAGGGACAAAAATAATTGAAATAAAATCTGTTCTTTCAATTAAATAATGTAGCTTTGAGAAGGTAGTGTATTACAATCCAAAATCAGGGTTATTTTTCTTTAAATATTAAAGTTACTGCCTTAGTAAAGCAATGTCAGATAAACATGGATAATGCTTTCCTACATCTATTTTTTTCATTTTTTGTGTATGTTAATTTTAAGTGCTTAGTTCAGCAAAGTTTATATACCATGTGTTTTATGTAGATATAATTTGATTTATCTTCAGTGTATCTAATTTATTGATATGCTTTCTTAAGTTTATCTTTAATGATTATATCTTTAAACATTCCAAAATATGTTAGTATCTTATGATTGTTTATTAGGTATGAACGGGTTAGATGTGATAGTCATATATACTTTTGCTACATGATATATACATTAACATTCTAAAGTGTTTGCTACATTTAAAATATATATATATATATATATATATATATATATATATATATATATCTTAGTGTGTCAAAATGATTAACAAACTATCATTCATCCTATATTTATCACAAGAATGTTTATGATAAAAATTTCCTCAATTAAACCAGAAACTGATGAACCACTTTTGGAGAGCCAATACTAAAGATTCTCAAAGGTAAAAATGACTTTGTAAGACTTTCTTTCCCAAGTTTTCTAAGTATGGATTCATTCCCCAAAATGCATAGCCTATACAAATATAATTGTCATTAATTTTTATATTTATTCAAACTTTATTTTCAATTCTTCAAAAACCCTTTATATGGTATTACAACTTTATGTATTCATACATTTATAATCTCTCATGGGTAGATTTTTATATTTAAATAGTAATAATAATTTTTATTAACAATTATTGAGTGGCTTTCCTATGTAAGACACTGTGATAATTTGTCTCACAAATTGGTTCATACAGAATACTTTGTTTATTAAACAAAATTATACAACAAGGAAGCCTTTCTTATTATTCCCATTTCATAGAGGAGGACAGTGAGAGAGGGGTTATGTGACTTGCTCAGAGCTGTATCCAGTAAGGAAAAACTAGAATATAAATCAAGTTATTCTAATTTTGCACACCATCATCCTAATAATATACATCATGTTGATACAGGCATTTTTGTGGATTAAGATGGTAATTATGGTCATAATGATGATGTTATGTGATATAAACCATTTTAGTTTTAAACTTCAGCTTGGCAGACATGATTTGCCCCACTTGCATATCCCAAGGGGAAAATGCAGGAAGGCTTATGCAAGCTGTGCCCTCCAGTTCTGCTTTACCAGCCATAAAGTTGATAGTTTGTTACTTCATCTCCCTACTTCCTTTAATTCTTAGGGAAAACATCAGCATTTTTGGACTTTTACTGCATATTATATAAAACCTCTAGGGGTGTCTAGGTGGTTCAGTCAGTTAAGCATCCAACTCTTGATATTGGCACAGGTCATGATCTCACGGTCATGAGATCAAGCCCCACATTGGGCTCTATGCTGAGTGTGGAGCCCTGCTCGGGATTCTCTCTCACCCTCTCTCTCTCTGCTCCTCCCCCACTCATGCACACTCTCTCTCTTTTTCAAAATAAATAAATAAACTTAAAAAAAAAAGAAACACAACTTCTATAACTGGCCAAAAAAATCATCCACAGCACTTATTAGATGGCTTTCTGCATACAATTTATGTTAAGTGATGATCACTAAGATAAGAAGATACAATTTCAAACAACAAAACCAAAAAATATGAAAACAAGGAAAGTAAAATTGTCATTTATTCAGCTTAGGTGAAGTTAAAGAAACCAATTAGGGGCAATGCATCTGGAAAGGCTAGGAATATATGAAGTGGAGAAATACAATGCAGAGGAAAACATAAAAACTTCTGAGTCAAGTACAAATGTATTTCAATTCATGTTCCCCTATGTACAATATTTTCTTTGAAAAATCGGTTTCTTAATTTTATTTATTTAAAGAAAAATTTTTTAATGTTTATTTATCTTTGAGAGAGAGAGAGAGCATGTGCTGGGAAGGGGCAGAGAGCGGGAGACACAGAATCTGAAGCAGGCTTCAGGCTCTGAGCTGACAGCACAGAGCCCAACGTGGGGCTCGAACCCACGAACCGTGAGATCATGATCATGGCCTGAGCCACCCAGGCACCCCTCTTCATTTTAAAGTCAATTACTATTGGGGCACCTGGGTGGTTCAGTTGGTTAAGCATCCACTTCAGCTCAGGTCATGATCTCATGGTTCGTGGGTTGAGCACCATGTTGGGTTCTGTGCTGATAGCTCAGAGCCTGGAGCTTGCTTCAGATTCTGTGTTTCCCTTTTACTTTGCCCCTCCCGGCTCATGCTCTGTCTCTCTCTGTCTCTAAAAAAATAAATTTCAACTAAAATTAAAAAATTAAAGTCAATTACTGTTAAAATGATTAGTTTTTATATTTTATTTGTAATGGTTTTATAATTATGTGTCTCTGAATTTTGGGGGGGGGAGGCTATTTTCTGATAGGATTTATAGTAATTTTTAATTTGTATCTTGATATTTTTCATGAATTTCATGAAAATTCCAGGCAATAACTCTTCAAATGTTGGTTCTGACATATTTTCTTCTTCCTCTCGTTTTGGATCTCCAATCATTACTCTGTTCATCTTTTTGATTCTACCTCCTATGACTCCTAATACTTTTCATTTTGGATATTTCTTTCTTCCAAATTTTCAGTTCACCAATCATCTCTTCAATTTTGTTCAGTGAGCCTTTAAACACATCTAGTAAATTCTTAGTTTTATTTATTGAGTTTGGAATTTCCAAATCTATTTATTTCAGTTGTTTAATGTATTTCACTTTTCTTTCCCTTCTTTGAAATCTAATCCAATTAAGTGCAGTCCAAATCAAAAGAATTAATATCTGCACCTTTTTAGTCGTGTAACAAATGTGTCAGCAGGGTCTCACACTAGCACTTAAAAAATCTATTTCCAAAATAATTCTCAGGGACCTTGGTTGGCTCAGTTGGTTGAGCTTCTGGCTCTTGGTTTTGGCTCAGGTCATGGTCCCAGGGTCATGGGATTGAGCCCCACACTGGGCTCCATGCTGAGCATGGAGCCTGCTTAAAATTCTCTCTCTCTCTCTCTCTCTCTCTCTCTCTCTCTCTCTCTCCCCCCACCCTGCCCCTCTCCTTGGCTTGTGCTCTCTGTCTAAAATAAAATTTAAAAAATTCCAAACTGTATGCTAAACATAATGTTTATACAAAAAACATTTTTCTAGGGGCATCTGGGTGGCTCAGTTGACTAAATGTCCGGCTCTTGATTTCAGCTCAGGTCATGATCTCATGGTTTCATGAGTTCAAGCCCCACTTGGACTCTGTGCTGACAGCACAGAGTTTGATTGAGATTCTCCCTCTTTCTCTGCCCTTCCCCCACTCACACTCTCTCTGTCTCTCTCAAAATAAATGAACTTTAAAAGAATAACAAAAACAAAAACATTCCTAGGCACCTCAATTAACTATTGTTCTATAATAAAACTACCACAAATCTCAGTTACTTAAAATAAGAACATTTATTATTTCGCACTAGTTTGCAGATCATCTAGGCTTGTGAATATTCTTAGGGCTGACTGTTGATCTCTTCTGACTTCACCCTTGTCATGAGTTAATGTCTTGGTTGTATATTGACTGTTCTAGGACATTCTCAGTTGGACAATTCCTCTCTACCCCCACCTGTACTCTTATCTACCATTGGCTAGCTCAGGCTTGTCCTTATGGTAGTTTCAATAGGAAGTAGAATTGTACGAAGATTCTTGAGCCCTAAACTTGGAACTAATATACCATCACTTCGAAAAATTATATTGGCCAAAGAAAAGCACAAAGCCTGCCTGAGGAAATTGACTCCATTTTTTTGATGGGAGGGTTTGCAGTCACACTGCAAACTGCATACATATGGATGATTAGAGAAAGTGATAATTTTCCCAGTCAACCCAGTATGTTAGCTTATACTTGACATATTCTGAGTTTACTAAAGCTGCTAATGTTACCAAAGTTTACTATATAGCACAGTGTTAGTAAAATTTATAATCATGTCTAAAGGGTTTTTTAATCAAATAAGAATGAGCAAGAATATTTTAATAACTATATAAAATAATAAATAACAATAAAGGCTTTATCAAAAGGTTTATTAGCACATTATTTTAACACTAGTTCATAATTTTTAAAACCATTATGCATAATTTAATTGAGTACAAAGTAGAAGACATAAAAATTTCCTTTACTGAGTGGGGCATACAGGCTTCCAGTTATGGAATGAATAAGTCATGGGAATAAAAAGCACAGCATAGGAAAAAAATATCATCCCATACTTTGTTTATAAATAAAAATGATTTAATTAAACTAATTATTTTCTATAATTGCAATAGCCAAAGAGTAAAATTATCATAAATAGTTATCAGAATAATTTAATCTTGTCCTTCAAATGCTAGCTGAGTTTAATATTCAACCTTACAATTCATATATTTGCATTAACACATACAAATATAATACTCAAAAACTTTCAAGAAATAAGAATATATGTTTTAATGATATAAAGTTTTAGATAGCATTAATGCTATAGGAAAAACCAAGAAAGTAAACAAAATTTTTTGTCGTTAATTCACAGACTTTAATTCAAGCTTCTAAGTGCATAAAGGACTTTGGATATGAATTACTGAATTAATTTTGACATAGTACATTTTATAAGTCCAGTGACCTCAATTATGGAATAATGAATGATTGCAAACACTCCTAATCCAAGGACCTGGTATTATGTCTTAATTTCCGAACACAATTCAATACTTACTTAATAACTTTAAGTCAAGGTCATCTTAATTATAAACTCTCACATCATTCATCTTTATTTCCGCATTTCATAAAGAAAGAAACTGCTTCTCTTCTTAAAAATGCTGTTTTAGCATACTAAAAACATAACATGAAATAAAAATATATTCTTAATTTTCTCATGAGGAAAAGGTCACTTTTTTCTTCACCAACATTCACCAGAAAAAACAAAACACTTTTCTGAGACTGCTTTAGTAACAGTCAAATAATTGATGTCAAAATGATATATTTTAATTCTTTAAAGTTAATACATGGTTAAGAGAATTATATTATCCCTGAATAGTGTATTCTTTAATACCTAGCAAAATGTAGTTACATTACAAATATTTGTTTAACGAAGAATTATATAAATCATAATTGAAAGTAAATATTAAACTGTCAACAAGTTTTAATTTCAGTTGTTAGGCCATAGTTATTTAATTATCAAAGACCTTCTTTAATCATTGACAAAGGGAGCGTACAGGAGGTGAAATTAGTCCAAGGACAAATTCCAAAGCAGAAGTTTCTTTTTCTCTTTTATTTCACTTTCCTCATACTCTCACTAATCTCCCTCTTCCACAGATTATTTTCATGTTTCCTTTCACCCTTTTATCCCCCTCGACACACAGACATCCAGAGCACAAGTATACAATACAATTAGTGCATTTACTGAGACCTGACATTCTTTTTCTTTTTTTTAAATTTTTATTTGAATTCCAGTTTATTACCATACAGTGTAATATCCATTTCAGGTACACAATATAGGTATTCAACACCTCCATACAACACCAGGTGGTCATTACAAGTGCCCTCCCAACCCCCATGAGACCTGATATTCTTAAGTAGGTGCCATGGGTAGTCAGCTGACATTGGGTCTTGCCAACACAGCTCCATTCCTCTGATCTCTGTATCTACAGGGATTAGCCGATATCAGTAGGTCACAACACAAAGGGCTATGCAAGCTTAGGATACTGGGAAGATGAATGACTTTGGATAAAATAGAGGTAAATGTTGTCTAGAGAAACAGATTCAAGAAGAAAATGGAGTTAAAGAAAGTGTTTCATTGAGCGTGAGGCTAAGATTACATCATATCCTCTTCCCTATTCCTGTTTACAGAGAATTTCTTTAGAAAACTAAAAAGAGAAGACCAAGAAGCAAAAGGTCTTTGCTTTTTATGAAGTTAAATTTTCTATTAATCAGGAACAGGACCTGCTAAGTTCCTCTTGAAAATTCTTTAAATACTCTGGAGAATGTGAGGAAAGAGGGATTGTGACTTGTGATTTTTAAATAATAACTTATTGATATGGTTGTCCACCTCATTGATAGAAACTCTTTTAATAAAAATTTGTTACAGATAAATAGGTATATGATAGATATGACCTTGCTTCTGGTAAGAATCTTAGTTTTTCTCCTTCAGAGTAATATTACCATCACTCTGTTCAGTATTATTTCCTATTTTCTCAGTTGACTAGGAGTTTTCATATTATTGAAATCTTTGAAATCAGATACCATGGGGAAGGACAAATAACTTCAGCTCTCAGAGTCTTTGTGTCAGTGGTCCCCAGGATCAACCTCAGGTTTGGGAATTTTCTAAAAGAACTCACCAGACTCAGCGTGCACTCACATGCATGGTTACGACTAACTGCAGCAAGAGGGTACAAAGCAAACACAAAGGGAGAAGGTACACGAGACAAATTCCTGAGGAAACCAGGTATAAGCTTCCAAGAGTCCTTTTCCAGTGGAGTCACACAAGACTTGCCCATTTCCTCTAACAGTGAGTTGTAACATGTGAAATATTGTCTACCAAAAAAGCTCATTATTCCATGCACATGTGTCCTACTTTGCACATACCAAAATTCCAGACTCTCAGACGATAAATTAGTATTCAATGTAAACCGTATTGTTTGCATACACAGTTTAAGTCCAATGAGCCCCTCATGAGTTCTGAGAATGGTGAACTCCCTCAAAATCCAAGTTCCCCAGATTCCAGCTAACAAACAGCCTCACAAGCAGTTCCTTCTGAGGATAATCTCAGACCTGCTATGTTTTTTCTGCATAATCTTCATTTGAAAAATGGGAATAAATGCTTCCTTTGAAATGTAGTATATTATAAATCATGTGTCATGTTGCAGGGCTGTTTATTACACTCTGTTATTTTTAGAAACTATTTGTTTTATTATTAATATGAATTATTTCTTTGTGTAGTTTGTCTAACAAGAATTGAAAAAAGTTAACCTTTTTTTTTTCCTGTCAGTATTTATAGATCTTGTCCTTGCATTTTGTCAAATAGGTTTAAAGTGCACTCTTTGGCTTTCAAAAGGTCAGGCCAACAAGCTTTGCATTGGTAAGTGAAGATTGTAGATTGCTACACTAATGTGTTAGTCAAGATGAACTTCTGTTGGCATATTATATGTTTTACTTATTTGTGTATTTAATGCTTGTTTGTCCTCACTAAAATATAAAGTATATGGGAGCAGGGATATTTATCTTTTTTTCCTACCAATAGATCCTCAGTGTCTGGAATAGTATGTAGGAAAATAATAGATGATTGATAAGTATTTATTCAATTAAATAATTAATCAATTAATAATTACTGGTAACCTTTCAGGTTTCAGCTCATTCTTTATCTTTTTCCTTATCTGCCGTCTCTTACCTTTTCCTGCTCCCCTTCCTCCTCCTTGTCCTTCCTCTTCTTTCTCTTGTTTTTTGGCAATTTCAGTAATGTATTAAAACATATGTTTTGATGTTATTATCCATTATCTGTATGCTGTAGGACAGTCTTTAATAATATCAGGTCTGCTATCCCATGTAATCTTTAGAACTGAGTTCACTTTTTTAATTTGTTAAATGCAAGTAATATAATGCAATACAGAATTTTGAGGGAGATTTCATCAGCCAATGGATAAGACGACATTTCTCAATTTATAAACATTAATAACTGATAATATTTGTTTTCTAGCAGTGGAAAAATCTGCATGGCTTTGCTCATTGAAGTTTCATTTTACCTTTATAAGGTATAATATAATTCATTTTATACATTTATAAGATAGAATATAGTTCATTTTTTATACACTTTACAAAGCATATATAACATATACTTTAAAGTTTATATATTAACTTTTTCAACTTAATTAGTATTCAAATTTACTTCGTACAAGTTTTTTTATTCTTTTAATAAAAAATTATATTTCAGAGAGATTTTTAAGGCAACTAAGATGACATATCAGGTTTATGTAATGATGTAAAAAAATCTGACAATAACAAGGATTCCCCCAAGTAGTGCCTGAGGTGATACCTATGATTCATTGATTGACTTTATAAATTTACTGCCCTTTCCAGTATGTCTGCGGCACATTATTATTTTAGTGGCTGCCAATGAGCTGCATATCCTGATAGTTAAGCCCCTTTATAGATTGTTGTCATACAAACTCTGGTTGGGCTGTGGTTTGCTGAGTCAGAACATTACAAGAGTGATATTGTTCAAGTGTCAGACCTAAGACGTAGGAGCTTCTGCTCTTGGGCTCTAGGAATGCATGGGCCCCTACATAATTGGTCTGGCTACCCTGTGGGTGAGGCCATGGGGAGACACAATGTGGAAAAGAAAACACGGAAGAGAAGAGGTTCATACATCCCTAAGTCTTAGCTGAGCACAGTCCACCCACCCGCTGAACAAGTGACCGTCACAATACTAGGATTAAAGCTGATCAGTTCAGCTGAAAATCCCAGTCCATACTGAAAATCAGGAGAAAATTTTGTAAGCCGCTAAGTTTTAGTGTGATTTATTTCACCGCAACAGATAACTAAAACAATGCCTTTGAACACAAAGGACTCTTTCTACATCTCTACTTTTTGACTTTATTTTAGATATTTTGAAAATTCTTAGGATTTCCTACTTTTTGATGAATAAATGTGCTTTTACATTTAACTAAAGTGAGAATGGACATGTCTATGGAGTCATTCCTTTACTTTTCACTAGGTAAACATTAATTGCCATGTTACCACATGTAGGTACAGTCCAAAGGGCTTTACATATAAACTCTCAATGAATTGTGAATAATAAATACTAATTTAACCTCTATTTTATACAGGATAAAATGGAGATAACACCTTTAATGATTTCCCACAGTCACAGAGCTAGTATTTGTGTAGTTTATACTGGAATCTGCAGCCTTGATGATTATGCTCCACAGGCTAAAATTTCCTCATCAGAGTACTTTCTCACATCTTCGAAAATAAAGCTCTCACAGGACAATTTTGTAAGTTCTTTCCAGATGAAAAAAGGGAAAAAAATTTATATGAAACTTGAATCAAATAGAGTTTTGTTTGCAAGAATATATAAATAAAGAATTGGAAACATATAATAAAAAATAAGAGCCTATTATTTACTTTCCCTCCATATTATTTCAGTTTTTTTCCTTTATATATTAAAATATCATTTCAATTACAATAAATATATATACATATTTTAAATATTTCATAATATATTTTAGTATTCCAATATTATTTTCTAAGAACTGAGATATTTGCTTTTAAGATGGATGGAACTTATTTTACATGCACTTCAAAAACTTCTTTTACATAAAACTTGGGTTAAACGTAAAGACAAAATAGTTTGGAATTGGTTATGTTACTGCAAATACTTTTTTATTAATCCAGGAAGGTCTTCTCTCTGCACCTACCCTGGCAATAGATTTGAGGTTATAGCTTGGCTTCATATGCTTAGAGAGAGAAAAATAGGTAATTTTTTTATTAAATTAGAACTCTCCTCCTGTATGGAAACCACTAACTCTATAATTGCCTATTTTGTACTAAAAATAGCCCTATAGACTGCAGTATTCAAACCTGTTAACTCACCTGGTGTGCCCTACCAGCCGTTAAAAGTTGGACTCTTTCTTGGGCGGTAGGTTGCCATTGAAAACTTTTGGGCAGATAACAGATATCATAAGGGGGAGCTATCTCAGAATACTGAGTATAAAGTTATCTGTGAGAGAATAAATAAAATCAATTACTATACATTTGTTACAATGCTTTTGGAATGATATTATCTCAATTAATTCTTATAACCAATTTGGGATGAATTTTCAACTCTTAACATTTATGGGCCCTGATCTTTGACTCCCAGAGAAGCTGTACTTTAACATTTACCAAGGTCAAAATGATTTGGCAAAACCCCAAAGCATGGGCTGTATTTCTGTCCTGAAAATACATTGTATGTCTGCTTCATTAAAAATAAATAAAAATACAAAGAATAAAATAAAATAAATTTTAGGGGCACCTGGGTGGCTCAGTTGATTAGGCATCTGACTCCTGATTTTGGCTCAGGTCATGATCTTGCAGTTGGTGGGATAGAGCAAGTGTGGGGCTCTGAGCTGACAGTGTTGTGCCTGCTTGGGATTCTCTCTTTCTCTCTCTCTCTCTCTCTCTCTGTCCCTCCCCTACTCATGTGGGTGTGCACGTGCACAGCTCTCGCTCTTTCTCTCTCAAAGTAAATGAATAAACATTAAAAAAAATTTTTTTAAGTTTGCCAAACATAAAGAAAAACAAAGCAACTTCCGTGGCTCCTAAAAGATTAAAGTCACACAGGCTTGTACCTATTAAAAATATAGGATAAAGTCTGTAATTTTCTGGAATGTCCTTCATCATGAAGATTTGTAACTCTTTATGTAAAAAACAAAAAAAACAAAAAAAACAAACAAACAAAAAAAACAAGCATATTTAACCCTGTACCATATGTTACTTCCCCAGAGCACTCTCTTCTTGGTGAAGAATGTGTATCCTGGGCAGCTGTCCTAACTTGGGCTCGAATAAAACTCTTTTCCGTTCTCTTTATAATTAAAAAAAAGTGGGGGTGTGTGTTGTTTGTTTTGCAGGGACAAATATATGTATTATATTTCTGTATGAGTCAAATTAGGCTGCCTTACATAAATATCACAGACTAGGTGGTTTAAAGAAGATAAATTTATTTTCTTAGAGTTCTAAAGGCTAGGAATCCAAGATTAGGATGTCAGCACGATCTGGTTCTGGTGAGAACTATCTCCCTGGATTGCAGAGGGCACTGCCTTCACTCTGCGTGACTTCTTCTGTTTGGGAGTGGAGGAACAGAAGCTTTTTGGAGTCACTTCTTACCAGGGCACTAATCCCATCATGAGGGCCCCACCCCCACGACCTCATCTAACTCTAATTACCCCTCAATGGCCCCATCTCCACATACTGTCCTAAGGGGGTCAGGGTTCAACATATGAAATAGGGGGAAGGCCCAAACTTTTGGTCCATAACAGATTCATTTTCACCATTTTACAGACGAATAAACTGATTATCATAATGATTAATGAACTTGTTTAGATCATACAGATTTTATCCTCATTCTAAATCCCTTCCATCTTGTTGTTGTTGTTGTCATAAGTGTATTATAATTGAATATATAAAAAAGTTCGGAACAGAAATAGAGGATTGTAAAGAATGTATTTTAAGCAGGTTGTTTAAATAAAATTAACAGGATTTGGCTATGAATGGAATGCAAGTTTTAAATAAAAGAAAGGTTTTCTTAAATGTAAGTCAAGATGTTGAGTTTGGGGATCTAATACAAGTCTCATGAATTAATAGTTGTGTGAAGCCTTAGGCAATTACTTAACCTCTTCAAAGTCACTGTCATCTGTTAAATTGAGATAATAATGAGGTTTGTGTCAGCCTTTAAGCCCCAAGTACCTCATGTCTCCACTTCCTAATTTGTCTGGAGTTCTATCTGTGTTGGGTGAAGGGGGTGAGATTCTGGTTTATTTCTATTAAAGTCTCCCTCTGCACCTCTGTAGACATTTCCTAGCCTGCTTATCCCATTCTCCTAAATCATTTATTTCGCTGCATACACTGTTCAGCTTTGAAAATTATATTGAAATATTGAACTTCTGCCTCTTTGACTAATGCTCTTATCTTTTTAGGTCTTTAAGGATTTTTATAAATTACTTTTCTGTTATTTTAGTGATACATGGTTGGTGAGTATATTCCTTTCTACTAAGGACCTCCCTGTTTAGTAGCAAAGAGAAGATACATACATAAAGAATTACATTTGAAATTAAAGTGATTTCATATCATATGCTATATAAATTAATAGTCGATGAAAATTAAAGAGAGGTCCAATTGAGAGTGTGGACATGAGATTTTGTCATGGAAAAAACAGAATTTGAAATAATATGTGATGGCTGGGGAAGACTTGGCTATGCTGATACAGCACCATGCATTATGGAGATGAGGAAGAACATAAGTCAGGCAATAATGAGAGAAATCACCAGGCCCATTAGAGGAAGAATGAGTACTTAGGTTTGGTGCATAATGTTGTGGAAAATAAAAAGCAGGCCCGGAGATGTACCTATCAATTTTTTATAGTTCCCCCAGACATTTGTTGTATTTACTATACTGAGAAATTAATTACACAAAATGCACAGCATTTGTAAATTTTAACCCATTTAATTTCCGTGCTCACAGTAAGGCCTTAGATTTCAAACGATAAAATGGAAAACCATTATTATGTGTATTCAAAGTATACATTTATTTCCATGATTCATTAATGTCAGTGTCAACTGTAACGTTTAATATTTTGAAAACTAATGGCAGCAATTATTTGCGTTGCCTTGCAAAGTGACTTTGGAAATCCTCCCAACAAATTGAGTCTACGCCACCCTCACAGCACTGGCCTTGTAATATGCTTTGGTCAGCCAAGTGTGCAAAAGTGAGTGTGTTAGTTCTGAGCCTATTCCTTAAGTTACCTTGCGGATTTCTGCTCTTTGTTTTGGACTCCCTGAAGACTGCTTATAAATAAGCCCTAGTTAGGACTGCTGGAGCATAAAAAACCATGTGGAGCCGACTTGAGTCTACTCTTTCATCTCTGTCGTGTTCCCAGTTACATAAAAAAGCCCAGCCAAGATTAGCAAAACCAATCTGCAGCTGACCCTCTGGCTGACTTCTACAAAGGGAGCAAAACTGTCTCAGTACAGCCATGTCCCAGCTGACTTAAAGATCTGGGAGCAAAATAAATGCAGGTTATTTGAAGTCACAACGTGTTTGGTACAGTATGTTATGCAGCAGTGATTGATAACATTACCAGACAGACAGTAAGTGCCATTATCTAAAGCCAAATTTATTTATTATTTATTTATTTACTTACTTATTTGCATACACTGGTGTTCCCACTAGCTAACATAGTGATTGGAATATGTATATGCATTAAATATTTTTAAATAAATGAACAGTTACAGGCACTTGGTAAACTAAATAAATAGCAATTTAAAACTGCTTCATAATATAAATGAAGCAATGAACAAAAGTGGTGGTCTTCATTATTAACCTTAGTTATTAATAAAAAAGCAGCAATCTCCTTATTTGTCCATTTTTCTTTTCTACACTACTATTTTTATATGCCTTGAATAGCACAGTACTTGGACTGCAGCAGGAACACTGTAAACACTTGTTTATTTTAATAAGTGATTGTAAGATATTGAAGAGTTTGTGAGTCCTGGGTAATTTACTAATGGCAACCCACTTATATAAAATGTCTTGTTAAATTAGGTCCATTTTCCCCCTTTCTAGAGATGACAAAGAAGAGAACACTTGGTTAAACCACAGGCAGTGATACTGTTATTCAGGCCCAGATCTGTCTGATAACGTGGCCCAATCACTTTTTATTCCATAGAACCATTCAAATTACTTGATACTCAATGTTTAACTTATTACTTGAAACTCAGTGTTTAACTCAGAATTTTTTCTGAGATCTCTTGCAATTTCATTATCTAGTATATTTTTATTACTTTAGGGAGCTAGTGACGATGTAGTCATAAATTATTAACACATAAAAATTATTATTTTAACATGATCATCTTCTTTGTGTTTATCATTTGAAATTAGTTGCTATATATGTCACTCATAACTTTGCATTAATCAAAATATTCAGCGATCTAGAATAACTCATCCCTCTGTGTTTGTTGATATGCGTGTATGCATGTGTGTATCAGTTTGGGGAAAGTATACCAGTTATTATGAATTACATTGTGAATATTTTAATTTTAAACACGCAGGTATTATAATTTAAGAATAGTAAAATAAATCACAAAATATTTCTGACTGGTTCAATTTTTGGAGATCTTAAAATGGTCATTTGAAACCTATCTTTACAGCAGTTATTGAACTGATAAGAAACAAGTAAACAGAATTTAATAGGAAAACTTTTATTATTTGCTTCATGTATTCAATTTCTTTAAAAAGTTCAAGCAAGAGGGAAACCTGGGTGGCTCAGTCAGTTAAGTGTCAGACTTTGGTTCAGGTCGTGAACTCATGGTTTGTGAGTTCAAGCCCCATATCAGTCTCTGTACTGACAGTGCGAGCCTACTTGGGATTCTCTCTCACACCCTCTCTCTCTCTCAAAATAAATAAACTCTAAAAATAAATAAATAAAAATAAAATAAAAAATTCAAGCAAGAAAAATCATACTTACGTAAAAGATAAAGCATAATTTTGTTTAAAATTGCCCTAACAACTTCTAAAAAATATATTTCTTTTATCTATAATCATATGATTTCTGTTTTGAATGTTATAAATTCTTTAACTTACAGAAAAGATTGAAAATATTAAAAAAGGAAATCATTTATATCTGAAATAAAGCAGGTATATCTCTATCTTGGTATAATATTTATGTTTACCTAAAAAATAAAAAAACAGGTCTATAAAAATAAAACTCTATTGACTTTCTTAATACATACGTGCCAAACTATGTAATTCTAATAAAAATTTGTTAAAAACATAAGAAGGCCTAATTTACTATATGTGAAGCATCATTTTAACAAAATTATTTGAGAGCTATATGTATTATAAATGCACTAGATATAATATATATGAGGTTTATATGTAAAGCACCATTTTAACAAAATTATTTGAGAGCTATATGTATTATAAATGCACTAGATATAATATATATGAGGTTTATATGTAAAGCACCATTTTAACAAAATTATTTGAGAGCTATATATATTATAAATACACTAGATATATATGAGGTATAATGTATATGAGGTATAATTGTAGCTACTAATATGTAATAACTACATATATTTGAAACCATTGTATCTTAGTTATTTAATGAGACATATGTCAATTCTTTCCTCTGACAGTTACATTTTAGAGAATTTCATGTTTTTTATGCTTCATCATGGATTATAAAGTAGGAAAGATTATAGAGAGTGATTTTATTTCTTTGCAAAGGACAGATAATTTTTTAAAAAGATACTATTTTGTTTATTCCTCTAAATATAATATCATGCACATGTGAAAAAGATTAGCCTAGGAGAAAAAAATTAACCCTGAAAACAAAATGGAAGACAAGGATATGTGCAAAACTGTGATTAACTGTTAAGTGGAATTTGACTATTGATTTAATTGCAACACATTAACTGAGATAAATGTATTAATCATGAATTTACTCTGATGTCATGTACACTGGTCAGGATAGGCTAGCTATGTTATAACAAACAATAACAAATGAATAGAATGTATTTCTTAGTCCCAAACATTCTCAGTCTTCCAGGGGTTATTTTAGCATTTGATGCTGCCTTGGTCTTGGGAACACTTCCTTATAAATATTTCCTTACATGCTTTCATGGGCTGAATCTAGAAAATCAATGATGAGGAATCAGACGCTTCTACCCAGAAGTAAGAGCTATTATTTTGGTTGGTATTCATTGTCAGGAACAAGCTATAGCCTTATTTTAATGGAGAAGGCAAGTTCCATTCTTCCCTGGCCAAGAAGAGGAAGGGAACTAGAATAATGGATTAGCTGAAAAACATTCACTGTGCTATGTTTTAGCAATTATGGTTACATACTTAATTTTGTTGGAGATAGCATACTTACATAAGGATTACAATTTTTAAGTTAAATTTTTAGCTCTGGTGGGTGATTAAAATCATGCACAATATCATGTAAGTTATTCAAAGTAAACATCTCTTGAAAGCTTCGCAACTTCAAAACACAGAGCCTAAAGCTGCATTAAAAAATGTATAAGAAATTTTTTTCCTGCAGATTCCATGTTGATTTATGAAGGCATTAATTTGTCATTTAGTTCTTAAAATGGACTATTAATAATGCTTGACATTCAAAAGATAAATGTCTTTTTCTTTTTTACAATTAAAATCAACCTATGGCATTTTCAAAACTCAGATATATGTTATAGTTAGGAAAAGCGTTTTCCAGGATTTTCTTAGGAAAACATACTTGCAGTAAGGTTAACTCAGTACTTTAAGAAAAGTCAATCAAAAGTGTAATCCAAATGACTTACTATTATTACAGCCCTGAAACTATTGCAAAATAGCCTGATTTAATTAAGTGATAAGGGGAGGATTTAGCATTGCTCCTGAAAAAATCTACAATTTTGAGATAAATACTTTATCATTACTACATATTAATTGAAAATCATTTTTATTTGTGACATTATAAAACTATGCACTTGAGTCAAATGTAAAAAAATATATAATCAGGTGAACCGGTATTAATTTGCAGTGTGAGGCATGATTGTTTCATATTCATATTACAGAAGCTTGTCTATGGTATAAAAGCCAACTGATATTCATGAAGAATATATTAAAGCCAGCTGTCAAATTAACCTTTGCTTCTTTGTAATAGAGCAAAACATCACCAGTTGTGGGAGGAAAGCCTGCTCCTACTTATTCTAAGTTCCCTGAAAGCTCTTATTGACATTGACAATTATCTTTTTCTATTACATTTTGAACTTTTATGCATGAAATAGTTTCTAGTTTTGTGTGACTACAAAGTGTCTGTTTAAGAACAAGTAGTGGTGATTTAGCTGTTCAGAGCTGTTTTTTGATAAATACTGTTGATGCAAAATGAACGAACCTTTTAGAATTTCTAAAAAAAAAAAAAAAAAAAAAAAAAAAAGAAGAAGAAGAAAGAAAAGAAAAAGAAGAGAGTTTGAGGACAGCTGCCCAGGGTACACACTCTACACAAAGAAAAGAATGCTCTGGAGAAGGAACGTTTAATACAGGCTTATGTATGTTTTTCGTTTCATGAAGAGTTACAAATCATCATGATGAAGGACGGTTCAGAAAATTACAGACTTTATCTTGTGCTTTTAGTATGTGCAAAGTTGCAGGCTTTAGAGGTGTGGAAATGGAACTTCGGGAGATTTTTTACTCCTATCTTTAGTCTGAACTGTTTCTTTAAGTTATTTGCTAACGAAGCAGGTGCTCAGGGCAGAAATAGAGCCCAAGCCCTGAAGTTTGGTGAAATCCTTTGGAAGCTGATAAAAGTATAGCTTCCTTGGGAGCCCAGGAGCAGGGCCCACAACATTAAAGGTTGAAAATTTCCTTTATCAATATAAACTCAAAATTTGATAGACTCTGTAGTACTCAAATGCCTTAAAACTAATCAACAAAATTGTATTCTACATGTTTTTCATTGGCTATACCAAATGGTACTTTTTTTAATGTTACAATAAAAGAAGAAAAATAAGAGAGGAAGAAAATAATGGTGGCAAGATGAAGGAAAAAAGTTACAGTGGAAATGGAATTTATGAGTTAGCAATGATGTCAACTCTTTTTTCTGTGTTCTATGGGTCAGAAAAATGATCTGTATTAATTAGACCTTAGAAATTAATTATATTGTTTATTATATTAATTCTAAAGTCCATTGAAATTTAAATTTTAATATGTACTGCACTATTAAGCATTTCAAAACATGCATTAGGATTAAAACTTTGCATGTAATTTCTTGGTATGGAATGATTACTAATTTTTTCTGTAGACCATGTAACACATTTTCCTCTTTTTTTATGTATATTCTACAAGTGAGCAATTTGGGATGTTTCAAAGTATCAACTCCTAAACCACTGTATTGAATGTGGTGAAGTTAGTAAATGTTAGAATAAATGAAGAATCAGCTAAAGAAATGAATTATTAATATTATGAAAATTTCTGACAGGTGGTAAAGGCCCTGAGGTTATAAAGATCAATGTGCAGTATAGACATCCTTCAGATGTCAAAATCTTATTCATTCTGGAAACATAAAAATAGGAAAATGTGTATTAAGGGATAAAAAATTCTTTGTTCACATGAAGTTTCTAGAATATATCTTTTACTTAGAGGAGTAAAATACACAAAACAATCTATATTTTCACATAATTTATCATTTATATTTAATATTTTAAATATATATACTTTATGTTTTCCTCCATTTAAAAATATTTATTCTTATTTCAAAGCATTTTATGTTCAGGTGTAAAAAAATTATAAAAAGCCCATACTTTCTTAAAATTCCTAAATCTGTGCTTTTACAACGCTAGAATGAATTCATTTCAATAGGATAATCTTAAATAGTTGACATATTTGTAGAAAAATTCCAAATTATAAACAGCATTAGAAACATTGCTATTGTCAATTTTTCAGTATGGTAGGTATATTAGTAAAATTTGGGTTTTCACATAGTTTACTAAAAAGCAATCTAATTTGCAAAACAATAAAAAAAGGATTTAGAAGTTTTTATTAACTGATTATTTTAAGCCTCTTCAATATCTTAAATATTATCTTATTTAGCCCTTTCAATAAGTCCTTGTGTTATTATAATCCCCTCTTAACTCACCTAGCAACAACTATACAAGCCATTTAATATTGTCATTATATTTGCTATTATCTCATTTAGTCCTCACAACATCCTGGTGTGAGGATTGATATCCATTACCCCATCATTGATTGATTGATTTCAGTTCGCATAATATCAAAGATGAGAGGAGAGAGGCACAAAGAGGTTATTTAACTCACCTAATGTCAGCTGATTAACGGCCATATACACTTGGGGCTGTGCTGGGAATGATATTCTTTTGCAAATAATATTCTTCTCTTCAACCCTTAAATAGTCCCTACAGTTTTGTTTTTTTTTTTTCAATGTTTATATATTTTTGAGAGAGAGAGAGAGAGAGAGAGCAGGGGAGGGGCAGAGAGAGCAGGAAACACAGAATCCGAAGCAAGCTCCAGGCTCCAAGCTGTCAGCACAGAGCCCGATGTGGGGCTCACACTCAAGGAACTAAGGAGATCATGAATGACCTGAACCAAAGTCAGACGCTCAAGCAACTGAGCCACCCAGGTGCCCCACCCCTACAGTTTTCAAAAGCATTTACCTCAATCTTTTTCTCTCTTGTATCCCTCTGTCTTTCCCTTCTCTCCATTCTGCTATGAGAATTTGTTTCTCCTGCAGGTAGCAGTTGAGTTTGATTTTAGCACTACCAGGTTTCCTTAATGACATCGAATACTTGCACATTTTTAGAACAAAGGGTTAAAATTATGGAAAGAGCCTAAATGTCCATCAACTGATGAATGGATAAAGAAATTGTGGTTTATATACACAATGGAGTACTACATGGCAATGAGAAAGAACGAAATATGGCCCTTTGTAGCAACGTGGATGGAACTGGAGAGTGTGATGCTAAGTGAAATAAGCCATATGGAGAAAGACAGATACCATATTTTTTCACTCTTATGTGGATCCTGAGAAACTTAACAGAAACCCATGGGGGAGGGGAAGGAAAAAAAAAAAAAGAGGTTAGAGTGGAAGAGAGCCAAAGCATAAGAGACTCTTAAAAACTGAGAACAAACTGAAGGTTGATGGGGGGTGGGAGGGAGGGGAGGGTGGGTGATGGGTATTGAGGAGGGCACCTTTTGGGATGAGCACTGGGTGTTGTATGGAAACCAATTTGACAATAAATTTCATATATTGAAAACAAAGAACAAAGGGTTAATTAACACAAATCTTCTGAGCTCTGCTCACAGTCTTCGGGTACAAATGTTTAAGAACAACCTTTGCTGTTTGTTATTATTACCCCCTTCTGAGTGAGGGAGAGACAATATAACTTAAGGTATTTTTTCATAGATATCAGTTTGGCTTTATAAACTGAATACCATGAGCAAAGAAATGAAAGAATGATTTATGAATCTATCCTTATCCGTGACATAGATATTTTAAAATATCATGCTATTTATTGTCTTTAGACTACTCATACAAAAACATATCTGTATCTTCTAAAATTGTCTTCATAAGTAATCATGAATATAAGTTAGGAACAAGAGCCTAACTATGTTGTCCTGGTTTCTGCTGAGAAGTTAGTCCTTAGAACGTAATGGTGGCATTCTAGTCAGGGCCGCTACACTTGGGCTTTTTCCACAGTGAGCAGTAATCAGTATTTCTGAGCAGCTGCTGTGATTTCAGGCTCTCTGATAAAGGTTTCAGTATTTTCAGACTCTGTTCTGATCGAGTCAAGATATCAAGTTTTGTCAAACTGCTGAGATATCTAGAAACTCAGCAATCGGATTCACTAAATAATCCTTTACAATAGCGACAAGACTCCTAGGACACTTTCCTTTTTCAATAGGTTTAGGTGAATCATCTGATTGAGCTTGACCTCTTGTCTTCCTGTACCAGCTAAGACAGATTCCTAATTTAAAAATACCTGGGGAGTAAAATCGGTAGCATCTGGAAGGGAAGGCTTTGTAGCATCTGGAGTGATGAGAGCTTTTGATCCCCATTTCCCTGTAGGTCTCTGACTTTGCAATTACATTTGAAGGACTTTTCTATTGAATAATAGTTCCAGTCAAAGTGATATAATCACAGGCAAACACACGCACATGCACACATACACACGCATGCATACACACAAATTCTAAATGGAGACTGCTTTTCCTTGTTATTTTTCTACAAAAAATAAATGTTATTCCTGGCTTACATAGTTATATCCAGCTTATGTATGGTGCTTTGGCTCTTATTAGGAAGTTCACAAATAATCTTTATCTGATATGTTTTTGAATTTTGTAACACTTGCAAAGGGTGGAACATACCATTATCTAATATATGCAGCTAAAATGCTTTCTGTTAACACCACCAAGCATGGAAGGTGGCCATTCTTTTAATTCTCACAGTTGACTGCATTCATTTCACAATCAGAGAAACAGTTTCTGGAAATTATTGTCATATTTTCACTGAGAAGTAGCCAAGCACAATGATAAAGCAGGGAAAGACAACGGGAACCGCACAGTGTGCCTCAGGGATGGCTTTACTGAGGGGGGGGCATATGAAACAAGACCTGATAAGGATGAAGGAGTCAACCATGCGTGTCTGGGAAAGAAACCATTGAGGCAAAGGGAAGAACGAAGACCAAAGACTTGAAGCAGGAGTGTGCCTGACAGGTTTGAGAAACATGGAGACTAGTGTTACTGAGCAGAATGAGCAAGAGGGATAGTAGGAGGCATAGAGAGAGGGGGAGAAACAAAGGCACTGATGTTCCGGGATTCTGCCAGGAGTCTGGCTTTTACTGTGAGAAGATGTTAAGCAGAGGAGGGACATGATCTCACCTACTTTTGAACAGGATCACTTTGACTCTTATGTAAAAAATAGACCGAAGGGATGCAATGGTGAAAAATGAGAAGGATGGTTTAGGAGGTGATCACAGTGACTCAAGCCAAAGATGCTGGACACTTGGCCCAGAGTAGCAGCTGAGGCATTGATAGTACACGCTTGTTGATAGAACCCAGCATTAGCTGTGACTGGATATGATAACCAGCTGAATGTGGGGACACATTCAATAAACAGCCACACCAATAAAGGATGATTCAAAGGTTTTTGGCCTGAAAAACTGGAACAATGAGGTTTCCCTTTATAGGAGATAATGCTGTGTTATTCTTAAAATACCTCATCTGTGATAATGGAAACAACACCAAGGAAACTGGTGCTCAAAATTATTTTCCTTCACAAGCCTGCAACGTTCTCTGCAACTTTAGCTATACTTGAGAGTGAGGGATTTTTCTCCAAAGGTCTTATCTTAAAATTGAGGTGTTTCTTGTGTAAGGGATTAATGTAATAACGGGAAAACAGCACCCATTTAACAAATGGAATAAACTGTCAAATTAGTGAGCTGTTATCCATCCAGATTCTGAGGATTTAAACTATAGAAAAATGCACAGAGGATAAGATAAAGGGTGTAGAATTGATATCAGGAAAGCTTTATGCAGTATTAAAAGGCAGTAAATCCTGAAGCTAGGATGAAAGTATTGAAGGCAATTAGAACAGTGGATGAACTGTATAAGATGCATTTTGCCTATATAAGTAATTTACTTTAACTATCACGCTCTCAATCTTTGGTAATTAAAGACTGAAAGTAAAATGAACAACACAACGGAAGCTTATACTTCGTTTCCAAAGTGGATGCCATACTTTGGATGCCAGGTTATTCTTTCATAGGACATTGTTAGACATTTAAATGGTATAGAATAGTCAGAAAAGTGGTTTTATGGGTGGGCACATCAGATTCAAAAACTTATCTTGTTACTATAAGAATTCTAAACAGCTAAGATTATTTTGTTAGTATTTCCATGTGATAAAATGGAAAATATAAAACAGTGTAATTTAGCAATATTTAGTGATAGAGTCAGTTGTACTTACATCTAATGTCAATACATTTATTCCTATTACACCTCTTTTTAAAAATCTCTTGAGTTCTTCAAAACTGAATATAACTGACCATCACATTTGTTTTTGTTTGGTGGGGTTTTTTTTAAGTTTGTTTATTTATTTTGAAAAAGAGCGTGAGTGGGAGAGGGGCAGCGACAGAGGGAGAGAGAGAGAAAATCACAATGTGAGGCTCTAACTCACAAACCCTTAGATCATGACCTGAGCTGAGACCAAGAGTCGGATGCTTAAACGACTGAGCCACCCAGGTGCCTCTGACCATTGCATCTGAATCATTTTCTACACACGGCATTTATTGTGGTTCCCTTCAAATGTATTACATTTTTGTAGGGCATGTTTTTTTATAAGAATACTTGGGTTACTATTGGATTCTGTACTTTAAATTTTTATTTTATTTGTTATATTTATGATTTCACTACAGCTACTATTGATTTAATTATGCATAAGTATCTCCTCTAGCATTGAAGGAATTAGCCCTTTTGGGTGAATTTAACAATTAGTAGTAAATATTACACTTTTGTGTACATGGAAACTCAAGGCATAAATGTATTTTTTCTAACAAAGAACCAAAGATTGGCTACCTTGGAAAAATATAAAGCTAATTCCTCTAGGTTGTCTTTTGCAGCTTTTCTTAAAGTAGTCTTTCAAAGAAACATACTTGGGGTGAACTTTTCTACTCCAATTTATTTATTGTTTTGTCCAATTTATTTATTGTTTTGAAATTAAGTTCAATACATACTTTTGAATTGTTTATATACACAAGGCACAGTTTTAGGTATCATGTAACCTTTTGTTAAGGATACTATTTAATCAAAGGTGTCCATGGTACAAGTAGCACAGATTAGGTGATCACAAGGTCATATTTCTCTTGGATCCAAGGTCAGAAAATAACACTCATGGTATTCTCATCCAAATTCTCTGTGTTACAAACCCACAGACTGAATATAAGATTTTATATGAGAAGACTTCACCCCATTACATACAGATCCAGCCCTGTTCTCTGACACAGTAATGTTCCATAACAATGTTAAATAATTAAATAATCAGGTCACATCACCACCTTGTGATCTTGAACAAGTAACTGACCGTTTCTCAGCTTTCATTTATTCAGATATAAAAAAGAGAAATTAAAAGACATCCAGGAAATAGAACAGGTGATATATGAATGATATTAAAGGGCTGTATTCCCTAAGTCATTTTTCTAATTTCAGATGAAAACGTTAGAAAAAAATAATTATTTTAAATGTTTATTTATTTATTTTTGAGAAAGAGAGAGAGAGAGAGAGCACACAAGAGCAGGGGAGGAGCAGAGAGAGAGGGAGAGAAAATTCCAAGTAGGCTCTTCACTGTCAGCACAGAGCCCGACACAGGGCTTGAACTAACCATGAGATCATGGCCTCAGCCGAAATCAAGAGTCAGACGCTCAACTGACTGAGCCACTCAGACACCCCAGAAAAAAAGAAGTTAAAAATAAGTTTTAGATACATATTCACATCCAAGACTACCTGAGTTATATTCTTTGCCACTCTGGATTGACCACGTGCTCATCTCTGAGGTTCCTTGGAGCATTACAAGACCTTTGGGCCAATACTGTGGAATATATTCAATAAACATAAATAATGTTCTATAACTGTAGGTCTGTGAGTTGCTTCGGGCACTTCTATAGTACCACCCTGTCAGCATTAATTAGTAACAGTGACTGGACTTTTGATTTGAGCCTGGATTGATGAAGCCTGAGGGGTTTTGACAGATTAGGCTGGTCATGTAACTGGAATGTGATTACATAACCAGCTTACAAAAGAGATCCCGGCCCCGTGCAGACTTTGGACTTCCTGGTACTGAAGGGCAAACACACGTGCTGAAGGTGGTTGGTGAGGTGCAAACCTGTTTGATGCAGCAGTGCTAAAGATGTCCAAGCCTGCCCCTGAGATCTCAGGACACCTTTTCCAGTGCCAACCCTTCTCTTACTGCTCGTGTCCTAAATCCGTTGGTTGAATAGGAAAGTTATTCAATGAGTATGAATATTTTTCAGTATCGTGGGTCATTTTAGAGTAATCAATGCATACTTCATGCAAAAACTGAGGCAGGTAAATCAAGGTAGACGTAGAAATGGAATCCAAGTCAGAAGTGTAGTGGAAGCTAACATTTCTCGATGATCATAGGACATGGTCATAGGTTTTAAAGGCCTGTGATGAGGAATTTAAATGCCTCGTGTATGAGGGCGAGGGATCTAGGAAACAGGCGCCTTTTAGCTGAAAAGCTCTGGGGCTAAAATTTCCTATAATACCCACAGTCACAAAGCATTGCCTTTTCTAGGAAATTAGAGCTAATAGAATTTATTACGTTTTCCTGGAGAAGTGATAAGAAGGATTGAAGCATGGACCATTCTATGGATAGAAAAACAGTCATTTGCCAGACTGAAACTGTTGTCCTCCATCCATAGTAACACCAGTTTCAGGCTAGCTTCTCTTTATAGTCTCAGGAGATGACTTACAAAATCCAGTTGCTGTATATGTCCTTGTCTATCTCCAAAAGAGAGAGAAAGATAATGTAAGGTGCTTTCCTAGAAAAGTGAAAAAAAACAACAACAGCAAAAAAACCGTATCCAGACACATCTAGGCTGTGAATTGGGTCACATCCCCACCCCCTAGAGCAATTACTGTGACTGCAGAATGAGAATGCATGGATTTGGGTTAGTTTCTTCCAAAGTACACAGGATGCATAGGTGGAGATTTATAGACCAAATGAGGATGATCAAAGTAGAGGGAAGGCAACTACATTTTCTATTTCACTAGGAAGGTTAACAACTAAGCCTTAGAATGGGTACAATGAGCAAAACTTTGCCAGAGGCCTCAGCAAATGTTTCTTAAAATTCTCCTTTATAAGGGAAGTACTTTTTACATTTTTGACGGAAAGGAATAAAGAATATATTTTACATTGCAGCCCAGTATGTATGTATGTATGTATGTATGATTATATATATATAATATTATATATATGTAATATATATATATTATATATATATATATAATCTGTGTATCTATTATTATCTAAATACTTATAATGAATCAAATAATCAGGAAAAAGACCCTTATTTAAATATATGAGCTTTATTTTCTCTTCTATTTTATTCATTTGTATAATTATGGTTTTAACCAGTAAATTGATGTAATCATATACTAATGGATCTTCCCCCTGCAGTTTGAAAAAGTCTGCATTAGGATGTGGATATATAATATATATATCAAGGATTCTCCATCTTACAATTAGTTCCAAATTTTAATTTCTATAAGAGATAATGTAACTGGCCTAAAGTCAGTTATTATGGCTATGACTTTGGGAACTCACCCCAGGCTACATTGGCTATTCACAGAAGGAGGAAATATATGAGCCCAGCAGCTATTCCTAGAATTTTCTGTTACAATATCGTTTCCACAGGAAATAATTATTTAGTAGCCTGTAAGACACTTCCATTGTATTCCAACATCCCCTCAACTGACCTTGAGCACTACAACTAGTTATAGTTTTTCTTTTTGACAGAGTATCCTTCTATTTCTTAAACATCCTGGACTAAATTGAATATGAAAATTTAGGGGAGCGGTTCTGAATTTACTTGTTCTGTGATTGTGTGTGTGTGTGTGTGTGTGTGTCTGCTTGTCTGTCTCTCACTGAATTAGATAGGAATTAATCTTTTTGATCACCAAGTTCTACAGCAGGACTTGAGATGTGTTATTCTATTTAATCCTCTCTTGGTAACCTGGTGAGGCTGGCATTATTATCTCTAATTTTACAGATCAGCACACAAGGCACAGAGAGTTTAAGGGGGACACCACAGATCACACACCTGGTAAGTGATGAAGCTATGACAGGAATCCAGTTCCAAAAGTTGTATTATTTTACTGTGCTTCTTGGAGCAGTGGGGAAGTGGGGGGTGGGCAAGAGTGTTACTCAAATTCATGTACTAGTTCAGTGACTTTATTCAGGGAGGAACTAATGGGGTTTCTGTCTTAATCCAGTGTACAAAATCTGGCAAATGCACTGAAAGAAACACTGGAAATCATCCAGTGTGTTTGAAGTACAGAAATGCTATGCCTTGTTTTAATTAGAGCAAAAGGCAATATTGTTACTGGGGTTTTTTTGTTTTTATTTTATTTTATTTTATTTTATTTTATTTTATTTTATTTTATTTTATTTTTTGGTTTGAAATCAAAGGTCTTCTGTACCTAGTTTTATTCTGTGAAGAGTGTAACATAGAAACAAAGTAAGGGGAAAACACATAGAACATTGTTGTCTTGTTGTTTATAATCATACACTTTTAAATATTAGTGCAGAAAAACAGAAGACATAGCCTTTGGGTAAAACATAGTCAATAAGAATTAGACCTCCTTCCTGTGTAATTATGCAGGTAGTAAAAGTAACCAATTCACACAAATCTCGCTCTCCATGTTTTGCTCCTATATATGCTGAAGTCTGTTTCTATGACTAGTCAGTCAAAGCTTTTAATTAAAAAAAAATCATTATTTCAGTTCAAGAGCAAGCTATGTCAGTGGGACTGACGACCTCCCTATTTTTCAACAGAATGATGAACCTCTAAGGTTGATTCAAGCTCTGGCACTCTTATTAAAAAGCCCTTGACAAAGGTACCAAGTTTTGAAGTAATCCTATCCTTGAGGAGTGATTTAAGAATCTTGGTTTAGAGTTATTGGCTTGCTATTTTTAGAACTCCCCTTCTCATGTATCTTTATTGATTCAAAGTGTCATTAAATTTCTGGAGCTGTAAAGAAATTGTCTTCTCACAACTCAAGGATTTTCTACTGTGGACAAAATCTTGGATGGTTCAGTTTTTCATTTTATGGAACTGAGAGAAATTGCTCAAGTGAAGTTTAAAGTGCTGAGTTAAGAAATAGCCTTGAATTTTTACTAAGTAGACACAATATTTATAGTTGACAGTATTTTTGGAGCTTCCAGGAAAATATTTGTTTTCAGATCCACTTAACTAAGAGTTGGTTATTCAGAGGGGTACGGAATGCTTTTGTTTGTGCATGCTAGCTTAACTCAAAGTAAAACATAAATACTTCAGTAAGAAATAAACTGAAATAAAAATATCAGAACAATGTAATCTAGAAAAAAGCACTGCTCCAGTATAAATTTTATCTTTTAAGCACATGATTCTGATGAGGTTGAATTTCTGTAACAGTTGGTTTAGCATGGACTTCATTTAGGAAAGTGTACCCTTACCACACTGGAGCAAACTGGTGCCCTCTGGTGTATACAAGGTGGTTATCGACCTCGTACGTGCCATGGGAAACAATGGTTAGAGTGGAAATGCAGATTGCACAAGGGAAACATTATATAATGAAGGAGCACAGAGAACTCTAACATAAATGTAAAAGCTGGCATGACATTATTATTACCAGCAGTGAAAAGAGAAGAAAGGTGCTGGAGACAGTAAGGTTGGTGACAGCAGATGGGTGAGAAAAAAGAGAAGAGTAAATTTGTGAGCAGGATAGATAGTAACGTGAGTGTGTTCTCTTAAGTTTTTTTGTACTCAACCAATGGCTTATTCTAGGAAGAATGAAAAGTAGAGAAGGGAGGGTATGTGCTAAAGTAATGCAAGTAAGATGTAAAAAAAAAAACAACCCAATTTATTGCTTAGTTCAATAAATATTCATTTCTAATTCACATAAAGATGGACTTGTAAACCTATTCCTGAATTCAAGTGTCACACTGAATGTCCTGCCTTAAGATTTCAAATCCTGAATTATATTTTAAAGGAAGCTGGCACCTCTTAGAGGAATGGGTAAATGGCAAGAGTATTACAAAGCAGTTAGATTTATGAGTAGAAAAAAAAGAAAAGAAAAACAGGAAGCAAACTGAGTAGTTTTGAACATTTAAATATATGTCCTCTGAGGAAAATACACCACTTTTTAGCACAGCATGGATGAGAATTAAGTGCCCCTGTCCTGGAAAGATGTATCTGTTCATGACATCTTGCCTCCAGTCTGGTGGTGGAGGAATAATACATTCTGACCCTCAAACAATACTGTTCCTTCTAATCTCAGGGCCCTGTCGAACCATAACAGTTCTGCCACTACAGAAGGGAGATGGTTCTTAAAGAATGACCACAGTGTACAGGAATTTAATTAATAGGTAACTACAAGTGCAACTTCTGGTCCAGCTGCAGCTTCTTTACTGGAGAAATCAAGGCAACTTCTGACATTTAGTGCTAGTGGTTTAGCAAACGATTTTCCTCTACTCCAACAGAAAGCCCGACACCTTATGTCTACATCAATCAGACTCCCATAAAATAACAGGAGATTGCAGTGGAAAGAACTTCAAGGCTCGGGTACTTTTTAAGAAGTCTTCAGGGAAACTCAAAAGCAACAGGGCAAACAGAAAACAAAGGCAGCAGAGGAAATCTTAGCCGCTGACATCCACAGTAGCACAGACTGTAAACGGTCTAACTCCCAGCCAAATAAATAAAAAACCTCACATTAAAGGCCTATTTCCTTTTACCCAGTACATTATGTTCAGCTTTCTACAAAAAATTACAAGGAAGTTAAAAGGCGTGAAACAGTCTGAAGAGACAAAGGAAGCATCAGAACCAGACTCAGATATGGCATAGACTTTGGGATGATTAGACAGGGAATTTAAAATAACGTGATTAGTAATGTGCTGAGGACTCTAAGAGAAAAAGATGACAATGTGCAAGAATAAATGGGTAATGTAAGGAGAGAAATGACTCTCAAAAGAATCAAAAGAAAGCCTAGGAATCAAAAACTCTGTAATAGTGTAAGATAAGTCAATAAAAACTCCCCAGACTGAAAAGCAAAGAAAAGACTGAAAAAAACATGAAACAATATATGGGAACTCTGGGACAATTACAAAAGCTGTACCATAATGGAAATACTGGAAGAAGAATAGAGAAGAAAAGAAGAGGGAATATTTGAGGTTATAAGGACTGAGAATTTTCTGCAATTAATGAGAAACACAAAACCATAGATACACAAAAGCCATAAAAACACCAAGAAGGATAAATACAAAAAAATCAACATGTAGACATATCATATTCAAACTGCAGAAAAATGAAGGCAAAGAGAAACAGTTGAAAGCAAGCAGAGGAAAAAACCTGTAGTTCTATTAGTTCTCCCTTTCCTGGCTTGAGTAGTGATTACTTTGTAGTATTCACTCTTATACTCATCAAGATGCACATTTCATGAATTTTTCTATATACATGTTATTCTTGCATATGAAATTTTATCAAAATAAATTCCAGGTGTGTTTTACTACAGAATCACATGCTCATAGCACTATTTTTGCTTTTAATATTATAACTCTGCAGTCCATGTGAATATAATTACAATGTTACAGTTATTTGGAAAATAATGTATACTAACCTCACAATTACCACTTTGCTTTATGGATTTAGAAAATTCCTTAGAATTGGGGCATCTGGGTGGCTCAGTGGGTTAAGCTCCAACTCTTTTTTTTTTTTTTATTTTTTTTTTCAACTTTTTTTTTTTTTTTTTAATTTATTTTTGGGACAGAGAGAGAGACAGAGCATGAACGGGGGAGGGGCAGAGAGAGAGGGAGACACAGAATCAGAAACAGGCTCCAGGCTCCGAGCCATCAGCCCAGAGCCTGACGCGGGGCTCGAACTCACGGACCGCGAGATCGTGACCTGGCTGAAGTCGGACGCTTAACCGACTGCGCCACCCAGGTGCCCCAAGCTCCAACTCTTGATTTCTGTTCAGGTCACGATCTCACGGTTTGTGGGATCGAGCTCCACGTTGTGCTATTCACTGACAGCTTGGAGCCTGCTTGGGATTCTCTCTTTCCCTCCTCTGCTCTCTCTCACACACACATACACCCACACATACACACACACTCTCAATCAATCAATCAATAGAAAAAGAAAATTCCTTAGAATATATTAAACCACAATCTGATCCATTATCAGTTGTCCTTTTTCTATAATTCCTGACGAGGGTCTAGTCCATCGTCACTATTATGTTCCCCCTGCCACTCTTTTGTACCAGGAATGGTGTTATTTACCAAGAATACAAATGTGATTGATTTGCAGTCTATTCTACAATGGCATGTGGGAGAAAAACAACAAAAATTTTAATAACATTATTTTCAAGTATAAATAAAACACTTGTAACTCACATAATATCACACAACATCACATCTGATAAATATGTCACAGAAGATATGGCTGAATAATTTTAATGAGCGTTGGGAAATAGGACAATAGGAAGGGTATCAAAATGATGAAATTCATTTTTAGCTTGTAGAGTAATATACAATCTTGAAAACTGCAGAGTCAAAGGAAATATAGTGGGAAAAAGCCCCCCAAAAAAGTGGGGTTTCTATAAACATAGTTATTTATTGCCAAGATGTATTTTATATGGGAAAATCATGTAATATCAAACCAAAATATAACTTGGGGCCAGTGGAGAAGTGTAAATGTCAAGGTAAATAGTTTTATGATGAAGCAGCTCTAATTATTAAAATATTTTTATAAACCTGGAAAATTCTTTTTATTATTTCTTGCCTAATTTCCCAGGTTATTACTGCTATATAATTTTCGAAAGATTATGGTATTAGACAGCTTGTCTTCATCATGACCTTAGTGAGAGCATTCAGTCTTTCATCATTAAGGGTTATGCTACCTGTGGGTTTCTTAGAGGTTCTTTACCAGATTGAGGATGTTTCATTTACCTAGTTATGTGGAGTCGTTTTATCATCATAGGGGGTTTGTAGGCTTTGTTAAATGATTATATTCTGTGTCTTTTGAGATAAGCATATGGTTTTTGTCCTTTAGTATATTATTATGATGTATTACATTCAGTGATATTCAGATGTTAATCTACCTTTACAATTGGTCATGGCATATAAATTTTTATATGTTGCTGCATTCTGTTTGTTAGTGTTTTGTTGAGGAACTTTGTGTCTATATTCATAAAGGAACAGATAGAATACAGTAGCCTCTGACATTGAATTTAATTCAAAATTATCATTCTGTGGTGCCATGTCCATCTACTGCCTTCTGATTTACTTTGTTCCTGAGGCACTTTATGTAGATGATAGATGATAGATAAATAGATGATAGACGATACATAAGTAGATGATAGATAGATGGATGGATAGATGGATAAATTATTATAAATGTTCAAAAAATAATTTTAAAAATTCAATGTATTGAGAGTTCATGTGAAAATTCGATTTTAGTCATTAGAATTTGTTAATTTTTGTATTTTGTATTTGATATTTACAAGTAAGACACTCTAATTACGAAGTTTACCTCAACTGTGATTAATCAAGTTTTCAAATATATAAAATTGTAAATTCATATAATACATTTAAAAAACAACATCGTCTTTGATATGATTCACATAGGAAAATTTTAATTATCAACTAGGTAATACTGCAAATAAGAATTATGTCAATAATATGCTGAGCTCTTATTCTTGCTAAACAGGGATATAAACATTTAAATTTGACTGTTGTTTTGAGAATGCCACTCATCCAGAAGTCAGAAGAGTTTTAAAAATAGTTTTAATACATTTTACCTAACTTATTTTCAGAAAATATAATCGGTTGTGCAGAATGATTTATGTTTCAATAGTCAAAAAGATTGATCACAAATATACTTTTGTATCTATCTTGCTGCAAAATAGTAACTCAGTGAGAAATGCTCTACAATTTCCAGGAGGCTTTTTTTCTCTTTGAAAAAAATTGTATCAAATTAGTATGATGTTTTGCATCAATATTGTAAATCAACAATTTCAACAACACAAATCAAATATGATGATATATCGTTACTTTGATTGGAGTTCATTTTTCATAGACACACTAGCATATCACTGACTTCATTCTTCCTCTTATTTCCCACCTGTTTCCTAATATTCATTCAAATACCAATCTAATTTTGCTGCATAAATGCACATTTCTGTAATTCTTATCTTTTTTCTAGACATCTACTTCCAATTTAGTTATGGCTTGTGATTTATTATGATGTCTTAGAGTAGAGTAAGCATTGGAATTAGAAAACAGACAGGTTTTTGTGGCTATAACTGACTATTTGTATAAACCTGAGTGTGTTATCCAACCATCAAATCTCAGTTTGCTCATCCATAAAATGGGAATACTCATTGTTTTCATATGATCATGTCATGAGACAAAATGTGAGAATAGATTTAAAAATCTAGCATAGGATGAATTTCATGACAGATATTCTCTAAATGGCTATGACTTTTCTTGTGACAGGTAGTATAGTTGATTATTTAAAATACATAGTTTAGATTCAGCAATAACAATTCAAATCCAAGCTCCTATGTATATTCGGTAAGTATTTTTTTTAATCCCCTAGATTATTCATCTGTAATATTGTGTAATTATAAGTGCTAGGATGAAAAGTAGAATAATAAATTGGAAGATTTTACCAGAATGCCTGAAAAATAGTAAATTTTAATATTCTTTACTTTCCTGATCCCCCATTTTGCTTTCAGAATAATCTTTTTTTAAAATATATACACAGGTGTGACCAAGTCACTCTTAATAAACTCCTACTAATATAATAAATAACCAGTAATAAATATAATAAATAACCAATAACTTCGTGCTAGCACCTCCATACTTCACTTGCCATTGTTCCCTATGTAGCAGTTTTTTATTCAGCATTCTTTTTACATGCTTTCTCTCTACCTGAATGGTTTGTATGTTAATCTACCTGGAGAACATCTATTTCTCTAAGATTTTTTTTTTCAAATGTCACTTACTCCACATGGTCTTATTTGTCCATTTCTGATAGATATATTAATCTTTCCTCTGGAGTGTCGAGTAATTCCTTGTATGTCTCTTTGTAGCAACTTACACTGATTTGTGATTTATGTCACCATTTTTAATTCTTCTGCTAAATTAATGCCAAAGTCATTATAAGACTTTTGATTTGTTTGCCTTTACACTACAAGGTCATATCAGAGTGTCTCACAGATGGTAGGTTCTCATTTGTTGAGCTGAATTAAATAGTGGTTAGGCTGTATAGCTGACATCTAGCCAATTAGCATTTTTTCATTCATTCATTCATTCATTCGAACAATCTATTATTCATCAAATATTTATGGAACTCCCACTATATGCCTATTCTAGACTTACTATTGGGCACAGTAAATCGAGTAAGATTTATTCCTTAAGGTCAATAGTACAAGGAAACGGGCATGTAACCCTGTGTGACTAAAATTTAATATTGGTGGAAGGAAAGTCTGGAAAGCAATCAAAGTTGAAACATGGTATTAGAAAAATACTAGCAAGTGAGGAAACTAAAATTGGGAGTTTATCCTATTCTTTCCAGGAAAATGTTTTAAAAAGGCTAATAAAAAAAAGTGAAGTGAGTTATTCAGGCAGGATTTTTATGGCTTATTTAAAATGAACAAGGCTTGAACAGACTTATAAGGTGTTTTTTTTTTTTTTCTTGAAACACGTGATAGAAAAGAAGAGACTTACAAACGTAGGAGAAAGTGGTGTTTGAGTGAAGCAGCATCTGGAACGAAACAGGGCATAAGTGCTTGGAGATAGCCCAAAGAGACCGTTCTTTCTGCAGTGTTGACATGATGGCACGTGAAAGTGCCAGATGGATAATGCGGATGGAGTCATGACTCTGGAGTGGTAAATGGAGGGACTTCATGCCTTCTAGTATAGTCTTCTATAGGAAGGGGAAGTAAATGACCTTAGTTTGCATGTCTTCATTCTCTTCTCCCTCTCTTCAGGAACAATCCAAGGAGAAGTTCATACCCTGTAACTTGCACCCTTACAGATTCTCTGAAAAGGCTCTAGCACAGGTTATCTATGGCCAAGATACTAGCCCCTGCATTATGGATGGCACCTGTTAGCATTATGCAGGATGTAAACATCATTTGCACAACTGTATGTGACAGACAGCTGGTCCAAAAAGTTTTTAGTGCAGCTTCCAGTCATGTGTATTACATACTCTCTCTTCTTTCACTTAGTGTTTTTAATTTTAAATTTCCTTGTGTCATAGTCAGCAATACTAGCCTGTTCCTTCTTTTTTCATCTCATTAACTGCGCTTGAGTTTAGGTTATTTTTTAAAAAGCCATAATTACTTACATAATATCTTAAAATAAAAACTTTAAAAAAAATTGCTCAAATGTCATCTCCTTAGATAGGCAGGCCTTCAATAAACACACTATAGAAAATTGTTCTCTGCATCTCCTTTCCACACACACACACACCACCCTCACTCTCTTACTCTGTTATTATCTGATATTACTAGTTTATTTTATATCTACTTTATTAAGATGTAAGCTCCATGAGGGTTACTATTTGCTTTTGTCTTTGATGTACCTGGCATATAGTAGATATGCAATAAATACTTGTTGGGTAGATGACCACTGAGTTAACCAAAAAATCCTCTGGATTATCCAATTAAAAATGGGCAGAGGACATGAAGAGTTTTCCAAACAAGACATACAGATGGCCAACAGACATATGAAAAGATGTTCAACATCACTAATTATAAGGAAAATGTAAATCAAAACCATAATGAGATACCACCTTACACTTGTCAGAATGACAAAAATCAAAAAGACAAGAAACAACAAGTGTTGGTGAGGATGTGGGGAAAGAGGAAGACTCGTGCACTGTTGGTGGGAATGCAAACTTGTGGAGCCATTGTGAAAAACAGTATGGAGTTTCCTCAAAAAGTTAAAAATAGAAATCTTGTATGATCCAATAATTCCACTGCTGGGTATTTACATAAAGAAAACAAAAGCACTAATTCGGAAAGATATATGCACCCCTATGCTTACTGCAGCATTATTTACAATAGCCAAGATATGCAAACCACCTTGAGTGTCCATGGATAGATGCGTGGATAAAGAAGATGTGGTATATAGTTATACTATGGAATATTAGTCACAAAAAAGAAGATCTTGCCATTTGCCACAGCATGGATGGATCTCTAGAGTATTTGCAATAAATGAAATAAGTCAGACAGTGAAAGACAAAGATTCTATGATCTCGTTTATATGTGGAAACTAAAAAGCAAAACAAATTAATAAACAAAAATTAGAAACAGACTCATAAATACTGAGATTAAACTGGTGGTTGCCAAAGGGGGAAGGGAAGGTGAGGGAATGAGCGAAATAGGTGAAGGGGTTAAGAAGTACAAACTTCTAGCTTGTAAAATACTCACGGGGATAAAAAACACAACATAAGGAATATAGTCAGTAATATTATAATAATGTTTTATGGTGACCAATGGTAACTACATTTATTATGGTGAGCATAGTATAAGATACAGAATTGTGTAATCACCATGTTGTACACCTGAAACTAATATCACATATGTCAACTATGCTTTAAAAAAACCCAATATTTTGAAGAAAAAATATTTCATGAGTCTGGATGATCAACAACTTTGTTCAGATTTTTAAGGCATTTTATGCACCTTAAAAGCTGTTTGTGGCTCACAGTACTCATTTCTCTCCCCTCATTATGCTGGCCAGAAATCTTAAAAACAATTTGATGTGATCAAGAAGAAAAAATAAGACATAGTTGCATATACACTTACTGGCAAAAGGGACACTTTCACCTGTATTTTTCAATCATATTAATGAAATTTTATATGACCAGAAACCACACAATTTTTAAAACTTTTATTTCCAACTGCGAAGATAATATAACAATTTTTACTCCAAGCCAGATATGCTTCTGTGAGCCTGATCTAGATGTCACTTTGGCAATAAAGACATTATTATTATTATTATAGATAATAATATATTTCCTATTTATGTAGGGTATATGTATCTATTTATATAGATATATATATTATATATCTATTTATATAGATATTTGGCAATAAAGACATTATTATTATTATTATAGATAATAATATATTTCCTATTTATGTAGGGTATATGTATCTATTTATATAGATATATATATTATATATCTATTTATATAGATATTTGGCAATAAAGACATTATTATTATTATTATAGATAATAATATATTTTCTATTTATGTAGGTGAATATTATTGTAAGAATATTTCTAGTAAAAAATCATAATTACATTTTAAATATCCAAAACACTGGCATTAATGTGTTTTCAGAATAAAAAAGATCACATCTGAGCAACGAAATATAGGTTGATATATTTTGAATTATTTAAACATAATTAGATAGCAATTCATTATAATATGTGAGAGTAATTTACTTTCAAAATAAAAAATAATTTAAAAATGAACACAGTGATAAAAACATTATTAAACCATTGATAAAGCAAATTTAATATAATTGGTAAGAAATGTTAAGGATGTAAAGAAGAAATGTTCAAGCTTATTGTAGCTTTTAAATTAGAACTTCCAATTTCAGAGTAAAGAAACATACCTTACTGACACATTTCTATTGACGCTATAGATACAAATAATTTTTTGGAAAATATGTTGGTAACATAGCCTTAAAACCTTAAATCATTTATACCATTTAGACTGAATGTTTGTGTCCTCTCAAAATTCGGGCATTGAAGCCTAATCCCCAAAGTGATGGTATTAGGAGGTGATTAGATAAGGGTGGAGCCCTCATAATTGTGATTAGTGCCTTACAAAAGAGACTGCATACAGCTCTCTAATCCTTCTGCTATGTGAGATCAGCACTACAAGACTGGAAGACAGCTGTCTATAAACCAGGCATGGAGCCTTCACTGGACTTTGAATGTGTCAATGCCTTGATCTTGGACTTCCCAGACTCCAGAACTGTGAGAGATAAATATCTGTTGCTTATAAGCCACCCACTATATGGTATTTTGCTATAGCAGTCTGAAATGGAAAAGAGAACCATTTTGGCCAATAATTCAAATCTAATAACAATTTATACAATGTCATAGGGAAAATAATGTAATTTAAATAAAGAAGATATTTCAAACTATATTATCTGTAATTATAAATATGTAGGAAAATTTCCAAATATCCAACAATAGAGAACTAACTCAGAGGATCAGAGTATACCTACTTTAGCTTGAGATTGCATGCATTAAAATTGAAATTAATAGACTACATGGAAACATGGAAAATGTATATACAAATTACTATGAAGCAAAAAAAGTACATAAAATTTTCTATTCTATGATAACAACTCCATGAGAAGGGAAAAATTGGGAAGAATAATCATTCATCCTGCTACAGTAATTCTGTTAGTATAGTGCTTTTATGAGTGATTTTGTTTGTATGTTTGATTACTTCCATATTTTATATCATATAATGATATTTTTATGCTGAAAAAATTATTATTTTTTGACATTTAAAAAGCCCTAAGAAAATTAAGATTAGGAAGTATTTCTTTTTTATTTAAATATTTATTCCTAGTGTTCTATCATTTGAATTATTCCATAAATCATCTTTTAAAAACATATAATGGAATAATTCCCTTTTCTGTCTGGAACTTTATCACATCACAACTCTGGATTAATGATTTTCTTTTAAAATAACTTTATTGGTTTATGCATTTGATCAATCTATCCTTGGCACTATAAATGCACTAGAAAGGAACCCAGGGAGCATTCTTAAGGTGATATATAGCTCTCAGGCTCAACAATTTGCAAACCCAGCAAGTTAAACTACCAAAGAAAAATTAATAAATGTAGGAGTTATTTTCTGTTTTTCGTATCACCCTTGCCAGTTTAAAATAGAATTGCCACAGAAATAAATTTTGCTTACTTTTACCTGAGTAATTCAAAGAATGATGGACAGAAAGAAGATATTTTTGTTAATCATATATCTTAATTTTTCAAAGTGCTATTAATATATATATGTATATATATATATATATATAACATATATATACACACACACAGACATATATAAATTTAAAACAAAATAAATACATACACATACAAACACACACACATACACTTGAAATTTGATGGAGAACACACATATATTCTCTCAGGTAGTTTTTTCCATTAAATTTCATACATATGATTTATATTTTTTCTGATTTTCCATGCATTTGATATGAATATGTGTGTGTATTCTATCAAACATATATATTGAATGTATACTGACTATGTGTCCCTTGGATTTCAACATTAGTATACTGCCATGTGATGACATCTTTCAGCCAGAAAGTAGTTTATAATTGAAGATACTTAACATAATATATAATTAATTACTTAATTTAAACCTTTATCAATTTCATGATCACTAAATACCTTTATTTTTAGTTTCACATATATATATATATATATATATATATATATATATGTATATATTTAATGGAGAATGGATACAGGCAGGTTTAGTCACTGACGAGAGCAATCTGGGAATATTTGTGTGTTTGTGTGTGTGTGTGTGTGTGTGTGCGTGTGTGTGTGTATGTATACTCTAGTAACCCTACTTTTGAATAATGTTCTGGAGAAATATGCACATAGATTTATAAAGTATATATGCAAAGATATTTGTAGCGTTTGTTTGTGGTGGTAGAGTGTAGGTGGCAATGTGGGTTTCTGCCATGTAGTACCAGGTAGTTGTTTGAATCATGAAACTCAATGCACACCCAACACCATGGATATAATTTAAAATACAGTGGGAACACACAGATGGTAACCACACTTAGTGTGGTGACCATTTTGTTATTTATATAAATGTTGAATCACGATGTTGTAAACTTGAAAGTAATGCAAAACTGTATGTCAGTTATTCTTCAATAAACAAACAAACAAACAAAAAATACCCCCACAATGCTTAATGAAAAAGAAAAATATATATACTGAATGAGATACATAGATCGATATCATTGATTATGATTTAAAATAAATCTGAACAAAACAACCCAAAGGGGAGGATGCCTATTAGGGCAGTGAAAAATTAATAGGAAATGGGGACATAAATAAATGATACAGAAAATATAAACATCCTTGTCTCTTGTGATTGAATTGAAAATGTAATTAACTAAACCTTTTCTGTCAAAGGCCTTGATGGAATCTTAAGTTAACTCATGAATTCAACCAGATTCAACAGAGAAAAGCAATACTGCATTACAGTGTCTTCAATAAATTACTTAACTAATTTTAGTTTCAGTTATTCCTTATCTGTGAAGAAATTCTCTAATACAAAATTTCTAAAGAAAGCATTTTCAAAATATGCTTTGACTGAGATGGGGACTTTGAACTGCAATCCTCCAAACTTTGATGGAATCTCTCCCTGGGTACAAAGAACCAGATTAGATTTCCGGGTTCTCTTTTTGGTTGGTTTCTTGTCCCCTGCCACCACCAATATCACCTTAATTAGTTTAACAAAGGTGCTTCCTCAAACTCTGGGGGCAAAGTAGAATGCCTAATTATATGTAGTTTTCCTTCAAGCTTGTTCAAAGACACCTGCAGGGTTATGTTTGTTTAAAAACTGTATCTGGGGAGACACACACTGGCTTGCCAAGCAGACTTGGTAACAGTGCTAGTAGTTAGGGTTGGCTTGCTTAAGAAGTCATATGAGCGACCAAATCATCTTCATGTACATTCAGCAGAGATCAGTGAGTATCCACAGGGAAATAAAAACCTCTTTAAGAGAATAACTGAAAAGGAAGACAATTGGTTTTATAGATTTGCCATAATTGGGGAGGAAAATAGTGCACATAGACTTCAGATGGTGGTTTGTTATATATCTATTAAAAAAAATGAACAATGCATTATTGTTCTTCGAGATACCTAACATCAAGTTTAATCAATACAATAACATTTAGAAACTTTGAGGGACAAGATTTCAGTTTCTTCTTTTTTTTTATTTTTTTAAATTCATTTTTTAATGTTTATTTATTTTTGAGAGAGAGAGAGCAGGGGAGGGGCAGAGTCAGGGGGAGACACAGAATCCCAAGCAGGCTCCAGGCTCCAAGCTGTCAGCACAGATCCCGATGTGGGGCTCGAACCCATGAACTGTGAGACCATGACCTGAGCCAAAGTCAGATGCTAACTGACTGAGCCACCCAGACACCCCTCAGTTTCTTACTTCTTAGTTATTATTACCTCTTGATGTTTCAAGGGAAAAACAAGTGAATCCGAAGTTGTTCTTTCCAGACCTACCACTTTGGATCTAAATTACATCACTGTATTATAATTTTTGGATTCATCGAAATCTAAACCGTGTTGGTAGTTATAATTTTTTTCCCCTCTGGTGTCCCCATATTAGTTAGGAGAAAAAAAATGACAATATCTGTATTCCAGGACTTGATTAAATCTCAGATGACACTTTAAGAGAATTTTTTTAGAAAGAGCTTGAGTAAGAAGAGACAAAGCCACAATATAACCACAGCAGAGCCTCTTAATCCATTGTATTCAGGTAGATAAGGTTATTCAATTTTTCACAATATTTTAACTTGTGCCAAATTTGTCCATACAATTTGGAAACTACATCTAAGAGACTTCGTGCACATTGCCAGGCTGGGACCTATTTGTCACCTGGGAAGATGATATTTAGTTTCTACTCAGCAGGGAAAATAACAACAGCAATAACAGCAAACCCATGCTGCTAATCTCTAAGCACACTTTATCCAGGATTACAGTTTACCAGTCAGGAAATTGTTTAAACGCCTGGGAGGGCAACATAATCTTCCCCAGTGCATGCCCCAGGAAAGAATTGCCTGAGACCTCTTTGGCCTCTCCTCAGCAATTGGAAGGCTTTAGAAAATTTATTTATATTTATAAATATTTTTATGTAGAGAACACTAACTAATCCTATCTCTAAGAAGGAGCGTGGGAGATATTCTGTTAATTATGTTGCCCACCTCAGTTCTCCTGTGACACTCAAAGAACGACCAAGTGATACGAAGATAAAAGGTATGAGAAGAAAGAACAGAAAACATCTACCCTAAATTCCACTATTATTTTTATAAAATATGTTAAAACACAAAGTAAAATGAAATATACCTCCTCAACATGTCTTCTCCATCCCAATCCTCCTAAAATGTAACTTACTCTATTCTCATGTGCATGAGTCACCACAGTCATCCAACAACTACCCTACAGTTTTGCAGCTTTTCGATGTATGTTCCACACTGCTTCTAAACTGATCCTTCTAAAGCCAATATCAGTTCTCTCTCTATTACAAATTAATTAGTTGTATCATCTTGCCTACAGCACAAAGTCTAAATCCCTCACTGTGGTATTTTTAGCTTTCTGGAAAACTCCATTCCTATTGGCTTAAATTGTATAGAAATTATTAACTCACATACTTGGAAGGTAGAACAGTTTTCAGGGTTTGCTCATTCCAGTGAATCAATAATGTAGCAAAGGCATAATTTCTTCTCATTTGTCCTATCTGCCTGTGTTAGTTTCAAATTTATTTAATGCATGTTCTACTTATGAACTTAAGATGGCTTCAAACAGATGTTAGATTATACAAATCTTCATCCATATTTGAGAAAAAGGAAATGTGATTTTTAATCATGAAAAATGTCCTGAACTTCCTCCAGATTTGGCATATTGGGGAAAGTACTTAATCCTGAAGCAATCACTTTGGCATGGTGGGGGGGTGGGGGGTGAGAATTTTTTTGATTGGCTCAGGTCAGTTAAACTGTCCCTGGCCCCTGGAACGAGAAGGGCAGCTAACTAATAAAGGAAAGATTCAACGAATGCTGGAGAAATCACCACAATGTTTTCCACATGATGCTAACATGACAAGAATGTCCTGTTTCTCTTCCCTTTGTTCATTTACACATTCAACATGTAACATGGTATGGTCCATTATATTTTCCAAACGTGTTTGACATGGTATGTTCCATTCCAAGTGTTCTTCTTACAAAGCCCTCCCTTTGAACCTGGGCAGTCTTTTGTGAACTAACCAAAGGAATATAGTGAAAGTGAGATTAAGTGACATGTGAGGCTAGTTCTTAAAAATGCCAGATAACTGACTTGTTCTCTGGGGATGCCGACTCCAGGAACCAAGTCACCACAACATGAGGAAACCCATATGAAAAGACCTCATGTAGGGTTTTTTGTTTTTTGTTCTTTTTTTACTGAAAGCCTTAGCTCTGGTCTCAGTCCACATACAGCATCAACCAACATTCACATGAGGAAGGAATAATTCAATGTCTCCATCCCTAGCCACCATCTGAATATGAACTCATTATAGACCCCTAAAGAATCCTACCTGGATAAAACTGGCAACCTCCAGAAGTGTGAGATGTAATAGAATGACAATTATTATTTTAACCTACTAAGAACTTGCAAGCAATAGACAACCAGAACACATTGATACTAACACATCTTTCAAGAGTCCGTTGAAATTATACTTCTTCTGTAAAATGTTATTTTTTAAGACTTGTTTTCTCTCATCCTCAGTTATTTTACTTTCTTTATGCTTCCAGAGCATTATAAAGACAATTTTTAAATGTTATCCTGACTTCAAATTATAGTTTATGTATCTGTCTCTTCTATAAGACTGTACCCTTGAGGAATGGGTTATGTCATATGAATGTTTTTATGCTGTGGAGAGGACAAGGTATAAAATACTTTATCCACCAAACCCCACTGAATTAGTCAACCAACCAATTGATCAATCAATAAACACTTAACTCAGAATTAATATACATATTTGGATTTATCTTCACTTCTTTAAAAGGGTTGTACATTTCTTTGTGTACAGCATGAGAATGTGATTTCAATCTTTCTTTCCATTACCAAGAGTTTATAAACTTTTGAAAATATATGGTACATTTACCATTTATGCTATAAAGTTTATATTAAAATTTAGAACTCTTTTTCAGGGAATTGAAACCATTCCTAATTGGCACAATGTTTCTTGAAGTGAAATGATAACATCATTATTATTGCCTTTCTTCTTATCTAGTTGCTTTGTTTAAAAACACAGTAATAACAAAAAACAAAACCTGTGTTTACAGGAGGGTTTATATTTTATTCTTCTCCCTGTGTATCTGCAACTGCTAGTAACATAAGAGTTTTACATGAGATAGAGTAGAAAACTTCCCTCAAGACTGTGTAGATTCAAGCCAGTGAAGGAAAGTCTTCCTTTCTGATAGTTCCTACATTTTTCATTGATTCGTGCATAAGTTTCAAACATTTATTTATTGTTCTGCAATAATTGCTTCTTTTTCATCACAGCTCCTACTTGATGCACCCCCCCCCATGTTTTAAGACTACTTTATTGTTCTGATAGTAAATAACAACATTTATTGTTCACAGTTTAATCATCAGCATTTTCAATATCAATATGATGCTTTGTATTTGCCTGCTTTAGTGGTCTAAGCCAAAGGTTCAAACATATATATTCTCCTCCTCTGTATGAGCTTAAAATGATGGAGAAATATAATTTAAAATATCTTTGCTTAAATGTCCTTCAACAAACTTTCATTTACCACTTACCAGTGAGAGATTGTTTTCATGATGGCATGGTGTCCACAAAATCATAAATGACAACCTCTGCCTCCACAAAGAAAATGACAGTATACAGTATAACTGCCCCAAAGCAGTGTCAAAAGATGCTTAGAAGGGAATGTTAAAATAGTAAAGTGTAGGGAGAGACTACTTCATACTGGGAGAATTAGGGGAAACTGGCAGGTTATGATATTTTATCTGGGCTTTAAAGGCTTCTTATGATCTGCACATATGAATACGGCTGAAGGACATCGGAGACAGAAATTATGCAAGCAGATCATAAAATAAGAAAGCACTCCTGGGCATGTTGTGGGATTGCCTGCCAATAGGGTATATGAAAAGATAGTAGTAAAAGTCAGGGATGACTACGAATTTGGAGATCTGAATGAGTAAAATATTATGGTACTAATAAAATGTAAAATTCGCATTCAGGAACTGACTCTGGAATGATGATGAGTTCAGGTTTAGTCTGTGGTGTTTGAGATGCAGACTGGATACCAGGTGGACAGAGTCTTGCAGGGGATTGGAAATGGAGAACTACAGTTGAAGAGAATGGCTGTAGTTACATACAGATTTAGGATATATAGATATATGTAGGTACAGATAATATAGATAGATACATACATACATATATACAAGCATACATACAAACATACATACATACTAAAATACTGAAAACAGATTATATACAATTCAGTTAAAGAAGAGTTTTGAGGAAAAAATGAAGGTATTTTCACCACATTATTATTATTATTATTTTTAATGTTTATTTACTTTTGAGAGGGGGGAGGGGCAGAGAGAGAGGGAGACACAGAATCTGAAGCAGGCTCCAGGTTCTGAACTGTCAGCACAGAGCCTGATGCAGGGCTCCAACTCACCCACCATGAGATCATGACCTGACCCAAAGTCAGACACTTGACTGACTGAGCCACCCAGGTGTCCCTCACTACATTATTTTGTCTCCAATTATTTACTTATAAACCCCTTGTTCTAATCAGAGATCCTGAAAAGGTGAACAGAAACATAGATTGAGCTTGAAGCCATATTTTGTTTGGCTAGGATAGTTTTTTAAAAGCTGAAATTTGACTAACTTTAAATATCATGCACACATTCCATTTATACAATTGACCTTGAATTATCCTTCATCCTGGCTACATCACAAATTTATGATTCTTTCCTGTTACCTGCAGTGCCTAGAGCTCAAGACCGCCACTTGTAACCAATTTTGTGTATCAATTGCTTAATGTAAGTGCCTTGGATGTTTATTCACTCATTTAATCTTTTCCAAAAGCAGGGAACACTCAGGATATAATGCTACAAGTTCAGAGTATGTGCAAATGGCTATAATGTAGCAATGAAATAAGACAAATATAGGTATCACCACACAGCAAAGAAGGGTAATGACAGTACCTTTGTGGTGAAAGACCACATTTCTCGATTGATACTTTTATAAAAAATGAAAATAAAGCTATAAAAACATTGAAATGAGATTAAACATTAGACATACAAAATAGAAGCACTATTCCTTTTATTCTTGGATTCAACAAACATAAAGTTACATTTCAATACATATAATTTGAACAAGCCTAATATAGGAAAAGGAAAATAAACAAAAAAACTTCTATCATATCAGAACTTCCTTGTTTTGTTTTAATCACATTAATATATCATTGGTGAAAAAAGATTTTAAAGCATTTTAAGCAAGTTTAATATACTCAGTTTCAACTTTTATCTAAAATGAAATGTATATTTTCATTCTTTAATTAGTAGATAGTTCTGCAATTTATGCAGAAAAATTAAAGTTGAATTTAAATCTTCTTTCAATGAAATAAATTGATTCCAGATTCTAAATTTCCAATGTGTGGGTGTTCTTATTTTGAACATAAACTCAAACATTACATTAAACATAAAGTGTTAAGGGATCAGCATTTACTTCTTTGATTATTATGGTCAAATTACAGAGTATCTCTTAATAATGTCTATAAAATATGACGAAAACTTGTCCTTACACTAATTTTCATTTTTGCCTTTTGATCTTATCTACCTTTGAAAATCATATTGCATTCCTCTTTTAATGGAAGTTATAAGCTCATTAAAATCATTGAATATATCAGGCTAATAAGCAATGCCAATTGTCCGACTAATATCTCTAAAATTTGGGGCCAAACTGGTTTCTTTTTATGTGAAAAGTTCATTCCAGAATTTTTTCCATGATAGCCATTGTACCCAAGCATGTAAAAATAGTTACTAATGATCAGATACTACATAATCATGTCATAAAGAAAATAATGCCAAATTTAATATGGTATTTGTTTTGCAGTTCACTAAATACCCTCTTGAATTCAACTGATGTTTTGTTTTGGTTTGATTTTATTATGACTTTCTTGATGAAAGAAGACATGTATTGACTGATACGCATTTTCTGCAAGTTTCCTGAAATGGTAACTACCCTATTTTCTTATTGCAGCTGCATTGTCAGAACATTTTCATTTTTAACTTACACTCCAAACACTTGCTGATAATGTAAGTTTTCATTATACAGGTCAGAAGTAGCCTTGTTTACTGTCATTACATTTGGGGAAGAAAATAATTTTTTCTTCATAAGCACATCATCCATAAATTACACATCATCTATAAATTATAAAACTTAGCAATAGCTATGTCAGCATTAAACAGTAAATAAAAAGTACTTTGCTAATTTTATTTGTCCTGTATTAGTCTTTATATTATCTATCAGGCAGTTTCTGAATAGATTGGGCTGTAGTGCTCAATTGGAAAGTAGGACTTGAGTTACTCTCTTTGCCTCAGAGTCATAACCCAATGTTTCCAGGAATGTCTCCTTGATATAGTCTTTTACTAATGTCTCAGCAATCATATATATGCAGTGTTAGCAAAAAAAGAGTGTTATTTTATAGAGAAATTGTAAAGCATTAATATTTACATGTTAAATAGTGAATATCTGCTTCTGACAGATTTTAAAGCAGCATTTACTATTTCAAATAATTCATTTGGGCTTTAAGTATATTTGTATACTTTGTATATAAATACCTCTTCAGATTCTATGATTTTGTATAATATTTTTACATCTTGAAATAGCGTAGTTAGTTTTAACATTTCACTTCAGTTATGGCTACAAAAACAAAACTCAGCTACGTGAGGAATAGAACTCCCAGTCAAAACTAGTTTGATCTAGTGTGGTCTTCATTTCTTGGAATCATTTCCATTATCATTAGTTGATACTTCTTTCACATCCCTAAGAACTGTGTCTTTTCTTGACAAGTTCAGAGACGCTTTTTTACTGTTAGTAAATATGGTTAAACATGTTTTGCTTCTCTACGTTAGCTAATAATGTTAAAATATAGATTTAAAAAGAATAACTTGATGAAAATGATTAGAAAAATTAAAGTTAAAAAAGAAAATTACTAAAAAGAAGAACGAATTACTTACATCTTCTCATAATTTTAAGTAAATGTAGACAACCTAATATTAAAACATCACATGCTGTAAGGTGGTCCCTATACATATGATTGGAACTTAGCTCACATCGCATGTGATATCATCTTGTCAGTGAGAAAATCCACTGATTCCGTGCTTGAATGTAATAATATCACTTTTTTATAAGTTTCTAAATATTAGCAATGTTGATACAACCAATTGGTAAACAGCAGATTAAGGACTGATTCTGATCCAGGACTTAAAGTTTAGATAAAAATAACATAAGACAAATTAATTCATGTGTGTGTGTGTGTGTGTGTGTGTGTGTACTGATGAAATAGGAAAGAATCATTGAATACATATTACTTATGCTAGGCACTGAGAGATAGTGTGGATTTTTATATCATGTGATGAAGGGCATTGATATAAAGAAATCACATGGGAAAAGTTTCAAAGTTGGTAGTGATAAAATATATTTTGTGTAGAATACATTTTCTAAAAATTTAGAAATAGTAATGGATATAAAATGTTAACATACATCTTATATTTTCTCCTTGTTTTTTTAAGCAATGGAGAAATACTGTAGTCTTCTGAACATGGGAAAAAGGGATACAACATTAGTTTGTTCTGTCTTAAGTGTGATTAATGGATATAAATAAGACACTGATCAGTATGGAAACAAACTTGGAGGCCAATTTACAAATGGTGACCAATTGATGCATAAATAGGTTGATATTGACATGAAATTAAGAGACAATGTAAAAAAATGATTACATAACTAAAATCAGCCTCACTTGGTGACTGAGTAGTTTATCAGCAAGAACTGTATAAGCAAATGATTCAAATTTTGACATTTAAGCAGAGGGAATTATTAAAGTGAAAATGAGTCATTCATAGAATGTACTAGAAGGGATAAAGAAACAAGTTCAAAAGTATGAATAGAGTGAGGCCATAAATCCTTACCCCTTCAAAAAATAAGTCAAATTCGGGGTGCCTAAGTGTCTCAGTTGGTTGAACATCCAACTTCTGATTTCAGCACTGGTCATGATCCCCGGGGTTGTAGGATTGAGCCCTGAATCAGGCTCTGTGCTGAGCATAGAGCCTGCTTGAGATTCTCTCCCTCTCTCTCTGTCTCTCTCTCTCTCTGTCCCTCTCCCCGACTTGTGCTCTATCTCTCTTAAAACAACAACAACAATAAAAAGCCACATTCATACCACACTACTAGTTCACTTAATATAATTAAAACAATTTCACAGTGTGGCTGTGGTATTAAATGGAATAAGCAATTGCAAATTACCTCCATATAATGTATGCAATATACTGGTGCTCAGTAAGTGTAAATTTGAATCTGTTTTTTAGTACTCGTTCAATAGTACAGGATTTCTTTAATATGAAAATGATACAGTCTCTAGATTCTTTCAATCTCATCTTCACTAGTAAAGATTCTTGCATGGAGCATATGAGTATATTTCCAAGTCTCTGTATTTGATCTGTTCCAGGTACTAATCACTCTGATTTAACATAAACGTATCTAATTAAAAGTATGTCTTCATTTCTGATGTCATAAATAACATTCATACACAGAGTTGGGGATCTTTGTATAAAAAAGGATATAAAAATACAATTCAATTAATGTATGGAAGACTTGGATTTTAATTAATAAAGATGAATCCCTTCATGAGATACTTAGAAATGAACTGGGTGAAATATATACCCTGAAAGCTGACTTTACAAACTTTATTATTCTGTACAATTGCTTAAAAACAAAAAAAAGAAGGCATTCTGTTTAGAATTATCAAAAAGTATGTGAAGTAATTTTGCCCAAAAAAATATTTTGTGGCAATTTAAAAGGATTCAACAGATACTTCAGATGATAAAAAATGCATATGTTTCTATTTTCTAGACTACTATGATAAATAATAAAAATAATACATCAACGTTCATTTTTATCACAGAAATAGTGTTTTGCTATGAAAACCTATGATTTCATCTATGAAATTACATTGCTGGTTTAACATGGTTAACTATTGCTTTTATAAAGACTGTTTATTCACTTTCAGATGTATGTGAGTCACATTTTTTTCATCTGCCTCTAGTTTCCTGATATTGGATCTTTTGAAATGCTTATTAACAATCTTTCCATTGTATGGCAGGCAGTCAAAACAAATCACGACCATTCCTGTGCAAGAATAAGTATGAGCTCTCGACTAAAATAAAGATTGTTTGTACTTTCCTATTATTTGTGTTAGTGAGTATTTTAAATACTAGCTAGCAAGTATGTTAAATATTCATGAGTCATCTACAGTAGTGAAGAGAATTTTTTTTCCAACACATGTCAGGAAAATCATACTTAATAGCAGATTATCTAAGGAATTTTGTGAAACTCCATATACCATGAGTATTGCTGCCATATTAATGATATGCTATAGGAAATTCAGAAACTTGAAAAATTATTGAAATTAACATTGAACTCAGGCTATAAGAAATAGTATAAGGAATAGAACTCAGACTGTAAAGGAATGATATAAACCTGCTGACTAAATATTTCATTAAGGACTGTTCTCAATTTTGTTTTAGTTTCATTGGGTGAATTGATTCCAATTTATTCAATTTTATTTCACATTTCAACTATTTCATTTTTCATACATGGAGGAATTCATCCTGATTCATTGTATTATTGATGATAGTCTTTAAAAGATGCTACTGGCCTGCCAGTGATGACCAAGAACAGATGAATTCCACCCTCTTTAGGCTAAGACCTTTTGAAAACAAAAACAAAAACAAAAAGAATCACTGGGCTATTTTTAGGGCTGGGGGGTGAGAATCAACAGGAGTTTAACAATCAGGAATCAACCTAACATCCCTGGGTCTGGGAGTCAATCCGTTTGGAGTGAGGACAAGATACTGGAAAGTTAATTAAAGAATAGCTGTTGTACTAAGTGGTTATTATAGTCCTCAAAGGGACATGTTATTCTGCCCAAAGAGGAATAATAATCTGGTGGCTGCATTGTCTCTTTGGAATCCAGAATCTTTTTAGGACTGAAAGACTACTCAGGAATCCAAGATTTGTCATGTTAAGAAGGGAAATCATTTGGAAAAACAAAGAGGGCCAGTTAGTGTGAGCTAGCAGTGAACTAAAGTACAAAAGCACCTTGGAGTAGAAGTGCCCTGGGCTATAGGGGATAAAGAATACATTCACAGACTACAAAAGCAATTGCTACTCTGGCCAGTTGATCTTGTGGAAGCAAAAGAGACCTTGAAATTCTAAATGCAAAATACAGCTCTCCTACAGAATACTCATATGGGGAAGTGGGTTTCTCTGTGAAATGAAATTCATGCTAACTGCTACAGATCTCCTGGTACTGCCACACATATTCTTGGACATTTTGTCCTGATGACTGGTCTTGTGAGGGTTCCATTTGTCTAATAAAGCCCAATCTTTACACAATACCTCCTCAAGTTATGGTGTTTATTTGGATTACTGTTAAGATCAGTGATGGGGTGCCTGGGTGACTCAGCCTGTTGAGTGTCCGACTCTTGATTTTGGCTCAGGTGATGATATCAACAGTTGGTGAGATCTACCCCTGCCTCGGGCTCCACGCTGTCAGCATCTCTAAGTGTCTGCCTGATGCACATAACTTTATGAACAAAATTAACAAGGCAGTTTTTTATTCAAACCACCAAGAAGCATAGATTTACCTTTTGTATTAGTTTGAGTTCTCCAGAAAAACAAATAGGATACACATACACATACACACACACACACACACACACACACACACACCTACCTGTCAGAATGGAGCCAGCTTAGAATTCTCTCTCCCTTTCTGTATTCCCCTCCCTTTCTCTCTCAAAATAAATAAATAAACATTAAAAAAAAAGAGATCAGTGGCAGCACTGAAAGGGCAGGTTTGTTTTTTTTTTTTCCTTGAAGGCCCTAGCTAAGAAGGAGTAGAATTGGTCTCTTCATGGTAATCACTACCATTTGGAATTTTTAAAGATTCTATTTGATGTGATTTGGTTTCTCATTCTAAATTACTATTCATTTTGTCCCTATTTTTACTTTTAATCCCATCTTTTTTATTTTCCTGCAAAGTGTCCCTCAAAATTGTCAAAGCCTTAGAACTCACAAAATCTATCTGTCATTGTGTTAGGAGATAGGAGTATAGGAGTTAAAAGGTATAATGGTTAATTTTACCTGTCAACTTGAGTGGACCCAGATATTTGGTCAAAAATTTTCATGACTATGTCTGTGAGGGTATTTCTGAGTGAGAAAACATCTGAATTCGTAAACTGAGTAAACCAGTTTGCCTTCTCCAATGTCACTGGATCTCATCCAATCTGTGAAGGCCTGGATAGGACAAAAGGCTGAGTAAGGGATAATTTGCTCTCTCTGCTGTCTTTGACCTGGGACCCTGGTCTTGCCCTCAGACTCAGATGTAGACTGGAAATATACCATCAGTTTGCCTTGGTCATTGACTGCAGATCTTGAGATGACTCATCCTCACTATATGTGTACATGTATGTGTGTGTGTGTGTGTGTGTGTGTGTGTGCATGTGTATCCTATTTATTTTGTTTTTCTGAAGGACTCAGACGAATACAAAAGGTAAATCTATGCTTCTTAGTGGTTTGAATAAAAAGCTGCCTTATTAATTTTGTTCATAAAGTTATGTGCATCAGGCAGACACTTAGAGATGCACACTTCTCTAGCTCAAAGAGTAGACTAAATTTACAGTAATAGGTTTTTTTCATGCAAATTTGTCTTGATGTGCAGCTTTGTGTCCCCCTAAAATTTGTATGCTGAAGTCCTATCTCCCAGTATCTCAGAATATGACTGTATTGAAGGTAGGACCTTAAAAGGTACTTACACTAGATTGAGGTTGTTTAGGATGGTCTCTAACCCAGTATGACTGGTGTCCTTGAGAAGAGGCATTTGCACACATATCGTGACAGAGGGATGACCATGTGAAGACCTAGGGAGAAGATGCCCACCTATAAGACAAGGAGAGAGGTCTCAGAGGAAGCCAATCCTGCCAACACCTTGATCTCAGATTTATAGCCTCCAGAACTGTGACAAAATAAATTTATATTATTTAAGCCACCTACTCTGTGGTCCTTTGTTATGGCAGCTTTAGCAAACCAATATAGTGACTTAGTCAACACTGAAATGTAGTCATCATGTATGATTTTTTTGACTCATATCTGTATCCTTGATGGCATAAAGCTTCATGCTTATCTTTGTCAAATATTAACATGTTTATTTTCAATAAAATAAATGTAAACAGCATGGAATAATGATTTGATGTTTTATATAAAATAATTTTTATGTATCTTTTAGATTTATCTACAACGTTCATTCCACTTTTCACAAATTGGTCATTCGTATATAAAAATGCTTTATAAAGTTTTGTGGATTGATATTTAAAATTATACATGAGATATGCCTTGATTAAAATGACTTTGAATGATTCAGTTTCTTGACATGAAAGATATTTTCCCTTAATATTGTTTTTTTTTTAATTTTAAGAGTGTCATGAGACATATCTCTAAAATATTCATCAGAGAAATCTAATAGCTTTAAATGGGATTTAAAGTAATCTTTCACAAAAGAGGCATTAAAATTTCAGAAAAGAAGTTTAGTATTGGGAAAAAATATAAAAATGGCATTCCCTCAGTGATCTTTATAAGACTAGTTAGTGGTGAAGTGAAATGAAATGTTCAGTTATTCAGCTGGTTTTATGGTCTCTATCACCACTGGATAAAGACATTTTATAGACCTATTGGGCTTAATGCAGAGTATGTAAGAAAATAATAGAATATCTTGCAAAAGAGCTCAGAAGTGTTTTACAATAAAACCCATTTTATAACATGAGTGCATCAAATTATTTGCTGAATTACATAGTGGTCAAACTGTGATTTTAATATTATATCATTTTGAATCTGGATTCTTAAATATTGAAAATATTTTAATATTTGCTTAAATATATTTGTTAATTTGATTTATTTTACAGGTTGTTCTATGCCTAGGAGTTGGTCAAAATTATTATTGAAACTCCTCTGCAGTTTGTACTCTGCTACTTTGATCTTTAATGTTGACCCCCTTCCTTTTTTTTAACAAGTCAAAGAAGATTTTCATTGCTAAAATGAAGTTGATTATCCAGTAAGCACATGTTTATGGAAATACAATCACAACTGTCCACAAAGCTCCCAGATAATCTGAGAGGAATACAGTGCAACATATAATATGGTTGCTTCAAACATGTCATGGCATACAGATGGGGTCAAAAGTCAACATTTCTCAGTGACAGCATCAGCCATGCTTACCCTGGACTTCTGAATGAAATGAAGAGGATGGATTAATGATAATGTCCTAAGTAATGCATTGAAGTACTATATTACATGTATATAACACATTCCAGAATTTTACATGTAAAATTATATTAACACTGATCTATCCTGTGTACTTATGAAAAGTAATGAGGATTGGGGCACCTGGGTGGCTCAGTCAGTTATGCCTCCAACTTCAGCTCAGGTCATGATCTCACAGTTTGTGGGTTCGAGCCCTGCGTTGGGTTCTGTGCTGACAGCTCAGAGCCTGGAGCCTGCTTTGGATTCTGTGTCTTTCTCTCCCTGCCCCTTCCCTGCTCACACTCTGTCTCTCTCTCTCTCTCTCAAAAATAAATAAACATTAAAAAAAATTAAAAAAAAAAGAAAAGTAATGAGAATAAAAAGTACACAAGAATGCAATGTTGATCTATGCTTCAGACTTTTTTTGGTTTAAAAATAAAAATAAAAATTTCCCTCTAATTTTTACAGAAACAATGTGATAAGAATCGCACATTCCTGGTTTAATCACAAAATATGCTTTTTTTTTAAAAAAAAAAACAACTTTTTTTAATGTTTATTTATTTTCTAGAGAGCAGGAGACAGAGTGCAAGAGGGGGGAAGGCCGAGAGAGAGGGAGACACAGAATCCAAAGCAGGCTCCAGGATCTGAGCTGTCAGCACAGAGCCTGGATGCAGGGCCAAACCCATGGACCCGAGATCATGAACTGAGCCGAAGTCGGAAGCTCAACTGACTGAGCCACCCATGCGCCCCTCACAAAATACATTTTTCTAAAAATACTATATCAAATATTATTTTATATATCTATATATACAGTAATGCCTTCATAAATAATATGTAAACATATATATAGTATGTATTTGCAAGTCTGTATATATGCACAGATATGTATATATATATGTTTTATGTGTGTATGTATGCATATATATACATATACTGATCCATATACTACCAAGCAGGCTATTCTAGAGGTCGTGGAACAGAAAGAATCACAGATAAATAATTCCAATTTAAATTGCATGGTTTATTGAATCTATCTAAAGCAGAGCAATAATCAAAGAGAAAGAAGGAGATGGATAGGTTAAAATTCTAAGGTAGGGTTCAAGCAGGATGGAAGAACCACATTGCCTGAATTCCATATTGTACAGCCTCCACGTGTCTTGTCCTTTATCTGCTGCATCAGCTTTCTCCACTAATAGTGTGATTTTTGAGGATCAGAGTTCACCATGGGTGAGTGGCCTTAGTGGCTGAAGATATATAAACTCAAGCCACACTTGTTCAATAGAAAAGATGCAGAGGCAAGCAAATCTGGCTACAATAGTAACCTGCAGATAGCCTAATGACAGCATTGAAGCTGTTGCTGTGCTTTGGGCAGAAGACATATGGGCCAAAATGAGTGTCACCATTGGGTGGTTAATTTAGGGATGTCACAGCTCTCAAGATGGAAGTGATATGAAATGTCCCCTATGAATATTTAATATTTATTTGGTACTGCCATCCCTTCCTATGTATAATTGATATTAATTAATTACTTTGTCTACACCTCAGTTCTTCTTACATATGTTCTTTTTATTCAATCTCTATTATAATTTGGAGATAATTTTCTATATCAGTACTTAACACAGCTTATAAGATTCACCTGTGACTTACAAGCTATTTGCTGTCTATACTTTCATTTTTTTCTCTTTATTTGTTCCTCATGTTCACTTCTCTTGTTCCCTATAGTAGAATTGGATATTATTAAATCTTTCAGCAAGTACACATTACTGTATGACACAGCAATTGACAAAGAGATACAGAGCAGTGCTTTAAAGATATTGTTTTCCTCTGTGTCTCAACCCCTTGCTTTAGTAATGGAAGCTGGGGAAAACACCTTTACAGCCCTCATAGAGAATCTCCACCCTAAAATGACCTACCTTCATTATATAAAATATTTAAAGTTAAGTATTTTATTATTTGAACTTTGCTAGTTTAGTCTAAAGCAACCACTTATAGATTGAAAATATCTATAAAGCATCTTGAAGTGCTTTTAAAAACACTTCAGTGATACACACACACAAAATGGGATGGTTTTACTACCAGCAGTTATTTGTGGATGTTTGCTTCTCTGACTATCAAAAGATGGAAATGATAACTGACATTTTTGTCTCAGTAAAAACAAAACAAAACAAAAAAACCCACAAAACTATGATGCCCAAAACAAATGTTTACAAATTAGGGGTGTAACTAGTAAAGGCATTTAAAAAAATACATTGCATGGGGCGCATGGGTGGCTCAGCTGGTTAAGCATCTGACTTCAGCTCAGGTCATGATCTCATGGTTCATGGGTTTGAGCTCTGCCTTGGGCTCTGTGCTGACAGCTAGGAGTCTGGAGTCTGCATCAGATTCTGTCTCCATCTCTCTGCCCCTCCCCTGCTTATGCTCTGTCTCTCTCTCTCTCTCTCTCTCTCAAATATAAAAAAATAAAACTAAAAAAATTTTTAAACTTGCATTGCCACTCCACAGGAATGTTCATGAGCTTACACTGAGTACATTTAAATTAGGAGTTTAGCTCTCTATATAATATAAAAAATTAGAGACATGCTTGTCCAAACTTTGTCCCAAGTTAAATTTTAATCATAGCAAGCTTCTATTGGATACTATATACAATAATACAGACTTTATTTATTTATTTATTTATGTGAGACATAATTTATAATGGTTTCAGTGCATTTACTACAAGAAGCTGAACTTCCTTGTGTATATCACAGATATTATAGGTCAGACCCCAAAACAGTGGTAATAGCTCTAACTTTTGCATAAATGTCACCTGCCACATAACTTAGTGCTTGCATTATTTCTGTTTTTTAACGTAATCCACATATTCATTTGCAAAGTATACCTTATTTTACCAGTAGTTCACCATGACTCAGAAAGTTAAATACTTGGTCACAAAACCAGTAAGTAACTTATGTAGTAAAAAAGTGCATATTTTGCTGATTTTAAAGTCCTTGTATTCCCCTCATGTTACCTTTGTCAGATTGCCTGTAGAGTTTGGGTTCTTTTACCCTTGTGCTCCATTTGTGTCACTATTTCTGCAGCTTATCCATGTAGTGCTCTATGATCATGGCAAAAGTATCTCTTCACCTTTCCTGTGCTTTTACTGTGGATTTTATTTTACATGTTTAGTATAGACATTTCTGATGGCCTTCAAAAGCAGAAACAGTAATACATTGGATCTCCGTGTACTCACCATCCACATAAATAGTTATCAACTCACGTATATACATTTTTCAACTGGCTTCTCCCTTCCCCCACCATTTTATCCACCATTATTAGAGGCTGTATAAATAGAAGAGAAGAAATCTTTAATAAGAACAACCACAGATATTTTCTCACACCTGGGAAAGTAATAATTATTATTAACTTCACTAAATAAGCAATCAGTCTTCAAATTTCTGTAAATGCCTTGTGATTTTCAGTTATTGTCTTCTCCCTCCCCTCCCCCTTTTTCTCTTCAAACAAGGATCACTTGTTTTTGTTTAATATATCTCACTGTATCAGTTATTATTGTTGTTTAACAATCCACTGCAAAACTCAGTGACTGCATTTTTTATTGATTTTAGCTTGAAGCACTCTTATGTTTTTGTTTGTTTTTTTTTTTAATTATTTTTGAGAGACAGAGAAAGAGAGAGTGAGCAGGGGAGGGGCAGAGAGAGAGGGAGACAGAAGACTGGAAGCAGGTTCTGTGCTGACAGCAGAGAGCCTGATATGGGGCTCGAACTCACAAACCCTGAGATCATAACCTGAACCGAAACCAAGAGTGGTACACTTAACCAACTAACCCATCCAGGCTCCCCTACGCACTCTTCTTAAATGGGCTGGAGGTTAGCTTATCTAGGCTGGGCTCAGATACTCTGGCCCTGTTCCACTGCACACTCTCTTACCCTCCTCTAGTAACCTGTGACATAGGTTAGGAGGTTCTTACTTTCTGCATAAACTCTACTGATATAGTTTTTTTTTTCCAAATATGCCACTTCTAATCTTTACATTTTTAAAATACATCGTGCCTTTTAAGGGATTGTATATTCCAAATGGAAATTATCAGCAAAACATAGATATGACTGGTCATATCCAATTAGCTCTAACAATAGATTTCTTACCTGGGTGGCATCATCTTGGCAAATGATTTGTCACAGAGTTGAGGCTTTCAGACTTTCATTCTCAAAACCTAAATTAGCAAGACAAAAATAATGAATTTCTTTCACTGGACAGGGTCACAAGAGCAAAAATCACAAAATACATGAATGAGAAACCAATTACAAGTGGAAGAGTATGCATGGTGGAGAGGATGGAAATAAGATCCAAGAAAGATGTTACTCACCTCTTTAATACAGATCTACTGCTTGACGTGGACCTATAGAGCCCTGAGGACAAGGATTCCTCTCCCCTGAATAGGGTTAAGAATAAATAGTGCTAATCGTTGCCTCCCTAATGTTCTTTTTTTTGTGTGTGTGTGTATGTACTTTGAGTGTTGATAGACTCTGATGATGCAGGACATAAATATTTTATTCATCAAGCCACAGAAGTTATTAGCAAATTGGGTGTGATGCAATTTATAATAAGAAATATATATATATATATATATATATATATATATATATATATATATCTTCCTCCCCTTTTCTGGCTCTGAACTCCTAGAACCATTGGAATTTCCTAAATGAGGAGAGTGATAAATGTGCCTTTTGTTATGTTAATGAGGTGACTTTGGAAACCAACTGGATAATCTATAGATGGGGCTGGTTGCCAGGGGACCCAACCTTGTGATTGGAGGGTTGGAACTTTCAGTAACCCCCATGACTTTGGGGAGAAGAGAGGTTCTGGAGGTTAAATCAATTGTCAATGGCCAATTTGGTAATCAATCATGACTATGTAATAACAACTCCATAGAAAGGCAAAAGATGGTGTTTGGAGAGTTTCTGCTTTAGTAAACATGTGCAGTGGTGCCCTTTCTAAGCTCTATGCCCTTTTCCTATACCTCACCCTATGTCATCTAGCTGTCTCTGAGTTATATCTTTTTATAATAAACTGGAAATCTAGGAAGTAAAAAGCTTCTTTGAGTTCTGTGAGCAGCTCTAGCAAATTAATCAAACCCAAGTAAGAAATGTGGGAACATCTGGTTTAGTCAGTAGGTCAGAAGCACAGGTAACAACTTAGACTTTCTATTGAAGTCTAAAGTGAGGGTCATTCTTGTGGGACTGAGTTTAAACTGTGGGAGCTGAAGCTATCTCTGGGTAGATCCCCTGGTGTCACAATTGAGTTGAAATGTAGGACAGCAAGCTGGTGTTAGAGAATTACCTAATGTGTGAGGTGGAACCTATATAATGGAATCAACAACTAGACTTAGTGATCAAAAGTGGGATCAGAGTCAGAATCTCACTTGGAATCATTCTTCCTTTTTAAAATAATGTTCTTGGGCTCCTGGGTGACCCAGTCGGTTGAGTGCCTGACTCTTGATTTTGGCTCTGGTCATGATCCCAGGGAGGAGCCCTATCTCAGTGCAGAGCCTGCCAGAGATTCTCTCTCTCTGCCCCTACCCCGCTCTCTCTCTCTCTCTCAAAATAAATAAAAATAAAATAAAATAAAATAATAAAAAAGTAGTTCTATTTATTCAGTTCTGATCCATTATAGATAAAATTATATTTTAACAATTGCAGACAGTGTTATTTCCACATTCATGGGGAATACTTTATTTTTAGCCCTGCCACTATGAATTAATACAAATCTTATAAATCTTTAAGAATTCTTTTTTTTAAATGTTTATGTATTTTGAGAGAGAGAAAGCAGGGAAGGGACAGAGAGAGAGAGGGAGAGAATACCAAGCAGGTTCTGCCCTGACAGGGAAATTCCATCCCATGAACTGAGCCATCATGACTTGAGCCAAAGTCAAGAGTCAGATGTTTAACCTATTGAGCCACTGAGGAGTTCCACAGATCTTTAAGAATGCCTGAACACCAGAATCTGTGCCTGAAGAAAAAATTGGTTCAAGATCTGGGAAAAGATGGGCAGATGTCAAAGACTATGTTGCCTTTTTTTTTTTTTTAACTGAAGCAAGGCATTTTTTCTGAAATTAATTTCTAAGGATTATTTTTATTTCAAGAACATTAAATAATCACAGTGTTTCTAAATTTTAAACTCCTTATTTATTTTAAGGTAAATACAATATATTTAGGATTGTATTTGGGACTAGTTTACCTGTCTTTTTTTTTCTGAGGTGAAATTTATATGACATAAAATTCTTGCCTCTGAATAGGGCAAGAAAAAATAGTTTATATAAATTACTTATAATTAATATTATAAAGGGGCATTTCGTACATTCATAATGTAGTACGACCACTACCTCTAATTCCAAAACATTTTCATTACTCCAAAAAAAACCTGTCCTTTAAGCAGTCATTCTACTTCCTAATATCTAAAGGTATTCAAGGGCTTTTCCTTTGGTATGTATGTTCTTTTGTTTATTTTGTAGGTATACTCTCACTAGATGATTTTATTTTAAATATTATCCCTGCATGGCCTACACAAGAAATACATTTTAAATCTCAGATTTGTGTTTTGATTTAACATTTAGATTTCATAAAACTTGTCCAGATTTTATGCATGCTCAAGAATGCACAAAAAGAATATATTTAATTTCACGCATTACATTTTCCAATTGATATTCTTTATATTAAGATATTTAGCTTTAAAATTCTTAAGTATAGTTTTAAGACTTTTGTAGTAAATGTCGTATTTTAGATCCTCAGTAAATATTGGTTGAGCGTATATTCACTTCGAGGTCAACTGAGGAAAAGACACACGGTTTGCTGTTATGTTTGTTTTATCTGAGAAAAATAACTTCAGTTATGTAATGAGAGAATGGTAATATTAGAGCAAATATTGCCAGTGAAAGACACGTTGAATCTTCCTTCTGAAAGTGCAGAAACTGGTAAAAGCAGTCAGGCTGCTGCTGACAGTTTAGCCAAGGGTGATAATCCCTATTTCATCAGCTACATTTAAACAACTGGGTTTCATATTTCCTCCAAAGCACTTTGCACATGTCACAGCACAAATTAGTGAAGTCTAAATTTCAGCTTAAGGCTCCGTGTGTCATTTAATAGCATACATTTGCTAACTGTAGCCAAAAAGCAGCCTTCCATCAGGGACTCTGAAACTCCTCATTTACATAAGAATGGGAAGTTAATTGTGTTACAGATATTCTGGTCTCCCCAAGGAGTTCATTAAGCATGCTGAACATGCTGAGATTATAACTTAACTGTCACTTCTGAGAAATTGGGAAAATTCAACTTCAGATACAACACCGTTGGCAATAACAAGCATAATTTAATGTATATATCGCTCTGAATCAGAGATGGGCTTCCATTGAAATTTATAATATCTATGATTTCTGTATTCATGACTAAAATAGTACAAAATATCTGGGAATTAAGTGTTCTAGAGACCTTTCTACCACCTCATTCTTGTTCCTAAAAATAGGGGTACCTTATTACCCAATGGTTGCAGTTACTTAAAACATTTTGTGGCATTATGGGGTCAACTGAAATGCCTCATTTGCATTAATGACACTTGTAAGAGTAAATATGAAGCAAAAATGGAGAAGGTTAAAAAGGAACATAATTTGCCATTAATTTTAAGCACAATTGATATATAGGTGTATATATGTATGCATATATGTATATATATATGTGCATATGCAGATACATATATTGTGTTAATACTAATGATTTGGAGGGAAATTTAATTTTATAAACATGGTTCAAATAAGCATAAAGACATGATACCTTGGTACTGTTCCATACTATGACAAAATGTCTTCACTAGGACACTGGGAACCTTTTTGGATGATCCAGTCATAGAGGAAAAATGTCCCTCCCTTTATCAAGTGCTTTACCAATTTAGGAATAGAGCATAGGGAAACAGCATTCATCTTCCAGAAACAAATGTTTTAGTGTTAAACAAATGTCACTCAAACATGACTTATAGAACTATACTGCCAAAAAAAAAAAATTCAAGACTTTTTTGCTTTCTGTTTTACCTAATTTTTTCCTCTTCATACAACCAACCAGTCTTTCTATTTAATGTGTTCATAACAGGAAAGTAATGGTGAGGAATATTCAGTGTCAGAACAAGCTGAGTATTTTACTATTTCTATATGTGTCCTTGACTATTTGTGTCCTTTCTATATGTGTCCAAAGCTATTAATGCCACTTTGACTCCATTTATTTGCTGCATTCACAAATGTCACAATGTCATTTCTTAATATACAGTATTCTCTGTTTGTTTCATGCTTTTTTTTTTAGCATTTATCACTTTCTGAAATGTTCATGTTTGCTTGATAACTTATTTTCACCCTAAAAAATAAGAGTGAATTCCATGAAAGCAAAGATTATATGTTTTTCTTCTTTGAATTTAAAAAAAAAATTTTTTTTACATTTATTTATTTTTTGAGAGACATAGAGCACAAGTTGAGGAGGGGCAGAGAGAAGGAGACACAGAATCCGAAGCAGGCTCCAGGCTCCAAGCTGTCAGCACAAAGCCTGATGCGGAGCTTGAACTCACAAACCGTGAGATCATGACCTGAGCCGAAGTCAGACGCCCAACTGCCTGAGCCACCCAGGCGCCCCTTTCTTTGAATTTTTTTTAAGTAGGTTTCACATCCAGTGCCGGCTTGAAGTTACAACCCTGAGATTTAGAGTCACATGTTCTACTGATGGAGAGAGTCAGGTGCCCCGGGATTGCATCTATTTTATTCAGCACCATACCTTTACTGCTGAGGATAGTGTCTAATACATTCAAGGTACAAAGTATGGCTATTTGTTGAGCCTCTGGTGTGGGAGATGGCAATGAACAAAATGAACTCTCTGCTTCCTGAAGATTATATTCTATGGGGGAGATGAGGGGCTGGAAAGACAGATAAAAATCAAGTGGTAATGACCACAGAAGAATATTAAAGCAAGATGGAAGAATAGAGAGTAATGGGGAAGAGAAACTAAGTGGAGGTGGGCAGAAAATACTGACTGAAAGGTCTATGTCTGTTATAATAGAAGATGCTTGTTATATTCCTCAATATTGTTTTCTCTGCCAATGTACATACTTGACATAAATTTATAAACTCAGAGTTTGCAAGCAGGATTCAGTTAGTGTTTCTTGAATATGAATAACATTTCCACTGTTACTATATAAAGTAAGCAAATCAGTCATTATACTTGTCTAGTAATCCTCTAAAAAACTAAGTTTTTTTTTTAAACCAGTTCCATAACTTAGAGTGAGTGCATTTGAAAGGTACATTTCACATCCTTCTCTGAACTTATTTATGACGTGGTTCTTTTGCAGCTATTACTGAAATCTACATCTGGAAAAGCTAAAACAGAGAATATATTTGGGCTTCTCTTCTGGTTTACTTCTAGAATGTGCAAATGTAAATATCAAAAGAGGAGAGATAGCTTGTGTAAAATTCTTATCTGTAAAACTGCCCCTTTCTCAGTCCTAAAGCAAATCAAATCAATTTGTTGATGAAAACTAAAATTTTCCATAAGTTGGCAAAAAGGTTAAAAATCGGTTAGGTTGCTCTTGCCTGGCTAAAAGCTTTAATTTATAGCATCCTTTTCCTGTATTCTAATGCTGCATCTTCCTTTTAAATACTTTTTCTTAGTGTGGAGAGCATTCACTCCTTTTAAAATTTTATGTACCCTATCATATCTGCCATGATTAACTGATTTATAAGTGAACTCCTTCCAAGACCTTCCTTTCAAGTGGTTGTGTCCTAATTTGAACCGTGAAAGTCCACTTTTTGTCTCCTTTGCTGTGCGTCATGAACTTCTCAGAATGTACTTCTCTTACCCTCCAGAAAGACAGCAGATCTCTTGGGGTGGCTATCAATTCGTGTGTGTACTCCTCAAGAATGGTTCCCTGATGTTCTTTGTCCAGAGAACTTTGAGTAAACCTCCAGTCCCACTTAATAAAGGTGGTGTCGGTGCGAAAAGCGTTGTGTCTCCACTCTTGGCCCCGTTGCAATAAAGATTTAAGAGACCGGCGTCCAAAGTGAAAGCAGAAGACAGGTTTATTAAAGAAACAGTACACTCTCTAGGGGAGAGCAGGCCATGTCCCAGATGGAGCTGGCACCTAGGTTGTTTGGGGACTGCATATTTATTGGGTCTTTCTGGGCTGGCAGGAGCTGTGACATACAGTGAGGTGGTCTCTAATGGAGGCTGCTTCTAGTCATTGGGGGACTCCTCCCACAGTTTGGAAGAGGGAGTTTTTGGTCCCACAAGGTGTTTGCCGAACTGTCAGGACAGTCTTTCTCCATTGAATCTTAGGGATTACTCTGGGCAGAGATGGAAGAGGAGATCCCTTGCTCTTTTGGTCTATTAGCGTCATGGTCTAGGAAGCCACAAGGTCAGGATGTTGTGTCCCCAGGCTTCTAATGTGTAACCTATTTATCACCATCCTTACCTCCAGGTCATGTCTCTATCATTCCCTCCTCAAGGACTTGGGACTCTGACTTGTGCATTCTATCCACTGCTCCTATCTAGTTTCTACCTACGGTGGCGTCTCCCTAAATAATACTAATACTAATACTATATTAATGGATACAGATACACATCGGATTTGATTACTGAAACAGTTCATTTTGAAGTGGCATATTATCACTATTTTCTTTCTAATCTTTCTTCCTATTCCCAACCTCACCTACTGCCCCAACTTGGGGTCCTTATTACAAATTTATGGGACACTCCTCCTTACCTTCACACACATGCACACACACACACACACACACATTGTGATATTTTAAGTATGCTTTTCTAAAATTATATGAATGTTATCAAAATTTCAATGTATTTTGCAACTGATTTTTACTAAACATTTTATTTTGCGTAGTATCCATGTGGTTAATTATAGAAGTATTTTCCTTTAATTCCTATATGGTGCATACTATGTCTACACCACATTTATCCATCCATTACTAGCAACATTGTCATTATTTCCATATTTTAAGTCTATAACCAATGGCACAATGTGTATTCTTGTATATATTCTGCATATCAGTGTAAAAACTTCTGGATTAGCATGCGTGGATTGTTGGGGTATGCATTTCCCCCTTAACTGAAATTGCCACAGTTCTCTGTTATAAATGAATGATTTACATGAACACCTGCAGTATGATTTTTTTTCACAGACTTACTGTCTCTAGATTCTAATTCGACTTATTTTTTCAAGTTTATTTGGGTAAATACAGGTAATTTATTGTTAGTTCCTCTGATCAATAGTGAGATTGAGCACCTCTTTATATTTATTGACCATTCACTTACATATTCTGCAAATGCGCTGTTTCTTTATCTATTTTTCTTCCAGATTATACACATTTTACTTTTAAATTTCTGAGAACTTACATATATTCTAGATATTAACTTACTAATATTTGCATTGGTTGTATGCTTACTAATACAAATTTTATCTATTTTACATGTCATGTAAAATGCAAATATCTCTTCTCAGTCTACCAGTTAATTTTGAAGTTTGTATGTATCTTATATACTATAAAAAGGAGTTACATTTTAATATAGTTATTTTTTAAATCTTTTCTGCAAGGCTAATGTTTTTTGAGGTATTCAAGAAAATATTCCTTAGACTGAATGTGTGCACTTCCCAATATCAAGCATTTTGTATTTATTTCTCTCATAAATTTGTCAGCCGCTCTCTCTAGTCAATATAAGAATATATCTTAATATTGTTTATAAATTTGCCTAACCCAATATTTGTATATTGTGCTGAGCTGTTTCAGGTTTAGCACAGTATTTCATAATATCCTTCAGAAAGGACTCTTGGAATATATATTTCCATGTGCTCAACGTTCTCTTTGAGGAGCAGTGATACAATTTTGGGATATGAGATGGCCTGGATATGGAACTACAATATGGCATTTAATATACATTGAATCTGAGGCTCGTGAAGCCTTTGCATCAGAATAAAAAGAAAAGATTTATAGATGAATATAAATGAAAGAAGAGAAAATAAAAATACAAAGGTTAAACTCAAGAGAAATTTCACAGGCTGCCATAAATTGGATTCATCCCGATTAAATTTTTTTTTTGTTCAAAAACTGACAATACCTTTCACCTACTTCACAGCCAGAGTGGTTGTTTGCCAAAGGGTAAAAATGAAGGGTTCTTGAATATTCTGCTTAGCCAAATAGAGTAAAATATATTTCATAGGTAGTTTGTTGGAAATTCAGCTTAACCAAGAGATTTTGGCAAAGTTCCTCTTTGTTGCCTTCTCATTGTCTCTAATTGCTCTTCCAATTACTAGGATGAGAAAATACAAACATCTGCCTGATAAAACAACAACAACAGCAACAACAAAAAAAACCTATAAAACAAAATGTATTCCCACGTAACAGATGCTCATGAAAACCAGCAAAACAAGGATTGGGGTAGAATCATTAATCTCTTTAAAAACATTTGTCTGATTTTCTTTTGACTGAGACTGACTTCTTTAGGACTCTGATTCATGGAATTGTGCTTATTCTCATGGGTGATTATATATTATTTTGGTTATTATTGTGATTACTGTTGTGTGAAATGAATTTGGCAGTCCCAACATAGTGTTAATTTCCATTGTTCTCACACAGTGTGACACATTGGAATCAATGGTGGTAGAACAACTGAAATTGGATAGAAAAGTCACAGTAGATTTATGTTCCCTGGACACTCGTTTCCTATTTTACTGCCAGAAGAAAACTGAAGTGGTTTGTTGACTTCCCTGATAAATCACAGAAAAACATGGTAAACAGGCTGATGATTTGAATTCCTTAATATTTGCCTCCAAGAAAAAATATAAAGGCTTGCATATATACTGCTAGAGTAAGGAATGTATTATACAATTTCAAAAAAAATTCAAAGGACTTTAAAATAAATTTATCAGGGTTTATTTTGTAACATATATTGCGCTTTGCTTTTATATATCTAGTAGAATATTATTTTTTCCTAAGAGAATATTCTTAATGACCTTGCATTTCCTCCATGAGGTGTGTTTAAAATATTAATTGAAATTTGAAAATTTCCAAGTTTAGATGGTGTATTTCATTAAATTTCTATTATTTGAGGTTTTCAAATTACGTATGTAAAAATGGACCCAATAGAATTGTCTAGATAACCAAAAAAATGTTAGACATTAGCTCAAAATAACCTATCCATCTCCCACTACCAACATTAGAAAAGTTACATATTTGTCATTTAATTGATGGTTTTATTTTGTCTCTGTCTTGCCAAACAACTAGTTGAATTTCTTCCCACATAATTCATTTTTTTAACGTAACTGAGACAAATGATCAGGTGTTATGTTTAAGGGAGAGAATAAATAGCAAGGCAGTTAAGTAAATGAGGAAAAAAGCCTAAGATTAAACTTAAGTAATTGGTTTGGTGGAAGATAATGCTTTATTCCTAGGACTGCCTTATAATTGCCCATTGACAGTCTATGAAGTAAAATAACTGAATTTGCCCACTGTATTAGCAATTAAATTGTTTTTTAAAAAGACACACTGATAACGTATTGATGATAAATGTTCTCATGGCTACAAATGCATGATGGAGGTCTATAATTGCAACATGCGGTCTCTCTTAGTTGTGTCCCCTGCTCATGTTAACATTTCTAGTCCTTGTTCGCATTTGCTCCACAAGAATCTCCACCTTTCAGCTCTGCGGAATGTCAATATTCAAATGCTTTATTCTTAAGAATATCTGCAAGACTACAGCTTAATTCAATAATACTTACACTTTTAAAGTTCTTTTAAAACAGGTATGTAGGAACTGACACCATATAAAAACAAAGCAAAATTAATCTCAATGATCCTTTTTTTAAGTAACAAATCTCAATTTTGATAAAAAATTCTTATGAATATCAACCTCCGTGCAATCTTTGAAACAATATTAATTAAGCATCTGTACTTCAGGCACTAAGTATACAGAATACAGCGCAGAAACACATACCTGCCCCCGGCCTTGTGGAGCTTACATTTTAACAAGAGTTGGAGCTCAATAACACACAAGTAATTAAGATATGAGTGGCTGACAAGGTGAACTATTTTCTAGTTATCATCCCATAATCAACTAATGTGATGCTGAACAATTATTCCAATGAAATGGTTCTCAGTCTTCTTATCTGTAAAATAAATCTGCTACAATTTCCAAGGCTACTAAAAATTAGTAAAAATATTTAAGTCAATGTGAAATGAAATTAGGTACTGCCCGGGGCTGAAGCAGTACTTAATGATGGATTTTGATTGTGCTAAATGCCTTAGAATGGAATATAGGTGACTAAAGGTATGATGGAAGTCCCCCTCATAATCAATATGGCCTTTTGAATTTTTGCCTTATAATGGTGAATGACCTTTAAAGGAAACATCATCATATTATGCATTTTCAGCTCAAAAAAGCCAGGTTGAATTCTGGGGATCTACTAGTTGATACTATCGCATACTTTGAACAATGAACTAACTAATGAAAGCTCCATATGATTACGTGATGCTATTACTCCCCCACGATCCAAAAATATATGCGTGGACTGCTACTCTCCTAATAGGCTTTTGACAATGTATAATTTGTTTGGGAACAATATAGTATTAACACATGATAGCTGAACCCACACAGGACACCCCAGTGAAGCCATACTCAATGGCACTTTTCAGCGTAGCCACTCTTCCTACTACATCCCTATCTTTGTTAAGGTGCAGTTGTGATGCAAGCTTTCTGTTCTGTGTTCCCCAGTACTCAGTTTAGTTAATACCAAGGTCACCATTTACTAGTTACTGGGATATTACAGTCAGAAACTGATGTTTACAAAAATCCAATTCAGATTCCCAGCACAAGATTTGCATATTGTCTGTCATTCTACTTGGTTATTGCCCTAAATAGTACTTTATACCATCTTCTTTCATTCTGTTACTGCTGTTTTTATTTATTTCTTTGCCTCTGGGAACCTCACCTTTTTGACTGCTATCTTTCTTAATAAAACAGCATTATTATAGCCTTTTGATCATGGTGGTAGTTTGTGTCAGCCAAGGCAAGAGTGATCTGCTGCCGTTCACAGGAATCAGGAAGATTTAGAAGAGGGTTATAAATTTTACTTCTATCTCCCTCCTGTTAGTGCTTATCAGTGAAACAATTCCAGAGCTGATGGAAATGAGACTGTAGAATGTGTATCCATAAAACTTGATCATCTTCTGCCCCACAAATGATACTGAGAAGAAATACTTTGCTATTGCTTCTAGGCAACAGGAAATAAAAGAATTGGGAATGGTAGCTCCAATCTGTGGGGGATTATCAAGTGATCCTCTTAAATATCACTGTGCCCATTCCAATTTGCTAGTTACCAATCCCTCTCTCCATAAATAAATATTAACTCTTTAAAACAGGTTAGTGTAAAATCAGAATCTGTTTAATATTAAAGATGCCTTCATAAACAGATATGTACAAATATGATGTAATTCAATTGCTAAGTATATTTAACGCAAATATTTTCCTACTTAGTTATTTCTCGTAACGCCAGTTTTCCAATTAAGTAAGATTTGCGTTTACCATCTGTTCACATTTTAGTAGGCCTGTTGGATAATTAAAAATGCATCCTAATCTGCAGTCTTCTAAATATCATGTTTTTATTATTGGCACTAGAAACAAAATCAATGAAAATATGAATGTAGTGGTTCTAGATTGGTCAAAATACTATTTATATAATCTCAGATTTTTCCTCAAAAATTGTGTGCAATTTTTAAATATCTACTTCTGAATCATACATCTTAAGCTTCACTCAAGTGCTTTGAATCACCTAAATTTTATTCATCACATCTGCACATTTCACCTGCAGCATGGTCACAAATAAGTGAAGAACATGAAATTCAACTCTGATTTTGTCTACTGCACCTTGATCTTATAACTAGGCATTTGTGATACTACTCTCTAAAATAAATCTTGTACAACTCTTCATAGGATGCGGATACATTTCTTGGGCAATAGGAATGCTATGTATTGTTTCTCTATTATCTGAATTCTCAACAAAATTATAGTGATAGTGTTAAAAATGAAGACTTAGTCATCTCCTAAGTCATCTCCTAGTCATCTCCATTAGCAGAGTCTCTCCTCTCCAGACATTTTTCTTCTATAATACCAGCCTGTAGATTGGAAATACAAGGTTTAACTCTGAGTCTACTCTATAGAGAAATATCATGTCTCAAAATTCCTAAGATGTTTTAAAAGTAAAATTTAAATTGTTTTTCTTTTTAAGTTTATTTATTTATTTTGAGAGAGAGAGAGAGAGAGTGTGTGTGTGTGTGTACCAGCAAGGGAGGGGCAGAGAAAGAGTGAGAGACAGAGTCCCAAACAGGCTCCTCACTGTCAGCTGAGACTCCATCCCACCAACAGTGAGATCATAACCTAGCTGAAATCAAGATTTGGATCTTAACTGACTGAGACATCCAGGTGTCCCTAAAATTCATATTGTAACATACAAAGTTTACATTCATTTTGCAGTTATATGAAAAATGGAAATGATATAGATACATATATGTATATTTTTCATCCATCAGTTATGTTTTTAATGTTACTTTTTAAAATAAATGCAGGGGGCTTTAAAGACCATTTAAAAATTGGAAATTCTTGAAGACTGAATAATATTAATAAACACATCTTTTTGTTCCTGTATTTATTTGAAACAGTTTCCAATATGGCAATTCCAAGTTTTATTGGTGATGTTAGTCCTCTGTGGGGTGGAGTAGATTGCATAGTGTTTAAAGAAATGGAATTTGGAATTAGACTAACAGGAGCTTAGATTAACAATTTAGTTACATGAAATCTTGAACAATTTTCTTGTCAGATCTGAATGAGCCTCAGTTTCATCATCTGACAAAAATGGTGATGATGATATGCCCTAGGATGTTAGGGGAAAAAAAAAAAACAACAACAACAACCAGGGAGTGACCTAATGAATGCATAATATGTAACAAAGTGTGTAAATAAATAAACCTTCACTTAGAGGAAGTTATTATTACTAAGGTTCAATATGTACCATATTAAGAGAACTTTGTGCTCAAACACTTAAAGAACTTAACTAAAAGCAGCACTGTTAATATCGTAAAATTTCTAGGGAGAAACACATATCCTCTGCTGTCTGTGTTCTATAGAGGAGAGTTGACTTCAATTCTCTAGAAGAAAAAAATCTGAGAGCAGCCCTAGTTTCCACCCAATGCCAGATCTCTCTAGTTCAGTCAGAACTGAACAGAAGGAAACACATGTGAATAAGTAGCTTAGGAACTTCTGAGTTACTTTGGAGATCTTTGGAGAAGCTGATCCTGGATGCACGTATTCACCTCTGCCAGGAGGTAAGTGTTCTACCATCCTTCGGGTAGCATCTACAGTTGTCCTTCTTTACCTGCAACTATATGAGTAAATTCAATTCAGTGATGGAGGTCTGATGAAGCACACCTTCTCTTAAACCCAAGGTATGTTGTTAATCAGGTTTATCAGGAAATATAGCATATTTAATCTTCATTTCTCCAGTTGCGTTTCTTAGTTCTCAACTGGTTTTAGCCTTGGAATGGGCAAAGCAGAGGTGTAATTATTTGTCACCCTCAAAAGAGCTCCAATAAATAATTTCCCAGCATCTATTTCTATAACCATTCTCCAAGAAACACTTTTCACTACTTTCACCAAATTATTGTTGAAAAAATATAAAACTTCTACCCAATTTAAAATTTTGAATAATCTTAACAGTGAGAGGACACTGGATACAGTAGAAATAGAATGAGGATGAAGTAGATGTTTTGCTTGGCAATGTTTTATTTTAGTCAATCTATCAATATTTTTTTAAAAATATATGTTTTAATTTTTAGTGATGTTAAGAAGTAATTACTGTTGAAGAGCATTACAAGAAATATATTCTAGTCTCCAGCATTCCTACTTATTGAAAATGTAACATAGGATACTGAGGATAAATGAGAAAATTATTAAAACCAATGTGATACTCATTGAATCATCACAGATGATTTGTAATTATCACAAAATACATTTCCCAATAAATCAGAATAAATGAGTTCAATAGGTATGAAGAAAAATGCATTTCTATTTGCAAAGAAGGAATGATTAGAGCCTACTAAGTCATTATTCATAATTGAAAATCAGTTAATTTGCAGAAACGAGTATTTAGTAAATTACTTGCTCATATGATCAGAACCTAAATTTTTTCACATAAGAAAAATATTTAAAACTTTCCTCATGTTTCTATTACATAAAATAATACTCATTATTCAAAACTTTTTCAGATATGAAATACATATTGATATAAAATATATATCTAATGTGCCAGAATCTCATGTTTCTCTTCTCCTTTACTAACGGAAATCCAGGTTTGTTGGAAGAACAACTTGCCTGAATAAAAAGCTATATTTTCTAGTGTTTATTGCAAATAGGGATGGCTATTTGGCTAAATTGTAGCTAAAGGAATAAGAGTAAAAGTTGCTGAGTTGTCCTTCTAGAAGTGTTCCTTAAAAGGGGGACTGTCCCCTTATGCAAACTTTTGCCCATGTCTCATTGTTCTTGCTTCCTAGACCATGAATATGTCTTAGGCTTCAGCAGTCATCCTGTAAACATCAGATAAAGGCTGAAGAGGGCTGGAAGGAGCCTGGGTCCCCAGTGCCTCAGTCGAGTTATCAAAGCGGCTTTCGGTATTTCCTTGAAGACTTTTCCATTATATGAAAGTAAAATAAATACAAGACTTAAAATGTTTTCATTTTGTTTCCTTCAACATACTACTGAAATCAATTCTTAATACAAAGGAATTCTATACCACCTTTAACCAAGTATAGTTTGGGGAGAGATTGAGATACATAGAAACATTCTTAGTAAGTACATAAAAGCTTGGATTGAGAGTAACCTTTTTTCTGCCAGTGTTCCACAAGACAAATATTTCTAATAAATTTTAACTTCATGAACAAGTGATGTCTTGCAATACGAGTAGAACCAGACACCGAATGTCACATGATCACAATTGAGTCAATGGTTCTTAAAATTCACTTTGATATACAAATGCTTTGGAATACAAGCATGTTTCTGGAAAGGATTATGCTCGCAAACCAAGGTTTTACTGTATATTGTTTTTCTATGTTACATAGAAAATCATCACAAAATTAGAGGCTTAAAACTACACCATTTACCATTTGTTATTTCTCTAACTCTACTAATTTATTATATCTATTAACTTTCCCAGTTTCTGTGCGTCAGAAGTCTCAACACAGCTCAAGTGAGCACTCCTCTTTCAAGCTCGCATGGTTATTGGCACATTTCAGTTCCCTGACATTGTAGGACAAAAAAAAAAAATAGCTTGCCATGTTGCTCTCTTTCCCCGGGCAGTTCAGCCCCTGGGCAGCTTTTTCTTCCAAACCAGCAGGAGAGTCTACCTAATGCATATATAGACAGATAATCATGTATAACCAAATCATGGGGATGACATCCCATGCCCATCACCTTTGCCATATGTTACTTATACAGGTGAGTCATGTCTCACATCCACTCAAGTGGAGAGTATTTACAAGGAATAACACCCAGCAATTGAAGAACATGGGTTCCATATTAGAATTCTGCCTATCATTCCCAGTACACAAACATATTTTTGCAAAGGGATTCTGAGTTTCTACATCTTTTTCTGCATTGGTGTACTAGAGAAGATATTCTAGATGGCTCTTCAGAGAACCTCTTTCTAACACTTTGAAGAACTCCTTAAACATAGATCTTAGAATAAACCCATCACAAAATATATTCACTAGCTTCTTCAAGTCTAAACCAAGGTCAGATCTAGCTTTCCAGGGGTAAAATTTCATACTGAAGTAGAAAAAGCTTCAGCCAACCCAAACTGCTCTTTATCAAAAGTTTCCAAACTTAATACCTAGAGTTCAAGATTTATTTAATCACAAACCCGCATCATAGAAGTTCACAATGAAAAATATCTGGACAGAGACATCTCCCTAAATTTAACACTAAGAAGATTATCTCTCCTTCTTTTTGTGTATGATTGTTATTTGAGGTATATGTATCAGTGATACTGGATAATAAATATGCCTGTTACATTTTTCCCATGTCTGTGAACATGCAGAATTCTGTTCTTTCTTTTCTATCCTGATATTTATCACACTTTGTTGTAATTACCAGTTTCCTCATTGACTTCCCCTTCTGGACTAAGAGCTGAGATACTGAGCTCTCCAAGGACAAGGGGGTCCTTCAATCAATGCTGGCATCTTAGCACTGACCCAAGTAGAGGCTTTACTCCCACTATGGTTATTTCACTGAAACTGAAAGAGTGATGCCTTCATTAAAAATAAAAGTTATGCATTTTAAAGTGGCCCTAACTTGTTTACCTAACTTCTTTAAACAAAATATCACTTTATATAAGAAGATATTTTAATATTCTTTAGAAACAAAAAAAAAAGTAACACATTAATATATGTTCTTAGAGGTAGGGACCCAGTTAGAGGACTGACCTAAAATCTACGCTAGAGATATGAGGATAGTTTATATACTTAAGCAGATTAGTTAATAGGGACATGGTGTCCATGTGCTTGGCTTACCTGAATTCTGGATGAGTTAGAGTTTAAAGTTTTAGACTGTACCAAGATGAATTTACTCTTGCACCTTTAGAATAAAGATTCTTGTGCTAAGGCACTTCCCATGAAAACCACAGCAGTATTCTATGCATTCAAAAAGCAACACAAGAAACAGAATTACTGGTAGAAATCCTTGCTTGCTCAGCTCTCTACCAAAATAAAAGTTAAATGTGTGTACTTTTTATGTTGGAATCTCAGAATTTCATTTTGTTTGAATGTCAGAATCAAGCAGATCAATCCTGCTGTGAATTAGGCTGGCTACTTGAGCATATAAACGTCCAAGAGGTGTTATAATAGATGGTGCTTTCAAAACATGAAAAAAAGTGAAAGTGCATTGTGATAGATAAGCTTTTCTACCCTGCCTCTCTTACACAAATACACACAGATGTATCTGGACATTTCAAATTATTAATTTATATATATAAATATATTTAACCTATTTCATTATGAGTTTAATTTCTTATAATGAGTATAAATTCTGAAAGCAAAATAAAAATCATACACCAAGATAAATTTCATATACTTTTGTATTGTGTGGATATAGTTATATTAGCATGACCAAAGTATGGAGAAAACTATATACTTTAGTGGCATAAACTGTATGGTATGTGAATTATATCACAATAAAGCTGTATGTTGTTATTGTTTTGAGACCCCTTAGGAGAATGAACGAGCCACACACTGGAGGAAATCTCTGCATAACTAACATCTGGTAAAAGACTGGTATCTAAAATACACAAAGGACTCTTAAAACTCAACAATAAGCCAACAAACAAACCATTTTTTACATGTTTATTTATTTTTGAGAAAGAAAGTGCAAGTTGGGGAAGGGGTAGGAAAAGAGGGAGACACAGAGTCCAAAATGGGCTCTAGGCTCTGAGCTGTCAACACAGAGCCCAACGTGGGGCTCGAACTCATGAATTGGGAGACCATGACTTGAGCCAAAGTCAGATGCTTATCCAACTGAGCCATTCAGGTGCCCCTAAACAACCCAATTTTAAAATGATCAAAAGATCTAAGAGATATTTCACCAAAGAAGTTACACAAATGGAAAATAAGCATATGAGGTATTATTCAACATCAGCTATCAAGAGAGAATGGAAAATTAAAGCAATGATGTATCTCTGTACATCTATTAGGATGGCCAAACTCCAGAACATTGGTAACACCAAATGCTGGAGAAAATATGCTGCAAAAGAAACCCTTATTCATTACTGGTGGAAATATAAAACAATACAGCCGCTACTGAAAACAGTTTGGCAGTCTTCTGCAAACCTAAACATAATTATCATATGATCCTTAGTGTTTACTAGAATACATTAAAAAGTATGTCCACATAAAACCTGCGCATAAATGTTTAACAGCAATTTAATCCATAATTGCCAAAACTTAGAAGGCACAAAGATGCCCTTCAAGGTGAACAAACTGTTGTACAGTGATACAAGAAATCTATTCAGTGCCCCTCCAGGAAAAAGCTATCAAGCCATGAAAAGAATGGGAATTTTAATTTTGTATTGCTAAAGAAATAAATCTATCTGAAAAGGTGATGTACTATATAATTCCAATTATGTGACATTCTCGACCAAAGAAAACTAAAGATACAGTAAAAAGATCAATAGTTGCTTGGGGCACCTGGGTGGCTCAGTCGGTTAAGTGTCTGACTTTGGCCCAGGTCATGATCTCACAGTTCATGGGTTCAAGTCCCACACTGGGCTCTGTGTTGATGGCTCAGAGCCTGCAGCCTGCTTCGGATTCTGTGTCTCCCTCTCTCTCTGCCCCTCCCCCGCTCATGCTCTGTCTCTCTCTCCTTCAAAAATAAATGTTAAAAAAATTTAAAAAAAAAAAGATCAATAGTTGCCAAGGGTTCTAGGGAAGGGAGAGGGGGATGAATAAATGAAACACAGGGAATTGTTAGGGTAGTAAAATTTTTCAATATGATACTGTTAGGGTGGATACAAGTCACCATACATTTGTTAAAACCCATAGAATTTACAACAAAAAGAATGAACCCTAATGTAAAGTATGGAATTTAGTTGATAATAATATGTCAATATTGACTCATTGATTGTAACCAATGTGTACCACACTAATGCATTATGTTAATAATGGGGGAAACTGTATATATGTTTGGGGGTCAGATGAAGTGGTATATGGGAACTCTATACTTTCTGCTCAATTTTTCTGAAAATTTCAAATTACTTTAAAAATAAAATTTATTAATTAAAAAATTTTAATTTTCATATATATATATATACATATATATGTGTGTGTGTATATATATATATATATATATATATATATATATATTACGGATTATAGAAATGAAAACATACAAGAACAGAAATAACAAAATGGAAGGGCCCAGTGGTAGAGATGACAGTTGACTGAATCAGTGAACTTGAGGACAGATTCATAAAATTTACCCAACCTGAACAGTGAAGAGAAACTAGACAAGAAATGGAGTTTCAAGGATCTGTGGGATAACAACAAAATTCCCAATATTCCTAACATCACAATCCCAGAGGGAAAAGAAAAAAATGACATTAAAATACTATTTTAAGCAGTAATATAGATGCAAACTTTCCAAATTTGGCAAAAAACACAAATTTACACATTCTGGCAGTTGACCAAATCCCAAACAGGATAATCCCAAAGAAATCTATGCCAAAGGCACATCATATTTACACTTCTAAAAGCTAGAGAGGTTAAAACACAAAACAAAACAAAAAACAAACAAAAAGCAAAAACAAAAAACAAAAAACCCACGAACCTTGAAAGCAGCTAGAGAGAAATGGTGTATTACCAGTAGGTAAAGAATGTCAGAGAACTGAATGCCAAAAAATGCATCTGAAATCATGGATGGCAGAACAAAGTGATACACAGTTTTCCAAATGCTGGAAGGAAACAACTACCTATTATGAATTCTGTATCTGGTGAAAACTATACCCTCAGGAATGAAGGGGACATGAGGAAATTCTCAGATGAAGGAAAAATAAAGAATGTTTTGCTACAAGACCCACTTTAAGATTGGCTGAAAGAAGTTCTTTCAACAGAAAAGACATGATGAAAGAGAGTCCCAGAGGATCAGTGTGGTACGTAGGGCAGAAGTATACGCACACACACTACAGTGCCCTTTCCTCGTGGATTTTATGTCATGTTGGATGGTTGAAACTAAACTTATAACATCTGATAATCATGATAATATTTTACTAGAGAATGTCAAGGGATATAAGTGGAAATGAAATTTTCATACTTGACCTGAACTGGTAAAATACAGAACGTGTAGACTGTACTGTCACACATGTATATTGTAATACCCATAGTAAGCACAACAGATACAACGCAAATACAATACTCAAAAACACTGTATGGATGGTCTCCAACTTATGAGGGCTCAATTTAGGATATGTCAACTTTATGATGGTGCAAAACTGATATGCATTTAGCAGAAACTACTTTCAATTTTGTATTTGGATCTTTTCCCAGGCTAGCAATGTTTGGTAGAGTCTCTTGTGATTCTGGGCAGTGGCAGCAAGCCACAGCTCCCAGTCAGCTACACAGTAACAAGGGTAACAATGATACACTTAGACCCATTCTGTACCTGTGCAACTATTCGGTGCTTCACTTTCAGTATAGTATTCGATCAATTGCATGAGGTAGTCAGTACTTTCTTATAAAATAGTCTTGTGTTTATGATTTTGTCCAACTCTAGGCTAAAGCAAGTGTTCTGAGCACATTTAAGGTAGCCTAGGATAATTATTATGTTCTGTAGGTTAGGTATATTACCTGTGCTTTCAACTTACAATATTTCCAAATTACACTAGGTTTATTGGGCCATAACCCTATCATAAATTGAGGAATATCTGCGGATAAAACAAGACAAAATCTTTAAAAAAAAACTACTCAAGTAACACACAGGAAGTCTTGAATAGAGAAAACAAGAAATAAAGAAAATAAATAATAAAAATGGCAGAGTAAAGCACTAACATATCAGTAATCACTTTAGATGTATAAGATATAAATACAGAAATCAAAAACCAGACATTGGATTTTAAAAATTGTCCCATATATATTCAAATTATAAGAAGCTCACTACAAATTCAATGATATTGGCAAATTGAAAGTAAAAGAATGGAAAAAATAAATGCCATGTAACATTAATTTAAAACAAACGTAAATGGCTGTATATGTAGATATATATATATAGATAGATATATAAATTAGACCATAGAACAAATAAAATTATAAGAGACATAGAAGGACATTCAATAATGATAAAAGTTCAATTCAGCAGGAAGACATAAAAGTGTACGCACTAAAAAATAAAACTTCAAAAATACATAAAAATACTGAGTTGAAAAGAGAAATAAACAAATCCACAATTACAGTTTTCAACACCCCTCTTGGAAACTGATAAAACTACTAGAAAGAAAATTAAAAAGGACATAGATGATCTGAAGAACACAATCAATAAACAGTATCTAATTGATATATATATTGAACAATCCACTCAACAACAGGAGAGTACACAATTTTATTTTAGGCACCAATAAGACATGCGCCAAGATAAGTCATATTTTGTATCATAAAAGAAGCCTCAATAAACTTAAAAGAACTGGCATCCCACAGAGTGTATTCTCTGATGATAATGGAATAAAACTAGAAATCAATAACAGAAAGGCAACAGAAACCTATTGTATGTTCTAAATTATTCATTGATTAAAAGTAGTATTTCCTAGTAGCCCCTGCTTCATTGTGTGTTTCTGTGTACCTGTGTGTGTACTGAACAATTTAAAGCAAACAAAAAATGCAATGTAAAAGTGTTTAGGATGATACTTGAAGAAGAATAAACAGAATTAGGCGCCTAATTTCATCTGGCCCACCCGAGACCCCCTGAGCGCCAACCCTAGTCCCAGGCGCGGTCCCATTTCCGCTCCAACAAGATGAAAGAAACTGTCAAGAACCAAGAGAAACTCACCAAACTGCAAGCACAATTGCGCGTTGGTGGGAAAGGAAGTGCTCCCCGAAAGAAGAAGGTGGTTCATAGAACAGCTACAGCAGATGATAAAAAAACTTCAGTTCTCCTTAAAGAAGTCAGGGGTAAACAATATCTCTGGTATTGAAGAAGTGAGTATGTTCACAAACCACGGAACAGTGACCCACTTTAACAACCCTAAAGTTCAGGCATCCCTGGCAGTGATCACTTTCACCATGACAGGCCACGCTGAGACAAAGCAGCTGACAGAAATGCTGCCCATTATCTTAAACCAACTTGGTGCAGACAGTCTGACTAGGTTAAGAAGGCTGGCTGAAGCTCTGCCCAAACAATCTGTGGATGGAAAGGCACCACTTGCTACCGGAGAGGATAATGATGATAAAGTTCCAGATCTTACGGAGAATTTTGATGAAGCTTCCAAGAATGAAGCAGAGATGAGTCAACTTCTGAAGAAGATAAACTTGAAGAAGTTACTGGGAGCTGCTATTTTATATTATGACTGCTTTTTAAAAATTTTGTTCATGGATCTGATAAATTCTAGATCTCTAATATTTTTAAGCCCAAGCCTCTTGGACACTGCAGCTCTTTTCAGTTTTTGCTTATACACAATTCATTCTTTGCAGCTAATTAAGCTGAAGAAGCCTGGGAATAAAGTTTGAAACAAGATTAATAAAGTTCTTTGCCTCGTAAAAAAAAAAAGAGTAAACAGAGTCATTATTGTAATGATGGTTAAAATTATTAAGTCATTGTTTACCTTCTCCCTATAAATATACCTAATAGTTCTTATTTGGGTAAGGTGATTATTCACATGTGTTATCTAATAAAAATACATCAATGTTCCAAGTTAAATTTTGTATTAAATTGGTTTATTAAAACAACCAATTGGGGGAAATTAACAGAAGGTGGTCAAAAGGTACAAATTTACAAATATAAGGTAAATAAATACTAGGGATATAATGTGCATGATGACTATGCCTAACAGTGCTGTGTGATATACACAAGAAAGTAAATCCTCAGAGTTCTCACAACAAGGAGAAACATTTTTCCCCTTCTTTCTTTTCCTTTTATTGTATCCATATAAGAAGATGGATATTAGCTGAACCTACTGTAGTAATCATATTTGTAATATTTGTAAATCAAACTATTATGTTGTATGCCTTAAACTGATACAGTGATGTATGTCATTTATTTCTCAATGAAACTTGAAAAAAAAGACAGAATCTCCCCCCCCACACACACACAAATATAGATATTTATATCTATAGCTATACCTATCTACATCTAGATGTAGATAGAGAAAGAGAGAGAGAGAGGGAGATAATACCAGTTTACTAATCCTGGAGTAGCAGGAAAGATATTGCCTATTCCTTGGAATGATTTTACAGAGAATGTAGAGTAAGATCAGAGGAAATGGGTGTTCATACATGTATATGTGTATGTGTACTGAATGCTAAGCGTAGCTGTACAGTTTTGCTATGTGATTCAAATGTGATTCATTCACATTCAAATGTGATTGAATGCAATTTGAAAACTTGAGGGTTTACATTATTAATATTTAATATGCAATCATTTATTTTTAGTTTGGTCTAAATGAGATGGGATTTCATATCCTTTTAATTTTATTAACTTTGGCTGTTATGGACCAAACATTTATGTTCCCACCAAAATCATATATTGAAGCTCTAATACTCAGTGTGATGGTATTTAGTGGGGACTTTGGAAGGTAATTAAGCTTAGATAAGGTCATGAAGGTGGAGTCATCCTGATGGAATATGCCTTTATAAGAAGAGGAGGAGACACCAGGGCTTTCTTTCTCTCTTCTATGTGAAGATACAGTGAGAAGGCAACAGTCTGCAAACCAGGAAAAAGGCTCTGACAAGAACCCAATCATACTGGCATCTTGATCTTGGACTCCCAGCATTCAAACTTGTGAGAAAATAAATATCTGTTGTTAAGCCACCCAGTCCATGGTACTTTTTTTCTGGTAGCCCAAGGTGACTAAGATGGGTGTGATAGGTATTGAGAGGAGGAAGAATCTAGAAATCTTAATCTGCAGAATAAAGCAGATACAAAAAGTTGCCTGGCATTTTAATTTAAATTATGACATGAATGATAGGAAGTCAGGGAACTTTGCAAAAAGCCAAGGAAAGACTTTCAGAAGGAAGGAACAGCAAATGCAAAGCCTGTTGAATATTAATGAAAATCTAAGGAGGCTGCATATTCAGAGCATCAAAAGTGAAGAAGAGACTGTAGAAAGAAATTGATATTGGAGGCTGGGTTGGAGTCAAATTGTGCAGGGTCTTTTCAGACTCAATAATACGTTGGATATTATTCTCCTTGCATACGCCATTAAAAAGTCTGAGCAGAGTTTGGTTTACACTTAAAACACTTTCTCACTAGGAGGTTGGGGTGGTGGGAATGGAATAAGAAAGACCAGGAAGGAGGCAAGTGTAGAAAACAATGTGAGAACTGATAGTATTGTGAATTAGGGTTATGTCATTGAAGGTAGAGAGTTCAAAATATACTTGTTGAGTAGCACTCACAGGATTTCCTAATGGATCAGACTTCAGAGACTTTTATATAAGCAACAAGATGGTTGGTGGTATCCTTAAATAAAATGAAAGGCTGGGGAGAAACAAATTTAGGAGGGGGAAAAAAGAGCTCCAATTTGGACATGCTGACTTTGATATGTGAGTTTTGATGAAGACTGTCTCACTGACCAATTTTAGTCCTCTTTTCAATTAGGCTTCATCTTGGACCTGTCTTCAGCCTGCTTAGCCCTTTTTGGCAAGAATCTTGCCAAGGAAGTATAAGGAGAATCTCCCCCAAATGCCTGCATTGTTGATATCTGATGTCCCTTGATATCTGTTTAAAGTCCTCATTACAACCCTTGATATCTGATCACTTTGGCCTGCCTTTAGCATGAATCTTGTTAAGCCAACTTACTGAAAATCTCCCTATTCATGATTCTCTCCTCTTAGAAAATTTCTACCTGCTGATATGCCCCGATTCGAGAGACCCCCCCGAAAACAAACCACCAGAGTCCAGAGTCAAAGCCAAGCGGCAAGGGTCGCTTATTGCAGGTTCGAACCCGGTCCTCCGCGCACTCGTTGCCGGTGACGCTAAGAGTCCCCGAGCAAGGATCTTACAGCTTCTTTTATAGACAGGCACAAACAAGTTAGGGATTTTTTTGAGGTTACAGAGCTGTTATTGGTTGACATTTAAATTTGAACGCTCAGCAGAACTTGATTGGTTCCCGCCTTTATTTCAAACCACAACCGGGCACGCCCTGGCTGGTTTGGGGAATGGCGGGGGTGGGGGTGGGGGTGGGGTGGGGGGGGGTCTTTTCTTTGCAGTTGTGAGTACACCTGGTAATTTTTCTCTTAGTCTCTCACTGACCCTGTCACTTTTCTCTTTGGCCACGAATTCCAAATTGTGCTTGTTGAACTTAGAGTTGAGCTCAGTGATACACCAAAATCTCTCCTTCCTATTGAAAAAGTACCAGATAAAATTTGTCTTTACTGCCTTCAGCAAGTGTCTGGATCTATTTCTCTTTAACAGTTTGCATTATTAGATTATCTCTGATAATCAGACACAAATGCAAATCTTCTCTACCAAAATACAATTTCTCTAAAACAGATAGCCAGCTAGAATGAGTTCCTCAATTCTATCCCTCAGAGAAACACGCACTGAGCAAAATGCAATCACTGCATCCAGAGGTATGTCTGTGATCATTAGAAGTTGCCCATGAATTTGTAGCTCTAAGTACCAAGCTGAGAGATGCTTCTGAAAGAAGCCAACAGCAATAGGTAGCTCTATGGTTCAATGGAAATACTGCTATCCACGGAAACACTGGCTGGCCCTGCATTTTTTGTAGATGGGATCATTTTCTCTCCAGTAATTACACTCCTTTGAGCTTTCACCTCATGTACATCTTTGGCATTTCGACTCCCAATAACATTTCCTAATGTTAAAATTTACTCTATTGTGAACTTAACTCTGAATGAAAACATATTTATAAAGGAACTACTCTGCAAGGTGCAGAAAAAATCACTATAAACAGTAGAATTTATTATAATAAAAGCTGTTTTTGCAGGTGCAATAAAATTTGGTTTTAAGTTATATTGACTTACTAAACATAGATTAATATAGGTAGAGATATACATTACACTCTTAATTTATAATTCCAAAAGCTGAAGTATTTGTTCTTTAATAATACCGTTTTTCTTTTCCTTAATGAAAAACTACAAGTCATGTAACTGTTTCATCAATGGCAAAATGAAGCAGCAGGTGAAAAATCCTACTGTTGTTTCCATCCATAGATATAATGTCAATGGTAGTGGGATAGAATAAGACATCAGATTTCACCAGGCAAAATCTGTTACCTAGCACTGCTGTCCAAAGCTGCCTGTCTTTACCTTGGGTTGATATCAGCCTGTAATGGTAACTGGTATGTTTTGCTATTCAGCCTGACATATACTCCTTGCTGGTAATGAGATTTGGAAGGAAAACCTAATGACATTTCCTACCCAATATATCTGATGGCGGCAGAGTAGAAGACAATGCTATGCAGGGCGTTTTTCCTTCCCCGTGAAGAGTAATGTCACAGCAGAAATCTTTGGCATGGAAGTTGCTTACAGTAGACTTATGTCACTTTGAAAATAGCAGTAACAACAACAACAATAATAATAATTCCATGACTGACATTGAATGGTATAGCACACCACAAAATCTTAAAATAATTTAAGTGACAAATGACAAACATTTCAACTTCCTTGCAGTTTGTGGACATTTTCCCCCCTAAATAGTTTGAGTTTTCTGGTCCAAATGATTTATATTTTTTTAAGATAGAAAATCCTTTAAAGTCTCATGTATTAATAATAGAAACATACTTCCACTAAATCATAGGTTTTTCTTTACTTCTATGAAGTAGTGAATGATTTTTATTCAACCTGGAAGTGTTCCCTTCACTCTGTAACAATCAACTTAAATGTCATGAAGTCTCTAAAGCTTTATCAAGCTTTCTCCTTTAGAGTAACTGTTTTCCTCATACTATTTAACAACATTTGTTTATTAATTTAATACACTTATTGAGTGTCAGCACAGGTTTTGAGCAAGAAAATATAGTAAGTTAAGAGACATATGTTCTCTTTCTAACAGGGTTCACATGCACGGGGTAAGGAGAAGTTAGAGTAGATAAACAAGATGACTGCAGATTGTGAGAAATGTCATGAAATTAACAAAGTGGGTAATATATGACAAAATATGTGACTGAGTGAAGCATATTCAAAGCATCAATCTTCTGTAAAACGATCAGAAAAGACCCTGCTAAGGATATGTCCTAAGACCAAAGGATAGGAATATGGATGAATTGATGGTATCCAATCAAAGAGCATTCTGGGAAGTAAGAGCAGCAAGTGCAAAAATACTGAGGTAGGAAAAGACCTTGGCCTGTTCAAAGAACACAGAGACACCTGTAGGATGATCCTGAGGATCTTTGAGAGACAGGATACTACATCTTATATATCTTCTGATTCCTGTCTTCTAGCAAACACTTTAAAAGGAATACTACAAACTTTTTTGGTTCGTAAAGAATAAGCAATTGAGATATAGGTTTATAAAACTAACAGGTTTTTAAAAAATATATCATCTTGTGAAATGACATTAACATAATAAAATAACTAACAGCAAGATAGGATGATGTATAATTTTGCTAAAATTGTGTGGTAGAGGCAATTGAAGTAATTACGTGATAAGAGATATTGGTATCATTTTTTAATAGTCAAGAAAACTTTATTATTTTTGAATAAGGAAACAGATTTGAGCTTTCCATTATGACTGAATCTTTAATTTTAGTAAGAATCTGTCAATTTGAGATTTGATTGATAAATTTTAAGCAACATTTTTTAATGGTGTTTAAGGGTGAGTATGTTTGTATGTTTCTCTTATATTGAGAAACATAAAGTAAAGGCAATTATTAGTTAATGCTGATGTACTAGATCTAAGAAGTGTATATGCTGGAGGAAAAAAAAGGCAAATAACTTAAGAGTGCTTAGAAAGGTCTTTCATCATTGAGGTTGGTTTTACACACTTCCTTTTCTAAGAACTTCTCACCTTGTGCCATGTCCTTCATTTATGACATATTTATGAATAGTAGTTTACATGACGCTTTACCAAAAAGAATAAACATATCTAGAACATTTTTAGGACCAACAAGATTTTTGGAAATACTCTGACCATTTTTCAGTTAAAACATCATGGTCTTCTGTGCAAGCTAAAGAATATAGCTTATTAAAATTAATTAATTAAAAAAAATCAAAGGGGGCGCCTGGGTGGCTCAGTCGGTTAAGCGGCCGACTTCGGCTCAGGTCATGATCTTGCGGTCAGTGAGTTCAAGCCCCGCATCGGGCTCTGTGCTGACAGCTCAGAGCCTGGGGCCTGTTTCAGATTCTGTGTCTTCCTCTCTCTGACCCTCCCCTGTTCATGCTCTGTCTCTCTCTGTCTCAAAAATAAATAAACGTTAAAAAAAAAAAATCAAAGCTTTCTTATATTAGTAATATTTACTGAGACCACAATAAACATTTTTGAATTCGTTTAATTGTTGAAAAATCTTTTAACAATATTAAATTTACTTTTAAGGAATTTAAGTTCCTGTGAAGATTGGGTACCCAATTGATAAACATTTTCCTTTGATGCTATTTGTTTTCATTCATACAGATTTTTAATATAGATCATCTAATTTTAATGTAGTACTGACTTTTGTATGTTGGAAACTACAAACAGCCCCAGGGTAGTGATTCTGTTGAGGAGCTGAGGTTTTTATTGAACTTACTGAGATTCTCAATGTGTTTACTCTGTGAATATATTTAGTACATAAGCAAGACATTAGGAAAAGAAAGGAGAAATGGTTGACTTGTTAAGATCTTTTATATGGTTATCATGTGCCTCTCGTATTCTCAAAAATATTAAACATGTTCAAAGATATAGTATTTCTTTTCATCTTCATTTTCTCTGTAGCTCTTAGAGCTATAGCAAACATAGTAGGTACTTGATAAATACTGTGTGAATTGAGTGTGTCATTCTTGAATGATCTTTTTTTTTTTTCCTGAGAAGTTACCTTTAGTTTTTGATTCCAGATGGAGACTACAGATCAATACCTATTATTTCCTAGAAATGGGGCAAGAGAGTAGCTGTTTATTGTAAGGATAAAGCCCACAGACATATTTTGTATTCATTAAATAAAAAGAAAATTATAATTTACGCCCTAACTTAAAAATAATTAATGGATGGACACGTGAAAATCTATCCCTGGGATAAAAGAATCTAGATTTGCATTGTTCTGGATTAAAAGATAGAGACTAGGTAATATTGTTAAATATAGTATTAAATTATGTCTAATATGTAAAAATTAAAAATGCATTTATTCTTTATTCATTCATTTAAAAATAATATAGATTTTGTCCAGCACTGTTGATGCTAGAGAAAATGCTTTGAAGGAAACATAATTTTCTTAGCCTTATGGAATTTATGTTTTATTTGGAATGACGAGTGGGAGAAGAGGATAATAAATGAATGAATGATTAAATTTATTATAAGCTAAACAGTGAAATTTACTAAAAAGAAAAAAAAAACAGGTTAGGTAAGGGAGATTATAAACTGCCAGGTGTGAGCATATTGCTATTTTATAAAGACTTCAAAAGCACTGTAACTAGGGTATAAAGAGTAGCCAGGAGGAGACCTCATTGCTAGAGTGTGATATGAGCAAAAGTTTGACAGAAGAGAGGAAGTGAGCCACATGGCTGCATGGGGACAGAGTGCTGAGGGCAAAGGCCCTGTGAAGAGTGAATACTTGGGAGTGTCCAAGAAGCACAGAGATCCAATATGGCTGCAGTGGGAGTGAGTGAGCTGGATGTCAAGAGAAAATGAGATTGGAGGGATAATTTCAAAACACTAGGCACTACTTATTCCAAAAAATACACAGTTTTATAACAATAAACTTATTTTCTAAGTGTTCTTTGGTATCTTTTATATACCAAGCATGCTATTAATTGCTTACTATGAATACTATTTAATTCTCATAATCATCCTGTAAATAAATCTTAGAGAGGTCATATAATTTGGCAAAGTTATGAAACAGGTAAGTTCCTGAAGAGAGGCAAATTTGTAGCCAATATTGTTTTTTTCTTTTTATTTATCTTGAAAATTATTTATCACTTATTAATTTAATTCCTTTCTTTTACCTGTCTATATTTGGATGGAATGATCTAAGTCAGAACAATATTTAGTATGCAACTAACAGCAGCCTTGTCTCTACGGAAGTGGCTGAAGTATGCTGCAAAATAACATTCTAATATCCGATTCATTGAGCTGCACCCATTTGTCATGGCGTGCGATAAGTATCTAGCAACACCACTTCTGCACTTATGACCTGTTCAAATTTTATGCCCTATACAAGTGTTTGCATGCTATATAAATCCAGCTGCAAGCTGAATATCTGTAATCACAGTTAAAAATTAATAAATTAATGATCTAAACTCACAGTTTAAAAGTAATGATCCTTGCACAACAGAGGAATAAGCACTAGCTAGGTGAGCAAACCGAATGTAAGTTTGATTCTGAATTCATATTTTACCCAAATATAATTGCTTCTGATAAAGACCAGTTTCAGAGGAATTGCTCTTCATTCAGTGCCTTTCCATCACTCCAAAACGTAAGATGAATGGAAAGGGGGATTGTGTGCTAGTGCTTAAACAAAGTGAGAACATAAAGGACATTTGCCTATCAGTGGATCTTATACAGTTCAGATAGATTGTTGATGTACCAGAAGGTTCTTTTGAATTAAGTCACCAGTCATCTGAAGCTCTTTCAGAAGTTTAGACAGCCCAGCAGTGACTTGCAATTTCTGATACCAGTGACAAATGACCTAAATCAAAAATATTGGATTTGCATATTCATAATGCAATTTGAGTACTAATGCTCTTGACCGCTAGGGAACTCTTGATATAATTATGTTAATTTCCAATATGTTTCCCAATGTTCTCTCTGTACCAGTGATTGCTTACATGAAAGTTAATATTTTATATTTAAGATAAAGCATGAAAATAAATAGCACTATTTGTTTCATAGAAGCTGTATTATATTAGAAAATGTATTCACATAGGAAATATGAAGATAATTGACAGATTGTAGCTGAACTAATATTGAATTTGTTTATATTTAAATTGCCTTTAGATCAAAGTCACTATATTGTAACATTTCTGTGAAAAATGCATTGGCTAGAGAATACTGCAGTTCGTTTGGCCACCTTAACAATTGATGCCATGGTTTCTTGAGCAATTTGACTGCAGCAATATACATAGAGATGTAGACAGACAAAAGAAATGAATTGACACGCCCCTGTCCAGTGCAACTCAGAATAAAGCCTTGACAATTATTAAGCAAATCTGTGAATAGTTAATAATTAATGGTGTGAATACATACAGTACCTGAAAACTAAATAATATAAAAAACACCTTTTGTTCGACCTACAAACATAAAATATAATTCAACTCTGAATGTTTCCATCAGGTTACAGGGAAGTAGATGTGCATATCTCAATGAAAATACAGTCATGTTCTCTTCTTTTTGAATATGCTTGGTAAATTCCTCTGAAGGAGAGGTTAAACAAATTTTTCCAATTTACCTTGGTTTCACCAAACAAGAATATCAAATATGTCTCAGTATAACGCATATAAAATATTTAATACATCCAAAACACTATGTGACACAGTAAGGAATTAAGTTCCTCTTTTTAAATATAATGATTGAAAATAGAAAGGCATTAGAGTAAAAATGAACAGAACAAATACATGCATGGTTATGGATTTGAGGTATTATGAGTGATAAAGTGTTCATTGTATGATGATCATAAAGTTGAATTTAGCAGACCAATTTTATTGTGTAGATTAAATAAAGATAGTAAAATTCTTTCTAAATTTCGGCTACTTAATAGCAAATGTTCTTATTGAACAAAAAGAAAAGGACTTGCTGATTAGGAGCCTTGAGTTCCAAAGCTCTGTTTTATAAAGGTGTCTGAGAACTTGCATAGAGTAATGTTTGAGTGCCTCAGTGGTAACCTTAAGAATAAAAAGTCATTGCTGAAGTTAAGAAAAGGACATTTTTGTTCAGCAAGATCTAACTAGAATGAATAAAAATGAGATCATTAATCAAAACAATGCCAATGTCCAAGAGATTCCAAAAATTTAGAAAAGAAGGGTATTTCTGCATGAAGGAACACATGTCAGAGAAGATAGAGGTAAAAAGGCCCAAGATTTGAAAAAAAAAAATCACCAAGAAGCCACTGTGAAATAAATTTGCATAATGTTGCATTTCACCTTTCCCCAGGGAAGAGGACATTTGATCAGCCCTAGCCAGGCCATCCTTTGTAATTATAATTACTAACTATTAAATGTAAAATTAAGTAGCATTGTATAATTGTGTATATTTAACTGTCTCTGTTAATGTTATACTAAACACCCAAGGAAAAAAAAACAGAAAAACTTTACAGCCATATTATTTTATATCAATTTATATTCAACTTAGATACTCAGTGCAGTATCTAAATTGAAAAATTTAATAGGGTATGAACTAACCAGTATTATCTAAGAACTTTTTGCCACTTTACATTGGTCAAAACATTCTTACTTCCTGTATATTAGTTTCTTCAACAAAGATAACAAAATAGAGAAGGTTTTAGTGGTAACAATATAAAGTAACCAAAGACAATTATCTAAATTATATCTTCTAACATACAAAGAAGTTGTAGAGAATGATAAAAAAAAATTGTACTGAAAAATCAAATTAAGGAATCATAAATTTTAAGATTGAATCATTAACACAGATGATGAAGTAAGTTTTATTTCCATGTATAAAAAGCAACTGATGCTAATTATTTTGAAGTGTTTCTTTTTTTATTTTTATTATTTTTATTTTATTATTTATTTTTTTTAATTTATGTCCAAATTAGTCAGTATATAGTGCAACAATGATTTCAGTAGATTCCTTAGTGCCTCTTACCCATTTAGCCCATCCCCCCTCCCACAACACCTCCAGTAACCCTCAGTTTGTTCTCCATATTTATGAGTCTCTTGTTTTGTCTCCCTCCTTGTTTTTATATTGTTTTTGTTTCCCCTCCCTTATGTCCATCTGTTTTGTCTCTTAAAGTCCTCATATGAGTGAAGTCATATGATTTTTGTCTTCTGACTGACTAATTTCACTTAGCATAATACCCTCCAGCTCCATCCATGTAGTGGTAAATGACAAGATTTCATTTTTTTTGATTGCCGAGTAATACTCCATTGTATATATAAATATAAATATATATATATACACACACACACACACACACACACACACACACACACATATATATATACCACATCTTCTTTATCCATTTGTCCATCGATGGACGTTTGGACTCTTTCCATACTTTGGCTATTGTTGATAGTACTGCTATAAACATTGGGGTGCACATGTCCCTTTGAAACAAAACACCTGTATCCCTTGGGTAAATGCCTAGTAGTGCAATTGCTGGGTCGTAGGGTAGTTCCATTTTTAGTTTTTTGAGGAACCTCCATACTGTTTTCCAGAGCGGCTGCACCAGCTTGCATTCCCACCAACAATGTAAAGGAGATCCTCTTTCTCTGCATCCTCGCCAAATCTGTTGTTGCCTGAGTTGTTAATGTTAGCCATTCTAACAGGTGTAAGGTGGTATCGTGGTTTTGATTTGTATTTCCCAGATGATGAGTGATGTGTAGCATTTTTTTCATGTGTCGGTTGGCCATCTGGATGTCTTCTTTGAAGAAGTGTCTATTCATGTCTTTTGCCCATTTCTTCACTGGATTGTTTGTTTTTTAGGTGTTAAGTTTGATAAGTTCTTTATCAATTTTGAATACTAACCCTTTATCTGATATGTCATTTGCAAATATCTTCTCCCATTCTTTCAGTTGCCTTTTAGTTTTGCTGATTGTTTCCTTCACTGTGCAGAAGCTTTTTATTTTGATGAGGTCCCAGTAGTTCATTTTTGCTTTTGTTTCTCTTGTCTCTGGAGACATGTTGAGTAAGAAGCTGCTGAGGCCAAGGTCAAAGAGGTTTTTGCCTGCTTCCTCCTGGAGGATTTTGACGGCTTCCTGTCTTACATGTAGGTATTTCATCCATTTTGAGTTTATTTTTGTGTATGGTGTAAGCAAGTGGTCCAGGTTCATTCTTTTGCTTGTCTCTGTCCAGTTTTCCCAGCATCACTTGCTGAAGAGACTGTCTTTATTCCATTGTATATTCTTTCCTGCTTCGTCAAAGATTAGTTGGCCATACGTTTGTGGGTCCATTTCTGGGTTCTCTATTCTGTTCCACTGACCCGAGTGTCTGTTCTTGTTTCACTACCATACTGTCTTGATGATTACAACTTTGTAGTATAGCTTGAAGTCACATATGAACAACCCAGTGCTAATATCATCCTCAATGAGGAAAAACTGAGAGCTTTCCCCCTAAGGTCAGGAACAAGACAGGGATGTCCAATCTCACCACTCTTATTCAACATAGTATTGGAAGTCTTAGCCTCTGCAATTAGACAACACAAAGAAATAAAAGGCATCCAAATCGGCCAGGAAGAGGTCAAACTTTCACTCTTTGCAGATGACATGATACTCTACATAGAAAACCCAGAAGATTCCACCGAAAACTGTTAGAATTGATTCATGAATTCGGCAAAGTTGCAGGATATGAAATCAATGCACAGAAATCAGTTGCATTCCTGTACACCAACAATGAAACGACAGAAAGAGAAATCAAGCAATCGATCCCAGTTACAGTTGCACCTAAAATACCTAGGAATAAATCAAACCAAAAAGGTGAAAAATCTATACACTGAAAACTATAGAAAGCTTATGAAAGAAATTGAAGAAGACACAAAAGAATGGAAAAAGATTCCATGCTCTTGGATAGGAAGAACAAATATTGTTAAAATGTCGATACTACCCAAAGCAATCTACATATTCAATGCAATCCCTATCAAAATAACACCAGCATTCTGCACAGAGCTAGAACAAATAATCCCAAAATTTGTATGGAACCAGAAAAGACCCCAAATAGCCAAAGCAATCTTGATGGTTCTTTTAAATCAGTGGATGAAGAAATAAACAAGGTGCCGTGATTTCCAGATTTTATTCATACGCGTTTCAATAAGATAAATATTAGATGGTGTACTTAATGACTGAAGGTTTCAAATAACCAGAGAATACATTATCTTTTTGAATAATCATATTATTAATATTATTATTAATTTTAGGCCTTTTATGTAGCTCTATTGCATACATTAGTTATAGCACAACAATTTACATTCTAGCTTTATACACTTGAGAAAAGAAGGGTATGTTCAAGTTTTTAAAAAATAGGTTTTATTTGTTAATGCCGCCTCTATCTAGATACATTTAGAGCAGTTTATATATGGAACTGTCAAGTTCAATTCATTTACTAATGACTTCCATATCTTTTCTGGCCTAAATTTCATTGAACATCAGTTGAATACTATTGGATACATAGAACAGATCATTTCCAGCATGTCACTTTTCTGCCAACAAACAATCTAAAAACTCATTATTCTCTACATCACATTCTACTTTGGGTGAGCAAATTTCATGTTGTGAGACAATGTCAACTATGTGTTAAACTGACGGTGGAGGTTCATGGATTTAATTTGCTAAAGCCACATATTTTTTTAAAAATGAACTCAGAGAAGGTAACTTCAATCCTTACACCCTCATAAAATATGATGGGCAAGGAGAACTGCATTACTGCATCAACAAATTTGGTATTAAGTATGAAGGGTGAGTGAGTTTTAGATTTAGTTTAAAACCTCATCTACTTATAACTAATATAACCAATATCAGGATGAGTAGTTATATAAAGCCCATTTATATGTTTATTTGCTTTAACCGAGGAAAACAAACAAAAGCATAAAGGTGCAAAACCACACATGCACACATGCATATCTACTAAGTAATGTAAGAGGTTATTCATCCAATTTTTAGCGAGAGGTCATATGCATACTATTCACACAGATATATAAAAGTGATTTGTGGAAATAAACTATTCTTATAGCATAAATTCACTTCATATTTTTAAATACAGTAAATACTTCTACAAAACAGAAAATGTCATGCATGTCTCTTTCTCATTTTCCACCTCCATTCTACTTTTCCAAGTTAGTTTTATATTCTAAAAAGTAAAGCAGGGAGCAAGCACATGAGTTATGACAAATCTCCCTAAGATGTTTCTAATTAGAGCCCTTTCACAGCACTCATTTTGCTTACCACCATTGTCCCTTCCCCCCAAATTTTGTACTTACTCCATCACCTCAAAAACATTTTAACGCCATGGATCTAAGCTACAGCAGCTTTTAATATTACCCCCAATTTCATTTTATGCTAAGAACCATTGTTCCTTTTGACATGTTCATTCTTATTGGTATCATTATACGTTTTACCAGAAAGTGAAATTTTAAACCACTTTAAGAGACAGTGTGTCTTTGCATGTCTGTATGTGTGTACGTATTCACATATAAACAGAAGCAACTTAGAGCTAGATTTAAATGAAAGTGGTAAGCTGTCAGGTGGCCGTAAACAGTCTCTAAAAGACTTACTCATATTCATGGAGAATGTAAACCAAAATGAGTTTACTTTGAACAGTACAAAGCACATTCTCTTGCAAAAACATTAAATGTGCATATATACATTTCAATAATTACATATCATTTTAAATATTTTAAATATGAATAAGAGGAACTCTCATTTCTAGCACTCTGCTCACCTATACCCCGACCAAACCTGCAAATGTCACCTTCACAAATTTTGAACCTATGAAAACTGAAACTTTAGTTTATCCAGTTCAGTAAATTATCTTTGTGTTCAATATTTCACTTTGTTCTGGTCTCTGCACAGTATACATTTTGTGGTAGTTTGTGAAACATAGAAGACAAAAGCCAGCATTTACCCAAAGTAGGCATTCAGTTGAGGAGAGCACCTCCCTCTGATCCATTTACAGAACTGGGAAGAGACAGCTATATTCTTAGTGTATCTAATCAGAGTTCTACACAAAAAAAGAAAGAAAAAAAAAGTAATCAGAAGGACATTTGAAGAATAAGATTTGAAAATTTTTCACAACTTATAAGACATTCTGATCCATAGATCCCAATAAAACCATGAAGGATAAATAAAAATGAATCTACACCTAGAACATCCCAATAAAACACAAATTCAAGAAGAGAAAGAGGAAATCTAGAGAACAAATAGAAGTGGCAGAGGGTGGGGGTAAAGGCGTAGGGAAGAAAGATGATAAAATGTCTTCCGATAAAATGTTACATTTACTGCTGTTTTCTTATCAGTGGGATAACATACATATATAAATTTTCTTAGAAAACATGACTTTCCACTTAAAACTTAATTACATTTCATAATAGAGCAACAAAAAATTTATTTTCAGAACAATGGAGAAATTTTGCCATCAAAAGACCTCTTTAAAGAATATTTTAAAAGTTGTATTTCATATGGAAGGACAATAATCGAAAATGGGAAATTTTGTAAAATGAAAGGAATGAAGAACAAGTTAATAAATGTGTGATGAATATAAGTGAATACTGACTGTAGAAACAAAATTAAATTTTTACTTTGGGGTTATAAAATGAACTAAAGTACACAACAGTAGCCAACAGGTTATACTGTTCACAGTTTCCTTTTATTGACTGTTAACACGGAAGGTTTCAAAGTTGGTTTTATCCAGCCGCTCACCAATGTCAACATGAACACCACTTTCTAAACAGTGGTATTTATGGATGCAGATATGGACTTAGACGTCGGTATAGGTAGAGTTATGCATGACAGTGGGTGCAGAGTTTTCAATTAAGCATATTTGTTTCTCTGTGTAAGTCCTATCTAATAACTGTTTCTATTTTAACCCAATTTTTCACTCCCATTCTCCTTCCTATTCCATGTTCTAGGCAGCTGTGTAAAGGTATGCATTGTGTACCTTTTGTTTTATGTACTTTTGCAAAAGACTGCTGTTCCATATTATGCATTTTTAATTAAGGTAAAATATATCACTGACCCAATGCCTTTCTAGATCACTTCTCTGCCTTTTGCAATCACAACGTCATTCTAAGGCCCCTTCTCTTTCTGGTGCCATAGCTTCTAAGGTCACGTTTTTGTATTCACACTAAGAGTATCACTTAACTATTACAAAATAAAGAAAAGCTTCTGAGTTTTATTTTGATTGGGCTAACTTAAGTCAAGCGCCCAAACTTGAAACAACACTTGTATAAGGGATGGAATTACACGGTTTAATTTAGGCCAAATAAGTCTAGGAAATGAGTCAATTCTACCCAAACTGTAAGTTGACTTTAATAAGAGGAAAACACTTGTTCTCCAAAGAAAGTCTGAACGGGAAAATGGGAAGAGAGTATAGATGCTGGATATCAACCAATAACTGTCTTTTGGGTTGGTGCTACTCCAAGCATGCTCTGCAGACCAGTGGCAGTCCAGTTTGTCACTAAACTGGTGAGATATGTAAAGAAATTGGGAAAGTGTTTGTTCAATTTAAGTGTATAGATATTCAACATTCAGAATCCTTATTTCACTCCTAACAACAAAATGTTGTGTATGTAATAATTTTCCGAATTATACATCTACTAGGATGCTTTCAATAATCTACACATATATTCTGTATATGTGTACATTCTACATATTTCATTCTGTGATATTTTTCTGATTTACTAATTTAAATATTATATACAGGTTATTAAATCCAATATGTAGAACAGTGAGGACTTAAATTTTGTATCTTCGCTTTTGTTGAATTTTTCTAGTTATTTATTTTTATTTTATTTTACAAAAACAGGAGAAACGAAGAAAAAGTTAAAACAAAAATTTAGTACTTCACCACACATACTTTAAGAAGACTGTTCCACTGGATTAAACTAAATCAATGGTTTTCAACCCACGTAAGTGCCAAGTGTCCCACATTCTTCAAAACATGATTTTTATCAGTTTTACTCATTGAATAAAGCAGTCCAAGGGCTGTGAAATACAATTTGCAATCCCCTGAATATGATGCTCTGTCACTATTTGATCTCACTTCTAGTCTTACAAGAAAGTTCCATTAAAAGTAGCTATTTTCTATGGGATTTTAAGATTTGTCCAGAGCTTAATTTCTTAATTAAAAATGGAACAATATTTATAAAGTAATACAAAATATAAAGCTAAAAGGCTCTTAAAACATTAGGAGCAACCTCTATAGAACTTATAGATGGAAAAGCCTAGATGATTCCATTAGCTAATGAACTAGAGGCTGCCATGAATTGTGTATACTCGGTCACACAACCTGTGGGGTAAGCCCAGAAATGTTGAAGTGACTTGTGAATAAAAATCTGTAGTCCTTCTCTTTTATTCCTTTTTCTTTATATTTGAGGTAATAGTGCTGCTTGATTCTTTTCCTTTATTATTTTTGTAAATATCAAAAGGGAGAAACATTAAAATATGCTTATTAAATTAAAAGCACATACATATGTAATGAATTATTACATTTTATAAATATACTTTTTTGATATTTAGGAACTATCCCCAGATGCACTATAAGTGTTTTTGTTCACTGATAAAAGTATTCACATTCATTTTTATAGGATTTAATAATTCCTAATTATCCTTAGATTCAATGAACCACGCTAAAATAGAAGTAATAATATTTTATTTTTTTGTTTCTTAATGTTTCCTTCAAAATTTTTTTAAATTATGTCTTATCAGAAGGAAAATAAATGGATTTTTAAAACAGAAAGTAATAGTTTATCATTGCTCAGTTTACTTCTAATAAATATTGGACTTTTTAAGGTCTATTTTTCTTAAGATATCTGATTTTATAATGCCATAGAAGGTATTTAAATTTAGAACAGTATAGAATTAAAATATTAATAGCTTAAAACTGTATCTCAGATTAAATGAGATCTCAGAGATAGTAACTCATTGAAGGGTTTTTTTTGTTTGTTTGTTTTGTTTTTTAATGCCAAACAACAGTTGCTTTAACTGAAAGGTTGTTAACATACCTACAGCTCATTTTACATTTCTTGTCTGTGGATGATTTTTTTTCTCCCCAAATGTATTTTACCATAATTCAGCAGTAAATAAAACAGAACAAAAGAAAAAATAAAAGTATGTGTCACATGCGTATCTTCAACAATTATTGCCAAATGGTTCTGACATTTTTAAGTGTTGTAGCTTTTAAGGAATAGAGAAATCTCAAGGAATATAGAGAAATGCTTCCTGTTTAGGTTAAAATTTGGCTCATTTAATGTATCTGTTTCCTTTCTTGTTGTTGTTAGTAAAACAAATTCTAGAAAAAATCCATATTTATGTCTATTTCTATAGTATATGATTGAATTCAAGATTTATATGCATTTAGAGTTATGGAATTCTTTCATAGTTTTATGAAGGATACCTTATATCTTATGCTTTTTATGTACAAAAGTCTGGAAAGATCAATTACATGGTGCCAGCAGACAGGACTAAAAAAAAATGACTATACTGTGTATTTATTCTAAAATTAGACAGAGATAGAGAATCCTAGTTTTCACTCCTCTTTTAGTAGAAAGCTACTTAACCTTCGGCAAGTCTATCTGTAAATAGACAGGCTCAAACTAGAGGAAGCTTTCTTTTAGGTTCTGAATTCTCTAATTCATATGAAATAGGTATTGCAGATTAGTAGAGTAAGAAGAGACTCAATGGAATCCCCAACACACTGAAGGTAGTTGAGTGAGTATGTGTCTCAGATGGGTGCAGGGAAGCATTTTCAATCAAAGCACATTTTGGCATTTATGCAGAGGATGCTTCTGCTCTCAGAGTCATCCTCCTATCAAACAGACCTAAGGTAAGAATTCAGACTAAAGTTCTTTAGCTTCAGCTGTGCATAGCTTTTTAAAGGAAGTGACTCCACTTGAATAAATACAGAATAATCATCTGTATTAACTGAAAAACTAAAACACTGTAAGTTAGGTTATTAGTTTCTTTTTAAAGAGAGGAAATATGTCTTTCATTTTATTATCACTTTCAAGTCTCTCCGGTGAAAATGTTGTCTCCCGGTTCCCATCTAGTGTGTTATATTTTTATATGCCATGATTTTTCATATTTCTTACAATCCTTTCGGCAGTGTGAGTTGAAAACTGGAGAAATGACAGTGAGGATATAAACAGTTGTTTGGGTTAGGTTTCATTTTTGTCTGTTTCTTTTGTTTCTGGAGCGTACCGTTGTGCTAACAGATCAACAGAGAAGCAAAATAATTAATCAGCCATCAATTTAAGATCAGTGTAAAGCTAAATTTTACCATATTGTCTAGGTCATAGTGGGAACTCAATAAATGTTTTTTGAAGCATTTACCTATGGCCTTTTTTTTTTTTTTTTAAGTAAACTCTACTGTCAGTATGGGGCTGAAACTCATAATCAAGAGTTGCATGGTCTACCAACTGAGCCAGCCAAGTACCCCCACCTGTGGCCTTTTTAAAAATAGCTTCCTGGAGTGCCTGGGTGGCTCACTCTGTTAAGCATCCAACTTCAGCTCAGGTAATGATCTTGCTGTTAATGGGTTCAAGCCCCGTACCCGGCTCTGTGCTGTCAGCTCAGAGCCTGAAGCCTGCTTTGGATTCTGTGTCTCTCTCTCTGCCCCTCCCCTGCTCGAGCGCACTCTCTCTCTGTCTCAAAAATAAATAAACATTTAAAAACATTAAAAAATAAAAATAGCCTATCACTCTGTAATTTTGTTTATTTCCCTTTTCAAGCATGTCTTTTTCATTTAGCATATTTCATCTTAATTAGGAGAGGTGTTGAGAGCATAAAACTGGTTTTGCTCTTCTCAACCCAGCCCAAGTTCGTCTTCTTTTCTTTTTGACAACATTAAAACTCACCAGTGATGATTTTGAGCATGCTCTTAACTGCCAAATTTTATTCTCTTTTTTTTAAAAAAAATTACTACGTATATAATGTATGACTTTTTATATACAACCTAATGACTTTATATACAACCTAATGTTAGTGACTTTTATATACAACCTAATGCTATCTAGGAGAGATATAGTATCTCTTACTGAAGTTCATTTATTCATTCAGTCACTTATTGAAGTGCCTATTAAATAGAAAGACCAGTTATTCACATTTTCCTTTACTCTTACTTTAAAGCTACAGTAACTCATGTAGACCCAATGGTAATAGAAAATGAACCCTAAAGAATTATCTTTTCATATAGAAGATGAGAACCAAAGATTAAAACCTAGGGTTTAACTATCTCCCATTTATATTTAACATATTTCAATTTGTGTTAGCAATTATTTTATTTTATTATCACGTATTAATGATAGTATAATCACTATTATTAATAGCTATTATTACTTCTGCGATGACTGACAGTATGGGATTTGGCTAAAGTCACAAAAGCAATAGTAACAGTGGTAGGTTCACATTAGTCGAACCTCAAGATCTAACTCTAAATCTAATGCTTTTTGTATTATACCATAAAAACCTCAAATAATCACTTCTTTGTTACAGGTGCCCCTAAAATCTTATGAATTTATAAGGAAATGAGGAAAGTCTCATAGATGTAAAAGCATTTTTGATCTAACAAGGAGAATTGGGATTATGGAGAAATATCCTGCAGAATGAATGACAAGAGAAAAAAGCAGAGAATCAGGAAATTGCCAGATAGGTAGAGGAAATACCATATAATTCTCTTTAAATGGAATATTGAAAAATACCAGGAAGTAATGAGACACATATTGGGAAAGCAGGCTCGATAAAGAGTATGAGCATGGAGTATTTTATTTTTATTTTTTATTTATTTTTTAAAGTATTAAATTTATTTCATTAAATGTTGTAGAAGCTATTTTTCAACTATGATTAACAGCAAACACTATGATGTTCTTTTGATGTAGACTATATTAAAAAGTCAGAGTAAAATGAAACATTTCCAAAAGCTATACCTGATGTAAAATTCAGTTATGAAAGCAATAGCTTATTAGTGAATTTACTAATAACAACATAGGAAAGGATAACACCATAAGAAATATTTTTACATGATTGAAAGTATTAATAATGAAATAAAATAAAGAATGAGAAAAATATAAGAAAACAAGATTTGGGAGTTAAACGGAAAACTTCAATTCCAGAAGAGAAAAGACATTTCCATGCTTAGAAAGAAACTTATGTGAAGTGAATCTGATATTCAGCATTACCAATGGAGGAAAATATTTTGAAAAACTAATACAGAAATTCTCCAGGGAGAAAAAAAAGCAACATATTGATGAAATTCTTGGCTAATACTATGGTTTCTTACTAGAAAAAAAGGGTTCTTCATTATCATAAAGTTTTCATAATCTCATTTTACATATTTAATATTCTAATACTATTTTATTAGATTTTTATGCTTAAGCAATACGCATGAGAGTTTACATTTATACAACATCTGGTTATCTACATTGAATTACATCATTAATGGGCTTCTAAAAATTATTGACATGATATATCTATCCCATAAAGAAAAAGATTAAATCAGAACATTTAGAGATATTTTCAAAAGCTTCCTATGTGATGATCATGTTTAGGGAGAGCTGGGATACATGGTCATAAAAACTCTTCAGATTCAGCCAAGCAAATGAACTCATGGTCTTCCAATACAACTTAGTTGTTTTTTGTTTGTTTGTTTGTTTGTTTGTTTAGTTTGGTTTTTTCCAAGAGCCCCTCATACAAACAGGACACCATCTTTCATCTTGTTCTACAAGCCAGCCAGGGAGCTATTCATCATACTTCCCTTCTTTCACTTGAGCATGGAGTATGTTAAATAGCAGGCCAGGATTTTTTTCTAAATGTGTAGGGAAACCATTAACATTATTTGAAATCAAAAGAAAACAAAAGTAAGCTTAGAACCATGTTTCTAATAATTCATTTAGAGGTGAATTTAATTTAAATTGCAGGGGTGCCTGCATGGCTCAGTCGGTTAAGCATTGGACTCTTGAGTTCAGCTCAGGCCATGATCTCAGGGTTATGGGATTGAGCCCTGCATCGAACTCTGTGCTGACACTGTGGAGACTGCTTGGGGTTCTCTGTCTCCCTTTCTCTCTGTCCTTCCTCTGCTCGCACTCATGCTCTCTCTTTCTCCAAAAATAAACATTATAAATATATATTATATATATAATACATATATATAATATATATGTTATATATTGGAATGGGAAAGGAAAAACACTAAAGATGTTGAGTTTAGGTAGTATGAGAAAAGTCCTGTGCTATGTAGTGATAACAGATATAGAAGAGCATGTCAATAGATGCACAAGATTAGTAATTGAGAAGAAGAAAATAACTCTGAATCTCTGTGCTTTGGAGAGTAGAAAAATGATGGGAACGCCAAGTGTAGGAAAATAGGAAGGAAGACAAATTTAGTTTGATACATATTGACTTTAAGACATTAGAGGACTATTCAAAAAAGAGATGATCACCAAGGACTTGGAAGTGTGCTAAGATATTGTGATTCCATTAATGTGTGAGTTCCTTAAGGGCATGACCTTTTTGTATTCTAAACAACAATCACAGAGTCTCAAAGTGATATGTGCCTAATACGTCTCTTATAGTATAGGTTCTAGACAGAACACAATCGACAAATAAGCACTACAACTGCTTCCTTTATGTCCTGTATATATTATACATGTTTCTACCTTAGCATCTATAATCTTACTGCTGTCATATATTTAAATAACTGTCTCTTCCTACTAAGTTATATATGCACTTTGAAGGCAGAGGACATTTCTGAGTCATTATGTTTCTTGCACATAATTTAATACTTGACACATAGAATACGCTTAATCAACTCTTAGTGAATAAATAAACGAATGAATGTCACATCAGAAAAACACCTGAGGTGTAGTAAACCTGACGTGGGGAACTGCACCACATTTTTAATTAGTATTGTTGTATACTGTCACAGTATGGAATGCCCCAGCTCTCTCGTATATGCATAAATAGATAAAACCGATTAGTCCTAACTTTTGTTTCCACTCCTCTTTGTTTCAGAAACAAGATTATTAGAATTAGGATTCTGATAATTAAGGATTACCAATGATTTTATGACTACTCTTACTTGTAAGAATAATTCTTTTTATCTGCCATTACTTTTTAAAATTATGCTATCAAGCAAGATTACTCAGTTCTACTTTCCTTATTATAATTTTTTTCTGAATTATTATTTGGTGTTTGTGTACACAAGTCAATAACAGTTCCAACACTAAAAACATTAATTTTATTATCCAATACAAACTTTATTTTCACTTAACCTGACTGAAAATGAAACTAAAACTACATTTAAAATGTTAGTGATCTTTGTCTATTTCCTAAACCTTTTTAGATCTCACTGAGAAAAGCATTAGTTTTGTCCTTTTTTCTTGGCTTATCAGCAGTTTTTTGAGTTCTTTACAGAAGCAGCAACAATGGAAAAAAATTCCAGTAACATATTAGCTGATATCTTCTCCAGATGGCAGTGACTCTATTAACAGCAGGAAAGCAAACTTAAGCACCCAGCTTGCATCCAATCCAATACAAAGATACTCTAAGAGAATATCTAAGTTGGGTCATCAATTAAATTCACTCTGAGGGGCCATTAAGGTATAATATATTGTCAGTTCAGCTAAATTACAGTCCTAAACAAAATCGGCTTCATTTGTCTTCTGTCTGTAGCTCCCCCTGTTGGCAATATCATGCTGTTTACCTACAGCAGATGGAATAATACCCAAGAGCAGTGGCGAGTAACTCATCATCGGCAAGGTCAAGCCATCTTCATATTTCTATCCAGATGCTTGTGGGTTCCAAGTTCTTATACCATCCCTCACAATTGAAATACATTGGTAATAAATAAATTCAGGGAAAGTATTGCCTCATTTAGAAGCTAGGTGAATTCTCTATCAGCATCTCTTATTTTTCAGATCAGCCCTTCATATAAATCTTCATGAAACATGTGTGCAGTTCATCTTTCAGAGTGTTAATGGCTAGCTGTGGCTTAAAATATTATATTGTGAGCATTTTATTCAAGAGCCACTGCAGTTGATTAATTCTCCAAAAAACTTTGTGGAAAGTTAGTAGGGATGAATTTAAATGTTGTTTGAATAAACTTCTCTTGTTTTTGCAGATAAATTCAAAAGATGAAACCAGGGATAGCTAACATATGAGATGATGCTTGAATTGTTAGAGCATTATGAAATACAAGATATTAATGTTTATTCTTCACCTCCTTGGTAATCTGCTAGATACCTAACTATTTAAAGAAAATGCATTGACAAACATCAGAGCTCAGAATCTGAACATTACACACAGTTCGCCATGCAAGGATAATTAAAAAGGAATTCTATTCTTAACTCACATCTGTCAAAGAACATTAAAAACATCTAATTCATAACCACAGCAATCCTTCTGAGTAGCTCCATTTCTTTTTTCCCCCAATTTTCTCATATATCACACCCTAAAGAACCTTTCATTTGCCAATTGTTCTTAGCAAATCCCTCAATTCTCAAGCATATGCTTCAAAATTTTGTGTAAATCTTATCTTTGTAAAGAAAAAAAAAAGGTAGTTTTCTATCCCTCTTCTCCAGTTTATAAATTTGACTCACTGAATTAAGTTCCTTCTACCAAGACTGGTAGTAAGAACAGGGCCTACAGTGGTAACATTCTCTTTGTTAGGGAAAAATGGACACTTAAATGGTCAATTTAATACTTTATTCTGCTCACATGAATACATGTACTTTGGAATATTCTCTCAAGTTAAAGACAATCATGTTTAAACTTATTATCTTTGCCATTATGTTTATTAACTGAGGTGATAAAATATACCAAAAGATAAAACCTAATTGGATTTTGAAAGTTCTGTTTTCTTGAATTCTTATGCTTTATAAGAATTTTATTTTTAAGACTAGAAACATTTGAATTTTTACCAAGCAAAATGTTTATAAGCCACTTGACATATCATTTATATCAAAGTCCACTCATTTAAAGTGTACATTTCAGTGGTTTTAAGTACATTTACAGAGTTGTGCAACCATGACCATATGAATTTTAGAAACTTTTCTTAGTCTCCAAAAGAAATTTTGAACTCTTTATCAGTCATTCCCCATTTTCCCCCACCTCCACTAATTAGCAACCACTAATATACTTTCTATCTCTATAAATTTCCTATTCTGATCATGTCACATAAATGAAATTATTCAGTATGTGGCCTTTTTTGTCTGGCTTTTTAAATTTAGCATATTGCTTTCAAGGTTCATCTACATGGTAGAATATATCAGTATTTCATTTCTTTTTTTTATCACCTAATAATATTCCATTGTATAAATACACAATATTTTGTTAATCCATAAACATCTTAGGAAAAAAACAGGAATCAATGCTGGTGATCATGTGTTGAACAACAGCTTAGCTACAATTCAAAAAGTATAAGTGATAAAAGAGAAGACTGATTAATTGGACTTAATTAAAACTAAAACATACTGAGCTTCATAGATCACTATCAAAAAATGAAAATTTAATCCATAAAATGTGAGAAAATATTTGCAAATCATTTATCTGATAAGGGACTTGTATCTAGAATGTATTAAGAACTCTTACAACTCAATAATAATACAATATAATTTTAAAATTAGAAACATGATATGAGTAAACATATCTTCAAAGAAGACATATGGAAATACTCTCAACATCATTAGTTAATAGAGAAATGAGTAGCACCTGGGTGGTTCGGTCAGTTGAGCATCTGACTCTTGATTTCGGCTCAAGTCATGATCTCATGGTCATGGTGGGATTGAGCCCCATGTCAGACTCTGTGCTGAGTGTGGAGCTTCCTTGGGATTCTCCCTCTCCTCTCTTTGCCCTTCCCTCACTCACCCTCTCTCTTTCTCTCTCAAAATAAATAAATAAGCATTAAAAAGAAATTAAAAAATAAAAAAATAGGTAAATGCAAACAATGAGTTACCACTTCACCCCTACTGAAAAGTCCATAATAAAAACATAGATAATAAAGTGTTGATCACGATGTGGAGTCATTGTAATTCTTATACACTGCTGGTGGGAATGTAAAATGGTGCAGCCATTCTGGATAACAGTTTAGCAGCTTCTCAAAATGTTCAACATAGAGTTACCATGACTTGCAAATTCCACTCCTAGAAATTCCACTCCTTGTGGCAACATGGATGGACTTAGAAGGTGTTATGTTAAATGAAACAGCAAAGACAAATACCATGGGATTTCCCTTGCATACGGAATCTAACAAAACAAAACAGAAACAGACTCTTCAATACAGAGAAGAAACTGGTAGTTGCCAAAGGAAAAGGGGTTGAGGGAATGGGCAAAATAGGTGAAGGGGATTAAGAGGTGCAAACTTTCAATTATAAAATAAGTAAGTCACAGGGATGAAAAGTACACCATAAAGAATATAGTCAGTAATATTGTAATAATGTTGCATGGTGATGGATGGTAACTAAATTTATCCTGGGGAACATTGCCTAGTGTATAGAATTGTTGTATCATTATGCTCTGAACACAAAACAAATGTATCATTGGTTAACTATACTTACATAATAAAAATTTAAAAAGTTTTCTAAAACAAATACATAATAGTTACTTTATCATAAAGCTAGCAAAATAAATCCTTTAAACCAATTTATTGTCTACATCCAAAGCTATTCTTCTACTCATTGGGTTTAGTTGGCACTCAGGTGGTTTATTATTGCTTCTCAAAATAAAGTAAAGGTACTTCATCAGTGTCAATCCCCTCTACATCTTTATCAAATGTCACTTCCCAAACCCTGCCTTGCCAGTATCTTCCTACAAACCCATGCATACATGCAAACATTCTGACATAATCATTATTGAGTATTCCATACAGAAATTACAATATATTTGCTTGTTTCCGTTCACCCTTTCTAAAATATGCATCCTCCCTTTTCACCCAAATATCCCTATGCATACCTCAAATACAACTTATTTTTCTTTTAAAAATTTATTGGTTCATATAGTCAACATTTTTTGAGTAACCTGTCTTGTTCCAGGATACAAATTTAGATGGAGGATACAACAGCTTAAAAGAAAGAAAGAAAGAAAGAAAGAAAGAAAGAAAGAAAGAAAGAAAGAAATTATCTCTTCACAGAAATCAAATTCTAGTAATGCTAGATAATCCTCAGAGTACTTTGTCCATAAAGCAATATATGATCATACACATACACACACCCTGACACCAGAACCAGCACCCGGACCACTACCACCACCACTAAGTTTAGATATGACTCTCTTTATTTTTTTTAAGTTTTAATTTTATTTTTTTAAGTGGGTTCCTCACAACCACGAGATTAAGGTCACATGGTTTACCATGTGAGCCAGCCAGACACCCCTAGATATGATTGTCCTTAGATGAGTTCCTAGTATTTCATACTTCTTTCATCATGTCCTATATCACACTATAAATAATTTATTTGGTTACTTGTGCAAAAGAATGAGATGATAGAACTGAGACTTGATGGATGCCGAGGAATTTTCTAGAGTGAACTTGTATGGTGTGGGGTTCTTTCGGAAAATATACAGCAGCTGCACGATGCTCAAGTGGGAACAAATATTTCCATATAGTGCATCCTTATAAAACATTTGTTGATTTGGCTCCCTGATTTGATGTCATTAACTCAGTCAATAGCTCTGCAAGTCCTAAGTCTTCTTTTTGCATACAGATGAGTCTTGTGCTACCAAGTAACAGGTTTGATGCTCTACTTTTGAAATATTAACAAAGCTCTTTCGGAAAGAATACACACAATTTGCCACTTTTGCCAGGTTTCCAAGAGCTTTTAGGGAAGAGTTATTAATATGCCATTGCCATCCCTTGCCTTTGGCTAGAAGAGCATTAGAAAACTAAAAATATGTATCTGTAGACATTTTAATTGCTGAAAAAAATGGATGTCTGAGCAACTGAAAAAAATCTATGTACTTAAAAATTTTTATATTCACATATGATGGATATCACCTCATCATGAATGTTTAGGCACTTAATGACCCAGATTTTTTCCACTTCATAAAATAGAATAAGTAATGTACATTTTCATAGTCCATTAATTCAGGTGACTCAGGTACCATTTAGTAAATTAATAGTTAAGTGCACTAAATTTGACATACTTACATAAAAGTAGATTTGATGAAATAAACATACATTTGAGTGCTGGCTATACTTATTACCTATCATGTTCTTACTTGATGTCTGTACTATGAAATCTGTAGATTTTTTTGTGTTTTTTTTTTTAATTTAAAAGGACAAGCGCCTCTCATCCTTTGTCTTACCAAAAACAAGACTAGACCAAATTCCAGAGAATAGAAAGACAATTATCTACCACAAAGCTTTACTTTATAATAGGGGGCAGGGATGATTTATCAGGTTAAAGAAGAGAATTCCACCTCAAATTGACTTAAAGCAAAACAAAACCAAAACCAATAAAAAAACAAAAACAAAACCGAAAAAAAACTAAGGTGTGGGAGAGGATTCATTGACTCACTTAACTAAAAAATACTGATGTAGATTAGGTATAAATGAATCCAGGATTCCAACCATTTCATTATCATAGATCTCATTTTTCAGTTGTTCTGTGTCTGATGTGTTGACTTTAACCTGAGTTGGATTCTTCATGCCTGAGACCTATACATAGTTCCAAAGATAAGTGCTACTTCCTGTGGTATATCCTATTGTTTAGCAAAGTAAATGATAGGATCATGTTCTCCCTGATAATGTTAGCAAAGATAACTTCATGTTGAACAGAACTACTCATTGCAAGTGATTGTTGTATTCTCATTGATCAGATTATAGTCACCTCCTGGAGGGAGGTGTGAGAGTTACCTCAGCCAAACTACATAGGCTGAAAGTGGAGGAAGTGCAAGTTATCTACTAGAAAATGGATGCAGTGTGGAAAAACTCAGAATTCTACCTCAAAGTCCAATATGCTATTAACATTTTAAGCTCACCCATACATAGAAAAAGAAATTATCCGTGTAATGATAAAAAATGACCCACTGTGACCCTTCTTTATCAAGTTGGGTGTCCACACTGACTGAGTTGAGTTTTGATGAATGTAAGTTTTGTACTTTGATTGCTTCCTTTCCTTCTTACCATTTGAAGTCACAAATGCCAACTGCTCTAGTTAGGAGTTCTATGTTAAGGATTAAATTAAGGAATAAATACTTGACACAGATTTCCTAAGCTAGGTAAGTAAAAGATTAAAGAACTAATTAAGATACCCCTGGCCCACAGTTTGAGGTAGGAAAAAAGATGCTGCCAGTTTTATCCCTCACTCTTAGAAGGATCTGCTTATACGTAATTTGGTGAGCAATTTTTTGTTCTGCTGATATACCTTTACATAGGATGCCCCATAAGAAGTGATAAATTCCATTTTTACTTCTTCAATATTGATATCAAGATTCCAAGGAGTAAAATATATTTGTCATGAATTCCAAGAAAAAAAAGGCTAAGAGATCAACAAAATATATCCCAAATATTTAATAAGTGAATTTCAATTGAGAAGAGGCTAAACATTTTACAACATTGGAAACAATTTTGTTCAGTTCATTGAAAACCTTTAAAAATGAGAAAAATATATAGATTTCTGTTACAAATTTTGGGAAGCTTTGGTGCCTACATGACATCTTTATGCTTCCCTCTGATTTTGGCTACATAGCTACAGTTGACTGCTCAGTGCACACTGATTTGGACAGAGAAGTGAGTCTGTTTTCTGTCTCAGGGCTTTTTTCCAAACTTATACAGGAACTTGTTCAACATACATAGCTACAACCCTGAATGGGAGAAGAGTTAAATGTCTCTGAAGGAACATTTAGTAAAAGAGAGATGAGAGATATTGGATGAGTATCTTTGCTTTGTGGATATGAGTACAATGGATGGAGTTTCTAAAAAACCAAATAGAAAACACCAATCACTAAGGGTTTAGAACAAAGCCATGTCTTTCACAATGGAGAAGAACCTAATTCTTTTTTTTTTTTTTCAACGTTTTTTAATTTATTTTTGGGACAGAGAGAGACAGAGCATGAACGGGGGAGGGGCAGAGAAAGAGGGAGACACAGAATCGGAAACAGGCTCCAGGCTCCGAGCCATCAGCCCAGAGCCTGACGCGGGGCTCGAACTCACGGACCGCGAGATCGTGACCTGGCTGAAGTCGGACGCTTAACCGACTGCGCCACCCAGGAGCCCCGAAGAACCTAATTCTTGTAAAAGATTTCCTAAGTTTGTAATAGAGACAATACCTTCTCATTGGACCTCAAAGGATGGAACTAGCAAAAATGAGCTATGCATGTATTTTCTGATCCATCGAATCATAATTATCAGGCAATCATTGTAGCAAACCATTGTACCACGGAAATGATGCCTTTGCGGGGCGCCTGGGTGTTTCAGTTAGTTAAATGTCTGACTTCAACTCAGGTCGTGATCTCACGGTTCGTGGCTTTGAGCCCCATGTCAGGCGCTGTGCTAACAGCTCAGAGCCTGGAGCCTGCTTCAGATTCTGTGTCTCCTTCTCTCTTTGCCCCTCCCCCACTCATGCTTTATCCCTGTCTCTCTCTCTCAAGAATAAACATTAAAAAAAAAAAAAAAAATGATGCATTTGGAATTGAAGCCAAGATTCAAAAGCAAAACATTTAAAAGTGATTTCAGTGACTAGCCCAGACCCCTTTGTAACTCACCTTTGTTACTTACATCTATCCTTCAGCTCATTCCTTTAACCTTATGACTACAGTAGGCTAGCCAAGAAAACTAGGTTGGAATGAGCTACAGTTTTTACTTCTGCCGCTCATCTTGAGGCATTAATTGTTTTTATTTCTTCTTTCACCACCAATTCTAGATTTGGATGGCTGATAATGAGGGAAATCTAGACTGGGTGGGTGAAGGAAAAATGATGAATATCAATTACAGTTTCAGGAACAACAGCATAAGTAGGACTAACTTATTCATCTAGATTTTGATATTATCTGCATTTGAAATTGCAGCTAGGCAAAACTTGAAAAATGAATAACAGTGTGGACTTAGTATGGGTCATGAGACCATGTACACAAAGCTGGAGATGAACTCTAGCAAATGATTTGGTACAACTTTTCCATTCTCTTGGACCACTTCTGATTTCATCCATCAATGTGGAAAAGAGCTTGGTGCATACTGACAAGTGATACCTAAAGCACTAATACAATGGATTGAATGTTTTCTGCCTCAAAGCTCCCCTCTGAAGTCCAAGATGCTGCTCAGTTTAAGCAGGCCCAACTCTGAAATGAGAAAGTTAACTCCAGGGACTATACTCAAATAATAGGAGAAGGGAGAAAAGGCACATATGCTCTAGCCTTTCATCCTTTGGAAGAAAGGATCAGGGAGGAGCTCTGCACATAACTCAGAGACCCTATGACAATGACTTTTGTAACATACATTTATTAACATTTTCTCCACCAGTACCTCACCCTACCTGTTCCATTTCCATATTCCTTCATTTTGTTTCACCCCACAAAGCAAATTCATGCAGCTAAGACAGTCTCAAGCTATTCTTTTGGGGGAATACAGAGAGTAATAGTATAATAATAGCTAGCATACATTATCCTTTGATTGTCATTTCAAGCAATATTTTATTCTTGCTTGGAGAACACTGAAAGGGTAGGAAGAAATAGCTGCCTTAAATATGTGACTCTATCTTTAGTATTTTATAAACAGCCCAAATTCCCTGAAAGATTATGCATGATGGTTTGGAGGGAGTGGAGAAAGCAAAACACCCTGGGAAATGAACAGAAGTAAAGTTCTGAACCCTAGTATCTCAGTGGGTCTTGTGAAGAAAAGGGCTGTGGTATGACTTCAGGGAAGGTGTCTGTGTAGTAGGAGGGCATGGGTGTTTGTACTCAGCAAAGTTTCTCACTGGCCGCGGAGAAGCAGAAAATTACTTGACATCAAAGGAGCACTAAAGGTTTCCACAAAAGGTATTTTAGTAGTAATCATATTTGATGGATTAAAATTGCTTATAACAATTAAACATCCCATATTCTAGAAAGGAAAGTGGAAGTGGCTTCAATAATCAAAAATATGGATTTTTCCACATTATTATGCACAGGTGTTCTTAATCAGGATTATATTAATTTAAAGAAATTAAATATGAGTTTATAGATTGAGGTTCATCACGTTTAACGCTTTACTTGGATTAATTGATTTAGACTTCAAATAGTCTTAGTGGATTGTTGTTATTGATGCTTTCTGCGTGCCAGGCATTTTCTAGATCAGTACAGTCAATGCAGAATCATCAAAGGAAGGTATCTTCTATTTCACATAAGAATAAAAACCACAACAAAAGTGGGTAAACCTTTGAATATCAAATAATGTCTTTTTTAGAGTCCACATGATAAAATCGAATTTTTCAGTTCTAAGGGCCACATTTTTATATTTAAATATCTCTAAAATTGTAATGTCTGATAATAATTGATGACTTACCATACTTTATTTGGCACTATTTTTAATAGTATTTTTTCTTAGAAGTACATAAAGTATTAGTTTGTTTTACAACTGAAGTGGCTTAATTAGATAAAACAGAGAAAGACAAGATAAAACCACAAATAAATGGAGAAGAAGATGGAGAGAGAATATATAAATTAAGAAGATGAAAACTGATAAATGAAGGACAAAAGCATGAAGGTGAACACAACAAGAAAATATAGAGACCTTATCACTGGAAGGAAAGGAAGAAAGTAAAAGAAAGATAAGGGTATGAAAAAGGAGATGAAAGAAATCAATCCCACAAGAAATGGGACTCTTGTCAGTTACAGGTGGGAGAGATGTTTCATTTCAGACAGCAGGAAATGAAAGCTTGATAGGTCAAAGCCGTATGACCCTACCAAGAGTTTAAATTAAAAAAGTGACCATTTTGATAATAAAAAGGAAAGTGAAATAATTTGTTTTATTTATGCTTAAGTCAAAGATCATTTTAGTGCTTCTATGTGCAATACATTTTCAGCAAAAAAAAAATCAATATGTTAAAAATGAGATTTCATAGAACATATGCACAAACACTTAGGATAACTTTGCTGTATTAGATTGTACAGTTCTGAGGAGTTTGTTGTGAAATGTAAATTACTTTCCTTGATCTCTTTGGGTCTATCATGTAAACATTTGACACATATTACCTTTTGTGCCTCCTTAAGCTAAGGTAGTATAAACAGACTGAGACTTACCAAAGGGAGGAGAGAAAATCCAATGTATATTCATTCATGCATTTACTCATATACATTCTTAGTATATTCCCGTTACTATGCTAGGATCTGGATATTTAGAAATGAATTAGATACAGTTCTTGTCCTTAAATATTGTGAAGTTAAAAAAAAAACCAAAACTAGGAGAGATAGAAGTCAAGATCATTAGAGATAGTGATAAATGCTGTCACTGATATATGCACAGAGTAGTATGTTGGGGGAAAGGGCTGGCTGGGCAGGATGAAATTTCAAGACAAGAGTAGGAGGAGGCCAATCAGTGCAGGACTAAGAGGGCAACTGAAAAAGGGCAAATCTAATTCTATTTACATTTCAATGAAGATCAGGGTGACAATTATTAATGGGCCTTTAAGAATTCTTGTACCTTTGTTCTTTTCTATGTTATATTTACCATGGTTTTCACATAATTAGTTGTTTTTAAAAGAGTTTTGCAAAAACTGATGGTGTTTTTTTCTTAAAGAGAAGGGAAGGACACAATTAGGAAGATATTTCAGGTGGACAAGTGCCACCTTTGACTTTCATTACCACATACATGTGTGTCTTAAGAGAAATATACTCTCTGCCCCTCAGGTACACAACACACACACACACACACACACACACACACACACACATTTATTTTCTGAGATTTTTGTGAAGTTCCTTTGGGATCCTGGGAGCAGAAATATCTTCAGGTGTAATTATGCCCAGAATCAAAGACTATTGGAAAGATACATGTAAAAAGCATGGACGCATGTGAATATTTTCTGGTGCTAAAAAGTCATCCCTCCTGGTATGAAACTTGTGAAGATGTTATGTTACACCTCAAAAGGGACTTTGAATAATCTTCCTATTTTGAGGTATGTAACCTTAATTATATCCACAGTTGGGCTCAATCTAATTACATGAGATTAAAACAAAGATCTTGCTCCAGCTAGAGTCAAAAGATGTGGCAAAAAGAAAATTCAGAGAGATTTCAAGTAGGAGAATGATTTGATACCCCTTTGTTATCTCTGAGACATAGGGGTCCATGAGTAAGAACCAGAGAAGGGCATTCAGAAGTTAAAGATGAACCCCAGGTGACAGCCAATGAAGGAATGAGGACTTCAGTTTTATATCTGAAAAGAATTAGATTCTGCCAACAACCTGAATAAGATTGGAAGGAGATTCATCCTCAGGGCCTCTAGATAAGAGCCTAGGCCAGCTGACACTCTCATTTTGACCCTGTCAGACTCTAGGCAAAGGAACCTGCCAAATTAATCTAGACTTCTGAACTACAGAACTGTGAGATAATAACTTTGTGTTTTTATGATCTGATTATGTTTTATAATAGTAATAAAAGCCTAATATAGCCTTAAAATCACGCTCCCCAAAGGAGGGCAGTGAATAGGTGTGGTTGTATGTATTCCACAGATTGTGTCCTTAATTGGCACAGTGCTCCAGAGTCCGTGTCATTGTCTGGCTTCCAGCTAGCTGCTGTAGGCAGCACTAATCTTTGCTCCATGAAATTGTGGCCTTGGAAGCAAAGTCACAGACCAAACAGCAATGCCATATATGCAAGGAAAACTACCTTAGCCACTTTGTTCAGAGAAAGGTCATTACCTTTACAGAATTTCATCTTCTGCCCGGAAAAAAAAAAAAAAAAATCCTGAGTAAATGTGCTCACATTCCTTATGGTAGTTTGAAATATGCCTACACATTTTCTGAAACTCCCTTCAAAAAGAAGAAGCCTTCTTCTTTTGAGTGTAACTTGGACTTGATACTCACTTTCAAAAAATACATATATTGGAAGATAATAATAAAGTAAAAGTGTACAACTTTACAGACTAGGTCATAAAAGGCATCACACCTTCCTGTTTGTCCTTTCTTTTGGATCCCATGCTCTGGAGGAATGTGAGGCTACTCATATGCAGCAAGAGGCCCATGTAGCAAGGAACTCAGACCTCCTGCCAAGACCCTTGGGAGTGAAAGGAAACTTGAGCCCACGCAAGCTTATAGTTCACAGCAGCCCATCTCAAAGCCTGATTGCCACTCCATTAGACTCTCTGAAACAGTGAAAGACAGATGAGTCACTTCAGCTAAGCTACTTACGAGTTCTTGACCGAAAGAAAATTTGAGGTAGCAAAAGTTTGCTTTTTTAAAGGTTATGTTTGGGGCTGCTAAAGGTAAATAATATACCTACATAATCACAATTTCTATTTTTCAACCTCATATTTCATTCTGAATAAAATGACATCAAGTTGTTATTGGTATTTCATAATTTTTTATGTCCATATGAAGTGGAAAATACAAGATCAAATTATCCCAGTTTCTGTATCAGAGTGCTTATGACTTCCCATGTGCACTGCCGTATTATATGCAAATAAAACCTGAAAAAATGATGTAAAGATCTGTTGGTTCAAAAAAGACTTTAGCATTTGTAATGTGATCCATCTTTCTTAAGTTGTTTGCTGTTTTTCCCCAAACTATGATATATGCGTATTAACTGCTATACACAAATCTCCACTTTCACTGATGCTAGTAGTTTGTAGAAAGAAAGTATGTAGAGCGAAAGAACAGGATCACTTACTACTTTAAATTAATATAGCTTAATGGAATTCAACAACTTTTTAAATCACATTGTTTTGCTATCCAGCGCCTAATATAAGAGTTTTATTATTTTATCTGAGTTATTTAAGGAATTCAAAAAGGACCTTTACGTAGATGCCAGCAAACGTAAGTGATAAAAGATAAGATTGGAACTCTGTCTGCTCCATGCAGGGTACAAACCAGGTAAAATGAGTAATAATTATGATATGTGACCTCATTTTTTATAAATCTTCCCCAGACATTGAAATATCATATAAAGGTCAATCATAGCAGCTACCATACTCATATTCTCTTAGCAAAGATGCTGCCCCACAGCAAGGTCTCTACCTGAGAGAAACTATTAGGGGCCACATTCCATCACATATGCTTTGGCCACAACTGAATGAATCCAGGAACCATAATCATAAGCCAGCCAGCACCAAATGAAGTGGTCTGGCATGAAAAGATTTATATCTTCAAGAGGGACAATGTTGGACACAGGGAGATCATCTCCTTTGGCAACTATAACTAGAAAATATGAAAGAGTCAAGCAATTCCTAATCAGAACAGACAGTGAGACTGGGTACATATGTAAAGCATGAAGCAGGAGAGGCAATGGTTGACAGTAAGTGGGCTTACGTTATGAGTATTTAGAAACTACAAATAAGCAAAAGCCAAAGGTCAGGAATCTATACAGGGTATCAGTGACAGATGCAGTAAAAAAAGAATAAGGGGAAGAGAAATGCCAATGATGACAGAGATTTGCAAATTTCTAATGACAAAGAAATTATATAACGTAAAGTGATATTAAACACTTCCATTCCTGAGGGTATATTGTTATTTACATGCCAAGTTTTATTGCTATTGCTGTTAAGAGATTTTATGGCCATTGTGTCTACACATATTTTTAAAATACATCTGCATTGCTTGAGTTAGACTAGGACTCTTTGGCTAGCAACCCTAAAATAAATGCAATACAATAACGTTTACTGAGTACAATCATTAGCTCTGTTTCTCTATATCCCCAAATGATGTGTGGATCTTCATGCATATATGTGTGCACAGACCAGTCCCCTTTTCTTTCCACCACATGTAATTATCCGAGTCATTATTTAGGTCCTTATGATGGAGAAGAGTATATAATTTCAAAAATACATTTTCACTACTTGGGAGAAATATATTAATAGTGTACTGATCAATCTCTATAAGGGCTTTCAAACTCTATGTTTAGAGTATTCTAACAAGTATTTATTCAAAATATTGTGTGTGTCTGTGTATGTATGTATTTGAGTGAACATTGTGGGAAAATTTGGAACATTTAGATTCCTTTTGTGGTGGCAAAGTTATGCTTTAATTGATCTACTCACAAATATTGCTGAAGAGATATTATTCCTACAACAAACTAGAGTTCAGTGTACTAGATTTAAATCTGCTATAAATTTATCTACATGATCTTGGGCAATAATTCAATTTCCCTGAATCTAAAAAGAATAATTTGTAAGATTGGTTTGTAGGACTGTGCTGATTAATACATGGTGTTCTTATGAAAAACAAATATGGAGGTACTTCATAAATTTTAAAAGCACAGATATAAGACATTAGCATTGATGACACGCTACAAATGACCATCAGCATGCATACTTGCGAAGGAGTTTCTCACCTGCCATATGTAATGTCCACCTAACTCAGAACTAGGCAAGATGCTTCTACTAGGTACAATAATTCTATCACATCTCTATTCCCAATCTAGTTGCCTAATATATCATAGTATATAGAGTGGTATTATTTATTTCTATTTATTTTATGTTATTTTTTATATATTTATTTGTATAACAGCAGTTATTCATCTTATAAGTAGAATATTGTATTCAATAGAGAAATTGTTTTTCTTCTCTAAAAATAATTAATAAGGAATTTGTAAATTTGAGAAAATAATGTCAAATAACTTTTTTATTCAGTTTTATGATGTATTTATTTGTTTATAAATATATATTTAACAAATGTTTGGTGGCCAAACATGTCACATTTCCTTGTTTCAAGCTGATTTCAGTTAAAGAAGATAGAAATGTAATTACAGTGATATTGTAACTACATCAAGAGCTATAATAATCTATTGTCCTTGCTAACTTTCCATTTCCCTTTAGCCATATCATGTTCTTAGTTCTCTCTGTAAACAGATTAAATCCCTAATTCGGTAAACACCTTCAACTTTTCTGACCCTCTCCCATTTATCATATTTTCTATGCCAGAGACACCAACTAGTTCAGTATACATTTCTGCCTACTTCCATGCTAAATCTTCACCACCAAGCATGGCTGGAGAAAATCATATTGATTAGTTTCATTTTAAACTCATGATCTAACAATTAGGAGGACATAATGGAATTTTACCCCAATTTTCAGACCTCCAAAACTCCTGCTCCATTCTTACTCTTAGATGATGATCTTTATTCCAATCTTACTAAGAAGACCAAAATAATTTGAAGAGAACTTCCACAGTCCCCCATCACCAAATTCCCATCTCTGCCTCATCTATCGCTGAGGTACTTTTCCAGGTATCAGCAAAGGACAACCTCTTCTACACAAGAGATCCCATCTCCTCTTCCGATTAAAGGACATGCCTGAAGGAATTCTCAGCAACTTCTTCTATCTTTCCTAACAACATAAAAACCTTCTGTTATATCTCCACTATTTTTAAAGAGTCTTTTTCACCTTATTTCGGTATTTAGCTACTAAACGTTTTTTTTTATTACAGAAAAAATTCTTGGAACTACTTTACTTTGTATACTCTTTCTAAGAGTATTCTTAGAGTATTCTAAATATATCTAAGAGTATTATCTTTGAATCAATCAAATCAAGCTCTCATAATCATTACTTTGTCAAAAAATGCTCTTGTCAGGGTTTCCAGTGACCTTCATGTTGCCAAATCCAATAGTTAATTCTCTGCCTCCACCTTATCTGATTTATCAGAAATATGTTATCACTCTCTTCTGCTAAAATTATTCTTTCACATGGTTTTGGAGACATATGCTTGCTCTGTCTTCCTTCTTTCTCAGTGATTACTTATCTTTTGTCATCTTTTTGGATTTCTCTCATCCCTCCTTGCAATCATTTTGATTTCTTCTATTTAAATGACCATATATATACGTATAACAATATGATATCACCAGCATTAAGTTCTTCCCTGATCACTCCCATCTTAAATATATAATTATCTATATAACATACTCACTTTGTTGTCTAATAGACATCTACACTTAACATGTCCAGAATTCAGCTGCCATTCTCCCTTCCCTATCAAACTGCTCTTCTTACAATCTTCCCTATCTTAGTTACTGACAAGGCCAGCCTTCCAGTTACTTTAAATAACAACCTCAGTTGACATTCTGGATATAGCCTTTTCCCTCAGAGCCTGCATTCACTCTATCAACATATGTTATAGGCCTTATCTCTAAAGCACTTCCCAAATCTGACCATTTTTCACCATCACACCTGCTACTTTCTTAATTTGAGCCACTCTCTTCTCTTGTCCAGATTATTACAATGGCCTCCTATTAATTTCCAGCTTCTTCCCTTACCTTTTCATTCTATTCTTAAACATAGCTAGAGTGACTCTGACATAAAACAAGCCAACGAATGCCACTCCTTTGTCTTTATGTCCCCAATGCTTCTAATGTCACTAAGACTAAAGCAGAACTCCTTTAGCCTATTGTTCTTATTTTTCTGAAACTGAGTTTTATTATCTATAAAATTGGTGTCAATGATGTACTTATTCCCTGAGGAAGCTGTGAGGATTAAATTAAGATTTTTTATTTATAAAACACATAGAAAGAAACAGTATTTGATGATTAACCCATTTTTATTATCTCATGTTTTTGCTCTGGCTCCCTATTTGGTCTGTGATATGTGTCTCAAGAATATCCTAATATTTCAGTATTTTCCTTTTGCTTTACAAACAGAGGCACAAAATAATTTCTACTTTTCCCTTAAGGCACTATTAGTGCAGTCAAACACATACCTGCATTCAAAATTTCAAGTCAAGGCAACTTCTTGTAGTGTTACTTGAGGTACTCACATACATTCTAGTAATGGTGCCTGTATTCATAATTACTTCTTATAATTCTGATTGATCAGAATCATGCCTAATAAATAAAGGGAAGTTTCCCTGCCATTTTAGCCAATCATGCCTCATTTGTACATGAGATTAGTCAGGCTGAATAGTGCAGTGAGGGAGTGAGACTTTTACTTAATTGACCAGTTAGAGAAATCGATTGGGAAAAGCAAAATGTGCTTTATAGTAATGAGGGAGCAATGGACATACAGGAATCTAAATCAAATAGACAAAAAGATTAAGAATGAAGGAAGATTAACAAATATGGGAGTAAAGTAGATCAGAAAATACAAAGTGTTTTAAAAAAACAAAACAAGAACAATAACAACAAAAAAGATCATGCAAAACAGGAGAGGCAAAATCAGGGTAGATTTTGTCCTGTCCTGTAAGAAAATAGTAATACTAATTTTAATCATTGCTCATGAAGTGCAATTGAAGAAGAGACTTATGTACATGTGTCAATGTCAGAATAACCATAGAGACACGGTCAACATTAAAATGTTGCTTCTTGGTATACTGGCAGACCCCTGTTGTCTCTGACTCTGGGAAAACAATTTAACTTAAGTCCATCCTTAAGATCATTCTTATGTCATATATATTCCACCAAAATTGAAATGGTATTCATTATGGAGATGGGTTTGGTAGCTTTCTTACTATATTAGTACAGTGAATCCATGTTGCCATTTTATTATTGGAGAGGAGATTTTTGGTAAAATTGTCATGATGTTTGCTTACTTACAAACTTCTTATTATAGTTAAATTTAGCCATGGAACCTTATTTTAGGAAAAAAGAATTTTTAATAGATTTTATTTAGTATCTGAGTGATATTTACATGTAAACAGTAGGATAAAATTAGTCATTACTAAGAATTAGAAATCATTAGTAAAGCAATGTAATCAATTAAAGAAAATCAATTTTCAATAAGTTATAAAAATATTTAAGATTATCATATCATAAATCTAAATTACCTTCCATATTTTAAGATCATTAGATTCTCTTTACCTATAGATAATAAAACTTCATGTATGAAATTCAATTTTTTAATTTCTCCAAATACATACACATATTCATATGAATATTATATTTATATCTGAATTGTCATCTTGGGGTAAGGTTCCCTTTATTGATAGAGGTTAATAGGATGGAAGAAGGCCTAGTGTTTGAATATAGAAACAGCAACATAGATAAAAGACAACGCACATTTATTGAACATCCACTATCTACTAGGGATTGCATATTTCTTATAAATGTCCCACCTAATCAATGAGGTGTCACATTTTTATCTATTAAAGAGATGACTAAAATGAGGTTTAGCAGTTGGGAGATGGATATAAAGTCACAATGGCATTAAGTTGGTATTTGAACCCAGACTATTATGACTCGTACATCTCTGCAATTAATATAAATTACACAGCTTCTAAGTTGCCCTTCTTGTACCTTCTAAAATGGTCTGGATCAAATTATTTTGGTTTTACCTCACAGCCTGCAAAATGTAAGAGGTTTTACACTCTGAAATTGCATTTAGAGGAAATACATATAGAAAGGCAAATATACCACATTAGTAAGCAAACACATCTTATTAGGCTCCAGCAGAAGCATAAGCAATTTTAGCCAGGTAGGCAAGAACTTGAAAAGCAGAATATTAAACCTGAATTTAAGTGAGCAAATAGCAAACATTTTATTGCAAAATTCATGGTAATAAAACCCAGAGGATTTGGTCTTTATCAATGGAGATCTTCTAAAGCAAAATGGAAAAAAATGTCATGTTTTTTCTGTTCTTGAAGAAGTGAGTATAGAGAACAAGGGATCATACTATGTGCAAAATAAGAACGGCCTGCAGACTATATCACCAGGAAAAACAACAACAACAACAAAACAAAAACAAAAACAAAAAAACACTGAACCAGCTGGCCCAAGGCCCTTCAAAGTTCTTGATGGCTTGGAGGTTAATAGGTTACTTGTGTGTGTGTGTGTGTGTGTGTGTGTGTGTGTGTACGTATGTGCATGCACATACATGCACGGGAGAGAGACAGGGAGAAAGAGAGAGAGAGGAAGGGATCTGTCAAAAGGCCTGGGGTGTTTCATCACCAACTGTTGTGACCAGATTTCTGAGATTCAGAAATCTCAGTCTTCATCCATGTGCACTAAGCTACTTGTTCACATCAATGTTAAGGTTACCAAATCTTCATGTCTAGACCAGACCTCCTCTTCAGCTCCAAGTTTCTATTTCCAAATTGCTGGTACTGTCAATTCTCCTTGTGGATTTTTTATGTGTGTTATATTTGAACTAGAAATTGAAATAAAATAATTGATATATGTAGTAAAATAACAGTGTATTACTTTTCTGAGACAAATGACGTCTCCCCATATCTCTCACTTCAAGGAAATTATGAGAAAAGATGCACATCAAATATAGAAAATGTTAAGTATCAATCTTTGCCCTAAGAGTTTAGATCCTTTAAACTTTCAGGCAAACTTAACTGCAGAAATATAATTTTTACTTAGCTTTATTAAGTTGAATATAATGACTTCATTTCCTAGTTATTCAAAAGTGGCTGTTTTAGTTGCCATAAGAATAGAATAATAATTGAATGAAAAAAAGAAAAGAAAAGGAAGAAATAAATAGGCTAGATGTAATTTATCTAAAAGTCTTATAAACATTAATAAAGCACACAAGCTTGATAAAGAAAACCCCAGACACAGACATATTTTTCCTATCTTCACTGAGTGGAGAAAAAAAATAGGGTGAGATAAGCCTAATCTCCAGAAACAGGTTAAAAAATGTCAATATTGCAGCTTGATAAATAGAGGGTAGAATTTTGAAAGGTTATGGAATCTTCTTTCTTTGAGGTCATTAGGAATAAGATTCTCATTCTCAGGGAGGACTCAGATTGTGTTTTATACTGAAGACAAGAGAAACACCAAGGAAAACTCAAGGTGACTTCCCATCCTATTTTTGTATTCCAAGGAATAATGCATTTATTTTTGAAACAATATTTATAATCAAATATAAGGAAGTCACAGAGACTGATCCAGCTGGCAATAGGGAGAAAATATTTCAATAATTCTTGTAAAGCAGCAGGGAAAGCAGGTTATTGTGTATGTGAGTAAGCAAGGGAAATAGTAGCCAGGCTTGATTATCCCCTGCCCCAAATGGACATGCCACTGCTATGAAGAAATTCCATCTAGTCTTCAAAATGAGTGTGAACTGAAGTAATGTAAAGAGGAGCTAGCCAAGCACAGCTAATCAAAATCCATCAGAAAGCATTATACTTGGCATTGTGCTTTGTTCTGTATAGGATCAAATTAAATGAAACTTGTGCCTTACCCTACAAGGCTCCAGCCTCCATCTGTCAGTTACACTTTGGCCTGTTCTCCTGATATTAAAAAAAAAATAAATAAAAACATACACAAACAAACAAAAAACACTTCAAGACTCAAAAGAGAGTACAAATTTTCTCTTAGGAAAGCACTGGTTGCTGGTTCAGTACAACTGATCCCATTCAGATAAGCATGGTCAAGACATAAGGAAAAGTATGGGGAAAATAGAATATACAGAAAAATTCACCTTCCTTGTCAGAAACAAAAATGCACATGTGGCGCCTTCCTTTGCACAAAGGGGAATTAATTGCTTAGTATTGGATATCCATCAAGATTTTAATGAGATTTTGTTTATCTATTTGTCCTATCTTATAGATGATATAAAAAATTCCTGAAGCAGTGGCAATGCTAATGAGTTCATCACAACAATGCGCTGTTGCTTTAAGTATATCCAACACATCTCCCTATGATGACTCCTTCGCAATCTCACACAGGAGAATGGAATATTTTGTGACAAACTTGCATTGACGAGGACAAATTCTGAAGTGAACTTTGCTAATGGGGTTTCATCTCATGATGGATATGAAATGTGGGAGGTCAGCAACAGCATCTTAGTTGAAGGAGAACATAAGGACGCACTATTTATCCATGTTCAAAATTCATGAACACAAGACATTCTATTTTCAATCATGATAAACTGTCAGCAGCAAACCCACAGAAGGGTATTTTCAAGTTTGTTCTTTCTGAATAGTCATTAAACTGACACACATATCACTTTGGTTTTGACATTTGAAAAACATATGATACCTTTATACCAGAGACTAATGAAGTTTAATTCACTATATTGCTGTTCATTCAGGTGTATTCAGTATTCAGCCTGTGTATATATCTGATGTATATATCTGATATACATCTGAGATATATATATGTGTGTGTGTGTATATATATATACACACACACACATATATATATATCTCCACTCTCTCAGCTAAAGCACAGCAAGATCATAGCCACTAATGCACACAGGCCAGCTCACACTTCATGGCATAGTGCAAGCAGGGGCATAAACATCTATAAAGAGTCATAGAATTTTAGTGTCACAGTCTAATCAGAGCAAACTGCTTGACCTTTGTTTATCCTGGCATTGTAGCATGTTTGAGTATTACTGAATGACTGAGCCGATCAAGAAACCTAAATAAGAGGCTCTATGGTAGGTCAACCTTTATCCTGGGAGAGTGGCATACACACCTTTCAAGAAAAGAAAGAATGGCTAAGAGACGTTTAATAAAATGTTGTATCTAACACAAATGACCCTCAGATCCAGTTCTCATGCACTCATGTAGAAAGGCAAGAGGCCTACAAAAAGAGTTTAAAAAAAAAGTGAATGTTGGGATATTGAGAACCTCTGATTCTTATTATTTAATCCAACAGCAAGGCAGCAAGAGAATGTTCATGGTTGCACTTTTAATGTAGGCTTTCAGTGACTTTACAAGACCATTCTTAGGCATTAGCAAGGTGTCAGCAGCTGCAGCACCTTTTCACTAGCCGTTGGTATTGTATTTGCCACTTTCAGTTCAAAATATAGCGTTAAATTTCACTCTTGTGAAATTAAGCTGAAAAGGAGAATAGAGGATGCCAACTTGTAAAAAACCACTTAGATGATCAAACGATGATTTGGCAGAGGTGTGAAGGGAGCTCCAGTTCTCACAATTAACATCATATAAATCACCTTTGTTTTCTATTATGAATGTTTGAGGGTCAAGATTAATAGTATCTCAGAAGCACAGATTACATAAAAATAAGAACATCAGGGGGTGCCTGGGCGGCTCAGTTGGTTAAACTTCCAACTCTTGATTTTGGCTCAGGTCATGACCTAATGGTTTCTGAGATCAACCCCACATGGGGCTCTGCACTGACAGGGTAGAGCCTGATTGGGATTCTCTCTCCCTCTCTTCCTCTCCCTCCCTCAGAATAAATAAATTAATAAAAATAATAAAAAAGAAAAGAACAGCAAAGCCTACTACAGTTGTCAATGTGGAACCAGAATTTGGATGTTTTAACTCCCAGACTAATGTTTCCATCTTTTAGGTTCTCTGTCATTATCCAGAGGATACAAACACACATACTAAAGACCCCAGTTGGCCTGTAGGAGATGACATAAATGCCCTGTCCATAACCCTGTAGTCCACTTTGGCCAGTTCATGCATCTCTCTCTGTCTCCCTCTTTTCTGTCTAGAACACTAGATGCCTGCTCTCTCGGCCAGAGCGACAAAATGTGCTTGTAAATTACCAAGACCACCATCCAGCCAAGTTCTCTCTCCACCCTTTACCCTCCTAGTCTTTTACCTCTCAACCCACCCAAGTACCTAAATACTCAGACCGCTCAGACCTCAATGGTGTTTTATAGCATTTCCCAGAATTTCCCAATGGTATAAATAACATTCTTTTTTTGACTCCCTTCCTTTACCAGTTTTCCTTCCCACTTGCTCACCTCCTTAAGTGAGTTTCATGCAACTCCAAAATAATGTACATGCATTGACATTCTTTTCTCAGGGTCTCTTTTGGGGGAAACCCAGTCACAATGCTGTATGACTGTTTTCTTATTTTTTCATGGACTAGAATGTAGTGCAGAGCAAAACATACATGCTTATTGAAGGAATAAATGAATTATAATGATGTATATAAAATTAGGGCCTATTTTTTGAAGGAGGGTTGCCAGATTTTTATTTGTCTAGCTAAATAGCCCTAAATAAATAAATAAATAAATAAATAAATAATAGGAGAAGATGATGCAGGCGAGTTTTGGTTTTTTTGGTGATGCTTCTTGTGACATCACTACAAATGTTTGAAACAAATTTGAAATATGTTTTTCTTTTGTTAAAGATTTTCTATAATATGGTGAGCACCCAACCATAAGCACAATATATATTAGAAATTTTTAATGGGAATAAACAGCTTTGTTTGAAAGTGAGGATGGGTTCCCCATAAGGTTTCCATCTGTGTACACACAGAGATGCAGAAATAGTCCCAGATTTAATGAAGTGATTAAAGGGAAAGGATGCACTGGAATACATGATGATAGACAAATTCAGCTTGTCATAGGGGTTCACTATGTTACTACCAAACTAATGACATGAAATGTCTCATTTACAAATGGAAAGAAGAGCTATTATGATCCATACAGCAAAAACAAAACAATAAATAAAAATTTAGATCTTTCATCTCCAGAAACAGATAGTGTAGTACTTGGATGTTAGCATGAGCTAGATTTCTCAATATGGCTTCTTTTCATAACTCTTGGACCACCGCCTTAAGATGTAATCAGATATTAATGTCGCCATTAGACAAAAGAACATGTTTACCTCATCATGCTCTCATAGAAATACAGGGAATGTTTGTTTAGAAAATAAACTTAAGAAATACCAGATAACACACATTCTCGGCAATATCCAATAGTCTTAATGAATTATACACATACCATTTGTGCATTATTATCACATAAACTCTGTACAACTAGACCTCTGATATATTTGACTTCCTCTAATGTTCACCCTCACAATGGAAATCCAGGCCATCTGTATAAAATGGCTAAAATCAGAATTTGTGTAGTAGAAAAATTTGGAATAACTCAAGCAATAAAGATTTCAGGTGAAAGTAGAGAGAGAATGAGAGAATATTACTGAAAGGAAGTTTGTGTGTGTATGTGTGCATTTCTATTCAAGGCAGCAGTAAATGCTCTCACTTTGCTTTAAAACTCTAAGGTAAAGTAATCATTTCCTCTTAATAAGTAATTCAAAGCTAATATTTGCCTTTATTATCTAAAATTAAATAATTTAGAATGCTTACTATCATTTTAAATCTATGTTTGAAAATTGCTTCATATTTTAATTGAGAAAGTGTCTGGAGATAGAGGAGGAAGAAAAAGAAGCTATGACATTCATATATGTGTTTCATTGTGGATATTTGAAAGAAATATGCCTTTCTAGTACCTATGAAGCATGCACGGGATACTTTGCTCCTGATACTACCTTGTAGGAAGAATCATACCTAAGAATTACCCAACATATTTGAGATTAGGAGATTTTTTGAATGTCTTTATTTTCAAAATGCACAAGAATGTCCTATACCTAGGTATCACAATAAAAGTATATTTCAGTAGTCTATGCCTTCATTTTGATATTTAATTTATCACAACAATGCTTTAGGAACTGAAAGGAAGACTGTGATTTTGGGGGAACTGAAAGGAAGACTGGGATTTCGGGGGAAATAGTGACCAAAACCAGTATTTTTGTACTAAGTAACATTTTACTAATAAAAACAGCTTATAATATATGGTGCCAAAACATTCTAAAAAACAGAGAAATTTTAAGTACATATTATTGAAAATTAATATTTAAGGCATACAAAATGACTTGTATGTAAAATAAATTACCCCAATCAAGCTAATTAACACATACATTACCTCATATAGTTACCTTTTTTAAAATACTGACATTTTGGGGCGCCTGGGTGGCTCAGTCGGTTAAGCGGCCGACTTCGGCTCAGGTCATGATCTCGTGGTCCGTGAGTTCGAGCCCCGCATCGGGCTCTGTGCTGACAGCTCAGAGCCTGGAGCCTGTTTCAGATTCTGTGTCTCCCTCTCTCTGACCCTCCCCCGTTCATGCTCTGTCTCTCTCTGTCTCAAAAATAAATAAACGTTAAAATTAAAAAAAAAATACTGACATTTTAAAACAGGCAAAATTCCTGCTTTCATGGAGCCTACAGCCTTGGGTATAAGAGAATACATATTTTCCTGGTCTTTTCTTCAGTGTCCAGTAATTTAATTGGGGTCCTGTTTGTGTTTTCCACATATCCACAGTAACCTTATACTCATGTCTGACCACTAGAAGAAAAGTACATTCTCAGTACTAACACAGAAAAATTTTCATTTGAATTATTAATAAGACCTATAGAGACAATTACCTAGCCAAGTCAGTGTTTGCAGATTGTGGAAATTTGAGACAGAGATATATCTTCAGTAGAACACAAGTCAAGGCTGGGGCGCCTGGGTGGCGCAGTCGGTTAAGCGTCCGACTTCAGCCAGGTCACGATCTCGCGGTCCGTGAGTTCGAGCCCCGCGTCAGGCTCTGGGCTGATGGCTCGGAGCCTGGAGCCTGTTTCCGATTCTGTGTCTCCCTCTCTCTCTGCCCCTCCCCCGTTCATGCTCTGTCTCTCTCTGTCCCAAAAATAAAAATAAAAAATGTTGAAAAAAAATTAAAAAAAAAAAAAAAAAAGAACACAAGTCAAGGCAACATAGTGGGTCTAGTAAGAAGCCAGTTTACTTAAGAAACCTGAGGCCATCAAGTCTAATGAACTCTTCTAAACTATGGTATGCATCTCACTTGAATTACTACTTTGATTGAGTGGCATAAAATATCACAAAAGATTCAGAGCAGGGGGACTAAAGACTCAAACTAAGACATTTAAAGAGCAGTATTCACTTTTTAAGATCTAAGTAATTCAGCAAGTGTCAGGACAACCACAAATTTTGTAATTTCCCTCTGGCTTTCATTGAGGAAAATAAAACAATAGATTTATCCATAAAATAAGCTTTGTTCGGTTTTTTCAAGTGTATGTTATACTGGAAAGAAAATTTTGACACAGAAAAAACTGAATTCTAATAACTCTGAAAGCTGATAACATTTGGCAAGTAACTGAGCATCCCTAAAACCCACTGTCCTTACCTTCGATAAGGAAAACATATCTCATATACCTTTTCTTTTTTTTAAGGATTGGAGTCAGAAAGTACAAATATTCTAAACACTATGTGATATCCCATTGTGATCCAATAAATTTAAAAATACACATTAAAAGAGTGAGACTAATATAAATGATAGTCTTCATTTCCAATTTGAGTACCTAGCTACAGCTCATATCATTCTATCAATTCTATTATTCAGTTTTGTGACTTCAAAAGTGATTAAGATTTCTTATTCTGCTTAGGAAATTTGGGTGCTTCCCTGAGAAATAATGACTCAGTTAAGATCTGAAAGCAGAGTAGAAGAATGCCAAATGGAAGGGGCGAATTCATGCCAGGCAGATGTTAGACAATGTTCCTGTGTCAGAATGGAGTATGTAGGGAGTGATCAAGGACATAAGAGAGCCATTACTGTTGGAGCAGAGGAATCTGGGGGACGCTGGTGGAATGATCAGGTGTTAGATGTGAGTCAGTAAGGGGTAAGACTATGAGACATTCTCTAACCTCTGAATTAATTTTATTAGTTATGAAATCAAACTTCTTTCAAAAGATTTCATTGGCTGTAATATTTAGAATGGCTTGAGTTACAAAATATTCATTGGTATCGTGGAAAGAACTAGTGGTGATACAGCACAGTGGCTGGAAAATAAAGTACCAGATCATGACCAAAATCAGAAGTCAAAATGTGTCTCTCAGAATCAGTTAAATTTATGCTGCAGGAAAAAACAATATCAGAATCTCTGCAGCTTAACAGCAGACGTAAAATTTTCATTTATGTTACAGAGCTATTACAGGTCAGCTGCATCTCGGTCCCTTGTCACCTTCACTTTGGGTCGTAGGTGATGGAGCAGCCTTTATCTGGAGTGCTGCTGGTAGTAGTCCTGGAAGGAGGAAATTGGCAGAGGGTATGTTGGCTCTTAAAGCTTCTGTTCTGCAATGACACATGTCATTTTCTCTCATATTTTATTGAGCAGGTCACAAAGTCAACACCGACATTAATGGGATGGGGAAGAATCAGGGAGAAGTACTGCAGGAAAGTAAATTGGAATAGACTAACAGTCTACCACATAGTAAGGATCTTAGTCTTTATGATGGAACCTATGGGGAACAAGTAAACAATCCCAAACAGAAATGCATTTTAAGGTAGTGCCTACACATAAAAGCATCAAAACTGAGTAAGGACTATACAGAGTCAGTATCTATTACTTAACAAACCACAACAAACCTATTATTCTGCTTTGTAGACTATGTACCTTAAGTGACATAATAGTTTCATATATAATTATGGGGTAGCAATTATGAATCAGGCATTCTCAGTGAACTGTCTGATTCACAATTGTCACCCCATTATTATAATTAACATTATCTAAGGATACATATATATCCTATATATCTCATCCCTTTAAACAAACAATGGAGGCTATATTTGCAGACTTTGTCTAGCTGGTGCCACCCTGCCTACTCTGTTGTTTTGGGCAAATGTAATGTAAACTGTACCTGTTTATCCTCTCACTTAAGTTTGTTCAGGCTACATCTCTTACTCGTCAGTGAAACTCTAGGTAGGCACTAGATGTTTCAGATTTCAAATTCCTCAAGCTTGAATTAAAACTTTTCTTAAGACTGCGAGGTGCCTGGGTGGCTCAGTTGGTTAAGCATACAACTTGATTTTGGCTCAGGTCATGATTCCATGGTTCATGAAACAGAGCCCCCCCCCCCCCCCCCACCTTGGGCTCTGTGCTGACAGCCCAGAGCCTGCTTAGGATTCTCTCTCCCTCTCTCTCTGACCCTCCCCAGCCCTCTCTTTTCTCTCTGTCTCCTTCTCTCTGAATAAATAAATATTAAAAAAACAAACACTTTTCTTAAGACTTTTTTTCTTTCATATCTCAAAATTCTTGAATTTCCATACATTTATATCAATGCATACATTTTATAGTAAAAAGTGTTAAGGATAAAACATTTCAGGGTGAGTCATTGCTCAAGGTCCCTGTGTACAGAGCTGCATAGTTTGTAAAGGTATTCACATTCTATCCATTATTTACTAATGGCATAATCAATGTGATTCAGCACCTAAGCAACTTTCAACACTTATTTTAAATATAAGTAAAAACTACTGTGAATATAATTCCTGAGTCTAATGTAACTAGAATTTGTATTCACAATGACAACAGACATTAGTCATTATCTGCGAAAATCTCAGAGTTACCGTCTATCTACTCTTGTGTAGACAGACATTGATTCTGTTTTTGACAGGGTTCATGTAATGAGTCATTTATTGTATTTCAAACTTAACTGCACTGCCAGTGTAGGCAAGGAATGTGGTTGCACATGTTTACATCTGGGCCTACTGCTGAATCCAGAGCAGTGACATGCATATTAAAACAAAAAACACTCAAATTATTGAAAAGGGGAAGGATGTTTGATGCTCTTGCCATAACATAAGGAAGCCTATCAGCCAATGAGCGAGTTTATTAAATTGTGGTAATTCAATTAAAAACAAATTTTAAAATTCTATTATTTGTAGAATATTTTGGCTATGAGAAAACAAAAATGGAAGCTGCAACATTACAAATAGCAATAAATGATCAAAAAAGTTATTTTATGTGAATTTTAAAGTAAATTTTTTGTGTTTGTTTTTAGCCCAAATAGGAGGAATAATTTATCATCTATGTTTATCATTTAAATTTTCAAAAAAGGAGTTTGACTTTTCGTCAGATGTTGGGTGTAAATGGAGTGCTCTCATACAAGGTTGGGCACAGGTGAGTCTATGATTTGGTTAGACAGATTAATATGGGGGTAGCATCATGGTTGACCAAAGCAGTGGATAGCAGGAGTCTACCTATGTGGGAGATCAGACTCTCATTTTAGTTCTTGGTTGGATCATTTTGTACTAAATTGTCCCAGTTCCTGGGAGGTAAGCACTAAATGCTTTGAGTTTCCCAAGTGATGGGAGTGTTATTCATGGAAGGTCTCTCTGACCATACCTGATAGACAGTTCATGCTAACAAGCTGACTCACAATGGACCCCTCAATAGTTATGCTAAGGAGATGATGTAGGGCAACAGCTGGCCTCACAAGACAGAATAACCTTAAGACTAGAGGATGGGTCTTAGGCCACAGGACATCTCTGGGGAAGGATGGGGTATTAGAGATTGAGTTTGACCATGTGGATAATGAATCAATATCCACTTGATGAAACCTCAATAAAAAACTCTCAAATTGAAGTTTCAGTGAGATTCTGGTGTTAGAAATGCTTCACACATATCGCCACACATAGATACATCGATACTTAGAAGAGTAAAGCATCCTTGAAGACAATGGAAGCTCCACATTTGGATACTTCCCAGAGTGCACCTTACACATCTCTTCCTTTGGCTCATTCTAATTTGTATTCTTTTACTATAATAAAACTGTAATCATTGGGTAAAACAGGACTTAAGCTCAAAGAAATTAGAAGTCTAATTACCGAAACTATGTTGCAAGACATGAGATTCAATGACAAGGCTTGGGTCACGTAGTTCGGATCTGACTGGTAATTTTATACTCTGAGGCCCACCTTCATTGCCCTTACCTCTGCTTGGTTGCTTGATCTCCGTCTATTTTTTGGCCCATGCTATTTCAGATTTAGCTTCGCCTATGTAATGAAGTACGTTAATAAACCAACAGAGAGGATTCTCAGGGCAAAAATGGTGCAATATTTATATTTGTGGTTCAACAGTTAACAGAAAACTTAATTTTCTTATAAACTAGAAAGTCAGCTTATGTAATAGTCTACAGAATAGTTAAGAAAAAATATATTATGTTCTTCTGATGTCCTTTATATAAGCCAATGCTGGAAAACTATCACAAACACTTCATCAATACTAAATATAAATTAGGTTGTTATTACCCTGTAACTGGAAAGTTTTGTATGAAACCACATCTTTTTAATTATATGCATTTGAAGTCTATCTTTTAAGTATATAATATGCATTTTTAAAAGTATACGCATATATTTTAAGTATATACATTGTGTACATTTGTATTAATAATATATAATTAAATTAATTTATATGCATTAAGTATATGCCTTTTAAGTATATGCATGTATTTTAACAACATGCATTTGAAATATAACTTGAGAAAATTTAAAGAGTAAATAGTAACATAATAATTAAATATGAAATATCATAGAAGTGTTTTCCAAGTTGATAATTTTATGAATAAAATGAAATATATTTGCTCTCATATATATATGTATATTTTCAATATATATACACATACAGATTCAGAGTTAAAGATGACTAAATTAGATATATCTTTAAGCATATGTGTATGGTATTATCATTTTATATTCTTTCATGAACTTTTCAATGTAAGGAGAAGTGTTTTCTCTGTGCTCTCTTCAAAATCTAATAAACGATCATTCTCATTGAAAACTAATACATATGTGGAGGTATAATTTATATGATACACAAAATATCAAAATCAGAAACATGTAAATCTTGTTTACAAGTATTGTTTTTAAGTAGGCATATAAAAATGTTGGCAAAGTGCTCCTAAGGAAACCGACCAAATGGATTACAAAGCAGACCATAGCGTACTCTAAACACATATTTCTGCAAAGCCAAAATCAAAAGTAGCAGTATTATTAGTATTTGAGATGAGGAAACATTCGAGTGTGTCCTGATGAATGCCAAGATTGAGCAGCTCACTGTCAAGGTACGTTTAGGTTTACTGGAGTAGAGGTACTGTAGCAAAATAACGGACTGTGTACGTAAAGACAATAGATTTAATTGAAGTATGCCAGCTGTGTGGCAGGTAATACAGTTCACGTATTAGTATATTCAGTTTCTTCAGAAGAGGCAACATTGTCCCTGAATGTGAAATAAAAATAGCTAATATGGCTTTTTAACCCCTGATCTTACTTCAAATGATTTTTAAATAGCTTGGGGAATGGCTCCACATACATATCTATATGAAAAATATGCTGAACATATAAAAAATAAGGATGCAACTGTAGAAGAATTATCATCTTATACACTGTTTACACAGAGTAAAAAATAGGTAAGAGTATAAAACTGTTTAAACTGCATTTTCACGAGTAATTTATATTCATCAGCTTCAGGTATTTAAACAGTAAAAGAACTAATGAAGCACTGGTGACTGAATACCTATTGCTATGTTCCTTATTATTTTTCTTCTTAAGCCTTAATGAGCTGTAATTCCAGTTGCTAGTATTTTGTATCAAACATGCTTTATTATAACAAAGAGTAGTGACAAGGAGCTCTATCTCACTTCATGAACACCAAACTTACTGCAGATATGTAAATGAGAAGCTACAAAGCTAGAGAAAAGCCTGGAGATATTAACATCTGTGTGAACGAAGCAGCCATTTCACAACCCAGTGGACCTTAAACACAGCAGACATTGAAATCTGTTCAGTACATGGGGTGGATATTTAAATATGTTCAATTACTGCTTGTCTCCCAGCTGCTGTCTGAACATGGCTTCAGGAATATTAGGGAGTCTACTTTGACATCACTGGCATATAAACATCATGGCCTTGATTAATAGTTACTACTAGACTAAGTGGCCATATTAAAACCGCAAGTACGAATTTGAATTGAATATGCTCAAAGCCTGTTCCTTGGAGTGAAGACGTTGGAATCCACTTACTAAGAAGAAAGGAAAGATGAGAAGAATGACTTCTGACAACTTTGCTTATTTTTTTGTGTCACTTTGAGAATGGATATTCCATAAGTTTGATTTATGCATGAATATGTTTCAACAAAAACTTAAGTCAATGAATGGTTTAATATTTTTTCAAGAAAAAAATTGCATCGATGAATGTTACTTGGAAAATCAAGAACATTTCTGAGTAGAAACGTCAGTCATAAGAAGGAAATGAGCACTTTGAAAAACCATGTTTGCTTCTCTTCAAAGACCATTTTTAAAACATTTCTTTAATGTTTCTTTAAAAATAAATAAAATCTTCAGGAAACTTGTGATTATTTTTTAAAGTGTGTGAGGTTAGTACGTCAGGAATTTTTTTGAGGGAGGAGGAATAAATGAGAAAGATTCAATCCTTAATTTTCAATTATTGAGACACAACCATCATAATTTTTAAATTGATATGTCATAAAAGTTATAAGAACCTTTCACAGTATATAATGAATTCCAGTCTATTATTGATTTGAATGTTTGTAACTACTAATTTTTCCAATATAATTGACAGAATAACATTCTCTGCTCCTAACCTTTTTATCAAAACCATTATTGGAGCTGAGTATTTGTAAAAATGCCAGCGCTGCCATTTAAAAGGCCAATTTCATGGCTTTATGAGTATATAGTGTTAGTAAATTAGCATTATTTTCTTTATGTTTGATGCCTGTGCAATTATAACACACTATTTTGTCATTAGTCACATTTTAAAAATCCAGGTGACACATATTTTAAAGTTTACACAAATCATTGTAAAAATGTCCTATATATTAGGCTGTAAGAATCCAGGGTAAGTGATAAATATTTTAAACAGTCACTGAGACTGCTTAAATTTCACCATTTACTTCAATAGTTGAGAGGCTCCTTTGGCACATTAGGGATGGCAGGCGGCATATGAATCTTCGGCTTTGTATGTGTTATCAGACCATGTAGGACTGGACAGTAGATAACACATTTTCAGAGGCTATAACTTCCTCAGAATTATGTGGCAAGTTATTTTTATTACTTCCAAAGCATTTCTATAGTGTCATTTCTTGGCCTTTAACAGATTAATATTTTTATTTCCTCCATGTGAAGGGGTTGTGGGTTTGTATGTAAAATAAGTTGAAGTTAATTAGTGCAGCTAAACTTTAAGGAAGCCTGGGCAGGTGACCCAAGATTTGAAGGGTATTATGTTAATCATAATTTCCACAGCTTAAACCTCTTCGTTTTCCCTAAGATGTAGAAAATCTGTAGTGAAATAGTATAACAGAGATTCTAAAACACGATAATAACTCAAACATAATCATCATTTATTTGAAGCAGTATGTTGCTGACTGTCAAAGGTCAGGTCTGTCAATATCTCAAGAAAAATATTTCTCTCAAAAGATGATTCCGTAAAGTAGTTAGTTATTGCATCTGGTGTTGATGCATTCCAACAAAAGTGGTTGTAAAATTATACTCTTATTGTTTAATGTTATAGAAACTAAGACACTAAGGGCAGTAAATAATAAGCAAATTCTCACAATGGACTAAGTATGCCAAAAACTTTTTTTATCACATGTGTATTTATTTCTAAGCAAGATGTTCTTCCTCTTTTTTTTTTTAACTTTACAATAGAGCTTTCATTCATTCATTCATTCATTCAGCAAGTGTTTCATATTATCTCCTACACATAAGGTACATTTGCAGATTTTGGAGACTGAGAAAAATATTTGCCTTCATGAAGTTTACTTGCAGCATAACATGGCAAAAAGATGAATAAACAAATAAGCAAATATGATTTAATTAATGGCTAGTTTTTAATGAGGTGGATAGGGAAGGTCCTTCTGAGTACATACCATTTAAGCAAGGATTTGAAGAAAAGATGAGTGAGTCAGGTGGAGAGCTGTGAAAATAGTGCTAAGCAGACAGAACGGCAAGTGCAAAGTCCCAGTACGGAAATGTGCCTGGTTTGCACCTACTGAGGATTCTCCTTATGATTGTTCTCTTGATAGAAACACATTTAATTTCATAATTAAATATTTACCAAAAGAAAAGACAAAAAAACAGGGAATATTGAAGTTAAAAATAACTGAGAGAGAGAAATAATTTCTAGAAAATTTAATAGTGATTTAAAAAAACGGTCTGCTGTAAGTCACAAAATTAATTGTCAGTGTATTTAACAAAATATTCTGTGACTTCATTTCAACTGATCTCACAAATGACATACCCCTTGCAAAGATAAAATCAAACTAAGATGCAAAGTTTATAGTTACATCAGTAACAAATCATTGGTTATGAATATATATTGTGTTATGTGGGAAAAAATGCCAAAAATACTTGTGTGTAGTTATTGGTTTAAGACAGACAGAGACAGAGACAGAGAGAGAGATGGGGGCAGAGGCAGGGCTGGTGGCTTCTACAGTGTTTGATGAAAATCCAAAATGTAAATATGCATTTAAATAGCTACAGAAGTCATTCCATCGCAGGTAAGAGGATAATGTCCATCATATATACGTTTACCTTTTTTCTTTATTTCTTGTGAGTGTCAGGTATACAGTATTAAGTTAATCAACTCATGAGGTCATTGTGTAATTGCCATATTGATCCAACCAAAGCATAACTAAATTATTTTAATACTGTAGTATTTTTATCTCTCTTTCCTACTTCCCATTATCTGCTCCTTCACATACTTAGCACTCACTCTGAAATAAAGTGTGAACATATCAGTATATATTCTTAAAAAACAGATACATACATTTATTGATTTATGTATGGTTATAATTAGTACCATATATGTATTTTTTAACTTTCATCTAATAATTTCACAGTCCTATTGAAGTTGTTCTATATAAACAAATTTCATTGATTTTTTGTGACATCGTGTTCCACAATTTGCCAACACTACCACATTATAGTCATTCAATCCTACACTGATAGACTCTAGCCTGACTCCAAAGGCCCGCTACTATACCCTATACAAACATAACCACACCTATGCATGGCCTGTGTAAGAATTTCTCCTGCTTGTTTTCCGACGCAAATGAAACATGAATGATCCTATGAATCCACAACCTTACCTAAGTTTATATTATTTCATATTCAAAATTTGGATTTAAAAACAAAATATAAAACAGGGGCACCTGGGTGGCTCAGCTGAGACAACAAAAATCATTATTCATAGGCTGTGTCTCAGGCTGCATGAGCGCATGTGTGTGTGCTTGTGTGCATGTGTGTATATGTGTGTGTGTGTGAGAGAGATTGGATAAAAAGACTCCTATCTTTCCTGAGCTAGGCTTTACTCCACATAATCATTTTACATTGCTATAGGATGAGACATTGGAACTATTTTCCAACACAAGTTCAGTCATGAACCTTTTACTCAAAATGATAAAAACCTCTGTAGGCATTTATTTCTGCATTATCTCTTCTCTATGCTAAAGTTGCTTTTACTTCCCTTCTTGCCATGAGAAGAAAAGCTTATGAATTCTGACCATAATATTAATGCAAATTTTTAGAGACAGATAATGGTGCCTCAGTTCCTCTACATCCTATCCCTACTATTTTTTTAATATCACTTATTCTTTTTTGCCCTTTACTTATTTTAAATCTCACATCCCAGTAGATCCAAACTCCAATCCTCTTTTCACAGGTAGATCATTTTTTGTTATCATGAATCCCATGTTGCACTTGCTTTACCCCCTTCGATGGCTTCCCATTACTGTTACAGTAAAATCTAGAATTGTCATGGTGTATTAGACCACGCATTACCTAGCTCCTTGTTTATTTTAACCTCATTTCACTTCACTCACGTGTCCACACGCAACACATCAGTTATACTAGTCTTTCTTTTCTTAAATATATACAGAAATGGAGGCAGTTTTGTGCATGCCTGTGTGTGTGTGTGTGTGTGTGTGTGTGTGTATTTATACATCTATTTTCTACCTCTGTCCATTAAGGGGCCTTACAAAAAATGGCATCCTGCAATTAATGAGAACATCTAGCATTTAAATATTGGTTTCTAAATACCATTTCCCAATAAAATGAACAAAATTCCAGGACTGTGGCTGGGAAAGTCCCAGATAAGCCTGGAACATCTTGGCATACCAGAAAATAAGAAATTTCTTTAAAAATGATAGAAGCATATCAAAAAATTACAGGAATCACTAGGAAGGATCTATCAATGACCAAATAAGAGTTTTTTTGAACAAAAAAATAAACAACACTGCTATAGGATTATAATGCATAGAATAAAGTAAATATCCATGACTAAATACTGATACCAATAATGAAGCAAATGAATTAATGAATAAGAAAGAAGCATTCTTCCTTAGAGTAGAATTCAAATTAATGAATGTGGAAAGAATGATGGACATAGACAATCACAATTTGGCAAGTACCAGTTATAAATGTTGGAAGGCAAGAATAATTGACAAAATATCTCCCCACAAGATAGTGATTAATTACTAATGGAATACAGTAATTTATAGCAGAGAATCTTGAGAGGTACCATCTGAACAAAATTTAATATTACCAGTAAAAAGTGATAGGTAGTATGAACATTATGTACTTCCTGATATGATACTGTGAGAAGAGCAAAGCATCATTTCTTTACATTACTGCCAAAATTGCACAATTCATTCTAGTCTAAGGACACGTCATATAGATCCATATCAGGGGATGGTCTATGAAATAATCAGCCAATGCTTTTCAAATGTGTCAAGGCTGTGAAAGACAAACAAAACTGAGAAACTGTCCCACACTGAAGGGCACTAAGGAAATGTGACAGCTATGAGCGATGTGAAGTCCTGAGTTAAACTCTAGATCAGAAAAAGTACATTATTGGAGCAATTGGTAAAATCTGAATAATATCTGTGAATAGTTAATAATACTGTAACAATGTTAATTTCTTAGTTTGATAAGTGTCCTATAATTATTTAAAATGTGAAATTAGGGGAACTGAGTGAAGGATATACATATATATACCATATATGTATGGTTCTTGGAATATCATGTATATTCTTAGAATATCATTTTTCCAACTTTTTTGTAAGATCATATTACTTTTCTGCTTAAAATCATCTTACAACTTTCCACTTCACTCAGAGCAAATTATAAAATGTTTTTACCTGGTCTACAAGGTGCTCCACGATCCAGACCTAGCTACATATCTGATCAACCCCCTTCCATACTCACCTCACTGTTTTTACTACACTATCCTTTTTTTAAATTTCTCCTCCAGAATTCTAAGCCTGACTTGCCTAAAGGTCTTTGTGCTGTTATATCTGTCTGGAAGGCATTTCCCGAAGTACCTCAGTGGATCCCTTACCCTCTGAGATAAAATAATAGCCCCCTTTCCCATTATCACTTATTATCCATTTAACCAACTCTGTTTTGCTTTGTAGTATGTCTCATATTTTGACATACTTATGTAATCCTTATTAATATTTTTAAAATTTATTTTAAATAAGATCTATGCCCAACGTGGGGCTAGAATTCATGACCTGAGATCGAGAGTTGTATGCTCTACCAACTGAGAGAAACAGGCATCCCGTATTTTAAATTTTCATGTCTTTATTCAATGTTAAAAGCAACTAACTGATCAGACTCAGACTCCACTCATTAATAAGATTGGTGATTGAAAGATGGTGCTAATTTGTGATTATATTCCCAAACACCTATTATATCTAGATGATTATTTGTAGCAAATGAAATTTAAGTATACATGATATTTGTGTGTCTTCTGAATTAACAAGCACGTGTGCTGTCCTGAGAGGTGTGTTTTTTTGTTTGGTTTTGTTTTGTTTTTTTTACCTGTTACTTAGGGGAGAGGACTCTGAAGACCAAGAAGAGGACTGAGCCACAGTATGGAAGATCATTTTCCAAAAATAGCCAAGCGAAGACCCCTCAACCAGGAGGATTCTTGGTAGACTGTGACATAAAAACAAAATAAAGATTGACTGTGTTAAATTGCTGAGGATTTAGAATCTATATTTTACAACATCTAGAATTACCTCAATTATAATGAATAATAATGAAATGTGTTCCTTAAAGTTTAGCTATATCATTGGCTTAGTTTTTGACATGAAATGAAACAAAGTTTCTGATATAACATTCAAGGTTCAACATGCACTCACTAAACTACAGATCTAAGCAAAGAGGTTGGAAAGTGGAATGCTAGTTATGTCTCTTGTTTATCCTAGTCAAAGATAAACCTTTGACTTTTGAGCATTAAAACAATTCTCAGGCATGGAACTTGCTAAGGCCAGAAGCTGAAAAAGTTTGCAGCACCTCATGAAGGCACACTTTATTTACTTCATTAAAATATGTGTTTTATTTTTTATTTTTAAAGTTTTTATTTAAGTTCCAGTTAGTTCACATATAGTGTTATACTAGTTTCAAGTGTACAAATCAGTGATTCAACACTTCCATAGAACACCAGGTGCTCATCACAACAAGTACACTCCTTAATCCCCTTCATCCATTTAACCCATCCCCCACTTCCTCCCCTCTGGTAACCATCACATTGTTCTCTGTAAGTAAGAGTCTGTTTCTTGGTTTGGAAGGCACCCTTTCTTGCTACAGCTTTAGATGTTACAAAGGAGGATAATGCAAAAGGAAGAACTGCTCCCCTTGCCATCCAGAGCAAGGACTCACAGAGAAAAATGGATTAAAGAATTTCTACCAAAAATAAGAAATAATATCTACTCTAAAAGGTAAGGCTGTCATCCTTTGCAACTCAGATTTCATCATCCCTGTGAATAAGTGCTACGTGGTCCCAGTTCTTTGCTTTTCTCAAATGTGTTATTTGTTTTGTTTTAATTACAGTTTTACCTTGTCTCAGCTCCACTCCTGTATATTTGGAATTTTGGAGCTGCAGACATGTATCTATTCTAGCTCACACTTTGCCGGTTCAAGAAGAACCACATCCAGATCTTATGGAGACGACTTCTCATTACTTGGACCTTAAATCAGATGCAGTTATTAGAGGCAATTTGTGTTGTATTCTTTGGAGAAAGTACAAGACATTCTGTGTTTCAGAAGAAAAGTAGAAGACAGATTTGCTTATCACCATGGTGGACAGTGGCAATGACAGTTAGTTGATCATACGCATCTTGCTGTTTTCACAGGGTTTAATTTTGCTTGGAATCAGTTGTAAAGTCAGGAGTCCTCTTCCCACGCCTTGCTCCCCATGTTGGGAACTTGAGCCATGTTCTCAATGATGGAACAAGAGCAAAAATGATTTGTCTCTTTCAATCTGAAGTAGTTAAGAGGGTGCTGTACTTTCTCGATGTTCTCTTTCCCCATTGGTCAGATGAATGGAAAGTAACCCATGACTTTGAGGGATGCCTCTGGATGAAAGAAAACTGTTTGCTTGATTTAACCACGTGGAAGGCCCCAACCAGGAATACACTCACTGTTCAGTGACATAAATAAGAAACAAACCTTAAGCTGTTTAACCCATTAAGTATTTTAGATTTAGCTGTTACAGCAGCCAGAATTACCTGAACCACTCATCTATTAGAGTGTTAGTTTCATGAAAACTATTATGTTGTTGTTCACTGCTTTAACCACAACATGTAGAACAGTTACTCATTCTAAATGAATAAATGTAATAATGAAAGAGTAAAAGAAGAAAATAAGGAAGAAAGGAATGAATGAAAACAGAAGAGGACTAAATATATTTAATTCTATCAACTTTTATTTTCCTATGTGAAAACATTAAAAAATAACAATAACAATATACCATTCAATATCAGTAACTGAACATGTTGTTATTATCCCAGTATTATAAGAACAACTAGCACTAAAATAAATCCCAGTTCTTAAAATTGCACGCATTTAATTATATGTGTGTATATATAGTTTTTTGTTTTTCCATAAACTTGCCAATGGCAGATTTAAAATAAAACAAAACAGAACAAAACAAAACAGCCTTACTGAAAAACCTATGAGTGTGTGCAGTGCTATTTAGGACAGACCTTTTGCAAAGGCATCACACTCAGGATATTTTAGTGAATTAAGGGTAGACTTGGAATTCTTTACCTTTTAACAAAATGTGAAAATCTCAGCACATTGCCTGATATGTAGTAAGCATTACATCAAATTTGTAAAATTTTATTCACTTCCTATAATATTAACTAGTGAGGAAACAGCCCCTCTAATTTATTTATATTTTTATGGAAAACGAAAATTATATTCATGTATTACTTATTAAGTTCCATGTACATCTCATTTATCATATCATTTAAGAAACAGGCACACAGTCACATAGCTAGTCTGTGGTACAGTGATCTTGAAACCTAAGTGTAGTTTTACCCACTATATCACTTAGCTTGAAGAGTTATTATGCTTCCATAACAGAATGAATGATAAGCTGTCTCTCTCCTAACTGTAATACAAAGGGTTGCAAACAGTTATTTTCCATAGTTCCTTAAACTAAGGTAAGAGAATCAGTTAAAGTTCATTCTAATATTGGTACATGATTACAAATTCATCAACCAAAGATGAAAATGAGTTTAAAAAAAAAGATTCTATTCCTCTACCAAGATTCAAAAATAATAACAATATATTTCTATCAGAAACCTAAAAGACAATAAGACCTAAACAGTTTTACAATAGAATTGCCGAATGTTTTCATCTTGAGGAAAAACATTTAAACTTTAAGATTATTAAGTAAACCTAAAAATAACTTTAACAGCAAAGAGAAAAGAATTAATTCTATACCCAAACACAGAAAGAAATGCACTGAATATTATTTTCCCTAAAATTCAAAACGATACTTTTGCTATTTGAAATCAATTAAAAGTAAAAAGTCACGGTTTTTATTTTATAAACCTGAAATAATTATAATGCAGCTGGGTAAAATATATCTAACTGTTGAAGCAATTTTTTTAATATAGAAATCAATGATTTTCCTCCAAAGGAAAGCATTAATCACACAATTATAGAAAATTAGATTATAAAATTTTATAACAAAGACGATAATTCTGAATCATAGAGAAACAGAAATTATTCACATCAAAAAGAATGCTTTCAGAAAACTCAGCATTCTGAATGTTAATTTCATAACATCAAATTGATTGAGGCATGACTAACGTAATAAAAGCTAAAGCAGAAAGCACCTAGGGCGTTAGGCATTAGAATCAGAGTGAGAATTGAAATAGAGAAGCAGATATACAGAGAATTATTGAAAGTATAATGTTCTTATCAATGCTACTGCAGAATTTTTTAATCTTTTTAATATAATAATCTCCTTAAAATATCTATGTTGAAATATATCACATAGGCAAGCATGTATGTGTGCATGGTATAATCTATAAATTTATATTTTAGAAAATTTATATTGCCAAGTTGTTACTCTGGCTTTATAGACCCTGCAATGAAGGTTAATATTATGTGGCATACAGTTCTCTGTGAAGAGAAACATAATTACCGAGCATTCTCATACTTACCATGACATAGCTTCATACCAGAATTAATTATTTAGTTGTTTTTACTAAAAATACTAGAATATGTTTAGCTTTAAAAATTACATAGACAAGTAAGGAAATACCTTTGTGTCACATAAAATATATTTCTAAATTCATTATACCTTGCAACACAATTAACTAGGCCAGTTATCTCACTGCCCCTGCTATATAATTTTTACATTACTTTTATACCTTATGTCATACAACTGTTCTTGACTGTAATGATCTTCCAATTTCTTGGGCAGTTTATCATCATGACAACAAAAAGTCAAGCTCTAAACTCACACATTCCATGGAGCCTTCTCTGAATTACCTCATTTATTTTGCTCAACTCTTTAGTGTTTTGTTCCAAAGAGTATTCTTCCAAAATAAATTTCTAATTAACTCTGAAATGGATTTTAACTTGCTTGAGTGCAAATTGATATCTTTATATGAGCACCTATACATTTATACATATATATATGCAGGTTGTACATAGTCTCTTTACTACCTGACCAGATTTCTGGTCCTCAGATAATTGCTTGGCATTTATTGGTAGAAACCAATTAAGTATTTATCAGTTGGCATCATTCCCTTATTTCTTCTATTCCCTGAAGTTCATTAATATCCAGTTCTCAAAATATGCGATTTCTCACAAATCTGGAATTTTTCACACTTTTCTTCTTATTGTTATTATTTATCCTAGATAATTGTTCATAATTTATTTTGTGACTAAACACCACAAAAATGATTTTCAGTGATTCACTCAAGTATGTACATAGGTGTGCCTCAGAATTTATCAATTATAAGAAAGTGTACTCCAAGGAAAGGCAAATCAAAATCTTCAGGGATTGGGGCACCTGGGTGGCTCAGTCGGTTGGGCGTCCGACTTCGGCTCAGGTCATGATCTTGCAGTCCGTGAGTTCGAGCCCCGCGTTGGGCTCTGTGCTGAGAGCTCAGAGCCTGGAGCCTGTTTCAGATTCTGTGTCTCCCTCTCTCTCTGACCTTCCCCCGGTCATGTTCTGTCTCTCTCTGTCTCAAAAATAAATAAACGTTAAAAAAAAAAAAATTTAAAATCTTCAGGGATTTTGCTAGGAATTTAATTACATAATTTTTAAATAAAAGTATTTGTTTCATGCAAACTGAAGGGAGCAATGGTTAACAAATTTCTCTCAGTTGGTGATAAGAAGCTGAATATCAAGCACCAATTTTAAACTTGGAATTGATTTTTGACCAGGGAGGGGTTCTTCCCATGAAGAGAAGAAATGGATGTAATTCTGAGAAAGTTCAACATTTTAAGTTACCATAAAGGAATACATGTTTTAAAAATATTATTTTTTAAAGGTTTTGAAAAATTTATTTAGTTAGAGAAAAAGAGCACGAGCAGGGGAGGGGTAGAGAGAGAAGGAGCGAGAGAATCTCAAGCAGGCTCCACGCCCAGTGTGGAGCCGATGCTGGGCTTGATCTCATGATCATGAGATCATGACCTCAACTGAAATCAAGAGTTGGATGCTTTATTGACTGAGCCACCTAGGTGACCCCACCACCACCAAATTATGATATTCTAGGGGCGCCTGGGTGACTCAGTTGGTTAAGTGACTGACTGTTGATCTCTGTTCAGGTCTTCATCTCAGAATTATGAGTTCAAACCCGGCACTAGGGTCTGCACTGGGTGTGAAGCCTACTTATAGAAAGAAAATTGTATATTTTAATAAAACGGGCATAACATAATTTTTGGAATGAGATGTAACTTAATTTGCAAACAATTACAAAACTTCTGACTCTACCTTTTAATTACTAGATGAACCTTTAGGAGCAGTGAAAGTCACTAAATTTCTGAGCTTCCAAATATTCCTTAAAATAAATGGGTGTCCTCTTCTTTTCTATATATGGTCACTGATTCAACAATATGTGATATGTGTCAACACTTGGAAAATAATCAACTAATGTTAGTTTCTTCTCTACAACCTGAACCATAATCTCCTTTAATAATAAACAAATGTTGAATATCTACTGTGTGTTTAGCACCGTGATAGGCCATGAAGACACAAATCTTAACAAGATCTATTCCTTTCTCATAAGAAGCTTATAAGCTTCTGACAACAGCAAATAGCCTTGAACAGTATCTCTAATTTCTATCTTCTCTGCTACCCAAGGATAATAACTACTTGTACTCATTTTTCAAATAGCAAATTATGCATATTTAGGTTATAACACTTATTAGATAATTTGGCAAATATGTATTAACTTTTCTGTACATCCCAATATTATGGAGGTTTCCACAGTAGAAAATTTGACTTACTTAACATGCATCCCTAGAAACTTGCATTGGTGGACACATGGCATCAACATCAAAAAATCAAAGATAATATTATCTAGATGAAGGAATAAATCAATATTTATGTCCTGTGAATTATACAGTCTCCAATTTAATGTTTATAGCAGGTTCTCAAAGTATTATTTTTTATCTTGTATTGCTTTCTTTTTTTTCAATTATAACTCCTCCATTATAGCCTGAAGAGATTTAAACCGAAGTGATTGAAAATCCCCAAATATGTAGAAGTTCCTTTATGTTCATTTTTTTCTATATCTACTCTCTAGGCATTTTCTCACATAACCTAAACTTTAAGGTTGTACCATTCACTTAATGTAAATTTTAAGAAAATATATTTATTAAAATAAAGTAGGTAAGTTTTAATAAAGTAAACACTTTTTTGCTCTAAAATCATAATAGAAAAAAAAGAAGAAGAAGAAACTACAATGGATTTTATGTGAGGTAGAAAGAATAACAAACCTTCCAAAGATATCCATGCCTTAATCCCAGGAATTTTTAAATATGTTACTTAACATGGCAAAAACAAAACATACCAAACCAAACAAAGCAACAAATTACAGATGAGTTTAAGGTTAAGGACTTTAAGAAGCTACCTTGTTGGAGGAAAGAGGTCATGAATGAAGGAATGCGGAAAGCCTTTCAAAGCTGGAAAAGGCAAGGAAATCCCTGGTAGAGACTCCTGAAGAAATGCATCTGTACAATACCTTGATTTTAGTCCAGTGAGACTTGTGGGGGATTCTAACCTACAAAGCTATTCAGTAATAAATCTGGCTTGTTTTATATCACTAAGTGTGTAGAAATCTATTATGGCAACAATACAAAATGTATATATAGTTTGTAAGACTCAATTTCCAGTTAACTAATTTTCCACACATGAGCAAATGAAATTTTGAGTCTCAGTAAAATTACAAATTCAATGTGAAATATAATTTTAGGTTTATACATTAATGATTAAAACTCAAATAATAAGCCCATGTATTTCATTGATTTACTACATTTAATAAATACTTATGCAAACAACTTGCATAAAATCTTGACTAAAAACATAAATAGATTTGGAGAGTTTATACCATGTTTCCTTGGGTGTAGTTTCACTACTATTAGAACTCTAATTCTTTTGCTCAACAAGGCTATCAAAGACTAAATTTGATTAAAATAACATTACTAAAAGTAATTTAAACTATTAGAAAATATAAGAATATTTAAAAGATCATTAAAATATATAAGTGATACAAATTAAATGAATTTTAAATTAAGGCTTACTCTCTTTTTCACCCTAAGTTTCATTAAAGCCAAAATAGTTTAGCACTCTAAAACATAAAAAAAAAAAAAGTTTGCCAACCTTAAAAAACCTCTTGCAAGGTAACAGCTGCATTAACAGATACTTTCAGTTCTATTTATAATGAAAGAATATGAAATTGTCTCCTGGAAAATTGATATTGGCTGTTCTGACTTCACCATTGTCTAGACATTTAGCATGGTTCATGAGGAACAAATTATTCTGAATGTTAAATTTAAACTTTCTAGTATTGATTTTTTTTTTTTTTTGCCAAAGAGAAATAGAAGAAAGGATATACAGTACATGAGACATATGGTCTTATTATACCTGCTTCCATTTCCATGTCTTTATCGTCCCACTTCCCTATCATGGATTTACTGACAGTTTTAACCAAAGTATCAGTTTTAACATATTGTTTGAGTCAATATCATTAAATATGTATTTATGCTTAAATGAATGTGCTACTGGTCAACTAAAGTATTAACCAAACTACTTAATAAACATCATATTCAATTCATGTGTACAATAAAAAAAATAATGGTTAATTCAAATAGAAAATGAATCAAATTAAAGCTTATTTATAAATGATTAATAGAGTTTGGTGCATAGTTTGCCATATAATTTTATTCATTTGTTTACATATCCCTTCATTTATTCACTACACAATATTTTAGGGGATAAATATCTGGGAATACATAGATAAGTGTGGCACCACTAACTGGGAGCTCTGCATGTAGCATAAGAGAGAACATCAAAACACAATATCCAACATTACCACAATGAAAAACCAAAACAAATCAACCCTACCATTATCACATAGTGTTCATATTCCCAATGCATTCAGGGTCAGGGACAGAAAATACCTATCACTGGAGATAAATGTCAATCCTTTTTTAAAAAGTTTTAAGACTTTTGGATGAAATCATATAAAATAGAAGGTTAAACAATATATTAGTGTGGAATAAAAGTTTTAAATTTGAAATTAAATATAAATTATTTATTAAAAATTTCTAAAGAATAATTTTGCTAAATATCCAACACAATAATAGCATCTAATAGTTGAAATATAGATGCACTAAGGGATAAAATTTGAAACATCCCTAGTATGCTCTGTGATGACTCTGAAGTTAGTAGAAATAAGATTATTCATTTTGTACACTACATTCGAAGCAAATATTGATAAACTAGAATTCTTTCTGTGGAATGCAGGCAGTATATTAAGCGCTCTTAAAAATTTATTTCACACACCAAAAAATGATTGGAAGAACTGGGTAGAGTTAATATTGAATATTTAAAATGGGCCAAATAACTCTCTTCAAATTTTTGGGAAACTGTCATTGGGATAATGGAATCCACTTAATCTATATTTCATCAGAGACAAAAGTAAGAAGAGAAGGCATAATCAATAAGGAGACTCTTCTCCTTAGTTTTTTTTAATGAATTTCTAACTAATAAATCTACTCTCCAAATGAACAGGAGGCTGCCTAAAGTAGTCAGCACCATGCTGAAAGAGTTCCCTGAGAGGGTCTGGATGCATTTTCATGGCAATGACATTACACAAGAAAATGATGATATGCTCTTCAATTTAACTTGAGAAAAACTGGGATTCCATTCATCACTGAAAGGCTGTTAGTTGGTCTCTGGTTAGTTCCTATAGATAAATATTGCTTTCCTAAATTTATTATACCTATTCTATACACTTATTTCAACATAACAAATGAGGGAGTAGTATCGGGTATGAGACATTTCAGGGGATTAATGGGTTATATTTTTTGCTCAGTGGAATCACTAGTATGCCTATCTATTTCTTATGCTTAGAACAAGTAAGCACAACTGTTTTTTAAAGAACTTTTGTCTCCTTAATTTTTCTACCCAAGAGAATGCTGAGATAGAGATAACTAAGAAAATATTAAAGACAAAACCTAAAGTGTACCAGGGACATGAAGGAGGTTAAAAACCTCTCGAATCTTTGTCATTTTATTCAAGTGGTAAAAAGTTTTCATCTTCAGTTTGTGACTTTTTAATATTTATTATACCACCACAACAGCTCATCAATTGAAAGGAATACTTTTGGAAAGGTCCCTTAAAATTGTTAATAATAATATTAATGATCCTTTCCATAACAAGATGAGCTACTCGATTTTGACAAAGGGTGCATAGTTATTAAATTACTCCCTTATTCTTTTCCTCCTCCCTACCCCATAACCACAAAAAGGCAAAGTCTAGAGTGTGATCAGTGTTATCAGCCATACTTAAGAAATATATGAGAACACTTACAGCCTTTGTGACTTTGGTAATGTCATTTTTATGGGTTAAACATCAATAAAAATGTGTATTTCATATTCTTAAATTATAATGCCAGCCATATTTTAGGTAACTCAATTAATTCAATTTTGTATTAGTTAAATAAGTCTACATTTCCATCAATAGCATGAATGATTATAACTTAAGGAATATATAACTTAATGAATACATTGTTAACAAGTTATTAATAAACATTACAATACTAACAGTGTGTTCTTTTCAGTCTTACTCCTAACAATTTCTACTGGCTTCTTGAGGGCCCTGCTTCAATATTTCTTTCTTTCTTTTTTTCTTTTTCCACACATACACTTGAAAACACATTTTTTTCTTTTTTCAAGTTTTTATATAAATTCTGGTTAGTTAAAATATATAGTAAAATTGATTTCAGGTGTAGAATTTAGTGATTCATCACTTATATATTAACATCCAGTGCTTATCACAATAAGTGCCCTCTTTAATACCCATCACCCATTTAGCTCATCCCCACCCACCTCCATCAAACCTCCATGTGTTCTCTATATTTAAGTCTCTTACGGCTTGCTTCCCTCTGTCTCTCTCTTTTTTCCTTCCCATATGTTCATCTGCTTTGTTTCTTAAATTCCACATATGACTGAAATCATATGGTATTTTTCTTTCTCTGAGATTTTGCTTAGCATAGCTCCATCCATGTCCTTGCAAATGGCAAGATTTCATTCTGTTTTTTGTTTGTCTGAGAGAGAGAAAGAAGCAAGCAAAGGAGGGGCAGAAGGACAGGAACACAGAGACTCTTAAGCAGACTGTGCACCCAGCAAGGAGCCCAGTGTGGGGTTTGATATCACAACAGTGAGATCATGACCTGAGCTGAAATCAAGAGTTGGACACTTAACTGAGTGAGGTTCCCAGGTGCCCTGAAATTTCATTCTTTTTGATGGCTGGGTAATATTCTGTTTACATATATAGATAGATAGATAGATATAGATATAGATATAGATATAGATATAGATATAGATATATATGAGAGAGAGTAGTATCAGGTAAGTGTGTGACATTCAGGGGATTAAGGGATATATATATCCATTATATATTATTATATATTATTTATTATACCATATATATACATATATATATATACATATATATATACATATATATATATCCATTGTTGATTCGATATCACAACGAGATCATTACCTGAACTGAGGTTCCCAGGCGCCCTGAAATTTCACTCTCTCTCTCTCTCTCTCTCTCTCTCTATATATATATATATATATATATATATATATAATGAGAGAGTAGTATCAGGTAAGTGTGTGACATTGAAGGGATTAATTGATATAGATATATCCATTATATACTATATATATATTATATTATATCATATATAAATATATCCATTGTTGATTTGAGAGTCTTCTTACTCATTGAGGTAGGCCTATATTGCTATGTACTTCCTTCTTATGTCCCCCTTTGCTGCATCCCAGAGGTTTTGGACTGTTGTGTTTTTAGTTTCATTTGCTTCCATGCGTTTTTTTTTTTTTTTATTTCTTCTTTAATTTCCTGGTTAATCCATTTGTTCTTTAGTAGGATGTTCTCTTTTCTAAATTATTATTATTATTGTTATTATTATTTTGTTTGAGAGAGAGAGAGAGAACAGGGGAGGGGCAGAGAGAGAAAGAGAGAGAGAATCCCACACAGGCTCTGCATCCAGAGCGAAAACTGATGTGGGGCTTCATCCCACAACTGTGAGATCATGACCTGAGCCAAAATCAAGAGTTGGATGCTTAACTGACTGAGTCACTCAGGTGCCCAGAGTAGGATGTTCTTTAACCTCCATTTATTTGTGGTCTTTCCAAATTTTTTTGTGTGGTTGACTTCAAGTTTCATGGTGTAATGGTCTGAAAATATGCCTGGTATGATCTCAATCTTTTTGTACTTAAGGGCTGGTTTGTGACCCAGTATGTGATCTATTTTAGTGAGTGTTCCATCTGTACTCTAAAGGAATGTGTATTCTGATACTTTAGGATGAAAAGTTCTGAATATGTCTGTTAAGTCCCCCTGGTCCAGTATATCATTTAAAGCCAGTTTCCTTGTCGATTTACTGCTTAGATGATCTGTCCATTGCTTGTAGGTGGGGTGTTAAAGTCTTTGGGGTGCCTGGGTGGCTCAGTCGGTTGGGCATCTCACTTCAGCTCAGGTCATGGTCTCACCACTCGTTAGTTCAAGCCCTGCTTTGGGCTCTGTGCTGACAGCGCAGAGACTGGAGCCTGCTTTCAATTCTGTGTCTCCCTCTCTCTCTCTGCTCCTTTCCTGCTCATGCTCTGTCTCTTTCTTTCAAAAATAAATAAACGTCTAAAAAAACAGGTCCCTTTCTATTATTGTATTATTATCAATAAGTTTCTTTGTGCTTGTTACTAATTGATTTATATATCTGGGAACTCAAATTGGAGGCATAAGTATTTATAAATGTTAGATATTCTTGTTGGATAGGCCCCTTAATTATGATATACTGCCCTTCTTCATCTCTTGTTACAGTCTTTGGTTTAAAGTCTAATTTGTCTGGGGGCGCCTGGGTGGCGCAGTCGGTTAAGCGTCCGACTTCAGCCAGGTCACGATCTCGCGGTCCGTGAGTTCGAGCCCCGCGTCAGGCTCTGGGCTGATGGCTCGGAGCCTGGAGCCTGTTTCCGATTCTGTGTCTCCCTCTCTCTCTGACCCTCCCCCGTTCATGCTCTGTCTCTCTCTGTCCCAAAAATAAATAAAAAACGTTGAAAAAAAATTTAAAAAAAAAAATAAAATCTAATTTGTCTGATAGAAGTATGGCTACTCTGGCTTTTTCTTTTCTTTTTTTTTGAAATCTATTAGCATGATAGATGGTGCTCCATCCCCTCACTTTCAACCTGCATTTGTCTTTATGTATAAAATTAGTCTCTTGGGGGCACCTGGGTGGCTCAGTCGATTCAGCATCTGATTTGGCTCAGGTCCTGACCTCACAGTTTGTGAGTTTGAGCCCCGCACTGGGCTCTGTGCTGACAGCTCAGAGCCTGGAGGCTGCTTCGGATTCTGTGTCTCCCTCTCTCTCTGACCCTCCCCCACTCACACTCTGTGTCTCTCTCTATCCCCAAAATAAATAAACATTATTTTTTTTTAATAAAATGAGTCTCTTGTAGGCAGCATATAGATGGGTCTTTTTTTTTAATCCATCCTGATACCTTGTATCTTTTGGTTGAGCATTCAGTCTATTTACATTCAGAGTAATTGTTAAGAGATAAGAATTTAGTACCATTATATTACCTGTGGAGTTGCTGTTTCTGGAGATTTTTATCTGTTCTTATCTAGTCTTTGTTGCTTTTGGTCTTTCTCATCTTAAGTGTTCCTTTTAATATTTCTTGCAGGGTTGGCTTAGTGGTCATGAACTCCTTCAGTTTTTGTTTGTCTGGGAAGCTCTTTATTTTTCCTTCTATCCTGAATGATAGCATTGCTGGATAAAGTATTCTTGGCTGCATATTTTTCCCCCTTCAAAATGTTAAATATATACTGCCATTCCTTTACATCCTGCCAGGTTTCTGTGGGAATATCTACTGCTAGCCTCATTTGTATTTCCCTGTAGGTTAAGGATTTATCTTCCCTTGCTGCTTTCAGGATTCTTTCCTTATCTCTATATTTTGCAAATTGTATTATGATATGTCTCAGGTTTGGCTAGCTTTTGTTGAATTTGATGTGTGTTCTCTGTGCTACCTGGAGTTAGAGGACTGTTTCCTTCCCCAGATTAGAGAAGTTTTCAGCTAAAATTTGCTCAAATAAACATTCTGCCCCTTATCCTTCTTTTCTTCTGGGACTCCTATGATATATATGTTATTATGCTTAATGGAGTTGTTGCGTCCCCTAAGTCTTCATTTGTGATCCAATACTTTTCTTTCTCTCTCCTTTTCAGCTTCATTATTTTCCATAATTGTATCTACTATATCATTGTTTCCTCTGCTTCGTCTATGTTTGTTTTCATTGCATCCAATTGTTTTTTGCCTTTTGGTCATAGCATTTTTTTAATTTCAGCTTTACTAGCTGTTAGTTCATTTATCTCTGCAGAAAGGTCTAGTGTCTTCCATGCTTTTCTCAAGCTTAGTTAGTATCCTTATGATTGTTTTTTTTTTAAATTCTGGTTCAGACATATTACTTATATCTGTTCTGATTAGATCCTCAGCCCTGATGTCTTCCAGTTCTTTCTTTTGGGATGAATTCCTCTGTCTTGGCATTTTGCCTAGATCTCTGTCTACTGTGTGTTAGGAAAACCTGTTACATTTCCTGCTCCTGAAAGTAATGGCTATATTAAGAAGAGGTCATATACTGTCCAGGATCTGGTGCTTCAGGAGTTTTTTTTTGTTTTTTTTGTTTTTTTGGTTTTTTTTGGAGGGGGGGTGGCATATGCTGTGTGTATTCTGCTGTTGTGTTTTGGCTGTTCTTTCCCTCAGTTCAGATCTCTGCAGAGTTTCTCCTTGCCTGCAGTGTGGAGTGTTTGGATTTGGTCCAGTGTGTGGTGAGTTTTAATTAGGTGTGTTTTGGTCTGCTTGTTAGAAAAAGCTAGATCCTATTTCCCCTAGAGCTGAAACTTTATGGCACTATATCATCAGTAGACATGGTGTGTGCAGGGCAGGAGGGGGGGTTGTGCTTGTATTCTGAGAGATGGATGGGCCTACTGCACAGGTTCTCAGGCGGACTTGCCTAGGAAAAATGCACCTGCAGTTGCAGTGGGGCGGGGCTTGGTGTAAGCAGCTCCAGTCTCCACTGGGTGGCATTGTGTTGCTCACTGAAGTTGGTCAGTGCTGATGGGCAGGGGGGAAATTGAGTTGCCTCATGCTCTAGTCCCCAGAGTGAGGAGTTCGTGCCCACCACTGTTGAGGAAACCCTAACAGAAAAGCAAACAGTTTCCCCTCTTTTGTCCCTAGCTTTTGTCAGAACCCTGTCTTCACCCTATCTGTGTCCAAGCCATCCCTCTGCCATAACAAAACACTCCTGTGTTTTAACTCAGGCTCATGACTGGTTTTCAAAGCTCCAAATTTTAGGGACCAGGTGCAGCACAGACCCATGCTGATCCTCTAAGGGGAAGGTCTGATGACGCTGTAGCTGGTGCTGGTTTGTGCCAGAAAAATAGTCGCATAACTGCATGGTGCTAGGAGTTTGTGGTAAGGTGCAGCCAAAAGCTGGGTAGCTGCTTTCAGCAGACGCCTCTGCTGCTATGCTAATTAATGGGTCCACTCGATGTTATCTGCCTTCTCTTTTGTCCCCTGAGAGGCAGTACTACCTCTCCCAAATGCACACCAAGAAGGAGAACTGTTTCTCCCTGTGTGACCAAGGGGATCCTCAGACCATACTACCAGCTCCTGGGTCTCTACCCTCTTTCTCCACAGGAGCACCTTTACACCCACCAGACACAACCCATTGTTGTAGCCCAGCAGGACCACAATTGGCCCAGCAGGACCCCAGGCTGCCCTTCCTCTTCTGGTTCAGCGTGGCCTCCCTCATCACCCTCTTCCACCTCTTCCTCTTCAAGCTCATCTACAACGAGTACTGTGGGCCTGGGGCCAAGCCCCTCTTCAGGAGTAAGGAAGATCCCAGTGTCTGAGTGAAGTCCCATCTGCACAAGACACCCAGCACCGAAAGTCCTGCTGCACGAACAGGGGATCCTTCGAACGCACCCACCCTTTTGTGCCTTGTTGGGGACGCCAGTGACGCAGAGTACGTGTGGATGTTCAGGAGTCTGCATCGGGGAGCGGGAGGGGAGGGCCGGTGGACTTTTTGTAAGCTTTCGACTCAATAAAATGAACCTGTATGGAAAATACTTGAAATTGAACTCACTCCTTCTGCTTTCCCCCCTTCTTCTGTCCCAGGAAACAGAGCCTCTTTTGAAAAGACCTGTCTAGGAAAAGTTGTCTTCTATTCCTAATTTAATGTGTTCTTTCTTGACTGAATTTTTAATTTATTGTTGTTGAGATTGGGGCAGGGGTCTTCTAAAACTTCAGACTTTGAGCGCCACTGCTTATAAAAATTTGCAATAGTCAGCCCCTATCCTTTTCAACTTCTCATTTACTTGTCCCTGAATTTCCTGAGTGACTACATTCCAATATTAATTAAATCATTTGCTTATGTTTCTATTATTGTGACAATATAAATACTGTACAATATTGAGAGGCTACGTTTCTTACTCTCAATGGTCTCTGCTCCCTTAACATTTTTTTGTTTTTAATGTTTATTATTGAGACAGCACAAGTAGGGAGGGGCACAGAGAGAGGGAGGACAGAGGATTCGAAGTAGGCTCTGCGCTGATAGCAGCAAGCCAGTTGTGGGGCTTGAAGGATCATGACCTGAGCTGAAGTCCCATGCTTAACCAACTGAGCCACCTGAATGCCCCTAACATTTCTTTTATCATGGTAGTAGTTTTCTTGTTCCTTTCTCATTGGAGAATTTTTTGAAATGCTAGTGATACTTGTGGTCATTTAACTGACTTCATATTTAAAAGCCAGAACTCAATGTCTGATTGAAAGTCTGCTTTCAGAGGAAAAACACAAGTACTTTCAGGGTACAGTGATAGAGTGAGGGAAGTTCTTTTGTCAAGAGACCACCAAATACTACTGCATCTTTGAGTGCTTTCCTTTGTGATTCCAGCTGTCTTATGTCTGCAGGCCAATCTCTCAGGTGCTGTTATTCAGTATAAGTGACTGATTTTTTTCTCCTGTTCGTCATATAGAACTTTACATATCATCAGAATCTACAGCAGGACTGTTTGCTGCAAGTTTTAAGCCTGTTTTGTGACTGTAGGAAGCCAGAAGCTAATTGGTTCACTTCAGTCACTTGGATGGCTGCCTATAAGTCATTTATATTATTGCATCTGTCTTCTATCATCCAACATTTTTTGTAATTATTTGTTTACTCTGTTTCATAATCCTATTGTTCCCTGTGTACTAATAATGTCTTCAACTTTATTTTCAATTTAGTGGAATTTAAAGAGGGAAAATAATATATATGTCAAATTGTCATCATTAATTAGAAGTTAGATTCCTTTTCGACCTTAAAAGCTCACATTGTACAAGGACAGAAGACAAATCAGGAGAAGACAAGGGACTACTTATTTGATATATGGCTCTTAATAAACACAACTGTGGATGTAATCACAGATCTTCTCCACTCAGAGGAACCTTTGCTTAGCAGTTTAAAAAGCTTTATCAAATTCATATCAAAATTAAGTTAGTTTTTAAAAATTAATATCCTTCTTATACTGAGTTATATGCATACCACATAACAACTTAAGTATGTGCTATTGAATCGCATAATATATAAAGAATATTAATATAAATCATAAGTAAATAATGTAATTGCTTAAACTACCAAACTCGACTTCAAATGGAAACACTTATTTGCAAAAGAGGAGATACATCCAATTCAAGCTATTATTTTTCTGTATTAGTCTACAAATATAAGATAAAAATAGATAATACAATTCATTTACAAAAAAATATTGAAGAAAACTCCTGACAATATTACAGTAACCAGTGGACGGGGCATCAGAAGTTATGTGAATGAAATAAAGTTCTTTTCCTATAATGGCTTAAAAATTTACTAAAATTGAAAATGTAGCTAGTTATTATGGAATATTAATTTGTGACAGTATGGTATATTTACAGATAGAATTAAAGTCACAGAAAGTGAATATTTCCACTAGTGAGTAGCATTTATATTCTGAAGAATAAAGTCTAAACATGAAGAATAATGTTTACAAGCCATTCTAGACCATTTCTTTTCTTGGAAGTTCATTCTTCCAGAGTATTTTGTTTCAGCTTCCTGCTGAAAGCCTTGCAATGTGGTTGACCCTTCTGTAGGTCTCTCATTCTGCTGCTCTGAGCTGCATGATCATGAGTAATGGCAACTGGGGATTTTATCACATGATAAAATACTATATCATGTGCAAGTTGTCCAGCAGATGATGGAGGCAATAAAAAATAGACTGAGATTAAAAACTCTACGCATTCTCCTGCATATAAGTCTATCTGACTATAAAACAAGTAGACCAAGACAAAACAAAACAAACAAAACAAAAACCCCTGCATTTCTATAAAAAATTCATTATCTAGAAAAAATACATCACCTTCTTATCTTCATTCCATTTTGAGGATGAACTGGATGAATCTGTGACTCAATAACTTAACTTGCCCTGGATGAAAGTGATGCCATGAATCCTGATGACTGACTCATATTTAATTCAATTTGAATCAGTTCAACAAATATTCATTGCATGCCAAGTACAAGGCATTAAACAAGTCCTTTTGGGACGTATGTTGGTGAATAAAATGTACAATGATAAATAATGAGATACCATTTCCTCCACCAAAGGAGATGAAATATATTTATGTATATGGCAATATGAAATGTAATAGGTGTTGTAAAAAAACAAAGGTTTGGAGAATATGGAATTATGTAAGTAAGGTGTACATCAACATAAAGGGAAAGGCTTCACAGGTATATCATCTACCTGGATGAGCACAATCAAGGAATTAGAATACTGACTATGACATCATCTGAAGAGCTTTTCTAACTTATCACCTTACCTTATAAAGGTAATAAAAAGTAAACAAATAAAACAATTGTAAATGACTAGTTGCATTGTACTCATGGTGTTGCGTCAGAGCTCTGATATTAATTTGGACTTTTCATTTTAACATTGCTAGTATGGTTTAGGAAATCACAGTGTTACCATGGCACTTGTAGAAGTTGTCATGGGAACAATTTAAAGTGGCACTTCCCTCTACTTTAAAGGATAAAGGAAAGTTTAAGAATTGTGTAGAGGGTTTTTTATGACCTCAGCAACAAATAGGAGCTATTCAGAAAAAGAACACAAGGGAAAGGACCAGATGGAACTTGTTCAAAAACCAGGAAAAAGAAAAATCATAAAATTTTCTGCAAACTGCAATGTAATGCTGGATGGGGTGAAAGCATAAAGGTTTTATAAAGCTTTTTAAGAAATATGAACATTTTTTCAAGAGGGAGGATTTTAAGTGGAAGAAAATAAATGATGAGGCTTTTCTTCAGGAAGGAACATATGCATTTGCCAAATACTGTAATATAGTTCAAGGAATATCATTATGCACAGACAGATTTAGCAATACTGTGAATAAAATATTTTCCAAATTTATTGACAGTGAGTTTCAAATATTGACTGTAATAGGTATAGTTCTAAAGCACTCAGATTAATAGCATTTAGTTGTAATCATATACCAGTAGGAAACATATCAGTTTTATATAGAAGAGCTTTTCCATATTTCTATAACTCTTGTAGTTCACTATGTGCCCCAAATAAGGATTTGAAGTTGGATGGAAATCAGTAAAAGTATTAAACAGATATTTAGATTTTATAATCTTTCCTGAGAATGAAGCAACAAATGAAGAATTATTTATACCTTTATATACAGTTCTTGAGATTCCCCCGAAAGTAACTGATTATTTCTCTTATCTTCTTTTCCCAAAGGAATGGGCTCTGTTTTCTTCTTTCTTCTTTCTGCCTGGCTGTTTTATCCTATACCAATCCACTTTTTTTTATCTTGGGACTATCTTCCACATTTTTCTTTGATGGCTGGAGTTTCAAGAAAAAAGAATGATCTTTGATTTTAGTAAATTTGCTCAATCACCACACTACTTTTGGCCTTTTATTATAACAATGATAATCTGGATCATTTCATGTTTAAATATGTTGATGTCTCCAAATATCATATAAATTCCAATTTAAATGGGCTCAGGGTTTTTTTTTGACATTTTCATCTATTTTTAGGGTGAAAGCCATAGTGAGCTCACTGCCACTGCTAAATGGCATTCCTTTCTAGAGAATGATTTGTAGATTTAACTCTATATTTAAATGTGAGTACATAAACTCAAATCCCAGTTGCTTCACTCCAACTGTAAAGTCTGCAAACTACTGTGTTTTTAGATATCCCTGATGTAACATTTTTCATTTCTCCATGAAATGGTTAAAAATATAATAGGCACAAAGCCTTTGAGTTTTCTCATTGAGAGGTGAAGTCTGTACATCCTCTTCTTGACTGAGTGAACTTGTGACTTCTTAAATCATTAGAGTCCTGTGGAAATTGAGCTATGTAACTTCAGAGGCTGAGTAAAAAAAAAAAAAAAAAAAAAAAAAAAAAAGGTAATGGGGCTTTCACTTAGTTCACTGGAAAATTTGCTAGAGCCCTAAGCTTCCCTCCAGGAAGCTTCATTATCAAAAAGCCACCATGATATAAGGAGGCCCAAGACTTATGGTGGTACCTTGTATAGACACTCATGAAGGGCCCCAGATGAGCTGAAGGCTGACAGCCAGCATCAACTGCTGGCCACGTAAATGATTTTCCTAGCTGAGCCTACAGATGAACCAGCTTCCACTAAGATTTGGTTATAATTTCATGGAAGATCCCAAGAAAAATCGAACATCTAAGCTCTTTCCAAACTCCTGACCTACAACATCTTGAGCAAAATAAAATTGTTATTTTAAGTTGCTAAGTTTCACAGTATTTGTTACACAAAAGTAGTTATTATATACACCCACCCTTCATCAGCTCACAATATGGACTTGTAATTTACTACTAAAAACCCAATTTATAGAAATATAAAGTATTAAACCAAAAAATTAAACTCTGATATTTATAAATAAAAGTAATGCCTCTGTGTACACCATGAATAAAATATGCAATTTTTGCATATAAAAATGATATATTATAACTGCATATGCAAACATAACATTATAAGGAACATTCATGTAAATGTTGCTTTTATCTACACTTGACTAAATAATTTGATTATCTTCTACTAAAGTGACTGTTTATATATTGCATAGGTTGTTTTCTAATAAAAATATATATAAGTTTATAGTTAGAATTAGGCTTTATAAATTGTAGACATGACGAGATGTAGGTAGCAGTTTATATCAATGAACAGTGTAGTTTTCCACAATATGCAATGATACACTAAATGATGCTGAAGGTGGTATATTTCTTTTGAATCTCAGAGTTCCTATAATACCTAAAAGTAAAGTGGCTCCAAAAGTTTCAAGATAAAGACTACCTGTTCCAACATCGTAAATTATTGTGGCAGATGCTAAGCCATGATTTTTGGCAGAAACATAGAACTCTGGTGTTTACACTTCTAATAAGCCAGAATCTTTACAAAGAGCAAAGCACATCACCAAGCCCCAGCAGATACATAAAACAAGTGATTATGTTACCTGTTTATTTGATTCCAGTGTATACAAATAATAGCATGATGTTGAGCTTCTGTGATTTCCACTTACTCCCTCTATGAATAGCTCTGTTTCTAGCAATTACAAATGAGCCGAGTCATTCTAATCAGATCACCCTCACTGGAGCATCCTACTGCTTGCACTGATTGTGGCAATCTGTTGTGGGATGCACAGAGAAGTAAAGACCTTTCTGAACTTAGCTAGCCTCGCTAAACAGGAGCACTTCTGATTAGAAATATAATGTACTATTACAAAATTATAATGATTAAAATGTCCATATTGCCTCAATGCAGCTTAAACTTTACTCTATAAAACACTATAACTTAATTCCAAAAAATAATGTATTATTGCTAATTAATGCAATGGCATTAGAAAATATCAAATATAAATAAATTATAATTTAATAATATTTCAATAAGCTCTTCTGCTATTTCAATGCACTTGGTCCATCAGATTCTAATTCTTATATAGAAATTACTTGTCATACACAGGCATACATGTTAAAATCATTCATGGACACATGTGCTTTACTTTTTCCCCTTTATTGACTGTAATAAAATTTGATATTGATATTTACAGCCCAGATGCTTGCATATATGCACAAAAAATCAAGTGTCAAGCTTTATAAAGGAAACTACAAAGTGATTTATTAGATCATTATGGATTTATTTTACATGTTAAATGATAGTTGAAAATGACATATTAGAAATTTTCCAATTTACAAATATTTATTTTAATTCCAGTGTAGTTATCATACAGTGTTGGTTTCAGGTGTATAATGCAGCGATTCAACAGTTTCATATATTACTCAGTGCTCATCAAGATAAGTGTACTCTTCTTTTTCTTTTCCTTTTTTTTTTTTTTTAGAGAGAGAGAGAGAGAGAGCCAAGCTGGGGGTGGGGCAGGGGGAGAGAGGGAGAAAATCTCCAGCAGGCTCCCTACTCAGCGTGGAGCCCTACACAGGGCTCCATCCCAAGAACCGAAAGATCATGCCCTGAGCTGAAATCAAGTGGGATACTCAACCCACTGAGCGACCCACATGACCTCAAGATAAGTGTACTCTTAAACAAATAATTTCTTATACTGAAAAAGCCCATATAACACCTTTTGTGTTATAGGTGTATAATATGCAGAATTTGAAAACCCATAAGAGAGTACATTTCTAGCACTCTCTGCAACTTGAATAAAGGTAACTAATTCAAAGTAGCTACATGTTTTTGTTTAACATTTTAATCCTTTTTATTATTGAAATAAAGGAAGTATATGTGTGTTAATTAATTAATTAATTAATTAATTGTTTCTTTTAATAGAATTTGAGTGACTATGATGTCACATGAAAAATGAAAAAAATACATTTTAGCTACAGGAATGAAATATCCACACTACCATATTTCTAATGCAGAAATATACTGAACTATCTACAGGCATTTATACCTATCACCCTTCAACTCAGTTTCTTTAAATTTTTGAGTGACAGTATAAAAATTTGTGTTATATGAATTTACTGAACTGAAATATAGCTAATCTACATAAATACTAGCAGCTTTTTGTTCAGGAAAAGAACCTATAGAACTAAGAAAAATAATCAAGATTATTTATTTTGCTTAGCATCAATGTATGTATGTATGTGTCTTGAAATTTTATTTTTAAATATGATAAGTTGTTTTAAATTGCTGCCTAAATATCAAACGCACAAAAACACACTAGCTAAAAAAGTCTGTCAACATGTTTATAGAAGGATTGTATTAGTAAATGTTTTGGAGCAGACTTTACTGTGTGCTGTTCCTACTACAAAAAGATGCATGTTAAATTTCTTTAGATTTGATAATCCTATAATAATTTATTCCAAAATATGAAGAAGGCAATTAGGAGAACATTAGTTAGACTACTGGAATTTTCTTTTTACAGTCATTTAAAAAATATGTTACTTGTTAATTAGCTCTTGTCAGAGCATAATTTTATGATAATCAGGATTTTTAGGTTATATTTTAATCAAAGATCACTGACAGAACTTAAATTGCTTGATTGAATGTTGCCCTCTGTGCATGAACAAACCTGACCCTGAGTCTTGCTGACAAGACTAAAGACTACTCAAAAATCTAAAGATTTTAGACAAGTGCTAAAATATTTAATTCTAAACTCTTTAATTTTAATTAAAGAGCTTGCTTTTTTCATGAAATTTTAAGGAGATAAAGAACTGTGGATCCTCTATCTTCAAATAATATAACTTTGTAATGATGAAAAATACAAATTAGAAAATGATGAACTTTAAACTTCATTGTCTGTACTGTTTTAGTTCCGTCAAATGTAGACTGTGATTTAAACCCATATTAAGAATTATTATCTGAGCAACAGATTTGTAGACGTGCATGTTGTACAGATTCAGTCTACGGATCCTGTTTGCTGAAGAGTGATTGAGATACTGGTGACTGAAAAAAAAAAAGTTTATTCTGAGACCAATACATTAGTTCAATTCTTTTTGAGAAGGTGTCTTATGATGGAAAACAGCTCTGGGAAAGACCTGCCTCACTCCTCAGTGAGGCTGAGGGACTTACGGAGAGCTCTACATTCCTCTGCTTTGCTGCAGGTCAAAAGGGTATACAAAATGTGGAGTCTGGATTACAGGATAGTCAGTGTCAAGTTTTAATTGAGTGAGTGAAAAGTTATCAGGCAGGGTAATCTCCCAGGGACCCTGACAAAACCAAAGAGACTTCTAAAAAGAAATAATATCTCAAACTGATGGATTATTTTTGTAAAGAGAAGATTAATTAGCTTCTATAGAGAAGGAGGAAAATAGTACCCAAGGGTTTCAAAATTTATAATGTTAGCAATAATTAGGAGTAATTCCAATCAAGACTGTGAAACCCAGATGGCTGTAGAATCTCTCTTTAAAGTTGTTTATAAAATTTTATATTTTTCTTAATTATTTGAAGAACTGCTTGCAGAAAGAGCATGCGAAGTAACAACGGCACTCAAACACACATTCTGCTTTAACTTAACCTTTGAATGCTAAGATGTTCCTTGCTGTTCTGACATGGAGAGTAGATCAAGTTACTTGTTGTCACTAACATATCAAGTCACTTGACATAGCAACGGGAAAATAGTTTCAAAGACACAGCGGCTAAGAAAGTAAACAAACTCATCCAAAAAATACAAGTCTTAAAAAAAACCAAAAAACAAAAAACATTACCTATCTTTATCTAAAACAATGAAAAATAAATACTGTTCCACAAGCTTACCAATTTACTACTTTCAAGGGTAAATGCCAAGGAGTTTTTAAAAATTATATTGTGAAATTGGGGCGCCTGGGTGGCTCAGTCAGTTAAGGGTCCGACTTCGGCTCAGGTCATGATCTCGCAGTTTGTGAGTTTGAGCCCTGTATCAGGCTCTGTGCTGACAGCTGAGATCCTGGAGCCTGCTTCAGATTCTGTGTCTCCCTCTCTCTCTGCCCCTACCCCACTTGTGCTCTGTCTTTATCGAAAATAAATAAAATGTAAAAAAAAAATTTTTTTAATTACATTGTGAAATTTTATTTTCTCCCTGTCATTGTCTGTTGTTTCCCAGTTGTCCTATACAGAGGCAACTATTTCTTCAATATCTCCTTAGTTACATGGTTAGCCTTTCAGAGATATTCTTGGCATAGGCATGTATATGCTATTAAAAAGTAGCAATTATAAAAAAAATTAAAACTTTAGCAAAATCCATTAAGAATAAACAGAGAGAGTCCTTATTTTATATTCTATGTCTAACATGGATTTTATCTCAAGAGTTTTTGAAAATAGAAAGTTCTTCTTGGTTCTGTCCCTGAATATTTGTTTTATAGAATTCCCCCTGTCCTTCTCCAAAACCAATGGCATTTTAACTGCAACCTTCACTAATGGGATTATCACATTTAAGATTTAAATGACACCCAAAATGCTTACTGATGATATTACACAAAAGCAAATGGTCCACACATTTTTTCATTCTTCATCTTCCTCCTTTTCTCCTTTCTCGTCCTCTTGTTTTTTTTCTCTCTCTAATGCTTTTGAACTTTTATTGCCACAGTTCATTTTATCCTCCCCATCCTTATTTCTTTCTTTTCCTTCCTTCCTTCTTTCCATCCTCCCTTGCTTCCTTTTTACCATGCTTTTCCCGACTTTATGAAGTTATTCACATCTTTCAGAATATTATCACAGCACTTCCACTCTCCGTTAAAATTATTTAATATCATGTCTCGGTTTATATTACTCTTCCCCCATATTGTTAGTTCACTGAAGAGAAATTCTGTATCTGTCATACAGGATAACATTAGCGTCTTTTATATTATTTGGCAAATAGAATGTTTGCAATTTATATTGGCTGAAATGATGGATGATTAAATGTGATAAAGCAAGAATATGAAGATATCTCTATTACATAATAGAAATATTAGAATTGTACTGCATGCCCACAGAAAGGTTAAGCACAACTAGTTGATGGAATCTAAAGGGAGACAGACAACAACTTAATATGGTGATTATGAAATGAAAAGCATTGTGTGAGAAAAATAATTCATCCACTAAGAACCTTGACACCTTCTCTAGACAATCACAGAGCATATAGTATAGATGGGATATCAGCGCTAAGCTGGGTGGAACAGCTGTCTAAGAGTAGATTGAGTTTTTATTCTGTTTTATTCTATTTCATCATAAAAAGGAGGGCCTGAGGAAAAGGCTATGTCTGGGTAATTTATTTAAGATTATATTAGGATATGGTGCTAAGGGGGTCCGGTATATTATAGAGGTACTCATCTGTTTTTGGACTTTATGTTTCCTTAATCCTTCAAAACCTTCTGAGAATTCAGATGAAAAGTATGTCTGAATAAAGAAAGGGTGAAGAATTTATCCATCAGTCCTAATCGGCCCTGACTAAATGTTGCACTTAATGGTAAGAATTTCTAAGCAATCAGGGGCACCTGGGTGGCTCAGTCTGTTACGTGTCCGACTTCGGCTCAGGCCATGATCTCACAGTTAGTGAGTTCGAGACCCGAGTCAGGCTCTGTGCTGACAGCTCAGAGCCTGGAGCCTGCTTCAGATTCTGTGTCTCCCTCTGTCTTTGCTCCTCCCCCACTCACGCTCTGTCCTCTCTCTCTCAAAATAAATAAATATAAAAAAAAAAAAAATTAAACAAACCCACAGTGCTCCTGCCTAGAGTTCTCTCAGGTTTCTGGCCTTTCTCACCTCAACTTCTGAATCTTGGACAGGATTCCAAGCTCTCTGGTTATACCTTCATAAAAATAGCCAATGCTTTTCTGAATTCCTCTCTGGTTCAGCTGCTAACATTAGAGGTGAGATTAAGAGGCCATGAGGTGCTGCCCAAGAGCCAGGCAATTCCATCAAATACTGGGATTCTATGCCTTTTTTTAGTGATTTCCTGGGCAATTAATCAATAGATTGGCTTGCTAATTATCCCACTTCTACTTGGACCTTTTTGTCTTCCTCATTTCCCAAGTAACTATAAACTACTATATATAAGTATGGAGAAAAATATGAGTGTTGGCTACAACCAGCCTACACTTGAACTCTGGCTCTCCTTTATGAACTGGGTTCCCTTGGCAAGTCAATCCATTCCACTGAGTCTCAGTTTAAATGCCTTTACAAAAATAATAGCAATTAATCTGAAAGTATTGGTATGAGTATCCAATATGATTAGGAGGACCACGTGGCTAGCCTATAGTCAGTGGACCATAAATGTTAGATTATTTCTCTTCTCCAATCATTCAATCTATTTTCAACTCCCACCTCTACAAAGTTCTCTCAGCATCTCGCATCGAGAATGAATATTTCCTATTGTCCTATTTATCACAGAATGCTATGTTCCATTTAACATTATCTGTATTTTTTTCACAGTTAAAAAGAAGCAAACAAACAAAATAAGAAACACCTTTCTGGTTTTTAGGCTCAGTGTCCCTGAAGTAGAAACTATTGTTTTATTCTTAAACCAGTAGGCACATTAACACAAACTCTATACTCAACAATGTATCCTGATGACAACTATTTTTCAAGATGATTGCATATTGCAATGAATATAAGAGAAATAAAAATCTAAGTTTAAAAAATAATTTCTGTATGGCAAACGAGCAACAGAATGCATAATGGACACTAATTAGTTTTCACTCTCAGTTTACAATAATGCCCATAATAAGACAAGTTAGCATAAAACATTTTAATAAAATTAGGCCTTTCAAAATAAGTTTGACACTTTTAGCACAACATGAAAAAGAGAACTTTTGCAGAATCATCTTGTATTCTAAATAAAAAGTAACTTATGTTCTTATTCCCTGCTAATTACCTTGTTGTAATTATTTTTGTCTGTAATTGGTAACAGTCTCTTTTTATCACTTTATTCCAAATTCGTAGAAATACAAGAATAAAATTGTATTTTTTTACAATTAAATAAATATAATTCTTTACTCATTAACATTCTAAAATTTCAATGTAGCTATTCAATGAGAAATCCCTGTTTCTGGGTTTTATTTATTTATTTATTTTCAGATACAAAATAAAAGGAGAATTTGCAGAATAACAACATCATCAGCAATAATAATAGCAGCAACAAAATAACAAGAAAGTACCCAATTATTTTCCTCATGATACAACAAATAAGAATGCTTTGCCCTTTTTAACAAAATTTAACAGACTTTATATTTTAGAGCAGTTTTAGTCTCACACCATAATTGAGCAGAAGGCACAGAAATTTCCCACTCCTGCTGCCATACATGCAGAGTCTTCCATTATCAACACCCCCCACCAGAGGTACATTTGTTACAACTAAGGAACCTACACTGACACATCATTATCATCCAATTCCATAGTTTACATTAGAGTTCACCATTGGGGTTGCGCATTCTATGGGTTTTGGCATATGTATAATGACATGTATCTGTAATTACTATACTATACAGAGTTTTTCACTGACATGAAAGTACTCGGAGCTCTATCTAGCTATCTCTCCCCCACCCCAACTCCTGGCAATCATTGAAAAGACCTGTTTTTTATTTGTTTATGGGTTATTTTTTCTTTCAGAATGTCATATTGTTGTAATCATATGGTTTGTAGCCTTTTCAATTGGCTTCTTTCACTTAGTAATACATATTTAGGTTTCCTCCATGTCTTCTCATGGCTTGATAGTTCCTTTCTTTTCTAACACCAAATAATAACCACTGTCTAGATGTACCACAGTTTACTTATCCCTTCCCCTACTGAGGTACATCTTGGTTGCTGCCATGTTTTGCCAATGAATAAAGCTCTCATAAACATCCATGTTCAGGTTTGTGTATGGATATGTTTCCAACTCTTTCGGGTAAATACTAACAAGTACAATTACTGGATCATATGCTAAGGGTATGTTTAGTTTGGTTAAGACACTGTCAAACTGTCTTCCGAAGTGGCTGTACCATTTTGTACTTCCAGCAGCAGTGAATGAGAGTTCTTGCTCCATAGCTTCACCAGCATTTGGTGTTGTCAGTGTTCTCAATTTTGGCCATTCTCATGAGTAGGTACAAATATCTCATTGTCTTCATTTGCATTTCTCTAATGACAAATGTTTTTATATGCGTATGTGTCATCTGTGTATCTTCTTTGGTGAGGTATCTGTTAAAGTCTTTGGCTCATTTTTTAATCACGTGTTTTGTTTCCTTATTGATGATTTTAAGGTTTTATTTTTCTTTCTTTTGTGTATTTTGGATGAATCGTTCATCAGATATAACTCTTGCAAATATTTTCTCCCAATCTGACTTACATAACTTTTATTTACTCTTGTGTTTTTTTTTTTAATTAACTAGGACTTCCAGTATGATGCTGAAATGTTGAAAAGCAGTGGTAAGAAGGGACATACTTTTCTTGTTCTTGATCTTACTGGGAAGACTTTAAACTTCTGTCACTATTAAGTATGATGGTGTCTATAGATGCTATGCAGATACTCTTTATCAGTTGAAGAATTTCCCTTTTATTCCTGATTTACTGAAAAATTTTAACATGAATTCCTGTTGGATTTTGTAAAATTCTTTTTCTGCTTTAATATATGACCATGTGATTTTTGAATACTTCATTTCTAATATGTATATCATGTTTGGAAGTAACAGACATCTCAGAGATAACATAATACACAAAGGCAGTGTGGAACACAGGTTTAGAATATAAACTTTTAAGCCCAGAATATTGAGATTCAAGTCCTGGCACTGGCACTTACTATCTGTAAGTCTCTCGCCAAGTTACTTTATCTCTCTATGCCTTAGCTTCTTGTCTGAAAAATGGGGACAATAACGTGCCAGCCTCTTAGGATTACAATGAGATTAAATTATTTAATATATGCAAAACACTTAGATGTTTGGCACCTTTGCACACTACAAAAATGTGTTTTAATTTTCCTTCAAATGCTATATAAATACCAGAAAGGCTGAAATATTTTTAACTATTTATTCATTACTGTAACCACTGTGCCTAGAACAATGTATAGTTCCTAGTCACATTTGAATGTCACAGATAAAATTAACTACTAAATGACAAAGATGTATGAGGACTGTAAAATAGCATGCTAAACTCACATTGATATTTTTTTACATAAATATTTTGTACAAACTGATTCATCACCAAACAAGGCTGCTGCTAGCACAAATTGGCATCTTTGTGCGAATTAGATAAAAGAGAGCCCCTTCCTGTAGGACAAAGTAGCACTGAGCCAGACAATATAGCTTAGTGAGAACATTATTTTATTATTTGGAAACACCCATTATGCCCATATCAGACCATTCTCAATTGAGAAAGACAACTGAAGTTTGAAGGATATTACTAACTGAAAGAAAGATAGAGAAAAGATGGTTAATAGTTAATAAAATCATTGTCACTTCTTGATTTCCTCCTTTAGAGAGATCATTTCAGGGAACAGAATAAAAGGAGAAAATAAGAGTCTGCAAGTGTGTGTGTGTTTGGGGGGGGGGGGTATGTAGGTAGGTAGGTAGTTGGGCTACTATGAGAGGGTAATATACTTGTGAGAAAATATTGCCCATAGACTGAAATAATATTATTGCTTGAAGCTATAACTTCAGGTAATTACTTTTATCTTTAAATGAACAGATATATCTTCCATTTCATACCAGAGTCTGAAAGAATTGAAGTTATAAACAGATTTATAAAAATAAATTTTTACTGTGTTCATTTTCTTCTTGACTTACTTATCTTTTCTCACTAAAGTTCCATCCTCTTTTAATTAACTTCTGTTTCCATCAAATCAAAACGTCAGAGGGTACTCTTCAACCTGATCCATTTTCTTCCTACTCCATATGCTTTAAGAAGTCTATCTCATTTTCTTTGACCACTAGTTTCTATTTCTTGTTATAGGTTCACTATATTATAATTGTTTATTGATTATGACAAGTTCCAAACTTTTCTTCCTTAAAAAAAATATTTTCCTACAATAAAAAGCTTATTTTATGTATTATGATGGTTTAAGTGATAGAACTTAGAAAGTTGTAAATAATTATGTAAAGTACGTACTATATTGGTAATGTGAAGATGATAAAAATGTTGCTCCCTCAACAATGATAATGCCTGACTAAAAAGTGTGCCTAACTGGGGTGACTGGTTGGCTCAGCTGGCTAAGCATCCGACTGGATCTCACCTCAGGTCTTGATCTCAAGGTCTTGAGTCTAAGCCTCATCCTGGGTGTGGAGCCTACTTAGAAAAAACTTGTAAATAAAGATTAAACATTTATTAGAGACCATTTCATTAATGTTAAGAGGTAAATGCATTAAAAAAAAAAAGCTGTTATAAGATGTTTGGCCTGATCAAATGTAAGAAAAGAGGCAAGAGAAGATATTTGCTTATGTACCCTATATTGGCTAAAATAATTCTGACCATGACACCTTTTGGGCCTAAGGTTCTAGGACATTAAAAATTTAGCTGGTACATCTCTATTTTAATGCTATGAAACATTATGCTTATAAATATTATATATTTATATACATAAGAAATAATTCTAGGTCAACTCTATGTACTAATGTATGAATGGAAGGGAATTAAAACAATTAAATCATAATTATATTTTCAGCCATATATGCTATGCATTTCTTCAAAATATTTATCAATTACTTATGATAACTAGAAGCACTGTGTTACTTGCTGTGATACAGAAATAAACAAAAGAAAGTATATTCACTTAAATTCAGTTTTCAGGGAAGATTGATAATTAAGTAGATATTTACTCATTCTTTCATTCCATAGATTCTTCAATTTGTGGGATTAGAACTAAAATAGCAGATTACAGTAGCATGCATGTGGATGGAGAGAGTCAGAGTCAATACATTCGAAAGGCCAATATCCAAAGATACTGGTCAACTTTTTATTAAAATAAACATGACTATTAGCATTTCTACAAAGCAAAGAGAAAATCCTAAAAATATTAAAGCAAGAAAATTCAATGTGGCAGAGACAGAGAATAAATTTATGAAACAACATAAAGCAAAACAAGCCTTATAATGAAAAAAAAAAAGAAAAACTGCAAGAAAAAGTAAAAGAAACACACACACAAACACACACACAGAGGTAAAATGTTGTATAAATTCAAACAACAGAAATGAATCCAAATATATCAGTAATCACAGACAAATGTACTTTCCTGTTAAATGATTGAAATTATAAATTTGGAGTACGTGAAATATAGCTATAAACTATTCATAAGAGATACAAAGAGACATAGAAAGCTTACCATAAAAGTTGGAGGGAAATATAATAACCAAAAAGAAACTTTAATATTACAAAATAAACCTTAGGGAAAATAAACTATTAATAGAAAACTTTTAATGATGGAGATAAAATAATCCTGCAATTATGTAATTTATGACAAATTTAATTACCTGAGAACAAAATTTATAGAACTATAAAGAGAAACTGACAAATCCATCTTACATTTGTAAATATTCAGAGGGTTCTCTTAAGTGATTAATGGATGAAACAGAAAAAATTCTTTTTTTTAATGATTATTTTGAGAGATAGAGAGATCACAGTGGAGGAGGGACAGAGAGAGAGGTAGAGAGAATCCCAAGCAGACTCCACACTGTCAGTGCAGAGCCCAATGCGGACTCAAACTCACAAACCGTGAGATCATGATCTGAGCTGAAATCGAGTCAGACACTAAATTGACTAAGCCACCCAGGAAACCCCAGAAAAAATAATTTTTAAGGAGAAAAGTTTTTTCAAATGTAGCAAATAAGCTTATATACTATATATAATTTTGTTATATATACAACATAATGTAAGCTCATTATATATGTTACATATATATAATGCATATATATAAATAAGCAACAATTGGAGAATGCAAAGAATGCTTTGATGCAATCCCTATCAAAATATCAATAATAATTTTAACAGTAGAAAAAAATAATCCTAAAATTTGTATGTAAACCACAAAAGATGTCAAATAGCCAAAGTAATCTTGACCAGATTGAGAAGACTAGAGGTATCACAATCCCAGATTTCAAGATATATTACAAAACTGTAGTAATCAAAACAGTATGGTACTGGCATAAAAACAGACACACAGATCAATGGGACACAATAGAGAGCTCAGAAATAAACCCACACTTATGGTGTCAATTAATCTATAACAAAGGAGGTAGGAATATACAATGAGAAAAGACAACCTTTTTTTTAAAAAATATAATCTATTGTTAAATTGGTTAACATACAGTATGTAAAGTGTGCTCTTGGTTTTTGAGGTAGATTCCCATGGTTCATTGCTTACATACAACACCCAGTGCTCATCCCAACAAGTGCCCTCCTCAATGCCCATCACCCATTTTCCCGTCTCCATCCACCCTCAGTTTTTTCTCTGTATTTAAGAGTTTCTTATGGCTTGCCTCCCTCCCCTTCTGTTTGTAGCTATTTTTAAAGACAACTTCTTTAACAAATGGTGGGAAAACTGGACAGCTACATGCAAAAGAATGAAACTGGATCACCTTCTCACCCACCCCCCCCACACAACAAAAACAAAACAAAACAAACACTTCAAAATAGATTAAAGGCCTAATTGTGAGACTGATAACCATAAAACATAGGCAGCAATTTCTTTGATATTGGCCGTAAAAACATTTTTCTAAATATATTTCTTTGGATTGCAAGGGAATATGGCGGCGTAGAAGGACGCTGGGCTCACCGCCCGTCCTGCGGATCACTTAGATTCCACCTACACCTGCCTAAATAACCCAGAAAACTGCCAGAGGATTAGCAGAAAGGAGTGTCTGGAGCCAAGCGCAGAGGAGAGGCCCACGGAAGAGGGTAGGAAGGGCGGCGAGGCGGTGCACGCTCCACGGACTGGCGGGAGGGAGCCGGGGCGGAGGGGCGGCCCGCTGGCCAAGCAGAGCCCCCGAGTCTGGCAGGCAAAAGCAGAGGGGCCTGATGGACTGTGTTCCAACAGCAAGCGCGACTTAGCGTCTGGGAGGTCATAAGTTAACAGCTCTGCTCGGAAAGCGGGAAGGCTAGAGGATAAAGGGAGGGAGAGCTGCTGAGCCCCCGGACGACAGAGCTCAGTTTGGTGGGGAACAAAGGCGCTCGCCAGCGCCATCTCCCCTGCCCATCCCCCAGCCAAAATCCCAAAGGGAACCAGTTCCTGCCAGGGAACTTGCTCGCTCCTCGCAAACACCCAACTCTGTGCTTCTGAGGAGCCAAACCTCCGGCAGTGGATCTGACTCCCTCCCGCTGCCACAGGGCCCCTCCTGAAGTGGATCACCTAAGGAGAAGCAAGCTAAGCCTGCCCCTCCTGCCCCCGTGAACCTTGCCTACCCACCCCAGCTAATACGCCAGATCCCCAGCAACACAAGCCTGGCAGTGTGCAAGTAGCCCACACGGGACACGCCACCCCACAGTGAATCCCGCCCCTAGGAGAGGGGAAGAGAAGGCACACACCAGTCTGACTGTGGCCCCAGCAGTGGGCTGGGGGCAGACATCGGGTCGGACTGCGGCCCCGCCCACTAACTCCAGTTATACACCACAGCACAGGGGAAGTGCACTGCAGGTCCTCACCACTCCAGGGACTATCCAAAATGACCAAACAGAAGAATTCCCCTCAGAAGAATCTCCAGGAAATAACAACAGCTAATGAACTGATCAAAAAGGATTTAAATAATATAACAGAAAGTGAATTTAGAATAATAGTCATAAAATTAATCGCTGGGCTTGAAAACAGTATACAGGACAGCAGAGAATCTCTTGCTGCAGAGATTAAGGGACTAAGGAACAGTCACGAGGAGCTGAAAAGCGCTTTAAACGAAATGCAGAGCAAAATGGAAACGACGACAGCTCGGATTGAAGAGGCAGAGGAGAGAATAGGTGAACTAGAAGATAAAGTTATGGAAAAAGAGGAAGCTGAGAGAAAGAGAGATAAAAAATCCAGGAGTATGAGGGGAAAATTAGAGAACTAAGTGATACACTAAAAAGAAATAATATACACATAATTGGTATCCCAGAGGAGGAAGAGAGAGGGAAAGGTGCTGAAGGGGTACTTGAAGAAATTATAGCTGAGAACTTCCCTGAACTGGGGAAGGAAAAAGGCATTGAAATCCAAGAGGCACAGAGAACTCCCTTCAGACGTAACTTGAATCGATCTTCTGCACGACATATCATAGTGAAACTGGCAAAATACAAGGATAAAGAGAAAATTCTGAAAGCAGCAAGGGATAAACGTGCCTTCACATATAAAGGGAGACCTATAAGACTCGTGACTGATCTCTCTTTTGAAACTTGGCGGGCCAGAAAGGATTGGCACGATATCTTCAGTGTGCTAAACAGAAAAAATATGCAGCCAAGAATCCTTTATCCAGCAAGTCTGTCATTTAGAATAGAAGGAGAGATAAAGGTCTTCCCAAACAAACAAAAACTGAAGGAATTCATCACCACCAAACCAGCCCTACAAGAGATCCTAAGGGGGATCCTGTGAGACAAAGTACCAGAGACATCGCTACAAGCATAAAACATACAGACATCACAGTGACTCTAAACCCGTATCTTTCTATAATAACACTGAATGTAAATGGATTAAATGCGCCAACCAAAAGACATAGGGTATCAGAATGGATAAAAAAACAGGACCCATCTATTTGCTGTCTACAAGAGACTCATTTTAGATCTGAGGACACCTTTAGATTGAGAGTGAGGGGATGGAGAACTATTTATCATGCCACTGGAAGCCAAAAGAAAGCTGGAGTAGCCATACTTATATCAGACAAACTAGACTTTAAATTAAAGGCTGTAACAAGAGATGAAGGGCATTATATAATAATTACAGGGTCTATCCATCAGGAAGAGCTAACAATTATAAATGTCTATGCGCCGAATACCGGAGCCCCCAAATATGTAAAACAATTACTCATAAACATAAGCAACCTTATTGATAAGAATGTGGTCATTGCAGGGGACTTTAACACCCCACTTACAGAAATGGATAGATCATCTAGACACACGATCAATAAAGAAACAAGGGCCCTGAATGATACATTGGATCAGATGGACTTGACAGATATATTTAGAACTCTGCATCCCAAAGCAACAGAATATACTTTCTTCTCGAGTGCACATAGAACATTCTCCAAGATAGATCATATACTGGGTCACAAAACAGCCCTTCATAAGTTTACAAGAATTGAAGTTATACCATGCATACTTTCAGACCACAATGCTATGAAGCTTGAAATCAACCACAAGAAAAAGTCTGGAAAACCTCCAAAAGCATGGAGGTTAAAGAACACCCTACTAACAAATGAGTGGGTCAACCAGGCAATTAGAGAAGAAATTAAAATATACATGGAAACAAACGAAAATGAAAATACAAAATCCAAACGCTTTGGGATGCAGCAAAGGCAGTCCTGAGAGGAAAATACATTGCAATCGAGGCCTATCTCAAGAAACAAGAAAACTCCCAAATACAAAATCTAACAGCACACCTAAAGGAACTAGAAGCAGAACAGCAAAGGCAGCCTAAACCCAGCAGAAGAAGAGAAATAATAAAGATCAGAGCAGAAATAAACAATATAGAATCTAAAAAAACGGTAGAGCAGATCAACGAAACCAAGAGTTGGTTTTTTGAAAAAATAAACAAAATTGACAAACCTCTAGCCAGGCTTCTCAAAAAGAAAAGGGAGATGACCCAAATAGATAAAATCATGAATGAAAATGGAATGATTGCAACCAATCCCTCAGAGATACAAACAATTATCAGGGAATACTATGAAAAATTATATGCCAACAAATTGGACAACCTGGAAGAAATGGACAAATTCCTAAACACCCACACGCTTCCAAAACTCAATCAGGAGGAAATAGAAAGCTTGAACAGACCCATAACCAGCGAAGAAATTGAATCAGTTATCAAAAATCTCCCAACAAATAAGAGCCCAGGACCAGATGGCTTCCCAAGGGAGTTCTACCAGACATTTAAAGTAGAGATAATACCTATCCTTCTCAAGCTATTCCAAGAAATAGAAAGGGAAGGAAAACTTCCAGACTTCTTCTATGAAGCCAGTATTACTTTGATTCCTAAACCAGACAGAGACCCAGTAAAAAAAGAGAACTACAGGCCAATATCCCTGATGAATATGGATGCAAAAATTCTCAATAAGATACTAGCAAATCGAATTCAACGGCATATAAAAAGAATTATTCACCATGATCAAGTGGGATTCATTCCTGGGATGCAGGGCTGGTTCAACATTCGCAAATCGATCAAAGTGATACATCACATTAACCAAAAAAAAGAGAAGAACCATATGATCCTGTCAATCGATGCAGAAAAGGCCTTTGACAAAATCCAGCACCCTTTCTTAATAAAAACCCTTGAGAAAGTCGGGATAGAAGGAACATACTTAAAGATCATAAAAGCCATTTATGAAAAGCCCACAGCTAACATCATCCTCAACGGGGAAAAACTGAGAGCTTTTTCCCTGAGATCAGGAACACGACAGGGATGTCTACTCTCACCGCTATTGTTTAACATAGTGTTGGAAGTTCTAGCATCAGCAATCAGACAACAAAAGGAAATCAAAGGCATCAAAATTGGCAAAGATGAAGTCAAGCTTTCGCTTTTTGCAGATGACATGATATTATACATGGAAAATCTGACAGACTCCACCAAAAGTCTGCTAGAACTGATACATGAATTCAGCAAAGTTGCAGGATACAAAATCATGTACAGAAATCAGTCGCATTCTTATACACTAACAATGAAGCAACAGAAAGACAAATAAAGAAACTGATCCCATTCACAATTGCACCAAGAAGCATAAAATACCTAGGAATAAATCTAACCAAAGATGTAAAAGATCTGTATGCTGAAAACTATAGAAAGCTTATGAAGGTAATTGAAGAAGATTTAAAGAAATGGAAAGACATTCCCTGCTCATGGATTGGAAGAATAAATATTGTCAAAATGTCAATACTACCCAAAGCTATCTACACATTCAATGCAATCCCAATCAAAATTGCACCAGCATTCTTCTCGAAACTAGAACAAGCAATCTTAAAATTCATATGGAACCACAAAAGGCCCCGAATAGCCAAAGTAATTTTGAAGAAGAAGACCAAAGCAGGAGGCATCACAATCCCAGACTTTAGCCTCTACTACAAAGCTGTAATCATCAAGACAGCATGGTATTGGCAGAAAAACAGACACATAGACCAATGGAATAGAATAGAAACCCCAGAACTAGACCCACAAACGTATGGCCAACTTCTCTTTGACAAAGCAGGAAAGAACATCCAATGGAAAAAAGACAGTCTCTTTAACAAATGGTGCTGGGAGAACTGGACAGCAACATGCAGAAGAATGAAACTAGACCACTTTCTCACACCATTCACAAAAATAAACTCAAAATGGATAAAGGACCTGAATGTGAGACAGGAAACCATCAAAACCTTAGAGGAGAAAGCAGGAAATGACCTCTCTGACCTCAGCCGTAGCAATCTCTTATTCGACACATCCCCAAAGGCAAGGGAATTAAAAGCAAAAATGAACTACTGGGACCTTATGAAGGTAAAAAGCTTCTGCACAGCAAAGGAAACAACCAACAAAACTAAAAGGCAACCAATGGAATGGGAAAAGATATTTGCAAATGACATATCGGACAAAGGGCTAGTATCCAAAATCTGTAAAGAGCTCACCAATCTCCACACCCGAAAAGCAAATAACCCAGTGAAGAAATGGGCAGAAAACATGAATAGACACTTCTCTAAAGAAGACATCCAGATGGCCAATAGGCACATGAAAAGATGTTCAACGTCGCTCCTTATCAGGGAAATACAAATCAAAACCACACTCAGATATCACCTCACGCCAGTCACAGTGGCCCAAATGAACAAATCAGGAGACTATAGATGCTGGAGAGGATGTGGAGAAACAGGAACCCTCTTGCACTGTTGGTGGGAATGCAAATTGGTGCAGCCGCTCTGGAAAGCAGTGTGGAGGTTCCTCAGAAAATTAAAAATAGACCTACCCTATGACCCAGCAATAGCACTGCTAGGAATTTATCCAAGGGATACAGGAGTACTGATGCATAGGGGCACTTGTACCCCAATGTTTATAGCAGCACTCTCAACAATAGCTAAATTATGCAAAGAGTAAATGTCCATCAACTGATGAATAGATAAAGAAATTGTGGTTTATATACACAATGGAATACTACGTGGCAATGAGAAAGAATGAAATATGGCCTTTTGTAGCAACGCGGATGGAACTGGAGAGTGTGATGCTAAGTGAAATAAGCCATACAGAGAAAGACAGATACCATATGGTTTCACTCTTATGTGGATCCTGAGAAACTTAACAGAAACCATGGGGGAGGGGAAGGAAAAAAAAAAAAGAGGTTAGAGTGGGAGAGAGACAAAGCATAAGAGACTGTTAAAAACTGAGAACAAACTGAGGGTTGATGGGGGGTGGGAGGGAGGGGAGGGTGGGTGATGGGTATTGAGGAGGGCACCTTTTGGGATGAGCACTGGGTGTTGTATGGAAACCAATTTGACAATAAATTTCATATATTAAAAAAATAAATAAATAACTAAATATATTTCTTTGGGCAAAAAGAAACAAAAGCAAAATTAAACTATTGGGACTACTCAAAAATAAAAACCTTTCCTTTAAGGAAACCATCAATAAGCTAAAAAGGCAATCTATTAAATAACAGAAGGTATTTGTAAAAGATAGATCTGATATCATTAAGGGATTAATATCCAAAACATATAAAGAGCTTACACAACTACACACACTCACACACACACACACACACACACACACACACACACACACACACAAATTAAAAAGTGGGCAGAGGATCTGGACATTTTTCCAAAGAAAACATCCAAATGGCCAACATACACATAAAAAGATGCTCAGCATCATTAATCATCAGGGAAACATCAAAACCATAGTAAGTTATATCTCACACCAGTCAGGGTGGATATTATCCAAAAGACAAGAAATAAGTATTGGCAAGGCTATGGACACAGGGGAGCCATCATACACTGTTGGTGGGAATGTAAATTGGTGCCACTACTATGAAAAATTGTATGGACTTTCCTCAATAATATGAAAACTAGAAATACCACATGATCTAGTAATTTCACCAGTAATTGCACTATGTCTTCAGTATTTACCCAAAGAAAACAAAAACACTAATTTGAAAAGATATATGCATCCTTATATTTATTGCAACATTATTTACAATAGCCAGTATATGGAAGCAATCTAAGTGTCCATTACTAGGTGAATGGATAAAGAAATGGTGGTATACATATACAATAGAATATTACTGAGTAATAAAAAAAAAAGAGCTCTTGCTATTTGTGACAACATGGATGGACCTGGAAAATATCATGCCAGGTGAAATAAGTCAAACAGAAAAAGACAAATACCAGGTGATTTCATTTGTATGTGGAATCTAAAAGAGAAAAGAAAAGGAAAGGAAAGGAAAGAAGAGAAGAGAAGAGAAGAGAAGAGAAGAGAAGAGAAGAGAAGAGAAAGAAAGAAAGGGACTCATAAATACAGAGAAGAAACTGATGGTTGCTAGAGGGGGTGGGGTTGGGGGAATGGGCATAATAGGTAAGGAGATGAAGAGGTGTGAACTTCCTGTTACAAAATAAATAAGTCACAGGGATGAAGTGTATCTCATAGGGAATACAGTCACTAATACTGTAATAACATTGTATGTTGACACATAGTAACTACACTTATTGTGGTGAGTGCTGCAAAAGGTATGCAATTATTCAATTACTATGTTGTGCACTTGAAACTAATATAATATTGCATGTCAACTATATTTAATAATAAGTATTTTAAAGAAACAAGGAATGCTCAAGCACAAATACAAAATAATGCTTGGCATTATAGCTATAATATTCTCTTAATTAAATAGCACAATTAATTTATAAAATGAAAACAGTGAAAAGAATTTCACAGTTTGTAAAATGAAAAATATTTCAAAATGACTGATAGGTCAAAGAACAAATGAAAATGGGAACTAGAAAATAATTAGAACTATTGGTAACAATATTATTACAAGTGATAGTCTGTAGGATACAGCTAAACATTTAGAGGAAATTTTGTAGTCTTAACTGTTATAGAAAAATAAGGAAGAAATCAGGAAGTTACATTACCTCAACTTAAGAAGTTAGAAAAATGAGCCAATTAAATCTTAAAGCATAAAGAAGAAATTAATGCAAATAAGAATAGCAATTATAAAAATATAAAAAAGGAAACAATGAAAAGGATAAATACCAATAACTGGTGTATTGAAAAGACTAAAATAATAAGCAAATATTTAGCAGAACTGGTAAAATAACAACTGAGAGAAAACAAGCACTGTTAAGTAGACAGAGACCTAATCAAAGGTGAGAGGGAAAGACAATGATTAAAACTTATTTAAAAACTATGCAATTAATTTAAAAATAAATGTGAAGGGCACAAATTACTAAAACCATACAAATTCCCAACTACTCTCATGAGTAAGTAGAAAATATGAAAATAATAAAATAATGAAATAAATTGAATTTCCAGTTCTAATTCTGTGAAGAATACATCCCACTTGGCTGATCTATATATGCATTCTATCAAACATTTATGGGGCAACGATCCCAATCATAGATAAATATTTTAAGGAAGTAGAAAACTGAGGCAAAAATCTCACCTCATTTTAGTAGAATGTAGGTAACAATGTATAAAAGAATAACACAAAGAATGAATTCAATGTTGCTGATAAATATATGTGCAAAAATTCTGATAAAAACCTTAGGACAAATAATATAGTAATGTCCTAAAAGAGCAGGACCAAGAAAATCAGACAAACCAGCAATGGGAGAAAATGTTCACCAAAGACATACCTAGCAAAAGACTATTATCCAAACTACACAGAGAACTCTAGAAATTCAGCAATGAGAAAATGAACAGCTTAATTTTCTAAAAAATGGGGAAAAGAACCTGAACAAACACCTCATCAGGGAATATATACAGATAGCAAATAAGTATGTGAAAAGATGGTGAACATCATTTGTCATAAGGGAATTGCAAATTAAAACAGAGATACCACTAACCATCTATCATGATGGCCCAAATCCAGAACACTGACAACACCAAATGCTGTAGTAGCTGCGGAGTAGCAAGAACTGTCATTTCTTGGGAGTAGGAATGCAGAATGGTGCAGCCACTTTGGAAGACGGTTTGGCAGTTTCATACAAAACTAAATATACTTCTTCCATATAATCCAGTAATTGTGCTCATTGGTATTTACCCAAAGGAGTTAAAAAATACATATCCACAGCAAAACAAGCACACAGAAGTTTATAGCAGTTTTATTCACAATTGCCAAGCCTTTAAAGCAACCAGGATGTCCTTCAGTAAGTAGATGGGTAAATAAACTGCAGTGTACCCACATACGAGAATATTATTCAGCCCTAATAAGAAATGAGCTATCAATCCATGAAATGAAATGGAGGGATCTTAAATGCATATTGCTAAGTGAAAGAAGGCAATCCGAGAAGGCTAGATCCTGTTTGATGCCAATTATGTGACATTCTGGAAAAGACAAAACTATGAAGATAGTAAACTGATCAGTGGTTGCTAGGGATTGGGAGTGAGGGGAGGTAGGCTGAATAGGCGAAGCTTAGAGGATTTTTATGGCAGTGAAAATATTTGCATAATACATTAATGGTGGATACGTATCATCAGGGATGCTAGCAGTAAGTAGGTGGGGGAGTGCTGTTGTGTTTGTGAGCTTAGGATGTTAATGGGAATTCTGTACTCTCTGCCCCTTTTTGCTGTAAATCTAAAAATGCTCTAAAATATGCAATCTATTAAAAATTTTTAAACGGTGGGGGTAGGCATGGGACTGTAAAAGCCAAGAACAGCCTAAGGAGACATGACAAGTAAATACAATGTATCCTGGGTGAAATCCTGGAGCAGAAAAAAGACTTTAGTAAAAACTAAAGAAACCTAAACAAAGTATGGATTTTAGTTAGTATGAAGAGGAAAAAGACTTTAGGTAAAAACTAGGAAACCTCAATAAAGTATGGATTTCCTGTAGGGAAGGTAAGATATTTTCAATATAAGCATTTTTAAATAGAAATCTATGTGACTGTGAAAAGAATCTTCTATAATAATGGATTATATTAATATATATTAATGATTTACTGAATTTGTTCCTTAGCATTTTTCCTATAATTCCATCAATGATTTTATAAATAATAATTATCATTACTCTTTTAATTGCCTCTCTCCAATTTTATCCATGAACATTGTGAAGGCAAAGATTTTGGTTTTGCGTTATATCTGCATCTATCATAAGGCATGAAATGTTTCTACAAATAAATAAATACCTGCTACATGAAAAAAAAGCTATTTTTTGTCTACCTTTTCATTGAATATTCATATTTATGGTGTGATCTTATATTAGGCACTTGTAATAAATTCTTTATTTTATCAACAAAGTTTTACTTTGATTCCCTATATCATGTTAATGCCATTCAACAGCTTATTTCATTTCACTAAAACTTACACGATTTCTTTAGTATATTTATTTTAAATTAGTTCAAAGCAACTGAAGTGCTTCATGCGATTATGTTTAATTTACAAAAGAAAAAAAAAAGGCAATGTAATTGTTGTCTCAGTTAAATGAAAGGATCAGTAGATGGAGAGGCACTGAGAGACTAAATGGTTATCCAAGTTTATAGAGACCGTAAATGGCAAAGCCAGAATCTCCATCCGGAACCTCAAATCCATTGCATTTTTTATTACAGCATGGCTGTCTATTTATGTTATACTCTTTAATTTTGAAGTTGTAGGGAATTGATTGGTTGTTCTTTAATAAATGATGTGATAGAAACATCTCAACATCCTGTTTTTCATTCCTTTATAAATGAGTGGAGAAATAACTGAGGATTTACACCAACCTAATGGAAAGAAGATTGCTTGAAAACGTTTCTGAGACTTATCAAATATAAAGTCAAAAGGAGGGGCGCGTGGGTAACTCAGTCAGTTAAGCATCTGACTCTTTTGATTTCAGCTCAGGGCATGATTTCACAATTTGTGAGTTTGAGCCCTGTGGTGGGCTCTGTGCTGACAGTATGGAGCCTGCTTGTGATTCTCTCTTCCTCTCTCTCTCTCTCTCTCAACCCTCCCCTGTGCTCACTCTCTCAAAATAAATAAATACTTAAAAAACAAAATCAAGAGGATATGATCTTACTCTGAAAGTGTTAGGTCCACTGGGCACCTGAGGAAATTCTGTACGTGTACACATAATATTTGATATGTAACAGTGTACAAGTTGCTGCATCTTCCATTTTTCAAATGTGAAAGAAGAATAAAAAGGAGGATACAAAAAAGCTTGAACCAGAGGTGCTAACTAGGGAACAGTTCCATTTTAGTACGTTAACAGTGTCCCAAGTAATTGCTCTCTAAATAGCCTTTACATTTTTAGAATTTTTATACATGTGTGAAGTAGTAAATATTAAAATTAATATTTAATTACACATAACATTTCAGTTTGCATTATTTTTCAGTTGTGATTAAAAATACCAAATTACATTTTATGTAACTGACTCCTTCCGAGTCCTTGCGAATATCGGAGGAGAAAAGGGTACCTACTTGCTATGATATCATCATTTCCCTTCATACCCATAAACATGTGCAATACTGTCTACTTGCTTTCACCGATTCAAATTAAATACATCTACCTAAGTAAGAGCTAATTTACTTACACAAAACAAAACAACAAAAAACACTAAACTAGAAACTATAGGTAAAAAATAATACAATGTTCTCTGAACTCATGAAGTATGCAATCTGATGTCGCTCTGAAATTCAAGAACCATTGTGGCTCCAGGAAAGAAACTTGGGTTGACTATTGGTCAAATCTTTAATCAGTTAAAAGAGAGATTTTCTTTTTCTATACACACAAAAAAGACCTTTTTGTAATAAGATGATTTGAGATTATAGCCTTTTTTTTCCTGTTTTTCTTCTATTTCTTGTTATCTCAGTATAATTTCCTAGAAGTGTTCCAAGTGGAGATTTAATATTTATATTTAACAAAAGATTTAAACTCAATGTCTTCTTTAGCCTAAAATATGGATGGATAAGGGGAAAAAAGACTTTAATATAAATTTTATTCCCTACATTCATATAGCAATTACCAAATTCTTTTTTGTGGTATTATTACATTTTTCTTAGCTTGGTTACACATGAAGCTTAAAATATATAGTGATGAGAGTTTTGTGTGATTGGTACTATTTTTGAATTCACATAATTTTTTATTCATGTATATGATTCTTCCCTGTGTGCAGAGTGAGTGAGGAGAAGGAATAAACCCCATGCCCATTAACACTTTGATTTCTGGCACCAGATGTTTCACAGTGATTTTATGCCCATTCTCTTGGCGGATATTTGGTGTTTGATTATTATTGACAAATGGGAGCACTGAGAGCATGAGTCATGTTTCTGTCTATAGTTATGTGCCTCCTTTTATCACATTAAAATTAACTCTATATCAAAAGTAAATAATGTGTTTGTTCATATATTAGAATTAGAAAATATTAAGTGACTTATATGATCAAATTAGCTTTAGATTGTAGGTACTGGTGAGATCACTGTATATTAATATTATTTATCTGTATTTAAAATTTGACTTCCAACAGCCAGATGAAAAATATATAAGGAATTTTAAGTCTTTATTTATGAAGGTGAGAATTAATTACTGTTGAAAATATGAGGTAAATTTGAGATTGAGATTTTTGGGATTATTTTAATAGTTTACAAAAATCTTAAGAATCTGAGATTTAAAGTTAACATAATCAAGGTTTTGGAAGACAACTGTATTAAGACATTGTGTAAAATAACAAATAATAACAGAAACTTTAGAGTATCCTTTCAAATATTAATTATAAGCTAACATTTATTTTTCAACAAATATATATGTACATGTATGTATGTGTGTGTGTTTAAAGAGTCATTTGACAAGGTTTTTTTTTTTTCTTTGTTAACAGATTTCTTTTCTGAGACTCATGTAGTTAATCCAGCATGTCAACAGCATACTTGTCTAATTACTTTTTTGTACTGGTGGGCCATGCCACCTGGTTCAATAGAGTAACGTTGAAATCAGAACTGTGGCTTCATAGCATATGCCTGTCAAGAAGGAATATCAGACATGAGCTGAATAAAAGTACTGCTAAAGAAAAATTACACTGGAAGTTCATAGGCAAGCGAATTAAATAGGCAAGGGAGACTCTATTCAATACTATTAAAACTATTACAAATGAGGAGAGAAATTGAACTCAACTCTACTGAAACGAAAGTTGGATTTTTTCAGCGTTATTGAGGTATAATTGACAAATAAGTTTGGTAGATATTTAAGGCATACAGTGTGATGATCTTTATATGTATGCATTGTGAAATGATTACCACAATCAAGCTAATTAACATACCCATCACTTTACATAATTGTTTTTTTTTTTTTTTTGGCAAGAACAATTAAGATCTACTCTCTTAGCAAATTTTAAGTGTACAATACAGTATTATCAACTGTAGTCACCATGCTGTGCATGAGATCTCCAGTAGTTATAACTGAAGGTTTATACCCTCTAACCAGTAACTACCTATTTCCCTTAATGCCCTGAAAAGCACTACTCTACTTTCTGTTCCTATTAGACTTTTTAGATTCCACACGAGTGAGTTCATACAGGATTTGTCTTTCTGTGTTTGGGTAATTTCACTTAGCATGTTCCCCAGTTTTCTCCATGTTGTCACAAGTGACAGTATTCACTTCTTTGATGTCTGAACAATATTCCATTGTACAGGAGGATCATTAAACTCTGGAATCAGGGGCACCTGGGTGGCTCATTCCGTTGAGCATCTGGCTTTGGCTCAAGTCATGATCTCATAGTTTGTGAGTTCAAACCCCACATGGGGCTAGCTGCTTTCAGCACAGAGCCTGCTTCAGATCCTCTGTCTCCCTCTCTCTCTCTCTCTGCCCCTCCCCTGCTTGTGCTTTTGCTCTCTCTCTCTCTCTCTCTCTCAAAAATAAATAAACATTAAAAAAAAAGCTGGGATCATCTAATGGAAAAGTTCTAGATTAGGCCATGTATATTTGCAAATTGTCACTTATTAGAGTTAGGCTCCTACTCCCTCATAGAGACTGGGAGATGGGAGCTCCAACTACAATGATTACATTTCAGGAGTATCTCCCACATCCTTAAGAAAGACCTTTCTGGGGGTGCCTGGGTGGCTCAGTCGGTTAAGTGTCTGACTTCGGCCCACGTCAGGCTCTGTGCTGACAGCTCAGAGCCTGGAGCCTACTTCAGATAATGTGTCTTCTCTCTCTGCTCCTCCCCGACTTGTGCTCTGTCTCTGTCTCTGTCTGTCAAAAATAAGTAACTGTGAAAATTTGTTTAAAAAAGAAAAATACTTTTCTGGGTTGTAAAACTGGCATGAGGCTGGGAAAGATTTACATCTGAAATGGGCAGAGAAAAAAAAAATGTGCAACTACAGGTTTTCTAAAGTACGTGCTCCTAAGAAGAGAAAAGTCAGGAGCCTAGAATCAGGAAAATGCCTGTGTTATAGGTTAGTCAAGCTGAGGGGAATGTTTAAGGTCATCTTAGCATTAAAAGCTAAGTTATAAAGCATGCCAAAGTTGTTCTTTTTCTTTATTTTAGAGAGAGAGAGTGAGTTGGGGAGAAGGGCAGAGGCAGAGAGAGAGAGAGAGAGAGAGAGAGAGAGAGAGAATCTTAAGCAGGCTCCACGCTCAGAGCAGAGTCTGACACAGTGGTCAATCTCATGACCCTGGGATCATGACCTGAGCTGAAATCAAGAGTAGGAGGCTCAACTGACTGAGTCACCCAGGCGCTCCTATGTTATTCTCTGGTAATGTATACTAAGTTAAAAGTCAAGAATAAAATGACAAATACTAGGGTGCCTGGGTGGCTCAGTCGACTAAGCATCTGACTTTGGCTCAGGTTATCTTGTGGTTTATGAGCTCAAGCCCCGTGTCGGGCTCTGTGCTAACAGCTCAGAGCCTGGAGCCTACTTCAGATTCTGTCTCCTCCTCTCTCTGCCCCTCCCATGCTCATGCTCTGTCTCTCTGTTTCTCAATAATAAGTGTTTAAAAAAATTTTTTTAAATGACAAATACCAAGTATACTAGTATAAAAAAAGAGAGGAACCGGGAAAAAGAGCAGGAAATAAATGATTGTTAGAATTTCAAAAATCGTAATTTTGCTTGCATATTTATACAGCCTTAAACAGCACATGAATATTGATAGGACAAGCCTATTTAGAGGCTCTAAATGTAATGGACAAAATATCAATATTCATATAAATAAGAGTCTTAAAAATAAACTTTATCTTTGACATGTATGCCTTAAAAACGGGCAAGTGATTAATACCTTGGACATATTTTGGTATTTCACCAGTCCCAGAATTTTGACTTCATATCAAAAGTTTGAATTGTTAGCTCCTTACTGAAATAGACTATAGAAAGAAAAATTCGTATTCTAGAGTCAACTGATGATATAAATATATATACTCTAAATTAGAAATTGGGAGTTAGTCACACATATTTAAGTGTACAATTATCAAACCTCAAACTATGTGTTACATTGAGTTTTGACTGGAAATTTCTGGGCACAAAATGTGTTATACAGTTAATTGGGCAATGAACTAACAGGTTTGCCAAGTTATATTATGCAATTTCACAGGACTCAAAGGGCAGCTTAAAATTTCACTGCTTAAACTGAATTATAAATGATAACTAAAAAGTGATAGCCTATGCCTTTGTTAGGTCTCTTTATTATTATATTATTGACTTTCATAAATCAAACAAAGATAATTTTGAATAAAGTTGACTTGTATTCAAGAGATTATAGCTGGTAGAAGTATATATGTCTATAAAATCATATTTTTGTCCACATATAGACATAAAATTGATTTAAAAGGCATGGTTACATATTTCCACAAAAGAAAAATAAACTTTTAAATAAACTTAGGGAATTTAACTTTAAATACTCAAAAATAATTGTTGCATTTTACTGAGATAAATGATTGATGCTAAATCCTGCATTATCCAGGATTGCTTTAGCTCACTTTCCCTACAAAAGGCAGACTGGGTAAACATTTGCTAGCTCTCAGTGTGTATACGTGTTGCAGGGTGGGAGGCAACATCTCAGAAAAGCAAACTTTAAGGGAAGAAGGGAGAAAGACAGCAAAAGGAGCATATGTCACAGCATCACAACAATGCAGATAATCATTTAGTCATGCAAGGAGGACTTTTGGAATCAAGGAGTCCCAAACAGTCCATTGTGGGTGGGTCAAGGGGAGAGGCCAATCAAGCTGTCTGTTGGCTCCTTTCTTCTTTCTACCTTTCATATACTAGAGTTTACCCACATGGTACTACCCTGTACTTCTGGATCTATGACTTCTGGTTCAGTGCCAATCCAGTCTGGCCAGTGCTAAGACATGGTGAGTAATTTCTCCTCAGTTGGCATTCATAGTGGGACTCTTTGGACTGTGGCTCCTTGTGGTCCAGTGACTCATGAACAAAAAGACAGGTATGTGATCCATCTCAATGCTTATTATATTCTATAGATAGTGATGGAAGAAGGAAATGGTAATGGCAATAACCACTGTTGGGAAAAGAAATATGGAGAGACTCTCAGCAGCTTCTGGTCTGGACCAATAACTAAACTGAATGAACCACTCTGCTCTGGCAATGAGAAAAGTTCATTTAAAGACTTAAATTTTGCTTTCTGGAGTAGGGAAGCTACCTTGTTCGTTGTTCTCTTGTCTGTGATATGTTTTATGATTGGAGTTGTCAAAAATATATTCAAGATGGTTTCAGGTCTCACATTTAGGTCTTTAGTCCATTTAAAATCGATTTTCGTATATAGTGTAAGAGAGTGGTCCAGTTTCATTCCTTTGCATGTTGTGCTCCAGTTTCCCCTAATATCATTTGTTGAAGAGACATTTTGGCATTAGAGATTCTTTGATTAACTGACCATATAATTGTGGGTTTATTTCTGGATTTTCTATTCTGTTCCAACGATCTAGGTGTCTATTTTTGTGTCAGTACCACATTTTTTTTGATTACTATACAGCTTTGTAATATAACTTGAAGTCCAGAATTGTGATACCTCCAGATTTGCTCTTCTTTTTGTTTGTTTCTCTGTTTGTTTTGGGGTTTGTGTGTGTTGTTGCTGTTTTTGTTTTGTTTACTTTTTTTAAGACTGCTTTGGCTATTCAGGGTCTTCTGTGATTCCATACAAATGTTAGGACTGTTCTAGTTCTGTGAAAAATGTTGTTGGTATTTTGATAGGAATTGCATTATATGTGCAGATTACTTTGGGTAGTATAGACATTTTAACAATGTTTGTTCCTCCAATCCATCAGCATGGAATATCTTTCCATTTACTTGTGTCATCTTCAATGTGAGACCTGAAACCATAAGAATCCTAGAAGAGAACACAGACAGTAACTTTTTTGACACTGGCCATAGCAAGTTCTTTCTAGATATGTATCCTAAAACAAGGAAAACAAAAGGAAAAATAAACTACTGGGACTACATCAAAATAAAAAAGCTTCAATCAACAAAACTAAAAGTCAACCTACAAAATGGGAGAAGATATTTGCAAATGATATCTTCTGATATCATTTGATAAGGGTTAGTATCCAAAATATATAAGGAACATATAAAACTCAACACCAAAAAACAAATATTCTAATTAAAAATAGGCAAAAGACATGAATAGATATTTTTCCAAGGAAGACATCCAGATGGACAACAGAGACACGAAAAGATGCTCATCATTACTTATCATCAGGGAAATGCAGATCAAAACCACAATGAGATGTTACCACACACCTGTCAGAATGGTTACAATCAACAACACAAGAAACAGCAGGTGTTGGCGAAGATGTGGAGAAAAAGAAACACCTGTGCACTGTTGGTAGGAATGGAAACTGGTGTAATCACCATGGAAAACAGTATAGAGGTTCCTCAAAAACTTAAAAACAGAACTACCTTATGATCTAGCTATTGCACTACTGTTTATTTACTCAAAGAATACAAGAACACTAATTCAAAGGGATACATGCACTCCTATGTTTATAGCAGCATTATTAACAACAACAGCCAAGATATGGAAGCAGCTCAAGAGTCTATCGATCGATGAATGGATAAAGAAGTTGTGATATATTTGTATTATTCAGCCTAAAAAAGAATGAAATTTTGCCATTTGCAATGACATGGATGGAGCTAGAGAATATAATGCTTAGTGAAGTAAGTAGTCAGAGACAGGCACCATATGAATTCATTCATATGTGGAATTTGAGAAACAAAACAAACAAACAAAGGTAACAAATAAGAGGGAGAAAGGGTAATCAAGAAATAGACTCTTAATTATAAAGAACAAACTGGTGATTAAAAGGGGGAATTGAGTGGGTGGATGGGTGAAATCAGTGATGCGGCTTACAGAGAGCACATGTGATGAACACAGGGTGATATACAGAAATGTTGAATTACCATACTGTACACCTAAAACTAAAATAACACTGTATATTAACTAACTGGATTTAAAATTAAAATATACATGTATGTGTATATATTCAAGAAAATAAGAAAAATGTGGACACCAAAGAGCACTGGGAATCTGTTGTAACCATTTCTGCTTCCCTCACTGGCTTCCTCAATTTTTTCTCCTTATAGGTGCCACTGTAATCTATTCAATATATATTGCTTGCTGTCTTTCATCTAAATAAACCAAGCTCTTTTGATGTTTCCCATTGCCCACTGAATAAAATTCTTTCATTTTCCTTTCTTCCTTCCTTCTTCCCTCCCCTCCTTTATTTTTATCATAATTTATACAGCTCTTTATGATCTCAAGGACAAGGTTTATAAGGCAAATAAATAAAACGAGCAATATTGAAACATACAAAAACAATCATGCTCAAGAAATTCAAATTGAAATAAGTGGAAGCAATGAGCATACCAAACAAGGCACATCTTTAATTTGATTTTGACCTTCAGATTGCCTTTCTAAAACTCTTCTCATGTCGGTCTGTCATTTACCACTCTCCAGCAGCTTACCTTCCTTCATTACCTTACTCTCGAGGGGCTATTTTCTGTCTGGGGGATACTGCTTTTTTTCTTTATATCTAAATTTCTGTCTTTACCTGTTGTTCCTACATGACTGCTTCTCACATTTCTGGATTCAGCTTGAATTTTATTCCCACAAAGACAACTTCCCTAAACATCTTAGCTAATAGGAAGCCCTGTCCTAATTCTCCATCACTGAATTGTGCTCACTTCCCTCCAGAGCACTTGCTGTGATTATTAAACTTTTTAGAAGGTTTTTCTTATTTCCTCCTATTTATAACTTCTGCTTTCAAAACACTCTACTCAAATTTAAAAAACTTTAAACACATATATGTTAACATATATAAACATTTAAAAAAGAAACATTATAGGGCGCCTGGGTGGCTCAATCAGTTAAGTGTTCAATTTCAGCTCAGGTCATGATCTTGCTCTTCGTGGATTCCAGTCACCCATCAGGCTCTGTGCTGACAGCTCAGAGCCTGGAGCCTGCTTCAGATTCTGTGTTTTCCTCTTTCTCTACCCCTTGCCCACTCACACTCTGTCTCTCTCTCAAAAATAAACATTAAAAAAATTTAAAATACATAAAAATAAAAAACAAAAAAGAAACATTACTTAATTCTACATTTTTATTGAGGTCTGATTTATAAAGTGTTTATATATATTTATAAAGTGTGTTTATATATTTATATGTTTATATATATAAACATCTAACTGTCTATCTAGAGAGGAGAGCATGAGTCATATTAGGAACTGTAGGAAAGAATTCTAAACACAAGTCAATTGGAGACAAAAAAAAATTTATCTGTTTTTGTTTTGTTTTTTCTCTCACATAACAAGAGAACTTTGATTATTGTACTTTTCAATGAAGAGAAATAATACACTACATAAAAAGCATTTATAACCTAAATTGTAATCTAAATGTCACAGCTTTTATATTTCAAAATATTTAAAATGTTCTTGGGCACCTAATTGAAGCAGCAATGATTCCTTTTGTCAATGAAACAAAAATAAAACATGTAAGGAGTTTATTTATGTTAGGCAGTATATAATGTTATCTTCCGTAAAATCTGCCCTTAAAATTATTTCCATTTGAATTTGAAAGCCAGGATCTTGCTAAGTGGTCATTTGTTCATATAAATGTCAATATGAATTTATATTCATGAATTATTATTCTAAAAATAATTATCACATTCTTTTCAAAATCACTTAGCTTAATCTCAGAAGGTTATAATCAGTTTTCTCTTTTCACTCCGAGCTTTTGGACAATGGAGTCCGGTTCTCTCTTCCACTGTTTATGTGTAGACTTATTTTGATTAAGACATAATGGTGTTAATCTGCCATTTGTGCGTGGAGTTCAAAATCATTTTCTCCTTTTTTAAAAATTAATACTATGTTTTTTTTAAGTTTTTATTTTAATTCTAGTTATTACATATAGTGCTATATAAGTTTCAGGTGTAAAATATAGTGATTCAACAATTCCATACATCACCCAGTGCTCATCAGGACAATGCCTTCCTTAATCCCCGTCACTTACTTAACCAATTATTTACAACAGCCAAGATACACAAGCAGAAAAAAATCATTTTCCTCTTACTGAGTATTTTGCAATGTAAAATACCCTATGCTCCCAACTATTTTATAAAACATAAAATCCTGAATATTTTCCCAAAATATGAACATCTATCCTGTGATGATTTACCAATGATATCCCCATATTCTATTCCAATATATGTATAAAGGATTCTCTCTGAGAATTTGTTAGGGGCTGAGTATGACTGTGAATTAAATTCGCTGCTTATTTGTACATTATGGTGAAATTTACATCACAGAGACCAACATTTAAGAATGGATTGTATTCAACCCACAGATTCAGGCTCAAAATTATTATCTACATCTGTGTTAATCTGTTTCTATGCATAGAGAAGTTAGTAAGTGTTATCTAATTTGTCTTCTTGGTATTAACTGTATGAAAAACATTTTGAAAACTTGGCTCCCTGAGAGTCTTTTACAGCTCAAGATAAGTTAATTTGAGAATTTATACAATTTCAGGTAGTCACTGTCCCACACAATTATGAACCTTGCAAAAGCTTTGCATCTGTGAGACTTTCAAAACTGATCTAGTTTTTCCAAACTATTATATTTATTTTTAATAGTGTAACCTTATTTTGGCCAGAAATATATCTATATTTTTCCTAGAATTTGAGAATCTTTGCCAACTAGGCAGTCTCTCTCTCTCTCTCTCTCTCTCTCTCTATATATATATATATATATATATGCACCATTTCAGTATTCAGTATATATTCAATATATATATTCAATATATTTATATTATGTCTATCTGTGTGTATGTATGTGTTCCTAATAACTAAATAATTGTATGGTGCATTTATTTTTATAGACATAAATTATTATACAACTATTACAGAATTTGCAAAAAGAAATGAGTACAAACAACTTGAAGGCTATGAACAATCAGTAAAATCATCACTTTGTCTTGTCAAATTCATTTCATTTAATCACTTAGTTCAAGAACTAAAATGTCAATGTCTCCAAAATTGTAGAGGTGGTAATTTTAAATATGAGGCTCAATCTAAGATTAATTAAATTATATTAACCTGGCCATTCATAAATAACTCCTACCCTTTCACATTTATCTTCTTCTTTTGCATATAGATTACTATGCCAAGAACATGTTGACCTAGGCAGCCTTGATCTGTTTTGTCATCTTTGCAAACTCCAAAGTCAATTTCCAGATCCAATTAGAAAAGATGATCTGTGAAATCTCCCCTAATCTCTCAGACTCCTTTGTGATATAATAGAACTCCTAAGCAACCATATTCTTAATTTATTTGGTATTGTGGTAATTTTTCATTGCTGTAGATTTTTTTTAAGTCAGAACATTTATTTGTAGATATACTGAGAAAATTCACTACTTAGGGCATATGTCAGCCAATATGAGATAAATGAACTATATTTTTTGTAATGTATCTATGTCAAAACATACTTTATTTCTTAAAAACGGAAAATGGATAAAAAACAAATAATTCCTTTTGTATCATGTCTATTCCTATGAATGTGCATTTTGATGGAATTCAATTTAAAGGAATTAATATATTTCAAGTATGTGAGCGGAAATCATAATTTATCATTTCATTATTGTTATTGTTCTTGTTGCTATTGTTATCATCATTATTATATGTCTGGCCCTTAAGATACTTTCCTTGAATAAAATAAAAAATAAAATAATTTCTCCTGAGAATTTTCATGAGCCCTAAAGGATTCCCATTTGGAATATGATCAAGACATCTTCCCAAGATCTTCTAGAAATGAAAACCCTACTATTGCCATTAAAACATTACACTATGATTCCCTTACCTCATCCTCTTAAAACAGTTTTTATCAGTTGGAAATAAAATTCTGGGCAGACACTTTTTTTTTCCAGCATGGCGAAGACATTAAACCCTTGCCTTCATGAATTGCTAATGATGGTTGGCACTATCTTAGTCTTTTTTTTTTTTTTTTCAGTTCTGTAAATTGTAAATTACATCTGTTCTTTCAATTACCTTCTTCTACACTTTCTTTTAGATATGTATCACAGCTTCTGAATCTATCCTACATGCCTCATGCCAAATTTGTGTATTCATTATACATTCTTTTTCTGTCTTTTTTTTAATGTTTATTTTTTGAGAGAGACAGAGACAGAGAGCATGAGTGGGGGTGGGACAGAGAGAGTGGAAGACACAGAATTGGAAGCAGGCTCCAGACTCTGAGCTGTCAGCGAAGAACCCAGCATGGGGCTAGAACTCATGAACTGAGAGATCATGACCTGAGCCAAAGTGGTAGCTTAACCGACAGAGCCCCTCTTTGTCTTTTTTTTTTAAGTTTATTTATTTTGAGAAAAGACAGCACCCACAGGAACAGGGGAGGGGCAGAGAGGAACGAAGAAAGAGAATCCCAAGCAGGCACTGTGCTGTGAGTGCAGAGCCTAATGCAGGACTTGATCCTAGGAACAGAGCCCTGAGAACATGAAATGAGCCAAAATCAAGAGTCAGATGTTTAACTTGGCTGAGCCACCCAGGTTCCCCTTTTTCTCTTTACCTTATGGTATTTGTGAACACCTGAGCATCATCTTACAACTCACAAATTCTCTCTTCAGCTGTAGCCAAGGAAGAGTTTATCTCCTCAAGGAGTTTTAATTTCCAAGGCTCTATTTTTTTCGTTCCAAGCTTGCTAATTTTTTTACTTAACAAATGTACCTCTTTTTTCATGAGTATTTATCTTTGTTTTATAGTATCCTGCTAATTGTGAAGGAAGATATTCTTTTATTAATCACTGAAATAAGTGCCTCACACTCACCAGAATCAGAAATCTTACACAGTATTCAACTTTATTAATAATTTAAAGGATATACACAATTATGGGACAACTTCTCAGGTCCTTCCTGTTATATTAAAATGCATTGGTCAAGTTTTTGATGCAGGTGGTACATCCTTTACATAAAGGAAGCTAATTCAGTTATGAAACACCCCCAGTTTATATTCTGATATTTATGCAGGTGCCATTGTAGTTTTAAGGTGCTTCAGTAAATCATAACATCTAGATTCACAGACTATAAACAACATGGAGAGAACAACTGTATCCTGCTGAAAACATTTAGTTTAAATTTAATCTTTATTAATGATATTTGATCAGATCTTTAATTTTTTGCTTTTTCCTATCCCAGGAAAAACAGGAGGAGTGTGGGGGAATGGCAGCTAACTTTTCATCCCAAATACAGCCTCCTAAAGATGCCATTGTAAAACCTTGGTCAGACTTTTTGATACAGTTAGTTTCACTAAACTTAACTTAAATATTTATATTTAGGGGTGCAGTCAGTTAAGCATCTGACTTTGGCTCAGGTCACGATCTCACAGTTGGTGAATTTGAGCTCTGCATCGGGTGACCTCGAGCCCTACTTCAGGCTCCACACTCCCTCTCCCTCTTCTCTCTCTGCCTTCTCACTAGTGCTCTCTCTCTGTCTCAAAAAAAAAAAAATTATATTTAGGTTCTTCTTCTTCTTCTGTGTTTTTAAAATTAGATTTTTTCATGTGCTTTGGAATTTTGATTTTTGTCTCCATCTGACCGGATTTTTTTTCTTCTTTTTCTCTTTCTTGATGTCTCCCTTTATGGTATTTCTTCTATATCTTCCATTTTATTAGTTTTCAGTGTAACAAAGGACATTTTTAGGTGGCTTTAACTTAGCAGAACAAAATTCTCTATTTTACAATCACATTCACCGTTTTATGTTTTGGCTTCATTTCTAAAATGCTAATTATTTTTTAATCAAACTATGTATTTTTAAAAGTTTTCTACTTGTAAGTTTTATCTATCACAAATATATACTTTCAGAAGAAACACTTCAAAGCAAGAAATTATGCAGCCAATAATATATTAATTGCATATTTTTATTTAAATTTGTATAATCAAGCAAAATCATTTAGAATTTAGATCTGACTTACCATGGTGGAAATTGCTAACAATACCAAGAGCTAAAAAACATAATTCATTTATTTACCCAATGATATGAAAAATTTAACTACATCTATTTACATAAAATGAAGGAAGTAAAAAACATTACAAATAAAAAAAGTGATACTCTGATCTTCCAGTATATATTGTGATTTTAGTATTCAGAATTTAGTATTAAATTTTAATTAAATCCTAGATCAGCAAAAACAACTCCTTTTATCATAAGTGAAATGAGGGCAGTTCAAATTTATCAAGAGAGGGTATGTATTCACTTGGAAGAAATCATATATTTGGAGTAAGTATATGATGTGCAGAGGATATGGCACAAACATATAATTCAAGGTTCTTGGATAATTGGGATCTTTATCAAAGAGCAACTTTTTATCAACTTTGTTTAAATTAATTTTAGTTGTTTTGAACAGGAAGCCTTTGAACATACAATTATTATTACTTAATAAAATAACCATTATTATATGGTGTTAATTTTCAATTTATGGAGTACTGACCGTGTTAAGTGCATAGGTGTTATATGCTAAGTGTTAAGTGCCAGGTGTTAAGTGCTTTATACATTCCCTGCTTTTATTTTTACAACATTCAAGCAAATTAGAGGTTATCTGTGACCTATTTTCCAAATTCAAATATTAAAGGTTCAAGTAGGGTCACATCAGTCATACATGGTAAGACTGAATTAAAAACTAAATTCCTAGCCAGTGGCTATATTATCTATTAAATCATATTTAATTATCCCATTCAGTATCTTTTGAAATTTTTAACCAGCTCTAGTATGATTCCTAAATTTAAAAGATTCTAGCCAATAATTCTTGATATGTAAATATAAATGTATATCTATAAATTCTTTCCTAAGTACTAAATTTATCATAATGAACACTAAAAGAACAAGTCAAATTGAGAAAGAACTTTAAAATACTTCCTTTGTGTTTATGAGAGCAAAATATTAACTATATATTAATCAGTTTCAATTGTTTATCAATACAGAAATGAAAAATAATGAATGTTTAAAACTCAAGCCCAACTATGTTATTTCTTCAGCCTAAAGAAAAATAACTGGGTAACAATACATTTGTTCTTGAAATTTCAAATTGTAGTGAAGTAAATTTCAGATGCACTATTGATAACACAGTAAGATGTAATTCCTGAAATATGCTTACAGCCCTAAGTAGAATGGCAATAACTAAAAATGGTTTAAAAATCTGTAAAATATTAAAAGCAACAGGAGTGAGCATGCTTAACCTGCATGTGAAAGACAAAAGTGTTCCTTATGTGTCTGCACCATATTTTTTTCTTCTTACGTTATTCACAACATCAGTGATAAAAATAAATTCAGTTATAGTTAATTCAAAAGAATTAAACTTTTTTGCACTATCTGTATTCTATTATGTAATTAAGACTGCAATCTGTTCAAAGACAGTAAATTATTTTCCATATGTGACATATAGCTTTAATGCACCACTGCACATTTAGAAGTTCTTATTGAATACGTACAGTGTTATTGTCAGAGCACAAATCTTTTCTACCTTATTCTCCCTATATGCACAAAATCTACTAAGAAAACTGTCATAAAAAGTGGATATAGTAAATATGCACTATATTAATAAATCTTGCATTCAAAAGTAATTTTTAAACGGAAATATTTTATCAACATATGGCACCTTTAAAAATAATAATGATAAGAAAGAGAAAGGAGAAATTTTATGACTAACAGAAACATATTTTCAACAAGGAGATTTTTCACAATAGTCGGATAATGATTATATGTATCAAATTTCAGGTAAAAATATAACTTTCCTTTAAATAATTAAATTTCCTATATGAACTCAAGTATTTTCTGGTGATGGTATTGGGTGAGTGGTTCTTTAATAAAAGGCAAACTGTTTATTATGCAATAAAACAGCCCTTAAAAAAATTTCCATTTACACATATAGAAACTAAGTCGGATTTGGGATAAGTAACTTTCACTAGATCGTATCACTATTATATGGTAAAATATCATATTATTATGGGTCATCTTGCCTCCAAAGTCCAATGCAGATAAACACTAGTTCTTACTATTAACCATTTTATTTGGGGAATTCCCTGGATAGCATCAACTGGTTGAGACAGATAAAAGCAAGCTTTCATGGTAGAAACGGTGTGCTTCTGGCAGACTTAAAGCTGCCCAACTCCTTAGCAACCTGGTTGACAAAAGAGAAGACCTCTATATAGAAGTCATTGTCTTCACGCAGTTACATTTTATATTTTTACCTTTTTAAATTTTTTCAAAATTTATTTTAATTCCAGTGTAGTTAACATACAGTGTTATATTAGTTTCAGGTGTACAATATAATAATTCAACAATTCCATATATTACTCAGCGTTCATCAAGAAAAGTACTCTTTTTTATTATTTTACTCCAAATTCAAGGTAGTTAACATACAGGGTAGTCTTGGCGTCAGGAGTAGAAGCCAGTGATTCATCTCTTACAATATGAGACCCAGTGCTCGTCCTGAAAAGTGCCCTCCATTATGCCCATCACCTATTTAACCCAACCCCCCACCCCCCACCCCCTACCCCTCCAGGAACCCTCAGTTTGTTCTCTGTATTTAAGAGTCTCTTATGGTTTGCCTCCCTTTCTGTTTTTATCTTACTTTTCCTTCCCTTCCCTTATGTTCATGTGTTGAGTTTCTCAAATTCCACATACGAGTAACATCATATGATATGTCTTTCTCTGATGGACTTCTTTCGCTTACCATAAGACAAGTGTACACTTAATCCCTTTACCTATTTCACCTATCCCCCACATATAGATGTCCAACAGATACATGAAAAGATGCTCAACATCTCTCATCATCAGGGTAATGCAAATCAAAACCACAGTGAGATACCATGTCACTCCTGTCAGAATGGCTAAAATCAAAGACACAAGAAACAACATGCAGTTAAACTTTAAAAAAATTATGTTGTACCACTCATATATAATACCTAGTTTCATTTCCAAGTATGATGGATACGATTTGGTGGAAGTGTGAATCTTTGTCTAACTAACACTATTCAGAATCTTCCAAATTATGAAGACAACCACTGGCATTTTTTGATAAATATAATTTCAGAGGGTGGGTTACTCCATACTTACTAGATAATGCATGTGTGTTTTTTTATGTGAGTGTTCGTGTGTGTGTGTGTGTGTGTGTGTGTGTGTGTGTGTGTATAATTCAAGGACATTTACCCTGAGAGCAAAGAAGAATATACCTCTATGCAACATACATTTTATCAGATACTTATAAAATGGGCAACAGAAGTTATTCTGATGTGTTACATTGCATTTAAAAAGAGATTAAGACCCTCTTTCCTCATCTCTCTTGACAATGAACTGAATAAATTAAGCAGCAAAAGTTTTGTGTAAAAATGATTAGCAAGTGCTTCAGACGGAATTCCCCATGAGATGCCTGTCACCATGATTTGTTATTTATATACATAAAAAGAAGGACAATAGATCTAGTTCTTGTCCCTTAGGTGCTTGCTTTCTACTGAATAAACAACTTATCCAGAGAAACTGATAACAGAACAAATTTATGGCATAAATTTGGTAACTCCTCATTATACTCTAAAAGTTTTATATAGGTCAAAATTTGCCATTTTATAAGGTGTAATTATGGCATTTCTTTATTAATATCTAATGATCAACATATCATTAGAGAAATAAGGTAAGAATATAAAGGTTAAGAAATGTTCTTACACAGTAAAAAAAAAAAAAGTCAAACAGCTAGAGAATGAGGAAACACTGGAATTAATAATTATCCATCTTAGCAAAACAAGATGTCTTATTTGGAACAACTCTATTCTTGTTTCTACCATTAGCAAATACAATGTTATGGCTTCCCTGGGTGAAGAAGAAAAGGTACTCAAAATAATGACAGTTTGCAATGGTTATACAAACATGAATTAATTTGACTTTCCCCAGACTCTCATTAAGAATAAAATGGGTGTGTGAGACTTTGGATAGGGTATCCTTAAGATGAGTGTGTATAACAGGTATAACTGATGGAACATGAGAGCTAACAGAGATAGCATCAAATTCAACTTATGTTCCAATTATATTCTAATTATTTTGTGTTAGACATGATTAAAAAAATTGTAATTTCTTATCTTTCTACTTGTTTGCTATGTTTTTCTGGATACATAACCCTGTATTTATCAGGGAAAAAAAGTTTCAGGAAATTTCAAAATGTCTATATACATGAATCGAAAGTAGGAAAAAAGAGGAGATCATGGGAGTGTGAGATATAAACAAGGGGAGAAGGGTCCCTATGAGAAAAACCTATGACGAAAGTTACTCTGGGGCTTTCAATACCTTACGTTTGGAGAAGCAGGATCGAAGGCAATGCGTATTTTCTCTCAGACACCGAATCTGTCCCTACACAATATGTCCTCTAAGAAAGCCTATAATTTGACACCTCTCCATCTTTGTATCCACTAGAGGCACAAAAAGAAAAGGACCTAACCTAAGGCACATAATGTTAGGACAAATCTATGATAACAGAGATCTGGAAATACTGCATCATTTGCTAAAGGATATAGATATAGTTCTGTCTGTTAAGAATTTGAATTTTTGGGGCGCCTGGGTGGCGCAGTCGGTTGGGCGTCCGACTTCAGCCAGGTCACGATCTCGCAGTCCGTGAGTTCGAGCCCCGCGTCAGGCTCTGGGCTGATGGCTCAGAGCCTGGAGCCTGTTTCCGATTCTGTGTCTCCCTCTCTCTCTGCCCCTCCCCCGTTCATGCTCTGTCTCTCTCTGTCCCAAAAATAAATAAATGTAAAAAAAAAAAAAAAAAAAAAAAAAAAAGAATTTGAATTTTTTCATACCATATTATGAAATTTAAAAATTTATGAAGAAGGAAATGAAGAAATAATGATTTAATTTATGACAATTTACAAAATATTTTCTTCAAATATATTTTCTCAATCTCTTTTTTCTTTAACAGTGGTTGAAGACTTGAAACAATCCCACAGTTCTTACCTTCAGCTTTCCTATATTTTCATTCCAATGAAACTAATTTAAGTTAATCTATTCATCAGATTAGAGAAAAATCAATGGGAAATAGCATGAAATGTGGAAGGTTCTGCATGTTATTTTGGTATTGCTTGGCTAATGATGAGGCACATGATGTGGATGAAAATTGAATGTTGATATATTAAAACATCTTTATTTCATTTTGTTTTGAAATTACAATTTCATTATCTTTGCCTCTCTTTCCCAAGAGTAGTCACAGAATTTATTCTGATGTCTAATGACTAAAATATTGATTCACATTATTTCTTTATTAAAATTTAAATGTAATTCTTCAGAAACATATTTGCTAGTCAGTATGAGCCTCCAAAGAATTTGTTAGGAAAAAAAAAAAAAGAAAAACTTGAAGAAACAAACATTTACCTATCATTTACTTTGTGGCCAACACTATGGTAGACAAAGGGCCCTGAATTTAAGGAACACAAATTCTAGATGAAGGTTAGAAAATTAACAACTACAGTTCAATACGATTAATATTAGTATCTGTTATTTGCTTGTAAAATAATAAATATGTGTGTTATGATTATTATTCTGAAACATTCTACACTACACACAAACCCTAACTATAATGCAAACATAAGTTTAGACTTTTATTATTTTAATTTCCTTTGTTTGAAGGGAAGACTTTACTTTTTTTTAAAGTTTATTTATTTATTTTTGAGAGAGAGAAAGAGAGAGAGCATGTGCATGAGCAGAGTAGGAGCAAAGAGAGAGGGAGACACAGTGTCCCAAGCAGGTTCCACACTGTCAGTGCAGAGCCTGATGCAGGGCTGGAACCCACAAACCTTGAGATCATGACCTGAGCTGAAATTAAAAGTCAGTAACTTAAATGACTGAGTCAGCCAAGTGCTCCAGAGAAGAGTTTACTTTTTAAAACGTAATGAAATATTAACATTTTGGTTTAGAATTTGTTTGCTTGTAATTTACTGTATGTTCTCCTAAAATCAGAAAGAAAGGATTATAAGAAACCCCTTATCTTGATCATAGTCTTATCATAACCCCAATCTCTGATGAAACATTTGTTGGCCTTGACTTTACCCTCCATACATTATGTAGGTCATGAGGATAATTTTATAATTGAATGACTATATGATTGTGATATCACAAAGTAATACAAAATCTGGTGCTTCTCTTTCCAAAGATTTACCTAAAGATAATACTGAAACAAGCCAGCCAGAATATTGTCATACCAAGATGAATTGTTTTACATATTTACAAAAAGCTTCTATTAAAATATATTATGATTTTATATAAGACATTGATACAATGCATGCATAAAACATGTTGTTATTTGAGTTCATTAATTTGATTTTCAAATGTGTTTAATAATACAGTATTACGACTGATATAAAATAATAAATTTCCAAAATGCCGTTATAATATCTGTTTTTCAAAATGAGGTTGTAAAATAGCATTCTGGCGTCATCCACTTCCATAAATTGCCCTAGCTATGGTATCTGTGCATGCAAGTAAGTATAATTCAGCCAAAAAGCCATTTGAAGCCATCTTAAAATTCAGTGAAATGTAAAAAATGCCTATTCAAATAAGAATAGATACAAATTATTTAAACATTCAGCATGTGCTATTCTCAAAAGAAGTCAGCTTTTGGCAAAATGGACACATTTTTTAGTTCATAATGCATATAAAAAGCAGTTTATGCATCCATACATATTATTTGTGGCTTAGCTTAAAAGTCACTTCTTTAGCACAGTTTCTTATATTGAAAATTTCTATAATATGTTCCCTTAGCACTTCATTTTTTCCTTTATCAGCATTCATCACAAATTTTAATTATAACATCATTAATTTAATATCTGTCTCCCATTAGAGTTTCTGCTTCCTAAGTACAAGTCTCATGTCTGCTTAAAGACTTACAAAGTATTTTCTCAATATATGAATGAAAGAAAGAATTAACAGAAGTAGTTTAATTCATAAGTAACCAAAAGGTTTCTAAACATTAAAAGAAGATCCCTCTCAAAAAAAGTTGAACATTTTTTTGAGCTAAAAATTTATAGATGGCATATTAAAATTCTCCCTCTACCAGCATGTTTTGACAACAATTACCATTTTATAATACGAATCACTTTAAAATAATGAAGCTAGCCTAGCAAAAATGACATCATTTTTTTCCCTAATGTTTAATACCAGGTTCCAAGTTGAAAGATTCTAACGATCAAGAGAAATATCCTGAGCACAAATTAGCTTAAACTAGAATATGCCTGCTTCTGCACTCTCAGTTTCAATATTTTACTGATCACTGGAAAAAGTGAAAAAGTAAAAAAGAAGATTTGGTTCTCAAAATATCATTTTATAAAGTAAACTTTATTGCTATATAGTTTATATATAATAAATTTGGTTAAGTGTAAATTCTATGCATTGGAAAAGTGCATACATTCTTGTGAATATTAATGTACTCATTACCACAATAAAACAGACACCATTACTCAAAAATTTTCCCTCATGCCCTTTCCCTGTTCATTACTCACATTGCTGAGCTGGGTACAAGTGGGGAGATGTATGGTGGAGTATGTTCAACTTCATAAGAACCTACCTGCCAAATTAGGAAAGGCTGAACAGAAAAAAGAAAATTTTCTAGATAAAGCTTATGAATTTAAAATCACATGTAATAAGTTAGTAAAAGACTGGCCTCATCATTTACAATCTTTCAAAAATTAAACAAATAAAAAAACACTATAATTAAATGTATTTAAACTAACAGGCTTCCTGCAACCCTTGTGGCCAACCCTTCTAACTTAACCCCTAATGTACTTTCCCTTCTCAGGAAGTCATAGACTGTGTCCTGGGGAGAAATTTCCCACAGTCCACAAGAAATATTTCATTCATACAAACTGAACATTTTTTTAGCTGAACATTATAAGAATACTCAGAACTTTCCATTTTATCATCAATAACTACAGACTGCATATTCTTACTATCCAATCAATCCACCTCTATATAAACTAAAACTGGGTAATTTTGTGTTCTAGAAAACATGGCAGTAAAAGTATAACATCATTAAAAGAGAACTTATCAGGTACTCTTGATGTTACTGTACAAAAGTAAAATGAAAAGGAATCGAGCTCTCAATAAATCTTTTCCAACAAAAATATCAACCATTTTCAAAGGACAAGAATTTGATAATTAATCCTATTAAAAGATATTAAACCAAAGCTCTTCAACAAATCTCCAAGAGTAGACAATGCTCAGATATTGTTGGCTGACTCAAATCAGAAAAGGAAGCAAGACTCTCCTAGATGCATAAAAACCCTAATTGTTGCATTGTCAATAGGATATTTTATTCTTTTTGTATTATTTTTCATCTCTGTGATTTATAGCTTTATACTTTTAACATTTCCTATCATATTCCCTTTACTGATAATAATAACGGCCTTGGTCTTTGCTTTACTAGGAAACTTCATCACCTATCATTTATCTTTCACAAGCCACTGTTAGGGCAGCAAATTTAAAGAACTATTGGATGTACCACCAATGCCAACCCTTGAAAAATTCATATAATGGAGATACTTGATATTAATTATACTAAAATTAATTTTGTTCAAGCATCTTCTATTCAACAAATAAGTAAGAAACCTTATTGTGATGGGGTGCCTGCATGGGTCAGTCCTTTAAATGTCCAACTCTTAATTTTGGCTCAGGTCACGATCTCACAATTTCTGAGTTCTAGTTCAGAGTGTGAGGCCTGCTTGGCATTATCTCTCTCCCTCTCCCTCTGCCCTTCCCCTGCTCAAGCTCATGTGCTCACTTGCTTTCTTTCTCTCTCAAAATAAATAAACTTGAAAAAAAAGAAATCTTACTGTGATATTAATAAATATTTCTGACATAACCTATTATTATAGAGATAAACAAGATCTGCCCAACTCCAGAATTTTACCTCAGGTAGGATTGTTTTCCATGTTGTTTCCCTCATGGTAAAACTACAAATTAATATGACACACAGTTGAAAATGCATTGGTTCTTTGGTATTTTCAGGATGCCTACACATGTACAAAAATGTTATTTTTGTAACCAAATATTAAGAATGAAATTTCCTGGGGCACCTAGATGACTCAACTGATTAAATGTCCAATTCTTGATTTCAGCTCAGGTCATGATCTCACAGTTGTGAGATCCAACCCATATCGGGGCTCTGTGCTGAGTGTGGAGCCTGCTTGAGATTCTCTCTCTCTCCCCTTCTGCCCTCTCCCCTGCTCTCTCTCTCTCCCAAAACATAATTAATAAAAAAATTAATAAAACAATAAAAAAGGATGAAATTTCCTTCTTTCATAGAAACTTGTTTTTGGCATCTAACAGTTGATTCTGAGTCTTGGCTTAGATAAACACAAATATTTTCATTTTCAGTTAAAATGAGATTATTTCAATTCTTCCTCTTGGTACCTGATAAAGAAGAAAAATGTAGCTCACAAATGTAAAAGCTAGAATTTTTTTTTGCTTTTTTTATGAATGGCAGAATTCCCTTTTTAATAGAAATCTTTATTTTACCTAGGGGAAAGATCAGTGTACAATCTTTAGTGAACAATTAGTCTATATCTCACAAACTTATCCCTCTCCTCCCTGAGGAAAATTCCCAAGCAGAAGACTCTGAGAAAGGCTTTCTTTTTTAATCTAATCTTGCACTTGTGTTAAAAGAGTGGGAAAATACTGTTCTATCTTGTTCTTCAGTTCTTCCAGACAATTCTCAATACAATTTGAGGCTTGCTGATATCCTTTTGTACTCACAAGCCTAAGCGTCAGTGGAAACATATTAAGATTTAAGTCTACAAGATAATTTTTCCAAATATCCTTTCCTTTTCAAATTCAAGAATCTTGTCACTTGAAATAAAAACATTTCTCTAGGGCATCACAGAGACTTCTACAAATAGTTCAAGTGATATAAATTATCTGCTAATTAAGGCAAGTTTTCCAGCTATTCTTCATCTTGAAAGCACTCTGGAAAATATGGCTTACCATTTTTGTAAAATTACTCCTCGAAGTCATGTTTCAACTGAAAACACCTTCTTGAAGCCTCTTCCTCTGATCAACCACTGAAGTCTACATGTAGCAGGCAACTTAGGTTTCTCTTTATCAGGTTTTCACAGTTTTCTTTTTTAACGTTCTTGGGTGGAATATTTTAAATACAGATCCGTTTTTTTTTTTTTTTGGCATTATCTAGAAATATTTCTTTCCGACTATAAGAATTTTTGACACAGCATCTCACTGTGAAAAGAGCAGTAAATTACAATAAAGTCAGGAGTTTCTTTTCTTAAAAGGGAAGCAAAACCTCAAACATTCTCATTGATATAAACAGTAATTCTAATGCAGACATTTTGTTTCCAGATAGGAAGTAAATATATTTTGGTACTTCCTTGTTTCAGGCATTATTTGTGGGACACAATGCTGCATTGAATTTCACCACCACTTACAAATCTGACAAATATTACAGCATGGCATTGACTGGTGAAATCTATGGACTCATCAGCCTGCATCGAGCAGACTTTGTTTTCAGTTTATTACATGAAAACTCTTCTGCCTCAGGTGACGTGTCCTCAACACACTGATGTAAAATACTGTTTGTGAGTGGAAACTTTTCAGTTTCTCATTTTGCATCATGTTTCAGCATTTATTCGCTATAATTTTACATGTTAGAATTATGAGGTTCCCACTAGCTGTGTGACTTTTCCTTTTCTAGCAGCTAAGTTCTGTATTGACAAATTTTGTTATTTGAGCCTTTTCACTAAATGTTCCTCTTTTGAAACAAAAGCTTTTGTAAAATGCTATGCTTTTGTTTAAGTTTATTTATTTATTTTCAGAGAGAGAGAGAACGAGAGAGCGCAAGCGAATGGGGAGGGGCAGAGAGACAGGGAGAGAGAGAGAAACCTAAGCAGGCTCTGCAGTCAGTGCAGGGACTGAAGTGGGCGTCGGGGGGAGGGCTCGAACTCACAAACCATGAGATCATGACCTAAGCCAAAATTAAAGTCTGATGTTTAACCGACTGAGTGGTGCCCCTAAAATGCTGTGATTTTTAACAGCACTTCTTTAATTTTGTTGGAACCACTGCTGCCCTTGCAAGATGTCTGCCACGTGCATAATGCTGTGGATGGAATAGGACTCCTTGGATTGCTAGTCCATGGAAATCCGTTGATAAGTAGCTTTCATTTTAAAGACTGATTTTTTGTGCATGTGCTTTGTGCAGGACGAGGGCTGTGACTAGCGCTGTGACACCAGAAATGGTTATTTTTAATCATTAACCTCATAAGCATTGTCTATATGTCTAGGCCTAGAAATTCTGCCTTTCATTTAGCTCCCATCTCATTGTTTTTTCACACAGAAACTCATTTAATTGTAACAATAACATTTGCCGTTAAAAAAAAATCCAGTTCAAATAATCAAAGTAAAACTTTTGGAGATCCATTTTACCAAAAGAGAAATAATAACATTCTTGTGCCCTCTACTATAAATTCAGTTAAAAAGCTCATCATTTAAGATAAAATAAATTTATATTACAATTGTTAATATCACCACAAAGCTTGATGAACCAGTGTTATGTTAATAGTTTCCCATGAAGAAAGTCTGCTTATCAAAAATTTAAAAAATTGTACAGATAATATAATCTTTTTTTATAATTTCTTTCTCATTTGTATTCTCTATTTGATGAGACACTTATTTATTTAAAACAAATTTTTTTGAGAGGGAGCGAGTGAGAATCTTAAGCAGTCTCACACTCTGTGGAGCCTCATGCAGGGCTCGATCTTATGACTCTGGGATCATGACCTGATCCAAATCAAGTGTGGGTGCTCGACTGACTGAGCCACCCAGGTGACCCACCTTCTCCTACTTATTTAAACGTACGTTTCATTAATTCTTAACATTTATAATAGCAGCTTTGAATTTTTTTCTCAGATCTCTAAAGTCAGTTTACATTGCCTTCTTTTCTCTCCTTTGTATAGATTATTGGACATTCAGCTCATTAATTGTAGCATCTTATATTGTAGCAACTCTGGACACTAAGCCTCCCGCCTCTAGGGCTTATTGCTATTTACTTCTTTTTTGCGTATTTGCTTACCAACTCGTTTGAACCATGTCAGTGAACTCTATGCCCCCTCCAATGTCACTGTTGAGAGGGCACAGCCTTGGGCACACTCATGATCAATATGAACACCTCTCCCAAATCCTGTGATAACAGTCGTTTCAGCTAGGTTCTCTTTGTCTCCTTCCCTGATCTTATTATTTACCTTCTGGCTTTGGTCTCTCTACTGATATTACACCCTTCTTTTGGCCTCTACTAATTGCTAGCTTATTCTTCTATCGTTTTTAACAATGTACTGGGGTATATACTGCTTCATGGCCTAAAAATTAATTCAAACCTTTTGCAGGACTAGTTAAGGAGGCCAGTCTTTGGGGCTTGTTCTGACTCCAGAAAGGCTCTTACATGTCTCTTAACTTCCTGCCTCTGATAAGTTTCTAGCTGGTTTGAAGTTTAGCTGTTGTTCTCATGGAGCACCCAGCCTCTTCTTAATTGCTCACTGCTAGAATCTCCATTGCTCTTAACTGCACCCTTAGGACTAAATTTCCCAACAGGTTTTCCGAATATTCAGTCTCCAGTAAAATCAGTCCCTTTACAGGAGCACTGGACTGCTGTCTGTTCTCATGGTCTGCCACTCACACTGGACAGAAACACTGTGCTATTGGTCCAAAGATCCAGGCATGTGGATCAGCCTATTTTTCTCAGAGTGAGACACCTGCTGAGCAGGGTGCTGGGTGGGTCAGGAGCCCCTAGTCTTCTTGGCCTGCCTCTCCCAGTGTGGAAACTGCCCTACAACCAAGCCAGAGTGAGGGCAATCAGAGCGCTGTATTCTCAGCCTGCCTTGTTTGGGACAGTTTGTGTAGTACAGTCAGGGGCCGGGTGATGGCAGAAGGGAGCTCCAGATGTATCAGAAGCACTTACCTAAGAGCTTCTCTTAAATGAGTTGGAGATGAGTGGCAACCTGCCATTCCTGAAGAGAAACCATCACCTAAGACTGAGAGCTGGGGGGAGAGGAAAGCCCCATTTTCTTGATTACACCCACCCTTGGTAGAAGCATCCATCATGTTGAGCTGGAGACAGGTGAGGAAGTGGATCATAGCTCAGATGCAACAGGCTGTCCTTGTTCTTAACATAATTAAGCACATTTTCGCAAAAAAGTGTTTCCTCATTTTTTTATGTGGTCTTAGGACAATTTCCAGATAATGTTAAATGGTGTGTGTGTGCGTGTGTGTGTGTGTGTGTGTGTGTGTGTGTGTGTGTATAGAAATTTAGTATGATTGTTGCTGTGGAAAGAAGGTATACAGAGTCCTCCTGCAGCCTTCTAGAAGTGTTTCTCTCATTACAGAGTAAACTCTTGATCTAAAATGCCAAAATACAGCAATGCACAGTCCCTAATGAATTTATGTACTTTGTATATTTTATCACCTCAGAAAGGTACAAATTTTCTTCATATATTTATTTGCCATTATATAATACACAATATATGTGAGATATCATCTTAAGTACTTTTATAATTTATCTTTGGTGCAACAATGCTTTCTTTAGCTAGAAGTATACATCCTAATTATCTGTCAAACTTTTCAGTCATTTGTTACTTGTGTTCTACTTTTTTTTTGACATAGAGAAACTCTTAATTGTATATATTCAAATATATTAAGATTTTCTGTTGTGAATTCCTTCATTGTTTATGCTTGGAAAAGACCCCTGTTTTGAGAGGCTTGGAACATATCCTATATGATGGCTTTACTTTTTGTCATTTTGTTAATCTCATTTTTCGGTTAGATTTTACTTATTTTGTTCATCTGATAATTATCTTTATGGCCATGTTGAAGCAAGGGTTAAGCAGATTTTAATTTTTCAAAAAATCTAGCCATTGCATTAGCTTCTTTGAGCATCTTTTTCATATTTTGATATTTATTAGGCAAACTTTCATGTATTTTTTCAAAAATTTAATCACTCTTGCCTGATTTTTCTAGAAGAGATTACAATCATTCTATAAAATAGAAACATTACTTTGTTAAGAACTCAGTATTACAAAATTCAGATGAGAAGTTTTGAGGAATGTAGGTATTTGGGGGCAAAACATTTCAGACAGAAGAAATACCAAATGGGATTAAGGTGGGAGAATACCTAGAATGTTCCAAACACACTCACACACACACACACACACACACATACACACACACACACACACACACACACACAGAAAATGGCAAGGTAACTGGAATGCAGTAAGTTATGGGGGATGATGTCACAGAACTAAGTGGTAGGGAGCCATATCACATGGAAACGACTTTATTTTTCTAGTGAAATAGGATGCACTAGATTGGTTTTCATTAGACAAAAGGAAAACAAAACAATGATAAAGAGAAGGAAGAATTGCAGAAGCAATGCCCTTTAATAGTATCTTGTGCAAAAGGAGAGAGCTTATCCTAGAAAGGAGCAAAGACATTTCATCTATGATTTCAGCTACACAGAAGTTATGGGAACAGATTGAAATAGCAAAGTAGTAATGAGAGTTTGTAGAAATTCACTTCCAATTGTTACAGTGTTCTTACTAAATTTGGTATAACTATCATCAGCTATGAGTGAAAATGTGAAGACATGTTGAAAGATTCGAAAAAGAAGAGAAAAGAAAATGTGCAATTATTATCTAAGGGAGTGAGTAACAGATTGGACTAATGTCTACAGACCAATAACAAGGTGTTTTATTTTTATGCCTTGTCCATTTATGACCAAACAATCATCTATCTACCAGGTAAAAATGCCAAAAATGTCTCGTAATTAGTCCAAAGATTTCCTGTGTTGGTTTGCACTTTTAATTGGTTTTGATTTTGGTACCAGATTTATATATGCCAGCATCCAACAATTATTTTGGTAGTATTCCATTTGATATATATTCTGATTCATTTTTAAAGCATGGGAACTTTCTCTCATCAGAACATCTGAAAGAAATTACTGAAGAAACCATTTGGGCTGGGACATTTATGGAAATAATATTTTATCTGTGAAAAAATTCATGGTCTCCAATGTTTCCTACTTCATGAATACTTATATTTTGAAAAATTATCCATTCAGTTTTATCGTAGGATATAATTTATCTTTTAATTAAAAATAATCAATAACACCTTTTTTATCTCTGGTTCTGACTCGTTTTCCACTGCAATTATTTTCACTAATCCAAACTGTCTTTTTTTGTGAAATAAATCCAAACATTTACATTAAACAGTGATGTAATATTCGGATATATTTACTTTAGAAGTTGAAAATAGATAATCAGTGAACACTACATATGCATTCAAGTACTTTGCCTATTTAGAATTTAGCCTCATTCTGCCAAGAATAAGATAACAAATAAAAACTAACATTGGAAATGTTATTAAATAAGGATAATTATGACCCTTTCCTGACAAGGCTTTAAATCCTGTCATCAACTAAATCCACCATGAAGAAATATTTTTATGCTCTTCAAAGCATGAATGATTTAACACATTTTTACATTCTACAGTACCTGGACACAATAAGTTAAATATAGAATTGCAACCTTTACTTCAATTTTGTTGCTTTTATGTATTTAAACCTGACCATTAATGCACTTTTGCTGATTTAATTTCCTACACAATCATACTTAATTGCTTGCCATGTCGTATAATGTTCAATAAAGCAAAGCAATGAAGCAAAAAATAGCAGGACCTCTTAGAAAGGTTAAAAGGAAACCTGTATTAGGACAAGAGTGAATAACACCTCCATGCTAATTACCACTGAATGGCTGAAGCTTATAAATAGTGAAAACTCTCATTAACTCTATTAAAAGGTAAGTATAGATTTTATGTGGTCAAGTAAATGAATAAAACTTAGTAGTCATATTACCTCTTACTGGTAACTTCTCCTACTTATTAGATTTTTATCAAAAAGACTTGTCTCAGTAATGGAACTATATGATACAATTCTATGCATAGTTTTTTAAAAAGTTATGAAGATATCATATAAAAAAGCATACAATTGAAAAATATCACAAGAAAACAATTCGTATTTATTGCTTCAAGAAACTTTCTAAAACACTATAGACACATTCTTTTTAAAAAGAATTAGCCAAAAAAATCGGTTCATGATAATTTGTTTCCTTAATCCCTGCATCCCTTTTAGACACTTCTTCCGCTAGCTAGCTAGCTATTTTTGCTTACTGCTCCCCCCAAGCTAGCAGCCTTAATGTCCAAACTTAAGAACCTCATCTGTCCACTTTAACTTTTTATTTTACATCAATTTTCATGCATCTACTCTCATGTTTAATGTACTTACATTTGGAAATAAATTGTATGGTTGTCACAACAGCAATACAAAATCACATGAAGACTTTATGGAAGGTGACATACCAATGCCATAAACTTAGACAGGGTGGGCATTTTAAATTTTTTTTTTTTCAACGTTTTTTTATTTATTTTTGGGACAGAGAGAGACAGAGCATGAACAGGGGAGGGGCAGAGAGAGAGGGAGACACAGAATCGGAAACAGGCTCCAGGCTCCGAGCCATCAGCCCAGAGCCCGACGCGGGGCTCGAACTCACAGACCGCGAGATCGTGACCTGGCTGAAGTGGGTGGGCATTTTAAACTGCGTTGAAGCACGGGTAGAATTTGAATATTCAAAGAAGGAGAACAGGTATATTCCTGAAAATGGATACAAAATGGGAAGGCACTTGGAGTTGAAATCGGTATTAAAGTTACATATTTAGTTAATAGTAATATAATGTACTGATTTGGGGCCCAGAGGGGCTGCTGACAAAATTATAGTGCTAATATAAAATGTTTGCATTTTGGGGAAACTGGCTGAAGGAAACCACTGATTTATTTTTACAACTTTCCCCCAAATATACAGTTATCCCAAAGTTAAGATATTAAAAACATTAAGAACAAGATTTGATATAGTATATATGCACTTCCTTACTTAATAATAAGAATTAGCAGGAAGCCTGAATAATAATACCTGAGAATAAATAACATTTCTCTATATCTTGAACAACTATAATAACTATAGCTATGATTTCTATTGCTGATGAAATTATAGCTATAACTAAATTATCTGAATTTTTCTTCTACATTAATAATGGAAAGAAAAGATCAATTTAAATAGAAGTTAGTGAAAATAAACATGTACATTTCTCTTCATTTCATTCCCAAACCTCACTCATGGGCCTCATAGAGTTAGGAGCCCTGCTCAAATGTTTTCAGGCCTTAAAAAATAAAGACCTATCTCTACTTCTGACTATACCTCATTTCTTAGATTCTTCTTTCATCAAAAGGTCTTAAAAGAAATATTTTACTCTTGGTCCATTTCTCAACTACCATCAGGAACTCAAAATTCTGACTTTTTTAATGAAACTGTTATTGCCAAGGCTAGCAACAAATTTTATTCACCAAACTCACTTGCGGTATCTCATTCACATTATCAGTAGAGCTTTACCTGGTTTCACCATTCTGTCTCAATCATTTTCTTGTTAAGGCTTCTTGATACCCCATGCTCCTACCTCTCCTGTTATCACACAGGTTCCTCATCTCAAATCCCCTGCCTCCTTCTCAGTTTTTTTACTTTGGCCTCTCCTCATACACTACCAGAGACCACTGGTAGAATGTAAGCAGAAATCTATGTCTGTCTTATTCACTTAGCATGAGTAGTGATGAGTGGCAAAATTCTGGAGACGGATAAATATTTATTATAGAAAATATTGTTTTATGAATATGGATAGAAGCTAAATCTGTGAAAATACTGCTCTCTGGAATGCAGTGTTGTGGCCTGATAAATTATATACTTCAGACTACTAGAATTGAGTGTGGCAAAATCATAGAGTGGGATGATGATTTCACTCTTTTCTAACCATCGATATGGTGCCCTAATTTCTCTCAGTGAAAACAGTTTTATCCTGTTTTGTTTTGTTAACTTTTTTTTAATGTTTATTTATTTTTGAGAGAGAGAGACAGGGTCTGAGTGGGAGAGGGGCAGACAGAGAAGGAGACAGAGAAACCAAAGCAGGCTCCAGGCTCTGAGCTGTCATGCCAGAGCCCAACGTAGGGCTCGAACCCACCAACTGGGAGATCATGACCTAAGCTGAAGTTGGATGCCCATCCTACCGAACCACCCTGAAGCCCCTTATTTTTATCCTGTTTTTGTTTTGTTTTGTTGTTTTGTTTTTTTTAAATCTCCAATGCATATCTTGTTCCTAGAAGAGTGCCTGGGGATAGGGCTGCTCAATGCTTTGTTGAATTAACAAATAAATAAGTGATCAGTCATCATCTGTGCCTATTTCATGTTCTCATATTACAGAAACATAAGCTCTGAATTGAAAGTTTAGGAAGAGAGAACACTAATATGACCTACATATTGAGACAGTACCTATTGCCAGAAACTGAAGCATCAAGCTCATTTTCTGTAAAGCACGAAAGTTAATAAAGGAAACCTCATTTAAAATGAAGTTGTGAGGTCAGTCAGGTGAGCTCTCATGCCTTACCACTTGTCAGCCAATTGCAGACCCCAACAGGAAAAAGCATACTTGACTACTCAGCAGGAGGAAGAACTTCCCTTTGCCCAGCACACAATCTCAGCCAATTAGAAAAGACCACACTCAGCCAATAATAAACCAGCACCACCTCTGAACTCTTGCTTTCATCAAAGCAGCCCCTCCCAGCTTCATCTTTTCTCTATAAAGTATGTTACTCTGCTTTGATCTCTCACTTGCCTATGGTTTGCCAGAGTTGGCATAATCTGAATTGCAATTCCTCTGCTATTTCCAAATAAACCGTTTTGTTGGTAAAATAACTGGCTGTCTTACTTTGAAGGTTGACAATATAAAAATGCTATTAGCATTTCTTTTAATTTACTAAATTAATTTTAGTTGAATTAAGTGCATTATTTTTCAGTATTTCTCAGATGACATTTAATAATACCTGTTATTAGTATTTTGTTAAAGAAAGTTTATTTTAATAACCTGAAAGAGGGGGGTGCTGGGTGGCTCAGTAGGTTAAGCATCTGAATCTGACTCAGGTCATGATATCATCTTTTCGTGAGTTCAAGTCCAAGGTGGGGATCTGTGCTGATGCTCAGAGCCTAGAGCCCGCTTCAGATTCTGTGTCTCCCTCTCTCTCTGCCCCTCCACCGCTCACTCTCTGTCTCTTTCAAAAATAAATAAACATTAAAAAAATAAAATAAAATAACCTGGAAGAGAGAATATAAGTAACCTTATCTGAAAGACCTTCACTGGCTTCAAGGAATAAATAATACAGAAGACTATTACCCCATTCTGACAAAATAATATTTTAAACATCACCTACATGTGTCTGAAATAAATTGCCTTTAAGAATTATCTTCACAAATAACTTTCAACTTACTTTTAAAAGAAAAAAATACTTTAGGTATCCTAATATGTTTTCTAGAATGTCACAGGATGCAATTAAGTGCTTCTACTTAATAACTTTGTTCATTGGACAACAGTGGGTAAGGAGGAGATATTATAAAAATGTTTACCATTGTCTATCAAATTAAGAAATTTACCAAGTAAAACTAGAGACTAAAATTGTTTATTCCTGTCTTTCTCTATGTCTCATCAAATCATGTCTGATTATAGCTAGATTCCCTAGTATTTAACTATTATTGAATGCAGTAATGAAAGAAGCCATGGAGATACTTAATTATCCACACAGTGGGTGTTCAATGGAGAAGCTTCTTTTTAACCTTTTCCTCTGTGATAAGATAATTACTGTCTGGTGCAATTGCCACTAATATAAATATTCACTGATTGCAAACTGTGGCCTAAAGGCTGTTACTGATAAAAGCTTCTCTGTGACCCTGTGGGGGTGCCATTGCTCATTTCTAAACAAATAAGGCCTCATCAACCAAAGAACCATCAGTGTTTCCATATCCAGAAAATTTAAATAAAATTAGGAGATAATTTCTGATGAAGCATCATGAATCTATTTTACTAAATCAAATATTCAGTAATGTTTCTTACTTTTTATTTAAAATAGACCAGAATCATCATCCATGAGAATATGAATCTGTGCTAGAATGATTATCCTGTAATCTTTTCATAAATTATTTTGAAAATGTAATGCACAGTCTTCTCTCTAGGCAGTATTTCTAACCATCTATATTGTGTAAGGAAGTATTTCCTTACTTGGAGTGGTGAAATCATTAGCATATTCTTAACACACTACTCAACAAAATATTGATAAATACCAACAGATGTTACATGTATGCTTCATCAATTCAGTGCTGAGAAATGTTAAAGATTTTGACCCTTAGAGGGTTCACAGTTCTTTTGAATCAATAGAGATAAAAGTTTGTCCAATTTGGATTTTATGCAGTATACTAACTTCCCACTCATATTCCTTGAGCATTGGTAGTTCATGTATGTTGGGACTCACATTCTGCTGAGAATTAGAATATGTGATTAAAGCTCCCCATTATGAATCCCATGATAATGGATAACAAAATGTGTACTGTAATGGAGCCCAGGTGCTGAGAAAGAATATTTTAAAATGAAAATATTTTTTGTTTGTTGATTTCTTGGTACAGAATACATGCTCCAAAGGAAGCACCACTGTTTTTCATATTCGTGAGTAAATGATATACAGAATTGAATGCCAGTATAGTTCCTTTGTGAAGATTAGGTTAAAAGGGGCTTAATAAGGTATTATTTAGTACATGAAAATATTAAAATTTCCTTATCCGTCAAATCCTCCTGAATGGGACTTTTACAGCTACCACTGAAAATTTAGCAAACTCAGCATCTCCCCATGCCTCTACTGTCTGAACTTAAAATTTGGCCTCATTTGGAAGGCACAACTTTTCCTGCCATCCTCTTATATGTTGTGGTTCTCTTCTCATAGCGTAGTATGAGGAGAGATTGAGTTACTGCCCCTGCTGGCCTCTGCTCATTTTGAATAAAATATCCCTTTATTTTCCTGTAATAATAATAAAAAAAAATCCAGCAAACAAACCAATAACTCTCCGTTTGGGATGGGATCCATGCCATTCATGCAAATTTTTCCCCACACATCAATAATTTGTATCTGCTGATCTCCCAAAAATTATTTTAAAATTTAGAACTTGATTCAATTTTCCTCTCCATCCAATCCTTGCTGTCATGGATAATAATTTCAATATCATGGCCTCTCAGTTGCTTGACCAATTCATTTCTGATTATCTTCCCTTCTATTGCACCTCTGTTGCTCCCCTTTCTGGAAAAATCGTAGAATTGATCGTTGTCAGTATTTCTCATTGCTCCATTGAAAACTCAATAACTCAAGGACTACATTCCTTGACTGCTCTCACTCCTTTAAGATTGCTTATTCTTCTATCCGATTGTGGCTCTAACTAAACTCACTCATTTGACTTTCTATCCTTGACAAGACAAATCAGCACCATTAATGAGCCTTCTCTTTTCTTCATGTTTCGTCCACACCAGTTTTCACAATCTGTACTTTCAGTAACACCATAGATCTTATTTGCTTATTACACCAATCTGGTACAAAAGCAACCCTGGGTTGACCCAGTAATTGCTTTGTGTGTGCCTATACCCAACTGTTACCTATTCAGAGAGAAAGTCATGTAACAGAACACATTAGTTTCATAAAAACTCAAAACAAATAGAACTCTACACAGAAAATTTAGTCTATATTTTTTTCTAGCCATTAGCTACAGTTCCCAAAAAATATATTTCCAACTCTACTTCCCCACTTCTTTCTTCAAACCTCTAACTCTTTCCCCATGCCTGCTAAGTCTTCCATTTCCTGTATCCTCACTCTTAAATGATTTTTTTACTCCGTAACGTAAAATCTCACTGGTTACCAAAAATATAAAATTAAATAAATTTTTTACCATCTTCTCCTTCCTCTGAAAAGCTATATAATTTTTGGTAGTGCTATTAAATAACACAGGATATTGTCTCTTTCAAGTGGCATGAGTAAGTTAACACATTCTTTTAAATGGATGAAATGTTTCTTCATTCTTTTGTGTCCTTCACATCTCTCTCAGGCATTTTTTATTTATTAATACATATTTTTCATTTTCTCAATCTTTCCTTGTATATTCTTATAATTTTTGTACATTCCCAGGAAGCTTTCCTTAAAACCAAATAATAATAATAATGATAATAATAATAATAAGGAGGAGGAGGTGGAGGAGAAGGAGTAGAGGAATAGGAGGAGGAAGAAAGAAGGAGGAGGAGGAGGAGAAGGAGGAGGAGGAGGAGGAGGAGTAGGAGGAGGAGGAGGAGGCGGATGGAAATGGAAAAAATAAAAGCTCAGCTTCATATTCTTTGCCAACTACTAGTCATACCCTGCTTTTCTTGACACTCAGATTTGAAAGTATGATCCTACCCACTGCCTTGATTTTCTTTCATTTCTCAATCCACTGCGATCTCACTACGTTATCGCTCCTTTGTGATTCATGGTAAGGATATCTCTACATTCAATAGATATTTGTTATAAATCTTTTAGTTCTTCACCAAAATTCATATATTTTTCCTTCTTGAGCACATAGCTTCTCTCATAGAATTTAGATGTGGGTAGTTAACAGTTGTAGGCTGTAAGATTTAAGTTGATGGTCATTTATGAGCCAACAATTTTAAGAAGGTTCGTTTCTCCATGCTGTTTTGTTTTCCTTTCTGCTGTCTGGGCATAGACAAAGATGAGAGACATTGGGGGTAATGGGGGGAAAAATGAGAGAAACAACATCTCTGAGTCATCACATGGGGGAGGTTATCCCATCAACTAGGACTGTACATTAGATAATATAGGATAAATGAGAAACACACTTTTATTCTGTTTGAAATACACATTTTTGCATCAAATTTTCTATAGCCTAGGCGACCCTAACAAATGAAATAATTTCTTTGCTCTAAATATCTTATCCTTATTATACTTGGCATTAGCATTCAACAATGATTTGACTTCCTTCATTTCTTTGCCTTTCAGTATTAACCACCACTGATATTGGTCCTAGCTCACTGTCTGGTTCTCTTTGCAGACTTTTCTACAATGTTATTAAGTATTACTATTTTTCAAAGCTTAGGTGAGGAACTGCTGTCTTCTTAATCTATTTCCTGAAACAAAGATTTCAATTACCACTTCTATGTAAAATCAGCGTCATATGATTTCCAGACACATATATCCAACTTATTACTTCATACCTTTACCATAGCTTCACAAGGTCGTGTCCAAATCATCTTGCAAATATTGAAATTTTGATCAGTGCCCATTTCTCAGTTATTCCCAAATATTGAGGAAGACCTTGAAATTGTTACAAAAAGACTATCCTTCTGTAATTTCTGGGAATCCTATGAAATCATGTTGCCTTTCATTATCTTTAAGTTATTCCCAACTCTCTAAGTAGTAGATTACTAATAGCAATCCACATTAGTCTTGTCGAAAGAATTGCAACTAAACTTTGTCTGGAAGAGTCAACTGATTTCCATCCCCCATTGTGAAAGAGGTCACCTTTACAACTACTAACAAATTTACCTCAGCATTCCTGATTGCCTATATATTTGGCTAAGCTTTTTTGAATGAACTGTATCTTCTCAATGAGTAAAATAAAATTAACCAGGCTATACTGTTATAGTTTTGGCATTGTGTCAATTTAAATTTGTTTGAATATCATGATTATACTTTAAAAAAATATTAGTTTAGTAAAAGTTATCATCCATTAGATTGTGCAAAGCAGAAATAAAAATGCCTTGATATACTAGTCCTCAGCTACATCAATTCTAATCCAAATCTTATTTCACTTCTTAAATATTAAATTATTTTAGTGCAATGTACTCCTCATTGTTGTCCCCTTAATCAAAATGATCATTCTCTTCCCCCAGGTCTACTGTAGTAGGTATCTCACACCAGTTCCCATCCTGCTCTAAATTGTTCTACGCACTGTACACAGAGAAAACTCACTTTAAAATCCAATCATGTCATTCGCACATCTTTATTTTAAAAGTAAAATAAAAAAAAAGCTGTTAGAATAAAACCCAAAATGCTTAAAGTCTTATGTTTTCTCTATCCTGCCTACTCTGAGATTTCATCTCTTTCTATACTTCCCACACACTCTCACGTTTGTGTTATGTCAGTTCCAATTTGACATGAATCTTCAAAGTGGACGACCTCTGAAAAACATGCTTCCAATGGCTGGGAATGGTCTTTCCACAAAAGCCTTCTCCAACTGGTTATTTCTTACTCATAATATATAGTAACATACGTCCAAGGTTTTAAATAATGTCTCCCATCATTAGGTTTTTTTTTTTAAATAAAAAGTGTATCTCTGTAGCATGTTGAAAATTCCAATTAAAAAACACATAGAAATAGTGAACTTACTTATCTATAATTCATTTTACTCAGGCCACAAGCCCTCACTTCTATTGAGTCACAGAAAATACTACATAATCTTCCTATTTGTACTAATTTTCTGGTTTTAGAATTAATCATTTCAAGTTGTCACTTCTTGTCAATTTGAGTTTTCAACTCACTAAATTCAAGATTATTCTTTCCCTTTCTCTCTGTGGATAATTTAAGTTCTCAGATAAAGAAAGGGGTTAATATATTATCCTAGAATGTAGATAGGATACACTGACCACATGTGGCTGTTTTTAGCTCATCCTGGGCATTTGTTATTTGTCAGTAACCAAAGGTGAGGTCTCTGGTCCAACTATAATCTCTCATCACAATGGCCATGCACTATTCATCCTTCTTGTCCTAACTCCCAGGCTACCTTGCTCTCTATCAATTATCTCAGCGTTTTTAGGTCCCTATTCTTTTGTAGGAAGGGATTAATGTGTTACTACTTTTCCTGCATCTTTGAGTCCTTCTCCAAATGTATCCGGAGTTTTTAAATATCCACCCTGGTCCCCACCACATATGCATGTGTGCGCACACATGTGCATACATGCACACACACACACACACACACACAACCAACTAGGTTTGGGGACACTGGAAGGGGACAGATATGGGGGCTTTTCTTCAGGCATCTACTTCTCAAGAAATCCCAATTATGCTTCTATCAATATGCCATGATCTTCTTGATCTGTACCTTAAATTTCTAAAAGCAGTTGAGACAAAATTACAATTTGATATTTTATTTTTTTAATGTTTATTTATTTTTGACAGAGAGAGAGACAGAGACAGAGCATGAGCGGGGGAGGGGCAGAGAGAGAAGGAGACACAGAATCCAAAGCAGGCTCCAGGCTCTGAGCTGTCAGCACAGAGCCCGATGCAGGGCTCGAACTCAAGGACCGTGAGATCATGACCTGAGCCAAAGTCGGTCGCTCAACTGACTGAGCCGCTTGGGTGCCCCTACAATTTGATATTTTAATTTAATACTTAAGAGACTGGGTATTTTCAGGCAGGTAATTAAATTTATTCTTACCTCTACTTGATCGAATGTAGGTTGTTATTGGAATCTTAATTCTTGAATATATATATTCACTTTGTCTGAAATTTTCAGTCTAGTATCTTCCTCTACCTATAGGTTATATATTAAGCTCTATCAATATAACTCTTACATACTGTTTTGCTCAAATATTGCACTTTCATAATTACCTGACTTTGAGAAAACATTCTATTTCTGGTTCACCCAATTATATGTGCAAACTTCCAACTTTTTAGGTTACTAATATAATGCTAAGTAAGAATGAGAGTACATATGTGTTTGCACGTGTGTGCACACTCACAAGCACACATACATGCATGCATGTACATGTATGTGCCTAATCCTGAATAGAAAACATTTCTTTTTATTTCTTAAATTCTAACTATTCAAATATTTTCAAGATCAGTAAAACCAAAATGTTATTTTGAATACAAATAAAAGATTATTCTCAAAATAAATGGAAAAAGCAGCATGATTGCTTTAGATACAATCTGTTTAGACTTTTAGGTTTCCTATTCTGCATGATTCTATGTCAGGAAATGATCATATGAATCTTAAATGCAAAACCGCATATTGAAAATAAGGTTTTAATTAATGGAACATTATTAATAGACTTCCTTTATCTTCAGAATGTTTTATTTGTTTCTTTAATGCCTTTTTTTCGTAATTATATGGAGAAAATTTAACAATCTGGTAAAGTTTATCTGTAATGCACAGAATTGTGCTTCCCTCCAAAAAAAATTCCATATGCTAAAGCCCAAACCCCTAATGTGACTGTTTTTAGAGATAGGGCCTTCAGGGAGGCAATAAAGGTTAAATGATGCTATGTAGGTGGAGCCGTAAGGCAATACAACTGGTGTTCTCATAAGAAGAGTTGCCAGATGTGTTCATGCACAGATGAAAAGCAATGTGAGTGCATAGGAAGAAGGTGACAACCTGCCAGGAACAGAGGCTAACAAGAAGCCAACTTTGCTGCAACCTTGATTTTAGACATCCAGCTTCTAGAATTGTGAAAAAAATGAATTTCTTCTGTTTAAGCAACGTAATCTGTGCTATTCTCTTATGGTACTCTGATATACCCTTAAAACAGATGAATGCAAACATCACTGCATAAAAATGTGCTGGAAAAAGAACACTTTCCAGTAAAATATAAAATAAATTTAATCTCTAAAATTCTGATAACATATTGTCTTGTTCCAACTTATCACTAGAAACATTTTAAACTTCAAGATGGTAAACAAAATAATAACATTATTAAATTAAAGGGAGAAGAATAATTTGCTCATTATCTAATTCATACCACATGTACCAATGAAAGAAAATTAATGAATTTCTGCCTAACCCAGCTTCATTGAATAAAGATAGTTTTATTAATGGGATGTCTGGTTGGCTTAGTTGGTAGAGCATGCGACTTGATCTCGGAGTTGTAAGTTCAGGTGTTATGTTGGGTGTAGAGATTACTTAAAAAAATAAAATCTTGAAAATAAGATATTTTTATTAATTTATTTATTTGATGTGTCAAAATTAGAATGGAAAACCCAACTTTCATGTTTCTAAGAACGATTAAAAAATAAAACAAACAATGGAAATAGAAGAAAAACTCATACTAAATCATCGCAGAGTATAGGTGATTGAGTTAAACATAAATAGAAAGGTCTTATAAAAATCAGAGTATAATCATTAATTTCTTAAGAATCTTAAAGGGGACCCTGTAACTTATCCAACATAACTGGTTGCTCTATAGCTCAGAATTGTTGCATAAAGGAGATGTTTAATTAAACCTGAGTTGTCCTACTTAGAGTGGTAAAGTGAAATGCCCTTTTTCATCACAGAAAGATATCTTAACACAAGAAAAAAATAAAGGTTCCATCTCAGTCCCTAGTCTTCTTTTCTCCCTGCTATCTTCCTCCCTGAAAGGTGCTTAAACACCGTTTTCTCATTATTTTGATTTTGACTACACATATAGGTCATGTTTATGAAAACACTGAACAACTTTAGTTCCTCCTCTAATTCAGCCTCTTCACATATTGAGTCTAACATGCAAACTTTGCATCTGCTCTCCTTCCTGGAGGAAATAGAATGTCATGGATAAACAAGGATATTTATATTGCAGTTCTTGACGACAGGGTAGATACAGAACAAGATAGTGGACACTATGGGCAAAGAAGGCAGAAACCTGGTTCCATCAGGATGTTCCATGGTTAACAGAAGACATGCTTCCAGCAATCTTCCTTATTTGAAACTGATTATGGACTTCAATCACATGTACAAAAAAAATCTTCACAACATATAGGTTAGTGTTTGAATATCTAGTTATTATCATCAGAGCCAAGTTGATACAACAAAAGATCAACACTTTCAGTGTATTAATAGTTAACCAAACAGATGAATTAGTGGTCTAATTATCCCATCATCTCCTTTGCAACTGAGAAATTTATACCAATCAGGATCAAAACTTTAACATCTGAAGCAAAAGAAGTCTGATTATTTTCAGATTTGTCATGTCTTATCTGGTCTTGATAGGATGGATGATTAAGGATTGTTTTATTAGAATAATCATCCACCAAGGGACAGTAGTGTCAGTAGAAGAGCTCAAGCCTACTGGAGAAGCATATATATGACTGCTATTGCTTAAACACCTAAACTCCAGCTGTACCTGTCTGGGTCTTTTCATGGCAAAGACCACTGCATTTTGGATTTTAGTCCGTTGTAGACATTTAACATTAGCATCATATGACTAGAATCATCCAATTCTCAGAGGCTTCTCTCAGAATTATAAACTATGGATTGAAAGTCCACAATGTAGATACCCCATTAAGGTCTAAATAGACAAAGTCATTGTGCCCAACGTAATGACACAAGTTCAATAGAAAGTCACATAGTTTACACATCTAGTGGCTAAAATTTGAGGAAAAATTAACAGTACAAATACCTCTTGATCAAAAGAGTAGCTTATTATTCAGATAATAATTGAAGTAGAATAGGAGGTGTGATTTTTAATTTCAGCTTACATCAGCTGAAAATAATAATTTCTTCTGAAAGCCAAATATTATCTTAGGTTGAGTAGGTGTGAACTATGCTGATATCTTATTTGCCTTATTACTTGATAACTTAAAAGACAGCAATATTACATATCATTTTCAGCATTAGAAAAAATTCCACCAAAGTTCATAGTCCCACATGCATTACAGACAGCAGATAACACATTAATATTAATGATACTATTTTCTTTTATTGTAGAGGTTTCCAAACTTTATCAAATTTAGTAATTCAGTAATTTTTTTTCACTCTACCCCCTAGGCCAAAAGAAATACCTAACAGTCCTGTTTATTAAGAAATTACATTCATTCTACTTAATGTACCATTGTATTTTAACTTCTAAGTAGTTGTTTGAAAAAAATATTCTTGAATTTAAAAAAATATATTGTAAAATATGGTTAAAGAATCACAATTACTAATGGGTTGTGTTGTTGGGAATGGACACTGCAAGGAATCAGATTGAACCTTGAGCCCTCATTTCTCTTTCTACATTAATTTTCACATGATATTCACTTTTTTATCCCAATAGTTGCCGAAAACCCAGCTTAACAAAGATAGGATGCCACTGAAACGAATGTAGTACTAACATGAAAACTACAAACTTCTTAGAGCAAATATTTTATGTACTTTCCTACTGGTATTGAGTTTCACCACATTTTCCTTGAACATTTAAAATATCATGCTGTGCTCCTGTGGGTTTGCTGAAGTACCCCAGGGTGCTTCGGTGCACGTTTTAAAATTAGAAGTCCTATTACTCTGGCACTTCTTATTTATTACTAGAAATTCTTGTTACCTTACTGGCCAATTAGAAAGTATAACTCTTATGTCTCTAAAATTTAGCAGCCTTGTACATGAAAAAGATATACTCCAATCATACAGAATAGATATATACATATGTACCTAAAATCTATCTATCTATCTATCTATCTATCTATCTATCTATCTATCTATCTATTTAAACTTGTGGAAGTCAATAACTAGCATCCTGTCTCCTACATTCACAGTCCTGTCACAAAAAGTCTAGCTGTTAATTTTTTTCCTGTACAAATTTTATGTGTCTTTTATTCTACCATAGTGTAATCTATAATGTTCATTCCTACCATTTTTTAATTGCCCACTCATGTTACAGCCTATTCCTCAGTGGATAATTATCTGGGAGATTTGCAGGTTATTCGAGTTAACCTGCAAATACTTCTAGTACAAACTAAAGAACTACAAAGATATGACAATCATCTCTACAGGAAAATTTGTATACACAGAGATCAAGTGTGTTTATCTTATTGATACTTCAAAAACTTGAAAGCCTTTTATCCCTGGACATGTTTTCATTATTTCAATATACAACAATTGAATATCTAGTAAATGTAAGATACTTTTACAGTCATGGTGATGAAATGGCAAGAAACATGTTTTTCCCTAAAGATCTTAAAACCTATTCCAAATTCTCAACATAAACATGAATCAAATTATAATGTTAAATGTTTGAGAGAAGCTTTATAAACAATGTAAAATAGTAACGCTACTCAGAAGTCAATGAACATCAGCACTCCAACAATCTTAGACCCTAAGTGGTCTGTTTTCTTCTTGAAAAATTAAATGTCAAAGTCACAGGTCAACCCTTCTTTCAAGCACTCTTTAAGAGTAATTCTAACTGAGCCCATGTGAAGAGAAACACTTTCAAAATCTTATTTTAATACCATGTTTAAAGAAAAGGCACATTTAAGTAATTCTCCTAGAACCTGGGTTTATAAGAAATTTGATGAATGGCTTTCAAATTCATCTGGATCTTCAATCCTGTCTCATAATATTATAATGGATACCTAAATAGCTAGTATTCTCCTTACAATCAGTAACCATTCCAATTCTTCATCACATTACCAAAGTACCCAATTCTAGGAGTTTTCTTTCCTTCATAAAATGAATTAACTTAGTTGCTACTGAAGGCATAAAATTTGAACAAATGTTTAAGACTTCTCACATATTTCTACTACCATGTTAAAAATTACGTGTATCGTCATCCAACTGTTAACTACATCTTTAGTTGTCCTAATTAATATAATGCATTTGGAAGGTTTAGAAGATATTTTAGAAGATGGTAAAAACATAGTATTTAAATATTCAGTTATTAGAATCAGAACAACTTGGCTTTAATTCAAGATTCCTAATTACTTAGTTGGAGATTTGCTTAAGGATATTACTTAATATTTCCTATTTCAAGTTAATATATTAATATTTAAGTCATAAGTTTCTTGTGAATATTAAGATATAAAGACTCTGACACTTAAGAAGTGCTGTGATGTAAAACCCATACTATATATTTCATCCCATCAGTTTTCCATATACATTTTGACATATTAGAAATAGTATTTCCATTTTGGGTTTCCAGCCATTGTCAAGCATTGTCTTTCTCATCTTACACACAAACACACACCCACACCCTTTCTCAATATTAAGCTCACCTCTACTAACACACGATTTATCATTTCCCTGTCAATCTTCTTGGCAAAGGAGTCTGCACTTGATGATTGTAAATCTCTAACCCCATGGTTCAATTAAAAATGGTTTGTCTTTACTGTCCCTTGCTGCTAGACTTTGTTAGGGTCAATAAAGGACTATGAATTTCCAAGTTGAGTGGGTACCTTTATTTTAAAAAATTATTTTGTGTGTAGATCTTATACACAAAAGAATGTGTGGTTACAGCATTTGACAATCATTTCAACTTTTTGTTTTCCTTGACTTGAATGGAAAGGAAAAGCTGTATTTTTCACAATTTTCTTCCCACAGTGTGAACAGTCTCCTCACTAGGAATCATTTCATAGGTTCCCACAGGCATAATGGTACCTCTTGTGCTTGAGCTCCTATTCCCTCCACCCCTTCCTACAGCTAAACTACACTTCTCAGACTTCCTAGATTTGGTTACCTGCCTATCTATATTTTCTGAAATGCATTTTGAGTGCAAACAACATACACTTCCTTCACGAGTGGTTTATAAAACTTCTTTGAATGTTATCTCCATGCTCTTTTAGTTTCTGCTGGCTATATACTAAAAGAGGACAGTATCAAACATGGAAGGAGCCAGGGTTTATGAATAACGGCATGGAGGAAAGCAGGCCTAAAAACATTGCTTAATACTGTTATATAAAAAAGAAATTATATATATCTTATGTTAGTCAACTTACAAGTGGGGGATAGTTGGCACTAGAAACTTGCCTGCCTTTACTAAAATGTGATAAACCTCAGAGGCTCTTCATGACCAAACTGCCACCTTTCTGCCTTCCATGGTCAACTATGTCTACATTATTCTTCTAACATTGTCATAACTCAAATATTCCAAATTTCAAACAATTCAGCTCACTGATAGTTTTTGCAAAACTTCAAGCTTTGTTATGCCTCAGCACATTTCAATTATGTTGTTTTCAAATATTTAGGGATTTTCCAGATAAATTTATTATAGATTTCAGCTTAAACTCTTATAGTATGAGAAAATACTTTGTCTTAGCCTATTCAGGCTGCTAAGGAAATACCGCTGACCAGGCAGCTTATAAACAACAGAAATTTATTTATTAGTGTTCTGGAAGCTCAAAATGGGAGAAGAGGGTGCCAACATGGTCAGATAAGGGCCTTATTCTGGGTTGTGGACTTCTCCCTGTATGTTCATGTGGCAGAAGGGGCCAGGAAGCTCTGCGTGATCTTTTTTATAAGACTTACATCCCATTCATGAGAGTGAGACCCTCGTAATCCAACCAACCCCAACCCCCCACCTCCTAACATCATTCCTTTGGTATTTGGATTCAAAAATGTGAATTTTGGGGGGACACAAACATTCAGACTATAGCATCCGTATCATTTTTATTTTATTAAATTTGTTAAGGTTTGTTCTTTGGCTCAGAGTATGATTTGTACTGGGGAAATCCTATGTGCATTTGAAAAGAATGCGTATTCTCTTCTTGGAGAATAGACCTTGCTAATATATCAATTAGGTGCCGTTAGTTGATAGCTGTTTTCAGGTCATTTTTCTCCTTTAAGACACCTCTGTCTTTGCTAAAGTATCTACTGAAACTTTCTTGTTAGAGACATAAAATAATAATTCTTACATATTCTTGGAGAATGGACACCTTTACATTATGTAATGTTCTTCTTTATTCCTGAAGTTCCTCCTTCTGCTGAGGTCTACTTTGTCTGAAATATAGTTACTCTAGCTTTCATTTGATTAATGTTTGATTGTATATCTTTCTCTATCACTTTAGTCTACCCATGTAGATTGTACTTTGTACAAAACATGCAAAAAGGTTTATTTCTAAGTGCTCAAAGCTGGCAAAATTCCAAATACCAATCAGTAAGAGAATGGATAAACAAATACTAGTGATTAAAGTAAGTACTACTCACATCAATAAAAAGGTATAAATAACTAATACCTACAATAATTTGACTAAATCTCAAAGAGGCATAGTACTGAGTGAAAGGTGCCCGACAGTAAAGGGCACCCTGTTTATTTATTTAACATCCAAAAGAGGCATAAATAATTCATGAAGATAGAAAATGTTTGTTGTCAAGGGTGGGGGAAGAATGACTACAAAATGGTATGAGGAAAATGTTGGTGATGATGGAAGTTTATATTGTTTTGGGTAGTTGTTATATGGCAGTTTAACATGGCCAAAACTATCAAATTAACAAACTTAAAATGTGTACATTTATTGAATATAAATTATGTTTCCATTAAAAATCCAACTCTTGCTCTGGATACAAGTATATTCACTACACTGGGGTCTACATCATAAGGGAGGCAGTGTAGTTGTTAAGAACCAGGGATGGAGGCCAGACAATCCTTTTTCCCAGCCCAAACATTTCAGCGACTGTGTAGAATTTCAATCTTTCAGTCTCTCTTAAATCGTTGTTAAAACATCTTTCTCTCAGATCTGTTCTGAGAATAAAGTGGTCTTGTGCTTATAAACCGTCCAGCATAGAAGCTGAAGGAATGGGAGATTGTTATAACTATGTCTTTCTCCTCAATCACTCAGTTAATTCTGTTTCTTTGTGTGAGCCCTCTAATTCCCTGAGACAGTACCTGACCATCTTCCCATATGAATAGCAATTCCTTCCTATCCTTAGCAAGAATTTTCCCCTGTCCTTAAAAAAAGTGACTTTAGCAATGTGTGGGAAGGATTTTCATCCCTTCCTTATATATATGCCTTTATCCTTTGATATGCTGAATTTTTATGAATATAAAATAATATTGTTTTAATTTGTGATCTAGACATTAAAAACTATCAAATACTTACACTATGAGAATATAACCTTTCTGTAACATTTATCCTAACTGTGTGAACAAGTAAGCCCTATATGGCTTATTTCACTTATGGTTGATTTTTTTCCTGCAGTTAGATATATGTTATATATTCTAGGGTCATGCTTCTCAACCAAGTACCACAAGTTCTGAAATTATAAAACACAGGTAAGCTTACGGCAAGAGATATTAGTGATTGAGTAATAGTCTATCAACAGGGAAATAAAGAAAGTGTATATTGCTACTTTACATCCTATGATTCAAGGAAAAAAAAGATAGTTTAAAATAATGGACATCAGAGATTCATTCCCAATAAGGGACTATGTCCTATAGCACTAAAATTAGACAGTATCATACACCACATTCTTCTTCTAGAATGTTATTTAAGTTGGGTCACACTATTAGCCATGTTCAAGAAATTTTTTTTTTTTTGGGTTACACAGCTAAGTTAAACTCTATGTGAATCCCTCTAAAATTGTATTGTGATATTTCTAAGATGGCATTGGAAAATGAAGCCATGAAGGTTGATATTTTCATAACCATTTCTCCTCTTTCTTTCTATTTCCTCTAAGACAGACAAATGTTGAGGAACAATATACCCATAAGATCTAGAATCTGTATTACCAATTAGACAAGATATTTTAGGAAAAAAATAAGATAAAATAGATTTATGGTGCATATTATAATTAGCTGAGCCCAAATCATACAGAATAATTAAAATATTCTTATGTTAGACTAAAAGGTGTCTACCAAACTCTAGGCTACTTACCTGGAAACTATAGTCAACATGGTTCTGTCTATTTGTCTGTCTCTCTCTCTCTCACACACACATATACACATATATTTTTGGAAGACAGTCTGTTTTTATCAGGATTAATCATTATTTTGTTTTGTTATTCCTAATGAGCATACCTAATAAATGCTTCTAAATTTTTTTTAATGTTTTATTTATTTGTGAGATAAAGAGAAGCAGTGAGCAGAGCAGGGGACGGGTACAGAGAGAAAGGGAGAATCAGAATCTGAAGCAGCTCCAGGCTCTGAGCTGTCAGCACAGAGCCCGATGTGGGGCTCGAACTCACAAGCTGTGAGATCATAACCTGAGCTGAAGTCAGATGCCTAACCGACTGAGCTACCCAGGTGCCCCAAATTTTTTCTATTCTATTCTAACTGTATGTAATATCTATAGCAGGACAAAACAGAAACAAGAGTCTAAGTCAGAATCATAAGCCTGTTGTAAATAATTTCTAAAAGTGCTGCACTGTGAATAATCTGTTTTCTGAGACATTCATCAGGGTCCAAAGCCATCGTAATTTTAGCAGCATAGCATATCTAATGGCTGGTGGATTTTCTAAAGTAAACCCTCAAACAAACATTATAAAAGGAAAAAAGTGCTGTAGTTTAGGATCATATCTTAGAATCATCTAATGATAACTTGGCCATCTTTCATTTACAAGGTTGTAATATTCAACAGAAACCTAGGTCAAATCTCTTGTAGAGGAGCTAAAATTGGGGATGTTTTGTGAATGTCAAGTTTGGATTACTTTCCCCTTCTTTAAGTTACTCTTATTTAAACCACTCTGCCATGAAGGATCAATACCATGTTTACTAAATGTAACAAAATGAAAATTATTGAACTTGTTTTTAAGTAGATTTTTTAAATAAAGCAAACATTTTGAAGAGTGAATAAGTCACAGGTACATTTTGATGATTTTTTAAGTGAACACATCCATGTAACCACAACTCAAAGAAAAATATGATATAAAGAAGCCCCTAAGAAAGTTTTTCAAAGTTCCCAGCCATTATTTACAAGAAAGGCAACTAACCTAGTTCCTACCATCATACTTTAGTTACATCTGTTTTTGAACTTTGAATAAATGGAATCGCATACAGTATATACTCTTGTATGCTGCTTTTTTGATCAATATAATATTCATGATATTCATCTATATTATAAAGGGTAGCAGTAGTTATTTTCCATTGCTAGGTAACATAACATTATGTAGCTATACCACAATTAATAATCAATTATAAATTTGAATGACAGAGTGTTTCCATTTGGGGGCTATTATGAAAAACAGTTATGAACATTCTCTGAATGTCTCTTGATACACATATCTGAACATTTCCACTGAGTCTAATAATTGGATTACTTTAGTCATGGACTATGCATATATTTTCAGCTTCATTAGGTAACTACCAAAAGTTTTCCAAACAAATTGGGCCATTTATTTTCCTGCCAGCAGTATATGAGATTTCCAGGTATGCCACATTCTTGCCAACATTTGGCAACATGAATATTTTGCAAATTTAGCTATACTGCTAAAACCCAAAACCCAAGAAACAACAAGTGTTGGTGAGGATATGGAGAAAAAGGAACCCTCATGCACTGCTAGTGGAAAAACAAACTGGTACAGCCACAGTGGAAGACAGCGTGGAGGCTCCTCTAAAGATTAAAAATAGAACTACTCTATGATCCAGTAATCACACTAGTAGGTATTTACCCAATGAATACAAAAACACCCATATGAAGAGATTAATGCACCTCTATGCTTATTACAGCATAATTTACAATAGACAAATTATGGAAGCAGCTCAAGTGTCCACTGACAGATAAATGGCTAAAGAAGATGTGGTGTATATATATACAATGGAATATTACTGAGCCATAAAAAAGAACTAAATCTTGCCATTTGCAACAACATAGATGGATCTAGAAAGTATAGTGGTAAGCAAAATAAGCTTGTCACAAAAGACAAATACCGTATGATTTCATTAATATGTGGAATTTAAGAAACAAAACAAAGGGGAAAAAAAGGAGAGAGAGAAACCAAAAAATCCAGACTTTTAACTATACAGAACAAACAGATGGTTACCAGAGGGGAGGTAGGTAGGGACTGGGTGAAATAGTGAAGAAGATTAAGAGTCACTTATCTTGATGAACACTAATACACAGAATTGTTTAATTACCGTATTGTACATCTGAAATTAATATGACATTCTGTTAACTACACTCATTTTTTTTTAATTTTAAAAAAAAAAGAAAAAAGAAAAACTTAGTCATTCTGGTTAGCTTGCAAATTGATCTCATCCTGGTTTTAATTTGCATTACCCTGATGATAAGTGATGTTGAACATATTTTCTCTTCCTTATTTGACATTAAGATCCTCTTTTTTAAAGTATCTATTCAAGCATTTTGTCTGTTTTTGTTTTTATTTGGTTTACCTGTCTTTTTATTGAAGTGTGAAATATTATTTATTCTGTATATGAATCCTGTATTAAATATATTTTTGACAAAGTATTTTGCCTCTTACTCTAGGTCTTGCCTTTTTACTATCTTAAGAGCTGTCTTTTTATGAACTAAAGTTTTAAATTCTAATGAAGCTTAGTTTATCTCTCTTTCTTTTATGGTTTGTTCTTTTATATCTTCTTTCAGAAAGTATCTCCTCCAAGATAATAATGATATTCCTCTATATAATCTTCCAGTAGCTTCATTGTTTTACTTTTTAGAATTGAATATGTAATGCACACTGCTGAAAGGAAGAATAAAGTTTCAGTCATTTTCCATATGTTTATCCAACAGATGAGCAAAATTTACTGAAAAAGACCACATGTTCATTCTTCTGAACTCCAAGGTATCTCTGTCTTAATCAGGTGACTATGTGTGAGTTGGTCTCTGGATTTCCGATTATGTTCTGCCGTGTTGTCTCCTTTTACAGCCGTATCTTTACTAACTAGTCTAGTGTAGGGTTCTATTAAGGTTCCACATATAAGAACGAATTCTCCCACTTTGTTCTTCATATGTATTTCCATCACGGTTTTAGAATCATCTTGTAAATTTACGCACAAATGATTGGACACACACACATACACAGACGCAACTTTGCATGTTCACTGAATTAAGAGGGGAGAGATCAATTTGGGGAGAATTTAGGTCATTTCAATGTGTCTTCCAGTTTAAAACTATAGTATATTCCTCAATTTATTCAGTTATTCCTTACGTTTTTTTCTCAGTAACATTTTGTAGTTTTCTGTATACTGGACCTCTATTTTTTTGAAGATTTTTTTCCTGTATATTTGATGTATTTCATGCTTGAAAATGGTATATTTTTACATTTTAATTTGTTTATTTAGCATATAAAATATTAAAGTTTTTGTATTTACATGGTAGCTAGTTGTTTTTGTTTTTTTAAATCAATTATCAATTTAATACTTTTTTCACCAAATGCTTTTGGATCTAAATAAAGATTTCTTTGGCTCCAACACCTTTGCTCTTTTAAAAGCTCAACTGGACCTTTCCATAAGCCATAGTAGAGGCTCTACTTCCATAGTAGAGGCTTTGCAGATGGCTGGTAATTGACATGGTAAACTAATACTGAAAAATATTTGAAAGTAGCTAGTGAGGACTGGTTTGTTACCGTCCCCAGGTTGTCATTTTAGTGATTTTTTTCAGTGACACTCAGTGATAAATCAAAGGAATGACTCCATTGGGGAGGAAAATTTTTGCTTTTACCCTTCTAGATTCTCTAGCTGGTCAAACAATTAAAAAAAATAAGATAAATTAATGGAAGAAAAAGAAATTTAATTATGTACCTATGGGAGCCTCATAAAGAGATATGAAGACTCAAAAGGCAGGTAACTGAGACGTATAACATCTTGAGCTAAGGAGACGGTAGGAGTCTGGAGCTACAAAGGGAAGAAAGATCATTCACAGGGAAGCAGATGAGATGTTTGGAAAACAAAGGTTGCTTTATTATGCAGATAAGTTTCTTAGGTAAAGAGGTATGTCCCATTATAGCGCCCTTCCTGGTACTTCCAGGGTCCCTTTCCAATGTAAATTTAGACAGATGAGCTGGAGGAAGATAACTTTTCCTGAATATACTGGGTTTTGATTACATTTAGTTCAAATTAATCCTCATGCCAAGTGGCATATTTTGGGGTGAAAAATTCTGCTCTCCTTCAAGTCTAAGGAAAATTCTTCCAGGATATATCTGTAGGCACCTCAATTACCCCTCAAATCACATGTGCTAACAATTCATTCTATCTATGTGGCCAAACCTAATTATACAATCCTACCCCTGTCTAGGCATCCTAGTAACTTATTTCAAATAATGTACTACAGAATGAAAATAATACTGCTACTACCTAACTTGTAGATTAACATTACATATACAATATGTCAAAGTTTCTGTTGAAAAGATGAATGAGTATCCCATTGTATTATAAAACAGGAAGAGGCAATGAACAACATCAATTGCATATTTCAGAGCAACTAATATTTAAATGCTTCTAATTAGCCTATTCATTTTCAAAGTGTGCTCCTTTAACCTACAGTGATCATTCTAGGGAATCAAATAAAATGTCAGTGGTCACAAAATGTTTCACTAGTAATCTAACTATTTATATCCTCGAAAAACATTTAGCACTGTCATCTTTTGTTTTAGTAGTATTACAATGTGCTGACCATAACACTAATTTTATATTTTTTAGCTGATGAGTTTAAGTCTTAATATCAAAGAAGAAAATAAGGCAATTTTAACTATTTGAATAGAAGGGAAGCATTCTGAAATTTTAAGATAATTCAATTCCTTTTTATGTATAATGTAGGGGTCAAAAGCAGGCTGCCCCAGGATGGGCCAGTTTAACATGATGATTATTTTGAGTTAAAAGCAATCAAAACCCAATAAATTTAGGAAAAGCTCTTTTCCTCCCCCTCAACTGTCCAAAAGATTTAGATAGAGGACCTGCTCTATGAAGACAGCTGTCACCATAGATAGCTACATTACAATATGAAGTAGGTATGATACATAGGGAGGAAGCTAGCAAGGTCTTTTTTTTTTAATTTATTTATTTTGAGAGAGAGAGAGAGAGCAAGAGCAGGGAAGAGTAGCAGAAAGGGAGGATCCCAAGCAGGCTCTGCAAGGTCAGCACGGAGCCCAACATGGGGCTCAATCTCCCAAACTGTGAGATCATGACCTGAGCCAAAGTCAAGAGCTGGAGGCTTAACCAATTCAGCCACCCAGGCACCCTGCTAGCTAGGCCTTTTGACCAAAGTCCACTATGTCCCATTGTTCATTTGTTTACCATTTACTCTTTTCCATCTTGCATTCCTTCCCTTTGAGGTCCCAGACACCTACCCCATTTTCATTAGTTCATAATGACACATATATCTCATGTTGTCTGGTTGTCTTTGGAGTTTCATGTCTCAATGGAGTTCTTGTACACATGAAATTAAATTTGATTTTCTCCTATTAATCTGAGACCCATCAATTTGATTCTTAATCCAGCTAAAAGGACCTTGAAAGGCAGAGGAAATTCCTCCTTCCTGAAGATATAAAAGAAGATTGAAAAAATAAAAATGAGTCACATCCATGCCTTTACAGGTGAGGCTGGCAAAGGTGATGTTTTGCCTTCTTATTTCAGACTCCATAGAATAAACATGTTTGTGCGTGTGTGTGTGTGTGTGTGCGTGCGTGTGTGTGTGTGTGGTTTACTTAGTGCCACTTTTTTCATATTTTCATTGTTTGTGGTGGTGATTTTGTTGTTTAAATTGATTTTTGCCCATCGTACTGAAGTGCTCTCCATAAAAACTAGAATGCTGTGTGTGCCTTAAAGAGAATATACATGTGTTAGATAAGCTTCATTCAAGCATGACTTATAATACTGATGAGGGAACATGAGGCAGGCTGAGGGCAAAATACAGGTTGGTACAACCCCGTCCAGGTGGATTATGTGTGATATTCTTCCGACACTCCCAGCTACCCAAGAACAAAGGAAAGGAGTTTAAGTGCTTGCCTTGGTAATGTGGGAAACTAAGGTAAATGAAAAACTAAATTCCCTTATTGCCTACAGCCCATTGACAAATCCTTGAGACTGCCCGAGTGACTTCCTTCTAAAGGAGCTCAGCTGCCTCAATGATGACATTTTGCTAGGGGCAAAAGAGAACCTTGGCTTAACATTGTCCCAACCTCAAGGATCCTGTAAATCTACTTCCTATACTTCGATGTCCCAAGATATATGCTGGCAATCATATCCCAAGCTTATGGCCCCCTGATATACATCTGAAGGGTCTCAGGACTGCGGTTTTATTAAATGGCAATAAATGGCATTTCCCTAGCAACGTTTAGCCCCTCAAGGTCCTGGAAACCTTGCTCCCCAAATTCCTTACAGACTTACTCTATCCCTGATCCCTTCCCAACCTGAGGGTACATAATGAGTTACCGGTCAGGACCCCAGTGCAGCTCTTACTGCCCATGAGTCCTGTCCCTGTACTTTAAGAAAACCACCTTTTTGCACCAAAGACCTCCTCAAGAATTCTTTGCCATCGGCTCCAGACCCCACGAACCCCCCATCACCCCAAAACTTCATCAGTACCATGTTCAGTGTTAATGAATCAATGATATATTTTAAATAAGGTAAGCAGAAACACTCATAAAACAAACTTATATACTGATCAGGTGATAAAAATGTGATCAGAGATTTGCATGAATTTAACTCCATTAAGAGTGAATTTAAGAGTATTTCCTGGGGCGCCTGGGTGGCTCAGTTGGTTAAGCGTCCGACTTCGGCTCAGGTCATGATCTCCCGGTCTGTGGGTTCGAGCCCCGCATCGGGCTCTGTGCTGACAGCTCAGAGCCTGGAGCCTGCTTCCGATTCTGTGTCTCCCTCTCTCTCTGACCCTCCCCCATTCATGCTCTGTCTCTCTCTGTCTCAAAAATAAATAAACATTAAAAAAAAAATTTATAAAAAAAAAGAGTATTTCCTTTAAGAGCAATCAATTATTATTCACTAATTTATTATTTGAAGCAATTTTATAGAACACAACTACTGTGAATAATGAGAATTTCCTGTATTTAACTTAAAACATACTTATACCTGGACAGTCAATTTGAACAGAATAATTTTCTAAGCATTGCTATTATTTCAGGCATATCACAGATCTGTAAACATCAGAAAAATCAATATGAAACAATGTGAGGAAATTCAACAGGTAACTTGTTAAAAACCTGCCCTATATGTCAGCAAATTCAAATAAGAAATAGAGAAAACATTTATAGAATCAATAATAGTAGAAATACTAATATTTCTAGAAATTTTTTCATATTTCTAGATTTCTAGAAATATGATCTTAAAGTATCAGGGATATTCCCTTAATACCTTTGTCCTCTAAATTGTAAGATATACCTCTTTTTAAAAAGTCAGCACACATATTCAGCACTTAATAAATTACCAACTAAACACCTATGTAACAACAACAAGGTCAGATCTATGTAATACGTGAGGAGCACCTTCCATTGTGATCCTTCTGTCCGTCCTAAATCTAAACCCTATCCTGATTTGCATGGCAACCACATCTCTCTAAGCTTTTATCTGTTCTCCTGCATTCTTTATTAAATAAATGTGATTATTCCCTTTCTTTTGAAGTTATTTTGGGATTTAATCTCACTTTTTTGTGTGTGGTTTTGTATGTGTTACAACATTCATCCTTGATCTAGTAAAGATAAATTTAACTGGTACTTTTACACTATATACAATGCAAGAACCACAAGACACTTTAACTCTGTTATTTACCTTCAAAATTATGTGATGATTATGTGACACTATACTGTATTTAGATTACGTATATATATGACTTTGTATATTCAACAGCAGACACCTTTAGTATTTGATAAAATCAATGGAATATCTGGATTTAGCTGCATATTTACCTTTTTTGTAACTCTTCATTTCTTCCTACTATTCTAATCTTCCATTTAGGAGGATATTTATTCTGCCTCAAGAGAGTCCTTTATTATTATTTTTTTGTGTGTGTGAGGTGCTGATTACAAACATTTCCAAACTTTTTTTTTGTCTAAAAGAATCTTTATTTTACTTTTAATACTTGAGAGTTCTTTTTATAATTGGAATTCATATTGGGTAATTGTTTTATAGCAAATGGAAAATACCATTCCATTATCTTGTGTTTCTCATTGTTGACAAAAGTACAATCTAATAGTTAACCAAAGGCAACTCGCTACTTTCAAAGTAAATGGTCTTCCCTTTTTCTTTGTTTTTTAACAATTTCCTCTATTATATCCATCTCTTGTGGATACCTTTCTGGATCTATCTTCTTTGAGATATTGGAGTTCTTCCTTTTGTGGATTGATGTCTTTTATTATGTATTAAATTATCAGACATTATTTCTTTAGTTACTACTTTTGCTTATATTTTTCAGTCTTTCTAAAGAATCAAACAATAGAACTTCACAATGTATTCTCTATGTCTCTTACCTCTTTTCTTGACTTTCTTTCCTTTTGGTACTTATGCTTCATTCTAACTGATTTTCATAATCAGTAACTTCTACTTTCACTCTAGAATTTCTATTTGTTTACTTTAAAAATCCATGTCATCTTTATATTTTCTAGCTCTATGCTGAAATACATGTTTGTGTTTATATTCTTTTTTATAGTAAGCAAAATAGTATTACAGTCTATGTCTAAATCACCCAATATCTAAAGTGCCAATATCTAATCACCCAATATCTAACAGGAGTATTATTGCTGGTTTTATTTGGGTGTGCATGTGTGTTGCGTCTTCTCACATATTATTTATCTTGGATTGGGTTCTGGACATGTGAAAAACTTACATGTAAAAATTATCTTTAACTTCTATTATTTCCTTATTATCATGTTTTCATTTGCTTCTGAAAGACACCAGGGACACTCTTATTCTTGTTTCTCATTATTCAGATTTTAGGATTTAATGTTTGCTGGCCCATTCAAGCAAAGAAAGCTGATTAGGGACAGCAGGTGTATTATGCTTCTAGTTCAGCATAATTCTTGGAATCCCAACATAAAACACCACTTATGTTATGAGGCCATCTATTTTCATGGAGTTCTGAGATACAAATTCTGAAAATTTAGCTACAATTCAAAGATAGAACCAACATAATTTTTGTTGGGTAAAATGTTAAGTGTGAAAGAAAGAGTAAGCTCAAAGTCTTTTGCAAGGTTTTCCATTTTGAACAAATGGAAAGATGTCAGTACCATTAACAGAATTGGAAAATACAAAAGGCTGAGTGGATTTGGAGGATAAAGAATTATGGAAATATTAACTCTCAGATATCTAAAAGATATCCAAGTGGAGATACTGAGTAAGCAGTGGGATTAAATATCTGGAGTTCAGAGAAAAGTCTAGGATACAGACACAAGCTTGGAAGTTATCATTATAAAAACACTTATTTAAAGCAATGGAACTAAATGCTAGTAAATGAAAATACAGAAGGGGAAAAGTCCAAGAATATAGTGTTAAGGCATTCCTAAGTTAAGATGTTGGATAAGTAGAAACTGATAAAGTAAACTGCAATCAAGTTAGGAGAAAGTGTAGAATTTTAGAAATCAAATAAAAGTGCTCCAAAGAGGAGTGAATGATAATAACAAACACTGCTGATAAGTCAAATAAAAGAAAGATCAAGAATTGACAAATAGATTTATAAAGATGTAAGTTATCCATAACCTTAACAAAAGTAGTGTTGGTAACATTATGGGGTTAAATTCTGATTGGGCAACTTCAAAAAGGAAACGGGAGGAGTAGAATCAGAAGAGTAAGTACAAATATAGCTGGAAGTAATTTGTTATAAAAAGGACCAGAGAATGAACACACAGTCTAAGGTAGCAGAGAGAGATTTTATATTTTATTTTGTTAAAGTTTTTTTCAACGTGGGTGAAATAATAGCATGCCTGTATGCTGGTGGGAACTGGAGAAGTATCCACTTGATGTTGCAAGAGAGAAAATAATAAATTGCTCTAACAATGTCCTTGAGAAAGGAAGATAAGATGTATTGCACAACTGAAGGGGTCTAAGGATGCAGAAAGGTTTATTTCTTACGTTAGAAAGGAAGGCACAAAATGCAGGGCCAGATGCTAGTAGGTATTTAAAGTTGTGTTGTAAGCTTCTCTGGAAGTTCTCTCATGATTGTGATAATTTTCTTTGTGAAGTGGGGAGCAAGGTTATTCTCTGAGAGCACAGATAAGGAAGTGGTACTCTTGGTTTGAGGAAAGAGTAGAAACATAAAGCAGTCATTTAAAAGTGCTAGAGAGTGAATGTATTGGACAAAATATGGTATGATTGCTTGGCAACATTGAAAGCCCACTTGCAATTAATGATCATGAAAGAAAAGTCAGGACAGTCAGCATGGCAGAGCATTTTTCTCCAGTCAGTTAAATAGAGATGGACTTAAACTATTACAAAATGAATATGAATAAACAAAAGAGCAGCAGGCAAGTTGAAGAGATGTCCCCAGAAAGTGTCATTATAATAATCTATCATGGTATTTAAGGAGAAACAAGGACCCCTGAGAAGAGTGAGGAGCAAAAGGTGATATTACTGGTATTAAAACATAGTGAGGCCCAAGGACTGCTGTGATCAGGGCAATTCCCTAGAGGAGAGGGTTGGAAAGCAATAACACGCTGGGATTCTTGAAACGTACTGTAGAAGCTTAACTTCAGTAATAACAAAAATGTAGGGTCTATCAAATAAAAAACAAATTCAGACCTGAGAAGGAGAGATTTTATTTGAAAGAATTATTGTAAGGGAGTAGAGAGGCACTACTGAGTAGGAAATACTCTGCACTACCAGAATCAGAGAAGCTGTCACAAGATTTGCAGGCATTCCAGGGTTAGGCACAAAGAGTTTTTCTTTTATACAGAGTGAACAAGGCTAGAAAGAATGAGATGGGGAAGAGCCATGAAAGAGTGACCTGAGGGGAAACTAGACCACAGGAAGTTACCAGGAGTGGAGAGTTGGGGAGATCATCCCCTTGGGAAGGGTTGTTTGCTGGCTCGGCTTAAGGGTGGTCAAAATTCAGGGAAGGAGATAATCTTAATCACAGCTTGGCTAACAAGAATTGTATTTCTATCGATCAGTGAAGATTAAGCAGTTTAACTAATCATTTATGAAACAAAGATACAGGAATCTGGAGGTAGGAGACAGGGAGGGATTCCTTTAACTTTCATTGTTTTTCAGAAACACAGGGTTTTAGGTAAATTCAACATTGTCAAATATTACAGGTAGATGCTATATGGTAGAGGACAAGATCATTAAATAAGAAAAGTTCCTGAGACTGAATTAAGAAAGGAATAGTGTTGGGGGCCCCTGGGTGGCTCAGTCGGTTGAGCCGTCTGACTTCCGCTCAGGTCATGATCTCGCGGTCCTTGAGTTCGAGCCCCACTTCGGGCTCTGTGCTGACAGCTCAGGGCCTGGAGGCTGACTCAGATTCTCTCTCTCTCTCTGCCCCTCCCCCACTCATGCTCTGTCTCTCTCTGTCAAAAATAAACATTAAAAAAAATAAAAAAAAAAAAAAAGAAAGGAAGTGTCGGAAAGCTGAAATTTTCAAGGAATAAAAGCGTGTGACTCAAGTGTTGATTGATAACTACTTAATAGGAAAATAACAAAACTGATAAAAATAGCCATAATCAATGAGAGAAGAAAAACACAAAAATGAAGAAATTCTTTAAATAACCAAGATTTAAAAATGAGATTTAGATAATGGCTACTTAATAGTTTTATTATTTAATGTGAAGTTGCAAAAGTTAAAAAAAAATCTTTCATGGCTGATTTATTTTATATAATTTAATTATCCTTTCTTATGGCCAAAGGAAGTATACATCACCCACAATTATTTGTTTTAAGTGCTAAAAACAGCAATATTGGGTGTTAGGATGTATGAAAATGCCAGTTTCTGAGAATACTATAACACAACAAAATTGAATTTCTCACTGATCTAGAAATTCTGAAGTTCTAACTAATGCATTTGCATGTTCTTTTATCAAACATTTTCTTTCCGTTCTTTGAAAATTAGAAAGGAAGTACTTTGCGATGTATAAAATGGTGTTTGTCCTTTCATGTTAGTTTTGTCACATTTATCTATTCACGATTACCACTTCATTATTCAGAATATCTCATTCTATGAATATAGCATAAAACAAAATTTATTATAGTCATTTGCCTGAAATTTATGAAGGTCATGTCTTCATTGAGGCAGATTTGATATAATAATTTCAGCCACCTGTGTGATGTTTCCCGTGTAATCAAATGGGAGATTTGATTCAGTTTTACCGTAGAAAGAAAAACTAAATCACCCAGAAACACTGTTTCATCATGAAAACATGGTCTAGAAAAAGATTCAAGTTCTTTTGATCCTGAGGTAGGATAAAGATGCTAGTTATCTTCTAGTTCCTGCCGTTATTGTCCCAGTTGTTTGTCATGTTATTTGGGTTATAATATTCTAGTGAATAAATGATCATAAAATCTATCACACAAAAACCAAGTTCTGAAAGTATTTTTGGTTAATATTTATCATAGGCCATACAAACAATGCCCATTTGCCTCTTTCAAACACAGATTTAAAAAGTTACCTCAGCAGAATGTAGTTGAGTAAATATTTAAATATTTATTTATTTATTTATTTATTTTGAGAGAGAGAGAGAGAGAGAGAGAGAGCATGAGCAGTGGAGGGGCAGAGAGAGAGAGAGAGAGGGAGAGAGAGAATCCCAAGTAGGCACCCTGCTGTTAGCACAGAGCCTGAGGCGAAGGGTGGAGGGTAGGGGTGGGGGGCACGATGGAGCTCAAGCACCAGAATCCTGAGTATATATTTAACTTGAAATGAACTAGTTCATTATATTCTTTTTATCTCTCCTATAATAATCCTCACTGTATATAATATATATTATTAGACGTTAATAGATATATTAGATATTAACCTTAAGCAATGGAAACCTGGCCTAATATAAAGTGACACTAAATATACTGATGGAAATTAATGATGCTACTGTTAAAGGAAATCTTCATTATAATTAGTCATATTTTCCTAGCAGACATCACATATGGTAAGCAGCAAAATTGGCCTAGCAATAAATGAAAAGTTATATGGTGCAGAAATTCCTCACCGAGGCTGGACGACTGGTTAATAACTGAGATAATCATTGGTTTTTGTTTGATGACAAGATTATTTCAATCCTCATTTTTAATAAATACTCAAAACACACCTATTTACATGTGTGCCTGTAACCCATTCAAAAATGGCAGAATAGCAAGGAATACGGTATATAATTTTTTTAAGGTGATCCTAATTTATTTTTCTCTTTCTTAAAATCAACAGGTTTACCTGATCTCATCCACATTACACTATATGGGAGGAAAGTGGTTAAGAAAAAGGGTTACAGGAGCACTGTGTAGGCTTAAACGCCACTGCCCTCACTTAGAACTTCTCTAACACTGGTAGGCCACAGTACCTCTCTAGGTATCTGATTTGTTTCTTCATCTCCATAACAGAGTTAATAGTTTCTCTATCATAAGGTTTGTGAGAAATGAGAAAATGTATAAAATGTGCTTCGTATACATCCTGGAATAATAACTTCAGTAAGTGCTAGCCTTTTTTACTCAATACAATTTTTTGAAGCTTTTGACAATTTAAAGAAGGTGTGTGCTCTTTAAGTTAGATTTGTAAAGGTACTTCCAGGTTTTTAGCATGTTGTTTCTGTGCTGTTACCAATATTTTTAATATTTTGCAAATATGAGACAGAAATAGGTCACAAGATCTGGTAATAATGGACAAATTTCATTATTTTAATTGATGTTTAATATAATTAAAATTTGTGTTGTTTTATTAAAATTGTAAATATTATTTTTGCCCCAGATTAATGAATTAGTTAATATTGGTGATGAGGGAACGTGGGGCGACCTGAGGGCAGAGTGCAGTCTAACAGCACCTCCCCACACCCCAGGTGGGCCACATATGATATTCCTTGGACACTTCTGGCTACCCAAAAACAGAAAAAGAGGAAAAACAAATGATTAAACTGATAAGAATTTCCACCAGTTTACAAGAAAAAGCAATCCCATCAATGGCCTAAAGTCCAGGAACTCCCTACTGTCTTAATGTTAAAGCTTTGCTAGAGGGAAAAACAACTTTAGCTTGACAATAGCTAGGTCTCTAGTAAGTCTTTAGCATGTGAAAGTCTCTTTGGAAACTCCCTCTTGACTTTATTTCCCTTAACACCATAAAATAGTCACCCCCCCCAACACTTACAGTGCAGCTCTCCCAGCTCATGGGTCCTATCCCCATGCTTTAATAAAATCACCGTTTTGCACCAAAGACGTCTTCAAGAATTTTCCTGGTTATCAGCTCCGCCCCCGATCACCCCCAAACTTCATCAACTGGCATTTCTTGTTACATTGAAACATTCATTTTAATATTTTAAGTCGCAATCCTCACTTAGGATATTACAACATCCATACATTTGCTTGGTTAAGAAATCATAGAAAAAGGTATTATTTATTGTTGTTTTCATTTTCTTATGTAAACAAGTTGATTACTTCAATAGAAAATAAATTATTTAAAACATAGATTTAATAAGGTCACAAATGACTGGTCTCTAGCTTAGAGACTCCTCTTCCAGGTTCTTCTTGCCCTGTTTGCCCCGCATTCGAAAACCCCCCCAGGTACGGAAGCTGACAACTATAAATTACCCTTCCCACTCTCATCCAGTGCTCAGATCTTTGGAGAAATGGTCTCTGAGCCCGCCAGTGTTAAATAAATCTCCAATCCACCAAAAAAAAAAAAAAGTCACAAATGATCTCAAAAGACACTGCAGTTAGACGTAGGAATCAGACTTGTAATTTAAATTCTTTGTTTTCTTGTGTTGCTAACAATACTCAGCATATTTGTGCATCTTTCTTTTGGACATTTACATATCCCTTGTAACAGTAAAATTCAACCCTAACCTAAGTTATCCAGAGCTAATGGTGTATTTACTCCTGACTTCAATTAGGTGAATTAGCAATAAAAATGTAAGTGATTATAAAATGGAGTCAACTAAGACCATTGTGTCTGATTTCACTTGGGTTATAAGCTCTATTTCAAAATTCCATTAGCTAAATTAGAGGTTTATCCTGTAACCCATTTCTCCTACGCAAATGGCAACTCTGCATTTGTGCTGATTGTCACTGTATAATTTTATGAGTTTGTCATTTAAAAAAATAAATGTAATTGTACCATCGTATAGCAGAGAAAATGAAGCTATTCAACTATACCCTACTACCTCACAGATATTCACATGAATATTACATATTTTTCTACTGAGTGGTTGTGAGTATAATGAGATTACACCTATTCCTAGTACCTTTCTGGATAATAAGAAGCCGCTACTGTACAAGATCATTTTCAAAGTCATTGAAAAGTAGAAAATGACTACAGCATACCAATAATGAGGGCACAAGTAAAATTGCTATTAAATTTCTTCACTCTGTAGTACCAAACTGTATGAAGAAAAATCGAGAGACACCCATTATTTTTTTTTATTATTTAGCTAATGAGAAAATACATGGAAAAAGGATTTTAATGGCCATTTTTAGGAAGAAATAACCATGACTTTTACTTCAGAAAACACTGTAAAAGATTAATACTTTAAAACAGGGTACCATTTTTATTTACCTGAATAAGTAGCACTGATTTAAATTTGGTATAGGTTTCAAAATGGAAAAAAAAAAATAATATATTTCATGTTTTATAATAGTACCAGTCTTCATACACATATTATAAGCTAAGCTCAGCAACTATGGTTAAAATTGGTCTCTGCAGAGAAAATTTTTAGAATGTTGATAACCTTTCTTTAGATGTTTCCCTGTAGCTCCATCTACAAAATTTAGGTAAGCCAAGTGTGTATAATGACTTCTTTCTTCATAAGAGGCATAAGAAAACATACAGGATAAATAAAAAAATTAATTCTGTTTATAATATTTTCTTATTATTTGTTCTAAATAGCAGCTGCCCAGATTTTTTAACAAGGATGAAATACTCAAATTATCCAAACTCTTCTTTTCCTAAGTTCCATTTCTTCCTGTCTATCACTGTCGTCTTAATGATTCAGTCGCCTAAGCATCTCATAATTTTTTTTTCTTTCAGCAACGCTGCACATCCTACAAGATATACTGGCATATGAAACCTTCTTGGAGTCATTCTAAATAAACTGAAAAATAAACAGCTTATAAGCAGAAATGCTTACCTTTGTCAAGGAGTTGCTACTTGGAGAGGAATTATCGTTGTGACCAGAACCTGAAAAATAATGACCCATTTTCAAAATAGCCTGGACGTTACCTGTGTTCCACTTATATTTTAAAAATCTAAAGAATACAGAGTTATTCACAAATCTAAATCTTTATGACCCTTTTTTGGATTTTTCTTTTAATAAAAATAAGCCTCTCACATATACTGATAGGAAGAATTTGGAAGTAATGGAATAAAAAATACTAACCATGTTATGTAAATATCACTGGGTTCCATATGATGGTTAAAACTTATTTGCAACATGTAGGGGTGCCTGGGTGACTCAATTGGTTTGCATCCAACTCTTGATTTCGGCTCAGGTCATGATCTCACGGTTCGTGAGTTTGAACCCTGCTTGGGATTCTCTCTCTCCCTCTCTCTGCCCCTACTCTGTCACATACTCTCTCTCTCAAAATAAACAAATAAACTTAAAAAAAAAACTTATTTACAATATTTACATTTTAACACTACTTACGAATTGGTGTGACTTATTAAAGAAGTTAAGCTAAAAAGTTAAGCTAGATACTCATTTTGAAAATTATCTGTTTTTTAAAACACTAATTATATTACCACTAGGATCATTTTTTTACTTCCTTAAACATATACTTATAGGCCCCTATAAATACTTAAAATGATTTCAAAATATCTGAAATTTGTAAAAATAAATTCTATTACTACCAGAGGCCTTTCTTGTTGTTTGATATGTAACACATTTTTCAAGGTCTAAATAATTACTGAATCTAATGGCTACACATATAAACACAGGAAATACTATTGGAATTGATCCAGTCAATAGCATTGTAAGTAAATGAATTATCCTAACATTACATCATAAGCTCTTAACAGAATTAGAACTTACCCTATAGACAAAAGTAAACAAATTAGGAACAAGGAAGCAAATTAAATAGGTTGAAGAATTTTTGGCATGCCATAAAATTTGTATTAGCTAGGATAAAATCGTATAAGCAAAAATTACTCTTATATGAAAGAATTTTATCATTCAAAGTATTTCAGCTTTTAAGCCAAAACAGAAAAAACACTTACTTTGCTTTTTAACACAATTTTTGTGTTTCAAATAGAATTGTTTTTCCTCATGACATTTTATTTTTAACACTTCTCATTATTAACACTGATTTTCATTTATAACCTGGCAGGATAAATTCATCTACTTGTGAAAATAATCTTTACTCATCTTAACTCTCATGTGCCTTCCATGAGCTTGTGTAGTTAAGCCATCATTTATGTTTTGCAAAAACTATAGTTATAAAATTATCAATTATACAATAAAGAGCACAAAATATTTTAAGATTAGATTTTTAAAGATACCAAATTTAATTTTGCCTAAAATTAAAAGAATGAAATTTTTACCTCAAAAAAAGAAGACATTTTAAAGGATATGGAAAAAAAAATATGGATTTTAAAAATATTTATTTGTGAAGTAATGGGACCTTTTTAAATAAGAAAGCCCAGGTGCTATAAAAAATAAATTTAACTTCAGAAAATTAAATATATCTGCAGAGTGAAAATAAAAATAAAGTTCAAAAGATAAAACTGGAATGACATATGAATAAACATCTTAAAATATTTAATTTTCTTAACACATATCTATAGTTCTTAAAACTGATGGGAAAAATATTAGCAACATAAAAAAATACAAAAAAGAGGAATAATTTATTCACAAAACAATATACACATTGCTTTCACATATCAAAATATGCTAAACATTCTATATAATTTTAAAAAATGCAAAACAAAATCAATCTGAGACACCACTTTTCATATTAAGGTAATTTAGGACCAAAAATTTAATTCACATTGTTAGTGAAGATATGAAGAATGTGAACTTCTTTGGGGATAATTTGTCAATATCTAGCAAACTTTAAAAAGTACATAACCTTAGATCCAGCATTTAAAGTCCCAGGAACTTCTATTAAAGACAGACATTATAATATACAGGAAATCAATGGTACAAAAATATTAATAACAACACTGTGCTTCCTAAAAAGGAATTCAACCAAATATATCTTAGGAAAAAATAACTAAAGCATAATTCTGTTTTATTCTGTGATGTGATACCATACCACCAGTAGCATACTCTTTTGATGCCTTGCCCAGATCCCTTGATATCCAGATCAACTCATCTTCCAGTTTCTGTGAGCTGGGCAACTGGAGTTTATAATTTACAACAGTTTACAATGTTTCAGAGAAATGGTTTTAGTAGCTGTATTCACCTCACTTGGGAGATTATGGTTCCATCTGGGAGTTACCAGGACACTTGTTGGCAATTAGTTACTGGTACAGCAGTACAAAATATCAGGCCCCTTTGCTTAACAATGAAACAACAACTATGGCACAATTCATACTACAGAACTCCCCGTGAATCAGGCTGAGGATAGACTTCAGCTAGAATGTGTCTGAGTTTGCTTCTTCTGGGACCTCATCCTGGTTTCTCTATTTTCATGAAGTTTTCTCTTGATAGCACTGTCCCAATAAAGCCTTCATACAAAAATCCTTATCTCAGTATCTATTTCTAGGGAACCTGCCCATGACACATCATTAAAAATAAAATAAAATAAAATAAAATAAAATAAAATAAAATAAAATAAAATAAAACGGAAGTCCTATTGTATTATTATTCATCAAACACTACGAATATTAAGTGCAACTGACAGATGTAGAACAAACTCTCATTTTTAGAAAAAAATATGCATAAATATTAATATTATTTGTGTCTGGATGCCTAAGAAATTATAATGGCTGTCTATGGGATTAGTGACTGTGGAAACAGAAGATTTCCTTTTTTTTTTCTTTTTTAAGTAGGCTTCATGCCCAGCACAGAGCCCAAGGCAAGGCTTGCACTCAAGATCCTGAGATCAAGACCTGAGCTGAGATGAAGAGTCAGATGCTTAATTGACTGAGCTACTCATGTGCTCAGAAGACTTCCTTTCAACAGGAACACCTATCTTTAGTAATTTTTACAGTTGGGAAATTTTATAATATAAATAGAATTATTTTTGAATTGTATAAAATTAATTTAAAAGGCAACATGAACTTTTGGTGTAAATGAAGATGACTTTTAAAATATTTTTTAAAAGCTAGTGATGCTGAAATAGATGCCTACATATCTATAAGCACGTGTATGTTGCTCATTTATATTAAAGGTAATAAATACAAGTTTATCATTAAAAATTGGAGCTTCAATTATTAGTAACAAATGTAAGTAGAGGTTTGGCAAACTACACTGAACATTTCCTCTATTAACAACCCCAACAAAACAAGCCCACTTTCTCACTTGCAATTTTCTAACCTATAAAACATTTTGTAAATTGAAAATTTGCATTTTACTTTATTTTTAAAATCTCAATAGGACTATGGGTTTTAACATATATTAGTGGCCCTTATAAATTTAAAAGTGTGAAAGCTAGGTCTTTATAGACTGTGGAATCTCAGGTCACAAATATTTTACCAGGATACTTTTGCCCAATTTATTTTTTACCAGTCTGTCTTTTTATGTGAATATATCAGCAATTAAAATGAGTTCTAAAAAAAATCACAATCATGATCACTGAAACTTTAATGACTATTATGCTTTAAAAATCCTCTTCTTTTTACAACTTGTTTTTCATGTAAACTCACAGAAGGGGAAAATTATTTTTTTTTAAAAAAAGTAACTTTGGTGGCTGCACTTTGCAGGTCACAGTTAATTATAGAATCAATATTCCACTCTCCAGGTGGTCAAGCTACACAAAGCCAAAAAGCTATTTTATCACATTAGTCAAAGTTACATTTCTGTGAAGCCCAAAGGAATGGAAAAGATTGAATTTACTTTATAAGATTGTAATTATAATGGAATTGCATGTTTTTATAGAAAAATACCTTAATGGTTATCACGATATTGTTCTAAGCTCTTTAGGTGCATTAATTCATCTAAAGTTCACAGACACTATCTTGATCATATCAATTGCATTAGTTTATATGTCTGTAACACTAAGAATATCTATTATTAATATATACATATTTAATTCAAATTTAAAGTTAATTTGAACATGTTATATACTCATTGTTATGTGTTTTCAGAAGTGTTAAATACATATTTATAGCAAGATAAATACATAGATATATACATAAATACTTTAAAATTTTCAGGTTGAAAAAAATTAATAAGGATTTACTCAACAAACTTCTCCTGAATATTATCATTGTCGAAAAATGGCACCTATATATCATCTATACAAAATATGTTTATTTGCAGTATCTTGAAAATAAGTGCTTTCCAAAACCATCTTCAATCCCACTGAAAGCAGTGCATTAGTTCAATATTTATATATAGTATAGAAATTAATAAAATGCTGATCCCCTCATATGTATGTGAATAGGTGCACACACATGCTCATGTATACACATCTACACATACATACACACACACACACACTAAATGAGAAAGATGACGATGTCTATGGTACATACTGCGCATCTGCTATACTAATAAACGTCTATCTCTTCATTGTCAGTTGGTGGATTGTTAGATTTTTTTAGATTCGTTAATAAATTTTAATTGATAATTTTGAGTTTAAGATAAATTTAGCTTTCTTTATTTTTCTTAAAGTACATAATATGGAACTGATTTTCAAAATAGCATGTCTTGAACTTCTAGTTCTTGCAGTCCAATTCCTTTTTAGAAATCATAATAATAAAATTTGAAGATTTAGTGCTCTAGTTAAAGTCACAATTGCAAATGGTGGTAAAAAACAATGATTTTATATCAGTGGTATCCTTCAAGGACCAAAGGAAAGTAAAATATAATTTGCTGAAAACATAGCTAAGATCTTTCAATACTTGTGATGGTGGATCCCAAGTAGAATGCGACTGATGCGATTCCAAGATGTTCCATAATTCTACAATGCACAAGGAACATTTTTGAAAATAGGACTCAACCTTAAGGCAGATATTTTAAAGCCTCGTAAGTGTCAGTTTGACTCATTTTTTCTTACATCAATGTCACACTGAATGAGACATTTATGCTGTCAACAAAACAATCTGCATCTAAATTCTATTTGGTGTGTTGGTCAGGGAAAAGTGTTTTTAGTTAGCTCTGGAATCTAGGAAAAAAGCAAACCTCAAATTATTTGGCTCTTTACATCCTGCACAATTAGAATTTTTGTACTTTACTCATCCATCACCTATTTGGCACCTTTGTCAGAGAATGTTCAATGATCCCTGATGAAGATTGATAGGGCATGATTATTTAAAAGCTTACATAATTACTTAAATGTACATATTTAAATAGGCTCTTATCTAAGCCTATACACAGCAACACAGGGAAATATGCTAATTTAAAACATAATGTAAAATATTTCATTAAAGTAGCGAAATTGCTCAAGTGTGTATTTTCTCTTTTTCTCCATTCTTTTTTTTTAAGTTTATTTATTTATTTATTTATTTTGAGAGAGAGAGCAAAGTGGGGGAGGGGCAGAGAGAGAATCCCAAGTAGATTCCATGCTGTCAGCACAGAGGCCAGGGCTTGAACTAACTAACTGCAAGATCGTGACCTGAGCCAAAATCAAGAGTCAGATGTGCAACGGACTGATCCACCCAGGCGGCCCTCTCCATTTTTATACTCAAGTAGAATACGATTTAACACAATAAAATGCTAAATATTTATCATGAATGCATTTTGTCTTTTGAGAAAATTTGGACTCGTGAATCTTGGCTTTGTCTACACAACGGAGTTCTTCTAATATCTCCCAGGATCCCTTTATTATTCTCCTACACGCTGGCTGTTAGTGTGATTTCCTACACCAGAGCAGCACCTGTATCTTTCTGGAGGCCTGACTTTAGCAGCTAGAATCCCCTTTTTTCTGGTGCGGAAAAACAACAACAACAACAACAACCACAACACCAACAAACTATTTATATTTCTCCATGCACAAATTTTAAACTGCTGCTAATGGTTCCCAGAATATAAAACTACAATAAACATATCCCTTATTGGGACAACTCAATGATGTCACCTAAGCTGTCTAGAATTTTCCTGTGGAGTTGAACCCAAGTTACTCTCTGGGAAGCTGTGCTTGACACAGCACCTTTCATTGTCTTACTTTACTACCTTCCTAAAACTTACACCCAAATCTTCATTTTAGGGTTTGTTTTGGAGTATTCAAACTTAGACATAACCCTATTAGGTGTTTAATGATTGGCAACTTTACTTTCATAAATTTCTAGGTGGAACTATTGATCATTGCTTTCAAAAGCCCTTCTTCAACTTTCTATTAAGATCTCTATACATCTACCATTAATAAATATTATTTAATGATTTTTAAGCTTTGCTAAAATCTAACCTAGTTGTTGAGCTGGAAATTTAGATCATATATTTTTTTTTCAAATAGTCATAGTCTGCTCAATATTGATTTTCAAACTTAGGTGGAAATCAGTAATACGTGCCTGCACTCGCGGATCTTACACTTTAATGGGGAAAAAGTGAGTATATACAAATGAATCAATCTGTAAATGAGGTAATTCTTGAAAGAAAAAATGAAACAAATGACATACTAGAGTGGTGGTTGCCCATCCTAGTTGTGTATTACAATCACTTGGTGACATTTTTAAAAATAATGAGGCCCTGACTTCATCCTCACATTTTTTTTTTTAATTTAACTGGTCTGGGGAGTGGGCCCAAGCATAGGCTTTTGTTGTTGATTTATTTTAAATTACCCAGGTGATGCTATTTTATAGGAATAATTGGTAACTGTGATAGAAATTATAGGGGTGGACAAGTACTTCAGATTTTCTAGTCTAGAGAAGACACGTTTATGAAAGTTGCATTTGAACAGACCATTTAATGATGATAAAAGGCCAACATGTGAAAATCATCTGAAAGAGTGTTGCAGGGAGAAGCAGAAGGTAGCTCAAGGCCTCTGAGGCAGGTGAGCCATGGAGAAAGAGAGAAATGGCTGGTACAGCTGGGACATGATGAATGCCGACAGCCTATGAGATGAGGTCAGACAGATCAGCAGCTAGGACACAAGGTCCTTGTAAGCCATGGTAACGAGTTTTGAATTTCTTCCCTATACGAGTGAAAGCCACTGGAGTGTTTTAAGTGAAGTGACATAATCTGATTTGTGTTTGAAAAGATGTTGGCAGTTATATGAAGAATGGACAGAAAAAGTCAAAAATGGAAACAAGAAGGCCATTTGGAGTATTGAGTATTCAAGAGGAAAACTACCTCTTTAAAACTACAGCCAGCATGCCAGCAATTGCCAGATGCACAATGGTACATGATAGCAATTTATAACAGAGCAGTCAGAAGGTCGTATGCTTGTGTTGCTGGCAAGTAGTAAAGTGGATGAGTGATGAGCTGGACACAAACAAGATGATATTTCTCTACTGGAAAACTCCTCTGGTTGGCCTCACCTTAAATTACTGCAGCATTCAACTGCAGGAACTCAGAAGAATAAAAAAAAAAAAAAACACTGAACCACTTTGCTCAAATCTCCTCCCTTAAAATGTTTTATGCTCCTTTATCTAACAGACTCTTTGTACTAGTGAGGGTGTACTCTTTTGTGAAGTTATATCTTTGTTATATCAATCGAAGTAGAAACATCCAGTGACTTCACTTCGACAACTAAAAAGCTCAAATAGTATCACTTCCCACACTTTTTATTTCTAAGAGATCGTCATGGAAGGTATGTAGAAAATAGTAAAACATCCTGTAATGAAAATGTCATCTTTTGTTGTTCGGCTGAAGCTGAAACATAAAGTTAAGTATATGTTCAGGAACAATAGACATTGGATTTCATTAATAACGTAATAACAATAATAATTCTTTAACAACTAACATTTATGGAGTTTTTACTATTTGCTAAGTCCCTCCTATTCACTGAGCACTTTTTAAAACATTTTACATGTAGTAAGACATTTAACTTTTGTAAGTCCTTATTTGATAAGTATTCATTGTCTTCAAGGTTTGAACAACTTCCTCTATTAGAGAGAGGGAGAGAGAATGCCAGCAGTTGTAAGATACACGATGACATATTAAAGGATGATGAGAAATATCACAAAATAACTACCATCTGTCACTACAATATTTATGCTTCAAAAAAGCAATATTTTTTTAAAAAGCAGTATTTATGTTTCATTAATTTATGCTTTAAAACATATACTAGTAAGGCTATACTAACAAGGTTTTGAAGTATAATCTATTTGACTTCTTCTTATTTAACTATTCTTTTAAAGACACTCTCTGCCCTGGTAGGCTAATAGTTGTTTCAGTAAACAGAGTTTTGCAAGAAAACAGCAGAGATGAATTCTGAGGCATTAAGTTTATGTCAGGATCATTGAAATGAATGTTCTGGAGTGAGTCACCAGGAGATGGAGCCTATTTACAACCAAATGCAATTTCAGAAAAAGTCTTCAATTTTTAAAATAATTTCAGACACCAAAGCGATAATTGCAAGTAGGACAGCTCATATTACTAATTTGTTACAAAAGTAAGTGACAGTTCTACCTCCCCCGCTCTCCTCCCCAGGAAATGATGTTTCTACCTCCTTAACACTTGAGGAAAGGGATGTGTTGGTGATCAAGACAAAAGGGTCTTTTTGTGGCTCTTCTGTATCAGGAACATATTCATGACTTTATACAGGAGACTTATTCTTTTTGCTGCAGCATTGTCATTCACGAGAGAAGAAAAAACTATAATAATTTAAAAAAACCCTTAATACTGAAAAATATTACGTACATATAAGGCATCTGATTAATTTCAAAAAAAAATGAATCATCATCATAATCATTATTTTTGCCATCACTAATTATTGTGAATAAAAAGTGTGCTAAGATCTCTTTTATACATTTCAGACATGTTAATTCTTTCAATTATTAACAATTATAATACTAGGGAAGAATTTAGTGTTCTCCCTATTTTGACACTGTAAAGTTTGCCAAGGTTACAGAGTCAGTGAGATGAATCTGTTCTCAACAACTAAACATTCTGCTTAGAAATGTAAGTTTGGAAAGATGACTTATGACTCTAATTCTGGATAAAAATAATGGTATGATAGAGACAGACAGAGATAAAAGAGATGTGAGTGTGACAGAGATAGAGATGTGTCATGAGATTAAAAATTTAATGGTTTATTTTGCTTTTATGAAGTTAAACATTTAAAACGTTTACCCTTTGCTTTTATCATCTCAATAATAGTTACATCACACCAGACCATCTGTTGACTCAGTACATTATCTCTAATAATTATAAGAATAGTATATGTTAGGGGAGAAAATAATAATCATCCTAGAACACATCAACCTTATGATATGAGTAGTCTCAAACATCATCAGCTTTCTCAGATCATACTTGGTTGTTGTAGAGAATGGGATACCCAAAAGTTTAAGGTCAAGAGTATATTCAAATGCTCACTGTTCTCTTATCTCAATAGAAGAAAAAAAAAACAAAACAAAAAACAAAACCAAACTCAGAATGCCCAGATTCTAGGATTGGATGAAATAGAGCAATGTTTTCTTGCTGAGCTATTGCAGGAGAACATAATAATGATTTCCTTTTCTAGAAAGTGAGAGTAATAATGAAGTCGTTTTTTTGTTTTTCTTTTTTTTTTTTTTTTTTGGTTTGTTTTTGTTTTTGTTTTTCTGCAGTCTTTTGAATATTGATGCTGGGCTATATATAGTTCACAAATTGAGAAGTGTTTTATTTACCACAAATTTTCAAACTCTCAGTGTTAATAGCCTTCTGTATCCACCCTGCACAGGAAAAAGGAGTTAACTCTTGGATCACTGGGTCAATAAAGTAATTTATGAGCCTTAATTAGTTTATTTATATTGTGAGTTGTCTCTGTTTACTGTATCATTCCTAATAAAGATATTAGAAATATTGAATAAGAGTATTTTAGGGGTGCCTGGGTGGCTCAGTCGTTAAGCCTCTGACTCCGGCTCAGGTCATGATCTTACGGTTCATGGGTTCAAGCCCCGGGTCGGGTTCTGTGCTGGCAGATGAGAGCCTGGAGCCTGTTTTGGATTCTGTGTCTCCCTCTCTCTCTGCCCCTCCCCCACTCTCTCTCTCTCTCTTTGTCTCTTTCTCTCTGTCTCAAAAATAAATAAACACGAAAAAAACCGAATATTTTATTACACTGTAAGAGAACTTCAAATAGTTTAACCCCCGTTATGTTCAGAAAATAAAAATAAATCTTGGACACAGGGGAAAAGTAAGCCATCAAGTTCACAAAAGGAGTAAATGGTAGAACCGAATTTAATTAAGACATTCAGCATTTTTCTTTAAGCCCAATATAAACTATATATATGGCTTTTTAAGACTTAGCTCTTTTTAATTAGCAGACAAGAAAACTAGTTTGAAAATAATGAAAGCTTATGTAAAATACACTTTTATATAGTTGCCGTCTTTTCAAGTGTTTTATCCTTAAAATATCAAAGCAAACTTATTTTCCACTGCATGAAAACTACTCCCAAACTTTCTTCAATACTGCTCTCATCAGTATTCTGGGAAACCAGTTTCCCAGATATAGTGTGTCCGGTGGTGACGTCATGAACCAGCCACCATACTTGGCAACCTGAGTGCATCGATAGGCTTTTTCTGGGCAACTCATTTGTAGTAAACAACGCACCACATGCTCTTTGAGCCATTGACAGTTGCCTTGTTTCATATTTAAACGGCTTATAAAAAGCCAGCACTGTTACTGTGAACTACATCGAACTCTGAGCAAGACTAGCAAAAGCAACCAGTCTGCTGTTTGGAAAGGCATGTTTCTGAACTTCTGTTTGTGAAAGGCGTTTCTTCTCTAAACATAGATAGAAAAATATTATGTAAAAATATGGATGATGTTCTTAAGAGAACATTCATAGTTCACATTTGGTCACACATTATAGAAGACTGAATGAAGGTATAGATTATAGATTCAACAAACAGGAAGAAAACAGATCCTTTATTTAAGAAAAGCAGTATAAAAAGCATTCTGAAAAGTGATTTCCCTTAACTTTCTCCCATCCCAACTCCACCAAATAAATCAAGTCAATACATTTCTAAATAAAGGATCAACAGGATCAACATTGACAAAATACATCAGATATTTATTTATTTATTTATTTATTTATTTATTTTTTATTAAATGGGCCCATTGTCTTCATTTAGAGGAAAGAAATAGTACTTTGCCGCTATGGACTGAATTGTATCCCCTCCTCCATTCATATATTGAAGTCCTAACCCTCAGTACCTCAGAATATGGCTGTATTTTGGAGATAAGATCATTACAGAGGTAGTTAAGTTAAAAATGAAGTGATTAGGGAGGGACCTAATTCCATACGGCTGGTCCTTATCTGTCCTTATCAGAAGAAGAAATCTGAACTTTGACACATACAGAGAAATATGACATGAAGACACAAAGAAAAGATGGCCAAAGAAAAGATAAGCAAAGGAGAGAGTCCTGAAATAGATCCTTCCATTAGTAACAACCCTGCCAAAACTTGATCTCAGATTTCTAGCTTCCAGAACCATGAGAAAGGAATTTTCTGTTATTCAAGCCACTCAGTCTGTGGTACTTCATTATAGCAGCCTTAGGATACTAATAAATTCACTACAAAGAAATATACCCTTGAATTAGATAGCAGATAAATTTGTGTTCCTTCATAGTTTTTAGTATTCCTCATTGCCATCACTGCATGAATGGAATCATACATCTAGATGCATATTTCACACATAGTCACAGACTGTATGGGTGTGTGTGTATTATGTACATTTAGATGTATAATTCACTCATTTCATGCTATACATATACATCTGTATGTCTGTGCAGACCTCACAAAGCTAAGTTTATATTTGAAATCAAATTATCAATAAGAGCTCCGATTTAACTGCATCATGACTTCTACCTACTTAACATAGGAACTCAATTCCCATTCAAAGGGGCTCTCTCCCCAATCATTTTTAAAAGTTCTTTGGGGAATTTCATGCATAATAACAAATACTATTTTCATTTTTCTTATCTGTCTTCCATTTGGCCCCCTGTATGATGTCTGCTACTGACAAAAATGTTTCAAACCTGGCCTTGCCACTTTCACTGCTGCTGCTATCCTCGTTAAGGGAGATTGAATTCCTGAGCTTGGAGGAGCCCAAGTGGCAGACCCTGTTCCTTCCACTCTGTGCAAAAATTTTAGAAATGTCCCTATGCCCTTCATACTTCTCAATTTCCCAACTGCTTATTCTCATGTCATAAACAAATAAGTTCGTTCATTCATTCATTCATTCATTCCCTGGTTAAACATAATCTTTAGGTTTTGTTCCTATAACCTCTTTCTTAAAAGCACTCAGAACGATTCTGTATAAAAGAGTGATCATGTTGACTCCTGTCTCCAAGTGCCCGTTTACTGATTTCTTCGATGCAGGCTTCATCTCTTCCATAAAACACTGTTTATTTATATGGAACACTGAGGTCCAAACACCCACAAGTTTAGGCCTGTCCTGATATATCCCCATGCCTATTACCATTTTTAGTGTAACCAGAAATCCTACCATATGCCTGTCTCTCTATCCATCTTTCTACCTACATACATTATTATCACCAATCTGGTGGAAAGTATTGCATATTACATACAAGATATTCATAATATGAATCTAAAGACCCATATCTTAAATCACACTGTTTATAAACTAAATGAAATACAATTAAGCATTTGTATGTAAAAGAGAGCTATTTTAGTGTCTCAAACTATAAATATTGTTACTGATTGAGTTGTTTTATCCTGTTGCTAAAATGACATGACACATTTTGCACACAGTAGAAAATTACTTAATAATTCTCTCTTGAAAAGAAATAAACCATGTATATGCCTTGCCTATAAAAGTACTTTCTTTTTTCTTTTGTTAGGACTTTCAAGTTTTAGGTATTTAGGCAATATATACAGTTGATTGCCAAATAAAAATGACTATAGCAGATATAGTGCAAGACAAATTGACTGTACTTAGGTATTTTCCCTGGAGTGGTAAATAATTTTTCACTACCCTGTTTGGAGCAAAATATGATTTGTGGTTTGAATGAACTCTTGTTTCCTCTTATCTACTGAAGCTCTCCCACATTTGCATGGATATTCAAAAGACTACTGCACTCTAATTGAAAAAAAAAAAAGTTTAGTTAAAGTTCAGATCAATGTGTTTAAAAAAGACCTCCCATGGGTAGACAGGTGAAGTATCTATTTATGACTAGCCAAGAGGTGTAAATCAAAAAGGTGTTTAAATCTCAGAATCTCTTACCCTACATGAGGTGTTTCTTTGTTCATCTCTACATTCGATCTCAGTAGACTCTTTTAGCATGCTTATTGTGTGAAATCTTGACATATTTATGGCACATTCACTCAGCAATAATCCCATAAATTTTTAAGGCTTTCATTTATCCTGATTCAGATTGTTTTTTACTATCTAAATTAATTGGAAGGTGTCCTTCCATGTCAATTATGGTTTGATTAGAATCATCCTGAGACTATGATCCAAAATGGGAGATTTTATAAAATGAAAAGCTTTCCTTCCAATGGATAATGAAGGCCAAATTATTTTCACATAGTCTCCAGTTATATATAAAGATTTGGCTTTCAAATGTCAGTTCTCTCTGAAGGGAATGAGATGAAACTTACGCTTATCACATACATCTGTCTGAAAAATAATTGAGCATTTAAATGTCTGATCAATTATCTGCATTGTTAGGAGATGTCATCGATGATAAGATAAGACACTGCTGATTATAATACTAATGGTTTTATAAGATATTTGGGGACATATTTTTTCGGTAAGGCTTCAGCCTAAAACAAGTAACCTGTATAATTTAACACGATCTGGTTCTTATTATACAAGGATCTGATACTATTTAACTTATATGTAATGTGTTAAACATATACACAAATGGTTTAACCCAGGCCATTGTTTCTACTACAAAGCTTTAATTAAGGCACTAATGACACAACAGTGAACCTAGAATGCAACAGCAGAACAGCCATAGATGGTACTCAAGCATTTCCCCTCTGTGCAGAGGGTGTAGCAGGCCCTTTTATGTCAGTAGCAAAGATAATGTAAAGTTGGCATTTCAGGACACATTACATATCATATCCTATAATCAAATATGTGTCATGAACCATATTGAATTGTGATGATTTTTCTTAGATCTTATGCTTGGTAGAGGATAATCTGGAATACAACTGGAATAGAAGAGGTAGGCCCTCCAAAAAGCAATAGTTGTGGAAAAGACCTTTGGCTTACCGGCTGGCCAATCAGTTTACACTTGATCTGAACTTATTCTTCACCATCGCCAAAGCTATTTTGGTGGCAGTGTCCTCCTTCTCCACTTTTAATCTTTGCAAGTTGGCTTCTTTCAATTTGAAATGTTCACGTCGGGGATTTTAAAAAAAAAAGAAAAAATCACACTGAAATAAAAAAATAAGAAAGAAAAAAGCCAGAAGCATGCCAGCTATAAAATGTTCTGGTGAAAAGCACAAGTGGCAAATGTCTCTATTTTAGAGTATCCTTAGAAGTGCATCAAATCTTGAATTCTTTAGGGGCAGCTCCTTCTATTCTGTCTATATAACCTTATATTTGAATGTAACCAAGGATACAGTTGTGTCTCAACCTTAGGTAAAATGTATTAACATATTGAGCTCCCAGAAAGGCATTGAGCTCTACAAGAGAGTACAACAGGATCCCAAACAGACCCAATCATTTGATTGAGTGCTTTTAGAATTTTCAACTAATTTAAAAGACAGAATCAAAGAAAGGGAAAAAAAACCCACCAAATAACTACAATATGTAGTATGAAGAAAAGGATAAAATTCTCATAAGAAAACATAACAATGGAATATCAGTCAGTCTTGAGATCTGGGAAAATTTCCTTAGCACCTAATCATATACCAGGAGAGAACATGCCTAGGGGTGGTGGTCAGGGCTGTCAGGAGACGGAAATGCATGGGTAAAACTGCAGTAGTGCTAGACATATGAAGGAATTTACCAGTAACAAATTTCATTTGATAAACTTTATTTGATATTAATCCAGAATTTATCATTAAAATTTTTTATTTGAAATTAATCCAGAATTCCAAACATGTTTATGCTTCAACATAATTTATGTATGCAAATTTGTATTAGTGATATCTGTTAAAGAAAATGATTATGTGGACAGAGACCACCCGCCTGAGGAGTGTGGAAGGGGCACACACTGCTAACGAGTGAATCTCTCATTACATAATTCTATCATGTCTTGTTAATGAAATGTTCCACAGTCGTGGGTGTAACATTATAAATAAACTGAAACCCAAAGTGTTTGGTGTTTGAATAATCCATGAATGGGGACATTTTAAATGTATGTCAGATTTGTATTAGGGCTTAACATCCATTTAAAAGCAAGTAGTCCTCATCTAAATTTATAATCAGAGCGTAAGAGACTGAACAGAAGGGAATATGTTCTTGGTGTGCTACCTTATTCTATAGAAAGGAACTCATGTGTCCTCAAATTTAAATTGTGCAACATAACCTGAACTGAGACACATGGATGAAAGCCTCTACTTCTATAGGAAACTGCATTCTTTCAAAAGAAAATGTCTTTCTGGAAGGTGAAAAGTCAGATGTGTGAAGATGGTGTGTATGGCTATTGACTGTGAAGAGCTAGACTTGGGAAATCTTTCTCACTTTTATCTTGCTCCTGTATAGAATAAGTTAGCACATAAGGAACAAATTCTCTTCTGTTCTATCATGCCTGCCCTGATTATAAATATAAATGAATAGTCTGCTTTTTAATAGTTCTGAAGCTCAATTACGCCATTGCACATACACTCTGAATATTGCATTTATGGACAATTTGATTACCAAATCTCTCTGGGTCTCGGTTTATTCACAAAGTAACACTCATAACTGTAGGGCATGCCTGCGTCAAGGCACATTGGGATTAGGTGATGGGAGATTTGTTATTTGAATTTGCGTATTTCCTCTACACCACCGGGGTGGTGATCCCTCTTCAGATAATCATTTGTTTGAGATATTAACTAACAGAAATACATAGATGTATTTAAAGATATATTTTAAAAAATAATTATTGTTCACATGAACCCAGTTTATAGTTTATAGTAAGCAGCTTGAAATACTCATTTGGGGAATCCAAGCTGCAGAAGTTAAGCAAAATCTAATGTGAGTAATCACTGAAAACATTAACTAATGGCTGACAATTAGACTTCTTCCCAGTGCTTTAACTGAGAGAAGGAAGGAAATTGAACAAATAAGATAGGGGAGAACATGTGTGTTCAGTGGTTGGAATATACATCAAATATACGGAAAATTTTTTTGTTTCTATAATCTTGTTCCTCACATTTTGCCAAATTCACTCCGTCTTTTATAACTCAACTTTGTATTATGTAATACATCATTAATTTTTTGGTGAAATGTGATTTTCATTACAATAAAACATTCTATATGCCTGTATGATCTGGGGACAAATGTTGAGAATTTCTTCATAGATGCTCTGGCACCACACATTATGTATCAGCCAAGGCCACAATGCTTTGGGGAGCATATATCTAACTAGTCCTGAGAATTTGCTTATTAACGCTGAAGTGAAAGACAAGAGGCTTTGCCTCCATTGAAAGTCCTTCTTTCTTGGTGTGCCTGGCTGCCTTGGTTGGTTAAGCGCCTGACTTTGCCTCAGGTCATGATCTCATGGTTTGGGGGTTTAAGTCCCACGTCAGGCTCTGCAATGATGCACTTACTTAAGAAAAGTCCTTATTTCTCTACCACTCTCTTTTGAGGTTCTCATTACCAGAATTTGTGTAGCTGTGCAGACACCCGCTGCAGCCTAACCGGGGTGTGTCATCAGAGTCTTCAGGAATTAGTTATAGATGCCTGATTATTTGGAACATATCTCAAGAACATTTCAGTCAATAAGCACATAAACTGATTCAATTAAATAGACAAAGAAAAGAGAAGGAGAAAAGAAAAATGGGAAGGAAGGAAAGAGAGGAAACACTCAGAAGGCTCATTGTAAATTTTGTACAAATTCATGTGCAGATGTGTCTTATATTAAATATTGTTATACTAGGTGCTGAAAAATATGTATGCCAAATTGCAGTGGGTCATCATAATAGAAATTTGTTTTGCTCCTATGACAGCCCTGCGTGGGGTTTCCCAGGTAAGCAGGCAGCTTCTTCTATATTCTGAATCCAGAACACCGTACTTTTCCAATCTGAAACTCCACCACCTCCCATTGGTTGGTGTTTATTTATATCCAGCTGGCAAAGAAGAAAAGGCTCATCAAAAAACTTGTCCCATAAATGTCATTACAAACAAATAGCGCAATATAATAAATCCCATTTGGCAAAGGAGCGCTAATCACCTGCACACCTAGGTTAAAGGGAGCAGGGAAATGGGAGTTCCAAACTGGTCAGCCACTTCTCAGGGCTAATGTTACATCACAGAGGTTGATCGTACAGTTGATCATCTTTGCTTTGTGTTCCTTTCCTCTGAGCATCTCAACGGGAGACTAGAAGTCTAGGCAGACATCCAAAGTATTGTCATAAAACCAGGAATTCATAAACTTTTACTAACTCAAGAATCATGTAAACTTATTTTGTGATTGTATTCCTCCTTTCTGTATTTATCAGGGATTAAATGTGGAAAAGTGGGAGCCAGAGCCAGAGAGGGTTTTCAGTGCTTGGGAGTTTATCATGTTTTAACATCTAATGCAGGCTTTAATGTAAGCCTATTTCTTTGGCCTTAAATAAGTATACATCAGAAATTACTAATATATTTACTTAAATAATCTACAAGAAGAATAATGAGTATGAACAAAATAATTAGATTGGTTTTGAATTCTAAACCTGATTGATCACCAGTATGAAGTATTGATGAAATTAAGCCATCAATTACTAATGAATGTTGGTGAGTCTTTTCTAAGAAAATGTATTAAAAAAATTAAGAATAGTGACATCTTTGGATTTGCATTGTACTAGGTTTTTTGGCATTAATCTTTTACTACTAAGTTTTCATGGTGGTTTATTTCTTCCATATGATTTTCCTACTGAAAAATTTTTCCTTCAGATTTTTCTTCTGAAAGAAAAGGACAGGAGAGGTAATAACTAGGAAGGAAAACTAATTAGAAGAGGTTTGAAGGTGGAAAGATAACAAACCTCCTTAGTGTCCATCAAAAGGGGAAGGTTTGAATAAATGATAGTGCAGCAATGCAGAGCACGGATATGTAGCTATAAACAGGAATGACCAAGGACACTAAATACTACTCTGACAAGTGCTCCAAAACCTATAGTTAGATGAAAATGCAAGGAGCAGAACACTGTCTCTAGAGTATAATTTTGCATACAAAGGATGGAGGAGGTCAAGAATGTAGATTAATACATGTTTCTGTTTGCCTAAAGAAACTGAGAGAATCTATAGTATGTGAAAAAAAAAAGGGGGATTATCTGTGGCAGTCGTTTTTAGAAACAAAACGAATCAGGAAACAGGAGAAAGAGCACAATTATTCACTGCAAGGTTTTTTTAATGTATTATGAATCAAAAAATAAAATAAATAATTAAAGACATACAGTGTGAATGCAGGGAAAAAATTGTGCTGGAGGAAAGAGACTAATGACAAATTGAAAGCAGTAAATCGGCCTGATTTTCTTCTTTTCCTATTGCTTTTTTTTCCCTGTTAGGTCTCATTTGGTGTCACTGCTCAAGCTCTGAACAACTCTCTCCTCTGTGGCTAGTTATAGAGCCTAAGGTTTCTTGTCTAATTCCATCCAACATACTCCTACCTTGATGACCTGTTAACTTGTCTAAACCACTTGTTCATCTTTATTTCTACCTGGTCCCTCTCCTCAGTAGTCTGTTCCTTTTTTATTTCCTTTTTTTCTTTTTTTTTAAGTTTAGTTATTTTGAGAGAGACAGCGAGCACAAGTGCGAAGGGGCAGAAAGAGAGGGAGACAGAAAGAATCCCAAGCAGGCTCTATATTGCCAGAGCAGAGCCCAATACAGGGCTAGAACCCATGAAGCCTCAAGATTATGACCTGAGCTTAAACCAAGAGTCAGATGCTCAACCCACTGAGCCACCCAGGCACCACTCTTTAGTCTATTTCTATTCAGCATCCCCCTACTCCTTGTCACACAAGCTGGAAATCTTAGAGTTGTATTTCACTCTTTCCTTTTCCACACTGTTAATAAACATGGACATTCGTGGTCCTAACTTACTTTTTATATATCCTTTCATTTCATTCTTACTACTGCTTTTCCAAGTTTAGGTCCTTCTTGTCATCTAGATGGTTCTTGGAGTTAATTTCTGTATTTTAGACTTGCTTGCCTAAATTTCGTCTTCTGTATTTTAAGTAATTATCTAAAATATTATTTTTTATTATGATTCCACTTGTCCCCCCAAATCCAGTGACTACTAGATTTAGGAATGTATTATTCCTTTTAGGAATACATTTTATTAGATATTAGATATTATCTAATGTATTAGATATTATCTAATACATTTTATTAGATAATTTATTATTAAGACTTGAAATTTTGGTTATGTTTTCATACAAACAAATCTATGCTTGTGTGTTCAAAGATACATGGGTTGTATTTATTTGTACCTTAAAATACAAGCTAATAGTTAAGGATGAATGCACAAATTTTATAAAATTGCATGTAATGTACATTATATAATTATAAAAGTAACAAATTTTCATATCATGTATTTTATTTCTAAAAGAAATTGACTTTGAAACTTAAGTGAATAAAATGAACTCTATGCCTCAATCTAAAAGTATTAAATGCCTGTTATCCAAAGTACAATAATAGGTGCTATTGGGAATACAAGAATCATTAGACACAGTCTATCTTTAAATGGTTAATGAGAAGGAAAGATTTTTTCCCAGATCTTTACTTAAAACAGATTGAGATAATATGATACAGCTTAGTTGTGTGGTATACAATAGATGTGCAATAAATGTTGAATATATTAGGCTCAATGTTTCAAGGCAAGATAGCTAGGAAGACTGTAGGATCATATCATTAATAGAGTAGGGTTTCATTATGAGGGCAGGGAAAGTGTTCTTTTCTAAAATATAAACTTCAATTTTGCTTTTAGGTTTATATTCATAACCTTCAAACTTATTTCTTAACTCATTAAACAAGGAAATGTAAAGCAAAAGTTAAAATTCTCCATGAAAATAATGTAACTTCTAAGTTTGACAACATGTTGGTAGCTTATGTCAAAGAGAAATTGTATCAGAAAAATTAAAGGAGAAAGGAAGAGTTTACTAGAGTCTACAGCAATAGGGAGAGATTGATCTCAACACTATCGAAACAAAAGGAAGGAGAGTTTTTAAGCACTGGGCTGAATTAGTGGAAAAGTACCAGATGTTAGGAGGGAGGTTGGTCAGTGTGATTAGACCACTGGTGCTTCCTAATTGGCACTTATCAAAGTTAGGATCCTACTCTCCCATAGACCTTTGGAGACAGGGGTTCTATCTTTATTGATGATTATATTTACATTTCAAACATATGGTTCCTGGGCCCTTGAAAGACATTCCAGAGTTTCAAACCTGGCAAGAGGCTGGGAGATGATTTAAGTCTCAAGGGGGTAGAAAAAGCATTTCTAACTGTAAGATTTTTAAAGCAAACACTCTAAGGAAAGGAAGGTCATAGACCAGTAGTCAGAAAGAAACTTAGTCAAGCTGAGGGGAATGCTAAGGCCATCATGGTCATTTACCACGTTAACTGGTAAAATCTCATGTATAATTCAGAAGACAAAAAGGTTAGAATTGAGTAGAATGATTAAAAGAAAAAAAAAAAACTCAGAAGGGAACATATCTGCTATGATGAGGGATGGTCTGATCTAGTCCCAGAGAACAGAACTGTTTTCTATTGTGAATGGTAACTGGTACTTTGGTAAAAGAATAATTGATCTCACAGAATTTAGAGAAACTTTCTTTGAAATTACCTTAATGTATAGGCATAAGCTCAGTTTCTACAAGAAACAAAGATTCTCTCATAATTCAAATTTTGCAGTTGTTTTCACCTTGTTAAAAATTGGAAAAATACTATAAAACATGCCGAAAGTCAGTTAGAAATCAAAATAGTGCATTGCATTATTAACATAAGTATAATGGTGTTCTTGTGCAATCTGTAAGGTTGTATTTTTATATTATTCCAAATTATTCTGTAATCACATACCTTTTTCACTGTGCAAAAGATGTCAGAGACTGAAAATGATAAATGATCTTGCATTCAGTTATTCAGTAGATGATAATGTCCTATTCACAAATGAATAGCTTTATTTCTTAGTGAGTTTTAAAAAGTTTTTTGTAAAACTGAGCTTCTATAATAGAAAGTTTTTAGGCTGCTTACCACAGTTACCAAACGTGCAATGTTTCTCCTGAATCCAAAGGATGGCAGAGGCCCATCATGTTCTATTTATACTAGGCACAAACTATAATCTTAAGGTAATGACCCAAGTTTTCAATTCAGAGTAGAAATCATCCTATTGTAAAAGAATCCATTTTTTTTTTCATCTTAAGTATGCTTTTTAGTCATTGATAGATAGTCATGAGATTAGTGTTGAAAAAAAAGAACAATACCATATTTTCAAGCCTAGTAATGATTCTATTTCTTTTTTATTTCACTGCATCTAACCATTAATTTCTTTGCAGAAATGTTTATAAATAAATTCAAGCAAAAATTGGAAGCAGAATTGAACTTTTTGCAGTTATCTGATTACTTTTTTAGTTAGAGATCAAGGTTCTAAAAAGAATTCTCTGAACAAAACCGTAGAAGCCATCTTTCTTGATTTTCACCCTTCTAATACTATTTGTATCTCTCTTACAACAAAACATTGTATTTTTTTAACTTTATATTTTTTAACATAAATTTCTTATGTTTCCCCCCCCCAAAAGTATAAGGGAGTAGGATTGTGCCATATTACTTACTTGTATTGCTTTATTACCTATTTTATTCCAAAGGTTTTGTTAGGAATTGATGTAGAGAAGCTATTTAAATATTAGCATTTCCATTGTGTTGAAAATAATGAGATTTTAGCAAAATTTTCCCTATATGCTCCAATTTTCCTTTTATAATATTCATGACCTTGATTTATGAATAAATAAACTTAGATTATGAATAGACAGAAATAAAGTAATACAATATAAATAAAAACTATGATTTTAGTGTTTTCCACTTGTCTTAGTTACAGATCTTTGTTACAATTTTATTTATATTTTAGAATTTAACTAACATTAAAATTATATAAAATAAAAGAGAATGTTGGAGAAATTTTAAATTTCAGTGACTAAAATAATACTGTACAAGAAGCATTAGAAAAGTATCTTTTTGAGGACAAGGCAAATAGATCATACAGTTCTTACTTAATATTTAAATGTACCTTGTCCCTTCCTGTTGTCTTGGCTGTAAGTCTTACTGTATGTTTATTATAGTTAATAAATATAAAACAAATGAAATACTTTCTGAGATATGTAATTGACTAGCAAGCATTCAAAATATAATGACTCAAACGTTTAATAAAAAAATTCTGTTAAATGAATAAGTATTTGTTCATTCAAATCATAAAAAGAGTATTTCCTTATAACAGTACACATTATTAGTCTTCCATTAATGTACCTGTATGTGATCAGTTATGTTAATTTCTTAAATTGTGAGAATATTGATTGCTATCTTCTACAGATACAGAAGAAATGAGAACTCTGAAAATCTGTTCCAACAACTATGCAAAGACTAATTCTTCTACCAGACCTCCAATTTAAACTGTGCCTATTTTCATAATCGTGTACTAATTTCCTTGATCACACCCATATAATTTTATGTAATTTTGATATGAAGTGCCTTATTTGCATTTATATTTAATAGAATATAATAACTTGCTTATGCTTGGTTCTCAAAATGTTCATTTCAGCAATGCAAAAAAAATGTATTTATGCTCCATGATTCACCAAACTAGGGGTTCTCAAACTTCAGCATGCATCAGACTCTTCTGAAGGGTTTGCTAAAACACAGACTGGAGGCCCTCTGCTCAGAGTTTCTGGTTCAGTAAGTTCTGGAATGGCTTTTTAAAATCTGCATTTCCAGGTGTTCTGATCTGCTGGTTTGGGATCCACACTTTGAGAACCTGTTCATTATTGTTTTATTATGAAAATGGGTTGCTTAAAAGTATTTGCTACTATATATTATTTTATAATACATAGTTTTGTCAATTTAGTTCATTGCTTTGTTAACTCATTTCTAGATACCTGCTTTATTCTAAAATAGTTGTCGCTTTCATTTATAGCATATGAGAATGATGAAGATTAAACTTTGAGCCATTGCAATACATGTTTAAAAAGATGTAAATCTAAGATTTAAATCCAGATTGATCTAATTTCTAACTTTTGAGGGTTTTTTTTTAACACCGATTGACTAAGTAATATTTAAGTTTCCACAAATTATTAGTGTTGTTTTGTTTGCTTACATTTAATCTAGCCTGTCTCATGTGAGCCAGCACTTTCTAGTTCTTACATACATTACCACAACATTCTTCTATAGTGTAAGAGCTTTCCATATTAGACCTTCCAAATGATTATACCCCATAGGTGCACTAGGAAATTAATACTTGTCCTCGGGGTGGTGGCCAGTGCCTAGGGTGGCTAGAGATTTTAGACTTGTCATCTCTGGCCACAGGGCAGAAGGTTCTGGTAGGATGGTACTTTTGAAGCAAGGTTAGATGCCATATTTTGTGGTAACTGCAGGTAGAAAGCAAGAGTGATATTTAGCACACGCTATCCTGCCAAAATGTGCTAAACATGGCCACCAAGGATCAGTTCTGTTCTGAAGATACTGACTTCAACAGCATCAGTAGAGAGCACCATAGCACATGGTAGATAAAATGCCTGTGTAGGTTCTTAGAGTTAATTCCTCAGGATGTAGAAAACAAAACACCTGGCAAAAAAATATGTCAGGAAAAGACATATGTTTATTACATATGTGAGAGAGAGTAGAGGAATTGGGCAGTGTACCTCACTGGGCATAGCTCTAGTCTATAGACCCTTGAATATCTAACTTTTCATGTACATGTACATACATTTCTCTCTTTGTGGTTGATATATCCTTTCAGTGGCATCCAAGCTGGTCACTGTAAGATTGCTTTAACAAAGAGCTTCTTAATTTTTTGAAATATTAGGTAAGAAGAATTCAACCGAAATAAAATTAATTTACAACTGCAACATTATATGAATGAAATGAAAGAGACATTTTTAAATTTGAAAATCTTACTGGCTTTCTTAAATGATTCATGAAACAGGAAGCATCTTATCTAACAGAGGGGTGCTCCTGAAATGCGGTTTTTATTAATAATATAATTTTAACTGTTGTTAAATTTTGAATGGTTGTAAAAAATATTTATTTTTTTAGCAGCTACTCATGTGAACATTTGTAGTCAATCCTGATATCAAGAATTTGAAAAGATTGGAGCCTCTAGAGATGGCAGAGTAGGAACACTGTAAACTCACCTTGTCCCACGGATACACCTAGATAACAGCCATATCATTGCAACTAACCCAGATCATGACCTCAAGAAAAGACTTTCCATGGTTAATTTTAGAGAGGAGGTCACATAAAAAATGGTAGGAGGAGTGGAGATGCAGTCGGTAACCAAACTCCTGGTGAGATTAACCACAAACTGGAGAGTCACCAGCATAGAAAAGTCACTAGCATAGAAAAGGGAAAAGAAGAGAACCCACACCAGGCACCCCAGATACTGGGGACCTCCATTAGGAAGATAGGTCCCTGTGACATTTGGCTTTGAAAACCAGTGGGACTTAACTTCGTGAGTTTAGACAATCAGTGGGGGTTTAATTCCATGCACTTTAAAAATCGGCAAGTTCTGCTTTGGGAGAGCCAGAGGGTGATAGGAAACTGTGTCCCTGCCTTCAGGGAGATAGCATAACTAAAACCTCACTGATGTACAGCAAAGAAGCACCACTTTGAAAAGTCCCTCAGGTATATGGAAAGATTTTCTAATCTCAGAGCATGTGCTGGAGAGGTAGGGAAACTTAGACTTCTCCAAGAACAAAAGAGCTGGTGGGTACCATTTCCCTCCTCCTTTCCAACAGCCTAGATACCTGGACATTGGCAGGAACTGGCTCCAACACGCTCCACCTAGCTTGCTAACACCATGCATCCTGCCCCACATTTTCCTTCAGATCTGTCTCATGAAATCTGACCCACTCTGCAGGAGTCCCTCCAAAGTGGCTCCTGACACATCTCATTATGCAAGCAGCCCTGACAGTAACAAGTGCCACTCCAAAGTGACTCCTGCCCTTGGGAGAGGGGAAGATAAAACCACACATACCTGTCTCACTGCAAGCCCAGGCGTGGGTTGGAGGTAGATAATAATCAGACTACTGGCTCTACCCACCAACAAAAACCTCACAGGAGGCAGCACAAGGAGAGAACTCTGCCATTCCATGTGACTGCAGTCCCAGCAAATGGGATGAGGGCAGTCATCTGGTCTGACCCAACTACAACCTCAAGGCAGCCCAAGACTGGCCCCTTTACAGAAAGGGGACTAAACTCTGCCCACAACAGGCAAAGTGGGTCATGGCAGCCAATAGGACTCAAGGCAAATGTGGCTCAGCTACTATGGCAGGGCACACATAATCCACATAGGAGACACCCCTGAAGCACCAGGTTATGGTGAACAGGGGACATTACATGGCAGGGCACCATAGGACCTCTTCTTCATAAAGCTACTACTTTCAAGATCAGGAGACAGAGCTGGATTTCCTAATACATAGAAAAAACAGAGAGTTAGACAAAATGAGGAGAAAGAGAAATATGTTCCAAAATAAAGAATAGGATAAAATCACAGCAAAAGAGCTAATTAAAACAGAGATAAGAAATATGCTTGATTGAGAATTCAAAATAATGATCAGAATGATACTTACTGGACCTATGAGTGGAGGATCTCATTGAGACTTTCAAGATAGAAATGAAAATACAAACACACACACACACACACACACACACACACACACACACAAAGAACCAATCGGAGATGAAGAACTCAAGAACTAAATAAAAAATACAGTAGAGGGAATCAAAGTAGGTTAAAGGGAGAAGAATGGATCAGTGAGTTGGAAAAAAGAGAAATGGAAAGCAACTAAGCTGAACAGTAAAATAAAAAATAATAATAAAAAATGAGAATAGGTTAAGGGAACTCAGCAACTTCATCAAACATAATAGTATTTGCATTATAGGCTGCCCATAAGGAGAAGAGAGAGAAAAGGAGGCAGAAAGTTTGATGAAATAACAGCTGAGAAACTTCTCTAATTTGGAGGAAGAAAATAGACATCCAAGTACAGGAAGCAGAGAAAGTCCCCAGCAAAATCAACCCAAGGAAATCCACATCACAGCATATAATAATTGAAATAGCAAAAAAAAAAAAAATAGTGAAAAAGAGAAATTTAAAAGCAGCAAGAGAAAAGAAAACAGTTACATACAAGGGAAATCCTATAAGACTATCAGTGGAATTTTTCAGCAGAAACTTTAACAGGTCAGAAGGGAGTGGCAAAGTGTTGAAAGGAAAAACCAAGAATACTCTATCCAGTGAGATTATTATTCAGAATAGAAGAAAATATAGTTTCCCAGACAAACAAAAGTAAAAGGAGTTCATCATCAGTAAACCAGCCTTACAAGAAAAATTAAAGGGAATTCTTTGGGAAGAAAAGGAGTGGAAAAATCAGGAGTAAAAAAATTAGGAAAGGAAAGATTTAACAAGTAAATACAAACATAATAAAAGTAAATTAATCACTTATAAAACAAGTATGGTGGTGAAAAGAAAAAAAGCAGCACAGAGGTTAAAAGACAAAAGCAGCAAAACAGTACAATCAATAATATCTTTAAAAAACAGTCAAGGGATTCATCCAAAATAAAAGGATGTAAAGTATGACATCATATACATAAAACATGGGAGGGGATAAATATTTAGTACTCTCAGAATGGGTTAAACTCAAGTGAGCATCACTTAATATAGATTGCTATATGCAGAAGATGTTACATATCAATCTAATAGTAACCATGAATCAAAACGTTTAATAGATATGCAAAAGATAAAGATAAAGGAATACAAGCATATCACTAAAGAAAGCCATCAAACCACAAGGGAAAAGAGCAAGAAAAAAAAGGAACAGAGAAGAACTACAAAAGCAACTGTAAAAAAAAGTAACAAAATGGCAATCAGTACATACCTATCAATAATTACTATAAATTTAAATGGACTAAATGGTGACTGAATGGATAAAAAAGCAGGACCCACCTATAGGCTGCCTATAAGAGACTCAGACCTAAAGACACATGCAGATTGAAAGTAAAGGGATAGAAAAACATTTACATGAAAATGGAAGCGAAAAGAAAGTTGGGGTAGCAATACCAATATCAAACAAAATAGGCTTTCAAACAAAGACTGTACCAAGAGTCAAAAAAGGACACAGCATAAATAAAGGGAATAGTCCAACAAGAAAATCTACAATTGTAAATATTCATGCACCAAACATGAAAGCACCCAAATACATAAAGAAACTTATAAACAGACATAAAAGAAGAAACTGATAGTAATACAGTAATAGTAGGGGACATTAACATCTCATTTACATTAATGGCTATATCAACCAGACAGAAAATCAACAAGGAAACAGTGGCATGGAATGACATATTGAACAAGATGGATCTCCCAGATATATTCAGAACATTCCACCTCCAAAATAGAGGAATACATATTCTTTTCAAGTGCACATGGATATTCCCCAGAACATATCACATATTATGCCATAATACAAGTCTCAACAAATTAAAAAAGACTGAAATCATGTCATGCAAATTTTGCAAGCACAATGGTATAAAACTAGAAATCAATTTTAAAAAATCTGGAAAGAACACAAATACACAAAGTCTAAGTATCACACTACTAAACAATTAATGGGTTAATTAAGAAATCAAAGAGGAAATAAAAAATGCATGGAAAAAAATGAAAATGAAAACACACTGGTCCAAAATCTTTGGAATGCAGCAAGAAGCTGTTCTACTAGGGAACATTATAGCAATACAGGCATACCTCAAGAAACATAAAAAATCTCAAACAACCTAACCTTACATCTAAAGGAGATAAAAAAAGAAGAACAAAAAAGTCTAAAGCCAGTATAAAGAATGAAATAATATAGAATAGAGCAGAAATAATGAAATAGGGACCAAAAGACAAAAACAAAAACAGAGAACAGATCAGTGAAACAAGAAGCTAGTTTTTGAAAAGATCAACAAAATTGATAAACATTTACCCAGACTCTTAAAAAAAAAAGAAAAAGAAAACAAAGCAAGACTGAAATAAATAAATCAGAAATGAGAAAGGACAAATAACAACACACACCACAGAAATACAAAGGATAATAGGAGATTATGAAAAATTATATGCCAGCAAATTAGACAAAGTAGAAAAAATGGATAAATTCCTGGAAACATATAATCATCCAAAACTGAATCAGGAAGAAACAGAAGCTCTGAACAGACTAATCAGTAGCAATGAAATTGAATCAGTAATCAAAAAACTCATAATAAACAAAGTCCAGGACCAGAAGGCATCACAGGTGAAGTCTAACAAACATTCAAAGAAAAGATAATATCTGTTCTTCTCAAACTATTCCAAAAAATAGAAGAGGAAGGATTCTAAATTCCTTCTATGAGGCCAGCATTACCCTGATACCAAAACCACACACAGAGATTACAAAACATAACAAAAAAGAAAACTACAGGCCAATATCCCTGATGGACAGATGCAAAAATCCTCAATAAAATATTAGCAAACTGAATCCAACAATACATTAAAAAAAATCATTCACTATGATCAATTGGTATTTATACCAGGGATGCAAGAGTGGTTCAATATTTGCAAATCAATCAAATGATATATCACATTAAGAAGAAAAAGAATAAAAAACATGATCATCTCAGTAGATGAAGAAAAAAATATTTGATAAAGTACAACACACATTCATGTTAAAATATCTCAAAAAGTAGGTTTAGAGAAAACATACCTCAACATAATAAAGGCCAAATACGTAAAGTCCACAGTTAACAACAACATTACAAAAACTGTGGGGGTACACCAGGGTGTTGTTTCATGATCTCATGGTTCATGAGTTCGAGCCCTGCATTGGGCTTTCTGCTGTCAGTGCAGAGCCTGCTTTGGATCCTCTGTCTCCCTTTCTCTCTATCCCTCTCCAGTCCACACTCTCTGACTCTTTCTCTCCCTCAAAAATAAATAAACATTAAAAAGAAATAATAATAAATCAAAAACAAATCAAATCCACAGCTAATACTCAATGGTAAAAAACTGAGCTTTTTCTCTAAGATCAGAAGCAAGACAAGGATGTCCACTCTGACCATTTTTATTCAACATAGTACTGGAAATCCTAGACATAGCAATCAGACAAAAAAAAAAAAAAAAAAGGAATAAAAGGCATCCAATGAGGAAGTAAAGCTTTCACTACTTGCAGATGACATGATCCTATATTTAAAAATCCTAAAGATTCCACCACTATCTACTAGAAATGATAAATGAATTCAGTAAGGTTATAAGATACAAAATCAATGTACAGAAATCCATTGCATTTCTATACACTAATAATGAAACAGCAGAAAGAGAAATTACTAAAACAATCCCATTAACCGCTGTACAAAAAAGAATAAAATACCTAGGAGTAAACCTAACCAAAGAGGTGAAAAAACTGCACTCCAAAAACCAAAATACACTGATGAAAGAAACTGAAGATTATACAAGCAAATGGAAAGATATTCCATGCACATAGATTGTGAGAACAAATATTGTAAAATGTTGATAATACCCAAAGAAATCTACAGATTTAATGCAATCCCTATCAAAATACCAATGGAATTTTTCACAGAACTGGAATAATTGTAAAATTTGTATAGAACCACCAAAGACTTCAAATAGCCAAAGCAATCTTGACAAAGAGGAACAGAACTGGAGGTATCACAATCCCAGATTTTAAGATATACTACAAAGTATATCAAAGTAGTATGGTAATGACACAAAAATAGACACTAGATCAATAAAACATAGTGCACAGTTCAGAAATAAGCCCAAGTTTTTATGGTCAGTTAAACTATGACAAAGGAATCAAGAATATATAATGGGAAAAAGTGTCTTCAACAAACGTGCTAGGAAAACTTGATAGCTACATGCAAAAGAATGAAACTGGATCCTTTTCACCATATGCAAAAATAAACTCAAAATGGATTAAAGACTTATAGGTACAATCTGAACCCATAAAATTCCTCAAAGATAACATAGGCAGTAATTTCTTTGACATCAGCCATTGAAAAATTTTTACAGATAGGACTCCTCAGACAAAGGAAACAAAAGCAAAATTAAACTATTGGGACTACAATGAAATAAAAATCTTTTCTCAGTGAAGGAAACCATCAACAAAACCAAAATGAAACCTACCGGATGTAAGAAGGTATTTGTAAATGACATATCCAATAAAGGGTTAATATCCAAAATATATAAAGAACTTATACAACTCAACATCCAAAAACCATATAATGCAATTAAAAGTGGGCAGAGGACCTGAATAGACATTTTCCCAAAGTAGACAGATGGCCAACAGACACACAAAAAAAGATGCTCAACATCACTAATCATCAGGGAAATGCAATTCTAAACAATAATAAGATAACACCTCATACTTGTTGGAATGGGTAAAATAAACCACAACAACAGAAGAAATAACAAGTATTGGTGAAGATAAGGAGAAAAAGGAACCCTCTGTTAGTGGGAACACAAACTGGTGTATCCACTGTGAAAAACAGTATGGCGACTCCTCAAAAAAATTAAAAATACAATTACCATACGTTCTAGTAAATCCACTTCTGGATATTTACACAAAGAAAATGAAAACACTAATTTGAAAAGATATATGCACCCCTATGTTTATCGTAGCATTATTACCTAGCCAAGATGTGGAAGCAACTCAAGTGTCCATCCATAGATGAACAGCTAAAGAAGATGTGATATACATATAGATGATATAGATATACGTGATGTATGTGATATATATGTGTATATATGTGGTATATATATGTGGTATATATATGTGGTATAAATATGTGTGTATAATTCCATATATACAGAATATTACTCAGCCATAAAAAGAATGAAATCTTGCCATTTGCAAAAACATGGATGAATCTAGAAGGCATAAAGCTAAGTGAAATAAGTCACAGAAAGACAAATTCTGTATGATTTCACTCATATCTAGAATTTAAGAAACAAAACAAATGGACAAAGGAAAAAAGAGACAAACCAAGAAACGGACCCTTAACTGTAGAGAACAAACTGATAGTTACCAGAGGAAAGGTGAGTGGGAGACGGGTGAAATAGGTGAAGGAGATTAATGATATACTTATGGTGATGAGCACTGATCAATGTGTAGAATTGGTGAATCATTACACTGTGAACCTGAAACTAATGTAACACTGTATGTTAATTACCCTTGAATAAAAAAAAATAATTTGAAGTTATCATGTTTAAGAAGTATTGATCCAGAATTTTTTAGCCATTTCAGTATACTGCATGAGACCAGGCTCAACATTTATTCATTAAATATTGTATAATTATTTATATTTTATGGTTTTATGTTTGATATTTGAGCATGTTATTATAATGCAATATTTGATGCTTTCATTACATTTTGTGTTGTCCTCTTTAAAACATTTTATTTTTATATTTATTCACTCAGGCACATACAAATATATCCACTGATTTATCCAATGTGCTGAACAGATATTTTCTATTATGCCAGGCATTTGAATGGGAAACACAGTTCTAAAAGCCATTTTTCATATCAATGTTTCACTTGTTGCTAAGTTTTTCCTAGCAGTCTACTATATACTCCTTCTCCCAGAGACACTAGAGCTCAAATCTAGCCATTGTCAATTTTCAGAAGTCAGCAACACATCTCCCTTTTCCAGTGTAAACCGTAAATGACCACTTCCACAAACACTTGTGCCCCTCTTTGTTCAGCGACTCTTGATTTTTGCTACGACTGCATTACTATTGGGGTCATTTTGCCTTATATTTATTGCGACATCTTATTTCTTGGACTTTCCTGTCTCCTAGGAACTCAATACAGTCACACCCCTTCTCAACACAGCCATGGTACATGTAAATTTTGTTTTCTCATATGCTTTTCCTTTCATTAAGCAATGGGCCCTAATTTAGGGCAAACATCCCCCTAGTTTGAGAATGTGGTTATCTCTTATGGTCATGTTTTATGAAAAGTAAGACCTAAGTCACATACCTAAAAAGAAGCGCAGTAAACAGAACCTTAGCAACTTACTGGTCATATGACTTAGAACCAAATAAAGATAGAAAAAAAGAAAATCGTTGGAAGCAGGTTTTTCTGTTTTGTGTGGGTCTCTTTATTTATTTGCCCTATTAGGAGAGGATATGCATACTTGAAGTGCTGTAAAGGAAGGCACTAGGTATAGTAACAATAGGAGACATGAAACTGAGGAAAATGTTTTCATGACAGGGAAGATTTAAAGAAAAAAAGCACACAATAAGATGGTTCCAGTGGCCTTTGAGGACGAAGAAGAAAAGGGGAAGAAAATGTCTTTTCCTAGTGATTCCAAGTGGTCTTTGTAATTGAGATTTTGCCAGTTAATTCAAGGCCAAATGTTTATAAATTTGAAATTTACTCTAAAATGTCTGCATATGCATATCTAGGTTAATTGTCTATGACTTTGGAAGTGGGTAATTAGCATTTGAAGGTCTCTATTAATAAGTGTACACTGTATAAATGGCTATGACCAACTGTTATCTAAATTTGCACCAGGAGGTTTTTTTGGTTTTTTTGTTTTGCTTTGTTTTTGTTTTATTTTAATGGTAGGGATGCAAGAAATAATTTCCCTGGAGAAATGGATAACGTTCAAAAAATGTGTTTTGCAAAAAAATTATATAGGCATTACCATCTTTGCATGAATAAAGTATAAAACCTGATAAACTCAGCAGGCAAGTGCTTAACGAAAAATTCTGTCATCTGACCCAGTTAGAACACAGGAGTAAACCCGTGACTCTAGGTGCTTCTCAAAATGCCCTATAATGGAGGTGGTGGGGGTGGGAGGTCATCTGCTAGCTTATACTGATAATTTACTGATAATTTATATGGCTTTTTCTGGCTTCTTGATATTTAATATTTTTATATGTAGACAATCTTTTAGTCTAACATAGCACGTGCTAGAGTGGTACTAGGGAATGAGGGAAAACATCAATATTTATTCATATAATCTGAAAATTGTTTATTTTATTTTAATAATGCAATAGTAGTTCATTTACACCTTTGATCAGTTTGTGAAACTGATATATACTTCTGCTTTCTATTAATTGAAAAGAAAATTAGTTCTCAGTAATAGCTCAGTACCAAACACATGTTAATAGTCCTGTAAGGGTAATTACAGCCATGAGTAGGAGGGCTCCTTTATCATAATGGAGGCCTCAGCATTCTTGTTAATATGTAGCCAGTTGTTACAATCTTTAGGTAGAGAGTACAATTCTAGGAACAAGGTTCCTAATTTAAAATTATAATTTTTTTTTCATTTGGGAATTAATTCATTAAATCATCTAAATTCTTGCCTGCTACTGTTTGCCAAGGACTGAAAATATAAAAGCAGAAAAGAAATGGTCTCTTTTTCTGAAGCAGCTTACAAGCTGTGGAAAGAAACAGACAAGGAATTATTATTATACAGTGTATAATGACATGAATACATAGGCTGAAAACCCTGAGATTCAGAAAGCACAATTCTTTCAAGAATTACAAGGTGTTTTGGTAGATCTGGAGCATAAGCAGGGAGGAAAAGAAAAGAAATGTGAGCTAAGGGTGGCTGATACCTAGAGGTCAGCTCTAGTTTGGATTTTTCCTGAGGGCACCGGTGTGAAATTGAAAAGTTTTTAAATGTGAAGTGGCATTCTCTCCATAGAGCCCTCCGCCCAACAGCCCCTTTTCATAGCTCAGTAGACAGAGAACGCCTGAGGCATATTCCAGAGTGAGACTATTGTGTCCTTTACAGAAGTCATTGTCACTGTCACCCTGGAGACTGTATCCTCCATGAGTCTCAGGGAAGCCAGAAGCACTGTCTTTATTCTCAGTGAAAAGTCATCCATAATAAGGTATCCTTCCCTGAACCTCTAAGTAGATAGTTTTTTTTTGATTGTTTGCTATATTTTTCTTTGACAATATGACCCAAAAAGCATTTTTCTCAGTGGAATGCACCTCATCACATCTTAAATGCCCGGAAGGGCTATGGGTAGGTGAAAAATGCAAGGCAGTCTCCTGTTCAAATTTTTGACCTTCCACATTTTCTGAAGAGAAATGGAGGTGCTGATGGAGAGGGTGATCCCAACTGGAACAGAGCTCATGCTCTAGGACCCAGAAGCCAAGGTTAAAGAGAAAATCTGGATCCACAGTTTCGTTAACGTTGAAAAGCTGCCCCAGAACAGAATCAGAACGGAGCATTGGGAACAATGTTTGAGTTCATTATATCCACTAAAGGCTGTTCTATTTATCTTTTGGCAAAGTGTGGCAAGGAAATTGTTCTTAATCAGAAAACCCTATTTTAATATCTAAAATTTCAAAATATTTTGATGAAACTTTAAATGTATTGCCTGAAAAGATTATTTCTTTTTATACTGATCTATCCAAAACCTGAAAGATGTTCCACCCCATACTTGTGTGTGGATCACAGCATGTATTACATTGTGTGTTATTTCAGGTTTTTCTCTTTTTAGAAGATAGCTTCAACTTTCATTCTGGTGCTAGTGAGTTCATGAGGAGTCATTTAACTTACAGATAAATTTTTTAATGTTTATTTTTATTTTTGAGAGAAAGAGAGACAGAGACAGAGTATGAGTGGAGGAAGGGCAGAGACAGAGGGAGACCCAGAATGTAAAGCAGGCTCCAGGCTCTGAACTGTCAACAGAGAGCCTGACGCGGGGCTCAAACTCAGGAACCCAACCAGGAGATCATGACCTGAGCTGAAGTTGGACACTTAACCGACTAAGCCACTCAGGTGCCCCAATTTAATTTACAGATAAATAAGGTCTATTATATAATCTATTTCTCTTACCAAAATAAGGTGATTTTGTTCTTGTTTCTCTTTCTGTCTATAATTTTTTCTCAATTGGTTAGCAGAGTGCACTCTTAAAAAACAAGCTGTAAAATATTAAAGTGTATTTTTTAGGAGAGAGATTTTTAAACATCATGATTGACAAAAGAGTGTAAGAAATATAAATATGTACATCAGCTTCAGTGACTCCTGAGATGTAGGGTTTTTCACTGTGAGTTTAATATTCCTTTTATACAGAAATATTTTCATAACTTCTCACCAAGAATGGAAATGCCTTGTTATCTTTCTCTCCTTCTTTCTTATAAACGTCCTCTTTTGTTTTGTAGGTTGCTGTTGTGAGAATAATAAAAGATAAGGCCAAAAAAATCAAGTGTTATTTTAGTGTTGAACTTTGATACCTGTTGCTATAATCAAGGTGCTTTTATTTCATCTCTCAAAAATGAGATACATGTTTTCCTGACTAAAACTTTTCTTTTTCAATAAAACCTTACTCTATCATATATGTTTTAACTCTAAAGACAGTGCACCAGAATTCCCTCAAAGAACAAGAATACCAGGAAGTTCAAAATACATCTATCATTCTCAGAATGAGGAAAAAAAAACACCTTCTCAGTTTTTTGGGGTGCCTGGCTGGTCCAGTTGGAAGAGCATGTGACTCTTGATCTTGGGGGTGTGGGTGCTACACGTTGGGTGTAGAGATTACATAAATAAATAAATAAATAAATAAATAAATAAATAAACAAACAAACATTTAAAACAAAAACTACATCCTCTTTGATTTCTGAGAATGCAGAAAGGTAAAGGAAAAGCATTAAACCATAAAAACCAACAACAAAAAACAATATTTAGCAAAGTTTATTTTTTCAAAATAAATTATATCATTGACCTTAGTATTTTTTTAAACGTCTATGAAAGCTAAAAGAAAGCTTACTCTTTGTTAATCCCTAAAAACAGATAGTACTGGTCTTCTTTTACATTAGTTCCTGCAGAAATGTATATGGATAAATTGACATAATATTGCATATTTACACGCATACACACACACACACACACACACACACACACACACACACACATACACTTACATGTTAAAACAAAATCTTTTAAAGGCTGTAGTACTTTCCCAAATAATTATCTTTAAATAAAAATATCCATATGTTGTGGGGTGGTTGGGTGGCTCAGTCTGTTTAGCATCTGACCCTTGATTTCAACTCAGGTCATGATCTTGCTGTTTGTGGTTTCTAGCCCCACATCAGGCTGTGCACTGACAGTGCAGAGCCTGCTTTAGATCTCTTTCTCTCTCTCTGTCCCTCCCCCCACTCTCAAAAATAAATAATCATTTAAAAAATACATCCATATGTTGGGAGACAGTTCTCCATGGACTTTCTCCATAACTAAAATCAGCTTTTTCCAGATATCTTTTCAAGGATGCTTGTATAGAAAACAGCTTTGGAAGAGAGATGTAGTGCCTCTCTTCAGGGCAAAGAATAGATACATTTCCTGAACAAAATAATACACCACCTCTTTGCAGGTGTTCTTGAATATTGTGGCAGGTTTGCTAGCATCCTGCTTACAAAATTGAGGCTCTCCTAGGCTTATGGTTCCTTAGCTATGATATAAACCTGTGGTGCACATGTAGCATCTACCTGGGCCCCTCCTCAGCTCTCCTGTTGGACTTGGGGAGCAAAGGGAACTGATGCAAGCATTCAGGTCATCCTGCCTTCCTGCATGTTATGTAATACAGGCATTTGACTCCAACCTAGAAATCCCCATTCTTCTGCCACCATCCATAAATCAGGGGTAGGCAAATTTGTCCAGTTACAAATAGGCTGAAATTTCAAATTTTTTATACTTCTCAACACCTTAATGATGTGGTTTTGGACTGAAAGGGGTCTGGAGCCATCAGCCAAGAAAGAATTCTTGAGATGTATTTGGTTCAAAAAGGTGATTTTATTAAAGCACAGGGACAGGCCCCATGAGCAGAAAGAGCTGCCCTGTCACTGTGAGGAAACTGATTATATACTTGGGTGTTGGGGGAGGTAAAGGCAAGGTAAGTTTCCGAAAGGATTTTCATATGCTGAAGAAGACTTGTGATACCAGATGCCTTGATATTGTCAAGCTTAAGCTGTTTTTCCCTCTAGCAGAGCATTAACATTAAGACAGTAGGGAATTCCTGTTATATTCTGCCTGCCTTAAGTATTTGTCAATGGGCTGCAGGCTATAAGGAAATTTAATTTTATCTACCATTTCCTTCTACCTTTGTTTCCCATATCACTTACTATATACACAACTAGCAAATAATGTAAAACAACATCTATCTTATGTATGCTTCTATTGTTGATATATGATTACTTAGGTAAAGCACACAGTTCTTTTTCTTCTAATTTTTTTTTTTTTTGATAGAGAGAGAGCACATGCAAGCACACAAGTGGGGGTGGGGGGCCAGAAGGAGAGAAAGAGAATCCCAAGCATATTCCATGCTTAGCACCATCCCACGACCCCAGGATCATGACCTGAGCAGAAACCAAGGATCAGATGCTCAACTCAGGTGCCCCAAGTGCACAGTTCTTAAATGTACAAATTAATGAGTTTTGACTAACATATACCTACCATATCCCCCACAAAATATAGACAAGTTCTATAACTTTGGTGATTTCTTTTGTATCTCTTTCAACCAGCCCCTACTATGAACATTTTCAGTCAAAAATTGTTCTTATTTCTTTCCCCATAAATTAGTTTGCCTGTTCTTGAAGTTCATTTGTATTAAAACATTTGTATGGGTTCTTTTTAGTCTACTGCTTGTTCTCAAAATAATGTCCTGAAAGTCATCCATACTGTTGTGTAGATTGTATCTTGCTATTTATTGCTGAGTAGAATTTCATAGAATTTATTTGTACAATTTGTTACCCATTCTTGTTTTGATAGACACTTATATTTTTTCCAGTTTTTAGTTCTTATGAGTAAAACTGCATCAAATATTCCTTATAAGTCTCTTTGTGAACATATGTTGGGTAAATATCTAAAAGTGTTTATAATATAAAACAGGTATATGGCATACATTTAGCTTTTAAAGAAACTGTCAACTAGATTGGCAAAGTGGCTCTACCATTTTATACTCCTACTAGGAAAGTATGAAAGTTCCAGTTATTCTTCATCATCGCCAACGTTTTGGTTTTTTAATTGTACCCATCCTAGTGAGTGTAGAGTTTGTTTTGCATTTCCATAATGAGAAACAATGTTGAGTAATTTTTCATGTGCTCACTGGTTATTGGTATATATTCTTTTGTGAAATGTCTGACCGAATTTTGCTTATTAAAAAAAATTGTGCTATTTATCTTATCACTGATTTGTAGAGATCTTTTATATATCATTTTTCAGACACACATGCATAGACACACATACTCATATATTATATGTGTACATGTATTAAATACTTCCAATCTATAGCTTTCATTTTTATGTTCTACTGGTAAATTCTGATTAATGAGTTTTATTTTTTGTGAAGTTCTATTTATCTTTTTAAAAATTTTTGATAAGGGCACTGTGGGTTCAACCCATTTTAAACTAATTTTTTTTATGGTTTGAGATATGGGTTAAAGTATATTGTTTTTCTCTATAGACACTGTTTTTCTTAAAAGATATCCAGTTGCAGCACGACTGACAATAGCCAAAGTATGGAAAGAGTCCGAGTATCCATCGACTGATTAATGGATAAAGAATATGTGGTATATATACACAATGAAATATTACTTGGTGATCAAAAAAGAATGAAATGTTGCCATTGCAACAACATGAATGGAACTACAGTGCATTATACTAAGTGAAGTAAGTCAGTCAGGGAAAGACAAATATTACGTGACTGTGGAATTTAAGATACAAAACAGATGAACATAAGGGAAGGGAAACAAAAATAATATAAAAATAGAGAGGGATACAAACCATAAGAGACTCTTAAATACAGAGAACAAACTTAGGATTGCTGGAGGGGTGCTGGAGCGGATGGGCTAAATAGGCAAGGGGCATTAAGGAGGACACTTGTTGGGATGAGCACTGGATATTATATGTAAGTGAAAAATCACTAAATTCTATTCCTGAAAACATTATTACACTATATATTAACTAACTTGGATTTAAATTAAGAAAATAAAGATATCCAGCTGTTCTACTATTTTGTTGAAGACTTGCCCTTCTCCAATGAACTGCACTGATGCAATTCAACTGCCTATGTATGTGTGTATCTTAACATATTACATGCCTATAGTATCCCAAAGCTGAACTCAATAGTCATTTCCAGGTGTGTTGGTATTTATTTGGTATTTGTAATTTTGATTAATAATTAATTTTTTATCTGTACCTGAATATAGTACTTATATATCAGCCCCAAAGCTATTTCTGCATGAAAAAATAAAGTTTTCCAAATAAAAATTTCAGTTTTGGTCTAAAATACCATGTTCAGATTAATACCTTGATTGTCTCAAAATATAAAGAATATTTTACAAAAGCAGCATATAGATAGCTTTAAACAGATGTTTATGAACTATTTTATAGACCATATAAGACCATTAACAAAAAGGCTAATGTTTATTGGCTGTCTAATTCTCAAATCTCTTATTTTGAATCAAATTTGCATAGGTTCCCAGTGCTCTTCAATATAAAACATACTATTTGTAAATACATACTATAGAAGAAATCCATTGAGAATGTGAAGTAGTAAGATATTCTCCCTCTGGGGGCACCTGGGTGACTCAGTTTGTTATGCATCTGACTTTGCCTCAGGTCATGATCTCACAGTTCAGGAGTTTGAGCCCCACCTCAGGCTTGGTGCTGACAGCTCAGAGCCTCCAGATGGATTCAGATTCTGTCTCTCCTCTCTCTGCCCCTCCCCCACTTGTACTCTGTCTCTCTCTGTCTCTCTCTCAAAAAACTAAACATTAAAAAAATAAATAAGGCTTGAATATGGGGGGGTTCCGGAAGATGGCGGCGTAGGAGGACGCGGGGCTCACAGCGCGTCCTGCCAATCACTTAGATTCCACCTACACCTGCCTAAAGAACCCAGAAAACCGCCAGAGGATTAGCAGAAGGGAGTCTCCGGAGTCAAGCGCAGACTAGAGGCCCACGGAAGAGGGTAGGAAGGGCGGCGAGGCGGTGCGCGCTCCACGGACTGGCGGGAGGGAGCCGGGGCGGAGGGGCGGCTCGCCGGCCAAGCAGAGCCCCCGAGTCTGGCTGGCAAAAGCGGAGGGGCCGGACAGACTGCGTTCCGACAGCAAGCGCGACTTAGCGTCTGGGAGGTCATAAGTTAACAGCTCTGCTCGGAAAGCGGGAAGGCTGGAGGACAAAGGGAGGGAGAGCTGCTGAGCCCCCGGACGGCAGAGCTCAGCTTGGCGGGGAACAAAGGCGCCAGCGCCATCTCCCCCGCCCATCCCCCAGCCAAAATCCCAAAGGGAACCAGTTCCTGCCAGGGAACTTGCTCGCTCCGCGCAAACACCCAACTCTGTGCTTCTGCGGAGCCAAACCTCCGGCAGCGGATCTGACTCCCTCCCGCTGCCACAGGGCCCCTCCTGAAGTGGATCACCTAAGGAGAAGCGAGCTAAGCCTGCCCCTCCAGCCCCCGTGCACCTTGCCTACCCACCCCAGCTAATACGCCAGATCCCCAGCAACACAAGCCTGGCAGTGTGCAAGTAGCCCACACGGGACACGCCACCCCACAGTGAATCCCGCCCCTAGGAGAGGGGAAGAGAAGGCACACACCAGTCTGACTGTGGCCCCAGCAGTGGGCTGGGGGCAGACATCGGGTCGGACTGCGGCCCCGCCCACTAACTCCAGTTATACACCACAGCACAGGGGAAGTGCACTGCAGGCCCTCACCACGCCAGGGACTCTCCAAAATGACCAAACGGAAGAATTCCCCTCAGAAGAATCTCCAGGAAATAACAACAGCTAATGAACTGATCAAAAAGGATTTAAATAATATAACAGAAAGTGAATTTAGAATAATAGTCATAAAATTAATCGCTGGGCTTGAAAACAGTATACAGGACAGCAGAGAATCTCTTGCCACAAAGATCGAGGGACTAAGGAACAGTCACGAGGAGTTGAAAAACGCTTTAAACGAATTGCAAAACAAAATGGAATCCACGATGGCTCGGCTTGAAGAGGCAGAGGAGAGAATAGGTGAACTAGAAGATAAAGTTATGGAGAAAGAGGAAGCTGAAAGAAAGAGAGATAAAAAAATCCAGGAGTATGAGGGGAAAATTAGAGAACTAAGTGATACACTAAAAAAAAATAATATACGCATAATTGGTATCCCAGAGGAGGAAGAGAGAGGGAAGGGTGCTGAAGGGGTACTTGAACAAATTATAGCTGAGAACTTCCCTGAACTGGGGAAGGAAAAAGGCATTGAAATCCAAGAGGCACAGAGAACTCCCTTCAGACGTAACTTGAATCGATCTTCTGCACGACATATCATAGTGAAACTGGCAAAATACAAGGATAAAGAGAAAATTCTGAAAGCAGCAAGGGATAAACGTGCCCTCACATATAAAGGGAGACCTATACGACTCGTGACTGATCTCTCCTTTGAAACTTGGCAGGCCAGAAAGGCTTGGCACGATATCTACAGTGTGCTAAACAGAAAAAATATGCAGCCGAGAATCCTTTATCCAGCAAGTCTGTCATTTAGAATAGAAGGAGAGATAAAGGTCTTCCCAAACAAACAAAAACTGAAGGAATTTGTCACCACGAAACCAGCCCTACAAGAGATCCTAAGGGGGATCCTGTGAGACAAAGTACCAGAGACATCACTACAAGCATAAAACATACAGACATCACAATGACTCTAAACCCATATCTTTCTATAATAACACTGAATGTAAATGGATTAAATGCGCCAACCAAAAGACATAGGGTATCAGAATGGATAAAAAAACAAGACCCATCTATTTGCTGTTTACAAGAGACTCATTTTAGATCTGAGGACACCTTTAGATTGAGAGTGAGGGGATGGAGAACTATTTATCATGCTCCTGGAAGCCAAAAGAAAGCTGGAGTAGCCATACTTATATCAGACAAACTAGACTTTAAATTAAAGGCCGTAACAAGAGATGAAGAAGGGCATTATATAATAATCACAGGGTCTATCCACCAGGAAGAGCTAACTATTATAAATGTCTATGCGCCAAATACCCGAGCCCCCAGATATATAAAACAATTACTCATAAACATAAGCAACCTTATTGATAAGAATGTGGTCATTGCAGGGGACTTTAACACCCCACTTACAGAAATGGATAGATCATCTAGACACACAGTCAATAAAGAAACAAGGGCCCTGAATGATACATTGGATCAGATGGACTTGACAGATATATTTAGAACTCTGCATCCCAAAGCAACAGAATATACTTTCTTCTCGAGTGCACATGGAACATTCTCCAAGATAGATCATATACTGGGTCACAAAACAGCCCTTCATAAGTTTACAAGAATTGAAATTATACCATGCATACTTTCAGACCACAATGCTATGAAGCTTGAAATCAACCACAGGAAAAAGTCTGGAAAACCTCCAAAAGCATGGAGGTTAAAGAACACCCTACTAACGAATGAGTGGGTCAACCAGGCAATTAGAGAAGAAATTAAAACATATATGGAAACAAATGAAAATGAAAATACAACAATCCAAACGCTTTGGGATGCAGCGAAGGCAGTCCTGAGAGGAAAATACATTGCAATCCAGGCCTATCTCAAGAAACAAGAAAAATCCCAAATACAAAATCTAACAGCACACCTAAAGGAAATAGAAGCAGAACAGCAAAGGCAGCCTAAACCCAGCAGAAGAAGAGAAATAATAAAGATCAGAGCAGAAATAAACAATATAGAATCTAAAAAAACTGTAGAGCAGATCAACGAAACCAAGAGTTGGTTTTTTGAAAAAATAAACAAAATTGACAAACCTCTAGCCAGGCTTCTCAAAAAGAAAAGGGAGATGACCCAAATAGATAAAATCATGAATGAAAATGGAATGATTACAACCAATCCCTCAGAGATACAAACAATTATCAGGGAATACTATGAAAAATTATATGCCAGCAAATTGGACAACCTGGAAGAAATGGACAAATTTCTAAACACCCACACTCTTCCAAAACTCAATCAGGAGGAAATAGAAAGCTTGAACAGACCCATAACCAGCGAAGAAATTGAATCGGTTATCAAAAATCTCCCAACAAATAAGAGTCCAGGACCAGATGGCTTCCCAGGGGAGTTCTACCAGACGTTTAAAGCAGAGATAATACCTATCCTTCTCAAGCTATTCCAAGAAATAGAAAGGGAAGGAAAACTTCCAGACTCATTCTATGAAGCCAGTATTACTTTGATTCCTAAACCAGACAGAGACCCAGTAAAAAAAGAGAACTACAGGCCAATATCCCTGATGAATATGGATGCAAAAATTCTTAATAAGATACTAGCAAATCGAATTCAACAGCATATAAAAAGAATTATTCACCATGATCAAGTGGGATTCATTCCTGGGATGCAGGGCTGGTTCAACATTCGCAAATCGATCAACGTGATACATCACATTAACAAAAAAAAAGAGAAGAACCATATGATCCTGTCAATCGATGCAGAAAAGGCCTTTGACAAAATCCAGCACCCTTTCTTAATAAAAACCCTTGAGAAAGTCGGGATAGAAGGAACATACTTAAAGATCATAAAGGCCATTTATGAAAAGCCCACAGCTAACATCATCCTCAACGGGGAAAAACTGAGAGCTTTTTCCCTGAGATCAGGAACACGACAGGGATGCCCACTCTCACCGCTGCTGTTTAATATAGTGCTGGAAGTGCTAGCATCAGCAATCAGACAACAAAAGGAAATCAAAGGCATCAAAATTGGCAAAGATGAAGTCAAGCTTTCGCTTTTTGCAGATGACATGATATTATACATGGAAAAGCCGATAGACTCCACCAAAAGTCTGCTAGAACTGATACATGAATTCAGCAAAGTTGCAGGATACAAAATCAACGTGCAGAAATCAGTTGCATTCTTATACACTAACAATGAAGCAACAGAAAGACAAATGAAGAAACTGATCCCATTCACAATTGCACCAAGAAGCATAAAATACCTAGGAATAAATCTAACCAAAGATGTAAAAGATCTGTATGCTGAAAACTATAGAAAGCTTATGCAGGTAATTGAAGAAGATATAAAGAGATGGAAAGACATTCCCTGCTCATGGATTGGAAGAATAAATATTGTCAAAATGTCAATACTACCCAAAGCTATCTACACATTCAATGCAATCCCAATCAAAATTGCACCAGCATTCTTCTCGAAACTAGAACAAGCAATCCTAAAATTCATATGGAACCACAAAAGGCCCCGAATAGCCAAAGTAATTTTGAAGAAGAAGACCAAAGCAGGAGGCATCACAATCCCAGACTTTAGCCTCTACTACAAAGCTGTCATCATCAAGACAGCATGGTATTGGCATAAAAACAGACACATAGACCAATGGAATAGAATAGAAACCCCAGAACTAGACCCACAAACGTATGGCCAACTCATCTTTGACAAAGCAGGAAAGAACATCCAATGGAAAAAAGACAGTCTCTTTAACAAATGGTGCTGGGAGAACTGGACAGCAACATGCAGAAGGTTGAAACTAGACCACTTTCTCACACCATTCACAAAAATAAACTCAAAATGGATAAAGGACCTGAATGTGAGACAGGAAACCATCAAAACCTTAGAGGAGAAAGCAGGAAAAGACCTCTCTGACCTCAGCCGTAGCAATCTCTTACTCGGCACATCCCCAAAGGCAAGGGAATTAAAAGCAAAAGTGAATTACTGGGACCTTATGAAGATAAAAAGCTTCTGCACAGCAAAGGAAACAACCAACAAAACTAAAAGGCAACCAACGGAATGGGAAAAGATATTTGCAAATGACACATCGGACAAAGGGCTAGTATCCAATATCTATAAAGAGCTCATCAAACTCCACACCCGAAAAACAAATAACCCAGTGAAGAAATGGGCAGAAAACATGAATAGACACTTCTCTAAAGAAGACATCCGGATGGCCAACAGGCACATGAAAAGATGTTCAACGTTGCTCCTTATCAGGGAAATACAAATCAAAACCACACTCAGATACCACCTCACGCCAGTCAGAGTGGCCAAAATGAAGAAATCAGGAGACTATAGATGCTGGAGAGGATGTGGAGAAACAGGAACCCTCTTGCACTGTTGGTGGGAATGCAAATTGGTGCAGCCGCTCTGGAAAGCAGTGTGGAGGTTCCTCAGAAAATTAAAAATAGACCTACCCTATGACCCAGCAATAGCACTGCTAGGAATTTATCCAAGGGATACAGGAGTACTGATGCATAGGGGCACCTGTACCCCAATGTTTATAGCGGCACTCTCAACAATAGCCAAATTATGGAAAGAGCCTAAATGTCCATCAACTGATGAATGGATAAAGAAATTGTGGTTTATATACACAATGGAATACTACGTGGCAATGAGAAAAAATGAAATATGGCCTTTTGTAGCAACATGGATGGAACTGGAGAGTGTGATGCTAAGTGAAATAAGCCATACAGAGAAAGACAGATACCATATGGTTTGACTCTTATGTGGATCCTGAGAAACATAACAGAAACCCATGGGGGAGGGGAAGAAAAAAAAAAAAAAAAAAAAAAAAAAAAAAAGAGGTTAGAGTGGGAGAGAGCCAAAGCATTAGAGACTGTTAAAAACTGAGAACAAACTGAGGGTTGATGGGGGGTGGGAGGGAGGGCAGGGTGGGAGGGAGGGCAGGGTGGGTGATGGGTATTGAGGAGGGCACCTTTTGGGATGAGCACTGGGTGTTGTATGGAAACCAATTTGACAGTAAATTTCATATATTAAAAAAAAAAAAAAAAAAAGAAAAAAAATGCTTGAATATGCATTAAAAAAAATCAGAGAAAACGACAAAATAAATAAATAAATAAATAAATAAATAAAGTAAAATAAACATTTTTTTAAAAAGACATTCTATCTCTGTACATATACAAGAAATAATAATATCTGCCAACAGAAATACAATTTATAATTCTTCAAAGAACTATAGAGAGCTTTTAAGACTCATTTTAGTACAGCATAGTTATTACTTCCTGAATGAAACCTTTAGGATAATGGATTTTTAAAATTCTCTTTTCTCAAGCCATTCAATCCAAACTTCCTGAAATATTTTGCAAAAGCCTAGAAATGTTACTAATGTTAATGTACAGTTTCATATTTAAAGTCCCTATAAATGATAGTTTTAGATGTTATACATCTCTAATAGATAATTTCCATTACATTTTAGTAATGTACACACCACAGGAGATGATAATAGACATGGAAACCAAACTTAACGTTAATGAACTTTCTACATATTAGACACTTTGGGTAAAGTTTTTGCATGGTGTGCAAGGGAGTGGAAGTACAACTCTAATTGGCCTTAATTGGAGATGCATAATTAATTCTCTTCATACTGTGCTAAAATTCCAGTGTCTGTTGTTTCAATTGGCCTCTAAATAGGAAGATGAAAAAATGTGGTATAGTAATAATGTTTATGAAATAAACTTTGAAATATAAAATACTTCTTATAAAATAATCATGGATCTTTTTATATTGGTATGTGAATTATTTTTCCTTTCGTTTAAGACTACAAACTAATATTTAAATATATGTGTTGGAAAGATGATTGTATGAATTCTCCTTATACAAACTAGCAGTTTTAAAAGTCACTTATAAAAGAACTCACCAAACTCCACACCCAAAAAACAAATAATCCAGTGAAGGAATGGGCAGAAGATATGAATAGACACTTTTCCAAAGAAAAAATCCAGATGGCCAATAGACACATGAAACGATGTTCAACGTCACTCATCATCGGGGAAATACAAATCAAAGCCACACTGAGATACTACCTCACACCAGTCAGAGTGACTAAAATGAACAACTCAGGAAACTACAGATGCTGGCGAGGATGTGGAGAAACGGGAACCCTCTTGCACTGTTGGTGGGAATGCAAATTGGTGCAGCCGCTCTGGAAAACAGTGTGGAGGTTCCTCAAAAACTTAAAACTAGATCTACCCTATGACCCAGCAATAGCACTGGTAGGAATTTACCCAAGGGATACAGGAGTGCTGATGCACAGGGGCACTTGTACCCCAATGTTTATAGCAGCACTTTCAACAATAGCCAAATTATGGAAAGAGCCTAAATGTCCATAAAGTGATGAATGGATAAAGAAATTGTGGTTTATATACACAATGGAGTACTACATGGCAATGAGGAAGAATGAAATATGGCCTTTTGTAGCAACGTGGATGGAACTGGAGAGTGTTAAGCTAAGTCATACAGAGAAAGACAGATACCATATGTTTTCACTCTTATGTGGATCCTGAGAAACTTAACAGAATTGGGGAGGGGGAAGGGAAGGGGAAAAAAAAGTTACAGAGAGGGAGGGAGGCAAACCATAAGGGAAACCATAAACTCGTGAATGCTGAGAACAAACTGAGGGTTGATGGAGGGTGGGGGAGAAGGGAAAGTGGGTGATAGACATTGAGGAGGGCACTTGTTGGGATAAGCACTGGGTATTGTATGAACACCAATTTGACAATAAATTGTATTTAAAAAAAAAGTCACTGGGGAGCCTGGGTGGCTCTGTCTGTTAAGCATCTGACTTCGGCTCAGGTCAGGATCTCACAGTTTGTGAATTTGGGCCCCATGTCGGGCTCTGTGCTGACAGCTCACAGCCTGGAGCCTGCTTTGGATTCTGTGTGTCTCCCTCTCTCTCTGCCCCTCCTCTGCTCACACTCTCTTTCTCTCTCTCAAAAATAAATACACATTAAAAATGTTTTAAAAAGTCACTTACAAGAGTATGGTATAGTGGAACTTATAAATAAATAAATAAAATTAAGGTTTGAGATTAAACTTTCAAAAAAAGTACTAAAATAAATCAGGAAGAATTCTGAAGTAATATAAATTACTTCAGGATTGATTGCCAGTCTTAAATAAATTCATAAAATAATAATTTGAATCCTCTATTTTATTATTCCCCCAAACACTACATCATGAAAATTTATATTACTGTCATAATGATATGAGAGAATTTTTAAATGCAGAGAAGAAAGCACGATTATGGAAAAGAAACAGAAAAACAAAACATGATGTTGCAACTATGAAACCATTTTAATTTTGTTTCAAATCCATTTAAATGCATTTTTAGTTCAATAATGGATTGACTATAATCAGATCACATTACGCTATAATTGACTCATTGAGTTTAATGTGACAAGAGGTTGTTAAGAGGCATGTCTTGTATATTATTTATTTGAAAGATCAATTTTTGGATGATCTTATTGATGTCTACAGATAAGCTGATGATGCAATCCAGAATTGGGAATTGGGGATACTGTTATTTCTTCCCTGTGAGAGTACTTATAGTTAAAATCTTTGTCTTTATGTTAAAATAATTATATATGTCTTTATCTTCAAAATAACCAAAAACATCTGTACTTTGCCGATAAACCTCCATGAAGTTTAAAAATAACTGAATTACTGAAGGCAAAAATGCAGTTTCCTCCTGTGCAGTATGTTTCTATCAATACTGCATATGTCCTTTGTTATGACTTAACACATGATGTAATTTACAAGTACTTGAAAAATTACCAAGTATATTTTATCAATAGAGAGGACTATTTTCATTGATTCATTCAAAGAAGATGTTTTAATGTTTTAACTATTCTCAACTCCTCACATATGGAAGAATGGTTATTATTATTGCCCAATATTCCTGGATAATTGCTTGAACACTATATAATCCAACAAAACTGATAACTATAAAAGTTTAGAGAAAATATGTCCATCATTCTAATTTTTCTGTGACAATGGTTCACGCATATGGCTTATGATGAAACACAACTGGAGATTAAATTCATTGAGTTACAAAGTGTATCTATATTAACTCCACAGATGATATGAAATACTTCCAGTATTAAAAAATGAGAAAACCCTGGGGTGCCTGGGTGACTCAGTTGGTTGAGCATCTCACTTTGGTTCAGGTCATGATCTCACAGTTCGTGAGTTCCAGCCCCAGGTGTGGCTCTGTGCGGACAGCTCAGAGCCTGGAGCCTGCTTCGGATTCTGTGTCTCCCTCTCTCTCTGCCCCTCCTCCACTTGCTCTCTGTCTCTCTCTCTCAAAAATAAACAATTTTTTTTAAATGGGAAAACCCTAATGTTTAATATTGGAAAGGAGCTAAAAACCTGAAATTTTGTTCAATGTATGGGAGAATGCCAGTTTTATTCACTGCTATAGATGGAGTATATTACAGTGCTGCTTCTTACAAGGTGCTCACTAAATATTTGTTGAATGAATGGATGGATGAGTAATGGCTGACACAGATAAATCAAATCAGTCAGTTTTAGAACTAGATATTTCAGTGAATACCAGTTTATTCGAATATATTTATGAAACCATCAATATCTCGGTAACAGTTTCTTTGTTGTTGTTGTTGTTGTTAAAATTAATACAATCATTTTCTAAATGTTTTAAGGAAATTCAATGCAGATTGAGTAGAAACTGCCAAATAAATGATGCCTTTCCCACTTTCGCAAAAGCTGTCAGAGTAATCTGGTTTAATCATTTCCTGCTATGATAATAGCACCCTTCTTGACCAGGAAAAAAAACAAAACCAAAAACACAACGGAACTCCTGAGCGCTAAGGGATGAAATGGAAGTGCCTAAAAAATCATAGCAGACTTTGGGGCACCTGGGTAGCTCAGTCAGTTAATCATCCAACTCTTGATTTCAGCTCGGGTCAGGATCTCATGATTTGTGGGTTCAAGCCCTGAGTCAGGCTCTGTGCTGACAGCGTAGAGCCTGCTTTGGATTCTCTCTCTTCTCACTTTCTTTTTTTTCCCTTCTCTGCTCTCTCTCTCTCAAAATAAATAAATGAACTTAAAGAAATTTTTAAAAAATCACAATAGACTCTTTTTTTTTTAGTAGTGGTTTCAACTACTGCACTTGCAGGCTATAGTAGATACTCACATTTTGACCAGTACAAACACACATATAAAGATCTATTTGCCCTGACTACAAAAAAAAAAAAAAAAAAGCTAAATCTACAGTACATATTACAGGTAAAAATAGGACATTCATATTTGATCAGGTCTGATTCCAGTATACATACTGTTTAATCCCAATTTACTAAACCGCATGCCCAATATCTTTTTTGATGTATTATAACATATCATTCTGTAAATGCATTTTACACCAACAGTCTTAAAATGAGCTTTCCTTTACTATATTTTTTTACTGATGTAAATTATTAAATATTTATCTACTACTACATAGATACGAAAACAAAAACAGAATCCAAAAGTTGTGAAATTACTAGGTAGTCATTTAAGTTATAAGAAATATTGAAAATATTGAAGGTTTTATCATCACAGAATAAAACAAAATCTGTTTTGAGTTTATGCATTAAGGGTCAAACACCCTCTATGGTGTTGATGGGTTAAACCAATTTCTTCCTTTTCAGAATATATGTAGTTTTCTTGGATGATTAGACTGAATGTCTTTTTAACCCCATTAAATACACCCAAATATTCATGTATCCAATAAGGAGATCAAATAATACATGCATATATCACTTCACAGTTCTTTTCTTGGACACAGTATTTGTGTGGTTCTATTCTCCTATGATACTTATTTTTGTTATTTCTTTAGTTACCATTCCAGACTGAATTAAACCACAGTTTGAGCTTTCAGTTTATGCGATGATGATGACACTATTCTGCATATAATGGTCCCTTGTCTCTTTTTTTAGTTGTCTATTACTGATAGAATATGAGTAACAAGATCATAAACATTCCTAATTAAGCCATAAGACATGACAGGCTGTGAATTGTGTTGTAATATTTCACACCTAGTGTTCTGCTAAGCATGAGGCTGAAGGCTCCGAGCCATCAATGCACCTAAGCGTGAATTAACTCTGTGCAATTCGTGCCCTGGAGTATCTGCCTTTGATTATGAAACAGTGAATTTGTTTGGCAATTAAGAAAATAACTTTGTTTTGTGTTTGCCCTAATTTAATTTTATGCATGCAGGTTAGACAATATCAGTTTGTTTGGAAAAAAGATTTTTCAAATAATTTAAAATAGACTATGTAATATAATATTCTAAAATCAAAGAGAAACACTATTTACATTTATTTCTTGGATACACTATAGCAAGATTCTCACTTTTGATTTCAACACATTCACTTTTGATGACGATTGACACAATTCTGTGGAAATCATTTTAAAGCCTTTGAGGGTAACTATTGCCTGATGCCCACCATACCATAATGAAATACAGTCTGAATGGTTTTGTCTCACTCAACTATTACCTTAATGCTATAAATGCATGACAGGTAAAAAAGAGAGGGTCATGTTTCAAAGGAAACACCACAGAGGCAGGTGACTTCTCAAATATAACATAGCTAACATTTAGAAAATAATATAGCAGTATATTTTGTGCTCTTCAGATAGTACCCCTTATTACACATGTACTTTGAAATAAAATCATTGAAGATAAAATAATAGCTGTAACATAGAGCTAAACCTTATTTTTAAGTTACTAGGAATTATATAAATGTATAATGTACCATAAAAATTGATAAATTGGTAATCAGGAGAATAATGGCAGGCCACTTAAACAAAGCTATTTAAATGGAAGTATATTATTTTGATAAAACAAATGTTTCTTTGAACACTATTTAATGTCATCTTGCTTTTCCTAATAGTCCTGTGTTCATGATAGAATCAAAAAAGGTGTACCATAAACTTTGCTAGATTGCAAAGAAAATATATCATTAGTTTTAACAACATAGGTTTTGATGTTAGCTAAAACTCAGTTTGTTTTCATGTTACTAATCAAAATCCTTTATGTTAGCATAAAGAACTCCCTTTAGCATTTCTTGTAAGGCAGAGCTAGGGGTCATGAGCTCCCTCAGTTTTTGTTTGTCTGGGAAAGTCTTCATCTGTCCTCTATTTTGGAAGACTTACTGGGTAAAGTATTTTTGTTTGATTTTTTTTTTCTTTAAGCACTTTGAATATATCATTCTACTCTTTCCTGGCCTGCAAGGTTGCTGCTGAGAAATGTGCTGATAGCTGCAGTGGGTTTCCTTGTATGAGATGAGTTTCCTTTCTCTTTTTGCTTTCAATATTCTTTGTGTTTGATTTTTGACAGTTTTATTATAATGTGTTTTGATGTAGTCATTTTGGGGTTGAATTTGCACAGAGACACATAAGCTTCAGGTACCTGCATGTCTGTATCTCTCTCCAGCTTTAGGTAGTTTTCATACATTTTATTTTTAAATCAGTTTTCTGTCTCTTTATCCGCTTCGGGCATCCTCATAATGCAAAAATTGTTTTTGTTGACAATATCCCATAAGCCATATAGGCTTCATGTGCTTTATAATTATTGTGTTCACTTGGTAGTATCATGTTTCTTACAGTCTTGTGTTGGTGGCTCCATGTTTGATGGAGCAGTCACCTGTTCTAGACTTTACATATTGGTTTTGGTGCAGAAAGATCTTTACCTGTGGGAGAGTGTGAGGGTGTCAGCTGGCTGAGGTGTGGCAATTCCAGCTCCAGGAAAGACCCAAGGGTGTTGTCTCCATGCATCTCCATCGGCTGAAGTCAGCATTAGCGATGGGTGCAGGGATTCTCAGTGGCCAATGCTGCGGGTAACTGTAGTGGTGGTAAGGGCTATTAGGGTCTTCTGTGTCAAAGGCTGGTGGGGGACCTCTTGATCTCTTTTTTTCCCACAGGGATGTGGTGGCTGAGAGAGACCCTCGTGGCAGCAGGTCTGGCTTGCGGGCACACTAGGCACACTAGCGGTGGTAGGAGCGCTTCACCTGGTGCGTGGTGCCTGTGGAACAGCCATAGTGCTGGCAACTGGAACACAGGTGCTCCACAGAATGAAAGCAGCTCCAGGGTCCAGGGCACTGGGTAGCCCCCCACATGGTGGCTCAGGTGCCTAAGCAGCTGTAGAGCAGGGTCTGAAGTACTGACACACATGGTAGAGCCAGGGTTCTGAGGTGTGAGGTGTGTGCGTGGTTGGGAGAGAGACTGGACACCCTGGTCCTGGACAGTGCGACAGTACTCCTTCTGAGGGGCACACAGCAGCCTTCCCTCTCCATATGTCTGTGGCAGCAACAGCTGTTGGTTACCTCAGTGGCAAAAACTGCCGGTGTCCTCTGTGGAGCGGGCTGCAGGGGTCCACAATAAACTCTACCAGTAACTTCATCCTCTTGAAGTTAGACACAGTGAATTGCTCTGGTGATATTTAAAAGCTTACCTCCCCTGGAGCCATTTGCTTCCACTGCAAGGGTAATAAACCTAGAGATATTTTTTTTTCCTTTTTACCCCAGAAATATTTGATGATTATTTAGAGGTGAACAAGGTTAGGGGATCTCAGACCTTTGGGGTTTCTCTCCTCTGGTGCAAAATCTGCTGCATGTTCAGATAAATATCTAGCCCTCATTACATCATCATTTAGGGAACTGGAGCATGAGGAATGACTATAGGAAGTATGTACTCTTTAGTTTAGAATGATACATTATAGAATTCTGGAACTGTATACACAAGTCTGGAGTGTGGTAATTAATAGTTATAGGACCACTGGAAAGTAATTTACTGACTTATTTTCTAATCTGTCTTATCATCTCGATTGAATATTTGAATTACTTGAGGAATACTTTTTATTTTTTCCAAGATAGAAGTTACATGTTTAATTTGAAATAATAAAGACAACAACACATTGTATATGAACAATGTACACACAGTCTTTGTACATACTGGCTTGGCCTGGCTGACAATCTCTGGGTTTTCTACACACCTTTGAGGAGAACTTTTTAATTGTCTTTCTTCATATATCTTATTGCATGACTTTTAATACTCTATCACCTAACTAATTAATTACTTAATTTCATCCAGAGATTGAGACAGAATATATTGCCTGTATATTAGGAAACTTTACAACACACAGTGAGAATACATGCATTACAGCAACGACATTAGGAATAGAAATAGAAAGGATAATTTTAATTTAGCAGTAGAATAAATAGAATTAGTCATTCATTAAATGTATCAAACATAAAATAAAATAAATTTTAAGTCTACTGAGTATTGATTGTGATTCTTATTTCCTCCCAAATGCCTTTGTTTATTTCTAAAATTGACATAATCTAAAACTTTGCTATATTTGTTCTTTTTTCCCAAATAAAACATTTTCCAAATATGACATGAGGGAAGAGACTACATCTTATTTACGTTAATGTGTCCAGTGCCAAATGTACTATTTAGAATACAACGTTTGAAAGTAAAAAGAACATAATAGGAGGAGGATGTGATGGGAATAGAAAATTATTAGAAGTTTAGCTGTAAAATGGGGGTTTTAGATTACATGGGTACTCAAGTTAATAATGTTGCACAATAAACCACTTCAAATTTAATGGTTTAAACTTAAATCATTATTTTTAAAGATTCTGTGGGTCAGAAATAGGGGCAGGGTTTGACATGAAAGGAACTTATTTAAGATAAATATGGAAGCCTACGATTTTACTTCTCATTTCATTATCTATGGTGGCTCATTGGTATTCCACTAGTGGTTTTATTGATTGATTTGAATTATTGATTTGAATCGTATTCATCTACCCACCTGTTTCATGCATAAGCAGAGATAACTGGAAGTCTGGAAATGTTACACTTGGAAATATTAAACCTAGTGGTAGTTTCAGGGTAGTGAGACTTCTGGCCAACTAGCTTTGCTCAGAATGGTGTTCCAACAGAGCAGAGTTAAAGCTGATAGCCTCTTTTGACCTACCTTTGGAAGATATATAGCTTCCTTCCCACATATTCTGTTGGTCAAAGCAGTTATAAACTTGTCTAGATTGAAGGAGAAGGAAATTAAATTCTACCTCCCATTGGGGAAATGACAGGTTCACACTGAAAAAGAACATTGGGATGGGAAATGTTGGTATCTCTTGAAAATAAAATTGTTTACCTGGAAATTGGTGAAATTGCCAAAGTAAACTACGAAAAATATAAGACTGATGTCTTAATTTTGAAAATATATTCATTTACTAAATGGCAATAAAAGGGGAACCCATGAGTCAGACATAAGAAAAGTGTCTAAATTAGGAAGAAAATTAGAAAATTCAATGAAATGGAAAATGAAACAGGCCAATAAGAGTAAACAATTGTGCAGCGGTATCTAGGAGGAGAAAACTACCATGATTATTTAATTAAGGGGATCAGACATTTGGTAATAGTCTCATGGTAGGTATGGTAATAGATTCATGAAGGGGAGAAAGTCTCAAGTTTACTGACAACAGTAAGAATCCCTCCCCAAATGCCAGATTCTAATCCCAATTACTCTGCTCACTAGTTAGACAAAATACTTAAATGTCTATTCAACTTGTTCTCATCTCATTGGCTTGTTATGAAGATTAACATAGGTCATAAATGCTTAGAACAATGCCTGGAAATATTAATTAAATTAATACATTTTAAAAGACTTTTAGTTCAGTCAGTTGTATTCACTACTTGGACCCACACTGGCAGAGTAGGAGTTTGGATGTAACAACACAAGATTTTTAATTCCCAAGAGGCCAAGAAGGAGTTCCTATGCTCTTACCTACTAGTGAAATCCTTTGCCCCACCTCTGAGGATGAGTCATCAAATATACATCACAATGTATATAATATAGCTATTGTTAAAATCGTTGACTTTTTGTTAGTTGCATATTTAGTTCGAAGAGCATGCCACTTCTATCAATCCATCAAATACTTTTCAGACATCTGCTTTAATGGGCATCAATTATACCTTGTTACCTAACAGGAGAGTAAAATATGCTATGCCCAAACTATACCCTCTTCTCTATCCCAGACAAGACTATGTTCTGCATCATTTCAACAAAGTTACTGTTTATTTGCTATTACAAATACATTAGTAGGAAATTTGGCATAATCACACAGGTTGCACCTTTCATTAATACTAAAATCTTGCATCAACCCTTCTACCCGAGAAGGATAAGTGGAAAGGACCAGATAAAATTTAAAGCACAGTTCCATAAAAGAAGCCCAAATTCTTCTGGGCACATCCCATACGCTGTGATTTAATTTAACTGCCACCCAACAGTGCAACTGCAAAAATAAAAGTGACTTTGGTTTATTCTCTAAAGCCATCCATTTCTCTTGTGCTTGATTATTAAATGAGATATAGAAAATAGTGGGCATGATAAAAACACTGGATATTTTGACTGAAGTAAAAACCATACAGTATGGTTATATACAGTAAGGCAATGGTTGTTGAAGAGTAGGGTTTAGACCAGAAGCATCAGCATCACCTGGAAAATTGTTAAAAAATGCAAATTCTCAGTCCCCATCCCAGAGGTCCAGGAATCTTTGTTTTACTAAAAGGCCCTTCAGGCGATTTTGATTAAACATAGTAAGGGGATAGTTTTGACTGGGATATGGAACCACCTACAGAGCTTTTAACAACCTAATTACAAATTTAATGTGCATTAAATTTACACTTCTTTGAATCAGGTGTGTAAAGAATACCTATCTTTATATCTCTTTTAAGTACAAATGATGGGACCTAGTTTTTTATTGATTGTAGGATAGTTACAAACTGTCCATTAAAGAAAGATAAACTTGGTGTTATTCCATTTGGAACTGAATTACTTTTGTCATGACTCTCTATTCAATCAAGGCTCTCTGATTTCTCTCCCTTCACCTTTGTATTTTATTTCTTCCTGGAGTGAGTGGGTTCACATATGTTCTTTAATTCAAGGAGGAATGGAGCGAGAAGCCTCATAACTATTCTCTGTCTACAGTGACCCACAAGTGGGATCAGTATACTTCATCTTCAAAGCTGTATATGTCAATCATAATTGATACCTTGGACCTGCTATGTCCTCAGGTAGCCTGCTGCAAATACTCTACCTCTACCTTGTCCCTCTCCCAGAGTACTTAGGGGGCTCTATTTATCTAACCCACACTTTTATCCCTCAGAGGAGACGGAAAGAGTTAGAGAAGCCTCCTTTACTGCACTGGGGTGTGCTGGAGGCTGCCTTTGGGTGTGAGACCTGCCTGAGCAATTCTAACCGCATTGTTACTCTTCCTCTCTGACAATGTGCTGCATGCAGCACTATTCTTGGTAGGGTGCAACTCTAGCTTCTGAAAGCTTTTTTTTGTTGTTTTTTGCTTCCCTTTCAACTACAACCAGAGAGTGAGGCATTGGTTCCCTTCTCAAGAATCTACCTCACATAGATTCCTCAGATCATCCTCCCACCAGCTCTTAGACTAGGGAAGGGATTACTCCAAAATCAGTTTGCATACCTCTCCTGTCCTTTGTCTACATCATACCCTCTACGCACCTGATCCTTCATGAGTCTGCGTGTCATCCTGACACAGGGACCATGCTAATGTCTGCACCTTTCCAATTTTAGTATGTGTGCTGGTGAAGCGAGCACTGGACCTAATCCTTCACGTTGTAGTATGTAACAGGTGTATCCAAGCTTTTGGAATTGCCTTAACTACACCCTAACCCTATCTTTAAAGTTTTTACTTTTAATAATCTCAGCTTTTTTTGATATAAAACATACATTTTCAAATAAATACATAAGTTAAATGGTTGGATTATACAATGTTAAATGTTGCCTTATAATTATTTTCTCCACATTGGATTTGAAAAATAATCTATAAAGAAAATCCACTGACTTTTTTATTCTATGGGTATTCTTCCAAACTTTGACATAATGCATGCCATGGACTTACTAGCATCAAGGACTGTTGGGAATAAAATGCCTAAAAAATTGTCTTTTAAATTTTTAAATTTGGTTGCAGTGCTTAAAGAAGTAACTCTGGATTGAAGAGCAGAGAATAAGCAACAGTAAATGTATTTACTTAATTATTTAGCACAACACATATTGATCTGAAGAGACCATTTTAAGTACTGGTATTGGAAACTAGAAATATAACAAAATACAATTAGTAATATAACTAGAAATATGAACAAACATTAAAACAAGTAAGAATCCTCCCCCACAAGTAGCTTTCAACTTAATAAAACCTGAATTAAAGAACGTTGACTCTTTATGTCACTGAGAAGTCATTACTGTTAACTTCTAAAGGTCTTATGTAACTTTGAAACATGTTTTTGATCATACTTAAAGGAGGCAGATCTGTTTCAAAGTCATTATTGTATTATTTTTCTCCATGTAGAAATATGTATTTCAAATAGAAAACCAGGCCTTGGTCAGTTTTAACTCCCTAATAAGATTGTATAGATACGTCATGATACAATGTGTGAATATAATTTATACATAACTTTTATTTATAATAGGGACTGCATATAGCCCAGTATATGAAAATCTATAACAGTATTACAGGAGAAGCTCAGACAATTTAGAACTAACTTTCAAGTTTTTCAGTCATGAATAAAATATAGTCATAAGAGAAATAAAAAGCTACCTATTGAATTATGTCACCATCATGCTGTGAAAGTATGTATGTCTAAGAAAAAATTATGGAGAAAATATAAATTATATGATTTTTTACCTTGTATCATATAGAAATAGAAATGGTACATTAAATGATAAAATGTGTCTTATTTTAAAAGTTTTGAATCATAGCAAATATGAATAAAAATTAAATCATATCAGTAAAAATACTCTTATCTAAACAGCCTTGAGGTATATCTTTTAATTTTACAAACATATGTGTTTCTAAATACTGTCATGTATTGCAAATATTAAGCAATTTTCTAATAAGCTTTCATTATTTACTTTGAAAACAGCTTATATTCCATTCAATTTAGAAAAAAACAAACTGAAATTTACCTCATTGCAAAGTTTAAAATATTTGATTTAATGCCAACCAGTTGCTGTATTTCAAAGCCTAATTTCAAAAGTGGGTATTGAGAGGAGGAATCAAACATAAACTGTGTATTTTGCTAATGGTGCAAACTGGTCTGAATGAACAGACAGGCTGGAAATAGAAAAGTCGATGAGGTAATCAATAAACTCAAAGAAGGATGAAATAGAGGATACACAAGTCCCATGATTAGTAAGCAGACAAGAATTCATAGCAGCATCCCCCCACAAAATACAATCTATTTCTCTAATATTTGGTGAAGGAATTAATCTGGAAACTGAACATAAATTCAGGCTCTCAATCTAAAAGGTACATTATTGAGAAAATGGAATTAAATACGTAATCATATTTAAAAATTGTGTCCAGGTGCAGGATGTTACTTGAATTCATAATTATTATCTTTATTCTTTAAAAAATATATGCTATTTTATAAATACTTCAAATAATTTAGCACTTTGAAAATCTCTACTCCTCGTGCTCAATTAAGCTTTAAAATAAAAACTGTTAAATATTCTTTCTATATGGCACCACTGTGATTTTCCCTCTCATAACTTTACAGTTATAGATTTTTGAATTTAACAAAGAACAAAAAGGAGTCAAACATAAAGCCAAAAAATGTGGGAGACCATTTCTAACGAGTTTAATATATTTTGATTAAACACTATATATATATATATATATATATATATATATATATATATATATATAAAATCTATTCTTTTTTTTTTTTTTTTTTTTTTTTTAATTTTTTTTTTCAACGTTTTTTATTTATTTTTGGGACAGAGAGAGACAGAGCATGAACGGGGGAGGGGCAGAGAGAGAGGGAGACACAGAATCGGAAACAGGCTCCAGGCTCCGAGCCATCAGCCCAGAGCCTGACGCGGGGCTCGAACTCACGGACCGCGACGCGAGATCGTGACCTGGCTGAAGTCGGACGCTTAACCGACTGCGCCACCCAGGCGCCCCTATAAAATCTATTCTTAAGATGACCAGCATCATATAATTAAACATTATTTTGCCCACTAAAATACATTTGAGTTGAGATCACATATATATGCAAATTTATATGCAAAACAGAAAATAATAACAGTAAAGTCATAAAATCTAATTATGTCTAAATCACATGGCTCTATTATTACAGACATTTCTGTATCTTTGCCCACTTAACTGTCTCTTTCTTACTCTTTCTACAGATTTACTCCTTCAAAAAAAGAATCAGAAATGATTGATGACCAAAGAATATTTAGTTCTACAAATAAATATATTTCATCTGAATGTCAGTCCTGGAAAGAATTAGCAATGGGGGGGGATTCCTATTCCACACATTCATACTTCTCTCTCTGTAACACACCACCCTAGGAAATGTTTCAAGACTCATCTTTTTTTCCATCTTTGCCTCTTTTCCTAATCAAAATATATTTAGAGGAAATTATATTTTTATCAGTCTTTTATGCATAAATGTACAGTGTGTCGAGGTTACATGTAATAGCCTGTCAGTCTGCTTAAAAAGATAAAAATCCATTCAGTAGTACCCAGGTGGGAGATACACTGTCGTGTGGAAGTTTTTTATTAGCACCAACTTACTCTATCAGTGCACAACTTCCCTGCTAAAATGAGGTTCTATAATCAAAGTGTCCACTATTGTAGTAGACAGTGCTTTTGCCTCTCTAGCAATTGCTCCCCCTGCTTCGTTTCTACCAAATACTCATTTTACGTCTGTCTCTTCTGAATTCCATAGAACTAAATAGATCTGGGGAACTTCCCTCAGTCCCCTGCTCCTGACTCCAATAGGGGTAAGTGCAGTTAATTTAGCCATTTGGTGCACAGAGCAGGTGAACGAGAAATGACTAGTTTGAAGGCAAAGACTCTTATTCCATGCTTGAGAAAAAAAAAAGGTTTTCACTTTCTCTGGGTGTGAACCAGGACCCAAAATGTTTCAGTGTCTCTGTCTGACATCTTATGGCAATGAGGGAAAGACATGCATTGATTAAATATCCAGAGAGAAAGAAAAAAACAAACAAAAAACCTGGATGGTCTTCCTATCTACCGCTATGTCAAATAATACACTATTTTACTTATTGTTTACATTTTTAAAGTTTGATTTAGAGTTTCCGTTACCTGCAGCAAATAGCAAGAGCCATGATGGCCCCTGAAATGCAAACCTTTAACATCCCCCTTTTAAGTTAGCAACTTAGTTCCAAAGGATTCAGTATAGGGGCACCTGGGTGGCTCAGTCGGTTAAGTGTCCGACTTCAGCTCAGGTCACGATCTCACGGTCCGTGAGTTTGAGCCCCGCGTCAGGCTCTGGGCTGATGGCTCAGAGCCTGGAGCCTGCTTCAGATTCTGTGTCTCCCTCTCTCTCTGCCCCTCCCCCGTTCATGCGCTGTCTCTCTGTGTCTCAAAAATAAATAAACGTTAAAAAAAAAATTTAAAAAAAAGAAAAGGATTCAGTATAACTTTCTTATCAAAATACATTTTGGATTTTATGTATATTTTTGCTAGTTTTTGTGGTATAAGGTAATGGTTGATGTTGATTTGAATAACTGTTTCATGTCAGCACAAGCATGAATACTAATTGAACTAACCTATTTAATTTTCACAATAAAGAGGTGTTTTTATTCTCACACCACTTTTCAGAGGAGATCACCCCAAACAACAGAGTGATTGAGTGAGTTTATTAAGCAGCAGCTCCAGGATTGAACCCAGACTGTTTAAGTTCAGAATCCATTCCTTATATGTCTACTAAAACAAAAATACTCCATAAAAGTTATCCAATAACTTCCATGAAAAATTAATATTATGATGGATATTATTCCATCTTGGTACAGACTATATGTTTCTAATAATCCCGATTGGAGCTTATTTCTGCATTTGTTTTACTGAATAACAACAGATAAAAAGTGATGAAAGAAATGGAGAAACACTATGCTTACTCTCACGGTCTTCCTCTTCTAATATCTATTTGTTGTCACAGTGCTTTTCACTTCATTAATTTTGGCTGACATAGTTCTAATTTCATTTTCTGGCAAATTTATGGCATTATATTTCTTTTATTCTGTAAATGTAAATATTGGGTAGAAAGAGAAATCAAAACTAGAAAGGAAACAAGATTCCTTCTACGTTCTCGAGAGAAAAAGGAAAACAGTAATTAGAATGTAATCAAGAGAGAAACTGGTCAACATTACATATGTTGCACAAAAATAAAGAGCATTTTCTGAGTGTTTCGTGACTCCTAATGAGAGAGAATTTAATTAACATTTTAAAAATGAGGATAAGTCGTAATTTGTAACGGTTTTCTTCAATCCATGACCCTGTGTCATTTTAATCTTGAATTTTAGAGCATTTAATGCCACTTTATGCTTTCACCTTTCTCTAGATTTATATTTCTGCTAAAGAAAACAGTTATAACAAAGAATTAGATTATTAGTTATTCATTACGTTTGCTTTGGTTGTTCCCACTCTGACCCCATACCATAGTACCAGGAACTGGTTTTAAATCACTTGTGGTAAAGTCCTTGCCTCTTTCTCATTTCTCACATCCGAGTTTCCAACTTAATCCATGTTTGCAAGTATCTACCCAGTTCAAAACCCACTAGTCCAATATCTCAAAATTGTCATTTAATTCTTATTAGATTGTGACTTAATTAAAATATCTTTTTTTATTTATCAAAGTCAAATATCACTGTGTCCATCCCTCACACTTATAGCCAGACTATTGCTGAAGGTGTGGTGTGAGTGTCTAGTGGGATCTTTTCCCAATCCTCTTGCTATATCTCTTTGGAAGTAACAGCTGAGCAACCAGAACTCTATCCTGCTACCTGCTGCTAAAAAGTCCATTGGTATGGATCAAAGAAAGCTCAGTATTATTCCCTTGATCCAACCAACCAAACTCCATTCAAGGAAAAACTGTCACAGAGAATAACCTCTTCACTGCCAGATCTGAAACAATTTCAATTCACTCATTGAAAATTTCCAGGGGTAGCCAGTTATAGGGAGGCTCCCACATTTTTGTGAGCCAGTAGAAATGGCTATAGATACAAAAAGTCATATTTACGGGGTGGGAGGGAAAGGAACCATTGTTTCATCACTCAGTCCGTAATGAAAGGAAAATAATGTTAATATTAATATTTAAATGTAAATAATAGTATTAAAATATCCTAACTTTAGATCTTATAGATAAAAGTTTGTATCAAATGAAGACCAATGGACAAAACAATATATTTAGAAATTAAACCCTTTCAAAGAAAAGAGAGGGAATATAATAGATAAAATCCTAACATAAATATATATGGAAGCCTATTAATATTAGCAATTATATATTTGGAATTTTTTAATGTATATTTATTGTGTTTACTTATTTATTTTGAAAGAGAGAGAGAGAAAGAGAGGGAGCAAGTGAGGGAAGGATGGAGAGAGAGGGAGAGAGAGCTTCCTAAGCAAGTTCTGTGCTGTGGGCACAGAGCTCGACTCCGGGCTTGATTCCCTGACCCATGAGATCATGAACTGAGTGGAAACCAACAGTAAGATGCCTAACTAACTAAGCCACCCAGGTGCCCCTGGAATTTTTAGTAGATAAATTAAAGATTCCAATTTTGACATTCGATAATAGTAAACATACTTGCTTCAGGGTACAACCAATCAAATAATTCAAACTATATTTTGAATTTATGATTATAACTTTTTTTATTCATCATGGCAGGTGTCACCGAATTTTGTCTGTAATTAAGAAGATAATATCCCAGGCTTTGTGGGCCATATGACTCTCCAGTTTTCTTGCAACTACTCAAGTTTGCCATTTTAATGCACAAGCCTCCATAGGGCAATACATAAATGAATGGGCTTGGCTGTGCTCCCATAATCTTTATTTATAAATGAGAGGTGCCAGACCAGATTTAGATGGTGAGTAACAGTTTGCAGCCCTCTGACCTATTAGAACTATTATGGAACTTATAGGAGCAACAGTTGAACATTATCTAAAATAAAATTTAATAACATTTCTTCTTAATCATATTTCATAGTACCTACTTTGCTTTTCATCCTTATTAGATTGCTCTTTCCTATGTTTCATCTGTTTCTAATATGTGAAATATGTAGATATACTAATTTAGTAAGATGCACAATTGTTGACAATAATGAGAGTCTATCTCTACATTATTTAATAATGCATTCCACTATACACTTCCTCAATAGCATTAATTAAAAACAAAAACAAAAACAAGAACAGACTTTGATTTATTTCTGTTCAGATATTTTTTAACACTTATTGAGCCACTACTATTTTTGGGCACTACATGTGCACTAGGGATAAAAGGTGATTAAGAGAATTCACATGCTAAAAGAAATTTACAGGGGCGCCTGGGTGGCTCAGTTGGTTGAGCGGCCGACTTCGGCTCAGGTCATGATCTCGCGGTCCTTGAGTTCGAGCCCCGCGTCGGGCTCTGTGCTGACAGCTCGGAGCCTGGAGCCTGTTTCAGATTCTGTGTCTCCCTCTCTCTGACCCTCCCCCGTTCATGCTCTGTCTCTCTCTGTCTCAAAAATAAATAAACGTTAAAAAAAAAATTTTTAAAAGAAATTTACATTGAGTGGGATCTTTATCTCTTTTTGGAGGATGGGACAAGCAGAAAAGCACTGACACAAAGGTACAAACAGTTGGTGACTGTGCAGTAAAGGATTAACTCAGCTGTTCTGGGCTGCCCAATACTGTACTTCTCCAAAGAAAGTTAAGGCCTTTGCCTAACTTCTGGGACACAATTTCTAAATCCTTGGATCCTGCCTGTTCCCTCCCTCCCTCCTTTATTCCTTCTTTCTTTCTTCTTTCCCAAAACAAACAAACAAACACAAAAAATAGGACTTCCAGTTTCCAGTTTCACACGTAAGGAACTTCGATGTTCCCACCCTATCCTGTCAACACTAAAAAATTGAACAGACTCAAAGTTCAACTGTTCTTGAATCTGTAAGGGAGGACAGAGGGGAAACTGTTGCCTCTCAGAGTGGAGACAGAGGTGAATCCAGGAGTTCTGGCTTACCAGAGAAGAAACTCAGGAGCAAGAACTGCCATGAGAACAGGTGCTGGGGTTGAAGACCCTGGACTGCGAATGACAAATTGCCGGAGGCTCTGTGTGGACAATTCTGAGTGAAAATTTCCAGGGGGAGCTGGTTATACGGAGGCCTCCACATTTGGGTGAGTTTTGTCTCCAGGAGCTTGTCTAGGCTTTCCCAGTAAATACTGGAGAAAAATCCCCTCATGCTTCCTTGCAGTAGGGAGAGGGAAAAAGGAGCCATCTTAAAATACACCAGAACACCGCTCTTCTCCACAAGGCCTGCGCTTAGAGGGAACTAGTTATTCTGAGACTAACCTGCTGGGGTGTTATCTGAGCCTAATTGACCTGGGGAAAGGGAATGCCCAACTCCAATCCACTCTAGTCAAACACCATCCCCAAAACAGAGGTTTATGAAATCTCTGGCAGAGGTTCTATTCACGTCTCATGAATTCTTGTAGTGATATCTTGAAATATCATTTGGAGTCAATGGGAGACAGTGTTATTTTGAAATTAATGTAGTTATGGAACCACCACAAAATCTTGTTAAAAAAGAAGCATATATATTTCCACATCACAAATTTACTTTTTCAATATTTTATAAGCTATATTTAAATACAATTATTTCCTTAATAATTCTATAAATTATTTAATTTAAAAGAATTATTCTCAGAAGAGATCCTTTGATTTAATCAGACTACCAAAGGGGTCCACATCATTAAAAGATTAATCACCCAGTTTATTATACGCTACGTGTTTTGGAACTTTGAGTTTAGGGTGGTTGCCTTGGTTACCTGAAGCCTAGGCACTGGGGTCAGAACCAGGAGGATACCCTGAAGCAGGAAGTACAGATCCTTACAAGCTCCCAGAGCATCTACAATCCATAAGAGGCAGCAGAGTGAACAGTAAAGAACATGTCTTCTGGAGTCAGAGTGCTGAGTTTGAATCTTAACTTTAACCCTCATTCTCTACTCTTTATCTGAAAAATGGTAACAAAAATACCCATAGCAGAGTTGGTTTAAAGATTACATTATTCACTATGTGCAAGACACTGAATACATATCTGTCCTATGGTAATCATTCACTAAACACTTACCATTATTAATTTTTGAAGGCAGAATTTTTACACAATTTCCATTAAAAAATTTTTTTTAGAATGTTTATTTACTTTTGAGAAAGACAGAGAGACAGAGGTGTGAGCGGGGGAGGGGCAGAGAGAGAGGGTGACATAGAATCTGAAGCAGGCTCCAGGCTCCCAGCTGTCATCACAGAGCCTGACACTGGGCTCAAACCCATGAACCGCGAAATCATGACCTGAGCTGAAGTCAGACACTTAACCAACTGAGTCCCCCAGGTGTCCCTGTACAATTTCCATTTTATTAACAATCATGATTCCTTCTTCAAAATTAGCAATATTTGATGTTTTTATGAAAGTAAAAAAGTTAAATTTGAGATCACATTTTAATCTGAATTTCAGAAGTAATGAAACCATTTATTGGTTTGTGAATTATGTTTCATGTTATTTCCTTATTATTATATTATAAAACTGACCTCTGGTCTTTTTTATTTATAACAATTTTTTCACATGTTGTTTTCTTGTGAATTCTCAGAAAGCAGAGCCTGAGACAAAGATTTATATGACGACACTGTGTTGAGAAAGTGTAAATAGGAGAAGTGGAAGTGAAGGACAAAGGAATAGGAAGGGCAAGAAGAAGAGACAGTGCAAGGATGCTTATCATTTGGTACTAAAATGTACCGACTACTTGATCTCATGACAGTACTCTAAGTAGCAATAAAATGAGTGCATCTCAACAAGGACTGTATGAGAGAGGAAAGGTTATGAACTTATGTGACTGGCTCCTAAATCTCATTAGTCAAAGATTTGCAGTCCTAGAGTTTAACAGAACCTCAATTTAAGTTGCTCATGCAAATGAGCTGAAACATTTCAGGCCTCAAGGTCAACAGAGAAGTCCCAGATTTAGAGGAAAAAGTATATGGAGTGGGGGTGGTCAGAGTCCACCCATATGAAATCAGTTGCAAGCAGTAAAGGGTCAGCTGCTATACACGATCTCTGGGCTGGAACACCTGGCCAAAACCGGGGAGACAGGGCAGGATCTGAGGTGGTACTTATGAGATGCTTCATACAGATATCCAGATGTTAATCCTTTGTTGTAGATGTAACTTTTTCTTTTTTCTTTTTTTAATAGTTTAGGGTATAGAGATATTTAAATGTATATAGCCTGATATCTCTGTTTTAAAGATACTTTATTGGGTTGAATTTATATCATACCTAGTTGTATATACTATATTTGATTAATCTGAATAATCCTATAACTCTTCCTTAATGTCAATTAAAAGAGATTACTCCTCTGTCTGTTAAGATTATATTTCTAATATATTTAAACAGACTTAGATCCAAGCAGTATTGTTTGGATCAATACAATACAACAATACCTCTTGGTATGTTCCTCTTGAAATGGAGCTAAACTGAACACTTCCTAACTACCTGTAGTTATGAATTAAGAATGACTTTATAAGTTTAGTTAATTAACAAATATTTTTTGTAGTTATTTTTCTTATACTGTCAAGCAGGCATATATTTTTTTTACTTTCCTTTCTTTCTGGAACACATTTTAAAATAAAGTGCTGATAATGATCACAAAGTTATGCCTCAAAAATAGCTGAAATGGTAAGAATTTTTAAAGAAAAATAATTATTTCCCCCTATGAAGGGCTACAGAATTACCTATTCCTTTGTTATACATGGCATTAGAAATGGAATTAAGTACTAAAATTATCGCTATAAATTCTTGTCTTTTATAGGAGGGATATTTTATAGTTGATTGCAAGCTCAATGTCCCATATTAGCAATTCATCATTTTACAATATTAATATTCATTTTTACTAAATATGGAAACTTCACATAATCAGCAATTTCCTCATCAATTTGGGAAAATCAAATTCATTATTAAGAGTTAGTATAATATTAACAGCAAAATGTCATTCCTGGTTTAAAAATAAACAAGTCTTGATTTACTTATTATACCTAGTTTTGCATGTTATAAGGAGAGAAAAAACTTATAATGTAATTAATTTATAAATTATTTTAAAGGATATCTTACTCATTCAACCTATGGGTAAATGAGAGAAAGAAAAGATAAAATAAAAAAAGAAAAAGAAAGTTTATTATTTTTTTTCTTTCTGAAATTACCAACACAAATTGCAAATGCACTTCTCATAGTCTAAACATAGACTTCATTCTTAGTCAATATCAATCTTTTCTTGGCCAATATAAATGCAAAATTAAGACTTAATTGTATCTATTTATATCAGAGAACTATTTAGAGGTTCTGGGCAAAACTGATCACAGAGAAATATCTGTTTCTATTCCAAGAGGAAATATGGCAAGGAAGGGTACAATTACATATATTAGAGTAAAAGGAAGGGTCTTGTGTTGCTAAGACAAATAAAGAATAAAGTGGTTAGAAATCTTTCACAAAAACTTCGTGGATATATTAATATCTTATTGCTATATTCTTTGATTACTGAATACACAGTTAAATTATAGTTTACATTAAAAAATACAATCTTTATGTTTGTTCACAAATTGGGCCCATTGCTTACATATGGGACTTAAAATAGCCTTTATTCTTTCTGAAAGAGGCATGCAAGGATCTTTCAAATGAGAAAATAATTGTAATTCATAACAAAGATTTATATTGTCTCTGATATTTTTTTAATAAATAGAGTTAGGAAATAGTAAGAACAGTATTTTATAAAACAATCAAACATGAAGTAAATAAAGTGAATCAAGTGCCATGCCTATAATATTATATAAATTCTCAATAATTCCTTAGACTATTGTAATATGATTTGCTTTTATCTGCCTTAGCTACTAAACTTCCAAACTTACACATATATAGACAACTAATATTTTACAAGGGAGTCAATTCAATGGGAAAAAGATAAGTCTCTTCAATAAATGTTATTGTTAAATATGTATAATTATGTGCAAAAATTTTAAATTAGACCTACTGTCTTAACAGCATTCAAAAAAAAAAAACAACTCAAAATGGATTAAATACTTAAATAAAATACCTGAAACCATAAATCTCATAGAGGAAAACACAGGAAAAAAGCCCTTTGACTTTAGTTATGGCAATGACTATTTTGGATAGGACAGCAAAAGCACAAACAACAAAAGCAAAAATAAATAAGTGGGACTACCAGACTGAAACTTCTGCTCAGCAAAAGAAATAAAAAAATAAAATGAAAAGATAACCTACAGAACAGGAGAAAATATTTGCAAACCATGTGTCTATAAAGAGTTACCATCCAGAATATAAAAGGAACATAGAATGTAATTACAAAAGCAAACAAACAAAAAATCTGATTAAAAAATGGGCAGAAGAACTGAATATACTTTTTTCCAAAGAAGACATCTGTATGGAGCCTGATCCATTAAAAGATGAATGATCTCACTCGTATGTGCAATCTGAAAAAGCCAAACTCATAGAAATAGAGTAGAATGGTGGCTGTCAGGGGCTGAGGAGATGGAGGAAATGGGAAAATACTGGTTTAACAGTATAAACTTTCAGCTATTCAATGAATAAATTCTGGATCTGTATATCATAGTAACTACAGTTAACAAATCTCTATTATGTACTTGAAAGATGCTGAGAGAGCAGATCACCACAGGAAAACATGATAATTATGTGAGGTGATGGAGGTGTTTACTAACCTTCTTGTGGTCATTCATCATTTTGCCATATATATGTGTATCATAACATCACATTTTACACATTAAAATAACACAATATTATATGTCAATTATATCTCAATAAAGCTGGAAAAAATTAAAACTATATTGCTTAAGCTGAAAATGAATAAATAATATTGCTATGGTCACGTGATTTACGATGTTATCAGTAGAACAAAACAGAAAGCATAGAATTAGCTCCACAAATATACTGATATTTGCTAGAGTTAGCATTACACAATCTATATAAAAATAATAATTCAGGGGGCACCTAGGTGGCTTCAGCTCAGGTCATGATCTCATGGTTTGTGAGTTTGAGCCCCACATCAGGCTCTGGACTGACAGCTCAGAGCCTGGAGCCCGCTCTGGATTCTGTGTCTACTTTTCCCTCCCTCTCCCCTGCTCATGCTCTGTCTCTGTCTCTCAAAAAATGAATAAACATTAAAAAAATTTTTTAATAATAACAATTCAGTATGTGACTTCAGATAATACCCTATCCATAAGGAGAAAAACGAAACTACAACACTACTTAGAGCATATCTCAAAGCAAATATAGGTCTTCCTTGACTTACAATAGGATTACATCCTGATAACCCATCATAGTTGAAAATGTTTTAATTCGAAATGTATGTAATACACATAACCTATCAAATATCATGATGTTCTCAGAACACTTACGCTAGCCTACAGTGGGCCAAATCATTTAACACAAAGGCTATTTTATTTATTTTTAAAAGTTTATTTATTTTTGAGAGGGAGACAGAGAGAGTGAACAGGGGAGGGGCAGAGAGAGAGAGAGAGAGAGAGAGAGAATGTCAAGTAGGCTCTGTACTGTCAGTATGGAGCCCAATATGGGGCTTGAACTCACAAACCATGAGATCATGACCTGACCCAAAACCATATGTTGGACGCTTAACTGACTGAGCCATCCAGGCACCCCCACAAAGCGTATTTTAAAATAAAGTGTTGTTGACAGTGCTGCTATAAATAGCCAAATTATGGAGAGTCTAAATGTCCATCAACTGATGAATGGATAAAGAAATTGTGGTTTATATACACAATAGAGTACTACATGGCAATGAGAAAGAATGAAATATGGCCCTTTGTAGCAACATGGATGGAACTGGAGAGTGTGATGCTAAGTGAAATAAGCCATACAGAGAAAGACAGATACCATATGTGTTCACTCTTATGTGGATCCTGAGAAACTTAACGGAAGACCATGGGGGAGGGGAAGGAAAAAATAAGTTAGAGAGGGAGGGAGCCAAAATATAAGAGACTTGTAAAAACTGAGAACAAACTGAGGGTTGATGGGGGGTGAGAGGAAGGGGAGGGTGGGTGATGGGTATTGAGGAGGGCACCTGTTGGAATGAGCACTGGGTGTTGTATGGAAACCAATTTGACAATAAATTTCATATTAAAAAATATAAAGTGTTGAATATTTCATGTAATTTCTGGAATACTATACTGAAAGTAAAAATGAGAATGGCTATATAGGTAAAGGTTGGCTGTAAATGTGTTGGTTGTTGACGCAGGTGATCCTGTGGCTGACTGGGAGTTGTGACTGGCTACCCAGCATCATGAGACATTATCACACAAGATATCACTAGCTCAGGAGAACATCACAATTCAAAATTTGAAGTATGGTTTCTACTGAATGTGCATCGCTTCTGAACCATCATAAAGTCAGAAACCTAAGTCAGACCATTGTTAAGTCCGGGATTGTCTGTACCGACATATTAAATATGTTAAAAGTTTTAACATATTTAATAGAACTATTAAATTCCTCAGAGTATGGAGGAATTTAATAGTCAAATATTGAGAAAATTAAGACATATCTTTAAGAATTGGTATAGAAAAGGTCTTTAGAAAGCATAAGTAGCACAAAGCATAAAATAGGTGAATTTTACTACATTTAACAAATAAATCCCATTTAATAGGCATAATATATTACCATAAGCAGAAAAGAAATATGTGTCCACAATGTATAAGACAGTCCTTTTGAAGTGATAAGAATAAAAATGTTCCAATAAAATTGGACAAAGCTGATAAATGGGAATTCACCCAGAAATAGATAAAAATGGGTAAAGCACGTGAAAACAGTGCTCAGATGCACTGGTCATCAGGAAACTAAAATTAAAACATGTCACAATTATCAGATTGGAAGAAAAAATATTAAAGCATTCTAATGCTCAATGTTGGTGGTGGTGTTGTAAAATGGGAACTATGATAATCTATTTTTGGAAATGTTATTTTGTATAACCATTTGGGAGATTAATTGGTACTGTCTTGTAAACTTGTAAAGTAAAAGATACACACTCTTGAATCAGTGAATATTTATGCATATATGAGAAATTCTTGTTTATTTACACTAGGGAGTGTTCAAAGAAGTACACTTCAGCATTAATTATTTTTTTCTCACAGCAAACTTGGAACTAACCTAAATAGTCATCAGTAGGGAAATGAATAAATCAGTATGATATATTCATGTAATTTTACTCAAATTTAGGAATAAAAAAAATGAAGTAGTTTTATGTGTGTCAAAAACAAAGAACACAAAAACAAAGGCAGTTTTGTATGAAACAAAAAGTGGAGTAAAAAATGTAAGTCTTATGAGGATATATCAGATGTGTAATTTTTAAATGTATACATGATTGCATACATATCTTAAAATGTACTTACATGTGTAGATTGAAGATGTTTTTAAAATTCTCATTGCTAATTGTAGAAAAGAAGAGGAATGGGAATTAGTAAAGATACAACAGTACATTATGCCTGAATTAAATACATATAAGTACATCAACATGAAAGTTACACCCTAAATATGTTTATATATATTTTTTCCCTTCTTTTTTCCTTCTTTCTTTTCTTCTTTCCAAAAAGTTTTACTAAGTGTATGCATATTACAAGTGCAAAGGATTTAGCAGTGAATGAAATCCCTTCCCTCAAGAATTTCATATTTTGTGAGAGTAAAAAGACAATATGCATATAAACAAAATATATAGTATATCAGATATAACAAGTACTGTGAAAAAAAAATTCAGTGGGGAAGGAGATAGAGAATGCTGAATGGGAAGCGGGTATTTGACATTTTATTGTTGAGTGAAGGCTTTGATTTTAAGGGGGGAATTTGCACTAAGTTGTAGCTATTTTTCTTAAATCATCTTAGGAAAATATTTTTGTAATTTTTAAAACATTAACAAATTTTATAATTGAGCAATTATAATTTGGTTTGTTTTCAATAATTCCAAGTGCCTAAGTAAACTAAGTTATGCCCGAAGAAGGAAACATTTATTGATTCTTGATTAATGGCAGTTTTTGACTGATAGATGCATGTGAAGATTGCTCATGATACACTAGTAATATATTCAATAGGAAATTTTTCTAATCCACTTATGAAATGTTCTCATTATGGTTTCCTTCCAACAAACAACTGAAGAAATTTTATTCCACTCCACTATCACATCAAGCCAGGGTTATTTGAAGGTTATATTGTATTTTCTACAAGGTTGATTTGAAAGCACTTATAAATCTTTAAGCCTGTGTACCACTAAGCTTATTAAAATTTGGCATGTTAATAGTTGGTGTTTGAAAATTTTAATCTGCTGGAAAGTTACACGTTGATTTCTATTTTTTGTTTGTTTGTTTGCCAACCTGGGAATGGTTAGTGAATGATGAGTAGCATAGTAGAAGACATCACCCAGCTCATATTAGAACAATTTCCCACAAACTTGCTAAAGTGTATGCTTTTATTTATATTTTTTAAAGCTTATATATATATACATACATATATGCATATGTATATATATACATATATTTGTGTGTGTATATATATATATATATGTATATATATATATATTACATGTTTATTTTCAAAAGAAAAAGTAGTATTTTATTAACTACCACACTGTTATAATACACTTTAAACGTACAATAAGGTAGCTTTTAAATTTGAGGTGCTCTTAAGGATAACAAATGAACAGAATTCCAAATTTTTGAAATAGGTGAACTGCTGCAGTTATAGGGATACATTTAGGAAAACTGTATAACTCTTACAAGAGCAGCAATGAAAGTTTATTTTGTATACTTTTTAATAATTGAAAATATAAAAGGTAATTAAAAAAATACAAGGAAAATTTAGCATAATAAAAAAAGATACAATTAAATGTACTGGATACATATAAATTTTAAGGGAAGAAGTGAAAAAGGAAAATAGTTGATATTTAAGCACACTGACTACCTAGACAAAAAAATACTTAAAAAAATCATAAACCTCTAGTTTTCTATGACGAATATCCATATTGTTAGAGTATCACCACTATGGAAGTGATTTTGTTATGTTTGAATATGTTATACTTTACTGGTAATTTACATGATGGCTTTTAAGGCTGTGGCAGGCATATGGTTTTTCCAAACAAGACTGGATAAAAAAAATCACTGTTAAGACACAACATACCTTATTTTTTTGGTCTTTCCATATTCAAGAAAAGGGATAATTCATTGTAACATTTTCTTACCACCCAAATACCTCAACCTATACATTTTAAACTTTTTTTTTTAAACATTGGTTATATGCTCAACTTCGTTATTGAAAGAGTATTAACAAGACATTATTTTGGTAAATTAAATATTAAATGTGGCTTATCAACAGGATTTGAAAGGTGACTATCCTTAGAGTTCCAAGTTAAAATGTAGTTTTCAAAGTCTAACAAGAGTAATGCTTAAAAGTAATTAAAATAATTAGCTTCAAAATGACAAACTGATAAACTAAGTAAAGTGTGCATACACTATGTAACATTCGCTTGGAAACTTGATTTGTCAGTTACACCTAGAAATTACAGTCATCAAGAAAATTACAAAAATTTTTTTTTTATCATAACATGATTTATTTGACCCCCACAACATTTTTTTAAAAAATCCTACAACAGATAAATATCAACATGTTCTAATTTTTTAAATATTTATTTACTTTTTTTTGAGGGGGTGGGGTGGGCAAGGGACAAAGAAAGGGAGGCACAGAATGCGAAGCAGGGTCCAGGCTCTGAGCTGTCAGCACAGAGCCTGACATGGGGCTTAAACTCATGAACATGAGCTTATGACCTGAGCCAAAGGCTGATACTTAACTGACTGAGCCACCCAGGAGCCTCCAACATGTTCTCATTTCTATTCTAAACCAAAGCATTGATGCATTTAGTTAGACTACCATTCACATTGTTATATTCAATTTTCTCTTTATATAACTTGGCAAAATTTCATTTCTTCTAGATTCCAAAAGTACCTACAAAACCCATGCAATTTTACCATTTTTAATATGCTATGGAATATCATACAAAGTAAGGCATTTCAGTGTCATGTATAAATAACCAAGTTACTGTCAATCCAAAAATTTTTGCACATTAATAAAAGGATATCTAAAAACTTAAGAACAATATTCTCACCACTGTATAAAAATAACCACAATGAGTAAGTCTTTGTGTAATATTTACTCCACTATCTCATTTCCAGAGACTGTGACAAGCTATAAAGGTATTTCAGTGTTGGTAAGGGTATCTTGATTGCTAGTGGTGGACGTATTAGTGGTTCCTATATCTGAAACAGAACTTTGTTGAATATTCGCAAGGATAAGTGTGTCCTCCGGCAGTAATCAAAGCATCATCTCATGCAGCTTCCACAGATGCCAGGACTGTACTGCTAGAGTGAATACCTTGTTTTTATTCTGGTGTGTTTTAATATGTTTGGCAAGGTGGTCACTTCTCATAAAGCGTTTTAAACATTCTGGACAAATTTCTTCTTACCTGTACATGTTCTTCTGTGCTTCTATAATTCAAGTAAATAATTCAAGTAAATCTTTTACCACTGAACATCCAGTTACAAACAAAAGGGTGCTCCCCAGAATGCCAATGCAGATAAGCTCTCAGATGTGAGGTATTCCCATGGACTTTACCACATCCTGGCATAGGAAAAATGTGTTGCTTCTCTTTTCCAAGATTGCTACCTCTCCACCACATTCTTTACGGTTGGGACAGGGGCAAGCTACTCTCCAAAAAGTCTTTTTCCTTCTTGTTGCTGGTTCCCTTTTAGTGTATGCTTTTATATTTTTTCAAAGGTTATTTATTTATTTTGAGAGACAGAGAAAATGTGAGTGGGGGAGGAGCAGAGAAAGGGAGAGAGAGAGACAGAGAGAGAATGAATGAATGAATGAATCCCAAGCAGGCTCCATGCTGTCAGCGTAGAGCCCAACATGGGGCCTGATCCCACCAACTGTGAGATCATAACCTGAACTAAAATCAAGAGTTGGATGCTTAACTGACTGAGCCATCCAGGTACCTCAAAGTGTATGCTTTTAAAAGTCACCTTTTCCCTAGACTATTGTTTTACATAATGTGCTTTTGGTGACTTCACTCTTAAATATGGCGATCAACTCATGTGGTGAATTGTCTATATTCAAATGCTATTATGTTATTAAATTGCAATCAATGTTAATTTGTTGAATCATACAAGAGAATCATCCTTACTAGTTCTATTACTAGTAACAGTAATACTAAAAGTACTATTAGACTACTAAAAATACTACTACTACTAAAAGTAAGACAAAGTCTAATAACAACTAGTTGACTTACAAAGAATAGTGCTTCCCATATTCCAGACATTACTGGGGAGAGGATGTTTTACAGCTGTTAACTCTCATTTTTCAGGTAGGCTGAAAAATTGTTGCCCAAGCATGCTACTACTCAACATTGGTGGTGGTCTAGTAAAACGGGAATTCTTTAAATCTGTTTTTGGAAATATAACTTTATAAAACCATTTGGGAGATAAACTGGGCATTATCTTGTAAACTTAGAAAGTTGTGATGATGTTTGGATTGCACCCAGCCACCACACGTTTCAACACTATGTACGTTTTTTTAAAAGAAATAATATGAGCTTAAAATACTTAGTGTAGTTCCTACAAATCCAACATAATTATATTTAGAACCTGATATATCAACAAGAGACTGAACAGGAGAGAACTCAGCAAATGTCTCCACTTATATCACCTCCACAGACTGGCCTATTCAAGTTACATGATTTTATAAAGTTTTTAAGATACGGTGATTTTAATTATGTTCTTGAATAAGCTCTTATTCTAATCAATGTGTACACTATTGGAATCTCTCTAAAACAGAATTTAGTTTTCAGCAGTTTAATAAGAACATCAGCCAAAAAAAAAAAAAAAAAACAACAACAACAACAGGTGAGATGTTTACACACTTAAATTGTCATGATTTTAAACAGCTTTATTGAGATAACATTCACATGCCATAAATTCACCCATCTGAAGTGTAGAAATAAGTTTTTAGTACACTCACAGGAGGTGTGTAGCCATCACAACTATCTAATTTTAGAAAATATACATCTTCCTAGAAGAATCCCATACCTGTTAGCAGTCATTTCCCATTTCCCTAACCCTAGCTGCCAGCAACCACAACTCCATTTGCTGTCACTTTGGATATGCATATTCTGGGCATTTTATACAAATGGAATCATACACTATGTAGTCTTTTGTGACTGGATTTCAGTACTTCAGTACTTCATTTTTTTATTGCTGAATAATATTCCATTGTATGGATATACCACATTTGCTTACGCATTATTATTTGATAGACATGTGGGCTCTTTATACTTTTTGGCTGGTATGAATAATGCTAATAACTTTCATTTACAAGTTTTTGTTTGGACATATACTTTCTATTGGCTTTATACCTAGAAGCTGAATTGATTAGTCATATGGAAACTTTATGTTTAACATTTTGATGAACAGCCAGGCTGTTTTTCAAAGAACTGCACCATTTAATATCTTCATAAGCAATATAGGGGTGTTCTAATTTCTCCACATCCTGACCATTATTTGTTATTATCTGTTTTTTTTTGTGACAGTCATCCTAGAGAGTGTTAAATGATATTGATTTCTCAGATGGCTACTGAATTAGAGCATCTTTTCATGGTACTTTGTATGTATTTTTGAAGAAATGTCTATTCAAATCATTTAACCAATTTTAATTAGGCTATTCATCTTTTTTTTTAGTAGTTGTAAGAGATTTTTTTGCTACTTCTGGATACAAGTAGTCAAATACATGATCTGCAAACATTTTGTCTTATTCTATGAATTATCTTTTCACTTGATGGTGTCCTTTGAAGCACAACAGTTTTTAGTGTTGATGAAGTCCAATTTATATAATTTTTTTTGTCACTTATTCTTTAGGGACCATATCTAAGAAAAAAAATGTATTGATATGGGGGGGGTACCTGGTCAATTAGTCAAGTGTCCAACTCTTGATTTCAGCTTAGGTCATGATCTCTTGGTTCGTGAGCTTGAGCCCCACATCAGGCTCTGCACTGACAGTGCAGAAGCTGTTTGGGATTCTCTCTCTCCGCTCTCTCTTTTCCTCCCCCACTGTGCTCTCCCTCCCTCAAAATAAATAAATAAACTTAAAAAAATAATAAAAAAGTAAAATGTATTGATATGGATAGAAAAAAATACCTTTCCTTTACTGAACACCTTTAGAATCTTGGTGATAATTTTAACAATTGAAATCACTCCTGTTGGGCAATGTAGATTCACAGATCATCATGGCCTTTAGAAAAAAAAAGTGATAAATGGACTTAACAGTTAAAGCAAACCCAAAGAAAATTAGCTTTTGAGTTCTTGATATTTTAAATAAATACCCAACAGAGGTGGGCATATTACTAGCTGGAATTTTAATAAGAATGCACAACTCATAATGTTATAAGAAATTAAAATAATTTTGTCAAATAATAAGGATTAAAAAACTTCTCATTGCTTGCCTCAAAAGTGATCATTTGTCAATAGTGGAATCTAGGGAGTACTCAAACTGTTACTCTCTCAAAAGAGGAGTAGAAATCACTCTAAGAATCAGTTTTGGAATTTCAGCTATGTAATTTACGTAGTTCCTAAAATTGAAAGGCATCCTTAAAAAAAAAACTTTTTATTTATAACTCCTTAACTCCTTCATAAAAAAATGTACTTTATCAATATGTAAAACAGAAAGAACAATAGATATATTAGAAGATTGATATGTAACTTTAAAACTTACTCCTTATCACATATTTCAAAATTTATGCCTATAAAAATAGACTAATTACCATTATTAACTGGCTTTACGGGCTGAAGTAGTCATGATTTTGAACTAATAAAATAGACTCATCTTAAGAATATCCCCTATGTTATGGACTGAACTATATTCCCCCAAAATTAATATGCTGATGCCCTAACCCCCAATGTGGCTGTATTTGGAGACAGGGCCTTTATGGAGATAATGAAAATTAAATGAGGTTATAGGGTGCGGTCCTAATCCAATAGGACTGGTGTCTTTATAAGAAGAGGAAGAGAGACCAGAAATCTGCGCATTTGCACACAAAGGAAAGACCATGTGAGCACACAGTGAAACGGCAGCAGTCTTCAAGCTGAGAGTCTCTTCACTGGAAACCAGCCCTGCTGACACACCTTATATTGGACTTCTAGCCTCCAGCAACGTGAAACAAGAAATTAAATTTCCATCGTTTTACGAAGTCTGTGGTATTTTGTTATGGCAGTCCATGCAGATTAATTCAACAATGACCTTACTCATAGGTTGGGCCCAACATCCAATTTAACTTGATACAACATATGGGAAAAGAACATTTGCAGAAAAATCACATTATCTGTTGCATTTCTTATTTTCTAGCTACTGGTGTATGTCAGTCAATGAGATCCCTGGAAGGCAGTCAGCCAGAAGTAGGACAGTGAAGTGAGGGCATTTCTTACTCTGGCTCCTTCCCTACAGGGTTACCCTCCTTCTGGAGTAGGGTAGGTTGAATGGAGGTGGCTGTGCCTCCCAAGCTATCGTCCTTTTCTTTCCTTTCCTTTCGGTAATTGCTCCCTACCTTCCTTCTTTTAGTCCTAGAAGTGGTCTTAGCTTTGCCATTATTAGCTCCTTAGAATCATACCATCCTTTCTGATATGCTATACTCCGTTCACACTTTCATAAATATTCTCTTTATTAAAAACTCCCTGAAGTATTCTAATTTGACTGTGCCATCTGTTTCATGCTGATACCCTGCCTGAAACTGAGATCTAACTTCTAAAACAGATACTTTCAATTTTGAAGAAACTTGTGTAAGTTATGTTAGTAATATGATGCTAATGTAGTCAAATTAAAGCATCACAAAAACATTTATTTAAACTGATTTTCTCCAAATTATCTATGTGCCAGCTTAGAATTACTAATCTTAGTAATCACAAAGTATGAGTCAGATTTCTGTAAGGAGCCTTGTAGACCTTTCCTGGTACTGAAAAATTACTTGGAACCCTAAAAATGTCACAATATGAAGCAAAGCAATTAAAGATCATGACACAGATTCATGAAGTTTAGAATTCTATTGTGGTGATCAAACTGGTGATTTTTTTAATATTAAGAATTGATTTGAGCTCCCTATATTATGAAAAGAACAGTTTGTGAACCAGAGGAAGTAGAACATTCTTTTCACAATATAGAAAGATGCATAAAATGGAGATACTATATTTTCAGCAAACATAAAATGCAGAGTACTATATTTGGCAAGTCTCATTTCATGGGTCTAGGATGAAAACTGGTGTTTATACTTGTAAAAAAAGAAACTTGAGATTTTGATGAGCCAGTTTTGGAAATCATTACTCTATCCAATCTTTCTATCCTGAGAAAATAAAATGTTCATCTTTCAAGTCTGAGCTTACATTCTGTCGCTTTTCCACAACTTCCTATAAGTAACCCCAACTTAAACACATTTTCTTGGGAACCCAGTCTTTCATTCTTATGCAGACCTCATTCTGTCTTCTGTCCTGCTCTTTCTTCTTTTCTACCAAAAGGAAGAAAAAAGGAAAGAAGTTAGGAAGGAAAAGGGAAGAAGTTAAAAGAGAAATCATTATAATGTAATGTGGACAATACTGTTAGTGCTCAGAAAATTCCCATCCACTTTCTAAATTCCCCAGACTCCATGAATTTGGGTTAAAGTCTTATAACCAGTTCTGTCATGTAAAATAGGAGGAAAAGTGATACAGAAATCAGTACCAAAAGAAGGGTGCAACTCTCAAAACAATAATATCTGGCCTGGAATCTGAGAGGACATCTGTGACAAAATTATTCCTGAATGTTGAAGAGATGATTATCTGTATCAGGTAGTGACAAAATTATTAATACTGCTGTCTGTTCTAAGTAGGAAAGAATATTGTTTCCTCAGTCAGAAGCTTTAAGGGAAAATGTTAGAAAACAGAAGGTTAAAAATATGTTCTGGTTGCTACTGAATATGTTGAGCAAGATATTACAAGAAAAAGATGGGCTTAAGAAATAATCGGCAGACTCAATAGTTAAAAAGAAGACAGACAGGAGACTTATAGAACTGGACAAAACTACTGCTCCTAGATCCCAAATAGGTACAAAAGGGATTAACAAAAGCTCTGAACAAAATGATCAAACGACTTAAGGATAAATAGATTAAGGATGAAGACTTTACAACTATTTTTCCTGATACCTTCAATGCAGAAAACATTAGATTGACAGAGAGGCATGAGTCAAGAAAACTAAGAAATAAAGTAGAATCGAGAACTACACCTTTTAAAAACCTTAGCATTTTGCTATTGGCATGTAAAATTCATTAAGATTAGAAGACAATTAGCATCTGTGGGAAATGTATTTCCAAATTAACTACAGATCTAGGAGTGGAAGAGTTTACATGAGACATACAATCACCCATGATCCCTGACACCACACTGATGACATAGGTTCCTGGTGTTTCTCTTTCCTTACTCACTGCTCCCTTCATCCTCACATTGGCTTCTCTCCCATCTTCCAGCCTGATTTGGGGCCCAATCTATTCTCTCTACATTCTCTTCATGAGCTTGGTTATACAATTATATGGTTTTAGCTAAAAATAGATTTACGATGTTTTTAAAAATCTAAATCTATATCTACCAACTCTTCACTAAGTTCCACAACTGATATTTTAATATTTATTTCAAGTTAGATATCTAATAGACCTCCCAAACTTAAAATGTACCAAGACAAAACAAAACAAATGTAAGTAAGTAAGTAAGTAAATAAATAAATAAATAAAATGTGTCAAAACAGAGCTTTTGTTTTTCTCACCACTCATCTAACTCCTTCTGGCTTGTTGTTCTCCCAGCATTTTCATCTCAGTAAATAAAACCACAATCAAACAGATTCTCATTCCAAAAAGAAAAAGATAAACAATGCATATGTGAATATCTCTTCTGGAACAACAACCACAGAAGCCTATTATTCCAATAGCACCTGGAGAAGTCACAGAATTTTCCCTACATATACGCCGAAGTCACCCCTTGCGATCAGAAATAATATAACCTTAATCTTGACTAAATCTCCAATTTATTCAACCCCTTACTTTTCCTTTCTTTGCTCCAGCCATATCAGTTGGTCTCTCTTCTTTACCTTTATCATAATGCACCACCCTCAAATTAGGACTCTTGCTTTGACAGCTGAAACATTCTCATCTATCAGGTCTCAGGTCATATTACACTTTCTCAAAGAGGCTTCCAGATTGCTTTATATAAAATAGCATCATCATTCCTTTGAAGTTTCATCACTTAATTAATTTCTACAAGCATTTATTAAAATTTGAGTTATCTTTTTATTTACTACTAGTCTCCAGAGACTGAATAATGATCTACATGGGATCAGTGTCTTGATAGTGTTGTTTACCACTGTGCCCCTGATGCTTCACTTTGAAAACAAGTTGTTAAAAATGAAATATAACAAGTAGATTGAATATAATTAACCAATATTCCTCATTCCATTATTTTAGAATAGCCATAATATGATGAATACAACTATCACTCTGTTCTTTTGGACTTAAGTCTATTTATTCTATTATGGAATTTTATAAAATTTGATAAAAATTAACCTTTTTGAAACTTGTAATTTTTTAAATTATATGAAAACACTGAAAGCCTCTTATTGGGGACAATATCCTCCATCCAGTAATAATTGATGCTTAAAAAATCCATGCTATGTTTTTAAGAAATTCTCTGTATCTGGTTATAGATAAATAAGTGTACTTGCAATTAAGTGTGATAACAAATCTATCAGCCAATGACATCAATATATATATGTATACACACACACACTCACACATACGCATCTCCTATCACTATCTGTCTCACTATCTGAAGAAAAATCTTACTGTATCTAAGGATATATATTAGATTTTTGTAGTTAATTAGAAGATAACACTAACTGCATAGTTATTAATCTGGGTCTTATTACATCAGATGACAAAACAGAGTAATGCCAAAGAGTTAAAAAACGGAGCGACTCAGAAGAACTAATTTAGAGACAAAAGATTACAAGAAGATGAAGTAACTTAAAATCTCCTTTCTCATCACTGTAAATGGTCCAGAGTCACATAACAATTGATAACAAAACCCGTGATAACTTGCCAAACGTTTTGCTCATTTAGAGTGAGCACTTAACAGTAATCATTTTACATCTATAATTTTATTCCAATTGTTTTCCTTATATCATAAGAAAACCTAGAGATATTAGTAATATATACTTCTTTCTTAATGAAAAAAGTAAATTACTGGAAATAATTAGAAAAATATCTGGAGAAAAGGAAAAACAGAAATTTAGACTGAAGAACATTCAACATTGCAAATTTATCTTTTAAACTATAATATATGTGATTGTGGTCATCGCTAAAACACTCAAAGTCTATAGAGTGTACTGATTATGCACATAGACCCTGGAGCTCCACTGCCTGGGCCACAGCCTTTAATAAGTTTCTTAATGTCTCTATGCCTCACTTTCCCCATCTGTAAAAACAGACATAAGTTTCTACCTACCTCATAGAGTTATTGCAGGAATTAAATGAATAAACATAAATAAAACACTAGAAACTCATGCTACTCCCTCATACTAGTTTAAATCTATACTGAAATGTAGCTTTCCTAAAATATTTTATGAGATATTATGCCCTATTTTCTCCTTGTGATACTGTTAAAAAAAAAACAACTAAAAAGTAAGGACAGAAACTGCCTATCAATTTTATCCAGATATCTGCTAAAACAATATATTGCCATATTGAGTCTTTGCTTCTTACTTGTAATTTTAAAAATCTGACAGAAAAGAAGAGTCAGTGACTAACACATTGCTGAATATCTGCTTTGCTTATAGAAAAGTTGATTATAGTTTTATAACAAGTCTATTATAATCATCAATATAAGAAAAAAATTGAGGTGCCTGGGTGACTCAGTTGGTTAGGGGTCGGACTCTTGGTTTCAGCTCAGGTCATGATCTCCTGGTTTCCCGACTCGAGCCCCATGTCGGGCTCTGTGCTGACAGTGCAGAGTTGGCTTGGGATTCTCTCTCTCTGCCTCCCCCTTCACTTGTGCTGTCTCTGTCTCTCTTGAAACAAATAAACTAAAATATATATATGTGTGTGTGTGTGTGTGTGTGTGTGTGTGTGTGTATACACACACACACACACACACACACATATAGGATAAAGATAGAAAACTTTTGAGAGCCCTATAAAGGACAAAAAAAATTTTAAAGGTTATGGGCTGTGGACTAATGATGCATACAACTTTTCAAACTAATTAAATGTACCATAAAGCTAGATGTTATCTAAACTCTAAATATTCCAATGTTAAATCTGAAGTTTTCCTTAATATTGCTGTTGGTAAGAACTACAGGGATATTTCATAGAAAGAAAGAAAAAGGAAAAAAGGAAAGAATAAACAGAGAGAAGAGAGGAAGAGAGGGGGAGGGAAACAAAAAGGGAAAGGGAAGGGAGATAAGGGAGAAAATAGTCAAATGCCCTTGATAATTCTGATTCAGTGGGTTTGCTGTGGTGCTCAGAAATGTGTTTTTTCAGTAAGCATGCCAGACATCTACAGAAGTTTCTATAATATGAGAAAACTTCTTAACTCTTATAATGGGTTATGAAACAGATTTTAAAAGATTGCTAACTAATAAATTATAAGGACTAAAATTCAGTATCTGCCTTTTATTTTAAAATAGGATTTATTAAAAAAATAAAACAGGATTTGTCAAATTGTTTTATATTTTTAGATATAGATGTTAGCCTATATTTTTCAAATAATTTTATTTACAAAAAAAGTTTTAATTAAATATTTTCCTGAGTCTATTCCTCAGGTACCTGAGTGATCAAATTATATAAAAATTTCCTTTGACTCTATTTCTTAAGCTAGTTAATATAAATTCTACACAACTGGCACAAAAAGATGTATGGTTAGGTATATTTGTTATAAAATATGAAATGCAAAATAAATGAAAATAAAATAAATATATTTTCGTACAGTGTACTTGTGATTGGCTAAAGAATGTATTGAATACATGAAATAAAATATTCATCATTTTATGTGACCCTGCAATTTAGTACTGATCATAGAACAAAAAAATTCAAAAAAATGTTATGCTTATAAATCATCTAGCTCACATACAATGATTTGTAGATTAGGGCACTAAGTCTGGGAAATGGAAAGTGTTTTTATTTTTTTAAATTTTTTTTAATATGAAATTTATTGTCAAATTGGTTTCCATACAATACCCAGTGCTCATCCCAACAGGTGCCCTCCTCAATGCCCATCACCCACCCTCCCCTCCCTCCTACCCAAATGTAAAGTGTCTTTAAATACAGAGATTAGATCCCAAGTCACTATATCATATTGCATGTTAACATATAATCACATATATATGTATATACGTATACACTGAAAGTTGTTCAAACTATGAAATTAAATATTATGTAAATCAAAAGTATTAAAATTAATCCATAGGTACTGTGTTATGTAAAAAAGTTTAAAAATAACTTAATCTCATATGTTTCAGAATCTTTTTAAGGATGCAAGTGATCACAGAAACACATCATATGGTCATAAAGATTTATAAGCTGTTAAATGAACTTCAGGGCAGATGCAGAGAACATGTAACACCTGGCATAGATAGTATGTCTAACGATAATACAAATCCTTTATGGTACATTAACACCTTCAAAAATGAGTAATGTCCTAAGATTAACTCTGCAGAAAGTTACAGATGAGGGTCAAAATGAAATGTAATTTCGTGAAACTAAATCAGCAATAGAATTCATCTAACGTTTCTGTTATATCTGTTGCCATTAATATTTTCCAATAAACATAATTTAAGGTGTGTCTATGATGAATGATATTTATTTCTTTTAGGATCTGGGATATTTTGCGATTTATCTGAATTAGAAATATTATATATTCTATTTCTCATTATGTGCCTAATTAATTCACTGTATTAAAAATTCATCTTACTTTGTTCAGATCAGGCAAGCTAAAGCCTTTTAATTTCATTGTGCTCAAAAATTAATTCTTTCTGCTACTTTAAGGGCAAATAACTTATTCATATTACTCAAATCATCAGAAAAGCATAACTTTCCCCTTAACATTTTTTGTGAAACTAAGACTTCTCTGAAAGTTTTTCCTTCTTCCAGAATATTCAAATTTCATGATTGGTAACTTAGAATAAACCAAATAATATGATATTTTACTTCATATGTGATTTTTATTGTTTATTGCATTATACAGAGAAGTGTAAAGAATGATTCTATGGAGGTAAATTTCCAAATAACTAATTCCAAGCATTTAAAAATATAAATTAATCCTTAAGTTAAAATTTCAATATCTTTCTTTTCAAACATTTCTAGAAAGTTACCTGTTTATATATATATATATATATATATATATATATATATATATACACATATATATATACATACACACTCATGTGTGTGTATATGTGTGTATATATATATTATACATATATATGTATATATCTATATATATGAATAAATTGAAAAAGACAAAATGAAATTCTGCTAAGCCTAAATAGCAATAATTTATCATAAGAAAAATCACATGGTAGTATTTGAATATTGTCTGAAGTTTGTTATAAGGTATACCAAAAGATATATCTCCCATTAGTTCTTTGCCCCATGGAAGTATTTAGTTCCATTTCTCTATCACAATAACTGATAATAATAAGTTAATTATTATAGACTTTAAGTTTTAGTAAAATCTGTATTCTTGCCTGTTTAAACAGAATCTATTATTTTCATTGATTCTAGTGTCTAGAATTATTCCTTATTTTAAAGATTTCAGGTTGCAGATTAGAAAATTTAAACAGAATCAACTGTTTATGTAGGTAAAGTCTACTATCAGTGGAACATTACATTTTTTGTTAATTTTATGAGGCTCCCGGGTGGTTCAGTTGGTTAAGCGTCCAACTTTTAGTTTTGGCTCAGGTCATGATCTCATGGTTCTTCGGTTTGAGCTTGCATCTGGCTGTGCACTGACAGTGCGGGGCCTGCTTAGGATTCTCTCTCTGTCTCTCTCTCTCCCTCAAAATAAATAATATCTAGTGTATTTGTCTAGTTGCTTTCAATTGTACAGTTGCTCATGAGTCCTTTTATGTGAAATGTCCAGGATAGGCAAGTCCATAGAGATAGACTAGTGGTCGACAAGGCTGGTTTGCAAGAGAGTACAGTAGTGCCCCCTTATCCACAGGAGATACGTTCCAAGACCTCCAATAGATGCCTGAAACCATAGATAGTATCAAGCCCTATATACACTGCTTTTCATGTACATGCATATTTATGGTAAATCTTAAGTAATAATTTAAGCAGAGCAAGAGACCAAAAACAATAGTAAAATATAACAATTATGGCAATATACTGTACTAAAAGATACATGAATGTGATCTTTTTCTCAAAATAACCAAATTGTATTGTACTCACGCTTCTTGTGATGATGTGAGATCATAAAATGCCTGTGTGATGAGATGAAGTGAGTGGAATGATACAGACATTGTGACACAGTATTAGGCTACTATTTCCCTTTTGCCCATACTTCAGAAAGAGAATCATCTACTTCTGAATCATGGTTGATCTCAGGTAACTAAAACTACAAAAGCAAAACTATGGAAGGCGAGGGGACTACTGTAATGGCAAGTGAGTACTCACGTGTGTATGGGGCTTTTAGAAACAGTGATAAGAAGTTCTAATGTTAGATAGTAATGATGAGCACACAACCCTGTGAATTTACTAAAAATCACTGAATTGTACATTTTTAAAAGGTGTATAGATTTGCATGTGAATTATATCACAGTAAAACTGTTATAAAACAAATCCACATTGAACTTCTTCTGACATCGGTACCCAGTGATGATGGACACATGAAGTGCGGAGTAGGTGGACCAATGCAATATGAAAAATATAATCTGGGAAGAAACATTTAATGTGGGGAAATGAAAATCTGGAACTCTGCATATTAGTAAGAATGGAGTGGGGAGGCAGTTATGTCATACACTGAAAAATAGCTCATGATTTCTTTTTCCTGTGTAGATGGGATGAGTGCATGATGTAATGTAAGACCCAAAGAATGGTTAAAAAAAGTAGTTTGTTGTCTCAGGTAATCTTAGAACAATATTGTAAATTCTATATATGTTAAAATACAAGAGCATATAATCAACCAGTTCAATTAAGTATTATTGTATTATAACATAGTATTCCACTGGAGCTTCTTTTGTGGCATCATATACAATTTTGTGGCATCATATACAATTCTTAATGACAAATGGAGATAGTCATAGGTTTCTGTGTATATAGTCATAAGTTTCTGTGTTTTTGTGTGTGGGTACGTGTATTTGTGAAAAAGAGAGTGTGTGTTTCAGTGTATTTGGAGAATGGGAAATGGCAAAGTCGTGTGGAAGAAGGAAGCTAGAGCTTTGCCTTAGGCTCACACATAACTCACCTGTTGTAGAAATGAAACATTCAAGGGTAGAACATTAAATCACTGAATATGACAGAGAGAATTTAATATCGTGAGGGGTCTATAGCTTCGCAAAAATTTAAGAACAGAATAAGGTTGTAAACAAGGAGAAAGATCAGATGCACATTCCAATAAAATTCTTAATTCAAATTTACTCCCTTCAAATAACTTTAAAATTTATACTTTGCATTTGAAGATCAAGCAGATATTCCCTCCTTACTCGTTTCTTATATCAAATCCAACAGCAAACCTGTCTGGAACAGTAACTGAAACAAACTTTTATTAAGCTGGTATGCCCCAGGGATATAATTTTCACACAGGAAATTAAATTTACGAACAGAAATTCAGTTGATTTTTATTGATTATTTAAAATATATTCTTTTTTAGAGAATCTATAGATAATCAGGAAACAGATGTTTATCATCCTCTCCCCAAAACTGAATATAGATCTCATAATGATGATGGATAAAATCAATGAGAGTAAAGAACAAAAAATAGAGTGATTAAGTACGCTGTAGTTTTTTTGTCATTGAAATTACTTTTGGGTGGAAGCATATCAATCAGGGTAGATTGTGATGTGGTGGTTTATAAAATATAACCCAACATCTCACTGGCCGAAAACAAAATTTTATTTCTTGTTTATAACACAAGCTTAAAAAGAGACAGGCAAGTGACTAAGGGTGGAGGCTAATGGAGGCCCCGTGTCCATGCAATGACTCACCTGTGTCTAGACAGGGAGATGTGCACTGGGACTTAAAGTTACTATAGTATACTGACAGCTATTTCTTATTCTCATATTTTATTGGCCAATGGAATGGCCATACTTTTCTTCAAAAGAGTTGAAGAAATACAACCCATTATGTTTCCAGATGCAGAAAAGGAGGGATTATAAGGTAAAGAGCATTAATGAATACTGTTAAGTAGGTTCTGAGATTAAATTTTAATACACTAAATTCAGACCAAAAATAAATGTTCATCTTGTAAAAATCTGAGAATTTGCAGAACCTGAGGAATTTTACTTTATGATTTTGAAAGTTTATTTATATTTGAGGGGGGGAGAGGCAGAGAGAGAGGGGGACACAGAGAGATCTGAAGCAGGCTCTATGCTGACAGCAGAGAGTCAGATGCGGGGCTCAAACCCACAAACCATGAGATCATGACTTGAGCCAAAGTCGGAAGCTTAACCCACTGAGGCACCCAGGTGTCCCAGAGCTTGAGGAATTTTTAAATAGCACTGATAAAAGCTCACCATGCCACCAAGAATATTTACAATTAGGGTTAGGATTAGGTTTTCTAAGTAAGATCCAAGAGTAGTCAAAACAACTAAACATCTATTTTTTTTCTTAAAGTATTTTTATTTATTTTGAGAGAGAGAGAGTGAGAGAGAGTGGGGCAGGGGCAGAGAGAGAGGGAGAAAGAGAAAATCCCAAGCAGGCTCTTCACTGTCAGAGCAGAGTCCGATGTGGGACTCAAATTCATGAACCACAAGATCATGACCTGAGCTGAAATCAAGAGTCAGACACTTAATTGACAGAGTTACCCAGGTGCCCCTAAACATCTGTCTAATAAAGAGGCATTTTCATCCTATCTTGATTACAAAGAGTAAACATAATAAACACATCTAAATACCAAACTGCATTTCAGTTCTATTAATTGGTAGAAGAACAAACTGCTACAAGAAGAAAACTTGGATAAATTTTATCTCTTCCCTTTTGAAGTATTGAGATATGTGATTAGCACAGAGATGGCTCATAATGAATGCTAAGAAAAAGCTAGAATTATAGGGGTGCCTGGGTGGCTCAGTGGATTAAGCGTCCAACTTCAGCTCAGGTCGTGATCTCACAGTTCATGAGTTCGAGCCCCACATCAGGCTCTGCTGATGGCTCAGAGCCTGGAGCCTGCTTCAGATTCTGTCTCTGTCTCTCTGCCCCTCCCCTGTTGGTGCTCTCTCTCTCTCTCCCTCTCAAATATAAAATAAAACATGAAAAAAATTAAATAAAAGCTAAAATTATAAATAAAACTTTTTAAACAACCTTCTTCTTCACCTTCGAAACAATGGCAAAGTGCTTTTTCAGGGTATTAAGTTTCTATTGTTGCTGTAACAAACTACCATAAGCTTGGTGGCTTAAAACAACACACATTTACTATCCTTCAATTATAGAGGTCAAAAGACCTAAAATCCATGTATTGGCAGGCTATGTTGTGGAGAACCTAGGAGAGTTTCTTTTCTTGCTTTTTCCAGGCCTTAGAGGCCTGTATCCTTACTTGAGAAATCTCCTCCATTTTCAAGGACAGAAGTGCAACATCTTCAAATCTCTGTCACCTCTGGCTTCTGCCATCCTGTCCCCTCTTCATCTCTGACTCTCCTGTCTCCCTCTTATCAGGGCCCTTGTGATGAGGATAATTTGTTAACAATGTACTGAGTGTCCTGATACTAGTTATGTTTTTGAAATTTCAAAGAGTTTACAAATTATTCAATTAAAATGTTTTATCCAATTATAAAAAAGTTTTACTAGAATTTTAATTTATGAGGTTATCAAATTTACCAATCATAACCTTTCATTACAAGTTTTATAGAAGGATTTGAATGTACCAGAAGGATTGGCTAAATAAAGTTGATGGTAATTGAATGCTGTATTTGCTTCTGATAGACCTCTTCATATTATTTTTAACAAGTTCTGAAAGATTTTTCTTTCAAAATAAACAAGAGAGACAAAAATGGATTTAGTGGTTGTTTTGAAATGCATGAGCTTCTTTATTAGCATAAGGATAAAGAAAGATCTTTCACAAAACAAATGTCTCAATGATACAGAAACTGAAGGCAACACTGTGAACAGGGGTTGGAACAAACTGGCAACAAGGGGTCAGTACTGGTCACCGATGTAATATGTTCTCTGCACAGCATACTTTTTATTGCAGCACACTTGTCGTTACTATGTAATCTGAGTGGATTGTAGTTTACGTTAATAAAATTAAGGTGATGGACTCACTTCTATACATGCTACAAGAATCACTTCTCCACGGAAAGTGATTCTAATAATCCCAGTATTAAAGTAGAATGGAAAGTGATATTGGCATAAAATTATTTGGATTTGAAGCTGTCGTGTATGACATTAGCCTTACAGTAGCAGTGTTAGTAACAGGTTAAAAATGCATATAGACCACAGGTGATGCGATAGTGACTTAATTCAGATTGATGGGTTTAGGGGTGGACATTAATTTGAAAACAATATAGAATGTATACTTTATCCCATCAGGCACTATGCAAAGAGGTAAATGATATGGGATTGAAAAGAAGTTAGATGTTATTATGTGAATATCTGAAATCTGTTGTTCAGTTGAGAAGATATGATTGATGAAGAGAAACTATCTGGAGAATCATCAAAAATCTCAGTGTTTGGGGCACCTGGGTGGCTCAGTTGGTTGAGTTTCTGACTTCAGTTCAGGTCATGATCTCACAATTCATTGGTGGAGCCCCACATCAGTCTCTGTGCTGACAGTGACAATGCTGAGCCTGCTCCTGATTCTCTAGCTAGCTAGCTCGCTGCCCCCTCCCACTCGTGCTCTCTCTCTTGCTCTTACAAATAAATAAATATTAAAAAAAATCTCAGTGCTTCTGTACAGACAATAAATACCAAAAAAAATAAATAAATAAATAAATAAGTCTGAAAATACAGAAAGAAGTATGGATCAACTTTAAAAAGAAAAGATGAAGTCTGAATTTTCCAAAAGTGTTGTTTATGGATAATGTGTAGGACATGATTTTGTTAAGACATGATTTTAAAATGTAGGAATTTGTTTTGTGTGAATATACACTTTTGGCTATGCACCAACAATCAGTTAAGAAATACATGCATATTTTTCAGGCAGTTACTGGATTACATTGAGCACCAAAAAGCAATGTGAATAAATTAAATTGAAGGATTTCTTCTTGCAAAAAATTGGGAAGTTAGTAACTTCCTAAAATTATTGTGTAGTATATGCCATCAATTTTATACTGTATCTGGTTACTTTTAAAAACTTAAATTTTCTAGAATTTGCATGAAGCGTACTTTTGTAAATAGTAAGCATTATTTGTTTTATATTTAAAACACTGAGTTCAATTTATATATCCATATAATGTATGCACACTGTATTGCCAGACACATCACACAATAACCTCATGAATACTTAATGCTTTTTATTCAGAATGTACATAGATTTCGTAAAGTTACCCCACTGCTGCATAAACAGTTCATAAAACCAGCATGATCTGACTGTGCAAGTGCTTTTTAAAATTAACTTGGTAGTAAATTTTAATTATTTATACAAGCTGTATTATGAGCTTATATTTTGTCAGTAGTGTTTGATGGCAACATTGTGACTGGGCTTAGATTCTTATACAATATAAGTTACATAAAATAAAATATAGAATATGTTTAGGTTATTATGTCATCATGTTATGATTCTTGGTCCTTATTGCAAATAATTAATAAATACATATTGCTAGATTGAGATATATGGTAATTTTTTTCTAACAGCATATGTGTATTGACATCATACATTAAAAAGAAAAAAAGGGAGAAAAATACCACCTAGCACTCTTATGAAAAGGCATCCAACATAATGATCATGATTGGATATGATTACTTGAGCTATGCTTTCACTATTTTCTTTTCAGCATGTTTACCATTAAGCAGGCATTTGGGTTATTTTGTGTGATAGATCTATTTCCTGACACAATGTCTACATCTTGTCAACAGCTCATTGAGTGAAGAGAATTTGTGTGACATACCAAAGAAGCATACATACATATATATGTATGTATAAAACTTAGAGATAAGGGTAAACCTTCTAATTCTTCAGCAATAGTAAATTCTGCATAAATAATGAAAAATTGTAATAGTACATGTAATAAACAAGGCTGTTACAGTTGACAACTAAGTGATGGTAGTGTTAGAGAAACAATCAAGAGAAAAAAAATAACAAATTTAAGTGGAATCGAGTATCATAAAATGAGACATACTAGAAGAATTCACAAAATAATACAACTTGAGTTAGTGATAACAATTTCTGGTAATATCTACTTGATAATGGAGTTTATTACACAACTTCTAATAGAAAGTCCTGCTGAATACAGTTAAAAGCCATTTTAGCTAAACGGTGATGATTATATGTCATCACGCCTTCTTTTGGATTTGATGGAAGAATAAAACCCAGGAAACATTGCATTTTCAATGAGAAAACTGACAGCGAGACCATTCTTAGATATCTGCATTTAGATAGTCTGCCCAACATTACTTTTCTGCCACTTATGTATGCCCTGTCCCCATTTGAATCCAAACCCTGAAAGCTAAAAATTTGTGTTTACAATATACAAGTGCAGTAATGTAAACTTTATGTTATTTCACACATTAGACAATAAACAGTAACACTTGACAATATTTGAAGACAATTTGTAATCTTTATCAACAGCTGATAATGAAAGTAAATAACTTTAGATCATTTTTATTTTATTGCTTGACTGACTATATTTAATTTAATCTGGTTTTTGGCCTACATAAATATCTTAGTTTGAACCTCAAATTGAAAGAGAATATTTCCCAAAGCCAGTGAATCTTAAACTTTGCTGCACAGTCAAATCATCAGCAGGAAGAGGGAGAGAGGGGTCTTTAAAAACATTTATATTTATTCTTGGCTCTTACCTACAGGCATAAAGATTTAATTGATATGGGCTATGACCCTGTCATCCAGAGTTTTAGAAGCTCACTACATGATTTCAGTATTCAGTACAATTTGGGAAGCTAAAGCCTTATTCCTTCTTAGAGCTATTTTAGAGCTACCTGAAAGGAAGGGGAAATTGAGAATAACACCAAAACATTTTGATTCTACTATCAAACAATACCTTGAAGATCACTTTGCCTTCTGAAAACCCTTAACTATATTGCTAACGATGGGAGAGCCTTAAAATAATGATTCAAATTCTGTTCATGACCCTCATCTAACAAAACCTCATGTCTGGCCTTGCCTCTCTAGATCAAACCTAGATTAAACTGCCGCATGCATGTTCCAGCCAAAACTCAATGATTGTTGATCCTAGTTCAAAGTAATGACCAAGAGTAGGCATGGTGGAAAGACAAAAACTAATAATCCTTGAACACACTATGGTGTGTTCTCCACCTTTCTTTGTTCTCATAGCAACATCATGTATTAGAAGTAAATTCCCACCATTTGATAGATTAAAAATGGATATTTTGGGGAGTTAACTATCCTATTCGAAGAGTGGGCTTAGGCAGGACTCATAAAAAGTTCTGTCAGACTCAAAAGACTTTGATGTTTTTAACTTGTTGGGATTCTCTTTCTAGTTCTTCTAGAAAACAATAAATCATAAAAATGATTGAGACACACAATTAAAAGAACAATTTGAATCATTGTGCTATTAAACCACAGGATACATGGGTCTCTTATGTATCCGAAGATGTGGAAGAGAAAAAAACATATTTATATGAATGGACTTGATTGACACAAAGTCTCTTAACACTTCCCGTAGGAACTCATCATCTAAAGTCATGCAACTGCTTGAATCTAATATAAATGAAATCTTGTGGGGTAAACAAATCAACATATATATGACGGTTATATACATATATGTATTGATATTGTGTATATATAACATTTTAATATATTTCAAACAATAGATTACGAGGTTATAATTATGATTAGGAGCCTTTTTTCATTTCCTAAATCCCTTGTTATTTCCTATATGATACAATTTAAGTTTCATCCTATAAGCTCAATGAAAGCTTTTAACAATCTGACTCTAAATTACCTTTCTTTTTTTTTTCAATATATGAAGTTTATTGTCAAATTGGTTTCCATACAACACCCAGTGCTCATCCCAAAAGGTGCCCTCCTCAATACCCATCACCCACCCTCTCCTCCCTCCCACCCCCCATCAACCCTCAGTTTGTTCTCAGTTTTTAAGAGTCTCTTATGCTTTGGCTCTCTTCCACTCTAACCTTTTTTTTTTTTCCTTCCCCTCCCCCATGGGTTTCTGTTACGTTTCTCAGGATCCACATAAGAGTGAAACCATATGGTATCTGTCTTTGTCTATATGGCTTATTTCACTTAGCATAACACTCTCCAGTTCCATCCATGTTGCTACAAAGGGCCAAATTTCATTCTTTCTCATTGCCACGTAGTACTCCATTGTGTATATAAACCACAATTTCTTTATCCATTCATCAGTTGATGGACATTTAGGCTCTTTCCATAATTTGGCTATTGTTGAGAGTGCTGCTATAAACATTGGGGTACAAGTGCCCCTATGCATCAGTACTCCTGTATCCCTTGGGTAAATTCCTAGCAGTGCTATTGCTGGGTCATAGGGTAGATTCTAAATTACCTTTCAAAATATGTTTGGACTATGTGCACATCTCCTAAAAAACTATGAATCTGCATATCTTTGTTCATAATAATTTCTCTGTTCATGATACTCTCTACTGTTCTCTCCCCATCTCAGCTTAGAAATATAATGTTCATTTTTTCTAAGTGTAAATGTTAATTCAGCAAATTCTTCCAGGTCAAGACAGACGTAAGCACTGCCCTCTTAAACGCTCATCCACCCCCATGATTTACTTTCCTTAAGTAAATGGGAACATTAATAACTTGTCAAGCACAGAACCTTGATATTAGAAAGGCTGGCTTGAAATCCTAACTTGACAATTTATTAGGTGTTTGATTTTGGCCACATTATTTCAACTAAATACATTGTACTTTCCCCATACTAAATTAAGACTTAGTATTTTGTAAAGACATAGTAAAAAAATAAATGAGGCATACAAAGTATACATTCCATTATGCATATAAGCATCATTTTAATATTTTTTTAATTTGATGGTAAAGTCAACCTGTTGGGATATACCTTTACTATATATCCTATTAGATATAAAATTATAAATATATGAATGTGCTTAAAGCATTTTTGAATCTGTATTTCCAATGTGTTCCATATGTTGGAAGAAATAAATTCCCTAATATTAGCATTTCTTTCAATCACCAAGATGTGATCTGTTTTGCAATACTGAGCAATTTTCTAACAAGTTCATATTCTATTACCTTTCATTTATGTGTGTACACATACACACACACACACACACACACACACACACAAACACACACAAATCCTAATGTCCTTTCCAAGTTTGGCAATGTTGTGAAACTAAAGCAACTCCTGTGTTTATGGATGAAATTCAAATTCCCTATTTTACTGACTGCTTAATTCCTGCAAAATTAAGCCACCTGCTTACTTAGTACAACATTACACTAACTCATTCTGATTATACTGCAGACTGCAAGTGCCAATGTAAATAGTGAGTAGGCACATCTCCAAAATATTTTCTAGCAGAATATTCTGTGCTCTATGGACACTTTTAACTGACCTGTGTGTTAATAGTCATTCAACAGGCAGTAAAAATGTTAGCATAAAATAAATACTCAAAAACAGAAGCAAAGCAACAAACCAAAGTTATCCAGCAATAATAAGGAAATTTATATGGAATCTGGAAATTCAGTATGTAGAATCTTATCATCAGACTCCCCCAAGGACAAAAATAAAAATGCATCATAAAATGATCTCTACTTGTAGTTAGGTGCCTCTTCTTTGACCATCTTAATCATAATAAGACATAATCAGAGGGTTACACATACATTCAAATACAAATTCAAATATTTAATAAATAATAATCCTGGATTTTAATGACCTAAATTCATCAACATATTGCCAAATTATCTAATTTCTTCTAGATGCTAGGAAATATGTATGCTACATACAGAATGCAGTTTCTTTTTTTTTAATTTGAAAGAGAGAGAGAGAGAGAGAGAGAGAGATTATGAGCAAATGGGGGAGAGTGGCAGAGGGAGAGACAGAATCCCAAGCAGACTCCATGTGCACATGGAGTCTGATGCGGGGATCAGTTCTATGATTCTGGGATCATAACCTGAACCAAAATCAAGAATTGGACTCTCAACCAATTGAGCCACCCAGGTACCCCCAGGATGTACTTCTTGACTGACTTACATTTCAAGAATTTCAAGGAACTATCTATATTATATTCCTCCAAATTTCCCCTGACTCTCTAAATTACCTTTAATTTAGTACTTCTTTAATCAAGTACTTCTTGACTGACTTAAGAATTTCAAGGAACTATCTATATTATATTCCTCCAAATTTCCCCTGACTCTCTAAATTACCTTTAAAGTTGTAAAGATATCATCATTTATATATACAAACATAAAATGTATACATCATATATACATACTCACATACATACAAAGATCTTTCTGCATACACACATACATATATGTACATGGTACATATGGATACATATATGGATACATGAACACACATATACATATGTGTATATAAAGATCTCATCTGTGAAAATGGTAGAGTAGGATGTGTCTCCCTACCAATACAACACTGCAATGGCAGAATCTGCCTGATGTAATTATTTTGTATCTGGAGTCTACTGAAGGCTTAAAACTTCTAAGGGAAGGCCTGAATGGTAAACTGAAGTTAATTTCAATTTCGGATCTTAGCACAGTAGCACCTACCCCTCCTCTACCCCTCTGGCCACAGTAGCAACTCAACAAGTGTTCCAGAAGCAGCTTGGACACATAACTTGTGGCAGCCAGAGTGGGCAAAAAGGACCCTAACCTCCAAATACCAAGTATCTCTGCCCTGATTGGGGACTATTGGTTCTATCTCAGAGGTGCAGAGAAATGTCATCAAAACTAAAGGGGAAAGAAAGAAAGAAAGAAAGAAAGAAAGAAAGAAAGAAAGAAAGTTTCTAAATACTGACTGAAGGTATACCTCATTATCAAATATCCTGAATCACATACAGTAGAAAACATTTATTCAACATCTCTCTTTAGCCCATAGTAATTCTATTCTACTTATTGTCTCTATGAATTTGACCACTCTAAGGATCCTCTACAAGGGAAATCATAGAGTATTTATCTTTTTGTGGCTGACTTACTTCACTTATTTTAAGTCTTCAAGGTTTATCCATATTGTAGCATGTGTCAGAATTTTCTTCATTTTTAAGACTAAATAATATTCCACTGTAAGTACATACCACATTTGTTTATTCATTAATATTCAATGGACACTTGGGTTGCTTTCTTTCCACCTTTTGACTCTTGTGAACAATGTTGTTATGAATATAGTTATAAAACTATCTGTGTGAGTCCCTGTTTTCAATTTTGGGGCATATGCCCAAAAGCAGAATTGATGGATCATATGATTAATTATGTTTTTAATGTTTTGAGAACCATCATACCATTTTCCACAATTTGTGCCATTTTATAGTCCCCTAATAACAGTGAATGAGGGCTTCAATTTTCTACATCTTCATCACATTCGTTACCTTTTTTAATAGTAGCCATCCTAATGATTATAAAGTGGTGTGAAATTGTGGCTTTGATTTGCATTTCCCTAATGATTAGTGATGTTGAGCATTTTTTTGGATGTGCTTATTGACCATCTGCACATCTTATTTTGATGAATGTTTACCCAAAGTCTTTGCCAATCTTTTAACAAATTGTGGAAAAGAACACATGATATTTATCATCTAACCTGGTTTTAAATGTATAGTTCAGTACATAATATTAAGTATAGTGTGAAGTATAGTCACATTTTTGTGCAACAGATTTACAGAACCTTTTCATTTACAACACTGAAATTCTATAAACCCAAAATACTAACTACCCTTTTCTGTACCCTCCACCCTTGGCAACCAACCTTCTACTTACTGTTTCCATGAATTTTTTTTTCTATTTGAGACATTTCATGTGAAAGAAATCATATGGTTATCTGGTGACTAACTTATTTTTCTTAACATTCTATCCTGAGGATCATCCAAGTTGTAGCATGTGAGAGAATTTCCTTCCTTTTTAAGGCTGCATAAAATCCCATTGTATGTATACACTATATTTTTTTATCCATTCATCTGTTTATGAACATTTGGGTTGGTTACACCTCTTAGATATTGTGGATAATGCTACAATGAACAAAGTATACAGATACTCTTCAAGATCCTGCTTTGAATTCTTTTGGGTATATACCCAGAAATAAGATTATTGGAACATACAGTTAGTTATTCTATTTTTTTTTTTAACTTTTTAAGGAAGCTTTTCCTAATGGCTATAACCTTTTGCATCCCCCTCCCCCCAACAGTTCACAAGGTTTCCAACATCTCTGTATTCTTACCAACATTAATTTCAGTTCTTTTGATAACAGCTATCCTGGTGGGTGTGAGATATCTCAGTGTGGTTTAATTTACATTTACCTAATAATTAGTAATGTTAAACCTCTTTTCATATGCTTAAATTTCATTTGTGTTTCTCTTTTGGAGAAATAGGTATTCAAATCCTATGCCCATTTTTTAAGTGAGTTAATTTGTTGTTGTTATTGAGTTGTAGATATTCCTTATATATTCTGGATATTAGTCCCTTATCAAATATATGATTGGCAATTATTTTCTCCCATTCTGTAGGTTGCCTTTTCATTCTGTTGTTTCCTTTAGTACACAAAATTTTTGAAGTTTGATGTGGACCCGCTTTTTAAAAATTGTGTTGCCTATGCTTTTGGTGTCATATCCATAGAAATCACCAGCAAATATGAATATCTGAAATTGTATCCTAGATTTTCTTATAGGAGTATTAAAGTTTAGGTCTTACATCTTTGGTCAATTTACATTAATTTTTGTGTAAGGTATTAGCTACGGGTCTGAATTCATCCTTTTACATAGGGATATCTATTTTTCCCAGCACCATTTGTTGAAGATATGATCTTTTCCCCTTTGTAACAATATTTAGACTACCTACCCATGAAAATCTCTTATTTATATTCTTTGATTTCCCTCATCACAGTTTTATTTGTTTTTCATCATTTAAATTCTGTACATATTTTATTGGCTTTCTACCTATGTTATTTCCTTGGTTTTGGTGCTAATGTAAGTTGTATTAAATTTTTTAATTTGAATTCCAATTGTTGATTGCTGGTATAGAAAAATAACTGACTTTAACTTACTAACATGGTATCATGCAAACTTAATATAATTAATTATTAATTCAAGAGTTTTTTGTTGATTCATTAAGATTTTCTACCTCAACAATCATGTTTCTGTGAACAAAAACAGTTTTCTTTCTCCCTTATTTGTATACCTTTCATTTTATTTTCATGTCTTATAGCCTTAGCTAGGATTTCTAGTGCACACAGTCTGCCTCCAGGAATTCATCAGTTACTACGTACGTACTATGTTACTATGTAGGTACTATGTCGTTACTATGTAGGTACTATGTTGCTATGTAGGTACTATGTCGTTACTATGCAGGTAGCACTATCAGCAGCTTATGCTTCAGATGAGCTGATCTCTTGCTCTTTCTCTCTTTTTGTATTCTCCAGTTTCCTACACTCTCAGTGATACTTTCTCCTGTGACCAAGACAGCCTTAATGTTCCCCTGAGCATGACTAAATAATAGACAGATTTCTTCCTGATTATAGAACTGTGGTCTCCTTTTCCTTACAATATTTACTTTAGAATGTTTACAATTGCAGGGGTGCATGGGTAGCTCTGTTGGTTAAGCGTCTGACTTCGGCCCAGGTCATGATCTCACAGTTCATGGGTTCGAGCCCTGTGTCAGGCTCTCTGCTGACAGCTTAGAGCCTAGAGCCTGCTTCAGATTCTGTTCCTCTATCTCTGCCCCTCTCCTGCTCATGCTCTGTCTCTCAAAAATAAATAAACATTAAACAATTTTTAGAATATTTATAATTGCAAATTCTTGTTTTGCCCTTTGTAAGTAATGTAAATCTTCCAAACTCTTGCCAATTTTACAACCTAGTAATGTCCTTCTTAAAGACCTGGGAAACATCTGTTTGAAATATAATTATCAAAAGAGGTTAGATCCCTATCTCTCAGTTTCTGAAGGAGGATACAGAGTATAACGCAACGGTGCCAAACAGCAAACTCAGATCGTCTAATTGCACAGAAAAATATTAGCAAACTCAGAATAATTTAGTGTGCCCACCATATCCTACTGATTAACTTCTCTTAGTACATTTACTTTTTGATTAACATCCTCCAGCTTTTTCACCAACTCACTCCAGTGCTTAAAAATACTTCTGTTTTTTGTTTGTTTGTTTGTTTCAGTGGAGTTGAATTTAGTCTCTCTCCCCTATTTCAATAATCTTGAAGAAATTCTTCCTTGCTTGTTTAATACTGTTCAGTAGAATTTTTGTTTTGACACCTGTGACCACAATATTCTAATGAACCTAAGAAAAATCACTGGCTTTCAATTGTTCAGCTTTTTTCTTGCTGTGAAGGCAGAACTGATGACTTGCAAACTTTTCACATGTTGGACTAGAAAGATGAAGTCTAGACAGACTAATCCTTAATTGTAAACTTTCTGAGCAACAAGAAACTGAGGGAATGATTTGTGTGTCTTTCTTTTTTTTTTTTTAAGGTTTATTCATTTTTCAGAGACAGAGAGAGAAACAGAGCTTGAGGTGGGGAGGGGCAGAGAGAGAGATGGAGACACAGAACCTGAAGCAGGCTCCAGGCTCTGAGCTGTCAGCACAGAGCCCGATGCAGGGCTCGCACTCACAGACCGTGAGGTCATAACCTGAGCTGAAGTCGGACACTGAACTGACTGAGCCACCCAGGTGCCCCTTTTTGTGTGTCTTTCTTAAGGGGTAGTCTGAATATATTCAAGTAGTAATAGTGACAACAAGAGTTTCTAGGAAATGTATTTGGGTCCTGGAATTTTCTAGATCATCCCCTGTTAAAGCCCAATAGATTTTGCACTAATATAACAAATGGTGAGTGACTATAACTTAAGGGTATTGTTATTATTATTATTATTTTGGAAGATAAAGGTTTGTTTTATTGAATAACAGATCTGTGTTATTGCTAAGGCCACTATGTACAGACACAAAGTTTTATCTCTTGGTCTCTTTCTCCTTCGACAGAGTCTTGATGATTTCCTCCTTCTTGGCCTGGAGCTGCTCTTCACAGCACTTGTGTGCTATGATATTCCTTGGTCATAGATCTGAGGGCCTCAGCCTGTCAGCCAGAAGCTTCTTGTGAACCTTGTCTGCCTTCAACTTGTGGATGTGTTCCATGACAATCTGCTCGTTTTTGAACACATCACCTTTCACTTTCCAGTACAGGCTGTGATACATGTGTGGTCAATCTTAGATTCACATTATCTTCTGAGCAGCCAGTACAGAATTCTCATCCTCCTCATCCAGCTTACCTTCTCAGGCATTTGAACACTGGCAGTATGTTTTCTCTTACCAATGCCATTATGCTTGCCCTTCCTGCTGGCCAAAGTGTTTTTCTGGTACCAAGCCTGGGAATGGATGGGCACAGGCTTCACAGTGATCAGCCCATCTTTAATCAGTTTCCAGATCTGCTGATGGGAGTTGGCATTGATGATTTCATTGGTCTCATTGGGGTTGAACCAGGCCTTCTTTTTGCCACAGCAGAGGACACTGGAGGCAAGCCTGTTCTGAAGCCCAAGCATACTCATGGCTGTGGCTGCAGCATTGAAGGGCAAGAATATTAGTATAAATTTGACCTAATTTGTATCTTTAGGTTAATGAAACCCATGCAATGTTGACACTTTTAGCTTATATTTTCTAGCATTCTATCAAACATAGCAATAGGGTCAGGTCTTGTTACCTTAGCTATCCACTTACATGTCTTAAATAAGTTAACTGGATTAACTAGGTCACAGTTTACAGTTCCCTAGTGTTTATAACTTTTATTAAAACATGAAGATATCCTGAAATATGAATTTCTGGAAATTACTATAGATTACAAGCAAAACTTTAATAATAAGGTTAACACTGACAATTCAAATTACACTCATTTCATTAATCATGTTGGCCTCAAATTCTATTTTATAATAATATAATTTTTGTTGTCTCACTAATTATATCATAAACTGTATATTTGAATTTAACAGGTATTTCTGTAATTTAGTTCAACGAATAAGAATATCAGTATCACATGAAAAATTATATATTTAACATGTTTTAGTATTTATTTATATAAAGAGCTCTATATTAGTTAAAATGAAGTTTAAGTGTTTTCTAAATTTATCTATAAATTTAAAGGACATTTTAAAAACTTTATTTGGCCCACTTTAAAATGCATGCGTTCTTTTTGGTGGAATGGTAAATCACGTTTGTTTGGCATTTTTAGATGGTTTGACCATATTTAAAAGGGATATGGCATGAATAATCATCTGTATTTATGTATTATATATTAACATATAATTTATATTAATCTTATAGATTTTGTAAGTATATATTACATATAATTTTATATCTATATATTATATAGATATATAGTCACCCATTTAGCAGAATTTTCTAAGTAGTCTCTAATGCATCTATAAGCTAACAACATAAAATATGTGTAATTTAGTAAGTAAAGGCAACATATTCACCCTCAGTCCGGAATGATTATAATAGGAAGATCTTTGTCTTTGATTTATTGATCTGTGCAGTTTGAACAATTTCATGTTAACATCAACAAATTCTGGCCCTGAAAATTAGCTGAAAAAGAATTTAGATAATCATGACAGAATCTTGATATGCATGTTTCCTTGGGACTAAACCAGATAGTAATATAACAAAATTCTACTGTCAATATCAGATTTTCTTTACACCCCTTGATGTCTTTGACCAATAAGTAAATATGTATTTAAATAAACTTGTGCCTCAAGCATATTTTGGGAGTTAAGTGGTAAAGTAATTTCTAAACATTTTACAAATATGACTAAATTACAGAGAAATTTTTTGAGATCCTACACTCCGTATCACTTGTTAATGGAGCTAATTTCTGCATCTTTGTGATACTATTACAACTGTCTCCCTATCTTTCATAGGAATTGTGCTTTTAACTGGGGACCCTATTATCATATTGAAGGCTAATAATCAGTTCCTTATTTCTGAATGATACTCTATTTTTTTATAAAGCTAAAATAAATGACTAGAATAAATTGTGACCTACTTCCTTTAATAGACTCTGTGCCATGAATATTGCATTCATCTATAGAACAAGTTTTAAAATATTCTCTATTTCACATTTGCTAACAAATAAATCTGTATTCTAGGATAAATGTTTATCTTTGACCTGTATATTAATATCCATTATTGAACAACATGTGGCAACCTTTAAAGAAATTAAATTGACAATTGCTAACAACATCAAAAAGGTAATTGTTATTTGATGTAATTGCCTTGGCAATATTGCTATCTGAAGTTGAATGGAGTTTTCATTCATTGCACTTTTACTTTGATTTTTTAATATATTACTTTGAACCCTAAGAAGTAGCAGCTGAGACACTCATTACTTTTGACTACAAATAGCTTCAGAATTGATGGGAAAGCTGATTTAGACAGCACATTCAATACAAAGGCTCTCTTAAGATGTCTTGGTGACAGACTTTAGTGACAAGGAATTCATGTGTCTTCCTGTATATTATAAAACAGAATTCTCTCATTGCAATTTTAACTTCCAGAGAAATAAAGATAGAATTGAAGATTATACATTGATCTCTGGCATAATCACATTCAGTGTAAAACTATTTCATATAATGGCATGTGTCTCAGAATAAATTTAATACTAAAATTAAACATTCACTTACACTTGGCAATAAAGAAAAGATGAAAACAGAGATTCTGAAAATAAAATGAAAAATGAAAAAATAATGTAGATATTTATTACCCAGAGCTAATGTAAGAAGACAAAAAAAAATATGAATGAATAATATCCTTGCAAAGGGAGGGAAAAAAGTAGCTCTTAAATTAATGCAACTTCATAGGGTCCTAAAGTCTCTAAAGAGTGAAATTAATTGACTCTCTGGAATACTTATGCTATAGCATTATCATTTAGTTATTGTGTTGATATTCCCAATGAAAATTTTTAATATCCTCCTTAAGTAAATGAGGTAGATAAGAGTTCTAATTATGTTTTACTTTTGGTTTCAGTTTGCAGACTGAAAGAAGGGGCTGCTAATTCTATGATGAACTTTTAATTCCTTTCTTTCTAAGTTTTTCTTGTACTTCTTTAAGGCTGACTATAGAATGATTCAATTATTTTGTTAATCAAAATGCTTTTAACAATGTAATTATGTTTATATTTCTGCATGTTTCTAGTGTAGGGGGAAAGATAAAGAGATTTTTTTAATATCAATAATAATATCAGTAGTTGAATACAGAGTATAAACTTTTGGGTCAGGCAAAAACATAAACCTGGTTCTGATGAAATTAATATTATAATAGCATTAGTAGTAGTAGTAGAACAAGTAATACAGATAGTAGTGTTAGTTATCAGAGTAAATATAATGAAACAGTCATAGTAGCAATGATAGAGAATAATAAACTTTGGTTTAGTGAAGTTGAGGTAAGTAGGAAATTTCTTTCAAAACAAAAAAATATAGTTACATTGAAACAAATTTGATAAATACAGTTAAACTTACATTTGAGAAATAATAAAATATATTTAAATTTTTAACAAAGACACTTGTATTGGCTACAATTTGTTATTATATTTTCCTATTAAGCAGGATCAGAAACCTTGTGATTTATCATTCTGAAAATGCATCTCCAAACCTGCTACAGAGGTTAGAGGGTGCAAACCAGGCAAGGATCCGGTTTCCCCATTTCAACTTCAACATTTTATTATTATTATTATTTGTAAACTACTGAACCCATTGTATATGGTTTAAAAAACTGACTACTAAAATAGTTTGATATTGTTATTACTGTTAGAGCATATAAAATAATTTGTAATATACCCTGTATCTTATCACTGGGAATTAAAAAATACATATGAACATTTGAATATACATTAAAGAATTAAAAGAACAGTTTGACTTATTTTTTATTATTAATTTTAAATTAGTATACATAAATAAGTTCTTATTTAAAACTGATATATGCATATATGCATAAATGCATGTGGAAAATGAAAAATTCAGGAAAGCAAGGAACACAAAATTTTAACCTGAGCTGACATGGAGAAGTGGTGTAGTGCTATCCAACTTCCACTTTCTTTGGCTGATTAAATGAAGAGTCTTTTGAAGGTAAAAACTCAGACAGAAGAAGCAGACACAAACATTCTTATCTGAACTATGTCTTACTGCAGCATTCAAAAGAAAGAGAAGATGCGCCATGGTGGCTGCAAACCATCATGGTTGTCACTCTTGACCTACAACTAAATCTTATCAGGTGATAAGGAGGTAGAAGATATTTAAAACTTGAAAGATGAATCAGCTATTTGATGCACACATCATTACATTCAATATTTGTTTATAAAAAAAATAAAAGTAAGTAGAAGATATGTCATTTCCCACATCAAATACAATGCTAGGCACACAGAAGACTTAAAATTTTTCTAGTGGCTACAATTTTAAAAAGAAAAAAAGGTAAAATTATTCTTAATATATATTTTACTTAACCTAATATGTCTAAAGTATTATCAAATCAAAATGTAATGAATATAAAAACTAATGAGATATTTTTTACATTCTTTTCTTCATACTAAGTCTTCAAACCAGCAGGTACTTTATACTCACAGCATATTTCAATTTCACATTTCAAGCGATCAATAACCACATGTGGTCAGTGGCTTCATCTCACCACACGGCTGCCTTCATTACCATCACTTGAAATCCTGCCCATCTATCTCAAGAAACAAGAAAAATCCCAAATACAAAGTCTAACAGCACACCTAAAGGAACTAGAAGCAAAACAGCAAAGAAACCCCATACCCAGCAGAAGAAGAGAAATAATAAAGATCAGAGCAGAAATAAATAATATAGAACCCCCCCCCCAAAAAAAAAAACCCAGTAGTACAGATCAATGAAACTAAGAGTTGTTTTTTTGAAAAAATAAACAAAATTGATAAACCTTTAGCCAGGCTTCTCAAAAAGAAAAGGGAGATAGCCCAAATAGAAATAGAGCCCAAAATCACAAATGAAAATGGATTTATCATAACCAATCCTTCAGAAATACAAGCAATTATCAGAGAATACTATGAAAAATTATACACCAAAAAACTGGACAACTTGGAAGAAATGGACAAATTCCTAGACACTCACACACTACCAAAACTCAAGTGGGAAGAAGTAGAAAATCTGAACAGACCCATAACTAGTGAAGAAATTGAATCAGTTAGCAAAAATCTCCCAACAAATAAGAATCCTGGACCAGATGGCTTCCCTGGGGAATTCTCCCAGACATTTAAAGCAGAGATAATACCTATCCTTCTCAAGCTGTTCCAAAAAATAGAAATAGAAGGAAAGCTTATGGAATTATTCTATGAAGGCAGCATTATCTTGATTCCCAAACCAGGCAGAGACCCCACAAAAAAGGAGAACTACAGGCCAATATCCCTGATGAACATGGATGCAAAAATCCTCAACAAGATACTAGCAAATCAAATTCAAAGCATATAAAAAGAATTATTCACCATGATCAAGTGGAATTCATTCCTGGGCTGCAGGGATGGTTCAGTATTCACAAAACAATCAATGTGATACATCACATTGATAAAAGAAAGCATAAGAACCATATGATCATGTCAATAGATGCAGAAAAAGCATCTGACAAAATACAACACCCTTTCTTACTAAAAACTCTCAAGAAAAGATAGAAGGAACATACTTAAACATCATAAAGGCCATTTATGAAAAGCCCACAGCTAATATCATCCTCAGTGGGGAAAAACTGAGAGCTTTCCCCCTGAGATCAGGAACATGACAGTGATGTCCACTCTCATCATTGCTTAACATAGTGTTGGAAGTCCTAGCATCAGCAATCAGACAACAAAATGAAATCAAAGGCATCCAAATTGGCAAAGAAGAAGTCAAACTTTCACCTTTCGCAGATGACATGACACTCTACATGGAAAATTCAACAGGCTCCACCAAAAGACTGCTAGAACTGATACATGAATTCAGCAAAGTCGCAGGGTACAAAATCAATGTACAGAAATCAGTTGCATTTTTATACACCAATAAGGAAGCAACAGAAAGAGAAATAAACTGATCCCATTTACAATTGCACCAAGAACCATAAAATACCTAGGAATAAATCTAACCAAAGATGTCAAAGATCTGTATGCTGAAAGCTATACAAAGTTTATGAAGGAAATTGAAGAAGACACCAAGAAATGGAAAAACATTCCATTCTCATGGATTGGAAGAATAAATGTTGTTATAATGTCAATACTACCCAAAGCAACCTACACATTCAATGAAATCCCAATCAAAATTGCACCAGCATTCTTTCAAAAGCTAGAACAAACAATCCTAAAATTTGTATGGAACCACATAAGATCCTGAATAGCCAAAGTAATATTGAAGAAGAAAACCTTAGTGGGAGACATCACAATCCCAGACTTTAGCATCTTCTACAAAGCTGTAATCATCAAGACAGTATGGTATTGGCATAAAAACAGACACATAGACCAATGGAATAGAATAGAGAACCCAGAATTTGACACACAAATGTATGGCCAACTAATCTTTGACAAAGCAGGAAAAAAGACAGTCTCTTTAACAAATGGTGCTGGCAGAACTGGACCACAACATGCAGAAGAATAAAACTGGACCACTTTCTTATACCATACACAAAAATAAACTCAAAATGGATGAAAGACCAAAATGTGAGACAGGAAACCATCAAAACCCTAGAGAAAAAAGCAGGCAACAACCTCTTTGACCTCAGCCACAGCAATTTCTTATTTGACACATCTCCAAAGGCAAGGGAATTAAAAGCCAAAATGAACTATTGGGACCTCATCAAGATAAAAAGCTTCTGCACTGCAAAGGAAACAATCAACAAAACTAAAAGGCAACCGATGGAATGGGAAAAGATATTTGCAAATGACATCAGATAAAGGGCTGGTATCCAAAATCTATAAAGAACTCACCAAATGCCACACCCAAAAAACAAATAATCCAGTGAAGAAATGGGCAGAAGACACAAATAGACACTTTTCCAAAGAAGACTTCCAGATGGCCAACAGACACATGAAATGATGTTCAATGTCACTCATCATCAGGGAAATACAGATCAAAGCCACGCTGAGACACCACCTCACACTGGTCAGAGTGGTTAAAATGAACAAATCAGGAGACTATAGGTGCCGGCAAGGATGTGGAGAAAGAGGAACCCTCTTGCACTGTTGGTGGAAATGCAAACTGGTGCATCCACTCTGGTAGATGCAAAACAGTGTGGAGGTTCCTCAAAAAAATTAAAAATAGAACTACCCTATGACCCAGCAATAGCACTGCTAGGAATTTACACAAGGGATACAGGAGTGCTGATGCCTAGAGGCACATGTATCCCAATGTTTACAGCAGTGCTTTCAACGTTAGTCAAATTATGGAAAGAGCCTAAACGTCCAACAACTGACAAATGGATAAAGAAGATGTGGTTTATATATGCAATGGAATACTACCTGGCAATGAGAAATAATGAAATCATGCCATTTGCAGCAATGTGGATGGAACTGGAGGGTATTATGCTAAGTGAAATACGTCGGAGGAAGACATACCATATGTTTTCACTCATATGTGGATCTTGAGAAGCCTAACAGAAGACATTGGGGGAGGGGGAGGGAAAAATAGTTACAAACAGAGAGGGAGGGAGGCAAACCATAAGAGATTCTTAAACAGAGAACAAACTGAGGGTTGTTGTGGGGTGGGGGAGAGGGGAAAATGGGTGATGGACACTGAGAAAGATACGTGTTGGGATGAGCACTGGGTGTTGTACATAAGACAATTTGACAATAAATCATATTTAAAAAAAAAAGAATCTCACCCCCCGCCAAAAGGCCTATTTGGGGTTACATTAATATTGTCAAGTATTCTGAATAAAATCTCCATGCTTACAAAAAGAAAAAAGAAAAAAGAAATCTTGCCCAATCTGATCATTAAAAAAGAACACATCATTCTCCTGTCTTTAATGGTTTATTGCATTTTGCCTACTAACCTGACAATGAGTCTAAACCTCCAATACTAAAAAAAAAAAAAATGTTAATGTAATGTATCATGTATCCTTTATCAGCTCTCTATCTATATTCTACAAAGGCAGCTTTTGCCTTTTCTAGCTCACCTTTTCTTGGGAAATGGATTCAACCAGGAGCAATAACTAATTTTTTTCTAGGAAAGTATTTTGTTTTCCTATCTCTTTATTCTGCCCGGAACAATAATAATGAAGGGAGTATCAAAGAAAAAATACAGCATTTTGTACTTTCTTGATATTGTTTCCCTGGATATAATCCTGCCTCTTCCTCACCTCAATAACTAAAAAGTAAATACATTTAAAGCGTTTATTATCAACATCTATTTATCATATGCACATTTTTCACATAAGCTCTGACAAATACTAGCAAGTGAAGTAACTAGCTTCAGAAAGAATGCTTATTTTGCTCAAATTCCTGCATGGATTATTACAATACCTGACCACATGGCTTTTGATTCCAGGTCCAATACTTTAAATTATGGCAGTCCTTAATTTATCTGGATGTTTTAGTTTTTATTCCCTTTCTTCTCATTCTTGATATTCTCTTTATAATATCACAAGGTATCAAAACTGAAAATGTCTTCCCAATATAAATTTTGCCCGAATTTGTGTCATTAGCTACTGTCTTTTTTTTCTGTGCTTTACGTCAAAATTCCCCAAAATAGCCCAAATATTTTCACATGCATAGTCCACTTGCCCACAACAGAACTCATCACTTTGATCCTTAAGATGTTACCTCTCGGGGTGCCTGGGTGGCTCAGTTGGTTGAGTGTCCGAGGTCATGATCTCACAGCTCGTGAGTTCTGGCCCCGCTTCAGGCTCTGTGCTGACAGCTCAGATCCTGGAGCATGCTTCTGCTTCTGTGTCTCCCTCTCTCTCTGCCCCTAACCCACTCGCATTCTGTCTCTGTCTCTCTCAAAAGTAAATAAATATTAAAAAAAAAAAGATGTTACCTCATATTTTTTTTGCATTTTATTTTATTTTTTATTATTTATTTATTTATTTATTTATTTATTTATTTTTAATATATGAAATTTATTGTCAAATTGGTTTCCATACAACACCCAGTGCTCATACCAAAAGATGCCCTCTTCAATGCCATACCACCCTGAATGCGCCCGATCTCATCTGATCTCGGAAGCTAAGCAGGGTCGGGCCTGGTTAGTACTTGGATGGGAGACCTCTCATATTAACTAAACATGACTTAGTATTAATTGAGCAACGTCTATATTTCAGGCACTAAAATGGCTGATAAAGTTGTTATTGTAAAATTTCTTAACCCAATGGAAAATACACTCACTTCATAGGACTTTATAGGACTTTATATCTGAATGTGCACCAGGGAAACAGAAGTGAAAAGGGCTAAGCACTGTCTCCCAATCCTGATTGCATAATGAATACCTGGAGACATTTAATACTTACTAATGCCCTCACCACCACCCAGAATTTGACGGAATTGTTTTGAATGGGGTTCTAAGAATTGTTGTTTTTTTTGTTTTGTTTCTTTTGGTTTGCTTTGCATGTTTTTTTCCCACCTTTAAGTGGTTTTATTGTAATTCCTTCAAAGTAAGTAATTCAATTGATTGGGGTTCCTTTTGGGTACAGGTAAAAAGTCAATAATTTAATCTTATGTATTATTATTTTCATTTTTAATTGTGTTAAAATACATAGAACGTAACATTTACAATCTTATCATTTTGAAGTGTGCAGATCAGCAGCATTGATTCACATTGTTGTACAACACGCTCATACTGCACACTCACATTGTTGTGCAATCATCACCACCATCCATCTCTAGAATCCTTTCCATCTTGCAACATTACAACTCTGTACCCATTAAATAATAACTCCCAATTCCCCCCTCCTTCACTTCCAGGTAACCACCATTCTACTTGCCATCAGTATGAATTTGACTAGAGCTGACTCACTTAGCATCGCTTTGTGCTTTTTGTTTCTCTGTTTTAAGTTTGTTAAGTACAGGCAGGGATTAGAGCCACTAAATTAAAATTAAAAAATACAATTTTAAAATAAGTCAAAAGGAAATTTCTAATTTGGGGGACTAGGCAATATCTTTGCCAATAGCATAAGTAGGAAGTTTAAGGGGGAAAAAAAACCTTGTTAGTTAGAAAGAGATAATGGATACCTACATTACAATACTTGAATAGGGAATCAATAAAAAATTAAATTTCAGGTGTAAAACTGGAGAGATGGGAAGCAGGGAGGAGAAAGACTAATGGATGATAAAGAAAATTAATTATACTGACAGAATGAACTCAATGATGCTGTGAATACAGAAGAAATATGAACTTTTTTAGACATTCTATAAACTGCACAATATGTGCACAAAACCATCAGGCACATCTACTTTTTAAATGTTTACTTATTTATTTTGAGAGAGAGAATGAGAGAGAGAGAGCGTGTGTGCAGAGAGGGAAACAGAGAATCGCAAGCAGGCTCCTTGCTATCAGTGCAGAGCTTAACATGGGGCTTGATCTCACAAACCATGAGATCAAGACCTGAGGAAATATAGTCGGATGCTTAACTGACTGAGACACCCAGATGCCCCAGGCACCTATATTTAATATCTTACTTTATGTATCTCACTGTAACATAAGTAGCTACACTTCACAAATGAGGCAGAAATCGGGACTCAGAAAGAGAACCATGGCCAATTGACAGGATACATATGATAAAGATCATTCACTTGTTTTCTGATGAAATTCCTGTGCTCATTTCATGTGACCATTGCATGTAGAAATCTGAGTGGAAGGTATTTAAACGGTTTGAAAGTGCTTTATAGTTCAGATTAGAGATAACAAGTAAGTGCAGTTTGTTTCATTATTAGAGTACAGGTGACAGTTAAAGTCATATATACATTCTCAAAGTGTAGATCTAGAAACACTAACTAGAAAAGTGTCAGTGTATAGGGAAAAATAAGTGTTGATGATTATGAACATCACCAGTATTATTATTATCACTAGCATCACCATCTTCAGGATTAGAAAAAAAAAATACTGAGTGTGCATTTTTAAGTTGAAACTATTGGCAAACATCGAACTGGATTTCTCAGATTTAAGATAGATACTTAGAACTACTACAATTAAATAAGAACTAATAGAAGGGCATCCTCTCACCTTTTAAAACCAGACTTACTTATTATATATATTTGTATTGTGTCGAAGATTTACAATGATCAGCAGTTTTAAGGGGTCTTAAGGGGTCGTGGAAATCTTCCCTATCACACTCACAGTTGTGTATCTTTTGGCAGCAGTCACAGAGAGGGTATATGAGTCCCTGAGCATAGAGTTGTAATAGCTTAACTAGTTTAGTATTCTTGATGAGATGCAGTCTTATACCACTCCACAAGTATAAAAATATCAAACATACCCTCTAAAAAATGACTCTGTGTTTCATTTAAGCATTCTGTTTATAAATTTTTATCAACAGAGAAGAACCAAACTTTGTGTATATGACATAGTATCAACGATTGGATGCTTTATACGTAAGCAGAATTGTTTTGTTTCTTTTTTAAGTATACAAAACGTTTTAGTATGGGATTTCACCATGGGATATAATTTGACACCACAAGAATACTGTTTGACACTCCCTTCTTTATTCTATATTGGCCTTGATCCAATGTCATGACTCTTTTGTAAGTATTTTATTATGTCCACATTTCTCAAATTGTGTTCTGTGTGCTATTAGTAAATGGTCCATGGGAAGAAAGTCAAAAAAGATAAAACAGCAAAATATAAAACCTCATAGGAATTAAAGAAGCTAAGAATATGTACAGAAGATAAACTTTTAAAGACCTTTTCTTAACCTAGAGCTGTACAGAAGTTTTTGAGCCTAGGCTACTTATGTATTGTTCAGATAATTTTTTAACATGTGTTACTCAGGACAAAATACTTTTTGTAAAATATTTCATAGTTTCTTTTTGTAAAATACTCTTTGGCTATAAATGTGAAAGTGTTAGTTGGGAATAAAATTGATTAATAAGAACATAGCTCTGCACTTTAGCGACAATGATCACTGTGTCACATGCTCAAAATCTTACCACTTACATGGATCCATCATTTAGTGTATATTTACACTTATTCCTAAAGTCTCAGGGGCTTCATTCTTAAGCTGTGCTATGAAAATATTTTTCAATTATACTATATGAAAATATTCAAATCCACAATACTTTCATGTATCTTATTAAGTTTTTAAAAGTCAAACAAAATATTCAACAATATATGAATGGATATTTAGCTTTTTGGTTTTGGAAGTATTTTGATCATCTTATCATCTTACTAACCTTTAAAAAATAAATTTCTGTATATTTTTAAATATTGCTTCCATTTATTTTAAATTCAGTTTTCCTTTAAATTATGTGATCTAGCAAATATATTTCAGATACTTAAAAGACAACATAAGGTTATATTTACTATTTTTTTAGCATTAATATAACTTCTGGATTTGTGAAAATGCTTTCCATAATAAGGTACTTTACAAACTCTATTTCTTATCTGTCCATGTTAAATTATTAACCCCAAATGAAATATATGCCTATGTCAAAACCATCAAACATATCCTCCCAAAATACTGAACATTATCTAGATTATTTAATAAATAATTGATAATTATTCTTGCAATATTAATAAAAAGTCATAACAATGTAGACATATTTAAAAATTTTAGAACCAGAAGAGTTACACACAAAACCACACCATCGGGCCTCACTTCTGCTAAAGTTTTATGTGAGTAAGAGAAAGGCATGATATTTTAAGGAACATTTCCAAAGGTCATTATATTCAGGCAACATTTGTGAGAGTTGGAAAACAGCCATATAAATTTTCTGTTCTCCTATTTTGATATTCACCTGAAAAAATGAGTCTCTACTGTTGTATTGTTCAGGAACAAGTAACTAAGATATCAAATATTACATGATTCGACTCTAGTTGTATCATGATGTATTTGTTCTGGCACCTATACCGAGAAAAACGCAAGTGCTTCTTTGTTTAATTATATAGTTAACACTTTATCTTTCAACTGCAAAGCTAAATCACATAGCTTTTTCACATATTTTGAGGGCTGAAAGAGTTTAAAAATGTCAACTACATGGCAAAGGGGTGGGCTTGTAAGTTTATCAGGGTATACATCATCACTAAGGTGGTTATCATACCAGTATTATTAATAATACTTTTTTTCACTGTCAAGTATACTGATTTGGATGATAAATTATACGGAGATCTACTCATAAAGGAAGTAAAAGTTGAGATGTATTTTGAAGGGTAAGGATATTTACCAAGTAATGGAAGAATGATAATTTGAAATAAATACATAAGCAAAAAAGAATAATGAAAAATGTTAAACATGTTATGGGAACAAACTGCCATTAGGTTCAACAGAGCAAATATGAGCCATAAGGTCAACTGGGTGACGATATACATTAGGGACCAATGGGAAGATTGCTATGTGTCTTTTTGAGAACATGGGGGGCTTATTTTCAAGGATACTAATGGAAAGCTGAAAACAGAAACCTATTAGAATTCATGGGAGCTCACTCTTAAATGAATTCTTTCTTGCTAAAATTCTATTTTGCCTTTTTATTAAATACACTAGTTTTGTCTTTTTATGACCATCTAATCTGAGCTCTTCCCTCTTCAAGGTTTACTACTTCTATGTCCCATCCCTAAAACCATCCATATCCATCCAATATTCATAACATAACCACTAACTACATGAGTTGGCTACAAGATGAAATAATAAATACCTCTCTCATATATTCAGACTATAAATTAAGTTTTTTTAGAAAACCAAAAAACAAATTTATAGATATATGGCATTTTGATTTTCCCTAATAATGTGTAGAAAAATTAGTTTTGATGACAGAATTAGTTTACCAGTCACTGGTAAGCCTATGAATGTCCATTTGTTGTTTATGTAAGACAATAGTAACATTGTCTCTTCCCTTTACAAGGAACCATAATAGAAATGTAAAAGGGCCATGGATGAGGCAATTTAACCTGTATAGGAATTGCAAAATCTGTAGGACAAGCCCAATGCCGAAAGGCCAATGAATTCCTTATTCAATTTTTATCTTCATTCTTCTCCTGTGCAGGAGCATGATTGGAATTGGTTTTTAGAATGATTTATTTGACAGAATTGTGGAAAGAACCTACACTCTGGAATAAGAAAATGAATGTAAGTTGGAGGAGAAACAAAGATAATTTTTCTGAGATAGTAAGGATTTTATTCAAAAATAATGAAAATAAAGAATTCCAGAATTGTTTATGTGTGGGAATGGATGAGAACAAATAGGATGATATGCTATGTTTTATATATATTTCATTTGAAACTCAAAAAAGATATTCAGATTATCACCTGAGAAGTCAATGGACATTATAAGAAAATAACAATTTCATTGAAATTAATATCTATAATGCATTAAAGGTAATCTCAGACCACTAATATTATGTGTATTATTTATAAACTTGATTGCAACAGAGCTTATATAGAATGCAATTTTTTTAGGACATCTGACAATAAAAATTTATTGTAAGACAATTTGTCAAAAAAAAGTGGTTGCTGAGAAGTGATTATGGGAATGAAAAAGTTATGGAAACAACTGGATATTGTAGTCAGGGTAATGGTATTTTATGAAAAACTGCCAAGGTATCAATCAAGCAAACCAGCAAGTGGTGAAAATTCACAGAGAACAAAGTAAGCAGACAGATACATCATCATCCTAATAGTAACAGAAGGCATATACTAAGAAGCCTGGAGAAAGGGGATTTTTAGAAATAATTTATGCCAAAATATGTATATATGTTATCTGATGTGAAGACACAAAAGTGAATTGATCACTCTGGGCTAACCAGCTAAAATATATAAACACTTTACCTTATTAGAGCTCAGAATGATTACCCAAGAGCACTCTGAAATTATATTAAATATCTAAATAAACTTTTAACTTGTTAAGAGGTTCTTATTCTAAATTATCTGCCTGGGGCGCCTGGGTGGCTCAGTCGGTTAAGCGTCTGACTTTGGCTCAGGTCACGATCTCGTGGTCCGTGAGTTCGAGCCCCATGTCAGGCTCTGGGCTAACGGCTCAGAGCCTGGAGCCTGCTTCGGATTCTGTGTCTCCCTCTCTCTGACCCTCCCCTGTTCATGCTCTGTCTCTCCCTGTCTCAAAAATAAATAAAACGTTAAAAAAAATAAAAAAAATAAATTATCTGCCTGATGTAAAACATTGCTTTCACCATTTTATTTTCATGTTTATGTGTCAGAGACACCAAGTAGGCTATTAGAAATTCCACCTTGGCAGTCAGGAAAACGTTAGGAAAAGAGAAACAAAGAGTCATCTTGATAGAGATGACTACTGAAGACAAAAATAAGGATTATAATGACAAGGCAGAAAATAAGAAACCTAGGAAAAATAAAGTTTTAATCAGTGAATCAAAGAAATATTGAAAGGTAAATTATTCATCTTGAAACCACATATATATATATATATATATATATATATATATATATATATGGATCATTTTATTATGTACTAGAAATAAATATTCAGGAAATTAAAGATTCTAATTTATATTTCTCAGAAAAAATGTTTTTATATGTCTTTTTTATGTTTTAATTATTTTTTTGCTGCACAATAGTAGTTATTTATCCTTTCTTATGCTTTTTCTGCCTTATCTTAACAACAGTTTTGTTGTTGTTGTTGTTGTTTTAGGGGGAAATCCTTTAGTTTTCTTTCAGATCCCAAGAAGTGAGAGTTCATCAGTGGACTGTCCCATGTCACTCAAATATCTTTTTTCCAAAATCCATTCCAAAGGTTTTAAATACCATCTAGTGATACTGTGACTCCCAATGTATTAGATACCAACCTTATCTCCTACCTCCAAAATATCTGAACTGAATTTTCTCCCTCCAGCAGCATTAATATTCGCTGTCCTAGAGTGTCTGTCACACAACCTCCTTGTGCCTGAAAAGTCCCCCATGTCCATTTTCTACTTTTGGGTCTCAGATTAAACAGCATCTCCAATGAGAAGTCTACCTTGATGATTCTGTTCCAAATTAGGTCATTTCCTTTCTTCAGTCATTTTCAAACAATGCACTTTCTTTGCCTCCTTCATAACACATACGGGAACCTTATAGTATGTAAGTATGCATCTATTTGCTTGTTATTTATTTTCTCCCCCTCCAATACTGTGACAGAAACCATACTTGTCTTTTTATCTTTATATTTCAGGCATCTAATACATGGTCTGCACATCATGGGAAATATATATATATATATATATATATATATATATATATATATATACTTACATAAATATATATGAATGAATGAAAGAAGAAATTCAATAGAAAGCAAAAGCGAAGAGAAAATTGCAGTCATTAAAAATACGAACCTAAAACACATACAGGAAGGCATTATTATTAGAGAAATTTACTAGTCTATAAGCAAATTGCATATAAATGGTAATAATGTGGCTATACTAGCACAATATTTCTACTACTAACACTGCTGCTCCTTTGTGACTACTAATAGAATATAATTGTGCTAGGGATCAACTATATTCTGATCAATGTGCAGGCAGAGCATAGATTTTATTTCAATTCTAAAAAGAACCTCAGGATAAAAGTAGCTGCAAATATCATTTTCCAAATGAAAAAAAAAAAAAAAGATGACCAGGTGGATTAAGCAATTTATTTAGCTCACGATAATATTAAGAATCAGATAATCTGACTTCAGTGTCTATGCTCTTAACTGGTATACTACACTGGTGACATGAATATAAAAAACATATTACATGTAATTTACCATTTTACATTTTAATTAGTATTATGGGATATATTTTTTTGTGAATTCTAATAATGCATAATAAAATTCCTGAGTTTCAGACTTTTTCACTTTTCAATATAATTGAATGTAATCATGTATTTTTTTATATTCCAATGTTAATTTATATAGGATTATCCAAGAAACAAAATTAATCCCAGAAATCTGAATGACAAATATATACTTTAAATCATTATTATTTCAATTTGATTCTTTCCACTGTGGTCAAGAAACATACTATATATGATTTCAATCATTTTTAATTTATTAAAAATTCTTTTATGGAAACTACCTTGGTGAAAGTACGATATGCATTTGAAAATAGAGCAGGGGCTCTTCTTAGTTTGAGTGAATTTTTCTGTAAATATTAATCTACTCATGTTGATGGACAATTGTTAATGTCTTCTATATCTTACTGATTATTGCTTTATTCATTCTGAGAGATTTGTGAAGAAATCTTAAACTATAATTCATTTTTTCCTTTTAATATTCTGTGAGTTATCATTCCATACATTTTGTTACTTTGTTATTAAGTACATACACATTTAAAATTGCTATGTTTTACTGCTAAATAAACTTTGTATCAGTAAGAAATGCCACTTTGCATATCTGGTAACATTCCCTGTTCTGAGGATTAGATTTTGAATAATATACTTCTTTCCATACTTTACTTTCCTGTTTTTAATAGACAGCAGTAATTTTTTTCTTGAGTATACACACTATGGAAATCTCTATCTTTTATTTAGAGTGTTTAGGTCATTCGTATTCATTGTGAGGTGGCTGGGTTGATATCTATCATTTTATTTGTACTTTGTTTCATCACTATTTGTACCTTTTTCTTCTTTTCCTCACAGAATTTAAATTAAGAATACTCATTTCTGTATCTCTTTTTTATCCCCACAATTGTCTTATTGGCCACATCTCTTTGATTTTTTGAGGTGGTTATAAACACACACACACACACATTACACATGGCATTCCATATTCAAATAATATAAAACTACTTCATATATAATTCAAGCATGATAAAGTAACATATTTTATTTCTCTCTTCCAATCCTTTGTGCTACTGTTGTACATTTTACCTTCATATTTCAAACCCCATAATATATAGTTATTGATTTTGCTACAAATAATCAATTATTGTTTAGGAACAGTGAGTGAAGAGAAAAAATTTTTTTTGCTCACATATTTATCACTTCCAGCACTTAAAAAATCTTCTCTGGTGACAGTTCAGTTTTTTATCTAGTAGTATTTATTTCTGCGTGAACAGTTTAACATTTCTACCATAGCACATCTGGCAATTCATGCTCTCAGCTTTTGCTTGTTTAAAATGTATTGTCTTTGTTTTGAAAGTTACTTTTACTAATTATAGAATGCTAAGTTGAAAGTTTTCCTTCTCAAACACTTAAGGATGCTCTTCCATTTATTTACACTCTTAAAAGAAATCCATGATGATTCCAGTCTTGTTCCTCTATACCTAAAGTGGTTCTCTTCCCCACACACAGGCTGATATTTTTCCTTTTTTTTTTTTTCTTCTCATGTGCCTTGAACTGATTTCTTCCTATTTATCTTTTGTTGTGATTCATTGAACTTTGTGGATCTGTGGGTTATGCTTCTTAAAAAAGTGTGAAAAATTCTGGCAATCATTTCTGTAAATACTATCGTCTGTTCTTTCATCTTTCTGTCTCTTCCCTACTTTGAAATCAGTCACACATATGTTAGACTATTCCAATATTACTGAGGTTCTGTTTATTTTCTTTACTCTTTTTTTTTTCTTTGTGTGATTAAAATTGGATTGTATCTGTCACTGCAGGTTTAATTTCAATGCTATTTTTTGCAGTTTGAAGATAATCTTTGTCACTGTGGATTAGGCAAAGATTTCATAGATAAAACACTGAAAGGGTGATCTATAGAAAACAAATTGAAAAACTGTATTTCATAAAGTTTTGAAAAAACTTCTCTTCATGACAGTGTAAGGTAATAAAAAGATCAACTACAGGCTGGGAGTTAAGTATTTGCGGTTAATATAGCTAATAAAAATGTGTAACAAATATTCAAAATTCAGTAATAAGAAAACAAAGAAGAAAATTTAAAAACAGTCCAACATTTGAACAAAATCTCCATCAAAGAATGCATATAGATGGAAAATAAGCTTATAGATATAAAAATACATATCATTATTCTTTCAGAAATGTAAATTAATACTACCATATGAGATACCATAACACATGCAATAAAAAGGACTTTAATTAAGAAGACTGACCACACTAAGCGGTAGTGAGGGTGTAAAGAAACTGGAATTCTTATACTCAGCTGATAGGAATGCAAAATACTACAGCTTATTCAGAAAACAGTTTGGCAGTGTATTATAAAGTTAAACATTCAACTACTACATGAGGAAGCCATTCCACTTTTGGTATTTACTGAGGAGAAATAAAAGCATAGGTCTATATAAAGACTGAATTTTTTAAGTGTAGTTTTTAAGTTTATTTATTTTGAGATATAGAGCAGAAGCAGGGGAGGGGCAAAGAGAAGGTGAGGCAGAATCCCAAGGAGGCTTGGTACCATCAGTGCAGAGCCTGATGTGGGGCTCAAACTCACGAACTGTGAGATCATGATCTGAGCAGAAATCAAGAGTCAGACACTTAACCCACTGAGCAACCCAGGCACCCCAATATATAACAACATTAGAAAACTGTTTACAGCAGTTCTATTTGTAACAGTTCAAAACTGGAAATAACTCAGATATCCATTAACATGCAAACTGACAAACAGTGGCATTATATAATGGAACAGTACTCAGAATGAAATAAATTGAAATACTGATATATATTTCACATGGGAAAATCTCAAAATAATCATGTTGAAAGAAGCCATACAAAAAAGACATATTGTATAATTTTATGTATACCTTACTCTAGAAAATTAAAAAAATAATCTATTGTGACAGCATATCACTGTTATCCTAGGGATGGAATGCAGGTGTGAGTGTTAGTGCAAGGAAAAATGAATGGGAAGAAGGAAATATAAAGGCAGAGAGGAAAACATATAGACATGATGGATATACGCATTATCATGATTTCTGTGATGTTCTGCATGCATACATACTACATATACCAAAACTTTCCAAATTCTGTAATTTAAAAATGTGTATTTTATTGTGTGTTATTTATACTTCAATAAAGTTGTTTTTGAAAGATGGCAATGATGCACTGGGTTTAATGTGGCTGAAATAAAAGATCTTGAGAAATGAGGAGTATTCATCTGATGAGGTAACTGGTTAGTCATCATAAAGCTATCATAGCATGAGTGGCTTTGAAGGATTAGATGGGAGGCTAGATGAGAAGAAAATGTGAATGGGAAATATGTAAATGAATGCAACATTTATAGGAAAATCCTGTTAGAAGCTTACATTTAGATGTATGAATAGAGATCAGGTAGTAATAGAAGTCAATCTAGGGAATGTTGCTTCTATGGTTATTGGCTTGTTCTGAGATGAGAATCCCTAAATATACTGTCAAATGTTTCAGTAGAAAGATTTACAAAACTCAGGAAAGATTTAAAAGAAAGTGAATTATATTGAGGTCACTGAGAAGATGGAGAGAAAACACCATCTTCATAATGAAAGGATCTGCCTCGGATACGAGAAAGAATGAATCCTCCATTGTCACTGGAGAGATAAAGAGCAGAAGATAAATTAATAAAAGAGTGACTAAAATGTGCAGCCTTTATTTTTAGGAGCTGATTTCTTAAATGTTTATTTATTAATTTTGAAAGAGAATAAGAGAGGGAGAGAGGAAGGGTCAGAGAGAGAGGGAGAGAGAGAATACTGTCTGCACTGTCAGCACAGAGCCCAATGTGGGGCTAAAACTCACAAACCGTGAGATCATGACCTGAGTTGAAATCAAGAGTTGGCCACTTAACCGACCGAGCCACCCAGATGCTCCAATAAGCAACCTTCTTCATGGAACACTAATCTCTGATGTAAGAATTATAGGAAATAATTCAAAGTGAACTGAAAGAACAGTTTCCTAAGATATACAATTATAGCTAATATTTGTATAGATAGTTTGAGAAACATTTTCCTGAATCTGCTGTAATAACATACTTCTCTAAAAGTGACTGTCGTGTGCCCTTGGACCAATTACATATATTCTGTAAGTCTACTTTTCTGCAAATATAAATAAAAAGATATATACATTGTAGGTTGTGATGTTAAATGAAATTAATAATATGAATGCCCCAAATAATAACCACTCTTAAATACTCATTACAAGAAGAAAGAGAAGTGCCAAATATCATCTTATTATGCAAAGATGCTAAGGCATACACACAATATTTGAAATAGCAACTGTGAAGTATTAAAAGAAAGTTTTAAATTTGTATTTTGAAAAGTATGCATTTTTTATTCAGTTGGATCAGATGGGCACTAATGAAGGCACTGTAATTTGCTGAAGCACATAATTAATACATTTTGTTGATCAATTCAATTTTTTAATCAGGTAGTCATGTAGGTGAAGCTTGCTGAGCCTGCCAGATTGTGGTCTCATAATGGGATAAATAAAATTGCACTTGAACTGAGTAATTAAATGTGGTTGGTAACTATCAAATCAATATAAAGTTTTGCTCTCCATTTAATACCTAATATAGTTATAAATAATATTAATACCTTCTAACATATCCTTCCTACATTTAAGCATTAATCATCTCAAATACACTTCCTCTGATTTTCATAGAAAAAACTGACAAATAGTACACACAAAAGAAATGCATGACTATATCTTTCGTTAGTCATTATAATGTAAAATGCCACCCTTTGTTATATACATTTTAAATCACCTGACAACTTTTACAATTTTATAAACAATTTTATAACGATTTTATGTGGTGACACAGAAATAGTACTTAACACAATAAAAATAGCATTGTGAAAAAATGAAAAAAAGAAGTAATACATACTAGCAAGCTGTCAATAACAATAATTTCTTAGTCTCCACATTATTTGCCCTGTTATGTTTTCTCCTAATTTCATAGAGAGAAATAAATGCAAATGTGAGATACTGAGATTCACAGGGTTTCTGAATCAGACTTAATTAAAAATATTTCTGTACATATCTACTGAAACGGTCAAAGGTTCTTTAAAGTAAATGAGTCTTTGTTTCAGGTCAACCTAGAAAAACATATTTTGCCTTAATTTATTATTATTTTTACATGAAGTGTTTGCAGACTATAGGTTCACTTGACTGTAAACGGTTATATTGAAAACTTCTCCACTGCTAGACAGGGAAGATGCTTCTTGAATTTTCGGACTGATTTCTGCAGTTTACTATATAGTACCTAAAATGGTAAATAACAGATGGAAGACACGCATCTTCCTACAAAACCATGGGGAAAAAATATAAAACAGAGAAAATGTAGGTTAAAAAAACTAAATACCATGTAATTCATCAAACTTCTTTCTTCATAAAACTTTTGATCACTAAAGATGAGTCTAAATTACTTCCCAGAGGGCTCCAACGATTCCACACCCATGGTTTGCTTGGTGGGTCATTCCTGATGTTTATTGGTCTCTGTATGATGAAAGGTTTCTTGACATCTGTTCCGTGTGCTTTCTAAACCCATTTGTGGCACATTGTTTTGTTGATGGAAACAGCGAACTATCAACTTGAGTGCATTATGCTTTTCAGAAACACTAAGTTATGAAAAACCTACTTGTTCTTCCTGCTTTCAAGCCTCATTTCTTATATAACTTTTCCTTTTCCTATTTCCCATTGTTTATTTTTTCCTCACTGCCTATTTCTATAAATGAATAATCCACCTTCTTACCTAAAGCTAATGCTTCCTCTCCTGCGCTACATTTTACCTGCTCTTATGTATTCTGAAAGACATGGTTCCGGCAATTCTTCCTTCTCTCAGAGCATCATTTTCTCTCTTGACAATTTTCACTGACACAAAAACATGTTTTTATTTCTCCCACTTAAATGAGAACAGTCTACAATCTTGTCTGACCAAACTTACCCTGCTAGTTAAAGTTTGAATCCACATTTCTCCTTTGCCACAAAAGTTCTGAAAAAAATTTTCTATATTTTGTCTCCAATTTCACTCATCCATTTCTTACTTAAATCGACTCCAGGGGCGCCTGGATTGCTCAGTTGGTTAAGCACCCAACTCCTGATTTCGGCTCAGGTCATGATCTTACAGTTCGTGAGTTAGAGCCCTGCATTGGGCTCTGCGCTGACAGCATAGAACCTGCTTTGCATTCTCTGTCTCCCTCTCTCTGCCCCTTCCCTGCTCATGCTCATGTAACATAAATAAATATTTAAAAAATTAAATCTTCTCCAGACAGACCTTGGTAACCATCACTCTAAGAGAATTGTTTTCATGAAGGCCAGCAATGATCTCCACATTTCTTAGTCTAGTGGTGAAAAATCAGTCTATCTCATTTAACATACTACAAACATTTAACTCATTTAAACACTTTCTTCACCTAGCATTGTTAAAGCCTCATCTTAGTTGTCTTCTTATATAACCAGCCTCTCCTACTAAGTGTCTGTGTTTGTTCCCCTCTTTTCCTTTTCCTTTCTGTTGGGATGTCACCATCATTACTCTTAGCTCCATTTTTTTTCTGTATGCTTTTTCATTGTTCATGTGATCATATTCTGTAGCTTTATTTTTTTTAAGTTTATTTATTTATTTTGAGAGAGACAGACACAATGCAAGGGGTGGGGAGAAACAGAGAGAGAGGGAGAGAGAGAATCCCAAGCAGGCTTTGTGCTGCAAGAGTAGAGCTCGACATGGGGCTCGAACTCAAGAAGCCATGAGATCATGACCCGAGCTGAAACCAAGAGTCGATAGCTAAACTGACTGAGCCACCCAGGTATCCCAGTTCTGTGCCTTTGAAAATAACCCTGTCTCTGTTTTCAGATCAGGTTTTGTTCTGTATCCCAGGTTTTAATTCTAAATGCTTACTTGACCTCACACTTGAATATCTAATAACATCTGAAAGTAAAAACATCCAAAGGTTAACTTCTAAATTTTACCCCTCAAATTCCTCTAACCATTTTCCTCCCCACCTCATCGATGGCATTTCTGAATTTCCAGTAACAAGGACCAATCTTAACAACTTCACTGACTCTTCTCCCTCTCTCTTTCCTCTCCATCTCCCTCCTTCCTTGTGTCCTGCAAATGCACGCACATGCACATACATGCACGTGCACACACACACAGTCTACATCAAGAATTTCCGTGCATTTTACCTTTAAAATATATGCAGAATTCAGGAGCTTCCTACCACCAATACTGCTTCCACATCATCTCACCTTGATTATACAGAGTGCTTCCACTGGGCTTCCTGTTTCCACTCATACCCTCCCCCCCACCCCCGCCCCGTCCCACCAGGAACTTCTCTCAACATCACACTAAGAGTGATCTAGTGAACATAAAAGTGTGATCACACTGTGTCTTCATGCCATGGGTACGGGTTGGCCAAACTGGCCCACCACCCTTAATGTTTGTTCTGCAAATAAAGTTTTATAGGAGCATAGACATGCCAATTCACTTAGTACATTGCCTATGACTCTTTTATACTACACTTGAAGAGATGAACAGTTATGACAGAGACTGTATAGCTTGTAAGTGCCAAAAAATATTTACTGTTGTGCTTTTCACAGAAAAATTTTGCTGATCTCTAAAGTTCACTAAAAACTAAATTCCCCACTCTCCATTAACTCATGTGGCTAAATGCCACAGCCACCTAAGTATTTTACAAGGCCCTGTGGAACTTGATTCTCTGCTACCTGTCTCCTGCTCCAGTCACACTTGTCCCCTTACTGTTTCTCCTTAGAGATTTTGCATTGGATGTCTACTCTGTCTAGAATGATCTTTCTTTAGATAGTCACAAGGTTAAACTCCTTACATCTTTCTAGTCTTTGCTTAAATGTTAAATTAGCGAGGGCTATCTTGGGTTCACTTTTAAATTGCAACTAACTTTACTAGCTCTGTATCTACACATTTCTGACACTTTTTTCACTGCTATTATTTCTATAGCATTCAGACCTTAAAAATAAAGTTGAATCTATTACTTTTAGTTTGGTTCAGCCTCCCTACAATAAAATGTAAACTCTACTGCATTAGGTTTTGGTGTACCCAACTATTCTAAGCACCTAAAACAGTATCTGATCCAAAGGAGGTTCTTAATACATATTTATGTGATGATCTTATAAATCTGTGTTTTGAAAACATAGCAAAAACAACTGGTATGGAATAGACATATGAGTGGATAAATGCATGTGTATGTGAATAAATGAGTGAATAAAGAGTTTCACAGAGGACTATGAGAAGTAGCTTACAATATTAAGAAAATTTGAATTTTGGTATATAGTGATTAGTATTAATTATATTTACAAGTAAGTATTAATTGAAAATTTTAAAACATTAATAAATATGAAATAGTAGCTGAATTTGTAAAATTTAATTGTAATAAGTATTAAGTGAACTTGTAAAATTGTTAGGTTGAATTAAAAAAAACCAGAAATAATGAACGAAATAATGTCACAGAAGTTCACAGAATTGCTTCATACCTGAAGAATTTAACCTTGTGTAGGCCAGGTTGTAACCCATGAAAATCATAACCAAGAGAGAAATATTCAAAGTTTTCAGAGAGACACTTTTTTTTTTTCAATTTATAGGTGGAAGAGAAGGAGTATCTGAAGAAAAATATGCTAAAGATGTATGGGAGAGGGACAATTGCTGGTACAGTATCCTGATAAAAAGAATGAAAGAAGTATTTAGAAAAGGAGAAATATAGCAGAATAAAATAATTATATAGACATTATCTAATACTTGGCAGGCTCTGTTATATGAAACATATTTCATTTTATTTTTACTTAATCCTAACAGAATGTCTAGAAGATGGACATTGTTATCTAAAACTGAAATCACCCCACTCCTCAATAACCCTGGCATATTTTTCTCCTCCTGACTCTCACCTTCATTAAATGGCTCCATCATTCACTTAGTCTCTCAATCTTGAAGGTTTGGAGTCATAGTTGACTCCCCTCCCTTCCTAAACCCCACATCCATTTAATCAAGTCCTATGATTTATATTACTGTAATAGTCATATTTGTAGCTTGTATTCATATAACATGCTTCCCACGAAGTACTTTCTAAACATTAACTAATTTAATTCACACAATGACCCTATGATGTGAATACTATTATTATTACTATTAATCCAAAATGAAGAATTCATATTTTAGTAAAAAATATGTTAAAGCATACATACCTAATATGTGATAAAATCAAAATTTAAACTCTAATTTCTCTGTCTCCAAAGTGCATGTGGCTAATCAATTTCTAATATTACTTCAAGTGCTTCGGGTGCTCCTTAGATCTTCTTTAACTACCTCTTTATAGTACAAATCATCATGTCTCACTTGCACAAGTATAGTTACTTACTAACTTGACTTTCTACATCTACTCTTGCCCCCTCAAGCACAGTCTCCCCCACTGAACTCAGACAATTATTTGTAAATTAAAATCTTATTAATTTCTTATTTCATAATTTCTTATTTCAAAACACATAACTGGCTATCCTTTCTTTAGGAAAAAAGTCCTAACAGAAACTTCATGTGGATTTTTTTTTTTCATCTCTGGATCCACTATTGGCAGCATTGCATTTGAGTTAATCTACTAACTTCTCATGTTCTAGCCACATTAGTAAGGAATATCCTTCTTCCTTTCATTTCTCTCTGATGGGCAATTGCATACATAGTTTCTATTGCCCATGTCAGATACCTTTCACAACCTTTGTTAAATACTAAATCTTCTCAATCTTTAGATTTCAGTTTAAGCACTGTTTTCTCAAAGTAGATTAAAATTTCACTACCCCGTGACCCAAGATTATTTTTATAACCTTCATTATTCCATTTAGGTATTCAATTTCTGGGTTTCCTATTTATAACTTCTATGAAGATAGGGATCAAGTTTATACTATTCCTTGATTCCCTACACACACGCCTAATATCCAGCATAGCGCTTACACAGAGTAAATGTACGTGGCAAGAATAAATCAAATGCAATCAGACATACAATGGAAGTTGTATGGAAGCTGTATTTATTCCAAGAATAACTACTATTATGAAATGTTAATTATCATGGTATCATCATCTCTTAACATAACAAAGTTTGAATTTCACAATTTCATATTGTTAACTCACACCTGTTATATCAAAAAAGATAAAAAGTATTGGTAAGGTATTGAGAAACTGGAACCCTTATACACTGTTGTGAGAATGTAATAATGGTGCACCAGCTATGGAAAATAACATGGAAGCTCATCAAAAAATAAACAAATAGAACTAACATATGATCTGTCAATCACACTGCTGAATATATATCACATTATTTTAAAATTGGCTATTTGCATATCATCCATCCAAAATACATAGGTTGATAATTTAGCACATCTTCTCTTAGCTTTATAGTGTCTAAGAAAGGGCCTTATTGTTTATTGTGGTAGAGTAACTGAATAGACAGAGTTATTTATATACAGAAAACAACTGTTGTACCAAGAAAGAAACAGGGAGTATCATTCCAACAGATTGGAATATCTGGAGTATCCAAAATATGGATTAAAAAAAAAGCAACAATTTCTAAAAACTAGCAGCTTCCTTCATTAAGATTGCTGGAGAGTGACTGCAAAACACAGTAGTGTCTAAGATAACCAAAAGATTGATTAGGTTCTTCACATTTGGGTTAAATATTCAATTGATTCTCTCATGTATACATTTGTTTATCCAGCCAATATTTATTGAAGTTTCATAATGTTTGAGGCCTTGTTTTACATGTTTATGACAGAGCAATTAACAAAACTGAGAAATCACCTTCCCTCAGGGGCTTCTATCCAATAGAAAAGCAAGCAGTAAACCAAAACACTATAAACATATAATGCAAGGCTAGGTAGATAAATTGTGGAAAGACAATAAAGTATATGCCAAGGATGTAGAAAAGGTGTCACTCCACGAGCCAGCTGCCTGTTTTTGTAAATAATATTGTATTGTAACACAGACATACTCATTTATTTTCATATTGCCTATGGCTGCTTTCATGCTACAATGATTACGTTTAAGTAGTTGTGATAGATACATGCATTAGAGATTAGTATATTTACTTTACTATCTGGCTTCTTAAGAAAAAGTTTGCTGGCACCTGGTGTAGAGCACGGCATTTAGACACTAGTTAGGGAAGGTTTCTTTACAGAGGTAATCTTTTGGTTTATGAATAATTTGAAGGAGATTACGAAAATTACGGGAAGGCACAGATTCGAGGCACAATCTAAAAGACTGGATAGGGGCATGCTTAATTAATGTTTTGTCAAAATACATAGTAACTATTTTAGCTAGAGTAGAGTGAGCAAAAAGCAGCATTGACAGGAAACATATTAGAGAAGAAATCAGGTATATTATCATGAAGAATTTTGCAAGGTAAGTAAGATCTTTCCATTTTTATCTAAATTATTTTTGAGAAGGTGCTGAAAGGATTTGATTGAGAAGCATCTTATTGGGGGATTTAACTTTATTCTTTTTGGATAATATGTAATAGAAGGCTGAAGTCAAAAAGGAATAATGACAGATTGATTCGATGTAAGCAATGATGGTTTGAACTTGGGAATAACATGGAAATGATAAGAAACTGTCTGACAAGATAAAATTTGAAAGCAGTTAAGAACTGCTAATGGATTGACTATGGTATAACAGAGGAAAAAAAAGTCACTGATAACCAGATTTGGAAAGGAGGACGTTTATCTGAACGGGGTAGGGACATTTGGGGAGATTGTGAATTGGAGGAAGAAAATCATGGGTGAGATATGCAAAGAATAAAAAGAAAGGGATCCAAGTATATCACTAAAGAAAGCCAACAGGCCACCTGGGTGGCTCAATGGCTTAAGCATCCAACTCTTGGTTTCATCTCAGGTCAGGACCCCAAGGTTCATGAGTTCCAGTCCCATATCAGGCTCTGTGCTGACAGTGTGAAGCCTGCTTGGGATTCTCCTTCTCCCTTTCTCCATCCCTCCCCCACTCGTGCTGTCTCTGTGTCTCTCAAAATAAATAAACATAAAAAAAAGAAGGAAAGAAAGCCAAGAAACCAGGAAAAAGAACAAAAGATTAGAGAAAATGTATAAAAACCATAAAACAAGTAACAAAATGGCAATAGATACATATCTATCAATAATTACTTTGCATGTAAATGGACTGCATGCTCCAGTCAAAAGACATAGGATGACAGAGTGTATTAAAAAAACAAGGCCTATCTCTTTGCTGCTTATAAGAGATTCACATAAGACCCAAAGACACACAGATTGAAAGTGAGGGATGGAAAAACCTTTATCATGCAAATGGATGCCGAAAGAAAAGCCCTTAGCAATACTTATATGTAGAAAACGTCTTGTTTTCATGGGGCTTACACTTATTAGGTAGACATATAATAAACGTGATAAATAATGGTTATCTATTACTGTTTAGAAAAACATACAAAAACTTGAGTATATATAAAAAAGTATTTTCATCACTTATGTATGGGTTATCTGGATTCAAATGGGCAGTTCTTGCTTGGAATTTCTCACGGAGCTGCAGCCAATTGTCTGCTGAATCTGCAGCAGTTATTAGAAAGCTTGACTAAGATGGATATCCAAGAGGATTCACTCACATGTCTGCCAATGAAAGGTTACCATCAGCTGAGATGGAGATGTGCATTGATGCACATACCCTTGACCATTTCATGCGATTTGAAGGCCCACAGCATGCAGGTTAAGTTCAAAGAGGGAGAGACCCAAGAAAAGCATCAGAAAAGACCTGAGTGAAAATGACAAGATTCCTTATGATATAGCCATGGAAATTCCAGAAAATGACTTCTCTTGCATTCTATAGATTAAGAAGTCACTTGCCTGCCAGTTCAAGTTCAAAAGGCAGGTAATTAGAATCCACCAATGTTACACTGCACATGAGTACGTGGGATGAGAAAGAATGTCATGCCTCCTTTGGAAAAGGAGAAAAATAAACCAGGGAAGATGAAGAGGAAGAATCTCAGGGATTTACAAGTTTACATAGGAGGCTCAGGGTAGCTCTCACTGAAAAGCTCAGATATTGGTGAAGACTTTGTAACAAAGTATCACTTAGAAAATAATCCATGTGCTTCCCCAATCAATGTGGCTATAGTGAAGTGAGAGAGAGAAAAGAATATAATGATGCCAGAATCATAATTGGTGGTCTTTCCAGTTGGAATCCCTTAGGCACTGTATGAATTTTTTTTTCCCCAAGTTAGGTGTGTTTTGAACAGAAGACTGATACATTGGAAGTTGCCTTATATTTAAAGTGAAATATAGCCTCCTACAGAGGACAAGATGAAACCAAGACCAGCTAAGAGGTAATTGGAATAATTCAGATAATGGATGATGGTAGCATGCACAAAATGCAGCCTAGGGAAGTGATGAGAGGTGGTAACATTCTGGATATATTCTGACAGAAGAGCCATCGGCTTTCCTGATAGATAAGAGGTGACTGGTGAGCAATAAAAAGAAGCAAAGATTACTAGAATTTTGGGGGCCAGAACAACAGAAAGAATGATGTTTGCATTTAAAGAGATTTTCAGAAATTTGGGCATTAGGGCAGCATAATTATTCTGGGAGTAGGTAAAGTACTTGTTATTGAGATGAAGCGGTCAAAGAACAGAGAAGTACTGAAAGAGACAAAGAGGTAGGTATAAATCCTTAGGGGAAAGAGATCATAACCATGTCTGTCTGTCTCCTTACTACTTAGCACATTTCAATTTTTATAGTAATGCTGAGATAATGTTAGATATGTTGTGTTTAATTTTTACCCAAACTCTTTAATTATCTAACTAAAAATACTGTCATACTGATTGTGTGTTAAAGCGATTGAAACCTATGCACAAGCTTCCCACATTTTTTTTTTTTTTTTGGATTTCACACTCTATAATTTCTTGGTGGATGTGGTTATATAGTAAGGAAATGTGTCTAAAGTTCTGTTTAACTGTCTTGACAGATCTTTCTTAAATGCAATTAACGATGACTTCAATTAACCCACTTCTGCTTTATAACACATAAGTACAATTATTTTAAAACTCAAGAAATCAAAACAAATATACTGTTTAATTGCAAGTAAATTTGGTCAATAATTAAAATAAAACATAAGGCTCACACTATATTAGCTATGCATGCATTCTGAAAATATAAGCATATTCCTAAAGAGAAATTAGAAATTGGTGAGAGAGCATTCATAAAGGAATAGAATTTTCAGGTGGCTACAGATTTGCTTAGTTTGGGCATGTCTGAGGTGGCTTCTGGTTGGAAAATTGTTTGAGGCTTCATTTTTACCTTTAACAGGAGTTAAAGGGCTCAATATAAGGAATGTGCTAAAAAAAAAAAGATAAGATGAAAAATCTCTCTGTGCCATCTACTCTCTGCCCTCCAGTAAGTCTGCCCTGATAAATTAGAAATATGTTAAGCTAAGTTTTTAGTTGTATTTATTGAACAATAAATTCATTTATTTACCTCTTAAATGACATTTAATTCACTTCTAATTTTGAGCTATTATAAATATAATATCAAAAATACTATAAATATATATATATATATATATACATATATACATACATATATATATTTATGTATATGTGCTGTGATTTCTGAGGGATGCTGGCTATATCAAGTTGTACATGAGTATGGGCTTTAAAACACTGAGCAATTTTCCTCCAAAAAAAGCAAGTACTAATGAGTTTTTTCAACAATGTACGGAAAATTCCACTTTTCACAGGATAACCTACTTTAAGATATTCTCACTTTTGAGATCGTCCATCTTCTCATTTAAAAATGGTAATTTTTTTTTAATTTTCATTTATCTGGGTTGCAAATCTTTCTGTAAGTATGTTAGTCCTTTCAAATCTTCCCTTAATTTGAAATCTTACCATTTTTATCATCTAAATGAATTTTAACAGCTATTAATATGAATGTGCATATATGCTAGGAAATTAGAAGATACATCTTGTTTAAAATATTGGGGCACCTGGGTGGCTCCGTCAGTTAAGCATCCAACTTCAGCTCAGGTCATGACCTCATTGTTCATGAGTTCAAGCCCCACATTGGGCTCTCTGCTGTCAGTGCAGAGTCCACTTTGGATCCTCTGCCTCCCTCTCTCTCTCTGCCCCTCCCCTACTCCTTCTCTCCCTCACTCTCTCTCCCGAAAAGAAACATTAAAAAAATACTTTTATTTATTTTTTATTTTTTTTAATGAAATTTATTGCCAAATTGGTTGCCATACAACACCCACAGCACATCCCAACAGGTGTCCTCCTCAATGCCCATCACCCACTTTCCCCTCCCCCCCATCCCCCATCAACTCTCAGTTTATTCTCAATATTTAAGAGTCTCCCATGGTTTGCCTCCTTCCCTCTCTGTAACTCCAGCCCCCTTCTCCTCCCCCAGGTCTTCTGTTGAGTTTCTCAGTATCCACATATGAGTGAAAACGTATGGTATCTGTCTTTCTCTGCATGACTTATTTTGCTTAGCGTAACATAACATAGTATAACACTCTCCAGTTCCATCCACATTGCTACAAATGGCATGATTTCATGCTTTCTCATTGCCAAGTAGTATTCCGTTGTATATATAAACCACATCTTCTTTATCCATTTGTCAGTTGATGGACATTTAGGCTCTTTCCATAATTTGGCTATTGTTGAGAGTGCTGCTATAAACATTGGGGTACAAGTGCCCCTATGCATCAGTACTCCTATATCCCTTGGGTAAATTCCTAGCAGTGCTATTGCTGGGTCATAGGGTAGGTCTATTCTTCATTTTTTGAGGAACCTCCACACTGTTTTCCAGAGTGGCTGCACCACTTTGCATTCCCACCAACAGTGCAAGAGGGTTCCCGTTTCTCCACATCCTCTCCAGCATCTATAGTCTCCTGATTTGTTCATTTTAACCACTCTGAATGGCATGAGGTGATATCTGAGTGTGGTTTTGATTTGTATTTCCCTAATGAGGAGCGACGTTGAGCATCTTTTCATGTGCCTGTTGGCCATCCGGATGTCTTCTTTAGAGAAGTGTCTATTCATGTTTTCTGCCCATTTCTTCACTGGGTTATTTGTTTTTCAGGTGTGAAGTTTGGTGAGCTCTTTATAGATTTTGGATACTAGCCCTTTGTCCGATATGTCATTTGCAAATATCTTTTCCCATTCCGTTGGTTGCCTTTTAGTTTTGTTCGTTGTTTCCTTTGCTGTGCAGAAGATTTTTATCTTGATGAGGTTACAATAGTTCATTTTTGCTTTTAATTCCCTTGCCTTTGGAGAGGTGTCGAGTAAGAAATTTCTGCAGTTGAGCTCAGAGAGGATTTTTCCTGCTCTCTTCGCTAGATTTTGATGGTTTCCTGTCTCACATTCAGGTCCTTCATCCATTTTGAGTTTATTTTTGTGAATAGTATAAGGAAGTGGTCTAGTTTCATTCTTCTGCATGTTGTGGTCCAGTTCTCCAGGCACCATTTGTTAAAGAGACTGTCTTTTTTCCATTGGATACTCTTTCCTGCTTTGTCGAAGATTAGTTGGCCATACATTTGTGGGTCCAATTCTGGGTTCTCTAATTATACTCCATTGGTCTATGTGTCTGTTTTTGTGCCAATACCATGCTGTCTTGATGATTACAGCTTTGTAGTAGACGTTAAAGTCTGGGATTGTGAGGCCTCCCGCTTTGGTTTTCTTCTTCAATATTACTTTGGCTACTCTGGGTCTTTTGTGGTTCCATACAAGAAAGCCAGTGTGACAGAAACAAAGAGAGTGGAGAGACACAAAGCTAAAAGAGAGAGGCTATTTAAAGCAGAGTAATTTTTTATTTTAAGATAAAATTGAGGCTATTGAAGGATGTTAAGCAACAATGAAAAATTATAAAATATCAATTTCAGAAAGGTCATTCAGAGTCATCTTGTGAATAACAGATTATAGGAATCGGGAAAAATGTAAACAGTTAGTCATCTATTGTAATGGTCCAGAAGAGAGAAGTTTGCTAGTGTAATCTAAAAAGAAAACAAATAAATAAAAAAGAGCAGAATCAGACTGAAAAATACAGAAAACAAACTGATGGTTGCCAGAGGGAAGGGGGTGAGGAAATGAGCAAAATGGGTGAAGGGGAATGGGAGTTACAGGCTTCCAGTTATGGAAAGAATAAGTCATGAGAATAACAGGTACAGCATAGGGAATATAGGCAGTGACATTGCAATAATGTTGTATGGTGACAGATGGTGGCTACACCTGTGCTGAGCCAGCATAACTTATAGAGATGTTGAATCACCATGTTGTACACCTGAAACCAATATAATATTATGTGTTAATTATATGCAAATAAGAAATTAAAAAAAAGAATTATCTGTTTCTTGAAATTGTCCTCTAACTTGCTTTAAAATTATATGCCCAGAGTGTTATTTTGGGTAGGGACATGACCACTCTTAATACTTTTAGTGCTTTTCCATAGCTCTTCACCACTTCAACTTCTATCTTATTATTATCTTCTATTTTTTTAGGTTTATGATTTTGTCGTTAACTAGATTCATCATTATATAATATAAGAATTTTAACTTAGAAGTGACAGATCTATATGATGAGCCAAAATTGACTGTAGATGGTATCATGGGTTACATGAAGGTAGCCATCAGTTTACTAAGATGACAGACCCGCCCAATAGCAAGAAATTACTAATCAATAGATCAATTTTTTGTGCTATGATTAATCAACAGATTAATTTTTTGTGCTGTGATTCCAGTACTTGTCAAACATGCAATGATGTGCTGTTGGCTAGCATAGCCCAATAAAGATTAAAATAGTGTGGGAATATTTGGTGACACTGGCCAACTTTGTTAATTTCTACATAGTGAATTTTGTTATTGAGAGATCTAAAGCATATTTGAAACAGAACAGCATCGTGTTGAGGCCAAGTAGTATACCCTTTTTTAAGGCGTCTATAATTGAGATGATCTCCAAGTAATATCATTTGTTCTACAGTTCTTTTCAAAACTCTGTTTTTGTGGAAGTTTGGAGATAAAGGCAACTTTATACACAAGGTTCCCATGTTTTGCTATTGTGGACATAAGAACCTCTCTTTCTCTCAGGTACAATGAAATCTAGAGGTTTCTAGATTTTTGGCTGGCAGGCCTGTTGCTTTGTTTGCTCCTTAACAACAGAAAAATGAGTTAAGACCTATTACTCATACACCGATGATTTTTTATAAGAAACTGGTTTCACAGGAAGCTTGATAGCAAGCAGGAATAGGATTTATAGTCAGTGAAATGGGACTGGATTTCTACATTCCTTAACCTAAATTAAAATGGGAATAATTGCAGTGAATATGAGATCTATTACTTTTTTTAAATTTTTTAAACGTTTATTCATTTTTGAGAGACAGAGGACAGAGTGTGAGCACGGGAGGGGCTCTAACCCATGAACCGTGAGATCATGACCTGACCTGAAGTCGGACGTTTAACCACCCGGGTGCCCCACAAATTTATTTTTCATTACTCAAATCATAATTTTTAATACATTTGAAGACCAACTGTGCAGACAGATGTATATTTCAGTTTCATAAAACTTTCTTATAAACAAATCATATATAATGTAAATGATGAATATTTTAATAAGAAGGAAGGATGTGGCTACATGGTATATAATTCAGCTCCCAAAAGAAAAAAAAATATTCTGACTTTAGTGATTAATTCTTATTGTTCAAATAAGATAATTAACCTTATTTTCAGTGTAATTTTACTGGATGATTTTAAGAAATACTCCAATATGTTCAGTTCAATAAGTTCTATTACTGAGAATATAATGAAAATCTAAGTAATCTATAAAATGGAAAAGTCATACTTTTTTCCTTTATAGAAAACAATGTCCCCATTCATATTTATACCCCATTCACTAAAAAAAGAGAAAAATATCATTTTTAGTGAAACTTCAGTATTTCTTATATTTCCATACATATGGCTTTAAAAACAAAATTCTGGCTTCTTTTATATAATAACTGAAAACAAGCAAAATAAACACGAAGAAGAAAGGACTCAAAATGAAAGATATTTCTCAATTTTATCATCAGTAAAACATATCACTTAATATACAACTTGACAGATGTTCTTATTGGGCTAAAATAAAGCATTTGAATTAGAAGATGATTTATATCATCTTCTAGATCATCTTTTAGATCTTTTGTATCCTGTCCTCCAGTGGCAATTCTCTGGTTGTTTTCAATGTTTACATTTATTGCTATTTCCCATATTTATAAGTTAAGACCAATTAATTATAGATATGGAGCTTTATTCCAGTCGCCTTTTTTCTATATTTTTGAAGATATATAAACTTTCCTGTATTTCCTAAGATAATTCTACTTTTGGTTGTTTATTGTTTTTAAAAAGCTAACATTAAGTCTCCTCTTTATTAACGCTGAAATTTTTATTAGAACCAGATTCAATGTCCAACTACTAAATGTAATTTTATTAAGAATGTGCATCCATGCATAAGTATCAGATTGTATTAATTTACAAATGCAAACTTCAAAATTGATAAAGGCATGATATCAATGTCCAAACTACTTTGACCTTCTGGTTTCTAGGACTCTGAGTAGTTCTACTTTCCCACAAGCAACCACATTAAAGAGCCCACTGGTTCTTCTTCCTAAAAATTCGTTAGATTGTCATATGATGTCTTAGATTCAAATGTGGCAACTAATGAAAAGACTAATGAAAATTCTCAGACTTCCTATGTCAGCAGGTTTTGTTGTAGGCTTTCTAAGATACTCAGTTCTTGAGCCATAGAGATAATAATAATCTCGGCATAATAATGTCATGTGGAAATATTTCCTTAAGGTGGAGAGTACGTATAGCGCTTAAGTACAAATACAGAAATGTATGTTGATTTTATATTGTAATTATAAAATATGATATCTTGAAGTCCTTTCAAGTTTTTTAAATAAAATCAAATATATTTCCGAGAATAATTTCAGACTTTTACAGTTCTTTTCAATTAAAGGGAAATCAAATGTATTTAGTAAAAAATAGTAAATATGCAGTAATAATAAATATGTGGGTACTAATTACTGGAATTAATTTACACACAATGGGTAATGGACAAGTTTCCTAAGTTCTTTATTTTCAAGATTTTGGGAATTAACTGTCTTGCCTTATGGCCATTGACCAAGAGATGCTAAATATAGAGCACCCCATAAGACTATGCTTTGCATATAAGACTCTTGGTGGCACTGAACTCTATCTGTGACACTAAACTTGAGTTTACTATATTTTATTACTATCTGATGATTTAAGAGTGCCTTGGAAGTGAGGTATAACTTTTTGAAGAGAGAGGAAAATAAATACATTATTCCAGTGTGGATGCGATGACATTTTCAACAAGCAGAGTATTTGAGTCTCCTGTTTGTTTGTTTTATAGAGATAAATGCGTGTTACTATGACATTTTCAAATATCAGACAACAGTTTAACAACTTCAACAGAAATATGATTGAGAAAAGGCGCAGAAGGACTCCGTGAAAGCTTGCTGAACATTATTACTCTTTCCTTCAAATAGATTTTCAATGAGAGAATAATCAAAGATAAATCATCACATTTTAATTTTAGTAATTTTGTAAGAATATGGTGAATTGAACAATTAAGACAAAGCTAGAGATTAGAAGTCATATGAACAAAATCTGCATTCGAATAATATGCTAATATGCTTAATATGTTAATAAAAAGTAGGAAAAGATCCTATAATTGTATTGCATTTTCAAAAAATGTTAAACAATATTGTGCTTCTAATATATTTAGAAGATAAAAGTACAAAAAGATGAACTACAAAAAGAAGTGTAAGAAAAAAGCCTAAGTATAGTTAGGCTTTGAGATCAACATTCAACAAAATAAATGGTTGACTAATTGTTGGAACATTCACTATATTTTAAATAATAAGTTGCAATCAAGTAAAATAATAGTAAAAACGCTTGTTATAAAAAAGACATACACTCAGAATAGGAATAAAAAAGCCTAGAGGAGACCTGCATCTCTACCTTCTTACTGAAGTCACATATCCCTTCTGGACTTGGTAGTTAAGTGATTTTAACTGTCAATTCACAAGAAATTATAATTGCAATCATGTGTGGCACACAGGATGCTAGTACCCTAAATATATCATGCCATAATCCTTGCAGTCTTTAACTATATTACCTAATATGGCAAAAGGGACTGTTCTAGGCTGAATTGTGTTTCCCTCAGAACTGGTATGTTGAAGTCCTAACCCCAGCACCTCAAGATATGAATGTTTGAAAATAGGGCCTTTAAAGAGGTGGCAAAGTAAAATGAGGCCATTAGGGTGAGTGCTGATCCAATCTGACTGGTGTCCTTAAAAATAAGAGGAAATTTGGACCATAGAGAGACACCAAGGATGCACATACACAGGAAAGGCCCATGTGAGGACACAAAGAGAAGGTGGCCATCTGCAAGCCAAGGAGGCCTTAACAGAAATCAACTTGCTAACATCTCGATCTTAGATTACTAGGCTCCAGAACAGGGAGAAAATGAATTTCTGTTGTTTTCAAGCCATCCAGTTTGTGGTATTTTGTTATGGCAGCCCAAGCAGATTAATAGAAGGATTTTGCTATTATATTAAAGATCATGAGATATGAAGATTAAACCTGGAATATCTGGGGGAGCCCAATTTACTCATAAGAGTTCTTTCAGAAGAAAGAGGGAGGGTCAGAATCAGAAAGATGTGATGACAAAAGCAGAGACCTGGATACAAAACTGAACGAAGAGGCCATGGAAAAAGAAATGTAGGTTGCTCTAGAAGCTAAAAACGGTAAGGATGGATTCCCCCTAAAGTCTCTAAAATGAAGGCAATTATGTTGACACCTTGATTTTAGCCTTTAAGATGCATTTCATGTTTGTGACCTCCAGAACTGTAAGATAATGAATTTTTGTTGTTTTAAACTAGAAATCTTGTGGTAATAAGTTATAACAGCAATAGAAAACCAACACACCTTGGCCTCTAAAACCCAAAATACATTTCAATAAAATGTCAAAGAATTGTTTTCAGTTTAGGGAATAAACTTTCTAATTAAAACTAATAAATGCTTGTACATTTTTAATAGTGTTGTATTTCCCATGAGGAAGGATTCAAATAATACACTCAATATTCATAAGCAGTTATATTATTCATGAGTTTATAGAGCTTTTTGGACATTATTTAAATGTAGTATCAATATATTTTGTCATCATTGTAACATTTTATAGTAAAATGTTGAAATCAAGAGCAGTTTAAAAAAGTGCTAGTAGAAAGTTATAGTCATCATTTCTAGAAAAAAAAAGGGACAATTATAAACAGTATAACTTATAGGTTCCACTTCTTGCTTCTTAAAACTTTCCAGCTTAGAGACAGTCTCAAACATGGAAGAGAATTTGAGCAAATTTATAAATCTTTCCTGACACTGGAAAAGAATACTTAATGAACTTCTTAATTCCTGTGTCTGATACATAATAGGTTTTTAAATCATAAGTGGTCTAATTGAGGTTTTTGCTTGATAATATTAACATTGAATACAATCTAATTTTCTTTGCTGAGAGTCAATATTTACTAAGACGTTTTATCATAGTAACATTTTCTTAGGCTTGTTTGCTGGGATGAAAATAAACTAAAAAACTTCTGAATATTCTATGCTCTTGGCAGTTAAATATTTCATTTAAAAATAATATGGAGTTATGGATGCTTGGGTGGCTCCGTCTGTTGAGCGGCCAACTTCGGCTCAGGTCATGATCTCACAGTTTGTGAGTTCAAGCCCCACATGGGGCTCTGTGCTGACAGCTTGGAGCCTGGAGCCTGGAGCCTGCTTCGAATTGTGTCTCTCTCTCTCTCTCTCTCTGCCCCTCCCTCCCTCACGCTCTGTCTCTGTCTCTCAAAAATAAATAAACATTAAAAAAAAATTAGGGGTGCCTGGGTGGCTCAGTCAGTTAAGTGTCTGACTTTAGCTCAGGTCACTACCTCGTGGTCCATGCGTTGGAGCCCTGCATTGGGCTTTGTGCTGATAGCTTAGAGCCTGGAGCCTGCTTCAGATTCTGTGTCTCCCTTTCTCTGCCCCTCGCCTGCTCATGTTCTGCCTCTGTCTCTCAAAAAATAAATAAAAATATTTAAATTTTTTTTTAATTTAAAAAGTTATATGGAGTTATAACTCAATTAAATAGATTGTAACTGAATCTCTGCCAAAGTCTAGTGTCTGTTAAAAGTGGGAGGTAACAAAAATCAAAGTCAAGAGGTTAAAAAAAGGGAGAGATAAAAAGAAAATAAATTACAATAATATAGCTTAAATTATTTTTATAGTATATATACACAGAAACAGAGAAGGGAGGCAGCTTCCATTCTAGGCTAGAGAAAAAAACCCACAATTTTGTTAAAAGAAAATAAGATTTGCAGTGTATCTTCATTTAATACCTGAACAGATCATACAATTGGAGTAGAGGGTTTCCACTAATCAACACTACAAAATATGAAACAATCCAATTAAAATTATGACTCTACTGATATTAAGGATATAAAATGTGCTGAGGAAATTCAGGTGAAGGCTTAAATAAAATGTTTTGTAATTAGAATTGTATTCTGAATGAAACAAGAGTTAACTATATGCATTTTTATGGCAAAAGGAAATATAAAACTGTCCAAGGCAAAGTTTGTACTTCCCTTTTTGAAAGGCCCTCATTGGACTACAGGCCTAAAGCTAAAGTTGTCTTCAGTCCATTTTTCAGGAATCAATAACTAACTGTATGATTTCAATTATGTTAATTCACCATGACTTTTTTTTATGGTTTATAGCATGGTCTATCATGGTGACTAAACTATGTGTTTATTTGAAAAGCATGCATTTGTATAGTGATGTGTAGTGTTCTATAAATATACACGAGATCTAGAAGACTGCAATTGTCAGATCTGTGAATTTACTTTTTAAAATGCCACCTAACAATTGCTGTATAATGCATAATATTGATAATCTAGATTAGTATGATAATCTATTATTATTAATATTGCATTAATAATCTTGATAAAAGTTAGAGTAACTAAGGAGATAGAGTGGTAGAGAAAGATAAATGCACTGGCTTCCTGGTTTATTTCACAGTGGAAATGGTGGAAATTGACATTATCAATAAGTTGGAAGCCCTATGATGTTTGGTTTTGGTGATTTCTTTCTAAGGGTAAGCACTATCTTGACAATGTCAGCATATACTGGTCTTCCCACTTTTGTTACCTCATATAAATAAAAGGTTAGGATGTACTAATTTTTTTAAGCCAACATTCTTTTTGTTCTTAATGCTCTATATTATTTCTCTTCAAATACTACTTTTTAATATATATTACATATTTCTTTCCAGTTTCTGTCTTTTATAAATAGCACTGGTATAAACATTCTGCTGTATGTTGGAGCATTCCTAGAATGGGATTATTGGGTCATAGGGAAGGCCTATGGCCACCTTCAACTGATGCTACCAAACAATTTTTCAGATGTTGGATCAGTTGGTTTAAAATATTTATTTTTGAGAGAAAGAGGGAGAGAGAGTGAGAGTGCACGAGCAAGGGAGGGGAAGAGAGAGAGACAGACAGAGAATCCCAAACAGGCTCTGCGCTGTCAGTGCAGAGCCGGACATGGGGCTTGAACTTATGAACTGTGAGATCATGACCTAACTGAAATCAAGAGTGGATGCTTAACTGACTGAGCCACCAAGGCACCCCAAAGGATGTTGTATCCATTTACTTTCCCTCCACAAGGAAGAATTCCAATTACTCACTGACACTTGAGATTTTCCAACTTTGTCAGTTGCCATTGCATGCTCTCTCATTAGGTTTACTTTGGATTTCCAATGACCAATAAAATTACGCACATTTTCACAGGTTTTGGTTAACTGGTTATCTCCTTTTGCGAAGTGTCTGTTCAAGTCCTTTTTTTTTCTTATTAATTATTAGAAGATTTTTAAAAAATTTAATATTTATTTTTGAGAGAGAGACAGAGAGAGAGACAGAGAGAGAGACAGAGAGAGAGACAGAGTGCAAGTCGGGGAGGGACAGAGAGAGAGGGAGATACAGAATCCCAAGCAAGCTCCAGGCTCTGAGCTGTCAGCACAGAGCCCAAAGTGGAGCTCAATCTCATGAACTATGAGATCATGACACAAACCGAAGTTGGACATTTAACTGACTGAGCCACCCAGGCACCCCTAGAAGATTTTAAATTATAATCTGCTTACAAGTCATTTGTCAGAAGGAGATATTATGAATATACTCTCCTATTTCATAAGGTATGTTATTGCTGTTTAATAGTGTCTCTGGTGAATAGAAAATTTACTATTGTGCAGTTTATCCTGTTTTCTTTTATCCTTGTTACCATTTCTGTCCTGTTTACAAAATTTTTGTTTAATCCATTGTTAGCAAAATGTTCTCCTATGATTTTTTCCAAAAGCTTTTTGTTTTATTATTCATGTTTAACTGTGAAATTCATCAGGAATTTCTTTATATGTACATATGAAATTAGTAAGATTGAACTGTAAGAAATCCCTGATATTTAAATGTTTTTGGCCTATTTAAACAACTCAATTTATGACTTAACTTACTTTGTATAAGTTTTGTCAAGTTTTGGCATCAATGTTGTATTGGTTTCATTAGTTTGAACTTGATAAAAATTAAAAGACTGGAATTAATCAGTATTAGAGAAAATATATAGAATTTGGCATGTTTATACAATGTTGACAATAGTGAGAATTAAAAATCACAGGGAACTGAACGTTTATAAACAAATTAACATATTTTGGGGCTCTCTCTATAAGTGTATGCGCACAAAGATAAAATCCTATTTAGCTGTGGTCCACTCACTTCCTTCTAGAATATACAATTTTATATAAAAACAAATACTTTTTTTTGTTTTTGAGATATTTCACTTATCTTTTAACACATTACCAATATTCTCAAAAAGAAATGGTTATGAATCAGGTTTGCTCATCCTTCTTGAGTTAAGTTCAAATGAATTTATTATATTCTTCATTTCTTTTCACCTTTTACTGTGACTATTTCACTCTTTCATTGATGATATCATTGTTCAATCTCCTTTCCATTGATTTTGTTGTTTTCAATGCATTACAGAGAATCAAGAAGATTAAAAATGCCTTTATTCTACCATTTTTAACAGCATTAATTGTCCCACAGATTTTGAACTACATCTTTATTGTTGTTATTATGTTGATTTTGCTGATGAGTAGTTTTTTTTTTAGTTTATTTTTTTTAAAGTATGTATTTATTTTGAGAGAGAGGTAGAACACAGGAAGGTCAAAGAGAGAAGGAGAGAGAATCTCAAGCAGGCTCCACACTGTCATCATGGAGAGGGATGTGGGACTCAAACTCACAAACCCTGAGTTCATGACCTGAGCCAGGATCAAGAGTTGAACGCTTAACCAACACAGCCACGCAGGCACCCCGTTGTAGAGGAGTTTTAATTTTCTCTTCTACTAAATAAATTATTTTGAATGTTCTCAAAAGTACTTTATTAGTTTGCTTTGTGAAAGAAAGTAACCAGTATATATATATATATATTTTTTTTCAATATATGAAGTTCATTGTCAAATTGGTTTCCATACAACACCCAGTGCTCATCCCAAAAGGTGCCCTCCTCAATACCCATCACCGACCCTCCTCTCCCTCCCAACCCCCATCAACCCTCAGTTTGTTCTCAGTTTTTAACAGTCTCTTATGCTTTGACTCTCTTCCACTCTAACCTCTTTTTTTTTTCCTTCCCCTCCCCCCTGGGTTTCTGTTAAGTTTCTCAGGATCCACATAAGAGTGAAACCAAACCATATGGTATCTGTCTTTGTCTGTATGGCTCATTTCACTTAGCATAACACTCTCCAGTTCCATCCATGTTGCTACAAAGGGTCATATTTCATTCTTTCTCATTGCCACGTAGTACTCCATTGTGTATATAAACCACAATTTCTTTATCCATTCATCAGTTGATGGACATTTAGGCTCTTTCCATAATTTGGCTATTGTTGAGAGTGCTGCTATAAACATTGGGGTACAAGTGCCCCTATGCATCAGTACTCCTATATCCCTTGGGTAAATTCCTAGCAGTGCTATTGCTGGGTCATAGGGTAGGTCTATTCTTCATTTTTTGAGGAACCTCCACACTGTTTTCCAGAGTGGCTGCACCACTTTGCATTCCCACCAACAGTGCAAGAGGGTTCCCGTTTCTCCACATCCTCTCCAGCATCTATAGTCTCCTGATTTGTTCATTTTAACCACTCTGAATGGCATGAGGTGATATCTGAGTGTGGTTTTGATTTGTATTTCCTTGATGAGGAGCGACGTTGAGCATCTTTTCATGTGCCTGTTGGCCATCCGGATGTCTTCTTTAGAAGTGTCTATTCATGTTTTCTGCCCATTTCTTCACTGGGTTATTTGTTTTTCGGGTGTGGAGTTTGGTGAGCTCTTTATAGATTTTGGATACTAGCCCTTTGTCCGATATGTCATTTGCAAATATCTTTTCCCATTCCGTTGGTTGCCTTTTAGTTTTGTTCGTTGTTTCCTTTGCTGTGCAGAAGATTTTTATCTTCATAAGGTGCCAGTAGTTCATTTTTGCTTTTAATTCCCTTGCCTTTGGGGATGTATCGAGTAAGAGATTGCTACGGCTGAGGTCAGAGAGGTCTTTTCCTGCTTTCTCTTCTAGGGTTTTGATGGTTTCCTGTCTCACATTCAGGTCCTTCATCCATTTTGAGTTTATTTTTGTGAATGGTGTGAGAAAGTGGTCTAGTTTCAATCTTCTGCATGTTGCTGTCCAGTTCTCCCAGCACCATTTGTTAAAGAGACTGTCTTTTTTCCATTGGATGTTCTTTCCTGCTTTGTCAAAGATGAGTTGGCCATATGTTTGTGGGTCTAGTTCTGGGGTTTCTATTCTATTCCATTGGTCTATGTGTCTGTTTTTATGCCAATACCATGCTGTCTTGATGATTACAGCTTTGTAGTAGAGGCTAAAGTCTGTGATGCCTCCTGCTTTGGTCTTCTTCTTCAAAATTACTTTGGCTATTTGGGGCCTTATGTGGTTCCATATGAATTTTAGGATTGCTTGTTCTAGTTTCAAGAAGAATGCTGGTCCAATTTTTATTGGGATTGCATTGAATGTGTAGATAGCTTTGGGTAGTATTGACATTTTGACAATATTTATTCTTCCAATCCATGAGCACGGAATGTTTTTTCCATTTCTTTATTTCTTCTTCAATTTCCTTCATAAGCTTTCTATAGTTTTCAGCATACAGATCTTTTACATCTTTGGTTAGATTTATTCCTAGGTATTTTATGCTTCTTGGTGTAATTGGAATGGGATCAGTTTCTTTATTTGTCTTTCTATTGCTTCATTATTAGTGTATAAGAATGCAACTGATTCCTGTACATTAATTTTGTATCCTGCAACTTTGCTAAATTCATGTGTCAGTTCTAGCAGACTTCTGGTGGAGTCTATTGGGTTTTCCATGTATAATATCATGACATCTGCAAACAGTGAAAGCTTAACTTCATCTTTGCCAATTTTGATGCCTTTGATTTCCTTTTGTTGTCTGATTGCTGATGCTAGAACTTCCAGCACTATGTTAAACAAGAGCGGTGACAGTGGGCATCCCTGTCGTGTTCCTGATCTCAGGGAAAAAGCTCTCAGTTTTTCCCCGTTGAGGATGATGTTAGCTGTGGGCTTTTCATAAATGGCCTTTATGATCTTTAAGTATGTTCCTTCTATCCCGACTTTCTCAAGGGTTTTTATTAAGAAAGGGTGCTGGATTTTGTCAAAGGCCTTTTCTGCATCGATTGACAGGATCATATGGTTATCTTTTATTAATGTGATGTATCACATTGATTGATTTGTGAATGTTCAACCAGCCCTGCATCCCAGGAATGAATCCCACTTGATCATGGTGAATAATTCTTTTTATATGCTGTTGAATTTGATTTGCTAGTATCTTATTGAGAATTTTTGCATCCATATTCATCAGGGATATTGGCCTGTAGTTCTCTTTTTTTACTGGGTCTCTGTCTGGTTTAAAAATCAAAGTAATACTGGTTTCATAGAATGAGTCTGGAAGTTGTCCTTCCCTTTCTATTTTTTGGAATAGCTTGAGAAAGCTAGGTATTATCTCTGCCTAAACGTCTGGTAGAACTCCCCTGGGAAGCCATCTGGTCCTGGACTCTTATTTGTTGGGAGATTTTTGATGACTGATTCAATTTCTTCGCTGGTTATGTGTCTGTCAAAGCTTTCTATTTCTTCCTGATTGAGTTTTGGAAGAGTGTGGGTGTTTAGAAATTTGTCCATTTCTTCCAGGTTGTCCAATTTGTTGGCATATAATTTTTCATAGTATTCCCTGATAATTGTTTGTATCTCTGAGGGATTGGTTGCAATCATTCCATTTTCATTCATGATTTTCTCTATTTGGGTCATCTCCCTTTTCTTTTTGAGAAGCCTGGCTAGAGGTTTGTCAATTTTGTTTATTTTTTCAAAAAACCAACTCTTGGTTTCGTTGATCTGCTCTACCGTTTTTTTAGATTCTATATTGTTTATTTCTGCTCTGATCTTTATTATTTCTCTTCTTCTGCTGGGTTTAGGCTGCCTTTGCTGTTCTGCTTCTAGTTCCTTTAGGTGTGCTGTTAGATTTTGTATTTGGGAGTTTTCTTGTTTCTTGAGATGGCCTGGATTGCAATGTATTTTCCTCTCAGGACTGCCTTCGCTGCATCCCAAAGCGTTTGGATTGTTGTATTTTCATTTTCATTGGTTTCCATATATTTTTTAATTTCTTCTCTAATTGTCTGGTTGACCCATTCATTCTTTAGTAGGGTGTTCTTTAACCTCCATGCTTTTGGAGGTTTTCCAGACTTTTTCCTGTGGTTGATTTCAAGCTTCATAGCATTGTGGTCTGAAAGTATGCATGGTATGATTTCAATTCTTGTATACTTATGAAGGGCTATTTTGTGACCCAGTATGTGATCTATCTTGGAGAATGTTCCATGTGCACTCGAGAAGAAAGTATATTCTGTTGCTTTGGGATGCAGAGTTCTAAATATATCTATCAAGTCCATCTGATCCAATGTATCATTCAGGGCCCTTGTTTCTTTATTGACCGTGTGTCTAGATGATCTATCCATTTCTGTAAGTGGAGTGTTAAAGCCCCCTGCAAGTACCACATTCTTATCAATAAGGTTGCTTATGTTTGTGAGTAATTGTTTTATATATTTGGGGGCTCCCGTATTCAGCGCATAGACATTTATAATTGTTAGCTCTTCCTAATGGATAGACCCTTTGATTATTATATAATGCCCTTTTACATCTCTTATTACAGCCTTTAATTTAAAGTCTAGTTTGTCTGATAGAAGTATGACTACTCCAGCTTTCTTTTGACTTCCAGTGGCATGATAAATAGTTCTCCATCCCCTTACTCTCAATCTGAAGGTGTCCTCAGGTCTAAAATGAGTCTCTTGCAGGCATCAAATAGATGGGTCTTGTTTTTTTATCCATTCTGATACCCTATGTCTTTTGGTTGGCGCATTTAGTCCATTTACATTCAGTGTTATTATAGAAAGATACGGGTTTAGAGTCATTGTGATGTCTGTAGGTTTCCTGCTTGTAGCGATGTCTCTGGTACTTTGTCTCACAGGATCCCCCTAGGATCTCTTGTAGGGCTGGTTTAGTGGTGACGAATTCCTTCGGTTTTTGTTTGTTTGAGAAGAACTTTATCTCTCCTATTCTAAATGACAGACTTGCTGGATAACGGATTCTCGGCTGCATATTTTTTCTGTTCATCACATTGAAGATCTCCTGCCATTCCTTTGTGGCCTGCCAAGTTTCAGTAGAGATGGGTCACGAGTCTTATAGGTCTCCCCTTATATGTTAGAGAACGTTTATCTCTAGCTGCTTTCAGAATTTTCTCTTTATACTTGTATTTTGCCAGTTTCACTATGATATGTCGTGCAGAAGATTGATTCAAGTTATGTCTGAAGGGAGTTCTCTGTGCCTCTTGGATTTAATGCCTTTTCCTTCCCCAGTTCCGGGAAGTTCTCACCTATTATTTCTTCATGTACACCTTCAGCACCTTTCCCTCTCTCTTCCTCCTCTGGGACACCAATTATGCATATATTATTTCTCTTTACTGCATCACTTAGTTCTCTAATTTTCCCCTCATACTCCTGGATTTTATTTTCTCTTTTTTTCTCAGCTTCTTCTTTTTCCATAATTTTATCTTCTAGTTCACCTATTCTCTCCTCTGCCTCTTCAATCCGAGCCGTAGTTGTCTCCATTTTATTTTCCAACTCGTTGATAGCAATTTTTAGCTCCTCCTGGCTGTTCCTTAGTCCCTTGATCTCTGTAGCAGAGATTCTCTGCTGTCTTTTATACTGTTTTCAAGCCCAGTGATTAATTTTATGACTATTATCCTAAATTCACTTTCTGTTATATTGTTTAAATCGTTTTGTGATCAGTTTGTTAGCTGTCGTCATTTCCTGGAGGTTTTTTTGAGGGGAATTCTTCCGTTTTTGTCATTTTGGATAGTCCCTGGAGTGGTGCGGAACTGTGGGGCACTTCCCCTGTGCTGTCTTGAATAACTTGCGTTGGTGGGCGGGGCTGCAGTCAGACCTGATGTCTGCCCCCAGCCCACCGCTGGGGCCACAGTCAGACTGGTGTGTGCCTTCTCTTCCCCTCTCATAGGGGCAGGATTCACTGTGGGATGGCGTGGCCTGTCTGGGCTACTTCACACTGCCAGGCTTGTGGTGCTGGGGCTCTGGCGTATTAGCTGGGGTGGATCGGCAAGGTTTTTGGGGGCGGGTGGGGCAGGCTCAGCTCGCTTTTCCTTCGGGGATCCACTTCGGGAGGGGCCCTGCACCACCAGGAGGGAGTAAGACCCGCCAGAGCGGTGGCTCCGCAGAAGCACAGCTTTGGTTGTTAGCGCGGTGCAAGCAAGTTCCCTGGCAGGAACTGGTTCTCCTTGGGAGTTGGGCTGGGGGATGGGTGAGGGAGATGGCGCTGGCGAGCACCTTTGTTCCCCGTGGAGCTGCGCTCTGTCTTCTGGGGCTCAACAAGTCTCCCCCCGCCATTGTTCCCCAGCCCTCCTACTCTCCTAGCAGAGCTGTTAGCTTATAACCTTCCAGATGTCAAGTCCCGCTTGCTGTTGGAACACACTCCGTCCGGCCCCTCTGCTTTTGCAAGCCAGACTCGGGGGCTCTGCTTGGCCGGCGGTCCGCCCCTCCACCCTGGCTCCCTCCCACAAGTCCGTGGAGCGTGCACCACCTCGCCGCCCTTCCTACCCTCTTCCGTGGGCCTCTCGTCTGCGCTTGGCTCCAGAGACTCCGTTCTGCTAATCCTCTGGTGGTTTTCTGGGTTATTTAGGCAGGTGTAGGTGGAATCTAAGTGATCAGCAGGATGCGCGGTGAGTCCATCGTCCTCCTACCCTGTCATCCTCCCAGGATCCTCCTCTACTAAATAAATGTTTAAAAAATATGTCTGCTTCTTGTCTCCAAAATATATCATCCTTGTGTTATTTACTTGTAACGTAACCGGGAGAATATAATTTTCTGTAATTCTACTTTTTACAGTCAAATTTTACACCTAAACACAACTTTCTTCAGAACCTTATGTGAACAAAAGCAAGTTTCAACCAGTAAGAAGGAGGGTCTTGAATGAGTTTTAGATAGTCTATCAAATAAAAAGTACGTTTTTTTCTTTTTTTTTTATCCTTCAGATTAAAAATACTATGTGAGTTCCATGTTAACAGATGTGGCTTAATTTTAGGAAAGGCGTTTCCACATTCATATTGATTCAGTATGCTTTTTTCAAGAATCTTAACTGAATAATCCAATTATCACAACTAGACCCTGTGTTCTATGAGATGATGTTTATGCAGGGTTTTTATAGTATAATTGTATTGAGGCATACTTAACATATCATATAATTCACACTTTTCTTTTTTTAATCTTTATTTATTTTTGAGAGAGAGAGAAAGACAGAGAGAGAGAAAGTGCACATGCATGCGAGTTGGGAAGGGGCAGAGAGAGGGAGAGAGAATCCTAGCGGGCTCTGCACTATAAGCAGAGCTTACAGTGTTGGGCTGGATCCCACAAGCTGTGAAACCATGACTTGAGCCAAAATCAACAGTTGGACATTTAACTGACAGCCACCCAGGCGCCCCTAAGTCACATCTTGCAAGTGCATAATTCAGTTACTGATTTTAGTAAATTTGCCAAGTTATGTAATCATCATTACACATGATAAATATGTTCATCATTCTATCATGACCTTTCATAGAAGTGCTAGATTTTTAGGTAAATATATGTTTAATTAAAAAAACATTATCAAACTGTTTTCTAAAGCACCCATGTACCATTATAGAATTCCACCAACAATGTTAGGAAGGTTATCATTTTTTCCATATTTTCAGTATAATTTGTTACTCTCAGTTTCCTTTATTATAATAATTGTAATATGTAACACTTTATTATAATCATTCTAGTTTAAAGTGTTTCTGAAATTGAGTAAAATAAAGAAAACATTGTGATGATGTGTTACTAATAGAAATTACGTAAAATATATCTAAAACTAAATATCGTAATAAAATATGCAGATATTAAATATTTTATATAAATGAAATAGATCTTGTTTTATATCTATTCTTTGGGGGGGTAGCAATTCATTAGCAATTTCATATAGAAAAATTAACTATATTGCCTTACAAAATAGACTTTTTGAAATTGCTTCTTGAACTTTAGATCTATAAATTAAGAATGACTGTATTTCATTTTAAAGACAGCACCAGTATAAAATTCACAAATCAATTATAGAAACAAATTTCTATATTTATTCCATTTTCCTTGATTGTGATAAGGTAGAGATGAATATATGTAAATATGAAATTATTTTAGCATGCAACAACACCTTTGAGAGTTGTCATAGTGAGTGTTTGAACTATTTGCAGTTATCAAAATTATAATTTCTCTTTCAACATAATAAAGCAATTTTCAAAATATATCAATGTTCTTAGTGGAACAAGTTAAATCTTACCTCAAATAGACCATCTACACTTGAAGCAGCAGTCTTGGTTTTCACTTCAAAATTATATTAAACTAGATAACACTGCATTATTATAATTTTACCTTAGTGTGATCATGTTAGTGACTGGTGTTACATTACTGAAATTATACAACCTTGCTCTGTGATCTTAAAAGTAATCCCATTTCTGGACAAGTAGTGGAGAACAGCTAAATGATAAATTCATCAAGACAGACACAGAACACTAATGGGAAGGATGTTTCTTGTCAGTGAATTTTGAAAGGCATAATCACTAGTGAATACCTCAAAGACAGGCTGATTCTATATAGGAGAGTTTATTTCCAACTTGAAGAACAAAATGGAATCACTGAGCCATAACTTGAAAAATACTCGACTCCTCTGCGTTTGGACCACAATATCCACAGGACTATTTTTAGCATTAACTTGAGGAGCTGGTTCTGAAGCTAAAGTTTAAACAAAACCCCTTAGGAATGTATGACCTATAGCACGGTATGAGTTTTAAATACACATAGGCACCCTGCAAACCTATTAGGTTACCTTCTGTTCCTCTTAGGACAGAGTCAGGAGAAGAGCTTAAATTCTGGTCAGTGATGTTAAGCACTCTTGTACTAAGGTTGACAGTGATAATGAGAAAAGCACAAAAGTTCTTTGTAAGTTCATTATAAGTATACACCCTGAGTTTCAAACCTGGCTCTGCCATTTTTACCAGCTATGTAATCTGGGGGAAGTTACTTAACACTGTATGTTGCAATTCACTCATTTGTGAAAAGGTAGATTGAAAATATTTACCTCATAAGGTTCATGAGGATTTAATGAGGTATATATATTAAACGTTTAGAAGAGTAACACATAATAACTAGTATTATACATGATGCCTTCGTTATGCCATGCAACATGTGGCAGGGATTGTAGGTGCAGTATATTACTAATGAAAATACAATACCGGTAATAAATTAATATAAGTATAGGTGAAATATTTTTTTCCCACCAAATTCCATTCAGTTTCAACAGACAGTATAGACTTGGTTAACTAGTAGGAGTCCATTTTAGCTTTAGTTTCCCTGTTTGCTTTCCTTCCACTGTCTCTTCTATCATTATATACCTCTGGTCACTAAGCAAAGAATACACCCTTCCCATCCCATCCCATCCCATCTCATCCCATCCCATCCCATCCTATCCCATCCCATCCCATCCCATCCCAACATGGCTCTAAAAATAGGAAAGTAATTGCATACTGGTCCTCAGGGTTTGACAGTTCCTGTCTCTTGTTCCAGGGAGATTCTACTTCCACAGAAGTTTTGGAGTACTTGTCATGGATACGCCATGACAGATGCCCAGTTTGAGGTTTCTTTCTAAATTAGCTTGAAGGATTTGCAGCATATATGGCACATGGTTTTTACAGTATTTGCCTTGTACTGAGTGGAGCTCTCCCATTTCCCCTACTCTAGAGGAAAACTGGATTATCCAGCATTATCTTAATAATTCAGGTTTATATTCTAGGCATTACTTTATAAGGAATCATGGATTCTACCCAGTGTATATAAAAAACGAGTCTACTGCTACCTGTCTCCTACCAATAATCAGTTTGAACTCACAAATTTAGTCACAGATTCCAAATATGGACTTCATTCCTGTCACCTTATGTGGGGTGGGCACAGTGTCTTCTCTGACATTTGCTATTATAATTAGCAACCAGGTTCACCAGCAGATGGAAAGCTTAGTGATGAACCCTGTTGAGTTACATGCTAGGTAAGGCAATGTATTAGATTTTTGTTTTGTTTTTAAAGACTGTCTTTTTAGGGGTAGTTTTAGAGTCACAGAAAAATTGAGAGGAAGGTACAGAAATTTCCCACATATTCCCTGCGCCATTATCAACATCTCCCGCCAGAGTGGTGCACTCATTACAACTGATGAATACCTGCCTCCTCCCATAGGTCCATCATTAAAGAATACCAGGAAAATATGAAATAAGATTATGTTACTACATCTATTCATGCACATATTTTCAGCCCTCTGTAATATTCTTTAGAAAGAACCACTTGTAAGACCAAATTTTTACTTACAAATAATGTCCACATCTTCTTGAAAAACTCTGGTGCTACGCTGACCATCAATAGGCTCCTTCTCCTAGTGTGAACCCTGAAATCAGAAGCAGATATGTCTTATTGGACCTTGCACAAATATCTACTCTCTGCAAGCTTCATGGATGGCATTTCAATACCACTCCCAAATTATTAACACCATTATTTAGTAACTATAAGTTATTTATAACGGCTTTATATTATGGAGATACCTATTTCAAGCATAGATGTTAAAGAGAAGTAAATTAAACTATTATCTTAAAGTTAATAATTCAAACCAGTGAGAGCACCTAAAATAAACCCAGATCTCTGAGGTTTGGGTTTATGTGTATAAATTGGATGATATATCTTTGGGGGTCATTTTTCTCAACTTATCACTATGATTTTATGGAGATGTAAAAATGTGACTATATATATTTTCTACAATCAACTATATAAAAATTGCACCTTGAATTATTCTTTTAGAATATTCTAAGTTATGAAACAACATTGACTATATTTTGTGGATAAGACATAAATTTAATTCTTAGGATTATGTTGGAGGCTTCCATTCCCTCTATTGGTCCCTGATAAATACTGTGCATTTTAATTACATTAAAATATACACCTTTTCTCTATGTAACCATTTGTTTTTACTATATTTCCCTTATTTCACTTATTGGACTGGGAGGGGAAGAAGGCAGAGAAGAGGGGAAGATAAAGGAAAATGGATTTTTCAAGTTTTTGAATAAATATTTATAGTTTTCTTAAATACAGGAAAAATATTAAAACTAAATGAAAAATATTTATCAGAATTTGATTTATAAAGCCAATATAACAGGCAGCATTTTAAAATTTGTCCTATGAGAAAAAAATCACCTTTTGTTGTATATTAATAGAGCCCTGGGCATCTTTGGGCAATATTCACATCAAATCCGTTTCTAGATACTTGGAATTAATAGGATGAAAGGGGCATAAATATCAAAAGAATGTGATTATTTATTACAAGAATAAAGCAAAGCCCAGCATTTATGGGTACAAAATGACAGATATGTGAGTTAGGATGAAGGCAGCCCAGAGTAACGGAGTAACAAATGCAATTTCACTAAAAAGACAATGGTTGAAATCCAGATTTGCTTATTACATAATAGAGGCTTATAAAGTAATTATTTAGACAAGTCTGAGCTTTAACTTGTTTTTCTTGAAAAGGAGAAAATTGACTTCTAAGTTTGTTGAGTATTAAATATGTTAATGATAAGCAGATATTTTGATGATTATCAAATTTATTGAATAACTATAATTTGTTGAATGCCATCTCATATAGATATTAAAATGACCCCAGAAAATGTGAATGCTACAAATGATAACATGGAGACTCTGAGGTCTTTCACAGAAACGTTCAGTTAGCAAATCTTAGACCTGGAATTTATGCCAAAACTGACAACCTCCAGATTGAAAGACACTTAGAGGATATTAAACTCATTTTTTTAAAAAACATAAAACCCATAAATTAAAGAATAATAATAGTTTCCTATCTTATCTACATTTTAGCTATTTTTTCCTCATGTTTATATTTTAATAAAAACATCAAACTGTCAGATGGGGTGTTACTGAATTTAATCTTTATTGGGTCTAATAACCTTTCGGTAACTAAATTTTTAAAATTCTATTTAATTATGAAGCTTGCTTAGCAGACCTGGTACCAAATAACTGATTCCCAAAGAACTGATCTGCTCTCATAACAGAAGTGATAACTTACATTTATGGTATAATTTTTATGTATAATTTTTCCATCCCAAATTATCCTGCATGGTAAATTATATTTTCAAATAATTTTTTTACAAAATATGAACTGTGGTGTAATCATAAAATTAAAGATATACACCTAGTCATAATCACTATAAATATTAGAAATAGGTATACATCACTTAATTCTACAAAAAGAGTTAGAAAAAAATGTACATTAAAAGATTTATTCTTCTCTAAGTAAATACACTTGCTTTAGTTAGGTTTATTTATCATGCTGTAATAAGTAAATACTGAAACAAAGTCAACCTGCATGAAAATACCGATTTCTGCTTTACTGTGTCTTCATTATGATCCTTATATTGTAAAAGAGTCATATCTAATGTATATAAAATTATGTGCATTCAAGGTGTTAATAAATATTAAGCTCAGTGATTTTGAAGAGTAAATTGTTAAAACCTAACCTGAACTTAATAAGATTTACCTGACTTAATGTGTTGTATTCTCCTCCTGGTCATAACGGAGGGAAAAAAAATGAAAGAAGGGCTTTTTCCAACTGAGTAACAGAGCACGTGCCCCTGCTGACTATTTTATTGACGAGGTCATACTTACAGAAAGCAACATATAAACAAATGCTGCTTCATCTATTATGCTACTTCTTTTTACAAAGATTACATGGGATTATGAGTTTTGCTTGTAAACATTTCACTCTAATTTAGCTGAGCCCTGGAATGTGACATTTACTGAAAACTCTGGATAAAATATTTAGTGGATCAATACATGTTTACAAGTAGCTTGTCCCATTAACCACCCCCCCCAAAAGAAGATTGCATGACGTTTCCTAAATACCCACATAGGAAAGAAATTAATTGGCAAGATGGTAGATATTACTTTAATAATTACTTTTGAGAATTCCTTTATTACATAACACTATTTTAATATACTATTTCAATGAGTATTTTAGATTACTGAAAACTTTTAGTATTATATCAAAACAAAAAAACAACTTGCTGATATAAAGGAAAATACAAATTGAAAGCACTTTAGAGGAACAGCATGCAACAGAAGGAAATATTAAGCTGTCTTCTCTGTTCAGAATTGCAATATAAAACGTATCTGAGTACCAAATAAATGCAAGATGCTGCATGTAACATAAAAAATAAAGACTTGAATAAAATACTGTACTTGCCCCTAATAGTTTTCTAAGAAAGCATTTCTCTTAAAAACGTAGTAGTTTCTAATACTTTCATATTTTTTACCTTTGTAATATGTTACAATCCATAATATTTACAATGAATGAATATTTTTATAGGATGGCTTCAATCAACACATTGTTACGAACTGAATTGTATACCTACCTGTAAATTCATATGTTGAAGTCTCAACCTCCATTACCTCTGAACGCAACCTAATTTGGACATAGGGCCTTTAGAGAGGTAATTAAGGTTAAATGAGATCATATGGGTGGGCACTAGTTCATGTTACCGCATTTGGAGATTGGGTCTTCAAAGAGGTGATTAATTTAAGATAGGGTCTATAGGGTAGGATCCTAACTCAACAGGACTGGTGTGCTTGTGAGTAGAAAAAGAGATGCCAAGGAATGTGGAAGAGAAAAGGCTGTGTGAAACATTTAAGTTATACTCTCTTAGCAAATTTCAATAATACAATACAGTGTTATCTACTATAGTCAACAGGTTTTACATTAGATTCTCAGACCTTATTCCTATCGCTGAAAAAAATAAATGCATGACATGATGGATGTGTTAATTAACTAGATGAGGAATCCTTTGACAATGCATACCAAATCATCATAATATATGCCTTAAATATCCTACAATTCTGTCAATATATCTCAATAAAGCTGAAAGGGGAAAAAAATGTCTGTACGAGGACATAGCAAGAAGACAGCCACCTGGAAGTAAAGGAGAGAGAAAGACCTCAGGAAAATCAAAGGCTACCAACACCTTGGAATTTGAACTTCTAGGCTCCAGAACTTTATAAAATACATTTCTGTTCAATCCATCCAGTTAGGTTTCTGTTATGGCATCCCTATGAACTAATAGACAGGTTTACTGCTGCTAGTGTGAATAATCGTAATACACACATAAACAGAAAGAATACACAGAAAAGTGAAATTCTCATGTACCTACCACACAAAGATCAACAATGATTAACTCATGGTAAGCTATACTTCATCTTCACCCTCATGTAAGTTCTCCCTATTTGTTTTATTTAGAGATCATTCCACACATCACAACATAATTTATGTTTTTATAAGTATATATATCTAAAAATAGGACTTTTCTTTTTTAAAAAATAGATTCTTTTTTAGATCAGTTTTATATTTACAGAAAAAAAAAATTAAGAAAATAATACAGAGAGTTCCCATATATCCCCTCCCCTCTGCACACAATTTCCCCTATTATTAACATGTTAGTATAGTATTAAAAATAAGGACTCTTTAAGAAGATATAACTATGGTATCATAATCACATATCCAATTATCAACAATACTGAATACCTTTTAAAAATCTATCCCAAAAGATGAAACCAGTTTTTTCAAATGAATATACTGAAAAAGTAATGAAAAATTTAATCAGCATAAGAAATAAATTATATGATTTAAAAAATGTCAGTTTCCTTACCAATTACTTTGTTAAGTGCTCATATATATTGAATAACTAATGTTCTACTAAAATACTGTTCAAATTTTGAGGGTTAATTAAATAAGTAAGGGATTGGCAAACTATGACTCTTCAACAAATTCAGCCCATGGCCTGTTTGTGGAAATAAAACATGATTGTATATTATTGTATATTGCATATTATCATATCACATCTGTGCTCATTCATTTTTATGGCTATGCCTATAGCTACTTGGACACTAACAAAGTGTTGAGTCGTTATAGCAAGGAGCTCCCAAGTTGCAAAGTAAAAAATGGTTACTCTCAGTCCTTTCACAGGAAAAGTTTGCCAAAACCTGAAATAGATTGTCAATAAGTCAGTTGGAGATTCCACCATTATAAATTCCAAAAAAATTCTTTCACATTTCAAGAGAACTTCAGGTAACACTTAACATATTTCATTAATGTAGTTCTCCAATGTGAGCCTAAGTTTTCTCTTTTTCCTCTTTTTCTTCAAATTTAAACTCTGACTCAGATTTATATTGGAAATAATATTTCACATAATGAAAAGCACCTAAATATCAACACTTGAATGTGTTATCTCATCAATATATTGTCTAAATAAACAGAGCCTCTCATATATCCTGTTTGCCTTTGTCTTCCACATCTTGGGCTTTATTGGTCTCACTCTATTTTTTTCAAAACTAGTTTTTCTTCCTCTCATTGATACACATGTCTAAGTCTTCCCTGATTATTATCCATTGGTTGCACAAGTGGAAATAATTTCGAAAATTTAGCATCATTTTATATGCACAATACCTGCTAAGCATGATTATGAATAAAAATACGTGAAAAATGACAGAATTTATGGTCTTTCTGGATATAATTAATATGCCAATGTCATTTGTGTTTATAGATCAGGACAGTGTGCGTGTATGTGTATATGTGTGAAAAATTAAAACTAACATAAGAATTCTATTATGCTGATCATATAGCTGTATCTTTGAATCCTAGTTACACTGCAAACTCTTGAAAGTAGAAGGCGAAAAATATCTTTCATTTAAGTATGAATTTTCTTCAGATGAGAATTTCTCTATTAACAAGGATTTCCTTTAGTCCTTTCATCTCTACACTCTTTTCAAGAACATCATGCATCAAACAATATTCTGGTATATTTCTTTGTAATTTTAATGACATGGCGTCTTCCATCTTTTGAGCAATATAATTTTTCATGAAATATCTCTGGAAGTGTTTAGTTTCAGTTTGTGGGGGAAACTGAAAGCCAAGCAGACACAACCCATTACATACATGCTGTTGAGATAAACAAGGACTAATCCTCAAGTAAGAGGATTTGATAGCACTACTGGTCACGTGTAGTGTTGTTCATCCTGAAATCACTTGGTAATTGGCTTTACACAAAGGAAAAAAAACTTCTATCTTTATGACAGGAGGTATTTTTGCAACTTAGAACAAGATGCCCATTGAAGTTAGGCCCCTACCCTCCCACAGAAACTGGGAGATAGAGGTGCTATCTACTGTGATGTTTACATTTTATTTTTTTATTTTTTTATTTTTTTTGGGACAGAGAGAGACAGAGCATGAACGGGGGAGGGGCAGAGAGAGAGGGAGATACAGAATTGGAAACAGGCTCCAGGCTCCGAGCCATCAGCCCAGAGCCTGACGCGGGGCTCGAACTCGCGGACCGCGAGATCGTGACCTGGCTGAAGTCGGACGCTTAACCGACTGCGCCACCCAGGCGCCCCAGATGTTTACATTTTAAAAAGATGGAGCTCAAGTCCTTGAGAAAGATACTCCTGGGTCACAAAGCTGGCAAAAGGAAAGGATTTACATACCTTTCCAAGAAAGGATAACATTTTAAGGTTTTTAAGATAAATGATCTAAGAAAAAAGGAGAGGAAGGGAATATCTTCCCTTATTTTCAACATGGAGAACTGTCTTGTTTTTAATTTATGTATCCTACTTTTACTATTATTTATCCTTACAAAAGACAGTAGGTCTTTATCTTTAAATTAACTGCTACAACTAAATATTGTATGTTCTCTAAAAAAAAAAAAAAGTTAAATTGCCATTGCTGCATCAGCAGGTATGGTGAGGTACTACATGACATGTGTAAATATTCCAGCCTGGCTAAACTATGAATTGATGCAAATGATCTAGGTATTATCTCTAGTAAATGAAAAGATATAACTGATGAGTTTGAAAAATATTTCTTTCAGATTTTTAAATATACATTTGAAATTTATCCTGGAAATTACTCTTGATAATATTAGTGCAATGACAAGTAATATTTATCTTAATTTAATAGTTAATGTTATTGAACGTTAAATAGAAGCACTCTAACATAACACTGAATTAATAATCATATTCTACTCAGAACCTGGACGCTTTGTCACAATCATTTAACACATATTCATCACAATCTCTTTATCACAGTCATTTAGTTCATATCTTTATAAGCAACATTATAATGTAATGCTATTTACTCCTTCAGATTTTTTTATATTAATGCCTCACAAGCATTTCAGTGAGGAGATAAACAAAACAACAGTCTCATGCATACACAATAAAAGTTGTGAAAAAAAATCACGCATCGTAGAAAAAGCAAAAAAAAAAAGCAAATTATTTTTTGATACAAATAGATAAAATGTATTGTCATCAGGAAAGCTTTTGAAACCAGTGTCTGTTTTGTGAATATATGTACTATCTAAGGGAAAATAAAATTTAAAAATAGGCTTAATTCTCCATGCTGAAATGAAGGAATAGACTTCTCCATCTCTTTAGCAGAACATTTATTTCAGAAAGCTTGCAACTGTAATTTATTTCTTCATCTCTTTCAAATGTATTTAGATCCTTCAAAAACTAAAGGCTTTTGCCAGCTTTATAACTCAGGAGTGTCTTTCTCAAGGACCTGGGCCCCATCTCTTTAACATGTAAACATCAAGGGAGATAGCACTCCTATCTCCCAGTTTCTGTGGGAGGGTAGGAGCCCAACTTCAGGAGGCATCTTGTTCCAACATGCAAAAACTACGTTCCATAATGAAGACAGAAGAAGTTTATTTTTCCTTTGTGTAAAGCCAATTACTAGGTGAATTCAGGATGGATTACATGCAACAAATGGTGCTGCTCAGCCACTTAACAAGGTATAATCTTTTTGTCTGTTCAATCTCATAGCAGATTGCCTGGGGTGTACATCAGAGTCTGGTTTGATGCTCATTCAATAATAAAAATATTTTTTTTCTCTAATTTGTGGGGAGGATTTCTGGGTTGAAAACGATTTTGTTTTTAATTATAATTCCTTAACACTATCTACCTATTTATCTCTGTATTTAGATGGGTATGTATGTATGTATATGTATGTACATATGTATTATCTATCGATCAATCTATCTTTTTTAACTTACTAGGCCAAATAGAAGATGATATTCATTAGCATCCTCAGAGAAACATTACATAGTGAAAAGGACACTGAATGATACCTGAGAAGCCTAGTTTCACGTCTTCCACTCAAACTCAGTTTGCTTTGGCAGAAGTGAACTGGTCTATGAATGAAATTTCAATGACATATTAATAATACCACCTAATTACCAAAATTGTTTTCAAGGGCAAAAGATAATGTTCAGAAAAATTATTTTCTAGTTATAAGCCAATATATAAAAATGTTTAATTTTGATAAATAATTACTATATTTCTTAATCTATTACCTCTCATTCTAATAATTATACCCAATGCCAAGGCCATCACAGCACTCATAAAATTAAATTTGTTTTTCTTCATAAAAACCTATCTATATTTTACTCATGGCAATATGACTTAACTTTAGAAATTTGTGGAACTATAGAGAAAACGTTTTCAGGTTTCTGCATAGTTAGGGCTTTCTGTGCAATTCTTACTGTAACTTGGGACCTATGCTAAAAACAAGCCTTGGGAGATCCTTTATGACTAATAATACAGTGAGAGAACTCCAGAGATATTACTTCCCCAAAGATACACATTTACATTTCAAGGAGTACTGAGACCCTGTGGTTATATTCTTTAGCTGCAAAGTTGGTAACTCTGATCCTATCTTTCCCCTGGGGAGGTTTATTTATATACCAATGAGGTATAGTAAGAAAATAAGTATTCTTTCTACTATTTTTCAAAGGAAACTTTCTCAGATGGGAAAGAGGGACAGCTGCCTCTTTTCCTGTGCAGAAAAAATCACTTGGGCATGACTCCTTGCTTACAATACAGAACTTGCAAGTGTAGGGTGATATCTGGATTTTGTCAGGTCACCTTAGAGGTAAGAATTAGACACAGAGAAACAATGCAGATATTACTTGCTCTAAGTAAATAACAACCTGCTCTGCTCTAGAAACCTTGTGTGTTTCTTCAGGATAATGTTAATATAGACGCTAAAAACTTATAATCACATGAATATGATTTATGCTTATTCTATGAGTAAATTTGTAGGTATGATTCTGTGCGTTTTATTTTGAGTAAGCCTACAGAAATTTTTAACATCAATGCCAAAAATAGAGATAATGACTGTTATTGCAACAAATATGGAATTACAATAACAATTTCATAGTGCATTTGTGTAAGTTATTTTGTTTAATAACAATCATCAAAATTTAACACCAAAGTATTTTAAAAATCATATAAGACATTCAATTATTTATGTTTTAATTTTTTAATTTTTAGTTTTCACATCACATACCCAGCAGGGAGCAAGAGGAAAGCTTAGACAACCATGAAGGATATTGTTGAGCTTTTAAACCTCAAAGCACGAAACAAATTAGGTAGTATTTATCAAGCTGTATATCTAGTTCATACAGGTTAATTAACTTGAAAATAAATATTTTTTACTATTATTTTGAAATATCTTCATTCCTTCTGATTGAAGATAGATGATATATATCATGAAAATATGACTAAAATAGCACAGATCAGCTCCTGCTTTGGAATTCCTAAAGCCAAAGATATATATTTGTGGTTAAGATATATTAATGCTGTGAATCTTTTTCCCTCCCTTTTCTGTATGCCAAACCATTGCAGAGGGTTTTTTTTTTTTTCCATTGCCCTAGAGAAGAGATAAAGCAATCAGACAATGAAGTTACTTATCAAACGCTTTCTAGTTTTTCTTCCAAAACTTTATATAATTAGAGATATTTGTAGGGTGTACTTCTCATTTTTGCACCAGCATAAGTCAAGACCTATACTCCAGTTTTAGTGAGGTTTTCTTTTTTTCTCCCTCAGAATGATAATGGCTCCGTAATATTCACAGGTAACAAGGTGACTGGGTCCAGGGAGTCGAAAGAAGAAGGGAGCAGGGAGTGGAATGTGGAACTCTCTTAGAACACTCTGAAGTCCTCCCTTTTAGATTTTTTTCTTACAGAGCTTCTCCAAGCCTTCTCTCTCTGCCTTCAAGCCCTCCTCTCCCCAATATTTGTCATTCAAATGGGGAGCTGGGTGTGGACACCATGCATTCAGATTGCATGTGTGTCCTAAGTGGCTGTCTCTTACATTGTGTCTGGACATTCTAACATGATGGATTTCTACACTGAAGACTGAAATACCATCTTGATTGCTTTGAAGATTCTTAATGAAATAAATCTTAATAGTTTACTTCTGCATGAGTTTAAGTCACATAAATCTTAAGAATACAACTTAATAATTTTTTACGTATTTATATGGACACAAAACCTCCCCTCAGATCAAGATATAAAACACTTCTATAGCCTCAGATAATTTCCACATTGCCCTTTCCAATCAATATTCCCATCCCCCTCTCAACTCAGGGCATTAACTATTCTGATTTCTGTCACTAAGGCTTAATGTTAAACGGAATTTAAAGTCTTTCTCTTATTCACTTTACAATGCAGGTAACTTCCTAAAATACCCTGAGAAGAGACTGCAAGGTACTGCTCTTCCAAAAGCCAAACAACCTAAATACACGACCTATTGAACATAACATCGATGGTCCATTTTATAAAAGAAGGTTTCCCAATAAAGACTCTTTTTCTTCCCAATAAAGAATTCTCAATAGTTTCAAGCCATGAACACAGAGGAGTCAATGAAACTACAATTTCAAAAATTTTCAGTGTGTGAGAAAGCAAAAGTAGCAAATCAATATAAAAAACACAAACCAAATAACAGCATGCAAAGGAAATCCATGAAATAAAATAAATATTCACTTCAGAAAATATTATATTCAGAAAATAGTACATTATCTTAAAATATATAATAAGATACTGAATCTATGATGCATGAAATAGAATTTTATGACAAAAAACAAAAACAAAAAAAGAACAGTCAAGAGAACAGAAAAAAGTTCTAGGAAATACTAAGTGTGTGATTCCACAAAATGGAATCAATGAAAGAATTCATAGACACAGTTAAGGAAACTTTCAGAGATTAGAAAAAAAATAAACAAGAGAGCAATTTTTAGAAAAATAAATGAATACAAGGGTTCAGCATTTGACTAATATCTGTACATAATGGAAAGAACAGAGAAAACCATGAGTAATGAATGATTAACAACAGAATACACAAAAACTATGGGGATGTATGGATATGAACCCATAAATAAAACTCCTCTGAGTGCCCAGGCCAATGAGCATGGCAAAATACACACTGAAACACACTACTGTGTCCTTTTGGAGACTAAGAAATAAAGAAACAATCTTAAAAGTTTTCAGAGAGAGAATGGGAGATAGGCAAAAAAAAAAAAAAAAAAAAAAAAAAAAAAGGATATCAGTGAGAAAATGTATACAAAAGCAATGATAAGGAATATGTGAGGAATTACAATATGAGGGTAATGCAGAAATATCTTTGAAAGTCTGAATGCAACCAACTGATGCTAGTAGATAACTTGTGAGTTTTAGTTGGAAACTATTCAGAAGTGGAATAAGAGGGGTGTGTGGGCTCAAGGGAGATTTCCACATTCTGTAGGCAAATTTGCATGTCTGTATTTTGCTGTTTTTTTATCTAAAGAAGTGAAATATTCAAGATGTTTTTGTATTTATGGAAATGTGTAATAAAAATATAATGTCGATTCAGTAGATGGGGAGAGACATCACACTGCCATACCCCTTTTTAACGTTTTACAAAAGAAATTCAAACATGTTTAATTTTAAACTTAAATCATATTTGAATTTGATTGAAATGTTGTATTTATATTTTATTTAATATTAATGATTATTGTTTTATATATTTGTATACATAGAAATGATTGTTGAATTTACTCACTGAAATCAGTATTACAGAATATACACACAAAATCTACATAAGGAAAAACAATTATTTTTATAATTGAAAGCATGTAGAAATAGACCATGAACAGATGTTTATTTCTTTTTCCTTTTTAATTATACCTAAACATTTGTTTTAGGGAGTAGATGGAGCTATATAAACATGGAAGTTCTAACGTGGAAGAGGGTGCTTTACACACAATGCATGAGAGAAATCAAATACATTGAATGGCTCTGTATAGGTTGGCAACTTTAAGAACTCCCCTCCTCCTTTTTCTAAGGCATTGAGTACATGTGCCATATATCTGTGGTGAGATATAACCTTTAACTTATTTATGGACACTGCAAATCATTTCCATTAAAAATATATATATCTGAACTACCACCACAGATTCTGTTTTTGCCAGTAAGCTGTCTATTTCAATTTTCCCTGCTTCAGCTCCCAAAGGAAACTGTTATTTCCATATTCTTACCTGTTTGCAACAACTCAAAACAAGTTGATAGTAAATCAGTGAGAAGAGCGATTTTACAGTAGATCAGAGATGAAACACTAGGCATGGAGTGCACTGAAAATATTGTTTGCTTGCCTTTTCTGTTTCATCTTCAGAAAGACCTATCATCACTAAAGACAACCATAAGGCAGTGAAAACTGCATTTGGCTTGACATTCAAAGGACCTGGGTTACAGATGTGCCTCTCCCTGCTTGTACGAACTGAATCAACTCACTGATAATTTTTAAGCCTCCTTTGCTTTTTATACAAAACTTGGATGATATTAGATTTACCTAAATTATCTACTGAAATATTGAAAATATTCTATTTAAATTTAAGCAACATTGTCAACATCACAATTTGTGTTTAAAAAGGTTTTCTTCAAAGAATAAGAAAGCAACCAATTAAAATTATAGTGACATTCCTCTATTAAATTATTGCTATTAAACCTAATTCACTGTGGAATTCTTAAAACATAAAAACATCAGTTGTTGTATCTTACTGAATTGTAGCACAATGTAGAGGACAGAATATAAGTGTATTAGAATCAGTTAGATCTGGTCTCAAATTCCTGCTTTGTCACTTACTAGTTGGATCACTTTCTGATTTTGGCCTGAACCTCTTTTCTTAAAATGAGAGAAACTGGGCCACAACATGAATAATTTTTTAAGGAAAGATTGAGGTTATTCTAATCATTCTTTGAAACTCAGTTACACACAAACTAGTCTGATACATGTAAAAGTAGTTCCCTTAACTTTTGAAAGTTTTTTTTAACGATTTTTTTAACATTTATACATTTTTTGAGAGACAGAGCACGAGCAGCGGAAGGGCAGAAAGAGAGGGAGACACAGAATCTGAAGCAGGCTCCAGGCACTGAGTTGTCAGCACAGAGTCCAAAGCGGGGCTTGAACTCACAAACCATGAGATCGTGACCTGAGCTGGTCAGACGCTTAACTGACTAAGCCACCTAGGCACCCTAACTTTTGAGAGTTTCTAAATTATCATGACATTGTTCATGTACTTTTTAATGTTAGGAGACAATAAGATCTTACCTTTACTTAACAACAGAGCTTAATGCTAATAATGAATTTAGTTAATACTGTGGGAGAAATATATCTGTTCATCCAGTATGTTTTTTCAATATAAAAGATTTTTGGAATTTAGTGGATTCATTCTTGAGAGTCAGAGACTGGAAAAAGACTTATCCCTGTTAATTTGTTTGTATTTCCACACACAGAATTTCTGCCAAAGATTCAGAAATTTACATGTTTTCTGCAGGTTTATATAGGCTCTATCTGATAGATTAATAAAGGTTAATAATTATAGAAATTTAAACATGTGGAGAAAATTCAAATGCGGATAGAGTATGTCCATATGTCAACAGTCCCTTTCTTTCAGTAATACAAACCCATGATTGTCTTGTTCTCCACAAAAATATATGCACTTTCAGAATCCTCTGGTCTTTTCCCTGATTTGCTGATGTTTTCTAAAACACACACCCACAGACAATATTGCCATCCCCAGCATCTCTCAATGAAAAATTAGAACATTTAATGTTCTTAATGTTGCTTATGGTGCAGAAGCTAGAAAGACTGTGAATCTGTAAACATCTCAGGTCCACACTGTAAGCACTGTTCATAAACTCAGGGTAATGTTTCTGTTTTCTGTTCAACTACTAGGAGACGAAAGCATCTTAGCATTTGACACTATTTCCCTTCTACTAATCCATATTTTACTGGTTTATTTACTTATTTTTAAAGTTTATTTAGAGAGAGAGAGAGCAAGCAGGGGAGGGGCAGAGACAGAAACAGAGAGAGAGAGAATCCCAAGCAGGATCCACTCTGTCAGCTCAGAGCCCAGCATGGTGCTTGAAACCAAGAACCATGAGATCATGACCTGAGTTGAAACCAAGAGTTGGATGCTTAACTGACTGAACCATCCAGTACACCTTATTTATTTTTGAGAGAGTGAGCACAAGCATGAGCAGGAGAGGAGCAGAGAGAGAAAGAATCCCAAGCAGGTTCTGCAATGCCAGTACAGAGCCCGATGAGGGGCTCAAACTCATGAACCATGAGATCGTAACCTAAGCTTAAATCAAGAGTCAGAGGCTTAACCCACTGAACCACCCAGGGACCCCCAGATTTACTGGCTTAAATGCCATAGTAAAATAAACTTGCCATGTAATGAGAGATTTATGTATATTAGAAGAAGGACAAATGTCACAACGAGGGCAATAATACGTGCTGATATGCAGTATTAATGAAGACATTTAAAGCCTCATTGACCATCTTCTCTTTCTTACAGAGCATTCTTGTTGATAAAGTAACCAAATTCATAGGATACCTGAAAGAAATGACAGTGGTGATATTCTGTATAGAAGATGGCATATATCTCTAGAGCTTTGGCCCTAAACTGTCAGTTATTTTTAAAATTACATATTTTGTGTTCAAATGGAAAGAAAAAAACTTAGTACAGCTTCTATTCAATTATTGACCCTATTAAATGAAAATCTAACACTTTTTTATTGTTAGTAGGCTAAAGGGATATTGGTAAAGGCACTTACTGGCTGGATTTATTACAAAAATTAATTTTCTGGATCCACTACAATCATTGCAACTTTTACTGGATTTATATTTATATTTATATTTATTATTTATTATTTATATTTATTTATTATACATTGTCCAAAAACCAGGTTTCTAGGAGACCAGCTCATTTTTGTTCTTCATTTTTCTTTCAATAGTAACCTAGATAGGGGGTGCCTGGGTGGCTCATTCAGTTAAGCATCTGACTTTGGCTCAGGTCATGATCTCGCAGTTTGTGGGTTTGAGCCCCATGTCAGGCTGATAGCTCAGGGACTGGAGCCTGCTTCAGATAATGTGTCTCCCTCTCTCTACCCCTCCCCCACTTGCACTCTGTCTCTCTCTCAAAAATAAACATTAAAAAAGTTAAAAAAAATACTAACCTGCACTGAAAACTCAGGATTATTTGCCTGGTAAAAAAAACAAAAAACAAAAAACTACTTATTAGTACAAGGAGAGATAATATAGGTTTGTCTATGTATATTTACATGTTGGGAATATGTGTATATACATATGCACAGAAAACATCTGAAATGTACTTCTCTGCCTATTAAAGGACCACAAAGAAAATTCCTGAGTAAATATCCAATATCTGTCTCCATTATCTCTAGGAATCCTAACGTAAACACTAACAAAGTCTTGCTTTCCTTTTCTCCAGTGAAACAGACTTTGGTTTGGAGATGATGCTAGAAACAGGGCCTTGAGCTATACCATTCTCCTTGGGTTAGGATAAGATGTGATAATAGAATCAAAACAGCCAATGAAGAGTATTATCTTGTCCACACTGACAAGTTTCTCATCTTAGAAAGGTGAATATCCACATGGAAGTCCAAATTAGGACAGGTGGCATGATTACAACCTCTTCCCCACTTCCATCAGATCTAAAGTATATAATTAATTCCAATTATAGGGCTTACATCTTGATGGCTTGAAATAAGGGAGAAGATCATTGAAAAGAATGTTCTCACTGTGGCTCCATCAAAAGAATCAGAGAACTATTTCCTTAAGTGCTGTCTGATCCAATAGCCAAATTTTTCTTTGTATGTCATTTAAACAGATGGCACTGTATTCCACCCCCCCCCCCCCCCCCCCCCGGCACAACAGGGTAAAAAGTGCCTTGAATTTCCACATATCCATGCACTTTGATTCAGAACATTCTGATCCAGAATAGAACTTTACTAACACATGAGCTATTTTAACACGTGACTGTCTTAACACCTCTCTGTACTTACTGCTATAGCCGTATTTCAGGTTAAAAAACAATTCCTTGGCAAGGTTTCTTAAAAGTTTATTAATCATGTTACTACATTCATATGATAAGCTAAACAAATAGTAGTATGGAACTTTGTATTTATTCCATGGAGTTAAACACTTACTGAAAACGTTACTATAAATATTTGTTACACACTTCCCTTTGAGGTTCTAAAACCTCACTTTCATTTTATTAGTCATTTCATTTTATTTTTTTAAATGTTTATTTATTTTGAGAGAGAGAGAGAGAGAGAGAGAATGGGAGAGAGACAGCATGAGTGGGAGAGGAGTGGAGAGAGAATCTCAAGCAGGTTGGATGTCATGACGGTGAGATCATGACCTGAGTCAAAATCAAGAGTTGGGACACTTAGCTGACTGAACCACCCAGGCACCCCTAAGACTCATTTCCAAAACTTAACCTCAGTAAGCCATATTTATGACATTCTATTAAATTTATTGAAGTAAATATTCTTTATAAGATACAGACCTCAGTCATATTTATTAAAAATAAATTGTTCCAAAAGGTATAAACATAAATGAAGAAAAACAATCAAATGACAAAAACTGGAAAATGTAAATTTAATTTCTAATTTAAAATGCATATAGAAAATACACTGAAACATCATTTATCCTTCATGAATGAGCAAATATTAAAATGATAATAGCTGAAATATAGCTAAAAACAAAGCCATTAATTTATAAGACTTTGATGAGATTATGCCTTTATTGATATTCTTATGCACTTATGATAGTATTACATGTTTTTTGTTTTTGTCTTAGAGAGCTGTAGTTATTTATATATTGTTGATAGAGGCTCTATGATATATTTATAGTGTGCATATTATATTCCACACCATTGTTGTGTTGTTTTCTTAGTGGTATCTTAAAAGAGCAGAAATTTTTAGTTTTTTTGGTAAAATGCAATTTATCATCTTATTTATTTTTTTTTGGTGGCTTTTCTAATCCATATTTGCTTAACCTGAGGTCACAATAATCTTCTATGTTTTCTACTAGAAATATCGTTTAGCTTTTACCCTGAAGCCTATGGTCCATTTTAAGATAACTTTAATGCTTTGTTTGAGAAAAGGTTTGAGTTTCATTATATTCCATATGGATATTCAGTTGCTTCAGTAAAATTTGCTTGCAAAACTATTATTTCCCCATAAACTAACTTGGCATGTTTGTCTAAAATCAATCGACCATATATATGTGGATCTTCTCATGAATTCGTTCTTCTGTTCCATTCATCTCTATGTATCTTTATGTAAATTCCATATTGTCTATAATATATATATTTTTTTAAGTAGGGACACCTGGGTGGCTCAATAGGTTAAGCATCTGGCTCTTAATTTCAGCTCAGGTCATGATCTCATAGTTCATGGGATGAAGCCCTGCTTTGGGCTCTGTGCTGATAGCAAGGAGCCTGCTTGGGATTCTCTCTCCCCCTCCCTTGCTTCCTTGCGTGCTGTCTCTCTTAAAATAAATAAACTTTAAAAAAAAGTAAGTCATGAGATCAGGTCATACAAGTCTTCCAATTTTCTGTCAAAATACCTTGACTATTCTAGGTTCTTTACATTTTTAAGCAATTTTAGAAACAGCTTGTCAAGTGCTATATAAGAAAGACTGCTGGGATCTTGATTGGGGATGTGTTTAATCCAAATGTAATTTTTGGAGAAAATTGATATTTTAACAAATTAAGTCTTACAACCCAATAGCATTGTCTATTTATTTATGTCCTCTTTAACCTGCCCCAAAATATTTTATAGTTTCCAGTGTATGAGCTTTGTGCAAAGTTTTATTCAATTTATTCCTTAGAATTTCTCATTTACTAAAGCTTGAAAATAACAAGTTTAACTTCATTCTCCAAGTGTTTCTTATAAGTATATAAAAGACTACATCTATCTATCTATCTATCTATCAACATAGTCATAGTCTTTTTATACTGGAACCTTCCAAACATTATTTATCATGTCTCATAACTGTTCTTGAATTTTATTAACATTTTCCTTGTAGACAATCATGTTTAATTATTTTTTAAATTCTTTTAAAGTTTATTTGTTTTGAGAGAAACAGAGAGAGAGAGAGAGCGGGAGAGGGGCAGAGAGGAGAGAGAGAGAGAGAGAGAGAGAGAGAGAGAGAGAATCCCAAGCAGTCTCCACACAGTGTGAGCTGGATGCAGGGCTCGAACACACGAAGTATCAGATCACAACCTGAGCTAAAACCAAGAGTCAGACGCTTAACCAACAGAGCTACCCAGGTGCTCCTAGTTTTTTTTTAATGTTTATTTATTTTGAGAGAGAGAGAGAGAGAGAGAGAGAGAAAACGTCAGTTGGGGGGGGGGGGAGGAGCAGAGAGAGAGGGAGAGAGGGAATCCCAAGCAGGCTCCCTGCTGTCAGCACAGACCTGAATGTGGGGTCGATCCCACAGACTGTGAAATCATGACCTGAGCTGAAATCAAGAGTCAGACATCCAACCGACTGAGCCACCCAAGCACCCTAATGTTTCATTATTTTTAATTCATCCTTTTCTTGTTTCATTGCACTTGCAGGGGCACTTAGGAAAGATTAAATATATGTGGTAACAACTGACATTCTTGTCTTTCATATACTACCTGTTAATGTCCTTTGTCAATTGAAGAAGTTTTCTTCTATTCTTATTTTTCTGAGAGTATTTATCATGAGGCTTTAGTATATGTCTGGTAAAGAAATTCTTGTACAACGTGGTTAAGGAATTTTTGCACAATGAAAAGTTTCACAGGCCTGCAAAAGTCTTATACTATGTCACATGAAAGAGTTTAAATTTATTATATAAATACTTCTAAACATTTCTAAGGAGGAAAAAAGGAAGTGAAGCATACGTTTAGAATACTGAAGAAATAATGGGGAAGTATCTTTTGGTTCTTAGAATAAGAACCATGGTAATTTCTGAGAAGCAAGTCAGATACACAAAATTTATTTAGAATGAAAATGTATGTGGTGTAATTAGTAAGGATATGTCCTACAAATAAGTGACATTGACTTTCCCCCCCGAATTTTTATGTATCAATTGTGGTATAGAAATAAAAAGCATATAAAAATCAAAGGACTTTGCTGTCTTCAACAAAGAAATTTCAGAAAAATACACATCCTAGTTGACTGAATAAAATATGCTTTTGTTTCACTCACTTTTAAAGAATTATCCCACATAAATGTCCCTTACATGGGTGGAGTACTGAGAATGAAAACCATATAGCAATGTCACTATGTGCAGAAAAATCGTTTGGATGTAATTTGAAACACATTCAGATAAAAACTCTCAGAAAACTAGTAATTACTGTAATGTTGCTAAATATGGCAAAATAAATCAATGAAAAAATTACAGATAATGTCATATCCATTGGTAAAGACTGAATGACTTCACTACTATCCACATCAAGGCAAATGTTTCTGCTTGTATCATTCCAAATTAACATCATGCAGAAGAACCTACCCAGAGTAATAATGCAAGGAGAAGAAATAATGTAAACACTGGAAAGGAAGAAAGAAAACAAAAATTTGCAGATTACAAGATGGCCTGCATAGAAAAACCCTAACTCATTTGGGGAAAGAAGAAAATAAAAACACAGTATAACTAAAAACTGAATTAGAGAGATTGCAGGATACAAAGTCATACAGAAAAAAATTAATTATGTTTACATTACCAATGAACAATTGGAAATTTAAATAGGAATAAAACAGAAAAAGATTGAAACTATGATATCAGAAAAATGTGAAAAAAAACCTTTGCTCTGAAAATGTTGAATATATAACATAGAAATCTAAAAAAATAAATGCAGTATTTGCATACATAAAACCACAAACCATTGATCACAGAAGTTAAAGAAGGCAAATAATTGGAAGGAAACAACATTCATGGGTTGAAAGATTCTTTCAAATGTATCCATAGATTCAATAGTTTCATTAACAACCCCAGTAGGATACTTGATAAATCTTGACAAGCTGATTGTTAAATTTTATACGTAAAAGGAAAGTACTTCAACAGTGAAAGCAATGTTGAAAAACAAATTGAAGTTGAAAGTCTCACACTATTTGATTTCAGGAATCAGTAGCTATAAAGCTACTAGTAACTATAGCACAGCATAGTATAGATGAAAAAACACAGAGCCCCAAAACATAATTACTTGTTTATGGTCAACTGTTTTTCCACAAAGTTATAAAGACTGCTCAGTGGATGAATGGTGCTTTTTTTTAAACAAATGGTGCTGGAACAATCAGATATCCATATGTGAAAGAAAGGTAAAGAAAAGGAAAAAGAACATTGAACATATCTTGCACTATATGTAAAACTTTAGATAGGAATAAATTATAGACTTAAATACAAATCCTAAAGCCACAAGACTTCTAGAAGGAAGAAATGATAAAAAAAAAAAATTTTTTTTGCTATCCTGGATTTTTCAAAGATGTTTTGTATAAGGACAGAAAAAACATGAAGCATAGAAAACACTGATAAATTAAGCTTCAAAAAAATTAATAGTATTGTTTTTGTTCAAAAGACTCTTGAAAAAATGAAAGGATTGGGAAAGATTGGGAAAATTTTTTAAACAAATATTTGATATAGGATTGGTATCCAAAATGTATAAATTACTCTCATAACTAAAAACAAAAGGAAGCCCTTTTCAATTTGTAAAATAGGCAAAGGTTTGGATGTCCAATTTAAAAAAAAAAATAAGTTTTACGTATGGCAAATAAAGACATGAAAATTGTGTAATAACATCAGCCATGAGGAAAACATAATTTAAAACCATAGAGAAATAGTAGTACACACCTCTTAGAATCAGTAAAATTCACCCCCAAAAAAGTGACAACACCAACTGTTGGTGAGAATATAGAGCATCTGGAACTCTCAAGACTTCTTGATCAGAATGCAAAGACAGATGCACTTTGCAAAACATCATGGTAGTTTCTTTAAAAATTTAAAACTGACCATAACCTGTCCTAGATATTTACTCAAAAGAAATGAAACAAATATTCACAATGAAAACCTACATGTGAAACTTATATCACTTTTTAAAAAAATTTTTTTAATGTTTATTTATTTTAGAGACAGAGAGACAAAGCACAAGCTGGGGAGGGGCAGAGAGAGCCAGAGACAGAATCTGAAGCAGGCTACAGGCTCTGAGCTGTGAGCACACAGCCTGACGTGGGCTCGAACCCACGAACCGTGAGATCATGACCTGAGCCAAAGTTGGATACTTAACCCACGGAGCTACCCAGGTGCCCCAAATTTATATCACTTCTATTCATAATTACCCAGAACTAGAAATGTCCATCAAATGATGCATGAAAAATCTGTGGTTCTTCCTTACAATTAGATTTTACTCAGTGATACAAAGGAATGGACTAATGGTACATGTAACAATATGTAAGAATATTAATTATGCTGAGTGAAAGAAACTGCACAAAATAAGTTTATACTGGCTGATTCTATTTATGTACATTCTGAGAAGGGGGGCATACTACAAATGATTGCTGGGAGCAGAAGGTGGAAGGAAGGATTAACAACAATGAAAAGCAGTAACATTTACTTTTATTTTTTAAATTTTTTTCAGAGAAAGCACACACGTGCGCATGAGTGGAGTGGGCAGCGGGTAAGGGAGAGAGAAAATCTTAAGCAGTCTCCATACCCACAGGGAAGTCTGATGTGGGGTTCAACATGACCATGAGATCATGACCTGAGTCAAAATCAAGAGTTGGACACTTACCCAGGCACCCCAAAGCACTAACATTTAAATATAACTATATATGGCTAAAATAATCAGTGGTAAAATTATCTCTGCTAATTTCGGTGAAACATTGGGGCATGAACTATAAGATACTAGTAGAAATAAATTTTTTATTAAAAATAATGGTGATGATATCTGAGATTTCTGTTGAAGTATCAAATATAGTTGTTTTTTTTTAAATAGATCCAAAATAGGAAAGTTAGAAAGAGTCAAGATCAAGCTTATCTTATTTATATTTTGAAGCGTTACTTTTCCTCCTGTGTAATGTAGGCCAAAAAAAAGTGTATACAAAAGGAATATTTCATTGGCCAGCTACCATTACAGTTTGCAAGAGAGTAGAACAAAAGACCAGATACAACAGTTGTGCTCAGAGGTAGAATTAGCAGAGTTTACAGGTGGCGTCTTTGTGAGACCAAAGGAAAGGGCTGGATGAAAAACAAATTTGAGATTATACCTTGAAAACTGGCATATTGTTAGACAACTTATCTATAGTGGTATAGGTGCTGATACTTGTTTTCTTTTCTTTTCTTTCTTTCTTTTTGTCCCCCCAGAGGAGTAACTGAGGAACGTAGGGAAGAAGGGAAGAGTATTTTGACAATCTCATTTTGGACATGGTAAGTTTGAGATGACAATGGGAGATACAAGTGCAAATAGAAGAATGCAATAACCTATATAAGACTCAAGTTGAATGGAGAGATTGAAGATCATTATTTGAGAAAAGTATATAAAATATAAAGATGTTGGGGTGCCTGTGTGGCTCTGTCGGTTAAGCACCTGACTTTGGCTCAGTTCATCATTTCACAGCTCGTGAGTTCAAACTCCATGTCGGGCTCTGTGCTGATAGTTCACAGCCTGGAGCCTGCATTAGATTCCGTGCCTCTCTCTCTCTCTGCCCTTTGCCTGCTTGTTCCCTCTCTCTCTCTCTCTCCCTCTCTCTCTCTCTCTCTCTCTCTCTCTCTCTCTATATATATATATATATATATATATATATATATATATATATAATAAACATTAAAAAACAATAAAAAATAAAGATGTTACTTTAAAACATGAACCTGCAAAAGATCAAGTTAAAAGATATAGAAAGAAAAATGAAAATGATTCAAAATAAACTCAGAAACACTAAAATGTGTGTGCTTAGTAAAGTAGAGCAATCCACCAAAGGTATAGAGAAGGAGCAGTCATAGCAATATGGAGAACATTAGAAAGATACACTGTCAAAAAATGTAAGAAAGACAATGTCGAAAGCTTTTAAGAAGTCAAATAATACAAACCTCAGAAAGTGACTCTGTTAGTTCAATGATGGCTACAAACCCTTTGGCACTTCTCTTGTGAAGTGATTCCCCAACCCCTTGAATCTCAGTGCGCTATCTGAGTGCTCTGACAAATAGAATATGGTAGAAGTGATCCTGTGCAAGTGTCTGCGCCTGAGTCTAGAGCCTGGAAACTTCTGCTTCCTGGCTCTCAGATTGTTTTTCCTGAGGAAACCAGTCATGAGGCAAAAATCTAATCACCCTATGGCCATCATACTGTGACGAACCCCAAGCTAGCTACATGAAAGACAACATTAAGAAAAATATATTAGCATAGAAGCTATGCTATAGCTATAGAATCTTCTATAGAAAGATTCAAGTCTCACCTGCCATGTGCTGCAACAGTATCAGAAAATCTCAGCAAGAACAGTTTAGGTGAGTCCATAAATATTCAGAAAGTGAGAGGTGACAATAAATTGCTATTTTAAGTCACTAAGTTATTGACTTCAAAAACTAACCAAGGGGCACCTGGGTGGCTCAGTTGGTTAAGTGTCCAACTGTTGATTTTGGCTCAGGTCATGATCTCATGGTTCATGAGATTGAGCCCCTCATTAAGACTCTGTGCTGACAGTGTGGAGCCTGCTTCGGATTCTCTCTCTACCTCTCTGTCTCTAACCTTCCTCTGCTCACTCGCATATGGGCACATACATGGACTCTCTGTCTCAAAATAAATAAACATTAAAAGAAAAAACTAACCCAGTATACATACAGGCAAATTATCTTCATCTTAATAAGCTTTTCAAACACTTTTTTATTTTGTTATCTCTAATTTTTGCCAGATACTCTTTTTAAATTTATTTTGCTCTAATTTCAATGACTTTACAAAGCAATATGCAGTTTCTTATTTTATAAAATGATTTTCAATTTTTTTTCAGTTTCAAACTATATATCTCCTAAATGTTAAAATTGCATTTTACTTCCAGTGTATTTGTAATCTTCCTGCTAGCAAATTAGTTATCTTTTATTTTATAAACAATACTAAATACAATAAATTGTATCTATATCTTTTTCACTATTGCTTTATTTCCTTCTTTCATAATTAATTGCCTTTTTGTTAAACTACACACTTCACACATTTTTTTTTTTAGAAAAGTTTGGTGAATAATCTACCTGGTTTATATTTTCCAAAACTTTGGCTGGATTAATAAATGGCAGATTACCTGGCTACAAAATTCAAGGCAGGACACGATATAATTTTTCTAAGGTCTTTTTAATGTTAAAATTGTTTTGTTTTTGTTTCTGTTTTTGTTTTTAAATTTTTTTCCAACGTTTATTTATTTTTGAGATAAAGAGAGAGACAGAGCATGTGCAGGGGAGGGGCAGAGACACATAGAATCTGAAGCAGGCTCCAGGCTCTGAGCTGTCAGCACAGAGCCTGACGGGGCTCGAACTCACAAACCTCGAGATCATAACCTGAGCCGAAGTTGGACACTTAACCAACTGAGCCACCCAGGTACCCATTTCTGTTTTTGTTTTAATAAAAATTTTGTCTGTTGGTCATCCTTTAGATAGTCATTATTGCTTACTGTGGTTGTTTCCATTTATCTTTGCAGTTCTACAGTTTTAGTGCCAGGCAATTAATTATGAATACATACATTTATTGTCTCTGACTGAAATCACTCATTGCCTTTATTTCCTTTTTTAAAATGTTTTCTTTAATTTGGAATAGTTCTTAACCTCTCTTTATCTTTTGTTAACATTACATTTTCAAATTTACATTTCAGAAGAGTCAAAGTTTTATAAATTGCCATGTGTTTTATAAATTGTCTTTCAGCTTAGCTTTGCCTAATATCTTATCATGATTAAGTTCACATTGTTCTTTTTGGCAGATACAGTATCTATGACATGTGTCTTCACATCAAGAGGCAGTGCAGGATATTAGTTTGTCCATTTTGATTATGTAATTATAATTGCATATTTATAATTGAATTCCGATCTTCTGCCATTCTGTATCTTTGTATCTCTGTTCTCTTATATCAAGAATTCGGGCTCCAGGAGTGCCTGGGTGGCTCAGTCAGTTGAGTGTCCAACTCTTGGCTTCGGCTCAGGTCATGACCTCACATTTCATGGGTTCGAGCCCTGCCTCAGGCTCTGTGTTGACAGTGCAGAGCCTGCTTTGGATTCTCTCTCTCTGGCTCTCTCTCCCCCTTCTCCATTGTGCTCGTGTGTGCGCTCTCTCTCTCTCTCTCTCTCTCAAAATAAGTAAAGAAATAAACTTAAAAAAAGAATTCTGGCTCCAAACAGCAGTATATTTACTCATTTGCTCAATCCTACAACACAAAAAATAATATCCAAGTTGCTATACTGACACCATTGTGAAAAAGAAACCCAGAATGTTAAAAATAAACAAGTAACAACTTCTGGATGGAATCACATGTATGTTAGAAATTACCAATGCTGCTTATTGTATTCATATTTGTTTAAAATTACTTGGGACTGTACATAATTAACATTTAAAATAAGCATAGTTTTAGAAAAGACATGCGGAAATGAAGAACAATCTCACAGTCAGAGCAGTAATCAGGAGTTGAAGCCAAACATGGTCCTTACAGGCTGGGGGACTGTATCTATCCTTAGAGGTTAATTTTCTTATGACTATAAGCCCCAAGAAATCAAGGTGGTAAAAGCGAGTTTGTTACATAAAGGGAAGAAGAAACTTTATCCCATTTATCAAACTAGAAATAAGAGCTGGTCATCTGCCCTAATTTATGAGTGAATAATGGAACCATTCACTCAAAACCTAAATTTGAATCATGTGTACTGCAGAACAGAGTTTAAATTCCACTAGCCAATCAGGCTGAGAACTCCTAAGTGAGATGTCAATGTGTAACTTGGTCTTAAATTGATTACGTAGAAAACTGACAAAAGGAAAAACTAAACTAAACTACACTAAAAAGCAATTTTCCCAAAGGGACAAACTTCTAAACACCAGAGCATGTGTTACCCTCACAATATACTTCTGAAGATGAGTCCACTCCCATAAATACAGAATACATGAGGAAATAAACTCTTACTCTAGAAGTCAGCAGTCCAAACAAATAGGAGGATTCACACCATGAGCTAGTGTATAAATAAAATAAATAGGTACCATAGTCCACAAAACAGTAGGAAAACATAATTTTTATTACAGCTATGTACCAGAAGCCTCACTTATCAGTTAAAGTTGAGTTCAGGCCCTGCTATGGTTATATATATTATACAGTATTGTACTATCAAGAGTAACAAAACCACAAAGTTTCAGATTTCAAATATCAGTTATCACATGAATTTTTGGAATATTGTTAGTATTTTGGTTAAATAAAGAATAGAAAACTTGTTTTATTTTCTAACTCTGTGAACAAAAATTATGATAAAAGATCTAGCTTTTGATATCAACCCAATTGATATATTTGGGATACATAGCGTTTTAAAGGAAAGTAAATGAATTCTTTGAATGTTTGAAAAAATTGTGATTTTCTGCTAAAAAGAACTTTTCTATTTCACCGATTTCCATATTAATAGCTTTATTTGCATAAAAATATACCTATCCTGTTTACTTTCTCTTATTTGTGAATGTATTTGGAACTCTTCTCAAATCCTTTCTACAGGAGCTTTATGCCAACATTTATTATCAAAAAAGAGAAAATAATAAATGTAGAATCAGCAGGATACCACTGGATTTCCTTAAAGATTTGTCTCTCTAAAATCTCTTGTGAATTCCAAGTATGGAACTGACTATAGCAATATCAAAAGATTTGTTGCCCAACTGAAATGTTTTTATATTCATTTCAATATAGAGTAAATGGCCATTCAATTTTGTGTGCTGTTAAAATAAAAACCAGAGACAAGCCTTGAAAATTTCCTGAGCAGACAAAACCAGTTCAGTCCAACAAGCAAAGCTTAATTTGCTGTATTTTGCAAGACTAACTTGACCTGGGCCATTTCTTGTTTATGCCTCTGGAAATCATACGCAAAACTTACACTGTTGCGCAAATTTGACATGTGGCAACCATTAAACAATTCCTTATCATTTAAGAAAATTCTAATATTATAATCAAAGGCCATGAAGAATAAACCGTCATTGCCTCCTCACTATATACGCTGCTGCATAAAAATATAGGTCCAGAGCCTCATTCTACATTTTGGTTTGAAGGCTCTTAAGTTCACGAGGTTTTGGTTTGTGCACAATAAAGCATTTACTAATCCCAACTTTGGTAATTTATTGGTTTTACTTCTACTATTTATGAACTTTTGACATTGCCTATGCGTGTCATGTTTCAGAGTTCTATTTACAATTTCCCAATATAATTTGTGGGTAAGATTATTAATAATTCAAAAATAAATGGAATAAAATGACAATTTAAAAATTTCCAATTTAACTCTAATCCTGATATCAGAAATCACAGAGAAAATGGGAGGACTAGGAGAAATAGAACAAAATATTTGCAAATAATTTATCTGTTAAGGGGTTAATATCCAAAATATATAAAGAACTCATACAATTTAACAGCAAAACAACAAAAAAACAAATTAGAAAATGGACAAAGGATCTGAATAGACATTTTTTTCCACAGAAGACACACAGATGGTCAACAGACACATGAAAAGATGCTCAAAATTACTAACCATCAGGGAAATGCAAATCAAAAATCTAAGATGAAATCACCTCACACCTGTTAGAATGGCTATTATCAAAAAGATAAGAAGTAACAAGTATTAGCAAGGATGTGGACAAAAGGAAACCCTGTACACTGTTGGAATGTAAACTAGTCTGGCCACTATGGACAAGAGTATGGAGACTCCTTAAAAGATTAAAAGTAGAACTATCATATGCTATAGCAATTCCGCTTCTGGATATTTATCCAAAGAAACTGAAAACAATTAATTTTAAAAGCTAGATACAACTCAGTGTTGACTGCAACATTATTTACATGCAATAGCCAACATATGAAAACAACCTAAGGGTCCATCAATGGATGAATAGAAAGAAAATGTGGTATATGTATCACAACAGAATACTACTCAGCTGTAAGAAAAAATGAGTTCTTGTCATTTGCAAAAAATGGATTAACCTTGAGGGCATTATGATAAATGAATTAAGTCAGACAAAGGCAAATATCATTTGATTTCAGTTATATGTGAAATTAAAAAAAAAAAAAAGCCAAGCTCATAGATACACAGGATAGTTGTCAGAAGTAAGGAGTAGGGGATAGGTAAAATGGGTGAAGGGAACCAAAAGGTACAAACTTCAAGTTATAAAATAAATAAGTCGTGGGTATGTAAAATACTACAACAACAACAACAAAAGTAGCTTTATTTTTGTTATTTCTTCTGATCTTTGGAATGGTTATAGCATATGTGATTGTCCTCAATGACTTCTCATACAAAATCTCATTCCAGTTTTAGTTTTCAATTCAAGAATATGGTTTTAGGAGGCCTGGTGCTACAGTCAATATAAAATCTGATTACATGAAACTGACTAAGCAAATGCAGGGATTGCAATTTTTTATAGTATTAAAGGGAAAATTCTCCAGAATGAAAATTTATTAACACTGTTAAACACCTGTTAGTAAGTAGGTGTATGAAGGGGATATTATAAAACTCCATTTTTAGATAAGAAACAAGTCTGTTCTCATATTCTAAATTTGAAGAACTGGGATTTTAAAAAAATATATACTTTCCTCAGTAATATCATTTGATATTTGTCACTTGAGTAATCTAAGGCCCAATTATGTTAGTAAGACTGCCATCCCAGAAACCTACCTATGGGTGCCATAGACAGTGGTTTCCAACTATAAAACTAATTTTCTACTTTTCAGTGGTCATATTTTATAGCTTAGGTGTTTTTCTCCCTGCCCTCCATCAGGAGTATCTTTTTGTTTGGCTAGAAGTTTTACATTTGCTAGATGGTAGTCTGTCTGTTAGGAATAATAATGGAAGCCTTCATTCATCATTCATCCTGATGAATCTAAGTACTCATATTTAGCACCTAGATCAAGTCCCTACAGTGGAAATGATTTTCTGAATCCACTCAGTAATAATCATGCTTTTAAAGTGTAAAATCCTGGACTGATTATTTATTTACCTATATTTAATTTGCATCATGGCACTGCATTCAAATCAGGAAACTTAGTTCTATCTCAAGGAAAAAAAAAATGACTGAGAATATTTGGTAGCTTGATTCTCTAAAAAACTACTGAATGAGATTTAAAAATATCTGTTATCTCCTAAGACAGAATATAGCTGCTAATGACAAAATGGCCAGGACAACATACTGAATAGTATTGAGTTTTCTAAGTGTGATATAATATAAAACATGTGGCTGCAAACACATTCTAGGCCACTAAGGAGCTTCTTCATATACTTGGAAGCCCTTAGTCTGGGAAATTCAACTGGACCAGAACACGTGCCTCTAAGGTCCATGACAAAGTAGCACAATCTCTCCTACAACAAGTAAAATGGCCAAAAATGATCATGGAAGCACTTATGAACAAAACAATAAACTTGCAGAATCCAATGCTTAGAAGGGGTCTTGGCATCATTATCAGATACAGATAGTTTCTTGTAGTTCCTGAAATGCACATTCCAGACCTTAAGTTCTGATATTTAACAATGGCAAGAGTGATTAGAAGGACTTGGCAAGATTATTTATAACAGGAATCCAGGAAAATTTTCTTGAATGGTTTTTAATTAGTGTTGAGTCATCAGAAAGTGACTGATGTCAGGTTTTTATTTTTTTTTAAGTAGTCTTGGAATGCTCTGCAGATCTATGAAAGGTAAAATCTCTCGTAATTAATATGTACCTTGCAGTAATTTTTATGAATCTTATTAGTAGAATGCCATAGATGCTTTTTGAGATATTATGCAGATTCCTCCTTAAATATTTCATCAACTCACAGAGCATATTTTTGTTCTCTTGTCTGTTAGAGTTTCATGTGGCTCCAAAGATCTTAGCTTTATTTTTCCCCCTAAGAATTCCATTTTTTTCCTACTGTTCCTGCACTCCAGGAATAAGAAATACGGTGAAAACCATGTTTGATCTTGAAGAATTTGAATGTATCTTGAATTAAATTTATTATACATAAGTGGCATTTCCTCTTCCTATCATCAGAGGAGAGTTTCAAGAGAAACTGATATGGCTAGATTCTGTAAGGACTTAAAAAGTGAGACATGGCCAAGATATACCTAAGAAAGAATTCAGTGTGATATGGTGGAAGTCGGGGTCCAGGAAGATCTTAATAATATTATCAGCTGCATGAAAGATACTGACAAAGAGATGATATCCTAGATACTCTGCCCAGGTTGGAAATAGTTGGAATTTGCCTGCTTGATTTTTGGAATTATTTACAAAGCAGTTATAAATAGAGAATCAACTCTGGAATATTCAGAAGAAATAAAACAAAATGTGATATTATCAATATATAGAATTCACATAAACCCAGAGATAAAAATATCAAGTCAAATTTATTTCATGGCTAGAAACAGAGAGAAACAACAACAAGAACATCAACAAAGCAGAAAGAAAAAAGGGGAAAAAAGAAAAAAAATGGGGATTAACAAAAACACTATTGTAAAACTCTATGTCCAAAAAACTTCATCCCCCCAGTGCCTAAGTGGCTCAGTCAGTTGAGCATCCGACTCTTAGTATCAGGTCATGATCCCAGGGATGTAGGATGGAGTCTCGTGGTGGACTTTGTGCTGAGCATGGAGCCTGCTTGGGATTCTCTCTCTCTCACTCTCTCTCTGTCCCTCTCTCTGACTTATGCTCTGTCTCTCTCTCTCTCCCCAGAAATAAATTAAATTAAAAAAACCAAACAACAAAAAGTTGTGTCCGTTAGTTATAATCAAAGAGATACTAGCTGCTAATGTCAACACACACACATGCACACAGGCATGCCTGCACACACACACAGAGAAAAAAAAAATTGTGAACCAAGTATAAAAGAGAGGCTAGATAAATGACTTAAGGAATTAGAGGAGACTATTACATTAATTATACCTAACAGATTCTGGAAAATAGGTACACTTGTTGCCTAGTTTCCTTAATTAGGACAATTATGGTTTTGTACATATTAATTCAAAGTCCTCTGCAGAAGAAAATCATTGATAGGCTGAACACTAGTTTCCTTTACAGGGGATATTGAGGATGACGAGGCAGAGAATGTTACAGAACTCATCTTATGAAAAATTATATATCAAACAAGTTGGAAAAATTAAAACAAAATTGATGATACATTCGATTATCTTTTTCTTACTTTTGAAATATAGAATGTATTGAAGTTCCAATGGGAAAGTGAATAAAAAAATGTCCTATCTCTGTAGACAAGAGGGAGAGGCTTAGATATATATTATTTGATAATCTAAAGACAACACATTTCAAATGGTTTAAGTGATCACATTAATGTAATCAATCTGTGAATAAGAAGAAATGAAATAGAGCATAGCAAAGTCTGCAGATAGAAAAACAGACCATACGGCTAGAAAACATGAGCATGAACAATTTTTAAAGAGAAGGAATTGCAATATATTTTTCTTCATGCAATATAATATTGGTAACTTTGAGAAAATAAATTTGAGAAAATAAATTTTCTTTGAGAAAATAAATTTGATGAACTGCAATTTTACAGTGGCAAAAGGGCCTCCTTTTCTAGAAATATGAGTCGCTAAAGTGAAGTTTGCTTTCTTCAGGCTTCACTTAACATGTATCTAATGATAATAGTATGATTGCCAGTTCTTTTTCAACATACTTTAGAGAAGTTCTTTAATAGGCTTATTGGCACACTTGACTTTGTTGACTTTCCTGCTTAGTAGAATGACATGATCCAGAAAGAACTGAAAATCTATTAACTCTTTGATTTTTCTTCTTTACATCCAGTGTCCCTTATTCCTGAAAGTACTACATCATCTTCCTAATGTTTTAAGTAGAAATAAGAAATTTCACATACCATTAACTTAGCCTCTCTATAAGTTTGGTTACATCCCTCACAATGATATAATTTTGTTGATTTGTCTATGAATTTTGCTAGTCAGCTATTTAAACTGTTGCAATGACTAAATTGCTCTTGAAACCTAAATAAATGACTGTGTAACAATAGGACACCTAAAATCCAAAGAGGCTTTTCATAACCAAACGTTATGTTTGGCAGAGTTCATCAGCCCATCATTTTGTTTTTCAATTTCCTTTTTTTAAAGTTAATATTTTGGAAATAGAATGTTAAGAATGTTTCTATCAATTTATCTATATTTGCTTCTAGAAATTCCTGTGCTTTCAAGGGATTAATTTGTTTATTGGTCAATCTACTTCTGTATGTGCTTTGCAGAATTTGTCTGTTGGGAAAATAACCCTATTATAATATAATCAATGAGGTTCATAATAGGTCATAATGGTTTATACTGCCTCTTGAAAATGTTCAGGGTGACTGGAAATTTGGGAAAAATTGTAGACACAGAGTTTTACACGTCTGTGGCAGATCATTTAATCTGCTGTTGTTTTGCTGCAGAAAAGTACACATGCCCCTGACTGTTCATAATGACCTGAGAGAAGTCTGATTCTTGGCCCCAAAGGCTTCCACTTAATAAAATTTACATTCACTTGTGTGTCTATATTTGAGGCAACAGCTGTATTTCCTCTCCTGCCATGAGATACAGTCGAAGGTGGATTTCTGGTGTCACTATTTCAGAAAATACAGTGGATTAATGTCTGTGTCTTGGAATGAGTCTAGAGCAAATCCTGGCACAGGGTGAGTGAGGCAGCCATAAGAAGGAGGCTTTCAGATCTCGGAGTGCAGAAAAAGTAACTGACAGCCCCCCGGTGGTATGCTCTACAAGTCCATCACTACATTTCTGCTGAGGGCTTATTTCTTACAAATGCTTCCACCTATGGCTGAATGTGGCAGCGAGAGGGAAGCAATCGGGTTCCTGGGACACGCCAGATCTTCTAATGGTGCATTGGCTCAAGGATTCCTTATTGGCTTTGCTGAAACTTCCCTTAGAACTGCATGGCAATAAATCAAGCATTTACCTAACCCTCCTTCCTTCCCTCTCACCTTCATTCAAGGTCAGATCTTCACACCTAACAATTCTCCCAGACATTCTAGGCTCCCTCTCCACTCTCTCTGAAAGGCAGTCCCTTAATAAATGTATTGTGGATCTAATTGCATTTTGGCACCTGCCTCTCAGAGGACTTGAACTAAAAAAGTGTTTGAAAAGCTTGTAGGACACTGTTTTAGAGAGTAGTGATCCTTACTCTACTTAAGAAACTGCTCTAAAAAAATAAATAAACTGCTCTAGGGTTAGAACATGCATGTGTATGTGTGTTGATTATTTTTCACATTTAAGGGTAGGTCAGAGTCTGACTTCTAGCTGGATGAACTTTTTCTTTCTTTTCAAATTATTCTCTTCCTTTGTTTTTGTTAAAAATTTTGTTTGTTTGTTTTTAATTGTTATTCCTGATTTGGGATACTTAGGGCAATTAATCCGGTGTGACCGATGAACAACCAGAGTTTCATCTATAGTTTTCTGAATTATTATGGAGGAAAAAAAAAACTGTTGAAAATATCAGTAGAACAAGAGGGCACAGCTGGGTTCTTAATACCAATCATCTGTGATAGATCACTGACCAAAATGAGTGTGATCTGTAATATTCAAAAGTCCCACTGACGTTCACAAGTATATTTCAATCAATAGAACAGCAAGGAATAGAGTTGTTCACACTGATTACTTCAGTTATTCAAATAGAATTTTTTAAAAAAATCAATGATTCATTTCCATAATTACTAAATATGAATCAAGCTTATGAAACTTTACAAGAAATTGTGATTTTTAAATACTTTGCTACTCAGAGTTCATGTTATACTATTCTTCGTATATTTACTTTCCCAGTGTTCTTGCAGAAATACAATTAAAAGCCTTTTTTGGGCAAAACAAAACAAAATACAATTTAGTTTTTAGTTATCACTAAAATGAATTTTGACTAAAATATCTTCCCTATTTTTGCTTCCTAACATCATTGAGTCTTTTGCCACTCAAAGAAGTTTTTGAAAAGTTGTTTGGTGAACTGAAAGCATGTCAATCCCATTATCTGAATGGATAAAGTAATCACCTATTTATCAATCAAGGCAACTTCTCATAGTTGTAGCAAAAATACAAATATTCTCATTCTCTATAATAGTTTGCAAGTATATAGAACAAGGACAGGAGACAATTATCAGGTTAAATAAAACAGGCCATTAGCAAGGCTTTTGATTTATGCAATGAACGGTTTTATACAATTAGAACAACCTCTAGTTTCACGTAACTCAGGATTTAGTGAAAGTTTGTCTTTCTGTATACACACACACAAACACATATGTATGTGAATGTATGTTAGTATACACAAATAGGATAAACAGAATGGGAGGAAGGAAGGAAGGAAGGAGGAAGGAAAGGGGAGATGTCTTCAGCTTCCTATCTTTTCAAAGATTATAAGGTCACATTGTAATGAGGTGAATAAAAAGATGTTCTGACCAATTCTTCTTGGCCTGCCTCTAGATCTTTGTTCATACAGAGTTCATTAAAAGTTTATCCAGACTTAGATACTGAGGTAGGCTTTGGAGATAAAAAAGTAGGTAAGAGTTTCCTTCCCTGGAAGAGTTCATAGGTCAGAGGAGGTGAACATGTAAGAAAATATTTAAATTATAACAACTCTATATTTAGAGGGATTTAATAAGCATATGTTAACTATCCGTGTAGAATATTCCAGGCTTCAAGGTATTTGTAACTTTCAAAGACTAACTGGTTAAACCCACCCATTTACTTGTGCATTTATCTAGTACTTACTTTATATATACTTTGTGCCAGGTACTATATTAACAGCAGATACTGCAAAAATTATGTCTCCAAATGAAGATACAGAGACCAGAACAGAAAGTGGTAAATTAACTACAGTGATGTCTACTGAGAGTTAGATTTGGGGAATTACTTGGTATAATGGAGGAGGTAGCAGGGATATCTACTTTACTTTGGGAAATCATAAAAGACCTCACAAACAAAAGACTGGGATTAATGTAAGCTTTTATCCATATTGCTCCTTCTCTATCATTACTTCAGTGTGTCTTATACTATGTGTCTTCAACAGGCATGTGCCTGAAACTGTAATTCTTACAGAAAACAATGACACAACACTGATTACACAGAATACTTTAAGTGTGGGTACAACTGATAAATGTGACTCCATTTTTCCAGGTGTTAGGTTTGCTATATTTATATTTTAGAGTAGCAGTAAATAGTCCAAAAGAATTACTCTTCATGATTAATCAGATTTACCAAAAAGAGTTTGGACATATGAATAGCATGAATATAGCATTGTTATTTTTGTTCCTAGACTTTTTTTTCTATTTTAATAATAGTTTACATTAACTACTGTTTCTACCCTTTGTTTCTTTATACATATCTCTTAAGTGAGAAATTTTACCTTTTTAGGTATCTATTTTTTTTGCCTGTTTTCAAAATGTCTCTAGAACAAAGCACAGTATATACAACTCAAAAGTACTACAATGCTATTTTAATCTAGAAGAAAATAAGCAGTTGATGCACTATAAACTATGTGGTCTAAAGTCAATGTGATTTTAAGAGAGAAACAGCTTCAACTATTGAAAAGTTAAATGAAAGTAACAATTAGAAAATATTGAGTCTTAAAATGTTCCTTTAGAGAGTAAGCATACTTTTAAAATCACAATTATTAGGTACATATTTGCCTGCATTACCCATGTAGTCCTATCTGGAAAATTAGTTTTCTTAAAGTTGTTAATTTACAATAGAGCTTCTAATTACCTTAATGGTATTGCTGAATATTGTTTTCAATTAGAACAGTTTAGCACATTTAGTGGATAGATGTTATCGCTTCATAAGGTTCATGCTCAACACTATACCAATGCTTTTTATTAGTATGGCGTTAAAGGTTCAAAAGAGAAGGGAAAATTGCCTCGAAGCCAAACTTTGTCTTTTAAAAAAGTTTCTTATAGCTAACTGAGGAGCAAACCACTGTTTTTGTTTTATGTCAATACTTTGTTAATTTATTTATGAAACCTGAGGAAAAAATAACATAGAGTCTGGATTAAAAGTTTGTATCTACCAACAATATGGAAACATACTTAAATTAAGCTGAACTACTTATGGGCATCTACCATTTGATTTGATTTTTACCAAATGTTTAAGGAGCCAGTTCTAGTAACAGACATCCTCCCAGGTGAAATGGATAAAAATATAAATAAGATAACTTCCTGGCCTAAGTGGTACATATTCTGGAAGAGAAGAAAGAATGTGTAAATAAGCAGACTTCAGAATACTAAATTTTATCTTTCTAATATAGTTTCTCAAAACTCTATTAATTGGAGTTTTTTTCTTTATCTTGATAAAAAGTTAGATGTAAAAAACAATAAACTAAAATAAATGAGTAAGGAAGTGCATCATCTAACAAAACATTTAGCAATAATGAATGACAGTTACAATGCCATATATTTTAACAAGATTACAGATCCCTGGATACACTAATTCCTCATAAATATAGTCTATTAACTGTCCCACCCCTGTATTTGCCATGATAGTATTATGTTGTAGTGGTGTTTGCTGATTTTCAATTACTGTGAATAATACAGATTTAACTTCATTTGCTAAAATTCAAATTACTCCCCACTCCCTACCCAACAGTTAGGTCTCCTTACATTTTTCGTGAAAGTCTATGCTAACTCACACATGTTCATGCAAACACACACACACACACACACACACACACACACACACACACAGGGAAAAGAGAAGTGGAGTGAAGGAGCAAGAGAGACTGAGAAAGAGCAATATTTAATCTAGGATATCTTCAACAGAAATGCATATTTGACACAGAGAACTTAGAGATATTAGTTACATTTTGGGTTGAAACCTAGTCTTGCCCTTGGCTGTATGTTTTTGTTTTTGTTTTTCTCAAACTTACTGTCTAATCAATGGAGTCAAAGTGTTTCAGGATGTAAGTGTAAGTTTTAAAAATCAAGTGCCAAGAGGGCTGCACCGTGGTCTGCAGAGCCACTCTCACTAAGCTCTTGGCAAGCTAAGTCATGGCTGACTTGGAAAAAAATTAAGTAAATTAAGTAAAAATAAAAATAAAAAGAAACTGCCTACATGCACCCTTGATGCAGTATTATCAACAACAACCAAATAATGGAAACAGCCCAGATGTCCATCAACTGATTACTAAATAAAGAAGATGTGGTATAGCTATACAATGGAATATCACTCAGCCTTAAAAAAGAATGAAATCTTGCCATTTGCAACGACATGGATGGAACTAGAGAGTATTATGTTAACCAAAATATGTCAGAGAAAGACAAATACCATATGATTTCACTTATATGTGGAATTTAAGAAACAAGACAAATGAGCATAGAGAAAAAGAGAGAGACAAACAAAGAAATGGACTCTTAACTATAGAGAACAAACCAGAGGGGAGGCGGGTGGGGAGATGCGCTAAATAGGTGATGGGAATTAAGGAGTGCACTCGTGATGAGCACCGGGTTTTGTACGGAATTGTTGCATCACTACGTTGTACACCTGAAACTAACAGTACACTGTATGTTAACTAACTGGAGTTTAAATAAAAACTTAAAAAAAATAAAGTGCCTAGAAGAGGGCCTGGTATATTGCAAGTGTACACAGTATATTGTTTCTTTACTATAAGTGCCATCAAACTACAAGTATCTTTATAAAATTCAACAAATCTTAAACAAAACAGGAAAGGTGTGCAATTGTTTTGTAACAAATACAAATTTGTACATAAACAAATACAAATGCTCTGAAATACTAGAAATCTTCCTGTTGTCATAAGTAGATATGATGTAGGTTAGAATGTGATATGAGTAAGTTGAACATTTTCTATGTTAAAAGAGAATACATTATAAAAACTGGATACTGCACAGGCTGATGATAAGCCAAACATCTCAGAGAAAACTGCCTATAAAAGAAAATGGCAGAGCCCAAGGTCAAGCAAAGAATAACCAAGAGCACACATCTGATAATGAAGTTCCATTCCCTCAGTGGTTCCACACACAGGGTAAGAGAAAACAAAACAGGATCTGAAAAAACCAAAAAGTACTATGATGGATTAAGTACAAAGTTTATTTGATACCGATAATTTAAAAAAGAAAGCAAAAGACCATCTCTAAGGAATATAGAAATAACAAGTAAACTGCCTTTATCAGAAAACCAAAGGAAGCACCGACATTTATACTGAAATCCCAGGGCATTTTCATTAAACCCAACATAACACAAAACAGAAATCATATATATAAATGTTGCAAAGGAAAGTCATCATTTACTGAAATAATATACGGAAACCAAGATAAATTATTGCACCGTTTAAGTACGTACTTTATCATTAAAGGAGATCACTGTAAAAAAAATGTCAAAATATTTCCAGCATGTAATAATGAATTATCAATGTAATAAACAAAAAAATCATTAAAATAACAATAAAACATAAATTAGAGTGTATGACAGTGTTTTTTAGCCCTATCAAAAACTATCAAAATTTTGATGTTGCCATTTTTTGTTAGAAAACAATGGTTTTATTGCTTTATTTTTTAATGTTTCTGATCACCAGATACTCAAGACATCATTTCAAAGTTTTCTGGATACATGCTTTTTATTTTCTTGGAATAAAACAAAAATACTGATTTTTTAAAACCAATCTTTTATTATTATTTTTTTTAATTTTACCAGTGATTTATCCTAATATGAAGATGCATATTTCCCAATAGAACTTACCCATTTTGGAGAGTTTTTCTCTTAACTAACATTGAATAATTTAACAGTTTTATTGTTTGTTTGTTTATTGATTGATTGAGAGGGCTTGTGCACGAGTGAGGGAGGGGCAGAAGAGGGAAAGAATCTTAAGCAGGTTCTAAGCCCAGTGCAGAGCCAGACCTGTGGGGCACAATCTCATGACTGTGAAATCATGACCTGAGCCAAAATCAAGAGTCAGATACTTAACCAACTGAGTCACCCAGATGCCCCTATTAAACTTATTCTTGATACGAAATCAAATACAAATAATTTTGCCCCAATTTTTTTCCTGAAATAAAACTGGAATAGAGAAGATCAACTATGCTACAATGTTACAAAAATGGGCATGAGTACATGATAAAATATTTTTAAAAATTTAAAGTTATTTATTTTGAGAGGCAGAGAGAGCAAGAGGGGGAGGGGCAAAGAGAGGGTCAGAGAGAATGCCAAGCAGGCTCCATGCTAACAGTGTGGAGCCTGACGTGGGTCTCAAGTTCACAAACCAAGAGATGGTGACCTGAGCTGAAACCAATAGTTGGACACTTAGCCACCTAAGCCACCCAGGTGCCCCAACAAAATACAAGATTTCAAGTGCTATCATTATACAATAATGAATGACACATCGTTGCACAGTATATGGGATATTATTTTCATATTTGCCCATCCACTGTTCCTCTCTGGATTTGTGGAGTACACAAATGCTCCTATACATTGTGTATGGCTGTTTCCTCCTAACACACTCATTAGTTCACATTAAAAATTGCATTTTGCTGAACAAATGTTAATTATGAAAATAATTACTGTAGTCAAAATTAATATTTTGTTTTCTTAGGTATAAATGCCTTTTACTATGAGTATCTATTTGTTTACAAATATCTGAGAAGTCCCAAATGCATTACCCATAATTTGTTGCAAATAAAATCTAAATGAGACTACAAAGTTTTTCAAATGTTATACCTTCCAATTAATACAAAATAAGCAGATATTTTCAACTGAATTATGTGCTAAATAGATCTTAGTCCACAAGAGATTCATCACGTTTATCCTTATTTAATACAACCACCTTAATTTACCAAAATTAAATTACTTGCCATATTATTTTCAACATGTAATAAGATTATTGTAAAACAGCAAGGTATCGTAAAATGTTTATGGAGGTAACAGAATTAAAGAACAAATGATTCTATTATTTCTGCCTGTATTTGTACACACAGCATTGATAAAGAGTAATTCCCTTTACCTAGACAAGAAGGTTGAGCTAAGTGATCAGAAGTATATTACTATGGGTTATCACCATACATCTGTAATTTAATGGCATGTCACTGGTGTGCTATTAAAAATGGATGCATTCTGGGGGTGCCTGGGGGGGCTCAGTCGTCTAAGCATCGACTTCATCTCAGGTCATGATCTCACACTCCATGAGTTTGATCCCCCCTTTGGGTTCTGTGCTGACAGCTCAGAGCCTAGAGCCTGCTTGAGATTCTGTGTCTCCCTCTCTCTCTCTACCCCTTCCCCACTATCTCTCTGTCTCTCAAAAGTAAATAAACATTAAAAAAATTTTTTAAATAGATGAATTCTGCACTGAACCAAAATACAACAATTTGTTAAGCACCATATTTTAAGGATATGTTAATATATCCTAAATTTACAAGTACAAATCATAGTTTAAAAGTACACTGCAGTTCTAACAAATGTATGAAAGCTAACAAGGCCCAGCTTATAGATCTTAATTACAGACTACATCCTTTATCCTATTTGTGGCCATACTGTTTTTAATTAATTGCCCTCAGTTCATACTTGTTTGAAATTAAGTTCATGATGCCACCTTTTTTTGTAATTATTTTAAACCATTTGCCTGTTTTTTGCTCATTCTATTTTTTATTTTTTTATTTTTAAAAGGACATTAAAAATAGATTTTTGTCATACTTACATCTATCAGTATGGCATGACTTTGAATTTTTATATAGCACTCTAATATTTTTGAATGACTTTAACTTTGATCAAGACTTGTTGCTTTTCTTTTAAAATTTTGAATATATGTAATTTTCAAATTCCTTGAAGAATGTATACTGTCATTCTAATGTTTATTAATAATTTTTTTGTCTATTTGGACAAAGAGTATGTATTAAACCTTAGTTATATAGAAGTCTCTCTTCCAGCTTCTGAAACTTGAGCTATAAACAAATATTGTTCTCATGAAGACAATAAACCATTATACAAACTCATGTTCATTACTATACATTCTTACACATTTTAAAAATTGATCTTTGTTATACAGAAACAGGAAGCATATCATGGGGAAGAATGTAATGGGGATTATTATCTTAAATAAGAGGGATTCTCTAAAGTATAGTAACTTAGGAGAGATCAAACACATTAGGAAGCAAGTCATAAAAATATCTGTAAGGACAGTGTTGCAGGATGAGGCTACAGCTAATATACGGGCCTTGAAGTACAAATGTGTCATCTTCTCCCTTAGAGTAACATGCTGAAGAATAAACAGGTTGATTTCAAGACCAGGGTAGAGTAAGCTAAGGGATAAAAAACAGAAATTGAGTTAGATTATTAAACTGGGTCCTTAGGATGAAGGGACCAAATATATTTGGCTATTGTAGGATATCGCAGACTATGGGTCTGGAGTTCTCTCTTGTCCAGCAAGAGAGCAGATGCAGAATTGAATACGAGAGAGGCCACTGTCCGAGAGGAGACAAGAGCCTGAACAGGGGTTTCATCTCTGTATTTATTGAGCTCACAAGATATCACCCATGTGGTGAATGTGAAGAAAACAAGATCTTACACATCTGAACATGGAGAAAACAATCAGACAGTAATCATTAACTTGTGTGTGTAAGCAAAGGGTCTGGGGGGCAAGTGGAGTTTGTAATCAAATTATATTGGCACCAGATGGAAAGTAATTTCCTGCCGGTGATATAACAAGTTACTCACGATCCAGTTACAATAACCTGCTAGCTAACCTTGGGCACTTTTGCCCCATGGTGGCGGCTTTCGCCCTAAGCTTTCTTCTTACCCATTTATGTAAGTAGAACCTATTTTCCCACAGTAGAGAATGGAGCTTAACCTTAAGGATAACAGAAAGACTTGGAGAATTTGAATCTGAAAGTGGCATAGTTAAATTCATGATTTCAGAAGGGCATTTTTACTGTTCTGCTATAAGTAAAAGCTACATGTGGAAGCTACTAGCCACATGTAGCTCTTTATATTTCAATTCATTTAATTAAAACTAAATAAGATTAAAATTTCACATCTCTAGTCCCACTAACCACAATTCAAGTATTCAACAGACACATGTTGCTAGTGGCTGCCATATAGGGACAGTATGGTTACTTTCATCATTTTCAATAGTTTTAGCATTGCAGAAAGGGTTATCTCACAGCCCGAATGAGAGACAGTGGATTGACTGAGGCAATAATGAGAGAAGTGATGAGAACCGAGAGGCTGAATGGAGAATTCAAGTTTCCTTTTGAATACAGAAGGCCTGAATTACCTACTATGTATGTATAAGGAGATTTATGTGGTCATTTTTATCTACAAATCTAGAATACAGGGAACTACATTGGGCTAGAGCAAAAATTTGAATAATCAATATAATTATATAACCAAAAGACTAGATACAATCACTCCAGGGAATGGAGTTAAACAGAGTAGCAAAGATCTCCATCCAAGAACTGACAATGGGGAACATCAAAGAAGCTCAGGAATTTCAAGAAATTTCAGAAAGATATGAGTCATATTCCTGGGGAGTTGAAAATTAGCCAGAACAGGAAAAAAACATCTGGGAGAACTCACAGGATATCTTGGAAATAAGAGTTTCATGAAGGACAGAGTTAGCAACTATTTTAAATGCTGCTTAGATGTGGCCCAGTGGAGACCAAAAGTGATGACAGAGGAGCTGTTTTAAATAAATAGTACTGAATAAAGTTGATTCAGAAAAGATGGGGAAGCACAATTCAAGAGCAGAGACAAGATTTCTTAGCAGCACTTCTGAATGTGAAGAGAAGAGAACTGAACATAACTGAAGAGTTCTGTGTTGTAAATTTTGTAATTAGAATTTAATTTTTAAAATTTATTTTGAGAATATTGCCAAGTTTTTATAAGATGAGTAGAATTATTTAATTAAAAGTTGAATATTGTTAAGAACAGAGCTTGGGAAGGTGATAAGAAAAAGAAATCAGTGCCCAAAAATGAGGAAATAGAAAAAAGGGATAGCATAGGGTGTGGATGCCAGATACTGAAATATTTAGTGGTATGAAATGAGAAAATTACAAATAGTTTTGTTTTCCAGTCTCAATACAGAGCCCAACTTTAATACCAATTAGTAAGAGACACTCTACAGAAACAAAATCCACTCCAATACCTGGGCAATCCCAATGCCAGCACATGCATGTTCTTAGGACTCCTTTTTCACGCTGAAAAGTATTTCAGATTCAGAGAGACAAGAATTGTGTGCAGAATGAATTAACTCAGGGAATACTAAGTTTTATTGTCTCTAAGCCTATAAAATCCACTAGTCCTGTGTTTGTAGTGCATATATTTCAGGTTCATTCACAATAAACAATCTGGAGGAACTAGACATATCCTTTTAAAGCAGTCTTAGATCAGTAATCAGTACTTGTTAAACCCTGTAGGGCACTTGTTTATTGTTCAGCTACTGAATTCCACTGGTCAATACTGACAAGGAATTCTGGTGAAGATTAAAAGTGCCTGATGCACACCTAAGGAGGGCAAATCATGTTTCTGCTTCCTGCTTCCTATCCCACCCCAGTGTACACTTTAATCCTATGTGGTGTCATTTGCCTCATGTATCTTAAGTATCTTCCTTCATTAGTATTAAAATATTTATGCATTATTTTATAGAAAGCTATAATCTTTCTACCATGTCAATGATCACAGGATTTGAATCATATGATAAAAATCAGAAATTCATTCATTCAAACAACAAGAGAGAGAGAGAGAGAGACCTCATTTCATAGGTCTCTTAATAATCTTTTACCAGTTGGAATATTGGTTTTGTTCTTGTATTAAGAGATACTTGTACTTTTTTACGTGTGTTGATGGAAGCATTCTATCACATGGTAATTTAAGGCCAATTTGACCTCTTTTTCTGGCTAATCTTATTCCATGAGTATCACATTGAGGACTTCAATTTAATCTTTCCAAATGCTTTCTCATCCTAGATTTTTTTTCATCTCTATATTTGCTTTGTATTTAATTATACTAATAATCCTATAAAACCTTTGTTATACTGCATAACAGCATTAGACAAATGTTTGATACAGATAAATAGTTACAATTAGAATATCATTTTCCATTCCTCTTCCACAGAAGTAACTTTTACCCATTAACTATACAATTGCAGTGTTTAGGTTGGTAATTAGAACATATGGTTCAGTAGATGATGCATAGTAATATTCTAAGATATAATAAAACAGTTTTCACCAATACAAACTTGCAGATGTTACTGTGAAACACTGCCCCATTGATCTCACCTGAGGATACAATCATATTGCCCCTATTTCAACCAGTTAAAAGGAAATTCCCTTTTAAATTATTATGTTCAAGTCATTAAAGACAATAATAAAAGCCACATAGCCATAGGTTAGTTTTACCACAAGACTTGCACAAACCTTTCTCACCCTATCCTGCCCTGGATGGATATCTATAATCCTGATCACTGACTATTAAACTTCAGATTCTTTAGTGATAAATATATCTAATATGGGGTAAGAGCACAAGCCCTCAATTTGATTTGTTGTATTAGAGACATTCTGTGAGTCTTGTGATGCATGTAGTCCACACACAAATTCTTCCACTGTTTCCACAAATTTTTCCAAACCGTTTGCAGCCTTGACAAGCCTCCTTGGAGGGCTCTCCCTCTAATCTCTAACGTTCATATTTTCTACTTGCAAATCTTTTTCCTTGTTATACCAAACCTCTAGAACTGCCACTTTGACTTGACTCCATATTCCAAGACCAGTCCCAAAGGTGCCATTTTTGGTTGGCCTGTTGAGGCAGGGGCTGTCCAATTTTCCCCATATGTTGTTGCCATCAGATGCTGATGGCACATGTGTATCTGAGTAAACAATATGCTATCCAAAGTATACGCTGTCATATGAAACTGTTAACCAGGCATATTTTATTTCTAAGAGTTTGAGTCTGGGTGTGTCAGAAGCCTTCATGCAAGCTATCCTTTAGAAAATCCATAGGACAGTCACTAGTGATATGCTACCAAAATATCACCACTCTCCTTAAGCAACCCACGTTTTGCTTTCTTTACATTTCAGCTCTTCACATTCACATTTAGTGTAATCAGAAGAGCACAGTGAATGCTTCTCCTCATATTCACATATTTGCTTTCAACTGTTATACTCAGGCAGCTGCCTCAGCAAAGCCTCATCCTGATTCACAGACATATAGGATACAGATGCTTGGCTCTTCAGCATCTTGTATCCTAAGTGACATAAAGATATTATCTTTCTCAAGTTGCCTGAAAAATAACCATAACAAATGTATCCCCCAAACTGTGAGGTGAATACAAAATAAATTTCTTATGTTCACATTCCATACACCAGGAGGCTCCCCATTTCTAAAGTCTACACTTGAGGATGTCTTTGCTGTAAGGTTGAGGATGTTAGATACATGCAAATGATACTTCTCTTCTGACCTATCATCAACCAATTTCTCATGGTTTCTAACTTTAGAAATAAAAGATTATTCATTTGATAATTTTATTAGTTTCCTATTTATATTCTAACAAATTAACCACAAACTTCATGGCTTAAATTTAAATTAAAACAACATACATTTATTTTCTTACAGTTCTGAAGGTCAGAAGTCTGAAATGTGTTTCATGGGGCTGGAATCATGGTGTCAGTAGGGTCGGTTTCCTTTTGAAGGTTCTTGCCTTTTCTAACTTCTGGAGACAGACTTTATTCATTGACTGAAGGTCCTTCCATCTTCAAAGTCATCAATCATATCATTCAAAAATCTGCTTTAGCCATTACATCTCCTTTTTGGCTCTAACTCTTCCTCTTCTTGTCTCCCACTTATAAGGAACCTTGTGATTACAGTGGGACTCATTTAAAAATCTTCAACTTGAGCATATCTATAGTCTTCTTTGCTGTTAAAGGTCACATATTCATTCACAAGCTCTAGGGATCAGCATGTGGGATCTTTAGGGAAATAATATTCTGCGTACCACAAAAGACATATTGGAACAATGGGAAAATCCTAATGAGGAGAATTTCGACCATATTTATCTTCAAGATAGTTTGCTTCACTTAGGACATCCCCTTTCATTCTTTCTAATCATACGGTCTTGACAGGATTGTCAGGAACCTGAATTATTGCTTATAATCATTATTGTGGGCTTTCTGTCAATCTGATTCTGTGTTTCAAAATGGTTTCCTGCATATAAGACTTCCCTTGTATTTAAAAATAGAATATAGTATCTGTCTGTAGCTGAATCTTTGTCATTGCTTTTTCTAAAAACTATTCCTTTAAGTCTCTCTTTTTTCCTTGTCAGGCAATTTTAAAGATGAACTAATTTTCTTAAAATATGCAATTTATCTAGATAGTCATCATTCTAGGAATATCTAGTCCAAGTAAAATTAATAGGAAAAAAAAGAGTAATTTTGTTAATACTTTAAATATAACATTTTGTTTTTGTTTTTTTCTAAAACAGCAAATTGAGAAGTAAACTTAAATATAATCTTGTTATTAGAATGATAGATAAGAAAAAAAATATTGGTTATCAGTTCACAAAAAAACCATGAATATGATACAATATGATGTAAATATGATTTTAAATCTCCATTAAAATATAGAGATATAAGATGAATATTAACAAGTTTTTGTAATATAGCTAATTACAGGGTGAATCTTTAAACGAATTATGTATTTAAATTATTAATTTAATAATTTCATTTAAAACAGCTCTGTCTTCCTGATTTCTACAGACCACCATGTAAAAATTATATTCTAGTTGTTGTTGTTTACAAGATTAGGGTTTTATTTCTCAGGATTTAGTTATTTTTATATTGTTTTCCATTGGCTTTATGATTAATATCAAGATCCTTAGTTAAGTTTAAAACATTAGATTATTACTAAATTGAATTAAATTATGATCAATCTGCAGAAACCTGGTATATGTCTGGGAAAGTAAAAACATAAAATGTTGATCATTTATATTAATTTATTCCTACTTCTCAATCTTTCATTATAGAAAACTATAGAGTAACAGGAAATTTAAATATTTTTAGATACTGTTAATATTTCTGGTTTTGAATTACATTTTGTAAATATGAAATCTGTTCTCATAGGGAGAACATTTCAATAGTTCCTGGTTTTCTGTTTTCTACTTTTTTCTTGTGTTTGTTATAAATAAAAATAAGTTACTTTGGTTAACGTATTAGTATTTAATATGTTTGAGATTCTACTAGGTGAAAGAGTTATAATATACATGAATACATAGAAAAGAAATATGATATTTCTGTTTTATAAGTATTCCAACTTGTTGAGATAACATATTATAATACATATATTCTCTACATATTATGCTGATAAAGATAATTATATTTAAAAGTGGGATATTTTAAGTGTATCATCAGTATTTATAATTATACATTGGTGTATGTCTAGCCACATACACATAGAGATGTTTGGTAACAAACAAAAAAACAAAAAACTTGTATTTTCACATGGATGATATACAACAGGAAGCAAATAAAGAATTTGAGTTTCCTTCTATAAAATGGCGAATTTATCCTGTGTCCACAGAACAGTTTGTATTTCATCACGAAACTGTTATATTTGGGGTGCCTGAGTGGCTCAGTCAGTTGAGCGTCCGATTTCAGCTCAGGTCATGATCTCACGGCTTGTGAGTTTGAGCCCCAAGTTGAGCTCTGTGCTGACAGATCAGAGCCTGGAGCCTGCTTCAGATTCTCTGCCCCTCTCTTGCTCTGCCCCTCCCCCTGCTCATGCACTGTGTCTGTCTCTCTCTCTTAAGACTAAAACAAAAAAAAAAATAAAATAAAAAAAGAAATGTATATTAAATTTCTATATTACTTTTTAATTATTTAAAAGGAGTTCATAAAAGTTGTTATCTATTATTGTAGACTTTGAAAATATTACCTATGGGCTGTTTTGATTCTGAGAAGGTATATCCGTATCTTCTCTCCTCTGATAACAAAGTTTCTAAATTCAGAGCACCAAAACCTATAAGATGCATTTTACATGTAAATTCTTTATGAGATGCCTGGAATGGCCACTAAGTAACAAAAAAATTTGTTTTTCACTTCACTAAAGATAAAAAAAATGTGTTTGATATTCTAAAATTATAATTCAAAACTATACTAAGTACTTTTTTTTCCTTTTAACAAATTTTAGAGAAAAAGACACTGATTTGACTTCTTAGCCAAATAAGATGGAATGAATCTACATCAACCTAATTCTACCTCTGATTACATCTAAAATTCTGGACAAAATAACAACAAACTCCTTGAGGACTCAAAAAACTAAATAACAGGCAGATATAAGAGAAACCAAAACTGAGGGACCTGTACTGTGGTAAACTTATACTGTCTTTTTTCTTCTTCTCCTTTATCCCGCCTCGTTTATCTACTGATTTTTACCTGTGAATGAGCCAAATCCTGGAAATGGTCAGTGAATGCAGATAACAAAAAATCAGAGAAAACTACACTTTCCAGGAAGAGGAATAGGTGAAAGAGTCTGCATGCAGGGGAATGTGGGAGAGAAATCTTTCTTCTCAGACCAGGTCAGGATAAAAGGCAGGTTCAAGCATAAGGCCACAGTGCTAAGGCACTAAGACTCAGAGATGTTAAAAGGGTATAAACCTGCAACTAGTAGATAAATAAATTCTGGAGACCTAAAGCACAGCATAGTGATTACAATAAACAACACTGCATTATATACTTCAAGATTGCTAAGAGATTAGATCTTTTTTTTTAATGAAATTTATTGTCAAATTGGTGTCCATACAACACCCAGTGCTCATCCCAACAGGTGCCCTCCTCAGTACACATCACCCACCCCTCCCTCCCACGCCCCATAAACCCTCAGTTTGTTCTCAGACTAGATCTTAAGTGTTCTGACCACAAAAAAAGAAACAATAATTATGTGGCATGATCTTAGAGTTGTTAAGCTAAAGGTATGGTGGTGATCATACTACAAATATATAAATGTATCAAGTCAACATATTATTTACCTCCAACTTATACAGTGTTATATGTCAATTACATCTTTAAAAAATGACTCAGAGCCCATCCTTCTGCACAGAGGGAGTGTGAAAGGGGTCCATTTGGTCTAAAGAGTGTAGGGGAAATCTCTGCTATTATTTTCTCTCTTTTCTCCTACCACCTCACCATGAGATTCTCCCAATTGCATGAAACTGCAGGACAGCAGGTCAGGGTGGTGAAAGAACCTCCCCTTTCTAGCCAGTGGACCAGGAAAAGGACCACGGGAATCAGAGCGACAGAGAATCTGGAACAGAGAGAGAAACTCAAGGAAAACAATGCCCAGTAACATCACAAACTACTAAAGAACTGGTAATTCTGAATTTTATGAGCACCTATCATATTCAGAAGCAGTAAAGGTAAGATAAAAATGTTTGCAGATTAAGGAAAACTGTGACAATTTATGACCAGCTGACCAGCTGAAAAAAAAATTCAAAAGGAAGATTTTGGAGCTTAAGACAAATTATATCAGATAGAAATTTGAGGCATAAGGAATAAAGGAAGAAGAGCAAAATTTGTAAATATCTGGGCAAATATGAGAGACTAAGTTAGAAAGCAAAAATTATATAACTGTTTGCCATAGTACATGTATAGTATAGTAGTATAAAGGTACAGTGCATGTGACAACAATAACACAATGTTAACACTAAAAAAGAGAGAAGGGTAAAGGGAACGATATGATTGTAAGGCTTCTAAGTTTTAGTTGAATTGGTAAAATAATACCTCTGCATAGCCTCTGAAGAATTAGGTATGCAGGTTGTAATCCCTCAGCAAAAGTATAAAAATATCCAAATAGCAAATTAAAATTAAAATAATGCAACTTACTAGAACACATCAATTACAAAACAGAGATTATTTATGAGATCAGATAAAAATATAAGAATCAATTATATATTGCCTGCAGGAAACCAAACTTAATTATAAAAGTATCAATAGATTAAAAGTAAAAGATGGGGAATGATAAACCATGCAAATCCAGACCAAGACAATGCTGGAATGGATATGATCCTATCATACAAAATATACTTTAGAATTAGGAAAATTACCAGAGATAAAAAGTGACATTACACAAATATGAGTGATACATTTTTGACAAAAAATGACAAAGCAAGGATAGTATTTTCAATTAGATATCCATACATGAAATATGAACTTCATTTATACTTCAACCTTGTACAAAAGTTGAATATCAGTACTAAGAGCAATATAAAAATATTAAAGTTTCAGAAGAAAACATAGAAAATACATCTAAGAGCTGATTTAGCAACAAGGTACTACATATAACACAAAACCATGCTTTATAAGGAAATAAAAAGAGACTGTCTTTTTTCCATTGGATGTTCTTTCCTGCTTTGTCAAAGATTAGTTGGCCATATGTTTGTGGGTCCAATTCTGGAGTCTCTATTCAATTCCATTGGTCTATGTGTCTGTTTTTGTGCCAACACCATGCTGTCTTGATGATTGCAGCTTTGTAGTAGAGGCTAAAGTCTGGGATTGTGATGCCTCCCACTTTGGTTTTCTTCTTCAAAATTTACTTTGGCTATTCGGGGCCTTTTGTGGTTCCACATGAATTTTAGGATTGCTTGTTCTAGCTTTGAGAAGGATGCTGGTGCAATTTTGATTGGGATTGCATTGAATGTGTAGATAGCTTTGGGTAGCATTGACATTTTAACAATATTTATTCTTCCAATCTATGAGCATGGAATGTTTTTCCATTTCTTTATATCTTCTTCAATTTCCTTCATAAGCTTTCTATAGTTTTCAGCATACAGATCTTTTACACCTTTGGTTAGATTTATCCCTAGGTATTTGGTTAGATTTCTCCCTAGGTATTTTATGCTTCTTGGTGCAATTGTGAATGGGATCAGTTTCTTTATTTGTCTTTCTGTTGCTTCATTATTAGTGTATAAGAATGCAACTGATTTCTATACATTGATTTTGTATCCTGCAACTTTGCTAAATTCATGTATCAGTTCTAGCAGACTTTTGGTGGAGTCTATCAGATTTTCCATGTATGATACCATGTCATCTGCAAAAAGTGAAAGCTTAACTTCATCTTTGCCGATTTTGATGCCTTTGATTTCCTTTTGTTGTCTGATTGCTGATGCTAGAACTTCCAACACTATGTCAAATAACACCAGTGAGAGTGGACATGCCTGTCGTGTTCCTGATCTCAGGGACAAAGCTCTCAGTTTTTCCCCATTGAGGATGATGTTTGTCAAAATAGAGAACAGTTCAATAATCACAACACCTACTCACTCATGCTATCACCTTTATAATTTAAATTTCCTAGGGGCGCCTGGGTGGCGCAGTCGGTTAAGCGTCCGACTTCAGCCAGGTCACGATCTCGCGGTCCGTGAGTTCGAGCCCAGCGTCAGGCTTGGGGCTGATGGCTCGGAGCCTGGAGCCTGTTTCCGATTCTGTGTCTCCCTCTCTCTGCCCCTCCCCCGTTCATGCTCTGTCTCTCTCTGTCCCAAAAATAAATTAAAAACAAAAAAAAAAAATAAAAAAAAAAATAAATTTCCTCTACTGTTAACCACTGGCAACCACTGACCTTTTATTCATCATTATGCTTTTGTGTCTTCCATTATGTGATAAAATTGGAACATATAGTGCATAGCCTTTAAAGCCTTCTTTCATTTAGAAAAATTCATTTGAGCTCATCCATACTGTGTTTTCCAATAGTTTGTTCCTTTTTATTGCCAAGGAGAATTTAATTAGATATGCCACAGTTTATTTATTCCCTTATAGGGACATTTCACTTCTTTCCAGTTTTTTAAAATTTTGAACAAAGCAGCTGTAAACACTCAGTAATTGTGTGTTAGTGAGGGGAGGGTAAACACAGGCTTTTATTTCACTTGGGTGAATACCTAGAATTGAGATTTCCAGGTCATATGTTAATTGTGTTTATAGAATCTTCCCTACAGTGTATTATGCTAAGTGAAATAAGTCAGATTTAGAAAGACAAATGCCATACAATTTCGCTTATACGTAGAATCTGAAAAACAAAACACATGAAAAAACAAAAGGCAGAATCAGACCTATAACTACAGAGGACAAGCGGATGGTTGCCAGAGGGAAAAACTGCTTCATGTGCACCTATGCAATGTAATAGGCAGGAATCTATACTGCAAAAGGAATTAGATAAAATCTAATGCAAAATAAACATTTTTGCAAGTGCTAGAAAATTTTCACTACCATCACAGAGGTGTTCCCATCCCCAAACTTGTCTCTGAAACCCAAACTGATTTTCTTAAGAATTCTTTAGATCTGTACTGAAGTCGTTCAGCTGCAAATTCATAACCCTCCTTTTGAAACTGCTGACTTAATGATTCACTGCTGTTAAGGAGGTTTCTACTTACTTCTGAAAAAACAAAACAAAACAACATAGAGACACAAAACTTATACTTTAGTTCCATCATTCTCCACTATGTTACATCCTTTTTCCTGATATAATGTCCAAAATCCCTACCTTATGTATTTCATTATTACATCTGTAAACACCCTTTCTTCTAGGATTAAAGCCTGGCCTCTAATATTTTTTACTGTAATTGTAATACTGTTTCTGAGTTCTTCCTTCCTTGATCACATTGACTATTATTCCCATTGTTATATTCAACTATTGACTTTTGATTATTCTGGCCATAACTATTTCACATATTGTTTTATTATACTGTTTTAAGTTGGGTTCTGTACTCTGCTTTCTGATTATGATTTCTTTTATATTAAGCAATTTGGCCAAGATTTATCCCAACTCAAAAACTCAAATTTGATATTCTTCCAATTTCCCTTACCCCATCATAGCTATCTGTTACATGCCATATAATTTTAAACTGTCTATAAACATTCAAAAGTCTAGAAGGCTAATTATATGTAGACATCTTTAATTCTAGAAATACACCAACCAAAATAAAATGTATTTAAAATTTTTTAAGCTTGTTGAGAATTTAGAATAAAGGCATATACCCAGAAATCCAAAAGGCATAATAAAATTCTGATGTCTATCTCAAGTAGGAGTGAATTATTTTCTTCTTTAGGAGAGCTAACTTACTGAAATCTGTAGATGTGTTAAATAACATCCCCATGGTTCCTTGATTCTGCTATTATTGTTGTATCTCTTATTTTGAGTGACTGCAACATATCATAAAGATGTGTGTGGCGTGTTTCAATTTAAAATGAGCAGAATTCTGATTATAAAGATACATTAGAATCTGCTTAAATGGATTAGTAAGATTAATAATGCATTATTTCCTTATTATTCATTGAAAAGTTCAGGTAACATCATAGAATTCAGACTCGTTGGCCAAACATTTAATAAAGAGAAGGAATAAGTGGCAATACCTATGTCATGTTTTGTTTTCTGTTTGTTTGTTTTTTCCCCCAAATTAAAGGAAGGAATGCTGGAATGATACCCAGATATAGTTTACACAATAATAAAAAGACTGTGTTCTTATCATTTAAAAAAAAATGTTTACTCAAGAGATTTTCCTTCTACGTGAAGATCTCTTGACAAATGTATTTTTTATAAGTTTCAAAGAAAATTGAGATTAAATGCACTTTCTAATATGTGAACTATGGAATTAAAAATGAGTTTATATCCTCTCATTTTAGGAAGGTTACAAATTTGAGATTAAAACCATCTGAGATAGGATCCTAATATATCCATTATTCTTTGACCATTGCAATTTACTGTTTCTGCATGTTTCAATTTGCCAATCTGTAATAAGTGACTATTAATATTATCATCACATAGGTATTTTGAAGACTGTATCAGCTAATAAAATGTATCCATTATCCTCATTATATAAAGAGGATTCACGCTTAGTAAAATGCATGGATGTATACAATGGAATAATATATGTATTATATAGCATTCAGATATGTATTATATAGTATTTAGGATGCATTTGATTCCAAGTAAGAGAAAATCTCATTCAAAAAATCTTTCATAATAATGAAGAAATTATACTATATAACAGGTACACCATAAATTTAGTAACTCTTTAAGACTGCTACATTGCTGGGATGCCTGGGTGGCTCACTCAGTTACATGTCTGATTTTGGCTCAAGTCATGATCTCGGCTTTGTGGGTTTGAGCCCCGTGTCAGCCTCTGTGTTGACAGCTCAGAGCCTAAAGCCTGCTTCAGATTCGTGTCTCCCTCTCTCTCTGCCCCTCTCCCACTCACACGCACACTCTCTCTCTCTCAAAAATAAACATTTAAAAAATTTAAAAAAAGACTGCTACATTGCCAAAAAAAAAAAAAAAAAAAAAAGTCTATCCTGAAATAGCCTATGACTTTTCAACTCCAAGGTTATCTCCAGACAACAAGAGTCTCAAAAACAGAAAGTAGACAAACAACTTCTAGAAAGACATTGCCCAATGAGAAAATCATGTATGATCATGAAGAATTTTGGATAGCGAATCCTCTTTGGGAGCAGAGCCAGTGCTCATGGAGATCAGAAGACAAACCTGGCCAACAGATTCAATCATAGAGCAGAGCAGAGATTGAAATCATCTTCCACTGAATCCCAGTGAGTAGGGCAGAAGACCTGAAAGAAAGCAAGGTCCCACTGGCAAGACAAGAGGGAAGAAACACATGTTGTGCAAGTGAACTGTACATATAAAACTGTGCCTATAGAACTGTATCTATATTGAATAAAAAGTATTTTTCATGTATTATTTTATTCAATGATGTTTCATTTCTAATTTGAATTGTAGAAATATATCCTGATTTCTAATCCAAGTTCTTATATCTGCACATATTTTACTGTATTCTTAGTAGTATGATTTACCCTACATGTGCTTTTCATTACAGCCATATTGTTAGCACAAAGATTGTTTACCTTCCTCTAATGTTAAGATTTTTCAGAGAATTAATCCTCTAAAGTGGCAGATTAAGAAGTATTTCAGGGAAAGAAAAAGGAGAATATTATATAGGCTTTAAGTTTCATAATACAAGATAAATCCTCCAAATTACTTAGTGATTATGAAACATTGATAGTTACTCTTAAGCCTAACAAAGGCCCCAGAAGAAAGAATGAATAAAAATTCACAAGAGCAAATGGAAATACTGTTTGTAAGTGGTAATTTGCATATGTTATTAGAAATAAGTTTGTTTTAAAGAATCTCTACAGATTAATAAAGGACCTTCAATACAATATTTATTTAGAGATACATTAACTTTTAAATGATAAACTGTGATAAATAAATGTTAATATTAATTTTCCTAGAGATCAAACTTCCTAAGGAACAATGAAGGAAAATAGATAAGAAATATCTGTGTAATTCTCAAATACGTTGCTTGACATACTTTCTAACTTCACACGAAACTTTCTCAAATGAGTTAAGAAATACATTTATTAGTTATTCGTGAAAGTGAACTAATGAACAGTCTAGATTAAATAAAAACTAAAAATCATAATACATACAATACAGCTACTATGATACAGAGACTAGTTAGTGGAAAAAATATATTTTATTATAAAAATTATCAACAAATCTTTTATACTACCCCCTCCCACACACTGACTTTTGTTGTTCACAGAGTATAGTAAACCCAAATTTCAAACTTGATGTCATTTACCTCATAAATATTTCAGTGTGAAGTTCCATTTGATATACTTTTTCATATACTTTATGCCATAATCATATCTGGTATTATTAGTATTAGTCTTTATTTTTAAGTAATACCCCAGTTCATATTCACGTTTTCCTTATTTTCTGTGTTATGTCTCTTTACAGTTTTTGTTTGTTTTGTTTTTGTTTTTCCTAAATCAAGGCCAGGCTTTGGATTTGGGTGTTATGTCATTTAAGTTTTTCTTTACTGCCACATCACAGCATTCATGCCATTGATTTGTTAAAAAAAAAAAATGGATCATAAAATCTCTAGAATGGTAGGGCTGATTAACTTTTCTTGGTGTCTATAAGTCTTCCTCTATGATCATGTTTTCTGTAATTTGGTAATAAATATAGTTTGATTGGATCATGGTTTAAGTGTTGATGCAAAAACATTTGTTGTATTGTGTATTTCTTAGTGCATCACATTTGGAGTTAATAACACCTCTTGTTGCCTTTAGTAATGGTAAGATTTTAGATCCTCATGGTATTAACATAACTAGTATAAACACTCCTTGGTTTTAACTTATGTCTCTAATATATCAAAAATAAAATACTACTATTACTATATTCATAATACTGCCAAATATGGTTTAATGTTTCTTACTTTTTTCCTTTTTCTGTTTTTTTTTCAGTATGTTTTTTCTGTCATCTATAAAAATCATTTTTGTTATATTTTGGTTTATCATTTCAATGTTCAGTTTTGAAAATATAATCAAATACTTTATTTAATACCAGGATCACTTACATCATTATTAGTGTTTTTCCACATTTTTAAAATAAACACAGAGTGGTATGTTATGTGGATGCCCTATAAATCCTTAGGAGACTTATGTTGTCTGAATCAGCTTTTACCCATACCAATAATACCACAATTAACATTATGAACATTACTGCAAACTAATCCATTAAACTCCTCTTAGATAATGTATTTCTTTAAATATAAGATCCATTTTTTTAAGTTTATTTATTTATTTGGAGAGAGACAGAGATAGCATGATGGAGGAGGGGGAGAGACAGAGGGAAAGAGAGAATCCCAAGCAGGCTCTGTGCTGCCAGCACCGAGCCCGACACCGGGCTCGAATTCACAAAATGGTGAGATCATGACCTGAGCCAAAACCAAGAGCCAGACACTTAACTGACTAAGCCACCCAGGTGCCTCAAGATCTATTTTTTAAAAACACATCTTCCTTTTATACACCACAAAGATATTTATTTTCAAGTTATCAGGTTGCTTAATATGATAGAATGCTAAAATGCCATATACTTTGAACTTCGTGATTTCAGATATTTTAAAATTTGAGATATTTTTTGTCTCAGAATTGATGAATATTATATGTAATCACCAATAAGTCATTTATATGATAAAATGTACCACCACTGTTCACAAAAACAATAAGTGCTTGTTTTAATGCATGACATCAAACACATTTGGATTTCCACTAAACACAGAGATTAGGATGAGTGATACACTGAAGTCACAATCTTGGAATGCCTCACTGGCTTTTGTAATTTACATACAACCTAACACAATTTGTTTTACATTTATTATGTGTTTATATGTTGAGGCATGTGCTATACATATTGAAATTTAGATACTTATTCTATTTTAAAAAGTACCTCCTACCTAGAAAATATGCATTGTGCTATTTTCTTTTTCTATTATTTTATTTTTTCCTTTTCTTAATGTTTATTTGGGGGGGTGGGCAGACAGGCAGAGAGAATTCCAAGTAGGCTCTGTTCTGTCAGTGCAGAGCCCCAACCAGGGTTTGAGCCCTTGAGCCCATGAGATCATGACCTGAGCCAAAATCAAGAACTAGACAGTTAACAGACTAAGCCACCCAGGTGTCCCTCACCTACTATTAAGTGTAGTAACTAAGGAGGTGTTAGTTCACCAATTTCAGATGTTTCTGATGTAAATTTTGGATATTTCTGATATAATCAATGCCTCTATGTGCTTCCAGAATTATTTCCTTTGTGATGTATCAACATAAATGTGTGTATAAAAGTATAACCAGAATTGAAAAACACTTAAAACAGATATTATTTACTTTTAGTCTATATATCGTAAGATATATTAAAGGTTATTACTTTTAAACATCAAGCCCTTCACTTTGGTATGTATCATATATTGCAAACACAGAGTAGCTATAAGAGACACATCTAAGTCCCATTATCTTTATCTGCCATCTTGTAAGATTTGTAAGTGCATTTTTAATTTTTTTAATGTTTATTTTTATTTTTGAAAGAGAGAGAGAGAGAGAGAAACAGAATGTGAGCAGGGGAGGAGCAGAGAGAGAGGACACAGAATATGAGCAGGCTCCAGGCTCTGAGCTGTTGGCACAGAGCCCAAAGTGGGGCTTGAACTCAAGAGCCATGAGATCATGACCTGAGCCAAAGTCAGCTGCTTAACCGACTAAGCTACCCAGGGGCCCCTTTTGTAAATGCGTTTTATAAGAAAATTGCAGATCTCTTTCCAAGTTGCTCTGTTTAGTAGTTATCATCAGTAGGCTTGTTCTTCATTTTCTGCAAGATTTTTTAAGCTACATTTCTTTTCTCCTCTCTTTCTGAATCATTCTTACTCATTTACATACAATTTCTTTGATAATCCTTCTTTACACTTTTTATTTTGAGATAACGCATTCTCCAAGCAGTGCATTGTCTTCATGCTATCCTCCTGGATGTTTTTCTATCATAACTACCCAGTTTTGTTGATTTCTGTTTTTCACTTACATTTCAAATGAAAGGTTTACTGACACTTGGAAAATCTGTCTTATAAAGAGATTTTAAAAGGATGTTTTTCAAATTGCAAGGGAATCTGAGTCCCTTGTGAAAAAAATTTCCCTCTTTATGCAGTGCTTCCTATTTCCTCACTTTGGTCCTCCCCCTCCCACCTTTAGACAGTCTTTCTTCAAAGACTGAGAAATCAGCTAAATGCTCTTTCAGCATGTTCACTTTTTAAACTTTTATTGACTATTAAAGGTAAGTTACACTCACTGTCACACATAATTTACAAGTCTCCACATTTTGGCATATTAAAATATTAGTAAACCATCCTCATTTTAGGAATGTAGTAAATATTAGAGATGGATGATGGTTTATGTTCTCATGTACATGCATTTTCAAACATTATGTTTTGTCTGAGTTGGCAAGTCTATAATGTATAAAAATGGATGAGTCCTGCAAATCTATTTTCAGAGATTATTTTTTCTACTATTAGAACTAATTTCTGCTGATGTGAAAGTATTATTTGCTTGACCTAGCAAATGTGGCTGTTTAATGGACTTAGCCAAGCTAAGGCTGTGAACTGGTTATCTGAGTCCTAAACCTCAGAGCTTGGCTAATTCACTGATAGATTTAGCCAACTCATTTTACCATTTTAGACCCAAAGCACATTATTAATAAATCGGAACAAATGCCACTGGACTTGCTGCATAATAGCATAAGAAGAAATAGCTAATCAATAGATGTTTCTTCATACTATAAAATATTATAAATTAACACCCAAATTGTCCCATTTGGAGTCATAAAATTCAGTTATTTATTTCAGTATTTTAGAATTCTAAACATTGGAAAAGATGGGAGAGTTATTTGTTAAAAAGAAATCTTATAGGAAGTAAAACAGGTGCTATGGCTAATGGTGCTGTAATTCAGCAGATTTCTGTTAGTTCATCACAATATATCAGCATGACGCTGAATTTCTGATTTCTGATTTTTAGAGTCCATTACAAAACAATGATTTCACACTAAGCCTTGGTATAAAGGCTAGCCCATCTTTCCACAATCTCTTGAAGAGATACTATTTTCAATTTGTAAGCAAATAATAAGCACATTGCTTTGAATTTAATTGAAAATGTAACATTTGAAATAATGTCTTTTTTTAGAATTGGCAAAATTGACAGATTTCCCCTGTAAATTATTGTCAATACAAAGTAATATAGAATTTAAAACTACACTCTGAAATCTTAGTGTTACTATATCGCATGTAATGAATTTTAATCTACAACTGCTTTAAAATAGAAACTATTTAAAAAATGTTGCATTTTTATACTTGTGTTGAAATTATAAAATATTAATTCTAAAAAAATAGGCTTACTTAAAATTTGAAAAGTTCACATTTTTAAAACATTTGCTTCTTTGAAATCATTCAGAAAATAAATATTTTTCTCAGACCCTTTCTAGAATAATTAAAATCTGATGATTATTGGTTAATCTTCCTTTTAACTACAAAAAAATAGAAACACTAATGAATATCTGTCATCAATTTTCTACTGGAAGGGTACTATAATATTATAATGAATAAATGAAGAGACATCTTACTATTAATCCACCTAACATTATATACACACATACACACATACGGAAGGAAATTCTTCATTGCATCCTTTCTTATAGTTTTGCTGTTGAAGTGCCAAAATAATTCCTTTATAATGAAACTTAGGCATAAAGAAGACCTACTGTAAATCCATAAAAGTATGCACTCTGGGTAGACCTTGTTTACCAAAACAATGAAAAATAAATTTACTATTAAAATATAATCTTTTAACCCACCAAAATTGTTTAATAGTTTTTATTCATTATTTAACACACTGTGCTAAACCCTTCACATATTTTGGAAATTCTTACATAAAAATATAGAAGTATAAGAAATAAAATTAAATTAAATATTAAAATAAACATTAGAGATAAAAATATTTTTAGTCAGTTTGAATGCATAACATTTCTTTTACTTTTGTACCCCAAATTATTTTTTCCTTGCCAATAGGCACACAGTTTTCTAGCTTTAATTTCTAATTTTCTGCTAAGTACAGAGCTGCATTGAATATTCTTGTACACACATTATTTACATTTATGAGTGCATCTATAAGGATAAAATATTTGGAATTGGTGTACTTCTATCAAAAGTGATATGCATGAACATACGCTTTAATTTTCTATGGGTAAATACCTGGCTGCATAATAGTTACATCATATGTAGATATATATTTAACTTATTTAAAGAAATTGGCAAACATTTTTCAAAATGTTTGCGTCAGGTTGCCTGGGTGGCTTAGTTGGTTAAGTATCCAACTCAATGTGAACTCTCTCCCTCTCTCTCTGTCTCTCCCCTGCTTGTGCTCTCTCTCTCTTTCTCAAAATAAATAAATAAACTTAAAAAAATTAAAATAAACAAAAAAACTGTGCCATTATACATTTCCACCAGATGTGTATATAAAGGCATTTACATGGGTATTCATAGTAGTTTCATTTGTATTAATAAAAAATTAGAAACAATCCAAATATCCTTAAATCTCTACTAACACATAAAATGAGATGGTATTCAGCAATACATGGAGACGAATATTATAGACACCCTAATAGCATTGTTGTACCTGAAAGTAATCATGCTGAGGAAAGAAACCAGACAAAATATAAAGTATATACACTGTATACTTTCACTTATATCATTTTCTCTGAAATGCAAACCATTCGGAAAGTAGATTAATGGCTGACCGAAGATGCAGGAATGGGAAAGAAATGTAACAAAGGGGCATAAGGAAAATTTGAGGGGTAATGGATATGTTCATAAGTTTGTGATGGTAGTTTCACAAATGTGAATATATAACAAATCTTATCAAATTGAAGGCTATAAATGTGTGCAGTTTTTTTATGTGTCAATTATACTTCAAATAGCTGTTAAAGTACATAAAAATATACTCCAAAGCAGAATGAGTAAATACTCTAAAACACTGTTACTCAAAACAGCGGGTCCATGTACTCTTTGCTATAAGTATGTAACAAATTAAGGAGTGTGCACCAGAATGTAGTGCAATGTCCTGTTCCCTCCACTGAGATATCTTGCTATGGAAAAAATATATTAACAGAACTAAGTAGTCAGCATGCTGCATATCTTGTTAAAGATCAATATCAAACACTTCACAGGTCCGTCTATTTGATTTTATTTCACATCTCAATTTTCTTCCATTGATTTGTAATTCACTTCATGTCCCATTACCATACTATCTCAGATACTGAAATAAATTTTAATATTAATCAGTGTTTGTACATCTTTATTACTATCTTTTTAAAGAATTCAATGGTCATTCTTGTTTATTCTCCCAAATTAATATCAAAATGAGTATCTCTAGTTCCAAATATAAAACCTCCTCATCATTTTTTTGAGATCATATGAAACTTTTACATTACCTTAGAGAAAATAGGGTTTTTTAATATTGAAATTTTACAGAAGTATAATATAAATTAATTCAAATTTTCTTCTATGACAATAAGACATTTTCAGATTCCTTCATATAGATTTTTCATACATATCAGTATTACTTTTAGGCATTATTTTCTTGCCATTAAAAATGTTGTTATGTGTTAATATTTTCTGGTATATTGCATACGAAGTTTTTTATTCAAAAATTAGTTTTACACATGTATTATGTTCTAGATCTCATTCCAGGCACTAGAGATAAAGCAGGGAACAAAACAGATAAACATTTCTTCGCTCAGACAACATTTGGTCAGGGCAACAGACAGTAAAGGAAGAAATACATATTGCAGTGAAAATGCTTGACTGAGACAATGTGAATTTTGCAAAAAGAACTGATTAAATGCCATCTATTTATCAAGAGAAAGCTGTTCTAGGAAGAATAAAGAACAAGTATGGGCAACGTGATTTCTGGAAAGTTTGAGGAACATTAAGAAAACTCATGTGGCTGACCATACGGAGCCAGAATGTAATGTGTTCTAACCATAGGGTGGGGTGGGGGGGGGGGTCATAATTATGTAATACTTTCCCTCTGAAAGAAATGGGAAGCCAAAAGAGTGTTCTGAGCAGAGGAGCAGCAAAATATAATTTCTATTTTAAGAAGATCAACATGGCTGCTATATGGAGAAGAAATTTAAGGCAGTATGAGTAAAAACAGGGAGAGCAATCATAATGTGATTAAAACAGTCTTTACAGGTGAAGGTGGTGGTTTAAGTAAGGGTAATAGCAGTGGGGTTGATAAGAAGAAGTCAAATTCTGGATATATTTTAAAGATAACAACTATAGGATTTGCTGAAAGACAGAATGTATGAAGTAAAGAAAGGGGAAAACCCAAGTATAGGTATGAACAATTAGGAGAATGATGTCACCAATAGCTGTGATGATTGACGATCACAGGAGAAACAGGGTCAGAGACACATCACAGAAGCTCAGATTTAGGCCCGCTGTGTTTGAGATTCCCACTGGGCATCCACAGAGAACTGTCAATAGGTAGTTAGATATACTGATTTGCAGTGCACAGGAGTTCAGAAGGTTGGAGTCATCAGCACATTGGTAAGAGTTTCAAACCAGGAACTGTATAAGTGAGTGAAGATAGAAAAATGATCGCAGGGCTGATTGCTAGGGTGATGCCAACATTTACATTTGGGAGGAATGAAGAGGAAACAGAAGGGTCACCAAAATGAAGTCATAAATGTAGGCAGAAAATGAGCTGCCCAGGAAGTCAAAGAAATACATTATTCACGAAGGAAAAATAATTGGTTATTCCAAATACTTACAGATAGTTCAAGAAGGATAACAGCAGAGCAATTACCATTCCTTTTAACAAAGTGGAGGTAATTGGTGACCTTGATCAGAGCTGTTTGGATAGCATGTTGAGGATGAAATATATTTTAATGAATTAAAGACCAGTTTAGACAAAACTTTCAAGTAGGAATGACAGAAATAAGTGGATAGTTGGAGGTGAGGCAGAGACAAAAGAGGTTATCTTTGTGCACAAAATAATACAATTTAGTACAGAAAGAAAAAAAATACATAAGATATTTAAAAGACATGGAATTTCTGGGGATAAAGCAAGAGGAGAGGAAATCTAGTAAACAGTTGGAAAGGTTGGTCCTATCTAAAATCTCAAAGCTATAATCCACAATAGCAAACAGGAAGGACAGGCAAGTTTATAACCCCACATGAAGATAAATACCTCTAATAAATTAATTTTTCTGTAAATTAGGAACCAAGGTTTTCACCTGGAATTTTAAATGGAAGGAAGGATTTCAGAATTTGAAGGAATAAGGGACAATATTTATACAATGAGAGATTATGGACTGAGAAAATAGAGTAAGAGTATTGGGCAGCATTACAGATCTACTTAATATTACAGATCATAAACTTAAAGTGAAAACTGCTCACATAATTGTATGTGTGTGCTTTTTTGGGTTTTTTTGGGTTGTTTTGTTTTTGTTTTTTTTGTTTTGTTACTAGCCATGCACATTTGGGTTGGACAGCATGGGAATGGCAAAAAGCTGAATTTAGCCAGGGTTGTGGTTTACCTAATGAGCACAATTACAGATAATATATATACATATTTTTTTGGTAAATGAATTTTGTATCTGGATGTTACAGACTGAATATCATCTCCCTATCCCACCCACCCAATTCATATGTTGAAACCCTAGCCCTCAATATGTATTTCAAGGTAGGGCCTTTTTTAAAATAATTTTTTTATGTTTATTATTTTTGAGAGAGAGAGAGAGAAAGAGAAAGAGGGGCAGAGAGAGAGGGAGACACAGTGAATCCCAAACAGACTCCAGGCTCCAAGCTGTCAGCACAGAGCCTGACGTGGGGATGGTGCTCATGAATCGTGAGATCATGACCTGAGCTGAATTCAGATGCTTAACCAACTGAGCCACCCAGGTGCCCCTCAAGTTAGAACCTTTAAGGAGAAATTGAAGTAAATGAGGTGATAAGGGTGGGCCCTAATCCAATAGGACTGGTATACTTTTAGGAAGATGAGGAGATACCAGAGAGCTCTTTGTCCTTATACACAGAGAGGAAAGGCTATGTGAGAATACAGTGCAAAGTTGATTACCTGTAAGCCAGAAAGAGAGCCCTCACCTGAAATCAATCCTGACAGCACTTTGATCTTCAACTTCTGGCATCCAGAACTGTGAGACAATCAATTTCTGTTATTTAAGCCACCCAGTCTGTGGTATTTTGTTGTGAAAGCTCTAGCTAACACACTAGACACCTTTATCATCTTATATTTATAATTAGACTTAGCTACAGTGATTAAGAATTTATGTGTACTCTCTGGTGCAAGTGGTTGCACAATGAGGCTCTACAAATGAACATGGCATTAATGTTTGTTTGTTTGTTTGTTTATCCATTCAAAGCTACCATTAGTGCTGACGCAATGACTTTAACTTTAGGGAACTTCTGGCTCAGCAGCCATAGCCATATTATCCTTACTTTGTGGCTTCAGTCCAGTGTTATGATAGCATCCTTTCCTCCTTTCTTCCAAAGGAGAGTAAATAACAACCAGAGAGGGAATAACAGCCATTCAGGAGGTGGATTTCAGTTCTACCTCTCCCTTCTTAGCCTCTAAACACGCATGAACAGATAGGACAGTGGAAGACACTCACTCAGCCCTTCTCACTCCCTACACTTGACTGATAATACTATTGATTCTGGGCAGTCTTCTCCTATACTCTCCATCCATTCTCTCCTAAGGTCTAGGTCACCAAAACTGTCAAGAACTGTGCAGAGTCTGAGATTTTATCTTTTCAAAAGCTAACCTATTCCTGTTTCATGGGTGCTGATTAGCGTCAGTTACCCACACTCTTTGAAGAGCCATGCAAAAACACACTGTGAATGTCTGCATACACTGTAGATTTCTACCACAGGAGAGGAGCACTGAGCTTCTGGAATCATCACTTTTCTAGTAAGTTCAAGAAAACCAGCTCTTTATCTGGGCATACACATAACTTCGTCCCTTAAGATAGGACCTTGCATTTTTGGCTTTACCAGTAAGAATGTGAAAGAACACTCAGGGATTCCAGCAATTTATCTCTCCTATCAAAGAGATGGGCTAAAGAAAGCTACCACATAATAATAAAAGGGTCAGTGTTAGGCTATTAGATCTAGGGGAAAAAATAACGCTAAATACAAATAACATGGGTAGAAGGCCTGAAGGCCTGATTTTGATACTTAAGGATAAGCATTCATCTTCAGAGTTAAAAGAAGAGCTGGAGAGTCAAGAGACACTGATCTAGTGAAGACAAATTGATTAGCAAACTATGGGCCACAGGCCAGTTTCCTGCTTTTGTATATAAAGTTTTTTTTTAATGTTTTTATTTATTTTTGAGAAAGCGCAAGCAGAGGAGGGGCAGAAAGAGGGGGACTGAGGATCTGAAATAGGCTCTGTGCTGACAAGCAAAGAGCCCCCCAATGGGTGAGATCATGACCTGAGCTGAAGTCAGATGCTCAACTGACTGAGCCACCCAGGTGCCCCTATATATACAGTTTTAATGGAACAAAGTTATACCCATTCATGCACTTACGAATTGTCTATGGCTGCCTTTTTTTTTTTTTTTTTTTTTTAGTAAGTACAGTTATGCAGTTGCAACAGAGACTGAACAGCCTTGTATTTAAACTATTCACTATTTGGCCTTGTAAGTAAAAAGTGTGCCAATCTCTGATGTATAGATCTCCACATGTATACAATGGAGAAAGAAAAATTTTTAAAAAATTATAATTCATTATACTCCTCTAAATGACTTTTAAAGATACAAAACCAGATGATAAAATAAAAGCTCTATGTTCTTTTTATCCCCAGCTTTACTTAGGTATAACTGACAAATGCAAACTGTGTATATTTAAGGTATGCAACATGGTTTAATACACATACACTGTAAAATCATTACCACCATCAAGCTAATTAATACATCCATCACCTCATCTAGTTGCCTTTTTGGTATGTATGTATATATACATATATATAGATAGATGGGTGTAGGTGAGTAGTTTTTTGGGGAGTGAGAACACTTAAGAGCTACTACATTAGCAAATTTCAAGCAAACTACAAAGTGTTAATGATATTATCTATGCTGTTAACTATATTATTGTAACTTAAAAAATTTTTTTTCTTAATGTTTATTTATTATTGAGAGACAGAAAGACAAAGCATGAGCACGGGAGGGGCAGAGAGAGGAGGAGACATAGAATCTGAAGCAGGCTCCAGGCTCTGAGCTGTCAGCACAGAGCCCAACGCGGGGCTCGAACCCACAAACCGCGAGATCATGACCTGAGCTGAAGTCAGACGCTCAACTGACTGAGCCCCCAGACCCCCCTGTAACTTTAACATTAACTATATTATTAACAATATTATACTATAAAGTATACTTTATTATTAACTATATTGCTGTAACTTTATTATCAACTATATTGTTATTAACTTTAGTCACCATGCTATACACTAGATCCCCAGAACTTATTTCTCATATCCTTTGAGCAACATCTCCCTAGTTCTGCTACCCTGGAGTCCCTGGCAGCCACCATTCTACTCTCTGCTTCTGTGAGTCTGACTTTTTTTATATTTCACATAGAAGTGAGATCATGCAGGATTTGTCTGTGTCTGGCTTATCTCATTTAGCATAATGTCCTCCAGGTTTATCCATATTGTCACAATTGGTAAAACTATAGCAGGATTCTCACACAGAGGGACGGGACACCAGGGCCTTTCTTTCCAGGAAGCAGCTTTATTCATGGTACCTTGGCTCAGAGGGCTAAGACCCAAAAGGCTGTGCCCCGAGTGCAGCAGCCTTTCATATAATTTCTACTTCTTTGTCTCCCATACATGGTAACATACAGACATACAGTTATGACTGGGCAGTCTATGTTACAGAGTCCTGAGGAATGTCACATACAAACATACAGTCTGACTGGACACAGTCCAAGTTACAGAGTCAGGGCTACGCAACCATGTATAGGAGTTGATTGGGCCACACTGCCTTTCTTTGTTCTGAGAAGGCCTCCACCACCTTCCTTAGGGAGCGGCTCTACCTCTACCACAAAATTTCCTTCATTTTTATGACTGAAAGAATATATATGTGTGTGTATATATATATATATATATATATATATATATATACATGCACGTAAATATATACGTATATATTTAGAGTATATATATATATTCTAAAGAATATTCACATATTCTTTACCCATTCATCCACCAGCAGACACTTAGGTTGCTTATATATCGTGGCTATTATTAATAATGCTGCAATAAAGATGGAGGTTGCAGATATCTCTTCAAGGCCTCGATTTCACTTCCTTTGGATATATCCTGGGAAATAGGGTTGCTAAATCATACGGTAGCTCTATTTTTAATTTTTTGAGGAACCACCATCTTGTTTTTTCATAATGGCTATACCACTTTACATTCCCACATCAACAGTGCACAAGGGTTTCCTTTTCTCTGTACCCTCAACAACACTTGTTATCTCTTGTCCTTTTGATAACAACCATCCAAACGTGTGAGGTGATATCTCACTGGGGTTTTTCTTTGCATTTCCCTGATGATTTGTGATATTCAACACCTTTTCATACACCTGTTGAACAACTCTATGTTCTTAAATGAATTCATGAACTCATCTGTCTTTAAATACTTTAACTCTGCAGCATTTAAGATGACTCATCATTGCTGTGATTAGGACATGATTAGACAGAAGTTAAAGCTGATCAACATTTAGGCAGTTTGGTCACTAGTATCTTTCAACACTACAGAGAATTTTATCTCTGAAAGAAATGATATGCAATGCTGAAATGATTTGGGTATGCATAGTTTCTTAATGCAAACAGCTCTAAAGATGCCTGAGGCTAGCCTAAGGTCAAAACCACTAATGTGAACTAAAATCATCATTAAATGAGATTTTTTATGATATTTTAATTAAGCTCATTCTGTCACAATATGAATTGTAAATTTGACCTTTAGAATCCAACTAACTTATAATGTGCATTCGGCATTTCTCCATGTAAATTTTAAAATAAAATTTTAAATTGTATTCCTCGTGCTTTTCAAAAGTAAAGTCTTAGATTGGCAATTTTGATATATATATAGTTTTTAATAATAAATGACAATGGAATACACACTAGGTTTCTATTCTAGAGTATGTGTGATACAATTTGGAATGTATCCACTATGAGAAATAAACCAATAACAAAAATACTCTTCTTACTGATTGTTTCTATAATAGATAGATACAGTTTTAAACCATAGAAATACCATAGAAGTTTCTTCAGTGTTCTAAGGAATCTCTTTGTTTCCTACCTTCCAAATCACAGACTTCACTCTTCTCTAAAAAATTTAGAACGAACAATTATTTGGAATTCTTACAAAGGGAAAACTTTATATGTTTTTTTAATGACTAAGAAACCCCAAAGGACTGTATTTTCTGACCTGCCATACATTTTCTTGATGAGGCAAATAAATCTTGTTGCATAGTGAAGCTAGACTTCCTCTGTAGGAAATCCCCATCTGTTACTACATCCTCAATGTGATCTTGTATCCAATTTTAAAATTAACCACCACAGAAAATAATCTCATGCTTGATGACACTATTAAAACCTGCTTATTTTCTAACTGTTGTGCCATACTATGTTTTACATAACAATACTTTTTAAAGAAAATTTCATATTATTGATATTTTGTGCAAAATAGATAACTTAATTCAATCAAAATGATGAGACTGGTTATGTGATTGAACTGCCAATCCATATTTGTCTCTATTCACTCAGTTTAGTCATGCTCTTGTCCATAACCTACGTAGTTTATGAAAAAATGAGCCTAGTGCACAGCCTAAAACAAAGAAAGTCTCAGAATTCTACCACTGTTAATTTGTATTTATTTTTACTATATACATGAACATTTCTTCTTAATAAGGTTCTCAAACCATGGAGATATCATTATTTTTCTGTTACTGCTCTTTATTAGTGTTCCTCCTCTAATATGGACTTTCACAGAATTTATAATTATCAAGCTAACAAATGGAAGCTGAAGAGAAATCTATCACATCACGATAACTTACATGCTTCCTGAAACAATTATACAATATCCAGGTAAAGTATATTCTAAGTTTGGTTTAAGCGTGATCATGAAAGCATGGCTGAATCCTGTTTGCTTGATTATCCTCTGTCCTCCAAGTTTCTTCAACACATTAGACTAAATTCACGATGCCTCACAAAAATGTTCTTTTGGTGGCAGTCAGTACATAGTTTTCAATTGTTCAACTGCTACCATCACAGTTTTTTGTAAATGTTCTCCTTTTATCTAGATTTATACTTGTCTCTACCATAATCCTTTCCTGTACTTTTCAGACTGTCCTTACATATTAAGAAACTTATTTTGAAGTATCAACTCCTTTGAAAATATTGCCAACTTTACTTCTCAGTGGAAATCTTGCTTTATGTTAGTTATTCCACTCCAAGACCTTGGCTGGCTCTCCTTATGTCTCTCCAGTGGAGGATATTTATATTTTTATTAATGTGACTTTAAACTGCTTAGTGTCAGGTATATTTCTCTTTCTTATTAGCTACTGATCCTACAAAAATTTAATCCACTTAGGCTTAGGCCATTTGGCTATAAACTCTTCAACAACTGGTTCAGAGTTTCTTTTATTCAATTTTTTCCATCCACCTGGGTAACTATCTCATCTAAATAAATGACCCATCCAACATACAAGACTCACAATTCTTGATCTCCTATGTGACTTCCATCATTACTATTATTTTTTGAGAATTTATTTTTAAGTAGTCTCTACACCCAAATATGGGGCTTGAACTCACAACCCTGAGATCAGGAGTCACAAACTCTTCCAACTGAGACAGTCAGGCACCCCATGACTTCCATTCACTTCCAATTTATTTTAACAATTCACTGAGCAAATGACTCAGAAATTCGTTGTAAATCAAAAATCCACTAATTCAAACTACTACTCTGATAACTCCCTTCAATCCTTCTAATTTGTTTGCTCTCACATCTTTCAACTTCATTAGCATCTTCCTCTGATTCTTATAACTTCTTATTTATCACAACCATTTACCATTCATTTTATATTAACTCAACCGTAATTATCTAATGACTGCTATTAATTTCTGTTGTATTAGGGTGATGAAATAAAAGCAGGAATGATTATTCTTCTATACCAATTAAAGTACAGTGGGAACAATGATATAAAATATCAAATTTCACTAATTTCACTTATTATAAGAATATGATCATACAAAAACTAAAAAACAATAATTTCAATAAAATGGAAAATTCTGAGATAAGAAAAAGTTTGGTATATCAAATAAACTATATATATAAATAAGGAAAAGTCTCCAATTTATGTATTAGAGGATAGAATAATGTTTAACTTTGGGGAGAAAAGGAGGTAGTGATTAGAAATAATAAAAGACAGACATATTTAGAATTTTTCTGGTGTTCAACTTGGTTCCGTTTTATGGCAAAAATTCCATTGCATAGCTATACTACATATCATTTATTCATTCATCTGTTATGGGTATTTAAATCATTTCCCCCTTTTAGTTATTATGCATAATGCTGTAGTAAATATTTGTATGTAAGTTTTTGAATGGAGATATGTTTCCATTTCTCTTTTGCAGATACCTGCTGTATATCAGTTGGGGAGTGCTGTCATCTCAACAATATTAAGTATTCTGACCCATTTCCACTTATTTAGGTCTTCTTTCTACAGTAGTTTGTAGTTTTCAGAGTCAATCTTTTGCACATTTGTTAAATTTATTGCTAAATATTTGATTTTTTTAGGTATTATTTTAAATGGAATTGTTTTCTTAATTTCATTTCTTAATTGTTTATTGCTAATAGAGAGCCATACACATTATTTCACATATATTCTTCAATCCTTCTGAAATAATTTACTAGATCTAATTTTCTTTTAGGATTTCTTAAATCTAAAATCATGACATTGGTGAATAGAGACTGTTTTACTTCTTTGTAATCTAGATAGCTTTGAGTATTTTTCTTGCCTAATTGCCTTGGTTAGAATTTCTAGCACAATGCTGAATAGAAGTGTTGAGAAAATATATCCTTGTCTTTTCCCTGAATTTGGAGGGAAAGCATCCAGTCTTTCACCATTAAATTTAATATTAGCTGTGTGTTTTTCACATATGCCCTTTATAAGATTGAAGAAATTCTTTCTATTCCTAATTTGTTGAGTTTTTTCTTTCTTTCTTTTTTTTTTCTACAAAGGTTTTGGATTTTTGTCAAATGCTTTTTCTGTATCTATTTACATGGTCATGCAATTTTTGTTTTTTATTTTATTGATACATCACATTGATTGATTTTCTTAAGCTGAACCACTCATGAATTCCTTGGATAAATTCTACTTTGTCATAGTGTATAATTCTTTTTTTTTATGTTGATAGATTTGGTTTGATTGAATTTTGGTGAGGATGTTTGTGTCCATATTCATAAGACATATTGGCTTTATATTTTTATTTTTTGGATTCTTTGTCTGATTTTGTATGAGGGCAATTAATCTGGCCTCCTAAAATGAATTGGCAAGATTTAATTATATATATTTTTTAAAGTCTGTGAAGAATTTGAATTAATTCTTCCTTAAATGTATGGTAGAATTTAGAAGGCATCAGGCCTGGGCTTCCCATTGTGGATAGGTTTTGATTTCTAATTCAATCTTCATGTGTTACAAATCTCTTCAGATTGTCTCTTTCTTCCTCAGTTTGTCACAGTTTGTGTTTGCAGGAATTTGTCCAAAGCATCTAAGCTATATAATTTTTTGTTGTACAATTCTATCATTTAAGTTCCTTGTATTTCTTTAAGTTAGTAGTGATGTCCCCTCTTTCATTTCTTATTCTAGTAACTTTTCTTGGTTAAGGTAGAGTTTCTGCTGATAACTAAGGTTTTGATTTTATTGGTTTACTTTATTTAAGTGATGAATTATTTTCCTTTTGGTACTTCAAGATTTTCTCTTTGTCTTTGACTTTTGGCATTTTCCCTATATGGCCTGTTCACAGTTCAATTTGTGTTTATCTTACTTGGTATTCATTGAGCTTCCTGGAGGTGTAGGTTATTGTTTTTCAATAAATGAGAAAGTTTTCTGCCATTATTTTAAAAAATATTTTTAGTGTCTTTCTTCTGTCTCCTCTCCTTCTGGTTTTTCATCATGTGTATATTGGTACTCTCGACAGTTTTCCACATTTCTCTGAGGCTCTCTTCATTTTTCTTCATTCTTCGTTTATATTGATCTATCCTAATGTTTGTTTTTTTTTCTTTTCATAGTTCAAATCTACTGTTTAGCCCCTCTAGTGAATTTGTTTTTAATTAATAACCTTGATTATTTGTTACCAATTTTAAGTTTACAGAAAGATTGTGTGAAAAGCACAGAGAGTTACTATAATACCCTCTCACACTGCACCCCTCAGTTTACCCTATTATTAACATTTGTGTTAGTGTGGTACATTTATTACAATTTATCAGTCAATATTGCTATATTATTTTTAGCTATAGTTTACATTAGGGTTCATTCTTTGTGCTGTATATTCTGAGTTTTGCCAAATATATAAAATTTATCTACCTTTAAAATATCATACAGAATAGTTTCACTGCCCTTAAAACCTCTGTGATCTACCTATTCATTCCTACTTTCCTTTTACCAATCCAGTGACAACCACTGATTTTTTACTGTCTCTATAGTTTTGCCTCCCTTAGAATGTTCTATAGTTGGAATCATACAGTATGTAGCCTTTTCATACTGGCTTATTTTATTTAGCAATATTCATTTAAGATTCAAGTATTTTAATGGCTAGTTTATTTTTTGTCACTGAATATTAACTTGTTTCATGCATGTATCAGTTTCTTTATACATCTGCCTACTTGGTTGCTTCCAAGTTTTGACAATTATGAATAAAGCAACCATAAAAATCATTATGCAGATTTTTACATTAAAATAATTTTTAAATGCATTTAAGTAAATACAAAGCACAGTTGCTGGATCATATGATAAGGATATAATTAGTTTTGTAAGAAACTGACGAACTATTTTGCAAAGTGGGAGTTTCTTTTTGCATTACGACCAGCAAGGAGTAAGAGTTACTATTGCTCCACATCCTTGATAACATTTCACCATTTTGGGTTTTGTTTGTTGTTTAAATGTTTACTTATTTTGGGGTGGGGGAAAGAGGAGCAGAGAGATAGGGAGAGAATCCCAAGCAGGCTCCATGCTGTCAGCCTAGAGCCCAATGTGGGGCATAATCTCACCAACCATGAGATCATGATTGAGCCAAAATCAATAGTCAGATGCCTGATCAACTGAGCCATCCCCCACGCCCCATATTGTTTTGGATATTTGCAAATCTAATAGGTATATAGTGGATTCTCATTGCTTTTATTTATTTATTTATTTATTTATTTATTTATTTAGCTAGTTATAGAGAGACCACATTCATAAGCACAAGTGAGGGGAGGATGGGAAGAGAGAGATACTCTTAAGCAGGCTCCACATTCAGTATGGAGCTCAATCTCATGTCCCTGAGACCATGACCCTGAGATCATGACCTGAGCAGAAATCAAGAGTTGGATGATTAACCAATTGAGCCATCCAGGCGCCCCAACTCTGCTCCTTTAATTTGCAATTCCTTAAAGACATATGATGTTGGGCATCTTTTCATATGCTTATTTGCCAACTGTGTATCATGTTGGTGAGGTGTATATTCAGATCTTTTGCACATTTTTAATCTCCATCCAATGTAAGGTTGAAAAATATTATTTCTCTATGAGAATATTACTCAAAACAATTACATTTAATTGTGACACTATGACCTGGAAATGATGCTGAATAATTTTATTTTGCATAACCATTTTAGATTAATTAGTGTAGTAGAAAGTATATTATTACACTCTAAAACACTTTATTATTTTACCCTACTTTATCACATCTTTCTATTGCCTTTACTAAAAACAAAAAAAACAAAAAAAACAATGTGTTTGTGATTCTAATTTGGTCTCGAAGAATACCATTTTTAATAATACATTGTATTCTTTTATTTTAACATGTTCACCAAAAAAAAAAGAGCATTCAGGTAGGAACAAAAGTTTATAAAATTGTTTTAGGTAATCTTTCCTCTTGACATCAAAAGTTCACACAATATCTTTCATAATATCTTTACTAATATGTTTCTAGCTAACATCTGAAACAGTTATGTCATGGATGACTTCACTAACTACATTAATTTTAATAAAAACACAAAACCAAAGCCATGGTAGGGAGGCACTGTCACAAAATGAATAAACACATGGGTTCTGGTGCACTATTATCTAGATCTGAATCCTGGACATATTGCTTAACACGTTTGTAACTGCACAAATTACTTGGTGTCTCTGCAATGCAGTCTTCCTATCTGTAATATAAGAATGAACAATAATATTGAAGAAATTTAGTTCAGAGGCAGTACAATTTAAAATTCAAACCCTAAGTGACATAAGAAGTTCAATAATCTGTTGATTAAAGATAACCCTGTATGGCAGATGCACTATGATTTGTAACTGAAGAATTTCATAATATCCTTAATTTTGAAATTAAAACCTGTTAGAAGAAGCATTGCCAGAAAGCAGCATTCTTAACATGAAAACTATCTAAGGGCTATGTGCACTCCGAAATAAAAGGAAATGCTGCTGAAATTCAAACTTGGAATGCATAGCTTATGAGAAAATAATTATATCCCTGGTTTTGAGAGAAGAGTTACTTTAAGTATTTGGGGATTAAAGTTATTGCTGACTGTGATTCCCCCACCCCATGCAGTAATAGTGGCTTATCAAATAGAAAACATGGGTTCTTACTCTAAATTCAACTGACTCTATTAAGCATTAATGCTTTTTGTGCGTACCTCACTGGCATGTAAGACTGGAGTCAAAGATACAGAAAAGGCTCAGTAGCAGCAGTAGCCAATTCCACTTTTTAAAACTGCTCAATGGTTCTCTCATCATGGTCTCAGGAAAACCAAATATGCAGAACAAATAATCCACCCCATTAAAATTCATTATTAAAGAATCTCAAGCAGCACTTCTGCTGAGATGGCACAGAGCCACCTGCCCTAGTGCCTCATCATGATTTTGGAGGGCTTCTACTAGCTGTGATGTGGGCTTGTGAAAAGAGGAGAGAATAGTGTAGCCTGCAGTGTTACGTCATAAAGACTGCCTGCTATAATGAAGTTGGAGAAATTGTTTTATTGTGCTAAGTATACCATGAAGCACTGAAAAATAGAAGAGATCAGCACTTGGGGATATCTCAAGTACTTCTTCCTCAAACTGACTGGAGGCGACCGGCAGTGAGACAAGTCATATTAGAGGTATCTATCCAACAACTGTGAAATTGCAATGTATACTGACAGAGTCGATGTACGAAATCTATTATAGCTGGCAATTTTCCTTAGAGGTACTAAAATGTCACTATTGCTTTTACGCTCCTAGTCTAAAGGAGTTCACTCTCTTCTTTCCAACACACAATTGTGTGAAGTCCACACTTCTTTTGTGTGACATTTAGGAGAAAAAAAAAAGTTTTCTTCAAGAGGATTTACTGTAATCCAAACCTTTCAGATTTACAGTTACAAGATCCATTACGATGTATTTACCTGACTTTCATTTAGGTCTACAGTTGGTCAGAAACTTACGTACTTTGTATGTTCTTATAGCTGAAGGTGGAAAGTATTTTAGAATACTTTCCCAGGTAGATCCTTTACTATTCAAAGATACTTTTATCCCACTTGCCCACTTATTTCCCCCAATAGGTCTCATATCAAGATATTCAATCCAAGCTATGGGACAGATATGTTCATAACCTGGAGTGCCTGTGCTCATATATTTGTCTTCACATCACAATTTTGCAGTAGTATTATGGAGCCCACAGAGTACCCTAGTAATTGCTTTTCTTTGTGGTACTTTAAAATGGACCATTTTTGCAGCTGCTACAATCTTTTATACACAATTCTGGGGAAAAAACAAAACACATGGGGCTCAGAAGATATAACCACAGGAATCAGCAGAGGAAACAAGGATGAATCCTTTTCTTGTTTGCGGAAGCTTGCTGCCAAACACAACTGTGAGATGCAGCACACTACAGAAATTTACAGTGGATAAAATTTCTCACACGTGGAAACATTCCTATTCCAACAGTTATTTATTTTTGATCTAGTATTAAAATTTTTTGTGTTATTTTCTATAGTCTTCTGAGATCTGAATTCTCTAATTGTAATGGCAACCTGCAATCGCAGTACAACAGACACTCTGAGAAGAAATCATTAATTTAGATTAAGGATGAAGTGACTCTTTAGAGATCATAGAAACACTTTAGACTGAAGATATTCAAGTATTGCATTTCTTACATTAGGGAGAATTAAGTAATGTTTCATTGTAAAGATGTGTCTGAAAAACACATAGACACTTAAAATGTCTAGCCATTTTCTATCTTCAGGAAATAGTGGAATATTTAAATATCTGAAAGTAGACCTACAAAATACATTAATAATGAAAAAAATAAGATAAAAAATAAGAATATGGCTATCTTAATGTGGCTGTCATCTCTTTGTGTACATTTTTCTTAAAGTAAAATTATATTGTAAAATCAGATTATTGAAACGTTTTATAGAATTAGATAATATATTCAGAGAAGTGTATAAAAAAAAGAATAATTTTATAAATACAAAGTCAATTGGGTAAATGGAGCCCAGTTGAAGACACAGAATGATATTAACCCTTGAGAAATCTCTGGCCCCTTTCCTGGATGAGCATTCCTTCATGATGAGTACCCTTTTCATTCCTCCCCAAAACACACACTATCCTCATTTATTTTGGTTTATCATTTATCTATTTCAAATTTTAATGAACTAAAATCATACTGGATGCATTATTTCTGCCTAATTACATGTGTATACACTATGTTTTACACATTTATTTACTGATTAAAGTATATTTTCCCACATATTCAGATACCTCATATATAGAACTGCTAAGTCATCAGGACTGAATGTTTTCTTTAATTTTTTTTTCAGTTTATTTATTTTGAGTGAGAGAGAGAGAGAGACAGAGACAGAGAGAACACACGCATGAGCGGGGGAGGGGGAGAATCCCAAGCAGTCTCCTGGCTGTCAGAGCTGAGCCTGACATGGGGTTTGATCCCACAAACCAAAGTCCACCCAGCTGTGTTCATTCCTTCCTGTCCTTCAAAGTACTTGACAGTCTCCTCCAAGGCCTTTGTGTGTGTGTGTGTATGTGTGTGTGTGTCCTGGTTGTATGTTTTGTGTTGGTGAATGAGGTCAGATCCCACAAACCTGAGCCGAGATTAAGAGTCAGACGCTCAACCAACTGAGTCACCCAGGTGCCCAAGGAATCAATGTTTTCAATTTTCCTAACTAAGCCAAAATGTTTTCCAGAGTGTTACAGCATTTTAGGGTTTTTATCATATATTAAATAAGAACTGATCCAAAATATTATCAATACAAGTTGTGTACAAGTTCTCCAAAGAAAAAGAATGAATAGAGTAAAAATGTGTGTGCATGTGTGTTTATATGTATGTATCGCTCTTGATAGAGATTTATAAATATATAGACTTTAATACATATGTATAAATTTCTCTATGTATATAAATATACAAACCTATATTTCTATATAAACTAGAGAAATAAACACACAGAATTATCTATATCTATAAATCTCTATCTCTAAATGCACAGAATTGAAAAATAAAGAGATTTAATTTCTTCTAATGACAGAGAGTAGAACTTTACACCATCCTAATCTCAAACTCTATTCTGGCCCCTGGACAAAGTGGAGACATAAAAGCTTGACAATTTTTTTATTTACATTAATTTTCTACATAAAAAAATTTACCTAGATACGTAGTTTCTTTTTTAGTTGGTGATAACTGTTTTTTTACACTACAACATCCCGATTTTCTAAAACTTCTATGGCCCAATATCACATTTTTTTCTTAATACTTGAGTGTTTATAGCATTATGAATTACATAAATATTGGTCATTACTATGACAATTTTGTTATGCAATATTTTGCTTTTTATCACTGATTATTTTTTACTTGCACAGATTTTATATAGCTATAACTATCTTATTTCCAGTTGCTCAAAAAATCTAATACAGTAATTCTCAATGTGTGGCCCCTGACCAGAAGCAGCAGCATAATCTTAGGCTATTTAACAAAGAAAATATGATTGTGACATATACAGGACAAATTACCATATTACAGAAATTAATATTTTCTCACATAAAGACATTCATGTGGAATAAATCTTAACTGAGACAATTTTTAATGTCGTTCAAACAATTGTTTTTATTTCCATTATTCATACATATATGCATCTATGTTACATGTTCTTGTCTTTATTTTATTAATCACATTTCTTTATTTTATTTATTAACCTAATGAGACAAATCTAAAAGTTAGTAATAAAAGAGACAAAGGCAACACTTGATAGACTGGATGTGAAAGTAAAGTGTTCCCATTATCACTCAGGTCACACGTTTTACCTAGTAAAATTCAATCTTTAACAGGTCTTTAAGAATGCAAAATAGGAAGAAGAAAAAAGTAATACCACAGTGTCTGAACCTGAGCACAAGAGTAAAATCAAGTTTAAAGAATGAAAGTAGAGAGTAAAGAAGCAACAATATGACTCCATTTCTAATGAAATTTTTAATCCCTTTAAAGCTCTCTGCTTAATTATATATTCTTTAACAGTTCTTTTTGAAATTTTCCTGCTTCCTAATACCTTAAGTTTTCTCCTATGTCACTTGGTGTTCACTTTATCACACCATCCTGCATATATATGAACTGTTTAAAATATCTACTACTGTCTTACAAATGTCCCCAAAACCAGTGACTTAAAATGATACAGATTAATCATTTCCCATAATTTTGTGGGTCGGCTGCGTGCTTCTCTGGTGATCTTGCCTGGAATCCTTCCTCTGGGGTTAGTCAGCGTGCAGCTTGACTGGAGTTCAATGTCTAAGACAGTTTCACTCATGGTCAGGTGTTTGAAGCCTTAGCTAGAATGACTGAGTCTCTTTCCCCATGTGTTCCTTCATTCTGGAGCTTTATCACAGCATAATATTCTCAAAGTTCCAAAAGAACAACAGAGAAAGCTGCAAGTTTCCTTAACATTGAGGCTCAGAAATCTCCCAGTGTCATTTCATTGCATTAATCAGAGGAAAAGATCAGATCCAAGGGAAGGGAAATGTATGCTACCAATTGATGGAAGAATCAGCAAAGAATTCATGGCCATTTTTAAACGACCTCAATATTTAACTTTTACTATTTATTATCTTTTTAAGTAAACATCTAATCAAATGACTATAATCTAAGTTTATTTTTTGTTTTTATAAAACATTTCCACATCGGTACTAATTCAATGTTACAACAAAAAATCATGTCAGCAAATTATTTTTATCATATATGGGCTTTATATAAACTATGCTCATTTAAGATCATCCTATTCAATATTAGTTTGATTCTGGTAGAGAATCACTGGGTATATTTAAGCCATATGTTGTTTTGCTGAACCCATGAACATTATATAGGCAGGGATATTAGATTCCTATTTAATCAAGGTTATCTATATACACAGAGCCTTAATGAATAAATATCTACTTGAATGTGACTAAAAAGGTACAGTATATGCACCCTGATAATCCATTGGTAATCAAAGCCAAGAGCAAAATCTAATTTGGGAAAAAGATAATTAAAATGTAAGTTATCAAAAAAAGAATGCTTCTTTTATTTTGGTCTTTTCCTTTTTCATGCATCAGACTGCTTAGCTGGTAAAGACGAAACTAACAAAAATTTAAATATATTAAATATGTATGGGATGATGGAATGATGCCTAGAAAAGAGAGAATGACCTTTGTAAAAGACCATAGTAAAATTAACTTATTCAAAATTAGGTAACAAAATTAATTTTTCATGCCCAATTATTTCAAAATAATTTATGCCACAAAATGCAGATTTTTCAAACTGTTTTTTTAAATTATGAATTAATTAGTAACAAACACAGTCTCTACTTTGTGGATAACAATAAGGATTACTCCTTAGACGAAAATAAAATGAATACTGTCTCCTGTTGGTGCATTATTGTTATTCTTAGATTAACTTGTAGGAAGCTGGCACTAAGAAAATTAGATGGGATGAACTGAGTGCCATGTTGATTTGTTCAGTGAAGGAATTAAAATAAGCATGTGAAGTGGACAGTCACTTTAGATACTGCTGAGTGGTAGTCTTTTATATTATTATTTGGAAATACATTATATCTATTATTATATAAAATGTATGAGAAAAGTAGATTTTTATAATGAAACGAAATCATTATATTTCTCGAATGTCTGAAATTTGCTATGCTTTGTTCTGAATGCTAAGGGTATGAGAGAGAGAGAGATGGAGACAGAGACACACACACAGAAAAATTAATGAAGAGAGAGGTGTTTATATAAAGTTAAATTTATGATGCATTCATCTTTCCTTCTTAGCTATATAAAATTAAACCCAATTTTACTGGTGAAGAAATATAATCTAAGGTTATTTTGATAAAGGTGGCATTAATCTTATCACCATCATTCACTTACTGGAGGTCACTGCTTAATTCATAGACATGAAACATCATTAAATGTTCACAGAGGGCAGCAAAATGGGAAAAAAATGTTAAAGCAGATACCTAGGGCACAGGTTTTATCTTGGGTTCCAAAATTCATTTCAATTCTTGCCATGGGGCTAGAGTTTGGGTCTGGTCCCAAAAAACACTAGTTGCAAACATTTTAATGGTGATCTTTAAGAGACTTACATTCCATAATTTTACTCCGGAGATAGCTACTGAGTACCTAATATGTTCAAGACACTGTGTTTGGAGTTGGAGATATGAAGATGACCAAAGCTCAGCCCATAACGTCGAAGATCTAATAAGTAGTGGGGAAGAGATACAGATATCATACCATATGCTAATTCTTAGAATGAGAAAAAAACTGGGACCAAATCTCAGGCTTGCCAACAAATAGCTGAACTTGTTTGCTTTCTTCTTTACTTGTGCCTGCCTCTTCTGTTATCTGCCTTCAAGGGACATTTCTCCATAGCTCAGTCAGAGTGTAGAGCTTTTTGAAATGCAAAAGAGTGACAACACAACTCAAGTTTCTACCCTCTCAGATGGAACAGTCACCCTTCTACCTCTCGGCATTAATGACTCCTACATATCAATCGTATATATGCTCAGTTATCATTTCCTCAGTATAATCATGCCTGATTTCTATGACTTAAACACCTCTAACTTAGAACATCTTAAATTTGTTAATGATTGCCCATTTTGTGTGATTATTGATTAACATCTTTCTTTTTCTGGATAATGCTTATTATTGAAGGGTAAGAGCTTGAACATAGTACTTTAAAAAATAATATACACTCATGAAATACTTCTAAATGAAGACTCTTCATACGACTGCATATTAGTTTTCTCTCATGTTCACTATTCTTACCACACACTAAACAAAGAGGTATGTAGAAATTATTAAAAAGGACTGGATATCTCTTAAACCTTGATTGTGGTGATGATATAATGGAGGTTTCCATATACATACATATACACATCATACCTTAAATGAATGAGTATTAAACTTATTCATTCATTCAAAATTATATATTAAGTATTTCCTACATGCCTACTGTTTGGCCCTTGAGGTAGAGTGTTTAATCAAATAAGACAAAGTTCTTGCCATCACAAAGTATACAGCCTAGTGAGGAAGATAAAGAGTAAATAAGTGATCAGTAATGTGAAGTGGTTATAACTGCTTTGAATTCAAACAGTGCAGGACCACAAGCTAGGAATAGGAGAAGATTTTAGAAAGAATGGTTGAAAAGGCCTTGCCTGTAGAGGGGATATTTGGGGCAGCACCTTGACTGAATGGAAGTACTTAGCTACATTAATATCCAAGGGAGCTGGTTTTCAGGTGAGAGGAACAACTAATGCAATGAGCATAAGGGGAAAGTGCTTGGAGTATTTGAGGAACTACAAGGAAGCAGTGGGGATGGGGCAAGATGAGTGCAAGTGAAAATCAGGGAGATGAGATTTAAGCAGAAATCAGGAGCCATAAATATATGGCCTTCCAAGTCAGGAAATGGATACTGGATTTTATTCAGAGTTATGAGAAAATATTTTGAGTTCAGATTTATATTTTGAAAGAATTATCCTTGCTTCTGTATGAAAAATAGATTCTGTGAGAATAAGAGATAAAGCAGAGTGATCAAGTAGGGGTTGATTTCCACGTTTTAGGTGAACAAGGATGGCAGATTAGACCAGAGTGTTAGAAGTGAACATGGAGAGTAATGGTCATGTTCAGTATTTTATTGATGCCATCAACAGGATTTCCAGGTCTATTAGATGTGAAGTTGTTGAGAGAGTGAGAAGCCAAGTGTTAGGTTCTGACTTACACGATTAAGAGAGTTGATTTTTTTAAAACAAGGAATCCTTGAGAAGGAGGCTATTTGTGTAGGGTAATAAAAAGTTTAGATCCGGTCACATTAACTTAGTAATTACACCAGCATAATAAAGTAGGACTCTCCTGAATGAAGGTATGTTTACAGGCCTCACTATCTATTAAAATTCCAGCAACTGTCTGGAGTTTAAAGAACACATAATGGCAGGAACATAAATGTGTGTGATGTTATCACATACATCAAATTTTACCTTCATAAGACTAAACTTATATCACTCTGGGAGCAATTAAAAATACAGAAGAAAAGTCCATCTCAAGACTATGACATTAGAAGGTTAGAAAAATGAAAAGGATTCGGTAGGACTAAAATATAAGATTTTTAGCAGATGGAACAATGGGAGACTAAAGCCAAATTAAATAGGATCAAAGGATACATATATATTCACCTATGATAGCTACTGAGAGTTTTCCAAACCTGTTATCAATTTACAAACCAATCACCTATGTATGAGTGTCACAGTTCATCTCTATCCCCATCAACCCTCAATATGTTTTATCATGTTTAAGTGTCCTTTGGCCATTTTAAGTTGACAAAATTATTTTTCCCCATCTGTTCCTCTAAATACTTATTATTTCATCATTAGGACTTAAATCTCCAATCAATTGAAATTAATTTTTGTGTATATTTGTGCTAAGATGAATATTGTCTTTCTCCATGTTTCTCCATATCTTATTAACTAACACTAATTATTGAAAAGATTTATTTTCACCACTGTAATGCACTGTCACCTTTATGTGAGGTTGTCTTTTAACTTCCAGGGGACCAAATTCTAAGCTATAAACCATTCTGTTATTTTTATGTGGATATGTGCTGCAATATCTCCCACCCCACAGTCTCTGCTTTTTCCAACACACATGTGGCTATTTTATGTAAAGGTTTCCCCAGACACATGGTATTTACTCAGAATTAGCAAATGCCAACAGGACTTTTCAACCAAAGTAACTGCACATTTGCCTTAGCAATTAAAAGTGGTGAAGGGAAGGGACGGAGGGAAGGACGAGAAGGAGGTAGAGAGGGAGGAAGGAATTAGGGAAAAAGAGAATGAGGGAAGAGAGAGAAAGAAAGAGAAAGAAATAAGAGGAAGCACAAAGTTTGTTCACTGTTTGGACTGTTACCTAGGACATTCTAGCCATTATGATACTAGCTGAAATTTTTTTATATACACTTTCTCCATTATTTATTTAAAAATTTATTTATTTAGAGAGAGAGTGAAAGAGTGGGGAAGAGCAGAGAGAGGGGGAGAGAGAGAGAATCCCAAGCAAGCTTCATGTTGTTAGCACAGAGCCCGATGTGGGGCTGAAACTCAAACCATGAGATCATGCCCTGAGCTGAAATCAAGAGTCGGACACTTAACCGACTGAGCCAACCAGGGATCCAGACATTTTCTCTATTATTAACTAAATCATGCAACAAAAGGGAACAATTTATTTGTGACTGACATTCAATCCTATGGAAATTGGTGTGAATTAATAATTTTATTTTCTAATTTAAATTATTAATATAACTTACCATCTTACTATATCATGCACTATATCAAATATTATTGTACTATTCCTAAAAAGGGATGTGTTTTAATATTTTAGCAATTTTTATGTCCATACTGGTGCTTATAGATTGAAAGCCAGCTATGAGGAGATAGCCAAATAATGGTGGTGTCACAAATATCAAAATGGCTTAAATAAGAATGAGAAGTCAACAATGCCATCTGACAACAGTGAAATCCAGCATATTCTGATATATATTTTTAAGATCAAAATGTTTGTTAATATTAATAACGATAATCACCTTTTGTTGAGTGCTTGACACATTTGGGCACTGTACCTAACACTTCCATGCATCATCTAATTTAATTACAACTCAATGAGGCTTAAATTTAAATTATGCATATTTTATCATGAAGGAAGTTGAAATGCAGAGGTGAGATTGTGAGACTAAGTTCTCATGACTGGTAAGTTCTAAAGGCCACATTAAAAGATATTTTTACTCCGGAGCAACTTTTCTTATTCATTATGCAATACTTACTACTTCTATTTTAGTATTATAATTTATGATTCACAAGAAAATGGTCTCTACTGAAAAGCCACAAAATATTCATTCTATTAATAGTGTGAAGAATATATCTTAGAAAATTTATTTTTTCAGGCATTATCCAAGGATCTAATGACATTTCAAAGACTAAATATGTGTGTGTGTGTGTGTGTGTGTGTGTGTATATGTAGGCAGATAGATACAGATATGGTGGGAATGGCTTAACTATGGTAAAGAAAAAATTTAAAAATTTAAATATTTTATTGATTGTTTTGTGAATATTTTAGGATTTCCTTCCTTCAGTCTTTCTTTCAATCTTTCTTTACTTTTTCAAATTATTTTATCAATGAAAGTAGTTCTACCCATAGAGACAGAGAATACTCCTTTTGAAAAAAAAGTATCTTAAACTTTACAATCGTATTATCTGTACATGATCAAAGAAAGAAGGAAAAGTATTTACTTGCAAGTGATTTAAATAACCATAAGCTTTGTATAGTTCCAATACTTCATAGAAAAGGAGCTTTATAGAGTACCTGAAATTTTCTTCAGGTGGCTAAATGAGTGAGCACTTAAAGCAAACAAGTTAGGTTAACCCAAGTGACATTACAGACCTCTGTGTCAGAGACTAAACTAGAGATCTGATCTCTATGTGCAGGTTTTGATCACTGAATGTCTAACTGAAGGTTTCATTTGTAGATATTACCCTTAGCCTCCTGAACAGAATTTCATAACAGTAATAAATAAATGAGAGTAAAACCAGCTAGGAAATACGGAGATGAGAGACTACATATATACACATTTTGTTTCCAGAAATGGATTTTAAATTTAGTAAGTAGAGTGTCTGAGTCATGGACTAACCACTAATTATCTCTGAGGATTTAGATGATTTTGTTAAAATGTCTGAGTCTCAATGTCATCTGTAAAAAAGGTCATAATTAAAGCTAAAGTATACAGATTTCAAATAATTAAATGGGACATGATATAATATGCGAAGGCAGACCATAGTTCCTGGAATATAGTACAAAGTGAGTGTTATATATTATTAGTAGTTGTTGTAAGAATCTCATCCAGATATTCTCTACATGGGTGACAAATGGTTAGTGCACAGAAACAGTGAGTGCACTAGCTTCACTCTAAAAATCCTGTGCGACTGTAACTCTGATAGAAATATAATGAATACAACTTAGACAAAGTAAAATGAACAAATGAAAGCCAGAATCCCCTTGATTTCTTTTGTGAACTCACTCAATCCTAGAAAATTCATTTTTCTCACTTCCTAAGACACTACTTCTCTCTGAGTTTTCTGGTCCTGAAAAAAATGAGCCTAACTGGAATTATGATGAGGCACAAATAAATTCTTGTCAGGCTACCATGACCAATCATGAATCACTTCCAGAAAATAATTATTCAGAAACACTCCATATTACAGTCTACAGAATCATTTCAACTCAACTGGTTTGATTCCATTTTTTTCCTTTTTAATTTAAATTCATGATGTCACAAACACCACAGACTGAAAAAAAAAAGAGTATCCTTTTCTCTTTCCATGTCAATGTGACAGATCTATATATTCTGGGTTGGGAAACAATAGAAAAATAAGAAGCCAAGCCAAGACAGGATTCGGACAGGATACTCTGTTTACACTCCACTTCCTTCACAACCCCTCCTGTCTATACTGCACTTCTGGAATAAATGATGGATAATGGTCTTTCCACAGGTGATGGTGCATCTTTAATTAGAGCAAGGCTAAACCTGCAGGTTTTAAGCAACATTGTAAGTGTGGTTTAATCTTGCTTTCATCCAAGTATACAAATTTCATGAAAATTCTCATGGAAAAGAGTAAGAATACATTCAAATGTATTTTTAAAAGCACTATTCTCCCTTCTTTAAAATGAACAATTTTATAAGGCAATTCTAGTGTCAGCTATTTTAACAGAATCCAAAAGAGAAAAGCACTTTCAAAGTTTGCAATGAATCATCCCTACTAAAAGAACAACTAATTTCATTTTTCTTAGTTCTTTCTAGCTGTGCAACTAAAATTGCCTTGTGTAAATTAGTATGAGATTTTTGTTGGGAGAAGCACAGCTTGAGGTTGTAGAAAGCCTCTAACACTTATGTCTTATCAGCAATATGCTTTTCTGTTTTGTGATCACAAGTTTTCCCTGTCTCCTTTTTACTGAAAAGTCCTGCTGTTTCTTCCCCACACATAGCAAGTGTTATGTCCCCCTGGGCTACAATACTGAGCATACTGACACATACTTGTTTCTGTTCCCTTGATGGTGATTTAGACTGAAGGGAGCTTATTGGATTTTTTCCCCCAAGATTTCCTAGCATAATGTGTTGAGCTTTTTAACATAACAGTACAATTAACATCTATTTAAAAAATACTGAGTAATGTGAGAAATAATTTTTTCTCTAAATTTACATCACATAATTTGTTGAAATTAAATGAGAATGCAACATCATTTCATTTTCAGTAACTTATTGTAATGAAAGTTGAAATAAAATATTGTTCTTTTCTCAGTATATATACTCAAATATCTTACAATTTTATACAGCTTTCCAATTAAATGTAGTATCGACACTGGTATTATATTGAAAATATTTTTATGTAGTCTCCTTAAAATGTAACTTAAAAATTTGAATATCACTTATAAAAACCTTTACAATATACACATGAATTGTTCTTGTTTCTAGTAAGGAAACATTCCAACATATGCCAATATATAGTTTATAATATTAAGAATCATACTAAATTTAGTAACTTTCAAACATCTATGTACATATAAAATATTTTATTAACAGTTAACATTTTCTTGTCATTACCATCTTAATAATATTAACATCACTTATCATTTTAAATGTAAACTGGTACAAACCAACCTTCACTTGAAGATGGAAAAATTATTTGCAAAGATCAAATGATTAATTTACTTCTATTTTACAGGTAAATACGATTCATGATTACACCCCTGCATAAAACAGTAAAGAATGGACACTGATCTAGGTGTTGAGCCTACAAAATCTAAATATCCAAAATCTTACAGGATTCAACTTAATAATGTTAAGTTAATAAGTAAATATGGTTCTGTATCTTTTATACATTTATAACGCTGGTAACATCAATTAAAACTAAAATTTTGGTCAAATAAATATAGTTTCAGATAAAATGATCACTATTTGGTGATAGGAGTTTTATTGACTGTTGATCCTCCTACATGAAAACCAACACTTCCATATATGTAATAATTTATTTATTTTTTTATTAAAATGAAGCATTGGCATGAAGAGAAGATTAAGTTATTCAACCTCAATCAATGTCTGTGGTGTTAAGATTAAAGTTTAACCAACCTTAGTTATAGAAGTTAAAAGGTCAATGGATCTAGTAGAGAGAGGATAATGTGTAAAAGTCAAGATGACAGAGCTGAGGTGACTGACTAGGTTCAGACCTCAGCCTCACTGCTGATTAGATGTGGATCTCCAGAAATTTTGCTTAGCCTCTTACCTATAAAATATACCTACTTCAGAAAGATCTTATATGATTTACATAAGTGCTTAAGACAAGTAGAATGTGTAATACAAAAACTATCATTAGTATTATTATTTAAGAAATACTCCTTTTAGACCAAGAGAACATTTTTAGTTTGCTGTTTTAATATATATTGCCTTCTTCACAGATTTAAATTTGAGGTATTTACCTACACCGGCAAATGATACCATGAGCCAAATCAGGCTCACCATCTGTTTGTGAAATAAAGTTTTATTAAAACACAGCTCTGCTCATTCATTTATGTATTATCTATGACTGCTTTTTCACTACAACAAAGGTGAGAAATTTCAAGAGACTACATAGCCTACAAAGCTGAAAATATTTACTCTCCGTCCCTTTACAGAAAAAGTTTGCCAGCTCCTATGTGGGTCAAAACAGCTGCAGTATCATTTCTAGGGACTTTTGTTTCCTTCTTCCCTGTATATTTTTAAAAACATGTCATGCTTATACTTCATATTATATACTATCTTGTTTTATTTCATGAGGCCCAGATACTTTGGTAGAAATGGTTTGGACTTTACAATCTCTCATGTCCCTCAGTAGATAGATGTGTGACTTGATAATCACTGGTCCTCTAAGTTTGCTTACTAATCTGTAAAAGAATCTAATAAGGTGCCAAGAATATAGGGTGGCTTATTAATGTTACTTCTGCCCCACATTTATTCTTACGACAAATTTATTTGTTAGACAAGGAAGAAAAGTGTTATGTATTAATTATACAGATAAAGAACCAATGGCTGAACATAATGTCAAATTACTTATTAGTTTAGGAGGGAGGAAAAAGAGAACTAAAATGTATAAGCCAGTGGTTAGACATAGATTTTGGAGCCTGATCTAGAGATTCATATCCTATCTCTATTGCTTATTAACTGCATGACCATGGCCTTAATCTGTCTGTGCCTGTTTTCTTTCTTTATAAAATATTGAATAAATGTTTCCTATTTCAAAGTTGTTTGGGGAATTAAATAAGCTAATATATAAAAATTCTCAAATGATTAGGCACATATTAAGCATTACAAAAGCATTAGCTATTAGTATTAACCATCCTCAATACATCAGAACATCTAGTATAATGCTGATTAATTATTGTAACAATCCTAGACTTGATCATTCTCCCCAATAAATGTAGGTAGGTATATAGATAGATAAATAGGTGGATACATAGGTAAAGAATCTGTGGTACAGGTCATTTAGGCAACATGCTCAGGTTTCCAAAGCAAAATTGGTGGATCTGGAATACATGTCCAGATCAGTCTTTTCCACAGTAAAAATCTTTTCTCCCAAAGTATTTAGTATTCCTATTCCAGTATTCAGAGCCAGGATTTTTTCAACTACTCCAGGGGCTATTTTATCTCTGAAGGATATTCTATTATTATCATGTTATTTCACTTCCTTTTAGGGTAGCTGTAATTAGAGAGGTCAGTGGATGAGAGGAAAAGTGCATTTAAGCATATAAAATACATGTTTATATATGTTCTCTCTTGAGCCTTGTAACATGTCTCTGAGTATGTATCTACAGATGAGTTGAAAGGTTTGCCAAAGCCACACACTTTTAAGTGTTTCGTCCCAGGATTCTTGAATCCAAATTGCATGCTCTTTCCAAAAATGTCCCTATTTTCTTTTTTTTCCCCCTTAGATTGATTGATTTTTTAAAAGTTTTTATATAAATTCTAGTTAATATATAATGTAATATCTGTTTCAGGAGAATTTAGTGATCATCACTTACAATAGAACACCCAGTGCTCATCACAACAAGTGCCCTCGTCAATACCCACCACCCATTTAGCCCATCCCCCACCTACCCACCCCTCCAGCAATCCTGTTTGTTCTCTACAGTTGTAAGAGTCTCTTATGGTTTGTCTCTCTCTCTTTATTTTCCCCCTTCCCTACGTTCATCTGTTTCTTAAATTCCACATCTGAGTAAAATCACATGGTATCTGTCTTTGTCTGACTGACTTATATCACTTTAGCATAATACACTCCAGTTCCATCCATGTTGTGGAATGGCAAGATTTCATTCTTTTTGATGGCTGAGTAATATTCTAGTGTGTGTGTGTGTGTGTGTGTGTGTGTACAGACACACACATACCATCTTTTCTTTATCTATTGATCAGTTGATGGACATTGAGGTTCTTTCCATAATTTGGCTATTCTTGATAATCCCGCTATATTGGGGTCCATGTGCCCCTTTCAAATAAGTATTTTTGCATCCTTTGGGTAAATATCTAGTAGTGCAATGCTGAGTCACAGCATAGTTATATTTTAAACTTTTTGAGGAACCTCCCTACTGTTTTCCAGAGTTGCTGTACCAGTTTGCATTCCCACCAACAGTGTAAGAGGGTCCCCCTTTATCTTCATCCTCACCAACGTCTGTTGTTTCTTACGTTTACTTTTAGCTGCTCTGACATGTGTGAGGTGGTATGTAACTGTGGTTTTGATTTTATTTCCCCAATGATGAATGATGTTGAGCATCTTTTTTACGTGTCTGTTAGCCATCTATAGATGTATTCTTTGGGAAAATATCTATTCATGAATTCTGCCCATTTCTTACATGTCCCTATTTTCTAAAAGCTTACTTTCTATTTTTGAAAAAATCATCACCCTACCTATTCTATATCCACATATATATACATATATATATACATATATATGTGTATATATATATAAATGCTCATATACAAGAAACATATTTACATGTCATATATACTTATATTCACATGTATATGTATATTTATACTTATATATAAGACTGTGATGAATAAAATAATAGCACCCCAAAGATGTCCATGTCCTAATCCACAAAACCTTTGAATATGTAACCTTGAATGGCAAAAGCAACTTTGCAGTTGTGATAAAAGAATCTTGACATCAAAAGATTATCCTGGATTATCCAGTGGACCCAATGTAATCACAAGAGTCTTTATAAAAGGAAGGCATAAGAGTCAGAATCAGACAGAAAAAGCTGAAGACGCTACACTTCTGTCTCTGAAGATGAAAGAAAGGGTTAAGAGCCAAGAAATGTAGACAGCATTTACAAGCTGAAAAAACAAGGAAATAGATTATGCCCTAGAGTGGTCAGAAAAGACACAGACCTCTGGATCCATTTTGGACTTCTGAACTGTGCTGCCTAAAGGCAATTTGTGTTAAAAAAAAAAATCAACTTGTGTTAGTTTGTTATAACAGCAATAGGGAAATAATAAATTCACAGATAAAGAAGGAAAACACATGTAGTAGCTGCTTAAAAAAATTCAGTTTAAAAATTTATCAGGTAACAGAACAAAAAAAAATTATATAATGGGGTAAGTGCTATGATAATTATCTTATCCCATTTTTTCCTTTTCTATTTTTCTATATAGAATATATCACTATCTAATATGTTCTATATCTAAATCTGTTTTTCTTCCACTAGAATGGATGCGTCATGGAGGTGAGATTTATTCTGTTTTCTTAAATGTTACATCTCCAACACAATGTCTAGAACACTTTCTGATATATGGTAGCTGCTCCAAGATTGTAAATTTATGAATGAACAATAGCACAGAAGGGATTATAGACAAAAAGTATTAAGTGTGGAGAAATCATGAAAAATAGGATTAGGATAATTTCTCATTTGTTAACGAAGTTTTGTTCTTTCTTCAAGTGTGTTCATGCAAGATTGTGAATGAAATACTGGAGAGGACTAGACTAAACAGTGATGACTCCATTTTCATGAAGGAAGTGAGCCTAGTTCTAGACCTTTATGGGTGAGTAGCTTTAGTCTTAGTTCATTCAGGCTGCTATAACAAAATATCTCAGATTAGGTGTCTTACAAGCAACAGAAATTTAATTTTCACAGTTCTACAGGCTGGGAAGTCTGAGTTCAAGGCACCAAAAGATGATGTGTCTGGTGAGAGCTCACTTCCTAGACAGGTGTCTTTTCATTATAACCTTACATGACAGAATGAGCTAACGAGCTCTATGGGATGTCTTTTGTAAAAGCACTAATCACATTCTTGAGGGCTCTACCCTCATGACCTAAGTACCTTCCAAAGTCCCACCTCCTAATACTATCACACAGGGTGTGAGGTTTCAAGATAGGAATTTTAGGGATATTCAATCTATAGTAGTGATAACGTTCAAGAAGAAAGACATAAAGCAGAAAGAGAAAAATAATTCAGAATAGATAAGACGTGGTTATTAAATACTTAATGCAACAGAGTCATTAACTTAAGTTACATGTCTGTAAATAGTAGAAAATAATTGATAGATATTCTGAGGCCGTAATAAAATAATAAAAGGAAAGGATAACCTGGAATATGTATACCAAGACACTTATTGTGGATAAAATAGAAGTATATTGTTTGTAAAACAATGTCATATAACTGAGGTTATATGAACTTTAGTTAAAGGTAAACACGTGTTTGATTCCCTGAACTACCATTTGCTATCAAAATGTTTTACTTATTTAACCTCTACTTTATTTTCTGTATCTTTTATGACTATTGTGAAGAGAAAAAATAATATATGTAAAACACCTAGCAGATATGATGTTTAATGAATGCAAAATGACAATGTTTCCTATACAATTTTATTTAAAATTTCTATCTAATTTTAGGCCCTGTAAACATATGCCATGCATTTGGAAGATGGAGAAATGAAGTTGATTTCATAGGCATATGAGGTTATTACTCTGAAGATATGTGAAACAAATAGATCAATTAAGTAAAGTATATCTTTGACCCCACTATCTACCCTTCTTTCCCCCCCCCCAATACCAAGTCACCTTCTCTTCTTGCTTTTCCAGGTGACAATGGTCCTCAGTTTGATAACAGTCCATTAAGCATACTGTTATTAAGGGTCATAATGTGTAGAGCATTTTCCTCATCACAGTGACCTTTATATAGATGATCAAAAACTAAGAGGCACATGTGGAACACAACTTATGAAAGACCATTTACAAATTCAATATAGTAGAGCAAATAATATGATATATTTATTGAGCTAAAGCTAGAAATATTATTTTTCATTTAAAATGCATTAAAATATAGAAATGAGTTAACTTTTCCCCAAGTTTTTTTGCAGTGTGTCTCCTAAGCCCAATGAAATTACTTTTTTTCTTCTAGTGTCCCTGTGACTGACATGCTAGAGCAGGCTCTGAGTGCTTGGCAGTTGTTATTGATTCTGATCCATTTTGACACCTTCCTTTGTGAGAAGTTTGTTTCTTCTGGAGATGAATCAAATGTGTTGATGCCCCAACTAGTTTCCTTCAGTGTATGAAAACACCAGAGGAAAAGTGATGTCTTACAAACTTTACACAGCCCTCTGGTTTTCATGTAAAAACTGGGAAACCCATCTGTTACTTCTTTCCACTTCTCATATATCCAGTAGAGGGACAGAAATAAGACAATTTGTTGGTGATATTTATTATGAAAATTACTGCAAATAAATTTAAAAGGTCATAAATATTGCTAAGAAGTTTCTATTATTTCATATACCTTCCTCTCTTAACTACTGAATTCAATAAATATTTCTTGGGAGCCTATTCTGTACTAGGCAGAAGGTTGGGTATGCCAGGGAGAAGATAATAGTTAAGATACTACATGCTTTGAACAAATTATCCAAATTATCAGAAAAAAATTCTTTAAACCTTTTTCATTGTGACTTTCTCATCTCACTCCACTGCATAATTGGAAAAGGTGTAATACAATCCACTGTCATCAAGAGAATTACATACAATAATGGTCTTTATATTATATACTTATGTGTTAATAAAGGGATAAAACATTGGTAGTTGACAATTAAGTAGATATTGATTTATGAAACATTTTAATGTTGTCATATTAGCACTTCTCCATGTGTTTAAAGGAGAAAAGCTAACATTTTCTCAGGGTTCCTAAAGAACCTTTTATTTTATACTTGTAAGATATTAAGTGGATATATAAAAACAGACCTTTGCATTGTTAAGTTTTTACACATGAACATTCTACTTGACCCACAAATTAGTATTCTTTTTGGGAGGCTCAAATCACAACAAATTGATGTATATTGGAAAATGTTGAAAAAAGCTGTGGCTTAATCTCTACTTTTGAGGCAGACAACCCAATGACACTTTTGAACTACATGCTCCAGGAACTGAATTTTGCCCACTTCAAGTGGCTGGCAAAGGGAGGAATCTTCTATCTCGAGTCAACCCTTAAGAGTACTGAGCTTTCCTCATACTGCTACCAAACACACCCTTTTGGAGTTGTGTGATTTCCCTTCCCTTACAAGGAAAACTAGTGCTGACTAGAATTGGGCATTTCCCTTCCTCCAAGTCAGTTAGGCTCTGATAAAACTCCAGAGCATTAGGCTCTGGTTAACCAGTTTCTCCTGAGGGTAGGCCTTGTTAAAGCATGATCTGCCATTTTTCAAAATGGTTCCGGTTCCTTTCCACCTATTCCCACTCCCCAACCCTCACTGGAAGCAAGATGTCATTTTTTTTCCTCCAATATTTACTCTGAGAACCTGCTCAAGCTCCTGGAGGTGGATCTTACAATATCACTGGAGCAACCTTTATGACTGGGTCCCCCTGGATTTTTTAAGTCTCAGACTTGTCCACACTGAGCTTCCAGCAATTCATCAATAACAGTTCAGATATTTCTACCCAAAAGTGATTCCCACAGTGGTTTCTACTTGTGAATCTACTAAAGTAAGCAATGATTCCCTGTATTAGCCTATCTAACTCTATCTTGAGAGCAGTGATTTGCCCTATGTCCTCACCTTTTTTGTGGATCATAGAAAAATTTTTGATATTTCAGTGTGTTCAGCATTTTATTTGTCAGCATGGAGTGGAAAATTCCAAGATTCTTACACACAGAATGGGAAAGTGGCAGCTTTGATATACCCTTTGGAAAAGAAGTGATGACTTATACTGGACTTGTGCTTAAACTGAACATCTGACCCATAAATCGCATATGATTCCCCAATCTGACAGTCCAATGTTGTGATGGGGTCAAATCCAACTCGATGGCTAAAAAGTGGTAAGGGCCCAGAAGTTCCACTTGTCAAATGTGAATGTCAAATGGAAAAGAATGCAGGCAACCTGGTCCCAGTGGTACCTTTGGCTTTACGTAAAAAAGTGGCCACTGTTCCTTAGAGTGAAGTATGATCCTTCTCCAACTCAAATGTCTAAACAAATATACTGAATAAATGAGGCTCTCAATTCATAGATGTTCCTCTAAATAATTGGGAATTTTTCACTGATGATTAACTAAGTTGAAATCCAATGGTGCACACTGGGATGCTGCTCATTTTTAATCTCAGTGGCAGACACATACAACTGAAAACAGGTGGTCATTCCATTCCTTGTGCAGAAATCAAGGATATTGTCTCAGTTTTCTTCAATACTTTCCTTGATAGATTTGATATGTTTTTACAGACCTTGGGTTATAGCCAATAACCTGTCTGTATAGCCTGCCACTTGGAAAACCACTGAATGTCAAAGTCAAGGCTGTTTGGCTCCATACTATGCAAACAAAGCATGGTTGCAGATCAGATGGTGAGGGTCACCCTTGTAGATCCATGGTAAAGGCTCATACTCTGATGAGACTGAAAAGAATCAAGCTGCTGACTGAACCTACATTTTCCAGTATACTAGCAACCGATACATGGTTCTCTGCATAATCACACCAAACACAGCAACAGTCAACCATCTAAGACCAAGCACAGAGTAGAGCTCTACGTTTCTGATAAAAAAGTTCCAATTGTATGTCATACTTGTAAATCTTGCCAAAAGCTGAGCCAGTTTTCTTGATAACAGAAATCACACTATATTATGCACTCTTGGCAGACTGACTAAATCAGACCTCTGATCTCTTTCTCTCTCCAGGTTATTGGTGATTTCTCAACACTTTTAGTATTGTTGCTGTCCAAGTTCCATCAGCCAACTCTGGACAATCATAGCCCTTGAAACTGAACGATATCATATGTTGAGCTTTCTGGACCATTCTCAATCTGACAATGATGTACCTTTCATTGCAAATGTCATTCAACAATGAGATAACAGAGCATTAAATGGATCTTCCATACACAATGTAATCCACAGGCATCTGAATTTCTTGAGTATCATAGCTACTTCCTCAAAAATAAGCATCACTTATCACCAGGGAAATGCAAATCAAAACCAAAATAATATCTCACACTTGTTGTTAACAATTATTATAAAAAAAAAAGAGAGATAACAAGTATTGGGAAGTTTGTGAAAAAGGAACTCTAGTGAACTGTTGGTGGGAATGTAAACTTGTGTCACTATGGGAAAAAAAGGATGCTCCAGCAATCCCAATTCTTGGTATATAGTCAAAGGAAATTAAATCACTATCTCAAAGAGATATTTGTTCCCCAATGTGCATTGAAGCATTATTCAGAATAACTAAGACATGAAAACTATGTAAACGTCCATCGAGGGATGAGTGGATAAAGACAATGAATACATACATGCTATGGAATATTAATCAGCCATTAAAAAATAAGTAATTATGCAAATTATGGATGACAATATGGATGACAGTCCTGACAATAAGTATGAAATAAGTCAGACAAAGAGAAACACTGTATGAACTTTCATATAAGTGAAATCTAAAAAAGGCCAAACTCATAGAAACAGAGTAGAATGGTGGTTGCCAGGAACTAGGGTATGGGCAAACTGGGGAAATGTTGGTCAAAAGGTACCATCCTCCAGTTATAAGATGTGTGTGTTCTGGAGATCTAACATTTGGCATAGTAACTATAGTTAATAATACTGTATTATATGATCAAAAGTAGCTAAGAGAATAAATATTAAATATTCTCACTACACAAACAAAAATGTATAATTTTGTGAAGTGATGGATATATTAACTAACTTTACTGTGGTATTCAATTTGTAATATACATGTGTATCAAATCATCAGGTTGCATACTTTAAACTTACACAATGTTGTATGTAAAATATACCTCAAAAACTGAGAATAAACTGAGGGTTGATGGGGGGTGGGAGGGAGGGGAGGGTGGGTGATGGGCATTGAGGAGGGCACCTGTCGGGATGAGCACTGGGTGTTGTATGCAAACCAATTTGACAATAAATTTCATATAAAAAATAAAATAAAATAAAATAAAATTCCTTGAAACATTAAAAAAATACAAGAAAAAAATCAATTCAAAATGATGTTTACACTCCCTCTGTCAACCCCTCAAACCTTAAGACACTTCAGTCACCAAATGTATATACATACCAGAAAGGGATCATATTCCTGTCTACTGACTTATTAATCTCACTAGTTTGACTTTATCTCATCAAATTTCATCAGTAGGATGTGTGCCCTATGATCTGTCACAAAGCTTTAGCCACTTCAAATCATGCACGAGTTGACAACAATCTGGATATCAAATTCTCATTATGTCTATTTTCCCCTCCTATTCCTTTCAATGAATACCTTAGACATTATGTATGTGGGTCTGAAAAACAAGCTTTCTTGTTCACCAGTTTTAAAATGTCTCATTTTTCAGACTGAGTCACAAATTTTTAATCTTATCCAGAACCAGGGTTTACTAATGATTAGCAAAGTACAAAAAGAAAGGTGCAACCCCATATGCCATGTTGAGAAGTCCTTAATCCATCAGAATCAGCAACCTGAGTCTCCATTTCCCTATTGGGATATGTTTTGACATGGAGAGACAAGTAAGAACTGAGTACAGATGGAGTTAGCAATGAGTTGTAGGATTTCCCAGTTTTATACCTAAATACTGTATTGTTGATGCATTCCATTACTCTACAAATTGCAATTTATTTACAATTAATAATCTATCTAGCTTAAACAGTTCTTAGTTTAATACTGAGTACATAGCAAACCTTCCATATATTCTATACAGTAAATTTTATCATAAATGTTTGTAAAATATTCTAATTAGAATCAGCACTACCGCAGGCATCGAGTGGAAGTTAAAGGTTATACATAACTGTAAAAATTCATGAACTGACAGAATTGATTAAAGTTGTGTCCTTTATAATGTATATACCACACTTCAATAAAAAGTAAGCATACAGGTATTAAGACAGTCAGGTATGAAGGAAGTAAAGGAGGGAGGGAGGTCAATGATCAATGAGAGAGAGAGAGAGAGACAGACAGACAGACAGACAGGGACAGATATCCCAATAACTGTGAGAAGGGCGAGGCAGAGACAGACCGGTTAGCAAGACAATGCAAGTTTAAAGCATGGAGATAGAAAATCAGACAGTAGGAAAATTTTTCAAAGGGATACCTCACAGAATCAAGGAATCCCCTGAGCCCCAGGGAATACCAGCAGCACTTCTCTCTGCCACCTTCCCCCTCCAATTCCTTCTCCCTCCCCCTCTGTTCTCGATCCTAAAGTATTGTTTACAGAGTACACAAACTTTCCGAGGGCCTATATTCCTGATAATATACTCATATTTCCCTTCACATTCTTTGAAAACATTATTTCATGAGCAAATTGGGTGGAAGGACAGAACAAGTAGCCTAACTGAAAAGCTCTTATTCCACTATATCTCTCTAGTTTTCAGTCATTTTAGCTCTGGAAAACAAATACGTTCTTTCTTAAGCATTCCTCAAAGTTTTATATTAGTTTCCCAGATTATTCCACAACTGTTTACTTAAAAGTCGTCCTCAGTTTGTAGTGCAGAAAAGGCAGTCAGCAATTTGCACCCTTTGTTTTATTTTGTTTTTGTCAGTGAGTGGAAAAATGTTACTTTATTAAAATATCCAAAATACATCATGTGGCAAAATGTTAATATTAATATTAATTTAGACTTAGGAGTAGATATAGAGGCATACCAGTTCACTTTTTAATATTTTCTTACTTTATAGTTATTGCACCATTTTAAATAAAAATATAAAAATAACCATGTCAATAAGAATGGCAGTGTTTATGAATATCTGTATATGATATGGTGAATAACTAATCAACAGACTATCTTATTGGCTAGATATGGAGGGCAAGATAAAAGGTACTTATACATTATATTTTATTTATAAGAGAAACTTATAAGGCTGTTGGCTGCACCATTAATCAAATTAGATAATAAAAGAAGACGGAGACTCTAAAAATGAGAAAATGAACTCCAATTTTGACATATATAATATGTGATGCCTGTTGAATATTAAGAATATGACTTTTGATGGGCAATTAAAATGCTGAATGGAAGCTCTAAAATGGGTAAATGTCAGAGATACAGATTTGGGGGGTTTTCTTCTTGTAAGTTACAGTTAAATTTATCAAGGACAGGCTTTATAGCAAAAGACAAGTACAAAACTTCCCCGTGAAAACTTAAAGTATTTGAGTGAATAACTTTCTTTTTATGCTTTCTCTCTTTTCAATATGTCCAGATTGGCAAAATGGCTCTATCATGCCTAGTTTTCTTATTTAGATGTAATTTCAGCTGGGTAGAATGCTCCGCTCCCTCTTAAAAGTTTCCTCTTTCACTATTTGTTGTCTGAGGGAAATTCTGTCTTCACAATGATTTCTCCAGGATTCTATATAGCTCATCAGAATTCTGCACTAAAATATAGGGGCAAAATTCCAACTGGCATCATAATAGCAATTCTATTTGCTTTGTTCTGTGTGTGTGTGTGTGTGTGTGTGTGTGTGTGTGTGTGTGTGTATACACATATCTTTTTGAGGAATTTCAGGAGCATCTGGCATAATGAAAATGTATATATTCCCTGATTCTTGACCAAAAAAACAAAAAACAAAAAACTCAACATAGCCTCTTAATATCATCATGCTTCATTAAAGTTTAATAAATATCAATTAATATGCTAAGGATAGTTTGTAAGTATTTTGTTATGCAAATTAATGAGAGCAAGCAAAGAGAATTATATTTATTAGAAAACAACCTCGCATCAATGGCTTTAATTTACACTGAGCTAGTATTTTCAACTTTAAAAAAGAAATATGTATTTTCTATTTTTAAAAAGAGCAAGTAATAACTAATTTTCTCCAAGCCTGCTTTTATTTTCAATTGACTCCAGAACACTGAGGATATTTAAACCATAGATATAGAACTTTAGAAAATATATTTAATGTCCAGCCTGAAATATCATGAACATTTACTATATATAACCACATCCATCTAACTAGTCAATAAATTAGAACTTGGTATCAACAAGAGATATTTAACTATAAGTTTTTACCATCCTATTATGATTTGAAAACCAAAAAAAATAAAAATGCAAAAATGTTTGGCATTTTACATGCCATGAAATGATTACATGAAGTAGACAACTTTAATTCAAGACCCTATGAAACAAGATGCAGATGACTAATACCACAGATATTCATGCTTTTATCCCCATGATCTTGTGACTTTTTCCCCTAGATTTTTTTTTTCTTTCTTCTATTTCAATGTCTGAATTATAAACACTTATCTAACGATGACTCTAATAAGGCTTCTATTCTGAATATTCTTATTTGAATCTAAAGGCATTTCTTGGTATGGGCCCAAAATCTAGACTTAATTTTACCTGTGAATAAAATATACAGTCAAAACAACCCTTAAGTTTTTATCTAATCTCCTTTAGGTGCCCCCACTTTCCTTCAGTGTTGGCACCTTGCAATAAATCTGTTCATTCCTGGGCTAGTGGGACTCCATTAACAAACAATACTGTGTATGGTCAGGAAGGCAAAGGTTTAAGACCAGTTATTATACTACTCTTAGGAAGAGACGCTCTTACCTCACTGAAACAATTCCTGAAGACATCACCTACTATGTTGACATTATAACTAATCCTTCACAGATGCAGTTCTTGTTTGGCAACTACACACTGGATAGTGTACATGTGAAAACTGCTTCAGTTTACTGAAGTTACAAAAAAAGCTCACATTTTAAGCTCAACTGCATTTTCTTATTCCTTTAATCTACTTGTTGATTTTTTCTATTATATATCTTACAATGTGGAGTAAGTCTAAACTTGCTAAGTGATGCTAAAATCATATGATAGGGTTTGGAAACACAGTATTTTTTAAACCACTTTAGTGAGGTATGATTGAGAACCAAAAAAGCTACACATATTTAATGTATACAAGTTGCTCAATTTGGAGATAAGTATACATTGATGAAACCATCAGCACAGTTGATACCATAAACACATTGATCACCTCCAAAAGTTTCCTCCATCCCTACTGTGTTTTTTGTTTGTTTGTTTGTTTGTTTGTTTGTTTTGGTAAGGACACAAAAGATCTATCCTCTTGACAAAGTTTTAAGTACCCAATAGAGCATTATTAACTATAAGCATTATGCTGTATAGTAGATCTCTAGGACTTATCCATGCTGTGTAACTGAAACTTTGTACCCTATGGCTAGTAGTTACCATTCTCTCCTCCCAGACTCTGGCAACCACCATTGTACTCTCTGTACCTTTTCCGTTTTTGTTTTTGTTTTTTTTCTTGAAAGGTTGAAATAAAAAAAAATAAATATATCTTGCTATTTGCAACAATATGTATGGAGCTAGAGGGTATAGTGCTAAGTAAAATAAGTCAGTCAAAAATGAGAAATAACAACCAACATCACAGAAATACAAACAATTATAAGAGATTATTACAAAAAATTGTATGTCAACAAATTGGACAAACTAGAAGAAATAAGATCCTAGAAACATATAACCTATGAAAACTGAAGCAGTAAGAAATACAAAATTTGAACAGACTAATTACTAGCAATAAATTCAATCAGTAATCAAAAAGCTCCTCACAAACAAAAGTCTGGACCAGATGGCTTCATATCAAATGCTACTACATATTTAAAGAAGAGTTAATACCTATTCTTCTCAAACTATTCCAAAAAATAGAAGAAGAAAAACTTCCAAATTCATTCTATGAGACCAGTATTACCCTGATACCAAAATCAGATAAAGACACCACAAAAAAAGTGAACCACAGGCCAATATCTCTGCCGAACATGGATGGAAAAATCCTCAACAAAATACTAGCAAACCAAATCTAACAATACATTAAAAAAAATTCACCACAATCACGTGGGATTTATTCCCAGGATGCAAGGATGGCTCAATATATGCAAATCAATCAATGTGATATATCACATCAGTAAGAGAAAGGATAAAAACTATATGATAATTTTAATCGATGCAGAAAAATAAAAGTGTAACATCCATTCATGATGAAAACCCTCAACAAAGTAGGTTTAAAGAGAATATATCTGGGGTGCCTGGGTGGCTCAGCTGGTTAGGCGGCCAACTCTTGATTTCAGCTCAGGTCATGATTGTGGGATAGAGCCTCATGTTGGGCTCCACACTGGGTGTAAAGCCTGCTTGGGATTCCCTCTCTCCCACTCTCTCTGCTTCTCCCTGCTCATGGCTTCTGTCTCTCAAAATTAATAAATAAACCTTAAAAAAATTAAAAATAAAATAAAGAGAACATACCTCACCATAACAAAGACCATATATGAAAAACCCACAGTGAACATCATACTCAATGAGGAAAAACTGAGAGCTTTTCCCCAAGGTCAGGAACTAGTCAAGGATATTCAGTCTCACCACTGCTCTTCAACATAGTGCTGGAAGTCCTAGCCACAGCAATCAGACAACAAAAAGAAATAAATGGCATCCAAACTGGTAAGGAAGAAGTAAAACTTTCATTATTTGCAGATGACATGATACAATATGTAGAAAACCCCATAGACCCCACCAAAAACAAAAAACAAAAAACTACTAAAACTGATAAATGAATTCAGTAAAGTTGCAGGACACAAAATCAACATACAGAAATCTGTTGCATATCTATACATTAATAATGAGGCAGCAGAAAGAGAAATTAAGAAAATCCCACTTATAATTACACCCAAAATAATAAAGTACCCAGGAATAAACTAAAGAGGTGAAAGACCTGTACTCTGAAAACTATAAAATAATGAGGAAAGAAACTGAAGACCACACAAAGAAATGGAAAGACATTCCATGCTTATGAACTGGAAGAACAAATATTGTTAAAATGTCCATCCTACCCAAAACAATCTACAGATATAATGCGATCGCTATGAAACACCAATAGCATTTTTCACACAACTAAAACAAACAATCCAAAAATTTGTATCAATCCACAAAAGCAGTCTTGAATAGCCAAAACAATCCTGAAGAAAAACAAAATTAGAGCTATCACAATTCCAGACTTAAGTTATGCTACAAAGCAGTAGTAAACCAAACAGTAGATACTAGCACAAAAACAGACACACATCAGTGGAACAGAACAGAAAACCAAAAAACAAACATACAATCATAAGATTAATCTTTGGCAAAGGAGGAAATAATATGCAATGGGAAAAAAAATCATTTTGGGAAAACTGGACAGCTACATGAAAAGAGTAAAATTGGACCTGTTTCTTACACTATACACAAAAATAAATTCAAAACGGATTAAAGACCTAAATATGAGACATGAAACCATAAAAATCCTAGAAGGGAGCACAGCCATAGTAACAGTTGTTTTTAGGTAAGTCTCCTGAAGCAAAGGAAATAAAAGCAAAATTATTGGGACCACATCAAAATAAACAACTTCTGCACAGCAAAGAAACAATTAAAAAAAAAAAAAAGCTAAAAGACATCTTACTGAATTGGAGAAGATATCTGCAAATGGCATATCCAAAAAACAGTTAGTATCCAAAATATATAAAGAACTTACACAACTCATCATCAAAAAATCAAATAATCCAATTTAAAAATGGGTAGAAGATATGGACAGACATTTCTCCAAATAAAACATCCAGATGGCCAACAGACACATAAAAAGATGGTCAACATCACTCATCATCAAAACTATGAAATATCACCTCATACCTGTCAGAATAGCTAGAATAAACAACTCAAGAAACAACAAGTGTTAGTGATGATGTGGAGAAAAAGGAACCCGCATACACTGCTGGTGGAAATGCAAACTGGTGTAGCCACTCTGGAAAACAGTATGGGGATTCCTCTAAAAGTTAAAAATGTAAATACACTAAGTTCCAGTAATCACACTACTGTGTATTTACCCAAAAATCCAAAAAAACACCAATTCAAAGGGATACACAATAAACTATGTTTATTATAGCATTATTTACAATAGCCAATTATGGAAGCAGATCATGTCCATCCATAGATGAATGCATAAATAGGTGGTATATATATATAAACAATGTAATATTACTTAGGTATAAAAAAAGAATAAAATTTTGATATATGCAACAACATGGATGAAGCTGGAGGGTATAATGCTAAGATAAACAAGTCAGTGAGAAAGACTAATACCATATGATTTCATTCATATGTGGAATTTAAGAAACAAAATAAGTGAACCAATGAAGAAAAATAAAGACAGTAAAAAAAAAGGTCTCAAACACAGAAAACAAACTGGTTTCTGGAGGAGACTTTAGTAGGGGGAAGAGTAAAATAGATAAAGGGAATTAAATTAAAAGTTCTCTTATTTTGAGCACTGAGAAATGTACAGAATTACTGAATCATTATATTGAACACCTGGAACGAATATAACACTGTATGTTAATTATAATTGAAAATAAAAAATTGTAAATGAATAAAATTAAAATAAAATTTTAAAGGGGAGGGGTGATAGGCTAAATGGGTAAGAGGCATTAAGGAATCTACTCCTGAAATCATTGTTCCCCCATAATGTAAGTAATTTGGATGTAAATTTAAATAAATAAATAAATAAATAAATAAATAAATAAATGGGTGTATTTTCTTTATTTTTAAATTTTCTATGTCTAATTCTTTGTTTTAAATTTTTTTAAGAGGGAGAGGGAGAGTGGGAGAGGGGCAGAGACAGAAAGAGAGAATGAGAGAGAGAGAGAGAGAGAGAGAGAGAGAGAGAGAATCCCAAGCAGGATCTGTACTGATGTGGGGTAGAACTCACAAACCATGAGATTATGAGAAACCATGAGGTCATGACAAAACCAAGAGACACAACCAACTGAGCCACCCAGGCACCCTTCTGTGTCTGATTCTTGTGTGTGTCCTGCAAATAGCATGTAGTGAGATTTTTATTTTTATTTTTATTTTTTAATGAGATATAATTGACATAGTCTATAAGTTTAAGATGTACAACACAATGATTTGATATGTATATATATTGCTAGATGATTACCACAGTAAGTTTAGTTAACATCCATCACCTCATATAGTTACATTTTTCTTGTAACAAGAATTTTTAAGATCTACTCTATTAGCTACTTTCAAATATACAATACAGTACTTTTAACTGTACTTATCATGTTGTATATCACATCCCCAGAATTTATTTATCTTACATCTGTAAGTTTTCACCTTTTGATCACATATACTCAATTCTACCACCTCCCACTCCTTTGCCTCTGGCAACCACAAATCTGATCTCTGTTTCTATGAGTTTGGTACTTTTAGATTCCACATATAACTGAGATAAATGTTTCTATGAATGAAATACATCAGACATAGAAGGCAAATACTACATAACAGCATTTAAACAAAGAATCTAAAAACCATCAAACCCAATAGCGTTTAGTGTACGTTTTTGGTCTCAACTTTTATCGTTGGTTGTCCTACAGCTATATCCATTTTGTGGTACAAAAATCTATTGGCTACTACCTAGAAACTAGATAGGGATTTTGTTATCTTGGAGTCTGATGTCTACCTTCAGGAAATTCCCTGATGCCAACTTAGTTTCCTCTCTTGAAAAAGCCATTTTTATAGAACTTAAATGCAAAAGGTGAAGAAGTGGGCAGTCGTTTGAGATCAAAAGACTTAACCCATGCCATTTTCTGAATTGCTCTCTTCTATCTTCAAGTTTATTTTCTGTGAGAGAAAAGAAAGTTGTGGAATATATCTTATACACTAAAGTTAATAAATAGAGAACTAAAATTTACAGAACTGCTTGCCCAGTGAATTTGCAAAATTAGTTTAAACACTACAAAAAATTTCTAACCATGTGCTTTATGTACTTTCAATGAAGAAGAACAGTAAGTTTACACTATTTTTTTTTATCTTCTACTCATTGATTCTATTTTCTCTATTGAAATATTTAGTAGTGCCAATGACTTTTGAGTATAAAACAACACATGTGCAAAGAGCACCTATAGAAAATAGATATTTGGGAAGAATTTTTACTACTTTTAGACTGTGGCCCTTTGACAATATTTCAAATACTATGAACACTCTAGGCTATTGAGCAACCACTTCTACAGTCAAGATGGAATATTAAAATGCAACAATTCAACTTCAACTTACAATTGTAATTTCCCACAGCTATACTACATCACTTCTAGTTAATTTAGGAACTTTAAGAAATAAGAGACATGGAAGTAGACTTCAAAATAATAAACTGAAATTTGGTTTTCTTATCTTTTTATGAAATACACAGTTTACTTAGAAGTTACTTATGGTATATTGTCTCCAAATATATTTAAAATGCCTAGAATTTTGTAAATTATTTTAAAAAACACATACGCAATACAATTTTGAAGTACAATTTTAGAGTTTTGAAATAATTGTTTGTTGTAGATCATATACTTAAATCAATCATTTTAAAAGAGAAATAAATATTGGTATTACATAAAATATATAAATAGTAATAATATTTTGGTCCATTTACTTCCAATGTTTTTTTTTCCTCTGAGACCTGATCATTCTATTATTAGAATGATTAGTGATTACATCATTCATTGGTGTATCTTTTCTTAAAAATTTGTATTGACATATAATATATATATATATGTTATAACATAACATATAACATATATATAACATATAACATACTTTGTTAGTTTTAGATGTAACATAATGGTTTAATATCTGCATATATATTGTAAAATGAGTACTACAATAAGTTTAGTTAACATCTATCACTACACAGTTATAAACTGTGTATCTTTTAAAAAATGTTTTAATGTTAATTTATTTTTGAGAGAGAGAGAGAGAGAGAGCGCATGAGCATGGGAGGGGCAGAGAGAGAGAGACATACCCAGAATCCAAAGAAGCTCCAGGCTCTGAGCTGTCAGCACAGAGCCCAACACAGGGCTTGAACGCATGGACCATGAGATCATGACCTGAGCTGAAGTCGACTGAGCCACCCAAGTGCCCCTATACCTTGTTTTTATAAAAAAGTTATATAGAGAAACATAACTTTGATTATGATTTATAGTAGATCATTACATATCATCATGTAATTATACCAACATATTTATATATACCTCTAATGTGGGTCTTTTTAGTTATTTTTTTCTCATATTAACAAATATCTAAATATATATTTAAGAAATTAAGATATATCATTTTATCCACTTTATGCAGCATACCACTTCTATGCAGTATAGTACTACAAGTCCTAACCAGAGCCAATGGGGGAGAAAAAGGAACTACAAGGCATCCAGACAGGAAAGAAAGAAATAAGGAAGTATCCCTGTTCACAGATAATATGATCTCATCTGTAGAAAACACTAAAGACTCCCACCATAGGGAAAAAAATGTTGTGAATATAAAACCCCTCAAAAAAAAAAGACTTTAAAATATTTCACATGAAACCAGAAAGACCCCAAGTGATGAAAGCAATTTTGAGCAAGAACAATGATCAAGACATCACATTTCCTGATTTCAAAACATATTTTAAAGTTACAGTCATCATAAAAAGATGATACTGGAACTAAAAAACAGATAGGTCAAAGGAAAAGAAAAGAGACCAGGAATAAACCCATAGATACACTGTCAACAAGGAAGTCATAATACACAATGGGGAAAGGACAGTTTCTTCAATATATAGTTTTGGGAAAACTCCATGTCCCCATGCAAAAGAATGAAATTGGACTCTTTTACCAAATGCAAAAATCAACTCAAAATGGATTAAAGATTTAAATGTAAGACCTAAAACTATAAAACTCTTAAAAGAAAACAGTGAAGTTTCTTGGCATTGGCCTTGGCAATGATTTATTGGCTATAACACTAAATATACCAGCAAGAAAAGCAAAATGGATAAGTGGGATTACATCAGAACAAAAAACTCCTACAACAGCAAAGGAAATAATTAACAAAATAAAAATTCAACCTGCAGGTATAGAGAAAATATTTGAACACTTTCTATTTACTTATTTGCTTCAAGTATTTTTATTTTTATTATTTTTAAAGTTTATTTTGAAAGAGCAAGAGAAAGAGCAAAAGTGGGGGAGGGGCAGAGGGAGAAGGGGGGAGGGAGAGAGAGAGAGAGAGAGAGAGAGAGAATACCAAGCAGGCTCTGCACTATCAGCCCTGAGCCCAACGTGGGGCTTGATCTGATGAACTGTGAGATCAAGACTTGAGCTGAAATCTAGATGTTCAACTGAATGAGACACCTACACGCCCCTCAAATAGGTTTTTAATTATTTAATCCATTAGTTTCATGGCTAATTTAAAATCTTTTTCAGATAATTCTAACAACTCTAATCCTGATATTGGTATACACTAATTGGATTTTTTCATCCTTTGAAGATATTCCTGGTTCTTTGTATAACAAGTGATTTTCAATAGAAACCTGTACAATAACAGGTTATATTATGAACGTCTGGTTTCATTTAGCCTTCTGTTTTCAATGCCTTTCTTTGACAGCACTCTGGCAGGGGAAGGGTGTTGCTGTCTCATTACTGCCAAGCGGAGGTAGAAATCTAGTGTGGTAAAGAATAATGCCTTCTCCCTGAGGATGCCCAAGTTCTAAAATTTGCAACCTATGAATATATTATGTTAGATGGCAAGAGGGGATTGAAGTTGCAGATAAGATTAAGGTTACTAATAGATCCTGAGATGCAGAGACTACCCTGGATTACCTGTGTGGGCCCATGTAATCACAAGGGTCCTTATAAGTCAAAGAAAGAGACAGGATATCAGAATCAATGATCTACAAGTGGTTTATTTCTGAATTTGAAGATGGATGAAAGGGCCATGAGCCAAAAAATGCATTTGGACCCTAGAAGGTTGAGAAGGCAAAGACACTGATTCTCCTGTAAAGACTCCAGAAAGAATTCAGTCCTGACAAAACCTTAATTTTAGTGCAACAAGGTCCATTTCATCCTCTGACCTTACAGAATTGTAGCTATAAATTTATATGTTTTAAACTACGTTTGTGGTAATTTATCAGCTATAAGAAATCGATACACCTAAGTTCCCTACTTGGCCTCTACTGGCATCTGAGGTGACCTTGGTACCTCATTACTGCTGGGTGGGTTCCACACATAATCTCTACTAACATCCTATTGATTAATGTTGATTTCTTTACTGTGGGAAAATGATACAAGTCTTGACTCTCTACTAGCTTCCAATGATACCACTATAATGTGGACAGAGAAAGGTGCTTCATTATGGCCATGGGTCCATAGAAGTCCAGATTGTCCACTAATATCTGTGGGTTGGGCTCATTACTGGTAGAGGAATGAAAGTCTTGACTTCTTATCTGACCTTCTCTGACTCCAGCCCAGCAGTGGTGTTGGGGAATCTTGTTATAGCCTTGTAATGGTGGAAGACTGGGTTTTTCATTCATCTTTATCTGGCACTGGCAGGAATGGTGTATGAATTTTCTGTGGTATTTGGCTAAATTGCAGTGATATAGTCTAAAAACTGTGGATCTTGCTAGGCTGCACTTTAACTGGTCCTTTAAAGAGAGGAGAGGCATATGCAGATTTTTTTTTTCCTCTGCAGTTCAATGATGTTCTGTTTGCCAGTTTGTACAGCCCCAAGTTCGGGATATATGAAGCAAAAAGAAGACTCACTGAACTAACTCTCCACCATGTCATTCCTTGTGTCCTGATGTCCATAGTCAAGCTTTAAGAATCTTCTTCGTATGTTTGTTTGATAAATAAGGTCTAGAGTTTATAGCTGAAAATAGTGGAAATAATGAATAAAAGTAGATCCACTCCACCTTTCTAGAATCAGAAACCATCCTAAAATTAAGTTTTAACTACTAATACTTCACTACTCAAAGATTAGTAGATTCCAATCCTGACAAATAATTCTTTCATAGTACTACTTGCCACAATTCTTTCATAGTACTACTTGTAATATAAAATTTTGAATGTGAGAATGTCTCCAAAAATCACTAAAGATAGAGAGGTTACCTACGAAAGAATATAAATGATAAAATTCCACCAATTTAGAATTCCAAATGTAAAGAAACATAATAAAATATGCTCAAAATATACAGGCTAAATATTAAATAGAGGAAAACTAAAAAAACAGCATCATAATGGGAGATTTTAACACACTTCTCTTGATTATTAAAGATCAAGCAAACAAACTCCAAGAAAAGCACTCAACAACACACCTAATAAAATCTGTCAAGTAAACTTACATATTTTTTTATTCAACTGCAAGAGAATATACCTATTTCTCAAGCATACATTTCACACTATAAAATTTGATCACAGCTGTAGTCCACAGAATAATTCTTAGCAAATTAAAAAATAATTATGCTAAACATAATTTGATGAAAATATAATTACAGTTAAAAAAGAAAAAAAATGTTTTTAAAGTTCCCATCTACTTAGAAACTAAGTAATACAGTTTTATATATCTATGGATCAAAAACAAATCACAATAATTTTTAAAATACTTAAAACTGAATGAAGATTTTAAAAATTACATATAAAACTTGCAGGCTGCAGCAAAATCAGCATTTGGAGGGAAGTTTATTTCTATAAATGTTTATGTTAGAAAAAAGTGCCTAAAAATTAATTATTTAAATGTATAATTGAAGAAAAATGTACAATTGAAAAAGTTGAAAAAGAACAACACAAAATTAGTAGATAATAGGGGCAATGAGACAAAACATAGACATAATTTAAATAAAAAAGTTCTTAAACATTAAAAAATGTTAATGTTTGCTTATTTTTGAGAGAGAGAGAGAGAGAGAGAGACAGTGCATGAGTGGGGGAAGGGCAGAGAAAGAGGGAGACACAGAACCCAAAGCAGGCTCCAGGCTCTGAGCTGTCAGCACAGAGCCTGGCATGGGGCTCAAACTCACGAACCGCAAGATCATGACCTGAGCTGAGGTCAGACACTTAACTGACTGAGCCACTAGGGAGCCCTTTAAAATTTTTTTAATGTTGACTTCAGTATATTAAAGAAACTTAAAAGCTTGATAATAATGGAGAAAATTCTTAGAAAACCAAGATGATGTAATGATTCACTCCAGGAATCATTTCAAAGGAACTAGAGGAGGATCCAGTAAATTAGGACAAATAGCAGCTAGAAAATAATACAGTGTCAATAAAGTTATTTGGCAAATGAAAGCAATGATCATATCACTGTGGGTCAAAGGTATGAATTAAACCAAGCCTAAGTCAGTTGAAGAGTAAATGTGAGCTGAGGTGGTGCTGAGACACAACGAGCTAAGTGAGATATGTCAGACAGAGAAGATAAATATTGTATGATACCACTTATATGTGGAATTTTAAAAAGTTAAACTTGTGAAGACAAAAGTAAAATAGTGGTTACCAGAAGGACTATGGGGTGGAAGGATAGGAGAAAAGCTGTTTAAGGATACAAACTTAAATGAAGTAGTAAATAAGTCACAGAAGTCTTATGCACTGTATAGTTATAATAGACATTGATATTATAATCATCAAACTGAGACTAAATTATTTTAACCAAAAAAAAAAAAGAAATGATACTTCTATGACATGATAAAGGTGCTAATTATCATTATTATAGTAATCATATTATAATCAATAAATGTGCCAAATCAACATGTTACACACCTTACATTTATGCAATATGTCAAATATACTTCAACTTAAAAATGATTTAGTGTATTAGCTAGAAGAGGATGAGGTCTTTAACAGGAAACTTTAGTAGAGATTTATTACATCATTCTTCTATGTTTGTGAAAATATACTCAGGAAAAATTGAATATGTAGGAAAAAGAATGAGAAGTTATAGCAGTATAGTCTGTGTTAGGGTGACATTGAGTGAAAATCAGAACAGGAAATATACCATCTTTCTTTGATCAGTGCTGGAAAAAGAATATCAATTGCTAAAGAATGCATTAAAACCAGTCTTTGAGGAAAATTAACATTTTGATAAAAATGAGGAGGTGGAAGAGAATTTCAAGTAATATAGGAATTTCAAGAACTGTACTTAAAGTTGGACTTTAAGGAGCAGAATGAAAGTGTTCATAAAATCAGTAGCTTTCATAAAGTTGCACTCCTTGTGCCTTATTCCCAGTTTATGATCATTTGATATAGTAACTTCTTTAAATAAAATGATTAAAATATGTAAAAAATACAAGGTCTCCAAATTGTGGCAAGAATGTAGGCAACATGCATATATATATTTAATCTGAGACACACTGACCTCAAAAAGACAAAATTTAGTCCTCAGAAAGTAATATTTACAAACAGGAAATTGTCTAAACTTTTCTAAAATGTTGCTCTCAAAAGGTCTAATTTATGAATATTAAGAAAAAATAGCTTAATATTGAAACAATTTTTGAGAGACATATTAAATACAGGAAATAGTGTATGTGCTGCTAAACATATTTTGGAATTTTAAAAAATACCTGCCTTTATTTTCCTGAGTATTAAGGAGAATAAAATATAACTTATTATAAGTAACTCATGATGCATCTTGCATTGTTAAGAAATTTTTGTTACATCTAGCATTTGGACATAAATAGGCACATACAATAATCAAACTTTGAGAAATAAGTTATTATTTTGAGTATCTATTTGCACTTATTTGTCTCTGCATAAACTAAAACATGCAACATTTCTTCAGAAATTTTTTTTATTTAAAAAAATATTTTTAACGTTTATTTATTTTTGAGACAGAGAGAGACAAAGCATGAACGGGGGAGGGTCAGAGAGAGAGGGAGACACAGAACCTGAAACAGGCTCCAGGCACTGAGCTGTCAGCACAGAGCCCCATGCGGGGCTTGAACTCATGGACTGCGAAATCCTGACCTGAGCCAAAGTGGGACGCTTAACCGACTAAGCCACCCAGGCGCCCCTCTTCAGATATTTTTCATGTAATTTCTGTTATGGTTCCAAAGAAATGATACTGATCTCTTCAAAATATATAGCAATTTATTTTTTCTTTGGAATTATTTTATTCTATTTTATAATAGAATCTATTTTGTCACTTTTGGTAAATTTGTGACTAAATGCACTAAGGCAATGAAAACAAGATAATCAGGTAAGTATTCAAATAAACCAGTTCAGGTAGGTAATGTTATAATAAATAGCAGTCTCTCTAGGATCTGCATCTATGTAACTAATCAATAGTTTAGCCAGTGCTCAAATGGGAGATAGAGAGCTAAGTCCAGAAAATTAAAAGTGAGAAGTATTACACATGAAGAAAATATATAAATAAGGAACAAGAAAATTTAGGAGTAATAATACAGATATTTGTAAACTTTAAAACTGATCTTAGTGGGGGCACCTGGGTGGCTCAGTTGGACTAAGTCCGACTTCGGCTCAGGTCATGTTCTCATGGCTCGTTAGTTCAAGCCCCTCATTGGGCTCTGTGCTGACAGCTCAGAGCCTGGAGCCTGCTTCGGATTCTGTCTCTCTCTCTGGGCCCCTCTCCCGTTCATGCTCTGTCTCTATCAAATATAAATAAACATTAAAAAAATTGAAATTGATCTTAGTGTTGAAAATAGCCTTTTTCTGGATATAATTCCTACAATGTGCAAATTTAAAGAGGGACAAGAAACGCCTAAGTTTTCGTTACTCTTGGGTTAAATATGGGAGTGAAATGGCTGGGTTGTATGGTAGCTTATCCATGATTGTTGATAGTTTTATTCTTAATAGCCTCAAAATAAAAACCCACATGTCCATCAAAAAGTGAACAAATATCCAAAATGTGGTATATCCATAAATGACTACTACAATATTATTCATCAATAAGCAATGACAACAACACTGATGAATTTTAAAGTCATTTTGAGTAAAAGAAGCCAGACATAAAAGAGTATCACATACTGAATAATTGCATTTATATGAAATTCTGGAAATGCAAACTAATGATGTAGTGTCAAAAATAAGATTGGTGCCTGGGGCTAGGGCAGAAGGAGGGATGACTATCAAAGGGGTACAAGGAATGTTTGGGGTATGATGAAAATGTTCTGTATTTTTACCATGCTGGTGATTTCACAGATGTACACAACTGTCAAATGCACTGAACACTAAATGGATGTAGTTTATTGTATGTAAATTATATCAAAAAGTCAATTCTAAAAAAAAAAAAAGTAAAGAAGGACATGAGGCAGACTGTTGGTTCCTACCGTATATGATTCTGGATAGCAATGGTTATGTTAAGGCTTAAAAACAAAACAGCAACAACAAAAAACTACATGGCAATTAGTTATTAATTAAGACAAGGGTTTATTTCTCAACTATGCAAACTAGGCTATGACTCCAAGCAACTTTTCCAGGCACTTCAAAGACAAAGTCTTATCATTCCACCATCTTATTAAAGAGGCAATTTACATGATTATTCCAGGAGAGAAAAAACGTCTCACATAGGAAATTAGATGCTTTGGCCTGGAAGTTGTTTACACTCATAACCAATTAACCAGAATTTGTCATGCAGCCCTACCAAACTGCAAAAGGGCTAAGAAATGTGGCTTTCTATGTACCCACACAGAAAAGAGAATTCGATATTATAAATAACAAAAAATTTTATAACATACCTAAACCATATGGACAGTAAGGTTTTCTCTGTATATTCATTCCCTCTGTGACTATTATACAAAAGTGCAACTATTAGTGCTTATTTTAATCTGTCCTGAAAAATCTTACCATGAAAGTAATGATCTTCAATGTAGACTGAGTGGTTGAATAATATTCTAACACATATACTGCTTAATTCACTTAACTAATCCCCTTTCTTGGAGCAAAAGTTATATTTGGAAAGGTTCCCTATAATAAACACTGCTGTGGTGATCATCTGTATAGATGTCTGTTTGCTAGAAATACATAAGTTTTAATATTACATTATTAGTTATCTATAGCAGGATGCATTTTCCTGTCTATTTAATATCCAAATAAAATTGACTGAAGCCCCCATTATCTACATTGCAGAAAGTCCAGTGCTCTTGCCAGAGTCAGTCACTTCTGGACCAAAGTTCTCCCGCCTCTAAATTCATGGCAATGCTGTTCTCAATCGTTCCACTATTTCATTCACATGCTGACCCTACCCTAGAGAAATCAAGAATTCAAGCCTGTCATGTAGAATAGAACTTTAACGTTTTGTGATCATGACATAAAAAGTTGCATCATTTTACTGCCTGGCACAGTCAAAGGTGAAACTGCGTATTTGTCATCCCTGTCACTGGGAGGCTTTTTTGGACACCCTGATATTGATCCCTGATTATTCACTGAGCACATTACTCCTTTTAGAACTTAATGTTTTCACTATAATTCTAGAGTTTCCTTTATCCACTTTAAAATTTCTTTTCTTTAAAACTGTGTCCTAGAATCACTTTTGTATATGCAAAATCATTGCTACCTAGGTGCGGACTGCTCTGAAATTGAGGTTATTTTTTTTTTCTTCCTCTTAAAAAAGAACCTGCCTTCCTTAGAAGTCAGTTCTAGTTTAAAAGTAGGATTTTGTTGTTGTTATTTATTTTGAGAGAGAGAGAGTGCATGCATGCGAGTGGGGAAAGGGGGGAGAGAGGGGAGTGGGAGTGGGAGAGAGAGAGACTCTCAAGCAGGGCTCCACATTCTCAGCACAGAGCCCAAAGCCAGGCTCCATCTCAGGAACTGTGAGATCATGACCTGAGCAGAAATCAAGAGTCAAAGGCTCAACCTACCGAGCCACCCGCCGGTTAAAAACTTTGATTCTGATTAGAGGCAACACTGTGTCACATTTTGGGAGGTTTATATTCTCGTTCCTAAATAAAATTGTTCTCTAAGCAGATCCTGGCATAAAACTCTACAATTCGTTAGTTATCGTTGTTGTTGCAAAGAACATTTCCCTCATGCTTCCATATGGTTTTGTTCTTATTCAATCCTCTATCATCTATATAAAATCTCATCAAAGTGAAATATTTTTTTCTCAGATTTTATTAAGATTTTTATAATAGCTTATTTTTAAAGAAATTTCAACATATTGCTTCATAATTATGTTAGCATCACTTATTTAGAATTTCTGTAAATGTACTATAGTCATTGATATTCTCTGTTTATTTTACGAATTTTTTCCCCACCGCTGCCAATTCATATCCTGTGGTCTTTAATTTTTTCCTAAAGGGATTATAGAAATAGCATACTCTCTGACTCCTTGCATGTCAAGGAATGCCCTTCTCTCATCTTCCCATGTAAAAGACAGCCTGACGGGTTATGTCACAGAGGGCATGCAAACTTTTTTTTCACATAATGCTGATAATGAGCCCTTGTCTTCTGACATTTAGTGATGCAGAACAGCCTAACGTCAACCTCATTATTTCTCCATTTTTATCTGCTTGACTGTAGGGTTTCTTCTTTATTAGTTTTTTGTTTGTTTAAAGCACCAAAGTCTATCGAATTACAAACTTATCTTCATCAATGTTACCTATTAATATTAACTGATTTGATCTCTACACTAAAATCTTTCTTCAGATAGAGAAATTTCCTTTTTTAAACTTATGTGTCCATCATCTTTTGTTTATGCTGATTATTGTTTGGTTACCTCTCCTAACACCCTCCCTACCACTCCACCTCTAACAGGACTTCTGGTTGTTCCTCAGACACTGCAAACACATCCCTGACTAACGGTTTTACATTTACTTTTGCTTTTTGTCCGTTAACACTCCTCTATCCGGTAGCCACGTGCCCAGTCTTCGCTCCAGCCTTCTATCCAGTCTGTTCCAATGACACTTTCACAGATAACACAGATACTTCAGCAAACCTAGCACACCAACATCCATTCACATGAAACTCACACTCCCAATGCGCTTTATAACTTTGTTTTTTAAAATTCAATTACACTTCTTACTATCTACCATGTTACATACTTTTTTTTGTCTATCTATCCTCAGATAATTCCAGCCATTGCATGTCCCATATGAGCTCCTTAAGAGTAGGCTATTTTTTTTCCCTCAAATTTACCACTCTGTGTTCAACTCTGAGAGAGGTTTCTGGAATATATAAATATTGTTGCATCATAAATGAATAGATGAATGAATGGATATGTGGATATGTGAATGAACTATTTCCTCACTTTACACTTGCTGGAATACCTGGTATATTATTGTAGGATCTCCTATCTTTATTCTTCATGTTTGTTCATTTTACTGTCATTAAAAAAATGCATTTTTTCTTGTGTTTTAGGAGAATAGCTCTACTTGGTCTTTCTTATTTTTATTCTCCAATTTGCTGATTTATACTAATGCATTTTCATATTTGTCTATGTGTTTTTATCTACAGGAAATATCTCCATAACTTAAGATAATTATTATGCAGTCTTATGCTTTTACTCTGTTAATGTAATGTCTCCTTGAATAAAATTGAAAATATGAATTAAAGTAAGATTAAAAGCAAATTCCAGAGGTAAAGTGAGACCTAAATAAAATGGATCAATCATTGCTAAAACTTCTTTGCGTTTATGTTCTTTTAGAGTAAACCACAGTTAATTTATTAAATAAACCTTTATCTCACAAGGATATCCTTAAAAAGAATTACAGTTAACTTAGTATATTATCAAAGTCATATTCGAAAGTCGCAGAGATCACAATTACATTACTAATTTCTATAAACTCAGCACTAGGAGCAGTTTTAGAAAAATTTGATTCATCATTTCAATCAAATTTGACTGTTGGCTCTTACTATGTCTATTAAGAACTCTCACAGAATACAGCAGTCTCCAACTAATGGTTTCTGAAATTCGATAATTTTGGTGATATTCTACCAAGGATCTAAAACAGACTTTTCCTTCTGATGTAGTACATCATTAGTTAGTTTGAAATTTCCTCACTCTGATCTTGTTTTGTCAAATTAGCAATATGATCAGATTTAAAATAGATTAAGAATGTAAAACTTTTGTACTTAAGAGAAGAAATTTAATGATTGCTACACGTCCATAATAGACAGACTCTTAAAGTAGTGGCCATAGATAAAATAGCAATAATTTTAATAATTGTAACAACTAACATGTATTGGTCCTTAACTAAGTAATGAACATTATATACACAATGAACATCACATTTACTTTTTCATTAAATACTTAATACTTCTGTAGAGTTTTTTTTTTCTTTACCTTACAGAAAAGGATACTTAGAATCATGAAATGCAAGTAACAGGAACAAAGTAATATTGTCGGATATGGCAGTACTATATTGTGAATCCAGGTCTGAGTGTAGGACCCATGCTTTTATTTACTTTTATTTACCAATTTTATCTACCATTTTTTCCCATGTAATTAGCCATTTCTTTTGCCTGAGCAACAATTACTTCAATACTGATGACATCAAATCTTGCTTTCTCTTTTTTCTTTTCCTTATGGAGTAGGAACAATGTAGAGGGCAAATGATAGCTCCAAAAAAAAGAAATTCAAATACTATGGAAGACTAATTAGGAAATATAAACCTAAATAAGTTTCTCAATTGTCTTTTATAATAAATAGCAATAATAATAACAAACAGTAATGATTTCGTTTACTGAGAATTCATTATGTGCCATATGTTAATCAATTATTCTATATGCCTTACGAATAATGTTTAGTATATTTTTGCAGGAAGATTAATACTTTATAGATTAAGAAAAAAAGAGTATGTGTATGTGTGTGTGTGTGTGTGTGTGTGTGTGTGCATGTGTATGTATGTAAATTCACATATTCCCTTTTTCAGCTTCTTAACCTCAATAATACCAATAAGTCTGCATGTGTGTGTCAGCACACTGGTATCTATGCACACATCTCCTGTTAGTAAACTGACAGATTTTGACCAGTGTTTTCTGTTCATTCTGGCTACAACTAAGAATACATACTGCGATAGGTACGTTAGGGGTACCCTTTTACAGACCAGACTGTATAAAGTGATATACAGTGCAATAAAACCATGAAGCTCATGACTAGGACCAGTAGAATAATGCATGTTATGTAGGACACAGAAAATTTTGTCTGCAAGTACATCAGAAAATATAGGTAGGGAAGTATAGAGTTCTAATGTATAGCTGCACAACCCTGAAGTGCAGTTAAAGTAAGAGAGTAATACCATGTTTTTAAAAAAATCTATGAAAAATTATGATACCAGAATAATTATTACACATACAAATTATTTTTAATATTTTTATGAAATGTTACACTCTACTTATAAATGTTTTATTATTTTAAAACATCCTGCAAAATATTTAAAGCTCAAAGTGGGTCAACATGATACACTAAAAATGGTCATGGTATATAAACCATTCCTGATGATTTTTGAAGGGGGTTCAACATGTTTGGCACAAAACTACCTTAATCCAGTGGCATATAAATTAACTCTTATTATTTTAAATTTCTTTATTTTTCTTCCAAGGAACAGCTTGGCCCATAACAGTTACCCTCTAATCTCTTGATTTTCAAGCTCCCATTTCTCACTCAAAATAGAAATAGTTTCCTTATGTCATCAGTATAGCATGGAATCTTGTGAGAATAACAAAAAAAAAAAAAAAGAATCATAAGTTAATAAAGTGTTTAACTGATCTGTGTTAAAATGACTGAGACAGACCAACCACTGAAAACTAATCATATCTGAAAACACTTGTTATAGAATATTTACGTTCTTTCCAACTTAGGATCTAATGACTTATTTCTTTAAAAAAAAACTCATTTAATAGACTTATTTTGGATTCAACCTTGAGTAATCTACTGCCATCTGAACAAATGGAATAGCCAGAAAAATATTTTTCAGATATGTTAATGTTCACCTCTGTTGAAATAATGCCTTTTAAAAAGTACAGCTTACTAGACACCTGGAATTTATTCAACTGCTTTACACATCTAGCAATAAAATTAGGGCTGTATATATGAATATTTTTCTCTGAAGAAGATGGTCTGTGCTTTTACAATGACTACTCTTAGTAGTTCTAGGGTGAGTCATTGAAAATATAATATCATGTGAATAGTTTTGTAAAAGGTAAATCTCTAACATTAGAAATTATTTCTTTCATGAAGTATATTAGCTGATTTTAACCACATAATTTAACATTTTGAAATATGAAGTATTAAATATTGTGGGACTGCACTGGAGAAAATAGATAACATTTGGGTAAATGGCATAATAGGAACAGTTTCATGCACTAATTGAAATCCCAGGATTTGAATTCAAACAGATCTTGGTTTAATATGGAAGCGATATCACTTTTAATGTCCATACCTAATTCTATTCATTGTCCATACCTAATTATATTCTATTAAATGGAAATAACTGTCCTATGGTGTGAATTATTATAATAATACACAGAATACACCATTACAATAACATTAAATTATATACATACACATCCTACACAATATTCATATGTGTATTAGTTTCTTATTGCTGCTATACAAATTACCACATACTTATTGACTTAAAACAACACAAATTTATTATTTACAATTCTGGTAGTCAGAAATCCAAAATGATCTCACTGAGCTACAATCAAGATGCTGGCAGGGATGTATGCCTTTCTGGAAACTTTAGACTTGCTTTAACTTCTGCAGACCACCTGTATTCCTTGGTTTGTGATCCCCTTTCACCTTTAAAGTAAGCAATGGCAGAGTGAGTCTTTCTCACATTGCACCACACTGATATGGACACTGACTTTTTTGCCTCCCTCTTTTCATTTAATAAAGACTCTTGAATACATTGGGCCCATGTGAAATCCAAGTTAATCTCCCCATACCAAGGTCAGGTGACTAGCAATCTTAATTCTATCTGCAATCTTAATATCTCTGATATTCTAGAAATATTACATATGTAATTATGTTAGATATATTATATAACATATATTTTATAACATACGTTAACACAGCAAACCCAGCATCATATAATAGTAAGAATCCACTGCTTTCATATCTAGGATGGTTGTCAAAACACCTCTGTTGCTCCTGGTCAAGCTCACTCACATGCTATCAGCGAGCTATTTCTGATATAATCTAAGATGGCTTTGGCTGAGACCACCTGGACCACATGTCTGTTCTTCACATGTTTTTCATTCTCCACCAGGCTAGCCTAGGGACATTCTCACAGAAATCCCTGATTAAAAGAAGTGAGAGCAAGCCTAATCAGGTGTTAAAGTCTATTAGTCCTCTGCTTATGTTCTGTTTACCAACATTTCACGGGCCAAAAAAGTCACATGGCTAAACGTAGGATAAGAATGAAAATGTAGAAGTTTATATGGCAAATGGTGTGGGAGGGAGAAAAAAATAAAGAATTGAGGCTATTTTTGCAATCTATTACTAGGCATTTAGCTTTATTAAAAACTATTAACTTACAAAGGTAACATATTTAATGCGTATTATGTATTAGGCAATTCTAGGCAGTAAGGAATCAATTGAGAAGAGAAACAATTTTAGTCAATATCACTTTAATTAGATGATTAAACCATTGCTTTATTTTTGATTTATTTCAAAGAATCAATATTTGAGCTGGTTGATTTTCTCTATTTTATTCGTATTTTTACGTCTCATCTATTTCATTCTTTTTACTTTAGGTTTAGTTTGCTCTTCTTTTTCCAATATGTTAAGGTAAAAAATTAGATTGTTCTGAGATCTTTCCCTCTCTGTTTCTAGAGACATTTAAGACTAGAAATTTTCCTCTAAGCACTGATTCCACTGCATTCCATAAGTTTTTGTATGTTGTGTTTTTATCTTCATTCCTTCATTTATTTCAAAGTATTTTCTTCTGAGTATTTGACTCAATGGTTTTTATTTAAAAATTTTCTAGATGTTTGTGAATTTCCCCAATTTACTTCTTTTACTGACTTTCAATTTCATTCTATTGTGGCTAAAGAACATATTTTTTTAAATTACTTCAATCCTTATATTCTTTGAGAGTTTTATGGTCTAACATACAGTCTACTCTGGAAAATATCCTATGTGTAGTTCAGAAAGAATATATATTCTATACTTGTTGGCTGGAATGTTCTATAGACTTCTGTGAGGTCCAGTTGCTATATAGTATTGTTCTGATATCATTTCTTTTTGTTTTCTTTTGCCTACTTATTATATCCATTATTGAAATCATGGTATTGAAGTCACTAATTTATATTGTTGAACTACCTACTTTTCTCTTTAATTCTCTCAGGTTTTATTTCATGTTTGGGGGCTCTGTTGTTAGGTATACATAATGCTTAGAACTATTATATCTTATCGATGGACTGATGCTTTTATGTCTTTCTTTGTCTATAGTAACAAAGGTTTTCTTATAGTCTAGTGACTTCATGTTTTTACAACGTTTCCAGTTTTTTTTTTGGTTACTATTTGCATAATAGTTCTTTACCTAATCTCTTACTTTCAAACTTTGTGCCTTTAAATCCCAATTGTGTATCCTGTAGACAGTATATAGTTGGATCATATTTTCTCATCCATTTTGCCAATGTCTGCTTTTAACTGGAGTGTTTAATCAATTCATGTGTAATGCTGTTGTTAATGTAGGATTTATTTCTCATTGTGCTACTTGTATTCTATGTGTCTTATGTATTTTTTCTTCCTTTATTTTTCAAATGTAGTCTTCATTTGACTTCATTTCAAGTTTTTGGTTGATTTCCAGTTTTCTGAAAAACTTGATTGTGAAAACTTTAGTAGGTTTATATGGTACTTCTATGGGGAAAGTTTTTGGAGGTACTTATTCCACCATTTTTGATGACATCATTCTCAACATTAGATGTTGTTTCTTTGATCTCTACTCTAGCACTTTCTTCAGTATAAATACATGCTGACATTTTTCCATGAGGTAAATTCTCTTGAACCTGTTCTCCTGACAGCTATTCTCCAAATATTTTGTTACAGCTGCTCAAATTCCTTTCCATTCTTGTTCTTGTTTGTTGTTCTCCTATCTTCTGCTAAATCTGACATTCACTCTCAGCACTCCACAAAAATGGCACTTGTCATGGTCATCTGAACTCCATGTTACTATACAAAATACTTTTATTTTAGACTATATTTTATGTATTATATTTAGTTCTCATTTTACTCAAGTACTCAGTGACATCTGATGAAGAGTAGCACTTTCTGCTCCTTGATAAAATTTTGCAATTGTCTTCTGGGACACCCTAGTCTGCTGATTTTCCTTGTACCATACCTATCACTCCTTGCCAATATTATTTAATGGTACTCTTTCTTTGCCTTGATGATTACTGTTGAAAAATTCTGAGGATCAGTCCTTGGTCATTGCCATATATACTTTCTGTTGGTAATGACATTCAATATCAAGGTATTAAATGTTACATGTATGTTGACAATTCTTATACCCAAACCAGATTCTTCTCTCACACTGCAGATAAATAACCGCTCTATCTGCACTCTTCCCAATATCACACAATGTTGTAACTACATTCTTTAAGTGATTCAGATTTTCTTTCTCAATAGATTATAAACCATATATACATTACAGAATGTTTTAGTTTAGTTTTACACATTTTAACTCAAAATGGATATATCAATAAACTAATACTCTCCTGAGATATCCTTTTGTACTCAACAGTAAGTGCATGATTCTTCATATTTTGCTTATAACATTATCTTTTTGTTCATCATTCTACATATATATTGGCTATATATTGGCTATTTAGACTTTACTTATTTTTAAAAGATTGTTTTCTTTTTTAATTTATTCATCCATTTTGAGAAAGAGAGAGACTGAGTGGGTGAGGGCAGACAGAGGGAGACAGAATCCCAAGCAGGCTCCACAATGTCAGCACAGAACCCAATGAGGGGCTCGATCCCATGGACCATGATCATGACCAAAGCCAAAATCAAGAGTTGGACACTTAACCGACTGAGCCACCCAGGTACCCCAATTCAGATTTTAGTTTTAAGCAAAATGTGTCTAGAACTGTGACATATTTGAAATTTTACTCTGCTTATATTATAAGCTAACAAATTAGACTGATACAGTCAGAGATGCTGGCAGATGACAAAGGATCCATGGGTCAGATCAAAATGACTTTATTATTCATAGCACAGCAGACAGCATAGGCTTCATGTTGTCTTCTGTTGCTTTTGTTCCTCAGGTACTTTCAAGGCAGTTTAGAGATTGGCCTAGATAGACTAATGGTTTTGTGACACAGCTGAGGAACTCAAGTTTTTGTAGAGTACTTCTAGCAAAACTACACTGCCTTTGCCTGAGAAGAATGCATCTTTCTAGGAAACAAATATACTCTCTGCACCCTGAGACAGATAATACCTTAATTGCCCTTCAAAAAAGAGAAGGAAATTATGTTGTGATGAAACAAAAGAATATTATAAATGTATGGGAAAAAATAAATTATAAGCAAAATAAGATGAAACATTTTGCTAATGTTAAGGTGCACAAGAGAACATTAATTCGTTATTCTAGGGGTGCCTGGGTGGCTCAGTCACAGTTGAGGGTCTAACTCTTGATTTCAGTTCAGGTCATGATCCCAGCATCATGGGATGGAGCCTCACATGGGGCTCCATGCTAAGCGTGGAGCTTGCTTGGGAGCTCTCTTTCTCTCTTTCTCTCTCTCTCTCTTTCTTTCTCTCTCTCTCTCTCTCTCTCTCTCTCTCCCTCTCTCTCCCTCTCTCCTTCTGCCCTCCCTCACTCTCTAACAACACAAACAAAAAAGTAATTATTCTACTCATTTAGGTTAAAATAGGCAAAACTTCAAGCTGTTGACCATATAAATACATGTAAATAGATAGTCCAAAACAAAAACTGATATGATATATGTAGATATGCCATGTGGAATATTCTCCCAACAAAGAGACTATGAAAATCTTTTAATCAACTTTACACTGGATTTCATGTGTTTCTTTTATGCTGATTTATAGGAGTCTCTAATGTACACAGATTATTGTATTTTGAAAATTTTGTCAATATATTTTCCATTCCTTTTATGTTTTGTTCTCAAAGATTACATCCTGGGAAATAACCTACGTGAAAATCTTAGAGAATAATCTACTCATTGGGAGAGACATACATTTTATCATTCAAAGCCCTGGTTTTAAATCCTAGCTATTATTTTATAATATATGGCATATATTTATAAACTCTAAGCATTATTTGACAAATTAGACTAGCAATACCTAACTACCAATAATTTTGTTATGATGAAAGAAGACAGAATTTGCAAATGTACAAAACAAAAGTGTTTTAATTATCATCAGATTCCAGAAAATTTTAATTAGTTTCATTTTTGTAGTTAATTGGTATGCATATGAAAGTTGCATAACAAATACCAGCAAATTGCTATGCAGAGATCCTTGCAAAAATGACAGCAAATAATCATCCAGAATTATTTACAACAATTGATATGTCTAGTATCAAATGACAAATTTTAAGAGAAGTTATTTATAAATGATATTTTGGCTCTTTCACTTGCTGTTATGTTCCTTTTTCTCTTACATTTTTGACTTTGTGTCATGAATAATTTTCCACTACCATATATTTTAAAATGGGAAATATAATGAAATAACATAATTTCTGACTCAACTGTATAAATAGAGCTTATTTTTGAAATATGTCATAAAATGAATTTAAAATAATATACTCTTATAAAATTCAATATTTATCTTTATGTTTTTAAAATTACAAAAAACATAAGGCTTTATGTATATAACATTCATAACTTTTTTCTCAAAAAAACTAGTGAATTTTAATTCATGCTTTGTTAAAATGTTTGTGAATAATATCAAAATTAATCTATAACTATTTTTTTAATTTTTTTATTGTTTATTTATTTTTGAGAGAGAGAGACAGAGCACTAGTGGGGGAGGGGCAGAGAAAGAGGAAGACACAGAATCTGAAACAGGCTCCAGGCTCTGAGCTGTCAGCACAGAACCTGATGTGGGGCTCGAACCCATGAACCGTGAGATCATGACCTGAGCCAAATCGGCCGCTTAATCGATGGAGCCACCCAGGAGCCTCCAATGTAACTTTGTATTTTGAAAGTTTCATTCTGTCTAATCACATTTTGAAAAATACGTAAAGTTTAATAATATGGGCATTTTAGGGGCGACTGAGTGGCTCAGTCAGTTAAGCGTGTGACTCTTGATTTTGGCTCAGGTCATGACCTCAGGGTTCATGAGTTTGAGCCCTGTGTTGGGCACGCTGCTAATAGCCTGGAGCTTGCTTGGGATTCTCTCTCTCCCTGTCTCTCTGTCCTGCTTGTGCATGCTGTCTTCTCAAAACAAATAAATATTAAAAAAGAAAATAGCTAAAAAAAAAAAACTAATATGACATTTTACTAATAATAAAGTCAATCAGGATTGAAAAAGTAAAACTAGTTTACTTCTGTGCAAAAATTATGGCTTTTTAAATTACTTGGCTTTAGAATAATAATAAACATTTACAATAAGATTGTGATATATTTTACTATCATTAATCCACACATATTGTACTTTAACATCAACACTGGCTTGATTCAGACATATTAATATCACTGATTTCAGAAGGCTGAATTTAAGCTTAAATAAAAATATGAAGTAAAATTTAGAATCTGTCATTTCTTGATTACTTGTTTTAGCTTTTAATTTCAACATGTAGTTTCATGTGTTTCCTTTTTGTCAGAGGGATGCTTATAGTAACTCAAACTACAGTCTCCTATAAAAATACATGACAATGATTATGTATAGATTCATAATACTTGCATTTTTGTATGGTTAATTTGGTATTATAAATAAACATTTTAAAGATACATTTTGGGGCATACCATAAGCTAAATAACAAAGTTTAAAGTATTTCTAATGTTGTAAAACAATAATTATACTAAAATTATGTTTAAAATATACTACTCAAGAAATCTTATAAAAATTTATTTTAAATCCAATCACAAAGCATTGGGTTTTCTTTTGAAGGGAACATTTCTAGATTTTAATTGGATCAGCAGCATGTATAAAAACATAAAATTATAAAAACAGCTCCAAAATACAAATTCTATTCTATTTTTTCAGTATTGAATAGGACCTTATTAGAGAATGGGATAATAATGTAATTCACCTTGATATTGTTCTTGTTCATCTATTTCTATATACAGATAAAATGATAGAGTATAAACGCATTAACACTGAAAATAATAATATGTAATATGATTCAAATTGAAGTGATTTCATTTGGGAAATATATTGTTACATCTCATTATCATAAAATCTTTACAAATGTAGCTGTAGTCTATACATAATTATCCATGTATTGCTTTCTAAGTCATCAGAACTTCAAAACAACTGTGCTATTAGTACAAATGAGAGGTTTATGAATACCTAAGAATTGCAAGTGATACTAAATTTATGCATCAATTACTTATGGTAATTAGCAAACATAAATATTATCATTACCTTGTTTGGACAATAGAATATTAACATTAATCCCTGAGTTAACAACTTCAAATAAGCAAACATATGTACCACTATAATATTAAGCAAATGGACTATAAAAGTTTTCATTACAAAATAATGAAAATGACTGTTGAACTAATTAAAATAACTTTAATTTATTAAAATAAAAACTATTCTTTTCAATTTGTGTTACTTCTCTCTGAAAGTAGGAAACAACTGAAGTGAAACAATAAAAATATAATCATTAGGTTAAATTTATATAATGTACTTACTGTAAACTAAGAGGTCTTCTGATTTTGTTAAAGAAAATATTTCCTGTTGTTCCCTGTTGGATATATTTATATTATTGTAATTTAATATTCTAACAAAACTGTTCAGGTCATTTCATAGTAACCTTCAACTAATAGAAGGAATTTGCAAGAAAATCAGAATCTAGTTTGCCTTATTAGATGTGGTTTTCCAGCAACTTATTTATTTATTTATTTTTAACATCTCCACACAATGAGAGTTTGAAAGTTTTTTTAAATACCACTGGGAAATGCAAACCTGCTTTATCATATTTGGGGTACTTTGTAGGAATAACTTGGTTAAGGCACAGGAAGAGAGATTCAAATTACTTAATTCTGAAGTCCCTAATGGAACACTTAAAGTTATTGGTAGATTGGGTTCCTGAGTCTTTCACATTTTGGAAGTTACTCTTTGTATGATAAGTCACTCTTTCATCAAAATAATATTTATTGTGGGAAGATGCCAGAATAAGAAGAACCAGTGATCTGTCTCCACACCTAGACAACAATTGCACTGTCAGAACCTATCTGATGTAACTATTATGGAACTCTGGAGTCTACTGAAGGCTTGTAACTCCGGGGAAAGGCTTAGAAAGTAATTTGTGGTTAATTTCAGTCACTCTCAGCTCTATGCACAGTAACAACTATTCATACTCCACCCCTAGATACAAGGCAGGCAGCTGTACAAGTGTCCCTGGAGTTCCTTGCACATAGCTTGTGGGAGCCTCAAAGAGCAAAAAAGGACTGTCTTCTCCAAATATTGGGGATCAGTGTGGTAATTTTTAAATGTTAGGCATAATATCCATGGTAACAACAAATAAAATAGCTATAGCATATATACAAAAGAAAATGAGAAAGGAATTTAAACATTCCACTTCAGAAAAAAAACAACTAAATAAAAAAGAAGAAAATAATACAGGAAACAAGAGAAAAAAAGCTGTAAGGCAGTTAGAAAACAGAAAAATGACAAAAGTAATTTTGACAAAATAAAAATCAGTAATTACTTTTAAGTGTAAATGGATTAAACTCTCTAATCAAAAGTCTGACACTAGCAGAATGGATAAAAACACATGATCCAAGTATATTATGTGTACAAGAGACTCACTTTGGAACCAAGTGCATGAAAAAGATACCCCATGCAAATAGTAACCAAAAGAGAAGAGAGGTAGCTATACTAATATCAAACAAAATATATTTCAAATTTTAAATAAAGGTTATGAGGGACAAAAAGGACATTTTATGTTAATAAAAGGTTCAATACAGAGAGACATAACAATTATAAATATTTATATACCTAGTACACCTGGGTGGCTCAGTCGGTTAAGTGTCCAACTTCAGCTCAGGTCATGATCTCACAGTTCGTGGGTTCAAGCCCTGCATCAGGCTCTGTGCTGACAGCTCAGAGCCTGGAGCTTGTTTCAGATTCTATGTCTCCCTCTCTCTCTACCCCTCCCCTGCTCACGCTCTGTCTCTCTCTCAAAAATAGATAAACATTAAAAAGAAATTTTAGTAAATAAATAAATAAATATGTATACACCTAATGATGACCACTGAGACACACACACACACACACACACAAACACACACACACACACACACACACACACATATATATACATATATATATATATGTATATATATATATATATATGTATATATATATATATATATATATATATATATACACAAAACATCACAGAATTGAAGGGAGAAATAAACAATTCTACAACAACAGTTGGAGACTTCAATATTATATTTACCATAATGGGTAGAATGACCAGACAGAAGATAAAGATATAAATAACAAAACCAAGACAATAAACCAACCATATCTAATAGGCATATAAAGAACACTATACACAAAAACAGATACACATTATTCTCAACTGCACATGGGATATTTTCCAGGATATATCATACAAATGGACACAAAGTAATTCTCAATAGCTTATAAAAGACAGACATCAGAAAAAGTATCTTCTCTGACCACAGCGGGATGAAGTCAGTAATATATTAACAGAAGAGAAACTGAACAATTCACAAATATTTGGAAATTACACATCACACTCTTTAAAACCAATAGATCCAAAAAGATATCACAAAGGGAATTAGGAAGTATTTAGAGACTAGTGAAAATCAAACAGGACATACCAAAACTTATGGGACAAAGAAAAAGGGGGAAATTTATAGCAATAAACACATTTTAAAACAATAAACATTTCAAATCAACAAAATAACTTTATAACTCAATGAGCTAGAAAGAGAACAAATTAACCTTAAGTTAGCAGAAGGAAAGAAATAATAAAGATTAGATCACAGATAAATAAAATAGAGAATAAAAAACAATGAAGAAAATCAATGAAACCAAATGTGGGTTCTTTGAAAAGAGCCACAAAATTGACAAACTTTTAGCTAGATTGACTAAAAAAAGAGAGAAGACTTAAATTACTAAATTCAGAAATGAAAGTGGGAACATTACTAACAACTCTACAGAAATAAAAAAAAGATTATAAAAGAATACTACGAACATTTGTATGACAAGAAATTGGATAACCTAGATGAATTGGATAAATTCCCCAAAACACAAAGCCTACCAAGACTGAATAACAAAGTAGAAAAATCTGAAAAGATCCACAACTAATAAGGAAATTGAATCAGTAATCAAAAGTCCCCTGAAAAAATGTACTGGGTATGATGGTTTCAGTGGTGAATTATACCAAACTTTATACCAAACATCGGTCATTTCAATTAATGTGCTACACCTGATTAACAAAATAAAAGATGGAAATCACATGATCATCTCAATAAATTCAGGAAAAAACACTGAATAAAACCCCATACCTTATGATAAAAACACTCATCAAACTAGGAATAGAAGGAAACCGCCTCAACATAATAAAAGCCATATATGAAAAAACCCACAGCAAACATCATGGTAAATGGTGAAAACTAAGAGCTTTTTCTTTAAAGTCAGGAAAAAGGCAAGGATTCCTACCCTTACCACTTTTATTCAACATACCACAGGAAATTCTAGCCAAAGTAGATAGTCAAGAAAAAGAAATTAAACTAAATTAGAAAAGAAGAAGTAAAATTATCTCTTTTTGCAGGTGATACTATCTTATTTGTAGAAAATCCTAAAAAAATCCACCAAAAACCCTGTCAGAACTAATAGTAAATTTAGCAAATTAGCAGGATACAAAGTCAACCCATAAATTATCAGCTGCATTTATCCACTAACAATGAACTTAAAAATAAAATTACAAAACAATTCCACTTACAATATTTACCAATAAGAAAAAAATACTTAGGAATTATCTTCACTAAGGAAGTGAAATATTTATAAAATAAAAGCTATAAAACACTAATGGAAGAATTGAAAAACCACATAAATATAAAGAAATACATCCCATTTTCATTGATTGGAAAACTTAGTATTGTAAAGATATTAATACTACCCAAAAGTGATCTACGGATTCAATACAATTCCTATCAAAATCTTAATTTGTTTTGCAAAAATAGAAAAACTTATCTCAACATTCATATGGCTTCTAAAGGGACCCAAAATAGCCAAAGCAATCTCTAAAAAGAAAAAACCTAGAGAACTCATGGTTTCTGATTTCAAAATATACCACAAAGCTAAAGTAATCAAAACACTGTGGTGCTGGCATAAAGACAGTGTATATATCAATGGAAAAGAATACAGAGAGCCCCAAAATAAACCCTTGCATATATGATCAAATAATTTTTGATAAAAGTGCCAAGACCATTCAGTTGGGACAGGACTGTTGTTTTCAAGAAATGGTCCTGGGAAAACTGGATATCTACTTGCTAAAGAACGATGCTAGGCCCTTACTTTTAACACTATAAAAAAATTAACTCAAAATCAATCAAATACCTACATTTATAATATCTAAAACTATAAAATTCTTACAAGAAAACATAGAGCAAAAGCTTCACAACAATTCAGCCATAATTTTTTGGATCTGACACCAAAGGCAAAAGCAAAAAAATAAAAATAGACAAACTAGATAGAATGAAAATTTTAAATTTTGTGCCTCAAAAGACACTATCAAAAGAGGAAATAAAAACACACAAAATAAGAGCCAGTATTTGAAAATCATGTATCTGTCAAGTGACTAATAACCAAAATGTATAGGGAACTAAGCAACAATAACATAAACACCTCAATTCAAAATGGACAACAACTTGAATAGATATTTCTCCAAGGAAGATGTACACATGGCTAAGAAGCCCATAGAAGATGTTCAACATCACTGATCACTGGAGATACGCAAGTCAAAAGTATAATGAGATACCACCTCACACCCATCAGGGTGGCTATTATTAAAAAAAAGAAAAGAAAAAAAATAAATGTGGTGAAGACATGAAGAAAGTGCCTTAGGCACTTCTGGTAAGAATGTGAAATTGTACAGCCAATGTGGAAAACCTGGTGGTTCCCCCCAAAATAGTGATGATGGTTGCACAGCATGGAGTATAATTAATACCACTGAACTCCTAACAGTGTTAAAACAGTGTTTTTAAATTCTTTAGAGACAACATAGTTTCCTACTACCTGCTACTTTGGCAGATCTTCCCCTCTCCACTGCACTGGGAACATTACTGCCAATTCCCTACTTCTTGGAATGGCCAAGGAAGAATTTCACAATATGTATCTATGCTGGCCTCACAGTCCACATTTATTTGCTCATCACTGTTACAGAGGACAAAACATGCCTGGTGGGACTGAATCCGTCCCTATTCTATGAGTGAGAACCTTCCTGATTTAGGATGGAATATCCTACATGATCCCCGTCCTCATTACCATAGTTGACTGGTACAGGATGAACCAGTCAGAATGAAGAACAGGGGCTGTGTTAAAGACATTTATTTTCACTTTCAGGTTGTGGTTCTGCAGACAGGAGGCCTAGTACTGTCTCAGCCATTTTGTTGCCATCAGGCAAAGAAGTCTGGGGTCAAGTCAGAAGAGAGGAAAATACAGTCAAAGGAACTAAAGAGAAATGGACCCAGATCCTAATCTATATGGGACTAAAGCCAGCCATACCTCTGGATTTTCAGTACAGGTCACAATAACTCCTTATTTGAGCTAGGTTATGTTTTCTACTATTTGTTAAACTAGAAGTCATAGCTGATTCAAAGAGGAATAATTCTGCTTTATTCAACTGTGTAATACCAACATTTTTTCATAGAATTACTTTTAAATTAATGAAGTTGGGGTGCCTGGGTGGCTCAGTCGGTTGGGAGGCCGACTTCGGCTCAGGTCATGATCTCGTGGTCCGTGAGTTTGAGCCCCGCGTCGGGCTCTGTGCTGAGAGCTCAGAGCCTGGAGCCTGTTTCAGATTCTGTGTCTCCCTCTCTCTGACCCTCCCCCGTTCATGCTCTGTCTCTCTCTGTCTCAAAAATAAATAAATGTTAAAAAAAAAATTAAAAAAAAATAAATTAATGAAGTTAATCCAAAAGGATTTACATTTTATGGATTGAGAATAAAAAAAAATAAAGAGTAAAGTTTTATTTTCCTTTGACTTCTGCAGGACTTACTGAAATAATATTTTATTTGAAGACGGTTGTTCTAAATTTTGTGTCTGGTTCTGAAATGTTAAAAATAATGCTTGGTGTATAAATACCATGCCAAAAAAGATCTGCCTAAGCTTTGCTGCTTTCTATTTTCATCTAGTTAATGAAGCTTATTTAGCTCTTTTTCATTTCTTCAATTTTATTTTTTAATCATTTGCAGGTATCTCCTCTTCATTTTTCTCTTTGACCTGTGAACAATCCACTTTGAAAATGATATCTTGATTTTGTAATTAATCCTGTGGTTTCTAGGTGTAGAGGTAGGTCACAATTGATCATAATGAGTTTACCTCTTATTCTACAAAATTCACTAAAAGAGTTGATGTTTCACCTCCAGTGATAAGATGTTATGTGCTGAGGTCACCTTCTAGCTTGCTGAAATTTTCATTAAAAAGGAAGGAAAAGAAAAATCTTTCAGCTGAATTGGAGACACTGTGACTATCAACAACATTTTGCATCAAGAACCTATTAAATTTTCCAGTATTAGCCCATGGGATTAACTCATTATTATTATTATGATTGATGCATGGTATTTTTACATACTTTGAGAGTCCTAAAATAACATTACTTGTCTCTATTATAGACATATATTTGTAATTACTGATTCAAACCAGAGATATTCAATAATGTTACTCAATATTTTCCTCATATATTATCATTTCTTAAAGGAAAACATGTTTTCCATATTCTCTCACGTTTAATAAAGCTACAGGTCCCAAATACGAACTCTTTTTTTTCACTTAACCCAGAATTAAACAGTATCTTCATAGACTAAATCTATAGGTAAGAAATGATTCAATCCTTTGGGTAATCATTTTGAGACAAAATCAAAAGGTCACTGTGATACATCTGCATATTTTATTTAAAAAATATTTGACTTAAAGCACACATACACGTTTCAATTTGATTTTTTAAATATTCAGAGAGCAACACGGGATAAATTAACTATGGAGCCCATGTTTTCTACTCTTGTATTTTTCCTTATTACTTATACTCTTCACCATTGATCAGCCCTTATTATTTACTTCTGTCTTCCACAACACTCTAATCAGCTACATAATTACCCTCAAGCCCAAACTGTCATCATTCTAATTTTGTGACTTTTCCAATCCATATTTGTGCTGCTGAGTGTGACTGTAATCTTTGTAAATAACTAGCTAACTATCACTGGACACTTAAAACAATCATACTATATTTCTCTAGTCATCTCCTTTATTTTGTGCAGTAATCATTCAAGCCTTCAACACTTTCCTCAATCATCTCCTTTCCAAGATCCACTGCCATTCAAAAATTGATTTCACCGTTCACTTCTAAAAAAACAATCATTATAAATTATACAAAAGTTCACTATAGCTTTAGAACATCTGAACAGGCTAACATCCTTCTCATATTCTCTAGACTCTATGAAAGATAAATCAATTCAATTGCGTTTTGACTCAAATGTCCTCCTATCATCTCAGGAACCTCACTTAATGAGTTTTCCCATTAATAGCTAACATATACAAAAACATTCTCTACTCCTTTCTCTCACCATTTAGTTTAACCTTGCATACATCTTTCACATCATAAGCAACGACAATACTGTCTTCCATGTAAATTCAAGATTCCTGAGAAAATATCCCATGTAATATTCAACAAAAATTAATTCTACTAGACCTATTCTGCTCTTTAAAGCAACTTTTGTCAAAATCATCAACTTCCTTTCAGCTAAATTTAACAGAATGACTTTAGGTCTACTCTTACTTAAATATCTGTGGCATTTGACAAATTTTATCAAATCTTCATCTTTTAGCAGATTCTTCCATTAGATGCATACAGAATAATAGTTCCTTAACACTTTATTTAATGGGAGTATGGCCCTACTGACAAGTTGACTGCAGATTTCTATTTTTCAGAACTGTGAGATACAAATTTCTGTTGTGTTAAGCCATCTAGCTTGTGGTACCCTGTTATGGAGCCCTAGTAAATGAATACAGACTTTTTTTTCCAAATATCCTTGGCTTTCTTCTGTTCCAATCTTCAAGCTCTTAATATGCCATCGTATTAATTACAGTGGCTACAATTACCATCAACAATAGGAAAAATCTTCACACAACATTCAAGGCTTTTGAGGTTCTATGCTTGTTTTTTAAGGTTAACTGTTTTACATGTGCCCTGTGTACTCCATACCCTTTGTATAGGGACTAAGGGCTGGTATCTTAGATCAGAAACCAGCTCTAAACACTATCTGTCTTTGGAAAAGCCACTAAACTTTTTAAGTCTCAATTTCCGGACTTGCAAATTGAAGTTATAAAAGTACAACAATGTTACTCTATAACTATCGTATCAGTCCTCTTATTCCTTTTTTTTAAAAATTTTTAACTGAGCATAAATAGGGTTTTCCAATGCCAAGATCTGGATGTATTGAAAAAAATCAACCCTCTAAATGAAGGCAGAAAAAGTTTATTATGTGTATCACCATGTATTTTCTATTTCTTAACAGCTCTCTTTTATTCCTGTCTAAAGATCCAGAAAAAATAAAAAACTAATTTGAGAAACAGTATCAACACAAGCACAAAATACCAATTAGCTGATTATTACTGATCAATAGCAATAATTTTTATATGGAGCCATTTAAAATAGGCTTGATTTCTGATTTAATGGTTCCCAATAAAAATCAACAATTGAAAAATTAGTATACATCTATTTTGATTCATTTAATAGATTTCTACCAAGACACAATTCAATATTTATCACCAAATATATTAGTACAGTTTCTGATTATGTTTTATCTTTCCTCCTGATTGTTTTTAATGTTTATTTTTGAGAGAGAAAGAGAGAGAGAGAGAGAGAGAGAGAGAGAGAGAGAGAGAGACAGAGCACGAGTGGAGGAGGAGCAGCGAAAGAGGGAGACACAGAATCCGAAACAGGCTCCAGGCTCTGAGCTGTCAGCAAAGAGCCCAACGCAGGGGCTCAAACTCACAAACCATGAAATCATGACCTGAGCGGAAGCCGGACACCCAACTGACTGAGCCACCCAGGTGCCCCTTTCCTCCTGATTGCTTAAAAACTGTATATTCTCTCTTGATATACTTAAACTACTCAGATTTGTTGTTGATGACATTTTGTTTGTTTTTATACTAGTGTTTGCCCATGGTATTGCTGTTGTTCTTACACAATTTTTAATGCCCATTCACAGTTAAGGGCACATTCATAGAATTAATAGTTTAGGTGTTGAACTATTCCCAGGATTTTTAGTTGAAGAGTTTATAAGTACTGTATATACATATAGGACAAAAATGCATTAATAGAAATTATAAAGTTTATTGGTTCCACCTAGTGGCAATGCAAAGCAAGTTAAAAATAAAATTAGCACTATGATATTATTAAAAGGCTAGGACTCCGAAAAGTCTACTTATATGACCTTTCCATTTTGGTGGATATTAAATGCTTAAAATAAACCTACTATTTTAAAAACTCATATAAATGAATTTCAGATTTCTATACCAATTTTCTGGTAAAATAAGTTCCCCCCTGCATCTCTAATTTAAAAGAGCTATCTGAACAAAAAAGAGCTAATAACTAAAATAGTATCTCCTGTAATTGTAAAGTTTTTTGTTATTTTTTAGATTTTTTTCTACTAATTAAGCATATGTTTCCCTCTACATATCTATTAATTGCCATTCATTAAGCTGTTGGGACCTGAATAAATAGCCATAAGGATGTTTATAAATGATGAAAAACAAAACACATAAATCTATAAGGTAATATGATAGTTCTTATAGGGAAATTCATCATTATTATGAGCTAATACATGAAATGCTTTCAACAAGTAATCATTTTATCAGCAAAAGTCCCAAATTTTCTACAAAATAGCACTCAAGCAGTCGAAATGTTTTCACAATAAAAAATACTAAATTATGTTTCCTTCAAATTGCATAATTAGTTGTGATATCCCATGCTAATTGTATTTATCATAAACATGACAAAATAATGATATATGAATAAACTATTTTTTCCAGGACAGATATCGTTAGAACACCTGTCAAGAAAATTATTTTTCGTCTTTGCTCCAAGAGCACCTTTGAGGTTCTTATGAAAGCTATTTATGTCTTACAACTAAATTCATTTTTATTGTCTAATGTCTGCAAAAATTCAAACTGCACATAGTGTGTTTTATCATAGAAAAATCTTTCCAGTTTAGTTATGACAGACTTGTGTTTTATATGCTGTGCAAAAATATTTGATCTGTGTACAAAACACATTGCTAGGAAAATGAACATTTCCATATAACGTTGGATATTGTTAACTAAATTTTTAGATATTTTAAGAGAAGAAAATAAAAGGAAAATTACAACTGAGTATTCTTTGTCAGATAGGAGTAATATGCTACATTAGGCAAAATGAATAAAATCTTCAGCGTGTCAACTTTCAATCTTGCTTATTTAATTAATTTTACATATAAAAGCAAATGACTTAAAAACCATTCCATGATAGCAAATTACTTTACCATGTTTACCTTTGCAGCTTGCTAGAGATAAGCTAACCACATCCTTTTATAGCTGTCACAATTGTGGGGGCTTAGTGTTGTTATTATTGAACACCAGAGGAGAAATAATGGATGAAAATAGCATTATCCTTATATTCTTATCATGGTTTTTAATATTAAGTTACACTGAATCATGAAGGATGCAAGCACAAATAATATGCTGTTTGGATTAATAAAATTACTAATGTAACACATTTAATTAACATTATGAACTGCTTACATTTCAGTATAAATATATAAATGATGCTCATTTTTAAATCATATTGTGTAATCCTATTATTTGACGATAAGGTAAATTATAAATCCAAATACCATGACTGTAGTGTAGACACAGAGAGCAAGGTTTATAACACAAAGTACTTTTCACTCCTCTCTCAGAAGAGAGATACAGACCGACAAACAGACAAGGAACATGCTGAGGGAGAAAACCTATGAGAAAAACCTATGAAAAAATACCCAGGCATTCAACAATCATTAACTCTTAGAAAAACTGAATATGTGGGAATTAAACATACCTGACTCTATGTAAAATTTCATATGGTAATCTTTCACATTTCTTCAAAAAAGTATGTCCACTGAAAAAGGTGTATCTGATGATATATGCATCCCAAACTGCAGGAATAGGAAGTATAAGTAATACTTTAAAGAATAATTAATATTCTTCACATTAATACTAGTTTGTAAAAACAGAATCTGCTTTTAATTCCAAATTCCTATATTAGAGGCATGTTCCTGCCTCAAAGCATTTCTATCCCTGTTCCAATACCTTTCCTTCCAAAACTACCTGTCTCCCCCCATCATGACCTCTAGGAATTTATTCAAATGTGTATTTCTAGTGACACCTCCCCTGACATCTGTATTTAAAATTACACTCTTTTTAAAAGTAAATGTAAGGGGCGGCTGGATGGCTCCATCAGTTGAGCATTGGACATCAGCTCAGGGCAAGATCTCACTGTTTATGAGTTTGAGCCCCGCAGTGGGTGCCCTGCTGTCACGGCAGAGCCCACTTCAGATCCTCTGACTCCCTGTCTCTCTGTCCCTCCCCTGTGCACTCTCTTTCTCTCAAATATAAAAACATTTAAAAATAATAATAATAATAATAATAAAAGTAAATTTGAAAGTGAATGAAAACTCTAGTCTACCTATGATGCTCCTAATATCCTTAACCTAGGGATTCTCAGTGGCAGGTTCCTTGCTTCTTTTCTTTTCCCTAAAAGATATGAACCTTCCCCAAAGTCCATACCTTGAATCTCTAAGCTTTTTCTTTATATTTCACTTTGAATTCTCACTAATTTCCACAACTTCACAACACATGTAGGTAAACTAATTCCAAATGTAAATCAAGAGATTGCAGGTAATACACACACACACGCACACCATATAATTCAATATATATTTCCACGATTTAAAAATTAAGATAGAATTCACATACTATAAAATTCACCCTTTTAAAAATATACAATTCAGTTGGCTTCAGTAATTTTGGAACATTTAGTATTTTCACAATATTTGTGCAACCATAATCAGAACATTTTCCTCACACCAAAAAATGTTTTACTCAGCATTCACTCCCCATTATCCCTTCTTCTGGCCCTTGGCAACTGCTAATCTATGCACCCTTTGTGTCTGCTTTTTTCACTTAGCATAAAGTTTTGGGATTCATTTGTAGTGTAGCATCTATCAGCATTTCATTCCTTTCTATGACTGAAGGATATGTCATCCTATGGATACAACATATATGATTTATATATTCATCTGTTGATGGACATTGGGTTTTTTTTCAGTTTTCAGTTATAAGACCAATGCTGCTGTGAATATCCATATAAAATTGTTGGGACAGCATGTTTTCAATTATCTTGAATAAGTATGTAGAAGCAGAATTGTAGGATTATATGGTAACTCTAAGCTTATTATTTTGAGAACTGCCCAACACTTTTTCCAAAGGAGCTGCACCATTTGACATTCCTACCAGCGATGTATGAGAGTATCAGTTTCTCCACATTCTCAAAAATACTTGTTATTGTCTACAGTTTTTTAATGTTATAGCCATCTTAGTGTGTCTGAAGTGATATATTATTGCAGTTAGATTTCCCTAGTGACAAGTGAGCAATGGTGGGTAGCTTTTGATATATTTATCAATAATCTAGGTATCTTCCTTGGTGAAATGTCTATTTGAAATCTTCTGCCCAATTTTAAAATTATATAATTTGCCTTTTTAATTTTGAGTTATAAAAATTATTTTATATTTAATAGATACTAGACCCTTATCAAATATAATTTGCAAATATCATTTCCCATCATGAATTGCCTTTTTTCTTTCTTGATCATGTCTTCTAAAGCACAGAAAAAGTTTGAATTTGGAAGTCCAGTTTATCATTTCTTGTTGAGGGGCGCCTGGGTGGCTCGGTTGGGCATCCGACTTCAGCTCAGATCATGATCTCACACTTTGTGAATTCAAGCCCCGTGTCAGGCTCTGTGCTGACAGCTGGGAGCCTGAAGCCTGCTTCGGATTCTGTGTCTCTCCCTCTCTCTGCCCCTCCCCTGCTCATGCTCTCTCTCTCTCTCTCTCTCTCTTTCTCTCTCTCTCTCTCTCAAAAATTAAAAAACATTAAAAAAATTTATCATTTCTTGTTGCTTGTGCTTTGGAATCACATCTAAAGAAATCAATTCTTAATCCAAGGTCACGAAGATTAGAGCTAAGTTTTCTATTAAGAGATTTATAGTTTTAGCTTATATGTTTAAATCCTTAATCTGTTTTGAGTTATTTTTTGTAGCTCATATAGTTGCAAACATATATATATACATAAATATATAGTATGTGTGTGTATATATATATAAATTTTATATATTATACATATAAATATATATATTTAATTTTGCCAAACTTGGCTTTTATGATATTATTCAAAAGTTTTCTTTCTTCTTTTATGTTTTTTTAATAACCTGAGAAAAACTGTCACATTTAAATCCAAATCACTCTAAACAGTCTCCAAAATAACTACATCTAACAAGAAGAATTAGACTCATGTAAAACCTACTTGTTCATTTATAAAGAGTAGAAAGTAAAGATCACAAACCTCAATGCAAGCAAGAAATTAAAACCAAATCTAGAAGAACTATCTTGAACTCCCACTGAAAATCTAAATCGACAAACACTGAGCAGAAAACTTATGAGAGCTAACCTATAAAACTTTCAAAACAGACTTTAAAACTTTTTTAACTAAAAAACAATGGAATATAGGTGCATAAAACATAGATATTTTGTACAATAAAATTTATAGTCTAGAAACTGTCTCATATATATAAATATATATATATATAATTAATATGATAATAGAACCATTTCAGATAAGTATAGCAATGATGGACTTTTTAATAAATCGTACGATAGTAATTGTATAAACATTTGGGAAATGATAAATTTTAAATATATATCAAACACAAAACAAAATAATAAAATTCAAATAGATCAGAGACATAACTTTGAAAGAAACCACACAAATATTAGAGGAAAATATATATATATATATATATATATATATATATATATATACCCCAATAAAATAATGTACAAAATACATGAACAAATATTTCAAAAATATATGCAAATGGTCCTTAAACATATGAAAATATATTTAATCTCAGATACAATAAGAGAAATGTAAATCACTACTACACTAAGATAATATTTCTTCGTTCAAATTGGCAGAAATTAAAATGTCTGAAAACATTTAACTAATAGGAACTTTGAAGAAATGGTACTCTTATCAATTGCCAGTAGAAATGCAAACTCAGCTCATAAGAAAGGAAATTCAGAAATACCTAACAATCTATGTAAATATTTAACCCTTGTGATTTAACAATCCCAATTTTAGTAATTTAACCTGATGATACACATTGACCAAATGAAAATACTCTTAAAGTTACTCATTACAACATTTTTTTGCAGGGTATTAGTAAAAATCTAAATGTTTATATATTTCTCAGTCACAAAAAAAGAATGAAATATTGCCATTTGCTAGAATGTGGAGTTAAGAGTATATTATGCTAAAGGAAATAACTTAGAAGAAGACAAATACCATATAATTTCACTCACATGTGGAATTTAAGCAACAAAACAGATGGGGGTGCCTGGGTGGCTTAGTCGGTTGAGCATCTGACTTCAGCTCACATCATGATCTTGAGGTTCATGAGTTCCAGCCCCATGCTGGGCTCTGTGCTGACATCTCAGAGCCTTGAGCCTGTTTTAGATTCTGTTTCTCTCCCTTTCTCTCTGCCCCTCCTCACTCAGGCTACACCTCTCTCTGTGTCTCTCTCTCCTTCTCTCTGTCTCTCTCAAAAATAAATAAACATTAAAAAAAAAGAAGAAACAAAACAGATGAACACTGAAGGGGGGAAGAGAAAGGCAAACCTTAAAACAGATTATTTTTTTAATGTTTTTATTTATTTTTGAGACAAAGAGAGACAGAGCATGAGCAGGAGGGGCAGAGAGAGAGGGAGACACAGAATCCAAAGCAGGTTCCAGGCTCTGAGCTGTCAGCACAGAGCCCAATGCAGGGCTCGAATTCACGGACTGTGAGATCATGACCTGAGCTGAGTCCGACGCTTAACCGACTGAACCACCCAGGCGCCCCAAATAGATTCTTAATTATAAAGAACAGGGGTGCCTGGGTGGCTCAGTCGGTTAAGCGTCCGACTTCAGCTCAGGTCATGATCTCCCAGTTCATGGGTTCTGGCCCCACATCAGGCTCTGTGCTGACAGCTCAAAGCCTGGAGCCTACTTCGGATTCTGTATCTCCCTCTCTCTCTGCCCCTCTCCCATTCACACACTCTCTCTCTCACTGAAAAATAAATAAACATAAAAAAATAAAAATGTATTTATAAAAAAAATTATAAAGAAAAACAGGTTTGCTGGAGGTGAGGCAGGCAGAGGGATGGGTTAAACAGGTGATGGGTATTAAGGAGGGCACTTTGTGTGATGAGCACTGGGTGTTATATGTAAGTGATGAATCACTAAATCCTACACCTGAAACTATTATTACACTATGTTAACTAACTGGAATTTAAATAAAACCTTGGAAGAAAAATAAATAAATGTCCATCTATAGAAGATTGGTTAACTATACATTATTATATCCACATAATGGATATATGCAGCTATATATGCCACTTTATAAAAGAATAAGAAAGATCTTTGTGAGCTGATATAATTGGTTATATGACAAAGTAAACCTATAATACACTGACTTTATGTATAATAGGGAAAATTAAAAAAAATACAGAGATTTGCATTTTTTCCAAAAAACATAAAAAGAACAGAAACTTCTGAGATTGGTTACATATAGAGAATGGGTTGGCATGAGGATAAAATTAATGAGGAACTGGTGATATTTCTCTGAGTATGACTTGTATAATTTTGATTTTTGGAACTATGTTACATTTTTACAAAATTAAAGCAATGAATGAAATGGGTTAAATAAACAAAACAGGAAAGGGGAAGTAAATTATAGCATATTATACTAATAAAACTAAACATAATTGCATTTCAGATAAATAGCAATAACCATGCAAAACAGAGAAAATAAAATCCCATGTAACTGTAAAATACAGTACTCTGATCCTGTAGCTTCAAGCTAAGGAGAAAAAGAAAGCAATTATTAAACTCAAGTTAGTAGGTTTGGTTTCCACAGTAGTATGGATCAACAATTCTGAACCTACTTTCTGTATACCATAGAATTGAGCAAATAGTAAACATATGGTAGAAAATGGAAGTCAGGTCTCTCATTGTTGAAAAAAGAAGTTACAAAGAAGGAAAAGGAGGCTAAAATGAACCCTGAAGAGTTGAACCATAATTTGATGGAAACAAAATGGCCTAAAAGTTTTTATAAACAGATTACAAAGATACCTATATAGATAAAAGAGGGAGAAAGGATAGGCACGCGCATGCGCGCGCGCGCGCGCGCACACACACACACACACACACACACACACACACACACACGAACACATATACATACAAAGAGAAGCATATAACAGATAAAAAACTTTCAGGCATTGTCCATAGAGCATGTCTAGAAGCACTAAGAATACCTGTCTAGATAAGACTTGATTTCAGGGCTGGATAATAAGAGAGCAAGGCAAATGTAGGACAGAATAAGTGACAAAAATAAAATGTTACGGACAGGTCAAAATACACAGAATCCAGCTCTTATTAAGACATCTTGAATGTTAATAATAAGGTAGATTATAATTCATTACAAATGGAAATTTATGTTTCCATAGTCATGCAAATTAATGAATAATAAATTTTTTAAATGTGGGCAGGGTTTTTTTATACTAAAAAGCTAACAAAAATTATAGAATGAACCGCAATAAGAAAACCTCAATGTTTGTGTTTTCTGGCCATTAATTGTTGTGTCTGCGTTCTCTAGAATGCAGACCTTGAGATGAAGGTTAGAATGTAAGATGTTTATCAGAAAGGATATTTGGGATCTTCCTCCAAGGACAAAAAAGGAAAAGAACCAGAACTGGGCAGATCATGTACTGTGATAACATCTCAAAACGGACTTTAGATTCTGAGGGTGGTGTGGCCTCTTAGTATTGTCTTGAGTTGGGGCAAGCTGTTACATTCCTGTATCAAAGAGTCACTGGATACAGGCCTTTCCAATAAGGAGGTGTTAGCTGCACTGTAAAAATGGCTTTCAATTCTGTGAACATAGTTGAGTGATCTCAAAGATCTTAGATAAATGAGAAATGACAAATTTGAGAAAGGAGGCAGCATCATGAGAATTTTCTAAACTGCATACAATTCACTACATTGCCCTTTAAAACATTAATAGCAAATTAAGGCATATGGCATAATCTATCAGCCTACAGGTGTAACAATTCCAGTTTCACTTTACCTAAGGTCAAAGCATTGAGAAAAATAGGTACTGAGTGTCTCCTCATTCCAAAGGAAAGTGCTATAATCATCAGGGCACAGTCAGAGATTGACATACTTTCTTTCCACCTGTATTAATTATCATTCCTTCCTCTTGACTATTTGACAATAGAAAGATGATGGTTGAAGATGTAAGGAAAGTGCAATTATTTTTAAGAGCCATCAGTGTAGTTGTTTACCACCCTTCAATGCAAGTGAAAGATGATGCCCCTGTTTCATTTCAAGCCTAGTGAGAACAACCACATGGAGATTGCAGTTATGAGAATATAAGAATTTATAAACGTAAGGATAACTCCTCTGTTAGGAGGACTAAAAGGAAAAGTTTATGTTCGGAGGTTTTGGTCCTTTGCCAGAACAAAGAGAGGTAGTTGCACAGAGAAGGAACAATACCTAATCAAAGAGAGGACAAAATTCTGTGTTTCACAGACATCAGGTATGAAGTCTAATACAAGTCTATATATATATATATATATATATATATATATATATATACACACACACACACACACACATACATATGCACGTATATACACACACCATATATACATATATGTATACATATATATACATATACATATATACATATATAGTGTGTGTATATACGTGCATATGTATGTGTGTGTGTGTGTGTGTGTGTGTGTGTATATATATATATACCACTGAACATGATCATCTGTAGGACAAGGGGACACAAAACCATTTTTTGTGGAGTGGATCATGAAAACCAGTGGCTAAGGGAGAGTTGATCATGTCATTTTCACTTTGAACTTCATTAATTTGCTCACTTTCAAGTAAGATGAAAACTTAAAAAAAAAATGTTTTGTGCCTGTGCGTCATTAACATGGCTGGCTAGCATGAAAGCAAATGAATGTTCCTAGGAATGATCTTAAGTACATTGTTATTTTTTCTGTGTGTAGTCAGTTTATTTTTAATTCTTACTAATATTCAGCTTTTAAGAGCATTCTTGTCAAAGCTGATGTAACCAAAGCCTAGGCTGGCAAAGAGAACTAAATAATCAGAGCTCAAAACAAAATTTGTGAGAGCTTTAAAATTTTTTTGAATTATCTTGCTTCTAGCCAAAGATTTGTAAAAAGGAAAGGAACAAAATCCAGGCTCCAAGAAAACACTGTGTTACAAATATTAGATTGAGCCTGTTGAATATCTTGTTTTCTCCTCTTGTAGAGGAGGCAGAATTTAAATGGCACTTAAGACACCAGAGCTTCTATTCTGCCAAATGAACCAAGATCCTGCCCAGACATCAAGACATTCAACAAACCTTCCAAACCAAAAATTAATGTGCATGTGTGCTCACGTGCGCGCGCGCGCACACACACACACTTTCCAACTCAATTTCTTAGAAAAATTTCAATGTTCTATTTTTTTCACTGTTCATAAATGCTTTAAATAATAATGAAAAAAGTCTAAAAAGATACTTTACTAATGAATCAGTAAAAAGAGTGACTGAAAACTGTCAAGAAGCAGGTGAGAATATTAAGGGTTCCTATTGTATCATCTTATGCTGTCAAATTGATTGTGATAGAATTTATTTTTCACTAAACATTCTCATTTAAGTATATCTCCTTTCTTCCTGGAGAATAGAGTGCACAGTATGTATTACGTGCTCAATTACATTCTTCACTCATTTGTCCATCTCAACTCAGAACCTCAAAGTGTCTCTCTGCTCACCCATGACTAAAAGGAGCTGAGCAAATAAATATCCAATCCTAAATTGTTGACTACTGATAACTCACTCGGATCCTCTTGGCTCTGAAATTGCTTTCTGACAAGCCACATTTACACTGCTTAACTTCCAGCAGCAAAATAAGTTCTTAAAAATAATCTAGAATAACTCAATTTGAAATGGTTTTATCTCTAAATAGGCTCCTCCCTGCCGCCCTCCCTGGATCTCTTTCTCTCCCTCTTTCTATGTTTAGTAATTTATTAACATTCTTTGCAACATAATTATTTTTGAATGCTCTAGTTCTCAGTAGTCTCTTCATTTCATGGGAATTATAATTAGAGTATTTTAGGGATATCACATGCACTATATGGTATTCACCAATGCCAAGATTGCTATGATGAATTTTACTAGTTTGTCATGTTTATGGATGAAAAACTAAAGCCCAGGGAATTAACTAGCAAGAATGTAAACAAGATTATCAGACTACTTTATTCCTTATCTTCCTTCCACTATATCGGATGATAGTATATAAGATAGCAGCAATTCAAAATTTGGGAAAAATGCACAATAGGATTGACTGGGGTAAATATAAAGTGTCCTGAAAAATAATTATAAAATATAGGTCACCAAAATAAGTTGTGAATATATTAAATTTCAAAAAATGTTGCAATTTTTAACACAAATCATAAACACCACTGAATATAAGTGCATATTTATTTCAGATGGATCTTAGGACAACTCATGTTATTTTGGAAAGAACACGCAACTTAGATACCTATATACGGAATTTGAATGTTGGTTCTTTCATTCAATACACCCAGGGCTTTGAAAAGATTGCTTTCACTTATTAGCCTCAATTAGCTATACATTGCAGGCATATACATTGCAGTATTAATTCATATATTACAAGGTCATGAGGAGCTAATAAAATATGTACATAATATTTTATTGTATATGTATATAATATGTAAAATAAATGCATATATGTATGTATAATATGTATATAATATATTTACATGTACATAATATACAATAATATTTATAATTGTAAAATAATATGCAAATAAGTCCTATGACTATGTTCTTAGATCATAGCAGCTACCTAGTGTTAGGACTACTTCTGACTAATATTAGTATTAATAAATACATCAATAAAATATAATAGGTAAAAATTAATGGTTATTAAACTTTACTCTGCCATGTAGGATCTACAGATCCTATTTAATAAAAGAAATAAAACATTAAAAGACTACAAATGATTTTAATTAATTTTTGTTTAATAGAAATATTCTTAAAACAAAAATAACCCCTTCAAATAGAAAATATTTAGATAAATATACATTCTGTTTAACTATTCACAGATGAAAATAGTTTTATTGCCTTAAATCCACAATCCATTTTGATAATACCTATATTCCAGTTACTAACTAACTTGTTTAGACACTGTCAGGAAATAAGTTTGTTTTTTGTTAATAACCAGAGACCATACTCAATGAACAAATTCTACGATATTGAGCTGCAGATCTCTCTATAAAAAAAAAGTTGTGTCATTCATACATATGAGACAATGATATAAAGTTCTTAACTTCAACTACTAGAAAATTCAGAAAACAGGTAAGTATCCTAAAGTCATAGCCCAAATACAATCTACTAACCAATCAAAGCATATTAACAATAAAATATAAATGTAAAAGAAAAAACATGCATAAATATACATTGTGGAGTCTTAGTTATTTGTCTTTGTGGGAGAATATAAAACTAGATGTCAAGCACTATTTATTGTTTTGAAAGAATTACTTAAAAATATTCTTCACATAATTTGAGTATAAATAGGGATATATATTTTTATATTTAATAATTTTTCCTATGATGTTTGTAAAGAAAAAAATGAGTTGGTGTCAATACTTAGATTTAAAGTGAAAGCTTAATTGTCAAAACTGAAATGATATGCCCCTGAAAGAATAGTATCAAACAACACAGATAGTTATATATATCAAGGTTATTTTCATAAAACTGTCTTACAAAAACAAAACACAACCATTAAAGTTTTCTCCTCTATTATTTTTTGAATTATATAAAACAATCAAGAAATCTAAATTAAGCAGGGTTATTTTAATACCCTAATCATGTAAGTGTCTTAGATATTTTCTTACAAGGAAATCATAGCTGAAAGTGATATTCAGGAGATTATATTGGTAAAAAATAGGTAAAAATTGATGAAGTCATTAAATTTTCAAAAGTTATAAATTATCCTGCAAAGCTTCACTGGCTGCAAATTAGCCTGTGCTGTAGCCCTCTGCTAACAATCTATAGATCATTTTATTATTCATGAATTTTAGTAATTTCAGGACACCACAGGTCATCTTATGCTCATTTATTTGCTAAACACCTTGTGCTAGTATGCCTATGCTGAAAAATTGCTACTATTTACTCCCTGTGAAACACGCAAGCAACAAAGTGCCGATTTTGGCCCCAGACATCCAGTATGCCAGGCTGCACATACATCTTGCTGTCAGTGAAATAAATGAGCCCTTAAATTGGCTGCAAAGCTTTAAGAACTGAAATTTATATGTCTAGTTATCAAACAGAAAGTTCAGAACACCTGTCAATATGAAACATAATTGTGACAAACTGTTACATTTTACCTTTAACTTCTCAGTTTTAATATGGCAGGTTCATTATAAAAAATTCTACAAAACCTAAGTCAGCAACGACAAAACAATCGTGACTCGTGTGTGTGTGTGTGTGTGTGTGTGTGTGTGTGTGCGCATGCGTGCGTGTGTGTGTGTAATGGCATTGCCATTTAGATACTGGGTCATACATCTGCAGATGAATAACATGTCACAAATAGCCAGATTATCAGACTTTACTTTGAGCAGAAAGTCAAGTCCCAATGGATTTGCTAACTTCAGTAAGCATTTAGATAACTTCCTAGATTTATACCTTCTTCACAAGTTACTCTCAGAATAACACAAATTCTGAGGATAGTGTTTTATTTCAGCTTGTAATCATTAGAGATTTTGACACTTTGAAGGATACTAAATATTGTCAATACCTTTATATATGGTTTACAGATGAAGAAAACACTCTTTTAAGGGTTATGTGACTTGCCATAGAAAACAAAGCCAGTGATTAACAGAGGAAGGGGCAGTGTATAAAAGGGAGGGGACTTTATTACTCTGATTACTAAGTAGGACAGTATAACTTTTTTCTTTTAAGTTTATTTATTTATTTATTTATTTTTTGAGAGAGAGAGAATCCCAAGCAGGCTCCGCGCCATCAGCGCAGAGTCCAAAGCGGGGCTGAAATCATGAGATCATGACCTGAGCTGAAACCAAGAGTCAGACGCTTAACCAACTGAGCCACCCAGGTGCCCTAGTAGGATAATGTAACTTTAACAGAAACCATGGGAGACACGTATTAAATATTTTTAAATGCTCTTATATGTGTTTTATATTAAATCCTGGCCACAACTCCAATTTTAGTGATGAAGAAACTACGGTACAGCAGGATGAGTGTCCTACTCAAGTTGGTCATGCACAGGCTGCATTTTGTGAGGCCGTTATTCAAACTCCACCATCTAAAATTTAGTATTCACATTTTTAAACCACTACGTTAAAGCCCAGAATCCCAACAATGACTAAAACCCTTGACTACATCCAAGGTACCTCCTTGTTTCACTATTCCACGTCTCATAATACTAATTTACCATCTAATGTATTTCTCTTTAAAGGCATCATGACATTTGCAGAATAAACACATCCAGCCTTCCAAACAAAACTCTTTCCGGGATGTATTCTTTTGTAAATCCTGTGTCATAGATATGCACGAGAGCCAGTTTTTGTGCACAAACTGCAGGCGCTAAGTGAAGGGTGACTCTAAAAGAACTTCACTTCTCCACTGGTTACACTTTTTTTTCTTTCTGTTTGCTCAAGGACAGTCCTTCTTGTACAAAACTGTACAGATCTTTCATAACTCTAAAGATGGCAGACATTACTCAAACTCATTTCAAGTAACAATATATTAAATTTAAACTTGCCATTCAATTTGAAGTGTTCAAATGAGACATTTGTAAAATAATGCAATGTCCATATGACTGTATCCTCCCCATCAATATAGCTCACAAAAGAAACCAAGGATTATATCCTACTCTTCTTATGAATTCATTTTGTGTGGAATTCTCAAGGCAACAGAGCAGCTTTAATAATTCTGAAGAACTGTACTTTAAAAATGTACGACACTTATGCTTTGATTAATTTTTTTCTGATGCTTTCTTCCAGATGTTGGCTCTCACATTGGTGATAGCCAATGATTTGCCCTCTTGTTAAAGAGGAATGTGATTTGACTGCTGCATATTTTGCTAACTGAATTTTCCAAGTCACTCTCTCCTTCGTCGCATTCATCACATATGCTGCTTCCGCAGCTATCCCAGAAAAATACAAAATTGATTATTTTACATTTGTTTAACTGCTTTCGTTCAAAATTCAATCCCGCATTATACCATCTTGAATTTTAACTTTAAAGTATATCCAGTGCCATGGACTATTTGCAACGCCTAGAAAAGTTCCTGACATGTATACTTACTCAATATTGAACAAACTAATTTATTTCTAATTCTTTACCTCTCCTTTTGCAATCTGATACCCTGTTATGTCAATTTTATTATTCTTTTCTGAATAATTCCCCACAAGGAATGAGCACGTGATGATACTTCTAATAACTGCAATCAGTACTTCCTAAGCACCAAACACTGTTTTAATGCTTTGCAGGTATTTAAAACTTACAATAAACTTACTATAAAGAACTAAGACCTCAGAAAGGTTAACTAAATTTCCCAGGTCACATACTATTAAGCGTTGAAGCTGGTGAGCATCTGCAGGCAGCAGATAGGATGCTGAAAAGGAACTGAGGCTATATATTTTACTGGTTCCCCATCTACTGACAGATGCTAAACTTTCATTCCTGAATTTCTTTTGGGTGGACCTCTCCACCCACACACCTGCCCATGTCCAGATATGCTGAGTTATCTGGTCTCTATAAGCCTAAAGATTTAAGAACAAAGATTCCCCTACTTACTCATTCCTCTACCCCCCAATTAACTTGTCATGAGATACTTTTGGCTTCCATCTACTCCACAACTATTCAACTTACAAAAAATCTCTTTAAATTATCCTATTTGAGTGTGTTTTGCATCTCCTGCTATAGCCTTGTTGGATTCCAGGATAATTTACTATGATACTCCCATGTTCACCAATCTGATAGCAGGGACTTGAAAATATTAAGCGATTTGTTCAAGTTCTGTAATTTTGAGGATATATTCCAGAATGCTGTTTCTTCTGCCTGAATGTACAAATGGCTTCTGGAAAAGTTTTAGGAAACACATTCCTTTTTTTTTCTGCTTTCATGGAATTTAAACAGGAAGACACAAAGAATCTGTAAAATTAGAGTCAGAATGACAATAGCATGCAAATATGCAGAATGCTAAAAATGGAAATGTAATTGAAGAAATGTGATAATTATGAAATAAGAAAAAAGTAATCTTAAATAAGAGTCTACTGGGTCACCTCTCTTCCTTACATCAGCAGTTATTCCTAAACATCATGAAAAGGTAATTACATACATGGGTTCATACATATTCAATCTTCAGAGCACATACCGTGACAGAATTTGAAGGGTTATCAGTCTACCATAATACTTAGAGGAAAAGGGCTTCCCATCCTGTGTTTTCTGCTCCTCAGAGATTCACATCTTCTATTCTTCTTCCATTTACAGTATGCTTTCAGTATTCCTACTGCTTTGAAATTTCAGTTAGTTCCTTTTTATTATGTCTGTGATGATCACTTTATTTTTTAAATTATTTTTTCTTTTCTTTTTTTTTTTTTTTTTTTTTTATTTTTTTTTTATTTTTTTTTTTTTTTTTTTTATTTTTGGGGCAGAGAGAGACAGAGCATGAACGGGGGAGGGGCAGAGAGAGAGGGAGACACAGAATCGGAAACAGGCTCCAGGCTCCGAGCCATCAGCCCAGAGCCTGACGCGGGGCTCGAACTCACGGACCGCGAGATCGTGACCTGGCTGAAGTCGGACGCTTAACCGACTGCGCCACCCAGGCGCCCCTATTTTTTCTTTTCTATCGAAAAGTTGTGGTAATAACTTATGGTAAGAATAATGCCCCCCACGTGTCTGTATCCTAATTCATAAAATCTAAAATATTTTAGGCTACATTGCAAAGGGAAGTTAAGGGTGCAGACAGAAGTAACATAGCTAATCAGCTGATCTTAAAATAGGAAGAGTATCATGGATTATCAGGTGGGCCCAGCTTAATCGTGAGGATCATTAAAAGTGGAAGAGGAGGGACGTCCGGGTGGCTCAGTCAGTTGAGCATCCGACTTTGGCACAGGTCATGATCTCACGGTCTGAGTTTGAGCCCCATGTCGGGCTCTGTGCTGACAGCTCAGAGCCCGGCGCCTGCTTTGGATTCTGTGTCTCCCTCTCTCTCTCTGCCCCTTCCCTGCTCATGCTCTGTCTCTCTCTGTCAAAAATAAACACAACATTAAAAAAAAAAGTGGAAGAGGAAATAGGAAGACAGGAACTTGCAGTATGAGGACTCTGTCCATTGGTGCTGACCCTGAAGATGTAGGAAAACAGCCATGAGCCTAGAAAAAGCAAGTCGCCTCTAGAAGCTGGAAAAGAAAAGGAAACAAACTATGTCCTAGAATCTCCAAAAAGTAACTCAGTTCTTCTGATACCTTGATTTTAGCCCAGGAAAACCTATAGCAGACTTCTGACTTACAAAACTGTAAGATAATACACTTGGGTTCTCTTAAGTCACTGAGTTTGTAGTTATTTGTTGTAGCAGCAATAGAAATCAAATGCAAAATAAAAGGAAATTTTAAGTGACCTATTATATTTCAAATTTAACATACTATTTTCACTGTATTTTGTTAAAAATTTGTACATTAACTTCCTAAAGCTTTTTCAAATTTTATTTTTTATTATAATAGTCCTAGAATAAAGTCATATATACCTAACACCAACCTAGTTGAAACAGGATATTTTTGTCCATTAATACTTTCAAAGATGACAAAGATTTTGAAAAATATTATTATATCATATATTTAAAATCATAAATAATTTACTATTTTCAAATCTTAAAATATTAAAGATAAAAGATATGTAATAGGATTATAATACTATCTTACATTATTTGTGAAATTTGTTAGAAACTGATGACATTCCAACACAGATGAAAAATGTGAAATATATGAAAAAAATATATGAAAAAATTACAATAAACCTTACAATATCTATCTCTCCCTCTCCCTGTATATACACAACATATATGTATTATATTTAACTATATATATACACATTTTAATAGCCTCATCTGCATTATTTAAGTTAAACATGAAGATAAAAATCCTCCCACAAATAAAATTCCATGATTAAGTAACTTCATCATGAATTATACCAAAAGTAATAAATGTTGTCAATTTTGTATAATCTTCCTAAAAAATGCCAGTCAAGAACCCTTCCTAAGTTAACTTATGAGACTAGAAATATGCATATACTAAAATCATAAAGACACCATAAAAAACATGTATTTATTAAGAATATAGAAACAATTGTTTAAAGTATTAGCAAATCAAATATAAAATTTAACTGCAAACTTTCACCAAAAACAAGGAATAAAAGGGGACTTCCTCAATCTAACAAAGTCCGTCTATAAGAAACCTACACTTAACATCTTACTTAACAGTAAAAGACTAATTTCCTACTATGATTGGGATTAAGGAAAGGATATCCAATTATCACTCCTATTCAGTACTTTTTAGAGGTGTTACTCAGTAAAATAAAACAAGAAAAAAAGCACAGAGGTTGAAAAGAAACATAACTGTGTATATGTAAACATGATGATGACTCTATAAAATTCCAAAGAATGCACAAAGAGTCACTAACAATAATAAGTGAGGTTAAGTTTTGAAAACTAGCCCAATAAAGACACTGTGAAATTAGTGTAAGGATAAACTAACAGATAAAATACATAGCCTAGAAATATGCCCACACATATATTGTCAATTGCTGAATGACAAAGGTTTCAGGTTAATTCAGTGTGAACAGATTACTTTTCTTTTTTTCTAACAATTTATACTGTACCATCTGGTTAAGAATGGGCAAAAGGTAAGAGTCAACCCCCACTCTACTCCACATGCAAATATTAATTTGAAGACTCACAGTGGTAAATTCAACATCTGAAAAAGTAAGATTTTAAAAAACAGTAGGAGAAAAACTTTTTTGCTTGGATTAAAGGTTTTGTAGATAGGACAAAGAGTGTAAACTGTAAAAGAAAATAATAATAAATTTGACTTCACACACACACAAAAAAAAACAAAAAAACTTCTGTTCCTCATAGGCATTGTTAAGGAAATGAATAAGCAGGCCATACACTGGAGAAAAATTCAAAACCCTTATCTGAGAAAGGACAGATGTCCGTAATATAAAAAGGAAGCATACAACAAGCTAAAAAGAAAAATTAAATAATAATTTATTATTTTTTAATGTTTATTTATTTATTTTGAGAGAGAGAGAGAGAGAAAGAGAGAACGAGCAGGGGAGGAGCAGAGAGAGACAGAGGGAGAGAAAGAATCCCTAGCAGGCTCTGTGCTATCAGCACACCAACGTGGGGCTCGATCTCAGGAACCAAGAGATCATGATCTGAGCCCAAATCAAAAGTCAAACACAAGCAACTGAGTCACCCAGGTGCCACTGACATAATTTTTTAAATGAACAAAAAATATAAAAAATTTTAAATGGCCAAAAGATTTGAAAAAAACAATGACAACGAAGCACATGAATGGATACTTTATCAAGAATTTTTAACACTTCACTGGGTTAAAAGGCAATCTAAAAGAAAATGATAACATTTTTAGAAATATAAAAAATATAACAAATGAATTAATTTGCTATGCACCTACCACTACGTTTAACAATTTATACATATTAAAGTTTCAAATATCCAGAGCCAACCTATGAGTCAGGTGCTAGTGATATCCTCATTTTCACGTAAGAAGGAAAACAACTTGCCCAAGGAAAGAGTATAGAATTTGAAGCTGGAGTCTCAGGACTGTCAAACTGTGGGAAATTCCCTGAGCTTGCACTGATGGGTTAATAAGGCATAAAGTATTAGAGAGAGCCATAGGATGAACACACCCAAGTTTGGATAAACAAGATTAGGCAAGTAAGATTAGGTAAATGGGGCAAAGGCCCCCAGTATAGGACAAGGTATAGGACAATAGCAGAAAGCTGCTTCCACAGGAAGGAAGGACTAATTAGGTAAACAGGTAAATAGGGCTATAGACTGCTGAGGGGCAAAGCTGCCCAGAGCTGAGCTAATTAGCAAAAGAAAGATGCCTTTTTGACCCTGAGGTAACATGCTCTGTCTTTTTTATCCCCTAGGCCAGTTTAGGTAAACAGAGGTGGAGCCTCTTGATTGCTGTAAACAACCTTCCACCCAGCAGGAGAATCTTGTTTTGTATTGACCCCAAACTCCTAACACCGCATATCTCCAAAACCCCCTTTTCCCCATGCCCATGAGTTAATGTTCATGGTTTCATTGTCTCTTTGTGCATGCCCATCATACTCATACAAGCCTTCTGATTGTAATAAAAATGGAGGAAGGACCTCCTTACTTGGGGCTCATGTCTCCTCCCAGACATTAGCCTCTCTCGCATTTTCAATCCTGTGCCCCGCTCTCTTGCTGGACTAGAGAGAACTCCAGACCCAGAGTCTACGACATCAAACTCCATTTTTGACCTTTATGATATGCTGCCTCTCCAATGATATACTGCCTAATCACTGTTATAAGTGCAAAGAAAGAGGACTTGGTAGGGGTGCCCTGGGTGGCTCAGTCAGTTAAGCATCTGACTTCAGCTCAGGTCATGATCTCACGGTTCGTTCCTGGGTTTGAGCCCCACGTTGGGATCTGTACTAACAGCTCAGAGCCTGGAGCTTACTTCTGATTCTGTGTCTCCCTCTCTCTCTGCCCCTCCCCAGCTTGTGATCTCCTCTCTCTCTCTTTCTCTCTCTCTCTCTCAAAAATAAATAAACATTAAAAAAAGTTTAAAAAAAAAGAAAGAGGACTTGGTAAATTGGGTATTACTGAACTAAGAAACTCTCATAAAAGCTCTTGAACAAATAGGCTCAAATTTAGAACACACTGTATTGAATTTCATGGGTATAGAACATTCAAACAAATCGCCACATTTAGTTCTCAATGGAATGTGAGAATATTTTACAGGTGTAAGAGCTGAGTAATTTGACTGCACTACAGTAATTGGGAGTGGGTGAATAGAGTTTTCAGAAAGGGAGTATAATGCTAATGGAATTAAGATAATCTGTTCCTTGTGCAAGTATATGTGAGATAGCATATTATTCATAGTAAACTACTACAAAAATGACTATCTTCTTTGTTCTTTGAGAAATTTTCTAGATGCAACATTTTATTAAGTAGGTTAAAGGCTAAGCTGAAGTACAGAGAGGTCTCCCAAAAAACCATTGTGAGTTAAGGAATATAGCAATTTATCTTCCTTGTAACAGTCCTGAGATAAAAGGTCCAGGTTGGTAAGACAACTCTGCCTCATGGATTCACTCAGCAACCAAGATCTTCACCATGTGCCTCTGCTATCCCACAGGGCATTGGTTTTGTTTTTGGTATCAAACTGGATTTCCTATGATCCACTTTCAGTGTTGTGAAAAAGTTTAGACAATAGGGAGAGTGGATAACTAATGTTTTCAAGACTGGACCCAAAATTTTCATATATAATTTAGCTCACTTTTCATTGTCAAGAGATTAGTCATAGGTCACATCTCACAGCAAACAGGCTTGGAAATACAGTCAATGTTAGATGGCCGTATCTTCAGTTATAATAGAACAAGGGAGGAATAAATTTTGGTCCATGCCCGACAGCCTTCACTTCTTGCTGGTATATCCATGTGTGCTTCTTTATGTGTCACTGCACAACTCCATACACGACCAGAGCACCAAAATTAATGCGCTCTTTATCACAGTGTGTTAGTTCAGGAAATGTAAGGATAAAATGACATTGCTCTGATTTCCACTGTTTAAAAATAATACTTAGATGGTTTTGTTTTCTCTTTCTGTCCATATAAAAAACCAACCTCTGATCCCTTACATTTTCAGATGACTACTAATATTCTATTTTATCATCTGATTAAAAGCTCCTTCAGAAGTATAATACATGCACTCCACACACTTTAAAGCTAGTTTTATGGTGTAATGTAGGGTTTTACAAATTAAGAAACATTAAAAACATTACTCTTGAAATTAAGATATAACTTAAAGCTATGCATTCTGTTTTGGGTAACATAACATTTTCAATACATCTATTTTTATACACTTGTTCTGTTTCAATTCATAAAACTGAGCTCACAAAATAAGCAGTTTCTAATTTGAGACCTCCTTAAAATGTGCCCCCAATTGACCTTACATTGTCACCAAAATTACCATGAAATAATGTAGTCTTTATGAAAGTGCATTCAGAAATTCCTTCATAAAACATAAATGTGTTTCCTAAGAAGCATGAGCACTTTAGCACTCATTCATATCTAACCTCCCCTCCCAACCTTTAAAGATCAGCTTCATCCAGATCACCACTCTTTGAATAAAAGTTTAATGTGGACCAGAACTGTGAGAAAAACATGCAATTTAAGATTTTCTAGAGGCCACATTTTAAGAGGTTGAAAACATTGAAATTTTCTATTGTATTTAACCCTATATATCTAAAATATTATTTCAAAATGGAATCAATATATAAATATTACTAATGTAGTTTACAGTATTTTTTATAGTAAGTTTTTGGAACCTTGTGTGCACTTCACACAGCACATGTTAAATCTGAGTATCAAAAGGCTTACCTACATGTGGCTAGTGGCTACTGTATTGGATGGAGCAGTTATAAAATGGAAAATTGATATGATGTTTAAATGCATTGTAGCAGGGAAAGATATGAAATAGTAAAAACAATTTATTAAGGTTCACAGAATTTTGGGAGAAAAACTCCAGTTAAAACAGTATAGAAAGAAGCAATGAAAACTGCAAAAACAAAGAATGGAAGAGTTAAGACATAAACTTTTGAGCAAAAAAATATGCCAACCACAAAAAATCCACAATGCTAATGCCTAAAAATGAAATTCTAGCTATATTTTAGGAACAAGAAAAAGGCCAGTTCTTAAAGCAGAGTGAGCAAGGCAGAAAGTCTAGAAATTAAGACAGAAGCCCCAATTTGGACTTGATCAAATATAGCCCAACAGAAATTAAAATGTAATGGCTTTTACTGTAAGAGAACAGTGGAGATACGTGAGCATTCTGAGCACAGAAGGGACAAGATTTGGTATGTAACGCTACATATCACCGAGTTCTTAAGAATATGTTACGGGGACAAAGGATCTTCCTGCTCTTCTGTTGAGACTGAACTGAAAGTAGGTGTAGTAGTTTATGAGGGCTGCCAAAACAAATACCACACCTTGGGGGTTGAAAACTGCAGATATTTTCTCTCTCAGTTCTGAATGACAGAAGTCTGAAATCAAGGTGTTGGGCACACTTTCTCTGAAATTCTTACAGGAAGATCCTTCCTTGCTTTTTCGTAGCTTCTGGTGGTTGCTGGACATTCTTAAAGTTCCTTGCTCTGTTGGTGCTTTGCTGCAGTCTCTGCTGCGGCCCATGTAGTGGTCTCCCTATTGAAGTTCTCTTCTCCATATAAAGATACCAATCATTACATTAGGGACTACCTGAAGCCAGGATGAGTTTATCGTAACTTGATTATCTTCTACAAAGACACTGCTTCCAAACGTGGTCACATTTACATGTACCCACACCTGCGGTTAAGACTTGAACCTATCTTTTAGGGGGATACATTCAGCCTCCAATAGGGAGTGAGGATGGCAAGAGGAGGACCAGTTAGAGAGTATGTTAGCAAAATAGAGGGGAGACTGCCAGGAGTAGAGACATGAAGTAAAAACTGTTGGACTGTGGATAGAGGCTCTGTGCCTTCTTTGTAGAGAAAATAAATGTTTGTGTGTGTGTGTGTGTGTGTGTGTGTGTGTGTGTGTGTTTCTCCCTTCTAGTCATGAATATAATTTCTGTACCATTCTAGATGGTAAACAGAAACACTGGTAAATATCTGGAACATTGTATTCCCTAAAAGAATAATAAAGAGGGGAGCCACGGAGTTATATGAGGGATGTAAAGGTATAAAGGCAGACCGGCATGTGTGAGTGTGTGTTTGTGTCTGTGTGTGTGTGCGTGTGTGCATGCGCACACATGGCTGAGTGGGAAAGGATAGGAGAGGAGGAAGAAAGTGCCAAATTAATTTGAAAAATGTGGTCAAAGTAAATATTTTCAAAGACCAATATTTCAGACAGGAATCTTTCAGTTAATGAGTTTCCCCTTCAAATGTAAAATAAGGTTATTAATTAGCTATTCATTTGAATAAAGGAAATAAGGATAACATAAGAAATAGAAGTCCAGTAGTAATAGCCTCTTAATATCAAGATGCCATCGGACAGAAAATTTAACTGTACTTCTAATACTAACTAAATATATTAATAACTTAATAGGAGGCAGAGAAGAATATAATTTTAAAGTAGTGTGTACAAAAGAGACTGATATACATATTTTTTATCTTTGAGCTCAGATAAAAATTACCTGTATTTAAAAACTATAATCTCAAAGGGTTTCAGCCCTAATAACCAGAGTAATGAGCTGTTTCTTAGAATTTAAAACCAGTTTATTTTAATCTCCTACCATCATCCTTAAAGATCATGCATGTTTTACAAAGAATTTCAGGTTTAATATAAATTGATTATTACAAGTGCACAACATTCATTAACTATCTTTGCTAGTTACACTGTATTTTTAAGTGTACTTTAAATTTTATATTCATGACTGACATTTCTGAATAGGACAATTTACTCTCAATAAGGAAATGATTTTAGCAGAACTCATTACTAAGATGGATAACAACTGAACTGGCACAAACTTGAGTAACCACTCAGCATGAAATAGTGCAATAAATGAGTCAGCAATTGAGGTGTAATGTCAATAATGAGGACTTCTGAATTTTAGGGATTCTTGAATTTGGAAATTTATTTGGTTATTTCTCACAGAAAAGCTGCAGTATCTGTAGGTATGCTGAGGTAAATCAAGTTGTCTGTGTTAGGAAAAATGATTTGTAGCTTTTTAAAGTAAGGTTAACAACTTGAAAAACAAAATGATATACAAATAATAAGAATGTAAATTTTAGTAGCTTTTAAGTGGAATTTTACTTTTCTTGTGCTTTTAAAATGTTCCTGAGGTACTAAAATGTAAGTCTCCTATTATCTTCCTATTACTGTTCAATATAAATATTTTCTTCATTTTATTGAATAGCTGCTAGAGTTTTTATTAATTAACCAGAGTAAGCTTTCACATCATAGTGCCCTTAAACAGCAACTTAGCACTTAAGAATTTGACTGTGATATACATTCATTATGGATCCTTTTTTCTTTAATAGCAAAACTGCAAAAATTTTAGTCAACTGTGTTGGAACCAACCATATTATCCTTAATATTAATTATTAACTTAAAATGATATTCAATCAAAATAAATATCAAGTATTAAAGTATCCCTAATACATATTTACAAATTAACTTTTAATGTATTTTTACATAAACTATAATATAGCAATATAGTTTGGAAATATGTTTATCATAGCATATATATTATGAAATAGCATAAGAATGAAACACAGATATTATTAATTACAATTACACAAATTTTGTAAACATATTTTAATATAACTTTATATAAAAATTAGCTTCTGAATCTTCTCCACTAAGGAATTGGTTATACTCCTAATTTGGCAAAGGGTAATATTCTTGGACAGACATCAATTTGTGTCAGGATACCTCTTGCTTAAGATCCTTTACACCTAAGATTTTAGTGTTTTTGTTCTATTTAGGTTCCTTTAACTATGTATTTGCTCAAAATTTACTATTTATTAGAAATATTCCCTATCCCCTTCTACTCGCCCATGTCCACACTACTAACACATCTTTTCTTCTCCATTGACATGGGTAATAGTAACAATGGGTGAGTATACTTCCATTGTTAAATTTATAGAATCAAAATCAACTAGAGAAATGAAATCATCAAAATGGTGGTACAAGAGTTTTCTATCATCTTCCCCTCAAAGAATAGCAATTCTGACAACTACCCAAGAATAAAAGAGCCTTTGTGGAGGTCCATGAGTCCAGTAGAGAAGTTCTATCACACAGCTGGAGCAAAAAAATCTGAGACTGAATGCATTAAAAAGGGTAAAAGAGAGTTTCACATTACTTGCACCACCCCTCCCCAAAGGCGGCACAGCTCAGTGCCAAGACTGACCATCTCAGCTCATAATTTCTCCCACGGGGGAAAGTAAAAGCATGTGAGTGAGCAACCAGCTACAACTACATCAGGAAGCCAGACCATGGACTACTGGGTGTGCCATATCTGTCCACTAACGTGGTCCACAGGAACCCCAGTACTCCACACACTTCACCCACACATATCCCTACCCATGGCCAGCTCCATGTGCATGTCCCCAACAGTACTGAGAGTGGCCTTTGCAAACAGTTAGTGAGCACACACATAAAGTCAACTCAACTCTACAGGATTGGGAAAAACAAATGAGAGACTGTCAGCAACCAACCTGGCTTTGCAAGCACACACTCTGAAGAATTCCTCCTCAGATACTACGTGGCAATGAGAAAGAATGAAATATGGCCTTTCGTAGCAACGTGGATGGAACTGGAGAGTGTTATGCTAAGTGAAATAGGTCATACAGAGAAAGACAGATACCATATGTTTTCACTCTTATGTGGATCCTGAGAAATTTAACAGAAGACCATGGGGGAGGGGGGAAAAAAAAGAGGTTAGAGAGGGAGGGAGCCAAAACATAAGAGACTCTTAAAAACTGAGAACAAACTGAGGGTTGATGGGGGGTGGGAGGGTGGGGGGGGGTGGGAGGGTGGGGAGGGTGGGTGATGGGCATTGAGGAGGGCACCTGTTGGAATGAGCACTGGGTGTTGTATGGAAACCAATTTGACAATAAATTTCATATTAAAAAAAAAAAAAAAGAATTCCTCCTCAGGAAGAAATAAAAAGTCTGGAGCAGGCACATCCATAGAAAAGGTCTGAGAATGCTTCAGAATCTCTGACAGGGCTGACAGAAGGTATATCTCTCCTGAAGCCAGTTAGTAAAGACTGGAGGAGGCAACTGCTTCTTCAATGTGAAGACAGTAATGCAAGTGTCAAAAATCATGAAAAATCATGGAAACAGGACACCACAAAAAAAAAAAAAATGTAATTTTCTAGTAACCAACACCAAAACCGGAGATATGTGATTTGCCTGATAAAGACACAAAAACAGTTGCTTTCAGGAATCTCAGTAAGCAGCAAGAAAACAAAAATACATTGCATTGAAATCGAGAAAACAAATCACAAACTTGAGAAATTTAGATAAAAATAATAAACATAAACTCTGAAGCTAAAGAAAGCAATGACATAAATGTAAAATACAATAGAGAACATCAAAGATTTAAACAGAAAAAAATAACCCATAAAGATATATTACTTAAAATTATCCAATCAGAAGAAAACAAAGAAAAATAATATAAAAGAATTAAGAAAGCCTATCATTGAAAGAAATGATCTATGCATTAAGTCCCTTAAGAAGAAGAGAAAAAAAAGGGGGCATATTATTTAAGGATATTATGGCTGAGAATTTTCCAAATCTGGGGAGAGTTATGGATATGCACTTTCATTCAGGTCATAGATCCACCCCAAAATTTTAACAGCAACAATTTTTCTTCAAGACACATTATAATAAAATCATCTAAATTCAAAGAGAAAGAGAATTGTAAAACAGCAAGAGAAAAAGAACTCACAAACAAGGGAACCCCTGTAAGACTATCGATCACTAGCTTTCTCAGCAGAAACCTTGGAGGCCAGGAGAGATAGGATGATATAAAGTGTTGAAATAAAATAACATCCAACCAAGAACACTTTGCCCACCAAATATGTCCTTCAGAAGTGGAGGAGAAATAAAAATTTTTCAAATAGAAGTTGAGGGAGTTAATCACCATGAGACTCACCTTATAAGAAATGCCAAAATGGGTTGATCAAATTGAAATAAAAGGATGCCTACTGGTAACATGAAAACACAGGAAAACATAAAATACACTGGTATAACTAAGTATACAGTGAAATTGAGAGTATACTAATATGGCAATATGGTAGTATTTTACAACTGTACTACAAAGGTTAAAGGACAAAAATATTGATAATAACTATTAGCTATAATAATTTGTTCATTATACATAATTCAAAAAGGTAAATTATGACATCAAAAACATAAAATGGCTTGGGGGAGATAAAAGATACAGTTTCTGTGTACAATCTAAGTTGTTAACAGCTTAAATTAGTCTGTTACATCTATAAAATATTTTATATAAGCCTCATGGTAACCACAAGCAAAAAAACCACTGTAGACACCCAAAAAGTTAAAAAAATCAAAACATACTACTACAGAAAATCAGTAATTCATGGAAGAGAAGGGTCCAAGTGTAGTATACCGGAGGTACAGTAAGATCCTAAACTCACCTCCTTCCATAGACATACCAAATCTAGAGCTACATATATATGATTTCCCTCTGAAAAAAAGGTGTGAAAACTAGATAAACAGCTCCTCCAGAACAAATAACAAAAGAACCACACTGAGATGGGTAGGACAGGCAGAGACACTGTCTCACAAAAAACCCACCCCCATGATGCTAAGACAAAATAGGGAGGGATCTCGTTAGCGAGGTACTTCATCCAGAAGAAAGAGAGGTTGATGCTCCACATTCGGCACCCAAGCTCCTGGGATCTTCATGAGAGAGACCAGCCCCCAGAATGTCTGGCTTCGAAAACCAATGAGATTGACATCTAGGAGTCCCAAAGTGCTAGAGGAAACTGAGGTTCCCCCTTTGGAGGGTTTGTGTGCAGTCACACTTGCCCTGAGACAAAGTGAAAAAAAAACAGTAGTTTGAAAATCACCAAGATTATCTGTGAGGGAGATTCATTTGCTGATCTGGGTACATCATCTAGAGGGATGGAATCAGCTGAGACGCTCCATGAAGACAGAGATGCTGGTGGACACCATCGTTTCACTCTTCACATAGACTGCTAACACAGGCAGGCAAGCTTGGATATGGCATCTTCTTCCTGCTTTGCTGGGATGGGCAAGAATGAGCAGTGGTAGCACTTGCCAAGGCAAGAGACTATGGGCATTTGCAGCACTCCCTCACTTTCTGGCTGCAGTGGGTGAGTCCAAATGGTCTCAGAGCTCTCCTGCTCCCTAGTTAAAGTCTGTGAGCAAGTGGGTAGTTATGACACTCCCCCTCAACCCCCTAAAGCTTAAAGCCCATGCACACAACAGACAATTCTTTAGCTGCACTGCCAAAGCCCACCAATGTGCAAAGTCAGGGCATTTTCCCTAATGTCTTTCTAAAATTGGGGAGTGTGCCCTGCCCACCATGCTCTCCTGCTATTTTACTAAAGCCCTCAAGAATACACAGGGAACAAACTTTGACTGGTCCTGGTGGCCATGAGTGCTGGCGTTCCTGAGCCCAGAGGCCTGTAACAATTGGGAAGACACTTCTTGGCCAGCCACCACCCACACGGCACTGCACAGAGAGTAAAATGAAACATAACCCCAGGCTTCCTGTGAAAAAGGCCTATTTTTACTTACTTTGAAGATTCAGCCTGAGGGACAGGCTTTAGGTTTCCCATACATCTAAAGGCTAAGGAGGCACTCCTGGAGAACACAGGAAGGGAGATGCCATCCTTGTGCACGCCCCCACCGGGCTAGCTACATCTTAATGAGACTTCCCAGAAAGGAGCTTATACATCTGCAGCCTCAATTTTTGAAATTGTCTCCAAGGGAATACCTACAGATCTCCTGGTGTGGTGGCCAGGAAGGATCTGCAAGGCGCACACTCTCTCACTGTCTCTCGCTCTCTCTCTGTCGCTCTCTCTCTCTCTAGAAGAGGAACTGAGGAAACAAATATGTTCCAAATAAAAGAATACAACAAGACCTCAGTAGAAGGCCTCAATGACATGGAGATAAGTAATATACTTGATAAAGAATTCAAAGTAATGGTCATAAAGATACTCAATGAACTCTGAGTATCTTATGGATACATAGAAGAAGAATGGATCAAAACAATGAGAACTTCACAAAGAAAGAAAAAAACATAAGAAGGTACCAAACAGAGTTCAAACAGTTTAAGAATACAATAACTGAACTGAAAAATACATTAGTTGTTCAACAGTGTACTGGATAAAGTAGAAGGACAGGAGCAAAAAGTAAGATAAAGTATTGGAACTCATACATAGGAACCAAAAAGAAAAAAAGAATTTAAAAAAATGAAGATAACTGAAAGGTCTCTGGGACAGCATCAAGCAGAGTAACATTTGCATCACTGGGGTCCCAAAAGAAGAGAGAGAAATGGAAAGAAACCTTGTTTGAAGAAATAATGACTAAAAACTTCCCTAACCTGGGGAAGGGAACAGAAATCCAGATCTAGGGATCCCAAATAAGATAAAACCCAATGAAAGGCACAATAAGACACATTACAATTAAAATGTCATAAGTTAAAGAAGAATCTTAAAAGCAGTAAGAGAAAAACATATTTTTATGTACATAGGAAATCCCATAAGGCTATCAGTAGAGTTCTCAACACAAATGCTGCAAGCCTAAAGGGGTGACATACCATACTCAAAGTGCTAAAAGAAAAAAAAAATCCAATAAAAAATACTATATCTAGCAAGGTTATTGTTCAGATTTGAGGGAGAGATTAAAAGTTTTCCAGACAAGCAAAACCTAGACTTCATCATTACTAAGCTGGACTTACAAAAAATATTAAAGAGACCTATTTAAGCTGAAAAGAAATGACACTAATTAATAACAAAAAAAGTATGAAAGTAAAAATCCCATGGAAAAGGTAAATGTATAGTATAGGTGGTAAATTAATCACTTATAGAGCTACTAGAAAGCTACTAAAAAGACAAAAATATCAAAATCAAAACTACAATATTTACTGTGGAAAACATTAAAATAAAAGATGTAAAAAGTGTCACCAAAAGCATAAAATGTGAAGGAAGGAGTAAAAATGTAGTTTTGGAATATGTTCTAATTGAAGTTATTATTGACTTATGTGAAATAGACTATTACATAGGAAGATATCTGTCAATCTCATGATAACCACAAAGCAAAAACATAGTAAATACAGAAAAGAAAATGAAAAAGCAATCTAAACATAACACTGAAGAAAGTAATCAAGAAAAGAGGAGAAGAAATAGAGAGGAACTACAAACACAGCCAGAAAACAGTTTTTAAAAATGACAATACATACTTATCAATAATTACTGTAACTGTAAATAGACTAAATTCTCCAATCAAAAGACATAGAATGGCTGAATAAAAAAAAAAAAAGACCATCTACATGCTGCCTACAAGAGATTCACTTCAGAAGTAAAGATGCACACAAACTGAAAGTGAAGGGATGAAAGAAGATATTTCATGAAAATGGAAACAAAAAGAAAGGTGGTGTAGCTATACTCATATCAGCCAAAACAGATTTTAAGACAAAGACTATAATAAAAGACAAAGGGGGGCACTACATAATGATAATGAGTCAAATCTAGCAAGAAGGTATAACATGTATAAATACATATGCACCTAATGTTGGAGGACCAAAACATATCAATAGAATATCAATAGCTCTAAAGTTAGGAAAAATTGACAATAGATACATACAGAACATGCCATCCCAAAGCAGAATACACATTCTTCTCAGAGCACATAAAACATTCCCCAAAATGGATCACATGTTACATCACAAAACAAGTCTCAATAAACTCATGAATATGGAAACTGTATCAAGTATCTTTTCCAATAACAATGGTAGAAATAAATTTCAATAAGAAAACTGGAAAAACTACCAAAAGAGAGAGAATAAACAGAATGCTACTGAAAAAAGTACTCGACAAAACGTAACAACCATTTATAACAAAAACCCTCAATAAAGTAGGTATACAGGGAACATACTTCAACCTAATAAAGGCCATATATGACAAATGCACAGCTATCATACTCAGCTGTAAAAAGCTGAAAGCTTCACCTTTAATATCAGGAATGAGACAAGTATGCCCATACCCACTTTTATTCAATGTAGTATTGAAAAATCCTAATCAGAGCCATTGGGCAAGAAAAATAAATAAAAGGCATCCAAATCGGAAAAAAGTAAAACTGTCACTAGTAGTCAATAACCTGCTACTACATACAGAAAGCCTTAAAGACTCAGCAGAAAAAGAAAAAAAAAACTGTTAGAATAAATGAATACTGTAAAGTTACAAGATACAAAATATACAAAAATATGTTGCATTTTTAAACACTAATAACAAACTATATGAGAAATTAAAAAAAATCCCACTTACATTTGTATCAAAAAATATATAAAATGCCTAAGAATGAATTTAATCAAGGAGGTGAAAAGCATGTACTCTGAAAACTCTAAGACACTGATGAAAGAAATTGAAAAGACACAAATAATGGAAAATATTTCATTTCATGGAATGGAAGAAGTAATATTGTCAAAATGTACATATTACCCAAAGTAATCTAAATATTTAATACAATCCCTATCAAAAATCCAATGGCATTTTTCACAGAACTAGAATCAATTGTTCTAAAATGTGCAAGGAACTGCAAAAGACCCTGAATAGCCAAAACAACATCAAGAAGAACAAAGCCAGAAGTATCATGCTCCCTGATTTCAAACTATATTACAAAGCTATAGTAATCAAAACAGTAGGATACTGGCAAAATAAACAGATATACAGATCAAAAGAACAGAATAGAGAGCCCTGAAATAAACCCATACATATATACGGTCGGTTAATCTATGACAAAGGAGGCAAGAATATACAATGGAGAAAAGACAATCTCTTCAATAAATGGTGTTGAATGCATTGAATGCAATAAATGCAAAAGAATGAACCTGGACCATTATCTTACACCATATACAAAAATTAGTTAAAAATGGATTAAAGACTTCAATGTAAGACCTGAAAGCATAAAACTCCTCTAAGAATACATAGGTGATGAGCTCCTTTGCATTGGTCTGAGTGATATATTTTTGGATTTGATTCAAAAGACAAGGGAACAAACTGAAATAAGTAAATGGGACTATATTAAAAAAAAAGAAAAGAAAACTCCTGCACAGTGGAAAGAAACCATCAAACAAATACTAACAATTATATACCAACAATTAGACAATCTACAAATCTACAAGAAATGGATACATTCTTAGAAACATACAATTTATGAGGACTGAATCATGAAAAAACTAAATATGAACAAACCAATTATAAGTAAGGATGTTAAAGCAGTAATTAAAAACAAATCTTCCAACAACACCAAAGAACCCAGGACCAGATGGTTTCACTGATGAATTTTACCAAACATTTAAATAAGAATACCAATCCTAAACTCTTCTAAAAAACTGAAGGAAAAGGAACACTCTCAAGCTCATTTTATGAGGCCAGCATTACCTTGACATCAAACCCAGTTAAGGACACTACAAGAAGAGTAAACTACAGGCCAATATTCCTGATGAATATATTGTCAACAAAATTATCAATAAAATATAAATGCAAAATTCTCAAACAAAATTCAATGGCACATTAAAAAAATTGCACCTCATCATTAAATGGGATGTTTCCCAGGGATACAAGGATAGTTGAATATATGCAATTCAATCAATGTGATACAGTACATTAATAAAAGACAAAAATCATAAGATCATTTCAGCAGATGCACGAAAAGCATTTGATAAAATCCAACACAGTTTTATGATTAAAAACTCTCAATAAATTGGGCACAGAAGCAATGTAGCTCAATGTAATAAAGGTCATATATGACAAGTCCACAGCTAACATCATACACAATGGTGAAAGTCAAAAGCTGCTTCTTTAAGATCTGGAATATGACAAAGATGCAAACTCCCACCAATATATTCAACACAGGATTGAATATCTGAGCCAGAGCAATTAGGCAAACAAGAAATAGAGGACATCTAATTTTAAAATGAGCAAGTAAATTTGTCTCTATTTTCAGATGATATGATCTTATATAGAATAAAACCTAAAGACTACACCAAAAGACTGCTGGAATAAATGAATTCAGTAAAGTTGCAGGATACAAAACCAACATACAAAAATCAGTTATGTTTCTATCTAAAAGAAATAAAGCAAACTCTCATTTACCATAGTATCAAAAAGAATAAAAACTTAGGTATAAACTTAACCAATGAGGTGAAACACCTATACACTGAAAATTATAACACATTGATGTTATATATGAACAAGTATACAGGTCTGAGATGTACATGAAGAGCTATAATCAAGAAACCAATATGTAAATTTTATATTTGTCCTAATCAGATAGGTAGAAATAACCATGAGTTTTGATCAAGATAAATGTTTGCTACATAAAAAGAAAAAGTGAGATACCCGTTAATGCATAATGAAGCAGGTATCTCAAGTTAGTTTTATAGATAAGGAAACTGTCTCAGATGAATGAAATGTTGGCTCAAGCAGCAGAACCCAAATTAGAGAGCAGGTCTTCTAATATTCTTTATTTAGTCCTAATTAAAAATTCATTATTTTAGCAATTATATCAGACTATATGTATTTTTTCATAAATGCTCTTTCAAGTGATACCTCCCTTTTCCTCTACCTACACAATTAGTTATATTAACCATGTATTTGTTTTTATATTGTCAATATATTGTTTAATAATAAATATGTATTACCATTCCAATTTACTGAGTTTAAGATTCTGATCATCACATTCAACTTTTCTTTTACACACACACACACACACACACATATAATCATATATAAAACATATAACTTATGATTATATAAATACAATATGTATTTATACATATGTATAAAATAATACAATATGTAATTATCTCACATTACTTAGTATAATACAACATATTATTTAATTATAATGATGCACATATAAAACATAAATAGATATAGAAATATGTATATTTCTTCAGTGTTTTAATGCTTATTCCTGCTTCATTAAATATACAAGTTTTATGACTATGCTAGCAGTGAAAAAATTATTTATGATAGAAATTATTTCATGAGAGAGATCCAAACTCTTGGCATGCAAGAGCTACTAGAGATTTTGTTAAAAGTTAATACCAACTCCCTAGTATTCATTTTCCATTAATACCAATTTACCAAAAGGTTATCACTTTAATCTGTAGTTTGGATGTCAACAAACTAAAGGCCACAAGTCAAATCTGGCCTAATACTGGTTTTTGTAAATAAAGTTTTACTAAAACACAGTCAGACTCATTCAATTACATTTTGGCCAACCCTGCTTTTCTGTATGAATGGTCAGAGTTGTGAAGACAGCATATGGCACACAAAATCAAAGATATCTGTTACCTAATCCTTTCAGAAGAAGGTTGCTAAACCTTGATATAAATGATACTCCTGAAAGTGGCAAAATTGAACAGCTATTAGGCATCAGTAATTCATATTATTTATTCTGAATTGTATAATTAGAACAATTCCAAGAGGTCCTATTCTTACTCTTATTTAATGTATAGGGTAATTAATGCTGAGTATTTGAAGTACACTCAAGAGTTCAGTATTTGAAACCGGAATCACTCCTTTATTCCATACAGTGTCCATTTCCAGGATATCATTGTTTTTCTTTCCATTAACACGATATGAACTCAAGAGATGCTTTCCTACAATCCTTCAAAAATTTAGATACATGTTTGTTCCATATTTTACATATTTACTTTTCAGGGGAGCTATCAGGGTTATTTTATTATTATTAAAGAAGGTATGCAATTGAAAACTTCACGCATTTAGAGTACAGTGAGATACATTTTAGGTGATGGAGAGAATAGTTGCCTTAAAATTCACAAAATAAAAGTATCAGCCACTTCACATATTTAAAACACAATGTTGCTATCACAAGTGGGAATTTATAGTGCCTCTCAAAGATAAGTTACACATGAGCTTACAATTATAAGGAATAAAGAGGTTTTTTTTTTATGAATTAGTCTATTCAAGCTTATCTGTAAATAAAACATTCTAAAATGTGACTGAAGTTAATGTTGCATAAATTATAAGGGCAAAGATAATACAAAGTATTACAAGTAAAAATGTTATTTCTTATTGATTTTCTTAATTATCATTAGTTTTTCAAGGAACACAAGCTTACGAAAACAAATAATCAGTTAAAAATAATCAACTAGCAAATATTTTACAGATAGTTTCATATATACAGTGATGAATGAAGCCACTTTTTGCTACACGTACATAAAACAGTCCCCAGTTCACTTTTACAATAGTCTATATGTTCTATTATATTTTTGTCACCAGCTCATATCCCTTATTCCAAGCTGCTTGATATCAATTAGTATCAAAGAAACCTCTTTCATACCTATATACAATCAAGCATTGGGTCAGCTACATTTTCTAAACCAGAGTGAGTTTCTAAGGAAAATTATTACACTAAGTATCCAAGCAAAATGTGTCCTGGTATGTCCCTAGTGGCATTCTGGACATTGTAAATGAAAGACAGATAAGCACTGTGGAGCTCTACTTCTTATATGATTGAGTTCTTTAAGGATCATTTATTCACACAATCGGCACCAATCAATACCAAATTTATGGGTGTTAACATGGGTTTGACTAGGTTTCTACCCTGTCAAATATAAACGAAATTGTTAGTGACTTCTGTCTGACACAGATTGCTTCACAAAAACACGTTAGCACTGAATGAGTATCACACTGACCTCAAACTCATGAGATGCTTCTGTTCAACGGGTATAAAGTGTTAGCTATGTGAGATGAGTGAGTTCTAGAGAGCTGTTGTACAACATTGTGCCAAAGAGTTAAAAATACATTATTGTACATTTAAAAATTTAAGAGGATTAAAAAAATTTAAGAGGATAGATCTCATAAGTGTTCTTAGCATAACTGACAAAACAAAAATATTCTGTTGTCACAAGGTTGATGCTGATGATATACATATAGAAAAATTCACTTTATTCTCATGTGGTATTCAAGATATTTTGTGCCTAAAAATATACAAAGAGTTTATGAAGTTACAGATTTCAGCCTCATCTGTCCAGACCATGACCCATTAAATAGGAGATTAAGCCATAAACCTACATTCTAAGCAAGCAGTACAAAGAATTCTGAGTTTGGACATCCATGAAACAGAATCTGAGACATGCTGATACAAAATTGGATAAATAGCCTTCAGATAACGTGTTTTATATTAGTCATTAATATTTGTCATTGTAATAAAATATATGGCTCTTCTCCCTAGAAAAACGACTGTCTAAATATTTACACATCTTGTCGTATTAACAGTCCTTGTAATGGATACGAAATTAAGTATATCCAGTTATAGAATAACTAGTAGATTTGTGACTTATTCCTACCTTAATCTGTAGGATATGCATTTTAGAATCCTTTCATTAAAAGACACAGAACCACTGAGACTTGATAAAGTAATGGTGGTATGGTGTGAGTGAGCTTATAGAACTGTATTATGAATAGCAGGAATTTTCCTAAATAAAATTCTAATTAGTATTTAAGCTAGGAGGTCATTCAAGATCTAAGTCAATTTCTATAGTTAATGCACTTGTGGTTAAATTCTTGAATCTGTGCTCTATTTTTCCATTAATGAGCTTCTTCGTGTATTTTTGCTTCTCTTTCCTTCTCTCCTTATCCTCCCATACCCCCATATATCTCCCTCAATCAGGCTTTTTGCAGCATTTATTCATGGGAGGGGAAAAAAAAGGTGGCCTATACTAATTTATTTTTACTCATTTCAACTCAGCATTTCTCCACAAGTCAATTCATGGATCAAAATCAGTCCAGACTTAACACATTGCAAACTTCCTGCATTCAGACAACCAACCTGAGCCCCAAGCTGTAAATGCACACATAAACACTGCTTTTCCTTAAAGACCCTAGTCCCCCAGTGAAGCTGAGTGTAAAATGATTTCTTTTACAAGAGAACTTATAGTGTAGTCAATGTGATTAAACGCTTCAAGATATCTGAGAAAATAATTAAAACTCAATGAAGTTGAAATTACCTTATCTATAAATTATTAAAATAGAGTAGATTTTTCTCTAAGTTCCTTATGCTTTAATAGTCATAGTCATTATAACACAAATAACTTTGTTAGCAATCATGTAAAAGAACACTAATTTTGCATATCTTGTAGCATTTTTAAATGTGTAAGAAATAGCAAAACAAAGAAATTTTATCTAATCAGACCACAAAGGCCATCAAAGGTAAAATGTTAATCCTAAATACATTGCAATCAAACCAAAAAAATTTGTAAACACAGAATTCTCCATAAGCCAATCATTACTGTTTTAGATTTAATAAAGGAGTATATATATATATCAAATAGTGGATATATGTCTTATATACAAACACATATATCTGTATAATAATTGTATAAGAGTAAATTTTGTTCTAATTTTTCATGATATATGAAAATTACTGCCAATCGAGGAGTTCTTGAGTTAATCTAATTTCTTGGCATTATTTTATTCCATTCTCTAAACTACCAACAGAAATAATAAACATTTTTTAATTGTCTCATGATAGAAGATGAATTTCACTGTATGCTGAAGAATAAATCCAAACTAATACTTATAAATCTTCATTAAGGAACCAAAATTAAAATTAGCTTAAAAATATTGTTGAGTCTGTATAAAATTTACTTAAAAACATACACACTAAAATGGTGGTTCTCAGATTCTACAATGCCTAAGAATCATATGGAGAACTTGTTACAAGAATTTCTTGACTCACCCCCAGATAACTCAGGTTGCAGTATGGCAAGTTGGGGGCCATGAATCTACATTTCTAATATTCTTATAGGTAATACTGAGGCTGCTAGCCCTAAAAACATTATTTAAAAACCACTGTTTTAAAACATCAAGCACTCTCTGAAGATTTTGAGACGTTAGGGGGGGAAATGGTGATTTAAAAGATAAGATAGATATCTCTGGTTTTTTTCCTTTAGAGTTAATAACAAAACAACTTTTATTGTTAATATACTGATAAAAGAGAAGATTCTAATTTAAACTCAGAAAAGAGTGAGTGAGTCATGCCTAGATTTTAACATCATCTCTACTACCCATTAGTTTGTGACTTTAAGTTACTGAAATTTCTCTGACTCAGTCTCTGTCTGCAATGTGCTTCTATTAAAATATAAAATATTGTGAAGGAAAGCAAACAACTCTTTGGGAAATTGCCTTAACTAAAGCTAATCCCTGATATGTGCCTTGGCACAGATATTGTTTTATAAGAGAATATTTTAATGAACTTAGGTCTGCCTCAAAAAGCCATTGTTGAGCTTTATTTATTCATGAATTATATAGGATTATATTAAGGAATTAGAGTCCATGCCTTATTCTCTAATTTTCATTAATGTTTAAGTTGGAAGACTTTCGTCAATCTGCTTACCTCTGTATTTAACAATTCAATATATTGCCATGTAGCAATAAAATGACATCAAAATCATTTATCCTAATAAATTGTGATGTTAAATAGAAATATTTCTGAAAGTTTTAGATGTATAATTAACTATTTATATTTACCTGACACTAGGATTAAAGTCTTTGGGGGATGTAGGTGGGAAGAATGATTAAGTCTCTGGATTCAAAATTTATTAACTATAAAAATGCCTGTCTCAATTTTACTCTAGACCTTTCGTTTTCAATTTAATATTTAAAATAACATGTTAACCTTTTCTTCTAAATGAGGAAGAGGCATTTTCACTCTGAACCCATCTTTTTAGTCCACTATCTTTTGATGTATTTTAATCACAAGTGATAGGATATGTGTGACCAAGTTAGATGAGTCCTAAGAATAATTCTATAGAAAAATTCTGGAACATATTTCATTTAAGATAAAAAGATGAAAAAACATAAGACTAGTTTTATATGAAAAGAAAAATCCACTTTTGCCTAGACCTTCAAGATGGAATGTGTGACATGATGACTTGAGCTGCAGCAGCCGTATTATAAACATGAGACAAGCTCCCTTCCTCCAGATATTTTGTAATGTGAAATAATGGAATATCTTGAGTAAGGGAGCCACTGTTGGTCAAATAACCTACTACTTGCTGCCAAAATCTTATAACTAGCAAAGAATATTAATTTACCTTAGCAGCTATGTTCAACATTTTTTAAAGGAAAACTGCTGGTTTGCTGAGCTAAACTAATCTCACAAAACTATGATATGTGTGTATAGGATATACAAGATATATGGAATGGCATTTCACTAAACTGTATGTACATTCTCATGCTACATTAACAACTCATGGAAGAGGTAGTGATGTCTTCCAGACTTCAGTCTATCTTTTTGTGAATAGCAACTGTCATCTCATTACATGCCTCAATATAACAGGAAAAAACACATACATTTTAAAATATAAATCCAAGGCAACCAAATAAATAATGTTTGCTTATTTGAACATGTGGCTGCTCACACTGGAAAATAAGAGATTTATAAATGAAATGTAGAAAAAAAAAATTCCACCTCTGTTAAAACTATCACTATTGAAAAACTCCTCTATCTTTGTCTCCTCCCTGGCATCAGTCTACCTTCTGTTTCTGGGTTTGACTATTTCAGATCCCTCATCTGAGTGGAGTCATACAGTACTTGTCCTTCTATAGCCAAATTATTTTATGTAGAATAACATCCTACAGGTTCATCTATGTTATTGAAAATGGTAGGATTTCCTTACTTTTCAAAGGTAAATATGATTCCATTGTGTGTACATGAGTGTGCATGTGCGTGTCAAATTTTCTGTATCTACTAGTTTGCTACAGACATTCAGATTGTTTCCATATCTGGGCTGTTGTGAAAAATGCTGCAGTGAACACAGAAATGCAGATGTATCTTCCAGATTCTGGTTTTAATTCCTTTGGATATGTACTTCGCAATGGAATTACTAGATCACATGGTAGTTCTATTTTTTATTTTTTCAGGAACTTCCACACAGATTTCCATGGCAGCTGCACCATGTGACATTCTCATCAAGAGTATGTAAAGGTTCCAATTTCTTCAGATCGTAACACTTATTATTATTATTTTTTTTATTTGCTTTGGTAAAAGCCATCCTAACAGGTGAAAGATAATATCTTATGGTGGCTTTAATTTGTATTTTCCTGACAATTAGTTATGCTGAGCTTTTTGTTCATATACCTGCTAGCTATTCATATGTCTTCTTTAGAAAAAAAAATGTCTATTCCACTCCTTTCCTCATGTTTTAATCAGGTTATTTGCTTTTTTTGCCATTGGCTTCCATAAATATTTCGGACACTTGTGGTATGGTTTGCAATTCATATGGTTTGCAAAGAATTTCTCCCATTGCATAGGTTGTCTTTCCATAGGTTGACTGTTCCCTTTTCAGTGCAGAAGCTTTTTACTTTAATGTAGTTCCACTGTCTATTTTTGCCTTTTTTATCTTTCATTTGGTATTTTATCCAAAAAATCTGTGTCAAGAACAGTATCATAAAGCTTCTGCCTATGTTCCAATGTTTTCTTCTGGGGGGTTCAATTTTAGGTTTGCTATTTAAGGATTCAATTTCATTTTTTTGCATGTGGATATCCAGTTTTCCCAGCATCATTTTTTGAAGAAACTATCCTTTCCCCATGACAACTTTATTGAAGATCAATTGACCATATAGGTATGAGTTTATTTCTGGGATCTCTATTCTATTCCACTGCTCTGTATGTCTGTTTCTATGCCACTATTACAATGTTATAATACCTGTAGCTTGAGATCACATAGCTTAAAGAGCCTAAAATATTTACTATTTTTCTCTATAGAGGTAAAGTTCACCCACCCTGAATTAAACAAAAATGTGACTTTAGGAGATATCCAGCATCACCCTAAATCTAGGGACAATACTCCTATGTGAATTACGTAAAGCCATCATATCCAGAAAATCGTGTTTGGCACAGCTATCACCTTTTGGGTTGGTCATTGACCACTGCGGCCCATAACCCATGAAGGTTGCCAGAGAGTCTATCTTTCAAGCATCTCTGAGTAATATAGTTCTTATCAGCCCAACACCGTCCTCCACAGTAGGGTGCAGATGTGAGCTACTAACAGGCAACAGCTATTACTGCTGGGAAATTAGTGTCCAGGCCCAGTAAATGGCATCTGGGCAATGCAACAGCATCTGTTACAGGCAGAAACACTAGTGTCTTATGTACACTGAAAAGATTTCACTGCAAATCATGGGTCTGAATACCAAGAATATGTAATATTCGCATCCTTAAAAATCAAGAACTAATACATGTAGTGTTATAACATTCTTAGGAATATACCTGGTAGCATCAATTACAGTTACAAATATGCATACTCTTTAAGCCAACAATCCCACTCCAGGGAGTTTCTCTATCTATATACCAGAAAATAATTACAAGGAAGTTTAATGGAACATTTTAATGATATTTACAAAGAGTTTACCACAAAAAAATTGTTTTGTTCATAACCAAATGAAATAAGCATAGAAAAAAATTTAAAGATATATGTTAAAGTATTAGCAAGAATTGTCTTTGAGTGATAAGAAATAGTATTTACTTCTCTCATGTTTTATTTCTGAACACGTTGTTTCTATGAACATATAATACATACACACACACATAAAGGACAAACTCATGGAGTATATAAACTCTACAAATGATGGAATATTTTTTAAAATTTGTATTATAGAGATGTTTAAACAAAAAATAGAGAGCACAGTATAATAAATACCTGTACACATCACTTAGATTTAACAGTTGCTGACATTATGTCACAATTATCTTATTTCATTGTTGTGTTGAAGTATATTAAAGATACCAAGACATTTCACTCCTAAATACTTCAGTATTCATCATTAAAACATAATATTTTCTAACATAACCAAAATATTGTCAAACTTCTAACACAATGATTAATTTGTAGATTTCACCTAATAACCATTCCCTATTCAAATTTCCCTAATCATCTTTTTCTTTCAATTAAAAAAAATTGTGATAAAATACAAAAACATGAAATTCATCATCAAAGCATTTCTAAGTGTATAATTCAGTGATATCAGGTAAATTCATACTATAGTACAACCATCAACTACCATCCATCTCCAAAACTATTTTCATCTCAAAAAACTGAAAATCTATACAAATTAAACAATGGCTCCCCATTCGCCCTTCTCCTCAGCCTCTGGCAACCATCATTCTACTTTCTGGCTCTATGATTTTATTACACTAAGTACCTCATATAAGTAGACACATACAGTATTTGTCTTTTTGTGATTGACTTATTTCCTAATGTCTTCAAGGTTCCTCCACGTTGTAGTGTGTCAGAATTTCCTTCTTCTAAAGCCTAAATAATATTCCATTGTATGCATACATCACAGTTTGCTTATCTATTTACCTACAGATACTTGACTTCCTTCCACACTTTAACTACAGTTGATACACCTGCTATAAATATCAAAGTGCAGATATCTCTGACAACCTGCTTTCAAATTTTGAGTATATACCACAAGTGGGATCACTTAATCATTCCGTAAATTTATTTTTAACTTTTTTGAGGAGCCACCCCAATGTTTTCCACAGTAGCTGTGTCATTTTAGATTCTCATAAATAGTGCACAGGACTTCCAATTCCTCCAAATCCTTGACAACTCTTATTTTCTGTTTTTCATAGTACCGATCCTAATGGGTATGAAGACGTATCTCATTACAGTCTTCATTGTCATTTCTGTAGTATTTAGTGACATTGAACATCTTTTCATGTGCTTAGTGTGTATTTGCATATCTTCTTTAGAGAAATTTACAGTCAAGTACTTTGTCCATTTTTTAATGCAGGTGTTTGGTTTTTTGTTGTTGAGTTTTAGGGGTTTCTCTATTTTCGGAATAGTAATATCAGATATACAATTTGCAAATATTCTGTCCCATTATTTCTCTGCAAATATTCCCATTATTGCTTTGCAAATACTCCCTCCCATTCTGTAGGTTGGCTTTTACTCTGTTGATATTATCTGTTTAAATTTTCATTAATCTGATTTGTCTAATTATTTTATTAATTAATTAATTAATTTATTTATTTATTTATGTGTGTCTGTGTGTGTGTGTGTGTGTGTGTGTGCGTGCGCGCGCACACACGCACGCCTTTGCCTTTGGTATCAGATCCAAGAAATCACTACTAAATCCAATGCTGTGAATCTTTTCCCCTATGTTTTCTTCTAAGACGTTTATAGTTTTAGGTGTTACAAAAAGAGCTTGGGATCCATTTTAAGTTAATTTTGGTATGTAACTTTAAGTAAGGATCCAGCCTTTTTCTTCTACACTGTGGATATCCAGCTTTCTCCAGTTGAAGAGACTGTCCTTTCTCCATTGAGTTGTCTTGGTACCCTTGTCAAAAATCATTTAGCCACATATGCAAGAGTTAATTTTGGGCTCAATACCACTATGCTTTGATTACCATAGCTTTGTATTAACTTTAAAATAAAGTGTAAGCCCTCAGGCTTTCTTGCTTTTGTATTTACCGAAATTTCTCCATTTCATCAAGGTCATACAATTTGTTGGCACCGTTTTTGAAAATAATCTCATATATTTTTTTTATTTTTGTAAAATAGATACTAATGTCTCCATTTTCATTTCTGATTTTAGTAATTTAAGTGTTCTTTTTTTTGTCAATCTAGGTAACAATCTGTCAATTTTGTTGATATTTTTGAAGAACTAATTTTTGGTTTTGTTGATTCTCTCTATTGTTTTCTCTATTTTAGTCTGCTGTAATTTTTTAAATTTTTTTTAGCATTTATTTTTGAGACAGAGAGAGACAGAGCATGAACGGGGGAGGGTCAGAAAGAGAGGGAGACACAGAATCTGAAATAGGCTCCAGGCTCTGAGCTGTCAGCACAGAGCCCGACGCGGGGCTCAAACTCACAGACCATGAGATCATGACCTGAGCCGAAGTAGGACACTTAACCGACTGAGCCACCCAGGAGGCCCTAGTCTGCTCTAATTTTTATTATTTCCTCCTTTTTATCTAGCTTTGTATTTAGTTTGTTCCTCTTCCTTTACTTCCACAAGTTACAAAGATAGTTTGTTGATTTAAGACCTGTCTTTTTTATTTATTTTTTAAGTTTTATTTACATATTTTGAGAGACAGAGCAAGTAGGGGAGGGGCGGAGAGGAGAGAGAATTCCAAGCAGGCTCCGCAATGTCAGAATGAAGCCTGATGTGGGGCTCAAACCCATGAACCATGAGATCATGACCTGAGTCGAAACCAAGAGTCAGATGCTTAACTGACTGAGCCACCCAGGCACCTTAAATTAAGACCTGTCTTCTTTTTTAATGTGAGGTTTTATAGCTGTAAGTTTCCTCTTTGACATTGCATTTTCTGTGTCCCATAAGTTTTGGGATGCTGTGTTCTCATTTTAATTTGTCTCTATTTTCTAATTTCCCTTGTGATATCTTCTTGAACGCACTGATTTTTTAAGAGTGTGTTGTGTAATTTCCTCAAATTTGTATATTTTAATAAAACCAACAAAACAAATGTCTGGTCTATTTCAAATATTATAATAGCATTGCTGTTTTATCAACATAAAATTTATTTCTCTTTCCTAAAACATAAGTTAACATGAAATTATAAAACTATATACCCTTTATATTTATTGTTGAATGTATTTTTAAAAATATTTGAGTGAACTGAGTGATGTGTCCTATGCTAAACGATATCCCATTCAAGTTATCTAAATTCTTCCTCCATTTCTCTAACAATTTGCCCTGGACCTAACACTGCTGAGGCTGTGCAGTTGTAGACAGTTCAGTGTATTAGATATTTACACTTTCAGTTGATGTGCTGTGATAAGACAAGGTCTCTAGAGAGAATCCAACTCCCAGCAATTTGCAAAGCTCAATGAAAACTTTGCAGTTCATTAAATTTTTTTTCATAGAATAGAAAGCCAAATTATCAGTGATAATATCCATGAGTAATCAAATTTTAATAAACCAACCAAATAAACATCTGGTCTATTTCAAATATTGTAATAGTACTGCACTTTTATTTCAACATAAAAATTCATTTCTCTTTTCTAAAAATATAAGATTACATGAAAATCTAAAAATATTTAAAAGTTTTATTTTCTCTTTATCATTTCCATAATTTGTCTTTTTCATTCTTGGAAATATGATATAGAAGCAGCTTAAAATGTCATATAGTCCACCTCTTTGTTTCTTAAATTATTCAAAACTATAAATACCAATTCAGCCAACAAGAATATATTGCTCTAGGTTAGTATACAGGAAAAAGAGATAGTAGAAAAGCAAATTAGAAAGTGTACATATTTTGAGATGCCTGGGTGGCTCAGTCAGTTAAGCATCCAGATCTTGATTTCAGCTCAGGTCATGATCTCACAGTGCGTGGGATCTAGCCCTGCTTCCAGCTCTGTGCTGACAGCAGCACACAGTCTGCTTGGGATTCTTTCTCTCTCCCTCTTTCTCTGCCCCTCCCCCATTAATGCTCCTCTCCCCTGTCTCTCTCTCAAAATAAATAAACATTAAAAAAAAAGTGGACATATTTTGGAGAATACCTGAGGAAACTGTTGTTTTACCCACTTCACTTATCTTAGCCAAAAGGCCGAGAAGCGATGTGTTTGACCCACTTCAACACTACCACAGTCTGACAACATGACTGATGTTACAGATGTGAAATGAATATTTAATTTCCTTCTACTCTGGACTGTACTTTTATGTTTTTCCTATGCAGGCCAAATGATTATCATTCCAGTGTAAAACCCACTTAAAATAATAATGCATTATTAGAAAGTTTAAGAAAATTACAAAAGGCAAAGTTTTCATGTCACAGCTAAAATTTTATTCATTCTTTCTTTTCATTCATTTAATAAGCACTCATTGATTTAGCAATATGCTGACATTTCTAAGAAAACCACAATGATGGGACTCAGGTCTTTCCCTCCAGGAAAATATAGCATACTTTAACAGTACTTGGATACATTAATGTATTCAAATGAGTAAGTTTACTAAATTATCAAAGGGGCTATTACAAAGGTTTGCATAGTACCCATCTGAAACCAGTAACAACAAGCAGTCAATTCTATCTGTGAGTAAGAATAGTTTTGCTGTTTTATGATAATGCATTTATTCAGTGCATGTGTGTGTGCTGAACATCTGTAACTCAAAGCATGCACAAACATAAATAAGCCGTATGAAGACAGAATTCTCCAAGGGGGTACTACATGATATTTCACAACAAAGCTTTTCGGGTTCTGATAACACAGGCAAAAAAGTAGCTGTCAGTTTCCATATTGGTATTACTTTTTTAAACTTATGCTAAATTAAATGTCAGGGTAAATAGCCAAAGAAAAGATAAATAGATAGGCTTTTTAATCAAAATGGTAATAGAATTTTAATGCATTTCCCCATTGAGCTGTTTTATCCTTTCGTCTATGAAGCAGGATTCTTCTCTTGTATGCTACCTATGATCTCTTCCATCGTGATTATTTTGCCTATCCCACTCAAATTGATATCTCTCTAATCCTTAATTTATCACATTGTCTCGATCTACTTAATATCTTTTTTCCTTGTGATTTCTGCCTTAGCTTGACATTTTCCAAAACCCAAGGGTAGAAATATGTTAAATTCAACACTTATAAATAATTCCATCAATACTGCAAACAAATGAGAGCAGCAGTGGCTATACTTCTATCAGAAAAAAAAAAAATTATTTTAAGTCAAAATCTGCCCCAAGAGACAAAGAACATTATATAATGATAAAAAGGTAAATTCACCAGGAAGATGAATTTATTTATAATTATAAATATATATGCACCCAATATCACAGCGCCTAAATATATAAAGCAGACACTACCAGAAATGAAAAGAGAGACAGCCACACAATAATAATAGGACACTTCAAGACACTACCCTCAATAATGCATAGAATATCCAGATACAAAGCCAATAAGGAGATAGGGAACTTGAACAACATTATAGGTCAAATGGACCTAACAAATATGCTCAGAGAGCATTCTACCCAAATGGCAGGGGCATATATATTCCTTTCAACCACACATGGAACATTCTTCAGTACGGATCACATGTTAGGTTAAAAACAAAGTCTTAACAAATTTACAAAGATTGAAATCACAGCAGGAATCTTTTCCCAACTACCATTAAATGAAGCTAGAAATCAACAGCAGAAGAAAACATGAAAATTCAAAATATGTAAAAATTAAACCACACACTCTTGAAAAACCAACAGTACACACAAGAAATCACAAGACAAATTAGAAAAAAATCTTGAGACAAATGAAAACATTACATATCAAAATGTATGAGATGCAGTATAAAAGGGAAGTTTACAGTGATAAATGTCCACATTAAAAAAAAAACTCAAATAAACAACCTAACTTTACACCTGAAGAACTAAAAGAACAACTAGCCTAAAGCTAATAGAAGAAAATTTTACACAGAACAGACATAAAACAGATAACAGAAAAATAGAAAAATATCAAGCTTACAAAATAGATAAATTAAAAAATAGACAAATTTTTGGCCAAACTGGGAAAAAAGGGTGAAAACTCAAAAGATATTGGAAATAAAAGAAGAGACACTACAACTGATGCCATAGAAATATAAAAGGATCACAAGAAACTGCTATGAACAACTGTATACCAACAAATTGGACAACTTAGTGGAAATGGATAAATTCCTAGAAACACACAACCTACCAAGACTGAATTGTGAAGAAATAAAAAAGAAAAATGTGCAGATCAATAATGAGTAAGGAGAATGAAACACTAGTTAAACCTCCCTACAAAGAAAAATCTCACTGCTGCATTCTACTAAACACATCAATGAAGATTTAATGCCAATCCTTCTCAAACTTGGCCAAAAAAATGAAGAGGAGTAAATATTATCACTCGTTTTGTGAGGACAGATTTACCTTGATAGCAAATCCAGACAAAGACACTGGAAGGAAGGAAGGAAGGAAGGAAGGAAGGAAGGAAGGAAGGAAGAAAGGACGACAAAATCCAACATCCCTTATAAGCATAGATGCAAAAATCCTCAACAAAATGTTAGCACACTGAATTCACTGACACTATTGTAAGGATCATACACCATGATCAAATAGGATTTATCTCTGGGATGTGAAGATGCTTCAAAAAATGCAAATTAACAAACATGCAAATGCAAATTAACAGAATGAAGGTTAAAAATCACATGATCGTTTCAAAAGATACAAAAAAAATATTTGACAAAAATTCAATACTTTTATTATAAAATCTCTCAACAAACTAGGAATGGAAGAAAATTAAAACAAAATAATAAAGGCCATATATGAAAACTCTACAACTAACATCATACTCAATGTAGAAAACTTGAAGGCTTTTTCTCTAAAATCAAGAACAAAGCAAGATACCCCTTCTTACTAATTCTGTATCACACAGTACTGGAAATCCTAGCTAGAGCAACTGGGCAAGAGAAATAAATAAATTATACCTAATTTGGAAAGAAGTTAAATTACCTCTGTTTGCAGATGACATGATTTTGTATATAGAAAACCCTAAAGACTTCAATAAAAAAAGGGTTAGAATCAATAAATGAATTCAGTAAAGTTACGGGATTCCGTATCAACATACAAAAATCAGTTACATTTCTATACATCAAAATCAACTAACTGAAAATTAGAAAATTACGAAAATTTTTAAAAATTAAAAAAAAATCTGGGGCACCTGAGTGGCGCAGTCGGTTGAGCGTCCTGACTTTGGCTCAGGTCATGATCTCACAGTTGTGGGTTCAAGCCCCGCATCAGGCTCTGTGCTGACAACTCAGAGCCTGGAGCCTGCTTTGGATTCTGTCTCCCCCTCTCTTTCTGTCCTTCACCTGCTCGCTAGCTCACTCTCTCTCAACAATAAAAAATAAAATCCTAAAAAAAAAATTTTTAATTAAGAAAAAATCCTACCTGCAATAACACTGAAAAGAATAAGATACTTCAGTGTAAATATAATTATGAATGTAAAAGATTTGTAAATTGAAAATTATAAAACATTGCTGAAAGAAATTAAAGAAGACACAAATAAATAGAGAATGCCCCAAGTTCATGGACTGTTCCAGAGACAGGCATATTCTGTCAATTCTTCTTTGACAAGAGTGTCAAGAACCCATAAGAGAGAAAGGAAAGTCTCTTCAACAAATGGTGCTGGAAAACTGGATACTCATATGTAAAAGAATGAAATTGGGTGTCTTATACCATCCACAAAAAATCAACTCAAAATGGACTAAAGACTTTTTTTTTTAATGTTTATTTATTTTTGACAGAGAGACAGAGAGGCAGAGTGTGAGTGAGCAGGGAAGGGGCACAGAAAGAGGGAGCTACAGAATCCGAAGCAGGCTCCAGGCACTGAGATGTCAGCACAGAGCCCAATGTGGGGCTGGAACTCATGAGCCAAGAGATCATGACCTGAGCCGATGTCGGATGCTCAACCGACTGAGCCACCCAGACACCCTAAAATGGATTATAGACTTAAACGTTAAACCTGTAAGTATAAAACTTCTATAAGAAAACATAGGCAAAAACTTTATGGCATTAGTCTTGTTGGCAATGATTTCTTGGATATGACACTAAAAGAATAGACGTTATAAGCAAAAATAGACAAATGAAACTATATGAAAGCAAAAAGCTTCTACAAAGAAAAGAAAACCACAAACACAATGAAAAGACAGCCTATGGAATGGAAGAAAATATTTGCAAACCATATATCTCATATGGGGTTAATGTTCAAAACACATAAAGAAGACCTCAATAGCAAAAACAAACAAAAAACAGAAGAAAACCCCCAAAACAACAAAAACAAGCCAAACGTCCCGATTAAAAAATGAGCAAAGAATCTTAATAGACATTCCTCTGCAGAAGATATGCAAATGGTCAACAAGTATATAAAAAGAAGCTCAATATTACTAGTCATCAGAGAAATGGCAATCAACAACATAATGAGATGTCATTCTACATTTCTTAGGCCAGCTATTATCAAAAATAAAAAAATAACAAGTGTTGGTGAGGATGTGGAGAAATTTGTAACCATGTATATTGCTGGTGGATTATAAAACGGTATAGCCACCATGGGAAACAGTATGGTGCTTCCTGAAAAAAATTAAAAATAGAACTATCATTTGCTCTAGCAATCCTATTTTTGGGTATGTATCCAAAAGAATTGAATTCAAGTCCCGCACTCCCATGGTCACTGCAGCATTATTCACAATAGCCAAGGTATGAAAACAACCCAAATATCCACTGTTAAAATCAAAACAAACTTGAAAACTCTATGAGCAGATAAAACCAATTTAACTTACTTTGCAAAACTAGCTTGACCTGGGTCATTTCTTATTTATGCCTCTGGAAATCATGGGCAAAACTTACACTGTCTCCCAAGGTTAATATAAGGTAATTACTGACCAATTTACCTATCATTTTGGGAAATTACAATATTATAACCAATCTCTGTAAAGAATAAACATTTAATGTCTTCTCACTATATAAGCTGCTTTATAACAACATACCCCTGAGTTTTATTCCATGTTTTGGCTTGAGTACTCTCAATTCACAAACTATCTTTTTGGTGTGTGCGCAATAAGCTTCAACAAATTCCATTTTGGTGATTCACTGGTTTTGTGCTGTTTCTGAACTTTTGATACCATGGAAGAATTGATGGATAAAGAAAATGTGGCATTTGCATGCAAAATATTATTCAGGCTTACACAAAAAAGAAATCCCACCATTTACAGCAACATGTATGAACCTATGGGCCATAATGCTAAGTGGAATAAGCTAGTCACAGGAAGGCAAATCAGGAATGATTCCATTTGTATCAAGTATTAAAATAGCCAAACTCTGAAACAAACAAATGGTGGTTTCTAGGGGCTGGAAGAAGGATTATGGGAAGTTGCTGTTCAAAGGCTATAATGTTTCACTTATTCAAGATAAGTTCTAGAACTATACTGCACAATGTTATGCCTATAGTTAACAATACTGTACTGTACACTTTAAAATTTGTTGAGAGGTAGACCTCATGTTAAGTTTTCTTACTCCGATAAAAACACTTAATTTTTCAAAATTAAGAGAAATAACACCTACTTTAAGATAACACAGGACCCCTCGCTGCTGCCGTGAGGAGGAGGCGGTTCCTAGGAGAGGAAAAACAGGGAGAGCCAGAGCGCCGGGGACTGAGGGGAGGAGCCAAACCGGCCAGCTGTCACTTTGTCGCCAAACCTCCAACAGCAGGAACCAGGCTAGCGGCACGCGGTGCTCCTCCCTGAGCCGCAGGGCAGGCTGGGAGGGTTGCGCGCGCAGCCAGCGCCCGGGAGGAGGCGGGGCCGGATCGCACGCGTGGCAGTGTGGCTAAGGGAAGCTGCCGCCCTTTTCACCTTCCCTTCTTGTCCCCTCCTTGCTGCACTTCTCTCAAACCCCATGAAGAACAGCACCAGGTAGGCACCGCCATCAGGGTCGCTAAAAAGGAGCTCCGCTCCAGCCACACTGGAATAAAGACCTCCGAAAAAGAACAGTAAAAAGCAAGTGAACATACTGATGAAATACAAATGAAAAAGATTTAATGAACAAGCCAGTAAGGAGATTTTGAAAGTAGAACAAAAATATAAAAAGCCTCTGACAATCTTTTTTCTTCTCTTCTCTTTTCTTTTCTTTTTGTTTCTTTTTCCCCAGAAGAGGCTGGAATGAAGCACCATAATCCCACATTTGGGGGGAATCGCATTTGTCAACATCCACAAGTTGGATGTTGTCTGCCTGCTTGGGGAGGCACTTTTATACAAGAGTAAAAGTGACAGAATTTAGAGATATTAAATCAGGTTACAGAATAGATTTTTGTTTTGATGAAAACCCTTACTTCCAAAATAAAGTTCTCTCCAAAGAATTTCATATGAATGAGAGTAGTAATCCATGTTCAAAGTCCGCTGAAATCAAATGGAAATCTGGAAAGGATCTGACCAAAATTTTCATGTCAAACATAAAATAAACCCAGGAAGAGACAGCATGAGGAACCAGAGCCTTTCTTACCCTGGTTTACTGACCATTCTGATGCAGGTGCAAATGAGTTAGGAGTGGTCATCAAAGAGTTACTTGGCCAAATCCATTACAATATAGTTTCTGACATGAATGATGAGAGAAATGAGTCACAATTGTTTTTGTTTCTTTCATTCCTTCTTTCTCTTGTGCCTTGTGACTCTATTTTTGAGGTCTCCTTTCTTTCCATTTTATCATGGTTCTCTACTTATTTAGGGGTGGGGTATACCTTGAGCAGAATAGAGTGGGAATAGAATCTCTACCCCTTCCTGTTCCAAATTCGTTTTTATCTCTTCCTGTCTCAATTAAAAACTATGGAATTTACACCACCCTGCTCTATGGGAAAAAAGAAATCCCTCTGCTTCCTTATTTCTGCTGGAATCTGGAGGATACGAGGCTCCTGTACAGTAGTGCATAGAACTCTGTTTTTCTCTTTCCTCTGTGTATTGGGCTCAGAAATCACACTGCCTCTCTATGTGAAAATGGACAGTTATCATTTACCAATGTGTATTTGTCTTCTTTCCCTTGATTACAAAAAAGAAAGAAAGAAAGAAAGAAAGGAAGAAAAAAACTCAAAAACTGGGGTTACAGAAGGTCAGCAAATGGAGGGTTTGAGATATTTGGGTGGTTTAAGTGGGCATTTTTAAAACATGGTTTTTTTCTTTGGCATGTTAAATTATGATGTTTGACATCCTTGCAGTTTAAAATGACAATTTTGAAATCAAATTCTCTCTTAATGATGACATGAACCTTGCCACCCAATTGACAAATCAGTAGAATCTGTAGAATCTTATTTGAAATAGACATACTCTACCGTAATTTTGTTCCTATTTATTTTTAATTTTTTTTTTGTTTCACTAGATAGGAAAGATGATGCTCAGTTTTAAACATTAGAAGTGTACCAGGTCTTTGTTACAGTAAAACTACCAAAATGTACACAAAGAATTTGATGCTTTCCTCTCAGAACAGATATACTTAATATGTCTTTGCAAATTTGACTTGTATTAACATATTGTCAAACTTTGTTACCCTAACTCTGTAGTTTTTGATTCCCAACTTGCAGGATGACCTCAGAGCTATGTGGATGCAGTAAAGGGATTTGAATCAATGGATTAATGTCTTCTCAGCTTGAGAACATCATGGGTAAAATTTGCCATCAGTTTCTAAAACTTACCACATTATTTAGGATACCAGATCCATCAAAATTCAGTTCTGAGTATAGTGTATCCATCCTTGATTTGTATCTTGAATTGGCTTTAAAAATTTCTATTTATTTATTTATTTATTTATTTATTTATTTATTTATTTAGAGAGAAAGAGAGAGAGACAGGGACAGAGACAGAGCATGTTGGGGGAGGTGGAGAGGGAGACATAGAGTCCAAAGCAAGCTTCAGACTGTGAGCTGTCAGCACAGAGCCTGATGCAGAGCTCAAACCCACAAACAGTGAGATCATGACCTAAGTCAAAGTCAGACATTTAACCAACTGAGTCACCCAGGTGCCCCATCAAATTGGCTTTTTTTTAAATGGGCCTTTATTTACCTGGTAATAGTGCCACCTTCACCATCAGACAGATCTGGTGATTTAATTCCAAGTTACACAGGGACACTGCTGGTATGTCTTCACTTTCACTCTGAAATGTGGCCAAGACAGACACTCAGAGGAAGAAGTCTGTGTTGACTATAAGAAACTCAAGTTATAAGTATTTTTGTCTCTAAGTACCAGCTATTTAGCATATATTTCTCAAATGAGACTCATCTGTGTGAATCTGGATGCAATGACAGACTCTGTCTGCTAAGGGCTATTGTGCATAGAATAACATTTTGAGAAATTTAGCTTAAGCTAAGCATAAGCTTTTTAATGCTATAAAATATATTAGCCAAAATTAAATGCCACTTAACTTTTTCAGAGGTGAATTAATGGACACCTTGCTCAAATTCAAAGCTTTTTGACATATAAAACTTTACTAGTGGGACTATTCCATCAATAGGTACAATGTAACCAAAACCTGTCTAGACAGGTGGTATATAGTAGTTTCTGCACTGGTTTCTGTTTAATAAATGCATCACTCTATACTGGTCAGGAATCTTGCTTCAATAAAGAAACATTTATATGTATATAGCATCTATGTATGTTAGAAAAGAAAAGAAAAGGAAAAATAAAAGAGAAAAGAAAAAAATAACTTGTCTCACTAATAGCAAGAAAATAGAGGCCAGGCTTAAGTGTTTCACCACCAGAAGAGAAGTGATTACAACCAATCATAATAATGACTGACAAGGTTTAAGTAATAGCCAAGAGGATGTAGCATGAAAAGGATAATGAATACAGTTCACAACCATATGCTATGGAACACAACCTCCTCAGGAAAAAGACAGGTGGGCAGCCAACAAGTTACTATTCAATTTGTGCTAACAGAAGAAATCAAGGATGGGAGCTCAGGTGGCTGAAAACATTTAGTCCTTTTAAGAGTCATGACCCCTTGCCAAGATTCGAGTGTTAAGCCAGTTATCAGACATTGAAACCATTGCTGGAAGAGATAGTTATGCAGGAGAAAGGACCGTGCAAAACCTTATCTATTACACGCAAAATGGATACACTAGTCCTTCACTAAAGAATCCCTTAGTCATTTCCTCTGGTAACTGTGGACTGGGGAGTAGATTGCCAAACAGGTTGAGATATGTTAGAAATAGGGTCTGTGTTGACACTAGCACCTGGAGACCTAAAGCATTATCATATCATTGTGCCCCTTCTCTATTGTATATGGAGTATATTTGGTAAATATGTGAGGAGGGGAGGTAATAAATAGATCCTGGCCAAGGGGCTGGCTACAGACCTTATCTTGAGGATATGGTTGCCATTTTATCACTACTTTTTTTTAGTCTGAAGAATTATCTTGGAAGGAAATTTTAGGGCAAGTCTTCAGAAACTACTCTTTCCTGGATAAGAAAGTAATTCAAAAATTTTATGTTGCATCCCATGTGGCTTAGAAAACACATTGTTACCCTCAATAATTTACAAGGGGCAAGGATAGTGGTCCTTTGATTCACCAGTCTGACTGGTGCTGGATGGGTACTGGTGATGTCTGTATCCTACTGCAAGTTCAACCTAACTGTAGTCCAAACCTCAAATACCTTTGCTAAAATTTAATATAGCCTCAGTCATAGGATGTGTGGCTGATCTGAAAAATTTACTCTTTTCTCTCCCTCTAAGAAAATATAAATAAAACCAGTTCACATCCACATGGAGTAAATGAAACTGACAGTTTTGTTCCAGTGCTCTGTTAGCTCTTCCATCTTAGCCATCAATTAGAAGAGATATGAACTATCTGCATAGTCCATAAACATCAATGAAACACTAATAATGAGTGAAGTTTTATATGTGTAATGTGTTACAGTGAGTGGTAGAGTACACAAGTCAGACACATGTGCAGGAAGCCTACACGCCCATGATATCCACCATTGTGGCACCAGTGTCCTTTCTTCATCTTGTGTCTATGGGGCTCTCTTACGACTAGACAAAAGAGGATAAGAAATCCTTATTTGGTTTATTGATGGTTTGTCTCAGTATGAGGGTGCAAGTCAAAACCAATAACAATTGAATTATACTACTATAATGGTTAGCCTTGAAAAGTAGTGACAAAGGAAAATCTCACTGGGCATAACTTCAGACTGTGAACATGGTCATCCACTCTACATGGACAGAGTAGTGGCCTCAGGAGAGAATAAAAATAGAGTCACAGACAATAGAAAATAGAGAAGTTATTCAGGATCCTGGATCGATAAAGTATTGCAATATTGAGAAAAAAAAAAGAGGTCTTATACATAGGCAAATGATGTAAAAATGTGTCACATATTATGTTCAACCAGAATGTGTCCACCTCTGAAAAAGGACGAATCCACTAAAAAGCCAAAATGACCCAGCAGAGGGGCTTTTGAAAGCCTTTGTAATTGGCAACTGCCAGCTTGGCATAGCAGGCACATGAAGGAAGTGGCCATGGTAGCAGCCATGAAGGCAATGCCAGGGTCCAACAGCATTGGCTCATGCTTTCGTATTACCACTGCTAGTATCACTATAGCTAAGCCAGTGTTCAATCTGCTAGGAAGAGAAACAGTTGCAGGCTATGGCATCATCTCCTGAGGAAACCAACAGCAGCTTGATGATAAAGGACCACTGGTTTATTCTCAAAGATTAGGTATGTATCTGGATATATACATATATATACATACATATACATATATACACACATATATATATACATACATATATGTACATATATACATGTATATACATATATATGTGTATATATATGTATAGACATATATATACATATATATATGCACAGCCTCAGTGTATCCAAAGATTTATTTGACCTATTGGCATCAGATAATACTTCAATTGCACAGGGGACCTACTTTACAGAAAAAAGATATGCAGGAATGGGCTCATGACCATGAATTCACTGATCTTGTACTGCCAGGTTTAATAGCTATTACAAAAAAGGGACCTTTTCATTCCAAGAAACACACAACCTTATCATCATTTTAACTAAGAACGGCTATCACCAGGTCACACAAAGAAGTTTGAGTAATCCCAAATATAATCCAATTGACCTAGTACTTGTTACATGAATATCCAGTGAGGAGAACAGCTATTAGGAAAATATGAACCTTTTCTAACAATGTGATTCGCATCTCTCATTAGACCTTTTTGTCTTTTTGTTTTTGTTTTGTTTTGTTTTTTAGGAGAGAAAGAGCATTTATTTGATAGTGAGCAACAATGTACTGCATTCAAACTATGAATTGGGCATTGTGATAGTATCTGGAGTAAAAGTCATGAGCCCTGGATCTGTAATTTCTCAGAAACTAGTGGGCTCATATCTTCATTTGTCAATACCTGTAGCCCATAACATTAATTATGTACTGGTCAATGACCTGCTCACTTGCTTACTTTAGCAGAGTGGCTTATCTAAAGTTCTAATCCTCTAAGTGTTAACCTGTCACCAAAAATAGTTTCAACCATAATTTTCTCACTCTTGATCACAACTCACCAGTATGACCCAGTGAAACAAATTATAGTGTTCTACCACATTGATTTGACCTCTGGTCCTTGGTAAATCTTACTTCTCTAATTAGCCTATAAAGAGAAATTGCAATATATAGACTCATGGAATAGCATAAGGACTGAGGAAACATTTTTAACAATTTGGGAACCCTAAGGGACTTTAGAACTGTCACGGTTATTAGTTGGGTTTAAAATTCCATGCTCTGTGTTAATATAAATAGTCTTATGACAACACAGTCCTGCTCCAGGCATTTCCAAATCACTATAGTTTTGTGTATCGCAAATGCTGAAATATACTGGAAATGACAAATTATATTACATTTTTATATTATAATATTGAACATGCTATTACTTTTCATTCCTACAACTACTGTCCTTTTGACATCCTAATTATTTCTTGTTTATATAACTTCAACTGCTTCTCAAATGGTCTCTTACTGGATCTGTCCTGCCCCAGGTCACCTTTCTATGAAACTATATGTACTTCATGTGGCTTTACTTGTCAGAATAACATGGCTTCTTCATGTCTACTCTGTAGTTTTGAAACATTTTTCAAAAATTGTACACTTTTTTCTACAAAAACAATATCACATAAAATTTTATTTTATGAAAAAGTAGATACCTCTTCTTCTGGCTATGATGGAATAATTGGTATTTCAATAACCCTCGATGTATAATCAAAAATGAAACAACAAAATATATGAAGCAATTTCTTTTAGGCATTGGACAGCAGGCAGCACGATATTGCAATCTCAAAAAGAAATTTTAAAGTGATTAAATAACCACAACACTATCTGTAAAGAAGCAAAAATATTGTGTCATTTTATTCTAATAAAATGTACATATATATTACATTATCCTTCAAAAATCCATCTACTAATAGTATATCTCCTTAGAAACATTAGTTTTAGCCATTACTCCTTTGGGAAAAAAAGATTTTTGTATCTGAATTTTATATTATTATAATGAAATTTCCATTTATTTTTATTTTATTTCCAAATATTTTTATTTTAATCCCTCCAAATAAGAGTTTCATGAGGACAGCAATCTTGTCTGTCTTGTGTGCTTCTGTACCATAGTCAAATGCTCAGCACTTAGTAGATACTCAATACATATATGCTGAGTTTATGAATGGAAGCATACTTAAACATTTCATCTCAAATAGATACCCAGTACAATGCTATAGATGAAATAGTTCTCTTATAAAGATATTTTAGTATTTTAATCAAAATTATAAATATGTATTTATTTACATGCTGTAATTATATATAATAGATTTATAATACTTGCATTACATATAAATGTATATATAAATGATCCCAAACCTTAGATCTGCAAATGATCTTAAAATATACAGTATAGCTCTATCATTTTAAACAGCTCTTGAAGTTGTGATAGAGACTGTGTGTGACTTGGCCATATATATTATTATTTATATTTAAGAAAGCTATGTTAGTCATTTGTTCTTTTGCAGTTTATGGGAAGATAAGTAACAAAAATATTAAGTCAAGTAAGAGGAGAAGACACTAAACACATTATTGTTTACAGAAGACATGACAGATGCAGGTTATGCAAAATACGAAGCAGGACTCTAAGTGAAACATTTTCCTATAATCCATTCAAATGAGTATATTATATTTTACAACATCATTCATTCAAATGTATTTTATGAGTACCCATCATATGCCAGGAACTGTAGAGGAGACTTAGATCTGTATCTGTGATCAAGATAGGTGAACACCCCTGCCTTCAAGTAACTTACCTTCCATTAGTGGGAAATACACAATAAGCAAAATGGATGTAATAAATAAAATATTATATATTGAAGATGGGGCACGTGGGTGGCTCAGTCGGTTAAGCATCTGACTCTGACTAAAGTCATGATCTCACAGCTTGTGAGTTCAAGCCCCGTGTCAGGCTCTGTGCTGGCTCAGAGCCTGGAGTCTGTTTGGACTCTGTGTCTCCCTCTCTCTCTGCCCCTCTCCCACCCACACTCTGTCTCTCTTTCTCAAAAATAATCAAACGCTAAAAAATAAAAAAATATTATAAAAATTTATATTGAAGATAAAGTGTCTTGTAGGACAAGATGCAAAGAAAGTGAGTTCAGCAATACTGGGAAGAGGAGAAAGTTACAATTATAGAGTATTGGAAGTAGAGTGATATTTACTTGTATGTCAGGTTATAAGGTGTGTTCAAGAATCAGCAAGGAGGTCAGAGAGGATGCTGGACTGAGGAATAGAGAAAGAGGGCAAAAACATGGATATTTTACAAAGATATTCGGTAATATTTATTACATATTTTATAAAGGATAATATATAGACTATTCTAAGATTTGAAAACATGAACTTAGAAGAATAAACTATTACAGTTAAGGAAATTTAATCTCACAGAGATAATAATGGAAACTGTAGTATGCTTTATTCAGTTGACAAATTCAGAATCAGAAGATAGTGGAAAAAAAATCAGGTGTCCTTATTCAGATTTTATCTAAGAGAACTTCATCTCTTGGTGACAAAATGGGAAATTACAATACTATAGCACCTTTAGGTGCCTTTTATTTTATGTAGGGCATTAGTAACTGACAACCCATAGCTGGTGGCAGAAGTTAGGATGTCGCTTTTTTCTTTTTTCTTTTTTTTTTTTTCAATCCAAATATTTAATCCCTCGTAGTACTTATAAAAGAAAGACCAATTGGATTCTTTGGCTTTGTGAAAGTGAAAGCCCCATGTCCTTTTATTTAGTAACAAGTGGCTCATCACATTTGATCTGTTGAACTATAAAAGAATAGAACTTCAATATGAACATCATACAGAACCCTCACCATTCATTCTTTTGTTCCATGTGGCCGCTGCTTTTAGCTCTTAAAAGCACTTATTTCACATCATTTTCTGAAGTTGGTACCTTTACTGAAAAAGCTTTCTAACTGTCCAGGAATTCTGCAACTACTGTAAATCAGGTGACAGCTCAACACCAGAGATCTTTGAAAATGTTGCTTTGCTTTTATTTTTTAAAAAAATCAAGTACCCAGAATAAAACAACACTACCACATAATTAATGCATGAGGAAAATTATATAAATATTTGAATATTTGGATACAATCAATAATTATAAATTTTTGATTGTCTATATTAAATAGCATATAATCAGCAGCTGAATCCACATAAAACTGCTTTGTATTTTGCAGCTTGAATGCTCGGTACATATATAGAACAGCTATGTCTTCTTGAAGGGTTGTCCCTTTCATCATAATATTATATCCCTTAACGTCTCTGGTAATTTTATTTGCTCTGATGACTACTTTATTTGAAGACCTCTCAAGCTTTTTTTAAAATTTATATTTGCATGTTATACGTTTTTTTCCATCATTTTAGTTTCAATTGGATTATATTGTTTTATTTGAAGTGAGTTTATTTTGTGGATACTTGGAGTATGTATTCAAATTCACTCTGCCAATCTTTTTCTTTTCATTGGTATTTAATAAAATTACATTTCATGTAATTATTAATACTTTAGAATTTAAGTCAGCTTGTTTTGCTGTGTGTTCTAGTTTTTGTTTCTCTGTTTTCTTTTACCTACCTTATTTTGGACTACCTAAACTTTCTTCAACTTTAATTTTCTTTTAATTTAATTACTAATTTAATTACTAGCCAATAATACTAGCCAATAATAATAGAACAACCACTTAAAATCTATACAAACAGATACACAGTCTACTGTGTGTTGTCACTCTACCCGTTCAAATGATATATAGAAACCTGTGTCTATTTATGTTTCTTCACCCTCCTCCATTAAAATTGTGTTAAATATTTCCTTCTAGATTCCAGAGTTACCATAGAGAATTCTGTGGTATTTTTGATATTAGAAGTTGTTTTTTCTCCCCAAGTTTTACTATCTTCTCTTCCTCAGTCCTCTAAATTTACATGATGATGAGACTTACTGTGAGGCTTTTCTTTTATTTTCATTCTTTTCTTTACATATAATAAGCCACCAGTGGCACCATATATGGGGCAACTATGAAATATTTTTTTAAATGTCAATAAAAAATTCCATATGTGACAAACCCAAGCTGACATCATACTCAATGGTGAAAAGCTAAAAGCTTTTCCTCCAAGATCAGGAACAAGTGTACTCACTCTCATCACTTCAATTCAACATAATACTGTAAGTTCAAGCCAGAGCAATTAGGCAAGAAAAATAAATAAAAGTCACTGAAATCAGAAAGGAATTAGTTAAATTGTCTTTTTGGAAAGAAGACATGATCTTGTATATAGAAAGCTAAGGACTCATCAAAAATTTAGAACTAATAATGATGAATAATGAATTCAATAAAGTTGCAGGATACAATGTTAAAATACAAAAATTAGAGGTGCCTGGGTGGCTCAGTTGGTTGAGTTTCCAACTCTTGATTTTGGCTTAGGTCATGATCCCAGGGTTGTGGGACTGAGTCCCACATCAGTGCTGAGCATGGAGCCTGCTTAAGATTCTCAATCTCTCTCTCTCTCTCTCTCTCTCTCTCTCTCTCTGCCCCTCCCTGTCACTCATGCTCTCTTTCTCCCTCTCTAAAAAAAAAAAAATACAATAAATAGTTGCTGATTTTAATGGGCAAAGGGCCTCAATACACATTTTCCAAAGAAGGCATATAAAATGGCCAACATACAGGTGTATGAAAAGATACTCAATTTCACTAATCATCAAGGTAGTGCAAATCAAAACAATAATAAACCAACAACTTATGTCTATTAGATGGCTATTATGTAAAATACAAGAGATAACAAATGTTGACAAGGGTATAGAGAAAGGGAAACTCTTGTACACTGTTAGTGCAAATGTAAATTGGTACAGGCACTATGAAAAACAGTGGGAAGTTCTTCAAAAATTTAAAAATAGATTAGCATATGATCCAGGAATCTAATTTCTGGGTATATGTTCAAAGGAAATTAGATTGCTACCTCTAAGAGAAATCTGTACCCTCATGTTCATTGCGCATTATTTATAATATGCACAATTTAGAAACAACCTGTATATTTTGATAGATAAATGGATAAATAATATTTTATCCATGATGATGACTCAAAAACTATAAAGAAAAAGATCAAGTCAGACTCCCCAACTTAAAGAAAAAAAAACACCCTCCACCCAATAAACAAAATTGAATGACAAAAAGCAAACAAAATACTACAATATATATGAATGTAGTCCACAACTCCCATGTTTTCAGCTTCTCCAGAAAAGAAACATCCAGTCTTTTCCCTGAGCAATGTAAGATGCCTAGAGAATCTAGGGGCGTCTTTAAAAGATTTCAACAATCCATTGGTTTGAGGCTATTTTAACACTCCCCTTTCAAGGTATTTGGCTCTTATAATCATGGAACCACTAAAAGTTCCTGAGGGGAAAAATAGTTGATTTTCAGGACTCTCACTCTCTCATTGGGTTCAACATTTTTTTTTTCCTCAACCTCAGTTTTTTAATGCTTTCATCTCCTTGCGATAAAAGCCTTTTCAAGATTAATGTATCATTTTGGTAGGGTTAGCAAAAGCAGACTTAAAACACTTGTTCAGTTCACCATTTATAATAAGAAAATTTGGAAGATTATAAAAATATAAAAATATAAAATGAGTAGTTTCTAAAACATTTAAAATCAAAATCTTAGCTTTGTCATCCCAATTGCAAACCAAAAACAAACCACACATCTACAAGTGACCTGAAAATATCTTCATGACTCATTAAAAAAAAAAAAAGGGTACCTCATTTCTGCAAAGAACTTAATTCAATGTGTACAGTTAATTTATAATCTGTGAAAATGTTGCTATATAAAAAGTATAGCTAATGAATAAAGACTACAGATTATGACTATACATTGACTTTTTTTATAAAAGTAGGTTTAGATTAACTGCAAAACTTTTGCTCACCTTTATCAACTTCATCAGGAGAACATTCTTTGACATTGAAAATCCTTTTTATAAGAAGAATGGAGTTTGTTACACTGACATGAAACATTCTGAATGCGTGAATATGCTATGAAAATTAGATATAACTATCTAAAATTCTCAACAGTTCATGATTCTTATGTCTTGAAATTCTATTGTTCTAATGAGTATTTTTTTCTGTATTATGCTTTAAAATACATGTGGTCCCTCCTGTGCTTCCAGAAGGGACATTATTGTCTCATTTTATTGGCCATGACAACATTTTTTAAATTTCCTGACCTTAATCTGCTCTCTTGCTTCCACTTTTTTCATATCAGATTTGGTCCTCCCGAACTTCATTCAGTCATCACCCGACAAACTATGATGTACATTTCATGATCAAGGTAGACATTATATATACTGGGAATAAATTTCCAAGCCCCCAAATTATGTTAGGTGCCCTTTCTATACATTCTAGTATAACACCCACTTCCTCCATTATGCACATATTCAGAGTCTACAAATGTCTTGTTAAATATGTCTCTATTGGGGTGCCTGGATGGCTCAGTCACTATCAAAAAATACCAAACAATATCAATGAAAAATATACATATATGCCACAACATTTGTGAGGAGAATATGTTTTATTTTGGTTCAACATTCAGAGTTAACTCTTATGACTACTGTGAGCATGATAGCTTGTTTAGACATTGTGAACTATGCAGGTGCCTGGATGGCTCCGTCAGGTAAGCAGGGGACTCTTGGTTTTGGCTCAGGTCATGATCTCACAGTTCATGGGTTCAAGCCCCATGTTGGGCTCTGCGCTGACAGAAAGGAGCCTGCTTGGGATTCTGTCTCTTGCTCTCTCTCTCACCCTCCGCAACTCATGCTTTCTCTGACTTGCTCAAAATAAATAAGTAAACTTAAAAAAAAAAAGACATTGCCAACTATGCAACAACATGCCCTTTACTGATCTCAATGTGCACTGTATGTCCCATGCTTTCTGGGATTTTTTTTTTTTTTTTTTTTTTTTTTTTTTGGTGCAGGGAGACTTCTTTTTTAAATGTTTTATTTATTTTTGAGAGACAGCATAAGCAGGGGAGGGGCAGAGAGAGGGAGGGACTGAGGATCTGAAGCAGGCTCTGCACTAACAGCGCACAGCCCAATGTGGCTCAAATGCAGGAACCAAGTCAAGTCGTGAGATCCTGACCTGAGGGGACTGAGTCATCCTGGCGCCTGCTTTCTGGGAACTTCTTTTTTCTTTCTCTCTTTCTTTCTTTCTTTCTTTCTTTCTTTTTTTTTTTTTTTTTACTTTTTTTTAACGTTTATTTATTATTGAGAGACAGAGAGAAACAGAGCATGAGCATGGGAGGGGCAGAGAGAGGGGGAGACACAATCTGAAGCAGGCTCCAGGCTCTGAGCTGTCAGCACAGAGCCTGACGTGGGCTCGAGCTCACAAACTGCGAGATCTGAGGGGAAGTCAGATGCTCAACCAAATGAGCCACCCAGCCGCCCCTTGGGAACTTCTTAAGATTTATTTCATTGTGCTCTACAGTAACATCTATCGTTTGTTTACTTGTGTATATTTTGGGATATATTTGTTTATTTGTATATATATTACATATATTTTCTGGTTTAAAAATTTTATTGAAACAGAATTTTTTGGTAATTTTGGCAACAGAAAAAAAAGGTTATTAACCTAAACAGTGGTTCTCATACCTGCAAGTGGAAAAAATAATAATGTTATAAAAGTATGAAACTTAAGAAAGATAAATATCACGAAGAAAATCTTTGTGTGTGTGTGTGTGTGTGTGTGTGTGTAAGCAGCTTATATAAATGGTTGTGTTTACCTCTAAATTAAATTGGCCCCTATTCCAACACTCTAACTGATTTAGATGTAACAAAGCTGTCTAAGAGTATACCATTCTTAGGTCAATAAGAACAATTGCTGAAAAAAAAAGATACTTGTTCACTCTTTGATCCACTTTCTGTGGAAATGCAAGCCTTACTTAAATGTCATACAAACAACACTGAGATTCCCCAAAGAGTATTTTGAGGACTGGTATCCAGGTTATTCTGTATCCTCGTGCCCTCTGCTTCCTCTATTACTCCAAATGACCAGTAGTATCTCTCATATTCTAGCTGACACCCAAGCAGAATTTAATATGCTCTGTGCTTTTCAAATATACTCTGCAATTAGTGCACATTGTAAATAAAGATTATTGATGTCTTTTGGGTTTGTGGATTCCACTGGTGTTATATTGGTCATTAGTACCTATGCTCTCGACTGGTATTATCACAGCAGCTTGCCTCCAAACATATTTTCTTTTTGTTATTTTAGAAAGATTTCTTTGTCCTAGGAATATTTAAGCACAAGTGTATATAATAAAGGGAAGCATTCATGGTGAGGAGAGGAGGGAAAGAGGAGAGGGAGAAAAATGATGAAGCCAAACGACAGTACATTTTTCATTTACAGAATGAGGAGAGAGAAGTCTGCTATAAAATAAATATATTTTTCTTAAATATTGAAATTATTTTAATATTGTTTCCAGGTAGTATGCTGTGAACTCAGTCTTCTCTGTTGGACCCACATCATGTCTCTCATGATTCAGATGAATTTGAACTAAACAAACAAACAAACAAACAAAAACCCACATAACATAAGACAATACCTAACATGAAAATAAACTCTTTGTTTAACAGAATTGAATGAGGGAGAATGGGAAAGGAAACAGGCTGGTCTGCTCACTGTATGCAATAGTGAAGCAGTTGGAATTTAGGAACAGGATTGTACTCCCAGGGCAAAAGAAAGTGGACCTTAGTGTCTGCACAGGAGGAAGTCTTATGAGGGCTGGTAAGTGAAATAAAAGGAGGGAAGAATTTAGCAAGTTCAAGGTACAATTAAATCTAGCAAAATAGATATACTCTTCCTTCTACTTAATGTAACTTTTCCTCTAGACCTTCAGAATTTCTGTAAATGTCTAAACCCAGAAAAGGCAAAATAACTGAAATTATTATAAAAAGTAGGGCACAGGAGGATCATGGATTTTGGGTTTGTTTTCACCAGAACCGGTATCAGCCAGCTCACTGGTAAGAGAAATGATTTAAAGAGAACATGCATGAAAGAGATACAAACATACAGTCACACCAACAGGACCAACTTGGGAAAAAATGACATAAACGAAAAATGGCCCTTGTCCTAATTTTAACCAATTAGTATTTTAACAATCAAGAAACAATTTTCTGACTTTGCCATTTCTCCACAATATTTGATCACCCTTTCTTCCTGAAAAAGTCTCCCTCTTTGATTTACATAATAATAACCCCTAATAGTTTTTCAACTTCGTTATTTCTTCTCATTGGCAGAAGAAGCATTTAAGTCTCTGGATTTGATAGTAGAGGAACAAGAAAGGCATGGTGGCTACCTTTTGGCTCCTGACAGCAGAAAGTGTGGGGAGCTCCCATCCTGCAGAAAATCCCATGGACAGGATGAATCAACCCCTCATTCTCCTCTCTTCTGTCCACAACACACATATTGGTGTTCTTTAACATTGTCTATATTCTTTCTTCTTATTTTATATAATCTCCCTGGCAGTCATATCAACTCCTTTAGTTTCTTTTGTTTTTTGTTTTTATTTATTTTGAGGGGGTGGGCAGAAAGAGAGGGAGAGAGAGAGAAATAATCCCCGTGTTGTCAGCACAGAGTCTGACGTAAGGCTGGATACCACAAGCCATCAGATCGTGACCTGAGCTAAAATCAAGAGTTAGATGCTTAACCGACTGAGCCACCCAGGTGCCCCTCAACTCCTTTAGTTTCAATTAACCTTTCTAGTATAGTAATTTCCAAATCGGTCTCAATGGCATAGACGCCATTCCTTTTATTCATACTCACACATCCAAATGATAGTAGATACTGCCAATCAGATGTTACTCTTGAAGGTCATATTAAACGTGCCTAACATTCAGCTTGTCAATTTCTCCTGGGAAAATTATACTAAAGATGCTAAAATGCAAAGGATTACTGAAACTACTGCCATTGGATTATTAAAATTTTATGAGAAAGTGCTTACATTCGTCTACATTCACTTCAACTATTTATGCATTCACATATATGAGCTGATTGTTTGCTATGTGCCAAGTAATCATTTAAGTAGGGAGAGAGATGCAGACTAGGCACATAGTCTTTATTTTATGGAGTTTACATTCCTATCAGTAAGAGAAAAAGTTCCTAGGAACAAATAAGTATGGAAGGAATTGTGAGACAATTAAAATTTCTAAGAATTAAAGATGAAGTGTATTAAGGAAGTGTTAAGTGATGGGACAAGGATATTTTATGTGCAAAGGAGAGAAAAGTTCTCACTGAAATAGAAATATTTGAAAACAGAACTGAGCAAAGTGAGGAAGGAAGCCATATCAAGTTTGATGGAAAGAATCAGTAACATTTTCCAAAACAAGTGCATTTTCCAATTTAAAAGTATTTTTTATGAGAAAATGATCATTCAGTCCCTTTTATTAGTAACAGATTTATGTTTCACATTGCATCATACATAAGTACTCAGAACGTATCTTGTTTTCAAATTTTTATTTAAATTCTAGTTGGTTAATATATAGTGTAATATTGATTTCAGGAGTAGAATTTAGTGATTCATCACTTACATAAAACACCTAGCACTTATCACAAGAGCCCTCCTTAATGCCCATCAGCCATTTAGCCCATTCCCTGCCCACCTCCCCCTCCAGCAACCCTCAGTTTGTTTTCTATAGTTAAGAGTCTCTTACGGTTTTGCTTTCCTTTTTTTTCCCCTTCCCTTATGTTTACCTGTTTTGTTTCTTAACACCCCCTCCAAAAAAAAGAGTAAGAGTAGTTTGCTGTCTACATAATTATTTTTAATTCACACTACGAACTGAGAAGTATTGGGCATGAGTGTTTTCTTCTGATGTTGTAAGTCCTGCATTTAATGTAGACACTGGCTCAAAAATGGAATTATGCTTACATGAAAATTAGATGAGATGCAGGATGACTATCTTTATGTGAATAAATAAATATATTTTCCTATGCTTGAGGAAAAAAAACACACCAAATATTACTTAATGTAGTGGATGATACGATAACCAAGGAAATTTCTTTCATAGTGAAAAATTTCAGAATGTTTACCAATATGGTCTCTAAAAGAATACAATGAAGATTTTCTTTAATTAAATGACAATCTTCAAATAAACAAGAAATTTTGAGAGTTTAAAGTACAGACGGATTATAAATTATGGATCATGTGAACTGATAATGATATTTACGATTTCTGTGTAAATCCAGAAAGAATAAAGCATTTTAATCTCTGGTAATAAAATCTCAAAGTGTCTAAAAAGTACTCATTTTAAAAAATGTATAAAATCATAATATTTTGCATAAGGATATATTAATGGTGTATGAAATTGCTTATTTATGCATATTATATGCAATTTTTAGTAATCACTTAATATAAATGAGATGTGGGCAATAGTGCCTTTAGGGCAAAACTAAATATCTATGTTCTAGTTTTTATTAAAAGTTTGCTTTTAAGCAAACCAGGTCACGGTGTCATGGTTCATGGGTTCAAGGCTTGCATTGGGCTCTGTGCTGACAGCTCAGAGCCTAGAACCTGCTTTGGCTACTGTTTCTCCCTTGCTCTCTACCCCTTTCCCGCTGGTGCTCTGTCTCCCTCTCTCAAAAATAAATGATTTAAAAAAATAAAAATTTAAAAAAAGAGAGAGTAAGAGCTCTCATGAAAGTGACCACTCTACTTGACCTTTAAAAAAAAGTTTTGCTTCGGAAGAGTCGATCTCTTTTTCTAAGTTAATATTTGGTCTAGTCTTCTGATTACAAAGGAGTTAGCATCACACTCCTACTTTATCTGCAGTGCTTTGTGTTTAAAACATATCTCCTCTTCCTTGAAGATAGATGATACAGATATGGATTTGACTTTACAATATGTCTGAAACGCTTGCTTTATTTATATTTGGAAGCAGTGTCTTTTAAAATGGCATTATCATCTATAAAATAAAGATCACCACAAACCTAATTAGAATTAATAATGCATTTTAAATTTTAATTACACACTGCTCTCCTGTTAAAATTAAATCTACAATCATTTAAAATGTTAATAACCCTTTGAGAGAAATGAAGACCATATGAATATTAGTTCAGGCAGATTGGATAAAGCAGTTTTTTTTTTTTTTAGGAATATATGTCTTTTATCAGTATTTGACCCTCTAAGCTATCATTGGCAGAATCTGTAACTAAGATGTATTTTTCTCCATATTAATTTCCACTCATTCTATATTGCATTGAATTTGTAGAAGTATTGTATAACAAAACACAATTAAAAGGATGTCATAATTTCTAAATTAAGAAAGCCTGTTAATTTACAGAAATGGATGATATATAAGAAAAAACATTCTTACAGTTGTAAATCTAATCTAAAATACTTAGAGTCCATTCAACACTAAGGGGCTGTATTCTACTTTTTAAAGAATGCTATTTCACTCTATTCTCAGGGATTTTTGATACTGAAATGAAAGAATATGTTGCTTTATAAAAGAAAAATAACATATGCTGTTTTATCCTAATATATAATTGTTTTAATATTATTTAGTATTTAAAACTTGATTTCCATAAAAATGTTTCAAGAATTGCCTCTTAAAATAATGAAGCACACATAAATGTGAGTCAAACTACTGAATTCCAAAACAAATGTAATGAGTTATACTACAAAATATAAAATTGTGAACAAAATTTATGTGGTTATTTTAAACACAAATATTCTCCCAACTGTACATTTAATAATATTTGATACAGTTTTAATGCTGGCATTCAATTTATTTCATTTGCAGTTTACTTATAAGTAAATTACTTTGTTTAATTATCAAAATTTCACAATGGTAATGTGAATTCAATTCCTCAAAATTAAGAATTAGATCTCAGTGCACACAGTTCACAATATATTACCTCTTTCTTTTAGCAATAATCTCACCTTGGATAAACCACATTGGCTACGATACCGCCACTGTGCAAAGCTTACCTCCTTCTTTATAGTATTTCCCAATTATAATAGACTTGGAGTAGAGCATATATCATGGCTACAAGATGTTACAATTACTCAGACTTATCTGGCAACTTTTACACTATTTGGGAGCATATCATTATGTCACATGTCACTAAATGTCAATGACTTTCAACAAAATAAGATACCCTTGTTGAAACTTTAATCATGTCCCAATAGACAAGCTCATTTTTATACTGTTTTTTGGTGATGCCCTGGCCACTTATTTTTGGCTGTGGATTGTCATGGTGAAGCTATGAAACCTTGGAAGGAAATTAAACAATTACTTGAAAAAGAAAGGGGAACTTTTTTCGTAGCATTTATCAAACAGTATTCTTTTTATCTGATATTGAAACATGACACATCCTACTCAAAAGTTAATGCAAGATACCAAAATCCATTAAGATATCCTAAGATTATAAAAGTCAGATTTGTTTTCATTATTCATAAAATTCTAGCATCCATGACTACTGAAGTAATGTCTGACTACTGTTTCAGAATCAAGCTGTATGTCTATTGTGATGGCATGGAAAGATTAGCTGAGCTCTCAAAATTACAATAGGATAGGATGGGAATGGAAGGGGAGGGGAGGCAAGAAGGAGGAGGCGAGGGGAGAGGAGGGGAGGGCAGTGGAAGGGAAGGGAGGGAAATAAAATATGGCCTTTGAAATATTTATCTTATGTAGCATTATCTATATCTGAATTTGAAATCCATCACTGATAAAACTCTTTAAAAACATAGTTTTGATGGTGTTTTAAATGCGGTTTAACGTGTGTTTGAATGTTTCTAAATAACATTATCAGTAGTTTCTAGTGTTATAGGTCTTACTTTTTAACTCTTGACTTCTTGAATTTCTATTGTATAAAACTGAATATTTTAAAAATTATGTCTTCTATTTTTGCAGCAAGTACATAATTCCCAAAAACATCTTTTTTTTGTCATCTAGGACCCAGCATTCCCACTTCTGTCTATAGCACAAATGTCCTTAGCTTAGTCTTGGCATGTTTTTGTTGTCATCACAGAGGCATCATCAATGAAAAGTTATGTAGCTCCCATGCCTGCCAATGAATAGATAGGACAATTAAGTTACTTGTTCCCCCTTATCCTCTTCTTGTTTTCAGAATCCTCAATCAAGTACTAACTTGAAAGTCTGGTCTGTTTATGAGGGCTGGTTATTTCATGGTACTATATCTCCAGCATTTACCACATTTCCTGGAACATGATAGTTATTCAATGAAAATTTGACTGAATGACTGGATGAATGGGAATAAATGAATGAAATGAATGCTGTGACTGCTAAATAAATCTAAGACGTTCTTTTCCTTCTTTTACCTTATCATGTCCTTTGAAAATAAATGTCTTTTTGTGTAATTTGAGGCACCTTGTAATTAAAGGACATTAGTATAAACATAAGTATGTACCTAAGATTTCAATAACAACCTTTTGTCTTTTTTTTTCCTTCTTAATAAGGACTTTAAATTTTAGGGGGAAAAAAAACTACGTTTTGTACTTGGTTTATCCTGGGCTATTTTTACTACTAACAAAAATTGTCTCTGAATAGATGGAACAACAAAAATAGCTCTTATGCAACATAAGGTATTCTTCATATCAAAATAACAAGTTAAGGTTATACTTTAGAATCATATGCTATTTTTTCAGCCAAACAAAAATCAATCTCCATTTTGGGGAAACTAGAAAAAATCAAAATGCAATATCATCTGAATAAAAATTACCAACTTAGGAAGGACAGAATCTTCTTAGAAAGAAAGAGAAAGTTCTTCATTAATTTTAGTTACAATTGTTAAAAAAGATTTCTAAAAACACTATAGAGATAGTCTAAGTGTTTTGTTTGGAATCAGTTTCTTCCTGTGTGCATGCTATCCAACTTATGATGGAAAAAAAAAATTAGCAAAGGTTAATTTATTTTTTGTAATGTTCTCATGGGAATTTTATAGCACATTAGAAACTGAAGTTAAGGCTTTTTATTTCCAGAAGCAAAGACTATGAATAAAATGATAGCATGTGGACTCTACAGATTCTTCCAGACAAACTCCCTACACACCCAGTAGTCTTTCTCAGATTGTAACTTTGGTTTGACCACAATAAAAGTTTAATGGAACCAATATCCAGAGTCCAAAGTGAAATATTCACATACATGATATCCACATTTGTAAATATGTATTTCACCATTTGTTTCACTTTCAAATTTTCAAGCAGCATTAAAAAAAATGGTAAAGTTGGCCATATCTTTTAATTTGTTCATGTGAAATCTATATCATATTTTATACTTTTGAATTAATTCAAATCCCAGTAATTACTAATAAATAAAAGTAGAAATAGATTTTGAAAGGATCCTTCTCACATCCGTGTCCCCAATTCTAAACAAATTCTAAATATCAAAATTGTAAACTATTAAAAAAGGTAAGTTAAATGATATTCAATATTGGAATTCATATCTACTTTTATTTATTACACCATGCAAACGAGAATATAGAACTCTGATTTTTAACCATGTTAACAAGGTAAAACCTTGGTACTGCTCAATAAATCTAGATAGTATTTGGTAATTTCAGAGAGAGAGAGAAAGGAAGAGAGACTGATAGAAGTGAGAAATGCAGAGCAAAACCCAATAATGTATCTAATATTCATAGGAAAATTATTTTTGCTTTGTTTTGTTTAATGTTTTTCTTTGAAAGAGCACAAGTCAGGGAAGGGCAGAGAATCCCAAGCAGGCTCCACACTGACACCAGCGAGCCCAATCTGGAGCTTGAACTCACGAACCTCAAGATCATGACCTGAGCTGAAGTTGGGACATTCAACCAACCGAGCCACCCAGGTGCCCCAGGAAAATTCTTTTAAAAAGGAATTATTAGTTTACAAAGACACAGACATATAATCATTAATATGGAAATCAATATGTGGATTTATATAAAGAATAAAGAGGGATCCCTTGGAGATAGAAGGAAATAGTCCATTCTGAGCTGTAAAGTCACTGTCAAACTTTTCTTTCTTTCTCTCCATCTCATTTCTCTCCCTAGCTGCTTGTCTATTTCTAGGTGCCAACATTTAATCTTTATTCCTCTGGAAACTGGTTTCTTTGCTCATTAGATGTCTTAAACAAAGTCTATTATGATCACATCTAAGTGGCAATCTCAGTCCACAGAATTTAGTTACTTTCTAGCTCAGTCCTGCAGTTAATCATCTCTGTGCACATGTTAGAAACTTTTATGATACTGACTTCAATGGTGCCACCTTACTCCAAATATCCAATGAGACTTCCATGGGTCGAGTCAAATCTTTTTCAGATCTCCTAGTCTAAGACTGTGAGTAAGGCTTTTTCTCTAAAACACTTCTGAATGAACAAAAATTTTAACACCCTTAGTATCTTAAAATCTATTAGGTTGGCTTGAAGTTACAAATTACTTTGATTATACAACTTATACATAAAAAACATTTTTTTTTCTCAATTGGTTAATCACATTGAAAATAGTTAAATTATTCTGAAAGAAGTCCATCAATTTATCTACTAATGTATATACCCATATGCTTTCAATTACTATTTATATCATCTCCTATAGACTCATAAAGCAATAAACTCAAGGTTGTTAGTTTTGACTTCCTACCTAGACTGTGATTCTCTAACGTTCTCTAGTTCTAACTGGCCGCTATGGAACGAGCTCTTCTGTCTGTCGGCACAATCTCACCAAGAGAACTGTAGGAAATAGTATATCTATAGTTTGCAAATAAGAAACCTGGAAAGTAATTTTATGTAAACAACTTATAGAGCACATACATCCCATTTTGCCAAGCCTCAGATTTTTTTAAGTATTACTCAAAAATTTCATATGGATTGCTGAACTAATTGACCTGGAATAAGTAGTTTGGTATTATAACTTCCAGACTTTTCAAATGCATGAATGGAATTATTGGTTATTTCAAGAAGATTACTGCTTTATTAACTGTTTGATTTTTGAAGTGAGAAAATATAGTATGTTCTACACTACAGTATGCATGTTAGGGATACAAGCCCCTTGTTTCTTCATACTATCCAGAACTATAATTCAAACATAGTTTCTGTAGTTGAACAGAAGTTTTTAAAATTATCTAGCCTGAATGGGAAAATTGCATCTTGTAAAAATAAAAGCAAAATAAATACATGATATAGTATATTCACCAGCATAAAATAAGTGACATTTAACATTGCATCAAATTTAGGTATTCATTGACCTTCTGTTTAGCTTAGTTTTCAGCATGGCTATTGACTTACAATGAATACTTTTTCATGATAATAAAAATCACAAAGGAGAATTTACAGAACAATAGTGCCGAGAAATGGAATTGTGTCAATACAAGTAATTCACATTAGCAGGTGAGTCTCCCCAGAGATTTACTACTTATTTTCCTCAGAGGATGAATTAAAAAGATTTAGCTACCTTCATCAGGAAGCCATAAACTCAAGGGAATAACTTTCATTATGAGCAAATGTTTGAAAATTTGTTATTCATTATTGGAAATTAAAGACTAAGTAGATTCATTAAGGACATTAATTACATAGACAATTAGCTGTTGTTTCAGAATTGCTTAAGATGGTTTCAATAAAATAATTTTAATGACTATGTGGATGTTGTTGCATTTCTAAACATAATATTCTATCATGGCAATTTTATTGAATATAAGAGGAAATATATGAAGCTAGAAGAAATACCTAATTTATATGGGGATTACGTATCTTAATAAATTACTTTTAATCCATATCTGTATATTGCAGTTTGAAACACAAGATGTTGGGATGGTCATTAATACTGGAGGGACTTTATGATGCTAAAATAAAATATTCCTTGGAGTATTTGGAACTATTTGGAATTACAGCTTTAAAATATTTGAATAATTATGGAGGTCAATGTCTGATCTAAATTTGAACATGTATTCAGAAATGTGCTGGTTTGACAGATTATATCCAGTGAAGTAACTGACATCTATTTTAAAAGGAATGTTTTTCACTTACTGCGTTTGCGTAAGAGATATGAAACCTGACTGCTGGTTTTCATTACAACTCATTCTCTCACTAGCTGAAGCTTATATACAAGTATCCCTGTTCAGTAAACAAGTAAAACAAATAGTTTTAATCTCCAATGTGTAAATCTATGGATTCACTTTGGTCAATGCAGAAGTCCAACTTTAAATCCATAAAGAGCATAACCATCACAAACTCCACCTTAAAACTCCTGATCATTCCCCCTCAGTGAGCAACACAGCAATTTTCTCCTTCAACATGATCTATCTTTCTTGGATTTGTATTAGGCTCAACGTTCTGTGTAGCAGAGTTTGCCTTATTCTTTGACAGTATGTCCATTTTTCCTATATTATTATTTTCATATTTCATGTGTATATGACTGTAACTAAGTGATTTTACTATTCTGGAATAGGCACTGGGACAGCTATTCCTTAGAAACTATGATAGGTGATCATAGACGAATGAAAGAGATACATAGACAAACTTAGTATTTTCTGGTTCATTGGCAATGTGATGTCAAGACTTCTCTTGCTTGAGTATGAAGGTATATGATCTAAAATACGCTTATTTTTGTAATAATATCCTTTTAGGCCTGTAACTGAATCTCTGCCTCAAAATATTAAGATTTCATGTTGAAGAAAAATAAAACCAAAGAAAAGTGTAAGTCTGGAAAAAGAAAATAGATTTATATGTTTATATGGACCAGAACAATATTTGCCTTAGATTTTCCATCTCTACGTGATGAAGGAAGGTATTATATTCTAGCAAGAAATAGTTCAAGTGCTTAACATTCCAGATGCTAGCAAAAAAAAAAAGAGTCAAGCAGTCATAAAACTAGATAGATGCAGATAAGTAGATAGGCTACTCTATATTCTTGGCCTTCATCTGTTATATCAACATTTCTTCTCCTGACTAGTAATGGCAAAAAATCAAAGAGGGTAGAAAGAAAAACTTCCATGAGACAACAAACCAGTGAGCAAAGTATTTGCTCAATTTCATCAATTGTAGTGAAACTTTGTAAGTACATTGTAAGCAGATCTAAAGGATAAATAAATCAGAATCCAAATCACAATCTATGATATTGTTATCTGATAAGCATTACAAGAGCAATTATATTTTTCTTTATTTTTTATGTTTATTTTTGAGACAGAGAGAAAGAGTGCAAGCAGGGGAGGGGCAGAGAGTCAGAGGGAGACACAGAATCCGAAGCAGGCTCCAGGCTCTGAGCTGTGGAGCCCAATGGAGGGCTAGAACTCACAAACCTCAAGATCATGAGCTGAGCCGAAGGCTGATGCTTAACTGACTGAGCCACCCAGGCTCCCTGAGTTTTCTGCAAAGCCTTCACATGCTAGGTTATACAATAAACAAATATGAGTATATTTCATAAAATGTTATAATCATTAATGTTTTAACAAAGTCTTTTTATGAAAAGGTGACATAATCTACCCTTCGACATTTGACACCAGAACAATAAATTCTTCACACCCTATAAATCTGATAAATTTAATTGAATAAGGGACCACATATGTCCTAATAAAGTAAGTATGGCTATAGATTTGGTAAAATAGTTCATATAATTCCTAAATTTAATTTAGTTCCATTAATTACTAAAATTAATAGTGAAAAAGTCTAAATATATATATTTTTTAGGGTGGGCCTGACCATGAAAGTTACTGTGAAAACCAAAATCCAATGAGATCAAGTATTAAAAAGTAGGGTCTGAGGGGTGCCTCAGTGGCTCAGTTAGTTATGCTGCCAACTCTTGGTTTTGGCTCCTGTTATGATGTCATGGTTCCTGAGTTTGAGCCCCATGTGGGGTTCTGGGCTGACAGTGTATAGTCTGCCTGGGATTCTTTCTCTCCCCCTCTCTCTGCCCCTCTCATGGACTCTTTCTCTTTCAAAATAAATTAATTAATTAAAAAAAATTTTTTAAGGTAGGATCTGTTTTCTGCATATCAAGATAAAATTAAATAATATTGTAAATGATTCCTAATATTTACATGCATACATTATAACATCTGAGATTAAGTAAATTTTGCATTATATGATTTATGATTCTTCAAATCAGATAATTATGTTTTAAAATATAATACAGTTCGATAAGCACATCTATATACACATAAAAAGGGGGACATATATAAATATATAACATTCACATTGGAATAGAAAAAAGTAAATATTCAATCAGGAAGGCATTATTCTCTGAAAACTGATGTCTGAGAAGATAAAAATTGCCTTTTTGTTACTAAGGTGAAAATAAAGTTTTTGAAGCTTTCCGTGGCCAAGTACTATGGTATCACAGAAAGTCAAAGACCCATGCAAATCTACCCCAGTATGCCGGCCTCTGACGAACCCATTATCACTAAAGGAGTATTTTTCAAAACCTCCTTTTAAAATTAAACTTTAAGTTTGAGATCATTGTAGACTCACATTCAGTTTTAAGGAATAACATACAGATTTCCCATGTCCCCTTAACCCAGTTTCCCCCAATGATACATCTTGCAAAATTATGGTACAATATCACAGCAAAGCCGGTGACATTAAAACAGGCAATACACACCAGTGTTCATCACTCCAACGATCATTTATCTGGAACTCTGGCACTTAAAATTTTTTTTTTCTAACATTTATTTATTTTTGAGAGACAGAGAGAGACCGAGTGTGAATGGGGGAGGGGCAGAGAGAGAGGGAGATACAGAATCCTAAGCAGGCTCCAAGTTCCCAGCTGTCAGCACAGAGCCTGACGCCGGGCTTGAACTGTGAGATCATGAACTGAGACAAAGTCGATGTTTCAGCAACTGAGCCACCCAGGTGCCCCTGGAATTGTGACACTTTAATGGAACTTCCACTTTGCAAATATTTCAGTAATTGGGTCTCCAACAGACAACTTTTCTTCTCTATAGATAGTCCAGTGGCTTCATAATTACACAGATCACAAAATCTTACAGTCTTTCTTCTTGTAAATAATTCTATAGCTTTGATTCCTACATTATAAATGGAATTAATTGATCAGAAGCTGTATTTTGTGATACAAAAATACAATGATGTTGGCAGAAACAGTAGGTAGGAAAGTTAATCCGAATTCAGACTATGTGTCAATTTTAGTCAGTTCTATACTATCCTCCTCATGAGGAAAGTTCCACCCTATCTTCCTCTGAATGAAACATGGTCTAAATAAATCAGGCATTTTTTTCTTTGGGTGAAAGAGGCCAAGATATTTAGAGAAGCCCTTTTACTACAAAAATCTGAGACTCTTTATAAAATTATTTTCAGCCCTCCTTTGTCTGCAGTTTGTTGCCTCATTGTCTTAGCAAGGCTCCTCCATCTCAACATTACATCTGTGTTCCAGAACTGAAAGAGTTCAAAATGGTACATGCCAGTCAATTTTGTCATATTTAAGAGAGGACTCTTAAAAACTGAGAATAAACTGAGGGTTGATGGGGGTGGGAAGGAGGGGAGGGTTGGTGATGGGCATTGGGCGGGCACCTGTTGGGATGAGCACTGGGTGTTATATGGAAACCAATTTGACAATAAATTTCATATATTGAAAAAAAAAGGAAAAAAAGCTGGAAAGAAAAAAAAAAAAAAACCTTATCCAGTGAGTTTTACTTCTATTTCATTGGCATAACTGTGTCACCTGGCTATTCTTAGCTGCAAAGAATCTGAGAGATATGTTTTCTTTTTTAAGCTGGATACATTGTTGCCTTTTTAAAAAATTAAGGTTCTCTCTTAGCTAAGGAAAAAATACATCTTAGGGTATTATCTGTGAATACCACATGGGTCTAGTGCATTCATTAAATATATATATATATATGCAATATATACCATTGCGTATATATTGGTATATATCCTTATTTCATTTCATTCACTCGTATGGACGACCGTTGTGAATTCCATGAATGTTTGTCAGAAATAGAAGCTGAATACCCTGACCTACCACACAATGGTTCACTCAGTAGCCATAAAGTTTTATTGTAGTAGTTATTTGAGCCAACAGCCAAGTATGAAATTATTTTGAACAAGAACCAACCTCAACCCCTACATTGAATGGCTTTGAAATTAGCTCTTGCTGCTGATTTTTGCAGATAACATTTCTAAATGAATTCATCTGAAAATTACAAAGCAAGAAAGTGCAAAACTTCTACTGCTATAATGTTATTTCAACAACTAAAGTTTGAATTATTTAAGTAATGTCAAGTTGCTTACACACTTCTGCTGTTACAAGTCAAAGAAGCATATTTTCCATTGCTATACAAATTTGGAGCAGATATATTTTCTGTTGAGTTCAAACTATAGTTCCAGTATTGCTTTTTTTTGAATTTATTTAACTTTAAAGAAATTTCCATATTTCAAAATCTATTTAACTGTACAGTTGAAAATCTTCCACGTAACCTTCATTTGGGAGTGATTATTCTGCAATATAATGATATGCTAAAAGGCAAATACCAAGATAAAAACCTAATAGAATACTTTAAATGCTTTCCAAGTGTTGCATAAGCTCAATTAAAATAATACGCTCATGGACCGGTATCAATATTTGCCAGTATCTCTGTGTTAAAAAAATTTCAAAGATGAAGTATGTAAAATCTCATTATAGATGAGTATTAACAGGTAATACAAGTATTTACAATCAATTTTGGTAACAGGCAAAATAAATTATGAATCCCACTTAAGTAAAATGTTACTCCCCAATAAAGAACTCTATTGTTCCCATTAGTAGACCTGTACTACAAAAGAAGTCTACTCAATTATTATATTTTGGGTTTTGCCAATAAAAATCTGTGGAAATGTGTCATCTCCCTTGTTGTGGAAGTATCCTAAATTTTGTTTCTTGGCCCAAAAAGCCTGAAACTTTTACTAGTTTATCCTTTTCAGAAAACAAAAACTTTGTACCTCACTTTGTTATTGACTGCTTCTCATAAATTACCAACTCAAGTATTCTTATTAGGAAAATTTTACCTAACCTTCTACGTAGGTCCAAACAACTAGGACCTTTCAGAGCAATTTCCCTTTATGATCTGTGTGCCTTTTGAACAGTGTTTCAGACGGAGAATAAAATTTAAACACTTTCCTACTGTCTGTATGACTCTTGATTAACTGAATTTTTTGCCTACTTTTCTGAACCCCACTTTGTGGTCCTGGGCAACTTTCACAGTGCTGGATATTTCTCATAATTTTGATCTCAGAAGTAACACTCGCTCCTCAGAAAGACCTTCTCTGAGAACTATACCCAGTGCTTCCCACCCCACCAGCGTTTGCAAATAATATCTCCATATTTAAATGGTCTTCAAAGTTGTAATCATTATGTAAAATAAATGTATTTATTTGTATATTTATTAACAATTGGTCTCCCATTTTCCCTATAGAAATACTTTGAAAGAGCACAATATTTTTTAAATTAATGGATGAATTAATGTGTCCCACAGTAGCTTATACTTTCTGAATGTAGAGACTATTACATGCTCTTAGTAAAAGTGATTAATACATATTAAAATTTGTAAAATGAATGATTATGTTCTACTTGCTCCTAAAACTTGTAAGTCAGAAATAAGAAACTAACACTTCACCTTGAATTTACTCATAGTACTCACTTATCATGTACTCTTTCAATTTTCTTTTGTACTTTGGTTTTTGTTTCCTCAATTCATTTTATTTATTAGTACTATTTAATCTACCATAAATATGATAGGATGATGACAATAGGTCCTGAAAATAACCCTGTATAAAAATAGAGTTTTGATTTTAATTGCCTATTAAGGTAGAGTCAAAATTTACTTTTGTATTTCCATAACCTGACATTAGTGATTCTGCTGTATTTGAACTTAGCTAGGCTTTCCATAATGAGTAGAGTTGTAACTGGTATTTTGCTTTTAATTTAGCCACTTCACACTTGTCCTTATTGACCTTCACCTATGGTTTTAACTAACCGTTTATCTAACCTGTCAAGATCATGACAAATGTCCCCAGAGTTTGCTGTGATTGAATGTGAAATTTCTGTAGTAAGAAGAATCCCCTTGGCAACTGTTAAGAGAGACACCAGAAAACTCTGACCCTTAAATTCAAATATACTTGGTTTTCCAATTAATCTAGAGCCTAAAGTGAAAAAAACAAAACAAACAAAACATCATGCCACCTTTATACATGTAGGCACATACACAGGATGTGCCAATAAATGAAGTATCTAGTAATACAAACAAGACAAGAAATTAACTAGGGAAAGAATCGCAAATCACACATTGCTTTTTAAAAACAAATAAAATATTTTACAATATGCAGAATTATATTTTAAAAATAACATATTTGTTTCAATCCAAAATAAAAGTAGAACTGTTTTTATAAGTCACAGGCATTTAAAGTGTAGCTTTCTTATTGATTTTCAAATTATATATTTAAAAATATTACTTTATCTTTTAATATGCCCTTTCTTTTACATTCAGTATATTAAAAAATAAAATAGTGATATTTACAAATATGGATTTAGGGTGTCCACTAATGATAGGAAGTTTGGTTTTACTGTTTATAAAATATTGGATCCCCTCAAATTTAAATTAGCTAAAGAAAACATAAAATTCAAGTGAATATCATAGAAGTTTTACATAGTTGCATTTGAAACAAAAACACTTCCACTAACTGCATTCTACATGGTATCAACATGCTAAATGGTAAAAGTCTTGGGGTAATAATCAAATGCATGCAAAGTGTGCTTATAGTGTTTTTTACCATCTGTGACCTAAAAGGAAAATAAGTTATTAAAGAGTCATCAAAATCTACTCCACTTTGGTATTAAATATTAGATATGACTTAGACACTCAGAAAATGACATATTCCAAACCATAATTGCAATGTATAGTTTTCTTAGTAGCTGTATTTTAGGAGATGCAGAACAAGCTATGGACTTTGGTTCAAATATCAATTTCAGACAACTGAGGATAAAAAATCAACTTTTCAAATACTCAGTGTATGATTTTAGGCAAATTACTTAACATATTGTGCCTCAGTTTCCTCATTTTCAAAATAACAATAATAATTAAGTTGCCCTTAGTGTTACTGTAAAGAACAAATTAGTTAGCTAATGCCTAGTACATAATAAGCACTATAAAGTTGTTATTATTTTTAGGTATTATCAATTTAATTCAGTAATTGACAACTTTTCCTAATTCCAAGTGCTAAGTTTCAGATACATTAAAAAGCGATGTGCTTTTCAATTGATGTCTTCTAACTTGATTAGAAAAATTTGGCTTTATTCTCCTGCGAGAAATAAATGGTGTAAACAAATGAGAAACTTGCATGGAGACTGGAATTACACTCAGCTCCAACAGTGAGACACAGAGCCACCTTGTGGAATTCTTGGCCATGTGCTAAAGAAAGATGTCTAGATACAGGATGGGTTCAATCTAATAAAATGTAAAGCCACCACAGGCAATTGCTTGAAGTGAATTACAAAAACTCTCTTGATGATAGCCCTTCTAACATAGACTGCCATTAGTGTGAAGGAAAAATATGAAGGTCAAATACATTTTTCTTCTCTACCCTCTTGCATATCCTCCAAACCTACCCACCATTATAAATGAAGACTGGAGTTAACAGGTTGGGGTCATTCATTGCAGTCCAGTTATTTCTTATCCCACTGAGTTACTAAAAAGTGTGTCATGTGGAAACGAAAATCAACAAAGGAAACCGTCTGTAATGTTCAAAGTGTAAAAGTTGTCATCCTGAGATGTCACTATTATGAAAAAATAAAATATTTATTGCATATGGTTCCTCGTCAGTTACAAACCACAAGATAATAAAGGCATGCCAGTTTGCTGGGCTGGCAGGGTTGCTCTGCCTTTAAGGATAAGCTGATGTTACCTCTTCGTTAAAATGCTGACCAAGACAGAGTTAAGTGTTAATGTTTCCCTCCGTTTGAGTAACTTTTAGACAGGCTTCTTCCTGTCTCCAGGCCACTGACCTCCCTTTTCTCAGATCATTTACTTTAGAATACTTGCAATTGTCAATTCTTTCTCTGCCCCTTTGAGATGTAAATCTTCTCCAGCTTCTTGCCTATTTTACCATCCCAGAGCATCTTTCTGAAGCACCCAGGAGCCATCCTTTTGAAATGTAAGAGTTAGTGCACCTATCTCCCAGTTTCCATGGTAGGGCTGCCTTGGGTCAAGTTGTAAAACTACCTCCTGTCAGGAAGATACAAGAAAGTTTACTTTTCCTTTAGGTAAAGCCAATTATCAAACACAGATGGTCTATGATTGCACCACCCTAGCTCTTACAAACTTTCTGACCCTTGTTTCAGTAGAATTACACTGAATTCTGGCCTATTTCCCCTACTGCAAAAGCATTGAATAAAGTCTCTTGTGCCTGTTTAACTATGTCCAGTACAATATTTGCTTTGACCCTGTTCACTTAGTATAGAAATTAAAGATCAAAATTGTTGTTGTTGTTGTTGTTTTTAAAAACTGGAAAGATGCTTCTTTTTTATAACTTTTTGTGTCCCACTGAGACTGAAAATTTTAGATTCATCAACGTACTCTAAAACAGTGCATTCTTTTCCTTTCCTTTTGCGGTCTCTCTTGACAAATATTTAAAGCAGCCAAGAATAATAGACTTTCAGAGTCAATGTTATCAGAATCTATGCTCCTGAAATGTACAGTAAATTCTGACTGGGACACTATTTGCACAGCAATATCACTAAGTAGTCAAAATTCTTGCAAGCACTCACAGCTGCCTTTCTTTCTTTTCCTTAACAATTTTATTGAGATATCTTTGCCATATAAAAGTTGTATATATTTAAGGTACACAAGTTGATGTTTAGATATACGTATACATTACGTAAAGATCACCACAATCAAGCTAACACTGTGTGAGTGTGTTTGTGTGTATAAGACAGACATTCTCTTGATATGATGAACCCTTCAGTTTTAGTCCTGGGTTTTCAAATATGTCCATGGTATAAATATTCAGCTTTCTTAAACTTTTTGAAATCAGAAATGAACCTCACATACAGTAAATATGATACATTGAAACCACAAAATACAGGTGTGTAATGAATGTAATTTTCCTTATTCTTCCTTACAAGATTTGGTTTCTGTCTCTACCATGGTTTTTTTTTTTTTTTTTTTCAAGTAAAAAGAACTTACTCTATCCTATTGTAAAACTTGTCACATCGGATTTTTCCCCATCAATTTCAAAGTAAGCCTCTGATAATTCAGGTTTTTCACCTTTCTACTCATTTTGTGGCTGACTCTACCTGGGGGCAGAGTAGGTGAGGAATCTGGCTTTTGCAATGCTGACAACATTGGACACCATTCTCCTGCCCATACCATTCATTTCTCCACACTGATCCACTTGGTCTTGGTGGTCACCAACAGTCAAATCATTCATTTGTTCACAATGTTTTATCCGTTCAACAAATTTTTATTAACAATTCTCTCTTTCTTGGGATGATACAGTGTATAAATAACATTATCTTTGGCATCATGGTGCTTACATTTTTACCTTGAAAGAGAGGCAATCAATATAATAAAAGTATGTTAGATATATGTACAATAGAGGGAAAGAAAGAAAGAAAAGAGAAATAGGATTGTTAAGGGCTACAATTTAAAATAGGATGGTAAGGGAAGACCTCAATAAAAAGATACTATTGACCAAAAATGGACTATGAGGGAATGAGCCATGTTCATGTTGTGAGGAAGAACACTGTAGGTGGAAAAAAACCAGTAAGTAGAATGATCCTGAGATAGGAATAAACTAGGAAGTTCAGGGAAGAGCAAGAGAATATCAGGATTAGCAGGAGATAAAGTTAGATAAATATAAATAATGGATGAGGGTGTGTCTCATAGCATTATGATGATTTTGAATTTCACTCTGAATGAGTGGAGAAGTTATTGGATGGTGTTGAACAGAGCGGTAACATGATGTAACATAACTTGGAAGACACTTTGGCAGCAAAATTGAGAACAGACTTTGGGAGTCAAGAATGGTAAAAAGGAAATCAGTTAGGGAGATCTCACAGGAATCTAGGAAAGACACAATACTGACTCTAAGGTGGTAGAAACTAGAGATAGAGAGAAGTGGTCTAATCTAGATTTATTGGTGAAGAAGAAGCCAGCAGCTTTTCTGATAAATTAAAATATAATGTGAGAAAAAGTAACACACACTAACATTTGGCCCTTAGCAACAGGAATCATGGGGTTATCTCTAACTTAATTGAGAAAGATAGGCACGGATTTCAGAGGTAATCAGATCCAATTGGCATTCTGGGTGGCTAATAGGCATCTCTGAGGTGGTGCTGAGAAGGCAGTTTGTTTATGAGTCTGGTATTCAAAGGAAATATCAAATCTAAAGACACAACTTTACTATCCTTCCTAAACCATGGTCTTTTATTCAAGTCTAAAAGAGAAAAAATAGTTTCTCCATCCATCCTGCATTCCATCAGATATATTTTTTCAAGGCATAAACAATTTCATCAGAATACTTTGTTTAATAAAATTCAATATGAACACTTTATAAAAGAAGAACTATATTCAAAATACTTACTTTGAACAGTAAACACTATACTTAGAGTTTAATTGTGACAGCCATCCTATTAAATTTGAGGGAAACATAAGGATGTCATGTCATTTTTATTCTAGTATAGGCCTTGATAAAATAAAGAGGTTTAACCAATGTAAAATGAGTGAAAAATGAACATTAAACAGAAACAACTTATCACAATGTGAGTTCGTGAAGGTGGGTAGTTATAAATAAGTATATAAGGTATCAGTAACCTCCCTATAACCAATAATCAATTATAAAATGTAATTTAAAAGTCAATAACAGCCAGAAAAAGGAATATAACAAGTGTATGTCAGATTTCCAGCATGTAAATTATAATTTTTTTCTAAAGGAAGAGACAAAGCATTTATATCAATAGAGGTCTATGATATTATTTAACATGGATCTTACCACATCAAAAAGTAAGTAATTTCCAAGTGAACTGATGCACAAAATAATCAAAATCAAATTCTCTAAAATCAATGGTGGGGGTGAAACTTTTTCCTAGATTTAATATGTCAGAGTGCTAATATTAGAAAATCATATTTTGGAAAGTAAAATTATCAGAATTATTTGAATTCTATTCAAAAACATAAAAATACTGAAGTACTCAGGACAAAAAAGGATTTTTGAGATCTGTGGCCAATTCTGTGACATCGAGATTTGTGACAAGTATGATATTGATATGAGTATCTCTTGACTGCAAAACCAGACACTGGATCTAAGTAAAGCAAAAATAATTTCCAAAAGGAAAGAGTACTTTAGACATTGCTTATCCAAATATCTGCACGTAAGAGAAAACAACTACTCTCAAAGGTTCAGTGTAGGTAAGCTAGAGCAAACTGTGCTCATTTAAAGTTTGCGGTAATATTTATTGGGACCGGTATTTAGAGTATTCATAAGTATTAGAATTTCTGTGGACCACATCATTCTTCAAAGAACAGTTTCGTTTGAAGATGAGTACCTATGTCTAGCCACTATCACCTGGATATTTCCGCCTTGCTTATGTTAACAATCTTAAGCTTCAAGGAAATATCCTAATGAGGGAACATGCTGTGACAATCTGCTAAGCTAAGCTACTCCATGCAGACCAATTTCATTATTTTTAATGTATGTGCCCTTGCCCATGAATACACGATTTCCATTTTACTCCTGTCTCATCAAGCTTAGGTATAGACCCATGAAAAAGCAACCCAGATACCTCAAAATGATGTAAACCTGACTTTAGCTTTGCAGTTATAAACTTCTCCTTGGCTTTGCATTTGTAATTGAATTTGATGATAAGCACCTGGGACATCTTTCTTATCCCAAGATTAGTAAAGCTCCTTTTAACAATGTGCAACAGTGATAGCCGTTATCTGGCCATTCTCCTTTATTTTGCTCATGAAATAATTTATGAGAAGCTCATTTTCTTATATCTCTCCTCTTTAATACAAACAGATCAGCAAGGGAAAGAAAACATTGCATTTACACTAACCTAATTTTAGCAAATAACTCTTCAAAAAACCCTCAGTGATTTTTCTTCTTTTAATCTTTAAAGAAACCTGGGATTTTAAAATAGTGAACTTTCTGGGCATTCAGGGTCTAGAGAAGAGCCAGTATATATATGACAAATAAATCATTTTGCCAATATCTAAACCAGTGGTGCTCAAACTTTTTTTGACAGAGATGCATACTAAAAAGTTCAGTTCATGCTTAAATGTATATACAAGAACACTTCCCTAAGCTATAAGAAAACTGAGTGTTGTGTTTCATTATATCTGACTCTAAACAGCTGAAGCTGACAAAATGCCATGGATTTGAGTGACCTGAATGAACACTCACTTATTAGACCAAATGAAGGATACTTTCCTGACTAATGGACAGTGCAGATATATGAACTCATTTCATTTTGTTCATTGTGCTAGTTTCAGCACTTAATTAGCACAACCACCATGAACCCTTCTTTTTTTTTTTAATTACTTAAAGAACCCTGATTATCCACCTCAGCAACCTAGTAAAAATTTTAACTGGTGTGTGTTCCCTTGCTTGGCAAGTTAATTGATTCAGCTTTGTAATTATTATTATTGTGAGTAGTAACAGCAGTAGTAACAGAGTAGCAGCACTGGTAGTCATAGTATTTTATCTCTGGTCTTTGTTTTATTCTTAGACATTCTAGGAGTCTTACCAAATTGTCTAGTTGCCTTCACTGACTGACTTGCGAATGGAAACAAATGCTTACACGTGCCTCCTGAATGCTCAGTTTAGGGCTTCAGTGAGCCGGTGCGGTGGGTGAGAAGTCCAGTGGTGACCGACTGAGCTCTGAGTCCTTTTTGAGCCTTCCCTACACTTATTTCAACTGAGATTGTTTGACAAATTCTAACTCTGAATCAGTATAGCTCATGACCTATTTTATAATTTGGACCACCACTCGTCTGACACTGAGCTTTCAGTCTGAGTGTGTTTTCTTTTTTCCTGTAATTGTTTTCCAGGGAATTCTTGAGTTTGTCTTTTGGCCAATAAAGGAATCACTTCTTGTCTTGTGTGGGGTGAACATAGGCACCGCACGTTGAAACAGCACCACCCTGACCCTTACCATCCTTTCCTTTCAATTCTACAACAGTTTGCCTTTCTAACTGGTTTTTAAGTTTGTCGATATATATGTACACTTTAGTAATACCTAGACTAAGTCTAAATCACACCAAGTGGAAGAAAAAAGTAAGTGAACTGTTTATCTCTTACATTTCATGGTAGCTCCGATGTTAATTATAAGTTTATAGAAACTTCTGCAAGTTTATTGAAAGTTGTAAATACTCATGTACTTTAAATATAGAACATAAACATTTCTAAAGAACTTTCAAAATTAATTACGGATTTTAGTGTTTTGCTTCTTCTAAGAAACTGCCTGGTTGAGTCTTCAACTATGGGAAAAATCTAAAACAAAACAAAAAGTTTAGCTGTAGTTAAGGTAACACCTTGGTGACTTATCTCTTGACTAAGAGACAAGATGCAATATATTAAATGATTATAACTTGTGTACTGTATATGTAAAAATATGTGAACATTTCTATAAACTGTATCTAATCAAGATGATTTTTTAAAAGTTAATGTTCTGACTTCTCCATGATTTTATCATGGTGTAAGGATGTCTACTTAATTAAAATTCTAGTTTATGAGATACTTGGTTTAATGTCTCATACAAAACATAAATAAAATTAACATCTTAAATTTTTTATCCTGAAAGAAAATGTTACTTTCATAAATGTTTAGGGTTTTAAAAATGCAAGCGTGTATGTTCAACTAAACTGAATTATAACAATGACAAAATAATCTGTGATACTCATACTCTTTGAGGGTAACTTCAATTTCTAAAATATCTGATTTATTTTAAAATCTTGAAAGGTTGTTTTTTGTTTTGTTTTGTTTTGTTTTCAGAGAGAGAGTAAGCAAGCAGGGGAAGGTCAGAGAGAGAATCCCAAGCAGGCTCTGCACTGTCAGCGCACAGCCACATGCGGGGCTTGAACCAATGAACCATGAAATCATGATCTGAGCCAGAATTGAGTCAGACACTTAACTGACAGATCTACCCAGATGCCCCCAAATCTTGAAAGGTTTTAAAGAAGTGTCTATTACTAAAGAAAATTTATAGGAATATCAAAACTTATCAAGGAATGTGAACAAATATATTACAATCATTTTTACTTATTTTTATATTATATATTTATATTCTATAATATTTTACTTATATTTTTAATTGTTTTCTGACAATATTCTTATATATTACATACCCATATTGGTTGCATGTAAAGCTTAAATCAAAATGGTAGAATTTATGTAATTTTTGTATATTATTTTAATGAGGTTAATTCTATTTAAGATTGAAATGAGACGTTTTCAATAACTTTATCCTGAAATTGTGCAGGATGACTCTCTGCATGTGTGTGTGTGTACAGTCAGTATACAGACTCTATACATAAACTGTTTATATATGTGTGTGTATGTTTATATACTTATATATAATATCAGGACAAAAATTAGTGCAATTATAATTAAAAAGAAATTATGAACTTGTATATATAGTATATTCTTCATATACACTTCTTTCTGTGCTTATAGATCATTTAAGTGAAACTGAAAGGATCCTTCTTTGTAAGAAATTCTAACATTCTTAATTATTGTTATGGTTATTTCTATAATGTTATTTTAATTTTTATATGGAAACTTTGATTAATGAATCAACCAAGACAACACAGTCTTTCTAATTTAATTATACAGAAGTAACTTGATAGTCACGTAATGCTTTAGTGAATGCATTGTTTTCATATTGAGAAAATTATACTTATATTCCTGTAAAAATACTGATACAATAAATATCTGCGGATTGATTTGTTTTAGGACAAATTTGTTTTCTAGCTCTAAATATTCTTGTTGGTTGAAAAAAAAAACTTATGATACGAATTAAAGGCACAGGGACACCTGGACGGCTCAGTTGGTTAAGTCTCCAACTAAGGCTCAGGTCATGATCTCACAATTCGTGAGTTCAAGTCCATGTCTGGGTCTGTGCTGACAGCTCAGAGTCTGAAGCCTGCTTCAGATTCGGTGTCTCCCTCTCTCTCTGCCCCTCCCTTGCTGTTTTTTTTTCTCTCACTCTCTCAAAAAATGAATAAACATTAAAAAATAAAAAAATTTAAATTGAATTTCCTTAAAAAAAAGGGCACTAAATATTTGTCAATGCTTCCACTGTCAGTTATTACTCTAAAATGATTAGTGAGCAAATCCCTATAATTTGATTTGTATTATATAGATGATTCTAATTTCCAACACTCTGTTACTATTTATGACTACAAGTTCACTAGGTTCTTTCAGCTTTAACAGTCATAGGCAGTTTTTGTTTTTCATGTTATGTTTTTTATTTATTTGTTTTTTTTCTTTTATTCTTGGCTGATGTTCCTGCAACAGGCTTCAAGCAATTAAGTATTCTGGAAGAAGTATCATGAACCTCAAGGACTCAGGCAGGATCTTGTTGTATAACAATCACTAAATGAAAGGACATCAGTAATTGTTGCTATTGTCAAGTGTATTGTTATTAGGATCTTACATATTGTAATTGAGTTGCTATCATGTAAAGTTTGTATATCAGATGGCTGTGCATGAAAAGGAGACTATTTTCTACATAAACACAACACTATGCATTAAAAATCTAAAAGCAAGATAGAAATGTTGACCAAATAATCCGTGATTTGTCTGTCATTTGTGTCATCATTCTATTATCTCAGCCAAAAGAGATTAAGGAAAAGGACTGTAAGGAAAACTTTGCTTACTTTAAACAAACAGCTCACAGCAGTCCTTGCCTAGGAAATATCAAAACTGACTATTGTGGGTTGTTTTTTTTTTTTTTTTTTTTTTGCCACAGAATTAATCATCTGGGGCTTGTAAAGAACATGTCTATTGAGCAACTCTGAGACTACAAACCCTTACTTGATATAAAGTGAAGACCCTTTCCTGATCAATGAACAATGAAACTCATTTTATTCAACTACATACAGATCAATGGACTTATTCTATCTTCTCCAGGGTACCAGTTTTAATACTTAATTAGCACAACTTTCATGAACTCTCACTTTCTAGCACTTCAATAACTGACTTTTTGCCCTCTGCAGACTAATTTTTTTAAATTGTGTATATATTGTTTGATGCAGTTAATAGACTCGACTTTGTACATTCTGGTAGAGTGCTTAGTTCATTGACTGAGTATAAATAAAAATAAGCATGTAAGGCGATTATATCCTTGCTATTATGATATGGTATGATATTTAATTTATTATATTTTTAAGCAATGCTGGTGATGAATTCTAATTGATTTTATTAACCATTAAAAAATCATGGCCTGAATTTTTAAAAATACATTTCTTTATTTATTATACAATTTCTTGGATCAGACTGCTTTTGGAATCTCTATTCCAACACCTGATAGCTTTATAACCTTAAAAAAGTATACTTAACCTGAAGTATATATCATCATATGCAAAATGTGTTATTGGATGCACTGTAAGGTTTTTGATTATATGAAAAGTTTATAAAGCATGTAGCATGGTGCCTAGAACTTACATATTATGATTTGAATCATGGAATCACCATGATTAGTGTAAATATAATTGTATTATTAGTAATGATCCATTTTTGAAATTCTTACATTAAACAATATCTTTAATTGGCAAGGATAATCTTTATATGTAAAATCACACACACATACCAAAAGAGGAAGTGAATTTTATAATGGATTAACTCTTTATTGGTAATCTTTTGAGAAAACGATAAATTTATCTGAATCTAAATTATTTTTAATGTTTATTTTTGAGAGAGGGAGAGACAGAGTGTGAGTGGGGGTGGGGGCAGAGAGAGACACACACAGAATCCAAAAGAGGCTCCAGGCCCCAAGCTGCCAGCACAGAGCTACCAACACAGAGCCCGATGTGGGGCTCGAACCCACAAACTGTGAGATCATGACCTGAGCCGAAGTCAGTTGCTTAACCGACTGAGCCACCCAGGTGCCCCTAAATTTATCCGAATCTAAAAGGTTTGGCTGAGTGTATACCCAAACCTGCTACATTCTCTCTGGGACCTCTTATTTAGGTAGAATTGTTAAACAGTAAAAGACAAATGAAAAAATTCCACTTTCTTTTGACATTCTCTATGCGTTAATAAGGAATTGCCTTGCCATGGTAATAATATGAGCTATTCTAAATTATTCTCCTGAAAATTTCTTATTATACAGCATCTTGTGTGTATTATTAGAGATGAAATAAATGCAATTCCCAATGCAGCTCTTCTCAGTGAGGGTCAGATACTTAATGAAGCTTCTAGTAAAGCTATACATTGAAGTATTTTCAATTAAGTGGGGAATGGGAGAAATGATTTGATGACTTAAACAATACAGAATCATTTGTAAAATTATGGAAATTACCATGGTAAAACGCTTAATAATCTGTTTGTAATATATTCAAAAAGAGCAATCCAAATGGTTAAGTTTAAAACAAGTTGCTAATATACAAAAATTAGTTAAATCAAACCAGCTGATGGAAATCTGCTCCATTAACACACATATCCCAGGCAGAAAGCCCCACTGGATGACAGAGTAAAAACAGTGTGGGTCCTAATACAAGAGAGATCAAAATTAACCTTATAAGGAATCTACATTTCTAGCCACAAATCTTTTTAAGAAAATGTAATATTGATAAATGACATGGAGATTTGCTTATATGCTTTTCCTCTGTAACTGACTTGTGAACAAGATTGTCTTTAATTATATCAGTGAACTAATAGTTTACATTGTTTGTTAAAGTATAAAATAGGCAACTTTGAAATCCTACATAAATGGAATTTTGAAAATTAAGTCACAGTTTTACAAAAATGTGTACAAAATGTTTACAAAAACATGTAAACTGTTGATAATGTAATATATGTACTCATCCTAGGAAATAAAATATATCTTTGATAAGGAACTTAATGCTGTTTGCAGCAATATTTTCAAATGTAAACTTTTTTGATATAATTACACTTCCATTTCATTATGGTATTGGTAATTGTAATATTTTGCAAATGTCTGCAACTCTAAATAAAAAGAAACTAGTCCTGAGATTTTGATTTATCCATCAAAACCACAAACTAATTCCCAAAGCTTATACATACAGTTTTTAAAATTTTATCATATTTGTCCAGCTACCTGAGAGCACTATGCCTCCTCCCTCCCTCTCTTCCTTCCTTCCTTCCTTCTTTTTTCTTTCTTTCTTTCTTTCTTTCTTTCTTTCTTTCTTCCTTCCTTCCATTCTTTCTTTCTTTCTTTCTTTCTTTCTTTCTTTCTTTCTTTCTTTCTCATTTGCCTTAAGGATTTGAGACCCTTGAATTGTTACGAGTATCTAAAACCTCTAAAGCATCCTTTTTCCCTATTTATTTTTGCAGTTTAAAAGTTTGTGAAGTATTTCTATTATTAATTCAAAGAATCAAAGCACTTTCAGCTGTGCTCTGTATTGTTTGGAACAACTGAATTTCCAAAACATTCTAATTGCATCACCATTTTATCTAACTTTTTGTTAATTCAGTTGCATTGTATGCTAATTTGTAGTACATACTATAAGGGCCTAAATAAAATTTCAAAGTTATTTTAATCCTTAGCAATGAAGTGAAGGTAACTGTGTATACAAATATAAACTCAGTGATAAAACAGTGACATTTGAAACATGGGTTAAAGACCACTCAAAAACTAAAAATGCTCAGATCCTGGTAAGGACTCTAATTGTAAGCATTTCCACTGAGATGCATGAGATCTTATAAGATATGGAGCAAAGTAGGGAGATTTTACAAACTTTGACATTTGCAGAATTTAAGAATTATATATTGAGTAAACTTGGTTGCAAGTAACTGTTCCAATGTTTATAAAATTTCTAGTATTTCAGTAAATGGTTCCTATACCTATATGATATAAAATCAGCATTTGTTTGCTCTCCTTTAAAAATAAGCTATTGTTAAGTGTTTAATCAATTTTGTTACAAGATTTTAAAAAATCTGTTATTCTTTATTATTTTCTGTATATTGTAGCCAAAAGTCAAAAAGAAAATCTTCCACTAAAATCAGGAATACACAATGATGCCTACTTTAACCACTGGTGATCAACATTATACCAGAAGTTCTAGTAAGAGCAATTAGGCAGGTAAAATAAATAAAAGGCATACTGAATGCCTTTTAAGAAGTTAAACTATATCTATTTGCAGATGACACGATCCTATATATAGAAAATCCTCTGAAATATCTATAAGAAAGATACTAGATCTAAGAAAAAAACTCAGTAAAGTCACAGACTGAAAAATCAACACACAAAAATCTTATGTATTTCTATACATCAGTAAAGAACAATTTGGAAATAAAATTTAAAAAGCAATTCCATTTGGGGAGCCTGGGTGGCTCAGTCCGTTGAGTGTCTGACTTGGGCTCAGGTAATGATCTCACAGTTCGCGAGTTCGATCCTCGTGTAAGGCTCTGGGCTGACAGCTCAGAACCTGGAGCCTGCTTCATGTTCCATGTTTCCCTTTCTCTCTGCCCCTTCCCCACTCATATTGTCTGTCTCTCTCTCAAAAATAAGCATTAAAAAAGTTTTTCCTTAAATAAAAGTGAATATAAAGCAATTCCATTAATAATGGCATTTACAACAAAACAATATACAACCCAATTAAAATTAATCAAATGACTTGAACAGACATTTCTCCAAAGGAGGTATACAAATGGCCAAAAAGCACATGAAAAGATGCTCAACATCATTAGTCATTACAGAAATACAAATCAACACCACAGTGAGATACTACTTCATACCTACTAGGATGGGTAAAATTAAAAAAGAAAACAAATTCTGAAATAAGTCATACAGAGAAAGACAGATACCATATGTTTTCACTCTTATGTGGATCCTGAGAAACTTAACAGAAGACCATGGGGGAGGGGAAGGGGGAAAAAAAAGTAAGAGAGGGAGGGAGCCAAAACATAAGACTTTTAAAAACTGAGAATAGGGGTGCCTGGGTGGCTCAGTGGGTTGAGCGTCCGACTTCGGCTCAGGTCATGATCTCACAGCTTGTGAGTTCGAGCCCCGCATCGGGCTCTGTGCTGACAGCTCAGAGCCTGGAGCCTGTTTCAGATTCTGTGTCTCCCTCTCTCTCTGCCCCTAACCCACTCGCATTCTGTCTCTGTCAAAAATAAATAAACATTAAAAAAAATTAAAAAAAAAACTGAGAATAAATAGAGTTGATGGGGGGGGAGGAGGGGAGGGGAGGGTGGGTGAGGGGTACTGAGGAGGGCACCTGTTGGGATGAACACTGGGTGTTGTATGGAAACCAATTTGACAATAAATTTCATATTAAAAAAAAGAAAATAAAATTAAAAAAGATAAACAAGTGTAGGCAATTATGTGGAGAAATTGAATGGAAATCTGTGTGCTGTTAGTAGGAATGTAAATAGTACACAGCCACTGGGGAAAATAGGTTAACAGTTCCTCAAAGTTAAAGACAGAATTACCATATGACCCAGAAATTCTCCTCCTAGATATATACCTCAAAGAAATGAACACAAGCACTTAAACAGATATCTTTATGCCACTTCTAATTGTGGCGTAATTCATAACAGCCACAAGGTGGAAACAACCCAAGTGTTCAACAATAGATGGATGGATGAACAAAATGTGGTGTATGTATACAAATAGGATGTTTATTCAGCCATAGAACAGAATGAAATTCTGATGCATGCGACATAACAGATGAACCTTGAAAACATTATTTTAAGTGAAATAAGTCAGGCAAAATGGAAAAAATAGTGTACAATTGTACTTGTACGAAATGCCTAGAACAGGTAAATTCTTAGAGACAGAAAGTAGGTTACAGGTTTCCAGGGGCTTGTAGAGGGGAAAAGGGAGACTTACTGCTTTTTGTGCTGTCTAAAAAGCTTTGGAAATAGTGGTAAGGATTTCACAAAATTGTGAATGGAATTAATGCCTCTAACTTGCACACGTAAAAATGATCCAAATGGCGAATGTTATTTGATATGTATGTAACACAATAAGAAGAAAAAATAAAATTCCAAAAAAAAGTTATACGTATATAAAATTCACAAGTGATGTGCAAAGAACATGAATCTCTTGAAAGGTAACATTACTTGACCACTTAGAATCAGCATACAATTAAAATTTCTTAATTTATTTATTTTTAAATATTTATTTATTTATTTTGAGAGAGAGAGAGATCAGCAGGAAAGGGGCAGAGAGAGAATCCCAAGCAGGCTCCAAACTGTCAGTGCAGAGTCTGACACAGGGCTCAATCTCACGAACCATGAGATCATAACCTGAGTTCAAATCAAGAGTCAGATGATCAACCGACTGAGCCACCTAGGTGCCCCTAAAGTTTCCTAATTTGTAGCAGCTAATTATCATCTTTGAAATAATTTATAAAGAAGTTTACCTCTAAATAAAACAGCATGTGTCTTCCCATAACTAACATATTTCTTATATGGTGGGGATATAAAACTAAAAAAGGAAAGTATTTCCCAGAAAACTTCCAAGGAAGAAATTAAGTAGGGGGAGAAAGAATGAGAGAGAGAGAGAGAGAGAGAGAGAGAGAGAGAGAGAGAGAAATTGATAGAATAATTTTCCTGAGAGACAAGAAGAAATGTAATCCAGTACAAAGATTAGATAGAAGAAACAGCCGCTTTGCTATAACAGGATACACTGCATCCAAATGATGTAAAAGTGTGTGTGTATGTTTGATTTTTGGAGGCAATGAATACGTATCTAATAGAAAATATGGAAATAGATTTTGAAGTGCACGAACAATTTTTGAAATAGTTGAGTGAAATAGGTTGAAGATTAATTGACCAGATACCTTGCATAGAATTGAGGTGATGAGGGATTATTTCAATTTTATGATGATTGTTTCATACTGGGAATAATATGTCCTGATATTTTATGTAGACAGAAATCAGATAACTTGGTTCTCCAGATTAGTGTGATGGAAAAGGAAAAAAGTATGGGGCTTTAGAATAATGAAAGAATATTATTAAAAAATGAGTCATGGAATACAACTGGAAAAACGGCACACTAAGAAAGAAGAGAATTTTTGAAATGGGAGATAGCATAAAGTTTAATGAATTAGAGCTTCTGATAAAAATCAGAGAGTAGGAGTAGCTGAACTAATTAGCTGTAAGGTGGGATATGGGATGGTTATGGTACGAATATTAGCAGAATTAATTTTCCAGCCAAAGAGCTACAGATAATAAATAGATATGCCCATGGAATGGCTGTCTAGTCCCCAAAGTCATGGGGAGGAGTAGTCACTGGAAACAAGATCAAAAACTGAGACATGGTATTAAATTTATGATCCACTATTGTCAACAAGAATGACAGAACCTGGGGTAGAGAGAAGGTCTGTAGTTTTAAATGTTTACAGGGTACTGATTATGAGTTTCAAAGATAATAACATCAAGGAAAGTAAAAACTTGAAAAAAACTGGTCTTAAAATGAGTATAATTACTTAGTCTTTTCATAAGGGAAAGGAAAGAATGGAGTGGCATACAATTGCCAGTCTTTTACTCATAACAGAATCCAGATCATAGACTTATTTTTCTTTCTCTGTATCTCTGTCTCTGTTTATCTCTCTCTCTGCCTCTTCACGTCTGCCTCATTCTCTTTTTGGGTGTCTGTCTATATATATTAATGGATATTCTTGAAAAACAAAAATGAAAATGAAGGACTCTGTTATGTTACCCACACACGCTTTATAATGTCCATTGCTGAAAACATATATACTCCTATATTATTAATTATCTTGAGACATACTTTTAATTTTTTTCTGGAATATATTTCTGTTGAGGAAATATCTGAGGTAAGGATTTTTTAAAAAATTGCCAGTAGAATTCAATATGGGAAATTCAAAATTCGAAATGGGAAGACATGAGCAGACATTTTTCCAAAGAAGACATACATACAGATGGTCAACCAGTACATGAAAAGATGCTCAACATCACTCATCATCAGGGAAACGCAAATCAAAACACAATGAGATATAACCTCACACCTGTCAGAATGGCTAAAATCAAGAACACAAGAAACAACAAGAGTTGGCGAGGATGCAGAGAAGAAGCAAACTTGTACACTGTTGGTGGGAATGCAAACTGGTGCAGCCACTGTGGAAAACAGCATGGAGGCTCTTCAAAAAAATTAAAAATAGAATTACTACATGATTTAGTAATCACACTACTGAGAATTTACCCAAAGAATACAAACACTAACTTGAAAGGATATATGCACTCCTACGTTTACTGCAGCATTATTTACAACAGCCAAATTAAAGAAGCAGCCCAAAGGCCTGTCGATATATGAATGGATAAAAAGAGGTGGTATGTATATGTACAATAAAATATTATTAAGCCATAAAAAGGAATTGAAATCTTGCCATTTTCAATAACATGAATGGATCTAGAGTAGGTAACGCTAAGCAAAATAAGTCAAACTGAGAAAGACAAATACCATATTATTTCACTCATATGTGGAATTTAAGGAATACAACAACTGAACAAAGGAAAAAACAGATACAAATCAAAAAACAGACTCCTAACTACAGAGAACAGATGGTTACAAGAGAGGAGGTGGGTAGGGGCATGGGTGAAATAGTTGAGGAGGGATTAAGAATACACTCATCTTTCTTTTTTAAGTCTATTTATTTATTTTGAGAGAGAGAGACAGCATGCACCAGTAGGGGAGGGACAAAGAGAGAGGGAGAAAGAGAATCCCAAGCAGGCTCTGCATTGTTAGCACAGAGCCTGACACGGGGCAAGACACAGGGCACAAACTCGAACCGTGAGATCATGACCTGAGTGGAAATTCAGAGTTGGGCACTTGCTTAACTGACTAAGCCACCCAGGCACCCTACCAGTTAGTGAATATTTTAAAGCAGGTTAATATTGTTTAAATATGCCAAGGTGATTTCAACCAAGGTATCAATTGTTTCTTGAGGTCAATGAACATATTGAAATAGGTAGGGTTTAAGAAGAGGGAAAAGTTAAAAAGAAAACCAACAACTACCAGAAAAAGTGTTTAATAAATGCAAAGCTTGTTCAAAAAAATAAAGTATTTGTTAAGCATATTTCAGATTTTCTCTCAACATTTGTAAGGTTGTGGCTCAACATATTAATGAGCACTCTTTTCTGGCATTTTACTTTTAGTAACAACTTCAGTTGCATTTTCTAGTTACCATTTTTAGGATTATTCACTTGACAAGTCTCTGCTATGAAAACTAACAGTAAAAAATGTGATGAAAGATGTCAAATCCAGTTCTGCAGATAGCCATAAATTTTACCTTTTTAATTTTTTTTTGGTGCTTCCTGAAGCTGAGAAATATAATTGGCCTATAATTGCACTATATAGAATACTAAATGAGAGAATTATAATCAACCTCCATATTACAGATATTTTCATGGACTCATGAATCACAATGATAATTTAATTAAAGAATACTCTATCTCAACACTTTCCATACAGTGTCTAATTTAATTTTTTTTACCAATGTCTCTGATAGATTTTATGAAACCAAGTCTACAAAAAAAGAAAAAACAACAAAGGACTAAAAGACCTTAAGAGATTTGCACAAGGTGACATGGCAAGTGGAAATCATATTGGGACTGAAACCCGGATGTGCCAGGTTTGCCTGAGCCAGAACCTAAATTCGTCTCTGTTTTGCGATTCACCCTAATATGCTTTCTCATACTTTCATTACTAGAAAATTATTTTCTTTTTTATTTCCTTAATAATTAAACACTAATACCCACTGAACTGCAATTTATAATAGATTTTAATAGTGCCTACAATCTGTAGCAGTCGGACTACACATTATGTTTTTGGGTTTAGATTTAGAGGGTGTGAAGGAATTTTAGGAAGCCCAAGGAAAGCAACAACAATTACAATGAGAATTTTGCAGCCAGAATTATGACACCTATTGTTTCTTTTGGTTTGTTCTTTTACTCTGTTACTTCCAGTCCATTAATGTTCTACGGCAAAGTGAAAAATACTATTCCTTATAGAATCTTTTATTGCCTATAGGAAAAATTCCATCATCCCAGGATGATATTCATGTTTTCTTCTACCATGTTCACTGCATACCAAAACTCCAAAACCATTTGGTTCATCATGTTTTTTTTTTTTTAATTATCACCACCTAGGGGTGCCTGGGTGGCTCACTTTGTTGAGCGGCTGACTTCAGCTCAGGTCAGATTTGAGCACACCGAAGGGCTCTGTGCTGACAGCTCAGAGCCTGGAGCCTGCTTCTGCTTCTGTGTCTCCCTCTCTCTGCCCCTCCCCAATTCATGCTCTGTCTCTGTCTCAGAAATAAACAAACATTAAAAAATAAATAAATAAATAAATTACCACGGTCTACCTCACCTCTTGATAACTGAATTTTTACTAATCTTTCAAAGTCCAGTTCAAATTATACCTTGTATATGGAAACTTCTTCAATTTTAACTCCCTCAATCAAACGTCCTCAAGCAGATTACCCTTTTGGAGTTTTTGGTGCATATCTCATTAGTCTATTTGTGAGGATTTCTTTTGTTCTTCCGGTTACTCCCTACTCCAAAAAACAAGATCACTAGTTCCTTCCAGAGAACAAGACTTGTTTAACTTTGAACCACCCTCCAGGATATAATACTTGATAAGTACATAAAATATCTTCGCTGAAACACGAAATATTGTAATCTCACTTTTGTCTTGACCTTGAATCAGCAATAATGTTATTCATCTCACAAGATCCCTGCAAAGTAATCAGAATAGTTGTGATTAAACTATTGTAGAGAGAAAGAAATTAAGTCTGTGAATTTAGTAATCTTTCCAAGGCCAAAGGACATAGTTAGTTATATATAACTTTGAATTCTGGATTGGTTGGCAGTTCCGCACAGTGTTACACCATCCCTTTTAGCTCATTTGAGCCCCAATATACAGTAATATTTATAGGTCTGCCAAACATAGAAATATATTATTGACTCATGATGCCATGATTTTAATTATGAGCCCAGATATTATCCTAGGAAATTTTGCTTAACCTTCTATTTTCCTGATTCAACGAATTTATTCATATTGAATTTAATTTTATCTGTTTATAAACAATTTAAGGAAACCATTTTATTTTCACTCTTAAACCCCATTTTATTATTCTGTCTCACTATAGTCCCTAATAGAATATTACATAGCTTTAGTCATGAGCCTTTTTTTTTTTTAAATCTCGCCATTTGCAACAGCATGTATAGAACTAGAGGGTATTATGCTAAAAAAAATTAGTCAAAGACGGACAAATATCATATGACTTCACTCATATGTGGAATTTAAGATACACAACAGATGAACATAAGGGAAGGGAAGCAAAATTAATATAAAAACAGGGAGGGGGACAAAACATAAGAGACTCTTAAATACAGAGAATAAACTGAGGGTTGCTGGAGGGGTTGTGGGTAAGGGACATTAAGGAAGACAACTGGGATGAGCACTGGGTATTATATGTTGGGGATGAATCACTGGATTCTACTCCTGAAATCATTATTGCACATATGCTAACTAACTTGGATGTAAAATAAATAAATAAATAAATAAATAAATAAATAAATAAAGGAACCATTCAAATTTTTCTCCTCTTCTAATCATTTTATACCTTCTGTATATAGTGAAACCACAAATGAATAAATACACTCTCTTCCAACAGGAAGACAGTGATAAAAGTACTAAAAAGCCCTACAAATAATATCAGGTTATTATTCATCAAAGGAAACTATTGTTCCCTTCACTTAGATTTAAAAAATTGTATTAAAAAGTTTTGAAAATCTTTGCATGTACAATATTTTGTGGTTAGAACTGTTGAATGTTTATTGGCCTATGTGAAAGGAATTCATCCTAAAGTCCAATTATTAAGGTAGAAATAGCCAGATCATGAAACAAATCTGCATAATTGATATGACTGCCTTCCTAGCAATCTTGGCAGAAGATCCAAAGATAGATTACAGATATAAAATTAACTATGGTATTATCCCTGTAGGTTTAAAGAACTCTCAAGGAGAGATAAACAAGTGTTCCCTGAGTTAGTTCATGACTTGTATGTATATTAATGTTTCCTATGACTGGGAATCCTTACCTTATAAAAACTTTTGTATCTAAATTTTATTTTAATTTGAGGTCTATAGAAGGACTTAATAATAAGAAATGAATACACCCTTATAAATCTCTATCACATTTTCACACTTACCCTACCATTTTGGGGGGTATATCCCAGATAAAAACTCTCAAATATCTATCAATATAACTAATTTGTTTCTGTAATATTTTCGACAACAATAACAACAAAACAGTTCTGTAGATTCAGCAGGTAAAAGCAATAGCAGCCAAAGAATTTTGGGACTGGGCTGGATTGGCATTAGGTAGCCACAGGGAATATTATATATTTTCTGAAACTATACAGATTGCTTTAATATAAAAAATGTCCAACACATGAACATAAGAATATGTTGATACTGAATCAGGCCTTTTGTCTCATATCCAGCAAAATAAACTTTTAGTGATGAGTGATTAAAAATATACAGTAAAACCTTGAATTGTGAGTAACTTGTTCTACAAGTGTTTTGCAAGATGAGAAAATATTTCTAATAAATTTTAACTTGATAAACAAGTGATGTCTTATAATATGAATAGTACGTGATGTCAAATGTCACATGATCACAACTGAGCCAATGGTTCTTCTCTCTCTCTCTCTCTGTGTGAAATTGTGGGTGATTGTCTCCCATGCTCAGATGCTTGGTCTCAGGATGTGGTTGGTGTTTGGAAGAAATCAGTGATTCTTCAGAACGTTGGAAGGTGCCCACACCTGGCACTAGTATATTTTTTGTCACTTCAAGGCACCTATGGACAGTCCTTTGCTTTCCCACACAAGAGTAAGCTTAGGAACGCTTTGTGCTTCATTCTAGGCCAGGCTGCCTGCAGATACAGACACTTTCTTCTGCTGCCTTACTGCCAGTTATATTAAATACATTATATGAAAAGAGTTTATTAATACTGTACTGTAGTCAACATCCGTGTGAGTGTATACAATGGCCCACATGCAGAAAAAGATTGAAAAGAAAGGTGGTGAGAAGAAGATGATTATGGTGGTGGAAGTTAAGAAGGAAACCACATTGAGAAGTACAAAGGAGGTATACAAGTGGCTGAAATTGCAACATTTTATAAGAAGTGTATGTCTGCATCTCATCTGCAGAGGAGGAGGAGAAAAGGGCGAAGAAATCCCTCACTGCAAGTGAGATTGGGGAGATACGTAAAATGTGGGAGACAATGCAAAATTTTGTACAAAAGCACCACCTGAATAAGTCTGTATGTAACAGTGCAAGTGATGAATCTGCTTAATGACAATGCAATGTTACATTTCCGCAAAATCCTCAAAAGGAGGCCAAACCAAGTGTCATCGGATAGGTTCCTCATTAAAGTTGCACAAAAAGAAAAAGATTCTATGAGCCAATAGATAGCAGTCATTCCGTTAGTGATAGTAAATGTCATCCTACACAATTACCCTGCTCTCTCTTGTCTCCCTCACACCGGCCACGAGGGTTTTCAAAGGTAAGAGCAGGTTAATTTATTTTTCTTTATATTTTGCATTTTATTATTTTGTATTATAATACAGTATTACAATCATATTTATATGAATATTTTTGGATTGTGGAATGAATCATCTGAGTTTCCATTATTTCTTAAGGGGAAATTCACTTTGATATACATGTGCTTTGGATTACAAGCATGTTTCCGGAACGAATTACGCTCACAAACCAAGGCTTTACTGTAATGCCTTATACCATCACCCACTTCTAGATTTTAACATTGAAACTCAGTTCTTAATCTATTCATTTAGTCAGCATATATTTATCAATATTCTTTAAAAATTTTAAACAGATTTATTGCAGTATAATTGATATACAAAAATCTGCACATATTTAACATACATGATTTGATGAGTTTAGACATTAGCATAAACATATGAAACCATCACCACGATTAAGACAATAAATGTGCCTAACACTTCCAAAATTTTTATGTGTCCCCTTTTGCGTGTGTGGTAAGAACACTTAACATGAGAACTACTCTCTTACAAATTTTTAAATGAACAATACAGTATTGTTTATTACAGGTATTGTACTGTATAGCAGATCTCCAAAACTTTAAGCCAATTGAACAAGTCTTGATTTCCTCCTTCCTTCCGCCCTAAAATATGGTAACCATAATATGGTCTTATTCTATTCTACCCTATCCTATTCTATTCTGTATTTTCTGCTTCTATGAGTTTAAATATTTTAGGTACCAAATGTCAGTGGAATCATGCGGTATTTGTCTTTCTGTCTGGCCTATTTCATTCAGCATAATGTCCTTCAGCTTCATCTATGTAGTAGAAAATGGCAGGATTTTCTTATATTTTAAGGCTGAATAGTATTCCACTATACGTATATACCACATATTTCCCCCGCATCTGTTGACAGACATTTAGATTGTTTCCATATCTTGGTTATTGTGAATAGTGCTGCAATGTCCATGGGAGTGTTGATATCTCCTTGAGATTCTGATTTCAATTTTAGGATAGATACTCAGAAATGGGATTGCTAAATCGTAGGGTAGTTTACCTTTAGTCTTGTGAGGAGCCTCCATACTGTTAGGTTTTACATATGTTTTACAGTTTTAGGTCTTATTGTTAAGTCTTTAACTAATTTTGAGTGCACTTTTTTGTATGATGTTTAGATAAGGGTCCAATTTTATTCTTTTGCATGTTGACATCCATTTTCCCCAACTCTATTTGTTAAAAAAGCTATCTTTTGTTCATTATGTATTCTTGATACCGTTGCTGGATATCAATTGACTATATATGCATGGGTTTAATTCTGGTCTCTATTCTGTTCCATTAGTCTTTATCTCTGTCTTTATGCCAGGAATGTACTGTTTTAATTACTGTTAACTTTGTAACATACTATATAAGAGTCAGAGAAATAATTTATAAACAAAATATGTTAGTTCTTCATGGTATAGGTCACATAAGTGGGCTCATTAAGCCTATTAAAATAATATATAGATATATAGAGATAATAAAACTGCAGTTTATCTTAAAATGTATTCATTTATTTTCACACTAAACACAATACCTGTACTTAATATTCTTCATGCAGTAATTTCTAGTTCATATTTTTTCCTTGAGATCCAAAAATTGCTTTCTAACCTATATATCGACATTTGCAATTAGAAGAGCTTCAAGAACCACAGAATCCAAGTTTCCAAAACTGACATTAACTTCTCTGGAAAACCTGCTTCTTCTTTGGCATTCTAACACACACTAAATGATAATGCCACCAGGAGCTGAGACATCAACACTGACTTCTTCCCATCACACATGCCTAACAATCACTAAGTTCTGTTAATATAGCATCGAATATTATACGTAAAAAAAAAATCTAGCAAAATCCTTCTGCCCAAATACAGATTAGATATATATATATATAGAGAGAGAGAGAGAAATAAACAGAGAGATATAGAGAAATTTAACATCAGATTTAAGAAACAAATATCTTAGGTAAAATGCTGCAATGAGGTGCGTTAGGAAAAAATGAAAAAATAAAATACCTTAGTCAAATAATTTATGCAACTCAAGAAATACACTTTTAGGCAAATTCCAAATCATATTATGTGGTTCTTTTACTTATAAACTTTTTGATCTTTTCAATCAAAGGATATATCATTTTAAGTTTATGGCATTGCTTTGATTTATTTATTCTTAATCTTTAAATTCAAGATAGGAACATAAAAGAAAAATAGATTAACATAACTCTTTTTAAAAATGTTCTACTTTGCTTTGTTGAGGCTTCATAGCTATAGTGTTTCACGTTTCTTGTCCAAGAGATGTGCCTGAAACTGACACAAAGCCACAGCCTTTATTTGTGTTTCTCTTCAGCATAATTGGTCTGAACAATACATCTTTATCTTCCAGCCTTGTTCGTTAGGTATTGGTCCCTGAGAAGAAAACAGTCTTTCTTAAGGAGAGAGCAAAGTGTTGTTTGTTATGTAGACTTTTATCGATCATAAATGAAAGGTCTCCTTTCTGCTGTGTTTGTTGAAAAGTCCTTTGAATAGAAAACCCATTTCCCCCTTCTTAGATGCTGCTTTGGAGAACAACCTAAAAATTTATGCAATATTCATTTTCTCCTTAGACAACGTATTTCTAGTAAGCATGTTTTATATACAGAGTGATCTTTTTCTGTAAGCTTTCCTAACCAATTATTCAAATAAATTGACCTAAAGAAAGTCTTCTTCAGAGGTTTAGAAGTCTCTGAGGTTAGAGGTCTCTCAGTCTCAGAGGTTAGAGGTCTCTCAATATTTCTACAAGTGAATAGATGAATAAATGAGCTTCTGTAAAATAGGTTGGCAAAAAATATATTGTACATTCTTATGTTTTTTAACAGGCAAGTATGAGAATGAGGTATTATTATACCGATCAAGTAGATATAAATACCTCAGTTTGTTAACTAAAACAACACTTTTTTAATATCATGTTTACATCAGTGGAGAAGAAATACCATTGTTTCTTATCACTCTACTTTTCTATATAGCTACATACCCACACATCACAAAATACAATGGAAGTTGAAATGGACTCGTTAGGCAGTTGTTAGGCAAGAGCTAGGAGAGATAAAGCATGTGCTGACCACACCCTCAGAGCCCCGCCCCACCCCCAGGGTTAACAGAATAGGAGGAGCCAGAGCTGGCTCTAGCGCCCCAAGGGGACTTCTAAAATCTGAGCCTGTGCACAAAAGGTGCAATTTGCCCTTTAGGCGCATGGTGCAGAAGCCAAAATATTATACAACCACCAGCTGCCAATCAAAAATATAAATTAAAGCCAAATTTACATATGCAGAAAGGAAGCTTAAAAGGATGTAGCTAGAGCTTCCAGGTGCCATTGCCACTGGCAGTGTCTCCCTTTCACTTTTGAAAGTGTACTATAGTTATCTACTCCATAAAATCTATTTCCCCATTCTGGTCTCAGGTCTCCAACTGCATTTGGAACAAGAACTAAGCAACCCAGTAACAGATGGACATAAAACAAAAGAGATTCCTAACTCATAGAAAACAATTATTTACAATTCAAGCACTACTTCCTTTTTTAAAAATGTTTTAAGAGAGAGAGAGAAAGAGCTTGCCTGCAAGTGAGGGAGAGAGAGAGAGAATCCCAATCCCCAAAGTGGGGCTTGATCTCAGCCTTGAGATCATGACCTGAGCCAAAATTAAGAGTTGGATGCTTAACCAAGTGAGCAACCCAGGTACACCTCTTTTTTTTTTTCTTTTTGTAGGCTTCACACCCAGTGTGGAGCCCAATATGGGGTTTGAACCCTGAGATCATGACCTGAGACCAACAGTTGGACACTTAACCAAATAAGCCACCCAGGCATCCTGAAGCATTATTTCCTTTTAATGTAATTCAGCAGACTTAGGCACTTGCAGATTCCAGTAAGAGTAAAAGAGGGAATAAAAGAGGGATGGAAGGAAAGTCACATTTATCAAGTGGCCATTTTCAGATAGTCATGGAGATAAGGGCTTCCACGCATGTGTACCTTGTAACAACTATGATATTAGCAACATACAGTTCCCAGTTTCTCACAGTTCTGACTTTTTTGACCCACTAAACAATTCATACAAGTTGTCACTGAAAACACACCCTCACAAATGAATACACTCTCAACAACAAATAGTTCCTCCAAACTTACTTTAGCATTGCCAAAACTCTTGCAGATCACTAAGAGATTCATAAACACATCTGAGAACAAAGTATTTTGTGGCTATTAGTCAATAAAAGGAAAAGTAGTCACTCTTAGAAATGATAGGTACAGTATGAGCTTGTGCTCCATAAAACATGCCCCTCCTTTCCATGCTAAGTCTCACACCTCTTATTTATTTATTTATTTATTTAATCATTTATTTTGAGAGATAGAGAGAGAGAGAGAGCGCGCGCACACGCATGCACATGCAAATGAGGGAGGGTGGGCAAAGGGAGAGGGATAGAGAGCCTAATGCAGGGCTCAACCCCAAGACTCTAAGATCATGACTTGAGCTGAAATCAAGAGTCAGATGCTCAGCTAACCCACTGAGCCACCCAAGCACCCTTCATACCCCTAATTTAGACTAATGTCACAAATGTCATTTTCAGAGGCTATGTTAACCTCCAGATTATCCTTGCCTCTCTCCAAGCACGCTCTATATTTCTAATACAGCAATCTTTCTAACCCAGGAAGCCAACAATTTTACTTATATGATCTAATTCTACAATGCCTTTAAAAGAAAATTTAAATTCCTTGTCTCAGTGTACATGGCTCTCCATGTTTTTTTGTTGTTGTTTAACTGTGCAGTCATTGTCTCAGTAGACTCTGCCATGTAGCCTATGCTTAAATCTTATTAGAACCCTTCTACACATAAGGGCAGGTGTACCCCAATGTTTATAACAGCACTATCAACAATAGCCAGAATTATGGAAAGAGTCAAATGACCATAAACTGATGAATGGATAAAAAGATGTGGTTTATATACACAATGGAATACTACTTGGCAATGGAAAGAATGTAATCTTGCCATTTGCAATAGCATGGGTGGAACTGGAGGGTATTATGCTAAGTGAAATACGTCAGTCAGAGACAGACAGATATATGTTTTCACTCATATGTGGATCTTGAGAAATTTAACAGAAAACTATGGGAGAAGGGAAGGGGAAAAAATAGTTACAAACAGAGAGGGAGGAAGGCAAACCACAAGAGAGTCTTAAACACACAGAACAAACTGAGGGTGGATGGGGGAGGTGGGGAAGAGGAGAAAATGGATGATGGGCATTGAGGAGGGCACTTGTTGGGATGAACACTGGGTATTGTACGTAAGCGTTGAACCACGGGAATCTACCCCAAAAACCAAGAGCACATGTTATACACTGTACGTTAGCCAATTTGACAATAAATTATATTTAAAAAAATAAAAATAAAAATAAAAATAGCTAATTTCTGAAATAAGCAAAAACCAAAAACAAAAACACAACAGATCACCACTGTCTAAAGTCTGCTGTAAGTGTTGTCATTTATCTAAAACCAGATCACTTATATTTGAAGAAGTAAAAGCAAGGGTACTGTGAGAGCCTTAATTCATCAATAGAAATTGAAAATTAGTGATATTGCCCAAATTTTTAGAGATGTTATTTTACATATAATGAATGTGTTAAAACAACATCAAAACCATAGCAATCTCATTGTTATTGTTTCCTATAAAAGTGGTCTGCTGATCTAAAATCTTGTTTTGTTTTGCTTTTGTTTATACTAATGCTTATTAATACTATTCTTTACTTTCTCAATTTGTGTTAAAGAGATGTCAGAATTTCTTAAGTAATGTTCTGCTCCTTTAGATTATTATAGTGATACTCTTCATTAGAAGTTACAGCTAGCCATTAATTCAATTCAAGTTTGTAATATTAAAAGTCAATAGGCTGGTCAAGTACTAACAGCTATGTTTCTGAAATACTTGTCACCCGTAGCTCATACTGTAAAATAAGGCTGCTGGTCTAGATTTTTATTTAGATTTCTATAGCTCTATTTTTTTCTTTTTTCCCCTTTTACACTTTTTTATCAACTTCTTCCCATTTTCTTTGTATCTATCTTACTATCTATCTATCTTGAACCTAACTTGAATTTTGTATATGATGCCTGTACATAAGAATTCAATTAAAACAGCTCATACACAGCAGTTTAAAAGGTGTCAAAACTACTTTTTTGGTTTTACCACTATATATAGGTTTTACCTATATATACCAGGTTTTACCACTATATATAGGTTTTACCACTATATTTTTTAAATCAACATAAAAAGTCATCTTCAATTTTCCAACATGTAACTATTTGAACACTTTTCAATGGCCACTTATTATTAACATTAAAAAAGACAGCAATAGAGAAACCTGTGGTGCTTGTGTATATTTGAATATTTACCAGGCCCACCTGAACATTTATGCATCTATATGATTATATGGGTCTAATCACACTTATTTATACTCATTTCCATCGTTGAGAACTATATCATCTATATCTATATCTATATCTATATCTATATCTATATCTATATCTATATCTATCTATATCTAAGTGCCCTCCCTAATGTTCATCACCCATTTAGCCCATACCCTGCCCACCACCCCTGCAGGAACCCTCAGTTTCTTTCCTATAGTTAAGAGTCTCTTATGGTTTGCCTCCCTCTCTGGTTTTATCTTATCTTATTTTGTATATATTTTAATAAAGAGATTAAAAAGACAACTGAGCATTAAAGAAATTAAATAATATTCAGCATCTTGTAAGCAGTGAGTAACGGATCTGGGTTTTAAGCACAAGCCCTCTCTCTTCCATTTATCTTAATCTTAACAAACTAAAGACAGTTTACTATTTCAAAATATGAAAACTCTATTCTTGACTCAAATCAATATGCTCATTTTTTAATTAGAAGGCATTTCTATAAATTACTTTCAGAACAATATCTGGCACAATATCCTGTTAATTTCTCTTCTTATGTTTTTTGATAAAAAATATATCCAAAAAATTAATTTAATACAAGATTTAAAGAACAAGTCTTATTATTTAAATGCATTTTTTCTTCTCTTAATATCACACTGTTCTATGGCTCTGTGGCTCTGAGAGGTACAAAGAAAGGGAGAGGTAGTAAGAATTTGGTAAATACAGTAATAAAAGATACAAGAAGTTTTGAAATTTGCTGCATATGTGTTTCACAATCTCCATATTCACATGATAATTAGGCTCATAATTTAAAGGAGAGAATATTTTGTAAAATGTTTCATAATAATTTTCTACCAAATTAATTTAATATCTATAAAGTAGCCAAGGACAAAATAAAATGAATATTTCATGGGCAAAAGGAATTGAACCTAGACAACATGAAAAGATGTCATTTATGATTATATTAATAGAATTATTTGAAAAAAATAATTGAAGTAAAATTCATAGAGTTCAAATAACAATATTACTTAGAATTCATATCTGTTACATTAAAGTAAAAGTCATAGTTTGAACTTGAACTATCAGATATAATTCGATTTTCCTCAGTACCTCAGCAATGCATTCTAGAAGTTAGAAAAGAAAATAAAAGTCATACATTTTTTATATATGATAAACTATTAGCTTAAATATTCCATAATCAAATATACGTTGACACATAAGTATGATTATCTGAAATGTTTGGTAAACTTATTCCTAAATTGAGAGGAAAGCAGTAAGATTTTTTTTTTTAATTTTCTGCTTAATGAGTAAAATAATACATCCAAATTTCACTTTTTCTTAATTAAATGTATTACCTCCTTTGTTCAGCTATACTCTTTCTTCACTCAGGTGCATTCTTTCTTTCTTTAGAAAGAAATGTAAAACATCTTCGTGACCTTGAATAATAAAGACATAAAAATAATAAGCCACAAAGTAAATGGCTGATGATTTCAAATACACTTAAATTATTTAGTTTGAGTGAAGTTAGCAACAGTTCCTCTCAGAAACATTAATTTGAATAACTATCCACAACCAAAAATACCTTCACAAGAGCTAACAATTCCAGGTGAGTCATTACATCACCAGAATGATACACACACACACACACACACACACACACACACTGAGAAGGGTAAAAAGATATTCACATTCCCCGCCACCCCCCCCATCACCACTCTAGCAAGCCCAGGCAGCCCAGTGCCAAGACAGAAAGAGATTCACCCTAAGAGAAAAAGAAAGTGAAGTGAGAGCCAGTATGCCCCCTGTGACTCCATGGTACAAGGCTCCTAGGGGTCTCCCATGAACCCAGGCCCTGGCCTACCTATTTCGGTACCGAAGCATCTCCATGGACCCAGATGCTAAGCCTACTTCAGTGGTCCCCAGAGCCAAGCCTGTTCTCACAGGTCCAGGAACCAGGCTGGTTGCCATGTGTTCAAGCACCAGGCCTGCTCATCTGCTGACCCAGGCACCAGACTGGACTACCCAAGGACTTGAGCAACAAGCCTACCCATGAACCAAAAAATGGCCCATTCAACTTCTTGATGGGCTGACTGGTGAAGAGTTTATCTATCAAAGCCAGTACATAAAGATTAAAAGAAGAGCCTACTTCCTTGAAATGGGAGACACCAACACAAAGCCACAGGGATCATGATTAATCAAGGAAATATGATACCACCAAAGAAAACTAATAAAACTCCAATGACTAACCTTAAAGAAATGGATATTTATCAGTTGTATGACAAAGAATTCAAAGTAATCCTCTTAAAGAAATTCAGTGAACTATAAGGAAACACTTATGAACAACTAATTGAAATGAGGAAAATAGTACATGAGAGGGAGCAGGAGTACCTATATTTGTATCAGAAGAAGTAGACTTTAAGTCAAAAACTGTAAGAGACAAAGAAGGCTATTAATTAATGATAAAGGGGTCAAGTCATCAAGAGGATATAACAATTGTAAATGTACATGCCCCTAATATTGAAGCACCTAAATGTATTAAGCAAATACTAACAGAGAGAAATAGACAGTAATACAATAATATTAGGGATACCCCTAATACCCCTATTTCAACAATGGATAGATCATCCAGACAGAAAATCAACAAGGAAAAACTGACCTGAACTACATTAAAAAAAGTTTTTTTAATGTTTTTATTTACTTTTGAAAGAGAGAGAGAGAGACAGAGCACGAGCGGGGAGGAGCAAAGAGAGAGGGAGACACAGAACTCGAAGCAGGCTCCAGGCTCTGAGTTCCAGGCTCCGTTAGCACAGAGCCCGATGCGGGGCTCAAATTCACAAACTGTAAGATCATGACCTGAGCCGCAGCTGGATGCCCACCTGACTGAGCCACCCAGATGCCCCATGACTTGAACTATATTTTAAAGTTCCTATGGACCTGACAGACATATGTAGAACATTCCACACAACAGCGGCAGAATACACATTCTTCTCTAGTGCACATGGGACATTCTCTAGGGCAGATTACATGTCAGGTCCCCAAACAAATTTTAGCAAATGTAAGAAGACTGAAATAATACCAAGTGTCTTTTCTGAGCACGATGGTATGAAACTAAAAACCAATGGCAGATGGAAAACCAGAAAATTCACTACTGTGTGGAAATGAAACTAATAGGTCAAAGAAGAAACCATAAGAAAAATAAAATATCTCAAAACAAATGAAAATGAAAAACAACATACCCAAAACTTATAGGATATAATGAAATCAGTTCTAAGGGAAAAAGTTTATAATAGATGTCCACTACATTAAAAAAAGAAAAAGATCACACACACATACACACACATGTGCACGCACACACCTAACTTTACATCTCCAGGACCTAGAAAATGCAGAAAAATCTATATACGGAGATAACAATAAAATATATAGACAGAAAAATGGGTGAAGAATTTTATCAGGAGTTTCACAAAAGGCATATCCTCAAAATGAAACAACACTAAAACACCAGTGTATACACAGTAGAGTGCCTAAAATTAATTAAGAAAAGCAAAGTTTATTAAACATTCCCAACTGAAATATGGCTTCAAAGACATAATAGATAACTTTCTCAGATACCTATAAGCAGTGGATTATGATAAAACATACAGAACAATATTAAAATTACATTTCTTATGTTTTTACCCTTGTAAAAATATTCTTTCATTAGTTTCTCTTAGTTTCCATAAGTTTCTAGTTGGTTTGTTTTCAGTACATTATTGTATCTCCTCATCTATTCAAAGTTGACAAACTGTATACACTAATGTTGAGAGTCATACAAAGAGAGGTTTGTGAAACAATGTGTGGGGATTGCCAGTTGACAAGCAGATGAACGATGGAGAAAAGACCTCTCAGTCTGAGTTTGGTTATACTGATATCTAAACATACCCATAAATATATTCCATGTTTTTGGGCATGAAAGTCATTTTAGAGAACACATGAAAGACAATGGTCAGTAAATAATTCATAAGAAACTGATGTATTAAACACAATTTTAATATATTCGTTTATAATGAAAACTATGGTTTTCTAAAGGAACAGTAAGGAGATAGAGGCATACTAATTCCCTAGGACAATTTACATAAAGATCCATATCATAAACAGGAATTTGATCAGAACACAACAAAGAACAGTTCTATGATTCAACTGGCTATTAAAAATAGGAAATGGGTTCACAGAGTATCTTTGTAATAGGGATATTCATTTTCAGAGCAGTTGAGAGCACCTTGAAATAGTTTCTAATTGTAGAATTTCAAAATCTGCATTTGTCTTAACAATATGAATATAATAGCAAATGTATCTTCTCTTAAAAAAGGCTGTAGAAAAAAAACCTCAGGCCCATTTTAGGATTGGCCATTTGATTTTCAATGCACTCCAGCTCTCAGCAAACACCTATATGTGCACAATTTCCCCCATTACTGCGTTGGCCCATTTAGAGTGGCAGACGTGTAGCCAGCATCTAGAAATGTCACGTGTGGTCAAGAGCCCATCTGAAATGGGTGGGTAGTTGCTCCTTGAATTACCTCACAGGGTCATCAACTCAATCCCCTCTTTGGTATCTGTTTGACCTAAGGAATATACCAAATAAAAAATATATATATACCACTATTATCCCACACTTGGATGGATATCAAATATTTTAAGAAATTTTATCTTTCACTTGCATCTATGTTTTCTTTTTGTGTAACAAATTTACTCTTGCGCCAACCATGAAAGTGTTATCTTTTTTACTTAGTAATGTAACATAAATATTATGCTAACAATGACAAGTAACATGATACAAAAGAATGTTTTAGACTATAGATTTGATAAAAAATCAAAAAGAGTATCAAAGTCTCTCAATTCAGTAAATAATTTTCAGTAAAATATATCTATTAATGAAATAGTTCAGCTTCCATGTGAAATTATAATTGAACACAATGTGAGCTTTGCAATTTTAAAGATATTAAATGATTATTACAGTTGTTTAGATAGTAAAAAAAGAAATAGACATAGCCCTTGAACAAAAGAACTTAAATATTTTAAGAGTATATTTCTTCTTTGACAAAAATAAAATCATAGCCATTCATTCACAATTTCAACATTAACTTGATACACTCTTCGTTCTAACAGTGTTGAATATACAAAATTTTATTTCTCTGTCTTTCTCCCAGGCCTGACTGAAGTCAATACACAAAGCTGCTTATGGGAAAGGTTTGGCAGCTACAGCCCTGCAGATGTGAAGATATGTGCTCTGTTAGCCCTGGCAGCTGGGTATCTGTGTGCTCCCCAGTTATATTTCTTGTCTGACCTCGTGATTTGCTCCACTGTTAGCTGTGGCGACAGCTGTTCAGCTGTATTGAGGTTTTGTCTATTATTTATTATTTATTGCAAACTACAGCCCAGCACGGCTAAGTAGCACTATCTACTAGAGGTAATTGTGCTGAACAAATCTCTTGTCCCCAAATCCCTGATCTGGAGTTCATGATATGAAGGCACCAGAGGAGCCACGGTCAGCAAAACCGGGAGGAACACTCATTCTTTGGTTCTGTGCTTACAAGAGAGACTGTTTCCTTATCTCCTCTGCACAGCACTAATTTAAGATATAGACTGCCAAAATACATTAAAAACAATTTTAATAATGAAAAAGCCTATCTTGTAGCATTTTAAAATAAAATACAGATGACAGAAATTGCATTATTTAATAAGAATTCTAACAAAAAAAAAGATCTACAGTACATAATACAGTATATATTTAGGAGTCATAGAATAACAGAATGACTAATGTAGAATAATTCAATGACTAAATGTATTTATATCTATAAATTTATTTCTAAGCACTGTGCTGGCAGCATACCACAATGTTTTTGTGTGTATGTTGTGATTTTATTATCATTCAGCTTGACACATTTTCTAATTCCCCTCTTGCTTATTATCTCTGACTCGGTATTATTTACAAGTGTCATTTAATTTAAAATCAAGTGGGGATTTTCTAAATGTCTTCTTGTTATTGATTAGTAATTTAATTATCTCATGAATAGAGAACACTCTATAAGATTTTAATGTTTTGATAAATTGTGATTTACTTCTTGACACAGTATGTGGTCTAACTTAGCATATCACGTGGACTTGAAATGATTTTATTCTAGTTCTTGAATTTAGTTTTCAATACCTCAACTGAATAAAGACATCTGAGTGTCCAGATTGTTTATTTATTTACTACTTCTGTTGTTATTTTAAAAATTAGTTTCTGAAAGGGACTGTTAACTAAATATTACTGTGGGTTTGTCTGTTTCCCAGTAGTACTGTCTGATATGTTTTTTGGCTTTTGTGGTTTTTTGCATCAACCTCTGTGTAATTTTATGTTTCAAGTGTCTCTTATTTTTTTTTTTAATTTTTTTTAACGTTTATTTATTTTTGAGACAGAGAGAGAGCGCGAGCATGAATGGGGGAGGGTCAGAGAGAGGGAGACACAGAATCTGAAATGGGCTCCAGGCTCTGAGCTGTCAGCACAGAGCCTGACGCGGGGCTCGAACTCACGGACCGCGAGATCATGACCTGAGCTGAAGTCGCACGCTTAACCGACCGAGCCACCCAGGCGCCCCTCAAGTGTCTCTTATTGATAGTATGCACTTGGCTCTTGGTATTTTTTCCCAAGTCTATCCAACTCTGGTCTTGTTTGTAGAGATTAACCTATTTGTATGTAAAAACTGAGACTGTTTTTTTTTTTTTCCCAAATATTTTGTCAGTTGTTTTTGTTTGACCCATCTACTTTAGGATCATCTCATCTCCATTCCAAACCAATATTTTTAAAAAATTTATTTGTTGACTTTTGAACTATAAATTTTGCATTAAATTTTAGTGGTAGTTCTAGTGATTAAAATTTGCATACTTAACTTTCAGTCTATTTACATTTAATGTTTGTTTGATATAAATGCCAAAATACAATCTTAGAATTTTCTCATTAAATATTCATATAACTTTTAAAGAAAGTAAAAACATATGATCTTTTATGTATACGCACATATTTACTATGTATAATGCTCTTTCTTTCTTGTTGACACACGTTTTCACTTGTGCCAATTTTTTTCTCATCATGAAGAATTTCCTTTGTTATGTCTTATGGCATAGGTTTGCTGTCAATAAATTATTTCAATTTTAATTGATCAAAGATGGCATTACTTAATCATATTTTAAAGATATTTTAGCCTGACACAGAATTCTAAGTTGACAATTCTTTTTATTCCTTTAAAGAGTTTAAAAATATATTATTTTCATTTTCTTCTGGCCTCCTTATGTCTAATTAGGAGCTCACCACCAGCTGTGTTGTTTTTATCCCCTATGTAAAGTGTCATTTTTTTTTAATTGGCTGTTTTCAAGGGTTTTTTGTTTTTGTTTTTGTTTTTTTTTTTTTTTTTTTTAATTTGAGAGAGAGAGAGGCAGAGGGAGAGAAAGAGAAAATTTTAAGCAGGCTCCACACTCAGCACAGAACTTGATGCAGGGCTCAATCCCATGACCCTGGGATCCTGACCTGAGCCAAAATCAAGATTTGGATACTCAACTAACTGAGCCACCTAAGGACCCCAAAGGCTCTTTTGTACCTTTTATACGATCAGCTGTTTTTCAACTGTGGGGAATAAGCTTAGACATTCCCTGGGCTTACACCAATGGGTTAACAAGGTGTAAAGAAGCACAAAGCCATAGGATGCTCACGCCGCCCGTGTTTGGGTAAACAAGACAAGGCAACCAAGAATAGGGAGGTGTAAAGGCACCCAATACATAGCTACATGAAATAAACAAGATTAGGTGTTCACGGTGGAAGCACCCCCAATTCAGTACTATAGCAGAAGCTGCTTTCACAGGAAGGAAGGACCAAGTTAGGTAAACAGGTAAATTGGGCTATAGACTGCTGTAGGTGAAGCAGCCCAGAGCTGAGATGATTAACAAAAGAAAAGGTGCCTTGTTAACTCTGGTTATTTCCCCTATCTGTCTCATCCCCTAGGCTAGCTAAGATAAACAGAGGTGGTGCCTCATGCCTGACTGCTCGGCGCCAATATTTTGTTTTATATTAACCCAAACGCCTAACCCCAAACATCTTCAAGACCCCCTTTACCTCACGTCCACTAGTTAATGTTCACAGATTCATTGCTTCTTGATACACGTCCATCACCATGTTTGTAAGCCTTCTGATCCTAATAAAAATGGGGCAACGACCCTTATTCCGGGATCTTGTCTTTTCCCGGACATTAGCTGTCAATTTTCATTCTGCATCCTTCTCTTTTGCTGGCCAAAAGAGAACTTTAGACAGTGTCTATGACATTCATTGATGTACATTTGGAAGTTTTGGGGTAATCTTTGTTATTCATGTCCATTTAGTTTCTATACTTTGGAAATGTTTGGCCATTTCTTCATGTTTCTTCAAATGTATTCCTGTCCTTCTTCTTTCCTCTATTTTTGGGTTCCAATCATGTATCATAAGTAACATATTATAATCTCAAAACTAATTGATAATCTATTCATCCTTTTACATTACCACAAATGAAAGTGTAGCTTATTTTATAGCATGCTCATTCACAGCAAATAGAAAGTTGAGATGAAAATATTTATAAATGTGCATAAAAGCACTGGCGAGCTAATAAGACAACAGGAATTTGTGAAGCTAAAATGTAAGAAAGAAGGGATAACTAGAGAAATAATTTTGTTGTCAAATTATTGTTGCCCTTTCCCCTCTTTAGATATACAACAATTTGAAAATGACATCAGTGTTGATGAGAAAGTGAAAAGTGCTGTCCATATTCTTATGAAGCTTGCAGAGAATGCCAAATTGGACTCCAGTGTCCACCAAGAAAGAAGAGACTTAACACCTCAAGTTCTAAGCTTACATCTTGTAAAGGGTATATCTGAAGTGCACCAGTCTTCACAATGACCTTAACTACAGATTGTCTTCAGGTATTCCAACTTTACAACAAATGTTTGCCAAAAGCAAAGAAATCAACACTAGAGGAAATTAACATTATCCAAGCCTCACATTGTCTCTTCATCTTTCCATGCCTAATGCTTAACATTCAAATAAAAATAACAAAGGCTTTTATTCTTTCTCATTGCAAAGTAGTATTCCATTGTATATATAAACCAAATCTTCTTTATCATTCATCAGTCGATGGACATTTGGGTTCTTTCCATAATTTGGCCATTGTTGATAGCTCTGCTATAAACATTGGCATTTGCAACAACATGTATGGAACTGGAGGGTATTATGCTAAGTGAAATAAGTCAGTCAGAGACAGACAGATATTGTATGTTTTCACTCATATGTGGAATTTGAGAAACTTAACAGAAGACCCTGGGGGAAGGGAAAAAAATAGTTACAAACAGAAGGAAGGCAAACCATAAGAGACTCTTAAATACAGAGACCAAACTGAGGGTTGACTGGCGGGGGGTGAGGGAGAGAGGGGAAAATGGGTGGTGGGCATTGAGGAGGACACTTGCTGGGATGAGCACTGGGTGTTGTATGTAAGCGATGAATCATGGGAATATACCTTTGAAAAGTGCAGCCCCAAAGGGACTCTTGAGTGGGCTACAGGAGTGGTAGGCAGGATAAATAATGGCCATCTCCCCCACTGGCAGGGACCAACTGTAAGCCAGGCCAAGGGAGCCCTGAGACACCATCTATGTATATCAGCCTCCTAGGGCACAGAGCAGAGTGGTGAGACTGGAAAGTCCATCTAGAGGGATAACCAGATTAGCCAGCCCAGGACCCAACTGATCAAAGAGGTTTGGGCCTCTGATAGTTGGGTAGGATCTGGGGAGGGGCTGAGGAGAACAAGGATGGCACTTTTCCTTCATGTAACCTCTGTATTGAGTTTTTCAAAAGGACCGTTGATTAATTTTAATGATAATTCTAAAATAAAAAGTTAAAAGTAGTAAAAAATAAAAACAATAAATAAAAATAACAAAGGCATCAAAAGCATAGAGCACTTTCCTGAAGACTGGGAGGAAAAATAGATGCAAAAAAGTAATATCACCAGGAGTTTGAAACACCTTTTGTTAAAAATTTAAGAGAAATTATGAAGAAAAGAGAAAATAATAATAATATAAAAATAATAGATCTTATAAACCTAAATGTCAATCCTGTGCAGAATTAGAAAGACACACTAGTATGTTTTAAAAAATAATTAACTGTCTTTTGTCAGAAATATCACCTTCCAAATTCCCTATAATTATTACTATACTGCAAAGTACCAATGCAAAAAATTGTGAAACATGCTAAAAAATATGTTCTAGTACCCAGAATTCAAGAAACAATCTGCTAGAGATTGAGTTGATGAGAACTGATAAAGATTTTAAATTGCTATTATTAATACAGTCAAGAAAATAGAGAAGGTGGGTTAAAAGGGAGAAAAGATGGAAAGTTTAACAAATATTTGGGTTCACTAAACTATATCAACAATAGAAATCCAAATTCTAGTTATTGGTGGATTTAGCAGAAGACTAGAGATAGCAACCTGCCATCTGCAATGATTAATGTGGATGCAGAACTATTTTAAAGCTAGGCAAGAGAATTTCTGCCTTTATCTCTGGGGATACTAGATGCCTGCTTTTTTGGTTAGATTGGTTTGTTGGACTTACAACTGGCCAAGATAAGGGAAATGGTATTTTTGATATACTCTTCAATATATGAGACTTTTCTGGTTACACTCAGTGCTCCTTACTTTACTAATGTTTTGTAACTACCCCGGCCAGTTTGACAAACCTGGTTTGACTACTGGAAGAGTCAGAGAGCTTTTTAAAGGAACTTTCTCCAAGCCAACAAGATTCCTCACTAGATTCTGAAGATTCAGACTCATTATAGTCCAGCTTGCAAAACTTAGGCCCAAGAGGAGGCTCATGCTGTGAATGTCCCTCAGATCTCCAAACTTGGCTGCGTTCTCTCTTTCTTACAGCATCACGTCTTTCACTTTAAATAAAAATCTCACGTGGGTGCACACTCAGGTGTCTGGGGAGTCCTCTCAAATATTTGAAATGGGAAAATAATGCAAATAGTGACCTGAAAGATAAATTAATAAGGAGATACCAACCAAAGGTAAAAGAAATATAAAGGTAAGTGTGAGAGATGGGTAGAAATTGTGTGAAGAAAGAGGAAAATCAGGCAAAAGCAGTCTCTGAAGACATAATAATAAAAAGTTTCCAGAAAAAAAAATCCTTCAATCCTTGGGCAATATCTTCTTCAATAGAGAATAACCTGTTTGATATTAAGAAAGAATCTTGTTGTGTGCTAATGATCTGTATTACTTTTGTACGCTGTACAGCAAATTATCACTAAATTATCAGATTAAAACAACACTCACTTATCTGTTGCTGTAGATCAGAAATCCAGACACAGTATAATTAGATTCTCTGCTTAGGTTCTCACAAGGTGAAAATCAAGATGTTAGCTGGGCCACATTTTCATCTGCAGTTCAGGATCCTTTTCTGAGCCTATCAGGTTGTTGGAATAATTTAGTTCCTTGTGATTGTGAGACTGAGATTCCACACGTGTACCTCAGAGCTATTGCAGTGAGTTCAGTTCCAGACCACCACAGTAAAGCAAATATCCCAATAAAGCGAGTCAAATTATTTTGGGTTTCCCAGTGTATATAAAAGTCATTTATACTATATTGTGGTCTATTAAGTGTGCAAAAACATTATGTCTCGAAAATTATGTACCTTGTTTTAAAAACACTTTATTGCTAAAAATGTTAACCACCAATCTGAGCTTTTAGCCAGTCATAATCGTTTTTCTTGATTCAATGTTGAGGGCTGCTGACTAACTAGGGTGGGGGCTGCTGAAGGCTGGGGTTGCTGTGACATTTTTTTAGAGAGAGAGAGAGAGAGAGAGAATGAATGAGTTGGGGAGTGGCAGAGGGAGAGAATCCCAAGCAGGCTTCACTATCAATGTTGTGAGGAGCCCAACATGGGACTCCCTCTCATGACTGAGATCATGACCTGAGCTGAAATCAAGAGTTGGACATTTAACCAACTGAGCCACCCAAGCACCCCAGTGGCAATTTCTTTAAGTAAGACAGTGATGAAGTTTGCTACATCAATTGAATCTCCCTTTCACTTATGGTTTCTCTGTAGCATGTGATGCTGTTTAATAGCATTTTATCCACAGTAAAACTTTCAAAATTGGAGTCAGTCCTCTCAAACCCTGCTGCTGCTTAAACAACTATGCTTCTGTAACATTCTACATCATTTGTTGTCATTTCAACAATCTTCACCAGGAGTAGATACCATCTCAAGAAACCGCTTTCTTTGCTCATGTATAAGAAGCAACTCCCCATCCATTGAAGTTTTTCATCATGAGATTGCAGCAATTCAGTCACATCTTCAAGCTTCCCTTCTAATTCCAGTTCTTTCATTATTTTGACCACATCTGCAGGCAGAAGATACACAACATCTATTGATTAAGTTTGAGTCTCATGTGGACATGATTTGTGGCACTCCAAAACAATTATGGTAGTAACATCAAAGATCACTGATCACAAATCACCATGAAAATATAATACTATGAAATAAAATGTTTGAAAAAGTTTGAAATATTGTGAGAATTACCCAAATGTGACACAGAGACACAAAATGAGCAAATGCTTTTGGAAAAATGGTGCCAATGGGCTTGCTTGATGCAGAATGCAGAATAAAACTTTGTAAAACACACACACACACACACACACACACACACACACACACACACACACACAATAGCTATAAAACAAATTAAAGTGGGGCGCCTGGGTGGCTTGGTCGGTTGAGCGTCTGACTTCAGCTCAGGTCATGATCTCACACTCCGTGAGTTCGAGCCCCGCGTCAGGCTCTGTGCTGACAGCTCAGAGCCTGGAGCCTGTTTCAGATTCTGTGTCTCCCTCTCTCTCTGCCCCTCCCCTGTTCATGCTCTGTCTCTCTCCATCTCAAAAATAAATAAATGTTAAAAAAAAATTAAAAAAAAAAAAACAAATTAAAGTGAAGTGCAATAAATGAGGTATGCCTGTATTTTCTTTCTGGCTGTTGGACTGGGGTTGCTCAAGTCTCCAAGAGGCCACCCTCAAGTCCTATTAAGACAGCCAGCTCACAACAGGGAAACTTTCTTCTTCAAAGACTGTTGGAGAATCATTCTCCCTTCAGTAAGGAACTCGGGCCCTCTTTTAAGCTCCTTCACCTAATTAATCCTGGCCCATCCAGGATAATCTTCCTTTTAATTAACTCAGGCTGACTTGGGACTTTAATCACACATGTAAAATCTCTTCATACTTTCCATTTGTTATAGCCTAATCAGAGAGATGAAACCCTGTCATTTTCACAGGCCATCTCCACAATCAGGGGAGGGGATTATACAGGGTGTATACAAGACCGGCCACAAGAATCTTGGAGGCCACCTTAGAATTTTGCCTGCCACGTGATCCTCATTGAGACTGAGAATCTAGTCATAAAAATTCAGTGATGATGTGACTGGAACTGACCATTTGCATTATCAGAGCATCAAGGCCACTGAAAACAGGCATAAAGGTCTGGATCACCGTGCCTTGCAAGTGAACTAGATTAGATCACATACTGAGTATAGGGAAATCTACAATAGGTGAATTCCAGCTTAGAGACCACCTGCAAAAGTGGACACTTTCAATTAGAGTTGGGATGAAAATATCTTAAAAAGTAAGCAATATTGGCAATTAAATAAGAATTTGTTCCTTGTTAATTGACAATTTTTAGAAGAGTATGTTATTACTAGCAGAAGGAATGTGATAAAATATAAAAGAAACTAAAAATAAAATGCCATTTCATGGAAGAATAAATACGTAAGTAAGAATAAATATGTATGTGCAAAAAAAAGTGTTTACACTCTCCTATTAAAAGAAAAAGACTTTCAAGTCATAATTTTACAACTCCATATGTTATTTATAAATTAAAAGATAATGAAACAGAAAAGTTAAAAATAATGTGCAAACAGATAATGTAATTTAAGTCATAATACCCTAATTGGTAAAAGGATTACTAATTTTTATGAAAAGTATAGTCTATAATTAATGTTATAATCTTTTTATAAAAACATGTCAAACATTTAAAGAACTGAAGAAAAAAACCCATTAACCGTCATTTAGATTAAATAAATGTTAATGTGTAATTGTATTTGATTTACATCCTTTATTTTTTTATTTTATTTTTTTTTTAAATTTTTTTTTAACGTTTATTTATTTTTGAGACAGAGAGAGACAGAGCATGAACGGGGGAGGGTCAGAGAGAGGGAGACACAGAATCTGAAACAGGCTCCAGGCTCCGAGCTGTCAGCACAGAGCCCGACGCGGGGCTCGAACTCACGGACCGTGAGATCATGACCTGAGCCGAAGTCGGCTGCTTAACCGACTGAGCCACCCAGGCGCCCCATACATCCTTTATTTTTAAATGAACACTTATAGATACAAATAGCCTCTTTGTATCTTTGTGTTTCAACACTATTAATAACATTAATTATTAGCAAATTATTTTACTAATCACTTCTGGACATATTTATCTATGGCATCATATTAATTTGCATATTCATTTAACTTTTCCCAGAAGTTATAGTATGACTTTCATCATTATACATCTGGCTATTTTTACTTAATTATATTTTTGAGATTTATATACAGTTTAGTCACTTCCATAGCCCTGAAATGTTTCAGTGTTGGAAGAGACACTTTACCCAAGGGCAAGAAGGAACCAAGGCTCTGGCACATGTAGTTTATTGATCATATTAGCAAAAATATTTCCCTGTAACGCAATAATCTGAGAATTTCAAAATTATCTTTACCTGACCACCTTACCAAGGCAGCAGTACAACTCACTTTTTTCTGCATCAGAGTATTTTCAACCATCTGACTTTGTATTGATTTATTTGGCAGCATTATTAACCATTTTATCACCCCACAGAACATTGCACTGGCAGACCCTCAAAAGTAGAAGAAAATAGGTACTAAATATGACTCTATAAGACCTGTGGATAATACAATGTAAGAAATCAATCTCAAAACAAACAAACAAACAAACAAACAAACAAACAAACAAACAAACTCTTTATTCAGTAAATTTTCTGAAGTTTGGAAGGTCTATGGCCTGAGGATGTTCCCTTCCCAAATGAAATTTACTTTGCTACCTTTTGCATGCTACCACTAAGAAAGAAGGGTAGCCATTTGCGGATCTCACTGAAGTTTTTCAAAGCTTATATCTAATTCAGGTGTATAACCCAGATTCACTTGGTTCTGTATAGAGTTTTTTCTCAGTTCTGAAACTACACATCGTTATACCCTTCACATCCATTTTTTCCTGTATGTAGTTTAAAATAATGATCACTTATTCTAAAGTCCTTCTGCTGCTAATACCAGCAATTAGTTCTGGATGTTTATTTGTATTAACTGCTATTTTTCTTAATCGTAGCTAACATTTTCCTGTTTCCGCACGTCTAGTAGCTTTTCAATGTACACTTGACATTGTGATTTATATGCTGTAGAGCTCCTAGGTCTCTATATTATCATGTGAAGAGCATTGGATTTTGCTCTTGCAAACTGTTAAATTATGGGTGAATACTTTGATCTTATGGAATCTTGGTTTTAAGCTTTATGAGAGAGTGGTTATTATGGTTTTTCCTTTAGTACTAAGTGAATTCCTTAACCTAGGCTTAGAAGTGGCAAATCTACGGTTTAAATGAAAAGCCAAAGGGGTTTACCTAGCTCTTCTTTCTAGCACAATGAAGCTGTTGAAAATTTTGCCCATCTCTTTTGGACTACAGAGAATGTTGTCTATTGTGTATCTTGAATTGTTAGGCTGGTATAGTTCAGTAGTTCTTAAATGTACATTTTTTGGCAAAGGCCAAGTTTTGAAGAGAGTTTATTCACAGATTTCAGAGTATCCCCTTTCCCTTTTGTGGCTCACTTCATTCTGTGATGTTACCTTCAATTTCCAGCTGGTCTGGCATCACTGAAGTTTAATTTCTGATTTCTCATTCCAACAACACTTGCTCTTGACTGAGTTCTGTATTTAATGAGCAAGAGACTGCCTTCAGGGAAAATTAAAAAAAAAAAAAGGATTTAATACAACATGACTCACTTTTTAAAAACTGAATCCTATCTAATTTCTCCTTCCTTATGAAAAATACTTTTCATAGAAATCAAAAGTTCATTATATAAAAGGAAACAATGAATTACTCAAAAATATATTTGATCCATTTGCCACGAAGTAACTAGATACTGAGGAAACAAAAGAAAAAAAACCTTAATAACCGTTCCCAACAGTTTTTGGAGTTTAGTTCATGGTCCCTTGAGTGCAGGTATGCATATATTACCTGAAATATTTATTTACGTGCAGATAACCAGGCCCCTGCAGAGACCTGGATTCAACAACACCATGGAGGGGTCTGTTAAATGTGCCTTGTAAATAAGCACCCAGGTTGTTCTGGTGCAGGTTGTCTGGGGACAAGTTTTAGATGGAAAAAAAAAAAAAAGAAATCTGGTTAGATCAAATATGAGGACTGATAATTCCTGTGTGGCAGCAATTCCTAACTTTACACAATGGCAAACAGGATTTCTTCTGTCTAAAGCTTTTATAAAATTTCCAGCTGAAATCACATCATCCAAAACACCTGTGGAATACCCTGCGTAGTATGATTGCAGTGAATCTCAGCTTGTTTTCACTCGGTGGCATTTCGATCATTCAGCGCGACCTGAATGTGTGCAGTTTGGCTTCAGGACTAAAAGACTATGTTGTTCTGAAACCAAGAGCTATCTGACCAAAGTTGACATTTACTGGCATAACTCAATCTCACACTGATATTTGAATGTTCACAGAATCCCTTGCCCTGCTTCACAACACTATTGATGTCTTAAACTATTTCATTTATCAAAGGCTATATCTCCAAGAGAACAAAATCAAGCATAGGTCATTTCAATACAAGCACTCAATCAATTTTTCAATTTTAACTTTGATAGAATCAAATGATTTGAGTGTTTTTACTCACTCAGAACACTCTATTTCAGCTCTGTCAAAAGAATTGATTTTCTGTTTATTTAAATGGCTATCAAAAAATTAACCTATCTAGCTGACCACCACCTAACTATATTTGTATATACATTTGAGCATATGAATATCTTTCTATCTTCACTACTGTGTTTAATGTATCATATGTTCTGTGTGATTAGATACCTTATAAATTCATAGAATTTGTATCTATACAGATGGAGTAGATATTTATAGCTATATGTATCTGCCTTTATTCTATTATCTATGTATCTATCTATCTATCGAGAGATCTTAGTATTTCACCGCTTGTACATACTATGTGTATGCTATGTCAATCTATTATAAAGTTATGCCTTTCTCTACCTGAAGAAAACACCTTTAGTCTGGATAAGATTATTCCTGATTCAAGATGATCTGAAAATTCTGTCATGAGTGAAACATAAAATGAGAAGGGAAAAAAAAACTAAAAAGCATAAACTGGATACTTAGGGTAGGATCTTGACTCAGATCATTTCTTCTTTTATGATGAATCTTATAATTTACATACAACTAGTATCCGGATATTACATTCTGCACTATTAAGTCAATGAACTCTTTAAAATTTTAAATACTGTGCAAAGAGTAAAAATAATCCCAATTAGAAGAGTATGCCTTGCTAAAATACAGAGGTATATTGAGTGACCCAGTATAAATACATAAATTATCCTGTACTAGGGAAAGAGTATGAGACTAGTATATACATATATATGATGTTTTACAATTTTGATTGGTCCCTTAATGTAGTTATTTTACCGAAGTGTTTATGTATTCAGACTGGAAAACTGCTTATGTATTCATATTGGGAAAAATGAAAATAGCTTCTATTCATGCTATTTATGTCTATCCATTTTCAATGTACAATAAATATTTAATGAGAATCTACTATGTTCTAGATACTTGGAATTGGGCACAGAATAAACCAAAGATCATTGTTCATATGAAACTTCCACTTTTGTGTTTGGCAGTATAATAAACAATCAGAAAGATAACAAAATGTTTACCATATGAGATAAAGAGAAATGTGGAAAAAGAAGAGCATGCAAAAGGGAGTCAGGATTGTGTGTGTGCGTGTGTGTGTGTGTGTGTGTGTGTGTGTGTGTGTGTGCGTGCAGGGTTAGGTACTCAGGTGAGGCTGATTAAAAAGTGACATTAGAACAAAGGCATAAAACTACTGAGGAATTTGGTCATGAATACATCAGGAGAAGAATGTTTTATAGAGAACACAGGTTGTCTGAGGCTCTAAGAAATGTGAGTATGTGACATGCTTGAAGAAGAGTGAGGAAATCACTGTAGCTTAGGTAGAGTAAGAGGGCAGTTAAGAGATAAGTCAGAGAGGTAACTTATGTACAGATCAAATACAATTTGATCATAAGGACTTTACATTTTCTGTGTGACATTGAAGGAATGACAGAGAAAAAGAACTAATATCTTAACAACCTATAACCATCTTGGAATTTAAACTTTTATGCATTTTCAACATGATTATTACAAAGTACCTAGTATTGCACAGAATTTAATGTAAATTTCCTATTAAAAGCAGTATTTCACAATAACCTGAAATTTAAAATGTTTTGTAATATTGCCCTAGATAAGGAATCTTATGAAACTAAAGCCTATAAAGATCTCCAAATAGAAGTAAATGACCAATAACTGGTATAATTTAAAATATTTTTAAGAGAATGGAATTTGTAAGAGATAATTCTATTGCACAGAAAGCTAGAGATGGATGTGAAAACTTTTAAAATACTTTATAAAATGACAGACAAACATGTTTTGTACATCATGGATATTATTTTTCCTAAAATCCTATTATAATATTATTTCTGATAGTCACTATTTTGAGGAATTGTAAATTGATCTTTTACATTTGCAGACAGTCTGCCTTCTTTCCACTTTCAGAGTCTTTTTATGATTATATCTATTGAATTATTTCCAGGTTATTTAGGAATACTTGGAGGAGAGGGGCAGGGAAAAGTGAGCCTATATAAACTTCTCCCAAAACTGAAAGTCTAATTATGACTTTTTGAAGTTATTGTAAAATAACCTGCATACAGAACTCTTCTGCTAAAAATACCACACATATGGGGCACCTGGGTAGTTCAGTTGGTTAAGCATCCGGTTTCCGCTGAGGTCATGATCTCATGGTTCGTGAGTTTGAGGCCCACATCGGGCTCTATGCTGACAGCTCAGAGCCTGGAGCCTGTTTCGGATTCTGTGTTTCCCTCTCTCTCTGCTCCTCTCCTGCTCATGCTCTGTCTCTCCCTCTCAAAAATAAGTAAACATTAAAAAAATACCATACATATAACCACAGAACTTAGAAATAATTATTACTGCAAACTGTGTACTTCTCATTTACTCTGCTTTATTTCAAGCATCCAGATAATCAAAATAATATAGAAATGTACATGTGGATATAAATTTAACTTAATCTTTTATACCTATGATATACAGAGAACTGATGTGAAGTGTTATTGTTATGACACTTACAGCATATAGAGAGTGAATGTTCATTTTTCCAGCAAAGGAAACTGAAATAAGTTTTCCTAAATCAAATATATACATTTACTTCTCTGAACATATGGCATGGTTATTCAGTTCTTTCACATGACGGCATAACAAGTCCCCTGAGGATATCACTTTTTGATCCTATTTTATTAAATGTCACAAAGTATAATGTTGAAGGCTATATGTAATGCAATTTGCCATTTTCACCTAATCTCTCTCTCTGTCTCCCTCTCTGTCTCCCTCTCTGTCTCTCTCTCTCTCTCTCTCTCTCTCTCTCTCTCTCTCACACACACACACACACACACACACACACACACATTTTCCAAAGATGCTCTATGAAAGATTTATGGTATCATGCAAGTTTTATATCAGCAAATTCACTAATGGCTTTTACCAGTGAATCCCTCAGGACTTCTGCTTTTTAAATGTCGAAATACAGCTCTTGTACTTCAAAAGAGCAGAAATTTGGTGTGAAAGGTTTAAAAGCAAAAGGTGGAATAATATGTTAAAGGAAATATCAGCCCTGATAGTTCAAGAAGCTTATTCTTCTGTGGTAACTTAAACATGGCCCAGCATTACAACCCAGATTATCTACACAGCAGCTTACCACATGTCAAGAAATGTGACTGCACTTATGTCTCATGGTCTCAAAAGAAATTTTTGTAAAGCTATACTATAGCTGTAGCCCACAGACTTAACCTCCATGTTTACACGTTTTCAAAGCCATCATTTAATTTTTTGCATATTCAGAGTCACATTACATTAGTGAAATATAAAAACAGATTTTTCTCAGGATAGCCTACTTGTGGTGCTCCAGTTAGTCAATAGGAAGAAAAAAGAAGGTTCTTTGACTCCTTGTGCCTCAGTAGTGGTATGAGTCAATGTTGTGATATATCTATAGATACAGATGATGTAGACATAGACATAAACACATACATATCATAATGTATATTCAGTGTTAACATTTGGTACACATTTTTCTAAATGTTTAACTCATTTCATTCTAAAAGTAAATCTACAATGTGTGTGCTATTAACATCCCCATTTTAAGTATAAAGAAATGGTGAACAACAATTTTACATCATGTCTCTGGTCACAAAGTAATAGAGCTGGGAAGTGAACCTCCACCCTAACCAAAGCATGTATGTAGGTAGTCTATTTGCCTTATCTTAATCCTGATGCTCCAACCATTAGCATATCACAGATGCTATCTTCTTAACAAGAAATCACAATCTTTTTTTTTTTTTTTTGTATGAAATTCAACTGGATCATTTGCAACTACTTTCAACTATGAAATTTCCAAAAAGCTCAATTTCTTTTACAATGGTGATTATAAGTCCATGGGACTTTCCTGACTATTCTTTTCTAATAATGGCTTGGTGTATGGGTATATAAAAGTGTAATGATTTCTCTATTTTTATCTTACTTGATCATTTTCAAAAAATGCAACATATCATTAGAGACATGCAAATATTTTTAGGTGATCCTTTCAAATGAATTTCTAGTAAACCTTAATTTTACTTGATATTAACTTTTTAGCATTATTTTTTAATGTTTACTTTTGAGAGAGAGAGAGAGACAGTGTAAACGGGTGAGGGGCAGAAAGAGAGGGAGACAGAGAATCTGAAGCAGGCTCCAGGCTCTGAGCTGTCAGCACAGAGCCAGATACAGGACTCGAACCCACAAGCTGTGAGATCATGACCCGAGCCAAAGCTGGAGGCTTAACTGACTGAGCCACCCAGGTGCCCCTAGTATTATTTTTTTAATGTTTATTTATTTTTTGAGAGAGAGAGAGAGAGAGAGAGAGAGAGAGAGAGAGAGAGTGTGTGTGTGTGTGTGTGTGTGTGTGTGTGTACAAGCGGGGGAGGGGCAGAGACAAAGGGACACAGAGGATCTGAAGCAGGCTTTGCGCTGAGAGCACCCCCAATGCGGGGCTTGAACAATGTGGGACTCAAACTCACAAACCATGAGATCATGACCTGAGCCACAGTCCGATGCTTAACTGACTGAGCTATCTAGGTACCCTTTAATATTTTAATATTATTTTATGCACCTATTATTTACCAATTATTCATATAATTACCCATTTAATCAATAATTCAGCTTTAATATCTCTGATACCTTTAAAAAGACATCAGGAACTTATTGTCTATTAGAAAATGTGGAAAAATAAACAAGTAACTATGAAAGACTGTAATAAGAACTATGAAAAAAAGATGGGCAAGCTCATATTTAAGAATTTATAGTCCTCATAAGTTTATGAAACATCAGAGTTTGCCTATAGACTAGACATCTAAGTGTAATCTCTCTCTCTCTCTCTATTGGAGGTTTTCAGTCGTACACAAACCTGGAAACACACACACAATGAAATTTCAGTTAAGACATCGTGTTGTGTAATCATAAAGGTATATTCAGACTATTAATGCTTCTGCATATCTCTACTGCTACTATCAAAATCCAATTTAATAATAACTTATTATCACATTATTGCAATGATTTCCTAATTGTTCTACCTGCTCCTACTCTCTATTCTTAACAATGAACATTGATTCCTATTTCACCCAATGTCAAAGTTCTTTCATTGAGGTTCAAAGCTTTATTATTTCTGATGCCCACTGACTTCCTGATATCATCATCAACTATTCTCTAACTTGCTTACCCTTTTCCAACACACTTTTCCTCCTTATTTTTCCTCAAATATTCAAGCACAATACTGCTTGATGATCTTTGCACTGACTCATCCCTCTGACTAGCCTGTTCGCCCACCAAATATTCCTATTACTAATTCCTTGAACTTTCCTCAATTATTTACTCAAATGTTATGTTGCCAATAAGCCTAACAATGACTTGATCTTTAAAACTGGTACTCTCCTCAACTTCACATTCCAAATCTTTTCTTACTACTAATTATTCTCTGCCAGTAATCTTATGCACTACTACAATATTGTTAATTTCATTTTCTATTATGTTTATGCTTTATGTCTACTTTTCAAACACAGTTTGGCTTCTTTAAAGCAATTATTTCTGACTGCTTCATTCATTGATATATCTCAAGACCCTATAATAGTTCTGAGCATAACATGGCTGCCCAATTAATATTGAGGGAAAAATAAATAAGTAATGACTCATTCTTAATGGTAACAGTGACTGAGTAAAAGGGCCAAGCTAAAACTTTTGGGATAAAAATTGTAACATTTGGACAAGAAATATAGAATAAAAAAAAACTATTTAAAAGAAAGTATCCAAAAAAGAATAGGTCAGAGGACAGTTTATTCTTGAAAAGTAGCAACAATAAAGCGTAAGAATTCATATTCATGGCTTTTTTCTTGAGTGTATTCTCCAATGCTGTGGCTACAACAGAGAAAAAAAATTGCACTGAAATAATGCAGCCTTACCAGCTGAAGACGGCAGAAAAGAATTCAAGACTGAATAATTTAAGAGGGGACAGCCTTGAAGTGACAGAACCACAGTGTGTGATCCATAGTATAGGCATAAACTGTTCAAATCTCTGGATGATCACAAAACTACACATATGCATTAGAGACCCAATTAAAAAAAAATATACAGACACCAGAAAGTAATCTCTTTATAAGATAAAACTGTGCCAGGTGAGTTTTGTGTCTTTGTTGCTTATTAATTGATGTCATTCCCCAAATATATGCACCTGGAACAGCGAAAAGCTAGAATAACTGAAAGATTCAGAGGAAAAAAGCTAAGACTGGTGGAGCAGTTAGAAACTATGAGGAATCCCTACAAACAAGAGAATGACAGAGAGGTCTGATCTCAAAATTTAAATATAATCTCCGTTATCTATTAGGCTAAAAGACAAATTAGAGAGAAACAGTACAGGCAGCCTCTGTAAGGCACAAGCATTGGGCAGACATGGAAGCTGCTGTCTAACACATGATAGATACAATCTATATCCACTGTCAACCAGGCAAGGTTATTGCTTACCACAAAAAGAAATAACAATTTCCTATAATTATTATTATCAATAAGAATTTATATTTGCTACAATGTTATTTACAATTTTTAATTTCCAACAGAAGTTCCTATGCTTGCAAAGAAACAGGGAAGTGACACCTTACAGTTAATAAAAAAAATGCACTGAATAAAAACAGACTCAAAATGACAGCAAATTTTGGATTTATAAAAGAAAAATTCACAGAAAGTATCAGTCTATATTCAAATATTTTTTAAATTATGCCCAAAGATGAAAGAAAAATGGTTTTAAATGGTCTTAATGAGTGAACAGAGAAGAGACTCCAATATAAATGGAAAGGAAACAAAAATGGAATTTTAGAGCTAAATGTCCAATAAATTAAAAGAAAAAAAAAAACATTACTATATGGGCTCAGTGGGAGACCAAGGATGGCAGAGGAATCATTAAACATAAAAATAGACCAATCTAGGGGCTCCTGGGTAGCTCAGTCAGTTAAGTGCTGACTTTGACTCAGGTCATGATCTCATGGTTGATGAGTTTGAGCCCCGCGTTGGACTCTGTGCTGACAGCTCAGAGCCTGGAGCCTGCTTTAGATTCTGTGTCTCCCCCTCTCTGTGCCTCCCCTGCTCACACTCTGTCTCTCTCTCTCGTTGTCAAAAAAAAAAAAAAAAAAAAAAGACCAATCTAAATATCAGAGACAAAAAAAGTAGATAAATATACATGAAATACATGTGAAACAACGTCAAAAATTCAACATGTTTATAATTGTGTTGCCAGAAGGAGAAAGAAAAAAAAGCAAAATATTTGAAAAAATAATGATAGACACTTATAAAATTTTGTGGAAAATATTGACTTAGAGATCACAGAGACTCCAGTCTAAATACAATGGCCCATCACTGTCAAAATGCTGAAAGCCAAAGAGAAAGAAAACTTAAAATGAGCCAACAAGAAATAAACTTTACTTAGAGGAAGGAATATTATGATTAATGGCTGATTTTTCACAAAAACAAAGGAAGGAGTCCAGAGACACTGGAATTCCATATTAAAAATGTTTAAGGGGAAGTAAAAACACAAACCATGAACCAAGAATTCTATATCTAAAGAACTACACACACACACACACACACACACACACACACACACGTCCTCTTTATTTTGAAATACATTTGACTGTGTTGTTGAGTTCACATACATATAGATTTGAAATGTATTACATAAGGCAGGAAAGAAGGAGAAGAAATGAAGGTAAATACTTGCGACTATTCAAGTAATTGAAAATTAACTTTAATTTGATTATCATCATTTAAAACATTTATATCATAAAACCCTAACAGCTAAAAAATGCAAAGAGATGTAGCTTAAAAAGTGAATGGAATGGAATACTAAGAAAAAGAAGCTATGGACAAAGATGTTAGGAAAAGCGGACTGCAGAAACACGTAACAGATGAGCACAGTTAGAAAAGTGGCACATCTAGATACAACACTTTTGATAGCTACACAAAATAAAAATGAACTACATTTCCTAATCAAAATGAAAACAGTGTCAGACTGGGTAAAAAGAAAAACCAGAATGGACTGTGTGCTGTCTACAAGAGATAACACATTAATTCAAAGACACAAGGAAGTTCAAAGTGAAGGGCTAACCATGTAACAGTAAACATAAGAAAAACGGAATGCCCATATTATACCGGATAAAGCAGACTTCAAAACATGAATATTATAGAGAGAAAGAACAAAACTTAATAAAGACTAATTCTGTCAAGAGGATAAGACAATAACAATTATACGTGTACATGTGCCTAATAACAGTGCTTCAAAACACATGAAGTAGAAGCTGCAAAAACTAAAGAGAGAAATAGACAAATCCACAATCACAGTTGGAGAGATATATTATGTATTTCACTCAATGATTGAATAAAGACTAAACAAAATTTCAGGATAAATATATAGAAGATAGAAATATTATGAACCACAAAAATCTAACTGCCATACGAACATTCTATACCCAACAACTGCAAAATACACATAGTTAAGTATACTTGAAATATTTACCAAGATGGACAACATTCTGGGCAGAAAACAAAGCCACAATATATATCAAAAGATTAAAATTGAATAGAGTATCACATTTCATTATGATTTTGTGACTGGTAGTAAGGAAACTTAGATGAAATTATTATTTCCTAGGAGAATACATCTTAACTGAAACTAACTCAATGAAAAACATAAAACTGAATAGTCTAATACCATTTGAAACCTAGAATCATAAGAAAAATTTCCTGTACATAGAATTCTAGGAAATGAGGATTCAATTTTGAACTCTGAACAAATATTCAAATAACAAAGGCTCCAAAGTAGATTTACATATAGATGTCATTTGATTACAAGAGAAATTCCATTGTGTAACCATATGGATACAATATCCTTTTAAACAACTGATACCAGGAAAACTGGGTATTCTTATAGGAAAATATGCTTTCCTCCCTTCCGCAGGCAACATGATTAAATCAATTCCAGGAGGATAAAACTTAAGCATGGTATCATTAAAATTAAGAATTTCTCTTCATCAAAAGACACAGGATGCTTAACTCTTTTGTGTACTGGAGCTTTGGGGAGAAAGAGGACAACTCTCCTAATTGGAAAGCTCCTTTTTCTTTTTTTATTAATTCTTTTAAGTGTGTTTGTTTATTTATTTATAATTTTTTTAATGTTTATTTATTCTTGAGAGAGAGAGAGAGAACAGGGGAGGGGCAGAGAGAGAGGAAGACACAATCTGAAGCAGGCTCCAAGCTCCAAGCTGTCAGCACAGAGCCTGACTCAGGACTGGAATTCACAAACCACGAGATCATGACCTGAACCGAAGTCGGACGCTTAACTGACTGAGCCACCCAGGCGCCCCTTATGTTTATTTATTTTTGAGAGAGAGCACAAGCAGGGCAAGGGCAGAGAGAGGGAGAGAGCAAGAATCTCAAGCAGGCTGCATGCTGTCAGCACAGAGCTCCGATGTGGAGCTTGAACTCATGCACTGTGAGATAATTACCTGAGCTGAAATCAAGTGTCCGACACTCAACCAACTGAGCCAGGTAGGAGCCCCTGGACAGTTTCAAATCAGGTCCAGGAAATGGTTTATTTCTCATACAAAGTAGATACTAGTTTCAGTGACTTGATATCATGGATTACTAGCCTCAAGTGTGAATAAATTTTCTTTCTTTCTGTCTCTTGTCCACAAATATTGATGACAAAATTCCTCCTAAGCACAGGGAGGATAAAAATTTTTAAGTTCTTTCCTTCTCAAAGAGGTGGTAAAGCATTGTAAGGGCCAAATTCAGTCCAAATGGTCATTTTATTCAGGCACCATTTGAAAAAAAAAGAAAGAAAGGAAGGAAGGAAGAAAGGAAGAAAGAGCAAACAATTTCCGTGTTTGCTGTGGATAGCACCACTCATTAGTTTGTTAAGCCCAGACTGAGCGTATATTCATGTAACCTGCACGCATCTGATTTATGTGACATCCGGTTTAAAATTAGTTTAGAAACAACACATGCACTTTATCAAATGTGTGCCACCATTCCCTTTTTTTTTTTTTGCCCTTATGATCATCTTTGCTTATTATTTATCACTCTCTTTATAGCTGGGATCAGAATCGAATTCTTTCTCTTTCCTCTTTTCTTTCTCCTCCCTTCCCTTCTCTTGTCTTTCTCCTTTCTTCTTTTCCTTTCCCTAGCAAATATTTGCAAGGGACTATCTCTAAACATTTGGGCTATAACACTAAAGGAGTTTGCATTATAATGGAAAATCTTTGCCATTCTAGTTCCTAATAAGCCTATTGAACACTAAAAGCTACAAAAGAAAAAAAATATTTATAGTTAATCAATATGGTCCATAAAGAAAGTACAAACCAGTCATATCAAAACTGGTTTAACTGACTTCAAACTGATTTGACTAGGTTTTAAATGAGTATTATTTATTGAATATTTATATAAATATTTTAGAATATTTAACTATTAAATAGATATAGATGTTGTATTTTTTGAAGACAAAATATGAAATATTCTTTTAAAAATAATTTTTCCCATTTACAACCCACTGTTCACTACCAGTCATGACTAGGTTATTTAACCCTTTTATCCAATTGATTTGTTTTAAAAGACCTTTTTTTTCTCACCAGACCTCACAACAAATCTTAGCATATAGTAATATATTTCCAGGTTTTATGATTTAGAATTATGGAAGAGATGAAGAGCTTGGCTAACATTAGGATCATTATTCTCAACCCCTGTTTGATATTATTTTTTGTTCACCTGTCTTCTAGTCAAATACAATATTTTCTCTTTTTTGTATTGCAGATTTATGGATATCGATAAGATGAAAACATGTAACACTTGGGTTTGTTTAAAAATTGAACTGCAGAAAAAATTGCTGTTATATAACTTTAACTAAATTAACAAAAATGCAGAAATCTATTGATTGAAAAAGGTTATTGCTTTTAGAAAATATGTGCATGATTAGCTAAAATTATTTAAAATGTTTAAACATATGAAACTCAAAATTTATGGTCAATAATGTGTGTTTGTTTTGGACTACTTTAAACTGCATCAGGTTTTATTTGGCCTCAGAGCTTTTTGTATTATCTGATTATTATAGTCAAATAAGTAGGAAGGTGATATTTATTAAAAGAAAATATAATAAGAAACATCATCTAACATAGTTAAACTATTAAACTGAGGGGATATCTTATGGAAAGTATATGCTCAAGAAAGTTCAACAAATGCAGACAAACTGAGTCTGGCTTAATACTTCATCCTCTCATACATAGCTTAGTAGTGTCATTTCATGTCTCTTAAAAAGGTTATATAATCAATGGTTGCACGAATGACCAAAAAGAAGGGTAAAATAAATTTCTGAGAAGAGGAAGGGAAAAATAAAAAAAATCCAACTCTACCGACTATTAAAATCTTCTATTTATACTTTAATTTTTTTTTTAAATTATTATTTGAGGGAGAGAGAGAGAGAGTGAGCATGAGGGGGAGTGAGAGAGAGGGAGACACGGAATCTGAAGTAGGCTCTGGGCTCTGAGCTGTCAGCACAGAGCCTGACATGGGGTTCAAACTCATGAACCATGAGATCATGACCTGAGTCGAAGTCAGTCGCTTAACCCACTGAACCACCCAGGTGCTCCTATTTATACTTTTAACATCTCACTAATCCTTTCCATCTTTCCCTCTACACTGTCACAAACATAGTTCAGACCATCCCATCTTACTGTAAGTAAAAGCAAAGTCTCTAAATTAGTTTCCCTGTCTCAATTTGTAACCTCATATATTCTATTATTTATTATTTTTAATATAAAAACAGATAAAACATATCTGTAAAACCTAACAACATTCGATAAAATAAATGGCAATTAAATGACCTCCTAGTTCAAGAATTAGTGTATTTCCCTAGGTTACTCAAAGGATACCATTGTCTAGGAAAACCTCTCCTTACTCTCCTACATGAATTTTGTTATAACCATTTTCTCTATGTCTTTATTGCTTTCCTAACTCTATTTCCCTGAACAGAGTAACTTGCTTTTTCCTTTTACGGTAAACAGGATAATAATCTCCCAAAAATGTTCCTGTCTTAATCTCAGATATCTATAAATTTGTTACCTTACATGGCAAAAGGTCTTTGCAGATGTAATTAAGTTAAGGACCTGAGATGAGAGGATTATCCTGGATTACCAAAATGTGCCTAATTTAATCACATGGGGGCTTCAACTTGGAGCGAATTGTGACTATGGAAGGGAGGTACAGAGAGATGCAAAGTTGCTGACTTTGAAAACAGAAGAAGGGAACCAAGAACCAAAGAATATGGGCAGCATCTAATGGTTAAACAGACAAAGAAAGAGATTCTTCCCTAGAGCTGCCCAAAAGTAACACAGCTCTACCAACACTTTAATTTTAGTCCAGTGAGATCTATGTCCAAACATCTAACCTACAGAACTGTAAAATGATAAATTTGTAGGCTTTTTAATCTCCCAAATTAAGTTTATGGCAATTCGTTACAGCAGCAATAGAAAACTTTTAATGAAATATGATTGTTTAAATCAAAACAAAACTAGCAAATAAAAATAGCAAGTTGTAATAGAACTATATGTTTCTGAAATATTTATGTTTTCATAAAGTGGTAAAATAATAATTCCCATCAGAATTTGGCATGTTAAGGGTACATATTTTAACTTAAAGAAGATGGTCTAAAAGCCAATAGCAAAATTAAATTGGGAACCAATTGGGAAAAATAACAAAACAGTAGCATAAAATTTTAACAATATTGATAGTTAATTTGAATGTAAATGAATTAACTACTTCAACTTAAAACCAGGAATTGTCATTCTAGACACAAAATATTAAGAACCACTTATACTCTTCCTCCATGAAATGCAATGTAAATATAAAAATACTGATAGATTTAAGGCTAAAGAATGATAAAATGAGAAAATACTATGAAAACATTGAGAATAAGAAAGATAATTTGGTTATATTAAAGTCAGAAATATTAAAATTGAAGACACAAAAGGCATTACTTGAAATAAGGATGGGCATAATTTCTTAATTATAAAACTATGAACTTGTCAGGAAGACAAAATGATTCTTAATGCATACACATCTAATGAGAACAATTAATAAAGAAAAACAAGAAAACCTGAGTAGGAAATAAGCCAACCTACAGCATTAAAGATATTAACAACTCTTTACCAAAAAGTGCCACAAATATCTATCCAAAAAATCATCATATAGAAATCTGAACACTAATGATTAATTTACATTTACAGAATAATATTCAATACTGAAGAATTAATTTTTTTCAAGTGTTCATGGAACATTCACTATGGTAGTCTACACGTTACCCTTTAAATAAATTATATTATTTTTTTCCAGAATTTAAATCTTGCAGAATATATTCTTTGGGGGGAAAAAAACTGTAAATCACAAATCAATAATGTATCTTAGAAGTTTACAAATATTTGGAAATTAGGTAATACACTTTAAAATAATTAATGGATCCCAGAGGAAATAAAAAAAGGAAACAAACTAGTTAGAAACATATGGTAATGAAAATACAACACATGAAAATTTGTGAGATGCAATTAAGCCAGTGCTTATATTAACATTTACAGCTCTAAATGTTTATTTTAGGATAAATGAAAAGTTTAAAGTAACTCTCTATGTTTGCAGTTTACAGACTTAAAAAAAAAAATGTGTGAGCAAGTTACTATCAAAGTGTGTAGAATGAAGAAAGAAATGCAAATAAGAGTAGAAAGCACCAAAATAGAAAATAGACAAGCCATAGGAGAAAAAGATTAAAATACACCAATGTTGTTGCTTTTATGAACTTAACAAATATAAGTAAATCCCAGAGAAAATTATAAAGGAAAAAAGAGAGAAAATACTACCATCAATATCAAAAATGTAAGAGGATTTTTTACTACAAATCCTATGAACTTTAGAATGATAACGTTTAGGAGACAGTTCTTAATATACTTCTTGCACACCCTAGACTTGGGCAAAGCCCATGTTTGGATAAACAAATAGACCTGAACATTAGAAATAGTATATACTAGGGTACCTGGGTGGCTCAGTTGGTTAAGTGTCCGATTCTAGATTTCGGCTCAGGTCATGATCTCATGGTTCGTGAGTTCGAGCCCCACATCGGGCTTTGTGCTGACAGTTCAGAGCCTGCTTGGGATTCTCTCTCTCCCTCTCTGTCTGCCTTTCCTCTACTTGCTCTCTCTCTCTCTCTCTCTCTCTCAAAATAAATTAACATTAAAAAATATATTAAGAAAAAGAAATAGTGTATCCCTCCAAAGATATTTAGAGATGTACCTCTTTAAAGATGTCCTGCAATAGTAAAAAGAAAGAATTCTCCTTCTACCTGGAGACACTTGCTCACATTCTAGGATAATGTCTAAACTCTTGCCCTGGAGAGGAGGACAAGCAGATGTGCGAGAAGCTCCATGTAAATTCAGACTCCACATCTTCGCGTTTCTCTTCTCTGGTGCACCCACTACAAGTGCAGGTTACCTCTGGCCCTTATTTCATCATCCTTGAGGACTGGGCTGACATTAGATATTTCTCCTAGAGGTTTACGTTTATTTATTTATTTTTTCAGTAACAAACTGTCTTTGTCTCTTATCCAGGGACTTGTCCCCACATCAGCCTAACTTATTAGCCTCCAAGTAGGTAAAATTTCAAACTCCTTGCAGTAAGGATCAGAACGATGACAAAGGATTATTGTGAAAAGCTTTAGGCCAGTCAGTTCAACAACTTAAGTGAAGTGGTTTCCTATTGGCAAAATCTGGAACAATTTGAGCATGAAAATAAATGTGATAGTAATTAATTATAATACATTGAATAAGAAATAAAAATCCTGTTTGAATATAAAGACACAAATATATAAACCAATGAACAGTGAAAGTTCTCACAGTAAAATGACAGTAAAAACAAACTATGGAATGATTTAAAAATTGATTTTAAAATTAATGTGTAAAAATCTGATAAGATGCAGAGTATTTATATAGTCTCAGTTGGCTCTTACCAAAAAAAATTTTTTTTAATTCATAAAGGATAAATACTTCCCATTAGAGTGGAGGAACCTCAGGGACATATCCTTAACCAAGTGATCAAAGCTAACATCACCAATACTGTGCAAACCAATATATTGTGCCTCCTGCTATGATATACTGAAAAAACACGAAAATATCAGTTTTCAGTATTACCAGAATTATATTATTTAAATCTAAACATTCACTACTCTGTAAAACTTTTGAAATAATTACTATTTCCATGGGTTTAAAAATGAGAAAACTATGTTGACTCAGTCACAAGCAAAGGTAATGAATGACAGAGTTTTCCAAAACAGGTTGGTACCAAATTGGGCCTATAGCCTTTTTATAACTAAAGGGTAACTTAATCATAGCCACTGCAGATTTGATTATGGCAAAGCTGAGTAGGTAGTTGCACCAGAGATCTTCTGGCTCCCAAACCCAAAATATTTAATATTTGTTAAAACTATTTATATAGTTTGAAATATTTGGCCTTTTACAACAAAAGTTTTCTAATACTTGCCTTTGAAGATACAACATTTTGTATGTTCTTGCATACTAGCTTTTAACAAAAAAATAATTCAAATTTCAGTTTAACAGATTAAAATGATTCTATTAGCTCATGTACCACCATTAGAGTTACATATCATATTCAAACTTGAGAGAATTTCATAAGATTTCATAAGTAAAATATATGATATAGGACAATATATTGTTAAATTACATCTGACTAATTTTTAAAGTAATGAATAATTTTGGACTTTTTGGATAGATGTATCTTATTAAGGCAGTACATTTAAATATTTTACTTTTTATTATTTTATGTTATGCTATGTTATGTTATGCTATGTTATATTATGTTATAGAAAGTGCAAATGGGGTAGAGGGGCAAAGGTAGAGAGAAAGAGAATCTTACGGAGCCTCCACACTCAGTGTGAAACCTGACGCAGGGCTCGATCCCAAGACCCTGGGATCATGGCCTGAGCTGGAATCAAAGAGTTGGTCATTCAACTGACTGAGCCACCCTGGAACCCCTAAAACTGCATTTTAAATATATTTTTCAACATAAGCAGAAGTAAAAGCTATATATGATTGTATTATGGATGGGTGACATTATATAAGAAGGCTAATTTCTCAAGTATAAGAATTGAACCTGCTCATTAATAGACAAGGAGATATCCACTGGAAATAAGAATGGAAATTGCCCATTGCTTTTTAAAGTTGATTATTGATTGTAAAGCTATATTATTACTTGTTTAGGATTCTTTGATTATAAAAACAGGCATAAAATCAAGTTAAATTAAAGCTAAAAAGTTAAATAATAAGAAATAATATGGGGTGATTCTCAAAATCAAAGAAATATTGTGGGAAGGAAATGATCCAGAAAAGGAATTGAAAGTTTATAGACTCTGTGGACATGATTTTCTGAATCCTTGTGTGAAAGAGTAACTAGAACTTTTGCTTGTTTAAAATTGAGATTCCCTGGAAATAATCTTAATAGATTTGCTTGGATTAAATATCCGTACATTCAGTAGGAGAGTAGAGGAAAATGTGACTGACAAATCCCACTGATGGTGTGAAGGGATTGATATTAAAAAAAAAAAAAAACTGAATTGCCAAAAGTCTTTTCATCTATAACTTATTTTTGAAATTATCCTAATTTATATTTTTAGTGACATTAAAGAAATTAGTTAATCCATACTGTCATTATATTTTCAGAGAAGACAGAAAACAATTGCCACCCTTATACTGTAATCTCCAATTTACAGTGAAAATCATCTTTCTGTCCCACATTTTTGGTAAATCCTAGAAATTCCAAACATCTTTCCCCATAACAAGCTCCCTACCATCTCAAAAACCAGTGATATGCAATACATTTATAATAATTTTATCCACCATTCATTCAATAGGTATGTAATAAATACGGGGAAGGAATAAATATTCAAAGACTGACTTTATGTGAAAGGTATGCTATTGTATTTAATCGTCAAAGGCATGCTCTGAGACAGGCATTAATATCACCAATTTATTAATAAGACAGACAAAATTCAGAGAGAGTAAGTAATTACCTTAATGATACATAATAAGCAGGAAGAATTTGTATGCAAAAACAAAACAAAACAAAACAAAACACACCTTCTTTCCTTTATACCACTTTGTTTTTTTCTGCTAGCTCACATAGATAATGTAAATGTGAATATGATGTTGTCTTTAAATAGTAAAATAGAGTGTGTAAATAAAAATGTACAGAAGTGCTGTGTGTAAAAGTATAGACATGCTTTCAGGGGAAGAAGAATTTGTTTTGCTGTGGGAAGTTAATCAAACGATTCTTAGTGAGAAGCTTGCCATTGGATGACAGCAATTATTGTTAAAGACACATATCTGATGAAAAAATATTTCAGGTGGAAGGCATATGTTGAGGTAAAGTATTTAGATAGCATGTTTGGCCAGAGATTAACTTGCATGGTTTCTAAAATAAGAATAATGAATACAATTTTAAACTAGCTTAAACAAAGTGCTGACTATATACAAAGGGAAAGCATTTTTTTTACTATGAAAATGTCCTAAAAGGAAAAATATCAGAGAAATTGTTTTCATTAGTATACTTAATAAACCATAGTCATGTAATATTAAAAACTGTAGCAGAAAGTTTCCATTCTACATCTCCAATATGGTAATTATAATCAATTTCAATGAAAATACTTCCTATTTTAGTTTTACAAAGAAAAAAATTATTACTATAATGTTAGTCATGTTTTAATATATTATTTTGATTCTTTTTTTTTCATGAATTCTCCCCAAAAGTTAGTGAATTTTTTCAGCTATCCTCTATCTGGTTTTTAAGAAATTCTTTTGGAGCTAAAGAAGTGCCTTCCAAACTTCAGAGAATTTTATAAACAACAAAGGTAGCATTTTATCTGCCCCCACTTTGCACTCTACTTCCTCACAGAAGTGAGGAGGCCAAGTCTTTTGGGGATCTGGGCTTTACCTTTCTTACAAGAAGGTTATTTTCCAATATTGGACAAATACAGAGTTTTCCAAAGAGGCCTATTTCATTCAGGTTGTATGATTAATGTCAAGGTCCCAGAAGGTCATTATCTCTTTTAAGTCGGTCAGAATGACATCTGCCTCAAGCAACCTAGAGGCACAGCTGATTGTTCTAGTTTCATGGTAAGAATATAAGCTCTTCCTGTAACTTTGGATTTAAGTCAGTGTAACTATTTAGTGCCAAAAGAGATGAATTTGGGAAGAAGTGGGAAGAAATACTAAGTTTGCTTAATTGAAATATAATTAGATTATAAGTAGAAATATACATAAATAACTCTTAAAATATGATTTTCAGTTTCAAAACAACATCATTGGCAAGTTGGATGAAACAACATCATTGGCGAGTTGGAAATATTCTATAAGTAGACACATACATAAATAACTCTTAAAATATGTATGATTTTCAGTTTCAAAACAACATCATTGGCGAGTTGGAGTGTTCAAGTGAACACTCCATGTCAATGTTTCATGACTAGGTTTCTGTATTTTATTTTTCCAAACACTGCTCATCTTTGTATACTTAAAAAAAAGCAGGAAAACACCAGAACTAATAGTCCCATTAGAGATCACATTCACTAAGAATTTGTTATGATACTTATTATTCCTATTGTTGTCAGCTCTGGCCCAAGTATGGACAAAATCTTTACTCTCAGTTCCCATTACACAACTGTTTTCCTTACAATGCGCTTAGCATGCAATCAATAAAGTGAATAGAATGTGGTGCTTCTTTTTGGAGAAGGTATGGAAGATCCTAACTAAAGCAGAGAGGGAAGTACAGATTCTACAATAATCTAAAAGTTTATTTACCAAGCTTCCCCTAAATTAAAGCCTTAAAAAAACAAACAAACAAAACAAGAATCCTTTTGCAATTGGGAAATAATCTATCCTACTTCACAAGACATGGGTTGCTGGGAAGCTAGATCATGAGATCAAACCTGGGCCAGTGTAGTAACTCTGCACTACAAAATATACCATTGTCTCAAAACTGGAAGCAGAACCCTGATGCAGATATTGCTACTACAATTCAGGCAGACCATTTCTGTATGTACAGTAGGATATCAGACCAGCTGCAGGATTCTGCCACCTACTGACCAATGTGGATGGTCACATTGGTGGATGTGGACGGTTGATTGTAGAAGACATGAGAAAGCTCCATGGTTTCTTTTTTTTTTTTTTTTTTTTAATTTTTTTTTTTAATGTTTATTTATTTTTGAGACAGAGAGAGACAGAGCATGAACAGGGGAGGGGCAGAGAGAGAGGGAGACACAGAATCTGAAACAGGCTCCAGGCTCTGAGCTGTCAGCACAGAGCCCGACGCGGGGCTCGAACTCACGGACTGTGAGATCATGACCTGAGCCGAAGTCAGACACTCAACCGACCAAGCCACCCAGGTGCCCCAGGAACCTCCATGGTTTCTAACAATGTTATTTACCTTGCTTAAATATAAATAATCTCTTTATTCAACTCAGATGTATAAGGAATCAGTAAATTTACTTTAATCTTTTAAATCACTTATTTAGACTACCAAAGACATTCTTAATTTCTTTGTGTTTTTTATCTCTAGCATTTTTTTTTTTTTTTTTTTTAGTTCTTTCTTAGGATTTCCATCTCTCTGCTTACACTGCCAATCTGTTCTTGCCTGCTGTCTACTTTATCCAGTAGAGTCCTTGGAATATTAACAATAGTTGTTTTAAATTCCTGCTCAGATAATTCCAACACTCCTGTCATGTCTGGTTCTGATGCTTGCCCTGTCCACATTGTATTTTCTTTTTCTTTCAGTATGACTTAATATTTTCTTGAGAGCCAGACACATAGTACCAGGTAAATAAAACTGCTGTAAATAAGCCTTTAGTCATGTGGTGGTAATGTGTGGGAAGAGGGGAAGCATTCTATGGTCTTATTAGGTCTTAGTTGTTTTGTTTTTTTTTTTTAATTTTTTTTAATTAAAAAAAATTTAATGTTTATTTTTTGAGAAAGACAGAGTATGAGTGGGGGACGGGCAGAGAGAGAGAGAGACAGGGAGACATAGAATCCAAAGCAGGCTCCAGGCTCTGAGCTGTCAGCACAGAGCCCAACATGGGGCTCGAACCCATGGACTCTGAGATCATGACCTGAGCTAAGGTCAGATGCTTAACCGACTGGGCCACCAAGGTGCCCCTAGGTCTTAGTTTTTTAGTGAGTATAGGCCTCTGGACTGTGAGCTTCACAATTGTTTTTCAGTTTTTTTCTCTTCCCTTAGTTGGGACAGGTTAGCTATTGTGGGCTGGAGTTGGGTATTTCCCATCTCCAGGCTCAGATAATACCCCTACAGGTTAGGCTTCTTGTTAAAAAAGAACAGAATGTTCTGGCATATTTCTAAATGGTTCCTTTTCCTCTCCCTCTTGCCAGAAGCATGAGTGGATTTCTCTCTGATATTTACTGTGGGAACCTGGTCCAGTTCCTGGAGGTAAGTATCACAATATCATGGTGGCCTTCAAAGAGTAGGTCTGGAGTGGTCTGCACTGAGCCTCCGGCAAGTCACAGTTACAAGTTAGGTTTTGCAACTTGGGCTCTGGTTCCCACAGCTGTTTCTGCCCCTGAGTCTCTGCTCCAGTAAGCCATGACTGTTTTCACCTGTGTCTTTCCAATTTGGGGGGCAGAGGTTTCATTTACTCTGTGTCATCCCCTCTCTTAGGGAGCAAAGGACAGTTGTTATTTTCAGTCTGTTGGGCTTTCCACCTGTCAGGCTAGAGTGGAGATTTCCAAGTTCCCTACATGTGGAACTGAAAACCAGAACCAATAGTTCGTTTTTGACTAATTCTTTTACCCGACATAACCTTTAATTATAAATCGAAGTATCTAGTGAACAGATTAACCATTGCTTCCCTGTTGTCAGTTTCTTTCAAATTTTATCAATCTACACTACAAATACGCTTTCTACATTCACTATGATTTTTATAAATCGCTTGAGCCTCCCATCGCAGTGCCTCTCATATAAGAACTTTTAGATTCTAAAATGAGAATTGTGTCCTAGGTAATCATTTCACCATCCTTGTGGCAGGCCTATCTAGTCTAGAAGATAAAAATCACAGAAAAAGAACCCTAAAATATTTCTCAAGGGCAGTTCATGATTTTCTTGTATTAGTTTTCTTACTGGACAATCCATCTGGACATTTTTTTTACTGTCCTACATGATGATAAGATTTGTAACAATTCACTGCATAAATGGAATGTAACTTAAGATATTCCATATAATAATAGTAACAATTCAATTCAGAAACATGAGACTGTTTTCACATCATCACATACTTAACCCTCCCTCCTAAACCCCTTAATTTGCACTTAAGAAAAGGTTGTAATATAGATGTCTTGAATCTCTTCTAGTCCAAAAGTGAACCACATTTATAAACCACCAAAGTTGGTTTAAAAAGTATGGCAAAATGGGGCACCTGGGTGGCTCAGTCGGTTGAGCGTCCGACTTCAGCTCAGGTCATGATCTCACAGTCTGTGAGTTTGAGCCCCGTGTCGGGCTCTGTGCTGACAGCTCAGAACCTGGAGCCTGTTTCAGATTCTGTGTCTCCCTCTCTCTGCCCTTTCCCCACTCATGCTCTGTCTCTCTCTGTCTCTCAAAAATGAATAAACGTTAAAAAAATTGAAAAAAAAGTATGGAAAAAAAAGTATGGTTGATATTTTGTTATAAACAGTTTAACATTTGTTAATGCCATTTCACCATTAAATGTGTAGTCACTATAAGCTACTTATTCTCCTTTGTTTTTGATTAAGCATACTATTTAATATTTAAATTATGTTTAATAATATGGGTTTGGAAGAAGACAGAATTGGGTTTATTTGGATTCCAACTCAAACATTTAGTAGATATTCAACATTTAACAATCTTCTTAATCCCTGTAACGTTCAATTTACTCATGGAGTTTACAGGTTGGTTAACAAGACTGCATATTCCAATTAAGGTTTCATCAAATTTTAAAGAAAATGGCTATAGGTAATCAAATAAAACATTTAAAATATATATCCAACATTGGCTGAAATAACATTGATATTAAGGAAAAAAAGCCCTAAGGAAATAACCTAAATTCCTCTATAACAGAAAAGTAATTTGATAAATAAAAAAATAAAAAAAGTTGTATACATAGGTACAATTTAGGAAAGTACAATCAAAATGGTTATAATTAAATAAAATAATTAAAATGGTTATAATTATATGAAATATTGTTATGCCACTTTTTAATAATTACTGACTTTTTAATCTGATGAGAGCATTAATTTTAAGTATTTAGCTTAGAAATTATATAGCGAATTACGGAAAACTGAATGTTTAATGACTTTAGATGGAGGAAAATTTGGGGGGAAGGCAAAAATAAATATATAGGATAAGCAGGGAATCATGCAGATATTCTTGTAGAAGGTCTATCATTTTTCCCATTTTAGAGATAAAGAAATTGAACTATAAGTACTATATCCAAAGATACAAAACTAATAAGGTTCAAAATTGCATCAAAATTTTGTGTGAATGTGGAGATAACTATATTAACTATCAGAATTAAGAAACTTAGAGGATGAACGTTAATTATACTTCAACTGTGAAATGTAGTCAAGCTTTATTTCACATTTCTGTCACAATTCTCATTAAGAATTCCAGGTGGTCTTGTTTAGAAATTATCAAGATTTTCAAGATATTTTGGAACAATGTTTCTGAAGCAGACAGGTTTGATTAGATCCTATGGAAGCATACAACTTTTTTCCCATGCTCCCAAGGGAAGCTAAGAAATTATCTCAGCAGAAAATCCCCTGTAAGTGGATCTTTCAGCACTCACAAGGAGAAAGAGCAGGAGTTGGCATAATAGAAGTTTGATGATACCAAAGAAACACATGTGAAAACATACATCCCAGTTAAATCAGTCAGATGAGTTGGAAATTCATAATCATGCCTCACTAACAGAATAATCCCATGGAATTTAAATTTCATGTCCAAGGAGAAAGAAAAATATGGCAAAATTTTTATTGTCTGTGTTTATTCTTGACTGTATAAAATCCCGCAAGGTACAATGCTGAAAAAGCAAAAAGGGAGCGCCAACGTGATGCAAATATTATTAAGTAAAGGAAGTATCTACTTAATGTAGATATTAAGTGCAGGAAGCACTCCCAGCACCAACCCTAGAGGAATTAAAGAGAATTGGGGTATCATAAACTAGAATATCACATGGGGAGCCTCATAGGACTGGTTCGGGTACCTCTGAGGTGGAATGATATATTTGGAGCTGGAAAAGCCAAAAGGAGCTTGGAAACTTCAACTACAGATTTCTTCTTTTTGGGGGGCAACACTGAAAAAACTGTTTCCCAACTGTTCTTAATTCTCAGTAAAAACATTGTTTCTTATGTTTTATCTACTGTTTTTGTTTTTTAGGCCAATTGGTCAATCTGGTTTTGGCTGCGCTGGAAGTCCAGAAGTTGTTTGTATTAGAATAATTTAATTTACAAAATTCAACAATTTCAAAAGATGCTCCAAGTTTTAGTTTGGTCCAAAATATTTAGGAGAATAAAAGATTCAGTGGCATATGAGCTTATATAAATGATTATAATTTCAATTAAGCATGAAGTAGGATCTAGTAAAATTTTAATACAAATTAATAACATTTTCCCAATTTAAAACAAGAACCTCAAAATAAACTTTAAGTCAAGTTTGGAATGATTTTTTGGTAAACACTGTTCCGAAGTTACCAAGAAATACCATTTGCCTCATTTTCATAATCAGATACCTGTGATTCACTTGAAGAATTCTGTTCCTGATAGCAAGTGTTTTCTCTTAAATTGAAAAACAAATGAACATTTAGTTGCCCTCACATTTATGTTTACGCTTCGCTCCAGAAGTTGTGTAATTCCTTGGTGTAATTATAAGACGTCAACACTGGTCTTCCCATTTTACCTGTCTTCTCGGTTAACTAGTTTCTTCTCACTTATGACAGATTTTAATATTTCTATTGGGCTTTACCTCACCTACATCCAAATTGAATTCATGAGGTCATTTTGTTTTGTGCTGGTTAACATTTGGACTTTTTTTTTTGCCATAAACAAATTAACCTCTCAACCTATCTTTCCCCTGCTTTAAGAAAAGTCGGTTCCATAGAAAGCAACATTTCAATTCAAATAATAAACTTATAGCAGTGTGAAATATGTTCTCAAAAATACCACAGTGAAGAGTATCGACAAATTGTTTAAAATTCCTTCTCCTTAGCTTATAAAAAAAAGTACAAACACTTCAATATGTCAGAACTATTTCTCATAAACCGTCTTTTGGTTTTAATATCTTTACTCACAAATGCTTTCTATTTAAAAAATGAGACTGAATCTTCTGTTCCTTTAAAACTATTTAGATATGTAAGCTTTTACCTATTAGCTGGTATTTTTTTAACCTCATCTGAATATAAATGTTTTTTTAAATTTCATCATTCATTGATACCACTGACTATACAAATGGAAATATATATATGTAAAATATCATATAGGCAATGCTAAATCAAATGTGTATTCATCAAAGTATTTTGAAGTTTCCTACATAACAAGCTTATTCTAGGTATTGAGGAAAAGTTTGGAATATGAAAATTCTCTACTCTCAGGGAATACACAATCACTTAAGAGGCAGACAAGTGAAAAGATTATTCTATTTCACTGGCATAAGTGCCACACCAAAAAATGCATAATAGGTAAGCGGCCACAAAATAGTCACTTACTGCTGATGAATGAAGTTAATCTAGAGAAGGGGAAGCCTAGAATGTGCTGTAAAAGTTAAATAGCATGTCACTAAACGAGATGCTTCAAGTGGGAGGAAGGGAGAGCATCTAGGCAGGGGAAGCAGAACTGAAACTGTACACACGAAGAAGCACAGATCAGTAGTAGTTCTGTGAGACAGGAGCACAAATACCAATGGGGGTTGAGAGGGAAGAGATAATTTTGGGAAGAAAGTCTAGGGCAGGTTGATGAAGCTTTTTGAACATGACATTAGTGGATGGACTTATCCCATATGGAACGGAAATACAGTAGAATATTGCAAACAAGGGGATGACATGATAACATGTGTACCTTAGCTTTTGTGAAAACAAAGGTTTGGAAGAATGCAAGTCTGGAGGGAGAGCACAATTAATATAAATAAGAATACGCAAAAGTAATATTATAGTGTTGTGTCACTTTCTCCCTGAAGGCCCGTAAGAGCTTTTCAAAAATCATATAAAATATGAACCCAGAAGAGTCTGCATGATTAGATTACAGAATTAAATAGCAACTCAAAGATCACAAATTCCAAAAGGTATTCTAAATAGTGCATTATTTTCTGCCGTTACTAAGTGGAAAAATATATTCCAATCTTATCTGATCAACCAGCTTCATTAGAAATAGCAGATAGTGTTTCCAGCTGACTATTAAATGTGCATCTGTTAGGTTTCATTACTATTATTAAAGTAGCATTATCAGTTTTGCTCCTTCCAAGTCAAAACAGTCTATTCACTAGATAAGATCAGCCAAGTTTTTGTTCCTAACATCACACTTAAAACAACTCCCTGTCCTCAACTGTTTGATAGTGGTTTTTGAAAAGTATTTTTATAATACAGACAAAAATCAGCTATAAAAGATCCATGTATAGTACATGCTTAAAACATAATGAAATGTGAATCTGGAATTGAAGAAAAATTCAAAAATACATAAAGAGAATCTGAGAAGAAATATTATTCCCGGAAATAATAGTTACACAGTTTGTAATATTCAGCTATTTATCGTGCTTTTTGCTTTTAAATCAACTTGATATAATTTTCGGACCACATGATACTCAGATAGGCAAGTCACTTTATGTCTAGTACAACTCTGGCACATATAACATGAACTGGATTAGAAGTAACCAGTGATTACAGTCTGGGTTTGTTATTGTGACTGCCAGAGACATAAATGGTCATAACGATTTTCCTTCAACCTTGCTTCTCTTTGTTAAAAAAAAAGATATTTATAGTTTGAAAATGCTTATTTTCAAATGTGTTGTTTTCAGATAATTTTCCATAGTGACATATTTTTGATACAAATAGTTTAGATTGTTTAAATGTATAAGCAAAGGCAGTTGAAAATTATGACCTATTAATATACTATTTGAGATGTTTATTATGACCAGATAGAAACTTTATCTCTCAAGTGATGGGATTTGTAAACAAATGTAAATTTTTAAAATTCTTTTATGAAAATAAGGCTAATTTTGGGGCGCCTAGGTGGCTCAGTCAGTTAAGCGGCTGACTTCGGCTCAGGTCGTGATCTCATGGCTTGTGGGTTCGAGCCCCGTGTCAGGCTCTGTGCTGACAGCTTGGAGCCTGGAGCCTGCTTCGGATTCTGTGTCTCCCTCTCTCTCTGCACCTCTCCTGCTCACACTCTCTCACTTTCAAAAAACTAATAAACACTAAAAGAAAAAGAAAAAGAAAAGAAAAGAAAAGAAAAGGAAAGAAAAAAGAAACGAAGACTCATTTTTTTGAGAAACTATTTGATATTTTTTCTCATAAATTACAGTATTATTTCATTGAAATCATAATGCCATCTCCAAATTAATTAGAGCAATAAAGTGACTCATGCTCTATTCAGACTTAATGGTTACCCTTATGGCCTCCTAGTCATGATGCTCTGAAAGAATAATGACGTGAGGGACTGAGAGGGGACAAAGAAAATTCTTGCATTCTCTTTGGGGAATGAGAGAGACAAAATACAGACAATCAGTAAATAGTATAAACTCAGCCTTCTGGACTTTTTCTTGGTCACACGTACTTGAAACAAGTAACTGTTCAGCTGATTCTGTTATTACACAGACACCTCTCTGAAAAGGGAACAGAGTTGGTGATGAAAAAGACAAAACCTGAAATTACACAATTAATTACAAGCCATTTCTCCTATGGCTATATATTACACCTAGGAGAGTCTGAGCTTAAAGGTTATACTACTAATTCTCTGTTCAAATGGTACTTTTATTACCCATTAAATATCACTCAGTGTGTGATTATTTTTACCCTTGACTTAGAAATTGTGAACCTGAGACATTAAAATGGGTTAGTGGCTCTAAATCAGACAATACATAAAAACTCCCAACTAATTGGTTTTTATAAATTGTTTGGCATCCAGATGCATTGAAAAATGAGTACTTAGCTTCAGGAAGAAACAGGTTAAATAAACTTATGACATACAATAGGAAAGTTATAAAATATCAGTTTGTATACTCATCTTCTGTTTAACGTCTTTATCTTGACCACCATTTAGCTATTGTATAGTGAGGAAACTCTAAATATGTTAGTCTACTGATAGTCCTTCATATGTACCATTGGGTACCTTAAATTTTATAGGAATGAGTGCATTTTAAAGGAAATGTTTATATTGCACAATAAAAGGAAAAAGGATATACACAAGGGCCTAAAAGTAAGGAGCAAATCCCAACAAAATATGCCAAAAGCCCTTTGATAGCAGATGTGAGTCTTTCTCACTTTTATATATTCAAAGTGTAAAAATAATTGGTCAACACACAGATATTGTGTATATAATACAGAAAAAAAAATAGGACCTACACTTAGACAGCATACAAGTACCTCTTAGGGATACATACTATCAGGATGCTGATATAAAATGCCTAAGAAATTAAGAAGTGCAGCGGGGTCAGAGGGCAAACAGCACAAAAAGAGGTATCTCAAAATTTGTATTTTCATGTTTGAATCTAATAAAGCCTTATCCCATTTAAAAGCTAGCATGGAAATGATGAATCTTTATACTGTACATCTGAAATTGGATATTACACTGTATGTTAACTAAACGGAATCTAAGTGAAAACTTAAAAAAATAACATGTGTCTGTGTAACTCTATATCTATCAATCACCTGTCGACCATCTATATCTACACACATACATTGGGGTCTTGAATAATTACTGCATAGAAGGTAACTAATAAAATTTTACATGATTTTATGGTATAGTAACCAATATGACGTGAGGTCAACAAAGTCCGAAGTTGGGGCATTCAACAGAAGTTCCCAAGAAACACTCTTTGCCACTCCACATTGAGGAGACAATAATATAGATGAACAGATTGTGCTGCTTCATGTCTTTTTCTAGAACTACATGCACTATTAAAGTCCATAGTATGCATTTCAAATAACTTTAAATAAGCATCACAGAATTAATTGGTAATTTTTAATTTTTATGTATGTTCCTCCTCTAGAACAATTTTTGGTATTATTAAAATTAAATTGACATAAATTGCACTTTATGTCTATGAGGGCACCATGTGGTTATTCACTGTATTGCTAACTGACCCTACATAGAAATGGTTTTATGTGTTTTAGCTACATATCTCTAAAACATTAGAATGAAGCATATGATTTATATCATAAAACAGTAAAAAATTCTTTTAAATTGAAAAGCATACAGTACTATTTAGAACTATATTACAAATAACAGGAAGTGGGGAGTAAGTATGCATCATCCATTTTCATAACTATCACGTTCATGAAGTAGCAATAAGCCAGGCACTTCAGAATAATTGGAGATCCTTGCCACTTGCAGTGTTCTATACAGAACAAGCCAATAATTTTTGAAATATATTTTTCATTGCAAAGAGTGTTAATTACCCATCTGCTGTTTGCCTTCTTGGAAAACGGTGGTATATATAATTTAAGCAAGAGTTTGTTTATTGCTAGCCTACTGTAAAATAATTTTTAAAAATCAGACTAATCGAAAATGGTGTGCTTTGTCAATAAAGTTACTTCACAGAAGACCATGGGGGGAAGGGAAGGAGAAAGAAATAATTACAGAGAGGGAGGGAGGCAAACCATAAGAGACTCTTAAACACAGAGAACAAACTGAGGGATGGAGGGGTTGGGGAGAGACGAAAATGGGTGATGGGCATTGAGAAGGGCACTTGTTGGGATGAGCACTGGGTGTTGTATGTAAGCAATGAACCACGGGAATCTACCCCAAAAACCAAGAGCACATTTTACACACTGTATGTTAGCCAGTTTGACAATAAGGTATATTAAGAAAAAGATGTACATGTTAATTTCCTTTAAGTAAAACTTCCATATTGAACTGTAAGAATATACTATATGTAACAGAAATTGTAAATTTTTATTGTTATAGAAGTTATTTATTTACAAAGAAGATTTGTTCTTAAACATCTTATTTAATGATCCAAATCATTGATATCTAATAGAAAACATAATCATATTCAAAAGAAAACATTTCCTGGAAACACATTTCATTTTATTTTATTTTTATATTTTAGTTAGTTAATATACAATATAACATTGGTTTTAGTAGGATTCGGCGATTCATCACTTAACACGCAACACCCAGTGCTCATCACAACCAGTGCCCTTCTTACTACCCATCACCCATCTAGCCAATCTCCCACCTACTTCCCTACATCAACACTGTTCTCTATCTTTAAGAGTCTCTTGTGGTTTGTTTCCCTTTCCGCTCTCATCCCCACCCTCCCATATATTCATCAGTTTTGTTTCTTAAATTCCACATAGGAGTGAAATCGTATGATCTTTGTCTTTCTCTCATTGACATATTTTGCTTAGCATGATACATTTTAGCTCCATTCACGTCATTGCAAATGGCAAGCTTTCATTTTGTTTTTTGAATGGCTGAGTAATATTCCATTGAATATATATACCACCTCTTCCTTATCCACTTATCAGTCGATGGATATTTGGGTTCTCTCCATAGTTTGGCTATTATTGATAATGCTGCTATAATTATTGGGGTGCATGTATACCTATGAGTCTGTATTTCTGTATCCTTTGGGTAAATACTTAATAGTGCAAATGCTGGATCATAGGGTACTTCTATTTTTAGTTTTTTGAGGAACAACCATAGTGTCCTCCAGAGTGGCTGCACCAGTTTGCATTACCACCAGCAGTGCAAGAGGGTTCCCCTTTCTCCACATCCTCATCAACACCTGTTGTTTCTTGTGTTGTTATTTTTTACCATTCTGACAGGTGTGAAGTAGTATCTCATTGTGGTTTTGATTTGTATTTCTCTGATGATGAGTGATGTTGAGCATCTTTTCATGTGTCTGTTAGCCATCTGGATGTTTTCTTGGTAAAAGTGTCTATTCATATCTTCTGGCCATTTCTTAACTAGGTTGTTTGCTTTCTGGGTGTTAAGTTTGATAAGTTCTTTATAAATTTTGAATACTAACCTTTTATCAGATATGTCATTTGCTAATATCTTCTCCCATTCCGTAGGTTGCCTTTGAGTTTTGGGATTGTTTCCTACATTGGGCAAAAGATTTTTATCTTGAGGTCCGAATAGTTCATGTTTGTTTTCATTTCGCTTGCCCTCAGTGACAAGTCTAGTAAAAAGTTGCTCTAGCTGAGGTCAAACAGGTTTCTGCCCGTGTTCTCCTTTAGTATTTTGATGATTTCCTGTTTTACATATAGGTATTTCATCCATTTGGAATTTATTTTGTGTATGGTGTAAGAAAGCGGTCCAATTTCATTATTCTATATGTCACTGTCCATTTTTCCCAACACCAGTTGTTGAAGAGATTGTCTTTTTTCCATTGGATATTCTTTCCTGCTTTGTCAGAGATTAGTTGTCCATATAGTTGTGCATCCATTTCTGGGTTTTCTGTTCTGTGCCATTGATCTGTGTAGTTGCTTTTGTGCCAGTACCATGCTATCTTGATAACTACAGCTTTGTAATATAGCTTGAATTCTGGAATCATGACGCCTCCACGTTTGTTTTTCTTTTCCGGGATTGCTTTGGCTATTTGGGGTCTTTTGTGGTTCTATACATATTTTAGGATTGTTTGATCTAGCTTTGTGAAGAATGCTGGTGGTGTTTTGATAGGGACTGCATTAAATGTATAGATTCCTTTGGGTAGTATAGACATTTTAACAATGTTTATAGTTCCAACCCATGAGCATGAGTTTTTTTCCCATTTCCTTGTGTCTTCTTCAATATATTAGTAAGTCTTCTACAGTTTTCAAAGTACAGATATTTCACCTCTTTGATTAGGTTTATTCCTAGGTATCTTATTGTTTTTGGTGAAATTGTAAATGGAATTGATTCCTTGCTTTCTTTTTCTGCTGCTTCATTATTGGTGTATAGAAATGCAACAGATTTATGCACGTTGATTTTATATCCTGCGACTTGGCTGAATTCATTGGGTAGCGATTTTTTGGTGGAGTCTTTTGAGTTTTCTACATAGAATATCATGTCATCTGCAAATAGTGAAAGTTTGACTTCTTCTTTGCCTATTTGTATGCCCTTTATTTATTTTTTCTGATTGCTGAAGCTAAAATTTCCAGCACTATATTAAACAGTAATGGTGAGAGTGGTCATCATCGTCTTGTTCCTGACTATAAGGAAAATGCTCTGAGATTTTCCCCATTGAGGATATTAGCCGTGGGTCTTTCGGATAAGACCTTTATTATGATCTTGAGTATGTTCTATCTATACCTACTTTGTTGAGGGTTTTTTATCAAGAATGGATGCTGTACTTTGTCAAGTGCTTTTTCTGCATTTATTGACAGAATCATATGGCTCTTATCGTTTCTTTTATTAATTGGTACATCATGTTGATTGATTTGCAAATACTGAACCAGCCCTGCATCCCAGGAATAAATCCCTCTTGATCATGGTGAATAATTCTTTTAATGTACTATTGAACTTCATTTGCTAGTATCTTTTAGAGAATTTTTGCATCCAGGTTCATCAGAGATATTGGCCTGTAATTTTCCTTTTTAGTGAGATCTTTCTCTGGTTTTGGAATCAAAGTAATGTTGGCTTCATAGAATAAGTTTGGAAGTTTCCTTCCATTTCATTTTTTTTTTTTTTTTGGAACAGTTTGAGAAGAATAGGTATTAACTCTTCTTTAAATGTCTGGTAGAATTCCATTGGGAAGCCATATGGCCCAGGACTCTGATTTGTTGTGAGATTTTTGATAAATTTTTGATAAATTGAATTGATTCAATTTTGTTGCTGGTTATAGGTCTGTTGAAATTTTCTATTATTCTTGTTTCAGTTTTGGTGGTTTGTGAGTTTCTAGGAATTTGTCCATTTCTTCCAGATTGCCCAGTTCATTGGTATATAATTTTTCATAATATTCTCTTACAATTATTTGTATTTCTGTGGTGTTGGTTGTGATCTCTCCTCTTTCATTTGTGATTGTATCTATTTGGGTCCTTTCTCTTTTCTTTTTGATAAATCTAGCTAGGGGTTTATCAATTTTGTTAATTCTTTCAAAGAACCAGCTCTTAGTTTCATTGATCTGTTCTACTGGGGTTTTTTGTTTGTTTGTCATTGTACCACTTATGTCTGCTATAATCTTTATTATTTCCCTTCTCTGCTGGCTTTAGGCTTTGTTGTTCCTTTTCTAGCTCCCATAGGTGTGAAGTTAGACTGTGTATTTGGGACCTTTCTTGCTTCTTGAGATAGGCCTGAACTGCAGTATATTTTTCTCTTAGGACTGCCATTGCTGCATCCCAAACAGTTTGGACTGTCCTGTTTGCATTTTCATTTGCTCCCATGTATTTTTTAATTTCTTCTTTAATTTCCTGGTTAACACATTCATTCCTTAGGATGTTCTTTAACCTCCATGTATTTAAGGACTTTCCAATTTTATTCTTGTGGTTGACTTCAAGTTTCATAGCAGTGTGATCTGAAAAATATGCACAGTATGATCTCAATCTTTTTGCACCTATTGAGGGCTGATTTGTCTCTAGTATGTGATCCATTCTGGAGATTGTGCCAGGTGCACTGGAGAAGAACATGCATTCTGCTGCTTTAGGAGGAAATGTTTTGATATATTAAGTCCATCTTGTCCAATGTGTCAGTCAAAGCCATTATTTCCTTGTTTATTTTCTGCTTAGATGATCTGTCATCCATTGCTGTAAGTGGGGCATAAAGACCCCTATTATTAATTTAGTATTTTCAAATGAGTTTCTTTATGTTTGTTACTAATTGTTTTATATAATTGGGTTCCACCAAGTAGGGGGCATAAAAATTTACAACTGTTAGATCTTCTCGATGGATAGACCCTTTAATTATGATATATGGCTCTTCTCCATCTCTTATTACAGTCTTTGTTTTAAAATCTAGTTTGGGGGCACGTGGGTGGCTCAGTCAGTTGAGCATCTGGCTTGTCATTTTGACTAAGTTTCTGTGTTTTACGTGTTTTAAAATGCTTGTTATATTTCCTGCACCTGAGAATACTGCTGTATTAAAAAGAGGTCATAGGACCGGGCAGAAGTGTGTTTCGACTGCAAAAGTCAGTGCTCTGAAGAGCTCCTCCTTGCTTACAGTGGGGTGTATTTGGCCCTTTAATTTGGTGTGCTTTGATTTGTTAAAATAGGCCTTGCACCTGCTATGCTGTCTCTCTCCAACCATGGAGATTCTTCTGCGAGTCTGCAGATCAATTTCCTGGGTGTTCCAAGTGATCTGACCTCAATACAGCTGTGTTTGAGGGACAGGGAAAGTTCAGGGTCCCCCCACTATCACCATCTTAACTCCTCCTTTCACATTTCATTTTTTAAAGTCAGGTTTATTTAAATACGATATATGTACAATAAAATTCAACCATTTTTGTGTACAATGCTATGTGTTTTGGCAAATGCATATACTATGTATACACTTCTCCAAACAAATCCATTACCCTCCTAAAAATATCTTAGTCTTTTTTTAAATCAAAATCTCTTCACAACCATGAAGCTTCTTTGTCCCTGTACTTGTGCTAACTCCAGGTTGACATATAAAAAGTCATATGATGTGTACTCTTCGGAGTTTGAGTCCTTTCACTTTGAATAATTTATTTAAGATTAATCTATACTCTACAGACATTGGTAATTGGTTCCTCTGTATTCTTATGTAGTATTGCATTGTATGGATACACAGATACACTACTCTTTATTTATTCATGCACTAGATGAAGACATTTGGGTTGCTTATGGTTTTTATGATTGTTCATAAAATCTCAGCACAAATGTATGTGCAAGTATTCTTGTCAACATAAAGTTTTATTTCTTTTGGGTAAATACCAAGAAATAGAATGTTAGATAATACAGTAAGTTTATATTTAACTTTAAAAGAAATTATCAAATACTTTTCCATAGTACCATTTTCTTTTTTTTTTAATGTTTATTTATTTTTGAGACAGAGAAAGACAGAGCCTGAAAGGGGGAGGGTCAGAGAGAGAGGGAGACACAGAATCTGAAACAGGCTCTGGACTCTGAGCTGTCAGCACAGAGCTCGACGTGGGGCTCAAACTCACGGACCGCGAGATCATGACCTGAGCCAAAGTCGGACGCTTAACCGACTGAGCCACCCAGGCGTCCCCCAAAGTACCATTTTCATTCCCACCATTATGTGTGAGAAGTCCAGTTAACTCCAATCACATGAAAAGATGTAATAACAATGTTTTTAATTTGCATCCCACTTGTGACTAATAATATTAAGCAATGCTTCATGTGATTATTGCCATTCATGTATTTCCTTTGGTGAATGGCCTAATGAAACATTTTGCTAATTTTTCAAAATGGTTGGAAAATAAATGTCTTCTTATTCCCATGTTTTGAGCATTTATTATATATCCTGGATATAAGTGCTTTATTAAATGTAAAGTTTCCAAATAATCTCTTCCAATCTATGACATGTATTTTCAGTTTTTTAACTTTGGCTATCAAAAGCAAAAAACAACCATTTTTCTTTCCAATTTTGATATAGTCATATTTTTATTTTTATGGATTATGCTTATGCTGTGATGTCTAAGAACTCTCTAAGATATAAAGTTATTCTTATAAATTTTCTTTGGTAAATTTAATGCTTTTGAGTATTACTTTCAGGTTTAGAATATATTTTAGTTAATTGTACATGCTCTGAACGTGGTGATTGTTTCCTTGATTTTTACATATAGATGTCCAAGTTTCCAGCACCTTTGTTGAAAAAAATTCTTCTCTCCAATAACTGTTTTTACTCCCTACAAAAATCAATTTATTGTAGATCTTTAGGACTATTTTTAGACTCCATTCTGTTCCAGTGATCCAAATGTCCAAATTAACTATTTACTGTTGCTTCGTAGGTCTTAAATAGTATAAACTTTCAAATTTTTTGTTTCAAAATTATTTTTGACTAGTGTACTTTGCATTCCCATATAAATTTAAAGCTTGCTTATTAAAATATTTCTGGTACTTTGATCATGAAACTGAACATATGCATTAAATTTGAGGAGACTTCCAATCCATGAAGATGATACAGTTCTTCTTTCTCTAGGCTTTATTTGAATCTTGTCAGTATTTTCAACTTTTCAGCTTATAGAACACCACGTAGCTTATTAGGTTATATCTAGTCTTTAAAAAACACCTTTCTTACGATTATAAGTGTTAGTTTAAGACTATTTTAATTGATTATTTCTAGTACATAAAAAAAACAAACAAACAGCTGATGTTTGTGTATTAGTCTGAGTCCTATGATCTCGCTAAGTTCATTTATTAGTCCTGTTAACATTTTAGTAGATTCTTTGGTATTTTCAATGATGATGGTCATGTTGTCTGTGGATAGAAATAGTTTCACTTCCTCCTTTTCAATTTAGATGAACTTCACCTCTTCTTTTTCTAGTCTTATTGCACTGACCAGGACATTCAATGTGATATTAAAGATTAGCAAGACAGAACCCACTTTTTCCTTGCCTGTCACAGGGAAAAATACACAGTATTTCAGAGTTTAATATGGTAGTAGTCTTTTGTAAGTCCTGTTCATCAGGTTGAAGAAATTCCCTTCCATTACTAATTTATAGGATGGCCAATGTATATGCAATTGTAACAAAATATTTTTTTTAATTTCCTGAGATAATTATCTGATTTTTCATTCTTAGTCTTTATATGTGGTGAATTACCATCATTTTAAAAGCTTTATTGAGGCAAAATATACATAAAATAAAATCACTCTTCATAAAATTTCAATGATTTTTTAAAGCAAATTTAGAATTATATACTAAAATCCAGATTTAGAACATTTCCATCACTCCCAAAAATCCAGTGCACCCAATTTGCAGTCACTCCTCAAACCTAACTTTATGATCTGGTAACCACAAATCTACATTATGTCTCTATGTATGTATCTTTTCTAGAGATTTCAGATAAAGTAGTATTTTAGAGACTGTATGGTCTTTTGAGCCTGGCTACTTTCACTTAATTTATCAAGTTTCATTCATACTGTACCATGTATCAGTAGTTTATTTTTACTACCAAATGGTATTCAATGATATGTCTGATTAAAATCTTTTTTTACAAATATAACATATCATAAATAGAAATTTGTTGAATAAGTGAAAGCTCCAAATTAGATAAGCACCACTTTAATTGATTTCTTTTTGTAATTATTTATTGTGAGAAATTCAGCTTGGTTTTTAATCCACTTTTAACTTTTACATTTTGTGTCAGGAAAATTAGAGATCAGCTACACAATCTGTCTTGATTTCTCAGAGAATCAATAGCAAGTCATTGTAATTTTATTCTTCAGGTTAACAAATATTCTATTAATGGCATGCACTTATTATAAATTAATTACTATGAATTAAACATCTATTTTTCAAAGGAAATCTGAATATGAAAATGGTGTTTTATGTCTTCTGCATCAGATATGATTGAGTTGCTTATGGATCATTTCTTACATTTATTAATACAGCTAAACAAATTTCACACAAATGAATACCATTTTGCTAACGCAAAAAACATTAAACGATTTATTTTCATTTTTTCTTTTTTCCTTCATTCAATGGATCTAAATTGAGCTACTCAATACCATCTGCACTCAGATTTATCATGATATAAATCTCCCTTGGCAGAAAAAAGGATATTTACAACATTCTAAACATTCATCTGTTGGAGCACACTCATTCTTAAATGCACAATATTTGAACATCTAATCCATTATGGGACACTATTTTTATACAGAATATTAAATTTTTACAAGATTAATAAAAAATTAATTCCACTTTCTCAGTTAAACTACCTCCTTCTTTCATTTTGAGGATTTCTTAAAGGGTTATAGATTCATCTTCCGAAAATAGATGAAATGCTGGTTTACTTTTTTTTTGCGGTTATAAATAACAGTTAGCATGAAATACTTATGAGGAGACAGTGACAATTCCAAAACTTAATGCCATGCTTGGCTATATGAGGATTTATTACATAAGCATAATTGTTAATATAGGTAAGAAAGAACAAGTCAAATGAATAGAAAAGTTCACTAAGATTAATAAATATCTAAGTTGAGAATGGACTTTTAAAAATAGAATTATAAAATACAGAAATCAGATTATATGAAAAGTGGCAGAGAACAACCATAGAGACATCATTTAAAAAGTAAACATTACACATTAAAATATAATCTACATTATAGACAAAAACTATAACGGTATAAATAAGCTTAGAAGCACATAAAAATAAATCAACATAAATGTCGTAGAACCTTCATAAAATTCAGCAAAAATAGATATTAAGGCAAAAATAATTATTAGAGACAGAAAAAAATAAATATGCAGTGATAAAAGTTTCAATTCACCAGGAAGCTTTATTCATTTTAAACTTCTGTAGCTAGATTAAAAAATATAGATAGAGGATAAATATATAGCTAATAAATAGTAGATAAACATATAATTCATATTTGTATATTTCCCTTTGAGTAACTGGTAAATCAAGAAGATTGTATAATACCTTAATTAGAGTACTGAACACCAATGATCAAAATTGACCTTAACAGCATATACAGAATGCTCTACTCCCAAAGTGGAGAATATGTATTCTTCCAAGTACATTAAAAAATTAAATGTAACCTAATGCTAGGCCCTAAAGCAAGTCTCAGCTCCACAACAGGTATCATAATGGTCTTATTATCTGATTAAATTACAAATACATAGAAATAGTTAAGAACAGATAACTAGACATACTGTATATTTGAAAACAGAAAGTATACAAAACTGTTAGGTCAAAAAATTATAGTAAGCATTTTTAAATAGCACTGTATAAAAATAAATAACTACATTTCTAGTTTTGTAGCATATTGCCAACATAATTTTTACAAAGAAATACAGAACCCAAATGCAGGTAGTGCTGGAAATGACTCATTCTGGCTTGTGAGTGACGACAGTTAAATGCTCAGGAATTTTATGAGATGCGTGTGAGATGTGTGCCACTGTGAAATGTGAGTAGCTTAAATGTAACCATACTGGGATCATTTACATCACAGTAATATTCAAAAGCTACAATTCAGAGTTTTAATAATTTTGTAAAATGCCATTATCCCACTGCTTGTATGTCATATTTGGAAAGAAGGAATGCTGTAACCAAATTTGGAATGCAGATAGAGCTGAATAAAGCCAATGAGAATAGAAGATTTAAAATAATAAACAGAAGAGGGAAAAATAACGAGTTGAAAAATATTCTATGGACACTATAAAATCTCAAGTAAATGTTCTTGAAAAGATTACTAAGATACAAGTAACCAAAATTATTAGGAGATTGGTTAAGGAGAAATATATTGAATGACTAACAATATTAGAAATTAAACAGAGGTCATAAATTACACATGCAACAGAAATTTAAAGTACAATTATATAGAATCATTAATACATGCATTTCAACAGAATTAAAACAAAGCTAAACTTACCAAAACTAAATCGAGAGGAATAGAAAACCTGTGTTGTTTTACAGGCATTTCACAAAATTGAATTCATATTTTCATGTCTTAGCACAATAAAAAAGTCTCATTACTATTACTGCTGGATTATTTTGTACAAAGGACCTACAAATGTTTATTCAAGAGGAAATATACAAGCCTAATCATACACAATTTTCCCACAAATAGAAAAATGTAATACTATATGCCACAGTTAAAAGCTATAACCAACTATGCAAATATATGCTGTTGAGTGAAAATCTAACTGAATGAGTTATATAGTACAATTCAACTTGAGCAAATTAAAATTGCAAAATAAAATATTCTAATAATATATGCAGGTGAAAATATAAAAATCAGTCATTCCAATGGCTTTCTATGTGAGATGGGAATGAGAGTAGAGATGAGATTAAATTATTAACCTCCAATAATTAAATAAGAATAAATTTACTTAACAATTGCAATAATTACTGAAATTGAGTTAAAAAAAACAAACCTTGAATACAAAGCCAAATTGAAATATCTAGCACAAAGTTCTTGTTTTAATGACAAAATTAAAGTGATCAGAACTTACTGGGTGATTTCAATTATACACAAGTAAAAATTAGGAAAAAAATTCACCAACCTATGATGCGGTACTGATTGGAAGGATGCATGCTGGGAATGGCAGGGGTGCAGATAATGCACTGTTTCTTCAATACTTAACATTTGTTCATTTTATTTCTCCTATTTAAATTTTTCCTGATACACTTTCTTTTATAAATTACTAATAACTAAGCTTTTTTTTGTTGTTGTTTTTAACCCCACAGATGAAGCAATGAGAAAAGAAGGACAAAAAAAGGAAGAATATCAAAGTGAAAGGAAAATTTTAAAAAGGAGAGACAGGAGGTAAGAAATATTTTCCTGAAATTACTGTCCAAGATATTGACACAGGATGGAAATTAATAAGGGGACTAGATAATGTTTATGTTGTTATACTAGTGTTGCAATTATATTGGTATGTACAAAAGAGATATTGAGCCAAAGTAAAGTTAACTGGTCCCATGCAATTAGGTTATATGATTTAAAAGAACAAAGCTATTAGAAATAATGGTATTATAGTTTAAAAATCTCTGAAACATAAGTCACAAATATTTTCGATATGCAATTCCAAATATATATATCTATTTCTATTTTGGGTCTTCTCTTGTCATTCATTTCCATTTTAATTCAGGCTTGGTTTATTGATTCCAAGTATTACATTAAACTTTTCTTATTATTTATATTATGCACATGTGTTCAGACAAGCATATCAACATGTGTTACATTTTGCAAGACGACTTTCAACACATTCATATTTTACTCAGTACGTGCATTGATTTTAACTCCATCACAAGATGTTTTTATCAGATGGCTTTCTGATGATAAAGTCTGGTGGGATGATTCTTTTTATAAATACATTTGCTCAGTAACATTTCTCTTTAGGAAGAACACATGGATAGTGAACTTCCAAACTAATTGTAGTCTATGGTTATCCCTTGTTTTAAAAAACAGAAAGAAAGAAAGAAAAGAGAAAGCTGGGTTTAGGTTTAGAAGGAGTATGCCTCACCATTCTCTCGTCAAAGCTATGCAGATGTGATGGAAGAGGCTCAGTGTGCTGGTCAGTAATCAAGTTCATCTTTTGTGCACATTCTCTAGACTTCATTGCCCTTAGGTGAGGCCAAGTGTCAGAGTTCTTGTGATGAGATATGACCACAAACTACAAATGCCACTTGCAGGCTAAGGTTAGGAAGAACTTCTGTCTCTCTAGGGGGCAGACGTTGAGGAGACCATAACTGGTGGCTGAGTGACAAGGTTGAAATCTTTGAATGGCTATTTCATAATGAGGCAAACCATTCCATTTGGGCCTACTCTTTATAGCAACTGGAAGAATTCTACTATTGTTAGAGCAAACCTTGCTGTATTTTCTTATATTTAGTTTTATTTATAAAGAAATATAAAAGTTCGTCTAATTGTGTAGTGGGTACCCAATTTATCCTATCTGGCTAATTTTTCATGAAACATTTCGATCTATGCGGATTTGAGGAATCAGGTTTCTCCTTAGGTGCAGAGATGTATCATTCATTTTATGTTCTGGGTGGTTTCATTGTCTCACACTGAAATCAAATATTTTTACTTCATACATACTCTAGCTCTGTTTCAACACCCACATTCTTTTCTTTGTTGCTTAATTACCTCTACATTTTGAAATTTATCAGTATTTTCCTACCATGTCACAGTTTTTGAGAGAGTTTAGTTTAGAGGAGGAAACAGTAAAACTTTCTGCAGGTTAAGTCATTTGTACACAATCATGGTTTTCCTAAGTTTTTCCCAGTTCAAACACCTTATGTAATAGACAATTGGTACATTAACTAGGAAAAAAACCCAAATGAGGCAGAAAGGCAAAATCCAATTTCATTCTTTCAATAAATATTACTCTCCTATTATTTAGGTAATGGAGAACCAGCAGTGGACAAAATGGTCACTTTCTTTTCCTAAATTAAAGTACATTCTATTTGAGAAGACAGAGGATAAGCAGAAAAAGAAATTATAATATAATGTTACAAAGACTGATGTGAGTGCAATGCATTTGTCTTCTGAGGTCCTCTGGTATTAGTAATATTCACTCACCAACCAAAACTTGAAGGCCAAATATGGATTATACTACTAGATATCCATATTGCCCTAATACTGATTCAAGTTATAACTACTATTTGGTTGTAAGAAGGGTAATAATTAGAGGAAAGAGACCAGTGGACAGACAATAAATTCAAATTTTTCATTATTGGTTAGAAGAATACGGAGTTAACATCTCAAAACGTTTACACATACCTGGACCTTCACTGTGCTCTTGACTAGAGGTACAAATTTCCTTTGTCTATAAAACTCCAAGTAGCTGCTAAATTGCTAATAATACTAAAAGATTTTGATAAAAATTCCATTAAATTATTTGGGAAATATCCTTTTACCATTTTTGAAGTACTGTTTGTTTTAAATCATATAGACCCCTCTTAAGGAGGACTGATTATATGCTATTTGATTCAGCAAGTATAAATATATGATACAAACCTAAATAATTGATGGTGTGTACCATAATTGTAGTTTATGACTATTTTCCTGTCATAAGTCTGGTAGCTTTGCCTAGAGTCTGTTGTTGCTTTTTTTTTAAAATAAAGAATAGTAATGCCTAGTTGCTTAAAGAACCCAGAGAGGATATGGCAGATGGTTCTAGTGTACTGCCAGTTTCTCCAACATCTTGTCTGGTAACATATGTGTATGTTATGGACAGACTTCTCCTTAAGTAAATGATTTATCTGAAGGGAAACCAGCAATAGCCTCCACTTTCTTTTCCTGATCCTATCTGGAGAAAGCCTAAGTAGGACTTTGCTTTTGTGAACTGCAGATAGGCACTAAATAATTGAAAGTAGATTTGGTTAGAAGCATCTAAGGACTGCTAATTCTTCTATTCTTGGGATACTGCTAGTGCCACATGAAGCCTCAGAGTGCCATTGGTCAGGTAAATTGGGAAATGGGGAGGAATTATAGACAAGAAATGTGCATGCAGTAAGAGTGGGAAAGACTGAGTCCTGCTATGGAACTTGAAGAGAGTATCTAATCACTCTTGCTGCAATGGTTTTGCCATTTACTCTGTAGTGTGAATCTAAAATCCTTTATTTTATTTAATGGTAATTGTTTTTGTATTATGCAATAACCCTTTTCAATCACAATGAGCTGAAATGCACATTTATAAAAAAAAGTACTGAATTCTTTTTTCAAGGAATTTGAAGATAAATACATAAATTGCATAATATGTTTCTCAAAATTTGCCTTCTAACCTGGGCCCAGGTGACATTACTGACCACATCAGCAGTGGCCTCTGAAGTAGTAGCAATTTTTAAGACCAGAGGTTGACAATTTAACTCATACAGCTGCAGTAGATGTGCTTAAAGCCTGACTTTTCTTTCAGATCAAATGACTATTCTAATCCCATTTGGCTCATTTTTTAAAACTTTCTTTTACATGTATGAATAATAGAGTAATGACTGCTAATATGTCAGTTCCATTAGTAGAAAATTCATATTCACTTGAATGATGTCACATTTTTATCAGCTTCATTAAATATTTAAAGAGGATATCAGACAATAATTTGCTTTTCCCATTCAATTTTCTTAATCTAATAACTAAGGTCAAGAAGTTCATTCTGTAGAAACAATGACATCATTGAAACATCTGACATCATTGTGATAGCTATGATAAATTAAGAAGTTTAAATTGAATTAAATCACTAGATTTTGTGTTAATATTATTTTGATGGAGTACAATATAATCAAAGCCACCATATTTTTACCTAATTAAGAATAACGTGGAACAGAAATATACTTGTAACTGGTTAATTGGTTGTGGTACATACATTACAAATAATTTGTTACAACTTGTGAGTTTCTTCCAATTGAAACAGAAGCAGATTAGAGAAATGTCTCTGAATATGCAGTTGACTCGGAAACATCTCCAGTGGAATTACTCGAAAAAGACAGAATTTCCATTTCTTAAGGAAGCAAATTTCTTAAGGAAGCATGAGAATATTCATTAAATAGTGTAGACAAAAAGCACACATATGTATCAACAGTTAGGAAAAAATATAACATTTTCTTTAGAATTTAGAAATTAATATGTAAGTAAGGATTTTAAAAATTAAAGAGTTTATCTTCAAAGAGTAGCCTTTCAATAACTGGAAGCTATTATTGTATATCATAGTTACTGCCTCATTAGTAACCAAAATATTTTTTATCTATTCTAATCATTTACAACTGTTCATTTGACTATTTATTCAGACTAACTGAACACGGTGGGGGAGGGGAACAGTTATCAGTAGTGTAAAAAGACTAGCAACTGGATAAGAAATTAATGGAGATGGTAGATGTGAAGTACATGGGCATTTGTAAGAAAGATTTGTGTGTTGTTAGGATGAGAAAATGAGAATAAAGGTTATTTCTGCATCGTATAGATTAGAATTAAAGAGAAACACATAGTGTGGAACAAATGATATCTAACCATTTAAGAGATCTCAAGACCTTTTTCCTCCCATGATCTGTATTTGCTATTTGTTTGTTTCTTTCCTATGACTGATTAAAAACTAGTGTACATCCTATATACTTTTTAAATATTTAAACTTTTTATTTTTTTTTTATTTTTTTTTTTTTTTCTTCAACGTTTATTTATTTTTGGGACAGAGAGAGACAGAGCATGAACGGGGGAGGGGCAGAGAGAGAGGGAGACACAGAATCTGAAACAGGCTCCAGGCTCTGAGCCATCAGCCCAGAGCCTGATGCGGGGCTCGAACTCACGGACCGTGAGATCGTGACCTGGCTGAAGTCGGACGCTTAACCGACTGCGCCACCCAGGCGCCCCTAAACTTTTTAAAAATATTTATTTGTTTTTGAGAAAGAGGGAAAGCATGAGGAAGGGGGGTGGGCAGAGAGAGAAGGAGACACGGGATCCAAAGCAGGCTCTGCCCTGGCAGAAGAGAACCCAATGTAGGGATTGAACTCACAAACCATGAGATCATGACCTGGGTGGAAGTCAGATGCTTCAGATACTTAACCGCTTAACTGGCTGAGCCACTCAGGTACTCCATCCTACATACTCTTCATAAGAGCAACAAATATGGAGATTAATCCCAAAAGCCCACAGTATTTCCATGTCTTATAAAACTCAAAAAATATTCCTCAAGCAAATATGGAACAGATATATATCCTAGATTATTTCCAGATTTGACTTTTTCCATTGTTTCAATTTCCTCCAGTGAAATTCATTTCAATAGAGATCACAGTGTGTAGAAGGGATAGATGCATCTGGTTTGTATCAAAATATGTACTTTCATTTAGAGAATTAGTTGCTTGAATCTCAAGAGGGTTTTTAGGTTACTTGTCAACCATGAATAGAATTGGAAATTAAATGTCAAGGACAGTTTTATACAATTGGTTTCTGTAAACTTCCATCAAATAATTTTGTACTTAATTAAAACTTTTACTGGCTTCCATCTGTTCTTACTTTGATGGGCTCCTGGGAAAATCCAGTTTATTTTAAAGATACACACAAATTACTTTTAACAGTATTTGATCTAGATTTTCTTTTGTAAGATAACATTCTTAAAAATAATGTTATGCCCCTTTTGAATCTGTTTATTCCCATGATTATAAAGAAGACATTATGACAAACATCCCATTGGAGTTCAGCTTTATTGGAAAAACATACTTTAAATTGTACCTTAAAATTTCTAGGTAATGCAAAGTACTCTAGGATCACAGAGGAGGAGGAACTAAATCTGGCTTCGGAGAAGGGGGTGCTCCTGTCCCACAATCTAGACGCACTGAATCAGAATCTCTGGGATTGGGCAAAAGGTACTGCTGTCCCATTTCCATTTCACCATGGAGAAACGGAAGAACAGTAAGTGAAATAACATTCCAAGCTCATAAACCAGCAAGGACAAGAGGTGGAATTCTGGTGGCCCAGGGCCTGAGTTGCCACACAATCACTGTGCTACCAATGTTGCACTATTCTATTCTAAACCTGAACGCTGCTACCAGAATGAACTTCCTAAAATATTACTTAATCCCACAACTGTTCTTGGCAATCACAGAAAAAAATTAAGTTATGTATATATTCCATACCACCCTCACTCATCCCCATCCACCTTTTTAACAAATATCCTCCTCTCCTCCAAAATTAATCGTTTCCTCCAGCCACACTAGTTTTCCTTCTTTCAGGAGACCCCCACACCTCCAAGCCTCTATGAATTTTCTCCAAACTGAAATACCTCTACCCTCCTCTGTACTTACTCGTATCCCATATGTCCTACCAGGTGCAGTAGTCAGAACACTTTCATAGCATTGACTGAATAAACTAAAGTCTCATAGCGACTCCAAGAAGCTTCCCTAATGGCTTCAGCACACACCTTTTCCTTCTGTAATTTCTTTTGCACTTATTCTGTGCACCTTTAATTAACACCTATTATAGTAGCACCTCATTCATCCAGCATCACTGGGAAAAGGGAATGGTCATCAGAAGCGAATTTTCCAGACCACTTAAGCATTAATTTAGGAAGGAGCAAAATAAAGTGAAGTTAATTTAGGAAACAGCAAAGAAGAGTAGTGCTAATTGCAGTTACAGATAGGCAGAGGTTTAAATCCCAGTTCTGCCACTTACTAGCTAAGTGGCTTTGAGCAACTGTCAACTCAGTTTCACCATCGATAAAGTGGGGATACACTATGAACTCCACAAAGTTGTTTTGGGTATTGAAGAAATCACATGCAAAAAAATTCTAGATAATGGCATAATAAAAAGGTTATCTCTCTGGATGTCCAATGATACTTGACTATCTCACTCACTATACTTAAACTTGATAGTCACTTAGGCATCAATGCCTTTGCTATCTCAGTTAAAAAATAATAGTGTATATCAGGGCGCCTGGGTGGCTCAGTCAGTTAAGTGTCCGATTTCAGCTCAAGTCATGATCTCACAGTTCATGAGTTTGAGCCCCACGTCGGGCTCTGTGCTGACTGCTCAGAGCCTGGAACCTACTTCCAGTTCTGTCTCCCTCTCTCTCTGCCCCTCCCCAGCTTGTGTTCCGTCTGTTTCTCAAAAATGAATTTTAAAAAAATGTATAAGTAGATAATAATGGTTGTAATATTTCTTCTAAGATATTAATCTATACGCAATACCATATCGGGTGCATTTTTTTCTCAGTCACCAATGTTTTTCAAATTTCAGAAGTTATACTGGGTCTTTCTAGTCTGCTGCCGTTAATTTATTATTGATTCTTTATCTCATCCTCCAACGTGGGTGTCCAGAACCATTTTACTATATATTTTTCCTAAAATAATGTGTGATCTTTTACCTCTCTGTCTTTGCTTATATTTCTGTCCTGCAAGACTCCTGTGTAGCATATATTTCTCAAATAATTGTATCCATGAAAATTGTGTTCATATACTTCTGAGAATTTTTTTCTAAAATTTGTTAATGTAACTGTTTTATTAAGTGTCCTGTTTAAATATATTGGTTACAAGTAACTTTCTTACACTCATTCATTTGGATAATCACATGGCTTTTTTATGTTGCTTAATTCAGATCCCTGAGTGATAATTATAGCAAAGGTCCTCTCTGTCAACCATTTCTAAAATAGTACTCATAGCCATATCACTCTCTATGCCATTACTTTCTTCTCCATAACTTATCTTACATCCTAAATATGGTTTCAGACCAGTATATCATAATCTACCAGAGATTTGTTTAAAAAATATATCCAATAACATCAAAATACAGTCTTCTCAAAGACACAAGAGCTAGTCATTAAGAGAAGCCATGTCACAATCCATAAAAGAACTGTTAATAAATTTCAGAAGAGAGAATCATATAATGTATATTCTCTCAAGATGAATTTAAATTCAAAATCAGGAAGATATGCAGGAAAATCTGAAAATATTTAGAAATTAAATAGCAAACATATAAATAATGCAGTCAAGGAGGTTCAGTAAAAATTGTCATTTTTACTATTGTCTTTTTCCTATTGTTAAGAGTTTACTTTAGTATGATATATTTATTACAATTATTGAATCAGTATTGGCTGGGAGAAGATTTGCATCTCAAAGGGCAGAGAAAGAATTTCCAATTACATTTTTTTCTAAAGTAAAGGTTCTAACCAAAAGAGAGAGAGAGACAGAGAGACAGAGAGACAGAGATCAGGGGCCCAGAATGAGGAAGAAGTTTAGCCAAGCTGAAGGGAACAGTAAAAAATCTCTTGGTCATTTGACAAATATGTAGATTTCAAAAAGTACAGCCATAGTGTTTAAAAAATATCCAGTATAGCAGTTATGACACAGATCTTTAGATATCTATTTACAAAACCATATGTTGTTGGGACTCGGAGAGAGAAACAGAGGCAGATGTGATATATTACTACTCTAGGGATCAGGAAAACATCACAGAGAAAGAAAGAGAAGGTGACACTTTTTGTGATGCAGATTGATTCAACATAAAGGAAGATCCTTAAGAGGTCTTGGAGTTACTTCCTTGATTGATGGCTACATCCTGATGGGTGGCTGTCAACTGGAACATTTAATTGTAGGAGAACCAATGCAGTGTGACAATTATATTAGCACATAATGACAAATGAGCTTGGTCTAGTTTTGGAAATTTTTACAATATTAGTTAAGTACTATAACTAATGATTTGCAGATTAGTAATTACCATATGTTTTATTTCAGACTAAGCCTGAAACCATATTCCGATTAAATACTTTAAATTCCTTTGTGTTTTAAAGGAGTGTATTTTTATCTCTGAATTTCAAAAGGCTCTATACTTTTAATTAAGTCTCAAATATATCTAATACATATTAACCATAATCCATATATGAAAATGTATTGTTCGTTAGGCATGAATAGGATATATTAAAAAGGAAATGTCTTTATTTTTAAATCTAGTAAAACAAATTAAAATGCTTATGTCTCCACATTCATCATCATCTTAAAGAAAATCTTGTTGTAGGATTGACTTTTAGTTTTGTAAGTTTGAACTAGTAATTTCTGAAAAAAGAACGTATGTTTCTCTACCCTCATTATAAATGGAGTTAAAGATGCTCTGTATTAACAGAAAGAAGAGAGCACAAGCAAGTGGAAATTTAAAATTCTGGGTTGATTTATTTTTTAAATGTTTATTCATTTTTGAGGAAGAGAGAGAGACAGAATGTGAGAAGGGGAGGGGCAGAGAGAGAGGGAGACACAGAAGCTGAAGCAGGCTCCCAGCTCTGAGCTGTCAGCACAGAGCCTGATGCAGGGCTCAAACTCAGGAACTACGAGATCACCACCTGAGCTGAAGTCAGATACTCAACCAACTGAACCACACAGGCGCCCCAATTTTGCGTTGATTTTTAAAGAGAATCAAATGACTTTACCAGTGCTATTCTAGAACATAAAATGTATATGTAAACATTCTTCACTAGTTAATTTTATTAATTAAAGTATATTTATTTTTTTAACCTGTGAGGCTCTTTTTTTAATGGTGCTGTCATATAATTGATTGGTTTTTAATATTTGTAAGGTATATGCAAGGACTTTGTCAGAAGAATTATGAATATTACTTCTTTTAATATCATTATTAAAACTTAAAACTTAAACTTAGGTATTCATAGTCCTTTTTATTGATGAGGAAGCTTCCTCAACTAACTTCAGTAATTTGCACAAGATCACAGTGCTGGTAGGGTCTGAGGCTCCCCTTGGCAAGGATGTATTTCTGTCTAGGTGGTTATAAAACATGAATCTTTCTCTGAACACCCACACAAAGAGGAAAATGAGGATAAAAATGAGGGGCAAATTATACTCTAAGAAATCAGGATGGGGAAACTGAGTCTGTCAGATTAATATGTTCAGAGGTTCATATAGAAACTGGTTATATTTTCCTCAAATCCTAAAGCAGGAACCCAAGTTAAAACAAACTAATAAATAAATTTCTTGATGGTCAGAAGTGGTAGAATGCAAGTTTTCGTGAGTGTTTGATCAAGAGCTTTTGCTGATAATTGTAGCACTCATTTATGCACTGGATGTACAGTGGTACTGAAAAAGAGTCTTACATTTTTTAATGTATATCTGAAACTATTCTAAAGAAATATTTTTAAAAATTGACTGGAAAGCAATAGTATGCTCTTAACAACAGAGCTTAAAAATATATGATGCAAAACAGATTTGAAAGAATTTACAACTGCAATATTTTACTGGGAAACTTTCATCCTAAAAATTGTGTTATGCTTTTTAATTGTCCTTATTCAGTTTAAAACATTTTTACTGAACCTCCTTGACTGCATTATTTATATGTTTGCTATTTAATTTCTAAATATTTTCAGATTTTCCTGCATATCTTCCTGATTTTGAATTTAAATCCATCTTGTGAGAGAGCATATATTGTATGATTCTCTCTTCTGAAATTTATTAACAGTTCTTTTATGGATTGTGACATGGCTTCTCTTAATGACTAGCCCTGTGTCCTTGAGACGAATCTGCACTTTGATGTTATTGGATATATTTTTAAGGCAAATCTCTAGTAGATTATCATGTTTTATTGGTCTAAAACCACGTGTATTTTGCCTTCATTTTGCATAGTACAAAGGTTTAGACTGGTGGGTTAGTAGATGTGGCTATTGTTGCCCTGCTTTGTTTTGTTCTTCAGAATTGTAAAGAAAATCAGGTCTTCTGGTGCTCTGTATTCTGCAGGTCTGAAGAGTCAGCCACCAGGCTGCAATGTGCCTCTGTGCGTGGGTGTGGGTAAGCTTTCCTGCTGGAGTCTCCTGAACTCTTGTATCAGATGGCTGGAAGTCTTTTACTAGTTTTGTAAAAAGTTAAGCTATAATAAGTCTTTTTTTTTTTTAAATGTTAAAAAGTTAAGCTATAATAAGTCTTCAAACACTGCTTTTATACCCTTTCTCTCATCTTTCCTTCTGAGCTTGCAACATGTATATTTTTACTTTAAACTGTGTTTTGTATATCCCTCATTCTCAGTTATCTTCTGGGTTCATTCTTTTATTCTCTCTTTGTGAATGTTTTGTACTGTTTTTCAAGTTTCCTAATCTTCTGTGCTCAGTCTCAAGTTAAACCGAATCAGCAAGTTCTTAATCTCAGTACTATGTTTTTCACTATGAGAATGTGATTTGTGTTTAATTGCTATTTTGTGCTTAGATTCTCCATCTTTTCTTCCATTTTTTCAATGTACTCATTTGTATTTATACTAATTATTTTACAATCTTTCTCTGCTACTTCCTACATATGTAACATTTGGGATTCTGCTTCTACTGTGTCTTTTCTCTCTTGACATCCCTCACACTCTCATTCTCCTTTTCTGGTCATATATTCTATGCTATATATATTTGTTAATAAAAGCAATGTACACCCATAACTTGATGTAGCTTTTGTCAGGGGATGATTCACCTTTATTAGGAATAGAGTTTGAAAGCTACTCGTTTGAATGTAATCACTGGCTGCTCTACTTACATACAGTCTACTTTTGAATTCAAACACCCTGATTACAAAATCTGTTATGTGTATGCTGCAGGACTCTCCCTTTAGTGACATTTTGTGGCCTAAAAATCCTGTGACCATGGAAGATTTCACTTCACCTTCCAACCCCTCAATAAATATACAATGGGAAAAAATGGCCATGCCTTTGGAGATGATCTAGATTTTAATCTCTCAGGCAAGACTACTTGTCAAAATGTCCATTGGTCTCCTGCCACTAAGAAAGCCCCTCTGCCTATTGTAAGCCCTGTCCCCACTCTGTGCTTACCCTCAACAATCATCCCTGGAAAGTAGGGTATGGAGAGTAGGATGATCTCATCCCAAACTGGATTCTTCCTTCTCTGAAATTTTAATTCAATGACTCATTTGCTTCCATAGTTATCTGATGTACTTGACAATATGATCTACCCTGATTATTGTAGTTCTTTTGATCTATCCAATACATCATAAAAAGATTTGGAGGTTTCAAAAATTATTTCAAAATTCTTCAATGTCTCACTATAGTTTAGGAATACATTTTTAAACAAAACACTCTTTTGAGTAGTAGATAAGCCCATTCATGCCCTTTAGAATAATATTTCATATTAATTTTCTTTCATTCACTTTTTACATGTAAGTTGTAGAAGGACTTACATTTCCTGATATACCAGATTGTCCCACAGTCCTTTTCTCCCATAACTACCTGATATTTACTGTGCTTAATTGACTGTTACTTGTTACCTGTTTTTTCTTCCCATTGAATAGTTTCTTTAAGAGTTGGTTCACATTATATATTCTCAGGAGATGCATATTCCTAAATTTAATTATATCTCTCTCCTCTGTATTTTTATAGTACTCAAAAGCATGAACATTTATTAACTGCATCATGTAAAATGGTAATTTATTTAGGATCTTTTTTCTCCCAGTTTTATTGAAATATAATTGACATACAGCCCTATGTAAGTTTAAGGTGTACAGCATAATAACTTGACATATGTTTTTATTACAAAATGATAATTACAATTAGTTTAGTTAACATCCATCACTTCACATAGATTTTTCTTTTCTTGTGATGAGAACTTTTAGGCTTTACACTCCTAGCAACTTTTCAGTATACTAATCAGCACTATTAACTATTGTCATCATCCTGTACATTACATCCCCAGTACTTATCTTATAACTGAAAGTTTGTATCTTTGACCACCTTCAGAACTACTCTTCCCTACTCATCTACCAGCACCTAAAAGAAAAACACTTTGTACATCTCAGTTTCTAAAATTGGTGTAAATGATGAGATGGAATATACTCACAGAAATCAAACTGGAAATTTATATATAACATTATATCTAAAATATAATGGTCACCATAGGATAAATAGATGTCTCATTAACAATCACTGTGCCAAGGAAAAGCAGAGAATATCTGGGATTTTATGCCATTTTGGTCCAATTTTGGAAGCTCATGTACTCCTAGTCAATTGTTTTTAAGGTTTTGGCAGTGGAAATGGTTAAATAAGGAAAATAAGGATTTCTAAATTTTTTGAGGAATGTGCACCATCTCTCAAATTCTGTGATCTATTAGACCAACCCTAGTGAGATTTCTTCAGAAAATGATCCCAAATAGGAAATACTAAAATTGAAATTGTTTTATATATCTAAAAAAAAAAAAAAACTAGCAAAATAGATTATCACAACAGAGAATTTCAATTTGGATCAAAATGAATTTCTTGCAAAGTAAATTTCATGTTTAAAAATTAGATAAATATCCAAGATATTAAGTGAATATAAATACCTAAAGTTTTAAATTTTAATATTAAACATAAATTTAAATATAGGGCTATTATATGTTTTGTATTAGTGATAAATGTACTTAAAAGGGATAATAACCACTTATATATCTTTTAAAATAATATTTTTTAATTTTTTAAATTGTTTTTCTTTTTATTTTTAATATGAAATTTATTGTCAAATTGGTTTCCATACAACACCCAGTGCTCATCCCAACAGGTGCCCTCCTCAATACCCATCACCCATCCTCCCCACCCTCCCACCCACCATCAACCCTCAGATTGTTCTCAGTTTTTAAGAGTCTCTTATGGTTTGTCTCCCTCCCTTTCTAACTTTTTTTTCCTTCCCCTCCCCCATGGTCTTCTGTTAAGTTTCTCAGGATCCACATAAGAGTGAAAACATATGGTATCTGTCTTTCTCTGTATGGCTTATTTCACTTAGCATCACACTCTCCAGTTCCATCCACATTTCTACAAAAGGCCATATTTCATTCTTTCTCATTGCCATGTAGTATTCCATTGTGTATATAAACCACAATTTCTTTATCCATTCATCCGTTGATGGACATTTAGGCTCTTTCCATAATTTGGCTATTGTTGAAAGTGTTGCTATAAACATTAGGGTATCAGTGCCCCTATGCATCAGCACTCCTATATCCCTTGGGTAAATTCCTAGCAGTGCTATTTCTGGGTCATAGGGTAGATCTATTTTTAATTTTTTGAGGAACCTCCACACTGTTTTCCAGAGTGGCTGCACCACTTTGCATTCCCACCAACAGTGCAAGAGGGTTCCCGTTTCTCCACATCCTTGCCAGCATCTATAGTCTCCTGATTTGTTCATTTTAGTCACTCTGACTGGCGTGAGGTGGTATCTCAGTGTGGTTTTGATTTGTATTTCCCTGATGAGAAGCGATATTGAGCATCTTTTCATGTGCCTGTTGGTCATCTGGATGTCTTCTTTAGAGAAGTGTCTATTCATGTTTTCTGCCCATTTCTTCACTGGATTATTTGTTTTTCGGGTGTGGAGTTTGGTGAGTTTTTTATAGATTTTGGATACTAGCCCTTTGTCTGATATGTCATTTGCAAATATCTTTTCCCATTCCGTGGGCTGCCTTTTAGTTTTGTTGATTGTTTCCGTTGCAGTGCAGAAGCTTTTTATCTGGATGAGGTCCCAATAGTTCATTTTTTGCTTTTAATTCCCTTGCCTTTGGAGATGTGTCAAGTAAGAAATTGCTGTGGCTGAGGTCAGAGAGGTTTTTTCCTGCTTTCTCCTCTAGGGTTTTGATGGTTTCCTGTCTCACATTCAAGTCCTTTATCTATTTTGAGTTTATTTTTGTGAATGGTGCAAGAAAGTGGTCTAGTTTCATTCTTCTGCATGTTGCTGTCCCGCTCTCCCAGCACCATTTGTTAAAGAGATTTTTTTCCATTGGATATTATTTCCTGCTTTGTCAAAGATTAGTTGGCCACACTATTGTGGGTCCAATTCTGGAGTCTCTATTCTATTCCATTGGTCTATGTGTCTGTTTTTGTGCCAATACCATGCTGTCTTGATGATTACAGCTTTGTAGTAGAGGCTAAGTCTGGGATTGTGATGCCTCCCACTTTGGTCTTCTTCTTCAATATTACTTTGGCTATTCAGGGTCTTTTTTGGTTCCATACAGGCTTTAGGATTGCTTATTCTAGCTTGGAGAAGAATGCTGGTGCAATTTTGATTAGGATTGCATTGAATGTGTAGATAGCTTTGGGTAGTATTGACATTTTAACAATATTTATTCTTCCAATCGATGAAAAAGAGTGGGGGAGAGTGTATAAGCATCTGTGGCAGGGGGTGCAGAGAGAGAGAGAGGGAGACACAGAATCTGAAGCAGGCTCCAGGCTCTGAACTCACAGTCTGCAAGATCATGACCTGAGCCTAAGTCGGATGTTCAACTGACTGAGCCACCCAGGCACCCCATTTTTTAAAATAATATTTTAAAAGGCTATTCTAGACAACTTGAAAGTAATGTGAATAGTTAAAGGAAATTGATAAAACCAATATTTGAACATTTTATTCACTCCTATTATTTATAGACGTTATCTATTCTGATAACATAAACCCAAGCACAGATCCAAATCACTATGACTTTTTATTTAAAAAGTATACATATTATTCACAAAGACAAAATTTTTCTTAAAAAATTATTTTTAATGTTTATTAATTTTTGAGACACAGAGAGAGACAGAGCACCAATAGGAGAGGGGTAGAGGGAGAGGAAGACACTAATCTGAAGCAGGCTCCAGGCTCTGAGCTGTCAGCAGAGAGCCCAACAGGGGACTCAAATCCGTGGATCGGGAGATCATGATCTGAGGCTAAATTGGATGCTCAACATACTGAGCCGCCCAGGTGCCCCTTTTTAACTGTATTTATTAATATTTATTTATTTTTGAGACAGAGACAGAGAGAGAAAGAGAGACAGAGACAGAGCGTGAGTCGGGGAGGGGCAGGGAGAGAGGTAGACACAGAACTCTAAGCTCTGAGCTGTCAGCATAGAGCCTGATACAGGGCTCTAACCCATGAACTGTGAGATCATGACCTGAGCTGAAGTTGGATACATAACTGAATGTGCCACCAGACCCACCCCCCCACTGAGCCAGCCAGGTGTCCCTTTCCTGTTCTGTTTTGTAGTAATGTGTAATAAAATAATGATGAATATTGATCATTACATATCAGCTCTTATATCTAAAAGTCTTTATGCTCCTTAAGTTTTATGTTCCAAAAGCTCCTAGATTGTAAACAAATAATTAAAATATTTTTATATAGTTGAATCATACTTCTGTGAGGACATTTCAAACAAGTAAGGTAGTTTGTTGTTGTTGTTTCAAATAGAATCAAGTTCAAATATGAGTCAATCCACCACAAGTCTCTGCAGAGTTCCTTCTGAGTTCAGTTCTGTGTTAGTTTGTTCAGGCCACAATAACAAAGTACCATCGACTGGATGGCTGAAGCCACAAAACATTATTGTTTCATCGTTCTAGAGGCTAGAAATGCGAGTTTAAGGTGTTAGCAGGGTTGGTTTCTTCTGAGGCCATCCTTCTTGGCTTTCAGATGGCCGTCTTCTCCCCCTCTGCACATGGTCTTCTGTCTGTGTGTCTGTGCCTTAATATCCTTAATATCCTTTCTTTACAAGGACCCCAGTTGTACTGGATTAGAGTCCACCCTGATGATCTCATTTTATCTAACTACCTCTTTAAAGACCTATGTCTCTAAAAGCATTCACACTCTGAGGTACTGGGAGATAAAAGCTCAACATATGAATTTTGGGAAGCACATTTCAGCGCATAAGAAGTCCTAGGGTAGATCCTACTGTTTCATTTCTACATTGTTATAAGAGTAATGTGCTCATCACTGAACACATGTAATAAACAAAAGTGAGTATAAATCATTTGAAAACTAGATGAGTCATGATGGTGAATGTATCAGGCTTACTATACTTGCTTACTTTTGGAATAAAACCTATAATACTTAATTGTTCCTATTTTTATTTTTCATTTTTGTTTTATATGTTGGTTTATTAGTCACAGCTTATGCAGCCAGATATTTGCCGCCCCCGTGACTTTGTGGCCTATGTATTAATCATGGTGACTGCACAGAATTTATCGTGGTGCTGGGTCTTAAGCAATCAATCCATTTTACTTAAAACACAAAATAATTTGACTCTCAAGTGCCTATGAAATATGTACTATTCTATGCGCTATTGAAAGTATTTCTTTTAATAATCACAATTTTGTAAACATAGCTTTCTTTCAAGGTTTTGGTATCCAAATTAGGATATGTATACCTGGGATATTCTCATTTCCTGATATCAAGTTCTAGAAGCTTGGTTACACGACAGTACACTTGTTTGATTTATTGCATTAGTTAGTGCAAGATGCTACAAAATATTGGATTATTTGCCTTTGTACTATGATCAATGATTTGTTCATTAACTGCAGCTCTTTTGTAGCATGTTCACAGATTCCATGTGAGAATATTTTATAGAGCCATACTTCAAATAGAAAAGTTATCACACTAACAACTTGATAATAGATAACACACACCAAGGCTCTATTTCATTGACATAAGAATACTAGCTTCTAACATTGCAATTGGTTTAATAAGATGAACTCTTCCATACGTTTATATTAGAGTTTTATAGATAGTCCAAGTATTCCCTTTCCAATTGTCAACATTTCTTCTCTAGATTTTAGTTGATTTATCATGATACAACACAATTTTAGAACACAACCATTTGAAATAACTTACATTATACCATTTTATGACTGTAACCATTAGTGTATTAAACAATTTCTTATATCCTTCTTATTTGTTTAGTTTCTTTAATTGTTATGGTTATTTTCATATTGTCTCCTTAGACAGTACTTTTGCTATTTCCCTGATGCAATGCTGATTAGCCTTATCCTAATGAGGGCTGTTTGCAGACTCCCAATGGATGCCTATAAAACCCAGTTCAGCATTCAGGTCCAAATAATTGTTAATTTCTTCCTTAATTCCAGGCATTACCAAGGGATCATTTAAAATACAATTATTAAATTTCTAGGATTAGAATAATCATCTCAATTTTATAAATATGTGAATACAAAAACTGAATTACATTCTAAACTTTGCCTCAAAAATATACAAATAAGAAACTATCAACATCTTGACAATATGTAGGTCTTAAGTATTTACATTTAATAACCTATAGTCACTTATAAAGTTAAATCTAAAGAAGTGAACTTAATTTTAGGTTGAAACTTTGGAAGGCTTTAAAACAGTGAATAACTCAGGCATCTATATAGCATGTCATCAAACACAATAGTTTTTATATTAATTTTAGGAGAAAAAGTTAAAAGTCACTTCTAGTATGTGAGATTGGTAAAACCAGACACATTAGGTCAGAATAGGCACAATCCCTTTTTAACACAAACAACAGTCATAAACAGCTCTCTAGCTCTATAAGCCTGTGGAAATAAAGTACAGATTAAGTCTAGCTCTTCATAAAATGAAAGTTTATTTACCAATGCATTTGAAAGGATGAGAAATACCATGTAGCTGCAAATAACTTATGTTAATCATATTCTCAAAAGGGACTTAATAAAAAAAAGAAGGAAGAGAAATTTTAGAAGAGTTAGCATTGATGTGTCAGGTACTGGGCTAAGGATTAAGGATTCAGTAGAAAAATACCATGCTTTACATTCCTTATAGTGAAGTAGAGAACAATTCACGAAGTTCTATTTCAAACATTCATGATAAATAAAAATAACATATCTTTGACATTGTTTCTCTTGATGCGTTCATGAGATATAGCTATAAAAATAGGACACAAAAATGTACTTCCAAAATAAACACAGGGATTATATTAGGCTGAAAATATATACTAAGCTGCAACAGCACATGAATTGGCATGGCAGAAATGACATAAAATATTTATAACATTTAAATTTTATGACATAAATTGACATAAAATAATTGATGCTGGATTAATTTCAACTAATATTCATTTTAAAAATATGACTTATAAATGAATTTACATGATAAATATATATTTCACTTGGATACTGTTGGAAACATACTCTCCCTTTACATCATTGATCATTTAAAAGGGACTTGACCAAGAGATTTATTGAGCCAGAAAAAGTACTCTGTACAGAGTTGAAATGTTTATAAAATGTTTTCAAAACTAAAGATGACTCAAATCTAGCCCTCATTCATTTTGAGTATAAGTTTTGGTCAAAATACCTCTCTCAAATATTCTGTTTCATGCTAGCAAATACCAGATGAATCTGCATGTCCTAGGAAGTCAAGTGATACCTCGTGGACAAAGTTATAATGATTTATATTCTAAAAGAGAATGAATATATCTACTTGCAAAATAAAAAAGGACACTGTACATGTAGAAAGCTAAGAAAAGTAAAATCAAGTCACACAACATTCACAGTAAGGCAATCACTATATTCTGCTGTATACTTTGTCTTCCTATTATTTTTATAATGATGCAAATAAAGAAATATCCAATTATGTAAAATAACTCAAAGTGAAAATACAATTTCCCTTCTCTAACTCACCCAAATATCAGTCCCAGTGTTAAAGACATTTTTTTGCTGTGTACTTGAAGAAATGTTATAGTTATAATTAAGAATACCACTATCTATATATGTCTATATATGTTTATATTTCTATTTGAGTATATTATAATCAACAGAATTATGCATTGAAATCTGTTCTAGAACTTGTGTTCCTCCTTTTTAAAAATCCTAATGATATGTAATATAAATATTTTATGCCTGCATATATAGATTTAACTTCTGTATAAGTTCTGATATGAGTGTGCTATCATGAAGATACTTGGTTTTAGATATCTGGGAAAATAGTTTGTTTCCAGATGTTGATCTTCCAAACAGTTCTGTGATGATGATGATGATGATGATGATGATGATGATGGGGATGGGGGCAGGGAAATAGAGAGAGGAGAGAAAAAGATGGAAGAGTGCTACATATTACCCTCCACTTAACTTGGGGGGAAAGTGAATGCAACCCAAGTTCAGAGTTTATTCTTTAGTCATTTAAACCAATCCTTGAGACTCTTCGTCTTTATCAGTGACTGATTTAAACAAAAGCCTTTGACCTAATCTAGCCAATAGAATATGAAAAATATGTCAGCCTTTAGGCATCTGTAAAAGGCATCTTTGGTTCCTAGAAAGGAGACATTGAAGAGAAGACCTCCTACAGCTCAGGAGAGAAGACAGGAGTCGCTTCTGAGAGGGCCCATGTTTCCGTGTAGGGTACATTTTCATAGGTCACCTCTTGTAAAATCTTCAGCAGTGTGACTACTACACTGAGCCAAGGAACACCATGCCACTCTACATGGAATATTCCTTGAGAGCTGGTAAACCAATCCCAAAATACCATATTAGTGCCTATTCCTTTACTTTACTCTGTATCCTCTGGGCCATTTTGAATCCTCCAAGATTACAACAAGGCAGGATTAAATGTGCAGAGCTTTTTCAGGAGAAACAGTTGTGCCAGATAAAATGGGAAGGGAGAAGAACACAGACAAGATTTTAGACCTCAATATAGCTAAAACGCTTGAAAGCAGAAGAAGAAGAGAAGGGTGAGTAGAAAGGTCCCCAGGCTGCAGTGAAGTTCTGAAAAACTTTTGACATAACCAGTGGAATGCCTTTAAGTTAGCTTGTGGAAAAATTTGATTTCCAGAAGAGGAACAGCACAGTCCTAGACCTCCTGCCACACTCAGCAGTTGGGAGAAGCCTGGGAGAAATGAAGAACAAGGATGTGGCTGGAGGGTATCAGTTAACTATATGCAGCAGATTTTTAGGAATACAACAGTATGGTAACTATAGATACTATACCGTACAACAGATCTCTATCATTTATTAATCTTGCATAATTGAAACTTTTTTAAAATTTATTTTATTATTTTTTATTTTTTGAGAGCAGGGGAGAGGGGCAGAGAGAAAGAGAGAGAGAGAGAGAGAGAGAGAGAGAGAGAGAGAGAGAGAGAGAGAGAATCTTAAGCAGGCTCCATGCCCAGCGTGGAGCCTGATGTGGGGCTCTATCTCACAACCTGAGATTATGACCTGGGCATGACCTGAGCTATAATCAAGAGTTGGATGCTTAACCGACTGATCCACCCAGGCGCCCCAGAAACTGTATCCTTTGATGAACATTTCTTCATTTCCCCCTCCCCTTGTAAGCCCTTATACTCTCTCTACCTGAGTTGAACTATTTTAGGTTCATCATACAAGTGATCATGTACCATGTGTTCTTCTCTGTCTGACTTACTTCACTTAGCATAATGTCCTGTAGGTTCATCCATGTTGTAATGGAGGATTTTTTATTTTTTATGGGTGAATAATATTGTATTTTATGTAAATATCACATATTAAAAAACAATTATCTGCTGATGGACACTTAGATTGCTTCCATATCTTGGTTATTGTGAATAATGCTGCAATAACTTCTTGGAAATGATAGCAAAAGCACAAGCAACAAAAGCAAAAATAGAGTTTACAAGAGATTACTAAAAAGCTTCTGCATAGTGAAGGAAACAACCAACAAAATGAAAGGGCAGTCTATAGAATGGTAGAAAATGTTTGCAACCTATATATCTGAAAAAGGGTTAATATGAAAAATATTTGAGGAACTTCTACATCTCAATAGCAGAAAATAATAACAACCCAATTAAAATATGGGCAAAGGATCTGAATGACCATTTCTCCAAAGAAGGCATACAAATGGCCATCAACTATAGGAGAAAATGCTCACCATCTCTACCATCATGGAAATACAAACCAAAACCACAATGATATATCTCCTCACACCTGTTAGGATGGTTAATACCCCAAAACCCCAGAAGATAACAAGTGTTGGTTAGGATGTGAAGAAAAGGGTGGGTATGTAAACTGGTACAGCTGCAATGCCACAGTGGAAAACAGTATGGAGGATATAAAAAAAAATGTAAGTCAGTCCCGTATCTTAAAGAAATTTTGTGCTGTCTTGTATCTAATAGGTGAAAAACCTTTGGTTATATGCTTAATCTTTATTTTTTGCTATTGGTTGCTTACTTTTTTAAAAAGGGTAACTCTATCCTCTGTTAATGCATGTTTTCTGAAAATAGACATTTCCCTGCCATGATTTGATTATTTAGTTCTATAACATATGGCACAACTTATAGATTTCCCTGTTACCTCCCATCCCACAACTGGCCACAGAGCAGGTGAAACTGAGCAAGCTGCATTTGTTTGTCTTTAACAATAGGAGTATCATGATATGTGGGAAGAATACTGGCTTAGGAGAACAAAAATGAATTTAGCCGATATGTCTTCAGTTTGTACTCTGATTATAATCCCAGATATAATTTTACACTTTTTTTGATATTTCTGTTTTCACCTCTGCAAAATAAAAATGGTGACATTACTTAATATATACTACATTAGTAAAAACTGCAGCAACCAGAAACATAATCTTCTTATTAAAGATCAAGTTTCTTTTAATATTTACCTTTCTGAGAATGCTGTTATATAGGTTAATATCATGTTGACTTTTCAAAATATTAATTGTGTGGAGTCATAATAGGTACTTGCTGAATATGTGTACGTATGCCCTTGTCTGATAGGAGAGTATATACAGAAATATATGTGTGTGTACTTAGATCTGTATACTCAGCATCCATGCTCAGTTGACAGTAAATATACTAATTAATAGTATAAAATTCAGTGTTTTATTTGATTGATTTATGTTTTAAGGAGATTTTTTTTTTATTGAGAGAGAGAGAGACAGAGAGTGAGAGAGAGAGCGCATGAGCAGAGGAGGGGCAGAGAGAGCGTGAAGCCTGATGTGAGGCTCAAACCCACCAACCGTGAGATCATGACTGAGCTGAAACCAAGTCAGATGCTTAACTGACTGAGCTACCCAGGTGCCCCTTTGATTCAAAATAAAAGACTACTTTTTATTAATTGATTTTTCCATCGGTTATTATTTTTATTAGGATTGGGTATTTTTAAATTAAAAAACCTACAACATTGTTTATTCTAGGCTTGCACTTTTATAAATACTACAGAGAATAAATTATACTAAGATAATGCTCAGGTACAAAAATCTTTCTTACCTAAATATATAAGAAATACATCCTTCTCCTCTATCAATAAGATATCAAAGGTTCTATATATACTGCTGGATTCCTTTCATTTTCAATGGAATAGTTTGCTTAACTTTCAGTTTACATGCAACACAAATATGATGTATACAAGTATAGTGCTTGGATTTCTAAAAACAAAATCTCTCTCTGTGGTAAGAGCAAACTGGCATTGTATGCACATTTGTTCGTAAACTTGTAATATTCACTTTGTTTTAATAAAATTAAATCATCTTAAAATAGTGATAAAATGAGAGTGATAGTATATCCAAACAATGCAGATTTTCTGTCCTTCTATTAAGTAACTAATTTAAGAAACATGATTGTGGATCTTTCCAAAAAGCAGAAAATGAAGTACAATTCTTATACATGAATGTTAAGTACTCTTTTTGAAAATGCCACAATCCAGAGTTCTCTTCCAAACACTTGGTGATGTATTACAGAATTGGATTTCACTTTTTCAAAAATCAGTAGTAATATAATAAAAGAAGTCAAGGATATGGACTAGAAAACAAAATTACTGAGATATATTGAAAAAGCAATTTAATTTACAATGCCATGTTTTGAGAAAATATACCTAAAGTTCATGGTCGTAAAACCAATATAAGAAATATTTGAATTTAATTATATACTCACAACTGAAATAAAATTCTTATCAAAGACAAAAAGAGCAATTGTTAAGAAAGCATATCTCAAACTGATATATTTTCTTCAACAAAGATACTCTAGGCAAACTTGGAATATGAGAAAACCTACTGATTGGATTAACTCTTGCAAAGAAGGAAATATACAATTATTGAGAATGAACTATTAAAATTGCATAAAATAAAGGACTCCTGAACATTCTGTCTCTGAGTAAATTTATATAGATCAATTACTCCTTACTCCCCTAGGCCCTAATAAAGAAATATGGAAAAAAATAGCTTGAGTTGTTCTAGGTTCTGCTTATAATTACTTCTTTTAATATTTGTGAACATATATTTAGATTGGACACATACAATATGTATTATATATTATACAAATACATATATGTATTTATATAGCATTTGATGATTAGGTTGTAAGATCATCAACTCTAAAACTGATTCTAGCTAGTAATTTAAAATGTTTATATCTTTAAATACTAAGTTGCAAAACAAGAATAGCAAATAGGTATGTTTGTTTCTTGCTTATTTCTTCTCTCTTCTAAGGTGGGTATCTGTCCATAGATTTCTCCTTATATAATTGAAGAAGATACTTTATTGGTCACGATTCTACAATTATCATGATATTTAGAAACATTATTCTGAAACTTAATTCAGAACAACATAATATTATGATATGGAAATCCCTCAATGTCCAATGTGTGAAGTTAATTAATTCCCTCTACTCATTGTATTCATTCTCCCCAAACAGCTGTAAGCACCGTCTATAACCTGCCTCAATTGACTGACACTTTGCTGATGCTTTCATTTAAGTGTTTGGGTTTCCCAAATGTAAGATTGACGGACTAAAGTATCTTTTATTTTTCAAATTTTACTTAAATACTTAATGCTAGAGTGACTTATAATGTGTTCAAGAAATACACATTTCTATTAGAAACAGATATTTCCCCTTATATTCACCACCAATATGTAATAGTCTTCTAAAATTTGCTAATTTATTAAAATAAAAGTATATTTTTGTTGCTTAATTTGGCATCCTTTTATTTTTCAGGTAATTTGGGTTTGCTATTCTGTGAACTGTCTGTTCATATACTTAATCCATTTTTGTATATAACTGTCATTTTTTCTAAATTTCAAAATTATATTTTTATCTTATAGATTTTAATATTTTAAATTAATGGTCATTGACAGTATGCCTCAATTTATTGATATGGCTCTGCTATATTTTTCCTTATAATATAATTTTCACTTGCACTTATGACTATATTTCTCTTCTAAAGATTTTATTTATTCTCTTTTGAAAAACAAATCTGGATCTCTAGATTGTCTAGAATCTCCTAAATCATTTTTTTCATTTGTTTCTTTTCAGATTTTAGTTAATAGGGAATTACTTTTTATATATGTTTATTCCTGTAATTATAGATTTATTTCATGACTGTCACATGAGATGCAACTACTTTTATACATAATTAAAATAAAACACAACTTTATCATATAATAAATCCCCATCTAATGAGATCTTTCTGAATTCTATTTTACTGATTTGTCTATTCCTGAGAAAATATCTTAGAATAAAATAGATTTGTTTTATATTGATATTAGGTAAAAAAAAAAAAAAAGGCCCATAATTATTTTTAAATAATTTTCTCGGATATTCTATAGAATTTATTCAATTTTTAAAAATTGTGATTCTGGAGGCGCCTAGGTGGCTCAGTCAGTTGTGTCTCGACTTTGGATCAGGTTTTGATATCGCAGTTCTAGGGTTCAAGCTCCACATCAACCTCGCTGCTGTCAGCGCAGAGCCCACTTTGGATCCCCTGACCCCTATCTCTGCCCCTGTCCTGTTTGCGTGCGCTCTGTTGCTTTCAAAAAATACACACTAAATTTTTTTTGATTGTGATTCTACTAACATTCCAAATGGAAAGATAGGTAGGTAGGTCTGTAGGTAGCTACACAGGTAGATGATAGATAGATAGATAGATAGATAGATGAAGAGATAGAGATAGACATATACAGGGAACCAGCAATGTTGTAATACTAGTTGTTCTCCAAAATGAAAACACAGAATATGTGTGTTCCAATTTTTTTTAGATTTTGTTTCATTGTGTTATTAAAGGTGTTAGATTTTCTCCTCATAACTTGTATACATTTTGAAAAATTTTAGGTTTCTAAACATTTTCACAGTTGTGTATAGACCTTGACTATCTTTGATTACCTTAGAAAAAAATTGTTATTGCTCTTATATTTAGAGTTTAGTCACTTTGCCATACCCCCATATTATTTCTTTTATTTCCTGTGTTTTCTGGATTTTGTCACTTCAAATCACAATATATTAGCAAAGGAGAGAAATCAAATATATAACTCATTATTTCCTTCTGTTCTTATGTTTATAAGAACTTCCAAAGGAATGTGAAATAAAAACGTTAATGGAAATAGATTGGACTTGTTTACCATTTAAAATATTTGCCAGTGTGTAAATACTGAGTAGTCATTTTAATACTTTGGTTGTTTTCTTCTACACACATATATCTCATTTAGAGCTTTTACCAACAATGTCTGATGAATTTTTGAAATAACTTTTAAGAAGTATTCTTTCTTTTCAAAAGCGATAAGTTGTTTTCTATTATTAAGTGCTGTTTTTAAGCACTACAGGAGATGAATCACTCTCCTAACTTAAACAGTAAAATTTTGGATCAAACTAAACCATTTTACATGCCATTACTGGCCTGATACCAAAAAAGAAATCCGTACAGCCTAAAACCAGAGTCTATGAAAAAGAAACCTAGAAAACAAGTCACACAATTGTTTTTGCTTTGTTTTTCCCAGAGTTTCTGCCCAATATGTAAATTTGAGCTTCTGCTTTGAGACATGTAGTGTGTTTGGGGGAGGGAAGAAGACTTAGGATCTGCCTCAGTGGTGTAATTTCAGAGGAAACTCCTACAAACATTAGGATCACAAAAGCTACTCTAGGAATCAAACTCAGTACACAGAAGGAGACACAAAGGAACGTGCTTCTTTCCACTTTAACTTGGTAGAAAGAGAATAAAATCATTCTTAAGAATTCATAACCACCAAAAAGGCATCATATATTTTTGCAGCCCAAATCCATGCTATGTGGTCCACAAAGTTTCCAAAAGATTCAAGTGGAGAATTTAATTTAATTTAATGTACTCTCATATTGGTCATGCCTAAGGCAAATGGCTGAAGTGCAAGTGAATATTCTCATGAGGAAAACAACTTTAATTGATGGTCTCAAAGAGATATAAAGTTTGATGGAATGCGGAGAATGCACAGTCAAGAATCAGTTAACACAAAAAGAATATACCATATTATGTATAAATAAGAACCACTAAAAAGAACATACCTAGAAACTGAACCATAAAAAAGTTATCAGATTCAAATTTAAAATAAATACATTTTATATTTTTAAGGAAATAATAGTGAAAAAAATATGAGCAGGCATGGGAAATGATGTTAAAGAATCAAGGAGGTGTGGGGATGAACCAAATAAAATACCAACAAATTCTCAGTTTTTCTTTTGGACCACAAAAGAAAAAGAGAAAAGATCCCATAGTGTTCTGGGTTATGAAAGAAAGTTCAGAAAAGATATTAATAAATGCACTGACTTGAAAATAAATTTAAATAAACACTGACTTGAAAACACTATAATTATTTATAATTCATGAGAAAAAAATTAAAATTTTCCAATACTACTTTACAACAAAAATATGTTAAAAAGTGCATGATTAAGATATTTTTAAAAATTTAAAGTTCTTCGTATTATTCAGAAAGAGTGTAAATTTACTGATTAATTTATTATCTGAGTTATTCTCAATATGCATTTACAGTTACCTACAGGTACTTCCTAAAATAAAATATGTTCACCTACATTAAAGACAAATAATGGAGAAAACAAAATCATCTTAAAAAATAGTTTTATTCTGAAAGAAAGCAAAAAAGAATAATTGCAAATTTAAAGAAAATGGGAGCAAACTTGTGAATAAATATTAATATATTAGTCTGGATCTAACTAGGAGATAAAAATATACAGTATGTTGAACAAGGGTAAATTAATATAGAGAATTACTAACTGTTACACCCATGTTGCACTGTGAAAAATAAAAGGAATCTAAAATATATATGTAAAAATTATTAACTATGACAAATGAGTAACTATAAAATATAAAGAAATTCTATATAGTTCTCTAGGGCTGAGGGAGATACTCAGAAGTGGTCTCGCCCTTCTGAGTTGGCAGTGTGAGTGGCTGGAGAAGGTGTGTTCAACTACTGGGTAACAAGAGAATTTTACTGGCAGAGCCAGGCCCGAGTTGGGCTGGAGGTGGTGGACAAACAGCAAGCAGTCCTCTTGTGTACAGGCCGTGTGGGGCTTGCCCAGAAGTACGGATAGGTAGGTGCTTGCAGGCTGCACGAGGCTGTAGGTTCCACCTTCAGAAGGCTGAGAAAGCTGCAGGTGGATGTGGGCTGCAATGCTGCAGAGGGACCACAGTCTGGGTTTCTGTCTGGAGCAGTCTCCACCAGATGTTCTCATGCCCACACCACTAACCCTGGTCCATTCACCAGAGAATGAAGGAAGACTCATCCTCCTATACTGTTTCTAAAGTGCCCTTCTCTGAGGAAGCTTTATATTATGTTCACTTTAAATGATTAGCGCTTAAACGGATTCCATCGTTTATCCTATTGCTTACATTGAAGAGTGCTTTTGAGGAAGAGAGGCAATAAACTGATAATAGGCACAGTCTACCCATTTGATGACTCAGCTTCCATACACACCCTTCTACACACATGTGAAATCCCTTACCACTGAAAGGGTAGCAAACTGAACTACCTAAAAGGATGTTTCTATTTCTTAAAAGTGAAGAAATTTTCACTTTCCCCTAAGTGAGATGACTAATAGTCATTAGAGCTATCATGAGCTGTATTGATTATCTTCAAATTCAGTCAGTCTCACTGAATATTCTGTTATTTAAAAACTAAATTCTAAACCTCCAGGGACATTTGTAAAAAAATCATAATAAAGAGGGAAAAAATGGGAAGGAAGATAAAAAAGAGAATGATTCCTTTACACAGACGAACATAAGTTGCAACAGAATATGCACAACTACTATGGTCCTCATTTCTATAACTGTTTCTCAGATTAAAGTGGTTTCCTACAGCTTCTTTGATGCTCTCATTTCTTTACTGGGGAATTGACCCAAACCTTCATTCCTGAAGGGTCTGTGTCCTCAATCACATTGCTTTTTATTGGTTGCTTTCATTTTGAAGTTATTATTTAGTTTATTATTGAGCAGGCAATAATGATAAATATAAATAAATAAATAATAATAACTTAGAGATATCCAGATAATTTCCTAAGTTTCAGCCACAGTTCTCCTTAATGCTATTATGTAATGGCTCCTAATTTCACCTGAGGTTGAGTCATGACCAATCAATCATTCCAGAAGTAATTTTTTTTTTAATTTTTTTGTCTGTTAGTTCACTGGTAAAATAGGCAGGTGGAAGTCTCATCTTCTAGTTGAAAAGAATAATTTTGTGTCTCTGTGGAAATGTTCCCTTCTTTGGAGAATCAGCTCTGTAAGACAAAGAAGCTTAAAGTTGCTGGGACAAAAGCAGAAATTCTGCAAAGAGGTTATCAGGTTTACTAGTGGGAAGGGCCATTTCCACCTCTACCCCTTGATCCCAAAGGTATCCAGTTGTTCGGACTACAGCAGAAACAGCCCCAGACGGCGTTCTCTGATTGAAAGCATAAACTGCATCCTATAAAACAGAACCACATACTTTCAGGATGCTGTTTTGCAATGGGTGCTGAACTGAGCATTTAATAGTCATTCCACATTTTTGTTAAGTCAGCCACTTTAGGATGATAGAGTAATTGATTAGACTGGTTAATTCCATGGGCCTGAGTCCACTGCTACACTTCTTTTGCTATGAAATCAGTTTCATGATCCAATACCATGCAGTCCACAGTGCCATGACTGTGCACCAGGCATTTTAGGCAAAAACAAATGACAGCAGTAGCAGAATTATTATGAGTAAGGAAGGGAAATCCATATCCAGAATGTGTGGCTATTCCAGTGATGACAAATACTTGCCTTTTTTGTGAAGGAAAGGTCTGATGTAATCACAGAGATAGTGACATATCCAGGACTCAATGTTGGTATCTGTTATTGGTCAATTAGGCATTTGGCAAGTAGGAGTAGCCAGGTCACCCTTGGTAATGGACATTCCATGTAGTTGAACCATGTAAAAGTCTACCCACTGAGAGGAATTTCCTTTATTACTGTCTTCCAGAGTCACCCCTGAATGGGGCTCTAGTGTTGAAACTATCCACATTCAGATCTCATTGGCATATTGTGCAAACTCATTTGTAAAGCATGCTCAATTCTTATTTGATTAGTTGATCATAAGGAGCACACCAGGAATCCATTGGCTCGGATTCAGGTAGAGAAGGCAATATGCCACAAGCTGGTATTGAAGTCTAGGCCATCTGTTGATGCAATTCACTTGTACCTTTTAAACCTTTCTACACTTGGACTCTTATGTACCAATTCCATTTGTGATAGAATTCTGATGTGCATACCATATGTTATGGGCAGTTAGATTAGATAATACCCAGTTCATGATGGGAATTTCAAGCCACATGGTTAATTGACATCATGCCTCATGATTAAATGTTCAGTTTCCTACCAAGACCCAGTAGCAAAGAATAAACTTTTATCAAAAGAATAGCTCTGTACAGAGGAAGGCATAAATCAGCCCCAATATCTTAGAGATCTGTATTGTGATTCTTCCATTGGTATTTGCAAAAGATTTTGTACAGCATACTTATTTGCCGCAAATATTTTAAGTGATGTGGGGTCTGTTGGGTTATGACAAATGAGTGGTAGAGCAGCTTTTTCTTCAGACTTAATATGTTGTGGTACCATTTCTTGGTCTACTTCCTACTAAAGCAGTTAGCCTTATGAACAACTCTGTAGAAGGGAAGAAGTAGCACATTCAATTGAAGTACGTGTTTCCTCCAAAATATGAAAAGGTACGACAGGTGGTTGCCTCTTTCCTTTTAGCAAATTAGTTTTCAGCCTAGGGGAAATATATTAATATCTAAACCTCCACTAAATCAGAAAATTCATTGAGATAGTGCTGGGAGGAACTTTTGTGGGGGTTATTTTCCATTCTTTCATTCACATAAGCCTTACTAAACCAGTGAAAGTACTTGTTATGCTCTGCTCATAGGGACCTATATGTCGTCAATTTAATGGACCAGTGTGATGATTTGTGAAATGTCAAGGCAATCAAGATCTCAGTTGAAAATATTATGGCAAAGAGCAAGAGAATTTATGTAGTCCTGAGGCAACACTGTGAAGATATACTGTTGGCCCTGGCAGGTGAAAGCAAACAGCTTCTGGTGGTCCTTACAAATTGGTATAGAGAAAAAGGCATTAGCCAGGTCAATAGCTGCATACCAAGTACCAGAAGCTATGACTTTCTCCACTAAAAGTATTATATTTAGGGCAGCAGTTATAATTGGAGTCATCACCTCATTACTTTACAATAGTCCACAGTCATTCTCAAAGATCCATTTGTTTTCTGCACAGGCCAAATTGGTAAATTAAATGGGAACATGATCATTAAAAGCATCCTCATTTTTTCAATTATTTGATGGTGGCATTCATCTCAGAAATTTCCCCTGGGATGCAGTATCACTTCAGTTTATTATCTAGAAAGAAAGGAAAAGTGACTGGGGGCTTCCATTTAGCTTTAACGGCCTCACCCTATAGGTCACACGGTCACTGTGAAGACTGCCAGTTTTAAAGTGTGTTTATTCCAATCATACATTCAGGAACTGAGGAAATAATCACAAGTAGATCCATGAACCAACTAAGCTCAACGTGATTTAGACTTAACTCCATCTATCACATGCCCACCATAAAGCCCTTAGTTTGACTCATGGGCCACAGAAACTCACTGTGTCACCAGAAATGACTGTTATTTTGGAGCTAGTGTCCATTTATCCATGAAAGGTCTGGGTATGCTTTTTTCCCCCATTGAACACCCACTTTATTAATGGCTAAGGTTTCTTCTAGGGAAGGCTTGTATGAAGACTTACAGTGTGTGCTTGAAGCAACAGTAAAGTCTTTCCTCAAGGGACTCAGCATCCCTTTCGGTCAAGGGGCTCTCCAGTCTATTAACTGAGTTAGGTCTGAAATCTGGGTAAGAGGCCATGATTCTCTAGTTTTTGATGACTCAAGTCAGGTTTCTTGCTACCATATTTAGAGGTTTTCTTATTACATACAGAAAAACACACTAACAGGCTACCTATCTGTCTCATTCCAAGAAATCATGATAAATCAGCCACCATGAAAAAATTTACAAACAAAAATATTCTGGTTACAATTATATCCATTTTGTATTTTATGATTGAAGTACACACATGTGTTTGACAAATGCTTCCACGTGGTATCTGATATTCTGGGATCTGATCATCCCAGTGAAATTAAACTACATCTCAAAAGTAGTACCAAGTGCTGTAATACCTGGCTTACAAAGGAGAGTACCACAAAGCTTTTTAGGGATGCAGGTGTATTTATCCATGTATTTCTAAATGCCTTAGTGAAGGGAGTGTTTCCTGAGCCCTTGTATAGAACACAGTTACGGGGGGGTGGGGGTGTGCAGGTCACATGTGTCTAATGTTCCCATTGCCCTAATATTTTGGGGATTTTTTGGTTTGTTTTTTAATTCCACTATAGTTAATGTATGGTGTTATATTAGTTTCAGGTGTAAAATATAGTGATTCAATAATTCTATACATTGCTCAGTGCTCATAAGGTAAGTGTACCCTTAATCCCATTCACCTATTTCACCCATACCTCTACCCACCTCCCTTCTGGTAGTCATCAGTTTTTTTCCTACTGTTAATCTGTTTTTTGGGTTGTCTCTTTTTTGTTGTTATTTCTTTTGTTTCTCAAATTTCTCATGTGAATGAAATCATATGGTATTTGTCTTTCTCAGACTAACTTATTTCACTTGACATTATACTCTGTAAATTCATCCATGTTGCTGCAAATGGTAAGATTTCATTCTTTTTTACAGCTGAGTAGTATTCCATTGCATCTATATATCTCCTCTTCTTTATCCATTCATCTATCAAGGGGCACTTGGGCTGCTTCCATAATTTGGCTATTGTAAATAATGCTGCAATAAACATAGGGGTGCACATATCCCTTTGAATTAGTGCTTTCATATTCTTCAGGTAAATGACCAGTAGTAGAATTACTACATCATAGGGTAGTTCTATTTTTAATTTTTTGAGGAAACTCCATAATATTTTCCACAGGGGCTGCAGCAGTTTGCATCCCCGCTAACAGTGCACAAAGGTCCCTGTTTTTCCATATTCTCGCCAACACTTGTTTCTTGTGTTTTTTATTTTAACCATTCTGACAGATATGAGGTGGTATCTCATTGTGGTTTTGATTGCATTTCTCTGACAATGAATGATGTTGAGCATCTTTTCATGCGTCTGGATATCTTCTCTGGAGAAATGTTTGTTCACAATTTCTGCTCATTTTTTAATTGGATTATTTGGTTTTTGGGTATTGGTTGTATCAATTCTTTATACATTTTGGATATTAACCTTTTATTAGACTTGTCATTTGCAAATATCTTATCCCACCCAGTAATATGTCTTTTTATTTTGTGGCTTGTTACCTTTCCTGTGGAGAAGCTTTTTATTTGGATGTAGTCCCAAACAGTTCATTTTTGCTTTTGTTTTCTTTGCTTCAGGAGATATAACTAGAAAAATGTTGCCATGGCTAGTCTCAGAGAAACTACTGCCTGTCTTCTCTGTTAGAATTTTTACAGTTTCAAGTCTTATATTTAAGTCCTTAATTCACTTTGAGTCTATTCTTGTGCATGATGGCCTAGATCCATTCTTTTGCATGTAACTGTCCAGTTTTGTCAACATTTGTTGAACAGTCTCTTTTTCCCATCACATAGTCTTTCCTCCATTATAAGATTAATTGACTATATAATTGTAAACTTATATCTGGACTCTCTATTCTGTTTCATTGATCTATATGTCTATTTTGTGTCAGTATCATACTGTTTTGATTACTACAGCTTTTTAGTATAAAATGAAACTAGAATTGCAATATCTCCAGTTCTGTTTTTCTTTTCACAATTTGGAGTATTTTGTTATTCCACAAAAATTTTGGGATTGTTTGTTCTATTTCTGTGAAAAATAGTATTAGTATTTTGATAGGGATTGCATTAAAACTGTAGATTGCTTTGGGCAGGATCGACATTTTAACAATATTTGTTCTTCCAATCCATGAGCATGGAACATCTTTCCATTTCTTTTTGTTGTCTTAAATTTCTATCATCAGTTTGTAACAGATTTCAGGTATAGGTCTTTCACCTCTTAAGTTTATTTATACATATTTTATTACTTTTGGTGCAATTGTAAAAGAGAATTTTTCCTCAATTTCTCTTTCTGCTGATTCATTATTAGTATATAGATGTGCGACAAGTTTCTCTATATGGATTTTGTATCCTGTGACTTTACAGAATTAATTTATTAGTTCTACTAATTTTTTGGTGGAGTCTTTAAGGTTTTCTATAACATAGCATCATGTCATCTGCAAACTGAAAATTTTACTTACTTTTTACCAATTTGGATACCTTTTATTCCTTTTTCTTGTCAGATTGCTGTGGATAGGACTTTCAGTGTTACATTGAATGGAAATGGTGAGAGAGTGGACATCATTGTCTTATTCCTGAACTTAGAAGGAAGCTCAGATTTTCACCATAGAGAATGATGTTGACTGTGGGATTTTCACATATGGCCTTTATTATGTTGACAAATGTTCCCCTAAACCTATTTTATCATGAATGAATGTTGTACTTTGTCAAATGATTTTTCTGCATTTTTTGAAATGATCATATGGTTTTTATCCTTTCTCTTGGTGATGTGATGTATCATGTTAATTGATTTGTGAATATTGAAAGACCTTGCATCCCAAGAATAAATCCCACTTGAATGATTTTTTTAATTGTATTATATTGTATTTATTCTATTGTTGGATTCAGTTTGCTAATATTTTGTTGAGGATTTTTGCATTTATGTTCATCAGAGATATTCGCCTGTACGTCTCCTTTTTTGTAGTGTTTTTTTTATCTGGTTTTGGTATCAAGGTTCTTCTGGCCTCACAGAATGAATCTGGCAGTTATCCTTCTCTTCTAAGTTTTGGAATAGTTTGAGAAGAATAGATATTAACTCTTCTTTAAATATTTGGTAGAATTCACCTGTGAAGCCATCTGGTCATGGACTTTTGTTTGTTGGGAGTTGTTGAGTATTGATTCAATTCCCTTGCTGGAAATCATTCTGTTCAAATTTTCTATTTATTCCTGATTCACTTTTCAGAGGTTACATATCTGTTGGAATTTATCCATTTCTTCAACATTGTCCAATTAGTTGGCATATATTTTTTAATAATATTGTCTTATAATCCTGTATCTTTCTGTGGTGTAAGTTGTTATTTCTTTTTCATTTTTTAAATTTTGTTTTAGCCCTCTCTTTTTTGTTTTTTGATGAATCTTGATCAAGGCTTATGGATTTTGTTGATCTTTTCAAAACCAGCTCCTGGTTCCATTTATCTGTTTTACTGTTTTTTGTAGTCTATTTTATTTCTGCTCCAAAATTATTACTTCCTTTCTTCTACTGATTTTGAGTTTTGTTTGTCCTTTAGATGTAAGGTTAGGTTGTTTATTTGAGATTTTTCTTGCTTCTTGATGTAGGCCTATATTGTTATAAACTTCCCTCTTAGGACAGATTTTGCTGCACTCCAAAGATTTTGGACCGTTGTGTTTGTATATACATCTTCTGCATATGACAGTCTATATTAAGTTGATGGTCACTTAAGTTTGAACCCATTTTTTACTCCTCTCTCCCAATCCCACATTTTAGGTAGACATTGTCATAATTTACAACCTTTTATTTTGTGAGTTGCTTGGCTGATTATTAACTATATTTATTTTTGCTGCTTTTGTGCTTCCTATTTTTCTTTCTCCTTATTAATGCTCTTTCCTTTCCACTCAAAGTATCCTCTTTAACATTTCTTGTAGGGCTGATTTAGTGGTCATGAATTCCTTTAACTTCGTTTGTCTGGAAAACTCTTCATTTCTCCTTCTATTCTGAATGATAGCCTTGCTGGATAGAGTATTCTTGGCTGCAATTTTTTTTTCCCCTCTCAGCACTTTGAATATACCATATCACTACCTTCTGGTTCACAAAATTTCTCCTCAAAAATCAGCTGATATTACTATCAGATTTCCCTTGTATATAACTATTTTTTTTCTTGCTGCTTTTAAAATTCTCTCTTTATCACTACTTTTTGCCATTTTAATTACTATATGTATTGGTGTGTTCCTCCTTGAGTTGATTTTACTGGAGGCTCTATGTGCCTCCTGGATTTGGATTTCTGTTTCTTTCCCCAGATTTGGGAAGTTTTCAGCTATTAATTACTCAAATAAGTTGTCTGCTCCCTTTTTTCTCTCTTCTCCTTCTGGGATCCCTATAATGCCTAGCCTCAACTTTTTGATACTAATCTTTTGGATTCCTGATGATACCAGGTAAACTCTGACATCTCAATCTCATTAAATGTAGGCCCCTCTGTAGAAAAGTTTCAGTAAGTCCACAAAACAAGTATTTATTTGAATCGTACCAGAAGTCCCCACTTCACATTTCATGATACCTTTATTTCCCAACTAATCCCCTAACTTTCACATGAAAAACTCAGGGACACACACTTCAATTATCATTGTATTTCGGCACTCATACAACTAAATATTGTTTTTATTTTCAGTAATATCAAACCTGCAGATACAAGAAATAAGAGACTCTTTTAGGCTGTTATGAAAGCTGTCTGATTCTCAGACTATGACTTGAGGTGAGGGTTAACGGACCTGAGCTTGTCATTTTTCTCTGTAAGCACTCATGCACTCAAACAATACAAGCCACACTGGGGTATTTAGAGTCATAATTACTGACATAATGGTCAAGTTCAGCAGCCACTTGAGCTCCAAGGGTTTGTGCTTCAACTGTCACTTTATCAAAATCAACCAGAGGTGATAACCTTATTATGGTTCTACTACACATCATGGTTTACTAAGGTATCATTTCTAATTGGCAAGGGACTCAACATACAGGCAAACCAAAGGCAAAAACAAAACCAACTCTGAATCCCATCTTTAGGGTTCTTCTTCTGGGACTACTCTGGATACAAATTCTGTAGAAATATGAGTCCAGTCAGGAGACAGAAGCCACACAGTAATTTAAATAGTAAAGTTTAATATAGGTAATTATTAGCCATGGTAAAAAATAACTATAAGATCCAAGGAAACTCTACATATTATCCCTATGCTAAAGGAAAAGACCCAAGGAAGGACAAACTTAGAAGGGACTCCTCACTCACTGAGAAGTTATGGTTTGGTCATTGGACAGAAGAGGATTTTGCTGGTTAGGTCAGTCCATAGCTGGTCTGAAGCTATTGGGCAAACAACAGTCAATCTTCTCGAGTTTAAGTCATGTGAGAGCTTGCTGAGGGAAACTAGACAACTTGCTAAGTGCTTATGGTTCCACGTCAGGAGGGAAGAGGAAAGCTAATTGGTAGGCTGATGCTGGCTCCAAGTTTACCAAGGCAACACATTCTAGGTCTGTGGGGTGATCAGGCTTCACTGGATGTTCTCACATCTACAACATTGACCCCATGCCACACCAAAAGCCCTATTTCAAGAACATTTTATCATTGTACTCACTTTAAATGAGAGTGTTTGAAGGAATTTTTTTAATCATAGGATGGACATATACTGAAGGATTAATTCATATTTGAGAGATAATGAATTGATAACTGACAACATACACAATAGAATTTATGGCAAAACGTTTACGAGAGTTAAAAAAATGATTATTGTCAAGTTCACTTTTTGTCAGAGTGATATACCAATTTTTATATTCATCAAAATGATAGACTCAAACTCATAAAGGTCAAAGAACAATAATACTAAAAGGAGAAACTGACAAATATATCATCTAAATAACTTACATTAATGATATACTTCACAAATTAGTAAGTGAAAGAGACAAGGTTTTTAGACATTAAAAACCTAACTAATATAACCTAAGAAACATACAAACAAGATCTGAGGACACATTATTTTTAAATGATCATGGATATTTTATGGACATTGCTATTCTCCTTTGTCAGCTCTCAGCTCTATTCAGGGACTCTATTCCTAAGGTTTTCACGAAGCCAACATATTATTTTTGAGATGTTGGTAAGCGTATCCTGATTTTTCACATAACCTGATAAGTTTCCTTGATACTCAAAAGACTACACCTCAATATAGATATTTATGAAAGGCCTTATGGCAGCTTACCAGGCAAGCTACGTACTGAAAGTGAGCAGTGGTCTCCACTACAGAAAGCCTGCCATTAGCCATAAAGCAGGCCATACCTTTCTGTCCCTATTTTCTTCATATCTTTTGGAACTACAAGTGTCTGTGACTGATTTTAACATCTGTTGGAGTCTCTAGCAATAAACTCTCTCAGAATTCTCTGGCCGTTTGGTTTCTGAACCATGTTTTCCTCCAGCCATTGAAAAAAATATATGTATTTTGAAAGAAAACTACTGTTTTGTTATAGGGGTCTAGTGAAAATGAATTACTTGACCAGAAATCCCTATCTTGTAACAGGTTCTCCCTGAACTATAATCTCACAAGATGGGATAAGTTCCAGAAAGCTCTACTGTAAAATGAAGCAATATATCCAATCACAAGTCTAGCCCGGCCTCTGAAATCTCAGCTAGCTACAAGAGCAGACTCATTCCTTAAATACAGAGATCCCTCTCCCCTGATTCTTCATTCTGGGGATGCAATTTTTTTTTTTCCTGTGGAGATAATAAACATTTTAGGCTTTTCAGGGCCTAGGATGTCTCTCACAACAACTCAACTCTATTACTGTAGCATGAAAGCAGCCACAGAGAATTCATAAATAAATGGGGACGGCTGTACTCCAATATACATTATTTTAAAAACCATGCAGAGGACTGACTATATTAGGTCTGTGGACCATAGTTCACCAAATTCTTGACTATATAATTTACCATTTAATAAAGAGAACTGGTTTACTGACAGGGCTGCACATCAGAGGACAATTCCAGTCATTCCAGAGAATAATGGAATATAGTTAAGAATGCTGATGTATGGTCAGGTCATTGCTCTACTCAAGACTAAACTAAGCCAGGACGCCTGGGTGGCTAAGTCGGTTAGGCGTCCAACTTTGGCTCAGGTCATGATCTTCACCATTTGTGGGTTTGAGCCCCACGTAGAGCTCTGTGCTGACAGCTCAGAGCCTGGAGCCTGCTTCAGAATCTCTGTCTTTCTCTCTCTCTCTGCCCTTCCCCTGCTTGCACTTTCTCTCTGTCTCTCGAAAATGAATAAATGTTAAGAAAAATTTTAAGATTAGACTAAGCCAGATACAAAAGAACAAATACTATGTGATATCAAATATATGAGGAATCTAAAACAGTCATATACATAGAGGCAGAGAACAGAATGGGTTTTCCAGGGGCTGCAGTAGAAATAAATGGGGAGGCATTATTCAGAGTGTGCTAAGTTTCAGTTTTGCAAGATGAGTAAGTCCTGGAATTCTATTGTAGAGCGTGGTGCCAATAATTAACAATATAGTTGTATATTTTAAAATTTGCTATTAGGTTAGGTCTTAATGTTAAATGTTCTAATAATAATAGATTTATCATAGTATAAATTGTGGTGATGGTCTCATGATGCATATCTATCCCAAATTCATCAAGTTGTATACATCAAATGTGCACAGCTTTTTATATGTCAATCATACTTCAATAATGAGGCTTGAAAAAAAGAGACTAGAGAGCAAAGGTATATTAACGTAGGGCACCCATTTATGCAAATGAGTAAAAATTTTTTTTTTACCTACAGACTGCATAAAAGGAAACTTAGAAAAAGAAAAAAAAATATCTACAATGATAAAACTGATCAAGAACAGGCACCGGAATCCATGCTTTTATCCATCTTGGCAATCAACTATTATGAAGAATGTGAAATTCTAAATGGGATTCATATGACAAATGAAGACTAGTACTACATGATTTCTGGGCTTACTATAACTAATTATACAGTAATTAGGACAGTGAGAATGGTAAAATGATTGACATTTAAATGGATGAAACAAGATAAAGTGCCCAGTAACAGAATTGGACATTTATGATCAATTGATTTTTGACAAAGGGCCAAAGCAACAGAAAAGGGAAAGGAAAATCTTTTAAACAAACAGTGCTCTAAAAACTGGATGACTCTGTGGGGAAAAGAGGGAAATATGAATATTTGTCACACATCATAAACAAAATGAAATGGATCACAGACTCAATATTAAAACATAAAACTTGCAGAAGAAATCTTAAAAGAAAATATCTGTGAACCTTAGGGTACAAAAATATTTTTTAGATCAGAACAAAATTATGTCCTTATAAAAATTAAAAAAAACACTTGTTCTTTAAATGATACCATTAAAGAAGAAGAGCAACAGTAAGAGATACATCAACAATACACATATCTGATCATGGGCTACAATGTCCAATACATAATGAATTTTTACAATTTAATAATAATATAAATAACAATAAAAATTGCTAAAACATTTTGAGAAAACAATAAATAGCCAATAAACAAACAAATAAGGGGTCAACCTGGCTAGGTTTCAGGGAAATGCAAATTAGAGTAACCATGAGATATGACACATCCACTGGAATGATTAAAATAAAAAAGCCTGCCATTATTGAGGACGGTTCAGCTACGGAGCAACTGGTACTAATGGGGATATGAGTAGTATAACTTTGTAAAACTGTCAGTTCTGCCATTTCACTCTTTGATATTAATAAGGGAAATATCCACTCAATAATCTGGATTCAAGTATTCGTAACAGTTTTATTTCCAAAAATCAAAACCTGAAAATGACCCAAATGTCTATCAACAGGTAGAGGGATAAATAGTATGTGTCCATATAATGTCCATATAATGGAATGCTATTTAGAAATAGGTAGAAATGAACTACTAATATACATAATAGCATAAATAAATCTCAAATTCACTATGGTCAATGACAACGTTGACTGCAATACATACATATGAAATGATTCAATTCATTTCATGAAATGCAAACTGATCTGTAGTTTAGTGGTTGCTTAAAACTATAAGCAGAGGGACAGACAGATACAAGGCATGTGAGGGATATTTTTAGGATGATGGAAATGTTTTGCATTGTAATGGCAGTGGTGATTTCCTCAGTGTACACAACATAGAGACTTACTAAACTGTATACTTTTATAAAATGTAGCTTAGGGGCACCTGGGTAGCTCAGTCAGTTAAGTGTCTGACTTCGGCTCAGGTCATGATCTCATGGTTTGTGAGTTCGAGCCCTGTGTCAGGCTCTGTGCTGACAGCTCGGAGCCTGGAGCCAGCTTCGGGTTCTGTTTCTCCTTCTTTCTGCCCCTCCCTCTCTCCCACTCTGCCTATCTTCCCCTCTCAAAATAAATAAACATTAAAAAAATAAAATAAAATAAAATAAAATAAAATAAAATAAAATAAAATAAAATAAAATAAAAATAAAATAAAATGTAACTTATTTGTGCAAATTCTGCCTCAGTGACACTGATAAGAAAAAATACAAACTCTTGGAATTTGTTCATGTTCTCAACCTAGCTCTGCATATTTGTTCTACATAAATGTTTTAAAATCCTTTAGTGTTATAATATTATATATGTGCATAATATTTTATAAGATATATTGGGTTATGACACTAAGAAGTGTTGTCATTTGTTTGGCTGTGTGTGCTTCTCCATTTAATCTTCTTGTATGCAAATTTTATAGAGCTTCTTTTTACCTAACATATGAATTTGTCCCCTTTATCTTCATAATAGAGAGGAAAAAAAGGGAAGAAAGTGACATTGTATAGATGGGGTGTTATGTTATATAAGATGAACTGGGAAGTCTCTCTGAAAAGACTTCGTTAAAATGAGAAAAAGAGTCATGACATATTTTAGGAAGATGAATCTACTAGAGAGTACAATACACACAAAGGCAAAGGCTCTGAGGCAGAAATGAATCTGGCATTTTCTGAGTTCAGCAAGAGAGTGAATGTCTCTGAAAAAGAGGGTGTGAAAGGAATAGTTTCATTAGAAAAGAAAAATAAAGATCAATAGTGTTCAATCATATAAGAATTGATAGATCATAAGAAAGAGTTTGAGTTTTATTTTGAAAAAGCTTTGATGGTGTTGAGGAAGGAATGAGATATGATTGCACAGGCTGTGGGTGAGTGAATAGGGTATGAAGAATAAAGAGAGTAATCAAGGAGAGTGTAAATGACACACGATGATGAGTTTGGAGTATGGTGTTAAAAGTGGAGCTGTTGAAAAGTGGTCACATTTGGAACTTTTTGAAGGTAAAGCTAACAGGTCTTACTGACATTTGGACATGGATTAAAAGGAAAAAGAGGAATCAAGAATAATTCTCTAGGTGGCTCAGTAGGTTGAGCATGTGACTTCAGTTCAGGTCAGGATCTTGCAGTTTGTGAGTTCGAGCCCTACATTGGGCTCTGTGCTGACAGCTCAGAGCCTGGAGCCTCCTTTGAATTCTGTGTCTCCCTCTCTCTATGCCCTCCCCTGCTTGCTCTCTCTCTCTGTTTCTCTCTGTCTCTGTCTCTCTCTCTCTCAAAAATAAACATTAAAAAAAATAATAATACCTAGATTTTGAGTGGAGTAAATAGGTGACTTTTCATGCTGTTTATTGATCTGAGAATGCATAAGTTAGGAAAAAGATTAGAGAGAAATAAGAGCTTTATTTTGAAATTACTAAGTTGGGATGCCTGGTAGATATTTAAGCAGTGAAAGTATGTGCAGAGTTGGATAAATAGGAAGAACCTGTATATTTAGGAGTAATCCAATGATAAATTTTTACAAATCCATAGATATGTATGAGATGAACTAGTATCAAGACAAGGAAGACAGACTCTCAGGGATTCCTTTTATTTAACATTTTGAGAGATAAACAAATACAAGAAAACTTAGATTCAGGGAAAACTAGAAGGCTATCAAAGTCAGTGTTCTTACAGTGGAATTTCTTTGTTAATACATTATGAATTTTTTGACAATTAAGATTTCTCTACTAAACAAATATTAAATTCATTTATTATATTCATAAACATAAACATTTAGTAATATTCATAATAGTAATAAATAGTAAGTATATATATCAGTGTTAAGAATCTAAAGGGAGATATTATATACACAGATTGTATAGCACATTATAATTTCCTAAAAGACTTTTAATATCCATTGTATCATTAGATTTCTCAACAACCTTAGGGTAAAGCAATTAATATCTTAATTTTACCCATGAGAAATTTAATGCTCAGAAAGATGAAGTGCCTTGTCTATATGAGAAAAGTAAATCAATGGAGTTCCTTCCTCAGATAATAGATTAATTGAACCCCTTAATGCAAGTTTAAAATAATATTTTTAAGTCATACTACTTTTTAAATGCTGTTTCTTTAAGAGCAGGATCTCACAAAAAGCAGCATTTTATATCTGTACAGCAGAAAGGAAAATAGAAAAAAAATCAAGTTCTTTAACTTAATTTGGGCAATGTCACCCAGCATTTTCTAAAACATGTCCTTTAAAAAAAAAACTAATTTTTAAAAATGCTTCTGGACTTTCTATGGTCAGACTTCAAACCCATGAATGAGAAATAAAGGCTTGCTTCTGAAGGCCACCAAGATTTTGGAATGCTCGTTGCACAAACTAATCATGGCAAAGGCTGACCAAAGTAACACCCCAAAACATATTCTCAAAACCTGTGTGTGGCTCAGAGTATAGATCCAATTGGTGGAAAAAAAGTAAGAATCTGAAACATTAAACAAAAACACAACAAGCACCACGACAATATAACCCCATGATTACTCCAGTGATAGTGATCATACCAGCTATTTGAGTAGTTTTTGCTGGTTAAGTGGCTAGAGTTGCTATTTTCCTTTCATGTTTTTCAGCCTAGTTCTTTGGAGTCTTGCGTGATTTATGAGCTTCCTTATATCACTCAAATAAATTATTCATTAATGAGTCATAAAAAATACTTCTGGATTTACAGAAAAATTACAAATATAATACAGAAACTTTCCATGTCCCTGTACAGAGTTTCCTCTAGGAGTAACATTTTACAATAATATATTTTGTACAATTACTCAGCCATTGATCATTATGGTAAAGTCTATTCTTTATTTAGATTTTCTTCACTTTTACCTAATGTCCATTTTCTGTTCCCAAATCTTTATAGGACGTGGCCTTACATTTAATTGTCATATCTCCTTAGGCTCCTTTGGTCTGTGAATTTGTCATATTTTCTTTGTTTTTAATGACTGACAGATGTGAGGAGTACTAGTCAGGTACATTGTCCCTCACTGAGATTTTTCTAATATACTGTTCTAGTGGTTAGACTGGGGGTCTGAGCTTATGGGAGGTAAAGTACCATGGAAGTAAGTGCCATTTTTCATGACATCATATCAAATTTATATGCTATCAACAACGTCTTATTACTGCTGACAGTGACATCAATCACCTAGCTGAAGTATGGTTTGTCAAGTTTCTCTATTATGAAGTCACTCTTTTCCACCACTTTTCCATATTCTACTCTTTGGTGGGAAATCACTATGCTCAATCAACATTTGAAGAGTAAGGAGTTATGCTCCACTTCCTTAAGAGCACAGTATCTCTACAAATGATTAAGGATTTTTCCCTTCTCCATTTATTTGTTTGTTTGCTTGCTTGCTTCTTTATATCAGTATGGACTCATGGATATTTATTTTATACCTGGGTTACAATCCAATACTATTTTGTTTCTTAAACTGTTGTGGCTTTGGATAGGGTGCTTTTTCAGTTGGATCCTGTATCACTTTGACAGATCATATCATGTGTATGTGTGGGTGGGGGGTGGTGGGCGATGTTTTTTAAATGATATTTACTTAATTTTTGACATTATAAGACCCTACAGGTACATCCTGTATACTCCCTGCATCATTTCTTAGTAAGTAAGAGGAAGAGGCTACAATAATCCTAGTGGTAATTATTATTATTCTTATTTCACATTTAGATAAATTTATTTATTTTTTATTATTTATGAAATTAAAAAAAATCTGTGGACCTAGACTTGGAAACAATAATCTCTGAAATAGCATCATAAAAAAAGTAGAATCACTTTAAGCATAAGATAGGAGGAATCAAATTATTTATGACATTAAGAAGCTGGTAGGCTATAATTTCAAATATGAGAATGCATAGTCATATATTAGGATTAGTTTCTAGTTACATCTACAAGCATATAAGGGTTTATTATTATATACTATTTAGTAGCAAACATTTATTTATTCCCATCTATACAAAAGACCTTTTTCTAGTAAGGATGTAACTTTTTGTTATATGGAAACTGTGTTCAATATTAATAAGAATCAAAGAAAGTAACTACAAATCAAATCCATTTTCTTGAAAACTGGATTTTGAATTCACAAATATCTAGGTCAAAATGATAAATATCCTTTATGCAACATGCTCAGGATGGTATTTCATTCTGTTGGTAATTCAAAATTTCTAGATATTTGAAGATATATGGAAACATTTTCCCACAAGTTCATGTGTTGTTTTAAAGCAAAGTGGTTGCTTGAAAAATATGTAAGGAGCTGAACATGTTCAAAATGGATACATATGTGCTACCTGATATAATTATTTGCTTCTTATTAAATAATAATTCACAAAATAGTTCGACATGAGAACACAAGAACAGATCAACTAACAAGGTAATACACACTTGCTCCCTCTTATATTTTGGGAAGTTGTTTGGAATTTGAAAGAGCTGATGGTCATGAAAAATGCAGCATACAAAATTTGAAATAATAGCTTTTGTAAGTATCATTCACACATCCTTTCAAATGTATAGTTGTTTATCTTGTCATTTGCTTGTTCTATCCTGATTTCATTAATATCTTTTGACGTTACTGTCAGTTTTCTGTATCTTATTCTTTTCATGTGTTATACATCTGTTGCAGCCATAAAAATTCAGGTTTCCATTGATGTTTACCTATACAATACAAATTATGTCACAGTTCACAAAATAATCTCATGCTAATAGTATGTCTGCTTTCTGAAAAAACCGGTATGTGTCTTATTTTGTCAAAATCATATTACATAATTTATGTATAAAAAATGTATGCAGACAGTTGAATTAGGGTTCTTAGTCAGTTGGGGTTGCTATACAAATGACCATAACCTGGGTGGCTTAAACAAAAGAAATGTACTTCTCACAGTTCTGGAGGCTAGAAGCCTGAGATCAGAATGCAGCAGTGTTAGGTGCTGGTGAGGGCCCTCTTCTGCTCTGCAGAGGCCAATTTCTCATTATACCCACGCAGGGCAGAAAGATTAGCTAGCTCAGTAGCCTCTTCTTATAAAAGGCACTAATCTCTGGGGCGCCGGGGTACCTCAGTTGGTTAGGCCTCTGACTCTTGGTTTTGGCTCAGGTCACGATCTGCGGCAATGTGAGTTTGAGCTCTGCGTCCTGCTCTGTGCTGGCAGTGTGGAGCCTCCTTGGGATTCTCTCTCTCTCTCTCTCTCTGTCTCTCTGTCTCTCTGTCTCTCTCTGTCCCTTCCCCACTCACACTGTCTCTGTCTCTCTCAAAATAAATAAACTTAAAAAATAAGTAAAAGGCATAAATCTCATTGATGAGTTCCCATCTTCATGACCTAATTATGTCTCAAAGGCCCTATCTCCAAATACCATCTCTTTAGAGAGTAGACTTCAACACATGAATTTTGGAGGAACCCAGACATTTACTACATAATAAATTCCATCACAATTCAATTGGAACAAAGGGATTTATAGATTACAAAACAAATCAGTCTTCAAGAAAATAAATTTTCAGCCCTAGTTAGGCTAGAATTACTGATGTTTCAATAATATGCAGAAAAACATAAAGAAAAATTTCTATACATACCACACACTTAGTGTATATTCTTGATTTAAAAATTAATTTTACTGAAGCACCTGGGTGGCTAAGTTGGTTAAGTGTCTGACTCTTGATTTCAGCTCAGGTCATGATCTTGCAGTTTGTGAGATCAAACCCGACATCAGGGTCTGTGCCCTAGCACACACTCTCTCTCTCTTTCTCAAAATAAATAAACATTAACAAAATAACAACAATAATAATAATAATAATAATTAATTAATTAATTTTACTTAGTAGCTACTGCGGAACTTTTATGGTATCCAATTATTTTAAATTCCTTAAGAGAAAATATTAGCTGGTACAAGTTTTTTGGTAAGATTGGCACATTAGAAAGATGCACTTATGTACATCAATACTTTTAAAAGTAAAGAATCAACACATTCCTTTCCAAAATAGTTTTAATCAAGAAATTGAAGATGACACAAACAAATGGAAGGATACACCATGCACATGGATTGGAAAAATTAATTTTGTTAAAACGTGCATACTACCTAAAGCAATCTAATGTAATCCCTGCCAAAATATCAACAGCATACTTCAGAAAACTAGAACAAATAATCCCCAAAATTTTATAGAACCACAAGATAGTCAAAGCAGTCTTGAGAAAGAAGAGCAAAGTTAGAAGTAGCACAATCCTGGATTTCAAGATATCCTGCAAAGCTACAGCAATTAAAACAGTACGGTACCAGCAAAACAAAACAAACAAACAAAACACATAGACTAATGAAACCCAATAAGGAGTACAAAAATAAACTGACATCTATATGATTAATTAATCTATGACAAAAAGTTGGGAACAATATACAATGGGTAAAGAATGGTCTCTTCAATAAGTGGTGCTGGGATCCTGGACAGCTACATGCATAAGAATAAACCTGGACCACCTTTTTATACAACACGCAAAGATAAAATTGATTAAATACCTAAATGTGAGACCTGAAACCATAAAACTACTAAAAGAAAACAGAAGCAGTAATCTCTTGGACATAGGCCTTAGCAACATATTTATGTGTATGTCTTCTCAAAGAAGGGAAGCAGAAAGATAAACTTTGGAACTACACCTAAATTAAAAGCATTTACACGGCAAAGGAAAAAGATCAATAAGACAAAAGGCAACATAGTGAATAGGAGAAGATGTTCTGCAAATGATATATCTGTTATCTGATATCCATATATAGATAAGGTGTATAAGTTAGTGAGCAACAGAAAATCATGTTCAGAATACCTAACCAGTAAGAGTTCCAACACACCTTACCAAAACCAGAAATCTATGGGAATCTAGAATCCTGTGCATAAGAAAAGAATTTTCATGAGGATAAGTAGACAGCACTCTTGTTGGGTCATATGTAGATGAGCAGGTGCTGGCAGGTGGACTAAATGCCCATGCCTGGAGAGAGAATGTGAACACAAAGGGACAGGATAACAAAGTAACATGGTAAGAACTATTCATATTCAACTCTGAGGTTTCCTCTCAAGATGAAGACTCAAACAAACTGAAAAGGGTAGGATAATTATTAAGTAGGAATTGATAAAGCATATTACAAAAGGGAAAGATTATTTATACAGAGAGTTCTTAACATTTATCAGTAAGAAACATAATAGGTACTTTGCTGAGGCTTTGTACATATGTATCTTTCTGAACAGCTCATATTTTGCAGATGAGGAAATGAAGGCTTAGGATCATGGCTTAGTCAGTATCCTATTGCTAAAAAGTGGTGAGGTCAGACTTTGAACCCAGGCAATAGGAATCCAGAACCTTTCTGTGGAGCCACTTATCTCTAGTATCTCCCCATGGAAAAGTCCCAGTAGAAAAGATTGTACTTAAGTAAGCAAATCACAAAAGAACAAATGCCAATGGACAACAAATGGTCAGCCTTGCAAAATGTGTATTAAAGCAAGAGTTGAGATGGCACTTTTTTTCCCCTCATGAAATGAAAATTCAGGGAACCTGGGAGTTCAGTGCTGCTGGTGAGATGTGACCAGATACTGTCTCTGGCGATCAATACCAGAATCCTTAAGCCTTTCCTTGTGATTTTAAAATTCTACCTGTAAATGTATGCTTCAGAAAACATCATGAATGTATACAAAGTCTTAAAAGCTGTTAAATGATGTTGATTGATGTCAGAAGAAAGGACATCGTATCTTGGGTAAAAATATGTACACTATGACTCCATGTAAAAATATATTTATGCATTAAAAATACTGGAAATACAAAAAAAATGTATACACCATATCCAAAATATATGAAGAAATTATATAACTCAACACCAAAAATAAATACAAAACAAAAACAAAGAATCTGATTAAAAAATGAATAGACATTTTTCCAAAGAAGATATTCAGATGGTTAACAGCCACATGAAAAGATGTTCAACATCACTAATTCATTAGGGAAATGCAAATCAAAACCACAATGAGATATCACCTTATACCAGTCAGAAAGGCTAGTATCAAAAAGACAAGAAACAAGTGTGGAGAGGATGTGGAAAAAAGGAACCATTATTGTAAGTTGGTCCAGCCTTTGTGGAAAACAGTATGGATGTTCCTCAAAAAATTAAAAATAGCAATACCATATGATCCAGTAATTCCACACCTGGGTATTTATCCAGAGGAAACAAACAAACAAAAAACACTAATGCAAAAAGATATATGCATCCCTGTGTTTACTGTAGCATTATTTACAACAGACAAGATATGGAAGCAACTCAAGTGCCCAAGGATAAATGAATTGCTGAAGAAATGTAGTGTGTATGTATGTATGCATATATATATATATAAACATATATACGCATGTGTATATATGTATATTAATACACATGAACATGTATATATGCATATACATATATAACAGAATATTATTCAGCCATAAAAATAATGAACCCTTGCTATTTTCAATAACGTGAATGAACCTAGAAGGATTATGCTAAGTGAAATAAGTCAGAGAAAGACAAATACCATGTGATATCATTTACATTACATATAGAATCTAAAAATCAAAACAAAACAAACAGACTTTTTTTAAATTAAAAAAAAATTTAATGTTTATTTTTGAGAGAGACAGAGACAGAGAGAGAGACAGAGTGTGAGCAGGGGAGGGGCAGAGAGAGGGAGACACAGAATCTGAAGCAGGCTCCAGGCTCTAAGCTGTTAGCACAGAGCCCGATGTGGGGCTCGAACTGACAAACTGCAAGATCATGACCTGAGCTGAAGATGGACGCTTAGCAGATGGAGCCACCCAGGTGCCCCCAAAACAGACTCTTAAATACAGAGAACAAACTGGTGATTACCAGAGGAGAGGTGGATGGGAGGATGGGTAAAATAGATGAAAAAGATTAAGAGGTACAAACCTCCAGTTATAAAATAAATTAGTCATGGAGATGAAAAGTACACCCAGAGGAATAGTCACTAATATTGTAATAAAAAAATCATTCAATCATTTGTCTTTTTTTGCTAACACAATTTGCAAAGTTTTCTTTAAAGTCTTTTTCATTAAAAAGAGTAATTAGCAAACTAGAAAAAAAGAGCATATCAATTGTTTAAATATCTGAAATGATTAAAAAATAAAGTATGCCAATTGGTTAAATGTCAAAATTATCAACTGGAAAAAAGTATGGCTTTGGGGGAAGCTTTTACTAAGATCTGAAATGAGTAAGAAAAAACAATTTTGTAAGAAACAATTCAGAAAAAAAAAACCTTTATGTTGACATTTGTTCTTGAGTGAATTCCAACTTAAATTATGATCTGTTTGGGAGACAGAAACCAAAAAAAATTAAAAAAAATTTTTTTAATGTTTATTTATTTTTGAGACAGAGAGAGACAGAGCATGAATGCGGAAGGGTCAGAGAGAGGGAGACACAGAATCCGAAGTAGGGTCCAGGCTCTGAGCTGTCAGCACAGAGCCCGACGCGGGGCTCGAACTCATAGACTGTGAGATCATGACCTGAGCCGAAGTCGGACACTTAACCGACTGAGCCACGCAGGCGCCCCGAAACCAAAAAAATTTAATAAAGACAATTTAATATGAGGAATTGTTAGTTAGGTACTGAATATACTCTTAAAAACGAAGCTGCTACTGTTAGGCTGTTAGTTAGACATGAGCAAGGAGGGATAAAGCAGGTGCTGGCCACACCTTCAGAGCCACCTCTAAGAGCTAACATATCGGGAAAGGCTTAGCCACAGAGCTGCCTCAAAAGCCACAAGAGAACTTCTAAGAGCTGAGCATGTGCACAAGAGGTGCAACTTGCCCTTAAGTACATTTATGGCCACAACAAGTCTCATTAAAAACCCACAAATATACAATAGTTAACTAAATATAATTATAACAGAATGCATCATGGGCATGTGCAGAGGCCAAAATGTTATATAACCAGCAGCTGTCAATCAAAAATGTCAAAGGCAAATTAAATATGCAGAAAGCAGGCTTAAAAGGATGCAGCTAGAGCTTCTTGGCGGGGTGGGAGTGGAGTGGGGGGGGTTGGTGGGCATTGCCACTCTTGCTCTGGCAGTGGCCTGCCTTCTCTCCTTAAAGTGTACTATATTTATCTATTCAATAAACTATCTCTTCCTTCTGGTCTTGGGTCTCCAATTCTTTGGTGCGTCTGGGACAAGATCCAAGCAACCTGGTAACAGTACTACTCTTTGGACTGGGGGAAAAGTGACTATACTTGAAATTATTTACAGTTTTAAGATTGAAGGAAGATTCTTGCAGAGAATACACACACTCATTCAACAGAGTAGGGGGTGCTTCTCAGCTGTTGTTTTTGTCTTTGAACTCAAAGGAGACGAGAGAATGCAGACCTCTAACAGGAGCACTGACCAGCTGGGGCTAGTTTCGCTGAGAGGGCAAAATAAGCTGCTTTTCCAAGTGTTGGCAAAACCAAGCCCTGGACTCAAGTCATGTTACTAAAACATACTGCCACTGTCAGAAGGAAGAGTCGCTAAGGTGATGTTCCCAGGAGCAGGGAACAAGATGGAAGGAGCAAATCCTCTTCCAGCTTTCCAGTTTGCTCTACCACTCACAGTTGTCTGAAGTTTCCAGAGACAGCTCTCTCAGCAGGCATGTGTACTACAGTGTCTCAACACCAGCATCACAAAATAGTGTTGGGAAGGGTGGTTTGATGAGAGACAACAGCATACCAAAGGGTTACTTAGTAACTTTGCCTATTACTAAGCACTTGTGCACACCCTTCTACAAATATTTCAACCCATAATAAAAACAATTTTTGCTTTCACTAACAACAGGTATAACTATCTTTAAAGGGCCAGGTAGTAAATATTTTAGTTCCTGTGGGCCACACATGGTCTGATGCATATTCACCTTTTGTTGTTGTTGTTGTCTGTTAGTTTTTCACAACCTTTTTAAATGTATAAAAACATTCTTAGGTTGCAAAACTGTGGCAAAAATCTGTTACAAAACAGGCTGAAGGGTGGATTTGGCCCATAGCCCATTTTTTCCTAATCCCTGCTTTATTTAATAAAAAATGATCTCACTCTCTCACAAAGCTGAGAAGACACAAAATCCCAAGAGTCATTACACTCCATTTATGGCAAGCAGTTGTCATAAATTCCCCTATCCATTTCTGGTCTTTCTTATTTACTTCTCATTCTGGTCATAGCCACATCTGAACATTCTTTTACTAAAGACTAAATTGTACCAATTTATGTCTATCAAGTAATAACAAAAATGGAGAGCACAGTTAATTTCTTAAGAGTTAAAAAACTAGTTAACTATACAAATAATAATAAATGAAAGATATGTGCAGCTACTATGTTCCGTGTTTTTATAACTGAGTACAAGGTTACAGTTGATATCTATAATTTCTCTTTCTACTACACATTCTATGCTTTTTTGTCCTCAACCAGGTCCATGTGGTTCATGACTCAGACCTTCATTCCTTAAGGTCAGTATCTTACATGTTAATGAACTTTTTCTTTAGTTGCCATATAATTTGTCATAACCTTTTCTCTTGGATATAAAAGTGCTAAACCCCATACTACATTTTGGCTTCCAAACCTAGTCTCTGTTACTACTGTTAGGCAGTAAACTAATCTCCACTTGGTAATCTGGGTCACTCATCCAAAATATAAAAGACAAAACCAAAACTTTGTTGTTTGGTTCAGGAGCACAAGAAACACACAAAGGCCAGACGGCAGTCCCACTTCTAGTTATGTGGACTATTGTTGGTTGCACTGATGAAAGCATTCTCCTTTGGGATCTAAGACCTTCAAATCGGCACTGCTCAAGGTGGTAGGAATAGGAAGCACATTTAGTGGATTATTAGTTAAAGCCACTCTCCCTTCTGCTCTAGTCTTGTCTACTCTGGCTAAGGGAGATATAACATTGTATACTGTGTATTCAGGGCACATACTGAATCCTTTAAGACAGAACATTAAACGTCAATCATCTTTCATAATATTAACCAAGATCATATTTTTTTCTTATCAGAAAAATACTATTTCTAGGTATCTATGTGTATGTGCATGTATCTATTATATCTACCTTTCTCCTCCCTTTCAAATTTATACTGGGAATGCCCAATATAAATGTTTTATAATATATATGACATTTGCCGGTATTTTGCATGCTCACAGCCATTCTTTTTCAAATTAGGTTAAACCTCTGCCATATTATGTGGACTTTTTTTTCTTTAACTTCAACAACTTAACAATGGTAGAAAAACTATAATAAATGTATATTATATTTATTTTACATACTACTTCTTGTAAAGCAACTGTTATACAGCTGGTAGCTTCGAAACATCTGCTATTGAAAGGATGCAGACTATTTTTTAAAATCTTAATTTGTTTGTACCCAGAGGACAGTTGAAATTAGTCCAATAATAACAATTAAAACACGATAATTGATCTTCAGTGCTTCAGGGCTCATAACAACATTTGTCTATTATAACGTTGGGTTTAGAACTTGATGCATAAAATATGAAGATAAACAGTGAGACACAGGGGGCAAAGTCAATTTGTGAGGTAAGTAAAAGCCCTTGAGAAATAAGAGATCAATAATAAGATCCAAAAATGCCTAAACTGATAATTAGACCATAATTTCTGGTTACAGAAGAAAAAGTTTAAATACCTTTAGAGATCTCCAAACAAGAATAGTCAGCTTACAAATCTCATGAACATCATGAATACACCATGAATGCACTTTCAAATCAATTACATCATGAATACACTTTAGTATCAATTATATTAGTTTTTTGAGGCCAACATCCTGTGGTAACCTTACTGATGATACAAAGAGATATAGGACATAAAAGGCTTATGCTGTTTATCCTTAAGTTTCAGTTCTTGGTTGAATTGTAAACTATTGTGAAATATATTTTTTGTTAAACTGGCATAAAATCGATTTACAAACATATATATTAAGCGTCTATAACACAATAATCTAAGAATGGGGGGAGTCCCTCATTGTTTAGAAACAAGTTGTAACTTGTTGTAGTCCAGGGGCTATTCTTCAACTTTGACCTACCGTATTATGTAACCCCTTCCCATATCACTCTTTATGTAGTAAAGTACTTTGCATCTTACTTAAGAGATATTCAGGATTTTAATAAAGATTAAATGAAAAACAGGATAAATAAGAAATGACAGAGGTAATGTGTAAACAGTCATAGCCACAATGGAGTATGGAGTACATGTATGTATATATATTCTTATAGAAAATGAGTTATATTATTAAAATTACCAGGAGGTCCTTCCAAAACTGGTGTTTCTCCAAAACTTGGTTTTAAAGTACATTGGTCATTTTCAATTAGCTAATGTTTTCCAAAAATGGTTAATTGTTCTTTAAAAAAGGAGGTACACAGACAACAATTTTTGTGCAGAAGGAGCTAGAATTCTTTGCCATTCTTATCCAGAACATTTCTTTCTGAGATTCAAGGCCTAAGTGGCCTTGTTTTAGAGTGTGTTGTTTCTGTTAGTTGACTTTCCTTCTTTCTTTCATTCTGTCTCTCCATCCTTCCTGCTTCCTTCCTCCTACTCTCCTTCTTACTCTCTCCCTCTCTTTAAAAAAATTTTTCTTAATGTTTATTTATTTTTGAGAAGGATAGAGAGAGGAGACAGAGACAGAATGTGAGTGGGGGAGGAGCAGAGAGAGAGGGAGACACAGAATCCGAAGCAGGCTCCAGGCTCTGAGCCGTCAGCACAGAGCCTGATGCGAGGCTCGAGTTCACGAACCATGATATCATGACCTGAACTGAAGTCGGATGCTTAACTGACTGAGCTACCCAGGCTCCCCTTTCTTCCTCATATTCCATAATCGTGTCCATGTGTAAAAATCTTGTTTCTGCATGATGGTTCACACATACATAACCAAATGGAAAAAAAACAAGAAATTCTTCAAAATCATAGAATAATCATAAAATAATGAAACATTCCAGTATAATTTTGTTGGTGCATAAACAGACCTCTGTAATACAGGTTTTTTTTTTTTCCCCTAAGTGAATTCATTCATAATTGATTGTTGTTGGCATTTTCTGCAATTGGCTTAAAGTCCTATTCTACCGAGGAGACAAAATCATTTAAAATCTCTTATTATTACCATGGAGACTTTGCTACTGAGATGTGTATTTCACTTTTATTGAGAAAAAAATGATTTATCTAACATAATATCTCCATCATATACAAAGACTTTTATAATGTGAAAAAGTTAGGTAAGTTTACTCATTTTAGAATAAAGTAGCTCGTAGTCCTATAATAAACTTTCTCTCTTGAATACAGTGGATGTGAAGGCACATTATTGATAATTTATATTGTTTGTTGTTTGTTCAACACCTTAGGGATAATTATAAATGGGAAACCTTTGAAGAAATTGAATTTTCATAATGTGAACTTCCAATTAATTGATGTTTGACAAATATTCATATACTTTATTAAGTGTGACTGTAGTGAAATACATCAACAAAACACATCTGTTGATGATGTATGGAAGACATGCTCAGTGCTATTTTATGAAAAGTACCTCCTTTGAAAATTACTCATTCAATTTAAGCTGTCACTGCTGTGCCATCCTTTTGAAGAATTGCATTGATATGTCATGAAATAATAAGGACTCAAAGACTAATGTTTGTTAAAAACTCTGAGATTATTTACTATAGAGAATCAAACAATGTAAAATAAAGACTTCTGAGAATCACTTCTAGTGTCTCCACAAGCTTATTCCTAGACCCATATATTTTTATCCTCTTGGATTACTCTGGAAAAAATAAAAGCTCATAGGAATCACTAGGTTCAGAGTGTTCCAATACAAAGATATTTATGTGCCTATAAAAAAGAATTCTAAAGTAGGGACAGGTAGTTTTTAAGAGAGGTAGCCTGTTCATTCTTGAGGTAAAACTAAAATTTAAAATAGGTATAGGAGAGAATCTATTTCATTTGTACGAAATTCAATTATAGCTTTGGATGAGAGGAATTAAAAGAAAATCTTTCCCATGAACAATAAGTTCATGAGAGGGGTGATAGTTAAGGGTGAACTTGGAGGCCTTTTAAGCAACCTAGGTCATTTTTATTAGATTCTGGAGCCAATGGAAACTAGTGAAACAAACAGAAGAATATGAACAAATTGGCATTTGTAAAGATAAATCTTACAGCAAAGTATAAGAAGGTGTCATGCGAAGGCAATAATAGAGACTGAGAGCCCAGGTAATATGCTGTCATGTTAATTCCAGCAAGAATGTACAGTCACCCAATGTAATAAAGAAAAGGACAGAGATCATTTAGAGGTATATTTTAAAAGGACAATAATTTTATATTTGGCTTCAATAAGACACAGGGAAGATTTAAGAATGTTTTCCATAATTATAGCTGAGGGCATTGAGTAGAACAATAGCATGAAATGTTGAGATGGTGAATATAGGAAAAGCAGATATGCAGCAGGTAAATGACAAGTCAAATTTTGAACAGGTTGTATTTGTGATGTCTGTGGTACATTCCAGTGAACAGTATCATATCTGGGTTTTAAGTGTTTATTATAAATGAGCCTGTGCTAGGAATAGTAGTTTAAAATCCTACCAGCCTAATATATTTTTATCACAAATTTAATATTTTCAATATATAAATTACTCATACAAATTGAAAGTAAAAGCATCAAGAGCCAATTAGGCAAAAATCACAAAAACTGTACAGAAAATTCATGGAAAAAGTACAAGTAACCAATAAATAATAATATGGAGGAATTCATATGTCATTTATTATATACTAGGGTCTTTTTTCTAATAGCTTTACTGAGGTATCATTAATAAACAAAAAGCTATACATACTTAATGTGTGTAATGTGAGGAGTTTGGAAATCTACATTTATGATACCATCACCACAATCAAGATAGTAGACCCACCCAACACCTCCCAAAGTTTCCTCATGTCTATTTGTTTCTTTTTATTTTTTGTTGTTTCATTGTTTTAAAGTAGATATTAACCTAAGCTCTAACCTCCAGATATTGCAGTGCACAATACCATATTGTTAACTATAGGTACTATGTTGTCAGTAGATCTCTAGAATGTATTCATCTAGTGTAACTGAAACTTTACATTCATTGAAAAACAACTTTCCACTTCTCTAGCCACCAGCAACTGCTATTATAGTCTCCACGTCTATGAGTGCCACTATTTCAGATAACTCACACAGAAGAAATCCTATAGTCCTACGGTGACTAGCTTATTTCATTTAGTCTAACTTCCTCCAGATAGCTCATTTAATAAATAAGGAACATGGGGACAAGGTATAGGATGACAAGAAAATGGAACCTTGAAGAAAACAATGGGCAAGTAAAAATTTATAATTGAGAGGGGACAAAAAAGGATCATACAAAAGAAAATGAGAATGAAAATCCAAGAAGAAGGAAAGACACAAATTCTAGAAGGGGAAAAAACTTTATGGATGAGGAAGTAGTCAACAATGCTATATGCTATAAGACACTCAATTCAGAGAAGAAAACAAAATGCAAAATGAGAATACCATAACATTTCTTGATGACCTTATTCAGAAGAGCATTACTAGAAAAGTACAGGAAGAAGCTAAAAAATTAGTGAATTCTATGTGGAGGAAGTTGGATGACTATAATTTACACTTCTGAGAGTAAAATGCAGCACTGAATTATTATCATATGAATGAATTATTAGAAGAGGGCCACAGGGATGAACCAGAACTTTCTCATGCAAACTGAGATTTATGGCCTTCCACAAAACACATTATCTAGATAATGTATAGTATTAGAAAATCTATCCCTTCATGACAAATTTTCTGTAGTGCTGATAGAAGCTAACATTTATTTAGCACAGACTTTCTTCCAGTCACTTGATATATAAAAACAACTCATCCTACCTTCATAATATCTCCCAAATAGGTATATTGCTATGCCATTTTTAAAATGCTTATTTATTTTTGAGAGACAGAGTGCAAGTGGAGGAGTGACAGAGAGGGAGACAGAGGGTCCCAAGCCAGCTCCGTGCTGACAGCAGAGAGTCTGAGGTGGGGCTAGAACACAGGAACCTTGAGATCGTGACCTGACTGCAGTCAGACGCTTAATTGACTAAGCCACCCAGGTGTGCCTTGCTATGCCATTCTTAAAAAGAGGAAATTAAGACACAATAAGGTTAAGTAAATTGGCTGAAATCACATAGCTATTAGGAAAAGAGTCAAGCTTGAACCCCAGATGTCTAGTTGTAAGGGTATTTTTTAATGTTTATTTCTTTATTTTGAGAGAGAAATAAAGTAGGGGAGAGGAGGAGAAGGGGGGAGAGAGAGAAAGAGAGAGAGAATCCCCAAGCAGGTTCCTTGCTGTTAGCATAGAGCCCGATGTGAGGCTCAATCTCACAAACCATGAGATCATGAGATCATGACCTGAGCAGAAATCAAGAGTTGGACAATCAATTGACTGAACCACCCAGCCACTCAAGGGTATTTTCTTAATTACAATGCACTGTGTTTGGGTGCAGTTTGTTACTCTAATACTGCACTCTAACATTACCATATGTTTGGGGTGTGTGTGTGTGTGTGTGTGTGTGTGTGTGTGTGTGACTTATCTTTCCTTAGACATCATAAATAGTACTAACTGTGCAGTGCTAATATCAAAGAAGAAAGCTGGATGGCCAATGAGTGGCAAAAATATGGTGAAGATAATGAGCAGAGGAAAAGAAGCTGCTTAGATATGTATTATATGTACTTTAATAAAGTATTTCTCAAAAACATAAACAACTGTACACCCACTAAATGGTGTTCTGTGAAAAGTTCACCTAGTCCACACAGTAGTAATATCAATTATACAGATGAGATCATTTTGACATAGAAAATAAAGAATAAGCCCATAGGAAGACCTACTGAATCAAAATTTTTGATTTAGGCTTCTGACATTAAGTGGTGACATCCATTATCGGTCCTATACTTATAGTCTTGAATTTCCTCAGGGTCGGTAAGAGAGAACAGATAAGCAAACTATGGAAATTCAGGCAAATAAATCACTGGGGTAGCCCCATGTATACATTCAATTGTGTTCAAACAGTAGACACAAACTTCTAAGACATTTAATTAGATCTGAGACACATTAAAAAAGAGGAGTGGAGGGAAAAAAAGGCATCCATAGTTGTGAAATATAATTTTACTTGAAAGAGTGGCTTCTCCAAAGTAAAGGGCAAACACTATAAATTCCACATGAATGAAAGAAATTATATAGCAGATGCTAATATAATATCAATATACTTTAACAATATTCATTAAAATAAGCAGGAATGTAATTGGGAAAGTGAAAACCCAATTAACCCGCTTAACCTGCTTATTTAGATTATAAGTTGCTAGCACTCCTTGCATACAATTCCAGTACCATGGAACTATTTGGTGAATTCAAATGAATTTAATACAAATTAAAAAGTAAAATATGCAGTTCTGAAGATAAAAATAAAGCAATATTAAAGTAGACTAAATTCCAAGGTTAACATCCAGTGTTAAAAAACAAAATTACCCCACCCCACAGATACTATTTTAATTCATATTTAAAAAGCACGTGTTATACATTAGAGATGGAAAATGTTCCCACACTGTGAGCTTCTAGGCCTGAGAGTATACACTGTGCCATCCCTAATATGCTTCTTTTCCAAACCGAAAGCAGCAAGATTGTATTAAAAGCATTGCAGAGCTCTCTGGAAGCATGAGTTGTACAGAGGCAGTGAGATGGAGACCATAGTTTTTAGGGCGTTTTCGGTTTTCAAAGCCAAATGAGTATCACCTTATTCTAAGAAATGGAGAAACAAGTTTAGTGTTAACTGAAAACATTCTTTGAGGATGTGGATGGTGGGGGGGGGGGGGGGAGAATCTTTATATTTTGCGAATGTATTAGGGACTGTAATTTCTAATTAAATTCAATATGCACTCCATTGCAGATTCCCGTATGGCTTCAGATGCACCTTGTGGCATCAATGACTTCCTGCTATGGTCAAGGACATTATGAAAACTGAAAGAAAGCTGGCAATTTATTCTACTCTGAAACCATTTAATATTTTCTAAAGAGAAATGATATACACTTAACGTGATATAGAAAGCTGAGCAACAAACACAATAAAACAAAAATTATGACTTTGGAGATGGGCGAATGTTGTTAGAAGATCATCTCTGCCTGTTATTACTGGTAATTCATCATTATTCATCTTTTTGTTCACCCTGAATTTCCTCCTACTTACCAATCTTCTAAGTGTTTTAAATTTAAAATTGCAACTGAATTTTTACCAAAATTATATGCCACAAGAGCATATAACTTATATAGAAAAACATTTTGTGATTTTTTTCTTTAACTTCTTGTCAGCATGACACAATCTCAACATAGGATTATGTAATAGAAAACTGTTGTGAAAATAACTTCAGGTAAAATACAAATTTTAAGGATGTTTCCAATGAAATTAAGATGATTTGAAGGAAGCCACATTGATCCTTAAAAACACATTTGCATGATTATTAATGATAGCTGCATGTTCAATACAAAACTAAAGTTCTTTAAATAGATTTCTTCTTATTTGGAAACATTAAATATTTTACATTCAGCAGCTTCCATAAGCTTAAAGCTCTAAAAATATAAGCAACACCAACAGAAAACCTTGTGGCTTTTTTTTTATTCAAGCATCTAAATACTAAAAGTGGTTAATATTGTTATTGTAGTAGTTAATATCTTAAAGTTATCCCAGTTGATTCTATGGATTAGTATTATTTATTGATGGTATGTCAACAGAGTAAACAATCACCTGTTATCTTGTAATTTATAAAATGCTGACATTTGTTAAAATAAAGATAAGACTCCTTGGTTAACAAAGCATCAGCTGAGTATAGGCCTCTCTGCCCAGCAATTGTTCATAAAGAACATGAGCATTCATATGGATTCAGTTACTTCCGTCTTTAGACAGCAGTTAAAAATCCCTTAATATTATTCTTTTTTCTATAATGCTAAACTTGATTAACCTATTAAAGAATACAATTTATTTGAAATTAAATATTCCTCTTGCATGCAAGGCTCTGGTTAATACCTGTTATCCTCTCCTTTATTTACCTCTGTGTCTACAGCTGCAAATTCCCAGAAATAAACAAACCCCGTAAGTACAGAAAATAATGCCCTGTATAGTATAGATCTCTCTTTGTAACATGAACGATTTGCTACATATACTCTTCTCTGCACATAAGGGTCAAATGCAATATTTAAGCCAGAGGCATTATCTAAGATTCATCCAAATATCTGAGTGACTTCTGACTACATCACGAACTAGTGTAGTTACTATGAAATATATTTACAAGGCAAAGCGGCAGAAATGTTCTATCTTCTACACACAGAAGACGTTAATATGGTTCTTTTACAAAGAAAAATAAGCTAAAATAATTATGAATATCAATTAATAATGATACATTAATACTAAAATATGTCCCCCATTACAATTTTTACTTCATTAGTCATCTGAAGTTTTACTATTGAATCAGTAAATTTTAAATATTTAGAAGGAGGAGGAGGAGCAAGATGAGTTACCCTCTATTGTTGTTACTGTTAACGCCCCAGAAAATAACAGAAAGTAGAGCTGTCATGGGACTAACACTTATTTATACTTTTATTTTATTTTACTTTATTATTTTTTAAGTAGGCTCCACACCTGGTATAGAAGCCCAATGCAAGGCTTGAACTCATGACCCTGAGATCAAGACCCGAGCTGAAATCAAGATCAGGTGCTTAACAAACTGAGCCACCTAGGTGCCCCTATTTTTACTTTTAGAGACAAAAACACAGACTTGAACACCCAACCTTTACAGGAGACAAAATTTCAAAATGTATACAATAAGAAAAAAGGGGATAAAATTGAATGTTGTCAGAAGATTGCCAGATAGTTTGACTTAATTGTGTGTTTTGAACATTGATGATGAATTTTAATAAATTTTTATTTAAAGAAATTATAATATATACAACATTAAAGAAAAGATTAGTTCATTTACTCAATTAGTATTTATTAAAAATGATCTATTTGAAACCACTTTAGAGTCAAGAGATCAAACTGCCAAAGTTACTTTCAAATATTTCTGTAAAAGCAGAAAATCAAGAAATACTAACTTCAATGACAGATATAAACAACAATCGACAAATCACAGATATGACACATCAAAAGTAAAAATTTACAAAGTAAAATAGTATACAACCGAATTCCAAACAGTTTCAATGACAGGATGATTAATATCTTGTTTTGTTGTACCAGTGATGGCAAAAGCAAATGAAAATGATAAATATTCAGTCTTTAAGATGTATCTCATGCGCATGTGATTTAATATCAGAAGGCACTGCCCAATGCAAGGACCCTGTTCTTTAAGACCACTGGATGGGAGGATGAGAAGAGTTTTTGGATACCTAGCATTACTTAAGAGAAGAACACCAGACATGTGCCTTTTGATAACAGGTTAAACATCATAATTAGAAAGGTGTATTTAGTACAGTGCCTCTAATTTTAGGAATTTTAACTCACAAACTTTTTAGTGGAAGTCTGATTACATTCAGTAATACATGAAGATCTTTAATTGCATGCCATGTAGGCAATGATACAATACCATTCTCATCAGCATTTACTTATCTTCTCCTATCCACTGGTATAAGGGTCCCCTACACTAAAATTACAACACCCAGGTGTACAGCACCTGGGTGGGTGGCTCAGTCAGTTAAGTGTCCAAATTTTGATTTTGGCTCAGGTCATGATCTCATGGTTTGAAAGATGGAGTCCTGTGTCCTCTGTGCTGACAGTGTGGAGCCTGCTTGGGATTCTCTCTCTCTCTCTGCCCCTCCCCCACTCATGCACACTCTCTTTCTCTCAATAAATAAATTTAAAAAAATTTGGGGGCGCCTGGGTGGCTCAGTTGGTTAAGCAGCCGACTTCGGCTCAGGTCATGATCTCGCCGTCCGTGAGTTCGAGCCCCGCATCAGGCTCTGTGCTGACAGCTCAGAGCCTGGAGCCTGTTTCAGATTCTGTGTCTCCCTCTCTCTGACCCTCCCCCGTTCATGCTCTGTCTCTCTCTGTCTCAAAAATAAATAAACGTTAAAAAAAAATTAAAAAAAAATTTAAAAAATTTTTAATGTTTATTGAGAGAGAGAGAGAGAGAGAGAGAGAGAGAGAAAATGAGTGGGGGAGGGGCAGAAAGAGAGGGAGACACAGAATCCGAAGCAGGCTCCAGGCTCCGAGTTGTCAGCACAGAGCCTGATGCAGGGATTGGACTCATGAACTGTGAGATCATGACCCGAGCTGAAGTTGGACGCTGAACTGACTGAGTCACCCAGGGGCCCCATACGTAGATAGGGTTGAATAAGTTCAACCCTAGCCTTAATTACACCCTTTTATGTCATGTTTTTGAGATAGATTTCACACTTCATAACATTTGCCCTTTATAAAATACAATTCTATTTATCTTCACTAATGCATACAGTCATAGAATGGCCACCATAATCAAGATATAAAACTTATCTATCACGGCAAATCTTCTCCTTGAGCCCTTCTGCAGTCAACCCATTACCATACCCCTGGCCCCTGGCAAACACTGATCTGGTGTCCTTTCCCACACTTTTATTTTTGGCAGATTCCCATATAAATGGTATCCCACCTTTTGAAATTGGCTTCTTTCACTCAACAACTACACTGAGACTCATCTATGCTCGTATTAGCAGGCAGTTACTTTTGTTGCTACTTGTGATTTCATTATATGAATATACCTCCTTTTTTCTATCCAGTCACCATCTGAAGGACATTTGGGTTATTTCCAATTTTTGCTGCTTAAGAACAAAACCTTGTAAAAAAAAAAAAATATATATATATATATATATATGTATTTATTTATTTATTTATTTATTTTATGGAAAATTAAGCTATACTTCCCTTAGGGCAAGCACCTAAGAGTTGGATTAGTGGGTCAGGCACTAAGTATATGTTTAATGTTAAAGAAAGTGCCAAACTGTTTTCTAAACAGTGTATGATAGTTGCTCTGAATCCTCATCAGCAGTTAGCATTGTTAAACTATTGTTGCTATTCTGATAGATGCATAGTGGTATCTCATAGTGATTTGAATTTGCATTCCTCTAACAACTACTAATGTAATCACTGGTCATCATATTTTCAAGCCTGAGTGAGAATTTTCTTAGTTGACACACCCAGGAAAACCAGGATTCTATTTAAAAAAAATATAGTAAATTAGATGATGGGTTGGCCATTAACTATTTATGTCACAAACACTAATAACATCCTATTATTTTACTTCTCAGTTCCAAAACTAGATATATTTAAAAATATATTAAAAATCCAAGCATTTCTTAGATGTTCTCAGCTATCAATCTGGTCTAACACACAATGATCTCTTGACTGGATTATTAAAATAGCATCCTACCAGTATTCTTCACTTACACATTTGCACCCTGACATGGGTACATTTCCATAGTTTGAATGTGTCCTTGAATCTTAAATCAGGGGATGATTACCACTTAAACCATCCAGTAGCTTCCAATCTCACTCAGAAATAAAATCTTTAGAATGGCACAAAGGTCCACAGCTGAACAGAATTTCTAAAGCCTTTAGCATTCAAGAGAAGTTATTTTGAGTGCAGTGTATATGATAGATTGGGAGGAGGGGTCTTGAACAAGAAAACACAATTGGAAATTAAATGGAATAATAAAAGCAAGGAGAACAAGAATCTGTTTTAGAAAGATATCTGCCAGATTCAAATATCTCTATAACTTCCCTTTCATTTTATACAGATAAAGTAATTTTTTTACTATCTATAATTTTGAGTAACTATTTTTCTAGCGCTGCTTTTTAAAGATTTCATCGGTTATCTTTCCACATTCCAGTATGACAATACAGAAACATCACATTCTAGGCTCCAAATGCATAGAAATTGTTATTTAATTGGACACATCTGTCACATATGATTTGATTGAAAATCATCATTTTTGAAAATCCTTTCACCTTCAAACCTCTGCATTTTCTTATACAATAGTTATTTGTGTGCTTTCCTCTTTTGTTCACTACTCTGCAAGCTATGTGAAGGCCTCCTGTAGAGTTCATCTTCATTTCTTCTGGATTGCTTACCATCAAGTTTTGCTTACGGTAGGCAATCAGTAAAGGCTTGTTAATAGGAAATAGCTACTAGAATGCTCTTACTTTATTTCCTGTATATAAAAATGATGTTCTCTTTGTAATTACTTAAGAAAAATAGTATCTGAGCAAAAATATATTTTTTAATGCTAAAACTCATTTTCCATATAGACCTACCACTTTTATCTATACTCCACTCCTTAACTTTGTATGGTATGTCTCAAATGATTAATGTTATTTAAAATAATACTGAGAAAGAAAAATATACTTTTTTAAAGTTTATTCCTTTATTTTGAGAGAGAAAGAGAAAGAGAACGTGAGCAAGCATGCACACACAAGCGGGGGAGAGACAAAGAGGAGAGAAAGGATCCCAAGCAGGCTCCTTGCTGTCAGTGCAGAGCCCAACACGGGGCTCGAACTCATGACCTGTGAGATCATGACCTGAGCCGAAATCAAGAGTCAGATAATTAACCAATTGAGCTAAACAGGTGCCCCAGAAAAATACATTTTTGAAATGGGCCACAATAGTCTTCAAGTTAACACATGTTTTGGAGGCAAACGTAAAATCTATTTGCATTTCCAAGTTCATTGCAGCATTACTCACAATAGCCAAGATATGGAAGCAAACTAAATGTCCACTGATCGATGAATGGATAAAGAAAATGTGGTGTCCACACACAGTGGAATATTGCTTAGTCACAGAAAGAAGGAAACCCCACCATTTGTGATAACATGGATGAACCTGGAGGACATTTTCTAAGTGAAATGAACCAGACACAGAAGGATGAGTACCACCTGGTATCACTTATACGAATTGTCTAAAATAGTCAAACTTGTAGAAGCACAGAGTAGAACAGTAGTAGCCAGGGGCTGGGAGAAGAGTAAACAGAGAGGAAGTAGGCAAAGAGTACAAGGTTTCAGTTATGCAAGACGAATACGCCCTACAGGTCTACTACCCAGTGTATTGCTTACAGCTAACAAGGCTGCATTGTATACTTAAGAGTTTTTAAGACGGTAGGTCATATGTTGTGTTGTCACACAAAACTATAATAAATAAGTAGCACAGGAGGAAACTTTGGGAGGTGATGGATATGATATGTTTATGGCATAGATTGTGGTAAAGGTTACAGAGGTTTATACTTATTTTCAAACTCATGAAGTTGTACACATTAAATGTATACAGCTTCTTGTGATGTTCAAAAAAGTCTTAATTATACTTTCACAGCAAAGTTTTTGGAACCATTTCCTTCCTACTGCTCCTGAAACCCAAGTATTACTAAAAATAATATCAACAAATATAATGATACATATTTAATAGCTTAGTCTATTCTGTATTTCCTGCAAATACTATTTTACAAAAATTAAATTATATATATAAAACTGTCCTTGTTTTTCTTTACTGTTGTTCACCTTATTTTGTTACCAATATGGAAGCACAGTGAAATTCTACTACTTATAAAATCAGACATTTATTTGGGGAAAAATAAAATCCCTGAGTGTGTTAGTGAATTTTATCTTGAAGAGCTACTGATTTAATTGATGTAATCTGACCTTGCCATTAGTCTAGCTGGAGGCAAGCTATTTCTGTCTGCATTACTTTTCATTATTGCTTCCTTGTAGGAATTCAATACCTGCTGCTCCATATAAATGTGTGACAAAGCTAGGGAATATAGTCAAGAAAGTCATTCAATTTTCATCTGCTATTCTCCCATCAGTGTTAACACACAATCGTATTCTTCCTAACCTTCACAGTTCAAAGACCATTGTTTCAACTGAAATTTGGGAAACCTACATTCGAGATTCTGACTTAAGATACAGAAGAAAATTTATATTCCTTATTTACTTATCTAATGTCCAAGAATCATCACCCATGATATAAATCACTTGAATTCCCTAGCAGCTTCCTTTGCAGTGCGCCTAAGCTTATTATTAATTTACTCTGTTCTTCCTAGGTGCAGAGTGAAGGAGAAGATCAAGTCATATATCACATAAACAATTAAAAACTATCCTTTGGCTGTAAGCTTTTTGAAATGATGAAGTGCTGGTACAGAGTGAGCTGTCCTTGAATTACTTTCATTGGTAAGTATTAGACAGTATGATGAATTTTTTACAAGCCAGACATTTGGAATGGTATCTTCAAAGCTGTGTCAGCTGCCTATTTATCTTTATTATGGCCTAGAAACTGATAGCAAAAATACAATGTTAGTACATGTATTACATTAACAACAATTATGGGCATCATTTTTTTTTCTTAAAGATGAATGCCGTAAAAGTTGGACTTTCATAACAATGCCATTGCTCCCCATCATGTTAAAAAATAATTTCAATGGAAATATGCGACAGTGGTTAAAAATCAAATTAAAATATTTTATGCTCAAAAGCGAATCCTTATAGGACTAAATGTAATTTTGTCATTTGTATTATAAAGAACAGGTGACTTCCTAAGTATTTTAGAACAAAGACATGTTAAATATTTTATATGAAAACGATACACTGATGTACTTTCTTGGAACTGAAATAATTCTCATTAGTGCAATGTTGTACTCTTATGTTGTACCAATTTTCAAAATGATTCTGATTTGGAGTATACATACACTAATATAATCGAAACTTACTGTCATTTGAAAAATTCATATTTAAACCAAAACTAACAAGTACTTTAACAAATCCTGAGATAGTCATTATGTATTTGTAATACAGTCAAATGATTTTTCAAGCTGGAAGGAAGAAAAACCAGCTCAAACCCACAGGGTACATTACAAAACTGTTCAGCCTAAAAATTCACCTTATTAACTTTTTTTTAAGGAGACAACTGTAGTACTAAGAAGCTACGTGAGTTACCTAGAGTCTCAGTAAATGCTGAAACTGACTCCAAAGGGGGCTCTTCCAATTCCAATTTGCAATTACTGGCATGAAATCACTCTTCCTTCCAGAGCATACATATGTCTTTGATGGTTCCTGTTTATGTGACGGCTCTAAGTAAACTTTGAAGATATCTTTATTGATACCTCCCGTATTAATATATAACATTTAAATATCAACAAAGTATAAAGTGAATTTGCTCAAAAGACTTAAAAATACAATGACATTATTATTTTTTGAGTGGAAATATTTCTATTTAGATGAGTATACCAGATAGCTACACATACAGAAACACACACATATACACACACAAACACATGTCTGTAAACTCACTTATAAATTATTCTCCAATCTAATGAGATAACATTTTTGACAAAATTATATCCATATAAAAATAACTTAGAGGCAGTCAACCAAATTTGGAACCATCTGTGCCCACTGTGTACAAAATGAAATTGAAGATTTGAACTGTGAGTAAAATAAACAAAGAGGCATGGCTTCTCATATATGAGTCTATACACCAAGACTATTTGATGTGTAAGGGACACTAAAGGTTAGGGGCTTACAATAATTGTGAGATTAAGTTTTGTATTTGTACTTCATACAAATTAAAGTATTTTTGTTTTAACTTGCTCATCTGACTTATTTAAAATAATAAGACATTTTTAGCCTAGCATAGGTATATTTCAAAGGACAAACAACTCTAATTTTAACAAGGGTATTCTACAATGGCATAGTTTTTAACCTACTGTGTTTAAATCACCCCTCTCAGACTCATTTGTCTCAAACCTTCTTTGTTCACTTAACTTTTGCTTGTCTCTTTGTAGCTCATTACCTTAAGTTTGCAGACCCTACATCACCATTCCTAAAGCCATAATCCAATGTTTCCAAGCTGAGGGACTTCAAATGATCACCTAACTTCTTCAGAAAAACAAAACACATAAATCAAAGTGATATTATAAGAATTAGATGTATTTGGTAGCAAAGACATCTGTAAAATAAGCTCTACCTACATAAAATGCCTTATTAATATCAGATGAATCAATATTGAGGTTGATGCTAAATAAAATGTATTACATGTCCCACATATGACCTTTCTATGCTTTTTAAAAATTTTATTTATTTATTTTGAGAGAAAGAGTGAGAGCACAAGTGGGGGCAGGGCAGAGAGAGAGGGAGAGAGAGAATCCCAAGTAGGCTCTGCACTGTCAGCACAGAGCCCGATGAGGGGCTCAAGCTCATGAACTGTGAGATCATGACCCAAGCCAAAATCAAGAGTCGGACATTTAACCAACTGAGCCACCCAGGCGCCCCTGACTTTCTATTCTCAACTATCTAGGATTTATTTTATCAAATTTTAATAATTGAAGAATACTGTAGTCCCTCCTTATTCCTGGGGGATACATTCCAAGACCCCAAGTGGATGCCTAAAACTGCAGACAGTACTAAACTCTATACATTATGGTTTTTTTTCCCTATAAATATGTACCAATGATAAAGTTAACAGATAAAATAGGCACAGTAGAGATGAACAATAATGAATAATAAAATAGAACAGTTATAACAATATACTGTAATAAAAGTGATGTGAATTTAGTGTCTCTCTTTCTCTCAAAATATCTTACTGTCCTGCACTCACCCTTTTTGTTGTGATAATGTGAATTTATAAAATGCCTACATGATGAGATGAAGTGAGGTAAATAACGTGGGCACTGTGATGCAGCATTAGATTACAACTGATTTTATGATAAGTCAGAAGGATCATCTACTTCTGAACCATGGTTGATGGTAGGTAACTTGAAAACAGGAAAAGCAAAACTGTGGTTAAGGGAGGACTACTGTATGTTTGATTTATATCAACTACATTTCAAGAAAAGCACTCTTCACAAAAGACACACATACTGCTTTAGATAATGAGAACACTGAATGTATTGTTTGCAAATTCATTCCAACTCTTGAGTAAAATTAAATTCACAATATTTCCTTAAAATCTTGATTACTTTAAAGTCGTGATTTCTTGATTAGAGAAAAAGAAACAAATTCTGGTAACTTTTAAGGGGGAATTGTGAAGTCATCTGTATAGTTTAAGAAAAAATAACTTCTTAATTCTCAATTGGAGGTCAATATCAAGTTATCTTCACTTTATTCGAAAGCTCTATTTTGACAAGAAAAGAATTTGTAAAGAAAAATTCATATGACTTTGCTGAGTTCATAGCCTTTGACACTTCTAAGCATTTTCTTGGCAAATGAAAAAAAAAGCTATTTCCAGCTAACTCCATAATTGGTTACTACACTGTGATATATCTTCACGGATATTTTTTTGGAATTATCAAGAATGTCTAGTTTACCACTCGGGTACTATGACATTCATATTGCATTCCTTAATTAAGGACCTTAAGGGTGACTTCCAAAATGTCATTTTCCATAATCTTCATGTAACAAACCCTAGGAGTTCTTCAAGATATAACTGTGTCAATCTACATCTAATTCCAAGAAAGTTACCTTTTTTTTTTTTTTTTTTTTTTTAGAGAGAGAGAGGGAGAGAGAACATGCAACTGGGGGAGAAGGGCAGAGGGAGAGAGAATCTCAAGCAAGCTCCATATTCAGTGCAGAGCCTGACTCAGAGCTTGATCTCATGACTCTAGGATCATGACCTGAGCTAAAATCGAGAGTCGGATGCTCAACGGACTGAGCCACCCAGGTTCCCTGAGACAGTTACTCTTATACTATACTGTGTTTTGAAACATTTTATTCATTTATCTGTTATGACACTTGCCATATTAGTTGCAAGTTTTAGTTCATTAGCCTGTGAGTCACTTCATATTGAAAATATTGTTAACATGTCTGTATACCCAGCATTTAAGAGACTGTTTGTAATATATGGATATTTCATAAATGTTTTGATAAATAGTAAAGTTAATGGGGATAATTTAAGATGAAGAAGGGCCTGAAGTAAAGAAGGGATTAGAAAGTAGGATGGAAGGAAACAAGGAAGGAAAGAAGTAAGGGTAAGACAGAATACATATAGTTGACAGAACTGTAGATGCTGTCCCTCTAAGGTTGGCTCCTGGTTGCTGCTTCTTAACATATCTCTTTCTGTATATACAAGTACTGTTAACTATAGTCATTTCATTAGCATATGGATTTTATGTAAATTATTAGTATAATCAATATTGACATTGCTTTTGGGACACCTGGGTAGCTCAGTCAGTTAAGTGTCCGACTCTTGATTTCAGCTCAGATCATGATTTCACAGTTCATGGGAATGAGCCTATATCTGGGCTCTGCACTGAAAGTGTGGAGCCTGCTTGGAATTCTCTTTCCCTCTCTCTCTGACCCTCTGCCACTCACACACTCTCTCTCTTTCAAAATAAACATTAAAAAAAATGACATTGCTTTTGAATTCACCATTGATAGGTGTATAGTGTTGATAACCCACGCATCCCAACCAGCAAAGCCTCTTCCAAAATGGTTTTTAAAAAAAGTTAACCTCACAACTTAGCAATCAATAATTTAAATTTCTTAAAAATAGTAACGAAAGGCAGACTCACTTCTCTTTCTAGCTAGTATGTAGAAAGCAGAAAAAAGTTTATTCCTTTTTGTTAAGTTTTTAATTTATTATTAGTATTTTTTTTAATTTTGAGAGGCAAAATTAAGAGAGGGAGGGGCAAAGAGAGGGAGGGAGAGAGAGAATCCCAAGCAGGCTCTGCACTGTCTGCACGGTGCCTGATGCAGGGCTCGATCTCAAGAACTGTGAGGTCATGACCTGAGCTGACACCAAGGGTCAGATGCTTAACCAACTGAGCCACCCAGGCACCCCAAAAGTTTATTCTTAATAATGAAAAAAAATCCATACAACTACTAAATCATAACCACCTTGAACACATAAGAGAAGACAAAATTCCAGGCCAACGAAATAACCCTCAATCCAAAGGCAGTCTTCTGTTAAGGGAAAACAAGTCGTCGTAACTGCCTCACCTGTGACAGAGCACAGGCTAAAGAGATTCGAAGTTTTGTATGTGGGAGAAAGTAGTATATATTAGGAAGGAAATATCCTAAATTTTTAATGAATAGCAAAATACCAAATATAGACTAGTGTGATACTGTGGTGACCCTGGGATTTCCACCAAAAAAGGGAAAGTGCACATTTATACTCTTTTTTTCTTGAACTTCCATTTATTTGCTACTTGAGACCAAATGAAGGCAGAACAGGAAACTAGAGAGAGACTCCCTTGTTGGTTATGCAGACACACAGAAGGTGTGAGCAGTCAAGCTTCCAGCAGTATTTCTGTAGGCATTGTCAAGTTAATTACAGAATTTATGTGACCAAACAAAAGAACAAATAGAATTTAAGTGGTTTTGAAAAACAACGGTAAGTGTGGAGATTTAATCTGCAGAAATAAACACAGTGTGTTATTGTCAAAATGGCAGAAGTATCATTCAACATAATTGAAATAGGCCCATGCTCACACCATCAATTAATTTCTGACAAAGACATCAAGGCAACTCAATGCACAAAGAATCATCTTTTTGGGAGTGCCTGGGTGGCTCAGTCAATTGAGTGTCTGACTCTTGATTTCAGGTCAGGTCATGACCCCACGGTCATGGGATCAAGTAATGCATCAGGCTCCATGCTGAGCAGAGAATCATCTTTTTTCAAAAATGGTATAGAGGGGCACCTGAGTGGCTCAGTCAGTTAAGCGTCTGACTTCGGCTCAGGTCATGATCTCACAGTTTGTGAATTTGAGCCCCGTGTCCAGGCTTTGTGCTGACGGCTCAGCTGCTGTCTGTCTGTCTGTCTGTCTGTCTCTCTCTCTCTCTCTCTCTGCTCTTTCCCTGCTTGTGCTCTCTCAAAAATAAATAAACATTAAACAGAATGGTATAGAAAGAACTTCATGGCCCTATGGGGAAAAAAATGAATCCTGACCCATACTTTCAACTTGTAAAAAACTAACCTGAAGTGTGTTTGGATGAAATGTAAAATCCAAGACTACTGAACTTCTACAACTAAACCATTAAAATGTTCTCAAAGGATAAAGTTAAAAAAACTCACAAAGCTAAGTTCTGGAAAGAATGTATAGTAACTAAAACTCTCTTATGTTGCTCATGCAACATAACACATGCAAACTGACACATGCAAACTGACACAGCCACTTTGAATTTTGTTTGTTTGTTTTTTTAATGTTTATTTTTGAGGGCTACTTGGGTGGCTGAGCTGGTTAAGTGTCCAACTTCGGCTCAGGTCATGATCTCACGGCATGTGGGTTCAAGCCCCGCATCGGGCTCTGTGCTGACAGCTCGGAGCCTGGAGCCTGCTTCGGATTCTGTGTCTCCCTCTCTCTCTGCCCCTCGCCCGCTAACGCTCTGTCTCTGTTTCAAAAATAAATAAATATTAAAAAAATAGTTTTAATGTTTATTTTTTGAGAAAGAGCGTGAGTGGGCGAGGGGTAGGGAGAGAGGGAGACACAGAATCTAAAGCAGGCTCCAAGCTCTGAGCTGTCAGCACAGAGCCCTATGTAGCTGTCACCCACAAGCCGTGAGATCATGACCTGAGCCGAAGTCAGACGCTCAACTGACTGAGCCACCCAGGTGCCCCCTGAAAAACTCACAATGCTAAGTGCTAGAAAGAATGTGAAGCAACTAAAACTCTCTTATGTTGCTCATGTGAATGCAAACTGACACAGCCACTTTGGAAAATAGTTCAGAATTTCCATTTTTCTGCAATCCATTCCTAGATCCTTAGCCAAGAAAAATGAAACACACACACACACACACACACACACACACACACAGCTAAAGGTGAATTTTTATGGTGGTTTTACTCATAATTATCAAAACTATAAGTTATAATGTCTTTCAAATGGTGAATGGATAAACAAATTGTGGTACATACACCCAGCAAAATAAAACTGAGCAATAAAAAGGAACAAACTACTTACATATCTAATGGCATGAAACAATAATAATTAAAAGTAAAAGAAGCCATGTACAAATGTTTAGATAACACATAATTCCATTTTTATCAGCTACTTAAAAGGCAATAACCAGAGTGACAGAACATAAATCAATGCTTGCCATGGGCTAGAGAGCTAAGAGCTGTTGGAAATACGCTGTGCCTCCGTTACAGTAGCAGTTACACAACACCGGGTACTTACCAGAATATAGAAAAGGTACTCGCCAAAAGGGTAACTTTTAGTACATGTAAATTGTACCAATTATTACTCAATAAACATGATTTACATGTAAAAACCTAAAATTATGTTATGAATTACGATGTTTTCCAGTATATAGTGAACACAGAATCACTAGTTTCTTCTCCTGACTTAACCACATCTAGCTTTCAGCAAAGAAAAAAAAAAAATTACGTTATTATTTGTATAATCTGAAAGACATAAAATCACACATGTATATTTTATAATACAGATAATTTTTTTTTGAATTATTTTAAGTAGACTAAGAAAACTGAGGCTCAGCTCTGGGAAAGGGAAGAAAGCCCGAGAGTGAATTGATTCAGCAGAGATGGGTAGTTGGATCAGATCTATTTGTATTGCTTTGACTGGAATAGCATGTAAGTGCCTTCTGTTGGTCCTAAGAAAATTAAACCCCTGAGTAAGCAGGGAAGATGCTCTATGGAGAAGGCAGGATTCAGATCTTTGTCTTCTGGGTGAAATAACTGGATGCCTATGTAATCAACAGCAGTGTATGGTCAAGCTCTGAGTTGGTACCTTTTTTCTGAGTAGACTAAGCACAGTTACCCTCAGAGATCTATAGTACCAGACAAAGAACTTCAACTCAATTTACGTAGTAACCTTCTTTTGTTCACCCAATAATCTCGTATATTTTACTTTTAATCCTGGCACATCAAGTTTTTCAAACATTGTCAATGTTTTCCAAAATATCTTCACAAGTAATCTACTTTGTAAGGCTTTGTTAGATCCTAAATACTTAGTGTAATGTTAACTACATGCAATAGAAACATAGAATTAAATAGACTTTATAGTAGCCATTATTTTTTGTGCCCTAACTTCAGATCTGACCAATATTATCCTAAGGATGGCAAATAAATCTGCAGTTCAAGATAGCATTACAATGTGAGTTATTTCTGATTTTCAAAGTAATTTGAAGGTCATGTCCATAAAGACATTTTAGAAAATCCAAAATAAGTATTAACACACTTCCATATTCTAAGCACAGCAAAAAAATTTTTTTAGCATTTTAAAAGAAGCAAAAAAAGCAAATCTTAAGTGCTTTTCTGCTGAGTATCTTCAAAGCTTTTTCCTGACATCAATCTCTAAACTTTTTTTTTCTCTTCTCTCCCAATCTCTCTCACACATGCACACATTCAAAACTCAGTCTATTCAATTTGAAATACAGTGACAATTATAAAATATTGAGGGGTTATCACAAGTGTTTTTAAATGAAGAGCTTTAAGGATTGGTCTCATCACTGGATATATACAGAAATATATTTTTAAGTAGTTGCAAAGGAAGGATTAAGATCACACAATATACTGGGAATTCTTATCTAGATAACACAGTTAAGAAGTAGCTTACGGGATATTGAGCACACACCACCCCAATTATTGGCTGGTAATGAACCACAGCTTTGCAAAGCAGTAAAAAAAAATTATTTCCAGGATGGCAATGACTTATTACCTGGAGAAATGATTAATTTCCTTCAGAGTTCAAGCCCTACACAATTATCTACTTTGCCTATATTTAAAACTGGCTTGAGTTAGAGGCAATAGAATATCTACATCTGAGAACAGATTAGTTAAACTAGTGTCTAATTCCATTTGCATGCTATCCTCAGTCTCACGTCCTCATAAATCTGTCAGAGAGAGAATTTAGGCGCCATAGCCCCAGGGTGACGTGATTACATTCCTCCAGGAGAGCATGCATTTGTTTCTCTTTATTCATCCTCTTGAAATAAGAGATGTCACCGCACTGGTGGAATACTGAGGGGTTAAATGGCCAATTAGCCAAGCAGAAAATTAAGTCTACTTAGATGACAATTTCAAAAAACAATTTCAAAAGCAGATCTTAAATAAGATTATGAATAATCACTTTTGTATACTTTTTTATAACGTTTTATATAATTTAGCCCACACAGTACAAGGAAACAAGGCTCCTTTTTATTATTGCTATCTATATTGTTATTACTATCACTTCATTGTAATTATTAATAACAACTACTATTGTACTTGTACTGTGGATTATATGGACACTACTAAAACAATGTCTTTAATGATTACTACCATCTTCTTTTGCAGGGAGAAGGTAAGTGGAGGAGGGGCAGATAGAGGGGGACAGAGGATCTGAAGTGGGCTCCACACTGACCTGAGCCGAAGTCAGACTCTCAACCAACTAAGCCACCCAGGCGCCCCTCATCTTTTCTTTCTTTCTTTTTTTTAAGAAGCTTAAACACCACATAGCTTATATAAATTGTCAACCATGTACAACTAGTCAGGTACAAAGACAATGCTCAAATTCCAATTCCTCTGACTTGAAAATAGCTCTGTACTTTTCTCTGTAAGTACCACTGCTTTGCTTTAAAAAATTTTTTTAAACCTAAGCAGGAGTTGTTTTCCATTGTTCTACACTGTTTTCATCCCCTATGGAGAGAATATGTGCAATCTAACTTCGACTTCTCCAAGATTAACACTGAATGTAAAATTAAAGCAATTAAATATTAAATTCAGAAAGTAAACCAATAATTTGGGACTTCGGATGTTTTTGTGTATTTAGACGTATATTAGAAGATTTGTATTTTGCAATATTGTCTGCCTTCTCTCGTTTCTTTGATACTTTAGATTTATGTATAAAACTGAACACAGAAATGTTTAATTAGTTTTAGCTTGATCAGCAGGTAAGTGTTATTTCCCATAAGCAACCAAAGAAATGGTAAGTATTTTTGAGATGGTAGGGAAAAGGAGGCACATAAGGAAAAACACTACAAACAATTCTATCAAAATTTACATTGGCTTTCTCTTTAAAGTGTTTTGAGTTAATTATGCATTTCTGAAAACCTCAGCCATGATCCCACAGAGGAGGAAAGTCTTTGCCTCACACAGCGGGAAAACATTTAAGAACTGTATTTTGAAGAGAAATACATAAGAGAAAATAAATTTAGATTCATCATGTACTTGATAGTTGTGAAAAATTAGATTTTTGCCAAATTAAAATACCCTGAGGATAAATGCTTAGTTTTTTTCCCTCCCAAATTAGTTAAATCTTTTTTAAATCATAATCAAGAACAATTGGTAATTGTGAGGAAAGATCTGAATACATAAAAGTAAGCTAAGTCAGTCCTGAATTCCTGCCAGAAGTTTATTTGGGAATATTACATATGGATGAAAGGTTTTTAAATTCAAATTATCTTTTAGTATTTATTGATTCAAAATTCAACTTTTCTATTTCATTTTTGTAGTCTATTTTATCAATTTATCCCAAATCATATCACTCCCCACAGGGAAACATTATCTTAAAAAATACAAATTTATTTGTATCTTCCACTGGACTGTATGACATTTGTGGGCAGATACTATGTATTATTTTGTACCCCTAGTATTAATATTTTGTTTGGAGTATGGTAGGCATTTAATGCATATCAACTTGAAACTAATTCCATGAAAAGATACCCAAGTTTCTCATTCTTAGATTAAATTGCCTCTAACATGACATTCCAAATTGCATCACTGTTTTCTCCTTGTGGTAAATTAACTTTAGCATATTTTGATAAGCTTTGCTTTCTAATTTTTTTTAATTGAGGTATAATTGATGTACCATATTATATTACTTTCAGGTATGTAACATAATGATTCAACATTTGTATATTTTGGGAAATGGCCACCACAGTAAGTCTAGTTAACATGTGCAACCATATGCAGTTACATAATTTTTTTCTTGTGATAAGAACTTTTAACATCTACTCTCTTAGCAACTTGCAAATAAGCAATACAATATTAACTACAGTTGCTATGCCACACAATACATCCCCATGACTTATTAATTTCGAACTGGAAGTTTGTACTTTTTGACCCCATTTACTTACAATAAAGCTAAAAACTAACTTTACTTTTAACGAAGCTAAGGTATCTTCAATGCTTCTTACCACTGTGCAACAATAATTCATGCTATCAATTATTTATTCAGAGTATAGCAAGTATCTGTTCAACACTTTAATCTTAATTTTTTTTTTTAGCTTTTACTGGCCCCTTGTCCTCTTTTTCTTCTTCACTAATAAGCTCTGTGTTCACTGTTGAAAAAATATATTAAAATTGCATCATAATATACTTAAAAGCAAACAAATGCGTATCTTATTTGCACATGGCTATCACCTCAAACTACTTGGCTTTCTTCTTCCTTCTGTATTATTCAACTCGTGAGTTCCACAGTCTGTAGCTAGGGCCTCCATTTATTCTCGCTTTTCCTCTTTCTGTTTCCATTTTGCTCAATTCTTTTTATTTGATTAAAAATTTTTTTAAATGTTTATTTATTTTTGAGAGCCAGAGAGATATAGTGTGAGTGGGGGAAGGGCAGAGAGAGGAAGACACAGAATCCAAAGCAGGGCTCGAACTCATGAACCGTGAGATCATGACTTGAGCCAAAGTTGGACACTTAACTGACTGAGCCACCCAGGCATCCCTCACTCAGTTGTTTTTAGAGCAATGATCTCAAAAGTCACCAATAATTTCCCATATACTAAAGTCAATACACTGACTACTCGTCATCATTTTTAATTGCCTTTTAGCATTTGCTAATTTATTATCCTCATTCACCTTCAAACAGCCTCCTCTACTGTCTTATGCAGCAAGGGATAACTGATGATGTCCCTTGTGTTCTCATTGTTCCTTCTCTGCTTCCTTGTCCTCTTCTCTCCCTACCCAGATGCAGTGATTCTCCCAGATCCCTTCAATCACCATTTTCCTTCTTTCACTTTTATGCTTTCCACTGTAGATAAAATTATCTCTTATTTTTAAACTGTTAACACCATCTAATTATACAAGATTGCTACATTTATATTAATAATTTGAACATATAAACTATTCTATATATTTCTAACTGCCTAAAGGTGCTGTCTACCAAAATATCATTACCAGCAAATAAAACTCAATATAGCTAACACCAAATTAGTCATTTGTCTCTCCAATTTATCACGTATCTACCTTTTAATTAATAAAGGTCATTCACTCCAGCACAGATGTATAAAGCAATGAATCATTTTCTGTGCAAATGGAAGCAGCTTCTGAATAAATATATACATATATGTAAAAATAATATAGATAATTTGAGAATTTGAGATATTCAAGAAAAATTAAAAAAAATTATGCAATCACACCAATCTCTAAAATTGGCACAGTATTTTTGTAAGTTTCCATTAAAGAATGCACAGTGGAAAAATATGCCACCTAAAAATCATAGTAACCTCATCAGGGCATTGGGTATTTATCTAACAAAAATAAGATATTTCTCTTATCTTCCACTGATTGTATGGTACTTGTGGACAGTAACATATATAGAATTGATTCCTCAATGTTTTCTTTTCTGAGAGTTTCTCCAAGAGTGTAAGAATTGAGGCCATCATTTCCTCCACTAGGGAGTTGTCAGAAAACTAATGAACAATAAATGTCATTTACTCAAATATGTGAATTCAATGGTTGCCATCTTCATATTAAATCATAATTCCAAAGTAAGCTGATTCTGATGAAACAAATATTCCAGCTGGTTATAAAAGACCTCAAGGAAGTGCATCTTAATCTTGACTTAGTATCACCTTGGGAACTTTAACAATAATCTTAAAGCCCAGAACAACTCTCCAGACCAGCTACCTCATAATCTCTGGAGATGGGACTGAGCCAGCATTTTCATAGCTTTCCAGGTGACTCCATAGAGAGTTTAAGTAAAAAATGCATATTTCAGTAAAAATAGTGTGACAGTTAATATGTTTTCCTGTACCACTCCTATAATGAGTTGAGAGATTTCCATTGTTGTTGTTTTGTTTGTTTTTGTTTTATCTGGAATGGTGAAAAGCCACACCCTCACATATGTGACTCATACCCTAGAGTCTGAATGATTTTGTGGGGGTGATTTTGCTCCTGGCAGCAGAACTTTTCAAACTTGGTACTATTGACAATTTAGACCATATACTTTTGGATACCTTTGTGACAATCATAAACATCTCGGGACAATGACAATTGTCCCCTAGGCAGCAAAATCACTTCTGGAGTGACAACCACTGATATAGAACCATAAAAGAAAATGTCTAAGATTATAAACAAAAAGGAATTGTGCAGGAATGAGAAAAAGTGGCTAAATAGTATTTTGTTACCGGCAGAACTGGAGAAAAGCTGATTCAAAATAACATTTTATTCAATCTAAGATGTCAGTGATATTGAAATGTACCACTGAGTTAAAAAGAAAAACTCTACCTATTAAACGATAATAGAGTATCTATTATTACCCTGACACTGGAATATACAATGTAAGAAAATGTAGAGCTCAAAAATCAACAAAATCCTGTACATTCAATAGTTTATATATTACAATTTTCAAGGCTGTGGAGACCTTAAAACTTATACATATCACATATAGATATAGAGATTTAATTATATTAAAAAATTATCACATTGCATGAATTGCTTATAATTTACTCTCACTTAATATTACATTATAACTATTGTGCCATATGCAGTAATCATTAACATTTTATTAGAATGTATCTCAATGTATTAAAATAAATAAAGCAGCCTTGGGGTACCTGGGTGGCTCAGTCAGTTGACTGTCCAACACTTGGTTTGGCTCAGGTCATGGTATCACAGTTCGTGGGTTCAAGCCTTGAGTCTGTTCAAGCCTGTCAGCTCTGTGCTGACAGTACAGAGACTGTTTGGGATTCTCTCCCTCTCCTCTCTCTCTGCTCCTCCCTGCTTGTGCTCTCTCTCTCTCTCTAAATAAAGGAATAAACTTAAAAATTAAATTAAATTAAGCAGTTTTTAGCACTTTCCCCACTATAAAGTCCTATTGTAGAACTTTCTTAAAACCCTGGCAAGTGTTACATTTTGGAGTTTGTATTATCACAACACTGGAGAGTCAACTTTATAGTTGTTACACTTAATTTAGAAGAAAAGAACCCCATAATTGAAATAACTTGCTGTTAACACAATAATTAACAACTTGCAATAAAGTTCTTAGCTCTTGTTAGCTCTTCTGTAGTAAAGGATTTTAGCAAGATCAAGAACCTTGTATTCTCTAAATTCTCTACTCACTCCCTTCCACCAGATTTAGGAACTCAACAGCATAAGGGATGGCCCAAACAAAAGCATACTGTTAATTGCTGGAATGCTTTGTCCCAAAGTCTGAAATGGAGACCCTAAGTGAGTCAATTCCACATCTGATCTTGATGTCCCAAGCCTTCTATTAGGCCTACATCTTTCTTTTTTTTTCCCCTCTCAAGTTAGTTAACAGATAGTGTAGTTTTGGCTTCAGGAGTAGAACCCAGTGATTTGTCTCTTACATATGACATCCCAGGGCTCAACCCTAAAAGTGCCCTCCTTAATGCCTATCACCCATTTAACTCACCCCTCCACCTACCTACACCCTTAGCTTGTTCTCTTGGAGAGACTCTTGAAGAGTCTCATGGTTTGCCATTCTGTTTTTATCTTATTTTTCTTTCCCTTCCCCTTGTTCATCTGTTAATTTTCTTAAATTCCACATGAGTTAAATCTTATGATACCTGTCTTTCTTTTTTTACAAAACTTTTAATGTTTATTTTTGAGACAGAGAGAGAGAGAGACAGACAGTCAGACAGGCAGACTATGAATGGGGGAGGGGCAGAGAGAGAGGGAGACACAGAATCTGAAGCAGGCTGCAGGCTGCAAGCTGTCAGCACAGAGCCCGACACAGGGCTCGAACTCAAGGACCATGATATCATGACCTGAGCCGAAGTTGGAGACTTAAATGACTGAGCCGTCCAGGTGTCCCATATCTGTCTTTCTCTGACTGACTTATTTCACTTAGCATAATACCCTCCAGTTCCATCCATGTAGTTGCAAATGGCAAGATTTCATTCTTTATCATAGCTGAGTAGTATTCCATTGTGTATATATACACCACATTTTCTTTATCCATTCAGCAGTTGATGGACATTTGAGCTCTTTCCATAATTTGGCTATTGATGACAGAACTGATATAAACATTGGGGTACATGTGACCCTTTGATTCAGTATTTTTGCATCTTTTGGATAAATACCTAGTAGTGTGCAATTTCTGGGTCATAGGGTAGTTCTATTTTTAATTTTTTGAGGAACCTCCATACTGTTTTCCAGAGAGGCTGTCCAGTTTGCATTCCTACCAACAATGCAGTAGGGTTCCCCTTTCTCCACATCCCCCTCACCAACATCTGTTGTTTCCTGACTTGTTAATTTCAGTCATTCTGACAGGTGAGGTGGGATCTCTTTGTGGTTTTGATTTGTATTTCCCTGATGATGTATGTGTCTGTTTGCCATCTGTATATCTTTTTTGGAAAAGTGTCTATTGATGTTGTATGCCCATTTCTTCACCGGATTATTTGTTTTTCGGATGTGGCATTTGGTGAGTTCTTTATAGATTTTGGATACTAGCCCTTTATATGATATGTCATTTGCAAATATCTTTTCCCATTCCATCAGTTGTCTTTCAGTTTTGTTGATTGTTTCCTTTGCAGTACAGAAGTTTTTTATCTTGATGAGGTCCCAATAGTTCGTTTTTGCTTTTAATTCCCTTGCCTTTGGAGATGGGTCAGGTCAGAAATTGCTGCAGCTGAAGTCAAAGAGGTTGTTGCCTGCTTTCTCCTCTAGGGTTTTGATGGTTTCCTGTCTCAGTTTAGGTCTTTCATCCATTTTGAAATTATTTTTGTGTATGTTGTAAGAAAGTGGTCCGGTTTCATTCTTCTGCATGTTGGTGTCCTGTTCTCCCAGCACCATTTGCTGAAGAAACTGTCTTTTTTTCCATTGGAGAGTCCTTCCTGCTTTTAGCCCTTGAAGTTTTACAACTTTATGATCAGAAGATGAATGGGGGGAAAATAAAGAACATCAGGGAGAGAGCACCAACATAAAATGATTTTTTTTTCAAATATGATTACAGGACTGGCCTAAATTCCCTACCTAATAGGAGAAGGCCCTCCTGATGCAGAGGAAGTTTTACTCCCAGTTTACCATGCTGGTCAGGTAGGAGGAAGCATTCCCCCAGAAAGGGTAAAGCCGAGACAGCATGAACACAAGGAGGATCACTCTTCCTAGAAGCAGGAGTGAATGACTCACACACCTGCCTCCATCTCCTAATTCCTGACCCCCACCTTGTCTTCCTCCTTCCTGTGTTGCTGGGGGTAGAGGCTTTTTTGCACTCTCGGAGGCGAAAGAAACTCTTCCAACTTCCACAAAATGGGGCAATTTTATTCTCTCGTTGCAATTCTTAAAAATGATTTAGTATTTTCCTGAAGGATAACTTTTTCATGTAGCTATAGGAAAAACCAGACTCTCCACTTATGCATTTTAAAAATGGAAGCCATATTGCTCTCAAATGATAAAGCATTAAGGAGGATATCTCAGGTCAGAATTAAATCCAGAAAAGGATTTTCCATGCTCTGAACATTTGTAATCATTCCACCCTGCTCAGAAAGACAGGCTTTAAATGAAGTTGTCTTAATGATTCCAATATTTATCAAGATATTTTTAATTTCTGTGAAATTCTGAAGTACTCTGATTTATCATATTTGTTTTTGAATATAGTATAAGTAACAAAATAGAAATAACTAAGGGAACACAAGATTGTATAGACATATCCACAGCAACCAGAGTCAGGGAAAAGGATCCTCATTAAATTATTTAGACACAGGCAAAAATTAAAATCATTTAGTACAGTCCAATGTGCAAGTACCAGAGGAGTTGTTCTTTCTCTACTTCCTGCTAGTTGCCATAATAATAATAATAATAATAATAATAATAATAATAAAAGGTATAATATGAAATTTGAGATAAAATATTACTCTACTGCTATACTATAAACCATTCATTTGATATTTATATCCACTTTAAACCTAAGAAGATAATGTGGATCCTAAGAGTATTACAGTTTTGCTTTCAAACTTGAAAACACACTTTTGAATTATATTACAGCTTCTATTTAGTTGGACTTCTTTATACTGTCAAAGCCAAATGGAATAGTGCTCACAAGCTGTCTGATTCTAATGAGTGCCCAGGGGTTGGGTGGTGGGGAGCTTGTTGAAAGGATTTTAAAATTATAAGTTCTTTAGGGCATGGATTTATCTGTATGCTAACCTTTCTGAGACACTATTTCCATTTACATCACTTTATGAATAATGAATAATAATGACAGTGCAAGTTCTATTAAAGATTTTAGTGCCTTGGTAGGTGAATCAAATTACTACTTATAAATTAAAATCACCATTCAAACAAGCTGTAACATTCTATACTGGTGCTTCTCTAAAATGTATGAAAGTTTTCTTTCTCCTTGAAAATATTTTTTCCTCAGTGATACTAGAAAACAAAACAGAGGATTTGGAAGTCCATTAGAGTACTGTTTTATTTGTTCACAGTGGAAAATGATGGCAAGATTTAGACATTAGAAAACATAAATTGCAATAGAATTATAGTAATTATCTACTTACTAATTTCTGGTAGTAGGTCTATTAACAACTCACAATTAATTTCACCACTTTAAGTTTCTGTTGAAAGTCTTTTAAATTAAATAATTAAAAGTCATCTAGAGTGACATCTGCTTCCACTATGATGGAAGAGCTGGTGTTGGGCCAGCACCCGAGGTAAACAAAACACAGCACTGGACAAAATATCAGAGAAAACTGTTTTGAGGCAGCAAGAACCATAAAACTGTGATTCACAAGGGAAGGAAACTTCTGTGAAGAACCCCATTATTACTGAGGTTCTCTAACGGAAGACATTGGAGACCTTTACTGGAAGATGCCGAATTTCAAGCTTAACAGGGTGGTGCCCCTGAACAGAGGAGACAGATTAGAGCTGGAGACCCAGACATTTCTGTTATCTGTGGACAACAGTGCAGGCACTGTGAAGCAGGAAGGGGAAGTCAAAAAGTAGTCTGTAAGACTATTCCCCTTGAGCCCTGGGTGGGGGGCTGCTAAAGCTGACGGAGGGAGCCACACAAGACTCACCAGAAAGAGAATGCTACAGAATTGAGAACAGAAGAGAGATAATGAGGGTCAGATTTAACCTTATGCTGTTAGGAAGAATCTGTGACATGACCAAGGTATTTCTCTCACGTCTTCAACATGGCAGGACTCAATGTCCGGGCCTCCTCATGCTTACTTTCAGGTGCTGCATCCACCGTGCCCTATACCTTTATAGACTCCTGAAGAAGGTAGTAAGCAGGATACAGCTAAAGTAGGGCATAGTGAGGAAATTATAACTTTTCTTAACTTGGGAAAGAAAAAAAACTTAAAATTTATGATGTAATGGAATATTAAGAAACAAACAAAAAAGAAATAAGAAAAGCTAATTAAAACCAAAATAGGTAGAAGAAAAGAATGTTTTAAGAAGCCAAAATTTAGTTCTTGGAAAAATTCCATAAAATGGTTAAAACTGTACAAATGCTAATGAAGGCAAAAGAGAAACACACCCATGAATGTGCATTTGGTAACAGGAATGAAACAGGGTATCACTAGAACTCCTACAGCCATTAAAAATACAAAGAAAAAAACCCCACAAAACACTATGATCAAAATCATGTTAACATTTTTGCCAAAAAAAAAAAAGAAAATGAACAAGTCTTTAAAAAACACAACTTAGAGGTACCTGGGTGGCTCAGTGGGTTGAGCATCTGACTCAGGTCATGATCTCGCGATTCATGAGTTTGAGCCCCTTGTTGGGCTCTGTGCTGACAGCTCAGAGCCTGGAGGCTGTTTCAGATTCTGTGTCTCCCTCTCTCTCTCTGCCCCTCCTCTGTTCGTGTTCTCTCTCTCTCTCTCTCTCTCTCTCTCTCAAAACTAAATAACATTAATTTTTTTTAAATGCAGCTTAACAACAATGAACAAGTCCTTAAAAAATACAACTAAATTTTGATGCAGAAGATAACCTGAATACTCCTATAGCAAGCAAATATATTAAGTCAAGTATTTTCTTATAAAGACAATCAAATGCCCATATGAATTCACTAGTGGCTTGTGCCAAACATTTTGAGGAAAAAACAAATAAATAGCATACAAAGCCCTTCAGAAAGTAAAAATGAATGAGATTCTGTTTAAGTCATTATATGAAGACAATATTACCAGGATACCAAAAACTGACAAAGATCTCACATAAGAATGTTACTCTTTATGAACGCAGGCAACAAATTCTCAACAAATATTATCAAAAATATCAACAAATAAAGTCCAGAAATATTTATAAACACATAAAATATCTTAGCTAGGATTTTGAACCCAGTAAGTACAATTTAAAATGCTCAATGTGAGGGCACCCCGGTGGCTCAGCTGGTTAAGTGTCTGACTCCTGATTTTGGCTCAGGTCATGATCTCACTATTGTGAGATTGAGCTCAGCATCAGGCTCTGTGCTGGGCACACAGCCTGCTTAAGATTCTCTCTCTCCCTCTCCCTCTGCCCCTCCATTGTTTGCATTCTCCCTTTCTCTCAAAAAAGAAAAAATATTAAAACCTGACTACAATTAAAAATTCAAAGAACCATAGTACCAAATATTGGCTAGGTTTAGAAAACTCCAACATTCATACATTGCTGGTAGAACTCTAAAGCTAGTAAAGCAATTGTAGAAAACAGTTTGATACTTTCTTTAGTTAAATATACAGTTACCATATGATCTAACAATTGTACACCCCAGGCATTCACCAAAGAGAAATAAAAACAGATGTCCACAGGAAACCAGCAACATACAAACACACATACAAACATTCAGACAAATTGTCATGACAACTTTATTTATGATCGCCAAAACTGAAAACAGCCCAGTTATCCACCAACAGATGAATGGATAAACAAACTGGTACCCATACCATGGAACACTGCTCAGAAACTTAAAAAATAAAAAGCAGAAAATTGCAAAAGCAGGAATGGATTTCAAAGTCATTATGCTGAAAGAAGAATTCAAATACAAAACAGTATATGTTGTATGATTCCATTTCCACAGTAAAACAGATCACTGTTTACTTTGGAGAGTAAAAGGGAAGCCATGAGCGGACTTTCAGGAATGCATCTGGATTTGACTGAGGACTACTTAAATGTGTACATTTCGACATTTATCGAACTGTGAAATAAATGTCTGTTCATCATATGGTATGTATATCATACACATGTATTGTTTATATATGTTCAATATTGAGTTGTATGTACAGTTTATTATGTATAATCTATAACTGTGTATGTTGTATGTAAAGGTCATTTTATATCACGATTATTGCTTCCACCCACAATCAGCATAAGACCTCAAAGCAATCGCTTATATTTTTAACAAAATGTTAACTTCATCAACTACATGGTTGGTAGTCAAAATATTATCTTTCATTTCAATGAAAGATATAAGGCACAACTAATCATATGATGAGGCCCGACTAATGATCTGATAATTAGAATTAATTTTCAAAGGCTTGGTTTATTCAAACTACTCCATAAGTAATGTACAATGTTGGCAACAACAGTATAATAACTGTGGTACAGGCCCCAAATTCCACAAAGTAATATGTCACCTACCTATAGAAATTCTCATTTAGAATGACAAATTTAAATTAGGAACTGAATTGTTACTAAAATGCATTATGTGTAAGCTTCATTATGTATAATCTCACTTTATCTCATAGTAGACAATAAGGGATAATATTATATTTTAGACACAAAGATATATTCCACTATTTAATACATTTGCAATAAAAATGTAATTTGCTCTCCATTAGAGTTGGAACTAAGCACATAAATGTCTTTTAGTTTACCTTTGCACAACTACAAAAATGTTTGCTAATTATATCCAAGGTTTTAATCTATTATTTCAATTTAAGCACTAAAACAAAACATTAAGACTTTCTAGAAAACTGTATTAAACTATGAAATATAGATGAGTAATAGGTATGCATGAGAGTTTTACTTGGAACCATTTACAGAGCAATTAATAACAATGTGCACAGAAATATCAAATCAGCATTCTTAAAACATGCAAGACTCTGGTCTAGAGTTGATGAATTCTTAAACCCAACGCAGCTTTTGAAGCAATCTAAAGAAAATAAATGTATCAATTTTCTTATTGAAAACCTAACCTTTACCTAAAATGTTAATCAGACAGATAATGCATATGAAAAAGAAAGCAACAAAACTATAGTTGACAGTAAGGCCAGCAACCTGCTGCTTAATTGAGAATCAAAAAAACAGATGTATGTCCAGTAAGTCATCAGACTAAGTTCAGTATTACAATGTCTCTGCAAATGAAAGATCACAATAAAAGAGCAAGTACTAATCCCCAACTTGACTGTGAAAAGTGAGGCAGCATCAGCTACACTCTCCCTATTATGTGTGCATGTGTGTTTGTGTGTGCATAAACTGATTTTTAAAAATTAATCTCATATTCTGAATCATGGAACCAACAGTCTCTACTATTACTGGTAGGCATGTTTTTTAAATCACACTCAGTATAACTAAAGTTACATTTCTAATACATAAACCGTGTGGGTTACTGAATCAGTAATATTGCTTCATTTTATTACAGATTCAAAATAATGGGGGTTAAAACTTCACGAGTAATATTTTTTGAATTTACATCATGTAGTAGGCAATAAGGGAGGAGCTTTCAGATATATTGTTTTGTCTCTAATATAATCCTCTGAAGTAGGAGTTATCATCCAGATTTTTAAAATGAATAATGTGACTAATTTCTGGAAGACTGCTCTACTTAAGAGTGGTAAAGCCAGGATTCACATGCTTACCTTGTCAATCATAATGCTGGTATCGTTTCAATACACTAATATGCCTATTGGGGGAAAAAAAGGAAATAATCTTTAAGTTGGAATGACTAAAAGTAAAAACATCATTTTTCCTAACATGTTAATATATAGTGACAAATTCATCAGGAGGAAATTTGGCACAAAGAGCATGGCAGAACAATTCAAATTTCATCATAAACTTGGCTGATGACCCCTCTTATGGAAAAATCAAGTCAAAGAGCGTTCAGCCCATTTTACTTCAGACCCATAAAGTTTCTAATCTAAGGTAAACATTAAATTATCTGACCAGGTAAAATACATAAATTAATCTTAAAATACATTTCAATATGAATTGTGTAATGTGTTAAATGCAAAAAATTTAACCCTATACTGAGATATCTGCAAACAGAACTGTGAACCAAAGCTAGGACATATTTATATCTATTTTATTCAATATCATGCAGTCTGTTAGAATACACATTGCTAAATATATGTGACACAGTAAATAAAAATCCTTATTGTGCAACTTGCAGAACATGTTTACAATTACAGTATATATATAATTTATATACATTATATATAATATATACATATATAAGTGACTTAAAGGGCATATGAAATAAAACAGATTAAAATTGTCATGTAGCAGTGATATATGATTTTCTTTTGTTAATTTTATATTTATCTATGTTTTAATATCACTCACTTGTTAACATGTACACAGTAAATTTTATGATTTCTTATAATGTAAAAATCTGCAAGGTATATAAAGCCACAGACAAATTTAATAATTTGGGAAAGGGAAAGGATACCTATTTCCTGGATGATACAAATGGTATAATACCTAAATGCATTCAGCTCGTATTGAAAGTTGGGTGACTATTTTCAAGAATGATGGAATGCTGGCTCATTTTTTCTACTTAAGTCTGACAGTCACAATGCATGCTTCTAGCATACTTTTTAAGAAAATGTAGAATTTGTTAACAAACAATATAGGCTGGAAAGTGCTAAAATGTTAATTTTATGAGGATAAATACAAAAAAGCTCTAAACTTTCAAGTAAGGTAACAATTACTTCACAAATGATATCCAACTCCTACTGAGAGAACACATTCAAAATGTTATGTCATTTAATGGGTTTGGACACTTACTAGCAAGAACAACTGCTAATAATTACAGTTACCAGCAACTGAAAACCCAAGGGAAGATGTGATTGGGTTCATGCCCAATAGTGGAGTAGGGGGTAGTTTCTGGTACTATGTGAAGTTCAGCTATAAAGAATCCACTTCAGGGAATGAGAGTCCCTGGTCCTAGACAGTTTATTAAGAGTCAACTCAAAGAGAATTTCTGGGGTCATGCCCTTACAATTCAGTAAGAAACCCATTTTGTTTCTCCAAATCATGGGTCAACAAAGTTTGACCTATGCACCAAATCTAAAGATTGGGAAACTGTGTTTAGCATTCGACTCATTTGAAATTAAATGTGGTAATGATCTCATTACCTTCAGAAAATTGGGACTCTATAGCCCATCATATGCAGTGGCCATCAGACTGTTGAATAAGCAGATTAATTTAAAATACAACTCTAGTTACAAATCAACACCACAATGAGATACCACCTCATGTTAATGGCTCATGAGATACCACCTCATGTTAATGGCTCACATTAACAACTCAGGAAACAACAGATGCTGGTGAGGATGTGGAGAAAGAGGAACTCTTTTGCATTGCTGGTGGGAATGCAAACTGGTGCAGCCACTGTGGAAAACAGTATGGAGGTTCCTCAAAAAATTAAAAATAGAACTATCGTACAACCCAGCAATTGCACTACTAGGTATTTATCCAAAGGAAACAAAAGTGCTGATTCGAAGGGGTACAGGTACCCCAATGTTTACAGCAGCATGATCGACAATAGCCAAAGTATGGAAAGAGCCCAAATGTCCATCAACTGATGAATGTATGAAGATGTGGTATATACATATATACACACATGCACGCATGTGTGTGCACCTGCACGGGTACACACACACACACACACACACACACACACACACACACACACTGGAATATTACTCAGCGATCAAAAATAATGAAATCTTGCCATTTGCAACAGTGTAGATGGAACTAGAGGGTATTATGCTAAGTGAAATACATCAGTCAGAGAAAGATGGGTATCACATAATTTCATTCATATATGGAATTTAAAATACAGAACAGATGAACATAAGGGAAAAGAAGCAAAAATAATATAAAAGCAGAGAGAGAGAGAGACAAACCATACTAGATTCTCAAATACAGAGAACAAACTGAAGGTTGTTGGTGGGGTGTTAGATGGGGGGAGGGGCTAAATGGGAAATGGGCATTAAGGAGGACACTTGTTGGGATGAGCACTGGTGTTATATGTAAGTGATGAATCACTACATTCTATTCCGGAAATCATTATTACACCATATGTTACTAATTTGGATTTAAATTAAAAAATAAATAAATACAACTCTAGAAAAGAATATGCATATGCCTATTAGATATTCCCGGTTAATTGAAATTATTTCTTTCATTTCTCAGATGATTCATTTTAAATCTTTCTGTTTAGTGACAGTTTGGCTGGAAGTATTTGAGTGTTAAACCAAAAAAGAGCACAAACTTTGAATCATTAAGAGTTTTATGTATGTGTGTTTGGTACATGTGTATTCAACTACTGTGCCTAATGTTTTTTAACATCTGTTACCTGACAATGAGTTATTCAACTTAGTTTTCACTTCACTAAGTATGCAATAAGCCTTTTCATGAAAGCAAAATTTGCTGAGTAAAACAATTCTTCCTTCATATCTGTATATTCTATTCTAGAATTGAGTTTTATCATAATCTTAAAAATACCCTAATTAATGCATATACACTCACAGAAAATATTCCATGGGATATAAACAAGTACAGATAATCTGACAGTCATGTATGATTTCATACATAAGAAAGAAAACTGAAAGTAAGAATTATATTTTAAATTGTATCAAAAATAAGAACTTTCTAACAGGTTTCTACATATAGTGTTTTAACGGATTTTATTGTAAAAAACCTAGGACTGTACTCATTTCTGTGTATTATAGCTATGTGTACTTTTCTGTGTTGGTATTTAATGTTACACATGTCAAAATAAAAAGAGAAAAAATAAAATGAGAAATTCCCACAAAAAAATGAATTTGAGGGAGACATGATAAGAAGTTAAACAGAAACTACTCCTAATTCTCATATACTCTCTTCCTTCTCAGTGTCCCTTACTTTGTAATATCCTACATTTGTGTGACATATTTTTTATAATTGAAAAACTAGGAGATACGTTATTATTAACTAAAACCCATCATTCGTGTTAGTGTTCACTTTTTGTGTTGTATAGATCTATGGGTTTTGTCAAATGCATATCATATATCCACCACTCCGGTACCATACACAATATCTTCATTTCCATAAATAGCTCCCGTGTTCCACATATTCATCCCTCTCCCCTCTACCTGGACTATTTTCTCAAGAATTATCTAAGCAACTTAGTCATATGGTGGACACATTAGAAAAATAAGTCTGTGCAGAAAGAGGAAATTGGAAATGGATGCTGAATCAAGAATAATCACTGTCCACTATGGGAGGAATGGAAGTTTGAGTGAGGCAGTGACTATGTTACTATGTTGCCCACTGAGAGCCAACAGATATTCAGAAAAAGTTTAAGTAAACACCTGCATACAAGCACAAGCTCTTAATTCGACTTATTGTCCATACTCTTTTTGGTTTAAGATTCAAATATTTCTAGCCAAGATCATATTACTCTGAAATAGTCTTTATCATGGATATGCTATAACTATAAATATGAGCAGATTAACACAGAATATTTAACTCCAGAAAAGAAGAGGCACATGATATCCCTCACTAAATACTTCCTTCATTTTCCCAATGATTTATTTTACAGTCTTCAAAAATGTACATTTCCTGAAAATTAAAATTAAATTATAGCTATATACATTAAAATGCAATTTCAGATTATCTAAACTTTAAAATGTATACAAATTTGAAGCTGTTCTAGTTATTACAAGGCTTATTGTACTTCCCTGAAAGGTGATTAAAAATCAAAAAATCACAGCAAAACCTAAGGGAGAGTGCTTAATTCTAAACATGAGATAAAACTCATTCAATTATTTGAAATGCGGAGCCCTCTGTGTATTGGTGGATTGTGTTTGTTTGTTTTAGAAAATTGATTCATTTGAATTATCTTCTATTTTCATGTAAATACTATGTACCTTTATCTTTCTTTACCACTTTCTGTATTTTCCTTTCTAGGTGAGTCACTGATTATCTGAATTGTCTAGGAAGCCATAGGCATAAGAAAAATAATTAAAAGTAAGGAAACAGATACCAGAATCTGTTCTCTTCTAATTGTTATCTTTATGGACGGCATTTTACTTACAAAACAGATACATAGGTAACCTGGAACTGCCAGCTCCGAATGAGGAAATATCAGTATCCCGAATAGTTGCATAGAATACAGATAGGGTTCTTAGACTTCAGGATTTTTGAATGGCTTGAGATTGAGTCAGAGTTTCACTGTGCATTTCTGGGTTCCTACTTATTTTATGATTTCAGAAGGTAGGTCCTCCAAGATGAGACTGAAAGGATTATGCCTAGAACCAAGGAGGGACTGAGACTTGTGGAGTTTTTCCAAAAGGGATAAGATTGAAGATCCATTAATAGAGGTAGAGAGGACTCTGCCTGGAACTGAAGCATTCTTTGTCCAATAAAGGTGCTATTACTTCATATTTCAAAGAAAATCTGAAGGATGTTTGAAACATGTCAATACCTCATGAAAAACAGAGAAGATTTTAAGAATTCTCTTTGCTCTTATAACTTAGAGTTTCATTAATCTCTACAATCAGACTAGGTATCATTTCCATAATATGATTTGAGGTACCCTGCTGTGGTGGAGATAACCAGTGCTAACTCTGCATAAGTTTTCTCCTGGTCAAGGCAAATGGGATAATCACACTTCTCTACCCTTCTTGAAGTCTAATTGATATTATAAATTCTGGTCAATTAACTTTGAGTAGACATAAATGTAATCTTCACTTCTGAATTAAAGCATTTAATGGATAGTTCAAGGCTTTCTAGCACTCCCTCCCCTTGCATTGTGATATCCATATATTGAGATGGATATACCATGAGGTCAAAGTGTCACTGAACTGCTATACAGAGGACAGCTTGTATGTAACATCACCCAATTTTAAATGAAAATTTGCTTTTATGTGAAATGTTTTCCTGTTTTGGCAGAGAGATTTCTTTGCTGTTAACGCAACATAGCCCATCTAATCCCGATGTGATACTAGTCCAACCACAATGCTACACATCTTTAAAATCAAATTGTTGGAGTAAACACCTGATGCTTCTAGATAGCAGGAAGGTGGTGAAGACTAGGGGGAGGGTGGCATATACATGGCTTTCTTGCTAATGAATTTCATGTACTTTAAAGTACTGGTGCTTGTGACCTCTTAAAACATTAAGAACTATGAGAAATTTCAAAATATACTATTGTCAGTCAATGATGCCTAAAAAATTAATTTTCCTTACCAGATTTTTAGGAAAAATAGAAATGACAGAACGAAAAACTTCCCATCTCTGATGCTCTAAACAGCTTATTTCTGGTCTTTATAGATGGCTGCATTAGAAATTACACAAAATTACATAAAATAAGCAACCAATCAAGAAAAAGTATTATTTCTACAGAAATAACATTTGACCTGTGTAATATAGTTTATGTAAAATCATGTGTGCATTTGCATTAACAAGAGTAAATGCTTTAAAACAAGAGTAAAGAATGCTTTTGATTTAATGTTAAGTAAAAAAATCAGATTATAAAAATAAAACATATGTGCATAAATTTAATACATGTATATATGAAGACAATAACTAAAAGGTGTCATGGAAAACAAATGTCATATTTATTATATATCATTCTGATAATAAATTAGGGTATGTGAATACATAAATATTGTGTAAAATTTGTATTTAGTTTTAAATATATTTAACAAATAATAAAGATATACTATTATAAATCACTTAAAACTGCCAGGTAGAGTTTATATTATTTAGGACTTATGAATGATATTTACGGACATAAGAAAGTACACATAAGGAATTATTATTCCTTAAAATGTTTACTTTTCTCTTTTGAAAAGTCTTTCTAGAATGCACATTGATGTCAAGGAATAAGCAAAATCATACATTTACACATGAAGATTTTAAAACATAGTTTCAGGGGACTGATTGCTTCTTTCAATGTCATTATTTAAAATCTGACTTTCTTATACACATACTGGGTATTTCATCACATCACTGTTAGAGTCTCTATGATTTGTAAGTTTCTTAACAGAAAAACCTCTGATTTTAATATCCCCTACCATGTCCCGCACAGAGTTTTACAATAAGAGAGCTTAATAAATCATGTCAGATGACTGAATTGATTGAATTTTATTTAACAAATGTCTTTCTCTAGCTTATATTAATAGTGAGAAATTTGATTTCATGTAACATTTTCTTTTAAGAGTTTTGTCCCAGACTTGAAGTTGCGTCTAGAATAAAGGAATATTCTCTTAGGTTATGTTTATATATATTAGGTTTTGTTTATGTATATTGATACAATAAATCCCTAAGCATATTTAAAGATATTTATTATAGGTCCATAAATTATGAAAAGCAATTCATTATAGGATGATGTGTATTTAATTTGATTTAAATCTTTTCCCCCATTTAAAATTTTCTTTAAAATAGTTATATAAAACATGTATCAGGTAGAACTTTAAACCAGTCATCTACTGTTTGCTGAACATAAATATATTCATATTCCATAAATATATTCATTTATCCATAAAGAGAAATTATGGAAATTGCCTTAAAGAAACAAAGGCATAGAGGAAATTGTAATGAGAGGAATATTCTACATGTTAGAAACATAGGGGAAGACTGGCCTAAGATCTAGGATGAGATAAAAGCTGGAAGCAATTCACATTAAGTGCATATAAATCTTAAAATGAGGATGAGGCACAAAAAGTATTAAAGATGGAAAGCTGCAGGTGAGGAGCATACGATACAAGAAGTGCCCCCGTAGGCAAATAATGAGAGCCAGCAAGGGAATAGGAGGAAGATCAGAGGAAAATAATATCCAAGAAGTTAACATGTTCACATCTGTAAATCTGCCCTTCCCCCCCCCCCCCAAATGTCATGCTAAAACTCATACAATTAATTTTCCATTTGCCAATTACTCTACCCTCAGCTTTTATCTTAGGTTATGGCAACCCATTGTTCCAGACATTCAGCCTAAGCATCTTGGTGGTACCCTTGATGTCTTTTTCTCTTTCCCACCCTATATCTACTCTTGTAGGAAAACTCATAGATTAGTTTTCCAATGATATTTAGAACTTGACTGTGAACTCTTTCCCTGCCATCACTGTGGTGCTCGCTGACATCTCCTGACTAGATTGCTATAATAGACTGGTAATTGGTGTTACTTCTATGCTTGCCCACTGACAATTTATTCTCTTCAGAAAACAAAAACAAAAACAAAAAATCAAAAACTCCCCATTTCAATAAAAGTAAAAGCTGTTGCCTTAAAATAGTTCATGCAGTCTTTCAGGATCTAATTTTCCATTGACCTACTCTCTCGATTCTTTCCTAAACTACTGTCCACCTTGCTTATTCCACTGCAGCCACCTCTGACCCCTTGCTATTCCTCATAGACCAGTTGTGCTCCAGCCTTAGGGCCTTTGCATTTGCTACTCCCCTCAGCATGAAGTACTCAGATTTTACAGCTGACTTCCTCACCTTGTTAGATTACTTGCTCTATTAGCACTTTTCATTGAGGCCTACTCTAGTCACACCATTTAACACTAAGTACTCCACGCCTTCAGTAATTGCAATCCTGTTCATCTTGCTTCACTTGTCCCTTTTTTTGCAGCAGTAATTTAATAATATGCATTGATTCTTCTCTTTTTCTCACTTCATAAACTCCAAAAAGGAAGAGGTATCATTTTTGTATGTATTGATGTATTCCAGGTGCCTAGAATACAATCAAAAACACAGTATGGGTGGAATATATTTCTTAACTAGATTGAACATAGGAGTAAAAATGACAAGAAAGATGTGGAAGGCAAATTGCCAAAACTTATAAAGAACTCAAGTAAAATTGAGATTGGTGCCTGAAGCAGCCATGGTTCCTTAAAAGAAAAGAAAAAAAACCAAAGATAATAAAGATGTCAAAAAGAAGATAAAGAAGGAGAAGATGAGGAAGGAGGAGGAAAGGAAGAGGGAGGAGAAGAAGCAGGTTTTCAGAATAGGAAGAAATGTGATAAAGGACTCAGAGGCTTACACAATATTGAGAATCCTTTAAAAAAAAACTCATGAAGTCTGGGTATCGGAATCATGGAACACCAAAATGCGAGATTTTCTGGAAGATTCTCTGAAGCCAGTGACAAACCTCACAAACTGTCTGCCAAGACCCAGAAACCTGCCCTAATTTGCCTCTTGACAAATCTCTTTTGCCTTCCAAATCTCAAATGAATGTGTTTCATTAGTGGAATATATCTAAAACCCTACTAGAAAGGGAGTCTAGAAAATCTAATTTCAGGGCTTTCAGATCCTATTGTACTGGGAGGAGCAGCAACCACTGAGAGAACCATGTTAAAGATGAGCACATGAGAATGTTTTGAGGAGATTTAAGAAAAAAGTATGAGATTAAGAACACAGAAGGAATATGTACTTTAGACAGGTTGAAAGATCATTCTTTTACTAACTTAAGGCATAAGCCAATACATTTAGGTGTAGATCGTTAATTGCAAAAAAAAAAAAAAAAAATTTTTTTTTTCTTAGAAAGTCACTTTTTTTCTTTGAATGAATGAGAAAATGATTACTCAGAGCACTGAGAAAGAGAATGAAATCCCAAACTGTCAGAGTATATCCTGAGGCCCAAGTGTTAAAGGGGCCATGAATAATTTCTTGATAGTAGGTCATAATCATTAGTTATTGAATGAATGAATTGGGTACTGAAGGCTCAGGGAAACACTAGAATTTTTTTTAAGTTATTTGGTTAATCAGATTTCTTTGCTTAATCAATGCTTTGTACATTTATTTAACCACAGATGCTTTATTTTTCCACTGCCTATTATCAACTTACAAGTTAGTTCTCCACAAAACACATACTGAAAAACACTGTCCCAAACATACAAATTGTGAATAATTACTGAATTAATATAGAATTGTTGTAAATCCAATAATGAATTCTATAGAATCTCATTATATTTTCCAATACCCGGTGTATATATATGGTTGATACTAAAATTTACTTATTTTTAGAGGTTCCTTACTTAGTGGGAATTTTAATTTGGGGAGGATATACATTTATATTCCAAATCAAATGAAGCTCCCATATTTCTGTTTGCTATATCTTATTTTCATTTTTGCCTTGATATCCCCAAAACGGTCCATGAACAAGAAACTTTCATCCCAGCTTCTATTCTCACGGCCATTGCTGACCTCTCATTCCTTCAAGAAAAATGTCTTTGCTCCCTGATAATTTCTTGTTTGTGACTTTCCATTGTAAATTCTGAATGAGCTCAGAAGTGGGAGTAATACCGAACGCTAACTGGAAATTTTGACACCAGACGGATTAATCTTGTCAAGCAAAGATTCTACAAGTCCTTTCCTATTTCCAGCAGGAGTACAATTTTCTCCCCACCTGACTAATTGTGCTGTGCTTAGGTCTTCACCCTTGGTAGAATCAACAGCCTTATGAGTGAGGAGCATTCCTCTGATCCTCCATCTGTCATTTTCACCGTTCGGAATGAGCCAAGTCGTTTTCTCTTCTCTGTTTTAGAATTGACAGAAGTGTAAAAAAGAGAGAGGGTGGGAATTATGAGCAACTATCACCATTTTATGTCTACATATAAGATTTCGGCAAAGATAAACTGGTCTGGAACAAATATTTGAACACAGCAAAACATAATTGAAAAAAGTCTAACACAAATAATACATCTTCAAACAAGACAGGAAAGGCTTAAGAAGTATAAATAAGGCATAAAAATGTCTGATATCCTCAATTTTCCATTTTGCCCCTGTAGACTTTTCGTAAGTGTAAAAGGAAAAGATCGTCCCTTAGTTCTTGCTCAGCACCCCATGAAGCCAATTGGTAGGGAGTTCTTATCTTTCAGAAAGGACTTTGTAGTGATGTGAGCATTGGAAAGCATAAAAAGAGACACAGATGAAAGAAATGCAATGTAGAGATGTGTTTGATTAAAAGAATAAGCACCATAATTCTTTGAAATTCTAGTAAATTCAAAGGAAATTTGAATACTTGTAACTGAAAAAAACTGATTACAAAAAAAATGGTAAAAAAAATCCAAGTTAAGTACTCTGAAAATTAACAAATTGAAATAACCTCTTTTTATTTTACATGAATTATTTGGAGAATCACTTATCTTCATCATCCTGCATTTTTAAACATACCTATGAAATTACCCAATAATTGTTAATTTTATGGTGTGTTCTTAAAAGGAAATGTGCATGTGATTTATATTATAGAAGGATAAATTAAACTTGTAAAAAAATTTCAACCTGTTAAATATTATTTTAGAATAGGAACGACAGGGGTCCTTCACAGGCTGGCTGTGAAAATCTACAAACGTTTTATACTCTTGCCTAGTTTACTATGCTGAAAATATTTGTACTCTTGCCCCATTTAATATGCTTAAGATAATTTTGGCATACAGTGGCTACAATGAATAATTTTATAGTCCAATGCTATATATCTTTTATTTAAATAACCTCTTGTATATCTATTGCTCAGCATTTTTAGCAGCTCTGCACATTTCTGTGTGTGCTTGCTTTTATATTCGCTTTACATTCTTTTGTTGTTTAACTTTTTGGCCCAAGAATTGTTTAACAGTATGTTAGTTTCTAATCATACTGCATCTATTTTAGATTCATTGCTAATTTTTTACATTTTTCCCTAATGAGAATACAGACTGAATGAATGCCATTGATCTTTAATAACCACTTTTTTTTTTGCCTGTTATTTATTCTTTTTTTATTACTGTCCTGTGGCATGTTTTATATGTGTGCTCACAGGAACTGTTAAATATTTGATACATCTGTTAATTTGTTAATGCTTCATTTATAAAGTTCTCTTAAAATCTTAACAGATCCCAAATACATTTTTTTAAACTGATCTAGCTCCCTGTACTTTTGTCAGCTTTGCTTAATGTATTTTGTGGGTCTGTAAGGTTCATAAAGACTTGTGATGGATGTATATCTTTGTCCCAATGTTAATTTTACCAATAAATAAGGCTAAAATATTTTGCCTTTTGCTTGAGCATTTCCCATTTCCTACCCTCTATGCATGTGCGTGTTTAAATGTGTTCATTGTAAATTTTAGATAACATACTGTCCAATCTTGTTTTATTTAGTCTGGAAATCTTTGGATTTTAGTTTGTGAGTTTAAAAAATTTACTCTATATGTTAATGGAAGATTGTTAAAGGACTCTTCTCTCACGTTATTTCATATTTTCTATGCATAATACTGTTTTTGTTAGCTCCCTCCCAACTTTCCCACTTTATAGTGAGAAGGTCAAGTTTTCTCCATTGGGTTAATAGTTATGCACTCCTTTTTTGCACACATATTATTCCATTACTAGACAATCATTTATGTTAATTTACCATGTTTAAGTAATCACTATTACATATATACACACATACATATATACTTTAACAAAACTAGTATTCTAAAATACTATTATTTTCTCATTTAGCATAAAAATGAAACCTAGTATGGAATATTATTATTCTTTGATAACTCCTTGAAAATGGTAATTCCTCGAAAACTCCTCGAAAATGATAATTTCTTGAAAATTCCTTAAAATTGAAAATAATAAACTGGTTTAAAAAACTATGAAATGCCAAAATTTTTTATCACACCTTCTATAACTCTTCAAGCATTTCCTTAATTTCTTTCTCTGAATATAAATATCCTCCCTCCAAAATATTTTCAACATGGATTTTATATGGCAAAACCAAGATGACTTATATATCTGATGATGTTTTATTAGTTCCCACATTTAAATGAAAATTTGAGTAAACATTAAATTTAGGGGCAAAAGTGGTGTTTTGCAAGGAAAGACACACACACAAAACAAAAACAAAAATCATCTTCTTGCAATCAATATTGCTGTTGAGAAATCTGATACCAATGTGATTCTTAGAATGACTTTCTGAACTCTCACAAAATTTAAAAATTTTCTCTTTGGCCTTCTATAGTCTTAAATTTCATATACTATATATAGGATTGGGATTTATTTTTCACTCCTGTTTTTTATTTTATGAAATCTTTCAACATGGAATCTGGGAGTCATGATAGAAAAGTAGGTTAGCACATTACTGTAGAATCAGCTTCCTCACATTCAAAGCACACTGCTGGTAAGATTTACCACGATGATATGCAGGAAATTTACTTCACATCTTTATGCTTCAGTAAAAAAAGGAAAGTGGGGCGCCTGGGTGGCGCAGTCGGTTAAGCGTCCGACTTCAGCCAGGTCACGATCTCACGGTCCGTGAGTTCGAGCCCCGCGTCAGGCTCTGAGCCCCGCGTCAGGCGCTGGGCTGATGGCTCGGAGCCTGGAGCCTGTTTCCGATTCTGTGTCTCCCTCTCTCTCTCTGCCCCTCCCCCGTTCATGCTCTGTCTCTCTCTGTCCCAAAAAAATAAATAAAAAAAAAAAAAAAAAAAAAAAAAGTTGGAAAAAAAAAAAGGAAAGTACTCACTAGGTTTCATGAGGATTAAATGTGAATTATCACAAAAATTCATAGATTTTATTAATGTCTCTATGTTCAGATTTAGAAAGTTTGAAGATATAATCAAGCAAATTACAATTTTCCTTGGAAAAAATTATTTCTAGTATTTCTACAAATTTCTGACTTGTAAATTGAAAATAATAAATAACTAGTTATAAGGTCAAATTAATTCACATAAAGTTAAGATAAGTACGTATATCTATAATAAATATATATACTAAATATGTATCTACATGTATACACACATGTATACACCTACATACACACAAAGTACACATATACATGTACAAGTGTACTGAGGTGTATGCATTTGTGTGAAAATATCAGTTATGTCCAGCACACAGCAAGAACTATAGAAATCTTACTTGTAGCTATTATTAATGTCCAAAGGAAAAGTTAAATGCCAGTCATGATGCGTTAATGGAATTGGGGAAACGGTGAAAAGGAGAGATCCTCCTACATTATGCTTTATTATTGTTGTTATTGCCCTTTACTATTTTAAATAATGTTTTTAATTTAGAATAGTTTCATATTTACAAAAAAGTTGTGGATATAATACAGGACTCACATAAACCCAACACCCAGTTTCTGCTATCCTTATCTTATACTAGCATGGCATATTTGTTATAATTTATAAACCAATATTGATACATTATGATTAGGTAAGGTTTATGTTCTTTTTCATATTTTATTGTTTTACCAAATATCCTTTTTCCGTTACAGGATTCTATTCAGGATACCCCATGACATTTAGCAGTCATGTCACCTTAAGCTTCTCTTGGATGTGACTGTTGTTGAGTGCAGGTGAAAGACTTTTTAGAATGTTCCTCAGTTGGGATTTGTCTGCTGTTTTTCTCATGGTTACAGTTATGGAGTCTTTGGAGGAACACCACAGAAGAAGTGCAATTTTTAATACATCATATCAGTGTTCCATACCATCCACCTGAGCTATCACTATGATGCTAATCTTAACCATCTGGCTGAGGGAGTGTTTATCAGGTTCCTTTATGTAAATTTCCTCTTTTTTCCCCCCTTTCCATAACGTATTCTTGGAAGAAATTCACAAATCACACTTAAAGAGTAAGGAGTTATGCCTAACTTCCTCAACAGCAGAGTATGTACATAAATTATTTGGAATTCTTTTGCATAGGACATACGTCTCTTTCTCCCCATTTATATATTGACCCAATTATACATTTATGTCAGCATGGATATATATTTTTTATATTGGGCTAAAATTTAATATTACTTTATTTTAAATTCTTGCTTAAATGGTTTCAGCCTTGACCACAGTGAGCCTGAACTTTCAGTTGTCTTTGTCCCTTTGACATACTCTCATTGCTATGGGTTCATTTGTTTAACTTTCTAGAGCACATATAAGATGTTCAAAGTTCATCTTGTATATTCTCTGACCAGCCTTACATTCATTTTTCCAAGGATCCCTGGGTTTCTTTTATTGGATAATGCCATTAAAACCAAGTTTGGGCTCTAGGTTTGCTTGTTGCTCTGGAATGTCATTGTTTCTGGGCCTCTCGGTGACAGAGCAATGAAGAACAAATTTGTATACTAATAGGATTATATACACACACATATTTCTTTTTTTTAATGAGAGAGAGAGAGAAGAGGGAAAAGTGGCAGAAAGAGAGAGAGAGAGAGAGAGAGAGAGAGAGAGAGAGAATGAATCCCAAGTAGGCTCCACACTCAGCATGGAGCCCAACATGGGGCTCAATCTCATGACCCTGGCATCACAACCTGAACTGAAATCAAGAGTCAGACGCTTAACCAACTAAGCCATCCAGGTGCCCCTCATACATATTTCTATCTGTAACCATCTCTATCTATATTTAGCTAAACACGAGTTTATACCTTTGTTTCAAAATCTAATCCATTGCCCCATGGACAATCTAACTTCAATCTCTTGCTTATCTCTACTCTAATATCCTACTCGAATACTAAGAAGCCTGACTCCCAAACGTTTGGCATCTATTTGCTTAATTGCTCAATTCCAGATTATATGTAAAATAGTTTCAGAGTTATTAACTCATATTCCTGTGGAAAACACCTTATCGACAAGTACAGAGTACTTATGAACAGTTCGTTTTGCCCTTAGTCTTACAGACGTCATTCATTTCTGAAGTTATTTAGATTAATACCCTGTAGTGAGGTTATATATTTGTAATATAGTTAGACTATCTTATCAAAATCTGCATCCCATTCTGGGATTCCCCCTGACCTTCAAAATAATTAAATTCACATAAATTAAGGTTTACTCTTTGTTCTGTGAGTTTTGACAAATGGATAGAATCATTGATCCTCCATTGTAGTATCATACAGAATAGCCCTCTAATCTAAAAATACTCTGTGCTTCATCTCTTGAAATCACCCTTCCCAAACCCCTGGTAACCAGTGATCAGTTTAACATCTTGGTAGTTTTGCCTTCTTCAGAATGCTATAGAAACGGAATCACACACAATGTACACCTTTAGGTTTCTTTTTTTAAAGTATATTTATTTATTTTTTAATATTTATTTAATTTTGAGAGAGAGAGAGAGAGGGAGGGAGGAAGGGGCAGAGAAAGGGAGACACAAAATCTGAAGTAGGCTCCAGGCTCTGAGCTGTCAGCACAGAGCCTGACGCAGGGCTTGAATTCACAAACCACGAGATCATGACCTGAGTTGAAATCGGACATTCAACCAATTGAGCCACCCAGGCACCCCAAAAGTTTATTTATTTATTTTGAAAAGAGAGAGACAGAAACAGAGATAGAGAGTGTCGGGGAGTGGTAGGGAGGGAAAGAATCCCAAGCAGGCTCTACAAAGTGGGGCCTGAACTCAGGAACCGTGAGATCATGACCTGAGCCCAAATCAAGAATCAGATGCTTAACTGACTGAGCCACCCAGGCACCCCGCTATGTACCCTTTTGAGACTGTTTCTTTGATTTAGCAATATGCATTTAAGATTCAACCAGGACTTGACAGTTTTTTTTTCTTATTACTGAATAGTATTGAAATATATCATAATGTCTTAGGTTGTCAATCAATTCAACTATTAAAGGACATCTTATTTTTTCCAGCTTTTGATGATTAGGAAAAAAACTGCAGTGAACATTCATGTACATGCTTTTGTGTAAACATGTTTACTGACCATTGGGTGTAAATCAGTAGAGCTATTATTGCTGGGTCATAAAGTAAATTTATGTTTAACTCTGTAAGAAAATACCAGTCTTATAAAATGTCTATAACATTTTCATTCCCATCAACCATGAAGAAAAGTTTCTATTGTTTTGTACCCTCACCAGCAATTGATACTGACAGGTTTATGGATTTTTCCCATTCTAATATTTCTGTAGTGGTATCTCATTATTGATGAGCCTAAGGAAACTCATTCATTTTCAGTTTTCTTAGAGTTTTGGAAGGATGAGAGTGACAACTTCCAGATTCTTTACATGTCATAGTTAAAACCAGAAGTCCAAACAAAGGCATTTTTCATCATTCCTGCTTGCTGCCACCTGGCCAGGCATTTCCTGTAGTCACAATGCCACTTTTACACCTTTAGAGAAAAGAAGCACAGAGAGTCACCCACTCATTTCTGTCCAGCAGCTCTTCCTCAACAAGGGCTTCCTTGACACCTGCACTGGCACTTCTGAATGAGCTGCTGCTGACTTTAGAAAAGTGGGCTGGCCTTTACTGTACTGAAGCTACACAAGTGTGTACCAACATTATCAGAACTTAAAAATATTTCCAAAAAAAAAAAAAAGAATTTAAAAAGATTTCCTCCAACTTCTCTCCTTAGCAGGCTTTAGCCACCTGCCCCTCCCCTAACCTTACCTTAAATAAGTGCATTGGAATTCAATAGTCTCTCTCACTCCTCCATATATATATATATATATATATATATATATATATATATATATATATATGTATATGTATATATATATGTATATATATATATATATTTTTTTTTTTTTTTTGAGAGAGAGAGGGGGTGGGAGAGAGAATCCCAAGCAGGATCCATGCTGTCAGCACAGAGCCTGATGTGAGGCTTGAACTCACGAACCATGAGAAGTCGAAGAGTTGAAATCACGAGTTGGACGCTCAACTGACTGAGCCACCCAGGCACCCTAGAGTTTCTCATATTTTTATAGTAACTTTTCAATAAAGTGCTCTTGAGTTTTCATAGATTGTATCATATAGTATGTGCATATATATATATATATATATATATATATATATATATGTATGTTTGTGGATTTAAAAAAATGAATTAAATGATAATTCAGATTGGCTAGTCATGTACTTTAAGGGTAATCAACTATTATTTTAGCAGAAAGAACAAACTCCAGATATGATTCTTACAAATATTTCGGCCACTTTAATTTTTGATCAAGACCAGAAATGCTGCTAATTAGCATATGAAGGTCATATATAGGTTTTTCTTGGTGAAGTTAATGGTTGATTAGTAACCATTGCAAACATTAGATATGCGTTCCCATTAGCAACATTAAAAGTATTCAAATTATGAGAATTGGCTAAAATATTTTAGACACTCTAGATATGCAAAACTATGTGTCACCTAGATCTTTAGTGAGGTCACCTGTGCTTAATCCCTAAATTCCTCTAGTCCAGTTACTGGTATGGAGCATTTCCTGTCACCTCAAATTGACCATAGGAGTAAGAGAAACCTGACTCTGAAAATGAACCCAGAGTGAACCCTTTCTGCAACTCAGTGGTTGAAATATCTTACAGAACAGCAAACTAGGACCTAGTCAGGCTTTGTAGAACAAGTTTTAGGAAATTTCTGTGTATGTGTGCAGGCTTATATATAAAAATATTTGTCAGATAAATGTTTGTGATGATGGCAACATTTAATCTGTAACCGCCCCCCCCCTTCATTATAAACTATAAGCAAGGCAGTATAGGAGATAACTACATCTGTTTCAAGCTTAACCAATGGAAACAATTATTCCCAAAAGAAACTAAGAACTCCATATAACCAAACTAACTAAGGTTGATGTGCAATATTTAGTTCATGAAATTTGCATTCATCTTTAAATCTACTGCTCGCCAGGACTGACCAGAAGACTAGCAATAACTTTCTGTGTTTACAAGCCTGGAAGCACTGTTATTTTTCTTCAACATAAAATTATGTATTTTCGGTTCAACATAGTGTATGCTTCCTGCCAGACAAAATTATGTATTTAACTCACTTGGTTTAATATTCTGCTAAGTGAAGCATTTGATTTTAGATTATTATTTAGTGAACACTAGAATTTATTATCAGTAGTGTGTTATAGGAAGTTTGTTCTAACTATTTTCAGGGGGATTTTTCTTGCCTATAATCTGAATTTTTTATTTTATATAATTTCCTTCTTAAAATATTACTTATTAAAATTGCATGTACTGTATGCTACAGAGAAAAATTTCCCCTTCCATATCTAGAACTAAATCTTGTAAACACTCTACTTTTCTCTGCTTATGAATATTGAAATAGTTACACAGCCTCTTTAGGAATATTTTCTAGTTTTCACATGTATATTGCATAAGAATTTATCTTAAAATACACAATTATTTCTCTTAGTTTCACTAAATCCAATATAATTGAAGGAAAATAGGAAGTGAAGATACTTATAATTTCTTAAAATTTTTGCATTTTATGGCATGCTATTGGTATAGAAAATAAGTAGGGAGGAAATTAAAAATGTAGTTATGATGTGTAGATATTTCATCGTCCATCTAAAAACATAGTGGATCCAGTGCTTTTATGCTAAGATTATTTTTGTCTGATGGTGTTACCTCCTTGTTTCCACAAACCATGCACTAAGCAATAGATCTTGGACGATCAATAAGTTCTATAATTGATTTAGACAATACTGCTATGTCTAGAGGTTTTGAAATTCATTAAGAACTTTTTCCAACTTATTTTAATTTTTAGGATAAGACAGTTTTGGAATTGATCGGGTTTTAACTTAATGATTCTGTAAAAATGCTACAATAAATGAGTGAATCGTACCATCTGAATCTTTTTGCTATTTTCAAATAAATCCATGTTTTCAAAGTCTGGGCCTGAAAATGGTAAATTCCAATGAATAAAACATAACCAACACATTAGAGACCCTCTTGTGCACCTTCTCAGTAACCATCTACTCCAAGGACAGTACTGTCATAACTTCCAACACTACAAACATATTTTGTCTGGATCTCACATTATTAATGGAAAATGTGACCTATATTCTTTTGTGTATGTCCTTATACATGCAAAATTATATTTGATAGACTCATAATTATACACAAAGTTCATTCTCAATGTTATATAATATTCTATTATATGGATATAACGATATACATTTACTGGTTGATGAATATTTTGATTATTTAAAGGTTTTAGCTATTACACATTTTATGAGACCATAAAATTCCTGGTTATGCAATTTTACATATACAGATATATGTTTGGAGAGTATTATACCAGGGCTAGAATTTCTGGTCTTTAGTATACATATGTTCAGTTTTAGTAGGTATCACTATACGCTTAAAAATTCTCATGAATCAGTAATAGGAAGACAGATGACCCATTTAAAAAATAATGTGGGAGAATACTTAAAGAGACACTTTACCAAAAAAATATATTTGAATGACTAGGAAAGATGTGAAGATCTCATTCTCATGAGAATGGGAAATTCAAATTAAATATACAAGGTATTTTCTGTTTCAACAGCTCATTCTCTCTTCTACCTGGAACTTTCCAGTCCATATCAAAGTAATAGCCTCCTACAATACCTTTTACAAAACTACCCACTTAAATGAAATATGTGTCTAGACACATACTGTTAAGGACATCACAGTATTAAAGTACATATACATATTCAACCATGACCTAGGTCCTGAACCATTTCAATTTTGCAAAGAGATATATTACATACATACTACACCCCAACCAATGCATCTGTAGTTTTTGTAGTAATACTGTATTGCATATGAAAGACATACTTCATAGTGTCGATATTAAAAGTATGTATCCTTGAGAGTTTTATAAATGTATGTGCGTTTGTGATGTTAGCATATAATTGTTGAAAAACATAGGGTTGAGTTCTAAATAGATCTTTAAATTTATTACATTCGGGGTGCCTGGGTGGCTCAGTCAGTTGGGCGTCCGACTTTGGCTCAGGTCATGATCTTGCGGTGAGTTCGAGCCCCACGTCTGGCTCTGTGCTGACAGCTCAGAGCCTGGAGCCTGCTTCCGATTCTGTGTCTCCCTCTCTGTGTCTGACCCTCCCCTCCTCATGCTCTGTCTGTCTCAAAAATAAATAAAACATTTAAAGAAATAAATTTACTACGTTCTTTTATGAAGTGTAACATACAGTGTTTTATTCATTTCAGGTATAAAATGTAATCACTCAACAATTCTATACATTACTCAGTGTTCAAGGTAAGTGTACTCTTAATTCCCTTTATCTATTACCCCCAATTCCCCACCTGCCTCAACCTCTGGCAATCACGTTTATTCTCTGTACTTAAGAGTCTGGTTTTTTTGTCTCTTTTCTCCGTTTTTGTTTCTTAAATTCCACATACTAGTAAAATCATATGGTATTTATCTTTCTCTGACCAGGTTATTTCACTTAGCCTTATACCCTCTAGGCATATTCATGTTGTTGCAAATGGAAAGATCTCATTCTTTTTATGGCTTAGTAATCTTCCACTGTATATACACACCATCTCTTCTTTATCATCTATCAAGGGACATTTGGCTTGCTTTTTTAAAAATGGTGCAATAAACATAGGGGTGCATTTGTAACTAATGCTGCAATAAACACAGGGGTGCATACATATTTTTTGAATGACTATTTTCATTTTCTTTGGATGAATACCCAAATACTATAGAATTACTTGATCATATGATAATTCTACTTTTAATTTTTTGAGGGACCTCCATACTGTTTTCCATAGTGGTTGCCCCAATTTGCACTTCTTCCACCAACAGTGCATGAGGTTGCTTTTTCTCTGCATCCTCACCAACACTGGTCATTTCTTGTCTTTTTTATTTAAGCCATTCTGACAGGTATAAGTTGGTGTCTCACTGTAGTTGTGATTTGCATTTCAACCAGTATATTCTTGAAGGAAGACTTTCCTCTTCAAAGAGACAGAAAATAGAAAGTTCATCTACTCTGTTTCTAATGTAATATATACTATTGAAGAACATAATATGTTCCTTGGAAACCAGAAATTAATCATGTATTTAAAATAAACATGAGCTCAATTAAACATAGGTTTTCCAAATCTAAACCATTATTCTTAAAAATTCTGGAGATATTTTACTTCCACATATCTCTTATAATTATCATATGTACATGTTAAAACATATGTAGTGTATTACACTCATTTCCAGAATCATTTATCTTTCTCTCTTTCCTGTCTGAATTCTGTAGCTCTATGTCAAAACTCATTTTTGTTTTGAAATGAAAAAAAATACATTTTTAAAAAAGGGCAATTCTACCAATGCCATTTTGTTGCCTAAGGTATGAAAGCTATATAAGTGCTCATAAAATTCTGTAAAGAAATGAAGACGACCCTGTAAATCAACTTTAAGGTCAGCTCTTTTATCCTTGATGACAGAAAATGCACTTGGCCTTGAGATCCTTGAAAGCAGAGAAGCTGGTAATTTCCCATACTTGTTGCCTGATGATACATTATAGTTTAAAACTTGTTTCTTTCATCATTCCAAAAAGTATCAAATCCTAAATTTCAATTTCTTTAGAAGTTTTATTTTTTCTATTTTATCTTTCTTTCCAATATATATTGCTATCTCCATATTGATTTCAGAAGATTGCTTAAGCACTGATTCACACAGAACTTAATGTTTTATTAAATAGTTTTAAATATTTTAACAAATAATTTCACAGTTAAAGTATAGTACATTGATCAATAGTTGAACAAATTTGGTATTATCTTTGTCTATTTTGGAAATCATTAAATTCAAGGGAATTTTATTACTTGGGTTTAAGTTAGTTTTTTAAAAAAATTATAACTAAGCCAGTATTAAGTATTAACATTGGGAGATTCCCCTCTAAGTACAGCCTCATTTCTCCAAGTAGGATGGGTTACTACCTTACCAACTGCTTTTACAAAACATCAGTGACCTGGGGAGCCTGGGTGGTTCGGTGGGTTAGACTTCTGACTTTTGCTCAGGTCATGATCTCGTTGTCTATGGGTTCGAGCCTTGCATTGGGATCTGTGCTGACAGCTCAGAGCCAGGAGCTTGCTTCAGATTCTGTGTCTCCCTCTGTCTGCCCCTCCCCGGCTCATGTTCTTTCTCTTTCTCAAAAATAAATAATTTTTTTTAAATTAAAACAAACAAAACAAAACATCAGTCACATGGCTAAGAGTCCCTATCTGATATTTGCTCTCCTACTTCATGGTTCTTGATCTTTAGAAAAGCAATTTGACCTTCAGTTTTCATTTCCATTTCATTACTTATATCAGAATCATGAACTCTTGTTTTCCAGACTGGTTCATAAGTTTCTTCACCATCAAATTCTCAGAGTTTTATGTGGTAGTAATCAATACAGACGTCATTCATTGCTCCTCAAAAGGACTAACAAAAATCTCCTAAGTATTCCTGAGTTAACAGATTTTGATAAAGAGTTACCTCTAAAATCTGAATTTCTTAAACTCAGAGGAAAATCCTGAACCTAACAAAGTGTTCACTTATTGTACAATGTTTTCAAAATCAAAATAACTGGAGTTGGGAGAATGTAGTTAAGGATATGCTCCAAAATTCAATGTTAAAACCTCAAATCCCCATGTGATAGTGTTAGGAGATGGAGCTTGTGAAAGGTAATTAGCATGAGATAAGGTCATAGAATGGAGCCCTCATGAATGGGATTAGTGCCCTCAACCAAGTCAGGAGAGGTGGTGCCTCCCCTCCCTGCTGTCTGCCCTGTGAGGATAAAATTAGAAGTCAGCAGTCTACAACCCAGAAGAAGGTCCTCACCAGAACTTGACCATGAGAGCACCTTGATCTCAGACTTCCAGCCTGTAGAAGTGTCACCAATAATTTTGTTATTTCTAAACCACCCAGTCCATGGTATTCTGGTACAGCATTTTGAACTAAGAAAATAGAGTATTTTTTCTCCCATGTCTATATACAAATATTGTGCTTGGTACTGCTTTTCCCACATCTTTTACCATACGGATAAGGCTATATCTTTATACAATCCAGTTTTCCTGTGGTTCTCTCAGCCATTATCCTCCCTGGATTTGCTAGATACTGAGGAACTTACTGATTTTTCAAACGCTACACTTGATTCTTCCAGTCTTTTCTCTGCATTTCATTATATTAGTGATTGTGATTTAATTTTATCTCACAACACTAATATTTACACCATGAATAAAAAATGCTATAGGTAATATGGGAATTACATTTGAACAAGGGAAAAAGGTATTCACTCATCTCAGGTACATAGCAGCATTCTCAGGCCCAGATCCCAGAAAGTGGGAGGTTGGGTACTTTTAATAAGATTTTCTGGACTCTATGATGTATCCCTACTTACTAATAAAATTTCTGTCATTGGGGAAAAAAAAAAATGGTTTCCTGCATTTGTCCTGTGACAAGTTAGCAATTTCAATGCTTCACTGGGAGCTTGGAATTTAAAATTTTAAAGGTATTTTTATCTTTTAGATCCCTAGAGCTTTAGGTTCTCTCAATTGAGAGATATGAAACACTGAAAATAGAAAGCAAATGTTGGAAATCAAACTTGCTTGCTTCATCTTTTTCATTTATTATTATTAATATAATTGGTGAAACGATGCACCCTAAACATACACTTCTAAGCTTCTTTCTTAACAATAATAAGAAACAAGTATGGCCTGTTGTCATCATCAGGAAAACAATTCTTTATATGGGGTCAAATAATCTAAATGTCAGTAGTGCTCAGTACAGCAATTCTATCTGGCACCTAAAGAGGAAGGAAAACCTGGAATACAGAAAATCAGAAACAACTTGGCAAAGGAACTTTAGGAACAAAAAAAACCGTGGTCTAGAATAGCTAGCTAAAGATCCAAGACCAGGACGGTGCAGAGAGCCAGAATTCTGACCCAGCAGAGCATCTAGCTTTAAAGCCCTACTCTGACACTTTCATTCTGGGCTACAGTAATGAGCAAGACAGCTTGATAATCTAAACCCTTCTAGATATTGCAACTTTGTGTCAATGGGCGTCATCTGGAGGTTACTCTAATCCCCTTTCAACCAGTTTTCCACTCTGCAAAATCCAGTTAACCTAAGTGCCTACCTCATAAAATTGTTGTGAGGTTAAATAGTAATTGACAGAATGTGTTTAGAAAAATAGCTTTAGTAAGTGTCAAATAAGCATTGTCATGTGCATTTAAACTATTGTAAATAACCTCAAACAAATGTTCTCAGCAGTGCCATTAATAAGAGTTTGTTTGTGTGTTTGTTTGTTTTCCCACTTTTCACTCCCTTTTCTTTGTGGCAGGCACCAGTTTCTAGTGGTGGCCACCCATCTTTGGTGTTCTCTGGGTTGGAGCTATAGCTATCCATCTGTCATCTGTCTTCTGTCATCACATGGCAATGTCTCTATGTGTCATCTGCATGTGTGTTACCTTTCTTCTGATATGGATGCCAGTCATATTGGAATAAGGGGGCACCTACTTCAGTATGACCTCATCTTAACTAATTACATCGGCAAAACCCTAGGTCCACATAAGGTCTCATTTTGAGGTCTGGAAAGTACAAGAATTGGGGGATGGAAGGGCACCCCAGAATACCTCTTAAGTTTTGTTTTTGCTTTGTTTTGTTTTTAATGCCAGAATGATGTTTAATCAGGGATTCAGAGATATTTAGCGCTACTGGAAGGTTGTGGGAATAATAGGAAAAGCAGGGGCATAGAGAGGCTACCGCTAGTGATATCAGCTGCCTATACAACCAAAGTGACTACATCTAAGATGGTCCCCAAAGATTTTGGAAGCTACTATTCATCTTGGCTGTTTCAAGTCTTGAAGTTGACTTCAAGAATACTTAAAAGTCAAGGGTAAGTCTTCTATTTGACAATGCCCATACTTTCTCACAGCTGCTACCACAAAAAGACTGCATCTCTCTTTTATCTTCCAGAGCTCTTCATAAGTACCCCTCATTGTTAAATTCAAACCAAACGCTACATACAAATAAGTTGAGGAAATACTGTTTCCAGTCACTTCATACCCCCCAACATTGTTCCTCCGGGGGAGAGTGTAAAAGGATGAGGAAGGCATTGAGTACCAAAATCAGTACCCTTCACAGAAAGGTTTCTAATCACCCTGCTGAGACAATCACCCAATGACTATCCAGTGGGACATAAATATTTGTCTTCTCTCCTTTCATAAGTCCACATAAGAAGTTTCTAGTAATCACTGGAAAGAAAGAATGTGCAGCTCCGTTTTGGATTAGCAATTGTCATAAAAACAGCACAAATAGCATTAGAGAGTCAAAGGTGACCTTAAAAATGGGTAGAGCTCCTGAAGAAAAGGTTCTGCTATTTTTCTTCCAAGGTAAAGTCAAGGATCACAACAATTATCTCTAATTACAACAAAATGGGAAGGATTCATTTATTTCCAAACCCCTCCATAAATGTCCATGAGCCTGGGCATTGGACAAGCCATTCTTGTCAAGCCATTCTTGTTACTTAATCATGAGAGAAGTTAATTCTGGCTTTTCACACAATACTCTAATCATTGGGCAAGTTCTAATTTGGTTGAAGATACTCAATAAAAGATCTAAGACTTACTGTCATCAACAATTAGTGAATATATATTCATAGTGCTCTTATATACATATGTGTGCACATGCACACAGAAAAAATATATGGCAAAATGAACGCACATATGCAGCAATATACACATACACACATATACAGCAATATATATATATAACATATATATATAACATATATATATATATATGATATATATGATATATATATATTGCTAGAAAATCCTAGCTTTCTGGCTATCTATGGGGGGGCCTGGAGGAGGGGGGGGAGAGAGAGGGAGAGAGAGAGAGAGAGAGAGAGAGAGAGAGAGAGAGAGAGAGAGAAAGAAAGAAAGAAAGAAAGAAAGAAAGAAAGAAAGAAAGAAATTATTTGAGTAGATTCTAGGAGAAGGAGAAAAATATCTACTTTGATTTTACCAGGCAAAATGAAGGACATCACATTTTCTTTGTTGGCCCCAACCAGAAACTTGGACACTCTAATACTATGACATTTCTAGATACAACTTTAAAGAGAAGAGAAGCCAAATTTTCTGTGCTCAGTACAGGGAAAAATCACAACTTTATCTAAAATCATCACAGAACAAGTGTTATTTAACTTTTTTTTTACATATCCAAGTATCCCTTGAAACCTCTCTGTCTACAATGGTTAAGCAAAGTGAAAAAGAAGGGAGTATTCCACAAAGCGCTGTCTTCAATCTACTTATGTTCCATCAAAGGCTCTATTTGGAAAAAAATCTTCTTTTGGAATAATTGTTTACCTCATGTGTTATGCAGAACATCCAATATATTTAACTCGGTAATCACAACAAAATAAAAGGAAATTATCATAAGAATATGTCACTTTACCTTTTGGTACATGGTAGGAAGAAAAAGGAGGTTAATGTTCCAAAATGAAAATCTTCCAATCTCCTAAGCATATGTACATCATTTTTATTTTAAACAACTATTTACATCAAAATTTCACATTTAGCATTTTATATAAATAGCTGATGAAATCATTTTAATGTCACAATACATTTATTGCATAAAATAGATTATCCCTTCCAAACTGCAAACTATGAATACCTGAATTGGTCTATCCTTATGTAACCAGTAGAAAAAAACAAAACAAAACAAACACAAAAACATAGAAAGAGATCAGACTTGTAGTTACCAGAAGTGGAGGTGGGGTGGAGGGAGGAAGAATTGGAGGGAAGTGGTGAACAAGTACGAACTCCTAGTTATATGATAAATAAGTATTAGGGATGGTAATGTACAACTTGATAAGACTATATCTAATACTTACACGATATATAAGAAAGTTGAGAGAGTAAGTCCTAAGAGTTCTCATCACAAGAAAAATTTTCCCTTATTCTTTTCTTCCTTTTCTTTTCGTTTTACTCTTTCCATATGAGAAGATGGATATTACCTGAGCCTATTGTGGTAACCATTTGACATTACATGTAAATCAAACCATCATACTGAGTATCTTAAATTTATACAGTGATGTATGTCAATTATTTCACAATAAAACTGGGGGGTGGGGAGAAAGTTCTCATAAAAAAAAAAGAACTTGTCAACTATTTGTATTACTCCTCAGTAGTCAGAAACCATCTCTGGAGTTTGCTAAAAATAAGTCATTTCTAAAGTATTACTTCTAGAAATAAAGATGTCATTCACTTGCATTTATTTTGTTCTCTTTCCTACTCTTCCTCCTCACCATTTTCCATCTAAATGGCTCAAATAGAGACAAAACAAGTGTATAACTAGGTCTTTCTTGATCGTTAGAAATAAGAGTAATCAAGGAATATGACTCACAATGACACAGGCAGTAACAAAAAGTCACCATGATCTTTGGCATGGGTCCCACCAGAACAAAAACTGGAAGTCAAGCCTTCCCCAAGGCAATTTCAAGCCACTTAGAGTTGCAATAATCTTAAAAACTAGATCAGCTTTAGAAATTGGTCTTCAGAATTATCCCCTTTTCGAGGGGTACTTGAGCGGTGCTAACTGTCATCAAGTTTCCATGGTTACAGAATTTCTCAAGCAATTATCCTTCTTCTGTAGTAGTTAAGATTTTGGTATCAGATATCTAAGTCAAAGGCACTGTCATTCTTTGAGGAGTTTTTCTACCAACTCCTCTTCATCCCATCCTCTCTTATCTGCACTCAAAGGATCCTGGCCACTATGGCCAATCCACTAGAAAAAGGAAACCTAGGTCCACACACAAATCCAAACCCAGGGGAGGGTTTGGGCCCATATTTCACAGCAGTTCAGCCAAACAGTGAGATTAGGATACTTGTTAGTGTGCTGACAAGTGATGACAAATGCTGAAGCAAACACTAACAACCTAAAGTATAATGAAGCTATTCATCCGATTTTCTATATAGAGAAAATATATTTAAAATTCTTGTGTGAACTTTATAGGCTTAAATCACCATACATGGCAGACAAACCATTTCTAACTTAATTTAAACTCTATTTATATCCTGCTCATATGGTGTAGTAATAAATACATGTACTCTTGATTTTCCTAAAATACTACTTGTCAGGTAGTGAAAACAGTATAAATATGATAATACAGCTACAAATGAAAACCTATGTTACCTATTAACATAATGCATATAAATACATAAATATGTAATATAATTATATAGGATACAGTTCATTTTAAATCTCTTGCAAATGGAGTACCTATTAATTAGTATAATTATTTTCAATTTGCCTTAAATGCATATAATTATTTTTCTTTTATTTTGATAAAAGGAGTTGAATTATAGTATGTTTTTGAATGCTGTAGGTATTCCCACCTTATTACAATAACTGGTATTAATAACCAGTTAGTGCTAATAACAACTGGTATTAATTAATAACCTTTATTACGGATGAAACTAAGTGAGTTACACTTTAGGTAAATAAAAGCATCACTTATTGAAATAACATTTTATTACTCATTAACTATTAGACCTTTGCATAGTATTAGTCTCTGGAATCAAACGTGAAAGATAAAAGCAAAAACAAGCACTACTTCTATGTGATTTTTAAAATTTCATTCATTCAAATGCAAATATGGTATATTTAAAAGGTTATCTGATTGGTGGAAAAAAATAAACTGAATTTATTACAATTATATAAAAAGTGTACTTTGTAATCTCAATAAAATAATTATTTATAGAAATTGGCTACTTATAAACCACTTAAATCAATTTTATTTAATGTAGCTTTTTGCAATGCTATAAACTGGTGATTCACCATCCAAGGTATGCTACACATGACCTTTAAAAAACATATCCCTGTTTTCAATATATGTGACAACAGGGTTAATTATAAAATAAATTACTCTCAAAACATACTGTTAACATGTTGCTAATGCATTGCACTGGGTAACTACGAGAGTCAGTAAATACATACTTGCGCTCATACAAATATCACCAACAACATTTTAAAGGTTGGAAGTCATTACTAAAGGACACATTAGTATAGTCTGAGAAATGACTAGGAAGACATTAATACCAAAATTGATGTAAGTACTAAAAGTCTTGCTACATTTTAAATATAGGTTATTAAACTTTTCAAACCTTTCCCTTTGCAAATCATTTTTAGTTTTATATTAATTCTACCAGGAGGATAGATCATTCATCTAAAATATTTAAGATACCTTAATTTTAGACAATTCTGATTTAAAAGGAAGCTGAAAATGGCAGAAGCCATGATTGATAAAATACTATATTTCTAATTAGTTTCTGATTTTATATTATATCTTACTGCTTGCAAAATGATATTACACCATATTTTATTATGTAAAACCTCAATTGCTAAAATTAGGCTCCTTCTCTAATACCTTACATTTGTCTTAATTTTATAAAAGTTTACATGAAAATTTAGCACACATTAAAGCCTGACAAACAATGTCAACAGAGACAAGTGTTGATGATTTTTTGTAGTTCTATATCTGTCTTCTTTTCACGTTAGTATCTTGAAGCAATCAAGAAGACATATTTATGAAATAAATTATGGTCTAACTAAATTTCTTAGAGTAGAAAGCATTTATGACAGTTCAGACCTAGTATAGCTGAATCAAATGATTTCTTCTGACAGGCCCAATAAATTCTGACAATACCAAGGCAAGGTAAAGGACTTACAGGATTCAGATACTTAGGGTTTTTTCTTTTCTCTTTTTCCTTAGCAGATTGATACAATAAAACAACCCAAGAAGTGAGCTTGGATCTTTAAAATATCGGACCTTTGCCTATAGGGCTTAAAAGTATTTTCAGTTCTCACTAGATAACCCCATATAATATTATCAATTCAAAACCTATTTCCTGTTAAACTCTCTCAATTAAAGCAGGAAAATTTTAATATCGTTATAGTCACATCCCTGAACTGCAAGGTCATAATGGAGTTATAAGGCATGTTGTGTCAGCTCGTGGAAAGCTGTGGACAGAGGTTAGGACTGATAGGGAAACTCTGCTAGAAGTGTTACTCCTTCACTGTGGAAACAGGACCTTATGAAACTTCATAGGCTGTACTTTCTCCGAGTGTAGTAAATGGCTTTTGCCTTGGTCTCCGGCAATCTCCATACTCCTAACACAAATCCGTTTTCCGTCTTCATGTCACTTGAGCTATCATCATTTGGGATACTCGAGCACTCACTTCTTGAAACAATTTCTTTAAGTCAGGACAATACCTTCTGCTGGCTTCTCATCTATTTCTTGAATCAACCATTTCTTTCTCCTCTTCATCTCCCTTACTTTTAAAATTGGAATGCATCCAGTAAAAACTGCCGTTTCACAAACATTCCTCACTTAGATTCCTCCCTTTAACTTGAGACTCGGATGTTAAACAGACAACTCCAACTCAACATATCCAACACAGAATGTCATTTCTCCCCTGAAGGTTCTTCTGCTCACATACTGTCAATCTCGATTAATAGCACCTCTATTTATCCAATGACTCAGATCAAAAATTTGGAATCATCTTTGATTACCAACTTTCTCTAGCATCTCACATTCAATTAGAGGACAACTGATAGCTCCATCCTGAAATCATAACTGTAACCCGACCAGTTTCTACCTACCACTTCTAGTGCTATTACTCCGGTGCAAGCTACAAATATCCCTCATTTGTTTTAATAGCTTTTTCACTGGTTTTCCTCTTTTATGCTGGCTAATCCTCTCCCCAGAAGTCAGAATCTAGATCATCTCAGTCCTCTGCCCAAAACCCTATAACATCATCCAATCACTCAGAATAAAATTTCAATGTTCTTTCGATGTCTTCAAAACCTACATGACCTGGCCCCATTTCTTTTGTGGCCTTATCTCTTACTATTGTCCCCAGTATTCACTCAGCTCCAGACACACTGATATACTTCCATTTCTTATAATATGCTAAAGATTCCTGTGCCTTGGAGATCTGCACTGGCTGTATCCCATGCCTAGAACTCTTTCCCCCAGCTTATTCCCTCCCTTTGGTTCTCCACTTACATGTCAATGCACCCTTCATCTTGTCCTTGATAACACTGCAGAAAATAGGCACACCTTTTCATACACTTTCCTACTTAGCAATCTTTATTAACCTCCACAGCATTTACAACTATCTGATATTAAACACCACCTTGCCATGTTATATATGAGTATTTATTTATTGCCTCCTATACGCTCATGTATCAAAGTGAAAATCTAAGCTCTTACAACTTTCATGTCTCACTGGAAGGGCACAGGTAAGGTAATAATTTTTAAAAATTAATTCATTTTATACTTGAAAAGTTCCACTAAGTATAATATTAAGGGAAAGAGAATAACAATTGTGAAAAGGAGGTGGCAATTTCAAATATCATGGTCAGGAAATGATTCATTAAGAAAATGGTTTCTGAAGAAAGACTGGAACAAAGAAAGTGAACGAGCGATTTATACATCTAACAAAAGGCCATTCTATACATACGGAGAACTCAGTGAATATTACTGCTTCAAAAATATTACTGGTATCTTTGAGAAATAGCACAAATGCTGATGTGAGTCGATATAGTGATAACAAGGAGGAACTGAAAGTACTGTGTTCAAGCATACTTTGTAGGACAGGCTTCCCTATTAAGATGCATTGAAGAAAAGCCCTGAAGGAAGTCATCTACAGGGAAGAACATATCAAACAGAAAAAACTGCAGTTTCTGAAAGAGGAAGATGCCTGATACACTGAGGGGACAGGTGGGGGGAGATGAAGTCAGAGGCATTTGGGGGCCAGATCACATAGAACCTCTTTCAGCACAATGGGAAGACTCAGCATTTTGCTCTGAGTGAAGTAGGAAACTACTGGAGGGCTTTATGCAGAGAAGCGACATAAACTAATGTACATTTTAACAGTATCCTTCAGGCTACCATTTTGAAATACTCCTTAGGTGACCCTGGTAGAAACAAGAAGAATTTGAAGGCTACTGCACTTGGATTAGTGAGAGACAGATTAGAGATTCTAATCCAAGTGAGAGATGATGGTGTTTTAAAGCAGAATGTTGAGATTTAAGATACAATAGGAAAGAGAATACCAGTAAGATGGCAAAGAAAGAAGTAAAGACAACTCTTTCAAGGATTTTTACTCAAAACAGGAAGAAGGAATTGGTGCAGATTCTGCAGACAACAGTGCAGTCCCCATGGGGAGGGAAACATTCAAAACGAGAATAATAACAAAGTGTATAACAACAGAGGAGGTCAGAGATTAGATATAATTTGACATTAAGATAACACTCTGTTCACATTTGTCTACCACACTTGAATGAGTACCATGAATACAGGTACGTCATCTGTTTTGCTTATCCACACATCCTCAGTGCCTACAAAGTGCCTCATACCTAAAATGTAATCCATAAATATTTATTGATTAAATAGCATGAATTATGGAATTGCTGCTTAACTAAATATAGAATTTTTTTTTTTAAATGCTACTCTCAGTATCTCAATGAGAAGGTACTGAATATGGATTATGAAGCAGAGCTGACAAAGACAATTACATTATGGAGAAATAAACTTCAGATATGGCAATATCTGCCATATCTGCTACTGTGAAATTCAAAGATCATATATATTCTTCAATATTCTGAACAGATTTTACCAAGTCCATTGACATTTTGTGCATGCCTACTATGTACCGGATTGGAGAAATACAAGGATGAAGAAAATATAGCCCTTGTCCACATAATTTAAACAGTCACAAAAATTACTTCTGCCTTAAGTAGGCTAAATCTCAGAATGGGGCCACACTATAGGAAGGCTTTTACAGTTGGGTAGGTTTTTTTGTTAGATGGGAATAAAGAATGTCATCACAGACATAAATAATAGAATTTATAAATATAACTCATGCATAACTGGGTGTGAAAGAATTAAATGGCAATATTCCCTGATCTGCAGCTAGAGGGGGGTTTTGTGGTGTAAAACAAAGTATAGTTTAGCATCATATAATGGAGGAGAGTATTTTATGTTTAGAGCCTATCTAAAGTGATTTTTTTACTCCCAAATAATAGCAACAGCAACAACAACAACAACCACTTTTAAAGCAATTCTCCCTTTCCTGTAGTCCACAGAGTACACAGTAAATTGTGCCTGGAACACTTTCAGTTTATTTTGCATCCAGACATCATTAAACCTTTGATGAATGCTATAATCTTTTTCCACAAAAATTTAATGCACATTTGTGCATACACACAAAATCTTGCACACAGTTTCATTTGAATTATAGGAAGTCCATGAAACACAACAATGAATGACCATTTCAGATTAATTATACATGAGACCTACATTTTGCAAAACCCACTGAATGAGGCAATCTTCCTAAGCAATGAATTGCTAAGGACTACATCATGAGGAAAGTTGAAGCTTTTGCAGATGTAAAAATTGAGAGATGTTTCATATGGTTTTAAATAATTAGAAACAAGAATATTAAGAATATCATCCTTCCAGGAGCTTTTACAAGTTAACTATTTCCTCTTCAAAACAAACTTTTGTACTAAGATGACGATGATTATTATTTTCTAAGGAAAATAAGAGATAAATTTGGCAATCTGTCATAGTTACATGTGAGTAAATGCAGGAGTTGAGCCATAAAACTAGGGGGTTTGTCACAGACCCTGCTATGTTAAACAAATACTGTATTTCTTTTAACAAAGAGAATCAATAAAAACTCAAAAAGAATCATTAGAGTAGATCAAAGCAGAGATTACTACCTCTCCCACACATGGTTAAACATTCAAGCCAAGTTTGAGGGAAGAGAAAGTTGATGTTTTTCCCAAATCCGCTGAGGATATGTGCCTCCAGTATTGGAGGGACAGCGTGTTACAGAACAACTCACCCACTGAAAAAGGAGAGTGAAATAAATAAATGTCTTTGAAAATATCAGAGTGCTATCAAGGAACTTCAGGAACCAAGATCCAGGAGAAAAGAGAATCACAGAAAGGTGAACCTCCAATTTTGCACTTCTGTCTTTGAGGAATTTATGGAGCATAATCTGTGGCTGAGTTTGAGAAATTAAGCCACCACTACCATTGTCCAGGGATAGAGGGAAAAATACTGGAGTTCAGAGTGCACTAGTAAGGAGAGGGTTGGTCAGCTCCACATTGGAGATCTACACAAGTTCAAATCCTAGAAGTAGGGATAAAACCCTAGCAAAGACTGAATATCAGTAGCCAAACAGTCAAATCTATAGTAGAATTAAGGGTGTTCTTTCACTGATGCTAATTAGCTGCACTAGGAACATGAAGAATGAAAAGTACAGAGAAAACCATGCCTAAACACTCAGTAACAAAACTACCAAAATACAAAGCAAACAATTAAAATGAGAAAGTAAAAACATACATATATTACATTCAAGGAAGAAAAGCAAATTCCCTTCCTAACTAAAACAAAAGGAGCTAGAGAACAAGGAAATTATATATTCCTAAAGGAAAAAAAGAAGTCAGAATTAGACATCCCATAAAATTCCTCCAAAAATGCAGGAAAGTAAAGACACTTCCAGGCATACAAAGTTGAGAAAATTACAATAAAGGTAAGTTCCACATGAGAAAGCAATGATCTCATGGGAAAGCCCAGAACTACTCAATAAAAAATATAAATATATAAATAATTCTACATGAGCATTGCCTATGTGAAGCAAAATAAAATAAATAAATAAATAAATAAATAAATAAATAAATAAATAAAATTAATATAATGTGAGTTACAAGAAGGAAAGAAAAATACATTACAGGTCCATCAGGAATGTTAGGGTGGCACAGATGTAGTTAAGAGTTTCTACTTGCATTATTCAGTAGTGGTAAAGATCAAGATTGTATGCCACAGAGTAACACTAAAGAATTAGTAACTATTGTGTAACTATGTATAAGTAATAATTGAGTGGAAAAATCAACAGCAATAAATACACTGTAATCTAAAAGAAGACTAGAAAGGAGGAAAAATATAGAACGGTAAGACATGAAAATAACATTTTAATAAAGCCGACTTAAATCTGAATACAATTATTAATTGTAAAGATGTCAGTATATAAATTAACTTTAAAGAAAAGATATTAGGATATTTTATTCTCACAGTACAAATAACTCATTCCTGTTCACTGTCTCAATATAAAATTGATGTAGTGTTTTACTTTCCTTTTTATTCAGTATTTTCAAGCTTGGTATATTACAAATAAACCCATATTATCACAATGTTGTTCAACATGTTCAAATACGTCATCAATTGAGCAGATGCTTCAATCTATAATGGTGGGAAAAAAATCTCTATAGGAATTACATTTGGGACTTTTTGTAAATGAATTATCTTCCCCCATCACAGTCTCAAACATTTTGGTTGCTGTTTTATAATTGCCTTTTGTTTAACTCTAATAGCACAATTGTTGATATTTCACATGCTAGTTATTTCCATTTATTAAAACAAATTTGCCAAATATTATTTAGAGGATTTTAATATTCAGTCATATATTAGGTTTATATATCTAATTATACATTGAGTATTAAATATGTTGGATATCAAAATAAACGTTAACTTCAAAAGCATTTTTAATCTCTTATAAAGCAAAATAACAAAATACAAATATGGTTTGTTTTGTTGTACTTTTTTGTTAATGTCATTAATGATAACACCTCAGACAAATCAATATGAAAAATAAAAGTAATAATTAATTTTAATTATCTCCAAATCTCATGAGTTTTTTATTATTTGAGAAACTTCTATTGCTTAAGTGCATACCATATTTTAACTAACTTATCTAATCAGTTTAATTTATCAGGTATTTCCATCACATGTCTGAGAGTGATTCTAAGTTGAATTTGTGCTTCACTAAGCCATTGTATTGACCCTAAAATATTGTGTATATTGTTTGAATTACTCTCAATATATCACTGCTGTGAATATAATTGAGACCATGTCTCATAGTATTAAATTTAAACAATGCATCCTATGTTAAACAAATATTTTGGCTTCTAAACTTATTGGATTACATGCCTATTGTTTTACTACATTAGCACTATTAACAACATAAACTCACAGGTTTACCTCAACAATCTTTTAAATCAATGTGAAAAAATAAAATTTGGGTTTTCTTGCTATTTATTTAAGTATGCGTGTATACTTTGTAAACTGGTATAAAACAATGACACATATATTAATTCCAGTAATGTCAACTTATTAATATCATTAATAATCTTATTTTGAAATTGTCAAAGGTTTTTTTAAATTATTTTATCTGTGTTATATGCTCACTTACCCTATTGCCAAATTTCAAGATCAAAATCCATGATATCTCTAAACACTGTGTTCTTAGTGCCAAGAAATTTATTTCTATGCTTAACATTTTTGGTTAATGGCTTATGTATATTCTCTCACTTAAAAATGGTATGAAAACTTTCTCTATATTTACTTATCAGCATTAAATACGAGTAGTGTTGTCTTTATACAATATTTTCTTCAGTTCCACAGTTTTATATAAAAATGACATTTACTATCATTCGATTTGAGAGCTTAAGTATTTCCACTATAATACCTGCATAGGTACTGCTTATATTTAAAATTGGGGTGCCTGGGTGGCTCAGTCGGTTGAGCATCTGACTTCGGCTCAGGTCATGATCTCACAGTTCGTGAGTTCAAGTTCTGAGCTGTGCTGACAGCTCAGAGCCTGAAGCCTGCTTAAGATTCTGTGTCTCCTTCACTCCCTGCTCTTCCCCTGCTCATGCTCTGTCTCTCTCTCCTTAAAAAATAAATAAAAACATTAAAAAATTTTTTTAAATAAATAAAATTTGTTTGGGGTGCCTAGGTTGCTCAGTCAGGTAAGCGTCCAACTTTGGCTCAGGTCATGATCTCCGGGTTTGTGAGTTTGAGCCCTGCGTTGGGCTGTGCTGACAGCTCGGAGCCTGGAGCCTGCTACGGATTCTGTGTCTCCCTCTCTCTCTGCCTCTCTCCTGCTTGTGCTCTGTCTCTCTGTCTCTCAAAAAAATAAATAAATGTTAATTTTTTTAAATTGGTTTTGAGGTACCTGGGTGGCTCAGTCAGTTAAGCATCCCACTTCAGTTCAGGTCACGAGCTTGCGGTTTGTGAGTTGAAACCCCAGGTGGGGCTCTGTGCTGGTCAGCACAGAGCCTGCTTTGGATCCTCTGTCCCTGCCCCCCTCTCTGCCCCTCCTCTGCTTGCACTCACTCCCTCAAAAATAAATACACAGTAAAAAATTTTAAAAATAAAATTGGTGTTGAAAGAGGTAAAAATTAATCCTATCTTTTGTTTGTTTTCTTTTTGTTATGATAAAAATACACCTGTCTTTTAAGTTAAAATATAAATATAGTTTCTACATTTCCTTTCCCCATTTCTCAATATCTTAGTATAACATAAAACAGTAAATTTTCAGTCATGATCCTCCAATGGAAAAATCATGATCACTAATTAGAACCAGATAATGTCTTTTTAGAAACATCCCCAGGCTGTCATAAGGATGACTTGGCAGTGTTCCAAAAACATAATCTAATAAATATATTAAAGCATCAGAAGCATGAATTCTCTTGTTTAAATTACCAGTTTCATGAATATAAAAATGTTCATGTACTAAAGGGAAATTCAAAGATACGTATGTTGCAGCTGAGTTGTGAATATAAAAGGGATATCTGTGTGCATTCTCCTCTTTTTAATAAGTAACGAAATCCTCTTTAAACAGAATGAGAAGCTGCAAAGCTTTCATCTAACTTGTCAAGTTGTGCATTTGATGAAATATTTTGCCAAATATCCATTATTATAAATAGTAAGAAGATATTCTCATTCAATAAATAACGTGTAATGCGCTCTTTGAATAAACTATCTATGTAATGCTGCACAAAATAAAGCAAGATATATGCTTCAAGAGGAGATACAACTTTAGCGGTGCCTGGGTGGCTTAGTAGGTTAAGCATCTGACTTCAGCTCAAGTCATGATATTGTGGTTCCTGAGTGTGAGCCCCACATTGGTCTCTCTGTTGTCAGCTCAGAGGCTGGAGCCTGCTTCAGATTCTGTCTCCATCTCTCTGCTGCTCCCCACTAGTGCTCTCAGTCTCTCTGTCTCTGTCTCTTTCTCGCTTTCTCTAAAATAAGTAAACATTTTTTTTTTTTTAAAGAGAAGACACAACTTTACAAATAGGTCAGAACTCCCTAAGCTAAACTATAATTTTAACGTGATCTAAAGAAAAATGTAAATAGGATGTTTTGGAACTAAAAAGATGAATCTACAGTTCATATAGAATATAAAAAAGTACAAACAAGGAACTTCTGAACAAAATGATCAATGATTTACCTTACTTAATATTGAGATATACCAGGGGTGCCTGGGTGGCTCAGTTGGTTGAGCGTCTGACTTTGGCTCAGGTCATGGCCTCTCAGTTCGTGGGTTCGAGCCCCATATCCGGCTGTGTGCTAACAAACAGCTCAGAGACTGGAGCCTGCTTCAGATTTTGTGTCTCCCTCTCTCTCTCTCTTCCCCCCCTCCCCTGCTCATGCTCTGTCTCTCTCTGTCTCTCAAAAATAAATAAATGTTAAAAAAATAATAAATAAATAAAATATACCATAAAACATCACTATATAAACAGTGGGGTACTGGCATGTGAATACATAATAAACAATAATTGAAACCCTAGACATAAACAAATACTATATTGATATATGTAATATTAATAGTTAAATTTCCCAGTATTAATATGTAATATTAATATGTAATTAATATGTAATTAATATTAATATGTAATATTAATACTGGGAAATTTTGAATTTTTAAAAAAGGAGGAATCTAGATAAAAAAATTCTTACTTCATAACCCACAAAAAATAATTTCCACATTAACCACATTAAAAAAGTTTTTTTTAATGTTTATTCATTTTTGGGACAGAGAGAGACAGAGCATGAGTGGGGAAGGGGCAGAGAGAGAGGGAGCTGTCAGCACAGAGCCCAACGCAGGGTTCCAGCCCACAAACTGCGAGGTCATGATCTGGGCCAAAGTCAGATGCTTAACCCACTAAGCCACCCAGGTGCCCCAACCACATGTTTAATTTTAAAGAAAGTAAATCATTAAACACACTAAAAGAAACTAGGGGTTTTACAGTCCTAGAATGGAAAGACCTTTTTAAGTAGAACATAAAACTTCTGAAACCACAAAACAAAACATATAAATAAAAACACATATTAAAGTTTTCTACATAGAAAAAATTATTATAAGCAAAATCCAAAAAACATATTCAGAATTAATAACAAGAAACAATGCTATTTTCTTAACACTGAACCCTATAGGCCACTGAAAAAGGCCAATATAAATTAAAAAAAAAATCAAAGAATATAAATGGACAAACAGAAAAAGAAATGCTAATGACCCTTAAACATACTAAATACAAATATTCCTGATTAAAGAAATAAAATAAAAATGATATAGGCACACCAATGTTTGTTTAGTGTACTAGCAAAGATCCAGAAGTTGCATAAATAGTATAGTTTTAGGAGGGTATGAAGATACCGTGAAGCTTAGTTATATCTAATTGAATTATAAATGACTGTAATCTATATGAAGTGCAATTTTGCAGTGTATGTGAAAATAATGCACATCCTAGGAATTCCACTTCTAAAAATTCTTCCATTAATTTATTAAAGTAAGTATGAAATGACATATATAGTGTTAGTCACTGCATCTTGTAGCATTATGTAACAGTAAAATATTGGAAACAACCTGAATATCTCAAAATAAAAGACCAGTTAAATAACTGTGGTACATCCATTAATGGAATAATTTGTATCCTTGAAAAACAATGAAAGAGTCCACTATTTTACTATAAATTTTTTTTTCCAAAGATATGAACAAGTATAAATCAAAGTATATAGTTAGTGGTGTAAAAAGGTGGGCAAAATAAAAATATAAATGTGTGTTTATATGTATACAACTTATCTGGAAGGATGTCCAATAAACTAATACCTGAATTTATTCTTGAAAAACTGAACATTAATAAAACTAGTAAAAATTAATAAATTAAAAATTAAAAAGCAACTCACTGAACTTTTTATGAACTAAAAGTGCCCAGAAAGTTATACAAATCACCTAGGATATCATTAATTGAGAGGAATGGGAATTCTACAAAACATAATGAAGGTTGAGATTATAGACAGCTAAAACTTTTCCGTGTTCTACTTCACTGAGTTAAGTCTGATCAATAAAACCATTTTAAAGGTTTTTAAGGTGAAGTGTAATGATCCTCTCTGGGAATAGGCGTGCTCTACTTTTCTGTCACATCTGATATATGGTGTAGGAAAATCTCTGCCATTAAGAGGAATGTTGTGGTAAGAAAGGCTACCTTCTTTCTGTCTTTCTCCCTATCAAAATGAAGTGTTTAATGCATCTAATATTTTTAGGTAGACTCCATCAGTTGTTGTACTCTGGTCACATTTTTGGGAATTTATATTTTTAAAATAAATTAGTATTTATTTCTTTGTTTTATTAAATTCACATTATTTTTCCCTTGACATCAAAAACCCTGGATTATTTATGACATCTACATTTTAATTATACAAGATTAAATGCAGATTAAAAGGCAAAACTTTTAAATTGTGTATATTTTAGTATTAATTAAACCCTATCTTATGGATCTCTTTTTTTCTTCCATTATATACTAAGTCTCGTATTTCACAATTTCTAACACAGTGAACTTTTCCTCTGAATTCTATCTGAAAACATTCTGGGAAAGCATTATAAGACAGTTGCCTACCCTTGAATCAATCAACCATTATTATATAGCAGTAGAGCCAGTTAAGAGCTTGGCATTCTCTCTCTAGAATGAATAATGTGCAGGTCCTCAAAGAACCATGTTTATTTCTAAAAGAAAGTGGATGCTTAACAACAAAAACAAAACAAACTAAAAGTAAAACATAAATACAGAGGATTAGATAGATACACAATTCAAACATACAGAAAATTATATATACAACACACACATCAGATTTATAATCAATTATCTGTGGATAGTAATATGTGAATGTCTATGTATTTACCAAATTTCTACCCACCCAAAAATATATTAAGTATAAAATCAGAAAAGAGTGAAAATACAAATGTATGCACTGTATAAATGGAAGCCCCAAAAAATTTACCAGTAATATATGACATTTTAGTGTAAAAGAAAGCTTTGGTTTTGAATCACTTGGACAAACTTGAATTTGAATTATTTAAGCCTTCTCATCCTCAGGTTTTTACAAACTTATCTGAAGAGTAACTTTGGTTTAGTAAATGAGAAATGAGAGAAAAATCTATGTTAAACATCTAGAACAATGCTCAATAACTATGAGTTCTGGTTTAATACCAAATTTTACTGATAAGATTACTACATATCTTTAAAAAAAACATGCCGTGGTGCTTGGGTGGCTCCTTCAGTTAAGTATCCGACTTTGGCTCAGGTCATGATCCCACTGTTGGTGGGTTCAAGCTCCACGTCAGGTTCTGTGCTGACAGCTCAGAACCTGGACCCTGCTTTGGATTCTTTGTCTCCCTCTCTCTCTGTCCCACCCTCGCTTGTGCTCTGTGTCTCTCTCTCCCTCAAAAAAAAAAAAAAATGTAATTTAGAATTAATCTTTAAAAATCAATGTACAATCATCATTCAGAATTAAAATAACTTAAATGGTGGTAACTGACCCACCTGAAGATGTAATATATTTTCTAAGAAAAGTTATATTACTGCCACAGAATGTCTAAAATTACAAGGACCTTCTGAGCATATATTTCTCTAACTCTTATGGTTATTTATGGTATCTGAAAAAATAATTCATATATATATTAATATGATACATAACCAAAAGTTAAGTTTCAATACTTCTTAATCTTATAGCAATTAAGAAAGTCATTATACTACTGCTTTTATTTTTGCTCTCTGGTATGGGATATTTGTGAGAGAACTTTATTTAATAAACTAAATGCTCTCTGCTCCATAATGCCACATGTTCAAGTTCCTCGGTTTGAATCCAATCATTTTCATGAACACTGAGCACAATTTATCAATATGTTTTGTTGCCTTGAGTGACACAAATTACTTTCTAGGGATCTCTGCTTGGGGATCAGTCAATTCCCGGTGTTTTGTAAGTAGGGCATTTACCATCTGGCATATTTGTTTCATGTTAATGGAGAGTTAAGAACATAGATATTCATGTACTTTACTGATACTTTTATTTTTAACTTTCCCTTTCCCTCTCAATGAATATCAGTGTTCATGTTGACAGCATCTCTCGGAGAAATAAAAGATTGTTTTCCATATTCTCAAAATCTCTAACATAATGAAGTTTGCAAATATGTCAGAGAATGTTCTTATCAGTGATACCCAACCTTTTGTGAGTGGAAGTATCACTGGGGAGCTTGTTAAAATGCACATTATGTGAAACTATCACAAAAGCTTGGGAGGTTTCAGGATCTGCATTTTTATAAATTATCATGGATGATGCTGTCAAAGGTCATCCACATACAATTAATTTACTCAAAATATTAGTGTCTATGGCATAATCAAAAACTCTAATTTTATTTATCTATTTAAAAAAATTTTTTTTAATGTTTGTTTTTGAGAGAGAGAGAGGGAGAGAGAGCGAGTGGGTAAGCACAAGCAGGAGAGAGGCAGAGAGAGAGAGGGAGACAGAATCTGAAACAGGCTCTAGGCTCCACGCTGTCAGCATAGAGCCCTATGTGGGGCTGGGACTCACAAACTGTGAGATAATGACCTGAGACGAAGTCGGATGCTCAACCAACTAAGCCACTCAGGTGTCCCCTACGCTCTAATTTTAAAGCCATATTTTAAAAATCCATAAGATTAAAAGGACGACAAGAAGAAATCTTGGCCAAACTTCTAAACTTGCTAATGGAGAATTTTTCCTGTCTTTGAAGCTGTGAATGTAAGGAAGGTTACAAACTTACAATCTTGCTCTACTGTACTTTTTATTGTTGTTGTTGTTGTTTTATTGTTGTTGTTTTTTTATAATCCTTACTATCTGTATCAGGGAAGATCACCTATTGCTTTCAAAATTCAGAAATTATTTCTCTCCATGCATGTAAGAGCCAGAGACACACTGAAACGTGATATTGAATAAAATATTTGTACTTCAGTGATATCTTAAGGCTAAGGGATTACTCAAGAACAATTTCAAGGAAGTTCAACAGAGTTTGTGTAATGAAACCTTTGTATTTCATTAGAAAGCAGCAAATTTTTTATTGAGCAAACTCAATAAGCAAAAATAAACTCCAAATGGGTTAAAAATTTAAATATAAGACCTAAAACCATACAAATCCTAGAAGTGAGCACAGGCAATAATTTTTCTGACATCAGCCGAAGCAAACACTTTCTGGATATGTCTTCTGAGGCAAGGGAAGTAAAAGCAAAAATGAACTGTTGGTCTATATCAAAACAAAAAGCTTCTGCACAGCAAAGGAAACAATGAATAAAACTAAAAGCCTACTGAATGGGAGAAGATATATGCAAATGACATATCCAATAAAGGGTTAGCATCCAAAATATATAACTTATAAACTCAACACCCCAAAAACCCAATAAGCCAATTAAAAATGAGCAGAAGACAGGAATAAGCTTTTTGCCAAGAAAACATCCAGATGGCCAACAAACAAGTGAAAAGATGCTCAACATCACTCACCATCAGGGAAATCAAAACCACAATGAAGTACAATCTCACACCTGTTAGAATGGCTAAATTCAAAAACACAAGAAACAACAAGTATTGGTGAAGACGTGGAGAAAAAGGAATGCTCATGCACTGTTGGTGGGAATGCAAACTGGTGTGCCAACTCTGACAAACAGTATGGAGATTCCTCAAAAAATTAAAAAATAGAATGACCTATGATTCATTAATTGCATTACTGGGTATTTACCTAAATAATATGAACATGCTAATTATAAAAAATATATATACCCCTGTGTTTATTGTAGCATTAGCTAAAACAGCCAAATTATGCAAACAGACCAAGTAACCATGGATAGATGAATGGATAAGGAAGAAGTGGTGTGTGTCTCTGTGTGCGTGCGAGCGTGCACACACACACACACACACACACACTGGAGTACTATTCAGTCATAAAAATGAATGAAATCTTTCCATTTACAACAACATTGATGGAGCTAGATAGTATAATGCTAGGTGAAATAAGTCAGAGAAAGACAAATACTGTATGAATTCACTAATATGTGGAATTTAATATACAAGACAAAGGAAAAAGAGACAAATGAAAAAACAGACTTTTAACCATAGAGAACAAAACTGGTGATTACCAGAGGGGATGTGGGCGGGGGGCAGAGAATGGGTGAAATAGGTGAAGGGAATTAAGAGTACACTTATTGTAATGAATCCTGAGTAAAGTATAGAATTGTTGAATCACTATGTTGCACACCTGAAACTAATATAACTGGAATTAAAAAAAAAAAAAACTGGCTCTGTAAGTAAACTGTTCAAAATAAATTACTTGCTGGAATTGTAGAGGTTTATCATTTTGTATACAATATAGCATTAGACACAAAGTGAGGAAAGTAAGAGGGACAAGTTAAAAGAGATAACATGCATGTAATAGAGAAGTCCCAGAATTTTCATCATGGGAAAGAAGAAAGTTTAGAACAGAATACCCAGTGACTTAAAAAAAAAAAAAATACCAGAGATGAAGATGCCCACTGCAGTGGAATTAAAATAGCAAAGTAGGGGCACCGGGGTGGTTCAGTCAGTTGAGCGTCTGACTTCGGCTCAGGTCATGATCTCATGGTTTGTGGGTTTGAGACCTGCATCAGGCTCTGTGCTGACAGCTCAGAGCCTAGAGCCTGCTTTGGATTCTGTGTCTCCCCCTCTCTCTGCCCCTCCCCTGCTCACACTCGCTCTCAAAAATAAACATTAAAAAAATTTTTAAAAATAGAGTAGTGCAAATCCAAACTTACTACTAAAACTCAACAGACTATAATAAAATTTCAGGATACCATAAAAACTCTTAAAATACCCAAAGATAAAATAACAGAAACAAAACTGGCAAACTCCAAAGGAAACAAAATATATTCAAATTTCTACCAGATATGTCATATAAGACATTATTTAAAAAGTATGAAATTTTATATAAAAACATTTGGCAAGTTCTAATGAGCAACTATTGTGAACTTAAAATCTGACTCTCAGTCAAGAACTCACTCAAGTTGAGTAAGTATCTACAAACACAAAACGTTAAAATTAATTAAAAAAATGAACATACATATATTCATCCTTACAAACAGACATAAATATGTGTAGATTTTACATTCTGCAAGATTATACTTGAGCTTACCATAATAATAATAGAATGGTAATTATGTGAGTTGATGGATGTGTTCACCAACATGTGGTGACCATTTTACAATATATACATGTATCGTATCATCCTATTGTATACCTTAAGCTTAGTCAGTGATATATGTCAATTATATGTGCTATAAAGTGTAGCCATTGGGGGGAAAAATAATTCCAAAGGTAAAATAATTATATTCTATAATGGTCCATTACCAAAATGAAATAAAATTAACCAATTTCAGTTTAAATATTTAAATTAATTTTGTGTAATAGCAGAAACAAACTGCAGTTTTAAACTACTTAGGAATAAAAAATGGGAGAATTTAATATAAAAAATGAGAGACAAATACCTCACAAAAGTATATAGATGAAAATAAGCATATGAAAAGACACTGCATATTTTAATGCCATCAGGGAAATGCAACTGAAAACAATGAGGTACCTCTACTACAGGTCTACTAGAATGCTCAAAATCTGGAACAATGACAACACCAAATGCTGACCAGGATGTAGAGCAATAGGAAACCTCAGACACTGCTGGTGGGAATGCATAATGGTACAGCCACTTTGGAGGACAGTTTGACAGTTTTCTATAAAACCGAAGTTCTCTTACCATACAATCCAGCAATCACATTCTGTGGTATTTATCCAAAGTAGTTGAAAACTTACATTCACAAAAAAACCTGCATAAATATTTTTATAGTTTTTTTTCATAATTGCCAAAATTTGGTAATTCCCAAGATGTCCTTCAGTAGGTAAATGAATAAACAAACTCGAATACATTCAGATAATGGAATATTATTCATCACTAAAAAGAAATGAGCTATCAAGTCACAAAAAGACATGGAGGAATTTTAAGTGCATATTACTAAGTGAAAGAAACCAATCTTGAAAGGCTACATACTATATGATTTCAACTATAGACATTCTGGAAAATGCAAAAGTATGGAGATAATACAAAGATCTGTGGTTTCTGGGGATGGGGATGAGGAAATTAACAGGCAAAAACAGATGATTATAATGATATTATAATGACTGGTATATTCCATTACACATTTGTCCAAACCCACTGAATGTATAACAGAAAGAGTGAATCCTGAGGTAAACTATGTACTTTGGGTAATTATGATGTATCCATGTAAGTCCATATTTGTTTAAAAAAAAAGAAAGTACCATTCTGGTTAGTGATGTTGATAATGGGAAAGGTTTTTTATGTTTGGGAGCAAAGGGTATATGGAAAATCTCTGTACTTCTCTCTTAATTTTAATGTAAACCTACGACTTGTCTAAAAAACAATGTCTAAAAAAATCAGAAGTATGGAACCACAAAAGACCCTGTAATGTCAAAGCAATCTTGAGAAAGAAGAACAAAGCTGGAGGCGTTATATTCCCTCACTTCAAACTCTATTATAAAGCTATAGTAATCAAAACAGTATGGTATTGGCATAAAAACAGACATAAAGATCAACGGAACAGAAGACAGAGTCCAGAAATAAACTCTTGCATATATGTTCAGTTAATTTATTAAAAAGGACGCAAGAATATACAATAGTAAAGGGACAGTATTCAATAAATGGTGTTGGACTGGACACCTACATGGATAGTTACATGCAAAAGAATAATATTGGATCATTATCTTATACCACACACAAAAATTAACTCAAAATGAATTATAGGCTTGAATGTAAGGCGTGAAACCATAAAAATCCTAGAAGAAAACATAGATGATAAGCTCCTTGACACTGGTCTTGTAATAATTTTTCAATCTGACACCAAAAGCAAAGGCAACAAAATAAGGGGGACTACATAAGTGGGACTAGGGACACCTAGCTGGTTCAGTCAGTAGAGCATGTGATTCTTGATCTCAGAGTGGTGTGACTTCAAGCCCTACATTGGATGTAGAGCTCACTAAAACATAAATATATAAATAAAAAAATAAATAAGTAGCTACTTATTTAAAAAAATAAGTGGGCCTATATCAATCTAAAAATTTTCTGCACAGTAAAAAACTAGTGAAATGAAAAGGCAAGCTATAGAATGGGAGAAAATATATGCAAATCATATATCTGATAAGTTAATATCCAAAATTATATAAAAACTCAATAGAAAAAGCCAACAATCCCACTTAAAAATGGGTGGAGCATCTGAATAGACATTTGTCCAAAGACATACGTATGGCCAACAAGTATAAGAAAAGATGCCCAACATTTCTAATCATCAGAAAAATTCAAAGCAAAACTACAATGAGGGATCACCTCACACCGACTGGAAAGGCTATTATCAAAAAGAGAAGAAATAAGTGCTGGTAAGGATGTGGGTAAACAAAACCCTGGTGCACAATTGGTGGGAGTGTAAATTGGTGCACCCAGTACGGAAAACAGTATGCAGGTTCCTCAAAAAATTAAAAATAGAACTACTGTAAGATCTAGCAACTCCATTTTTGGGCATTTAACCAAAAACAAAAACACTAACTTGAAAAGATACATGCATCCCCACATTCACTGCATTATTTACATTAGCCAAGATATGGAAACAACCTAAAGTGTCCAGTGATGGATGGATTGATGAAGAAAATGTGGTCTATATACACAACAGAATGTTATTCAACATAAAAAAAAGACTGAAATCTTGCATTTGTGACAACACGGATGGACCGTGAAGGTATCATGCTTAATGAAATAAGGCAGACAGAAAAGACAAAAACCATATGATCTCACTTATATGTAGAACCTAAAATAGACAAACAAACCTAAGCTCATAGACACAGAGAACAGATTGGTGGTTGCCAGAGGCAGAGGGTTTGGGTGTGAGAAATGGTGAAGGGAGTCAAGGGTACAGTAATACAATAAGTAAGTCACTGGGATGTAATTTACAGCATGGTGACCATAATTAATAACTTTATTGTAATCGCTTCTCGGCCTTTTGGCTAAGATCAAGTGTAGTATCTGTTCTTATCAGTTTAATAACTTTATTGTATATCTTAAAGTTGCTGAGAAAGTAGATCTTAAAAGTTTTCATCACTCACACACAAATTCTGTAACTGTGGTGATCATTTTGCAATACATACAAATATCAAATTATGTGGTACAGCTAAAATTAACAAAACATTGTATGTCAACCATACCTTAATTTTAGAAAACCAGAAGCGTAACAAAAAAAGCTTTGAGATGTGAGATGCAACCAAACAATACTCACGGAAAAATTTATAGCTATAAAATTGACCCAATAAATAGAAAATACTTTCCCTTTCTTTTCTAGATATTAGATAACTAGGTAATTGCAGAGTCACACCAGGGATAGTACCATAAACATCTTCAGGGGTCAAAGTATAATTGAGATATAATAATATGATCAACTTAACAGATGTCTGAGCCGAGAAACAAATTCCTAACCATTCTTAATGTCTTCAGTTAGCAGACTGCTTCAGTCCATTGACTTAACTCCCTTTGAATAAAAAAGACACCAAATACACTCAAGGAAGTACCTGAAATCATATCAGAAGTACATACCTTAAATTTTCCCTTAATCTTTTAAAGCCACCTCCTGCTATCTACCATCATAACGTACACAAGAGAAAAGGAAATGTCCAGGTATACATGAGATTATCAGACACCAATTTTGAGATGTTAATTTCATAGAAATAAGAATTACTGTCATCTACTTCTTGCAGGTGTTTTGTGAAGGTCAAGTGATAAATGGGAAAAAACAATTTCTTCACTGTAGGCCCAGGGTGTCCCTGCATTAATCCCAGAGTTAACGCTTCACATACTTGGTTTTCAGTTGTAACTGTAATTGCCATAACATATTAAGTCTCTAAACTGAAGGCTAAGATCAATTACAAAGGAAAAAGCAAAATAAATGACCTGGCACAATTTACCCCACTCAAAATACAAGATTCAAAATAATAATGTAAAACGTAAAATCTCAGAAATTAGTGACAGAATAAGAGACTATAAGGATTGACCAAAAAAAAAAAAAAAAAAAAAAAAAAAAAAAGATTCTCATTACACTTATAATGAATTCTCCAGGCTGAACTATATTGAATATGGTTACTTCTTAGAAATTAATGGCACACTATTAGAAACATATTGGGATGTTGGCCTCATACACAGATGCTTTTCTGGGTGGACTTTCTCTTGGAGCAAAAACATTTCGCTTCTGGTTTATGGTATAGAACTATTATCTGAAAAAAGTTTTTGTCTTCATCCCATAAATAGAGAGCACCACGATAGGATTTCCTTTAACAGCAAAAATAGTCAACCAAATAAAACTCACACAAGTAATAGACCCAATATCAAACCTATTCAATATAACTCTTATCCAAGAAATGTGTTTTGCTAAAAATGAAGCAGCAATGGGCTAATCAAATACATACTTCGTTCTAAGTAGAATGCTTTATGTAGGGATGTTGTAGTGAAAACGAAGAGAGGAATAGGAAAAGCAAAAAAACTAGAAGAGAAGCCAAATTAGAGAGGGTGGAGAATAGATAGTGGAATAGAAATAACCATTCTCCTTTTTGTGATAATCATAACCTTGCACTCAATGATAATTTTACCAATTATGGACACAACCATAAACAATATATTTTAGTTTAGACTATATCTGACTTTTACAGTATGGATTTATTTTTTGTCTTGTGTCTTTTCCTTAATATTATTTTATGTGATTTTTCACGGTTGTTGCCTGTAACTGGAATTTGCTCATCCTTCTGTTGCCAAATAGTATCCTATTGTATGAAGAGACTAAATTTTTTTAAATCCATTCTGATGTGGGTAAAATATATATATATATATATATATATATATATATATATATATATATATATATATATATATATAGTTTTCACATTTTGGAACCATAATGGAAAGAAAGGATAGTATGAACAGTTGAGAACATATCTTAATTACATGAATACTTGAGTTTATTTAAGATATTTATGTAAGAGGGGGCCACAGGCTCTGGATATCTTTACTTACCTAGATAATGTTACATTATACCCAAAGAAGTTATACCAATTAATAGCAGAATAGTAAGAGTTGTCCTTGGTCTGTGAGCTCACTTTGGCATTGCTACCTGAGACTCTAGAATGTGCCTACTGTGATTACATTTTAATGGCCATTTTGATTTCCTGGAATATAATGTCATTAATTATTTTTAACACTTGGATTTACTCTATTTGTAGTAGCTTTTAAAGTCATTTGCCCATTCTTTAGAGTATATTTTAAAAAATTCTTTCACATATACTTCTTTCCATATTTTGATGACTTGCCATTTGTTGGTTCTATGTGTTGAAAAATACATGTTGAAAATACCTTCCTACACACTTGGCTTTTTCACTCCCACATTTTGGCTTTTGCACATACTGTCACATTTTCATTCTCTTTTTGGCATATGGTGATTAACTTCTTAATTTTAATGTACTATCTTTTCCTTTAAGATTAATAGTAAAGAAAATAATTTTTAATTCTTTATTATGGTTTCATTAAGATAGTATCTTATAATATTTTTTAACACTATAGTTTTTCTGTTTATAATGAATAACTGATTTACATGGAAGGGATTTATTTTATGGGCTGAGACAAGGACTCACTTTAATTTTTTAATGTTTATTTATTTTGAGAGAGAGAGAGAAAAAATGAGAGAGAGACAGAGAGAGAGAATGAATGAGAGAGAGAGATTGAGCAGAGGAAAGGCAGAGAGAATCCCAAGCGGGCTCCATGTTGTCAACTCAGAGTCTGATGTGGGGTTTGTACCCATGAACAGTGAGATCATGACCTGAGTCAAAACCAAGAGTCAGACGCTTAACTGACTGAGCCACGCAGGTGCCCCCATTTTTATTGTGTAATGCATTCCCACTATGATTTGAAAAGTCTACCTTTTGGACGGAACTTATGCTAAGTGAAATAAGCCATACAGAGAAAGACAGATACCATATGATTTCACTCTTATGTGGATCCTGAGAAACTTAACAGGAACCCATGGGTAAGGGGAAGAAAAAGAAAAAAAGAGAGAGGTTAGAGTGGGAGAGAGCCAAAGCATAAGAGACTCTTAAAAAATGAGAACTGAGGGCTGATGGGGGATGGGTGATGGGTATTGAAGAGGGCATCTTTTGGGATGAGCACTGGGTGTTGTATGGAAACCAATTTGACAATAAATTTCATATATTTAAAAAAAAGAAAAGTCTACCTTTACCCATTTTCCTCAGCGTTACTTCTGTCACCTATCTATGAATCTGTAGGTTTGTTTCTGTGTGCACAAGACTATTACATGGATTACTATATATGTGACAATATATTATAGAGCATGGCTTCATAAAAAGTCCTATTATTTCTAAAACAAATTCTCCATTTCCTTTACCCCTCCTTTTTTAGATTGGCCACTTGTTTGTCTTCAGTGTCAACTTAGTTCTAGGATTATTGGTCTCTCCTATTGTTCCAATCGGTATCAAACCCAAGGACTAGGCAAAATATGAGGGAACTGTTCTAAGGTTCTCCTTGGAGTCTCTTCTCTCTGGTAGTGGAGGTGTGGTTGATGTGAATTGAGAATTCTCACTTGGATGAGTAAAGGAATTGACTCTTGCGTGCAGTTATGGAAGGTGGGTCAGGAGACATCTATACTTTGAAGTAGCACACTACTGTTATAAACTGTTTCTGTCTTCATTATCTTAGTGTTTTGTAACGTAGGGTAGCTGTGAGCAAATTCTTGGTTCCTCATTTCTCCGCTTACCTCATTTTGCAAATTAGATAACTGAATTCATTTCAGTCTTAGTCCTAATGTACACAAATTAGTTTCTATCTTAAAGACAATGTTGAAAAATATGTTTTCTTAGGTACTTTAAACTGATGTTTTTAAATGAACGTATACATGTACATAAATTGCACAAGGCCCTTTGCATATCTGTCCTTCTGAAAAACAATCTTTAGAAATTGCTTTATTATACAAGGAACATTTGGGCCCCAAAAATTGCTTTTATTTAAGCATTGATAATTTTATGGTGAAATAATCCATGTATTTTTTCTCTTCAGTATATCCTTTGGCATTTTAATTATCATCCACTTCCCAGGAAGGTACACAACAGTAGTTAGTACACAACAGTAATTAATATAATGGTACGATCATATAGAATAAACGTAAGGTAACCAGATTGTTCCTGTTTTTGGACATTTTAGAAATGTATAAGAAAATCCATAAATTATTATGTGGTCTATTGAATGTAAATCTTTTAGAATCCAACTGTTATCAATGTGAGAATTATTGTAGTCTTTGTATTTTCATTTCTTAAAGAATACAATGCATACTAAAATAGACCAGACAAAATTGCTCATTTTGCCAAATTGGCTATTATCTATATATTTATTATACACAAACTTAGTTTCCTTTTTACTGGATAAAAACATTATATTCTGAAAAGCATATTTTTCACCCTGAAAATAAGTCAAAATATGCAAACTCAGTATATATTTCTAACTAGGGATCTATCAAAATCATCCATGGGACACCTATATTATAAACCACTAATATAAACATTTTGTTATCAATGTCAGCTTTTATCTCCCTGAAAATAGTCATCTTCTTGACTCAGAATGCTCTGTTACATTGCATCTTTTTAAAGTCTTGGATCAAATAGAAATACCATTTTAACATATTTCATATTTTAACCTGCCTGGGCTCAAAATGTGCTCATTTCTAGGGAAGAAAACTATAAATAATCTTCTGACTTTTTTACAAGGTTTTAAATCAACCACATGCAGAAAGCTGATAAGTAAGGGGAACAGAATAAATTGCAATCCTATTATGTTCTTTTTTTTTTTTTTAGTACACATTTCCTGGTAGTTGTTTATGATGTGTTATCTCCTGTTCCCAAACTGTCAAAATGGTGAGTAGAGATACACGGTGTGACTTCCACTGACTTTAACAGGAGTGGCTAGGCGATTTTTGACGTGCCAGTCATCTGGCTACACAGACAATAGGATTAACCAAAGTGGCTCCTGATATGACAAATGAAGGAGATGAATTTCTCATTCTAATTCTGCTTATGTCAAATGAGTTTACATGCAGAAAATAGTCAAAATCATGATATTTTTGAATTCACATTAAATCTACATTATATTTTTAAAAATCACATGGATTTTCATAGACTCTGACTAAAGAACAATCACTTAGGGAATAATTATTCTTTAAGAACTCTGAAATCATTTTTTAGGCAAAAAGAATCAACTAAAAAGGTAGAATTTGTTCAAATTTTAATGACAAAATTTCATACACAAAGATAAACATTAAATGTGAATACTAAAGTCAACTATAAACCAATCATTTCGTTCAGTTAAAATTAAGAATTACATACTACGTAGTATATAGTTACTTGTAGCATGTGATGCATGGAATGTAATGTGATACCATGGAATGTATATGAACTTTGGATTCAGGGTTTGGTTCAAATCCACACTGCCAGCACTATACTATACGTGTGGTAGTGGTGAAGTTCCTTATCCTTCCTGAATTAAATTTCTTCACTTGTAAGTGGTAATGACATCACCTATTATACAGAGTTATGAAAGTTACACAAAATTAAACTCACTGATGAGTTCAAGTCACCTTGTTCTTACTGGTAGTAGATGCTCAATATATTTGCTTTTTCCTCTCAGTGCCATATGTATTATGATACCTTTTTACTCCTTTTCAAATCTCACACACATATCTTATTTCATTTTAACAATCAACCAGCTATATTTTATTAAACTATTATATCTGTTGAGGGAAACTAAAATTTAGAAAAGTTAAGTCACTTACTCAAATATCATACTCCAGATGTGGAGTTAGGTTCTAGGATATAGCAATTAAAAAAAAAAAAGAAAAAAAAAGGACTAAATAATATGCTTATAATGTAGCAGGGAAACTAGCTTAAAACAAATAATTAGAAAAACAATTAATTAATGTTATAATTGATGTGATCAGTATGGATCCAGCTACTAAGAAAAAGAAAGTGGGATTTGAGACTAAAGCAGTTTACTTATTTATTTTACAGAACCTAACTAGACACAGGTGATACACGGCCATGCAGTGACTCCACAGTGGAATGACTGTCCCATATTCCCTCCATCTTTCTGTTCTATAATTTACAGCATTTTCTTTCAGACTGGAAGGACATGGAAAATTACGAAGAGTAAAATTTCTTTCCCTCAGTCAACTAACAGGAAAGAAAAGAGAAAAACCCTGAATCCCTATTAATCATTTAGACAAACAAAAAATCACAAATTTCAAATTAATGGCACAAAAGATATGTCATCTAAAGTCCAATAATACCATATTAAACACATCACTTTGTGAATATAATTTATACTATTTTAAAAATGTTCCAGCTCATATTGTCTCAGATAAATGATCAGTGCATTACTTTCCTACTGCCACTGTATAGTTAGCACAAACTTAAAGTAGCTTAAGACACCATAAAGTAGCATTATATAGTTCTGGAGGTCAGAAGGTTAAAGTGGGTCTTGAGGTATGTTTTCATTCTCAAAGCTCTTAGGGGAGAATCCATTACCTTGCCTTTCTAGCTTCTGGATATTGTCTGCATTCCTTGGTTCATGGCCCCACTCTCCAATTTCAAAGCCAGTAGCGAAACATCTTCCAACCTTCTTCTCTCTGTGACCTCTCTTTCTGTCTTCACATTTCCTTCTCTGACTATTAAGCTTCTCTCTTTCATCTTTCAAAGATCTTTGTGATTATATTAGGCTCACTTGGGTGATCCAGGATCATCTCTCCATCTTAAGGCCCTTACTTAATCATATCCTCAAAGTTTTTTTTTCCAATCCATCTAAGATACTATACTCATGGTTTCCAGAAATTAGAACATAGACATCTGGGGGTGGGGGACTATTAGTCTATTTACCACATGAAGTGAATTACACATCTGAACTTAATTTAACATATGAAGCGTGTAATAAAGAGTCTACATATCCAAACTTAGCCCAACAATTACACAGCTCTCCATTCAACAAATTGAATGTTGTCTTAGATTTATGTCTCATTCCTTGCTTTATTAAATCTTGAAACATCCTCTTTGTAAAATTCATCTATTATTTATTTATTTAAGCTTTTTTTAGGAATAAAAAAATTCAAATTCTATCTTGTTACATGCTTTTCGATAAAGCACATAATTTTGTTTTTTTTTTGAGAGAAAAATATAGTTGAATGTCCTGTAATTAACATATTGATATTGCTTCAACTGAGACAGAAATGCTTATGTCTGCCACAAGGGTTTCTCTAAAGTACCCACTCCAATATAAAAGTTTATATATTCATTACAATTCACAAACTCTTATAGAGTAGAGCAAAGCCTATTGGACCTTAAATTTATCTCCATTATCTTTTTTCAATACTAAAAGAGGTTATAAAATGTTAGACTATAAAGTTATTTGCACAATGACCTAATCCTGCCCTGACCTCATGATATTCTTCATCTAAGTGATTCCTCACAAGTGGAATCTGCTTAGTTCTAGAACCCAACATGCATAGTTAGTTGCTCAACTCATAACACAGGTTAATCTCATTGCTCATTGTTAACTATCCATTGAAAAACTATTTTTGGGAAAACTAATGAAAATACCACATGTGCAAATAATTTTTAAAAGTTTAATCATTCATGGGTGACCTGTCTTAAGCTGTGAATCCTGCACTTAAAATAGTATGTGAGACATTACAATATGTAGGCTTTGGAAGCTGAGCAATTCCACAGGGCTATAATAAACACTAATTGCTTTGCAGTTTCCAGAAAACATATGTAAATAATAATGCTAAAATGGTTTACAGTTTTTCAACAATTATTCCATAGATGACTAGCCACATAAAATTTTTTTTAACTTCACTTTATTTTCCATTTAATCTATTTCATCTTTTTTTAACCCTAAGCTAAACTTCATATTTATCTCTCCTGAAGCAAAATAAACTTAAAATGGTAAAATATATTTAACTCAGAGTTTAGGTGGAATGAGAGTGGAAAAGAAAGAAATGTAAAGAAAATGATATTTAAGTTGAGAATTCCCTAGACAATAATAAAATTTAAATTAAATTTATATCACTTTGTTCTACCTGAACTCCACTGGGAGATATAAAACTCTTCATATACATAAGGACATGCAACACTATTCGTGATATTTTTCTGCCTAAAGAAAAGTACATAGAAAATACATGGGCAAAATGGTGAAGCACCCACCATAAATTAGAAAATCAGGAATATTTATTGCAAGGTAGCACATAAAAGATATATGCTGCAGGCATTGCTCTAAATATATAACTCATTTTAATATCAGACTTCCAGGTTATAAAAGAAAATAGAAAGAAATTATATATTGTGTACAGAACTCTTTCTTTCTTCATTCATTCATTTAATGAACATTCATCGAAGAAGGACTACCTATATGTTAAGCACTGCTCTAGGTGCCAAATGAAACAAAGAAGTTTATGACTCAATTGGTGAAATATAAAATAAATAACTAAACAAAATAATCAAAAGATAATTACAAATTTAGATAAGTTCACTGAAAATGAACAAGGCTAGTGAGCCAGGGAAAGAATTACGTAATATAAAGTTGTAGAATTTACGCTGAAACCAGACAGTGCATAATTACCTAGACGATAGCAGACTGTAACATTGCAAATGGTATTCTTATATTTGAAGAAATGTGGTCGAAGTAAATAGAAAACATACATGGAAACCAGAGAAGGAGAGTCCCTAAGATGAAATGTGGCATTTGTTACCTAATAGCTCCAGTAGAGAATCAGTGAATCTTGCTGTTAGTACTGAAGTCTCTGCAGAAGGGCATAGTTTTTTTTCCATAATGTCAGCTCCATATTTGTTTTTCTCTCACTCATACCCTAAGAATAATTCTGAGCATAGAAGAGTTAAAAATAAATATATGCAAAATAAATAAATGAAATAATAAAAGAATGTTTTACTGTGGTCTTAATGAACTCTTCCTCAAAATTCCTAATTTCATGTTGTGTATAACCTAAGCTCATCAAGCAATCTTCCATATGGTGCTTCAGATTTGTCTTATGAAGAGAAAAATTATCGTTTCTCTGTCAATAAGTTTTCTCACAGAAGAGATTTACTCATTTGGCTTATAAGCTTAAGCATTTTTTATTGGGTTAGTACGAATCAACTCCTCCAAAATTAATCGACACTTGTATCTTGGGAAACTACAAAATTTGATGAACACTTTACTGTACAAGATACAAACGCTATTCTTAAGAGAAAACGCAATGTGTCCTAAATGACCCTATTTTATCATAAGTTTAAACATCAAGTTTTGAAGGGAAGACATCCCCTCACTATTGCTAGCAGGTACTTCCAGTATTCCCAAGCATTTATTAATACTAAACCTGAATTACAACATTATGAACAATGATGACCTCATCTACTGTCTATACCCGTGACACTACATATGCAGAATATGATCTACTCTGTTTCTTTACAACTTCTATAAGGATCTGATCAAATATAAATATTTGATAAAGTCGTGAGAAAAAGGCTAATTTGGGCAAAAAAATACTCTGTGTAATTGAGAATATATTCATGGTATATAAGAAAAGTTGACATATCATGGACTTGAATAAGAATTTGGATGATGATAGCTAGCATTTTACAGGGCTTTCAAGTGCATTCCCATATATCATTTGGTCTTAACAAACTCCATATAGTAGTCAGGATACAAGATATTATGCACATTTACAGATGATGAAACTAGTACTCAGATTTATAATGAGTGCTTTTAGAGTGCAGTAATACAGGGAACAAAACAGCAGATTGGAAAAGGCACAAGTTTTGAATTTGATAGTTCTATGTTGAAAGCACAGCTGATAAACCTAATTAGCCATGTGGCTTCATCAACTTGTCTTCTCAGAGTTTACTTTTTAACTCTCACCTCTGGATTAGAGGTAATAATACCATTCCTTATTTGTTTGCTAGGAACGTAAGAGGTAAGGCAAGTATAGACTTGGCACATTAGAGTCATTTATTAAATGCTCATTGCCTTTATTATTAATCATACTCTGAATATTGTTATTAACTCAGAACCTTCATTTTATATAAAATGTTCCTTAATTAAGAAATAAAAGGTAAAGACAAAACGAATTCCCATTTTCTCACTTTGGACATGCCAAAAAATAATATGCAACATAATTCTTTCATTCACTCTATTTTAACAGCATTACTGACGTATAATTTATGTACAATAAACTGCACATTTAATGTTGACAATTTGGTCATTTGATTTATGAAATCATCACTGCAATGAAGAGAATGAAGATATCTGCCAAATAAACCCAGTAAACATTAATTCTAAAAACATTATATACAGCTAATGTAATAATGTTTTTCCATAGGAATTATATTACCACTTTTACTTGACTCACATCATTTCTTTTTTATGTCATTTCTTCTAAACTGAATTAGACTTTACATTCTTATTATCTATTCCATACAAATTCTACCTGATTTTCTAATATATGAACACACACCCACACACAATTGTTTGAAGTTGTTAAAAACACTGTTGTATCATGTTTAACAGACATCTCTACAGTGACCTGAGTAGTACAGACAATTCTCAAAAATAAAAAGTGTGTTCAGAGGCATTTGAAGACTGATGCACTGACTTCTTTATCATGCCATCAGATACCCAACCTTAGGAGGTACTTCTGTTTTTAAGCCTGTTAATCTATTGTCACAAGTTGGCTGCTGTACTTCTAGGCAATGCAAGAAATTTGCAAAAGGGGGAATTGGAATCACCTGTGATTCCTGAGTCATGCTTTTCCTTTCATTAGGAAAGCAAAAAGTAAACTAAAAACCACCAATGTACTTTCTTTTGGGACTAATTAGCTAGAAATGGGTCTTAGGGACACCTCTGAATACAGGGAGTAGGAGAAAATGAGTTCCCAGCAAAGGAGAAAAAGAATGTCATGGTTGGATTAGGTCGATAATGATGCGACAATTGCATAGGAACAGTGCCACACTTAAAAGATCTTGGATCTTCTAACAATAAAGAACGAATGGAAAATAGAGACAAAATTGGCATGTCTGTCACAGTTATACTGTATCTCTATGTGAAATCTAGGATTCATGAGAAGATGAAGTCATAGGAGTATTCAAAATGAGGCTTGACTTTTTCTAATACAATCATAACTGTTAACTACTATGGAGTATGAGAAAACATGACACATAAGTACTTAAGAAAAAAGGATTTTAAAGCATAAAAGAAAACTGCTATTAGTAGAAACAATATAATTAAAATTTTAAGAGGAAATATGTGAAATATATGAAGAAAGTGTTAAAGTGACATATTTTTTACGGAAAAGGAATAAAACATCATAATACCTCTTCAAAAGTAAATAAAGTAAAACACGATTTTGTTAATATAGCCTCACAGAGTATTAGAGAGAGAAAAGTCCCACTTTCACCATTGTTTCTATTCTAAGACCAAAGCAATTTTTTTCTTTTTTTTTCTTTTTAATATGAAATTTATTGTCAAATTGGTTTCCATACAACACACAGTGCTCATCCCAACAGGTGCCCTCCTCAATACCCATCACCCACCCTCCCCTCCCTCCCACCCTCCATCAACCCTCAGTTTGTTCTCAGTTTTTAAGAGTCTCTTATGCTTTGGCTCCCTCCCTCTCTACCCTCTTTTTTTTTTCTTCCCCTCCCCCATGGGCTTCTGTTAAGTTTCTCAGGATCCACATAAGAGTGAAAATATATGGTATCTGTCTTTCTCTGTATGACATTTCACTTAGCATAACACTCTCCAGTTCCATCCATGTTGCTACAAAGGGCCATATTTCATTCTTTCTCATTGCCACGTAGTACTCCATTGTGTATATAAACCACAATTTGTTTATCCATTCGTCAGTTGATGGACATTTAGGCTCTTTCCATAATTTGGCTATTGTTGAAAGTGCTGCTATAAACATTGGGGTACAAGTGCCCCTATGCATCAGCACTCCTGTATCCCTTGGGTAAATTCCTAGCAGTGCTATTGCTGGGTCATAGGGTAGATCTATTTTTAATTTTTTGAGGAACCTCCACACTGTTTTCCAGAGTGGCTGCACCAGTTTGCATTCTCACCAACACTGCAAGAGGGTTCCTGTTTCTCCGCATCCTCTCCAGCATCTATAGTCTCCTGATTTGTTCATTTAAGCCACTCTGACCGGCATGAGGTAATATCTGAGTGTGGTTTTGATTTGTATTTCCCTGATGAGGAGCGACGTTGAGCATCTTTTCATGTGCCTGTTGGCCATCTGGATGTCTTCTTTAGAGAAGCATCTATTCATGTTTTCTGCCCATTTCTTCACTGGGTTATTTGTTTTTCAAGTGTGGAGTTTCGTGAGCTCTTTATAGATTTTGGACACTAGCCCTTTGTCCGATATGTCATTTGCAAATATCTTTTCCCATTCCGTTGGTTGCCTTTTAGTTTTGTTGATTGTTTCCTTTGCTGTGCAGAAGATTTTTATCTTCATGAGGTGCCAATAGTTCATTTTTGCTTTTAATTCCCTTGCCTTTGGGGATGTGTCAAGTAAGAAATTGCTGCGGCTGAGGTCAGAGAGGTTTTTTTTTCCTGCTTTCTACTCTAGGGTTTTGATGGTTTCCTGTCTCACATTCAGGTCTTTCATCCATTTTGAGTTTATTTTTGTGAATGGTGTGAGAAAGTGGTCTGGTTTCAACCTTCTGCATGTTGCTGTCCAGTTCTCCTAGCACCATTTGTTAAAGAGACTGTCTTTTTTCCATTGGATATTCTTTCGTGCTTTGTCAAAGATTAGTTGGCCATACGTTTGTGGGTCTAGTTCTGGGGTTTCTATTCTATTCCATTGGTCTATGTGTCTGTTTTTGTGCCAATACCATGCTGTCTTCATGATTACAGCTTTGTAGTAGAGGCTAAAGTCTGGGATTGTGATGCCTCCCGCTTTGGTCTTCTTCAAAATTACTTTGGCTATTCGGGCCTTTTGTGGTCCCATACAGATTTTAGGATTGCTTGTTCTAGTTTCGAGAAGAATGCTGGTGCAATTTTGATTGGGATTGCATTGAAAGTGTAGATAGCTTTGGGTAGTATTGACATTTTGACAATATTTATTCTTCCAACCCATGAGCACGGAATGTTTTTCCATTTCTTTATATCCTCTTCAATTTCCTGCATAAGCTTTCTATAGTTTTCAGCATACAATCTTTTACATCTTTGGTTAGGTTTATTCCTAGGTATTTTATGCTTCTTGGTGCAATTGTGAATGGGATCAGTTTCTTTATTTGTCTTTCTATTGCTTCATTATTCGTGTATAAGAATGCAACTGATTCCTGTACATTAATTTTGTATCCTGAGACTTTGCTGACTTCATGTATCAGTTCTAGCAGACTTTTGGTGGACTCTATCGGGTTTTCCATATATAATATCATGTCATCTGCAAAAAGTGAAAGCTTGACTTCATCTTTGCCAATTTTGATGCCTTTGATTTCCTTTTGTTGTCTGATTGCTGATGCTAGAACTTCCAACACTATGTTAAACAATAGCAGTGAGAATGGACATCCCTGTCGTGTTCCTGATCTCAGGGAGAAAGCTCTCAGTTTTTCCCCATTGAGGATCATATTAGCTGTGGGCTTTTCATAAATGGCTTTTATGATGTTTAAGTATGTTCCTTCTATCCCGACTTTCTCGAGGGTTTTTATTAAGAAAGGAGGCTGAATTTTGTCAAATGCTTTTTCTGCATTGATTGACAGGATCATATGGTTCTTATCTTTTCTTTTATAAATATGATGTATCACGTTGATTGATTTGCAAATGTTGAACCAGCCCTGCCTCCCAGGAATGAATCGCACTTGGTCACGGTGAATAATTCTTTTTACACGCTGTTGAATTCGATTTGCTAGTATCTTATTGAGAATTTTTGCATCCATATTCATCAGGGATATTGGCTTGTAGTTCTCTTTTTTTTACTGGGTCTCAGTCTGGTTTAGGAATCAAAGTAATGCTGGCTTCATAGAAGAAGTCTGGAAGTTTTCCTTCCCTTTCTATTTTTTGGAGTAGCTTGAGAAGGATAGGTATTATCTCTGTTTTAAATGTCTGGTAGAATTCCCCAGGGAAGCCATCTGGTCCTGGACTCTTATTTGTTGGGAGATTTTTGATAACTGATTCAATTTCTTTGCTGGTTATGGGTCTGTTCAAGCTTTCTATTTCCTCCCGATTGAGTTTTGGAAGAGTGTGGGTGTTTAGGAATTTGTCCATTTCTTCCAGGTTGTCCAGTTTGTTGGCATACAATTTTTCATAGTATTCCCTGATAATTGCTTGTATTTCTGAGGGACTGGTTGTAATAATTTCATTTTCATTCATGATTTTATCTATTTGGATCATCTCCCTTTTATTTTTGAGAAGCCTGGCTAGAGGTTTATCAATTTTGTTTATTTTTTCAAAAAACCAACTCTTGGTTTCATTGACCTGCTCTACAGTTTTGTTAGATTCTATATTGTTTATTTCTGCTCTGGTCTTTATTATTTCTCTTCTTCTGCTGGCTTTGGGGTGTCTTTGCTGTTCTGCTTCTATTTCCTTTAGGTGTGCTCTTAGATTTTGTATTTGGGATTTTTCTTGTTTCTGGAGATAGGCCTGGATTGCAATGTATTTTCCTCTCAGGATTGCCTTCGCTCTATCAGAAAGCATTTGGATTGTTGTATTTTCATTTGTTTCCATATATTTTTTAATTTCTTCTCTAATTGCCTGGTTGACCCACTCATTCTTTAGTAGGGTGTTCTTTAACCTCCATGCTTTTGCTGGTTTTCCAGACTTTTTCCTGTGGTTGATTTCAAGCTTCATAGCATTGTGGTCTGAAAGTATGCATGGTATGATTTCAATTCTTGTATACTTATGAAGGGCTGTTTTGTGACCCAGTATGTGACATATCTTGGAGAATGTTCCATGTGCACTCAAGAAGAAAGTATATTCTGTTGCTTTGGGATGTAGAGTTCTAAATATATCTGTCAAGTCCATCTGATCCAATGTATCATTCAGGGCCCTTGTTTCTTTATTGACCATGTGTCTAGATGATCTATCCATTTCTGTAAGTGGGATGTTAAAGTCCCCTGCAATTACCACATTCTTATCAATAAGGTTGCTCATGTTTGTGATTAATTATTTTATATATTTGGTGGCTCCATATTTGGTGCATAGACATTTATAATTGTTAGCTCTTCCTAATGGATAGACCCTGTAATTATTATATAATGCCCTTCTTCATCTCTTGCTACAGCTTTTAAAGTCTAGTTTGTCTGATATAAGTATGGCTACTCCAGCTTTCTTTTGACTTCCAGTAGCATGATAGATAGTTCTCCATCCCCTCACTTTCAATCTGAAGGTGTCCTCAGGGTAAAATGAGTCTCTTGTAGACAGCAAATAGATGGGTCTTGTTTTTCTTATCCATTCTGATACCCTATGTCTTTTGGTTGGCACATTTATCCCATTTACATTCAGTGTTATTATAGAAAGATATGGGTTTAGAGTCATTGTGATGCCCATAGGTTTCATGCTTGTAGTGATATCTCTGGTACCTTGTCTCACAGGATCCTCGTTAGGATCTCTTGTAGGGCTGGTTTAGTGGTGATGAATTCCTTCAGTTTTTGTTTGTTTGGGAAGACCTTTATCTCTTTTTCTATTCTAAATGACAGACTTGCTGGATAAAGGATTCTCAGCTGCATATTTTTTCTGTTCATCACATTGAAGATCTCCTGCCATTCCTTTCTGGCCTGCGAAGTTTCAGTAGAGAGATCCGTCACTAGTCTTATAGGTCTCCCTTTATATGTTAGAGCGCGTTTATCCCTAGCTGCTTTTAGAATTTTCTCTTTATCCTTGTATTTTGCCAGTTTCACTATGATATGTCGTGTAGAAGATCGATTCAAGTTACGTCTGAAGGGAGTTCTCTGTGCCTCTTGGATTTCAATGCCTTTTTCCTTCCCCAGATCAGGGAAGTTCTCAGCTATTTTTTCAAGTACACCTTCAGCACCTTTCCCTTTCTCTTCCTCCTCTGGAATCCCAATTATGCGTATATTATCGTGTTTTATCGCATCACTTAGTTCTCTAATTCTCCCCTCATAGTCCTGGATTTTTTATCTCTATTTTTCTCAGCTTCCTCTTTTTCCAAAATTTTATCTTCTAATTCACCTATTCTTTCCTCTGCCTCTTCAATCCAAGCTGTGGTCGCCTCCATTTTATTTTGCAGCTCATTTATAGCATTTTTTAGCTCCTTCTGACTGTTTCTTAGTCCCTTGATCTCTGTAGTAATAGATTCTCTGCTGTCCTCTATACTTTTTTCAAGCCCAGCAATTAATTTTATGACTATTATTTAAATTCACTTTCTGTTACATTGCTTAAATTGTTTTTGATCAGTTTGTTAGCTGTCGCTACTTCCTGGGGTTTCTTTTGAGAGGAATTCTTCTGTTTTGTCATTTTGGATAGTCCGTGGAGTGGCAGGGAATTGCAGGGTTCTTCCTCTGTGCTGTCTGGAGTAATTTGGATTGGTGGGTGGGGCCTCAATCAGACCTGATGTCTGCCCCCAGCCCACTGCTGGGGCCACAGACTGGTGTGTCCCTTATCTTCCCCTCTCCCAGGGGCAGGTCTCACTGTTGAGTGGTGTGGCCCCTGTCTGGGCTACTTGCACGCTGCCAGGCTCGTGGTGCTGCTTCTGTGAGATCTGGTGTATTAGCCAGGGTGGATCCGCAAGGTGCACAGGGGTGGGAGGAGCAGACTCAGCTTGCTTTGCCTTCGGTGGTCCGCTTCAGGAGGGGCCCCTCTTCTGTGGGCCTCTTGTCTATGCTTGGCTCTGGAGAATCCGTTCTGCTAGTCTTCTGGCCGATGTGGGTGGAATCTAAGTGATCAGCAGTACGGGGTGAGCCCAGCATCCTCCTACGCCACAATCTTCCTCCCAAGACCAATGCAATTTTTGAGATAAAGAAAAGATAACAAAACTAGCAAGATTATGTCTATAATTAATAACTGTTAGGTAAAAAGAGACAGATGGTAACAACACTTATGGTGAGCATAGTACAACATACAAGGTGTTGAATCACTATGTTACCTGAAACTAATGTAACATTGTGTGTCAACTATACTCAAAATTATTTTTATTTGTATTTTTTTTCTTTAATGTTTATTTATTTTTGAGACAGAGGAGACAGAGCATGAATGGGGGAGGGGAAAAGAGAGAGGGAGACACAGAATTGGAAGCAGGCTCCAGGCTCTGAGCCATCAGCCCAGAGCCTGACACAGGGCTCGAACTCACAGACCGCGAGATCATGACCTGAGCTGAAGTCAGACGCTTAACCAACTGAGCCACCCAGGCGCCCCTCAAAATTATTTTTAAATTGTTAAGCAAAAATAAATAAGAAAATATTTAAAATGTATTTATGTTATTTTCTTTAATTATATCAAACGCAATTTTAAAAAATGATAGGTAGTGTATTTCAAAAACAAATCAAACGCTAAGTAAATCTTAGTAATGGTTATTCATTTAGATTTCCAAAGTGTATCCCACAGCACTTACTTAAAGAATTAACAAACATCAAATACTTCTCACTAGAAGACAAGGTTACACTTAGATAACATTTTAATAAATCCAACTATGCTAAAAAAACAAACAATTTTTTAAAGAGCTAAGCAGTTCATGACTGAGTGACACTGACTCTGACCAGGGTGGCACATTTATATTTTAATACCTATTTTTTCAACTCTGACAATACTGTTGGAGTCAAATCATCAACTCAAGAGTATCATTAAATGGATGAAATTAATAATGGCAGCACAAGCACTATTAAAATGAAAGCCCAATAAATATAATGTTGTCTGGGAGAAGTTAAGCAGACCCAATACTGATTTCAGAAACATTTAGCCAATATGATATGTGGCTAAGTTTTAAAAATGGGAAATTAAACCATAATAAGGAACATGATTGTCAAGTTCATATAATTTCCTATATGGTCTCATTAACAGGATCTATGAATGAATAAGTACCATGTCCTTATATCCCTCAAGAGATTACTTTTCCTATACAGACCTAAATGCAAAGCATCTTGTGTATAATCTATTATATATTGTATGTAATATACTGTTAAGGACTGAATTGTACCCCCTCTCCCAAATTCATATGTTGAAGTGCTAACTCTTAATATGACTACATATTAGAGGGTACAGAAAGGGTCTTCAGGAAGTAATTAAGATTGAATGAGGTCATAAGGTTGAAGCCCGTAAGACTATGGCCTTGTAAGAATAGGTAGAGATCTCTCTTTCTTTGCATTCTTAGAGGAAAAGTCATGTGAGGACAAAGTGGTGGTCTGCAAGCCAAGAAGAGAATTCTCAGCAGAAATTAAATTGGCTGGAAACTTAATCTTTGCCTCCAGAATGGTGAGGAAATAGATTTCTGTTGTTTAAGCCACCCAGACTATAGTATTTTGTTATGGCAGTTTGAGGAGAAAGAGACAGGCAGCAAGAGCGTTAGATTTAGAGATACTTTTTTTAATAAAAAAAAGAAAAAATTAAATAACAATACCAGAATAATAGGGTTTTTAAATAAGGAAAAACAAAATAATAGGCTACAGAATAAATGCATAAGTATTATGTAATACAAAGCACAGAAAACTTTAGCCTGGTAGAATGCCTTACCATTTCTTTGAAAACTAATGGCATATAGATATCTATTGTGAAAATTAATAGAGGAAAGCTTCAACAAAATGGACTTGGAGGGCTAGAAGGGGAGGCTGGAAGAGGGAGACTTAGGTGGATTACTGGAAGAATTATCAATTAGGAATCCCAACAGAACAATCCTAAACAGGTAAGAACCCTCAATTTCAGGTCCCAACAGGAAAATTGGGGCACCTGGGTGGCTCAGCTGGTTACTTGTCCAACTCAGGTCATGATCTCATGGCCTGTGAGGTCGAGCCCCACGTAGGGCTCTGTGCTGACAGCTCAGAGCCTGGAGCCTGCTTTGGATTCTGTGTCTCCCTCTCTCTCTGCCCCTTCCCCACTCACACTCTGTCTCTCACTCTCTCAAGAGTAATTAAAAAAACATTACAAAAATTTAATGAAAAGAAAAGAAAAGAAATCAACAAGCAACTCAGCTAATGAGAAACTGTCATCATTGTGAACTCTTACTTTCTCTAGTGGATTTTTCTTCAAAACAACACCTCAACTTTCTCCTCCTCCTCCGTAAAATAACATTTCTCTCCTTCTTTCTTGAATTTGCCTATGGTTTTGCCATAGCTTTCATGTCCCAAACTGCAATTCTCTATTATTCCCAAGTAAACCCATTTTTGCTGGTAAAATAACGGTTATATATTTTTAAGGTTAAAACTATTATAAAAGAACGCATTTATATAAAAGTTATAAGACTTTTTTTTTATCACAAAGCTACTATATATTGTGTGGTTGTACAAATATTTCATCAAGATTTTCAGAGAACACTGCCAATGATATTCTTATTTATGTTCACCTCTACAATACACATTAAAATATATTTTTAAACCTTACGAAACTAGAACTGAGCTAAAACATTTTTTTAAATTTATTTTGAGAAAGAGAGCACAAGAGAGCACAAGTGGGGGAGGGACAGAGGGACAGAAAGAGAATCCCAAGCAGGCTCCACACTGTCAGTGCAGAGCCAAATGCGGGGCTTGAACGCACAAACCATGAGAACATGACCTGAGCCAAAATCAAGAGTCAGACACTTAACCGACTGGGCCACACAGGTGTCCCCTAGTTTCGTAAAACCTATATAAGTATCTCTGTGGGAGAGGAGTATAATCAATACACAGTAGGGCTGAAACAATGTACCTGCAGGGTTTGGGGTACAAGAGAAGAGTAGTGGATTAAAGTTTGACTAAAAGTGTCCATAAGAAAAGAAAATGTGTCCCAGGTTCATTAGATCCTTTCATTTGTGAATGAGTAATATGAAAAATACAGATTGCTGGCATTTCCATTGTTGTATGAAAGCCTGCACAAAGCTGTGTGGACTGAGGAAGTAGAGCAAACAAAATAAATCCCCTTAAATGGAATTGAAAGGTATATCCACTGGCTCAAAGAAAAGATCTGTGATTTCCCGTTATCACAACGGATCCAATTTGCCATTTTGTAATCTAATAGCACCTGAGTGAGCAGGGGCCTAGACTGAGAAAACTACAAAATGAAAGAAAGAAATTCCTACTCAAAACAAGAAAAGCTTGTAAAACAAAGTTAAGTACCAAAATGGAACTAATGTTAATATAAAATCATTTCACATAAAATTAAAGCCACCAAAAAAATAATTTTTTGAAGAAAAAAGGCAATTAAAGACAAAAATGCATAATTTCATCAGAGTGTTAGGGCCAACTAAGATTTGTAGAATTGGTTTTTATTCGAGGTGGAAAGAATAGACATTTTCATGTTTATAAAAATCTGGATTGTTACTACCTACAAAACATAACCAGAGAAAATTTTATGAGAAATTCTGAATGAAGAAAAATGACCCCATATGAAAAAAAAAAACAAAAAAACAAAAAACAAGATACAAAAAATAAAACAAAAATACTGTGCAAACATATTAACAAAAATTTTTTAAATTTTTTTTAAGTGTATTTTTTGAGAGGGGGGGTGGAGGGGCAGAGAGAGAGGGAGACACAGAACCTGAAGCAGGCTCCAGGCTCCAGGCTCCAAGCTGTCAGCACAGAGCCCGACATGGGGCTTGAACTCACGAACTGTGAGATTATGACCTGAGCTGAAGTTGGACACTTAAGTGACTGAGCTACCCAGGTGCCCCAAATGTATGTTTTTATTTTTTTTTAATGTTTATTTTTGAGAGACAGAGTGTGAGTGGGGGAGGGGCAGAGAGAGAGGGAGACACAGAATCCGAAGCAGGCTCCAGGCTCCGAGCTGTCAGCACAGAGCCCAACGTGGGGCTGGAACCCATGAACCGCGAGATCAGGACCTGAGCTGAAGAACAAAATATTTAACATATTGACTATTAAATATAATTATAAATCGTTTTCCTTGGGACGGGTACTCACTGAAAGGGGGAAAAGGCAGGATCATTGGAGAGCTAGGAGGAACATACCTTGTTTTGGGTATTAGTTTCATCAATCCATGGTAAATCAAACATGCAAAATATTCTGTCTGCATATTCCGTGTCAGTAAAGTGTTAACACAAATGACCATCTCTTTCTGCCTAAAAAAGAGACTATAAAATCCTTGACAAAAAATAACACTGTGTGTGCTGGGGGGGTGTGCATGTGCACAATGGCAAGTTCAACCGTGAATCATAATAGGCTAACCTCTATGTCATGTCAGAGGGTAAAAATGCCAAATCAATTTAGATTTTAAAAGGCAATTTTATATAAGTATATATGAAATTACTTAAGAAACATTTTAGTAACCAATATTAAAACTTAAATAAAGATATCAGTATGTGGAAAAGGAGGGGGCAATGTAGAAATTTTAAGCCAAAGATTTAGGAAAGAAGGAAAAACTAATAGAATTTTTTTAAAACTGTAACTAGAAGAAAATAAGATTTTAGAAATATATCAAACACACAAAAAAAGAGACAACCTCATTCATGAGAAGACAACTGTTATCAGCTATAGGGTGTTTACAAAACACACATATAAAATTAATAAATTATATGTAATTTTCTTTCATGAAATTGTGTGTACATTATCATGCAGAACTATTAGAATATTGTTTAACTATATATAGTTAATATTATAATATTGTAACAGTATTTTAATACCATTTGTTTACTATCATGCTAAGCTGGAAAGCAAAAATTATGATTTCTGTCTTCTTTGCAGCTACGGCCCCACATGTGATATAGGTTTTGCCAAATCAGGACAGATACATGAAACTTAATTTTAAAATGAGTTTCATGGAAATCCTTGCAGGGTGCCAAACGTTAGTAATGATACCCAAAATCATGGTAGAAAGGAATTTCTGAGGAATCTAGCAGTTGAGGAGGCATTTTCCTGAATCCATCATTTTTAATTATTCCAAGACAGCCATGTCCTTAAGGAATCATTGTGAAAATGGTTTTGAAAGGTCAGCCTAATTTTTTCTCTTTCCTCTGATGGGGCTTAGGGCAGGCTGCCCTGAAATATGCTAAAGTGGCATATTGATTATTTTGAATTAAAGTTACTTGAGAAGCAGCTGGTTCAAGTGGCACACTCTGACCGTCCTCTCTGTCCCCCTGAAAGCAGGAAATAAATCTCAAGTGACAGGTACCCTCCCTGCAGCAGGAGGTGGAGTCACATCCTTGTATCCTTCTCCCCAGGGATACAGGATACAGCCCTAAGAATCTAGGTAAACAAACTCTGCTTAGTTTCTTCACTAATTAGTACCTAAGCCTCAGTTTTCCTTCTCAGTTCTTCACAAATTTATTGTTTGTCTAAAAGGTATATGGACATCTAACCTCAGTCACTTCTTGGGTCCCATATCGATGAGAGCATACATATGAAATTATTTTTCTCTCCTGTCAATCTGTCTTGTGTCAATTATTAGACCAGCCACAAGAATGAAGAAGGGAAGCGGATACTTCCCCTCTTCTGATCCCTTCCAAATATATCTGTATCTATATCCTTTAACAAATACTTCTTTGCTTGAAATAAGTATAGTGTAATCTGTCATATGCAACTAATCTCCCAATAATAGACTAGCATACCATAGCAAAAGAAGGCTGGAAAGGACTTGAATGTGGATATTCTCTGTTATGGGCTGAATTGTGTTCCACCGAAACTCATATGCTGAAGTCTGAACTGCTACTATCTCAGAAGATGACTATTTGGGGATAATTCCCTCTTAAAAAGACTCTGAAAAGTAAGCCAGCCATTAGGGTGGGCCCTAGTCACTATGACTGGTGCACAAGTAAGAGCAGGAAATGTGGACAAAGACATGTACAGAGTAAAAACCATGTGAAGACAACAGGAAGAAGAAGCCCATAAAATCAAGAAAAAAATGCTTCAGGAAAAAACCCGGCCGACACCTTGATTTCTGAATCCTAGAACTTGGAGAAAACGTATCTCTGTTATTCAAGCCATCCAGGCTGTGGTATGTGGTTTTGGAAGTCCCAGTCATAGCAAATTAATACACTGTCCAATTCTTCACACAACTTAGTTATTTCTATTTGAAATTCAAGAGACTCCACAAACTATTCAAACTAAAGGGAGTTCCAAAAATTTGCATCATAAACAACAAAAACCATCCTTCTACATGAGAAGAGAACATTAAAAAATGAGCTGGAACAAAATGATTCTATTCCAAAGGGTTAAAAAAAAGTATATATTATTTATGATAAAATCCAGTAATATACTTGGAAAATATTAATGTTTAAAATGTAAACACTTTATGAAAGACATAAAAGAAAAACTGAATTAAGGCCCAGATGAGGCACGTTCACAGGTAGAATTACTGATTATCATAACGATATACAATTTCCCAAAGGATCCAAAAAATTCAATACAATAAAAATAGAATTATCAGAGTATTTTTAATTTTTAAAGACTTTGAGAAAAGCTAAGATAGTTTTAAAAAGGGAAACAATAACTTAAAAAATTAATCCTAAATAATATTCAAATAATCCAAAAGACAAGCAGAACATGAGGAGCAGTGAAGAAAAATTAACAAGGGATAGGCACAAAACAGTAAATGGTAAAATGTAATATGCCCTAAACAATAATTATAGCATATGATATAAATACTTATCTGTGCTTATATATACACACACATATACAGAATTATTTGCTGTTTAAATGAGATATATTTTAATATAAAGATACAGATTAAAGACAACAAATAAATGAAGAAAGGTGTATCATTCAAATTGTAAGCAATAGAGCTAAAATGGCTACATTGATATCAGATAAAATAGACATCCAGGCAAAAACTATTACGGGAATAAAGAGGAGTATTTTGTAATTACAAAAGGGTCAATTCATCAGTCATAAATATGTACGCACCTTCCACGGAACTGGTAACATTCTTAAAAATTTATTCATCAGGTTATAGCTACTCATATTCTCATTTTATCAAATGAGAATAAAAAATAATTTATTTTATTTTAAAATAATAAATTCTTACATAGTAAAATAATGCTGCATTATTAATATAACATAACTGTATTTTCAAAAACAAAAATTTAGAAGTTTGCTTTATTTTTTTAAATTTCTTTATCATATAATTTAATAAAGACAATCTAGGTTCTTACATCAGCATCTATATTCATCTGTTGCAATTATGTTGTTTAGTTGGTTGTATATGAAAAACATCTGGCTTTACACATATATGATGTTTATATAGAAGAAGTCTTTTAATAACCATCTTAGGTAATGCTAGATATTCTTTTTTGACACTACATCAAGCCACAGCAAGTACTAGTACCTTTTAAATTTCATCGTAATATGAAAACTGAAGCCATATTAGTGACATTTTTAAATTAACACCCAATGCTTCATCTTGCTTATTAAATGGACCTTTTGAGAGTTCTTGATGGTCTACCTGGACCACACTTTTGAGAACCAATGGACTATACACAAAAAAACAGCAAATATGGGGGCACCTGGGTGGCTCAGTTGGTTAAGTATCTGACTTCAGCTCAGGTCATGATCTCGGGTCCGTGAGTTCAAGCCCCATGTTGGGCTCTGTGCTGACAGCTCCGAGCCTGGATCCTGCTTTGGATTCTTTCTCTCTCTCTCTCTCTCTCTCTCCCTCTCTCTTCCCCTCTCTGTCCCTCCCTGCTCGTGCTCTCTCTCAAAAATAAACATTAAACAATTTTTAAAAAAACAAACAGCAAATATGTAGACTGTCTGATGGACATTATCAACCCACCATGATGAAATTAGTATTTGGAATACTATACCCAACAATTGTATAATTCACAATCTTTCCAAATGTACATGATATATTTATTATGGATTAATCATCTTCTTGGTCCAAAAATAACAAATGTAGAATGATTATACAATATTTCTCTAACCACAACAGAATTAAATTAGAAACCAATACCAAGAAGATAGCTAGTAAAATACCAAATATTTGATAAATTCAGAAAATAATTTTCTATATAATCCCTATACATAAGAAGAGTATAGGAGAAAAATTAGGAAAAAATTGAATTAAATGATAATGAAAATAAACATGAAAATGCATGGTGCACAGGTAATTGAAGGCATGAAGGAATATTTTTGGTTATATGGTTATTACTTTAAAAATATAAATTCAATGATGTACATTTCCACCTTAAAAGCCTAAATAAAGGAAAGTGAAGAAAACCCAAAATATGTGGAAGGAAGGAAATAATGAAATAAGATCAGAAATTAACATGTATCATCAAAAGGCAGTCTACTGGCAGAATTCCTTCTTCTGGGGAAGAGGTCAATCCTCTTTCTCTTAAGGCTTCTAACTGATTGGATGGGACCCAGCCACAGTATGAAGGATAATCTTATTTACTCAAAGTCTACTGATTTACATGTTGATCTCTTCTAAAAATTACCAGGATAACAACATCCAGACTAGTGTTTGACCAAATATCTGGGCACTGTGACCTAGGCAGGTTGATACGTAAAATTAACCCTCACAGTGCATTTTTTTGTAAGTTTTACATTTAAAACATTACAAATAATTATTGAACTTTAGCTAAGACATGAATGTCAAAGTACTGGATGAGATTGGATGAGTACTGGATGAGATTTTAATTTCTGCAATTTACTTGCAATGTATCAGAGAAATCTGGTGAAAGGGTATAAGAACAATGGGGAAAAAGATTAATAGATGTGATAAAACAAGTACTATGGAAGGTTAGAATTTAGGTTGTAGGTGTATGGATGTCTATTGTAAAGACATTTCATGGTAGAAGCAATAATTTATGTGTTGAGCATATATTTCAGGGTCAAATTAGTGGGTAAAGGACTTAGAGGAAGAAGAATCAACATGGGATCATTTAGTCATCTCACATTTGAAGCATGACCTCGACAAATGAGAAGAATACGGAAAATCAAAGGGAAAATATTGAGAAATAATTCTTAAGGTAAACACTACTGAGAAAAAAGAATGGATACTCTGCTGGAGTAAATATTTATGTGGGAAAATGGCAATATTAATATTCTTCGTATCTATTCAATAAAACCTATACGGGTTAGCCTTCCATTTAAAAACCTGAGAGATCTGAGCCCCTTCTCCTCTCCAACATTAGCCTCTATGACTTGCACGTATGAATCACTTCATCTATTGATCAAATTAGACTCCAATTGAAATTTTGTAAAGATTTCTCATCTGTAGACCTCTCCTCAACTTACTGAAACATTCTAGAATAGTTTCTTCTCTCCTGCAAAGACTTTCCTTATATCAATAATCTGTAACAGCTTAAACTAATATCTCATCTGATTTCCCAAGATGCTCAAGTTATTCCTCTTTCTAGTGACTAAACCACTTAATTTGTATTATTTTATAACTTTTGTCATTTTATGTTTTGATTCATTTTTGTTATTTCAACCACTTATTCAATTACTCTCTCTCTCTCTCTCTCTCTCTCTATATATATATATATATGATCTTATTTGCTCAGGAACTGTGCCTTATTTTTCTTCCTTCATAATTCTCACTGTTCAACCTTATCTACTTTATATGGTAAAAAAGTATTTAGTGGGTCTGTTAGTTTTACCACAAATATAACAAAATAATACATTTATTATTTCATGATCAGAAGTTCAGGAACAGCTTAAATGGGACCCTGAGCAGTCAGGGTTTAACAATGCAGCAATTAAGTTGTCTCCTAGGAATGTGATCCTCTCTGAGATCCTCTTCAAAGCTCACGTGAATGTTACCAGAATTTAATTCCTTGCATCTATAGAACTTATCGTGACTTGTTTCTTCAAGGCCAGCAAGTGACAGAAAGTCTCTAATTTCTCTTTCTCTAGTCTCTAGATCCTCTTTTATAGGGCAGATTCAACTAGAAAAACTACCTTTTGATTTGCTTAGAGTCAACGTATTAGAGATCTTAATGACATCTGAGAAATTTCTTAACCTTTTACCATATAATAGAGTATCATCACAGGAGTGACACCCTCCCTACCCACTTTTCTACACCCTATGAATAGAAAAATGTTGCAAGTCCTGCCTTCAGTATAGGCTTGTGCAAGAGTGTGGGTCATTAGGGGTATTCTTAGAATTGTGCCAACGTTAGGAACTAAAAAGTAACACTGTTATGTGTATAATGCATTCACAATGTTGACAGACCCACTGCTGCAGTTGCATATATTATATCATTGAACAGATTGGCAAGGAATGGACAACGGGTTTTCCCAAAGCACTCGGTACATATTCCTGTCACAACACTATAAATGTGAGAAAGAACAGGGACTCAGGTCCCCTTAATCCTATTCACACCAAATCTGCATAACTTGATACCTCAAACCCTATGCCCCTTGAGTAGTAGATCTCCCAGGATAGCTAAAACTCTATGCCCTTCAGTTAGCATATCTTGCAGGAATGCAGAAGCAGGATGCTTACTGAAAGGAGGGACTGGACTACAAAGACTGGTGCACACCTAGTCAAACCAGTATATGTCAAGCTGGTCCCAGTGCTGAACTTACACTGACTTTTTCCCTCATTAGAATACAAAAATCACACGAGGTGGAGATTAACATATTAGACATGTGACACATGAAGAAACATGATCATTAAGCGTGCAAGTGCTAATAAATCCCCACCTCTACATGCTTAGACATCACCCTTTTCTCACCTAAGTGTCTTTAACAAACTCTCCCTGACCTCTACTGGAAGTGTCAGCGTGAGGACTTTCCTTGGTGATGCTTTGCTTCTACATAAACTCCAATAAAGCTTAGCCTGAAACTCCCATCTGGCCTCTTACTTACTTACTTACTTACTTATTTATTTATTTATTTAAATTCAAGTTAGTTAACATACAGTTAGTACTGGTTTCAGGGGAAGAACCCAGGGCTCATCCTAACAAGTGCCTTCCTTAATGCCCGTGACTCATTTAGCTCCTCCCCTACCCACCTCCCCTCCAGCAACCCTCAGTTTCTCCTCTTTAAGGGTCTCTTATGGTTTGCCTCCCTGTTTTTATTTTATTTTTCCTTCCCTTCCCCTCCCCTATGTTCACCTGCTGTGTTTCTTAAACTCCACATATGAGTGACCTCAACCGCAGTAACTTCTTACTAGACATGCCTCCGAAGGCAAGGGAAATAAAGCAAAAATGAACTAGTGGGACATCATCAAGATAAAAAGCTTCTGCACAGCAAAGGAAACAATCAACAAAACTCTTATCAATTTCTATTGTTTAGAGAGTCCAATGGCCAGCTTTCGATCACTTATTTCCCAAGAGTTCTTAGTTTCTTAGTATAGTGACATGTTTTTAAATGTCTTCCAGTGCTTAATGATACGCCTGGTTTATAGTAAGATTTCAATCATGGAAAATAGATTTATATGTAAAATGTGTAAAATATTAAGAATGATCTTTGGAGGGAAAACACTGCATGTTAGCTTATGTAGGATGATAAAGGATTTCTGTAACAGAAGATACTGAGGTCTAAATTTCTTAGCATAAAATTTTAGTAGACTAGCTACAACTGAAGGCATTTCTGCACTCAGACTTATTTGCTCTTTATAAAAACTTTTGCTCAATCTTGCTAACGTGTCGGAATCTGAATAACGCCATATTTTTTCAAATTAAAATAGCATTTTGTAATATCAATGGAAACAGAAAGAAGTATCCATACTACAAAGAAATTTCCTAAGGGCATAATGTATTTATGGCTCAAAGGATTTTATATTTAAGGGTTTCTGACTGATTTACAATAACAGTCTATGCTTAATGAGCTAACAAAGCACTTAAAAGCATGTTTTCTCACCTCCTGCATGCAATGAGCAAATAAAAACAAAGCTCCAAAGGGAAAAACAGTATTGGCCTTTTTTCTTTGTTGTGGCTGGCAGAAAGTAATTGGCTGAGTCCCAATTCATAGAATGTTAATGCTGCATTTAAACAGCACATTAGCGCATCCCTTCTATAGAAGAGAATATATTGCCAGTATTCTCCTCTTGTGAATCCCTTCTCTTTGTATCATAACATAGTTGTAAATATAAGTATGGCAGAAAAAGTGGAGTGAAATTGTTCCATAATGTGTTATATTTTTTCATGAATTGTTTATTTTATTAAAAGCAAAACAGTTTTGCAGAATCATCTTAAAGAATCTGTGGGCAAATTTTATTATATGACTTATTTTAAAATTCAGAATTGATGTTTAATTACCATAGCAAATTCAATTTCAAATAGGATATATATGTATTGAAAGGGTAATGTGGTGTACAACTAAAAGATGATGTTTGCAGTTACTAGATCAAATAAACCAACACTTAGAGCGTTTTATTTTTTAACAATTACATTTTTATGAAGCTATTACAAATGTCACTGGCTATGTGAGATAAAATACTCATTCAGGCAAAGAAATTGCTCTGAATACAGTCCACCCCCCCAGACCTATTTATACAAATTAAACAAATATTCATCATTATGAGTGAAATGCTTCCAAGAACACAGAAATTGAGTACAGACTGGTGGTGTTCAAACCTGGTTTTGGTGGTTACTAGTCATGTAAGCCTGAGCGCATTATTTAAACATTCCTTGCCTTGGTTTGTTTGTAAAACAGAGATGATAAAAACACCTGTACTTATATAATTGCTGTAAACGTTCAATGAATAATTACATATGAAACATGTAGAATATGCTTCATGACAAGCTGTGTAAGCATTTTAAATACTATATTGTTTTGCTTAGAATGTTTCATATGTGTAGATACATGTTCTAAATCCTAAAATAAAAATTTATAATGTCATTTTACACTTCAGTGATATCACAGTATAGCAATACCTAATACAATAGGAAATACACAGATCAATAATAGCAATTTTAGTATATGCTCCTCAAACACATTATAGTAAATCCTTATGCCTAAATTGTAGCAAATCAAACACTCTGCAGATCAAGATGCTGAGGGTAAGTACTGATTACAGACTTGCTTCTAAGTCACACAAGTAAGTGACAAAATTGAGATCAACTTTGGTTTCCAAATTCAAACTCTATACTTCTTATTCTACTTGAAATATGTAAATGGAAACTGCCATATTTTTATTATTATTGTTTTTATTATTTTGCTACACATAAAATGCATGGTGATGAGTGCTCCTTTATTTTAAAACTAGATTCTTACAGTGAAATTTTAATACAAAATGTATGAAGGGGGGTAATTTTTCAGTTAAACAGGAATCACAACTGAGAAGGGTTTTATTTTAAACACAGACTTTCGAGTTGAACATATTCAGTTGAAATGAATTGAACATATTTTATTTTCCTACACATGTAATGAAATAGAATATTTTTATTAACAAGCTTCACCACTGAGACCTGAAAAGAACGGCAAACATAAATTGCTTAACTTAAATTATTACATTTTATGAACTCTGTATTGAGAGTAAAGACTAAACAGAAAAAAAAATATTCCACAAAATTGGGCCTAAAGTTAATAAAAAAGGTTTCTGGATATTGCTAAACATAAAAAAAAATGTATATATTAATCAATCATATGGGTGTCAGGAACACACTTCTGATGCATATATACATATATACACATGTGAATAACTCCTCTCGCATAGTGACTAATGGAAGTTTATTCTGTTCTATTTTTTGACAGTAGCTATTAGCTTTGCACTGTGAAAATATAAAAGAGTACATTTATAGTTTGATATGGGAACACACAGTAATCATGGTTCTTTCAAAGAGGGATGTTCTACTGATATTACTTGCCTCTGCATAAACAATCATATTGAACTACTTTCTGCTCTTTAATATAACGACATTTAGTACAGTCTCTAGGGAGCTAAACTTGCCAGATGCACCTTGAAAGAGAATAAAGGACGGTAGAGAGCTAGGGCATAAGTTAGTTCTTTGACATAAGAACCCACCAAACACCGTTCACCTGTATGGAAAGAATAGTCTCATTTGTAACACAAACATTGGGTTCACCACTTACTATTATCTGAACCTTTTGATTCTGTTTAAGAAAAACTAACAATTCTAGGAAGATACTTACATTTATATTGTTGATTTATCATGAATAAATGTCTAGGTAGGAAAACTACCATGCATTTTATACCCCAAAGTTTCCAATGCTGAGGGGTGTGGGATGGAGTGTGGAATACAGTGTGGAAAAAAATATAAAGGAAAAGTATATTATTTAACAGCTGAAAAAATTAGCTTTGTTTTTATTTTTATTTATTTTTATTTTTTTTAACATTTATTTGTTATTGAGAGACAGTGAGAGACAGAACATGAGCAGGGGAGGGGCAGAGAGAGAGGGAGACACAGAATCCGAAGCAGGCTCCAGGCTCTGAGCTGTCAGCACAGAGCCTGACACGGGGCTCAAACTCACAGACCAAGAGATCAGGACCCGAGCCGAAAGTGGTCGCTTAACCGACTGAGCCACTCAGGCGCCCCAAATTAGCTTTGTTTTTAAAAAGTCTTAATAAAATTCTAAAAGAACAGGGAAATCTAAGAAGGTTATTAGGCAAGTGCCAAAAGATATGACAGAAGTTAAATACTGCGTGTTTCTACTTTTGAGAGATAGGAGGTACAAAAGAGAAAAGGCCAAAAACCAGAGCAAATAAAAAAGTTATAGCAAGATGGTAAAATCTTAGAAACCTAGGAACTCTCTATCCTAGTAAGATAAATGAGGAAAATGAGGAAATTTCTCTCTTTCACAACCAAGCTTAATGTTAATTTCAGATTGATCTCCTTTTCCTCATTTTCCTAACCTCATTAGGCTTAGGCTTTCAGTCCTATAGCACATGCAAAGTGGCTCTCCTTGATGTCAGGAATAACGAGGACTGTATGATACAACTACCGAATCAGGCACTCTTGAAAGTAGAAAGGAAATGATTAATAATCAGGCGAGGCAACAACATAAACCAGGATCTTCCCAGTCAAACCTGAATCCTTGACATCATCTTATTAGATTTCTAAGCAGTGCTGAACACTGTTGCCAACTTCTCTTGCGGCACTCCCTGCTCAGAGTCTAAGTGTACTTGTCTCCTGCTTTTCCTTCGCTGTTCACTAAATTTCAGTCATCTTTGTAGGATTACCTCTTTCCTGCTCACAAGGAACAGGAGTTTTAGGACCTCACCTCTTTTCACTTCATGTGCCAATGACATAACCCTTTCACTCACATTTCTTTGGCAGGAATCATATGGCTCCAATTAAACACAAATGCTCTGCTTGTGGTCTAGAAGTGTGCTAAGGCAGAATCAAACATGGATATGTGTATTAACTGGCATTAGTGAATTATAGCTGCTACATCAATTATATTACTAGGACATTTATAACAGTGCTCTAGGAGTTATACTTGGCTCAGACATGCCCAAAGTCTCGGAATTCAACTATCTGACAGAACATGAAATACAATTTCATGAGCCAGGATTCAGCACTCAGTGTTTACTAAGTACTAACAAGAAATAAGCATCTCTTTAGATGTAATAAGATTTACTAAAAGTTTGTAGCAAGCAATTAACTATTTGTCTACTGACTGGAAAACAAAACAAAAGAGCCACATTAGATTAGAACAAGTACTTAATGCCCTTTACAGAAAATTTCTGCTACAAGTTCCTGGCCCTGGATTTTCCTATACACTAGGTTAATTGGACAATATAGTTATATTGGCAATCTTGGAAAACAGAAAAGAACATCTCTGAAGTCACTGATTTTTGAAGTGGGAGAAGATTAATTAAAACTTACAAAATGAACACACATAAATTTGTGGGATGCATCTGGTTTCACTGATAAGTATGAAATGTGTATAAAACTTTTTGGTGAATTCCAAACAACCATTTCATTTTCCTAGAAAACTTTTGTTGATTTTTGCTGACTTTGGTATCTGTAGCTATTATATGGTTGCACTTGATAAGAGGATACAGTTCTGACATGAATGTTCCTGATATTTTTATTTACATTCATGAATAAGGGGAAAGCAAAGCAGCTAAGATAAATGTCGGAACTTCTGTTTCCAATGACAAAACCGTATGCTTAACAATTTAGCATAAATCCTCATAAGCCGAAATACCAAGGGTTGGTTGTATTTTGTTTACAAAATGTTCTGATACTTGTCTTTTCTCAATCTATCTTTTTAAAACTTTAATTCCATGTCAGTGTATAAATATCAGCCTCATTATGATTTATCGCTGAATAATATGAGAGTTTCATTAATTAAACATTCTAATATTGATGAACATCCAGTTGTTTCTGGCCTCATGCATATATTTTTTTTGCCTTATCTATATTTTTGACCAGGTTTTTTTCTATCAGTATAAAACTTGCTGGTTCATAATGAACAAAACAAAACCCATAACTTTGTCGGCGTTATTAAATAATAATTTAACAAGGTGTCATGCTCCTATGTAATAATATTGATTTTCTAACACATAAGATAGTTCTGAAATGAAGTTTTATCCTCCTGTATATTATTTGACCGTTAGTTCTTATTGTGACTCAGATAAACAAGACTTGTTCAGGCAATGACTTGGTTCGCAGAATGGAGACAGGAGAAAGAGGGAGAGTGAGAAAGTTGAGAGAGAGAAAGAGAGAGAGAGAGAGAGAGAGAGAGAGAGAGACAGAGAAAGAAAGAGAGAGAGAGAGAGAGAGAGAGAGAGAGAGAGAGAGAGAGAATTTCTACCCAATATCTTAACAAGCTGATCGGTGTAGAAACTTTTCAAAAAATTACAACTTTCATTGTCTATTACTTTAATTATTGTGTGCCTGAGCTACCATTTAGCAAACTGAGTTATACCCGGCATGGTTGTGATTACTTTGATACAACAAGGAAACCATTCCACATATTTTACAATTTAAGACTTAAAAAAAATAACTGTGCTTTCTGCATCATCTCAAGTTAAATGATGCATCTGGAAATTCTAACACAGGGAACTCTCTCTTCTGTTCAAATATGGCTTGACTGATGTCACCCTGCCTCAAGTGTATTACTTAAAAAACAGAGTGCAAAGAGAACAGCTGTCAGGGTGAAAAGTCTAAACACATTTCTGCAAAGTAACCTAGTGCTGACAAAATGCATTTAATCATGCTGAAGCTTCATGAAATTGAGTTCATTATGTTAGGATTGTTAGTAATTATGGCTACGAAAAAACATTATTTATATCCAAACTATTGAATAAGGCAACCATATAAAGCTATCTAAGGAGATGTAAATATTTTAATAAAATGGGTTAATAAATGTTTCTTTCAGCATTTCAATTTTTTTTCAAGAAGCTGAATTAGGAGATCCTTGACAACTCGTTTATTGCACTGCAGTCTGAAATTGTGAGAGAAGACGGAGCCTGGTACTCTGAGCATTGACCTGTTTCTTTTTCTTCCCTGATGAACTTAACAACCTCATTTGTTTTCATGGGAATTTTGTGTGACACCATGAAGATAATTGTGCCATAGCCTGAGATAAGACATTGAAATCTATACCCCTGAGAAGCTACCAGAATTCACTTAGGGGAATAAAAACTGATTTTCTGTATTAACATTCAACGGTTTCCTCAGTACATTCCAAGAAGTTCGCATCTTTTTACAGAATAATTAACTCCTAGAAAGATACCTCCCAACCAATAGTGAAATATGTCAACAGGAAATACAATTAACAATCACAACACATCCATTTACTAAGTATATGGAGAAGTATCAAGTAAATATTGGGATAAATACATTCTGCAAGGTAGCAAAACAAAGCTTTATTTGATAATTGCATTTATACTGTAAAATAAAGGCAATCATATTTTACAGAAATGAATTTAACATCATCAGACAGCATTTTACACATTTTTATTTCTCTGGAGATTACCCTTTGACAAATATGGGATGCTGCATTTTAAATTTATCTGACATGTGTATTGGCTCTAAGTCTCTGATTAGGAGAATTTTTTATGAAATATAACTTTCTTCCCATACTATATTTTCCTTGTTGAGGACATTCAAGTAATGCAGTAGAACACCTTTAACATTAATTAATTAACATTAATGTTAATTAAAGTTAATGATCCAAGCCATAAAAGGCTCTTCTTTTCTCACAGTGTCCCTGAGGTCTCAGTGAATGTTATTAGCAACCATTTCATTTCAGTGACTATAACTACCAACCGACTTACTTCCCACCCAGTTGTTTCATGGCTGACATATGTGATGACATATTTTGACATGTCACTCAGAATCATTTCCTCTTTAGTGTTTACAGATGCTTAAGCAAACAAAAACATAATAAACAATGCCAGTTCTCTCAATGTAAGCCTCTTCTCATTATTTGACATCCCTTATACTTTCATATGCAGGAATCGCTGCACTGTTACCAGGAGAGACCCTGAAAATCATTCCTCCTTATCTTCAAGAAACTGTCTTCATGTCTGTGAAGAATGATATGCATTGCATTTTTCACATCCAAGAGGCAGGTTCAGATCCTGGTTAAGGTACTCTTGGATATGGCAGATTTCTCCTTTTGCGGTCTTCATCCCTGTATTCTGAAGCTTATTCCAAAATTTTAAAGGTTCCCTTTTCCATCTTCTCAAAGAAGATAAAGGGCTTCATGTAACCACATTCCAAAGAGCTCTTGTCTGACATGTGGAAGTTTCTGAGGTATGCAGATTACTTTGTAGCCTTTGCTAACCATCAAAAATTTAAAACAGTTTCTGAGGAGCATGTAATCCAAAAATGAAAAAGAAATGAAGGAGGGAACAAAGGGGGGAAAGGAAGAAAGTTAAGATAGAAAGAGAAGGAAAGTGGAGATGGAGTGAAAAGGAGAGAGTAAATGCAGAGGGCAGGAGACAGATGAAGAAAAAAGGTGAGGGAGTTTCTGGGGATGGAGAAGAGACCTACCCCCAACACCACACATAGTGAAATAAAGCATGTAAGTTTTCAGACTTTAAAACCAGACTAGTTGGATTCACATCTGAGTTCCACAACTTTATGACCAAAACATGGTGAGAAGGTATTTAACTTCCTCAAGCTTCATCTTTTTCAATTTAAAAAGGGAGGGACAGTACTACATTATGGTAAGCATTATTAAAGAAAGACCCATTGATGTGCGTAGTCTCTGCTCAAGAGGAAGGAACTAGTCCACATATCTTTGTGCCAAACGCATAGATACTTGTTGACTGCTGAGCGATTTACAGACACAGGTTCATTTCAGTTTACTTTAGCCACACACAGAAAAATGATTTTTCCAGGGACTTGTATGACACACTATTAGAGAAGTAGGAAAGATGGATAATTTGTCAGAGGATAAAGTTTCTAATGTACTCTTCTGTTTGCCGTATAATCTCCTATCTTCCTTTAACCTGACACTTCTTCATCTCAGAGTGATAGATCAGATCACCCATGATCTGATGATCATGCTATCATTGTATTTTGTTCCTCTGTTATACACTATCTTCTTACAGAATATTATAGAATGTGGTTTCCTGGGTTTGACTATCTTCTTCAACATTTAATATATTGAGAGTTCATCTTAAAAACTGGGACATAAATATTCTTTTCTGAAACTTTCAGTTTTAGAAAAGTGATAGTTCACCAAAAAAAAAAAAAAAATAAACCACATGTGGCTGTAACCCATATGTTCAGCTGGCAGCCTCTGTCAGTGTATAGATTTGGGTGATATTACATTGAGTCCCTCCTTTTCAAATGGGCTTCCAAATCCCTCCTAAAGATATTAACTCCAACATGCACATCTCCTTATATTTCCCCATTATTTTGGACCACCATGGATTATTTGCTTCCTTTGTCCTTTAACTTAACAGCTCTGTCGTAATATTCAGATTTCCACAGTTTAAATATATATATATGTTTCTCAATGAAAGTTTTTTAGTTTAATGGACTTTGGTAGGGGTTCAGAATATATTACTTCCAAACATGCCACTTTGGCACACTGATTATTTTGAATTGAAGATACTTTCAAAACAGATAGTAAGAGAAAGACATTCTGAGTCTCCTTTGTTCCCCTGAAAGGAGATAAATCTCCCACACATGAAAGATATCCTCCCTGTATCAAGAAGGTAGAAGGTATACTTATCATCAGAGACAGAGAACTGAGCACCAAAAAGGTTATAAATAAACCTTGTTACTTCTTTCTCATTTTACTAAACCTGGCCCAAACCTCTCTGTCTTATCAATTTTTCATAAATGTATTGGTTCTTTGTCTAAAACATATAAATGTTTCCTGCTCTGGTCACTCCTTCACTCTCATATCTTTGTGGGGCTACTATACGTGTGTGTGTGTGTGTGTGTGTGTGTGTGTGTGTGTGTATATATATATATATATATATATATATATATATAAATTTGATCTTATCCTTTTATCTTTATATTAGGGAGTGAGGGTGCCTTAGCCAAGAACCTAGAAAAGTACAAGGAAAATTATTTTCCTCTTCTGCATTTTACTTACAATTTTGAGATTCTCCCAAGGAGTGGAACTAGTTCATAATTCATAGTCTTTAACTATCCTTTTGAGTCCCTACACTTTTCTTACATTCCTATGTTTTATCTCCATTGCCTCCTTCTGAAACCAGCCTTACAAACTTCATACATGATCAAGATAGCAGAGAAAACAGACCAGTTTCCAAAACCCATTCTGTACCACAATATTTAACGTATTTAAAAACTGTCCAGGACTTCCTAACAAAAACATGATATCTACATACACACATGTCAAAAGAAAAGAAACCTGAATAACTGTGATTCACAGCATATATGTTGTATGGGATAGTCATTAAATGTTAGCTAATTTTAGAAAAGAATATTCATTTGTCATTGAAACATTGAGAAAAAGACTCACAGGACATCCCTGGCCCAAACCCACTCCAAACCTAGCTTCCTACCAAGGCAGCCCTGACTTGTACCCACTATAGCTCCAGCCATCCTGACAAAGTGGCCCTGGCACAGAACACCTCAGAACCCACTGAGCCCACACCCAACTCACTGCCATCAAGGAGGCCATGGTGCAGAGTGCCCCAGACCCCACCCCCCCTCCCCCCACCCATACCTGCTCCTGCTGTTTGATCCAACCAAGATGGCCCCACACAGCAGACCTGGGACCAACCCCCACAAACTTCATTCAACCCACCAAGATGGCCCTAGTAAGGCGCAACCTAGGATCCCAACTGCACCTGCTCCAGACCCAGATGGCCTGCCATAGCTGTCAGGCACATGCAATCTGATCAGGATATGTTCCTATAAGAGGCCACTCCTTCAAGACCAGGAAAGGCAGCTGTTCCACCTCATTCATAGAAATAAACACAGAAAGTCAAACAAATTATGGAGCAGAAGAATATATTCCAAATAAAAGGACAAGATAAAACCCCAAGAAAAGACCCTAATAAAATGGAAGTAAGTAATATACCTGATAAAGATTTCAAAATAATAGTCATAAAGATGCTTACTGAACTTGGGAAAAAAATGGAGGAATACACTAAAAACTTCAAAAAGAGAAAACATAAAAAAGAATCAAAGCTGATGAATACAAAATCTGAAATGAAAAATACATTAGAGGGAATCAAAAGTAGATTAAATGATACAGAAGAGCAGATCGATGATCTGGAAGACAGAAGAGTGGAAATCCACAACAGAACTGTAAAAAGAAAATATTTTTTTACATGAGGACAACTTAAGGGGCCTCTGAGACAATAATCAAGCATATTTAACTTTTGCACGATAGGGGTCCCAGAAGAAGAAAGAAAGAAAGAGGCAGAAAACTTATTTGAAGAAATAATAGTTGAAAACTTCCCTAATGTGGGTATAAAAACAGACCCAGGTCTAGAAAACTCAGAGAGCACCAAAAAAGATGAACTCAAAGAATCCACACCAAGACACATTATAATTAAAGTGACAAGTTAAATATAAAGAGAGAATCTTAAAGGCAGCAAGACAAAAACACATACGAGGGAAGCCCCACAATACTATTGGCTGATTTTCAGCACAAACTCTGCAGGCCAGAAGAAGTTGAAGGATATATTTAAAGTGCAGAAAAGTAAAAACTTACAACTAAGAATACTCTACCCAGCAAGGTTATCTTTAAGAGTTGAAGAAAAGATAAAGAGAGTTTCTTAAATAAGCAAAAACTAAGGAGCTCATCATCAGTAAATCAGCCATATGAGAAATGTTAAAGCATCCTCTTTAAGTGGGAGAAAAAGGCTTTGACTAGAAATAAAAAAAAAAATATGAAAGAAAAAAACGCACTGCAAAGGTTAATCCATATTAGAGGCAGTAGATCGGCCACATAACATCTAGTATGAGGGTTAAAAAGCAAAAATAGTAAAGTCAACCATAACTACAATAAGTAGTTAAGGGATACACAAAACAAAAAGATGTAAAATATTATGTCAATAACATAAAACCAATACTAAGAGATATATGCACCTCTATGTTCATAGCAGCATCCTTTACAATAACCAAGATAAGGAAGCAACCTTAGTGTCCATGGATAAATGAATGGACAAAGAAGATATAGTATTAACACACACACACACGGGAATATTACTCAACCATAAAAAAGAATGAAATTGCCATTTGCAACAACATGGATAGATCTAGAAGATAATATGAAAGTCAGAGAAGACAAATCCTATTTGATTTCACTCATATGCAGAATTTTAAAAAATAAATGAATAAACAAAACAGAAACATACTCATAGATACAAGAAACAAACTGTTGGTTACCATAGGGCATAGTGGCTGGGGACAAGTGAAAAAGGTGAAGGGAATCAAGAGGTAAACTTCCAGTTATAAAATAAGTTACAGGAATGTAATATACAGCATAGGAAATATAGTCAATAATTTAATAAACACTTTGTACAGTGGCAGATGGTAACTGGATTTATCAAGAGGATCATTTCATGATGTATAAAAATATTGACTCATTATGATATATACCTGAAACTAACAGTTATGCTTAAATAAGTAAAATAAAAAACTGAACAACATAGCTTCTTAAGCAGATAAATCCAAATATTTTTAACAGTGGGACTTTAAATTTCTATGAGAATCTGTCTCACAGAAAAATTATATATATATATATATAAATAAATATAAATAAATATAAATATAAATATAAATATATATAAAATAGATATACAAATATATAGAGATATAAAATAGATATATAAAAAAATATATATATATGCATGTGTATATGCATATATATTTGTACACACACAGAGGCTTTTCTTGCCTCTCGAATTCTAACGTTTATCTTAAAGCATTAAGTAGGCATTATCACACTTCCCACAGCTGAAATTCCTTAAACTTGCCTAATGGCTTCACAGTCAAAGCAATTATCTCTATCACTGCCTAACTGGGCAGCTTGTTCTCCAGAGCAAAATTAATAGATATCATTTAATGGTCAGAGCTGTTTGTGACCTTCCCATGACTCCAGGACACTGACACTGTTGGTTCAATCTACCGCACTCACATAAAAAGCTGCTGCTAACCGCTTGGATTTAGCATCAATTTGACAACAGAAGGTCTTTCTCAGCAGGGTCAGCACACTTGGCGTGGTGCAGTGCAACAGCAACAAGAATTGTCAATATTATGAAAATACAACTCAGGACACTGATGTTAAGAAGAAAAATGTGTAGAACAGCTTTCTCTGGAGAAACTAGGATATATACTGTCACTGCACCTATGCTAGCATGTATTTTTAAGTCTGAATCAATAAAATAGGTAATAAACAGATAGATGAACTATGAAAACAGTGTAATTTAAGAATGTAGTGAAGCAAATCAGATTACAAAAATACAATAGTTTACACTTGATCCTTCTTGTAAATGTATTTGTTACTAGAAGTGAGAAAACATTTCCATACATAAAAAGTAAGTAAAAGTGTATATAGCTTCTTGAAGGTTTTACTTTTTGGTGAACATACATGATAACAATATTAAACTGAGAAAAAATGTGAAGGCAGGAATATTTTTACTCAGAACACAATGTAAGAGCATAGATGCAGTATTAGGAAAACACTTAGCTACATATTTTTTCATTAGTGTCCTGAGAGGATTTTGATCCCGGAAGTCCCTTGTTGCCACTTTTCCATACATTACTGTAGGGAGCTGACCCCTCTGAGAAAAGACCTATTATAAAGATTGGATAAATATGATTGTATTTCAAATATGAGTCACATTTTCTTTTTAACTAAATTTTTAAATAGAAAAATTAAATATAAAGCTTTAGCTATTTATATTTTAAAAAAGTTACCTGTCTATGAAACACACCCTATAATGTAGCAATGCATTTTCTTGCATCTATTAGTAATATAGATATTTTTAGATAACCAGAAAATATCCTTTGATGTGGACTATTACTGAATAAATTGTAATCATTAATATCACCAACCATAAAAACAGTTACAAAAATAATATAATCAGTCAACTATAAAAACATTTTAAAATTTACTTTGGCAATAAAAACTCAGGACAACATGTATTTTTTAATGTCTTAAGTTCTCACAAAAAAAGGTACTCTAAAATAGATCATTAGACATATTAAAATGTGACTCTTGCTAGCCCTTTCTATAAACGAACATACACCATTGAATACAATAACAGAACTATCTAAACCCACTAATATCTGAATTCTAACAGAAAGTATGGATTTAAGTTATTTTAAAAAAAGTTATTGCAAAAAGATTAAGTTGAGGAAGAACTGAGTGCAAATATCATGAACAAAAACCTTGGTTTTCCTAGGTCTTTATAAATTGAATCCCAACGTTGAACCCTAACTATTTTCTCATTTCTTTCTAACTTTATTTTATTAAGTTTCCCCCAGATTCTTCTGTTTGGTGGAAATGAAGGCTTTAAAATTGCTGATCTGAAGATGAAACTGCCAGAAGCAATTTTGTTAATGGATCTTTTAAAAGTGGTTTAGTAAAAAAAAAAAAAAAAAAAATCCCCAAAAAACAAAAACAGAAAAACAAAAATCCCAACATGTTTATGCACCTTGTCTTTTAACTAAATATATTTTCAAATAAACAACTATTAATATGATTACTGAAACTTTGGAGCAACTAACAAAACAATCCCCTCTTGAAGAGAGTCATAGCATTAACATTTGCATTTCTTTCTACTGAAAAAGGGCAAATAAAATATAGACAGTAAATATAAAATGAATTTTCTGACTTTTCCTTGATTGCCCTTGTTGGTGTGAACTTCAAAGTATCCATTCATTGTCTGAACAATGGACTATCAGTAATATTAGCTCTTTGAGAAGAGTTTTAGCATCTTCAAAGATATCTTTTTACTTTTATGACAATCAAACAAGCTTATAAATTTTTCATCAGAGGATGAAGTGTCAGGTAGCCTAATTGATTTACCGGTTTCCTAAAATAAATAATTGCTCAGAAATGATCATTTTTGCATCTCTACCATAGCCTTATAAATGTCATTTAGACAATGAAACAGAAAATCCATTACTGTATATTTAGTTGGCAGCTCTGAATGCTGTGTAATATATTTTTAAATATCTATTTGATTGAATTAGTATTGCTATGTCCCAGTCCATTGAAATTACATTTAAAGTTACGATGGATGGTGTGCTCTCATACAAAGTCACTTTTCATTGTAAAACCATAATGATTATAATCAAAATCAATTTCAAGGGCTCCAAGCCCTTTAGGACTACCACACTGGCCAAAATAATGGAAAATTAAAATGATTTAAAATCCATTTTAGCCCTGTGTATCTTAAATATTATACTTTATCACATTATGTAAATTACATATATTTGCAACATAGTCTAGTTTAACAGCCTCTTATGTCCTCATGCAAGTGATAAGGGTGACATACTATCCACTTTGTAATGAGTGCATAAAATGGTAATTTTGTAGGCAAACATTCCCATCTCTCTGGCAGATGGCTTAAAAGGCTGTTCAAGAACCCTTTCAGAGCAAGTTGAAATAGTCTAATAATGAATAAATAGCAGATGTTGTCATTGTAAATTCCAGAACACACAAAATACTCACTCAAGCAGATTCTTCTGAAAGCAAACTTGAGTCAAATTTGTACCAATATATTTATTTTTAATTTAACTTTCTCGTTACTTCAAACGGGTCAGAACTATCAACCATTGTCACAGTTATTATAGAGGATGCCCTTAAATGATCTACTAACTATATTTATGTATTCTATAATCAGACAAGAATATGCAGTAATTGTTCTAAGTGTGTATGTGTGTGTGTGTGTGTGTGTGTGTGTGTGTGTGTGTGTATTTAGTAGAAAATATGTTGTATACTAAAAATATACCTACAATTCTGCCTTCAGTTTAACCCTTCCATTATCTGAAAATAAATGTTCACAGCTGTAGATAGCAGGTTTATACATTTACTCTCAGCAATGTCTTTTTCAATGAATGGACAATTAATATGCATGAATTCCAGAAATAATTTATCTCCATACTTTTCTTCAGAAACAGACTGATTACTTACTGGGATAATGTGAATTTGGGCCTTTGGCTTTATCTGTTTATTTTTGGTTTGGGTTGACTACCTATTTTATGACTTTTCATGCCTTCTAATCCTCTAAAGAGGCACTGGGGTGGCTCAGTCAGTTAAGTGTCCAATTCTTGATTGTTTGTGCTGAGCTTGGAGCCAGCTTGATCTCTCTCCCTCTCCCTCTGCACCTTCCCCTCTCACTCTCTCTAAATAAATATTTAAAATAAAGCCTACCAATGGACTTCCTTTACTTTTAGTTTACCTCAAGGCTCTGAAATTTTTAGCACAGTTCAGATTTCGGTGACAAACGTTGGAAATTTTGGGATAGGTAGACTATTGCCTGGTATATAACATGACAGTTGAAAAACTTCATAAAAACCTTAATGTAAAATAAGTCAGATGGAGAAAGTCAAATACCCTATTATTTCACTTATATGTGGAATCTAAGAAACAAACAAACAAACAAAAAGCCAGACACTTAAATACAGTGAACTGGTGGTTGCCAAAGAGGAGGTGGGTGGGATGTGTGAAACAGATAAAGGGGATTAAGAGGTACAAACTCCCAGTTATATAATAAATCACAGAGATGAAACGTGCAGCATAGGGAATATAATCAATAATATTGTAATAATGTTGTATGTTGACAGATGGTGACTACACTTACTGTGGAGAGTACCGAGTGATACATAGAACTGCTTAATCAATATGTTGTACACCTGAAACTAATGTAACATTGCATGCTAATTACAATTCAATAAAAAAATAAGTAAAAATTAAAAACTTAAGTTTGGCTGAAATTATTCTAAGAATTACATAAACACATACTATATGTTGGACAAGCAAAACAGTAATAATGTTTTTTTTTTTTGGTTTTTTTTTATTTTTTTTTATTTTTTTTAAAATATTTTTTTTTATTTTTTAATATATGAAATTTACTGTCAAATTGGTTTCCATACAACACCCAGTGCTCATCCCAAAAGGTGTCCTCCTCAATACCCATCACCCACCCTGCCCTCCCTCCCACCCCCCATCAACCCTCAGTTTGTTCTCAGTTTTTAACAGTCTCTTATGCTTTGGCTCTCTCCCACTCTAACCTCTTTTTTTTTTTTTTTCCTTCCCCTCCCCCATGGGTTTCTGTTACGTTTCTCAGGGTCCACATAAGAGTGAAACCATATGGTATCTGTCTTTCTCTGTATGGCTTATTTCACTTAGCATCACACTCTCCAGTTCCATCCACGTTGCTACAAGTAATAATGTTTTTAAGAATATTTGAAAGGCACTTATTAGAAAGTGGACTATAATTTGGATCAAGTGTAATTTGTAAGGATAAACTTGAAAGAATCCTCTACCTTAGTTGAGATCTTTCTGCTTAAGTCAAAATTAAATTTCAGGCATTGTATGAGTTTAAATTGTTAGTTCACTGTGTAGTAGATGGAGGTATGGTGGTATTAAAAAGAGTCCCATGAGTTTTTGTCAATTGTATTATAAACAGGACTCCCAGCTGAAAGAATTTTTCCTTTTGTACTGCCCTTGAAAATAGATACTACTTTGTGGTATTGAAAATCCCAAACTCACTTTTTCTACAAAAGTAAAAGTTTCCTTTGATTTTTTCCTGGTATATTAAGTGGTTTTTCCATATTCATTATGGAATTTAAAGAAATACCAATGGTATTTACTTAATGCATAACTCAGCCTATTTAAAAATATTTAGATGGAAAGCACACTGTATGTAAATATTGTATTTATCAGGTTGCTATGATGAAATTTGCATTAAAAGTATGTTAGTATACTCAGTTTGTTATGAATTATTCTAATTGTAAATCTGTACTCTGGTTGTGGTTAGTTAGGTTTGATATACCGTGGATGAACAGACAAGAGGTAGTTGTTTAGGCACTTCAAATACAATTGTCAAAGCCTATCCCAAGACATTTGTTAAATAACATAGGTGAAACTAGTATTATTTCATGGATGTGTTTGACTAGTCAGGCCATAGATGCCAACTGCTTACCAAAGTCATGCTGCCACTTTCACAGCATACACTGTGTGTAGAAATACAGATGTCCAGCCAGGTGCTTTGTACTATATTCCCTTTCGTTTAGTTATGAGCTCTTGACTTATTTCACCAGTGCAGTGTGAGAGGAATTATTATGTACATTTTCTGTGCCTGAGGTACATTTCAAAAGTACCGTCACATTCTCTTTTCTTTTTCCTTTAATTTCTGGATATAAAAAGTAGATGTACATTCTCTAACTCTTTTCTCCTTTAACTTGCAAGCACAGACAGTAAGATGATCTTACAAGATGACAAACCACAAAATTTAACAAGCCAGGAGGCACCTCACTACAGAGATTGCATGAGCCACTTTCATTGCATGAACAAGGCATATGAATCATGCCATCCCAGCAGTCAAATACCTTCAGAACATCATGTAAGAATTAATATCCCATTGCATCTGTATTCTCCCAGGGGTCTTCTGTAGAGATCAAAATATTTTGCATCTTGGAAGAATGTGTTTTCCAAGACTGCTCGAGGTGCCTAGCCTTGCAGAATGGGACTTTACCAAGAAAAAGGAAATTTATACTGCATACACATAAATGTTTAAACATACAGAAGAATTGGGTCCAAAGGCTGGATTTCATTTAAATATTATACCAGGTATGGGGAGCCTGGATGGCTCAGTGGGTTAAGTGGCCAACTTCGGCTCAGGTCATGATCTCGCAGTTTGTGAGTCCGAGTCCTGCACTGGGACCTCTGCTGACAGCTCGGAGCCTGGAGCCTGTTTGGGATTCTGTGTCTCCCTCTCCCTCTGCCCCTCCCCTTGTCATACTCTGTCTCTCTCTCTCTCAAAAATAAATTAACATTAAAAAAATTTAAATACTATATCAGCTAACAAATTATTAAACAATGGATATGTAGCTTTCATGTATATCTTTAAAGAGTAGGTTACTGACATATATTCCAACTATGTAACAATAGCTAAAGAATTTAGTGAACTTCAAAGCAAAATTTTGTAAATGTTAAGTATGAACAAAAATATTATTTCAATATGACTTGAAGTTAAGAAAGAAGTAGCCATGTTAGAACACTGAGTGTATTTTTAGTGTTTTTAATATTAAAAAATACATTAATAATTTCCCAGTTTTTACATGAACTGTTTGGATTGTAGTTTCTAGAGTTGCAGAATTATACTTGGTAATGCAAAAAATGAAATATTAGCTCACAGCTTTTGATACTCCTTTTCAGAAGTTTTAAAATCTGAAAGTTTCGGTGATAGTTTTTAATCTCTTTTTAGTAAATATTGTTTGGTAAATGCTTTATGAAACATACAAACAGAAAAGAATATGGAAAGGACTTTAGTAATATTGTGACTCTTTTTTCACTAAAATATTTTTATTCTGAGATAAAGAGTGGAGGAAAAATCATAATAGTCTAATTATCTAAACCAATTTTCTCAATACCCTTCATTAATCTTTGATAAATGTATCCTAATAGCCTTAAAAACGATCATTCATCCAGAGTGATAGATATTTCAGTTAATTATTCTGTAGATTTCTTTATATCTTTACTTTCCCTTCCTTTCAGAAATTCCCTGGTTACTAAGACAAAAAGAAAAATAGAAACCTCACTCAGGGTAGCAAAAGATAGAAAGCATAAGTAGTGGATTTGCAAGTAATCAATCTGGGTGTTTACATTTAGAATGTTCTTTAACCTTTCACATTAGAGAACTAAACACCCCTTAATTTATGGAGGAAGCTAAAATTAAAATGGTTTAGAGTTTGCTGCAGCTCAATATTAGAGCTTCAGTGTCTGCAAGTCTTTTTAAAAGGGTTAAGGGTCACCAATAGAGATCATTTGTTTTGGATCACCAATCCTGAAAGGATTAAGGAAAAAGAGATCAGGGAAAAGGTAAAATAATAATAATTTAAAAAAATGAATGACAGATTGCACTTCTCCTTAAATTTAATGAATATTTTGGTTATTTTCTGAATATTTTTCTTTGAAAGTGGATGCCAAATACATAGAAAGAAGTTTTTCCCCAATCTTTCATCCAAAATGCCATATAGAATTAACAATTGTAAATGGAAAATGGTAACATGGGAAATACCCAGATATATGGTTTTCTCAGCAAAATATACTTTTGACTTAGGTAAGGGAAATTATTGTATCCACTCTATGCAAAACCAGGTAAATAGCAAACTTTAACTGTCACTGAACTTTACCAACCAGGAGACTAGGGAAATGGTAATTTCTGTCTAGCACTTTTTTGATCCTCACTTACTATTATCTCCTTGAGAGGGCAAGAAATAAATTCATCATTTTTTTTCCAGCCCTTTTTCTGGGTCAAATTCCTTTTAAGGCAAGGAGTTCAATAGCTTTAATCTAGGTATAAACAGGTACAAACTAAATCTTCAGAAATCTGTATTATGATCATAAGGATTCTTTTTCTCCCATTGGTACTAGTTTAAAATGCTTTTTGTTTGTGTCACATATTGGCACCAAGTATTATATGGCAGAATGCCACTGCATTAATCTTTTATAAATTTTAACTTCTCAAATACAGCAAAAAAATATGTACCAAATCAGCAACAACCAGTAACACTGGCTTTCTGTAGAAGAATCATGTGGATCAAATCATCTTTGTAAACAGTGTCATCATGAAATGACCTTGAAGTGCATTACAGGCCCATGATACCAAGATACTTTTTGATGTTCCAAATTGTACCTCTGAGTTAGCTAAATATTTGCTGATGAAGTTCAGGATTCATTGTTTCATAGACAGGGTGAATACTGCACCTTTCACTCCATTAGTGACTGCCAGATTCATTTTTGATTTGACATTCTCTATCTAATTTGACACCAAATAGCTAATCTCTTTACCCTTTAAATTTCTGATGTGTCATATTGCATTACATTTCTTCTGTCACCTTCCATCACTGTATATTTTGTCACATAGAAAAGCCAATGTGATTTGACATAACACAAGAAGATGAGATCCAAGAGATTTAAAGCAATGCTAGTCAGTGGAGCAGAAATGTGACACATTGCTTCAAATGTGCAAATACTCATTTTTTGAAGAGTAGATATCTGCTAAAAGCAGGTATATAGGGTAATCCATAATAGTTTCGGGAAAGATATAGATTTTACCTTTTAGTGGCAAATTTAAAACCCTGTGCTGCCCTATATAAATAACAGAAAAATTGATTCCAGGTGACAATGGCCAGAGAAAAATTAGGTTGATTCTATTCTATTTTGTGTGGTAAGCATTCTTCTAAGCTCACTAAATAACCCATTGAAATGCCTCTCAAAGTTTCATCATTTTACTTTTAGACCAAATTGCAAATAAATTGCATAAGTTTACATCAAAACATACATTATCTATGTATTTTAACACCTAAAATAGTAATTAAAAACACAACACACGGAAAAGAAACACATTTCCACGCTGCTTAAGTAACTTTCTTGGCTCATTTTTCTCCCACATTTTCTTTAAACAATATTTAATTTTGAAACAATAAAATAACTCATGCTATTTTCCAAAGAAAATTACAAAAGAAAAGAAATATGTCAATAAAGTTTATACCAGTTTTACCTTTTTTTTTAATACTAATTAAATAAAAACTATTCCCTGAGTCCTAAATGTCAGTCATGGACTACAAATTTAAATTTCATGGTATTCCACTGAAAAGATTGTATTAAAAAAATTCTCAGGAAATTTGGTTTGATGAATCTGATACGGGGCATAAGAATATGTACTTTTTAAGTTTTCCCAAATGCATCTAAGAAGCTATTTCAGGGCATCATTCCTACAAAAAAAGAATGATCAGGCATGTCTGTATTTCATTCCCTGAAGCACTCTTCTCTAAATACCAACAAAGCCCCACTGCAACTGATTTCTAACAAGAAAGTTTTGTTCAATATAATGAGACTAATTATATACCATACATGTTAGTTGTTTAGGACTCTGTGTCCTTATTAACTGGTTTCTCTGTTTTTAATGCTTGAATCCCTGCTTCAGATGTATCAGCAATTCCCTTCTCCCTTGAAGGACCCTGGGGCTGTGTGCTGTGCAGCCAGTTCCAGATTAATACTGCTATGTTTGCTGCTAATGGCTAATGAACTCATGCTAGAAAAACAGCAGCCTGATTAATTCTATGATCACCAATGCCCAGCTCACTTGCTGCCGTGCTATGGTAGGGCAGTCTAAGGTAACCTCTTTTCTTTGGTTTGCATTTTACTTTACATCCAGACTACCAGTTACCTCTGTTTTCATATCATGAATCCCAGGCCCTGCCTCTCAACCTCAACTCTTCCCCATTATCTATGCCCAGGTCTCTCACTCACACAGGGATCACCTCAGCCAATTCCAGTTCCTGATTTTGGCCCTGCCTGCTCTGTTTCCAACACTTTTAATCTGGAACATGGAGCATGAACAACTGTAATTGCCATATAAAAATTGAAAACTCTGATCTCTATATAATTAAAGTATATTTTAATTGCTAAATATGAGAGGATATCTTATTAACAAAGGGCAAACAATAAAGTTACTCTCATCAACAGTACAAAATACTATTGAAGAGGAAGTAGAGGCTTGTAACTGTTAGTCCCGATTGACATTTTATTTTGTGTCATCAGAAGTATGACACATGATATTCTATTAGCCGGACTAAATGTAATCCTCCCAGAGGGACCAATTTTCTACTGGGAACTTACTTAGGCTCATCAATAGCATGACTTCACGAAAACTTTTCAAAATACTTTAGTGCTTTCAAATTATCACCAAATGTGAGTAAGTTGATACATCTTTTCCCCCAAGCTATTTTATTTTGGACAAGAATGAAAACTTCCAAGAACAATACTCCTTGAGCTTACAGAAAAATAATAATATTCAATTCAATGTAGGAATCTATGTACATACTCCTGGTACTAATTTAGTCAAAGTTTTTCTCCAAATGAGAATTCAACAAAACAGTGAATGTATGGAGAACAGCTAAGAATTTTTTTTAACAGCTCACATAATGTAATTATTTTTTACTATACTTAAGGAGAAATTAAACTTTTTAATTAGAAAGTTACATTGTAATTTGAATCTAAGCAACTGTTCATAAAATAGCCACTGGCATTGTCATTAAAGCAAAAAAAGATTGAATTTAAATTAAAATAAATGTCTTTTTAGAAAACACAGCTGGATGCCTAACACCATTTTCTCCATAAAGTTTCCTAAAATGAAAGCAAGCTCTAAATTGTTGGAATCATATATTCCATTTTATTAGTTATCAATTTTTTAAAAATATGCTTCTATTTTGTAGACTTAGTATTGCATACACTGTTGTTAGTTATAAGAGTTACTACCCGAAGATGCTATGTGAATCTTAAGTGCATGAAAAACCCTGCTCTTTTACATTAAAAAAAAGTACAAAAGTCTGGTTGAGTAAATAGAAGGCTTTGTGATACACATTTTAGTTCAATTATAGCCAGTGATGGCATGAATATTACAGGTTAATGGTTCTAATTTTCCCATTAATGGCTTATCAGTTTTATTGAGCAGTGTAAAAAGAAAGTACAAATAAATGTTTCACAATAAATATTTTTAAAAAGCATATAAAATGGTATTATAAAGTTTAAACCTTGAAATGTTATACCACTGATAATGGGAAAAATGCAGATAAATATTCCATAGAGAAAATAGTAGGTAGCAGGGTATCTAAATTTTAAGTTAAAAAAAAAATACGCTTCAATTAAAAGACATTTTGTTAAGTTTCTGTATACCTTAATGGAAAAGACATTACTCCTGTCTTCAAGAACCTTTTCATTAAGTTTGGTAAAAACAAGAAACAACTAATGAGCAACCAAGCATTTATATGTAGTCTATGTGCTACCACCATTTATCCTACAGTAATTTGTATATAACTTCCACTGAATTTTTAAAAAGAATTTGAAAAGAGAAAGTACAGAGAGCAATGTGATCTTTCAGAAGGTAAGGGAGAGGTCTCTCACCTCATTCATTTCATTCCACTTCTATTTCTTACAGGGTAGCCAGTAAGAAGGTGAGACCAGAAGGCCAGAAGGCACTACAGATAATTTCAATTTCAGTACAGCCTGAACGGTTTCAGTTCAGAGGTGAGTAGACTTGGGACTAGAATCTACTCTGAACTTCAGTGTCTTTGACAAGGAAAGGAAAGTGGCTCAGAGTACTAAGGAGAAGTTTAACAGAAGAGGAAGGACTACACTGGGCGAAGGTGGCGAAAGAAGGGTTCAGAAGAGAAAGTCTATGACTATAAAACAAAGAGAAGATACCCAGATTGTTTCAGAAGATGTCTATGTTCTGTACAAAAGGTAGAAAATAAAAAATAGATAATGTACTTGTAAAGGACTAAAGAGAGGGAGGTGGACTGTTTTATCTTTTGAAAAAAGAAGCCCCTCCCTCACCCCTCAACTTACTTCCCCTCTCCCTCTCCTCCCACACCCCCTCCTACACTCCTCTTACTAGGTAGGAAAATGGTGTGATTAAAATTTTTTCAGCTTTGTTTCTTTTAAAGTATATTTAAAATGTTTATATTAAGTGATAAAAATACTTAATAGGAGATCTATCCTCTGAATTTTTAAGTATTCATCACTGAATTGTTAACTGTCACTCTGTGTACAACAGATCTCTCTAAAACTTACTCATTTTGCAGAACAGAAACTTTATACCTGTAGAACAATTCCTCATTTTCCCCCTCCCAAGCCATTGTACTGTTTCTATGGGTTTATTTAGATAACTCCTATAGAAGGAATCATGCACTATCTGTCCTCCTATGGCTAGTCTGGTTTCACTTAGCAGAATGCCCTCTAGTTTTGTTCATGTTGTATAGGTCAGGATTTCCTTCTCTGTAAAGACAGATTAAAATCCCACTATATGTATACTGTTTGTACATTTTTTTCTTCAGCATTAAGATATAATTTACATATAACAAACAATGTGTAAGTGTAAGGTGTACTTGTGATCATTTGATACACATATATATTGCAAAATGATTACTAAATGAGGGTAATTAACACACCCTTCACCTCATATATTTACTATTTTTTTGTTGTCACGGTGAAAACATTTAATATCTACTCTCTTAGCAACTTTCAAGTACTGTTAACTACAGTTACCCTGCTGTACATAAGATCAACAGTGTTCATTATTTATAACTATAAACTGGAAGTTTATACCCTTTGACCAACATCTCCCCATTGCCTCTACTCCTTAACCCCTGGCAACCACCATTCTACTGTCTGTTTCTTTAAGTTTGGCTCTTTTACAGTCTACATAGAAGTAATGCCATACAGTATCTGCCTTTTTCCGTCTTATTACACTTAGCAAATTCCCCTTCAGATTCGCCTATGTTGTAAATGTCACACTTTCCTTCTTTCTTATGATGAATAATATTCCATTGTTTATGTATGTGTGTGGGTGTTCATTTTTTTTTATCCAATGACAGACATCTATGTTGTTTCTAAGTCTTGTCCATTATAAATAATGCTGCAATGAACACAGGGCTGCAGATACCTCTATGAAATAGTGATTTCTTTTCCTTTGAGTATACCCAGGAGTGCAATCCAGATGCTGGATCTTATGGTAGTTCTAATTTCTTGAGGAACTTCCATACTATTTTCTAAAGTGGCTATACCAATTTATATTCCCACAAATAGCGCATAGGAGTTCCCTTTTCTCCACAAATCACTTGCATTTTTCTCTTGCATTTCTGACAACAGCCATTCTAACAGGTCTGAGGTGGTATTTCATTGTGGTTTGGATTTGCATTTCCCTGATGATGATCAATGGCCTTGAACACTTTTTCATGTGCTTTTTGGCCATCTGTATATCTTCTTTGAAACTAAAATGTTTATTCAGGTCCTTTGCCTACTTTTTACTCTAGCTATTTGTTTTTCTTGTTTGTTTGTTTTTTTGTTTTTTGGGTGAGGTGTAGGAGTTCCTCAAACTCTTCCAAATAATTGAAGAGGAAAGAACACTTCCAGACTCATTTTATGAGGCCAGCATTACTTTGATACCAAAGTCAAATAAAGGCACAACAAGAAAATTATAGGCCAAAATCCTTGATGAACTTGCATCAAGGATATCCTTGCACATATTAACATCCTAAATGCAACGGTGCAGTATATTAAAATGAACATACACCATGATCAAATGAAATTTATTTTTTGGATTAAAGTGATTCAACATGTATAAATCAATTACTATATTACATTAACAGAATGAAGGATTAAAAATCATATGATCATCTCAATATATACAAAAAACATTTGATGAAATTCAACACCCTACATGATAAAAACTCAACAAATTTAGTATAGAAAGAATTTTCTCTCTATATAATAATGGCCATATATTATAAGCCCACAGAGAGCATCATACTCAATGCTGAAAAACTGAAAGCTTTTTCTCTAATATCAGCTACAAGACAATGATGCCAACTCTCACCACTTCTACTGAACATAGTACTGGGAATCCTACCCAGAGCACTTAGGCAAGAAAAATAAAAGACATCCAAATCAGAAATGAGGTATAACTGTCTTTGTTTGCAGATGACATGAACTGATATGTAGAAAATCTCTGTTAAAAATAATCAATTCAGTAAAATCGCAGTATTCAAAACCAATATTATTTTTTATTATAAATGCCATGAGAACTATGTTGTTTTTGAGCTTCTATTGTTGTAAATTTGGCACAGTAAGATAAAGCTATTAACTTAAAGGAAGAGTGTTAATATATTTAAGCCATCATCCCTTTTCTGGTACCTAACTAAAACATATGGGTCCAGTGGCTATGTTTTTTCACACCTAAATATCAACTAATTAAAACTCTCTCCCTCTCCTGGATTGGTCCCACTTTCAGCACAGCGATTTGTGGTAGGTTTCTTCTCTTTTTCTAACTCTTCCTCAACTGAAAAATTTGATATATATACAAGGGAATAGGGGAATCTTCTCAATTAGAACAGGATGAGGCACATGAAATGAGGATAAGGAAAGGTCTTATTGATTAGTGCAGTGGTTATCAAACATTCATACCCTCTGATTGGCTCTCTCTCTCTAGTGGGATACTTTTATGGGTTATTTGGATGACCCTCATTATTTGGAAAGCCTAATTAATGGAATCTCTTATGGAAAGTTTTCTTGGATTTTTTGATGAGCCGTTTACTCCTTTGACATTCTATTCACCTGGCTGGGGTCCCCTTACCCTTCATGGCAGTCTTTTTAGAATGGGATATCACATCCTCGTTATCCACCATTTTCTATCTGGGCACACCAGGACAACAGAAATAAAAGCAACCTGGTCTGACCACATTCTAAAAATATAAGCCATTTCCAGTCTTATACTCCCCCGCCCCAACTTCTGCTCTGAAATATGATCCCTCTGGCTACATTATCTTTATTTAGACTTTTCAGGGATGAGTTAGTTATCAGTTTTCATGTTGACTTAACTCTTGGCAGACATACATATCAAGCTCTCTGAAAGGTATTTGAAGACTCCTTCCTCTCTCCTGTAGTGGATGAAACATCTTCCAAAAATTTTCATTCTTTTATCTCTTGTACCTAAAAATGAATCCTCCCTCCCAATAAAGCCTTTCTCTTGATGAATCCTAAATAGTCCAGAAGTAAGTGATGGCTCTTGTTAGCAAAAGGAGTTTACAGAATTAGCATATCTGCAGTGACAGATGAGTTTCTCACATGTGAAGCCACAGGTAAATGGAATTCACTCCTGTTCTTAGCACTGGGCCTTGTCCAAAACAGGGCTACAGAAAAGCCACAGGTTAACATCTTATTCTGTCACCTGTGTAATCTTAAGAGTCATGGAGTAGCAATATTCTATCTTGGGAGAATAAAAGAGATAAACAGTGTGACAAATAAACCTACTGACCCAGTCAAAGGAGGACACAGGGACTTGGAGCACAGTGAAGCAGAGCTTTAATCAATGTTCTTGCAAGAGTGGGTGTCTAATGCACAGGCACACTTGGGGCAGTTACAGCAGACAATTTATCTCCTATTGTGCAAGTCCCTCCCCTAATTCCTCATTGGCTGAGTACTACAGAGGTTACAGCCTTACCTGGAGTCGCCTATGCCCAGGTAAGGCAAAAAGTAGCCTGATAGGAACAAAGGTCATTCCTTGAGGTGATGCAGAGACCTCAGCTCTTTGGCACATGCTCATTGCAAAGCCAGTGAAAAATAAGCCTGCGAAATGAAGAGGGGAAGAAGAACCAGGAAGTGAAGTGTCTAAGGGTTAGGGACTCCATTGGGGTGGGGGGGGGAGGGCAGTTCACACATATTTCTAATAGGTTGTAAAACTATTGCTAACTAGACAGCACAGCTTTTATTTGGTATTTTTAAAAATGAATCATCTCACTTCTCACAAAGAGATATAAAGAAACACAGAAAGAAGAACAAAATCAGAACAAGGGAAAAACAAAAGAATCCTAGCTATCTTCTTACTCTTGGAATCTATAAAACACCTCTTTTAAGTCATATTTGTATTTAATGTATAATCCAAAGAGCTTTAATTAAATAAAGACCATTAATTATATGCTTCTTTCTTGCTTTTTTGTCATTGTTTTGTTTTTGGTTTTGTAAGATTATGGAAACAGCAAAGCTTATCTGTTGAAAAGCAATGTCACTTCCATATTCCCTTTTCAATCTTTCAGATTAGAGCTAGTGACTCTGCAAAGCTCGAATTAATTTTAAGAAGTCTCATTCTTGACAGTTAGTTATTAGTAAACAAAAAATTATTACGACTTAAAACAATTTTGATAAATATTATTTTGAAAAACTATTTGACAAACATGTGCTAGATTGATAAACTCTGACTGTTAAAGACATCCAGATTTAACATTAATCTGCATTCAGTCTTCATAACAAAATAGTCTTTCAAATCAACTGTGCTTATGGATCCACATTTTTTTCTGAACTTCTATAAGAGATCTAATTGTCAGGGAGGTAAATGGTCTGATAAGAGTTTCAAAAGTCAAAAAACTTGGACTGAAGATTAGCTTATTTCTAAAAGTTATAAGGGATTTCTGACTGACTGGGAAACACTGTGCTATCTGAATCTTGGCAGAATGAGCATATATCCTCTCATGATATTCTCTCCTCAGTTTAGAGACTTGTATCTTTTACCATCAGAAAACTAGGCAGCATGGCCTAAAAATTATTCGCACACATCTGAACATTATTTGGCAAGGAGGTGATGAATATTGAGTGCTTAGTTTACCAGTACCAGATTAAATACAAATTTGCCAAACACTGATGATTGTTCTAGAAGTTATATATAACATTTTTGTCCTTCTGAAGTGAAGCTAAGAGGGAGATTGAAAAATAATTCAAATAAAAAAGTACAGGATCAATGATAGCTAGCATTCCATGTGAGGGCAAATACTTGTCTTATTTAATTTTTAAAATTCTTGTTTGTGGGTAAACAGGCAAAAACATTTTTTTTGACTCCCAAAATCTAATGCAAATCAAGGGGGGAAAAAATCTTAATTCTGAGGACCCAGAATAAGAAGTTGTTGTGAAATTCAAAAGTATTCAAGTCCATGTGCTTTTTCAAAACTATGACCAGTAACCATAGTAAAAGAGTAAAATGGTATGAATTAGTCAGAGAAAGACAAATATCCTATGACCTCACTCATATGAGGACTTTAAGACATAGAACAGATGGACACAAGGGAAGAGAAGCAAAAATAGTATAAAAACAGGGAGGGGGACAAAACATTAGAGACTCTTAAATATGGAGAACAAACAGAGCGTTACTGGAGGGGTGTGGGAGGAGGGACAGGCTAAATGGGTAGGGGCATTAAGGAATCTACCCCTGAAATCACTGTTGTACTATATGCTAACTAACTTGGATGTAAATTAAAAATAAAAAATAAAAAATAAAAAAGGATAATAAAGAGATGTCTTCTGGGTAAAAAAACAAAAGACAAATGAGGTAATAAGCAAGAGAGAAGACACAGAGAAAAATAAAAGATTTCATATTGATGACTAATTTTAGAAACACCTGCAGAAATTATAAAATATAAAGAGATAGAATGGATTAGAAAGCCACTGATAGCCACTAAGGGAATGATGAAGCATGAGTTTGGTTTGTTTTAGACTGACTTTAGAAACAATTAAATTTTTGAATGGCTCTGAGAAATCTAAAATGCCTCTTAGAGCTATCTGTAGCTCCCTTAAAAAGAAGCATCAGTGTACAATATTTACGGTAGCTAACATGAACCAAAACAGATGGAATATAATGTAGTGTATCAGTTATCACCCTCAATGTAAATGGCATAGACTTCTTTATATAAGAGATTACTTATAATTAACAACCCCATTATTTTGTTTAAAGAAGTATTTTTTAAGTTTTTTTTTAATGTTTTCTTATTTTTGAGAGAGAGAGAGAGAGAGAGAGAGAGCATGAGGGGATGGGGGAGAGAGAGAGGAACACACAGAATCTGACAGGCTTCAGACTCTATACTGTCAGCGCAGAGCCTGACGTGGGGCTTGAACTCATGAACTGCAAGATCATGACCTGAGCCAAAGTGGGACACTTAACCAACTGAGCCACCCAGGTGCTCCTAAAGAAGTACTTTAAAGGGAAAGGAGAACTTGGAAACAAAGAGATGTGCAGGTAATGTTTAAAAATACCCAAGATATTATATTATGTCAGCTAATATGACATATTACGTCAGCTAATTATCATTCAGAACAAAAAGGTCTACTAATAAAAACACAATTTATGAGTAAGACCTTAATCATAAAATTGTGTACAACTATTAGAATGACTATTATTTTAAAAAGAGATAACAGGTGCTGGTTGAGGATGAAGAGAAAATAAAACCCTCATGCACTGTTGGTGGGAATGTAAGTTGTTGCAGCCAGTATGGAAAATACTATAAAGGTTCCTCAAAAGATTACAAATAGAACTACCATATCATCCAGTAATTCCACTCTGGGTATATATCCAAAGTAAATGAAATCAGGATCTGAAAGAGATAGCTAAACCCTCATGTTCACCACAATATTATTCTTAACAGCCAGGACATTAAAAAAAAAAAAAAAAAAAAAAAACAAGCAGCAATTAAAACACAAATTCAAAAAGGTGGATGAACATATAAAGAAAATATTATATATAGATAGATATAGACATAGATACATACAACTGAATATTATTCAGCCATGAGAAAGAAGAAAATCCTGCCATTTGCAAAAACATGGATGAATCTGCAGGGCATCATGCTAACTGAAATAAATCAGATAGAGAAAGACTAATACTATATGATCTAACAACTACTTGTGGAATCTAAAAAAGCCAAACTCCTATACAATGAAAGTAGATTGCTGGTTGCCAGGTGTTGGAGGATGGGAAAAATGGGCGATGATGGTCAAAGAAAGCCAACTTCCATATAAGGTAAGTTCTAGAGACTTACTGTACATTTTGACTATAATTAGTTCACTCAGTCGACTATAATTAACCATACTGCACTGTATACTTGAAAGTTGTGAAGGGAATACATCTTCAATGCTCTCACTACACACACAAAGAATAGTAACTCTAGTGCAGTGATGAATGTTAACTAACCTTACAGTAATTGTTTTGGATATGAAATGCATATCAAATCATGCTGTATACTTTAAAAATACACAATGTAGGGGGCACCTGGGTGGCTCAGTCGGTTGAGCATCCGACTTCAGCTCAGGTCACGATCTCACAGCTCGTGAGTTGGAGCCCTGCGTCAGGCTCTGGGCTGATGGCTCAGAGCCTGGAGCCTGCTTCCGATTCTGTGTCTCCCTCTCTCTCTGCCCCTCCCCCATTCATGCTCTGTCTCTCTCTGTCTCAAAAATAAAATAAAACATTAAAAAAAAAATTAAAAAAAACCCCACAATGTAGTATGTCAAATATATCTCAGAATTTGGAGGAAATCTGTAAAATAAATAAATGCCTGCTGACCCAATATTTAATTTATGTGAATTTATTTTGCAGTATCAATAACTTATTTTCTAAGAGTTTCTCACTGACAGCTATTTAAACGTAGGGCTTATGATTTCAACTATATATTTAGCCATGGCTGCATCTAGTGATTATAATTATTTATTTGCATATGTACATGTACAAATATACAAATACATAAATTTATATACATACATAATTAAATATACAATGAAAAATACAGAAGACACTGGTAGGTTTAATAAAAATAACATTTTACAGAATTAAAAGATAAATAATACAAGAAAATCAAAGACAACACCATGTAAAAACCTAAATGTGTGAACAATTCTGAATTATGGGGAAAGCTACCTAATCATGTAGTGTTTGGTACATTCAGATTTTGTTCATGCCATATTTACATAGTACTTAAAATGTGGCATTCCAACATTCTTAGTTGGCAATTAATTATTAAGAAATATTTTGTCTCTCTTCTCCCAAGGGTTCCACAGTTGAAAATAAATAAATACATACAAGTCTTTCACTTTTTGTTCCTGTGTTTGCTTGTTAATTTTTCCCTAGATTGACACTCCTTAAGATTCACTTTGTGTCTGCTCCATTGTTTACCCCACTTCCCTTTTCCACAGTCTGGAAAGATACCTCTCTTCCATTTTTAGGACTAATTAGTCTAGTTATATGACTAATTTTGGCAACTGTGTAGTCAAGAATTAAAATGAAGGAATTGCTAGTATGGTTTCTCTCATGGGACTACAGAGATTCCAAAACATATGCCTTTGTCTATTCAATTTCAAAACTTAAGAATTTTTTTTTTTCTGGATGTCCTATGATTGTTATTATTTGTGCTTTGTAGCAGAAAAAAATGTTATTTCTAGAATTTTTCCATTTGTCTTTTTTCCTTAAGTAAACATACAAATCTCTATTAAGTTTATAAGTATCTTTTATTTCTATTTTTTTATTTTTAATTTTTGAGAGAGAGAGAGTGTGTGTGTGTGTGTGTGTGTGTGTGTGCACACGCACATGCCACAAGCAGGAGAGGGGCAGAGGGAGAGACAAAGAGTATCTTAGGCAGGTTCCATGCCATGTAGAGACCGATGTGGGGGCTCGATCACACGACGAAGAGATCATAACGTGAGCCTAAATCAAGAGTCGGACACTTAGCCAACTGAGCCACCCAGGCACCCTGTTTTATTTCTTTGAATAAGCAAATTCCATGTTAAGCTGAACTAGATTAAGGAATGCATTATAGTCACAAAATATTCAACTTTAAACAGAATTAATAGAGTCAGAGGTGTTTATTGATCTACCATGTCACAAAGCTAGAAAAATCACAATGCTAGTTACTTCTGCATTTATTTTACTTCCAAATTTTTTGAAGACAGTAATAGCGTTTTGGTGAACTTTCTGTCCACAGGACTTGGCAAAGCATTTTCAATCAAGTTTCACATAAAGGATTTTATGATAGTAAGTAGAATGACGAAACATAGTAATGGATTCATATCTTACATGAAACAAATAAGAATAGAAGACAGATGAGCAAACAATATATGGGACTCTGTAAACATGAGGTATATGTTTGACCACAAAAATGTGTAAAGCTTAAGAAGAGTACTTTCAGAGGCAACAGATGTGATCCTGGAGACCGATGTTTCAAGGTGAGGTGGTACCGACACTCCAACAAGGATCACACTGTGGGGCCAAGACTCCAGACTGAGAAAGAGATTACTGCCAAATATAACCTTATGTATACAAAGAAGGTTAACACATTCCGGAACCCTATCCTGCTTGTCACCTTATCTCACCATGTGCTGAGATCACTTCTCTCCTCTTTTGAATTTCACCATTTTCCATCTTGAATCCTGCTTCATTTCAAGCAGTGGCATAGCTCACTCTGGGCTAACTTGCTCTGGCCATGTGTCACAGGCAGACACATCTCTTACCACAGAGGGTTAAGAAGGGAATATAATATATAACAATTCTCCACGCAGCAGATTTTACAAGAAACAAAGTCCATATATATGTAAAAAATTAAAAGTGGATACCAAATATAAAATATGACCATTTTTTGCATCCATAACCTAGGCCTCACAGTTTTCCAACAAATACTACTTACTCCATATCTTAGCATAATTCATTTATGTCTAGAGTCTAATCTCTAACCGCCCAAGAAATAAACATCAACAGCTTTCTTCTCTACCTCAGACTTGCCCTGAAATCAGCTGCTGTTTCTTGATCCCTTGATTTCTATTTTTAGATAAGACTCTCTTCAGGATAATAATTGAGTGAAATGCAAAAAGCTTATTTTGCTCAGACTGTATACCAGTCAATGTTTTAGGAATCATCAATACACTATTGAACAACATAAAAAAGATTCACGTTCCAGTGGGAGATGATGTATGTTACAGTAAAATAACCTCTGAGCAGTCAGCACAGAGCCTGACACGGGGCTCGAACTCATGAAATGTGAGGCCATGACCTGAGCCGAAATTTGATACTAAACCACTTGAGCCACTCAGGAGCTCCTAGATGCTTTCTCACTTTTAATTATTTTCCAGCTACTATGTATGTTTTTTAAATATATGCATAGTATTATTTAATATTCATTTTCGACCCTATTATTGACTTTCTACTGTGAGGGATGAATATGTTGTTTCCCTTACCCCTTCCCTCACCTACCAGGCCTCTTCTGCATTTTTTCAATATTGTTCTGGTCATATTTTAGTTAAAATTACCTTTATATGATTACGCCCTTGAGAAAATTACTGTGTTATAATTGCATTATGCTCTTCTTCCTTTTTAAAATTAATTTAATCTTAATAGCCTTTTTTGTTGCCTTTTGTTTTCTTTGCATTATTTATCCATTTTCTTCCCTCATTTGAACATTTAGAAATGTTTAAACTCACATTTAGTACTTTATTAAGTCTGATCCTTGCAACCACGTTCCTTAAATAGGCTCCTGCTTTCTGACTTCAATCAAAACTGTTTGCTCTCCATCACTGCTGTAAATATCTCGTACTGGGACTGCCTTTGACTTCAGCTATGGATCACAGGCACTCAGTACTGCTTCATTCTTTAGAATACATACACCAAAATTTCTAAGGAGTAAATATGTGAAAGGACCTTGAATTTCTCAAAAATGCTTTTATGCCATCTTACTCAATTGGTAGCTTGGTTAATTATACATTTCTGAGTTAAAACAACAACAACAACAACAACAACAACAACAACAACTATGTCATAGAAACATAAAAGCATTGCTACCCTGCCTTCTGGTATCTAATGTGTAGTTCTTGAGATGCTGGCTGCCATTTTATCAGTAGCTAACCTGCTTTGTCTTTCTTCATTCTATTTATCTCTCTAGCAGCTTTTATTTTTTAGTATTCCCCAGATTTACTAAAACTTGAGGAAATATGCACTTAGGTATATATGTTTGTGTATTGGTCCTTAGTCTGAAGAGTTCTATAATTTTTTCTCAAGTATTTCAACTACTGTTCTGCAGATATTTTCTTCACTCTATTTTCTCTAAGTTAAGAAACAATGTATAAATTAGATGTTGGAACTGCTGAAAAATCTCTGTTTTTGCTATCATGTTTCTTAATTGTGTATCTTTTCTTCTGTTTTCTGGCAGATATTTTAACTTATTTTTCTAGAGTTTCCAATAATTGTGTGTGTGTGTGTGTGTGTATGTGTGTACACTTATATTTTTCAAGAAATATATTTCCCACATTTCCATCCATACCTACTCTTTATTTTAAAGGCACTGATTCCAGGAAATTCCTTGAAGATACTCATTAGAGGGGTGTTTGCTGTTTCACAGCCTAGGAGAGAAGAATGTTGTAATAGCTCTGTCCATGGAAAAGCAAAATAAATAAAAATCTCTTTTAGAGCAAATCCCAATGATTGCATCTCTGAATCAAGGGCCACATACATATGTAAAGCACTAAAAACTGGGACAAAGATAAGGGATTCAAGATAGAAGTGATGGAACTATCTGGAGAAAGAACATTCAGAAAAGGAAAATATCATTCAAGAATAGTGAACTTGAAGACCTACCTTGAGGTAGGACTGTGTCTGTCATGTTAAAGGAATAGTAATAAAGAGAGCATACCTAAGAGTGTGAGAAAGATCATGTAAGATTTCATAGTCTACTGAGATTTAGATTGTTAATCTAAGAGAGATGGAAGTGTACCAAAGAGACTTGAGCAAATGAATAATGAGATTTACTCGCATTTAGAAAGGATCAGTCTGCTTGATGTGTTGGGAATAGAGTTTAGCAAGGCAAGGACAAAAAAAGGACAATTAGATAGTTCTGTACATTTAAAAAAGATACATCCCTTGCATTTATTTAACTTAATTATAAAATGCATTATGTTTTTGTTGTTAAAAATTTATATAATATAAAGGAATTTGCTACCATGATTGGACTATTTCCATCAATTTGATTATCATCTCTGATCCAGGAAACCACAAGAGCTTTGAGAATTTAATGAGGTTCACACAGCTTCCTCAAACATTACCAATGCTAATAGGATAATGGAGTTTGATTAAATTCCATCTCTTTGGAGCCAGGGCTATTACACATCATTTTATTTATTTATAGTTATAAACAAAAGGCCTGTATAAATTTCCCATATGGCTATTAAAGGAACTATATACTTAGTGCCTATTAATAGTATAGGTATCTGTCCAACTATGTAATATTACATTAATTTTGAATAAAAGTAAAACCCATCCTTAATTAGAGGAATGGGAATATATTATAGATGAGTCTGAACAAAATAATAAAGTTACTATTAGAAATAACTGCAAAAAGTAGAGAGTAAGATGGCTGACTTAGAATAATCAAATGTAGATGATTATTAGGGCACGCTTAGAATGGTTGAAATTTTAGTTAAGAATTATATTTGGGAAGAATAACCACTGAAAAAAGTTGAGAGCAAAAGCATGATATAAAGCATGAAGGAGGTGGGGGTTTGCTATACAGGGTCTCCAGGAAATTTCTGAAAATAGCAAGCACAGGATGTTTATTTTCTGGATCAAAGACACAAGGTTTCTCTTTCTCAGAAACTACAGCCTTACGTCTTGTTCAAGTGTTACATTCATCTGGAGAGAAGAAGATGGTGGCAGAGTAGGAGGACCCTAGCCCTCCTTGGCCCACAAACACAACTAGATAACTATCAAATCATCCTAAATACCCCAGAAGTCAACTTGAAGACTGACAGAAAAAACTCCACAACAAAAGGGAGGAAAGAGGCCACACTGGAGGCAGAAAGTATGGAGACATGGTTTAGGGAAGAAATAGATAGCAGATGATGTGGGGGAGGGCACTGTGGTCAAGGAGCAGGCCAAGAAAGAGAGGGACAAACAATAATGTGGGAGAACATCTCCTCAGTCATTGGCTTGAAAATGAGAGGGAGGGGCTTAGTGAGTTCTCTTAACTAGCCTGGCTTAGAGCCTGGAGTTTTAAAGGTCAGCTAGCTTGATTGGGATGGAGCCAGGAAGTCACTGAGCTGCTCCTGGAGAGAAGGCATCCAAACAATGCAAGGGGGGGTATGTGTGCGGGAGGCAGGGAAGCAGACAGATTGGAAAGAGCGATCTAAAGAATATCTGGGGTTGGGGCACCTGGGTAGTTCAGTCGGTTGGGCGTCCAACTTCCACTCAGGTCATGATCTCACGATCCTGAGTTTGAACCCAGCGTCAGGCTCTGTGCTGACAGCTCAGAGCCTGGGGCCTGCTTCTGATTCTGTGTCTCTCTCTCTCTGCTCCTCCCCCACTCACACTCTGTGTCTCTCTCAAAAATAAATAAAGATTTAAAAAAAATTTTAAGACTATCTGGGGCACACAGTGGGGGAGATTATTTGCTCTTTTAGAAGCATGTCCCTGAGAGGCAGCTTTCAGCAGATTTTTTCCAGGAAAAAAGGAGCTGGCCCTTACCATTTCCATCCCCTACCCCTCAGCAGAAACATAGAGCCACATGCAGGAAGCAGCTCGGCACAGGCAATGACTGCCTAACTTGCTCACACCAAGCCACACCCTCATGCGTTCTGGCAGGACTGCCCACCTCAGCCACCCTTGCCTCAGTCCCAGAAGGGTGGGCCCCTTCTATAGAAGACCAGCACAAACCCCCACCACACCACATCGATGGCCCATCCAGAGAGTTCTGCAAGTGGGTGAGTAGAGGTGGCAACACATCTAATTTCACAAGCAGACCAGTAAAACTCACCACATTCAGGCCAGTAGCAGTGTCCATAGCAAGCAAGGAGAACCTCTGCAGATGACTGGCCTGAACAACAGAGCAGCCAAACCACAACAGCAGAGGGCATGCAGCACACACTGGGACACTTGCTGAAGCACCAGGCCCTGGGCACTGCATGACCTGTTTTTCATAAGGCCATTACCTTGATGAGCAGGAGACATAACTGGCTTTTCTAACACAGAGAAAGCAGAGACTTAGACAAAAGGCCAAGACAAAGGAATTTAAGCAAAATGAAAGAACAAGAGGCTATGGCCAGAATCTAAGCTAAACATATAAGACATGCTTGATGGAGAATTTAAAGCAATAATCATAAGGATACTCACTGAGATTGAGAAAAGACTACATGACATCAGTGAGACCCTTACCACAGTGATAAAAGAGTTTAAAAGGAATCTATCAGAGATAAAGAATGCAAAAACTGAGAATGGAAACAGGCTTGATGTAATGAAAAGCAGGCTAGGAGAAACAGAAGAATGAATTAATGATACAGAGGACAAAATAATGGAAAATAATGATACTGAACAAAAAGAGAGAGAAGAATTTTGGAATGCGAGAGCAGACTTAAGGAACTCAGTGACTCCATCAAATGTTACATTAAGATTATAGGAGTCCCAGAGAAATGAGAGAAAAAAAGGCAGAAAATTTATGTGTAAAAATAGCTGAAAACTTTACTAATCTGGGGAAGGAAACAGATATCCAGATCCAGGAGGCACAGAGAGCTCCTATCAAAATCTATACAAGAAGACCAACACCAAGATATATTATAATTAAATTTGCAAAACACAAAGATAAACAAAAAAATCTTAAAAGCAGGACAAAGGAAGTCCTTAACTGAGAAGAGAAAAATCCATAACGGTAGCTGCAGATTTCTCAACAGAAACATGGCAAGCCAGAACGGAGTAGCATGATATATTCAAAGTGCCCTTAGGGAAAAATCTGCAGGCAAGAATACTCTATCCAGCAAAGCTATCATTCAGAATAGAAGGAGATAATGAGTTTCCCATATAAACAAAAACTAAAAGGGTTCTGGATGACTAAACTAACCCTGCAAGAAATATTGAAGGGAGCTCTGTGAGGGTAAAGGAGAGACCAAAAGTGACAAAGACAAGAAAGGACCAGAAAATACCCAGAAACAATGACAAAAGAATAAAATGACAATAAATACATATATATCAATAATTACTTTGAATGTAAATGGATTAAATGCTCCACAGAAATACATAGGTGGCAGAATGGATAAAAAACAAACAAACAAGATCCATCTATATGCTGCCTAAAAGAGACTCATTTTAGACCTAAAGACACCTGCAGATTGAATGTAAGGGGATGGAGAAACATATCATGCAAATGGATGTCAAAAGAAAGCCAGGGTAGCAATACTCATATTGGACAAACTAAATTTTAAAAACTGTAACAAAAGACAAAGAAGGGTAATATATCATAAAAGGGGACAATCCAAGAAGATCTAACAATTATAAATATTTATGCACCCAATTTGGGACACCCCAAAATATAAAATAATTAATAACAAACATAAAGGAACTAACTGATGATAATATAATAATAGTAGGGGATTTTAATACACCATCTACATCAATGGACAGATCATCTAAACAGAAAATAAACAAGAAAACAATGGCATTGAATAACAAGCTCTACCAGTTGGACTTAACAGATATATTCAAAACATTCCATCCTAAAACAGAATACACATTTCTTTTGAAGTGCACAGGGGACATTCTCCAGAATAGAACACATATGAGGTCAAAATTCAGGCCTCGACAAATACAAAAGGTTGAAATCATACCATGCACATTTTCTGAACACAAGGCTATGAAACTAGAAGTCAAGCACAAGAAAAAATTTAGAAAGACCACAAATACATGAAGATTAAACAACATGCTACTAAACAATGAATGGGTCAACCAGAAAATCAAAGAAAAAAAGTAAAAAATACATCAAAACAAATGAAAATGAAAACGCAACAGTCCAAAACTTTTGGGAGGCAGCAAAAGCAGTACTAAGAGGAAAGTATATAGCAATACAGGTTTACTTTAATAAGAAAGAAAAATCTCAAATAAATACCCTAGTAGTACACCTAAAAGAGCTAGAAAAAAAGCTTAAAGGCAGAAGAAGGAAATAAATAATATTAGAGCAGAAATGAATGATATATAAACTAAAAAAACAATACAACATATCAATGAAACCAGGAGCTGGTTCTTTGAAAAACAATAAAATAAATAAACCCCTAACCAGACTTATCAAAAATAAAAGAGAAAATGCCCAAATTTAAAAAAAAAAATCACAAATGAGAGAGGAGAAATCACAATCAACACCACAAAAAATACAAACTATAAGAATATATTATGAATAACTATATGCCGACAAATTGAACAACCTGGAAGAAATGGATAAATTCCTAGAAACATATAAACTAGCAAAACTGAAACAGAAAGAAATAGAAAACATTAACATTCCGATAACCAGCAATGAAATTGAATCAGTAATAAAAAAACTCCCAACAAACAAAAGTCCAGGGCCAGACACTTCACAGGCAAATTCTACCAAACATTTAAAGAAGAGTTAATATCCATTCTTCTCGAACTATTGCAAACATTAGAAATGAAAGGAAAACTCCCAGCATTACCCTGATACCAAAAACAGATAAAGATTCCACTACAAAAGATAATTATTGGCCAATATCCCTCATGAACATGGATGCAAAATTCTAACAAATATTAGCAAACTGAATCCAATAATACATTAAAAAAATCATTCACCATGATTAAATGTGATTTATTCCTGGGCTCCAAGGGTAGTAATCAAAACACTATGGTACTGGCACAAAACAGACACTTAGATCAATGGAACAGAATAGAGAGCCCAGAAATAAAATTACAGTTATATGGTCAATTATTCTTTGACAATGGAGGAAAGAATATGCAATGGGAAAAAGAGAGTCTTGGGAAAACTGGATAGCTATATGCAAAAGAATGAAATTGGACCACTTTCTTACACCATACACAAAAATAAATTCAAACGTAATTAACGACCTAAACATGGGACCTGAAGCCATCAAAATCCTAGAGGAGAAAACAGGTAGTAACCTCTTTGACATCAGCCGTAGCAATTTCTTTCTAGATATGTCTCCTGAGGCAAGGGAAACAGAAGCAAAATAAACCATTGGGACTACATTAAATACAAAGTTTTGCACTAGGGAAATAATCAGCAAAACTAAAAGCAACCTACCAAAAGAGAGAAGGTATCTGTAAATGACATATCCTATAAAGGTTAATTATCCAAAAAATATAAAGAACTTATACAACACAACACTAAAAAACAAATAATCCAATTAAAAAATGAGCAGAAGACACGAACAGATTATTCCTCCAAAGAGGACATACAGATGGCCAACAGACACATGAAAAGATACTCAACACCACTGATCATCAGAGAAATATAAATCAAAACTACAATAAGATAGCACCTCACATCTGTCAGAATGGCTAAAATTAACAACACAAGAAATGAGGTGCTGGTGAGAATGTGGAGAAAGGAGAATCTTCTTGCATCATGAGGGGAAATGGAAACTGGTACGACCACTGTGGGGAACAAAATGGAGGTTCCTCAAAAGTTATAAACAGAACTACCCTACAATCCAGCAATTGCACTACTAGGTATTTACCCAAAGAATACAAAAATATCAATTTGAAGGGATATATGTACCCTGATATTTATGGCAGCATTATCTATAATGGCCACATTATGGAAGCACCTCAAGTGTACATTGATAGATGAATGGATAAAGAGCTCATATAGATGTATGTATGTATGTACACACACACACACTACACACACTTATTACTTAGACATAAAAAAGAATTGAATCTTGCCATATTCCACGACATGGATAGAGCTAGAGAGTATTATGCTCAGCAAATTAAGTCAGAGAAAGACAAATTTTATATGATTTCACTCATATGTGGAATTTAAGAAACGAAACAGATGAATATAGGGGAAAAAAGAGGGACAAACCAGAAAACAGGCTCTTAACTATAAAAAACAAATTGAAGGTTACTGGAGGGGAGGTGGGTGGAGGGAAGGTTTAAACAGGTGAAGGGGATTAAAGAGGGCATTTATTGTGATGAGTACTGAGTGTTGTATGAAAGGGATGTATCACTAAATTCTATACCTGAAACTAATATTACACTGTGTGCTAACTGGAATGTAAATAAAAATTTAAAAAATTTTACATTCATCTAAAAATTTTTAACAAACATGAGGACCATAGGGAAGGATACTTGGGCCTGGAATAAAAAAGGACATGAACCCACAAGAAAAAAAATAGGTCTCAAAAAGTCAAAGACAGTTTAATGGAGAAAAAGGTCAAGTCAGATCTTGTGGTTTATAGAAATTACAGTAGAGCTCAACTTTGTGGATTATTTTGAACGTACAGGGTCTCTATAAATAGAAATTCTATTTATATTGATATAAATATAAATATATATTTATATTGTTGACTGTTGGGGCAGTCAACATAGAGATCTAGCCTAGTCTTAAACTTTTCTAACAGGGCTTTGTGATATTATGGGAGGGTTTTTTTTGTTGTTGTTGTTTTTTGTATCAAATACTATCTTGTGACCAGAATAAACTTGAGAATTTTTGAAGGGGGGATTATATGTAATCATTCATGATTAAAAATTTCCCTGAAAACATAAAAGAATAACAAACAATGAATGTAAGTGAACGTATGGATAAAAGGGAAGAAAGGAAGGTAACTCCAACAAATCCTTAGAATGTTCACATTTATGTATCATAAAATTATATATGAACATATAAATCAAAGTATACAAAAATAGGTAGGAAAACAAAAAGAAGAGAATGAGCAAATATTTCTGATTACCTGTATAAGGCTTCACATGTAAATCACACAAACTGACCGTGGAAAATTTCAAGACAAAATATACTTGTTAGTAAAACTGTATGTAACCTACAGGATCTTTGGTAGAGAATTAGATTTGGAGCCATACCATCTGGACTCACAAGTTCACGTGACAGAACTGGCTCAGTTAGGCACTACTGGCACCTCTGGGCACCATACCCACTAGTTGGATGATTGAGACCATGAACACTGGGCTTAGCACACTGCAGTTTACATCACTAATACTACTGATTCTGGCCATTGAATGATGTTGATAAAATTCCTTTGGAAACTAGATCTAAGAAACATGTTTTTTATTTCCCTTCAAAATGAAAGAAAGCACATATTGGAAAATGTTTTGATAGTGGCAATAGAAGAAAATTTCTAAGTTTATATACTTAATATTTTGAGAAAATACACAATCTCTTTCATCTGCAAGATAAAGTCTTAAGATGAAAGGAAACTAGGGACAGATGATAATAAATAGAGTAAAAGTATCTAACAAACTTGGTACAATAAGGAACAATAACAGAGTGTACTAAAATGTAATAAATTAAACTACATATTGCGATAAGCAAGTGCATCCTTCGTATTATTAAGAAAATTAATTAAATGTAAAGCATCCTGAGAACTCTTCCTGATAGCCAAAGGGAAATGACAACAGGATGAAAACAGTGAGGAATGAGATAATACATCTGAAGGGCAGGGAACAGAAAAGTTTCAAAAAAGAACAAAAAAAAATCTTTGAGAGACTGTCATAAAATCTATAATGGCTGAAACATTATAGCATTGAAAAATAAACTGAATATGTACATTAAAATTCCGATCCTGTTTTTTTTTTTAAGAAACAATCATCTAGAAAAATCCTATGCTTTTTTCAAATTACTGGGATGCCAAAAATTTGGACAGAAAAAGAGATTTTCTTTTTTTCAAACTGGATAACTACATCTCAGCATCACAAATTTCAGAAGAAAACGAAGCAATTGCTACATAATTTAGAACAAAGTTTTTTGACTTGAGAGTTCTGTATTCAGCCAAGCTTTCATTTTTATGTGATGAACATGATACACAGGGATTCACAAATATGTCACCAACAGATAAATCTTTAGAAACTGAATGCAGCAGAACCCCAACAAGATATTAATAAATATTTATATCTTGAGAAGGGATACTTGTGTAATAGATTCTTTGGCATGTCTTCCTCCATTCAGTTAAAGGCTAAAATCAGGAATCTAAATGTATAATACGAAAGTGAATTATTGAAATGGAGACCAACCTTGGCCTTGCTTTACTTCCACATTTGCATTTGTTGCCTCCCCTCATTGTCATGAAGTGTTGTTTCTTTATCCTTGTCTAGATATCAGATTTGAATTGTATTATTTAATTGCTTAAGCCTTAGCAAGTACTGTTTAAATACACCTTTAATAAACATTCTGGATTATTTATACAGCTATTTGTACACTGGATACATTATTTTTTTAAGTTTATTTACTTATTTTGAGAGTGTGTGTGCAATCAGGGGAGGGACAGAGCAGGGGTAAGGGGGAGAGAGAGAGAAAGAGAATCCCAAGCAGGTTTCCACACTGTCAGCATAGAGCCCTATGTGGGGCTCAGTCTCAGGAATCCTGAGATCATGACCTGAGCCAAGATCAAGAGTCAGATGCTTAACAGACTGAGCCACCCAGGTGCTCCTGGGTAAGATTATTAAACACATTTATAGTCATTGGTTCATTAGGAACAGGTTTTATTTTATCCCAAAAGGGTCTTCTTTATTATAGAAGAGTAATGATATTTTCCATCTTTTGATTTCACATTGGATAATCTGAATCATTTTTTAATTAAAATCTTTTTAAAAAATAGTTCCTTATCAGTAACCTAGAAGGAACTGTGAAGGTTTTGGGATAACTAACTCAAATGCATACAATGTGATTTCACAATATTTTAGGCAGAAAAAAAAAATCACCAAAAACAAAATACAAAAATAGAAGTTGCTAATTATATTTGGGTGATATTTAAATTCAAATTTTTATATTTCTCATATTTGGCTTATCAGAAAATCATAAATAGTAAAGGCATGTACAATCTTATATGAACTACAACTGTAATCATATTATATAAAACTATTATTAGTGGTGGACAATCAGCGAAGAGTAAACACAATGAAAAATAGCAACTGCTGATTACTTTTAGTGTTTATTATAACAGAGTATCTGAAAGACATGGGAATGCCCAAATACTTGAGGTTCTAAATTAAGGTAATTCAGTTATGATAAATTTAGTTTCTTGACACTTTGTGCTTTTCCCAGTCCTTCAGTCTTTTAACCTGCTTATCCTAAATGCTTACTAAAAATGCCCATTTATAGATGACTGTCTGAAATGAAAGTATTCCATAGGTATTATTTTCACTTTGATCTATGCTACTTAGTTATTTTAAGAAGTTAAAGATTTCTAGTTGTATTCATGATTTTTTATCCGCTTCTCCCCACTAATTTTTCTGACCCTAACACTAATATTCATTCTATTTTCAAACTGAGAGATTATTTTAAATGCTGGTGACTGGGTTCACTGAGCTCCATTAACCATTGTAAAGAGTTTGCTTTACCATCTTTAAAGTGGAGAAGATAATTTTTAACAATCACATATGGTCATTAGACATAAAGTTAATTTTCTTAGAAACATACAATTTAAGGGTTACACAAATACTAAGCTAACATTTTCCCTCTCTTTTTCCTACCTCTTTTTCCTTTCCTCTTTTTGACTACCATATTTTAACTAGTACATGGGAAAAGACACCTGTGTTTTGAGTTCACTTATAAAACCATGAGCAGGAAGGTGGCATGGCCAAGAAGTCACAAGGGAAAGAATCAATAACTGATACAGATATAGAAAACTGGGAGTTCTGATGGTCTGACTCTCACACACACCCAGTCCCTCCCACCCCCATACACATACTCCTTCTCTTGCTTATCACTGCATATCTACTTCATTCCTCCTCACCCCATAAATCTCAGACCATAAGGTCACCAAATAACTGCCACATCTCCCAGTTTATCTCACTGGGAAAGGCTGTATGACTTTCTCTGCCACGATTACAAAAACATGGAAAATATTCTTTCATTAATATGGGCTATATAGTACATTGTCATATCATGTTGACCTATCATTAATGGTCAGAAGACATGTTTCATACTGGTACAAACAGGCCTTTTAATTTGTGCTTCTTCTGTGGACATATTTACAAATCATACAAGGACACTGCAATCTGGGCACATATCCTAATACATTTCCATTCTAGACTTGGAGAAATGTTCCATACACTTGAAGCATTATTAGAGGTCACTAAAAACTATAAAAGTTGATGAGTTAACCCCTTATTTCATTTCTCTTTTATATACCTTAGCACTAATGAAAATATTCAAAGACTAATCTTAGTGGTCAAAATTCTCATGATTCAAGAAATTAGTAACAAATTCTCTTAAAATATATTAATGAAAGACAATATGAAAGAGATTTTATTAAACTTTCTTCAGTAGTATAATTGGCCTTAAAAATCAACAATGGTACAACATATTCTTTTTGAGATCATCAGAAGAACGTGGATGCATCTGTGTTATAGTGAAGAAATTTTAGGCACCAAAACTTAAGCCTCTTTAGTATTGCAACCACACTGGAAATAAGTATCATAAAATTTAAATGATATTTATGTAGATTTTAAATGTAAACAATAAAAATAATTTAATATGTTTCAACATGTTTCTTCAAGAGTCAATAGTTACTAAACATGTATGTTATTTTGTTGGCAAAAATAAAATATCCAAGTAGCATTTCCATAATTTATAAGATAAACCAAAAGCTTTCTAATCTTGAGAGAAATGAACAGAGGCTGAGTTTGCTGCTATCCCTGAAACATCTTATCACGTGTGAGTAGATTTCATTTGTATACAGAAAATATGAAAGAGGGCAAAAAAGAGAATTAGGAAGTAAATATAACCTATTATGTTCTCATTATATTCCTTCAAAGAGCATAGCCACTTTAAAAGTCTCTATCATTATCAAATTGCATACTTTTAGAGGCAAAAATTATGATTCTTCTAGTTGAAATAGCCATGTTTAGAAAGAGTCTGTGTGTGTGTGTGTGTCTCTCTCTCTCTTTTCCTTCTCTCCCTTCCCGATCCGGAAGGAAGGAAGGAAGGAAGGAAGTAATGAAATGCTTCACAAGAATTGTATTCTTTAAAGGAAACTACAATTACAATCCAATCACAGCACAGAAGTAGAAATTTGTTAGTTTTGAAATCTTCCTTTTTATGTAAATCCTTGCATATGGTGAACTATGTAACAGTAAATTTGACTTTCCTTGGAAAATAGAGAAAGTGGTCTTTCGTCAAAGATCTAGGAGATCCTACACTGTCATTTCATAGGTTTAGGGGAAAAAAAGTCTATTTATATACTATTCCTCCCCTTCATAAATACATCCCTCCACAGTGAAATTCTAAGCAAACTATCTCACCTCTCATGCTTGCAGGCCACAGAAAGGATGGCATGGCCACAGCCTCATTTCTTTTTGTACATTAAAAAAAATTTTTAATGTTTATTTATTTTTGAGACAGAGAGAAACAGAGCATGAATTGGGGTAGGGGCAGAGCGAGAGGGAGACACAGAATCTGAAGCAGGCTCCAGGCTCTGAGCTGTCAGCACAGAGCCTGAAGCAGGGCTGGAACCCACCAACCGTGAGATGATGACCTGAGCCAAAGTCAGATGCTCAACCGACTGAGCCACCCAGGCGCCCCATCCTCATTTCATTCTCTCTCATTTTTTTGTAGAATGTGAACTCATGTTATTTAACTCCCCTTCCCTTCCCTTCCTTTCCCTTCCCTTCCCTTCTCTCTCCTCCCCTCCCCTCCCCTCCCCTCCCTTTTGAGTGCAAGAGTCAGGGAGGGGCAGAGAGAAGAGAAGAGAGAATTTCAAGCAGGCTCCAAGCTGTCAGCACAGAGCCCAACACAGGGCTCCATCTCACAACTGTGAGATCATGACCTGAACTGAAATCAAGAGTTGGATGCTCAACAGACCGGTCCACCCATGTTATTTAACATTTTAGACTTCAAATTCTCAAGAGTAGGGCTAATTTACATCCATCACAATACTAACCACAGCTCTGGGGCTGTACATTTGAACAAAGAGAGAAGGAAGAAAAGTAGGCCTGCAGCCAGTCTATCCTACATTTATTAATATATAACTTAGGTCAGATTATTGACTATGTTATATACAATATAACTCACACATTCCCAGTGAGCTATGTTTAAAATACATGACGAATTGAAATGAGTTTAAAAAAATCTTAAGAAATTAAAAAAAAAAATAACCACTGACTTTTAAACTACATAACATCTATACATGGAAGACTTTATCTCATATTAATTAATAATAATTAATACATTTTAATGTAAGAATAATAGATTTAAGTCTATTTTATGACAGGTATTTGTATAAGACGTTACAGAGGAAATTACCCTCCCCAGGGTTCTTGTTGTTGAAAGCAACAAAAACTAAGTAGCAAATGGCTTGAGTGAAAGGATGTCAGAAAGCTCACATTATTGCCATAAGGTAGTTGAAACATCCTTAGTGAAAGGATATCAGAAAGCTCACATTATTGCCAAGGGTAGTTGAAACATGTTTTAGAATGAAAAAAGGAAGAAAGCAAGCCATGCAGAAGAAGCCACTCTAAAGTGACATCTGAGAAATTGTCTACTTAAGGTATGCTGCTACCCGTTTCTACTGGGGGTCACCAGCACGACTGGACATCTGACATTAGACACAATCCTACTGTTCTGCAGCCACACCCTTTATAAATGAGTTCCAATCTCTAATTCTACACTCACATGAGTCAATCCCACATGAAAGCACTGAATGGGAATCAGAAAGGCGGAGTCCTGATCATAATCTGCACCTCAGCTACAGAGACAGAAGAGAGGGAATACTGGGCCTTCTGCAATTTATACAATGGAAGACTCCACTGAAATAAGGATTGTGATGAAAGGAATATCATTTAATAAACATATAATTAATTCCTTATTTAAATAATTTTTCTAATTAACTTTGAAGATTAAGATACTGAACTTAATTTTATATTTATAAACAAAGTCATAGAAATCAACTATTAAATATGTAAGCAAAGATGTCTTCTTTGGCTACTTTGTGACAGTGAACATCTCTGCCTTATACCAAAGAAACAAATTGCTGCCACATTAAGGTATAAGCAGAACTGAATATATCCCGGGATAAAGTGTATTTAAACTACTAAATGCCAACATACTCAGCTGAATATTCTTTATATATTTTAGAGAAGGAATTAGATAAGGGACATCAATCATGTTCTAGTCAAGAAAGTAAAGTTGTATAATTTTCCAAACCATTCAAACATTATTTTATAATAAAATTTAAAGAATGGAAATTATATTACCATGAACACTTTTCTTCCTAAAGCCCAGATTGAAACAGTTAAGTTCTACCAATCATCAGATGTTATATGTGTGTGGCCCATTCAGTTATTAAGACTTCTTATACTGGGAATGGTAAAAGAAACTATACCAGCTAGTGCATTTGGAGATTTTTAGTCATTTTACTTCTAGTAACGTCAAAATAATGTGAAAATGGTTAAGTGGTAACTATCTCACAGATGGAGAGGGAGAATTAAGCCAGCAAATGCTTATTTAACAATGAAAATCATTTGTAGTTACAGCAACATTGCTGATAATATAAATTTGGGGGAAATCTTGAATCAAAGATTAAACTTTTTGAACTATTTCATTTATCCATTGATTAGTACAGTAAGAAAAACTGGGGGAAAAAAGAAACAAAAAGGAAAAACATGCTCCTCCCAAGTTATAAAAACTAAAAATTTAAGATATATGAAGTTGGGGACTTCTTTAAATAGTGTCTTTCCATGATTATTTTTTTTTTTTACTTTTCTCTAAAGTGGAAAAAAAAAAACTGTCTTAAAATTTTTTATTACTTGAAAACATATTCTATACATTAGTTGAGTCATCAAGGTTAAGATATATTTGAATTTCAAAATTAATATTTAAAGTTAGATTGATATAAAAATATTTATTTCTGTGTTTTACCATTTATTTTTTAAGTTTTTATTTAAATTCTAGTCAGTTAACATATAACATAAGAGTGGTTTCAGGAGTAGAATTCAGTGATTCATCACTTACATATAACACCCAGTGCTCAACACAAGTACACTCCTTAATCCCCATCACCCATTTAGCCCACTCCTCCACCCACCTCCCCTCCAGCAACCTTCTGTTCTCTATAGTTAAGGGTCTCTACGGTTTGCCTCCCTCTCTTAAAATGATATAAAATAATATTTAAATTAAAAAGAAGTAAAATTTAAAATATTTAAAATATTTAAAATGCCAAAGACAATCCTATTTCAGCTCAAACATGAAATCAAATGAAACTTTAAAAGTGTTTTTAGATACATATTTTAGCATTTTTTGAAATTATTTAATAATTTAAGGCTTTCTCAGAAATATAAAAATAGTTTGAAATGAAAATAATAATGAAACTCTTACTATCTTGAGACAAATTTACATGTATGCATCTGGGGCTATGGTTTCTTAGTGCTATTAATGTGCATTTTAATAGCAACATTTGGTTGACTGCACACAGAAATCATAACACATTTTCACTGATTCAATTTTGCCCAAGAGATGAACTATCTACTTTATAGCCATTTCTTTGTTCTCTCCTATGTACAATAATTTGACATTGTCAAACATACACAGAAGTCTCTTAATGTTGGATCCTCTCCTGGCATAGTACAATAGATATATTCTCTTTCACATTATACACTTTATTTTTATAATTAAATAATTATGTTTATTTTATTATTTTTTTTAAAATTGAGACATAATCTTCACCCAACAAAATGCACAAATCTTGGCTGAATGGTTTGATGAGTTTTGACAAACGCCAAGTAACCCACATCCCTATCCAGATATGGAATATTTCCAGTTAGAATACTGCCAATAGAGAGTATTTCCAAATAGAATATTTACATTCTATATACTTATAGTGTATATATATTTCCAACATAGAATATTTCCAATGTCTCAGCAAGTTCCATGATCCTCTGTAGGAATTCTTCCCCTGAAGAAGAAATCCCACTTGCTCTGCTCCAATGAATCGGTTTTGCCTTCTAAAACTTCTCATAAATAGAACTATGCAGTAAGTTTACATTTGTGTCTAGCTCCTATCAATTAGCATAACATTTTGAGAATCATGTATCTATTACTGTGTGCATCAGTATATTATTACATTTTACTGTAGATTTCTATGATTATACTACAATTTGCTGATCTATTCTCCTGTTCATGGACATCGGATTGCTCCATTTCTTGACTACTATGAATAAAGATGCTATACACATTTCTGTACCACCTTTTGTTTGTTTGTTTTTGCTTTTGTTATTGGCATAAGTTTTCATTCCTCCCAACTAAATACCTAGGAGTGAAATTGCTGGAATACAGGGGAAGTGAATGTTTAAGCTTAGAAGAAACTTCCAAACTATTTTCCGAGATGGTTATAACCATCTTACAGTTGCACCAGCAATATCTGAGCCTTCCACTTGCTCCATACCATTGCCAACATTTGGCACTCAGAGGTTTTAAGTTTAGCTATTCTAGAAGAAGTACTGTGGTATGTCATTGTAGTTTTAATTTGCATTTCCTTGATTAATACAATGCGGACCACCACATTTTCATGTGCTTATTGGCTATTTGTAGATCTTCCTTTGTGAATTGTCTTTTCAAGTATTTTGAGTATTTTTCAATTGGATTTTTTATAAGAGTCTTTTATATTCCGGATACAAATCTACTGTCATATATGTGTATTGCTAATATTTTCTCTCAGTCAGTGGCTTGAATATTCATTTTAACAGTGTATTTTAATAAGCAGGAAGATTTTTTTTTGCTTTCCATGAAGTTCAGTTTATTATTTTCTCTTTATATAAACTTATTATTTTTTGTGTCCTGTCTAAAAATTATTTGCCTACTCCACATTAAAAAAAAAATGTTTGCTCCTGGTTTTTTCCTAGAAGCTTGATGGTTATAGTTTTTATGTTTATGTATGATCCAAATTGAATTCATTTTCATGTAAGATATGAATTAGAAGTCAACATTCATTTTCTTCTGTTTGGTAACCACTTGTTCAAGCACCATTTAGTGAACAGACTTTCCTTGAGAATATTTATTAAACAGATGTAAGTAGGAAAAAACCTGAAAACTTGAATAGCCCTAAATTTGTTTTAAAAAACTTGAATTCAGAAGTAAAAGCCTTTCTGGAAAGAAAACACCACATCCAAATAACTATGTTGGTGAATTTAATCAAATAGGTAAGAAGGAAATAATATCACTCTTTCACAAACACTTTTGGAAACTAATAAGGCAGTACCAATCTCACTAGACCTTATAAGAATGTCTATGTTCATGAGATACCAGTATCCCTCATGAATATATATGGACAGAATATTAGCAAATGAATTCAGCAATATGTAAAAGTCATAATACAGAAAGACCAAGAGGCATTTATTTCAAGAAAGTAAGAATATATCAACATATAAACATTAATTAATGTAATTTACCACATGTACAGAAAAAAGGAGTAAATGTGTGCTCATCTTAATAAATTCAGGGTTACTTCTGAAAAAGTTCAACACATTTGTGAAAGCAAAGTGTTAGTAAAGTAAGAATAGGGAGAATTTCCTCAATCTGATAAAGGGTGTCTTCAAAAACATCTCAGCTAATATGATACTTACTGGCAAAAGCTCAAAGTCTTTCCTCCTATATTCCAGAAGAAGAAAAAGACGTCTCTTCTCACCAGTTCTTTTGTTTTATGTCTATTTATTTTGGGAGAAAGCGCGTGCACGAACACGCATGTGGGAGAGGTGCACAGAGAGAGGAAAAGAGAATCACAAGCAGGCTCCGTGCTGTCATCTGCCCTGTGGTTGGATCTCACAAACAGTGAGATCATGACCTGGGCTGAAATCAAGAGTTGGACACTTAATTGACTAAGCCATCCAGGTGCCCCTAGGCATTTTTTTTTCTTTTTTTTTTAGAGAGATCTAGCCATCAGAAGAGAGGGGCAGAGGGGGAAGAGAAAGAATCTTAGGCTCCATGCTCAACGCAGAACCCAATTGTCTCACCAATTCTATTCAACTTTGTACTTCAAGTCCCAGCTAGTAAAAGGCAAGAAAATGACCTCAAAGGTATACAGATTAAAAACAAAATAAAATAAAATCACCTTTATTCTCAGTTTCTATGTAGAAAGTCCCAAGCACTCTACAAATGAACCGCAAGAAATAACAAGTAAATGTAGCAATGTCACTGTATGCAAAAATCGACTGTATTTCTATTAATTACTCATGAATAATTGGTAAAGAAAATTTTAAATAATACCATGTGCAAAAATATGAAAACATAAAATACTTATGAATAAATATAAAGATGGGTATATAAGACATATAAACTGTAAACTACAAGATAATCATGAGCGAAAAAAAAAAGAGGCTCTAAATAGGACATATATAATAATTGACTGAAAAATTCAATAGTATTAAGATGTCATTATCCCCAACTATCCTATAAATCCATGCAACCTCAGGGTGCTTGGGTGACTTGGTTGGGTGTCCAGCTCTTGATTTCAGCTCAGGTTACGATCCCAGAGTTGTGGGATTGAGCCCTATGTCCACACCAGGAATGGAACCTGCTTAAGATTCTCTCTCTCTCTCTCTCTCTCTCCCCCTCTGTCCCTCCCCACTTCCCCTCTCTCTCTCTAAAGTAAAAAAAAAAAAAAATAAAATGAAATAAAAAATCAAAATTGTAGCAAGCACAGTGATAGCAATTGACAAGGTACTTCTAAGGAATTATAAGAAAGAGCAAAGGACTCAGAATAACAAATACAACTTTGAAAAGAATAATATTTGATGACATACACTACCTAATTTCCAGACCCTCTACAAAGCTATAGTAATCTGGAAAGTGTAGTTCCAGCATAAGTGTAGACAAACAGCCAATGGACAATAATAGAGGGCAGAAATAGGCCCACACATATACAGTCAACTTGATTTACTACAAAGGTACTAAAACAATTCAATGGGGGAAAAAATCTGTTTACTTGTACTTTAGACTGAAAAAAAAATGCCCTATGATGGTTTCATGAATATATAACTATCTCCTTCCTAACTCATAAAAAATTACTCTAAAAATAAACATGCTTCTGAACTGAACATTTAACCTTTACACATTAATATTCATTAATGAAAATATTGTTCTTTGGAGCACAATTTGAGCATGGAATATATGTAGTTATTTTTTAATGTTTATTTTGAGATAGACAGACAGAGAGTATGAGTGGGGGAGAGGCAGAGAGGGAGAGAGAGAACCCCAAGCATGCTCTGGTGCAGAGCCTGACGTGGGGCTCCATCTCACTAACCTCAAGATTATGACCGGAGTCAAAATCGAGAGTCAGACACTTAACTGACTCTGCCACCCAGGTGCCCCTGTAGCTCTTGTTTTTTCTTCTTCTTTAAATGTTTATTTATTTATTATTGAAAGAGAGAGAGAGAGGGAGTCAGAGAATCTGAAGCAGGCTCTGAGCTGTCAGCACAGAGCCTGATGTGGGGCTCGAACCACAAACTGTGAGATCATGGCCTCAGCCAACATCAATTAACTGACTGAGCCACCTAGGTGCCCCCCCCCCTTTTAATGTTTATTTATTTTTGAAAGAGAAAGTGTAGTTCTTTTTTTAATCCCTTTTAGTAACTAGACATTCACTTTAGTCCTTTTTCAATATCATAATTTTGATTGCTTTAATATGGGGCAGAAAATCAAGCAAAGGCTTAGCATTTGAAGGAATACTTTTCCGTTTACTGAAACAGAATAAGTGCTTATGATATATAAGAAGAGTCCTAACACATATCACCATAAAATGATGGTCAACTGTTTTTTTTTCTTTTCCCCAGCTTACCAGATATAATACTAAACAGAAGTTATATGAGAACAAGGATTAAGCCTACCTTAACTTTGACTTTATAACTCCTATGTGGTACATGATAGTACTATATGCATTTTGTTATATGAATGAATATGTTGGCCATTCACGAAGAATGAATCTCCATGTGTTCTTTCCCTCAGAAATCTCTTAATAAGACCACCAGCACAATGTGGACCATGTGGATGCACTTTACATCACTGCATAAACTTTTAGATAAATCTGGTACTCCAGAATCATTTTACTGTTACTTCCTAAAACAATAAATGACATGCTCACATGAGCCAAATGAATCCAAATACACAATCAGTTATACGCCTAAATAGTAAAAATAGTTTTATACACAATTTAGGAAGAAACATGTCTTTGTAAAACGAGACTTTGTAAACAAAAACTGCTGTTTGTGTCATCAAAGTCTGACCTGCTCTGACTAGCCTGAGTCCCACTCAGTCTTCCCGTGACGGACAGCTCAGCAATCAATAACGGGTCACAGGAGCTGAAGGTCAAGAATTCTACATCTTGAGGTCTCACATTTATTTTCAGTTCTTAGCCCCAGTATGTTTGGAACTTATTTCTTAACTCTTACATATAAAGCAGAAGATGTTTTTCAATGTATTACATCCAATGTATTACATCTAATGTATTACCCAACTATAGTGTCTGAATGTGGTCAGGATGTAGACGATGCATTTCGATAGAAAAATCAAACTAAGAATGGCAAAAGATTGATATTAAGTTTTTGCAAAGCCAGTTCTAACTATGACCAACTTAGAGGTAAATATAGTCTACCCATGTATGTGTCTTTAATCCAATAACTCTCATTTGTTTCCCCAAATTAACCTGAAACATTTATGCTGCCATTGAGTCGCTTTGCTTATTCAACAGAAATCGAAGGACAAAAAAATATTTCCAGAAGACAGGTGGACTATAAAAAGGTAGTGAAATAAATTTCGAATAATAATGGTTTTGAATCAGAGTTTTTTTGTTTGTTTGTTTGTAAATCAGAGTAAATATGGCAGCTATTTTTCTTCAGTGTCATGAAAACTACTCAGTAAATTATCCTAGAGTGAACTAAGATTGACAACATTATTCATTTAGGAATCCTAAATGAACTTTCTTGAATGTGCTTCCAAGCTAAGCAGTCATGTGACACTCTCCATATCTAATGTTTGTACCTTCTGCAGTTGTATTGTTTGTTATGCAGACAGACACAGACAATTAAGTTCCCCAGGAGAGCACTGTTGGCACAACCCAGCAGAAGTTTCCTTTATGCTGAAAACATGAAACAACAGACTAAATGGCAGCCAAGAAGAGGAAGTCATGACCTCTGGCAGTACACTCTCACTCACCTTTCTCTAGTGAATTAATTTGCCATGAACATTAGAAATAGCATCCTTCATGTCAGAAGTAAAACCATTAGATCATCATCCAGAGAACGGACAGGAATTATACAAACCTCTAGGAACTCTAATGCCACGGTAATTATAATCTTCAGTAACTCAGTGGCTCAAGAGTTTTACTCATCTGTTGTTTTAACTGATGGACATCTGTCTGTTAAATCTATGGGCCCCATGTGGCTATTTAAAATACCAACAGATGCAGAATAACCAACATGAACAAAACTCAGTTTAAATGACACAAAAGTTTGGTTGCTATCAGAAATAAAAATAGATAACAGTTAAACAGTGATGAGAGACACTGATAATAGAGAAATACTTTCTTTTATTTCATTTAGTTATTCTATGCTCATCTACCCTCTTATTGCATGGCTTCTGACATCATGACAGGACTTTATTCACTGGTGGCTATGACTGATGTAGTAGCCACCTCACATGTATGCCTTAGTCCTCCTCCTCAGCCCTTCAACCTACCCTCCGTATCAAAACCAGAGAAGTTTTCCAACAATCGTACTATGAGTGTGCCATTTCAAAAGAAAGGTCTTCATACTTCATAATCTTCAGATCAACCTCGACTGCCATGTTTCTCCTGCACTGACCAAGACATCTTTAATGTTCCCCTCAGCTCCACTAAGCTTCTGAAAAGCTATTTCTTGACTAGAGGCCTCTGACCTCCCTTTTGTTAGATCATTTACCTTAAAAAAACTTGTGATTTTAAATTCTTTCTCTGCTCCACTGAAATGTAAATCTTCTCCCAGCCTGTTGCAGGATTACAACCCATGAATGTCTTTAGTTAGGACCACAAAGCCATCCCTTTGAAATCCTCAAGGAGATAGATCCCCTATTTTCCAGACTTTGTGGGAGGGTAGAAGTCTAACTTTGCCAAGCACCAATTAGCAAACACAGATGTCCTAATCACACTGACCAATCTCCTTTCTAGGGCTCTCCAGTTCTTTTCTATTAGCTCAACCCAATGCTTAAAAACCAGTACAAACACTCCTACCTTCTGTTTCAACGGAGTTGAGTTTGGTCCCTCTCCTCTATTGCAAGAGTCTCAACCTCTAATGCAATAATCTTAAGTAAAGTCTTCCTTGCCTGTTTAACTCCATTGGGTGGGATTTCTCTTTGACAGCACTTCCTCTGAGCTGTTTCCCATGCCTCTTTGTGTATCCTCCCCAGTCTCCCTTTCTTGAGACGCTAATTATTCTGCAAGACCTAGATTAAATGAGAGTGGAGTTAGCTGAACTGAAAGTACATAGGAATGGGGGAGAGAAAGTTTATTTTGTTTTACTATGTAAAACAAAATCAACCACCTTGCCCTACATGATTTACACATCCTCTCTCAGAATACTCAGTATCTTTAATGAGATTGGAAGATTGGAGAAAATATCCTTTCTTTACTAGCAGTTATCAGGACATTTCTTGGGTTTCCAATCTTCACATATTCACTTAGAAGGGGACTTACACATTGAAAGGAAAAAAAAAATGAATTAGAACACTGTGAAATTTGTCTCGCTGAAACATTTTTCAGTTACTTAAAAGACGAAGAAGACTATCATCTTCTCTCTCACCAGGCAACTTCCCTTCAAATGACTTTGTAATGTCACTGAATATAGAACTCTGCTGAGCAGGGAATAGAAACATTGATGTCTGTGGAAAAGTGCTAAAGAACTCCTTGACATTTTGTGTCTGGCACTGTAAGGAAGTTTGCTTATGAGAAAAGTTTATTGTGATGCTCATCAGGCATCGAATGTCTATTTTTCCTCATACAAAAATGTATAATTATGTACAGCAGTGTATATGTACATCTGAGTAGAAAAAAATAACACAGTGGAAAACGAGGGCAAGCATGAGAGAGGGGTCATGTGTTGTTTTTCCTTTCATCCTGAGGCTCAACAGAGGAAAAAGATTAAATGTAAACAAAAAAACATGATGACCACAAATCTGTAAATTAGTGGTTGAAAGAGAATATTAAGATCCTATTAAAAAGAGTTGCCTCAACTCCTCTAACTCAACATGCAATCTGTTTTCATGTTCTCTGTACCTAACATAAAACTTATCCCAAATTGCCCACTATGCAGAGCTATTATGACTTTGCTCCCACCATCTCTCAACTGGAGTCCTGCAAAATTTTCAGAAGTGATATTTCAGCTTCCCCTGTTTCCTTCTAAAAACTATTTGCTACCTGGCAGTGAAAATCACCTAGGTGAAATGGTATCATACTCTCAGCAAAAGACAAAGCATGTCACTCTCCTGTTTAACAACCTCCAAATCTGTCCCAAAAAATCTCAACAACTTGACTGTGCACTAAAAGGCACTATATGACCTGCCTTACATCTCTTTCTCCAAAATTATTGCCTTTTATTTTTCCCATTAGACCCTCTATTCAGGCCAAACTGGAATTTTGCTATTCCTCAGAAGCAGCTACCTAGAATATCCCTCCCAGAGATCTCCACATGATATGCTCCCTTGCTTCATTCAGGATTCTGATCAAATATCTCCATTTTAGAGTTTTCTAGAATCTCTCCTTGAAACAGATCATTTCTCTCTCCAAACTACCTTCTAACATATAATCCTCCTTTATTGTTTTTACAGCAAAATTTCCTCCTCAAATAATAGTATGAAAACAATAATCAGATTTTATTGCTTCCTAGTCACACTCTGCCCACCCCCTCACTCCCCACAGTGACTGCTTCTCATTTCACTAACACAATGTTTTCTATGGAAGAAGAGGTCATACGTAACAAGAGCCCTTCCCATAACTGTGAACTACTCAGCACACACCATTCTATCTACCCACTTGTTCCTTTCCAGCTATCCTGAGATTCTTGCATGTTTTAAAAACACAAAGCTAGTTCCTGTTTTAGAGTCACTACATTCGTTGTTCCCTGCATGGGGACACTAGTTCTCTATTGAGACCTTCCTTAATCACAGTATTAAAATACCACTTCATTGAATCTATTGCCTTTATTTTTCATGGCATTTATAACTACTTTATATGTTTATATATCTATTTTATTTGCTGATTTCTACACTTCCCAATAAAATAAGAATAAAAGCTTTGGCTCTCTGGGTTATCACTGTATCTTTGCCTCTTAGGAATAATGCCTGCCATGTAATAGGACTCAGTACATATGCTGAATAAATAAATCCTATGTATATTTATAGGCAATTTTCTTTAAATGCCACACATGACTGTCAGGAACACATCAATTTCCTTGGAATAATGTCACTTTTGAAATATTATGTGTTATTTTCTTTAATGTTGAAGAGAAATTTGACTTGGCTCCTCCCCTGGGCAATTCAGTTTGTCATGATATTTGATTAAAGAAACAATAGAAAACATAGCTTCAATTTGAAGAAATGATCCCCATGATCTATGACATTTCCTTTTTTAGTATCATTCTAAGGTACTAGTATAAGGAAGGCAGAACAAATCATAGTTGTAAGATTCTTGATTCTCAATTTCTTTTCTACTGTGTTAATATGAGTTGACTATTTACTTAATCGCTGACCTCTAACTTAGACTTCTTTACTAACCTTTCACTTCCTATAGTTCATACCCACTTGATTTACTACTTCCTCAAAGTCAACAAATGAAAAAGGAACATACTACGTTTCCTGTTGCCATCCTAAATCCTCCTGTTTTGCCTTTACTCCTGCTTTTCCCCCTCTACCTCAGTGACAGCTTTTAACATGAACCCAGTTTCCAAAGCAAGACAGGTAAGTCATGCTTAATTCCATTCAGCTGCCCCACTGAAAGTTTTATACACAACTTCAATCATTCAATAATGCAATACCAGAATTAGAAATTTGAACAAAGAATGTGAAACAATTATTTTCATTCACTGAACGACAGGCAGTTCAAAGCTGTGAAAGAAGTAAAACAAATGAGATACACTCGGCCATTAGTCTGGTTTTCTAACTTAACTCAAGGTGCTTTTGGCACCATGGTGCAGAGGTAACACAGATAAGATTTCACAGAAGTTGAGGTAACTGGATTTGCAAGGCTGAATAACAGAGAGAAGGAAAATAGGCAGACAAGGAGCTCCACAAATCTACAGATAGGTCTTCTTAAATTCCTTGCTGAAGAAGAATATGGGCATACTTCAGGAGCATATGAAAAGAAAAAACACCAGGGGAAGAACAAACAACGGTTGAGAAACCATGAACTGAAAACTACTGTAGCTTACACAGAGTTGAGTAATATTTGAGTACCAACCAGCAAGTGTGGAGAGATCTCTTTGAACATCAAGGAAATCAACTGAGACCCTGGAAAGACCATAACTTAAGGTGTAAGGTGAAGCACTAAACTGGTCATAGATTATAGGTTATGGAGATATATCCTAACAAAGCATCAGAAATAAGCCTAGAAGAACAAAAATATCCGCAAAGTAGTGACTGCTTAAACAACCATTTTTTAAAGCAAGGTCCAGGGGCGCCTGGGTGGCTCAGTCGGTTAAGCGGCCAACTTCGGCTCAGGTCATGATCTCACAGTCCGTGAGTTCGAGCCCCGCCTCGGGCTCTGTGCTGACCGCTCAGAGCCTGGAGCCTGTTTCAGATTCTGTGTCTCCCTCTCTCTGTGACCCTCCCCCGTTCATGCTCTGTCTCTCTCTGTCTCAAAAATAAATAAACGTTAAAAAAAAAAATAAAAAAAAAATAAAGGAAGGTCCAGACATTCAAAACATAACATTCCAAATGTCCAAAGCCAATAAAAAATTACTGGACATCAAGAAACAAAATATGATCTGTAGGCAGTACATAAAATCTCAAACAGAGAGGTAGCCAGAAGTAACTGAGATGATGGATAGCTGATAACATTTTAAAATAGCGATTATGGATATGTTAAAATATTTACATAGACACAAATAAGGACAAATGAGAAGGAAAATAAAAAACATGAGAACAAAATGGAACTTCTAGAATGAAAACAAAAATACAGAATCTGAAATTTAAAGACACACTAGATATAAGTAACAGCAGTTTAGAGATTGAACAGGGTTGGTGAACTTGAAGAATTCTACCTGTAATGAAGCACAGAAATATTGGACTCTTAGAAGGAGTACGTGAGAAGATAAAGTATTTCTAGTGATAATGACTCCAAAATTGTTCATATATGATAACAATACCAACCCACACATATGAGAATCTCAAGAAATTACAAGCAGAATGAACACAAAGATAATTTCATCAAGGTATCATAACTGAATTCCTAAAAAAAAAAAAAAAAAAAGCAATAAAGAAAAACATTCCAAATCAGCCAGAAGTAAAAGACATGTAATGTACCAATGCCCTCTAGAGAATGACAACATCTCCTTTTTAAAATCTCAAGCAAATGTCCACAGAAAATTGTAACCTGAAAACAAGTGCAGAAGAGGATGCAGGGCATTATAGTCCTAAATGTTCCCTCTGCTGTGCTTAGTTGACTACAAACAGAAAGGAAATGATGCAAGTTGACAATAGCTCATTTCCCCAATGATTTCCACTGCTTACATGCAGCAAGTGTCAATGTGTTTCATATAATGATATCAATGTTACTGTTTTAAATAATTTTTCATATATTTATTTTAATATTATGCTTCTGTCTGCCAGGAAGGCATTTATGTGAGGAATAAAACCCATGGCTTTTACCTTAATGAAAAAATTTAAGATTCCCCAAAAGAAAAATGTTCTCTTGAATTCACAAGGCTTTTTAGACCTAAAAGTCTAATTTATTTCCTGACACACATTTGCAGATGTTTGTAAAATCAGTGAACAAATACAACTACCTTTGCATTAAATATGTAACCCTATTTTTTTTAACCTCATCTAAAATCCCTTGCATGGAATCCCAAGCCCACACAATAAGGTCCAAGTTCAGTTTTTGTTCTTACAGGAGCTTCAGGTCTATTCCATTTTTCTCCCTGATATTTGGTTCTGACACTCCATTTAGGTAAAACATCATTTTTTGACTTTCTTCTTTCTATCCAAAATGCCCCCACACTAAATTAGAAACCCCTTGCTAAACATATCCAAAGCATCTTGTATTCCTTCTAGCAAAATATTTGTTTCACTTTACTGCTTATTGAAATTGCTTTCTTTCTCTTAGAGTAGGATTTACTATAGAGCAAATGAATCTTAAACCTCCAGGTCCCTCATTTAAGGCAGGTACATTCAAAGCCCTGGTTATTGAGTACTGACAATCAAAGTTCATTTAAAATTAGTCTCTGCACACAAAATCTCAGATCCCCTAAATTCTTGTAGCTGATATAAGAAATAGTCTTAGGGGTTTTACTACATAATGAGTTCAAAACCAAAATTAGAAAACTATAATAAAATGGACAATCTTGCTAGAGCAAAACCTAAATTGTATGTGTTTTTTAGATATCTTTTAAGAATTAATTATTTGAAAGTCCAGCACAACTGAAATCATTGTTGCAAAGCAACATTCACACTAGAAAACCCTAACCTTTTCAGGCACTCAGGAATAAATATGGAAGGAATAGTTATTATTCTGTTCCATTATAAATTAAAAGACATTATGTAGGGTTATGGGTTATATGCTCTTCTGTCCAAATCTCCAACGACTGCTCTAAAAACAACCACCAGCTTTCCTCAGAAGAACCATTTGGGGTGTTTATGTTTACATGAAACTCAGCATTATGTGCAAACAAGTAAGAGCCATCTGGTTTAACAGTTATAATATAAAACCTGCTTATTCTGGAAAGTGGGGGAGTACTTGAGGGAAAGTGATTCAATAGAAGGTGTTGGGATTGTAATAAATCCTATTTTGATCAAAGGCTTAAATGGGGCTGATTCTGGCCACGTGAAGTAAACCATCCCTTCTAACATTACCTGAAATCGAAGTTACTAATATCATAGATTACTAATGAATTTCACAGGTTTTGAATCCTGATTTAGATTAAGGGAAGATGCATTTTTGTTTTCCCACCAATTTTTACCAAAACCCCCATTTTAAACAAGCCCATAACTAGTGAGATCACAATGAGATTTTTGAGCCCTGGGGCCATGGAGAGAGAAGCAAAAATCAGAAAGGCAATAAGGAAAAATCAAGTAAAAGCAATACATAATGAAATCTCAGCCTCTTTTTTTTCTGAGAACATATCATATATTCCCCTTCTGTGTCATTAGGCCCATCAAGAATAATCTTATGTATAGCTGATAAATAAATGTTTGATGAAACAAATACTTAAAATGAGTAATATTTTAAGATTTATTGAGACTTCAGCTTGTTTTGCATCTATAAAATGAGAGGTTTGAGCCAGATCGTGCTGAGATTCATTCTATTGTTAAAAATTTGATAGCATCTTGTATAACATAATAGGTTCACAATGTACAATGTGTCAAAGTTGAAATAAATGGGTTATATAATGTAGATTATAAATACACAAATGTGATTTTTAAGTTTTTACACACATGTGTGTGGCTCCATTTCTGTCTTTAAACTGCACATTTTATCTGGTGTATTCTCAAGCCTTTATAATAAAAAATACAAATCTGAAAAATAAAAAAAATTCAATTTACTTGAGACCAAAATTCTGGAAACTTGGATGTATGGATTTTTAACATAAGTTTTCAAGATTTCTTAATATGTTGAAACTGTATAAATACCAACTAAAATATTTTAATCTCTAAAAAGAAAAAATAGGGTAAAATATCAAGTAGTCAAGTATTTTAAGAGGAATGCTGTTCAAGATTAAGTAATAACATTCAAAGAGTCAGTAACCGGCACTTTTTCAAGGTTTTATGATGTTCAAAATGAGAACATACAAAAATAAACAGAAAGATCACTTGGAATAAGTTGACAATATGTTTCCTTCAAGATTAATCATAGCTTAGAACAGGTCAAATACATCCATTTATTAAAGAAGTTTTATGATCAAAACTTTTAATAACTGACAACTGTCCTGGTGTCCTGAGTCACCTCAGTCCCTGAGAGGAATGATCTCTCCTTCTCACTAAATCACACCAGATTATGTGACAAGGCATATGATGTGTTAGTGGCCACATGCTGACTGAGCAGCTGTACAAAATGAATTAAAACCAAATTGCAAAAACATCTAGAGTTACAAACTTTTTAGAATGTTAAACGAAAATAAAAAGATGTTTATATGGATTACACAAGCAAAGGAAGTTCTGATTTGAACATATTTAAAATTAACATTTTGTAAACTGCCTTTGAATGGTAAGCTATGTTTCATTAAGAACATACTGGATTATATAGATTTCTACCTAATGGCCAGAAATTTACCAAAAAAGTGTAAAAATATGTGATGGCAGCCTGAACAAAAATGGTATGTAGAAGCATTTAGCAGAACGATCACTGAATTACTTCATAAAAGTTAAATAATATCCAAGTTTCAAAGGTAATTATAGAAGGGAATCAACTGATATCAAGGGATATTAGTGGCATAAATTTTAAATATTAAAAAGACATACCATTCTTTGATATCTATTGCAATTATCAATTGACTACCTCTCAATACCAAATTCACCCTTCAATATATGCTCTGTGATACTGAACATAATTTCTTGAAAAGTTTCTTCATTATAGTAAGCACAACATTAAGGTTTCTCAGTAGAGGTTGCCAGAAGGACACTACAAGAGAAAAGAGTTCTCCTGCATTTCCAGAAGGTGCACTCTTGGTTGGTAGCATGAGTGTCAGAACTGTCCCAGCTACACATGTGACCTCCTTGCTGTCTCCAGCTACACATGGCACCCTTGCAGCCTTGACTTAGGCTAGTGATCACCGAACTGGAGTCATCTTAACATGAACACTATGTGCTATAGGATTCCTACACACACCAGAGCCCCTCATTCCTCTGCTCACCTATCCCAAGGCCCCAGATGTTTGTCTCCAAAGGTTCTTCTGATGCTGCAGCCCTGTTAATGTCATGGACCTCCCAACACAGACACCATGCTTTCCAGGCTTTCTGTTCACATTGGTACCCTCATTCTCTCATGGGTATGCCCGTACACCTGGCCACACCGGGTGTGGCTTACCTGTGCCCCTTTGGTACTCCGGAGGGTTGCCTCCTGTTTGCCCAGAAACTGTGGATGAGGCCAGGCAAGCCAGTGAACTTCTCTCCCATCCAGTAGCCTGTAAGTACACCTTAACTATATCTGAACCCTAGCCCAGGAGTGGGCCATCCTTTTAAGTATGACCTTCACTAACTAGCCTTCCCTCAATTTAAAGATGTCACATTTCTTGTATCTCATAAATACTTGTATCTTAATCATTCTCTATATTAAACTTCCCCTGATTATATCACTTTGTAGTTTAGTCTCTTGATTTGATTCAGACTGCTAGAAAATTGGTATCAGGAGTGGTCCTTAAAGATGGGATTTGGGAGTTAGTTTTGTCCTTGAGCTTGATTACCAAGCAAGTTCCTTCTCAAAGAGAAATGGAACGCTAGTGGCCCATGGCCTACAGTGGAATCACAGGCCATAACCTGTGATTGACTATGATAAAATACCAAGTGAAACATGGGGAGATCATGTGGCTGCTGTGCAGGGCTATTTTGGTAGTAATGATGACACAAGGACCATAATGTAGATTCTTTTGAGTAGAAGTAGCTTGCCCTCTGTTTTCTGAAAAGATGAGCCTTTTGTGTTTAAAATTACAATGATAGCCTCATTTGTGGAAGATGCCTTGGAAGGTGTTGCTCCTTTTACTCAGAGCCTGCTACAATCACCCACTGATGCCACTAGATACATAACTAATGGTCACACAACAGCATGCTCCAGGGGATTAGATATGCCTATAATCCAGGAGGAAATAATTTACAAATAAAATGACTGCAAGAATCTCCTAATATATTTTGGCAAATACTGGACGTGTGTAGCGATGAATACTAAGGGTGTTAGACCACAGAGGGAATACTAAAACAGTAGATAAAGCTAGATTAATTGATATGGGTTCACTTTCTAGAAATTTTAGATTGAATAACACACCTGTTATTTTTTTAAACATTACTTCTGAATTGTTTTCTTTTGTTCCCTGGAGTCTCTGATTACAATGCTAGAATTTTTTCCTCCTCTATTTATTTCTATGTTTTTCTTAACCATTTGCTTGTGTTCCAGTTAGAATATTTACTAGTTTCTCCAATTCACTATGATCTGTTCTTTCTTGTCCAATTTGTTATTATATCTGTTAGAGTCTCAATTTGTTAGTATTTCAGAATTCTAAATTTCCTTTTGATCTTGTTTATCTAGATTACAATTCTCTAGTATAACTATTATATATATATATATATATATATATATATATATATATAACTCTTGACATATTTGTATTTAAATCAATTGCTAATGATTTCAATAAGTTTATCTTCAAATCTATTTTTATTATTTTTCTTTTCCCTCTTAGCCACGGATATTTTAAGACTAGACATTGACTTTGAAAAACTTAAGAGGCTTTAGATGATGTCTTTTTCCAAAAAAGCTTCACCCTATTTTCTTACAGACAGACATGTAAGGTCATATTACAGTAACTTATTCAAAGCTGTGTTGCAGTTTGCTTGTTTTTTGCCTTTTTTTTTTTTTTTTTTTTTTTTTTAAGATTTATCTACCTGGGATTCATCTTCAGTCTCAGGATGTAATTCTCCAGAATCACAACTAAAAGTACAGGTTACTCTAATTTTGTGTGTCATAGACTCCAATTTTTATCTCCTCAGAATGATAGGATGAGACCACCTCTTACCCTGCAAGTCTCAGAAATAAACCACTGAATGAAAGGCTAACCTCTCTGAATCTCTCTTCTCACTGGTATCTTTGCTCTTTTAACTTTTTTGTCATGCTAGTCTCAACTTTTTTTTTCCCCCCAGCACTGTATGCTGGTAAAAATAAAATCTGCTATCTTTCACATTCTTGGCAAATTGTTGGATTATTGGACTTTGTTCAATTATCATTAATTGGCAAGTGCCCAAGGCAAAAATGCCTTCATGACTGTGGGTTCAACTCTCTGTATTTCATTTTGTTCTGGCATCCTACCGTCCAGTTATATTAGAAACATAATAGGAAAACAGTATAAAACAGGCAGAAAGGGAAAAGTTAGGACCTGAGGTACGGAAAAAAAAAACACATATTTTGGAACAATGCTGGAAGTGGGAAAAACAATGCGGGGTGGGGAAAAAAAACACATATTTTGGAAAATGCTGGGAATGTCTGAACACAGCAAAGCCACTCAGGTGTAAGGTTCCTCTTAAGAATGAATCAGACACCACCTAATCCCCCTCAGGTTCCCCTCAGGAATTTGACAAAAGACCCAACTAAAATAGACCATAAACCTATGACCCACAAGGAAAGGTATGGCGATAGGCCACCCCTCACACAATGGAAACGAGCCAATCAGGAATGGACAACCTAGCACCTAGACTTATCTAGCCCACAGAACATGAGAAGTAATCTAGTAGAACATGAGAAGGAATAGGGGAAAGGGAAGGAGGGGCTGACCAGAATCCTATAAAACAAAGACCCTTGCCTACAGTTTTTAGGCATTCACTTTTAAATGTCTCCTCTGTGAAAAGAGCTTTAATACTATTTCTTTCTTTCTAATATTATGCTCTAATAAACTTTCACCTACTGCTCATTTTGTGTCCACCTCTTCATTCTTCAAAGGGGCGAGACAATGATCGAGATATTGAAGTAAAAAATTCTGCAACAAGAACCCTTTAATTTTTTTCAAATGTTCAAAAAAAATTTTTTGACCGGATTTGGTCATGGTGCTGTTGTTCTAAATTGGAATGGTCATCTCCCATAAGCTACTCCACCATATATAAAACCAGAAATCTCCCTGCCTTTTAATTATATACATTTTCTATCTAAATTCCATGAGAATAGACACAATGTCTACACTTATTTTTACTGTGAAGTATCTTTGCACTCTGTAATAGAATTTAATTATATGTGTCAGAGAGGGCAAAGGTAGACATAAAGAAAGAAAATAGAATGTTGATCTAACATAATGCCAAGATACAATAGTGGCTTTGTCTGAAGTAGTATCCTGGGAGTGGACAGAAGTGATAATTAGAAACTTTTTAACTCTCCAGGTGTGTTGCTAAGAACGTTGCCCACTAGGAATCATAAAAATCATTTTCTGAGGGTCTCTGTACCAGGAACATCTGTTCTTCCAAACAACCATAAAGAAATATTGGATGTTACAAATACTGTATTTCTCTTAATTTATTGTATTTGTTTCTGATTTGGGTATTCAGGAATTCAGAAATAACAGCCTATCTTTAGTTATTCAATTGTGCTTCTTGGATTTACAATTAGCTTTCTTTTTGCTTTCCTACTATTTTTCTCTTTGCTAGCATATATGTTCTCATAATATTTATATATTACATACACAAAGTTCCCCTCTGTGCTATTGAATATAAATTTTGGTAGGTGTTTTTTTGTGCGTGTTTTTTATTTTGTTTTGCTTTTGTTTCTGTTTTTGTTTTTTCGGTATCAAGCAGAAAATACATTAATATATACAAGATACTAAAATCAAAGGCAAAGAGAATAAGAGCCTCTTTTTCTTCCTGGCTTACACATTTTCATAAACCACAGGCATAATTTATAGAAGATGACTTCCGTAAGTAGTAAAAAATTCAAATACAATGACCTGAATGAATAAAGAATTTATTGTTTCGCATTACAAGTAGCCAAGAGTCACCGAAGTGCCCAAGTTGTGTTTCTTGGTGTTTCTATGTTGTCAAGGCTTCAGTTTAGCCTTTCTCCAATTCACTGGGCTTTCTTTTCCTTGATTCACAATGCCTACACATCTACCACCCATGTATACTCGATAATATCAAAAGATAGGAAGGGAGTATTTTCTTCTAATAGCAGAGAAAATAATACTTTCTCATGAGCCAGAGTATTTCCCTTTACTTTTTTTATTTAGGGGAGTCAGATTCTTCGGTCTACACATATTATTAGCGAAGAGACTGTAATTTACTGATTGGTATCAACCAATATCCATCCCTTATTACTGAGAAAGGCACTGACAGTGCAGAGCCTACTTTGGGATTCTCTCTCCCCCTCTCTCTCTGCCCCTTCCCCATGTGCACATGCACTCTCTCCCTCAAAATAAACTGTAAGAAATAAATAAAACATTAAAAAAATCAAGGTTCTGGATTCAAGAAAAACAGGAATAGTGATCATTGAGTTGGAAAACAAAACAGTGGTCTCTGCCACATTCCCTTAATACTCCCTCATGGTTTTTAGGCTCAAAACCTCAAAACCTCAGTCATCAGTCATTCGTTCAACAATTAACTGAGCATAGAATGTGTCCTAACTATAGTTCTAGAAAATGGGACATAGAGCAGTTGACAAAAGAGGTGAAATTTCAGGCATTAACAGAGCTTACTATCCAGTGGAGAATATAGAAAAAAGAAAATAAAAAGTTGGTAATGTGTAATATATTAGATCAAAATAAGGCTTAAGGAGAAAAAAAATACAAAAGCACAAATATGGACATTAAAAAAAAATAAAAATAAGCTTGTTCTATAAAGTAGCCAGAAAAGGCACACAGAAAAGGAAAGTTTTGATTAGACTTTTGGGAGAAAATGAGCAAGCAAATGGAGATGTTTTGAGAAGAAGCAAAAGAGGTAGAGAGAACAAGTGCAAAGTTCTGAAGAAAGTGCATCTCTGCATTTTTTGAGGAATCCTAAGGGTCAGTATGACTGGAATGAAACAGACAAGAAAGAAGAAAAGGTGAGAGGGCTTTGTAATCTATTTTAAGAGAGTTGGTTTTTAATATGAATGTAATGAATAGCCACTGGAGAGTTCTGGGATAGAACATTGACACAATATACTGGAATTTTAATAGAATCATTTTGTATGCTATATGAGAATAGATTGAATGAGGGCAAGTACAAAAATAGGGAGACCAGTCAAAGAGCTATTTCAACAATATAGGTGAGAGAATGGTGACTTGGACTCAGGTTGTTGAAGAGAAAGAGTGGGAAGTGGTCAGATTCTGTGAATATATTTTGAAAGTAAACCAGAGGCTTTGCTGATGGTTGAAATGTGGGAATATGTGGAGTGTGGACTGCAGAGGAAAGACAAGAGAGGATTTAAAGATCATACAAAAGTTTTTAGCTCAAGGAATTAAAATAACTTTTTCAACGTAAATATTATTTCTTTACTGTCTCTAACTTTATAAAATTCTAGCTAAACTTTGTCATTTATACATTTGCCCTACTCTTTCTCTGTGTTTCCTAAATGTTGCCACTCTTTCCATTATTTTACAACCATATTCTGAGTTGTATTTTATGTGTTCTTTGTCTTCCCCATCCACTCCCATTTAAAAAATTTGCACTCCTTGAGAACAGAAATGTTACCTTCTGTATCTTTCAATCAGGCAAATATTTTCCTCTCTTGGGTACCAGGCTAGGCATTGGGACTGCAGATATATATGTAACTGAACATGATCCTACCTTTGTGAAGCGTGTTCATTGTATATAAATGTCACTTCTTAGTGTTCAATCTGTATTCACTGAACTGGGATACAGTACACTGTTTTTGTAGAAATATTTTTTATTGTTTACAGTGTTGTTTTTTTAATACTGACAAGTATCTTGCTTCAGCATGAATATTATAAAATGCTATACCTGTAACTTTATCCCATGGGATGGAACATACAAGATTGCTATTTGCTTTCCTAAAGCTCATAAAGAGAATTTCAAACTGCTGGGATATATCTCAGTGACCCTGGAAAATGATTGGCAGTGTTCAGTGAGGCCATTTTCAAAGCTTTAAACAAAAATTAAAAAAAAAAGAAAAAGAAAAAAAGAGAGAGAGAGAGACAGACAACAGTATTGTTCAAAGCCTCCAGGCTCTGTTTGCTCCTTGGTATTTGGGTTTCAAGGTGACTATTTTATATTTGCAAAGGTAGTTTTCAGAAAAGAGGGAAAGTATGGTTTTTAAATCTACAACTCAGTGGAGGATATTTGTATTTGAGAAAGTTTACCCCAGTTTATTTTAATTGCAATTTATATAAATATTTTCCCTAGATAAAAATGGGAGACAAAGGATAATTTAATAATATTGTATAAAATATTTTTATACTTCCTGCGAGTGGGCAATGCACTCCAGACAACATTCTGGAGCCCAGCTGTCTGGCTTCAAAACGCAGCCTTGCTACTTATTTAATATATGACCTTGGTAAATTATTGAAGTGTTCCAAGCCTCTGTTTCCTTGTCTACAAAAAATAATAAGTTTTAAATACAATGCTTTCTCATAGGCTGTGTTAGGTGTTGAATTGCATCCTCCAAAAAAGATGCACGTAAGTTTTAACTCCTGGAACCTATGAATGTGACCTTACTTGGAAAAGGGGTCTGTGCAGATGTAATCAATTAAGATGTGGTCAGTAGGGCAGACCCTAATCCAACATAACTGCTGCCCTTATAAGCAGAAGACGACATGTAAAGACAAAGACACAGAGGGAGAGTGCCACGTCCCAGGGGAGGCAGAGACTGGAGTAATGCAGCTGCAAGCCAAGGAATGCCAAGGATTGCTGAGAACACCAGGAACTAAAGGAAGGCATGGAACGGGTTGTCTCTTAAGAGTCTTACAAGAGAACATATCTCTGCCTCTACCTTGGTTTCAGACTTGTAGCCTTCAGAACTGTGAGAAAATAAATTTCTGTGGTTCTAAGCTACCCCTAAGGAAACTAATACAGGGTGGGTACAGGTCATTAAACCATCTTTGATAACTAAAGTACGCAGACTAAAGCCAGGCATATTTTTTTTTCTTTTTTGGTACAGCCTTTATTTCCTTGGCAACACATGAAATAATAATTTTGTATTTTTTTTAATATGAAATTTATCATCAAATTGGTTTCCATACAACACCCAGTGCTCAAGCCAGGCATATTTTAAGTAGTTTAGGAGTTTGGGCTTTTCATATTTAATTTTTTTTCATGTTTATTTATTTTGACAGAAAGAGCATGCACACACATGAGTAGGGGAGGGCCAGAGAAAGAGGGAAAGAGAGAATCCCAAGTGGGCTCCAGGCTGCCAGTGCAGAGCCCAACACGGGGGCTCGATCTCACTAACCATGAGATCATGATCTGAGCCAAAATCAAGAGTAGGATGCTTAACCAACTGAGCCGCCCATATACCCCAAGGGCTTTTAATATTATTAAGCACTTAGATAAAATAGAATATTCTCTTCAGATAGCTGCATTTATTCTAACATTTAAGATCTCTAGTCATTACATAAAATAAATTTAATATAAAACTTGTAATGCTTTTGGTTTATTTAGATAGCATTGCTATTCAATTTGTATAAGCTTTAATTCAGTAATTTTCCCTTGTAGTATATGAGAATATCATTTCGAGGTATGTTTACTTACCTAAGATATCTGTAAGTATATAAAAGCATTTAAAGAATGTATGAATTTTGGAAAATCAGTCATTCCTAGAAATTGTTTTTATATGTATTCCCTTTATAGAAATAATATAGTACTGATTTTGCTGGTAGATTTTTTTTCCATTCATGTTACTGAAAACAGTAAATACATTCAGATAATGCTTTTTTAAAATGTTACCTTCACTTTACCAAATTATCATATGCAAAAAGAGTAAATGAGTTAAAATATCATGTCTCATGCATCTGTTTTTAAGTTTTTTATTTTAATTCCAGTATAGTTAACATCATATTAGTTTCGGGTGTATAATATAGCAATTCAGCAATTTTATACATTACTCAGTGCTAATCATGATAAGTGTATCTTCAATCCCCATCACTGTTTCACCCACCCACCTCCACGTCCCCTCTGATAACCATAAGTTTGTTCTATACAGTAAAGAGTCTGTGTTTTGTCTTTTTTCCTTTGTATGTTCTTGTCTTAAATTTTAATATGAGTGAAAACATACGGTATTTGTCTTACTCTGATTGACTTATTTCACTTAGCATTATACCCTCTAGCTCTATCCATGTTGTAGCAAATAGCAAGAATTCATTTTTTTTATGGATGAATAATATTCCATTTTACATGCACACATACACACACACTGCCTCTTCTTTGTCTCTTCATCTATCAATGGACACTTGGGCTGCTTCCATAATTTGGCTATTGTAAATAGTGATGCAATAAACATAGGGGTGCAGGTATGCTTTGGAATTAGTGTTTTCCTACTCTTTGGGTAATTACCCAGTAGTGGAATTACTGGATCATAGGGTAGTCTATTTTTAAATTCTTGAAGAATCTCCATACTGTTTTCCTCAGTGGTTGCAGCAGTTTGCATTCCCACCAACAGTGTACGAGGGTTCCTTTTTCTCTAATCCTCTCCAACTCATTTCTTGTATTTTTTATTTTAGCCATGCTGATAGGTGTGAGGTGATAGCTCACTGTAGCACTGATTTGCCCTGATGTTGAACATCTTTTCATGTATCTGTTGGACATGTGGATGTCTTCTTTGGAAAATGTCTCTTCATGTCTTCTGCCCATTTTTAGTTGGATTATTTGGTTTTGGGGTGTTGCATTTGATAAGTTCTTTATATATTTTGGATACCATCTCTTTATCAGATATGTCATTCTCAGATATATTTTTCCATTCTGTAGGTTGCCTTTTAGTTTTGGTGATTATTTCCTTCACTATGCAGAACCTTTTTATTTTGATCTAGTCCCAATAATTTATTTTTGTTTTTGTCTCCCTTGCCTCCAGAGACATATCTAGAAATATGTTGTTACAGCCCATGTTAGAATAAATTAATGCCTTGCTCTCTTCTAAGATTCTTACAGTTTCAGGTCTCACATTTAGGTCTTCAGCCCATTTTGAGTTTTTGTGTATGGTGTAAGATAGTGGTCCAGTTTACCCAATATCACTTGTTGAAGAGACTGTCTTTTTCCCACTGCATATTCTTGACTCCTTTGTCAAAGATTCATTGGCCATGTAACTGTGGGTTTATTTCTGGGCTCTCTATTCTGTTGTATTGATCTATATGCCTATTTTTGTGCCTGCACCGTATTGCTTGATTACTACAGCTTTGTAGTGTATTTTGAAATCTGAGATTATGATACCTCCAGCTTTGGTTTTCTTTTTCAAGATTGCTTTGGCTACTCAGGGTCTCTTGTGGTTCCATGCACATTTTAGAACTGTTTGTTCAAGCTCTGTGAAAAATGCTGTTGGTATTTTGATAGGGATTGCTTTAAACCTGTAGATTGCTTTGGATAAGGTGGACATTTTAACAATATTTGTTCTTCCAATCATGAACATAGAATGTCTTTCCATTTGTGTCATCTTAAATTTCTTTTATCAATGTTTTATAGTTTTCAGAGCATAGTTTTCCACCTGTTTGGTTAGGTTTATTCCTAGGGGTCTCATTATTTTTGATGCAATTGTAAATGGGGTCCTTCTCTTAATTTCTCTTTCTGCTGCTTATTAGTGTATAGAAATGCAACAGATTTATGCACACATTTTGTATCCTGCAACTTTACTGAATTCGCTTATCAGTTCTAGTAGACTTTTGGTGGAATCTTTTAGGTTTTCTATATAGAGTGTCATATCATCTGCAAACAGTGAAAGTTTCACTTCTTCCTTACTAATTTAAATGCCTTTCATTTCTTTTGTTGTCTGATTGCTGCAGCTAGGATTTCCAGAACAATGCTACATGAAAGTGGTGAGAGTGGACATCATTGTCCTGTTCCTGGTCTTAGGGGTAAAGCTCTCAGTTTTTCCCCACTGAGGATGATGTTAACTGTGAGTTTTTCATATATGGCTTTTATTATTTTTCATTCATCTGTTTTTTTTAATCAAGAAACCTATTCAATTTTTACATTCTGTGATAGATGATAAATATAAGCATTTAAAAATTTAATGCAAAATTAATACTGAAGATCAAGATTTTCTTTAGCTTGAAACTGGCAATATAAAAGATATTTAATTATTAGTTTAGGCTATTCAGGTTTTTAAGTAAATGCTAACATGTTGCCAATGCTCAAATAGACACGTTGGTTAAAAAAAAAACAAAACGTAATTGTTTCATTTCATGTGACAGTAGTAATTTCTAAAGATTTATCATTTCATAGCATGTGTATTGATATTTTAACCATACTCTGTTCTCTTTTAATGATATCCCTAGTAGAAAAGGGACATATCCATTTAATAGCTGTAAGAAAATGAACATTTTTAGAAGAGGAAAGAAAAGAAACAAAAAGAGAGAGAGAAAGAAAGAAAGAAAGAAAGAAAGAAAGAAAGAAAGAAAGAAAAAGACAGACAAGAAGAGAAACATGGGCAGAAAGAGTATTAGAAGCAGGAAGAAAAGGAAGTTAAAGGAGCTTTCAGAAGAAGACATTAGGTAGTAAAGGCAACTCTTTGAAAAGTCATCATTATTCCATTAATGTGAGGAATGGAGAAAATTACTAGTGGCATGCTGTCTACCTTGGAAAACCTTCAGGACAGATGGAAAATCTAGTGCTTGACTTTAATATATTAGTAAAGAACGAGCTTCTAAAATGTGCACAGAGCCATAGGTTACTTGGTTACTTCCACAGAAGCCTCCCAAAGTACTCACAATGACTGGCATACAATGACTACCAACATCCGCAAGGAAAAGCATAGGTCACTAATCCTTACATCTGTCTCAGCACTGAACAGAAAAGAGTTGTTCAAAAATATTTTTAAAACAATAATTTTACAGAAACCGTATGCTGACTTCATGAATCTACTAATGCAAAGATGACGCTTTAAGATGTGGTAGATTGGAGCAATTTGCCTTTGCTTATTATCCATAGCAGTAAACTGCTTATTAACCATATGAGTACATCAGTCCCAGCCATCAGTTTCACATACAGGTAAGTCTGAATTACAAAAAAAAATTAAAAAAATAGGCCAACTATCCAGGCTCACCTTAACACTAAAATCTTTTAATCAGTTAACATGAAAGATAAACTGGAGAATATCTAAACACAGAACAAAGTAAAAGAAATCCTTAACTGTATTTAATAAGAATTGCTTAATAATTTTAGGCCATAGACTTGGTCTTGGACTCAGTTGAGATAATGTATTTAAAAGTCTTTAGTTAATATGTGCAAAAAGAAAAATTTACTTTGAGTCATCTAAAGTCAGATCAATAACTTATAATATGTTAATCTCTATGGACTCAATATGTTAAGGAGTTTTCTTTATACTTAAATCACAATTATCCTACAGAGCACTAAATCAGGTGTCAGCAAACTGTGGCCCACTGGCCAAATTCAGCCTATCTCCAGTTTTACAAATAAATTTTTATTGGAACAGAGCCACACTCATTCCTTTTTATATGCCTGTGATTGCTTTCATGCTACAATGGCAGAGTTGAATAGCTCTATCAGAAGTTGCATGGCCTGTTTACCATCCAGCCCTTTACAGAGAACGTTTGCTGGACTCAGAACCAGATTACGTTTTCATTAATGCTTACTCTAATTTTTTTAACACAAATCTAGAAGTAAAAATAAATTTAACGATTTAAGTAAGAATACTTGCTTCTTGGGTTTTATGGTTAATCTGGTCTAAAAGTAGTTCAGTCATTTCTCTTTACACTAAAAATCCCTCTAATAGTACTTCTTCATACTTTATTAACTTAGCCATCAGAATGAAAAAATTTGAGTCATAAAAGTCTCTTTTATAAAATAAGTTGGACAAGATCTCAACAGGCAAGAGTTAAAATGATTATGATTTCATAATTAAATATGAGATATTAAGATAGATGTTCCTCACAAATGTTATTATTAGCCATGACGATAAGTACTGTGAACTTTTAGACATTAGGTAATATGATGGCTATTGAGGAACATGATATTTAGTTCAATTTATAACAGCTGCATACTGATTTCCTAATATATTCCTGCTTAAAATAAAAACAGTGTCCATATGATGTATCTTTGAACTATAACAGGAATTTGCAGTGAGTACATGCCGATTTTCAAAACTGTGTTCATCTGTGAAAGAACACACAAATTATTTGTACATGGCCCTTAAAATTTTTAGGTAATATGACCAGCAGAGACTCATTACTATAAAGCCTACTAGGACTTTTTTCTTTTCTTTTTTTTTTTTTTACAAAGAACACTCTAATGCAGCTTTTCAAAGAGGTAAAACTTTAGATATGCCTTAGAATGGCTTGGTTGAAAATGCCAAGAGTATGTATAAAACAGGAAAAGAAAATCTAGAGATTAGCCAAGAGGAGAAGAAAAATGGGATTTTCTTGAGATTACCAACAGTTCCCCCAAATTTAAAAATCTTATCATCATGGATTAAGAAGATATTCCTGTTACTTACAAGATGAAGAGATTTCTAAGTTTACCCAAGGTTATGCACCACAAAAGCATAGTGAAGAACATTACTCTTTGAGAACCCAAGAAAACTCTAAGATTTGTTGAAGATCATGAATTGGAAAACTTTAATAAAGATATGATATGCAATTTAAAATATTGTGTTGCTGATTCCCATTCAAATTGTAACCTCAGGTTCTAATTATTTATTTTTACAAACAACTCATTCATTCTCTAACCCAATCCTCCTATAAACTTTTAAAGATCAGCTCTGATTTAAAATTTTTTTTAACGTTTATTTATTTTTGAGACAGAGAGAGACAGAGCATGAACAGGGGAGGGGCAGAGAGAGAGGGAGACACAGAATCGGAAGCAGGCTCCAGGCTCTGAGCCATCAGCCCAGAGCCCGACGCGGGGCTCAAAATCACGGACCGATCATGACCTGAGCTGAAGTCGGACACCCAACCGACTGAGCCACCCAGGCGCCCCTAGCTCTGATTTTAAAAATTTGTATTTTTCCTGTTTATTTTACTTATTTATTTACTTTGCAGTTTAGCTAAAGATTTGCCAATTTTGTTTATATTTTCAAAGAACCAATTTTTGGTATCATCAATTCTTTGTTATTTTTCTATTCGTTTTTATCCACTGCAATTTTGCTCTTTTTCTAGTTTGTTAAGGTATAAATTTAAGTTGATTTGAGATCATTTTTAAAAGTATGTGTATATTGGTATACATTTCTCCCTGAGAACTGTTTTCACTGCATAAGTTTTAATGTTTTGTTTTTATTCATCTGTAGTGTTTTGTTATTTTGTCACCAGAAAGTTGATTTCTTTGGTTTATCAATTTTTTTAATGTCACTCACTTATTCCTTTAGACTTTTATTTTATTTTTTTTTTTTTTCAACGTTTATTTATTTTTGGGACAGAGAGAGACAGAGCATGAACGGGGGAGGGGCAGAGAGAGAGGGAGACACAGAATCGGAAACAGGCTCCAGGCTCTGAGCCATCAGCCCAGAGCCTGATGCGGGGCTCGAACTCACGGACCGTGAGATCGTGACCTGGCTGAAGTCGGACGCTTAACCGACTGCGCCACCCAGGCGCCCCTCCTTTAGACTTTTAAATAGGCTCGTGTGTGTGTGTGTGTGTGTGTGTGTGTGTGTGCACCAGTTAACACATTTTCTGCTATTTACTATTTTTTAATGGTTTTGTTGAAATGTATTAATTTCAGATACACAACATATTGATTCAATAATTATATACATTATGAATTGCTCACAATAAATGTATTACAGTATTATTGACTGTATTCTCTATGCTGTACTTTTAATCCCCATGATGTTTTTTATAATTGGAAGACTGTACCTCTTAGTCCTCTTCACCCATTTTACCCATGTAGGTATTATCTAATATCCTTATTTCTTCATCCACTAATTAAGGACATGTTGTTTAATTACCCTACAATTGTAAATTTTCCAATTTTTCTTTGGTTACTCATTTCTAGCTTCATCCCTTTTATTTGGAGAAGACACTTTATCTGATTTCAATCTTTTTAAATTAATACTTATTTTGTGACATGAAATATGGTTTACCTTGAACACTGGTATGGATCTAAGAAGGATGTGTATTCTAGAGTTGTTAGCTTTAGTGTTCTATATGTCTATTATGTCTAGTGTTATTCAAATTCTCTTTCTTTAAGGTTTTTCATTTTGAGAGACAGAGAGAGAAGGAGGGAGGGCAGGCACGTGCATGCACATGGGGAAGGGGCACAGAGATTCCCAAGCAGGCTTCACACTGTTGGTGCAGAGCCCGACAAGAGGCTCAATCTCATGAACTGCAAGATCATGACCTAAGCCAAAATCAAGAGTCTGATGCTTAACCAACTGGGCCACCCAGGCACCCCTCAAATTCTCTCTTAATTGTCTTTCTGTTTAGATGTTCCATCCATCATGGAAAGTGGAGCATACAAGTATCATCGTAGAACTGTCTATTTCTCCATTCATTGTTTTCTTTGTGTGTTTTAGGACTGTGTTGTTTGGTGCATATATGTTTTTAATTGTTATGTCTTCTTAATGAATTGACCTTCTTACCAAAAAATATCTTTTGGTCTCTTGTAATAGTTTTACTTATGGTAAAAAGTTGTTGTATTATATTAGTATAGTCACTCTATTTGGTTACTATCTGTATAAATTATTTTTTTCTATCCTTTCATTTCAACCTATTGCTATATTTGGATCTAAAGGTGATCTCTTGTAGACAGCACAGTCAGATAATTTTTGAAATCCATTATGCCAATCACTATCTTTCGATAAAGAAACTCTCCCTTGCCACTTTCAAGACTCTCTCATTTTGTTTTTCAGCAATATGATCATAATGTGCTTCAGCACAGTTTTATTTTAGCATGGATTTCATTGTAATTCTTACATGTATAGATTCATGTATTTTAAAAATCTGGAACATTTTTGGCCTTCATTTCTTTAAACAGTCTTTCTCCTTCTTTATTTCTTCTCCTTCAGTGATTCTATGATACATATGCTGGTCTTCTTGATGATGCCATACAGGTCCCACAGGGTCTGTTCACTTTTCAGTTTTTTTGTTTTTTTTGTTTTTTGGGTTTGTTTTTATTTTTTTGTCTCCTCAGAAAAATTTCAATTGTCCTATCAAAAAATTTGCCTTTTATTCTGCCTAATAAAATCTATAGTCAAATCTGTCTAGTAAATTCCAGTTTTTTGTACTTATGAGCTCCATAATTTATATTTCTTTTTATAACTTCTCTTTATTAATATTCTCATTTTGTTCCAACATCATTTTCTGGTCTCTTTTAGCTCCTTGAGCAGATTTAAGATAGTTGATTACATCTTTTTGTCAAGTAAGTCAATTTTCTGAGCTTCTATAGGGACAATTTCTGTCAACTAATTTCATTCCTCTGAATGAATCATACTTTTATTTCTTTAACACATTAAAGTTGCCCTTTTATGTTTCAACATTCACTTTCCTGACACAAACCTTTGACTGTTATCTGGAGGTCTGAAAAATTATTTCTGAAATCTTCTGCTTGTTTTTCAATGTTTCTCTGGAAGAACAGGATTTTGAAGCTCCACCATTTTGCTGATGCCACTTTTATATATTTAAACTTTTAGTAAAATGTCATAGGTGTTTTACAGGATAAGGTTTAAAATACAAAGATATATAGGACCTGGTTAGTTTATTTATATGAGATTATAACTAAGTAGATAAAACAGCTCTGTACATATGTAATTACACAAAAGTAGGACAAATAGGTGAAAAAAAGGGAATGAAAAGTGACAACTGGGAAGACGGCATTTTCTACTGAAAATAGAATGTTAATATTAACATAGATCTGGAGTTTAACTGATTTTTTTAGCATCAGGTCATTATGAAGAGAATTTTATTTTTACTTGATGGCAGAATATCCCCCATTTGAATTGAATTTAATAACACCTTTATAATCATTTAAAGCATAATTTATGCTAGGGTGCGAGGGAAAGAGAAATGACATTTCTAAACTTTACAAGTTTTCCCTTATCATTGAGAAGTCACATCATGACACACTCACCATAAAGCTAAGATGGAATCTGTAGCTATTACTCCTTGCTCATGGATTTCCAGTTTATTCCATGAATATCATTCATTAAAATACCACCATTCTTGGTATATAATCTGAAATGTTAGTATACCTTCTCTAATTTAATTTTCTGTGTAAAGAATCTTTCTTCTTTGTACTCTCCTCCCCTACCCCTGATTATGTACCCTTGATTTCTGAACCCTGATTCTTTTCTTTATTTGAAAATTGAGCTCACTATGGTCTTATCTGTACAATGAATCAAAACCCTCAAGCTCAAAATTTTTGTGAAATTTTTCTCTTAATTTTTTTTCTATTTATACATGATGGAGCAATGAATAATTTCTTGATCATTGTTTACATATTAGGGCTTATCTCCCATGAAACATTTATTGTTTTCAGATATTTACTTTTTGTTACATGATTTTCTATAAATGTGAATAGATCTGTTCATATTGACAAAGATGGCATTATCTTACATAGTCACTTTAGTCCTGAGAGAATTAGACACTTCAAACCCCTGAGTAAAATAGAATCTAAACTTAAAAAGCTAGAGTTTCAAACAGTGATATCCTTTAAGCCTTCTGGCCTAATTAGCTCCAATCAAAATCTCTCTAGCTATGCCTTTGACAAGAAAAGCAGAACCCAAAGTTAAATAATTTCATTGAAGACATCCAGATGGCTAACAGACACATGAGAAGATGCTCAACATCACTTATCATCAGGGAAATACAAATCAAAACCACAATGAGATACCACCTCACACCAGTCAGAATGGCTAAAATTAACAACTTAGGAAACAACAAATGTTGGCGAGGATGTGGAGAAAGGGGGAACCCCTTTATACCGTTGGTGGGAATGCAAACTGGTACAGCCACTGTGGAACAAGTATGGAGGTTCCTAGACAAATTAAAAATAGAACTACCCTAAGACCCAGCAATTACACTACTAGGTATTTATCCAAAGGATACAAAAATGCTGATTCAAGGGTCACATGCTATGTGACCAATGTTTACAGAAGTGCTATCAACAATAGCCAAATTATGCAAAGTGCCCAAATGTCCACTGACTGATGAACTGAGGGTTGCCAGAGGGGAGGTAGGTGGGGGGATGGATTAAATGGGTGATGGGCATTAAGGAGGGAACATTTGGGGATGAGTCCTGGATGTCATATATAAGAGATGAATCACTGGATTCTATTCCTGAGACTACACTGTATGTTAACTAACTGGAATTTAAATAAAAAATAATTTCATTGAAGAAGAACTTATTTTTTTCTCTTAGATTCTTGAATCTGCTTGTAAGAAGATTAGCAAAATCTATCAACTGTGAGTTCAATATTTTAGAAAAGATTCTATGACTTTTCTTCTACAACCCTCCTTTAAGGAGCCTGTACTTTCTTAGCTTTTTTGAGAACACAGAGAAGTACTCTTTTTTCTTTTCACTGACAGAGTAGAAGAGAATGGATTTAAAACAAAAAATCTTCTTTGAAAATAACTACTTGAGATATTACAATATTTTCCTTAATACAGATTACGTCATGCTTTCTCATTTAATACCAATATAGGCATTTAGGATGAGCACTACATTTCTTACACTAGGTTTGTTTCTAATTTTTTACAGTTTCCAAAAACCAAGAGGCTGAATAGGATAGACTAGAATGTCTGAAAATTTTATATGTGGTCTGTGCCCCTGGAATCGTTCATCATATTTTTTAAGAGACAGTAAACCACTGAAATCTGATGACAGATGAAAAATAAGCCATTTTCAAAATGTAGTAGTATTATTTTAGAAAAATTTCTAAGGGTGTTCTCATTAATGTCTTAGATTGCTTGTACATTTGAGAAAATATCATGACCAGCCCTACACCCTGAGGGAGATACCCTCTAAAAAAATCAGAAGTACATTTGAAAATGTGTCAGTACATTTTAAATTTTTTTAATGTTTATTTATTTTTGAGAAAGAGAGCGTGAGCAAGTGGGGAAAGAGAAAGAGAGACAGACAGACAGACACAGAATCTGAGGCAGGCTCCAGGCTCGGAGCTGTCAGCAGAGAGCCCAACACAGAGCTCGAACTCAACCTGAGCCCAAATCAGACACTTAACCGACTGAGCCACCCAGGTGCCCCATATCAGTACATTTTAAATACCACAATTATAACATTGTTCAATATTAAAAAGAAGTAGTATCTATCCAGTAGAGTGTTAAGAATTTAATTAGATAATCCATGTAATATACGAACACATTCAAATTTTTATTAAGTAAATTTTATTCTATATTGGAGTATTATGGGAATGTTGTTATATTTTTACATAAAAAGGAGTATTTTTTTACTTCTCATAAATGAAATTACTATATTAACATTTTTGGACAATACAAAAAGTATATATAATTTATACCAAATTTAGATTTATCACTGTATTTCAATCACATAAACCCCTGAGAAGTTGTCCATATTATTTCAAATTTCTCTATTATTACTTAAACTCACTTCAAATAGGCATCCCCTTTACCACTCCATTGAAATTGCTATTACCAAGTTTGCCAATCATCTCCATTCATGTTAAAACAATTGCCAAATCTCAGTCATTGTTCTTGGTTGACTGTTATTATCATTTAACACTGCAGATAATTCTTCTTCAAATATCCTTTAAATTTCAGAATACTACACTATTAGCTTTTCTTTTTTCTATCTCACTGAAACTCATCTTTCTCTGCTGGTTCCTCCTAATTACCCTTCTAAAGTCTGGGGTACTCCAGGGCCTGTTCTTTGGGTCACATCTATCTTCTAGCTGTACTCACTCATTTGGCATTCTCATGTGTGACACTCACTTGTTGATGTGATCATTCTCAGAGGATGTCCAAATTTATATCTCCTCCCAGGGTCCCACCTCTTAATTACAGATGTGGATATTTAATCTCATACTCAACACCTCTATTTGAATATCCAACAGTCATTTAAAAATTAAAATATATTAACATATATTTAAGTATTTGGAATATTACAGGCAGGTACATTCAGGTACATGCAGTTATGTATATTTCTAATTTGTACATGGCAGCTTTCTAATTATAAAATAGAATTTCAAAAACAGTTCAGGTAATCTAATAACACAGGAAAAAAATTTTAATACATTAAAAAGCTGAATAGTCCAAACATGTTTGATGATCTCAAATATATAAGTCATACTAATAAATTTCAGAAAAAGTTAAAATGAAAACATAGGAAATTGTTTTTCTGTTAGAGTTTATTTTAAAAGGAAGTAAATGGATTATATTATGCTAAGCATTATACTACTGGCATTCCTAATGGAAACTCTGAAATAATTTTTTGCATATTGAAGTTTGCATGTGTTTTCTCTGTATAATGATTAATGTTACCATATCATTATCATATCACCATGAAAAAGACACGTATTTGTGGATCATGTGTTCTTTTTGGGTATAAATCTCATACTCAACCTACAGAAAATTTTCGATTTGGATATAAGTTCAATGAGGTGGGTACTACTCTTGCTTAACTGAAGTATATGTCTCATAAAAATATTCAGAAGCTATTAACTTAAATCAATAGGGAAAAAAAGAAAACCTAATTATCAACCTCAAGTGAACTTTAAAAATAGCTGAGCAATGCAACCTTGGACACCACCTACAATATATGAACAAAGGACTGTTAAACCTACAGAAACTAGATTACGTTACACAGAGGACAATATACACCTTGGTGCATCACTGAACATTTGCAATACGGGGCTTACTCCACTGCCAATACGAGAGCATTATGTGATACACAAGCATAACTTTATGTCAGTGGAAATTAGTGAAGTGCAACAGGAGGAAAACAGATACACGTGTTCATCTTATTCAGACTCAAGCACAAACACATGCTTTGTCCAGTCAGCAAATTCCAGTGGAGAACTGAAGGGACCTCTTACAAGTCTGTTTTTTTAATTAAAAATAGTTTTAAAATGTGCTGATTGATGACAAGTTATTTATTGCTCCACTGAGCCTGTAATGAAGGACCTCTGAAAATAAGCATTTATCTATTTTCAGACCTATATGAAAGGAAAACCAATTGTTGAAATCACATATTCAATTAAAAAAAAAAAGAATCTTATGCCAAATAGAAAATTCACTCATAAAGGATGACAACATCAGTAAAGGTAGCTATTTGTAGTAAAGAACCACAAAAATCCTTAAGAAAATTGTTTTTTGTATAGATTATATTATCATTAGTGACATTGGTAAGCACTTGCTTATAATTAAGAAAACTGAAACAAACCTAATGTGGGCCTAAAAAATAAGGGATATTTTGTTGCTTGGTTTTCTCCCACAGCTTACATGTAGCCAATTTTCAGCTGAAGAAATTCTTCAGTCAATTAGCCTCTATGTCATAATTCACATAGTGTTAACAACAGTGATTTAGTATACAGACAGTGGTGCCAGAGTCCCAGTTTTAAAACCTGGATCTGGACCACTTTCTTACACCATACACAAAAATAAATTCAAAATGGATGAAAGACCTAAATGTGAGAAAGGAAACCATCAAAATCCTAGAGAACACAGACAGCAACCTCTTTGACATTGGTCTTAGCAACTTCTTACTAGATATGTCTCCTGAGACAAGGGACACAAAAGCAAAAATCACCTACTGGGGCTTCATTAAGATAAAAACCTTCTGCATAGTGAAGAAAACAACCAACAAATAAAAAAAGATAAAAAAAGATACCTGGAATAAAAAAAGATACCTGAATAAAATAAAAATAAATTTGGAATAAAAAAAGATACCTGAAAATGACCTATCTGATAAAGAGACAGTATCCAAAATATAGGAAAAAAAAACTTATCAAACTCAACACCCACAAAAACAAATAATTCAGTTAAAAAATAAGATATGAAAAGACATTTTTTCAAAGAAGACATCCAGATGGCTAACACACACGAAAAGATGCTTAATATTACTCATCATGAGGAAAATGCAAGTCAAAACTACAATGAGGTATCACCTCACACCTGTCACGTTAACAACACGGGAAACGACAAATATTGGTGAGATAGTGTACCCTCTTACACTATCGATGGAAATGTAAACTGGTGCAGCCACTCTGGAAAACAGTATGGAAATTCCATAAAGAATTAAAAATATAACAACTCTATGACCCACCAATTGTACTACTAGGCATTTACCCAAAGGATGCAAAAATATTGATTCAAAGGAGTACATGCACCCTGATGTTTATAGCGGCATTATCACCAATAGCAAAATTATGAAAAAAGCCCCAAAATCCATCAACTAATGGATAAAAAAAGAGGTGTTATATACATACAATAGAATATTAGCCATAGAAAAGGATGAAATCTTGCCATTTTCAATGATATAGATGGAACTAGAGTGTATTACACTAAGCAAAATAACTTAGAAAAAGACAAATATCACAGGATTTCACTCACAGATGGAATTTAAGAAACAAATGAACACAAAGGAAGAAAAAGAGAAAGGGACAAACCATAAGTCAGACTCTTAACTATAGAGAACAGAGTTTCTGGAGGGGAGGTGATATGAATTAAGGAGGGCACTTATTGTGATGAGCACGGGGTTTTGTATGTTAAGTGATGAATCACTCAATTCTACACCTGAAACTAATATTACACTATATGCTAACTAATTGGAATTTAAATAAAAACTTGAAACTACAAAAAACTGGATCTGCCACTTTCTTGAAATGCTATTTGGATGTTCACAAAGCCTCACTATTCCTTACTTCTGTCTCATGTGAAATGGCGAGCATAATACAACTTCTTCCCAAGGTTAGTAGAAGTATGAGTTAATACAAATAAAGATCTTTGAAGAATGGTTAGCACATACCAAATGCTTAATACCTTGGCTGTTGGATCATTCACACTCACAAAAGTGACCAAAGGAAGCAGCAGAAACAATATGCAAAGGAGGATATATACTAATGTACAAAGTTTAGGAAAATACATCTGCAAGACAAAGAGAAGACCATACAGTATATAGGGCAAAAATGACAAGGAGAAAACATGCAGCATAAAAACATTGGTTCATTTTTTGGGGCACTTGGGGGGCTCAGTTGGTTAACCATCCAACTTCAGCTTAGGTCATGATTTCATGGTTTGTGAGTTTGAGCCCTGCAACAGGCTGTCCTGTCAGTATAGAGCCTGCTTCAGATCCTCTGTCTACCCCCTCCTTCCCTCTCCTGCTTGCTCTCTCTCTCAAAAATAAACAAATATTAAAAAAAAAAGGTTCATTTTTTTTTGCCAACTTGTCATAATAACCATCATTATTAATAGGCATCCAGAGCAAGGATTTCTTTCCACTGTACATTAGTAAAACTTTACATATATTTGTATTATTCCTTATGTTTTGTCTTCATTTCCAAACTGCACTAATAATTAGGTTTGTGTGTAAAACGAATCCAAGTATAAAATGAACGTGTGGCTTAGTGTGGCAAATCATGGCCTGTGAACCACAGTCTGTGTCCCATAAACTAAGAATGTTTTTTACATATCTAAATGGTTGTAAGAATAATCAGTAGAGGAAGAATAATGAAAGAGATTACAAAACCTGTAACATTTACTATCTCCCCTTTTTTGATGAATATTTGCTGACTCCTGATATATAGGTAAGAATTGGCAAGAATGACAGGTAAGTTAATACAAAAATATGGGAAATGAAAGGGGAAAAAAGAAAAAAAGGAAGAAAAAATATATACTTTTTAGAGAAATGGGACATCATTTTTCAAATGCCATTTGCTATAGGATCTCAAAGTAATGCAAACAAATGCTAGCATACTGTTCAAAACGAATGGCATATACAAGGTACACTATTAACACAGGCAACGCCAGGTGAGCAGGAAGGACAAAACTCGGAGAAGGTATTTGTCATTTGAATTACCAAACCAACATTTACTGTTTCCTCACCGAATTAACATCTGGTCTTCAATGACATTTAGACAAGAGAGATCAAGGATATTAAGTTAGAAACTGCCATGTTTTGTTTAAACAACAGTAACAAAACTAATAAAAATACACAAGGCACAAGAAACCAGCTATATGGTAGATATGAGATCTGGACATAAATTATGTCTAAAAGTTACACAGAATTTATGATCATGCCTACTATAAGGAGTATTTGTGTACTTATTATTTTAATACTATGATCGTTGCTAATTATTCATTTTTACCTTTGGAAGTCTTTATGGAGAATTAATTATTGAGAATCCTCTATAGTTTAATAGTATGCTTCATTGTTTTATAAAGATATTGCATTTGAACATTTGAGATAAAAAGATATATAAAGTTTTAACTACCCTCCTGAGGTCATACTGATGAGGAATTGGTTGTGCTGGTGATGCTGTGGATAAGTGACTAGCAGTCACTTAAGTCTGACTAACAGGGTGTCAATTTAAATGACAGAAGCAGGTGACCCTGTTTTGCTTATACTCTGGCTTTTTGCTTTACTCAAGGAATACTATTTTTTCTATCTGTATTGTGCCCAGAAATCAAAATCTTTATTGGCACTGACCCATGTCATCTAAATAGGTGTTTCCACATCCTTGAAAACAATGATGATCATTAGTGACTTGGCTGGAAGTGACAAGAAGTAAATTGAATCTCAAGTTACTATTTTATAAAATTAAAAATACAAATGTTGACATTAGTTGATACTTTTAGAGCTACAGTGGTTATACCTATAATAAGTCATTGTTATAAACTTGCTAACATCCTTCAGAAATGGAAAAATGACTGTGCTTTTTGTTAACAAGGAGAGACCAGTACAGAAGAACAATACATTTCAGAATTGAACTAGTGTTACTCCATTCTCTGTCACCAAGAGGACTTATACAAAATGCCAGCCATAACTGCAAATTGCAAGTAGATTGATCTCTCTAGAAAGTTTAGTGCTGCAATCAGTAACATGAAGAATGGTTGAGTTCCTGTTTCTAGTACCAAGCCCCCAGAGATGGTCAATAAGACAGAGGCAAAGGACTGTTGAGAATTCCATATGGATTCTAATAGTCCTCCCCCATGGACCAAGAAAAGATGGCAGAAACTGTAGGAACAAGTGTAATGAAAAATCATCTGCAAGGCATTGGGACCTCTGTCAATAATTCAGATACCTGGACCACAGTATTTTTGTGTTTCAGCAAAGAGATTTACTAAGGATACAAGTATAATGGTTTATGGAAGGATATATATGTACTTAACTCCAAACTCCCCAAGAACAAAACTAATTACCAACAGTAAGGGCAAATGGAGAATAAATTCACTGAAAACACCAAGAATGAAAGGAGACACAAGTGTTTGGGTAGTATTAGACATTAATGGATAATTTTTTCCATTTTTTTCTCCCTTCATATCCTCTTTCAAACACTTAGTTTGTCTCAGTTCCTCAGGAAAAACACGAAGCAGGACATAGAGCAGAATCTAAATGACCTCTTCGGTTTGGACAAGGTTCAGACTTCTGTTGAAAAAGTGGGATTCGTCAGTGGTTTAATGATTCTGGGTTTCAGTGGTAGTCTTACTCCATCAGCATTTGAGGGCATTTCATTAAAGCAGTCCACACATAACAGGATGCGTTCGTATTTAAGGATGTTACAGAAAATACTCTGACCACCTGTATTACAGATCTGTAGGCTTTGGGGAAAGTGAATTTTTTTTAAATGGTAGTACTAATATAAAACTAAGTAACAACTCATATTTATCAAGCTACTATTAACAAACAGTATACCTAGTACACTAATGTTTGACCTTCAAACCAAGGCTGCTGTGTTCAGATTCCAGGTCTTTCTCCTACTGCTGTGTAACCTTAGGAAAGTTGCATAATACTCTGTGCTTTTCCTGTCTCATTTTTAAAATGTGGATAAGAATATCAATCTTACAGGGTTTTATGAGAATTTTGTATTTACTAAGATAGAATTATGTCTGTCATGTAGTAAATGTGGCATGGCTCTGGTATGTCTATCACCTTAGAATGTCATAAGCAAATGTTTCTAAGGAAAAAGAGACATTCTCAGTCTGCAATTTTTTTTTGCTCAGAAAGACTTGACCATGAAAAAAGCCATTTTTTTTCTATAATTCAATGGCAGTATGCCTCTGAAGTCTACACATTTAACCAATCAATGATACTAACACATTAAAAACTTTTCAATGTGATTTCTAAAAATATATATATTTTATTGTAAGAAATGTGTTTTAATCAAAAATCGCCCATGTATGGCGTCACAGTTCACAAAGATCCTAGAATGGGGGATTTACTTTGTGATTCATATAATACACTTGACTGTACAAGTCAGGTGTGTAGAGTAGAAGAAGACAAAGGACAGGGATTTTTAGAATTCCAACATATAAAAAATAGAGATAGAACAGGGATTTTTGGAATTCCAACATTAAAAAAAAAACACTTGTATGAAGAAAGGGAAGGATGAGAGGAAAAGAGAGAGTGCCTTTTTCAGTTTACATACTCTCAGACACTTCTTGGAATTCGAAGGCTGAATTATAATGCATAATTTTAATTTATGTGAGTTCCCAAAAGTTACTAGAATATGAGCCATTCCATTCACCTAGATATTCCTTTTTCTTAAGTCCCAGAAAGGCTGTAAATAAATATCTACATTACCACTCAGAAATTCTACCACTATTCATCCTCTCTTACAGAAATTTACAAGAAAGTGAATGATATTTGGGCCAGAAATCACTGTCTTTTGTATATGGCACCTGGTCCAATGGGCTGAATTCACACGCTCTAAATTTCCAGAATCTCAAGGAGAATGGCTAGTCCCTAATAGTTTTATCTCTCATAGAAAACCTCTATCATTTCTTCTAGAATTCTGTAAAGGAAATATTATAACAACATCTTCACTTTAAGAACAAAACAAAAAGCTACTAGCAATTATTTTCTTGCATAATGCTTCAGGGGAATAATTTATCTTCATAGTCCTACTCAGAATCTTCATTATTTGGGAAAACAAATATCCATGTAACAATAAGTGAAATCATATATTCAGATACTATAAACTATTGTATAGCCGTGGGACCAGTTCTAAATATATTACAATGATTTCAATAAATTATGGCATTGCTTAATATACTCTCCCAGAGTGGCAGGGCATGGTATTATAAAACTGACTAGACTCTCTCAACAGTTTTCCATATTCAGATTTCTATTAGATTTTACAACTCCCACTTGGATCCCATCTGAAAACTGTGCCCCAATTATTGTCTGAATCACCCTTGGGAAACTTTCTATTAAGGTTTGTTAATAACACTAGTTCATATAAATATTTTAGCTGCAGAGTTATTTTCCTAAATATGTATGAGTTATGTTAATGTTTAAATTACTATTATTTATTTTCTGAGATCACAGTAAATTAAAACCTCTTTTAGAAGCTAAAAAGCAACATTGGATTAAATTTGTATTATAGTTAATTCACAATTTGGTTAATATCCTTGAGTTAATAGCTGATTTGTACTTTTATTCTTAACACTGAGTGTGTAATAATTTCTTATACTATACTATAATAGTTTATGTAAAACCACTTCCTAAATTTGGATAAATTGTCTTCAAACGTGTTAATAATCTATGTCTATGAGAAATTTAAAGCACATCACAGTTTCATCTTCAAAGAAGCTTTAAATACATTTCAGTTCATTACACCAAATGAAAATAATTTGTGGAATAAACCTAGTTTATCATTTCAAGGAACCATCTCTGAAGACAAGACTCTACAGGTTAACTGCAAAACAATGTTAACTTTGTTCCCTCAATGAAGCATAAAAATGTAGTAACACATTTTAGTTAAAACTTAAATACATTTTGTTGAAAACTCTTTAGCAAACAGTCCTGGGAGTAACAAGAGTGCCTAAATTTTAAAGCCAAAGTGAAACACAATGTTGGTGCAAATTTAAAATTAAGCTTAGTTGTAAATTTGTTTGAATAAATGTGACCTAAGATAAACTTCTTAGAATCAAACATGAATTTTCCCTTTTCTTTATACTTTGGAAAACATATAGTAATAGTCTTAAAAGTATTAACATAGTATTAACTTCTACTTTATAAATCCACACAATTTTTACCTTCATGAAAACCCCCAATAAATTGCAATCAGATGAGTAATTCTATAAAACAGTGGTATAAATCACAATAATTAAGCCAATTTCTTAAACTCAGGTCACTATAAACAAATAAATCATAGCAATTAAACTGGTGGTTTTATCATGCTGTGTTTCTTAACAATAAATACAGAAATTCATGCCATGGATATTTGGGCAATGCAGAAGTTATCAGTTATCTGCATAAATCATGCAACAGTGGCACTCTTATTGTCACTTCATTGTAAAGTAACAACCATTGAGACCAGAAAGCCAGCAACTACTGATAACATGGCACAAAGACAAAAGGAGATGATCCCCGATGGCGCCTTGGAGCAGCCAACCACCACCACCAACCAATTTCTGGATTTGTTCATGTATGAGAAAGACATTTGCTTTTTGGTTTAGGCTAGTATTGGTCATGCATGCATTACTTGAAGCCAAAGGCATTATTAACTGATACATCTTTATATTAATAAAATAACGTATGCCTGTTTTCCAAGTCTATCATCATCATGAATAATATGAATGGGAAATTTCTAAAATGTATGAAGTATACCATTTTTCCCTCTTTTCTAAAATGTATTTAGATCTAGAAAGCTATTTTTATAAAGCTTTTTTTCTCTTAGAAGTAACTTGATGTGTTACAATTTCAACTACTGATGACATACAATAACTTTTAAATGTCAATTTTTAATTGAAAGTTTTCAGTAATTACCCTCAACAAGTGACTCATTTCAGTTTTTACTACTTCAGTGAAACTTTCACAGTTTTGTGTTTTATATAAAAATTTATATATAGGATTCACAAAGCCCTGTCCCCTATAGTTTTCATATGAAAAAATAAATAAATATATGTAATTAATCACTTAATTTCCTCCTACATCAAGGGGAACAATTTCTGAATTGGAAACAACAGATACTGATTATAGAGCTCTAAAGCTCTCTATGGGAAAAACAATTATAAAAGCATCCTATCCCACTTAAATCTGTTAATTTTTTTTTCATTCCTGACTGATAATAGACATGTAAAAAAAATCATAGAGAAGGTGTTGTTTAAAAAATGTTTTAAGTGGAGAGTGGGGAATGTTCTGATCTTTAAAAATGGTAAGGTTAAAAAATAAGAATGAAGGGCACCTAGGTGGCTTAGCTGGTTAAGCATCTCTTGATTTCAGCTCAGGTCATGATCTCATGGTTCCTGACACTGAACCTGCTTGAGATGCTCTCTCCCTCTCTCTGCCCCTCCCCCTCTTGCGCACATGTGCACGCTTGAGTGCGTGCGCTAGTAAACTTGAGGGGGAAAAAAAAGAAAGAAAAATACACTTAGCTCTACTCCTAGGCAAAAATGTAAATAAGCTGATTGGTAATGGATACCTAGGAAAGAAAACATCTGGAAATTAACTTTTGTTTACTAAGAACACATACAAGCCTGGGTGACCAGAAAAGGAGACTCAAGATATAGAGTAATAAGGAAACTAGATAAATTAACCATGAATGGGAAATTACTTAGAAGTATGATGACTTTTTATCTTCTTTCATGAGACACATTTTAGTTAGAAATTTCTCACCATTGGGGCGCCTGGGTGGCGCAGTCGGTTAAGCGTCCGACTTCAGCTCAGGTCACGATCTCGCGGTCTGTGAGTTCGAGCCCCGCATCGGGCTCTGGGCTGATGGCTCAGAGCCTGGAGCCTGCTTCCGATTCTGTGTCTCCCTCTCTCTCTGCCCGTCCCCCATTCATGCTCTGTCTCTGTCTCAAAAATAAATAAACATTAAAAAAAAAAATTTTAAAAAAGAAATTTCTCACCATCAAAAAAGTAGAGATACAACACCCATTTATCACCCCTGTCTTTTTGTTGTTGTTCCATCACACAGATTTACTGTTATATTTAGCTACTTTAGCTCTCACAACCATAAAATAATGCTGGCCCTTTGTTCCAGGCATATCTGGAACAGCTCCTCTACTATATTAGGAAAGCAGCATCTCTACAGTCAAACTCTAAATAATTGTTTGCATGGGACAGTTCCCACACGTGGGACATTTGAGAATAATGATGGGAATCTACTAACTTTTCATGAGTGTGGTCAGAGATATTAGGCATCCTACAATGCTTACATGCCTGTCATTAGTGAAGAATTTCTTCACATTCCACACTACTTCCAAATATCTCACCATATATTAGTGGATACGATAAATTGGCTAAGTCATCTGAGCCTAGGACCCAATATTTAACACAAAAATAATTTTTCAGTTTTAAATACTCCCTATTTCCCAGAAATGTAACTACCATTTATGCCAAATGAAGAGTTTTTTTTTTTAATTTCTTTAATCCCAATATAACTAACAGAGTGTCAAATTAGCTTCATGAGTAGAATATAGTGATTCAACAATTCTATACATTACTCCTTGTTCATCATAAGTGTACTCTTAATCTTCATCACCCATTTCACCCATTCCCCCACCAATCTCTCCTCTGATAACTATCTGTTTGTTCTTTATATTCACCAGTCTGTTTTTTGGTTTGTCTTTTTATCCTGTTCCTTTGGTTTCTTAAATTCCACATATGAGTAAAATCGTCTATTTGTCTTTCTCTGATTAACTATTTCACTTAGCATGATACTCTCTAGATCCATCCAGATTGTTGCAAATGGCCAGATTTCATTCTTTTTTATGGGTGAGTAGTATTCTATTGTATATACAAACCACTTCTTTATTTACTCATTCCTCTATCAATGGACATTTGGGCTGCTTCCATCATTTAGCTATTGTACATAATGCAACCATAAACACAGGGGTGCATATATTTTTTCAAATTAGTGCTTTCGTATTCTTTGAGTAAATACCCAGTAGTGGAATTACTGCATCATATGTTAATTCTAATTTTTTGAGGAACCTCCATACTGTTTTCCGTGGTGGCCACACGAGCTTACATTCCCACCAACAGTGGAAGAGCATTCCTTTTTCTCCACATCCTCACCAATCCTGTTTCTTACGTTTTTGATTTTAGCCACTCTGACAGATGTGAATGATATCTCATTATGATTCGGATTTGTATTTCCCTAATGATGAGTGATATTGAGCATCATTTCACATGTCTGTTGTCCATCTGTATGTCCTCTTTGGAGAAATGTCTGTTCATATCTTCTGCCCATTTTTTTAATTGGATTATTTTGTGTCAGGTGTAGTACTGAGGAAGTTCTTTACAATTTTTTGATACTCTTTATCAGATGTGTCATTAGCAAATATCTTCTCCCATGTAGTAAGCTTTTAGTTTTCTTGATTGTTATCTTTGCTGTGCAGAAGCTTTTTATTTTGATGTAGCCCCAATAGTTTTTATTTCCCTTAATCCATGAGACATATCTAGAAAAATGTTGCTACAGCCCATGTCAGAGGAACTTTTGCTTGTGCTCTTTTAGGATTTTTATGATTTTTAGGTCTCACATTTAAATCATTAATCCATTTTATGTTTTGTGTGGTGTTGAGTGCAGTTTCATTCTTTGGCAAGTAGCTGTCCAGTTTTCCCAACACAATTTGTTGAAGACTTTTTCCCATTGCATATTCTTGACTCCTGTGTCAAAGATTAATTGACCACATAATTGTGTGTTTATTTCTAGGCTCTCTATTCTCTTCCATTGATCTTTGGGTCAATTTTTCTGCCCATACTTTTACTGTTTTCATTACTACACCTTTGCAGTGTATTTTGAAATCTGGGTTCGTGATACCTCCAGTTTTGGTTTTCTTTTTCAAAATCACTTTGGCTTTTCAGGGTCTTTTGTGGTTCTGTACAAGTTTTAGGATTATGTGTTCTAGTTCTGTGAAAAATGCTGCTGGTATTTGATAGAGATTGCATTAAATCAGTAGACTGCTTTGGGTAGGAGAGACATTTTAACAATATTTGTTCTTCCAATTCATGAGCATGGAGTAGCTTTCCATTTGTGTCATCTTATTTTTTTAATGTTTATATTTTTGAGAAAGAGAGAAAGTGCTAAGTGGGAGGGGCAGAGAGAAAGAGGAGGACAGAGGATCCAAAGTGGACTGCGAGCTGACAGCAGCAAGCCTGATGCAGGGCTCGAACTCACAAACCATGAGATCACGACATGAGCCAAAGTCAGATGCTCAATCAACTGAGCCACCCAAGCAGCCCCTCATCTTATAGTTTTCAGAGTGCAGGTGTTTCACCTCCTCAGTTAAGTTTATTCCTAGGTATTTTATTATTTGGGGTTCAATTGTAAATGTGATAGTTTTCTTAATTTCCCTTTCTGCTGCTTCATTATTAGTGTCTAGAAATGCATTGGATTTCTGTATATTGATTTTGTATCCTAGGACCTTCCTGAATTCATTTATCAGTTCTAATAGTTGTATTCTGCTTTTTTGAAGAAATTTTCCAAACACTGTTCAATATTTTGAAAGTTACTTGATCAAATATCAATGTTATTTTGTATTTCAACACAATATGTAGTCTGCATCTGTAGCTATTACATCTAGGCAGAGATGTGTCTAAGGATATAAATCTTCTTGTAATGTTAGATTTGACCATTTATACATTATTTAATGTATCAGTTACAATCATTTTGTGTTTTCAATATTATTTTATTGAAATAATATAAGTAGAATTAGGTTTTTCATTTTTTTCCTTATAACTGTAAATTGTTTTTAAGTTCCATGTGTACATGGGCTATACGGTCTTTGAAAAAAAATGTTTTCATGTTTATTTTTGAGAGAGAGACAGAGAATGAGCAGGGGAAGGGCAGAGAGAGGAGACAGAGAATCCGAAGCAGGCTCCAGGCTCTGAGCTGTCAGCACAGAGTCCGATGCAGGCCTCAAACCCATGAAGCTCTACTATCTTTGAAACTCATTTCACAACAGTAAAGATGGCATTATAAAATACTTGTTAAGGGGCACCTGGGTGACTCAGTCGGTTAAGCGACTGACACTTGGTTTCAGCTCAGGTCATGATCTCCAGATTCATGAGTTCAAGCCTGCATCGGGCTCTGTGCAGACAGCACAGCAGATTTCTCTCTCCCTCTCTCTCTCTCTCTGCACCTCCCTGGCTTATTCTCTCTGGCTCTCCCAAAAAATAAACACAAAAAAGTTATATCCGTATCGTAAATACTGAAATCAAATTTGTCCTATTATCGTGTGCATTTGTGTACAGTTACACAAACAACTCCACTTGAGTTGCTCTGCAGTGTCCTCATGAAACTACATGAATAGATGCAAACACAATGCTCACACAATCAAGAGTTTATGTTTCTGCCAGCATACATAACACTAACAAACTTATTAGCTGATAAGAAATATAAAATTCAAGATGCGAAAATTGAAACAAAGTGCAAATCTGAGACTTTGAGAGACTAAATTTGTCCTATCATGTGCATTTGTGTGTGTACAGTTAGAAGAATTATGATCTTTCGAAGGAAAATTATGTACAGCCAATTAGTTTTGGAAGACTTCGCAAAGTAATAGACCCTAAAAAATAGATGGAACTTAATAGGGATATGTTAAGTGTTCAGATGCACAAAAAGTCTAATGATTTTTCCCACCTTTTCCAGTTCCTTCTCACTTGTCTCTCGGAGGCAGTTCTCCCACTGAATCTCATATATGTCTAATCCTATCTCAGTCTCTGCTCTTAGGAATATGTGAAGTAATGCAGAAAGAATTATGTTCAAGGAAAACAGAGTAGTTGTGTATTACTGAAATAGATTTCTCCTGTGTGTTTACAGTAAAGAAACAGATTGGGTGATATTAGGTAACATTTGAAATCCAAGGATAATGGATTCACAAGCAATATTCACAACTGAATTTGGATTTTAGTTAAACAGCACTGTACAGGAGGACAAAACTACAAGGAAGAAAAAAACTACTAAAAATCTTCGTAATATTAATTAAGGTAGAAGTGATTGAAAACTTGATCCAGGGTGATGGCTGTTGGGAAAGGCAATCTGGCATAGGTGCTGCGTATTCCATTAAGATCTTAACAAGCAAGACCAGATAAATAACTTATAGGACTGAATGCAAAAACAAAAACAAACACAAGGCACTTCACGGAACAGGGCTCTATGTGACTGCATAGGTTGCATGCCAATGAAGTCCGCTCTAGGTGCTGAGTATGCCAAGAACTATAAGCCCCGAACATGCTCTATGTGGGCCATTTCTCAGGGTTTTTTCCAGTGGCAGACCTTGAACACTGAGACAATGTTTGTTATGGACTGTCCAATATTTATATTTTGAAATCCTAACTCCCAACATGACAGTATTGGGATATGGGGCCTTTGGAAGATCACTTGGTCATGAGGTTGGGGCCCCAGTGAAGGGATGTGTCCTTATAAGAAGAGAAAAAGAGCATCTGCATCTCCACCATGTGAGACACAGACGAAATGGCAGTTTGCAACCTAGAAGCAGGCTTTCATTAGAATCAGACCTTGCTGGCACTCTGATCTCAAACTTCTACTCTTAGAGCTATGAGAAATAAATTCCTGCTGTTTATAAGTCACTCAGTCTGTGGTACTTTATTATAGCAGCCCAAACAGACTGAGGCAGTCTCCATTAGGGACAAAGAAGAAACTTGCTTACTGCTTCCTATTAATACAGTCACTTCTGTAAGCTCAGGGTTCCTCAGCTATGACCCAGAACCACTGCATACACAGCTTCCACTTGGGTTGCTCTGCACTGTCCTCATGATACTCTGTGAATAGATGGGAACACAATACTCACACAATCAAGTGTCCTTCACATGAAATAGTAACAAACTTATTAGCTTATAAGTAATATCAAATTCAAGAAACTAAGATTGGAAAAAAAGTGCAAATTTGCCAACATTAAAGAAACATATTACAGACTATATCGACTAGTAACAGATTGCATGATGTTTGGGTGAATAAGAAGGAAAGAACAGAAGATAAATATGTGTTTACTCCAAACAAGCATAATCCAGGTAACTGATAAAAATAAGAGTGACAGGAGAAGGGGCTGCTGGAGAGAAAAATGAAAACTATTTAGAACACTTAGAACTATTTATGAACACTTCCTCATAAATGTCTCTTGAATCTGATTCCTTTTTTCAGTTTTCATTGCCATTGCTTTTCTCCTAATGAATATACCACACCCATCTCTCTTCATTATACATCACTATGTAAAGTGAGGCCTAAGTAATTCCAAAAAAAAAAAAAAAAAAAAAATGGAGAAAGGAAAGGAAACACAGAAGGTTAAGAGAAATCAAGAGGTACTGCATACCAAGAAGATAACTAGGATTTATACCCAGGTCTGACTCAAAACATAATTTCTTTCTTAACATGGAAGATACTGGAATCTGATGGCAAGATATCACATGAAGAGTAGTATTTTGTAATTTCTTTAAATATATTCAACTCCTATTGCAATGCTTTATATAAATACACTCTAGCTCTGCATGAAAAAAAGCTATTAAATGATCATATATCACCTTGGCCACATTTAAGAAAAAAAAATCTGAACCTAAAAGAAATACTGACTTCCCTTAAAATATTTTTAAAAATGTAATGTTTATTTATTGAGAGACAGAGAAAGAGCACAAATGGGAGAGGTGCAGAGAGAGAGAGAGAGAGAGAGAGAGAGAGAGAATTCAAAGAAGGCTCTGGGCTATCAGCAAAGAGCCCAACACAGGACTCAAAGTCACGAACCACGAGATCATGACCTGAGCCAAAGTCAGAAGCTTAAATGACTGAGCCACCTAGACACCCCTAAAATATTTTAGAAGTAGGAAAGTTCAGCTTATTTGAGCAATACAGCACCATGTTTTCCTCTCCAGATACGTTTCTAGATTCAAAGTCTTTCATCCATGTAACTTTTTTGTATATTAGCACTCAGAGCATAGAAAAACAGAAATTGTGATTTTCAGCATGCAAATTTCATACTTTCCTTCTTATGTTAATGGAACTGCTTTCAACAGAGAAATTTAGAGTAGCTGTTCCTACATTTTATATCATGATCTCCAAAGGTAGATCTCAATTTTTTAAATAAGTACATTTGCAATAAACCATTTAATGTATTATTTCAATACTCTCTTATAGAGTGGAATTTCAAAAAAGCAGAATTTTGCTGTCATCTGCATTGCACTATCTTCCATATTCTAGCACAGCTTCAGCTTGACTGCATTTTTTTTCATCATGGTCATTTTATGAAAACTTAAAATGGATTCTGAGAATAAAACAATATATACCAAACTATTTTATCTCTTTGTGGGCATTTTATGATTCGTTTGACTTCAAACAGCAAATATTTGGTGGTCTGCAGAAGAGAAAATTTAAATTTAACTTGATGTCTGCTGGCATTAGGAAAAAATAGCCCTTCAGCCTCTGAATTTAATTCCATCCCTTTCACGGGAAAGTATATGTGTCCCTTATATTCTCCCTGTAACAATCTGAGCCTGCGAGTTTCCCTGTGAATTGGCTCTGCTTCAGGTCTACACAACAAAGTGAACTACATGATATCAGCGTTTATAGATATGAAATATGACAACTCTAGAAATATTGCTCATTTGCAAAGCCCAGCGACTTTACTTTCCCCCCTCAGCTCTGCGTGTCTAGGTGCCACTCGCAATGTGTCAAAAGCATTGAGCATAAGGCCCATTCTCACTCCCCTTCCTCCTTCAGCACACTAGGCAGATATGATCCCTTCTGCCATAATATCCAATGAATTTTGCATGAGATTCTTAAGAGCAAAAGCCATTAAGTACAGCAGTGGGTAAAAGTCAGTCTTACTAAAGAAGTTTTTTTTTGAGTGCTTTTGGAAAAAGCCAATGTTCTTTCTAAAGTTCTGGGTCACTTAAGATGGTTTCAGCAACTGAAGGTTAGAACACCTGACTTCCTTTCATTGGCAGACAGTTTTTTGTTATTTTTTTTATAAGTGGATAAAATAATTCATCAAAGACTGAGGAAAATAGTTCAGACTTTAAGAGTTATAAAATAAACCCTACAGAAGTCTTCTACAAAGTTGCATGAGTTAACCAATAGATATTCCTTGACATTATAATTTAATTGATTAACCCAGAAAATAGACGCCAGTTAATACAGCAGCTCTGCTACATTTCCTTGGTCAGCTACACTAGGATGCCTCATTGTGTAGATATAATTAGTTATAATTCCACTGTTATATAATTTTTCTTTGGAGAAATCTCTCATTTGCTAACCAGTTCAGTATTCCATTTGTCGCTTCAAGTATCAGAATAGAATTTTGTTCAAATAACACAGACTGAATCAAATATTATCTAAGGGCAAACAAGGAGGAAGTTAAGAGTGACATTTTGAAAGGTGCATTAATTTTTTACCTTAGGGTATGATTTATCTTGCTGAAGTAGTCATTTATAATAGAGTCTAATAATACATGCTATTCTAATCACTTGGTAAGTAGTTACTTCAGTACTTTGAGATTTTAATCCATGAAGGAGAGCTGCAGTGGGAAAAACCTTATTTTTGTTGTTGTCTCAAACACTAATATTTTTTTCCAAATTTTTAAATTCCAGGTGGTTAACATTGAGTGCAGTACTAGTTTCAGGTGCAGAATTTGGTGACTCATCACATATAACACCCAGTGCTCACACAAGTGCCTTCCTTAATCCCCATCACCTATTTTACCCCCCACTATCCTCCAGAAGCCATCAATTTGTTCTTTATAGTTAAGAGTCTATTCCTTGGTTTGCCTCTCTTTCTTCCTTATGTTCACTCATGTTGTTTCTTAAATTCCTCATGGGTGAAATCATATGGTATCTTTCTCTGACTTATTTTGCCTAGCTTTATACTCTCTAGTTCCACCCATGTCATTACAAATGGCAACATTCCATTTTTTATGGCTGAGTAATATTCCATCGTATATACACACCACACCTTCTTTATCCATTTGTCAGTCAATGGACATTTGGGCTCTTTCCATAATTTGGGTATTGTTGGAAATGACAAAAGTATAAAATGAATACTAGATATTTATAAATAGGCTCCAAGGGGCACCTGGATGGCTCAGTCGGTTGAGCATCTGACTTCGGCTCAGGTCATGATCTCACAGCTCTTGAGTTCGATCCCCGCATCGGGCTCTGTGCCGACAGCTGGGAGCCTGGAGTCTGCTTCTGCTTCTGTGTCTCCCTCTCTCTCTGCCCCTAACCCACTCACCTTCTGTCTCAAAAAATAAACCTTAAAAAAAAATTATAAATAGGCTCCATGCCCAACGTGGGGCTTGAACTCATGGCCCTGAGATCAAGAGTCAGATGTTCTACCAACTGAACCAGCCAGGTGTCCCCATTTTGAAGAAAAGTAAAATAAATTGAAGAGAAATGCTGAAAAACTTCAGGATAAGATCTGGTCAAGGGACTAAAGATTTCAGTTGGCTTTAAATAATAGTGCTTAGGAAGTAATATCAGCAAGATGACAGAATAGGAAGCCCTAGACCCACATAACCCCTATAATCCAACAATTCAACAACAGATAAGTTCCCTTTGTGAGAAATCCAAAAACTAGCTAAGAGGCTCCTGCAGCCTAGTCAAGCATAAAACAGCTACATCAAAGGCCAGCAGGGAAATCTGAGCAATCTTCTTGCCATAATCTTTATCCATGGCACAGCACCATTTAATGGAGAGGAAACCCGTAGCTCTTAACTTTTTCCTGGGGAGGGCAAGAGTTGGACCATGAGTCAACAGTTCCAGCTCTTCTGCCCTGTCTGCTTCAGAATACTAACAGAAGAGGCACACTCTAGTCACCTGGGGCAGAGTGAAAAGACAGCAGATTGGATACAATTGCCAGAGCTCCTCCTGCAGGCCCAGTAAAGAATACTGAGGAAAAACTCCAACTTCCAACTTTTCCCTGGAAAGGGAAAAGGGCAGACCATGCATCCAATGCCCCAACTTTTATGGAAGCTGCCCAGAGGACTGACCTAGCCTATCTCAGAGTGCTAATGGAAGCTAGCAAACTCTAAACGTCCTGAAAGCCAATGTTGGGGGTGGCAGGGGGTGGAGGGACATAAAAGCCATTTTGAACTAGCCAGTCACCACAGCCCTCTCCATGGCTCAGCACAGAACAGTTAAAGATGAAAATACCCACTTCCAACTTTCCCATGGGAAAAAAAGAGGTAGACCGGTGTCCAGAATAAATATTTGCATTCAAATTTTTCTCTTAAAATCTGCTCCCATAAGAATTCAAACTAAGATAATCACATTAGTTAGATCTTTAATTTGCCTTTTTAATTTGAACATGGTATTTAGCAGTTCCATTTCATGTAAAATGTCATTTTTGTTGTCAATTTTGTTAGTCTTCAATACTCCTTTCTCACATGCAAATTTGCCTTTCCTTTATCCTACTACAGAGGTTATAATTTATGTGAATTTGTTGTATTTATATAACTTATCATGCCAAATATTTATCTCTTTAGTCCATATTCTAGCCTATTAAGAGCACAGCATTTTAATTATAGACAAATTATAGTGGGGAATGCTAAGCACCTTTGCTTCGGAGTCAGGCAGGCAAGGTTGAATCCCCAATTTTACATTATATTTTTAAAACTTTGAGGGAATCATCTAATTACTCCAAACATTAGTTTCCTTATCTGTAAAGTGTAAAAATACTTAGAGGACTTGTGCAAGAAGTGGATTATTTAATAAATGCAAATTTCTTACCATGGTATCTGGCATGTTTTCAGCTATCTGATGATTAACAGTTGGTATTACATCAGAAATTCTCTAAAGTCCCTTTCTTTATGTTTTAGTCTAAAAAATATTTTCTCATATTTCATTTTATTTTGTCTTACTAGGCTATACCTTCTCTCATACGCATAACTTACTGCCTTTCAATCTATCATTTTTGTTTTGTTTCACTTACCTTCTCCCCTTCTTTAATGTTCTGCATCACTAGAAGTACCTAAGTGATCCATAACATGCATTGTGTTTTTTCTTACTTTCCAAATCAGCATGATTTTCAACTTTTTGTGTATTTCACAACTCAAAAATGATGCTTTGTTTCCTTTTTATCTACTAAATCATGGACTCTCTTGTATTACATAGGTTTTACTTACGTGTCCAACCACTCTTTGGTGTAATAGTCATGTATTTGTGGAAGAAATATGCTATTAAAATTTGCAAGTTCCTTTCCGTCATCACCTAGAATGACAGTCCCTTTTGCTTAAGCCATTCGCTGACAAGACCACTAGATTTTCTTTTGATCCAGAAAAGTACATCTGAAATTTCAAATTTAAACTCCTCAGTCTCTCACTACTGTTTCCTACCATTACGGATGTCACAATCATTGGAAATTGCTTGTCAAATTGAGAGCTATTGTTTATATGTCAATTTATTTTCAATCTATAAAGAATTTACTAATCACTAAAGTGGCAATATTGTACCAATTTTAATGATAATTGTGTTCCGTTCTTTGATTTCATAGAGCTTGATACTTAATAAAAACAATTCAAAAAGCAAGATCATTCTATGATTTAATTGTTGGAAGAGAGATAAAATAGGAAACAATTATATTTCAGTATTATTTCTTTGTTCACTGATTTCTCCCTATTGGCCCAATGTTTTGTAGTAAATATTCATTCATATTTACCACGTTAGCAATTTCAAGGCATCCATATTGCTTCAATTCTTCACTTGACAATTCACCCCTCTCTTTGCAGGTGATCTTTTCCTACTTCATTGAAAAATACAATTAAATTCTATACTCTTCTTACACATAGTATATACATTCAGCTGCTTCCATAAATATTTTCTCCTTTATTTCAATCATCTTGAAATTACTCTTTTCACCATGCTATAACATGCATTGAAATTATTAGTACTCATTGAAATTATTAGTACTCCTTCTGTATAAATTCATCTCCTTGGATTTTCAATACCATTGGATTTCATTCTATCAAAAACTTATTTCCATGGTCTAAACCTTCTGGATCTCTCCTCTGACAATTTCAATTCAATATCCCAACATTCTTCTCAATTCTACCCATTTGAAAACACATCAGCCACAAAAAAATAAAATATTCCCAGAAACTTCAATATTCCCCCTGCATCTACCATTTACCTCAAAATATTTTACTGCAAAAGTTTTAGGAAAAGTAGGTTACCCTCGCCATTACTATGCCCCAACGATACTAACTCATCCCCTGACTAAATCTCACCTCTTATACTTTAATCTAACTGCAATCTGTCCCCCACTCACAACCTTCCAGTAAGCCACATTTCCCCAATATCGTAAATAACTCACAAAGAATATCAATCACATTTGACATTGTTTACCGTTCTCATTCATGATACTTCTGTTTTCTTAGTTTCTCTAAGACTAACCTTGGCTGGATTTTATTTATATAACTGGCCAATCTTTACCAAAATCATCTTTATTTACATACACCTTCCCAAAACATAGACATAAGATCTCCACAGAGTTCTACTTTAGACCTCTATACCATTTCCAGACATTCTTCCTACTTTAAATGTAATACACAGTTTTGTCCATCTACTCATACTTTTTTCTTCTTTCAGAAAACCAAAGTCTATCCTATTCTATTTCACAAGTCTGTTAAGGTACATAATTCACCAAAAATTGGAATTTATGCATAAGCATACTACTTAGCTGGTTTTAGGTTAAAGATAATTTCCTAAGATTTATTATAATTATTATTAATATGGTATTATTTCTAATTTGATAAAATATACTAAGTATATGTATAAATTTTGAATTCTATAATATATAAGCATATGATTTATATGTAAATGATATATATTTAATTTTTATATATTTATAAATTTTTATATATTTAACATTTTTATATATTTATAAATTTTTATATATTTATATACAAGTATTTTTCATATGTTTATATTTATTATAGTTTATATATAGGTTATATAGAAATATATACATATATATATGTATATACACACACACACACACACACACACACACACATACATATCTGTGTTTTATTCTTCCTCAACATTTAATAAAGCATGGGAACTTATTTGGAAATGGCCAGGAACTACATGACAAAATATATACAGGCCAATTGCTTCTGTTAGGTTTTGTAGGAGCCAAATAAATCATTCAACTTGTATTTCTGAAACTTTCTATTACTATTCAATACAGCCAGCACAGAATGTTTGTTATATAATGAAGGAAAGTTTTCTCAAGGGTAATAGACAACAAAGAGACTGCTCAGTTCCATTCAAATATTTGGATTTTAACATCTTGTACTACTAGTGTATTTTTGCTCTCAAAGTTATACTCAGTGTATATGCATAATCTTGAATTTATTATACTCACATTTATTTTCAACAGTAGAAACCTTACTGTGGTACCTGTATATTGTTTGTTGTTGAATTCCTTAAATGTTTTTCTTTCATGTTGGTATTAGGTTAACATCTCTATAAAATTATCTAATAGTAAATATTAGGCTGATGTACTTTTCTCTGGCAACATTAAGCGTCCATTATTACAAATCAACCAACTTGTTTCAGTTAAACCCCTTACTAGATCATTTTTGCCATAGTGTATATTGTTATCCAAATATAGCAAATTTTACAATTATTTCAAGAGGCCAAATAATTTCTGTAAAATAGGCAATAAGTGATTCTTAATAAAAATCAAGATTCTTATCAAAACTAGAGGATGTAAAAATGAAAATATCATAGACTTGAAAATCAAAGAAAAAAGTGATAAGCATCAGTGTATTTAAAGAAGTATTTTTTTAATTTGTAGTTTAACTACAAATTTGAAAAATATCACCAAAATAACAAATTCTTCTCTCTCCCAGAACAGATGTTCTGAGATTACATTGCTCCAGATTCAAATTGTTTTATGTTTTAAGGTTACAAGTAACCCTAACAACAAAGTAAGGTCTTAAAAATCACCATTCTCTAATTTTTTAATGCACAATTCATGCAAGTTTCAGAGAAGTGCTTAGATTTGCGGGGTCCACAAACCCTCTTTTACAATTTCAACCAGACAGTAAGTTTCTTTTAATTCCTGATCATAGTTTTAGGACAGTGTATTGTGGAAGTTTCAATCATTTTCTGACTAATTTTACTACAGCAACTTCTGTCATTTTTCAAGTCTTTCGGTTATTCAAAGTCTATACTAACATATTCATAAAATGCACAGCAAAGAATGGCAAATCTATACATGTACGACTGTATCAGTCACACAAAATACTGAATTTGTTCGATTTAGTATTGCAACCTAGATATATCCTGAATTATTTACCAGATATTTAATTAAATCCATTAAATTTTACTCTATTTTGTTGGACATAGGTCTAGAGCATTACTGGAGACTACAAGAAAAAAAATGTTGAAATGGTAACGAATTCCATTATGTAGAACAGATTTGGCTGGGCTACCAATAAAATTTGTGTATGTCTGGTTTACATTAAAGACATCAAATGTAGGCTTGTCAGATGATAGGAGTAAGGAGTACAAATTGGGGCTAAGGGCTTGTTATCCAACTATGACATAAATTTTTAAATTCCAAAAAAAATGTTATTTTCTCAGCAAATCACTACACAATAGCCAATAATTTTCTCTCCAAATTTAGTTTTTAATTTGTAAACTAATCTCTAGACAGGAATGCATACAATCCTGACAGAAAAGTAACTCAATCTAGAGTTCAGGCATCTATCATCGTCCCTGTCAATTGAGTCAAATAATTGGCTCATGCAGCCTTGTGGAGGTAAAGAGGTATAAAGTAGAATAGTAGTGATGAGGGAATGTTCATGTTTCATTTCAGTAATGTGAGAATCAAAAAGGTCCGAAGATTGTTACCCTAAAGGAATCCTCAGTTAAATTAGTGAATTCTTTGAAAAAATCAGTTGTTTGATGCAGTTTCACATGTGTTTCATATATATATATATATATATATTTTTTTTTTTTTCCATTAACTCTGGAGAATACAATGTAACCACTTAAAAAAGGCTGGTATTTTACATGTTAGTGTCCACTTTAATAGAGGATTACACCCAACATTATCTGTCTTCACATTTCTGAGTCCTGATCCATATGACTCCTCGAGTTTCATTTCCAATAGACCATGATACAGAAATAAAGTTCTATTCCTCAAGTAAAAGTTGCATTTGAGTCTAGTTACAAAGAAAAAGGAAACTTTAGGAACCTTCGTTTCAAATGACAGATAGTATTACATTGGCAAGTGTTGATCAGTTATGATTGAGAGCTCTGGAGGGGCATGTGTGACAGTATGAACTGATGAATAAATAAAAAATGTGGGTGTCTTTACTGTCAGGTTATTTCCTGTGTATGTCCCTGAAATGAACAAATGTTAAGTAAATTGTTATGTAAGTTAAATTAATAAAGTTATTGAATAGCCTAACTCTAATGAGGGAATAGCTGTATAGGTTTCCACTTTTTTTTAATTGTTGTTGTTTCATATTAAATATTAAAATCATTAAATAGAATAATAAAGAAAATGACAATATCCCTGTAAATACATTGGAGATGACAGAAATTGATAAATTTTAAGCACCAGCATCCTAAAAATGAGAGGTAGTGCAGCTCTTTTTTAGCACAAGTTGCATTTGGACTGTCAAGACTAGGAGGCAGTGCTACAAATAGTGACAGGCCCTGCAGGCTGGGGATAGAGTTATTACTCAAAGGACAAACCATGCCTGTAATTAGTTCACCTTCCTTCCATCCCATCATACTCCTTTTCATGGAAAACAGTGCCATGAAGAACATTCCGATCCTATATGACAGACAAGAACTTAACAGTTGAGTGAATGTGTACATGAGCAGGGATGGGCTATATTCTATTCGATTAATGTTTAATCTCCCATGGTTTTAACTACATGTTTCATAATATCTTATTCAACAAACCATTTATCACAAAAAAGTAGTTCAATGATCTATACATTATCAATTTTTATGAAAGGTCTCTTGTAATCTGGGCAAAAGAACCTCTCTATGAATAGTTCCCATTATGTGAAATATACTTAAGTAGTCAGCAAACTTTTCATCCATCTCTTGAAATTGTACATCAGATAATTTTATTATGATTTTTAAAAAGAAAAAAAGTATTCAAAAGCAAACTAGAGAGATGAGCTTTAGCTTCATGGATTTATTATTTCCTTAGAAATTAAAAATAAATACTTATGAAAACAGTAAGATATCAAAATAAATTATGAAAACAGTAAGATATCAAAATAAATTTGAATTAATGAATAAAATTCATTATTATGTGAAAAACACTTTGGAGAATGTTTGTTCTTTCCTAATATGCCACATTTTGTTCTTCAGACTAGCACCCTAGTCTCTGGTTTAGGGTAAATCAGTACAACCTACTGAGATAGCCACGTTCTCCTGTGAAGCTCCTGTATTTTCTAAGAAATGCCCTTGCAGGTTTTTGGATAATCTCATTCAGCCTTATAAAATATTAACCAATGGAAAAACACAGCATTATTTCCCTAGTACAAACAAAGCAGGAGTGTTGACATAATTATTCAAACCAATGAGTGTGTGGCAGGATACTTAAACAATTATTCACATCTTGCAATGGAGATGTTGTAGATCGAGAATTTAAAATGCATTTATTCAAAGACTACAACTAAATGCAGAGATAGTTACCCTCAAACACTGCCTGTGAGATTTGTAGATGTGTGTAACTTTCCTAAAGGGAAATCTGAGACTATGAATCAATGGCAAGAAGCTATGCATACACTTAGCCTCAGAAACTCATCTAGAAATTTTTCTCAGGAAATGAAGATATGCATAAATATTTAGCTAAAATAATGTTAACCAGGTTATTATTCATAATGATAAAATATTTACAAAATAATGATCAATAATGTGGATTAATAAATTCTGGGGAATCCAAATTATTGGATCTCATAGTAATACTAAAATACATTATGAAGTTAAATGTATTTACACAGTAGAATATAGGGTGGATATAACATATTTAATTAAAACATTATGTAAAGACAGTTGATTGTAGTTTTTAAATGCATATAATGAGGAAGGCACTCAAACACAGACATGGAAAATGTCTTAAAATTGAGAGATATTTAAATAAAAATTAAAACAAGTTAAAAAAGAATAAAAACAATTCAATAAAAAATTGAGATATTTTTCTGGGTACTAAGATGTGAGTGATTTTTTTTATTTTCAACTTGTTTCTATGTATAAGTCTTTTCTAAAAGAGACAAATATTGTTTATATAAGAAATTAAAAGACAAATCTGTTATTGAAAACAAAATTGGAGCTTCCCAATGATTATGTTGAACCAACGAAGCTATCTCAGCAAGAAATACCGATCTCACTTAAGCAGAGTCTCCTATCAAAAATCCATATATCTTAGTTGGTATCTAAGCTTCATCCTAAGTTATCCGGGTAGGAAGTAAACTTTAAGACTCAGTTACACATTAAGATTAAAGTGGGAATGTGTCATGAAGTTGGCCTAGAAATGAATGAAGGCCACGTATATGCATGGTGGGAAGGAGAAGAGAGACAATGCTAAAAAATACTGGTGTATCTCCACTTTAAAAGTGCCTCTTGGGGCACCTGGGTGGCTTGGTCGGTTAAGCGTCCGACTTCGGCTCAGGTCATGATCTCACGGTCCGTGGGTTTGAGCCCTGCGTCGGGCTCTGTGCTGACAGCTCAGAGCCTGGAGCCTGTTTCAGATTCTGTGTCTCCCTCTCTCTCTGCCCCTCCCCTGTTCATGCTCTGTCTCTCTCTGTCTCAAAAATAAATAAATGTTAAAAAAAAATTTTTAAAAATAAAATAAAAAGTGCCTCTTGGTCACGCCTAGGACCTAAAACTGCTGTTAAATAACTAAAATATATTAACTGAACTCAGGGTTTTAGATGTATTTCTTTTCCTCCTTGAGTTTATACATGCCTCAGGCAATAGGGACATAAGTTGATACAATTTACTTGATTTCCATACCACCTTTTAAAGCCCATGGTCCTTCATTCCTCAAATGTCCGTTAGACCGTAGTTTTTCCAACTATCTAGGCATTTTCAAGCTAAACCTCCTAAATTCTTTTCAGTTTTAACCTACACAGATATTCCAGATCTCCATACCCCATTCCCTTCTCCCTCACTGTCCTCCCTCTCCGTCTTTCCCACACACCACCCACCCTCTGTTGGGCTCTTTTACGCTCAAGTTTCTTTAGACTGCAGGTCACATCTTCCCTTGAGGGCAAGTCCTCCCACCACTCATCCTACCTTTTCAAACCTTCTTTTAAAATGCCCATTGTTCATTAAATACCTTTTGACCATGGGAAATTTTTCATGAAGACACTTCCATGGGGCGCCTGGGTGGCTCAGTCTGTTAAGAGTCCAATTTCAGCTCAGGTCATGATCTCACCGTCCGTGCGTTCGAGTCCCATGTTGGGCTCTGTGCTGGCACCTCGGAGCCTGGAGCCTGCTTTGGATTCTGTGTCTCCCTCTCTCTCTGCCCCTCCCCTGCTCATGTTCTGTCTCTCTCTGTCTCAAAAATAAATAAAAACATTTAAAAAAAATTTTTAAAAAGACACTTCCAAAAAAAGAACAAATTCTCAGATACCTTTGTTTTCTGCAAAGATAGATAACTTCTCTAAATGCTAGTATTTTGAAAATAGGGACAGTGGGTTGAGAAAGATACAGCATGTTAAACTTTTCTTTATACCACATAAAACAGAACTATTGACACATGTCAGTCAGCATTTACATACAGTAGGACCTTTCTATTACATAACTATAAAACATATAATCTTTCTCCCTTATTGGTAGTAATCTATCCCCATGTCTTTGAGAGGAATCATTTAAGGAAATCAGTGATTTACAATGTGTTTTTGCCCCCTACCAGGAAATGTCCTTTTTTTTTTTTTTCTACCAGGCAAACCCTAATCATCCTTAGGGTGATGGTTCCCAACTTCTGCACATGTAAGATTCCAAAGGATTTTATCCTTAGCAGTTTAACAGAAAATGTCACATTATGTATACAATTTTACATATCTTCTAACTCAATGTGCAATTGCTATCTTATTCATGTTTGAGCTAGGTTGGTCTTTTTTTTTTTTTTTTTTTTTATGAAATTTATTGTCAGATTGGTTTCCATACAACACCCAGTGCTCATCCCAACAGGTGCCCTCAATACCCATCACCCACTCACCCCTCCCTCCCACCCTCCATAAACCCTCAGTTTGTTCTCAGTTTTTAGGAGTCTCTTATGTTTTGGCTCCCTCCCTACTCTGCTCTATTGCTTAAAAAATTTCTGACACATTGCTGGCACACAAGGCATTTCCACTCAGTGTAAAACCTTGTTTACATATTAGTTAAGTTTTGAATTTGTTCAGTAGAGACAGGTAAAGCCTTAAAATTATTTACTGAAGAGGGTGAATAATTTTGTCTAAAAAAATATGGGTGTTTGCAACACAGTGCAGAGAGCATAGTCTGGAGACTAAAGGCTGTAGAACAGTTTAAGAGATTTAGAGGTTATCAACCAAAGATACTAAGGGTCAAATTGAACTAGGACTGATTTTAACAAATTGGCAAGCTCTTCCTAAACCTATTTCTTTGGTTTTTTAGGCACAGAATTAAAGTCCCCTTTTTTTTTTTTTTTTTTTTTAAAGATTCCCTTGAAGTTAGTGTGTTAATGAGTTCAGGCCAATGAAATTTGAATAGAATAATGTCCACCTGATGTAGACATCAGGTGCATGATGTAGACATCATGTCCAACATGATGTAGACATCAAACAATGGATTCTTTAAAATATATATATGATATATATATGTGATATAGATCTAGATATATATGATATATATAGACATAGATATACAGATAGAGGATTCTACATTCTGTAATCACATTTGCCATATCACTACCTCTAAGAATCTTCTTCCAGGATTCCTAATTTTTTTTTACATTGAAACATAACATATAAATGTACACAATTCTCTGTACTGTTGATTAACATTTAAGTTTCTAGTTTGGGACTACTAAAATGTTATAATCAATATTCTTGTACATTTTAATCATGTAGATATCTGGTAAATATATACTAAGGAAATGAAATTGCTGTGTCATAGGGTAAACCTATAGTTAATAAATAAGACCAAACAGTTTTGCAAAGGGATCCAACAATCCATATTCCTGCTGGTAGTGTATGAGAGCTATTATTCAAGATTCTTGTAAACACTTGGTATTGTCTGTCCTTTTAATTTAAGCTGTCCTAGTAAAAAGTTTGCTAATGATTTTCCTTGACATTTTCTTGATGACTAACAAGTCTTATCCCCTTTTATGTGCGTAGATTTAATTTTCCTTTGTGCTTTTGGGATATGGAGCTGTGAAGTGACTCTTGTGTCTTTTGCTGATTTTTAGTGGATTATCTTTTTGTTACTGAATTGTAAGAATACTATAATTAAAAGTCCTATGACAGTTAAACTGCATTTTTTTTTGCATTCTGTAGCTTGTTTTTCTACTCTTTAATAAGCCTATGTTCTGAATTTAAATGCAGTCTAATTTATTAATCTTTCTTTGCACTTTATTTCTAGATCCTTAATATTTTTCATAATCCATTTTGATTAACAGATTTTAATGTCATCCATAAACTTTAATATTTTCTCTTTAAAATTAGATCTATAAGCTAACTAGAATTGTTCTTTAGAGTAGAATATAGGAAAATAGGAAAACATTTAAATACTGACTGGGTTGTCAAACCTAGATGTTCCCTTGAACTTACTCATTTACTGTTTAACAAGATTTTAACAATTGCATTTAAGCAAGACATTTTAATCCCATGTCTTTTATATAGGATTTAATGTTTTCCAACCAGATGCCTTGCCAGAAATGAATCAGCTTAATGGATCAGTCCAAATTCAGGATGGAATATTAAAGTCTGCAGAATTGGAGGTCCTCCCGATTCTCACTTGAAGTGAGTACTACTTTCCCCAGGAGGCACATGACTATTTGGCACATCCTTCCCCCCCCCCCCCCCCCCCCCCCCCCGCCAAAGAGCTGTTGTAGCAGAGAAACTACTTCATCCCCAATGCTACTAGTGCCCCTTTTGAGAACACTAAATTATCTGATGTTGATACTATTAGACATTATTTGCAGAATATTATTTCTAAATTCAAAGTAGTAACAGTCAGCCTCTCCTGATTTTGGTTCTTGTCTTGGTTGACTTATACAAAATTCCCCGAATCACGCTTTCCTTTTTTACTTAGGTAGAAAGATATAAAGTAGATATTTATAGACTTTAAAGGCACACTTACATCAAATTAGACATATATTAATAAAAATACCTTTATTCTAAAATAATGACTATAAGACAATATCCTTTGTTTATATATGTCATTTTCCTTCTTAATAGTGTGGGCATTTCTTGTGATCAACCATGTTCCAATTAAATACAATTATTATTCTCTTCTCAGGTCATCAATTTAGTAAATAGGACTTCCTACAAGTTAACTGCACTGTGTTTTCAGCCCTAGTCCTAGACATTTGGAATCACTATTGTTTTCTGATAGAAAGATTTTTGTAGCTTTTATCTACCTTCTAATTATCTCTGGTTTTAATTTTAAAAATTCATTAGGAAAATATGCATACTAGTATTCATGCCTGCACAAATTGAGAAAACATTGGCCAGAATAGTCAGATACTCTGAGACACTCTGGAGACAGGGCTTTAAATTATAATTAAGGTCACAAGTCTGTATCAACTTTTCCAACTTGATTTAAAGATTTTAAATCCTTTTTGGGATATTGGGGGGGAGGGGGTTCTTACCTCCTTAATGTATTTGCAAAACTAAGACTACTTTTTTTTAGATGTTTAACCCTTTCAGTCATAATGAAAGGGCAATTATTCCCTATTATAATTACTCTGGCTTATTTTGTGGTCACTTTGTTAATATTCTAATATCAAATTTCCAAATCAACTTGTCTTTTCTTAAATATGGGGTTTTGCTTGTTTGGATTTATATGCATCTATGTATATGCAACTGATGTCAATTATTTTCTTCTCTGTTGTCTTAAACATGGCAATGTGGGAGAATCCTATTGTATTTTTAGATTTTGTTTTTATTCAGTAATATGAAAGGCTAATAATGTGCTAGTTACTAAAAATAAAAAGCAAAACAGACATCCAGGTTTTCCAATTTGTGTAAAATGTAACTCTTAGGGAATATGGAGAGAATATTGATGGAAGGGTTTACTGTAGAAGGAAGTGACCTAGAAGCTGGAGATAGATTCATGTGCTTCCATCTTTACAAGTAACTTTGGTTGAATTTTAACTGATGTTAATAATATTCAGCCATATACATGTAAACATGCAAGAGATTCGTTATTTTGTTGGAGCTTAAAAACCTTAAAAGGATTTTAAGATTCAGCAAAAACTGCTTGTATTCTCAATAAGTAAAGGTCTCAGATGTTAAATTAAGCAAATACTCTGGAAGACTACAGTGGTAGACAGCAGGCTTCAAAATTCAATATAACTCCCAGGTTGCACTCCTTCCAAAGTACCATAAAATTTTCTCAAATGATGACTGCTTTTTACCCCCAAAACAGAAAAACTACATACATATGAATTTCATACACACAGATTTATTTTGCTACACAAGGGTGAATGATGCCAGTTAAGAACATGCTGTTAATAGTGGTGATAAATTAAGAACCAGACAACTGGAACAAGTATACTACAGTATCTTTTAAAAAGCTGAAATAATAGTATCAAGTTCAGAACCCAAAACAGTCCTCTGTGCCTAAACATAAAATGAAAATAAATGTACCAATGTAAGAAAGAAATTTTTCAATATAGTCTCAGTAAGGAGTTACTCTATAGATACCTGTATTTTAACTTCTGCAGTTTGGGCAATTATAGAAAATACATACAACAAGAGATAATGAGTGAACACCCCTCTGGCTCAGTGCATAAAAGTCAATACTATTACTTGCAATATAGGACTATAGAAAAACCCAAACATCTTGGTACAATGATTTTATAGCCATGAATGCCAGGTGTCTTATTTGGAGTTATTTCAAATTGGAAAAAATAAATGAGTTTATTTATTTCACAAAAAGCTCTTGTGAGTTAATTTCTCTTCATTTGCCTTGGAATCATCTAACATGGATACTTTCCCTCCAGGGGTATTCCTCCTGGTTATATTCCTTAAAACCACAGGCCACAAACTACATTAGAATGATTCATTTATATATCTAGAGATCTGGTGTTCTACTACAAAAAATATAAAGTATGTTATAGTTTTGGCAACAAAGTTATCATTTCTGATGGTTTGGTTTCATGACATTATTCCTTTTATTAAAAGCAAGGAAATAAATGAACTAATCTGGGCTCTTCAAGGTCTAGGATTCTATTAATAACTGCAACTTAGTAAGATGCTCTTTTTCAATATATTCTCATCATTGCAGAATTTTAAGCATCCCCCCCCCAAAATCTTCTAGTTTACTAATCTACACCTCTTGAATTACCTGAAGCTAAATTATAGTGGGACCTGGATGGGATATATATTAAATGTTGAAATCCTTTTCATTATATATATCCACAATTGATTGTTAAAGCCTGACAAGGATAATAAACACCCCTAATTACCAAGAAGCACTGTCTCCACAAGCTACTACTCTTTTCTTAAAGGCATTTATGTGCTTTTTCAGTCAGATTTGCTCTGCCTCTTAGCCTGACATAAATTATTTTTATATCAATCTTTCAGAAAAGAGGTTGTCCTCTGAGTGATAGCTATGGGGAATATAGTACCTCTGGGAAAAGAAAATTAATTTGTCTCATTATTTTCTATATCTCACTATTCCCTAAGCTGCAATAGAGCCTAGAAACTTATAGTGGAAGTAAGCCCCAACAGTTAAGTTTCATGAACAGATATCATTAAAGAGCAAAACTCCTTAAAATAAGGTTAGCTGTTGGGAATTGAAAGCAAAGAAAAAGAATAAAAGAATCCAACTAGGAGAGATATTTAATCCAGCTTCATTATTTTTACTATGACACAATTATATCACCTTGTTATTTGGCTAGAAATTGCAAAATGTAAGGCACCTCATTAGAGAAATGGGATGTACTATCACCTTTTAGACAGGAGGGGGTACATTTTTCAACTGAAGAAAAAAAAAGAACTCTACAAATCACATTAATATATAAACAAATTACTTAGTTTAAATTGGCTTGCATGTTATGCCTAACTCGTACATGTATCTTTTATCAGGTTAGATTTTGAATGGGATGGTTTAACTCAACAGAAGTTAATCTCTCAAAAAATGTAAGCTCAGTAAAAGTTAAATTGTTTGATAACTCAACTCTGGAAAATAATATTCTTGGTATATCAACATTAATTAATAGCTTTCCTAATGCTGAGATTTCAATATATTTATATAAGATAGTTAAATATTTAAACATTTAATTAAAATTATATTTGATGAGAATTTAAATTAAGAAGATATTTGAATTACCAAGATACCATATGTTGTACTAAGATATAAAGATTTAAAAGAAAATTACACCAAGTTCCTCAAGAAGCTCATAACAGCAGACAAATCGTCCTTTAATTCTTTAAAAAAATAATTTCAATAACAAAGCCATAAACAAAACTATGAAAAACAACAGGGAAAATAATACCCTTAAGACTTCCAAGATTATGAAATATGAAAAATTGAGGTTGAGGTTTCTTTTTAATTAATATCAGAGAAGAGTCTACATTTTCAAGCAGAAATCATGTGGCAGGACATGTGAAAATTACAAAAGCCTAACCTAGTACAGTATTTTCAAAGAGATACAAAAAGGTTGACGCTATAGGAGATGAGAGATAAGGGTGGGCAAGAAGACAGTGTTCATATGTGGAGTTTAAGAAACAAAACAGATGAACATAGAGGATGAAGAAAAAATAAGATAAAAACAGAGGGAGGCAAACCATAAGAGACTCTTAAACACAGAGAACAAACTGAGGGTTCTTAAAGGGGAGGTGGATAGGGGGATGGGCTGAAAGGGTGATGGACATTAAGGAGGGCACTTGTGATAAGCACTGGGTGTTATAGGTAAGTGATGAATCACCGGGTTCTACTCCTGAAACCAATACTACACTGTATGTTAACCAACTTGAATAAATAAAAGAAGTAGTGCTAGTAATGAAATGTTTTTTATAAAAATTCTAGGAATTAAAATTCTCAAGAATTTTTAAATTGTGTCCAATAATCAAATTTTGTTTGCAACGAGTCTCAAACATAAGATACCCTGAACAGATAGAACCTGAAAATACAGACAGTAGGGCCAATTCACGTACCCTAATCCTCTATTAAGGGAGCATATGCTTTCATGTGGCATCTAATAAGGCAATTATCACCTTATTATGTTGTTCAAGTGTAAGACTATATACTCACTCCCTCATAGCTCTATCATGCTTAGTAAAGAGGTATTTTGTGATTATATGTTTAAGGTATATACTGCTTTGTCATAAATGCATGTTTCTCTGCCAGTATCTATGTACAATGCCTACTTGTAAAAGCACAACACATAGAAACTTAGATGAAAGAACGGCAGTAGGAATTGCCACCTCAAACAGGTATTTAAAAGTTTATCAAAATCATATGGTCCTGAATATGAAAGATAAGAGAGGCAAATCAGATGTTTCCTTTTAAAGCAAATGGTGCCACTCGTTGAGAAGCGTGTGAACAAAACTGCCCACAGTGTGTGAGAAAGGTCAAAAGGGTCCTATATGATTGCTAGAGAAAACAAACACGAAAGAAGACTAAAAATGAACTATGATAAGAGTCTGAAAGAGCTGAGTAAACCAAGACATTTAATGAAGCTACAGTTAATTAAGGAAGTAAATTGGGTCAAATTTGATACAGGCTGGATACGGATCATTGAATTTGGCATTCAGATGATTTTAGCGAGATCAAGTCCTTCCAAGTGGAGAAAGTGGTTATCAGAGAAGAGTGGGTAGAAGGCAAAATAGATGATGAGGGAATACTAATTGCTGACCACTTGTTCTAGAAACGATGGAACTGGTAGAGAAAAGAATCAACCTCTTCCTGTATATAGTATAGTACATACAACTCAGAAATTCTTCATAGAGGGGTCCTGAACAATTTTCAGATAGGAACAAATTCACATTTAGAAAACACAGATAAGATGCTGAGTGATGGGATTATGATAGTGTTTGAGTTTATTATGTCTGAAACTTGCCAATGTCTCTAAATGCCATGCCCTGAGGTTGTTCATTGCTTCTTTCAATCATAAATACACACACACGTGTGTGTGTATACACACACACACACACACCTATATATATGTATATATAATTTATTGTCAAGTTAGTGAACATACAGTATATACAGCGTGCTCTTGGCTTTGGGAGTAGATTCCTGTAATTCATCACTTACATATAACATCCAGTGTTCATCCCAACAAGTGCCCTCCTCAATGCCCATCCCCCTTTTTCCCCACCCCCACCCCCATCAACCCTCAGTTCTCAGTATTTAAGAGTCTCTACTGGTTTGCCTCCCTTTCTGTATTTTTTTTTCTCTTCCCTTCCCCCATGGTCTGTTAAGTTTCTCAACTTCCACATATAAGTGAAAACATAGGACATCTTTCTGACTTATGCTAAGTAAAATAAGTCAGACACAGGTTATCTTTCTAAGTGCCCTATTTTTTTTGCCTAACATGTTTCTCTCTGGGATCCTGTCATTTGCAAATACAAAGACTCTGACTAATAAACTTACTGTTAGAAAGTACTTTGAACATTTAGTTCAATTTCTCGATCCCTTCCACAAAATCCCTAAAAATTGATCAAACAGCTCAGCTACTTTTTGAGGTGTTTATCAGATTGACCGACTATAGATTGCTAAGAAACAAAAAGCAACAAGATACTAACTCTTTGTATTTAGTAAAAAATATGCCTGATTACCTTTTCAGTCTTACATCTAAAAATTTCAGAATGATAGGTAATTTATATGGAATACTTATTAAACATTATGCATTATTCTGAGTATACCATGGCAACTACCACACTTTACCAGTAATCTTAGGACACATTATCATTTCCATTTACAAACATTAGTATTGAAGCACAGAGGGGTTGCATAATGGCACCAAGTTCTGCCAACTGATCATTTGTAGGAGTATCTAAACATGTGGAAAGGTCTCCAGAGTTCAAGATTAATAATTATTCTAAGTGGTCCACATGCAAGTGATATAATCTGTTAAAATATTTCAAGAAAGTAAAACTCCTTGTGGAGTTTACTCCTTATGGCCTATAGTATTATAGTATGCTTAAATAGACTCAGTATAAAAATTGTGGAATACTCAACAAAGAACAGCGTTAATAATTCACTTGTTTTTTGGCTGGAATTGAGGTCTTTGCAACTAAATCGGTCTCTAAATAAATTCAGACAAGTAAAATATTTCAGTGAACTTGTTAAATTGATGGCAATTTTTCTTAGTACAGCAACCCTGAATAAACAGTTACTAGCTGTCTCAATGTTTCTTACCACCCTTACTCAAATGCTTACCCCTGTCCCAAGTCTAACCACTTTCTCCCTGAAAGGGTCCTTCAGAGGGACTCCACCTTCAATTCTATAATGTAGGTGAATCCATAATCACACAATTCACACACTATCCTATTTGTGTACATTCTGACACTATTTGTAGAATGAGAGCAATCTTTTGAACTGTTTAGAACATATGAAAAAAGATCTTCTGTGTATCTTTAAATGAATTTTAGTAAAGACTGAATAGATCAAGGAATCCAAACAAGATAGGAAAGAAGATGAATTAAGTAAAGAAAATCAATGTGTAAAACGTTTTTACTCTATCAAGAGTCACCAGAGTAGTGATTGATCTAGAGCTTGAAGTAATTATGAGGTCATTACTTACCAATAGGAATGCAAGCTCAATACTGGATAGAATCCTAGAGGAGTCCTGTCCTTGAAGTTAGGAAATAATGACTACAACACAATAGTATTCAATTAGCAGCTTACTTCCTATAAATTACTTTTTTTTTTCCCAAGTGGGAACAGAGTCTTAATCAATCTTCAGTTTAGCTTCTTATCCTAGAACAGAGGTAAATTCATTCTTCTGAAATGACTAAAATTAGTAACATGTAAGAAATATTAATAAAGAAAAAATGAGAAACAGCATTTAAATGCTCAGAACATCACTATTAATTTCAGTTGTTGCTTCAGATTAAATTTTAAAATAGCTGAGAATGTAGATGGTCTAATGAATTAAGATATTAATGAAGGGTTTTTTTTTTTTCATTTTTTTTTTTTAGGGCAGAAAGTGAATAATTTCAAAGACTAACTCATTTTCATACCATGTTAAGTGCCACCAGATAAATTTCTGTATAGTTTTAATTTGTGCATTCAATAAGTTTTCACTGTATTTATAAATTGAGAAAGGCTGTTAACTCTTCCCCACAAATACTGTTTTGCTATTTTTTCCTTCTTTCAAGCTGGAAAACTATTACGACAGTTAAGAATGGGAGAGTCACAGTTTGAAATTCACCAAGGAGTTTGGATATGGGCTCACAGACTAAACCAGAGTTGGACATAGTTATGATTTATACCCAAGAATATTACAGATGTTTCATGTACACGGAGCATGATTTTTTGGTTTTTCCAATTCAACAGTGTGTTCTTACAAAACATCAGGAGACATCAGAAACAAAAGTTTATTTCCAGAAGTATTTCTAAAGGAAACTATTCACTGAGTTGGTATCAATTATTCATTTCACGAGAGATTACCACATAGTTGTATTTACGAAAACACAATGCCTAACATTCATAGGGCATCTTCCTTGGAGTTATAGCATAAGTAAAGAGGGAATTTGATAATTGCTTGAAGATAATCAACCAATGCGCTATCATTACCAAATAATCAGAAGAAAGGTTGGTAGAAAAAGAACAAAACTTCCCTTAGTGAAACTGTTTTACTGACCACAAAATACCGTGTATAATTACGATCACCCCACTTCAAAATATTCTGAGGGCAGACCATGTGATTTGAGGTGAAACTGACATGTTAAAGGATCAAAGAACTGTTAGATGTTTCAAGTAAGTAAAGCTAATGGCAGATATTGTCAGAGCTTAAAAATAATGAATAACGTGCAAAAAGAACATTGAACTCTAAACCATATCAAAGAACATGAAGATCACAATAATATACCTATTGTTAGTAATAGAGATACTTAAAATATTTTATATAGCTAGTTTGGGCTGATGACAGTACTGCTCAGCAGTAAAGGATGAAAACACTCAAAGTTCAGGATTTAAAATAAATTAACGCTTAGCATTAATTCTTTCATTGAACAGGTACATGACAAGCAACTACTATGCTAAAAGAAATAGCTTACTAGTGATCTCAATAACATATTAAGAATGACTTGATAAAGGACATTTTATTAGGATTTAGCCTAATTTCAGAAGTCAAGGAAGATCTCCAAGGGATGTTTAATTTGACATGGGCAGAATGAGCAGGAATCAGTCAAAGGTGCTTTGAGAAAAGTGGTAAAGAGATTGCAGACAGAAGAGAGTAGAGACAGCAGATAAATAATAGGCTATCTCAGGGAATTAATAATGGTTGAGGGGACATCACTAATAATTTGATACTTACACATGACAATCATGACTTAAATTGCTAGAGTAACACTATCCAAGATAGAAAATTGGGTTTAATTGGCCATAAGTCTGCTGCATTAAAGCCCTTTTTGTTTTCATATCTTTGGGTATAAGGTGGGAAATTTATAAAATTCTATTATAATATCCACATAATTTCTGAATATCAATGGTACTGTAAAGTAAATTTTTCAAAGTATGGGTCTCCTCTTAATTCTATGGAGTTGATCTTTGAGGGTATAACAGAATCCAAGAAATTTGTGAGCTGAAGAAACAAATTATGTTTTCTAATTTCTGCTGAGGGATCTGGCAGAGAAAAGCATGTTTTCAAATATTTTATATTAGATTTCTTGCTTTATAATAATGAATAAATAGCTCAACATTTCATTGACTAATTATACAAAATTATTTTTGAAGTCTCAACTACAGTGCATAATATTCTTGTGGCAGGATATTTGCATTCCATTTAGGTTCCTTTATTATATTCATTTTAGAAAAAAATCTAAGTATTTTATGAATTTGAAATTTGGACATTTCAAGTGGCCTTTTCTCATATTTTCTGGGTTTATGGGTCAATAACATAGTCTTCTACCCTTTGAAAATAATCTCTGGAATAATCACCACCATTTTATGGAGAAGGTTATGCAGAGATGTTGATGAAGGAAAATAAGAAAATGAGGTATGCCGATTTAAAATTAACAGTTTCTTTGGGCACCTGGGTGGCTCAGTTGGTTAAGCTTCTGACTCTTGATTTTGGCTCAGGTCATGTTCTCACGATTCAGGAGTTCAAGCCCCATGTCAGGTTCTGCACAGACAGCATGGAGCTGGCCTGGTATTTTCTCTCCACCTCTCTTTCTCTGCCCCTCCACAGCTCACACTCTCAAAATAAACAAACATTTAAAAAATATATAATATAATTTCCTAAGACATTGTTTTTGACACTGCATTCAAGTATTCAAGAGATGTACAAAGTCTGGACCAAAAAGGAAGGAAGTATTTCAAGTGGGGAAAATTTGAAGTGGGGAGAAACAAAAAGACATTTTCCTAATAATAATTAAAATTCAAGTTATATCTTTTATTTGAGAGAATGTGCATGTGCATACATGCAAGGATGTGGGAGGGACAGAAAGAGAGGGAGAGAGAGAATCCCAAGCAGGCTCTGCAGTGTCAGGGAGCCCAACTCACAAACTGTGAGAGCCTCTGTGGATCAGAAGCTTAAGTAACTGAGCCACTCAGGTGCCCCATGATCATTTTTACCTCTTAATCATGTTAAAAATTAAATGCCAAGAAGCAGTGAAGTACACCGGGTAAGACTGCAGGTTTGACAAAGGTTTTATAAGGCTTGGATTCCCTATCTTTTTCTCTCCACTTCTTAGTGATGTCATCTTGAGCAAGAGATATTTAATCTTTGTATTACTTTTTCATCTGTAAAATGGAGCTAACCGTATTTACCTCAACAGCTTTTGATATCTGATAAGCTAATACATGGAGAGTGCTTAAAATAGTGTCTGACCTAGAGTATGTTCAACCAATGATTCTTAGTTCTATTATTAACACCTAGGAGAGGTGATGTATAAAATGACATTATATAAATTGAACACATCATTAAATTTTGTATTTAACAAAATTATACAAGTTTAAAATTGAATTGTGATTTTAAAACCAGAAAACAGAAGCAACAACACAAGAAAATCTTCTTGGCAACAGAATTGAGTTATATTACCTAACGGTTTCCCAGGGGAAATACGTGAAATCCATCAACTGAACCATTTAAAATTGCTAAAACCACACTGTACAAATCACTGGAGGGCATATTTTAAGGAGCCACCCAATAATGGCAAGGTGGTGACCAGTGGCCTGTAATAGCATTTACATTTTGTTCTATTGTTCTTTGATATTTCAGGGGGAAAATTTTGCTACAGAATTTTTCATTTGTTATTTAAACTATGATAATGTAACGTGCATGCTAAACTGCATTCAAAACTGCAACTTCAAAACAAAATGAAAGTAAACAATTTTCTTTCTCAAACTTACACATTTAACTCGCCCCAAAATCACGCACCTCTCCCCCCCCACCCCCCCACCCCTGCTTTTTTAAACACAACTTCTAGAATACTGATACCAGGGAATTCCTTGAATATTATGATAGAGGGGCACCTGGGCACCTCAGTCAGCACTTAAGCATCCAAATCTTGATTTCAGCTCAGGTCATGATCTCACACTTTCAGGAATTTGAGCCCTTTGCCAGGCTCTACGCTGACAATAGGGTGCCTGCTTGGGATTCTCTGTCTCCCTTGCCCTCTGCCCTTCCCCTGATCATGCTCGCTCTCTCAAAATAATTAAACTTAAAAAAAAATAGAAAAAAGAAAATTATGATAGGATAAAACTACAGGTGAAAAATCAGGTTTTTTTGCTGTTTTAAGATAGTTTTTTAGAATTGTTTTCCCCAACTTCCTTCAGCTGGCTCTTTATTATGTGATGACAGTATTAAGACTCACCTTAAAATCTATCTTAAATTATTTTCCAGTCTCATGGCATATAATGATCAGTTCATGCTTAAAAAAAAAAAAAAATCCTAACATTTTACCATGAAAATGAAATTTTATCTCTTAATAAAAGTCACTTGCTTTTCAACAGTTAAGCTTAGTAAAGACAATAAAATGTTTACTCACTTTTTCCTCCACAACAGCTTTTAAAAGGCCTGTTGATATTACGATCTCTGAACTTTACAATATTTTTCTCTATACTGTAAATTTGCTCAGAGGAATACCTACATGCAAGATATATACAGAGGCTGAAAAATGTGTACCTATCAACACACATCAATTCATTTAACACATAACTGAAGATACACTTCCAGAGAATGTGAGGGATAGAAAAAATAAATCCTGCTCTCTATGAACTTACAGTATTTTGGAGAATAAAAATATGAACACCAGCAGGAGAGAAAAAAATAGGACAAATACTGTAAGTACTTATAATATTCAAAAGATTAAAGATGCACTTCCAGGTAGAAGATGGTGTCAAGATTTAAGGAAATTTCAACCGCAGACATGAACACTGACAGGTAATACTAAAAACCAAATTACAACGGCGAGACCAATTCCAATTGTGGTAATGGCTCAAGAAGAAACAGACAGGAAAGTGCAGCTCTTACGGGCAATAAAAGGCACAAGTTAATTGGAGCATTATGGGATGAAACTGGAAGAAATACATCAACAAAATTAGGATGGAATTTGATTTTTGACTCCCTGAATTACCAAGGAAACATTCCTGGAGTTGTTCAGAAAGAAGCTTGAAATGGTAGTAAAGAAGATATATACCAACAGAGAGTGAAGTCATACCGATAGCAAAGTCAAAATTAACTAGTTGGAATTTTACAAGAAAAAAAGTCAGTAGAGTTATATAATTTCTCTGGCAAAAATAAGTGTTAAGAGTGGTGGGGAAGGGGTAAAGTTCATATCATATATTCCTGGAGAAAAAGTCTCTTTTGGATATCAATAGGATATTACTATATTACTAGGTAAAGAGCTCCTTATACGGTTATTCAAAATATTATCCATTCTTGTGAAATGCTATCTAATGTGCTATGCTAACATGAAAATGGAAGTCATGAGAGAAAAATAATCTTTTAAGGTAATGAGAAAGAAGTTAGGTACTTTGATACTCAACTTCATCACCGTAATGGTTAATTTAATGTGTCAATTTGCCTCAACCAGCAGGTGTCTGAATATCTGGTCAAGTATTATTCTGTGTGTTTCTGTGAGAGCATTTTGAAGGAGATTAACATTTGAATCAAGACTGAGTAAAGCACATTGCTCTCCCTCACCCAACCTACTGAAGGCCTGAACAGCAAAAAGGTTGACCCTCCCAGAAGAGAGAATGCCTCCTGTATTATGGTCTTGGGCTGGAACATGGACATACATCTATCCTGCCTTCAACTCCAACTAAAACATCATCTCTTCCTGAATCTAGAGGCTGCTGGCTTTCAGACTAGAACTACATCATCAGGTCCTTCTTGTTCTCAGGACTTTGGATTTTTTTTTTTTTTTTTTTTTTTTTTTTATAATATGTATTTATTTTGAGGAGAGCACAAGTAGGGGAGGGGCAGAGAGAAGGGGACCAGAGGATCCAAAGCAGGCTCTGCTCTGACAGGCTGACAGCAGGAAGCCTGAAGTAGGGCTGGAACTCATGAAACCTGAGATCATGGTGTGAGCTGAAGTCAGACTCTCAACCAACTGAGCCATCCATGTGCCCTGCAGGCCTTTGAATTCTGATTGGAACTGCACCATCAGCTTTCCTGGGGCTCCAGCTTGCTAACTGCAGATCTTGGAATTTCTCAGCCTGCATAACTACATGAATATCCTATCAATTCTTCTTCTCTGGATAAACCTAATACAGTAGTATAACAGCAGAATCTAATTAAAAGAGTCTGAAATCTACCTGTTTCCCCTACCTTTTCCTTAGGCCATTTACTTCAGATAACTTGTAAATTCTGTCTCTTCAAAATGTATGTAAATTTTTCTTAAAAGGTAAATAAAACTCCTGCAGGCTTAATGCCCCAGGAATGGTCTTCTCAAGGACTTGCAGGCATCTCTTTGAAAAGTAATCAGCAAGGAAGATAAGCATTCTCACCTCCAGTTTGTGGAATGTTAAGAACCTAACTTCCCTGGGGACATCCCTCCAAGTTGCTAAATCATCTCCTGTCAAAGGTAGGAGTAGTTTACTTTTCCTTAGGATAAAGCCAATCAAACACAGATGGCCACTGCAATTACCAAATGAACCTATGATAAAGTACACTTGACAAACAGTGCCATCAAGTCCTGTTACTTGAGACCTAGTTACTGTTCATCTCAGGAACAAGTAATGGGGTGTATACATCTGGGTATATTAAAGGGTAAGATTTCTTTCTGTTTTTGTAATCTTTTAGTGGATTTCTTGAGATATGCATCACATTCTGGTCTAGTGCCCCTTAAATAATAAAACAATTTATATTCTACCTTTGTGGAAGGGTTTTCTGAATAGGCAGATTTTGTTTTTAATTGAATTTCCCCCAAAAGTAACAGGGTCTTAGGGCTAGTAGAAAGATACATCCAAATGGAATGGCTGTGGTTGATCTAGATACACTGAATTATGTTGCAAGTGGTAGCAAAGACAACAAGATTGAAATATTGTGACAATGAGGGTTTCAGGTATAAAAAAGCAGGAGACTGGGATATAGTCTGAAAAAAAAAATACTAATTAGAAAGAAAGAGTAATAACTGTTTTCACTGAAATACTGCTTTAATGGTGTTTTCTGAATCTTACCTCATGATGTGGGAAACAGATTTTATAGCCTGTTGTGGTGATTCAAAGACTGCTTGCTTTTGTATAAGGGTATTTCAAACAACAAATCCTATTAAAAGAACATGTATTAAGAAAAAGTCCTGAGAAAAACTGAAAACAGATTAGGTGAAGACGTTTAGTTTAGCTCAACAGTAAAACCTTACTGGTGAAGAAATCTGGTATCTAACACAGTGCTAGGAACATATTTTATGCTTAAGTCTTCCTCTTGCAATCAAAATATGCCTTGGTATCTCCATTCTGAGATGCAAAGTAAAGCAAAAGTGGGGAAACTGGAATGATTCAAATATCTATTATAACACTAAAGCAATATATGTTCATGTTCAAAGTAATGAAGACATCAAGTTGGATTGAGGATAGATGAGTAGTAATGATGGAGTAGGCCATTAGCTAAATATGGGCTGGAAGCAAGGGTGGTGGTAAACAGTCCTTTGTGGTCACCCAGCTCCTGGGGCCATCAGAGCAAGAAAAAAAAAAAACAAAAAAAAAAAAAACAGGTGCAGAGCATGTGCTTCCAGCTTGGGTCCTACAATAACCTATAGCTCCTTACAATGTATTTGCCTGCAGTTTCAACCTCTCAACCCCCCTAACCCATGGGGGAAGATGGCCATGACAGTTCTAGAAACAACCTTATAAGGCCACAAACTCCCCTTCCAACCAGAAGTTACTTAGACAATTGGAAACAACCTTAGCTAGATGCCCTAGCTAGGGCCCATAATCTAAGCAAACATAAAAACAAAAGACACCCCTAATCCCAGGGCAGTTGCCACTGCTGGGCCTGCCCCTTCTCCCATCTTGAGAGTGTATGGTCCTTAAAAAACTGTTTAGGGGCTCCTGGGTGGCTCAGTCGGTTAAGCGTCTGACTTCGGCTCAGGTCATGATCTCACAGTCCATGAGTTTGACCCCCCCCCACCCCCACCCCCACCCCCCCGTGTCAGGCTCTGTACTGACAGCTCAGAGCCTGGAGCCTGCTTCAGATTCTGTGTCTCCCTCTCTCTCTGCCCCTCCCCTGCTCATGCTCTGTCTCTCTCTGTCTGAAAAATAAATAAAATCATTAAATCTTAATAAACTTACTTTATTTTTATTTAAGAAGGAAAGTGCTTACTACTTTCCTTCTGGCTATCTTTATTGGAGTGTGACTTCTCATGTAAATCTTTGGTGGGAAATCCAAGAACTGAGAGCTCCATTGACACAACACAAGTGTCCACTGGTAACAGTAAAATGTTATACAATGTCAAATTTCTTCAAAACAACATATCCAATTAAATTTTAGATGATAAAAATACTGGTTGATGAAAAATAATGGTCAATTCTATTAAGCCACCCAACAATTCTTCAGGAGAGTGGAAGTTTACCATATTTTTATAATTAGTAAATTGTATTCGTTTCTATCTACACAGTGAATCAATGTATTTTTCGTATTTGAACTTATTCTTGGAACATTATATCTTATTTGTGAAAGCAAAATAATTTAAGAGCTCAAGTTAATAGTCAATAAAGTAAATTTCATATACCTAAACACTATATATTACCTATTTTTTTTTTAATTTTAATGTTTATCCATTTTTGGAGAGAGAAAGTGCAGAAGCGAGTGGGGGAGGCACAGAGTGAGAGGGATACATAGAACCTGAAGCAAGCTCCAGGCTGTCAGCACAGAGCCCCACACGGGTCTTGAACTCACGAACCTTGAGTTCATGACCTGAGCCAAAATCAGACTTAACCAACTGAGCCACCCAGGCACCCCATAGATTACCTATTTCTCAGTTAAGCAATGGAAACAAAAATAATGTCTCCTAGAAACAGGAAAATAAAACTGAATTCTCAGCAACATCATCTGTAAATCTAATAGAGTCAGAAATCCAGCTCCAAATATTCTAGCTAGAGAGCTTCTATTTACATGTTTTGAACAACCAGGAGAAATACAGAAAAGTCTAATTACCTTAAAAAAAAAAAACAACAGGAAAAAAGAAGATATCAGGTTGGTTTCTTTGAAAAAGAATAAAGGCATATTTGCTATCTTCAGTTTTGTTTGGGATCTATACAGATTCAGCAGAATCTGGCTCACTTTACACCTGAATATGCTATGGTCTTTCCAAAATATTTCCACATAGAAACAACTAAAACTTGCAAAAATCACCACACTATCACAGTATCTTTGGCTGTGGGCTTGCTTAGGTAAGAGAAAAAAAATAAGAATTATTCTAACTGGTAATTTTGATTTAAAATATGGAACATGACAAGAAATTTGTGGTGATCAAGTAGAAAGGAAGAGACTTCAGAGATTCCAGAGACTGTATAAAGTGTTGAGATATATAAAAAGAATAAAGTATTTTCCCAAATCATTCCTATCTCATATCTGCAGAGTATTAATCTGGCATTCTCATAAGTAAAATGGAAAAAAAAAATTCCTTTATTTTGGCTTTTCACATGGGCTACTTCTGTTTCTCCTTTATTATAAACACTGCCAATATATATTTTTCTCACAGTATTTTTCTCAATCCAAAATTTCCAAAAGGTGACATTTATGTTGGTGGTGGTATTTTTATATTGCCTGTTTGGTTGTTGCTATTTTTGCCCTTTAATCAAGACCCTAAGGGATTTTTCTGGGCTAAACTCAAATTATTTTGTTGTTGCTGGAAAGGTTCTCACTCTCTGAATATTCCTCCATAAGTCATTTATTTAAACAAATATCATGATAAGACAGCATACTCTCCTCTTACCTTCCTTTGAAGAGTGCCTACAACAGAAAGTAAAAGATAATGTGGATTTATAGTATTTAAATTAATGCTGGCTTTAAAACGCATATTGTAGGCTGCTGGCTGTTAGCACGTATCTAAAAGCACATTTTCTTAATTATATTTTTTCTGACAGACGTCACCATTGTTAACCAAACTTACCATTACAAAATGGAAAAACAAAAAACAAAAAACCACGTCTACTTATTTAAACTGTCAATTTATCGTGAGGCTTTTGTGAAGCCTCAACACCACCACAGTGCATTTTTGAGGCCAGGGGTACCCGTGATTCTCTGCGGAAATAATCCTAATTCAACTAGTCGAAAGGTTTCCGGCTGCCTATGCACCGTTCCTGAGACTTGCTAGTTCCTCCCCAAGGCGCCTACCACGTACACGAGGCGGGCCACAAACTCATATGCTGTGTGTGCCCCAGTGGGTCTCACTGCAAAACGTGGAGGCCCAGATCCCAGTTTTCCCCCCGGGAGGCCGAAGACCAGAAAAGAGCTCAGAACTGGAAATAAAGTGAGCTCCATAGAAGACAAGCTTACCGAGATCTCAGCAGAGGGTCCAGTAGCGTCACCTGCGTCCAAGTGCCGACCTGGCGTCTTCGGCTGCTGTCTCCAAGTCTGCCTCACTGTCAAACTGCTTAGGAAGGGCTTTGGTGCCCTTTATTCGAGGTGAAACGATCCACTGAAGACAGGAGGCCTGCACCTGCCGCACAGCACAGCCTGGTGCAGGAAGTTTGGCCCGGAGCACCTTTACACTGGGCCGGCCGCGGTAGAAGTGGAAGGAGGAAGCAGGGCCTGATTGGCTGGGAGGCCGAGGATTTCCTCCCAGGGCAGGTGGATCCTATTTTCTAAGGTGAGGAGGGAAGGAGCTAAAGCTGAGATCCGGGAATAGGTGGTGTCAATTAGGCTTCCTTCACAGGTGCTTCCCCTAATTGCGGGCTGCTAGATTTAAAAAGCCAGGCCAGGGGCGCGTGGGTGGTTCAGTCCGATGAGCCGTCCAATCTTGATCTCGGCTCAGGTCATGATCTCACGGCTCTTGGGTTCCAAGGCCACATCGGGTTCAGTGATGACAGCTTGGAGCCTGGAGCCTGCTTCCGATTCTGGGTCTACTTCTTTCTCTGCCCCTTCCTTGCTCATGCTCTGTGTTTCTCTCTCTCTCCCTCAAAAATGAATAAGCATTAAAAATTTTTTTTAAAGATCAGGCCACTGTAGAGACCTCTGTTTTGTGGGTCCAGGTTTACCAATTAACTTTATCAAACTATATACTAATTCAATTTTAAATTTAACATAAATCAAATTGGGGTACCTGGGTGGCTCAGTCAGTTAAGAGTCAGCCTTTGGCTCAGGTCATGATCTCATGAGTTGTGAGTTCAAGCCCAGCATGGGCCTCTGTGCTGATGGCTCAGAGCCTGGAGCCTGCTTCAGATTCTGTGCCCCTCCCCCTGCTCCCCCCACTCAGGCTCTCTCTCTCTCTCTCTCTCTCAAAAGTAAACATTAAATTTTTTTTAACATATATCAAATTGAAGAGCAAACTATAATGTAAATTAATCAATTTGCATCAAAATAATATTTTTTCATATTTGTAAGCCAAATATTTGTGTTGTTTTCCAGATATTTATTTTAGATGAAGTTACAAAATGTTATTTTAACAGTTGAAACTGTTACTAATTAACAAATATATTATTTTTATTAATCTGTATCCTTTCACAAACATTCCACTCACCACTTTCAATACATTATGAAAGATTATTGGGAATTGAAAAAACATACTTTTCTGTTTCTGGGCTAATCAATACTGGAATCACATAAAAATAACATAGCAACTTGCTTCTGGAAATATTTGCTACTGAAAGATAAGCCTTTGAACAAATTAAAATAGCAAAACTACAAAAACTAACACCTTCCTCATGAAGCTCATGTAGAAACCCTTGTTTTACTCTGCCCACAAAACCAAACTTTAATATTATAAACTGTGCACATTCTCAGCCAACTTTCCACTTTGAAAGATTCTTTTAAAGTCACTCTGTCTATATCCCAAGATTTTATAAGTATTCTTTCCAGATTTCTACCTTTTGTAGAAAGGTTCTGTCAATGTGGCATTCTCCCTCAATGTGAAAGCCTAGTGAAATCAATAGGTATTTTGTAGGGACTTTAAGGGGAGTGGGCATTTGATAACAAATTTACTTTTTAAGTAAATTAAATGGTTTCATTTAAACTAACTCTCCCACAAATACACAAATATAAAACAACTTACCGAAAGCCTCTGGAGGGTAACCAAAAGCAAACAGATTCTGGAAGTGTTCAGCACTTGGAAGAAGAGAACAGTTATGGGTGAGTTTCCCATTTTTATGACTTTTAGAATGAAGAGGGTCCCTAGTCCACACCATGTAGAGCCATAAAACTAATATAGAGATTCTCATCCTACTGACTTGATGGACTGGCGGGTGCATTTCTGAATATTTACAACACATTATGTGTGGAGAGGAATCTTGGAAAGGAGACTTTAGAGAGACATGGCACCAAATGCTATATATAATATCTCCCTAATATTTGCAATAGGAATATTTGGAACAAATGACAAACATCTCCAACTAAGTCTATAACTCTGAACTGAAAATTCAGTGGCATCTCACAGCAGCAATGAGGTTTTCATTGGGACAGGTAAACTGCTTGATAAAACAATAAAAAAATTAATGCTTATTTGGAGAAACAACACAATTCAGATCTCTTCCACGTGTAGTTCTTAACTCCAGGATACAAACCAAAATTATTCTACATAAGAAAAGAAAAATATTATTCATAATAAGAAGAAATGGCAACTAATGGAAACTGACCTTGATGTATTTCAAATTTTGAAATCAGCAAAGATTTTTAAGTTATTGTCACAATACTTGAGAACATAACATATACTTGTTATAAGTGAAAATATATAGGAATTTCAATGAAGACTAGAAAATAAAGAGGAAAAAAAGAAATGGCATATAGAGTGAGGAAACAGAAAAGAAAAAAATGGAGAACAAAAGATCAAATGGAAAAAAGATTTAAAATATGAGTGGAATCTCATGGCCATGTGAAACAATATCATGTGCTCACATTCATATAATTGGAGTTGGGAAAAGCAAGAGGGAGAATGTGGCAGAAAGAAAAATATTTTAAGACATCAATAGTAACTGAAAATTTCCCACATTTGGTGAAAGACATAAATGTATAGATTCAGGAATCTCAGTGACCCCTGGGCAGGATCAACAAAATAACCTAGGAACATAGCAAAGACCTACAACTTTAAATTGGAGATAAAAGTGCATTTCATGCAGGTCAAAACATTTCAGATGGCCAACTTCCCATCAAAAACAATACAAACCAGAAGACATTGTTGCACCAATGCTTTAAAGTGCTGGGTGGGAAAAACATGGTGCCGACTTAGGGTTTCATGTCTTAAATTATTATCAGTCCCTAGCTCTCTCAGATATCTTACACATCCTAAATCTCTATGCCTTGCAAATAATTCCGCTGCCTCATATAAAATTTGAAGCATATCTGGTATTTCATCTTAAACCAGCCATCATTATTAAGCAATCTGAGTGACATAAAACAGATAAGTTTGGAATTATCTTTTAGTGGTGGTGGTTGCAACTTGACATACTTCAACAGGTCCCTCTTTCATGGGCTTGTGCATTGGCCCCCAAAATCAAACAAAAATGTGTACAGCTTGTTAAAGCAAGTCTTCAAATATTTGAATAGAGGGCATCATGATAATAATTAGAAATTTTCTTATTGTTTTCTAGAGCATTATGACTATCAAGGTAAACCAGCGAACCAAAAATAAATTACATTTTCATTATAGGTCACAGAAAGTTAACTGATATCAAGATTGATACCAATACATGGTCCTCAAATTTGAGTTTACTAATAGTAATGTTCAGAGAGTAAAAGACTGGAAAATACATGTCATTAAAAAAAATGCCTTGGTCCTTTTCTCTTTCTGTGAGATGATTAGATTAAAACATGCAACTACATTTGAATTGAAATTAACTAGATCAACAAATAGACTACTGGGCAAGAAATAAAGTTAAGTTTTTAAGACACCATTTAATTTGATAACCGTTGTTTATATGTTTTAGTTCATATGGGGTGATGCAAAAATTACTTATGTGGTGCTAGAGCATACTTTATTAAGAGAGGCCATTTCTTTTTTATGGTAACAATAATTAACATGAGACCTCCCCTCTTAAATATTGAAGTACATGATACCGTATTATTAGCTATAGGCACTAAGTTGTCATATATCTAGAAGTTATTTGCCTATCATAACTGAAACTATATCCATTGAATAACAGCTCCCCTTTCCCCCCACGTCTTAGTCCTGGGCAACCATTATTTTACTCTTGCTTCTATGTGGCTGACTATTTTATATACCACATATAAATGGAATTGTTGTCCTTCTGTGACTGGCTTATTTCATTTAGCATAATAACTTTCAGGCTCATCCACGTTGTTGCAAGTGTCAGGATTTCCTTCCTTTTTTAAGGTTGAACAAATTCCATTGTATGTACATACCACATTTCCTTTACCCTTTTCTCTGTTGATGGACCTTTGGGTTGTTTCCATATCTTGGTGATTGTGAATAGTGCCTTAATGAAAATGGGAATGCAGATATCTCTTTGAGATGCTGATTTCAAAATTTTTGGATATATACCTAGAAGTGTGATTGCTGGATGTGGTAGTTCTATTTGTAATTTTTAAAGCAATCTCCATACTGTTTTTAATAGTGGCTGCAGCAGTCTACATTCCCATGAAGAGTCAACAAGGATTCCAATTTCTCCACAACCTTTCCAATGCTTATCTTTTTTTTTCTTTAACAATAGCCATCCGAACAGATGTGGGGTGAAGTCTTATTATACTTTTGTTTGCAGTTCCCTGATAATTAATAGTGTTAAGCATCTTTTCATATACCTGTTATCCATTTGTATAGCTTCTTTAGAGAAATCTCTATTCAAATCCTTTGCCCATTTTTAATCAGGTTATTTTATTTAATTTTATCTATTTTTTGCTATTGACTTGCAAGCATTCCTTATAAATTTCTGAAATTAATCACTTATCAGATATATGATTTAAAAATATTCTCCCTCACCCCACCCAGGTTGTCTTTTCATTCTGTTGATTGTTTCTTTTTTTCTATGCAGAAATTTCTTTTTTTTTTTTTTTACATTTTTTTAATGTTTATTTTTGAGACAGAAAGAGCACACATGGGTGGGGGAGGGGCATAGAAAGAGGGGGGCAGAGGATCCAAAGCAGGTTCCACACTGACAGAAGATGGCCTGATGTGGGGCTCAAGCCCACTTACTGTGATATCATGACCTGAGCCAAAGATGGACTCTTAAGCGACTGAGTCACCCAGGGGTCCCTCCATGCAGAAGTTTCTTAGTTTGAGATAGTCTCACTTATTTTTGATCTGGTTGATTGTGCTTTTCGTGTCATTCCCAAGACCAACATCAAGAAACTTTTCTCTTACATCTTCTTCTAGAAGTTTTACAGTTGTGTCTTACAAACAAATGTGTATAATCCATTTTGAGTTGATTTTTATGTATAGTGTAAGATAAGGGTACGGTTTTATTTTTTGCATATGGATATCGTATTTACCCACACTACTTATTGTAGAGTATCTTTTCTCCATTGTATGTTCTATTACTTTGTTTGCAGTGGGGTATCACAAGTGTTTGCCTGTGTCCCAACTCATTAAATTGGACACATTAAATATATACAATTACTCATGTATCAATTATACCCTGATAAAGCTTTTAAAAAACAACAAAAATAAAACAGAAGCCATTTCTTATTCTTTAAACACACACCTATTCCAAGCACACTTTTATAGTTTTGAATAGAGAAAATAAAGTTTAATGTCAGAGTGAGTGGAGTTGAGTACACATCACAGAAAATAAACCATAGGAAATTAGAGAAAGGATGCAATCTTTGCAAAACTTTCCCTAAGTTTACTGTCAAATTTTACTCTCTGCTATATAAATAGCAGCCATCTCCTTGCACTACAATCCTGTCACATCTCATAAACCTGACTGAGTGAACTGAGAAGATGGGAAACCTCCAAGGAAACATCAGTTACTGCAGTAAGTAGGATCAGTGATTCAGGAGAGTTCACTCGTAAATACTTTTCCAAAGTCCCAACTTGGTGTAGGTAGAAACCAGGCTACTGGTGCTGCTATTAAATGGGTTCTTCTCTCTATTTTTAGTACTTAAAGCCGCTCTGGGATATTTCTCAATATAACTATAAACATAATAGTTTCTTGGCTAACTTCCAGTCCAGAAAATCACACACCACCCCTCTAAATCCTCTCTGATCTTAAAAGTGCATACAAAATGTTAAAGGCTGTTTCTCTTAATGCTTGCCAATAATTCACCCACTACCCTGACACTGGAGCAAGACTGTTTAACTACACAGTGATAGTGAGCATACAGTCTACAGAATTTAGGACAAACACAAGTTCTGACTCCAGACATCTAAATTAAAATGGAAAGATGAAAATAAAACAATGTGGAATTTATGATGATGTTTCTATAGTAATGCAGGTGTAAAGCCTAAGGAAGCCAAACAAACAGCAACAATCAGATGTTAGACATTAACCCAAGAAAAACACATGTTGATGAGCACGTATTTAAATCTGGGTTCACAAATTCAACTAAGACAGTGGCAAGATAAGTAACCCAAAAGTGTGAATTAGGCCGTATTAATGGTGGTAGATTGGACTGAGAAGCCTAATAAATTCTGCCCAGGTAGGTGTACTCATTTTTATTTTATTTTATTTTATTTTATTTTATTTTATTTTGTTATGTTTTATTTTTATTTTAATTTAGGTTTATTTAATTATTTTGCGAGAGAGTGAGACAGCATGTGCACAAGCGGGGAAGGGGCAGAGAGAGAAGGGGAGAGGGAATGTCAAGCAGGCTCTGTGCTGTTAGCATGGAGCCCAACACAGGACTCAGTCTCACAAACTGTGAGATCTTGACCTGAGCCAAAACCAACTGAGCCACCCAGGTTCCCCCATATTTATTTTATTTTTAACATTTTGCTAGCCAAAACAAAAAAACAAAAACAAAACAAAACACCCAAAAAGGCCTCTAGCTGATTCTGGCTCAGAAACCACCAGTTTAAAATCATTGCTTTAACTATACCTCCTTAAGTGAGACTGTAAACTTTTGGTTTTTTCCTTGTAATTTCTCACCCCTTTTTCTATTTATGTTAACTACCATGTGAATGTCTTCCTCCCTGTGTAAGTTTATTTAATAAAAGCAATGGTAACTGACACTTACTATACACCAGCCACTAATTTAATCTTCACAATGAGACCATGAGGTCACTTATTTCCCCCCATTCTCCATATAAGGAAACAGGAAGATTAAATCTAATCACTTGCCCATAATCAAGTAACTACTAGTTGGCAGAGCTTGGATTGGCTCAAGATATAATGAAACTCTAGAAGAAGGAGCTACAGTGCCTATGTTGAAAGCATTCCATCAGCCCTCCAAAACAAGATGTAAAGGATTATATAAAAGAGGAGAGGGGTGGCTGGGTGGCTGACTGAGCCCGGGTGGCTCAGTCAGTTAAGATTCTGACTCTTGATTGTAGCTCAGGTCATGATCTCACGGTTGGTGAGTTCAAGCCCCCTATTGGGCTTCATGCTGACAGTGTGGAGCCTGCTTAGGATTCTCTCTCTCCCTCTCTCTCTCTGTGCCCCTCCCCTGCTTGTGTGCATGTTCTCTCATTCTCTCTCAAAATAAACTTTAAAAAAAAGGAGAAAGGCGCTAGCAACAATTATGGTGAAATATAATGACAGGTCTCAATACCGTAAATAAATGTGAAACCTGTTGTAGTACTGTGATATAATGACTTATAAGAAACATGTATTTGGTCATTCAGATGATATTTAGGTATATTTGGTTTTCACACACAGTTCCTAAAAATATTTCCTAGCTTTAAAGGTAAAATGAGTGTCTTGTTATTAATGAAGGTGATTTTTGGACCCTACCCAAGTGCAGGGCTGGTTGTCATGAGGACAAGGTTATTACAGGGTTAGGATTTTTAGTCCCATCCCCCCTCACCCCCATTTCTGAAGAGGGGTGAGAGGCTAGAAGTTGAATCAGCCAATATCCAATGACTCAGTAAATTACAACTGCCTAAGGAAGCCTCCATAAAAACTGAAGAGGACAGTTTTTGGTCCCTTTTCAGAGAGCTTCCAGAATGCACCAGGTGCCATAGAGCCAGACCCCAAGCTCCAGGAAGACAGATGATCCTTTGTTGAGGACCTTGACCTATGTACTTCTTCATCTGGCTATTGATTTACATTCTTTAATAAACTGGTAAATGTGTTTTGCTGAATTCCATGAGTTGCTCTAGCAAATCTTTTGAATCTCCAAACTGTAACTGCTTGGTCAGAAGCACAGGTAACAGCTTATGGCTTGTGGCTGGCATTTGAGTTGGGGCGGGGCAGGAGGCAGTGTTTCAGGACTTGTGGAATCTGAACTATTGGCTGGTAGACAGTATCAGAATCAGCTGACACCAGCAAGGTATCTGAGAATTGCTTCCTGTTGTATGTGGGGGATCCCACACTTCATGTTGGCATTAGGTCCAGGGACCCTAAAACGGTATCCATCTACCAAAAAGGGCATGGATTTCCGTATTAGTTTATTGTTGATTCAGGAGATGACCCCCATTAGACATCCATCTCTCAAGTCACAAAGATGTCTGGTGCCTCAAACTATAGGTATCACATTTGTTGTTTGTTCTTCTTTCCATAGAAACCTCTGCAGTTTGCTTCATTGCCTACCTGATGCTGTTCCCTGTTATTGTAAAGTTTCACCTTCCCACTTCTATCTCAGTAGGACAAGGCTTTTACATCAGAACTTCCAAGTGAAGACTCCGTTCTGTCTAAGGTAAGGTTAATCTTTGGTTTTCTCTTTGGCTCAGGTCCTCGAACTTTGTTCGGTGTAACCAGTCCATACTGGTATCAGCAAGTACTCAGACATTCATTTTTAATATCTTTGAAACTATATCCCATTTCCTCCTTGTCTTTGTCCAGAGAATATACAAGCATTGTTTCTCTTTCTAATACAAGCATTTTTTGGTTCATCAAGATGTGCTTATGCTTTGGAATCTACAAAGCACCTATTGATATTCCTCAGAAGTTAGAGGAATCAAAACTTTAGGAGCACAATCCTCTGCCTACCTCCCAGAAAGAGGAAAAAGTATTTTTTATTTTAATACCTATTCATTTAAAAATGAGTATTATTGATAAACTAACTACATCTGATTTAGAAAGCAGAGTATATTATATCATTAGCTATCAGTGCTAAACATGAATAAAGTAAGTTCCTGTAATAGCAAAGCCAAATAAATAAATAAATAAATAAATAAATAAATAAATAAATGAAAAAAAACTAGAGTGTAAATCGAATCTCTAGTAAGTCATCCCTACAGCCCATATACTAGCTCCATATTCTACTACATACAAACTGAGATAATAGGGCTTTTTCCTTCTTTTTTTTTTTTTCATTACTGCTGACACTGTTACTCTTATAGAGACTGACTATAATTACTGCTAGTATTATGATTACTATATTTGAAGAAGAGAAGAATGTTACCTTGTTGAATGACATTTGTTCTATGATATGCACGTATACAGTGTCAATTGTAGGAACATGACTTTTATTTTTCAGGTTGTGAGTTCTCCCCTGGTCAATTTAATCAATTCCAAAAATAAAATCCTTCCTTGTACTATCATTAGAATAATAATGCTTGAAGTGAAGAAAGCTATTTGTTTGTGATTATGGTGCTAATGTTGATGGTGATGTGGTCATGGTGATAATGATGTGGTAGTGATGAGAATGTAAAGGTAATGACTTTTTTTTTTTTTACCAACTCCAAAATTTGATTTGGAAAATGTTGATAGAATGTTAAGAAATATTTATAAAAGTTTTTTTTTTAATTCCAGTTAACATATAGCATAATATTAGTTTCAGGTATACAATAAAGTGATTCAACACTTCCATACTTTACTTGGTGCTCGTCACAAGTGCCCTCCTTAATCCCCATCACTTATTTCCCCCATCCCCCTACCCTCCTCCCCTCTAGTAACCATCAGTTTGTTCTCTGTAGTTAAGAATCTGTTTCTTGGTTTGCCTCTCTTTCTCTTCCCCCCCCCTTTTTTTTTTAATTTGAATAATTTTCTTCATTGCACTAAAGACAGTTCCTACGAACGTCTAATGCAAATGGCAAGGTAATACGGTTAGAAATAGTTGGGAAGATGACTCTCTTCTCCTACTGGAGAAGAAATTAAGGAAATTAAAAGAAATTAAGGATATTATGGAAATCAGTATCTCCAAGCCTGATACCTCCTGCTATTTGCATCCTTTCTTCTCAGGGTGATAAACTTCCATCTTTCTGTTGTTTATGTTATAGAATTCTCAACTGTCCAAGCTTTCAACCAGTTCCTCTGGTTTATTATGGCTATTTCTCACTTACTTCTTGTCAGGTCACTTTACTGTTCTGCTGACACACTTCCACTGACACATCTTACCTCACTGTATCTTTTTGGTTCTTAAAACAACTTTTACCAGATGCAGTACCTGTTACATACTTCATAATCCACCTGCCTTTTCTGTGTTTGAGTCATTATATTTTGTGACGTTTCCTTATATCTCCAAACTACGGGTCAAATTTGCTCACTAAGTGACTCCATCTACAAGCTCTCAAAGAAACCTTGATTTTGAGGGACCTGGTATCTTCCAGTATGGGATGCATTACTAGTCCTCTACCTTATCTTCATTATGCTATGAGCAGTATTGTATCCAGAGTCAGACTATATCATCCTTTTCACTGGGCCATACGATTCAGTAACATTCTTTCCTAAGCATGAAAAAAAATAAGCTTTCTTTCTTTTTGCTTTTTGAATTTTATTTGTTTTGAGAGAGAAAGAGGCAGTAGGAGAGGGGCAGAGAGAGAGGGAGAGAGAGAATCCCAAGCAAGCTCCACACTGTTAGCACAGACCCTGATGCAGGGCTCGAACCCACAACCGTGAGATCATGACCTGAGCCAAAGTCAAGAGTGGGGCTCTTAACCGACAGCCACCCAGGTGTCCCCAGCTTTCTTTAAATAAAATATATACTTTTGTTCACTATTATAAACTGAAAAGTCACATTTCATTGATTTCCTTCTTTAATATCTCCTTTAGGAAATTCATTTTGGAACCAATAAAATAAATCAAGGCTCTTTAGATATAACATCTACTTTTAAATGATATGCTGAAGCACGTTTTTCCACATCACATTATTCTTCGAGTGGGAGGCATCCCTAGCATTGCTACTATTCCTAATGGAAACCTTGGCATGATTATATTAATAATTTAGAAGCACAGGGGGAGAGTTTCTTGGTTTCATTTAGCTGTAAGCTTTGATTAGGATTTAGTCAAAGCCCAAACTGTAGTGGGTCATATCCTCTTCACCATGCATGTAATTTTTGCAAATTCCTGAAAAGAAATGATTCTCTTATATTTTCTTAAATATTCCCTTTGTCTAGGGAATACTGTAACTTTACAGTACTTTTCAAATGAGAAAAATATGCATGTGTACAGGGTCAACCAAGGACAGATATTTAGAAAACATTCCTCTCTGTAGGTTTTGCTGTATGCTTCCTTTAAGTTTCATATGTGCATATTTTCAAGGCTTTTGCCTACCTAACCAACCAGATTCTTGGCTCTCAGTTATTTTGCCTCAGCCAGGAGAAACCCTCAGATGTTATGCTAATCTGGTGAAGATTTCAGTTCCTTTAGGCTTTCTCAAAATTTGAGTTTTTTAGGACGTGGAAAACTTTCTGTTGCTAATATAACTTCTCAGAGAAAAACCTTAATATCTGGTTTTACCACCAGAGTGTGAGTCAAACACACCATTTTCTTGCTTATATTGACTTCTTATTACAGGTTAATATTAAAATGTTTTAATGAAAATAAGATTTTTCTCATCAATAACCACAGGTCCTTATAGCAAAATTTTGGTGAACAACAATACTAAAAAGAACTCTGTCATTTTTCTCTATTTTTACAAGCATTTATTACCAGCCTGATGAAAAGAACTATAAATAAGGTAATAACATAATTCATTATAGCTTAAACCCCTTAAATCTTTATGGTAACATTTAGGAATAAGCATATCTTTCAAATTTGCTTATAGTATTGTGTTTTCAAGAGTAACAACATATATGAGTCAGAGAACACCATAATATTCTTGGGAGACAATTCACCAATGAGTCTTTCACCTTTTTGCTTGTCTTACAAGCAGAGGCACAAACTGTCTTCCTTCTGGATGTCATTACAAGGAAGTTAGTAGAAAAGATATCTTTGAAAGAAAAAGACTGTATTTTCTTCTAGAATAAGGGGCAGGCAGGCTTACTTCCAAATATAAAAGATTTGGTTTCCCTAAACTTGGGATTTTTCAACTGTGATACAAGCCATTGCATGTGTTGGCATCCCCTGGCCCACTCTGTGTCATGATGTGGGAAGTGGCACTTTAGAAACCTCATCAAATGCTCATATCCTCGTCACTGTTAGGAGTGGGAAGTTGTACATTGTTTCTGACCCAGATATCTCATGTCTTCTTCCAGGACTCAGAAAAATGAGGCAGGCTAAGTTGTGAGCTTGTAAGTAGGACACAATCTCAGACTCTTCACTGTTCTTGACAAATACCTGCAATTTAATTTCTCTGTAATTATAATGACCCACCAGGAAACAGAAATGGGCTATTGATGACAGAAAATGGCTAGTGGTTATTTTCTGTCTGTTTATTTGTGAAGCAATTGATTTAAAGCCATCTCTTAGCAGATTTTTATTTATTTATTTATTTATTTATTTATTTTAAAAAATTTAATGTTTATTTGTATTTGAGAGAGAGACAGAGACAGAGACAGAGAGCTAGCAGGGGAGGGGCAGAGAGAGAGGGAGATTGAATCTGGAGCAGGCTACAGGCTCCAAACTGTGAGCACAGAGTCCGAAGTGCAGCTTGAACTCAGACACCATGAGATCATGACCTGAGCCAAAGTCAGACACTTAACAGACTGAGCTACCCAGGCACCTTCATCTTAGCAGCTTTTAATAAGCATTTTAAAATTGTAATAAGACTCCTCCTTTTTTCATGTCAAAAGGACACAACACAGGCATTGTTAAGGAAGTCAGAGAAATGGAATCTGTACTCTTTTTATACTCTTGTAGTAGTAACTGATAGATATAGCTAGACTGTTAGCACATAGTATACAATCTGCACTTCCTTACTTGATAATGGCAAAGAAGATAGAGAAAGAATGACCTGGTCAAAACTCCTTGTAAACATATTCATCAAACTTCTTGATGGTATTTATGAATACATACTTATAATTTATGGATTTATGGAGCATGGGCTTATAGAAAATATTAGTGTCAGCTAAGTAATTATCAGAATATAGTATGGATATGTTTTATGACTAAACTAGTCTTTTTGTATACATGATGTATTGTGTGCCTTGCTCAGGGACATCATCTGTTATATCTGAACTAAGGCACTTACTTATGTGAGGAAAAAGGAAGTAGGGAGCTGAGTGAGAAAATGTTCAACCTTTCACTATTGAGTATGATGTTAGCTATGAGTTTGCCATATATGACCTTATTATGTTGAGGTACATCATCTAATTGCTTTTACAGGGTTATCAAAATTTTTTAGTACTTTTTAAAAGTTTATGAGAAACAGAGCATGCATGGGAGGGGCAGAGAGAGGGCCATGTGGAACTCGAGACCACCAAGCTGATTTCAGCTAAGGTCATGATCCCACAGTTTGTGAGATTGAGGCCTGTGTCAGGCTCTGTGCTGACAGCACAGAACTTGCTTGAGATTCTCTTTCTCTCTCCCTCTCTCTCTCCCCCTTATCCAATCTCTTTCTCAAAATAAATAAACATTTAAAAAATAGCATTTACTCAAATTGACATCTCTATTTTGTTTGAAACTCTTATTTCAGTTAGCTTTAAGAATATTACACTTTATTTATTGCCCTGCTTCTCTGGAAGCAACATCCATACTTTTCTAATTTTTTTATTCCTTTCCTGGAGAAAATACACATAGAAATAATAATATAGCTATTGAAGTGGCAAAATAATATTTCCTCAGTTTGAATAAATTTGGCGTGATATGATTTTACTTTTATAAGGTGAAATATCATTAAACTTTTTTTCCCACCTTACCTAAGAATTATATTAATTGTGGGGGTACCTGAGTAGCTCAGTCTGTTAAGCTTCCAACTTCAGCTCAGGTCATGATCTCGCTGTTTGTGGGTTCAAGACCCATGTCAGGTTCTGTGCTGAGAGCTCAGAACCTGGTGCCTGCTTCACTGTCTCCCTCTATCTGCTCCCCAACACACACGCTCTCTCTCTCTCTCTCTCTCTCTCTCTCAAAAATAAACATTAAAACATTCTTAAAAAATAATTATGTTAGTTGTTCCAAAAAACAATAACTTACCCACAGAAATGAATTTCTTTCTACATGAAGGCTATTACCTGTTCCTCTTCATTGATGCAGAATACTTATAAAATGGATGATGAGGAAAAGTAGGTAGGCGTCGTAAGACACACACATTCCAAACAGTAGCATTCAAATCCAATGCATAATAGGGGCACCTGTACCCCAATGTTTATAGCGGCACTCTCAACAATAGCCAAATTATGGAAAGAGCCTAAATGTCCATCAACTGATGAATGGATAAAGAAATTGTGGTTTATATACACAATGGAATACTACGTGGCAATGAGAAAAAATGAAATATGGCCTTTTGTAGCAACATGGATGGAACTGGAGAGTGTGATGCTAAGTGAAATAAGCCATACAGAGAAAGACAGATACCATATGGTTTCACTCTTATGTGGATCCTGAGAAACATAACAGAAACCCATGGGGGAGGGGAAGGGGAAAAAAAAAAAAAAAAAAAAAAGAGGTTAGAGTGGGAGAGAGCCAAAGCATAAGAGACTGTTAAAAACTGAGAACAAACTGAGGGTTGATGGGGGGTGGGAGGGAGGGCAGGGTGGGTGATGGGTATTGAGGAGGGAACCTTTTGGGATGAGCACTGGGTGTTGTATGGAAACCAATTTGACAGTAAATTTCATATATTAAAAAAAAAAAAAAAAAAAAACCAAAAACAAATCCAATGCATAAACTGGAGCCATTTCACTTACATTTCTGGGCATGGGATATTCTATTATAATTGAAGGACAAATTACTACAGCTTACAACTTCTGCACTTAGAAAATGGGTCTTTTCTGATCTGGAATTAACATATGCTATATTATATGTCCTGTGATCCGTTCACTGAAATGACTACAAATTTTGAATAGGACAAGAAGTAAAAGTAGTTTCTTTAGCACATCAGGCTACAATACAAGTAGCATTGCCACTTGGTGTTTATGAAAAAGAATATGTAAATGTTGATGTTCTCTTGATCCCCTGGCAAATTTCCATGGGAAAATTACAGTGGGTGAGTTTGAACTTTTATTTAAAAAAATTTTTTTTTTACATTCATTTATTTTTGAGAAACCGAGTGAGACAAAGCGTGAGCGGGGGAGGGCAGAGAGATAAGGAGACACAGAATCTGAAGCAGTCTCCAGGCTCTGAGCAAGTAGTCAGCACAGAGCCTGATGTGGGCCTCAAACCCACAAACTGTGAGATCATGACCTGAGCCGAAGTTGGATGCTCAACCGACTGAGCCACCCAGGCACCCCGAGTTTGAACTTTTAAATAAAGCTATAACTTCTTAGGCTAATAATCATTTTCCCTTAAAGAAAAGCTATTTGACTACTACAGGACTTTTAATAATATTTAAAGCCTAATTATAGAATGTCAGAAGAGCAAGTGATTATTACAGATTGGGTATCCATAAACAATAAGCTATAAATTAAGAAATGCCTGGAGGTGTTTTAGCTTCCAAAAGTCAGAGTACTTATTCACTTATAAAAAATTGTGGAGCAGATAGTTGTATAAATGTGCCTCTGACACCTTAAATTTTGGCTAACATATATATTTAAAACCCCAAAAGTTTGTAAATTAGTTGTTAGAACATCTGAAAGTAGACATTTATCTTTGGTGATCAGAGATACAAGCCAGCCCTGAATCTGTATGAGTAGTGACTCATGACAAGAAAATTTACAGAAAAGGCATATTAATTAGACCTTTCAGGATAGGCCAGAATAGTAGAAAAATTTTAGTCCATATGACTATAATTCTAAAGGCCCCTTCTGTACAGAACATTTTCAATACTGTAGATAAATAAAATGATCCAATCTTTGGATTTAGTCAATGAACTTATTAAGAGAAGGTCCATGATAGTATTGAAGGAGTCTATTCAAATATAAGGACTATCTCTCACCAAATCTGACCATGCTATCTACATTTACATTTAATAAAATAAATTAGTGACACTAAAGAAGAAAATAATTATTTTAATAAAACAGAGACATAATTAAAGATTCAGCAAATATTAGAAGGGAAAAAGAAAATATTATGCAAAAGTTTGTGCCAAAACATCTAGAAACTAAATGTAAAGAGCAGTGTTATAAAAATATAAATTGCAGGGGCGCCTGGGTGGCTCAGTCGGTTAAGCGTCCGACTTCGGCTCAGGTCACGATCTCGCGGTCCGCGGGTTCGAGCCCCGCGTCGGGCTCTGGACTGATGGCTCAGAGCCTGGAGCCTGCTTCCGATTCTGTGTTTCCCTCTCTCTCTGCCCCTCCCCCGTTCATGCTGTGTCTCTCTCTGTCTGAAAAATAAATAAACGTTAAAGAAAAATTAAAAATATAAATTGCATAACTGACTTAAGAAGAGAAAAACTAAATGAATCTATAATAATGAAGTGAATGGACTAAATGGTCAAAATTTTCCTAAAGAAACAATCAGCTTAGAGAATTTTAAGGGAAGTTCTAACAAATAGTCAATAAAGAGATAAATGTAATTTTAGCCGATTCCTTTGGAAATTGGAGGAGAAAGTATTCCCAACTCATTTTATTAGGCTATTAAAATTTTGATATCAAAACCATGCAAAGATTTTTTTTGAATTACCTTTAGATTAAAGGATAAAGATTTACCCTTGGAGTCAAAACAGAGTTTAGGAACAAAGGGCCAAGATTTTAGTCTAGGCTCTGTTATTAACTATGTGATATTGAGCAAGTCCTTTCTTAGGCTTGTTTCCTCAATGTAGTATCACAAGGATGTTCACATAAGTCAATATGTGATAAAGGTTGCAGTATACACCATTATATGAATGCAAAATATGGATTGTAATCATTGAAAGAACAAGAAGAATATGGAAACTTTCTTGACAGAAACAAGCCAAGATGTAAATAGTAGGAAATCCAAAGACCTAAAAGATAGAAGGTCCAAAAGATTAAAAGACTTATGAACTAAAAAAGCTTGAAATTTGCTTTTGCCAAGGATTTTAGAATACCTAAAGCTATTTGAACCTTAGAGACCTGTTGTGAGTATATTAAAAATATGGTCCCTCATACTAAAGAAAAAAATGAGTAAGATTTGAAGAATTCTGAGAATATTTAAGAGTTAGAAAAAAATAAATTCTTTTATACAGATCAATGACAAGAAATTGCGTCTCATTTTCTGACTCCAGTCTTAAGGCACAGTCAGAATTCAGTTAATTCACAGTTCTCTGAATTATTCAGATGGAAATAAAAGCCATTTCAGCAAATAGTTAGCTACTATGATGAAAACACACCATCTTAAAGGATAAATTGAAATACATATAGCTCATTTAAAAATAATGCTTTAAGTATGAAGAACTAAGCAAAAATTATATATGGGGTAGAAGAAGGAAAGAAGAGATCCCTGAAGAAATCTTGGCTAATTGAAGTCTAACTTGCTTCATTGATAAACACAGAGGAAGAAATGAACTTAACAATGAAAGTCACTGGAACCAAACTCAAGTAAAAGTATTTATTTTGTATATATTTTTTGTCTTTTAAATAATTAGGAGACAATACGATATAAATCAAAGAATTATCATAATGATCTACAGTGATTTTTAAAATGCTTTCTTAAGAATGTAGACAAATTTGGCCTACGATTTATTTTTATATTTGTAACTGGAGTGTCTATCAATAATACTTAGTGCATAATTAATGTCCCCTAATTCATCCCAAGAGTATAAATGCTGTGGTTTTGAAACTACTGGGAAGAGTCTATTGAAGTCCAATCTACCTCATCCAAGGCTTTCAATCCCACTGCATTACGGGAATCCTGATGTTCTAAGAAATTATTGCTGTGGCAATGACTGGAGAGGAGATAAAATCTACCTTGGGCCTATCTTGATGCATTATCTATGAAAGATAGTTGCTGGTAAATAGGAACAGTTTATCTTAGTGTGTCATGTGAGTGAAATAACTCTGGTGATCTGCTTTCCCAGGGTTAGACTCAGTGGAAAAACTCCAGGGCCCTTCAGTTTAATTCTCCTTCAGTTGCCTATTGCTTCTCAAACCTAACCCAGTATACGTTTGAGAATTAGCAAACCTGTGATCCTTTACAGTAATGGCACCACTTATAAGTCATGCAATATTCAGAATGGTAGGAAGAGTAAGGTTATAGTAGTAGAATATTTGACTACTAAAAAATAGTTTCTCTAAGCTATTAAGTTGTCCCTGAGGATTTGATAAAATGTTTTCCTGCTGCTCTGGTAGATTTGGGAATGCTGAAGCAGGACTCTCTTGGCAAAAAGCAAATCCCTCAGCGTCTTGTTTGTTCAGGTGGCACTGATATCTAGGCTTGGATTGGAAGCACAAATCCCTCTACAAGGACATATTTAGTTCAGATATATAATCACTTTTCAGGGTTGATGAAATTCTGGCTGTGGAGTCATTCACTACTTTATGCACCCTGAATCATTGCTTCTTTTCCCTCCGTAGGGATTTATCCTTCCAGAAAAGCAAAGATTCATAGGGATGTCTCATTGACTTACTGCACTCAAGGAACAAATTTTTAGAGATTTCCAGTCTCTCTGGAAATGATTCATTTTTTTTCCAGTCATACTATGTGTTATCGAATAAGACATAGGATATATGTATGGTAGGGTAAACAATAACAACAGTAAAATAGGCAATTCTGTGGTATGTTCCTGGAGCGTTGAGAAAGAGTCCAGCAAAGTGAATATATCCAGTTTTACCATCATATTATGAATGCCCTGAGATCCTTTAAATAGTAGAAGAATAGGTCTTTATAACAAAATCTTTGAGAGATGGCAGCAATTATTTTCAGAAGCAAATAAAGAGAAATTTCTACTTTATTTCCATATTATTGATGTTAGTAAAAAGAACGTTATTATATATGGCATAGAATTGTGGAATATTTAACAGGAGCGAACTACTTACCTGAAGTAGTGTGGCTAATTCTCTGCTTCTTCATAGTGACTAATGATACTAAGCATCAGTATCGCTTCTTTTCCCCCACCCTTTAGCCCTTGGTGACAACAGTTCTACTTTCTGTTACTATGAATTTCACTTCTTTCGTTTAGATTTCACATATAAGTGTGATCATGCAGTGTTTGTCTTTCTGTGTCTGGCTTATTTCACTTAGCATAATGTCCTCAGTATTCATCCAGCTTGTTGCATTGGCAGGATCTCCTGCTTTTTAAAGGCTGAATAATATTCCATTGCATATATGTATACCACAACTTTCTTTTTTATTTTCATATTTTTTTAATTTGAGCATAGTTGACACACGTTACATTAGTTTCAGGTGTACAACATAGTTATTCAACATCTCTATACATGATGCTGTGCTCACCACAGGTGTAGCTACCATCTGTCAACATACAACATTATTATAATATCACTGACTATATTCTCTATGCTGTACCCTTCATTCCCATGCCTTACTCATTCCATAACTGGAAGCCTGTACCTCCCACTCCCCTTCATCCATTTTGCTCATCCCCCATCCCTCCTCCCTGCGGCAATCACCAGTTTGTTCTCTGTAGTTATAGGTCTAATTCTGCTTTTTGTTTGTGTATTCACTTGTTTCGCTTTGTAGAATCCACATATGAGTGAAATCATATGTATACTGCACTTTATCCACTCATCTGGTGGCCCCATTGGGAATACATTTTGAAAAAATAGATTGTGAAAAGAACTGGTAAAGGAGGGAATTCACCACACTACTTCAGATAGTGTGGGTTTAGAGGATGCTAGGAGAGCTCATCTTAGCCCTAAACATAGTACAATCATGAGATAGTACACCTCGTAGTTCCTTGGGCATGGATTATCAATGAAGGAATTATAGATATCAAAAAGATGGAATATGTTGTATGATTTTATTCCCTGGGGTCTCTGAAAGACATTTTGGATGGGAAATCTTAGCTCCTAAGTTATACAAAGGGAGAGAGATACAATAACAAATATGTTTCTACCAATTATGTTACAGAATTTGTTCTTAGACCATGAAAATTAATAACAATTATTGAAATCCTTAATAGTTATTAAAATTATTAAGATAGCAATTATTTATCAACAATTTATTGTTTATAATTAATTTATAAATTAATGCAAGTATTGATTTAAAAATTAAAATTAATTAAAATCAAGGGTTATTAAAATCCATAATATTAAATACTTACATGATTTATGAGCAAAGGACAAAAAAAAATCCCATAAGGAAGAGAAGACCGTAGAATTCAAAATCATATATAAATTATTTTTGGTATTAGCAGATAAAACAAGTTATGTCAGATTGGCAAAGCATAGTTAAATCACAAAAACCTAATAAATTGAATTTTTAAAAGAAATTTTAACGCTTCTGCTTTAGATAACATTAAAAATAGTTGTTTTACTAGTGTACTTGTAGATATGAATATAAACCCGATCTTTCAAGAGACCTTTTAGATAACTTTGATCTTCCCTTAAAAGTTGCATGGTCGATAAAATCTATGGGGCTAAAGCATATAAAAAAGAAAATATGTTAGCGAAAGTATATGTAGTTGGACTCACACATTATTAATGTACTGAAGTTTGTTGAGATGATCAATGAGCATCATGAAGGATGTTATGGGGGAAGAAACAAGTTGCTGTTGATAACTAATTAGGTAGTGGGCAGAGCACTGCGTATCCTTGCAAGAAAAATATCTCAGAGGTAATTATCTCCATTTCCTAAACAAGGAAACAGGTTAAAAGCAGGAGACAAGTAGATTTCTGAAGATCAGTCATTTACTAAGTGGCATAGTTTAAATTCTAACTTATGACTGCTTGAGTTCAGCTCCCATGTTTCTTCTGATAAACAATGATTTCAAAGAATCTGCCCTCAATAAACGTAAAGTGACAGAATCATAAACCTGATAGATTTCTCCATTCATATCAAATAATGGATTCATTAATTAAAAAATGTCCATCTCTGGTATTGCTACTAAGTACAAACCTAATCACTGTTCTAAGGAAATGAGGCTTGCAAGAGGTTTCATTGATATGAGGGTTAATGGAAAACCTTTTTGAGGAAGATACAGTCAAAGAAATTAAAGCTAAATTTCAGGAAAACAAAATCTGACTGTGGGAAATCAGAACACAAATGGGCTTTACAGAAAGGAAACCTAGTGCTTACAGAGTCTCTTGCAAGGCTAGAGAACAGGCCTTAGAGATCACAGTCAAATCAAGCCCTAAATGAGTTTATGCAGGATAGATGACTGCCTCTAAGCACCAGCTGCTGTAGCATCAGCAGTGACACTGGCCCCATTGCTCTGCCACAACACCAATGCACCTGCCATGCATGGGCATCAGATGCCATGCTGCTGCTGTTGTCATCCACCTTCAGGATGATTCCGCAGGTTTCTTACCTTCCTATACTAATATTCTCTATATCATATTAGCAGAGAGAATGTCCCTTTTCTGGTTTCAAGGGATGTGGGAACTTGGGTGCTTGGCATGTCCCCTCTATGTACTTTACAGTGCTTTAACAGTGTCATATGCAATGTGATATCATCTGTTTTAATTATTATTTAATTATAAATATATTCCAGTTTTTATTAGAAGTTTTATTAGAAGTATTAGAGTTATTAGAATTGTTATTTTATTTTATTTTTTTTAGAATTCAAAATTTAAATTAAAAAAAATTATTCTCTGGGCCCATAAATTCTTCAGGAGTATGTGTTCTAGTTTTTAAACAGATGGGATTTCCATAACTATCATTACTATTATTGTTTTGTAAGTTCTTTTTATTTATTTACTTATTTACTTCTTTTAAAAAATTTTTTTTGAGAGACAGAGAGCGAGAGAGAGGGAGTGAGAGAGAGAGAGAGAGAGAAAGGCTGTGAGTGTGCAAGCATGGGAAGGGCAGAGAGAGAAGGAGGAAGAGAATTCCAAACAGGCTCCGTGCCCAGCACGATGCCCGGCTCAATCTCACTACCACCATGAGGTCATGACCTGAGCTGAAATCAAGAGTCAGACACTTAACCAACTGAGGTTGGCCTCCCCCTCCCCCGCCCTTGTAACTGCTTTCTAAAACGACTTACTTTCATTGGATGAGATTGGTAACACACAACTTTTAAAATTTTGTGAGATGTGTTCTATTATCTACCATATGGTCAGTTATTTTGTGTATGTACTACTTGTGAATGATAGAAACGGTATATTTGACAGGTATAGAATCCAGTGTTTTACAGATGTCCCTTAGATCAAGTTTGTTCATCTCATTATCCAAATCCTTTATAATCAAACTACTATTATCACTCTTTACTCTTTACTAAAGAAAGAGTTATGTTAAAAATATTCCATAACAATTATGGAACTATTCATTTCTCTTTGGAGTTTTCTTAACTGTTCCTTCAAACACGTTGAGGCTAGTTTACTGGATACATTGAAATCTAATTTACTTGCAATTGTTAACATTGTTCAACCGAATTGAAATTTCTATCAATATGTACCACTATCTCTGAGAAACATTTGCATATTAAAGACTAGCGATGCATTAATAGAACTATTAAACCAAGTATTTCAGCTTTCAAAGTATTGTTTCTCTGCCCAAATTCATCCTTTTGCCCACTTTGTGAAAATGAAAATATGCCCTTTGAACACTTACTTTTTCTTTGCCACTTGGCACTACATTAAGCCTGGTCAGGAGGCGGCCCTGGAGAGACACCGTAGGAGTAAAGGGCTCGCTCACTTGTCAAGGTCCTATAGCACGTGCAGCTTGTCCCCGGCCCCTGGCCCCTGTGGTGTGAGTGGCTTCTGCGGTGTCCACCATCCGCAGGGCACAGTGGCCAGCCCTTTCTCCCCTGCATCTACCTTGGGTTGTTACGTAGCAGAGTTCCTCTGGCCTTCCCTTGGTACCTAAAGGGTAGAGTGCCAGCAAATTCCCTTACTGTACCACAGTGATGTCTCTGCATTTCAAAGAGCGGTGTCTGTGCCCTCTACAACAGTCTGTATCTCAGTCTTGGATTACAGGGAGATCTTCGTTCCATGCTCGATCTCAGTCTATGGGCAGTGGATATTCCTTATATCTGTCTGGTATTTCTATATTTTTTAGAGTTCTCTTTAGTTCTTATTTTCTAATCCCTTCTTTCTCCAATACCTTGTTATAGTTAATAATTCATGATACTAAACTTCTCTCTTTCAAATTACTATGTGATTTTTTCTTTGTTTTATTTAAAAATTTTTTTTAATGTTTTATTTATTTTTGAGACAGAGAGAGACAGAGAGTGAGCAGAGGAGGGGCAGAGAGAGAGGGAGACACAGAATCCAAAGCAGGCTCCAGGCTCTGAGCAGTCAGCACAGAGCCCGACACGGGGCTCGAACTCACAAACCGCGAGATCATGACCTGAGCCGAAGTCGGACGCCCAACCGACTGAGCCACCCAGGCGCCCCTCTATGTGATTTTTTCTTTTCTTGATTGGACACAAATTGATATGCCATCTGTGTTAGTCAGCTAGGACTAGGATAATGAAATGCCCTAGACTGAGTGGCTCAAGAAAAAGGAAATTTACTTTCTCACAATTTTGGAGGCTGGAAATCTGAGATCAGCGTGCCTACAGGATCAGATTCCTGGTTGTCAGAAGACAGCTTTCTCATTATGCCCTCACATGGAAGAGTGAGAGATCTGGTGTTTCTTCCTCTTTTTATAAGGACTCCGGTTTTGTTTTGTTTTGTTTTTTTTAAACATCAGGGCACTACCCTTATCACTTTATTTAATTTTAATTATCTCCTTAGAAACTCTATCTTTATTACAATTACATGGAAAGTTGGGCTTTAACATATGAATGGAAGGGAAGATGCATACAATTCAGTCCATGGCACATATTTCTTTCAATTCATACTTGCCTACTATAACATTTTAAAATAATTTAAATTTAGAACTTTCAATACCTATATATTTTAAGAGCTATAATTTTATCTAGCCTACCAATAGACATTTCATATTTCATATATTTTCATAGATATTTTGAGGTAATGTAAATATTCTTAAAAACTTTTCTTTGGGGATTCTTTTTGACCTAATTTTAAAATACACTATTCCAAAAATATTTTTATTTTCTTTCTGCCTGTTACTTAAGTGCACTGCAACCCGGGACCTTTTTAAACTAAATTGTAAGGTTGGGATTTGGGACCATACATAGTTTCAATTCACCCACATGAGAGTCTGATTGTATTTGGGAGTCTTCTGGAGAGGATTGTCAAGAGCTACAGCATGATTGTTTCAGTGTGTCAAGAATTTACCCTGGTTCAAACAATCAGGGGTCTTTTTTAGATCCCCTTCATGGATCTGGACTTAAATCTGGAGTCTCTGATCTTAATAAAACCCTTCTCTTGTATGTTGTGCTTTGTGCAAATAGCTCATTAAAGTCCAGATATCAGGGAGTGGCAGGTGCTCTCAGAGAGTATTCTAGCTCTTCTTCTAGTATGCTGGTTCTTCCAGATTTGCATTTTTCTTGAAATTTTCAGCCTTCAGGGAATTCCTTTAATTTTCCATCAAGTCATCCGTGCATTTAAAGTCTTGTTTTTTAAATTTTATCCCACATTTTAAACGTGATTCCAAAAGGAATTTACCTTAATGCCCTGTCCACATATTATTCATTTCTTATTTTCTGCTGGTAATCTGTATTTTACTATTTCTTCTACACCCCTAGTCTCTTGGGTTTATATCATCTCATCTTGAATTTTCCTATACGTGTCTTTCATATTTTTGAGAGTATAAACATATTTTGGATAAAACCAGTTTAATGTATACCTAACATATTGCAGCAGATTTTTAAATATATACATATGTATTCTATATACTGATATTTATATTTATATTTCAAATACTAGAAGATTATAATCTGCTTTAGACGCCAATTAAGCAACAAAATGTAATTAAGCAAGTAGACTTAAGAAAGATCATCTATATTCTTACACAGTCTCTTTTCTTTTCTTCTTTTTTTTAATTTTAGAGAGATAGAATGTGAGCAGGGGAGAGGGCATGGGGGAGAGAGAGAGAGAGAGAGAAAGTGAGAGAGTTTCAACAGGCTTTATGCTCAGCATGGTGCCCAATGTGGGGCTCAATCCCAGGACCCTGGGATTACTACTTGAGCAGAGATCAAGGGTGGGGCACTCAATTTACTGAGCCACTCAGGTGTCCCACAGTCTCTTTTCTTATGATATCTTCTGATACCTGCTTTTGAATATGGAATACTCGGAAGAAAATCATTAATTTTTGAAATGGAATCAAAGGCCTTTAGAACTGGAATGAGTGTGAGATATCTAATTGAGCCCAGTCATTTTACAATTAGCAAATAGAGACAAAGTAGGTTGAGTGCTATTCAGCTATATTGTACTGGTATTCTGAACTTTCTATATATTTCTTGTGTTTCAGTGTCTATAATGGTTTTTTACTAGTCATGTTGCATTCTTTGTTATTTTATGCTTGAAATGACATAATTAATGTGTGTTATTCAGTCCTACCAGTATTATTTTTGGTTGTCAATCCATAGACATAGTGCAATAATGGTACCATGAAAGATAGAAGCATCTTCATTGTGTTGAGCATTGCATCTTAGCCAGGAAGAGGTTCCTGTGACATTTTCTTCCATCCAAAATAGTTTTTATTTTTTCAGCGTATTTTTATTATTTATTTTGAATTTCCTGACTCCTCACATTCAGTGTTTGTCCTGATTGTTATTATACCCTTGGGCTCTGCTTTATATTAATAAGGTTTTTCAAACAATGCTCCTCTCATCTGCCTTGGGTTTTACCTTACCCAGAGATATCTTTATTCAGTCCTAACAGACTGCAAGAGACTATTACCATGTGAATGAAATTTAAATTCAATGAATCAAAAAAGGAAAACCAGTCTTCCAGTTCACCCCTCTTCTCCTGCATCTTTTGAATTTCTTTCTCTGAAGAAGGTGCAAATTTGGAACATTTCTTTAAGGATTTAATTTCCTTGATAGTCTCCATGTTTTTCTTTATGGTTCACTTTTCTATAAATTTTAATTATCTGTTACTTAAAACCAGAACTCTAGTATATTTCATAATAATGATACACCATAGTTACAGAGTGATTTGCTGGGTAGATGATAGCCTCCCACTATTAGTACAATGTTTTGTATTGCTCATATTTCCAATTTATAATATATTTGTTGTCACACAAATTAAACCTCATTACATAACTTCTGTGGAAGCCAGATATCTTTTGTTAGTATCTAATGTCATTTTCCATATATTTTATATATGCAGAGAAGACAAAAGTTATAAGTTAGAGAGAAAGTTATGTTAGAGAGAAATTTTAAACACAGACGACCTGCTCAAATAAATAAAATTATTTTCAAGTGAGAGTATATATTGGAAGGAGAGTGAGATTTTTTTCCAGAGGATTAGAAAGCTAAGCATCTAGTCACATTACCTATAGTTAAATGGTGGGTTATTGCCAGTTGCAGGAAAAAAGAAATCTGTGTCGTAACTTACATAAATCTAAATGTTCCATATGAATTTTAGATGTTTTTGTTCCTTATATAAACAACTATTATATATTTACAATTAGCAGGGAATTAGCCACTCAAAAGAATATGATTGCTTTATAAAGAATAAAAAAATTACTTTTTACCAGGAGGTTTTTTTCTCTACTGTCTAAATAAGTGCTCCCATGCCCACTAAAAATATTCTTGAATAATATATATCTTCTGTACTTCAGGTTTCCAGAGAACCCCATCTCCAGACAGAATCTTTCTACTATTTCCATTGCTTGTCTCAGCTTCAGGGCTTTGCCCTAAAATTAAGCTCCTCAGGAATCACAGCTTGAATTTATATTTAACTAATTGGTTCCTATTCTAGAATTGAATTGCTCATACCAAATTTATATAATGAGATAGTCATTTCCATACTGTTTCCATTTCCTACCAACATTTCAGGCAAAATCTAGCAACAAACCTTAGACTCTCACCTTTTCTCTGGACATTCTTGTCCAACCAGGTGAATTTTGGCACAGGGTTACATGAGATAGGTCTCTAACTAAATAAATACGTCCACAGAACGAGTCTTCCACTTAGGGACCTGAAGCACTTATCTTCCTGGAGACCTATAAAACCACAAAGAGAATAATGGATACAAACAAAGAAAACACTCAAACACATTTGCAACAAAACTATAAGACAACCTGCAAATACCATATTTATTTAAGTGCTGCTGACAATATCTGAAATAAAAATCGATGAAAAGACTCATGGGAATTTACAATGGTGAAGTCAGTTTACGTAAAGAGTGTGCTGGCTGTTGAAGATGTCAAAAATTTGAATCAAACACACGTCTCTGGGTTGAGGGTGAGGATATTCAGTATACTGTTTGTCTAAGTATATCTGAGACAAAACAATATCTGATACGACCCTTGTCAATCAAGACTTATCCAGGAGACATAGTAATCTGAACACAGAAAGTTTAATATAAAGAATTACTAGCTATGGCAGAGCTCTCACTTTAAAGATGAAACAAAATTCTAAAGAATTTCTTACACCTAAGGAGGACTTCCTGAAGAAGGAGTCCCCTCCCCAACCAGGGAAGAAGGTGTGGTTGTAGCCTGCTGGATGATAGAGAAGTACTCTGGGATGCTTAAACCAGAGCTGGTTGACAGTGACTGGACGGCTTAATACACCTAAGAAAAATGTAAGGGTGACAAGAGAAGAAGGTGAAAAGGAGATAAGCTCCTTTTATATTTATATTTTATATCTAATGGTTGTATGTAAGAGAAAAATCAATTAGAGGCCAAATACACAATTTAATGATTAATGTTGAACATAGACACAGATAATGCTTATGAGTAAAAGTAGAGTTTAGAAAGAGGGAGAAGAAGCATGGAGAAGAAAGTACAAATTACTTATATATTTGTATATCTTAGGCAATTAAAAAATATGATATATTAGAAGTGTTAACTACTCTAAAAATATAAATTGTCTTAAGTCATGCAACGCACTAGATGATGAGATTCATAACATATACCTACTGCTGTACCCCCTTTGCTGTAAAGTGGGACCCTTGTTTGAATGTGACTTTATGTAAAATCCATTTTTTAAAACTTCTATTCTCTACCATGTATTCTCTCTACCATTTGGAAAGGCAGATGATGAATTGTTAATTCATTTAAACGTTTATTTATTTTCCAGAGGGGTGGGGAGAGGCAGAGAGAGAGAGGGAGACAGAGGATTTGAAGGAAGCTGTCAGCACAGAGCCTGATGCAGGGCTCCAACTCACGAACTATGAGATCATGACCTGAACTACAGTTGGATGCTTAACTAACTGAGCCACCCAGGCACCCTTCTTCTTTTTTCTTTTCTTTTTTTAATTTTTTCAAACGTTTATTCAGTTTTGAGAGAGAGAAAGAGAGAGAGAGAGAGTGGGGGAGGGGCAGAGAGAGAGAGAGAGTGAGAGAGATGCCAAATCTGAAGCAGGCCCCAGCTTCTGAGCTGTCAGCACAGAGCCCGACCTGGGGCTTGAACCCAGGAACCATGAGATCATGACCTGAGCCGAAGTCAGATGTTTAACTGACTGAACTACCCAGACGCATATCACAGGCACCTTTCTAATTCATTTTAAATGGCAACCACTTTTGCCAAGCTTCCAAGAGCCAAGACTGTACTAGTGTTGCTTCCCAAATGGTTTTCTCTAACTCAGAAACATACTTCCTGATCAATCATCTCTCTTATCCATCTTCAGATTACATCTCACTTGAATCAGTTACCTGCACGTCAAAGCTCCTGTTGGTGCGTGTTTTTTTTTTTTAGGACTGCATCTCCTTGAGTGTGTAGTTCCTTTTCTCTCTTTACCAAAAAAACTAGCACTTCTCAAACTGGATTGTGTTATGTCTTTACCCAGTTACTAATCTCAAAACCAAGAGGGGGGTTGGGGATAGATCTTGAGGGGGTCACCAGTCTTTCCTGAAGGGCAGGCATTTTCATCAATGAACAAAGAAGTAGTACCATCTTTTGTCAATCTGTTTTGGGATGCTACTATTTTATCTTTTATTCACCTGTTTTGTGCTCCTTCTGTTGGCTCAGAGGGTTACAAAAAATTTGAGTTTTCAGAAAGTGCAAAACACTAACCAAGATTTTTCTCATCCCAGCTCTTAAGATCCTGCTTTTTCTTAATCAAAGCCTAACTTTGGTTAGAAGACTCATCAGGGTTGTGAATTCAACTTCTTCTAGTGATCTGTTATTCTTCTAATTAAGTCCTGGTCCTGGTCCTCAGCTTTTCCGCCTTCCAGCTGCAGGAAATTTCTGTCCCTTCAAAGACTACCTAGAAGGTTCTCTGGGTTTTGTGCTACCCCTTACACATTCACTTGCACACTTCTACTTGGGGAATGATGCTCAACTTTTCATTGCTTATCCCCAGTGCATTGAGAACTGAGCAGCAGACTAATACCATGGTCCTTTACTGACTATAATTAGTCAAATGCCTAAGATGTTTCAATGGCTAGTGTATTTCTCTTTATTGGGTTCCCTTCCCACCTTACCACCCATCAAGTATAGATCGGTTGCTTTGCAGTGTTATACAAGGAGCTATCAATATTGCATTTGCAGCAATGCTATGGTCCTCCTTGCCAGATGGCTGGTGAGTACTACAGCTAGAAATCCCACTTTAGAGTCTACCTCCTAGAACAGCTTCTGGTATCAATTATAGCTTGGATTGGCTAGAAATCTGTCTCTGACACTCTAGATTTGAGTACAGGTTATATATCAGTGAGAAAGAATAATACCTAGAAGAAATAAAGGAGGCAGTATTTAACGTAGAAGCTGAACTGCAGTGAAGCTGCAACAGAGGCTCAGTAAAACCCTTAGCAAGGTTTGAAGCCTGCACGGCCTTTCAGAGTGTTCTCGTTTGAGAGAAAAAGCAAAGAAGACTCTTGTACATCCATTTCAACTAATCATGTGCATGCAGGCTGCCACCAGGAAGGGGCTAAACTTGGATTTGAAGCTTTCTTTTACAGAGGGGAAAATAATGACAAAGGATTCAGTTGTGTCTCATTCAACTAATACTCTTTTCTTTTAATTTTTAAAAATATTTTTATTTATTTTTGAGAGAGAGAGAGAGAGAGAGACAGAGCATGAGCATGAGAGGGACAGAGAGAGAGAGGGAGACACAGAATCTGAAACAGGATCCAGGCTCTGAGCTGTCAGCACAGCTGTAACAATGGCTAGATATCTGAGCCTAGTTGTCCTAGAAGTCACATGTTAGAGAGAGATCCATCACATGAACCCCAGAATTACCTTCTGAAGAAAAGACCATCCTGCCCCTTTGCCTTGGTACTGACTGGACATCATATAATGAGAAATATATATCTATTGTGTTTAGTCTCTGATACTGGTAGGGAGACTGTATGTCAAAGCAGGTAGCACTGCATTCATAGTACAAAAGGAGACACATTGGAGAATGACAGGAAGTAGTTGTAGGTAGGGTATATTTAGTTAAGGTAGACAATAATGGTTTCTCTAAGAAAAACATATTTGAGTGGACACATAAATAGTGAAGCAAGAACACATAAACATCCATTTTAAGAATATTCTGAGCAGATAATCAGCCCCTGAATGGAATACAGTTAAACAACTTTGAGGAAAAGATAGTGAAACAGATTGGCTGGTGCAAAGGGTTAAAATGGCAAGTGCTATGAGTCTGATAGGTGAACGGGGCAAGACCAGATATCGCCTTATCACCCAAGTTAAGAACTTGGAGTTTTATTATAGGAAGAGTAATATTTTATTAATTTTGAACATAAGATACCATTGTGGTATTTTAAACATCACTATATTACTCCAAGAGAGCAAAGGTGAATTAATTTAACCCTGTTAGACAGCTATTAGAGTTACCCAAGGAAGGATACTACTAACTTTGCTTATACTGATAGCGATGGGAAAAGTAAATAAGGGTTAAATACAGTGTATTTTTGAATTACTCATTGATCCATTGATCCAATATTGGTCCATTGACCAGTATTGGTCTAATCAATATTGATTCATTTATTGATTAGTCCATTGGTATCAACCTATTAATTGTGCAGCAAGAGGGACATTTTTAAAAACTCCAAGACCATGCATAGTTTTTCATCTCCACTATAAGCATATGGAAATATCCTTTATTAGGACCACTGAAAACTTGTAGAACAGTTGAGATGAAGATAAGGGAAATCAAGATTCTGTTTTCAACATGAAATTCATTTTACCTCTATCAACATGTGATGAGAAGTTCTCAGTAAACATTACAAATCTAACATTCTAAGAGGCAAAACCTAGACATATAAAGCCAATACCAGTGCATAAATAGTATGTAAAACAATAGCAAATTAGTGTTATTAGTATGAAAGGAAATAAAAAGGATAGGAAGTCATTTCAGAAAGAGGAGAATGAACCAGCAAAGAAGGCTAAAAGGAGCTGACCTAGAGGTAGAAGGGAAGCCAGGCATATGCATATGGTACCTGAAGCCAGGGCAAGAGTTTTTCAAGAAGGGAATTAGAGAAGGTCAAGTACCGAGAAGCTAGCTAAGGTCACAAACAAGATTTTGCCATTGAATTTCCCAAGTTGAAAGTTTATTTTTCCTCTTCAAAAAGAGGGGGATTTGGAGGTTTTAGGGTAAAGTTTATCTTAGTTCTTGTTGGTTTATGAGAGAATGGTAGGTCAGGTCGTAAAAGTCAGTGAGTATAGACAATTCTAAGAAGTAGTATTGCTATAAACAACTACAGAGGAATGAGGCAGTTGGAGGAATGAACATGGTACCCAAGAGAGTATTTTGTTGTTTTTAATATGTGAAATATGCAACATTTTTATGTACTGATGGGGATGATGCTCCGGTGCAGAAGGAAAAAATGATAACACAGAATAAAAAAGGGGGGTAACTTCACAAGCAAAGTCCTTGAGTAGGAAAAACTGCACAGGAATTGTTATGGCCTTTAAAAGCAGAGCAATTCCTCCATTGGAACAAGGAGACAGGCAGAATGTAGATGAAGAGTTAGCCATGTTGGTAGATTTGGTGGGGATAAGTCAAGCTAATTCTCTTCTGAAGTTGTTATTGTGTCCATTGGCAGTGAGGGCTTAGGGAGAGAGATTTGGAAGTTTAAAGAGTGGAGAGTGTGTGAAAAAGCAATCCAAGAAGGAGTAAAATGAATTTGCCTCAAAAATGTGGAAGAACAGCATATGCAGTAAAATGATGCAAAGTCAGAAATTTGAAGGTCCAGATGAGGATCAAAACAGTTAAACTTTCAGTTCCATTGGGAATGATTTGGTACATTATGAGGTGGCGGTGGGGGAAGAATTATTTAAATTAAGATATTTTTGAGGAGATGCAACTATTGGTTGCATCTTTAAAAACTAGAAACCATTAAGGAATTGACACAGAGAAAGATGTTTTTAAGAAGGCGAGCTAATAACTGAGAAGTCACCTAGACCCCTGTTGCCCTCAGTACCATGCCAACCAATTTGTGATTTTTCAGTATTGTTAACAGAAAGATACATAGAGATGAGTATATCTTCTTCCAGTTTTACCAATGAGATTCCTTTAAATATATATAGCAAATCATGAGATTAAAAACAAAAACAAAACCTGCATAAAAAATCTAAAAGTAGTATTTCAAACCTTCCCAGGAAATACAGGCTTTGGAAGCATTCTCATGATATTGATTTTAGGGTCACATTCATCCTGCTGTGGGATGTAAAGCACATCAGGTCACATGGCCATGCCCTGTGGGTTTCCCCCCCCCCCAACTGAGGCTATGATGGCAAACACCATTCTCTTTAAAGAGTACTTCAAGTAGAACAATCATTAATTTTGTGTATCTAGCACATTTTATCGTGACAGGATCAATATACGATGGTGGGATTTACAATGTGCCCGCTGGGGACAGAGAGCACAAATACAGTGATTTCTTATCTTAGTCTTTAACAAAGATATGTATGTTCAATTCAAGTTTAGAATTCAAGTGATCTCTTATATTGTTATGTTGTTAGTGGTTGAGAATCTCAGAATGAGATACTCATTCTAATTTTTATGAGACATTGAATCATTTCTTAAAAATAAAGAAATCCAGTAATATTATTGACACCATTGTATATTCATTAATAAACAATGAATAAAGTTTTATTTTTTTGTTTTTTTGGATGTAGTGTGATTCTATATAAGGAACATGACTTAGTTTCTTTTGAAGTTTGCAAATTATCTTGAAGGAGAAAATAAAAACATAAAATAAGTAGACAGCATGTAAGTACCATTGAGCAAGACTGACTGTGCAATTTGAGCACTGGAACACAAAAATGAAATAAATATTATAGACAGTAAAATCAGATAAGTATTTATGGAGGATGGAGAATGTGAACAAAATTTGGGGAAAAAAAGTTATCAAATTTTAAAGACAAACAGGATATAGAGCCTCATCATTAAATTAAAGTATCAAATGAAAGTAATGAAAAATAAGAGAAATTTTGGTAAGTGGAGAAACTCAGTTTGCTGGTTGGCAAATATTTAAAACATAAAACACTATGTGTTTTTACTTTTATTTTTCCTACTGCTTAACTTTCAACTTTGAAGTTTATATTATATATAAGGAAATTTTAAAACAAGAAAACAAAGAAGACCTAATATCTCAGGTAATAAGAGCTAATTAATTATTGCAAATCACTTTGAACATTCCCATTCCCAATGATATTGGTTCATTTACATGAATGCCCCATTTCTGTATCCTATACTCAAGTCATGGTTTTTGCTTTGCTCTACTATCAAACACTCACATTCTAATCTGAAAATACTTCAAAATAAGGTTTCATTAGTTTATTTCTTTAAGGAAATAAAATCAGTAATGAGATAGAAACAACAGAAATTCGTATATGCAGCGAGTTCGTTAAACCACAGTCATTTTTGTCACTTTTATTTTTATCTCATAGGACAAAAGGATGGTAAATCAAATCCATGCCAACAAAAGCATTTAATTTCAGCAAGTAATTAAAAAAATTCCCCAGGTAATATAAAATGCTTCTTTGGGGAAGTGACTTTTCAAACTACAAGAAGGCATAGTACCACAGAGAGGCCATAGAGATTTCGTTGCTAGTTGTAAAATAAACAGATTCTTAGAGAATGGATATGTTTTTACTCACTACTGTGCTTATAATGAGATTGCATTCAACTTCTTCTGTACTAATTGTATTAAACTGTGTACATAAAAGTGATGGAATGAGGGTGATTTGGGGATTAGGCGAGCAATCGAAGGTTTGGGAAAATGATACAAAATTAATATGTGCTTGATTTTTGTTAATTCCTGTATGCGTATTTCTTTTACTGAAGAAAGTAAAGGAGCGATAAGCATCTTGTAAATGGAAATAGAGATGAAATCAAACTTGAGCTACGATGTTATGATATATTTATTTTGGTTTCTGTGTGGTTTTATTATTTTTTTTATCTTTTCCTGATTTTTGTTGTTGTTGTTGTTGTTGTTGTTGTTGTTGTTGTTTTAAGTTTGGTTTGTTTGGCTTTTGGTTTTCAATTTTGTGCAAAAAAAAAAGCTCAAATCAAAACTGCAAGCAAAATCCTCACTTAGAATGTGGCCTTAATAGAATAAAAATCGCATTCTATAAAACATAGTACTTTGAAAAAATGGCATAGAGTAACCAATCAGTGGCATTTGTGCTCTCTAATGAAGAAAATAGTATGAACAGTTCATATTAGAGAACTCATTTTACAAGTAGATGCCACAACTATTTTGTATTCAGTTAAAATTTGCTAGATAAAATTCTAGGATTACATGAAAAGATTGTACCATTTGGTTTCATAGGAAATATCCACTCTTCAAATCCCCTAATAATTAATAAAAATGCATAGTAAACCGACATAGAATACCTATTATGTCTAAAGGGTTGTGTCTTTTAGTTTGTTATATTCCTAATAGCTATTTAAATAATTATTGATTAATATCCTAGCCAGAATAAACAAACAACATTTAAGCACTGAGATGATCTCACTTGTTCCCTCAGGCTACCCTTTCCCTCAGTAACTATCAGTTACTCCTTTAACTATCAGTTAAAATGAAACTATCAGTTATTCAAGTCTAAGAGAAATATGTAGAATATATTATGTATAATGATATTTCAAGAAACCTATAGAGTATAAGGTAAAATTATATGATGCAAAATATATGTATATTAAAATTTATTTCATTTCACTAGGCTAAAAGAGAAAGTATCTAAATCAGAGAGTATTCTACAAGAAAGACATAGGAGCCTTTATCTGAATATTAAAAATTGTTCTGTAATAGTCAACCTGTATCATATAAAACATTAAAAATAATTTTATAAGATATTTATACATGTTGCAGTTCTTTTTATGCTCCTTTTAAAATGGAAATACCTAACACATTTCTTTCACTTTGATCCTTCATATTCTAAAATATATATTTTAATTTTCCATCTGTCTTTACAATATGCTACATATATGAGCAAAAATGTGATATATACACAAAGTTTCCTTGTAATGGTTTTATAAACTTTTAATACTTCCAACATAAATATGAAAAACTTTTTGTATGGCTTTTTGTAAATGGAATTTTATTATTTGAACCCTGGCTACATTGAAAATGTAGCTGATTCACATTTCTAATCATTGCTTCATCAGTTAAAGTAGTAAAGGATCACATAAAACAAAAAGAAATTAGTTTAGCTTTCCATTTTAATTAGTCACACCTATCCTATTAGGTATTTAAACCTTGATAACCCAGATTCAGAATTATTAAGATTAAGGTATAATTAGCTATTCAAATCAATTTTGTCATTCAATTCTATTAATTCTGTTGCTAAAATTTATCACATAATTAATCCTAATATTATTCATTATAACCCACAATTAACATTCTAGTATTTCTATAGATGGAAACTGATATAATTCTGAAAAAATACTGCACCAGCATTTTTGTTATCACATTTGCATTGATTGCCTACTCTCTCTATGAATAATAAGGGAGATAAATTTAACTTAAACTTTGTACATTAGATAGTAGTAGTGTCTAGAGTTTTTGCAATTTTTGAAGAATTGTATCTCGCTTAGTAGATGGTTTTAGTTAGATACTGTTTAAGAACAGCATGCCATTTGGCTGTCTTTTTCTGTCAACATGAAGGACGATAGTATTCTTAAAATATCTCAAAACAAGCATATTTCCCAATAAAATATGTTAGCAATATAAATCAAATTAAAGGTAGGCAAAGCACAAATAAATCACAGGGGCATTGATTTTATTTCACAAAATGCAAACCTTTCATAGTATTTGTTTTTATTATTTATTAACATTGGTTGGAAACTAAACTCAGAAAAACATTTTAACATTTCTTAATGGAAAGACTTTTTTAAAAAAAAAAAAATTGAAAACAAATGTCATTTTAAATCTATACTTCCAAACACAAGAGGGCATTTAGTTTCCTTTGCATTTCATAGTCCACTAACTTTCCATTTTTCTGAGCTACTATTTCTTACATTCTTTTTTATCAAAGCAGAAACTATTCTTCCTTATTCTCTTTTACCTGTTGCGCTTTCCTCTTGTTCCTTTGAGAACATAGATCATAAAAGAACTCCTACAGGCTCCTGCCAAGACATTTATCCACCCACCCACATTTGGATGATATATTCTGCCTTTCCACCTGCCGCTGTGGATGAACTATATCTATGTTCCTAATTAATATCTATATCCCTTTCTTTGTGAATAGATTCCTTCCCCTCAGGAACATCATTTTATCATTTGTCTTCTCTCTCTGGGATCAACATTTTTTTCCCCTCTCTACTATATCATTCTCATTAGCAGCAATAAATTTGTGATTTTCCCAAACTTAAAAGAATAAAATGATAAAAAGTCATACTCTCTTTAACCTGCCTCTCTCCTGCTTCTGCTCCGCAATTTTTCTCCCTTATAACTCCAATTTCTCTCTTGAATGTTACTTAGTCAGGCTCCTCATCACTCTTTTCTCCTGGTATCTACATTGGTATGTCCAATGACTCTGATTTCATTTTGAGGAATTATTGTTAGCTACAATTGACGTAGTTGATCATTCTTTTACTCACTGAATAGCTGCTTTAATTGGCTTTGAGGACACCATACTCTCTTGAAATCCCTTCTTCCTAACTGAATATGCCTTTTCAGTCACTTTTGTTAGTTCTTCATAGTCTAAAACTGAAAATATTAGAGTTCCAAGACTTGGTCTTTAGATCATTTCTCTTTCTTTCTATTCTCATATCTTACACATTTTTGAAATCATTTTAAACATCATCTATACCTGATATTTTCAATATTCATATTTTCTGCGTTTTATACTCCTGTGAACACCAACTACGTTTTTGACATTGCAATGTGGAAGTCCAATAGATATATCAAGAAATTATCACATTGATTGAGGTAAATTTTACTTACCATAAAATTCAGTCATTAATGTGTACAACTTGATAAGTTTTGTCATATGTATATATCCATAAACAATCTCTACAATCACGATAATGAATACATCTTTTACCCTTTTCATCACAACATTCATAATACTTGAATTCCATCCCTTCTCTTTCTCATGCTTCACTTCCCAGCCCTGGTCTCCAGGTTACAGCTTTTTCTGCTTTCTGCTATTGTAGATCAATGTTTATTTTCTATAATTTGAGATAAATGTAATTACATAATATATACTCTATTTGGACTGGTTTCCTTCACTCAGTATAATTATTTTGAGATTCATGTGTATTGTTGCATGCATCAATAGTTCATGCATTTTTATTGCTGAGTAACATTTCATTATATGGAAACATCACTTATTCATTTACTTGTTTATATAATATACAACCCTCTCATCCATTTTTGGGTTATTACAGATTATGTCCCTATAACAACTGAGTACAATTATTTTTATGGACAGAGGCTTACATTTATTTTGGGTAAATGCCAAGAAGTAGGATAGCTGAATCATATAATTGATATATGTCTAACCCTAAAACTGGCAATCTGTTCCCCAAAGGTGTGTAAATATTTATACTTCTAACAGTAGTGTATATGGATTCCAGTTCTCTCATATCTTCACCAATAACTGAATCATCATTGTTTTTAAATTATAGCCATTCAGGTAGTAGTGGTATGTAATTATGGATTTAATTTTCATTTTGCTAATGTCTAATAATGTTGAGAATCTATTCATGCGCATATTTGCCATGCTATACCTTTTCTCCTGAAGTGTTTGTTCAAACCTTTTGCCCATTTTTCTTTTGAGATGTTGGTGTCCTTATTATTGGTTTTTGAAAGTGATTTTATATATTTTGAATTGAACTTTTTCTGATATGGGATTTGAAAATATTTTCTTCCAATATGTGGCTTGTCTTTTCCTCCTTTTAATCCTATGTTTTGAAATGCAGAAATTTTTAAGCCCAACTTGCCATTTTTTTCTATTGATAACACTACCAACATCATACTTTTGAATCTTTATCCAACCTAACGTCATAACAATTTCTTCTAGAAGTTTTAGATCATTTTGCTTTTAATTTAGATTTCTAATGCATTTTTATTTTATTATTATATAAGCTGTAATGTATGGATCAAAGTTGTGTTTATGCATATTATTATGCAATTGTTTCAGCAACTTTCTTCAGGGGAAAAAAAAACTCTGTTCAGTGTTGCCATTGTACCTTTGTGAAATTCAGTTGTACACATATTTCAGGGTCTATTCTGGACACTCTAAACTGTTCCATTGATTTACATGTTTGTCTTTATGCAACAATACATTCTCTTGATTGTTGTTGCCTAAGAATAAGTCTCCTGTCAGGTAATGTTAGTTACCCAACTTTGTTTATTTTCAAACTTATTTTGGCCATGTGACTCTTTTGTATTTCCATATTAATTTTAAAATCATACTCTCAATTTCTTTGCTGGGATTTTGATTTGGATTATGTTGAAACTGTAAATTAATTTGGAAAGAATTGACATCCTAATATTGAATGTTATCATCCGGGAACATGGTACAACTCTTCATTTTTTAGGTTTTCTTTAACTTCTATCAAGTCAATTTCTGAGGCTTTCAGCAAACAAATATTGCACATCTTTTGTCAGATTTATTACAAAAATAGTCTTTTAAATATTTATTTAATATTTAATAATAATATTTAATATTTAAACAGTATCATTTTTATTTAAAATTTTTTTGTTCATTAAATTATTTTTTGTTACTCAGAACTGCAATTGACTTTTGTATATTGACTTTTTCTTTTCAACTTTGTGCTTACTCCTTTAGTCTACAAAGGCTTTTGTTTTTTGATTTTGTTATTTGTTTGGGTGGGTTTTAGGATTCCATTAAATTTTCTAATGGGTGATCATGTCATCCAACAATAAAGATAGCTTCATATCCTCTAAAATCTTTATTTTATAGATTATAAATTTCTCCTTGTTCCTTTTTATCTTTACTCATTTCATTTCTTTTTTCTTGCCTTATCACAATGACTGTAACTTCCAAAACAGTGTTGGATAAACATTGTGGGAGTAGACCTCATTATCTTATAGCTTTTCTTTCTCATATGGTATATAGTATTTTATCACTAAGCATAAATATTAGCTGCAGGATTTTCATAGATACTCTTTATCAAGTGAGAGATTTTTCCTTTATTGCTACATTTGATGTTGTTTTAATCAGAAAAAATGGCGAATTTTGTCAAATGAATTTTATTTCCTGCTTCTTTGCATGCCTTGTACATTTTTTAAAATATAAGTGTTATTAATTTCACCTGAAGTGCTGGATATTTTAGTATTACTACAAATATTCTAAGATTTTCTGTGGATAGAAATTTGGAAACTGTTTAATTCCCTTAGGTATTTTAAAACCTGTCAGATGAAATCTGAGCAATGTCTACTTTAATTAATTCCTGCTACTAGAGCAGGACCATTCTGAGTATTCTAAACAGTATACAATGAGATTTTATAATCTGGTTGGTGGAAAGAGTTTCTTTTCCAGGCAATGAGTGAGCACTAGCTTCAATTCTCTCTAATCCTTCCAGATAGTTCTTTCCCAGGCCTTCATTACTTTCTGCCTATACATGCATTAATAAGTATTTTGCTGACTACAAAGGAAACAATCAACAAAACTAAAAGGCAACCGATGGAATGGGAGAAGATATTTACAAATTACATATCAGATAAAGGATTAGTATCCAAAATCTATAAAGAATTTATCAAACTCAACTCCCAAAAAACAAATAATCCAATAAAAACTGTGCAGAAGACATGAAAAGACACTTTTCCAAAGAAGACATCCAAATGGCCAACCGACATACGAAAAGATGCTCAAATTCACACATCATCAGGGAAATACAAATCAAAACTACAATGAGATACCACCTCACACCTGTCAGAATGGCTAAAATTAACAACTCAGGAAATAGCAAATGTTGGCGAGAATTTGGAGAAAGGGGAATACTTTTGCATCATTGGTGGGAATGCAAACTGGTGTAGCCACTCTGGAAAATAGTATGGAGGTTCCTCAAATAAAAAAAAAAAAAGAGTTACCCTACAGCACAACAATTGAACTACTAGGTATTTGTCTGAAGGATGCAAAAATGCTGATTTGAAGGGTACATGCACCCCAATGTTTCTAGCAGTGCTATGAACAATAGCCAAATTATGAAAAGAGCCCAATGACCATCAACTGATGAATGGACCAAGAAGAGGTAGTGTGTGTGTGTGTGTGTATAAGAGGTAGTGTGTGTGTGTGTGTGTATATATATATATATATATACAATGGAATGCTACTCGGTGATGAAAAAGAATGAAATCTTGCCATTTGCAACAACATGAATAGAACTAGAGTGTATTATGCTAAGCGAAATAAATTGGGCAGAGAAAGACAAATATTATATGATTTCATTCACATGTGGAATTTAAGAAACACAACAGATGAACATAGGGGAGGGGAAGGAAAAATAAGATGAAAACAGAGAGGGAGGCAAACCATAAAAGACTCTTAAATACAGAGAGTAGACTGGGGGTTACTAGAGGAGAGGTCCGTGGGAGGATGGGTTAAATGGGTGATGGGCATTAAGGAGAGCATTTGTTGAGATGATCATGGGTGCTATGTGTAAGTGATGAATCACTGGCTTCTACTTCTGAAACCAATACTACACTGTATGTTAACTGACTTGAATTTAAATAAGTAAATGAAAAAAAGAAGTATTTTGCTGAATGTGAAGGGACATTTAGATAATCTTTAGAGTGCTCTCTTTGTACAAGTCTATCTTCTGTAGTACTTTGTCCCATCATTCTTAGCTATTTTGGTCTCCCTGAACTGCTTCCTTTACTCAAATTAGTGAATGTGAGGCTTTGCCTGGATTCCCTCTCTCTGCACCATGTTCTGGATACTCTCAAGGCATTACACTGGGACAAAGAGTGGAATCTATTTCCTAGTTTTCTGGGTATAGTCCATGTCTTGATAACCTTTGTTTTATATATTTCATTTCATTTTCTTTCTTTCTTTTTTTTTGCTTACTTCAGGAGGGAAGGTAAAATCACTTTCTTATATACCATCATGTCCAGAAGTAGACGTCCTGTATGCAAAAAAATATGTCCAAGAATTACCCATAATATTTTGTCCCAAAACTTTCCCTCTAGCATTCCTTTTCACTTTGGTTAATGCAAATCCATTTTTACATAGCTTGCAGCAAAAATAGTGATATATTTCCTGACTCATTTCTTTCAATTTCTGTAGTTCAAGACAACTACAAATTGAGTTGTCTCTACCCTTAGTGTATACCTAGGGCCTGACTATCACTTATTCCTTCCCACTTATAATGTGGACCAAACCACTCTACTCTCTTATCCATAGTATTCTAGAGTCTATTTCATTAGTCAGAATAATCTTGTTCGTATATTTTAAATCATGATATTCTTTGCTAGTTACCATATAATAGCTTTTCAATTCACTCAAAATAAACAATAAACAAATAATCTATTCTAATGGACTATAAGACTGTAGCAGGTCTGTCCCCTCATGGCTATGAAATATGAAATATGTTCCTGGAATCCTCCTTTTTGCTCACACAGCTCCAGCTACAATGACCTCCTTGAAGTCTTCAGGATCACCTTCCTTAGGAATTTTCTGTTTTCTTTTTCTTCTAACTGGGTCCCTATATCCATAGATATGCAGATGTCAGCATTGTTTCTTCCTTCACCCTAAGGTCTTTATATAAGTATTTCCTCCTCTCTGAGGACTTCCTTGACTCTTCAATTTTTAAAATTATCATCCAGCCTTCCCTTCCCAATTTAAATTTTTTCTATTTCCCTAATAGAATGAATGAATGCAGTGCATTAAAAAAATTTTTTTTTCTTATTATGTTCTATCCTCCTACACTATAACACAAACTTCATGAGAACAGGGATTTTTATCTATTGTGTTAACTGCTCAATTCTTAGCACTAGGAAAAGAGTATGGCATCTATTAAAAACACAATATGTATATGTATATATATGTATATCATGAACTAAATTTCTTTATGATATTAATAATTCATAATTTCTGCTAATTTTAAGGCTATCTTTACAGGAAGCCTATATAATTATGTAGAATTATTTCTTCTTTTGCTTTATATCACACTGAAGGATTATGCTGTATATATCAAGTACCCCTTTTTATTATAAAACATTTTTGGCATATAGAATTATGCAAAGAGTAATATTACAACTATCCATATATACAATATCCAGAATAAACCAGTATAATTTAATGTTTGTGTCTTTCAATTTATTATAGCTCCAATTTTATGCTGCTTATATTTTATTTTATTTTTTTAATATGAAATTTATTGTCAAATTGGTTTCCATACAACACCCAGTGCTCATCCCAAAAGGTGCCCTCCTCAATACCCATCACCAGCCCTCCCCTCCCTCCCACCCCCCATCAACCCTCAGTTTGTTCTCAGCTGCTTCTATTTTAAAGAGGATGTAATTTCTTTTTTTTATTTTTTATTTATTTTTTTTTTTCAACGTTTATTTTATTTTTGGGACAGAGAGAGACAGAGCATGAACGGGGGAGGGACAGAGAGAGAGGGAGACACAGAATCGGAAACAGGCTCCAGGCTCTGAGCCATCAGCCCAGAGCCTGATGCGGGGCTCGAACTCACGGACCGTGAGATCGTGACCTGGCTGAAGTCGGACGCTTAACCGACTGCGCCACCCAGGCGCCCCGAGGATGTAATTTCTTATATATTATCAAGTTTCTCCTGAAGGATTCTCTTTAGGAATCTAAGAGGTAACACCAGTAGCAAAACTGCCTACCCTAGCAAAATAACGCTACTCCTCATTTGCTTGTGTTGTTTAAGATTAGTGGTATTAATCACATCATGGCCAATAAAAGGTATTCATTTTTCACTTTTATATATTTAAAAACCTTACTTTAAAATTTACAAACTGTTTTGAAATTGTGTTCTGAATAGATGGACCTAGAAGCTGCTAACACATGGATTGTCTATGGAAATTATAAAATAATGTGCCCACTGAAAAATAAAGTCAGGATCATGGCTAGCTTATAGAAAGTTAATATTTTTATAGTCCACTCTTCAAATATAGATTTTTACTTTATTTTTCAAATTATGGAGATTCCCCTTTACGTTAAATTCAGCCACTTAAAAATAGTGCTTCCATGATTCAAATAAACATTTTTTAACCAAATCGCCTTTTAATAAGATTATGTAAATGTTACACATATTGAAATAAATTTATGAAGATATGCAAAGCTGTTACAGTGTCTGATGCAAAACAGAATGGTTAGTGTTTGTTCAAAATGGTACTTAAAAAAATTGTCAATGTCTTGTTGATACTTATATATTCCTAAAAATTCATCCATTTTTGTAAAATTAATGTATATTTATATTATCTCTTTGGTTCTGTAGTTTTATATTGTAAGGCAAAATACTATATATTTATCCTCTTGTGAGTTTGTCAGTCCATACTTGAAAATTATCAATAAGTGAAATTTAAACAGTAATATCTGAAGTTAGTACTAGTGTCTACATTTATTCTCGCTAAATCTATAAACTCCTTTTGCCTGCACAAATTTGGATATATCCTAGTATAAATTGTGACTAAAAGAATAAAAATGAACATTATCTCAATTAAATAGCACATAGAAACTTACAAAATGGAATAATGGAGTAGATTAAAAGTAATTTCCCTACCCTATAAATTAGTACAATACTGCTTATTTGAGGATAGGTAAACAGAATATATGTTTCACACTCCTGTTGTTATCCAAGTATATGACCAGTTAACCAATATATTTATATGGCTAGAATTACTTTAATTACTTTATAGCCAAAAGTCTTGTATAAATTAATTTATTTATGGATATAGTGATACTAAGATATGAAATGAGCAGCATGCCAATGAGAAAAATGCATTTTCCTATTATGGCAAATTTTTAACACATATTCAACTAAAATAGGAAAACCAAAACATTATCATATTAAAAAAACACATTATCACATCTTACTTTAGGTAATAGGTAATAGGTTTAGGTAATAAGCCATTGTTTTGTTTTGCTTTATTTTTCTGTATAAAAACTAACAAAATTGACATGGGAAAGAAAAGCAAACCACAAACTTAAAATATTGTTAAGGAAAATATTTTTGAATGCTATATATGAAGTAATAACAAAACACATCACTTGGGATTAGACGTTTTCTGGCAGTTCTCAGCTTAGAAGTTACTTTATTACTTACACCTGAAACTACTGTAACACTGTATGTTAACTGGAATTAAAATAAAAACTTAAAAAAAAAGTTACTCTGTTACTGCCAAAAAGCCAGTGCTAGTCTATGAAGTCTTGTCCATCATCACCATTATCACAAAACAGGGAAGGCAATTTGGAATAGGAAGTTGCAGCAGACATTTTACATAATTGGAAAAGAATTACAAGTCCTTAGTTCCAGAATTTGCACAAAACTGTCTAGGAAATAACAGAAAGATAACATAGCCAGAGCCAAATAAATTTGGCCAAGACTTTGTACTTTGAAAACTGAACTTGACAAAGTTATAGAGACCATACAAATGTTCTAGGATAACTGATTGCAGAAAATTATTCCATATGGATCAATTGGGCAAAGGAAAAAAGTAAAAATAACCAAAGCAAGACATTTTGATTTAAAGCACATTTTTATTTATTCATCATACACTATAAATATAAATTTCCAGAATATAAATATATGAATATATTTATTTATAAAGTATCATATTAGGATGATATTTGTATATCATATACATAATTATTATAAATAGAACTGTCTATATTATAGTTACTACAGAATCAGAAAACTTATTATTCCCCAAATGATATTGGATAGGTCTCTACTGAATTTCAGATCTACATATCAAATTCACTTTGGACAGGGAGACCATAATTGTCCAGCCACTTTAGCTTAGTTTTTCATAACTGGAATCATTTCCTAGGCGAGCAATTAGCAAACTTTTTGTCTGTAAAATGCCAGATGGTAAATATTTTTTTATATTGCAGGCCAAATGGTCGCTCTCATAAGTGCTCAACTCTGATGTTGTAGTGCAGAGACAGTGAAAGACAACATGTAAATGAATGACACTGGCTGTGTTCCAATAAAACTTTATTAATAAAAACTAGTGTTAGTCTGGATTTGGTCCACAGACCACAGTTTGCCAACTCCTATCTTATAGAGATGGTTCTGCACAGTGGAAAAACAATCAACCTCCTGCAACAGAAAATTTAAATATCTTTAGTGAGGATTTGGTCCTATTTCTCCCTGCATCCAACTCTTTCAGTCACTCCCATGCGACTCCATTATGCTTGTCTACTTGTATGTCCTATGCATATCCAAACCAGAATTGTGGCTTTCGTGTTGTACTTCTCTTTCTTCTTATCCCGTATCTTCAGTATTTTTTTACATGTATAGGGAAGTTATCCTTTTACAACATAAAACATGCACTCATCTCTCCATCCCCTTTGTGACATTCCTGGTATATTTAACAAATGAACCATATTAACATCTTTGCACCTTCTATATTCTCTATTCTCTCTATTCCCATTGCCATACACTTTGCTTTTACGTGAAGTATCTAATCTCTTGAATCTCACTTTCAAAACCCTTCATAATCTGAATCTCGTCCGGTGTCAACCATAGAAATCAGATCCACATAACACTAAACAACTTATAGTATTCATAAAACATTCTTTTCTATACCCAGGGATTTGTTCCAGGTTGTCCTGAGAATCCCTGCCCCCAAATTTCTTCATACTCTGGACAACAGTCATGCACCTTTTAATAAAGAGCTCCAAGAAGCTTGTAAATATTTGATGGCTAGGATCCATATTGTGAATGTATGTGTTACAAAAATCTGAGTTCAATAGTGCAATGTTGGTTTGATTCTTAAAAATTGATCAGTTTTACTTTGAAGTATTCTTTCACAGCATTGTAAGGAGTGATTACATGATTTGGAGACACTAAGTGACAACTGATGTCAAGAATGAATGGAGAGGCAGCAAAGCATCTGACATCATAGCCATCAGAAAAAAAAAGAATAAATATTTTTAGTCATTAATTCAAGCAGACATATAAACCAATCTGCAAGACACAATAGAGTCTTTCAATTCATACTGAAGGTATCTTTACATATCATACTGAAAATTATTTGTAATGCTTTGCTTTTTTCCTCTTGGTATTTGGTTTTGTGAATTTGAATTTAAGGAGCGAGCTAATGCCTTCATACCTGGACTTGGTTAGATGGTACAGTGATTTATTCCACCTTCTGACAATTCCCTCACCTGATCTCCTTAAACCTATGTTGAAAACTTATGAAAAGAGTATTTTCAGGGAAAGTTTTTGAAGATAAAAGTTGTCTAGATATTCACATCACTAGAGAATTTATTTTGTTTGCATTAGCCTTGCTTTCTTGATATTATCAAGAAATAACATAGGATCCTAACAGAAATGGTATAATGTCTGTTTATACATTATTAAAGAAACATTAAAAAAATAGTATATCTATTTTCATTCTATAAACGCATAAATTCAGTAAATCATTGAGATGCAAAAACATTAATTAAATAAAATATTTGGCATTCTTACTCTTTTGTGAAGTTTGCAAAATAGGATAACTTCTTTTTATAAACAAGGGAGAAAACATGCAGCATAAATGGCTACATTTCACAGATGCAAATTCAAAATATGTATTTTATTCTCCTTCATTAAAAAAAGCTATGTGTGATAGAACAATGAGCGGATCACAGATTGATCCAAGGCAAAAATTAACCAGTCAAGATCCACATATTTCTAATAAGGGCTAGAAGCACAGTTTAAAAATATAAATACCTGTAAACTTTTGGGAAATTACATAATTTATAACATCAACTATTTACTTACCCTCTGTATCTGTTTTCCCTTTCTCCATAGTAAAAGAAATCTAAATTTTTATAGGTTTTACCATAAAGAATATATGTGTCACCTTCCCTTGATACTTGCATTTGTCACGCCACTCAATTATGTCCAATGAGAAATAAGCATATATGTCATGTGGATGTTTTGTTGGACTTATAGTATCTAGCTTGCATGTGATCATCATCCATTTCTTTAATTCTTATTATTGCCATTGTTCTTTTCCTCCCATTCGCTTTGTTTTCCTCCTTTATTCTCTTTTTTCCCTTAAGATCTTAAAGAAAACAGTAATGAAAATCTACCATGACACAAAAATGCAGTATTTTGAGAGCCTTGGTAACTACCCAACATAACTGATTGAAACACATTATGATAAAAGTTGGCTACCTTTTCAGGTTTATTGGTCTGTTGGACACTTTCTTTAGGAAAATTTTTTTTAAATTTTTTTAAATTTTTATTTACTTTTGAGAGAGAGAGAGAGAGAGAGAGAGAGAGAGAGAAAAGGCCAGAGAGAGAGGAAGTCACAGAATCCGAAACAGGCTCCAGGCTCTGAGGTGTCAGCACAGAGCCCGACGCGGGGCTCGAACCTAAGGAACCGCGAGATCATGACCTGAGCCGAAGTCGGACGCTTAACCAACTGAGCCACCCAGGCACCCCAGGAAAATATTTTTTAAGTCATTTGATTTATTTTCCCCATAGATATCTCTCCTTGAATTTTCTGTATTAACTAAGATAATTTCTTTATGTATTCATGATTATATTACTTAATAATTTATGTTTTGCAGTATCTTCTGTCCATCTGTATCCTGTCATATTTTGTGATGCCTTTTTTTTTAGAGTATGTCAAACAGCTTTGTATTGTTTGATAATTGAAAAAACATAGAGTGGCATGAGATTTCATGTAAATGTGACCTAGTCCTACACGAGAGAAAACTATGATTCTTTAACTTAAGTTGTAATATATAATAATTTGACATGATTTGATCAATGAGCAAGCATGATATGGGGATTGAGTGTAAAAGTGTGGTTCAAGTGTTTAATCACACACTTCAGTCTGTGTGATTGAAGTGCAAAATACATTGTAATTTAGTCAGTAATACTGCTGGGTTTTTTGACAAGGATTTTCATTCGTTTTTTTGAGGTTCAGTGTAGAAAGTCTTTCTGTGTCTGTTTTTCTCCTTGAATCCAGAGAAGAGACTGCATAGCTGGCCCTTGTTAATGATGTGGAATGTGATTCAGGTACTTGTTCTTTCCTGCACTCTCTTGAGTTATTAAGTCCACCATCAGTATTCTCCTTTGTTGTTGTTGTTTGTGGTTTTTTTTGTTTGTTTTTTGTCTTTTTGGGTCATCATTTATCACAGAGATACTTATTGTGGATTTAATCATAGTCCATCTGAGACAGTATCTTCAGCCTTATGAAATTCAAATGAACAGAGATGTGTTTTTGGCACAAATTGATAGAGTTTCAACATTTCTGTAATAAATACATACTCAATCATATATTGCTGAGTTGTAAGAAATGTATTTCCAATAAGCGGTATCTACTAGGTTTAACAACGGTATAATAGTTACCTGTCCATTACATGGTAGTCAAAGCTAAAAAATGTATTTTTCTTAATCAACTGGCATTTCGGATAATGTAACATAACTGCCATATGAAATCCAAATTTCGAGACTGCCCACTTTATAGACTTGCTCTTGAGTCTCATTCATGAAATCAAGGTGTCAGCAATTGGCCATTATAAAAAGGATGTGACCATCAAAGAGCTAGAATTTTTTATTTTCTCTTACACCTTCTCAGATTTTCTCTTTTAATTCTTACTTTTCTTTTACTTAGTGTGGATTTCTTTCTTTAATTTTATTTATTTAAATTCAAGTTAGTTAACATACAGTGTAGTATTGGTTTCAGAAGTAGAACCCAGTGATTCCTCACTTACATATAACACCCAGTGCTTACACCACTTACCTATAACACCCACCTTCCCTCCAGCAGCCCACAGTGTGTTCTCCACACTTAAGAGTGTCTTATGTGTTGCGTCCCTCAATGTTTTTATCTTATTTTTCCTTCCCTTCCCCTATGTTCATCTGTTGTGTTTCTTAAATTCCACATGTGAATGAAATCATATATTTGTCTTTCTCTGCCCAACTTATTTCATTTAGCATAATATACTCTAGTTCTATTCATGTTGTTGCAAATGGCAAGATTTCATTCTTTTTCATCACCGAGTAGCATTCCATTCTATATATATACTACCTCTTCTTCATCCATTCGTCAGTTGATGGACATTTGGGCTCTTTTGATAATTTGGCTATTGTTGATAGCACTGCTAGAAACATTGGGGTGCATGTGCCCTTCAAATCAGCATTTTCTCATCCTTTGAATAAATGCCTAGTAGTGCAATTGCTGTATTGTAGCTTGGCTCTAGTTTTGATTATTTGAGGACCCTCCAAACTGTTTTCTAGAGTGGCTGCACCAGTTTGCATTCCCACCAATAGTACAAAAGTGTTCCCCTTTCTCCAAATCCTTGCCAACCTTTGTTATTTCCTGAGTTGTTAATTTTAGCCATTCTGACAGGTGTGAGGTGGTATCTCATTGTAGTTTTGATTTGTATTTCCCTGATGATGAGTGAATTTGAGCATCTTTTCATGTGTCGGTTGGCCATTTGGATGTCTTCTTTGGAAAAGTGTCTGTTCATGTCTTCTGCCCATTTTTTAATTGGATTATTTGTGAGGTGTTGAGTTTGATAAGAACTTTACAGACTTTGTATACTAACAAACCTTTATCTGATACGTAATTTGCAAATATCTTCTCCCATCCCATTGGTTGCTTTTAGTTTTGATGATTGTGTCCTTTGCTGTGCAGAAGCTTTTTATCTTGATGAGGTCACAGTAGTTCAATTTTGCTTTTGTTTTCCTTGTCTTATGGGATATATCTAGTAAGAAGTTGATGTGGCCAACATCAAAGAAGTTGTGGCCTGTGTTCTCCTCTAAGATTTTGATGGTTTCCTACCTCACTTGTAGGTTTCATCCATTTTGAATTTATTTGTGTATATGGTATGAGAAAACTGTCCACTTTCATTCTTTTCATGTCACTGTCCAGTTTTCCCAGCACCATTTGCTGAAGAGACTGTGTTTTTTCCAGTAGATACTCTTTCCTGCTTTGTTGAAGATTAGTTGACCATATAGTTGTGAGTTCATATAAAATGTGATTCACATTCATCTCTTGATTGTCGAAGTCATTACTTTTAATGTAGTTCGTTTATCAATCATTTTGTTTGTGATTTTTTTGTGTCTTATTAAATAAACCATCCCCCCAAAATGCAAAATCATGAATATCTCACAGCTTATAGTCTAAAACCTCGATCGTTTTGCACTTTAAAATTTGGTACATCAACCTAACTACCTTACATCTAAATACTGTTTAGTTCCTAACAAATTTCTATAAATTCCTTTGGCTTTTTTCCATATCCACTCTTATCACCTGTTTATAATTTTTTTCCCCACTGCTTTCCTTAAATCTTTCAAAAATTTTTTTTTGGCTTACTATTCTGACAGGACTCAAGTGCAATGTTGAATATTATTAGTGGTTGTGGGAATCCTTTTTTTACTCCTAATATTTAAAAATTTTTAAAAATTTTCCATTTGGATTTTTTATTTGTCCTTTGTGAGAATATTGGACCCAATAGCCTAGTCTGCCAATGTGAAAGCAAATATTAAGCCTCCTTTATCTTTTAGGTGAAAGTAATTTCCCCTTCAGTAATTACAACTTTTAATAGAACAGTTACAGTATGCCTTTTGTCCTACTCATGAGACTGAGTTCCATTTAAAATCATCTTTTCATGATAAAATATAGTAATAGTTACAGATGGACAGATATTAATTAAATACTTGTTATCTACTCACAGAGTATTAGGTGCTGTGGAAATACACAAAGTTTTAAGATTCGTTTACTGATCTGGGGGATGCTGAAAATCATGCAAGCATCCCGAATAATAGAATTAAAGATTGATAGATTTCTTGATACTGTTATTGACAACGCATAAGCATGTAACTTCCTCCACCCCGAGCCACCCCCCCACACACAGTGGTAAAATATGATTAGTAACTAGTATTATTATATAACAAATCACTTAAATATATTTCTGTGATTCCAAGGTGATATTTTAAAAAATATCTTTAGTAAAATATTTACCCATTCATCAGCATGTTAGACTAATTAGAAGAGTAAGAAAGTAATACTTGCAGAGCAGTGATATTTCTCCTGTTAAGACGCTTTAAATTTAAAACATCAAGAAGGATACAGAGTTGATCATCTTCATCTCCTATAATTGTATATGCATTGTGAGTTTATAAATCATTTTGAGTAAAAAAAATGGTTTTTATCTGACAGAGAAAGGATGTTCACATATTCTTTTAGTGTTCTAAAAAAGGTTATTTCATTTTTAAGATTTTGAAATATTTACTCTAGTGAAAATAGTATATATATTTGCCATTGAATTTGATGGCTTTTGGAAAATCTATCTTCAGAGGATAGACAGCTTAAAATGAGTAAGTAAATTTTACATAGATTTGACTGCTTAGATCTGTTGCCATGAAGAGGAGGGAAGAGGATGTGATAGAAAAGACAAAAGTAAATAATTATGTAGCTTTCTTTTAAGTTTGTAAAAAACAGATAATTTTAAAATATGTATGCAAACACTCACACAAATGAAAATTCCATGTTCAGTGAACAACAAAGTGTCTACTAACAAAGACTCAAAAATATTTATACAGTATATACTTTCAGTCCCACACATCTTTAATATTATAGCATGAAGTGCAAATGCATAACAATGGTTAATATATCCCTGCAGTTATTTGCATTATGTGACTATTATTCTGTACTTTGAGTTATTTAGTGCATAATTATAAATGTAAATTAGCAATCAAAAAGTTACAACCACAGGAGCTATGTCTTATGCAACTTTCCCTGAATGATTTTGAATATGTATTTGTTTCAAAGAAAAAGATAATCCAATAAATTTTTTATGATCACTCACTTGACTACTATAAAATTATAGAAAACAATATGGAAATATGCAATAAATTTCTGGTTCAGAAAGTGCAAACTTCAATATCTATAGTATATTATGCCATAATATTTAATTCTAATGTAAACCTGAAGTTTAAAATTATTATAAATTATAACAAAAAATTATGAAAATTCTATGGTGAGAATTTTAGAAGTAGAATCTATCCTGTTTATTTTAATGTTGTAAGAGTAATACAGATGAACTGTAAAAAATTGAAAATACAAATATATGAAGAAAACAGGAAAAGCAGTTATCTATGGTCCTAGGTCAGAGAGAACACTTAATATTTTAGTCTGTGCCTTTATCGTTTTCATATATATGAATACAGATGTGTACAGATATGTATATGAATACATATACTTGCATATTTACTTGTATATGCTTGTATATGTTTTCAATATAAATATATTTCCAAGTCTTAATGTGTCATTTAATGGATGAATAGTATATACTTTATGAATGCAACATTTTCATTCTTAATATCTAATATTATTTCTAAATGTGAAAAGCAAGCATGATGCCAAAAATATCAGGTATGGCATATTTTAGAAGAGCCCTGCGTGGAAAATAAGGACAATTTCATTTATATCTCAGCTTTGTTTTTCCTAGTGCATTTCACTCATTTTAAGAATCACTTTTTGTTTTTCTGTTGCTCTGATTTTAAGTTGTAGTGGTCAATTGCTATCACCAAGGAAATGGTCAACTCCTTCAGTGTACATTATACTTTATATAAATGGCTTCTAGGCAGGTCTGGTGCAGAATAATAGAGAACTCTTTGAGAAACGCTGTGGTGGCTATACCCAGAAGGCACAGCAAATGATGCTATATGATAAAACACAGATTTTAGAAATCCTGAATTGAAAAGCATTTTGGAAGATACAGTTACTGAATGTAAAGAATATTTTAGGTCTACTCTAAACAGTTTAATTTGCATGTATTTTCTTCTTCATAGAGTTACAAGTGATACATCATAAAAATCTATTCTAAAGGACTCCATTTTTCAGTGAATATTTAATGAAAATTGTAAGTGTTACAACAGTATTGTGAAATAGTTTGACAGTATTATGTTTTCCCTAGTGATATATAAAATGATGATTTATCTCATAACCAGCAGAGTCTCGGATTTAATGAATTTTAGATAATTGTGTAATCTAGGACATTTCATCTGTCTAAATAAAGGGTTGATCAAATGACACATGTCAGAATTATTTCATCAGCTTCTTCTGATCAAGGAGACAGAACTTTTGCCCTCCGGAGATTTACATGTCACTGAGGGTTTTCATCTGGTTCTCATTAATCTTAAATAAAAATGTCCTCAATATTATTACATTTGAAACATAAACACACACACACACATACACACACGCGTGCACACTCACACACGGACACACATCATACATATGTTTGACACACTCAAACATATACATGTTTCTACTTTTTTGTACCTAACACCTCTGCTCCTCTTATCTCATTTACTCATCAAAACACCAAAACCTGTCGTATAATTTCAGTGTTTTAATGTAAGTGATCTCATTTAGTTCACTAGTGACTATGTGCTATCTCTTGTGGGCAATTGTCAGTCCTCATGACATTCTCTCTACAGCATTTGAGATTGCTGATCATTGCGGGTTTCAGAACAGGAAGTTTTATTATCTTTATTTTAGTTTTCCAGGAACTCTGTTCTCTTCTTACAACTCTTGCTTTCATATCTTGCTTACGTAACTCACGGTTAAGGAGTTTTCTTCCGCCTTTTGCCTCTTCCATGTTGGTGCCCCATAGAGCTGTCTTCAGCTCTGCTGTCTACTCAGGCTACATTGTTTTCATCACACCTGCCTGCTTAAGCTTCAGTAACCTCACAGCAGGATGGTTTATAAATCTGCATCTTCTCCAATCTAAGATATCCAACATTTTCTACACAACTGTTATAGAACACTCACAAGCCTCTTTAATTACCTTCCTTTTCCTATCTGCTTTTGCTTCTATATTCTTAGGACAATATTGTCCTCTGCCCTGGGCAAGGGTGGCAACTGCCCCGATCCCATGTTTTAAAGGGTGCCACCTTTCAGAAAAAAACACATATAAAAAATTTATGAAATACCACTTGGGCACCTCAGCCAACTGGGAGATTGCTAGTACAGGTTCTGGTACAGGGCAACCTGTGAACCTAAGTATTCTGTTTTGTGATTAACATGATCAGGGGTGCAAACGCTTCTCCACATTCTTTTTCTGTGCACTGAAGGTTTGTGGGCTGTCGATATACAATACTTCTTTAGGGTACCAGGAGGACATCTGTTCAGACTGCAGAAATGCACGGCCTTCCTACCCCAAGCGCCACATCACAAATATCTAGGATTTTACCCTAATCTTGAGCTTTTTAAAATTTTTGATTTAATTTTGTCTTCTTTCTAGGAAATGGAATTTTTATTGGAATTATATAATAGTTTTTCTTTTCTCTCTTCTTTCATTCAAATTTTGTGGGTTTATAATACTCCTGAAAATGGTTTCTTACACTAGTCATTTATTTTCATTATTATGATTGTTTGGTGAATTTTTGTTTTGCTTGTTTATTTTACCAAGTGCTGAGAGTAGTGTTAGTGTTAACATCTCCTGCTTTGTGAATCTGCTTATTTCTCCTTGTAGCTTTGTTGAAATATGCTTCACACATTTTGAGATCATATTGCTAGAGGTGTGCAAATTTAAAGCATGTACGTATTCCTAGAAATCTTAAACTTTTTATCAATACGAAGTCACTCTAATTATTCTCCCCTTTAGGCTATGTTGTCTGTTACCAATATAGTTACAGAACCTTCCCTTTACTCACTTTTGCAAAGTCTATCTTTTTCCCATTATTCAAAGGTAAAATTTCTGTATATCTTTTACATGCCACAGCCAGTGTATAGCTTTTTTTCTTAAGTTTATTTATTTTGAAAGAGAGAGAAAGAAAGCAGGAGAGAGGGGCAGAGGGAGAGAGAATCCCAAGCAGGCTCCACACTCAGAGTCCGAGCTGGTGCTTGATCTCACGAACCAAGACCACGACCTGAGCTGAAATCAAGAGTCAGATGTTGTCTTTTAAATAGATCACTCAGTGCATACATGCTTAATGTCATTTCAGATATGTTTGATTTAAATCTGTCTTTTTATGTGCCTTCTAATTGTCCTTTTGTTTATGTTCTAATTTTCATTAATAAATTTTTTTAATGTTTATTTATTTTTGACAGAGAGAGAGAAAGACAGAGTGTGAGCAGGAGAGGACAGAGAGAGAGAGGGAGGCACAGAATCTGAGTCAGGCTCCAGGCTCCAAGCTGTCAGCACAGAGCCCGATGTGGGGCTCGAACTCATGAACCATGAGATCATGATCTGGGCTGAAGTCGGACACCTAACTGACTGATCCACCCAGGCGCCCCTCTAATTTTCATTTTTTAAAGAACAAAGTTTGGCTTTTAAAGAACAAAGTTTGCATTTCAAAATTTACTCTCTCATTTTATTATTTTACTTCCATTAGTTTATAAGTTATGTACTGTTTCCAACATTCTAGTGGTTGTCATAAAACAGGGTTCAGCAAGCTGTTCTGGCTCACTATAAACATATCCTGCCATGCCAGTCATTTACATATTGTCTTTGGCTGTTTTTGCACTAATATGGCAGAGCTGAATAGTTGTCAAAGGAACTGTGTGGCCCATAAAGATGGAAATATTTACAATCTGTCCCTTTATAGAAAAAGTTTGTCTAGCCCTCCCATAGAAAATAAAATATCAATTTCTAATGTGACTGCTGTTCCATGCAAGATAGTTACAGGGGTCAGTTATAGTCACTTGCTTAAAACAACTAAAAAAGTCAGACAAAAATAGAGGGAAAACAAAAGTTTTTAAGGCACTGAACATTAGGCAAGAAAAGAAAATGATCCCTCAGAGATGAAAAACAAATGAAATGAGCCCTGTGCTGTGGCAATTTAATGCCCAGACTGAATTTCCAGACTATGAAGGAGAGAGGGTAGATTCAGGCAGAGACTAAATTTCAACAATATTTCTTCAACCATTCCTTTCACTTCTGTTTCTCCTGTCTCCCCGATTACCAGCCATGCCTTACTTTCCCCCATAACCTCCCAACACAAACTTTTAATAGACAGCTTCTTTTTTTAAATGTTTATTTATTTTTTGAGAGAGAGAGAGAGAACACAAGCAGGGAAGGGGCAGAGAGAGAGAGACACACAGAATCTGAAGCAGTCTCTGAAAAACGTGGGGCTCAAACACATGAACCGGGAGATCATGACCTGAACCAAAGTCAGATGCTTAACTGACTGAGCCACCCAGGTGCCCAAGATAGCTTTTAATCTCTCCACTTGTCTTCTCAAAAGTTGGTTGGTTTAGTCTTGCTGTTACTCGTTGTTTTTGTCGGTCCCTGAAAACCATGTTTCCATGTTCTTTAATTTCTCCTGGGCTGATCTTGGAAGTGAGACTCAACCAGTCTGTGTGAATGATCTTAGAAGAACCGTAACCCCTTTTTACTTTCTTGTTTATTCCAATATAACCTTCTTATTTCTTATTGATTCAGCTCTTGACCTATGTCAATGTCTTACTACTTACTACTCCTTGTCTTCAGTGCATTACTTCATTAACATCCTTGACACTTGAGTGCTCTATCTAGTACAAAGTTTAATTAATTATGACCATCTTTCTGCTCAAAAACTTTTTTTTTTTTAATTTTTTTTTTCAACGTTTTTTATTTATTTTTGGGACAGAGAGAGACAGACAGAGCATGAACGGGGGAGGGGCAGAGAGAGGGAGACACAGAATCGGAAACAGGCTCCAGGCTCTGAGCCATCAGCCCAGAGCCCGACGCGGGGCTCGAACTCACGGACCGCGAGATCGTGACCTGGCTGAAGTCGGACGCTTAACCGACTGCGCCACCCAGGCGCCCCTCTGCTCAAAAACTTTTAAGAAAGATCCATATACTATAGGATGAGTTAATTCAGATGCATGGAAAACTAATCCTATCATGATCTTTTAGGGTCTATCAGAGGATGGCTATCAAATGAACACTTAGGGGCACCTGGGTGGCTCAGCCAGGTTAGTGTCCAACTTCGGCTCAGGTCATGATCTCGCGGTAGTGAGTTCGAGCCCTGCGCCGGGATCTGTGCTGATAGATAAGAGCCTGGAGCCTGCCTCGGATTCTGTGTCTCCCTCTCTCTCTGCCCTTCTCCCAGTCGCGCTCTGTCTCTCTCTCAAAAATAAACATTGAAAAAAAAAACTTACGTGTATGTGTTCTGAAACTGTTTTACCATTTTTAATGCTTATAACCTATAAAGCAACGTAAATATTCAAAACACCATAATGTAAAATCACTGCCTAATGACTAATTTAATTATCAACATGAATTGAATCTCTAGTTTACAACATTTATGTATAGTAAACATATGAATGATAACTTTCATTGTCCTAATAATATCTGCTAATTTAGGTAATTGTTCATTAGAATAGCTCTACTCACTTAGTCTAATATATAAGGTTTTATTATACAAATGCAAAACTGTAATATGCCTATATTATAATTACATAATTTTAAAGCTATTTTCTTAACACATAAAAGAGATGGCAACAGCATCAATTCATCACATTTATTTTCAACTATGAAATTAAATTTTATGGAAAATAATAATATAACAAAAAGATGTTTCCTCCTTTGTACTTGAGTTTATGCACTGTCTTATACTATTAACCTCAAAAATCAGTCTTGTTACCAATAAAAGAGAAATGATAATCCTTGATATAGAAGCAGAAAATCAGTTACAGACATGAAAATAAAATATCCATATTTGTATAAAAAGCATTCTTTCTCAAACTTTGGTCCAAACATTATCAAATAGACAAGAAATGTGTTTTTCTCAAACAGACACAAAGGTCACATATATATTTTTGTATAATTAAATAAAAGTATTTGTCAAATCCAGAACTTTTAGGTTAAACCAATGGAGACAGCAAGTTTACTGTTGGTATATTTTTGGTCTATTTTTATCTGGATCTTTCAGCTGTGTCAGAAAAAGTGCATGAAATCAGCCATTACATTACTTAAATTAGGTGTTCCAGAGAACATTAAGGAATAAAAGGATACATTTAAAACCTATACTATGAAGACATTTTTGCAGTTGTTGCAGTGTTTCTTTATGATGCTGAAAATCATTTAAGCAAGTAAAACAAAATAATACATTCGAAAAATCTTTTAAATAACTCTTAGGTGAGTTTTAAAATACGGTTACTAAGATATTTCCTCCTGATACTGCAATTTGAATATAAAATTTTTGATATGTGCCTAATTTTTGTATTTTGCATCTTTTCCTTTAGGTTTTTATCCATTACAGCCACTCATTTGCAATCACTATTTTCCAAAGAAGCACTAAAATGGCTCCCAATTTTGAAAAGGATCTTTCAAATTAACAAGTGTATTAAAAGTTATATTATTTGAGTTAACTGAGGAGATTGAAGTAATAAAAATAGTGGCAAATCATAAGGGGAAAAAGAGAAAACTAATGATAAAAGGAGACAGGAAGTAGGAAAGTGCTCAAAACTAATGAGATTCAAACAGATAAAGCAGGCAATTATAGGACTCAGTGAAAGCATATATCATCATTAATTTCAACTTTGTCCAACTGTTATCCACTCACTCAAGCTGTCATTTTCTTCTTCTGGATGTTTGCATTGCTCACATTCTGGAAAAAGCTATATGGCTAGCTTCATGAAGAGTTAGCATTTCAATGTCTGTAAAGCTAATCATTGTATCCCCGGTACCTACTGAACTCTTCTCTACAGATAAACTCTACCACTTTCCTGTTTCCTCATCTCTTTTCTCCACTATTTCAAAATAAACAAAAAGTCAAGTGAGATAATCTTTTGTATAAGTCAAGTGAAATAATGATAATCAGCACACTTACTATATCATATGTTTTTTTATTATGAACTATATATTTTAAAATCTAAATTGAAAGATTGTTGATGAATTGATGGTTTAAACTTGTATTTTATGCTTCGGCTTCATTTGTCTCTGACATTATGATAGGCATAAAAATGGTTCAAAACTAATAAAATATAAGAATTAGAATTCAGAGATGACCTCTAACGGAAATGCCTTCATTTTATGTGGATGTTACATGAGCAACCAAACACCCAGAGAGTAGAGATGAAATGCTCAAGATCGCACATTTAGGCAGTGTTAGGGTAGAGAATGCAACCTACATTTTCTTATTCTCAACAGTTATTCATGAAGTACCTAAGACTCTATTTCCCTAAGGGCTAGACCACAATAACTGTCTTAGGTAGTTTACAACAATGCTTGTTCCAAATGCCCCCTCGCCAGTACTGGTAGTCTTCATGACTGAAAAGGAAAATAGGATAAAGAAGGAAGAACAGAGAGCATAAATGAATCATATCCTCCTTCTCAATCCTTTCATCCCTCTGCTGATTTCTCTGTACCTAGATGTTGAGATGAAATGATACTCCAACGTCATTTTGCTTTATCACCTCTTTTGTGGCACTGCCCTTGAACTATTTCTGATAATTTCCTCTGTTGAATGACTGCCTTCAATATGGCAGTCTTGACCCAGAGATTGCCTCGTTTAGGGTCTTTAGTATTCAAAGTAATTTTGGTTGGACACACAGGAGGTATCAGAAACTCAGCATCCTGTGAGTGTTGTAAATGGGGAAGGGAAAAGAACTGTCATTTAAGAAGTATCTATGGATTTTTAATGATTCTGCTAAACACTGTCATTGATTCATTCCTTGAATTATAACAGTCCTCAAAGGAGAATTATTATGACTTTCAATGTCAAGGGAGGAACAAAGCATTAAAGAGATAAGACAGTAGTCTTCTTACTTAAGGCTACGGAGTTTATAGATTAGGTATTACTATTGTTCTTCTTCATTGTTAATTTTGCTAAAAACCTAATGTTCTTTGTATTATACCATTAGGGATGCTTGCTAATAAAAAGAATTATGAAGAAATTTGAGCCTTTTGCCATGGGACAAAGGAGTCAGAAATGAAAGAATTCTAGTTAATGGGGAGTAAGAAATAGAAGTTTGCATTTTATTTCATCTGGATTGGCATCAGTTTTAGGTATGAGTGTGTGATATGAAGGCCATAAAGATACAAGGAGAGTAAATACATATCGAGAAAACCAATAATAAGAGATCATTAAAAGGTTTTAAAATAATCTATCTCAAAGTTAAAAGAATATTAAAAAATATTTAAACAGCCAAAACTGAGAATGTGGCATGGGTGAGGCATAATTTTGATCGACAAAAACCCAATCTTTAATTTAAAGAAATTGTTAGATTAGTTAAGGTCTGTTTAATTGTACTGAACAGAGAAGAGAATTTGAGGCAGTTTACAAAGAAAGAGGACTCAGACAAGAACAAGATAAAATAGGAACCTAGAAATTTACACAGCCAGTCTGGTTTAGGGTTTTATCCGTACCTTACTTACTAAGAAATAGTAAACGTTTTAAACAGATAAAATAAGAGATTGCCATTTTAGTGCAGGAGAATGTGCATGTTTATACAAGAAAGTGACTCTACCTGATATAAAATGTTAGAGTTTTAAAAATAATAATCTTAAATTCAACCTGGAAAAATTGTCATTGTAAAGTTGCAGGCAGTTTTACCACCTCAGAAGGAAAGGTTTGAATTTGTCTCTGCAGAAGGTTATCATATGGTTAAGAAAATCAAAAGATATGTCCCCCAAAATAATGCAAGTATATTATAAGAAGAGATTCTGTCAGAGGCAAGAAATGAAAGAAACACGATCAAACGAGCTGGTAAAGTCTAGAAGATTTCTGTCCAATATATATTTATCTATGTTAACTAAAAATGATGAACAGTTAATTTCCTAAGATGAGCTCTGCCATTTATAATTGATATTTTAATTATGTTCTAGAATTCCCATGTTAAAGCAAAAAAAAAATCTCATTATTTCTTAGAAAACATATTGGATCAATTGACTCTAAATAGCACTTTTGTCTAATGTGCTGATTCCTCACTTGGTTAGACTTTATAATAGAGGAAAGAAGTAACATCCTATACAGAGCTGTTAAATATATATGCAAACTAAAATGTGTATGCATGCTAATATTTTAAATTTCACTTTGTGAGTAACTATATGTATAATAGTAAGGGCATTACATGGCTGCTCAGTTTTTACTGCTTGTCTCCTTGACTAGCTGTGAGCCTATTCTTGTTAAAAGGAGGAAGTAATACATCCTATAGTAATCACTGATTGAAAACCCTGCTTGTGTAATACACTGGTATTTCAAAATTTGTCAAAAACTAAGTCAAAACTAACAGGCAGTAATAGTAACAAAATATTTCACACATCCATTTTAGGTGAATGTACCTTTATTTTTTGTACCTTTGTTTTCACTACAAGAGTAAGAACAATATGAGTCTAATTAAAAGTAGTGTCACGTTAAAAAAAAAAGTAGTTTCACATTATTACTAAAATTTTTATTAAGCCCAAGTAGTGTACTATTTCCAATCAACAGAAGTAATTTTGAATGTCAGACTAATGAAGATTTAATGAGAACAAAAAAATGGTCCTAAAATAATACTTGACTATAATTATTATCATGTACTCTATTTTATAGTGTGATTATATTAGCACATTCAAAACATTTGGATCTCACCTTGTAACTTGAGATATGTAGAAAAGCTTTTCCATTTAGTGTCGGTGTATAATCTTTCTAGTATCTTTTATTTCTAGTATTGCCTGCACTAAGTATATTAAAATCAGAAAGGCACATACAATTGGGGCACCTGGGTGGCTCAGTTGGTTAAGCATGCGACTTTGGCTCAGGTCATGGTCTCCTGGTTCCAGGGTTTACGCCCCCACATCAGGCTCTCTGCTCTCAGGGTAGAGCCTGCTTCAGATCCTGTGCACCCCTCTGTCTCTGCGCCTCCCCTGCACTCTCTCTTTTTCTCTCAAAAATAAATAAACATTAAAAAAAGAGAAAAGCACATGCAATTAATATCAATGATTTTTAAATCATTTTTAGTAAGGGAAGATGATCAGAGAGTAAGTACCAGTGCTGGAAAAATACGGCTTGGGGATATAAATATCAATTTACTAGAGATCTAAACAGAAAGAACTATGCAGATATCATTTTCCATCCTTTCCAGAACTTATCAGGCTATGTGACAGAAGCCTGGATGTATCGTGTGGACAATTTCTATAGAGACCCTTCTCTGTGATGGATGCATCAATGTGAGGAAAAGATTGAAAGCATAGAATAGATAAGTACTATTCTAGTGTCAGATGAATGAAGGATAAAAGAAAAAATGAAGACATTTCAATATTAATAAAACAGCCCTTTTTGGGAAGAGAATGTCCTATTGAATATTCATTTCAAAAGAAATAAATGGCCAGGGCTGCAAGAGCAGAACATAATCTCACAATTCTTGTTGGCAATTCAGAATTTAAATTAGGGTTTGAATATCATTCTCAAAGTCCAGGAACATTAAATGATAAAGCAAAGTAGCATTTACGGAGATGTAGTACAGAAAAACCTGGGTTAAAATAAGAACATCCTAAGCTATCTAAGTTCATTTATCTCTAGAATGTGATTTATAATAATACTTAAATCTGAGAGATCTTATGAGGATTATGAAAGTAGTAAAATTAATAATATTTGGAGTTCAATACATTATTATTTGTTCATTAATTATTCATTTTACCCTTGGACGATGTCTTTAGGTGATTTACTCTAACTTTACAATTTTAAGGAAGAAACTGCGGCCAGCTCAAAGTAACAAAACCAAAATGACTCACTGTATTTTATGATTGTGATCTGCCCATTACTGTGGATAAAGATTTTAAGTATTTTAAAAATATGCTTTATTTAAGTTATTCATTTAATTATGTTAAAATTATTTTTATCCAAAATATTAGAGGTATCATCACTATTTAATATTTTCCATAATGCACAAATAAGCCATGAAAAAATGGCATGCGATTAAAGGAGGGCAATTTCATTGGCTCTATTTTGTCTAACCAGTTGCTATATAAGTCAAATTTTTAAAAGATCTACAATGAAATTTCTAAAATGACACTGATGTGTTGATAGCCATTATGAGAGACACTTCTTGTTTCTTAATGAATCAAATGACTAAAATTCTGCTGTTACCTTTTATCAAAAAGTTTACAGTCCTACCAGATTAAACAATCTTCCCTTCCAAATCTTTTTTTAAGTTAAATTTAAAAAGTTTGAATACATTCTTTCCATGGAAAGGGAATAAAGGTTTCTGTCCAATATCATTTCCTGCTAAAAGTTAAAGAAATTAGAGTTTCAATTTATCAAAATGTCATTCCTAAAATAGAAAAGGTTATGTGGTTTAATTATGTTCATGTTATTTAACCATACGATTTTATTTTTCATCTATTAATTTATAAGCCAATAGTAAAGTCAGTGAAATGAACATAACTATACTGAGTTCTCCAATATTACATCAAAACTGGCCTACACAATGAGCACAGAATTCTTAAAGGTTAATAACGCTCTTCAAAGATTACAAATTCTGAACTTTAGCAAGCTGTTAATTAAACAGAACAGTTTGTCATTGGTAGAATGTTTCCATTACGGCATACAAATGTGAAAATACAGAGACATAAAATCCATGTTTGGGAACAGATGATACTCAGTAAGCTTCTTCCAGGTAAAAGAGACACATCACCATAAGAGACTCCACAAAGAGTTTTGGAGATCTCTCTGGGCTTAAATTTAAATTCTTAAATTGTTAATTGTATATGAAGTTGTTTCCAAATGCCAATAGGATGGGCTAACGCAGCATATGCATACAGAAGTAACATTTGGAAAAATATTTAGCTGCATCTAATATTAACAGATCAGGTAGATGTGACAACTGAACTACTTCTGCAAAAATGGTGGCATTTTCTCCCTTATAGACAATCTTACAGACAATCCGCAGCTGCTGAAAGTTTTAGTCTAGTTATATGTTTCATAAAATCCCAAGCAAGTATCATATATCCCAGTCATTTAGCCCAATTATACATGGAAGTGAAGGTGGTTATAATTATTTAGCTACTTTATTTTTTTTAATGCTTATTTATTTTTGAGACAGAGAGAGACAGAGAGAGACAGAGCATGGGCCAGAGAGGGGCAGAGAGAGAAGGAGATACAGAATATGAAGCAGGCTCTGAGCTGTCAGCACAGAGCCCGGCACGGGGCTTGAACTCATGAACTACGAGATCATGACCTAAGCAGAAGTCGGACGCTTAACCGACTGAGCTACCCGGGGGCCCCATTTAGCTACTTTACAGAGTAGAGTGTGAAGCAACTCCTCAAAACATTTTTTTGAAATTTGTCTTCCATATTGGCAAAAGGATCCTCTTGCATAGGTGCAATTAAAAAAATGTGATTAACATGTGGAAAGAATGTCGATAAAAGTGGCAGAAGTCTGATTGCAGGTCTTGACATAAGCATTATGGGGATTTGGAATAAATCATTCATTAATCCATCCAGTTATTGGTTGTGCAAGTATGTTTTGAATGTCTCATATCTCACGTCATTTTATTGTTTGGACAATAGTGATAGTAGTGCCTAACTTACAGAGTTGTTTTGAGCTGAAATAGATGATATATATGTGACTGTACATCCTAATTCCTCAGTATACCTTATGTGAACACAGATCCTCTGCCTTGTAAATGCTGACACGGGATAAAATAAAAACCAAACTAAAAACATATTTCAAATATCAAGTCCATATGTATCTACATATTTTTTTTAGTTTGTAGTATAGATGTAGTGCAGACTATATTTGTAGAGATTCAATGCTTTTACAATATAGTCTCAGTAATCAGTGTTAATTCATTCTGAGTCTTTAATAACAGTTCATATTGATTACTTTAATGACAAAGTATTTCATAAACGCAAAGACAATTTCACATCACCAGAAGTAAATGTGAATATACATAACTGCCTAATTACTTAGGAATGGACAAGAATGTTTGATGAAGAAATTGTATTAAGAGCTTATTCCTAGCTAAGAAAGCGATAAAAATATACTAAATATACTAAAACAGCCTGCAACTATATTAAATAGGAAACTTTGAAGACAACTGGCATAGTTGTTTTTTTGAAGACATTATCTTGGATCAGCTGTGAGTTGGTTAGAGATGCAGAGTGCTACAAGTTAGGTTAGCTCAATAAAGAAGGTTAATTCATCATCCAGAGAAAAATTATAAGACTCTACTAAACCCTTATTAGTGCTCGAGGTTACAATTTCCTTCTCTTTTCTTTAACCCATCCATGCAAAATTGCCCTCTCCTCAAAGTGAATCAAAATTAAATACACACAGATGTGCCACTTGGTATTTCCTAGTTGGTATTATTTAGACGAGGAAGAATTTTGTACCTTTGTTGAATCATAAAAGGAAGTAATCATCTGGCACTAATTGAAACAAAGTCTACACTACAGTGAAAATAAAAATGAACTTGTTTTTTTTCTGTCACAGAGTTGAATATTTACACTGCTCCTTATATCAGCAAAAACACATACTCCACACCTGCTGCTTTTCATTTTCTTTTTGTGTTGAACCTCTACCTAATTAACAACCATTAAGATTCACACCTGTAGTGGCTTTCACTTTTGCCTACTGTTCTGAGTTGTGGTTTTTTAACCCTTCATTTTACCTATAATATGTGAATGATCACTTTCCCTAACAGGCTCAGTCTTTCAAAGAAAGCTGTTCTCAGTATTTGCTCGCATTCAAAGTCACTCTTGAATTCACCACAGCTGGGGACTCTGAGAGGCAATTGTTTTTTCTGGAATAAGACATGAACAGGTGGTACTCCCACCTGCTGCACGTCTTTGAATGTTTGTTGGCTTCGAACAGTTCTTGGACCTGATATTTGAAATGTTCTCTTGCATTAGAAGCAGCAGAGGACGAGAAAACAGGCCACGGCCTTTTTTGTTACTAATGGTCTCATTACAGACATTCTCTGGTTGGTAATTGCTGGCATATTGAAATAAATGGGTGCATTGCTTTCTGGACTGGGTATGGGTGGAAATAAGCCAAACAGATTGGTACATAGCCTGGCTACTTTATTTTAAACATTAAGGAAGATTTAGTCAATCAAATTGAGTGACTTATTTTCCCTTTGGGAAAGTTTGCAGAGTACTATTTGCAACTGGCAATGGAAACATTTCTGGACAGACAAGTAGTTGTGATTTTCTTCTACACAGAAGAAAGCACTTAGGCGCTATCTAATTTGGCGTATGTCCTGTTCTCTTAGTTTATTTAGCATTTTGGTATTTCTGTTCTCCAGTGGAGTGGGACAAATTGACTCAAAAAGTACTAGAACTACTCATTTTGAAGGCTTTATGGACAAAGTAAACCATTATGGTCTATCCAGTCATAATTACAACCTGCAAATATGTTGAGACTATTTTTGTTCTGAGCAGAATTGAAAACATACTGTTAAGCAATGGTTGTTTCTATTCTCCAACTATCCTTTCTCTTTAATGGTTTTCAATGAACTACAGCAGAAATAATACAGAGTAGCTTTCATTCAACATACACTAAGAATGCTATCGGTGTGTTTGTAGAGTTAGGCATAGACACCATATTTTATATATGATTGCTTATCTATCTAGTACATGTCCATACTAGGTAGATATAGGTAGATGTAGGTACAAATATATAACACATAGGTTTTGTATGTATAATACTTTAGGTATGTATAATTATTGATTTCAAAATGTATGAAGTGAAAATTCTCACATGGACTTTAAGCAACCTAATTCATTCAGACTCTGAACCAATTTTCCTTATTTTCCAGGATACCTGGCATTTAAAAGGCATCCAATAAATGCCAAACCCCACTCTCTCTGATTTGCTCTTCTAAAATATGCACCATTCCATGTTAAATATTGGCCCTCTAAGAGTTATTAACAATCTTTGTAAAGGTATAATTATCCTATTTTTCATACAGGGAAATCGAGGTGCATAGTTTATGCCTGAGGACATATTATAGGTTAAGTGGCAGACTTGGAATTTAACAGCCTGCACCTCTGCCTCATAGTCTCATGAATCTTCCAGGGCGTGATTGCATCCCAAACCTGACAGGGGTTCTTAGAATTTCTGGCAGACACAGGGGAACATCGGTATATTTTTACAAGAAACAGTCAACTTTCTAAAAAGGTTAAATTATGACTATGTAAAATGTGACTGTGAAAATATGATATTGGAGAGCAAGCTAGCAAAGGATACTGAACTGGTATGTTTGGAAAATTGAGAATAAAGTTAATTTCTCATAAATCGAGAAAGATATTGGGTAGATCAAAAGACAAGGAAGATAGCATAAGAAAACATAAGAGAAGATTTGGTTAGTTGATTGAGGCTTGAAGACGGAAATTGGAAACACTTTTTTGAATTTCCTTTCATTTTAACACAATCCCCTGGTTTTCTTTCTTTCCTCTCTCAATGTCTTTCTGTAGACTCCTCTCTTTTGCTCCTCTGCCACATACTTATTTACTTTCTTTTTTTTTTTTTTTCATTTCTCAAACTTTAGTCCAAGTCCTATGTTTTCACTCCACAGTCTTTTCCTGCATGATGTATCAATAATTGTATTATGGTCTATAGGTGACACTTAAGAACACCGTAACCAAAATTTTCAGTCCGGGATCAGTTGTCATTTTCAAAATAACACAATTCAAGGAACTAAACAAAACTTCAACACAAGCTGAATTCATCTTTCTTTTTCATCTCTGTAAAAAAGATATCCTTTTTTTTCTTCTTCAAGATTTTTTACACTGTACCACTTTCTGAGTCTTTCCTCAGAAAATAAAACTGATAATGCCCCTCTCCTGCTTAAGTTCTTTCAGTTGTGTCCCATTATTTTGGAATGAATTTGAATGTCCAGTCATGACCCATAGGGTCCTGCAAGACTTGTCATCTACTTGTGATGATAGTCACCTCATGACATTCTTCCATTCTTGCTTTTCTTTCCACCCATACCTGACCCTTGTGCCTTTTATTTATTTATTTTTTTTTTAAATTTTTTTTTTTTTTTTTAACGTTTATTTATTTTTGAGACAGAGAGAGACAGAGCATGAACGGGGGAGGGGCAGAGAGAGAGGGAGACATAGAATCGGAAGCAGGCTCCGGGCTCTGAGCCATCGGCCCAGAGCCCGACGCGGGGCTCAAACTCACGGAGTGTGAGATCGTGACCTGAGCTGAAGTCGGACGCTTAACCGACTGAGCCACCCAGGCGCCCCCCCTTGTGCCTTTTATTTTCTGCCTCTCCACCTTCGTACATGATCTTTATATAAATAAGCTGTTATTTTTACAAATGTGTTTATAACCTGGGTAAAGATAAAGAAATAAAAATGTCCTGGGCTGCTGCCTGAAGTTAGTTTTCCCCTGCTTTTCTTCACTTAATCATCTTTTTCTCAGATTCCAGTTTCAACAGCAACTTCTTGAGGAAGCCTCAGGGGGCTCTCAGATGGGTTTTGTGCCCTTCTTATGTGTTCTCATAGCAACTTGCCTTTCCTTTCTCAGCATTTTGTCTACTTGTGATTGTTGGGGAACAATTCTTCGGGAGGTTGTTTTTTTGGTTTTTGTTTTTTCTTGTTTTTCTTTTTTTCTTTCTTTCTTTCTTTTCTTTTTTTTTTTTTTTTTTTTTTTTTTTTTTTTTTTACATCTTGTATCTGGTTTTGTCCTGGACTATCTTTTCAAGGAAGTTTGCATATCAGTATCAAACAGCCTTCAAAGATAAACTGTCTCTCACTAGACCAGAGAACAGACAGGTTTCCTTATCAATATAATTAAGATAAAGCCTCTCTTCATCTTACAGGTAAGACTGGGCAGGTTTACTAGCTGCCCCTGATATAAAATTGAGGCTCCTCAACATTAATAAATATGGAAAGCTTTATGTTAAGGGAAAGAAGCCAGTCACAAAGACCCACATATAGGATAATTTCACTCATGGAATGTCAGGAATAGGAAAATCTAGAGAGACAGAAAGTAGATTAGTGGTTGCCTAGGTCGGTGGGAAGGGGTTGGGTAAATGGGAGTACCTAATACTGTAATGAATTAATTTTTTTGGTGATGAAAGTATTCTAAAATTGATTGTAGGGTTGGTTTCACAAAACTGAATATGCCAAAAACAAAACAAAACAAAACAAAACAAAGCAAAACAAAACCCTAAAGGTTCCCTTTTGATTGATGAGTTATTTGGTATATAAATTATATCTCAAAACTAGTTTTTTAAAAAAATATATTTATGATCTAAATAAAGTCCAAGAAGTAAAAATGTCCAGGTTTTTTTTTTTAACTCAGGGTTCCTCCGCTGTAGTACAAGCTGTGTGTGTTGCATCTACGTGGGCCCCATTCACATTGACCCTATAAGACTCGAGAGGCAGGAGGAATGGATATAAACATAGATTGTGCTGCCTGCTTTCCTCTGAACAATGGTAATTTTCCTCTGACCCAGGAGTCTCGTGCCTTCTGTCAGGATTCAGGAAACTGTGGCAGGGTAACTTGTTGGCTTGCATGTAGGGTAATATCTCAGAGCCTTCGTATTTTTTGACATCCATAATGGAATTCGTTTTGGTATGTACTCATTTTCTCTTTTCCATCTTATTTACTTCCCTAGCCCTGTCCTCACACAATGAGTGAAAAGAGCAGACACAACAAATATTTGTTGACTGACCGGCTGACATAATGTAAAAAAATGAGAGAAAAAAATAAAAATTAGAAAAGATGAGGGAAAGCTTATATTTTGGTAGGTTGACTAAAGAATTCTTAAAGTGATCCAATTTTTCCTTTATGACAGTTCAGTTAGGACCCTCTTTTCATGATCTCTAACATCATACCACATACTTGAGTTAAAACAAACAAACAAACAAACACCTGTTTTACTTAATGGTGGAGGTTTCTACATCATTAGAACCCTCCATTAGTACTATATTACTTAATTAAATAATATTTGAGTATTAGATATGTGTTATTCTTTTACCTTATTCATATATATATATATATATATATATATACACATAATTTCTTTAGGGTGCCATGTAATCATTATAGTTTATAAATTGTAAAGTTAAAAACCATAGGATTTTATCTGTGCATGATTTTATAAAAAAGGTGATAGAATTGATCTGTGCCTTCCAGCAGATAAAATCTTGATTCAGGACAGGAATTAAGAAAGTAGGAAATAAGCAACATCATAGAAAGTGAAGAATTAAAGTCAGCTTAGCCCAATTTAACTTCAGTTCAGGAAAAAGTCCAAGAGTAGAAGGAGATTGTGAGGGAAAGTAATATTAAACTTTTCCTTAATTGTTGGCTTTCAGTGAAAGTTTCAGTGTTTATATGTAGACCCTATGTTTTCTTATCTACTCACATACACTAATAACTTATAAAAGCAAACACAACAAAGAAAGTAAAATAATTTTAAAGTGCCAAATATAACTGAATGACATAAAAGACAGTTACTCTGGTAAAGTCAGACTCTGCTGGGTCCTAAAGGTATATCCCCCCACCGATGCTTTACTGATTTTTCCAATAACATTATGGGACCATTAAAAAAAATACCCCAGAAGATAAGCTTTGCCTTCTTGCTCACTACCAAGTTCAGAGAGAGAGAGCCTGTCTCTGAAGAACTCCCAAAGATCTCCACCCCTCCCATTTCTGCTTCTCCTCCTACTAAAACTGTGAAAGACACAAGACCCACTGTCAATCCTAGGGTAAGGAATTGAGTCATTCTTTGTGATAAACCTAGAGAAGAATAGTTCCATGCAAACTTACAATGGTATCTATCCAGATACTAGCAATTAGTGGAAATTCAATACTGCCATAGCAGTTTCATAATGAGAAGGAAGATGACAGTGTGTGATCCCACTAAAGAATCAAAAAACGAGAGAAAGCCATCACCTAATTAACCATTCTGAGGTGGAAATTAATGGTCTTGGTAACTAGGGAAAAAACTAATCTGAGAGAAAAATAGGTATCATCTTCTTGATACCTATTCTAAGATATTTGAAAGATTTTACTATTCCAATACATTAAATGACTCATAGTAAAATTAAGAAAAACATTTCTTTTATAAATTCAAACCCATTCCTAATAGAATGGATATAGAAAACATTATAATGAATCTAAAAATCATTTAATTTAGGGGCGCCTGGGTGGCTCAGTTGGTTAAGCGTCTGACTGCATCTCAGGTCGAAGTCTCGCGACCTGCGAGTTCGAGCCCCACATCAGGCTCCGTGCCCACTGATCGGAGCCTGTTTCGGATTCCGTGCCTGCCGCTCTGTCTGACTCTGTCCCATCCATTGCCTGTGCAAAGAAAGTAAATAAAGGTTAAAAAAAACAAACTTTAAAAAAAAAAAAAATAAAATAAAATAAAAATCATTTAATTTAAAAATCATCTGCTTAAATCTGATCCCCTTTATTATATTAATAGTATACATTTGCTTAGTTACTCATTTATTTATTTAAAAATTTATTAATTTTTTTTAATGATCTTTATTTATTTTTGAGAAAGAGAAAGAGAAAGAGTGAGAGAGAACAAGCAGGGGAAGGGCAGAGAGAGAGGGAGACACAGAATCCAAAGCAGGCTCCAGGCTCTAAGCTGTCAGCACAGAGCCCCATGTGGGGCTCGAACCCATGAACTGTGAGATCAGGACCTGAGCTGAAGTCGGACTCTTAACCGACTGAGCCACCCATGCGCCCCTAAAAATTTATTTTAAAATATATTCCATAAAGTTTCATAACCTTTACATGGAGGTATCCATATAATCATTGCTAAGGCAGTCAATTCATTTGGGTGCATTTCACTTGATTTATATGTGAGAAAAGAAAAATGTCTATCTTTAACTGTAAGAAATTAACCATATTCCACAAAGTTCCTTTTTTTTGTTGTTGTTTATTTATTTTTGACAGAGAGAGAAAAAGAGTGCAAGCTGGGGAGGCGAAGAGAGAGAGAGGAGACAGAGGATCTGAAGCAGGCTCTGTGCTGGGGCGCCTGGATGGCTCAGTGGGTTAAGTGTCTGCTTCAGCTCAGGTCATGATCTCATGGGTTTCTGGGTTTGAGCCCCATGTCCGGCTCTGAGCTGTCAGCTCAGAGCCCGGAGCCTGCTTTGGATTCTGTGTCTCCCTCTTTTCTGACTCTCTCTCTCTCTTGCTGTCTCAAAAATAAAAATAAACATTAAAAAAAAAATTTAAAAAAATGAAGCAGGCTCTGTGCTGAGAGCAGAGCTCCTGATATGGGCTTGAACTTGGGAACCATGAGATCATGAGAACATGACCTGAGCCAAAGTTGGACAGTTAACCAACTGAGCCACCCAGGTGCCCCCAAAGCTTCTTTCTCTTAATTGTTACTTTTATTTGTCAAATCTCTCTTTGTATATTCTATTCCAAGTGTTTTAACTCTTGAGCCACTCACTATTTGTTCTTAAACTATTGTTTCCATCATCGAATTAAAAAATAAAACAATTTTGGGGTGCCTGGGTAGCTCAGTCGGTTGAGCATCTGACTTTGGCTCAGGTCATGATCTCACAATTCATGGGTTCGAGCCCCGCGTAGGGCTCTCCAGCTCAGAGCCTGGAGTCTGCTTCGGATTCTGTGTCTCCCTCTCTCCCTTCCCCTCCCCTGTTCGCACTCTGTCTCTGTCTCTGTCTCTCAAAAATAAATAAACAACAACAAAAAAAAGTAAAACAATTTAGTAATGAGTTTAATGTCTTTACTCAAGGGAAAACAAACCATGGATTATTGGAGTACAGTATCTCGAGAGCAGTGGAACACTCCTTTTGGAGGGATTTTGGGCAAGAGCAAGTTTTATATAGTGTTAGAAGCAACAATGCAGAGACAGAGCATGATTGGTTGGGGTTAGGTAATCTGAATTTACAAGGAAAGATCAAGGAACAAGGATATAAGTACAGAGTCCTAGAGTTGGCTTGGCTTTTGGGGATTGGCTGATTGGATATACTGAATTTCTGGTCCAGCTCAGCATTTACAGGAACATGAATTTCAGTTTGCTGACGTGGCACCCTGTGCAAGAGAGACTCCATTTGGGCCTAGAAATTTATTTCAACACCATAAATAAGGAGGAAAATCTGCCTTGCCATTGCTTTAAAGCAGCTTTGGCATGGAATCACATTCAAGAACACCCCAGTTCAATAATGTAAAGTAATTGCAAAAGCATTTAGCTTTAACAAAGGTTCTCAAAAACTCAAAGAGAAGATTCTGTTTACAACACAAGCAAATCCTTTTAAATCCATTGTTCTTAATATCTCTTTCCTCTCTCTGTTCCTCCTGTGTCTGTGTATCTCATATGTATAGAAGCTAGAGTTGGTCTTAAATCTCTCTGCTCTCTATTTCAAAACTCCCTAAAATTCTCCACAATTCAGGTTGCATTTTTTCCCTTTTCTACCCCAACCATCCTCCTTTATTTCCTCTACCCCCCAACCTTTACCCTTCTGTATATGGGATCTTCTATTATACTTTTCTCACAGAGTGTCTCGGCTTTCTTCAGTACATCAGCTTTGACTTAACCACCAATGGATGACTGTACTTCAGTCATTATCTTGATCTAAAAATTCGTGAAGGGCCATGTTGGTAGAAGTCAGAGGGAGGAAGGTAGTCTGTGAATAAACCAGATGTTAATTACCATCTTACCTGGTATATAGTTAATAGCAAGTGGTAAAATAATATTTTGTTTGATGATTTTGTTATCACAGTTGTTTTAATTTTCATGGAAGTACCTTTCATAGTAACTAGTGAGAGCTAGTGTATTTTGAAAATGAGAAACTGTATTTATGCATTTGTGAACTCTCATGTATCATAAAAATTAGCAAGGCATATGTACCAAATTAACTGAAAAGTATATTTAAATAGTTTTTGTGACACTAGATTTTAGGAAATAATAAAATTAGAGAAAATAAAACCATGTGGCAATTTATACATCAGAAATGGGGCTTTTCATTACCAAAGAAGGAAATGAGATACAACAATTCTTACCATCTCTGGATCAAGTACCTGTTGATATAAATTAATGACCATTAATCATTTCTAAGATTTTATTTGAGATTGTATCAGAGTTGTCTGGGCTAAACATTCTGAATAGAGTTCATTCCTTCCTGCATGTGATAGTATGACTTCACCCACCATTTGCCAGGCACTCTATTGTATATAACATACACAACATCAAACAGATATAGATGAAGCCCGTTTTCACCAAGTTTCATCATGCTTGAAAAACTTGGAAATGTTTTCTAGTCTGGCAAGTCACTTGCAAATGGCAGAGATAACTAAGGTCACCATGAAGGTTTACCAACCTGAAGGAAGGAGCTCTGTCAAGGAGCAGTGCCATAAAAAGGAAGGACTATCAATAAGAGTGCCACCAATAATAGCAATATTGAGGAACACCCATTGAGGAACTGCAATGAAGCAAACACTGTTCTAGGCTATGTACTTTTATTCAATTATTTAATCTTCAGAAGTTAATGAATAGATACCATTATTATCCCACATTTGCATATAAAATACTAGAACTTAAATAACCGGCAATTTACTTGATTGCAAAAACTGGTAATAAGAATAACAAGTAACTTGTGAAGCAGCATTTGAACCCAGACATTCTGTTTTGGAATATACATCTGCCCACTATTAGCCCTTTTCCCTTAAATAAAGAGCATCTCAGCATAGCCAGATATAATAAAACAGAAGAAAGTAGAAGTAATGGGACACATTTGTATTTTGCAATACAGGTTATTACTAATGACCTTCCTGAGAGCAGAATGGTGAAGAAGAATCAGATTTTACCGAATGGAGGAATTAGAAGCAGAGTATCTAGACTATATTTCTAGAACCTCGGTGATGAAGAAAATAGGAAAAACATTATCCTGTACACAAAATCTGCCAAAATAATATGTTATCTTATTTTGGTATAGAAAGATTATTTATACAAAGAGATCGTGTTTGGGGAGCTTTGGTGCCTCAGTTGGTTGTGTCTGACTCTTGATTTCAGCTCAGATCATGATCCCAAGGTTATAGGATCGAGTCCCTCATTAGGCTCCACACTGAACAAGGAGTCTGCTTAAGATTCTCTCTCTCTCTCTCTCTCTCTCTCTCCCTCTCTCCCCCTGCCCCTTTCCCCTGCTTATGTGCTCTCTCTCTCTTTCTGTTGAAAAAAAAAAAAAAAAGAGAGAGATCATACTCTTTGTTTAAATTAAAAGTATCCTATAAGAGTGAGAGTAGAGGGAAAAGGAGACAGAAGACTACAGTTAAGTATATTAAGTTGCATCTGGGAAATGGATGGCACTCGATTCTCATCCTCTAAAAACAGTACTGTGATAGCTTTCAACCTAATGGTAAATATGGCAGATAAGTGGAGGCACGAGTTCCCAGAACAAATATTAGATAAGTTTTAGCCTTAGGAGGTGGGGGGGAGGAAAAAGATTTTTAGAAGAAAGATGAAAGGATAAAAGTTTACCTTAAAACATAATACTTCTTTGAGTCTGTTTTAATTTGAAAAACACATTTTTTTTTTTCAATGAAGGAAGAGGATGGGGTCATCTGCTAAAAGTGGCAACTCAGTGAGAAGAGCTATGTGGCTTGTGTGCGTGGCTATGAACAACATGAAAGGAATATTCTCAGGGCAAATACATGAATGGGAAAGCAGGATTAAGGAAGATCGGAGTGTGGTTTATAGTAAAATTAAATATAGCCAATATCAGAATTATGACATTTTCTAGAATTGCTGAGCATTCTAGTAGCAGGAAACAAAATGACAGATAATTTGACCTTTTTGTCAAAGACCTGTAAGCCTATTAGCTAAGTCATAATGATGCTGAATTCCTAATTATATGTAAAATACTGTTTCAGCAATGATAATAGCTATCATTTAAGGATAGGTATGTGGGAGGTTTTATATTTCCTTTGTATTTAGCCTAATCAGTATGTTACTTCCAGTCTTGCCTCTCAACCATTTCTACATAGTGAATAGAGTCATATTTTTAAACTAAGTCAGATCGAGAGACTTTCCTACTTAAAACCCTCTCTCTCCCCCTCTCTTATTTTTCTTTCTGTTCCCCCTCAACCCAGACTAGGCAGACTGACCTTTCAGATGCTTAAACACTCAAAGTCCTTGACTGCCCCAGTTGCTTGACATGTACTGAATTTTATGCAGATCCCACTTTTCTAACTACTTCTGGTAAAGAAGCTGGCTCCGTCCTGTCCCTTCTTTTGCAGTTTAAATATCATTGCTTCATAGAGGCAATCTTTAACCACATGGTTCAATCAGACAATCTCCATTCCTGCTATTCATTGGACCCATTTATTTCCTTATAGAATGCATTATAATTTATAATTATGTTTACTACCATGATTACTAGTCCATTGTTTCTTCCTCTACCATTCCGTTTGCTTCTGGGGAGAAGGCACTTTGCATCTTACATTCATCACTAGTCATCCAGGACATAGGTATATTCTTACATCATATAGATGCTCATATGTGAGTTACCACAAACAAGCATTTAAACATATAACACCCATGCTGAAGTTGGTTATAAATAGTCTCATTCTACAGGCAACAAAGCTGAGGTAAATAGATGTTAAGCAACTTGTCCAAAGTCGTATCACTAGCATGTGTCAAAGCCAGATTAAACCACACCAGCTTTATTAAAAAGTCTCACTTGGGATGAGCACTGGGTGTTGCATATAAGCAATGAATCATGGGAATCTACTCCCGAAGCCAAGAGCACACTGTATACACTGTATGTTAGTTAACTTGACAATAAATTATATTTTTAAAAAGTCTTGGTTCTAAACCACAACCCAGTACATTTATTCTGATATTACAAAAAAATCATTTTGGAAGCCAAACAGCCTAGGAAATCAATGGATTCTTCCCTTAGAATTCTTTAATTTTTTTTAATGTTTATTTATTTTTGAGAGAGAGAGAGACACCATGAGCAGGGGAGGGGCAGAGAGAGAGAGGGAGACAGAGAATCTGAAACAAGCTCCATTCTCTGAGCTGTCAAGCATAGAGCCTGACACGGGGTTCAAACTCACGAACCGTGAGATCATGACCTGAGCCAAAGTCAGACGCTTAACTGACTAAGCCACCCAGGTGCCCCTCTTCCCTTAGAATTCTGGTCCATGGAACAATTCTGCATTTTGTTATGAATTAGTATTATCAGAGCATCTCATGTCTGAATATCTCAGCAAAACAGCTTTTGTATGTCTTTGATATTTGGATATTATGAGTTAGCCAATTGGAATTTAATCAACTTGAATATAAATAAATATATGTATGCGTCTGTATGTGTGTGCATTTTTTTTCTGGATTTATAAACCTGAAAACAAAACATGAGATAATTATAAGATAATCTGAGCAGTGCCATACTGCATGGTCTTCCTAGTAAATGTCCAGTTGGCCTTTCCATGTTGACACCACTAAATCTACAAATTATTCAGATTTCAATAGGTAATGATATAGATGTGAATCTTGAAAATAAAATTGAACATTCATATTCATTACTTTTATCTAATTTTTTATCTGAAGAAAAAGCATATTCAATTTATAGAATCTGCCATACTGAAATTATCTCAAGCTTTGAGATTTGTTCATCTACCCTTTGAGGCTTGTATATCTCTGAACATCAGGTAGCTAATGAGCTTTGGGCAATATAGGCAATAATCCCTTCTCCCTTAATAACTACACCACATTGTAAAGGAATTTTAATTGTAAGTCATAGACTTCTGTTTATGGATGTCACTAATATGAGTCAATACAAAGAATGGATTAAGAAATGCGTTGTTCCTTGTAAATAGCAATCTATTCCATAGTAGTTTTATTCAACAATAAAGAAATCTTACAAAATTGTTTTTAAAAGTGATACAAGACATCTTAAATGGTGCAGCCAGGGCAGAATTTGTACAAATCAATAAAACTCCCTCTGCATCATGTGAGATTCTTAATTTAACAACTGTTCACTTGTACTGTCATCATGTAAAACTACAGCTTGGAGGATAAAGTGGTGAGTTGGTTCAGTAAATCTTAGAAAAGAGCAAATTTATCCAACACTGTAGTCTATAAAAATAAGCAATATGTACAATTTGAGAGACCATGAACAAACTATGTAAAAGAATTCCAAATAAAGAGTCAAAGATAGTTACAGAATCCCTATTTTTTTCTGGAGTAGATCCTTCTCTGTTTGGTTCACTGACAATTTTAGTTTTTCATTTTAATACTATTCTAATCTTAAATTCATCCTTTCTCTGATATACTCTATTTCTCTCTTTCCGCATCAAACAAAAAAGATCTGTTTTGGTTGTTCTGAAGCTATGACCCTTGGACCTCTCCAAGGACCCAAAATTGATTATTTGTAAACCCAAAAGACTGCTCTGAGCTCAACTTCTAAATTGTTTTTCCTTTGTTCCTGGTCTTAACTAGTTAAATATCTCCTTTTCATTTGCTTGAACTCATTTATTGGTCCAATCATTGAATGAAATGTGCCTTTCTTGGCTGTTGTTTCTAATTATATGGGTTTACCAGACAGGAAATGACCCCTTGCAAAGTCTCTCCCTGCTAGGCTGAGAAAAGTTTAATGTAGAATGTACTTGAATATATCTGATTTAAATAGATAATAATACCTTAGAAAGTCCTACTCTCCTGTTTCAGCACTTTCTCTTTTTTATTTTAATGATTTTGAAAATCTGTGATCCACTTTTGTTTTTTAAAATTTATGTTATATTTAGCCCTCAGAGAATGTTAAATAAGATTTAGAGAATCAGTCTGTATTTAGATGGAAATATTCTCCTAATTTTCAAATCTCTTCTGGATAAAATTAGGCACATATTATTATTTTACTATATATTCCACTAAAGCAGATTGCTGAACTAAATCTTTAGCCTCATACTAAATACTCTTCTAATTTTTGAGATCAGATTTTTCACTCATAGAAGTACAAATACATATCAGATTTATAATCTATTGCAGTTCTTAAAATGATTTCTAATTATTAGCTAACCTCTATTTTTTAATGTTTATTTATTTTGAGAGAGAGTGTGTGCATGCATGCATGAACAGGGGAGGGGCAGAGAGAGAGAGAGAGAGAGAGAGAGAGAGAAACCACAGAGGGCTCCACACTCAGCACAGAGTCCGACATGGGGCTTGATCTCATGAACTGTGAGATTATGACCCGAGCCGAAATCAAGAGTCAGATGCTTAACTGACTGAGCCACCCAGGCACCCCTAGCTAACCTCTATGTTCAAAGTCACTCAAAGGAAAATATTAGTGTATTATAGTTTTGCAAATAATTTTAAAAGAAAGCATTTCCATTTTAATTCACTTTAGTTAAATTTAAGGATGAATGTAAGTAAAAACACTGTGTTCGGAACAGAGAAAGTAAAAATATAACTATTACCCTACCTTCACAGTCAATCAAGTTAATCAAACAAATGCATGCCTACTTATCCATAAGGCAGATATATGATATGTGATATATAAATATATATCATTTCTGAAATATGACAGCAAAAGAGATAAGTTCTTATTTAGGGCATAAATTATGGCTCATTACATACATATAATATAAAAATAAATATTTTGGTTTATCAAGTTAACCCTCTGAGAAGGAGTAAAACTTTTATAATTTTAAAGCAAATTTTAAAAATGTATCCATTGTACCCATATCCTCTCATGGCCACTTAACATAATTTTAATTATTATTGTTCTAATTCCCATAGATAAATTTTCAACTGCCTGTAAATTAAATTAACAGTAATAAAAGAAAATAAAACATTAGGGAATAGAATAGGTTTTAAGTGTAAACAAAAGCAATTCAATGAAGATAACTTGTTAGCAACTCATTTAACCTGAGTTTTGCTTAAACTACCTTTAAAGCAATACAAAGTTTACAGGAATATAAATATACTCATTCATGCAGAACAGCAAATGTCGAAGGAAAAGGCTAATAGTTTCATAAGCAACCTTAACAGGAACACTATATAATAAATGTCATGAGGCCTGACAGTTCTAATCAGTCGGTAGGTAACCTTCAAACTTGCAAGGACAGATTTGAAAATTAGGATCTTGTATTCTGCTAGCTATTATAAAACAATCAGTTGAGAGTTTACAGAAATACCCGATTTAAATACTTAGTAGAATCATTTCAAAAGGTGACAAATTATATTCATAAACTGTTTAAATTATCCATCTATCTTATTATATAGCAAGTTTATATGTAAAACTCTTTATTGTAAAAACAAATGCTTTTATAGTTAGTGCCATGTAAGTTCAGAGTCTGATTACCATTTTGACAAGCTTTAAGAATGAAAAGAAACTACCTCTCAAAGGACAAAAATAGTGCTGGATACTACAGACTAGCTACTTTAACTTAAATGGGGAAACATACTGTATACTATCATCCAAGGGGCAATTTGCAAACCCTTTGAGGATCACAAAGTGCTGGGTTATAAATAGCATGACTTGAGTTACAAATCATTGTCAAGCCAAACATATTTCCTACTATGACAGAATAATGGACTTTATTCTTTCAATCTACAATAAGTGAAATGGAGCTTGACCTCAGGAAGTCTTTTAACACTGTCCCACATGGCATACTCATCAACAAGCTAGGAAAATATGGGTTAGGTCATGTAGTTGTTGGCTTGATGTAAAAGTTGTTAAAGTGTGGTACTCAAAAGGAGTTATTGATGGTTCATGGTTGACCAGAATGTATGGAATGAAATAAAAGAAGTAGTTGGTCAATGTTTGAATAAGTTGTTTTGTGCCAGATGGGATTTCTAAGTCTGAAATAATTTCTAATCTAATAATTTCTAACTAAATGAGAGGTAACATCGCCCATTTGCTAACTTCTCATAGTATATCCAACTGGGAAGGATAACTATTAATTTAGGGGCTATCATGTAGTATAACATATATTCAAATATATATTCAGTGTATATATATATGCACTCATACATAGTATATACTCATATGTAATATTTACTCAAATATATATTCAGTATGTATACATGTATTTAAATATATGTAATTGTTCATAATATATGCATTATATATACATGAAATATATATGTATACATATATATGCATATGTAAGTGTGTGTGCATATATATGTATTATATATATATATAAAGTGATATCCAATACATCCAATATATAATATATATATCCAAGTGATATACAATCCTATATATATATATATATATATATATATATATATATGATACCTAATGCATACATACATATATTTCAAGTACAATTCAAGTACATTTTAAAGTCCAATAGCACTCCCTGAAATATAGAAGTGATAGCCAGGGGTTGGGTAGCATTAAGATTCACTACAATCAAATATTTTACAACTTATTTAAAAAAAAAACATGGTGGGGGTGCCTGTGTGGCTCAGTGGATTAAGCGTCCAACTTCGGCTCAGGTCATGATCTCATAGGTCGCGGGTTTGAGCCCTATGTTGGGCTCTGTGCTGACAACTAAGAGCCTGGAGCTTGCTTCAGATTCTGTGTCTCCCTCTCTCTCTTTGCCCCTCTGCCGCTCATGCTCTGCCTCTCTCTCTCTGTCTCTCAAAAATAAATAAACATTAAAAGTTAAAAAACAAAACAAAACAAAAAATACATGGGTTTCCCAAACAGAATCTAATTCAATTAATTCCAAACCCTGTTAAAACTCAGTCTAACTCTTAAGAGATTTGTACTGGACAAGTGACTTAACCTCTCCAAACCTCAGTTTCTGTAAAGTGACATAAATACAACTAACTCCACAATTGTATTGATATGAGAATTAAAACCTTAATAATTAATAATAATAAGAAAGAAAGCTATTCTCTATCAAGTGCTCACTGAATGAGAGGCATTCACAGAAGACTCAGTTAATCCTTGCAACAGAGCTCTGAGATCTGAGATCATAACATTTTATCTGCTTTACAGATGGGAAAACCAAGACATAGAATTTATAGAACCTTACTCAGGAATATATAACTCACAAATCATTGAGCCAGGTTTTGCCCTTAACCCCATACTTTTCTAATAGATACTTGCACATCTCTAAAATAGAGAAAATCAATAAATATTAATATTATCTGGTTCTATTCATCTAACTTCTCACATATGGCTTCTAGACTTAGAGACTTTTCTAGCAATATCTAATGCTGGTGAGACAAGACAAACTCAAGCCACTCAATGGTAACTTTTGATTAAGTTAGAAAGTGGTAATAACAATAATCATGCACTTGGGATTTATAACTTTGAGAAATTTGACAAAAAAGAAGACATAAATGTAGAAAAAATGTAAATTCTATTTTAGATACATGAAAAATAAACCATTCGAGTTGAAGCTGAGAAAATTTGTATTGTTAAAAGGAGACCGCAGATCCCAAATGGAGTCACCTGTGCTAAGCTCATGTCATCAAACCAAGACTTAATATCTAATAACCTCATTGCAGCTTTAGTTTCCCCTAGAAATGTAATCTTAACCAATTAATCTGGAATTATCTGGTCAACACTAGTGAGATAATCTGCCTGATAGACCCCCTGCCTTCCCCTAGCAGAAGGTGACTTTATGTGAAACAATCTATCCCAAGTAAGTAAACTTCCTTTTCCCACCCACTTCTGCCTTAAAAAAGTCTTCCATTTTGCACAGCTCCTCAGAGTTCCTTTCTATTTGCTAAATGAGAAGCTGCCCAATTCATGATACATTGAATAAAGCCAAGAAACGATCTTCAAAATTTGCTCAGTTGAATTTTGTTTTAACAGTAAAATGATCCTTTTATGGAAAAAATATCTTATGAACTACAAAGGAAAGTCTCTACCCTAGATTCAGTGGGTGTCAAATGTAGTTCTTGACAAAGGCTGATATCCCTGAAAATAATTCATTTTTTCAACACGGTTAACTTTCAGCAGTTTCGCTAATGGTATACTCAAATCTCAAGTGACCAGTCTCACATACAACTCCTCCTGATTCTCTCTTCTGATTTTGCCAAATGTAAGGTTTTGTTCTCAAATCTACATTCCCTTTGGAGTTAATTTCAAACAACTAAATTCAAATCATGCTTATGCTTTATGTTTTGTCTCACTAGTAAGGCATAATCAACTGCAGGATAGTTTGGACAATGCTTAATAACACTTTTAAATACTGACATTAATAATAAGCTAAAACTATTAATTTTATTTTTTACAATTCTTAAATCTATTTTTTACCTCATGCCCTTAGTTCCCATTGAAGCTATAGCAGTGTGAATTTTTGGACATAATTATATTTTTAACCATGTTTCTAAAGTTAAGAAAGACTAAAGATATAGATATTTATGGTAGTTAAAGCCATTTTTGTTTCATACACATACACAAAAACCTATACATATAGTTAAATAAAATTACAGATATATAATAAATATAGATTAAGGGATAAACATAACCTTTTTGATGAAACGTGATAAGTTAGAAATAAAGTGATGCTCAAGGTAGTATAATTGTTTAAATAGAGAAGTGTTCACATGAAACCATATATGCAATAAATTATGCGTTCTCAATATATTCTAGGGCATTCATTATAGGGTTGTGTCTACAGTAAAGACATTTAACCTTATTCAAAGAACATGTGAATGTACTTGAGAAATTATTAGAATGAGGGACACTGAAGTAAATTTAAGATATGTCATTATTATCTTTATACAGATATTTCTGAGTAAATTAATCTCTTTCTCTTTATATGTATATACACACTCTCTATATAGTGTATATATATAATACATACACAACTTATACATACTATATATACAAGACATACATACATATATACATTCACAAATATACATACATAATATATGTATATATACACACACACACACATACATACACTCGGGAATGAATCTTGCATATAGTGTTTTATTTTTGTTTTAAATTAAAACTAATTTTTAAAAATGTTATTATTATTGTCATTACTATTATTATTTAAAAATTATCTCACTATGTGAGAAAACTGCACAAAACCTAAGTATTTAGAACTGGCAGAGAAATTAAAATATATGACACAACAGGGGCACCCGGGTGGCTTAGTCTCTTAAGTGTCTAACTTTGGCTCAGGTCATAATCTCACAGTTCATGGGTTTGAGCCCCACCTTAAGCTGTCTGCTGTCAGTGCAGAGCTGGCTTTGGATCCTCTGTCTCCCTCTTTCTTCCCCTCCCCCGCACAGTTTCTCTCTCCCTCTCTCTCTCTCTCTCATAAAATAAAAAAAATAAAGATTAAAAATATATATATGACACAACAGACATATCAAAGTGCACTCATTTGATTGATAAATTGATAGAATAAGTAAAGCAAAATTAACTTAAAACAAAAATTTGTGAGATGACATTGATTGGGATTTCAATACTTACTATAAACATAAATGGTATCATATGGTCAAAAGGCAAGACCCGTAGTTAACTCTGGAAATAGACCCATGTATAAGGATGTTTGAATATTGAAAAAGCCAATTCAGTGGAAAAAAAATGGGATTTTTACCAAATGGTTCTGGAACAATTAGACATTCATTTCTAAAAATTAATAAACCTCTACCCATTTCTCACAATACACTTAAAAATTAACTTGAATAGATTTAAACATAACCTTGAATGTAAATAAATAGTTCTAAAACTTGTAGAGGGAAATGTAGATGAATGGCACTGTCACCTTGGGCTAGGCTGAGATTGCTCAGAGAACAGAAAAGTGTAAGTATTTATCATTTTTAAAATTGATAAATAAGACTTCATCAAAATATAAAGCTCTAGCTTATTCAGAAGACACTAAGACAGTGAAAATAAAATCCACAGACTGGAATAAAATGTTAAAGAAACATATATCTAACAAAATATTGGTATCGAGGTGATATAAAAAGAACTTTTACAATTAAATAATAAGAAAGCACACAATCCCATTAAAAATTGGCAAGGTATTTGAATAGTCACTTCAACTCAAAGTAGTTAGTAGGCAAGTAAGTAATGAATAAATGAAGGAAAGCAAAATTCATTTTCTTTCAGAGCATAATCAACTAGACATAATTTACAGTAGAAAAATGATAAATAGATGATTTAATACTTCTATGAGAAACTAATTAGATTTCTAATCCTTAAAAATGACTATTAAAAGTAAGATGTTTGTGAGTATCCTTTATATAAAAACTTGGTAAGGGAGGGGTGCTGGGGTGGCTCAGTTGGTTGAGTGTCTGACTCTTTGTTTCAGCTCAGGTCCTGATCCCGGTGTCATGGGATCAAGTCCTGCATTGAACTCTCCACTGAGCATGGAGCCTGCTTAAGATCCTCTCTCTCCCTCTGCCCCTCTCCCCTACTTGCATGCTCTCTCTCTCTCAAAAAAAAAAAAAAAAAAAAGGAACTGATAAGAGAGACATAGAAGTAGAGAAACCATCAACACACCTGGTTAAGAGAAACAAAGGTAAAAGAGAGGGGAGGAGAGCCCAGCAAGTAATGTTGCATTTACCACATATCCTACTCTTAAAAATTACATCAAGAATTGAATTCACTTGAATTTCTATGAAATTAATACAAATATACAATTGCTTCTCATAACTTGCAATAGTTATATTCCATAAGGTTGCCATGAACACTGAATTTACTAATGAATACTGATCCTTTGCTCCCAACGGAAATAGAAAGTTAGGTTCCTACAAACCTCTAGTCACAATACTTTTGTCCACTGATATATAAGTAAACTTGTTTTAGTGTGTTTGTGTCCAATGATATCTAACTTAATATACAGTTGATTCGTTTATATTGAACTTGTGGCCAACAGTACTATGGCTTGTGCCTGACCAAACTTTATGAACATACGTATTTTGTCCCTAAAACAAACGACAGGCCACTTATGCCTTGGAACACTAAACAGCACTTCAGTAAGCTGACTGGGACTCTTTTAAACAGTGAAAACACTAACAGAAAACTCAAAAAATGTGAAAAGCATGACAGTAAATAGACTGCAAAAAGGACACTTGTTTACAGGATGAGGGCTCAAACAAGAAGGCAGAGCATCAATTTGTTCTCCTTCAGCTGGGAATATATGCATCTGGCAACTAAAAAGTTTTTGTTGTGATTATTGACTTATTACAAACTAATTTGAATGAGTAGAATTCTCAAATGTGGAATTTGTAAATAATGAAGATCAATTGTACTTACAAATGTGAATAATGAGAATCAGCTGTATTTACAGATAGCCTGCAAAAATGTATATTGAGAGATTTCTGATAGTTTTTTAAAATTTCAGTAATCATGATTTCTAGATCTAGACAAACAGCACTTAAAATTATTGACTATTATTGGAGTAAATTATGGTTGACAGTTATGGCTCTTTCCTATAATGCTAAAAATATGATACTAGTCACTTGATGAATTAACAAATGCACTTTTTCTTTCTTTTTATTTTCCTTTTTTTAACAAATTGTGCCTTTTAAAATTTTCAAGGGTAGAATTTAGTGATTCATTGCTTAACATACAATACCCAGTGCTTATCACAAGTGCCCACCTTAATACCCATCACCATTTAGCCCATCCACAACTTGCCTCCCCTTCAGCCTGCTTGGGATGTTCTCTCTCCCTCTTTTTCTGGCCCTCCCCTGCTTGTACTCTATCTCTCTCTCAAAATAAATAAATAAACTTTAGAAGTGATGCCATGGCTCAAAATTGAAAAAATTTTAAATTTTAGTTAAAACCAGTTTTATTTATAACTGCCAATGAGGTTTTTTTCTCTTCTTATACATGGTACTTTAAAATAACTCATACATTAACATAAAGTTATCATTCATAATCTTTTGAAGCTATCTATTAATATTCTATGTATTGCTTTGAAAAGGATTATAATATTGTCTAAATCTTAAAGTCCTTTTTAAAAATGTAAATATGTACATAATGCGGAGATAAAAATTCCCTGGTGTATTTTGATATTATAAAACATTGAGGCTTCAGATGATATTTATTTTTTTAAGAAAGTCATAGTCTAACTGGATAGCTGCATGTTAAAGAATGAACCTGGACCACTTCCTTACATCATACACAAAAATAAACTCAAAATGGATTAAGGACCCACATGTGAAACCCAAAACTAAAAAAAATCCTAGAAAAGGATAACACTGTATGTTAATTATGTTAGAATTAAAATTTAAAAACTTAATTAAAAAAAGTCATAGTCTTAACTCAGAAGGAAAAATCATACATTTCTATATTAGAGCATATTTTTTTAAGTTTATTTATTTATTTTTGGGAAGGAGGGGTAGAGAGAGGGAGACAGAGAACATCAAGCAAGCTCAATGCTGTCTGCACAGAGCCCAAAGTGGGGCTCAAACAGATGAACCATGAAAGCATGACCTGAGCTGAAACCAAGAGTTAGATGCTTAACTGACTGAGCCACCCAGGTACCCCTAGAGCATATTTTTGTGAAAACAGTGGGTTCAAATGGAAATTATACTGAAATGTATAAAATGGAAAAGCACACTAATGTTTTAGATTTTCCTGGTTATCATTTCACTTTCTTTCTCTTTCTTTCTTTCTTTCTTTCTTTCTTTCTTTCTTTCTTTCTTTTTTGCTTAGATTGTTAATGCACTTTAGATGCTAAAAATAATCATTTATTTAGCTTAAGCTTTTGCAAATTTAAAGCTTGTTTTTATTTTGAGAGAGAAGGAGAGAGAGAGAGACAGAGAGAGAGAGAAAGAAAAAAAAACGAGGGGTGGAGGGGCAGAGAGAGAAGGGGACAGAGGATCTGAAGCAGGATCTGTGCTGACAGCAGAGAGCCTGATGAGGGCTCAAACTCACAAACCATGCGATCATGACCTGAGCTGAAGTCAGACACTTAACCGAGACACCCAGGCACTCCATGCTTTTGCAAATTTAAGAATAAAAATAGGGTTATTGGCTTTTTCATACCCAAGGTAATGTTAAATATTTTATTTTCACTCAAGTTTTTATTATGTGCCCTAATTGAATTCATTATAACTGTTACATAGCTTTACTGACGTAAGAATGAATACAAATAAATGGTGTAATAATTACCTATAACACTTAGATAATATAAGATTTATGATTTTCGTGATTTTTAATTTTGCTATACCTCACACTGCCACTGTTCTCACATAAATTCTACTATTTATGAAAACATGACATTGACCTTCTTAATCTCACAAAGAGGTCATTCATAATACATGCAAACATGAAGGAATGGCTTTTTCCTAGTACAGTACTTTGTGACAGAAAACGCTTTACCATTTTAGTACATTGAGTATAGCATTTTTTATAAGTTCCTATTTTTCAATATTATTAAAATGTATATTGAATATTTGTAATTTCTGAAAGAGGTCTGTTTGGTAAACATATTGCTACAGGTTCAAATGTAGTAATTTGAGACCATATCCTATTAAAAGACCAGGATAAGTATTTTCAGCTTTCTAGGCTATTTTTTTCATTGTTTTTTTTGTTGTTCTCCCACTTAAACCTAAACTTATTAACTCAACTGTAGGAAGTAATGTTAAATAATAAAACTAATTCATGTAGAAATCTCCATAATATAAAAATAGATATACTAAAATTAAAGATATCCATTTCTGATAAACTGAAAGCAAGTATATAATAAAGGTTTTACATAAAATTGTGAAAGCGTAATTTGGCATATTAGTATTTTGCAAGTTATTTACTATTAACAAAGCTATGTATATCTATAAGGAAAATTATTGTCAAAGAAACAATAACCAGCTGAACTCACTGGAAAGACATTTAGCAAGAATAGTTGGTGGGAGAGGATCTAAGCTTCTGGGAGAAGTTTGAACTAGAAAAATTAAGAGATAGAAAAATGGAGAGAGACCAACAAAGAGAAGTTCTAGTTTAAAAAAAAAAAAAAAATGGAAACCCATTGAGAATATTTGAGTCCCCGCAGTTAATATTATATGTAAGGAAAAAAGTAACAAAGTTATTTCAGGCAAGCAATGGGAGTGGAGATGGGAAGGCAGAGGCTATATGTAATCCAAAATGAGTTTTTGAGGCATAAATTATATATTTAGAAAACCATTAAATTTAAACAAATTATATGAACTTATAAAAATAAAGTGATTAAAACCTTTTGTAGCTTCAGACAATTCATTTCAGGGGTTTTTAGAGAGTTCATATTTGAATTTCAGAGGTAGGTCAAGTCATGTTATCAAAAGAAAATTAAGTGAAATTGATACACTACCTATGCTGAAGTTCTAAAATAGTATTTATTTATTTTTCACAGTATATTTAAGAAAACAAAAGCCAAAACTTAAAGAAAATATTATGTAATATAAAGATTGTTTCTACAAATATTTTTAAGTAAAATAAAAAATATATATGTATATATATATATATATATAGAGAGAGAGAGAGAGAGAGAGAGAGAGAAGGAAAAGAGAGAGAGAGAGAGTCTGTGAAAAGGGGACGAGGTACAAGAGAGGTAGGGAACTATGAACTTCTAATAATTAAACAAAAGGAGGAGTGAAATTCGAACACATAGTTTTGCAAAACAGTATGAATGTTTTTACACATGTGATTTGGTTCTAGAATTGTCAAGAATCTTCGCAATAAAAACAGGAGTGTTTGGGGATACTTTGGTGAAGGATAAATCAAAGTCATATTACTCAGAAAAAGTTGAGGGGGTATGATAACATGATAAAAAGCTTTGTAAGCTTTCAGTAATATTCTATTGAACATAATAAAAGAGAGAGGTGTGTGGGAAATAATTGGATAATAAATACTATGGGAACTATTTAGAAAAGGTAAATACTCTTGATAATTATGGTTAATATTAATGTGGAATATTTTTCCTATTATGTGGAAAATGGCAATAATTATGTTTGAGCATTTAGGTACTCTAACATTTCATCAGACTCTCACTTCGCATCTGCTGTCTACAATGTTTCAATAACATAATCATCATTCTGAAATATGACTCATAAAAATACTTCAAATGGTTTAAAAATACTTGCTTTTAAGAAACAGTGAAAATAGACTGACACTCATTACAAAGACTACTAACAGCAAACAATGTTGAGAACTTGATTATAATTATATATTTTGTTTACTGAATTTAAAATTGTACATGCTTTACTTAAAACCTTGAAAAATAAGAATGTAATACAAAAGATAGAGTTAAATGAAACTAATAAAACATACTAGCAGCCTTGATAAAAGAGATAAAATTTTCCTTATTTTATACTCCCTCTTGTTAACCAGTCTTAAGCCTTTAACACTTTAAATGCTATAAATTAAGATCTGAGTAAAGATGCAAGAATGATTCCAGATTTGACATAATTTTCACTTTTCCTATCAGAGAGAATCCTCCCACACCTGCACTGCCCATTTTTTTCAAACAACAAGAACAGAGTGAAAGTTACTGTCTGCAACAAAAAAGCAAAGTTACCCAAATCTTATGCAATAAAAGGGCAAAGAGAGATTTTGGCAGAACTCTCTGGCTTATATCTATACACAAACACCATAGAAATAAAGTTTGTGAAAGAAGGCAAGTTGGCCAAATCATGGAACTGCTTATTAACATACCCCAAATTCAAGATCATCAAAAGGAGAAGATAAGCAGGTAGCTCAGGAAAAAGAATAATGTCCAAGAAAGCCCATGAGTGTAAACATGCCTATTCCCCCACCAAGATGTCAGGAGAATGAGTTCCTGAACTCATCGTCTAGCTTGCTTTAATAGTAGGTAAGTAGCAAAGAAAGGAAGAATGATTATGTTTTCACAGAGGTAATCAACACCAACAATAAGCCAGGGGTTTGCAGAACTAAAAACAGATACAATAAACAGCACGTGATCCTCTGGAAAGGAGGAAGACAATATGAGATTCCCAGGAAAAGATCCTTCTGCATTGCAAACTATTAAAAATAAGATATAAAAATATAAGTCCTGTTACCTCAATCCATCTTTGGAGTCAAATGGTGACGGCTTCTGGATAATCAGTTAAATAAAGTAGGGGAGGTAAAATAACTAAACTAATGTTCAGGTAAAAGTATACTTTCCTAGGTCTATGCTTAATTGTTGGGCCAATATGATGCCAGAAATTATATTTGTACAGGACTATGATATTCATGGCTAGGTGGATTAAACACTAAAATTCCTCAGCAAACAGAGACACCAAAAATTAAAATAAAAAAAAATTATCCAGTGCAGAGGTAAAAAAGTATCAATTAAAGGAAAATATCAGGCTGATCTTTGATTTCTCCACAGAAGATTCAATGTTAGAAGACAACAGTGATGATTACCTTATTCCCAGAGAGATTTGTTACTGAATCCTATCACTCTTAGCCCTGTTGCATTGTGATACCTCCGCTCTTTTGTTAAATATAGGAAGACGAAATCAAATATGTTTGCTAAAATGTGTGTACTGCTTGATTCCATTGTAAACATGCAAATTCCGCTTATGTCAATTAACAAAAGACATGATGCCAGGGGAACATTCTTTAAAAGCATAGACTATTAGAAGTATGTAATGGAACTCTACACTATTGCCTGAAGGATCTTAGTTACTTGCATAAGCAGAATCAGCCGGGAAAGGGATTTCAGCCAAGGGGTTTCCAAAGACAGTATTCCACATTTATCTTAACTTTCTAGTTCCTAAGAAAAACGGGACTCTGCTTCCAACTCAGCTTCCAAGACCTGACATTAAACACTTTACAAACAGCCATCTTTGCTGAGATTGTCAAACCACTGCTTTATTTAAATTTGACCTACAACACAAATCCTTTTCCCAAATCTTATGTCAATACTGCTTCTTCTTCTGTTTGGTGATAAAAATTCAGTGGTTCCTCTCAGATATCCCCTTTTGCCTTGGCAATTTAATAAACTTGCCATTGTTGGACTGCAGTCTCTCCCTTATGGTCATTATCAGATGAAATTTATCTCATGTTAATAAAGCTATCCGTATAAGATATTCCTCACTATTTGTATTTCTATTTTTTTAATTTTCTATCTATATAAACATAGATATCTTGAATATTATTGACATAAGGTTAATGTTTATGTCTGGAAGAATTTTTTCAATTTATTTTTTTAACTTTTAAGTATGGCATACTTTATTATTACTATTTATTATTATTTTTATTATTATTTTTTTTCAAAAATCAATTAAATTATCTTTTATAAATTATAATTAATAGATTGTGGTGATAATGCTTTGGCTTCAGATATTTGTACAAAAATCTTTCACACATTCATGAGGGATTAGATTCTTAAGGTTTCCTTAGTTTTCACCCTATTTTTTTGCAGATAGTTTTAATTTCTCTAATAATATTCAATAAGTAAGAGATTATGCCATTACTCTAAAACTTAATCATTGTTTCTGTACCCCAGGGGTGTTCTTTATATTTTTAAATTATTTCTCCCAGTTGCATTTACCATTGTTGACAAGGAAGGCTATAAAACATCTCACTTCTTTCTCTGGAGAGTTCTTAAAAATAGACAATAAGAGGGATATTTCTTTATATTATGGCTGTCATCTCTTCCATGTTTGTCTAGAAATTTAAGAAACACTCCCCTATTTTATTTGTTATTGTATACACATAAGTCCAAACTAGTGAAAATATATGAAAATTACCTAAATGATGTCATAAGGGACTGAGGAACAAATGAAATTTCCAACAAGGATTAAATATGCAAACATTTGTATTTACATTAAGGACTCCTTAATTCTTATCTACCAATGAAAATTTTACATGTGTATCTTCTAGATAATTATACAAATACTATTATAAGTATTCCTCAGAATACAAGCCATGTCCTTGTCTGAGGTTAGTTTTATGAAGGAATGTAAAATATCCCTAAAGCCTCAGGAATACATTTTTAGTTTATTTATGGGACTTACTAAGTTCAAAGTTTAACAACATTTAGAAACCCTTCAAACGTGCTGAAAAGAGTGAGTTATACAATGTAACAATTTGCCACTTAATGTTAAATGTTAGATTTCACAGAATAATTTTTTGTATGTTTCCTATTGTTGCTATACTATTTGCTAATTATCTGAAACGATGTGCTACTCATAATCATCATTTAATTAGTTTCTTCTTTTTCTAGAATAATATTAGCTCTAAATAATACCAAAGCCTTGATTCTCTACTTATTGATTTTCAATATTAGAAGTAAATTTATATATGTGAAGTTTAGTGCCAAACTCTATCTTAATCGTCTTAAGACATGGTGAATTAAAATTCTAAAATAAAGATAAGGAAAACACTATTTTAATTATTGTTTTAATTTACATCTAATATAGCAAGATAGAACGTGCCCTTAAAAACTCTACAGATTTTTAACATTGTTTTTATGAGTAACCCATTTATGTAATGCAACAGATGCTAGTGTAAAGCTAAAAGAAAGAACTACTTCTGTGTTTAAAAAAGGATAAAAGAGAAAATAAAAATAGAGAGAAGGAAGGATGGAGGGAAGGAGGAAGGAATGAAGGAAAGAAGAAAGGAAGAAAATCTAAGACTATGCTCTGTGGATTCCAGAGAGGAACACTATGGGACTAGGACATGTTTCATTAATAATTTCAATTTTCAATTGAAAATTTCAATTTTCATTTGAAAGTGGCCTTGAAATGTTAAGATTTTAACACACAGAGTCGGAACAGAAGTATATTATAGATGGAAGGTAGAGCAAGAGCTTAGGAACAAATTTGGAAGCCTAGGTCATACTTACTAGGATACACAATATACAGCCAAGCATTGAGAAATATGTTTGGAAAGGATTTTTAAAGGGTAAGTTGAGGGTTTTAGTCATGATCGCATGGGCGACATAAATAATGTTGAGTATATATCTTATTGGTCTTCAGACACAAATTTTCACGGTATCTCACCATTATTATTATAAATAATGTCTTTGTTTTTAACCAATAAGTCCTCTGATTTTAATTTTATTTCTTTTAATTTAGGTATTTATGTACTTTATAACTTTATAAATATTATGTTTAGTAGATAGAGAAACATTATTTCCTCTTTGCAATTTCCTATCTAGGCTTAAAAGTGCATTTTCTTCAGTATTTACCATGGAATTTTTTCTGCTTAGTTTTCAAGTTTTTTTTTTTTGTTGTTGTTGTTGTTGTTCAATTTTAGCCATGCAACAATCAGAGATAAAACTTAATAGATTATGCCTAATACTGATAGCTTTTAACTGTGAAGCTCATGTGTTTCAGACTACCATTACCACTATAGTTCTAAAGTATATCATCCTGTATTATAAATACAGATTTGTTTCTATTACACTTCAGTTCATTCATTTACTGACAAATATCAAGTTCCTGTTATGTTCCAATGAATTTGAAAACTGCGATTAAAACAATGGACACAGGAAAGTTGGTCCTTGCCTTAGTGAAGCTATAGTCCATGAGAAATCCAGAATTACAATATGTCTCCCATTACGGATCTCCGTGAGTCTGACATATTCCTGGACGTGTTGTGTCAGCTCTAGAGCCATACAATATTTTCATGGATGTTAGGGGATAGCAAACAATCTTGGAAGATAGAAAAGTGTCTCCCTCCAGGGTGGAGAGCAAATTTGTTCCCTGACCAAAATAACAAAAACACTATTCTCCAAGATTAAGGTTGAACAGGTTTCCTAGCAGCCTTCTCTAAAAAATTGAGTTTTCTAAACTCGTGGTTTTCCAATTGTGGCACAAACCCACTATTTGCACAACATCCACTTGAACTCACCTCTGCATCTCTGTGGTGGGACTCCAGGGATGAGAACATGAAATTCATTTGCCTGTTGTGCTGTAACAAATCTTTGTCTCTAGAATTAAAAAAAAAAAAAAAGAATATTAAATAATCAAACATGGAGGAGGAGAACTAACGTGACCTTATAGAAGGAACCCTGTGGGCCTATTCAACGTATTGCTTGTACATCTGAATACTCAGTAGGAATTGATGTGTTTTGTGCCTGTCCTCTCCATCCCATAAGTGCCAGAGGACATTATCCCTAACTGTAAAGAGCTACAGGTAGAGAAATGCTAATGTGACACATTCCCCTAGTGTTTGCCGCTAATGAGCGGATGGGAATTTCATGTGTCTCCCTCTGATGTCAAAAGCTTTCTCAACATGAGTGACTCCCTCCACACTGGCAAGTGACAAGTCTGTCTCAATGGCCTGACTGTAGTGTTAACACTTCTCCTTCAGAAGGGGTGATTGGTAAGCCCTGACAAAGTTCTGGGGGTCCTCTCGGCAAGTAAACTTTCTTGAAATTATGCGAGTAGATTAGCAATTCCTCCTCAAAGAATAACTGCTGTCTTTTCCAGTCTCCCACTACTAAATTGGAGTCCCAGAACCCTATTGCACACTAGGCATGGAGACAATACAGGGTCTACGACTGGTGATTTTGACTGGCGTCTCTGGCAAAGGGAATTAGCCTCCATCCAGAGAACCCCCTTTGAGGTTTTGCCTTGTATCCTCCCTGACAGGATCACTGGTATGCACCTTTGGAAAAGCAACTATCAGCTTGCTGCTGTCTTCTTACTGAAAATAAATACCTACCCCTGAGGGACTTACAATTCTGTAGTCTGATATTCCTGTCTGGGGGTAGATCAATTCCAAATACAACCATGACAAGGTCGGAAAAGACCCCAAAAGCCTCCCTTATCCAATGTTAAGTGGTACATGTGGTCAAGAACTCAACAGACTCATCTCCAGTGAAACATCAGGTTTACATATGAGCTTCCAAGTAGGCCCAAACCTCATACTCTTCACGGTTGTCGAAAGTATAATATTGGGACTTCTTCCCCTCTGAAAATAAACACTTTATACTTATCTTCTTTACATACAAGTTTTATTAAAGTGATTACTCAAATTTAGGTTAAGTTCAGTTATTTTCTCACATGGTATAAGTAATATATTTTACTTCTATCCAAGTGTTCACTGTAATTTTAATTACAGCACATAAGTCATCAATATTCATATTTGTGATATGAATACTTGTGGTAAAGTGTTTTCAAGGTCTTTTCTCAAACATCCATGGTTTGCAAAACTTTGACTATTATGTGTTAATCATCATATTAAACTTAATAAGACTTAGCTCTTAAGCTTATAATGGAGGTGAAATGGAAAAACTCATGTAAAGGATTTAATGCCCTGCACGGTAAGCTTTAATATTATTTTTTTTAGTTTTGAGTATTGCCAGTTGTGAATAAACTTTAAATCAAAACCATTTCAGAAAATATTATTTAGAATTCAAGAATATTTTAGTTATTTCTTATAGGAAATATCTTCTTTCAGTGATGGCTATTCAAAACAATATTTACAAGTAATTTTGTAACATCAATAGATGTGTTTTACAATTATAACTACTATTCACATTTAATTGCAGTACTAACTAGATTGTATTATAATTTTCCTTTTTTTTCCCCATGCCTTCCTATTTCCCCTTACTAGACTTTGAACATTTGAAGGACAAGGACTATGTTTTGTTCATGTTTGTATCTCATGTATCTAACATGTTAAGTAGGACAGAGTGAATTCTTATTTGTTGAAAGGATGCAGGAAGATAAGAATGTATAAAAACGTTTCTTAATATATCTTATATAAAAAGCATTTAAAATTATATTAAAGTGATATGTTAACACTCAGTAAAATACATTTTTTCTGTGTTTTTCAATTTTTAAAAATGTGGCACAGGACGGGGCACCAGGGTGGCTCAGTCGGATAAGCATCTGACTTCAGCTCAGGTCATGATCTCATGGTTCATGGGTTCAAGCCCTGCTTCGGGCTCTGTGCTGACACCCCAGAGCCTGGAGACTGCTTGGGATTCTATGCCTCCCTCTCTGTCTGTCCCTCCCCCGCTTGCACTCTATCTCTCTCCGCCTCTCAAAAATAAATAAACATTAAAAAAGAATAAACAGGAGACTACATAAAGAGCAGAATCCTTCGTAATGAAGAATATTACAGTAACATAAAAATACATTGCCAGAGGAATATAGTCTCGAAATCCAAGAAATCTGGGGAAAATTTATATGGTAACTATTTCAGAGGAGAAATTTTCTTCATTATTTTAAATCACAGATCATGGCAACTGCTCAGACTTTCAGGAGTGACTGTAAGCACAGTCCTGAACCTCAGGAACAAAGTAGATTAAAACATATATTCCAGTATAAGGGATGAGAAAGACGACTCAGAGAATGTGAAGTTTAAAAAAAATGTACAACTTTTATGTAAAAAAAAACAATGAAGGATGACCCATTCAAGATACAAAACATGAAAAGAGAAATACAATTCCAAGTGTACAACTATGGATTCAAATCAATTATTTATGATGGTTTAGGCTGTGCGAATCAATATCTGTAGCAGAAGATCGCTGCGTAGTTTGAATCCTCCCAGATATTGAATTAAATTGATTTGCTCCCATTTAGAACAACATTAATTTTTGTCTAGATTTATAAGCTAAAATCTGATTATAAGTATACATTAAAACTAGTTGAAATGAGATTCAGGGAGGAAAGTACACCAGGAAGGTGGTCTAATTTATAGACTTCAATTTTAATACATATTTAGGTTGTATACCTAATCTTTAGCATTATTGTATTGTTTCTAATGGTGGAGATTCTGGACACCATTAAAAAGAACACTTTTGGAAATAATAAATTAGTACATCTTTGAAGGTTTGTACATTGAACACTCCCAGAATATGAATGTGTGAGTGTTTAATCAAAAATATTTCAAAAGTAGATATACATAATAACATAATAATATGCTACATGATAATTTTCAGAAATATGCCTAGCTCTGATATTTGTCTTCCCTACCCCACCTTAGTCAATACTAGTGACTTCCTGACAACAGTAACAATTGCAGAAGTTTCCACAACCATGTTATCTAAAGACTGCAAGACAGTAGGCTCATTTCTTTAGCCACCTCCTCCTGGTTGCTATGGTAAGGACTTCAGACAGAATTTTCTACTGCAGAAACTGTCAGGTCTGTGTACCTTCTTTCTTCTTTGCTTCTGCTCATTAATGATTTGCTTTGATGCTTGATTGTTCACCAGAGTCTAATTAGTGGAGTCATTGTATTATTCTTTCCTAAATTATCTATTTCACTCTTAGGGAGTGCTCTGATGAATCATCTTCAAAGTCTTTAGGATGCAAGAAATAGATTAAGTGACAAAATAAACTTTTTTCTTTTTTCTTCTACATTTTGTCTATATCAGAATTATGGGCACCAAGCATTCGGAGGTGGGCATATACTGAGGGACAGTGTTACTTGTGAAACAAAAAGTTAATAATCTTAGATAGATATTGGGCCTTGTACTCTACTGAAAAAATGATCTGGACTAGAATAGTTGAGATATGAGATTAATATCAATGTGCGATGCATGTAGGGTAGACATAAACCCATAACTGTAGATTGCAGATTATATTGAGAAGTTTGAGTTTTCCTTTCTGGAAATTTTTGTTTATTTTACGCCATCCCCCAACCATATTAACATTATAGATTTATCTATTCATTCAAGGGCCTATCAAGTATTTTGTGAGCATGATTTAGGTATAATACAATATGTTGCAGGGATGACAAAACAGTATCATATGAGAACTTTTCTTCCCTTGTGTTTTGCGGGTAAATATGATTTAAAAAATCATTTGCAAAGTTGGTTGTTAGTTGGTTATAGTATAACTACAATATTTATAATTTGTATGTTTGCTTCCTTTTCAGAACCCTATATATCTTAAAATTTTTAAATGTTATTTATTTTTGAGAGAAAGAGGGGGGTGCAGAGAGAGAGGGAGACACAGAATCTAAAGCAGGCTCCAGGCTCTGAGCTGACAGCATAGAGCCTGATGCAGGGCTTGAACTCATAACCTGCAAGATCATGGCCTGAGCCAAGGTTGGACACTTAACCAACTGAACCACTCAGGCACCTGGAGAGCCCTATATATTTTAAATAGGGTATTATATTGATTGTTGTGGGGGGGGGGAAACATTATTTATCCATTCTGATCAGGATGTCATGATGTGTAGTATTGTTTTTGTTATCATATCAATTAGCGTATAGCTTGATTTTATTTAAAAATGTTAGTTTTCATAAGGCCCATAGTCTAACTTTCCTTCCTTTTCCCTTTCTTTTTTTTTCCTTCTTCCATTCTTTCCTTCCTCCCTTCCTCTAAGAAACTGATATGTTTTCTAACCTCGAGTTCTTCTCTTAACTGAGCATAAGCAATCAAATTGAGTGTTCTTTATATATAAGCCCTGAAACACTCATCTTTGTATTAGGGTGCTATAGTCAGAAGGCGAGATGATATAGAGAACCTTCTACCCATTTTCACTGTCAACAGGTGAACAGAAGAAAGAGAAACTCTCCAGGAGTCAGGCTGGTTAAGACAACAAGCTGAAATGAAAGCATCAGTCAAGCCTTTACTTGAAGCTGTGGTAAAAGCAAGAGGCCAGAAAGAGGGGTAAGGTTCCTGTGGATGACACCAGAAAAGGTTCAGATGTATCAGCACAGATGGGAGAACAGTCTCACTGCTGAGAAGGCCCTCAAATAAGAGGTTTCTGACATTTTATGGACCCTGGGGCTACATGGAAGCAGAAGGAGAAGGGCTAGGAGGGCAAACGTCTGAGTTCTGAGTCTGAGGGAAGAAAATGTCTTTAAAGACATCTCTGCAAATGCACCTGGGGAAGACCTCATCCCAGGGCCCAATGCAGAGGCCTGCACTTGGTGGGGCCTGGGCTAGGAATGCAGATAAATGTAAGAGCATGTCCAACAATAGGAGTCTAAGTCCTTCACTGCCACTCCTTTCAGAGGCTGAAATGCACAGTCCATACACCAAATGGGTGTGGGGAGGGAAGCTTTATGCTGGGAGCCCTGACAGGAAGAGCCTCTGTCATAGCCTCTGATTGAGCCTGAAATATCATTCATAATGGTTTTTGCCAAGAGCTAGACTCCTCAACTCCGTTACTTGGGTTTTCGGTGCCTAAGTGAGAAACATAGGCTACCCTGTGTGGTCCCAACTAAGTCAGACTTTGAGGGACTATAACAGGAACCTTGTATATAGTCTTAGGCCACAGAGACCATGGTCATAATCAAGATCACTCCAATCAAGATCATCAAGCCTGATGGTGGAATGAACACAGTCATGAACACTATTATCCAGCCAGTAAAAGATGTCCCATAGCCCATTAGAGTCTATTTTAGAGAACCAGGAAATTTATTCTTTAAGTTTCTGAATAAATATTTTTTTTATCTGCCTTGAGGCATCAACTGAGGCACAGCACAGCTCCAGCTGGTAAGTTGAAGCTGATATGAATGTTTTCCAGGGCTTAGATGATCTCATGCTAGTCGGGGTACATACACAATAAATACAATCCCACAGGGTATGTGTGGTCTCCTGAAGACAAAGAGTTCACAGGGTTAGGGCACTCCAAGAAGGACATACACTAATTAGGCAGTCAGGTTAACTGGAACTCCAGCATAGACTGGCATCAAGATGCCTCCTACCCTAAGGTCTCCGTCAAGACAAAATCATTTAGTTCAGTTCGTGGTTTTGGAAGGACTGCCTGAGGAATTCAGTTTCCAAAATTTGGGTTTGTCCATGGCATCAGTTGTCAGTGTCATGAGTGTATATGACATTTAGAGATGTTCTGTTGGAGAGTGCAGGAGGTGAGGCCATCTACCATTGTGTCACTATATTGCCACATGTAACCATAGGCTCAGAGTTAATTTGTCCTCAAAAGTAGTCACAACAGCTTGGAAAAGCAGCATGGGGAGTTTTTCTTCAGCAAGATGGAAGGCTTTCAGGAGCAGTTCTGATAAATGAAGATATTAATGCCTTCTCCTCAAGCTCCTACATTTGCCCAGGTGCTAGGGTTTTGGTTTTCCTTATAATGGTGGTTGCTATTAGTGTGTCCCATTTAGTAGTCAAAACTTCATATTTTTTCAGTCATTTCCTACTCTCATCCATCTATGTTATTCATCTGAAGTAGTCATATGAAAAAAAGGACAAAAGCATTTTACAGAAAAATGTGTTTATATAATTTAACCTGAATGACACATTGTAAAGAATTAGCAAAAAATCCTGAATTTTTAAAAGATTTCAAAATGGGTTTACATCATCTTCCACCTTTGATATTTAATTTTTTAATTTTTTTTTTTAACGTTTATTTATTTTTGAGACAGAGAGAGACAGAGCATGAACAGGGGAGGGGCAGAGAGAGAGGGAGACACAGAATCTGAAACAGGCTCCAGGCTCTGAGCTGTCAGCACAGAGCCTGACGCGGGGCTCGAACTCACGGACTGTGAGATCATGACCTGAGCTGAAGTCGGACGCTCAACCGACCAAGCCACCCAGGCGCCCCCACCTTTGATATTTAAAAGCCATGCTGGCCTCCCATCTATTTGAGTCGCTAGGAAGAAGATCAAAAAGGATGGAAGGCCAATTAAGCGTTCCCCATGGTGCCCAAGGTGTCAATAGCTATAAAGCAAGATCATACAATTGAAGGAAGGGGACAGACAGCCTGATCAAACATATGATGTAAGTTTCCCTCGTTTTCTGGGAACCCCTCTGTTGGATCATTAGATGTGCTGAGCCAGGGGAGTCAGGGACTAAAGAGAAGGATCAATGGTCCCTCCTCAGAACTGAAAAACTTATATAAACAATCCATGATTGTGCTCTTGCTAGCACTTCCAAAGACTCACTGACTGGCAAAGTGCTCAAGGGAGCCTCAGACTTGCAAAGTTTCCAGTAGCATCCTTTTTAGTGCCCCCATTGACTTTGATAGCAAGTCTACCCGTGTGGGATCTTCAGGCTGTCTCCTCCAGAATGGCAGTGTGCTTGATCTTGATTAACCCCATCGCACCCTCACCCCCTGTTTGCTGTACCAGTTTGTCAGGGGCTGAGCTGGAAAGAGCTGAGCTACCAGGGATGGACTCCTCACCCACCCTACTAGTTTTTCCAGAAACAGAATCTTTCTTCCAAATTCAACAGCACAGTTTCAAGTGTTCTACTAATGGGCAACACAGTGTTGAAAAAGAAAGATAATTCTGGACTTTTTCTGAGTTTGTAAATAGATAGGCACTGCAGGTGAAAGGCATCAAAATGCAGTTCTGTTCCTAACAGATGTTTTCTAGGGTGAGGAGAAGACCCCCTGCCACAATGGCTCTAATTACTCCATTTGGCATAAGTACTTCCCTTTCCTTATTTGTGTGGGAGCTAAGAGATGGCTCTGGCTAAGTTCTTTACCAGATCATTTGTAGAACTGAGAATACTGCACTAATTATATCTCTGCTCTCAACATACAGAATTGTGCTCTATCTCATACACATTAATTGTATCTCTCTTACACACAGTTTGTCAATAATAGGCCTGTCCTTGATTCTCATAACATTTATGGAGAAGTGACTGTCAATAGACATTTACCTGACCTAGGCAATCAAATGCCTAAACTATCAAGTGGTTCCTTAATGCTTGATTAGTACTACCTGGTAACTACTTTCATTTAAAAATGTTGTATTTCCAATTGACAAATGACAGTAATATCCTTTAGAAAAATTCACTTTTTGAAAGCAGCAAGTCATATTCAAAGAGTAAGAAAAGATTCCTGCAATAATTTTATATCACTACTCTCTCAGTGAACGAATGAATGAATTCAACAATTCAGTGAATGTTTTTACCATGAACCATGCAAAAGGCATGATAGAGTAAACAGGATATATACTATTTTCCAGGATACAATATCAAGCTGAAGATCCAAATGGCAAAAAAAAGTCATTTCCAAAATACACATCAGTTTATCTGCCTATTTGTGACCCATTCCCCTTCACCCAAGCGACTGGTTGAGGAGTGGTGAGCTGACGCCATAGAGCCAGCATATTAGTCCTGATATATTAGAACTGGAAAGTTGAATTATAGTCTAGGTGACTAAAATAGGCAGGCCATGAAAACCCAGGAACAATAGGGTGAACATGAGCCCTGAGATGCAGCTCTTGGCCTGATGAAAGAGAAAAATCAACCTGATGCAGAGAGATAAGTAGAGACTAGAAACTGAATATATATAAACACTGTTTCAGGTTTTATTCCTCATGAGGCTCATCAGCTTTCTTGGGCTCTATCTTTGGGTTTGGGTCATCTACATATGTATTCATAATTTCACATGTCTGGAGTTGGAATTTATTTCATACGTAATGGTGTCTTATTATAGCTGTTGACCAGGTGACAATAGGAACGTCGTTCTCATTGCCTATGCTTGGGTATACTGAGTCACACCTATTCATGTGGTTGTTGTAATGGCGACTGAGCTACATGCATTTTAGCTATGACACATGAGTGAGGTACCATTTAAAAGGATGATTATTCATGAAACAACATTTTCTTAAGAAAGAAGTAGGTATGGAAATGGTAGTAAAATACCAATAAGATATTAGTGAAGCAAATATTCTTCTTTGGAGTAATGACTGTAATTTCATATTTTCCTATAAAACATTATCAGGGAATAATATCATACACTAAGCAATGTGACAGAGGCCAGAAGATGTTTCAAAATGCCTTGGAAAATTCTTGAAATTTTCAAAGGAAGAAAGGCTGTTGTGACATATTCATGCATCTCACAGAACTGTATTTAAAGCCTCAAAAATAAGTTTTCCAGATATTTCATGCTGATTTGAGTAGAATATTCTTAACTTACAGTGACAAGTAATTTAATCAGAGAAAAGTGATAGCATTAGTTTAGTCAACGAGGAAATGTTAATGAATACTCAGTATTCTTCAACATGCCAAACATGTAGTATTAATGCTAAAAGTACTTAAGAGATCAAGATTATAAGGATTGATTATAGAAAAAGCACATTACTGTGAGGTTCCGCTTAATAATAATTTCCAAAAAATAAATTGCCACCAGATTTAATTTTAAACCACAGAATGAAATCATAGCCCCATCTTATTGTGAAAGGACCAAAAAAAAAAAAAAAAAAAAAAAGTGGATAGTTGATGGCTGAGCTCCTGTTGCACAGATCAAAGTTCTTCATTCATAGAAGTCCAGGGGCTCGAACTAACCACCCACTATGGTACTTCTGGATGCGTTTGAGGATATTGATTTGATTAGTTCACAAAATTAGTTTATCTTAGTAAAATAAGATAAACATGTATGGCTAAATATATCTGAAAACGGCTGTTTCATAAATACAGAATAAAATGCCACGTGAGAAGAAAGCATTGTTTCTTGGTTTATTTGGGAGTTCTGTTTTCTTTCTTAATGACATAAATTAAGTTCTAGAGATCTGCTATACAACATTGTGCCTATAGTTAAAAATACTATATTGTGCACAGAAAAATTTAAGATGATAGATCTCATGTTGTGTTCTTACCACAATCAAATAAATAAATAAAAATCCTATAATATTAAGATCACATGTATACACACACACATATATCTGTAACATAGTGTGTCTTACAAACAATAGTGTCATAATTGAAGTAAGACATTTATTTACATTAAAGATGGTGTTTTATATATAGCAAATATTCAAGAAAACTATAGTGTTACCTCTTTCGTTAGGTTTATTCCTAGGTATCTTAGGGCTTTGGGGAATTGTAAATGGGATCTATTCCTTGATTTCTGTTTCTGCTGCTTCATTATTGGTGTATAAAAATGTAACAGATTTCTGTATGTTGATTTTATATCCTGCAACTTTGTGGGATTCATGAATCAGTTCTAGCAAATTTTTGGTAGGGTCTCCAATTTTCTACATAGAATATAATGTCTGCAAATAGTGAAAATTTGACTTCTTCCTTGCAGATTTGGATGCATTTTGTTTCTTTTGTTGTCTGATTGCTGAGGCTAGGGCTTCCAACACTGTGTTAAATAACAGTGGTGAGGTCTGGTACCTGACCTTAGAGGAAAGGCTCTCAGTTTTTCCCCATTGAGGATGATATTAGCTGTGGCTCTTGCGTATATGACCTTTATGATGTTGAGGTGTGTTCCTTCTATCCCTACTTTGTTGAGGGTTTTACCAGGAATGGATTCTGTATTTTGTCAAATGTTTTTTCTGCATCTATTGAGAGGATCATATGATTCTTATCTTTTCTTTTATTAATATGGTGTATCATCTGGATTTATTTGTGAATATTGGGCTACCCCTGCAGCCCAGGAATAAATCCCACTTGATAGTGGTGAATAATGTTTACAATGTACTATTAGATTTGATTTGCTAGTATCTTGCTGAAAATTTTTGCATTAATATTAATCAGGGATATTGGCCTGCAATTCTCCTTTTTAGTGGGGTCTTTGTCTCGTTTTGGAATTAAGGTTATTCTGGCTTCATAGAAGAGTTTGGAAGTTTTCCTTCCATTTCTATTTTTTGGAATAGTTTGAGAAGAATAGGTATTAACAGTTCTTTAAATGTCTGGTAGGAACCTATCTTGCCCTGAACTTTAGTTTCTTGGGAGATTTTTGATTACTGATTCAATTTCTTACCACCTCTCACTTGTCAGAATGGTTAAAATTAGCAACACAGAAAATAACAGATGTTGGTGAGGATGTGGAGGAAGGGGTACGCTCTTACACTGTTGGTGGGAATGCAAACTGGTGTGGCCACTCTGGAAAACAGTTTTGAGATCCCTCAAGAAGTTAAAAATAGAACTACCCTATGACCCAGCAGTTGCACTGTGAGTTATTTACCCAAAGGATACAAAAATACTTATTTGAAGGGGCACATGCACCCTGATGTTTTTTCAGTGTTATCAACAAGAGCCAAATTATGGAAGGATTCCAAATGCCCATCAATTGCTAAATATATAAAGAAGATGAGGTATATATACACAATGGAATATTACTCAGCCATAAAAAAGATTAAAATCTTTCCATTTGAAATGATATGGATGGAGCTAGTGTATTATGCTAAGCAAGATAAGTCAGTCAGCATAAGACAAATACCATATGATTCCCTCATACGTAGAATTTAAGAAACAAAACAGATGGACATAGAGGAAGGGAAAAGAAAGAAAAAGAGGGAAGCAAACCATAAAAGACTCTTAACTATAGAGAATAAATTCAGGGTTGATGGAGGGAGGTGGGTGGGGGATGGGCTAAATGGGTGATGAGTATTACAGAGGGCACTTATGATGAGTGTTGGGTGTTTTTTGTATGTAAGTGATGAATCACTAAATTCTACTCCTGAAACTAATACTACCCTATATGTTAACTAGAATTTAAATAAAAACTTCCAAAAAAAAAAAAAAAGCTTTAAGATTTGGAAAACTTCCAAAAGCCTTACAAAATTCAAGATGAGGCCTAGGTACCTAGGAGTCAGTAACCTTTATTTTCTGCAAGCTGTGACTTGCCAATGTGTTTATACATTATGTGGCTCAAAAAAAAAAAAAAAAAAAAAAGGCATGTCCAGCTAGGGAAAAAAAAGAAACAGAACACTATGCTGACTGCATCTTTAAATACAATGATAAATTATCCTTATGGTTATTTTTGAGCAGGAAAAAACTTGTGTCTTAATGGCCTGCATAGAACTTTTTAACCATTAAAGAGTACTTCCTATTATGATAAAGTTATTGTTTCTAAGTATAGCATCTTTGGGAACTTTCCTGCTTATCTAGAGATACTATTTAATAATCTGAAGATCATAAAAGAATTAATGATGCCTCCATTAAAGTCTTTCTTAAGAACTGGAGTAACCAGGTTACTTGGAAGAACCTAGAATATTCTAAAAAAATCAAACTATTATAATGAAATTAGTGCATCTAAAATGAAACTTTTATTGTATAGTGTTTTTGTATAGTAGAGTACATGTTTTTTTTTTTTTATGAAATAGCAACATACTATTTATACCTAAAGAGAACCAAATATTCTCTTAACTATTCATATAGTATGTCACCTCTGTTTATACGGTGAACATAGCATAGTATATTACAATATGTCAATAGGGACAAATGAAAACACTATACCCTAAGATGCTTGATTTTGCTTTTGTACTTATAGAAGGATTATCAGGTGATTTTTGTCCTTCTGGTGCTGCCATTATTACCTGCATCAGGGAATACAAAGAATGTAGTAGTCTTCAATTCAGTGCTTGAATATCTTTACATGTGTTGTAGCCTATTACTGATAGCACAATATGCTATAAATTTTTAACAAGGGTAAATGTCATAAATATCCAGAAGTTGTTTATTAACAATAATATTCTTCAAGATTTCCTGATGTTGTAATGGAGGATATATTTTTAGTTAACACTTGTTTACATATTACTTTTATTATTTAGGATGTAATGATATTTTTGACAGTAATGAGAGTATTAAATACTTTGTAGACAAGAGTTAACATAGAAATACAGAGAGCGCTAATCTTAAAAAGGCCTGGTTTCCAGGGTTGTGCTTGGTTGGCATCTAGGACCCTGATAAGATTGGCCTGCTGGGCCTAAGTTGCTTATACAAACAACCGAACACCTGTTTTCCTTCTGGACTCTGGAATTTCTGTAGGCAGAGGGTATTTATGTGACTAGTTCTCAGTAAAATTCTTAGTACTGTCTCTAATGAACTTTCTGGCTAGACAAAAATTCTAGAATGTTGTCACAACTTGTGGCTGGAGGAAGCGAGCATTTCCTTTGTGGTTCTACACACAGGAGAGGATTCTTGGCAACTTGCACTTGGTTCTCTCCAAACAAATCTTAGCTATGAATACAATTATATGCTGAGTCCTGTGAGTCCTCATAGTGAATCCTATATTTTATGTACCATGCATTATTCTAGGCACATTCTATCCATTATTCTATTTAGTCCTCAAAAAATCTATATGATTGTGTTATTAATTCTGGATCATGGATGAGGAAACAACACTTAGAGAATAAGTAACTTGCATAGGGTTGAACAGGTAGCATTGAGCCAAAATCAGAATTTGGGCACAATTCTTTTAATTCCGAAGTATGTGTGTTGGATAGCATAACATTAACAATAGCATTCATATAGACATATGTCTTGTTGTTGTTGGTTTGTTTCTTTTGCATGTGGTTGATTTAAAGTATGTGGTTGGTAGTGTGGGCCGTTCAGAATCACACTGAAAATAAGTCATTAACCAATGCTACTCACAACTTCCAGGCTACCTTTCTTCCTAAGATGTATACTTTTTAAAAAATTTATTTATTTTTAAGAGAGAGAGAAGGAAAGAGAGTGGAGGAGGGGCAGAGAGCAGGAGAGAGAGAATCCCAAGCAGGTTCTGCACCATGAGTGCAGAGCTCGACTCAAGACTCAATCCCACGAACTGTGACATCATGACCTGAGCCAAAATCAAGTCAGTTTAATTGACTGAGCCACCCAGGCACCCCTAAGATATACACTTTTGCCAATTAAATCCCTGTGGTAGCTAGCGAATGACAAGTGGATTTGAACACCTATGAGAACACTAAGTTGTAGTACTCACTACCTGTCTTTTTTATCCATCCATATTACTCTGGTCCACAAAAACTGAGTTCTACATGATCTCCACAGATTCTTCTTGATATACCAGTTCTAATCCTCAAACCCTTTCTTTACATACAGATAATAACCAGAAGTATTGACATATAGCTGACATCCAGAAACTATCTTCCTGAGCTGCACACTAACACTAGACCTTCTATATTTTCACAGATTTCCTAATGCCTGTCTCCAAGTTACTTTTCTTTGAGACTCCTCATTGTCAATAGTCACTCATCAGATCAAGATCTAGTGCTCTGGAGGATTAATAGCCTGAATTATCCCTGAGCTTATAGAGGAATGGCAGTTTTTGGGTGAAAAACAAATGAGAGTAAAAAATAAAGTAATTAAAACAACCAGTGCTAACATTTAATGCATATAATACAGTTAAATTCATTTTTGATATCTTCTAGGAGAATGTGGTTTCTATTCTACTGGAATGCAATAGGCAAAGACACAGTTCAGGAGTACATGGACGTTGATTCTGTTTTATTTTTTTATTCTTCATCAGATAAGATTGTTATGCTTATGGATTATGTAAACAAGGAAGGACCAATGTTTGCAAATATCTTTTGAAAAGAAGCACAACGAATATTTTTTTAAGGCCCAATGAACATTAAGGAAATCATAGGCATTACATAAATATGGTCCCCTTTGTCCAATCTGTAGGAGCTGTGACACTATATAGATCTTGTGAAAATGTGAAAGATTGGATATCCAGAAGATGTCAGCTCTGGAAGGGACAGTGTGAGTTTACAACCAAGTTTGAATGACAAGATACCATACTGAAAGATCTTACAGCAATAATGGCATCATAGATGGTTAAGTCTTTGGAACTTTGTAAAATATACAAAGGAAGAGAGAAGCAGATATATAAAGAAATAAAAGTTGTATTTAAAATTTTTCAAGAGGACTGATTACTGGCGTTTTGCTTTGTAGGAATGTCAGGGCTTAACTAGCCTAACAAGAGTGAAATTGACATCTGAGGTAAGGCAGAAAAAATCAACAAGAACATGGAGCTGGGAATTAACATCGAGATGATAAACTTGGATTAAAAAGGAGTGCCTGGAAAAAAGAGAAAAAAAGCAGGAGAGGGAAACAACAGGTCAGTGTTCTAAAGTTTACAGGTAACTGTTCTAACTTTCTAAAGGCAATTTTCCATTCTCTTGATGTGTTAATTTTGACAAGAATTCTGGGATGTAGATAGATCTATTGTTACCTTTAATTTTCAGGTTGTAAAAAATAATAAAGCTAACTCATTTTATAGTATTTAAATATGTTCTGGGAACTATGCTCAATTTTGTTTTCATTTGCTTAAGCACAGTATCTCATGTGATTCTCAAAACTACCTTATCAGGTAGCTAGTAGCTTTATTCCATTATACACGTTTTAAAAATTTTGACTTTATTCTAACTTACACGAAGTAAATAGCAAATTTTGAAGCCTGGCTGTAAACTCAAGGATATCTGATTCCAGAGTCCTGGTTTTAGATATTAGGTGACACTGTTTTAATCTCCAAAGTACAGAAACTAATGTACTATCCAAATTTACGCTGTTATATTATGACTGTAACCTAAGAAATGACTTTATATGAGAATTCTGAATTCCTAATTTCACTAGGTTGCAATGAAAGTTTTTTTGTGCTCATTTTTTTTCAATTATTCTATTGATTATCTATATATGTAATTAGAGATACCATCTGTCTAAAGCAGTGGCCATTCCTGATTTATTGGTTCAGACATCGGTGCACACTTTGAGCATCAGAAATTCACATGTTTAATGATTCAAGCCTTCTGAAAATAGTCTATAGAGCAATAGTTACACCATAATTATATTTTTATCTTCATGGATTGATTTTGAGAGTATCTCCTATTTCACTCTTTGAAAAATGGCTTAAAAATGTAGGGAGTGTAGCAGCCTCTATTATTTTAATTTAATCATTTAATAACCATAATGCTTTCATTGGCAGATCAGGGTATATTAATCTACACACTAGGGGTGCTTATTTCACCTGGGACTGAGAAATTAGACAATGGAAATCTCTTAAAATGGTATAATAATCTATAGATCCTGTTTCTTTCAGACCTAGTCAGTGTTGTGCATTATTCGATGGGGCTCTTGAGCAAACAGCTAAGGAAGAATTCTCGAGACATCTTTGGTGCCAAAAGGTGATTTTATTAAAGCACGGGGACAGGACCCATGGGCAGAAAGAGCTGCACTGGGGTTGTGAGGAGTGATTGATGATATACTTTTAAGTTAGTGGGGGTTAGGGATAACGTTAAGTCTCTAAGGAATTTGAAAGCAAGGCTTTCAGGACCTTGAGGGGCTAGCTGCTGTTAAGATAAGGTCACTTTTAGTCTTTAATAAAACAAAAACATTAAGGAAGTAAGGCAGCCATGAGTCCCTTGAGGAAGGTCACGCTCTGTGTGTTCCAAGTGTCTATCAGTGGGCTGCGAGCTATACAGAGCTTTCATTTAAGCTACATTTCTCTTGCCTTTGTTTCCCTCATTTTTAGTCACTAAAAAGCCCCTGGAGATTTAAATATATCACAAAAGAAGAGAATATTAGAAAAGAAATGGATAAGCGTTGTATTATGTGCAGCCAAAAGAAAGAAATTTGATGTATTTAAACTGAGAAAACTCTGTTCAAATCTTATTTTTCCCTAATAACCCAATATTTCTATTTATGTATGTAAGTGAAAATATTTTCATAAATATTTCCCTCATATATTATTTAAAAACTCTTAGGTACATTAATAAATCATCAAAATATACATTTTATATAAAATATAAAAATACTCATTCATAAGGTTTCCTAGTCATAATGTTTTAAACATATATTTTTTTTTTTTTTTTTTTTTTTGAGAGAGAGAGAGAGTGAACAAAGAGAGGGGCAAAGGGAGAGAGAGAATCTTAAGCAAGTTCCATGCTTAGCGCCAGACCTGACACGAAGCTTGATCACATGAAGCTTGATCCCAAGACCCTGGGACCATAACCTGAGTCGACATCAAGTGTCCGACGCCCAACCAACTGGGTCACCTCGGCGACCCTAAACATACTTAAAAGGGAATGTTGTGCGTAATTCCAAATGGGGCTAAAATGATGTAAAGCATCTTGAAACCAGGAAGTAAATTATATACGTGCAATCATACTGTCTCTCTAGTTATTGCTTTTAAATAAAGAGAAACTGAAATCCATAATTTTTACCACTAGACAATTCATATGTACATATTTTGAATAGCTATTTTAAAGAAATAAGAATGATTTGAACTAGTGGTCATTTAAGATAAATAAATAAACTCATTTTCAGAATCCAGTTGTTTGTCCAAGTTTGTGACATGAATGGCTCATTTCTACATAGATTTTATTTTATATATTTTTTCTTCTTTTTTATATTCTTCTTTCTTTCTTTCTTTCTTTATTTCTTTCTTTCTTTCTTGTGAGTAAGTGTAGTTATCAAGATACATCTCAAAACTTTCTTTGTGGTGGTAGTATTACTATTGATTTGTTGCTTATGTAAGTGTGTAATATGATACTATAGTTTAAAGAACACTGGCATGAAAATTTTTTTACATTGCCTTGGCCATTTTTATGATTGTCCAAGAACTATTTGTCAACCATAACTCATTAACGAACTTAAAAGAATTTAAACATTTTATATATATATCATTATATATAACGATACAGTTGTATGTATACATAAAATATAAATGTATGGTTGTGTGTATACACTCACTTGAGCGCTCTCTCTCTCTAAATACTTTCTTCTTTTTGGATATTTAGTATATAACTTACATCTTAGAGAGATTCTTTTTTTCCAGCTTTATTAATATATGATCGACAAAAATGTGATATAGTTAGGTTGTACAACATACTGGGTTTTTTATTTTATTTTTTAATTCCAGTACAATTAACATGCACTGTTACATTACTTTCAGATGTACAATACGGTGATTCAACAATTATATACATTACTGGAAATCAGTGAAGGATTTTGAGAAGAAAATCTGCATTTTAAAAGAATTCCTTTATTACACATGTTGGAAAACAAACACAGAAAATATTATAAAATGGCAATTGTGGGGGCGCCTGGGTGGCTGAGTCGGTTAAGTGTCCGACTTCGGCTCAGGTCACGATCTCACGGTCCGTGAGTTCGAGCCCTGCATCGGGCTCTGGGCTGACTGCTCAGAGCCTGGAGCCTGTTTCAGATTCTGTGTCTCCCTCTCTCTCTGACCCTTCCCCGTTCATGCTCTGTCTCTCTCTGTCTCAAAAATAAATAAACGTTAAAAAAAAATTAAAAAAAAAATGGCAAGTGTGCTATCAGAGATGAATTGAGAAGCTTTGGTGTAGGGCACCAGGGTGGCTCAGTTGGTTGAGCATCTGACTTTGGCTCAGGTAATGATCTCACGGTTCGTGGGTTCAAGCCCCATGTCGGGCTCTGTGCTGACAGCTTGCTCAGAACCTGGAGTCTGCTTTGGATTCTGTGTCTCCCTCTCTCTTTGCCCCTCCCCTGCTCTCACTCTGTCTCTATGTCTTTCAAAAATAAATAAATATAATTCTTTTAAAAAGAATTTTGGTGTAAATCAATCAAAAATTGATGGCCACTTAAACCAGAATGTTGATGGTAGAGGTGGAGGGTAAAAGAGTGCTCTAATTATGAATATATTTTGCACTTAATGTCAGCTGAATGTGTTAATGACCTGAACATAAAGTATGATTAAAAAAAAAAAACAGAGGGGGAGACCAGTAGTTCATATTGTACAACTTGAGTTTGAGAACTCTATTACTGATTCAAGTGGAGATTTCAAGAAGCAAGTTATATATAACTTGAAGTCTATGTTTAGGAGAGCATTTGATTATGGCTATGCAATAGAAATATCTGGCATACAGATGACATAGATATTAGGTAATTTCAGGAGGAAACAAATAGAAAGTGAAGAGGTCCACAGCTTGAGTTTGGGGCACTCCAAACTAAAGATAAGGATCGAGCTAAAGGAAAATTAAAGAGTGGTTAGAGATTGTGATTCATTCCAGCCAAGTGAAAAGAACACATCAATACTCTTTGAAGTAAACTGGCTGTTTGACATTGTCTAATATCATTCCAGAATTATTATGTTTACTACATCTTGTAATATGCAAGAAATTACAAAGCCAACTCCTTTGTACTGTTCTGTTGGAAAAGCCTACGTTTGCCTTACCCCCAGTTAGAGCCTATCACTAATATTTCTATGGATATGTTTTTAAATGATTAAACGTAAGAAGTGGGACTGGATACTGAAACAGCTTTAGTCTGTGAATTATTTCTCTGAACTAGTTTTGGAAAAAAATCAACTTTTCTTAAATGCACATATAGAGCATAATGAGAATTATGCTTGAAGGTATGATAAACCGGATATTGTAACTGTAGGAATAATGAAAGCAGTGCTAAAAATAGAGTTTACTCTGTTTTCTATAAATATTGACTTTTAAACATTTAGAGATTTTTTAAGAAAAAATTTTAATGTTTATTTATATTTGAGAGAGAGAGGGAGAGAGACCGTGTGCAAGGGAGGAAGGGGCTGAGAGAGCCAGAAACAGAATATGAAGCGGGCTCTAGGCTCTGAGCTGTCAGCACAGAGCCCCATGCAGGGCTTGAACCCATGAACTTTGAGATCATGACCTGAGTCAAAGTCAGATGCTTAACTGACTGAGCCACACAGGCGCCCCAACTTTTACACATTTAGGACACATCACATCATACATTTTTTCTTCCTTTCTAAATCAGAATAGTTGTTATTACTGGATTATATAAAATGCTTTTGAATGAACTAAGAAACTACTGAAACTTTGGAATACCAGCCACTGGATGAGGAAAGAAGGTCTTATTTTTGCATTCATTGTTTATAATTTTTAAAATTATGTCTATATATCTATTTTGAGAGAGAGAGAGAGAGAGAGAGAGAGAGAGAGAGAGAGAGAGAATGCAATCTGGGGAGGGGCAGAGAGAGAGGGAGAGAGAAATCCAAATCAGTCCCAGTGCTGTCACTGCAGAGCCCAATGCAGGGCTCAAACTAATGAACTGTGAGATCACGACCTGAGCCGAAACCAAAAGTTAGATGCTTAACCAACTGAGCCACACAGGCAACCCTGCATTCATGTTTTTAAAAGAAAATTTTAGAATTTTTTTGACATGCAATTTTTCTTTTCTGCTACATTAAAGCAAAAAGAATTTTATTGACTGATTCTATACAGCTCTTTTTTAAGAAAAGGCAAATTTAGGGCATTGTGTGGAAAGAATCAGTAACTTCATCCTTTGTATATTAGAAATTCCCCACTTACTGAAGTAGGAAGTAACAGATCCATTAACAGTATTGATGACAACTTCAGATAGGGAATTGAGCATGCTTTATAATAATTAGATATAAACTATTTCTGAAGAGATGAAGTTTAAGTTGTTATTAACTTGAAATTCCCCAAGGCATGATAATTCAAAGTAGGATGTCTGATCCGGATGGCCAACAGGCACATGAAAAGATGTTCAACGTCGCTCCTTATCAGGGAAATACAAATCAAAACCACACTCAGATACCACCTCACGCCAGTCAGAGTGGCCAAAATGAAGAAATCAGGAGACTATAGATGCTGGAGAGGATGTGGAGAAACAGGAACCCTCTTGCACTGTTGGTGGGAATGCAAATTGGTGCAGCCGCTCTGGAAAGCAGTGTGGAGGTTCCTCAGAAAATTAAAAATAGACCTACCCTATGACCCAGCAATAGCACTGCTAGGAATTTACCCAAGGGATACAGGAGTACTGATGCATAGGGGCACCTGTACCCCAATGTTTATAGCGGCACTCTCAACAATAGCCAAATTATGGAAAGAGCCTAAATGTCCATCAACTGATGAATGGATAAAGAAATTGTGGTTTATATACACAATGGAATACTACGTGGCAATGAGAAAAAATGAAATATGGCCTTTTGTAGCAACATGGATGGAACTGGAGAGTGTGATGCTAAGTGAAATAAGCCATACAGAGAAAGACAGATACCATATGGTTTCACTCTTATGTGGATCCTGAGAAACATAACAGAAACCCATGGGGGAGGGGAAGGAAAAAAAAAAAAAAAAAAAAAAAGAGGCTAGAGTGGGAGAGAGCCAAAGCATAAGAGACTGTTAAAAACTGAGAACAAACTGAGGGTTGATGGGGGGTGGGAGGGAGGGCAGGGTGGGTGATGGGTATTGAGGAGGGCACCTTTTGGGATGAGCACTGGGTGTTGTATGGAAACCAATTTGACAGTAAATTTCATATATTTAAAAAAAAAAAAAAAAAAAAAAGAACAAAGTAGGATGTCTGGAAGGGCACTAGAACACCCTGCAATTTGTCTAATTTGCAGTGAGCTAATAAGGCCAATAGTGGCATCTTTATGAATAAGTGGACAATTTATGAAATCAAAATGACATCTGTTCCATATGTTTTATGTTAATTCTTAAGCCAATATATTCTCTTCTGATTCTCAAAGTAGTTAAACTATTAAGGGAAATTTTAAAAAGTAAAATATCCCTTTTATTAGCTGAAATTCATAACCGAACAAAAAGGCACTGGTGTCAGGTTAAGCCTAACTGGGAGAGAACAAATATAAGTAATATACTAAAAGGAAATATTAAAGTGAGAGCCAGATACGAAACTACCATTATCCTTCAAAAGCTAAGTTACATGAGACTTATATAATAAGATATTCTGATGTCTTATAACATTTAAAATAGAGAAAGAGTATAAGACATAACAGTATAAAAGATATAAACATCAAATGGCAATTAGTTATAAATGGTGAAAAGTGAAGAATAATCCATTTTACTTAAGGGGGGAAAAATGGGTCAGATTGAATTGAAGGGTATTTCATCAAAAAGTTTACTGAGAATAGTTTGGCTTCTTTTAAGAAAAAAAAGTTTAGTACTATTGTGAAATGGAAATTTTTAATTTAAAATGGTTTCTAATTAGTATCCTAAATCCAAAATTGGGACAAAGTGTCCAATGATCTGAATACTTATTTCTTAGTTTAAGTGTTATTGATTACAATATATCATGATTGTTCTAAAGTAGTGACCCCTCAGGAACTATCCTATACTTATTTGGATAAAAATATTATTTGGTTTTTCCTGTTTACCTAAGGAGCCAGTAAACTATGGTCCATGGTCAAATTAGACCCAATGCCTAGTTTTGGATGTCCTAAGAACAGATTTTTTACATTTCTTCAAAAATCATAATATTTCTTGACACATGGAATTTCTATGAAATTCAAATTTCATAGACCAAAAATAAGGTTTTATGGGAACACAGCCTTGCTCATTCATTTATGTATTCTCTATGGCTGCCTTCACATAACAATGGCAGAAGTAGACAGACCAGAGACCATATGGGTTACAAAGCCTACATTATTTCCTGTCTAGACTTTTACAGAAAAAGCTGATGACTTCTCCTCTAAAAAAAATTGAGAAATTCTTTTAACGGTCATTCTATTTCAGTTTGGTGGTTATTTTTTGACATGAATTAGAGACTCAAAATGGAGATAAAATGAATGATTAGAAAAAAACTGTACCTGTTAGATGGTTTGGCTCTGGAACCACACCTAGACTCTAGTATGAATAGAAAATCCAAATGAACAAAAAAAGCACAAACCTTTAATTATATACTCTTTTAAGTAACACTGGCCAGCATTTGAATCATAAACTAGATTATTTGCAGCCTTTAAGTAGCACTAATTTTCTCCTTGAGACATTTTCAGCATTTGAAATCAGAGTATTTTAATTACATTACCAGAGTTTGTTGTCCTAATAAAAATTGTGTATAATTACAAACCTTTAAATTATTATATTTTAAAACATTTTGTTTCTTTTAATGTAAGCAATTTGTCTACTTAACATTTATTTAGATTGCTATGCACTACTAAGCAAATTTAGCAAGAATGAAACTGTGCCCTCACCAATGTGAAATGCATTTGCTAAGAAAAAGATTCTTTTTTTTTTTTTAATTTTTTTTTTTTTTAATGTTTATTTATTTTTGAGACAGAGAGAGACAGAGCATGAACAGGGGAGGGTCAGAGAGAGAGGGAGACACAGAATCCGAAGCAGGCTCCAGGCTCTGAGCTGTCAGCACAGAGCCCGACGCGGGGCTCGAACCCACAGACCGTGAGGTCATGACCTGAGCCGAAGTCGGATGCTCAACCGACTGAGCCACCCAGGCGCCCCAGAAAAAGATTCTTAATATTAAGCTATTCTTGTTGTTTGGTTTCTCTTTTAAATGGGAAAAGGTAATCATTGGTCACTTCTAATGAATGTAGAAGTGTAGCAAACTCTCAATTAAAGCAATATAAATCTACTTTCATATAATCAGATGAGTCTCTAATAAAAAGGAAAAGAAAAAAGAAATGAAAAAGGAAAGTAGAAATATCTCAAATGGAAAAGAAAAGCAGAAGCAATTAAATAAATAGCATAAATATGAGAAGTAGGAGAAAACAGAGAAAGTATTTTTCCACTAAAAGAAATCCACTTAGTCACATTATAAAAAAACATGCATTTTATTAATAGACAGCACCAAGATAGAAGATGATAAGAAGGTAACATTGGCCTGAGGATTATGTTATATTTTTGTGTCCAGCAGCCATCAAGGATGATGAAAGTAGGGAATTTGCCAAAATGATTAAGAGCATGAAATTTGGAGCTAAATACTTTGTATATATGATATTCCTGATATTACTAGCTATGACACCTTGAGAAAGTAAATCTCTCCCTCAATTTGTTGCTCTATAAAACAGAATTAACACTATATTACTCAAAATATTATTGTGAGGGTTATGTAGGAAAATACATCAATAAGTACTTATATATTGCTGGGTGCAGAGTGTTTATTAAACGGTAGCTATTCTTACAAACCTTAGCAAAATGGCTCATACATTTGCATAACATCTGAGGTTATCAGGCATTTTTAGGACTTCTTTAAACTTTTATTCTTTTGGACATAAAAGCCAATAGAGTAAAAATATATCTATGGATCTAAGAACTTAACCCAAATGAGAAATTTCTTATTGTATTTGGCTTTAAACTAGTATCTTTAGATAATAATATATGACTTTTGAGTAATATTTCCTTCACATCCTCTGTGTCACTCTAAGATAGTGCACTATAACTTTTAAAATAGTCTACCAAATTATTTAACAGAGTCCATCAAGTAAAAATGATAAAATGGTTTGAGACTGTTAAACAAAATTTATTTAAAAGTATTTATTTGTCACAGACCATGAGTCTGGAGTTCTCTCTTGTCCAGCAAGAGAGCAGATGCAGAAATGAATATGAGAGAGGCTGTCTGGGAGGAGACAAGAGCCCCAAACAGGCGTTTCGTCTCCATATGTATTGAGCTCACAAGATATGACCCACTTGGTGAATGTGAAGAAAACAAGATCTTACACACATGAAAGTGGAGAAAACAGACACCATTAACTTGTGTGTGTAAAAAACAAAGGGTCTTGGGGGGCAGGTGGAGTTTGTGATCAAGGTCCATTGGCATCAGATGGCAAGCAATTTCCTGCAGGTGATATAACAAGTTACTTGTGATCCCATTACCATATCCCGCTAGCTAACCTCGGGTGCTTTTACCTGTGGTGGCGGCTTCTGCCCTAAGCTTTTTTCTAACCCATTTATGTAATTAGAACATATTTCCCCACATTTATTGACCTTGTACTACATGCCAGGCACCATTATAGATACTGGGGAAATAATGCAAAACTGCAAGGTCATGTTCCCAAATACTTTTGTATAAGTGATCTTTTTGCTCTTTGGTTATTCTTAAGAATTATTTTTGTGTAAGGTTAATGTTGAGAATCAATTTCATCTTTTTTTTTTTTAAAGATCATTTATTTATTTTTGAGACGGCGAGAGGGAGAGAGAGAGAGAGAGAGCAGGGGAGGAGCAGAGAGAGAGAGAGGAGAGAGAGAATCCCATGCAGGCTCTGTGCTGTCAGCACAGATTCCTATGTGAGGCTCCATCCCATGAACCCTGAGCTCATGACCTGAGCCAAAATCGAGTCGGACACTTAACTGAATGAGCCACTCAGACACCCCTCATCTTTTTAATTTATTAAGTATAACTATGTTGGGGAGTTAAACCTGTCAATGGAGACTCCTTCAACTTTTATAAAATTAAGTAAAATTCTATAAGTATTAAGACATTTAACCAATTCACTACAAGACAGAAAAGATTACATTTTTAGAAACATTTTTTAATGACAGTTAAGTGGGAAAAATTTAGAAATAAAGAAAATGAAAAATAGATGAGTAAGTTTTAAAAAAGGTTATTAATGATAAAGTTTATAAAAGTGATACATTTTCCAGCTATTTGAGATTTAGGGGAAATATGTTTCTTTTTCAGTACTTGAATTTGAAAATATTTTTTGAACCTATTCTGAAAATAAATGATAATCGAAAATAATAATTTTATATTTGAATATAAAATTAAACTGATTCTTTAATGATTCTAAATCTAACAAATGAAAAAAATAACAAAAATCTGACTAGACTATTCTTACATGCATCATAAGAATGAAAGTTATATATCACAATAAATTTAGAGGATAAAAACAGTTTTGGTCTACATTTGTCCAATTAAAATATAAGTAAAAGTTGATTATTTTAGTCAATTTTTAAAATATCATCATGTTGTTTTTATAAATTTGCTTCATTTAAAAATTATTGATATAGGGAAAAAATAAGAAAATTTGCTTTTAGAGTTTTATATGTAGATGTGTTTATTTTTTTTTTTTTTTTTAATTTTTTTTTTTCAACGTTTTTTGTATTTTTATTTTTGGGACAGAGAGAGACAGAGCATGAACGGGGGAGGGGCAGAGAGAGAGGGAGACACAGAATCGGAAACAGGCTCCAGGCTCCGAGCCATCAGCCCAGAGCCTGACGCGGGGCTCGAACTCACGGACCGCGAGATCGTAACCTGGCTGAAGTCGGACGCTTAACCAACTGCGCCACCCAGGCGCCCCTATGTAGATGTGTTTAAATGTTTTACCTATGAGATCCAAATTATCATGAAGGTCAAATTTAGTGGGGAAAATTTCAAGTTTCTAAAGATTTTGAAGTAATTTTATTTGTTTCTAGTGCTGATACAAAAATCACAGAACAAAAACAGAATCTTAATACATTTTGATACTTTTGTTACCTCCTAATAGTATTTTCCCATATGATTTATCTCAATACATATAATGAAGATACAACACTTACCATGCTAATTTTTATACTCATTCTCTACCTACATTTTCACTTTATTACCTGTTCTACAAACAACTATTTAAGCCCTATAAAATTTAAGTTGATGGGGTCACTGAATATTTTATTTAGGTTTCAGTTTAAAGTATATGCACATCTTCATTTAAACATAACAAGATGAATCATTTGCAGTATTTGATTTTTGTGGATATTTTCGATCTATGCACATATCAAAGTGAGCTTGAACTTTCAAGGCAAAGGTTTGATATTCCTACTAAATAATTCCTTCTAAATATGATGTCAGATCTTCAAATGATCAAAAATAAGAGATAAAGTAGATCCAGTTTTTTTTATTTAGTAGACTTGACTTTTCATAAAAGTAAAATTAAAAAGTTAAATGTAGAAGAAAAATATTGCAATATTATTTTAAGAAATAGGTAAGTAATAAAAAATATTTCCTATCTTAAAGTGATAATACCAAGAAGACAGCAGAAAAAGTGGTATGCTTAATCTATCTTTCCTCACCTGGACTGAAGAAGAATGTTTTCTGATGGGATATTGGGAGAATCATTTAATATGAAGAATTCTACCAATCCTAATGCTGGTACAACAGTGTCAGGATTAATATGGAGAACTAAAAATTAGATTTTCACTGCGATTCAGTCAGTATGTATATGGACCTGCTTCTAGCTTTTCCATTTAATGGTGAATTCATTCAATTACCTTCACCTCTTGTTACACTTATCTTTTATTTAATAAACTTCTATAAGTTCTTAGTCAAATGGAGGGTATGTGTTTGAATAAGTGTTTTCAAGAGTGTGGCAGACAAGAGTAGAAAGAGTACAGGTGAAGCTGAAGCTCACATTTGTATCTTTATGTTAAGCTCATTAAATTATTAAATTATGCTGGACTAAATGAATTCCATGGCCTCTCCTTCAACTTTACATAAAAAATGTATTTTTAGAAAAGCATTAGAGGGGGCACCTGGGTGTCTCAGTTAAGTGTCCCACTTCTGCTCATGATCTCGTGGTTCATGGGTTGGAGTCCCATATTGGGCTCTGTGCTGATGGGATTCTCTCTCCCTCTCTGTCCCCCGCCCCCACCAAAATAAATAAATATACTTAAAAAAATACATGTTTCACTCATATGTGGAACTTGAGAAACTTAATAGAAGACCATGGGGGAAGGGAAGGGGAAAAAATAGTTATAAACAGAGAGGGAAGGAGGCAAACCATAAAAGACACTTCAATACAGAGAACAAACTGAGGGTTGAGAGGGGCTGGGGGAGAGGGGAAAATGGGTGGTGGGCATTGAGGAGGGTGCTTGTTGGGATGAGCACTGGGTGTTGTATGTAAGTGATGCATCACAGGAATGTACCCCCCAAACCAAGAGCACACTGTACAGACTTTATGTCAGCCAATTTGACAGTGAACTATATTAAAAAAAAGAAAAAAACAAAACCCAAAAAAATATAAAAATAAAAAAGCATTAGGTATATGATACATCTTCAAAGATAATATTTGAAAGAAATGAGAAATATATATAAAATAAATGAACAAAATTATATTGACCTATCATAACAAAAAAAAAAGATAAATGTTGCTGATTCTCCTGTGGCTATTTTCTTTATGAGAATAAATTTTATTTTAATATATGAACATACTTTGACATCTCTGCCTTCTCCAAATTTCTTGCTTTCCCTTCTCACACCTACTTTCTCCTCCTTCCCACAGCATTTGCTGTATAGTAACATCAGACAAGTAAAAATGACAGATACTTGGAAAAAGAGAGACAAAGTATAGAGTCATTATATAATTTATTATGAAAACGTGGTACTTCTGTAAATGCAAGAAGGTACTAAACAGAAGGGAAGCCAGAACAATAGTTAACAAACTAACTGGTATAGAGAAGAAGCATCTGGAATATAATGTCATTCACCTGGACAACTTAGTGGTAAGTGCTAAATCAATTAAGCCTAGGGAAGAAGGCCAGAGACAAAGAAGGAACTTTCCGGGTCTGTGGGATGCAAAATAAGCAACTCTCAATGAATATTGAGGGTTTCCTATTATTAAAAAAAAATTTATGGCAGTGTACAGCTAGGTATTTAGTTTAAAAATGTGTGAATTTTCTGTAGACAATTGCAAAGTATGTTGTTTTAAAAAGTATATTTAAAGTAAGAATTTTCTAACCAATCCAATTAGATACTTTATAAAATGGTTATACATTAAAGAGTGTTACACTGTATACACATCTCAGTAACTGTAGCCTCTTAAATATGTTACATACAGGTGTGCCTGGGTGGCTCAGTCCGTTAAGTGGCCGACTTCGGCTCAGGTCATGATCTTGCGGTCCATGAGTTCGAGCCCCGCGTCGGGCTCTGTGCTGACAGCTCAGAGCCTGGAGCCTGTTTCAGATTCTGTGTCTCCCTCTCTCTGACCCTCCCCCGTTCATGCTCTGTCTCTCTCTGTCTCAAAAATAAATAAATGTTAAAAAAAAATTAAAAAAAAATATGTTACATACAGCTTATCAAAGAAAGTTGATAGAAAAATTTTTTTCAGACCAAATATTACAATACTGTTCTTTCTATTTCAAAATAAAATATTTTATTACTAGCTTATAGCCAATAAAAATTGCATATCCTTAATGGTAATCTGAATTATGCAACAAGAAAGAATCAATTTAGTTGTTTAGACTTGGGACTATTGATTTCCAAAATAAGTAAAACCATTTTAAGAAAAAAATTAGTAATTTTTAAGTAACATGTAGCATAAAATGTTTTTATTTAATTATTTTTTGATGTTTATTTATTGTTGAGAGAGAGAGAGCACAAGTGAGAGACGGGCAGAGAGAGGGAGACGGAATCTGAAGCAGGCTCCAGGCTCTGAGCTGTCAGCACCAAGCCTGACGTGGGGCTCCAACCCACGAACTACAAGACCATGACTTGAGCCGAGGCCAGACGCTTAACCGACTGTGCCACCCAGGTGCCCCTAAGTAATTTTTTAAAACTAAAGTATCAATGGAAAAGACAGACAAATAGATGGCCTTTTCTCTAGCCTCAGGGAAGTCTAAGACTTTGACCTTTGGCCGAATCCTCCTTGAATTATTAAAGTCTAATTGTTGAGAGTTTATTACCAACTCCAAGCTGATCTACCAAACCAAGCATCTGTACTGGCAGCTGAGATGGCTTAGTAATAACAGATTGATTGAGTACATGTGAGCCAGATAATGACCACTACAAAAGGAACCTCAGATCTGAGAGATTCTCCAAGCTGAGCTCATCTGACCTTGCTAAGGCTTGTTTCTTTCATTATACGTATCCCTAGCGATGAGTGATTGGTATGGTGTTTGTTCTTCATGGCATGGTGTTTTCTCTCCTGTATACCACCTTAAAGGTAGGTAAACTTTTTTCTTCCATGTAAATATTACGGCTGGGAAGGGGGATGTTATCAGAACCCAGAGCCATCCTGGTTCTGAGAAGTCCTCTTAAAGCAGTAGGTGCCTCCTTTACCTAAAGGTAAGTCCTAGCTCATTCCTTCGAAATTGTTTTTTGGGTCTGATTTTGTTCATTATGTAAATGGATTCTAAGTAGGTAATCTTTTCTGTCTGGATTATTTTGCTCAATGCTATGTTTGTAAGATTCATCCGGATTGTGGCAGGCAGGAGTGTTTTGTTAATATTTGTGAAGTCTCCATTCTACTGGTGGAGAAATGGTAGTGTTTATTCTGTTACTGGGTAGTTAGTTGGGGCTGTTACAAATAGTTCTGCTTGGAATTTTCTCATCAAGATTTCTTTGTTGTTGTTATACAAATACAGAGATTTATGTCCTCTACTCAGGAATAGAAATGCTTCTTTGTAAGATTTGCAAATGTTCTGCTCATAGTAGATACTACAAACAGCTTTTCCCTAGCAGAGTATTAGTTTTCAGTTACTCCATGACCTTGCCAGCACTTAGCATTTTCTGTCTTTAAGTTTAGTGATTTGGGCATATATTGCCATCTTATTGTAGTATTTATTTTCATAACACTTATATCTAACGATCTCTGTTGTATAAGACATTCTCTAATTTGCCTTTAGGATACTCTAATGATATCGCTTTTTGAAAAAGGAATCCTTAATATAAACATGGCCCAACTTAGGGTTGTTTTTTTGTTGTTGTTGTTTTGTTTTGGTTTTGGTTTTTTCGTTTGCCTATTCAAAAAAAAAAAATGTTCACCAATCTCATTCTATGAAGATTTTCTCTGTTATCCTTTAGAAACTTTTTTCATCTTAGGATCTTTAATCCACCTGTGTTGATTTCCATGAATTGTTTGAGTTTTGATAAAGGTGTTCAAAGATTTTTCCTTTATTCCCTCCTGGTTTTGTTTCATTGGTTTGTTACTCTTGATGCAATAGCAGACTCTCTTAATTATGAATTTATGATATCTTGATACATTGTACTAAAAATTCCTAAACATAAGTTCTAATTTTCTTGGCTGTTTTTTCTCTGGCGCTTAAAGCTAGAAAAATAGAGCTTGTCCATTGCATAAACTCTGCTGAGATTTTAATTGAAATTGCCTTGAATCTATCCACTTTCTTATGTCTTCTTCAATTTTGCTCAATATGTGGTGACTTTTTAAATCTTGTATCTCTTAGATGGATTCTGAGCAGTATTACTGTTCAGGGTTTTTCTTTCACTTTGTTTTTTTTTTTTTTTGTTTGTTTATTGGTTTTTTTTTTTTGTTGTTTGTTTTTTTTTTTGGTATTTGGAGTTTTTTTGCTTCCCAAATGCTTAAAATACTTATATTTTCTAGTGATTCAAAAGATGAATTCTTCCACAAATACACTGAGATGACAAGAAGTTTCTGAGATAACATGATAAAATCTATTAAATCTATCTTTTTCAATATTACAGATAATCACATTTAACCTTATATATTTTTTCCTGGTATGTACTGAACAAAGTCTCCTGACTTAGGATCTTGATTAATTGACTAAAACTTATTAATTTTTTTGATGAACCAAAGAAGAATCTGCATGGTCGCCTCATTTATTTTTCTTTATTAATCAAATTTTTATATCTTTTTGATACATAAAATTCAGTTTTGTTTTATTTCTGGTGTTGTAATTCAGTAATGTCCCAATTAAACAATGGTCAATTTTTCATAACTGAGTTTGTAACAAGTTGGATCCCATGATCCCAAGTGCTACCATTTATCCTGTTTTCCCACTTAGTGTGCCAAGCCAAATCAGGCAAACAGAAGCTTTTGAATTAAGTGATAAAGACATGGGGATAGGTTCTTGTTCTAAAGATATGATCTGATAGCCATATTTTCTCCTTAGTCTTTAATTTATTAGAATGTCCTTGCCTCTCTTTTACTAGCTTGAAGTATGGTTCATTGTTCAATGTTTTGTGTCAGAGTGAGAAATTTCCCTGCTACCAGGTTCCCTCCACAGACTAAGCTAATTAAATACAAAGCAAGAGAGATTTCTACCCTAATAAATCTGCCTGTGGGTTAAGACACTATGTCACTTTGGTAGTTCTTTCAATAAAGCCAGAAGGGATTAAACCTGGAGCTTTTTTTAATCATTGCCCATGACATTAGTAATAGTCTTCCAATCCTACCCTATCACTATGAATGCTTTGACAGGAAAATTTCCCCATCCTGCTCTCAACAATCTAAGTGAGATGGTCAGCACTTAGGACAACTGACAGATTCTATTATAAAAATTCATGCACATTTTTCTTAGTGGCAGAAATAAAAGAAACTGATTTCCATCTCTATAAATCCTAATTGATCAAACGTAGCTATACTTTGAACATAAAACAGCTTCCCATTTTAAGTCTTATGATTTTGACAATAGCTATAAAACTTTATGACTGCTAAAATGAATGTTTATTTTGAATGTCCTGCTTTCTTTGAACATGTCTCTTTGTAAATAAAATGAGTGAAAATCCATGTGATATTTTACATTTAATTTCTCAAATACAGCAGAACACATAAGATTGCTTTGAATGTAGTTCTTTTTTCTTAAGAAAAAAAGTATTGTGATATAAAGTTCAATTTCTGTTTGTCATTTTTGACAGTCACCAGTTCTCTTTTTAAAGCTCTTGCCTTAAGAGAGCATAACCATTAACTTACTTTGAGTACCTAGCACCAGGCCTAGAAAATCCCCTCTTTAGTCAGCTAATAACATCGTGTTTCATAAGCTTCTTTTGGTTAAGATGGAAAGCTGAACCATGTTGGGGCATGTGGGTGGCTCAGTGGTTAAGTGTCGGACTTTTGATTTCAGTTCCGGTCATGATCTCCTTCCTGGTTCATGGGGTCGAACCCAGCATCTGCTTGGGAATCTCTTTCTCTTCTCTCTTTTTCCTCCCACCCCCAACCCCCCCACTCATGTGCTCTCTCTGTCTCTCTCTCTCTCGAAATATTTAAAAAAAAAAAGCACTGAACCATGATGTCAATGAGTTGATGACTTCTCTGTTAATATCTACTTTGCCATTGGATAAATTTAATTAGAAAATTCTCAGTTTACATTGTATGTTACCTCTTAAGTTTTTTAATTTTAATTCCAATATGGTTAACATACAGTGTTCTGTTAGTTTCAGGTGTACAATATAGTGATTCAACAATTCTGCACATCATTACTCAGTGCTCATCATGATCAATGTACTCTTAATCCCCTTCACCTATTTCACCCAATTTCCCAGCCTACCTCCCCTCTGATGTGCTTTATTTTAAATGAGTACTCTGTTATTTCCAACAAGGACATTTTTTATTTGAAGTCTACTTCAGAATACATGGTCTTTCTTTGAAATCTTAAATCTATTTTTTTTAATAATCTCTGTACTCAATGTCGAGCTCAAATTCATGTCTCTGAGATCATGAGTCCGATGTTCTTCCAACTGAGACAGCCAGGTGCCCCAAAATACATGGTTCTAAAGGTTACATATAAAACATTCCGTCCAAGAAAAATAGAATACACATTTTCTTCAAATGCACACTGAAGAATCCCCTGGTTAAATCACGTAAAAAGAGACCTAACAAATATTATAAATTTAAGAAGACTAAAAAGCTACCAGGTATATTTTCCAACAATAATGGTATAAAACTAAATAATAAAGCTTGAATCTACAATGTAAATATTAAATATTTAATGTGTAAATATTTAAGAACACACTACACAAGCAATGGACCAAATAAGAAATCAAACAGCAAATCAAAGTATATCTGAAAACAAAACATAATATCCCCAAACCTATGACATCTGCTTTTGCTACATCCCATAGCAAAATTTATGCTGTTAATGCTTGTATTACGAAAAACACCTCAAAAACAACACTACATCACAAGGAACTAGAAAAAAGAAACTTAGCTGAAATTTAGCAGAGGAAGGAAATAACAAAAAAAAAAATTAGAAACAGAGACCAGAATAAACAATAGCCTAACATTTAAAGTAATGACCAGTTAAAAAAAAAAATTGGCAATGCTTTAACAACATTAACTATGGAAAAAAGAAGACTCGGAAACCAAAATAAGAAATGGAAGAGAAAACAATACAACCAAAAACCACAGAAATACATAGTGTGATAACAGGTTACTATACACAATTACATACTAACAAGTCAGATCACTTAGAAATGTGCATTACCTTTTAAGCAGACCAAGATATTTCTCTAGAGATTCTCTATTTTCTTCTAATTCTGAATTGTAATATTAAGACTATATAACACATCTTAACAGGAAATTCTTCGCCTTGTACCCCTGTTGGATTTTCATAGCTACTCCCTGCTCACAATAAAGCCTGATTCCATACTGAAACGTTAATGTGTGAATAATGAGCAGATAACTATGTTGACTCAAGAAAAATTCTTCAATCAATGATCTAATGTAAGGCAGTAAGTGGTATTGTCTTCAGTTGCCCTACCCATGGTGATTTGAATTATTGAAAGAAAAACTTTTTATCCATTGAACTTAAATGCAAGAATCTAGGAACTAGGACTATATTAGAGAAACAAAAATATCCTCAAAGAATTTTCATTTTAGTGATACTAATACTAATTCTAGGAATTCTGTTGTGCCTACATTTCTTAGATTATTGTTTAATGGAATTAAAATTGTCATGATTATATTCAAATGTAAATGTTTCTTAGAAGATTGGTATTGTCATTCAATACCAATTTGGTCTGAACATATTGCTGCAACCCACAAAGCAGCTATTAAGTGGGTTGTTTATTATAGACAGAGGACTTTTTCGTTGGGAAGATAGAGGTTTTGGACAAAAATCACTTTGGAAAAGCAGCTGGCAGTAAATAAATAGCGAGAGTCCTGGGAAGCTAGAGCAGCTAATTGCATAAATGGAAACAGAGATGCTTGTGAAGATATTCTTGACATATTTCATATTTTTTCATATCTTTAACAAATCACTAAAATTTGCCTGGATGAAAACCTCAAACGTTCAAAAGAGCTCTTGTAATGATGATTATTAATTCTTTATTTTACTAGAGGTTCATCTTCCTCTGTTAGGTTTCTCATTAATTTCAAAGATGCTAGAAGGATTGGCAGACCTAGAGTTGCTAAAAGATATCCAAATCATTTTTTCCAAACTTGATCATGCTCAACCTAACACATTTAATCAACAGTTGTGATTATTTGAACGGTGGCCCACCAAGGGGGAGGGGAACATGTGTGGAATTGCTCAAGGTTGTTCCCAGGAGGCAGAGAGAAAAGTAGTAGGGAATTAAGCAGAGCAAAAGTATGCTTATTATCATTATAATAATTCCCAGCAGCAAGATCTTTTAGACTATGGTAAAGTCTTCCAAGTTTTCCATTTGAGTTATGTAAAAGTAGATTAGACAAAGCCCTAGAGAATTTACTCAAGGATAAAAGCCTGCCTAGATGGAAAGATGGGGGGAAATGACCAAACAGTCCTTTTCCATTTCTAATTGCTATGCCTCCAGGAAGCCTGTGATGGATTTAAACACACAGCAGTTGCCCTTATAATTTTCTCAGATGAAAGCATGTTGTTCATCTTCATAGCCAGAATAGTCATTAATGGAAGCATATCTATGTCAGTGGTGAATGACTAGATTTTTTTCAAGAGATAATATGAACAATTTTTTCCACAGTGAATTAGCTCTAATCGACTTGATGTGTAAGAATCATGTACTTTTTCTGTAGAACAACATGGCATTTTGTCAATCACTACCATGCATGTCCCCCAAATTTTTAATAGCTTGAAATTACATTTATTGCTATGCTATGAAAAGTATATAAATTTGGAGCCCCCCAAATCTCAGAAATATACTGATACACGTTTTTTTTTTTTTTTTTTCAAATAAGGAAAACCTTCCAAATAGTCCTCAAATCAATGCATTTGGGTACTTTGAGGAGAGCTTAGAGTGAAACAGAATTTTTTAACAGTTAAGTGAGATTGGAATTCAGTACTTTTGAGTGGATAGTATTAATAATTTAAAATAAACAGCTGCATCTACACCCAAAGGCATTAAGACCAAGAACAGGGTCTTGATCTGAGGGTGGTGAGTTCAAGCCTAGCACTGGACAGAGCCTAGTGTGGAGCCTACTAAAAAAAAAAATTCCATATAGATAAGGATCTGAAGAAGTTCTTATTTCACTTCTAGAAAAATGATAGGGAGAATGTAAATCAACTAAAGCAAATTTCTGAATGTGAGACATTGACTTGAGCTTAGAAAATGTTAAAGAACTACTCCCACTTCCCCGAGAGTCAGATGAAGTTTTATATCTCAACTTGAGATAGTTTTAATTGGAAATGAGGAAAATACTTTTTACCCCTTTGCAATGTATTTATTAGGGAAAATTATACAGTTGTAGCAGGAGTACTCAACCCCTTCCTCTTGTCACAGTTATGGGGGCTCTAAATGCTCAGTTCAACCCCAAGAAGAGATGAGTGGACTATTTTTTGTCTTTATTCCGCAACAGAATTTTGAGCTTGCCTTGACTTGTCCTCTGGGTACTGTGAGAACATGTATGATGGTCAAGATTTTGGCAATAAAAATGTAGTATGTCATTTAAAGATGAATCAAACACCGTGGATTTTTTTAAAAAATAAAAATATACCCCATTTGATATTTGGGACATATATTTAGAAAATTGTTGATCCTGTATGCAGATTGAACTGCACATCCTCTATTTGATATAATAGCTCTGTCTCTAGTACATTTTATTTCCAGGTGGTGGTAGAGGGAGTACTTGGTCATGATTCCAGCAGACTGCAAAGGCACTAGAGCATACGCCATGAATTCTTCCCCATGAAACTGGTTATCTTTGAGACCACCATTTTCTGGCGCTAGAATTTGTAGTGGGCCTTCCCTGCTCCCTCTCAGCCAGTCTCTCCTTATTAGCCACACTGCTCCTTATGTGGGCTAAGCTTCACCAACTCTCTAGGGAAAATAAATCCAGCCTTGTTTCTGTCAGCACATACAGACCTCCCTTCCTCACTTGTTGCCTCAGGGTTTATGCTTTATTATCTTTCTATTAAAACTAGTCTTGATCTCTTCTTTCCCTTATAGTATTGTTCTATCAGTAAGAATTACACTATTAGTATATTTAGGGTAGTATCATTGGCAGAATAACTGATGGCTCTTTTATTGAGTTGATAGCTTGGAGTCTGGAGCCTGATTCAGATTCTGTGTCGCCCTCTCTCTCTGCCCCTCCTCCACTCACACTGTGTGTGTGTGTGTGTGTGTGTGTGTGTGTGTGTGTGTGTCTCAAAGATAAATACTAAAAAAATTTAATGGTTCCATCTAGGGGTGCCCAGCTGGTTCAGTTGGTAGAGGATGCCACTCTTGATCTTGGTGTTGTGAATTTGCACCCCATGTTGGGTGTAGAGAATGTTTAAGTGATGGGCATTGAAAAACTCCGATTAATTAAAACTTCAAATAAGCACTGCTAATAGAAATATATAAAAAAAAAAAACAATGTTAAATTCCCTCTGGCAACCATCAGTCTGTTCTGTTTATAGGTCTGATTCTGTTTTGTGTTTGTTTCTTCAGTTTTTTTTTTTTTTTTAGATTCCACATGTGAGTGAAATCCTATGGTATTCGTCTTCTGACTCCTTTAACTCAGCATAATACCCTCTAGGTGTATACATGTTGTTGCAAATGGCACAATTTTATCCTTATTTGTGGCTGTGTAATATCCGTGTGTGTGTGTGTGTGTGTGTGTGTGTGTGTACCACAACTTCCTTATTACTTGATCTATCTGTGGGCACTTAGGTTACTTCCATATCTTGGCTGTTGTAACTAATGCTGCAAGAAACATAGGGGTACATAGATCTTTAAGAACTAGTGTTTCTGTTTTCTTTGGGTAAATACACAGTGGTGGAATTACTAGACTAAACATGGTATTTCAATTTGAATCTTTGGGGAAACTCTATACTGTTTTCTACAGTGGCTGCACCAATTTACATTCCCAATGACCGTGCACCAGAGTTCCATTTTCCTCTACAATCTCACCAACACTTGCTATTTCTTGTGTTTTTTTTTTTTTTTTTTTTTTTAGCCATTCTGACAGGTGTGAGGTGATAACTCATGGTGGTTTGGACTTCCATTTCCCTAATGATAAGTGATGTTGAGCATCTGTTCATGTGTGTGTTGGCCATCAGTATCACTTCTTTGGAAACAGGGGAAGATGGGAAAATGGAGGAAGAGGAGTGGGAGATACAGGCTTCCAGATGGAATGAATAAGTCATGGGAATAAAAGGCACAACATGAGGCATCTCTTCAGTGATACTGTAATGGTATTATATGGTGACACATGGAAGCTACACTTGGTGTGAGCGCAGCATAACCTAGAAACTTCTGGAATCACTATGTTGTACACTTGAAACTAGAGTACTGTATGTCAACTAGTCACAAAAAGTTACTAAAGTTTAGTTAATTGAATGTACATCTTTTGTTCAGTATTTCAGAGCCTGGTATTGCATTTCTACTATGGTTAAGTAACAGTTGCTGAGAAAAATAACTAAATCTCCATTTCTACATATGAAAAATTAAACTGTTTGTTTCCTAATGTAAAATATGATCAAAGTGTTCTAGAAGAACATGGCCACATACACGCTATGGGTTTTTAAAGTGGATAAATAGGTATATTTAATTAAAGTTGATCATGAATTGTTTAGTTCCAATGACTTGGAAAATATTGCCTGTGTGTGTATACCCCCATGTTTTAGATGTTGGAATTATGATCAAGGGTGACTAATAGAGTATGCCATTCATATCTCTTGTCTCCTATTTTAATATTTCCTCTGATTTAGTGCAATTGGTAGGTATTCACATAATAAGAGAATGTTCTGTTAGAAGATAATTTTGAAGGCTTTACACCAAGGGTAGTATATTTAATGTATATAAACCTGGGCAAAATATTTTTAGGGTATGAATTCAGAATTGACTTTGAGATGTTCTATTGCTTATTGTACTACTAATATTGGCAAAAATTGCTTCAATGACTATATCCTTTTAGGAAAAAATACATCTAAAGTCCTTTCATGGCCTAATTATCGAGACTCCTCTCACACTATCACTCAGCTGACTCATCTCTTAACAAATATTATTAAATTGTATGCAGTTTTTAAAGGGGCATTCTCTTTCTAAACTTATGGCTTTTATCCACACCATTTTCTTTCCTGGCTCACTCTTTTCTCCTCTCCTGTCCTGGTTAAACTTGGTCATCTTGAACATTTGGCCTCTGTATCTCCATTCTGGGAAAGCCAGAACATTGACCTTCCCCACCCAGTGTATAAACTCTCAGAGCACCCTATGATTCATCCATATACACGTTTTATTGTCTTTACCAGAATACGAGCTTAAGATCCTCATTAGTGGCAGAGATTATTTTCGGCTCTGTCAAGCCACTTCCTTTCTCAGTGAATGTTTGGTTGAATGAATGATTTTGTTTCTAATTACCTCTGTGGCCTTGAGTCTGATGATCTTTGGGCCATAGATTCCTTATCTATAGGTAAAAATTACTGGGCCAGATCATTTTTGTGGTGTTCAATAGCTCTTAAATGCCATGATTTTATGACTAAGTATACAACATGCCAAGTAAAGGTATTTGGATGTTGATTTTTGAATATTTTGAAGTCCTAAAAAAAATGTTTACTATGCATAAATTTAAACAGTATATAAAGCAAATTTTGATTGTCTTTCCCAATATTGCCACATCCTAAAATAGGCCTTTTCCTTATAGGGAGATTCACAGCTGTAGATTAAAAATAACTTTTTTGAGATAATGTGGAACTGTTCTGAAAATTATAAGCCATCTAGATATTCCTACATAGCTTAATATGACAAATCCAAATAGTCAAAGAAACTCTCAGAATAATGAATGTCCTTGTCCCTTTTTAGCACTGAATTCTTTTTTTCCTTTAATTGGCTTAATTTTTGACATTTGAGTAAGTGATGGTTATATCTCCATTTCTCTTCAACTTTCAGAAGGCTGATAAAATGGCATAACAAATCATCAGTGTGGTTGGAAAGAAAGTGAAACTTCAAGAAGAGATGAGCACTTGAACTGAAGAAACATGTATTAAAAATGCAGGAATAAGAATTAAGAAAACATTTCAATACTGATGAAAAATGTGCTATTAAGTAAATATGTAACTATACTCTTCATTAAGCATTTCAAGATAGTCTGAAAATTAAAGTGTATTAGTCTAATTCATTCTCTGCATAAAGTGGGTGAGATTATAACTTTGAGCTCATTGGACCTTGTTTTTTAAGTGCCATTAATATATAGAACAAATAATTTCTGCATCCAACCAAGATGGAAAGCAGGGCTAGCATTTATTCCCAACTGAATCAATCAAGAAGGAGGAATAAGAACAATCAATTTAAACATTAGTTTTCGAGATCCTAGACATCAAACAATGGAGGTCAGGGATTCTTAGAAACAGTAAACAATGAGCTGAGCTAGATGATTGCCCAAGCTTTCTGCCTTGAGAAACTTTCCAGGACTGATCCAGAGCCCCTTGTAATGAACACCCTGCTCACTTTTTGGTCACTTCTATCAGTTACAAAACTGTATCCTTTAACTATATCCTCATATTGGGACACAGCTTTTCCTTTTCATCACTAAAGCCTGTCTCTAAAATGCAATGTTGTTAAATGCTCACACTAATTGTTCTAGGAACCTGTGAGACCTGGTACATTAAGGGCATATATATCCATGTACCCCATATTCTATATTCTATTCTATTGTATTCTACATACACATAAAGGGATGTTGAGTTGAGTACTCAGTGCCAAAGAGTACTATAGATAGAGTCAAAAGAATTCTGAAATTGTTTGACCAACTGTTGTGTTGCTTATATTATGCTAGCAATATTTCCATATACCTACTTCAGAACATAGAAAGAATCAGTTGAGATTATTTTGTCTGTTTATTTCCCTGTTCTCTTCCATATGTCTCTGCTAGGCTTTTTTAAACTAGGTTTTTTTGCTTTAAAAATATTCTCCTTT